>NC_080678.1:72244496-81259496 GCF_030445035.2 Dasypus novemcinctus | reverse complement strand
AGGAGGAGCCTGAGGGTCAGGGCCCGAGGGGGAGGGAGGAGTGGTGGCAGAAGGTGGGGACAGTGAAGCAAGCTAGTGTTCCCAGGACTTCTGTGGTTTTTTCCTTGAAAAATAACAAACAGCTTGGTCAGAATAGCATGATTCTGAATGCACCTGGCTTGCTAGGAGCGTAGTGAAACGCTGTTGACAGCCCTGGGCTTCACGTGGGATTTTGATTGTCCTACTCCAGCTAGAGTTAAAAACTCAGTGGGGAGCCTTTTTGCAAATGAAGCTGCTTTTTGAAATGGGAATACTAACAAAGCATTGTACTGTGGACTCTTTCAAAGAGCTTTTAAAATCTATTATCTACAACCTGAGATGTGAACGTAGTGCCATTCCACAGATAAAGGCACTGAGGCCGGGAGAGTCTAGCAATCCTTCTGTTACCCCATGGCTCCCAAGCCTGATTGATAATTAGAACCGTCGGGGGAGTTTGTAAAAAAAAAAAAAAAAAGAGAGATTCCCTTACCCCTATCCCCCATTCTGATTGGATGTGAAGCCTGGGAATCTATTTGTACAAAAACTCTTCGGACAATTCTGATACTCATCTTTAGCTTCGGTGTCTGACGACTTCTTGGGGAGAAAGCTAGGGCCTGGAATGCATGCTTTTCTGGCTCCCAGGCTCTGGGAGGGCCTCCCTGTGGGGATGGGTTAGGCACGGGTGAGATGCGCTGCGGCTGGGAAGACAAGGCCCCCAAGTGACAGTGGGGAGCTCAGAGCAGCCCGTTCTGCTGGGATCCTGGGTTACACAAGCAATAATTTCCTCTTGGGGACAAGTCAGGGGGCAGTGGGAACTCCACAGAGGGCTAGCTTGAAAAACGACCCACGACAAGGGATGGGGGTTTTGAGAGCTCGAACGGTAGGATTCTGACTTTTATCCCAGCAGTGATGAAAGGCTCAGACTGCCCCAGACTCTAAGGTGCTCACCCAGGTTTGTTTTCCAGGAAGTCAGAGTGGTTTGTCCAAGTGCATTGTCCAAGGTGATCCAGGCGGGCTTGGAACCTCGATCTTCTGACTCCATGACACTCTTTTCTCACTAACCCGCTGCCTCTCAGAAGGCGTCTTGTCTGTTCAGAGCCAGCTTTCTGCCAGCTTCCCAGAGTCCTTCTTTTATCTGGGGTTCGGACCGCTTAGAAGAAAAGGAAACAAAGCAGTGGAGGGAGGGATAGACAACTGTCTCTAGGCAGTTAGTACCTGAAGCCCAGGCCAGTGGCTGCTGATTGCCCGAGGCCACCCCGGCTCTGGGGTGAGGGAACTGGCGTCAGCAGACTTGAGTTCCAGGCTTTGTTTGACCACTAAGAAGCAATCAGGTTCTGCGCCCCCCTCCCACCCCATAGTGTCTCTGGTATCTATTTTTATTACAAACAATGCAGATTTTGCATTTTGTTTTATATTTTAATCTGTGTTAGCTTTGAATAACAAAGTTTTAAATTACTAATGAAATTACTTAATTCTTCCTCTCTGGGGAAAAAAACACTTAATTTTAAAAAAACCACCTTGTTAATGCTGTGGCTTCTTGGTACAGATGGGATTTTCATACCCTAGTTTAGAAAACCCAGAACTGGAGGATCTCAAAGTCCCCTTCAACCTCCACAAGGCTTGTAGTGGAGATAAGGACACCACCAGTTCCACGGATTTGCCTTTTCCAAAGATCCCAGGTCCTTGCCAGAGAAAGGAACAAACTTTCCAGCCATTTTCAGTGTTTTTGCCTTTTGAGGGTTTCCAGCTGGCTTATATCAAGGGTGCGTGCGTGTGTGTGTGTGAGTGAATATGTGTGTACAGGTGTGTGTGCATGTGTGTGGTTATCACGGGGAGAGCTTTGTTCGACAGGTGGGGGGTGGGTTTGGGAATAGGATGTAGGGATAATCAGCCCGGTCCAGGCTCCCTGCCTGCGGGGACAGCAGATTGAGCTCACTTTTTTAGGGCACAGAGGCCAGGAGGGCCTGTCCAGCTGCTGAGTATCCCAAGGGGCTGGGACAAGCAAGGCTATATTAGGGTGCTCAGGAGAGGGAAAAGTGGCCCTCACTATCAGGTTCCTCCGTCAGTGGAATGAACCAGGCCCTGGGAGAACACCTCATGCTGCCCCCCACTTTACCGACAGGTGCCCATGCTCCCCACCCCCACCCAGATAGCCCACACTTCCTTTCCCCTGCTTGGAACCGCTTCCTCACCCCTTCGCCAAGAGTGAGTTTTGCCTCCAGGGGCCTGAGTAGCCGAAGGCTTGGGAAACGCAGGTCTGTGCAGAGGCAGCCCCCCAGGGCCCGGCACCCTGGGCCTTTCTCTGGAATTCTGTGGCCGGCAGGTGATGGGAACTAGCAATCCCTCCCGTGGCAACTTTCCACACAATGATCTTTGACCTTTACGGAGCTCTTCTTGGCTTAAAAAACCCTTTCGTATCAAGTAGGATTTTTACAACGACTCTGTCTGTAAAGAGCACTAGTATTTGTACAGTGCAGGCAAGCCAGGGCTCTTCAGCCGCGCGTGACAGGTCAGCAAGTCAGAGCCAGTGACTCTAGATGTAGGCTTATTTCCTTGATCCCAGACCACTTAGTTGTGAGCCAGAGGCGACTGCACGACTGGGAAGGGGGATGTGGGGTGTGTTGGGGGCAGGGAGGCTGTAAAACAGGTGCTGGAGTGAACACCTGGAGGGACTGTGGAGTTGTTGACACAAGCAACTTTCTCAGGGTGGGTCCTTGTTTTATGTGTTCGGGTCCTCCCTCTGCCTGCAGTTTACGGGGGTGGGGGAGCTGCAGAGCTGACTCTGTGACAAGGCAGGTGGGCGCCGATGGGCTTTCCCTTTAGCTGGACACCCTCAGTCCAAGAAGGGACAGTGATTCTGTCGCCTCCGCCTCCCGGTATCCTCCTTGTGAGCGCGCTGCTCGCCCCCACAAAGGCCAGTCTAGGAAGTGGTGTGCCAAGAGGGGTGCCCCCGCCCCTAGGTGTCCCACTCACGACTCACAAAGGGGCAGACTTTGGCATCGAGCCCAAATCTTTTAGTATTTAGAATACTAAGACAGAGAAACACGCAAAAAACTAAATTCTGCTCTGGGAACCGGTGGATTCAGGGGCTGACCTAACTCTCCTTGCAGTCTGGGGTGGGCCGTGATGGGGGACGGGAAGACCCCCAGCCCCCTCTCCCCTGCCCCCACAACCGAGGTGCGCCCTCCGGGGAGCCCGGCCGCCGAGGTGACAGATGCGGAGCAGCTGATTGGTGGTGGTGGTGGCTCTGTTCCCTCGGACCCTGGGGGCGGGGGGAGCCGAGACGTGACTTCCAGAACGTGCGTTGGGGGCGGGAAGGGGCCCAGAGCAGAGTGAACGGGGCGGGGGCGGCGCTGGCCTCAGCCCGCCCACCGGGAAGGCGGCAGCGCAGAGATGCTGAGCTCAGCGCTCCCAGCGCCCCGCGGCTGGTGGGGGCGGGGCGGCGCCGAGCCTGGGAGGCCGAGGGGGAGGCCCCCGCCGCCCTGAGACTCATTTTCCTCGGATGGGGTCTTGCTAACAAAGGGGTGTCTGTTCGCATGGGGTAGGCCCCCTGGGAGCCTGCAGAGCCTAATGGGCGGGGGCCGGGGAGTGCCTGAGAGTCACCGCCGTAAACCCTGACTTAGCCTCGAGAACCTGCGTCAGCGAGGCCAAGCCGCTGTGCCCTCTGACCCCAGGATTTGTTTGGTGGAGGGGGCTGCACAGGAGCTGTGCCAGCCCCCGTGGGGCCGCGATGCAGAAGCGCCCAGGCCACTTTCAGCTAGTGCAGGGAGAGGCTTTTCATTTAAGGTATCCTTGAAAAGAGCAGGAAAGATAAGCGTGGGAGGGGAAGAAAGAAAACCCTTTGTACCCACCCGGCACAAATGGTTACCCAGGCCAAGTGGGCGGTTGGCTATTTTTGAGGCTGACCTACATACCTATTTGCCTCTTTATCTTTTTATTATCACACACTTGGTGCAGCTGCTGCATTCTCTGAGGGCCACACAATGAGGCATGTTTGACACCACTCAAAGTGGGTAGTTGAGGCCAGCCTAAAGTCCCTCAGCCTCTGGGCTTTCCTGCTTGCCACGGCTGACCTGGCTGTCGCACTCTGACTAGTGAGTCTTTCCTTTATAGATGGGAAAACTGAGCTACAGAGATGAGTTGTGGGCAGAACTGGTTTGGGATTTACTGCTCTGGTTTTGCAGGCAACCCTGTTTACTTAGGTAGAAACAAGAAGGGTCTGGAATTTTCTATTTTTTATTTTACCTTTGTTCAACCTCACTCCCCAAACTCTTTAATAGCTCCGCATCTTTAGAGCAAGTGTCACTCCTATCTTGGCCTACTAAACCTCCAAGGCAGGCCCTTGCCTATCTCTAGACTCATTTCCCTCCCACAGCCCTGGAGGGGAAAATCACATATGGTTCTAATTACCACTGAAACGCTCTTAAATTTTCCATAAAGTACAGTATGCATGGCTTTGTGTATACAACTTTGCACAGTAATATGCATGTAGATTTGCAAAATATATACAGCTGCATACAATGGATCATAACGAGGACATCAACAAAGAGGATGTATAAGCATATAATTTTACAGTATCTTTAATCATGCTAAAGAGAAACAGACCCTTAGACCTGGACGTGAGACTGGCAGAGGTAACAGCAGATTTCTCTCTTCTCCCATCTGACATTAAATCCTTGGCCCCAGAAAAGAATGGGGGATGCCTGCAATACTTAAACTGCTCTTTTTTGCATGGATTTTTCTTTTTCAACTCTGGTATAACTGACCTCGCCTCGGTTCCTGGGCCCAGTGGGATACCGCTTTTTTCTGGTCATGAGTGGTCTCCTTCCAGGCTGTAGTGCTCCCACTTTCCCTTTGATGACTCTTTTTGGATGCCCTTCCCACCTTCTAGCTTGTCTCCAAACTTGTCTCAGGCACTGGGTCCTCCAAGAAGCCCTCCTTGACCAGACTCTGTTCCCCTGCTGGGGAGTGCAGGGCAGGGATTCCAGCCCAGGCCTGCTTGCCCCTGAAACCAGTGCTCAGGTCACACAGCTATGGATGAATTTCTCTCTTCTTGCTCAACATCCTGTATTGAAATGATCTTCTCCTGGGCCTTATGCCTCCATCAGACTGTAAGCTCCTTCAGAGATCATGTATTTTTCATCTTTAGACACTCAAACCACCATTTTCTTCCTCAACACACACACACACACACACACACACATCTATCCCAGTGTTAAATATATATAATATATGCTCAACAAGTATTTGATTCAGGGTTGAATGGAATTAGAGCCCACGTTTGACTCAAGGTCAAGGTAAAATCAGCTGGCAATCTCCCCTGGCCCCTTCCAGACAGTGGGGAACTCTGCTTCCCCTGAATTCTGACAGCGTTTATTATTGTCACAGAAAGTGAGAACTGGCCGAGGGATTTCCCCTCTGGTACAGACCAGGAGACCAAAGGGGAAGTGTCCAGAGTTGCCCCCACCTGCTGGTTTGCACTGGCTCTCTCTACTGCACTTTCCTTATTGTCCCCATGCCTACTCTCTCTCCCCTCATTCCATTTGTAATCATAAATTTATTTACCTGTGTGGGTGTCCACACCTGTCTTTCCCACCAAATAGCAAGCTCCAGAAGACCAGGGACTGTATCTGTTTTATCTTGGAGCCCCAGCACCCAGCACAAGGCCCGGCCTTCGTAATACTCAATACATTTCTGAGAAAAGAAAGCATGGGGCTCTGTGCGACCTGAGAACTGCCATCTGGCTGGCTCTAGCCCTGTGGAGTGGACGGCCTGGAGTGCTGCATGTCTGGAGCACCAAGGCAAACAGTCCAAACCGTGCCTTGAAGAGCCGAAGGTCCAGACGCCTAGTGAGCAGCCCTAACCCCAGGAAGATATTTAAACTGAGAGTAACAGTCTGCTTGGGTGCTCCACATCCTCTGGCACGGTGTGGAGGGCAAATTGGAGGTTTGAGACCAGAGGCAGAAAAGCAGCTAGAGGGTGATTGCCCCAACCCCCTAAGTATCCATGAGAGGAGAACTGTTAAATAAATGTCTAGAACCTCCAAATAATGGAATATTATGTGGGGGTTGAAAAGAGTGAGGTAGATTTTGGAAGGATGTCAAAGACATTTTGTTAGGGGAAAAGAACAAGTTGCAGAACAATTTGTATGTTGTAATCCCATTCTGAAGGGAAAAAAGAGGTCACTCCTCCGTAGACACACTTTAAATGAAACATCTAGGAGGTGTGTTTAAATGAAACACACTTTAAACATTTTCATTTAAAGTGTTTAAATGAAACACACTTTAGAGGAAACATCTAGGAGGATACTGGAAAAATTGTTCATGGAAGTTAAGGCTGAGAGATAGAGGGAAGGCTCTTATTTTTCACTTTATACTTTCTGCACTGTTGGATATTTACCATGAGCACATTCTACTTTCCCAAGAAATTTTTAAAGTTTTATGAGGTACCAAGGACTGAACTGGTGACTTTGTACATGGGAAGCAGGTGCTCAAGTCACTGAGCTACACCTGCTCCCCAACAAAAATTATTTTTGTTTTTGCCTTTTGTTACTGCAGGAACCTGGGGATGGGTAAAGAGGTGGTGTGGGGCTGGCGTGGTGGAGACCCAGTGAGAAGTACTGCAGGGTGAGGGGCACTGATGGGACCTGGCCGCTGCTTGGACGTGGGGAATATGGAGGAAGGGTCGAGAAGGCTCAGTGGTTCCGAGCGGGGGCTGCTATGGGGCTGTGGCATCAAGAGGAGGTGGAATCTGGGAGGCACAGTGCAGCCCTGGGGAGGCCCCTTCGAGGTGACTGACCACGGGGCCATTGACGCTGGGCTGGGGGAAAGGAGCCCCAGGCCAGGGAACTCTGCCTTTGGAGGACCGAGGGCAAAGAGAGGAAGAAGGTCGACCTTTAGGACCCTACGGATTCCTTGGCCTCCCGGACCATCCTTTGGGTACAGACCGTTCTGGCTGCAGCAGAGAAACAAACAGAGGGAGGAGGGGCCGAAGCCAAACCCCCGGCCAGAGAAGTCCTGCCTTCCGCAGTGCGCCCTCCCACCCCGGCGGCGGCGCCGCCCTCGCCTGCCTCTCCCCGCAGGCTGCCCACTGGCCGGCAAGGCTGACGTCCAGAAAGCCCCGGGGTGAAAGGCCAGGACCACTGGCCTCTTCCGGAGCGAGGCTGCCTGAGCAGAGGAAGCCGGAACAATGCTGTTCCTGGAGAGAAGAGGGCCCAGGAGGGGCAGGGATGTTTCTTGGCTCAGATAAGCCAGTAAAAGCCTGGAGAAAGTCAAAGATAGAGGCATGACCTGAGATTTCTAAGCTGGAGCCCATTTATTCCCTAAGTACTTGCTCTCAGTCCCTGGGTCCGAGTGGTCATACCGCCCCTTGCAGGCTGGACGAGTGCCCTTCTCGGGAACCTCACTTTGACTGTCTTCAGGATCTCTCCCCGCCCTGGCGCGGCTCTTCTCTGGACCAGCCCTTGATGGAAGGAAGGAGGGAAACACCTGCCAGGCCTTGAGAGCACTGGACGTACTTTCACGATGTCTATTTAATCCACGCTACCTCTTTCTAAAGGAGGCGTTCTCTTACAAAGGAGGAAACTGAGGCTGGGGAAGCTGGTGCCTTGCCCATGACACATGGTCAGGAAGTGTTAGAACTGGGATTTGAACCTGGGTGTGCCCATACCCCACTTATAATTCGGTTGCTTGGAGCTCAGAACACATTTTCCCATAGAAATAATGCTGTAAGTGGTGGTTTGGTTGCCGTAATGGCCTAGCTTACGCAGGGTATAGCAGGAATTAATTCTATGTTTCCGTGGGGTTGTGGATGAATCAGGCTTCTGCGGGCTAGCCTGGAAACCCACAGGAGAGGGAAAATGCATTTGAGGGTGTGCCCAGAAGAGAACTCTTGCCTTTACTGTAGCTGCCTGGCACAGGGCAAGCATGGAATATGGTGGCCGAGGGAACACTTGTCCATTTCCAGAGCTCTGCCAGCAAGCCCTGGCGAGTCCTAGTTGTTCTCTGGCGTGAGACAGCGCGACTGGCAGGCTTGTGCTTAGAAGTCTGGGAGTGCTGTGTGAGTTTCCAGACTGCAAGCCTTAGGACTCCCTCTTCTTCCCTCCACTGCCTCTCATCTCTGTACAGAGTCGTCCTATATTTTCCCCTTGGATAGAATTCTAGAGGCAAGTTTTAGCGTTCATTTTCACCCCTTAGTCTGTGTGTGCCTCTGAGATAGGTAAGGAGTGATAGAGCCCACAGCAGCTGCCGAGAGAAGCTAGGGTCGGTTAAGGCTTTTATAGTGACTTCAAGGAGGGCATTCTCTCACTCCTTCATTGGCTGTTCAGTCAGTCAGTCACCATTTGCTGTGGGGGTGCTGGGCACTGTGCTCCTTCCTTCCATGGCACTTCTGCTGCTAAAAGAATCCTGTGAAGGTCCCACTGTGGGTCTCAGACCAGAATCTTGGCATTGGAAGGAACCTTTTTACAGATAAAAACTCCAGGCATTCATTAATTCATAGCATCCAAGTGCCAGGCACTGTACTAAATCCTGAGAATATATCATGCGTGAAAACTGAGGTCCCAAGTAAGGCAGGAAGTACCTCGGTTCAGCATCCAAGTGCCTGGACCAGCACCTGCCCCTTCCACCACAGCCTGCCCCTTCCCGCCACAACCATGGCCTTTCTGCCTCATGAGGCTTTATGGCTCGTTTCCTCAGAACTGGGGGCTGGGGCCTGGGAGAAGGCTAAGAGATTCCTTTTTCGTTGGCCATAACAATGCCTGGGTTCTCCCCTGGAATGAGGGTTAGAAGATCCGCCTGTTGGTGGCATTCAGAAGTCTGTGGAGGACTTCCCTCCGTTCTTTCAGGTCTTTACAAGTGCTGCTAGCTCAGACGACCTTTTTTCCCACCTGCCTTCACCTGGCGAATTCCTCCTTCCCCTTTGGCACTCAGCTTAATGACCTCTACTTCAAGGAGATGACCCTGGTTCCCCCAACCTATAGGTCTCCTTGCTCTGTGCTCACCCTGCACCCTGGACTTACCTTTGGATAACCACTGAAACTGTGATCTTTAGGACAGGCAGGCGAAGGCTGCCTCTTATTTAGTTGTATGTTTGTTTTTAGCAATTGTGTGCCCATTAACTCAGACAGTGCTTAGTACACAGAAGGTGCTTAATGTGCAGTTGCTGAATGACTGTGCAACTCAAGGCAAGTCCTTTCAGGGAGTGACTTCCAGTCAAGTAATTCAACAACTGTTTTTCAAGGACCAGCACACACAAGGCAAAGGGCATGGTTGGACAGGATACAAAGATGACTTGGAAGAAGAGGCTTAGTCTGGTAGAGGAATTTATAATCTAGAATTCTCTTTAACAATTACAGAAAACCCCTCTTCTAAGTAGAGCGCCTCCATCCTCTCCTTCTCCCTCTCTGCTGGCACATTGACTCTTGGCTCTTGACTCTTGGGGCCCAGCACATGCCTCTGCATTCCAGGACCCTTCCCAGACACAGACCAATCCAGGACCTGGGGTTGGCCAGGCACAAGGGTTGATGGCAGCAGTTCAAGGCAGCTCACGTACAGGGCAGGGGAGACCACTCTGGGCAGGGCAGGAGTCAGGCTATGGCTGCTCTGGACAGCTCTGCCCCATATGCCTGAGCTTTTAGCTATTCTGGAAGATTAAGAAGGCACCTTATTCTCATCTAGAGATCAACTTTGAAAGCAAAGGCCCACATTCATTTCAAGGGTTTGAAATCATGTCTTAAATTCAATTATCCCTGGAATGATGTGGCAAAGGTGGCAAACTGTTAAAAGCTGGTAGATCTGGGTATTTGGGGGGTTGGGGGTTTGCTGGTGCTCTCTCTCTATGAGTTTTGTATGATTTTTGCAAATAAAGAAAAAAAATTTTTTTTTTCCTTCTGATGTGATAGGAAACCTGACCCTAACACCTTTAATAAATACTGATCTCCATTGTTCCTCCCAATTTTCCAGAGCCCGGGTTTTGTCACGTGGAAGATGTTTTGTTATGAGGGACAGGAGACACGTTTGGGTCGCAATGGCAAGCACGTGGAAGAGGCTTCAGGAATGGGATGAATGGGAATCCAAGTGCTGGCGTCTAGTCACTGTAGGGAGGACCCGGGCCGCATGGCTTCGGCGGGTGCTGCAAATGGGCTTCACGTGGGGGGCTGCGGGCAGCTGAGCCGGCCGAGGGCTGGGGAGAAGCCGCACTAGGACCCAGGGGCCGCGCGTGGAGCGGGCTCAGCCAGCTAAGGTCCCAGCCAGAACACAGTGTTCTCAGCGTACCCACAGGAAACCCTCAGCGAGCGCTGCACAGGGCCGCTGGCGGGCGTATTCTGCTCTCAGCCTTTCATTCTTTTCCCTAACCTCGGTCCCCACTTTCACATCCTGTAACCTGCCCGGCGGCCCCACCCACTCTGCTGGGCTGGCCCCAGGCCCCGGGAGAGCAATCAAGGCAGGAAGCTTTGCCTTTGCCGGGCTTCACCATTCTCAAATAAGACCCATTTGCCTCCAGCCTTGGTTTCCTGAATCGACCCTTGGTGATGGAAACTTTTTACAGTGCACAAGGCAGGCACAGGGGACAAAGCTGCGTTTCAAGTGGAGGCGAGGGTCTTGGCCAGGACGCAAGGGAAACAGCTGATGCCTGTGCTCCACCTCCTCCTTCCTCCCTGAAGGCCAGACCCCACCTGGGACCGGGCGCGGGCCTGGTGGCAGCTGCCCAAGTCAGAAAGAACTTGGAGCCGCCTGGTGAGCCAGAGCCAAGTTTGGAGCAGTCCGTCCTATGATGTGGTTCCGAGTTTTTATTTCCACGAATGCTATAATATGTTGTCCCACCAAGCTATTTTTATTGAATGGAAAAAAAAAAAAAAAGCAGAACCCTGCAAAACCAACAGTCCTCTGTTAGAGAGGAGGAGGACAAGGTGAACTTTTCACTTCCTTCCCTCCAGCCTATCAACACGTGTGTGGTTTGGGGTCACCCACACTTATGTGCTATATTCAATCTCAATTTTTGCCTCCTTGTTTTTAAAGCCACAAGAGCAAGATTCTTAAAACTTTGTTGTTACTGCACGTTGCAGGAGGCTTTTCAAAGAACCTCCATGGCGAGTTTCTCGTAAGAGATTGCAAAATGGAGACCGACCAGCTTCCTGGCCTGGTACAGAGACCAGATGCCAGGCTCTAGGCCAAGGCAGGCACACAGAGCGCGAATGAAGAGAGCCGGAGGGTGAGGGACGCACACATTCTCCAGCACGTTCTGGCTAGCAGCACTGTGGGAGCTGCAGGTGAAGGAGGTGACATTTCGGCCCCCTTGATGAGAGGCCTGGCCGTAGAAAATGAAACCAGGTGCTTAGATCAAACCCTATTAATTGGGCTCCTGGCACTCTGGGATTTCAGGCTTGTTCTAAGTGTTGGTTGGTCAGAGCTCTCGAGCGTCCTCCCCCCAGGCCAGTTAGAGTCCTGCTGTAAAGGGATTGGGGTGGGCAGGCTGGGTGCTCCTTGGATCTGCCCAAGCTCAGGGCTTACACATTCTTGGGGAAGAGCCATCACAAGGCAGGCCACTGGCTCTCCTGGGTTAATTCCACCCAAGGCTGGGGGCCCCAAAAGACCTGGGTTCTGATCTTAGTTTTGCCAACTTATGCATGGCTCTGTGCAAGTCTCCTTCTCACTCAAGGCTGCAGTATCCTCATTTATAAAAGGAGAGGGTTGGCTTAGATGTCCCCTAAGGGCCCTTCAGTGCTCAGGTTCTAGGATTCTTTCCTGTGATCCCTGCCCTGCCTTGGTGGCTTTCTCCAGTGGCATCGTGTGTGGACAGTGCTTGGCATAACACCAGCCCTGCAGATACAAACGCCTCCCTGTTAACCCCATGAATATTCTTAGGGCTCCCACTGTCTGACACTGCTTGCACCAGCCTGAGACCCTCTGTTCACAGTGAGAGGCGTGGGCTCGGGGCCCAGAGGCTCCAGATGATCACTCTCACTGAAACTGCATTATCGAAGCCTTGCCCCTCCCTCTTGGCAAGGCAGCTTGGAAATCTCAGGGTATTAAACCATCCCTTCCAGGAGCCTAACTCTTCTAAATGGAAAACTCGTTTTGGCCACTGAGCCAGCAGAACCAGAAAAAGAGACTACAAAAAGTAAGATTGGGAGAATGTTTCTCTGTGGGTAAGAAAGAAATTCCTCTTTCCAGCTGGAGGAGGTGATCCCCAGGGTCAGGTAGAGTGCGGAACTCCCGGGCTAAGCCTCTGCTTCCCTTTGTGCCTGAGGACATTGCTTGTTTGGCTTAACTACAGGTAGGGTCGGGGGCTTGCGCCTTCAGAAAGCAAGGCACTGCCTTTCTCCTTGATCCTGTACCCTCGTCCCCTTTCCAGCTGCTTTTCTTGTTTTCGGAATGAATAGCCCTCTATGTTGTGAGGTGGTGTGGGGACGACGCCCTGTTTTCTTCCTGGCTCCTGGGTCTATAGGTCCCTGGAGGCCACAGCACCTTGTCCTACAGCTCCAATCTCTTGCTGGCTGGGAGAGCCTGATTTTCTTTTCATTATCACGAAGCACACACTACCCTTGAGAGTTAAAGTGGGATCCCAAAAGGAGCCTTGAGTCTTCTCTGGGCAATGACTCTGGTCTGGGGTGGCAAAGTCCTAGGTTGTCCTCCAGGGAGTCTGTGTTTGTTTAAGAGCTAAGGTGCAATGACTTTGTAGAATATTCGATTTAGTATATTTTGGAGACTGCTGAAAGTTAAGTGGGTAGACCCTGACTTCCAGCAGCCCCCAAACATGACCTCTGGGTTTGCTAAACAAATGAAATGTCTGTGTTTGTGTGGTTTACCTTCAAATATATGCCTGGAGATTTCTGAGAAAAAGAGGGGGAGACAGGGCGTGGGAGGGAGTTCATTTCATGGCCGGGCAAGGAAGGAGGGGAAACCATTTGAGGGAAAAACATCTCTCCTCCATATCCATGTACTTTAAATTTAATCACTTCAGCCTGCCTCTTATCCTGGGTTTTGGCTCAGAGCCCAGAAGGGAGGCTCCTTAGTAATTCTCTCTGAGCGGAGGATATATGCCTGTCCCTAAAAACACATAAATAAATAAAAATCTGGTAATGCTTAGTTTCCAGTCAGAGCAAAAATATTATTCACCACCTAGTGGCCTGCAAAGATCACCTCTGAAGCATTATACCAGCTTCCAAGTCTACATCTTCCAGGCCCTGAGGAGCCTGCTTTCTAAGTGATATATTGTTAAAGTCAGGATTCTTGGCCTCTTTCTCAGGAGTCCCTGAGCTGTTTGAGAGAAACGCTCTTTAAATGGAAACTGGAGCATGGCAAGCAAGGCTTGGTGCAGTCTGGTTCTTGCTTCCTTCTGAGAGACCTCTGTTTATACCCTCTGCTCTGGCCACACCTGCATGGGGTGACTTCAGGCTGTCTGCCCTTGCATGTTGTTCCCTGTGCTTGGAATGCTTTCTTGGCCTCTGCCCCCTTCCTTGCTTGGCTAACTCTGATGTATCAGGCATGCTCAAGCATAGGCTTAGCTTCTCCAGGAATTTTCCTTGTTGTCCCCTCATCATTCCTGCTCCCAAGTCTTCTAGGTTCCAGAGTATAGACCAGGGTCATGGTATATACTCCATATGTCTGTTGACTTGTCTGCTCCTCCCATTGGTCCAAGTGGTTTTCAAACTTGACTATCCAAGAGTCACATGCAATCCCTTACCCTGGACCTCCTACTGGACCCCAGGAAGGAGGCCAGGGAATCTGTGTTTTTAGTAACCTTGGTTCTGAGTCACAGCTAAATCTGAGAACTATCATTCTTTTTATTGTTTCCCTCCATATTGCCAGAGTCACAGTAGACCCTCGATAAATGTTTGACCCTTCTAGTTTCTCTCTAGCAAACTCTTCTTGTTTTCACTTCCTTTCCTTTCTAGTCTAGACCAATCAATTTACTTATTTCCCTACTCCCCCTTCCCCTCCTTTACCATGCAAAACCCTACACAACTATTCATTTTTTCCATTCCTACTGCCAGGCTGCTGAAAACTGCTGCTGTGCCCCCACCCCTACCCCTCCCAAAGACTTGTGTTTTTACAGATCCATGGACTCTTAACTGCAACAGGACTCTGAAGGTGCTTGGCAATCCTTCTGACCCTGGTCAGCTCTCTCCCAGTCTCCACTGAGATGATTCCTGACCTCCACGTGAACCACTTCCCCCACCTCTCAATACAGGCAACAGCCCAACCTGCCTCTTCCTTCACAGAGAAAATCAGATGGGAACTCCCTCAACTTTCTGCTGCCTCACCTACACCTTTACCCACATCAGCACTATCCTCTTCTCCCTCCCTCCCTTCTATCTAGGACAAATTATTCCAACTGGGCTCTGGATCCCACCCTTCCCAACTTCCTCAGGGACCTCACGCCCACAATTATCCCCTCTTTCTCTTGACCTCTCCCTTCTGATGCTGTTCCATCAGCCTTTAAACTCGTTCAGGTCTTCCCATCTTTAAAGATAAAAAAGCAACCTCTCGACTTCATTTTTGCCTCCTCTTTTCACTGAGCATCCTTAAAGTGTTGCCTATATTGGCCCCATATTTTCTTTCCTCTCCCACCCATAGCAGACTGGCTTTTGCCTTTACTACACCACTGAGTCTGCTGTTCTTAAGACAAGGTCACCAACAATCTCCTTGGTAAAATCTGAAGGTCTCCTCCATCCATTTTTTCACTTAGTTGCTTGGCCACCCTATATACTGCAGCCTCCTTCACAAATGTCCTCTCCCCTTGGTTTCTGTGATGCCACACTTCCTGACTTCCTGCCAGTTGCTTTCTTGGGTTTCTCTTCTTCTGCCTGTCCCATACATTTCAGTCTTCCCCAGGCATCACTCCTTGGTCCAGTTCTCTTCTCACTCCATGGGCTCTCTCCCTGGGCAAACCTATCCATGCCCTACCCTTGGATTAACAAACATCTTGAGGCTGATGAGTCCCAGATCTAACCCTAGCCTAGCTCACTCTCCAGAGTTCTACTTTTGGACATCTGTACTCAGAGGTCCCACTGTACCTCACATGCAGCATGTCTTCATCTGAGTCTTCTTTCTGGAACCTGTTCCTCTCTCTGTTCCCTTATCACAGTGAATTGTACCACCAGTCCTTCAGCTTCTGACACACACAAGAAAACATGGGTGTTCTCCCTAAGTTCTCTGCCTACCAGTTATCAAGTCCCATATGAGATACTTTTTGAGTAACTCTCCAGTCAAATCCATCCTCTTCCACCTCACATCTTTAATGCAGGCTGCCATCATCTCACCTGGATTACCACAACAGCTTCCTAAAGGATCTGCATCTTACCATCAATTCACCATTCCCTCCCACGGAATTTTCTGAAGTGAAACCAGATTGTGTCATTCCCCTACTTCGAACCCTTTAATGGTTCCTCATTGTTCTCTGAAGTTCAAACTCCTTTGCTTGAAACACAAAGCCCATGATGACCTGGCCCCCGTTTCTATCCACTGTCTCATCTCTTGCCGTTATGCTCTATGAACCAGCCATAACAAACCACGTGCAGACTCACAAAAGCATGATGTCATTTCTCACTCTTGGGTCTTTGCATATTTCATTCTGCCTTGATTCCCACTCTGCTTTCTTGTTCTTCATGTCTCAGTCTAAACATAACTCTTCTACGTACCCTCTGACTCCTTGCTCACTGGGTTAGTTGTCTCTACTACGGAATTTTACAGCAGTCATGCTTTCCCCTATCACAGCAGTTTTTACACTGAATTAACTTTTTGTCTCTCCTATTATAAACTCCTTGAGGAGTTCTTTTGGTGGTAATAAACAGTATGCTCTTTCATTACCCACTCTAAAGAGCATCATGCTCCAGCATCTTTCCCCTGTTCTTCTTCTCCCTTGGTGCCATCTTTATCCCAAACTCAGCTCTAGAGGTTCGTCTTCCTTGTCAAAACAGAAAAAGACCTGGTATCATCTACACTCTGCTTGCAACCCAAGATTTTGCTTCCCAAGTATCTGTCATTTAATCCTTTTACTGTGGAATAAAAGTTTGTTTTGGTTGGAACGTTAGGCAATTACAAGGAGGCCTGGCAAGATATTTTAGGCAAAGTTAGGTGCTTTGGCCAAGGGACAGGGAGAAGCAGGTGGCATTCTCCAAGTTTAGGTTTGCCTAAAAAGGTACCAGGTCCTTGGGTGGGTGCCTTCTTTTCCTTTTGGATAATGGGCATCTCTTGATCCTATCTCCTTTTCTTCATCACTCATAGCCTAAAGGTCCAGAATTTCTATTGCTGCAGGCCTTTAAGTATCTGATTCTGTAATTGGGAGCAGGGATTCAGGGACTCCTAGCTGTATGGGGAGAGTGAAGCCATAGGCTGCAAGTAAATGGACAGAGCAAACAGAGATAGAGTCAGGAATGTGGTTTAGAGTTCTAGACCATTGTCACTTCAGGTGAGTGTTGAGTATGGGATGGCACTAATAAATAATACATTTAAGTGTATCAGTGAAAACTCTGGAATTTAATGCTGATTCTGGACAATTAAATGTGCAGTCAAGAAGATAAAATTTTTGCCTGACCATGTGAACATAAAGCCAGTTGTTATGGGTTGAATTATGTTCCCCAAAAAGACATGTTCAAGTCCTAACCCCCAGTCTCATGAATGTGATCCCAAGGATCTTTGAGGATTTTATTAGTTAAGATAAGGTCAAATAAAGTGCCAACTTGTCCTGAAAAAAAAAAAAAAAAAAGGTCAAAATGGATTAGGGTAGGTCCTCCTTACAAGAGAAGGAAATCTGGACACCAGGAGAGAAGACAGCCATATGGCAGAGGCAGAGATTAAGTTATATGCCACAAGGAAAAGAACACCACGGACTGCCAGCAAGCCTTGGCCAGAAGCCTGGACTTCAGAGGAAGCACGACTGACTGACACCTTGATTTGCACTTCTAACCTTTGGAACTGTGACACAATACATTTGTTGTTTTAAGCCCCAGTGTGTGGAATGTTGTTATAGCAGCCCCAGAAATTTAGATACCAGCTGTTAAATGAGACAAAACAATTAAATGGAAAATATATTGACATGAGTATTAACAGCAAACTCTGACTTCAGACTTTATAGTATATAATAGAAGTGACAGAAAGATGTGAAAGACCCAGCTCCCTTGCTATAATCTTGGTTAAGTATCTTACCTTCCTTGTACCTCAGTTTCTTCAACTGTAGTATACTTTGTCTACCTCACAGTGTTGGCTAGACAACCATGTCAACATGTGAAAATGCTAAAGTACTTTATGCTCAGAGGCACTTTTACCATAAGGTTTTGGATGTCTATCAGCCCTCTTATGCTCCTCTTTGCTCACTCAGAATAGCTCTGCTAAAGCCTCTAGTCACACTTCCCCCAAACAAAATCTTAAAAGAACAATTAGAAACCAACATATAGCAAATTCCCGCTAGCTCCTAAAAAAAAGAGGTGTATCTTCATTGTGATTGAGACCTCAAATCACCATGCACGGAAGAAGGGAGGGTAATGACAAGACTCATTTTCTCCAGGTAGTTAATTCATTTTATGTTTAAAAAAAAAGTTTTATGGTTTTTCTTTGTACAAGGCTCAGGGGTGGATTTAGTGGGATGCAGCATGGGGTCTGGCTGACTTCAAATCCAGATTTGGCCATTTACTTAGCTTGTAGCCTTGGTAAGTAATACTCGCTCCAAGCTTCAGGTTCCTCTTCTGAGCTGGGGGAATTAAATATCTGCAGTGTTATTGAAAGGATTATAGTTAATGCCTGTGAGTGACTGGCACTGTCCACTGATAAATGGATAGGAAATGACCTAGGAGCAACTTGCTCCATGTCTAAGCCTGCAACATTGTAACAGGAGATGTGGATGAGCTATAAAGACCAAGAAGGAAGGGGATTTGGCCCAGTGGTTAGGGCGTCCCTCTACCACATGGGAGGTCCACGGTTCAAACCCCGGGCCTCCTTGACCTGTGTGGAGCTGGCCCGTGCACAGTGCTGATGCGCACAAGGAGTGCCCTGCCACGCAGGGGTGTCCCCCGCGTAGGGGAGCCCCACGTGCAAGGAGCGCGCCCTGTGAGGAGAGCCGCCCAGCGCCAAAGAAAGTGCAGCCTGCCAGGAATGGCACCGCACACACGGAGAGCTGACACAAAGATGACGAAACTAAACGAGACACAGATTCTGGGTGCCACTAACAAGAATACAAGCAGACACAGAACACACAGCGAATGGACACAGAAAACAGACAACTGGGAGGGGGGCGATGAAGGGGAGAGAAATAAATACAAAATAAATCTTAAAAAAAGAAAATACCAACAAGAAAGGTATAGTGAGTGTGTTGCCTTGAAAAAATGGTGAGGGTCTTGTTACTGGCAGCATTCAAGTAGCTGCTGAATGATCAGTGTGAAAGGTGTGTCAGAAAGGATTTCCGTTCAACCTGGAGATCTTTTCAATTTTTAAGGCATATAAAGATTAAAGAAATGGCCAGCTTAAAGAAAAAAGTTCTATAATAAATTCCAATACCAAAGGGTAAAGAGGATGTAATACAGTGATCTGTGCTGTGCAATTATGCAAATTAAACAAGGAAGAGAAAGGTAGCAATTGCCTTTAAACTGTCACTGACAATCTGATATAAAGGTTTACTGAAGTCTAGGTATTTAAAATTCTTCCCTTGGAAATCATTGAGATGGCTGGTAATGAAAAGTACAATGTTAGTAATCTGCTTTCAAACACGGAAATTTACTTGTTTTGGTTGAAGAGTGGGTTAAATTATAAGTGACTGTGATCCATTCCAAGTTCTAAGATTTTCTTCTGCCTGAGCTATGTGACCGTAAGCAGGTCTTTAACTCCATTGTGCTCACTTCTTACAATGAAAGAGGTCACCGCCCTGTTAGGCAGTAGGTGCTAAACATTTTGAACTCTTGAGATTAAGGCCAATTGCTACTGGGATTATATGTATTTATAATCAAGCAACTTTAAGCAGATCACGTATAAATTATTAATGAGGAGAAAGACAAAATGCTAAGGCAAAATTTGCACACAATCTAATAAATGATTCTAAACATGCAGGTGGACCTGGGGTCCCGAGGGAGAACAAAGTACATCTGCTTTTAGTCTTCCACGTTTTCCCCTATCATGGCATAAAGATCTACTCAGATACTGATGAAAAATTCACAAACTCTTATAAAGACAGATCTCTGAGGTAAAACAAGCCTACCATTTGTTAGGAGAAATGTTTTTCAGATTCCCTTCTTGTAAAAACTTCTTTGACCTCTTCTCCCATCCTATATCCCTGTGACTTTGAAAGGATAAAGAAACCAATTTGGAGCTCTTTCAAAGGATTTATTTGCTAAAGAATTGCTTTAATCCACTGATAACTTTAACTCAGGATTTCTGTGTTTAAAAGAGTTTGTTTGCTGCTTTAACAGTGCTTCAACATTCAAAAAACAACTATTTTTCCAGCATGTGGCAGGTCTAAAAGAGGTTAGAAAAAGAATCTGTAGAACTAGGTGTCTAAAAATAGAAAAAATGACCATTTAGAAATTCCTCATTTGGACAGGTCCTGAGTTGAAATAATCGGCAAAAAGAAGTGTTCTAGGTCAGAAATGCCGTATTTTATAACTACAGGTCTTGACCTTGGACTTGACTGGTGAGAATTTCCAGGCACTGAATGAATGACAGGACAGACACCATTCAGCTGGTCAATTCTGGCATGTCTCCTATCTGGCTTGGTGTAGTTTTATAAGTATCGCTTACATCTCAAACTCCTGGTTCTCTGGAACCTATTGTCTTAATCTGATTCCCAATATTTTCAAAAACAAACAAAGTTTTCCCTGTAAGACCACATATTTAAGTATTTGTTGCCTGTGGACAGATACAGAGAAGCCAAGAATGGAGGTGAATCAGCAATTCAGTGATGTAGCTGTGAATCCCTGGGTGGCTATGGAGGCTGTAAGGAAAGTCCTTTGCTGGCTCTGTCTGCCCTTGCTGTGCTGCAGAGGTGGTCATCCAAGGCAACATCAACCTGATGAGGGTGTGAACCCCAGAAGCTGCTCGATTGGTTTAAATCGCCATTCATCTGCCTCCAGTTCTTCTACCAATCCAGCTAGTTTTTCCATCCGAGCAACCTGCTGATCTGAAAAGAGTCAAGGAGGTAATATATAATACAATGATGTATTTCCCATGAGATCATCACCAACCACCAACATGATGATTGGTTTCAAAATAATTTCTACAAGGATTACTCCTCAATATTCTAGTAGTGGGGTCTTATTCTATGTTGGTCAGAAAACTTTTCTTAAAAAAAAACAAAACAAAAACGGAACATTCCCAATCATTCCCTCTTCACCTTCGCTGCTATTCATTGCACAGTTGAAACTTTCCATGTCAAAATAAACAAACATCTGCTTGATTATCCTGAATATTTTCAAGTATAATAGGTTGTTTGTTTCCTCTCCTGCAGGTTTTATAAAAATCATCAGACCCTTATCTTTCTCTTCTTCAATCACATTATGCAGCCTCAGTCGACTAGGTTTCTTTATAGAAGGCAACTGCTGTATTTTTTTTTTTTACTCTTACTGTAGTAACATATATACAACTCAATCTGTGCTATATTCTTTTTTTCTCATTAAAAAATTTATTGAGGGGAGTGGCTGTGGCTCAAGTGTTTGAGTGCCTGCTTCTCACATGGGAGGTTCCAGGTTTGGTTCCTGGGGTTTCCTAAAAACAAAAGACAAACAAGCAAACAAACAAAAAAACCAACTCAGGGAAGCTGATGTGGCTTGGTGGTTGAGTGCCGGCTTCACATATACAAGGTGCCAGACTCAAAAAAATTATTGAAGTATATCATTCACACACAAACATACATATATATTCATCCTCCATGCAGTAGCAATTTGTATACTAAGATCCTAGGGTTAGAAACAATTGAAGCCCCCCGTCCCCCAACAATGCTTTCAGTGGAGAAATGGTCTGGGGAAGGAGCATCATTTCCTAACGCTTAAATGAGGGCCTGGCGAGGTGTGACAGGACACAAAGGCACCACCAGGATGTTAGTGTTCAGACAGACTTTGAGGTATGACATGAATATTTGAAGATGATGATGGTAACTAGGGGAGGATACTGGTAAAAGGAAGTTTCAGAAAAGAGAGGAAAAACAACACAAGAGGAGTAGGCTACATTAACTCCATTAGAAAACTAGCCCTTTTGATTTCAATTTTAAGCCTCAATGTGGACATTATGTCTGGATTAAGACCTCAGAATGTTTATGTTTGCAGGTAATTTAAGAAGTCCACTTAAATAACCTTGCTGAGTTTTGGCCGTTTTTGTTACAGAACACACTGACCTTTCTGAATCCCCATCTCTCAGTAAATTTATTCTAACACAACACTCAGATGCTTACCATGTTTCACCTGTTTAAGTGTAGAGGCCACTTGATAGCTGAAAACAGATTCACAGAGGAATCTCTCAGAGCCATCTACAAACAAAAGAAGAAAAGGTTTTAATCTGCTCTAAGGGTTTTATGGCTACTGATAAACTAAGTAAACATGCCTAGTCTTTCTCTACTTTTACATTCAGGGTCTACTTTTTAGTATTTACAAAGATATCTGCTTCATTTAAAACTAACACTACTTTGTTATAAAAGCTACTTCATCTATACCTAGAAAATCAAAATAGTTCCTCTACTTGTTTAAGAGTTTAAAAATAGTCCTTAAAGAAAAACAAAAACAATAAACCTCAGTTTGATGTCCTGGTCAACATTACCCATAAAAACTGAAAGTTTCTTAATGATCTCCTACTCTGAATATCAGGCAAACACTGACAGCTGACACATTTGGTACTGTGGAAAAAACAAAGGTCAAAATCATTTTCATTTTAAAGAATAACAATTAGGGAAAAACAGCTGTTGTTGACTTTTAAAATAATTTTATTGATACATATTAAAACGTACAATTCATCCAAAGTGTACAACCAGTGGAATATGGTAAAATCAGTTGTGCATTCATCACTTCAATCATTATTAGAGCATTTTCATTATTCCAATAATAAAAAACAAAAGAAGCTCTATCCTTTAATAATCACCTCTTAATCTCTCTGCCTCCCCTGCCATACTTAGTTGCTATTGTTTCCATCTTTCTAATTTGTATTTATATTTTGTATAGATGAGTCAAACAATATGTAGTACCTTTTGTCTAGTTTCTTTCACCAGAGTACTTCCCTTTTCTAAAAAAATAATAATGGAAGGTTATTAATATATTATTATACTCTATTGTCCATATTTTGCTTTGGTAGTATTTTTGCCTGATATTAACATCATTTTTTTTTTTAAGATTTATTTTTCTCCTCCCCTGCCCCATCCTTTTGTCCATTTGTTGTGTGATCTTCTGTATCTATTTCTCTTTTTTGTCTTCTCATCTTTCTCCTCTAGGATTCAGAGGGATTCAATCTTAGGGACCTCTGATGTGGAGGGAGGTTCCCTATCAATTGCATCACCTCAGTTTCTAGTCTCTGCTGTGCTTCACCTTGACTCTCCCCTTCATCTCTCTTTTGTTGCATCATCATCTTGCTGCGTGACTCACTTGTGTGGGGGACTGCTTCACCACACGGGCACTTGGCTCACCACATAGGCACGCTTTCTCTTCTTTTTCACCAGGAGGCCCCAGGGGTTGAACCTGGGTCCTCCCATATGGTAGGCAAGGCCTTATCACTTGAGCCACATGGCTTCTCTGATATCTGATATTAACATCTTGTAGCTTTTTTTTTTTTAAAGGAGGTACCAGGGATTGACCCCAGAACCTCATACATGGGAAACAGGCATTCAACCACTGAGCTACATCCGCTCCCCAATGTTGTTGATTTTTAATATATCAAATTACATCACTGTGACCATCACAATTCCCAACACTGTTGGGAAATTTCATTCTGTAAATGCAAATTGTAACCTTGATTTTCCAACTGAACCAAAACACTGCAATTTGCATGGTGATAAGAGTATGGTGCAATTTCAGAAGCTAGCATTGTACTAGTGCCAAGATCTGCCAACAAGGAGGCTGACTTGGTCACCACAGCACTTGGAAGATGATTGTGAAACACAAGCTAGTTCCTGTTATTCCTAGTCAGGCGAAGGCTGACAGAGCAAAACATACCCCTCAAAGACACAGAGCTCATGTAGGAAAATGTGATTTTTAAAAGGGTAGCAGAAACCATTTGAGCAAGTATCTTATTGCAAAATCTTAACACAGATGCAGGGAGAAGATACAGCTGTCTTTTTTACGTGATAGTTCATGCCAACACTACTGAGTGTCAAGCGTTCATCCATCAGTCGTGCTGGTTTGTCACCTAAGTATTAAGTGACAAGGAGACAGGAGTAACAATACATTTTGGCCTCATGCTGAGTTTCACACAAGGCAGACCTTATTTCAGTAGTCACCATAACCAAAATGTAAAAAGCTACAGACATTATATCCAAATGGCTTGACTACACAACCAAAAGGGCTTCCTTTATGTTATCTTCAAAACTGATGCCCTCCCTTGCAAAAAAAGAGAAAAACCACACAGAAAATACAATTATTAGGAAAAGGGTTACATTCTTTAAATTTTACCTCTTTTCTATATATATTGTGCAATATATCTTATATGATCCTATCCCCTCCATTCATCCCCATTTCTCTGTCATCTGTGAGGAGATCTACTAAACCAGGGGTTCTTAACAAGAGGTCAATGAGCCTAAATTGAAATTCAAAAAAACATTATTTTTGTGGGGACACATTGGTGTGGGTATAATATATTTATTAAATAATACCCAGTATAGTGTGGACTTAGTAAGGGATCCGTGGTTTCTACCTGACTGGCAAAGGGATCTGTGGAACAAAAAAGGTTAAGAACCCCTGATCTAAACTAATAATCTGATTTTCAAGTAACTGAATTTATACTGACTATCCAGTTTATTTTATTTTTTTAAAGATTTATTTATTTATTCCTCTCCCCCAGCTGTCTGTTCTCTATTTGCTGTATGTTTTTTCTTTGTCCGCTTCTGTTGTTGTCAGCGGCACAGGAATGTGTGTTTCTTTTTGTTGCGTCATCTTGTTGTGTCAGCTCTCTGTGTGTGCGGCACCATTCTTGGGCAGGCTGTACTTTCTTTCGTGCTGGGCGGCTCTCCTTTCAGAAAGCACTCTTTGTGCGTGGGGCTCCCCTACGTGGGGACACCCCTGCATGGCACAGCACTCCTTGTGCGCATCAGCACTGTGCGTGGGCCAGCTCCACATGGGTCAAGGAGGCCCGGGGTTTGAACCATGGACCTCCCATGTGGTAGACAGACTCCCTAACCACTGGGCCAAGTCCGCTTCCCGACTATCCAGTTTAAATATCAAGGCAAGCTAAAGACATCACTGAGTTTTTTAGATAAGGACTATGGGTAGCACACAACTATGAATCCTACTATAGGGAAAGGGACAGTTGTAAACATTTGACACCAATGATGGAATTTATTATAGTTTTTCTCTGTTAATGATATGCCATTGTTTATTATCCTATTTATACCCTTATACCCAATTATATTAATTCAAATTTTATTTTACAAAGAGAAAGCATAAAGAACTTACCTCCCTGGTGGTTTGATCCTGAACTTTAGGATCTCACACAAGGCTGTGGGTATTATGGGCCATAAGGACCAGGCCAAGATGTATTTGGAAGCTCTTGGAAGTGCTACCACTTACTTACGTTTAATCACAGGTCTAGTGGGATAACATGCTTAATTAAGTTATGACAGTGGCATATTTTCCTTGGTAATGAACTTCAAAGCAAAGCTAGTCTCTCAGAGGCACCTGCATGTCACTTCACTTGTATGCCTATGGTACACAATTTTGCTGATTTGCAACTCTGTATTAACCACAAAGTCCATTGCTTCTTAGCCATATCCTATTAGATGGGATATCTGTACCAATCTAAAGCCTGGAATTTCTCCAGAGAGGAGCCAGCCTGGGGCAATCTGTCTTCCATTTAGAAATTGTAATCAAGCCCTTTGTAACACACGAAGTAGCAATTCATCAGCTTTCCTCTTAAGGGACATGCAAAGGTTATAAACAGTAAAAAGAGTGAAAAGTTCAATAAATTGCCCAAGTCTAACACCACTGCCAACTTTAATAAATAGGATGCTAACAAATTCATTTAAAAGAATATTACCTCACAGCAGGAAATTAGATAATGCCAGATAATTTACTCTTCAGTGGCCTCTGATGTCACAAAAATACAGCCACTTCTGGGTTCGAAGGCAGTCTCTAATTTGCTCACTAATAACCCAGAGAGGACAATCTTAGCCAAGGGCAGGAGAACACTGGAAACTACTGGAAACTGCTGTATACTGCTTATGTAAGGTGTCTGTTATCAAAGAACATACACTTGTTCTAAAACGTTAAGTCACAAGGTTAACTATATGTTATTGGATTTATTATCCTAAACCTTGGAGGATGCAAGATCAAATTGAACCTGTCAAGATTATAAACAGTATCTCCAATCTTGATTCCTGATCATTTTTGTTTCTTATTCTGAAGAGGTAATTCTTCCTACTCTATTTTCATATTCTATTAAACGAAATGGTCAGGTACATCTGTGTCAAATTAATTGTATAATAGTATCACCCATAAACATGGTAGAAATGCTTCCAAATCTAACATCCTTATTAATTCATGATTATGAGTACTCTTTTCCAATTAACATTTTTGATTTGACCAAGGTATTTCAGGGGTTGCT
The DNA here is from genome assembly GCF_030445035.2 of Dasypus novemcinctus. Taxonomy (NCBI): domain Eukaryota; kingdom Metazoa; phylum Chordata; class Mammalia; order Cingulata; family Dasypodidae; genus Dasypus; species Dasypus novemcinctus. Next base: position 81,233,760 of record NC_080678.1, on the reverse strand, counting down.
ACTTATACATTATTTTTCATAGTCTGTCTTTAAGTGTAAGCAGCTTTAAGACTTAGGTTAAACCTTAAACTTAAGAAAGTGAACAATCAAAACTGTGCACTGTGAATTTAAATGTAATATAAATTCTTCCTCCAATGGCAACCAAACATATTCCTTCATAATGTACAATGGGATGGAACAAAAAGGGATAGATCTATAACTCGTTAAAACATCAACATTCAGACTAATCTCAGAAACCCTTCTTCTTTGTCTGGTATATACTGACAAAGAATGCTAACAGCTTTGAGACTACTGTGGTACCTCCTGTATTAAATCCCCTCTGTAGCTCGATTTTAAATGACTTCAATCTTAGAGCTCCATTGTTAAACACTGATTCCCCTTTGGCTGCTATAAAAATCATTAAATAATTTAAGTGCCTCCAACTTTGACTTGACGTGTGGGAAACTTCCTCAATACTAGGTCTCTGCTGCATGTAACTGAAGTAATTATATGTATGTATGTGTGTGTGTATATATATATATATATATATATATATTTTTTTTTTTTTTAGGAGATACCGGGGATTGAACCCAGGACATCATACCTGGGAAGTAGACATTCAACCACTGAGCTACACCTGCTCCCTGATAATATATTTTTAGTGCCAAATATAAAAAAATAGGCCCCAATAATTTACTACCTCCAGACTTAGTGATCCTAACTTGAGTATTTAGTTTGCACAAGTGAAGAAAATGAAAAGGCATACCCCTCAGATGTATGCCTTAACTACACTACCTGGTCATCTATTTCACTACTAATTATGACCCAAACCAAACAGAGAGAGTTTTGTGGTTCCAGAATTTTCCACGTTTTTTCTGTAACAAGTGAATTTTATTTGCCCTGGCTTAACCCAGAGCTCTCTGCTTTTTATTATCCTTGATATATAAAAGAAAGATCACCCCAAAAAGCTGATTCTCAATTATAGTTTGTACCTTTCTCACATGCCTAAGCAGACATTTCCAGACTAATTTTTAAACATACTTGCTGAAATGTGCAATATTTAAAGCAAAACAGACCAAAACAATTATGCCAAACGTACAAGAAGCAAGTAGGTTTTGAATCTTTAATAGATTCTTTGCCAACACTTTTCAAAGTATGATGAGAGGACTACATCCACCAGAATCCCCTGGATGGTAATCAAAAATGAAAATTCCTAGTAGATTAATCTAATTCAGAATCTCTAATATAGGCATTTAAATATGCATTTTAAATGAGCCCTTTAGATGATTTTTTGACCATTATTAAGAATTACTGGTTTAGCTCCTAGAGTGACCTCTACATATCTAGGTTCAATGAATACCCAGAAAAAAATCTAGCAGTGATAAAAACTGCTGCCTCTTAGGTCACTAGCTCCGTTGGTTCTGCCACAGTATTCAAGAATCTGGAAAGTCCAGGTACTATTTCATGCTTATAGCCTGGACCATGATCTTGCTTGGCAGCCAGTCTGCCAGTGTGTGCTGTGTAAGGGTGTAGATGGTTTCATGCCAGTTGAGCTCCAGTACTAGCAAAACCACACAGTACTGTCCTCAGTGGGCTACGAAAGTCAAGCTCACATGTAAGGGCAGCACATTAGTTTTTGTTACTTCTTAGACCCTCTCTGAGGGGGCTAATCTATTAGGAAAAAAAAAAAATCCATCAAATCTACTAACCATAGGGAGGTAGAACGGTGCCAGGATAAAGCAAACTGCCGCAGGAGGTCAAGAAAATTCCTGGTTCTAGAGCTGACTTTGCCTTTAACATAGTCAAATCACTTAACCTTTTTTTTTTTTTTTTTTGTATCTAAATAACTCTGGATATCTCCTTGATTTCCAATGTCTTTTCCAAATTCAAAATTCTGATTCTGGAGAAAGATTTGTGTTTCAAACATATTATTTTAAGATGGGATGATATGTGAAAAGTAGAGCAGAAATCAGGACAAAATCATCTCTAATCCACTTAATAGCTTCTTTACAATTAATATTCATTACAGGTCTGAATCCAATTATTCAGCAAAAAGCAGCATGAGATCACCTTCTAGCATCTCTCCAGCTCCCTTGGGGTAGGTGAAAAGGGCTTTCCGTGGTGGGGCAAGGTCTGAGACACTGAAACCAGATCCAGTGACAGAACTTCCGCTGACCCCACCAGCTGAGGAGGAGGATGAAGAGGCAGCCATTTCATTTCTAGTAGAATCCTCACCTCGCTACAGAAAAAAAGAAAAAGAGCAATTGGCAAGTTTATGGAAGTGAGATTGACAACATTTCATTCTAGCTGCCCATAAGGGCCAGAATATGGTTGGTAAAGAATTAATGCCCCTCCTATCTATCTTTTCTTTTTCCTTTTTTAAGATTTATTTATTTTATTTATTTCTCTCCCCTTCCCACCTCCCACCCCAGTTGTCTGTTCTCTGTGTCTATTTGCTGCGTGTTCTCTCTTTGTGCGCTTCTGTTGCTGTCAGTGGGATGGGAATATGTTTCTTTTTGTTGCATCATCTTGCTGTCAGCTCTCTGTTTGTGGGGTACCATTCCTGGGCAATCTGCACTTTCTTTGGTGCTGGGCGGCTCTCCTTATGGGGCGCACTCCTAGCGCGTGGGGCTCCCCTACGCGGGGGACACCCCTGCGTGGCACAGCACTCCTTGCACACGTCAGCACTGTGCGTGGGCCAGCTCCACACGGGTCAAGGAGGCCCGGGGTTTGAACCGCGGACCTCCCATGTGGTAGACGGACACCCTAACCACTGGGCCAAGTCTGCTTCCCATCTATCTTTTCTTCTAGTACAACTTTTCATTGATGCTCCTGGGCCAAAACGTCACTCAGGTTTTTGAAAAATGTATTTAAGAGTAGTTTATTTAATGAAAACACTACTTCCTACTATTAGCAAATAGTTTATATTGCGCTTAAGATAGACTGTGGGTGATTTATAGGTTATGAAGGGGTGATATGGCAGTGCCCAGGTAGCATTTGTCTGAGAAAATAAATTATTTAAGGATAAAACAACCATCTTCCATAGGACAGTTTGTCTTGGATACATCCTGACCAAACCACACCAAAAAATTCACTTTTAAAAATTTTCCACAAAAAATTCCAGAGTAACACTGTGTTCTGTTCCCAAGGAAGGAGAATTGGTTAGGAAATACATATTGGCCCTTTCATTAAAGTTTTTTTTTTTTTTAACCTTTTCATCCAAATGTAATCCCGCATTTTATCACTGGGTGGCGTCCCAAAACTGGAACAAAATAGCTCAGGAAATTATCTTGGAGATCATGGCCTACTATGAATACAGCAGTTATGAGTGTTTAATCCTGGCATATAAAAAAAGCAGAAAGTTCAAATGGAAATGGAAAAAATTGTACTGAATATATGATTCTTTACAAAAGTTCAAAACAAAAACACTATCTTTGCCACAGAGGCTGACACCACACAATAAAGATTCTAAGAAGTGCTTGTATTCTGAAAAGAATTGTCTAGTATTGTGCTGTCTAAAGGAATTTTCTTCCATAATGTTCTATTTCTGCACTGTCCAATATGGTAGCCACTAGCTTCACTTGTCTACTGAGCTAGTGTGACTGAAGAACTGTATTTCAAATTTTATTTAACGTTAATTTAAATAGCTGAATGTGGCTAGTGGTTACTGTATTGGATAATGCAGGTCTAGTATTTAGATAAAAAAGATGACTACACACTGGACTGTACCTTTAAAAGGGCTAATGGTTACTTTTATGTTATGTGAATTAAAAAAAGAAAAAGAAAAAATACTTTAAAAGGATTTAAAAAATGAATTTCCCTCTTAATGGCCAGAGAAAGAATTACAGCTGAAGAGTTTTCATTAGTTTGTTTTTGCTAGTTGCAAAATGAACATATTTATTACAAAAAGTTGAAACTTATTTAGGAAATAATTTAAAAAATGAGGGATTGCTGTATCGACATATACAGAACCCAATTTCCTAGTACGGAAACTGATATGATATGCAATTCTGAAATGCTGTTCTGTTCCCTTAATTTTGTGATGATGATTTAAAGATGTCAGAGAAGCAGAGCTTAGTTTCTGATAGACTTATAGATGTATAAGTCTATAAGTACTAACAATTAATACTGAAGTAGAATATGGGAACAGTAAGGTAACTGCTATAATTAGATTGTCAGTCTATTAAAAATTCCAACTGATTAATGACATTTCAATCTTGCTATTAGGTCAACTTTCTGTTTTCCTCTGAGCTCTAATAATTTTCCAAAGTGTATTCATATCCACTGAGGTGACAATTTTCCAAGTTAGATTCTATATCCAATTCTCTGGACACAATGAGTCAAAATATAGCTCAATAAGGGTCTAAATGCTCTTTAAAAAGTACTTAAGTGCCCAATCTCCAGGGGACTCCCAGTGAGATTCAAATAAAGTATCCAGACAATTTAGCCATCTTTTAGAGAGTAGCTCAGAGTCTATTTTCCATCAGTTCACAGTAGAACCTATTGTGAACTATTTATATATCTCATCTAAGACTTAAAACTCTTTAACCTTTTTTTTGCACCCCGCTGAATGCTCTATTCAAGGGCAAAGCAAGAGATACTTAAAATTTTGAGATTAGTTGCTCAGAGCATCCAGGCCACTGCCAGAGTGAGGACAGCTTCAAAAGCTAGACAGTATTACTTTTAAACTGAATGTAATCAAAAGGATTCTTTTTCATCCCATTTTCTTTCAAACTGTCAGAACTACTATCATTCAATACACAAAACAGCCAGGGTTGAAAACTACTGGAGTGCAGAATTAACACAAAGCTAACTTTAACATAAATAAGCAGCTTCCTGCTAAAGTAGAAAGGTACACCTAAGTAATTTCTAATTAGATCTAAAGAAGTAGGTTAAATTTTGAATGCTAACAGTAAGTGGTAAACAGAAGAAGTGAAACTAACAATAAACCCTAGATTGTAATTGCTTGATGAGGGTAGGCATTCTGATGACCAGAGCCAAACAAAATGTCTGACCTGTAGTAAGTCGCCGCTCAGTAAATATTTACTGAATTAAACAGTTCACAGAAACAATTTTCACAGTGACATTTCTGAAGTAATGGCTTTGTCGGCACATCATGTGCTATGTGAGAGGCGAAACAGCCTAGTGGTTAAGAGCTCAGACTCTGAAGCCTCTCTAACTGGGTTCAGTTCCTGGTTTTGCTACTTACTTGCTGTATGACTCAGGGCAAATCACTTAACCTCTCTGTTCCTCAACTACCTCATCTGTAAAATGGGGATAATATTTAACATTTACCTCCTAGTGGTATTAGGGAAATCAAGTTAGTTAATTAATACACCTAAAGCATTTGGAACATTCACATTAATAAATGACAGCTATCCAAAATCACTAATGGATATTTACTCCTCTTAGTTTTTCATACTTACTATGTCTAAACACAATTACTCATGGGAAAAGTTCTAATTCTCTTCATCTGACAGACAGTAAGCTACTAGAGGGTAAGGGTCTGCTCAGGAGGAGTGAATAATACCCTCAACTATCACACTTGACATTTTTAATTCATTTCATGATCTTAGAAGAATCCTGTGATCCAGGAAAAGGGAAGTTGTCTTTCTACCCTTAAGGTCTAGCACAGAACTTGGGTAACAGTGTACCCTGAATGAATGCATAATGAAGAAATGATAGAACACAAGAATAACAAGGAGTTCAGCAAAGGTTATATTAGCCATAGAGAAACCTGGTGTTATGATGGTTGGTCCACTACTATTTTCTTTTTTTTGTAAGTCCACTCTAATCCATATTTTATTCCTCCATTCTGTGGGCCCTGGGATGGTGATACTGATGTGGGCTATGGGTGGGAGGCTGTTCGTCTCTTCGTAGATAACCTAAGCTGTATGTGTCCTGACCTGTAGGTGTGGGACAGTGAGAGGCTGCAGCCCTGCGCTTGGTGACCATGGCAATGACTCCAATCCTGGGAGGCAATTTAGCAATGCAAACTCTATATACATACCAGTCAGTCCAGGGAGACTCTAATGGTGGTGATGCCGAAGCTTAAGGGGACTTGGCCTTGGCCTTGAATGGGGAAATATAATATAGCCTGTGCAGAATTCAAAATTATCTAATTCTGTGTCCAAGTGTGCCTAGATATCCAATTAAGTAATATAGGCCCTTTAGATTTTGAATGTTCAGAAAGGATGTGTATTCAAGGTTGCGTCCAGATGGAATGTGGGCGATATGTTAATTCAAAATCTATCTGGTACTCAGGTAAACAACAAAGAAAGTTGAAGGGAAGCAGACATGGCTCAACTGGATAGAGCCTCCACCTACCATATGGAGGGTCCAGGGTTTGAAACTCAGGGCCTCCTGACTCGTGTGGTGAGCTGGCGCATGCATAGTGCTGCCGCAAGGGCACCCCTGCATAGAGGTGCCCCATGTGCAAGAAGTGCGCACTGCATGAAAAAAAGTGCAGCCTGCCCAGGAGTGGCGCCACACAGACACAGAGTTTATGATGCAACCAAAAAAGAGACACAATTTCCTGGTGCTGTCTGACAATACAAGCAGACACAGAGGAATACACAGCAAATGGACACAGAGAGCAGACAACGGGGGGGGGGGGGGGGGGGGGAGGTGGTGGTGGTGGTGGTGTGTGTGTGTTTAAACAGATAAATAAATAAACAAGAAAGTCGTTTTCTTTCACAAAAGCACCATTTGACTCCCCACCCTGTATAAAAGGAACTTGAAAATCTTGTTCCGGGCTCAGGTTTGGAACAGAAAGCTCCCGAGTTGTCAATAAATAATTTTTCCTTCCCAAAAATTATTCCTGAGTCTTGGCCTTTCTATACGCAAATAATTGAACCTCTTGACTTCTACAACAATACCACTCCACCTCTCTATTGAGAGGTGGCTTAGATTCCACATGGATGATGGATGCAATTCTCCTGCAGTTGTAGGCGCTCTCAGTTCCCTGGTGTGGTGACTGACCATCTTCGCCTCCCAGTTAGCTGACCTGCATAAGTCCAATGAACCAGAGAGTAGGAGCTGCAACTCTGCTGAGGCTCAGTGCCCAGCTGGCACATGGACAGTCCAGATATTCAAGTCTCCTGAGTATACACCAACGCTAGCACCAACCAAAGGTTCATTAAAAGTGACAGAAGCTTCACCATTCTGCAGATTTTTTACACGATGCTATTTCCCACTAGGCTCCCAGGCCTTGAGGCAGGTGTTCAGTAAAATTCTGTTGAAATATTGATGATTAAGTTACCTGGGGGCTTGGTCATATCAGGGAAGCTGCGACTATTGGCAGTAAAGGCAGTGTTCCTAACTAAGACAGTTAAACATTTATTTTATGTTAAGACAGGTATGACCTCGCATTCATCAACTACTCTGCTCTCAAGCAGACATACGCCTATTTTCTTAAGAAGAGTCTTTCCTTTAAAAAAAAAAGTCATAAAAAAATTAGACGCTGAAGGATGTTCCTACCCCGATAGAAAAGCAAATGACTACAAGCAATCACTAAATTTCATCCTCAACAAAACCGCTTCACTGCGTTTAAACAGCTGTATTAAATCCAAATCAAACAGATGCTACAGCTAAAACGGGTGGGGTGGAGAGATGGGGTTTGGAAAAGGGAGCGGTCAAGACGCGAGCGATTTCCAAACAGATACCAAGCTACGCTTCCCAACTGGCTCCAGACAGTGAGGCGACGCCATCGGCGCCAACCCACTGCGCAGGCGCCGTCCTTCGGCCCGCATGCGCACTCAGTCCGACGCGGCCTAAGGAAAGTCTCCCACGCCCTTTGCGGCCGGGTCCCGCTTCTGCTCCTACCTTCTCCATTGTCCTAGTCCCTGCAGGTAGGATCCCCAGGTTCAATTCCCTTTCTACCAAGGTCCCAAGGGTCTTTACACCTCCGGCCACTTACCTTAGCGGCTTTGACACTAGAGCCCCGCCCCTACGGCCAGCAGGAACGCTCACAACCACGAGAACGGCGGCGCGCGCGCGCTCTTACTGCGGTGGGCGTGGCCGGGCGGAAAGGCGCAGGCGCGGGAACGCGCTTCTTGAGGAATTCGGAGTCCTCCAACTCGGCAATCTTGGTTTGCTTGGATAGGTCCTTTCTTCCCTATCTTTGGCTTGCTCCTTTTCTGATTTCAGTCGTCACCTCCCCCCCCCACAAGTATCGCAGGTCTTCTGCTGTCCTTTCTCCCTTTAAACTACACTTAAATTGGTTATTTCCCTTTCCTTTTTTTCTAAGCAGTCTCGTTGCCTGTAGGAAAGGTTGATGTTTGCTGTTTTTGAGACAACTACCTTTTCTTCCAGAGTACATGATCTGAGGGCCTGATCTTAACATGAAAGGCTCCTTTTGTGGGGAAACTTTTCTTTCTTTTTTGAAGGAGTCCTGGGGGGAAGGAATAGTATACTAAGGTGTAATGTCATTAAACTGTTGCTAATTATGCCCCTTCTTCATCCGTGTCTGCCTTCTATTTTGTCCTTTCTCATAACATGAAATCTCTCCAGGGTTCGCAAACTGCCAATTAAAGTGACTTGCTGAGGGTTGGACTGAAGTGCTAAGTGTGTTTAATAAAGGTAGATCTGGGAAGCGGATTTGGCCCAATGGGTAGGGCGTCTGCCTACCACATAGGAGGTCCTCAGTTCAAACCCTGAGCTTCAAGACTATCCAAGTTAAGTGGTAGAAACATTGGTTGAACGTCACCACTGTTAGTCCATAAGAAACCTTTGTTTCCTAAATTATTGACTCATTAAATGGTGACTAGAAGCTTGGCTGTTCAGCGGGAGATGTACAGTTTGTTGGGCAGAAATTGGACTCATGCCTTTGCCAGTGTGTTGGTTTAAGAACAATATTGTCATTTTTAGCTGTGTTTTGACAGGCAACTACAACTGGTTGTTGGATATTACTAGTACCTTTAAAAATACTTAGGAGCTTTTTTTCTTTTCTCCCAAGGGATTTAATGAAATCCTTAATTGTCTTAATTATCAGGAAAGAGTGAGATACTTTTTTGCTTTATGAATGTTTAGATAAATGCAGAAGGTAATGTTTTACTCCATTACTTTATTATGTTAAAATAATAAAGAGAGATAATACAGTTAAGTCTCTCTTAAAACCTTCCATAGGCTGTATGTAAAGGACTCAGGATCTTTTAACCATTTTTTTGGGGGGGAGGGACTAAGTAGTGACAAATTACTTTTCTGTCTAGGAATGGAATAATGTGGAAAATGCAGCAAACTGCTTAGAAAGGGAAAAATCTAACAGAAATGGGTCCTTATTTGTCTTAATGTTTTTTTTTCTTAGGGTGTAGTGGGAATCGATGTTCTTATTATGTCCTTTCAGTCCTACATAATGATTCGTATAGAGAGAAGGTTTTTATTTCTTTTTAATTTTTTTCCCATCCTCCCATTTTATTTGTATTAAAATAAAAGGTAAGGCGATGATTTATCTTTCAGGATTTCACTGAAATATTATTTGGAGAAAGTATAATGGAAGTTCTGCGCCCACAACTTCTAAGAATTGGTGGACGAATTTATAGAAAGAATCCCATCCAAGAGCAGACCTATCAACATGAAGAAGATGATGAGGACTTCTATCAGGGTAATCCTAGTTGCTGTTTGGTCTTACTGGACGTAAAATGTTCTCGACATTGTAGGAGCAATTCTGTGTTTTGTTTTAACGTGTTTCTGTGTCAGCTCCTACATTTGAGATGTTTGCCTTTCATCTCTCCATTTGTGTTGATGTCTAAGGATACTAATGACTTTGAGATTGACTGAGGCATTCTTAATTGCAGTTTTTAAGTAGTTTCAACTTTGTACAGAAGCTTAAATTAATAAGGTAATTTTCCTTGTTAACTGCTACTATTGTGACAAAATTAAGTTCTTTTACTGGTAAAGTTGTAAAATAACATATATAAATTATTGGAATAAATTCATACATGTAAAGCATTTAACCCAGTATCTGATAATGTTAGTTGTTATTATTGTTTTATTGTTGTTTTTCCCTTTTCTTTTGCAGTCATATATAGGCAGTTCCAAATATGCAACTAACTTTATTATAGTGTAGGGAAAATTTTTAAGAAATAAACTAAACATTAAAATGCATTATAAATATTTTCAGGTTAATTAATTAGGACTTGGGTTTAATGCATAAATGGGGCCTTTTGTATTCTTTTTGACTTTTTCCTTTTGGTTTCTAAGCCAGAGTCAGCTTTGGGAGTTAGTCGTCTTCCTGGTCCTTCCAGTTTCCTTCAGCAATGGGACATTGAGCTCCTTTTTTTCACCCTCTTCATTTCTCTTTGTCTTGAGGGTGTGGAGTAAGTTCTCCCAGTATCACTTCTTCTTTATTCACTGAAGTAATTTTGCTTCTTAATACTAAAAAAACATTGAATCATATGTTTTAAAAGGGTGAATTTTATGTTATACGAATTATATCTCAATGGAAATAGTAGTAAGGAAAATTTTTATTGTGTCTTAGCATTTGGGAGAAAACTGGTAAAAAGTGGCATGTATATGCTACCTTTCAAGGTTCTGAGATGAAAAGGTTTAAAAATGTCATTATGTGTTTTGGTTTTTATTTTTATTGATTTATTCTAAGAGCAAGTCGGAAGAAATACCAGAACAGAATTCTGCAGTGTGAAGTTTGGGCTGTTTTTCGTGTGTGTGTATTGCTTCTTTCCCTGAGAGTGGTTGACAGCTGGGGAGAAGGCTGTTGTCCACAGAGCAGCAGTGTTTCTGAGCCAGGTCTTATGGTTTCTGTGCAGGCTCCATGGAGTGTGCAGAAGAGCCCTGTGATGCCTATGCTGTGACGCAGACGCAGCAAGGTTTCTGGTGTACCGTGAAGGCCCCCAGTCTGCTCTACAAGTGAGTGAGGCCCCCAGCAGCTACTCCTAGAGGTGCTTCCAGGAAACTTAGCAGGAAGCTGACTCCTCTCTCTTCCGTCCTTTATTGAGATGCTTTGATTCCTGATGATCAAATAGTTCAGTGCTTTATGTTTTAGAATTTCTTTTTTTTTTTTTAAAGATTTATTTTTTATTTCTCTCCCCTCCCCCCCATTGTCGGCTCTCTGTGTCCATTTGCTGTGTATTCTTCTGTGTCTGCTTGCATTATCTGGCAGCAATGGGAAACTGCATCTCTTCTTTGTTGCATCATCTTGCTGTGTCACCTCTCCGTGTGTGTGGTGCCACTCCTGGGCGGGCTGCGGTTCTCCTTGTGGGGCGCACTCCTTGCGCATGGGGCACCACTACGTGGGGATGCCCCTGCGTGGTACGGCACTCCTTGCATGCGGCAGCATTGCGCGTGGGCCAGCTTACCACATGGGTCAGGAGGCCCTGGGGATCGAACCCTGGACCCTCCATATGGTAGACAGATGCTCTTATCAGTTGAGCCACGTCTGTTTCCCATGTTTTAGAATTTCTAAGGACTGATTACAGGTAAAATTTCATCATTTTACATTTATCACTAAGTCCTGTTGATTTTCGCCTCTTCAATATCTTTTAAATTCACCACTTATCTCCATCTTCACTGCCAAGCCTCTACCTTTCTTGTGGAGTACTGCAAATAGTGGATTCACTGGTATTTCCACATTGATATGTATTTTTTAAACTTTCTATTTTGAAATAATTTCAGAATTACAGGTTAGTTGCAAAAATAATATAAAACCATAAGGGGAAGTGGACTTGGCCCAATGGATAGGTGTCCACCTACCACATGGGAGGTCCGCGGTTCAAACCCTGGGCCTCCTTGACCCATGTGGAGCTGGCCCACGTGCAGTGCTGATGCGCGCAAGGAGTGCCCTGCCATGCAGGGGTGCCCCCCCGTGTAGGGGAGCCCCCCGTGTAGGAGTGCGCCCTGTAAGGAAAGCCGCCCAGTGCAAAAGAAAGTGCAGCCTGCCCAGGAATGGCGCTGCACACACAGAGAGCTGATGCAGCAAGATGATGCAACAAAAAGAGACACAGATTCCCAGTACCGCTGACAACAACAGAAGCGGACAAAAGAACACACAGCGAGTGAACACAGAGAACAGACAACTGGGGCGGGGGGTGGGGGGGAGGAAGGGGAGAGAAATAAAAAAACAAAACAAAACCATATGGAGGGAAGCGAATGTGGCTCAAGTGATAAGGCCTCTGCCTACCCTATGGGAGGACCCAGGTTCGATCCCTGGGACCTTCTGGTGAAAAAGAAGAAGAGAAAGCGTGCCTGTGCAGTGAGCCAGTGCCCGTGTGAGGAACCAAGTGCCTACGTGGTGAGTCAGTGCCTGTGCATGTGAGTCACGCAGCAAGATGATGATCCAACGAAAGAGATGAAGGGGAGAGTCAAAGTGAAGCGTAGCAGAAACCAGGAACTGAGGTGGTGCAATTGACAGGGAACCTCTCTCCACATCAGAGGTCCCCAGGATCAAATCCCTCTGAATCCTAGAGGAGAAAGATGAGAAGACAAAAAAGAGAAATGGATGCAGAAGATCACACAGCAAATGGACACAGACAGCAAAAACAGTAGGGTGGGGGAGGGGAGAATAAACAAATCTTTAAAAACAAACAAACAGAAACCACATGGAGGGCTCCAATATACCAACTTTTAACCTTTTGCTGGCATTTGCTGCATCATTCTAGCTCTATCTGTCCATCTGTATATCTATCATCTCTCTTCTTTCTGTCCTTCCCTACTTCTTGGCTTAATAAAAAAAATATTTATTTTTAATTGTAAAATATACGTAACATATAAGTAATTTTAACCATTTTAATTGAACAATTCTTTGATATTAAGTGTATTGACAATACTACATAACTTTCTCCATGATCTATTTCCAAACTATTTTCATCATCCTAAACCAACATTCGTTTTTTTTTTTTTAAAGATTTATTTATTTATTTATTTCTCTCCCCTTCCCCGCTACCCCCCCCAGTTGTCTGCTCTCTGTCCATTCGCTGTGTTCTTTTGTGACTGCTTCTGTCCTTATTGGCGGCACCCGGAATCTCTGTTACTTTTTGTTGTGTCATCTTGTTGTGTCAGCTCTCTGTGTGTGCGGCGCAGTTCTTGGTCATGCTGCACTTTCTTTCACACTGGGCGACTCTCCTTACGGGATGCACTCCTTGCGTGTGGGGCTCCCCTACATGGGGGACACCCCTGTGTGGCAGGGCACTCCTTGTGTGCATCAGTGCTGCGCATGGGCCAATTTCACACAGGTCAAGGAGGCGGGGGGTTTGAACCATGGACCTCCCATGTGGTAGGTGGACGCCTTATCCATTGGGCCAAGTCCGTTTCCCAACATTTGTTTTTATTTGGCAATAACTCACCACTGTCCCCCACTCTCCCACACTCCTACCACTCCTGCCTGGTAAGCTCTTTTTTGGCTTCAGGAATTTGCTTATTCTAAGTATTTCATATAAGAGAAATCATACAACATTTATCTTTTTGTGTCTGGATTATTTTACTCAACGTGATGTTTTCCGGGTTTATCTATGTTGTAGCATGCACCAGCATTTCATTTCCTTTTATGGCTGAATAATATTCCATTGAATGGATAAATCACATTTTGTTTATCTGTTCATCTGTTGATGGATACTTGGGTTGCTTCCACCTTTTGGCTATTGCGAATAATGGCGTAATGAATGTTAGTATACAAATGTCTGTCTGAGTCATTGCTTTCAATTCTTTTGGGTATATACCTAAGAATGGAGTTGCCAGATCATATGGTAATTCTGTGTTTAATTTTTTTTTTTTGGATTACATTATGATTTATATTTTATTTTATTATTATTTTTTAATTGATTTTGTAAAAATATTACATAAAAAAATATGAGGACCCCTTCAACCCCACCACCCCCACCCCACCACTCCCCCCCCAGCATGTGTTTAATTTTTTGAGGAAATGTCAAACTATTTTCCACAGTGGCTGCACCGTTTTACATTCCCACTAACAAAACAATGTACAAGAGTTGCTGTTTTTCTGCATCCTTGCCAACTCTTATTTTCAGTTCTATTCCTAGTATTCTGAGTAGTTTTATCATGAAAGGATGTTGGTTTTTTAAATGCCTTTTCTATGTCAACTGAAATGACTTTTTTCCCCCCCTTCATTCTATTTGAGTGGTTTATTACATTGATTGACTTTGTTATGTTGGACCAGCCTTGCATTCCTGGAGTAAAGGTCACTTGGTCATAGTGTTAAATCCTTTTAGTATATTGTGGGATTCAGTTTGCCAGTATTTTATTGAGGATTTTTGCATTTATATTCATGAGGGATATTGGCCTAAACTTTTCTTTTCTTGTGCTATCTTTATCTGACTTTGGTATCAGAGTATTGCTGGCCTTGCTGAGTGAGTATGGAAGTAATCCCTCCTTTTTTATTTTTTGGAAGAAATCGAGAAGGATTGGTGTTAAATCTTCTTTGAAAGCCTTGTAGAATTCAGCAGTGAAACCATCCAGTCCTGTATTTTTCTTTTTTTTGGGAAGTTTTTAATTACTGATTCAGGCTCTTTACTTGTCATTGGTTTGTTGAGATTTTCTATTTTTTCTTGCATCATGTTAGGTAATTTGTTTCTAAGAATCTATTTCATCTGAGTTTTCTAATTGTTGGCTTATAATTGTTCATAGTACCCTCTTATAATCCTTTTTATTTCTGTAAGGTCCCTACTTTCATTCCTGATTATAGTTGTTGTGTCCTCTCTCACTTTCTCTTTTTCGGTCTGACTAAGGGTTGATTGATTTTACTGATCTTTTTAAAAAACTTTTGGTTTTGTTCATTCTCTTGTTTTTCTTTTCTTTATTTTGTTTATCTCTGCTCTAATCTTTAGTATTTATTCCCTTTGAACTTTGTAGTTTATTTTTTTTCTGAAAATTAACATTTTTAAAAATATTTTTTAATTTTTAAAATTTTACATTAAGAAAATATGAGGTCCCCATATACCTCCCACCCCTCCTTTGTAGTTTATTTTGCTCTCCATGTTCTCTTTGGTGTGAAGGTAAGTTATTGATTTGTGATCACCTTTTTTAATGTAGGTATATAGAGCTATAAATTTCCCTCTGAGCACTGCCTTTGCTGTATCCCATAAGTTTTAGTATGTTGTGAATAAGTGAGTGAAGTGGGGTAGGTGAAAGACAATGGGGAGTGATGAAGATTGTGACGAGGCCTTGCACCACCTGCCATTAAGAGTTGGCGTCTGTCTACTATTGCTATGAGTTGTCAGATCTTCCAGTTTTAGGTCACATTTCCTAACTTTTAGGCGAAATCTCTCAAATAAAGCTTGGGCTAAATTCAGCTGAAGGTTACCAGTTTATTTCCTGTGTTTTTGAGTCTATCCTGAATGGTGGACCCTGTTCTTTGCTAAGCTGTTTACCTGTATTTAATTAATCAAGAACAATTTCCTTAGGATGGACTATAATATATTTAATTTGTTCTCCAAAGGAACAAGGGTCTCCTTCTTCAAACTGTAGACCCACTGGGTGCTGAAATGCCCTTTGAAACTATGGCAGCTTTCTTCTCATTGAATAGCAGTCCCAAAATTTGAATCAAATTTTGAGAAGCAAACAGTTTTTGGGTATAGTTATTCTATCTCTCCTTTGAATTGGCTGTCGAACATCATTTTGCCAATGAGTGTAATGCAGCATGTTCTGTAAAGCTAGATGACTTGTAATTTCCTCTTACTTAGCACTTGATGTCTATAAATATTGAGCTTTTATGGAAACACTTTTCTGTAAGGGAGTGTCTCCTACCATATATGGGTAAACATGATATGATTATTTTGGAACATTTTGAATTCATCCCCTTCCATTTACAAACTTTTCTTTATATTATAGGCATATAGTTGGGAAGAGAGGGGATACCAGGAAGAAACTAGAAATGGAGACCAAAACTTCTATTAGCATTCCCAAGCCTGGACAGGAAGGAGAAATTGGTGAGACTCAATGTACTTAACTTACATCTGCAATCATTTCTGCATGTTGGAATAATGTAACCCAACTGAGGTATTTACTGACTGTGTTCTTTAAGGGGTTCTGTAGCTATTGGCTCTTTTATGATATATCAGAATCAACCTCCTAAATGAGTAAAGATCTAGTTATACAATTTTATATTGATTGAGTACCTGGGCTCTCATTTTATACTTTACCATGAGGTGATGGAATCAAGCTTCCAGATTTCATTGTGTCTGAGGAGATTTCTATTATGCTTTAATACCTTGGAATGGAGTTTATGAATTGTTTCAGGTTGGAATTAGAGAAAAGCAATGAGATCACGAATTTGAAAGAAAGTTTATCCCTTTCCATAAGTGTTCTCTTGAGATTTTTACCTTTTCTTTGGAGACCAGGAAGGAAATTAAAATAGTAATGACTATAATATTAATAACATGCCCTAATTCAAATAACTGCTCAAATGAGAAGAAATAGTTTGGCAGTATAAAACAAGTCAGAAAGTGTCTGCTTGCATCATTGTGAACCAGGGGCAGAAACTTGTGTTATAAAATTGCTCTAAGTGAGGAGCATGTAGGGGCAAAATGTTTAAAAACTCATTTTAAAACTATAGGAGTTTTTCAAAGTCAGAGTACAGCAGTGTATAATAATCGATTTTCGGGAAGTGGATTTGGCTCAACTGATAGAATGTCCACCTACCACATGGGAGGTCCAGGGTTCAAATGCAGGACATCTTAACCCATGTGGTGAACTGGCGCACGCACAGTGCTGATGTGCGCAAGGAGTGCCGTGCCATGCAGGGCTTTCCCTGGCATAGAGGAGTCCCATGTGCAAGGAGTGCACCCCGTAAGGAGAGCTTCCCTGTGCGCAGAAAGCGCAGCCTGCCCAGGAGTGGCGCCGCACACACGGAGAGCTGACGCAACAAGATGACACAACAAAAAGAGACACAGGTACCCGGTGCCACTGACAGGAATACAAATGAACACAGAAGAACACACAGTGAATGGACAGAGAGAGCAGACAACTGGGGGAGGGGGGGAAGGGAAGAGAAATAAATAAAAAATAAATCTTAAAAAAAAATCGATTTAATCTAAACACCTATAGATTGTATTAAGTTTTAGCAGAAAAAAATCATAAATACTATTCTCATTTTGTGCTACCTGTGTTCCTTTAACAGGTAAGTAGCAAATGACTTTACAACAATTTTGTCCAAAAGAACTTTCTGTGATGGTAGGAATTTTTTTATCTGGGCTGTCCAATGCGAGAGCTTCTAGCCACAATTGACTATGATTGCTTGAAATATGGCTGGCTATGACTGAAGAACTGAATTTTACATTTTATTTAATTTTGATTAATTTAACTTTTAATTTAAATAGCTACATGTGGCTCATGGCTCCTGAATTGGACATTGTAGTGTTAGTGTTTTCTCTAGGTCATATTTATTTATTTATTTATTTTTTACACCCCCCCCCCCCCCCCCCCCCCGCCAACGGCTTGCTTGCTGTTTGCTCTCTGTGTCCATTCTCTGTGTGTTCTTTTGTGTCTGCTTGCCTCCCTTTGTTGTGTCATCTTGCTGCACCAGCTCTCTGCAGGCACAGGCTGTCAGCTCTCTTTGGGTGTGGGCCTGCTTGCCTTTACAAGGAGGCCCTGTATGGTAGATGGGAGCCCAGTTAATTGAGCCACAGCTGCTTCTCTCCCTGGTTTTTGGTAAGGTCAGCAAACTCTGAGATAAGAACTTTAAGGACATTTTTCAAGGACTTTTATTAAAATAAATTTTCATTCATTAAAATTACAATTACAAAAACTTAGATTTTTAAGTTTTAACATTCAAGTTACAAATACTGGAGTAATATTATAATTGAATTAAAGCTTATTTCTTTAGATTTTAAAATTATGAAATTAATAAATGCTTTCAAAAAAATCAAAGCTGACAGAAATTTTATATAAGGCGTAAAAGAAAGTTGCTTTCAATTCCAGTAATCCTCTTGACAGTGTAAATGTCTTCCATTTCTTTCTATTCGTATGCAAACATATATAATAGCTTTTATTGCAGTAAGCATTAAAACGTGGAATAAACATGGAGGCCTTACCCATTTTATGACACTGATCATTCCACAACTTACTCAGGAAAGTGTAGGCAGGTTGTAAAGATTGTACTTTGACTTAAAGAGCACAAATATATCAGTGTGGAAAAACTAGAGTGTCTAATTGTTAAAAAGTAAGAATTTAGTAGAACGAATTTCATTGAGAAACAAGGGAATACACTGGTTTATTAGTTTATTGTAGTTGCATTGGTGTGGTATTTGCCATTGTTTATTAATTTTCTTTTGTTTCCCTAATTTAGAGAATCCAGAAAAGGAAATGATCTAGTACTTAACTTGTCCCCTAGATAAGGATCTAATCTAGTGTGTTCTGAAGTCTTAGCCAACAAGATGTCAGGAGAACTTTTCAAAATTGTAATATCATTGCAGTTGGGGAATTGGTTTTTTGAATTTTAACATAAATGCCTTTATTTTCTTCTTCTTAGTCCTTAGATTTATGGCATATAAATTCTGGTCCTCTCAGGTATTTGTAGTTTGAAAACATCTCTAACCTCAGTCATATTTGCTCTTTTTTTTTAAAGATTTATTTTTATTTATTTAATTCCCCTCCCCTCCCCCGGTTGTCTGTTTTCTGTGTCTTTTTGCTGCGTCTTGTTTCTTTGTCCGCTTCTGTTGTCGTCAGCGGCACGGGAAGTGTGGGCGGCGCCATTCCTGGGCAGGCTGCTCCCTCCTTCGCACTGGGCGGCTCTCCTTCTGGGTGCACTCCTTGCGCGTGGGGCTCCCCTACGCAGGGGACACCCCTGTGTAGCACGGCACTCCTTGCGCGCATCAGCGCTGCGCATGGGCCAGCTCCACACGGGTCAAGGAGGCCCGGGGCTTGAACCGCGGACCTCTCATGTGGTAGACGGACACCCTAACCACTGGGCCAAAGTCCGTTTCCCCATATTTGCTCTTTTGTCATTGTTTCATCAACTTTGAGTCTTTCTTGGAAATCTTTCTGAGCACCTTTCAGGTGCTTTCAGGTTTCTGTGTTTCAAAAATGAAAACATCTTAATAGCCTATCCTCTACTAGACCATATTCTTAATGAAAAAATAACAGATTTAGCACTTTATACCAGGCTTTTATATAACATAAGTATGAGTTTTAAATCTTTAAAAATTTTTCCCCTTTTCCTTTTAGTTTGTCACCAGATTTGTGGTCTCAGGCAGAGATAATTATGGTTTCTTTTTTCCTGTACTTTTGCCAGTTTGCCTTTGAACTCTCCTTTATCCTTCTCTCTCTAACATAACACTTGAGGGCCTGCCATGGACATTTCCCTTCACTGGGTATTTGAGTCTTTGGGATTCTCAAAGTATCTGATTTTAAATATATATTTAAAAAAATACCATTTCTCTATTTTTCCTTATTTTTTAAAAAACTTTTTATGCCTGTTATTTATGTCAATTTTTAACTTAGGCACACAGTTCTTAGGCTTCTTAATCCACTCATTTTAATTTACGTCTTTATCTGGAAATTTCCCCCTTGTTTCTTTATACCAAGATGGGTGTAATACTTTGATTCTTATCAGAGGATAGTGAGAAATATAAGGGTGGTTCTTACAGAAAATTTCAAGTGCTTTTGTGGAAAATATTAAGACCAATAAATGGAATTACATCTTTTATTTCCTCAGTGACCTAACTGCTTTGGAAGGATCAGGCTTTGTGGCCTTTAGTACACTGCAGACTTGATTATTACAGTTAGTACTTGCATATTTAATATCATATTTAGAACTCTGCCATATACTATTTAGTAAGTAGTCAGTTGAAATGCCAGTTTTGTTAGTAGTTCATATCTTTTTTACCTTTTCCTAATTTCTCTTTTGAACTAAGCCCTGCCAGTTCTGGAACCTGGAGGGTTCAACCTCTACTTAAACAGAGATTATACAATTTCGAAATGGTTTTGTTTCTTTGTAGACAGGAGTCCACACTTTGTGTTTTTTCCCCCTCTACTGTCATTTTTTTACACAAAGACATAACTCAGTTTAAAGATTAAATTATACTAAAACTCAGAAATTTGACATCCATACATATAATATAGATAAATATTTTCGCTTAACTATAACTTCTGGTTTTCAACCATGTAGAATAGGACTATATTGTAGCAGACTTTCCTTCGCTTTTTTACCTTAGTGAATCACAAATAATTAATTTATGCCAAAAATTGAGATAAAATTCACATAACATAAAATTTATGTTTTTTTCAGTTTTAATTTTTTATTGTTATTTGAATTTCTATGCAATGTATTGTTCTTATAAATTTCTTTATTGTAAATACAACATAAACAGCCATTTTAACCATTTTAAAGTGCTCATTTCAATGGCAATGATTATATTCATGATGTCGTGCAACCATCATCACTATTTAGTTCCAGATCATTTTTATCACCCTAAAAGGAAACCCTGTACTCATTAGGAATTACTTCCCATTTCCTTCTAACACTCTTGAGTCCCTGACAACCACTAAACTGCTTTCTGTCTCTTTGGAGTTGCCTATTTTGGATATTCCTATAAATGGAGTTGTATAATGTGTGCTCTTTTGTGTCTGGCTTCTTTCACATAGTATATTGTTTTTATGAACAAGATTCATCCATGTTGTAGTGTGTGTCAGTACTTCATTCCTTTTTACTTCATTGTATGTATATACCACAGTTTGTTTTTCCATTCATTAGTTGATGGAGATTTGGATTGTTTCCATCTTTTTGGCTGTTATGAATAGTGTTGCTATGAATATTTGTATACAAGTTTTTATTTGAACACCTGTTTTCTTTTCTTTTGGGTATCTGCCTAAAATTGCTGGATTATATGGTAATTCTGTTTTAACTTTTTGAGGAACTGCCAAACTGTTTTCCACAGTGGCTGTACCATATTACATTCACACCAACATAGGCTTTGCTTTGTGGCTTTAGAACTCATTTTTCTGCTTTATCAGCTGGTCCTAAGGATATTCTCTTTTTAACTTCATTATGCTCAGGTTGAATTCATTAGCAGCATTTACCCTTTGCACTGTCCCGTGTTCAGATTTATTTACCGAAACAGGGCTGTTTTAGCTCCCCAGAGGTAGGGCACCTATCTTCCATGCATTTGGTGGTCTTTGAGCATATTAACCCTTTTATCTTTGCTTGCAGTTATTACCGGTCAGCATCGGAGTGGTGTCATTTCAGCCCGAACTCGTATTGATGTCCTTTTGCACACTTTTAGAAGGAAGCAGCCCTTCACGCACTTTCTTGCCTTTTTCCTCAACGAAGTTGAAGTTCAGGATCGATTCCTGAAGTTCCAGGAAGAAGTACTAGAGAAGTGCTCCATGGTAAGTAGCAAGCAAAACAAAATAAAAATTTATTTTAAAGTCAAATATAAGGAAGAATAAAAAAATGGTTCATAATTCATACAGTAGAAAGATACAAACCTCTTCCCTCTCCCAAAAAAGTAACAATTTCTGATGTTTTCTTGTAATTTGGAACTGAAAAAATATATATATCAGCACATATGTCTCTAATATATTATGAAGTATTTTTTAAAATTTCAGGACACAAAAGGATCATCCTACTATAGGCACTATTGTGCACCTTATTGGTAGCAGTATTAATGAAATGCCTTCGGCAGTCATGGCTCATTAGAGCTTAGTAACTAAAAGACAAATTTTCAGTAGCATTCTCATACTTCTATAACAGCAAAATGCTTGTGACCAAGAAAATAGGGGGTAATCCAGATTAGTTTTAAAACTTCTTTTGTGTATCCTTCTGGGTGATTAAAAAAACAACAACAATTTACTGACTTTTTAAATTTATGAAAGCAATTTATGTTTATTTTGGAAAACAGAAAACAGACAATTTTCGCTAGTGTCGGATTTGTTCCTTTTTATTCTGAGCAGTATTCCATTATATGGATGCACCATGATTTGTTTATCCATTCATTTGTTGAAGAACATTTGAGTTGTTTCTAGTTTTAGGTAACAATGAATAGAAAGAACTGCTATAAGCATTTGTATACAGTGTTTTTTAATCTAACTTTTTGGTTTTAAATATTTTCAAACTTACAGGACAGTTACAAAATAATATAAACCCTATACAGAGAACTCTTGTGTACCCCTAATCCCTCCAGATACCTGGATCCATCAATTTTAGCATTTTTTCCCATTTATCCTTGCTTCCTTCCTCCCTCCCTCTCTCTCTCCTTCCTTCTTTTATTTTTCTATCTTTCTATCAATCCATTTTTTGAACACTGGAGTGTAGGTTGTACATGTCATACTCCTTGAATACTTAACATTGCCATTGCCATGTACATTTCCTAAGAACAAAGATATTCACTTAAATGTAGTCACCATAAGTGCAGTTATTAAGTTCAAGAAATTTAGCATTGATAGAAAGCTTACAAGTCTGTGTTCCAGTTTTTCGTATGTCACAATAATATCCATTTGAGTCTTCTCTCTTCCTAGATCCCATCCAGGATTATGTATTACATTTAATTGTCATTGTCTTTTTTCGCTTTTTCTTAATTGTGGGATCATATATATACCTTAAACTTTCTCATCTCAACCACTACCAAGCATACGTTCAGTGGGATTAATCACATTCACAATATTGTGGTACCCTTACCACCTTCCATTACTAAAATGTGCACATCTTCTCAAACAGAAACCTTACACCCATCATGCATTAATTCCCCATCTCCCCTGTGCTTCCCACCCCTGGAAACCCTTACTTTTTAATTTCTGTCTGTGAGCCTGCATATTCTCTGATATTTTCTTTGTAGTTACTATGGGACTTTAAAAAAAAAAAGATTTTATATATTTATTTATTTCTCTCCCCTTCCCCTGCCCCAGTTGTTTGTTCTGTGTCTGTTGGCTGCGTATTCTTCTTTGTCTGCTTCTGTTGTTGTCAGCGGCACAGGAATCTTTGTTTCTTTTTGTTCCATCATCTTGTTGTGTCAGCTCTCCGTGTGTGTGGCACCATTCTTGAGCAGGCTGCACTTTCTTTTGCACTGGGCAGCTCTCCTTACGGGGGAACACTCCTTGCGCATGGAGCTCCCCTACGCGGGGGATACCCCTGTGTGGCAGGGCACTCCTTGCATGCATCAGCATTGCTCATGGACCAGCTCCACACGGGTCAAGGAGGCCCGGGGTTTGAACCGCGGACCTCTCATGTGGTAGATGGATGCCGAAACCACTGGGCCAAGTCTGCTTCCTGGGACTTTTTTTTTTTTTAAGAATAATTCCCCCCCACCCTGCCCCTCGACATGGCTCCTTTGTCTATTTGTTGTTTCCACTCATTGTCTGCTTACTGTGTCCACTCATTGTCTGCTTATCATCTTTTTAGGAGGTACCGGGAACTGATTCCAGAACCTCCCGTGTGGGAGGTAGGTGCCCAACTACTTGAGCCACATCTGCTCCCTGCTTGTTGTTTCAGCTTGTTGCTTCTGCTCATTGCATTTACTCATCTTTAGGAGGCACCGGGAACTGAAACTGGGACCTTCCATGTGGGAGGCGGGCACTCAACTGCTTGAGCCACATCTGCTCCCATAAATTTAACATCCTAAATCTATAACAATCATGTTTGTGTTTGAGTATAGGTTTTTATGTGAATGTAAGTTTTTATTTCTTTTGAGTAAATACCTAGGAGTAGAATTGCTGAGATATAAGGTAGGTGTATGTTTAACTTGATAAGAAATTGCCAAACTGTTTTTCAGAATGGTTGTACTATTTTGCATTCCTATCAGCAGTAGTGTTTGTTAGCTCTTGGTGTTGTCACTATTTTTGTTTTAGCTATTCTAATAGGTGTATTGTGGTATTTTATTATGGTTTTAATTTGCATTTCTCTAATGGCTAATGAACATCATTTCATGTCATGCTTTTCATGTTCATGCTTTTTTGCCATCCTTATGTCCTCTTTGGAGATATGTCTGTTCAAATCTTTTGCCCATTTTAAAATTGAGTTGTTGTTTTCTTATTATTGAGGTTTTGGGGGGGTGCTGGGATTGAACCTAGGACCTCATACATGTGAAGCAGGCATTCAGCCACTGAGCTACACTCATTCCACTATTGATTTTTTAAAATTGTTTTTAAGTTTTTTTTTCTTTATTGGATAAGTTACAGTTTTATAGAACAATCATGCATAAAATACAGGGTTCTCATACATCAACCTATCACCAGCTTTGTTGTGGATTTTTCAGGATTTTCTGTATATAGGAACATTTGTTACAATTTATAATAGCATATTTTTATAATTGTTCTATTAAAATCCATGGTTTAACTTAGGGTTCACTGTTTGTATAGTGTAATTCCCTGGATTAAAAAAATTTTTTTATTCTGTTACCACATATGTAATCTAACATTTCCCCTTTTAGTCATATTGAGATATATATTTCAGTGCTGTTAACTGCGTTCACAATGTTGTGCTACCGTCACCACCATCCATTACCAAAAAGTTTTCATCATTCCAAATAGTAACATTGCACATTTTAAGCCTTAACTTCTCATTCCCTATCTCTACCCCATCCCCTGGCAACCTATATTCTAGATTCTAACTCTATGATAGTTTGCTTATTCTAATTGTTTCAAATCAGTGAAATCAAAGAATATTTGTCCTTTTGTGTCTGGCTTATTTCATGTAACATGATGCCTTCAAAGTTTGATTTTATGTTGTTGCACATATCAGTACTTCATTCCTTTTTTACATCTGAATAATCCATTGTATATATATATACCACATTTTATTTATCCATTCATTGATTGATGGACACTTGGGTTGCTTCCATCTTTTGGCAACTTTGAATAATGCAGCTTTGAGTATTCGTATGCAAATATCTGCTTGAGTGCCACTTGCAATTCTTTTGGGTATATATCTAGTAGTGGGATTGCTGGGTTCATATTGTAGTGCTATATTTAGCTTTCTGAGGAGCTACCAAAGTGTCTTACATAGTCGCTGTACCATTTTACATTGCCACCAGCAATAAATAAGTGTTCCTGTTTTTCCACATCTTCTCCTACACTTGTTATTTTCTGTTTTTATTTATTTTTAAAAGATTTATTTTGCATTTATTTCTCTCCCTTCCCCCCAGCCCCAGTTGTCTGTCTCTATGTCCATTCACTGTGTGTTCTTTTGTGTCCACTTCTATTCTTGTCAGTGGCACAGGAATCTGTGTCTCTTTTTGTTGCATCATCTTGCGGTATTAGCTCTCTGTGTGTGCGGTGCCATTCCTGGGCAGCTTGGACTTTCTTTCGTGCTGGACGGCTCTCCTTATGGGGCGCACTCCTTGTATGTGGGGCTCCCCTACATGGGGGACACCCCTGCTTGGCACGGCACTCCTTGCGTGCATCAGCACTGTGCGTGGGCCAGCTCCACATGGGTCAAGGAGTTCCTGGGTTTGAACCACAGACCTCCCATATGGTAGGCGGACGCTCTATCCATTGAGCCAAGTCCACATCCCTCTGTTTTTTTTTTTTTAATAGCTAATTTCAATAAGTATGAAATGGTGTCTTGTGGTTTTGATTTCCATTTCCATTATGACTAATGATAATGAGCATCTTTTTTTCTTAAAGGTTTATTTTTATTTATTTATTTCTCCCTCCCCCCCCCCCAGTTGTTTTGCACTTGCTGTCTACATTCTGTGCATTCTTCTGTGTCTGCTTGTCTTCTCTTTAGGCAGCATTGGGAACCAATCCAGAGACCTTCTGTAGTAGGAGAGTGGTACACAATCTCTTGCACCACCTCAACTCCCTGGTCTACTTTGTCTCTTACTGTCTCTCCTCTGTGTCTCTTTTTGTTGTATCATCTTGCTGTGTCTGCTCTCTGCATGGGCCAATGTTCCGTTCCTGCGTGGGCCAGCTCTCCTGTGTGGGCCAGTATTCCTGCATTGGCCAGTACTCTGCATGGGCCAGCTCTCCGCTCAGGCCAACTTGTGGCGCAGGCCAGCTTCCCTTTCACCAGGAGTCCCCAGGAATCAAATCCTGGACCTCCCATAGAGTAGACGGGAGCCCACTCACTTGAGCCACATCTGTTTCCCAATGAACATCTTTTCACATGCCTTCTGGCCATTTGTATCACCAGAGATGTCTGTTCAAGACTTCTGTCCGTTTTTTTTTTTAATGAGCTTTATTTTTTTAATTGTATTTTTTTGACGATACATAGATCACAGAAAATGTTACATTAAAAAATATAAGTGGTTCCTACATACCTATCTCCCACTCCCCTTTTTATTCATTTTTTAATTGGGTTGTTTGTCTTTTTGTTGTTAAATTGAAAGATTTCTTTATATATTCTTGATGTTAAACCTGTATCAGTGGTTTCCAAATATTTTCTCCTATTATGTAGGTTGTTGTTTTACTTTTATGATAAAGTCTTTGAGGAACAAAAGTTTTTGATTTTGATGAGGTCCCATTTATCCGTGTTTTTCTTTTGTTGCTTGTACTTTTGGTATAAAGTCTAAGAAACCATTGCCCAACACAAATCCTGAAGATGCTTCCCTATGTTTTCTTCTAGGAGTTTGATAGTTCTAAGTCTTGTATTAAGGTCTTTGATCCATTTTGAATTGATATTCATATATGGTTTGTGGTAGGAGTCCTGAATCTATTGTAGTGAATGTATTAATTGCTTTGTAGTATAGCTATCTTAAGATATTTAGTCTTCTAATCAATGAACGTGGAATGTCCTTCTATTTATTTAGGTCTTTTTAAATTTCGTTTGGCAATATTTTATAGTTTTCTGTGTATGAGTCTTTTGCATTCTTTGTTAGACTTATTCCTAAATATTTGATTCTTTTTTGCTGTTGTGAGTGGAATTTTTTTTTTCCTTTCTTGATTTCTTCTTGTGATTGTATGTTGCTTGTGTAGAGAAATACTACTGTTTGGGTATTGATCTTGTACCTTGCCACTTTGTTGAATTCATTTATTAGCTCTAGGAGCTTTGTTGTATGGAGTTTTCAGGATTTTCTGTAATAGGGTTATATCATCTGCTAGTGAGGAACATTGTACTTCTTCCTTTCCAATTTGGATGCCCTTTGTTTCTTTTTCCTTTTTTTTTTTGGGTACCAGGGCCACGGGTTGAACCCCGGGCTTCATATGTGGGAAATTGGTGCTCAACCACTGAGCCACTTTGGCTCTCCCCCTTCATTTTCTTTTTTTACCTAATTGCTCTGGCAAGAAGTTTCAGTACAATGTTGAATAACAGTGGTGACAGTGGGCATCCTTGTCTTCTTCCTGATCTTAGAGGGAAAGCTTTCAATCTTTCATTAGGTAAGATGTTAGCTGTAGGTTTTTCATACATGCTTATTTCTTCTTGAGTCATTGTAGGTAGTTTGTGTGTTTCCAAGAATTTGTCCATTTCATCTAGGTTGTCTAATTTATTGGCATTCAGTTGTTTATAGTAGCCTCTTATAGTCCTTTTTATTTCAGTTGGGTCAGTAGTAATGCCCCTCTTCTGTTTTTGTTATTTTTATCCTAGCTTTTCTATTCCTTGTCAGTCTAGCCAAAAGTTTGTCCATTTTATTTATCTTTTCAAAGAACCAACTTTTGGTTTTGTTGATTCTTTCTATTGTTTTTCTGTTTTCTATTTCATTTATCTCTATTTTCTCTTTTTTTTTTTTTTTTAGGAGGTACTGAGGATTGAACCCAGGACCTCGTACATGAGAAGCGATTGCTCAAGCACAGAGCTACATCTGCTCCCCAAATGCCATTTATCTCCACTCTAATCTTTGTTATTTCCTTCCTTCTGCTTGCCTTGGGTTTAGTTTGATCTTCTTTTTCTAGTTCTTCCAGTTCTCTGATTTGAAGTCTTTTTTTTTTTTTTTTTTACTGTAAGCATATAGCGCTATACATTGAGCTCTCAACCCTGCATATCGTAAATTTTGGTATGTTGTATGTTTCATTCATTGCAAGATATTTACTAATTTTGCTTCTGATTTCTTCTTTAACTAATTGGTTGTAAAACAGTATGTTGTTTACATATTTATGAATTTTTCCTTTCCTCTTCTGTTATTGATTTCTAGCTTCATTACTTTGTGGTGAGAGAATATACATTGTATGATTTCATTATTTTTGAATTTATTGAGACTTGCTTTGTGACCCAACACATAATCTGTCCTGTAGAATGACCCATGTGCACTCAAAAAGAATGTGTATTCTGTTTTTGTTGGGTGCAGTGTTCTATATATGTCTGTTAGGTCTAGTTGGTTAGTGTATCATTCAAGTTCTGTACTTCCTTATTGATCTTCTGTCTAGATGTTCTATCCCTTATTGAAGGTGATGTGGTAAAGCCTTCTACTATTAAAAGAACCATCAATTTCTCCCTTCAAATCTGTTGATATTTGCTTCATATATTTTGGGGCTCTGCTATGAGGTACTTACATATTTATAATTGTAAATCTTCCTGTTGAATTGCCCCCTTTATCAGTATATAATGACCATCTTTGTCCCTTGGAACAGTTTTTGACTGAAATATTTATTTTATCCAATACTAGTATAGCTACCCTAGTCTCTTTTGGTTACTACTTACATGGCATATATTTTTTTCATCCTTTCATTTTCAACCTACTTGTATCTTTGATTTTAAGGAGAGTCTCTTGCAGACAGCAATAGAGTTGGGTTATACTTTTTTAATCCATTTTGCCAATCTCTGCCTTTTGACTGGAGAGGTTAATCCATTTACATTTAAAGTCACTAGTTATAATACAGTACTTTCTTTTGCCATTTTGATATTTATTTGCTTTTTTGTGTTGTACCAGATTGAGTGCCTCCTCATTTCTATCTGGATGGAGATATATATCTATATATCTATATATACTCTTTTTAAAAGATTTATTTAATTTCTTTCTTTCTTCCCACCCCCTCGTTGTTTGCACTTACTGTGTCTGTTCATCTTCCTTGTTTCTTTAGGAGACACTGGGAACCAAACCCAAGACCTCTGTTATGGGAGGGAGGCACTTAATTGCTTGAGCCACCTCTATTCCCTGCTTTGTTGTGTCACTTATTTTGTTTTCCCTTTGTTGTGTCAGCTTGCTGTCCCTGCCTGTCACACTAGCTTGCTGTCTTGCTCATCCTCTTTAGGAGGAACTGTGAACCTTTGCTCCCTGCTTTGTTGTGTCTCTCATTATGTTCTTCTTTTTGTGTCTCTTGTGTCAGCTTGCCGTCTTCTTTAGGAGGCATGGGGAACCAAACCAGAGACTTCCCATGTGGTAGGTGGGAGCTCAATTGCTTGAGCCACATCTGCTTCCCTGGATATTTTTTAATCTATTTTATCGTGGAGTGAAAATTTAACTTACTAAATATTTAACAATCATATTTGGTTTGATAGCAACTTAACTTCAATAGCATGCAACTATACTTTTCCTATATCCCCCTCTGTTCCACCACCATTTTTTTATACTTCTTACTGTTCATATCTTTATACATTGCATTTCCAAAAATATAGCTATATCATTTCTTTTTATGCATTTCCATTTTAGCACCTATAGGAAGTAAGAAGTGTTGTTACATACCAAACACTACAATACAATAATACTGGCATTTATAATTACCCAAGTGGTTACCTGTATGCAGTTCTTTATATGCCTTTGAACCACTGTCTTTCAGACTGAAGAACTCTCTTTAGCATTGCTTATAGGGCAGGTCTAATGGTGATGAAGTCTCTCAGCTTTTGTTTATCTGATAATAGATATTTTTAAAGATTTTATTTATTTATTTATTTCTCCTCACCCCCTTGTTGTTTTTCACTTACTGTGTCTGTTCATCTTCCTTGTTTCTTTAAGAGGCACTGGGAGCCGAATCCAGGGTCTCCGATGTGGAAGGGAGGTGCCTAATTGCTTGAGCCACCCCTGCTTCCTGCTTTGTTGTGTCTCTCATTTTCTTTTACTCCCCACATCTCTTGTTGCATTATCTTGTTCTGTCAGCTCACCGCACCTGCCTGTTGCATCAGCTTGCTGTCTTCTTTGGGAGGCACTGGGAACCTCTGTTCCCTGTTTTGTTGTGTCTCTCATTGTGTTTTTTCTTCTTGTGTCTCTCTCTTTTTGTAAAAGTGGTCTTTTTTTCTTTTTTAAAGATTTCTCCCCTTACCTGCCCTGCTGTTTTTTGCTGTCTGTATCCATTCGCTGTGTGATCTTCTGTATCTATTTCTCTTTTTTTTTGTCTTCTCATCTTTCTCCTCTAGGATTCAGAAGGATTCGATCCTGGGGACCTCTGATGTGGAGAGAGGTTCCCTGTCAATTGCACTACCTCAGTTCCTGATCTCTGCTGCATTTTACTTTTGACCCTCCCCTTCATCTCCCTTGTGTTGCATCATCATCTTGCTGTGTGGCTCACTTGCGCAGGCACTGGCTGACGATGTGGGCACTGGCTCACCATGAGGGCACTCACCTGGGCACTTGGCTCACCACACGGGTACTCGCACAGGCACTCGGCTCACCATGTGGGCACTGGATCACCATGCAGGCACGCTTTCTCTTCTTCTTTTTCACCAGGAGGTCCCAGGGATCAAACTTGGGTCCTCCCATATCATAGGTGGAAGTGACTTATCACTTGAGCCACATCTGCTTCCCTTCTTGTGTCGCTTGTTATGTCAGCTGGCCGTGTTTGCCCGTCATGCCAGCTCTCTGTCTTCTTTAGGATACAACAGGATCCGAACCAGTGACCTTCAGTGTGGTAGGCAGGAGCCCAGTCACCTGAGCCACATTCTGCTTCCCTGATAATGCCTTAATTTCTCCCTCATTTTTGAAAGACAGTTTCACCAGATGTAAAATTCTTGGTTGGAAGTTGTTTTTCTTTCAGCACTGTAAGTATTTCAACAGCTGCCTTATTGCCTCCATGGTTTCTGATGAGCAATTGGCACTCAGTCTAACTGGGAATCCCATTTAGGTAACATGTTGCTTTTCTCTTGCGGCTTTCAGAATTCCCTCCTTATCCTTTGCATTTGATAGTATGGTCACAATACAACAGGGTGTGTTTTTCTTCATGTTTATCATGTTTGGTGTTCTCTGGGCTTCTTGGATGTACATATTCATGACTTTCGTTAGCCTTGGGAAGTTCTTTGTCATTATTTCTTTTACTATTCCTTCTGTCTCTCTCTCTCTCTCTTTTTTCTTTCTAGGACTCCTATAATACTTATATCAGTATTCTTGATGGTGTCTCAGAGGTATGTTGGACTATTTTCACTTTTTTTTAAAGGATTTATTTATTTATTTCTCTCCCCTTCTCTGTCCCCCCCCCCCCCAGTTGTCTGCTCTCTGTGTCCATTCGCTGTGTGTTCTTCTGTGACTGCTTCTGTCCTTATCAGTGGCACCAGGAATCTGTTTCTTTTTGTTGCGTCATCTTGTTGTGTCAGCTCTCTGTGTGTGCGGTTCCACTCCTGGGCAGGCTGAACTTTCTTTTCACGCTGGGCGGCTTTCCTCATGGGCGCACTCCTTGCGCGTGGGGCTCCCCCACGCGGGGGACACCCTTGCGTGGCACGGCACTCCTTGCGCGCATCAGCACTGTGCGTGGGCCAGCTCCACATGGGTCAAGGAGGCCCGGAGTTTGAACCACAGACCTCCCATATGGTAGACGGACGCCCTACCCACTGGGCCAAAGTCCGTTTCCCTCCTTGAACATTTTTTAAGATCATTTTTTTTTTTAAAAGGCTTTATTCAGTATGTCCACATTCTCATCTTCTTTGTTGGTGTTTTCTGTATTTTTGTCCTCTTCCTTTGGATGGGCCTTCATTTCCTGTTTCTTTGTTTGTCTTATACTCTTTTTTTTTTTTTTTTTTTAAGATTTATTTTTTTTATTTATTTAATTCCCCTCTCCTCCCCTGGTTGTATGTTTTCTGTGTCTTTTTGCTGCGTCTTGTTTCTTTGTCCGCTTCTGTTGTCGTCAGCGGCACGGGAAGTGTGGGTGGCACCATTCCTTGGCAGGCTCCTCCCTCCTTTGCGCTGGGCGGCTCTCCTTATGGGTGCACTCCTTGCGCGTGGGGCTCCCCTACGCGGGGGACACCCCTGTGTAGCACGGCACTCCTTGCGCGCATCAGCACTGCGCATGGGCCAGCTCCACATGGGTCAAGGAGGCCCGGGGCTTGAACCGCGGACCTCCCATGTGGTAGACGGACGCCCTAACCACTGGGCCAAAGTCCGTTTCCCTGTCTTATACTCTTTTGTTGCACACTGTACATTCTAATATTTTACAATGTTAACTCTGGGATATTTTCCCTGAGAGGTTGCTTTTTTGCTTCAGAGGGCTGTAGGAAGTGTTAAATGAGATAATATAAAGTACTCAGGATGGTGCTTAATACTGAAAAAGCATTTCATAAATCGTAGCTACTATTCCTGCTATTTTTTTTTTTTTAAAGATTTATTTATTTATTTAATCCCCCCCCCCCTCCCCTGGTTGTCTGTTCTTGGTGTCTATTTGCTGCGTCTTGTTTCTTTGTCCGCTTCTGTTGTCGTCAGCGGCACAGGAAGTGTGGGCGGCGCCATTCCTGGGCAGGCTGCTCTTTCTTTTCACGCTGGGCGGCTTTCCTCACGGGCGCACTCCTTGCGCGTGGGGCTCCCCCACGCGGGGGACACCCTTGCGTGGCACGGCACTCCTTGCGCGCATCAGCGCTGCACATGGCCAGCTCCACATGGGTCAAGGAGGCCCGGGGCTTGAACCGCGGACCTCCCATGTGGTAGACGGACGCCCTAACCACTGGGCCAAAGTCCGTTTCCCTATTCCTGCTATTATTTAATGTTAGTTAGGTTAGAATTATTAGTATTACTTGGAATGTTAAGCATAGGTGAGGACTAGGTTTGATAGTGTGGTCAAAGTTAGTGAAAATGTTTTGGGTGAATATTTTTACAAGATCCATTGTTTGTTCATTCCTCCTTCCCTCCCTCCCTTCCGCCCTCCCTAACTCCCTCCCTTCCTTCATTTCTTCCTTCCACCTCTTTCTCCTTCCCATGACATTGCTCAAACTGTGTCTTAGATACTAGAATATGGTAAGAGTTAGATACAAGAAAGCCAAGTATTTTTGTAGGAGGCTAGTGAAAATTGATAAAATTGATTATTTAAGAAGGAAGCTGTAAAGGCAAATAAGTTTAGACTAGGTAAATATGAGTCGACAGTCTAGACTTAGTAGAAGATGGTATAATCCATTTGTAAATGACTAACTTGGCATTCATGTACTTGAACATGGGCACATTTATAAGTCAGATAACTTGTGAATGTGTGTGTATAATAATAAACTATCAGAGCATCTTTTTTCCCCTTAATTTCATAGCAAGATGATTTCATTCTCAATGGGAATGGAGGATCAGAAACACTGAGGTTTCAATATAGGCTGGTGTTTTTTTTGTGTGTGTGTTTTTTTTTTTGAAGATTAGTAGGTTTTGGAATGTTATTCACTCATAAATACCAACTAGTTGAAGCTCAGTGACTATATTTTCTTTGGAATGTCACTATCTAGTGTGAGACAAGCTGATTGTAATAAATTAGCTTTTTATCCCCCTTATGCATGTGTGTGTGTGTGCTTTCTCACTTTTCTTTTGGCTGCTGACAAGGAGCCAGTAGTGGAATGATTACTTTAACTCAGCCAGAATGAGATGGCCGCTATGAATGTCATGCTGACATAATCAGTCTGAAATACTTCCTGCTTTCAGGGATACTCATACTGACATTGCCTCCTTCTTGTCTTTAAATCAGGCCCTGATAACACAGGAAATAAGTTCAGCATAAGAGAGGAAATAAGTAAGGGACCATTACCTACCTATTCTCTGGAAGGGAATTTTAATGAATTCCTTTCTGATAGTAGGATGATAGGTAGATGGCTGTAAAAGCTGATAGGCTTTTTCCAGTAGTGCTTTGTACTTTTGTACTTCTCTTCCAGAAGCTTTGAGGACCATATACTTGTTCAGTGAGATAACAGTTATTTCCTGAAAGACTATGACACTCAGGGTTGTTTTTGTTCCTCTGAAACCCATTTGATGTCTCTGATATAGTTTCTTCATCTCTAAAATAGGAATGGTCTCAGTGTTCTCATAACATAGGGAAAAGATGATGCTTCTTGGGCTAATATATTTTTTGAATTTACATAAGCATGTTTTAAAAAAAAGATTTATTTTTTTATTTATTTCTCTCCCCTCCCACCTCCTCCCCCCATTGTTTGCTCTCTCTCTCTCTCCATTTGCTGTATTTTTTTTTTTTAAAGGGAAGTCTCCTTTATTTTTTTTTAAGATTTATTTATTTATTTATTTCTCTCCCCCCCGCCCCAGTTGTCTGGGCATCAGCACTGCGCATGGGCCAGCTCCACACGGGTCAAGGATGCCCTGGGTTTGAAACGTGAACCTCCCATGTGGTAGGCAGACGCCCTATCCATTGGGCCAAGTCCGTTTCCCTCTGTGTGTATTCTTCTGTGTTTGCTTGGATTCTTGTCAGTGGCACCAGGAATCTGTGTCTCTTTTTGTTGCGTCATCTTGCTGCGTCAGCTATCCATGTGTGCGGCGCCATTCCTGGGCAGGCTGTGCTTTTTTTGTGTGCGGGGCAGCTCTCCTTACGGGGCGCACTCTTGTGCGTGGGACTCCCCTACACAGGGGTCACCCCTGTGTGGCACGGCACTCCTTGTGCACATTAACACTGCTCGTGGGCCAGCTCACCACATGGGCCAGGTGGCCCTGGGTTTGAAACCTGGACCTCCCATGTGGTAGGTGGATGCTTTATCAGTTGAGCCAAATCCATTTCCACATATCTGGTAATTTTTCACTGGATTCTGAACATTGTGAATTTTACTTTTTTTAAGTGATGAATTTTGTTTTGTTTCTTTGAAGAATCTTAAACTTTGTTCTAGAGGGTAGTTGTTACTGATGGGTTAACGTAATTCTTTCAAAATTTGTTTTTAAGTGTTTTAAGGACAGATCTAGGGCATTCTTTACACTAGGGCTAATTAAACCTCACTACTATGGTGTGACCATTGTGAAATTTCTATTCAATGCTCTATGTATTCTCTCCACTTTGGTTGGTAGGTTGCAGGTCCTGTGGCTCTCTTGGCTCATGAAATAGGTTTTGGAAGCAAAGTTACAACACACCCACTTGCTGAAGAGAAAATGGTAAATGGAAATCAGTCTGCTACTCAGAGAACCGTGTGGAGAAGGATAGCCTTACTCTTACCAGCTGCAGTCTTGGAACCAGCTTTGAGTTTACTGTTGCTATTGTTGAGGCACTGAGTGGCAAGGAGGTGGCTGATCAAGTGAAGGCACCACTTATTCCTAGATGAGTGCGGAAATATATGATAATGAGTTAGAGAAATAGGCTGTATGTCATCTGTTCTCACTGTGTTAGATTTCAACAGAAATAGTTGGCTCTTCTGCAAAGATGAGACCATTACTGTCTTTGTGAAGGGACAAACTGAGCAGAGATGTTTCAACCTACACATTTTGTGTCCATGCATTCCTGCACCTTTTGTGTAGAATAAATAGCTTATTTAGCAAACTACTAATTGTTTCTTTTGTGAAATCAAATTCATTATCAGCTTTATTTGCAGCTCTTAATGTTGGTAGAGCTACTCAAATAGGAGAACAGTGAATACATTTTGCATGGCAAATAGAAAAAGCATAAGAGCAAAGAATTAAGAGGCTTGTGATTTTCTCTCAGTGACTAACTGTGTTTTCCCTGTGCTATTAAAATATATTGACAAAAAAAAAGAAGGTTTTCCTGCTGCTTGTGCTCTGGAAATTGTCTTATAGTTCCTGCAGTTATTCTTTGTCTGGTCTTTTGGATTTCACCTGTGCATGTGCAGATTGTTACTCAGCCATCCTCTGGAAGAGACCTTTATACAGATTGCTGGAGCACATTTTTGAGTAGTTCCCTCCTCTTCATTACTGGTCCTGCAAATTTTATATGTCTTAGCATCTCCAAATTTCAGTCATTGTTACCGCAATTCATTGGGACCACTTGGCTCTTTTGGGTTTCCCACTCTGTGCCACAATCTGGAAATTGTCCCTAGCCAGAAAGCTATGGTGCGGCTCTATTTGTTACCTTGAATCAAGGCCAAAGGAAGTGAAAATTTTCATCTAAAAACAAATTTCATTGATATTAGTATTTAATAACCCCCTCTTTTTTTTTTTTTTTTTTTTGAGGTGAATTTGTCGTCCTTTATAGCTCAAGTCAAATGTGTCAAGTGCTTTTGGGAACTTTGGGATGAAGGGTACTATTGAAGTAAGAGTTTATCAGTTTACTTTATACCTTACCATATTATATTAATTTTCTATTGCTGTGTAACAGATTACCACAATCTTAGCAGCTTAAAACAGCCTTTCTTTATTATCTCATATTTCCTTAGGGCAGAAGATGAACAAGCTCTCTTGGGTTCTCTGCTTAGGGTTTGATAAGGCTGAAATCAAGGTATTGGTCAGACTAGTTTCTTATCTGGAAGCTCTGGGGAAGAATCTGTTTACAGGTTCATTCAGGTTGTTGGCAGAATTCATTTCCTTGTGGCTGTAAGTCTGAAGTCTCCATTTCCTTGGACTCTTCAGCTTCTGTCAAATCCTGCTTCAAATTTCTGACTACTGCTTCTAGCCAGAGAAAACTCTACTTTCTAAAGAGCTCATGTGTGGGCATTAAGGTCACCCAGATAATCTCCTTGTCTTAAGGTCTACTGTGCCGTATAACGTAATATGATCATGGGGTGATAGCTGATTGTATTCATGGTTCCACCCATACCGTAGGGTATGGGGGGATTATATAGGGACTAGGACTCACTGGGAATTATTCTTAGATGTTTTCCTACCACAGCTGTTGGTTTTTGTTTGTAAACATTGTTGTGAAGTTCACATTAATTTTATTTTAGAGTGATTAGTTTTATAGAAAATCATGCAGAAAGTAGGGAGGTCCTCTGGATCTCCCTCCCATACAGTTTTTCCTATTATTAATATTTTGTACCACCTTTGTTACAGTTGATGGAGCAATATTATTATAATTATATTATTAACTATAATCTATAGTTAATAATTCTGATAACACTTTTTTTTTTTTTAAGATTTATTTTTATTTATTTAATTCCCCTCCCCTCCCCCGGTTGTCTGTTTTCTGTGTCTTTTTGCTGCGTCTTGTTTCTTTGTCCGCTTCTGTTGTCGTCAGCGGCACGGGAAGTGTGGGTGGCGCCATTCCTCGGCAGGCTGCTCCCTTCTTCGCGCTGGGCGGCTCTCCTTATGGGTGCACTCCTTGCGCGTGGGGCTCCCCTACGCGGGGGACACCCCTGTGTGGCACGGCACTCCTTGCGCGCATCAGCACTGCGCATGGGCCAGCTCCACACGGGTCAAGGAGGCCCGGGGCTTGAACCGCGGGCCTCCCATGTGGTAGACGGACGCCCTAACCACTGGGCCAATGTCCGTTTCCCAGATAACACTTATACAACCTAAAATTTTCCCGTTTTGACCACTAAGTATACACTTTAGTGGTGTTAATTACATTTTCAATGTTGTACTACCATCATCACCATCCATTACTACAGCTTTACCATCACCCCAACCAGAAACTGTACCAATTCAACATTGAGTCCCTATTCCTCACTCCCACTTCTGCCTCTGCTAACCTGTGTTCTAATTTCTGACCCTATGAATGCATATTCTAATTATTTCTTGTAGGTGGGATCATGTGATATTGTCCATTTGTGTCTGGCTTCTTTCCTCTACATGATGTCTTAAAGGTTCATCCATTAATTTTTACAGCTGAATAGTATTCCATGGTATGGATATACCACATTTTGTTTATCCATTCTTCCATGGTTAGATACTTGCGTTGCTTCCACCTTTTGGCAATTGTGAATAATGCCATTATGAACATTGGTGTGCAAATATGTTTGAGTCCCAACTTACAGTTCTTTTGCATATACCTAGTATTGGGATTGCCTGTTCATATGGTAATTCCGTGCTTTCTGAGGACCACCCAACTGTTTCCCATAGCAGCTGTACCATTTTACGTTCCCACCCACAGTGTATCAGTGTTCCTGTTGCTCCCCATCTTTGCTAACACTTCTTCTTTTTAGTTTAGTTTGTTTGTTTGTTCTTTAGCCATTCTAGTGGGTGTTGACATGATATCTTATTGTGGTTTAGATTTGCATTTCTTTACTACTAATAATGTTGTGCATGTTTTCATGGGCTTTTTGGCAATTTATTTCTTTTTTTGAGAAATGTCTATTTAAGTCCTTTTCCTATTTTTTAATTGGATTGTTTTGTTGTTGTTGAAATTCACATTTTTGGTATAGTAAATAACTTTTGTATCCTCAGATCTCATCCTGTCCTTCCCTCTTCTTTCCTTGAACTTCATGTTTCTTTCTTTAAAATAGTTGGTCTCTTTCCCTCTTTGTTTACTAGCATGCATGCCCTTGTCCTCAGCCTTGACTATCCAAGAAAACTGAATTTACATTTTAGAATAGCAGTTCCTGAAATCACTTTCCTTTGTGCTTATCAGTTATATAAGAAATGCTCGATTGCAGACATTATCACCATCATCCCTGTGCTTCACCTCCCTAAGCCTAGGTATATAATGTAGAATTTAGCTGCTTATAGACATTGGTAAGGTATTTTTCATCTTTGTGGTCTGCATAGATAAACTGCTCCTTATTTTTTCACTCTTTCCAGTCTTGCATTAACATTCAAAGATGTCTCGCTGTCTTTCGGTTCAAGAAGGATATTTCAACCCTGTATATCTCTTAATCATTCTATAGTTAGTAATGGTGCTATAATTCCCCTTCCTCACAGCAGGTTCCAGCAGAAGCATGTCAGTAATGAAAAACAGTAATTCAGGACTGTTTGGTGGAGCATTCTGAAGGCTTGTAGATAGATCTGTCTGAAGCAACAGGAAATTTCTCAGGCTGACTAGAGAACCTGAATAGATGATTGCTTCAGAAACTACATAATTCTGCTCATATTGTAGTATGAAGGCCTGACATTGGGCAGAAATGGCTAATGGTTCTGTTGGTTGTGCTCCCCCCACCCCCCTGGTTATTTGTTTCTAGTTAGGATTATTTACTGAAGAAGGAATTTTTTACCTAAAAGCTTAAGTGTATATTTAGGATTCTTCATGTATAAGGGGAGTTGTAGGATTTGTAGTTATCTTTTTTTTTTGTTTAATAAAAAGATGAACATACATAAACAAGTGTATAGTAAAAGTTGTGAATTTATAAAACAAACGTACCTACCATCATACAAAGCTCCCATATATCACCAATACCTTGCATTGTTGTGAAACATTTATTACATACTATGAAAAAGCATCAAAATATTACTACTAAAATATATATATATATTTTTCACTACTAACTGTAGCCCATATCTTACATTTGGTGTTTTTTCCCCTAACCCACCTGAATTAGTCAGCCAAAGGAGTGCTGATACAAAATACCAGAAATCCGTTGGTTTTTATGAAGGGTGTTTATTTGGGGTAGGAGCTTACAGATACCAGGCTATAAAGCATAAGTTACTTCCCTCACCAAAGTCTGTTTTCATGTGTTGAAACAAAATGGCTGCCAGCGTCTGCCAGGGTTCAGGCTTCCTGGGTTCTCTCTTCTAAGGTCTTGCTTCTCTCCAGGCTCAAGGTTCCTCTCTTCCCAGGGCTTGCTTCTCTTTACCCTGTGAACTTACCTCCCAGGGCTCCAGCTTAAGACTTCAGCATCAAACTCCCATATCAAAAACCTTCAACATCAAAAGGCTCCAACTCTGTCCTTTGCCATGCCTTTTATCTGTGAGTCCCTCTCTGTACCTTACTGATGTGGTCCAATCAAAGCCCTAATCATAATTTAATCATGCCCAGGTACACACAAGTTTACAAACATAATCCAATATCTATTTTTCATAACTATATCAAACTGCTTTACCACCTGATTAACACCTTATATTAGTTTTTTTTTTTGTAGTTATCTTTTTCAGTAATTTAAAATGAAGATGGGATAGTTGTCTTGATTGTAAAAAAAAAAAAGTTGTAAACTCATGAGCCCTGATGTTGGGTAGGAAAGTGAGAAAAGGAGATGTTTACAAGATTCATGTATTGTACTATTTGGATGGGGACAGTAGTTCTGAACAAATTTACTTTTTATTCATTCATTCACTGCTTACTAAATGTCTGCTATATTACCTGGCTGTGTATTATGCACTGATAACATAAAGTTGAAAAAAACACAGACTCAACCCTTGGAATCTCATACTCTAAGGAGGGAAATAGTCTTTTTACAGAAAGTTATTGTATTATGAGATAAGTGCTACTAGAGGGAAGTGCAGTGGGTACCCTGGGAAGAGATTCTGCAGCATTCAGAGAAGGTTTTAGAACGGAGGTAACTCTGAGTAGACTTTTGGAGGAAGGATGGGTGTTTGTGCTAGGCCGGCAAGGGGAAATAAGCATTCTGGGTGGAGGAAATAGTACTTTCAGGGTGTGGAAGTATTCTAATCTGCTGAATTCAGGGAAGTGAGGAGTTTGTTAAGATGAGAGCCTGGAAAGTGAGCAGTGGAGGGAAGTGGTGGGAATTAAGAGTGGAAAGGTGAATGGTATCCAGGCTGTGAAAGTTCTGCATGGGTTAAAGATTTTGATTGTACCCCATGGGTAGTAAGGAAGTAGTAAATATTTTAAACAGGGGACTAATGTTGTGGATTTAGTACTATAGAAAAATAATTCTGGAGATAATAGAGAGGAGGTATTACTAGTTCAGAGGTGGGATGCCAGAAGCAGGTATCAGTTAGGAGGCTTTTGATACAGTTTATTGATAGAAGACTATGGTCTGTGACAGATTTGGGAGAGGCCTTATTCTGAAGACATTTAAGAGGTTATCTCTAAAGTGGGGATAATAGTACACTTTACAGTACTGATTAAAGATTAAATGAGGTAATATGTGTGAAGTGTTGAGAACAGAACAGGGCACACAGCTAGTGCTGTCTAAGTGTTAGCTGCTGCTATTATTGTTCTTCTTACAGACAGGACTTGTTGTAATACCAAGGATAAGGGAAGTGAGGAAAAGTGAGGGGAGTCAGGGAAAGACTATCAGCGAGAAGTAGATTCTGAGGGTCTGCCTTGAACACATGTTTACCATTAGCCCGTCACAAAGTGATCAGCTTGTCTTTGGGAATAAATGTAGATTGATAGATGCATTGCTATCTAGTTGGAGAGATAGTTAAGCTTTTAGGAAAGTGTCCTTAACTATTCACTGCTCATCAGAAGTGAGAAGAATGCTACCTTAAGTAAAGGGGAGATGCTCTTTACTCCTTTTTTTAAATGGGTAAGTTTATTTAGGCAATGCATGAGAAAGTTCTTCTCTCTGTATGAATGCTGATGCATGAACAGTTGTCCTTTGTTTTAAAGAGCCTCTCCACTTTCCCATAATTGTACCTGAATAGATAGAATTTATAAGCCAGAAGAGCTAAAACCCTTTCTTTCTGAAGCTTATACAACTTAAGATATTTTATTAATAACGTATAGAGAGTCAAATTAAAGTCAGCCTTTCTGAAAATTCTTAAATAATGGAAATGACTCAGCAGAACCGAATTTAGTTCTTGATGCTGCTTTAAAATGGAGCACATAGTCATGTAAAAAGCAAGTAAAAAAAAAAAAAAGCAAGTAAAAGAGGAAGCCTGAATTTATTTCATAGTACTGTGTGCCAGAGGTGTCACATATATTTTTGTTTAATCCTCAGAATAGCCCTGAGACAAAAAGTGTTGCCTCTGTTTTATAGATGATGAAAATGAGTTTCAGAAAGATTGAGTAACTTGCCTCGGGTGACACTGCTGACTTGTGGAAGAATTAGAGTTTGAACCTAAGCCTATCTGCTTTCTCTATTTTACCACCCTGCCCTTTTTAAGGCAACCTTTTTATGTGAATGGGGTTTATATCACCTGATCAGAGGTGATTTTTATGGAATATGGCTATTAAAAAAATTAAGAAAATATAGTGAACATAGGGAAGGCTTCATCCCTATTTATTCTTTTTTTCTTTTTGCATAAGATATCAGGAAATGAATCGGTGGATCCCTGACAAATACCTACTTTGTTAGCAAGTACTTAATTAAAGGTTTCATGGGAGCATGTAAAAAAAATGTAGGACCTTTGGCTTAGCGGTAATGTAAGCAGTTTCCCTCATTTTATAGAGGATAGAACCAAGGCCTAGAGAAATGAAATGACTTGCCTAATTATAACTGGCTTGGAACAATGTTGTAATAACTAAGCCACAAACCTTTGTTACACCTGGAGTTCCAAAATGATGAGGCCAGTGGAGTCCAGAGTGCTGGATTAAAAGTGAAATCATGGGAGTGGATGTAGCTCAGTAGTTTGAGTGCCTGCTTCCCATGTACAAGGTCCCAGGTTCAAGCCCCGGTACCACCTAAAAAAATAAAAAAATAAGATAAAATTTCTTCTGAAAAAAAATTGCAATCAATGAAAGTCCTGTGATAATGTGGTGATTGCTGTTGGTAAATAAGGAGCTGCAATTTGAATGAGAGATTTAAGGTCTTGAACCTGGGACTGCTGAGTCAGGATATAACTTTGAACTCTGTTAATTATGCCTACATAAAAGCTTTCTGTGGATGTAGCTTTTCCATGCAGTTTTTCCTTGAATGAGACCTTTTTTAAAAGATAAAGAAACTGAGGCTCAGAGATATGTGACTTAGCCGTAAAGATACACATTTTTTTCATCTAGACAAACCTGCTCCATGGAATTCCTGTTACTCTACCCTTCTGGGTAGAAAGGTCAACACCATTAGGATTTTCTGGCGCCAGCCTAGGGGCTAACCTAATGGAGTAAAATAGTTCCAGATCCAAGTAATGGTGAACTTGGAACAGGGCCCGGTATAATTAAACCCCTGGGGTAAAGAATTTGACGTTGGTCTTTACTCATTTCAATGGAGAGGCTTGCCAGTGGAAATAAGATACATTCTGAGCAAAGCAAAATAGTGGCATTAGAGATTTATGTCTTTGCTTTGAATTTAGATAATTCAGTAAGAGAAAAGTTTTTCTTGGTGGAAAATGGCATTTCTAGGCAGGGTAAAATTTAGGTTATTTCTTCATTCTTTAAAAGACTGTCCATGGGGTGCCTCTGTAGCTCAGTAGTTGAGCGCGCACTTCATACGCATGAGGTCCAGGGTTCAATCCCCGGTACCTCCTTTAAAAACAAAAACAAAAACAAAACTGTCTA
Source organism: Dasypus novemcinctus (assembly GCF_030445035.2). Lineage (NCBI taxonomy): Eukaryota > Metazoa > Chordata > Mammalia > Cingulata > Dasypodidae > Dasypus > Dasypus novemcinctus. Next base: position 81,190,698 of record NC_080678.1, on the reverse strand, counting down.
GTAGGTTACGTATAAATCATAATCTTCAATAGAGTTAAAGACTACTTGAACTCTGAAGATTCACAACTACCCCAAGAGACTTCAGATTGTGTGGCCTTTAAGTATCACATTGGTTCCTGTCCTGCTCTTTGGCATTCTGTGTCTTTTGTTTCCCCGTATTCAATGTTGTCTTGGCAAGTGACCTCATGTTACCTGAGGTAGGTTTCCAAAGAGTAAGGAAATCAAAGTTTAGAGCTTTCCTCTTTCCAGCTTGATATTAGGGCAAGTTGTATCTCTTTAAACTTTAAATCTGAATATTTCCAGGGTCTGAATTGTCCGCTTTGACATTTTTCTTCAATAGAATGTTTCTTGTTTTGGGTTTGTCTGATGTCTCCTCATGAGTAGATTCAGGTTATGCACTATTGGCTGGAACATTGCTTAAGTGATGATATGTCCTTCTCAGGAAATTGCATCTAGAGGCCCATGATGTCCATTTGTACCTTATTGGTAATTTAATTTTGATAGTCCAGTCAAGATGTTGATTGACTTTTCTACTGTATGTACTTTTTTTTGGCCCCTTTTAAACATAAGCAGTCTGTGGGAAGGCATTTTAAGACTATACAGAATTCTACTCCTCAACAAAATTTCCTGTTAGGTTGGTATCCTTTTATAATTCTTGCCTGAACCAGTCTTTGCTATAATGGCTGCAAAATTATGATTTTTCCAATACTAACAGTTTCTCTGTATTTACCAGTTAGCATTCAGTATTCTACTAGAAGAGACAGTCCTCCCTTTTCCCCTCTCTGTCTATTTTTCTAAATCATTGTTAAAGAATCATATTTTTTTGTTTTTGTCAATGGTTTATAAATTATTACCCTTAAGTATTTTGGTACTTAAATTGATTTAGCCAGTGGGGATCCCTTCAAGTTGGTTCTTGTGTTGTGACATGGCCACAATTTTTTTCTTTTAGTACACCTTTACTTTCTGGTGTAACAAGATGTTCCAAACTCATCTTGTGCCTCCATGCTCCAGTCCTTTAATCAGCCATTTCTTCAAGGAACCCTGATTCCTTTTTGTGGGAAATAGTATTGGAAACCAGAATGTGAATTCTAGGTATGCTGGGGATGTCTTTGCTTCTAGGCTCTTTCAGGTGACAGAGTTAGGAAATATAGCTGCAGGTATATGCAGAGATATACATATATACATACATATGTATATTTGAGAAATCAGTAGTTCATTTCAATACCAATTCCAGTCCATTCCCACAGGGTTCTTGCTCACCCTCCCCCATTTCATAATTGTAAGTCTCTTACTCAATAAGAACACTGGCTGTCCAACATCATCAACACTTTTATTCATTTTCTCAATCCTATAATATATCTAACATAGTTTTTTCTTTTTGTTGTTTTAAAATTTTTTTTTAATTTTTAAAGAACCTTTATATTATTTAAATGTTACATGAAAAACATAAGGGATTCCCATATGCCCCACCTTCTTCCCCTCCCACACTTTCCCACATTAATAACATCCTTCATTAGTGTGGTACATTTGTTACAATTGATGAACACATACTGAAGCATTGCTACTAACTGTGGACTGTAGTTTACATTATAGTTTACATTCTGTCCCACACAATTTTGTAGGTTATGACAAAATACATATTGGCCTGTATCCATCATTGCAATGTCATAAAGGACAATTCCATTGTCCTGAAAATGCCCCCATATTACACTTATTCTTTCTTCTCCCTCCCCAATCTCTGGTGGCTACTGCTTTTATATCAATGATAAAAGTTCTTCTATTGCTAGAATAATAACAAGTCTATAATAAAATACCAATAAGTCTACTTTAGTTCATTGTTCATTCCACGATCTTGAGGATTTTGGTATGGTGATGCTCTCTGTTTCTAATTGAGAGGGGCTTAGATCCCATGGGGCAGATGGATGGAAATCTCTTGCTTGCAGTTGCAGACACTCTCTGTTCTTTGGGATGGGTGTTGTCCATCATCATCTCTTTTGTTTTGTTTTGTTTTGTTTTAAAGATTTATTTATTTATTTCCCCCCTTCCCCTCCTCTTGCCCTGCTGTTTTTGCTGTGTGTGTAGTCTTCTCATTTTCTCTCCTCTAGGATTCACTGGGATTTGATCCTGGAGACCTCTGATGGGGAGAGAGGTTCCCTGTTGTAGCAGTTTGATATTGTTGGTGAATTCCTAAAAGAAATATTGGATTATGTTTGGATTATGTAAACTGTTTTTTTCCTCTGGGTATATTGCATTATATTGGATTCATAGGTTTACTTGATTAAGTCATTACATAAACCTCTTGTGCCAGTAGGGTGTTGAGTCCCCATCCTTTGGTAGGTGGGGACTGACAGATAAAAGACATGGCAAAGGACTGAGTTGAGGGTTTTTGATGTTGGAGTTTTGATGTTGGAGTTTGATGCTGAAACCTTAAGCTGGAGGCCCAGGAAGAAAGGAACCCTAAGCGTGGGAAGAAGCAAGCCATGGGAAGAGAGGAATCCATGAAGCCTGAATCCTCGCAGATGTCGGCAGCTATCTTTTTTTTTTTTTTTTTTTTTTTTTTTTTTTTTTTTTTTTTAAAGATTTATTTATTTATTTAATTCCCCTCCCTCCCCCGGTTGTCTGTTCTCTGTGTCTATTGCTGCGTCCTTCTGTTGTCGTCAGCGGCACGGGAAGTGTGGGCGGCACCATTCTTGTGCAGGCTGCACTTTCTTTCAGCTCCACACTGGTCAAGGAGGCCCGGGGTTTGAACCGCGGACCTCCCATGTGGTAGACGGACGCCCTAACCACTGGGCCAAGTCCGCTTCCCAATCGGCAGCTATCTTGCTCCAACATGTGGAAATAGATTTTGGTGAGGGAAGTAACTTATGCTTTATGGCCTGGTGTCTGTCAGCTCCTACCCCAAAAAAATACTCTTTATAAAAACCAACCAATTTCTGGTATTTTGCATCAGCACCGCTTTGGCTGACTAATACACCTGTCAATTGTGCCACCTCAGTTTCTGGTTTCTGCTGCATTTCACCTTGACTCTTCTCTTGTCTCTCTTTTGATGCCTTGTCATCTTGCTGTGTGACTCACTTGTGCAGGGCGCTGGCTCACCATGCGGACATTCACATGGGCACTGGCTCCCTGCGCAGGCACTTGTGCAGGCACTGGCTTGCTGCACGGGCACACTTTCCCTTCTTCTTTTTCACCATGAGGTCCCAGGGGTCGAACCCAGGGCCTCCTACATGGTAGGCAGGAGCCCAGTCGTTTGAGCCATGTCCGCTTCCCTCTATTAATAATATTTTACATGTGGATGGTACATTTGTTAAGATGGATGTACAAATATTGAAGCATTGCTACTAACCATGGTCAATGGTTTACATTATGGTTTACATTTTGCACCATATACTTTTACAACTTTTGACAAAATTTATGCTGCCCTGTATCAGTTTTTGCAAGATCATGCAAAACAAGTCTAATGCCCCCAAAATGCCCTATATTCAATCTATTCTAATCTTCCTTCCCTCTCCCCTCAGAACCAATGGTAACCACTCAGTTTCAATTTTAGGAGAATAAGATTCATAGTTGCTTGCAATTATATTGAGGGCTTTATATCTTGGTCTGTATTCTTTTATTAGGCACTGCCTTTGTTCTCGAGGGATTCTTGTCCCTCTAATTGAGAACATAGCAGGGTTCCCTAGGATGGGAGTTTAATATTTCCCTATTTATTGTGTGGGTCTCCACCCACTAGATTACACTCTACGACAAGATGAATACTTACATATTCCATAGAAGCTTGCCTAGGTGCATCCTATCCCATATATCCCCCCAAACTCAAGGCCCTACACCAGTAACCCTCCCCTGCCATATTTGTCAAAACAGCATTCCCAGCATTGTAGTGTTAACTACAGACCTGCAAATCTCCAGAGTTCACCTGCTTCTTCCTCTAACCCTCCCCCTAGTTCCGTGGATAGTCCAACCCAACCCCCATACCCTACTCCCTTCACAGACCAGCACTGCCAAACCCAATCACATCACTGCACTACTCTCTCGCCTATCCACTGCGCAACCACAACCTTCCACTTTATTATAGATTACCAGCTCACCACCCTCTATTTCCATTCTGTCTCCTGTTAACCTGTCTTCCAGCACTAGTTCTGTGAGTTTGCTCAATTTGTTTAGGTCATCATTGAGGTCATGTAATAGTTGTCCTTCAGTGCATGGCTTACTTCACTCAACACAAGATCTTCAAGATTCACCTGTTATCCAGTGTGTTAATACTTCAGTCCTTGGAAGCAGATGTGGCTCAAACGATTGGGCTCCCATCTACCATATGGAGGGTTCCAGGTTCGGTTCCCAGGGCCTCCTGGTGAAAGAGAACTGGCCCACATGGTGTGGAGAACTGGCCTATGTGGCGTGGAGAGCTAGTGCAACAAGATGACACAACAAAAAAATAAACACAGAGGAGAGACCATGAGAGATACAATAAACCAGGGAGCTTAGGTGGCTCAAGCGATTGAGTGCCTCTCCTACATCAGAAGGTCCTGGAATCAGTTCCCAATGCCTCCGAAAGAGAAGATGAGAAGAGAAGGTGACAAGCAGACACAGAAGAATACTCAGCGAATGGACACAGAGAGCAGACAGTGAGTGCAAGTGGCAGGAGATTGGGGGGAATAAATAAATAAATCTTTATTATAATACTGCATTCCTTACAGCTGAATAATATTCCACTGTATGTATATACCACAGTTTGCTTATCCATTAATCTGTTAATGGGCATTTGGGTTGCTTCCAACTTTTGGCAGTAGAGAATAATGCCAGGAAATGTATGTGGCTCAAGTGATTGGGCTCCCACCTACCACCTGGGAGGTCTGTGGTTCGGTTCCCAGTGCCTCCTAAAGAAGACAGTGAGCTGGCGTGATGGGAAGGCGTGGCAAGCAGACACAACAGAATGACACAACAAGAGATTCAAGAAGAAAAACCTATTGAGAGACACAACAAAACAGGGAGCAGAGGTTCCCGGTGCCTCCTAAAGTGGACGAGCAGGACACTGAGCTGGTGCAACAGGCAGGCGCAGTGAGCTGACCTGACAAGATGAAGCAACAAGAGACACGAGAAAAAACAGCGAGAGACATAACAAAGAAGGAAATGGAGGTGGCTTAAGCGATTAGGCACCTCCCACCTGCAGTGGAGGTCCTGGGTTTGGTTCCTGGTGCCTCCTAAAGAAACAAAGAAGATGAACAGACACAGCAAGTGCAAAACAATGAGGTTGTAGGGACAGATAAATAAAATCTTTTTTTTAAAAAAGTGAATAATGCCACTATGAACATTGGTGTGCATATATCTGTTTGTGTCCCTGCTTTCAGTTCTCCTGGGTATATACCCAGCGGTGGGATTGCTGAATCATATGGCAGTTGTATAGTTAGCTTCCTGAGGAACCACCAAACTGTCCTCCACAATGGTTTCATCATTCTTCATTCCCACCAGCAGTGGATAAGCGTTCCCTTTCCTCTGCATCCTGTCCAACACTTGTAGTCTTGTGTTTTTTTAATAGCTGCCAGTCTAATGGATGTAAGAGGATATCTCATTGTAGTTTTGATTTGCATTTCCCTAATAGCTTGTAATATTGAGCATCTTTTCATGTGCTTTCTAGCCATTTGTGTTTCTTTTCTGGAGAAGGGTCTATTTCAAATCTCTTGCCCATTTTTTAAATGGGTTGTTTGCCTTTTTATTTTTGATATGTAGTATTTCTGTATATATGCTGGGTATTAGGCTCCTGTCAGGTAGGTGGTTACCAAATACTTTCTCCCATCACTTTCTTGACAAATTGAAGTGCAAAAGTTTTTAATTTTGAAGAAGTACCATTTATCTGTTTTTTCTTTCATTGCTAGTGCTTTGAGTGTAAAGTTTATAAAACCATTTCCTACTACAAGATCTCCTGCATTACATTCTAGGATCTTTATGGTCTTGGATCTTATATTTAGATCTTTGATCCATCTTGAGTTAATTTTTGTATTGGGCATTTGAGATGGTGATCCTCACTCATTCTTCTGGATATGGATATCCAGTTCTCCAAGCACCATTTGTTGAAGAGGCCATTCTCTCCCAGTTGAGTGGTCTTGGTGGCCTTGTTAAATATCAGTTTACTGTATGTGCGAGGATCTATATCAGAAGTCTCAGGTCTGTCCCACTGGTCAGGATGTCCATCCTTGTGCCAGTATCATGCAGTTTGAAAAAAAAAGATTGATTTATTTTCCCCCTTTCCCTCCTCCCACCCTGCTGTTTTTGTTGTCTGTGCCCTCTTCTCGTCTCATTTTCTCTCCTCTAGGATTCACCAGGGTTTGATCCTAGAAACCTCTGATGGGGAGAGATGTTCCCTATCAATTGCACCACCTTAGTTCCTGGTCTCTGCTGAGCTTCACTTTGACTGTCCCCTTGTCTCTCTTTTTGATGTATCATCATCTTGCTGCGTGACATAACTTGTGTGGGGCACTGGCTCACAATGCGGGTACTGGCTCACCATGCAGGCACTTGCGCAGGCACTGGCATGCAGGCAGGCTTTCTCTTCTTTACCAGGAGGCTCCAGGGATCAAACCCGGGTCGGCCCATATGGTAGGTGGAAGTTCTATCACTTGAGCCACATCCACTTCCCTACCATGCAGTTTTGACCACTGTAGCTTTGTATTATGTTTTAAAGTCAGGTATTATGATTCCTCCAATTTTGTTTTTCTTTTTCAATATGTTTTTGGCTATTTGGGACCCCTTGACCTTCCAAATAAATTTTATGATTAGCTTTTCCAAATCAGTAAAAAATGCTCTTGTAATTTTTATTGGGATTGTATTAAATTTGTTGATCAGTTTGTCTAGGACAGACATCTTACTGATGTTTAGTCTTCCAGTCCATGAACAGGGAATATTCTTCCATTTATTTAGGTCTTTTTTGATTTCCTTTAGCACTGTCATATACTTCTCTGTATACAAGTCCTTTACATTTTTAGTTAAGTTTATTCGTAGGCATTTGATTCTTTTAGTTGCTTTTGTAAATGGAATTTTTTTCTTGATTTCCTCCTCAAATTGCTCATTATTGGTGTATAGCAATGCTACTGATTTTTGTGTGTTGATCTTATATCCTGCCACTTTACTGAACTAATTTATCAGCTCTAGAAGCTTTGTTGTAGAGTTCTCAGGGCTTTCTATGTATAGGATCATGTCATCTGCAAACAGAGAAATTTTTACTTCTTTCTTTCCAATTTGGATGCCTTTTATTTCTTTTTCTTGCCTAAGTGCCCGAGCAAGTACTTCTAACACAGTGTTAAATAAGAGTGGTGACAGTGGGCACATTGTCTTGTTCCAGTTCTTAGAGGGAAAGCTTTTAGCATTTCACCATTGAATGTTATCTAACATAGTTTTTTTTTTTTTTTTGCTTCACCTATACCCCTATGAGAAACAAACCTATCAAAAAGAATTCAGGATTTGTTTGCAGTTCTTCCCCACTCTCCCATCCTACTTCAAACTGAGATAATGTAGTTAAATATTGTGTTCATAAGTTACTTGAATTATTTCTTTTGTAATCTCCTTTACTGTGGATTTGGTGTTCATTTGAAATACAGTTTGTTTCATTTTTAATTTGCTTTCACATTTAGATTTTATCCCCCTTCCCATCTTTGATTTAATATGTAGAGCATCAATGGTCTTACAAAAGTCAAAACTACACAAGAAGGAATACTCAGAAAAAAAATGTGTCACTCCTTCCTTTAACTTTGCTGTCCCATTCTCCCTCATCCCTTTTAGGTAACCAACTTCATTGTTTTCTATTTGTATTTTCTGTGTAAAAAAAAAGGTAGCAAACTATATATACTCTCCTGCACTTTGCTTTTACCACTTAACAATATGTCCTGAAAATCACTGCATATCAATTTCTAGAGGTCTTCCTCACCAGAGTGTTTATACAGTTTCCAGTCAGTCTTCCATACTTGGACATTTAGGTAGTTTCCTATATTTTGCAGTAATGCTGCAGTGACTAACCCTGTGTGCATGTGTTTATATTGTTGGAGTCATATCTTCAGGGTAAGTTCCTAGAAGTAGGACTGGGTCAAAGAGTGAATACATACACAGACTTTCTTTTGTTAGATATTGCCAAATTTCCCTCCATAGTGGTTGTACCATTTGCATTTCTACTAGTAATATATGAGAATGCCTGTTTTCCCACAGCCTCCCCAACAGAGGGAATTGTTAAGCTTCTGAATTTTTGCCAGTTTGGTGGGTGAGAAATGGTTTTCAGTGTAGTTTTAATTTGTATTTCTTTTTCTTATGAGTGAAATTGTACATCTTTTCATGTGTTTAAGGCCATTTTTATCTTTGTTTTTTTGTGTAATGTATGTTTATGACTTTTGCCTATTTTTCAGTAGGTTTAGTCATTTTTCTTTTGATTAAAATTAAAAAAAAATTAGGATGTTAGCTTCTTTATGATTTTTCTTTATAATTTTTGTTACAAATATCTTCCAGTTTATCATTTGTCTTTTGACTTGCTTATGATAGTTTTTTTGTTTTTTTTCCATGTGAAAGTTTTGTATTTGTAAGTTGTCAAGTTAATATAGTCTTTTTTCTTATTGCAGTCTGGATTTTTTTTTTTTTTAAGATTTATTTTTTATTTATTTCTCTCCCCTTCCTCCACCCCTGTTGTCTGCTCTCTGTGTCCATTCACTGTGTGTTCTTCTGTGTCTGCTTGCATTCTTGTCAGTGGCACTGGGAATCTGCGTCTCTTTTTGTTGAGTCATCTTGCTGGGTCAGTTCCCTATGTGTGTGGCGCCACTCCTGGGCAGGCTGTGCTTTTTTTTTTTTTTTTTTTTTCACACAGGGCGGTTCTCCTTGCAGGGTGCTCTCCTTGCGCTTGGGGCACCCTTATGCGGGGATACCCCTGCATGGCACGGCACTTCTTGCGTGCATCAGCGCTGTGTGTGGGCCAGCTCACTACACGAGCCAGGAGGCCTGGGTTTGAACCCTGGACCTCCCATATGGTAGGCGGATGCTCTATCAGTTGAGCCAAATCCGCTTCCCCTTCAGTCTGGGTTTTTAGTCATGGTTTGATACTCTTTCTCCAGTCAGGTTAAAGAGGAATTCCCTCATGTTTTCTCTTGGTACGTATAGTCTCATTTTTTATGTTTCCATCTTTGATCCATTGGGAGTTTGTTGTTGTGTATGGTATAAGGAATGGATATTATTGCATTTCTTTTTCAAATGTCTGTCCGGTTGACATAATTTGTTAAAAAGATCACATTTGCCTCAGTGACTTGAGATACCATTTTTATGATGTACAAATATTTCTATGTGTGCACAATGTTTTTGACATTATGGTTTGAAAAACCCTTGGATGGTGATCAAACCTTTGGATAGTTCAGATAACTGCTCTTAAATGATTCCATAATGATAGCTTGCACCAGGTTGAATTATAGGTGAAAAATTGCTTCAGGGTTGCTAGGATGCTCCTAAAAAGAAAGGCACATACACACAGCAGACATATATAACATCTTTATTGAGGTATAATTTACATAACCATAAAATTCACTCATTTCGGGTATACAGTGCAATGGTGTTTAGTAAACTGAGTTATATAGTCATTACTACAATTCAGTTTTAGAACATTTCCATCATCCCAGAAAGATCCATTGTGCCTGTTTACAATCACATTCCTAACCCTAGACAACCATTAATCTGCTTTCAGTTTCTGTAGGTTTGTCTTTTCTGGAAATGTCACATCAATGGAATCATAGAATTTGTAGTATTTTGCAACTAGCTTCTTTTGCTTAGCATAGTGCTTTTGCGATTCATTCATATTATTATTATTATTATTATTTTTTTAAAGATTTATTTATTTATTTAATTTCCCCCCCTCCCCTGGTTGTCTGTTCTTGGTGTCTATTTGTTGCGTCTTGTTTCTTTGTCTGCTTTTGTTTCTTTGTCCGCTTCTGTTGTCGTCAGCGGCACAGGAAGTGTGGGCGGCGCCGTTCCTGGGCAGGCTGCACTTTCTTTTCACGCTGGGCGGCTTTCCTCACGGGCGCACTCCTTGCGCGTGGGGCTCCCCCACGCGGGGGACACCCTTGCGTGGCACGGCACTCCTTGCGCGCATCAGCACTGCGCATGGCCAGCTCCACACGGGTCGAGGAGGCCTGGGGTATGAACCGCGGACCTCCCATATGGTAGACGGACGCCCTAACCACTGGGCCAAAGTCCATTTCCCTCATTCATATTATTGCATTCACTAGTAGTTCATTACTTTTTATTGCCAAACAGCATTCCATTATATAGGTGTAATACATTTTTCCATTCACAGGTTAATGGCCATTAGGATTATTTCTAATTTTTGGCTATTATGAATAACTGCTATGAAATTTGCTTACAAGTCTTTATGTATACCTTTGTTTTCGTTTCTCTTGGTCAGAATTAGCTGCATCATTTTACATTTCTCCCGGCAATCTATGAAGATCAGTTTTTCTCCATCCTTGCCAACATTTGTTACTGTCTGTCTTTTTTATTATAGTTTTTGTGTTGGTTATGAAGTGATATATCATTGTGGTTTCGATTTATGTTTCTTTAATGACTAATAATGTTGAGTATCTTCTTGCTTGCCTCCTTGTCATTTATATAGCTTCCTTGGTGAAATGTCTATTCAAATCTTTTGCTCATTTTTAAATTGGGTTGTATAGTCTTTTTTATTACAGAATTTTAAGAATTTCTTATATATTTATATTTATCAGATAGTTTTCTAATATTTTTTTCTCCCAGTCTGTGGCTTATCATTTTCATTTTCTTAATTATGTCTTTTTTTAAAATTTATTTTTAAAGATTTATTTTTTATTTATTTATCTCCCCTTCCCCGCCACCCCTCCCAGTTGTTTTCTCTCTGTGTCTATTCGCTGTGTGTTCTTCTGTGACCGCTTCTATCCTTATCAGCGGCACCGGGAATCTGTGTTTCTTTTTGTTGTGTCATCTTGCTGTGTCAGCTCTCTGTGTGTGCGGCGCTATTCCTGGGCAGGCTGCACTTTCTTTCGCGCTGGGCGGCTCTCCTTACAGGGTGCACTCCTTGTGTGTGGGGTTCCCCTATGCGGTGGACACCCCTGCGTGGCACGGTACTCCTTGCACACATCAGCACTGCGCATGGGCCAGCTCCACACGGGTCAAGGAAGCCCGGGTTTTGAACCGTGGACCTCCTATGTGATAGGCGGATGCCCTATCCATTGGGCCAAGTCTGCTTCCCATTAATTATGTCTTTTGAAGCACAAAATTTTCAAATTTTGATTAAGTTCTATATATCAGAATTTTCATTTATGGGTCATGTGTTTGGTGTTTTATCTAAGAAAAGGCAACTATTAAAAGCATCTCTTCTTTTCATAGAATTATGAGATTTGCTTTATTCCTAGACTTGTTTAGTCATCAGGCCCATTTATTATGTGACCTTTTTTGAAATGGATAAAAACTTGCCTTTGAGTGATAGTCCCACTGTTCCAGCCTCCTCTAGACACTGTTACTAGAGAGGCAATATAATATTGATTAAAAATATAGGCTTTGGAACCCGACTGCTTGGATTTGAATTTTGATTTTGTCTTTTTAAAGCAGTGTTACCTTGGGAAAGTGGCTTAATTTCTCTGTTCTTCAATTCCTCATCTGTAAAGTGAGAATGGTAATAGTACTTTCCTCATAGTACTTTTGGCTGTAAAGTGCATAGGATTGGAACAGAGTGAAGGTTCAACAAATGTAAACTATTATTCCTAGGGGAACAATTCTCAACTGGAGTTTGGGATGAACTTGTGTATATCAGAATCATTTTGGGGGCTTTTTAACACTTTGCATGCCTTTTCTAGGATGATAGGTTCTGCCTTATGTTAGAGCATCTGGGGTGATAAGCATTGTATTTAGTCTTTGTTGACACATCTAAAGCTGATTGTCCTTTAAAGTCACTTTCATTAAATGGGGTAATTTGGGTTGATGTGCAGAATCACAAAATATCCCATTGGCATTATTCATATATAACGCAAAAGTGGAAATAACCTAAATGTTCAATCGCTGAGGTATAAACAAAATGTGATACAGTCATACAATGGAAAATTATTCAGCCATTAAAAGAAGTTCTGAAACATGCTACAACATGGATGAACCTTGAAAACAATATGCTAAATAAAAGAAGCCAGACACAAAGGACTTCTATTGTATGATTCCATTTATATGAAATGTCCAGAACAGAAAGGAACAGAAAGTAGATCAGTAATCACTAATCTCCTCCAGGATATGAGGAGGAGGGAGAGTTGAGAGGTACATGGTTTCTTTTTGAGGTGGTGGAAATGTTCTGAAATTAGATTGTGGGTGATAGTTGCACAACATTGTGAGTATACTAAAAATGACTGGATTTTACACTTTAAAATGGTGAATTTTATGTAAATTTTATTTCAATTTAATCAATAGAAATTAATGAGGCTTATTTACTTTTTGCACTTCCTAGGTGCAAAGATTTTAAAATACAAGGAATACAAAGGAATAAAATACACGGATGTTGCCAGGAATGGATGAAGCAATCTGATGTGGCAACTCCAGTGTCTGGATATCTCTCCAAATTCATTTTTCATTCCCTTTTTCACTTGGGAAAATTTATTTTTTAACACAAAGTATTCTACCTGAATATACTGCAGTCTCCATTAGATAGAAACAGCCTTGTTTTTTTATAAAGATTATATTATTCTTTGAGCTCATAAAGGACCCAGATGCTCTGAAATTAACAAAGCTGGTAAGGAACCAAAGATATTCTTAGAACTTACATTTGCATGGCATTTTGTTTTTCCTGGGCCACACTGTTCTATCAGGCTACCCTTTACTTTTACATGGGTTGAGTTTCTCATTTTTCTCCCTTTGATATCAGGATCGTGGGGTTGACAACACTATTTTCCAGAATCCCAAAAAGCTTCACCTAACTATTGGGATGTTGGTCCTTTTGAGTGAGCAAGAGATCCAACAGACATGTGAGATGCTGCAGCAGTGTAAAAAGGATTTCATTGAGTGAGTAATCTACAGGAATGGGGAAGGGTGCATAATGCATACTGGTTGTTGTTTTTTGTTTTGTTTTGTATAATGCAAATTTGGTTTTGGACCAGGAAGCTGGGTGACATGGGAACAAGGTTTGTTGATTCACCCATCTGTAGGTAAGTCTTTCAGACTGTTGTCTGAAAAATTTTAAATGGATTTAAAGCAGATATTTACAAGTTTTTATAGGAAAATTGTACCTTGAGTTATCATAGTTCATAGACAAATTTTGTTCTTAAACAGGATTATTCCAACATGAGCTTGTAGAAATGGGGTTACCTGGTTACATTGGATAGAACAAGGTAAAGGGAGTTAAAATTTTTCTCTGGTTTTGTTGTATGTAAAACTAATATGACAACTTAATTATGGGCCGTTTCTCCTTTTCCATTAATTGTTTCCAACACAAGATGTTTTTCTTGAGCAAAATCATAAGCTGATGGAGTTTTCAGTCTTTCTATCCTTCTGAATCTCAAACAGCAAAGACGAATTCCTTGTCTTGTTCTTTGCTCAGTGATGGATGTGTATTATTTTCTCTCTAGCTCATCTGAAATTCAAAATAATTTGATATTTGTAGTTTTCCTTGCATAACATAAAAACTTTATGCTTTACTGTACAAAGCAGAACAATTTTTATCTGATTTAAGAATCGTTTCTGATTCTTTAACTTATTTCCAGATCACCTTTTGCCAACCTAAACTGAAAGCAGCTGCATTTTCTTGGCTGCCAATGGAATAATCATGCTAAGAAAAAAAATTAAAGGCAGATAAAGTACTTGTTTTGAGAAGTATTTGTGTTTTTTTTACCATATGAAAATCAGGTCACATGCTTTTGATCACCTCATCTTTATCCAGAACTATGTGTGAGGATTTAGCTGAGTTGTTTCCTTCTATGTCTCTTGGTGCCTTTTGTGACTAAATACCACATCCAAGCCCTGGAAGCATGGCAGGGTTGGTGTGAATAGGGAATGGAGAGCCGTCTTAATGGTTCCTGAGGATTTTTGGCACAACAGAATGAAAACAGTAATTGCAGTTTTCAAATTCAACTAAGCCTTTGAAATAGGACAAAATTACCCTGCCAAAAATCTGTAGCATAGGCAAAAAATTTTTTGAGGATGCTATTTTCAAAAAACTGGGAAGATTAGAAACCAGCAAATAAAGCAAGCCCCTCTCATCCTCTCCTCCCTTCCCCCACTGCCATACACACTTAGTTTAAAGATATATAGTGCAAAATTAATTTGCTTTTGGGGAAGTTGAGAATCAGAATTTGTTGTTTGGATTGGTTAGAAATGCATTGTTTTCCTGAAAAGAAGAAATTTTAAAAAAAAGGTACTTCTATGAAATCCTTAATGAGTAAAACCATCTAACTTTTTTCTTCTTTATTCTTGCTCCTTGATATCAGCCTTTGTGCTTTGGTATTCTTCAAAAAGAATGTCAATAACTAATGGCATTTTTTTTTTTTAATTTTTTTATTTTTTATTGACTTTGTAATAATATTACATTAAAAATATATATGTGAGGTCCCATTCAACCCCACCCCCCCCACCCCCCCCCTCCCCCCCCCCCAACAACACTCGTTCCCATCATCATGACACATCCATTGGATTTGGTAAGTACATCTTTGGGCACCTCTGCACCTCATATACATTGGTTCACATCATGGCCCATACTCTCCTCTATTCCATCAAGTGGGCCCTGTGAGGATTTACAATGTCCGGTGATTACCTCTGAAGCACCATCCAGGGCAGCTCCATGTCCCAAAGACGCCTCCACCTCTCATCTCTTCCTGCCTTTCCCCATACCCTTTGTCCATTATGTCCACTTTTCCCAATCCAATGCCACCTCTTCTATGTGGACATTGGATTGGTTGTGTCCATTGCACCTCTATGTCAAGAGGAGGGTCAGATTCCACCTGGATGCTGGATGCAATCCTCCCATTTTCAGTTGTAATCACTCTAGGCTCCATGGTGTGGTGGTTGTCCTTCTTCAACTCCATCTTAGCTGAGTGTGGTAAGTCCAATAAATCAGATTGTAGGTGCTGGAGTCTGTTGAGGCTCAGGATCTGGCTATCACATTGTCAGTCCAGAGACTAATGGCATTTTTAACCTCAATTCTTTATGATGTAAAGATCCCAAATTTAAACGTAAATAGGAAAAGCATTGAAAATGAAGAAATAAGAACATAGCATGCTATAGTTTAATATGATGACTTTTTAAATTAGTGCATTTAAATAAATATGGCTATACTGGAATTTAATTAAAATGGTGATACTGGCCGGTTGAATATGTGTTTTAAATTTTGTAATAGTTTTTAAGTTTAAAGGATGTTACACGACCAGAAACAGGAACTTTCATTTCAGATCTTAGGCTAAAGGCTCATGTGGCTTGTAGATGTTGAATGAGTTATTCACAATGTTTAGTAAACTCTGAAGCTCCCAATGTATCCCTTGTGACTTTTCTTTGTAAGATATAGTATACATACAATGTGATGGCTCTGAATATATACCCTGACAAATGTACGGCACTCCTTTATCTCCAGCATTATTACCCTGTGTGTATTAAAGTGTTTCTAGTACGTCTAAGGTAAAAGCAAGTGAAATGTTAAAAAGGTATGAAAAAGAAGAGAGAAGTAGAGGAGAGAAAAATACCCATTGACAAATAGTAATTCCTAATTATTGCATTAGGTTTCCCTCAATTGGAAAGTATGCTCATTGGTAGCATCGGTACCATGACAGAACATTTATCAGGCAAACCACTGGGTTTCTCCTCTGCTCTTTAATGTCCCTTTTGATAAATCCTAAGGGTAGGTTGAAAGAGTTTCTACTCATCTCGGAGGCTTCTGATCTTGTTTTATTGTTTCCTTTATTTATTTATTCTTGTTACCCCACCTAACTGCAAAGATTTGAGGTAGTTTATAGTGAGGATGTATATACAGAAGAAATATTAGTCAATGCAATCAGAAACCATACGGAGCGAATGGGGAGAAAATTCTACTCGAACATTAAAATTTAGTACTGTTTTCTGGCACCAATATACTTGAACTGAATTCCAAAAAGAAATATACTAATTTAATATAGTTCTTATCTGATAAAAAGGAGCATAACAATTTTGTAAGAGAGAGACCTTTTCTGGTTTTCAGTCCCAGAAAAATTTGTCATGTAAACCTTCACATGAAGAACACAGAATGATGATGAGTACTGCCTTTAACAGAAATTTTCCAGAAGATAAAAAAAAATTGTTTATATGCCTCATTCTTGTACTGATCCCAGCAGTTGAGGGTATAACATTAAATTATAACCCAGTAAAAACAATTTAATGGGAAACTAAACCAATGGTATGGAACTTTCTGGTGATCTAAACTATGCAGACTTAAAGCTTCAGAGACATGGGAGAATGTATGGTTACTATTTTTTTTTCTTTTTTCTTTTCTTTTAAATGTTACATTAAAAAAATATGAAGTCCCCATAAACCCCCTACCCCCCTCACCCCACTCCTCCTACATCAACAACCTCTTCCATCATTGTGGCACATTCACTGCACCCGGTGAATACATTTTGGAACACTGCTACACCACATGGACAGTGGTCTACATTGTGGTCTACACTCTCCCACGGTCCACTCAGTGGCCCATGGCAGGACACACAGTGTCCAGCATCTGTCCCTGCAGCACCACCCAGGACAACTCCAAATACTGAAAATGCCCCACATCATCTCTCTTCTTCCCTCTCCCTACCATCAGCATCTACTGCGGCCACTTTCTTCACATCAATGCTACAATTTCTTCCATTACTAATCACAATAGTTCCATAGCAGAACACCAGTAATTCCACTCTAATCCATACTCTATTCCTCCATCCTGTGGACCCTGGAATGGTTATGTCCAGTCCCCCTCTACATCAAGAGGGGGCTTAGATTCCATATGGATGATGGTATGGTTACTATTAAACTTTCTTTACCAAATAAGTTATCTCAATTGCACTTTGATAGGACTGAATGGCAATAGATCAGATTCAGTTCTTTGGCTAGTACTTGGAATGGAGATATACTGTATTGTTGATTGAAGCTACAGGCCTCAGATAATAATAGTTTAGAGCTTGGCTTGTGTTCTGGAATGTCCCACTTCTTATTAAGGGTGACTACAAGGATACTTATGATCAGGCCGTATTTTTTCTCAGTCAAGTATGTCTAAAATAGTAAGTATATTGAGTTTCTTTTTGAGGAAAATAATGGTCTTGTGTAGTACTGTGGAGAAGAGACATTCTAGGCCTAGAAGTTTGAAGGACATCTTTACCATTAGGATTCCTAGGCTACAAAAAGCTTCCTAGTGGCCTGGATTCAATATCAAGGAGAACTTTTTTGTTCTGATTTTGGAATTATGTTTTGATGGATCCTGAAATCCTTTGGTCTTTGACTAGAACCACATTTTATTCAGTGACAGTATGGGAATATGAGAACATCCTTCTCAAAATTGTCCAAAGCAGTTTTTTCCTTCATGGTAGAACATTCATTCATTGTTTACAGAGATTTTTTGAACACCTGTTAAGACACTGAGCCAGGTGCTGGGAATATAGGAGCGGAGAAGGTGGGCAGAGTCCCTGCCCTCAAAGGGTTTTGAAGAAGGCTGTGTGGTGAGCTGATTTTTATTTTATTTCTCCCTACCCTCTTGTTGTTTTTCACTTGCTGTGTCTGTTCGTCTTCCTTGTTTCTTTAGGAAACACTGGGAGCTGAACCCAGGACCTCTGATATGGGAGGGAGGTGCATACTCGTTTGAGCCACCCCTGCTCCCTGCTTTGTTGTGTGTCTCATTATGTTCCTCCTCACGTCTCTTGTAGCATCATCTCACTGTCTTCTTTAGGAGGCACTGGGGACCACTGATCCCTGCTTTGTTGTGTCTCTCATTATGTTGTTGTTTTTTTTTTAAAGATTTATTTATTTATTTAATCCCCCCCCCCCCCCCCCGGTTGTCTGTTCTTGGTGTCTATTTGCTGTGTCTTGTTTCTTTGTCCGCTTCTGTTGTTGTCAGCAGCACGGGAAGTGTGGGCGGCGCCATTCCTGGGCAGGCTGCACTTTCTTTTCACGCTGGGCGGCTCTCCTTACGGGGCGCACTCCTTGCGCGTGGGGCTCCCCTACGCGGGGGACACCCCTGCGTGGCAGGGCACTCCTTGCGCACATCAGCACTGCTCATGGGCCAGCTCCACACGGGTCAAGGAGGCCCCGGGTTTGAACCGCGGACCTCCCATATGGTAGACGGACGCCCTAACCACTGGGCCAAAGTCCGTTTTCCCTCTCATTATGTTTTTGATTCTTGTATCTCTTGTGTCAGCTTGCTATCTTCTTTAGGAGGCACTGGGATCTGAACCAGCAACCTCCCATGTGATAGGTGGGAGGCTAGTTACCTGAGCCACATCCACTTCCCTGAGCTGACTTTTAGTTGAGTTTCAGCTTGGCATTAAAGGCATTTTCTGATTGATATACAAATCTGTTTCAGGGGCCTGGAAGAAAGCAGAATGGTAGAATTTTACTTAATATAAAAGCAATACAGGGAAGTGGACTTGGCCCAATGGATAGGGCATCTGCCTACCACTTGGGAGGTCTGAAGTTCAAACCCCGGGCCTCCTTGACCCGTGTGGAGCCAGCCTATGCACAGTGCTGATGCACGCAAGGAGTGCCCTGCCGTGCAGGGTTGTCCCCCTCATAGGGGAGCCCCACGTGCAAGGAGCGTGCCCCATAAGGAGAGCCACCTAACGCAAAAGAAAGTGCAGCCTGCCCAAGAATGGCACTGCACACACGGAGAGCTGACACAGCAAAATGATGCAACAAAAGGAAACACAGATTCCCGGTGTAGCTGATAAGGATAGAAGTGGTCACAGAAGAGCACACAGTGAATGGGTAGAGAGAGCAGACAACTGGGGGGGGGCGGGGGGAGGGAGAGAAATGAAGAAGAAAAAAAAAAAGCAATACATATTAATTTTAGAAAAGCCAAAAATTGCAGATAAATAAAAATAGACTATCATATGTAATCCTACCACTTGATAATAACCATTAACTTTTTGGAGTATATACTATCAGACTTTTTACATGCATATATATATTTTTCATTGGCTGTAATTTTCTTACAGTAAAATGCACAGATCTTACATGTAGTTGATGAGTTTTGACAAATGTGTATGCCCATATGTAACCTCACCCAAATCAAGTTGTAGAACACCGCTGTCACCCCATAAAGCTCCCCCATGGCCTTTCCCATTAAATTCACTTCTCCCAGGAGCAACCCCATGTTCTACTCTGATTTCTGTGTAAGTGGAATCATTCAGTATATACACCTTTGTGTTTGGCCTTTTTGAATATATATATTTTTAAATTTTAATTTTTTAATGGCTAGTTCAAAACTTTAAAGGTTTGTGTTGAAGATAATGCAAGCAAGAGTTTTCTTCCCATCGCTATCACACCAACCCTCTGCTGTCCTCTCTAGAGACAATAAATGTTACCAGTTTGTTTCTGTCTGGAGATTGTATATATGTATAAGCAAATATATATATATATATATTTTTTTTCCTCCTATCTTTTGCACATATAGTAGCATATCATGCACATTATTGTGCACCTTTAAAAAAAAACTTAAATATGTGTCCCTATCAGTACATATAAAGCTTCCTCAGAAGTCTCATGTTTGACTTATTTATTGCTCATAGTATTCTGATTTTTAAAATCAGTCCCATTTTACTGGCCATTTAGTCTGTTGCCAGTCTTTTGCTACTCCAAACAATGCCTCAGTTAAAAACCCTGTGCATGTATTATTTCTCATGGGTGTGAATACATCTAAGGATAAATTTTTACAAGTGTGTATATATATATATAGTCATGTATAAACAAAAATGGGATTACCCCTCTGTATTACCATTTTAGAGTTTGCTTTTATCACTCAATATAGCGTGAATATTTTTCTGAGTACATCTGGGGATAAATTCTTAGCAGTATGTGTGTGTGTATATGTATATATTTGTATATAAACAAAAATGGAATTCCCCTCCACATTACAATTTTAGAACTTGCTTTTATCACTCAATATAGCATGAACATTTTTCTATGTCAACAAAGTTACTTCTACATTGTTAATTTACTTCTACTGTTTTATGAGTCCCAAACCATTAATTTATCCTTACATTTTATGTTTTTGCTATTTAGGTCCTATAGTATTACATCTTATGGCCAAACCACACTTTATAACATTTCCCCTATTGTTGGTATTTAAGTTGTTTTCTTTTGCTGTTGTTGTTATTGTTAATATCAAAAAAAACCCACAGTAAATCTGTAGCTAAACCTGAAAATTTTGTTAATGTTGTTGTTTAATATTTTAATATTTGTGTTATGGAAAACTTCAAATGTACACCAAGGAATAAAAAATAATGTAATGTATTTACCTCATTAACTTCAACAATTATAAACATATGCTAGTCTTGTTCATCTATACATATATTTGTTCTTTTTGCAAGATTATTTTAGATAAAATCCCAAATTTAGTACAGTTCCATTTGAAAATACTTCATTTCTCCTGTGTGTCTCTACAAAATAAAGGACTCTTTTTTTCTCTTATTTTTAACATATCAAAACTATTATCAGACCTTTAAAAAGTAATCATCATCTGCTATCCAATTAGTATTCAAATTTTCCTGTTTGTCTCATAAATAATTTTCAGTGGTTTTCATGTCTGTGTTTTGGTTTGTTTGTTTTTGCTTCTTAAACTTTTAATTTTGAAATAATTTCAGACATACCGGAGGTTACAAAAATAGTGCAAAACTCACACTGAGAACTCCAGCATATCTCTGTCCCCCAGATATCCAGATCCACCAATTTTGCCATATATGCCTTTTCTTCCTCCCTCCATCCCTCCTTTTTTCCCTCCTTTCCTCCCCCTCCCTTACATTCCTTCTTTCCTGCCTTCCTGCCATCCATCTATCCATTCATCAGTCTATCTGTCCATCTCTTTATCAATACATTTTCTGAACACTTGAGAGTAAGTTGTATTATCATGCTTCTTGAAAACTTAATATTGTCATGTACACTTTATTTTTTTTATTTTTTTATTTTTTATGTACACTTTATAAGAACAAGGATATTCACTTACATAACCACCTTAAGTGCAGCTATCAAGTTCAAGAAATTTAACTTTGATTTAAAACTTACAGTCTGTATTCCAAATTTTTCATATGTCCCGATAATGTTCCTTTGAACATTTTCTCTTCCCTGGGTAGGTCCTGTCCAGTATCATGCATTGCATTTAATGGTCGTCTCTTTAGTTGCTCTTATTTTTCAAATTGTGGGAACATAATGCAACATAAACTTTCCCATCTCAGCTACTCACTTCCAAGCATGCCATGCAATGGGATTAACCACATTCACAGAGCTATTGTACCCTCACCAATTCCCAATACTAAAACTTCCTGTCTCCCCAAATAGAAATCCTATACCCATTGTGCATTAACTCCCCATTCCCCTTCCAATCTCTGGAAACCTATACTTTAGTTTCTGTCTCTTTGAGCTTGCATATCTGGTATTTTCATTTTAGTTACCACAGGGCTTATATTTAACATCCTAAATCTATAACATTCTTATTTGCTTAGATAAAAACTTGGCTTTTTTAAAAAAAAGATCTATTTATTTATTTATTTCCTCCACTTCCCTCCCCTCCCCCCTTCTTGCTGTTTTTGCTGTCTTTGTCCTTTCACTGTGTGATCTTCTGTATCTATTTCTCTTTATATTCTCTCCTCATTTTTTCTTCTCTAGGATTCACCGGGATTCAATCCTGGGGACCTCTGATGTGGAGAGAGGTTCTCTGTCAGCTGTGCCACCTCAGTTCCTGGTCTGTGCTTCTCCTCACCTTATTTTTTTATTTATTTCTCTCCCCTCGCCCCCCCCCCCCCCCCGTCTGCTCTCTGTGTGCCTTCACTGTGTGTTCTTCTGTGTCCGCTTGTATTCTTGTCAGCGGCACCCGGAATTTGTGTCTCGTTATGCATCATCTTGCTGCGTCAGCTCTCTGTGTGTGCAGCACATTCCTAGGCAGACTGCACTTTTTCCGCGCTGGGCGGCTCTCCTTATGGGGCACACTCCTTGCGCATGGGGCTCTCCTATGTGGGGACACCCCTGCGTGGCACAGCACTGCTTGCGCACATCAGCGCTGTGCATGGGCCAGCTCATTACACGGGTCAGGAGGCCCTGGGTTTGAACCTTGGACCTCCCATGTGATGTGCGGACGCCCTAACCACTTCCCTGCTCTTCACCTTGACTCTCCCCTTCGCCTCTCTTTTGTTGTGTCATCATCTTGCTGCATGACTCATTGTGTGGTACTGGCTTACCATGTGGGCACTCGGCTCACCGCGTGGGCACTCAGCTCACCATGCCAGCATTCATCCAGGCACTTGGCTTGCCACACAGGCACTGGCTTGCCACATGGGCACTGGCTCTCCACACAGACACTGGCTCACCACAGGGGCACTCGGCTTACTGTGCAGGCACTTGGTTTGCCATGAAGGCACTTGTGGGCACTTGGCTTGCCGTGTGGGCACTGGCTCGCTGTGCAGGCACACTTTCTCTTTTTCTTTTTTACCAGAAGGGCCCAGGGATTGAACCCCGCTCCTCCCATATGGTAGGTGGAAACTCTTATCACCTGAGCTGTATCCGCTTCCCAACTTGGCTTTAATGATATATACAAACTACGTTCCTGTACCCATCTATCCCCCCATCTTTATATAGTTCTTGTGACATACTACATGCCTATACATTATGAGTCTAAAACCACTAATTTATCCTTATGTTTTATACTTTTGCCTTTTAGGTCCTATAGGAAGTAAAAAGTGTATTTACAAACTTAAAGAACTGTAGTGCTCTGTTTTAGTTACGCACATTATTACCCTTGCTAGAGATAATTATTTCTTTATGTAGTTTTCATCCTGTTGGATTTAATGTCCTTTCCTTTCAACCTGCATAACTCTTTGCAGAATTCTTTAGCAACTCTTGTAGTGCTAGTGTAGTAGTGACAAATTCCCTCAGCCTCTGTCTATCTAGGAATGTCTTAATCTCTCCATTTTTTTTTAAAGATTTATTTTATTTATTTACTTCTCACTCCCTTGTTTTTCACTTGCTATGTCTGTTCATCTTCCTTGTTTCTTTAGGAGGCCCCAGGGTCTGAACCTGGGACCTCCGATGTGGGAGGGAGGTGTCTAATCGCTTGAGCTCCCTCCAGTCCCTGCTTTGTTGTGTGTCTCATTCTATTTTTCCTCCCTGTGTCTCTTGTTGTGTCTTCTTGTTGCGTCAGCTCACCGCGCCTGCCTGTTGCATCAGCTTGCTGTCTTCTTTAGGAGGTACCAGGAACCTCTGATCCCTGTTTTGTTGTTTCTTCCATTGTGTTCTTTTCTTCTTGTGTCTCTTGTTGCATCATCTTGTTGTGTCAGCTTGCTGTACCTGCCCATCATGCCAACTTGCTATCTTCTTTAGGAAGTACTGGGATTCAAACCAGTGACTCCCATGTGGTAGGTGGGAGTCCAGTCACCTGAGCCACATCCACTTTCCTTTCCTTTTTT
Source organism: Dasypus novemcinctus (assembly GCF_030445035.2). Lineage (NCBI taxonomy): Eukaryota > Metazoa > Chordata > Mammalia > Cingulata > Dasypodidae > Dasypus > Dasypus novemcinctus. The sequence goes on along the minus strand of NC_080678.1, from coordinate 81,167,077 downwards.
TTTTTTTCTTTTTTAAGATTCATTTTATTTATTTCTCTCCGTTTCACCCCATTGTTCTGCTCTCTATGTCCATTTGCTGTATGTTCTTCTGTTTCTGCTTGTATTCTTGTCATGCGGTACTGGAAAACTATGTCACTTTTTTGTTGCTGTTGCATCATCTTACTGTGTCAGCTTTCCATGTATGTGGCACCACTACTGGGCAGGCTGCACATTTTTTTGCACGGGACTGCTCTCCTTGCGGGGCACACTCCTTGTGTGTGGGGCACCCTACGCGGGGGACACCTCTGCGTGGCAGGGCACTCCTTGCGCATGGCAGCACTGTGCGTGGACTGGCTCACCACAACGGTCAGGAGGCCCTGGGTGTAGAACCCTGGACCCTCCATATGGTAGGCAGATGCTCTATCAGTTGAGCCACAACCGCTTCCCTCCTTCATTTTTAAAAGACTATTTTGTTAGCTGTAGAATTCTTAGTTAACAATTTTTATTTCAGTACTTTAAGTATGTCATCCTGCTGCCATCTTGCCTCCATGGTTTCCAATGAGAAGTTGGCACTTTAACTTATTGAGGCTTCCTCATAGATGACATGTTGCTTCTTTCTTATAGCTTTCAGAATTCTCAATTTTTGGCATTTGGCAGTTTGAATATAATATGGTGTGCTGTGGGTCTATTTGTGTTTATCCTTTTTGGAGTTTGTTGAGGTCTTGGATGTATATATTCATGCCTTTTGCTATATTTAGGAAGTTTTCAGGCATTATTTCTTTGAATATTCTCTCTGCCCCTTTCTATTTCTCTTCTGGGACTCCCACAATGTGTACATTGGTATGCTTGATGGTATCAACCATCAACAGTTACCCTAGGCTATGTTCACTTTTCTCCATTCTTTCTTCTTTCTGTTCCTTAGACTGGATGCTTTCAATGGTCTTATTTTCACATTAAGTGATTCTTTCTTTTGCCAGCTCCAATTTGTTGTTGCACCTCTCTAGGGAATTTTAATCTGTTACTATGGTCTTTAGCTCTGTTTGGTTCCTTTTCAAAACTATCAATTCTTTATTGATATTTTCTTTGTGTTCATCTATCCTTTTTCTGATTTCCTTTAGTTCTTTGTCCATGTGTTCCTTCAGCTCTTTGAGTGTGACCATTTCTTTAAAGTCATTGGAATGTCTTCTCATTGATTTTCCTTATTGATGGTTTCTACTGTTTTAAGTTTTTCCTTTTGCCTGGGCCATCACTTCATGTTTCTTTTGAGTGTTTCATAATCTTTTGTTGAAACCTGGACATTTTGATGTTTTAATTTGTATGCAAATAGTGTTATGACAGAGCTTTCCTTGAATGTCAGGAGCTAACCAAAAAAGGGGGGGAAAGGGGAGAAAACACCTTTCTCAGTTGTTGCAAATTGACCTGTGGGAGTGTTCTCCTTTAGGATTTATTCATACAATGAGTTTAGAGAATAGCTTAAGGCCAAAGCCTAGCGCTGCTCTGATCCTTTCTCCCCCTGCCTCTTGTCTTTGCCACACACTTGTGGCCCTGGGAATTACCCCATTTAGGTGGAAAAGGATCTTCCCACTTCTCTAGGAAACCATTTCCTCTTGGTCCTGGGCACTGCCCTATGTATCCTATAGTCAGCAGTCCCTTGCCCCAGACAGCCACTTGACTGCTCTCCCGCAGTGAGAACTCTGTGAGCTGCTTTCTTTATGCAGAGCAAGTTCTGGGACAGTGAGCCCCTCAGGCCACCGCTGGGCAGATTGGGCCAGGCATGCATGCTCCCAGTATGAGCAAGAAGGTTGTTCTGCTTCCTCTGGAACCAGGACCAGGGATGCCTGCTGGGAGCATCGGCCAGGTCCCTGCTGAGCCAGTGAAGGTGGGAGAGAAGCCAGCCAGGTGCCATAAGATTCAACTGCTTTTAAGTAGTTTTTTTCTTGATCTGGCACTTGCCCTGTTATTGCAGTCCTTTAACTTTTTTCTGGAACTTTGAGAAAGATGTTTCTACTAGTTCTTGCTGGTTGGTGAAACTACTGTGGGGAAACAGAGTCCTGAAGTATCTTATTCTGCCATTTTGATCAGGGCAGGGGCTTATATGTTTGCTTTTAATTTTTAATTTTGAAATAGTTTCAAATTTCCAAAAAAGTTACAAATGTGGTACAGAGAACATCTATATACTCTTTACTCAGATTTATAAATTTTTATCTTGCTACATTTATTTTTTTATTCTCCTTCACACAAATTATTATTATTATTATTATTATTGATTTGAGATTAGGCTACAAACATCTGTTCTTTTACCTCTTGATGCCTCATATGCATTTCGAAGGAACAAGGATACGCTCAGGAAATTTAGTATCAATGCAAAAATTTTTTTGAGTGTGTGTCTGACTTTAAACAACACTCATTTATTATCTGGAGGTCAGAAGTCCAGATGGGTCTCACTGGGCTAAAATCAAGGTGTCAGCAGGGTTGTGTTCCTTCTGGGGGCATTAGGGGAGAATCCATTTCCTTGCCTTTTCTAGCTTCTGGAAACCATCTGAATTTTTTGGTTTATGGTCCTTTCCATCTTCAACTGGTTAAATCTTTTTTTTTTTTTTAATATAGCTTTTTGTTGAAATATTTTGTTTTTACTGAGATATAATTTACATATCGTACAATTTTACTATTTAAAGTACAATTTTTAATGTATTCACGGAGCTTTGTAACTATCACCACTATCAATTTCAGAACATGTTTAACCCATTAGCAGTCACTCCTTGTTTTCCTCCAACGTCTCCCATTAGTGGCAACCACTAATCTGCTTTCTGTCTGTGTGGATTTGCCTCTTCTGGCCATTGCATGTAAAGGGAACCGTATAGTATGTGATCCTTTGTGATCGGCTCAATCCATGTAGTAGCATGTGTGAGCACTTCATTTCTTTTTATTGTTGAATAATATTTCATTGTATGGATATATCAATGCAATACCTTAATCTGCTCTATAGTCCGTATTCTGATTTTGTCAGTTGTCTCAATGATACCATTTATGCATTTTTTTTTGTCTTTCTAATGTTGGTTTATTGAATCATGATTCAAGCTAGGTCTACACATTGTAGATTTTGATTTCTCTTAAATCTCTTGATCTTTAATAAGCCTCCCTTTCTTCTCTGCCTTGACCATTTATTTTTTTAAGGAACCAGATCATTTGTCATATAAGATTTTCTACGTACTTGATTTATCTGATTGTATCATCTTAGATCTAGAAGTTCAGTCTAATTCAAGTTTGGATTGTAAGCAAGACCGCTTCATAGATTCTGTGTACTTCCTATTGAAACATGTCAGTAGGACATATTGTCTAGTTGTCTTCTTTTTTTGTGATGTTAAACTTTTTGAGTAAGTTCAGGTGTGGTCAGCCTCATCCTCCATAAACTGTTTATAGAGCTCCCCTTAATAGTGTTTCCTAATTTATATTTTCCCCCAGCATTTTGCCTAAGTTTTAGCAGTCATTGGTGATCATTGCCTAAATTCATTATTTCACTAGGATTGCAAAGTGGTGATATTGTAATTTTGTCATTCCTTTTGCATTTATTAGTTGGAAGTCTTCTGTAAAAACTTAACTTCATCAACTATTTGGTTTTGTAGCTGGAGTCATAATTGTTTCCTTAGGACGAGCTCCTAGGAATGTAATTGTTTTGGGAAAGGGTGTTTTGCTTTGTTTTATACTTTATTGAAGATTTTTAAAAAATAAAATAAAATTTAAATTTAATTGCTCTTAAGATGTGATACCAGTTTACACATTCACCATTGGCAGAAGAGTAAAATATTGTTTGCAGCTTGTAGTAATAATGAAGTAAAACCTGACATATGAGGCGGCGGACTTGGCCCAGTGGTTAGGGCGTCCGTCTACCACATGGGAGATCCGCGGTTCAGACCCCGGGCCTCCTTGACCGGTGTGGAGCTGGCCATGCGCAGTGCTGATGCGCACAAGGAGTGCCAGTGCTACACAGGGGTGCCCCCGCGTAGGGGAGCCCCACGCGCAGGGAGTGCGCCCCATGAAGGAAGCGTGAAGGAAGGTGCAAGCCTGCCTGGGAGTGGCCCCGCACACATGGAGAGCTGGAGAGCTGACGCAGCAAGATGATGCAGCAAAAAGAGACACAGATTCCCGTGCTGCTGACAACAGAAGCAGACAAAGAAAAAAAAAACGCAGCAAATAGACACAGAGAACAGACAACAGGGTGGGGGGAGGGGGAAGGGGAGTGAAATAACTATATCTTTAAAAAAAAAAAAAACCTGACATATGAGCCAACACAGTGAATGTGTTTGTCAATCAGAACCAGCATCCCATTGCTTTTTCTGTTAGGAAGTGCTAATAAAATGGTATTGGGAAAAATATAGTGTGACTTGGGGAATATTTTCTTGTTTCTAGGTTGTCTACAGTACATATTTATTAATTTTCAAATTAGAAGGACAGTTAGATAATGTTTAAATTTTTTTCATTTTTGTATTTTGACTATGTATATTAAGCATATTTCAAAAATATAATAGCCCTTTTAACTTAAACAAATACTTTAAAAATCTAACTTTTTTTTCTTTTGCAGTGACATTTCTGGGGGCAAACCTCTGGAGGCAGAGATGGCAGGGATAGAATACATGAATGATGATCCTGGCATGGTGGATGTCCTTTACGCCAAAGTCCACATGAAAGATGGTTCTAACAAGTATGTTTCTGGAATGCTTCTTTGTTTCCAGTAGAGGTACCCAAAAGCATCCCTAAAAAATGCTCACTATTTTAAATTTTTGTTAATACCACATCTAGGGATTTATAGTCTGTAACCCAGTCTGTTTCTGAACTTCACTTCAGTTTCCAGAGCCATCTGATGCTAGCTATTGCCATTTTTTAGTTGACTCAAGGCCTTTGGTAAGCAAAGTTACCACTGAACCAGAAAACCTCTAGAGAAAACTTGAGTCTCTAGGCTGGCATCTCAATTCAATTGGAAGTGAATTTTTAGGCGAAGGGAGGAAAAAATGGTATAGAACTAACTGATGAGTGTTGGTTTTTTTGTTTTTGTTTTTGTGGACCAATATTTTTTTCTTTACCTAGAACCTGGCATGCATCTATAGGACATATTACTGACCCTGCCATAAAATCCAGTGTCATATACTAGGGTATCCTAAAACATTTCTACCAGCCTGTAATTTGATTCCTGGCATGGATCATTTGTATTCTAAGTCATTACTATCCAAATTACTTTAACATGTTCTAGAGCTACTGTGTATGGGGTAGACTATTTTTCAGCTTCTTAAACAGAAACCATGAATACTCTAAGAACAATTCCCAAACTTTTTAATCTCAGAATACCTTTACATTCTTAAAAATTATTGAGGACCCCAAAGAGCTTTTCTTTACATGGATTATATCAGTATTTACCTTATTAGGAATTAAAACTCAGAAATTTAATAAATATTTCTTAATTTAAAGGGGGGTGGATGTAGTTTAAGTGATTAAACACCTGCTTTCCATGTAAGAGGTCCCAGGTTTGATCCCTAGTACCTCCTAAAAACAAAACAAAACAAAAAACAGCTCTCATCGAGGAGGTGATAAGCTTAGTGGTTTAGTACCTGCTAAACCCCAGTACCATACACACACAAAAAAAGCCATATAAATAAAAATAATAGTAGTAAAATCATTTCTTTTTTTAAAAAAAAAAATTTATTTATTTATTTATTTTATTTTCCCCTCATCCCCCATTGTTTAAACTCACTATCTGCTTTGTCTTCTTTTTAGTAGGTACCAGGAACTGAACTTAGGGTTTCCTATGTGGGAGGGAAATGCCTAATCACTTGAGCCACTGCCGCTCCAAAAATCATTTCTTATTTACATAAAATAATATACTTTTCATGAAAAAGAAATATTTTCAAAACCAAAAAAATTTAGTGAGAAGATAGGCATTTTACATTTTTGTAAACCTCTAGTGTCTGGCTTAATAGAAGACAGCTAACATTCCCATACTGCTTCTGTGTTCAATCTATTACAATATGTTGTTTTGATTGAGGTATATAAGAAAATCTGGCCTCACATAGATAAGTAGTTGGAAAAGGGGGTGAGAGTATTTTAATGGCCTTTTCAGTTAATTGTGGATATTCTTTGACTTGACAAGACAGGTTTTTAAAGATTGGTTGCAATGTGGGATCTGAAAGCACATCAAGTGAACATTGAAAATGTTCATGTTCTGTTACATTTAATCCATTGGTCTGTCTTGCATTTTGACTGGATGTTTTTCCATGCACATTTTGTAACATTGGCAATTTGGAAAATATTGGTTCGTTGAGTTATGCAGATCTTCCAAATGTTGACACATTTCATTGTGCAGCATAAAAAAATATGTTAATATCACCACCAATCTCATCAGAAAAATCTCTTTTGGGAAGCTGTCAAACTCATGGTGTCATACAAGTTTTCCAAAATTCTGATTTTCACTCAAAAGTTCAAATTTTATTGCAAAAAAATATTGATAATCATCTTTCTTGAAGGTCTGTTTTGAAAAAAATGTCTCCCATATATCGAAATCTGAATAACCATAATTTGTCCGTTGTTTTTTTTTTTTTAGATTTCTTTTTTGTTTCTCCCCCCTTCCTACCCCCCCCCCCCCCCCCGCCATTATTTGCTCCCTGTATTCATTTGCTGTGTGTTCTTCTGTGCCCGCCTGCATTCTTGTCAGCGGCACTGGGAATCTGTGTCTCTTTTTGTTGTATCATCTTGCTGAGTCAGCTCTCTGTGCAGTGCCACTCCTAGGCAGGCTGCGCTTTTTTCATGCAGGGTGGCTCCCCTTGAGGGGTGCATTCCTAGTGTGTGGGACTCCCCTACACGGGAGACACCCTTGCGTGGCACGGCACTCTTGAGCTCATCAGCACTGCATGTGGGCCAGCTCACCACACGGGCCAGGAGGCCTGAGTTTGAACCCTGGACCTCCTATGTGGTAGGCGGACACTCTGTCAATTGAGCCAAATCTGCTTCCCTGTCAGTCATTCCTTTAAGTAAAAATGGCATTCCATGAACAAAGAAGCTAGTTCAGCTCACAATTCAAACAACCTCACAAGTGCCTTTCAAGATAGCCATCTGCTTAGGTATATAGCCAGGGTATTTTAAGCATACTGCCAGTTTTATCACACAGAATATTAAAAAGATGTGTATTCAAGGGTTGAGTTTTAATAAAATTTATCATTTTTACTGCTTCATGAAGAATAAATAAAACTGGCTTTTTTTCTCATTATAATGCATAGTGAAGACAAATGAATATACTACTAGTACAGTTTGATGACTCTGTCTTAATTTGTGCGAAGGTGACAGGATTTTACCTTCCATTGCCTTTTTTTTTTAAGATTTATTTGTTTACACTCCCCATCCCCCTGCCGCTTGCACTTGCTATTTGCTCTCTGTGTCCATTCGCTGCACATTCTTCTGTGTCTGCTTGTCTTGTCTTTAGTAGGCACTGGGAATCGATAAAATGGAACCTTGCGATGTGTGAGAGAAACACTCAGTTGCCTGAGCCACCTTAGTTCCTTGATTTATTGTGTCTCTCCTTTGTGTCTCTTACTGTTGTGCAGTCTTGGTGGACAAGTTCTAGGTGCTGTGTCGGCCAGCTTGCTTTCACCAGGAGGCCCTGGGAATTGAATCTGGGACCCTCCATATGGTAGACGGGAGCTCAATCACTTGAGCCACATCTCCTTACCCTTTCCATTGCTTTTGCACCATCATTGCAATTGTTATCACAATGAAAAGGAAAATAACATCATATAGATACTATAAAAATGTTTTTGACCTTGTGGATCCATAAATCTTGGGGACCTCCAGGCATCCACAGTAGTCTACATCGTGAGAACTGCTGAGCTAAGTAACGTTTTATTTATTTATTTTTTAAAGACTTGTTTATTTATTTATTTCTCTCCCCTTCTCCCCCACCCCCCTCTGCCCTGGTTGTCTGTTCTCTGTGTCTATTTGCTACATCTTCTTCTTTGTCCAATTTTGTTGTTGTCAGCGGCACGGGAATCTGTGTTTCTTTTTGTTGCGTCATCTTGTGTCATTTCTCTGTGTGGGCGGCGCCATTCTTAGGCAGGCTGCACTTTCTGTCGTGCTGGGTGGCTCTCCTTACAGGACGCACTCCTTGTGCATGGGGCTCCCCTATGTGGGGGACACCCTGCGTGGCACGGCACTCCTTGCACACATCAGCACTGCGCATGGGCCAGCTCCACTCGGGTCAGGGAGGCCCTGGGTTTGAACCACGGACCTCCCATGTAGTAGATGGATGCCCTAACCACTGGGCCAAGTCCGCTTCCCAATAAGGTTTTATTTTTAAATTTTAAGATTTTGTAGTTTCCAGAGAAATTATAACTAACTTGGTTAGCTGTTCTTCTTGCCTGGCGTTGTACTTAGTCTGTATTATCTCCATTTCATCTCCACAGCATTCGAATAAGAAGGATAACTTTTATAATGCCCATTTTTTGGAGGTTTAGAAAGCTTGAAATAACTTGACTAAGGAGCACGTAGAGAGCAAAGCCATACTTTGAATCACTAGGCCTTAGTAAAGAGGGTTTTCAGTGTGTGCACACTAGGTTGAGTAGGATAGATATGCTTCAATTCTTATTTCTGGAGTTAAATGGAAAATCCTGACCCACTTTTTTTAATGTGGTACAATTCACAAAACATAAAATTCACCATTTTACTCATTTTAAAGTGTTCACTTAAGTCTTTTTCAGTACATGCACAATGTTGTGCAGCCATCACCACTACCTAGTTCCACACCGTTTTCATCACTCTGTAAGGAAATTCTGTATCTAATAAGTAGTCCCACAGATCCAGCCCTTACAAATTTTGTATAGCTCCTGTTGTCAAGGCTTCATAAGTTAAAAGGTCTTATGAAATAGTCACTGAATCTTCTAGTGTGCATCAACCAAGAACATTTTCTTGTAATTCTTGTCTCTCTAAACTGCTTCTGTTTTTCTCCTTTCTATTGCCCATTTCTCCTCCACAAGAAGTGTATTTGTGTTATTTCTAAAAGATTTGTAAATTCTCCACCCCAAATCTACGGTGTCTACACCTCTTATTCAATTCAATTTTAAAACCATTTGAATGCCTTCTTTTGCAAGGTTGTGCAAATTGATACAGTGTTAAGTAGATCTGGCCCTGTTTTTAAGGACCACTCAATCATTTGTGTTTCTTTATGTAAGGAGGCGCTGCTCAATACAAGAGGCATGGGGGTAGGCATATTGTAATAAAAATGCAAACATTCGCTTTCTTCATGTGGTTTTATATATTGTAAATCAAGAAAATTTCCTTAAAATCATTGAATGTGAAGTACCTGACCTTTAAAAAGATGGAACCACTTAGATCAGATATTTCCTCTGGAAACAGAGGCTGGGGCAGTGTAGTTGTACTTACTGATACATCTTTAGATTTCATATTGCGTAACGAAGTAAGGAATTCCTTTATTCATTACTGTTGCTGAGACTTATGTAGTTTTGAACACAGTGGCTCTTCTGGATTGTCCTTCTTGCATCTCAAACCTTCTGGATTCATTTTCCTTTTTTACTGAAATATGCCCTTTAGAAGTTCCTTTATTGCAGATATCTCATGGTGATAAATTATCTCAGTTTTTGTTCATCTATAAAGGTCTCTATTTTACCTTTGTCTTTGAAAGATGTTTTTTTCTGAGTATATAATTTCAGGTTGACAGTTGTTTTCTCTCAACATATAGAAACTATTATTCTGCTGTCTTCTGGCATCTGTTGTGACTACTGAGAAATCAACTGTTGTAATAGTCAATCCTTTGTAGGTGATTTCTTTTAAGATCTTCTCTTTGTCTTTAGTGTTCTGTAATTCCATTATGATTTACCTAGGTATAAATTTCTTTTCATTTATTCTTCTTGTATGGGAATGCTTCTTCTCTAATCTATTGCTACTACCTCAACCCAAGTCCCTCTAATTTCTTCACATGGCCATCTCGTATCACTCTACCTGTCTCTCAGTGTGCCCCATCCATTCCTAATAATTGCTAGGCTTTTTATTACTCAGTGCCCTAGATTTTCTTTTCTTTTTGTCTAGAACAGCCTTCCCACTACTCTTTGCCTGCTGAATTCCCACTCCTTTTAGATCTCATTTCAAGTATCAGTTCCTTAGAGAGGCTTTCCTTGACCCCCTAATCTAAATTGCTATTTTATTTTCTCTCTTCTTCTGTAGAGCACCATTTTCCCCCTGTTAAATCTTTATTACACTTGGAAATTATATATTTATTTATGGCAAGTATTGTCTGTGTAAAGTTATATTAAGAGAAATTAAAAAAAAACGATAGAACTAAAATATCAGCATTTAAGTCAGGACCAAGGGAATTCTGGAGTTGAGATATTATTTAATTTTAGACTTTGCTACGCTAAATATATATAGTAAACGTTTTTTTTCATTTTTATTTTTTATTTTATTATTTTATTATTTATTTATTTCTCTTCCCTCCCTCCATTGTCTGCTCTCTGTATCCATTTGCTGTGTGTCCTTCTGTGCCTGCTTATATTCTTGTTATGCGACTCTGGGAACTTACTCTGGGACCTTCTGGAGTGAGAGAGAGGTAATTATTCTCTTGCGCCACCTCAGCTCCCTCATCTGCTGCGTCTCTTGTTATCTCTCTTCTGTGTCTCTTTTTGTTGTATCATCTTGCTGTGCCAGCTCTCCGCGTGGTCCAGCACTCCTGCATGGAGCAGCACTCCTGCGCAGGGCAGCACTCCTCATGGGCCAGCTCACCACACAGGCCAGCATGCCTTCAACAGGAGGCCCTGGGCATCGAACCCTGGACTTCCTATATGGTAGACGGTAGCCCAGTTGCTTGAGCCACATCTGCTTCCCTATAGTAAACTTTTAAAGGTAATAGAGTGGCTAAATTGCAAACAAGTAGAAAAGAGAAAAAAAGACAAACACAAAATTAGTCCAGAAGGGACAACCATAGAAAAAGTAGGGGAGCCCCACGTGCAAGGAGTGTGCCCATAAGGAGAGCCGCCCAGCACGAAAGAAAGTGCAGCCTGCCAAGAATGGCGCCGCACACACGGAGAGCTGACACAACAAGATGACGCAACAACAACAGAAAAGAAACACAGATTCCCAGTGCCGCTGATAAGAATAGAAGAGGTCACAGAACAGGCAGCAAATGGACACAGCAGACAACTGGGGGGGCGGGTGGTGAGGGGAGAGAAATAAATAAATAAATCTTTAAAAAACAAACCAACAAAAAGCCCAAATGGGTTCATATCCACAGGATCAGAGGTAAGGATTTGAACATGTCTATGTAGGGGATGTGATTCAATCCATAACACACTTAATAAAGCAGCCTTAAAGTAGAGTAAGCAAAATTTGAATAACTAAATTTTTAACAAGTCTTCTTTTTAAATTAATTGATTGATTTTTTTAGAGAAATTATAGATTTACTAAAAAACCATTCTGAAAGTAGATTTCCCACACACACCCTTCCCCAATTTTCCCTGTTACTAACATTTTGCATTAGTGTGGTACATTTGTTACAGTTGATGAACCAATATTATTATAATTATATTACTAATTAAAGTCCATAGTTTACATTCGGGTTCACTCTTTATTTTGTGCAGTTCAATGGAATTAAACTTTTTTTTATTGTGGTAACATATATACAACATGAAGTTTCTCATTTTAACTGCTTTCAAGTGTACAATTCAGTGTTAATAACATTAACAGTGTTGTGCTACCATCAATACCATCCATTACCAAAATTTTTTCCATCACTTCAGACAGAAACTCTGTACCTGTTAACATTTAACTCCCCATTCCCCAACTCCTACCCCTACCCTAAAATTAATTGCTTATTAGGGAGAAGTGGAGAAATCCATCCAAGGAGGAGGAGATTGCAATATGCGCTCTTAATTATTGATAGGTCAAGCAGAAGTAAAATCATAAAGATATGGAAGATTTAATAGTCAAGCTTAATCTAATAGTCTGTGGAATATTTTACTCATCTATTAGAGCATTCATCTTTTTTTCAAGCACGTGAAATAGTTGAAAAATATTGATCACATGTTAGATCATAAAGTCAGACTTAATACATTTGAATGAGTTGGTATGTTATGGACCACATTTTCTGACCATGATGCAGTAAAGTTAGAGATTTGTCACAAAAAATATGAATTTTTTAAAAATACTTATGTATTTGGAAATTTAAAAGCCCTTCTGAGTAACCTATGAGGCAAAGAAAAAAATCATAATAGTAATTTGCAATATTTAGAACTGAATAACAGTAAAAATATTACATCTTAAAATTTGTGGGATAAGGTGAAAGTGGTATTAAAGGGAAATTTAGGGAAACGGACTTTGGCCCAGTGGTTAGGGTGTCCGTCTACCATATGGGAGGTCCGCGGTTCAAACCCCGGGCCTCCTTGACCCGTGTGGAGCTGGCCATGCGCAGTGCTGATGCGTGCAAGGAGTGCCCTGCCACGCAAGGGTGTCCCCCGCGTGGGAGAGCCCCACGCGCAAGGAGTGCGCCCGTGAGGAAAGCCGCCCAGTGTGAAAAGAAAGAGCAGCCTGCCCAGGAATGGCGCCGCCCACACTTCCCGTGCCGCTGACGACAACAGAAGCGGACAAAGAAACAAGACGCAGCAAATAGACACCAAGAACAGACAACCAGGGGAGGGGGGGAAATTAAATAAATAAATAAATCTTTTAAAAAAAAAAAAAAAGGGAAATTTATAGGCTTAAATGCCTATGTTAGTGAATCTGGATACCTAAAAATCTTACCAGTTCTCTCTGGAAAGCAAGTCATTTTTCTTTTAGCTTATCTGTTTTTTGTTTTTAACAATGTTGGTGTAACAGGCAATTGTTGTACTTGTGCAGTTGTACTTGGTATATGTGGTTAAGTCATTGAGGTCAGCAGTAATTAGTAGGTGGTTGTAAGTGTTGGAATTGTGGTTTGACTCCGCTCTGTTTGACTGTGTTCGTGATGGCAGAAAAAAAGAATTAAGAATCAGTATATGTAGACTGCTCTTTCTTTGGTGAAAAGGTAAGAGATGTGATTTTATTAAGTAAATGTGTATATTTGTGTGCGTTTAGGTATATGTACCTGCATTAGAGTTAAATTCCACAAGTGTGCAGCCCAGCATCACTACACATCAAGTTACCTGTCTTCCTTTCACAGCCAAGCTGCTGCTTTTACATTGTTTTCTTTTATAAAAGGAAAGCCTGACAGATAGGTAAAGTGAAAATAAATAGCTCCCTTTCTCCCTGCCCTGACTCTCCTATTTTTCCTTCCCAGAGTATATAGTGCTAACAGTCATTGTGCAAATGGATGACATTATACATACTGTTCTGCAGTTCATTCTTTTCATGAAAAATGACTTAGATATTACCTTTGTGTCAATGTGTATTGATAATATGAAATACTGCTAGATCAGACTTTCTAAGACACAGCGTATGAACAACAGGACTTTGCTTACAAAAATCCCACCATTTTACATAATTTTTAAAAATTATTACTTTTAATGTTTTATTGTATTAATATGTATACAACTCAGAAACTCTCATTTTAACCACTTTCAAATGTACAATTCAGTGGTATTAATTATATTTATGATGTTGTGATACCGTCACCACCATCCATTACTGAAACTTACTCATCACCCCAAACAGAAATCCTGTACCCTTTAAGCAATAACTCTCCTCCATTCCGCCCCATGTTTTCCCACATCTGCCCTTGATAATTTGTGATCAACTTTCTGTCTATGACTATGCTTATTCTAGGTATTTCGTATAAGTGAAATCATACAATTTTTGTCCAATTTGTATCTGGCTTATTTCACTAACCTGATGTCTTCAAACTTCATCCGTGTGCAGCATGTGTCAGAACTTCCTTTTCTTGGCTGGATTATTTTCCATTGTATGTATATATCACATTTTATGTATTTGTTCACTTGTTGATGGACACTTGGCTGCTTCCACCTTTTGACAATTGTGAGTAATGGTTATATACCTAGAAATGGAATTGTGGGTCCTATGGTAATTATATGTTCACCTTTCTGAGGAATCACCAAACTGTTTTCTACAGTGGCTATACCATTTTACATTCCTATCAACAATGTACAAAGGTTTCTGTTTCTCCACACTCTTGCCAACACTTGCTATTTTCTGTTTTCTTTTTTTAAATAATAGCTGTCCTAGTAGGCGCAAGTGGTATCTCTTTATTGTTTTGATTTGCATTTCCTTGATGGCTAATGATGTTGAGCATCTTTTCATGTGCTTATTGGCCATTTGTATATCTTTTTAAAAAGCGTCTATTCAAGTTCTTTGCCACCTTTTAATGAGGTTGTTTATCCTTTTGTTGTTAAGTTTTAGCAGTTCTTTTTATATTTTGGGTATAAAACTAGTAAGAGATACATGATTTGCAACTATTTTCTCCTGTACAATAGGTTTGTTCACTTTCATCCTTTCATGTATAAAAGTTTTACATTTTGATGAAGTCCATCTTATTGCCTTTTTTTCCTTTTGTTGCACATGATTTTGGTGTCATAGCTAAGAAATCACAGCCAAATCCAAGGTTATGAAGGTTTCCCCTATGTTTTCTCTGAAGAGTTTTATGGTTTTAGCTCTTATGTTTAGGTCTTTCAGCCATTTACAGTTAATTTTTCCAAATGGTGTGAGGTAGGGGTGGGTCTACCTTTATTATTTTGTTTGTTAATTTTCAGTTTTTCCAGCATCACTTGTTGAAGATATTGTTCTTTCTCTGTTTAATGTACTTCGTAACCTTGGCAGAATCTGTTGGCTGTAGATACATGGGTTCCTTTCTGTACTTTAAGTTCTATTCCATTGGGCTCTTTGTCTGTCTTCATGCCAAAACCACACTGTTTTGATTACTGTGGCTTTGTAGTAAGTTTTGAAATTGGGAAGTGTGAGACCAATTTTGTTTTTCTTTTTCAAAATTGATTTGGCCCCTTTTGATTCCATATGAATTTGCGAATTGTCTTACCATTTCTGCAAAAAAGACAGTTGCAATTCTGATAGGGATTGTGTTGAGTCTGTAGGTTGCTTTGGGTAGTATTTTTGTATCATCTTTTGAATTACACTTCATAGTCCTCAATCTAGCATTCTAGACCTCCCAGGATGACACTAACTTCAAATTTCAACTTTATCTTCCACTTAGGTCTTGTACCTGACCTAAGCCCCAGCCAGCTTCAGTACTGATGATCTTTTGTGTCTTTGATAGTGTTGTTTCTTGTCACAAAAATTTTCCTCATGTTGTTCATCTTTTTTTTTTTAATCCCCTCCTTGTGGCTTTTTTTGTGTGCTGTCTGCTCTCTGTGTCCATTTGCTGTGTGCTCTTCTGTGTTTTTGCTTGTCTCCTTTTTTGTTGTTGTTGTTGTGTCACCTTGCTGAATCGGCTCTCCATGGCGCTTGTGGGCTGGGCAGCTCTCTGCGGTGCTTGTGGGCCAGCCTGCCTTCACAAGGAGACCCCGGGATGTGAACCCAGGGCCTCCCATATGGTAGACGGGAGCCCAACTGATTGAGCCACAGCTGCTTCCCTGTTCCTCATCTTTTTGTGTCCAAATGCTGTTCTTTCTTCCTGTGCTTTCATCTTTTCTGAAGTAGACCAGAAGATTCTTGAGGACAGGGAGTATATCTTATTCAGCATGGTTTATCCCGTACCTTTTATAATACATGGCTCATGGTAGATGTCCAAGGAAGTTTGTTATTTATTTAAGCCCTTTAAATCATTTAGTTGATAAACAAAGGTGAATTCAGTGCCATTAGCTCCTTGTCCTGTGCCCATCCTCCATGTAGCCTATTCTGGTCTCAACCTAGTTATAATCTCTTACACTTTTAAATCACCCCAAGAACTTTGTGTTGTTTATGTCATTATCAAAATCTATTAAAAAGAAAGATTTGAAGATGCTTTGCTGTTGGCTTTGAAGATGAAGGAAGGTCCCAAAGAATGCACAGTAAGGAAATCTAGGAATGAAGCTCTGGGACCTGAAAAAGGCAAGGTAACAGATTATCTCCTTTAAAGCTTCCAGAAGGAACCAGCCCTGCTGACACCTAGGCTTTTAGCTCAGTAAAACATTTCAGACTTCTGGTCTCTGGAGTCATAAAAGAATAAATTCGTGTTGTTTCAAGCCAAAAAAGAAAAAAAAAGAAAACTGTTATCTTAATAGAGTGTATGCTCCATAGTAACAAGAATTATGTTTGTTTAGTTTTTTATTCTTGTAGTGCTAGCATCATGTCTGTATACAGTAAGCACTCAAGAGCTATTAGTTGAAAGAACAATTAAATTGGTAAGAGAAAAAGCTAAAAAAACAAATGTCGGAAACTTGTACTTTGTAGTGAGTCAATAATCATTCTGCACTACAACTCCATATCTGTAAAAATCTGGAATGCTTGAACTTTGTAGCACTTACAGGCCTTTTAAAGAAGAATTTAGATTAATGCATTGATAAATGCTTTTCTTTTTAAGCCCAAAGCACTGTCTAAATAATAAAGCTGCATAAGAATAATTTATTACTTTCTTTACAGCAACCCTAGTTTATTTTTACTTATTAGGCAGCAAAGGCATAGAGAAGTTTTGTGGCTCATTCACAGGCAAACAGGGAAAGATCAATGAAGTAAGAATTGAAAGAATATACTGTTAGAAATATAGTGACATATTGTCAAATATAGGATTCATGATATCAACTTGAAAATTTTAGTGATTGTGTCCAAATACCCTTAAGTTCCCTTAATAGAACTGTAAAATATATGCCATCTATGAATTCCTTCATGCTGCATGCAACAGATATTTATTAAGCACTGATTATGTGCCATCCAGGCATTAAATTAGATGCAGGGATAAAGCATTGAATAAGGCAAAGATCCCGTCTGTCTGGAGCATGAAGTGAATTGATAACAGAGTAGAACCTCTTTCCAAGAGACTTGGATTATGGTCTGTTCTTTCACTGACTGAGCAACTTAACCTGTCTGTGCTTCATTTCCTTCTGTGTAAAATGAGCAGTTTAGATTAGTACCTTCTTTTTTAATCCCCTAATTTATTTTTATTTTTTTTAACTTTATTTTTAGAGAAGTTTTAAATTATAGAAAATATAGGGGATTCCCATATAACCTGTCCCCTCCTCCTTCCACATTTTCCCCTTAATAACATCTTTCATTAGTGTGGTACATTTGTTACAATTGATGAATAAATATAGAAGCATTGCTTCATTTGAAGCATTGCTTCTTTAGTTTACATTGTGGTTTACACTTTGCACCATACAATTGTATAGGTTTTGACAAAATGTATAATGGCATGTATCTGTCATTGCAATATCATGCAGAACAATTCCAATGTCCCTGAAATGCCCCATGTTCCACCTTTTCTTCCCTCTTCCTCCCTTCAGAATCTCTGGTGACCACTGTCTATATGTCAGTGTTACAAGTTCTTGCATTACTAGAATAATAATAAGTCTACTTTGGTAGATTAGAACTTTTGAAAGGACTTTAGTTCCTTCAAAGTTCTGAGTCTTTAAATTGGGTAGAATCCTAGTTTACAGGAAGACAAAATGGTTCCTTTCATTTAATCTATTTAATCTCTTAGTATTTCTTGCTCCCTGTTTCTATATAGCTGAACTCTCTACCCACTTTTTTTTTTTCAAATAGAGGAGAGGGAAAAGTGAGACATCATTCTATTGTGATTTGTAATTGAGGTGGACTTTGTAGTGCATGATTATGTTCAGACTTAAGTTATGGTGTAATAATTAGAACTATTTCAAAATCTTTATGGTTCTGTGAGGTGTTAGTTTATCAGAAACTTTTAGACCCAATGTAATGTAGATCTTTGCTTGGAGATCCACATGCACAGTTAGTGTATTTTTTTTTTTCCCTTAGGTGTTGAGGGACAAAATTGTTTTCTTGAATAAGTCCTCTTTCTCCATCCTTACCAATACTTTGTTGGTTAACCTTTCTCATCTCATATTTAAAGTACCCTAAAAGGTATTTAAAATGATATTTTAGAAAAAATTTTAATGGCATGGAAAAATATTTAGAGTATATTAAATGAAATATGCAGGTTATAGAAAAATAGGTTTTTTTGTCTTTTTAAAATCAATATATATTTAGAAGAAGACTAAAAGAATAAAAAAATTAACAGCGCTTCTCTGGTGAGGTTATGTTTTCCTCTTTATGCTTTTCTGCATTTTCCATATTTTCTGTATGAATATGTATTATTTTTACAATCAGAAAAATTAAGGAAATTATGTAAGTAAACAGAAAATGAGTGCCATAGCTCTCTTAACTGATTTCTATACCTTTAGTTTTTCTCTGTGTATCTTGCTTCTTAAAAACCCTCACTGGCTTCCCATGGCCCACCAAAGAAGAGTCCATCCCTGCCTGACCCACAGGGGTCTCTACAACATGCTATCATCCTACCCTTTCATTTCATTGCTGCCCTTTCCTCTCTACAGAATTTGTCACACATTCTTGAGAATGTTGAGTTATTTTGACTTTCAATCTGTAAATTGCTCAGGAAAAAAATCCTTTTAGAATTACCTTCAACTTTTGGCTCCAGTATATTAGAAAGTCTGTCACTTTTCTCTTCCCCCACTGTTTCTGGGCCAGTGACTTGGGTTGTCACAGCAGCCTCCAGTCCACCTTCCTGCTTCCATCTTTGCTTCTGCCACTACCTCTGCTCCTCACAGCAACCAGAATTCTCCTTTCAAAATGCCAGTCAGATCACGTTGTTCCTCTGCTAAAAACCTCCAGAAGCTCCCATCTTCTGGGAGTAAACACCAAAGTCTTTCTTTTCAAGAACCTAAGAGCTTTATGTGACCTGGTCTCCCCTTCTCTCTGACCTCATCACCTCTCTCCCCATGTCACGTAAACACTGGCTTCCTTACTGTTCCTTACTCATACACGCATGTGCCTATCTCAGGGGTCTGTACTTGCTGTTTCTTTTCTCTGGAATGTTGTTCCTTCAGGTTTCTGCTTGACTGTCACTTTATCAGAGTGATCACCCTATCCAAAATCCCCCAAATCTCCCTCTTCCTTCTCCCTCTTTCTCTTTTCACTTACACCACTTAGTACCACCTGACATATAGTGTATGTGCATTTGCTTACTGGCTCTTTCCTTCCTCTAAAAAGTAAGTTGCTTATGGGCAGAGAACTTGTTCATCTTTTCCTGTCTCCTTTGAGATCTTGTTCTGTCAATTCCCTCTATTGCCTAAAAGTCTCTCTTCTTCCTCTCTATCAGATAATTTCTTGTTGTCAGTAAGCATTTTCAACTTTGTCCTCACTGAAAACAAACACAAACAACCTTCCCTCAACTATATCTCCTAATTACTAATTTCTCTCCTTCCTTTCATGTTTCTTGAAAGAATTAGGTGGCACAAATCACCGTCTCCTCCTCTCTCTGATTTCTCTCTTAGTCCTCTGTATTGAGGTTTCTGTTTCCAGTGTACTGATGAAACTTTTGGCAAAGGTCTCTAGTGACATTCTGATTCTCAGAAATAAGTAGGCATTTTTTGCTCCTTTTCTTACTTTGCTTTTCTATGGCATTATACTGTACTGATTATTCCCTTTTTTCCTTGTAACTCTCCTTACAACCTTTTTTAAAAAAATATTTATTTATTTTTAAAATTTATTTCTCTCCCCTTCCCCCGCCCCAGTTTTTGACTCTCTGTGTCCATTCACTGCATATTCCTCTGTGACCGCTTCTATCATTATCAGCAGCACCGGGAATCTGTGTTTCCTTTTGTTGTGTCATCTTGTGTCATCTCTCCGTGTGCACAGCGCCATTCCTGGGCAGGCTGCACTTTGTTTTGCGCTGAGCGGCTCTCCTTACGGGACACACTCCTTGTGCGTGGGGCTCCCCTACGCGGGGACACCCCTGCGTGGCAGGGCACTCCTTGCGCGCATCAGCACTGCACATGGGCCAGCTCCACACGGGTCAAGGAGGCCCGGGGTTTGAACCGCGGACCTCCCATGTGGTAGGCAGACACCCTATCCATTGGGCCAAGTCCACTTCCCTCCATAAAACCTTTTTGATGTCACACTTTCCTGGCCTTCCTTTTCTTATTTCCTTGTCCCTAACACTTGTTTTTGCTGGTTCCTTCTCTGGCCCTTGTGTATGACTGTCTCATTAGGCCCTGTCCTTAACTCTGTTCTTGTCCAACTTGCTCTTGGTAATTTTATCTGTCCCATCCTTTTAACTATCTTGCACTGATAATTCCCAAATCTGTATCTTTTGTCCAGATTTTTGTTTTGAGTTCCAGCCTTGTATTTCCATCTCTCTCCTGGGCATGTCTTCCTTGCTATCCCATGTCATATATGTGAAATCATAAACAGTAATAATAAGGCTCTCCCCCACAGCACATGTTTCTCCAGAACCCACGCCCCCCTCCCACCTTGGTTAATGACCCACCTGTTCATTTAGGGCAGACTCTTTGGGAGTCACTCTCAAGTTATTCCCCTTCCTTAACACTGCCACATGTGAATGGGCACTAGGACTGATTAGCTTCTCTCCCACAAAGCTCTTCTGAAACCATCCCCTTCTCTGTTTTCACTGCCCCTTTATTGTACAGTCCTTGAATGTGGACTCTGAAGTCAAACTGAATGAGTTCCAACTTTGGATCTGGCACTTATTTAAGTAAACTTGGTCAAGTTTCATAATCCCTCTATGCCTCATTGGTAAAATATGGAGAATAATTTATTGTGAGGTTTAAATGATTTAATAGATATAAAGTCCTGAGAACAGTACCTGACACATAGTAGGTGTTTATTGTTATTTCTTGTATTAGCATTGAATCCTCACTGGCCTCTGCCCTGCTGGGCTCTTAACCTTCTAAGCACTTTCCACTTGGCCAGCTTTAAAAATGTACATCTTATATATATATTTTTAATGTAATATTATTACAAAGTCAATAAAAAAAATATTGTAACAAAAAAAAATGTACATCTGACCACATAGTTCCCTTTTTGTTTTTTTTAAGATTTATTTATTTATTTTTATTTCTCTTCCCTTCCCTGCCCCCCAATTGTCTGCTCTCTGTGTCCACTCGCTGTGTGTTCTTCTGTGTCCACTTGTATTCTTGTCAGCGGTACCTAGAATTTGTGTCTTGTTTTTTAAAGATTTATTTTATTTATTTCTCTCCCCTTTCCCCCACCCCCCCAGTTGTCTGCTCTCTCTGTCCGTTTGCTGCATGTTCTTGTTTTTGTCCGCTTCTGTTGTTGTCAGCAGCATGGGAATCTGTGTTTCTTTTTGTTGCGTCATCTTGCTGCGTCAACTCTCCGTGTGTGCCGCGCCATTCCTGGGCAGGCTGCACTTTCTTTCGTGCTGGGCGGCTCTCCTTATGGGGCGCACTCCTTGCGTGTGGAGCTCCCCTATGCGGGGGCATCCCTGCGTGGCATGACACTCCTTGCGCGCATCAGCACTGTGCATGGGCCAGCTCCACATGGGTCAAGGAGGCCTGGGGTTTGAACCGCGGACCTCCCATGTGGTCGTTGGACGCCCTAACCACTGTGCCAAGTCCGCTTCCCCTGTGTCTCATTTTTGTTGCATCATCTTGCTGCATCAGCTCTCCGTGTGTGCGGCCCCATTCCTGGGCAGGCTGCACTTTTTCCATGCTGGGCGGCTCCCCTTACAGGGTGCACTCCTTGCACGTGGGGCTCCCCTACGTGAGGAGGCCCTGGATTTGAACCTTGGACTTCCCATGTTGTAGGCGGAAGCCCTATCCATTGGGCCAAATCCGCGTCCCATAGTTCCCTTTTTAAAAACCATTCTGTAGCTCCCCATGATCTGACCACTGCTTATATATCTGGCTCATCTCCTGTGTCCCTTTTCTTTCACTCTCTGCTGCATCTGTATTAGATAATTAACAGTTTTCCAAATATGTTATGACCTTGCATGCCCTGACATCTTTGCACATGCTGTCTCTTCTGCTCTCTTGCCCCTCCTTCCCTGGTTCGATCCTTAATCTTTAAGGATCCTTTAAGACCAAAGTTAAACCTCCTCTGAAAACATAGCCCTCTCCAGGTAGAGCTGATCACTCCCTTTATTGTGTCCCATATCACTTGCCATAATGTACTGTAATTATTTGTTTCCACATCTGTCTTCTTTTTTTTTTTTTTTTAAAGATTTATTTATTTATTTAATTCCCCCCCCTCCCCTGGTTGTCTGTTCTTGGTGTCTATTTGCTGCGTCTTGTTTCTTTGTCCGCTTCTGTTGTCGTCAGCGGCACGGGAAGTGTGGGCGGCACCATTCCTGGGCAGGCTGCTCTTTCTTTTCACGCTGGGTGGCTCTCCTCACGGGTGCACTCCTTGCGCGTGGGGCTCCCCCACGCGGGGGACACCCTTGCGTGGCACGGCACTCCTTGCGCGCATCAGCGCTGCGCATGGCCAGCTCCACACGGGTCAAGGAGGCCCGGGGTTTGAACCGCGGACCTCCCATATGGTAGACGGACGCCCTAACCACTGGGCCAAAGTCCGTTTCCCTCCACATCTGTCTTCTTGATGAGACTGGAGCTTCATGACAGTGGGATATCAGTCTTTCTTTTAATTCTCTTGCAGGGCCTTATATAGTGGTTGGCAGGCAATAGATAGATGCTCCATAAACATTGTTGAGTTAATAATTGGGGTTCAGGAATTTGCTAAGATTTTTATACTTCTTTCTCTAATTTCTCTAGGCTACAGGTATTAGTTGATCGAGTGCTGGAACGTTTTCAGGCATCTGGACTAATAGTGAAAGAGTGGAATAGTGTGAAACTCCATGCTACAGTCATGAATACACTATTTAGAAAAGACCCCAATGGTAAGTCCTCCATGAAACTCCAACACAGTTTGTCTTCAGCAGGGCCTTATGGTATCCTAGGGTTTAAATAGAATGGGTTATCAATGAACCTCTGATATTTTTTCTTTTTTAGAGTTATTGACTTGTTTTGGTGAGCACAGCGGAAGTGAGGTGGGACATGTCTGTTACAGGACTGTGACATTCCTGATTTTTTATTTCTGTCACATATAAGGTGGCTAGATTTACCAAATAAAAATATTGTGTGCTCAGGTAAATTTGAATTTTAAATAAACACAGAAATTTTTTAGTATAAGAATATCCCATGCAATATTTCATGCCCCTTTTTTAAAGGGAGTTAAGAAGAAAGGAAAGTTAAGTAGTAAAAGTAAATGTTAGCCCAGTGGTTCTTAACTAGTGTGATTTTTCCCCTAGGAGACATTACGCAATATTGGGAGACATTTTTAGTTGCTAAGGTTGGGGGAGGAAGGGCAGTTTGCTACAAGCATTAGTAGGTCAAGGCCAGGGATACTGCTAAATGTTTTACGATGCCCCCACAACAAAGAATTATTCAGCCCAAAATGGCATGGCTACTGGGGTTGACAGATTCTTATTAGAGTGGTAACTTTTTCCCCTCTAAGAATCTGAGCTTTCATGTAAGAATGCCTTGTTCTAATCCTTGATTTGGAATAACCTACATTGCAAGGAGGGTTCTTTACTCCGCACCCCAACCCCCCAAGTAGCAGCTTCTCTAGCACATTCAACATCTCATCAGAAGCTACATATTCAAGTAGGTATTCCTCCCATGGCCTCTTGTTAAAATATACCAGCACCATAATCTCATATTTAGATTTTATTTCCTCTGTTAGAACCTTGACCTTAGTTTTAGAAAATCTAGGTTGGAAGAGAACTCAAGAGGGCTTGAACCTGTATATTATTTAGAGATTTATAAATTAAGACAATTTGTGTGTCTTTTTATTTTTAAGTAGATCCCCCCTGGAAACCATTTAATATGAGCCCCATTTGGTTAGAGCCCTTGTAGGACCAAGAAATATAGGTAGATATCCAATTATCAATTCTAAAATATTAATGTTTTCTGATACCAGATTGCATTTTATTTAAAACTTTTCTAAATAATTACTGTTTTATTTTTGGGCTACTGAGATCAAGAAAGGTTCAAATGACTCAGTCAAAGTTTTTTTACTTTTTTTTGGGTAGTTAATGTAATAGACCCCATAGCTCTGGATTTGTTCTTGTTCTGATGGCACATGTTTCTTTCATTTAGCTAGTACTGCAGAAGGTTAGAATATTTGAGGTATTTGCCTATTATAATTTAGCCTGTTCCATGGAAATATGTAGAGTTTGGGGTATTTATTTTGTTTCGGACCGTCAGTTTTAATTTAGGCAAACAGGTGAGATCCCTTGATGTGATGTACATTTTAACATCATTATGTAAAAGGCAGAGTTTCAGAACTCTGGAGTAGACTCTAAATTCATTGGTTCAGAAGAATCAATCCAACAGAAGAACACTATCCACCAGAACTTTCTGTGGTGGTGAAATATTCTCTCTATCTGTGCTATCCAGTATGGTTGCCACTCTCCACATTGAGCACTTCAAAGGTGGTTACTGAGACCGAGGAAGTGAACATATAATTTAATTTAATTTAATTTAAATTTAAATAAGCCCATGTGACTAGTGGCTACTGTTTGGACAGTGCCGGTATAGACAATTTTTATTAGACATTCATTGGCTATCATTCGTGCATTTTATGTCTGTGCTAGTCCTTTACTCTTAGTCAACAGCTCTTCTCACAATACTATGCCTCATTATTAAATAATCTCTTCATATAGAATGAGTTGAATTATGTAAGGATCTGTATCTTCTAAATTGTGTGGGTCCAGATTTATATTCAGTTAACACTAGAGCTACATATAAGAAAACATCCTGTGTTCAGAGTCTAATTATCACTTCCTATTTAAAGATTTTTTTATAATAGTTTCATTGAGATATAATTCACATACAATTCATTCTTTTAAAGTATCAGTGGTTTTTAGTATATTCAGAGTTGTAAAATTTAAGAACATTTTTATCATCTCAAAAAGAAACCCCATACCATTAGCAGTCACTCCCCACTTCTCCCCAATCCTCAAACCTTAGGCAACCACCATTTTACTTTCTGTCTCTATAGTTTTGCTTATTCTGGACATTTCATATAAACAGAATCATATAATATGTGGCTTCTTTCACTTAGCATAATGTTTTCAAGGCTCATCTATGTTATAGCATATATCAGTACTTCATTCCTTTTTATTCCATTTTATAGATATACCACATTTTATTTATCCTTTCATGAGTTAATGGATATATGAGTTATTTCTGTCTTTTGACTATTGTGAATAATGCTGCTATAACATTTGAGTACAAGTTTTTGTGTGGGTATGTTTTTACATTCTCTTGGATGTATTTAGGAATGGAATTACAGGGTCTTATGCAATTCTATGTTTAACCTTTTGAGGAACTGCCAGATTGTTTTCCAAAGTGACTATACTATTTTATATTTTTACCAGCAATATATGAAGGTTTTCGTTTCTTCATATCCTTGCAATATTTATCTGTTCTTTTGACAGTAGCCATACTTGTGAGTATGAAGTGGTATCTTATCTTGTTTTTAATTTGCCATTTTCTGATGGTTAATGCTACTTAGAGATTTTGAACCTGCCATTAAACATTTCAATCTTGGTATTAATTTACTTGTTTTTGTTTTTGTTTTTTTGTTTTTTTCTTTAAAAACTTCAGATCTCCTCTTTCCTTTAGTAGGGGACTATTTCTAAGTTGTGAAATATGCACAGAATTGGGCTCTTTGATTTTGTTTTTTGTTTTTTTAAAGATTTATTTTATTTATTTCTTTCCCCTTCCCTGCCCCCCCATTGTTTGCTCTCTATGTCCATTCACTATATGTTCTTCTGCATCCACTTGCATTGTCAGGCGGCACTGGGAAACTGCCTCTCTTTTTTGTTGTTGTTGTTGTTGTTGCATCATCTTGCTGCATCAGCTCTCCATGTGTGCAGTGCTACTCCTGGGAGGGCTGCACTTTTTTCACGTGGGGCAGCTCTCCTTGTGGGGTGCACTCCTTGCGCATGGGGCACCCCTATGCAGGGGTGTCCCTGCATGGCACAGCACTCCTTGCGTGCAGCAGCTCTGTGCGTGGGCCAGCTCGCCACATGGGTCAGGAGACCTTGGGTATTGAACCCTGGACCCTCCATATGGTAGGCGGACGCTCTATCAGTTGAGCCACCTCTGCTTCCCATCTTTGATTTTGATTAAGAGAATACTTCTCATTAAATAATAGTCCCATAGTTACCCTTGTGAAATTCCAATGAGCTAGCTAAAATATATTATGTTTGTGGAGTTGTTATAACTCTGGATATATTTTATCAACTCTGGTCTGGTAGTCTCCATACCAATATACAATAAGTGGATATATTCAAAAGTGGAAATATAAATATTTTTGAGGGTCTATTGGGAACATACTTTATGATTACAGAAAACAATAAGGAGTGTTAAATAATTCTTGAGGACGCTCTGGATTTTCTATCCCCAGACTCTTTTCTATGTTGAATTTTTACTTGAAAAGGACATAGGATGATGTGTGTTTCTCTTTTTCTTTTCTGTTATCCCTTTCCTTTGATATCCTTTGTTTCACTATCCTTTAAGAACATCTTTGGGGTAAGCAAACTAAATTAACTCAAGGAGCTAAGATGCAGCTTTGATGAGGCTAAGGCTAGAGATTTACTGTATTCCCTTGTAGAATGTCTGTAAGGATACCTTTAATTGCCACTCAAGGGGCTTTTTCATTTTGGGGGAGTCCTTAAATCATCCCAAAGTGTAGTTGTCAGTGTTTTTGACTAGTTCATGTGTGAACTTTTGTATATTTTTATATGTTTATATTGAAAGCAAAAAGAAAAAATAAAATAAATGGCATATAGGTTATACAAAATCTTAGATTTTTAGATATGAAGGAACTTTTGGAGATCACCTAGTCCCGACCTCTAACTGAGGTCTATGAAGGAGACATAATTTTCCTAAGCTACTTACGTAGTTGACGCACAGTGAGAATGTTGAATGAATAATTGGGATTTGAATGAGTTGACAGCAGAGCTGGGACTAGAAGCCAGGTCTTTTAACTCAGCCTAATGTTTTTCCCTCCATATTATAGCATTTTCCAGATAGTACATAAAGATTTTGCTAAACAAACCTATAGAAATCTAAGAGAAAGCAAACAGATAAATAATCCAGACTTTTTCCCTAATGTTGTCTTTGAAATATTTACAGCTGAAGGCAGATACAATCTTTACACAGCAGATGGAAAATATGTCTTCAAGGAAAGAGAATCATTTGATGGCCGAAACATTTTAAAGGTCAGTATAAAGCAGAGTGAATTGGAAATTCTTTGTCATATGTCCTAAATAAAGAAGGAAAACAAGTTATTTTTCTGCTAACAATGTATTTTTCTCATGCTTTCCCTAAGGATCATTGATTGAAAGGTTTTTAAAATTATATTTTACTTTAATATTAAAAAAGAAGAGAAATCCTCTTTACTCTGTTAAGGCTGTGGCACCTCTAGAGTACTTGAAATTGATGATTTAAGAATAATTTAGTTTCCCAATTACTTGGATTCATAAGAATAAGGTAATGTTAACCTGCTGAGGTTTACTATGTATTTTACCTCTGGAGGGTTGAGTTTGCATTTTTTAAGTGAAAATGAATTGCTTGAATTGCTTGTCTTGTTCTAGTGGATTTTCCTCTTCACCTACAAAGTCGCTCTCCAAAATTACTTTATAATCTATTTTTACTCGAGCAGCCTATGTCCTAAATGGTAGGGCGGCCATTTCTGACTTTTGAGACTTTGCTTCTCTGAGTGTTGAGCTAATCTATGAAAATTTAATTAAAAGGGGTTCCTCAGGACTGCATTTATCTTTCTCTCACAGACTGTATTCTATAATATCCAAGAGTTATGCCTTCTCTATAAGGTTAACATGCTATTGTTCCTCTGGGCAAATGTAAGTTGGTACCAATGGAGAGGCTTTCGGTTCTTCATTGCACTTGTTCTGTAATGGGTTAGGTCATAATTTCAAGGCCATGGGTGTTTTTGGAACTAGGAGAGAGTATGATTAAAATAACTTCAGAATAAGTTTCAGCTGTAGAAATATTTTCCTTTTTCCTTCCCTACCACAGTCTTCATTTCCTTACCCTGTCACTTGATGGGTTTTTTTGTTTGTTTGCTTCTGTCAATTGCCTAATGGGATCCCATAGCCAGTGACGAATGACATCCGTCTTGGGCAGTGGCGTGCTCTTCCCAGAGCCCAGCATAGAGTAACAGCCATTTGCCCAGGCAGGCCTCCAGCTCCCATCACAGAGCTATGTTGATTCCTTCCTTTCCTTGGTATCTCATCTTTACTCTTTTGAGTAGTTTTCTTGTTTTCAAAGTAGTTTTGGTAGCTTTAGGTTCAAGTGGCAAACTGCTAACAAATTCAGTTGCAGTTAACTAATTTTCCCAGGTCACAGCTTCAATGTGATATGAATATTTTCTTCTTTCTTCTCCATCTCCCTCCCTGGGGGCCTTTCCAATAATATGATTAATTAGTTTGCTTTTTTGTAATTGTTATTTTAAGAAAGACAATGAACTATACTGAATTAGGAAAGGAATCTAAAAATGGCTCAAAGCCAACTTGGTCCCCTTGGAATTGGAATTAAGCCCAAAAAGTTGTGTTGATGCGCTTCCTCGTCTGTAAGAGGGAGGTGACAGCAGAGAGCCTGCGGGCTGTACAACAGTATGGACCTCTCCCTCGACGATTGGTTTCTCATTCTGGAGAATGTTTTCCATTTGAAGACGCCTTGCCTTGAGATCTCCTGAGCTGCCCTGGAGAGGACATGAGTGTAGCTCCCTCTAGTGTTGGCAGGAGCTCGCTGAGGCAATGGCAGCCTTTAGTTCATCCTAATCTGTTTTAGTTTATTTTATTATTTTTTAAAGATTTATTTTTTATTTATTCCTCCCCCCCCACCACCACCCCCCCCAAGTTGTCTGCTCTCTCTGTCCATTCGCTGTGTGTTCTTCTGTGACCACTTCTGTCCTTATCAGCGGCACCGGGAATCTGTGTCTCTTTTTGTTGTGTCAGCTCTCTGTGTGTGCGGCGCCATTCCTGGGCAGGCTGCACTTTCTTTCGCGCTGGGCGGCTCTCCTTACGGGGTGCACTCCTTGCGCGTGGAGCTCCTCTACGCGGGGGACACCCCTGCATGACAGGGCCCTCCTTGCGTGCATCAGCACTGCGCGTGGGCCAGCTCCACACGGGTCAAGGAGGCCCGGGGTTTGAACCGTGGGCCTCCCATGTGGTAGGTGGACGCCCTATCCACTGGGCCAAGTCCGCTTCCCTCTAATCTGCTTTAGACCTGGGCCCAGGGCACTTGGAGAGGCGCTTAGAAATCACTTACTTCAATTCCCCACTTTACTGTCTGAGGATGAGGCCCCTTTATTTATTTATTTATTTAGATTATTTATTTATTTTATTTATTTTTCTTCCCTTTCCCCCCATCCCCAGTTGTCTGCTCTCTGTGCCCATTCGCTGTGTGTTCTTCTGTAACTGCTTCCATCCTTATCAGCAGCACCAGGAATCTGTGTCTCTTTTTGTTGCGTCATCTTGCTGCGTCAGCTCTCCGTGTGTGCGTGTGCGGTGCCATTCTTAGGCAGGCTGCACTTTCTTTTGCGCTGGGCGGCTTTCCTTATGGGGTGCACTCCTTGCACGTGGGGCTCCCCTACATGGGGGACACCCCTGCATGGCAGGGCACTCCTTGCGTGCATCAGCACTGCGCATGGGCCATCTCCACACGGGTCAAGGAGGCCCGGGGTTTGAACCGCGGACCTCCCATGTGGTAGGCGGACACCCTATCCATTGGGCCAAGTCCGCTTCCAATACAGCCCTTTTAACTCTTAAGGACACACAGTGTGGTGAAAGTGACTTGCCAGAGGTTACCCAGCTAGTTAGAAGCCAAGTATGAATCAGAACAAAGACTCACAACCTACAAGTCTAGCATTGTTTCTGCTGCTTCCCATAAGAATATTCACTGTTTTGGTAGAGATCATGAGATACTTGAAATTGGACATCTCTCTCTAAACTGGGTAATATCTGATCAAAATTTGTTTCATAAATACTAGAGCAGTGGGAGTACCAGTTAGTCTAAAACTGTGGCTAATTAAGAATTAGACTTTTGACTTCAATATAATATAATATCGTTATTTTTAAGTGTCCTTCACTATAATTTTCAATATTTTGCTCCTTAATCATTAGCTCCAGAAAATATAAAGATAATATTTCACCTCTGTTCAATCAAGGCAATGAACATTTCTTTGAGAATGAAGGTAAAATGGGCTCCAACAATTTACTCCATCCTCCAAAAGGTAAAAACTATATTTGTGAAGCAACTTGTAGCCAGTCCACCTTCTGGAATTAACGTAAATGGACGTTTATGTCTCCGTCAACCAGAACATGAGAACCCATGGCCTCTGAAACCCTTGAGATATAAGGAAGACTCAGAAAACCAGTGGATCATATAGGTTTTGAACCAGATAGAATATTATGTTCAGAAAGAAAAAAATAATTTCCACTAACAAAACAGGAACGGACTTGGAGTAAACAGAAAGGTTAGCTGCATTGGTTGTTAAGGAGCCCAAGCACATGTGTACAGCATGTTAATAACCACATAGGTCAAGGATCAAGAATGCTGGTGATGGGGAAGCAGACGTGGCTGAAGTGTTAGGGCTTCGGCTTACCATACGGGAGGATCTGGGTCCAATCTCTGGGACCTCCTGGTCAAAAAGAAGAAGAGAAAGTGTACCCATGCGGCTAGCCAGTGCCTGTATGGTGAACCACAGTGCCCCCATGGTAAACTGAGTGCCCGCGTGGTGAGCCAAGTGCCTGCGCTGTGTGAGCCGAGTGCCCACATGAGTGCCTGTTTGGTGAGCCGAGTGCCTGCACGAGTACCTGCACAGTGAGCCAGTGCCCATGCGAATGAGTCACACAGCAAGATGAAGATGCAACAAAAGAGAGGCGAAGATGAGAGTCAAGGTGAAGTGCAGCAGAAACCAGGAACTGAGGTGGCACAGCTGACAGGGATCCTCTCTCCATATCAAAGGTCCCCAGGACTGAATTCAGTGAATCCTAAAGGAGGAAAAATGAAAAGAGAAGACAAAAAAAGAGAAATAGATATAGAAGATGACACAGCAAATGGACACAGACAGCAAAAACAGCAGGGCAGGGAGAGGGGAAGAGAAGGAGGAAAATAAATAAATCTTTTAAAAAAAAGAATGTTGGTGATGGGAAGCAGCCTTGGAAAAAAATCAACTTCATCTACTATTCAAGGAGGAACAAAACAAGAAAGAAAGTCATTGCTCATTGCTGTAAGAATTTAATGAGTAACAACAGTCGATTGCTATTTTACTCCACTAAGAGAAATGGTCCTTTTGGCTTGATGTAATATTATATGCTCTGGGTGCTTTAGTAAGGAAAAAAAACCTCTACTGACTTTTGGAGGTGGAAGCCACATTTTTCTTTAGTACAGTTCTTTTGAGAGTTGTCACGGCTGTAATATTCTAGCTTCTGGTAATTCCTGGTTAAAATAAAGACTTTGACGGATGCAGATGTGGCTCAAGCAGTTGGGCTCCTGCCTACCACATGGGGGGGGGGGTTGCAGAGCCTGGTTCCTCCTAAAGAAGAAGAGCAAGACAGCAAACTGAAGCAACGAGATGATGCAACGAAGAGATACTATGAGGAAAGAGTGAGAGCACAACAAGTAGGAAACAATGAGAACACAACAAGTGGGGAGCAGAGGTGGCTCAAGCAACTGGGCGACCCCCTTCTACATGGGAGGTCCTGGGTTCGGTTCCTGGTACCTCCTAAAAAGAAGAGCACACAACAAACAGACACAGCAGACAGCACATACAACATACGTGGTCAGGTGGGGAGAGAGATAAATAAAAATAAATCTTTTTAAAAAAAGGACTTTGAAAGAAGAACTGACAACTGAAAAATCATTTTCCTGTGTCTTTCAATACAGAAAAGGAACACAAATGTCAAGTTATAATAGCTTTTTATGAGTGAAGAAGACCTAGACTAAATTAATAGAATATCCCCTCAGAAAATTGCCAGTTCTAATCTAAGAGATAGCAGCAAAGATGTTGTGTGTATATCCATAATGCAGTGATAAACTTATGATTGGAGAAAACATGCTGACCTAAAGACATAGAACCATGAAATAGCTGCTCCTCTGCTCACTACAAATAGAACAGTTATTAGCAGCCAGCTTCTGGAGAGAGAAGTGATCTTAATGGCAGTCAGTTTGGGGGACTTACGAAATGGCCTTAAGCAATAAAATCAGTATTCCAAGAGTGTGCTCTCAGCAGATTGAACAGGGGTACAATATTAACTGTTCAAAAGCATAGCGTCTAACTGCGGAGTGCAGAGGTAGTGATTTGGTACAAATAAAGGCACCGTGATATATTTGGGAAGGAGTAAAAAATACTGTAGGTACAAAATCAAAGGACACCTGAAAGTGGCATTTCTCTAGACATTAAAAAAATTCCTGGAAAATATAACCCAAGCAAAAGGGAGATTAATTTATGTCTTTTCCATTTTATATATATAAATAACCGTTAAATTTAGGGAAAGAGAGGATTAGAAATATTGAACTATATTTGTTTTTAATCTATGTATTAACTCTATGTGACTACCCTCTTTCTTGCAAGATGTAAATGAGAGCAATGCAAATATTTCTTTCATTTTTGCTATTACCCCATCTCTGCCCGGTAAAGTCCTTGATAGAACAGTTAGAATGAGTTCATTTAAATGCAATCTTTGTTTAGTTTACTTTACTTAGAGAAGTTTTAATAAAGGACGTTTTTAAAAAGTGCATACTATTATTGTTTTCTGCGAAATATAACATATATGGGGAGAGAAATGTATAAAACAGACTTATACTGTTTAAAAAATAATTACAAAATATGCAGTGTAACTATTACTAAGGTCAAAAAGTAGAGCATGTCTCCCATGTCCCTCCCTGACCAACTCATTAGTCTCTTTGTCCTAAGGTAACAAAGACACCATTAAGTTCTTGAACATTTTCAGTGAAGAGGCTTGTTTTGAATGATTACTTTGTTTCCAAGTGTTAGAAGAGTATTGGAAAGGATGAATTCATTTTTATTTTTCTAGGGAAGAGAGGTGAGATTTAGAAATATTTAGTTACATTAAAAAAAAGATATTAATGACTGCAAGGAAGACTAGCAATTAGAAACATTATTTCACTTGAGGAAACAAGCATTAAAAAAAATCTGCCGAAGCAAAGATAAAAAAATAAAAATTATCCAATTCAGTATTCCGCCATATTATATACTGTTCTTAGAAACTACTTCTTGAATGGCAGACTTGGCCCAGTGGATAGGGTGTCTGCCTATCACATGGGAGGTCCGCGGTTCAAACCCCAGGCCTCCTTGACCCGTGTGGAGCTGGCCCATGCGCAGTGCTGATGCGCGCAAGGAGTGCTCTGCCATGCAGGGGTGTCCCCCGTGTAGGGGAGCCCCACGCGCAAGGAGTGCACCCCGTGAGGACAGCTGCCCAGCGCCAAAGAAAGTGCAGCCTGCCCAGGAATGGTGCCTCACACACGGAGAGCTGACACAACAAGATGACGCACCAAAAAGAAACACAGATTCCTGCGCCACTGACAACAACAGAAACAGAGAAAGAAGAAAACGCAGTGAATAGACACAGAGAACAGACAACGGGGGGGGGGGGGGGGGGGGGCGGGGATAAATAAATAAATCTTTAAAAACAACAACAACTACTTCTTAGTCACTCAGCTCATTTACGTTTTTTTCCCTCAAAACTTTACTTTTTCAGAATGCCTTGCCCTGAATGTCTACCATTAAATATTCTGTGCACTATTGTATTAGGATAAATAACAGCAAGTTGAATTGAAGATAAAGTCACCATATCTCATTACCACAAGTAGCTATGGTGTCATTTCTATTACTTGGTATTCCATGACTTGAAATTTTAATATAATTTAAGCAAAATCACTAATCATTTATCACTTTTTCTCTAAACTTTTAATGCTTACACATTGTTGACCCTTATTAAATGCAGTTCACTTGAACATACTAATATTTTGAAATACTTTATATCCACAGCATTGAAAGCAATTACATTATTTTTGATAATCACGTGAAGTAGGCAACTTGTTAGAGAAGCACACATGCAGTTTTCTAAGAATCTCAGTTGGAAAATATAAATAAGATGTTATGAAAAAGGATCAGTTAGAGAATAAAGAGAGTTCTTGGGAATTACATACATATCCTCACATACATTCAGTCAAGGATTGGAAGCTAAAGTCAAGGGAATCTCTAGCAAAAGGACAAGGAGATGAGAAATGTGAGGGTAAAATATGACAAAGAGGATCCCTAGATAGTACAATAACTTACTCTTAGTTTTCTAAAAGAAGATAGAGAGATCCAGAGACCTTGAACTTGGATTAAGGAAACTCTGAACTGGTAGTGCTCCAGTCTTTTGGAGGAAGGTACCATCACCCTCTGCCTAAAAATATTCCTTTAAGGAGATTTTCCCTTAAAAATGGGCACTACACAGTCAGAGATAACAAGACCTATGCGGAAATCACTCACCTGCAGCAAAAGCAGCATAAACAGCAGACATCCAAAACTCATAAAGAGACATGAGATTCTAGAGCTTTCTGACTTGTACTAAAAACAACTATGCTTTAGTATGTTCAAAGAAATAAAAGCCAAACTTGAAAATTTCATCAGGGAATAGGGAACTATATTTTAAAAAGTGTTTTGACAGTTTTGACAAAGAATCCAATAGAAATGCTAGAACTTAAAATGTAATAACTGAAATTAAGAGCTCAATGAATGGGTTTAACACCAAATTAGACATAGCTGAAGAGGGAAACGGTGAACTGAAAATTAGGAGAAATTATTTAGAATGCTGCATGGACAGAGAAAAAGATAAAAATTACAGAAAACAAGAGACATAGAGGCTAAAGTGAGAAGGTTTACCATTCATTTATTTGGAGTCCCAAAAGGAGTGAATAAAGAGTGAGAATGAGATGGAACTGATGAAAAACATCAATCCACAAATTAAAGAAGCACCGTGAATTCTAAACAAGAGTTAAGTGAATTCATACTCTACCTTTCTTTCCTGCAACTTGTGAATGAGTCATGTGTAGCATTAAATAAACTACTCAGGCCCCAGCAGTTTTTAAACTGAATGACTGGCCAAAAGGTTAACGTTTATTGGCAGTATCCTCATCAGAAAAAACAAAACAACAACAACAACAAAATACAGGAAGTTTAGCCAAAGGATGCTTTTCTTAAAATTTAAAATAAGAAATAACTTACAAAAAAGAAAGAAGGATAAAAGGAATACAGGAATTCTTTGTACTATTCTTATAGCTTGTCTATAAGTCTGAACCTATTTCACAATTTAAAATTTTAAAAAGAAAGAAGAAAAGACAGACACACACATTTAGGAGGAAAATAGAGCACATTTGTTGCATGTGTGTACTTTTTATTTTTTAATAATTACTTTCCAAAAAACTTGAAGTCTTGTCTGTGCCTTTCTTCAGTGTTTAGGATAGATGCAGCTTTTATTTACTGCTGACCTTACCATAAAAATTGGTTCATTTGACTTCAAAGGGTGTGATAATTTAATCAATATAAGGAGTAACTTTCTGATTAGAATGTTTCCCTAGAGCAAGCAACTAAGATGGTAGCTACATCTTTCACTGGAGTGATTTTTTTTGTTTTGTTACCTTTAAAAAAGTAGTTTGTTTTTCTGAGCTAAAGATCATAAAGCTGTTCTTCCTACCACCTTCCCTTTCAAACTATTCCCTATTTAATTCCCTGAATCTCTGTCGTCCCTATCATTGTACTAAAACGACACTATGAAGAAGTCACTGACAGCCCTTATTTGTTCAGTGCCATGGCCTACTTTTACTTTGTTCCTCCATAACTGCATTAAGACTATTAAACCCTTTTTGCCTTCAAATGCACTCTTCTCTTGGCTTCAGTGGCAGTTGGCTCTCCTAATTTTCTTCCTGCTTCTGGATCTACTTTTTAAAATCACCCCTGAACATGGCTATTCCCCAAGTCATTATCATTATCTCTGTTTTTCTTGCTCTACAAATCCTACCCATTCTTCAAAGCATCATGGAGATCCCACCTCCTCCATGATGGCAGGAGGCATCCCAGTCCATGGAGCTCCTTAACATCTCTGAAATCCTTCCCTCTTTTCCCACTTGGATTTTGCAGACACCTCTTATGTACCCCTAAGTATTTAGCAATGTGTCTTGCATCTGGCAAGCACTCAGGAGCTTTTCTGGATTGACTGATTAAAACTGTTTTCCATAGAAATCAGATTTAGAAGACAGAAGAAAAAAATGTTCTGTTATGCATCATTAGTAGAATCCTAGGTTTGTCTAAGGGGCTATTTTTGCCCAGTGCTTCAGATTGTAAGCTCTTAGCAAATGGGTCAGCAAACTATAGGTTATGGGCCAAATACAGCCCACCGCCTGTTTTTGTGTGGCCCTCAAGCTACAAATGGTTTTTACTTTTTTTTTTAAGATTTATTTATTTCTCTCCCTCTCCCCCCCCCCACCCCGGTTGTCTGTTCTGTATGTCTGTTTGCTGCGTCTTCTTTGTCCGCTTCTGTTGTTGTCAGTGGCACGGGAATCTGTTTCTTTTTGTTGCATCATCTTGTTGTGTCATTTCTCCTTGTGTGCGGCACCATTCCTGGGCAGGCTGCACTTTCTTTGGCGCTGGGCAGCTCTCCTCACGGGGCACACTCCTTGTGCATGGGGCTCCCCTACGCGGGGGACACTCCTTGTGCGCATCAGCACTGTGCATGGGCCAGCTCCACATGGGTCAAGGAGGCCCAGGGTTTGAACCGCGGACCTCCCATGTGGTAGATGGATGCCCTAACCACTGGGCCAAGTCCGCCGCCCCTTTTACATTTTTAGTGGTTGGAAAAATCAGAAGATTTCATGGCAGGTGAAAATTACATGAAACTTAACTTTTAGGGTCCATAAATATAGATCTATTGGAATACAGAAATGCTCATTCATTTACATATTGCCTATGGCTGCTTGTGTGTTACCATAGTAGTTACCATAGAGACCGTATGGCCACCTGGTCCTTTACAG
This sequence comes from Dasypus novemcinctus, assembly GCF_030445035.2. NCBI lineage: Eukaryota > Metazoa > Chordata > Mammalia > Cingulata > Dasypodidae > Dasypus > Dasypus novemcinctus. The sequence continues at coordinate 81,130,058 of NC_080678.1, read as the reverse complement.
AAAAGGTTGCTGGCCCTTGTATTAGAGGTTAGAGCTTAGTTTAATTATCTTTTATTTCGCCCTATAAAACTTGCTGCTTTATGACTAGATATGATGCTCAATTTACTAGACCCTGAAGAGATATTGTGTCATAAATATTCAGTTAAAAACTATCAGTCAGTGCTGTTGCTTTCTGTTTACTTGATTCTTTTCTAACAAATGTTTATTTCTTTTTAAAAATTAACTTACGTAATTTAAGAAAAAGAGCCCCAAATAATAATATACCTGTAGTTCATTCACATCCACAATCATCCATTAATAATGAATTTCATCTTTTCAATTAGGTTTGATTGCAACTTTATTACTCTACATAAAAAGACTCAGCTGATGTGGATAATAATGAACTTGCATTTACATTTAATTTCCTTTCCTTTCAAAATATATCCCAAACTAATTGTGTACTTCTCTTTGTTGTGCACTAATTAACTTGAAACATGAGCAATGATTTTTTTTGCAGTTTCATTTGTTTTATTACAGAATGTCTTAATAAAAATTATTCAACAAAAAGAATACGAACTTGTAAATAAATTGTGCTAGTTTTACAATTAGCATGAATATCAGAAAAATGTAGAATTTAGGAAGGAGCCTGTGACAAGACATCTTGCCAAAATATGGCTACTTTTACTTTGCTGTGTTAGGGATAGACTATAACTCTGCCTCCATACTTTTTTTTTTTTTAAAGATTTATTTTATTTTTTAAAATTTATTTTTCTCTCTCTCCACCCCCCCGTTGTCTGCTCTCTGTGTCCATTTGCTGTGTGTTCTTCTGTGACTGTCTGTCCTTATCAGCGGCACCGGGAATCTGTGTTTCTTTTTGTTGCATCATCTTGCTGTGTCACCTCTCTATGTGTGCGGCGCCATTCCTGGGCAGGCTGCACTTTCTTTTGTGCTGGGCGGCTCTCCTTACAGGGCGCACTCCTTGCGCGTGGGGCTCCCCTACACGGGGGACACCCCTGCGCATGGGCCAGCTCCACATGGGTCAAGGAGGCCCCGGGTTTGAACCACAGACCTCCTATGTGGTAGGCAGATGTCCTATCCATTGGGCCAAGTCTACTTCCCTTCATTCTTGATAATTAAAAAAACAAACAAAACTTATAAAAATGGAAGATCGCAAAAAATTACTAGGCGCTTTTCATATTTTGCTAGTAATAGAAACAGCAATACTATACTGTTAAAGGATATGAAAGACCTCTGACAGTTAAATGGGCAATTTCTTAAGCCTGTGGATATATAAGGAAAGAGTGCAGTTTGAAATGCTTCTGGTTGGTTCTGAAAGTCCTTATTTTTGGGTCTTCGAGGAAAAACAGATTCAAATGCAAACAATTTCACCAAAACTTTTCCTCTAAATTTGTTTTATATATCACTTTGCCGGGAAAGTGAATTCTTAAAACACTAATGAGAGCAACCAAAGATACAACTGTCAGAGGGGTGAAACCATTATTAAAATGAAACTGAAAGCCGAGCAACTGGCTGATTTCTGACAGAAGCTGCATGAGTGGGGGTTTTCTAGGGAAACAGAATCAACAGGAGATATCTGTCAATAGTATGCAATTTTATAAGAGTCTCTTGTGACCATGGGGATGCACAAGTCCAGGTTCCTCAGGGAGGCTGCAAACCAGGGGATCCGATGAAAGTCCAGTGAAGGTCCTTGATGAGTTTCTGGGAGACACTGGCTGTCCAAAGATAGCTGGGAAGTTCTCTAAATGCTGAAATCACTTCCCCTTTTAAGGCATTCAACTGATTGGATAAAGTTGTCATTCATTGCTTTACTCATTGCCGATGGCAATCTCCCTGACTGATGTAAATATAATCTGCTATCTATGCAGTAAAGTCTCTGGTGACTAAAGTCTATAAATGCCCTTGTATTACAGTTAGCCCAGTGCTTGCTTGACCAAACAACTGGGCACAATGACCTGGCCAAGTTGACACATTAGCCTAACCATCACAGAAGCCAACACATGTTCTGGAAACATGCACCTTCCCTAGTCTGTTGCCTGTTCATACATGATTCTTTCCCTCCTTTCCACTTACCTTCCTTTCTCCCTTCTAGCTCTCTCTCTCTCTTTTTTAAAAAAACTTATTTATAACCCCCCATCATTTGCACTTGCTGTTTGCTCTCTGTGTCCATTCGCTGTGTGCTTTCTGGGCCTGCTCATCTTCTCTTTAGGAGGCACCAGGAACCAACCCTGGACCTCCCATGTGGTAGGTGGGAGCTCAGTCGCTTGAGCCACATCTGCTTCCCCTAGCTCTCTTTTAAAGTTACATTCATTGGCTATTTATCTTTCCAGCGGTACTGAAATACTTCCATGTGTGGTCCTGGCAGGTAATGATCATTTTGGAAGGGTCTAGCCTACACAATACTAAGTAGTAGGCCATGGTTTAGCAAAGACTGTGAGAGTTGAAAAAATTTAGACACTAAGATTACTTTTCTTAAAATTATTTCTAGTTCTTAGGATGAAAATAAAAGTATTTGGTAATGTTTACTTAATACTTACTAAATGTAAATTAGTAAGTTGGATGCTTGTATGGGGAGGGGAAAATAAACATGACTAAATATTCAGCTGTCTTTGGTCTCATTGCTATAAACTGTGAATTCCTATGAACTCTTAGGCAGCATACCTGCTCTTATTGTGGGAAATATTCATCTCTTTTATGGGTTCATTTCTTGGGGTCCATTCTTATCATTTGGGGTATAGTTCACTTTGGTTCCATCATGTGTATTTGGCTACATTTTAAACAGACTGGTAACCAAATGTAAATCTAGACCCAGGGATGGTGACAGAGCACTATTCTCTTTGAGGCAACCTATTCAGAGAACAGACCTAATGAAATGATGCTGGATTAGTCGGCTTGATGCCGATGATGTTTAAGTGTTATTCCAAACGTTAGAAGACACTGGCAGAAAGAGGTAAGAAACAATAGTGAAGTCACTATGCCATGAAGCTGTGTGACTTCTTAAGAAATGATGCCCTTTCCCCCATATCTTGGGGGAAAGAAATCATTTTAGAAATGATTTTAGAACTAATGCTCAAATGTAAACTTCATTATTACGAATGAGAAGTGAGAAAATGGAGTATAAATCAACCAGAACTCCAATACAAAGTTTACTCTCTGAGTTCTAGATTGAAACATTGATGCCAATTCCTTACATCGTAGTGGCCTCACAACTCATGTCTTCTGGTGGTGTGCATGGGGATGATAATCCTGTCACTCTTCCAAGGCTTTTTGCTTATTTGACTTTTAGCCCACACCTATAGTGGTTTTGTGTTCCCTAGTATAAGATGCTACAATGATGCTACTGAAAGCACACTTCCTGTGCTTCTGACAGAGAAGGAAATACTTCATGTCTCCTTTCTAATGAGGTAATTTAGTTGAAAATCTAAGATCAACCTCTCCCGTTTTCCAAGGAACCAAATCAAACCCAGCTATTATTTGAAAAGCTGTTACCATTTTATGTATATCTGCTTTTTTCTATTGCCTGATATTGCCTAGGTACATCTGACTTGCTCTTTAACTTCTGGATGCTATTCCCATGTTGGAAAAGTTGAAGTGGAAATGGGCTGAGCTGGATGAGCTTGCTTTCTGCACTCTCACCTTGATCTTTTTCTGAATTGGTTGCCTTGGCAGCTCCTTTATGCCCGGCCTCCCTAAAGCTACTCGCCTCCAGACCTCCAGCCCAAGAAGAATCCATCCCTACAGCTGTCCGCATTGCTTCCCTTCTGGAATTTGTTTCTGCTGATTTTAATTTCCTTTCTAATATATAATGCAAAGATCAAACATTTATATTTTGTTGCCTTTCTTTTGAGGGACTGTCATGAATAATACCTGGGGGAAGATAACCAAATCCCAAAGAAAAGAGCGGTAAATTTTAATGAGCAGTAAGAGGCATTCTTCGGAGGGAAATATTTCAGAACATTGCCTAGATTAGTTTCGAAAGGGCACCTGCCTTCGGGGTTGGTGATCACAGGCTTCAAGGTGGAAGAGTTTCAGCTAGCCAGCAGCCATCAGGGGTAGTTTTGTCCTGGCGAAACAGTAGTACCCATACCCCAAGACAAAGCTTTTTCTGGGAGGAATTTTGTACCAAACTGAAATTCCAGCAGCCCAGCTCTGATGCTAATCCTCCACGCTGCTGCAGAAACAGACTGAGAGTGCTGGTGTGTGCTGGGATTAGGTGTAGGCTTTTCAGCAGTGTCAGCACGGTGTCTTCTCTCTCCTCCACCCCCACCCCGTATTTTTTCTTGCTACTTTTAAAATTGAAGTGCTGCAGGGAGGGGAGGCCCCTTGGCATTTTGAGTATGGAGGTGCTCAGCAGAACTGCCTGACATCCTGTTTGTATATAGTGGTTTTAATTCACCCTCTGATAGGTCATTTGGCCTTACCAGCAGAGTCTTAAACCTGATAATCCTTACATCAGCAGTGAAGCTCAGGCCACCCATCCAGAAGTGCCATCCTGAGTGATTATTTGATGGAAGTTTGGAAGCCTTCATTCCCTGGCTCTGTTTGTCTGACTTCTGCCTGGCACTGCCTTAGGTCAGGCCATTAACATACCTCATGCTCACTGCATCCAAGACCAGTGATGTGGGAGAGCAGAATGAATGAGGGAAGGTCACTTTCCTCTCCTGGGAAAGGAACCCAATCCCGTTCATAAGCCCTTTCAGCTGGTGGAGATGGGGATGTGGGCTCAGACAGTACACAGGATTTTTGGTACTTGTTTAACGGAGAGGCTCAACGCTGGATCAGCATGCTTATGGGTTGAAAATCACAGCTGTCCCACTAATTTAGAGCCATTTTGCTGCTTTCTTTATAAAGGCAAAGATGACCAGAATTATTTCTTCCACAAACTGACCTTGACCTTGCTCCTCAGATCTTAGGAACCCAGGCCTCCTGGAAGTACATTCTGGCCTCATTTTGTTGGCTATTATTAGCTATTATTACTGGCTCTCACACCACTGATCACTGCAGTTTGAGGTTTAAAATCGAAAGTGGCATCTTCGGCAAAGGTAGGACTGTATTCAGAGATTAATCTGGATAGTCACTACCTGCCGACTGTGCTTTGTTTTATTCTAAAATAGATGTTCCTGTTACAGTCCTTAAAAATTTCAAAGCCCTACAATACCAGTAATGACTCTATAGAAACCGTAAGCTGAGTTCCCAATAAACCTTTTTTCTTTTAGGAGAACTATGCTTTTTTGGTTCCTGTACTGATACACTGGACGTTATATCAGTGAGTGAAAAAACAATCAGAGCTCAAACTTCTGTCTTATAACTTACTGTAACTGTAGAACATCCCTATGAAATATCATCTGTATTGGAAGATGGAGCAAGAGCTGCTATGCGTCATTGATGGGACAGCATTGAAGTCCAGTTTGCTGGAAGAACCTTTTGTCCCCTCTCCTCAGTAGAAAAGACATCTCCGTTTTTTATTTCCAAGCAAAAGCAAAGTTGTGTGTGTGTGTGTGAGAGAGAGAAAGAGAGAGAGAGAACATGGCTTATCTTAGTGTAAACAGGCTCAATTAGGTTCTTTTGTGATGATACTTGGAAAGAATCCACATAGGTGCAGTCTATATGAATATTTTTTTAAGTAGATGGAAGATTTCTTTTACCCCTGGATGTGTTGGATCTCTGTTTTTCTTCTTGCCTCTCCATTCCTCCCACATCTGCTCTCTTCAGAAGTAAGCTCGCATGTAGCCTAAAGAAAAATTTAAGGTATGAGAAGGCTTGAGAATTTGAATTGAGTGGTATCCTTAGAAGAAACTCAGAATCATTTTTTAGGCTTGGGGAATTTTGACAAACTTTAAAACAAAACTTGTTGTGACCCTAATTCTAAGTGAGATTGGCCACATGATATATGAAAAGTCTTGTTTTTCAAAATCTATAGTATTTTTCGTTTGGTGCCTGTACCTTTCTGTCTACTAACCCAAAGTCTTACTAATGCTGTTCTCAGAGGCTCTTTCATGAAGAATGCCTCTGAAATGTACTTTTATTTGTTTTGTTGTTTTTCAATTAGGATCTTCCAAGGCTAATTTGTTTCTCATTCTTGATCATAAAATCAAATGAAAACTTTCTTCATTGTCAGATTGTATAGCCTAAGGATAGAAATTCTTTCCTCTTGGCATTCTCTGGTACAGTTTTGTCATCTGAATTGGGAGGCCCATACACACTGCCTTGTAGGCATGGTGTACAAGTGGGCTGTATTCCAGGTCTGGTACCCAGAGCTCTTAAGTTTTTATCACAATGCTAGTGGTGCTAGCCTGTCTCTGTTTCTAATTTTTTAAGTAGGAATAATCATGCTCAATTCTTATTTATATCACAGCAACTTTTGAAGGGTTAATGAACTAGGCTCTCTAAGACACTTTTAGATCCTTGGATAAAAAGTGTTATTTAACCACAACAAGATTTCTTACTAGGAGAACCTTCCCAAAGAGATCAGAGTGCCTGTCAGACTATTTTTCACTCATCCTCATACCATCCCTGGTGGGTAAGCCTTATTATTATTAAATATAAAACAGTGTCATTACTGTTACTTTTATCATAAATAGGGGTTAATTGTGAGAAATAGAAGTTGGTAAAACATTATAGAAGAGAAGCACTGGAAAAAATTCAAAGTAGCATGCATTTGCTATTCTTGTTCCCTCTACTTTGGGTTTCAAACATCTAGTTGCATCCATGAAAACAATCTAGTCATCCTTTCTTTGGGAGAAATGGGACCCAGCACATCCCTTAAATATTTGCATTAATTGAACAACCTTTGCACACTTTCCCTTGCCCTAGATTATGTTTTAAGGGTTAATTTTAACTTACATATACCGAGAATGAGATCATTTGCAAAGGATTTACTTATTTTAAATCTTCAATTTGGGCTTCAAAACTGAATTTCCTTTTATTGAAAATATATTGGACAGCAAATAATTCACTGAGGATGTCCAGCACAAGAAGTAGATTTTGAAGAGTTTTTGAAGAGAATGACCACTCCTTTGCCTCGCATCCAAGAAAGGGAACAAACTTCATTTGGGAAGCCACATGAGCAGGAGTCCCCAACAGATTTGTCATTGGGCTGTTGAAGATTGGCCATTCAGTTTTGTGGCTTGAAGTCATGGATATGGGAAGGTTCTTCCCCACCCCTGTCTGCGATTTTCAGTCTCATCTCTGCAGCCTAGTCACATTCGGAGTTATTTCTGGCCTTTGATGGTTGTGCCACAAAGCCTGGGAGAAAGGAGTAGAAGGTCTGAAATGAATGCAAGGAAAAATGACCCCAGTTAGCCCTTAAATCTTGCCATTTGTTTTATTTCAGTGTACACCACTACATGACCAGAAATCAATAATTCCCTCTGTGTTCTCCCTAGGAAATAAATGTGTACAAACTAAAAATGGTAGGTTTACCAAGCTGTGTGAGTAGGAGACAGCAGGATGGTTGGATTTTCTCTTGAGATTCTGTGAGGGAAGCTTGGTTTTGACCAAAACTCTTTGATCCTGATGGGCTACATTTCTTTTTTTACTTGATAATGGGAAAAGTTTGTTTAGTTCACTAAAGATATTATTGAATATTCAATAAAGGACAGCAATTATGCATGTAACGGTTTTCAAATATCATACTTAATTAGGTTTTAAAATTTCTTCTTAAATCATCCAAGTCAATACTTATTTACTAGTGATATCACAAATATTGGCAGTCTTAAGATCTTTTTTTATTTCTTTATCAAATATCTGTAAAGTTTTGTGTAGCTGTTCATTGTTCTTTTACAACACGTTTTAAAATACTGGCTTCCATAACAACAGGGTTGTGTGTGTGTGTGTGTGAAAGAAAAGTATTTCCCTAAAGGAAATGAATTAGGTTTCAAAATTCCCAAGGGAATTGTTATTAAAATAAAAATAAAAAACAGTCAACCATGGGAGAAGAAAACATGACTTAAATACCTTGATATGATTCATTTTCATTTAAATTTTTCCTGTTAGGTCTATTATTTTCTACACAATAGATTACTTTGCTTTTCATGAACTACTTTAGGCTAGAAAGAGTGACTAAGTTTCTTTTTTCTTTTTTTAAACTGCTAGTTTAAGCTTTTTCTCTTTTCCTCTTAGGTACCTAATGAAATGGAGCAGTTTAGTTGATTTGTGCTTGGTTTCATCCAGAATTCAATTAAAATTCTTCCAGCTTAGCCAGAGCCTTCTGATTCTTAAACCTTGTCCAGGATGTACAGCTGTAGTAGAAGCAGGAATAATGAGTGAAAGAATACATTTGTTTCCATCTTATGGAGTTATCTGTGTCAGGGTTCCTCACTGTGATTTATGAAGAGCCGTACTGTACTACTGTACGAATGGGGCCATAGAGTGTAGGGGTTAAAGAGCTCCACCTCTCAGAGTTGGACTGCCTGGTTTGCTGCTGTTTTAGGATTTATTTTAATTATTTTATTTTATTTTTATTTATCCTCCCACCCCCACCCCATTGTTTGCCCTTGCTGTCTGCTCATCTTCTTTTTAGGAAGCACTGGGAACTGAACCCGGGACCTCCCATGTGGGAAGGAAGTACCAAACCGCTTGAGCCACCTCTGCTCCCTGCTTGTTGTGTCTCTCATTGTGTTGTGTCTCTCATTGTATTTCCTCTCATTGTGTTTCCCCATTGCGTTATCTTGTTGTGTCAGCTCACTGTCTTGCTCAGCTTCTTTAGGAGGTACCGAGAACTGAACCCAGAACCTCCCATATGGTAGGTGGGTGCCCAACTGCTTGAGCTACATCCGCTTCCTGGACTGCCTGGTTTTGAATCTCAATTTTCTACCCTTGTATGTGCCCTTGTGCAAGTTACTTAAAACCTTGAAACTTCAGGTTCTAGCTCCAGTAGTCTTATTGTATTGGCAGTGTATAACAACATTGGCATTAGGTAACTGTCTTAAAAATCTCCTGTTGTGATAAATTTGAGTTCATGAAAATTTAAATTTAAATTTACATGGGAAAAATCCTTGTCAAAAGACAAATGACAAACTTGGAAAAAATGTATTTGCAATTCACAGCATATAGAGCTCTTTTTCCTAATATATAAAGAATACAATGCAGTAAAAAACCAGACAGTTGTGAAACTTTTACCATGATCTACTGTGCTATAGACTTCATGTCTTTAATACATATCCTCAGAACCTATCAGGAAACCCCGAGGTTGGAGAAGGGTTTGGAACACATACACCTAAGGTATAGCCGCAGTGTGTAAACTTTAGACCTGGATTTTTTCCCCCCATTATATAGCTGCATCTCAGAAATGTTCATTTATTACCAATGGTACCTTTGTATCCCCCCCTTTCTCTGTTGTCCATGATTTTTCTCATCTCCTTTTGCTGTCTCCTCCTCTCATCCAGAATGTCACTGAGGAGTCCTGTTGGTATTTCATTCATACTATTTCACATCTGCTCCAGTCTTTTCAGGCCCATTGCTGTTGTTTTAGTCAATAGACTCTCAGTACCTCCCTCATGACTAACTCCCACCAAGGTCTCCTTTCTTTTTCTTTTCTTGTCCCCTTTTCCAGTCAGTGTGGTATACCATACCCAGATTAATCTCCCTAAAACATGGTTTTCATCAGGCCACCAGCCTACTCAAAACACCTTCAGCCGTTCCCTACCACTAGGGTGAAGTCTAACTCTTGAGTCTGTCTCTCAGGGCCCCCTTTAATCTGATTCATCCTCCTTGTATCTCTAGCTTCAGTCTTCCTCACTACTGCTTTTTAAGAACCCTGCATGTATCCGGGCTGGTTTATTTGGCCCTGCCTGCCATGCCCGTTTCAGCCTCCTTGATGCCTCCTGCCTTTTCTGTTAAGTTCTGTGCTTGTCACAAGGCCCAGATCAGGTCCTGTCTCCTCCAGATGGCTTTCCTAGTTGCCCTGGCTCTCAGTGTCCACTGTTTCCATACCTCTGCTGCATTTATTTATTGCCTGTACCCATAATCTCATACTTAATGGTTGCTATGTTTTGTTTTTGTAAACTTTCAATCAAAATAGAACATGCATGCTGAAAAGTGTGCAGATCACAAAGTATACCACTCAGTGGCTTTTCACAAAGCGAACACACCCATGTCATCAGCATTCCTCTCTTCTGGTACCCGTCTGTCTCCCTGACTACATGCTAAGCATGTGGGAAACAGGAACCACATCGTAAGACTCATCGCAAATGCATAACATGGCAAATGAATGACATCAGGTCCTCAGTGATGTTGCTTATCAGCATCTGGAGCTAAGAAAGGGATAATAAAAGCGCCTAAGAAATTCATAGAAATTTGAAGGTGTATACGAAATTTCCATTATGAACTACGAATTCTTTCTGAGAACCAGTTAGAATTGAGATATGCTACCTGTTCTCTTAATGAGAGATAATATAATTTTGATAAGTCCTAGTCAGAGATTCCTAAGTGACGACCTAGCATTTGGATCTTTAAATCCAGTCTATATAAGTGCATCTCATAGTTTTCTCTTTGGAGACTTAAGGTACACAGATATTGACAACATTAATTTTAGTTGTCATTTATATTCAACAAATATTTATTGATCATATACAATCTACTGGATATTGTTATAGTGCTGAGGTTTTACCATGGATAACAAAAAATACTGCCTCTCTGGAGCTCGTACTATGAGTCACTAAAAGAAAGGCTCAAGACTGAAGTATAATGACTAAATAATAAGATAACTAGGAAAAATTGTTATTAAATCATCTGTATTACAAACAGAACAAGAACATGGAGATAGAAAAGGCCAATGAAGATTGGCACTGTACTAGGGACTTTTGGATAGAAATTCATTTGATTATTACATTATCAAAAGACATGAAGAAGATGGCAACTTCTGAAGGTAAAGTAAATACAAGGTTAAGGAGAGCAGCGAGATCTTAAAAACATAATGATAAGAAATACCTGATGTTTCAGCAACACAGGGCAGCTTACAAGGCATTTTTACTTGTTCTTCTCATTTGATCTTGGCTCATTGTGATCTTTTACCCCTTATGAGGTAGACACAATAGATGGTATATATCACCTACCCAAAGTCACTCAGTTCCTGCATGCTGGGAGTGAGTCTAAATTCCAGCTCTCTTTTCTCAGGTTGTACCTTGGTGGGGCATGAGAATTTATGTTTGCTCTTCTCTTTCAAGTTTTATAAATTACAGCATTTTAATCACCTCTCAGCTGACTCCATTATTGCTGCAGTTTTATAAACCTAAAGCAAGAGAATCTCCCTGGCAAATCACGCTGTCTAGAGATTATCTGCATAAGGCAAAGTTAAGTCACTTCCAGCTCATTTCGTAGGCTGCCAATCCTTAAAAAGTAACCTGTTGATGAGTTCCCAGTTGTTGTTGTTGTTTTAAGATTTATTTATTTATTTCTCTTCCCTCCCCTCCCCCACCCTGGTTGTCTGTTCTCTGTGTCTGTTTGCTGTGTCTTCTTTGTCCACTTCTGTTGTTGTCAGTGGCATGGGAATCTGTGTTTCTTTTTGCTGCGTCATCTTGTTGTGCCAACTCTCCATGTGTGCGGCACCATTCCTGGGCAGGCTGCACTTTCTTTTGCGCTGGGCGGCTCTCCTTATGGGGTGCACTCCTTGCGTGTGGGGCTCCCCTACGCAGGGGACACCCCTGTGTGGCAGGGCACTCCTTGTGCGCATCAGCACTGCGCATGGGCCAGCTCCACATGGGTCAAGGAGGCCCAGGGTTTGAACTGTGGACCTCCCATGTGGTAGATGGACACCGTAACCACTCGGCCAAGTCTGCTGCCCCCAATTGTTTTTTTTTTAAGCAAATTTTTTGTCTTTTTTAAAAGACACATAGATCACACAAAAGTTACATTAAAAAATATAAGACGTTTCCATATACCCCACTCCCCACCCCCACTTCTCCCACATCAACAGCCTCTTTCATCAGTGTGGCACATTCATTGCATTTGGTGAATACATTTTGGAGCACTGCTACACCATGTGGATTATAGTTTACATTTTAGTTTACACTCTCCCTCAGTCCATTCAGTGGGTTATGGTAGGACATATAATGTCTAGCATCTGTCCCTGCAATATCATTCAGGACAACTCCCAAGTCCCAAAAATGCTCCCACATCACACCTTTTCTTCCCTTTCCCTGCCTTCAGCAACTCCTGTGGCCACTGTCTTCACATCAATGATACAATTTCTTCCATTGCTAGAGTCACAATAGTTCTATAGTAGAATACCAGTAAGTCCATTCTAATCCATTAGTTTTGTTTTGTCTCATCTTTTTTTTACCCCTTTGGTTATGTCTTCTGTGCATAGAAGGCTTCAGTTTGCAAAGCTATAAATCTGTCAGTCTTGTTGACATGGCTTTCACTTCAAATTATTGTTCAGCAAAGGGATTAGCTGATTGCTATTTGGGGGCTGAATTTCTTTACACAAAGGGGTGGATATGGTCTGAACAGGCTTCCAAAGCCAGCAAGTGAAGTCAGTTGTGTAAATCAATGCAGGCAAGAGAGTTGATCACCTTTCTGGAAGACAATACAGTGCACACACGACCTCTAAATAGATCTTTGGGGTCAAGTTGATGTCATGTTGAAGAATCAATATTTACTAGGCTTTATAAAGTTAGCCTTTAATGAACCCCAGGCATTTTGCTACGCCATTAATTGTAGGACGAAGAAAGGTGACAGTGGCTGAAGTTGATGTCTGTTGAGGTTGTATAAAAATAAGTGAAGGAGAAGATGTAACTCGAGTTTTTGAGCACCTGCTTCTCACATACGAGGTCCCAGGTTCAATCTCTGGTACCTCCTAAAACCAACCAACCAACCAACCAAAATAAGTGAAGAGATAGTTGCTTGCTAATGTAGACAGACCCTACCCTTAGGTTCTACTCAAGTCTTGTTGGGTACATGTATTAAAAGGCTTTCTTGTGATCTTATGGGCATTTTAAGAAAGAGCAATTCTTGCATCCTAACTGAAGAAGGTAAACCATTTATCTTTGACTTTCCTTATCCAAGCTGTGTGACTTGATTTTCTTGAGATGAACTCTGATGTCATTTTGAGTTCTGCCTTATAAATGTGCTAAACACAAGGGCAGGTCCCTCTTAGAGTATATCTCATCCTTCCCTCTGACACACTTGAAAGCTTTTATAAAGAACTGCAGTAAAGAGCATGTACTTTAGGACACTGGCATGAATCCAAGTCTAATTGAAGGTTTTTGAGAAATATTATCATTTGTACTTGCTCCATTGCTCAGTAGAAGTGTTCCTGTGCTTGTTTGGGGTATGTGTTCTGCATCCCTTAGTGGGTTGTTACACTCAGTTGTGGGCCAGGAGCCTTGTGTTCTATTTACTTTAATATATAGTCAGTGCTCCTGATGAATGCCATTGACTAGGTAGAGGCACCATTACATCAAATTTTATCCTGGCTATAACAAAACTAGGATCTCAAAAGGGGTATATATAGCCAGTACCTGAGAGTCATAGGAGCAGTTTTGTCAGGCCTGTGAATCTGGGTGTGGCCACAGGATGTTTGTTACAAGTTCTTGGTCTTATCCGTTCAGTAGATAAATTTTGGAATCAACTTTCCAGACCTTTTTTCTCCAGTGCATTTGTCAGGAGAGACTTTAGAAGTAATCAGATGGAAAAGCTGGCTATGTTCCCACCCATCTCTATCCCTTCTCTCCAGGATCATTACTCAGAATAAATAACTGAAAAGGAAAGCATGAGAGCTTGATTGGGACTGTTATCATTTGGTGTTTTTACCAGAGAACTTGATGTTTAATATTTTCACCTGTAATCTTCTTCAGATATTCATTCTAGGTTTTTATTCTTCCTTCTCAGCTCTTCGAGAACTTCTACTTTGGTGCCTTAAAGCTCAATTCAATTCACATCTCTCAGAGGTTCACAGTGGACAGCTTTGGAAACTATGCCTCCTGTGGACAAATTGACTTCTCCTGAGGTGGGTTTTGGAAAGCACTAGAAGATGAATGTTCTCCCAAGGTGCTGAGAAAAGATGACTCTTTTCATTGCCAAGGAGGGATGTGGAAATTTGGATGGTGACTTTCTCCCATGGTTTCTGCTGGTTGTCCATAGTCATCCAGTTACAGCCAGGATGGTTGTGGTCATAAGGAGAATGTATGCCCATGCCCCCTGGCTTGTTCATCTGTAACAAGGTTCATGTTTCTTTCTGAAGCACTTCTCTGGAAATTATACTTCAGAAATTCATTGGGGCTCAAATTCACATAATTTCTTTTTCTGAACTAATGACTGACACTGGGAGACTCCTAGTCTCCTTTTTTCCTGTAACCTCAAGCTGTAGAGACCTCTGTTAAACCACATCTCCACTGGATAAACACATCCTGATTTTGCCCTGGCCATTAAACTCTTTTGTATTAATACTTTAAAAGAGAATTAAAGACACATGGTCTTGTTAATCTCTCAGCCTAAGTCAAATATCTATAATTTTCTGATTTGCATTTTTCTGTTCTTTTTTTTCCCCCTAACTTTTAATTTCTATCCATAAAGTAGGTAAGCATATCTTTAGCAAAATATCTGTTAAAGTTTTTACCATTTACTTTGCTTGATTTGACCTTTTTCTGCTACCAGGTCTCCTGTTCCCTCACCCTTCCCCCCTTGCCTTCCCATGTCCCTGATGGACTGCAGTTTTGTAGCTCTTTTCTGTTTACGTCTCAGGGCAGCAGCAAGAGAAACAATGATATCAGCAGAACTGTGCAGAGTTCCCTGGGAGAACGTTAGCCACAGAAGGTTCTCTTTCGCTGCAGAGCCGCGGAGAGACGAATGCTCCCTGCAGCAGTCCTGCACCACCCTGGAGAGCTCCAACCTGCCCATCACCTCTCATCTTTCCCTCCTCAGTCTTTCTCCCGCTCTGTCCTTGCCCTAACTCTTTCCCTCATGGCTTACCCTTACCGTAATTCTTACTTTTGTTAGCTCAGTCTGATTCTGAACCCTGTGTTAATGTCGCTTCCTGGTGAGGGCTGTGTACAACGTTAGATTTGTTTATCAGTGAAACTGCACAGATCATTTGTGAATAAATGAATTTCCAAAGTAACTGTGTTTTTTCTTTTGTTATTAATCACTTATTTGATTTTGACCCTCTTAGTCCCTCTGTGTGTTGGGATACACCATGCCATCACTTACTCACTGGCATAGCTATTGTATTCTTCTGGGACTTATGTATTGGTCCCTGCAGGGCTAGTTTTTCCCCAAAGGCCTAGGCACTCTACTGGTGAGATGTATTTTTTAATGTAAGTTAAGATTTTATCCCACCTCAGATTGTTCGACGGCATATGGGAATGACTGCTCCCAGAGACAGTACTAGGACTGGCCTCCGTGGGGTTCTGTGCCCTCCTCTCCTTGGTGCTGCCTTCTCTTATTGGTGTCTTTCTGCAGTGGCCATTGGGCAACCTGGGCCTGGAAGTAAAGCTGCCCTTTTTTGGTAAATCAGAGCTTTAGGACTCACGTTTTTAGGATATTTTTAAAGTTTTGTCTTTGGAAAATGTATCTTTATATATCAAATACCAAATTCTTAATAGGATATTACTTGGAATTTTAAAATTCATCTTTTAAATTTTCACCCCAGAAGTCTGTAGACGAATTGTTGAGAGAGTGTAGTAGCTCTAAATGAGAGCAAATAATTTTTGATAGAGTTAAAAGAATTTTTCAAGATCCAAGTTCCTTTCTCACGAATTGTAATGGGATAAAGGTTAGAGGATTTGCTATTGTGTTATAATTGAATCTCCCTTAATGTTACCACTTTGTAATTCGTTCTACACTGAGATAGAATTAAACTGCCCCTAACATAGCTCTAGTTGGCTTTTGAGGCACCAACTTCACCCTCCAGTTTCTCTCAGAAAGGGAGAGGAAATCTCGTATCACTATTAAACTTACACAAAATCCATGCTGTTGTACAAGGAGTTTTTTTTATGGAAAATAACTTTTTTTCAGTTACCAGAGGGCAGGGATTGAACCTGGGACCTCGTACGTGGGAAGCCGGCTTCCCTGGGTTGTTTTGCTTCCCTGGGTTGTTGTTTTTATTGTTTTGCTTGCTGTTTGTTTTTGTTTTTTCAGGAGGCACCAGAAACTGAACCTGGGACCTCCATGTGAGATGCAGGCACTCAACCACTTGAGCCACATCTGTTTCCAGTTTTAATTTTTTTGGAGGAGGCAATGAGTTACCCCCATGTGACTTCTCTACCCATGGTAGAGACATTTTTAGATATTACTTCAGATTTTTTTAATGCGCGCCAGAATTTATGAAACTGGACATTGATTAGAATCCAGTGCCATAATGACACAGAGCTTGAATAAGGTTGCTTTTGTGCTGTATTATTTTTCCTGGAGCTAAAGGGAACCAGAGATAGATTGAGTTGAACCAATGGGATATTTCTCAGATTCCACCTTGATATCAAAGGGAGCATGGATATCAAAGCCGAAGGCAGCTATAAGTGAGAAAAGTGACTGCTGTGTGGCTGCTTTTTAATAACTTCAAAAAAAAATTGTAAAATGTTCATTTAAAGATAAAATATGTTCACTTTGTAAAAATCCATTGTTCTGCAATTCATTCTTTGTTCTTTTTTCAGTGTGTATATTCTATATCCTTCATTTTAAGTGTTTATTTAAAATATAAACATAAACCATGGACTATAGCTAATAGTACAATATGAAATTATAAAAATGTTCCTTTATCAATTTTAACAAATGAACCACATTAATGCAAGGTGTTAATAATAGGGTGGTATATGGGAACTCTATTTTATGCATGCTTTTCTGTAAACCTACAAATTCTCTAATAAAAACATTTTTAAATTAAAAAACGAATTTCATCACTCAAAGGTAGCTGTTCTCTGCTCACTTATGCATATATCATATCATTTAGCAATTTTTGACAAATAACTAATTTCAACCAAATGATCATATTTGCCATGAACTTTTTTTTTTTTTTTAGGAGGTACCAGGGCTTGAACACAGGACCTTGTACATGGGAAGCAGGCACTCAATGGCTTAAGCTGTATCTAGTCTCTATACCTGTTTTTGGATTTATTTTTTTCAGTTATGGGGACTGGGGATTGAACCTGGAATCTCATATGTGGGAAGCTGGCACTCAATACTGAGCAACATCAGCTCCCCTGCCAAGAACTTTTGTATTAAGTCATTTAATCTTTACAGCCACTGAGGTTGGTATTGTCCTCATTTTACAGGTTAGAAAACTGAGGCTTAATAAGGTCAGATTTGCCCAATGTCATACAACTTGTAAGTGATAATTCAGTGGTTCTCAAAGTGCGGTCTGAGGACCCATAGGTGTCCCTGAGAACCTTTTAGGGGTGTCTGCAAGGTCAGAACCGTTTCCATAATAATACTGAAGTGTTATTTGTCTTTTCACTTATTCTCTTACAAGTATATAGTGGAGTTTTCTAGAGGTTATGTGACATGGTGACATCATCACCCTGATGGTTAATAGAATTAGAATATGGGCTTGTGAATTTTTATATTTTCTAAGTTGTTTGGTTTAGGGTATAAATATGTGTGTTTTCATAGATTAGCTCAGTTTGTTCTCAGTATTTCTACTATGCTTGTATTAGCAATCTTCAGTTATACCTGCTATAATGAAGAAGTTGATAGGAGAATCCCACTGTCTTCTTTTGAGTTAGTATTAAAGAGATTTGCAAAACTAAAGCAGTGCCATTTGTCTCACTGAATTTTTCTTTTGAAAATAGTTTTTACTATATATATTATTTTGTTAATATATGAAGGGTTCCTTATTGTTTTTAAATAAATTATTTTTTAAAATTCTTAGTTTTATTTTTTAGGTATAGTAAATATATATATATAAATGACCCAGGCAAAAGTTCTTTAGGATCCTGAATAATTTTTTAGTGTAAAGGGCACCTGAGTCCAAAAAGTTTGAGAACCACTGCATTATACTATACTTCCTTCCATATGGGATCTATATTATACATGATATTCTGTAACAGGCTTTTCTAACCCAACTATGTAGTGGTCCCATTTGTTGTCAATAGATACAAATCTACATCATTATTTTTAATGTCTGTATAATATTCTATTGTGTTATAATTCAACTAATTGGTTAATGAACATTGAGTTGATTTCCAGGTTTGGTTATTATAAACAATTCTGGAATGAACATCTTTTGCATTTTCTTTTTGTGTTTGTGGGGACATCTAGAATTGGAATTAAATAGTTTTAAAGATGTGATTAAATTTAAGTTTCTTATTAGGAAACTAATTTCCTCTCCCCTATTTTGTATTGCTAAATATTGAGTGCAAACAACAATGTATAAAACATATACACCATTTAACAAATAACACCCAGAAGTGCCTCACATTTGGGGCCATTGGTTTGAATAGTTTGATCCATCAGTAATTCTCTCAAAATTAGGAAAATCTTTTCTTTATAAGCCAAAAGGATTGGCCATTTTCTGCAACTGTTATCCCCATCATCTGGAAATTTGGATTCCCCCTCCTTAAAAGCTTTACTACTGGTTTAACTAACAATCCTGAACTGTTGTTGGTTTGCTTTCAGCACAGTACTAATATTGACCCAGCTTACAGGTGCTGCAGGAAGCAGGTCCTATTGGAGGTGCCCAGGAGTATGAGAAACATTTTGACCTTCAAAGGTCAGGAAACCACTTTATTGTCTTATTGATGGGGGCATCTTGTCAGTGCCTTTCCAAACTCTTATTTCTTATAAACTTCAGTTTATAAGATAGTTCTGGAATGGGAGAGTTGCATCATTTGGGGCACATCTCCCCAGTGCTTTGGAGAGAAGTGATTATCTTTACTAAAAGACCACAGGATTGAGATAGTGGGAAAAGATGGCAAATTTTGGTAGGTCTTTCAAACTGTGGGACACCATTGCCATCTCTTCCTCATTTGAGGGAAGAACTAACATTTTTTAAAATGCTCACTCTTCCCAGATACTATGCTTAGTATTTAATTTTGCTTGAGTTCCCCAGCAATCTTACGAGACAGGTGGTATTATTACTTTTGAAATAGAAAATATATAAGGTAATTTGCCCAAGAACCAGGCTACTAGGTGGGATTGCACCTCCTGTTTATAGGCAGCAAAACTTCCATGATATGGTGCCACCTCCCAATCCAGTAAGACTGCTTTACTTACTGTGAAATGAAGATACCATTTTAATTCTACCTCAGTGTAGAATGAATAACAAAGTGTAAGATTAAGGGCCTCACTGCAGTACCCTCACTAAAATTAACTGGAAAGGACAAAAGAAAACACGGGAAGGAAACTATTGTTTTCTGTTTTCCCAAGGGTATCCCAGCCCAAGTCACTCAGAATGGCAGGGCAGGCCAGACTCAGGGTGACTGAACTTTGTAACCTGTTTTTCCCGACCAATAAAACAGCCATGGTTTTCACTGTCTTTGGTTTTTGTTTGTTTATTGTTTTTTTTTTTTTTTTAAGTGATCACAGCCATCTTTATAAAAACAGTCTGGGGCTTGGGTCCCAAAAGTTCAGTATATTTTGTCCTGTCACATTATCTGTTTCCTCTTCAATTTATTTGTAATATAAACCTCATTCCATTTGTGCTCTCATCCTGGGACTGCACAGCCTCTGGCCTTCCCAGCTGATATGCCAACACATTTTCTACAGGCAGTGAGGAGGGTTGCAATTTTAAACAAAAATCTAAGCACCCCAAACAAAGTCAGCCCCCTCCACCCCACCCTAGTGGTTTATTAAAATCAACTTGAAGTCAAACCCTTGAGCGAATGCGTCTTTTCCAAATTTGCAGCCTCAAGGCAGATGAAATGTGACCCATTTGCCTTTTCGGGTTGCGGGAAAGACAGCTAACAAAAGGGGTGACAGCCTCCAAACAGCTGCTTGGGGAAAAGGACATCTGCCTGGGTTTTACCAGCCATTCAGTTCACCAGCCTTGCCTTGAAAAGAGCATGTGGGCTGGGGAGCAATAGTTCTGAGGCAGCCAGTTGTTATATGGCTTTTGTCTTCATGAAGTCACCCATTACCCAAGAGCCATAACTCGCAAGAAGCCAGCTGTCAGGGCTGTGGCGCAGACCCTTCTGGGCGGGAGGGAAGGAGAAAGAGGTCTGTGGTCAAACTCCCTTTTAGACACCTGAGCCTGGTTGGCTTTGTCACCAGAGAGTTTTGTGTCTTCTTAACCCAGTCTTCCCCTTTTCTTGCTCCTCACCCTTGGAGAGACTACAGGGGCATCTCTGGATTCCGATTACGGTTTGCAACTCCTTGAGGGCGGGGCTGGGCTGCAGCTAGTGTTTGGCTCTTCCATCCAGGGCTTGCTTTGAAATCTACCCCCTGTTAATTTTTTTTTTTTTAAACCAGGTATGATGATGTCAAACGTGATGCTGATGCTACAGTTACAGACACAGCCCCTGCTGGCGCAGCCTCTCTAATTCTCCCTCCCGGCGTCCAGCGCTGGGCTTTTTCAGACAAGTGCATCTCCCAACCAGGTCACATTTCAGCCGCGACCCACCATCCGTCTTTCACCGGAGCCAGACCGCAGGAGGAGGGCAGAGCGAGCCGAGGAAGACGACGCTGCGTGTGCCTCGCCAACAGCGCGCGGCGGGAGGGAGGACATTAAAACACTGCAGAAGTCAAGACCCTCCCAGGTCCAAACAGACCACGATGCGCGCCCCGGGCTGCGGGAGGCTGGCGCTGCCGCTGCTGCTCCTCGCCGTGGCCGCCCTGGCCGAAGGCGATGCCAAAGGGCTCAAGGAGGGCGAGACCCCCGGCAATTTCATGGAGGACGAGCAATGGCTGTCGTCCATCTCGCAGTACAGCGGCAAGATCAAGCACTGGAACCGCTTCCGAGACGTGAGTCTGCCGGGCCGCGAGGACCGAGGTCGGGGGGGGGGGGGGCGCAGTTTGGGGGAGCCAAGACCCCCGCGCTGGGAGCGGGGGCTGCACGCCGCAGTCCAGCCCGCTAATCGCCCGGAGCGTAAACAACGCGCACCCCCCTCGGCCGCTCTGCCCAGCCGCCCCCGTCACAGCCCTGCGCCCCCTCCCCGAGCCCCGCCGGCAGGGGGGCCGGGGTCGGGGCCCGCAGCCTTGGGTCCCGGGTTCCCACGCACTGCCCTGGCGAGCCCGGGACGAGGAGACACTCTTAGGGCGCGCACAGGCGACAGGGTCGTCCCCGCAGGCCCGGCGCGGAGAAGGGGTGCGGGGGGGCGCACGGCGGGGGCGGGCGGGGGCGCAGACCTGCTTGCTCCCCGCTGCCTTTCTGTGAGCGGCCCGGGTGTCGGCCCCCAGCCGGGTGGAGGCTGCAGGCTCCTTAAGCCCGGCACTGCGGAAGGGGCAGGTCTGGGTGGGGCCGGCGGGAAGGTAGCGTCCCCTTGCTCCGATGCCCTCTGCTCTCGCTCTGGGCTTTGGGGGAGAGAGGAAGTCGGGGACCGTGGCCCGATCTCTGAGTTGGGGGTACCTAGTAACCCTCAAAAAATGAGATGGTGAAAGGCGTGTCGGCGGGGGGCGTTGAGAATGCCCGAGGCCGCCGGGCGTCTGCAGGAGCCAGCTCTGGGGTCCCCGTGCAGAGGGGCGTGAGCACCCACCGAGCCTGGTTTTCCCGGACCCACCTTTGCGGGGCTGCCCGGGCCAGAGGAAGGAGAACCGCCCTCCCCCCAGCCGGGCACGACTGCAGCCCGGTGGGCTTGCAAAGCAGAGGGGAGAGCCCAGGAGCTGGGTGGGCGGCCTGGGTCGACGCCCTCGAGAGCCCGGGGCTTAACCTTGGGGGGAACTTGGCGGGGTGCGGGGTGGGGGCGGGGAAGCGGCTGCGGACGAGTGGGCTTCGCTGCGGCACTTTGTTTACTGGCACCTGTAGATCGGAGGAGAAACCAAAGGCGGCTTCCCGGGAGGGCCAGCTCCTTCCTGCCAGCCGGGGGTAGAGCGGGCAGGGAAGGCAGAGGGCGTGGCTGGGGCCCCCCCGGAACGGTGGGAGTGCGGGCGGGGGATGGGCGCTGGTGCTGCTGGAGAAGCCGGCGGATCCCGGGGACCTAGCGCTCCCGACGCCGGGTTCCCGGAAAGCCGTCTTTGGGACTCCAGCTCCTACTCGTCGTGTCGCAAATTCTCTCGTTGGAACCACCTAGTCCCACACAGGCCATCCCACGACCCTTCTCATCTTCTCTGAAATTATGCGCACCCAGAAGTTCCTTAGAAAAAAAATCTAAAACCCATGCTTCATATGATAGCTAGATAAATGATGGGGATGTTTCTTTGAAAAGTCAAGCTGGCAGGTTGAAATTCACCAAAGGGAGAGAGTTGCTGCGGGATACAGGGGCCTCAGGCTGAGTGGCCCGGCCGCAGAATGGGCTGGCCGCTTGACCTCTCGCTTGCCTGGCCCAGGGAGAGCTCCAGCTCGGCCTCCTGGGCGTCACCGCAGGCCCGGCACCGAGCAGCTGCAGTCCCTGGCCACTGTCTCGGAAGCGCCGGCTTCAGCAGCATGGGGCGGCGGCGGGCTGCCCGGCCAGAATCCATGTGTCACCGGCCTGGGCCTCCCTGGGGTCTCTGACTGTTGGGTCACACCAAACCGGACCAGTGAAGGTCAGAGGGAAAGGAGATGGTTAATCGGAACGATAAAGGTTTAAAATCAAAGATTGCTCTCCACCTCCCTTCCTCCACCTGCTGCCGATAGCTGATGACGCTGCGGGTGAGGATAAATTCCTGACTGCTCGACCCGGCTGAGCAGGGCTGCCCACCTGTCTCCCTGCACTGATGCCAACCACTTCCCCCTTCCTCCCAGGCTCATCAGAAGAAAGGCCCCAGATTTGAAACTCTGCAGTCTCAGGCCCCCCCCCCCCACCCCGCTCATGGAAAGCTTTAGGGCATGTATTGGTTTGGGTGGCCTGAGGCTTTTGTAGGGCATATTTCCTTTAAAATCCCAATTATGGTGGTTGGATGCAGGAGGACAGGGCCAGGAAGAGGAAAAGGAGGAGGAGGAGGAGGAAGGCTGGGCAGGAGGGCTTGCAGTTTCTGCAGAAAGGCAGGATGCTGCTAGCTCAGATCCACTGCATTGCATAACTCCTGGGGTGCCACAACATGAACGGTGTCCCCTGGAGTTGTGCAGTGTACAGCTTAAACAAAGGGGCCCTGCCAGCATTACCGACACTCCTCTCTGTCCTCTGTCATGAGAAGTGCCGTTTTCCACCCTTGGAAGACCTTCCAGTTGGTTGCTAAATAGCCACAGGCTTTATGTACATTTCCATCTTCAACAGGGCAGCTCTCTGGAAAACATGCTCCTTGGCTTCTTAAAGGAGAGCTGGGAATCTCTTCTGAACTCCTAACTGGTTACCAATTTGCATTGGAACCTTGTTCTTCATCAATCACAAAATGGCACAAGGTCCCAGTTTGGCCAGTAGAAGGGAGCCAAGCAGGAGCGGGATAATCTTGGGGCAAAGATTGAGGGAGCAGGTGGGTGAGGGAAGTATCTCATTAAATAATGTTGGCTGAAGTGAGGGGGGAAGATTGAAGGAATCTGCCAAGATTTAAGGGAGAGCCAAGAAGAGGAAGAAAGCTTGGGGAATTGCTTCAGTTTGCAACTGGCCATACCTGGTTGGGGGAGAGTGCAGTTTAGCATTCTTTCTCTGAGTGCTAGGATTATAGGGAGAGCAGGATTTACCAGTTGAATAATCCTCCCCTCCAGGAGGGCTCACGGCTCTCACATCCTGTGCTGGGTCCATCTCTTTTAATGCTGGATAGTTGCTGCCAGGAGGAGAGAATTTCTTGTCAGAGGAGATGGGGAGGTTGGGATTTGGCTTGGGCCAATGCTTGACCTGGCTCCCTGGCCCACAGATCTAGCTGCACCCTGGCCTGGGCGGTCCTGGGCTTTTCTGAGTCCTCCTCCCTGAATCACCAGATTCACTTTCTGCAGAACTGGGTGGAACTTTATTGCAGGTCTTTGGAATAAAGCATCCAAGTCTTTGCAGAGGTGGGCATTTGAGATGAGCCCATTACACAGCATTCTTCAGAGGCAGGCTCCAAAGGACCTGGCTAGGAGAAATTGACCAACCTCTTTCTTCTTGACTCTTCTCCCTTCTGCACTCTACTTCTTTTTTGTTGTTGTTGAGGTACCAGGGGCTGGGAATTGAACCTGGGACCTTATATGTGGGAAGCCAGCATGCAACTGCTGAGCCACAGCCACACATTGGCTTCCCTGAGTTGGTTTTTTTTGCTTGTTTTGCTTGTGGTTTGTTTTTGCTTTTTCAGGAGGCACTGGGAACCAAACTGGGGACCTCCCATGTGGGAGGTGGGAGCTCAGTCACTTGAACCATATCTGCTCCTCTTCATTAAATTTTAACTTTTATGAGTGCCTAGTCCAATGTTTGGCACCAGGAGGCAGCCAGCTGTTATATGTCGAATCACTGCCAGCAGTGGACACTTACAGGAGCACACTGTGTGCATTGTCTCTTGTGCCTCCCAATAACCTGTGAGGTAGTTATTGTTACATTATCCCCACCCATTTTCTGGTTGAAGAAACTGAGGCACAGAGCAGTTAAGTAACTTGCTCAAGAGTCAGTAGCTAGAAACTGGCACAGCTGGGATTTGACTCCAGGTCATTTAACTCAATTTTGCTTTTTGGGGAACTCTAGGTCCAACCCTTTGTGAAAGTGGGAGGGAAGGGTCTACCCTGAAGAACAAAGTCCATCCTGGCTTCTGCCTTACGAGCCTCCAAGGATGCCCTGGGTAGGAGCAGCACCTCCTAGGAAGGTGGACCAAATTCTCCAGTGACTGACAGCCTGCCTCCAGCCTACTCCCTACCAGACCTAGCTATGCTCCAAGGCAGCTCTCCACCCAGGGAAGGCAAGCCGTGCAGTGTGGTCAGGAGAGCTCTGGCCTGGGAGATGGAAGGCCTGGGTTCAGGTTCTGGTTCTGCCCTTGCTGGCCACATGATGCTGGGCACCATAACCTCTCAGGGCTTCAGTTTCAGGTGGGAGCCTGAAATGAACATGTAAACATGAAGGTATCTTGTTGGAGGGAGGTAAGGCATCCATTTCAGGCAGTACTCTCCAGCCCCATAGAGAAACCACCAGATGAATCAATATTTCTGGGCTAGCCACACCACGGCTCAGTCTAATTCACTAATTGACTCATTATGGCCAATGTGAGCACCTCCTGTTCGGTGGGTGCTTCACCAGGATGCTGTGATCTGGTCCAGGGATACCATTGCCTGCTCACTGCACGTGACTGCCATGTTTTTATGAACACCAAGTAGGTCAGTAGCAAGGACCAGCCCCTCCCACACACATACCCCTAAACAAATGCAAATGTGCCAATGAGCTGCACAGATGTTTATGGATGAGTGACTGTGTGAGAAGAACCCAGAATTGGGTCAGAATGGCTTCCACATTGGAGTTTGGGGATGGGAAGTTGGTCCTTACCTGGCCTCCTTCTCCAGAGGTTGTTCACTCCTCTCCCACACGGGAGGGGGCTGGCAGTGTGGTACAGGACGCTTGAACCCCCAGTGGTGCTCCAGGCCTTGGGAAAGGAGGAGGCTCCCCTCATCTTCCTGCCTGTTTGAAGAGGGTGGAGAGTGAAGACCACCGCCTCCCACTCTCTAGGAAGTCAAGAGGCTGTGTGGAGGAGTGGGAGAGCGTTATCTTACCCTGACTCCCGAAAGCCCAGGGAGAGAACTCTGCTTATTTTCCCAGTGAAAGGACAGGACTAGCTTTGTGACCTTGGGGAGTCACCTCATGCTTCTGGGCCTCCATTGTCCCATTGGTTTGATGGGCAGGCTAAACAGAATGATCTCCCTATGACTCTGGGAGGACAGCTCCTCCACCCACAGACTTGCCCCCGCCACCAAGCATCTGTGACCACATCAGAGTAAGGTGTGTGTTAGTTAGAGGCTGAGATCCCTGGGAAATAGGGTCTGATGGCATCTCTGAGAAAGCACAGGCTGGGGCTGGGCATACCACCTTGCACCTGTGTCCTTGCAGGTGCAATGTGGGTGTCTTAGGGCTGTGGACTGCCCAGGCCTGGGCCTGGAGATGTAATTTAGACACCACCGTGTCTAAACCTGATGGGCAGGCCTGGGCCTGGCTGCAGGCTGTAGGGTGATGTGACACTTGAGGCATGCCAGCCTCTGACCCGCCAGGGGTAGGTAGGTCCCCTTCCTCAGGGTTCCTGCATCATTTATTGGCCATGAACTCAGTTAGCACATGTTGGGGGCTGCCTTGTGGCATCACTTCTACTGTGGGCTTGTATCTCGTGTTCTCCTACCGTATTTTTCACATGTGTTATCATGTTTCTCCTGAGGCAGGGTCTAGGGCTAGACTGTGTACCTTACCACCCATCCTCAGAGCCTTGCACAGGGTGTTCGTGGGCACAGTAAGGGCTTAGTATAAATGCGTGGACTGTGACCGTGAGAGCCTGTCTTTTCTGAGCATGCCCTCCCCCCACCCTTAGACGGACACTGCTGCAGGTAGCAGCGCTATGAGGAGGCACTTGGGGTAAAGGTTACGGGCAGTGGGGGCGAAGGGGAGCCAGGGCTCTGGTCTGAGCTGTGTTGGTTTCTTGGGAGGTCTCTTCCTCTTTGTGATCCTCAGAAAGGTTGAGACAGATACTGCGAGAACCCGGGACCCTTAACTCCCCAAGTTGGTTTGTCAGATAAGGGAGTGGGCACTGACACAGAGGAAGATTGTCCCATCCTGGCTGCAGGTGGCCTGTCCCTTTTTCCTGGGGTGGTGGGGGACTCTCAGAGCTTCCCTCTCTTCCCCTGGCCTCAGTGTCCCCGCAGAGCCAGCCAACCGCCCCGTCAGACTTGTGGGTGGGTAAGGACAGGACTCCTTGGGGGAACAGCTTCCCCAGGGCAGGGCCTCCCACCCCCTCCGGCGTTCCTCCCCGACAGCTACGCAGAGGTGAAGGCTGCACGCTGCAGAAGGACACGGCCGACCCGGCTGCCATTTTACCTCTGCCTGGGTGCAGCCTCCTGGCTCCCTTCTGGTCCCTTGTCGCCTTGCACAGACCAGAGAATGTGTAAGAGTCTGAAATGGCTCAGGTTCATTCTTCACGCCTCTCAAACGTCTCAGTTTGGAAGAGCTGGGGGAGCGGAACCATGGAGACTAAGCAGCCCACCCCTCTGCCACCTCCATTTTGCAAGTGGAGAAACAGACCCAGGGAAGCGCAGGGACCTGAGAACCCGTCTCCCCTGTGGGCTCCCGTTCTTCCACTATCCTGTGCCTAGGCTTTCTCAGAAATCCCGGGAACTGAAATCCTGCCTACCCCCTGCCAGTAGGGAAACCGAGCTCCTGAGGCAGCTCAGAGTAGAGCCCAGGAGCCTCCTCCCCCATGCCCTCTGGACTGCCGGGCACAGCCTGGAGCAGAAGCCTGAGGTCTGGGGTGGCCCTCGAGGGTTTTACACGTGACACCTGTAGCTTTGCCACCGGAGTAGCAGGAAAGGTTAGGCAGGGGAGTCTGGCTGGGTGTTGGCACTGGGCATACCTGAGCTCAGTCAGAGCTCCCCCGTGCAGGGAGTGATAAGCGCATTTTTGCCCTCGAAGGAAATTCCTCAGAGGGGAGAGGAAGTGGGAGGCCAGGAGTCTCCCAGATGCCTGTCTCCTTCTGTTTGTCCAGCCTAACAAACAGCCTCTGCCACTCCCTCTGTGAGAGAGGAACAAATATTTAATGGACCCTCCCCAGCCTGCCTCAATCAGACCAGCTGCCAGGGTGGAACTGTCTCCTCAAGGTGCTTTCTGCCTGGACGAGTGAAGGGGGCGAATGGGGGTTGTCCATCCTCCCTTACGAAGTTACGAAGCGTTCCAGGCGGCCCCCACTTCGCCCTCGCTGGTTCTTTTCTTCCCTCTCTTTTTCTGCTCTTTCCAGGGAAGGAGCAGGAGGCGGCCCCAGGCCCAAGTTCCCATCCCACTCCCAGTCTTTTCCAACCGTCTGGGCCCTCTCAGAGGCGCCCTTGCCTGAGGGATGAGGTGAAAATCGCAGCAGGTTCAGGGCCCTCAGAGATTGAGAGGGGCCTGGCCCATTGCCATTTCTGGAGGTTCTTGGTCTATCAGAAAATGAAGCAATACCGTAACAGGGTTAGGAAAGTTGTGGTTTACTTATAAAGTCGCTGGCTGAACATCCCCTTTCAGTCCCGCTGGTGTGCCCCTGGCTGTTTATCTTCCTTTGGAGACAATGTCACAAGTCTATCTTTGAGGCTCCTGGTGACCGTGAGAACCAAAAGGGCCCCCTGCTCACCCCGTCTTCCAGGTCCCCACTGTGCATAGGAAAGAACTTGGGGTTCAGCGATCCTGTGTTGTCTTTTGAAAGTACAGAGCGTCACAGTTTACAAAGTGCTTTGTCAGCTATTACCACACTGGGCCCCTCCACAGCACAGGGTGGAAGGCCAGGGGCTTCCCCCCATTTTACAGACAGGGAGGTGGAGTCCAGCGAGGACCAGGGGCTCTCTGTGGTCCTCAGTCACTGGCAAGGCCAAGCAGGACTCCAGGGCCCTGGTTCCATGTTGGGGTTCGGTCTCCCAACCACACTGTGCTGCGAAGAGGCAGGTGGCGATTTCCCCGGCGTGGTTTTTACCCCAGCAGATCAGGGCCTGGGAGGTCTGCTCTTCCTTTGCTCGATTCACTGCCTCTGCGCCCCATCCTCCCCACCAGATGGAAAGGCTGGAAGAGATGGGGTTAATTCAAGCTGTGAAGTGAGCGGGTGATTTGGGTGCTAATTAAAGTGACAGGAAGTAAACAGCGCTTGAAAACACCCAGCATGTGCCCCCTAAGCCAGCCTAGGCCTGCGCACTCGCCACTGTCTCTCCACCAGTTTGGCGCAGTGGGCCCCGTCTCCACGGCAACCGAGCTGAGCTGCAGAGATCAAAGCAGGAGATGGGTTAGCTCCAAACCTGCAGAACCAGGGACATGTGAGAGGGTTTCAGGGCAGTGCCTCGAGAAGGGCCGTCCCCCAGGTGGCTCCCCACCGCCGCCGGCCTGCGCTGCCTGGCTGCAGGACTCCCTGCCTGGGGGTTGAGGCAAGGCCGGTGGAGTGGGAGAAACCACCCATGGGCTGGGATCGAACCTCCTGGATCCAGCCCCTGGCCCAAGACTTCCTTCACCAGCAGATGTTTATGGAGCAGGACAGAGTCTGGGATCCCAGTTCTGCTGCGTTCTAGGTGTGTGATCATGGGCAAGTAATCATGTGAGCTCCCCAAGCCTCCATTTTACCTCCTGAAAAATGGGGATAAAGATGGTGATTTCCTCTTAGGGTTGTTGTGCAAGGTAAATGAGATCATGGATTTAAAGTGTTCAGCACGGTGCTGCCCATGCGCTAGCTGCTGAAGAGAGGTTAGCTCTTACTAAGTGTGTTCTTACGATGTGGGCGTGCCCAGCACATGGAGATGACTTCTGTAGGATCTCTGCCTTCAAGGAACCCACCATCTAAATAGGGCAGACAGAAACAGAAGCAACAACAGGAATGATAAATGACAAGGCAGAGGGCTGCCCAAGGCTCACGCCAGCTGAGGAGGGCTTAGGGGGGATGAGGCCTAAGCTGAAAGATGAAGAGAGGTTCTGGAGCTGGAAATGAACATATGTTCCAGGAGGGGAAGGAGGCCGGGCTGAGGTCCAGCCAGGCCGGGGACACCCACATTGCGCTGGAAGGATCTGGAGCTAGAGGAACTCAGAATAGACGGGAAGAAGATGGACTTGCTTCTGTAGGTGTTAGGCAACTGGTGAAGGGGTTTTACAATATTATATTTATTGCTTTTTTTTTCTTGGTTGCAAAAGTAATATGTGTTTATTCTAGAAATTTTGGAAAATTGGCAAAAGGCAGAAAGATGACAAAATTCTCCATATTTCTACCCACCAGAGGAAACTGCTGTTAACATTTTTGTGTGAATCTTTTTCCCCACCCACTTTTTCTCCCCCCAAAATGAAAGCCAACTATACATTCAGTGAAGGGTTTTAAGGCAGGAGAGACATGATCAGAACTGTATTCCAGAAAGATCACTGTGGCTGCAGGGGTGTGGGAGATGGATGGAAGGCAGGGAGCTCAGCGAGGAGGCGCTGCAGTGTTCAGGCTGGGCCAGTGAGGGAGGGACAGTGGGGTGGCAGGGGAGGGCGGACTAGAGAGAGGGGGGGGGAGTGGGCGACAGGAGGTGGGGATTGCTGGGGATTGCCCGGGTGTGGGAGATAAGGAGAGGGCAAGGCTCCCAGCACTTCAGGCCTGAGCTTGTAAGAGGGTGAGGGTGTGTGCTCCCCAAGAAAGACCTGGAGTGGGAAGTCAGCCTTTCACCTGGTGAGCATTTGCTTTGTATGTGGCACCCTCGGAGGGAGGGAGCCTGGCTGCTCTTTTTCACCCCTGAGGTGAGGAGACCAGGGAGCCGGAGCCAACTATCAGATGCAGGATGCATAGCTGGCTGGACCTTTGCCCTGGCCCGGGTGCTCTCCCTCGGGAGCTTTACCAGGGCTGGACCCCACCCAAGGGAGGCCGATTCCAGTGGTCTCAGGTGGCACTTGGGCATCTGAGGACTTGAAAAGTTCCTCAGGTGATGCTAACGTGCAGCCAGCACCGAGGACCACACAGCGCAGACGACAGTGAGAGGGGAGCTGGCCTGGCCCTGAAGCTCTTTCAAATGCCCCATTCCAGGGGAGGACGCAACTGGCAGCAGAGCTGGAACCGGGGCTCCTGCTTCCTGAGGGGGCCCTGGTGCGCTTATTCGGCCATTTCTCACAGCTGCTAATGAGCCCACTTGGGTGCCATAAATAGATGCCTCTGCACTGAAGGGAATTATTCACACCTGCCAACAAACACCTCTTTTTCAGCTTATCGATGGTGGTGCCAGCCCACACCTGACCTCAGGGCCCTAAGTGTGCCTCTGACCCTGGATGTGTCTCTCCTCCTGCAGACCCTTGGGTGGGTGGGTGGGGGGGCGATTGTCTTCAGACCCTGCTCTTCCCTGTTCTCCCCATAGCCTCTCTCAGTCTTCAGGGGTTCCTCCTGGGGCCTCTTCCTACCCCCAGTTCCTGCTCCTCCCCCACTCCCTCCACCCTCAGTCCCTGGAGCTTCAGAAGCAACAGCTCTTATTTGTCGAGTGCTTCCAGGACAGCAGGCCCCTCCCAGACGCCATCTCCTTGAAGCTCGCAGCAGTCCCATGAGATGGGTGCTGAGGATCTAGGTCAGGGGGTCTGTGAGCTTGGGTTGAAAAAAAATCAACTTAGTATATTTATTTTCTCTCACCTCGATGTTGGGTGTCATAAAACTATCTGCTGCTACATTCTGAGAAGGGGTTCGTGGTTTTCACCTGACTGGCAAAGGGGTCCCTGGAATAAAAAAGGTTAAGAACCCCTGCTCTAGGCCAAGGTACCCGTCCCAGGGGCACTGGTGAGGGAACAGCAGGGACCCCGCGTGCCTCCAGGTCTGCCTCTCCTCCGCCCGTCTCTGCCTGGCTGCACTCACCCTGCAGGGGGCTGGGACCCCTCAGACCTCCCTCCGTCCACCCACCACCATGTGGCCACAGTAGGGACAAAGAGCTTAGCTGGAACCGAGGGTAGCACTTGTACACAGAAGGGGCTCAGTCCCTGCAGGCTGGTGGATCTGGGGACCGACTCATTGGCTGAATCTTACCCTTGCTCGTCCTCTGTGTTGGTGGGCTGGTGGAAAGCCCCTTTCTTAGAACTCTCTTTTCCCCCCAACTCTTTCCTAATTTTTTTTAAATTCATTTTTTAAAAAATATTACATTAAAAAAATGTGAAGTCCCATCCAACCCCACTGCCCCCACCCCCCACTCCCCCCACAGCAACTCTCTCCCATCATCATGACACTTCCATTGCATTTGGTAAGTACATCTCTGGGCATTGCTGCACCTCATGGTCAATGGTCCACATCATAGCCCACACTCTCCCACGTTCCATCCAGTGGGCCCTGGGAGGATCTACAATGTCCCGTAGTTGTCCGTGAAGCCCCACCCAGGACAACTCCAAGTCCCGAAAATGCCTCCACATCTCATCTCTTCCTCCCATTCCCCACACCCAGCAGCCACCATGGCCACCCTTCCCACACCAATGCCACATTTTCTCTGTGGACATTGGATTGGTTGTGTCCATTGCACATCTATGTCAAGAGGGGGCTTAGATTCCATATGGATACTGGATGCAATCCTCCTGCTTTCAGTTGTAGGCACTCTAGGCTCCATGGTGTGGTGGTTGACATTCTTCAACTGCATGTTAGCTGAGTGGGGTAAGTCTAATAAATCAGAGTGTAGGCGTTGAAGTCTGTTGAGGTTCAGGGCGTGGCTATCATATTGTCAGTCCAGAGATTCAAATCCCCTAGATATATCTTAAACCCTAGCACCAACTACAGTTCCAGTAAAGTAGCATGAAAGTCTTGTGAAAAGAGATCCCATCTGAGTCCAGTTCCATCCCGCAGAAACACCAGCTCCAAAGAAGGGCCAACTGACATGGCAGTGAACCCCATCTGCCATGACCATAGAACCCGTGGGTCTCTTTAACCCTCAAAAGAACCAATTACTTGGGGTTGTATCTACTTTATCTGTCTCTGAGATTCTGCTCAGGTGTGCATAAGGGCACTCCTTCTGACATCCTCCAGACTCTTTTTTAGAGACTCATAGCCATATAAACTCATTTGTCCTTTTCATTTCCCCCTTACATTAGGTCAAACAGCATTTTAAAGTCCTGTTATTATATGTAGACAGGGATATTCTGCTGATCTGCATTGAACCTTTAATTCAAGGTCATTTTCTAGTTGCATCATCAGCTGGTATTTGGTAGTGATCCCTCGGTGCCAGGGAGGCTCATCCCCGGGTGTCATGTCCCATGCTGGGGTGAATGCACTGCATCTACATGCTGAGTTTGGCTTTGAGACTGGCCACATTTGAGTAACATGAAGGCTGTCAGGAGGAAACTCCCAGGCACAGTGCTGCTCTAGGCCTTGTTCTTATTTCAGGCGTATAGGCTCACAAGCATAGTCATTAGTATCAGGGGGTCACTGTTGGACCCTCATTCCTTCCTGGTTCTTACCATGGCACCTGGGGGACTGCCGCTGCTCCCCTAGGGACCACGACAGAGCACCCCCGGCCAGGAACCCAGTACCCCCCCAGCTGTTGTTTTTAATTGTTTCCACTATGAGTATATCCAAACATTACCATGCACCCTGGACATATGCCCTGTATAACTCCCTGTCAACCATATATCGCCTGTCAATAACATCCCATACCACTATTCCTCCGCCGCCATTGTTGAACCACTCTGTGATCCAAAACTTCCTGAAAAGCAAAGCCCAATATAATGTCAGGTTCCCTTACTTGTAAAATGGAATATAGCGATGAGTTTAAAGGTTAGATCTAGAATACGTATTGATTTGGAAAAATTCTACATCCTATCTTTTTCTTTTCTTTTTTCTTAATTATTGAGCTTCTCTTCACAAGAGCCTTAGATCACAGTAATTCATATATACAATATACAGTACTCCCATACATCCACCATAAAACCTTTTCCCTTCCATAGCAATAATCTTTTAACTTATTCATATCATATTTACTGAAACTGATGTATAGACTCCGAAACAATAGCTTTCAAACAAGGTGACATCTGTGCTTACATTGTGGTCCATACTTTAGGATATACAGTTTTCTAAATTTTTTAGTTATCCTATGTTTTACATTATGGTTTACATTATTAGTCTGTCGTCCCCTATATGTTTCTGGTGTAATATTACATGTTTTATATTCATCCTTGTGTACTCTCGCGAAACTCCTCTCTTGCCCCCACATTTACCTTGGTTCCATCCATTCAACATCCATTTTCCCCTCCCCTTGGGGCCCACAGTGACAGCCAATCTCCATTTCCTGAGGAGCCACGTCCAGAGATACTTGCAACAGTGTTCAGGGCCTGACTTGCTCAACTGCCCTAATGCCCTGGGAGCCACCCTTTCTCTCGAGAGATGCAGTTCCCTCTATTTGATGGCATTAGTCCTCCCCAGGATGTGGGTCCACCCCAACTCTCACTTCTTGGGTCTCTACCCAATGGTTCAACCCACCCTGGCAAAATGAGCATTCAGACATTCCCCTCTCTCCTAAATTTTTAATTAAAAAGTCTTGGTCTTGACCTTTGAGAACCCACTTTATCCCAAGACCCAAAGGTTTCTGCTCACAGCCTGGCAGGAGGTGACAACATGAGGGTAGGGCCAAAGTGTGGTGGGGGTGGGGGGTGGGGAGCAAGCATCAAGGCACTCAGCTGACATCCCACCAGGTCTAGTGGGGTGAGTTAGGGACGCACAGATCTTGTGGGTTGAGGGCAGGTAGCTCACACCAGCCTATCAAAGTCTAGCCATGTCCCCTGTTCTCTTTACCATCTCATCCCTACGTCCCTCCCAGGGGACCCCAACTTGATGGAGGCCCAGTCCCTCCTCTTGCCCCAACTCTTGGGACCTTGGCCTCAGCTACTTGGCCATCTCAGCCTCCACTTCCCGTTTGTGTCAGGGTGGATGCTGGGGTGAGGATCCCTCCATCCTAGGGAGCACCCAGAGAAGAAGGGCTGGCTCTGAGCTGGCTTCCTTTGACCTCATGGAGCCCACACCCTGGTGCTGCCTTCTTCTAGCAGACAAGGGTAGTTGTGCCTCAGGTCACTTCTCAGCTGCCTTGCACCTCCTCAGAAGCTTAAGAGGGCTCAGATCAAGCCGGGTGGAACTGGGGTGCCCCTGAGCCAGGAACCTGTCCAGCACCAGCATGCTGTCCCTCTCTGTGGCCTGGAGATGTCTTGCAGGCTGTGCTCATCAATACGTTGGCTCCTTCCTGTTCTTCTGAGGCATGCCAGCTTCCAGGGGAGGTTTCAGAGGCCCCAGAGCCTTTGGGCTCTCCAAACACATGTGGGTGCCCTCCCTGGCGCCAGTTGCTGCTGCTGTGGGAGCCCCATGCCCTCTTCCCCCAGGCCTGCACGCCTCCGATCCTTGGGGGGATGGGACTCAGGATGAGGGGGCAGCGGAACGTGGCCAGTCCTTGGCACTGCCGGCCTCCTGTCCCAGAAGCCCTCTCTCCTCCCACCTGGCAGAGCTCCACAGGAGGGCTCTTGAGCCCTCTGCTGGTGTTCAGAACTGCCTCCGCCTCATGGGGCAAGGCGGGGACACCAGAGCAAGGTGGGGGTTCGTGCCCGGGAGCTGGCCCAGGTGGGAGCTGCTCTGCCCCAGCCACTCTGGGGTCCTGGGCCCAGGGAGGGCCCTGAGGCCAGAGCAAGTGACTCAGACTGTGCTTTGCCGTGAGGAGAGGTCAGCCCTGGGCGTCAGGGGTCCTGGGTTCTGGGCCGGGGCTGGGGCCGGGGGGGCTGGGTGAGGTCACATCCTCCCTCTGTTCCTTCAGGCCACCCCGCTCGCTGAGGGGCTGGGCCAGATGACCTCTGAAGGCCTTTTCCGGATCCTCTGACTCAGAGGAGCTGAGGCTGGCCGTGTTAACTGGGGAGTGGGGAGCGTGGGGCCGCTCCACGCAATGCGCCACCTGAGCTCCACTGCACACCCGGGAACGCCAGACCTGGAGTGAGAAACGGCTGCGCACAGCCTGGACGAGGGCCTTCTCCCACCATCCTCACACATGGGCGGGAGACTGGAGAGGGGGCTGCTGAGGGAAGACCCCGGCAGAAGGGGGAGAGTGGTGTTCCTGGGATGAGCGGGACCTGGACATGGGCCCTCAGACATCTGTCCTGGTGGCGCAGCGGAGCCAGGAGAGTGGGAGGGCCCCCCCTTACTACTCCCAGCACTCGCCCTGAGGGGACCTGGGCCTCGAGCTCTTCTAGGTGAAGATGTAGGAATATTGACCTCCAATGCTGGACATCAAAGGCCACTGACCCAGCCCTACGGCCACATGGTGAGGTTGGGGGAGGCTGGACCTCGTGGTCTGAGGGTAGGCCTCACACCGAGACCCTTCTCTTTTTCCGGCTCCATTTCCCGTGGTTGCTGCTGTTTCCTGACCCCAGGAGGTAGAGGTGAGTACTGCACACCCACTTGCCCCTCCTCTCCCTCCACACCCTCACCCCAACTTCTTCTCCAGCCCTGCCAACATCCAGCATCGAGTGGGGAAATAAGGAACTGGCGGGAGAGGCCGGGAGGGATTTTGGACATGAGTTTGGGGGGGCTACAGGTCTGGGGAAGGCAGTGGGCAGGGCCAGGGGGGAGGCAGGGATCATCTGCATAGAGGGAATTTACGTGAGGAAGCGGTGGCTTGGCCCTCTCCTCTCCTTGGCTCTGGACTTGCACCAACCACTTACTCAGCCCTGGGATGTGAATCCGAGCCCTTCCCTCCTCCCCCACCCCTCTGTCCTCTAGGATGACTACATCAAGAGCTGGGAGGACAATCAGCAAGGAGATGAAGGTAATTTGCCCACCTCCCAGGTGGGGGAAGGGGACTGACACCCATGAGGACTTGAGACCAGTGGGTGAGTCCTGACCCCTGGCCTGGGGGCTCCTTGAGCAGCCTGGTCCAAGTGGGTGGGAGTTGTGAGCTGAGGGCTCTGGAGAGAGAGGCCTGCTAGCTCGGAAGCAGAACTGGGGGTTCCTGGGTTCTCTGGCACTGATTCCCAATTGTACTGTGTCCCAACCCTGTGTCCCTGCAGCTCTGGACACCACCAAGGACCCCTGCCAGAAGGTGAAATGCAGCCGCCACAAAGTGTGCATTGCCCAAGGCTACCAGCGGGCCATGTGCATCAGCCGCAAGAAGCTGGAGCACAGGTGAGGGCGTTGGGAGCTGGGAGTCCTGCAGAGGGTTCACTCAAAGAGCAAGAGCTTGGCTGAACTCTCTCCTTCCATATTAAGTTACCTATTGCTGTGAAACAAAATCCCCCAAAACTTAGTGGCTTGAAACAACAAGCATGTATTTTCTGAGTTTCTGAAGGTCAGAACCCCAGAAGTGGTTCTGTTGGATGACTCAAGGTCTGTCATGAGGTTACAATCAAAGTGCTGGCTGGGGTTCATCTGAAGCTTGATAGGGGCTGGAGAATCTCTTTCCAAGGTCACTCACATGGCTGTTGGCTGGAGGCTTCAGCTCCTAGGCACGTGGACCTCTCCATACAGCTCCTGGACCATCCTCACGATATGGCAAGGAATTCCTCTAAAGGGAGGGTCCAAAAGAGAGATGAGGAAGTGTCTTTATATATATAAATAGTATTTTTTCAGGATACATAGATCACAAAAAAATGTTACATTAAAAAATATAAGAGGTTCCCATATATCCCACCCCCCACCACCCCCACTCCTCCCACATCAACAACCTCTTTCATCATTGTGGCACATTCATTGCATTTGGAGAATACATTTTGGAGCACTGCTGCACAGGATGGATTATAGTTTACATTGCAGTTTACACCCTTCCCCAGTATTTTCAGTGGGCTATGGCAAGATATATAATGTCCAGCATCTGTCTCTGCAATATATCATTTAGGACAACTCCAAGTACTGAAAATGCCCTTACAGCACATCTCCTCCCTCTCCCTGCCCTCAGCAACTACCGTGGCTACTTGAGGAAGTGTCTTTTCAGACCTAGTCTTGGAAGTCACACATTTTCACTTCTGCTACTTTCTATTCATTGGAAGCAGTCACTAAGTACTCTCTAGGGAAGGGGAATTAGGCTCCATCTTTTGGAGGGAAGAGTGTGAAAGAATTTATGGTATATTTTTAAATCACCAAACCATATAAGAAGAATCCCCAGACACTGTGGGAGCTGGGGAAAGACATATCTCCTTTCTGGGCATTTACATCCATATCTGTAAGGTAAATAGGTGGGACCAGTTAATCTGAGGCTCCTTCCAGCTCGGATGTGCAATGACTTTCTGAAGTACTTAAGATTGTAACTTCTGAGACTCACAGAGGAGGGTAGGGGGTGAGGGCCATTTGAGGAGGGCCCAGTTCCAGCCCTGTCTGGCTCCAAGACCCCAGAAAATACCCTATTTTCCTTCTTTCTCTGAATCATAGAGTGGGAGACTCAGAGTTGCAATGTTAGATGCCCACAGGGGCCTGGCAGGTGACGCCAATGAGTGAAGAGGGCTGGGCAGGGGCGAGGCAGGGGCAGCAGCTTCTCAGCGCAGCTGTACTGCTATGTGGGACTGCGTATTGCTATGTGGGCCACGTACTGCTTTGTGGGACCAAGGCATCTTCCATTTTGCTAAGAAAGGCCGGACATCCAGATTGGAAATGTAAATAACTCAGTTAAAAACAACAATAACAAAACCCTTGGCGGCCAAACAAAGCGGGCCTGCAGACCAGATCTAGCCCACAGGCTGTGAGTTTGCAACCTGGGGTTCCGTCTGGCGCCTTAAGCGAAGGCGACTCCCCTTCACCTCTCACAGCTGGTCTTGGAGTTACTACCTGAAGGCTCTGCTGCACTCTGTAACCTCTGGGCAAGGGGAAGCTGGGAGCCTGTGCCCTTTAGCAACCCCCTTATGAGTGGGGGTGGTCACCCCATAGTCCAGAAGGGGAGGGTGGCCGGCTGGTGGCGATGGGGAGGGAGGGCGGTATGGCAGGGGGCAGCTGCACCTGCTGGGACCAGCTCTTGTTAGAACTGGCCTGGCCGTCTTCCTCTCCGCGCCCGTCTCGTTTCCTTTTTGCCTTCCTCTCCATTCGTCCCCCTCCCTCCCCTGTAGGATCAAGCAGCCAGCCCTCAAACTCCACGGCAACAAAGATGCCACCTGCAAGCCCTGCCACATGGCCCAGCTTGCCTCGGTCTGCGGCTCCGATGGCCACACTTACAGCTCGGTGGTGAGGCCCCCGCCCCAGAGAGGACGACTCGGGGGCTTCTGGGGGGCGGTTCCCAATGCTGGCGTCGGCCATCGGGGTAGTGAGGACACCGCAGCTGCAGGCCCTGCAGCCCTGGGCTGCGGGCACCCTAGTATTGGAGTGAGACTCTTGGCCTCAGGCAGGTGTGCATAAGGGGCGGGGCCTGAGAGACGTGAACAGGTAACTGCAAGTCAGGGTAGGTGAGATCAGGGCCTCAGGAAGCACCCAGGCAGTGGAAGGAAGGAGCACTGCCGTCCAGTTGTCGTCCAGTTGTCGGGGGTAAAGAAAGGATGGAAAAGATTCCCTCTGGCAGCTGTCTACAGGGAAGGGACGCTTCTCCCCGGCAAGCCTGGGTGTGTCCTGGGAGAGGAGGAGGTAATCCTCCTTGTGGTGAAGATGTGGAGAGGCACCGTGGTTGGGAGAACGAATCCCCACTTGATGGGATTCTTGTGGGAATTAAATGAGATAATGTCCGTGAGAGCTTTTCATCAACGGTGAAGGACCACGGAAATGCCGGTTGTGATTCTGGATGCTTCTGCTGGCAATAGGAGTCGGTTGTCGCTGGGGCCTGGGAGGGCGCTGGCCGTGAGCCAGCAGCCCGCTGGGATCGGGTTCTGGGCTTCAGAAACCTCTGGGGGTGAGATGCAGAATTCAAAGCCACCAGCCATGGGTGGCGCCTGAAGTCTTGGCAGGGAACGAGGTCACCAGGGAGAAGGAAGGGAAGGCAGAGAGAATGAGCCCGCAGCAGAGGGCAGAATCTGTGCCGAGGAGGCAGAGGGAGCAAATGGAGCCAGAGAGGGAAGGAGGACGAGGGGGCCACCCCGGAAGCTGTGGTTCGCGGGGGGCCAAGGGGCTTTCCTCGCAGGCCTGGGCCTCAGTGCTTTCTGCTGAGCTCAAGGAGCACGTTGCTCCCTCATGGAGTCCTTGGGGACTGCGGGAAATAATGTTGAGAGAGGCTACGACCACCCACTTCCCGATAGCGGTCGTCCCTCGGGAGTAAAAAGACACTCCTGGGGATCGAATCCCAGTGAATCCAAGAGGAGAAAGACAAGAAGAGAAAAAGAAAAATAGATACAGAAGATCACACAGCAAATGGACACAGAGAACAAAAAAACAAACAGCAGGGCAGGGGAGGGGGAAGGGAAGACAAAAAAGACACACCTGGGGACAAGGTGCATGGCGAGGAAGAGTGGAGCCTCTCTCAGGAAATGACTCGAGCCCTCCACCGCTGCAGACAGCCGGGGGTCACTTGTTCACTGGATGGTAGCTGTTTGTTGTAAGAGGACTGAGAAAAGCCTGCAGGAGGTGAAGGTTGGAAGTCCCATTGAAGGAAGATTCCAGAAGGGAGGGAGCCAGCCTCAAATCACACAGGGACATAGGGTGAGGAGGAGGATAGGCATGAAGGCAGAGAGGGGTGGGCAATAGAGAGCTAAACAGGTGTGTGTGGGGGGCTCAGTGCAGGTAAGAGATGGGGAGACGGGTGTCCAGGGGAAGATGGACATTCAGAGAGGGCAGGCTGGCGCAGAGGGGAGCTCCCGAGAGCCTTGATAGCCAGGACAGGTCCTTGGCCCCCCTTCCTGGCCCTGCTGCCCCTCCCACTGTGTGCCCCAGTCTGCAGAGGGACAGGAGGGCCCTGCCAGGTTCATCACGGGCTGTCCCACTTGTCTCCAGCGAGGAGGGCAGACGCAGCTGCCACGGTAGCCCGGGGTGAGCCTCTTTCCCCCAGCCCACGTTTCTCCCCCTGCAGTGTAAGCTGGAGCAGCAGGCGTGCCTGAGCAGCAAGCAGCTCTCGGTGAGGTGCGAGGGCCCCTGTCCCTGCCCCACAGAGCAGGCCGCCACCTCTACCACCGATGGCAAACCAGGTAACGTGCTCTGGGCCACAGCCCGCAGGGGGAAGCCTCCCTGGCCCCTCTAGGGGGAGGTTCAGCCGAGGGGAAAGTGGCAGAAGCAGGTAATGCCTGAGAGGCCTGTGGGGCTGAGGGGCCTGGGTCACCCAGAGCTGGTGGGCTTGGGTCTCGGCCCTCCTGTCTCTTCCCTGGGTGTCAGGAAGGTGGGTGAAGGGCAGGGTCTCGGCCATAGGGAGCCTGGAGTCGTGTGTTTTAGTGCCAAAGAGGAGAGGAAGCATCTGTAGGGCAGGATCCCAGCTGAGATCAGACTTGCTGCTTCATCCCAAAATGTACCCCTCCCCCCCTTCCTGTTCTGCTGACTGCAGAGACCTGCACGGGCCAGGACCTGGCAGACCTGGGCGATCGGCTGCGGGACTGGTTCCAGCTCCTGCATGAAAACTCTAAGCAGAATGGCTCTGCAAGCGGTGGAGCCAGCCCGGCTGGCGGTACAGGGACTGGGCGGCTCTGCTTGGGAGGGGGCGGGGGGTGAGTGGAAAGGGTGGGGAGAGTCCAAAGGGACCCTGCGTCAGTCCATCTTGTGAACTCTCCTGCCAGGTGCCGAGCCTGGCAATCTGGGCCCGTAAAATAGCCAAACCCCAGAATAAAGGGAGGTAGGGTTCAGGCGCAGTAGGAGGGGTGCAGGTGAGCTGTTAGGAAGAACTTCTTAAAACGATAGAAGGAGCTGAAAGTCTGACGGGGGTAGCCAAGGGAAGGGAAGGAAACTGTTTTTCCTAAAGGGCTTTCAAAACACAGTTTTGAATGATTTAGGTGCAGTCCTGTCTGGTGGTCTTTGGCTATTCCTGAGTGTCTCGGCCCCAGGCTTAGATTCAGAGCTGCCCTGACCCTGGAGAGATGGAGGGGCGGGTGGGTGGTTGGGCAGATGGAGGGGCAGTTTACCTGGAGCACGTCTGCACCCTGGTATCTTCCCCAGGGCTGGATAAGAGTCTTGGAGCCAGCTGCAAGGACTCCATCGGCTGGATGTTCTCCAGGCTGGACACCAGCGCCGACCTCTTCCTGGACCAGATGGAGCTGGCCGCCATCAATCTCGACAAGTACGAGGTCTGCATCCGCCCCTTCTTCAACTCCTGCGACACCTACAAGGACGGCCGCGTCTCCACCGCCGAGTGGTGCTTCTGCTTCTGGAGGGAGAGTGAGTATGGCCCTCCCGGGCAGGCTCTGGCCCACATGCCAGGCATAACAGTGGATGGAGGGGGAGTGGGTGTGGCAGTTGAGCACCTGCCTCCCACATGGGAGATCCCAGGTTTGATTCCTAGTGCCTCCTGAAAAAGCAAAAATGAACAAGCAAGACAAACAAAAAAAACCAGCTCAGGGAAGCCTGTGTGGCTGTGTTGAGCGCCAGTTGCCCACATACAAGGTTCTGGGTTCAATCCCCGGACCTCAGTACCTCAAAAAAAAAAAGACCCAAAATCACACAGGCTCCCTCTCGCCTTCCTCAGGCCCAACGTTTTCCAGCT
This sequence comes from Dasypus novemcinctus, assembly GCF_030445035.2. Lineage (NCBI taxonomy): Eukaryota > Metazoa > Chordata > Mammalia > Cingulata > Dasypodidae > Dasypus > Dasypus novemcinctus. The sequence continues at coordinate 81,087,985 of NC_080678.1, read as the reverse complement.
TACCCACTTCCTGCACTCTCTTTTTTAAAAAATTTTTTTATTTTTAAAGATTTATTTATTTATTTATCTCCCCTCCCCACCCCCCGCCCCAGTTGTCTGTTCTCTGTGTCTACCTGCTGTGTGGTCTTCTTTGTCCACTTCTGTTGTTGTCAGGGGCACGGGAATCTGTTCCTGCCTTCTCCTGGTGTCCATCTGGAGCCCAGGGAAACCAGCTCTCTTAGCTCCCTTCCGGGGCATGCTCCAAAGTGGATCCAGGTTTTATGGGTCCTGAGGCTTACGCACTTTAGGGGGCCTCTTTTAAGAAAGAGCACTAAGGTTTACAAATGTAAAATTTCTGGGGCCCCTCAGAAGGCCTTGGAAGGGGCTGTGAAAGTGAGGGTGCTGAGGCTACATTAGCTGCTCTACAATCCCACTCTGGGCACGCCCCTCATTCTTTGCCCCTAGTAGGTGATTATGTAGGCTGTCGTCAGCCTTCGAGATGGGGCGTCATTACTTAGCTGTGTATGCCCAGAGCCGGACATGGACTTAGAGATCAGGTAGGCCAGGTGGCGAATGTCATTGATAGGGAAACCGAGTCCTGAGGGGTCACTGACCAGCCAGCCCGGAGCTGGGGTTCCTGCCTTCTGTGGTGGAAATAGTACCGCCTCAGTGACCAGAAACTGAAGTTTGAGCTAGAGTGCCACATCTGCTAGTCTGGGACCCTGGGCAAGTAACTGAATCTTTCCGAGTTCAGTTTCTTCCTCTGAATCAGGCATTAACAATACCTGCTGCAGAGACTGTGGTGAGGCAGAACCGAGCTCATCAATGCACAAAGACTGTGTAAATCACAAATCCCGCTCTGATCAGCCTTATTGCCTCTAGCTGCTCACCCATCCTGTTAGCTGTATTGATCGCTCCAGGACTTTCACTTTCAAGGCCTTTGAAGCCCATTTCATCCTTCTGTACAACTGCCTTGGTGGGCAGAAGGGTTGTCCTAGCTTTGTAACCAGGCGGGCCTCGAGCTTGGAACAGCCAGGGAACTTGCCAAGGTCACCCGGCAAGTGAGAGGATCTGCTGCCAGTTATTTTCAGGCCCGGGAGGTCTGGCTGGCGTGCCCTCTAGCCTTGTGTTCTCCCTGGAGCCTCGGACCTGGGGTTTCTGTCCAGCCAGCCCCTCCTCTTCTGAGTCCTGTTGGCTCACCCCATGGGTCCCGAGTCTCCAGCACCCTCAGAGAGCCCGAGGCTTCTGGCTTTTGAATGTGGGGGGGCCTCAGCCCATCCCACAGCGCTGTCGGCCTTCCCCAATTGGAGGCTGAGCGCCTCTGTCCCACGTCCCACAGAGTCCCTGTGTGAGTTTTGGGGACCTTAGAGGGATTGGGGCATCCCACCATCATCCATGTCAGAGAGTGGGTGTTTCCATCTTGCAGAGCCCCCTGCCTGGGGGGCTCAGTGCTTCCCACCAGCTCCGTAGGACGCCCCCATCTGAGGCTGCTTCTCTCCTTGCAGAGCCCCCCTGCCTGGCGGAACTGGAGCGCATCCAGATCCAGGAGGCTGCCAAGAAGAAGCCGGGTGAGGGCACGGTGCTCAGAGGGGAGGCAGGGAGGGTGCTCTGGGGTCCTCTGGTGCTCAGAGGGGAGGCAGGGAGGGTGCCCCGGGTCCTCTGGGGCCTGGAGGCTCTGGCCCATGGACAATAAGGAAGACACTGGCCCGGGGGCGGCTCTGGCCTCGGGAGAGAGGAGTGGGAAAGTCCCCTCCTGTTTTTATCCCCGTGGTGGGACAGGGGCTCCCAATCAGCCCCTTGATGAATATGTGTTGAGCACTGATTTTGAGCCCACTCACGTGGGGCTGGGGATTAGGAGGCTAGAACCTTCCATTCAGTTCAATTCAGCCAACGCTTCCCAAGCCCTGCACGTGTGCAGAGCCCGAGGGAGAGCCACCTTCCAGGCAGGCGCTCATTAGTTCATTCAGCAGCCACTCCGCAGCCCTGGAGGGAGAACGGCGCAGACGCAGCCCAGGGCCGCCCGGCTGGGCAAGCCCCCGCCCTGCCCTCACGTGAGCACAGGCTAGTCGGGGAACGCACAACCCGCAGAGAAGCCCACGCCGGGCACGGAGAAGATCGGGGTGCTGAGGGAGGATATGGGGGGACGTAAGTCCTCGAGGGTCGGCCGTGCCTGCCTGAGGAGCTGGCATTCGAGCGAAGACCCGAGGGCTGAGGGTGAGCCAGCGGGGTACAGGGCCAAGGGCAGGAAAGAAGCCGACCAGACGGGGTGCCCGTGGCTGGAGTGCGGTTTGCGGGGACGTGGCCCCGAGAGCCAGATCCCGGAGGGCCTTGTAGACACGGCTGGGCATTTAGCTGGGATGGCGAGACCAGCACGGGAAGCGCAGCCCTGGGCCTGCCCCGCAGCAGGCCCCCGTGTGCTGGGACCCGGAGGCCCTCAAAGGCGGGCGGCAGGGCCCCTTCTGCCCGGAAGCCGCCGCACTCCTGCCCCGGGAGGCGGGCCTCCCTCGCCCCGGGCCCCGGCTCGCCCTGAGCCCAGGGGCCCTTCTTCATGGTGCCCCGTGTTCTACTTGCCCACGTGTGCCACCTCCCCCACTAAGTGGGTGGGACTGTCTCCTGGTCCCCAGAGGGCCACTCTCGAGCCGTCTGTGGCGTGGACGAGGAGCACGTGGGGGCCCAAGGGAGGGTGGCCTGGGCCCCACAGGCAGGTTGGGTTCAGAGGGCAGGGGCGACAGGCCTGGGCCCTCCCAGCTGAGACGGGCAGGCCAGGGGCTCGCTGGAGGGACGGACGGGCTGTCCTAGAGGACTCCCCGGGCCTGGGCGTCAAGGAAACTGCGGGGACAGAGGAGCCCAGACGGGCGGGGAGCATCTCAGGGGCCCACGCAGGTCATTCAGGGAAACAGGTATGCTCGTCCCGTCGGAGGGGCTGGCCCCAGGCCCGGGTGTCGGGGTGGTCAGTGCCTGCGCCTCCTAGCCTGGCACCTGCTGCCTCTCGGCAGGACACGCCTCCCGGGGCCCTGCCCTGACCCTGCCGGCCGCGTCCCCTTCAGGCGTCTTCATCCCGAGCTGCGACGAGGACGGCTACTACCGGAAAATGCAGTGCGACCAGAGCAGCGGGGACTGCTGGTGCGTGGACCAGCTGGGCCTGGAGCTGAGCGGCACCCGCGCACACGGGAGCCCCGACTGCGGTAAGGGGCCGGCGGCAACGCGGGATCCTGGGGTGAGCAGGGCGGGGGGCGGGGAGACGCGAGGCCCCTGACCCGCCCCCGCGCTGCTTCACCTCGCAGATGACCTCGTGGGCTTCTCGGGGGACTTTGGGAGCGGCGTCGGCTGGGAGGACGAGGAGGAGAAGGAGACGGAGGAAGCCGGCGAGGAGGCCGAGGAGGAGGAGGGCGAGGCGGGCGAGGCTGACGACGGGGGCTACATATGGTAGAAGGGGTGCCGGCGGCCAGGGGCAGGCGGGCCGGCAGAGACCCGGACAGGTGCAGGCAGCAGGGCGGGTGGATCCGGAAGGGATGGTCGGGGGGACCCTGCCTCCACAGGGCAGCCTGGGTGTGTGCGTGTGTGTGTGCATGGCCCGTGTGCAGCGTGCATGCCTGGGCGTGTGTGCCTGAGTGTGTGTGTGGCATGCGCTGACAAACGTGTCCTTGGTCCACACTGCCCCTGCAGAGTGAGTCCCTCAAAGGCCCCTTCGGCCTCCACGAAGTGGTTTTCTTTCCATTTGTGGTTGGGTTTAAAATACACATATTCACACACACACCCACACACCAACACACCACAAGGTCAAAAGTGATGAAACAAGATGCCCCCCCGCCAGCCACGTCCCGCCCCTCCCTGACACCCTGCGCTCCCTTGCCCCGGCTCGCTGGCCTCGGCCCTTCCTGCCCCTGCCTTCCCTTCTTCCTCCCTTCCTGGGGTCAGCCTGCCTGAGGAAGCAGCCCCGCTGCAGAGGGAGGCACAGGCAGGGACCTACCCTCTGGCTGGCTGTCCTCCCCAAACAGGGCCCATTTGCCTGAGGCCCCACCAGCCTCAGACGAGATGGGCCAGGACACCCAGCACAGCAAGCCCTGGCCTTTTGCTGGTTTCCCAAGCGCCAGGGACCCAAATTGGCACGACCAGGCCGAGGGGCTGGGTGCAGAGGCTAGGAGCAGGGGCCTGGCCAAGCTGTCTGTGGTCCCTCCCGTGTGACAGCACAGAGTCCGCAGCGCAGACCCCAGGGAGAGGTTTTAGGAGGGGGGGCTTAGCACTGAGTGCCAGACCCAGGGGTGGCCCAGACCCTTCCTGGGGGGCCTTGGAGGGAGTGGGCAGTGGGCAGCAGCTGAGCTGGGCCTGGCACCCACTGGGTGCAGCCTGTGGGGTGCTGCTCCTCCCCCTGGGCCCCTGCTGGGGTGCCCTTGTCCTCTTGGGGGAGCCTGGGATCAGGAACAGCAGGAGAAGGGCTGGGGCTGGCTCATGTATGTGCCCATCTTCTCCCTGACCCCCTAACTAAATGCTCCCCTCATCCCAGAGCAATAGAGGTTGACCCCAGGACCTTTTACAGAAGCAGCCGGAAGTTACAACTTTCCTGCCCGCCTAGGTCATGATTCTTGCTCCACCTCTCCTCCTGAAGGGATAGGAACTAAGGGACATTGTCCCACCCAGCTCCGCTCAACCTTTGGGGTCTCCCTCTCTCTCCCTCTGAGGGTCCCTTCGGGCTGCTCTGGCAACAGGAGTCCTCAACTCTCCTTTGAAGGCCTGTAGGGTTTGGGGTTGTGAAAGGTCAAAGGGGACAGGCCTTGGGACGAACCTGGGCTCTGAAGCCACTCCTCACTCTCCCCCCAAATCTCCTACGAGGTGGGGGCCAGGGTTGACACGAGGGGGCCCTGTGTTTTCCACGTGCATCCTGTTCTCCTTCTGGACGCTGATTCCCCAACGCCTTTGGTGAAGAATTTCTCACCTGGACACGGGCCTCTGGTGCCCTTCCAAGTGTGTGTGCGGCGTGTGCGAGCCTGGGTGTGTGCGTGTGTGTGCCCGAGGGCCGTGCGGGGGGCCTGGGAGCGCGCCAGGCCAGTGGGGAGGGGCTGGCTGGGGACGGCCTGATGGGCGAGGATCGCAGCCTGGCTCTCCCCAAGCTTCCCCAGCATCCGCTGAGCGTCTGTGGGCTTTATGGGAGTCCCTCACCCTGTCTGCCCTTTTACTTCACCCTGGAGCCCACACCCTCCAAGTCCTCTCTTGGGGGAAGTAATGAAACTCGAGTTAGCCCTGTAATCCGCTTCTCCCTCGCAGCAGCGTTCCGATCGATCGTGGAGGTGCCCCGATGTCCCAGATCCTCCGCCACCCCCTCTCCCTCCCGGCCCTCCCCCTGCCCCACGCTTCCTTCCTACGTGCCCGGCTCTGGCTCTGGCTCCTGCTCTGGCTCGGTCCAGGGAAATGCTGCTTCTCTCCTGCGCTCCGTTCTCTGAGCAGCAGCTCCTCTGACCCGGAGCTACTTGAAATGTCCTGCTCTCGCTAGGACCCGAGTCCCGTCTGTCTCTTCCCTCTGCCCCAGCTCAGACTTCTTGGACTGTCTTCTTGGGAGGATGGCTGTTGAGAATGCTGGGGTGCTGGGGCACGTTGTACCTTCTCTGTCTGGGTCTTCTGGTTGGCACGTTTCTATGACTTTGTAAATACGTTTTAGAAAGAAAGCAAAAGGCACTGAACTAGACCCTGGTGGGACTGCGGGGTCCAGCCTCGCCCTGTCTCTGAACCCCCCACCTTGCTTTTCACCCCACTCTCTGAGACTAAGGGTCCCCACCCACCCAAAGGTGGACAAAATCATTTGCAGGTGGGCCGAGCACCTCCAAGTGACTTTTTGTAGACAAGCTTGAGGTTTCCTCCTGATGGAGGTCACGGGTTGGTCCTTCCTCAGTTCCTGGGTCTCATGCCCTTGTCCGTGCACCTGCCGCAGCACCCCCACGCCCCTCCACACGACGTCCTCTCTCCACCCTGCCCCGCTTCCACTGGCTTAGGCAGGGAGGGGGATTAGGGCTGCATTGAACATAGCTCCACCAAATTTTAAAAGAAGTTTCTTTCCTGGCCCCGGAGCTGCCCCTGGCTACCAGGCGTCCTGAGCCTGCGGGTGCTGGGAAAGACGGGTTCAAGGAAGGTGGGGCGGACTGGGGTTGGAGAGAATATATGTGCCTTGAGAGACAACTCAGAGAGAACCCCAGGGTGATGGGGAGGAGGAGGGCGGTGAAGCTGGCGCAAGCACAAGGGGACGTCGTGGCTGCCCCGTGTCCTGGCAGGGCCATGGCCACTTGTGGTAAGTGGCTGCGCTCCCTTCCTCACTCCAGCCCCTGTGGTCTTAGTGGGCAGGTCGCCTACTGGGCCGTTCATGCGCTCCATCTGCTTCCAACGTCACCTCTGAGTGGGGTCCATTGGTATCAACATCAGAACCTTCATTTCACCAAAGCTCTGAGCCCTCAGCCCTTGGGGAGAGGGAATGGCTCACCTTTGACATCTGGGGTCACTGCACGGCTGTGGGCTGGCAGGGGTCAAAGGGAGGGGACACCGGGGGTGCAAGATGAGACTCGAGACATCCCGAGGAAGTCCCAAGCAGAGCAAACTGCTTTCTAGCCTGAAGCTTACTTAAACTGTGTCATGTGCAATAACTGAGCTTAGAGTTAAGACTTGTGTTCAAGTGCTTGGATTTCCGTCTGTATATTTAAGTGCTGAAATTGTATCTCTCAGTAATTTTAGACGTCTTAAAAAAATCGAAAAACAAAGTGTTAGACTGTGTGTGTGCATCGGTGGGCACTCAGACGCCCTGTGGATCACTGGTCCTCTCCCTTTCTCCTGTATCCCCTCCCCCCCCCACTCCCATCCCTGCCTCCACTTAGGGACCCCGCCTCGTGTCGTCTTTATCTGCCTATTACTCAGCCTAAGGAAACAAGTACACTCCACACATGCATAAAGGAAATCAAATGTTATTTTTAAGAAAACGGAAAATAAAAACTTTATAAACACCACCTGCTGGCAGTGCTCCAATTATTCTTCCCCCCCCCCCCGTGTTATTTTTCACAAAAATGTTATTCACAAATGACGTCCCGTGATACAGACTCTCAGGTCGACGTGGCCCTAGGAGACCTTGAGAGGGCGGGGCCGGAGGAGCGGGTTTAGCGGAGGGAGGACCAAGAGCAACTTGCACGTACTTTTGGTATAGTTGCAAATGTATATGTAATCTATACTTGTATGTATGCAGATACATACATCTATGTTACAAAGCAGCGATCAAGCCATATGTCCTCTTGAACATGATTTTTCGTATGGCTTTATTGAGATATAATGCACATTTCATACGATTTGCCCATGTAAAGTGTATAACTTAATGGCTTTTGTTATATTCTCAGAGTGTGCAACCATCACCACAATTACTTTTAGAACATTTTCATCACTCCTCCAAGAAACCCTACACCCTTGAGTTGTCACCCTTTCCAATCTTCCCATCCCACCCACCCCTAGCAGCCCTAGGCAACCACTAATTTATTTTCTGTCTCTACAGATTTGTCTATTCTGGGTGATTTCATAAGTGGAATCGTATACTGTATGGTCCTTTGAGACTGGCTTCTTTCATTCAGCATGATGTGAAAACGTGATTGTAATAGCTGTCTTCCTATAGCACAGATGTGCTTTCAGGTTGCTCATTTCCCTATTTTTGAGCACTTATGTTGCTTCCAGTTGCTTGATATGAATAATGCTGTGATGAACATCCTGTACTCACTCCTTGGGACCCCTCTTCAATGGTTTCCCCAAGCCAGATTGCTAGAGGTGGGACGACTAGGATCCAGGGTACAGTCTTTTTAAAGATTCTACCGACATCTGACCAAATTGCATTTTGATAACTAAAGTCCAGGTTTCATTAGGGTTTACTTGTTGTGTTGTACAGTTCTATGGGTTTTGACAAAATGCATAATATCATGTATCCACTAATCTAGTATCATATGGGAAGCAGACTTGGCCCAGTGGTTAGGGTGTCTGTCTACCACACAGGAGGTCCGTGGTTCAAACCCCGGACCTCCTTGACCCGTGTGGAGCTGGCCCATGCGCAGTGCTGATGCACACAAGGAGTGCCCTGCCACGCAGGGGTGTCCCCTGCGTAGGGGAGCCCCACGCGCAAGTAGTGTGCCCCCGTAAGGAGAGCCGCCCAGCACGAAAGAAAGTGCAGCCTGCCTAAGAACGGCGCCACACACACGGAGAGCTGACACAACAAAAAGAAACACAGATTCCTGTGCCACTGACAACAACAGAAGTGGACAAAGAAGACGATGCAGCAAATAGAAACAGACAACCGGGCCGTGGGGGGCGGGGGGGGGGGGGAGCGGGAAAGGGGAGAGAAATAAATAAATCTTTACAAAAAATAAATAAATAAAAGACCACATTGTCCCAGTCATGGCCATTGATGGCCTTTAGTAAATCAGAGCTGCTTAATTATATTGTTGTCTAATTCCTTTTTTTTTTTAAATAAAATTTTATTGAATTATATCATCCATACATGAACATAAACAATAAATGAATAATAAAGTTTGTGAATTTAGAAAACAAACATGCATATCATCATACAAGGCTCCCATACATCTTCCCACCACCAATACCTTGCATTGTTGTGAAATACTTGTTACAAACTATGAAAGAGCATTGTCAATATCTTAATACTAACTTATAGCACATATCTTACCTTTGGTGTATTTTTCCCCAAACCCATCCTATATTAGCATTATATATTTGTTATTGTTCAGGAGAAAATGTTCTCCTATTTGTCCTGTCAACCACAGCCCAGCATCCACCACTGGCTCCCCTGTGTTATACAGTCCCATGGTTTGTACATTCAAAGTGTACATTCAGTGGCTCTCATTTTCTTTTCTTTTTTTTTATCTTTTAATTTTTTTAATGCATTTTGTAAAAATATTACATTAAAAAAATATGGGGTCCCATTCAACCCCACCACCCCCACCCCACCACTCCCCCCACCAGCAACACTCTCTCCCATCATCATGACATATCCATTGCATTTGGTAAGTATATCTCTGGGCATCGCTGCACCTCATGGTCAGTGGTCCACATCATAGCCCATACTCTTCCATGTTCCATCCCCGTGGGCCCTGGGAGGATCTACAATGTCCAATATTGTCCCTGAAGCACCACCCAGGACAACTCCAAGTCCCAAAAACGCCTCCACATCTCATCTCTTCCTCCCATTCCCCGCACCCATCAGCCACAATGGCCACTTTTCCCACACCAATGCCACATTTTCTCTGTGGACCTTGGATTGGTTGTGTCCATTCCACATCTATGTCAAGAGGAGGCTTAGATTCCACATGGATACTGGATGCAATCCTCCTGCTTTCAGTTGTAGGCACTCTGGGCTCCATGGTGTGGTGGTTGACCTTCTTCAACTCCATGTTAGCTGAGTGGGGTAAGTCCAATAAATCAGAGTGTAGGAGTTGAAGTCTGTTGAGGCTCAGGGCCTGGCTATCATATTGTCAGTCCAGAGATTCAAATCCCCTAGATATATCTTAAACCCCAGCACCAACTACAATTCCAGTAAAGCAGCATGAAAGCCTTGTGAAAAGAGATCCCATCTGTGTCCAGCTCCATCATGCAGAAACACCAGCTCCAAAGAAGGATCAACTGACATGGCAGTGAACCCCATCTGCCATGACCATAGAACCTGTGGGTCTCTTTAGCCCTCAAAAGAACCAATACCTGGGGTTGTATCTACTTTATCTGTCTCTGAGACTCTGCTCAGGTGTCCATAAGGGCAATCCTTCTGACATCCTCCAGACTCTTTTTTAGAGACTCATAGCCATATAAACTCATTTGTCCTTTCCATTTCCCCCTTAATTTAGGTCAAACAGCATTTTTAACTCCTGGGATATTCTGCTGGTCCGCATTGAACCTTTAATTCAAGGTCATTTTCTAGTTGCATCATCAGTTGGTACTTGGCAGTGATCCCTCGGTGCCAGGGAGGCTCATCCCCAGGTGTCATGTCCCACGCTGGGGGGAAGGCATTGCATTTACATGCTGAGTCTGGCTTCGAGACTGGAGTGGCTCTCATTTTCATCACAGAATTGTGCTATCATCACCTCAATTTTAGAATGTTTTCATTACTCCAAAAGGAAAAACCCCATACCCCCTTATAGGCATTCACCTATGGAAGGGCCTCTTGGTTGCTTCCAATTTTTAGCAACTATGAATAAAGCTGCTATAAGCATCCCTATGGCAAGTTTTTGTGTGGATGTAAATGTTCAGTTCTTTTGGGTCAATACCCAGGAACACAATTGCTGGATCAGGTAGTTGCTTTGGAAGGAACTGCCAAACTGGACTGGCTGTACCATTTTGCATTCTGGCCAGCAATGAACGAGCTTTCCTGATGCTCCACATCCTTGCTAGCATTTGCTGTTGTCAGTGTTTTGGATTTTAGCCATTCTGATAGGTGTTTAGCAAGATCTTGGTGTTTTAATTTGCAATTCCCTAATGATAAATGATGTTGAGCATCTGTTCACATGCTTGTTTGCCATGTGGATATCTTCTTTGGTGAGGTGTCTGTTCAGATCTTTTGCCCATTTTTAAATTGGGTTGTTATCTTACTGAGTTTTAAGAGTTCCTTGTGTATTTTGGATACAAGTCCTTTGTCAGATATATGTTTAGCAAATATTTTCTCCCAGTCCGTGGTTTGTCTTGTTATTCTCTTACCAAATTGCATTTCAGAAAGGTTATACCAATAGACACTCACATGAGCTGGGGATGCGGGTGTCAGGCTCCGTGTACATGTGCCCACATCATCAATTGTAATTTTTGTAAAGCGTATCCAGTTTGACTGAGGAATAACCATGTCTCCTATTTGTATTTCTTTGAATATTGGGAGGGGGCACGTTATTCTGTGACTTTTCTGCTCATAAACCAATCCCGTCTTCCTTTGAACTTCCACGGCGTGGGAATGGGGTAGGGTGGAATCAAGGCGCTGAGCTCTAGACTCCCTCCCTAGAACTTGCCAACTGTGGCCTTGGCTAAGTCATCTGATAGAGGGAGAGAATAACCCACCTCACAGGGATCAATTATTATAACTTCCGGAAGAAGTGCTTTCTGGACAGCCTGAGCCCTGCACAGACGTCTCTAACCAGCGCGGGCTGCCGGGCTGGAGCAGAGCCTAGAGAAGGCGAGCCTGCGCTGGGAGGAGGCAGTAAGGCTGGTTCTCCACCCTTCGCGTCACTCATTGCCACAAGCAAGGCCAGACCTGGAGGCCCAGGGGTCTTCCTGGAAGGCAGTAAGAGGAGGGCTGTGGTTCGCCGAGGAGCAGCTGCCAGCACGCAGGAGGAAGGAGAAAGTGGGTGGAGACCATTCACTTGCTGGGCTTGCCGGGAGCCTGAGTTTTGGACATAGAGCATCCAAGGGAGGGTGAGGCTGAAACTGTTGTTAGTTGACTCTCATGTATGATGAACTTACTTGTACTAGGCATACAAAGCTTTACAGCTTATTTGGAAATAATAATAGCTGTCTATTAGCAAACACTTGCTAGTGTGAGGCTGTATGCCAAGGAAGTAACTTACATGCGTACAGTGCTAGCCACCATTATTAATCCTCATTTTGCAGATGTACTGAGGCTTAGAGAAGTTCAGTAACTTGACTGAGGATGCACAGCTAGTGAGGGACAGGCCAAGATTCTGGTTCATATCTGCTGTCCAAAACGAAGCAGGCTGTGGGTCTTTGTATGGCACGCAGATGCTTAGAGAAGGAGGGTCTCCTGCACTGGATAAGTCCAGGAAGGCTTCCTGGAGGAATGGAACTACCCCGAGGCCCTATAGATGGGTAGGAACGATCTGGTGGCTCCGTCCTGGCTGATTAGAATCATTTGTGAGAGAATTTTAAATATTCTGATGCCCAGGCCACACCCCCAGATTCTGATTTCATTGTTCTGGGTTGGCATCTGAGAGTCAGTATGTTTTCAAACCTCCCTAGGTGATCCTAAGATGTGGCCGGATGCATCTATCAGGCTAAGCAGACAGGCAGGGGGTGTCCCCCAGGTGAAGAGCGCATGTGCAGGAGACCAGAGCATGAGTGAGCCTGTGAGGAGACCCCCAGGCCCGGCCCATCGCCGCGAGGGGGCGCCGTGCGGCCCGGAGGCCAGTTCAAAGGCGGAAGCGGGAGGTGCCGCCAGTTCCCTGATGGCCAGGGCTTGTTTTATTGTTTCATCCAACATCTTGCCCATCACCACTCCCGTCCTAGATACGGACAGTGCAGCAGCCTGGAGGAGCTCGCAGCCTGCTGAGTGCACCCAGGTCGGCCCCTCGGGGGCCCTCTGAGTGATTTCAACCTGCAGGGAGATTCTGGCTTTTGTACTTGGTGACCGGGGAGATAGAGGCAGGCAGGGCCCTGGTTTCTGGAACAATCTACCCATTGTCACCATATCCTCACAAACTGGATTCCCAGGTTCTCTTGCACTAGCTGCAGAGAATGCCTTGCCCGGGGCAGGCCCAAGGACTGACGGGCAGCCAGGGCAGGGGCCGAGGCGTCCGGGAAGCCGGCTGCTGGAAGGGAGCCCGGGGCACCCCTGCGCGCCGCAGCCCAGTCCCAGGCTCGGCGCCAGCCCTCCCCACCACCCTTCCTGCGCGTGGGCCTCCTCGTCCCGGCGCCTCGGCTTTCCTGGGGATTTAGCTTCCAGCGGCCAGAGACTTTACGGTGAATAACTGGGACCTGAGAAGAAACTTTTGAGAAAAAACCCAGCTGCACACAAACCCACCCACGTCTCAAGGAGCCAGGTGCAGCCCTCCCCTCCCGCCTGCCCAAGCGCTGTGCCTCGGCTGGTTGCCACACACCTTAGGGGGTCTCGGGAGGGGGTGTGTTTGGCCAAAAATAACACACACACATCCCAAAAACCACCACCACTAACACCAAAAGAAGCACCCTAACTTCTTACGTTTTGAGCAAAATGGGTGGAGGAAAGGAGGCGGCGGCGGACGGGCCTGGGTGTCCATCAGCGCTCTGGGGGCGTGGCCCGGGCTCGCTCCTCCCCGTCACCGCCCAGCTCCGCGAGCGGCCGTGTTCCCGATCCTTCCGCAGCAGTAGACGAGAAAAGGGAGATTCCGGGGGCCTTGTAGATGGGGGACGGGGGGCGGGATCTGAGCCAGGCCTGCCTGGCTTTGCTCGGCCGCCAGCGCGGCTGGCTCCTTCCGCTCCCGGCGTCACCCACCGTGAGGCAACAAGGGCTGCAGAGGACTCCGCGCTTTGCTAAAAAGTCGTGGGTGACGATGGCTGGAGGCAGCGTGGGTGCGGGGGAAGAAGCGCGAGGACACTTGGAGTTTTCCCAGCTCTCCCTCTGAACCTGGAAGCTCTCCGGGAAGCTCGGTTTCCCCCTGTTAGATGACAAAGGGATTGGACCAGATCGCCCAGTTCTGTGATCAAGTGGAGGGGGGCAAAGCACGAACCCCGCCATGGCTTTTTGTTAAGTTCAGGATTTTCTTGCTCTTCTCAATAACATTCCACGGTGGCTCTGATTAGCTCCAAGGGCACACACATTTGCAAAGCAAATTTAACTGTACTTTAAGAAGAACCGTGGAGTGAATGTGAGCGAGGCAGCAGCCTTCCTGAAGGCTCCAACCGCCCGCTGCTTGTCTCCTAACCTATGCTGGAGCGTGGTGGGCGGACAGGCAGGGGTTGTTTGGAATTGGGAGGGCCACGACCAGACTTTGGAGCATGGCACCTCCCACAGCTGGGGAAACAGAGGCCGGAAGAGGGGCGCCCCCTGCCCTGCAGCCTGAGCAGCCGCCATCTGATGCTCTGCGGGTCCCCCAGCAGGGGGCGGGCGCAGACCTCGGCCCCCGGAGTCCTCCCCCCAGGGTCCACCTGCCCCTCTCAACAGCCCTCGTGGCTTTATGGCGGAGGAGGCCCAGGTCACGCAGGCATCGGAGGAAAGGGCGCTCGCTGTTGCCCCGTTACCGGTGGTCACGTGGCTTGGCCTCTGAACCTGGCCAGGAACGGGGGGTGGGTGGCTGGGGGTTTCCACACCTTACTGGCTCTGCCCGCCCCTCTAGAAGGGTTGGCAGCCTCGAGACCTCTCCCTCTGCTGGGCTGACCCAAGGGCCCCAGACCCCTGGGTGGGGGCTCGGGCTCTCCCACCTGCCATCCCTCTTGCTCTCACTGTGCAGTGAAGGGTGGGTTTCCCGGGAGCATGCGCTTTTCCTGCCCTGGGGGGAGGAGGCCCTTCCTTGCCATCTCCTTCCCCGCCCCCGATCACGTTTACAGGGGAGGCCCCCTAGGCAGGCAGCCTCCCCCAGCCCCACGCTCCTCTCCAAACTCATGCCGAGCAGCCAGCCCCAGGAGACCCCCCAGACCTGGCAGCACCCAGGCCCCCGACATGAAGGCTATCCGCCCAAAGACCCTCAAAACCACCGTGGAGTGGGGGCGCGGAGGGAGCACGTCAGCCAAGCAGGGCCCCTGGGCCGGGGCTGTTCACTGGGCGCAGAGCTCAGGGGCAGGGCACCGCGAGCGGGCAGCGGCCCCTCCCTCTCCCCTGCAGCCTTCCCCAGCACCGCGCAGGCTGGGGGCCTCCCTTAACCTGGATCTCTTGGTTTTGCTCCTTGGCCCACATCCCGGGCTCCAGGAGGCCTGCCCTTGCCCGGCACTTGGTGGGCACGTCGACTCACAAAATCCTGTGCTTCCCCGAGCTACCCGCCCTCAACCCATGGAGGTGGCAAGTTCGCTGCCAGCCGATGGGGCCCCTGCCGTGAGCAAGAGGAAGCAGAGGGGTGGGTGGATCCAGCCCCTGCCTTAGGAAAACCCGCAGATGGTCTGGGACGGTCTTGCACACAAGAACACAAGTCTGCGCGTGATCCTTGCTGGTGTAGGCAGGTGCTTTCCCAGGGGCCGCAAACACACGCTGAAGGAGCGACGGTGGGGACAGGAGGGAGCTCTGACACTCTGGCAGGCGCGTGTTTTGTAGGGGCTGCCCCTCCTCAGATCTCCTGGAGGCAGGGAAAGGTTCAAATTAAGGCTGGAGAAGCACTTGGGGCCCATCTGGCAGGTTTTGTCCTTCAAGACCCAGCCAGATGCCCCTTTCTAGGGAACTGTGGAGAGGAGTGAGCTGGGCCTGACTGCTAGCTCTTGGAAGGCCCGTGTGTGGGGCTGACCTGTAGCTGGCATCTGGGAACTGGGGTGTCAGTAGAGTCCCCACCATTGTCTGGTAAGTGGGGCTCACTGGGCCTGAATTGTTTGTGCAAACCATCTGGTTTATGCTGAACACCCGCTTTCCGAGAGTCTGGAATTTTGGTGTTTAGCACAGAATGCCTGCATGACCAGTTCCCAGGAAAAGCCCTGGGCGTGGAATCTCTGCTGCACTTTCCCAGGGATGACATTTCCTCATTGCGGTGTGACTCCGCGGGGACAGACCCCGGAAACCTGCACCGTCGCCTCACGCGCCTTTTCCATTTGCTGATTTTGGTTTCCTTTCTCTGTCGCAGACCTTAGCCGTGAGGACAGCTGTGCCCTGAATCCTGGCTGTTCCTCTAGGATCATCGAACCTGGGGGTGGTCCTGGGACCCCTGACCCAGGAATTTTCTCTGGACTGTGGGTCTCAGTTCATTTCCCCCCTTGGGAGCCTGCAGGAGAGAGGTCCCTTGGATGTGGCGTGCTTGTAGGTTGTGCTGGGACTCCGGGTGGCTGTGATGCTGTGCTGAGCTCCCCGGGCCGAGGGGCGGGTCTGGCGGCGAGCGGTGCTGCAGGTGGCTTCAGTCCTCGAGGCCTGCGGGGTGCCAGCCCTGGGCCGTGGCTGCACACAGCGGAGTCAGCTCATGCGCCCTCTCAGAGGGAGCCGATGAGTCTAAAGAGCTTGTGGGGAGTCATCGGTATCCACAGGTGATATGGGGAGTGGAGGACCACCTCCCTGCCCCCAGGGCCGAGGGGCGCCTGGCACGCAGCTTCCAGGACCTGTGCACCCGGCAATGGCTCCCAAAGGCCACGGCATCCCCGGCAGTTCTTCCAACACGGGTTGTGGCAGAGGTTTCCCTTCTGTCGTAATGGAGCCCCTCGTTTCTAGCAGGCACGTGCTGCCCAGAACAAAGACCACATTGCCAGCAAGCGGATGTGGCTCAAGCAATCGGGCTCCCGTCTTCCATGCAGGGCGTCCTCCCGGTGAAGGTGAGCTGGTCAGCGCCGCAGAAAGCTGGTGCGACAAGATGACGCAACAAGAAAAGAGACACAGGGGAAAGAATGAGAGTCACAACAAACCAGGGAGCTGAGTTGATTCAAGTGATGAGGGCCTCTCTCCCACTGTGGAGGTCCCAGGATCTGTTCCCAGTGCCTCCTAAAGAGAAGACAAGCAGACACAGAAGAATGCTCAGCGAATGGACAGGGGCAGACCGTGAGCGCAGGCAGTGGGGGGTGGGGAGGGATAGATAAAATAAAATAAATCTTAAAAAAAAAAAAAGACACTGCCTGCCTCCCTTGCAGCTAGAGATGGCCAGGTGACTCCATGGTGAACAAAAGGATGTGAGCAGAAGGGATAGGTGGCACTCCTGGTTGTGGCCTTAAGTGAAGGGGGCTTGCCCCTCCCCTTTCCTTTCACCTCTTCCCACTTGCTGGGATGGGTGTGGTCAGGGGCGATGGCCACGGAATGCCCAGCGTGGAAGGAAGCTGCACCCTGTGCCCCCGGGACTGCCTAGACCTGAACTGTGACAGAAAGAAATAAAATGTTTATTTTCTTTAAGCCTCAGTGTTTTTTCATGTCTCTGATACAAGATCCAAATCTAGATCCTAAATCTGAGAGTCTCAAAATTTTTTACCTTGACTTCAGAAGTCCCTTTGACCCTGGGTCCCAGGACACACTACATGTGTGCGTGCACATGTGTGTAACTAGAACAAGGTTTCGTGAAGCAGTATTGACCCTTTTTATGCGCTCTGCATTCTAATATTTTTATTCTGTTTGACTTCTTTTAAAAGATGCTGGTTGCGCTCATTAAACTGGCCCTGTGATAGTGGCCTGCAGTCAGAAAAACATCTTAAATATTCTCCAGGCCAACTCTGTTCCCTTCAAGTCACCAGTTTTCCTGCTTCTCTGCTCAGCACTACCTCACCTTGTGCACCTCCTCCTACCACCCTTTTTTCCCTCTTCCAAATGATTAGTCACTCAACAAACATTTATGGGTATCTACGTGGGGCCAGAAACCGTTCCAGCAGTATCCTGGTAAAAGTGCCAAGGAACTGAGGGAAGGAGAGAGGAAGCTGATTGCCAGTGATCAGGGGAGGCTTCCTGGTGGAGGTGGCATTTGCATTGGGCCTCAAAGGTCAGAGATAATGTGGAAGGGCAGTGCCCTACAGGACTGGTCCCAGCTCCACTCCTGCATCCCAGTCGTGACCCTTTTGCCACACTGGTCTTTCTTCTAGTCCTCAGAGGAGCCCGACTCTTTCCTACCTCAGGACCCTCACATTCTGTTCCTCTGCCTGGAACAGTCTTCCTCTGTCTCACCCTCAGACTCCTACCCATACTGACTCCCCAGCACCCGAGTCAGTGGCTGCCTCTAGGGAGATGGTCAGTAATAAATATTGGTTGAAATGAATCCCCACCCCAGCTAATGGTGCAGCTGCTGTGGAAGACAATTGGCAGTTCCTCAGAAAGGTAAGTATCCCGGCAGTCCCACTTCTGTGTACATTCCCAAAATAGTCGAAAGCAGGGACTCAAACGGGTATCTGCACACCAGTGTTCATAGCGGCATTACTGACAGTTGCCAAAAGATGGAAGCAACCCGAGTGTCTGTTAACTGATGAATGGCTAAATGGGACGTGGTATATACACACAATGGAATGTTATTCAACCATGAAAAGCATGAAGTTCTGATACATGCAGCAACATGGAGGAAGCTTGAAGACATCATGTTGAGTGAAATGAGCCAGATTCAAAAGGATGAATATTGTATGTTCTCACTTGATAAGAAATAATTAGAAAAAGCAAACGCATGGAGTTAGAATCTAGAACAGAGGTAACCAGGAGAGGGGTGCAGTAGGGAATAGGGAATGAACACTTAAAATGTAGAGTTTCTAACTGGGGTGGTGGGAAATTCTAACAGTGGGTGGTGGTGATGGTAGCACAACACTGTAAAAGTAATTGACGGCACTGAATAATATATTAGAATGTGGCTAAAAGGGGACATTTTAGGTTGCATATATGATACTAGAATTAAAATGTTAAAAACCCATGGAGCTATACAACCCAAACAGTGAATCCTAAGTTCAATCATGGGCTATAGTGTGTGTTTTCATCAGTTTTACAACTGACGCAGAAAGTGATACAAACGTTCCACACCAACGCAAGATGTTAATAATAGGGTGGTATATGGGAACCCTGGATTTTATGCATGATTTTTCTGTAAACCCACAACTTCACTTAAAAAAAAAAAGACATGTTAAGGGAATGAATGATCTTGTCTCAATTTGGCCTGGAGTCACCCTTAGGCCACCTCCTTTTCCTGCTCTCACTGGAATACCTTTTATCTGAAATATCTGTGATCACCAGTCTTGGTGCTGTTGATCACGAATAGCGAGTTCACTTCTCTTCAGCTGCTTTGAATGATTTTATCTTTCCTGGAGAATCATTTGGCAAATTGCTCTCAAGCCCACATATTCTAACTGCTTCTTGTTGGAAATCAAAATGTCAACATTTTATGTGAATTGCTGAAAATTTAAAGCTAGTTAAAAGCAACAAGTTTTTGGTAATATTGGTTCATTTATGTAAGGCATGTGGATTTTTTTTTGGGGGGGGGGTCCTGTGGTAAAATGGCCTACTTTCTGCGTCCTGAATTTCACTCTTAGTTCATACTTTCAAAAGGAGCTTTGATCCAAAGGAATGAATCTCTAAGGGTGGAGATGTGTGTCCTTTGGGGCAGAAAGATTGTAAAAGATGGTCTTCTCTGCTCTTGTCTGTGTTTTCCTTGGATTCACACCCTGTGATTTTTCATCCTCACCCTAACAGCACCAGAAGTCCACAGGGACGGCCTACCTGAAGGGAGGGACGGTGGCCCGACTGCGTGGGCGCTATCTTCCTCTGCTCGTTGCTGCTTGGTCAGCAGGGGGAGGGTTTGGAAACCACCGTGTGAGCCTGGATCCTGTGGCTCCAGTTACAGATCCCAACTCAGAGCGAGAGAGAGAAGGAATTTGTCAGCTCCCTTAGAGGGGGACCATATCGGGGCTCTCAGCATCTGAAGTCCAGGAGCCAGAACTTCTGAGCTGGCGACGTTGAGGCCAGAGCCCCAGGCCTGGCTCCTCGCTGGCCGTCCTGTGCCTCTGCTCTACTCTGCTCCGTCCGCCCCGTGGCCTCGCTCCCTCCTACTCCGACAGGCCTTGTCCGCATGGTGGCGCTGTGACTGCCCCGCAGCGCGGGCCGCTTGCTCCCCGGGTCCCTACGTCACACCCCGGGAGGGAGTCCATCCCCACCCATTCCTGCCGCCAGGTGATGGCGTGCGTGCTTAGCCAGGCCCGGGTCGCCAGCCCACCCGCCTGGCCGGGCCCGGGTCGCCAGCCCACCCGCCTGGCCGGGCCCGGGTCGCCAGCCCACCCGCTTACCCGGGACTGGGTCACGAGCCCACCTTGCAGCCTGGGCAGGGGCTCTGGAACCAGAGGATGGGAGACGGGGAAGCTTCCTGGAACCATCTAAAACAGCCAACAAGCTTGAATAAAAAACGCATGGACGTAGGTAAACAAATACCCCAGCTAGCACGCTAGGGTGTCCAGGATATTTTTTAATTGAGACTCTTCACAATTTAATTCCAACCTGCTTTCCCCCTATGCCTGACCCCCCCACCCCCAAGTCACACACTGCATTCCAGTTAAGCTCTTTGCTCGCTGCCGGTAAGTCTTTACAGAGGGGATGAATGAGTGTTTCCTGTGAATGGCCCACACTGTCCTACCTCAGGGCCTTTGTCGGCTGGGATGTACCTTCCACCCTGCCTGTTCCTACTTGTTTTCCATCACATCCATATTCTAAGGACTAGTTCAAACGCCACCTTTCCAGGAAGTCCTACCTGACCTTAAGACAGGCAGTAATTTGTTTCTTTTTAAGCTTTGGTTTGCACCACTCTAACCAGATTTTATGTTGTTTGCATTGTGTATTGGTTTAGCAGAAGGAACTTTCCAATAATTAATCCATCATCATATATTAATTGATGGGAGATAGTGCGCTCTCCATCCCTGGAGGCATTAAAGTAGAGATCTGTTTAGGGTTGTAGAAAAAGGAGGACTTCTTGGGGGTGGCGTGTAGGACAAACTGAAGACAATTTGGCTAGTAGAGACCAGACAGGAGCGGAGGTGGCAGTCTCAGCCCCAACCATTGTCAGATCTAGTTGTTGAAAGAAGCCAGAAGTCTAGATTTTTAAAAACATGCAGATTTTTAAATGCAACATATTCAAAAGCTTTTAAGGCATTGTGCTCTATACCTCTATAGACAATACATCTATGAGTCAAATTTGGCCTGTGGAGTGCCAGTTTGTGACTTCCAGCAAAAACTAAAACTTGGCTTCGGTGATCTCAGGGGAGAGCAGTGGGTGAGGCACTACCGCCAATGGCCACTGGAGGGCGAGCTGGTCTTTGTTTCAGGCGGGAGTGTGGTTTGGTGGAGGATTAAGCCAAAGGCTGGGCGTCATTCCATTTTTTTTTAATTCATTTTAAAAAAAATATTACATTAAAAAAATATGAGGTCCCCACTCACCCCCCACCCCACCACTCCCCCCACAGCAACACTCTCCCCATCATCACGTCATTCCATTTTAAACGTACTCTTCCATTGCTTCCTCTTACTCTTCGATGCCTGCTACTCTTGTCTGCTAATGAAACCTACTCCTTTGGCAGACAAAATGGGTTCAGAAGCAGCAAAGAAAGACCGCAGGAAAAAAGAAAGCAATGGTCAGAGTGCTCGTTCAACAGCTTTTCTTTATTCTCAATCAATCTTTTAAAATTGACATAAGCATTTGGGAAAAAAACTCAAACAGTACGAACGATTTGTTGTTCCCACTCCCAACCTCCACCCTCACTAACACCTCAAGAGCTTCTGAATCCAGAGACCATGATGACCTTTTTGTTGTTGTTGCACAGGTATCATACGCTTTTCTTGCAGGCAAGATTCTGCGCTGTTTGTGCAATGAAATTAGGTACGTCAGTACAATGACCTTGAGAATCCTAAGAAAAGTCATAGCAGGAATGAAGAGGAGGCCTTCCCAGGAACTTAATCACACTTACTATCTAATCACACTGACTCTTAGATGCAATATTTCCTAACGTTATTTCTAGTATTAAATAAATATTTATTTTTACTTTTTGTTATGGAAATTTTCAGATATTCATAAAAATAGAGAGATTAGTGTAATGGACCCCCAAGGACCCATCCATCGCAGGTTCAGCACTTATCACCCAAGCTCAATCTTGCTCCCTGCCCCGTGTACTTGTTTGCTGGAGTATTCCAAAGCAAATCCCAGATAGTGTGTCTTCCCCCTCATAAATACTTTTGTAATACATATTCTTCTATTTTATTCTTATTTTTTTTCTTTGCAGGGGAACTCATGGGTGACGGACTCAGCACCAGTCAGCACCCCACCCAGGCCAGGGGCAGCCCTGCACCATTCCACCTCAGCTCCAGCTGCCCCGGGCGGAGCCCACGCCTTCTCTTCCCCATCAGCAGCTTCGCTTTTGTGCTTTCTACTCTTTTTTATTTTTTAGGGATTGATTGATGTTGGCTCTTTTTTTAAAAGATTTATTTATTTGTTTATTTCTCTCCTCCCGCCCCTCACCCCGGTTGTCTGCTCTCTGTGTGCATTCGCTGTGGGTTCTTCTGTGACCACTTCTCTCCTTATCAGCGGCACGGGAATCAGTGTTTCTTTTTGTTGCGTCATCTTGTTGTGTCAGCTCTCCGTTTGTGCGGCTCCATTCCTGGGCAGACTGTACTTTCTTTCACACTGGGCGGCTCTCCCTACGGGGCGCACTCCTTGCACGTGGGGCTTCCCTATGCGGGGGACACCCCTGTGTGGCACGGCACTCCTTGCGCACATCAGCTTTGCGCATGGCCAGCTCCACACGGGTCAAGGAGGCCCGGGGTTTGAACCGCGGACCTCCCATGTGGCAGACGGACGCCCTATCCACTGGGCCAAGTCCGCTTCTCTCTACTCTTTTTTAAAAAATCAAAGAATATGCATAAAACTCAGTGATTAAAATTCAAATAATTGCCAGGCCCAGGTCTGCTCTCTGACAGAGACGGCCCCCGCCAAAACCCACCCCTCGGGCAACACCAGCGCCCCTCATAGCTTTATGTGTTTGGGGCCAACTGAGGCCTGAAATCCCTGAATTCTGTGTGCCGGAAAGGTGGGCTAAGGGTGTCAATGTCAAATGTACAAAGACCACAGGTCCTGGGGCTCCTCCCTGCCTGGATTTGTCCTTGCCTGCCCCGGATGCTGGGGATGCCTCGGCGGGGCAGATTATATTTTCCACAGGCGGCTGCGACACCATCTCTAACCCACCTGCCCTCGAGTGCGCCTGGCGCTCCTCCCACGGACACAGGAGATCTAGGCCTGTCTCCTTGAACCGGGCAGGCCTGTGACTTAATCGTGACCCAGAGTGCAGCAGAAGTAACGCTGCTGACGTCCAGCCTGGCCCGAGAAACGTGATGCAGCTTCTACCTGGTTAGTGAGAGCACTCGGCGGAGCCAGGTAAGGAGACTGACGGCCGAGGCCGCCATGCTGTTAGGAAGCTCAAAGGTCACACAGGCAGAGACCACAGGGGAGGCTCCGAAACCCCCCGGAGAGCGCAAGAGAGGTGCTCTAGGGTCCCCAGCTGCCCCGGGCTCACGCCATTCCAACACGGCCTCCACCCACCTGCACCTCCGTGAGATCTGAGCCCATCCTGATCGCCTGACCCACGGCAACCACGAGGGGTGATCAAACGACTGTCCTGCGGAGGGTGAGCTTTTGCTCAGCAATAGATAACTGACCCCCATGGGGTTGGGTGGGAAGAACCTCCTAGGCTTGGGTGGAGTGAACGGCTTTCTGGATATTTAGATTTCAGCGACCCTCAGGTATTCTGCTACTTGTGCCAGGAACGCCACTCCTTAGTGGCTGACTCAGATGTGCCACATCCTCTCCTTCCCCTGAGAGGTGAACAGGTACAGCTTCTCGTGGAGGAATGAGGCAGCTCCTTTCTTAAATCAGGCCAGGAGAGGTATCTCAAGGTGTTCCATGGGCAGACCACCTGATATTAGCTGGCCCCCCTCCCCATGTCCAGACTGTCCTACATGCCTGAGCTGCCCCAAGCTCAGGCCAGTGACGGGACCCTGTCCTCAGGCAGCGGAGGAGATGGCCCCTGGACACTCATCACACAGCATCCCCTTTATGAACCAACCCCACCAATACTGCCCCATCTCTCCAGAGAACTTTCTGGCTCTTTCATTTTATTTTTTATTTTATTTTAGGAGGTACCAGGGATGGAACCCAGGACCTAGTACATGGGGAAGCAGGAGCTCAACTACTGAGCTATATCTGCTCCCCAGTGAGAGTTGTTTTTTTCATTTGTTTGTTTTTAGGAGGTACTGGGGATCCAACCTGGGACCTTGTTCATGGGAAGCAGGCGCTCAACCACTTGAGCTACATCCACTCCCCTTGCTCTTTTATTTTTTTCAGTTAAAATTTTTTTTTAATTAAAAAAAATTAGAGCAGTTGTAGGTTTATAGAGAATCATGCTGTAAGGACAGAGCTCCCATATACTCTCCCTCTACCACAGTATTCTCTCATTAATATTTTGCATTAGTGTGGTACCTTTGTTATAACTGACCAAACATTATTATTAATTATAGTTCATAGTTTACATTAGGGGTCACTCTTTGTGCTGTACGGTTCTGTTTAGGTAACAAGTATACAACCTAAAATTAATCATTTCAGCCACTTTTTATACAATTCAGTGGTGTTAATTATGTTATGCCACCATCACCACCATCCATTACCAAAACTTTTCTATCACCCCGCACAGAAACTCTGTACCCATTACTCATTAATTCCCCATCACCAAAACCCACTGGTATTCTAATTTCTGACTGTGAATTTGTATATTCTAATCATTTCATATAAGTGAGATCATATAACAGCTATCCTTTTGTGTCTGACTTATTTGCTCAACCTGATGTCTTCAAGGTTCACCCATGCTGTTGGAGGTATCAGAAATTTATTCCCTATTGTGGTTGAATAATATTCCATTCTTCCACGATATTCCAATATCCCAATAATATTCCACTGTGTTTGTATATACTGTATTTGGTTTATCCATTCTTCCATTGATGGATGTTTGGGTTACTTCCACATTTTGGCAAGTGTAAGTAATGCTGTTATGAATGTAGGTGTCTAAAAGCAGTCTCTTAATTTTCTCCTGTGCACACTGGAGTAAGTCAGAAGTAACTGACCACATTTCTGGTTTTGCTAGAAAAGGTGTGGCCAAAGTGTGGCTCCCATGCTAAGGTCATGATGGTAGAAAAATGAAGGGGGAAAAATCACAACCCCACTGCTCAAGACATGGAGAGTGGAGGGAGGGACCTGCTCTAGACCTTAGCACTAGATCTTTAATTAAAATGATTAATCTAGGGAAGTCTTCGGACTTTGTGGTGTAGCCTTCCAGACTCTTGACTATGCGTGTATGTAACACAAATGCAGACACATAGATGAGAGTGGGACTTTACAAAACCCAGTTTATAGACAACATAAACATCTTTTTGTGGCATTGCATGTCTTTCTATAACACAGTGACTCAATTTCTTTTTCTTTTTTTTTAAGGTACTGGGGCCGGGGATTGAACCCTGGACCTCATTTGTGGGAAGCCGGTGCTCAACCACTGAGCTACGTCAGCTCCTGAGTTGGTTTTTTCATTTGTTTGTTTGTTTTTTAGGAAGCACTGGGGGCCCATCCCGGGACCTCCCATGAGGGAAGCAAGCAGTAATCACTTGAGACATATCCACTCCCAATTTCTTGGGGCCCCGGTTATTTCAAGAAGCCCAGGAGAACTTTAGTCCCTTAGTAGGAAAACACCCTTAAGCACATGCATACAAACTTGGCATTTGGTTTCAGGAAGTCCACAGACTTCCTAAACTTCATTCAGGAGGCTCAGTTATAAATTAAGTTCTGTAGCCCGTGATTTCAGTTTTTATGGCTGCATGATAGTCAATTACATGTCTATATTGTAATTTTATTTAACCAATCCCCTATCTTTGGATATTATGTAGTTAATAATGTTCCACTGTTATAAACTATAATAACCATCATTGTAGCAAAATCATCAACAGAACTTTGTCCCAGGCTTAATTTATGCCGGTTGCAGTTGATGTGGATACTTTATATCTTCTCGGTGACACGGCAGGGCATGTTTAAAGAAATACAATGTTTTGAAAATGAGAAATACGTGCAGTGGAACTGCCCTCGGCCTGGCCTGGAGATGCGCCCCGGGGCTCCGGGCGCTGGGCTGTGCGGAGGTGAGGAGCCGGCGGTCCCCGCCTGCAGGATGTCGCCGGCGCCTGTGAAGCGGGCTGGGGGAACCTGGCCTCGCTGCCCTCCCGAGGAGCCGAGATTTACGTCGAGGGTCGAGGCGGCACAGGGGCCGCGGGCTCCCTCCTGGGGCCGGTTCAGGCCTGTGGGCCTGGGGGCCGGGGGCCGGGGCCCTGGGGGCCGGGGGCCTGGGGCCGGGGGGCCTGGGGGCTGGGGGGCTGGGGGGGCCTGGGGGCCGGGGGGCCTGGGGGCTGGGGGGCCGGGGGGCCTGGGGGCTGGGGGGCCGGGGGGCCTGGGGGCCGGGGGCCCTGGGGGCTGGGGGGCCTGGGGGCCGGGGGGCCGGAGACCTGGGGACCTGGGGGCCGGGGGGCCGGGGACCTGGGGGCCGGGGACCTGGGGGCCGGGGGCCTGGGGCCGGGGGGCCGGGGGGCCTGGGGGCCGGGGGGCCGGGGACCTGGGGACCTGGGGGCCGGGGGGCCGGGGACCTGGGGGCCGGGGACCTGGGGGCCGGGGGGCCTGGGGGCCGGGGGGGCCGGGGATCTGGGGGGCCGGGGACCTGGGGGCCGGGGGACCTGGGGGCCGGGGACCTGGGGACCTGGGGGCCGGGGGCCGGGGATCTGGGGGGCCGGGGACCTGGGGGCCGGGGGGCCTGGGGGCCTGGGGAGCGGGACGGGGCGGGAGGGTGGAGGCCGCAAGGCTCCCGCCTCGGCTGCTCCTCCAACCCTGTTCACTCCGGGAGGAGCGGGAGGGCAGAGCTGGGCCCCGCAGCTGCGCAGCCGCCTGCAGAGCCGCAGGGCCGCGGCCTCCAGGGAGGGGCCTTTAGTAGGGCGGCGGCGCGCGCGGAGCAGGCGCGGAAGGCCGGCGGGGCTGGGGCGGAGCCGCGGGCTGCTGCGCCCCCGGGAGCGGCCGGCAGGGGGTGCTCGCGGGCCGAGGAAGCGGCTGCCGCAGGGGCGCTGGGTCTTAGGTTAGGGGTGGGGGCTCCGCTCTCCAGAGCGGGTCCTGCCCTCCACTCTCTCCATTTCTTCCTCCCTCCTTTCTTTCCTTCCTTCTCCCTCTTTCTTTTTATTAATTTTGGTACTTAACAAGAGTTAACGGTGCCCATTTACCTGCTGACTCCGTACAAAGGTGGGGGAAGAGGAGGTGGGGGAAGAGGAGGTGGGGCTCCCGCCCCCCCCCCCCCCAGGCCTCTCTCCACCACCCCCCTCCAGGTTCTCACGAGCACACGAGCCCATGCACACAGCTAGGGCCTTGCGGTTGCTTGCTTTTAGGGAAAATGTTAGCAGGGGCCACCACGGCCGTGCTTTTCAGCGTGGAATATCTGGCAGTGTGCAGAGGCTCTAGAGACCCGGAGCGGAAGGCCCAGGGAGGCTGCGAGTCCGGCGGTGCTTGGGCCAGGCCTGAGTATCGATTCGCCCTGCCTGCAGTTCCTACAGCGCCCCAAGCCGCACGTGCTTTTCCATTTTAGTGATATGTACACAGCCCTCCAGATAGTGGAGCTGGACCAATTTATTCTTTGTGTGTGTGATAAAATACATGTGACATAAACATTTACCACTTTAACCATTTTAAAGTGTATGATTTAGTGGCGTTAAGTACATTTACAATGTTGTACAACCATCATCACTATCTAATTCCAGACTCATCTATTCCTTTTTATTTTATTTTTTTTATAGCTTATGGGTCTTTTGTTGTTGTTGTTTGTTTTTTAGGAGGTACCAGGGACTGAACCCAGGACCTTGTACATGGGAAACAGGTGCTCAACCACTAAGCTACATCTGCTTCCCTACACCTTACGGCTTTAAAAAAATTATTATAGCAATAAATATACAACTGAATAGACTCAAACAGATACTTGCACATTGATGTTCATAGCAGCATTATTCACAATTGCCTAAAGAGAGAAGCAGCCCAAGTGTCCATCACCTAAGAAATGGATAAATGAAATATAGCATACCCATGCAATGGAATATTATTCAGCTGTAAAAAGGAATGAAATCCTGACACTTGTGAACAACTGGATGAAACTTGATGACATCATGTTGGGTGAAATAAACCAGATACAAAAGGACAAATATTGTATGATCTCTCTGATTTGAAACAATTAGAATAAGCAAACTCATAGAGACAGAATCTGGAATAAAGTTTACCAGGGGACAGGGAGGGGATAGGGAGTGGGTAATTGAGGCTTAAAGTGCACAGAGTTGCTGTCTGAAATGACAGGAATGTTTAGCGGATGCTGGTGACGGCAGCACAACATTGTGAACGCAGTTGACAGCACTGAAATATACATCTGCATGTGATCAAAGGGGAAATGTTAGACTGTATATATCTATATGGTAACAGAATAAAATATTTCTTAAAATTCGTGGAACTACACTACACAAACAGTGACCCTTAAGTTAAACCATGGACTTTTGTTAATAGTACAATTAGGAAATTTTGCTGTCATCAACTGTAAGAAATGTATGACACCAATGTAAGATCTTGGTAGTGGGGTAATGTAAGAGAATCCTGGATTTTATTGTTCTGTAAACTGACAACTTCTCTCATATAAAAAGAAAAGCCAAAAAACATACATATACTCAAAATTTCCCATTCTAACCATGTTCTAGTGTACAAGTATTAATTACATTCACAGTGCAATGCTACCATCACTGAAATCTATTGCCTGCACTTTCTCATCACCTCAAACAGAAACTCTGCACTCATTAAGCAATCACCCATCTCCCTCCCTGCCCCACACTGGTTCCTGGTTACCTGTAATCTACTATTTGGCTCTGTGAAATTTGTCTCTTCTCATATAAATGAGATTATACAATATTTGTCTTTTTGTATCTGGCATATTTTGTGCAACATGATGTCTTCCAGGTTCATCCATCTTGTCGCATGTGTCAGACCTACATTCCTTTTTGTGGCTGAATGATATTCCCTTTTGTTTATCCATTTGTCAGCTGATGGACACTTGCGTTGCCTCCACCTTTTGGCTGTTGTGGATAATGTTGCTTGCAAATATTTTGGGTGTACACCTAGAAGTAGGATTGTGGAATCCATTCTTCTTAACAGATGCATAATATGCAAGAATGTGGATCCAACACTATTTATTCAACCATTTCCCTATAATGGATATTCAGATACCTAGTTTTGTTTTGTTTTGCTTTTTGCCCTTTCTAACAATGTTGCAAAACAACTCCTTTTTCCATATCCTTTTGGTAGGTGCTTTTATCCCTACAGGAAACTTGTCAATGGTGGGGCTGCTGGGCTAACGTGAATGTGTATTTCCTATTTTAGAAGAGAACGCCTGATTATTTTCTAAAAGGGTGCTGCAATTTCCATGCTCACAACAAACGGCAGCCGCCCGCTTTCCCATCGCCTCACCACCACTGCTATTATGGTTTAAGTTAAAATTTTGCCAATTTGTGGGTGAGAAAACAGCCTCTCACAGATTCTTTAATGTGCCTTTTCCTGAACCCTGACCAGGCTGTGTCTTTTCAAATGCTCCCTGGCCTCTGGCTTCCTGCTTCTCAGTCCCTGCTTGATAGTGACCTCTGGGTGGCACCTGGGGCCTGGGGCCTTTCACTTTCTTGCTCTGAGCCTCAGTGTCTTTGGCCTTCAAGTGGCGACACCGCCATTTCTCAGGGTCATTTGTAAGCGAAGTGTCGCACCCGCTCAGGCGGCTCACTGTCCTCAACCATCACGGTCACCAGTGTGGAGTGCTCTGTATGCACTAGGCTAAAGCCTTCACACGCCTCGCCTCATCTAATCCTCACAATTGCCCTGCATCCTAGGGACACTTTGACCACTTTGCAGATAAGGAAACTGGGACTCTGAGAGGTTTTTTGGCTTGCCCCATGCCACCCAGCCGAGATGGCAGAGCCAGGTTTGCAGCCAGGACCGAGTCCAGAACCTGAGCTTCCCAGCAGCAGGAGCGTGCTCTTGGGGCCTCGGGTCACCTCTGCATCCGGCCCCTCTGCCTGTCCTCAGCACTGAGGCCATCCCGTGCAAGTTCCCCGTTCCCCTTCTCTGCTCAGAGACCCTTCCCTCCCAGCACTCTCTCTCCCCGGAACCACTGAGGAACGTCTCCCAGTTTGGCTGTAAATATGAAGGTATGTTATTTTCATGCAAATACTGCTGTCAGCTGTGCTATGCTGAATGCCCTATTTGCCTTCCCTTAGAGACGTCTAGGGTGGCCTCTGTGCCTTTTTCTTTTTAAGACTTATTTATTTACCCTCCCCCTTTTTTGTAGTCGCCGTCTGCTCTCTATGTCCATTCGCTGTGTGCTCTCTGTGTCTGCTCGTCTTCTCTTTAGGAGGCACTGGGAATGGAACCTGGGACCTCCCATGTGGAAGAGAGGCCCTCAATCACCTGAGCCACCTCAGCTCCTTGGTTTTTTGTGTCTCTCACTGTCTTTCCTCTTTGTGTCTCTTTTGTTGCATCATCTTGTTGCATCAGCTAGCTACCCCTGCCCGTCGTGCCAGCTCGCCTTCTCCAGGAGTCCCCAGGAACCGAACTCAGGACCTCCCATGTGGTAAGCGGAAGCCCAATCGCTTGAGCCACCTCCGCTTCTCCTCTGCCTTTCGGAGCACTTACCGTGTTTGGAATTCGTCCTGTCCAACTTCAAATGCCAGTCTCAGCCCTGAACGGACTTGGCGTCCCTCCCCAGTGCCGGCAGAGCGCCCCTTCTCCCTGTGCGTTGAGTGTGCCCCTCCCCATTGTCCCTGTGCATGTGGGGTCTCCCTGCAGATGGTGCTTTACTTGGGGGCGCCCAGCCTCACCCCAAACCCCTTGTGCTGAAGCCCCTCGGAGAGGAGCCGCAGGGTCTTCCCTGCTCCCAGCCCCAACCACGCCCCTACCCCTTCTCGGGTCTAGGCCCCGGGCGGGCCCTGTCTCCTGCCCAGCCCCACCCTGACCTTCAAGCTCCTGCGCAGGGCCCCGCCTCCTGCCCTCAGAGGGCTGGGAGAAGTGGGGTGCACTCCCCCTTGCTGCAGGTGTCTGAACCCACCGCGGCTGGCCGCCCCCCACCAGGAAAGCGCGGGCAGGCAGCCTCTCTTCCCCGCTCTTCCTCCCGCCCCACCCCACCACGGCCTCCCCCGTGCCCCACCCTGTAATTTCCCGGCTGTGACCGAGCTGATTTGGGACTTACCAGGGCGTGGTCTCACTGGGGGGGGGAGCACGGTCAACAGTCCCTCCCTGAGACGGCCTCCGCCCAGTTGCCCCGGCAGAGGCCTGAGAGCCGCAGAGGTGCGGGCGGTGGCCCCCGGGTGGCCCTGCCGTGGCCCCTGGGTGGCCCTGGGCTTGCCACTGGCCTTCTCTGGGCCTTTCCAAGTGAGTAGCTCAGGGTCCAATTGAAGGGAACCTAGCACCAGCCCCCTCCCCAAGTCTCGGATGGCCGGGAGCCTGGCATGGTGCCCAGCCGCGGCCAGGTAACGGGGGCCAAGCTGCAATGTGTGGGCGCGGCGTCAAGGGGCAGGGCCTCCGGCCTGCCCGGCCAGAGGCTGGACCAGGTGGGGACAAGGGGCCGGGCCTGAAGACCTGTACTCTTCCGGCCCCTCTAGCAATGTGGCCTGGC
The DNA here is from genome assembly GCF_030445035.2 of Dasypus novemcinctus. Taxonomy (NCBI): domain Eukaryota; kingdom Metazoa; phylum Chordata; class Mammalia; order Cingulata; family Dasypodidae; genus Dasypus; species Dasypus novemcinctus. The sequence continues at coordinate 81,056,941 of NC_080678.1, read as the reverse complement.
CGTGTGAGACTCTCAGGGCCTCAGTTTCTCCATCTGTAAAATGGAGATGATGCTTTTTCTCTCAGGGTTCAAGTGAGATGAAAGACCTCAACTCAAGTTGTTCCCGGGTGAGGGTCCAGCCGCGGCCCCGCCCGAGCCTCTGAGTCTATAAATCCCACACAGCTTCAGAGGCAGGTCAGAGGAGCAGGTGCTGCGGCCTGCAGGAGGCAAGAGGGGCATGTGACAGGAGCAGATGTTCCTCAAGGGCAGCCAGGTGGCCGTGGCTGGCTTCAGCTCCTTCATGTGTAAATAAGGATCCTCACACGGCAGGGAGAGGCACGCCCAGGTAGGAGCTGCTCTTTTTTGGTATTATCATGACATTGCCTTTTACCTGTGAGGGAGGAATGAGGCAGCACCTGTGTGCCTGTTTTGCAGTTGAGAGAAAGCGATAAAGGACCTCCCGCGCCAACCTGACCCATAGCTGCCCGTCTGCAGGCAGGAAGGAGGGCTCCCGAGAGGGACAGGGCCCAATCTCCAGCTCTGAAAAACCAGATTAGGTCACCGGGGGACAGGGTGTGCTAAAGAGACAAAGACCAGTCCAGACCATTTCCTGGCTGGGTTCTGAATGTCAACACCAACTCCTTTTGCTCCGTAAATACATTTTGCATTTAAATAAATAAGGAACAACGTGAATTTTTTTTTTCCCCTTTTGCAGAAGAAAAGAGCATTTGTCCCATCTCCAGAAGCTCATTCCTTATTTCCAGCTCCTCTGTGACATCACCCAGGGGCAGCCTGGGTGGAATTTTCCCTTCTCAGATGGCCGTCTCCTGGACAGCACAGGCAGTGCCCAGCCCTCGAGCCACAGGCAGGCTTTGTTCCCACAAATCTTCTGCAGGTTGTTGTTGAAAACACTGAAGCAAGGTTGCATGTGGCTGTTTGGTTCCCAGGCTAGACCAGCAGCCCATTTTTGGAAGCAGTGAGGAACAAGCAGCGGCTTTGGACTCGGAAGACCTGACGCGGCCCTGGATCTTCCATGTACGAGCTGTGTGAGCCCAGAAAAGTGACTTGACTTCTCTGAGTCTTCTCTGTCGATCGGGACCTGATTCTCCAAGGGTCTCTCTTCTTTCTCCATGTCTTATGGCAGTTTCTGTTCTGGCGTATCTTTTCAAGAATGCTTGTACAGCAAACAGCCTTGGAAGACAAATATTGTCTCCCTCCGGGCCAGAAGGCAGATTTGTTTGCTTTCCGGGATTATAAAGACAGCATCTCCCTTTGGGGCAAAGATTGGGTAGGTTTGCTAGCAGCCCCCTTGTAAGACTGGGGCTTTCCTAAATTCAGGCTTCCTCAGCTGTGACATAAGCCCACTGAGGGTGCAGCGTCCACCCGACCCGCCTCAACACTGGCCCCACGAGATTTGGGGGCCCAGGGGTCCAGTGTGAACCCATGCTGCCTGCTGTGCCTTGGGGAGTAACAAAGTCTTCGTCTCTGACCAGGAGTCTCCTGTCCTCGGCCAGCGTCCCTGAGCCGTGGCAGGCGAACAGGCTACATTCTCAGACCCGCCGCAGCTCTGACAGTCGCCTGCGGGGCCCTGACGCCCCCTGTGAGGTCGCTGTGAGCGCGAGATGGCAGGCGCTGCCGGCCCTTGGTGAGCAGTTAACACACGAGGTGGTGACCATCTGCCGACCGGAAGCTGGTTATCTAAAGCCTCCCAGAAGCCCTCCCCAGATGCCGGCGGTGCTGCGAGGCCTTGGGCTTGGGAATTCCAGCCCGTCGTGGGGGTCTGGAAGCCAGCTCAGGGGTGCAGGATCTGGGGCAAGGATTTCAGGAGGAGGGGGTAAAGTCCTCCTTGACCACCCCACCCAGCCCCCACCCCTCCTCGGCGGTCACCTCGATGACCCATTTGAAACACGCCTTTCCAAACCTTTTCCTCTACATAAATATAGGTTTAGAGAATGTGTAATTTTTTCACATAAGTGAATTACACTGTATGTATTATTTTGCAGTTTTCTTTTTTTCACTTAAAGTTATGTCCTAGACACCTTTTTTAAAAATCTGGTTGCATCATCGTCTTCTTTTCTCTGGTGTGTCGCCTCGCTGAGTGGGTGGGGGGCCTGCGCCTCTCTGCAGGTCTGGGATGCCTCATTTTTTCTTTTTCTTTTTCTTTTTTAACCAGAAGTTCCCAGGGATTGAACCCAGGTCCTCCATATGGTAAAAGCTTGAGCCACAGCGGCTTGCCCCAGATACCTCTTTCCATCAGCCCACTTAGCTTTTAAAAGCTGCGGAGTCACCATCATGATGTGGCTCTGCTGCCCTTTCTTTACCCCTTCCCCACTTGATGGACATTTGGTTGCTTCCATTTTTGTCAGTACAAAGAGGCCCATCGCACGTGTTGAAAAGCCTCCTTGGGGGCATGGCCGAGGCATCTCCAGGGGAGAAATGGTACGGAAATGGGGACCCACAGGGGCGGTAGACTTCCCTAGGGTCACACTGGGAGTGGGCGGCCAGGCTCAGCCTGCCCTTGGACCCCAGAGCCCAGTGCCCCACCCCCTCCTCTCCCCTGAGGGCGGTGAGGAGGGGCCAGGAGGCCAGCGGGCAGGAGAAGGAAGGAGCAGAGGGGGTGATAGCGCCGCTTCTCCAGTGATGCTGACCGGCCCATGGAGGCAATGGGGAGGCAGCAGAGGGGCTCTCGAGGGGCTCCCACGTGGGGCTGCAGGGGAAATACGGGCCTCTCAGGGCTGCCGGGCCCAGGTTTCCTCTTGGGGGGCCTGGCCCCATCCACCTCACTCTAGAATCCTCCGTCCACCAGCCCCAGGGCCTCCCGGGTTGCTGCTCCTGTCACCTATCCCTGCGGCCCAGGCCCTGCAGACCAGAGCAGGGAGGCGAGCAGGGAGGGCGGGGCGGGGGAAAGGCCGCCGAGGCCACCCAAGTCCGTCCCTCCTCCCACCAGACCAGTCGACAGAAACGCCGAGAGCCACTGCCAGGCTCTGCGTGGGCCCACCGGGGACGTTCCCAGCTTGCTGAAGGTCAGACTGTGACATCAAACAGCACGAGCAGAATAGAGGATAAGTAGTGGGTAGCTCACTAACCACTTATTTGGTGCTTAAAATGTTCCTGGCACGCTGAGCCGTTTCCTCCTGCCTCTCCTAGCCTCACCACCTGTGGGGTAGATAATATGACCATTCCTATCTTACAGAGAGGTGAAGGGGCTCATCCCAGGTGGCCCAGCCGGCAAGAAGTCTCTGAGAAGTCTTGAACCTAGACCTTCTAGACCAAATGGTTCTTAATTAAAAAAAAAAATTTACTTATTTCTCCCCCCGCCCCTTGTTGTTTGCACTAGCTGTCTGTTCTCTGAGTCTGTTCGTTGTGCGCTTGTCTTCTTTTTAGGAGGCACTGGGAACTGAAACCAGTACCACCCCATGTGAGAGGGAGGTGCCTAATCGCTTGAGTCACCTCCACTCCCTGCTTGTTTTGTCTCTCATTGTGTTTCCTCGCTGTATCTCTTCGTTGCATCATCTTGTTGAGTCATCTTGGCGCATCGTTTTGTTGCATCAGCTCGCTGTGCCAGCCCATTGCATCAGTTCGTTGTCTTGCTCATCTTCTTTAGGAGGCCCTGGGAACCAAACCAGGCACCTTCCATGTGGTAGGCAGGTGCCCAACTGCTTGAGCCACATCCATTTCCCAGTTCTTAACTTTTTCAGAGGCACGGATCCCTTGAGACTCTCATGAAAGCCCTGAATTCTTCGGCCAGAAAAGTGCCTGCAGTATCTACACACAACATGCCCCCGTGCCAGGGCCAGCTTCCCGGAAGTGTGACACGTGCAATCCTGCAGTTCCCCTGCTCGGAAGGCCCCATGCTGTTTATGCTCTGCCGTTGCCATCTTGAAATTCCTAACATTTTTGAACGAGGGTATCACATCCTCTTTTGCACTGGGCCCCACAAATCACATAGTTGGTCCTGCAGATACACACACTTCCTGCACACACGCCACAAATTTGCAGACAACTCTAGGTGTGCAAGAATCCAAAGAAGCGATTCATAGACTCTGGAGCGACCCCTTTGCTTTCCTCTGCTTCCTGGAAGGCCGTGCGTGCGCACGTGTGCGTGTGTGAGTGTGCAGGTGGGTTTGTGGTAAGTCGTCTGGGACCGTGCGCTCAGGGAGGAGGGCTGGCGAGGAAGGCTTCCCCCTCCTCGCCTGTGACAGCAGCTTGCTGGCCCCCGAGAGAGGGCGCCTGGCCTGGCGCCTGAAGCCCTGTCCTTAAAAACCTGCTGCCTGGGACGGGACAAGGCGCCCTTGTGTGAGGTGCGGCGACCTCAGGGTAAACATGGGAAGGCGACCAGCGGCGGCTCGCTCGCCGTCTGGGGAGGGCCTCCGAGTCCAGCTTGGCGTTTGGCTCCGAAGGCTGCTGCCCGCGGCCCTGGGCGTGGAAACGTCCAGGCAGGGCTGGGCCCTGGCACCGGCACAGGGGCCTGAGGACCCAGAGGCACGGCCAGCGCGGCGGCAGGGGCCCGGGCCTTTAGGAAGTCCTTCTCTCGCTGTGGCACTTTGGGGGAGGGCTTAGGCGCCCTGTGGCTCAGTGTCCTCATCCACAAAGCTGCCCCCGGGCTTGTGGATTGAGTACAATCTGTGATGCCCTTAGAGCGAAGCACAAGAAATGACGGCTATCATCATCATCATCATCATCATCACTACTACGAAAACGGGGCTTCGAGCGTCGCAGCCGTGCTTTTAGTTTTTTTTTAAAGTCAATTGCTGCTCTATATGAGCCATTAGGGTTTTTTTGGGGGGGTAAGGAGAAAGGTCTGTTACTACCAAATTGGAGAATTAGTGCCCGGATGGAAACTGGGGAGATCGGGGGGTGCATGCCTGGGTGGGGCAGGGTCACCCTCAGGGCAGGAGCCGGGAGCGGGCCCCGAGGAGCCCAGGGGTCCACTGAGCTTGAGGCTGGGGCTTTGGCCAAGAGGGATTTCTTTTCTTTTCAACAGCAGTAGCACAGGGGCTGTTTCTACCGCCTCGGCGGGAGGCAGACTAGGCCAGGGCCTCGCCCCCAGAGAAAGTCCCTGGGAGCTTGTCCTGTGTGTGCGCGTGAGCATGCGCAGCCTCCGGCCTAGGGCCCGGGGAGGCCGGGGCGAGGACCGTGGGAGGCCCCAGGGCTCAGAGCACCCCCCTGCCTGCAGTTCTGGGGAGTCCTGTAGCCCGGCAAGGGGCCAAGGCAGCCTGTGGCTTGCGGGCCCGTGACGAGCTGGCGGTGCCCGCCGGCAACACGGCTCACCGCTGCGAGGACCTTCTGCGCTCGGGGCTCGCCTCCAGCTCCCTGTCGTTCTCAGTTCAGCCCCTCACCTGCCCGAGTCCTTGCAGGGGAGGAAACGGGGCCGAGAGGGACCAGCCCAGTCCCAGGGTGCCCGCCAGCGCGTGACGTGCCAGGCCTGGACTCCAGCTCCGGGAGACTGCAAAACTTTGGTGCAAGCCACGCCGAGCCCCGGACGCTGCTACCTGAGCCCAGCGCTTCGTGCCCAGCGCCCTCCCCCGGGCGGCGGCCCCAGGCGGGGAGCAGGGCCCGAGGGGCTGTGAAGGACGCCTCTTTCCAGTCTGCCCCTTGGTTGCACGCCCCCTGCCCCCTGCCTCCTTCCCCCAGGCCTGGGCCTCTTTCTGGCCAAGCCCCAAGCCCATCCTCGTTGTCGGGCAGTGCTGCCCGCTGACTATTCAGGATTGCAAAACATCAAAACTTAGGTAAAATTTTTTTTGTGGGGATGAATGCACAACACTGTGGTTATACTAAAAGTCATCGATTGCACACTTTGGAGAGCTTGTATGGTATGTGAATACATCTCAATAAAACTGCTTAAAAATTTTAGATGTATTAAAGTGCTTGGCGCACTGTAAGTACGGAATCAGTGTCACCTGATTTTATTATTAGCTTTCCAGTGGGGTCACTGATCTTTCCAAGACCCTTTAAGAAAGGGGCCATAAGCCTCCATTTATTTATTTATTTATTTATTTATTTATTTATTTATTTATTTATTTATTTATTTATTTATTTATCTCCCCTTCCCTCCTGCCCCAGTTGTCTGTTTTCTGTGTCTATTTGCCGTGTGTTCTTCAGCGGCACGGGAATCTGTGTTTCTTTTTGTTGCGTCATCTTATTGTGTCAGTTCTCCATGTGGGCAGTGCCATTTTTAGGCTGGCTGCACTTTCTTTCGTGCTGGGTGGCTCTCCGTATGGGACACACTCCTTGCTCGTGGGGCTCCCCTACGCAGGGGACACCCCTGCGTGGCAGGGCACTCCTTGCACACAGCACTGCGCATGGGCCAGCTCCACATGGGTCAAGGAGGCCCGGGTTTGAACCACGGACCTCCCATGTGGTAGACGGATGCCCTAACCACTGGGCCAAGTCTGCTTCCCAGCCATAAGCCTCCATTTTCAAGATAAGGAAGCTGGGGCTGAGATTGGTTGGAGAACTTGCTCAAAGTCACTGACCTTGTTCCTGAAAACCTTCCATCCTCCCAGCCTGCCACACACTCCTGCCTTCAGCCCTGAGGGTGAGCAAGGTGAAGGGGGAGGGTGTGTGATAGGGGACAGTTCCAGGTGGGGATAGTAGCCAGAGGGACTCAGGGGCCCTGAGCAGAGTCCAGGCTTGACCACTGGCCAGCTGTGTGTCCTTGGGTCAATAACCAGCCTCTCATCTGAGGAATGGGCAGAGGGACAGCAGCATCTCACAGCTGTGCACTGGGATTAGAAGCTTGGCCCATGGATGGACATGTCTTCATCTGCTGGGCATCTCTGCAAGTGTGCTGCCTGCCACAGTCTGGAAAGTGGTGGCATACATTGAATTGGTTTTTCATCTTTGTCAAGAATCAGTTGATCTATGTATGAGTCTATCCATACTGTCTTGATTACTGTAGCTGCTGATTCCTGTAGGGAGGTCTAATCTCGAGCAGAATTATTCTTCCCACTTCATTCTTCTTTGTCAAGATGGTTTTAGATATTCTAGCACCTATGGGCTTTTCATATCAGTTTTAGAATAAGCTCATTTATCTCTACAAAAAACCTTGCTGGGATTTTGATAGGCATTGCATTAAACCTATTGATCAATTTTGGGAGAATCAATATCTTTACTATCTTGAGCTTTCCCATCCATGAACATGGTATGCCTCTCTATTTTTGTAGGTCTTCTTTGGTTTCTTTCATCAGGATTTTGGTTGTTTTCAACATAAAGATCCTGTACATATTTTGTTAAGTTAAATGTATACCTAAAAATGTTATTTTTGTGGCACAGCTATAAATGGTATTGTGTTTTTAATTTGGGTTTCTGCCTGTTCATTATTAGTATGTGTAAGTGTGATTAATTTTGCAAATTGATGTTGTATCCTGTGACCTTGCTTAGTTCATATAGGATGGAATATTATGCAGCCATTAAAATAGTATTTATATTATCTATTTCTTCGCTCCATTTAAGGTTAATTCCACAGAACTAAATAACTGTCCCATGAGAGTTTTTCCATTCTACAGAGTTCAATGATATGTTTTTAAATTCAGATATATTTAATTGCTTTTATATTCATTGTTCTTGTTTTATTCTTCCCATTTAGCTTGATAATTGCTTATTTTTAAAAATTGATTCCTAAGGAGTCTAAACATACTTCTTTTAAAGTTTTTTTTCCCCAGATTCATCTGCAGTGAATTTATTTCTTGTTGTGAATGTGTTGTTTTCTTAGCATTACGTTTCTCCACTTGATTTGGATTTAGTTTCTGGGCCAATTGTGAGTGGGAGGTTTGTTTGTATTTGTGTTATCTTTCTTCCTCCCTCCTGCTTGCCACATCTGCCTGCAGCTTTGCAGACCCTGTCCACAGCCCTCTGCACCCACATCCTGGGTTTTTTGTTGGCATCTTGGGGCTCCTGCTCTGTGTTCATACTGGGGAGATCAGACATTAAGCAGATGTGCAGCTTCTCACAAACTTTCTGACCTTTGGCCCTGAGCTCAACCTTCAGCCTCTCCACAGCTTTGGGTTTTCATTTCATCACTGCACCAAAAGAAGCTTATCACATTTTTGAGTGTAGGCACATTTTTTTTTTTTTTTTGCGGTAGATGGGGCTATATCTTTTAATTTCTTTTTAAAACTTTATATATTATGACTATGCTTCTGGAGCCACAGAGATCCTCAAAGCATGAGCATAAAACTCTAACTTGACCACAAGTCCGCTCCTTCCAATGCCTCCATTCTCATGGTGAAACGGAGGCTCAGACAGGCAAAGGGACTTAGATGACACTCGGCGCTGTGGGCGCCCAGACTCTGAAAGCTTCAGATAGTTTCTGTCTGGTCAGGGGAATCCTTCACCACCCCTCCCAGGGGAAGCTATGGGCAGAGATGAAGACTGAAGCAAGTAAAGGTGGGATGGGTGTGCGGTGGGAGGTTGGGGTCAGGTCCTTCGGAGAGAGGGCAGGGGGTGTGTTGGCACATGCACGCTGTCCCGTTTCTGGCTTGTTTCATGTCAGGCACTCGGAGGCAGGCAGTGGTCACATCTTCCAGGCCGAGGGCTGGTGCAGTCCCCACTCTCCTTGTCGGGGCCAGGCCACCATCCCTGGTGACAAAGTGGAGATGTCTCTCTTCCAGACCAGACTTGCGGGTGGGACCGTGACAGATGAGAGCCCACAGCTGTCCAGATGCCCCTTCAGGTGCGGGGAGGAGAGGGAGGGGAGATTTACTTTCTTGGAAGTTTTCAATATCTTCTTCTTTGGAGAATTTAAGAGGATATCATATTTATTGGGTACGGACAAGTGTAAGAGTGGCTTTATGGGGTACAGTGACTGCCTTTGGGGAGATGTCAAGAATATTAGGGAAGTGGCTGTGGCTCAGCTGATAGAGCGTCCGCCTACCATATGGAGGGCCCAGGACCCAGGGCCTCCTTGACCCGTGTGCAGCTGGCCCATGCGCAGTGCTGCCGCGCACAAGGAGTGCCATGCCACGCAGGGGTGTCCCCCGCGTAGGGGTGCCCCATGCACAAGGGGTGCACCCCGTAAGGAGAGCCGCCCAGCGCGAAAGAAAGTGCAGCCTGCCCAGGAGTGGCACTGCACACAAGGAGAGCTGACACAGCAAGATGATGCAACAAAAAAAGCAACACAGTTTCCTGGTGCCGCATGACAAGAATGCAAGCAGACACAGAAGAACACACAGCAAAAGGACACAGAGAGCAGACGGGGGTGGTAGAAAAAAAATCTTTTTTTAAAAAACAGAATAATATAGTTTAGGGGAGTAGATGTAGCTCAGGCAGTTGAGTGTCTGCTTCCCACTTATGAGGTCCCAGGTTCGATCCCTGGTACCTCCTAAAAACGACAAACGAAAAACCAACTCTCACTGGGGAGCACTCAGTGATTGAGTGTCTGCTTCCCATGTATGAGGTCCTGAGTTCATTCCCTGGTACCTCCTAAAAAAAATAATAATATAGTTTGTTCTCATTATAACATGGCTCCAGATATTTTATGTACCCTCCCTCTCGAAGAGGTAATATTATCTTGAAGGAAAGTTAAAATTAGTTAGACAGAACTCGGTTTAATTGATTCTACTCATTAGGTGTGTATGACCCTGAGCAAGTAACCTCACTTCTCTGCCTTGGTTTTCTTATCTGTAAAATGGGGATAATAATAGTACTTACCTGTGACTGAGATAGTTACCAAACTTTCTGTGTGCTCCCTGACATTTCCCTGCCCCCTGCAATTGGGCAGGTGCCACGTGACTCATTCTGACTGATGGCCTGTGGATTGAAGTGATGTGAGTCACTTCTGGGGCAAAGCACGGAACTGCTGGCACATGACCCTTCATCTGTCTCTCCCTCTTCTTCAGCACCAAGGAGGCTTCAAGATCAAAGCTACCTGGGTCCCGTGGAGCCACAGTAAACTTTATGTAAGTGAGAAATACACTGCTGTTAGGTTAGGCCCTGAGACTTTGGGGACTGTTTGTTATCACAGCACAACCTAGCCTGTGCTGACTAATACACTCCCTCTAGGATTCTTATGAGAATGAAATGAGTGGGTAAAGCAACTACAGCAGTGCCTGATAAACGGTAATTTCTCAATAAGTGTTAGCTATTCTCTGAACCTTGTTTCCTCATTTTCAAAATAGGAGCAATGAGGGCGTCTGCTCTGGGAGTTGTAAAGATTAACTAGGCTATTGTGTGAGCGCTGAGTGGCGTGCCTGCCCAGGGGAAGGCTCAGCGCATTCCTTCTCCTCCTCCTGGCTCCTCGTTGTGGCTGCCCAGTCGACGAGCCTGCCTGACTTTGTTTGAAGCTCCTCTGAGCAGGACTTGGCCAGCGTCCACTGACCCTTCCTTTCCTGACGTGAACACGTTGGGCCCCATTCTGCGGTGAAGTCATTGTTCAAAGCATCTGCTCTTGGTTTTATAAGCCTTCCCCCTGTGGAGCTGGAGGTCCCCAGCCCCCCCTCCCGCCAGGCCTCAGAGCAGGGCCTGAACGGGTGCCTGGCAGGCTGGTGATTAATGCCCAGCCAGACAGAGCGGCGGCCCAGCGCCTGTGTGCTCAGCGGGCACCATTTCCAGCCCCGGGCCGCCTTTCCCAGCCCCAGGCCGCCCTTCCCAGCCCCGGGCTGCCCGGGCTGAGGGCTTGGGGCTCACAGGACCTCTACTTTTTGTGGATCAAAGCAGGTTGGCTTTTTTGTGCTGGTCCTAAGGAAATTTCAGCATCCTGTGCAAGGAGAGGGAACGTTTCTCTCAGAACAAAGGCGAGAGGGAGTTGGGGTACTCAGAAGGCAATGAGCCTGTCAACTGAGAACATGAGAACTGCAGCCCAGCTCTGAGCCCCAAGCCCGGCCAGAACCACAGGGCAGAGTAGGGGCTCTTGGGAACGGCTTCCGGGAAGCTGCAGGTGGGCTGAGGCGGAGAAAGAGGTCAGGATTTCTCTCTGACGTGAAAAGGGAGTGGGCGTGAGGCCAGGCAGCGACTGAGAGCAGCTGGACCTGGGCAGGTCCTTACGTGATGACTGGGTGTTTGTCCTTATTTTTGTCAATTGCCCTGTGGTAGGTTCCCGGTGGTTTTAAAGGGCAGGTGCCCAGGGCCCTGCTCCAGACCACCTGAGTCTGGGAGAGTCTCAAAGTGCAGACCCTGGGACCAGCACACGGGCAGCATGGGGAGTTCTTGAAATGCAAATTCTCAATAGCCCACCCCGCTCCATCTCCTGGATCAGAAAACTGGGTTAGGGCCCAGCAATCTGTTTTAACAGGCCCCCCGCCCCGGGGATTCTGATGCACGGGAAAGCTTGAGAACAAGGTAGCTAGGAAACAGGGACATTTATAGAGCTCCTCGGATGATTTTAATGTGCATCCAACTTGAAATGCACCGGTTAGAGTTTCGGGGGCTCTTTCTTATTAACAATGTAATGCAAGGGGGAGGTTGAGTTCAGAGGCCTCATCCACAGAGCCTGGCCTCTTCACCACTGAAGTCCTTCCTGTCTGTCTCTTTGGGGAGGACGCACCATCACAGACCCTGGCGGGTGCTAATTCTGCAGCCCCCCCGAGATCACATATCCCCCCAGGCCTTCCCAGGGAGGGCCCCGGGGTCAGGGGGCTGCACTTCCGTGATCCGTGAATTAGTGGCCAGTGAGTGGATGGGACGTGAGCAGGGCCTCCAGCCTCGAGCTCAGAATGAGACGGCGGCACAGGGCTGTGCCAGCTCCCAGACAGGCAGCCCCAGGCAGAGGTGCTCCATCGCCCTGCGGACCTGCGAGGGGGGCATAAATGCTTGCTGTCCGGGCCCCGGGACTTTGGCATGGTCTGTTATACAGTGTTAAGACTGCTCTTCCACCTTTCCTGTCTGATATTTCCACACCTTATGCCTTCTTCTCATACTCGAGCCCACCCTCCCTTGGAAGACACTCTTGTTTTTTGTGTCCTAAGGAACAAAGAGGACCTTTGAAGGCAGTGCCTTCATCCTTACCCCCGCCCCTAAACTACAGCACATGGGGCCTCTGCCACACCCGACCCCCTTTCCCCCTGTGATTAAGGGGTGATGCTCCCCCAGTCCCTCTGCTGCCGACCAAGGGATATATCTGTGATTACCGCCCCCTCTCTCCCGAGTCTTCACCTCTGTCTTTCTACCGGAACGTTCCCTGCAGCAGTCACACAGGCTCGCGTTCGCCTTTCCTTGTGCAAACTCTCCCTGATCTGGAATCCTATGCAATCCCTGTCCTGACTCCGCTCCCCAGGACAGTGAATGCTCTCCAGAGAATCGTGGCTTGGGCCTACGTCATAGCAGGAAAGAGGAGGACCCGCCAAGGAGAGAGGGAAGAAGTGCTCGGAGAGGCAGGGGGAGGCTAGCTGGATTGGGTAGGGTCTTCTAGGCTGAGGGGAGAGAAGGTTCTAAGAAACGGACAGGTTGATGTGTGGAGGGCGAGGACAGAAAGAGGAAGGGCTTTGCCAGCAGTGTAAGAGCGTTCAGAGCGGTCGAGCCCACTGTGCTCCTCTCAGGTTCAGTCCTGTCCTCCATCAAGCCCCCAGCACAGAGCTCACCGTGCCTTAGGGGCTCGAGAAGGACTTGCTGATTTGGTCTTGAAAATGCTCTAGCTTGTCATCTGCACAAAACAGGAAAACATCTTACCCTGTGGCCCTCTCTATGTGCCTGTGTGCTGGGTTGGATAGCATCCCACCCAAATCCATATTCCACCCAGAACCTGTGAATGGGACCGCATTTGGAAATAAGGTCTTTGCAGATGCACTCAAGTTATGATGAGGTTACGCTGGCTTAAGTAGGCCGTAAGTCCAATGCTGATGTCTTTTTTAAAAATATTTATTTATTTATTTCTCTCCCCTTCCCCCTACCCCCCCCACCCCCCCACCCCGGTTGTCTGTTCTCTGTGTCTATTTGCTGCGCCTTCTTCTTTGTCCGCTTCTGTTGTTGTCAGTGGCACGGGAATCTGTCTCTTTTTGTTGCGTCATTTTGTTGTGTCAGCTCTCCGTGTGTGTGGCACCATTCCTGGGCAGGCTGCACTTTCTTTCAAGCTGGGCGGCTCTCCTTACGGGGTGCACTCCTTGCGTGTGGGGCTCCCCTATGCGGGTGACACCCCTATGCGGGGGCACCCCTGAGTGGCACGGCACTTCTTGTGCGCATCAGCACTGCGCATGGGCCAGCTCCACACGGGTCAAGGGGTCCTGGCGTTTGAACCGCAGACCTCCCATGTGGTAGACGGATGCCCTAACCACTGGGCCAAGTCTGCCAGCCTGATGTCTTTCTAAGGAGAGGGATTTGGATACAGAGAGGTGCAGACAGAGGGAAAAAAGGCCACGTGAGAATAGGGGCAGCTCCAAGACAAAGAGCAACCACCAGAGGCTAAGAGGCGGCACGGAAGGATTCTTCCCCCGTGTCTTCAGAGCGTGGCCCTGACAACACTTCTGGCCTCCAGAGCTCTGAGAGAATGAATTTCTCTTGTTTTAAGCCACCCAGTTTGTGGGATTTTGTTACAGCAGACCTAGGAAACTAATACAGTCTGCATCCACCACCCAGCCAATGGCCGGTTTCTCAGGTAACCCCAAGGTGGGAAGATGTGTCTTTAGCTTACTCTTCTACTCTTAGGGTTGGAGAATGCAAGGGGGTGCATCTGGGCCTCAGTCAAAATGCCAGGGGGAAGGGGGGGTCAGGTTCCAGGGCCACACATCAAACTGGAAGGTTTGTACTTTGTTGGGGGTGCCAAAGTCTACACTACCGTGAGCACTGGTGGTTAGGCGCTTCGACGACCTTGCGTGCTGGGCTCAGCACAGAGGAGCTGCTCCATCCATCCATTCGTTCAGGTATTTGCCAAGAACCCACTATGTGGGGAGTCTTAAAGCCCACTTTGTCTGATAGTAATATTGTGATGTCTTTTGGTCCTTGTTGCCAGGTAGGCTTTTAAATATCTGTAGAAATCAAATACATGACAGTAATAGCAAAAAAGGAGGGAAGGGGGAGAGCAAAGTTAAAGTAGTCTAAGATCCTTACATTGCCCAGAAGGAAGTTGAAGTATCAATTTATAGTAGACTGTAAAAAGTCAAGAATGCATATTCTAATATCTAGGGCAAACTCTTGTATTAGTTTACCAAAGGGTTGCTGATGCACAGTACCAGAAATGTGTTGGTTTTTATGAAGGGTATTTATCTGAGGTAAAAGCTTACAGTTCCTAGGCTGTGAAAAGTCCAACTCAAGGCATCATAAGAAGTGCTTTCTCACCCAAGGCAGCTGCCCCGTTTTGAAGCAAGATGGGGGACGATCTCTGGTCTCTGCCTTCCGCTCCAGGCTGTTTCAGCTCCCGGAGCTCAGATGAGGGCAACCAGGCATGGGCTTGTCTCTTACAGGACCTCTCTCTCAGGCTTGGCTGCTCTACTCTCTTCCTGAGTTTAGCTGCAAGCTATCAGGCAAACGGCTCATTTGTCCCTAGAGCCTCAGCTTCTGGAGCCTCTCCTTTCTGGCTCGCGGCAGCATCAGATCTGGTGGAGCTCTCTTTTCTGCTGTGTCTTTGTTTTTGTTTTGTTTTGTTATTTTTAAGATTTATTTATTTTATTTATTTCTCTCCCCTTCCACCCCCCCACCTCCCAGTTGTCTGCTCTCTGTGTCCATTCACTGTATGTTCTTCTGTGACCGCTTCTATCCTTATCAGCGGCACAGGAATCTGTGTTTCTTTTTGCTGTGTTATTTTGTTGTGTCATTTCTCTGTGTGGGCGGCGCCATTCCTGGGCAGGCTGCACTTTCTTTTGCGCTGGGCGGCTCTCCTTACGGGGCGCACTCCTTGTGCGTGGGGCTCCCCTATGCGGGGGACACCCCTGCATGGCACGGCACTCCTTGCGCTCATCAGCACTGTGCATGGGCCAGCTGCACACGGGTCAAGGAGACCCGGGTTTGAACCGTGGACCTCCCATGTGGTAGGCGGACGCTCTACCCATTGGGCCAAGTCTGCTTCCCATGTGTCTTTGTTTTTTATCAGACCCAGCAAGAGGGCAGAGACAACCTGAGTCACACCTCACTGAGGCAGTTCAATTTAAAAAAGGTCTCATACCCACAAGAGTGGACCAGCTCACAAACATAATCTTTCTCTTTTGAGATTCATAAGATAATTTCAAATGACCACATCTCTAAAATATTACAACTATCTGAAATGAAAAATCCAAAGGATATTGTTAACATTAGATTAGATACTATATAGAAAAAGATCAGTGTGCTTGAAATTATAGCAATAGAAACCATCCAAAATGAATCACATCAGGATAACTGGAGTTCAGAAGAAAGGGGAGAGGGCAGAAAAAATTCACCCATTTAGAGGGAGCAATTCAATGATTTTTGGTATATTCACAGAGCTGTGCAACCATCACCACAATAAATTTTAGAACATTTTTCATTACACAAAAAAAACCCAAAACCACTCTCCTTAGCCTTCATTCCCTACTTCCTCCCAGCACCCCCACTGCCCAAATCCTAGGAAACCACTAATCTGCTTTGTCTCTATATATTCATCAAACCTAGACATATCATAAAAATAGAACCATGCAATTTGTGGTCTTTTCTGACTGGCTTCTTTCCCTTAACATAATGTTTTCAGGATTCGTCTCTTTTATAGCACTTAGGGAATCATTCCTTTTCTTTTTTTAAAAGATTTATTTATTTATTTCTCTCCCCCACCCTTCATTGTTTGTGCTTGCTGTCGGCTTTCTGTGTCTCTTCATTGTGTCTTCTCTGTGACTCCTTGTCTTTTTTTTTTTAGGAGGTACCAGGAACCATACCCAGGATCTCCCACGTAGGAGGGAGGTGCCTCAATTGCTTGAGCTACATCTACTCCCTGCTTGTTGTGTCTCTTGTTGTATTTCCTCGTTGAATCATCTTGCTGCATCAGCTCACTGTTCCAGGCCATCGTATCAGCTTGCTGTCTTGCGTGTCTTCTTTAGGAGACACCAGGAACCGAAACTGGGACCTCCCATTTGGTAGATGGGCTCCCAACTGCTTGAGCCACATCTGCTTCCCATCATTCCTTTTTATTGCCAAATAATATTCCATTGTATGGGTACACCACAAATTATTTATCCATTCATCATTTTATGGACATTTGGGTTGTTGCAACTTTTTTTAATGAATAATACTGCTATGAACATTCATATACAAGTTTTCATATAAACATATGTTTTCATTCTCTTGGGTATATATACAGGAATGGAATTGTGGGTCACATGGTAATTCTATATTTAGCTTTTGAGGAACTGCCAGACTATTTTCCAAAGGGCCTGCACCATTTTACATTCCCACCAGCAATGCATGAGGATTCTAATTTCTTCACATACCCGCCAACACTGGTTATTATCTGACTTTTTGATTCTAGCCATTCTAGTGGGGGTGATTTTTATACTGTGGTTTTGATTTGCATTTTCTTAATGTTGACCATCTTTTCATGTACTTATTGGCCATTTGTGTATATTCTTGGGGTAAATATCTATTTAAATCCTTTGCCCAGTTTTTAATTGTGTTTTTTTTTGTCTTTTCATTATTGAGTTCTAAGAATTTTTAAAAAATAAATATTCTACCTATATGTCCCTTACCAGATACACGATTTGCAGATATTTTCTCCAATGCAGTAGATTGTTTTTTCACTTTCTTGATGATATCCATTGAAGCACAAAAGTTTCTAATTTTGATGAAATCTAATGTATCTATTTTTTTCTTTATTCATTGTGCTTTTGATATCATATCTAAGAAGACTGTGTTTCTCGAAGATACTCTGTTTTCTTCTAAGAATTTTATAGTTTAAGCTCTTACATTTAGGTCTATGGTTCATTTTGAGTTAATTTTTGTGTATGGTGTGAGGAAGGGGTCTAATTTCATTTGTTTGCACATGAATATCCAGTTGTCCCAGCACCATTTGTTGAATTTCTTTTCTTTTTAAGTAAACATTTTATTGAAATAAGATACATACAGAAAATACACATACATAATATACCTAAATCATAAGTGTCCAACTTGATGAAGTTTTACAAAATGAACATACCCAGATATTTTAGGGTGTCTTTGGTCAGGTTCCCTAGAAGCCGAATCTGAGAAGCAAATTCAAGTCCGTATGATCCCCTGAAGGGATGCTCTCAGAATAAAGGGAGGGGGAGAGCAGAGCAGGGCAGAGCTGGACCAAGCCAGGACGTGATCTCAGCTGGGGCGAGCTTCAGCCTGTTCCCAAGGGAAGCTCAGGAGCGTGAACTCTAGCACAGAGTCGGTCCCATGTTGAAGTAAGAGGGCCAGCCCAGGCACCCACGTGTGAGCTGCCCTGGGGCAAGGGGACATAACCTCCTCGGGGAGGTAGACCCCATTTGGCCACAGGCAATTGTCAGGAGAAGGGGGCAGCTGTGCACGTTGGCAGCCAACACTCCCAGCAGTTGGGGGTGGTGAGTGGATCTGGACGGGGCTCAGCGGCAACGAAGGCCCCCGTGGAGCCGCCACCCAAACAGACATAGATGTTGCCAGCGCTCTAATCACTTTCCCTCCCGCCCCACTCACCCTCTGTCCTGACTTCCATCACCACCGACGAGGCTTGCCTGTTACGGTAATAACCAGAGACCTCCGAATCCTGCATGTTCTTGCCGTGTCCAGGCAGTCCAAGGGCCCCCTCTCTCCTTTGGGAAGCGCCACCTCGGGGCCCAGCCCTCTTGTCAGGGTTGGTCTCAGGGACCTGACAACTTCTGTTTGGGCCCTGGAGTTCCGGATCAAAGGGTTCAGAGTTGGGAAGGAGGAACCTGGTCTCTGCTCCCTGGAGGGGAAAAGGGATAATGACCTTCTCATTCTTTGAACATCTTCTACATATATAAGTGAGAACAAGACAAAAATTAATGTCGCAATTCATTTTCCTGCCCACTCTGTAGCAACACCAATAACAGCCCAAATCTGCTCAGAGAATCCTAAAAAACAAAAAAAACTGGACTTGGAATTCTACCAAGAGGCCAAGTCAGGCGCAGGGTCCTTCAGCTGTGTCTCAGCGAGTTCCGTTTAAGCCAAGTTCACGCCCTGCAAACATAGAACCTTTTTCTTGGGTTTTGGCACATTCTTCACACTGCTAGTCCTGAAGGAAGTAATTTATTTCAGTGCGATAGAAGAGTTGTGGGAAGTGGGTGGAGCGGGAATTTCTAGGAATCACAGCTTTCCTTGCCTCGCCTCCTTCTCTCTTTTTCAATCCAGTGCTCCTGCCGGCCCTCCCTGGAGCTCAGGCGCTCTGCTCTGTCTTGGGCCACCAGAATGTACCCCCCAAGCTGGTGTCTTCAGGCCAAGGGGACTGCAGTGTGCTCCTGGGTCAAACCAGCAGTGGAAGAAGTCCGGCTGAGCCCTGTCACCCTCCTGCTCTCCTGGTCTGGAAGGGGGGTGCACAAGCATCATGCCTGTGTGTGGGAGGTGTAGGGGGAAAACATGTCCCTCTAGCCTGCTCTCCCACATGTGAGGAAATCTGTGGCCCATACAAGCCAGCCCTTGCCTGGTGAGGGGCGACAGCAGAGGACAGAGCGACGGGCGGGTGGAAGCCTGCGGGGGTTGCTGGTGGCTTCCGCGGGCGTCTCCCTCTGGCCCACCCATCTGACTTCTCAGCCATCCGTCATCACTCCTCGCCCCAGACTGCACTGATTCTCACCCGATTCCTAGCCACCCCCCTTTCCTGTCCATCCCTTTGCCTCTTGGAGCCAACAACACTGCAAGGTTTCTCCTTGGCCTCTTCCAAGTCTGCCGGGCTAAGGTGGTGCCTTGAATCTACTAAAATCAGTCCTATTTTGCGACCAGATACTCTGCAGTGCAGGAGGTGGTCATGACTGAGAGCAAGAAACGAAGCGGACCAAGGAGTCCCAGCAGTGAATGGCAGTCTCTTTCTAGACCTGGCTGAAGAGTCCCCTTCCTGCCCTCATTTTGTTCTTGGTACAAGCTCTCCTCTGTCTCTCCTCCCAAATCAAACACGCTTTCCCCAAAGTGCATTTTTGTAAACTTCCGTGTCTCGCTCTGGGGCCAGCAGACCACTGTTTGCCGGGCTGTTCCTTGCAAGCCGTCTCGGTGGACAGGAGCGAGGAGGGCCCACACCCGAGGCCCGGCAGGTGTGAGCCGGCGGCCTGGCAGGACATCAGAGGGCACACCAACAGCCTCGCGGAGGCAGAGCCGGCAGGGATGGGCTCCTGCGAGCTCGGTGGGAGGGGAAGTGGGCAGGACTCCGGCTCTTTTCCTTCCTAATCGTTAAAGTGATGACGATAATAATCATAACACTTAATAGTAAGAATAGTGGTGGTGATAATAAATAATGGTCTGAGGCATTGTGTTAGGAACTCTACACGTATCATTTCATTAATAGCCTCCAAATCCCCTTTGGCTTTATTATTATCCCCAATTTATATCTGAAGACTGAAAATCAGAGAGGGTCAGCTCATGAGGGATGGAATGGGATATGACCTTGGGCAGCCTGACACAGAGGCCAGGCTCTTAACCACTGCATGACAGGTGCAAGGAGCACGGGCTTATTAAAATTTTTAAAAACTCAGGTAAGTACAGGGGAAACCATACAGTAGTCACCATTAAAAAAACCCTGCCAACATTTTTGTTTATGTCCTTTCAATCATTTCTCTGTGCAGATATATTCACATTATAGATATTTCATTTTACTAAAATGGCCTCATATGGTACACAGTATTTTTTTTGAAGATTGATTGATTGATTTCCCCCCTTCCCTTCCTCCTGCCCTACTGTGTTTTTTGTTTGTTTGTTTGTTTGTTTGTTTTGCTGTCTGTGTTTTCTTCTCTTCTCATTTTCTTTCCTCTAGGATTCACTGGGATTCGATCCTGGAGACCTCCGATGTGGAGAGAGGTTCCCTGTCAATTGCACCACCTCAGCTCCTGGTTTCTGCTGCACTTCACCTTGACTTTCCCCTTGTCTCTCTTTTGATACGTCATCATCTTGCTGCATGCTCGCTTGCACAGGACACCAGCTCACATGCTGGTACTCGCATGGGCACTCATGTGGGGACTGGCTCACCATGCAGGCACTCAAGCAGGCACTGGCTTGTCATGCTGGCATGATTTTCTCCTTCTTTTTCACCAGGAGATCCCAGGGATTGAAGTCAGGTCCTCCCATATGGTAGGTGGAAGCGCTATTACTTGAGCCACATTTGCTTCCCCGTATGCACTATTTTATAGCCTCTTTTTTTGCCTAATACATCCTTAGCATCCTCAGCTGTCATATAAATGTCTTCTGCAAGCATCCTTTCTTGATAAAAACACTTTGAAAGATATGAATCGAAAGAAAGCTCTTCTATATGACAAAACATATATGAGAAACCCACAACTAACATCATATGCAATGGTGAAAGGTTGAAAGCTTTCCCTCTAATATCAGGAACAAGACAAGGAGGCCCACTGTCACCATTATTATTCAACATTGTACTAGAAGTTCTAGCTACAGAAATTAGACAAGAAAAAAAAAAATTTAAAGGCATCCAAATAGGAAAAGAGGAAATAAAACTCAGCAATTTGCAGGTGACATGATCCTATGTTTAGAAAATTCTGAAATGTCTATAACAAAGCTACTTGAACTAATGAAAGAAATTAAATTTTAAAAATAAATCTTTAAAAAAAAACCCCAAAAAACCCTAGCATGGTACTGGCGTAAAGATAGACACATTATCAGTGGAATAGAAATGAGAGTCAAGAAATAAACCTTTATCTCTACCGTCAACTGGCTTTTGACAAACCTACCAAGTCCATGTTAACAGGACAAAACAGTCTTTTCAACAAATCATGCTGGGAGAACAGGATATCTATAACCAAAGAATGAAAGAAGACCCCTATTTCACTCCCTAAACAAGAATCAACTCAAAATTGATCAAATACCTAAATATAAAAGCTGGAACCTTCAAACTGCTAGAAGAAAATGTAGGGAAACATCTTAAAGACTTAGTGGTAGATGGTGGTTTCTTGGACCTTACACCCAAAGTACGTACAACGAAAGAAAAATAGATGAATGGGATCCCCTCAGAATTAAACACTCTTGTACCTCATAGGACTTTGTCAAAAGGGTGAAAAGACAGTTGACTCAATGGGAGAAAATATTTGGAAATCATATGTTCAGTAAATGTTTAATATCCATGATATATAGAGATGTTATAATTCAACAATGAAAAGACAAATGCCTTAATAAAAAAATGGGCAAAAGACTTGAATAGACATTTGTCCAAAGAAAAAATCCAAATGTAAAAAAAAAAATACACACAAAAAAATGTGCAACATCATCAGCAATTAGGGAAATACAAATCAAAACTACAGTGAGATATCACTTCACACCTATCAGAATGACCACTATTAAAAAGAGAACTACAAGTGTTGGAGAGGATGTGGGGAAATAGGAACACTTCTTCACTGTTGATAGCAATGTAGAATGGTACAGCCACTGTGGAGGACTGTTTGGCAGTTCCTAAAGAAGATGAATATAGATTGGCCATGTGACCCTGCAATACCACTACTGGGTATATATACCCAGAAGAACTGAGAGCAGTGACATGAACAGACATCTGCACACCGACGTTCATAGTGGCGATATTCATGATTGCTAAAAGTTGGAAACATCCCAGGTGTGCATCAACAGATGAATGAATAAACAAACTGTGGTGTAGTTACATGATGGAATATTATGCCACTGTAAGAAGAAATGAAGTCGTAAAGCCTATGACAATATGAATGAACCTGGAGGACTTTATGTTGAGTGAAGCAAGCCAGACACAAAAGGACAAGTATTGTATGATTGTACTTCTATGAACTAAACATATTGTGTAACATATTGTATGATTCCATTAATACAAAATATAAATATAAATCAATTTATAAAGATGAAATTAGATTAGTGGTTATGTAGGGCTGAGGAAGGCAGGCTAACAGGTGTGGAGTTTTTCTTTTTGGAGTAATGAAACTGTTCTAAAATTTTTTTGTGGCGGTGAAATGTGCAACATTGTGATTATACTAAAAGCCGTTGACTATATACTTTGGATAGATCATATGCTATGTGAATATATCTCAATAAAACTAAATAAATAATTGTGCAAGAATAGCCAGAAATAGCAGCTAAGTACAGCTGGGGAAACAGAGACTGAGAGGTGAAGAATATCTTTGTTTATTTGTTTGTCTGGTTTTTCATTTATTATTATTATTGAAACAATGAAAATGCTCTGATAACGATTGGAGTGATGAATACACAACTATGTGATTATACCAAATATCATTGATTGTACATTTTGGGTAAATCGTATGCTTTATTAATTTAATGTACCAATAAAATTGATTTGTTTTTAAAAAAGTCTTCTGCATGATCATTTTAATGGCTGCAGAGAATCCCATTATATGTGTAATCATAATTTCTTTGTCAAATCCCTGTTATTCAACATATAAATGATATTTCAGTTTTTCAATATTATAGTCACTCTCAGAGTGCAGCCACAATTACTTCTTTAAGATCAATTCCTGTCATTGGATTTGCTGGATGAAAGGGCATAACAAATGCTACGGTTTTCCGCACATTTTACCAAACTGTCCTCCAGAAGAGTGGACTTTCCGTTAGATGAATGAACATGTCTCCACACCGTCACCTCCCGGCTTTACGTAGTCTTTCTTTTTTTTCTGATTTTTGCCCACTTGTGAGGTCTTTGTTGTCTTACTTTGCATTTCTTTGGTCTCTCCTGAGTTTAAGCTTTATTCCTGTGTTCATTATGGACTTGTCTCTCCAGGGAAACAGGAAACATTTTGTCCACAGCTCTTCTGTCCTGGCCCCACATGTGAGGTTTCCCTGCCTTTGCATCTTGTTGTGTCCTGAGTCAAGTTCTGGGGAGTTCCCCGTCCTTCTGCTGTTTTCTTGGCTGAGTCAGGATTTCACGAGCCTTGTTCATGGAGGCAGACAACATCCTTTGGGAAACAACCCAAGCCTCAGATACGGGGCTGACGATGAAGGGCCTTGGGGCACAGGTGTAGCTCAGTGGTTGAGTGCCTGCTTCCCACGTGCAAGGTCCTGGGTTCAAGCCCTGGTCCCTCTGTTCTGACAACAGTGTGTGGAGCAGCTGTTCAGGTGTCAAGGTCTGGAGGCAGAAAGGTTGGTCCAAACCTGGATCTGCCCTCGCTGCCTGTGTCCTTGGTTACATCGCTCCCCTTCTCTAAGCCTTGGTTTTCTCATCAGGAAAATGGGCGATAACCGGTGGATGGGCCCATTTCGCAAGGTTGGGGCATCATCCAGGGAGATAATGCGTGGAAGGCACTTGGCACAGTGCCTGGCAGATGGTACAAGAATTATCATCATTATCACCCAGGGAGGAGGATCTAGAGGGTTTTGAGAGAGTATTTTGAGTGACAGATAATATCATAAATGTTCACTTGCTTAAAACATTCACAAAAGAGAAACACAACCAAGTTGACATTTCTGGGAGGAAAAGAATTAGAATTCCTAGTTTTACTATCTTTATTCCCTCCTCTTACCAGGTTCTTAGCTTGAAAACTCACATTTGCAAGCACTTACTATGCACCAGACCATTTACATGAATTAGCTCTACTTAGTTCTTACAACAACCCTCTGAAGTAGATACCCTATCTGCACCCCCATTTTACAGATGAAGAAACTGCCGAACAGCCAGGTCGAGTAACATACCCAAGGTCATGCACCGAGAAAACAGGCTGAGCCAGGATCGGAAACAGACAGCCCGGCTCCAGATTCCACACGCTTATCCTCCACACTGCACAACTGACCCTCTTCAAGGTTGCGTGGGGCGCTGCCCGGCTCTGCCAACAGCTCCAGGACAGGCCACCGAGCCTCCTTCAGCTTCTGATAAAAGGGACAGGGAGGGTGGGCTCTGAGCACCCCAGGCCCTGCCACTCTAGGATTCTGTTGGATCCTGTCCAGGGGCAGGGCCTTGGGGTGACCCTGTGCTCTGGGCTCCACTCTGCCCAACAGCCACGTGACGGCAGGGCTTCCTGGGCAGTGCTGAGAAGTCAGCGGCTGGCGTGGAGTTTCTGGTCATCCTGCTTCCATCTCCAAGATAACACACTGCAGAGGAGCCCTTGGATTGCTTGAGGAGACCCGTACAGTCCCCTTAGGCAGCTGTCCACGCAGACAGACCACCTGCACCGCCAAGGGTGCAGAGACACTGGTGAGTCACTTGGATCAGCGAGACTCAAACTACTTCAGGCTGGACCATCCCATCAGTCACGTGACGCAGAGGTGTCTGTTACCCCAGAACGCCGTGAGTTTCGGGAACCCAGAACCACGTGCTCAGCCCACACGGGGTCTGGCGTTCAGCGGGCTCACAGCCCGCAGAGTCTCTGTCGTTTTCTATCCCATCCCTCCTTAACCTCTCTAAGCCTCAGTTCCTTCCTCTGTGAAATGGGGAAATAATATCCACCTCGTCAAGTAGTTATGAGGGTTCAATAAGACATAATGAGCAAGTGCCCAGCTCAGTGCCTGGAACATAAGTGCTCAGCAAATGTTTATTAAAATGGAAGTGGGAAGAGAATTAGCAAGATGGCAGCAGAGTAAGGAGCTCCTAGAGTCAGCTCCTGCTGCAGGGCAGTTAGCAAACACCCAGAGCTCTCTGGAGCTGGCTGAAGCACCTGCTTGGGGGCTCCAGGAGGCCAGAAAGCATCCTGCAACATCCTTGAAGAAGTGGAAGGAGGGGACTGCCCGTCTGCAGAGAAGACTCGTAAGTAGAGGCTCCACCCCACGGAGGCAGGTGCCCATCCTCCACTGCAGGCACAAGCCGCCTCCGGAGCTGTTCTGCAGTTGGAATTGAAGCTCCACTTCCCAAAAACGGGGTAGGAAGAGATGGTTGGGCACCAACTTCAGCTATGATGGGGAAATTCAATGGGCTACAGTATGATCCTGAGAACAGCTAAGTTTGAGCCTGTCCAGGTCAGAAAGAGGCCGGGAGCTGCCACCTTAACTCCACGCCTGGCACGAGGAAAGGCGGGGCAGACTGGAAATCCCAGTTCTGGTGGGCACCGGCTTCTTCCTGTCCCGACCATACTGCAGTCTAGCCTAGGACCCAGGGCCACCTCCAGCAGGGAGGAAGCTGCGGGGACCTGCGCCAGCCTGTCCAGGAAATTACCGGCCAAGCCACAGAGGCCAGCAATTATCCTACTCTGGAGGCACAAGCCGTCCGAGGAGCTGTTCTGTGACAGGAATTGGAAGCTCCATTTCCCAGAAATAGGGGAGGAGGAGACAGTTGGCTGCCGATTTCAGCTACTGATTGGGAGACTTGGCTGGCTAAGAGATAACCCTGGGAACAGCTGGGGTGTGAACCAGCCCAAGTCAGAAAGGGGCCAGTAGCCACCATTCTGACTCCATCCCCAGCCTGCGGGGAAGCTGGGCTGACAGTTTCTTTCATGCAGATCAGCCTGCAGCCTGCCTAGGCTCAGTCCCGCCTCTGTCAGGGAGGAGGCTGAGGAGCCCTGTACCAGCCTGTAAGATAACTGCAGGGAACTTCGGCTGGCATAGACTGAAAATCAGAAGTCTACCAGGGCAACTGCAGTCAACTTGGACCTGCACTGCAGAGATTGCTGCCCACACCTGCAGCTCCATCCCTACCTCAGGCAGGGGAGAAAGGGATGTGAAGCTTCATCAGTCTCTCTGGGCATCTACAGTCTAGGCCTGCATATGAATTATTCCACATAGCTGTGACTCTGTCCTTACCCCTGGCAAAGGAGAAAGATGGAAGAAGCTTCATTGGTCCTGGCGCAATGAGAGCAGCTTGAGCCTCCACAGCTTATAGCACCAACTACATGCTTGGCTCCTACTGCACAATCAGCAAGGGCGAAAGGGCAGGAAGCCCTAAACTAAAGAGAACAACTGCACCCAGAATAAATACTCTAGTAAGCCAGATGCGAAGACACCAACAAAAAATTACAATCCACACCAAGAAACAGGAAGCTATGGCCCAGTTAAAGGAACAAGATAAGCCTCCAGATGACATAAAGTAGTTGAGACAACTAACTATAGATGTTCAAACAAATCTCCTTAATAAATTCAATAAGATGGCTAAAGAGATTAAGGATATTAAGAAGACATGGATTGGCACAAAGAAGAATTTGAAAGCATACACAGAAAAATAGCAGATCTTAGGGGAATGAAAGGTGCAATCAATGAAATTTAAAAAACATTGGAATCATATAATAGCAGATTTGAGGAGGCAGAAGAAAGGATTGGTGAGCTTGAAGAAATGACCTCTGAAAGTGAACATATAGGGAAGTAGACTTGGCCCAGTGGTTAGGGCGTCTATTTACTAGATGGGAGGTCCGTGGATCAAACTCCGGGCCTCCTTGACCCATGTGGAGCTGGCCCATGCGTAGTGCTGATGCATGCAAGGAGTGCCGTGCCACCCAGGAGTGTCCCTGCATAGGGGAGCCCCATGCGCAAGGAGTGCGCCCCTTAAGGAGAGCCACCCAGCGTGAAAGAAAGTGCAGCCTGCCCAGGAATGGCGCCACACACACGGAGAGCTGACACAACAAGATGACGCAACAGAAAGAGACACAGATTCCCATGCTGCTGACAACAACAGAAGTGGACAAAGAAAAACATGCAGCAAATAGACACAGAAAACAGACAACTGGGGTGGGGCGAAGGGGAGAGAAATAAATAAAAAATAAATCTTTAAAAAAGAAAAGTGAACATACAGAAGAACAGATGAAGAAAAGAATGGAAAAAATTGAACAAAGTCTCAGGGAACTAAATGACACCAAAAGATGTGCAAACATACATGTCATGGTGTCCCAGAAGGAGAAGAGAAGGGAAAAGGGGCAGAAGGAATATTTAAAGAAATAATGGTAGAAAATTTCCCAACCCTATTGAAGGACATAGGTATCCCTGTCCAAGAAGCACAACGTATTACCACCCAAAAAAATCCAGATAGACCAACTCCAAGACATATACTAATCAGGATGTCAAAGGCCAAAGACAAAGAGAGAATGCTGAGAGCAGCAAGAGAAAAACAATGCGTAACATATAAGGGATGCCCAATAAGACTAAGTGCTGATTTCTCACCAGAAACCATGGAGGCAAGAAGACAGTGGTCTGATATATTTAAGGTACTACAAGAGAAAAACTTCCAGCCAAGAATCTTATAGCCAACAAGACTGTCTTTCAAAAGTGAGGGTGAAATTAGAATATTCACAGATAAACAGAAACTTAGAGAGTTTCTAAGCAAGAGACCAGAATTTCAGGAAATACTAAAAGGTGTGCTAGAGCCTAAAAAGAAAAGACAGGAGAGAGGGACCTGGAAGAGAGTCTAGAAATGAAGATTATATCAATAAAAGTAACAAAAAGTGTCAAAAGGGTGGTGAAAATAAAATATGACAGATAAAACTCAGATAGTCAGGAATAAACTTAACCAATGATGTAAACCACTTGTATTCAGAAAACTGCAACTCAATGTTAAATCAAGAAAGCCCTAAATAACTGGAAGAACATTCTATGCTCATGGATTGGAAGACTAAATGTCATTAAAATGTCAATTCGACTCAAATAAGTATACAGATTTAATGCAATCCTGATAAAAATTCCACCAGCATTAAAGAAAAAATTGAAAACTTGATCATTAAATTAATTTGGAAGGGTAAGGAGTCCTGAATAGCCAGAAACATCATAAAAAGGAAAAGTGAACCCTCATTTCCAGACTTTAAATCATTAATACCTACCTACAGTGGTAAAAACAACATGGTACTGGCCTAAAGACAAACACAATGGACAATGGAACCAAATTTATGGTTCAGAAACAGACCCTCACAGGTAGGGTCAAATGATTTTTGACTGGCCTGTCAAACTCACACAGCTTGGGCAGAACAATCCATTCAACAAATGATGCTGAAAAAATTGGACATCCATGCCAAAAGAAGGAAAGAGGACCCCTATCTCACACCTTATCCAAAAATTAACTCAAAATGGATCAAAAAACTAAAAACAAAAGCAAAAACCATGAAACTTCTAGAAGAAATCATTGAAAAATATCTTCAAGACCTGGTGGTATGGGGTGGATTCTTAAAGGAGATAAGAGAAGGACTGAGTGGACTACTGATGTTTAATGTATGTAGTTTTCATTAGCTTTACTGTATAAGTGTGGAAATGTATAGAGTGGATGGTAACACACAGTGAGTAACAGCTAGTTTATAAATGGGGATGTGACTGAAAATTGTAGTCTAGTTATGTAAATGCCAATTGACAGAATGCTTGAGAAGAATCTAGGAACTGGAGAGCACAGTAAACCAAGAGGTGGGTGAGAATTGTGGTTGATGGTACAGATGCAAGAGTGTCCTTTGTTAGCTAGAACAAATGTATGTCACTACTGCAGGGTGAGGGGAATGTGGAGAAGCATGGGAAAAACACAGCTGGCGTGACCTATGGACTGTGGTTAGTAGTAATAATATAATATTCTTGCATCTACGCAAAAGATGTACTGTGTTGATATTGAGGCAGTATGGAAAATGTGAACCAAATGTACACTATGGACATGGCAATAATCAGATGGTATTATTTTATCTGTAGCAAATGACACTCCACATTGTGGTGTTGATGCAGGGGTTTTGTTTGGGAATTCTGCACATGTGCACGATTGCTTTATAAGTCAATAACTTCTGTCATAAAAAAATACATTTAAAAAATAATAATAGGGTGAGATGGGGGAAAAACACACCAAATGTAACATAAGAACTATGATTACAGTAAGATTTTGACAGTGTACTTTCATAGTTTGTGGCAGATGTCTCATGACAATGCAAGGTGTTGGTGGAGGGTTGATGTATGGGACCCCTGTATGATGTTATGCATGTTTGCTTTGTAAGTTCACAACTTTTACTATACACTTAATTGTTCATGTATGTTCATATATAAATTATATAAAGATAATAATAATCAGATTGGTTAGGGGAAAAATACTTTGTTTAGTAGTAATATTTTGACAATGCTCTTTAATCATTAGTTTAAAAAGTTTAAAAACAATGCAAGTTATTGATGGTAGGATGAGATGTTATATGTTTGTTTGATGTTATATATGTTTGTTTTGTAAGTTCACAACTATTATACATTTATTGTATAATTTATTTCAATAAATTAAAAAAAAAAAAAAGAAAGTGGGTGGAAACAGATGTGGCCTGCAGTTGGGTCCTGTCTACCATATGGAGGGTCCAGGGTTCGATGACCAGGGCCTCCTGGTGAAGACAAGCTGGCCACACAGCAAACTGGCCCACCTGGAATGCTGGCTCACGTGGGAGTGCCGGCTGATGTGGAGAGCTGGCGCAGCAAGATGACACAAGAGACACAGAGGAGAGACAATGAGAAGACATAGCAGAACAGGGAGCTGAGGTGGCGCACTGTTCCCTTGCTCCCACTCCGGAAGGTCCCAGGATTGGCTCCCAGAGCTGCCTAATGAGAATACAAGCAGACACAGAACACACAGCAGATAGACACAGAAAGCAGACAATGGGTGGCGAACTTGGCCCAGTGGTTAGGGCGTCCGTCTACCACATGGGAGGTCCGCGGTTCAAACCCCGGGCCTCCTTGACCCGTGTGCAGCTGGCCCATGTGCAGTGCTGATGCGCGCAAGGAGTGCCGTGCCACACAGGGGTGTCCCCCGCGTAGGGGAGCCCCACGTGCAAGGAGTGTGCCCTGTAAGGAGAGCCGCCCAGCGTGTAAGAAAGTGTAGTCTGCCCGGGAATGGCGCCGCACACACGGAGAGCAGACACAGCAAGATGACACAACAAAACGAAACACAGATTCTCATGCTGGTGACGACAACCGAAGCGGACAAAGAAGACGCAGCAAATAGACACAGAGAACAGACAATCTGGGGAGGGAGGAGGAGGAGGAAGGGGAGAGAAATAAATAAATAAATCTTTAAAAAAAAAGATACTTAAAAAAAAAAGAAAGCAGACAATGGAGGGAGGGGGGAGAAATAAATAAATAAAATAAATCTTTGAAATGAAAGTGGGGAAGTGGATGTGGCTCAAGAGATTGGGCTCTGCCTACCACATGGGAGGCCCTTGGTTCGCTTCCTGGTGCCTCCTAAAGAAGACAGCGAGCTGGCACAACAGGCAGGCATGGCAAGCAGACACAACGAGTTGATGGAACAAGAGACACAAGAAGAAAAACATAATAAGAGACACAGCAAAGCAGGAATGGAGGTAGCTAAAGCAATTAGGTGCCTCCCTTCCACGTCAGAAGTCCAGGTTCAGTTCCCGGTGCTGCCTGAAGAAGTAAGGAAGATGAATAGACACAGCAAGTACAAACAACGAGGGGGTAGGGAGAAATTAATTAATTAATTAAATCTTAAAAATAGAAAGTGCTCATTCCAAGTGCTTCTTTAGCTTTATCACGATTCATTCATTCATTCAACCACCACTCATGCTGTGTCTGGCATGGTGGGTGACAACGGGAATTACTGACGTCAGGGACTTAATCATCCATGAGAGACAAAGAGGCAAGGGCAGCTACACGTAAGACATCAGGAGCAGGTCTCTGTAACGTGCTCCTTGGATTCTGACGTTCGTGGGCAAGCCTTGAACACGTGTCTCCTTCACAGTTCCTCGGCCCCTCAGCCGAACAGGACATAAGTCAGGAGGCCATGGGCTCCAGGCCAAATGCGAACACTCCTCTATGTGGCCAGACAGACCCCTCGGGGGCCGGGACTAGGGGAGAATCGCTGCAAGATTTTGAATTGATTGACTGAAACCTGTATCTTCTTGGTTCTTGAGTGTCAATCTCTGCACTCATAGAGACAGAAGGAGGAGGGCTTTTTTTCTTTTTCCTGGAAGAGAAACTGTTTAAATAAATCAACATCAAGTCAGGGCAAAGAGAGTGTTAGAAGACAGAGGTGGAATTAATGAAAACTACCAGAAAGGATGAGAAAACCAGCACCACCCCACCCCACCCCACCCCACCCCACCCAAATTCTGGGAGGAGCCCTGAAGTCATCTCAGGGTTCGTCTTTGGAACCTCAGCTCCTGCTTTCAGAATTTGTCCTGCAGAGGCAGCCTGCCTGCCGCAGAGGCTGAGGGGCTCCGTTTGGCTCCCGTCTTCTTATAAGCTCTACGTGGGCCTTGGTTCTAGCCTTCAAAATATTTGCTGATTCAGTGATGGAGAGACTTCCTGAAGAGGGTGAGCACAGGACAAAGGGCCACCGACCATCTTCAAGTACAGCCCCGCCATTTATTCAGGGCCCATGGTGAACCGGGCACATGATGTGCATCACCAGCCCTTCCCACTGATGTTGTTATCCCCACTTGACACAGAAGGACCTCGAGGCTCAGAGAGGGCAAGTCACTGGCCCAAGGTCACACAGCCAGGACACATTGCTGCTATTCAAACCTAGAGAAGAACAGGCTTGGGGGCAGAGGTTTGAGAAGCTGGCATGTGGGAGGGATTCTGGCTTGTTCTGTGTGGCCCCAAAGGATAGTGCCTCCCGGGCTTGTGCCTCGATGACACTCACAAGGCTTGTGGGGTCTCAACGATCGAGGTGGGAGATTGACAAAGATGTAAAGGACGGGCAGGCGGAGGGATCTGCGAGGTCGTGGAGTCACATCCTGACACTGCCGGCTGTTCATCCTCTGTGCCTCACTCCTGTGCCTGTAAGACAGAGTGCAACTGACCAGCCTGGGCTGCTCTGCTTCGCTCTGAGGACCGAGCCGGGCCCAGCATGACCCTTCGGGCCTCCTGCCTCGGCCCTGCCTCCGTGGAGCAAGCCGCTTCTCAGTCCCCAGGCCTCTGCACTCCCTGCTTTCTTGGTAGCTCCGTGGAGCTTTCCTGGGCAGTGCTTGAGCCCAGGCACTGGGAAGTGATCACTGATCACAGGAGGCACATGCCCAAGGACTCCCCAAGTGATCACCCCGCCCCAGGTGATCACCCGGCCAAGTGCAAGGGCAGAAAGACGTGGAAGACTTCCCTGGGGGGGAGGGCCGGTCTGCCACGGGCTGGAGGCAAGCCGGGACGCGTGGGCCCTGCGGGTGGCCCAAACCACCTGCCCTCTTCTCTCGGCTCCTCCTGGCCACCCCCTCGGGGCTCCGGGGTAGGGGTGGACGGGAGCAGTGGGGGTGGGCGCGGTGGGAGGCGCCTCCCACCCCACTCCTGGGTGCTGCAGTGCTTGGACCAGGCGGACCCAAGCAGAAGCGAAGGTTTCCAGGGCGGCCACCTTGCTCTGACCTTGGTCTGACGTGAGGGCCCGGGGCGGACAAGGCGGGGCGGCCAGCCCAGGCCTCAGCATTCCACCAGCCCCTCCGCAGGCGCTGAAAACGCGGGCGGTGGCTGCGAGGGGTCAGGGTGAGTGCAGGCCCGCTGTGGCCCTCTCGGCCTGAGGCTTCTCACTGTTGACAGACATGGAGTCACAAAGATTTCTCTGCTGTGCAAGTGCAGACAAATGGCAATCGGCAGGCTGCCTCAGTGTTGGGGAGACCCTAGGGACTGGGGAGCCACGTCCTCTCCACCTAAAGGGACTGGGGCCTTCTCCCAGCAGCAGCCAGGGGGTCCCGAGGGAGTGAGAGCCCCACGTCCCGTCTTACCTTTCGGCGAGCTCTGGGTGGCTTCCCACTGCCCGTACCTCCTCCTCTGGACCTGAAGGCTTTTTCTAGAATTCCCAAGTGCTGCTCCCCTGGGGCGAGGGGTAGGCTCGGACATCAATGCTGTCCAAGAACGGCTGGGCCGGTGACCGCCAGGACTTGCCGTGGGAATCTTGCCGGCGCCTCCCCTCTCCCCCAGGGGGGGCTCCCCAAGTCACGGGGCTTACACGGTTTTCCCGAGTGGGGGGCTTGCACACCAGCCCACCCTCTAACAGCCCCTCTCTTCCCTCCTCCCCGCTGGGCCGCCTGCCACTCCCCAGTAGACCATTTGCTCTCACACTCTTGTCTCAGAGGCTCCTTCTAACGCAACCCAAGAAAGACACCTGATATTCTAGAGGAACCAGAAATCTGCTTTGTGGGTAATCGCCCTCAAATTTTAAGTGTTGATCTCTAATATCAATTGTTAAAAACCAAACCAAACCCACAGACCCCACGTCCGTGGGCGAGACTGCTCTTTACAGCGCCTTGGCTGTCTTGAAAACGCCCCCTCTTGCCACTCGCCCCTCCCTCCCATCCTTTCTTCCTTCCTTTCTTCTTTTCCCCATTCGGATTTTCTCGGGCCGGCCTCTCCTGCTGAGCATTTACTACCTGCTTGTCTTCCAATACACTGCTGGGCAGCACTGAGCGGGGCTTTGCTAGCCGCTAGAGGATCACACCTCCAGGGAACGGGTTGCACGGGTAGCCTTGGCCCAGCCCTTTCAGAAATGGCTCCTTTAAGAACTACCCCAAGCTCTGATCTCTTGGCTAAATGGTGCCCAGCGGTGATTATGCCTGGCCTGTTTTTTCAGGCTCTGCGCTCTCTAAGGAGGTCACCCCATCTTTGGGGTAAGCCATAGAGAGGTTAAGGTGGGTCAGCCAAGGACCAAGGATTTCAGGTGACCAAGTGGCTCTGTGAGGCCAGCACCAACGCCTTGGGGCTGTGAACTCCACTCCGCAGTGCCCCCAAGGCTGCTGCGACCTCCCCAGGGCGCCTGCCGCCTGGGCTGCCGCTCAGGTGGGCACGCGGGAAGGTGGAAGGGTGCCGGTAGGCCTGACGCTTGGCTTTTGCTCCCCTGCTGCCGCACCCACCAGACGTTGTCTGCCTACCTTGGCTTTTAGTCCCGGACATTTTTAATTGCTATAGACTATTTTGCAGAATGTCAGAGTCCTGCAAAATATTGATTGTTGGAACAAAAAACATTTCCACGATAAAAGTTTTTCCTGATAAAAAAGGCCCTGTGAGCAAAATGCTGGGCTTGGCAAAGGAAAGCAGGACTTCTCAGAGCGTTTGTTATGCTAATATGCATGTACCTTCCCCTGGGCCATTTCCTAGGCAGCAGTTCCTCCAGATGCACTTGGGGGGACACACTGCTGCAGCCTCCAGCAGGGCCTGAGTGGGACTGGCGGGGCTCCGTGAGCAAATGGCACAGCCCAGGCCTCTGGGGGCGACAAAACACTTGTTGGGGTGGATTCCAGCTGACTGCCTCTCCCTCAGAGACCCCATGGGGTGCTCAGTGACTTCTGAGAGTCCAGTATTTTGGGGTGTTAGGGAAAGAAGATTCAGAAGCCCAAAGGGATCCGGG
Organism: Dasypus novemcinctus; assembly: GCF_030445035.2. Taxonomy (NCBI): domain Eukaryota; kingdom Metazoa; phylum Chordata; class Mammalia; order Cingulata; family Dasypodidae; genus Dasypus; species Dasypus novemcinctus. The sequence goes on along the minus strand of NC_080678.1, from coordinate 81,022,815 downwards.
AGCCGTGGGAGAGGGGGATGGTGGTGGGGGTGGGGGAGATGGCTTCCGGCCCGGGCTGCTCACTGAAGGGGTGGCTGGGTGGGGTGACCAGGCACCTCTGCTCTATCATTAGGGGAAATTTGTTTCTCCAGGAGGGTCATTTGTGGCAGGAAACACAGCCCAGAAATTAAACTAAATAAACCTAGTTCCCTGAGCAGTAGAGACAGCACTAGCTCCTGGCTGAGTGGGCGGGGTGGGGGGTGGGGGGTGGAGCTGGGAGAGTCCACACTTGTCACTGCCCTGACTCAAATATTTTAAGCTTTGGGAGGGAAATGATTGAGCTTCCAAAGCTTGCCCTGGTAAAATGGCAGACACCGGGTTTGAGGTTTGGGGGAAAGGTCCCATTTCAACACCAGTCCCCAGTGCTCAGCTCTCCTCTGCTGCTTCCTGCTGCTGCTGTTTCTGCTTCCCCCAAACCCCCAAACCCCCAAAGCTCCACCCAGCTGTCTTCCCTTATTCCACAGTGAGCGCCCTCCCTTCTCCCTGGGGGAATGCCTGTTCCCTCCACACAGCTGTTAGGAGGGTCTGAAAGCGAATTCTCACTAAAGTTACCATGACTGACGGCAGTGTGATTGCAGTTTGAAAGGACTCTATTCAATTTCTTAGCTGAGAGGGTCCCTAGCAATCTCCTAGTTCAAGATTTTGTTAAAGGCCAATCTCCCTTGACGCAGTTCCACACACAATTGCTCTGGCTGAGAGAGGGTGTGACCTGCCCTTCCACTCCCTAAAGGGACTCCTGAAACAACAGCTGTAAACTACGGCTTCCCCCCACCCCATGCTGAAGGAAACGGGAGCCGATAGAAGTGACTTGCCAAGGTCACATGGCCAGGTAGTGGCAGCGCCAGGTCTTGGTCCCAGGTCCCCAGGTCCCTGCCCCTCAATGCCTGATTTCTCTCCAACCTTGTTCCTACAGCTGTCTCCTTCAAGTAGTTATCATCAGCTCTGACATTTTCAGAACATAAAAAGCATTCATCTCCCACCCTGTGCTTACTCGCAGCGGGAGTCCCTGCCCTTCCTCTAGCTGGAAGCCATCCCTTTGCCCCTGGTTTATTAATTTATGTTTTGCTGGTAATACTCATGACACAATTGCCACCAAGAACAAATGCACCTCAGATCTTGCTTGTTGCACATTTCCATTTTTAATTAAATAAGTCAAGTAAGCCCTCCGGCGATGGGCACAAGGTTCACATTCTGTTCTGCAAAGCAGATCCTGACTGGCACAGCCGCCAGCCCTCTGAAGGGCAGCCCCTGCATGTCCACCAACGGCAAGGGCTTCTGGGACATGGTTGGCAAGGAGGCTGGGAGCAGTGCGGGGCAGGGCCAGGGGCCAAGCAGCATGAGCAAAACGCTACGCATAGACCTGGGGACACATGTACAAACCGCGGTCATGTATGGCCAATGAAGGGCATGTCCAGCATCACTGTGGCCATGACACAGGACTGAGGCGGTGACAAAATTGACAGTTACAGGACCTAGGAAGGGACAGGAGATCCAGGCAAACTTAGCCCAGAGTATGACAGATGGACACTTCAGGAGTGTCTGGCCCAAGCCCAGGTATGTGGGTCATTTTATTTACCAAATATGTTACCTGGGCTTCAAAAGAGCTAGGGCCCAAGATGATGGCACCTTATCTGCATCCTGGGAAACACGTACCTAGTACATCCCGCATGCCCGGCCATGGGATGAGACAAGAGACAAAACCAAGAGACAAGATCTTGAAGCTCTTAAGACATCTGAAGTTGCCAATTCTCCATCTTTTGAGGTAAAGAGCAGCTTCTGCTATTCCCAAAACTGTGGGCAGTTTGAGAGGTGATGTGGAATTTGGGAAACCCTGGGCATCCTTCCTCCCTGCTGGACCACATCCTCTGAGCCGGGGGAATTATTTGCAGGCATTCACTAGATGGACAAGTCTGGATTCCTTCCCAAGCAAACCCACCAAGCTGGGGGCCCCTGGATTTTAGCAGATGCTCCTTCTTTTTGTTCATACCATCTGACAAGACCTGTACCAGAAGTTTCCTTTAAAGTTGGTTTCTGCAGGCATCTGCTCTGCCCCCAGCTCTCCCTGCCCCAGGAATCCTCTGAAACCTCTTTGCTTTCAGTCTTTGGGGGGTGGAGGTGGGAAGGGTTGTGTCCAACAGAATGGGAACTGCTCTGGAGACGCAGCCATCAGCTGCCTCGTGATCTCGGGCTATTAAGGGACAGGCCCTATCACCAATTTAAACAGGCACAAGCATGGGAGAGGGTCACATAGGGCCATAGACCATAGGGGCAGGCCCAGACACCACCTGAAGCCTCCATCTCCTCCTGCCATCTGGACCTAGCGTGCGTCTTCAGCGGGGACCGTACGTACCACCTCCCACTGGACTCGTTCCATCACCACGCAGGTGGCAGAGATGACAGGAAAAGATGCCACTCTGATGGGTAAGTAGGTGCCCTCTGCTTTTGGGGGTTCAGCAGCCCCATTCCTCCAGCCTCATGGCAGCAGCTCCCAGGCTGAGGGCCCTGGCAGACAGTGAGTAAACTGTTAAAAAAATTTTTTTCCTGTTTATTTCATGATTCATTTTTGTGTGTATATCATAAAGACAAAAAGCTAGACTCTGCTCATGACTCCCGACCTTGGTAATAGCTGGACGATAACTCGCGGGGTATGTGTGCTACGGAGCTGCTTTTCCACCTCTCGGGGCCTCAGGAATCCTGCCTCCCCTGACTACCTTCAAGGACCTCCCCAGAGCCCCCCTCGTTTCCAAACAAGGTCCAGGGGTGAAGCCAGGAACGGGCTGCGGTGGCGACAGCCCTGCAGGTGCTGGCCACTGCCCTGTCTCACCAAGGCCTGGAATGTTCTGAACTATTTATACAGGCCAGGCTCAAGAGGTCCTCACCAGCAAGGGCAACGCGGCTGAATGAGCCTCTTGTGCGGAGGACGCTGGCGCGGCCCAGGCAGGCGAGGCCTCGGCCGCTCCCGGTCTCGGGGCTGGGGGGGCTCTGTGGAGCGGAAGGCTCGCCGGGGCGCCAGTGCAGGCAGAGAAAGCAGAGCTGGCCTCAGGGGGCGAGGCGGGCCCGCCCCCAGCAGGACCACCCCTCCCGCGCCAGCTCCACACTGAAAACCCCTGGTCCCGTGGTTGGTGCGTCCAGACAGAAGTCACCTCCCCCACCCCCGCTGCCCCTTGCCCAAACCCCGAGGGTTCCCAGAGCGCCGCGGGGCCCCAGGGGGACGGGTTTCAAGGCAACACTCATGTGAATTCCTTTGTCTCAGACACCAGGGCAACTGGAACACAGTAAAAGGGCCTAATGTTCACGTCTTCACATCAAACTGACAGAAAGCAAGGAGTCTCCTTAAACAGCCCCCAGGGGCCACAGTTTTTGACGAGGCCCATCTTCATTTTCTCCTCTTGTATACTGAATCATCTTCGGGGGTCCTTGTGTGTGTGGAGTGTGTGAATGGTTCTTACTAATTTGTCTTTCTTGATTCGGGTACAGCTTTGAGTCCCTGCAAATACTAAGGCACTCTCTGTTTCTTCTTCTCCACAAAATAAATAAATTAAGTCAACTTGCAGCGTACAAAGTGTCAATGTCCTGAGAAGTCCCAAAGGCTCGTTCTCCATACCGTCCTCAAGAGCTGAGGGATGGAGGGGGCTGTGGCCCCAGAGATGAAGGAGGGGAGGACCCAGCCTGCTGTCCGCACAGCGAGGTCTCTCTCCTAGGAAGAGCCCCAGAGGTGGCTGCCCCCTCCCCCACCCCCACCCCGGGAACAGAGGAGGGAGCAGGGTGGTGGCTGGGGAAAGATGCCTTGCACTTCTGGGCCTGCCAGAAACGTCCTGGCCCCACTCTGCCCCAGGGTCAAGTTTTCAGGGCTGGAGTGCCTTTGGCCAGTCAGAAACAGCCCCCTCTACAATCTATCCTTGAACTGCAAAATGGAGACAACCCTGAAAGGTTCAAGTCCATGATGATGGGGACCCAGGGGCTCAAACACACTGATTAGAACAAACACCGAGACGGCTAGCATCTTCACCTTTTTAAACGGCGACTTCCTGGCAGGATACCATTCCTCCCGACTCCACAGAGCCACCTACCCGACCTGGATCCTCTAGTTCCCAAGTGTCCATATTACTCAACCCAAAACTCGGCCCTCCGAGTTTGACAACAGGACTCATCTGACCTGAAGGTTGCTGGGGAAGTCAGACAGTATCTGGATGAATTCCCCAAGCCAGCCAGCCCGAGGTGAACTCCCCCATCTCCCTACAAATTCTCAGGTTCGAATGTGGGAGCTGGGGAAGGGCTTCCACTCTGAGGTCGCTCATTGCTTGCCTCAAGGTCCCTGGCCCCCAGGGAATCTGGAAGCCTTTGGAGGCCAGCCTCTCCCCTGGGGCTGCGGGCTGCTGACTTTCGCTGCTTCTGGATGTGCAGCAGGAACAGTGGTGGGTTCTGAGATTCGTTCCACGTGGGGTTCAAGCAGAAAAGCAAGTGGGGGCACTGTGGGCCGCCACGTGGCTACTGCTGCTCATTTGTCCCGCAGGAGCCAAAGAATCCCTGCTAGTTCTCCCAGGCCCCTCGGTCCCTCAAGCCCACAAGCTTCCAAGTGGCATTCCTGCTGAGACCAAACTGAAAGCACAGCCACAAACCAAGGACACCAAACCATAAATAACTTAACCCCAAATAACACACCCAGCCCATCCCCAGTTGAGCAATCCTCTCCAGAGCCTGAAGGAGGAACTCGAGTCCTTGGCTGTAACCATGGCGACTGGCCGGCTGACCTCTGTCCATGGGAGAGAAGGCAGTCTTCGCATGGAAGGGGAATCCTGATATGACTTCTCCCCCAAGAGCACTCTGTACTGTCTTCTTGGCCCTGGCTCTTTCATCTCCAGGGACCACAGCCACTTCTGCTGGTCGGGCCTGAGGCAGCATTCAAATATGGACAGACTTGCTGGGAGCTGGCTGAGCTGGACAGGGCTTTGGACAGCATTCATGTGAGTCGGCCACGTCATTCCAAAATATCCGTTTGCCAGCAGTGAGGACATGGAAGAGCCACAGAAGGAAGTGCAAGAATCCAAGGCAGACTTGGCAGCTCCAAATCCACTATTCAGTCCTAAGTCTGGTGAGGGGACTGGGTCATTGCACACGACCCCGTTTCCTCCCTCCACCAGTTCAAATAATTCTAAAAATGTAATCAAAGGCCCCCTTCAGGTGTGTGGCACAGATACACCCTGTAGGCATATGAGATGTGTGTGTATTTGCATTTTCATGATACTTTTGTCTCTCTGTGTGGTGTGTGAACATTTGTTTTTATGTATACATGTGTGTTTTGTGGCCCGATATGGGGCTAATGTTCAACCATACACCAGTGTGGCTATACTAGTTATGAAAAGTCACTCCATACTGGTTGGTGAACAGCTGCTGTCACCTGATGATCCCTAAATGTACCCCTCTGTCTCCCTGAGCTGTCCTGGCCCCTTCCCCAAGAACCCACCCAGACTCAACTTCTCTAAAAGCCAGACACTGAAAGGTTAACACTGGGCTCCAGGCAGTGACCTGCCAGCGCCCTCACCCACAGGGTGTTCAGGCGCTGCTGTGTGCTCGATCTTCATTTCTGTGGGTGTGATAAGCTGGTCCATAAGCCCTGGGCTGCTCAGTCCTGTTCAGGGGACCACAGCCCCTTAGGTCTGAGCTTGGCAGCTCCCAAGGGGGTCATGGCACTGTCCTGTTCCGAGTGAGACCCCGGCCCGCGGCTGGTGGGAAAGCTGGCTGGCTTGGGGCCTACTTCTACAGCTGGAGCGCTTGCCCTGCTGGCTCAGCTTCCCGCCCTTGCTCTGCAGAGCTCTGCGGGCTCTCCGGGGCGCCCGGGCGAGGAAGGCGGGGCCGGACTTTCACCAGGAGGGGGTACCGTGGCCACAGGCCCCCTACGTGACCCAGAAGGTGCCGCGCTCCTCCAGCAGGCTGACAGAGCGGTTAGTGAGCGCGGCCGCGTCCCGCACCAACTTGTAGCCAAAGAGGCGCATGGCGGGGCCGCAGGCGGCCTGCACCACCTGCGCCAGCTTGAAGGGCATGCTGAAGCGCCACTTCTCGAACTGCTCCGAGGAGTTCTTCTGCGTGGAGTAGATGCCGCTGCCGTCGCGCGGCGCCTGGGTGTTCTTCTGGATCCAGTCCTCCACCTGGGCGGTGAGGGGGATGCCCGCGAAGCGGTACATCTCGCGCGCCTTCTGCAGCGGCCGGCGCGCCACGTCCTCGTAGCGCACCAGCAGGTAGCGGCCGCGCAGCCACGGCGGCTGCCGCAGGCCCAGCTCGGCCGACAGGCGGATGCTCTCGCAGTTGCCCCTGAGCCGCTGCACCTCGTCCTCCCGCAGCCGGTCCTGCCCCTCCGCCAGCCACTTCTTCCAGGTCTCGTACTTGCCCGCGAAGGCCACCATGCGGGAGGCCAGCACGGCCCGCGGGTCGCGCACCAGCTGGATGACGCGCAGGTCGAGCCGGGGGTCCTCGGCCAGCGGCTGCAGGAACTCCAGCTGCCGGATGCGCACGGCCTTGAGCGCCATGTGCTCCTTGCGGCGGCAGGCCTCGGCCGCCAGCGTCACGTTGAGCGGCCCGCAGCGGCGGTTCTTGCAGCGGTACTTCTCGAAGGCCTTCTTGACCAAGGGCGTGCACACGGGGTCCTCGCAGAGGGAGCGGCTGGAGCTGCGGCGGAACATGAACTGCGTCAGGTGGTCCTCGGGCGGCGGGCTGATGAAGTGCTCCAGGACGTACAGGTCGCACAGGAAGAGCTGCTTGAGCACGTCGCGGTAGACGAGCGCCGAGCCCGCCGCGTTGGCGCCCCCCGGCTCGAAGGTCACCGTGCGCTCGATGTGCCACAGCGGCTCGAAGAGGTAGAAGATGTTGCCCTGCTGGTTGAAGAACTCGCCCACGAACGAGGAGCCCGTGCGCGTGGTGGCCATGAGCAGCACGTGGCGCCGGGGCGGGGCCCCCGCGGGGCGGGGCGGCCCCGGCTCCCCCCGCTCCTCCGCCGCTTTCTCCTCCTCCTCTGCCTCCTGGGTCTGGACCTCGGCCGCGGGCTCCACGCCCAGCTGCAAGCTGAGGTTCCGCAGGCGGCTCTGCATCTGGGAGAAGGCCGAATCCAGCTCGCTCAGGGACAGAAGGGACAGGTTCTCAGCCAGCACCAGGGCTGGGTCCGTGCTGTTGGCATCGGCCAGGGACTGCGGGATCTGCTTCAGCTTGTCCGAGACCCTGTGAGGGAGCGCAAGGGGAGAGAGGGGTCAGGGACTGATCCGGGACCCCATTCCCGGTGCTCTCAGGCTCTTCCTCCAAGTGGCCCCCCAGGCTGATCACCGAAAGCTGGTTGTAGTTGGGTTTCCCCAGAAGCAGACTCTGAGGAAGGATTTCAGTGTAAGTGGTTTATTTGGGACATAAAGGGATGAACTTATAGAGGAGTAGGGAAGGGAGGCAGTTAGGAAGAGAAGTCAGTAAAGCATGTGCTGTAATAGGGCAGCTACCCCTGCGGGCAACTGAGGCTCAACCTGCTGGAGGGTGGAAGGCTGCCATCCGGCCCTGGCTGAGGGCTGCTCCGGGAGATTCTTACTCCCTGGTACTCCTGACTTGACAGTGTGCAGATAAAGAAGGCCCTCAGTGGAGAGTTTCTGGGGGCTGCAGGAAGACCCTGTAGGCACAGACTACAACAGGCTGTGCCAAGGGGACCCAGGCAGGGAACCGTGTGCTTCACAGCCCAATGCCTATCCTACCCACCTTGCAGGGGTGGTGCCTGGGAGGAGAGGAGACCTAAGAATTTTTCTAAATCCATAGGTCCACCAGCACTTCCAACTCTAGGGGGCGGCATTCCCAGGGTAACCTATTGAGTTGAGTAATACACGACCTGGACAGCTGTACTTGGCAGCCCTACCCACCAAGGTATCCCAAGCAGGACCCTGCCTTGCCATCATTCTAGGCTAAGAACTGAATTAATGTTAGTAGTAACAACCTGCAACTATCGGACACCAACTATGTGCCAGGCACTGGGTTAAATGCTTTTGCATTTTCTTATTAAATCTTTATAAGGCAGGCATCTTATAAGGAGGATCTTAAAACTCAGAAAAGGGACATAACTTGCCTAAGATCTTACAATTGCAAAGAGCCAGAGACAGGATTCGAACCCGGGCTGCATGAGTTCGGAGACCGTTACCCTGTGCAGTCCTACCTTCTACTCATGAGGACATCTGCAGGACCCATTGCCTGGAACACTGCAGGGGCTTGAGAAGTACTTGCTGAGGTCCACTGAGAACCCTGCAGTCACCTGTGCGCCCACCCCGCCCCCCTTGAGAAGGAAGGCTGGTGCTTGCATCCCTCACCTTGATATGATTTTATTTTCCTTCTCAATGAAGACAAAAACCACCACCACAAAAGCCAGGAAAAGAGCATATTTGCTTCTCATCCTCAAGTTGTGCAGAAAGTCCCTGCAGTCCTGGGGCAAAGCGAGTCCTTTATCCATGGGGAAAGGTGCGGCCGTGGGCTCCTCAGGCACTCAGTGCAGGGGCATCACTTGAGACCCAGCTTCTCGTCTTCAGGGAGGGGACCCTTTGTCCTGTGGGGAGACAGGCGGTCAAGACACCCTCGTTTGTAGGTGGGAAAAAAGAGGACGTTTCCACCACTTGTGAGGCTCCCAGCTTTAGTTAGCAGCCAGAAGCCCAGCCCCTCTCTTCAAACAGACGGTACTGGAAGATACTTGAAATCAGATGATTTGCAATGCTTATGAACCCTTTGATTTATCCTTTCCAACTCTACAAATTTATCCCATAGACGTACTTGCTCATAGGTCAAGGGTAAGAAGCATAAATGTTCACAAGAGCAAAAGGCTACAAACGCCTACATACAAATGATGGAGGGGAAAGGATGTGCCTTAAGCAATTGGGTGCCCACGTCCCACATGGGAGGTCCCAATTTGGTTCCAGTGCCTCCTAAAGAAGACGAATCACTGCAATGGACTGCATCCCACTAGCGGAAATGGCTCAAGTGGTTGGGCACTTGCCTCCCACATGGGAGGTCCCGGGTTCGGTTCCCAGTGTCTCCTGAGTAAGACTAGCAGACAAAGAGCAGAAGGACGAGCAAGTCCTCTGGGGAGGAGGGGGGAGAAGAATAAAAATTTAGAAAGATGGGCCATCCATGCAATGGATTATTATGCTGCCACAAAGAATAAGGAATTGGATCTATAAAGGCTGACGTGGCATAATTTACAAAATACATTAAAAACAAAAGCAAGGTACAGACACAGTGTGTTTATACAGGACAGGGCTTCACAACCTTGGCACACTGACATTTTGGACAGCATGTTCTTTGTTGTGGAGGTTGTTCTCTGCATGGTAGCACGTTTAGCAGCATCTTGACCCCTACCCGCCAGATGACATTAGTACCTCTTCCCCCCAGGTAGTGAAAACCCAAAACGTCTCCAGACACTGCTGACTGTCCCCCAGGGAGGAGGTGCAAAATTGTCCCAGGTTGGGGGTTACTGATGTAGTATGATCCCACTTGAAAAAAAAAAAGGAGGAAATATAGATGCTTGGACACTTATGGACAGCGACTGCAGAAATGCAAGGCCTGATAACAGTGGTGCCTCTAGAAACTGTATGCACTGTTTGAAATTTTACCATGTATAACTTCTAAAATATTAACAAAAAATGAAACAAAAACCCACCATAGCACTTGAATTCTAACCAAAATCCTTACCATGGCCTCGGCCTTCAGGTCTCAGCTTACTGGAGCAGCCTCTCCCAGGCTAGGTTAGAGTCCCCCCACAGGCCCCCCAGCTCCCCACTGTACAAAGACTCCATTGGCTCCTCAACCTCGTCACAAAGTGAATCCACTTGTGACAACTTGTCCAATTCTGACTGTCCCTGCACAGAGGATGGAGACTTTGTCTGGGCCTCTCCTTACGCCTCCACGTGGGCCAGGCACACAGGGGACACTCATGCGCAGTCACTGAATGGCCGAGGAGCTAAACGAATAAATGGCCTCCGCTAAGGTTGTGTATATGTGTAAAAACCGAGCCAAGACAGCATGGCCCCGAGGAGCCAGATCCCTCTCCCGTGTGTCCTCACCACCATCACGGCATCATACGCATCCCCTGTCCAGCACCGTGGGCTCCAGATTTCAGCACAGCCCCCGCTTCTGAGAGTCTCTTTCCTAAAGGACACTCATCCGTGGGAGCTGACCTGCTCCGATTTGGAGTCTGGAAAAAAACACTGTGACCACCTGCAGGCGCTCAGGGCCAACTGCTCACTACCACTGCTCGAAAACTTTCTGGAAAAGATGTATTTCCCCAAAGGAAGTGGCTGATGTTGACATGGGTGAGAGAGGGCAGAAAGGAGGGTCCCCGGGCTGCACCTTCTTCATGCAATGGAAGTGGCTTCAGGGACAGCCAGGAAATCCGTTCTGTGCAGGAGGGAGCAGCTCTGCTCCTCAGCAGCCACAGTGCAAGGTGCCCAGGCTGCGCCAGGAGGAGTGGAGACGAGCAGGGGTGGGCTCTCACTGACTAGGGCACTGGGGGTGCTTCCCAGGTGTGGAGAGGGCAGGGAGAGACTCGGGAGAGAAGAGCGCTGGCCCAAGGCACCTGGAATATTCCTGCCTCTTTCTAATTTTCCTGGGTCTTTTCCCAGGACTTGTTTGTTTTTTGTTTTGAGTCCTTAGAATTTTTTTTCCTTTTTCTTCTTTATTTTCTTTTAAATGTTACATTCAAAATATAAGAGGTCCCCACCCCCCCCACACCCCCAGTACTTGTTAAATATTTTCCAAGCACCTCCTATGTACCAGCCTGTGGTGCAGGCACTGGGGACACGGTGGTGAGCAAGCAGACACCGTCCGTGCTTCAAGGGACTCACACTCGGGCTGGAAGGTGTGCCAGGTGTCACTTGCTTTGCATTTCCTCATCAGATCCTCACAAAAGCCCTAGAAGGGAACAGCTGTCCCATTTTACAGATGAGGAAACTGAGGCACAGTAACTTGTCCAGGGTCCCTCAGCGGGTGGGCAGTCGGGGGCTGGGATTTGGCCCAGGCAGCCGACCTGCACCAAAAGAAACAGGTGTGTCTGCTTTGAGTGTCTGTTCTGGCCTCTCAGCAAGTGACCTGGATGTCTGTGGGAACCTCTGTTACGTTACGGAAACCACAGAAAGCAAAACAGAGAGAAAACAACAGAGAGCTCTGTGATCTGCCTGGCAGTTGTGAACAGATGCTAGAAGGGGACATGTGAACCCAGAAGTCACCAGTGTGTTAGGGTAGGGGACATTCTGCTTTGTTCTAAATAAAAAAATTGGTAACTGTCAACTACAACATGGTTTGTGTGAAAAATGAAAGTGGCCAGCTACCAGACGACCTTAACCAAATGAGTCTGCTTAGTTCCAAAGGAGAAGAGTTGTTTCCAGGAGGAAGCCCCTTCAGTCGAGGGACAAGCAGCCGTGGGGATGCAGGGTCCTGAGAATGGTTTCTCATCCCTAAACTGAAACAAACACTGCCAGGGATCGGAGGCTGGACTTCGGCAATGGAGGCTGCCCTGAACCCCCTCCGGCTCATTTCCTGTTGGCAACCGGAAGTGGGTCTTCCTCTCCTCAGCTGCTTTCCTAGAAACAGTGGTCCTTGCACCTTGGTTAGCATCAGAGTTCCTCGGCCTCTCCCAGAGTCCTGCTCCACCAGGCCTGGGTGGGGCCTGACGGTTTTATTTGCTAAGAAGCTCCCAGGAGGTGCTGCTGATCTGGGGCACCCCCTCAGAGAACAACTGTCCTGGAGGCTTTCTCAGCAACAGCAAATGCCCACCGGGAGAGGCCAGGCAGCCCCCAAGCTGAGAGGCGAGGGGAGGCGTGTGAGTGGTGGAGAGGACACTGCTGCCCTCTGCCTTTCAAACTCTTCACCCTGCCCACCCATCACCTTTACTCGGCCCACAGGCCTTCGCGACCAGGTCCCTGCTTGTGTTCGGTAAATACAAGGGGCGTAGAGGGATGGCGTGGGGGAGCTCGCAGCTGCCCTCTGCCTTCTCGCGCCAGCACCTTTGGCTGCCTGACGTCCAGGGCTGCCTGGCTGAGCGAGCTCCTGAACCTTCTGGTCCCCTCCCTTCCAGGGACCGTTTCTATTTCTGAGTTGCCGTCCCAGCCCCCTCAGCTCCACAACTACACAGGGCTAGAAGATCTTTCCCGGCGCTGCCCTAAAAGGAAGACGCAAGGGTGAAACACCCTCTAGCAGGAAGCACAAGGCAGGCGGCTGGGTGCCCTGCCCAACCCCAGCCAGGCTGCCCCATGCTTAGCTTGGGAGGCCCACAGGGCCAGGGTGCTGTAAGGGTCCCGGGAGGAAGTGGGAGGTCCCCAGAGCCAGGCGGTGGGGTGAGGTCATAGGTGCTGGGAGGTCACAGGGTCGCGAGGGAGGGCGCCAGGGCCTGGAGCGGGCCACGAGGCCTAGCCCAGGCAGGAACTGCGCATGTGGACGAGGCTTTGGCTCCCTCCCTCCCCAATCTTGCGGTGCGTGTGGCCAGTCCCAACTCCCTGTTCAGCTCCCTAGAAGCAGCGAAAAGTGTTTCCTCCTCTTGGCGGATGCCCCCTCCGGGCCCCTCATACTTGATAGCTCCCCGCTCCCCCATATCCGAGCAACGAAGTAACAGGCAGAGGAAAAGGTGGAGGGCCTCGGGACGAGGGTGAAGAAAGCCTGGAGCTGCGGGGGAGTGGGGCAGCTGGGGCCCAGGCACACCCAGCGCCCGCAGGTGAGAGCCATACCTGAGGAGGGAAGGAACAGGAAGGGCTGGGTTCTTTCAGGGTGGCCCCTGGCGAGTGTGCACGGTGGGCTGGGCCCTGGGGCCACCCCAGCTCGGGCACCCCGCCTGCCTGCCCCTCAGGAGCGCGGCACAAACTTGCTCACCGCCCAGAACACTAATGGGCCTCTCCACCACCAGTACTGTGGCAGCCAAAGAAACTGAGCATTTGCTCTCACAGGCAGTGGGCTTCAGAGCCCCAGAAGTCCAGCTTCTGATGCTGGGCCTGGTACCTGGGCCCCACTACCTGCTTGGTTACCTGAAGCCACACTGTCACCAACGACAGGAAGACTGGGATTTGCGGGTCTCCCCGCCCTAGCCTTTATTCTGTAGCCACAACTCCACATCCATTCCTCTCCAGATTATGACCAAGACCCCACAATGCCCTGGATTGGCCTGCCTTCTCACCCCCACCCAGGTCTACCTTGACCTGCTGTGTGTCTTTAGGCCAGTCCCTCTCCCTCTCTGGACCTCTTTTTCCTCATCAGAAGATGCTGCAGTGGTTATCTCTAAGGTCCTCCCAGCTCCTGTGAGGCCCACCCCATCTCTCCCTGAGATACTAAAGGCACCTCAGCCCCATGCCAGCTGACACTTTTCACTAGCATGACTAGCATGCTCCTTGCAGGTGCAAGCAGTGCCCAGAACTATGGGAGGGGGAACGGGTATCAGAGTAAAAGACAAAGTCCTTAACACGATAACCCAGGTGGCCGCCAGGGGATGAATGGTCACATAAAATGTAGCATGTTCCCAAAATGGAATATTATTTGGCAATAAAAGAAATGAAGTACTCACACATGCTACAACGTGGATGAATCTTGAAAACATTAGGCTGAACAAAAGAAGCCAGACAAAAGGGCACGTATTGTATGATTCCAGCTACGTGAAATGTCCAGAATAGGCAAATCTATAGAGGCAGAAAGGAGATTCGTGGTTGCCTAGGACTGGGGGCAAGAAGGGATTATGGCAAGGGGTACAGGTTTCTTTCAGGGATAATGAAAATGTTCTAAAATTGATTGTGATCATGGTGGCACAACTTTGTGAATATACCAAAAGCCATTGATTTGTACCCTTTAAATGGGTCAGTTGTGTGAGGGGTGAGTTATATCTCAATAAAGTTGTTAAATTGTCCCTAGCCTGCCCTCCAGGGCCTTGGGGACAGCCCCTGCCGCCCTCCCGCGGCACCTGGCACCACCAGTCCTCCAGCCCCTGCCCTTCCGCTCACCTCGGGCGGCTTCTGCACCAGCCGGCTCCTCTGCCTGGAGGACTCTTCTTTCGGGTCTTCTCTCTTTCTAACCATTCAGGCCTCGAATGCCCCCTGCTCTGGAGTCCTTCTATATCCACCAGCATAATGCTAACCCCCCACCCCATCACTTTCTCAGGGTCCTGCTTTATTTCATTCATAGAACTTATCATTCTGTACATCCTTGTCCATTGCCTATTTCCTGTGCTGGGACATCAGCCCCACAGGAGGGCATCACGTCTGCTCCAGCTTTGTATTCCAGTGTCCAGAATGGTACCTGGCTCAGAGTAGGTACTCCTTATATACTTGTTGAGTTAATGAATAAATGCCTTTCCCAAAGCATTTAGCCATTGCAAATGCTTAATCATTCCAAGCTGATAGAAATATGAAGAAGCAGAAGAATTAGAAAAAGCAGCTGTTTGACATATTGAGCGAACCGCACATAGGTTGCTGTGTGAGCGTGTGCTATGAGCGCATGCTGTGAGCGTGTGCTATGGGCATGTGCCCTGAGTGTGTGCTACAAGCATGTACCGTGGCAGGCACTACGGGAGTGTACTGTGAGAACTTAAGGCAAACCTCCATGCCTGGGGCTTCCCATGTATCAGCCCTCTCAACCCTCATATCAATCCAGGCAACGCACTCTGAGACGGGAAACTGAACCTTGGTCAAGCTTCTAACAGCTGTGTGTAACGGGGGTGCGTGTGGGGACAAATCTCAGTGACTGTGGAAAGAAAGGTAGGCGTGAGCTGAGGCCCAGCCAGCCCTAGCAAGCCAGACATTGGCCTCCCTTCCCTGCTGTCCCCTAAGCGGCTCGTCTGCTCAGCAACCCCTCCTGAGAGAACGAGTTCTCTCTGTACATGGTTGGCTCCCAGCCAGCCCCTCGGCTCCCCTGACCTTCCACTGAGGCCTCAAGTGGCCCGTGGACTGCAGCCCACCCCACCCCCACTGGGGGTCAGCGTCAGGCCCTGCGAATAGAGCTCCGATAAGGGTCGGCCCTGCCAGACATTGCATCAGGCAGCAGAACTCCCCCACTCGCCGCTCGGGGCCCAGGGCTCAGCTTTGCGGGCCATGCTCACAGCCTTTCCGGGGGCAGGGATGGGAGCCCTGAAACCACCGCGGGCACACTCTGAACCAACCCACGGGCTGCGGCCCTGAGGGGTGGGGAGGCTGCCCCTGACCTCATCGCCCAGAACCTCGTGACGGTTTCTGGGGGTTGTCCCTGAATCCTCAAGAGTGGATACCCGCAGATCATTGGCAAGCCGTGGAACTGGGAGAAGGAAGCAAGCGCTCAAATGCTGAGCCTTCCTCTAGTTTGGATGAGAACTTGGGGAATGCAGAAGTCCATCACGAGGCCATCCAGAGGTGGCTTGGGAAGGGCCAAGCTTAGGGTCCTAGTGTCTGGCATGGGAGCAAATGCCCAGGGGCTGCTGAGTGACCCGGTGAGTGAAGGAGGAAGGAGTGAATGAATGAGGACATAAATAAGTGGACAAGCGGCCAACACTCCCCTGCGCACTCAGAGATATCCATACTTCCCGAACATCCTCGCTCTCAGGACTCAGGCTTCCTCTCCCAAGAATGAGTCAGTCTCTGACTTCTCTGTGGAAACGTGTCCTCCTCCAGCCAAACAGAGGCATGTCTCACCTGCGTGTCGGTGGACGCCCACGAGGTGGCTGCTGGGGCCAGGCAGCCTGGCGAGGCTGCTCGCTCTCCGGGGTTGCTCCCTGCCCTCAGGGCTGCTGGGCTGTGGGGCTCCCCGGGAGCCAGCCCTGGCGGGGACAGGCCCAGCTGCCCTCGGCCCTTCCTGCCTGGGCAGGGACGGGGGAGAGCGCGCTCTTTCCCTCGCTTCCCACGTCTGACACTGGTCAGTTCTTCGGGGTCTGCTCAGCTGTGAGAGTGAGCCATCCTCTGTAGACCCCAAAGCTGACAGCTGCACCAGAGACAGGGCTGTGAAGAAGAGGCCCGGGCCCCCCTGTGGGGAAAGCACTTCCACGCCTCTGGAGCTGGACCCTGGGCCCCGGCCAGGTGGGAGCAGCACTGCCCCTCTGGGCTTCGGCTGCGCTTGCCTAGGCAGGAGCTGCAGTGGACGCTGGTGGCCACGAGCCTGTGACCATGCAGCTGGGGCCACCCGGGGAGGCCCTGCTGGCCCATTCAGAACTGACCTGGACAGGGGCAAAGACTTGTCGCCCAAGGATGTGCACTCCGCCCCCGGAAACCTGATGAGTGCTTCGGCACAATGGAATGCATGCCCCAAGGGGGTTAAAAATGCTGGCAGAGTTAAAAATGGAATGGTCAATAAGAGCTGAATCTTTTCCCTTTAGTGTTGTGTGAAATTTTGAAGACCAGGCACACGTATCACTTTAAAATTAAAAAAAAAAACAGCTCTAACCTAAAATTTAAAAAAAGAAATGCAAACTTACGTTGGGAGTTGTGTGAAAAATGCTTTGGGAACAGGCCGGCCGGGAGACCAAGTCAGTGCGGGTGATGGTTGGACTAATGTGTCAACTGGACCAGGTAATGGTGGCCAGTTGTTCGGTCCGGCAAGCACTGGGCACTGTAATACAAGGACATTTATGGACTTTAATCATCTGTGAGTTGATTGCATAGATGGCTGATTACATCTGCAACCAACCAAGGAGATTGCCGTCAGCAATGAGTGACATCTGATCCAATCAGTTGAAGACTTTAAAAGGGGGCATGCATGACTTCAGCATTCAGAGAGAATTCCCCTCTCTACTTTGGAAAGCCAGCATCTCCTGGGAACTCATCAAGGACCTTCATCAGAGCCCCTGGTTTGCAGCCTGCCCTGTAGAATTTGGACTTGTGCATCCCCCCAGTCATGTGAGAGGATTTTTATAAAATCTTATACTATTTACAAATCTCGTCAGTTCTGTTTCCCTAGAGAACCCGGACCGATACAGTGCCCATCCACAGTGGCCCAGGAGAGACGAGGTGGCCTGAGCAAGGCTACGGCAGAGTCATGTAGCGGGGGAGGCGGGGGAGCAGGGGGGAGTGAGGCGGACCTGCTGCTGTCCCTGGATGCCTGGCTTGTTCTCCGCTGCACCCTCAGTGCCTGGCACATGGCAGAGCTCAATAGATAGCTGTTAAGTGAATGAATGGCTTGTACACAGTGTTCAAGAGTTAGCTGTTGTTTCCTGTGAGTTGGTCTTCTCTTTTCTAGGGCTAGTATAGATGATGCTTAACTAATACTCGATCGAAAAAACAAAGTAGGCATAAAGTCAATTATTACATAGAACAATGTTCATGTTATGATTCAGAGCCAAAAAACCAGACACACCAGTATCTAAAGTATATTGCGTTTTTGTAAAAATAAAAAATAAAAAGCATACATACATACATACTCAGGAAAAAGTCTGAAAATATCACCAGCGATTCCCGCTAGAGCAGTGGGTCCTTTTGGCTTCCCTCCTTCTGCTCATTGTCTCTGACTTTAAGGCCTGTGACCTTGGGCAAGACACTTAACCTCTCTGAGTGCAATTTCCTCTCCTGCAAAACGGGGGCATTTACAGCATTATTGCATCAGTGTTTATGAGATGATGCTGGTGGAACACTTAACCCGAGCCTCAGATGTCGTCGGTGGCAGCTAGGAAGGAACCGCGGGCCCCGTTCTCACAGACGTGGCACTTTCAGAGGCTTGCACTCTGTTGGTGTTGGAATGGGGGTCGTAGTCTCCCAAAACACCCAGCTGATGTTAATGGCGACCAGACCACCAGCTGTACATGCCCCTTGGGTGGGATGGCCCCCCTGCCAAGTGGCCCTGGGCACCCTCTCCTAGGGCCTTTCTGGCCGCACCTGGAGATGAACTGGCTGGCTTTCCCTGTCCCAGGCACTGCAGCTGCCCCAGGCAGGAGGCAGATACCCAGAAACACCATGGTCAGAGCCCTCAGAGATGCTCTCCCCAGTTCCCCGCAGGTGCGAGCTGTTCACAAGTGCCACGTGGCCCTCGCAGGGCCAGCAGGGACTGCGCAGGCTCTGAGAGGACTAGGCCTCAGGAACGACAGGAACCACAGTGTGGGGTGGGCCCAAGGAAAACTTGCAGAGGTGTCATCTCCCCTCTGACTGTTGTGAAGGGCGTGCTCCATGGACAAAATCATGCTGAGCAGTGGCCAAGGCTAGCAGCCTCACCTGAAGCTCAGCTTTCCAATTCTAGTTGTACTCTCTTTCCATAGTAGAATTCCAAGGGGGCATTTCTTTCTGAAAAGTTCAAGAGAAATCTCTCCTGTACACCACCCCACCAATCACAAGCAAACACAGCTCTTGTCATAGAGATGTAGAACGTCAGGACTAGGAAGGGATTCGAAATTTTCTTGTCCACTCTTCCTCACTTTTCACTTTTAGAAACTCAGACTCAGGGAGAAGAAGTGCTTGACCAAGGTCATACAGCTAGGTGGTGACAAAACTGGAAACAGGACCTAAGTCTCTTGTCTCCCAGGTTAGTGATGCCTCTGCCCAACTTTACCACCCTGGCTCTCATGGCTCACTCCATTCAGAAACCTTCAGTACAGGGATGGCAAATACATGGCATACATCCCACCACTCAGCAGTCCTGTGCCTGAGACAGACATTACTAATCAATCAGCATCCTATTTTTAGCTAAGATTGGATGTAGCCCCATAAATCTTCTCAATGCAGTGCCAATTCATTTGTCTTTGGCTTGAGGTAAAACCCATTCTGCTCTCCCCCTCCCCCAATTTAGAGAATCTCCATTGGCTACCAAACAAAATTCCTCACTAGCCCCTAATTCAGCATTCTACCATGTGACACCACACTGCCAGCCCAAATCCCAACTCTCCTCTACATAAACCTTCCATTCAAGCATGCATGCCCATGCATTCTGCCCTCCAAACCTTTAATTTTTAGCCCATAAGGACCTTAACTGAGCAAAGCACCACAAGCCACAATTCTTTGTGAGGATGCTAAAAATAGTTAAAGCATCAAAGTCTGCAAAAATTTTACTTTTTGAAAAGAACTGCAATGAATGCAGGGTTATCTTTAAAATTACACCTTTCTCCCTTGCTTAGCTGAGCTTTCATGAATAAGAGAGGAAGTAGAGTTATAGCTAGCTTAGGAAATTGCACAGAACCACTGCGATTCACTCCACACCACAGCTGGCAAAGATCTTTAAACATCTAGTTTTATATTATTACATGCTTTCATATGTTTTTATGAACAACAGCCAAAAATACAGGAAAAAAAAAAAAAGTATTAGGGCTTCCCTACAAAATGTTTTTGGGTTCTGGACAAGTCCCCTGGAGTGTGAACATAAATTACTATGGGTAGTACAGCAGAAAAAGGTTCAGAGCAACTGCTTAAAGAGAGCACATAAGTACAAATCAAAATTATATGCAACTGGCACAAGGACAGGCATATAGACCAAAGCAATAGGACTGAGAGTTCAGAAACAAACCTGCACATCTATGGCCAATTGATTTTGACAAGGGTGCCAAGTTCACTCAATGGGGAAAGAATAGTCTCTTCAACAAATGGCACTGGGACAATTGGATATCCACAGGCAAAAGAATGAAAGTGGACCCCGACCTCACACCATATACAAAAATTAATTCAAAATGGAACACTGACCTAACTAAGACTTAAAACTATAAATCTTTTCAAAGAAAACATAGGAGAATTTCTTCAGGACCTTGTTTTAGACAACAGATTCTTAGACTTCACACCAAAAGCATAAGCAACAACCAAAAAATTGATAAATTGAACTTCATCAAAACTAAAAACTTTTGTGTATCAAAGAACAACATCAAGAGAGTGAGAAAACAACCTACAGACTGGGAGAAAATATTTGGAAACCATATATCCAATAAGGGTTTAATATCCAGAAATATATAAAGAAATCCTATAACTCAACAACAGAAAGACAACCCAAATTTTAATGGGCAAAGGACTTGAACAGACATTTCCTCCAAAGGTGTACAAATGGCCAAACAGCACATTAAAATATGTTCAACGTCATCATCATTAGGAAAATGCAAATCAAAACCACAATGAGATACCACTTCACATCTACTAGGATGGCTATTAATTTAAAAATGGAAAATAACAAGCAAGAATGTGAAAAATGGGGATCCTTGTACATGGTTGGTGGGAATGATGGGAAACATTGGCAGGTAGGTTCTTCTTCCACTTCTAGGTATACACCGATACATGCTATAATGGATGAACCTTGAAGACATCATGTTGAGTGAAATAAACCAGACACTAGAGGATAAACATTATATCATTTCAGTTACCTGAAATAACTAGAATATGGAAATTCACAGAGACAGAAAGCAGATTAGAAATTACCAGGAGTGGGGAGTGAGGGGAGGAATGGGGAGTAATTGCTCAATGGGTACAGAATTTCTGTTTGGGGTGATGGAAAAGTTTTGGTAATGGATAGTGATGATAGCACAACATCATGAATGTAATTAAAACTACTGAATTATATACTTGAAAATGGTAAAAATGGGGGAAGTGAGAACATTTGGGAAAGTACCTAATGAACCTTCCAATGATAAAATCTCACATTCAACAAGTATTATCCATTTGAGCACTTACTCTGGGCCAAGCATGGGACCAGGCCTTGAAAAGAGGAGGAAATGACACAGTCCCTGCACTGGAAGACTTGATGCTAATGTTTATTAACTTGAAGCTAATGTTTATTCTGAAGCAGGCACTATTCCAAGCATCTCATGCACATAAATGTATTTCATCCTTAGAACAACTCTCTGAGGAAGGTAGTATTATCCCCAGCTGTGGTGGCTCATTTCACATGCCCGCCTGGTTAGGTTATGGTGTCCAACTGTTTGAAAGCAACCAAGCACTGGCCCGGTTTTGACTGTGAGGGTCTAACATGGTCAGTTGACTGCATCTACGACTGGTCCCGTCCACCACCAACAAAGGAGCTTGCCCTCAGCAATGAGGGATGCCTCCTCATCTGGCAGTCAGAACGGAGGAGTTCTGTCTCTTCTTCAGCCAGCTGGGGAATACAACTTCACTTTCATCAGAGTTTCCAGCTTGCTACCTGCCCTACAGAGTTGGGATGTGCCAGATTTTATAACAGAATCACCTTTTTCAAAGTTCCCAGTTTGTGGCCTGCCCTAAATACAAACTTGCCAATCCCCACAGTTACATAAGCCAATTCCTATAAAAATCTCTCATTATATATAAATCTTTCATTATATATAAATATATTTAAAATCTCCTGTTGGTTCTGTTTCTCTGAAGAACCCTGACTAATACACCATCTTACAGAAAACAAAATGAAAGCAAGGAGAAGCAAAGCAACTTGCCCCAAGTTACATGGCAGAGCTGGGATTCGAACGCCCAGGCAGTCTGGCTGCACAGGCCACGAATTCCATTACTTTGCTGTATCGCTGAGCAAGCAGATTTAGCCAGAAGGAAGGGGCTGTGCAGCAGTGGGCAGAGCAGAGTCCTGGTCAGAACACAGTCTTCCAGGACCTGTCACCACCCTGGCTCTGTGACTACGGATGACTCTCCGGACATCTGTGTCTCATACTCCCCAAGAAATACACGGGGCCCCAAATGCAGAGTTCCTGGAGAGTCTTAGAGGGAACGTGCTTTGCAGGCACAAGGCCACTGCCGGCCTCCCAGGAAATGGGGGCCTGCTGACCGCTCCAGATAAGTGGCTGTTGCTGGCCAGGATGACAGGAAGTAGAGTGCTGCTCCTGGCCCTACCCTGGGGTTTTGAATGGGAGTCCAGAGCCCGAACACCAAGCAGGCCCGAGAGTCTGAGGAGTAGAGGACACCAGCAAGAGTGCCTCATGGGCTCCACTCCTCCAGAAGCAAGCTCCAACTGCCCCAGCATTCCAGGGGTCACGCTGGCCCCTCTGTCTTTCCAACTGGTCTCCACTCCAAGGACACTAGGATAGAACACGGCAGGGCTGGGATTTGAACCATGTCTGTCTGGCTCCAAATTGGGGGCAGTGTGGGCAGCTGGAGAGAGCAGTGAATGAAGGTCAGGGACACCGGAGTCCTCCCTACTCCAGCTCTGCACTTGCTGTGACGTCACTTCTTTCCTCACCTGCAAGGTGGGGCTAGTGAGAGCACTCTAGTAATTTCCTATTGCTGCTGCAACAAACTTCCACAAACGTAGTGGCTTAAAACACCGCAACTCAGATTTATTCTCCTACAGTTCTGAAGGTCGGAAAGCCGAAGTGAGTCTCAGGGGGCTGAACTCAGGGTCGGCAGGGCTGCTTTCCCTCCGGATACTCTGGGGGAGAATGTTTCCTTGCCCTCTGCAGCTTCTAGAGGCCGCCTGCTTTCCTCGGCTTGTGGCCCCATCCTCCCTTTTCAAAGCCAGCAAAGGCTGGTCGAGTCTTTCTCAGGCTTCATTGCTCTGGCATTCCCCTTCCACAGTCAAATTCCCCTCTGCTTCCCTTAAAGAAGTCCATCCTGATAATCCTGGACAATCTCTCCACCTCAAAATCCTTCATCACACCTGCAAAGGCCCTTTCGCCCCATAAGGGAACCTAGTCTCAGGTTCTGGGGATGTGGACGTGACAGCTCCACGGGGCGTTGTTCAGCCTACCGCAAGCACCTGCCTCACTGAATGGTTGACAACAGGCGAAGCAGAGCCCGGTGTGTACCTGATGGGAGGCCGGGGTGCACAATCCCAGCTGGGGCGAGAATCACTTTGGGAGCTTTTAAAAAATACCAGTCAGTGGCTGAGCTCACCCTGAAGATTCTGAGGAGGGGGTCTGTGCCTCTGAATTGTCAGCTCCCCAGGGACTCTCTGGGGGAGCCAGGGCTGGGGTGACTGTAACCAGCGCTGAAGTCAGAGCAACAATTATCAGTATTCCCCACGGCTACTTAACACCATAACTCAGGGCCCAGGAGCTGTTCAATAAATGTTCGTTGGACTGGACGGAGCTGAATCAATCCTGGGACCCCGACTGCCCTCTGGGTTAGGGTGAGAGGGGCAAGGGAGGAGGGGCTTCTCCCTGCTGTCTCAGGGTCCAGAGAATGAGGTTCTGTGGGTAGACAGAGGCTGAGGCCTCCAAATCAACCTCACACCCAGAAACTGCGGCCCGGTGGGCTGGCATCCTTCCTGCCCCAAAAGCCCAGTCAGAGGGGGCCCAACCCGGGCAGAATTCCACCATGAAAGGGCCATTGTTAACGCAACAGAGGGGCTCTGTGCCCATTTAACACTTCCCCTCTTCGTGAAGCTGCTCCCAGCCAAAGGCTGACTTCTGGGGGGCTGTAAGGCTGGGGAGAGGGCCGTGGGGGCCCGAGCTAGTGTGAGCAGGGGGATGGGGGAGCAGAGGCTACAGAGGAGGAGGATTGGGGTTGGGGGCTGAGAGCTCCCCGAGTAGGAGGACGGAGGCAGGGTGAGATACAGACCAGTCTCGGCATTCCGGCTAAAGCTGGGAATCCCGAGGCAGCCAATAACCTCCCAGACCCCATCCCAGAGGCAAGGGGGGACGGCCTGGCGGTGGCCACGCTCGCCCCACTTTCTTTCCTTTAAAAAAAACAAAAAGGTGAACTCCACATAGTAAATGGTTCCTTTCACGGCCTATAAGAAGAACAGTGTTTTCCAGCTGAGAGGACTTTATGTTCCACGGGTTTGGGATTTGAGAGTCAGGTCATTCCACCGAGGCTGGGCATAAACATTCCTTGGCTTCCAGACCTTTCATCACTCCGCACTTTCTATCAATAGTGCAAGCCGGCTTCCAGGAGGGAGAGTGTTTAAAACCCCAAAAATGCCTGACCGGCATTCTCAGAAATCTCGGAGACCCACAGTGCTTGTGCCACCGTCAGCAGTTCTCATCTGCTCAGCAAAGCAAATGCCCGGGGGGTCTCTGCCAAGGGAGCATATTGCCTTAAAATATATTCCAGGAAGGTGGATCTCAAAGTGGGGCCCCGGGGACGGCAGCACCAGTGCCACCTGGGAGCTTGCTGGAATTCCAGTTCCCCAGCCCAGATCCACTGGGTCAGAATCCCTGGGGACGGCGCAGCAAGCTGGTTTAACAAGCTCTACGCGATACAGGGCGTGCTCAAGTTTGAATATTGCTGGTCCAAGTGATATTTTTCAAAGTGGTTGTGAAAGCACTTTGGTGGATCCGACAAACTTTTGTTTTTTTAATAGGCGAGAATTTTAAAGAAGAGAAAACATCAGAGCGCATCACAGTATAAATATGAGTTCCATTAAAACTTTCGTTTCTGCCTTGTGTGTGCCTGTGTCAGATTTTCGTCACAAACAAGGATGAAAGCCACTGTTCTAGAGCCAGAATGAACTAATTTAGACTGGCTCCCCTTTTGTCATATTTCTGAATCAGTGAGGTTTTAAGATCCTGGCGTGGGTCCCTCGGGCCCCACGCGAGGCAGTCGTGCAGGGGACTAACACGAGAAGGATGCGGCAGGCAATCTTTCCAAAGGAATCCTTGCTGGATCTGCTCTCAGGGCAGACAACTGCTTTACGATGCTGGCCTAAAAGGAAATTACATGGTGTATTTTTCCCATTCCTATAGCTTTGTCCCTCCACTGCCTCCTCCTTCTATGTACAAGTATCTAGAGAATTGTCTAGAAGTGTGTGGACCAAATAACTAATCGATTATATGTCTGGGTAGTAGGCGCATGGGTGATTTGTTATTTTTCTATCAGTATTTACCCATTTTGTTTGAATTTTGCATGTTGAGCATTTATTACTATTATAAAAGCAATATAGTTGCTCCTTAAACAAATACAAAGCAGGGGATGCATCTCTTTGTGGAAATTCACAAGAGGGAAGGCACTCCCAGAAGGGAGGGAGGCAGCCGTCAGCCCTGGGCCAGCACCTGCTAAAATGCCACCTCCTCCCTGTCTGTGCCTGGCCAAATTTTACCCACCCCTACGGCTGAGCCCCTACGGCATACATCCCCTGGGCAACCCTGCCCCCACAGCCATAGTCTCCAGGGGAGACTAGCACCGACCCGCCCCCCCAGCTGTCACCCTCTCCCTTAGCCCTTTCGTGCCTCTTGTGTGAAGGCTGGATCTATAACCTCTTTTCCTTCATTATCCAGATGAGACACAGAGGTTCAGAGGGCTAAGTGACCTGCCCAAGGTCAAAGAGCTGGAGAGCAGACCTCAAGCACATTGACCCCTAGCACCATTTGTCTGGCTGCTTCCTGCCATATTTATCACTTTCCACCTTCACTAGAGTTAGGTGCATGGGCTGTCGGGCAGCCTCCAATAAACGCGGAGGGCAGAGAAGGAATTTGTTCCAGGGCCAAGGAGAACCTGGTATGTTGTTGAACCTCCCCGTGACACTGGGACCCCAAGGTCAGACACGGGGGATGGGGGAAGAAGCCTGGGGGAGGGGCCCACAGACCTCACCAGCTGTGCCTCCAACTCCTGCTTCTGGCCCACAGGTCAGTGCTGACCAGGGACTCTCAGAGGGGCTGCTCCCTCATGGCCCTCAAACACGGGCTGCTGTGCCCCAGCCTCCTTGTCTGTAAAAAGGGCACAAGGACAGGACACGGGCGTTTTGAGGACTCCAGGGTGAATATCTGAAAAGCTCCCAGAGCAAAGCCTTGCACCAAGTAAAGCGCACAGAGGGCGGCTTACTGTTCTGACTAGTCTGGTTATTGGAGCCGGGGGGAATGAGGGGTCACCCACCTGCTACCTGCTGGGGGAAGTGAGCTGATCTCGGAATTCCTCGAAGCCCTCCAGGGCAGCCCTGCAGTGGGGTGTGGAACCCGTGACGGGCCGGGCTGCTGTTTGGAGCACAGCTGAGCATCTTCTCCTGTGTGACCCGAGCAGGTGGCCGGCCTGCCCCGCCTCATCCCTCCTCTGTCCAAGGGGACAGCGGTGCTACCTCACAGGGTTAAACGACAACGCTCATAAAATGCGTGCCACGGAGCCTGGCGCAGAGGCAGGCATCAATCCGACACGGTGGTAGTGCTCCTCTTAGCGAATGCTGCACGGACTTCTCCGTTGGTGGCTCAGAGCCAGGTCTGTGGGAGACACTTCAAAGCTCAAGCTTTGGGGATGGGGCAGGGGCAGGGGGGGGAGCGGTAGTCTTTGGTCACCTGCAGGATGGGCGTGGCGAAGGGCAGGCCCTTCCTGTGGGAGCCCCAGCCCTAGGGAACTCGGATGATGGACATGCAGTCTGGCCGCAGTCTGGCCGAGGGGCAGCCTGGTCTAGCCACATCACCACTGCCAGGTCCTGACACATCAGCTGAGCCCGCAGGCCCCAGCTGCCGCTCCCTGCCCAGCCACCAGGAGGGGAAGGAGGTGGAGGGGCCGGACGGCTGGGTTAACCCAGAGCCAGGCCTGCAAGCCCAGGGAACTGGCAGGGGCTGGGCCCCCCCAGAGCCACAGGGGACGAGGGGCTGCCAGCTTCCCCGCCACGCTGTGTGGGTGGAGTCAAAGGTGACTGCTGAGGGGCGGGGGCCTGGGAGGGGGCGGCCACTTAGCAATGCTGGTAGGTGATTATCATGTTAACAGTCCTCAGGCAGAGTTGGCCTATTTCCAGGGCCCATTACTTTCCAGGTGGTGCCTCGGTTTACCTCATGGTAGAGCAGAGAGCCTGACAGAGTAGGATTTTAATGGTTTTAACACTGGATAGTTTAAAAATAAATAAAAATAAAACTGGACAGTTTAAAAGCAGTTTACACCCAAAAAACTCATAATGCCGGCTGCTTCTGTAGAGAGACCTGGGTGTCTGGGGCAGGCATGACATAGAGACTTCACCATATGTTCCTCTGTGTACCTTTTAAAATTCGGACCATGGGCATGCCTTACTTATTTTATAAAATTAAACTAAAAATAAAATGAAAGTTAGGTACCAGTTTTCTACTGGTAGAGGCAGAGGCAAAATCTTTTGAGGTTAGACTCCTCGTGTTAAATAGTTCCTTTAACAGGCTTTCAAATGTCAGTAGGGGCAAAACCAAAGTCCTATTTCAGAAAGGAAAACTTGGGGACAGTGACAAGCAAAACTGCTCCTAGAGTCTGTTTAAAAGTTTACCTTCTCTGAAAGAAAAGTGACAACTCTCCATAAATTATTATTGTAGTCATTGGGCCTGAGACAGAGGATGATGGGAGTGACGGGTTTGGGCTCCCCTCACTGCCGTGGCGGGAGGGGTGCCCCCCACCTGCTGAGGGGAGGGGGGCTGATGCTGGGGAATCACCCGGACCTCACAGAGGCATTCCAGACCCTCTGCCGCCACGGGCATGGCCAGGGCAGGGTGGAGCTGGCACCAGGGAGAGAAGGAACCTGCCCCCAGGCCTGGCAGAGGCCCCTCTGGCTTCAAATGTGTGCCAGGAAAAATGGTGACTCATCGCCCGAGGGAAAGAAGAGCTTTTCTCTCATCCCAGAGGGTCATTCGCCCTGTAACAGAGGGACCCATCTGACGACGGACCACAGAATGAATCAGAAACGCAAGCCTGAGGACAGGGCAGGCTCCTCAGTGGAGCCAGCAGCTCCGTCAGCGAGAAAGGGCCTCTCTGTCCCTCTCTCTGAAGATGGAGTCCCCATTCCTCCTCTTTCTGGCCGAGGGTGGCTCAGGCAGGCCAAAACTTCCCTGAGCCTCAGTGTTCTCATATGGAAAATGGGGATAATCACGCCTCCCCAGCAGGGCTGTGGTGAGGTGAGACCAGCCCTGCCTCCCAGGCTGTGCCAGCCGCCAGCTGCAGGGGGCAGGGTGGGGGGAGCTATGAGCACAGCAGCAGCTGCAGTGGCCTGGGCCCCCAGCCTGACCCGTTCTCTTTGTCCGGGTCTGGGCCAGGTGACAGTACAGGCGCGCCTCTGAGCTCCTGTGCTCCTTCCAGAGAGGAGAGGCAATGGGATTTTAAAGAAACCCCCGCACCCCACCAGCCACATCAGAGGATCTGCGTGGCCAAGGAGGCTGGGTGCTCTCTGCTGCCTTCAAAATGGATCTACAATCTCCAGGAAGCTCTGGGGCGTGACCCACACTCAGATGAAAACTCCTCTGGCACTTCCTATCTAAACTGCACAATTTGGGAGGCTTAGGCTGGGTACACCCCACTTCTTACGGTTCTCTGGTGGCTCCATTGGAGGCTGGCTGGCAGAGCGGCAAGAGCATGGGCTCTGGGCTTGGGCAGCTGTGGGCTGAGCATGGGCTGTGTGACCTTGACAAGCTACTCACCCCTGCACCTGTAAAATGGGGTACCTCGGGCAGTTGGACTGATGCTAAGAGAGTTCTCTGCCTCTGGAGGCTGGTACGTAAAGATGCCTCAGATTCTCAATGGTGTCCTCTGCGGATACTCAGCTTCTGGATCTTCTCTAGGACGTGGCAGAGTGCTGGGCACACAGCTCAACTAAGCTTTGTTTTCAGAAGTGATTCCAACAGAATAGCAGGCACCATTCTCAAAGGAAAGTAACCGTAAAACCTGGACACAGGAGCAGGTGTACTTCAGTGGCTGAGGACCTGCTTCCCAGGGTATGAGGTCCCGGGTTCAATCCCCAGTACCCTCTAAAATAAAAAAAAAAAAAATTAAAAAAAAGAAGAAATGTGAAGGAAAAGATAATTAAAATAACTGTTACATATCTATAAGCAGAGCGGGTGCAGCTCAGTGGTTGAGTGTCTACCTCACATGTAAGAGGTCCCAGGTTTAATCCCCAGTACCGACTAAAAATTTTTAAAAAAATTGACACAGGCTCATGAGCTGTCCCCTCTCCACCTGGCATCCCAATTAAGGGGCTGGTACGGAAGCCTGTTTGAAAGCTCTCTGCACCCATCACCTCTTTCAGAAGCACTCAGACATGGGACTGGGGTGGAGGCTCTGGCAGGAAGGGGAGAGGTGGGAAAGTGGGAGACAGAGGCTCAGGAGGGGAAGCCAGGGCAGGAAGTGGTGCAGCTGGCCTGGCCCTGCTGCCTGGGGCGAGAGACTCTTCTCAGGGCTTTTGGCCCCGAAACGAAACCACCGGGAGAACTACAGGGGGCAGACCGGCAGGTAGGCGGCAAATGGCAGGCGGCAAGACCCAGTGATGTCATGTTTTTCCAAAATGACTCAACGGCTTGCCCCGGGCTGTGACCAGCCGGCTGTGTGCTCAGGCCTCCAGACCTCCCGGTCCTCCCGGCCTCCAGAAGTGCCCTGCATCTCTCCTTCCCCTATCGCCCCCTGCCCTCCCTGCCCCAGAAACCCGAGCTCTGCTCCTGGCTACGAGCCCAGCCTAGGCATGTCCCCCACACGCCCCTGCCATGTCTCTCCAATCTCCGTGTTGGAGAAAGACTGAGTGCCACGCGGCACCTGGTTTCATCCTGGTTTCATTACTGCCACTGACTTCTCCTGACTGAGTGACCTTGGGCGGGGTACTCGACCTCTCTGAGCCTCAGTTTCCTCATCTGTAAAATGGAGTCATTGCTAGTAACCTTGAAGGTTATATCAGGCTTACTGAGCATGTCTGTAAAACACTTGGCAGGTACTGAGTAAATGGAAAGTATGACATTCAAGACTCTTCTATGATCTGACCTCAACTTATCTTTCTAACTGCAATTTTTAAGTCTTAAAAAAATAAAAAGGGAAACGGACTTGGCCCAGTGGTTAGGGCGTCCGCCTACCACATGGGAGGTCTGTGGTTCAAACCCTGGGCCTCCTTGACCCGTGTGGAGCTGGCCCATGCGCAGTGCTGATGCGCGCAAGGAGTGCCGTGCCACGCAGGGGTGTCCCCCGCATAGGGGAGCCCCACGCGCTAGGAGTGCACCCCATAGGAGAGTCACCCAGCGCGAAAAGAAAGTGCAGCCTGCCCAGGAAAGTGCAGCCTGCCCAGGAATGGCGCTGCCCACACTTCCCGTGCCGCTGACGACAACAGAAGCGGACAAAGAAACAAGACACAGCAAATAGACACAGAGAACAGACAACCAGGAGAGGGGAGGGGAGGGGAATTAAATAAATAAAAATAAATCTTAAAAAAAAAAAAAAATAAATAAAATAAAATAAAAGTCTCACAGCTAACCTTTGTTAAGTGCTCACTGCTCTAAACACTAATTTATTTTCCTATCACCATGTGGTAGGTGCCATTAGTATTTCCATTTTACAGATGAAGAAACTAAAGGACAGAGAGGTAAAGCAACTTGGCCATGGCCACACAGCCAGTAAGTGGGAGCTGGGTCTCCCACACAGGCAGGCTCTCTCCAGCACCACTCCTTCCCTCCTTCCCACTTTCTCTCCTTCACGCATCCTACACGTTACAGTTCAGTCCCACCGGATCCCTACTGCTCCCTGCATGCACCCTGCACTTGCCCCTCTCCAGCTTCCCCCTGGATTCCCTGCTTCACTGAGTGCCCGCCTCCTCCATGGAGGCCTTCCTAGGTCCCCACTCACGGTCACCTTTGCCGGCTCGTCACAGCTGGCCCTAAACAAGTCTCCTCTCCCCTTTCCAGCCTGAGGGACCTCCCCTGACCCCCTCCCTCTGTCCACTCGACATGGTTCATGCAGGAGCAGGCACACAGGACCCTGACAGACGATGCCCGGCCAGCCCCCTGGTGTGGGGGTGGTGTGGGTCAGGAGCCGGCACTCAGGGGGCCCCTGCTTCTGCAGGCGCGGCTCCGAGCACTGGAGCTGGAACCACAGAGCCGTTCCTCCCCCCGCAGGAGGCAGGCGTCCTTCTCTCTGCTCAGGGAAATCGATGCACCCCCCCTGCCTGGAGGTTGGGACTGGACCTTGGAGAGGTTTATGGTCATCCACACTGGGGACAGGACCGGCCCTCCCTTGCTGGAGGCGCTGAGAGGTGAGGCCCATATTCCAACAATCCACCCGCCCAAGTAATTCAAAGGGGAGCCCCTGGGAAGGCAGGAAAGGGTGGGGTGGGAGGGGATCTCAGGCCCATGACCAGGAGAGGCCATCTGGCCTGGGTCCTACTCTCTGCTTCCCGCCCCTGTTCCACGCATGGCTCCTGGCCCATGCCAGCGGGCCCCTCCCGCTCCCCATGCCCCCCACCATCTCTGCCCAGGCGCAGTCCCTCCCTGATGACAACTTCCCGGGCTCCGATTCATCCTCCCAGCCGGCAGCGCGGGGGTGAGGCGGGGAGTGGATCCCTCCTCCGTCACGGCTCCAGGGCGGGCACACGAGGGCGAACAGGCAGGCGCTGTCCTGCCCTCGCTGAGCGCACGACCTGGCAGAGACCCCAGACCACAAAGCCAGCAGTCTTACGAGAGTGGGGTGCAATGTGGTGACAGGGGTGCACAGGCAGCCACGGGGGAGGACCACTGCCCTGGGCTTGGGACGGGGAGGCTTCTGGAAGAACGTGCCATGTATGCTGAGACCCGAAGAGGGGGTGGCCAGAGGAAAGGAGGGAAGGGGAGGGGTCTGGGCCCCTGGTACGGCTCCCGAGAGTGGGACGTATGCCTGGGAAATAAGGATGCTGGGGACACCTGAGCACTGCGTAAAGGTGGGGGCAGGTGGAGGAGACGCTGGGGAACCAACACCCCCTGGAAGATCGCACTGGGCACGGCTCTTTGCATCCCCAGCAGCTGGGTGCTGGCGCCGGGGTGCGGTTATCATCGGGGAGACTGAGGCCACCACGCTAACTTCCGCTCCCTCCACAGGGCCTCCTGAGACCGGGTCAGGGCAAAGCAGATGGCCAACGCTGCAAAAGAGGCCTTGAAAACATCTGCTAAGCGACCGAGGCCACTCACGAAGGACCACGGGGTGCATGACTCCATGCACGTGAAATGTCCATAAGAGGCAAATCCACAGAGAGAAACCCTAGATGGTGGTAGCCTGGGGCTGGTGGGAGGAGGGAGAAAGGGAATGGAGTGGCTGCTAGTGCATACGAGGCTTCTTTTTGGGGGTGATGAAAATGTTCTAAAATTGCACTAGGGGGACAAAAGAATAAAAATTAAAAATTAAAAAAAAATTGAAGTAGGGGGTATATGGGAACTTTCTGTACTTCCTGTGCAATTTTTTCTGTAAACCTAAAACTTCTCTAAAAAATGAAATCTACTTTTAAAGGACTGTGTTCGATTCAAACAGTTGTGCAACTATGTGACTATACTAAAAACCACGGAACTGGACACTTTAGGTGGGTGAATTATAGCTCAATAAAGCTGTTATTTTAAAGAAGAAGAGGTCGTTGTACAATCCTTTTTTAAGGCCCTGCCCTGGTCAGCCAGTGGGTGCTGGAGTCTGGTGCAGAAGGCTGAGGTTCAAACTTTTGCCTGCCAGACCCGACGCTACCCCGATGCCCCCTGGCTGGAGCTTCCTGGCGAGAAAGCAGCAGCGCGCCCCGGCCGCGGTTACTAAGGGCGCGCTCTGCGTGCCTCTCTCCGCCCAGTCTCAAACAGGACAGATGCACACGCAGGGGGTGTTGGGGCAGGGTTCTCAGCAGGACCCCAGAAGCCAGGGGACAGGGCTCGCACCACCAGCTGTCTGTCTAGCTCTGTTTTCCCATAAAAAGCACCTGCCCCAAAAGCTCTGGAAGCAATCAATGAGCGACTGCCCCGAAGGCCCTGAGACAGCGCCGGGAGGGGGTTGTGTCTAGCTGCTGTTATTATTTTCTGGGTACAACAGGGGCTGTCCTGGCTCCCCCATTCTTAAGCCCTGCCCCCGGGGTTGCTGTACCAGATTCAAAAGAAAGAAGAAGAGAGAAAACAGCATCTCTCAGAACAAAAATAAGATAAGGCTGCCTGACCTTTGTGGTCACGAGCGTTTCAGTCGTGGGGCGACTTCCCCTTCCTGACTCACAGGGTCTAAGTTTCTAAAGCTGGGGCCCTTCCCACCAGTCTATGCTTCCCCCGGCGGTGACAGACCCACCGGCTTCTTTCTCTCCGGCTTCTTTCTCTCCGGGCTCCCTGAGGCCTGGGCTCTTCTCCAGGGCCCAGCCAAGCGCCCGGCAGCCCCGCCCCGTGTTGTCTGAGTTGTGAAATTCCTCGCTGAAAATAAGTGCCGCCTCAGCCAGAGGGGTGGCCGGTTTGTTTTCAAAATATTTCCTCAGATAGCACTGCTTTGGCTCAGACGCGTTAGCACTTTCCAGAATCCTGCAGATGGCGAGGCAGCTGGAGAGGAAGTGAGAAGAGGGAAGGGGGGAGGAGAGCACTGGAGCCGGGACCCAGCCTCAGGTAGCCGCGTGGGCTCGGGCGCACCTGCGGGACGGGGAGTCCCTCGACCTGGAGATGGCAGCTTTCAAGCTTCCACGCCGGTGAAAGCTGGGTGTGCAGAGAGGCTAACTCGGGAGGCCCTTGAGGGGTCCCCACTAGACCTGGGGCTCCGTGGGGCGTAATCTGAAAACTCCTGCTAAAGGAATCACGTGCTTCTTTGGAGGCGTTGTGGCCATGTTGTTTCAAAATAATGAGCTTCCTGAAGGAAAATGAGATTCTCTCTCTAAAAAATTCTGATTAGATTCTAGTACAGAGAACGTGACGTATCCTGGAGAACGAGGTCTCAGAAAGAGACTGATGCCATCCACTGCTGAGTCTCTGGGTGTCCCTCAGAGAAGGCTTGTGCACTCAGGTCTGTGACTTCCCGGGAAGGAGCGTGTGGTGAATAATAATTTTAACACCTACGTAGCTCTCACCAGGGGCAGGCACACTTCTAAACTCCCGTAGATTAATTCATTTACAGTCCCTCACCGAGATTACTATCACCAACCTCCTCTGATGGATTAGGACACTGGGGCCCAGAGAGGTTAAGTAACTTGCCCCAGGCCATGCAGTTATGAAGCAGTACCATAAACCTTTGAGCATGGGCAATCTGGCTTTAGATTCTGTGCTCTTAACCACTACATAATTTGGCTTTCCGAATGCGTGTGTCCCTGTTCGTGTACCTGTGTGCGTATACGCAGGCACGTGTGCCGGCAAATGTTGTTGCAGTAGGCATCTGTAATGCGCCCGGCTGTCTCTAAGTGTGGGGTACCCGCGTGAGGGGGCAGGATATTTGTGCATTTCTGCCCACGACGACATGTGGCTGGTCCGGGAGTTCTGGGTGTGCGGGTCGGCCCACCAGCACCCCCCACAAGGCTGCAGGCTGTGATGCTCACCCCACAATCCCCCTCTCTGGCAGGTGGCAGCAGCAGGAAAAAGTGGCTCCCCGTCCTGGAGGCAGGATTCAGAGCCTTGAGGCCACAGACCACTCCTGAGATGACGGAGGTTTCGGGGTTTGCTGACCCAGCCCGGCACAACCACATACACTGGAGAGGCCCCTCAGCCACTCCTGGGGAGGTGGGTACCGGGAACTGCCCCCCGCCCCCAGCGCTGGTCCTCGCCCTTCTCACCAGGTGCCGGGTTTTAGAGTTGATCAACCAAATAAATCAAAGTTACTAAGTTACACAAATTTACTTCCTATCCCAAAGACATAGTAACACACGCTAGTGCTTTGAAACTTCTTTACATCAGTGGCGTGACCTTATACCAACACCACCATGAGCTGATATGACTCCTGCTAAAAGCAAAGAAACCTGACATTTTCGTTAATGTGGGAAGCCCCGGTAAGGTAAATGTATTTGAGGGTTTCTTTGCAGGTGGGCCCCCACCTTGGGGGCTCTGACCCACCCACCCCAAACCAATATTTAACATGCAAAGCTTCCTCAGAATGCCACAAGACTGGGGGAAAAAAAGCCCCACCATTCTCCACCATCAAAGTCAAACACAGCCACCCCCAGCCAGGCTGCGCTCTGCCGCGCTGAGCGGGGCACGCTGGGAGACTCACTCAGGGCCAGGCCGAGCTGGGGCCCTCACGCGGCCTTTTCTCCCACACGCTTCTGCACACTCTTCTCCCGTGTGTTGTGCCAGGGTTCCTTTTGGGGCAAGGACTGGAGGCTCCCAAAGTCAAGGAGGAGGACTGGGGGGAAGGAATGGAGGGGTCCTGGGGGGGCCAGGAAGGAGGGAGCTGGCTGAAAGGCAGCTGTGAGCTGGGTGTAGCCACGCGAGGCCACCTCAGGACTTCCCAGGCTGGCTTCTGAGGGTGCTGTTTACTTGCGGCGTTCAGGAGAGGCTGAGCTCGGAGCGCGTTATTTATTTTCCGAACTCTTCCTTCAAATCCTTTTCAGAGAGCCCTCCCGAGCCCCAGCACAGATTTCCCAGGGGCCAGGGAAACCACCGTCCCTCAGTGCACAAGCCGCCTTTGTGAGGAGGCTGGGGGGCGCCTCGAGAGGGAGGTGTGTGATTAGGAGCTCCCACGGCCGCCCCCGCCCCTCCCTCCACCCTGGCAGGCGTTCCAGAAGCACCCACCAGATCTGGGGTGATGGAGAAGGAAGGCTGAAGCCTGTTCACCTTCAAGCACAGGACAAACCGTGCAGGCCTGCCAGGGGCCACCCACACCCAGCTGTAGGAGCCACGCATTTGGTGCAGGCAAGCTCCATCTCTATCCTCTCTAGGCATCAGAGAAGAAAGGTGGCGAGTATCGTTTCTGGGAAAGGAATGAAAAGGAGGGCGGTCCTGCCCTGTGTGACTTTGTGAAAGCCAGAAACCTCTCTGTGCCTGTTTCCTTGCAGCTAGGATCCCCTCTGCTCCCCTGCTTTCCAGTTCCCCAGCCTGGGCCCTCAGGGTCCTTCCCTGGGCTTCCTTCATCCCGTCCCCCCAATTCCATGGGCCAGACACGGGCAGAGCCAGGAGAGCAAAGAGAAGACTCCTGGCCCTCGGGCCGGGCAGCTTCTTCCCACACCCAGTCTCCCTTCTCCACTCCGGGCAGCAAAAGAGGAGGCAAGGGCTCCAGGGTTGCAGCTCCGCCGCGTGAAGGCCCCTGGCACTCCCACAGGTAGGCTTCCGTGGAAGGCGGCAGGGGCCGGCTGGGCAGTGCCAGTCCTCTGCTCCTGCTTCCGTTTGAGGGTGCCAGCTTTCCCCGTACTAGAGACCCCTGTATCACAGGCTTTTGGGGCAGAGTTGGGGACGGGGGGAAGAAATGGGCCTTTGCCCCACAGGGTAACCCCTATCAGCCTTCAGGGTGGCAGAGAACACCAACCAGACTGAGACCTCAGCCGCCCGGGTGGAAGCGGGGCCTGCTCGCTGTTCCCTGGCTCCCCCGTGGGGTGGGAGGCACAGGTCCGCCCCGTGCACCAGCAGGCCTCCCCCACCCGAAGGATCCCTGGGCGGAGGCCTCCGCGAGCCCCCACTGTGCCCCCTTCTGCTCTCGTGACCGCGGCGCACTCAGCCTCACTCCCTCATCTGGAAGGTGGGACCACCACGATCCCGTCCCTCGGTGAGGGGTGTGTGTGGCCGGGTCAGCCACGTGGCCCTCCCCTCCACTGGCTGCCCTGCCTCTGCCCCAGCCACCTCTCCTGAGGACCAAACACCGCGAGGAGCGCAACTCTACGGTGGGGGAAGACACCAGCGGGAGGTGGCAGGTGCGGGCTGCTTTCCCCAAGTAATAGATTCCCTTGACGAGGCCAAAAAGGGAAAGGAATACAATACAGAATCGTTTGAAGATGTTTCTGTTTACCTGGCAATTTCTCCCACCTCCGAGGAGGGCGACACCTGGAAGCTTTGTCCCTGGAAGCTTCGTCCAGCCTAGATAAGCCGCTAATCATCTCTCACCTGAATTACTGCAGCATCTCCTTGTATTCACCCGAGCCCCCTCTCCCCAGG
Source organism: Dasypus novemcinctus (assembly GCF_030445035.2). Lineage (NCBI taxonomy): Eukaryota > Metazoa > Chordata > Mammalia > Cingulata > Dasypodidae > Dasypus > Dasypus novemcinctus. The sequence goes on along the minus strand of NC_080678.1, from coordinate 80,986,286 downwards.
CGTTTCCTGACTGCTGATCCACTGCTCCCAGCAGCCTAATACCACCTGGCTTTTGACTCCCTGGGCCCATAGTACAGACCAGACTGGGCAGGGCGCATGGAAAAAGAGGCCCCGGGACCAGTTTCTCCACCCATAAAACAACGTCCACATTAGTAAGTGGCACCAGTGTTGTTTCCTTGTTGCCATGGAGAACTTAGAGACAGTCTGGCATGGTGGAGACAGTGTGGGTTCTGGAGTCAGACTGCCCAGGTTCAAATCTTGGCTTTGTCCCTCACCAGCTGTGTGACCGGGAAAACGTTCCTTAGCTTTTCTGAGCTCTGGTTTCCTAATCTTTAAAGTGGAAATAAAATGCCAGCCTCACAGGGATGTAAGAGCTTAGTGAGATAATGTATGTAGAGCCCCGATTCACAGAGGGAATAATTAAGGTGGAAAGGTGATATGGAAAGGGACTGGCTGCAATGTTTAACCTGAAATTGGGGGTGGTCAAACTCAGGCCACCCCCTCTCTCACTCTGGGGCCACAGTCCTTGGCACTGCCCACAAAACTTGCTCATCTCTGCATTAAGGCCATTGAGAAGCTTGAAATCTGCACTGAACATGAGCAGAGCTGTTCACAGGGGTGGGGTGGGAAGGGTACATTTCTCTGTGATTACATGCCCAGGCGGCCCCCACACCCTTGCCCGCCTCCTTTCCCACAGCAGTAGGGAAACGTTCCCAAGGCGGCGTGCAGGCCCAGCTGCAGGCCCATGGGATGTTTCTGCTCCTATGGGAAGCTCGCGCCAGCTGGCACAGAGGACCCCGCAGCGGGGCTCTGCAGGGACTGTGTGTGACCACCCCTCCACCTACCGCCACCAGCACAGCTGTGGAGCCATGCCCTTGCTGGAGACACAGCTTCATAGGACCCATCTCCAGCCAGCAGGAGCCCGAGAGAAGAGCACATGACCCCTCGCCCCAGTGCTACGTGTTCCCATGACTGTACCCCTAGCACATGCCTGCAGCCTGGCCCAAGCCTTTCTCCCACTTATCCACTCCTCTCCCCTGGCTAGGAGATGGAAGGGTGAATGGCATCGAGGCCTCTACCGACTACAGGTCTAAGGTTATTCTAACTAAGCTTGTAAAGGGCCGGGGGGGAACGGGTGGCCCCTAGGCAGGAGCCCCCTCTCAGAAAGGGAGATCCTGTGGTTTTTCTGCAAAGGGCTCTTTAGTCTTGTCTGAACCACGTGGGGCTATCTTAGGTCCAGGGCACACCAGACGGGCTGTCACCGAGTCACCTCTGATACTGACCCTCAGGCCTCCTTTTGGACCCCAGGCTGATGCTCAAGATGCCTGCAGGCTCTCCAGGGCTGCGGTCGCAGCAGGCTGCAGGTGACAACGAATTCCCCAAACACTACTCCAACCATGCAAGCCCCACACCACCCCCAGCCTAGCCAGAGGCAAGGAGGCTGCCCCTCTCAAGGGCAGCAGACGCCAAGGACAAGACACAAGTCCCCGAGGCCAGCACCTGAGGCACAGGGGAGCAAGCTGCTTGGGCCACTTCACCAAACAGATCAGGAGGACTCCCTGGAGCCACACGGGGATCCTTCGCCTGCAGGAAGACAAGCCCCGCACAGGCTCACGGAGGCTGGCTCATCGTTGAATCCACAATCAGTATTAATGATTGGTGTCTTGATTCACCAAACAACTGCTTATTGAGTATCCCTTACGTGCCAGGCACGGTGCTACACCCAGGAAAGTCCCTGGGCCCCAGGACACCACACATCAGAAACCAAACACCTCTTCAGGTGCAAGGAAAATGATCAAGGTTTCAGAGAACCCTCGGGCTTCTTCAAGAGCCTGGAGTCTTAACCCCAACCCCGCCCCATCCCGGGGCCGGAATCTCCTCAGCCCTTCCCAGTCTGGAAGTCCCTCCGAGGAAGCACATCCGCTGGAGGAAAGGGTGGCCGCTTCCCACGCAGGCCGGCTCACGGCCCCCACCCGCCCGGCCGAGCGACCCCGGCACGCCGGCTCTGAGGTTGTGAATCACTCGCTGCTCTCGCGCGGCCTCGCCTCCGGAAGGGCCGCGCACACCCAGACACATCACCCAGACTCCGAGCTTCCACACCGAACCGCGCGCCTGACCGGCCCCGGGAGCCGAGACCGCAATGTCCGCTTTCCCTTCCTCGCCCCTCGGCCTCGGGGTCCCTGCCACCACTTTCCACCACTCCCCTGCCCGCGGCGCTCCGGGGACTCCTTCTCCCCGGGGGGGCTGCAAAGACCGCGGATTCGTCCGAGGGGCCGGAGGACGTGCCTGGTTGAAGGCTCAGACCTCCGCGCTCCCAGGGCTGTAAACGTCTGTACGTGGCGTGTGCGCGGCCGGGGTGGCGCGCGCTCCGAGCGTGTGCGCGGCGGGTCTGGGGGCTGAGTGTGGGCGCGCCCTGTGCCCCCGGCAGCGCAGCGTGGATCTGGGGGGGCAGCGCGGCCGTGGGCTGCGGGTGCCTGCGTGGGATTCGGCCGGGAACTTCCTCCCTCACCCTCCGCTTCATCCCCTTCTTCCCGCAAAGTTTGGCGCGCGATCCCGACCCGGGACAGCGGGGGTTGGGGGCTGCGGGGAGGAGGAGGCGCACGGCCGGCGGCCTCCCCGGCCCTGGAAGCGATTCGGGGGCGCCGCCGTTCCACTTACCCCGGCCGCCGAGCCTCCTCCGGCCGGGGCGGAGCCGACTCCCCGCGGACCTCCGGGACGCGACGCTGGCAGCACAGGCTCGCAACTTCTCCCTTCGCTCGGAGGCTCGCGGCAGAAGCGGCTCGCAGGCGCCAGCTCCCGCGCGGTCCCGGCTCCGCGCCGTCCCGGGGGCGGCTGCGGGGAGGGCGGGAGGCGCGGCCCGGCGGGTCCGCACGCCCGGCGGGAATCGGCGCCAGGCGGGCGCCGCGCTGCGCGGCGAGCGAGCGAGCGGTCCTGCCCCGCGCCCTCCCCGCTCCGGCGGCGGCGGCAGCGGATTCCTGAACCGCGTCCAAAGCGCCTGCGGAGCCTTCCTTCTCCTCCGCCTCTTCTTCCTCACCCCACCCAGCTCCCAGCCCTCCGCGCCCGGGAACTTGGGAACAGTTGGCGAAGTTGGCGCTGCCGGGGCTGCGCGCCGGCCGGGTCGCGGGGTGGAGGGAGGGGAGCAGGGGGAGGAGCTGGGGGCGGCGGATGGGGCCAGGCCAGCCCCCGCCCCCGGGGAGCCGAGTTCTCAAGGACCCCTCTGTGGGCCTTTGTTCCGGGCGCTGCACCTCGGCCCGCCCCTCCCCGGGGACTCGCTCCGGGCCGCTCCGATCCCCACCCCCTCCCGGCGATGCTGGGAGGAGCTCCGGGCCCCTAGAGAGGGGCGGGAGGGGCGGGAGGGGCGGGGAGGGGGCTGTGGGGCGGCTTCACGCTCGAGAGCCCCCAGGCCGTTAGCGCCCCTCTCCCCAGGGAGACCCCACTGGCTACGTGGGTCCCCGACCGTCTCTGAGGGGCTTCTTCCCGCCCCCTTCGGATGGGGGCTGAGTGACGGTCCCCTGGGCTTCGGAAGACCACACGCCCCTCTCTGGGCGGTAACAGGTCCCCCACCCTCGCCAGCCTAGGACCGACCGACGCCAAGACCGCCGGGCCCGAGCCGCTTCGCCTTCCCTTCTGATCCTCCCCGCCAGCAGCGCCTCGCTCTGGGCCACCGAGGCCGACCTCGCCAGGAGCTTGGCAGGGGGGACTCGGTATTGGAACTTACACCGAGTATTGGTGGGAACGTACAGCCCGAATCTTGCTGATGCCGGCGCCTCCAAAAACGCGGGGGATGGCTTTTATTCCGGCTTCCCGGGCTCTCGCACGGGACTTCCCAGCACTCAGCGGCGGGAGCCGGTGCAGGCCTGAGACGGTGGTCCTGACGTTTAATGGGCTAGGAGAGGGGTCAGGCACAATAAGGCATTTCCTGTAAATGAGAAGTAGGGAAACCCAAAACATCAAAAGCCTCCCTCTGCTATTCTCAGCGTTTATAGATGAGATGGCCCCCAAGTGTCTGCCTTAGGCAGCAGCTGAAGTGCCAACGGAGCCGAGCGGGACCCCGGCCCTCCCAGGAGCCAGGGCCCACCGCTGGTGGGAGGGAGCAGTCCCTGGCCAGAACCTGGGTCTAGGCCAATTAGAGCCTCCACCAAGGCTGTGCCTGGAGGGGACCTGACAGGTGAATGACACGATTTGGGTCCTTCGGTTCTTTTACCTTCAATCCTGGGGCCTGCTGAAGTGGACGCAGACATTCCCAAGAATTCAGAACCCAGCTCAGCACCCAGGTAAGCACCCTGAGTCCCTCTGCCCGCATCTCCTGCGGCCCTGGCTGCCCTCACCTCTCCCGGGCTGCCCGCCAGCACGCCGCCCGGTCTCACTGCTGGCATCTTCCGGTGCGGGTTCCTCCCGGCTCCACTGCCTGCTTTCAGGAGGGAGGGCTGCTGGTTCAGCCTCCACCATCTGTCTAGGAGCTATAAGTAACTGCACCTGCTGGCCTTACACGCTCCTTCCCACTGGGACATATGGAGACTTGGACTTTATTGCCGGAACTTTGTGATGCACCTTGGGGATACAAAAGCAAAAACTTGGAACTGTGTCACCACCAGATTACAGAGAATGGGACTCTGTGCTGCTGGGGGTAGGGGCCTGGGACACTCTCGTGATCATTCAACACTGAACACACGGCCCACATGGGTCACTGGGGACCCCGCTGGCCCTGGGCCCACAGAGTAAACAAGTCTTAATCCCACCCTCTTTTGGAGAAGACAGACACATGTCTCAACCCATGCTAGTAATTCAGTGTACTACAAGAGGTGAGGCGTTTCCAGAACAGGACCTCAGGCTCACGCACCTCCAGGGGGCACCGTGCACATGGAGTGGGATGTGACTGGTGGCCCCTGGAATCGTGGGATGCTGCAGCCTTACTCCTGGAGCTGAAGCCTGGAGAGATAAGCTGGGGTTCTGCAGGTAGAGAGGGGGTAGAGGAGGACAAAGGGACCAGCAGTCATAAAGGAGCAGGGGTGTGAAAGGTCATTCATTCCCCAAGCTGCAGCTGGCATGGCAGCCAATGCTTGGGCCTTCAGTGAGGATATCTTGGGTGCAAACGAGAAGTCAGGAGGAAAGCGGATGTGGCTCAAGCGATTGGGCTCCTGCCTACCACGTGGGAGGTCCCTGGTTCGGTTCCCAGCGCCTCCTGAAGAAGACAGCAAGCTGGCACTACAGGCAGGTGCAGCAAGCTTATGCAATAAGGAAAAACCATGATGAGAGACACAACATAGTAGGGTGCAGAGGTTTCCAGTGTCTGCCAAAGAAGACGAGCAAGACAGCATGTTGATGCGACAGGCAGGTGCTGCAAGCGGACGCAACAAGATGACACAACAAGAGACATAAGGAGGGAAACATGAGAGACACAGGGAGCGGGGGTGCTCAAGCAATTAGGTGCCTCCCTCCCACGTTGAAGGTCCTGGGTTCAGTTCCTGGTGCCTCCAAAGAAACAAGGAAGATGAACAGATACAGCAAGTGCAAAACAACAAGGGAATGGGGATAAATAAATAAGTATATATTTTTAAAAGTCTGGAGTAAAAGTCTGATCCAGGACATTGGGAAATTTCATCCTAAAAGAGTTTCCAGGCTTGGCTTCTTTCTGGATTTGCTCTGCCAAGAGAATTGGTCTCATTTTGAAAAACCTTTTGAAAATTGAAAAAACCTTCCAGGCCAGAGGCAGAATTGCAGAGTTGTAAAGAGTGTGGGAACTTGAGCACCGTTTTAACCAAGCGATCCAAGTGAACGTCACTAATAATGGGGTGGGGACGGGATAAGGGATTGGACCCAGCTGGAAAGTTCCTCTGCTCCATATGGCATCATCTGAAGCCACTCTGCGGCATTCAGCTGGCGACCGGGGCTGGAAGGCTGCGCTCACATGTGCGGCACCCTGCTCCTCTCACCTTAGCCTCTCTCTCTCCAGGAGATTAGCTTGGGCTCCCTCGCAGCATGGTGGTTTCAGAGACATCAGGCTTCTGACGTGGCAGCTGGCTTCCAGGAGGGAGGCAGTTTAAAACTGCCAGTCTTGAGAGTCCCAAAACATTCTACTGGTTCAAACAAGTTACAACACCTTTCTAAATGTAAGGGGCAGGAAAAGCACCTCCATCTTGTGCTGGGAGGAGCAGCGTGCAAGTCCAGAGAGGGAAGGAATGGGTAGCAGTCACTTTGGGGGACTATTTACACAGACAGGGAAAAAGCAAATGTCAGAAATGTTAACAAGTGGTAAATCTGGAGGGAGGATAGCAATTCTTTTGAAGTAAAATTTAAAATAAAACCTGAATACTTAGAGACAGACTGCCTGGGTTCTGATCCTTTGTGTGTGACCTTGGGCAAGTTAACTGAGCCCTTTGTCTTAGGATTCTAGACTATAAAATAGGGAGTGTAATAGTGTACCTACCTTTTAGGGTTCTTGTGAGGATTAAATGAGTTAAGCCTATGAAGTGCCTGAAATAGTTCTGGCATTTAAAAATACAACAAAATAAAAGCTCTCTGTAAATATTGCCAAGGTCTTTGGCACAAATGTCAAAGGCTGGACACTGGCCCTTTCTGCGTACTTTTCCCTGGGATGGAACGTCATAGGGTTCTAGATCCCGGAGGCCTTACCTCTCTGCTCAGGACAGCTGAGGCTGAGAGCCAGGACAGTTCATCCTGTGTGGCCTGGGCTGTGGGGTGATGTGTGGCCTGGGCTGCTGGGAGTCCCAGCTCTTCCGAAAGACAGAGGCCCAGGCCGCTGAGTGCTGGACGAGGGAGGTGCTAAGGCATCCCTGGGATCCAGGACAGATCCTCTTCCCTGGACTGGGAGGAGCCAGTTGGGCAGTCACGAGGAAAAGAATCCTGAGTGCAAAGAGCAAAAAAGAGGCTCTGCTGCCCGGAGTCCAAGGACCCAGTGGCTCAGCAGCTTAGAGTAAGCTCTCCCTCTGCCCACGGCTCTCCACTTCAGCTTCCTTTCCTCCCGCAGGCTGCCCCCGATCATTTTTTAAAGCAGTTTTATTGAGATATATGCACATACCATACAATCCAGCCAAAGTGTACAATCAGTGGCTTTTAGGATAATCACAGTGTTGTGCTTTCATCCCCACAAAAATTTCCAGAACAATTTCATTACTCCAAAAAGAAAAGCTCCACACCCGTTTGCAGTCACCTCTCAATCCTGCTATCCTTCCCCAGCCCTACATAACCACTAATCTAGTTCTATCTGTATACATCGATTTATACTTATACATTTTATAGAAATGGAATCTATTTATAGTAGTTTGTGTCTACATAAACAGGAAGTGTTTCTTTCACTTAGCATAATATGTTTTTTGTTTTGTTTTGGTTGTTTTCTATATTGTCGTGTTTTGCCTGATGTTAATATCTTGTAACATTAACATACATTTGTTCAGTTTCAAAGAATAACAGTCATATATGCAACATTACCCATATTCATATTTCACGTGAGGTTTTACTATGCTATACAGTTCCATGTTAGCTTTCCTTTTAGTAATATACATGACCTTAGTCTTTCCAATCCATGTAATAGCACTACTAGACACAAACATGTTGTGCTTTCACCTTTTCATTTCATTTCCAAAGATAAACACACATCCTTTTTACCAATTCTACCCAAGTTAACCCTCAGCTTTCTATTCTCTAACCTCATTCTATTTTTTGGTGACCCATATTCTAGTTATTAACTTCATGAGTTTATACAATATATTTAGTTCTTAATAGTATAATCATACAGTATTTGTCCTTTTGTGTCTGGCTTACTTCACTCAACATAATGTGCTCCAGGTTCATCCATGTTGTCATTTGCTTCACAACTTCATTTCCTCTTACAACTGCATAATATTCTGTTGTGTGAATACACCAGTTTGTTTATCCATTCATCTGTTGAAGGACACCTGGGTTGTTTCCAACTTTTGACAATCGTGAGTAATGCCTTTACGAACATCGGTGTGCAGAGGTCCATTTGTGTCACTGCTCTCAGTTCTGGGTATATACCCAGTAGTGGTATTGCAGGGTCATATGGCAAATCTATGTTCAACTTCTTTAGGAGCTGCCAAACAGTCCTCCACAGTGGCTGTACCATTCTGCATTCCCACCAACAGTGAATAAGTGTTTCTCTCTTTCCATATCTTCTCCAACACCTGTAGTTCTGTCTTTTTAATAGTCACCATTTTGATAGATGTGAAGTGATATCTCATTGTAGTTTTGATTTGCATTTCCCTAATCATTAGTGATGTTGAAACTTTTATCGTGTTTTTTTTGTTTTGTTTTTGCCTTTTGTATTTCTTCTTTGGACAAATGTCTATTCAGGTCTTTTGCCCATTTTTTAATCAGTTCTTTTGTTGTTGTTGTTGAGTTGTAGCATCTCTCCTTTTTTTTTTAAAGACTTATTTATTTATTTATTTCTCTCCCTTCCCCTAGTTGTCTGCTCTCTGTGTCCATTTGCTGTGTGTTCTTCTGTGAACGCTTTTATCCTTATCAGCGGCGCCGGGAATCTGTGTTTCTTTTTGTTGTGTCATCTTGTTGTGTCAGCTCTGTGTGTGTGTGGCGCCATTCTTGGGCAGGCTGCACTTTCTTCCGTGCTGGGTGGCTCTCCTTACGGGGTGCACTCCTTGCGCGTGGGGCTCCCCTATGTGGGGGACACCCCTGCTTGGCAGGGCACTCCTTGCACACATCAGCACTGCGCATGGGCCAGCTCCATACGGGTCAAGGAGGCCTGGGGTTTGAACCGCGGACTTCCTATGTGGTAGGCGGACGCCCTATCCATTGGGCCAAGTCTGCTTCCCTGTAGTATCTCTTAATCATGGATATTAAGCCCTTATTGATTTCCAATATTTTCTGCCATTAAGTTGGCTGCTTTTTCACCCTTTGGACAAAGTCCTGTGAGGTGCAAAAGGATTTCATTTTGAGGAGGTCCCATTTATCTATTTTTTGTTTGGTTGCACATGCTTTGGGTGGTAGGTCCAAGAAACCACCACCTACCACAGGGTCTTTAAGATCTTTCCCTACATTTTCTTATAGTAGTTTTATGGTCCTGGATTTTATATTTCAGTCTTTGATCCATTTTGATTCATTTTTGTATAGGGAGTGAGATAGAGGTCCTCATTCATTCTTTTGGTTATGGATATCCAGTTCTCCCAGCCCCATTTGTTGAAGAAATAAAATAAATCTTTAAAAAAAACACACAAAAAAAACAAACCAATTGGCCGTAGAGGTGAGCGTTTATTTCTGGTCTCTCAGTTCTATTCTATTGACCGATGTCTCTATGCCAATACCATGCTGTTTTGACCACTGTAGCTTTGTTAAATGTTTCAATGTCAGGGAGTGAAAGTCCTCCCACATTGGTCTTCTTTTTTAGAATGCTTTTGGCTATTCCCTTCCCTTCCTAATGAATTTGGTAATTACCTTTCTAGTTCTGTGAAGTAAGCTGCTGGAATTTTGATTATATTGCTCTGAATCTATAAATCAGTATGCGTAGGGTTGATATCTTCACAATCTTTATTCTTCCAATCCATGAACACGGAATGTCTTTCCATTTGTTTAGGTCATCTTTGATTTCTTTTAGCATTATTTCTAATTTTCTGAATATAGGTTCTGTACTTCTTTGGTTAAATTGATTCCTAGGTATGTGTCTTTTACTTGCTATTGTAAATGGGATTTTTTTCCAATTTCCTCCTCAGATTGTTCAGCACTAGTGTACGGAAGCATTACTGACTTGTGTGTGTCGGTCTTGTCTCCTGCCACTTTGCTGAACTTCTTTATTAGCTCTAGTAGCTTTGTTGTAGACATTTCAGAAATTTCCAAGTATAGGATCAAGTTATCTGTGAACAGTGATAGTTTTACTTCCTCTTTTCCTATTGGGATGCCTTTTATTTATTATTTCTTGCCCAATTGCCCTAGCTAGAACTTCTACCACAATATTCACCTTTTTGTTTGTTTGTTTCTTGTTTGTTTTTAGGAGGTCTTGGGAATTGAACCTGGGACCTTGTACATGGGAAATAGGTGCTCAACCACTTGAACTACATCTCCTTTCTATTGCAATATTGAAAAATAATGGTGACACTGGGCATCCTTGTGTGGTTCCTGATCTTAGGAATAAATCCCATCTGGTCGAGTCATATAAGTCTTTTGATATGATGTTGGATTCTATTTGCAAGTATTTTATTGAGAATTTTTACATCTATATTCATTGGAGAGATTGGTCTGTAATTTTCTTTTCTTGTATTATCTTTATCTGACTTTGGTTTTAGGGTGATGTTGGCTTCATAAAATGTGGGGGCTAATTTTCCCTCCTCTTGAAGTTTTCTGGGAGAGTTTAAACATGATTCGTTTAATTCTTCTCGAAATGCTTGGTAGAGTTCACCTGTGAAGCTGTCTGGTCCTGGACTTTTTTGGGAGACTTTTGATGACTGATTCAATATCTTTAAATGTGATTGGTTTGTTAAGTTCTTGTATTTCTTGTAGAGTCAATGTAGTTTGTGCATTTCTAGGAATTTGTCCATTTCATCTAGATTATGTGATTGGTTTGTTAAGTTATTGTATTTCTTGTAGAGTCAATGTAGTTTGTGCTTTTCTAGGAATTTGTCCATTTTATCCAGGTTATCTAGCTTGTTGGCACCATTTTCTTATAATATCCTCTTATGATCCTTTTTATTTCTGCAGAGTCAGTTGTAACTTTCCCCCTTTCATTTCTGATTTTATTTATTTGCATCTTCTATCTTTTCTTCTTTCTTAGTTTAGCTAAGGGTTTTTCATATTATTGATCTTCTCAAAGAACCAGCTTTTGGTTTTATTCATTTTCTCTATTGCTTTTGTTTGTTTGTTCTCAATTTCATTTATTTCTCCTCTAATCTTTATTATTTCTTTCCTTTTGCTTGCTTTGGGAATGATATGTTGTTCTTTTTTTCTAGTTTCTCCCATTGTTTAATTAGACTTTGATTTTTGCTCTTTCTTCATTTTTTAATAAGGAATTTAAGGCTATAAATTTCCCTCTCAGCACTGCCTTTACTGTTCCCCATAGTATTGTGTTTTTTAAAAAATTTATTTTATTATTTATTTCTCTCCCCTTCCCCCCACCCTGCCCATTGTCTGTTCTCTGTGTCCATTTGCTGTGTGTTCTTCTGTGTCTGCTTGCATTCTCAGCGGCACCAGGAATTTGCGTCTCTTTTTGTTGCGTCATCTTGCTGCGTCAGCTCTCCGTGTGTGCAATGCCACTCCTGGGCAGGCTGCGCTTTTCTCACGTGGGGTGGCTCAATGAGCAGTGCGCTCCTTGTGCATGGGGCTCCCCAATGCTGGGGACACCCCTGCGTGGCACAGCACTCCTTGCTATGCAGCACTGCACGTGGGCCAGCTCACCACATGGGTCAGGAGGCCCTGGGTTTGAACCCTGGACCTCCCATATGGTAGGCTGATGCTCTATTAGTTGAGCCACGTCCGCTTCCCCCCCCACCCCATAGTTTTTGATAAGTTGCGTTCTTGTTTTCATTCATTTCAATATATTTACTAATTTCACATACAGTCTCTTCTTTGACCCACTGATTGTTTAGGAGTGTGTTGTTTAGACTCCATACCTTTGCAAATTTCCCCTTTCTCGTCTATTACTGATTTCCAGTTTCATTCCATTATGATCTGAAAAGGTGTTTTGAATAATTTCATTTTTCTTATACTTATTGAAACTTGCACTGTGTCCTAACATGTGGTCTATCCTGGAGAAAGATCTATGAGCACTTGAGACTAATGTATGACCTGCTGATTTGGTTTGCAACATTCTGTACATGTCTGTTAGGTCTAGCTCATTTATCATATTGTTCAAGTTCTCTGTTTCCTTGTTGATCTTCTGTCTAGTTGTTCTATCTAATGATGTGGTGGTATTTTGAAGTCTTCAACCATTATTGTAGAGGTGTCTATTTCTCCCTTTATTTTGCCAGAGTTAGCTTCATGTATTTTGGGGCACCCTGGTTAAGAGCATAGACATTTATGATTCTTATTTCTTCCTGGTAGATTGTCCCTTTTATTAATATATAATGGCTTTTTGTAGCTAATATAACCTTTTTTTGCATTTAAAGTCTGTTTTGGTGGCGGACTTGGCCCAGTGGTTAGGGTGTCTGTCTACCACATGGGAGGTCCACAGTTCAAACCCCGGGCCTCCTTGACCCGTGTGGAGCTGGCCCATGCGCAGTGCTCATGAGCGCAAGGAGTGCTGTGCCATGCAGGGGTGTCCCCCGCGTAGGGGAGCCCCACGCGCAAGAAGTGCGCCCCGTAAGGAGAGCTGCCCAGCACGAAAGAAAGTGCAGCCTGCCCAGGAATGGTGCTGCACACACGGAGAGCTGACACAACAAGATGACGCACCAAAAAGAAATGCAGATTCCTGTGCCGCTGACAACAGAAGCGGACAAACAAGACACAGCAAGTAGACACAGAGAACAGACAACCGGGGTGAGGGGAAGGGGAGAGAAATAAATAAATAAATAAATACATAAATCTTTTTTTTTTTAAAAGGCTGTTTTGTTCAATATTAGTATAGCTACCCCTGCTTTTTTTTTTTTTTTTTTTTTTTTGGTTATTGTTTGCATGGAGTATCTTTTTTCCGACCTTTCATTTCCAGCTGGTTTGTATTCCTGGGCCAAAGGTGTATCTCTAGTAGGCAGCAAATGGATGGCTCATGTTTTTTTTATCCATTCTGTCAGCCTACATCTTTTGATTGGGGAGTTTAAACCATTCACATTCAATGATATTACTGTGAATGCTTTATTTACTTCCACTATTTTATTCTTTGTTTTTCATATGTCACATCATATTTTTGTCTGTCTTTTGACTCTTTTGGTTGTCCTTTCTGCTATTCTTACCTTCTACACTCTCCTCCAAGCCTCTCTCTCCTGTCTTTTTCTTTCGGGCCATAAGGCTTTCTTTAATATTTCCTGCAAGTGGGAATGGGTGTGGCTCAAGCAATTGAGTGCCTGTTTCTCACATGGGAGGTCACAGGTTCAGTTCCTGGAGCCTCCTAGGAACAAGGGCAAAACAACAAGCAAAACAAACAAAGAAACCAACTCAGGGTTGCCGATGTGGCTCAGGGGTCGAGCGCTGGCCTCCCACATACGAAGACCAGGGTTCAATCCCCAGACCCAACACCTAAAAAGAAAAATAATTCCTGAAAGGTAAACTCTTTTGTATGAACTCCCTTAGTTTTTGTTTGTTTGTGAATATTTTAAACACTTTCATATTTGAAGGACATTTTGCTGGATAAAAAATTCTTGGTTGTGAATTTTTCTCTCTCGGTATCCTAATTATATCATACCACTGTCTTCTTACCTCCATGGTTTCTGATGAGAAATCCTCAGTGAGTCTTACTAGGTAGCCCTTGTATGTGATGGTTTTCTTCTCCCTTGCTCCTCTCAGAATTTTCTCTTGATCTTTGACATTTGACATTCTGAGTAATATGGATTTATTCTGATTGGAGTATGCTGCATTTCTTGGACATGGAAATTAATTTATTTCATGAGGTTTGGGAATTTTCAGCCATTATTTCCTTCAATACTCTTTCTGCCCCTTTTCCCTTCTCTTCTTGAAAACCCTTGACATGTACATTGCTGCACTTCTTGCTGTCCTTCAACTCCCTGAGCCCCTGCTCGTTTTTTCCATTCTTTTCTCTCTTCAATTTCAGCTCTTCTGTCTTTTGTGCACTTATTTTTTCTTCTATCATTTTGAGTCTGCTCTCGTATGCTTCTAATGTATTTTTTATCTCATTGTATTAGTCAACCAAATGGGTGCTGATACAAAATACTAGAAATTGGTTGGTTTTTATTACAGGTGTTTATCTGGGGTAGGAGCTTACAGATACCAGGCCATAAAGCGTAAGTTACTTCCCTCACCCAAGTCCATTTGGAGCAAGGTGGCTGCCGACGTCTACGAGGGTTCCGGCTCCCTGGGTTCCTACATTCCTGGGCTTGCTTTCTCTGGGTTCAAGGTTCCTTTCTTCCTGGGGCTGGCTTCTCTTTCCTCTGTGTGCTGAATTCCTGGGACTCCAGCTTAAATCTTCAGTATTAAACTCCAACATCAAAACTTCAACATCAAAACCCTCAGCTCTGTCCTTTGCCACGCCTTTTATCTGTCAGCCCCACCCACCCACCCTAATCATAACTCACTCATGCCCAGATCAGATCACAAGCACAGATCTGATCAGGCACAGACAGATTACAAGCATAATCCAATATTCCTTTTTGTAATTCATCAATTATATCAAACTGCTATACTCATCTATCATGTCTTTCATTCCTATGAGCTCTATTATTTTTTATTCAAGACTTTAAATTCTTCTTTGTGTTCACCCAGGTCTTATTGGTGCCTTTTATCTCTTTAGGCATATTGTCTTTCAACGTATTAATTTGATTTTGGAAATTTTTTTGAATCATTGATTAGTTGTCCAAATCCTGTGTTTCATCTGGGTCTTTGATATGTTCCTTTTCTTGGGCCATTTCTTCCATTTTCTTAGTATGGCTTGTAATTTTTTGCTGCTGTCTAGGCGTCTGATTATGATGTTTGGTTTCCTCAGTTGCTCAATTTCTTTTGTAGGATTTAGTGGCAGGAGACTGCTACTGCCGTTCTTTGATTCTTGGTTCAACCTATGCTAGGTCTTTAGGATTGTCCCTGCTGGTTGCTTACGTAAGGACCCTGGCACCGGTAACGGCTTGCACACCTGCTTCCACGGCCTTGGGGAGGGAGGCTGCAAAGGCCTGAAAAGGCCTCACTTGCTTCTCTGCTTTTAATTCCTTCTCATGCACTTGGTCAAGCAGCAGATGGCACTTTTGGCAGGCTTCGCAGTTCAAACCTGGCCACAGTGTGTTTGCTGCAACACAGACCAGATCTGTGTGGTGGAGGATCCTGTCTGGAGGCTAGGAGTCTCGTAAATCGAGCTTTCTGAGAGACAGTTCTCCAACTTTTGCTGGCAGCCTCCTCTCTTTTCCCGGGTATGAAATTACTCCATTCACCTCTGTGTCCTCAACAACCAGGCCCTTCACTCAGGAGGGTGATTGACAGGGTCGGGTCTCTCAGTCTCCTGCAGGCTCCTAGGGCGAGCAATGGCACAGCTTCACCTGGCCCGGAGGGGCTCATGGGACACAGCAGACCAAACTTGTGGGTCAAAAGCTAAGTCAATCTTAGGCTGTGTCCCCCTCTTTCCCTTTTCCTGGGGAAGTGGATCCCTGGAGCCCCCTTTGTAGTGGCCACCCAAGACCTGAGAATTCAACGCTCCCTGTTGGTTGGGGAGGGGAGGGGTGCAAGCAGCTGCAGCTGCTGTGTCTAGTCATGGTCTTAACGTGAGTTTCCTTCTCGTGCCTCTCTTCTGGGCGGTATCCAGCCTTCCTCTGGTGTCCTATACCCTAGAACTTTTTTTCCAGGCTGTTTCTGCCTATACTCTAGCTGTTTTTCTGGGAGAGTAGAGAGTCCTGTGTCTTTCCAATCTGCCATCTTCTCGGAAGTCTGCCTGATGATCATCTTAACCTATAAGCTCACTTAAAGGGGTGGAGAGGAAGGCAGGATGCTGCCACTTATTCAGCACAGGGTGCCAGGAGCTCTACCCAGGTTATTTCATTTAATCCTCACAGCAGCCCTGCAAAGGAGCCCGTGGTTACCCATTTTGAAAAGAAGGGGTAGAAGAGGTCCCGAGAGGTGCAGTGACCTGCCAAGAAAGAGCTGATTCACTTTTTATTCAATGAAGCTGGGCTTGTGAACACAGGAAGAATGATGTCGTAGTCAGCTGTTGTTGCAACAATGCTGCGTAACAACTGTCTTCTAAATCTCAGTGGCTTACGGCAACAAATATATTTTTTCCTCATTCACAGGTCAGTGTGTCAACCAGAATTCTCTTTCAGGCCATGGATTGACTGGCTTGGCTCCAGGCTTCAAGTCATGGTCAAGTCTGCTTTTCCCATCTCCACATTTTCCTTGGACCAGTGGCTACCTTGGGATATGTTCTTGTCAAGGTAAAGCCCAAGAGCACAGCCAAACCACATAAACACGTTTAAAACCTCTGATTTCCTCACTAACTAAATCCCCCACGGCCAAACCCAAGGCCATTAGGGTAGAGAAGTATATTCTGCCCACCCTGACACCACAGTAAGGGCATAGATAGATAATTCTATGAAGTGAGGGAGTGAAGAATTGAGAGCGAAGATCCAGTCTCCAATAGGCCTTGCCCTCAGGGAGCTCACAGTCTAGTGGGAAAATGCGTAAACAATCACAGCGCAGTGGGGTAAGTGCAAGGGAGGAAGCATAGGTGTGTAACCTGGGAATGTGTGTTTGGGTGTGCATGTGCACTATGGGAGCACAGGAGTGGCCCCTGCAGCCAGCTGGTCATCTGGGAAGACTTCCTAGAGGAGATGCCCAAGGTGTTAAAGGATAAATAAACGCTATTGGTGGGAAACGGATGTGGCTCAAGCAATTGGGCTCCCATCTACCATATAGGAGGTCCAGGGTTTGATGCCCAGGGCCTCCTGGTGAGCAGGTCCAGGGTTCAATGCCCAGGGCTTCCTGGTTTGATGCCCAGGGCCTCCCATGTGACAAGCTGTCCCACATGGAGTGCCGGCCCATGCAGGAATGTGGCCCCACACAGGAGAGCTGCATGGAAATGCCGCCTCACGGGGAAAAAGCCTCCCTGCATAGGAATGCTGGCAGATGTGGGGAGCTGGCACAGCAAGGTGACACAACACGAGACACAGAGGAGAGAAAACAAGAGGATGTAGCAGAACAGGGAGCTGAGGTGGACAAGAGAATGATCGCCTCTCTACCACTGCAGAAGGTCCCAGGATCAGTTCCTGGAGCTGCCTAATGAGAATGCAAGCAGACAGTGAAGAACACACAGTGAATGGACACAGAGAGTGGGGAATGGGGTGGGAGATAAATAAATAAAATAAAATAAAATATAAAATAAAAGCTACTGGTTGAAATGGAGGGAAGGGGGTGTGGAAGGGAGGAAGGGCATTCCAGGCAGTCAAAACTGGGTGGCAAAGGGGCCATGAGCAGCATGGTATGCGCAGGGGAAATGGCACCGTTTGCTGTCCCTGGAGCATAAAGCAGAAGGCGGTGGGTGTCAGGGGGAGGCAGGAAGGAGAAGTCGGCAGGAGCCAGACCAAACTCACGGCTTCTGTGATGTGCTGGACATCTTGCTTGACACGCTCAGACCCACTCCCCACCTTTCTGGCGGCTGACCCACCCAGGACAGCATCAAAGCCTCTCTAATTCTAGGAAGATGGCTTAATGCAGTTTCTGAATCTTCCTAAAATTCTCTGATAAAAGCAGAGCAAATAGGACTTTTTTAAAATTGGAAGACTAACAGACAACATCTACACCAAAAGTGCGTGACAAGATAAACCCACAAACCCCAAAAGATGGGTGGGTGGGGACAAACCACAGGCATTACGCGACCCGGCATTTATGAGAGTGGTATCAGCATTTACGAAAGAGGAAGCAAAAGTGAGGCACCTGGGCTTCTGACGGCCCTGAGAACAGAAAAGCTCCCACACCGCCAGCCAATCCCAAATTAAAAGCATAGGGCAGGCCGGTCCGAGAACGTCAGCCTGAAACTGGGAAGGAGTCTGCAGAATCCAGTTTGCCTGTGAGTACCAGGGGACCTCTGTGCAAGTACGGATAGTGCTGGAGCCCCCTGGCCCTACGTGCGCTCTCCTGCGTCCTCTATAAACTCTTGGAGCTAATGGACTGAAGCTCTCTTTAAGAGGAGAATCCAAACTGCTCAGGACAGGCAAACTGGGGACAAAGCCAGAGAAGTTCTAGGTAAGAGTGGGATTGGGGGGATCAAGGAGGTAGATCTCAGGAAGCACAAAGACACCTTTGTTTTTTAGCGTTGAGGCAGATTTTGTTTTCTAAATGTTGGGAATTGAATCGTGTCTCCTGCAAAAGCCATGGTCAGGGACCAACTACGGTTTGGGTCCTGTAGGTGTGAGCCCCTCTGTAAAGATGTTATGAGCTAAGGGGTGCCCAAACTGAACGAGGGGGGCCCTAATTCAAGATGGCCCCAGTCCTTATAAGCAAAGGCAATTGGACACGGAGAGAGAAGCCACCGGGAGAAACGAGAAGATAAAAGCCAGCAGAACCCAGAAGGGAATGGAGAAGATGCTGCCATGTGCATTGCCAGGTGACAAGAAAGCCAAGGAAATCCAAGATTGCTGGCCAGTGAGAAAATACTGACCATTTTAGTTTTCTGGCTTCTAAAGCAAATACCACTCAATGGGTTGGCTTAAAGAGTTGGAACTTATTGGTTCACACTTCTTTTTTTTAAATATTTATTTATTTATTTATTTCTCTCCCCTTCCCCCCTGTTGTCTGCTCTCTGTGTCCATTTGCTGCGTGTTCTTCTTTGTCCGCTTCTGTTGTTGTCAGTGGCATGGGAATCTGTGTTTCTTTTTGTTGCGTCATCTTGCTGTGTCACTCTCTGTGTGGGCGGCGCCATTCCTGGGCAGGCTGCACTTTCTTTTGCGCTGGGCGGCTCTCCTTATGGGGCGCACTCCCTGCACGTGGGGCTCCCCTATGCGGGGACACCCCTGCGTGGCATGGCACTCCTTGCACACATCAGCACTGCTCGTGGACCAGCTCCACACGGGTCAAGGAGGCCCGGGGTTTGAACCACGGACCTCCCATGTGGTAGACGGACACCCCAATTGTTGGGCCAAGTCCGCTTCCCTGGTTCATGCTTTTGAGGTTAGGAGAAGTCCAAAATCAGCGCATCATCACAGCAATGCTTTTTC
This sequence comes from Dasypus novemcinctus, assembly GCF_030445035.2. Taxonomy (NCBI): domain Eukaryota; kingdom Metazoa; phylum Chordata; class Mammalia; order Cingulata; family Dasypodidae; genus Dasypus; species Dasypus novemcinctus. The sequence continues at coordinate 80,967,510 of NC_080678.1, read as the reverse complement.
CCAGAAGACTGGGGCACTCCAGGGCTGAGTGCCAGTGTGCCTTGGTCCTGGGCTCCTCTGTCACATGGCACATGGACCTCTCCTGGCTTCTCCTTCTCTTCAGGGTACCAGTGACTCTCAGCTCCTGACTACCCCCCCGGTCCCTGGCTTTCTCTTTTTTGTGACCTTCCCTATAAGGGCTCCTGTAATAGGATTAAGATCCGTTCTGGTACAGCTGGGCCAGGCCTCAACTGAAGTTTCCTCATCAAGAGGTCCCATTTACAAGGGTTCACACCCATAGGAAGGGGTTAAGTTTAAGAAGATGTTTTTTGGTTAGAAGCAATAGTTCAACATGTGTTCACAAATTGTAACAAATGTACCACACTAATGAAAGGTGTTGCTAATGGTGAGAGGTGTGGGAGGAGGATGGGGATGGGGTATGTGGGAATCCCTTATATTTTCTATGTAACAGTTATACAACTAATAGCTTTAGTTAATCTAAAGCTTCTTTAAAAGTAAAAAAGAAGGGGGAAGGAGTGGGGTATATGGGAATCCCCTATATTTTTGATGTAACACTTACATAATCTAAAGTTTCTTTAAAAATAAAAATAAGAGACTTCCAGGACTCTCTTCTCCAGAAAAATAACTAGAGGACAGCCTGAAACAGCCTAGAATAAGGTCTTCTAGGATTTAGGAGACCAGGTGAAGACTGGACACCACCCAGAGGAGAGAGGGACAAAGGGGGGAAACTGCAATGACAGAACTCTGAGTAGAAACCAGCGGCTGCTGCTGCCGGCACCCTCCCCCACACTAAAGACACTTCAGAATTCTCAGGCCTCTGGGCCTGCCCCTACAGACAAGGGGGCTCCAGGGATCCACCACCACAGGAAAGGGGAGAGAGAGGGGCACAGCCGAAGGCTGACTCAGCTCCTAACTCACAAATTTGGTCTGCTGTGTCCCAGGAGCCCTTCCAGGCCCAGTGGGGCTGCACCATTATTTGCCTTGGGAGCCAGCAAGGGGCTAAAGGTATACGACCCTCCCAATCTCCTTCTCTACTAACTGGGATTGATTGTTGAGGACTCAGAGGGGAGTGAAATATTTCCTAGCCAGGAAAAGGGATCTGGCTGCCAGAGAATGCTAGAGAATTGTCTCAGAGAAAGTTTGAATTACAAGGCTCAGAGCCTCCAGACAGGAAGCTCTATCACATTGATCCAGTCTGTGTTGCAACAAATATACTCCAACCAGGCATTGAACTGAGACTTGCCAAAGAGCACCTTCTGCTGGCAGACCAGGGAAATGCATGCAAGAAAATTGAAAATAAGTAGGAAAGTTTTTTTTCCGGCCTCTATAACTTCCCTCCCCAATGCCCTAGGAAGCGAGTCTACCACCAATTACTGGGTCCAGTGCCCAGTTTTCAGCAACTAGCATGGACAATCCTAACAATTCAGGCCAAGCCAAGAATCAAAGAGCGGTGGTAACACACAGCCTCCTGCCATTAAATCCTTACAAAAAAGAAATAAATTGAACACCTGAGTAAATTATATCCTAATCAGATGCCTAGACATCAGCAAAAAATTACAAGCCATACTAAAAAAATAGAAGACATGGCCCAAGAAAAGGCATATACCAAAGCCCAGATGGGAGGATTTGAGAAAACTAATCAGTGAGATGCACACAAATTTCCAAAATCAAATTAATGAGTTAAAAGACAATATGGTTAAAGAGATAAATGACATCAAGAAGACATTGAGCAAGTGTAAAGAAGAATTTGAAATCCTGAACAGAAAAGTAACAGAACTCATGAGAATGAAAGACACAATAGCTTACAACAGTAGACTCAATATAATAGAAGAAAGAACAAGTGATACTGAAGACCAAACAACTAAAATTGGAGACAAAAAAGACTGGGAAAAATTGAGCAGGGGTTCAGATTTGAATGACACACAAAACAAAACAACATATGTGTCATGGAAGTAGTAGAAGGAGAAGAGAAGGGAAAAGGGGCAGAAAGAGTATTTGAGGGAATAACAGCTGAAAATTTCCCAACAACTCTCACGAAAGAAATGAACTTACATGTTCAAGAAGTGCATTGTACCCCAATCAGAATAAATCCAAATAGACCTACTCCAAGACACATACTATTCAGAAAGTCAAATGCCAAAGATAAAGAGAAAATTCACAGAGCAGCAAAAGAGAAGCAAACCATCACGTACAAAGGATGTCCAGTAAGAATCAGCACAGATTTCTCTTTGAAAACCATGGAGGCAAGAAGACAGTGGATGAAACTATTGGGATACTGAAAGAGAAAAGATGCCAGCTGAGATTTCTTTATCTAGGAAATTTGTTCTTCACATATGAAGGTGAGTATAAAATATTCACAAACAAACAGAAACTAAGAGAATTTGCAAAAAAAGAATCCAACTTTATGGGGAATATTAAGGAAAGCCTTACAACCCAAAAGAAAAAGACAGGAGAGAGAGACTTGTCAGAGAGTATAGGAGAAAGAAGAGCAGAAAGGATAACCAAAAGAGTAAAAAGACAGATAAAAATATGATATCACATATGAAAACCAAAGAATAAAATAGTGGAAATAAATAGTACATTTAAAGTAATATCATTGAAAATGAATGGATTAAACTCCCCAATCAAAAGATACATGCTGACAAAATGGATAAGAAAACATGAACCCTCCACATGCTGCTTACAAGAAACTTCCTTTAGACCCAGGAGTACAAAATGACCAAAAGTGAAAGGTTGGAAAAAGATAATCCATGAGAATTGTAAACAAAATAGAACAGGAGTAGTTATACTCCTGTATAATAATTATTAGTATTATTATACTATTAATAATATTATACTATTATTAATAGTATAATAGACAAAACAGATTTTAAATGCAAAAACTTATAAGAGATTGTAGCAGTTTGGTATGGTTATGAATTCCAAAAATAGGTATTGGATTATGTTTGTAATCTGGTCTGTACCTGGGCATGATTAAGTTATGATTAGGGCTTTGATTGGGCCATGTCATTAGGGCACTGAGTCCCCACTCACCTGGGGACTCACACATAAAAGACATGGCAAAGGATAGAGGTGAGGGTTTTTGATGTTAAAGTTTTGATGTTGGAGTTTGATGTGGAAGCATTAAGCTGGAGCCCTGGGAAGTAAGCTCACAGAGGAAAGAGAAGCAAGCCCTGGGAAGAGAGGAACGCTGAACTCAGAGAGAAGCAAAACCCTGGAAGGGAGGAACCCAGGAAGCCTGAATGCTCACAGACATCGGCAGCCATCTTGCACCAACATGTGGAAATAGACTTTGGTGAGGGAAGTAACTTGTGCTTTATAGCCCCAAATAAATACCCTTTATAAAAACCAATCAATATCTGGTATTTTGCATCAGCACCCCTTTGGCTAACTAATACAGAGATACAGAAGACCATTATATATTAATATAAGGGACAATCCACCAGGAAGATATAAGAGTCATAAGTATCTATGAACCTAACCAGGGTGCCCCAAAACACATGAGACAAACTCCGGCAAAACTGAAGGGAGAAATAGACATCTCTACAATAATCATTGGAGATTTCAACACCCCATTCACATCATTAGATAGAACAACTAGACAGAAGATCAACAAGGAACCAGAGAACTTGAACAACATGATAAACGAGTTAGACCTAACAGATGTATAAAGAACAGTGCATATGGAAGCAGATTTTGCTCAACTGCTAGAGTGTCCACCTACCACATGGGAAATCCGGGGTTCCAACCCAGGGCCTCCTGACCTGTGTGGTGATCTGGCCCATGCGAAGTGCTGATGCGCGTAAGGAGTGCCGTGCCATGCAGGGGTGTCCCCTGTGTAGGGAACCCCCATGTGCAAGGAATGTGTCCTGCAAGGAGAGACACCCCACACAAAAAAAGCACAGCCTGCCCAGGAGTGGCGCTGCACACAAGGAGAGCTGATGCAGCAAGATTATGCCACAAAAAGAGACACAGATTCCTGGTGCCACTGACGAGAATCCAACTCAAGAGAATCCAAGGACACAGAAGAACACACAGTGAATGGACACAGAGGGCAGACAATGGGGGGGAGGGGGGGAAAATAAATAAAAAATAAATCTTTAAAAAATAAATAAAGAACACTGCATATAAATTCAGCAGGTTATACATTCTTCTCAAGTGCCCATGGATCTTTCTCCAGGATAGACCACATGTTTGGGCACAATGCAGCTCTCAATAAATATAAAAAGATTGAAATTATATAAAGCACTTTCTAGGATCATCACAGAATGAAACTAGAAATCAATATTAGATAAGAAAAGTAAATACACAAATGTGTGGAAGCTGAACAACACACTCCTAAATAATCAGTAGGTCAAAGAAGAAATTGCAAGTGGAGTCAATAAATATATTGAGACAAATGAAAATGAGAATACAACTTATCAAAACTTATGGCATACAGCAAATGCAGTCTTGAGAGGGAAATTTATAGCCCTAAATGCCTATATTAAAAAAGGAAAAAGAGCTAACTCAAAGATTTAACTCAACAACTAGAGAAACTAGAGAAAGAGCAGCAAACCAATCCCAAAGCAAGCAGAAGGAAAGAAATAAAAGTGATTAGAGCAGAAATAAATGAAATTGAGAACAAACAAGAGAGAAAAATCAACAAAATCAAAAGCTGGTTCTTTGAGATGATCAATAGAGTTGATAACCCCCCAGCTAGACTAACAAAGAAAAAAAGAGAGAAAGTGCAAATAAATTAATGTGTAATGAAAGGGACAAAGTTATGACTGACAACACAGAAATTAAGAGGATATTATGATAAACTGTATGCCAACAAACTAGACAACCTAGATGAAATGGGCAAATTCCTAGAAATGTACAACCAACCTACACTGATGCTACAAGAAATACAAGAACTTAACAAACCAGTCACATTTAAAGAGACTGAGGGAAGTGGATGTGGGTCAAGTGATTGAGCTCTTGTCTACCAAATGGGAGGTCCAGGGTTCAATTCCCAGGGCCTCCTGGTGAAGGCAAGCTGGCCCATACAGCAAGCTGGCCGGCATAGAGTGCTGACCCATGTGGCAAACTGGCCCAAGTGCAGAGCTGGCACAGCTGGCACAGCAAGATGATGCAACAAAAAGAGACACAGAGGAGAGATAGTAAGAGACACAGCAGACCAGGAACCTGAAGTGGTACAAGAGATTGAGCACCTCTTTCCCACTCCAGAAGGTCCCAGGATCATTTCCTGGTGCCACATAAAAAGATGAGAAGACAGAGAAGAATGCACAGTGAATGGACATAGAGAGCAGCAGACAACTAGGGGCTGTGGAGAGAGACAAAGAAATAAATCTTTTAAAAAAAAGGGAGAGAGAGCTTGAACCTGTCATCAAAAATCTCCCAGCAGTGGGGGTGGTGGTGGGGTGGTGGTGGATTTTTTTTAATCTTAAAAAAAAAATCTCCCAGCAAAGAAAAGTCCAGGACCAGATGACTTCATAGGTGAATTCTACCAACCATTAAAAAAAAAAAAAAAAAAAAAAAAAAAAAAATTAACACCAATCCTGTTTAAACTTTCCAAAAATGAAGAGGAGGGAAAATTACCGAACACATTTTATGAAGCCAATGTCACCTTAATACCAAAGCCACATAAAGATACTACAAGAAAATAAAACTACAGACCAATGAACATAGATGCAAAAATTCTCAACAAAATACTTGCAAATCAAATCCAACAACATATCAAAAACTTATGCATCACGACCAAGTGGGATTTATTCCTGGTATGCAAGGCTGGTTCAACAAAAGAAAATCATCAATGTAAAACATCACATTAACAAACTGAAGAGAAAAAAACCACATGATAATTTCAACTGATGCAGAAAAGTCATTTGACAAGATCCAGCATCTTTTTTTGATAAAAACACTTCAAAAGATAGGAACAGAAGGAAAATTCCTCAATATGATAAGAAGCATGTAAGAAAAACCCTACATCATACTCAATGGGGAAAGGTTGAAAGCTTTCCCTCTAAGGTCGGGAACAAGACAAGGATGCCCACTGTTACCATTGTTATTCAATATTGTACTAGAAGTTCTAGCTAGAGCAATTAGACAAGAAAAAAAATTAAAGGCACCAAATTGGAAAAGAGGAAGTAAAACTCTCACTGTCTGCAGATGACATGATCCTGTACTTAGAAAATTCTGAAGTATACACGACAAAGCTACTTGAGCTAATAAACGAGTACAGCAAAGTGGCAGGATACAAGATAAACATACAAAAATCAGTAATGTTTTTGTACACTAGCACTGAACAATCTGAGTAGGAAATCAGGGGGGAAATTCGATTTTCAATAGCAATAAAAAGACTCAAATACCTAGGAATTAACTTAACCAAAGAAGTATAGGACCTATATGCAGAAAACTACAAAACAGTGCTAAAAGAAATCAAAGAAGACCTAAACAAATGGAAAGACATTGCATGTTCATAAATTGGAAGAATAAATATCATGAAGATGTCAGTCTTACCCAAACTGATTTATAGATTCAATGCAATACTAGTCAAAATCCTAACAGCTAGGGAAGTGGATTTGGCCCAACAGATAGGGCATCTGCCTACCACTTGGGAGGTCCAAGGTTCAAACCCAAGGCCGCCTGACCTGTGTGATGAGCTGGCCTACATGCAGTGCTGATGGATACAAGGAGTGCTGTGCCACGCAGGGGTGTCCCCTGCATAGGGGAGCCCCATGAGCAAGGAGTGTGCCCCATAAGGAGAGCCACCCAGTGCGAAAAAAGTGCAGCCTGCCCAGGAATGGCACCACATACACTGAGAGCTGATGCAGCAAGATGATGCAACAAAACGAGACACAGATTCTGGGTGCTGCTGACACAAGAAGCAGACACAAGAAGAACACACAGTGAATGGATAGAGAGTAGACAACTGGGGGTGGGGTGGAGAGGGGAGAGAAATAAATAAAAAATAAATCTTAAAAAAAATTCTAACAGCTTACTTTACAGAATTAGAAAAGGCAATTATCAAATTCATTTGGAAGGGAAAGTGCACCCAAATAGCCAAAATCATTATAAAAAGGAGAGTGACATAGGAGGAATTTCACTTTCTGACCTTGAAACATATTACAAAGCTATAGTAGTCAAAACAGCATGGTATTGGCATAAAGACAGATAGATCAATTGGTGGAATAGAATTGAGAATCTAGAAATAAGCCCTTACTTATACAGTCAACTGGTTTTTGACAAACCTACCAAGTTAATATTAATGGAACAAAACAATCTCTTCAACAAATAGTGCTGGGAGAACTGGATATCTATAACCAAAAGAATGAAAGAGGACCCCTATCTCACTCCCTATACAAGAATCAACTCACAATGGATCAAATTCTTAAGTATAAAAGCCAGGACAATGAAACTACTAGAAAAAAATATCGGGAAACATCTTCAAGACCTTGTAGTAGGTGATAGTTTCTTGGACCTTACAACAAAGCCTGTGCAACAGAAGAAAAAAATAAATAAATGGGACCTCCTCAAAATTAAACACTTTTTCACCTCACAGGACTTTGTCAAAAGGGTGAAAAGGCAACCTACTCAATGAGAGAATATATTTGGAAATCACATATCCAAAAAGGGTTTTTTTTTTAAGATTTATTTTTTATCTATTTCTCACCCCCCCACCACCGTTCCATTCACTGTGTGTTCTTCTATGTCTGCTTGTATTCTCATTTGGCAGCTCAGGGAACTGATCCTGGGAACTTCCAGAGTGGAAGAGAGGTGATTACTCTCTTGTGTCACCTCAGTTTCCATTTCTGCTGTCTTCTTATTTTCTCTCCTCTGTGTCTCTTGCTGCGCCAGCTCTCTGTGCTAGTTGGCACTCCCGTGCAAGGAAGCTTTCCTGCGCAGGGCGGCACTCCTGTGTGGGGCCACATTCCCGTGTGAGCCAGCACTCTGTGTCGGCCAGTTCGCCATGTGGGCCAGCTTGCCCTCACCAGGAGGCCCTGGGCAGCCAACCCTGGACCTCCTATATGGTAGATGGGAGTTCAATTGGTTGAGCCACATCCATTTCTCCTGATAAGTGTTTAATATCCAGGATATATAAAGAGATGTTACAACTCAACAATAAAAAGACGAATGATCCAATTTAAAAAATGGGCAAAAGAGGGAAGCGGACTTGGCCCAATGGATAGGGCATCCGCCTACCACATGGGAGGTCCATGGTTCAAACCCCGGGCCTCCTTGACCCATGTGGAGCTGGCCCACATGCAGTGCTGATGCGCACAAGGAGTGTCGTGTCAGGCAGGAGTGTCCCCCATGTAGGGGAGCCCCACGCGCAAGGAGTGCACCCCGTAAGGAGAGCTACCCAACGCGAAAGTGCAGCCTGCCCAGGAGTGGCGGCCACACACACGGAGAGCTGACACAACAAGATGATGCAAGAAAAAGAAACACAGATTCCCGGTGTGTCTATCCTTATCAGCGGTCACAGAGGAACACACAGTGAATGGTCACAGAGAGCAGAAAACTGGGGGGGAGGGGGCAGGGGGAGGGGAGAGAAGTAAATAAAAAATAAATAAATCTTAAAAAAAAAATGGGCAAAAGACTTGAATAGGTATTTGTCCAAAGAAGAAATACAAATGGCAAAAAAACACATGAAGAAATATTCGACATCACTAGCAATTAGGGAAATGTAAATCAAAACTACAACGAGATGTCATCTCACACCTATAGAATGCCATTAATAAAAAGACAGAGAACTACAAGTGTTGGAGAGATACTAACATTTATTCACCGTTGGTGGGAATGCAGAATGGTACAGCCAGTGTGGAGGACTATTTGGCGGCTCCTAAAGAAGTTGAACATAGATTTGCCATATGACCCTGCAATACCACTACTGGGTATATATTTAGAAGAACTGAGAGCAGTGACACAGACAACTGCACATTGATGTTCATAGCGACATTATTCTCGATTGCCAAAAGTTGGAAACAACCCAGGTGTCCTTCAACAGATGAATGGATAAACAAACTGGTGTATTCACACAACAGAATATTATGCAATTGTAAGAGGAAATGAAGTTGTGAAGCACATGACAACATGGATGAACCTGGAGCACATTATGTTGAGTGAAGCAAGCCAGACACAAAAGGACAAATACTGTATGATTGCGTTACTATGAACCAAATATATTGTGTAACATATTGTATGATTCAAAAAATTTTTTTAATGTGTCCAGTACATCCAATTGAGAAATGTAAGTTTTAATTCAATTGTGTTATTAGTTTTTAATTGTTTATATTTCCAATTATTACATGTACAAAATAAAGTTTAAAAATAAAGTGAAATCAAACAATAAAAATAAAAACAAAACAAAAAAATAAAAATAATAAAAAGGAACATATTTTTTTCTGAGATACATAGCTTCAAACCACCACATCAATTCTGGGAAGAAGCAAGCTGGTAGCTTATTTATTTATTTATTCCCGCCCCCCCCCACTTGCCGCTTGTTTGCTGTCTGCTTTCTGTGTCCACTCGTTTCGCACTCTCCGTGGCGTGTGGGCGAGCCTGCCTTCACAAGGAGGCCCCGGGACGCAAACCCAGGGCCTCCCATATGGTAGACGGGAGCCCAGGGGATTGCGCCACAGCTGCTTCCTAAGCCATTAGCTTTTGAAACCAATATAGCACTGAGTCAATAAAGTTCTGTTGTTAAGCCCATTATAAGGTATCTGTTTTAGCAGCTAGAAACCCAAAACACCAAAGATGTTTGCAAAACCAACTCCTCTTCCTAAATGCCTTTTTTTACAATGTGGTTGTGACCCCTGTCCCGCTAAAAGCTGGAATCTTTGTTCTCTCCCCGTGAAACTGGCTGGGACTTTGTGACTGGTTCAATCAGTAGAGGACAGTGGAAGTAATGACTATGTGGCTTCCAAGGCCATTGATGGCAAGGCCATGGACTTCCACCTTGCTCTCTCAGGATGTTCACTCTTGGCAGCGAGCCACAAAGCTGTGAGGAAGCCCAGGGAGCCACTTGCAGAGATGGCATGTGGCAGTCCAGCAGCCCTCCAGCATGAGACGTTGGCCCCAGCCCTTAGCGGTCAGCTCACCTCCACTCAGTCTTCCCAGCTCCTCTAAAAATAATAATAATGCAGCCTCCGTCTTCCTGCTGATATTCGATGTCAGCCAGATGAAGAAGGGAGAGGACATGAAACAGAGACTTGCCGTCCTAGATGTGCCCTTTCTCAATTCCTGACTCACGGGACCATCAGAATAATAAAATGGTGGTTGTTTCATGAACTAAGCTGTGGGTGGCTTGTTAAACAGCAGTTGTAACTAGAACCAGCACTTTATGGACACAACAGAATAAGAAGCCCAAGACCTGTAAACTTAGACACCTATCTTTTCTCAGCCCTAGCTCCTAAATTATGGGAAAGTTCATTCCACTTTAAAAAGTAGCAGCAGAAGAGGATGAAGGTTGAATCGCACCTAAAATTATAATGAAAAGAGGATAAGTAACAAAATAACATTTTTACAAACGTGCCAGAAAAACATGTCCATAAAATAAATGAATGCAGTAACCCAATATTTCAAAACAAAATTAGAGAAATTAAGAAAATGATAGAAGTTATGAAGCAACAGAAATCAAAATTAGGTAAATTCAGAAGTGAGGTGACTGGGGGGAGAAAGCAGTTTTGAAAAGAATAATAATAAAAATCAGAAAATAGTTAAATAATAGAAAAATATATCATTTTAGAAATGAAGATGAAACCAGAAGGGACAGAAGAGTGAATAAATACAATAGATAATACCTTAAGAGAAAAAATAAGAGATGGACATTTTAAAATATAGAAATAAAATTGAAAGATAAAAAGGATTCAAGAGTGAGTGATAGATTCAAAAGATAGAAAAAGAAATTTCAACATATATATTAAGTAGTCCCTGAAGAAGAAAGCAAAACAATGGAACAGAATAAATACTAAAAAAATAGAATTCAAGGAAATGTTCCTCAAATACAACATGACTTGAAATTATATCTTGAGAAGCGGACTTGGCCCAGTGGTTAGGGCGTCCGTCTACCACATGGGAAGTCCGCGGTTCAAACCCCGGACCTTCTTCACCCGTGTGGAGCTGGCCCATGCGCAGTGCTGATGCATGCAAGGAGTGCCCTGCCATGCAGGGGTGTCCCCCGCATAGGGGAGCCACCTCCTCCTCCCCACCCCCGCGCAAGGAGTGCGCCCCGCAAGGAGTACGCCCCGTAAGGAGAGCTGCCCGGTGCGAAAGAACGTGCAGTCTGCCTAAGGATGGTGCCACCCACACAGAGAACTAACGCAGCAAGGTGAGGCAGCAAGGTGACGCAACAAAAAGCGACACAGATTCCGTGCTGCTGACAACAACAGAAGCGGACAAAGAAACAAGACACAGCAAATAGACACAGAGAACAGACAACTGGGGCGGGGGAGGGGAGAGAAATAAATAAATCTTAAAAAAAAAAATTATATCTTGAAGAAACATACTGTGTCCCTAGGAAAACCAAGCCTGACACGTAAATCCAGTGAAACTATTGGACTGTAAAGAAAAAAAAAAGGGGGGGTGGTATCTGAACAAAAAGACCAAATCCCTTGAAAGGGAAAGAAAAAACATTGCCATCAGACTTTTCAATAGCAGTGCTTTATGCCAGAAGACAATAATTTCATGAACTGTGAACCAAGTGTTGTTTTTGTTGTTTTTTTTACCAAGGATTTTATATGGAGTGAAATTTACCTTCAAATATAGAAGTCATAGACAAACTTATGAACAGGGAAGATCCCAAGGAATTCTTTTCTCTTCAGCCTTTCTGAGTAATCTACTAAAGAATAAGCTCCAGAAACTAAAAAAGATAGGTGAATTGTTGACATAAAGCCTTGTGAAGTACCAGAAGGAGTGGTAGAATTAGCATATCACCATTTGGAAACCCCTAATAAATTAAAGGATCTAGGCAATAGTCATCAGTAGCTGCTAATATCACAAAAAGAGAGATAATCAGACATTGTTATTTCCTAATGGAAGAACAAAATATTATCTATTAAGTAGTCTTGGCAAAAAAAAGAAGCAGCAATGAACCTGAAGCCAATCACTCCTATAATCTACCTACAAATTTAAGGGCATACAGGAGACAGAGGAACACGTTGAAATGATACCACGAACATCAGCACAATACAAGCTGTGGAAAACACTACAGGCGTAAGACCCAAGTTTTTCAACAATCACAACCAAATAAAAATTACAAGAAAAAAAGAAGAGATGAAGGAAAAATTTGTAGAGTAGAAGAGATTGAAGGGAAAAGAGAGAGAGAGACTTCAGAGATGTATTAACCAAATGCAATGTATGGGCTTTATTTGGATCCTGATTCAAACAAACTTTTTTTTTCACTTTATAGAACAATTGATGAAATATGAACTCTGGTGGAATAATTGATGATATAAGGAATTATTGTTAAAGATTTTGGAGTAGTTTTTGTAAAAAAAGTCCTTACCACATTTATATTGGACATTAATAAAAAATAAAATAAAATAATCAATAAAAAATAAAATAAGACCCCAAATCTGGTTAATTCTGTAAGGAGAGTCCCCTGTCCGTTTAGCTAGTTCAGTTTTCCATAATCCTGCTCACAAAGCTCAGCCCAATTCCAGGTGTTCCCACGTAGATTAACCAGACCAGGGTTTTAACTCAGAATTTTTATAATGAAGAAAGTTTTTTGGAGAATCATGTTTTCTAAAGGAACTGTGTTTTGAATTCTCCTACAATTTAAGATGGACTCTCCAAATTCCTCAGCCCACGACAACAGCTACTAGCAAGTGAGTCCGTTTAAAGTGCTAGGGAATGGAAGACGACCTTGATCAGAGGGTGAAATGAAGTGATTACACTTTAATTTAAAGCTTGGGATACAGAGACAAAAACAGTGTTTTCACAGTCACTTGGACTTTTATTCAAACTGATACTGAAATCTGTCCATTGGTTCCGTAGCCAGACTGAAGAACTGGGAAATGAGCGGGTGTTCCGTGTTGCATTTCCTCCTTTACGGCACAGGCTGTATTGAACACCTCAGGTGCAGTGTCTCACCTCCTCTCAGTTCACCTCACCCTCAGGCACCGCAGAGGCCGCGAGCTCCGCAGAGCTGTTTAACTCAGTTCCGCTCTGGACTTGCAGTGTTCTTGTTGCAGCTTCCTCTGAAGGCCCCAGGGGAGCTGCCTGAGGAAATCCATTCAGAATGGGAATGGGAAAGTTTATATCCTAAGGACAAGACTTTGCCAGTAAGATATGGGAGCTGATGGATAAAAATCCCCCAATTCTATCCCTGGGAGGACAGTTCTGAGGCACATTCTAAAGGTTTGCTCAGAAGGTCCTGGACACATCTAATAAGTTTTCCACAGTAGTGTCCAACTTACCAATGCTTCCTAAAATTGGCCTTTTCTCTTTTTCTGTTTTACTTTCCTCAATCCTATTCATCAGTATCACTTCAAAAATAAACTACCTGGATGCAAAAAAAAAAAAGTCTTTGTGGCTTAGAATTACATACTGAACCACCTACAGATGAAACGATACGTGTGATGTGTGGAATTTCCCTCCACGTAGTCTAAAGAGGGAGACAGAGTGTGCTGGCGGTTAGAGGAAGTATGATCGCCATGTAGTGGCAACTGCTGAAGCTGGGTGATGGGTACCTCAGGTTCATTATACTCTTTGTTCTTTTTTGCATGTTTGAAAATTTCTTCACTAAAAAGTTAAAGCCTTAGGGAGTGGATGTGGCTCAAGCAATCGAGCGCCTGCTTCCCAATGGGAGGACCTCGGTGCCTCCCAAGAACAAAAACAAAGCAAACGAATGAAACGATTATCTCATGGGAGCCGATGTGGCTCAGTGGTTGAGTGCCAGCTTCCCACATACAAGGCCCCAGGTTCAATTCCCGGTACCTCCTCTAAAAACAATAATAATAAAGCCTCTGTGTTCCTGCTGATACTTGATGTCAGCCAGATGAAGAAGGGAGAGGACATGGAGAGACAATTCCAGGAAGACAGACTATGCACAGCGGAAAGAGCTGAGGGGAAGATTTCTGCCTGTGAAAGGCCAGTGCTGGGGGGCCAGGGGAGTGGGCATGGACAGGAGAAGGATGGAGAGCCCAGTCTTGTGCACTAAGGAGCTTGAACATTTTTAAAAGAGCAATGGGGAGACACGGAAGGGCTCAGAGCAGAGGAGGGGCGCAACCAGATATGCTGGGGTTAGGGCCCAGCGAGGGTCCAGGGGAGGGCCAGTGCTGGCAGTAGGGATGGGGGGTGGGGCTCTTCCTGGTTTATTTAGGAGGTGGAGTCAGAGGGGCCTCATGATTGATGGGAGGAGGGTGATAAGTCAGAAGGCCCACTGTGGGCCTGATCTGAGCACTTTATACACATGAAGTTATTTTGCCCTCGTAGAATAAGATGATGCTGGTCTTAGCCTGGATTCCACAGAAAGCAAAGCCCGAGGCACTGGCTCATGCCTAGCTACGCTTTGTTAGGATTTGTTAGGAAGTGCATCCGAGGCTGCAGGAGGGAGGGAGGCACCAGGGGAGGGAAGCAGGGAAGGACGTGGAACCCCCGGCCCCACCGTGAGCTGGAGTGCGCTGTCCAGCGGAGCCTCCTCCAGGAAGGCAGGTGGAAGCAAGCCTGTAGAGCGTCATCCCCCATGGGTCAGTGTTCACCCCAAGTGGCTTTACGTGCCCCACACACACACTTGATTACTCAAGAGCAGGTGCTAGGCAGAGTCCCCGAGGAGCCCCAGGGCAGGAGGCGAGAGGCTGGCAGGCTGGACGCAAGGCCAGGCCTTCCAGCTGGAAGCGTCTGGCTGCAGAGCATCACCAAAGTGTGAGCAAAGGGTCCAGCTCAAGGTCTGAGCATCTGCTGGGGAGTTATAGGAAAGGGCTGGCCAGGGCTCAGATTACAGGGCTACCAGGCTAACCCGTGACTTGGGGGGAAGGGGGTTAAAACAACCCCACGGCCAAGGTCGGGAGGAGGTGAGGGGTGGTGTTTCCCTTTGGAGAACAGGGGCAGCTACAGACGTGGCCGTGGCACGCCCCCTTTTGCATGTAGCTCTGCAGCCAAAGAGGCTGCCACAAAGCCTTTCCCTCAGCTCCGCGGCCCGGGCGACCCTCTGCACCCCAACCCCCGCAGCCACTGCCAGCCAAGGGCCACTTATCTGGAGACAAATCTGGGCAAGAGAGAAGCTTTAAAATTCTAATGTCAGTTATTTCACTCTTCTCCCATCTTTTGGGATAAAAAAACAAACAACATGCCTTGGGATAATATTTTGGCACCTGCTTATCGAGCTTCTGTTACTGTGTTTTGTTTCTTTTTCTTAAGGACCCTTGCTTTTAAAATGTGCTAGAATTAAACTCCGTTGTTAGCCTACTGCAATCCTAATTACCTTGACAAATGCTGTGGAAAACTTTCCAGTGGGCTAAGTCAGAACTGCTTTGATGCTGGAATGAATGTCTATCCCTGCGCTGCTTTAGAAATAAGTCAATCTATTCACGGGAAGAGCTGGACGTGGCATTTGGGGTGGGGCAAATCCATGTTCTATATTTATTACCTGTGTAGATTTGGCCAGGTCACTTCACTTCTGTGAGCAGTGGGTGTCTCATCTGTAAAGTGGGTATAAGTGTACGTGCTTCTTAGGGATAGCATGAGCGTGATGGGGATTAGGTCTGTAACAGTCCCAGGTGCGGGGAGGGGCTGTGGCTCAAGCAGCTGAGCACCTGCTTTCCACACGGGAGTCGCCAGTGCCTTCTAAACAGAAACAAAACAACAAGCAAACAAGTGGAAAAACCTCCTCAGGCGAGCGGATGTGGCTCAGTGGCTGAGTGCTGGTTTCCTACATTGGAGGTCCCAGGTTCAATGCCCAGCCCCCATACCTAAAAAAAAATTTAAAAAAAGCAATCCCAGCTGGTAGAGGGTTTAGTAATTATAGATAGACAATCTATTTTTCTACTTTCCCTGCTTGTAGTTCCCTGAGCAATACAGTCTTTGTGTAACATAGAAACACACAGAATGCTGAACACAAAAGTGGGGTTTCAAACCAATGGGTTAGAAATCCACAGGGTGAGAGTTTACAGTTATCACCAAGAATTGGGACCAGGGATTGAAAACCTAAGCTGGGATTTGTAGGCTAATCGGATTTTTTCCCTGACTGGTGAGTTTCTATGAAAAATCTGACAAAGTCACTCTAATGAAAATACATTTGTTGTGGTTAACAGTAAATCAGATGGCAAATATGCTTGCCTTTGTTGCTTAATTAAGAGTTTCCAGAAAATCCCAGTCCTCCTTTTGAAAGTATAACTGTTGGGTCCTTTCAAAGCCATCTCTAGACATGGTGCTGTCCAACAGAACTTCCAGTGATGATGAAATCCTCCAGTGTGGTAGCCACGCGTGCTCGGGGAGCACTTGAAGTGTGGCGAGCGGGACTGAGACACTGAAGTCTTAATTTTATTTAATTTTAATTAACACGTATTTAAACAGTCGCATACAGCCTGTGTCTACCATACAGCTCTAATGCGACTGAGTGTTGGTGAAACTGGAGCACTGTCCATTTATAATTGGACTCAGTGGACAAACAGTGGTTCCCGATTTGGGGTCTAAACGCTGATATAATTTCTCCATGACTCTGCAGAACTGTATTTAGGAGACTAGCCTATGTATTTCACTATCAGCATGACCATGGACTGGTCATTTCTTTTCTCTGAACCTTAGTTTCCCAAGCTGTCAAATTAGTAACAATAATATTCCTTGGTAGGGTGTTATGAGGCCAGGATAAAATTCTAAGCCTGCTCTACCTTTTTCTAGCTGGGTGACTGTAGCACTTTGGTATTGTTTATGAATTCCAAAAATAGATAATTGTGTTGTGTTTGTAAACTGGTCTGTTCTTCTGGGCATATTAGATTGTATTAAATCCAGAAGTTTCACTTTTACTTGATTAACTTATGATGAGGGCTTTGATTTGACCACGTCAGTAGGATGTTGATGGGGACTCACAGAGAAAATGACACTGCAGAGGAAAGAGTTTTTAGTTTTTGATGCTGGAGCTCTGGGAAGCAGACACAGGAGAAGAACACAGAGGAATAGAGATGGCTCCACAGACACGACCAAGGGCCCGGGAAGAGAGAGGAGCCTGCTAGCCTCCAGCCGCAGCTGAGCCGGAGCGAAATAAGCCCCGGGGAGGGAGAGGAGCCTTATCCCAGCCTTCAGCCAAGATCGGAAGAAGCGGGGACCACAGAGCTAAAGAGGAAGAGGACGCTGAGCCCTCACAGGGATTGACAGCCATCTTGCTTCAACACGTGGCAACAGACTTTGGTGTGGAAGTAACTGACTTTTTTTTGGTTCAGATTTATTTTATTTATTTCTCTCCCCTCCGCCACCCCTGCTCCCCGTTGTCTGCTCTCTGTGTGTTCTTCTGTGTCTGCTTGCATTTTTATCAGGTGGCACTGGGAATCGGTGTCTCTTTTTTTGTTGCGTCATCTTGCTGCATCGGCTCTCCGTGTGTGTGGCACCACTCCTGGGCAGGCTGAGCTTTTTTGGCATGGGGCAGCTCTCCTTGCAGGGCACACTCCTTGCGTGGGGGGCACCCCTACATGGGGGGCACCCCTGCAAGGCACGGCACTCCTTGCATGTAGCAGCACTGTGCATGGGCCAGCTCACCACACAGGCCAGGAGGCCCTGGATATCAAACTGTGGACCTCCTATATGGTAGGCAGATACTCTTATCAGTTGAGCCACATCCACTTCCCAGTAACTTACTCTTATACCCTCTGTAAAAGCCAACAGAGTTCTGGTACTTTGCATCAGCACCCTTTAGCTGACTGAAACAGTGACCTTAGACAAGTTACTTAACCTCTCTATGCTTCCATTTCAACTTGGAGATGGGAATTAATGTTAATAATCTGATAAGATTTTTGTGAGGATTAAGTAGGAACTGCAAATCTGGGGGCATGATACAACCTATATATTTGTTTGTTCTTGCTATTTGAATATTAATATATTTAATAAATCACTACCAGTGTTTTCATAGATTTGTTTCTTTACTGTTCTCTTGGAACTGATCTTCCTGTGTCATACTAACAATTTCTAAAACCATATTTGATATCTTTTTTTTTTTTGATACTATCTTTTTAAGCAAGAAAACATTTTGTTTCAGTTTCATAAATATGTTTCATCACAGTCTCTATGTCAAATAGATTTATTTTCGGGTTGGGCCAAACAAGTTTTAAAGGCACTACTTTATTTTTTTTAATATGGAAGAGCTCAAAATTACGGAAAAGTAATCTCAAAATTACATGAATAAATTCTTTTCCTTAAACCCTTTAAAAAAAAACCCTGTGTTTTCCCCCCATCCATGCTGTGCTCAGGAGATAACTGCAAGCCCGAAGCCACAGCGGGGCCTGGCTGGAGGAGCTCGGGGCTGTGGAGCGGCGGTGACGGAGGGAGGAAATCCCAGGGAGGAGGCAGCCGCAGAAGGCTCCTGACTGCGTGCCTGCGCGGGGCAGGAGCGTGTGTTCTGTCCTTCTGGGGAAAGGGCCCTACCAAGTCAATCAGGCCGGAGCTCCCGGCGAGGGGGAGGAGGAGGAAGGGAGAAGGCATCCCTGGATGGCTCGGCGGGTGGGTGCACGGGCTCCCTGCCGCCATGTGGCACCCGCCTGCAGGTGAGGGACGGAGGAGGAAGGGAGAAGGCATCCCTGGATGGCTCGGCGGGTGGGTGCACGGGCTCCCTGCCACCACGTGGCCGCCCCCGCCTGCAGGTGAGGGACGGAGGAGGAAGGGAGAAGGCGTCCCCGGATGGCAGATGGGTGCTCAGGCTCCCTGCCGCCACCCCTGCCTGCAGGTGAGGGAAGGTGGGTGCAGGAGTCAGGACTCTCTAGGGAAACAGGACCGACAGGAGAGACCTGAAAATAGCATGAGGGTTCACAAACTGTCTCCCGCGCGGTGGGGACGCATTAGGCCGCGTTCCGCAGGGCAGGCGGCAAGCCAAGGGCTTCGAGGAAGGTCTTGATGGGTTCCCAGGAGACGCTGCTGTCCCAAGACAGGGGTTCTCTCTCTGACTGCCGACATCACGTCCCCTTTCACAGCTTCAGCTGACCGGGTGAGCTTCCGACAGCAACCTCCTCGGCTGATGGTCGAGGTCACCGGCCATCTCTGCCATCGACTCACTGGGACGAGAGCCCATGAAACGGCTTGTATTACAGTCAGCCCAGTGCTCGCGGGACCAGACACCTGGGCACCGTGGCCCGGCCGAGCCGACGCATCCGCCCACCCACCACAGTGAGTTTTCAGGTTTCTAGGATTCTGTAGTAGAGGAAGTCCAGGAAAGGGGGGCTCGCACGTGCGTGAGTGGGTCCACCCATCCACCTGCCACCCTGCATGAGTTCCTCAGAGACAGCCACAGACACCCGCCTTCCCAGCCTCTGCATCTGCTGCCCCCGCCCGCCATCTCTGCCCCCCCCACCCCAATTCCAGGCTCATCCTTGAGAGCACGGCCTCCTGGAGCAGAGCACCCAGACCTCCCTGCCCACGCAGGGAGATCGGAGGGGGGGGGGGGGGCAGTGGCGTGTGTGGGGCTGACCGGCCACTCTGGACATGGCAGCAGTTCCAGGGGCTGAGGGGACATGAGAAGGCGGGCAGAAGCATCTGCTCTGCTGTAGGGGCCTAACGGCCCCCCTCCAGTGAAAGGAGAAGGGCCAGGACCCGCTCTGAGGCCCGCTCTGAGGCCGCGCACCTGGATTCAGGTGAGAGCGGGGAGGGGGAGGGGGGCACACGTTTCCCTCCTGGCTCCCCCGTGCTCCCCACCACGGAACTCGTGCAAGCGAGCCGAGCCGACCTGTGTCAAGGGAAGACGGCTTCAGGCGACTTCTGGGGGTGGCGGCGAGGGCTGCTCTGGGCTGGGGGTCCTTCTGGGGGTGGCGGCGAGGGCTGCTCGAGCTGGGCTGGGGGTCCTTCTGGGGGGGATAATCAGCCCAGAAGCAGGAAAGCGCCTGGGGGCTGCTGGGTGTGGGGAGGAGACCCCAGTGGCTAAGGGGTCCAGCCCAGGAAAAGGGAAGGGGAGCCCGGGAGGACGGCTGAGCCTCGGGGGCCGGGGGCCCACGGGCGGCTCGGGGTTCGCTCGCTGTGCTCGGGTTCTATTGCTGCAGTAACAAATTATCACCAACTTCGTGACTCAACACAACACAAACGTCTGCGCTACAGTTCTGGAGGTGGGAAGTCCAAGGCCGCTCTCCCTGGGCTACAGCGGGCCGGGGCCGCGGGGCGCCCGCAGGCTCGGGGGGCTGCGCCGCCTGGCCTTTCCCAGCTCGCCGAGGCCCGGCTTTCTCGGCTCACGGCGCCTTCACGTCCCTCTGACCACAGCTGGGAGAGGCGCTCTAAAGGCCCGTGATTAGATCGGGCCTTTGGGGATAAACCGGGATAATCTCATCCGACCGCAATCACAACTGCAAGGTTCCTTTGTGCCTTGGAAGGTACCACATTCACGGGTCCCGGGGACCAGGGCGTGGCATCTTGGGGGGCCATTATCCAGCCTGCTACACCTGGGGCTGAGGCGTCTCCACCAGGGCACCCTCGGGTTTCGTGAAGGAGACAGGGGAGCAGAAATTTTAAAGCCCTATAGTGTCCAGTGCTCGGGAGTGTGTGGGCAAACGGGCATTTACAATTCTGTGGGTGGAAATAGAAACTGCTACAACTTTCTTGGAGAGAAATTTGACAGTGGGTGCTAAACTTTAAAACCCACATATCTCTATATGAGTCATCCCACTTCTAGAAATTGATCCTACAGAAATAAAGCATGAGAATATCAGAGATTGATACAGCTATAGTTATAGATATAAGCTTTTGTTGTGACATTGTAATACAGAAAAACTGAAAATAGGCTATGTATACATCAATAATGTGAATAAATAAATGATGCTATATCCATGCAATGGAATTTTATGAAGACATTTAAAAGGATAAAGATCTATAAATATTGACCTTAAAAATGTTCACGATATATTATTGAATGAAAAAAAAAAGTCAATATGAATAGCATAATCCCATTTTGTCTAGAAAAAAAGGAAAAATACATTCTGCTATGTACTATGTATAAATACATAAAGCTAACATCTACATTAACTTGGGGGAAAATTGATTTGTTTTTTAAAAAAACTTTATTATTTTTACTTTTGTTTTTATTATTTTTCTTTTTAACTTGGGGGAAATTGGGGAGACAATGCTACAAACCGTTAACAGGGTTTAGAAGGGGTGCAGGTGGGGGGAGGAGGCATACTGGTGGGATCTAACAGGCGAAAATGCAAATGGTCGCTACTTACTGGACTATTATTTGTAGAGTAATGGGAGAGGTGGGAGTTGGGTGATTTTTAAACGCATTTTTTTTCCTGTTTTTCAATATTAAATAAAAAATTAAGGGCACTCTCCCCAAGCCCGTGCGAGCAGGTCAGAGAGGGCGCCTGTCCAGGAGGGGGTGGGCGGGTCCCAGCCCGCAGCCGGCAGCTGCCTGCCAAGGCTCCGCGGAGCTCCGGGCCGGGCACCCGGAGCCCACCCAGGGGCCGTGTCGGCCTCCGCGCTCCCCGCTGCGGACGAGGCCCTGGGCCTGCTCTAAGGTGCCCCGGGAGGGCCAGCCATGGCGTCTCCGTAGGCAGCAGCTCTGGATCCAGGAGCCACGAGCAGTTCCACATCCCTCTCTGCCTTAGTGTCCCTCTCTTTAAATGGGAAACACATGAATCGCGAAGGCTATGTTACAGAACAGTATACACACTATGATCCTAACTGCATAAAAACATATCTCCCCCCCCCATGGCTCCCTCGTCTGTCTGCTCGTTGTATGCTCGTCTTCTTTAGGAGGCACCAGGACCCCCCGTGTGGGAGGGGAGGGTCCAACTGAGCCACACCCGCTCCCCTATCAGTTGTTAAACGTATACAAAACGTATATGCTCTTTAGGTAATGGATGGTGGGGGGAAAGTATATACAAACCAAGAGAAAAGACTAGAAGGATATTTTCCAAGACAGCCTCCATGGTTCTTTCGGGAACAGGACCCGGGCGACGCCGCTTCTTTGTCCCACGGCGCACGCGCACTCCATGCCGCGGTGCCTCACCCTGCACCATCCAAGCTAACTCACAGGGCAGCTGCCCCGGGAAGGTGCGTGAGGAGCCCCGCCGATGCGAGGCGGGAGGCTGGAGGCGGGGAGGGCCAGGGCGCACCAGCCGCACCTCCGCCCGCCCCCGCGGTGGTGCTGAAGGAAAAGACAAGCGTATCAGAGGGATTTGCTCCCCAAAGCCACTTCCGGGCACGGCCAGGGGTGAGGGCCCCTGTGCAGTCAGCTCTCCACCCCCCACCCCCCACCCCGACTCGGCG
Organism: Dasypus novemcinctus; assembly: GCF_030445035.2. Taxonomy (NCBI): domain Eukaryota; kingdom Metazoa; phylum Chordata; class Mammalia; order Cingulata; family Dasypodidae; genus Dasypus; species Dasypus novemcinctus. The sequence goes on along the minus strand of NC_080678.1, from coordinate 80,945,136 downwards.
ACGACCCCCGATCACGGTCCTCAGAGCCGACCAGGGGCGGAAAGTCTGGGGGCTGGACCCTCAGGGTTTGGAGTCCCAGGTCCCTCGAGCCGCGGCGGCCGAGCCACTCCAGCGTGCCCACCTGCTCACGTCTTGTCCAGGTTCACCGTCACACTGGCCCTTCCTCGGCCCTCGCCGCAGGCCCTGGGCACCCGGCTGGGTGTGAGGTTTCGGAGGGGGAACCTGGAGGTTCCGAGCCCGAGTCTCCCTGTGGTCAGAGAAGCAAATGTTGTATTCTTCTGCCCTCCTGTGGCCAGGCCCAAGATTGCAAGCGCCAGCCTCCTCGCCTCCCTGCTGTTATGCTGGAACTGGCCACCAGAGGGCAGGCTTCTCAACACGACCCCACCCAATGCGTGGTCCCGCTCCCAGCTTGCTGTTATTTAGTTAAAGGTTTGTTTTATTTACTTATTTCTCCCCTGCCCCCATTGTTTGTGCTTGCTGCCTGCTCTCTTTGTTGTGTCTGCTTGTCTTTTATTTTTTGAGGAGGACTGAATGAATCCAGTTCCTCCCATGTGGAAGAGAGGTGCCCAATGGCTTGAGCATATCCTCTCCCTGCTTGTTGAGTCTCTCATCTTGTTTCCCTGTGTCTTCTCGTTGTGTCATCTTGTTGCATCATCTTGCTGTGTCATCTTGTTGCATCAGCTTGCCACACTGGCCCATCACATCAGCTTGCTGTCTTGCTTGTCTTCTTTAGGAGGCACTGGGAACCCTGGGACCTCCCATGTGGTAGGCAGGCACCCAACTGCTTCAGCAACATCTGCTTCCCCCTGTTGTATTTTTTAGTAGATTATTTTATTTATTGATTTGATTTTTAGATTATTTTCTCCAGGCTTTCTAAAGAAATTTTTATTAGAGAAGTTATAGGTTTAGAGTAGACTCTTTTTAAACAGCGTTATTAAGGTATGATTCATATACCATACACTTCACCCATTTATAAATACCATTTAATGATCTTTACTATATATTCAGAGTTGTGCAACCATCATCTTTGTAATTTTAGAGCAGAAAGAAAACCCTACCCATTAGCAGTCACCCCTTCATTCTTGTCCCCTCATCCAGCACTTGGAAACCACTAATCTACCTTCTGTCTCTACAGATTTGTCTATTCTGGACAGTTCATAATTGTAATCATGGACTATATGACCTTTCATGAGTGGCTTCTTTCACTTAACAGTGTTTTCTAGGTTCATCAATTTGATAGAATGTATCACTGCTTTTATTGCTTAATCATATTCCATTGTATGGATATATCACATTTCATTTACCCATTCATCAGTTTAAGGACATTTGAGTTGTTTCTACTTTTGTCTATTATAAATAACGTTTCTGGGTGGCGGACTTTGCCCAGTGGTTAGGGCGTCCGTCTACCACATGGGAGGTCCGCGGTTCAAACCCGGGGCCTCCTTGACCCGTGTGGAGCTGGCCCATGCGCAGTGCTGATGCGCGCAAGAAGTGCCGTGCCACGCAGGGGTGTCCCCGTGCAGGGGAGCCTCACGCGCAAGGAGTGTGCCCTGTAAGGAGAGCCGCCCAGCGCGAAACAAAGTGCAGCCTGCCCAGGAATGGCGCCGCACACACGGAGAGCTGACACAAGATGACACAGCAAAAGAGACACAGATTCCCGTGCCGCTGACAACACAAAAGCGGACAAAGAAGACACAGCAAATAGACACAGAGAACAGACAACCAGGGTGGGGGGGGAGGGGAGAGAAATAAATAAATAAATAAATCTTTTGAAAATAAATAAATAATGTTTCTGTGAACATTTAGGTACAAACCTTTGAGCGAATGAATGTCTTCATTTATCTTATGACTATAAACCTAGGAATGGAATTGTTGGGTCATATGATACTTCTATGATATAAATATAATATAATATAATATAATATAATATAATATAATATAATATAATATAATATAATATAATATAATATAATATAATATTCCCATGTGGAAGGTGGGCACCCAACTGCTTGAGCCATATATCTGCTCCCCTCTAGCTTTCTTTCAAGTGACATTTACATCCTTTTCAGCCACAATCCCATTTATAAACCAGCTCTATTAGTTCTACTCACTGTAATGTTACCATCAACTCTATCCATTTCCACACTTTTACAGTCACGTTATTTAAAACATCTCATATAGTAAGCATCAATACACCTTCTCAGTCCTCCTTTTATCACCTAATAACCTATAATCTAGGGTTTAACTCCACGTGTTCATTCTTTGTATTTAGTTGCTATTAGTGAGACCATGCAATATTTGTCCTTTTCTATCTGGCTTATTTCACTTAACATAATATCTTGAAGGTTCGTCCATGTTATCATATGTTTCCCAATTTCATTTCTTCTTACAGGAGCATAGTATTCCATCATATGTATATACCACATATTGTTTGTCCATTCATTGGTTGACGGACACTTGGGTTGTTTTATCTTTTGGCAATTGTGAATAACGCTGCTATGAACATTGGTGTACAAATGTCTGTTCATGTCAGTTTTCAGTGATTTTGGATATATTCCTAGTAGAGGAATTGCTATCATATGACTGTTTTCTATGTTTAACTTCCTGAGGAACTGCCTAACTGTTTTCCACAGAGGCTGCACCATATTACATTTCCATCAACAGTGAAGGAGTGTTTCTCTTTCTCGCCATACTCTCCAGCACTTATTGTTTTCTGTTTTTTTGATAATGGCCATTCTATGTGGTGTGAGGTAATATCTCATTGTCATTTAGATTTGCATTTCCTTAATAGCAAGTGATATTGAACATTTTTTCATGCACTTTTTTGGCCACTTGTATTTACTCTTTGGAGAAATGTTTATTTAAGAGTTTTCCCCCTTTTTAAATTGGATTGCTTGTTCTTTTATTGTTGAGTTGTATGATCCCTTTAGTATAGAACAGAAATCAAATCCTTATTGGATATGTGGTTTCCAAATATTTTCTCCCATTGAGTGCGCTGAATTTTCACTTTTTTGGCAAAGTCCTTTGAATCGCCGAAGTGTTTAAGTTTGAGGAGGTCCCATTTAACCATGTTTTCTTTTGTTTATCATGCTTTTAGGGTAAGGTTAAAAATCCACCACCTAACAGCAGGTCTTGAAGATGTTTCCCTACATTTTCTTCTAGGAACTTCATGGTTATAGATTTTAGAGTTAGGTCTTTGATTCATTTTGAGTTAATTTTTGTATAATTTTTGTGTGATGGGTCTTCTTTCTTTATTTTGCATATGGATATACAGTTCTCCCAACACCATTTATTGAATAGACTGTTCTGCCCCAGCTGGGTGGGCCTGACAGCCTTGTCAAAAATCACACGACCATAGATGTGAGGGTGTATTTCCAAACTATCAATTCAGTTCCACTGATCTATGTGTTGATCATTATTCCAGTACCATGTTTGTTTATGGGTTTTTTTAAACCACTATAGTTAGGTACTATGATTTAAAGTCCAGAGGTAAGAGTCCTCCAAGTTTGCTCTTCCTTTTTAAGATGTTTCTGGCTATTTGGGGTCCTTTACCCTTCCAAATTTGATAATTATGTTGTCCATTTCTTTAAAAAATGCTGGTGGAATTTTTATCAAGATTGCATTTAATCTGTATATCAATTTGGATAGAATCGCCATCTTAACGATATTTGGTCTTCCTATCTATGAGCACAGAACGTTCTTCCATTTAGGCCTTTTAAAATTTCTTTTAGCAACGCATTGTATTTTTCTGAATGTAAGTGCTTTACCTCCTTGGTTAAGGTTATCCTTAAATATTTGATTCTTTTAGTTGCTATTGTAAATGCAATTTTTTCCTGACTTCCTCCTCAGATTGCATATTACTACTGTATAGAAACACTACTGATTTTTGTGTATTAATCTTGTATCCTGAAGTCATTTATTAGCTCATGCAGTTTTTTGTACATTTTTGGGGACTTTCTTGGTAGAGGATCATATCATCTGCAAATATGAAAGTTTTACTTCTTCCTTTCCAATTTGATGCTTTTTATTTCTTTTTCTTGCTTGATTGCTCTAGCTAGAACCTCTTGCACTATATTGAACAACTGTGGTGACAGTGGGCTTTCTTGTATTGTTCCCAATCTCAATGCAAAAGCTTTCAGTCTTTCACCATTTAATACCATGTTAGCTGTGGGTTTTTCATATATGGCCTTTACCATGTGGAGAAAGTTTCCTTCAATTCTTATCTTTTGTAGGGTTTGTTTGTTTGCTTGCTTGCTTGGTTTTTTAATTAATTAATTTTTTTATTCCTCCCCTTGTGGCTGGCTTGCTTGCTGTCTGCTCTCCATGTCCATTTGCTGTGCATTCTTCTGTGTGTCTGTATTTATTTTTATTTATCCCCCCGCCCCTTGCAGCTTGCTTGTTGTTTTTTGCTCTCTGTGTCCATTCACTGTGCATTCTTCCGTGTTTTTTACTTGTTTCCCTTTTTGTTGTGTCACCTTGCTGAGCTGGCTCTCCGCAGCACTTACAGGCCAGGCAGCACTCTTGGGCATGCAGGCGAGCCTGCCTTCACAAGGAGGCCCCCGGACGTGAACCCAGGGCCTCCCATATGGTAGACGGGAGCCCAACTGATTGAGCCACAGTCACTTCCTTACTTGCTTGTTTTTTTAGGTACTGGGGCTGGGAATTGAACCTGGGACCTCGTATGAGGGAAGGTGCCATTCAGTCACAGAGCTACACTGGCTCCCCTCTTTTGTAGTATTTTTATCAAGAAATGATGCTGTATTTTGTCAAATGTCTCTTCTGCGTCAATCAATAGTGTCATGTGATTTTTCTTTTTTGATTTATTAATGTGGTGTATTAAGCTGATTGACTTCCTTGTGTTCAACCACCCTTGTATGCCTGGTATAAAACCTATTTGATCATGATGAATAATTATTTTAATGTGTTGTTGGATTTGATTAGCAGGTATTTTGTTGAGGATTTTTGCATCTGTATTCAATAGGGAAATGGGTCTGTAATTTTCTTTTTTCATACTATCTTTATCTGGCTTTGGTATTAGGGTGATATTGGCTTCATAGAATGAGTTTAGTAGCATTCCTTCTTGTTCAATTTTTTGGAAGAGCTTGAGTAAGATTGGTATTAAATCTTTGAATGCTTGGTAGAGCTCACCTGTGAAACCATCTGGTCCTGGGTCTTTCTTTTGGGTAGTTGTTTGATGACTGTTTCAATCTCTGTACTTGTGATTGGTTTGTTAAGGTCTTCTATTTCTTCTAGGGTCAGTGTGGGTCATTTGTACATTCCTAGGGATTTTCCCATTTCATCTAAATTGTCTAGTTTTTTTGGTGTACAATTGTTCATAGTATCCTCATCTCTTTTATTTCTGTGGAGTCAGTAGTGATGTTCCCATTTTCATTTTTTATTTTATTTATTTACATCCTCTTTTTCTCTCTCTCTCTTTTTTTCAGTTTAGCTAAGAGTTTGTCAATTTTGTTAATCTTCTCAGAAATTCAACTTTTGGTTTTTTTAATCTTCCCTACTTTTTTTCTCAATTTAATTTATTTCTGCTCTGATCTTTGTTACTTCATTCCTTCTATTTGCTTTGGGATTAGTTTGCTGCTCTTTTTCTAGTTCCTCCAGCTGTGTATTTAGGTCATTGGTTTTAGCTTTTTCTCCTTTTTTTAAATGTAAACACTGAGGGCTCTAAATTTCCCTCTCAGCACTGCCTTTGTTTCCTCCCATAGCCTCTGGTATGTCATTTCCTCATTTTCAATTTTTTTTGAGATATTTATTGATTTCTCTTGAAATTTCTTCTTTGACTCACCGATTATTTAAGAATGTGTTGTTTAATCTCCATATATTTGTGAATTTTCCCTTTTCCCACTTGTTGATTTCCAACTTTCTTCCATTATGATCAGAGAAAGTGCTTTGTATAATTTTGATCTTGTTGAATTTATTGAAATCTGCTTTGTGACCCAACATGTGGTCTATTCTGGAGAAAGATCCATGAGCACTTGAGAAGACTGCATTTCCTGTTGTTTTGGAGATGCAATGTTCTGTATATGTCTGTTAGGTTTAATCCATTTATCATAATAGTCAAGCTCTGTTTCTTTATTGATCCTCTTCCCAGATGTTCTATCCAATGCTGAGAATGAAGTATTGAAGTCTCCAATTATTATTGTAGGTATATCTATTTCTCCCTTCAGTTTTGCCAATGTTTGCCTCATGTATCTGGGGGCATCTTGGTTAGGTTCATATACATTTATGCTTGTTATTTCTTCCTGATGTATTGCCCCTTTTATTAATATGTAATGTCCTTCCTTGTCTCTAATAACAGTTTTGTTTTTAAAGTCTATTTCATCCAATATAAGTATAGCTACTCCAGCTTTTTTGTTGTTGTTGCTGCATGCATGGAATATCTTTTTCCAACCTTTCCCTTTTAATCTATTGATATCCTTTGGTCTAAGGTGACTCTCTTATAGAGAGCACATAGAAGGCTCATATTATCTTATCTATGCCAGTCTGTATCTTTGGAGAGTTTAATCCATTAACATCCAATGTTATTACTATAAAGGCAGTTCTTATTTCACTCATTTTGACCTTTGGGTTTTATCTGTCATATTTTATTTTAACCACTCTTCTTACACTTTCAGTTACTTTTATTTATATAATCTTCATTTTTAGACTCTCTTCCAAGCCTTTGTCTCCTGTCTTTTCTTTGCAGGCTGTAGCACTCCCTTTAGTATTTCTTGCAAAGCTGATCTCTTTGTTATAAACTCTCATTTTTTGTGAATATTCTAAATTCGTCCTTATTTTCAAAAGACAATCTTGATGGATATCAGGTCTTGGCTGACAATTTTTTTCTCTTGCAGTATCTTAAATATACATACCACTGTCTTCTTGCCTCCATGGTTTCTCATGAGAAATCAGCGCTTAATCTTATTGGGTATCCCTTATATGTTTTGCATTGCTTTTCTCTTGCTGCTCTCAGAATCCTCTCTCTGTCTTTGGCATTTAATATTCTGATTAGGACATGTCTTGGAGTTGGTCTATTGGATTTATTCAGATGGGAGTATATTGTGCTTCCTGGACAGGGATATCTATGTTCTTCAATAGGGTTGAAAATTTTTCTACCATTATTTCTTCAAATATTCCTTCTGCCCCTTTTCACTTCTCCTTCTGCGACTCCTATGACATGTATGTTTGCACATTTTTTTTTTTGCCATCATTTAGTTGCCTGAGACTGTTCAATTTTTTCCATTCTTTACTTCATCTGTTCATTTGTATGTTCACTTTCAGAGGCCATTTCTTCAAGTTCACCAATCCTTTCTTCTACCTCCTCAAAACTACTATTATATGATTCCAATGTATTTTTCATTTCATTGTGCCTTTCATTCCCATAAGATCTGCTATTTTTCTATGTATTCTTTCAAATTCTTCTTTGTGCTCATCAATTGTCTTCTCATATCCTTAATCTCTTTAGCCATCTCATTGAATTTATTAAGCAGATTTGTTTGAACATCTATGATTAGTTGTTTCAACTCCTTCATATCATCTGGAGGCTTATCTTACTCCTTTGACTGGGCCATATCTTCCTGTTTCTTGGCATGGATTTTAATTTTTTGTTTTTATTCTCTTGGCATCTGTATTTACTCTGGGTTCAGTCTCTCTTTAGTTTAGGACTCTCTCCTTTTCTCCCTTGCTGGCTGTGTAGTAGGAGTTGAGGATGTAGTTCGTGCTATGAACTGTGGAGGCTGAAGCTGCCCACATTGCCTCAGGAACCAGTGAAGCTTCTCCCACCTTTCTCCTCTGCCAAGGGTAGGGACAGAGCCACAGCTGTGTGTAGTAATCCAAGTTGTGCAGGCCAAGACTGTCTGCAGTTTCCCCAAGCAACAGATGAAGTTTCATTCCCCTTCCTCCCTGGAGCAGGGATAGAGCTGCAGGTGCAGGCAGTAATCCATGCTGTTTGGGTCCAACATGGCCAAAATTTCCCAGGTAGACTGACATAGCACCACCACCCCCTCCCTGCCAGAGGTGGGGTGGACCTTCTGGAGTGCCCAACAATCTAATCCATGTGGCTGGAATGCACCTGCAGTTGCCCTGAGATGTTGAGGGAGTACTGTACCTTCTGCCCTTTGAGGATGGGAATGGAACCACCAATGCTCAACAGACCAGTCCATGCAGGCCAAAAGTGCCTACCATTGCCCAGAAAGGCTGAGGAAACACAGCTCCCCTTCTATCCTATTTGGGCAGGGATGGAGCTTCAGGTGTCTGACTATTCAGTGTGTCTGGTCCAAAAACCCCTGCAGTTACCCAGGGAGGCTGGGAAACACAGTCCCTTTCTTGTCCTACCAGGGGTGTGAGCCACAGACACCCAACAGTGGAATCTGTGCAGGCCAAAAGCACCTGCAGTTGTCCTGAGAGGATGAGGAAACACCAGCCCCCTCCTATCCTATGGGGGAGGGGTTTGAAGCAGCCTTAGGATCAAAAATGCACTCAGTACAGAGACAGGCATGAGCTTTATTGGGACTTATGGACAGGAGAGGATCTCTGGAAGTGTCAGGCTGAAGAATGAAAGTAATGCTCCACAAAGAGGTGAGAAAAGATGGGACAATATATGGGGTCTCAGAACAAAGACATACCATAGGGTATGGGAACAGAGTTTCTGCAAGAGTTACATGAAATACGCAAATGGGGTGTCTGGTGATGTTACACAAGGAAAGGAGTATACAGCCTGTGAAGATTAGTGTTTATAGTACCATCTGCACATTTCTTTCCTTTGAGGAGGTTTGTTACTTTTAACTAGTGAGTGCCTAGGTTATGCTGGCAGCTACCTACTTTGGGCTCTGTTTTATTTAAGGGGGGGCAGCCTGGGCACTGGGCTCCCACAGCTGACAATTTTCTTCTCTCAGGATCCTAGTTATAGCATACCACTGTCTTCTCGCCTCCATGGATGCTGATGGAAATCCGCACTAGGTCTTACTGTGTGTCCCTTGTATGTGGTGGTTTGCTTCTCCCTTGTTACTCTCAGAATTTTCTCTTTTACTTTGACATTTGATATTTTGAGCAGTATATGTCTTGGAGTAGGTGTATTTGCATATATTCTGGTTAGGGTACACTGTGCTCTTGGACATGTAAGGTCATTTATTTCCTGAGAGTTGGGAGATTTTCAGCCATTATTTCCTCAAATACTCTTTCTGCCCCTTCTGCCTTCTCTTCTCCTTTTGGAACTCCCATGACACATATGTTGTGTTTCATATTATCATTCAAGTCTCTAAGCCTCTGCTCAATTTTTTTCCATTCTTTACTCTCTTAGTTCTTTTCTACCTTCAATTTCAGCTGTTCTGCTATCTATATCACTTTTTCTTTCTTCTGTCATTTCAAGTCTGGTGTTGTATGCCTCTAAGCTGTTTTTGATCTCACCTATGGTGTCTTTCATTCCTATGGGCTCTGTTATTTCTCTGTTCAGGTTTTCAAATTCTTCTTTGTGCTTGCTCAGTGTCTTCTTGATGTCCTTTATCTCTTTAGCCATATTGTCTTTCAACTCATTAATTTGATTGGATTTTGGAAATTTGTGGGCATCTCATTGGTTAGGTGTCAGAAATCTTATGTCTCATCTGGGGATTTGATATGTTCCTTTTCTTGGGCCATGTCTTCCATTTACTTAGTATGGCTTGTAATTTTTTGCTGATGTCTAGGCATCTGATCAGGATGGTGAGTTTACTTAGATGCTCAGTTTCTCTCTCTTTCGTAGGGATTTAGAGGTGGGAAGCTGTGTGTTACTGCTCTTCTTTGATTCTTGGTTCAACTTGTTCTGGGTCTTTAGGATTGCCCCTGTTATTTGCTCGAATCTAGTCTGGACCCAGTGATGAGTTGCAGACCTGCTTCCAAGAGCCTTGGGGAGGGAGCCTGTAAAGACCGGAAAGAGCCTCTCTTACCTGTTTATTTTACTTTCCTTGCTGCCCTTCCTTGGTCAGCCAGCACCTGGTACTCTTTGGCAGCCCTCTCAGTTCAAAGCCTGGTTGGAATGTTTTTGCTGCAACACAGACTGGATTGATGTGATAGAGGATCCGGCCTGGAGGCCAAGAGCCTCATAATTCAAACTTTCTCAGAGGCAGTTCTCTATTCTTTACTAGCAGCCCCCTCCCTTTTCCCAGGCAGGAACTAATCCCCCTCCCCTCAGTATCCTCAGCACCCTGCCCAGGTAGGGAGGGAGATTGACGGTTCCCAAGGCAAAGGATGACACGGTCCCACCCAGCCTGGAAGGGCTCCTGGGACACAGCAGAGACCAAATTTGTGGGTCAAAAGCTGAGTCAGCCTTAGGCTGTGTCCCTCTCTCTCCCCTTTCCTGGAGAGGTGGATTCCTGGGGCCCTCTCTTTCTGTAGCCATGGGCTCTGAGGCCTGAGAATTCCAAAGTATCGACAGGGTGGAGGAGCCGCCAGCAGCTGCAGCTGCAGTTTCTACTCACGATCTAGCATTGCGATTCCTTTCCTGTGCCTCTCTCCTCTGGGCAGTGTCCAGCCTTCCCCTGGGGTTCTAAACCCTAGAACATCTTCTTCCAGGCTGTCTGCCTTTAGCTGTTTTTCTGGGAGAGGAGAGAGTCCCTTGTCTTTCTCGTCCGCCACCCTCCCAGAAGTTTTCTCCCTTCTATGTTCAATATTTTGAGGAACTGTCATCCTGTCTCCCAAAATGCACCATTTCACAATCCCACCAGCAGTGAGTAAGGATTCCAACTTCTCCACATCCTCACCAATACTTATTTCTGTCTTTTTAAATTATTTTTTATTATAGCTATCCAAGTTGGTGTGAAGCAGTACCCCAATGCATACTGTTTCAAAGGAAGTATTTTGAAATGCTCTCTTCTTATTTTGAAATTGGATGCATAAATTGGCTGTTCTCAAACTCTTTGTCCTCAGGACACCTTTACAGTCTTAAAAATTACTGAGAACTCAGATATTTTAGTTAGTCATCTAAAAATAACAATAAACCCATTTAATATAAACATATTTTTACCCAAAAATGTACATTTCCCAAAAAACGTAGTGAGAAGAGTAGCATTGTTATACACTTTTGTGAACCTTTTTTTCATCTTTATAAATTGATTCATATTGACATTTTATATAAATGGAATCATACAATATGTTACACAATATATTTGGTTCATAGTAATGCAGTCATAGAGTATTTGTCCTTTTGTGCCTGACTTGCTTCACCCAATATAATGTCCTCCAGTTTCATCCATGTGGTCATATGCTTTATGATTTCATTTCTTCTTACAGCTGCATAATATTCCATCGTGTGAATAGACCACCGTTTGTTTATCCATTCATCAGTTGTGGACACCTGGGATGTTTCCAACTTTTGGAACCATGTATAATGTCACTATGTACATTGGTATGCAGATGTCTATCTGCTCTCTGTTTTTCTGGGTATATACCCAGTAGTGGAACTGCAGGGTCACATGGCAAATCTATATTCAACTGCTTAAGGAACTGCCAAACAGTCCTCCACAGTGGCTGTACCATTCTGCATTCCCACCAACGGTGAATAAGTGGTCCTATCTCTCCATATCCTCTCCAGTACTTGTAGCTTTCTGTCTTTTTACTTTATTTTTTAGATCTTTTAAAAAAATTTTATATATTCTCCCCCTCCCCCGCCAACTGTGCTCACTGTCTGCTCTCTGTGTCCATTCACTGTGTCTTCTTCTGTGTCTGCTTGTTTTCTCTTTAGGAAGCACCAGGAACCAATCCTGGGACCTCCGATGTGGGAGAGAGGCATTCAATTGCTTGAGCAACCTCAGCTCACTGGTTTTGCTGGGTCTCTCATTGACTCTCTTCTGTGTCTCTTTTTTGTTGCATCATCTTGCTGCGTCAGCCTTCCACGTGGGCCAGCTCTCCGTGCAGGCCAGCCCACCTTCACCAGGAGGCCCTGGGAACTGAAACTGGGACCTCCCATATGGTACACGGGAGCCCAGTCGCTTGAGCTGCATCTGCTTCCCTGTCTTTTTTTTTTTTTTTTTTAAAGATTTATTTATTTATTTTAATTTCCCCCCCTCCCCTGGTTGTCTGTTCTCGGTGTCTATTTGCTGCGTCTTGTTTCTTTGTCCGCTTCTGTTGTCTATTTGCTGCGTCTTGTTTCTTTGTCCGCTTCTGTTGTCGTCAGCGGCACGGGAAGTGTGGGCGGCGCCATTCCTGGGCAGGCTGCTCTTTCTTTTCACGCTGGGCGGCTTTCCTCACGGGCGCACTCCTTGCGCGTGGGGCTCCCCACGCGGGGGACACCCTTGCGCGGCACGGCACTCCTTGCGCGCATCAGCACTGCACATGGCCAGCTCCACACGGGTCAAGGAGGCCCGGGGTTTGAACCGCGGACCTCCCATGTGGTAGACGGACGCCCTAACCACTGGGCCAAAGTCCGTTTCCCTCCCTGTCTTTTTAATAGTGACCATTCTGATAGGTATGAAATGGTATCTTGTTGCAGCTTTGACTTGTGTTTCCTTAATCATTAGTATTGTTGAGAATTTTTCCATGTTTTTTTTTTTCCATTTCTATTTCTTCTTTGGACAAATGTCTGTTTAAGCCCTTTGCCCATTTTTAAAATCAGGTCATTTGTTTTTTATTGTTGAGCTGTAACATCTATTTATGTAACAGGGATATTAGACCCTTATTGGACATGTGATTTCCAAATATTTTCTCCCATTGAGTCCTCTGCCTTTTCACTATTTTGACAAAGTCCTGTGAGGTGCAAGTGTTTAATTTTGAGGAGGTCCCACTTATCTATTTTTTCTTCCATTGCACATGCTTTGGGTGTAAGGTCCAAGAAACCACCAACTACCACAAGGTCTTTAAGATGTTTCCCTACATTTTCTGCTAGTAAATTTCCTGCTAGTAGTTTTATGGTCCTGGCTTTTATATTAAGGAATTTGATCCATTTTGGGTCGATTCTTCAGCACCATTTGTTGAAGAGACTGTTTTGTCCCATTAATATTAACTTGGTAGGTCTGTCAAAAACCAGTTGACTCTATAGGTGAGGGTTTATTTCTGGATCCTCAATTCTATTCCAATGATCGATGTGTCTATCTTTGTGCCAGTACCATGCTGTTTATATATATATTTTAAACATTTGTTTTTATTTATCCCTCTCCCCATCCCTCCCGTTGTCTGCTCTCTGCGTCCATTCGTTGTGCGTTCTTCTGCGTCCACTTGCATTATCCTGTGGCACTGGGAAACTGGGTCTCTTTTTTGTTGCATCATCTTGCTGCATCAACTCTCCACGTGTGTGGCACCACACCTGGGCGGGCTACGCTTTTTTCACACAGGGTGGCTCTCCTTTGCGGAGCACACTTCTTGCATGTGGGGGACCCCTACACAGGGACACCACTGCATGGCATGGCACTTCTTGTACACAGGAGCACTGCACGTGGGCCATATCACCACAGGGGTCAGGAGGCCCTGGGGATCGAATCCTGGACCCTCCATATGGTAGATGGACACTCTATCATTTGAACCATGTTTGCTTCCCAGTACCATGCTGTTTTGACCACTGTAATTTTGTAATATGTTTCAAAGTCAGGCAGCGAAATTCCTCCCACATCGCTCTTCTTTTTTTAGAATGCTTTTGACTATTCGGGTGCACTTTCCCTTCCAAATGAATTTGGTAATTGCCTTTTCCAATTCTGTAAAGTAAGCTGTTGGGATTTTGATTGGTATTGCTTTGGATATATAAATCAGTTTGGGTAAGATTGACATTGTCATGATATTTGTTCTTCCAAACCATGAACATGGAATGTCTTTCCATTTGTTTAGATCTTTTAAATTTTCTTTTGGTATTATTTTGTAGTTTTCTACATATAGGTCCTGCACTTCTTTGGTTAAATTGATTCCTAGGTATTTTTGTTGCTATTGTAAATGCAGTTTCCCCCCTGATTTCTTCCTCGGACTGTTTGGTATGAGTGTACAAAAACTACTGATTTTTGCATGTTGATCTTGTATCCTGCCACTTTGCTGAATTCATTTATTAGCTCAAGTAGCTTTGTCTTGTATACTTCAGAGTTCTCTAAGTACAGGATCATTCCATATGCAAACAGTGAGAGTTTTACTCTTTTCCTATTTGGATGACTTTATTTATTTATTTATTTATTTATTTATTTATTTATTTTCCTTGTCTCATTGCCCTAGCTAGAACTTCTAGTACAATGTGGAATAACGATGGTGACAGTGGGCATCCTTGTGTGTTCCCAGTCTTAGAGGGAAAGCTTTCAGCCTTTCCCCATTGGGTATAATGCTGGCTGTGGGTTTTTCATATATGCCTTTTATCATATTGAAGAATTTTCCTTCTATTCCTATCTTTTGAAGTGTTTTTTAATTAAAAAAGGATGCTGGATTTCATTGAACGCCTTTTCTATGTCAATTGAGATTATCATGTGTTTTTTTCCCTTCAATTTGTTAATGTAGTGTATTATGTTGATCGATTCCTTATGTTGAACCAGGCTTACATATCAGGAAATGTCATATAAGTCTTTTGACATGCTGCTGTATTTGATTTGCATTTATTTTGTTGAGAATTTTTGTATCTATGTTCGCTAGAGAGATTGGTCTGTAGGTTTCTTGTAGTATCTTTCTCTGGCTTTGGTATTAGTATCATGTTGGCTTCATAAAATGCATTGGCTAATTTTCCCTCCTCTTCAATTTTTTGGAAGAGTTTAAACAGAATTGGTGTTAATTCTTTTTGAAATGCTTGGTAGAATTCATCTGTGAAGCCATCTGGTCCTGGGCTTTTCTTTGCTGGGATATTTTTGATGATAGATTCAATCTCTTTACATGTGATTGGTTTGTTAAGTTCTTGTATTTCTTGTAGCATCAGTGTAGGTTGATTGTGCATTTCTTGGAATTTGTCCATTTCATCTAGGTTGTCTAGTTTGTTGGCATACAATTTCTCATAATATCCTCTTATGATCCTTTTTATTTCTGTGGGTTCAGTTGTATCTTCCCCCTACTTCTTTTTTTTTTTATAATATATATATTTTAATTTTTTATTTCTTCTCCCCGCTCCCAGTTGTCTGCTCTCTATGTCCATTAGCTGTGTGTTCTTCTGTGTCCGCTTATATTCTTGTTAGTGGCACTGGGAATCTGTGTCTCTTTTTGTTGTGTCATCTTGCTTTGTTAGCTCTCCATGTGTGCAGTGCCACTCCTGGGCAGGCTGCACTTTTTTTGCACTGAGTGGCTCTCCTTATGGGGTGTGCTCCTTGAGTGTGGGGCTCCCCTATGTAGGGGACACCCCTGCGTGGCAGGGCACTCCTTGGGCACATCTGCACTGCACATAGGCCAGCTCATCACATGGGACAGGAGGCCCTGGGTTTGAACCGTGGAACTCCCATGTGGTAGGCAGACGCTCTATGCATTAAGCCAAATCTTCTTCCCTCCTTGCACTTCTGATTGTATTTATTTGCATCTTCTCTCTTTTTTTATTAGTTAGTCTAGCAAGGGGTTTGTCTATTTTATTGATCTTCTCAAAGAACCAGCTTTTGGTTTTGTTGGTTTTCTCTATTTTTTGTTCTTAATTTCATTTATTTCTGCTCTAAACACTATTATTTCTTTCCTTCTGCTTGCTTTTTCTAGTTTCTCTTGTTGTTCAGTTAAACTTTGAGTTTAGCTCTTTCTTCTTTTTAAATATAGGCAGGGAAGCAGATTTGACTCAACTGATAGAACAGCTGCCTACCATATGGGATGTCTAGGGTTCAAACCCACAGCATCCTGACCTGCAAGCTGAGGTGGCCCACATGCAGCGTTGATGCGCACAAGGAGTGCCATGCCACGCGGGGTGTCTCCCATGTAGGGGAGCCCCATGTGCAAGAAGAGCCTCCCTGCATGAAAAAAGCACAGCCTGCCCAGGAGTTGCACTACACACATGGAAAGCTGATGCAGCAAGATAACGCAACAAAAAGAGACAGTGCCACTGGCAAGAATGCGAGCAGAAGGAGAACACACAGCGAATGGACACAGAGAGCAGATGGGGGGGGAGTGAATAAATAAAAAATAAATAAAAAAATAAAAAAATTAAGTATAGGTAATTAGGGCTATAAATTCCCTTGTGAAGACTGCCTTCACGGTATCCAATAATTTTTTTTTTTTAAAGATTTCTTTATTTAGTTCTACCTCCTCCCTCCGTTGTCTGCTCTCTGTGTCTATTTGCTGTGTGTTCTTCTCTGTCTGCTTGTATTCTCATAAGGCAGCTCCTGGAACTGATCCTGGGACCTTCTGGAGTGGGAGAGAGGCGATCATTCTCTTGCCCCATCTCAGGTCCCTGATCCAGGGTGGGTCTTAATCCTCTTACGAGTCCTTTATAAATGGGATGAATATGGCTAGAGGGAGCTGCAGACACAGAGAGAAACCCCCAGAAGCTGAGAGAGAAAGCCATGGGAGCAAGAAGCTAAAATATACTGAACCCAGAAGAGAGAAAGCACTGGGGTTGGAGAGAGAGCTGGAACAAGCCAGATGCTGAACACAACGAGACCTGGAGGAGAAGGGAGAGGCAGAAGAGGCCGCCACTGTGCCTGCCCTGTGACAGAGAAGCCCAGGATCCCCGGCAGCCGTGTGTTCGGGGAGAGAGCTTTGCCCGATGCCTTGGTCTGGACAATTTTCTCAGCCTCAGAACTGTAAGTTTATATATTAATTAATCCCCGTTAAAAAGCCAACCCATTTCTGGTATTTTGCCTTAGCAACCTTTTTCAAACTTAATCAGGATATATATATATTTTTTCCACCTTTTCACTTTAATCATGTCTTCTTGTTGAATTGACCCCTTTATGAATATATAGGGACCCTCTTTGTCCCTCATAACAGTTTTGACTTAAAGTATATTTTATCTAATATTAGCATAGCCACCCTAGCCTTCTTTTGGTTACCACTTGCATTAGTGATAATTTCTTAAACATTGACTGCAACGTGGAATCTGAAACCATATCAATGAATTTTTATACTTGGTTACATTAAATGCATTGGTCTATCTTGCACTTTGAATGGGTCTTTTACCCACACATGATTTTTTAAAATTTATTTCTCTCCCCTTCCCCCCCGCCCCCTCCCCCCAGTTTTCTGCTCTCTGTGTCCATTCACTGCGTTCTTCTGTGACCTCTTCTTTCCTTATCAGCAGTACCAGGAATCTGTGTTTCTTTTTGTTGTGTCATCTTGCTGTGTCAGCTCTCTGTGTGGGCGGCGCCATCCCTGGGCAGGCTGCACTTTCTCTCGCGCTGGGCGGCTCTCCTCTGGGGCGCACTCCTTGCGCGTGGGGCTCCCCTACGCGGGGACACCCCTACATGGCAGGGCACTCCCTGCCCGCATCAGCACTGCACATGGGCCAGTTCCACACGGGTCAAGGAGGCCCGGGGTTTGAACCACGGACCTCCCATGTGGTAGGCGGACGCCCCGTCCATTAGGCCAAGTCCGCTTCCCCACACGTGATTTTTTAATACCATGCTTTGGTCATCTGAAAAGCTTTGGTGCATTGACTTGGGCAGATCTTCCAAAAGGTGATCTGTGTCACGAAACAATGTCAAAACATCACAGCGATTCACATCACCACCCATCTCATCAGAAAGGCCTTTAAATCCTGGGAAGCGGTCAAGCTCCTGGCGGAGGACACAGGTCTGCCCAAATAATCATTTCTGATTGAAATTATCATGTAGATCATCGGCAACAAATGCTTTCAGTTGTTTTCTTTGAAGTGACCGACTAATTTCATTCGTTTTTGAAAAACTGCCTGCCAGATGCCCAAGTCTGAATAACCTCAGTTGGTCTGTCAGCTGTTCTTTCAGGTAAAAGTTGTGTTCCATGAAAAAAAAACAACAAAAAAGCAGCTAGTTCAGCTCCAACACAAGTCACTCCACGTGATTTTTTTTTTTTAAAAGATTTATTATTTATTTATTTAATTCCCCTCCCCTCCCCCGGTTGTCTGTTTTCTGTGTCTCTTTGCTGCGTCTTGTTTCTTTGTCCGCTTCTGTTGTCGTCAGCGGCACGGGAAGTGTGGGCGGCGCCATTCCTCGGCAGGCTGCTCCCTCCTTCGCGCTGGGCGGCTCTCCTTATGGGTGCACTCCTTGCGCGTGGGGCTCCCCTACGCGGGGGACACCCCTGCGTGGCACGGCACTCCTTGCGCGCATCAGCGCTGCGCATGGGCCAGCTCCACACGGGTCAAGGAGGCCCGGGGCTTGAACCGCGGACCTCCCATATGGTAGACGGACGCCCTAACCACTGGGCCAAAGTCCGTTTCCCTCCACGTGATTTATGTGCACGTCCTGTTTTGTCACGCAGGATAGCAAAAGTCGTGTACCCAAGGGCAGAGGTTTAATGAACTTTGTCCCTTCCTCGGCTTGGTCGAGGGGTTCTTAAAGGAAGAGGGCGTCGTTGCTCCTGAGAGCAGCTCTAGGAGAAAGCCAGGCTCGGGACCCTGCCCCGCTCCGGCGAGGCTCCTCAGGCCCCCCCACCTCAGCGCCAGTGTCAACATGGCGAAAAAGGCCACCAAGTCTAAGCAGCTTTCGGAGGAGTTTTGACCTGGTGGACCCCTGGGTGGGCCTCAGGGACCTCAGGGGTCCGTGGACCACACTGTGAGAATCAGTGACATAGATGTCAAATTTTACCTACACATACAGCATCAAAAAAAATTAGTATCATGCCCCAACTAATATATAGAGGAGAAGTAAAAATAAAGTAATAAGCAATGTCTAATAAGCATATATGCATCTCAATACGTCGCTGCCGGGCCACAATTCCCCCAGCAGACATAAATCATCAGATGCCCACGGCACCCATCAAAGCGAGACAAATGCCCAGCTGCAAATGCAGACATTTTAAGGATGCTGTTTTGAAGACTTGAATTCCGGGACAGAGGCTGCGGCCAGTGCTGCGATTTTCCGAGATGCTTAAAACTCTTGATAAAGTTCCCCACAAGACAAAGCACAGTCTTCCATTAACTTGCATTCCTGGAAAAGTCAGAGCATGTTTTAAAACATGCAAAAATACCTTGTGTTAAGTGTGGAACAGAGCTTGGTTTTTCACCTCTATGAGTATCTGAAAGGACACTTGAAAGCCTGGAAAGAACATTCGGGACAGTTCTTTGTCTCGAGGGGCAGCCCTGTACATTCCTGATGTTCAGCCTTCCCAGGCTCCCACCCAAACGCCTCTGCTGTTCCACCCCCGACACATCGTTGCAACAATCAACTGCCCCCCACGGGCATCCAAAACGCCCACCAGGGGCAGCGCCACCTGGTGGCACTCACGGGTCTAACCCTCCTGAGCTCAGGAGCAGCTGCACACTCCAGAGACGCTTCCGGGGGTGCTGGAGGCAGGGCTGGGCCCGGGGAGGGACCCCCATGTGAACTTCTGGCTGCCCTGGGCACACAGCCCTGGCTAACACAGGGCCAGCAACTCTTGTGAATGATATTCGTGATCTGATGGACGGGGGAAATGCCTGGGTGGGGGAAGGCTAGAAGCTGGGGGTCATCTCCAGGGAGCCAGAGAGAGGTTGCTTTGGAGGGGGCTGTGAACCTAAGCACAGCTGTTTCCAGTAGACAGGCCCTTCCGATCTGGCACCAAAAAGGCCAAACACGTGTCTTCCTGAGAAGGTGATTTATTGTGAGTACACAAGCAAGGAACTGGGGGAATCTTCCCCAAACCAGTTCAAAGTGCAAATGGGAACTAGGCCTTTTATAGGCAAAAGGAGAGGGAGAGAGGAGAAGAAAAACAAGTGATGCCGGGGTCTTGGGAGGGGGGCCTGCGCGTTTTCTCAGGCCTGTGTCGTCTTGAGCCCAGCCAGCTTGTCCTTGATTTCAGCGGCCACCAGACCCGGTTTAGGTAGAGCTGCGTGGGTGCAAGGCCTCCGTGGCCCCTTTCTCCAATGACCGCTCAAGGAGATCAAGCTATTTCGTCTCTGGGAAAAGTTACGGATTTGCACCATTCTGTTTGGTTTTGCTTGAAATGTTCCCGGCAGGGAACTCAGTGCAAAGAGTAAAGTTCCAAAATTAGATTAATAAAAAACAAGCTCAGTGAGTATGAGAATTTTCAAAACTGCTCAAGGAAAGGGATTTCAAAAGGCACATGTCCCATCTGTCAGGGTCAGCGGGAGAGGAACCGTGAGAAGCAGCGGGCAGCTGGAGTTCACTCGGGGTGAGCGGCCGGTGGGGGGGGGGGGGGCTCGGAGGGTGGGAAACAGCGGGGAGGAAGGCACCCAGGGTTCCCACGCTGGATCCCGCCAGTGCGAGGAGGGAGCAGCAGCACGGACGCGCCCCGGCGTGGGAAAGGCGCCCTGTCCGTGAGCGTCTGAAGAAGCAGGTACCCTGGGGCGTGGGCTGTGGCTGCAAAGACCACAGAAGGAGCGGAGAGGCAAGACGGCTGAAGGGAGGGACCCAGGATTCAGGGCAGGCCGGGCCCAGGACTCTAAGGCCACGGGCCCAGAACACGGGGCTAGGAGGAACTAAAGGTAGCCACTGTCACAGAAGAAGGTCATAGGCCTAAGATGCGGGGTCCACAGGGACCCTTAAAGACCAACTAATCTGATACACACATTATACGGATGGGGAAACTGAGGCCCAGAGTGCAATGTGACATTTCCTGGGACAGAACCATTGTAGAATTTCTTGTCTTACGGAATCTGTGTTCCTAACACCAAATTATTTCCTCTCCAGTGCCTGCCAATGCCCCAAGGCCCCTCGGGGTGGAGGGTCCAACAGCTCAGTGGAATGACCGCCAGCAGAAAAGCTGTGAATTCCACCTGTAATCTCTTGATCTTAAATGTTTGTTGTTGTTTTTTAAATATAATCAATGGCTTTTAGTCTAATCAGTTATGCATCATCATCACCACAAAAAATTTTGGAATATTTCATATCTCCAAAAAGAAAATCTCCATACCCCTTAGCACTCATCTCTCAATCCCTCTATCCTTCCCCAGCCCTGCATAACCACTAATCTAATTTCATCTTTATAAACTGATTTAAATTTACATTTTATATAAATGGAATCATTCAATATGTTGTACTTTGCGTCTGGTTTCTTTCATTTAGCATAATGTTTTTGTTTTGCTTGATAGTAACATCTTGTAACACTAATATATGTTTTTTTCAATTTCAAAGAAAAAGTCATATATGCAATATTACCCATACTCATATTTCACATGTGGTTACTATACTATACAGTCCCATGTTACATTTTTTAGCTTTCCTTTTAGTAATATACATGATTTAGACTTTCCCTTGCAACCATTCATACCCATATAATAGCACTGCTAGGTACAAACATTATGTTGTGCTTTCACCTTTTCTATTCATTTCCAAAGATTGTACAACCTTTGTACAAATTCGGCACAAGTTAAACTTCAGCATTCCATTCTCTAACCTCATTCTATTTTCTGGTGACCTATACTCTAGTTGTTTGCTCCATGAGTTTACACAATATATTTAGCTCATAATGGCGCAATCATACAGCATTTGTGCTTTTATGTCTGGGTTGCTTCACTCACCATAATGTCCTCCAGGTTTATCCATGTTGCCATTTGCTTCACAACTTTATTTCTTACAGGTGCATAATATTTCATTATGTGCATACACAACAGTTTGTTTATCTTCTCATCAGTTGATGGACACCTGGGTTGTTTCTTTCTTTTGGCATTCATGAATAACGCTGCTATGAACATTGGTGTGTGAATGTCTGTTCATGTTACTGTTCTCAGTTTTTCTGGATATATTCCCAGTAGTGGTATTGCCAGGTCTCATGGCAAGTCTATACTCAACTTCCTTAGGAAATACCAAGCAGCCTTCCAGAGTGGCTGTACCATTCTACATTCCCACCAACAGTGAATAAGTATTCCTATCTCTCCACATCCTCTCCTCTCTAGTTCTCTGTCTTTTTAACAGTAGCCATTCTGATAGGTGTGAAATGATATCTCATTGTAGTTTTGATTTGTATTTCCCTAATTGCTAGTGATGTTGAAAATTTTTTCATGTTTTTCTTTTTCTTTGCATTTGTATTTCTTCTCTGGACAAATGTCTATTCAACTCTTTTTGCCTATTTTTAAATCAGGTTGTTTCTCTTTTTATTGTTGAGTTGGAGCAGCTCTTTCTATATCATGGATATTAAACCCTTATTGTATATGTGATTTCCAGATATTCTCTCCCATTGAATCTACAGTCTTTACACCTTTTCACAAAGTCCTGTGAGGTGCAAAAGTGTTTTATTTTGAGGATGTCCCACGTGCTTTGGGTGTAAGGTCCAAGAAAGCAACACCTGCCACAAGGTTTTTAAGATGTTTAGGGAAACATCTTAAATGTTAGGGATATTTTCTTCTAGTAGTTTTATGGTCCTGGCTTTTATATTTAGGTCTTTGATCCATTTTTAGTTGATTCTTGTATAGAGAGTGAGAAATGGGTCTTCTTTCATTCTTTTCTTTACGGAGATCAAGTTCTCTCAACACCATTTTTTGAAGAGATTGTTTTGTCCGTTAATGTGACTTTGGGAGGTTAGTCGAAAACCAGTTGGCCTTAGAGATGAGGGTTTATTTCTGGACTCTCAATTCTGTTCTAGTGATCAATGCATCTATCTTTATATCAATACCATTCTGTTTAGACCACTGTCTAAACAGGTCATGCAGTGAAATTATTCCCATGTCACTCTTCTTTGTTTAGAATGTTTTTGGTTATTTATGTGAACTCCCCTTTCAAATAAATCTGGTAATTGTCTTTTCTATTTCTGTAAAGTAGGCTGTTGGAATTTTGATTGGTATTGCCTTGGATCTCTAAATCAGTTTTGATAGGATTGGCATCTTCACAATATTAAATTTTCCAATTCATGAACATGGAAGTTCTTTCCATTTGTTAAGGCCTTCGTTGATTCCTATTTAGCAATGTTTTGTAGTTTTGTGAATATAGATCCTGTGCTTCTTTGGGTAAATTGATACCTAGGTATTTGAGTCTTTTTGTTACTATCATAAATGGATCTCCCCCCTGATTTCCTCCTTAGATTGTCCAATACTTACATACAGAAACATTACTGATTTTTGTGTATTGATCTGGTATCCTGACACTTTGCTGAACTTGTTTATTAGTGCAAGCAGCTTTGTCATAGACATCTCAGAATTTTCCAAATATAGGATCATGTCATCTGTGAATAGTGAGAGTTTTACACCCTCTTTTCCTGTTTGGATGCCTTTTTATTTATTTTTTCTTGTCTAATTGCTATAGCTAGAACTTCCACCACAATACTGAATAACAGTGGTGACAGCGGGCATCTTGTCTTTTATTTCTTGTAGCATCAGTGTAGGTGGTTTCTGCATTTCCAGGAAATTATCCATTTCATCTAGGTTGTCTAGTTTGTTGGCTTACAGTTTCTCATAATATCCTCTTATGATCCTTTTTATTTCTGTCATAACTTCCCCTCTTTCATTTCTGTTTTTACTTATTTGTAGCTTCCCTCTTTTTTTCCTTTGTTAGTTGAGCTAAGAGTTTGTCAATTTTATGGATCATCTCAAAGAACCAGCTTTTGTTTTTATTGATTTTCTCTATTTTTGTTGTTGTTATTGTTCTCAATTTCATTTATTTCTGCTCTAATATTTGTTATTTCTTTCCTTCTGCTTGCTTTGGCATTCATTTACTGTCCTTTTTCTTGTTTCTCCAGTTGTTCAGTTAGATCTTTGATTTTATCTCTTTCTTCCTCTTCAATGTAGGGGTTTAGGGCTATAAATTTCCCTCTCAGCACTGCCTTTGCTGTATCTCATAAGTTTTGATATGCTGTGTTCTCATTTTCACTCACATCTCAATGTATATACTGATTTCACTTACAATGTCTTCTTTTACCCATTGATTGTTTAGGAGTGTTGTTCAGCCTCCATACATTTGTGAATTTTCTCCTTTCCTGTGTGTGTTAGTCAGCTAAAGTGGTGCTGATGCAAAATACCAGAAATTGTTTCATTTTTATAAAGGGTATTTATTTGAGGTAGGAGCTTACAGATACCAGGTCATAAAGCATAAGTTACTTCTCTCACTTAAGTCTATTTCATGTGTTAAAGCAAGATGGCTGCTGACGTCTGCAAGGGTTCAGGCTTTCTGGGTTCCTCCCTTCCAGGGTCATGTTTCATTCTGGGCTCAGGGTTCCTCTCTTCCTGGGGCTTGCTTCTCTTTCCTCTCTGAGCTTGCTTCCCAGGGCTCCAGCTTAAGGCTTCAGCATCAAATTCCAACATAAAAAACCCTCAACTCTGTCCTTTGCCATGCCTTTTATCTGTAAGTCCACACGCACCAAGGGGTAGGGACTCAAGGCCCTAGTGACATGGCCCAATCAAAGCCCTAATCATAATTTAATTATGGCCAGGTTCCAAACAGTTTGCAAACATAATCCAATATCTATTTTTGGAATTTATAACTATGTCAAACTGCTGCACTGTGTATATTGATTTCCGGTGTCATTCCATTACGATCTGAGAAGATGCTTTGTATAATTTCAACCTTTTTATATATATTGAGACCTACCTTGTGACCTAACATGTAGTCAATCCTGGAGAAAGGTCCATGGGCATTTGAGAAGAATGTATAACTCACTGATTTGGGATGCAACATTCTGTGTATGTCTATTAGGTCTAACTCATTTATCATATTGTTCAAGTTCTCTGTTTACTTGTTGATCTTCTGTCTACCGTTTTCTATCTAATGATGTGTGTGGTACGTTAAAGTCTCCAACTATTATTGTAGAGATGTCTATTTCTCTCTTCAGTTTTGCTGGAGTTTGTCTCATGTATTTTGGGGCACCCTGGTTAGATTCCTAGACATTTCTGACTGTTATTTCTTACTGGTAGATTTTCTCATTTGTTAATAAATAATGGCCTTCAGTATTTCTTATAACTTTTATAACAGCATTTAAAGTCTGTTTTGTTTGATATTAGTATAGCTACCCCTGCTCTTTTTTGTTATTGTTTGCATTGAGTATCTTTTTCCAACCTTTCACTTTCACCTGGTGTATTAGTCAGCCAAAGGGGTGCTGATGCAACTTACCAGAAATCTGTTGGATTTTATAAAGGGTATTTATTTGAGCAGAAGCTTAGAGTTACTAGGCCCTAAAGAGTCCAACCAAGGTACCGTAAAATGTACTTACTCACTAAAATCTGTTGCCATGTGTTGATGCAAGACGGCGGGCAATGCCTATGAGGATTCAGCCTTCCTCCTTCCTCTTAAGGCTCTTTGGTCCCAGCTTCTTCCAATCTCAGTTGTAGGCTGGCACAAGGCTCATCTCTCTCCCTGGGGCTCATTTTTTTCTAGGCTCAGCTGCTCTGGTCTCTTCACAAGGTCAGCTGTAGACTATCAGGCTCATCTCTCTTCCCTGGGCCATGTCTAAGGAACACTCTCTTCCTGCTTATCTGCTTCTGTGTGTGAGTGTCCACACACCAAGGGGGCAGGGACTCAACGCCCTACTGAGTTGGCCAAATCAAAGCCCTAATCTTAATTTAATCAAGTAAATGTAACCTTTGAATTTAATGCAATCAAACAGCATCACGCCCAGAGGAAACGACTGTTTTACAAACATAATCAAATTCCTTTTTTGGAATTCATAAATAATATCAAACTTCCACAGTTTGTATCCCTGGGTATACTGTGAGTCTCTTGTAGGCAGCATATGGATGACTCATTTTTTTATCCATTCTGTCAGCCTGTATCTTTTGATTGGGGAATTTAATCTGTTCTATTCATGATATTACTGTAAATGCATTATTTACAACAAACCATTTTACTCTTTGGTTTTCATATGTCATAACTTATTTTTGCCTATCTTTTTACTGTTTTGTTTATCCTTTCTGCTCTTCTTGCCTTTTACATTCTCCTCCAACCCTCTCTCTCCTGTCTTTTTCTTTCAGGCTGTAAGGCTGCCTTTAATATTTCCTGCAAAGGTGGATTTTTTTAAAAAAAGAACTCTATTATTTTCTGTTTGTTTGTGAATGTTTTAAACTCACTTTCATATTTGAAGGACAATTTTGCTGGATCAAGAATTCTTGACTGGCAGTTTTTCCCTTTCAGTAACCTAACTGTATCATACCACTGTCTTCATTTCTCCATGGTTTCTGATAAGAACTCTACACTAAGTTTTACTGGGCACCCCTTGTATGTGATAGTTTGCCTCTTCCTTGATGCTCTCAGAATTGTCTCTTTGTCTTTGAGATTTGATATTCTGAGTAGTATGTGTCTTGGAGTAGGTCTATTTGGATTTATTCTGATTGGGGTATGAAGTGCTTCTTGGACATATAAGTTCATTTCTTTTATGGAAGTTGGGAAATTTTCAGCCATTATTTCTTCAAATACTCTTTCTGCCCCCTTCCCTTCTCTTCTCCTTCTGGAACTCCCAAGACATGTATGTTGCTGTGCTTGGTGCTATCATTCAACTCTCTGAGCCCCTGCTCAATTTTTTCCATTCTTTTTTCTCGCTGTCCTTCTCTTTCTTTATTTTAGCAGTTCTTTCTTCTGTATCATTTATCCTTACTTCTATTATTTTGAGTTTACTGTTCTTACCTCTAATATGTTGTGGTTTTTTTAAGATTTATTTTTTATTTATTTCCCTCCCCTCTCCCCACCCCCAGCCAGTGTCTGCTCTCTGTGTCCATTTGCTGTGTGTTCGTCTGTGTCCGCTTGTATTCTTGGCAGCAGCATCACTGTGTCTCTTTCTGCTGCATCATCTTGCTGAGTCAGCTCTCCATGTGTGAGGTGCCACTCCTGGTGGGCTGTGCTTTTTTTCATGCAGGGCGGCTCTCCACGGCGGGGGGGGGGGCATTCCCTGTGCATGGGGCTCCCCTATGTGGGGACACCCCTGTGTGGCATGGCACTCCTTGCACACATCAGCACTGCGTATGGGCCAACTCCACACAGGTCAAGGAGGCCCTGGGTTTGAACCCTGGACCTCCCATATGGTAGGCAGATGCTCCATCAGTTGACCCAAATCCGGTTCGCCATCTAATGTGGTTTTTTAAAAAAAGATTTTATTTATTTATCTATTTATTTCTCCCCCTCCCCCTTGTTGTTTGCACTCGCTGTCTTCTCTCTATGTCTGTTCATGGTGTGCTAGTCTTCTTTTTAGGAGCCACTGGGAACTGAACCCAGGACTTCCCGTGTGGGAAGGAGGCACCCAATGGCTTGAGCCACCTCTGCTCCCACCTGTTACATCTCTCATTGTGTTTCCTCCTTGCGTCTTCTCAATGCATCATCTTGTTGCATCAACTCACTGCGTCAGCTCGCTGCGCCAACCTCTCGTGTCAGCTCTCTGCCTCTGTAGGAGGCACCGGGAACTGAACCTGGGACCTCCCCTGTGTTAGGCAGGCACACAGCTGCTTGAGTTATATCCACTTCCCTCAAATGTGTTTTTCATCTCATCTATTGCATCTTTCATTCCCATGAGCTCTGTTACTTTTATATTCAGGTTTCCAAATTTGTGCTTTGAAAATTTTTGTATTTACTCAGTGTCTTCTTTTTTTTTCCCTTCCTCTCCCCCTCTCCTGCCCTGCTGTTTTTGCTGTCTGTGCCCATTCACTGGGTGATCTTCTGTATCTATTTCTCTTTTTTGTCTTCTCTTCTCATCCTTCTCCTCTGGGATTCACTGGGATTCAATCACGGGGACCTCTGATGTGGAGAGAGGTTCCCTGTCAATTGCGCCACTTCAGTCCCTGGTCTCTGCTGTGCTTCACCTTGATTTTCCCCTTTGTCTCTCTTTTGTTGCATCATCATCTTGCTGCATGACTCACTTATGGGGGCACTGGCTCACTCCATGGGCACTTGACTTGCTGAGTAGGCATTCAGCTTACCACACAGGCACCGGCTTGCCACACAGGCACCGGCTTGCCATGTGGGCACTTGTACCGGCACTCAGCTCACCAAGTGGGCACTCGGCTCACCATGCAGGCACGCTTTCTCTTCTTTTTCACCAGGAGTCCCCAGGGATCGAACCCAGGTCCTCCCTTATGGTAGGATGAGGCCCTATAACTTGATAGCCACATCCGCTTCCCTCAGTGTCTTCTTAATGTCCTTTATCTCTTTAGCCATATTGTCTTTCAACTCATTAATTTTATTTTGGAAGTTTGTGTGCATCTCATTGATTAGTTTTCTCAAATCCTTTGTTTCCCCACTGGGTGGCCTGGCAGAGAGTGTAAACTACAATGTAAACCATTATCCATGTAGTGAAGCAGTGCTCCAAAATGTATTCACCAAATGCAACGAATGTCCCACGATGATGAAAGAGGTTGTTGATGTGGGAGGAGTGGGGTGATGGGGGTGGGGGCTATATGGGACCTCTTACATTTTTTGAATGTAACATTTTAAAAAAATAGAGAAAAAAAGGTTATATGTTAATCCATGGAAATGAGTAGAAAAGGTGAAAGCCCAATGCAATGTCTATAACTAGCAGTATTATTATGTGGGTATGAAAGGGGTTTAAAGAGAAAGTCTAAAGACTCTATATTACTAAAAGGAAAGCTAAAACATGTAACATTGAACTGTATAGTATAGTAAAACCACATGAAATATGAATATGGGTAAAATTACATATATAAAACTGTTTATCTTTGAAATTAAACAAATGTATGTTAACACTACAAGATGTTAATATCAGACAAAAATTTATGCTAAGTGAAAGAAATCAGACACAAAGTGCTACATATTGTATGATTTCATTTATATAATGTAAAAAGAAATCACTTCATAAAGACAGTTAGATTTGTAGTTATGTAGGGCTAAGGAAGGACTACTCAGGGGTGTGGGGTTTTTTCTTTTTGTAGTAATGAAATTGTTCTAATATTTTCTTGTGGTGATGAATGCACAACATTGTGATCATACAAAAAACCATTGATTAAACACTTTGGATATTGAGGTATATGAATATATCTCAATAAAACTGATTAATAAATAATTGTGCAAGAATAACCAGAAATAGCAGCTATGTACATCAGGGGAAGCACAGCGTGATTGAGGGATAAAGAATTTTGTTTGTTTTTATTATTGAAATAATGAAAATACTCTACTTATTATTGAGGTGATGAATGCACAACTATGTGATTACACCAAATTTATTGTAAAATTTGGAAGATTTTTGTGCTTTATTAATATGTATCAGTAAAATTGATTTAATAAAAAAGGAATGACACTTGCACACACAAAAAAATCCTTTGTCTCATCTGGGGCTTTGATATGCTCCCTTTTTTGGCCATGTCTTCCATTTTCTTAGTATGGCTTGTAATGTTTTGCTGATGTCTAGGCATCTGATTAGGAAAGTAATTTACTCAGATGCTCAATTTCTCTTTCATAGGGATTGAGTAGTGGGAGGCTGTGTGTTACTGCTGCTCTTTGATCCTTGGTTCAGCCTGTTTTAGACCTTTAGGATTGTCCCTGTTGCTCAAATCTGTCCCTGGACCCAGTAAAGGGTTGCAGACATGCTTGCAAGGGCTCTGGGGTGATGTAGGCTATGGGTGGGTGGGGCTGTTCATCTCTTTGTAGATAACTGAGCTGTATGTGTCCTGAGCTGGGCTTTAGGGACAGTGAGAACTGCAGCCCTGCCCTCGGTAACCATGACAACAACTCCAGTCCAGAGAAACAGTTTAGCAATGCAGACTCTATATACTTTAAATATTCAGGGGAAATGCAAACCAAATGTGCTAAAAGCTTATCTAGAATATATGAAGTCCATGCTACAAGCTGACCTAGGATGTGGACGATACATGTTAATTCAAGCCTACCGAGCACTGAAACAAAGAACCATTTGGCCCTTCCTCTGTATGAAAAGAACTCAGAAATCTTGTTTGGGGCTCAGATTTTGCATGAGAAGCTCCAAGCCCGGCCGGTCATAAATAAATTCTTTTTCCTTCCCAAAATTATTCCTGAGTCCTGGCCTTTCTATATACAAATAATTGAACCTCTCTCAACTTCGACAACAGGGGAAGGAGGCTGGAGAGGCCAGAAAAAGCTCCCTTGCTTATTACTTTTTTTTTTTTTTTTTGAGGTACCAGGGTGGGGATTAAACCTGGGACTTCGTGTGTGGGAAGCTGGCACACAATCACTGAGCCACAACAGCAACCCTGAGTTGGCTTTTTTGTTGTTGCTTGTCTTTAGTCTTGTTTCGTTTTGAGGAGGCACCAGGAACCAAACGCAGGACCTCCCATGTGGAAACAGGTGCTCAGCCGCTTGAGCTCTATCTGCTCCTCGCTTACTTTTATTCACATGCACTTCCTTGGCCCACCAGAGGATGGTGCTCTTCAGAGCCCTCTCAGTTCAAAGCCTGGTGGGAATGTGTTCACTGCAACACACTGGATCATGTGATAGACGATCCTGCCTGGAGGCTAAGAGCCTCGTGATTCAAACTTTCTGAGACGTTGTTCTCTAATCTTTCCTGGCAGCCCCCCCTCTTTTCCCAGGTAGGAAACAATTCTCTGCCCACTGTGTCCTCACCAACCAGTCCCAGTCAGCAGAGGGAGATTGAGAGGGTTGGATCTCTTCAGTCCTGTGCCAGCTCCCAATGCAAACAATGGTGCAGGAAGGGCTGGTGGGACACAGCAGACCAAATGTGTGAGTCATGTTGATTCAGTCTCTAGCTGTGTCCCCCTCCCTCCCATTTCCCGTGGACGCGGATCCCTGCGGTCCCCTTTGCCTCTAGCTGCCAGCCAGCTCAAGGCCTGAGCATTCAAATTGTCTATCTGGTGGGGGAGGGCGCTGGCAGCTGCAGCTGCAGCTTTAACTCACAGTTTTGCCATCAAGATTCTTTTCCTTTGCCTCTCTCTCTTCGGGCAGTTTCCAGCCTTCCCCTGAAGTCCTAAACCCTGGAACTTTTTCCCAGGCCTTTTCTGCATGTCCTCTAACTATTTTTCTGGGAGAGGAGAGTTCCGTGTCTTTCTAGTCTGCCATCTTCCGGGAAGTGTAAATGTCCTTTTTAAAACAAGCAAATCTTCAGGACTGTGCTTGTCAAAGAGATCCTTTGGGGGACAGACTCAACTGCCACAGTCTTGGGTCCAGAAGCTCCAGCTTCAGGCTGGACTGCCTCCTCGGTGTGGAAAGCCCCTGCCACCCGCGGCAGGGCGATGGTCCAGCCCCATCTACACCACTAAGACATCCTAGATGTCTTCCACAAGGAGGCCTGGGTGGAGTGTGGGGGGGTGCTGGGTAGGTGGGGGTGCCAGGGAGAAAGGAGGGGGGCAGGAGGGTGGAAGGGGAAGAGGGGCCTTGGAACAAAGCCGCTTCCTTCAAGTGTGGTCAGCCGGCCGCAGACAGCACTTCTTACTTATATCAGTATCTATTGTTATCAGAAGAGCAGCTGTGTACCACAGAGGAAGGAGAGACTGAGAGGCGATTACTAAGGGGTAGAGCTTTTTTTGTCTGTGTTTTATTGTATCATTATTGGAATAATGAAAATTCTCTAATAATGGCTGGTGATGAATGCACAACTGCAACTATACAAAATACCCATTGATTGTACACTTAGGATGGACGGCTCATTTTGGATGGATGTATGCTTTAATAATACGCATCGATAAAATTGGTTTTTAAAAACCCGAAATATATATAGTTTATTATTTCCATAACAATGTTTTAGAACAATCCTTGAGTTTCTCTGACCTCTTCGTTTTCGAGCTGAGGGATCAGAGATGCGAGGGGATGCCTTGCCCAGAGTCAGTGGGCTGGTGGCGGTGGCGAGGAGAGGGGAAGGATTTCAGGACGCCTGTTTCCTGGCTCGGGTGGAAGGCGAAGGTTCCAGGCCGCTGCGGCGCTGTGCGCTGTGCCCGTTTCACAGGCGAGGCGGCTGGCGTGGAGCGGGAGGCCGTCTCCGCCGTTCCCGGGCCCCCCGGAGCCGGCGTGCGCGCCGCGGGGGCTGGGAGGAGAGAGACGGTGGATGAACTGGGCTCCGGGCGGCTTCCTGGAGAAAGTGGCTCCACGGAAGAGTTAACGAAGAGTTGTTCGTTTTTCATCTTAAAATCAGTCAGAACAATGGCGCGGTCTAAGCGAAAAAGGAGGCTGCACCCGCCACGCCCCGACGTGGAGGCGCGGGGAGATCCGCGGGCCCGCACCTGTAGTCCTGCCCGTGCGCGCTGAAGCCCCCCAGGGCTGCAGGCCAGGGGCGTCCCGGGGCTGGGGGGGGGGGCGGGAAAAGCCGGGGTGGGGCGGGCGGCAGCGGGCGGAGGGGGGCGCGGGCGCACAGGCTCCCACGGCGGGCGCAGCCGGTGGGTGCCACGACCCCTCCTCAGCCCGCCGCCCCCGCCTCCCTCCAGATGGCTGAAATCACTTCGCAGTTTCTGATCCTCTTTCACTTCCCTTTCTCGGGGAACCTAAAGTTCCGCGCGTTAGGTTTGCAAAATTGTTTTTCAAAAGCGGGCGAGGGCTGCGAATTCCGCCGCAGGGCCCGCGGGGCGGTGGGCAGCGGGGAGCGTCTTGGCCAAACCGCGAAGGCAGCGGGAGATCCGCGGAGGGAACTGGGCGCCAACGGCCCGAGGCTTCCAGCCGCCCCCCCGGGCACCTCTCCCTGCACCCACAGCCGCCTTGCGGTTGAAAACGCAGTCAGTGTGTCCTGTAAAAGTCAGGGTGACGGTTACTCTTGGGGGGGTGATTGGGAAGGGCCGTGTGGAGGGGCTTCTAGCGCAGCCCGCAAAGCCCTTTTCCCCAGCCTCGGCGGAGTTCACCTCGCGGTAAATAGTTAAGCCCTACATTAAAAAAAAAATTGAAACCATAAAAGGATTTTAAAAAATGCCATTACAAGTGTAAAAGTGAAATTCCCCCAGCCCTAATTTTCTTTTTTTTCTTTCTCCTTTCATTAAGTTTTTTCCTCTTCTTTTCTTTCTTGTTGTTTTACTTCTATTTCTGTCTTTCTTTCAACAAATATTCCCTGAGAAGCCACCCACGCTGGGAATGTTCTACACTTGCTTCTCCACTGGTGAATTGACTTGTGGTCTCTGCTTCCCTGGAACTTACAGGCAGGGAAGGGAGGTAGCTGCAAATTGTGATGAAGATTTTGGTGTGCACAGGATTTTCACATAGGCGTGTGTTACCGGATTCTATCCAGGTTCTTGGCTATGCTGGAGAAATGAATTTCAAGAGCATGCTGGGTGAGTTAGGCCAGTAATTTATTCAGGTAGGGAGGAAGAGAAATGGGAGAAAATAACAGAGCAGGGGTCCCAGGTAGTGAGGAAAGGGGTGAAGAGGGCTAATTTACAAGCTACAATTCCCCGTTATAGATTATAAGTCCCCAGGATTACTTGCGTGGCCACATGGCAGAGGAAAAATGGTGGCAGTGGCACACAGAGGAGAAGACAGGTCCACCGGCGAGAGTAAGGTGAGCCCGAGAGCACAAGCCTCGAGGTTTGCTTTTAAATTGCTAGTCAGTCCACCCCCTTGCTAGTGGAAGGGGAGGGGGCGCCAGGTGTTTGCTGTTTGGATTGATAACCCCACCCATCAAGTCCTTAGGGAGGACCCAATGATAAAGTGTTTAGAGAACATCCGGGACATTTCCTTGTTCCCAGGAAGAAGTCTTTGTTCTAAGTAGCAGAATCCCAGGGATGGAGTTCCTCCAGCAGCCGTCTTGGGGTTCCAGATGTCCACGTGCACTCTGCCAGGTTCCAGATCCGTCTATTCCCTATCTTATTAGCCTGCTTCACATGCACAACATACATAAAATTGTGTACATGTACATGGATATATACATATGTAGGCTTTTTTTTTTACACAAGAACTCTGTACAATATATATTGCTAAGAAACTTGCTTTTCTCATATAAAAATGTGTCATGAGCAATTTTCTCAGTTGATACATGCAGGCTACCTCATTACTATTGACAGCTGTGTAGTATTCTGTCATACAGATTTCCCATCATTTATTACCCAGTCCTTTATGGAAGGACAGTTCAGTAGTTGATGCAGACCAGGTGTGGTTAAGCTGCCCAATGTGCTCAATGATCAATCCTGAGATTTCAAAGAGACAAAGACTTTATCGTGGTTGCACCACGTAGGGAGAACAGGTTTTTAACAGAACAGTTAAAACCTCAGCTGTATCCCCCTGAACTGGGGAAACCTTTAGTGTTTTATAGTATTCAAACAAAGGCAGGCAGGCTTAGGGTAATGAGCAAGGTGGTTTGAGTGATACACTCTAATTACTGAGCATGTGCAGATTGATGACATGCTTAGTCCCAGGACGTATGTAAGAAAATGGCAGCTTAACGTGATGATGGGCATGGTTTTTAGCATTTTAATAAAGAATAGGTCACCTGAAGTTTGAGGTTTAAACTACTGCACATGGGTAAGAACCTGCTTGGTCTAGCAAGATAGCTTAGGAATGGGTTGGTCAGTTCTGGGCACCTGTTACTTCATTAAGTACTTCAGTAACATTAAGGGGTCTATGTGCGGGGGCAGCAGACTTCAGAGTTGTCGGAAAAGATAAGGGATTTGCCACTGTCCAGTTACAAGGTAAAGATTATGCAGTTATAAAACATAGCATCAGCATCAAAGAAACAAGTCCAGTGAGTTATAACAGTTATAGATACTTGCCTCTAGCTACTTCAGAAGGTTAACATACGTCAAGGCATAGTTCAGTGGTATTGTCAAAGCTTCCAGGCACCTGGGTTACAGTTCATGTCTTAGAATAGTTTCAAGTACTTACTTCTGGCTGCTTTTTCAACCCTGGCTGCACATTGGCATCACCTGGACAGCTTTATAAAAGCTGAAGTCAGAATATCTGGGGTGGGGCATGGAGATGGGTGTATTTTTTAAAGTTCTTCAGGTAACTCTAAAGCAGAGTTGAAAAACCACCGCACTATCTTGTGTGGTGGTGCAGTAAGATTTTGAGAGCCCAGAGGAGGCAGTTTCCTCCGTGAGGCTCCTAGCAGCTTAGGAGCAAAGCTTGACAGGAGCCAGAACTCTGCAGCCTGCCCTAGGGATTGCCCAGCAGATGACCCTTTCAGCGTACATCCTTTTTGCCAAGTTTTGAATTTATGCGGTAACGAAGGATGTATTTTCTTTTTTCTCTAAATGTTAGAGAAAAAACGGCGCTCACTGGACATGGAAACTGAGGGTTGCAGGCAGGCAGGAGTTTATTGGGAAGCTCTCCCAACAGAGGGGGTCTGAAGATTAGACTTCAGCCAGCTCGTGGGAGGTGCAGATGTGAATTTGTACAGTACATCAACAGGCGGGAAAACGTTAGTTCAAGGGGAGGGGGTTAGACTCTGAGTATAGCCTCTGGTTAATAAGGGGCTGTAAGTGAATTCTTCCGTGCATGGCTAGGGGGTAGTGGGCTAGGAGGCAGGGTCTTCTTGGAAGGCAGGGGTCTGGAAGGGATGGGTCCTTATCTGCTCCATTCCCACTGTGATTTGGCTTATCCTTGGGGGGAAATATGCTGTCTTCCTGCACGTAGGCAGCTTTGCTCAACGATGGGACTGGAGTCGCGGCCTTATGACCTTAATCGTTGCAAATCTTATATGGGGGAAACTCTAACACCAAAAAATTTATAGATTTATATTATTGTAACAATTAAGGCAATTCAGCTCTAATAAATAAATAAGAATGAAAAGATTCTTATGAAAAAAAAAAAGATGGTCATGAATAGGCAATTCACAAAAGAAGAAATCCAAACAATGTATAAACAGTGGAAAGATCAGTCTCACCAAGATTTAAAGAAATGCAAATTAAGCTAACAAGGAAACATTTCCCCACCTATACCGTTGGCAAAGATGAAATGCTAACTGCTGCAAAAACCGTGGGCAAATGAATATTCCCTTTAAATCCATACCTGTTCAATCTTCTAAAGGAAATTTGGGAATATAAACCAAAAGCATTAAAAGTGCATTAAAAATGCATTCTGGGAAAGTGGACGTGGCTCAAGGGAATTGAGTTCCCGCCTACCACATGGGAGATCCCAGGTTCAGTTCCCAGGGCCTCCTGGAGAAGGTCAGCTGGCAACAGGCAGGCACGGTGAGATGATGCTACAAGATGACACAACAAGAGACACAAAGAGGAAAGACAATGAGAGACACAACAAACCAGGGAGCTAAGGTGACTCAAGTGTTTGAGTGCTTCTCTCCCACATGGGTGGTACCAGGTTCGGTTCCTGGTGCCTCCTAAAGAGAAGACAAGCAGTCAGCGAGCGGGGGAAATAAGTAAATTTAAAAAATCTTTTAAAAAATATATTCTGTTTGCCTTAGAACTTGCACTTTTAGGAAAAGCACCTGCCAAGACATATGTAAAGTATGTTCACTGCAAAATTATTAGTCATGATAAAAATAATTGGAAAACAACATAAAGATCCAGAAATAAGGGATTTGTTACAAAAATAAGTTATTCTGTATCCCACTGTGAAACATTAAGCAGCCATTAAAGAGAGATGAGGGAAAAAGAGTTGAGGCTGGGAGCTGGTATGGCTCGAGTGGTTGAGCTCCCACCTCCCATGTGGGAGGTCCCAGGTTGGGTTCCGTGTCTCCTGAAAAAAGAACAACAACAACAAAAAACAACACACAAAATAAACAAAAAAACCAACTCAGGGAAGCCTATGTGGTTCAGTGGTTGAGGGCTGGTTTCCCAGGGTTCAATCCCAGAGCCCCAGTACCTAAAAAATTAAAAAGAGATAAGGCTCACTGACTTGAATGCTTGAAAGTGGTCCAAATGGGAAACATTGTGTTGTGTGTGTATATAAACTATATATATATATATAAACTTTTTTAGAAAAGAGAGCTGAGACTTTACCTATGCACCTTGATGTAGAAAAAATGAGTATATTGTTATGTGACAAAAATCAAGTTCCAAGTAAATATCTCTGTGTGTGTGTATGTATGAATGTGTCTCTATATGTAAGTATGGTGTGTATGTGGATATATATTATATATATGTGTATTTATATGTATAGATATACATAGTACATAAGTTTGTATGTGTGTGATGTATAAGTGTGTATGACCAAGAAGATATTAACTACTAACATTCATTATCTCTGGGCAGTGAAATTACAAGGTTTTTCCCACTTTATTTTCATATACACCTATATTGTAAAAAATTTAACAAAATGCATTAATTTTTTAAAGTATTATTTTTATTTATCTCTCCCCACCCCCTCATTGTTTGCACTTGCTGTGTCTGTTCATCTTCTTTGTTTCTGTAGGAGGGACCAGGAGCCAAACCTAGGACCTCCAGTGTGGGAGGGAGGCACTTAACCGCTTCAGCCACCCCTGTTCCCTGCTTTCTTGTCCCTTGTTATGCTTTTGCTCTTGTGTGTCTTGTGTTATCTGGTCACATCAGCTCACCACACCTGCCCATTGTGCCAGCTTGCTCTCCTCCTCGTCCTCTTTAGGAGACCCCAGTGACCACTGTTCCCTGCTTTTTTGTGTCTCTCATTATGCTTTTCTTCTTGTGTCTCTTGTTGTGTCAGCTTGCCATGCCTCCCCGTTGCGCCAGCTTGCTGTCTTCTTTAGGAGACACAAGGAACTGTACCCCAGACCTCCCATGTGGTAGGTGGGAGCCCAATTGCTTGAGTCACATCCACTTCCTGTATTAATTTTATAATCAGAAAAAAGTTAAAATATTTTTCCCTTTTTGAAGAAAAGTAAAAGTAATAGATTTATTAGGAAAACACAGAAAAACAGAATGCAGAACCCAAATTCCCTTTGGTTCTATTCCACAAAGGCCCACACATATCTCATTTGCTCCTAGTCTTTCTCCTGTGCTGTTTTATTAGCTGTTGTTATTTGGCATAAATAATTTCACACCCTGCTTTTTCCTCCATCTTATATTTTAATGTAAGAATTTTTCCCTATCATGAAAAAGCCCACACAAATGTTACTGTTATTGGCTGTGTAATATTCCATTGTATGACTGTCTCTGTTTTCTTAATAATTTCCTTATTGTTAGGCATTTCGATCATCTCTAATATTTTGCTATTACAACCAACAGCACAATTAGCATCTTTGTACAAAATGCTTTTCCTGTCCTTAAGGCCTTAAGTTCAATTCCTTTTTTTTTTTTTAAGATTTATTTTATTTATTTCTCTTCCCTTCCCCCCCCCCCACCCCAGTTGTCTGTTCTCTGTGTCTATTTGCTGCGTCTTCCTTGTCTGCTTCTGTTGTTGTCAGCGGCACGGGAACGGGAATCTGTGTTTCTTTTTGTTGCGTCATCTTGTTGTGTCAGCTCTCTGTGTGTGCAGCACCATTCCTGGGCAGGCTGCACTTTCTTTCACACTGGGTGGCTCTCCCCACGGGATGCACTCCTTGCGCGTGGGGCTCCCCTACGCGGGGACAGGGCACTCCGTGTACGCATCAGCACTGCGCATGGGCCAGCTCCACATGGGTCAAGGAGGCCTGGGGTTTGAACCACGGACCTCCCATGTGGGAGATGGACGCCCTAACCACTGGGCCAAGTCCGCCACCTTAAGTTCAGTTCCTAATAGGTGAATTACTGTGCTAAAGGAGAGGAACATTTGTAAGCCCATTGATGCTCTCTGTAAAATTCTCTCTGAAAGAGTTGAGGCTGTCTCCACTCCCACCAGCAGTGCATGGATGCATGTTCTGAAGTAATTTTCCATCTCATTTTCTAATAAAGCCAGTTCCTTATTTTGAATCATCTGTCTGCAAACAAACTCTGTTTCCTCCACTTCTGTCCTCCTTCCTCTGGTTTAGTGGACAGAGTAGG
Source organism: Dasypus novemcinctus (assembly GCF_030445035.2). NCBI lineage: Eukaryota > Metazoa > Chordata > Mammalia > Cingulata > Dasypodidae > Dasypus > Dasypus novemcinctus. The sequence continues at coordinate 80,906,522 of NC_080678.1, read as the reverse complement.
ATATTGTGGGTTCAAATCAAGGCTGGGTCCCTTGTGACTTTGGGAAATTACCTAACTTCTCTGGGCCTCCGTTTTTCTTCTTCAGTGCTTCCCGCAGGTCTTAATAATATCCTTGAACCTATGGTTTAGTTTGCCAAAAAGCTGCCAATGCAAAGTACCAGAAATGGGTTGGCTTTTATAAAGGGGATTAATTTGGAGTAAAAGCTTACAGTTCTAAGGCCATGAAAAGTCCAACTCAAGACACCATAAGAGGGAAGCAGATGTGGCTCAGGTGACTGGGCTCCCGCCTACCGCATGGGAGGTCGCTGGTTCGGATCCCGGTGCCTCCTAAAGAAGACAGTGAGCTGGTGTGACTGGAAGGTGCAGCAAGCTGACACAACAAGAGATGCAGGGAGGAAAAACATAATGAAAGACACAACAAAAGCAGGGAGCGGAGGTGGCTCTTGTGATTAGACACCTCCCTCCAACCTCAGAAGTCCCAGGTTCAGCTCCTGGTGCCTCCTAAAGAAACAAGGGGAAGCAGATTTGGGCCAACAGTTAGGGCGTCCGCCTACCTCATGGGAGGTCCAAGGTTCTAACCCAGGGCCTCCTGACCCATGTGATGTGCTGGCCCACGCACAGTGCTGATGTGCGCAAGGAGTGCCGTGCCATGCGGGGGTGTCCCACACATAGGGGAGCCCTGCATGCAAGGAGTGCGCCCTGCAAGGAGAGCCACCCCACCTGAAAAAAGTGCAGCCTGCCCAGGAGTGGTGCCGCACACATGGAGACCTGATGCAGCAAGATGATGCAACAAAATGAGATAGATTCCTGGTACCACTGAGGAGAATACAAATGGACACAGAAGCACACACAGTGCATGGACACAGAAAGCAGACAACTGGGGGCGTGGTCGGGGAAGGGGAGAGAAAAAAAAAAAAGAAACAAGGAAGACAGACATAGCAAGTGAAAAACAACAAGGGGGTGGGGAGAAATAAATAAATAAATCTTTAAAAACAATAGTAAAAGACACCACACCAGGTGCTTTTCCACCAGGGTCAGCTGCCACACGGTGAAGCAAGATGGCCACTGCTTGGTCTCTGCCTTCCCCTCTAGGCTGTGCCATCTCGGGGCGCTCAGCTGTGGGCAACCAGGTGTGGGAATTGTCTCTTCCCAGGCCTCCTCTCGTAGCTTCAGCTGCTCCTCTTTCTCCCTGAGATCCGCTGCAAGCTCTGAGGCGTAAGGGTCATCTCTCCCTGGGCCTCAGGTCTTTGAGCCTCTCAGGGGCTTCTCTCACAGGGCAGGATGAAATATGACGAAGCTCAGTTTTCCTGTGTGTCTCCATTAATATCAGACCCAGCGAGACAACGGACACTCCTCACTGACACAACCCAAATGAAAGGGTCTCACACCTACAGGAATGGATTTTTTTTTTTTTTTGGAGGTACTGGGGATTGAACCCTGGGTCTTGTACATGGGAAGAAGGTACCCAACCACTGTGCTACATCTGCTCCCCAACACCAGAATGGAATTAGTCTACAACCATAATCTTTCTCTTTTTGGGATTCATAAAATAACTTCAAACTGCCGCAACCTACTTTTGAGAGGTCAAGCAGGATTGCTTATTTTTATTCTCTTTTCTCTCCAGGATAGCACCAAAATTCTTCCTCCAAGAGGCAGGGTTCTGGGGGAAAATGTGACCTTGCTTTGTCAGGGGAGAGTCCTGCCTTCCTCCCCACATATGGAAATTGCCTCCTGCTGAGAGGAAGGTGTCCTGTCTTCCTTTCCTTGGCACCTCTCCCCAAGGCCATCCTCTCCCAGGAGAAAGGGATCCAGGGATATTAGCTTAGGGACAGCCCTGCTTTTTCCTTCTCGGAAATCAACATAGAGAAGCTGAAAGTAACCTTTGTTCTCCTTGGCCAAAAAAGATTCTTACTGAAGACTCAGGACATGGGCACTAGAATCCTTGAATTCATTCGCTCCTTCATGCTTGCATGCATGCTTTCATCCTTATATTTGTTCATTGAATCATTCATTCAATCACACATTCAGCTGGGGTTAATGGAGGCCTCCTATTGGCAGCCTGGCCTAGTGCACTCTGGGAAGGGCTAGGACCAGATTCTGTCCTTTGGAGCCACGTGATGAGAGACGTAGTGTGGGACTATCACAGGCTTCCCATGGCCCTGAGATCGAGTCCAAACTACCTCTGCCTCGAGCCACTGGCTCCTCCCTTGACCAGATACCCGATGTTCCTGGAACCTCTGCTTGGAAGACTTCTCCAGGCTCTGCCCCTTCTGCCACACTAACTCTTACTTACCCTCGGGCTCCACGTAGATCCACCTCCCCCCAGACGCATTGTAGGACTGACGGTTCCGAGGGCGTGGCCCCCACGTGCTTCCAGGGCAGCCCTCCCCTCTCACTCTGATCAGTGCTCTGGCTACCTGCCCCTTCTGGTGCAGAAGATGGTAATCTCTTGAGGGCAGAGAGTGTATCTGTCTTCTTAAGCCTGGTATCCATTTTCTCCAGAGTCATGCTCAGCACACAATCGGTGCTCGATGAACATTTGGGGAACTAAGTAATGATGTAAGGAGAAGTAAGAGTAGCAGGCAGATCTGAAAGATGCAGGCCTCAGATCGGTGGGAGCCCAGTGGGGCTGGGAGGACTCCCTGGGTGAAGTGGCCTGTGAGCTGGGCTTTGCAAGGGGAGGAAAGGCATCCAGCTGAAGGGAAAGGCATGAGCAAAGCGCGAAGACGAGATGGCGGCACGGCACGCCCGTGTGAGTGGACCAGCTTGGCTGGAGTGGAGAGTGCTGGGACAGGGAGATGAGTGGGAAGGGTGGGCATTGAAGGCCATGGGCACAGGGCAGCAGGCAGAGGGGGCATGCTGGAGAATCATGAGAGATGAGGGGAGGAGGAGAAGAGGGCGTTGGTGGCCAAGCGGGTGAGTTTGGGGTCAGTCCTCTAGGCCTTAGAGAACCAGTGAAAATTACTGAGCAACCACGTGGCTGTGATGGAGGCACAGTGGATCCTGTTCTCTGCAGCCTGGAGCCCTGGGTTCACACCCTCTCTCTACCGCTTTCTAATCCGCCGAATCTTTTTCATTTCTTCAAATCTCATTTCTTCATCAGAAGCTCCTTCAAGCCAGACACTGTCTGAGCACTGTGGACTCAGTGGTGCACATGGCACAGACCCAGGCCCTGTTCTCACAGACCCTTCCATCTGTCAAACCAGAAAACCTGCAGTTAGGAGGGCAGTGCTGCGAACCACGGGTTATGGCTCATAAAACGCTGTCACCCAATGTCTGTTCAAAACGAAGGTGACAGCAGATTCAGGCTGCTTAGTTTTGTACCAGACGAGATGGCCTGCAGGAGGTCGTTTGTGGTGGCTATGGCGGCGCCGTGAAGACGACAGCGAGAGCCGAGATTTAGGGAGCTCCAGAGACTGGTGGGGGGTGAGCGGGGCAAGAGAAGCTGTAGGAATGTCCACGTGGGCCCCGTGAAGCTCTTGAAGGCTGGGGCTCTGCGGTACCCACTCCCCTTACCTAGCACCCGGCCGCTGGAGCGCGCCATGGTGGCCTCACGCAGAGGCTGTGAGGAAGGATAGCCTGCGTCAGCATCAGCGAGTGGGCCCAGCGTGGCGCTCAGCCTGTGCCCGAAACCCAGAGAAGCAGCTTAGCCGTAGGGAAGGACAGTGGGCGAGTTGCCGAGCTGAAAGGGAGCCCTGGCTGGGGCACAAGGCTTTCCCGGACTTCGCTGGCTGACGCCTGCCCGGTTCCCAGGGATCAAGGACGCCCCAGCCCTTGGGAACTGACAGTGCTCGCGGCCCGAGCTGGATCCAAATGCCCTCACTTCTCCCCTTTCCCTCCAGGTCCCACTCCCAGAAGAGGCCTGGCCACGGCCTGTGACAGATGCGGATGTGAAACTGGAGACACTGGGTGAGAGCAAGGTGCCTGGAGCTGCTTGGGGGTCTATGGGCGTAGAATTCAGGAGAATTGTCTTTTTCTTCTTTTTCTAATACCTACAGGACCAAGACCAATTTTTCTGCATTTTCCAATTTTTTTTCCAGGACTGTGCTTTTGAGAATCATAAAAAAGAATACAGGGAAGCGGCTGTGGCTCAAACGATGGGGCTCCCGCCCACCATATGGGAGGCCCTGGGTTTGCGTCCCAGGGCCTCCTTGTGAGGGCAAGCTGGCCCGTGCCCCCGGAGAGCTGATGGCCCGTGCGCCGCGGAGAGCTGGTGCAGCAAGTTGACGCAACAAAGGGAGACAAGCCGATACAGAAAAAACGTGCAGCTAATGGACACAGAGAAGAGACAGCAAAGAACGGAACAAGCTGCAAGGGGGAGGAAATAAATAAATTAATCTTTTAAAAAAAAGAATACACTTTAAATTGATAAGCTATATAAATAAATGGATAGAAAAACTAAAATAGTAATGATTATGCCCACGTTACAGAGGCTGGGGGGCTTGGGGCCTGCTGGCACCGGGCAGGGACTCCGAGTGTTTGTTGAATGAGCGGCAGGGTGGGGTGATGGGTGGGGGTGGGGGCTGGGGCTGGGGGGTGGGCCCCCTCCTGCGGCTCTCTCTCCCCTCTCTCACGACCATCTGTCGGTTCATTCCACATCTGCTGAGGACCTACTATGCTCCAGGAGCCTGGGATACAGGGACGAGTGAGCCCCTGGGCAGGTACAGGCTCTGGGATGCTGTGGGACAAGGGTGTCCCCTGTGGATGCGGGACCCACTTGCCTGTGGGATTGAGGAAGTTTTCATAAAAGGGGGGTGCTGGAGCTGGATCTTGCGGGGTTGGGAAGGAGTTTGGGAGGCTGGGCAAAGGGCACGGGCATCCCAGCCCTGAATCCACGCTCCTTCCCTCCTCCATTTAGCCCTTCACGCCATCATTCTGCAAATGTCCCTGGAGTACCTACGATGTGCCAGGCCCTAAGGAAATGGGGAACACAGTAAGATTATCTCACCGACGTTCACATAGGAGAGAGTAAATAAAACATATATTGCGGGTAAGCCCCCAAATAAACTACTGCAGGGGGATGGATAGAGAGTGAGGCCTCCCTGCCCACAGTGGGCTGCAGGACTGGGAACCCCAAACTCCAGTCTAGAGTAGGAAGCAATTTTCAAGACCCACTGCTGGCCCCCCACCCCACCTTCCAGGCTGTGTGCACAGCTTCCGGATGCGTGCGAGGCTTGCAGGTCAAAGGACCTGGGGGCACTGTGCTCGCTGGGCTAGGAGGGAGTCGGGATTTGAGTCCCTTGATCCACCGGGACCCTTGATCCACCCTGGTGGCCGGTTCCCATTGGGTACAGCAAGGGCAGTGCTCTAAGCCAGCTAGAGTCCGAGGCGCCTACTCTGGGCTTTCAACTCCACCTTCTCCGGCCACATGACTGTGTGCCCTGCTTCCCTCTGCCCCCAGGGCTGGAGTTCCCAGGGCAGGGACCCGGCGCCCAGAGGAGCCTCAACGCCTGTGTGGACCACGACGCCCGGGGCTGTTGGTGGGTGGGGTGACTTCCGGTCGGGATGGTAGACTGTCACCCCACACACACACACACCCGCCTGCTGAAGCCCATCCCCAGCCCCCGTCCCTCCACTCTGGAGGAGGACCCAGAGGAGGACGGGAGGCCGAGGCCAGCATCGGCCGGTCATGCTGGCTGGGGAATGGAACTGGAACAAGCACTGTCACATCAACTGACTCATGGGGCACCCCTACCCCCCCCACCACGTGCCCTGTCCTGCCCGTGAGACTGAAGCCCTTTTCCAGAAAGCCTGGCCGGCTGCCGTCCTGGCCGGGGGAGGGTGGCACACACAGCTGCTAGCCCTGCCTGTGGCCTTGTCCCTGGAACTCCCAGAGCCGAAGCTGGATAATCACTCCTCCTCTTTCTGTGAGTCCTTGTCTTTAGATAGAGATTAAATGAAAACCCAATTTAATTTTTCTTAGCAGATTATCCCTGGGCTCAAATCTATGGAAAATTGTTGCCCAGGGAGTCTAGAAACTTGGGTCAGTTCCCAGCTCTAGCCCTTTGCTGGGTGACCTAGAAGGAGTCCCTTGCCCTCTCTGGGCCTCAGTTTCCTTTTCTGTACAAGGAGGCCTTGGACTCGGGGGCTCTCCAAGGGGCTTTAAATTCTATTTTAGTGGGTGTTGGTACCTTGGGGCCAGGGTCTCCTCTGCCCAGTCGGGGCTCTGGGGCGTCTTTGCTGGTAAGGCAGGCCAGGGAACCAAGGGAGAGGCAGGTTTTGAGTGTCTGTCACTTTCTGAAAATGCTGACGTTTGACTTGGGGCCCTTGGGACCATGTTTGTGACTTAGCATGTGATCCACTGGCTGCCGCGGCCCGCACAGGGCCTCTCAGCCGCCTTCTCGGCTCTGTGGCATGGAGAGCCGCCCTGTGGCCTGACCTCCTGGCTGGGCATGTGACCCGGGCTCCGCTGGGCACCGCGAGTGTCCTCACGACCTCAGAGGGGCCCGAGGGGCTGGGCTGGCCCCGTGGGGCGGGCGATAGCCCCGAGTGCCTCCAGAGAGTCCTGGTTTATGAAGAAGCCCCCTCCCTTTTGAGGCTCCAGGAGTGTGGGCAATAAGGTTTTTATGAAATCCTAGGGGAAAGGATGTTTACTTCTCTCTGAGCTTATTCACTGTTTCTCACATTTTGTTGAACATATACTGCTTTGGTAATCAGGAAAAAAAAAAGACTGTTGTTACTGTTTTTCAATGCCATGCCTGAAACCATCATCAGCACCCACTGCGCTGCCCAGCTCAGGATTTTTTTTTTTTTTTTTTTTGAGATTCCAGCTTTTCAAATTCCTTTCAGGATTTTTTATACAGATCCTGGCACTTGCGGTGGTCAGAGTCAGACCTGAGTTGAAACTCTGCCCCCACCCCCCTTTCCTAGCTTCTCTGAGCCCCATAAAAGGAATGATCATAACGGTCAATCTTACTCAGCATTTGCCTTGTGCCTGGCTCTCTTTTAACCACTTTACATGATTATTTAATTCTCACAACAACCCATAAGGACAGAACTGTTACCCCCATATTACAGGCAAGGCAATCGAGGCACAGGTGACCCAGATAGCCCGCTGTGGGCCGGGGAGTGTCGGAATCGTCGATCCGAAGGGTATCGGGAATGAAAGACAAAGAGAGATTGGCATCTGGGGATCTGAGAGCACCGAATCCTCAAGCTCATCAGACAAGTTTATTGATCACAGGGGCTTCCTTTTATACCCCGTCAGCCCATTAAAGCAGGCAAATAGTCCTAGTTAGTTATGTCCATTACATCAGCCCATTCCAGTAAAAGGAGATACACATCTAATGTACAGGACCTACACGATTACACCTCTAGGTGCGAAATCCCCGTGTTCTTTAACACTATTCTATAAACAAGCCTGTAAATCTTGTTGCCCACTTTGCCTTGTTTCACCTGAACGCACACATCTCCTTGCTGGCCTTGTGACCTGCATGTCAAGCCATGGTGACAGCATGTCTCAGTGGTCAAGGAAATAACTTGCTTAATGGAAACAATGTGCCTTTGTTTCCCCCAGGGGAGCCCACCCCAGGGCCTGCATGGGCTGCATCCTAATTTGCTGGCGGCTCGCCGGGAGGAGGTGAGGGGCAGTGAGCAGAGCGCATAGCGCCCGGCACGCAGCCGGCTCACCCATCCCTCACTCCTTCTAAGGGCAGAGCAGGCCCACGTAGGTGCCCAGGGACATGGAGACACCTACACTGTGGGAGCACGGGGCTTGGGGCCACCGTGTCCCCATGGGGGTCAAGAGCTGGATGGCACCCGGACGACCTGCATCCAAGCCTCTCACGGTCCCATTGGGGGTGGGGACACCACAGCTGGACAGGGGCAGCATCTTGTGCCAGGCCACGCAGCTCACCCAGGAACCAGGTCTCCTGACTCCTCTTCGGGGCCCATCTTGGTGGACCCCAACCTCCTAGATCAGAAAAAGCCCCTGCAGGAAATGCAGGGGGCAGATACCTGCCATCGTGAGGCCGCGGGCTTGCAGAGCAGTTCCTCGGCACCTGCAGGGGGTGGTCATTGGACGGGGAGGCTCACGGGGGCTCCTGTGGTTGCGGGCAGACGAGAGGAAGCAAGAGCCGCAGCACCAGAGCCAGCTCGCCAGCTCGCCAGCAGCTGGCTTTGGGAGGGTTGGGGCCGGTGGGCTGGGGCTCTCCTTCCCCCAGGTTGACGCACTGCCACTCCACCCACTGTAGCCCCGGGCTCACCCGCACCAGCGGCAGTGAGGTGGGCGGAGCATTGAGGCTGCCCGGTGGTTAAGTTTGGGGGGAGAGGTGGGCAGAGGGTTGATGTTAAAAATTAAATATGTGTACGGACCACTAGTGCAGGATTTTAAAATTTTATTGAATAAAGGCTATGATTAGAAAGAGAAACAAAAACACTGTTATTGAGATGTAGTTCATATACCACACAAATGGCCCGTTTAAAGTGCACGTTCACTGACTTTTCTGACTTCTGCATCCATCACCACAACGTTAGGGCATTTTTATTACCACAGAAAGAAACCACTGGGAGTGGATGTGGCTCAAGTGATTGAGCACCTGCTTTGCACGTGGAGGTCCCTGTGGTCCCAGGAGCCTCCTAAAAAACAAACAAAAACAAGCAAACAAATGAAAACATCAACCGAGGGGGGCCGACGTCGCTCAGTGGTTGAGCACTGCCTTCCTGCATACAAGATCCTGGGTTCAATCCTTGACCCTGGCACCTCAAAAAAAGAAAGAAATATAGAAAGAAAGAAACCCCCATCTCTTTGCCATCACCCCCTGCCCCAATCTCTCCATCCCCTGCATCCCCTGGTCACCTCTAGCCTACTTTCTGTCTCTGTGGGTTTGTCTGCTCTGGACATTTCCTACAAATGGAACCATTCATACCCTGTGGTCCGTGGTGTCTGGCTTCTTTCAGGCAGCACGATGCTTTCAAGGTTCCTCCAGGTTAGGGTTTGTATCAGAACTTCCTTCCTTTCTCACACTTAAATTTGTGTGTGTGTATGCGCAGGATTTTGTATTTTTTAAAAATTTCCCATTTTAACCACTTTTCAGGATAGAATTCGGTGTGCGGTTTACATCCACAACGCTGTGCTGCCACCGACACCGTCCATGATCAAAACTTTTACTTCATTTCTTTTTGTTGCAGAATAATATTCCATTGCCTGGACAGACCACATTTTGTTTCCCCGTTCCTCAGCTGATAGACCTCTTAGCTATAATAATGAATAATGCTGCTATGAGCATTTGTGTACAAGTTCCTGTCTTGCCATGTTTGTTTATTAGGGGTATAGTCCTAACAGGGGAATTGCTGGGTCATATGGTATGTTTAACTCTATGTTTAACCTTTTGAGGAACTGCCAGACTGTTTTCCAAAGCGGCTGCACCATTTTGTACTCTCACCAGCAGAGTCTGAGTGCTCTGGTTGCTACCCTTCTCCCCAGCACTTATTATCTGTCTTTGAGATTACAGCCATCTTAGAGGGTGTGAAGTGTCATCTTACTGTGATTTCCCTCCCCCTGCCCCCAGACAGGGCAGGAAATCTTTAGTTCATCTTCTAAGAAAAAACTTTCATTATGGATATATATATACACAACATAAAATTATTTCCCATTTTAGTCTCTTTCAAGTAAATAATTTAGTGGTATTAATCACCACTTCACCATCTCATGGCATTTTTATTTTTATAAGTCACTGGGGATTGAACCTGGGACCTTGTACATGGGAAGCAGGTGCTTAACCACTGAGCAACACCCGCTCCCTGAAGTATATTTAATAACCTCACAGTACCTTCTCATATACAAATGATCAAAATGGTTTTCGAGAAATAAGTATTTGATAATCTGGCCTTTCCTATGAGGAATGACCCCACTCTGGCATTTTTTTAAAAAGATTTATTTTATTTACTTATTTCTCCCCACCCCCTTGTTGTTTTTCACTTGCTGTGTCTGTCTTCCTTGCTTCTTTAGGCAGCACCACAAGCTAAACCAGGGACCTCCGTTGTAGGAAGGAGGGGCTTAATCACCAGAGCTACTTCTGCTCCCTACTTGGTTGTGTCTCTTGTTCTGCTTTTCCTTCCCATGTCTCTCGTTGCATTATCTTGCTGCAACAGGTCACCATGGCCGCCCATCACACCAGCTTGCTGTCTTCTTTAGGAAGCACTGCGAACCTCTGCTCCCAGCTTTATTGCGTCTCTCGTTATGTTTTTTCTTCTTGTGTCTGTGTGTCAGCCTCTCGCATCTGCCTGTCACACCAGCTCACTGTCATCTCTAGGAGGCACTGGGATCTGAACCAGCAACCTCCCATGTGGTAGGCGGCAGCCCAGTTGCCTGAGCCACATCTGCTTACCTCCTGTTAGAGAAAAATGCTACTCACTGGGACACGGAGACTGACACGATTGCAGGCAGGACGTTTATTGGGAAGCTTTCCCAATGGAAGGGGTCTAAAGAATAGACCTCAGCCCCCCACCTGCATGGTAGGGGTCTGAAGAGAGACTTCAGCCGGCTCCAGGAAGGTGGTGGGTGTGACTTTATACAGTACACCAATAGGCAGGTAAACCGAGTACAGCCTGGGGTCAAGTGGCCAGGGGGAAGTGGCTACAAAGTCTTGGAATGTGGGTGGGGTTGGTGGTGCCTGGGGTAAAGGTCCTTATCTGCCCTTATCTGCTCTACTTTTAGTTTATTTTTGGGAGGGAACCGGCTGCCTTCTAGCCCCCACAGGCAGTTTGTGCAATGAATGGGAATGGAGTCACAGCGTTATGACCTGTTAATTATTGTAAGGGGAAACTCTTTTAACACCTCCATTCTGGGCATTTAAAACGAAGATGTTTTTGTTTCATCCACTAAAGAGTAATGAAATGTACTAAAAAGAATATAATGGGTCAGAATAAATCAACTCATGCACAAGAAACTCCTGTACGATGATTTGTGGTTGCTGAGAATATTCAGCACATTATTTCAAAGTGGCAAATTCTGAGCAATCTAAAAAAAGAGAATTCAAAAGTGGCAACTACATTTGCTGATAGGTTTATGTGGGACACATGCACAAAACCCCCATCTTTTTCAGTGTGTATGCCAAGAGTTCATCATCAAAACAAGTCATTTTGGGGGGGCCGATGTGGCTCAAGCAGTGGAGCACCTGCTTCCAACATGGGAGATCCCAGTTCAGTTCCCCTGCCTCCTAAGAAAACAAACAAATAAAAAAATCTCACATAACAATTCAGGGGAGCAATGTGACTCAGTAGTTGAGCTCTGGCTTTCCACTTATGAGGTTCCAGGTCCAATCCTCCCAGATTCAGTCAGGCCGGGTTCAATCTGCCCGTTTCCTCCTACAAAAATAAATAAATAAATAAAAGTTATTTTGTTCATTACAGTGCAGGAAACAACAGAAGGAAAGACACTTTGCTGGTGAGCAATTGAAAAGCATTTTGTAAAATGTCCATGTCAATCTGAAACGGAAGGCCAGGCGTCCAGTGCCTCTGGCCTAGATTGGCTTGACCCCTTATTTGGTTGCAGCGGTGCCAGTGGGAGCTGTTTCCTCTATACCTTCTGCTGGCTTCTTCTCTTCCTCTTCCTCTTCCTCCTCATCCTCCTGGGGATAGAGGTCCTGGTATTTCGGCATGCATTCCTCCATGGCCCAGAACTGGTCTACACAGTCTGACCCCTTGACATCCTCCTTGCTGTAGCAGAAGCAGGAAAAGGCTGACTCGAACAGTTCCCCATCGGGGCCACTGCCCTTCCCCCAAGGCATGGGCAGGTCCAGTTAAGGTCTCCATTGGCAGAATCAATCCGTGTCCTCCCATGGAGGATTGCTGGGGCCCTCCACCAGCTCTGCATTGCTTGGAGTTTCATGGTCTTTGGTTACAAATGTAATTCAATCCTTCTCTTCTTGCTGGCAGTAGGAAGGGCACAGCTGTTCCATGCTCTGACCTTCATGGCGGTTTTGATCTGCATTTCCCTGTGGATAAGGAGGTTGAGAATCTTTTCATGTGCTTATTGGCCTTTAGTCTATCTTCTTTTTAAATAGGTTTAATCTTCTTTCTTCATTTTTTGGTGGGGAAATACCTTTACATAGTTTGAATTCTAAAGGTTTAGCACTCAGGAGCACCTGAGGGCTGCAGAGACACACGGGTTCTGTGGTCATGGCAGGTGGCTCTGGAGTTCGGTGCCTTGCCAGTGGGCCCTGGAATTTGGGCTCCTGAGTGTCATGGAGTTGGAATCAGATGTGACCTCTCTACACATGCCTCTTCTGTCACTTTTACTGAACCTGTAGTTGGTGCTGGGGTTGGTGTATGCTCAGGAGACTTGAATCTCTGGACTGCCCATGTGCCAGCTGAGACCTGAGCCTCAGCAGAGTTGCAACACCTACTCTTTGGTTCGTTGGACTTACCCAGGTCAGCTAACAGGGAGGTGGGGATGGTCAACCACTATATGAGGGAATCATCAGCCATGTGGGATCTAAGCCCCTTCTCGATTTAGAGGTGAAGTGGACATCACCATCCCAGGGTTCAGAGGATGCAGGAATAAAAGATGGATTAGAGTGGACTTATTCTACTATAAAACTATTATGACTCTAGCAATAGAAGAAATTATATCATTGATGTGGAGGCAGTGCCCATGGGAGTTGCTGAGGGCAGGGAGAGGGAAGCAGAGGTGTGATGTGAGGGCATTTTCGGGACTTGGACTTGTCCTGAATGATAATGCAGGGACAGATGCAGGATATTATATATCCCGCCATAACCCACTGAATGGACTGGGGGAGAGTGTAAACTACAATGTAAACTATAATCCATGTGGTGTAGCAGTGCTCCAAAATGTATTCACCAAATGCAATGCATGTGCCACAACGAAAAAAAAAAGACAGAAATTTGAAAAACAAATTATTTGTAGATACAGATGCTAACAATCACTTTAGGTAGACAATATTTCTTATATATTATGCAAATTTTAGTAGACTAAAGTTCATCTATGTAGGAACTTTATTATAATACTGATCAACAAAATTTTTTGTCAACTATTCATTGTGGTTGCCACATTTAATATGAACCATTTACTCTACAAATAATAAAATATAATTCTAGACATAAAAAATAAATAAAATAAAGAAGAGAAAATAAATAAATAAAGAAGGGTTAGTAAAACCGCTTCCTTCCAGCCCTGCTCTAAATTCTTCCAGAGATAGTCTTTGCAAATTTAAACAAATATGTATACATGTTCTTTTCTCCGCACCCCTCCAACACAAATGGAGAATATTAAACACTTCTTTGCACCTTGCTCTCCCATTTTGTATGGTTATATATTTCAACGTTGTCTTCGTGCTGAAGCTGGGCTAGTAAGATAGGGAATCAATAGATGGATCTGGAACCTGGCAGAGGGTCCACGTGGACATCAAAAACCCCAAGATAGCTGCTGCAAGACCGCCCTCCCCCTGCCCCAAGATTCTGCCATTCCGACCAAAATTTCCTCCAGCAGCCAAGGGAAGCCAGGAGAAGCCCTGGGTGTTTCCCAAGGACTTTATCATTGGGCCCTCTGGGGGACTGATGAGTGGGGGTAATCAATCAAAACAGCAAACTGCTGGAACTCCCCCCCTGCCATTAGCAAAGGGGCGGAATAATTAATGGTTTAAAAAGCAAGTGCCAAGCTCTTTTACTCTCCTGCCTTCACGTGTCCTGGTGCCAGTACCAGTACCGGTCCGTGTGCCTGTTCCTGCCCTCTGGGCCCTGCTTTTGCCGTTTTTCCCCTGCCATGATGGCCACGCAAGTAAAATCCGGGTGTTTATAATCTATAATGGGGAATTGTAGCCTGTAAATCAGCCTCCTTTATTACTTTTCAGCCCCTTCCTCACTACCTGGGACCACTGCTCTGTTACTTTCTCCCGTTTCTCTTCCCTCCCTACCTTCATAAATTACTGGCCTAGTTCACCCGGCGTGCTCTTGAAATTCAATTCTGCACCATAGCCAAGAACCTAGACAAAATCCGGTTACAATGCCGTAGGAGCCATTGGAGATTCCAGTGCCCTTTGGCTGGTAGCTTAGCCAGCCCCAGGACCTGGAGGCTTTTGGAGGCACGGTCTCTGGCAGGGTCGAGGAGGAGGCCTGCTCTGCTGGGATCCGCCCCCTCCAGGGAAAGTTGGGGACAGACGAGTGGGGAGTGGGACAAGGTCTTGGAGGCTGAGGCTGAAAACAAACCTTGTGGTGCCCTTGGGAACCCCTCAGGCGGCAGTCAGGAGTCGCTGGTTCTCCCTGGTGCAGGATTTGGGTCTCCTATTTAAAAAAGTGTCAAGAAGAACAAACCCTTATCATCTTCAGGGAAGGTGGGAAGAGAGATGGCTCAGAAACCATTGACTACTGATCCCCACCTGGACTGAGGCCGCCTAAGGACAGGAGGACATGTCCTGCCACATACCCAGTGCCTGGGGCAGGGTTTAGCCCAGAGCTGGTCATGAAGACATATTAGTTGATTAGTGTTTGAAAGGGCGACTTTGACCTTGAAATAGGCTCATGCCCCACCGCGGGCACAGCATTTCCTCCAGTGGCACCACTCTTTCCAGCCGGCAATGTATGTCCATGCTCCCTGGGCGGATGGAAAAGCCACGGGAGGTGACAGCCAGCAAGAAGCAGATCAGGGGGTAGATTCCAGGTGCCCTGACTTCAAATCCAATCCCCTCTCTCTAAGTCAGGGGTTCTTAACCAGGGGTCCCTGAGCTTGACCTGAAATTCAAAAAAACATTATTCTTGTGGGGACGTGTTGGTGTGGGTGTGATATATATAACACAGTATAGTGTGGACTTAGTAAGAGGAGTCTATGGAACAAAAAAAAATAAGAACCCCTGCTCTGAGTAAAACTTCCAGGTGTGGGTGGGGTTGTGCTTTGGGGGCACTTAGAATCCAGTGAGTGTGGCTCACTCCAACCTTGAACAGAATGAAGAAACGCCTGAGACAGGACCAGACGCCACAAAGAAACCTCAAGAGAATGAAAAGAGCAGAGGTACCAGCCTCCTTGTTTCCAAGGATGTTTAAGTACAGAGATCTATCCTGAGCCAAGAGTTCACGGTCCCCACCTGTGAAGGTGGACCTCGGTGCTGACCTGGCCGCCAGAAGCCCAGCCGTGGAGCGTCTTGATGGGGTGTCCCAATCCCGATGAAGGACCAGGGTCCCAGGCCCACGTGGCGGACTGAGAAACGTAATGTTTTCAGTGCCCAGAGCTGATGAACCTCCTCAACAAACTGACAAGAGCCAAGTGCAGAAACCTTGAAATGTGGGAGGGTTTGGTAGGTGGAGACAGCTGATAAATCTGGAGAACTAGAATGCAGGAGAGCTAGGTCCGGTCCCAGTTCTCTTATTTG
This sequence comes from Dasypus novemcinctus, assembly GCF_030445035.2. Lineage (NCBI taxonomy): Eukaryota > Metazoa > Chordata > Mammalia > Cingulata > Dasypodidae > Dasypus > Dasypus novemcinctus. The sequence continues at coordinate 80,891,199 of NC_080678.1, read as the reverse complement.
CTTGCTGTGTGAACTGGTTAAGTCACTTCCCCAATTCGGGTTTATTGAGATTCTTGTTTTAGAGTCCACAGATGGATACTGGAGGTCTCTGAACCTCCTGAAAACATCTGCAAAATGTTGCATCTAAGCGTTTTTCTGGCAGAGCTTTTGCGGCCGTCATCAGATGTTCAAATGAGCTCTGACCTCAGTTGCAGGCTTTCTTGGGGTGACTCAGCAGCTCCTGTCTGCCTCGCTGCCCCTGCTGCCGCTGACTCACCAACGCACGCTCTTTCATCCCCTGCTAAGCCTCTCCAGAGCGCTGGGATTGGCATGGGCAGCCACAGTCCCGTATGGAATACTCGAGTGAGAGCCACGAGCCTCCAGCATAGACCGGCTGCCTGGGGCTGGCTCACCCCCAGTCCAGTTAACTGTGGCCAGGGTGACCGGACCTGAGCATTAGAGATCCCCCGGAGGGAATATGGTCGTAGCCCAGGCTCTGTGGTTTTCCCAGAGGCGGGCAGGGAATAACAAGCCCCTCCTGTGGCCTTTCCTCTCAGCCTGTGTCTTTCAGTTCAGTGTCCTCAGCCCCTAGTACAGGCCTGGTATATAATAGGTGCTCAATAAATGTATTGCTAAGACAATAACGAAACCACATGATAGATGACTCTTAAGACGTGAACAAAGTACCGTGGGAGCACTGAGAAGGGCGTCTCTGCAATTCCATAAAGAATAGAAAAGGCTTCCATCTGGTGGTGTCCCTTGATTGGGTCTTGAAGCTTGAATAAGAGTTCACCAGGGAGAGAGGAAGGAGAGAGAATTTAAGAAGGGGAGGGGCTATCTGCAGGAGCACAGAGATGTGAAACTGCAGTACTCATTTAGGGAATCAGGGACTGTGGGATGGAGATGGAGGACAGGGCTGGGGAGTTGGAGGGTAACAGAGACTGCAAAGCTGGGTGAGGGCCAAGGCTTTAGGTTCTGAAAAGAAACGGTCAGAGAAGTAGGACGACAACCAAGCAGGCAGGGATGGCGCCCTGGCTCAGTGCGCCATCCAGCTCCACCTTTCAGGACTAAGGCTGCCAGGGGCGCTGCCTGCTGAGGGCTCCCAACTGCACCCAGCTCCAGGAATCACCCTCAGCCAAAGGGAGCCCCTCACCCCAGCTTATCTTCCCTTCCCTGGTCCCTATTATATTGCGGTGCAAAGGCCCAGCCCCCTTCCCTCCATTGAGGAACGCTCTGCAGGGCCAGCCGTGCCACGTGGGATGCCACGTGGGATGCCACGTGGGACGGGCTGAGGCCTCGGCTGCCACTTCATTATGGCTCAAGGCCCCCTCTGCCCTGTCCTGCCACCCTCACTGCCTCCTGGGGTTGGTCCTGAGAGCACTCCCTGATCAACAGCCTCAGAGCTGTTTCCCAGCCAAGACAGCTAGCAAATACTTTGATCAGCCGTAGGGCTGCCTCGAGAAGCTGAGCTCGGTAGTGGTGTCTGCTGTGGCGGATGAAGTGGGGAGGGGGTTGCCACCCCTGCCGAGGGGTGCTGTGGTACTGATGCCGACGTGGGGGAGAATTGTAGGCGGGAGGCACAGACCCACCGTGCCAGCGGCTAAAGGGGATGAGGGGACTTCACAAGTAGGAATCCACTGTCTGCTTTGGACAAGCGTTGGGTGGAAGGGTGAGCTGGGATAGACTCAGGAGGGGAAGTAGTAGATATGGCAGTTGCAGATGACTGAAGTGTGTCCACGAAGGGAAGGGAAGAGAAAGCACAGTAGGTGAAGTGAAACTCAGGAGTGAGGAAAGAGTCCTCTTAGGATGGCAGAGACTTGGGCTTATTTGTAGTCTCATGGGGAAGAAGAGTCCGTGAAGGGGGAACGGAGGGGCAATTGATGGAGCCAAGTGCTCGAGGGATGATATTTAAAATATTCAACAACTGGTAGGGCATGGACACTGAACAATCAGAATGGACAGGCTATCAGTTCTGTCCTAGAGGTCACAGGGGCGGATAATAAAAAACACAGGTAGATTTAGTGGCTGATCTTCAGCCTCATAAAGAAGAGAAAGGACGTTTCCTCCTCAGAGGCAGGAGGGGTAAAGCGGGAAATGGGGATGAAGTAGCTAAAGATGAGTTGATCCAGGTGTCCATTAACTATGAATGGATAAACAAACTGGTTTATTCACATGACAATATTATGCAGCTGTAAGAAGAAATGAAGTCGTAAAGCATACGACAACATGGATGAACCTGGAGCACATTATGTTGAGTGAAGCAAGCCAGGCACAAAAGGACAAACATTGAATGAACTAAATATGTTGTATAGCATAGGGTATGATTCCACTTTTATAAAATGTAAATATAAATCAATTTATAAAGGTGAAATTAGATTAGTGGTATGTAGGGCTGAGGAAGGACTGCTAAGGGGTGTGGAGTTTTTCTTTTTGGAATAATGAAGTAGTTCTAAAAATTTTTTGTGATGATGAATGTACAACATTGTGATTATATGAAAAGTCATAATACTGCATGATTCAAAAAAATTTTTTATATGTATCCAGTACATTCATGTAATTGAGAAATGGATGTTTGTTTTTTTTTAATTTTTTAAAAAAGATTTATTCATTTATTTCTCCCCCCCCCTCCCTTCATTGTCTGCTCTCTGTATGTTCTTCTGTGTTTGCTTGTCTTCTCATTAGGTGGCTCCAGGAACCAATCCTGGGACCTTCTGGAGTGGAAGAGAAGTGATCATTCTCTTGCGCCACCTCAGCTCCTGGTTTGCTAAGTCTCTTATTGTCTCTCCTCTGTGTCTCTTTTTGTTGTGTCATCTTGCTGCACCAGCTCTCTGCATTGGCTGGTACTCCTACACAGGGTGGCACTCCTGCATGGGGTGGCACTCCCATGTGTGCCAGTGGCACTCTGCATGGGCCAGCTCGCTGCACTGGGCCAGCTCGCTGCACTGGGCCAGCTTGCCTTCACCAGGAGGCCCTGGGCATCGAACCCTGGACCTCCTATATGGTAGATGGGAGCCCAATTGCTTGAGCCACATCTGCTTCCTGAGAAATGGATGTTTTTTAATTTTTTATATTTTCAATTGCTAAACGTACAAAATAAAGTTAAAAAAGAAAAGAAAAGCCATTGGTTATACACTTTAAATAGATTGTATGGTATGTGAAAATATCTCAGTAAAAGTGCTGAATAAATAAGTAAATGAATAATTGTGCAAGAATAGCCAGAGGTAGCAGCTATGTACAGCAGGGGAAGCATAGAGAGATTGAAAGGTGAAGAATTTTCTTGTTTATTTGTCTGTTTTTTATCATTAATTTTGAAATAATGAAAATGCTGTACTAATATTTGAAGTGATGAATGCACAAATATGAGATTACACCAAATGCCATTGATTGTATATTTTGGATGAATTGTATGCTTTATTAATATGTATCAATAAAATTGATTTGTTAAAAAAAAAAAAAGATGAGTTGAGGGCTTGAGTACTGTAGAGGAGACCTGGAGTGTAACAGAAAACTCAAGATAATGAGGGCTTAAAGAAGACAGGAGTGCATTTACTAAATAAAATCTGGAGGTAGATGGTCTTGAGTGGGTATAATCATCAGGACACCAGGCTTCTATGTTGTTGTTCTGTCATCCTCAACAAGTCTTCCACCTCATAGTCCAGCATAAGATGCTGGAGCTCCTGCCATTATGTCCACATTCTGGCCAGCAAGAAGAAGAAAGGAATTTTACCCAGGGTTTATATTTAGCTTGTACACAGTAGTAGAGCTGTATCAGTAGTTAAATTATTGAGATATCTCTTTATTAGTTGAAATGGCTCAACTGACACTCATCCCCCCACTGATTTATCCACTCTGGCTCCTCCCCTGGGACTACCCACTTTACCACTACCCAAGCTTTGTCAGGTCCTTCCAGGATGTTCCTCCAGCACTGTGGCCAGTGTCCTGGCAGTAGCAGTTATTAAATATTTGAATATTCTCCTGGATGTGTGCCTTACTCTTTTTTTTTTTTTAAACAAATCAATTGTATTGGTACATATTAATAAAGCATACAATTCATCCAAAGTGTACATTCAATGGTATTTGGTATCATCACAGAGTTGTGCATTCATCACTTTAATCATTATTAGAGCATTTTTGTTATTTCAATAATAATAAACAAAAAAACAAGTGAGCAAGAAAACTCTTCACCCTTTAGTCTCTCTGTTTCCCCTGCTGTATATAGCTGCTATTTCTGGCTATTCATGCAAAATTATTTATTCAGCAGTTTTGGTTGTTTTTCTTTTTTTGGGGGGGGGAAAGAGCAGATGCAGTCCACCAGCAACACAAACTATGCAGTCAAGCTTCCCCCATGGGGAAGCAGACGTGCCTCTACTGAGAGAGCGTCCGCCTACCACATGGGAGGTCCAGGGTTCAAACCCAGGGCCTCCTGACCCGTGTGGAGCTGGCCCACATGGAGTGCTGCCACACACAAGGAGTGTCCTGCCACGCAGGGGTGTCCGCTGTGTAGGGGAGCCCCATGCACAAGGAGTATGCCCTGCATTGAGCTGCCCCATGTGGGAAAAACGTGCAGGCTGCCCAGGAGTGGCACCGCACACGGAGAGCTGACGCAGCAAGATGACGCAACAAAAAGAGGCACAGATTCTTGGTGCTACCGAGAATTCAAGTGGACACAGAAGAACATGCAGTGAATGGACACAGAGAACAGACAATGGGGTGGGGAAGGGGAGAGAAATAAATAATAAAGTAAATCTTAAAAAAAAAAAAAAATCCCCTATGGGAAATTGCAGGGCTCAGCAGGTCCCCAGTGCAACGGATCAACCTCGCCCCAGGAAAACCACCTTCGTGATCATGGTGTCTCCCCTGCCAGATAAGTATAAGTCAGCAGTTTTATTGAGATATATTCACATACCATATGATCTATCCAAAGTGTATATCAATGGCTTTTAGTATCATCACCACAAAAGTTTTAGAACCATTTCATTACTCCAAAAAGAAAAAAAACTACACCCCTTAGTGTGACTTTCCCAGCCCTACATAACCACTAATCTAATTTCATCTTTATAAATTGCTTTGTATTGTTTTGTATTATATAAACAAATAATACGTTACATGACATATTTAGTTCACAGAAGCACAATGATACAGTATTTGTCCTTTTGTGTCTGGCTTGCTTCACTCAATGCCCTCCAGTTCATCCATGTTGTCATATGCTTTATGACTTCGTTTCTTCTTACAGCTGCATAATATTCCATCATATGAATACACCACAGTTTGTTTATCCATTCATCGGTTGATGGACACCTGGGTTGTTTCCACCTTTTGTCAATCATGAATAATGCTGCTATGAACATCAGTGTACAGATGTCTGTTTGTGTCACTGCTCTCAGTTCTTCTGGGTATATACCTAGTAGTGGTATTGCAGGATCACATGTGCAGTACCACTTTTAAGAACAATACCCAGAAGTCACAAAATGGGCTACTGTACTTTAATTTCAATGACCAGAATGTAGTCTTACGGACAGGCTTAGCTGCAAGGGAGGCTGGGAAATGTAGTCTTTATTCTGGGTAGCCGTGGACCCAGATATAAATAGGGGGTGTAATTACTATCAGGAAGAAGGGGAAAGGAAAGTTAGGAGACAGTAGTGGACTTTGCCACAATGGATTGCTAATTAGTTGCTAAGCAGCACAGAGGGTAGGGCCAGGTGAGTCCTGGATGGGATCAGCGATTTCTCCAGCAGCCCAGGGGAGGTGGGGGTAGAAGAGGAAAAATCAGGGTTTGTCTGCCTAAGGCTGGAGATTGGAGGAGAGGGGTCATTGGGAAGGTCCTTTCAGTGGTGGCCTGAGGAGTTAAAACTGGGCCAGAAGGCTATGGAGGCAGGAGGGCTGAGAGGAGAACTTGCTGAGGGGATGCTGGAGGGAGAGGGCACCTGAGCAGGTGGGGAAGCATCAGGGTTTGCACATAGCGATGGGGCCATTCCAGGACATGGGGCCGTGCTGGGGTGACCGTTGGAGAGCCAGAGTGGAGCTTTAGGGCCAAGCAGGTGGGCTGGTCCTTCACAGCAGGGGTGGCAGCAGTCGTCCTGGCCAAGAATTGTTTTGGTTGTAGACACAGTAACAGAATGAAGCTCTCTGGGACCAAAAGGGGATTTATTGAAAGGAAATAGCAGATGGTGAAGGAGAAGGGGATGGTCTCAAGAGGTCCCAGTTACCAAAAGTAGAGTCTCATATGGGATTCAGAAATGGAAAGCTGTCAAGAACCCTGCCAGGGGGAAATGGACTTGGCCCAGTGGTTAGGGCGTCCATCTACCACATGGGAGGTCCGCGGTTCAAACTCCGGGCCTCCTTGACCCCTGTGGAGCTGGCCCATGCGCAGTGCTGATGCGTGCAAGGAGTGCCATGCCACGCAGGGGTGTTCCCCGCGTAGGGGAGCCCCACGCGCAAAGAGTGTGCCCTGTAAGGAGAGCCACCCAGCGGGAGATAAAGTGCAACCTGCCCAGGAATGGCGCCACACATGGAGAGCTGACACAAGATGACGCAACAAAAAGAAACACAGATTCCTGTGCCGCTGACAACAGAAGTGGACAAAGAAGAAGATACAGCATATAGACACAGAGAACAGACAACTGGGGCGGGGGTGGGGGGGAAGGGGGAGAGAAATAAATAAATAAATAAATCTTTAAAAAAAAAAAAAGAACCCTGCCAGGGTCTCTGGTATGGCTCATATTTCTGAAGAAAAATATCTTTCAAGTTCCCTGAAAACTTGAGCTAACAGCAGGATAGAGGTGAAGGGAATTTCCTGCCCTACCCCTTTTAAATATTCCTATGTTAATTTTTTTTTCTTTAAAAACTGTTAAGTAATCTGTGGACATTGTAATGTGTCAACTAAGGCACATAGGAGTTAACCCAAAGTAAGTAAACTCTTCTCCCCATCTCTGACTCCCTGTCCCTCTCCTCACTGAAAATCCCCCCACTTCTGAGAGACACGGGCAGGAGGGCCTTGGCTCCCCCAGGGCACCCCCTCTTCTGTGTACTTTGAACCAGAGGACCGTGGAGCTCCTGCGGAGGCTCTGTGGGCCCCTCTGGGAAGTCAGTGGCAGGGTTTAAACAGGAACATGAGTCCTGGGCCCTTCCTCTGCCGGCTTCCCTCCTCGGCCCGTTTCACGCCAGCATTCACTGCTCTGGCCTCCTGCTTTGAAGCTGCATTGAGCACGTTATTTTGCTCAATCTGGTTTCCTTAGTCGTTCCATTATTGTTCAGCATTTGGGATTTTTCCAATTTCCACTATTATAAATGGCCCTTCTGTGAATGCCTGGGATAAAACACCCCTCAGTGTCTGGGTTCTTTCCCTCTGGGGTGTTTAGCCAGGAACGGTACTAGAAGGTCAAGGGCATGAATAGCCTCGTAGCACTTGCTGCCTGTGCACAGATGGTTAAGATATTTTCAGAGGATTTAGGCATCTACTGACTTGGTGAAGAATTATAATAATCCGCTTACTGTTTTCAGGAGGTAGTGGGGTTGAAACTGGAACCTCATACATGGGAAGCAAGGGCTCAAACCACAGAGTTATACCCACTCCCTGATACTCCACTTACTGTTTTTATATTCTTAATTAAAAAAATCTGTCCTTACGGGGTTCATAAGGAGGCAGATGAGCCAATATATTACTGTTGTGTTACAGTAAGGAAATTAAGGCACCCAAAGTTCTCATAAACATTAACACGTTCCTGCAGTCATGAGGGAGGGGATATGAAAATGGAGGCCTGGTTGGTTTGGGCTCTGTCACCAACCAGCTCTGAGCTCTCTGTAACTCTGTGAACCTCAGTTTTCCTTACCTGCAAACCGAGAGCGTAGGCTCTGCAGGTCTCTAAGCTTCCTCGTGGCTTGTGAGCTCTGGTAACCTCTGCAGGGAGCACTGGGTGTGCTGCCTTCCCTGTCAGCGAGGGGCTGGCAGGGTTTGCCCTGTAGCCCACCTCCCTTGCCTTCACCCGGCTGTTGGAGTGGTCTGCCCCCCGCCGGGGCCTCGCCTTGGGAAGCTCTGGACCGGCAGCTCCACAGTCTCCATCTGGCCTCTGAGGCTGAGGCGTGAGGCGTCTGGCTTAGACCAAATCTTTTTCCAACTTTACTCAGCCCCTTCCCAGTCTGTAAGTGATGCAGCAAGTGTCTCCCAGCGTGGTACACACTTTCCCATCCCACCCCCCAGGGGGAAATAAGACCGTTGTGTGGAATAATGGCCGGGGAGAGAACCAAAGACCCCAAGCTCTGTGGGCTGTTCCTCAGAGAAACTATTGATCAAAGTAGGGGTTCTCTGCCTGACGTGCTCAAATGACCGATTTCTGAAACTTCAGGGTTTCGCAGGGAGAAAAAATTCGTTGCTAAGTGCAAAGCAAGGAGAACAGAAGGCCTGTGGCCCTAAAATTTGTTTCCCCAAACTGCAGTAACTCTGATAGTTTTTATAGGATCGAAAGACAGGCAGGTTTATGATGGTCAGTATAATGTATAATGCCTTGAGATGAGAAAGTTAAGGGTGATCTAATTTTTGAGCATGCGCTGACTGAGTACATGCTTAGTGCATTAGTCAGGGTTCTCTAGGGAAACAGAATCGACAAAAGATACCTGTCAATAGAATGTAATTCTAGAAAAGTTTCTCATGCAGCTGTGGGGAAGCACAAGTCCAGGTCCTCAGGCAGGCTGCAACCAGGGCCTGCAGTGGAAGTCCAGTGAGGACTCTTGACGAGTTCTGAGAGACGTTGGCTGTCCAAAGACAAGTGGGAAATTCTCACTCAATGCTGGAATCACTTCCCCTCTTAAGGCATTCAACTGGTTGGATAAAGCCTCACTCACTGCTGATGGCAATTTCCCTGATCAATGTAATTGTAATCAGCTACCTATGATTTACCACTTCAGTAAAGTCAGTGGTGACTAAAGTTCATAAATGCCCTTGTATTGCAGTTAGCCCAGTCCTTGCTTGACCAAACAACTGGGCACAATTACCTGGCCAGGTTGACATATTAGCCTAACATTCACACTTAGTCACAGAACGTATGCAAGAAAATGGCAGCCTTAATATGATGATGGACATAATTTTTAGTATTTTAATGAGGTATAGGTCATTTATAGGTTAAGGTTTAAGTTACTGTGCTTGTCAGGTAGCCAATTTTGGTTAGATCTAGATTTGTTCAGGAATATAGCTTAGGAATTGGGATGGGTTGGGTCTGAGCTGACTCAGGTTCCTTCATTAATAAACATTAAAGGGGAAGCAGATTTGGCTCAACTGATAGAGCATCCACCTACCACATGGGAGGTCCAGAATTCAAACCCAGGGCCTCCTGACCTGTGTGGTGCGCCGGCCCATGCATAGTGCTAATGAGCACAAGGAGTGCCGTGCCGCCACCCAGGGGTGTCCCCCGCGTAGGGGGAGCCCCACATGCAAGGATTGTGCCCCATAAGGAGAGCCGCCCCATGCAAAAAAAGTGCAGCCTGCTCAGGAGTGGTACTGCACACAAGGAGAGCTGATGCAGCAAGATGATGCAAGAAAAAGAGACACAGGTTCCTGTGTGCCACTGACAAGTATGCAAGAGGACACAGAAGAACACACAGCATCATGGACACAGAGAGCTGACAACTGGGGGGGGGCAGAAATTAATAAAAAAAAACTTTAAAAAACAAAACAAAACAAAAAACATTAAAGGGTTGTTCAGTGATCATAAGACTACAAAATCGTAAAACAGGATAAGGGGATACAAGGGGGACCAGTTATGAGTTGTCAGGAGTTAAAATCACCAAATAAAGATACAGTCATTATTGGGAGCTGATGAGGCTCAGTGGTTGACTGCCAATTCCCGGGTTCAATCCCCAGCCCCAGTAAGATACAGTCTTTATTAAAGATCAAGGCATCTGAGTTACAGTTTAGTGAATTTCAGTAGTTTCAGGTATTTACTTTTGGCTATTCTACAATATACTAGAAAATAAAAAGTCATCTATAAAGACCTAAATATAAAAGCCAGGACCATAAAACTACTAGAAGAAAATGTAGAGAAACATCTTCAAGATCTTGTAATAGGTGGGGATGTCTTGGACCTTATACCCAAAGCATGTGCAACAAAATACAAAACAGATAAATGGCACCTCCTCAGAATTAAACACTATTGTACCTCCCAGGATTTTGTCAAAAGGGTGAAAAGGCAGCCCACTCAATGTGAGAAAATATTTGGAAATCACATGTCAGATAGGGGTTTAATATTCAGGATACATAAAGAGATGTTACAACTCAACAATAAAAAGACAAATGACCCATTAAAAAATGGGTAAAAGACTTGAATAGACATTTGTCCAAAGAAGAAATACAAATGGCAAAAAACACATGAAGAAATTCTCAACATCACTAATGGTTAGAGAAATGTAAATCAAAACTACAATGAGATCATTTCACATCTATCGGAATGGCAACTATTAAAAAGAGAACTGTAAGTATTGGAGAGGATGTGGAGAGATAGGAACACTTAAGCCACTGTGGAGGACTGTTTGGCAGTTCCTAAAGAAGTTGAATGTAGAGTTGCGATGTGACCCTGCAGTACCACTAGTGGTTATATACCTAGAAGAACTGAGAGCAGTGACATGGACATGAACAGACATCTGTACACTGGTGTTCATAGCAACATTATTATTATTAAAATTTAAGATTTAAAAAAATTTATTTCTCTCCTTTTGCTTCCCCCCCTGCCCTGTTGTCTGCTCTCTGTGTCTATTTGCTGTGTGTTCTACTGGGTCTGCTTGCATTCTTGTCAGCAGCACTGGAAATCTGTGTCTCTTTTTATTCTTGCCTTTTAGAGATTTATTTTTTATTTATTTCTCTCCCCTTCCCCCCCTTTCCCCCCCAGTTGTCTGCTCTCTGTGTCCATTTGCTGTGTGTTCTTCTGTGACCACTTCTATCCTGGTCAGAAGCACCTGGAATCTGTGTTTCTTTTTTTTGTTGCGTCATCTTGTTGTGACAGCTCTCTGTGTGTGCGGCACCATTCTTGGGCAGGCTGCACTTTCTTTCGTGCTGGGCGGCTCTCCTTATGGGGCACACTCCTTGCGCGTGGGGCTCCCCTACATGGGGGACACCCCTGCATGGCATGGCACTCCTTGCGTGTGTCAGCACTGTGCATGGGCCAGCTCCACACAGGTCAAGGAGGCCCAGGGTTTGAACCGTGGACCTCCCATGTGGTAGGTGGACGTCCTATCCATTGGGCCAAGTCCACTTCCCTGTGTCTCTTTTTGTTGCATCATCTTGCTGCATCAGCTCTCCTTCTGTGTGGCGCCACTCCTGTGCTTTTTTCGCACGGGGCGGTCTCCTTGCAGGACACACTCCTTGTGTTCAGGGCTCCTCTACGCAGGGGACACCCCTGCATGGCATGGCACTCCTTGCACGCATCAGCACTGCGCATGGGCCAGCTGACCACATAGGTCAGGAGGCCCTGGGTTTGAACCCTGGACCTCCCATATGGTAGGCAGATACTCTTATCAGTTGAGCCAAATCCGCTTCCCATAGCAACATTATTCACGATTGCCAAAAGAAGGAAACAACCCAAGTGTCCATCAATAGATGAATGGATAAACAAACCGTGGTCTATTCACATGATGGAATATTACGCAGCTGTAAGAAGAAATGAAGTTGTAAAGCATCTGACAACATGGATGAACCTGGAGGATATTATGTTGAATGAAGCAAGCCAGACACAAAAGGACAAATACTGTATGATTGTGTTACAATGAATCAAATATATTGTGTAACATATGATTCAAAAATATTTGTATGTATCCAGTACATTTAAATGAGAAATGTATGTTTTTATTCAACTGTGTTTTCTTTTTTTTTTAAAGATTTATTTATTTATTCATTCCTTTCCCCTTTACCCCCCACTCCCCACCCCAGTTGTCTGTTCTCTGTGTCTATTCGCTGCGTGTTCTTCTTTGTCCGCTTCTGTTGTTGTCAACGGCATGGGAATCTGTTTCCTTTTGTTGCATCATCTTGTTGTGTCAGCTCTCCGTGTGTGTGGCACTATTCCTGGGCAGGCTGCAGTTTCTTTCGCGCTGGGTGGCTCTCCTTGCGGGGCACACTCCTTGCGCGTGGGCTCCCCTACTCGGGGGACACCCCTGCCTGGCACGGCACTCCTTGCGCGCATCAGCACTGCGCATGGGCCAGCTCCACACGGGTCAAGGAGGTCCGGGGTTTGAACCGCGGACCTCCCATGTGGTAGGTGGATGCCCTAACCACTGGGCCAAGTCCGCCGCCAACTGTGTTTTCTTTTTAGTTTTTGTTTATAATTTCAATTAAATGTAAAAAATAAAGTAAAAAAAAGACATCTTTATAATGATTCATTTGTTAACTCTTGACTCTTGGTTACAAGATTATTGCAGACTGGGAGGTGGGAGAACCCTGCATTTGCCCCTCCTGGGTCAGGAGATCTGGTTCCAGGCCAGGTTCTGTCCCACCCCACTGTGTGACCTTGGGCAAATGCCGGTCCCTCTCCAGGCCTCAGTTTCCCCATCAGTACAATAATGGAAAGCGACTAGATGATCTCTGAGGGCCTGCTCATTGAGATTCACCTTCTCTCCTTTCCTTGTTGTTGGCAGACACTTGTTCCTGGGTTGGGGGTGCAGGGGGTACAATGTGGGGAGGGCTCACTCCTCTGCTCCCAGCCGGGCCTGGATGGACACAAAGCACACCCTGGCCCCAAATCACCTTGGAACCAAAGTCAGCTGTAGGTAGAGGGTGAGGGGTTTTGTGAGGGCCACCTGGGCCTTCCGTTACCGGATTTTATTTACGTTCTTGGCTATGCTGCAGAAATGAATTTCAAGAGCATGTCCAGTGAATTAGGCCAGTAATTTATTCAGGTAGGGAGGGAAGAGAAATGGGGAAGATAACAGATCAGGGGGCCCAGGTAGAGAGGAAGGGGATAAAGAGGATTGATTTACAAGTTTCAATTCTCCATTACAGATTATAAATGCCCAGGTTTACTTGCATGGCCACGTGACAGAGGAAAAATGGCTAGAGCAGTGCACCAAGGACAAAAACAGGTCCAGGGGCAAGAGAGCAGGGTGAGAGAGCACTCAGGCCTAGCAGTCTGCTTTATAAACTATTCCACTCGTTTGCTAATGGCAGGGGAGGGGTTCCAGCTGTTAGCTGTTTTGCTTGATCATCCCAACCATCAATCCCCTAGTGAGGACTCAATGATAAAGTCCTTGGGGAATACCCGGGGTTTTTCCTTGCTCCCAGAAGAAGTCTTTGTTCTGGATGGCAGGATCTTGGGGGGTGGGGGTCTTCCAGCAGCCATCTTGGGGGTTACTGAGATCCACATGGACTCTCTGCCAGGTTCCAGATCCATCTATTAATTCCCTATCTTACTAGCCTGCCTCACTTTCCTGCTCTGGAATGAGGCCAGCAAGGTCCCTGGCCCATTTTTATCTGGGTTCTCAAATTCAGGCTTTGATTCTTGCTGCCTTCTCCAGTGGCTGAGGCACTGCCTATTCTCTCTGCCTCTTACTGCTTAGTCCCTTTCCCCCCATTTCTTCAATTCCAAGGAACCGTAGGGCAAACCGTGGTAGAACCTTGAGAGGGGCTGTATAGAACATTGAAAACCCTGTCTGTGGATCACAAGAACAAGTGAACGTTGAGATGGAAAAGCAGGACACAAATGTAGCTACATGCTGGCCACGGCCAGGCAAATGCTAACATTATTTAGGTGACGTGTGGGTCAAGTGACAAGTTTAAAACCTGACCGTGAGTCCTTGTATAAGTCATTCACGTTTTTGGAGTTTCAATTCTCCCATCAGTGAAAATGCCTATTTAGCAAAAAATGTGAGTCTTAAAAAGTATTTTATAGAGAGCAGATATAGCTCGGTGGTTGAGTATTTGCTTCCCATGTACCACGTCCTGGGTTCAATCTCTGGAACCTTCTAAAAAAAAAAGATACTTTATACAAATAAACCCTAAGGTTCAACCAACAGCCCCGCCCCTCCTTTCTCCTCTCTTCCTCGTTTCCACATTCCTGCTGCGCAGGCGCCCTGCGCCGTGCTGAGTCAGGCTGCTGGAGGAGCCCGGGTAGTTCCGGTGGGGGCGAGTTTGCGCCTGCGCAGTGGACGGCTGCGGGGCAGGGCGGGGCAGCTTTATATTGGAGAAGATCAGCTGACGGTCTGCATTGCAGACTGCGGAGTGGGACGGCATCATGTTCGTTCTCTTCCTCCTGGCCGGCCTCCTAGGCGCGGGTAATTCCTGGGACCCCCAGCTGGGGAGAGGGTCCTCCGTGGAAAGCGGCCCACCCGTTCTGGAGCGGACTGTACCGGGCTTCCCACCCCAGTTGCTCCCTTTGCCCGGGTTCGCGAGGGGCGCGCAAGTGCGCAGGCGCAGGCGTCGGCAGGGCCTTACCCGGGTGGTCGAGGGGCCTGGAGAGGACCTGCTTGTGGCTCCCGGTCTGGGGTGGGGGTGACTGGGCGAGGCGGGTGGGGCCGGGAAGTGGCAGGTTTCTCGGGGCCTGAGGTGCTGGAGTCTCTCGGGACCTTCCCTCAGTCTGCCGTTCCAGCTGTCGGGGTATGGCAGGCGACGCTTCCTCGGCCTCGCAGTTTCTTTGCTGGGCGCACATGATCGCGATGGCTTGGAGTCATATCTAGCAGGACAGAACTTTGGCTCTTGAACTCAGTTATCCTAGAGCTTTAAGGATATTGAAGTTGCAGTAAGCGCGTAAATAGATCGTCTGGGTTGATGTTTATCTTTGCTTACATATTTATTTCTGATCCTAGATCCTGAAGGTGAGAAGGGGTTTTGTGTCCTTGCTTTCCAATGGAGTCCTCATTTCACCTGCTTTAAAATGTCTTGCACTGCCATTGGCCAGTTTTAGCAATGACTTTTATTTTCGGGAAAATCTAAGTACGTGGGAAGTTGCACAGACAATATTCTTAAACCTATACATTATTCAGAAATAGTACTGATTTTTGTGAAAACAACCGCAGGTGAAGAAGGCTGTGTGCTTGGGAGCCCTCTGCCCTCCCTTTGACTAATTCTGTTACGTCATATGACTCTTCATTTTTCTAACCCTTGCCCTCACATTTTCACCACGTTTTAAATCATCAAGATAACCAGAAAGAAGTGAAATGGCTTACTTATTGAAATACCTTACCTTGGTAGTATTGGTATACTTGGTAGTATTGGTATACTCTTGGTAGAGCCAGATTATAAGTCTGGGCATTTTCAGGTAATTGCCTAAGTAAAGGTCTTTGATCTGAAGCCCCATGAAGAAAATAAAACCTGATCATCTTTAACTTTCAGAACCTCAGATTCTCAGTACCAAGTTAAGCAATTTCTTAGTAACTGTGATTTAGGGGCTAACTTCCATTCTAACTCATGCAGCCACCCAGATTTTAGTAAACAGTAACAAAGTGGATGACAGTGTTGATAAACCAAAAAAATAAGATAATTATAGATGAAATAGACTCAAACAATGTTTTTCTCATGTCAGCTTTCAACGATTCCCAATAATGCCTTGACCACCTTAAACTAAGCTCTTTTTTTCTCCCCTGCTTTTTTTTTTTTCTTATTTCTTTTTCTTAGGAGGTACCAGAGATTGAACCTAGAACCTTGTACATGGGAAGCAGGTGCTCAACCACCGAACTACATCCTCTCCCCTTAAATTAAGCTCTTTAGCTTATTTTACTTGTAGACTTTGAAAGTGATCTGCATATAAAGATGTCTTTTGGTTTTAGTCATGAAAAGTCCCAGGTCTGGGGTGGATACTGCTTGTTATTCCATGGTTTGTATAATAAACTAGTGCTAGTCTCTATATTGATTGAGAACAATTTTTGTTTTACAGTATCAAATCATGTTAACAGTGAGTCACTCATTACTCATGAGACTTAGAATTCTTCATAGTCACTCAAATCACCCAAAAAGGGAATAAATTGTTTCTTTGGAAATGTATGTACAATGCACCTCTGGTATCTAGGAGAGCACTGTTAATCAGAATAGTTCATTAATGGGAGTGTTCTCTAATGGCCTTGATCTGGCTTTGCATCACCTTTAGGGTTATGCTGTGGTCGTGCTGATGACACAGTGTATGTACTTGCCTTCACAGCTTTGGCCCCATGGTAGCATTTTTAGAGATGTTACTCCAAAAAATTCTTAATAACATTGATGCGGTATTTGTTGCTAAAAGTCCATGGTGACTGTAGTCAGTGTCTGCTCTCTGGGAGGCTTTTAGAACTGGCCATATCATTATGATACTTCTGCAGTACTAAGGAGTATCATCCTCGATCTGGAGAGACTTTACTGTTGCCTATGATAAAAGTCTTGGCAATAGGCTTGCTTTAGAGTTATTTTTCTACCCATCCAGTTGTCCCTCCCTTTTCCTCACCTAAGAAAGAAAGTGAAGTGATGGTATAATGAGAGAATTGGAGAGCATGTAATGCAGCTTCTTGATAAAAGAATGAAGACACTGAGGCCACCAGAAGTGACTCTCCTAAAAGACAGGCTATTAGTGGGGATACCGGGATTAGACCCCAGGACTCCTGGCATTGTCTGCTCTTTTTACACCCCTCACCAAGGTGTTGTACTTCTTCATTTTGAAAAATTCAGTGAGTAATGGGATTTGTGCTTTAATTGCATTTGACACATGATAAATATCTGCTGTGAGGTAAATACCTTCTTTGAGAGTGGAAGGGTATGGCTTGAGTGGAGTGGGTTTTTGTAGATCAGGGGAAGGAGAGCTTGCGTCTCTGTTTTCTTGGTGTGTGACTTTGTCATGGCCAGGCAGCTGTGTGGGACCTGAACTGGAGGGGGAAACCACAGGCTGGGGAAAGCCCCTGGTGAGGGATGGCTTGCTCTAAGGCCAAGATCAAGCCACTTGCTTGGGTGGAATGTGTGGGAAAAACATACAGCAACAAAAAATGATTGAGATAACATGTATATAATATAACATTATTTCCAATTTTAACCACTAGTTAAGTGGTATTAGTTAATCCACAAAGTAACCACTAGCCACACCATCCTTACTGCGGCAGTTTTTTGAGGCAGCCTTATCTAGCAGGGTCATTCTAGCGTCGCTGTCTGGCTCCTATTTGGAGGGTTTAGATTTTTTTTTTTTTAATAAGTGGAAGCTGTTTGCTTTTTAAATATTCTTTTTTTTCCCCTTAAACAATGGAAATTTATTGGCTTATGGTTTTGAGACCAGAAGTCCAAACCAAGGCTGTCATCAAGGCAGTGCTTCTTCCTGAATACTTGCGCTCTGGGGCTGGCTGCTGGTGATCCTTGGTTCCTCTGCCACTTGGCAGTGCAGGTGGTGTCCTCTCCCTTCTCTGTTCCCTTGACCTTCAGCTTCTTGCTTCCCCTGGCTTTCTCTATTTAAAATCATTTTAAAACAGTGATAAAAACATTGATTGTATTGAAGAATTTGGCTGTTGCAAAAGTACTAATTGTTTTATTTTCAATTCCATGAAGTTAAAACTGAATTATGGCTTTGGATAATGAATGGCCTATGCTTTTGAAAAAAATTTCTATCGAAATTCCATGTGTTCTCGTGGAATTTGTGATTCTTTATTTTGGAACTGAGATGATACTGTGGAATAGAAGTTTAGCTGTATCACATCTCTTACACTAGCTGTATGACCATGGGCAAGTTAAATTCTCCCATGGCTCTGCTAGGAAGGTGCACGAAAGGGCTTAGGTAGTAAGCAGTATAGTGTTAGGTACTGTTCCGCTAATAATCATGCTGCTCCACTGTTGTGATTGTCATTGTCCTTGTCCCACTAGCACAGCAGCCCTTCTCTGCCTTGATTTTGTGATTTCCCATGGTTGTCTTTCATCTGTCCAGCCCCTTGGATGGAGCTGGTGTTGTCCTCCTCTGGAAATCTTCCTTCCCCAAATAATTGATCCATGTGGTTGTTCCCTCTGTTCATTCAGGACTCTGCTTAGATGTAGCCTTACTAGAAACGCTGCCTGCTCTGCCTAAAAAGCTACACCACTGGACTCCAGTCTTGCTCTTCCTTTGACCTTGATTTATTTCTCTTGGTGCTCACCACTGCCTGGCATCATATGGTATTTGTTGTTCTGGCCACTTGCTGTATCTGCAGCATGTAGAAAGGCAGTTGGCGCATAGTTAGGTGCTTAGCACCCGAAAATGAATGCTGCCGTCAGGTGCAGCAAAGTAGGCTTCAGCTCAGGGCAGTGCGGGTAGGTTGGTGTGCGTGAGGCTTAAAAGGTTAGCTGTGTCGAGTCTTTATCACAGGAGACTTTATCACAAAGAAAGCCTTTCCTTGTATTTACTGAGATTAATTTTGAGACATTGTTTTCTAGGTGTTGGCAAATCAAGGGTGACTTTGGGCTCAAGTGTTGGCCTTTATAATAGTTTGTGTGCGGGTCACAGACCTAAGCCTGATGGGTGGACGGGGTTTACGTAGTTGGTAAGAACAGGCACCTGACATGACTCAGATGTCCCTCCTGGCTCTGATGTGAGAGGATAATGTGGAAAGGGAACCAGCTGTAGTTTGAGGAAGTTTTTCCCCACCTTTTGGTTCCAGAAGTTGATCGTTCCTAAATGTTTAGCCCCATCATTCTAAAACTTCTTGGTCTAAGGACCTCCCAAAGAGCTTTTGTTTATGTGGGTTGGCTCTATCTATAGATACCATGTTATTAATTAAAACTGACAATTTGAAAATAATTATTCATTTTAAAATGGTAAACCTGTTACATGTGGCTACGAATATTATTTTATTTTATTTTATTTTTGAGGTACCAGGGCTGGAGATTGAACCCGGGCCCTCGTGTGTTGGAAGCTGGTACTTGGCCACTGAGCCACATTGGCTCCCTTGAATTGTGTTTTTTTGTTTGTTTGTTTTGCTTGCTTGTTTATTTTTAAGAGGCACCTGGAACCAAGTCCGGGACCTCCCATGTGGGAGGCAGGCATGCAACTGCTTGAGCCACAGCTATTCCCCATGAATATTATATTTTTAATAAAAAATAACTATTTTACTAACACAAAAATATTTGGTGTGAAGAATGACTTGTTTTACATTTTTGCAATTTCTTTAGCATGAGTCTGGATTCCCAACTGTTATGCATTCAGACTGTTAGGCATCATGCATCAGGTGCCTCTGGAAAACTCCACTGTACATTTATGAGTGAAGGGGTGAAAAAGGTAACTTATGTCTTAGTATTATAACATAATTTTGACCTTGTAGCTACCCCCCCCCACATCCCTGGGATTATCCAGGTTCTCTAGACCACACTTTGAGAACCACTGGTTTAGCTGATTTGAAGAAACTGCAGGCATCACAGTAGCTAACACTGAGTGCTTACTGTGTACAGACACTGTTCTAAGTGCTTTTTGTTTACATTGATAAATTGAATCTTGGCAGCTGCCTTCTCAGGTGAGAACAGCTAAATCACCCCTGGGGCGTTCTAATACCTCTGTTAACCCAGTCTTTGGTCTGGTTAAATTTCAGTATTTCAAATGAAGACAGTCTTCTATATTACGTATTGTCCACATTGCGAGTATGGAACTAAATGAGCCAAAAGTGACATTTATCTTAATCCATAAAAAAATCGTGTGAGACAAGTAGAGAATATGGAAGTTGTTATTAGTGGGATTTGCTGGAATCTTTTTAAACCTCCTTTTGTCCTTCACAAGTGTGTACAGACCACACAGCTAGTTAGCCGGGGTCGGTGTAGACAGCTAGTACGCCAGCTAGTGACTGACCGAGAATTTCCTTACTCCCTGATTCCCTGGGTTGGCAGTGAGACATGGCTGCAGACCTGCTCCCTCAGAGCTCGTGCAGCTCTTCTAGGACCGTGTGGATTGCCGCCACCTCTGCCCCCTGCCTGTGCCTGCTTAGATTGGAACCTGGGCAGTCCTCCCAGGGGCTCAGGTTTCCATGGTCAGGTGTTGAGGCAAATCTTACCTAAGGTGATCTGAGTTCCTCTCTGATCATTACCTGATACGTTGACATTTTGGAAGAGCTTTGTTAGCAGGAGTTTTTATTGGACTGGAGTGTTCTTGAATGAACCATCTAAGATTTTGTCTTCCCCAAATTAATTAAGCTTACATTGCATCACAGTCTAAAAAGATTGCTTTCTTGCCCCCAGGTCTCTTGGTGGTCACTGGACAAGGTGGCATACCTGAGGACTGAGGACTCCATTATTGCCTTCTCCACGTAGATAGGTTTCTTGCCCTGAAATGAGGTGACTTGTGAGGCAGTCATGAGAGGAAAAAAGGGAAGAAAGAAGCTTTGTCTTAAGTAACAGCTTATTGGGGCCAAAGGTGATGGGATGTCAGCCAGGAGAGTTTGAGAGCTTCATTGTCTCTGATTTCTTTTGTGGTAAGAGGAATATTTAGACCTTCCTCCCTCCAGATTGAGGCAGGCTACCTCCGAGTGCTCTTGGCTGAATATTAAATGGGTAGTGTTTTTATTCTGCTATGCCAAATGTTTTTCAAAAGGGTTCAGTAAAGAAGAGATGAGTGCTCTTTGCCATAGAACATGCTATTTGAGTAGTCAGTGTTGAGTGCTGTGCATTATCTCCTGCTCTTAATGGTTTTCAATGCATGAATTCCTTTGGGAAATAGTTAAGTGCAAGGGACCTGAGGTGAACGTTGATCTCCTGGGTTATTCTCTTTGTTTCCTAGCAACCTGTCTGTTGCCATGGCGATACATTACCCAGGCAGCAAATCCACTGCCCTGTGGAATGTCTGCTCTGTGCTAGGAGGCTGCAGGCATTTTGTTATCCTTCCCCTCCACCCCCCTTGGTAGAGCTAAGATCTGAACACTTTACTTTCTGATTTCAAAGCCAGTTTGGCAGGGTAGCTGAGATGTGTGGATAAATTAAAATAGAGAAATGATAAGGACATAATGGTTGAGTACTCTGGAGGTTGATTCTTATGCCAATAAGTGACGTCAGTGGCTTCCTCTTCATTTTACAGATGAAAAGATAAGCTCAGGAAGAGTGATCTGCCTGAGGTCATTTGGACAGAAGGTTGTAGAACCAGAACTAGAGTCAGATGATGTTTTCACTATACCACATTTGGAAGCCCATTTAGATGGTGGGTGGAATTGCTATAGAAATCTCACTCTAAGCTTGAGGTTTAGTTCCTTCTGGCAAGAAGTCATAGAAGCATCTCGACACAAACAGCTTGAGCTCTAGGGAGCTTAGCTTGTCTTGTGCTCTTGCTTCACTTGAGGTTTTTTTTTCCCCTTTTTTCAAGTGACTTTTTTTATCTTTTTTTTTTTTAAAGATACATGGATCATGCAAAACACTTGAGATTTTGTTTCTGGTTTTTTTTTTTTTTTTTTTTTTTAAATTGTGTCTAGAGCTACCACAGGAGCCCACGGCAGATGTCAGGTCTGTTATTGGATTGTTGATACGGTAAAATCCCATTGCAGCAGACTTTTGATACAATGACCTACCTGGGGAATGGTTCAGGAACTGTGTCTTTACTTCTAGGCCTGGGAGGTGAAAAGGCAACGGAGCAACCCCCTCTTTCTTAAGGAAATAATTCCACTGAAACCTGTGAGTTAAAAAAAAAAGGAGGCCTGCCTTCCTTAGTAAAACCGTATAACCCAAGAAACTTGCCATTCTACAGGGTTTAAGTAGCTTCAACCACTTAGAGATGAGTGGGTGACAAGAGGCCTCCAGGGAGCCTGAGACCTCTGTCTGTGCTTGGCTTCTGCCACTTCCCTTTGAACCTTTAGTTGCTAATTGCAGCCTACCATTGTTTTGCCTTATGTGCCAGGCTCTTGGATGGGGCGAGCTTCATTTGCTCTAAGGGGCATTTGTGTCTTGATGACACGTTTATTCAGAAGTCTCCAAGGGGCCAGGCTAACATTCCAAACTTTTTCTTAGAGGTCATTGTATTGCCTCAGAGAGGAGGAAGTTGGTATTTGTGGAAAGGGTGTGGGAGGATGAGAATAGAGATTAAAGCTTTGTTGGGAGCATATTTTGAAAAATAACTCATGAGAAAATGGCTTAGGGTAATTCTTTTAAATTTTATTTATAAATAGTGAAAATATCATTTACCTCAGAATTAAGACTTGTAGCCTCGTGGAAGTCTTCCAGTCCATCTTACCACTCCAAGGATCCCTGTTCCACAGAATTCATCCACGTCTCCTTTCCTTAAACTTTTATTTTGGTGACATATATACAACATAATAGTTCCCCTTTTAACCTCTTTCAGGTGTACATTTCAGCATATTAATGACATCACCTTGTTGTGCTACCATTAACACCATTTATTGCCAAAACTTCTCCGGCACCCCAAACAGAGACTATACTAATTTCCCCATTTCTTAGCCCTGCCCCAAACCATTTCCTTTGCCTTGAGCAGTGGTCTACTTCACTCTAACCTTGACCCATTGGCCTGAGGTCTGTAGTCTGAAACTACACAAAACAAATCTGCTTCCGTGTGACAGATGGAAGGTGTCCCCACCTGTTCGAAGATGACCATGCATTTCTTTGAAACATTCTTTCTTCCAGGTCAACATCCCCAGTCTTCTTGGGGCATCTTCAGATTAGTTTCACAAGACCTCACCATTTCACTGCGAGTAGAGTGTCTGGGTGTGATCTGCTCCTTTCTTTGCCCTGCTGTCGCCTTTCACGGGCCAAGACCACTGCAAATTCAGACCACCACTTCCATCCTTATGCTGTTGGCATTTGCTGTTCTGTTATCTCTTTTAGCCCCAAAGACCTCACATTTAATCCTGTTCTTTCACTTTCTTCTCTGTCTTGTGCCTTTGGAGGTTTTCTCTTACTGCCACCATTTCTTGTTTGAACTTTTTTGAATTAACCTTAAAGTTGGGTGCTCTGTCATCTGTATCTCCCATGTCCCTTTCAGTACCTCTTCCACACCGCTCCAGAGTTGTAAAAAACATGAGCTAGCTTGTCCTGTCGCTGCTCAGGAATGGTGGTTCCTGTACCCTGCCCACAGGATGAGCCTACCACTTAGAGATGAGTGGGCTACTAGAGGCCTCCAGGGAGTCTGAGACATATCTGTCTGTGCTTGGCTTCTACCACTTCCTTTCGTACCTTTATAAATTTGGAGGTTGGTGGGGATGTCTTGCCAAGAACTGATTTTCTAAAAGCTGGGACTAAAGTTTTTTTCTCAGCGTCCATGGAATCTCTTAGATTTTGGACACCTGATTGCTTTATAGGTCTACCTATACTTGTCCCTGTTTTCCTTTCCTTTTTCTTTTCTGAAAATCAGTTTTCCTGATACATATTAATAAAATGTACAATCAGAGGTATTTGGTATAATCACATAGTTGTGCATTCATCACTTCACTCATTAGAGAATTTTCATTATTTCAATAATAAGCAAAAAACAGGCAAACTAACAAATTCTTCACCTCTCCGTGTCTCTCTACTTCCCGTGCTGTATATACGTGCCATTTCTGGCTATTCTTGTACAATTACTTATTTATTTAGCAGTTTTATTGAGATAGAGTCATATACCATGCCATCTATCCAAAGTGTATAATCAGTGGCTTTTAGTATAATCACCTGCTTTCTTGGTGAGCCGCCTTGGCTCTGGTTTGCTGATGTCCCGTCACTTCCTCTTTTCTGGCTTCCCTGTGCATCGTTGGAGATGTGCATTGTTCTGTCTTGTTTGCCAAAAGATTCATTTGGTAGCTTCCTGCTTACTATTTGGGCTTCCTGCTCCTAAGTTGAAGTAGAGCCAGGCTGTGGAGCGTGGGGCTGCTTTCAGGAGTACTGGGAGCCTGGTGCTGGGGAGGGTGTGGGAGATATGGGTCTTGGGACTCCCATTTATGCCATTTCCATGTTCCCATACTCCCCAGAGTCTTTACCTTCATGCGTTCCCTGGGAACCTGGAAGCAAGGGCTGGCATCAGCAGAGCTTGACCACCCTGGGTTAACTAGACCTTTGAAAACTGTCTGGGGAGCCCAGTACTGTTTTGACATTGGAACACATTTTCCCATGGACACAAGTGCAGCAGCTTTTGGAATGTCGCCAGTTGACAATTTGTGCACTGGTCATGGTTGTGATTTTAACTTACACAGGAAGGCTGTAAACCTGGGCAGCAGCTTCATAATTCATGTGCTGGTGTCTGAAAGGGTGCAGTAATCTGCCTTGGGCTTTTGGAGAACCTGTGGCTTGATCCTTGTGTGAATAGCTCGTGGAGCTAGTTATGACAGTATTTCATTCCCTTCCCTCCGGGGAGAGCACCTACCTCAGTGCATGAATGTGTGTATGTCATGTTTGTTACAGGTATGTGAAACAAGTTGAAGCAATAGCATACAGCATGACTCTTGTGTCTCTAAAAAAGGTTCTTGGTGGTTACAGGGTTTTCTTCTCAGCCTTGCCAATGTTTCCTATTTATCGCTGACCAAATTTGTCCCTTGAAAGGAACTTGACAATTCACCTAGTGGATTGTTTTGATTTGGGTTTAAACTTTATTTTATCTTAGTGCTTTTCCTTTGTACAGGCACAAAGGGAAAAAAAAGTCATTTTAACCCTGCTGCATTGTCTGCTGTAGTTTGCCACTAAGAAATCAGGTATCAAAGCTTGGCCTCCTGTAAACTGTGTGTTTTTTTTTTCCCTTTCTGTATATTTTGATAGAAGTGGGATATAAATTTGAGGGTTCCTCCCCATCTTCCTCTTCCAAAATCAAGGATATTGTGGACCTGTTTTAAGAAACACAGGCACTCTAAAGACAGTTTGTAAAATAGTTCAAAAAAAAATTATACACACATATTTTAACTTTAAGCATATATATTTTTTAAAAAAACCTGGCCCCCACCTGAATTTGCTTTGTATAATGTCTTGGACCTTCATCTGTACAGCTCGTGTATACTTTAATTTTTCTTTTCTTGAATTTAGTTTTCTGTTTTTTACTTTGTAAGTATATTTTACTGCTATACATATGTTGGTAAGAATGCTGTTGTCTCTTTTTGAGGTACTAGGGGCACAGGATTGAACCTGGAACCTCATGTGGGAGGCTGGCACTCAACCACAGAGCCAGAACTGTGCCCCCGAGTTGGGGTTTTTTTTTTTTTTTCATGTATTTTGCTTGTTTGTTTTTTGCTTTTTTAGGAGGCATTGAGAACCAAACCTGTGACCTCCCAAATGGGAATCAGGTCCTCAGCTGCTTGAGTCACATCTACTCGAGTCACATCCACTCGAGTCACATCCACTGCCCACTGTAGGATTTTTTTCCCCACTCTTAGTTTTGGCCAGTCAGATTACATCTGTTTTTTAGTAGTATAAATTATACACAGTAAATATTTGTGCATATTATATTTTATCTCTTTAAATTGCCTTATGATGTTTTTTTAGAAGTGGATTTATGTTTTGAAGAGGAAGTTTTTTTTGTTCTTGAGATAATTAACAATCAGCTTTATAAGGATGCACCTTTTACTACTGGTCACTGTCAGTTTAGGGATTTTTAAAACTTTTTTTTTTTTTCTAATTTAAATTTCAAAATTTGGCACCTTCTTGCTTCAAAACCTGCATTTCTTTGGTTCCAGGTGAAGTCGAACCTTTTGTCTCTACTTTTTCCTAATCCCAGGTGAAGTCGAACCTTTTGTCTCTCCTTTTTCCTAATCCCTTTTCTATGTGGGTAGCTTCTGCCCAGGTTCTTCCCTCAGTTACCTCAGTGGAAGAAACTCCTTTTACCTGGACATGTGCCGGACATGTGTGCACTTTGCATGTCAAAGTGGCTTGTATGATCTCTTCTGCTAGCAAATTTGTTCATGTGCAAAAAAGATTCAGGTAGTAGAATTATTTGAACAACTTTAAGAATCATAGTTTTAGGTAATAAGGATATGAATCTTTTGATGTTTTTGCTGCTGATTGTGTTTTTAAACTGGCTATTTTTCATTCTGTGGAAGTTAAAATCTCTGTAGGAAGTCTAATGGCCTGTCATTCCTTCATGGAAACTTTCCATAAAGGCCAGACACTGTTTAAATATAGTTTGAGGGGAAAGAAGTGTGCCAGCTAAATTAGTCCTTTCTAGCCCTGTGACTTCTATGAAAATGCAGCTTCTGCGGCTGGGTTAGAGGGCCGAGCTAACGGGTCCCCTGAAGTGCCCGGGAGCCCGGGTGAAGGAGGAAGGTGGACCTGGTGTGTGGGAAAACGGCCGCTTGCTCACATTGGTTTTCCTTGTAGCTCTAGCCAGCCCCGTCCTCGGCCTGAACGAGTGCACCAGAGGCTCCGCGGTGTGGTGCCAGAGCGTGAAGACGGCGGCTGACTGCGGCGCCGTGCAGCACTGCCTGCAGACCGTCTGGAACAAGCCTACGGTGGTGAGTGCGGGGCCGGACCCTGACCCCGTGTCCCCGAGCTTCTCCGGGTTCTGCGTGTGCTACCCGGACTCTTGGAGGTAGGGACAGACTGAGGTCCTAACACTCCTGCCCGGTGGCAGCCCCCACTTGCCCGCCCTCCATAAGGGGTGCAGTAGGTTTTCAGTTCTCCTTCCCAGGGTGGGCACTCAGGTAGAGCTCCTTCCTTTGTCCTGAGCTCCAAAAAGATATGCTGAGCTTCTAAAAATTTTTCCTTTTTGATATTTATTCCTCCCCTTTCTTCCCTGCCCCTAGAGTCAGACCCTAGAGCTCAGTAGCTATTATTTTAAAATCTAATTTCCAGCTGTAACCATAGTGGGAAAGTTAGCCCTGATCTTCACCTCCCTGGTGTTAGAGATAGCATTTTGATTTAACTTGGGATCTTGAACACTGTGGGAAATCAGACAGACACCAAGTGTATTCTTCAGGCGTCCTCAAGCTTTTGGGAGACGCTGGTGTTCTGTTTTGTTTTTTTAAGTCTTTTTGAAAAATATATTTTTTATTTGAGACGCTGGAGTTTTGCTGACAGCACCAGCAGAATGCAGCTGTTGCTCTCGGCTCCCTCTGGCCTGTATTCATTGTGACGGCCAGCCTGTGATGCAGGCCTTGTTTGAGCTGTGTTTGAGTTCTAAAAGTTGTCAGTTTGGCCATGAGTACACGTTCAACAAGAGAAGAACACTTACGAAGAATACTTCATTAGCACTGCTCTTTTTAAAAGCAGATTCTGAATTATTCACTGCAAAACTGCCCTCTGTGCCCAAACTTACTTTCAGATTTGGTTTTGGTCTTGTTAATACTGTTTCCTCCTTCCAAGTTTAATGTGTGGCAGTGAGGACGTTAGGTTTTCTGTCTTGATAGGATGGCCTCGTGGAAGCCCGACTCTTGGTTTGATCCCATGCGGAGTATCAGCCTGATGAGGTCCGAGGGTCCAACTTGGTTTCTCTAAATGAAGCTAAGTGCACAGTTACCTTGAGATAGCTGTGCAGGCGACTGCTCCATGTGCAGAAGTGCCAGGGCCTGCTGGGGCTTGTATCCAGGCTCCACCCACCGTTTACTCTGGAGGAGCCACTTCACCTTTCCCAGCCTCAGTTTCTTCCGAGGACTGTGAGGATTAAATAGGAAATTTGACCTGTACTGTGTTCACTGAGTAAGAAACTGAGGGATAGAGGGCAGGAAAAAAAACCACCTCTCTCTTCCACGGAAGCTCAGAATATTTGAGAAATCACACCTGGGCCTTCCTGTTGGTGTCTGTGTGTCTCACCTGGGCTGGGGAAGCGGGATGTCACAGTTGGAGGCCCTTGTGGGACGTGGCCAGGTCATGCCCCAGACCAGATAAAATACAAGGAAGGCCAAGGTGGTCAGTTTCATCGTCGTGGGGTGTGGATTGTGTCCTGCAAACACAGGGGACTCTCCCTCATGTTCTTTCCCCCTTAGAAATCCCTCTCCTGCGACATATGCCAGGACATCATCACTGCAGCTGGCGACTTGTTGAAGGACAATGCCACCGAGGTGAGCTGCTGGCCGCGGGGCAGGGGCCACTGGTTCTTCAGGGGCTGTGATGGGGGGTCCGAGAGTGACGGCTAGCTCCAGGGCTTGGCAGACTTCCAGAAGGGCCAGGTAGTAAGTATTTTGGGCTTTATGGGCCATATACTGTTTCCTTCACATTCTTCTTTTTAACCCTTTACAAATATAAAAACGGTTTTGCAGGTCCAGGCTGAGGACTATCGTTTGCTGGCCCCTGGACCAAGTCTTAAATACCCAGAATCAACATGTTTTTTTTATTGCGTGCTATTAAGCTTTTAGGTCATGCTTGAATATCTGCTTGCAGTTCTTTTTTTTTTTGAATTTTCATGTCTGGTTTTGCCTAATTGATATGATGGGGACATGACCGACCATTAGCTTTCTCCTTGATCCTTTTCCCTGAGGACTGGCTGTTTTCCATCCTTTCAGAGTCCTAGAGGGCCTCTTGCTTTCAGTCCATTTTCAGGGAAGAGGTCATGTAATTCTCCCCTTGCCTTGTGTCCTCATAGTCGGAGATTCTCACTTACTTGGAGAGGGCCTGTGACTGGCTTCCCAAGCCGAACATGTCTGCCTCGTGCAAGGAGATCGTCGAGTCCTACCTCCCAGTCATCATGGACATGATTAAAGGAGAAATGGTAAGTGAAGGGAGAATAACCTCTTCCCTTCAGGCACTTCCGGGACACAGGGAGGTACCAGACCATGTTCTTTTCTACAGAATAGAAAAGTCACAGATTAATTTCTTCAATAGCTCTTCACTACAATTATTTTTTCATCAATTTTATCAATGCATATTAATGAAGCATACAAATCATCCAAGGTGTACAATCAGTGGTATTTGGTATAATCACATAGTTGTGCATTCATCACTTCATTATTAGAGAATTTTCATTATTTCAGTAACAATAATAAAAAAAGCAAGAAAGTTCTTCACTTCTCACTGTTTCCCTTGCTGTATATAGCTGCAATTTCTTGCTATTCTTGCACATTTATTTATTTATTTATTAAGCGGGTTTTTTTTTGAGATATATTCACAACCATATAGTCTGTCCAAAGTGTATAATCAATGTTGTGCCTTCATCACTGCAAAAACTTTTAGAACCATTTCATTACTCCACAAAGAAAGCTCCACACCCCTTAGAATGCCTTCCCCAGCCCCACATAACCACTAGTCTAATTTTGTCTTCATAAATTGATTTGTATTTATATTTTCTATAAATGGAATCATACAATATGTTACACAATTTATTTGGTTCATAGTAGCAAAATCATACGGTATTTGTCCTCTTGTCTGACTTGCTTCATTCAACATAATGTCCTCCAGATTCATTCATGTTGTCATATGCTTTACAACTTCATTAATTCTTCAGTTGCATAACATTCCATTGGGTGAATACACCACAGTTTGTTTATCCATTCATTAGTTGATGGACACGAAGGTCGTTTCAAGCTTTTGGCAATATGAATAACGCCGCTTGGAACATGGGTGTGCAGATGTCTGTTCATGTCACTGCTCTCAGTTCTTTTGGGTATATACCTAAGAGTGGGAATGCAGGGTCACGTGGCAAATCTGTATTTGACTTCTTTAGGACCTGCCAAACAGTCCTCCACAGTGACTGTACCATTCTGCGTTCCCACCAACACTGAGTATGTTTTCCTATCTTTCCATACCCTCTCCAACATTATAGTTCTCTTTTTAATAGAGGCCATTCTGATAGGTGTGAAGTATCTCATTGTAGCTTTGATTTGCATTTCCCTAATCATTAGTGATGTTGAACATGTTTTCATGCCATGTATATTTCTTTTTTGGACAAATGTTTGTTGAAGTCTTCTGCCCTTTTTTTTTTTTTAAGATTTAAAAAAATTTTTAAATTTCTCTCCCCTTCTCCCCCCCCCCAGTTATCTGCTCTCTGTGTCCATTTGCTGTGTGTTCTTCTGTGACCGCCTCTATCCTTATCAGTGGCACCTGTGTTCTTTTTGTTGTGTCATCTTGTACCAGCTCTCCATGTGGGCGGCGCCATTCCTGGGCAGGCTGCACTTTCTTTTGTGCTGGGTGGCTCTCCTTATGGGGCGCGCTCCTTGCGCGTGGGGCTCCCCTATGCGGGGGACACCCCTGCATGGCAGGGAACTCCTTGCGCGCATTAGCACTGCGAATGGGCCAGCTCCACACGGGTCAAGGAGGCCCGGGGTTTGAACCTTGGACCTCCCATGTGGTAGACAGACGCCGTATCTATTGGGCCAAGTCCGCTTCCCTTTTGCCCATTTTTTAATTGGGTAGTTTGTCTTTTTATTGTTGAGTTGTAACATCTCTGTATATCATGAATAGTAAATCCCTATTGAATATGTGATTCCCAAATATTTTCTCCCATTGAGTTAGCTGCCTTTTCACCCTTTTGACAAAGTCCTATGAGGTGCAAGCATGTTTAATTTTGAGGAGGTCCCATATATCTTTTTTGTTTGTTTATTTTGGGTGCTTTGGGTAAGGGCCAAGAAACCACTAGGTACTACAAGGTCTTGAAGTTGTTTCCCTACATTTTCTTCTAGTAGTTTTATGGTCCTGGCTTTTTTATTTAGGTCTTTGAACCATTTTGACTTGATTTTTGTAAAGGGAGTGATATAGGGATCCTTTTTCATTCTTTAGGTTATAGATATCCAGTTCTCCCAGTACCATTTGTTGAATAGGCTATTTTGTCCCACTAATGTGGACTTGGTAAGTTTGAAAAAAAAAACAAACCAGTTGGCCATAGAGGTGAGGGTTTATTTCTGGACTCTAAATTTTCTTCCACTGATCAATGTATCTGTCTTTATGCCAATACCATGCTGTTTGAACACTAACTTTGTAGTGTTTCAAGGTCAGGCAGTGAAATTCCTCCCATGTCATTCTTATGTAGAATGCTTTTGGCTGTTTGGGTGCATTTTCCCTTCCAAATGAATTCAGTTACTGTCTTTTCTGTTTCTCTGAAGTAGGCTATTGGACTTTTGATTGGTATTGGCATTGAATCTGTAAATTAGTTTGGGTAAGATTGACCTCTTTATGATATTTAGTCTTCATCCATGAACATGGAATGTCTTTCCATTTGTTTAGGTCTTCATTGATTTCTTTTAGCATTGTTTTGTAGTTTTCTGCATGTATGTCCTGTACTTTTTTGCTTAAATTGATTCCTAGGTATTTGAGTTTTTTGGGTTGCTACTGTGAATGGATTTTTTCCCCCGGATTTCCTCCTCAGATTGTTCATTATTAGTCCACCAAAACGTTACTGATTTTTGTGTGTTGATCTTGTATCCTGCGACTTTGCTGAACTCATTAGCTCAAGTAGCTTTGTTGCAGACATTTCAGAATTTTCTAAATATAGGATCCTGTCATCTGCAAATAAAGTTTTACTTCCTCTTTTCCTATTTGAATGCCTTTTATTTATCTACTTTTCTTGTCTAATTGCTCTAGCTGGAACTGTTAGTAAATAATGTTGAATAACAATGGTGACAGTGGCATCCTTGTCTTGTTTCCAGTCTTGTTTCCAGTCTTAGAGGGAAAGCTTTCAACCCTTCCTCATTGAGTATGATGTTGGCTGTTAGTTTTTCATATATGGCTTTTCCTTCTGTTCCTGTCTTTTGACGTGTTTTTATCAAGAAAGGATGCTAGATTTTGCTGAATGCTTTCTCTCCATCAGTTGAGATGATCATGTGGTTTTTTTCTTCAATTTGTTAATGTGGTGTATTACGTTGATTTTTCTTACGTTGAACCAGCCTTGCCTACCAGGAATAAATCTCACTTAGTGGTGGTGTATAAGTCTTCTGATATGTTGGATTGGATTTGCAAATAATTTTTGCATCTATGTTCGTTAGAGAGATTGATCTGTAATTTTCTTTTCTTGTAGTGTCTTTATCTGGCTTTGGCATTAGCGTGATGTTGGCGTCATAAAATGTGCTGGGTAATTGTCCCTCGTCCGTTTTTTGGAAAAATTTAAACAGGATTGGTGTTCTTTTCGAAATGTTTGGTAGAATTCACCTGTGAAGCCATCTGGTCCTGGACTTTTTTGGGAGATTTTTGATGATAGAAGGTTTATCTTATTTATTTCTCATCTCCTCCCCCCTCCCGTTGCATACACTCACTATTTGCTCTCTGTATCCATTCACCGCGTGCTCATCTTCTCGTTTGAGAGGCACTGGAAACTGAACCCAGGACCTCCCATGTGGGGGAGAGGCGCTCAAACCTTAAGCCATCTCAGCTCCCTGTAATATCCTTTTTACTATCCTTTTTATGTCTGTGGGTTCCTGCGATTTCTTCTTTGACACACTAATTATTTAGGAATGTGTTGTTTAGTGTCTACACATTTGTGAATTTACCTTTTTCCTTTCTATTATTAATTTCCAGTTCCATTCCATTATGATCTGAGAAGGTGCTTTGTATAATTTGTCTTCTTATATTTATTGATTTACTTTATTTTTTAAATTACCCCCCCTTCCCCAGATCATTCTCTTGTCTGTCTGCTCATTGTTTACTTGCCTTCTCAAGGAAGCTCCAGGAACCGAACCCGGGACCTCCTACATGGGAGGCAAGTGCCCAAAGGCCTGAGTCATATCAGCTCCCCATCTTTTTATATTTATAGAGAACTGCATTGTGCTCTAACATATGATCTATCCTGGAGAAAGATCCATGGGCTCTTGAGAAGGATGTATAACCTGCTGAGTTTGGGTGCAACGTTATATGTATGTCTGTTAGTTCTGAATTGTTTATCATATTGTTCAAGTTCTCTGTTTCCTTGTTTATCTTTAGTAGTTCTTTTTTTTTTTTTCTTTTTGTTCTTACTAACTAATGATGTGAGTGGTGTGTTGAAGTCTCCAACGATTATTGTAGAGTTGTCTATTTCTCCTTTCAGTTTTGCCCGTGTTTGTCTCATGTATTTTGGGGCACCCTGGTTAGGCGCATACTTGTGACTGTTGTACTTTCCTGGTGGATTGCCCCGTTTATTAATATATAATGATTTTTCGTGTCTCCTATAACTTTTTTGCATTTAAAGTCTGTTTCATCTGATATTAGTATAGCTATCCCAGCTTTCTTTTGGTTACTGTTTACATGGAGTATCTTTTTCCAACCTTTGAGCTGGTTTGTATCCCTGGGTCTGAGGTGAGTCTCTTGTTGACAGCATATGGATGGCTCCTGTTTCTTTTCCATTCTGCCACCCTATTTTGATTGGGGAGTTCAATCCATTCACATATAGTGATATTACTGTAAATGCATTATTTACTTCCACCATATTATTCTTTGGTTTTACATGTTATATATTTTTGTCTTTTTTTCTTTTTTGGTTATCCTTTCAGCTATTCATTCTTCTATACTCTTCTCCAAGCCTTTCTCCCCTATCTTTTTCTTCCAGGCTCTAAGGCTTCCTTTAAGATTTATTTTTTTATTTCTCCTCCTACCCTGTTCCCCCTTTTGTCTGCTCTCTGAGTCCATTCACTGTGTGTTCTTTTGTGTCTGCTTGTATTCTCATTAGGCGGCTCTGGGAACCGTTCCAATCCTGGGACCTTCTGGAGTGGGAGAGAGACAATCACTGTCTTGTACCACCTCAGCTCCCTGTTCTGCTATGTTTTATTTTCTCTCCTCTGTGTCTCTTGTTGCATCATCTTGCTGTGCAAGCTCTCCGTGTCGGCCAGCACTCCTGCACGGGGTGGCATTCCTGTGTGGGGCAGCACTCCTGTGCAGGGCGGCATTCCCGCGTGGGCCCTCGCTGGGGGGCCCTGGGCATTGAACCCTGGACCTCTCCTATATGGCAGACGGGAGCCCGGTTGGTTGAGCTACATGTGTTTTCCCCTAAAGTTTCCTTTAATATTTCCTACAAAGGTGGATTCTTTTTTATGACCTCTCTTAGTTTCTGTTTGTTTGTGAATATTTTATACTCTTGTTCATATTTGAAGGACAGTTTTGCTGGATAAAGAATTCTTGGCTGGCAGTTTTTCTCTTTCAGTATCCTAATTGTATTATACTACTATCTTATTGCCTCCATGGTTTCTGATGAGAATCCTCACTAAGTCTTACTGGGCATCCCTTGAATGTGATGATTTGCTTCTCTGTTGCTGCTCTCAGAATTTTCTCTTTCTCTTTGACATTTGACATTCTTGTATGTGTCTGGGAGTAGATCTATTTGGATTTATTCTGATTAGGGTATGCTGTGCCTCTTGAACATGTAAAGTCATTTCTTTCATGAGAGTTAGAACATTTTCAGCCATTATTTCCTCAAATACTCTTACTGCCCCTTTTTCCTTCTCGTCTCCTTCTGGAACTCCCATGACACGTATGTTGTTTCATTTCATATTGTCATTCAGCTCCCTGAGCCACTCCTCAATTTTTTCTGTTCTTTTCTCACTTTAATTTCAGCTGTTCTCTCTTCTGTGTCACTTATTTTTTATCATTTTGATTCTGCTGTTTTATGCCTCTGTGTTCTCTTCCTTCATCCCGAGATGGCTCCCTTGTCTGTCTTCTGGCTGTGTCTGCTTGTTTTCTTTGCTTGTTGTGTCTGCTTGTCTTCTTTAGGAGGCACTGGGAACCAAACCCAGGACCTCCCATGTGGTAAGCAGGAGCTTAGCTGCTTGAGCCACATCAGTTTCTGAGATTGGGCTTTTTACTCAGTTTTGCAGAGTTCTTTTCCTTTTATCCCTCACTCTTTTGGCTGTGCCCAGACTTCCCATGGTGTCCTAACCCTAGAAGATGTTTTTCCAGGCCATTTCTGCCTGTCCTCTAGCTGCTTTTTTCTGGAGAGAAGAGAGTCCCGAGTCTTTCTTGTCCGCCATCTTCCTGGAAATTCCACCTGTAGTTCTTTTGACATTCAAAATGTCTGGCACCGGAAACTGCTTATAAAGTTTTCTTGCAGGGGAAGAGGTTGAGCTACTGGTTTTATCCAAAATCTGCTTTTCCATGGCTGGTGAGGGTACAGGAAAGTGGGAACTTGTAGAATTCCTGACGGAATGTAAATAGGTATATATATATATATATCTCTGACATTTATAGGTGACTGCTGACGAGTCATTTGAGTGACATGAGTTTGGTCTAAGGTTCCCCTGATTTGGAGTTGACAGGACAGTCGGGAGGTTACTTGATGCTGAGTGAGACATGGTGGGGACAGTGGAGATGGATAGATGCAGTTCTGTTTTGGGCTTGCTGTAGGGAATGTACAGGAGAGGGAAGAGTTAAGGTCTTCAGGTTGGACTTGAACTGGGGAGGGAGGATGTGGTAGAGCTGGAGTTGAGGAGGAGCAGGCTGTTGGGTGGAATTGAGGGTTTAGTTATAGGCTGTCCCTATCAGGAGGGCGTGTATGTGGGAGTCGAGCCATCAGTGTATGGAAGGTATTTCTCTGGGGAGAGAGAAAGGAAGGGTGGCTCAGAACCATTGCTATCCCTCTTCCTGCCCAGTCAGGCAAGGTGGAAGAAGAGCTGGTTGGGAGTGGAGATGAGATTTTTGATTCTTTCTCGGGTACACTGAGCAGAGAAAAATTTTTGTTTCTTGGGCTTAAGGAAAGGGACTGACTCCAAGGAAACAGGTGGATAGTTTGCCTCTGGGGAGAGGGTTTCATCTGGGCTCCTTTCCCTCCAGAGCCGCCCCGGGGAGGTGTGCTCCGCGCTCAGTCTCTGTGAGTCTCTTCAGAAGCACCTGGCAGCACTAAATCACCAGAAACAGCTGGAATCCAACAAGATCCCGGAAGTGGACATGTCCGAGGTGGTGGCTCCCTTCATGGCCAACATCCCCCTCCTCCTGTACCCTCAGAACGGACCCCGCAGC
The DNA here is from genome assembly GCF_030445035.2 of Dasypus novemcinctus. Classification (NCBI taxonomy): domain Eukaryota; kingdom Metazoa; phylum Chordata; class Mammalia; order Cingulata; family Dasypodidae; genus Dasypus; species Dasypus novemcinctus. The sequence continues at coordinate 80,855,621 of NC_080678.1, read as the reverse complement.
CAGCCCCAGCCCAAGGTGAGGCAGCGGGCAGGGCTGTGGGGCTTGGCTAAGGCTGAGGGGGCAGCCCAAGGTGAGGCAGCGGGCAGGGCTGTGGGGCTTGGCTAAGGCTGAGGGGGCAGTGAAGACCTCCAGGGGGTGTGTGTGTGGTTGGGGGGTCACCGCTTGCTGTGACTCTGCCCTTATATGGGCCAAGCTTCTAATACTTGTACCATGGAGATCCTAAAGAATGAGATATTTAAAATAAGCAAAGATTTCCCCCACCTCCCATTAAGTTGTTTCTGTATTTTTTCCTGAGGTACTGGGGCGGGGTGTTCAGGCTTGGACCTTGTGTGTGGGAAGCTAGCACTCAACCACTGAGCCACATTGGCTCGCCGAGTTGGTTTTTTTGATTGCTTTTTTTTTTTAATATATTTTTAATTTGTTTTAAAAAGATACTTAGATTACATAAAATGTTACATAAAAGAATATCAGGGATTCCCATATGCTCTGCTTTTTTGTTTTTAGGAGGCACCGGGGACCAAACCAGGGACTTCCCTTGTGGGAAGCAGGCACTCAACCCCTTGAGTCCCATACACTCCCCCATTAAGTTTTACTAAAACCCAGCCCCAGTTGATTTTAAACTTGTATAACTTAAAAGCCTGTAAGAGCACAGTAGAAACTGTTCAATAGTAAGTCACCCCCCGGTGATGTGATTGTGGTCTGTGAGGACATTTTCTTAGGAATGCAAACACTCATCCATAGAGCGATGCAGTTTTACAGCCTCATGCCCCGCCTCTGCAGGGTGCTGGGGACGTCTGCCAGGACTGCGTTCAGATGGTGACCGACATCCAGACCGCTGTAAGGACCAACTCCAGCTTTGTCGAGGCCTTGGTAGAACATGCCAGGGAGCAGTGTGACCGCCTGGGGCCTGGCCTGGCCGACTTGGTAAACCTGATCTCATCACACATTTTCCCAAAAAGCAGCCAGAGTAGGTGGTGGGTACTTATAATACTTAGTTGGTGAATTGAATCTGGAAATGCAACAGAACTCTTGGGACAAAAATACTGGCTACAGACCACTTTAGTGGTTACCTTGGTAAATGTTAGTCCTACCGGCCCAAACTCATTTGTTAGCCCCTTTGGTGGTTTCATTTCTTAGAGCATAACCAAGAATCATACCATATGTTGCCGAGTATATTTGGTTCATAGTAACACAGTCATACAGTATTTGTTCTTTTGCGTCTGGCTTGCTTTGCTCAACATAACGTCTTCCAGGTTCATCCATGTTGTTGTATGCTTTACATGTGACAACATATGCTTTTAATGACATACTCTCTAGGAATGTCATATCAGAGTTCTGTTGATTCTGAAGGCCTGGGAATCTTTTAGCCTCATTAAAGTATCTTTGCATATCTCAGTTTTAATAGGTTTCCCCAGTGTGACCCTCTGAGGACTCCTATATCACCTATGGCCTTCTGCCTGGAGAGGTACCCCAAGAATGACATGAAGAATTTTATGAGGGTCTACTGGAAATACCTACATTTATATGAAAATAGGAGTTTTTGAAAATCATTATTAACTTGGTTCTTCTGTTTGAAACCAAGACTGTGTCAGTGGATTTGACTACTAATCTTAGGTTCCTAAGCACCAACCCTGTATTGTAGCCAACGTTCACTGTTAAGTTGCTACTGAGTAGATGGATAGATTTGGCCCATAAAATCAAGCAGATGGGAGAACATCATCTCTAAGGTTCTCTTAATGGCCCTGACAATATTTCAGAACCTCTACCACACATAGGTTTACCTACAATAAGTTGCAGAATAACCAGATTGTCATTTTTACCTTATTAAAACTGCCCAGAGCAGACATTTACAAAGTCCCACTCTTGGAAACTTATTTGGTCACCAGTTGACACAGTTGGAAATAGTGGAGTTTTGGATGCATTTTTATTTAATTAACTCCTGTTTCTTTCTCCACAGTGCAAGAACTACATCAACCAGTATTCTGAAATCGCTGTCCAAATGATAATGCATATGGTAGGTGACAGGGAAAACCTGTTGTCAGCACTGTTCTTTGTCTCAGATTTGGCAGTTTCCAAGAATGTTGAAAATGATGACTTAGTTTCCTCTTCTTACCTCAGGGTACTAAATCACGCTAAAGTGAGCTCTCTTTGACCAGCAGATTTCCACTTGTAATCTCAGCTCCCGCTGCCCAGGGGAAAGGCTGAAATAGCCTGACTCCTGGGACTGCCTGGGCAGCTCCCTGGCAGTTGGCTTGCCTGTGTATATGTGGACTGGGCACCAAATTTCTAGAATTTGGCTTTCACCTAGGAACCCATAGAAATAGTTTGCTCTGTAGCAAAGCTAGACCTGAGAATTGCTGTGTCACAGCCTGAGTTCTGGGGTGGGGGGAGCCCCCTACCCCCCAGAACTTGTCCTGTGCATTGTAGCAGTATTGGCTATAGTGCTGCTTGAGCCCATATTCCCATCCTTGCTTCTGATTCATCAAAGTGGTAGCATTCGTTCACTATCTAAGGTAGAAAATATTGGTCATGCTCTTACATCTCCTTGCTCATGGGAAATTTAGATAGCCGCCTGCAGAAAACCTAGCAGGGTCATTTGAAGGCACCCTTACATTGGCAAAGTGCCCTGGCTTCCTTAGATCAAGGCGACGTCCTTGAAATGATGATGCTGTTGCCCTAAGCCACCTAGCTTGTCTCGCAAAATCTTAGCACTACCAATGTGGGTGTTGAAAGTTCTTGAATCTGAGGGAGTTTGGGGCATGGGTTGCATTTTGTTTGTCTCTCTCATGGTCTTCGAGCTTGTTCTCTAACCCAGAGATCAGCAAACTATGGTCTGCCACCTGTTTTTGTAAATAAAAAACACAACCATGCCCACTCATTTAGGTTTCGTGCTAGAACCCACAATAGAGACTTTGGAGCCCACAAAGCCTTTACAAAAGAAGTTTCAGGAACCCTGGTCTAACCACAAGTAATCCAGCCAGGCCCAATAGTTTGAGACTGTTATTATCCACACCCTACGTTGTTCTAAAAGCATTTAATGGCAGCTTAACGAAGACATGCACCTAAAGTAGGTAAAAATAAGCCTTTGATGTGGCTTGATTTAAGTAAGTGCTTCCTTATAGCAGACTTAAAAATATTTTTCTCATTAGAGATTATACTGTGTAGAAAATTTTTGAATGTTTGACTAATATTTTCCAAAGCAAAAATCATTTGGGGTTTTAAAAAGCACCAGTTAAGATCATATCAGATATCCAACTTTGTGTTTTGTAGCTTGTATTTTTTTGCCTCAAAAATGTATTGGTCATTAAGTATTTTTATACAAACCATTTTTAAGTGGCTGCATCATATCCCCCTGGATAGAACATCATTTATATAGCCAATCTCCTCTGCTAGATGTTTAGTTTGTTTTCAGTTTTGGAATTTAAAAGCATGAGGTTACATCCTTATAGCCAAATATATATGCATAAACCCTGTTTTCCCCTTAGTGCAGCTAACTAAAGCTGGAAAATTTTGAGACATTTGATAAAATGTGAAATCAGTCTTCTGCTGTCCCGTGGGCCACCTGGAGCTAGAGCGCCGTGAGGCCCGCGGCAGTAGAGAGCCTGTGGTTCAGGCCCTGTGATCCCCCTGGGTGTGTGTGTCTCTTATTCTAACACGCACACCTTATTTGGGCAGCCCAGTGTCTCCTGTTGTGCTGCTCGTCAGTGACCTGTGGGGAAGGCCTTGCGGGCATGGCAGGGTCAGGCCTCTTAAAGGATGGAGACCCCTTCATCAAATGGCATTTTCTGGGGAGCTGAGACCTACAGCCCAGTGTTTTGAATATGACTTAGTGTGTCAAGGATGTGGGGACAGTGTACACGCATGGGGCAGTGTGGTCCCTCCCTGAGGACCAGAGTAGCCTTCAGGCCCCTTGTTGGATGGGAAAGTGGGAGCAGGTGGGCCACTGATGTCTGACTGCAAGGGCGTTTCCCTAAGCTTCTTTGTGATATCCTTATACCTGGTTAACTGCTTGTTATTTTTATTTTTCTTAACCTGTTGTGTCCTTTCCTTTCTCTTATTTTCATCTCCGATTTCCTGTTTTTTTGTTCTCAACAGCAGGATCAGGTATGTGATGGGGAATTGGCTTATAGTAGCAGTGTGCTGCTCCTCTTAGTTATTTTGGTTAAGCTCCTTTTGTATGGCGTAGTCGGCTCTGACAGATACAAGGAGTGAATGGGAAAGGCAGGGCTCCTCCTCAGGAGGCCGGGGAGAGCTGTCCCTTTCCCCTGTGCTTCAGAATTCTAGGTGTTGGGGAGGGGTTTCTTCTCTCCTCTTCAAGGGGCCAGAAAACTAAGCCCGCAGAAGCTTGTGCTCTGGTCAGAGTCAGTGCACGGCACGCCTGCGTGCAGGCCACCAGCGTGATGGGTGGAGGGGAGCCAGGGGTGGCCCTGGAGGCACCTGAGTGTCCTTAAATGCAGACCTGACCACCAGGGGCCCCTTGTGTCTGTCATGACGCGAGTGAGCATTGCATGTCTTTAGTCCTGTTTTGTTTTTCATAGCCTCAGAAGTGCTTCTGCTTGAGCAAATAATTTGCAAACAGTGAGCAGACTGTTCCCTTGTCTGCCGGATCCAGAGAGTGGAAACAATCTCTTGATTGTGGCTTCTGTCCCTCTGGGTGATGGGTACTACAGGATCTGGAGCCAGTCAGACCACTCCACAAACCTGGCCATCCACCACAAAGGTGGTGGCAGGATCTGGAAACTGACCCCAGACCGTACTTGATCCTTCATTTCATTGGTGCTTGGTTGGAGCTGCAGGGCCAGCTCTGAGCCCATGCTGTTTTGGGGCTACTGATTAAAGGCTATTCTAAGGTATTTTGAGGTCTATAGAGGGAGGACTTTGGCTGACATACCTGAATTTTTTTACCTGGGCCACCTCAAAGTGTTAGAACCATGCTGATCCTGAGACAAAGCAGTCACACAGCTCCTGAATCTTGTCTTTTTTTCTAGAAAGCTTGCTTCATCTTCCACCCCATTCTGACTTATTTTTGTTTTTATTTTTATTTTTTAATTCTAAGATGTGTCAAAAGACAGGGTACTTGGGGATGTACTTTTCAGGCTTGCCTGACCTTATTTGATTTTAGAGCCTTTTGGATGTTAAAACGAGGTGAGCCATAGCCATGGTCCAGCTCTCTTCCTTTTGTGAGGCTCTTATAGCAGTTCTGCTCCCCCTGCTTTCTGGTCTGGTGGGGGAGTGGCAGACACAAATGCCTTCAGGCCCAGAGCTAATTGCTGGTTGCATGTGGTTGACAAAGTGTACAAAGATTGTATACGTCTCTCTCCCTTGGCCGTTGTCATAGCATCATGGCCAATAAACAGTCTAAATTAACTAGTTCTCTGTGGCTTGGTTTCTGGCTGGTGACAGGGAAGATCAAGTGGGGGATCTTGTGAATTGACCAACCAATTTGGGAGAAGGGCGTTTTGAGTACTGTGTGTAGTTGTGACAAAGAATGTGGTTTATTAAAAAACTAACATTTCCCCTTAATGCATCATTTTAAAGGGTCCTGCTGCTGAAAGGGCTGGCGTGATTTTATATCTAACAAATTTCATTAGTTTATGGGTCTAGATCATCCTCTTGAAAGGCATATGGCTTACTTCCTGTTGAGAGGAAGCCAGCCCAACTGAGAAACAGGTGTTAGAGCAGACCAGGTGTCCTCCAAGATGTTTAGTGGCTGGGGAGTGTGGCTTCCTTAGGATATGGCCTGGTTGGAGCTGCAGACACCGTGGTCTGTCTTCCCTCCCTTCGTAGCTTTGCATGGCTTCCTCCTGCAGGTGTAATGGGCATTTGCTCTACTTTTGGACATGAACCCTTCACATTTAATGTGGAATCTGCCCATCTGGTGGGGTCAGCCTTGACAGTGGGAGTGGGGTCCCCTTCCGGCACCCGTGCCTTTGTGGGAGTGGGGGGGCGAGAGGGGAGGGGTACAGGCCTGCACCTGACTGGTTTTTGTGTGCTCTCTTCAGCAGCCCAAGGAGATCTGTGCGCTGGTTGGGTTCTGTGAGGAGCTGAAGGCAATGCCCATGCAGACTCTGATTCCTGCCCAAGTGGCTGCTAAGAACGTCATCCCTGCCCTGGAGCTGGTGGAGCCCATTAAGGTACTCAGGAGTCCCTGTCAGGTGCTGCCCGGGCCGTGGTCCCCACAGAGCTGCCTTGTTGCCCTGCATTCCCTGTTATGTCACAGCCAAGCCATACATTAAGGTACTCAGGAGTCCCTGTCAGGTGCTGCCCGGGCCGTGGTCCCCACAGAGCTGCCTTGTTGCCCTGCATTCCCTGTTATGTCACAGCCAAGCCATACATTTTTTGCTTTCCTCTCTGGCTTCTGAAGGTAATGACTGCAGCCTCTAGTTGAGGGCCTTCTCCCTTCGAGTCCTTGACCTCTTTTGGTGATTGGCCTTAGCACCCAGAGGATCAGGTCTGTGTCTCAGCTGCTACTCCAGATGGTTTTTCAGTGTCTGGCTCCTGCCTGACCTTTCCATGTGTACTCTCGGCTTCCTCCCCATCATCGTCCCCATACTGTATAGCCAGAGTGAGACTCGTTCTCAGAACACCGTCCTGTGCTTGGGTGGCAGCCCATGTGGGAAAATGCTGCCTGCCCATATGTGTGTACTCTTGCCCTAGTGTCCTTTAATTGGTAAAACTCCTACTTTGTTCCATAATAAATTTGTATTTATACAAATTTATAATACAATTTATAATAAATTTGTAATTTATACAGGCCAGCTGCTGTTGTAGGAGTTTCGGCCAAGTTAGTAAACACACAGTGTGTCCTTGTGCCCATGGGGCTTGTGTTCCTTTCCTTCAGAGCCCTGGCTGTGTAACATCTTCTCCCATGGCGTGTGTGGACACGTCTTGTCCAGAACCACCCGGATCACTTGACAGCTTGTCTTGTCTCCTTCTGCTCCCCTCTGTCTGCACACGCATAGGGTGTCACTCATAGGAAGGTGACCACAGATGGAGTCAGGAAAGCACTGCCACCGGCTCTCCCTCCCCAGCTCCCTGTGCTGACCTACCTAAGTAATGGCAGAGAACATAAAGGACAGTTCGAGTCACCCTTTAAAGCTGTGCTGTCCATTACAGTAGCCAGTTGCCATGTGTGACTAAGTTAAAATAAAGGTAAATTAAAAATCAAGTTCCTTGGTTACACTAACTGCATTTCAAGTGCTTGGGAGATAGGTGGTACAGCCAGAGAGTATTTCTGTTGTCACAAAGTTCTGTTAAACAGTGTTGCTTTATTAAAGGGAGGCTCTAGAAAAGCAGTCAGGTGCTGTCAGACTTGGGAGATGCAGGAGCAGGCCTCCAGTGTGACAAAGGCTCTGTCCTCTCTCTCCAGTGGTATTAGAATCCCTCACACTATTCCAGAGTGCCCAGTCTCTCTCCCACGTGAGCACTGTATGATGAACGATTACAGCCCAGCTCTGCTCCATGTGGGCAGCTCTGTGGGGTGGAAAGGGGTTGCTGAGAGGACCCTTTCTACCTCCTGAAGTGTGAGTTGTGGTGATTTTGGAAAGTGAGCATGGGGAGGTGGTTGTGATAAGAACTGGGAGAACGGATGAGTCTCTCAGCGAGTTGAATTTGGACATTGGGAAGAAGCCATATTTTATTTTTAATTCGGTCGGCAGTGACCCTTGGTGTGACTGCCCCTGGCCTCTCTGTCCCCTCTTCTTGAGAGGTGCCCCAGGACCCGGGGGCGAGGGTCTCAGCATGACAGTGTTCTCCTTCTGCCGCTTCCACAGAAGGACCTGGTCCAGGCGAAGGGTGATATCTACTGTGAGGCGTGTGAGTACGTGGTAAAGGAGGTCGTCAAGCTGATCGACAGCAACAAGACCGAGGTGTGTGAACACAGCTGCCCTCTTCTCACAGGGAGGCCCCTCTTCAGTCCCCTTGGGCTAAAATGTCCTAGGGGGAGAAGCTAATGGAAGAGATGGCGTTAGGGCCCTCGCTGGTATTTGACACCAGCTTGGGGATCTGTACCGCCGTTTTCCCACCTTTTAGAAGGTATTTCCCATCCATGGCCCTTCTGGGCTGGGGAGAGGAGGCACTTTGGCCCTGTTCTCTTTTTTGGGGAAGAAACAGCACCTTGCTATTGACTGGTTTCTTTTATTGGTGTTCTCAGAATCTTTTACACCCCTGCCCAGCCTCTCATGAGATCCTGTCTTCACATGTTTCAGGAAGAAATATTGCATACACTGGAGAAAATGTGCACAAAATTGCCTGAGTCTATGTCCGAAGAGTGTCAGGAGGTGGTGGACACTTACGGCCGTTCCATCTTGTCAATCCTCCTGGAAGAGGCAAGCCCTGAGCTGGTGTGCACGATGCTCCGTCTCTGCTCCTCCAAGGGGCTGCCGGCCCTGACGGGTGAGCGCAGGGTGCAGTGGGGTGAGGATGGCCACCCCACTTGGCTGGGGAGGACCTGGCACTGAGCCTGTACTCTCTCCTTTTTTTAAAAAAAAAAATTTATCTTTTATTTATTCCCCCTACCCCCCACCCCATTGTCTCCTCTCTCTGTCCATTTGCTGGGTGTTCTTCTGTGTCCGTTTGTATTCTTGTCAGTAGTGCTGGGAAACTGTGTCCTTTTTTTGTTGTGTTGTCTCGCTGTGTCAGCTCTCCGTGTGTGCGGTACCACTCCTGGGCAGGCTGCACTTTTTTCACGCGGGGCGGTTCTCCTTGTGGGGCGCACTCCTTGCATGTGGGGCTCCCTTATGCAGGGGACACCCCTGCGTGGCACAGCACTCCTTGCGTGCATCAGCACTGCACGTGGGCTGGCTCACCACACAGGTCAGGAGGCCCTGGGTTTGAACCCTGGACCTCCCATATGGTAGGCAGATGTACTATCAGTTGAGCCAAATCTGCTTCCCTGTACTCTGTTCTGTAGCACATGTGACTCAGCGGAAGGACGGAGGCTTCTGTGAGGTGTGCAAGAGGCTGGTTAGCTATTTGGATCGTAACCTGGAGAAAAACAGCACAAAGCAGCAGATCCTGGATGCTCTCGAGAAAGGCTGCAGCTTCCTGCCTGATCCTTACCAGAAGCAGGTGTGCCCTGGCCTGCCTTAGGTCTCCCTGTCGGAACCAAGCAGGGAGATAGGCAAAGGCTGGGATAGGGTAGCTCACTGATTGTACTCCTGATGGAAAACCAGCTACTTCTACCTCCAGGCCTGAGTCCTGGAGAGCTGGTGAGGCCAGACCGAGGGGCGGGTGTCTGGAAAGGGAGGCCCTGGGCCCACAGTGCTGTGTCAGGGACTGTGGAGTAGAGCATGTCCAACCCGCTCCAGGCCTCTTAGGCTGTACTCTGCTTGGGCATGCCTAGACCTGCCCTGTATCCCTGCTTTATTTCACAGTGTGACCAGTTTGTGTCCGAGTACGAGCCTGTGCTGATAGAAGTGCTGGTGGAGGTGATGGAGCCTTCCTTCGTGTGCGTGGTAAGCCTTTCTGGGCAGTATGTGTTCTCTTGGGCCAGTCTGGCCTGTGAGGTATTGCGTGGACCCTGCGAAGGTTCCTTTGAGATGGGAGACTTGACCATGGGTCGAGCCTCTGGCCCTAGGCCCCCTTGCTTTACTCAGATCTCTGATTGTAGCTACTTCTAGAGGCTGATAATCTTTAATTTGAAAAGGATTAATTAGGCAAATCTCATTCTTCCCCCTTATTTTGTGTTCTCTTCACCATCCAGAAAATTGGAGCCTGCCGTGCAGCCCAGAAGCCTCTTTTGGGGACTGAGAAATGTGTGTGGGGCCCAGGCTACTGGTGCCAGAACATGGAGACAGCAGCCCAGTGCAACGTAAGTAGCTCCATGGCCCCCTCGGCAGGCCTGCCTTGCTTGGAGGGCAGTGCTGCGTTAGAGCCCTGCTTTGTGCTGGTGAAAGACTGAGGCCCCAAAGGGGATTACTAGCCTTACTCACAGTCTCCCAGCTAAGGCATAGCAGAGGCAGGCCGACTTTCCTCTTGACATTGGGAGTCTAGACTAGGGTTCACTTTTTTGTATTTGCTTTTTTGCCTTTGTCTTAACTTCTGTCCTGACGGGATCAGATTTACACGAGGTCACCCCCAGGGATTGCACAAGTCCTCTTGCCCCTTGGCTGCCGTTTGCCCCGGCTGGAGCCCCGCCAGGAGCTTCACCCCGAGGCCAAGCAGAGCTCTGCCTCAGTGGCCCGGAGCGTTGGCCCCTGCCTAGCAGCCCCAGGGCGCCAAGGAGCTATCTTGGCTGGGCAGCCACCAGCCGGGTGACCCTAGCTGCTTTCCTAGGTGGGGAGGTTTGGAAGCGCCTGTTGCTTAATGTTCACTTGCGCAACTATTTCTTCCTTGTGGGGTTGGTGGTGACTAAGAGTGGCCTGACCGTGCCTGTGTTGGGGAGATTGCATCATCTGGGTCTTGGGCCACTTCAGGGAGGGGCACAGCCCATTGTGCCCTTTCCCACCCCCAGCATGGACAGCGGGGACCTGGTGTCTGCCGCTGTCCTGGGCTTCCATACCTGTGGGTCTACTTCTGAGTGGTTGGGTGAGGGGGTCCTGCCTGGGGCCTAACTTGTGGGACGTTAGGGGCAGACCCGGCACTATGTGAAGGGCTCCTGGGCCCTGCCTGCATGGGTGCTTATTTATTTTTTTTAAGATTTATTTATTTTATTTAATTTCCCCCCCTCCCCCGGTTGTCTGTTCTCTGTGTCTATTTGCTGCGTCTTGTTTCTTTGTCCGCTTCTGTTGTCAGCGGCACGGAAAGTGTGTGCGGCGCCATTCCTGGGCAGGCTGCTCTTTCTTTTGCACTGGGCGGCTCTCCTTATGGGTGCACTCCTTGCGCATGGGGCTCCCCTACGCGGGGGACACCCCTGCGTGGCAGGGCACTCCTTGCGCGCACCAGCACTGTGCATGGGCCAGCTCCACACGGGTCAAGGAGGCCCGGGGTTTGAACCGCGGACCTCTGCATGGGTGCTTATCTGCTCTTGTGGACTCCTGCCTGTGAGTCTCAAACTGGCCACACATTCCCAGGTTTTAAATGACTGAGTGTCCTGGGTCTTCAGTGGCGTGTCTGGCTGACCTAGGACAAGAAAATGGGCCCCCTTTTTGGGTGATGTCATATATATTAATGGGGGCCAGGAATGGAGTTTGTCATTTGAAGACTAAAACCAGTTTCCTCTCTCCTTCCAGGCTGTTGAGCATTGCAAACGTCACGTGTGGAACTAAAGGAATGTTCCATCTTGGAGAAACCACAGCATCTTTTCCTACTTCTGTGTCTGGGGGAATCAGTGCACTGATCTCTTTGATTTTATTTTAAAAACAGGTCCCTCCCCTCTGCCTCTTCTCCCAGTATTGTAGCATTGTTGTCCGTGTGGGACGTGCCTCCCCGGCTGACGTAGCTGCTTCAGTGTCCCTTTTCTCTCTGCTAGACAGATAATGTATCCCCCCCCCCGGAGGTCGGCCTTTGCACGGGGGCTACCTGGAGGAGGAGGAAAGGGCTCTTGCTGGTGTGAGCCGGTGCTTCTTGGCAGATGACCGTCGTCCTCCTGGTGGCTGGGGCCGTGCTCAGCCCTGCCAGGTGCGGGGATGCAGCCCCTCTGCGCCCCCCCATGCTAAGGAGGGGCCCTCCCCCTTCCCAGGCCTGTTGACTGCTGTCTGAAGACACAAAACAAGGGCAGTTTTATGTGAAAGAAAAGCTCATGTAGATGAGCTCAGTTAGGCTTTTTTTTAAGCAATGTAGTTCCTGCTGTAAGAGCACTGGGATGCTGGAAGAGGCTGCTGGGGGCTCAGGGAAGGTGGTTGGGGTGTAGAGGGTTGCCATCGTGGGTCAACCCTTGATTTAGGTTTCCTGTTTTTCCTTATGCCTTGTTTGGGGGGTGGGGGGACTCTGGGTTTGGGGGGGGGGAGTCTGCAGGAATGTTGCCTGCCAGCTCTCTGGAGGTCGTGTGGACCTGGCTTTTGTGTGTGAGCCTGTGACAGTGGTGGCCGCTCCCTGCCCTGCACTCGTGTCTGCCTGGCTGCTGAGGGCTGCTTTGCGCTCTGCCCTGCCTGCGACGGCCCACCTCTGCTGTGGGCAGGCCCAGCCTGGCCCATCGTGTAGATGCTCTTTTCTTTCACATCCATGTGGATGACAAGCTCCTACGCCTCTGGCTTCCTGGGGAAGGGTGGCAGGGTCTGCTGGGTGTGGGCGTGGGCACTGCCCAGCGGCCTTGTCTGCTGTCCCGCTTCCTCTCCTGTTTGGCCTCAGCTTCTGTTCTGTTTCTGGTTGCCAGGAGACAGCACACAGAGCCAGCAAGATGTGCAGTTGCTGTTAAGTGGACTTAGTGATTTGTTTTGCACTTAAGTTTCTGTGATTTAACAATAAAGTTCTGTCAGCCAGCTCTGGGCCCAGATGCTTCTGTGACACCTCAGCCAGACCAGACAGCGCGGCCTCACGCTGCTCTGTGGCCACCCCTTCAGCTCCCTTCTGAAAGCAGGCAAGCCGAGACCCAGTGGGGGAGCACCTGCGGTCAGCCCTGCCCCCGGCCAGCTCCCTGCACCAGCCGCCCACCAGCCCTGCTCGCCCCGCCCCAGCCCCCGCCCCAGGCCAGCCACACAGGGAGTTGACCAGAGCCAGAGTGTATTGTGCCTTTTGAGTCGCCTTGCTTTTTAAACAGACCATTCCAAAAACTTTCAAGAGGACCAGTTAAACACAACCAAGGGAAAACAATTGCGAGAATAAGGTATTTAAAGGAATGCACACGAACACTCTACATTCCAAACCCAAGGGGGCATCAGTCATTTCTCTTTATAAGCTGAGTACGTTTGGAAAGCCGACGGAACGGGGGCAGTGCTGTGTTCATTGCCGGGGACCTTGGCCATGAGGGAGGCCGGGACCACCCCGCCTCCGCCTGGACGTCTGGCCAGGGTTGTGGCAGGAACGCGACGGGCCTCGGACTGCATGAAGCCGAGGTGTCGGCCTCCCGTCCCCGGGCGCTGGGCTCCTGCTCCGTGTGGGGACGGGGATGGACGGGGGCTGGGGAGGGGTGGGGGGAGGGCCTGTGGCCCCTGAGCCCCACCTGAACTGAATTGGTCATCAGACTCCTGGGTCCCCAGTGACCCTCCTTACCTCATCCTTAGCATTTTGTTGGGTTTTCTTAAAAAAATAACATTTTATGAAGGTAGAGATCAGATGCTGAGCAAGCGTCTGGTAAAGATGGAATCCATCTGAGCAGCTGTGGCAGGCCCCGGGCCAGCCTGAAGTCGTGCTGGCCTGAGAGGGGCCCAGACCCCGCTGGCCCTGCCCCTGCCCGGGAGGCAGGGCACAGTGGGACAGGCGCTGCTCACACCAGCGAGGCCCCCCATCTAGTCATAGCTCGGTGATCTCCAGAGGGCTCTCCATGATCACGTCGCGGAGCTTGTGCAGGGGCGTGGACTTGGCAGACTCGGTGCGGGCGTTGCGCTCGAAGGCACTGGCCTCGGCGGCCGTCAGCGTCTCCAGCGAGCGGCCCAGGCCCTTCTGGTCGTCCTCGGGCAGGCTGTTGAGGTCGGTGGCCAGCAGCGTGCCCGTGCTGCCGTGCGCCGCGGCCATCACATCGGGCCCTTTGAGCTCCAGGGGCGGCTTGTGGCGGAAGCGCAGGCTTCCCTGGCCGGGGCTGCGCTCTCCGGGCTCCTCCTCCAGCTCTGTCTGGATCAGCTGCAAGAGGCAGGATCCCCACCCCCCAACACATAGGGCTTAGGGACCCCCTAAGGGGCGAGGGGGTGAGGCCCCCGGTCCTACATTGAAAATGGTTATAAGGGCAAGTTTTGTTACCTGTATTTTACCACACACATGCAAAAACCTTCTGCCATGCAGTTACGTTAACCAGGCGTGCTACTAAGTTGGCCTACAGTAGGGTCAGCTCTAATTGGAGTCCATGGTAAAAGCTCACGGGTGTGTGTGTGTGTGTGTGTGTGTGTGTGAATTGGGTGTGGTGGAGCCCACCCAAAGGTGCATCCTGCCCACAATGGGGCTATCCTGCTGTAGCCGGTTCGGGTTGGGAAGGTGGGCCCAGCTGGAGTTCCATATAAAGTCTGACTTTATGTCGACTGTCATCATCGTGACCACCCGCAAAGACTATTTGATCGGAGAGCAGTTTTTCTTAAGATAACATCACTCTTCAAAGTTATCTCTTTGGGGTTCCTCAAATCTGAGAAACACTGCCTTGGAGCCCCTATCCCCTGAGAGCCCACTGCAGATCCCAGAGCAGTGCCCGCTGCCTGCCTTCTGGACCCCCCACCCGTTGCTGTCTTTGGCCTTGGCTGCTGAACTCCAGAGACCCGAGAAGGGTGGCAGGAGACAAGAGAGCATCCCCAGGGTGGGGCACGGCACACAGCTCCCGGCCCGCCCGCTACCTCGGAGATGGAGGAGTGGCAGGAGGAGGCTTTTTGCACCATCCGCTGTGCAAAGAGCTTTTTGAGCCGCAGGTAATCCTCCAGGACCACCTTCAGCAGCGAGCCCTGGGGGAGGGAGAGGGTTAGCCCCCCCCCACGACCCTCTCCTGCCTGCTGGCCCTTCCAGTTCTGTGAGCCCAGAGAACAGCCCGGAAGGATGGGAGGGAAGATGGAGAGTCGCTGAGCGCGGGTGCACAGGCATCTGTTCCCAGGGCTCCTGAGCAGAGCCTGGTGACAGCGGCTGGCCAGAGCCCATGGGGGCTCCTGCCTTAGAGCCAGGTCTCAGCACCGCACGCTGAAGCGGCAGCTTAGCAGGCACCTGCCCAGGACCCTCTTCCCATGGAGTTGGAGAGAGCTGTTTCCCAGGAAACCTGCCACCTCTGGAGCAGGGTCCAGGCTCAGCCAAGGGTCTGGGTGGGGAGGGGGCTCACCTTGATGGGCCCCTCTCGAATGATCTGGCCCAGCTTGGCGATGTTGTCATACTCCTGGATGGCGGCCCGCAGGTACCGGTCGTCGTCAGGCTTGACTGCTGCTGGCTCCCGCCCAAAAGTTCCCTAGGTGGGTGGGGGGGCATCAGCTGGAGCACGTTTCACATCCCCCACACCTGCCGCTCGCAGGGCCCCTGGAAGCACCAGCTCCGTGGCCTCCCGCCCCCGTGGCTGGCCCCGCGCCGTCGGCCCCGGCTCACGTGGGTGCGCGTGGGGCTGCTCCACAGGTCGGCGATCTCGCTCAGGTTCTCCGGCAGGTCGTCCTCGTGCTCCGCCTGGGCGGCCAGCTCCAGGTTCCGGCAGAAAGGATCCAGCCACACGGGGTTGGCCCTGCAGGCGGGGAGTGGACAGAAGCCCTCCCGGCCTCACCCCTGCTCTCTCCCTGGCTGGCTGCAAACTTTCACAGAATTCAGCCAGCAGGGGCACGGGAGGCGGGCCCTTTGCCCGTGGTACCCGTGCAGGCGTCCCACCCTAGGGCCCCGCCAGCACCGGGACATCACGTCAGTCCGGATTAGCTTCGGTGTGGTGGCCTCACCCCGCACTGGGTGACTAGAGTCTACCCACCCCCGACCCCCCGAGCGTGGCCTGATCAGGGGCGGGGAGCCCAGCACCGCGATGTTTGTGGAGAAGGGCGAGAAAGCGGACAGCCCAGCAGGGGGCGCCCACGCCTCAGGGTGAAGCCAGCCCCTGTCTCCCTGGCCCTTCACAGGCTGCGGCCATGCTCTACCCAGGCTGGGTCCCCGGCCGGGCTCCCCACGGTGGCCAGGACAGGGCTGGAGACCCCACTCACCCATCGAAGGAGTACTTGTTGGTGTTGGGCATGTCCATGATGTCGATGAAGCCGCGATTCCCTGAAGGAAGACGGGTGGGGAGGAAGGGGACCCTGGGAGGATGGGGGCCCCTGGGACGGAGGGGCAGGGTGCACCCAGCTGGGGTGGGGGAGGGAGCCTGGGTCCAGCCCAGGGCTCCAGCCAGCCCCCAGCAGGCACTCTGGGCCCAGGGACCCCTCCTACCCCTCTCCCCCCACCACCGCCGCCCTCACTCACCTGCAGAGCCCGCCACGATGGCTTTGAGCTTCCTCTTGTGTCTGGGGAGAAGGGGAGGGGGTGCTGGTGATGGGGGCGGGGCCGGCGGGCATCTCAGGGGCTCGCCTGGCAGGGCGGGGGGCGGGGGCTCACATGGTCCTGTAGTACCAGTTCATGAGGATGAAGAGCATGGCAGCCAGGAAGAGGAGGAGGGCCAGGACGATGATCGCCATCTGGGGGAACAGGCACGGCCCGAGTGGGTGGAGGGCCGCGAGGGGGCCAGGGGGAGGGAGGGCCGCACGGGGTACCTGCAGCGCGGACATGTCATCGGGCAGCCGCGCGGAGATGGCGGGCTGCACGTCCAGGACGTTGTAGTTCCGGAAAAGATTCCGCAGCTGCTCCTTGTTCTCGTCGATCATCTGGATCACCCTGGGTGAGGGGCAGGAGCCTCGGCGTCCACCCTCAACCCCCGAGAGCTGGCCCCCCCCAGGACAGTCTGCCCTGCTCCTGCCCGGCATCTCCAGAGCTCACTGGCCTCTGCCAGGGCCTTGCAAGGTTAAAGCCGGCCTGGCTAGGAGAGCTTTGCGTCCTACAGGGTGCATGGCACCTTCACGCAGGATCCTATCTGATGCCCCCATTTTACAGCTGGGGAGAGTGAGGCTCAGAGGGCAGAGCTCACCCATACTGGCAAGCTGGGCTCTCCTCTAGCTCTGCCAGCCCTCGGGGGAAACCACACGGCAGGCCTGAGGGCGCCATCTGTGCCTCCTTCAGTGGGCAGACAGACAGACAGGCAGACAGACAGGCCGAGCACGGGCCCCTACCCACCGGTCCACGTCCAAGATGCGGTTGGTGTCCCTGTTCACCACGTGGATGAGCAGCTCTGTCTGTGCGAAGTTCACCCGCCCCTTCTTGTCCACGTGGAACTAGGCGAGAAGGAGCATTGGCAGCCCAGGCCCGGGCTGGGCCGGCCTCGACTAGGAACCCCCCTGCCCCACCCCGAGAATAAACCCCTCACTACTGAGCGCTCGCGGTGGACTGACCACCAGGCCATTCTACAGGTGAGGAAACTGAGGCTCGGGCACCTGGAAGGCCTCTCCCAAAGCCCCCCGGCCAGGAACCGGCCAAGGAGGCACGTGCGCCCCTCGTGCGCCCACGCACCCCTCCTGACCTGTCCGCGAGGCCCCGTCCCTCCTGGTGGCCTGGCCCTGGTGCCCCCGGCCCCTCGGCTACCCCCAGCCCCGGGGCGGGCCCTGCGGGCCACCTGCACGTCGTCGGTGTTGACGATGGCGCCCGTGATGTTGGACAGCAGGCGGATGAACTCCTCCTCGAAGCCGCGCACGCGGTCGGGGATCTCGTTGATGACGATCTTGACGCGCTGGTCGTCCCTCAGGATGTAGATGCCGATGATGGCCGTGTCATTGTGGCCCGCCAGGTCCCGCGCCACGACGTCCACCACGAAGTAGCCGGGGCTGTAGGCCATGAAGAGGTCGAAGGTGCGCAGGATGCCGTCCACGCTCCCTGCAGGAGAGCCGAGGCCAGGGCACAGCTCAGGGGCCGCTAGGGCCCCCGCGCCCTCTGCGGGGAGGAGGGGGCAGGGCGGCACGGCCCGCACGCAGACCCAGGGGGCAGACGCCCGCAGGGCCCAGCAGCGAGCCGTGAGGACAGGCAGAGCCAGGGAGCCTGAGCGCTGGTGGCAAGGGGCGGTGGCTCCTGCCTCAGCTCAGCTGAGGTCGCACTGCCCGACCTTCTAGAGAAACTGGACGGTCCCCCCTTTTTTTGTGCAAAATCCCCTGAGTTTTAGCTCCTGGCCTAAGTTTTAATGTAAACACTCTGCATGCTAAACAGACCACAACTGTGGGCTGCACCGACCCTGGGAGGCCGAGTTTGCGACCTCTGCTGCACCATGCTGGGGTGCTATGGAGCACCCCCTGGTCTTGTCTGTCTGTCTCACACACACATACATCTACAAGCAGAGTAGAGAGATGACTAGAGGTGGTACAGCAGCCTTCTCTTAGTAGACCTGGGTTCAAAGTCTGCCCCTTGGTAGCTGTGTGACCTTTAATGGCACAGTCTCTGCACCTTGGCTTATTCAAAGGAGCTAGGAGGGGAAGGAATGGTGCTGTAATCAGCGAGGCCTTCCTGCAGGAGGTGGCACATGAACTGGATTTCTTAGAATGGGCTGGGGAAGGGGCAGGTATCAGAAGGCTGAGGTGGGAGTTGAGATGACATTCCAGGAAGTGAAGACAGAGGGTGCGTGAGCCCAAGAGAGGATGGTGTGGAGCAGGCTGAGGGACTGGGCGGCTCAGTGGGCTGGACCCGGGCCCTTCAGGAGTGCGGCCGGTGTTGGGGCCGGGAGTAAGGAAACATGACACCTGCAGGGACACCTTCTAGAACCTGACCCAGGGAGGCCCAGCCACCCGCCCAGGAAATACACAGCTCTTGGGTCCAAGCGTGCACTTTGCCTTCTGCCTCCCCAGTGCCTAGCAAATGTCTGACACGGGAGGCTGAGGTGCTCACAGAGGGGTGGATATATAGAAAGGCACACGGGAAGATGGATGAAAGGATGGACGATGGATGGGTGGATGAGAGGATGGAAAGAAAGAAGAAATAAATGAAAGAGGGGTGGCAGATGCAGAGATGACTAGGTAGATACATTAGAGAATAGAGTCATGCACAGGTGAACGAATGGAAGGATTGACAGG
This sequence comes from Dasypus novemcinctus, assembly GCF_030445035.2. Classification (NCBI taxonomy): domain Eukaryota; kingdom Metazoa; phylum Chordata; class Mammalia; order Cingulata; family Dasypodidae; genus Dasypus; species Dasypus novemcinctus. The sequence continues at coordinate 80,837,013 of NC_080678.1, read as the reverse complement.
GCTGTCTGGACAGACAGATGACCACTCACACACCGTGGCACCCACACAGAACCATGTCCAGACGACAGCGCGTGCGGTGACTGAGTGGCCTTCAGCCACGCGCGGCCAGGCCCCTACCCAAGGTGAAGACCTGGCCCACGTCCTCGGAGTCGTTGGCAAGGGCCCGGAAGTAGTGGATGGCCAGGATGCTGTAGAAGACGAGGCTGTTGTTGCCAAGGTCGTCGTCCAAGGCCAGCACCTGGATCAGCTCCGAGCCCATCTTGGCGTCGGTGGCCACGCCTGCAGGAATGGGCAGGTGGGTGTGGGCGGCCGGGCAGGGGCCACGCCCCAGCCCACACCCACTCTCCGGTCCCTGCACCTGCGGTGTACTCCGCCTTGGTGAAGCGCGGCGGCTGGTCGTTGATGTCCTCGAGCACAACGCGCACCTCCTGCAGGGTGAGGTCGGCCGCCAGGTCGAGGGCGGGAGCGGGCCCGCGGGGAGGTGTCCAGCTGCGATTGCTGGACGCCTTGACGATGAAGGAGAAGACGGCCTCGCGCTCCCGGTCCAGGTCCCGCAGCACCAGCAGACGCCCGTCGGGCTGCAGGAGGAAGCTCTTCTCTTCGTTGCCGGCTGAGGTGGGGGGGCGACCAAGGCATAGGGTGAGGGGGCGTGTGGGTCCTCTGCCGCCCGGGGTAGGTCGGGCACCAAGCCCCCCTGCCCCACCTGCGATGAAGTAGTAGACGATGGCGTTGGGGCCCTCGTCGGCGTCCACGGCGCCCGTCACGTTGCCCACGAGGGTCCCCCGGGGCGAGTGCTCGGGCACCGTCAGCAGCTGGTACTGGGGGCTGCCTTTCTGCAGGGGGAGGGGGCTGTCAGCACAGGAGGGCGAGGGGAGCCCAGGGCGCGCGGCCCTTGCCGCGGTGCCCTGCCAGCGGCGGTGTGAGGAGCCGGGGCTCTGTACTGCCCGCGCCTGTGGGGCGAGCAGGCAGGTGTGCCCGCAGGGGAGCACGGGCTGCGCCGGGCCAGCTCCGTCCACGGGGAGCCGCCCAGGGCTGTCCATGAGGACAGGGTGGGGCAGCGTGGTGGGTGCTGGTGAATGCAGGCTTGAATGGGGGGGCACGTGCTCTTACGTGCGTGTGTACACAGTCATCCGGGGATCACATCATGCGTGCACACAAGAGTTAAAAAACGAGCCAGGGAGTCTCCGTCCACACGAGCGGCCCTCAGCCCTGGCGGCGTTTCAGCCCCAGCTCGGTAAAGCAGAATTTTTATGTGTGCAAATTCGAGAATATCAGGTCCCCAAGGTCTCATATTTTTGTGTTTTTTTTAAACCATTGAAATAGATGCTCAATAAACACGTGTCCGCACGTCGGCACGTCTCCAGTATGCTTGCACAGCACTGTGTGCACGTGCGCAGCGGGGCAGGCAGGCGAGTCTGTGTGGGTGTGACCGGCACCGGGGGGTGGGGTGGGGGGGATGTGCGAACTCACTGGGGGCCTCACGAAGAGGGGTTCGTTGTCGTCGATGTCCTCCAGGGCCACCTGCAGGGGCTGCATGGTCTCGTACGGCACGGGCTGGCCCAGGTCGCTGGCCACCAGGATGAGCTGGGGGCGGAGGAGCGCAGTGGGCCGGGAGGGCTGCGGGGGGCGGTGGGCGCTCCCGGGGAGGCCAGACCCCGGCGAGGTCTCGGGGCGGGTGGGGGGCGCCCCGCGCCCGCGCCCCGCCCCTTACGCTGTACACCGCCTGCTTCTCGCGGTCCAGGCGCTGCGCCGTCTGGATGAGGCCGCTGATGGCGTCGATGCTGAAGTACTCCCAGTCCCGGTTGCCCGTGGTCTTCAGGAAGCTGTAGCGCACGGCCCCGTTGAGGCCCTCGTCGTTGTCGGTGGCGTAGACCTCATACACGTTGGAGCGCAGCGGGATTTCCTGCGAGGAGGCGCAGCAGGCGAGGCTCCTGGCCGTCCCAGGCCATCCCAGCTCCCAGGCCCTGACGGGGCTCTGGCTCATCCTGCTCCCCGCCCTCCAGCCTCTCCAGGAACGCCCCCTGCTTGGCTGGACCCTCTGGAGGCTGGGCGGCTGCTAGCCGCGCCCCTTGTTCCCAGCCAAGGCCACTGTCCACTGACAGCCCAGCCTGGGCTCCCCCGTGCACCAAGCTCTCTCAGGGTGACCACCCTTCCTGGGGCAATCCCCCGTCCCACCAGTCCCTTTGCCTGCTGAGCTGTCTGTCTTACTCTCCCCCTACCCCAAAGACAGGAGCTCTGGGTACCCCCAAACAACCCCATTCATCCACGGGGGCTCCAGAAAACGAGGTACATGCAGGAGGCACCCTTCCTGCATGTACCTGCTGGATTCTAGTCTGTCACTAATTCACCAGGTGGCCCGGACATGCCATTCCACATCTCTGAGCCTTGATCTCCTGAATTCCCTTAAGTCTAAGATATTAAAAGATCCTAATAAAAATCATATGCCGATATGTGGTAAGACTGCCCCCCTGGCAAAAATAAGGAGGGAGGGATGGAGAAAGAGAGTAGGCACAACTTTCTTTGCTTTCAGCTGAAAAATTATCAGCTCAGTATGGTTTCACTGTTTATCTCATTGACCATGACAATCAGATGCTCAGAATGGCAGTTACAGCTCATTAATAAAAAGCAGGATGACAAATAATTACTTAACAAATGCTGGTTGTTTGAGAGACATACGTCTTTCCAAATACGTCCTTGAAGGGAAAGCCTTAGTAAATGGGGCCTTTGGTGTGGAAAATAACTAGATTTTACTAATTGATAGCCAGCCTCTTTCCACAAAAAAGAACTGAGGCAGCTTACAAGAATGTATAAGATATAATAAGATTGCACGAGTTTAAAAAAATCAGAGTATCATTTGCAAAAAAGACTGAAGAAGTCAAGAGGAGAGGCAAGAAATTTCACAGAGGCGTGATGCCCCGTTGCCATCTTTAGGGTATTCAAGCATTTATTTAGTTAAAAGTATAAACACATCCTGAGATCTACATAGTAGCAGCCTAAGGAAAACAGAGATGAAAGGCAGAAAATGGACGGTATGTCTGAAAGAAAATTCCAGAGCAAGCGAAGACCAGCAATATTTAGAGAAGAGAATAAAGTTTACTTGAGCTTAAGAAAAAATATTAATCTTCATATGAAAAGACCACAGTCAAAGCAAAATTAACAAAAAGTGTTCAGTACCTTTGTGAATGGTTGACATTTTGAATGTCAGGGATAAAGAATGCCGCAGAGGTTTTAGGAGGAAAAAGAAGAAAGATCTGAAATCAGGCTCCTCCAGAGTGTCACAGAGTAACAGCATTCAACAGGACGCAGCACAGATGATGTGTGGAGGAGGGAAGGCTGAGTGTGACTCAATAATTCTTTATCACGTCATGTGTAAAAGCCCCGGAAAATAATTTTCACTTATGTATGGGCTCTGAAGATTCCACCCTCTGAAAAAAAATCCCTTTACAGATGTATTATACATGACTGAAAGGTTAATCAAAGCTTGTGAAGTATAAAAAAAATTCCCTTGAAAAAAGGATAAAAGAAAAAAAAATGGTTAGCAGGAAAGTGGCAGCTGAGGAGGGGGAGGTAAGGTGTATGCCCTCAGTGGCAACTGAGGAGGGGGAGGTAGGGTGGGTTAACTACTCTGAGTTCCCTGGTAGGCAGAGCAAAGAGGACCATCCAATCATTGCAGATTGCTAGATACAAGGTAGAAGCCGATCACAAAGTAAAAGCCCAGTGTTTCCTACAGCTCTCCCACGGGACCTCAAAGAGGGGACAGAGAGTGACAGCAGGGACCTAGTGCTAACAGTCTGAGATGGGCAGACCTGGTGGAGCAAAGAACAAGCAGGAGACACCCCAAATGTATTTCCTTGTAGCATTTTGGGCCTGGAGACAAAGGAGTGCTCCCACCTTTATAAGGCAATTCAGACCAAGGAATGAAAGCTGGATTGGAAAGACTCTGGAACTTAGACCACTTCCCCTTGTTTCTTATTTTATGTTGATCCTCAACTCCCAGGCAGTCTCCCACGTTGGCCGCGGCCGGAACAACAGACAGACAGAAGGGACAAGTGAGTTTATTTTGAGACAAGAATGGGGGAAGTGGGGTGTTGTGATTGTCCTTCTTGGCAGATGTCTTCCAAGGTGGAAAACAGACTCAGAGAAGTCACTTGCTCAAGGTCACTGGGTTGGTAAGTTTCAGAGTTAGACCTACCTATGCCCAGATCTTTTGCCAGCACAGCCCGTACTACGGCTGCCCTGTGCGGCACTACTCCAGCCTCAGTTTACCCACTGTCATTCTGACTGCAGGACAAAGCAGCAGGCTGGACATTGGCAGGGGGATGCTGGAGGGCGGGAGGTGGGCCTGGGGGACAGCAGTACCTCTCTGATGTGGAGGGTGGTGCCGTTGGGCGGGCGCACGAAGACGGGGCGGTTGTCGTTGACGTCGATGACCTCCACCAGGAGCATGGTTGTGCCCCAGAGCGGGGGCTGCCCGCCATCCGTGGCCACCACGGTCAGGTTGAACCTCTCGTAGGAGTGCAGGGGCCGCTTTGTGGTCACCAGGCCCGAGTCCATGTCCACGTGGAAGGCCTCTGGCGGGTGGGGCAGGAGAGCGGGGGCTTGACTCTGGCTGGGACATCCTCCCGCTCCCTCCTCTTCCTCCCGGCCCGGCAGCCTGCCCCCCCCCCAACCACCGGGGGCAGGGGGGGGGCTGGAGCAAGCGACACACCCACGCCGGGGCCCTCGAGTGAGTAGGCCAGCTCCCCGTTGGCGCCCTCGTCCTGGTCGGTGGCCATCATGGTGATGACCGACGTCCCCGCTGGCTCGTTCTCGTACACGCTCGTGCTGAACTGGGGCCTGGAGAACTGGGGCCGGCAGTCGTTGACATCCAGCACCTGGATCACCACCTGGGCGAGGGAATCCAGGTCAGGGGCGTGTGGGGCTGCGGCTAGGGACCTGGCCACACAGGATTGGCTGGAGTGGAGGAGGGACCGGTACCCCCCGGGGGTTGCAAGCCAAAACACGGCCCTCTTTCACTGGGGTCTGACCTCGAGCAACTTAACCCCTGAGCCTCAGTTTCCCTCGCTGTACACTGTGGATAATAGCACCTTCCCTGTCTGGGTCCTGGCGAGGCTGAGACGTCACCTGCAGGCTAGCTCCTTGATGCCGCGCTGCCCCGAGTACAGATTCAGCGGTTACAGGTAACTGGCACCTGGACCCTGACGCAAGGAGCCCCTTGTCCCTGCTACTCTGCCCTTTGCTACCCCTCGTGGTGGCCTATAAACCCAACCCCGGGCCCTTAGCGCTGGACCGCTGGCATTCCTCCACTCCCGAAGGCCCCTCTTGACTGGGATTTGGGTCTGGCCTGGGACTCAGCTCCCTCTGCTGGTCCCAAGGTCCACACCAGGTGCTGTGGACGCACCAGGTGCTGTGGGCCTTTCCCCTCCCACCCCAGCTGCTGTGGTCCAGCCTGACTGCAGGCCCATCAGAGTCCTTCTCAGCAGCAGTTTTTGGAACCCCTTTTAGTACACAAAGCACTTTCCAGTCCTCTAAATCCCCACCAGCCTGGGAGGTCAGCAGTGTCGCTGCACCCACCCTCTACAGATCAGGCACCTGGGGCTCAGAGAGGTTAAAAGAATAAGGCAGGGTGCTCAGCTAGGGGGAGCTTAGTCTTCTGACTCCAGGTACTGTGCTTTTCCCAACAGATGCATACGTGGCAGGGACAAGATTCAGCTACGTGTGCTCCCAGCCCTTCCCCCCACTGCCAAGAGAACTTGTCTTTGCTCCTTAGTCTTCTTTCTTTCTTTTTTTAAAGATTTATTTATTTAATTCTCCCCCTCCCTCCATTGTCTGCTCCCCGTGTCCATTCGCTGTGTGTTCTTCTGTGTCTGCCTGTATTCTCACTAGGTGGCTCCAGGAACCGATCCTGAAAACTTCCGGAGTGGGAGAGAGGCGATCATTCTCTTGCTTCTCCTCAGCTCCCTGGCTGCTAATTCTCTTATTTGTCTCTCCTTTGTCTCTTTTTGTTGCATCATCTTGCTGCGTTGGCTGGCACTCCTGCGTGGGGTGGCTCTCCGCGTGGGCCAGCTCGCCATGCGGGCCAGCTCGCCTTCACCAGGAGGCCCTGGGTGCTGAACCCTGGACCTCCTATATGGTAGGTGGGAGCCCAATTGCTTGAGCCACATCTACTTCCCCCACTTCTTTCTTTCCCCCACCCTTCAGCAGAGTTTTCTTTCTGCCTTCTGGGTGATTAGATTATTGTGAGGGAGAACTGGAAGAAGGAGTACAGAATGGCCTGGAAAAGGCACTGGGAATAGAGAGCAAAGCCTCAAGGCATGGGACATTGGACAGAGAACTTAGGTGAGACCGCAGCCTCAGAGCAACTGCGTGGAGGCGAGTATTGGAATTGGAGTGGTGCTGCGGATCTCATCCACATTAAGACATAAAGCACAAGGACTTCCCAATTATGTTTCCTTGCTGGACTGTGTTTCTTTCAATGTGACACCATGGAGGCGTCAGGTTTCAGAGGGGCCCAGGCTTTATTTGGGTTACACCAAGGTATGTGTAGCTCCTTAGCAAGGGTCTGACACAGAGAGTTCTCCTCTTCCCTTTTTCTTTTTTTCAAGATTTTATTTATTTATTTCTCCCCCACACCCCCCATTGTTGTTTGTGCTTGCTCTCTTCTCTCTGTGTCTGTTCATTGTGAGCTTGTCTTCTTTCTAGGAGGTACTGGGAACCAAATCGGGGACCACCCATGTGGGAGGAAGCGCCCGATGGCTCGGGCCACCTCTGCTCCTGTTGGTTGTATCTCTCATTGTGTTTCCTCATTGTGTCATCTTGTTGCATCAGCCCATTGTGTCAGCTTGTCTTCTTTAGGAGGTACTGGGAACCAAACCTGGGACCTCCCAGATGGTAGGCATGCTCCCAACTCCTTGAGCCACATCCACCTCCCCTCTCCTCTTTTCTTAGGCCATAGATGCCGTAACCCACACAGCAAACCTCTTGCCTTCTCCTTCCTGCCACCACGTCCTGAGGGGATGGTGGCTCTGCTCCCACTCCATGCCTCTGTAACCCCAGCCCCTGACCCAGGCCGGAGCCCTTTACCTGCACCGAATTTTCCCGACGGTTGCTGGCTACATCCCCAGGGTTGTCCTTGGCCAAGGCAGTCAGGATATAGTGGTCCTTCTTCTCCCGGTCCAGGGAGGACAGCACATAGATGTCACCCTAATAGGGACAGGCTGGCCTCAGGCCCTGCATTCATTCATCTGTTGCTTACCGAACGCCGGGCACTATTCTAGGCTCTGGAGATGTGGCAGTGGACAAAGAGGACAACAACCCCGCCCCCTGGAGCTCACATCCTAGGGGCTCTCCATGTCCGGAATGAACAGCCCAGCCGGGGCTCGCTGCCCGGCCAGCTCTGGCTCATGGCCAGTGCTCCGTAAGTGCTTGCCATTCATCGTGCCAGGCCAGCAGCCATGTGTGATTGTCACCAGGCCGGAAGGAGTGAACCCTGCTGAGAGGGCAGGGTGCAGGGGGTATGGCAGAGAGGGGCAGTGGGAAGGAAAGTCCAGCCCTGGCAACTTGGGAAGGCCCTGCCTGACCAACCACCCCCAGACCACGGGGCCCTTCCTTTGTACTGAGAGCACCGCCATCTGAACTCATTGCTCAAGTTTTTTTGGAGCTTCTGCTGTCTGGAAGCCTGGGACTCATGGAATCAGGGTGGCTGCACCCTTTGGGCCTCTTTCCTCCCCCAGCACTTGGGTATAGATAGGGCCATGCATACTGTAGGTGCTCAAACACAGGGCCCACCTTCTTCAGAGCCTCCATGCATCTCCTTTGATTGTCTCAAAAAGAAGTCACTTGGACCGATCAAGTACTTGATGTGGGTGGGGACACTTCTCAGAAGTCTTTATGCCCACAAAGGGCCGGTTGCAAAAGACACTGCCCACTTCCCTCCGTGCTGGGACGTTAAGGCCTCAGGCTACAGGTTGTCTGGGGCTCCAGTAACTGGGTTTACTGATCTGGCCAAAGAACCTCTGAGGCTGTAGAGGCCCCTGGGCAGGGCCCAGAAAAAGGGGGATTGTGGCCACAACCCATGCCCCTGGGCCTCCCCACCCCCTAAACCCAGGCGTCCCAGGCCCCCTTTACCGTAGTGGGGCTGATGGCAAACTTGCCCTCTCCATCCCCGAGACTGTACTCGATGAGGGCAAAGTTGCCCGAGTCAGCGTCCGTCGCAGTGACTGTCAGGATGACTGTGCCCACAGGCACGTCCTCAAAGACGGCTTCCTGGAGCCCAGGGGGCAGGGAGGGAGGAGGCCAAGGTCAGGCCCTGAGCTCCTGCTCTCTGACGTCCCGAGGGGCCTCAGGCTGCCCATGGGCCGGTCCCTCCCAGGGGGCTTAGAGGCTGGCAGGACGGGAGTGGGAGCTGCCCAACGGGCCCCAAGGACCGGGTGCAGGTCCTCGTCCTGACCTGTTGGCCTGGCCACCCACCTGGTAGGAGGGCCGGTCAAAGATGGGGTTGTTGTCATTGATGTCCACGATCTCCAGGTAGACGGGGATCTCGGCTGCCCGGGGTGGGGACCCGTTGTCTGAGGCCCTCACGGTGAAGTTGAGCCAGTGCACCTCCTCGTAGTCCACTGTCCGGTTGGCAATGACCTTTCCTGAGACACAGAAGCACCCACTGCCATTTCAGCCACTCCTCACTCATAGGCAGCTCTCCAAAATATGAAGAGAAGGACCTGGAGCTCTGAGGGACAGGTGTGGCCCTTTAAGAAGGAGGGCGACCAGGCAGCATCGCCCAGTGACAGACAGACGGCCAAGCGGGGCTGGCATCCAGTTGTCCTCCTAACTGGAGAAGCGAAAAAGCTTCTCCCAAAGCGGACATATCTGGGACTGAGAGGACCCACTTCTCTTGGCCTTTCTGCTCCCTGAGTTATACCGCTCGCAGGAGTGGGGGGTGGTGGGGTGGGGGGAGAGTATACCTGGCCGGGACCCACTGTCCTCTCCTCCCGTGTGGGCCCCTGGGAGTGAATGGAACATTGGCCATCTGGGCTCTGAACTTGTCCCCTGGGGGCCAAGGAGGGCCCAGCCGGAGGGTGACAAGTGGGCCCAGACCTCCTGGAGGCTAAGCAGGTACAGACACATCTCCCCCAGCCCTCCTGCCGGCTGTCCAACCTACCGGCCGAGGGGTCTTCCAGCTGGACGTAGCCTGGGGGCGTGAGGTCCAGCAGGCTGTAGGTGACCAGCCCGTTGAGGCCCTTGTCAGGGTCCACGGCAGCCACGGCGATGAGCGTGGTGCCCGGGGTGGCCCCCTCCAGGATCCGCTCTGTGTAGTAGGTGATCCCGAAGGGCTTGAACTGGGGTGTGTTGTCGTTCACATCCAGGATGTTGACTGTCAGCTTGGCTGGGGGGGGGGGGGGCGAGGCACAGGGCGAGAATGGGGCAAGGGGCACCAGCAGGGTTGGTCAGCCTTCGGGGCCTCAGCTGAGCCACGGGAAGTGGCGCCTGGCTTCTACCACCTGGCTGGGTGACCCTGGTGGAGCCCCTGGCTTTCACCGGGCCTCAGTTTCCTAACCTGTTCAATGAGCTAGGACCAGGTGGTCTTTCAGACCCTTCCCCGAGTTCACCCTCTGCTTCCCGGTGGAGGTGTCCCGTTTACAACACCTGCCCGGGGCCCTTTGCCCTTTCAGCTGGGGCACACAGGAGAGGACCAAGTCACCCTTCCTTCCTGAGAACTTTCTGGGTTGTGAAGATAAGCAGCTGATTGCCAGCCAGGCCCTCGACCAGCTGTCCTCGCCTCATGGCAGAGGCCATTTGAGGTCCCCCATGCCCGCTCTGCCCTCACGGAAGTCTAGCAGCCTCTTCCCAGCTCGCGCCCCAAGCTGCAGGCAGGTGGCCACCGGAGGCAGTGCCTGTACCCCCTTCTCTGCCACAGTGCCTGCAGCAGCCCCCACAGTGCTACATTTGTGGCCTCAAATCATCTCTCCTTGCTCGGTGCCCGACTGTGTGGCTTCCTGTAAAACCCTCACTATCAGCTGTGATAATTGGATTCTGGCTCAAGTCTCTCTATTTTTTTTTTTTCCAAGGAGGTACCGGAGATGGAACCCAGGACCTTGTAGATGCGAAGCAGGTGCTCAACCACCTGAGTTACATTCTGCTCCCCTCAAGTCTCTGTTAACCCATCCTTTCCCCAGCCCCCTTCCAGGCTCCACCAAGCCTCCTTCCCACCTCTGAGACTTGGGGCTCTGGACGTCTGGATCCCCCACTGCTCAGCTCTTGCCTTGAAGCGGCACACGCGGCCACCCCGAGCCTCCCTCTAGCTGCCAGCCTCCCACGGCCCCCGCCGCGCCGGGGTCCCGCTGCCCCTCCCCGGGTCCAGGCCTGCGTACCCAGGGGGAGACGCCCGCAGGGCACCTTACCGTTGGGCACGCTGACAGAGCGCTCGGGCAGGTCGCTGGCGTTGTCGGTCACCGAGAGGGTGACCTCATAGGTGGCGACCAACTCGCGGTTCAGGGGAGTCTTCACCATCACAGACCCTGCGGACCAGGCCAGGTCAGCCCAGGAAGCCCCTCAGGACCGGCCTCCCGGGGGCTCCTGCCAGCCCTCCCAACTCCCGCAGACGGCGGACCCCTGGGGCCGGGCTCTCGTCCCTGACCCGGATGGGCCCCAGCCACCCACCAGCTGCCGTGTGCCTCGGCCCCTCACTCAAGGCTTGTTAGCTGTGTGACCTTGGGCAAATTATTTAACCTCTCTGCACCTCCCTTTCCATATCTGTAAAATGGGAATAATCGCAGTACCTACCTCACAGGGTTACTTTGAGGACAAAACATTCAAAAAGAGTAAAGTGCTTAGAACAGTGCCTGGCAGGCTGTAAGGACTGTGTAATTGTTTGTTTAAACAACACGGTATCGTAGGCAGATCAAGTACAAAGGAAGGTCATGGGGTGCTGAAAAGCTGGGGGCTGGGGTGGGAGCCCCTGGAGGGGCTTTGGTGGGACAGGTGAGCTCCCCCAGGCCTGCACCCTTGTCCTGATTACGTGGGAGTGGTGGGGCCGACTGTGGGAAAGGAGAGTCAGGTACTACTTTAGTCTTAGCTAGGATCCCTAGCCTGTCCCCAAAGCAGAGAGGAACCTCCAGAAGCTTGGGGCTTGGAGGGACAGACCTAGTGTGCCGACCCCAGGGCTGGCTCTGCTGGGTGGCAGCCCCGTCCTAGAAGGAAACCTCCTCCCTTTCTGGCTCCTTCTCAGGCATCGGGGTCTCTGGGACTCCTTCACCCTCGGCGGGGCCCCCCACCCCCCGCTGGGCTTCTGTGCTCTGCGAGTCCCCGGCCGCGGGGCGGTCACTTACCCTGGGCTGCCGCCTCCTCCTCCTCCTCCTCTTCCTACTCTCGCTCCCCGTCCCCCAGGCTGGGGAGCGAGGATGGGGAGAGGGCGGCTGCATTCAGTCTGCAAAGGCTGGGCCGCGGCCTTGGCCCAGGCCCCACAGGGCGGGGAGGGGGTGGGGTGCGGTGGACATGGCGGGAGGCAATGGGGTGAAGCAGAGAAGAGATGAGGTGGGAAGTGACAGAGAAACAGAGCTCAAACCTGTGGGCCTGCCAGCCGTGAGGAAGAGAGAAGAGGGTTAACGTTAGTTCGTTCAGGGTGCAGCGGGGAGGCGTGCAGCGGGGCATGGGGCACGGTGGGGGCTCAGAGCTGGTTATGGAAGGAGGTGGGCAGGGAGAGGCCAGAGCTGGGACGGGTGGCGAGGGGAGGGAAACCAGGAGAGCAGGGGGGAGCCCAATTGGAGTGAAGAGATCAGGGAGCTGAGGCTCTGGCAAGAAGAAAAGGGAGGGAAGCCGAGAGCAAAGGAGGAGGGGAGAGCATGAGGAAGAGGGAGCAGAGAAGACACTGGAAAGAAAAATAGAGAGAAGAGTCAGTGGGAGTTAGAGGGAACAGAAAGGAGAAAAGTGAGAGAGGCATCAGTGGGCCTGAAAGTGGGCAGGGGCTCAGAGAAGCTCTCCATGGTCCTGAACAACCAGCGACGTCTGGGAATTTTGCTAATCTGGGACGTGGCTGCTTCAGTCTAACCTCTCTAGTGCTCACAGTTTTTCTTTCTTTGTTTTTCCTTTGGGCCTCAGGTGCAGATTGCGTTTATCATATTTGTTTTCATTGCACACCATGATCACCTGCACCGCTCTTGTTTTATGTCGGTGTCTGTTCCTTTTTATTTCCATACCCTTCCCTTCTCCTCTTTGGGCAATCATGGTAATGCCTTGAAGTGTGCTTTTTATTTGAGAGTGTTCCTGAAAATTGTGCATTGTTTGGCATATATTTTACATTTTTTTCCAAATGGTTTTTGGTATATATCTCATGCTATTTCTCACTCTTCCAGTATAAGTACACCAAGCTGTGCACCCACCACATTTTCTTCTCCAATGTCCTAGCATGGACACCTGGGAGGCCGCCAGCTCCCCATCATCATCATCACCATCATCATCATCACATCAGTGAACACCCTCATGTGCTCCACTATTGACCTGAGAATTCTGGGGAGACATATACCCGGAAGCAGAATTGCTGGATCATAGGGAATGGGTGTACTTGGTATGCTCTCAGTGGTGAAGTCAATCTCAACACCTACACCTGTGCATGAGACTTCCAACGTCCCCACATTGTCCCCATTGTTGTCCAGCATTCTAATGTCTGCTGATCACCTCGTTGCTGTTTTACCCTAGGTTTCTGATAACCGACGGTTGTTGGCATTTTGTCATAACCATGTTAGTTAGTTAGAAGGGCAGTCACTCCCCTTGCTAATTCCCGAGAGGAGCAAAAACACTGACATTTTGGAGAAATGACAAAACAATCAACATTTCATAAAATCAACTGCATAAATTGTGAAAGATAAACCATGGTTCTGTTTGTTTTGGGATAGTGCAAAAAATCATTAAGGGAACAAACATACTTCACAGGAGATTTAAATTGCCAGTATGCATTTGAAGAAAGAGTTCAACTTCCTAGTTGTTAAGGAAATACATATTAAAGCAAGGTACCGTTTTTCTATAAAATTACAAACTTGAAAATTTTATAATATTCAATGCTGGCAAGAGTGTGGTGAGATGGACTCATACCACCCTGGCAGGGTGAGATAATCAGAAAGGAGAGGGGGAAACAGGAGGAAGAGAAAGCAGACAGGAGGACAAGGGGAGAGATGGAAAAGAGAGGGAAGGATATGCTGTCAACAAGGGAAGGAAGTGAGTGGACAGAGGAGCCGCAGAGGGAAAGGGAGTTGCCAAGAAAGAGAAAGAAGAAGAAAGAAGGGAGGGGAACAAAGAAGGCAGAGGACAAGGAGACTGGAACAGGGGGACAGGAGAGAGGGGCTGGGTGGGGAGCAGCCCTTGTACCTGTGTTGATATTCACTGCAAAGGCTTCCTCTTGGTCGGGCACCAGGCGGTCAGTGTCGTCCTTGGCCACGATGCCGATGATGCGGTACTCCAGCTTTGGGCTGAGGTCACGGTCGATCGCGGTGACGTTGGCAATGACAGTGCCTGGCTCGGCCGACTCCAGCACGCTCACCGTCTGGATGGGGTTGATGAACTCGGGGCGGGAGTCATTGATGTCATCGATGAGGATGGTGATGACGGCTGTGCCCGAGAGAGGGGCAGTGCCCCGGTCGGTAGCCACCACTGTCAGCCTGTAGGAGTCCTGCTCCTCCCTGTCGATGGTGGCGTTGCCGACGCAGATGACGCCGGTGACCGGGTGGATCAGGAAGCGGTCCTGAGCCCCGGCTTCTATTCGGTAGACCAGCTCCCCGTTGAGGCCGCTGTCCTCGTCTGTAGCTGTGACTTGAAGGACGGAGAATCCTGTGGGGGCGGGAACGGGGAGAGGCTGAGCATTCCCCAGTGGTCACTTCCCAGAGCTGTCCTGCGGCCTTGGCATTTCAAGGCTGGGCATTACCCTTCACCAACTGGATTTTCCTCAAAGTCACATAGAACACTAGGTTTGAAAGTTCCTCGAGAATGGTCCTAGCACCGGATTCCTAGAGCATCCAGGATCTAAACCTTTAGAAACTGTAAGCCCTAAAAAAAAGATAGCTCAAGATACAAACAAGAATAAACCACAAAATCAGTGTGCGAGTTCAACCAATTCTGAATTTCCCCGTGATGATGGACTACACTGATATTTACTGAAATGTCAAATATCAGTTTCTTTCAAATGTCATTTTTCAGTGCCCTGACTTCGCTGGTGCCCTAAGAAAATGTTCCACCTGCTCAGTGGGTGATTTCACAGTTATCTGATGCCAGAGATAGTTCCTGTCTGAAACCACACTTAGAAGAACCATTATCATGTCAGGGTGGAAAAGACCTTCAGTTACCAACCAACCAACCAACAAACAAACTGAAACCTTTTTCCCAAATAATAAAATAGTACAAGTTCCCTAGCGAAAACATGGATTGATAGCAAAATGAAAGCATGGAAACAAAAGCCATGTGTAATTGCGTATGCTAGCAATAACCACTATTAGACATTCTTTTTTCTGTACACATATCTTTCTACAAAATTTGGGTCATACATGGTTTTAAAGGTTTTTAACCTGTTTTGTCTGAATTATAAATTTAAACTGTTTTGGAAATTCATTTTAATGGTTAATTAATATTCCATTATAAGGATGAACTATAATTTATTTAACCATGTCTGCTGTTGAATATAATTTCTCTTATTTTTCACTATCACGGATGTTGCTGTAATTAATGTATCTGTGCATAAATTTTATTTGTATCTCAGTACAAATCTCCAAAAGTGGAATTGCTAAGAAAAAGCCTGTAATACATAATTCCAGAATGTCTTCTAAAAATCATACCAACACGCTTTGTGACAGTTTGAGATTATTTTTGTGAATCCCAAAAAAGAAAGATTATCTTTGTAAACTAATCTATTCCACTGGGTGTGTGATACCTTTTTTATTTCTTTAATTTTTTTATTTTAAAGATTTATTTCTCTCCCCTCCCCTTCTCCCCCCCCCAGTTGTTTGCTTTCTGTGTCCATTTGGTGTGTGTTCTTCTATGTCCACCTGCATTCTTGTCAGCAGTACCGGGAATCTGTGTCTCTTTTTGCAGTGTCATCTTGCTGTGTCAGCTCTCCGTGTGTATGGCGCCATTCCTGGACAAGCTGAACTTTCTTTCATGCTGGGCGGCTCTCCTTATGGGATGCACTCCTTGCGCGTGGGGGTCGCCTATGCAGGGATACCCCTGCGTGGCACGGTATTCCTTGTGCGCATCAGCACTGCGCATGGGCCAGCTCCACACGGGTCAAGGGGGCCCGGGCTTTGAACCGCGGACCTTCCATGTGGTAGACGGACGCCTTATCCATGGGGCCAAGTCTGCTTCCCTTTTTTTGCTTTTTAATGCTGGTTATAATTGTTTGATGTAAAGAAGTTTAAATTTGTATGCACCAAAATTTAATACTTTTCCCTTTATGATTTGATTTATTTATTTTATGCTTAGAAACTTCTTGTCCACAAAATCAAATATTCATGTAAATTTTCTTCTTTTATTTATTTTTTAAAAGAGATTCATTAACTTAAAAAAATTTTTAAAATTAATTAATTCTCCCCCTTCCCCTCCTCCTGCCCTGCCCTGCTGTTTTTGCTGTGTTGTCCTCTCCTCTCATTTTCTCTCCTCTAGAATTCACTGGGATTCAATCCTGGAGACCTCTGATGCAGAGAGAGGTTCCCTGTCAATTGTGCTGGTTTCTGCTGTGCTTCACCTTGACTCTCCCCTTGTCATTCTTTTCAAGCGTCTTTATCTTGCTGTGTGACTCACTTGCGTGGGGCACTGGCTCACCACACGGGCACTGGCTCACTGTGCAGGTACGCTTTCTCTTCTTCTTTTTCACCAGGAAGCCCCAGGGATCGAACCCAGGTCCTCCCATATGGTAGGCGGAGGCTCTATCACTTGAGCCACATCCACTTCCTGCTTCTTTTATTTTTAATGTTTTCCACTTTTATATTTTCTTTATAATGCATCTGGGGTTTATTTTGTTGTCTGATATGGGATGAGAATCTATAGTAAATATTAACAGTTTTTTTTTACACACTAAATAATTTTCCTCATGGTTTCATAGTTTCCTTTATCACTTAATATTACATTGGCTAATTTATCAGCATCTGTTACTGGGCTACTTCACTGAAAAATCTTGTACTCATATCAAATGGTTTAAAATATTGTAGTTTTGTAATATGTTTGAATACCTGGTAAGGAAATCCATCTTTACTAAACTTCTTTTCAAAATTTTCTTAGGCTCCCAGACAACCTTTAGAATCAAATTTACATCCCAGGTCATATTTTGATTTTGATGGTAATCACATTGATTCTATTTTTTTTTTGAGGTACCAGGAACTGGGGATTGAACCTGGGACCTCATGTGTGGGAAGCTGGAGCTCAACCACTGAGCCACGTTGGCTCCCCTGAGTTGGTTTTTCACTTGTTTGCTTGTTGTTTGCTTTTTAGAACACATCAGGATTCGAACCCAGGACCTCCCATGTGGGAACTAGACGTTCAACCGCTTGAGCCAAATCCGCTCCTGCTCTTTTGATTTTAAAATGGTTGGTCTTTCCATCCAGGAACGCGGATGGAACACATCTTAGTGACTCATTTTAAAGATAAGACGCGAGGATCAGAGAAGGTTAGTGAGGGGAAGAGCGGGGCGTCCTGACCTCCAAGTCTCTTCACTGCTCCCTATGCCCGTCTTTTGTCCCACCGGAGAGTGAATTCAGCTCCACTCCCCACCAACCACTACCAGCTCCTAGCTGGGGGGCCTGTGGCCTGTCCCCTACCTACCTGGTGGGCAGTTCTCCAGCAGGTGGACGGTGAGGGCAGCAGGGCTAAACGTGGGCCAGTTGTCATTGTCGTCCAGGATGGTGATGAGCAGGTCGGCCGTGCCGTTGAGCAGCCCGATGTCCTCAGCCAGCAGCAGCAGCTCCAGGATGGGGGGCGAGAAGGCCTCCCGGTCAATGATGACACCTGACCTCACTGTCACCACACCTGGCCCCCAGGGCCACCAGCCGGGGAGACACAAAGAAAAGGGTGCAGTGGAGACAGAGTGAGAGCCGACAGGGGACGGAGGAAGGCGGGGCACGGCAGGGGAAGAGGTCCAGAGGAAGCAGCTCGAGGACTTTCTTCCCCCACAGGCTGGACAGCCAATATTTAGCCAGAGCCTCCCCGTGCCAGGCGCTCTGCAACCATGGCGTGTCCTGGGGTCTCCCTTCCCAGCTGCCCTCTGTAGTCCCTGAGATCCTGCCTGGGATGTGACCAGACAGGAGTCGCCCGCTCCATTGAGAGATGCGCTGGCGTATTTCTCCTTTTTGTTACCTGTTGCCAAATCAGTCTCCTGCACAGACTGATGTGACATGGTCTCTGGTGTGGCTTTGGCTGCTGCTGGCACACTAGAGGCCCCAGACTCTGGCTGGGTGTGGGGAGATGGAGGGGTGCCGGGCTCTGCCTAGGCTGAGGTTTGTGCACATCAGGCCCGTCCAGGGTTCCCCCTGGGTTCTCCTGCCTGTCCCCCCCGGTGGCCTGATCCAGCTGCCAGATGGGGGGCTCCGCGCAGCGAGAAATGGCATCTCCATGGAGAGCCTGGGCGGCGCCTAGGGGGCAGGGGGCCCGGGGAGGGCTCGGAGCCAGACTGGGGGTCTGGGCGGTGCAGAGGGCTCACCCGTGCCGTTGTCGATGTCGAAGAGGCCACTCTGGGTGCCCAGCAGTTGGTAGGTCACCACGGCGTAGATGTCGAGGTCCGCGTCCAGGGCCAGGATGGGCCCGTTGAGCACTGTGACGGGGGTCCCTGGCCAGGGGGAGAGGGCGTCACTGCGGGGCCGCCGCGGCCCCGCCCTCCCCCCGCCCGCCCCGTGAGCCATGGCTGAGGATGGATGAGAGGGGAGGGGGGGCGGGCGGGGGCGAGCCCCGGGGAGGGGGGGCGCGGCCGCCTTGGCAGACTGAACGCAGGCGCCTGCGGAGCGGCCTCAAAGCCCTGCTGGGGAGAAAACACAAGAGCGTGAGCAAGCCCCTCCGGCGGCGGAGCCGCGCCGGCCTTCCCAGCAGCCTTTGAGGCGGGCCACTCCGCGGGAGGGTCTGGGGGCTCCCTGACGTCCCCTCCCCGTGCGTGCGCCCTGTCTGGCTGTGCGCATCCAGCCCAGGCCGCCCACGCACGCGGGGACCCCACGCTCTGTCTGCAGGTGTGCGCCTGCCCGTGACCGGGAACACACACGTGTGCGGGGCTCTGTGTACACGCGGCCCAAGCACACCCGGGGGCACACTCGCAGGTGTGAGAGTCCCCTGGATGGGTGCTTGTCTGCCTCTGCCCTCGTGGGCACCCACGGGCCCGTGTGTGCCTGTGTGATGTGGGCTCACGCTGGTGCACCTGTCGGCGTGTGCACGGGAAGGCTGAGGAGTTGAGCTCACGTGGAGAGGACACCCAGCCAGGGACCAGGAGCTTCTCAGCTCATCTCTCTCCGGGCTTCAGGGGGTGGGGAGACTGAGGAGGAGTGGGGACCCCGTGGGGGTGGGTATTAAAGAGAAGACTCTGTCCCTTTGGAGGGAGGTGAGACTGGTTGGTACGTGTGAGGAAAGAGCTACCCTGGCCTGGCCAAGGACCCCCGGCCCCCACCTCCGGTCACAGCCAGATGGTCCCAGAAGCCTCCAGGTGGGCTGAGCTCCTGGGGTGCAGGGAGCACAGAGTCCTGACCTCCTTGGGGACCAGGGACCACAGTCGGGCCCAACCAGACCCATGGCCCCTCCGGTGGCCCCTAAGAGGCCTGGCAGCCCCAGCCCACCAGCCACTCAGAGCCGCGTCCCTCTGCCCCCTCGGCACCCTTCTGCACCCAGGAGGGTCCGCGTTCAGGCACATGATGAGGCTGGGCCCCCATCGGGCACAAGGAGGTCCTCGGGCACCAGAGGCCCAGAGGTGCCCAGTGGTGCCTGGCACGGCAGGGGCTCCACGCGGGCCCGGCACCTACCGGCGGGAGAGTTCTCCATCACCTCCGCCTGGTAGGTGCTCTCCGTAAAGAGGGGGTGGTTGTCATTCTCGTCGGCAAGAAAGATCAGCAGCAAGTCAAAGTCCTGTGGGTGTGGGGGAGGAGGCAGGCTGGAGGCCCCGCTCTGGCCAAGCGCCCCGTGGGGGTCAGGGCTCAGAGGCTGGTGCTGCTGGGCTCCAGGGAGCCGGGCTCCGTCCCTGCTCTGCTCACAGGGTGGCCTCAGTCGTCCCTTCTGCCGGGGGCCTGCGTCGAGCAGCCTGGCCTCCTTCAGAGGTGTGTGTGTGGTATGTAGTCCTGTCCCATCTCCTCCAGGTGGGGGAGGGCCCCACTTTCCGGAGCCTTGGGGTCCCCTGACACCCTGCTGAGCTCACCCCCAGCTCTCACCCCAGGGCTGCTCTCTAGGCCTCTGTGGTCACGCCCACATTCCTCCTGCCTGGGAAGCTCCCGGGGCCTCCCCCAGGCGTCACCCCCATTTTAGAGATGAGGAAACCAAGGCCTGGGGTGGGCGTGGCGGAGCAGCTATTTGAAGCCACGTGGTGGAGGGGAGGCGGGAACCCAAGTCTCCAAGTCCCACCACTCAACGCTGCTGCTTCCTGGGTGACTCTGGTCCCTAAAGCAAAGGAAGGGGAAAGCGAGAGCAAGACCGAGCAAAAAACAGAGGGTAAAAGGGGGCGGAAGCAAGAGCAGGAGGGAAGGGAGAGGCACACAGAACAGGAGAGGCAAGTGGCTTATGGGAATCTCCAGCCTGAATTCTCCTATAGAGATGGGGAAACAGGCCCAGAAAGGACAGTGTCTTGGCCGAGCCACACAGGAAGCGAACTGAGATGAGCAGGGACTGCCAGCCCCAGACCTCATGGGCTGTAGAGGGAGCTGACCCCTGAGGAGCTTGTCTGCATTGTTGTTTTTTAAAGGAGGTACCAGGGATTGAACCCAGGATCTCATACATACGAAGCAGGCACCCAACCACTGAGCTCTGCACCCACTCCCTGGGCTTGTCTGCTTTGCCACACCCACCTTCTCCTCACAGAAGGAGTTGGTGTCTTCAGCATTTGAGGGGAAGGTCACCTGGCAGACGCGGTCCTTTCAGGACCTCAGGGGATGTGTTTGTGAGGGCATGACCACACGCAGCATTACTGAGACGCGTGCCCAGGTACGGGGGGGTTGGCGAGGATAACGAGAGCTGGCATTTTGGGGGTGTTTGCCGTGCACTGTGTTGGGCACTCTGTATAAATTGCCTCCTTCAAGCCCCTCCACAGCTTTGAAGTAGGGGTTATCTTCATTTCGCAGAAGAGAAAATGGAGGCTAGGAGAAGTTCACTCGCCAAGGCCATACCTAGCGATGGCAGAACTGGGATCTGAACCCGGCCCGTGCTGACTCCAAACGCTGTGCAGGTGATCCCCGGGACCCCCCGTCACCCTGGCCTGCTCCCACCCGGGCCCTCCAGCCTCACCCTCCTGGCTATGCGTGGGTTCTCGGGGTTGTCCTTCACGGAAATGGTCAGCTTGTACTCCGGGATCCGCTCGCGGTCCA
Source organism: Dasypus novemcinctus (assembly GCF_030445035.2). Classification (NCBI taxonomy): domain Eukaryota; kingdom Metazoa; phylum Chordata; class Mammalia; order Cingulata; family Dasypodidae; genus Dasypus; species Dasypus novemcinctus. The sequence goes on along the minus strand of NC_080678.1, from coordinate 80,816,503 downwards.
GGGGCCGGTTCACGGTGACGATCCCTGTCTGGGATGGGAGGCCATGAGCAGGCAGCGACCTGTCCCCTCCTCAGGCTCTGGCCTACAGGTGCCCAGCTGCTCTGCTGACGGCCCAGCGTGGTTGTAAGTTCCTTCCCCACTTGCCCAAGAGGGCCTAGAAGATCAGGCAGGGGCCGGCGGGGTCTCGCCAGGGTGGGAGTGGCCCACCGATGCCCCATCAGGGCACATCCGGGACATGCCCCCTGATGGCCCTTCATGTCGGCAGCTTGGCGACACTCCAAGAGACCAAGCCAAGACTGCCGGGGCACTTCTCGCCCGAGGCAAGCCTCAGGAGTGACGTGCCTCGGGGTGGGTCCCCGGGGCGGCCCAGCTGGGGACCTTGGAGATCCCAGGCTTCCTTCAGAGGCTCCCTCGGCCCCTGGAGGGGGGCTTGTCCCCTGAGAAAACGGACAGAAGAGCCTGGGGAGAGGCAGGAGAAAGCCTCCAGCGCAGAGCCCTCTCTTTCAGGAAGCCCCCCGAGCCCCCCCGGGCGCTACCGTGGCGTTGATGGAGAAGGCGCGCTGGCGGTTGCCCGCGGTGATGTTGAAGGTGAGCAGCGCGTTGCAGCCGCTGTCGGCGTCGCTGGCCAGGACGCGGGTGACGACGCTGGCGACGGGGCTGCCCTCGCTGATGGTGACGTTCTTGGGCAGGTTGAGCAGCACGGGGTCGTTGTCGTTGATGTCCAGCACGCGGATCCCCACCAGCATCTGGGGGCCCGTGGGAGCAGAGGGAGGGGGGCGTGGTGAGGGGCGGGGGGGGGGAGGAAGGGCGCAGGGGAGAAGGGGGAGGAGGGGACGGCGGATGCGGCGGCCAAGTCGAAAGAGGAGGTGGCGGGTGAGATGGAGCAGGACGGCGGAGCGGGGGGCAGCTGAGGGAGAAGAGGGGGAGCTAGCCGTGGAGAAGAGGGGAAGGTGAAGAAAATGACAATCAGAAAGGCAAGAGAGGATGGAACGAGGATGAAGAGGGAAGCTGAGAAGGTCAGGAGGCCGAGGAGGGGCAGAGGGAGGGGTGGGGAAGGGAAAGTAACGGGGCAGGGACTGGGTGCTGGAGGGGAGCGGCCTCCGAGGAGCCCTGGGCCAGCCTCCCCGAGGCGAGGCCAGGGGCACTGGGGGCCTGCGAGGGGCCGCGAGGGCCTGCGCCGGCTCCAGAGCAGCCCGTGTCCTCTCTGGGCACAAGGGAGGTCGCGCATACAGGAGGACAGGCGGCCTGGCTGGCGGTGGGGTCTCTGTGGAGAGCGTGGGGCACAGGGAGGTGAAGCCAGAAGATGGGGCCCCCCGGACTCACCGTGGAGCTGAGCGGGGGCACTCCCCTGTCGCGAGCACAGATGGTCAGATTGTAGAAGGCAATGGTCTCCCGGTCCAGCTCCACGTCCTTCCGGACCCGCAGCACGCCCTCCACGGGAGAGATCAAAAACTCCCCTGGGGTGCAGCCCAGGAGAGGCCCGAGTTAGCCGGGCACGGCCAGGAGCTCGGGGAGCCCAGGCCTCTCCCTGCCTCCTCACGCGGGCCTTACTCGCCAGGGGAGGGGCCCAGCGGTCCCTCCAGGGTCCCCGCGGTCCCTCCAGGGTCCCCAGGTGCAGACCCTCATGGGACCTGCCAAGGGCTGGGAAGTGCAGGAGCGAGAGGAGCACATTGCGGCTACGGGTGCAGGGTGGGGCTGGGGTGGGCGGGGGCTGCTTCCGCCCCTGTGGAGCCTGCGATGCCAGACCCGACGGCCTCCTGCACCTGGGCGCCCGCCTGTAGACAGGCAGGCCAGGGCTGAGCCTGGGTGAGATGGTGAAGTTGAAAAAGTGGGGGCTCCCTGTCCACACAGGTGCTCTCTTTCCAGCCACCGTTGGGCAGAAGTTGGTTGCGGAAGGTGTCAGACACTTTGTACGTGCGGTTCCTCTTGGACACCAGGTCTTGTTAAAGAAGATGTCGGGGAAGGGCAGAGCCTGCCAGGAGGGACTGCCTTGGTGGTGACAGCTTGCCAGCACTCGGCGGGACGGAGCAGCAGGGAGGGAGGGCTGGGCGGTGCCCGCTGCGCCTCCGCTCATCCCCCGGTGAACGTGTTTGGAGTGCAGAGTTCTCCCAGGCCTTGGCCCGAGTCTGCCCTGACTTCCTTTCTCCAGCATTTCTGAGACGCCTCAGCTTGGCCCTTTGGCTGCAGTGCTTGTCCTGGCCTTGGCAAAGCAGCTAGATACCTGGGGAGGTCTGAGAACAAGAACCTTGGATTCTCAGACTGAGCCGGAAAGGACTTAGAGACCGTCAAGTCCAAATGGGGAAAATTAAACGGGTCCAGGGAAGGGATCCCACAACAAGTTAATGACAGAGTCAGAATTCGAACCCAGGGCCCTGGGTCTTGGCCTACTTCATCTCGTGGTACTTGCACTCAGAGTTGACAAGGGCAGGAGGTACAGGAGGCACAGATGAGAATGAGGAGGGGAAGTGGCAGAGGGGAAGGAAACCAGAGAAGCAAGTGGGAGTCCAGTTGGAGTGGAGAGATTAAGGAGGTGAGGCTCTGGCAAGAGGAAGAGGGAGGGAGGTGAGAAAGGGATGGGGGGAAGCCTGAGGAAAAAGGGGCTGCCTACAGGCCTGGGAGAATGCTCTCTCTCCCAGGAACAGCAAAAAGGGAGGAAGTTACTTTCCCCTTAGACACTTGGGGAAAATGAGGCCCAGAGTGGGGCATTGACTTGCCCAAGGACACACAGCACAAAGGGCAGAGCCAGGTCAGAGACCCCAGCTCCCCAGTGCTCTTCTCTGCCTGCCTCATCACATCCCACGCCCCTGCTCCCCACCCCCAGATCCTCCTGCTCTGATTTACAGAACAGCCCCTCCCCTGAGTCCCCCTGCAGCTGAGATTTCCCACCAGCCCCTCTGCTCCCAGGCCCCTACCTAGAGGTCTGGATGCTGCTTGAAGTGGGATTTCCTGACCCTGAAATTTAATCTCTAGAGAACTGGGGATTCCCTTTCTAGGGGGTTCCCAGCCTGGTGTCAGCCCCTGGCCGTGTGCCTACAGAGGGCTTCCTGCCCTTTTTCCAAAGCTGGGGGGAGGGGGGGAGCACTGCCACGCCCCTGAGGGACGGGAAGGAATTCCTGAAGGCTCCAGGGGCAAGCCTGAGCGGCGCCGGGGCTGGGCCCAGGCCACACGCCCAGAAGGTCAGCTCCAAGATGCGCAGCGTGGGCTGCCGAAGGCCCTGAGCTCCTCGCTGTGCTCCCTCACCGGAGTGCCCAGGCGCCTGAACCGCCCCCTCCTGCCGCCCCTCCCAGACACCAGAGGTGGGAGGCAGAGGCTCAGGGTTCCGTCCTGCCTAGGTCTGCACTGTTCTGCAATCCTGTGTGCCGCTGGGCACGCTACTGCGCCTCGACTTCCCGAAAACGGGGCTAAGGAAGAGCAGGGTTGTGCTGGAAATGGTCAAAGCCTGGTCTCCCTTGTGAGTGCTGGGTCCATGGCAGCTCTTGGCATCGATTGGGGAATCCTAAAGAGGACTCAGGCAGGACCCCTAAGACAGGGGTCTCGTCAGGGGCCTTACAAGAAGGGACCGCTGGGGCCCTGAGCTGGGGCCGTGGGGTGGGGCCGGAGGGGCCGAAGGGGGTTGGCCTGTTTCCCATCTGTTCTTTGACCACGTTCTCGTCCTTGCTGCTTACTGGGGCTGGCAAGCGCCCAGCCGTCCCTAATGTCTCCCCTGATAGGCGTCCCCTCCAGGGTCCGGCTGCAGCTGTGGAAGATGACCCTCCAGCCGGGGGGCCTTGAGGATCTGCTCCACCCAGTCGTGTGCGGTTGACCAGCTCTCCAGGGCAAAGCCCCGATTTGTAGCCTCTGTTGATTTTTTCAGGTTACCAACAGGATAGCTTGAACCCAAACTGACCCTGGGAAGAGCTGCGTGGAATGCGTCTCGTGGCCTGAGCAAGCTGACTGCAGCAGACCGCTGGTCTTTGTTTCTCACTTTTGAAATGTGGGTGGTGCCCGGTGACTCCCGGGTTACCTTTGGGCTGTAGGCATCAGTTCTTCCTTCCTGCCGAGAGGGAGCCCCAGTCCAGGGTCAGGCTGGGGGACCGCCCCGGCCTCTCTCACTCCCTCGGGAAGTCCGCCTCTTGGGCTCTCCTATAGCCGACTCCTGACCGTGCGTGCACTGAACCCAGGAGGCTTTGTCCACGACTTGGGAAGCCCACAGCACGGGCCGCTCTTCCTTTCGCCAGGGCGCAGGAGTGAGCCGTGCCCCGGGGAGCTGGTGCGCAGAGCGTGGTCCTTTAAGGGCAGCTGCCTTCCCGGCCAGGCCCTGGCGTCCACCTGCATCGAAGCAGGGGCTCTCCAGAAGCAGCAGAACCTCTGTGCTCGTGAGAATGGCAGGGTGAATCCCTGGCTCAGTGCCTCTCAGAAGAGGAAGGCACAGCCTTGGGCCAGAGAGGAGCCTCTGGAGACGTGAAAGAGTGGCAGGTGACAGCAGGGTGAGCCACCACGGCTCTGAGCAGCAGAGGCTCCCGATCTGGCCCTGTCAAAGTGTTCTGTTTTGTGTTTTTTCCTGCCTCTTAATTATGGGCCTCTCTGTCTACTTCCTTGGTGCTGTCCTTCAGTCTTGTGTCTTTAAGTATAGCCTCTATGCAGACAACTCCCAGACACCTATGTCCAGCCAAGACCTCTCTCCTGAATTCCCAGCTTGTCGCTACTGGACATCCCAACCTTGACCTGTCCAAATGGAGTCCTTCACTCTTGCCTCTGAGCCTGCTCCTGCCACAAGCTTCCACCTGTTAGTGGCAAGGCCTCTTTCCAGCTGCCTATGGGATGTGACTTTCTCGCACATCCCGTAGCCGATCAGTCAGCAAATTCTGCAAATCCTGTTGGCTCTGCCCTTGAAATCGACCAGTGCCATCCACCTCCCATCACCTCCAGTGCCACCGTGCTGGCCCCAGCGCAGCACCTTAAGCCTGGGTGACTGCCACCGGCACCCACCTGCTCCCCTGCTTAGCCCCTTAACCCCTAGACTGTTCTCAGCCCAGGATCTGGATAGTCCTGTTAAAAACCTAGCACACGCCCCTCCTCTGCTCAGAGCCCTTCTATGGCTCCCATGTCCCTCAGAGCCAAGACCGAGTCCTCATCATGGTCCTCAAGGCTTGACAACATCCGGGCCCCCCCCTTCTCTCAAGTCCTCGCCGCCCACGAGGGCTGGCGGCTTCTCTGTGAATACACCAGGCGTGCTCCCACCTCTGGGCCTTTGCACTTGCTGTTCCCACTGCCTGGATGCTCTTCCCCCAGAGGCCCACCTGACCCAGTCCTCACCTCCTTCAGGTCTTGGCTAAAATATCACCTCCTTGGACAGGCCTTCCCTGAATACCCCCAAATTGCAGCCTTCACCCTCGCATTCCTCACCCCTGGCTTGGCTTTATTTTTTTCTGAGGCTCTTAGCACCCCCTAATACCCTGCATCCCTACTTAATCAGTTAGGTCTTTGCCTGTGTTCTCCTACATACACTCTATGAGGGCAGGGTCTGTGTCTGTATTGTGTGCTCTTCTGATTTCTCAGGACCTGGACTAGTACCCCACACAGGGCACATATTCAATAAATACTTACTGAATGATCCTTAAAATATTGCAGGCATCACCAAGAGTTGGATTTCCTGCTTTTCTTTAAAAATGGCCTTCATTTCCACAAGGCTACAATTGGCTGGAGCTGAACTGTGGCTGCCACAGTCCCCACAACTCCCTATTGCCCTTCTAAGACCCCCTCTTCTCCCACATATGTTCCCCGAATGACCCCATTGAGTTTGGGACTCCTATTCTATAGAAATGAGTACAAACTGACTTCAGAAATCGCTCTGGCTAGGGCTGACCCTGCTCTGCAATTGAGGAGGAAAACGGTGCCAGTTGTGCAGCACATTCTCCGGGCAGAAGCTCTGTGTTTTCTATCAGATTTTTAAAGGGGTCTGTGAGCCTCTGAGGCTATGAACTGTTCTCAGATTTCAGAGTGTTCTCACCGTATCCCTCTGAAGACGGGGTGGGGAGGAGATTACGTCCATCATTTGATGGTGGGGAAACCGAGGCCCAGAGAGAGCGAGATCACACAGCGGAGGGGCCGCCCGCCCTGCGGCGTGCCTTCTTATCCTCTCTGAGTCGGCGGGGGAGAGGCCCTTAGGGCCGTACCTGTCCCCTCCCCAGGCGCAGGCCACTCACCCAGGGGGTCGCCGTCCACGATGCTGTACTCCACCTGCCCATTGGGGCCCGAGTCCCGGTCGTGGGCCAGGAAGGTCCACACTCGGGGCCCCGGCTGGCCCTCAGTGACGTCGAAAGGCCCCTCGTAGTCCCGGGGGAAGGTGGGCGCGTTGTCGTTGACGTCGTTCACGCTCACCAGCACCTGCGTGGTGTGCAGGCTCAGCTCGGCCACCCCGGCCGGCCCCGGGGCGGGGCCCAGGACCCTTGGCGGAAACAGCCCCGGGGCCCAGGGGAGGCGGAGGGCTGTCACCAGAGCCCTCTGTGGGCGCGCTGTGCACGTCAGCGAGGCTGCGGGCATCTGTTTATCGCTGTGCGGCGCGCGTGTCGCCAGGTCTCCTTCGCCCCTCCCACACCTTGAACCCTAGTTTTCACTACCCCCCTTTCACAGATGAGGAATTGGAAGCTCAGGGAGGAGAGTGACTCCCCCAGGGTCACACGGAGGGGAAGTGGAGAAGCAGGCATGTGAACCTCTGTCGGTATGAGCAGAGTTCCTGCTTTTCCCATGAGCGGGGAAGGCAGGTGTCGTACTGTCCGACAGAGGCAGCCACACAGAGAAGTTCAGGGACACCTTCAAAGTCACACAGCAAGTTTGCGTGAGTCGTGGAGTTTTCCCTGGTCATGCAAGCTTTCGCTCCCCACTTCTCCCAGAAGAGCTTTTCTGGGCTGGTCCTCCCCCCACCCCCAAGTTGGAGTTGTGTCCCACCCACCGTGGTGGTAGAGGTGAGGCGGTGGGACAAGATGGGGCACTGGTCCGTGGCAGTGACGATTAGAGTGTAGCGGCCGTGGCTGATCTCGTAGTCCAGCTCCTTGGCCGCGGTGAGAACACCCTGGAGGAGACAGGTGGGCCAGTGGATGGTGGTCCTGGGCACCTCGGGAACACGCTCCTTCAGGCACCCTCTGGTTATCCAGGCATTAGGCCCTGACCTTCTCCAGCACGATGGGGAATCCCTGCTCCTCTCGGCCAGACCCCACCCCACCAGGCCTTTTCATCCTCCTGGCACCGGCCAGTCATTTCCTCCTGGGCTCTATTGTTGACTCCCCACCCCACGATGTCACTGGGTGCCCACCCATCCCTGGAGAGGCTCGGCCTCTCTCCCTGGACCCGCTGTTGGCCGCTGACCGTGTGTCTGTTGATGTGGAAGGTGTTGATGATGTTGCCAGCGACGATGGCGTAGGTGACTGTCCCATTAGGCCCCTCGTCCAGATCGAGCGCCTGAATGGTGACGAGGCTGGCATTGACTGTGTCTGGACCCTCGTCCAGCAACACCTCGTAGTGGGGCTGCTGGAACACGGGCGTGTTATCGTTCTCGTCCAGGATGGTCACATACACGTGGGTGGTGGCCTGTGGACAGAAGCATGATCAGGTTCCTTGGCCAGGTGGCTAGAAGGGTTGAGGTGGAGCTAGCTGGAGGTTCTAGGCTCAGCTCACTCAGAATGATCCAACCCAGTGAGGGAGAGGGAGAAGAAAGGATAGGAGGGAGGGAAGTCACAGGCCAAAGGAGATGGAGAGCACATGAGGCTCCACTGAAAGCCAAGCTAGGTAACTGTTTAGGTCCAAGATGGCACTTGCACCACTGCTCCTCTGTCCTGTGCCCATGGCAGACATCACTAATCAATCACTGCACTGTCACCTCAGGCCCCTTCTTCGCACAGTGACCTAGTGAAATTGGCATAAGCGTTGAACCCCAGTAGGCACCTCCAGCCTGCAGGTTTGCCTGGCCCAGGGTCTTACTAGCCCTGGGCCTTGTGTCAGACAACAAGAGGTGAGAATGTGCAACATTCAGTCCAACAAAGTACTTATGCTTCACCCCTTGTTCATGTACATGGGAGAAATACACATTTACAGCATTTTTAAGGGGCTGGACATTGGATTTGGGGCCATTTCTCAGGATTTGTTTGTGAAAAACAAAACTCACAAAACACAACTTCATGGTAAGAACAATTTCTGCAGCAAGCACTCCTTGATTGGCCATCTCTGGCTGGTGCTTGGGCCAATCGAACCACGAGTAATATTCAGCCAATCATAACCCAGAACCATTAGTAATGGTGACTGTGGCACTTCACAAGCAGGGTAGAGAAATGGAACAAGGAAATTAGCCAGGTGTGGTATTCTCCATCCCTTGCCCTGCCCCCTCCCTTCTCTGCCTTTCTACACCTGGGGGGGATGTGCCCTGCAGGCTACCTCACCTGGGCTCCCTGATGGGCTTAGCCGATGGGAAGACGGGGGAGGAAAGAGAGAGAAGTGGGCATCGTCCCTGGTAAAAATGGTCCCTCCTTTAAACTCTCTTTGGCTGAGGTCTTTCTGAGAGTGCTATTTCCTGCCAGGAACTTGACTGATACAGACCACAGTTAGTGACTTAGATTAAAATAACTAGGATATAACAACTGCCAAGATGTTGGGGTAGAGAGAAAGTGATTACGTCATGGCCAAGGCAAGAGAACAAAAAACAGGTGATAGAAAAAGCTGAACATAGAAAACGTGTGTACGACTCTGTCCTTAGACCTGGCTACTTCTGGAACCACTTGTGGAAGGATGGACAGGTGGGCAGGGGATCTGGACCCAGGAGGGCTGGCGCTGCCCCTGATTCCTCCGAGCTGCAGCCTTGCATCTTAGGGGCTGGCTGATGAAAACTGTTTCCAAAGCAGGTGGGCTGGCAGCCTTGAAATGGAGCTGGGTGCCCTTGGGCAGGTGGTGCGCCCTCTCTGGACCTTTCCTGTCTGTTAATGAAAGAACTTGATCTTTAACGACCCTTCCAGCCCAGCCATTCTGGGATTCGGACCTTCTATACTCAGCACGTGGAGTAAAATCCCACCATCTGGGAGGCATTCTTTTGAGTCTTAGAGTCTCCACGAATCCTTTATTAAAATACAAACACCCAGAGAGGGAAAATGCATGATTTTAACATTTCTCAAACTTTTCCACCGAAGAATGGAGATGGCATTTGCAGAGAATCCGGGAGAAGAGCCTGAAGTGTTTGACTCAGGATTATGATGGCTTTGAAATAGCTCGCATTACCTTTGAAAGTTCATGTGGATTCGGCATCCTTCTCCATAATGTGGTTTTTCATTTAAAATTCGCGCTGGGGGCTGCCACTTATTGGAGCAGTGACCATTGTCAAGGAAGGTGAGGGTGCTTAGCGGGGGTCTGCTGGGCCCTGGGCGCACCTGTGATGTGTCCCCGGGTGCGGAGCCCACACTGGGTCCTGCTGAACTCACTTCTCTGCCAGCAAGAGCTGGGCCTCGCAGGAAGGGGCCAGATTCCCGCCTCACAGCGGGGGGTGGGAGTGCCGACCTTGTCGAGGACACACTTTCCAGACTCACTTCTCAGGCCCCCTGGGAGTGGGAGGTGTGTGGGGGGGCAGCTAGTAGAGTGTCCCCGTGGGGCCCCTCCTGCTCGGAGGCCGGGCCCGAGCCTGGCTGGGGGAAGGTGGGTCTGACCCGCTCTGGCCCCTGGTGTGTGGAGGACGGCAGTGCCCCCCAAGGCCCTCTCGGCTGCGCCCTTCCTGCCTGGCCTGGCATTGAGGAAGCGGTGCTTGGGCTTTCTGGTTCATGCCAGCACCTTGGGCAAGGCTGCCTTCCCTCCTGACCCGGGCGTCTCACCCTGATGCAACCCCTTGAGGCCCCGTGGTGGGCAGTGCGGAGGGGAGGAAGGAAGCGGGAGGAGGGGTTGGGCCCGGCCCCGTTGCCTAGTCCTCTGGGGCAGGGCTTGGCAGGACAGCTCCCCCCCCCCCAACACGTCCCCATTCCCACGTTCTCCCCACCTACCTGCTAGGCCCAGGGACAGGCGGAGGTGGGTTTCAAGGGTGGTCTGAGCAAGGCCAGGCCAGAAAGGGGTGGGGTGACAGGGGTCAGGTGCTCCAGGGTTCTATTCCTCGGTGACACGGAGGGTGGCTGGGTGGGAAGAGGGCCCAGGCCTGGCTTTGCACCTTCTCTGGTAGAAGGCAGCTCCCACTCTGCCGGCAGGAAGGGCCCTGGGCTGCCTCCCAAGGTGGAGTCACAGGGTCAGGGTCATGCCCAAGGACCCGAGGTTACGTCCTGGCCACCTCTGGCTCCCGTCCCAGTGGGGTTCCCTGGCTCCCAGGGGCCTGGGCCCTCATGAGCTCATCGGGTTGGATCATGCAGCCCTGCGCTCCCTCTGTTGCAGCCTCCCCTGCCCCAGAGAACCTGTGACCTGGTTCGGGCCACCCACGGGGCCGCCAGCATCCCTGTAGTCCCACTACCCTGACTCCTGACCCAGCTGGACTCTATCCTTCAGCCCGGGGGTCACTTATGCACTCAGGATCGCAAACAGGCCAGCAGGGCCCTGGGAAGCTTTGGCCAGGCTGGAAGTCAAGTGGATAAAGCGGCTGTGCTGGGCCCTCCCCCGAGCCCTGGCCCCCGCCACGGTCACCTCGGCCGCGGGTCTGTCCATTCAGGGAAGAGTGCCTCGAACCTCTCCAGGCCCGGCTGTGTGCCCGGGGCTCAGAATCTTCAGGGAAAGGCCCTGGTCCCCCAAACTCACCATCTAGCTTGGGAGGAGGTGTGGCTAGTAGGGACTGGGGGCCTCTTTGGGAACAGAAATGACTTGAGTTGAGCCCAGAGGGATGAAAATAATTTGGACAGAGGAGAGGAAAGGAGAGACATCGCCTGTGGCACTGACAGTGAGGGGCGGCGGCGCCACAGCAGAGGGACGAGGGGTGAAGGCGCAGCCGTGAAGGCACAGGAGTGTCCCGAGGATATCTAGGACACCAGGGGCTGAGAGCTGGTGCCCAGCGGGAGATAAGCGAGGCCCGGCGGGGAGGGGAGCTTGGGTGGCATCATACGGGACATGCCGACAGATGCTGAACATGTGTGTCCCATGTAGGGGTGTGCCAAGCCTGCTGTGTATGTCTGCACCTGTTCCGTGCCTGTGTGCACACGAAGGTGTCACTGGGCCCTCCCAAGCTCTGGAATCTACAGGTAAGTCTCAAACCAAAAAATAAAATAAAATAAAAATAAAAACAATACAAAACAAAAAACAAATAGAAATAGCAAAGAATCAAAAATAAATAAATAAATAAATTTTAAAAAAGTACAGCGAAGTCTGCTCCAACTTGCCCAACGCTTTACAGAGGTTAGATTCCACTTATTTATTTATTCTTCCACTCATTCCACAACTGGGAGCGCCCCGGACATACCAAGCGCGGAGCTGCGGGCGGGAGGCTACAAGTCCCTGTCCCCAGGTTGCGCAAAGGCTGGCCGGTGTGGGCAGACACACACCATAAATACCTATCAGACTAAGTTAGGCGTCTGCTAGGCTGCGCGACAGTCATCATCTTCCCGGAAGAGTAAAGGGAGAAAAGAGAAAAGGCTTTCCACCCGCAGGCAAGAGGAGCCCCTCGCCGGGACCCCGATCCGGCCGCCTTTCCCCACCTTGACCGCGGGCCGTGGTGCCCGGCGCCCGAGGCCCCTCCCGCGGGGCCCTTGGGAGAGGGAGGCAGTTGCCCCCGCGGCCCCCCGGGGGCGCTGCGGGGCGCGGAGCGGGCGGCGCCCGGGGCGGCCCGCAGCACTCACTGCCCCGCGCTCACTCGCCGCGGGTGTCCCGGGCCGGCAGCGTCCCGCGCTCTCCCCGCGCCCCGGAGGTGCCCCCGCGCGCCCCGCCGCGCCCGCTCCAGCTCCGCCGCAGCCGCTCCGCCCCACGGCGACATGGGCGTCCCCTCGGTCCCGGCGGCCGGCGGCCGGCGCTGGGGGCCCGTGCTCCTCGCTCTCTTCCTGGCGGCCTCTCGAGGTAGGGCCCGGGCGGCGGGAGGCTGGGTGCTCGGGTCGAAGTCTGGCAACCGACCGCGGAGGGCTGCGGGTCGGGTGGGGGCGCCCCAGGAGCCCCCACACACGCCGTGCGCCACACCCCGCGGCGTGGAGGCTGCCGGGGCTGCTCGGCAGGGTGCAGCCGCTGTCTGCCAAGTTCCCTGGGCGGGGTACTGGGCACATCTGCTCGTCCTGACAGCTGCCCCAGCAGCAGGCAAGGCTGCCCACAAGGGGGGGCAGCCCCCCGGGGTTCTTGTGGAGGGGACACCTGTGCAACCTCCCGCCCCTCCTGCCTCAGGGCTCTGGAATCCCAGAGGGCAGAGGGTGTGAGACTCCCTGCCAGTGCCTGGTGACCCTCCTGGCTGAGTTCTGGGGGGCAGTTGGAGCCAAAGAAGGGACCGGTCTGGGTGGGCACTTGCCCATGCCCAGACGTGGGCAGTACTGCCCGCTGGTCCCTATCCTGAGGGTGGGGTGGCCAGGAGGGAGCTGGCTCGTGGCATCCTGGTGGGGCTGAGGCTCAGGGACCAGTGCAGGGCACTGGAGAGGCGGGGGGACCCTCTCCCAGCGTGGCCACAAGCCCCTCCGTGTCCTTGGATAATGATGGCATCTCTCTGGCCTCAGTTTCCTCAACTCAAACACAGAAACCCCACCCGAAGAGGCACTGTTTGCTTCTTTCGAAGTCCAGACTGTCACGACTCCATGTGGTGTCTTGACCAGGACAAGGGGCTCCGGGGGATGGAGGGTGGGGAGAGACCCCGGGACCCACAACTGGTCTCCGCTTCTCCCTGCTCCAGGGAAGAAGGGGCCAGCAGGCAGTGGGCGGGACCAGAGTTTATGGGGCGGGCCCAGGAAGAGTGTGAGTCTTGCAGGGAGTGAGAGGGAGGCAGGAGGGAAGTGGAGGGCTTGGCAGAGGGGTCCAATGGGTGGGTCGGAAGAAGCAAAGGGAGGGAGGACAGGGTGAGGGAGCGAGGAGGGGGCCCAGGGAACCTGGAAGACACCTGAGCAACAGACTGGGGTGTCTTCAGGCAGTGGGGTACCTCCGCCCTTGGAAACCAGCCTGGTCTCTGATAAGGAAGAGGGAGCCCATACCCCAGAGCCCGGGGCTGCCCGAGCTCCAGCTTGGATGCTCCACAAGACGACAGCCAGGGGGATGGAGAGCGTCTCCCTGAGATACGGCGGCAGCCCCGGCCCCAACGCCACGGGCAGGTGGAGGGCAAGGCTTCCAGGGGGAGCAGGCGGAGGGCTCCCCGCCACAGGCCAGGGGTTGGCTGTCCCCCAGACTCCCCCAAGTCCTCCGGGAGGTCCCTCCTGTGTTAGCCCTTGCTGGCCCTCACCTGGCTGGGCTGCTCTCTGTTCAGGGAAACTGAGTTCTAGGGAACCCGGGTGTCAGGATCCAGCTGGCAGAGCGGCTCCGAGCTCCTTTCCCCCATCTTGTCTTCTTAGCCAGCCGCCTTCACCCCCAGAGGTCTTGGCTGCTCAGTGAGCTCGGTGCTTCACAGGGCTGCCTCTTCCCGGGCCCAGCTCACCGAGATGATTAGGGCTGGAAGCAGCATTCCAGCGAAAGGCGTCAGGAGAGTTCTCCTGGCTCGGAGCCACTCTGGGGCTCTGTGGTCTGGGCTGTCACAAGGGCATCCGTCCCCCTCCCCAGCAGGACCGTGTCGACAAGGGCGATGGCCGTTGGGAGGCTCGGCTGCAGGTGCATCAGGGGTGGCCTTGAGTTGGTGGGATTCCTAGTGCCCCCTAGCAGTCGGGGAGACCCGCACCCCGGCCTGCTCAAGTGCTGGGACTGCAGGCGTGGCTGCACCTGCTGGCTGAGCTGAGGAGGAGGAGGCTGGCGCAGACCTGGGGTCCAGCTCTGGGGGCCGGGCCGGCACTGAGGAGGATGGGGGCAATGGGTGTGGTGCTCAGGGGCCCAGGAGAGACTGAACACGCCTCGTTCCTGGGCGGGACTCGGGGCGAGATGGGTGGAGGGAGGATCCTAGGGAGCCCGGACCTCAGCAGGCCCCAGGTCGGCGAAGACTCTTCCATCCCTACAGACATTCCTGGGGCCTGCGGAAGTTACTGGTCCTTGCCTGGCCCTCAGAGGCTGAGCCCTTTCAAGCTCATAGGGGTGCCCTGGGGCTAGAAGGGGAACCCCCCTTCCCCTGCAGCATCTTCCCCGTCCTGGTGAACCAGGCTGCAGGACCTACTTGAGTAACCCAGTGGTGTAAGCCCCTGAGGCAGCACGGGCAGCTCTTAGGAAATCCACAGCCCACTGTCCACAGGCCTGGGTGCAGAGAAACAGCCTTGGGGCCAGCCCGTGGGCAGCACGGGGGGCATCTGCCCAATGCCAAGGCACCCAGGGGCAGTAGTACTGCGGAGGCCCCCGGTGAGCTGGGCTGGCTGCCCCCAGGAACACCATGTGGTCACCCGTGTTTCCCCCCAAGCAAGACAGGCTCCCTGCTGGGACCTGACCTCCTCTGGAGGAGGGTGGCCCAGGCAGGAGGTGCACTGCTGGGGAGCTAACAGGGGCCGCCTCCTTGTGTGCATACAGTTGGGGGGGGGTTGTTGCTTAGGCACTGGGGCGGGACAGGGCCTGCGTGAACACTGAGGGAAAAAAGGAAGGAAGGAGGGCTCCTCAGTGCCCACCGGCCTGTTGGCAGAGACCCTGCAGCAGGCATGGAGACCGAGGCCCGTGGACTGAGCTTGAGGCTGTGGGTTGTAGGCCAACTATTCATTCAGGGGCAGCCTGGCCCCCCCAGGGGAGGGTGATCCAGGGGTCAGCAAGGAGGCTGCCCATGAACCCTGTACCCTCTCAGCAGCAGTGCTGGCATGCCCACGTCCTTCTTGATGGCAAGGGACCTGGAGTGTGTGGCCTGTGTGCTGGGGGCTTCCTGTGCTTAACAGTTTAGCTTTTGGAGTCAGCTAGACCTGGGTTCAAACCCCAAAGCTGGTCGTTTTCTGCTCTGTGACTTGGGGCAAGTTGCTCAGCCTCTCTGAGTGAGGTTCCTTATCTCTAAATTGAGGTGGCAATAGCTCCTCCTGTGGAGGGCACACCTAGCACAGCGCCTAGTGAGGTCTCCATACTATTACGCGATTCCTGCCTTTGGCTCTCCATCTGAGCTCCTTGCTGCCCCCAGGACCCTGCACAGTCCCCAGGGCACGGGAAGGCATTGCCTGGTTTCCCTGGGACTGGACTCTCCTGTCCAGAAGGTTGCACGGGCTCGGACCGCCACCCCCCTCTAGCAGCTACAGCCTGCCCTGTCCATGGAGGTGGCTGCAGGCTCTCCTCTTGACCTTCTCCAGGGTTTACAACTTCCAGGCAAGCCCAGTCCAGGGTTCGTCTATCTCAGTGCAATCTTTCTCACGGCTGATCTTCAAATTCAGCCTATTTACTTTGGGTGACCCTCCCCAAAGAGAAAGACGATGGCCGCCACCTTGCACAAGTCTAACTCAGTAATGAAGTTGCCTTGCTACTGACCAAGCAAGGCCAGTTCCCTTAACCTTCCCACAGAGGAGCTCGTTTCCCACTGGGGCTGGGGTCAAGTCCTGCCCCTGCTACTCACTCATCGTGCGACCTCTCATCTGTGCAGCGGGCAGGTCAGGTGAGATGATTTCAGCAAGGCTGACCACTTTCTTCTGAAGCATAATTCCAGGAGGTGTTTCCCCTAGCTTCAGTCATTTGCATATCCTCACCTTTGTCATTTCTGCAGTGTCGCCTGCCCTCGTATTTACTTATTTTTTCCCTTAAGCCCTCATTCTTTCTCGTAAGTAAATAGATCTTAAAAGGAAACTTTGTATCACTGCCATAAATGGAAAGTCAGAATCACGTGCCATAAATAGAATAAAATCATAAAAGTACATAAATAGGAAAACCAAATAAGGGTATTAAATTCCAGTTAGAAACCATAGCCTGGGGAAAGCTTTGAGCCTGAAACCTGATGTCCCTTTAGCAAAAACAAAAACAAAAAAGCAACAACAAAAAGATTAGCAAGTGGCAGAGGTGTTTTGAGGATGTAAGAGCCCGGACTTTCGCTTTGATGTAATCAAGACTGAAAGAGAATCGAAAAGGGAATAACCTTCTATGTGGTTCAATATTATTTATTGCTGTAAAACTAAAAGTAAAACTACCTATGACAGCTGGAGAGGCTGTCAATTCCTCTCCCCCACCCCGGAAGCAACCTTGCTGCTGGGGGGAGTGTTAGCCAGGGGCAGGACGTCCAGCTGTCCCAGAGCACGGGAGCCAGGGCGGCTTTCCCTCTCCTTAGGGCCGCTGGGCCTGCAGGCAGGGCGGGGCCAGCCGTGACTGCTCCCACCCCAGTTCCTTTCCTAGAGCTCGCTTCCAGTTAAGTACAGCAGCTCGGCCTGTGCTGGGGCCAACCAGGCAGCTAGCAGCCTCCCTGGTGAGGGCCCAGCCCGGGTGTGCATTGGCCAGGCTATCTGTCCATCTGCAGGAAGGGGGCGGGGCCTCCGGTCAGCCCCTGGCTCCCCTAAGAGGTTAGCGGATCGTACCAGAACTCCCAGACCTGGGTTCAAATCCTGACGCTCACATCACTAGTTGTGATACTCTGGGCAAGGTACTTAACCTCTCTATGCTTCAGTTTCCTTAGCTGTAAGATGGAAACGATAACACACTCCTCATAGCGGGAGAGGATTGAGTACGCAAATCCCTGTAGAAGTGCTTAGAATGATGCAAGGCACAGAGCAAGGGGACCAAAAGAGACTTGGGCCGGAACCTCAGGCAGGCTCCACAGCACAGGATCGTGAGGCCCGCTGCTGGAGCTGGTGGTCTGGGCTGCATGCAGACCCTCGCAGGGCGGGCCTGGGGAGTCTGGGAAGGAGTCATCCAGGGAAGCATCCACCAGCAGGGCCTCTGGCCGGCTGCCCAGGCCCTCCCTGGGGAGGCGTGCCGGCCGAGAGCCTCCCAGCCCAGGATGCAGGGACGCTTTCCCAAGGTTCTGGAAGCGCCGCTTCCTCCAATAGAGCCCGGCTTCCCCTTCCCGGCCTCCTTGGTCCGATGTGAATGGACACTTCCTGCAGGGGCAGGCATCAGTAAACACATCTGAGGTGCCCTTTGTCCTCGAGCTGGCCACAGAGCCCCACGGGGGGCCGACCTGCCGCTCCAGCCCCTCAGCCCTTTGACCCGGCGGCACTTCCTGGAGCTTAGCTCCTGCGGACTCAGTCCTCATTGGTCCCTGCCTCTGTTTCCCTCTGTGCACCGCATCTTGGTTAAGACGGAGCCTAGACTTTCCCTATGCCCCACAAACCCACCACAGACCATCTTGGGGACAGGGGCCGGCAGGAGCTGGAGACCAGGCCCCACGTCCCCTTGGGGTCCCCAGTCAGGGCAGCGCCCGGGCCTTTTGGTGCTGGCACGGGCGGCAATGGCAGGCGCCTCAGGACTGTTTACGTGGCATCCCCGAGCAGCTGGACAAAGTTCAGCTGTTGGGGTGGGGCCTCCCAGGCCTGACTAATCAAACCGGGGCCTGGGACCCACCTCCGGAGGCGGGGCGGGGCCTCGGTGACCGCAGACTAAGCTCCCGGTGCCTCAGCGAGAAGGCGCAGCTTGTTCACAGGCCCCCACGCATGCAGGCCCACGAGGCGGGGGCGGGCGGGGAGGCGCGTGGAAACGGGCGTCCAGACAGGCTGGCCGGACGGAACTCCTTTTCCCTCTGCTGCAAAAGCTTCTCACGAGGCTGAGCCCCGCGCGCGGCCGAGGGTCCCACGCGGGAAAGCCGCAGAGGCAGGACTACGTGCTGAGTGGCTGTCCCCTTTGAACTCTGCGTGCCCCACGGTCTCCCTGCTTTGGGCCCGGCTCACTTTGTGGAATGAGAGAAGGATGTTTCCAGTGTGGGTCTGAGGCAGAGGTTAACTAGCAGTCAGACCACCCTTCCTAAATAGCTGGGCGATGAGGCATGAGCCCCTTGCATTGGCGGGGTGGGGAAGGCTCTTCCTGTGTGCAGGGCTGGAGCGCCCAAGGTCTGCATCTCAGCTCTGCTGCACTGGCTGTGTGGCCCTGGGCAAGTCACTTGGCTTCTCTGAGCCTGTTTCCTCACCTTGGAAAGGAGCGTGCTGATACCCTTGTCAGGGGATGTATGAGAATTCAGTGAGACTGCCCTCTTCCTTGGACCTTGGAACAACAACCGTTTCTACCTGTCCACAGACTTCAGAGCTGGAAGGGGCCTAGGAACTTGGGGAGTCTCTCAGGTTAAGGGGAAGAAGGGGAGGGGGGAAAGGCATGGGACTGCCCAAGGCGGCAGAACGAGGGCCTGGCCAGGGGGATGGCTGGCTCTGCCTGCCCAGGCCAGGGCGTTAAGCGGGAGCCCTGACGCTCTCCTGGTTCCCAGCGTTCTGCCTCCTCACCCAGGGCCGGCGGCAGGCTGGGTCCCAAGGCAGCCCAGTGACTGGACGGTCCCCTGTGGGCCCACGTTCAGGCCCAGGCCCGGGGTGCCCTTCCTGAACCACATGCTCCTGGCCACCCTGGAGCCAGGGCCCTTCCTTCCCCACCCACCTTCCGGGGCTTCCGTCAATGACCCAGGTGTTTGAAAGGATCCGCTCCTGACAATAAGCAACATCCTCCCCCCAAATAATTGTAATTCCAGCCGGGCTATATATATCCCTCCTGACACAGGCGTGTGCACAGGCATGGGTGCTTGTGGGGCGTGTGCAGGGCCCCCTCCCCACGTGTATGTGCTCCATTTCCCCCACTGCTGTGCCCCGGAGTGTCCTCCCAAGGACAGGCTGCTCTGGCCAGGTCCCGGCCGCAGTCAGACGCAACAACAGGATATTCTGCCCCCACTGCCCAGGACAAAGCCCCTAGACCCTTGGCGCACCTCTGTCTGGCCCTTTGCTTGAAGCAATACTTTCCTGCCCCCCATCCCCACCCGACCTTGCATCCCAGGGCTGCTTCTCCTTTTTATAAAAGAGGAAGAGGTTGCTCTGAGGCCTTGGGGGGGGAGTTGGGATTGAGCAATGCCCCACTCCTGTTGTACCTGACCCCAGTTCTCTCTGTGTCCCTGTGGGGGTTTACAAGGAAATGCCTCTAGCACAGAAAATCCACCCCACCCCGGCTGGCCGGGCAGTTCCGTGGTCAACCGGGTTGCCTGGCCCAATGGGGGCCCCACCCCCAGTCACATCAACACCTGCCCCACCCACCAAGCTAGCCCCACCTGGCCCACACCTCGGCCCCACCCGCCTACACTCCTTGGCCTACTTAGTGGGCCCCCACCCCCATCCCACTTCTGCCTCCACCTCTGCCTGTCCCGCTCCACCCACCCTGGACCCGCAGCCCAGACTCTGCTGAGCTCGCCCTCCCCACGGCCCCCGCCGTGTGCGTGCTCAAGGGAAGCGCTGCCGCAGCTGGATTCTGCTCCAAGCCCGGAGGGGCTCTGGGACAGCTCTGGGGCTCGATGAGGTTGGGCAAAGGAGAAACGGGGTATCGGCCGGGAGAGGTGCTGGTGGGACCTGCCATGGGACCTCCTCCCGGGGAAGGGGGAACGCAGGGCCGAGTTAACCACAGGGTCCACTCTTCAGTTCCTGGGAATGCCTGGGGACGCCCTTTCCCTAGCTACTCCCCACCTCCACTTTCTAACACAGCCGTAGTTCTGCTACAAGGGAAGTCCAGGATGGCACGGAAAGCGTTAGGGGCACAGCTCAGCTCCCTGGGGTTCCTCTTCCTCGGAGCCTGGTGCAGGGGTAAGAGCAATGAGTTGGCAGTAAGAGGAGACTTGACTCAGTCTCTCCTCTGACAGGCTCCCACTGGAGACATGGGGTGGATGGTCTCCTCTCTGAGCCTGAGGGTCACATCTGCAGGATGGTTGGCTTGGGCGGTAGAGTCCCACCCTGCCTGCCCAAGGTGCTACACTCACAGATCACACACTCAAATGCCCATGGAGTCAAGCAAATACGGCAAGGGAGTGAAGCAAGCTGGGCTAATATTAGGGAGTAGTGGAGGCTGTGGCAAACTGGAATGCTGGTGCATGTCTAAAAGGAGGGTGGCTGTGACTTAGCTCTAGTTGATGGTTGTCTTGTAGGGAAGTTAGTTTAATATTATCTTCTAATTTTCAAAGAGAAGCTAGATGTTAAGTTTATATCAAATTCCCGATTTTTAAATGTTGGTAATCTAAAAAAAATTTAAATTCTTCGAGGGGTAAATACAATATGTCTACAGGCTGGCTGCCGGTTTCTGAACTTTTTCTTTAGTATAGTGTCTTAGTGCCCGAGTTTGAATTCCGACTCTAGCATTTACTTATTGTATGCTCTTCAGTGAGTTACTTAACCTCTCTGGGCCCCAGTTTCCTCATCAGTGAAATGGGAATAAAAATAGCATCTATTTCATCAGGCTATATCAGATATGTGTATAAAGCACATATAAGAATAAATAAATACGATTTCTTCTTAGTATTACAGTTCTAATTAGATCCTGCTCTGGGTTCATACTCCTAGAACTTCAGACAAACCACTTTCCTTTTTGGAGACTCTGTTTCTAACTGAAAAAGCATCTTGCCAAAGAAGTTCTGAAATCTCTGCCCAGTTTAGCAATGGTTTTCCCTTCCGCGGCTCCTAGCCATGGCTCCCCTCCCATGTGGGTGTCGGGAGAGGGAGGCTCAGGTGTGTGCTGGTCTTGCCTAGGCCTGAACCTCCACCCCTGCTGACTTTCTCTGGGGCCCAGGCTTCCCCGCTCCTGACACCCTCCTTTACATATGCAGGCACTGCAGGGTGGGCTCACAGGCTGTCATCAGGTCCTGTACACCTTACTGGGAAGGTGGCGGGTGCCCGGCTCGGTTCCATTGTGTGGAAGAACCGCTTTTCATTCCTAGGAAATGTTTCTTTAATTGCTACAAGGGATTAGAGACCTATCTAGCTCCCATGCATCAAGCACCAACTACAAGCAAGGCACTTTAGAGTACTTCATGCAAATTATTACCAATCTCTGCTTCCACTCTGCCTGGTAGATATTTCCATTTCTGTGTAACAGTGAAGAGTCTAAGTCACTCACGGCTATTAGGCTCCCAGGCAGCCCGCCCCAGTGCACCAGGGCCTCCCTCCTGCCTGGGCCAGGCCTTGGGCTCGGCCGGGAAGGGCATCCTGAGCGCTCACGGCAGGCAAGGGCTGCCTGAAGGAGGAAGTAGCAGTTCCCGGGTCAGACAAAGCCCGACGCGGGCAACTGCAGGGAACGCATCCATCTGGATTCTGTACATATTTCCAAACCCTCCTTCCCTGCCTGCCTACCACAGCCAATTAAAATGAAAAGAGCAATCACATGTGAGAATCGTAGCCATCCCCCGTTTATCTGCAGAGGGCATTAGAGCTCACAGCTCATGTTCTCTTCTCTCATTCGATCCTCCAGCAACCCTGCCATATAGCTAATATTTTTCATTGCATGGATGAGGAAACTGAGGCTCATGGAGCTAGACAGAGGAACCAGGCTCCACGTGGCATCGTTTTCAAACACCAGTGCTTTATGGTTAAATGCTGGGACACCGGGTGGGAAAGAGGAACAGGGATTGCTTCATGGGATGGCTGAAAAAAGAATGAATGAGAAAATGGGTCTAAGATGATGGGGTGGGGGCGGGGGCACGGCTGAGACGACTTCTGTGCATGCCTCGTCCGTCCCTTGTCCCTCGGGTTTTCTGCCTCCTCGCCCCCATGCCTGGGCACCTGCTCCACTTGCCGAAATCCTATCTGTCTTTCAAGCCTCAAAGACCCTCCCTCCTCAGGAAGTCCCCTGACATCAAGGGGAGGGCTGTTTGCCCTCCTCTGAGCACCCGAGGATAGCACGGGCTTGCGCCTTAGCTGATGGGGCTCCTTCTTCATCAACGCAGGCTGCACCCCAGCCAGACTGTGAGCTCCAAGGGGAGGCCGCACGTTCGCCTCCAGGAGAGACGCAGCACCTGGCTCCACGTGCACGCGGGCAGGACATCCAGCCTCAGTGGTGGAGGACAGAGAGTGATGGGGCCAAATGGCCCTTCTGCTCCCCGCCCTGCCACCCCCGACAGTGCTGGACAGGTGGGCCAGGCAAGGCCAGGGGCCCACCCTGGGCACTGCGGGGCACCTGCCGAGGTGGGGTGGGGGGTGATCTGGCACGCGGGCTCTCCTCTCCATGGGCCGGGTCCAGCCAGGCCTCGAGCCTGCCTTGAGTCTCTCCCTGTCACGCCTCCATGTCCCACCCAGCTGGCGAAGCTCCCAAGGCTCCTCCCCCCCAGCCTGGACAGAGTCTGGGCCGGGTTCTTGCAGAGAAGGAGAAGCTGAGGCTTGGGGAGGTCAGCTGCGTGCCCAGCGCCGGACGCTGGGAGCGGCCGAAGCGGGGGGCTAGAACCCACACGGCTGCAGCCCTGGCCAAGAGCCTCTCCAGCTCTGGGGGAGTGACAGAAGTCTCGTCTCTCTGAACAGGTCTGGTGGCGGCCTTCAAGGTCGCCACGCCCTTCTCCCTGTACATGTGTCCCGAGGGGCAGAACGTCACCCTCACCTGCAGGCTCTTGGGCCCCGTGGCCAAAGGGCACGACGTGACCTTCTACAAGACGTGGTTCCGCAGCTCACGGAGCGAGGTGCAGGTCTGCTCGGAGCGCCGGCCCATCCGCAACCTCACCTCCCAGGACCTGCACCTGCACCACGGAGGCCACCAGGCCGCCAACAGCAGCCGGGACCTGGCCCACCGCCACGGGCTCGAGTCCACCTCCGACCACCATGGCAACTTCTCCATCATCATGCACAACCTGACCCTGCTTGACAGCGGGGTCTACTGCTGCCTGGTGGTGGAGCTCAGGCACCACAGCTTGGAGCATAGCGTCTACGGCATCATAGAGCTGCAGGTGCAGCGAGGTGAGGGCCGGGGGCTGGGCGTGTGCACCTGGCAGCTGAGCGTGGGAGACGCGCCTGGGGGGATGGCACGTGGACCCATGTGCAATGGTCAGCCCAGGACGGCCACGTGGCTGTGACAGTGGGACCCTAGGAGAGACTGCTTGCGCAGCCGTGTGACTGGGGGTGTGTGATGCTGTGTATGTGACAGTGTGGCACCAGAAGCACATGTGTGGCCCTGCAGGATGCATGCTGCTGTCTGTGGCCACGGTGCGTGGAGCTGTGCAAAAGTTTCTCTAGTTCCTGGGTGTGGCGGGGAGGGAGGAGGGCAGACGTGCCTCTGGGTGTGAGTAGGGCTTTGAAGGCGAGAGGGTGGAGGGACCGGGGCTGGGAGTGTGACTGCTCACGGGCACACCACAGCGTGCTGATTGCGTGTCACGGCGCGACGGGCATGTGACCTGGGCACAGGCCACCCCGTTGCTTGCTGGGGAGTGTTCTTGTGCTCCTCCTTAGGGGTGAGCGCAGGGGTTAGTGGACTGGATAGCGGTGTGGGCGCCGGCAGGTATCCGCCTAGCTTCGGGGGTGGCATGAGGACAGGCAGGGCACGCCTGGCTGTGTGGCAAGAATGTGTCAGTTTGTGTGTATGTGTGTGAGTTTGTGCAAGTGTGTGAGGTACATGTGTGGGATGTGTATGTGCTGTGTAAGTGTGTACGTGTGGTCTGGGTGTGTGGTGTGTGGGGTGTGTGTTCACGCACAGGCTCCAGCTGGGCCAAGTGGGCGCTGGCACCTGTGTCTGTGCTGGGAGGGGCTGTGCTGGCCTGGGCAAGCTTCCCTGGCCTCCCGGGCCTGTCACCCCCCTAGTGACCCTTCTCTTTGCTCCCACAGGCCAAGAAGTGCCATCCAAATGCATCGCGTACCCACACTCGCCCCAGGAGAGTGAAAGTAAGGCACCGCCTTCTTGCCTCTTCTTGGCTGTCTGTTCTTTGTTCTCTTCCTGGACTCAGACCCCATTGTGAACTCTGACCTCTGACCTCATCCCCCGAAGCCCACGGATCCCCCATTACTCCTCTGCTGCTGACAACCCCTTTGCTTCCGTCTTCACCTGAGCTTTGTGCCACAGCCCCCAGAAACCCTCTCGGCTTCCAAGCCCTCACCGTGGGAGCACACTGCTGGAGGGGTGAGGGGTGAGAGTCCTCCCAGGCAGTCCCTGGTGGGCTGAGCCCTGGCAGTGACCTTGGGCCAGGGAAAGTCTCCCATGGCGATGCTGGACGCCACGGGCTGCTGAGCCTGCCTTCAGCGAGCCCTCACCCTGCCATCCAGCCCTCTGCAAAATGGGACGGCTGGAGGGTTGTGGGGGGCTCCTCCCGGCGCAGCGTACAGGGGATGCTCAGGGAGGGGAACAGAACTTCTAGGTGCCAAGCTCTGTGCTAAGACACATTGTTACCATCTCAGGAAATCTTAGGAGAACCCTGTGAAGTTGGCGTCGTTCTTGTCACCCTGTATATGTAGAAACTGAAGCCCAGCAGGTTGCCATGACTTGTCCAAGTTCAAGGAGAAGCAAGGGGAAGCACCGCTGAGGTTTGGCTTCAGGCCTGCTTAGCTCTGCCCAGCCTTCCTCCCAGCCCAGTGGAGGAGACTGGACATGCTGTGGCATTTGCTCAGAGAGGCCCCCATGTGGGGAGACACTGCTCGAGGGGGTCCCCGGGCACTCAGAGGCCAGGCGCGGATGCCCAGCAGCGTGGAGACAGCAGGCCAGAGGAAGACGCCTCTCCCGAGCAGAGGGCCCTAGCTTCCAGAGCTTGCTGGCCACCCAGGATCTACTGGACACCCAGTGTGGACCAGGCTCAGCACAGGCCTTGGAGACCCAAAAATCCAAACTGCGTTCCTGCCCTGCTGGAGGACCCAAGCCAGGGACGGGGAGCAGCTAAGCTGTGTTGGCGCTCCTACTCGACCTACTTCCCCCTGCCCCCCACCAACAGTCAGACTAGCCAGGAGCAAAATCAGAATGCACATTCTGGTCTGAGCCAGATTCGCATGGAACTAAGAAACGCTTTGGTTCAGCCCCACTCCCTACGCACCACAGAGCTCACGTGCCACCCCAGCACCAAGTGGCCACTGTCCTCGCTTCCTCCACGGGCAGCTCCCTGGTAAGGTGGGGGGCAGCCTCGGAGTGGGCCCCTTCCTTCCCACACAGCAGTCCCCGCGACCTTGCGTGGGCACGTGTGCCTGTGTACAGGACGGGTTGACTCACACCTTCGGGACACACGGTGCTCACTTCCCCTTGCCCCTTCCACTCTGTCACTTTGACTGCAAGGCTCTTAGGGACAGCCACCTCTGACATCACCCCCATTTTATAGATGGGGAAAACGAGGTTCGGTGTATGAAGTGCTGCTCAGAGCCAAGAGGAGACCCCAGGGTGCCCGATTCCTGGTTTGCAAACCCTGCCGGGGCACCAGACTGCCTTCCTGTCTGTTTATACCAACTTTCTGAAAATTAATTATAGGATTGAAGTCTTGGGGCCAGAGATGAGAGGTGCTGGAGGGGATAAAGCTAGAGAAACTAGGTGCAAAGTGCAAAGGGAACTGAGATTTGGTTAGTTTGTTCTTGATCTAGAACTCTAGAGAAGCAGCTACTGGAATTAAGGGAAAAGAAATCACCTGGGAAATGCCAGGAATCGGGCTGATAAGAGCCCTTAGAATGAGGCAGACACCTTGAACGTGACCGTCAAGAAAGGGTCAGGTTTCCTCTTCAGGTTTTTGACATCTTCTTTCCTATCCAATTCACGGGGGTGTGAACTCTCACTCTGTCCACTGTGAATGGCCGCTGGAGGGCCAAGCTGTTGAGGGCAGGGGATTGGCTTTGATGACTTCTGCAGTCCCCTTCCTGGTGCTTGGTCCTGGGAGCCTGAGTCTGGACACTGTCCGTGTTAGCCCGTCAGCACTGAGGCCAGCGCTGTCACAGGTGGGAAGAAATCGGGCGGTGCCTTCTGGGTTGGGTGGGGGTCTGTTTAGACAGCACTTCCACTTTCTGCCTACCATTTCCTCGTTGAGAAATGGGAAATGGGAATGAGTGTGTCCCCTTCCTTCTAACAGGCAATCACGTCAGTGTTATCTAAACTCAGAGGACCCTGTGCCGGGCACTAGTGAGGAGGACAGTAGGGGAGAGTGGAGACTGTGGTGAGCACACGTAGGGTAGCGCCAGCTGCTGCCAGGCAGGATGGGGGCTGCCCAAGGATATCAGAGCCACAAAGGCAGAAATTCATATTATGTGAACTCTCCATTTAAAATGTTGGCAACTGATTACAAAACGAATGAAGTGCTTCGTAGGACACGTTTGCAACCTGAGTCCGTTCTCCTGAAAGGTGGTGTGGTGACGTGGTTAAGAGCACAGACCCTGAGATCTGCCAAGTTCCTTAACCTCCCTGTGCCTTAGTTTCCTTGTCTGTAAAATGGAGATGACAATTATAATAGCGCCTACTTCCAGGATTGTTAGGAAGCTAAAATGAGGTACTCTGCATAAATTGCTAAGAACCATGCCCGGCCCAAGGCGCTGTGTAAGTGCTGGCTGTTATTACATCTAGATAGGGCCTGCTTTCCAAGCCAACTCAGCCCCTCGCGCAGGATGGCGAGAAGGTGGCGGCAGGGAGCGGCCCCTTGTTCTCTAACGGTTTTAGAAACAGCACTTAGCGGCCCCAGGGCCTGCTCCTGGGTGTCACTCTCCATTGCCACTCACCTCGGGCTAGACCCAGCCCCGGCTTGCTCTGAGACAGGTACCTGTTCAGAGGCTGGTGCTTCCAGCCGGGAAGTTCTTTGTTCTTTTTCTTCACTAATTTTAGCCCAAACCCGGGTCTCCTAAGACTACCCTTGGCAAGTGGGAGAATTGCTGGTCTATGAAATATGAGAGTTCAAGTCTGCCTGGGGGTGGGGCGGTGTCAGGAGGGGAGTGAGGCTGGGGGAGTTGGTGCCTGAAGAGCCCCCACATGGCCGAGGGGCTGTTGTTTTACCTTGAGCCCATGAAGGGGGCCCGGTGGCCCATCTTTCCCCCAGTACCCCCTGTCCCCAAACACGGCAGGATGTGCGGTCTGCTTTCATCCAGCCGCTCCCTGGGAAGCCAGGTGGCCCACCCTCAGCTGCCAAATGTGCCAGACCCACGGGCCACCCGCAGGCTGGACAGATGGACAGAGGCCCAGCGGGCAGGCCGGCCCTCCCCCTTCACCCGAGGCGCAGAGGCTGGCACACTCCTCAGCGCTGGCTGGTGGCTGCCGCTGCCCGGTCACCTTCCCAGGAAGAGCCTGGCCCTAGCGACCCCCGAGCTCCCCCCCTCCACGGTGGTGGAGCCCAGCATTGGCCACCCGTGGGGGTGCTGGGAGGCTGGACTTGCAGGGGAGCCCACGGCTGCAGAGAGCAGTGGGCCCACGAGAGCTGTCCCCAAACCAGCTCTCCTGCCCCAGCCTCAACCGAAAGCTCAGGCTGAAGGGGAAACGCAGGCTCCCTAAGCGAAACCAAGTCCTGCTCCCCTAAAGAGGCAGCAGTGAGGACGCAGGTCAGGCAAGGGGCTCTGGCCAACCCCCACCCGGAGCAGTCAGGGAGCCGGAATTGGTGAACACCTGAAGAACACCAGAGGCCGAGGCCTGCTTTGATGGTTGGAAAAGATCGCTTTGCACCCAGCTTCTCAGATATTGCCCACAATAAGGCCTTTTGATGGGGTTTAGAAACACGAAGTGTCTGAATTACAGAATATTTTCACTTTCAATATTCCATGGCAAAATGCAACCTTGCTGGGATCTGTGGGGAAGCTGCTTCAATGTGAAGACGAACTTGCTTTGTAATTAGCATAGCAAGTCTTCTTGGACCAGAGGGTATTTCTATGGTGCCCGAAAAACAGTTCGTTCTGTTCCATGCTCCGAACAAACCCCCCTGAAAGCCTGTTTACACCAAGTTGTTTAGCAACACAATAAAGTAAAAAACAGCCTTTTTTCCCCCGTAAATAGACCACATCCCTCCCCACTCGCAGAGCTCTCCAAGGAGAAGTTGACATTGTGACAAAGGCCCCCAGCCCATCTTTTGGCAGAGGGAGGGGCTGAAACTGGGAAGGAAATGCGTGCACGCTGGTTGTGGTTGCGAGGTCTGTTCCCAGCCAAACTCCTGGAGTCAGCAGATGGAGGGAAATAAACCGAACTTCCCCATGCTGCGGGGGGTTGTGAGGCAGTACAACCTTTTTGGAGGGCAATTTAGCAATAGCCGAAAACACACATATTCTTTGTCTCAGCAATTTCACTGCCAGGAGTTTAGGTAAAGGTGCTCAAGTATGCCAAGATGCAAATGCAAAGTGCTCATTCATACGTTGCCAGTCATGTTTGGAAGCAACCTAGATGTCCACCAGTAGGGGACTGTTTCAATATGTGTTGGGTTAGCCGTGCGGTGAGGTCCTATGGGGCTAAGCAGAATGAGGGAGATCTCTGTGCCCTTCTGGCGAGATGGGCAAGACCCGTTAAGTGGAAAAAGCAGTTGTCATGTGACCCTATGTATGCTGTATATGCCTCTCCATCGAGAGAGGCACAAGACACCCCTGTGATTACCTCTTTGGAGAGACTGGGTAGAGGTTTAGAGAAGATTTTGGGGGCAGAAAAAAATTTCAATTGGACATATTTTTGTCATTCATAAACTTTAAAATTTAAAAATGTCACTCAAGGATCCCACATTTTAATTTTTCTCCCATGACTTTTGGGCATGAGAGCAAGAGGCAGGGCTTCCAGACACCTCACTCTGGAGCTAAGGGCTCTCTGGTGGTTTGGGGCTCCTTCTGACCTTGAAGCCTGCAGCACGGGGTCTGTGAAAGGCTGGCTCCCCACCACCCCCCGCTCCCCCCTCCCCCCTCCCCCCTCCCCCCCATTCCCCCCTCCCCCCTGCCGAACAGCGCATGGCCCTGGGCGTTGAGCTGTCAGGGCAGGATGGGGACTCGGATCTTTCCTTTCTGCGGAGCTGCGGCCCGGGGCCCTCTCTGCCAGGGGGGTGCCCAGATCTTCCACGCATCAGTCAGAGGAGCTGGTGCTCGTGCAGGTTGCGGGGGGTCTGGCTGGGGGCCTGGGTAGAGTGGGCCTTCCCTCCCTGGGCCTCGGTTTCCCCTCAGGAGGAGCAGTGGGAACGGGCGCTCACCCTGGCTGCTTCTCTGCCCTTCAGGCATCACGGCCGCGGCGCTGGCTACGGGCGCCTGCATCGTGGGCATCCTCTGCCTCCCGCTCATCCTGCTCCTGGTCTACAAACAGAGGCAGGTGGCCTCCAACCGCCGTGAGTATCCCTGCCCCCCGGGGCGGGCGGGGGCCCTGAGGGACCCGCTGCAGCCCCCGGGTCAGCCCCTGGGGTTAACAAAGGTGGAGTTTCCCCACCCTAGAGATGGGCGCTGCTAAAGCGCCTGCGAGGAGCCAGGCTCAGGGAACGAGCGCTGAGGGGCTCCAGGAGCCATTTCTGGGGCCTGAGCACTCATGAGACCCCGTGGCTCCCACGGCACTTGGTAAATATCTGTTGAGTGGGTGAATAATCATATGGAGCAGTTCAAATTGATTTGTAAAAATCCTCCCTCTCTGAGATCCTCTGAGGACCTGCTTTAATGGCTTGTTTTGTGGTTAGCTTAGTAATCTATTGGGGCGAAAGTGGCCTTTGGAGTGTCAGAGCTGGGAAGATCTTACACATAACTTAATTCAACTCTTTTCTTTTACAGAGGAGAGGCCTAAGATCAGCAGGTTAAAAGAACTATTCCCACGTTACCTAACTTAGTAAGGGGCAGAGCTGGTACTCGAACCCAGAGCTTTCAACTCATACGCTCTCCAGGGAACATATTGCCATCGTAATAAAAAAGTACTCGTCAGCACGAGTGTCGTGGCCGACAGCGCCTAGCAGATGGAAATATGCCAGGCTCGTCACACGCGCTCTCTCACTTATTCTTAATTACAATGCCAAGAGTTTGGGGCTACTGTAGGCCCATTTCACAGATGAGCAAACTGAGGCACAGAGAGGTTAAGCAGTTTGCCCAAGGACCTGCACAGCAAGTGGTGGAGCCAGGCTTCAAGTACCAGCTATAAACACCCTTCGCTCTCCTCGCAGGCGACAGTGCCCCCTTTGTCCGGCCCCAACCCCACCCGTGAGCCTAGGCCCTCTCAGAGCAGGGGCCCTCTCCCTGAGCCTGGCACCCCCTCCCCGGCCTCTTCCCCTCAGCCTGGCTGCAGCAGGCCAGGAGGGAGGAGGCTGTGCCACCGCGTGTCACACCTGCTTTTCCCTCTCAACACCTCACCTGATTTTCTCGGGCTGACCTATAGCACCTTGACGTTCCTCCCTCCCCTGGGGGCCTAGATGGGAGCCCCCAGGCACTCAGGGGCCCTGGCCACCTCACTCTGGCTCTCAGGTCGCCCGTATTCCTCTCACAAAACCCACCACAGCCCACCCGCAGGGATACGGCAGGGGCAGGTAAGGGGGCGGGGACCCGAGAGGCACCCAGGGGCTCAGCAAGGGGAGACGCTGCCCCACGGTCCCCATCGGCGCCTGCTCGTCCCTCGTCCCCGCCACAGTTCCACGGAGGTGGGGAGGGGGAGCAGGAAGGAGGCGTCCAGCAGGCTTGCCGCCTCCGGGTGAAGAGGTGCTCGCTGTCCCCTTGCTCCAGACCATGATGGTCGCGACGCCATGTGATCTAACAGGGACCAGGAACTGGGGGAGCAAATCCCAGGGCCTGCGTGGCGGCCCCAGGGGTGCCGGCTGGAGGCCTGTCGGGGTGGGGGAGGCTGGAGGCAGAAGGAGTCAAGGCTCCGCAGGGGAGGCTGCCGGAGGGTGGCCAGAGCGGGACAGCCCCAGGCCACAACGCCGTGGGCATGTGTCCCGAGGCGGGGGACAGCCTGCGGGTCCTCCCTGTTCTATGCACTGTGGCACCTCCAGTCCAGGTGCTGGGCCCTGGGTTTCTTAAAGGAAGGGTCTTTGCCCGTCCCAGGAAGGACGTGGGGCGGAGCGACGCCGATGAACTAGACCCAGAGAGGGGACAGGTGGGGCCGGAGGGCCAGCTGGGCAAGGCTGGGACCCACGCTGAGCACGGCCTCTGAAACCCCAGGTGAACCCTGTTCCTACGGTGGGCAGCCACTTTCTAGCACCTCACCCCCAGATGTGACATCTGCAGTAACAGAAAGTGGTCAATCATTTGCATTCTAATAAAAATATTTCTGAGGCCGAAAAGAAAAGAGGAGGAAGGGCTGCGCGCACTCTGGAAGGCAGTTTGCTGGGGAGGCCGATGGATGTGGGTTCCTATCTAGTTTCAGCCTGAGAATCAGTCTCTGCAGCTCTAAAATGGGACCAACGATCCTCACCCAAGGGGGGTGCGGAGAGGATGGAATGAGGCATGAGTGGTGCCTGCGTGGACGGGAGCCACGATTCTTACACGGCGGAGGCTGCGGGCACCTTTGTGCAACTTCCCCATGTTTGTTCTTTCGTCGCGCCCCTCCTCCACCATCTGTTTCCCCATAGCAAGCAGCAAGCAGCAAGGTCCCTTAAAACGAGAAGGATCTGTGGGAGTACGGGGAGCTGTAAGAAAGAAGGAAGTTGGGCCACTGCATCCTAGTTAGTGGCCAGTTTGGGGGGTGTGGGGAACCCAAGAGTAAGGCATGGGGGTGCAGCCCCTTGCAGAGAGCAGAAAGTGGGCCAAAAGCCTGAGAAGTGCGGGGGTGCCCCAAGATTCTCCTTGAGAGAGGCCACCTCCTGCCCTCCTAAAGCCATTCTGTCAGGCAAGGTGGAGATGGGACAGAGAGAACCAGAAACTCTCGGATTAGGAACTGGCCTTGCAACACTCCCCCGCAGTAAATCATGGCTAAAAACCACACGGTGGCAAATGTCCAAACAGGAAATGGCAATTAGCAAAATCAGGAGCCAGGCCTTCCGTCTATACTTAAATCCCAAAAGTCAAACCCTGCCTAAGTCAAGCCAGAGAAAGCTTAGCTGCCTTTGGTTTCCTGGTGGCAAAGGTTGCAAGATGCAGACTGGAGTTTCACGTATGGATGGTAGAAACCGGCCCCTCCAGGAGGCACCCCTGCGGAGCCACGTGCAAAGCCGCACAGGCCTCCTGCATGGGGTGGGGGTGGGGGGCTCGAGGGCTGGGGGCTGGGCCTGGCCCCGCCTGGGGCCAGGGATGCTGTCTGGGGCAGCCTTCCCTTCTGTGACTGGCTCCTCTCTTGGTCTGTCTTTAGGGGCCCAGGAGCTCGTGCGGATGGACAGGTAAGGCCCATGGAGACCTCCCCAAGGAAACTTCCCACAGGTGCCCCTGCCCCGCCTCCCAGGGGCTCCATCTTCTTGCTTCTCCTGGACCTCTGGCTGTGACGGCGCCAAGGAGGCAGGGGGCGGGGTCACTTTGGGCCAGGACAGACTGACTCTCCCCGCTCCACCAGCATCCTTCCCACTGTCCTCCCTCATCACTGGTTATATCACGATGATGGGGCTCAGAACACAGACTGGGCTGACCTGGCCGCCCCTTCCCCCCACTCAGTGCCCTGTCCCAGCTGCCAGGGAGGAGCCGTTTCTGCACAGCAGGGCCCCTGCTTAGTCGCCTGCCGCAGCTGGCTGGAGGAGCACCTGCCCCCGAGGCCCACATATCGGCCCGGCTGGTGCTCTCCTGCCCACCTCCCCCGGCAGGCCGAGCTCTGATGGGCCATGCATCAAGGGGCAGGCAGGGCCGGGTGGGGACCCGGGAGGTAGCAGCTGGCCGGGGTGGACACTAAAAGAGCATGCAGAGTGGGGCAGCGGGTCGGCCCGGGCACACGTGGAGTCGTTCTCCCGGCAGGGCACGTCAGGGGGAAACCGTCCTGCTGTGGCAGACCGCCAGGGCAGAGGCTGGCAGGGCCCAGAGTGGTCAGCTCAGGTCGGAGTGGGGTCGGCAGGGGCTGTGTGAGTTCCTGCGCTTAAGGCACGGAGCCAGCACGGAGCGCGGCGTGGAGAACGCGCTCAGGCTCCTCTGGTTGGAAAGGGATAGAAGTAACGCTGGCATGTCCGCGTTGGAGGGGTCTTTGAGGTTGTCTCACTCCCAACAGGGAAGAGAAGGGCACCCCTCCCGTCACTCAAGACGACTTTGGGGGTGTCCAATCCTAATGCCATCAACTCTGCTGACCACAGGGGAACTTGTCCCCAAACTCCCCAGGCTGGTGTCCCTGGGCTCCCCGGCTGGGTCAGACCACGGGGAGAGCCGGGCACCCTGACTCCCTCAGCTCGGGGCGTGTGGGGAGGGGGAGCTCAGTGGGCCTTTTCTCCACCGGGAGAGGCTGCTGAGGCTTGGGGAGGCAGGGGAGGGGGCGGGAGGGAAGACAAGTGGGTTGGGCTGGGGGGTCGGGGAGGGTAGGGGAGGCAGCGAGGGCAGAGATGACCTTGACTCTGATTCTTAGCAGCAACACTCAAGGAATTGAAAACCCCGGCTTCGAGGCCGCTGCATCCCCTCAGGGGGTGCCGGAAGCCAAGCCCAAGCCCCCACTCTCCTACGTGGCACGGCGGCTGCCCTCTGAGTCTGGATGGCACCTACTCTCCGAGCCTGGCACCCCCCTGTCTCCTCCAGGCCCCGGGGATGTCTTCTTCCCATCCCTGGGTGAGTGCTTCCCCGACTCCCCCAGCACCCTGATCTCAGGTCCCCGTGGCCTGCCGGACCGTCCTCCCAGGCCAGCTGCCTGTGGGGCGTGCCTGCAGGGCTCCCTCACTCCCCGCCCTCCGGGGGGACCCAGAGCCTCAAGGTGAGGGGTAGAGGAGCTGATGGAGGAGATCCCTGTTCACTCTGCTTCTCCTTTCTTTTGCAGACCCGGTTCCTGACTCCCCGAACTTTGAAACTGTCTAGGCCAGCTGGGGGCCACTGGGCAGCTGTGGCTGGGCCTGTGGCAGGGCGCACTTGCGCCAGTGCTGGCCCTCTGAGTGGCCTCTTTGGCCTTGGCCTTGCTTTCCTCTCCAGTGTTCTGAGCTCAGCTCCCTTATGACCAGACGCTCATGCCCTCTGGATATTCTCCCGGGGAAGGGAGAAGATGCCGGATCATTTAGCCCTTGCCCCAAGGATGTTGGGGTACTGGAATCTCATCCCAAAGACCTGCAGTTCACCAACTACGGATGCCAAATGACCCACATCCTAAGAAGATCCAGAATATCCAGCTTTGCCACAGCCTTTCTACCCCGGATATGAGCCTTGTGAGCTGGCAGCAAAAATGGGGCAAGATTGGGCAGACTCCCACTGCCCCCTCTCCCGGGCATGAGACACGGAACAAGACGTGCAGAGTCCTCCCCCTGGACAACCGGGCCCCCAGCTCTCCCAAGGCTGCTTATCTGTAAAGCTCACTCTTTCGACCCTCGGGGCTCGGGGGCTGGGCCTGCCTGCCCACTGCCCCCTGGAGCTTGCCCCAGCTGCCTCCTACCAACCACCTCTCCGAGGAGCTGTCAGCAAATCTGGGGCTCCCAGTGCCCGCATTCTGGTCCCCAGAGCTCAGTGGTGGGAGGCCCCAAAACAGGAAGGACGTGCTGGGACACCACAGTCACTGTGAGCCAACTGGCACCTTGGGTAATCACAGGCCAGGCCAGGGGTTGCACTATCCACCGCAGAGTGGGGTGAGGGAGATAGGTGGGGCCTGCTGGGAAGGTGAGCAGAGAGGGACCCCCCGCCTCCGTCAGCGTGGTCAACAGGCAGGGCGGCCACATCGCATATTGGCCCGATTGGGATGCCTGGAACGTGGAAAGGGTGTAATGTAAGGACTTCACGGGGCAATCAGTGCCTCGGTGACCCCAGCGATGGATTGCAAGGGCGGGGCTCGCCCCCCCACTTTGCCACCTCGGTCCCTTCCTCCCGCCCCCGGGCTTCAGTCTTCCACCCCAGACGATCTGCGCCGTGTGCGCCGTGTCCTCGCCTCAAGCTGACCGGGTGGGGGCAGAGGGCGCGCCGCCTACGGAAGGGTCTGCTCCCCTGCCGCTCTGCCCGCCTCCCGCTTCGGGGCATGGCCTGGACTTGTTTTTATACACGTACTCAAGGACAGTTCTTTGTGGAATTGCGATTAAAGGATTTTAAAGCATGGACGAGGAGTGGGGGGATGACCTCTGCACGCTCTGGGGTGGACAGAGGGAAGCCAGGCCCGGAAGTGGGGAGGGGCGCGCCTGAGTCGGACAGGACGCGGGAGGCAGGACGGCGGAGGGGGCAGACGCTCCCTGGGTGCCCGACTCCCAGCAGCCTATGCCGGCCCTGCTGAGTTGAACTGGGGTGCCAGGACTTCCAGCCTGGGCGCAGGGGCAAGGTGGGACCAACACCAGGTTCTGGCAGCAGTGAGCCGGCCAGGCCACAGCTGGAGCCGGAGGGAACGACCGGACGGGTGGCCTTGCGTTCAGACCCACGGGCCTCGGTCCTGCTGTGCCAGGGGCTCCTCCTCGTCTCCCTGGGGGTCCCGTCTTCTAGTCCCTCTGCCCCCATGATATTCAGTGCCACTTGCCACACAAAGAGGGAGCTGTTGCCACAGCTCTCGGGGGCCCACGGGGCCGGGATGGAGAGGGTGACACCTGTTCCTTGGCAGGGCGGGGCTGTCCCTAACGTCAGAGGACGAGCCACCAGAGCCGAATCCCCGTCCCCCAGCTCAGGTAAAGCTCTCTCTGCCCCTCCTGACCTCGAGGCAGAGACGACTTCTAAGAATTCAGCTGCAGCTCCCCGGCCTGCTGCAGCTACCACGTGGAGGGAGGAGCCCCTGAGAAGCCACCGCACTTCCTCCCCAGCGCCCTCCTGCACGGCCTCCCCGCCGTCTTCTGGGGACCCTTACAGTGAACGCCGCGCAGTAACTTGGTGGTTTCCTGTTTTCAGTGAACTTTACTCCGAGCTCCAGGCTCCGGCTTCATCCATCCCCACCGTCCCTGCCCCCCGCGGCCACCGGGGCACCCATCCTGCTGCTGCCAAGCGCAGAACGGGGCAGGGTCGGCGCTGGGGCAGCCCTCTGTGCCCTCTCCAGGGATGCGGGCCCCTCAGGAGCCGTCAGCCCCCCCCGGGAGAGGAGGTCCCTACCGGCTCTGGCTCAGCCCCTGTGGGCCGGGGGCCCAGAGCAGGGTGGGGGGTCCTGGGTGAGGTCTGCCGCTGAGCAGGGTGGGCTGGGGCGTGAGCGTGGGAGGCTCATGGAGGACTGGATTCCTGGCACCGTAGGAGACCCTGGGAGGGAAATCTCTGTTTTAGGAACTAATTCGTTGTTAGGAGATGAGTCGGAGTTAGGGGCCACATTGCCCATCCCCCAACATGTAATAAAGACCCTCCACGGGAGAGACTAAGGGAATGGATGTCAGGCACCATGGGAAGAGAGCTGAGGACTGCTCGGCACTACCTGAAAACGTGCCACGGAGCACTGGTAAAACCTGCTAGTGGGTCAGGCGGGCCCTGCCTGGGGGTGGCTGCAGCAATGGGCACAGGGGTGGTGATGTGGGAACCCAAGGGCCTCTTCTAAAAGTCCACCCCTGGGGCTGCCCTCACTCCTGCCCAGCTAGAGCTCCCTCACACGTGGGGGTCAGCTCGAGCACTCAGGCCTGGCCTCGCCGTGCTGGGGGCAGGGGTAAGATTTGTTCAGCGACCCCGAAGGGAGCCGCAATGGCCAGGAAGAGGACCTGGAGTTGCCAGCCAGGAGGCTGGACGCAAAGGCCTCTTGAGAATTAGACACTCACGGCCCAGCTGAGCGTCCACCCCAGTCCGCAGTGAGCACGGAGTCTGGCACGTTCACTGGACACTCCCTCTTCTCGACTTCTCTTTCCAGCTTGGCTGCTTTGTCTCCCTAACTTTTTGTGAGTTCCAGGAGGCCTGGTCCAACAAGGGCCCTTCCTGTGACCCGCCTGCTGGGCTGGTGACTGGCACACAGCCACACCACCGCGTGCGGCTAACCCAGGGAGCCGGGGTTCTGTTCTCTGACCCCTCCCAATTGTTAGCGCCACCTCCAACTTTCTACCAGGTCTAGTTCCTAGCAGCTTTGTCTGGGCCTGGCAGCATTTCCTCAACAGCAGTAGTACTCTGAGCTTGTTGAAGGCCAGTGAGGTTTCATTTTTTTCTTAAAGCAACTCTGATCTATTGGTATGTCTTCCTGAAATATGGGTTGAGAGGGATTTTGAACTATCAATACGGCTTGGTGAGAAAGTGCTGTGATCGGCTAGCAATGTCTGTCCAGGGCACAAGAGAGGGAAGTTAAAGTACTCTGAGCTTGTGAAAACATTTTATGTGTTATTACTTGTTTGATCTGCCCACCCCTGAAAACCGTCGGAGTTTTTATTGTCCCTCTTTAACGCACGAGGAAACTGAGGTCCCCAAGTTTGTGTCTTGTTATGTAAGTGAGCGGTGAAGCTGGATCTAAAGTCCAGTATCCTGCTTCCCAGGCCAGGGCTGAATTGAATGGCCTTCACCCTGGACTTGCCTATTGCATATTCCTGGGCTCCAGGAGCTGAGCCTGCACCCACAAGCCCACAGCTCTACCCCACTCCACACCAGAAATGCTCTGTGTGTGCCCTGCCTGCCCTGGCCTTGGCCATCTGGCAGAGCCACAAGACCCTGTTACTAATACGGTTGGCTCCTCCCCTATCAGCTCTTGCCACCCTCTTTCTGTTAGCAACCCTGAAGCCACAGGACTCCCAGTGGATATGGTGGCCCGTGCACCCCACTTCCTCACAGCAGGGGAGGCTCTCAGAGACCAGAAGAGGATGGGGAAGGGAGAAGCTCTCAGCCCACCACTGGGCATAGCCCTGGGCTCTTCGGAGCAACTGAGCCAGTGGTACCTGCAGCATTTGAGCAGCTGCAGAACATCCCTCAAGAGGCAGAGCTAGGGGAAGGGTCTGGATTTAGTCATCCTGAGCCAGGGAAGGCGTATCTACTTGGTGTGTAGCACGGGGAGGGGACCAGACTTGGGGTTTCCAGAGCTTGAGCTGGCGTGGGGGGGTAGGGGAGCAAGCTTCACGAGCAGGAGGCGGGTCCAAGTTTAATAAACAAAAGAGCCCCTGCCCTAAACACAGGAGGTGAGCTGCCAAGAGCAGTGTCCCCAGCTCACAGACTAGCTGCGGCAGCTGCTGGGGACTCGTACCAGAAAGGGGTGGTGGGAGATTTTCTGTCCTCCTGCCTGGACAGGTGACTTCTGCAGGTCCCACCAGCCTTGAGAAGCCAGGGCTTTTCCCCTGGGACTGTGTAGCCTGCTGGCCGTGTGTCGTGTGGCAGGGCGGCTGCCGCCCTCCCTTCCCAGCCCCTGCCAGTGGGCCTCTGAGGCTGGGGCTCAGCCCTGACCTAGAAGTTGCCTTCCGTCCTTCCTCTCCGGGCCCAGCCCTTCCTCTTGCAGGGGCCTCCTTGGCGTCCACTTAGATGTCCCCCAAGCCTGGCCTCCCCACCCACAGCTGGGAGCTAGCCAGGGGCCGAGGCTGCACAATGACTTCCCCGGGCTGGGTGGAACCCACTGTGGGAGGGACCTCGACTGACCCTTGCAGCACAAACTGTTCCAAGTGTGCATGATATAAGGATGACAGTTGGGAAGAGCCACCTAAGTTGTTTGCAGGAATATTCTGGTCTCAGAAAACTGGGGGTGGGTGGAGGCAAGAAATGGAGAGCTGAGGCAGCTGGGAAGTAGGGTTTCTCTTGGCTTTTGGGAGGCTCTTGGTAGACAAATCCCAGGCCCCTGCTTAGAGATCCTCATCCTTTAGTAAATGGCTGCAAATGCCTCCTCCAGAAAACTTCCCCTGGCTCTGGCTCTGTGCTCCTGGTGCTCTCTCTTGACTTCCTAGCCTCTAGCACAGGGTCTAGCATGAAGTAGGTGCTGAATGAATGAATGAATGAATGAGTGAACAATTATGGCCTAGTAGTAGGTTCTCAAATTATGCTTCTGTGGTCACTGCAGTCCTTTACTGAGGTGTCCCCTGCACATAATCAAATCATGGGGTTCTTTTTCCCAAGAAAGTAAAAAAAAAAAAAAATTGAGAAAGAAACAGACTCTTCTCAACTTAAGATTTTTCTCCAGCTGGTGCCCGTGGCTGTTTGTTTGTATCTGTGTCTGGAGAAAGCTGGGGTCTGACTCAGCCAGAAGGCCAGACACACATTCCCCTGGTGACGGCCTCAGGGGCCTCCACCCCGACCTCCTCATCTGAGGCTGTTTTCTGGGGCCCTGGGGAGCAGTGATGGTGATGGCAGGACGAGGAGGGTGGAGAAGGAGACGGCGCTCCTCGCCACCCTGCGCCCCCCACGCTCACCACGGGGCAGGGCTGAGAGCTGCTTGCAGGGAGGGTCAGAACGTCGGCGCCCGAGTGGGAGGAGGCAGTGCCCCGGGCCCGGGGGCTGGCACGGGCATCTGCAGAGGGTCCGGATGGAGACTCTTCCCGTCCACTGGCACCTGTCCCGCGTCCTGCGGGCACTGTCTGGGGAGTGGCCCGTCTGTTCTGGGGGGCCAGGAGGAGTTCCGTTTCTTCAATTCCCACTTCTTCTGGGGACCAACAGGAAGCCAGACCTGGCCTCTGCGCTCAGGGTATAAAACGTGGTGGGCGGTAGGATGCCTCCTAAAGGAAGGGCTTAGAAGCAGCAAGTCACAGAGCCGGAAAGCAGAGTGGTGGTTACCAGGGGTGGGGCGAAGGGGCAATGAGGAGCTATTGCTAAACGAGGATGAGTTTTGGTTCCGGATGATGAAAATCGTTTGGAAATACTTAATGGTGAAAATTACGTATGTGTCAATGTACTTAATGTCACAGAATTGTCCACTTAAAATGGTTAAGATGATTTTCATGTTTTATCACCATTAGAACTAATGAGGGAGGGGTGGGGGGGTCACTAGGTCAAAATGGGGAAGAGAGCAGTGTGGCAGATGCTATTGGTTGCCTACCCGAAATCTATTTCCCACCTTTTCCTCACTAACAGAACCCTGTTTTCATTTGAGGCAGTGATGTAACTAGCCTAGAGAAATAAGTCAATTATGACAGTCCTGTCCCTCATTTTTCCAGCCTGCCTTGAACCTAGGATGCCTATGCGACCCACTTGTGGTCAACGAGACATAAGCAGGACTCTGGAGGGTGGCCCTGGGAAAGCGTTTGCTTTCCTCATTAAGGGGCAGATGTGGCTGGCAAAAGATGTCCTTTTGTCATCTTGCTTTAAATGCTGACATGATAGCTGGAGCTATAGTAGCCATTTTGCAACCATGAGGGCAAGGCCAAAAAATATTAGCACTGGTATTATTGAACACGAAACCAACGTTTATAATTCTCTCCAGAAATTTTGCTATATTAGAAAAATATATTCTGATTTATTTATGACTCCACAGTTAAGTTTCTGTTACTTGCAGCTGAAAGCATCTCTACCTGCTATTGGAGGGAAGACCAGGAGGGGTAAGTCTCCTTGAAGCTAGGTGCAATTGTGATAGCTGGAAAATGTGCCTATTAAAAAAGTTTATTCTTAAGCAGCTCTGAAAACTTAAAATACCTTCCCCAGATCTAGTGGAACTGGTTTTCTATTAATCTACTCTAAGTAGCTTAAACTTTGTTCTTAGTTCCTAGAAGAACAATAACCGGACCTTCCCAGTTCTACTCCCAGGAATGTCAGGGATAAGATAACATCTCAGCAAAACCACAGAGTGGTTCCTGGGAGCACCTTTTAGCCCAGGAAATCTACCCTTCCCTCAAGGACAAAAGACTGTGAACCACGACAAGCAAGAGTTTAGCGTGCTGGAGAGAAGACAGGATTATGAAATCTCCCCACACCCTGTCACAAGATCCTGTCAAAAAATTCCAGAGTCACCACCTACGTGGAGGAATGCATCAGAGTAGTCACCACGTGAGCCTCGACCCCTACTCCCCTATAAAAACCCTCGCCCCCATTCTCACTCTGAATTGATTTTTTGGGAAGATTCCCCAAGTTCCTTGCTTGTGCACTTGGAATAAATCACCTTCTCACTGAGAGCTGTGCGTCTCCTTTATAGCGGATAGGGTGGGCCTTTGGGAATAGCTGTGCTTGGTAACAACTGGGGAGGGTTTATGTCAAAACTGGGCCCCCCAAGTCACCACAATAAATGGCGCTATCCTCCATCCTGTGTCCTTTAAATGTGCCTCTATTTGGTCCACTGGGTGTGACTGACTGAAGGGACACTGGTGACACTGGGCGGCCCTGGAACTGAGGATCCCCAGGGGGTTTCCCAGAGCCAGTGCCAATTCCTGGGCTCCTCAGAATGTGGTGGTGGGGTTTCCTGGGACTGGCCCCCTTTCTACCAGGCTCGCTGGAGACACTGCCAGATAGCGAGCCCAGCCCAGCGCTGCCCTGGCCCCCCAATCCACAGTGCCATTGCCAAAGGAGAGGGGGGCTCTAGAGTCACCTGAGGGTGGGAAAGGGACAGAGCTGAGGCCTCATTTACAAGCAGGTTCCCTAATGGTTACCACATCACTGTGGAAGATTTACTGCAAAAATGCCCCCAAGTCTTCACCTCTATCTCCACACTCCCTGTAATGTGATGTTGCAACTTCTTTCCTCAAAAGGTGGAGTTTAGAGTGTGATGTCAGTGATAATAACAGTGCAGGGCCCTCCAGGGACTGTCCCTCCCC
This sequence comes from Dasypus novemcinctus, assembly GCF_030445035.2. Taxonomy (NCBI): domain Eukaryota; kingdom Metazoa; phylum Chordata; class Mammalia; order Cingulata; family Dasypodidae; genus Dasypus; species Dasypus novemcinctus. Next base: position 80,775,195 of record NC_080678.1, on the reverse strand, counting down.
AGAAACGCTGAAAATCTTGGCAAAAACCCTAGGAACTCTGGAAAACAGTCAGAGGTTTACAGTAACCAAGCAAACACTCAGCCTGGAGAAAGGCCACTGAAATTGGGCAGGAGATCTTTGCGGCATTTTACTTCATCCCGGCTTTAGCCCGCCTCCCAAGCTGTGGCAGAGTCGAAGATGACAGCCTGATTCCAGGCCTGGGCACCTGGATCCCCAGGGAGCAGAACAGACTTGGCTCCCAAGGAATTGTTTGTCTCTTCCCACCGACAGGGATTTTGCTGAAAGACTGCTGCAGGGGGCTTCCCTTTGTTTTGCCTAACTTGGAACTCTAAAAGGGTGGAGTAGCTACAGGAGTCTCTGAAAACAATGAAAGCCAAATGAACAAGTCACTGCCACTGCGAGCAAAAAAATAACAATTGTGGAAACAACAGACATTCCTAAAGCCTGGGAGTGAGATTTTTTGGAGAAAGGGAACCTAAAAAGTTATGGACATGCTCAGGAGAGGATACATGCTCAGGAACAACCTGCGAGGACCCTAAGCCCTCAGCTCTGACTTAGCCTCAGCACAAGCAGGAAGTGAAGGCTGAGGCAGAGTTGTCAAAGGCCTGGCTAGGCATTGAGGGAATGCCCTATCACAGAGCCAATCTGCAAAACCTGGGGAGTATTTCTATGTATGTATGTATGTATGTATGTATGTATGTATCTATCTATCTATCTATTTATCTATCTATCTATCATCTATTATCTATCATCTCTCTCTATCATCTAGCTACTCTTCTTTCCTTCTTTCTCCCTTCCTTTTCCTTTTTTTGGGACACATCATAATATTCAACACATCCAGCTTTCAACAAAAAATTATGAATCATGCAAAGAAACAAGGAAGCCTGGCCAATTCATAGAAAAAAATAGAATTGAACAAAAACTATCCCTGAAGAAGCAGATACTGGACTTGCTAGATGAAGACTTTAAATCAATCATGTATATGCTTAAGTTCTAAAGGGCAAAAGAACAAAGGACTAAAGAAACCAGGAGGATGGCATATCAATAAATAGCAAATATCCATAAAGACACAGAAATTATAAAAAGGAACCAAATAGAAAAGTTTGAGCTGAAAAGTGCAATAACTAAAATGAAAAATTTATTAGAAGGGTTCAACAGAAGCTTTGAGCAGACAGAAAAAAATCGGTCAACTTGAATATAAATCAAATGAAATTATTCAGTCTGAGGAACAGAACAAAAAAGAATGAAGAAAAATTAGCAGAGCCTAAGAGTTTGTGGGACACCATTAAGCACACCAACCTATGCTTAGAAGGAGTGGAGTACTAGAGAGGGGCAGAGAGAATATTTGAAGAAATAATGGTCAAAAGCCCCCAAATTTGATATAAAAGACATCAATCTTCACATCCAAGAAGTTCAACAAACTCCAAGAAGGATGAACTCAAAGAGATCTACACTGAGACACATTATAATCAAACTGTAGACAGCCAAAGATGAAGAGAGAAGTAACACATAACGTATAAGCCACTTATGGCCGATTTCTCAGTGGGAACCTCAGAGGTCTGAAGGCAGTGGGATGACACATTTAAAGTGCTGCAACAAAAGGCAAAGTTTGTTTTCCCATGTTTTAAATCTGGGCTGGCCCTGTGACTTGCTTTGGCCGATGGAATGTGGCAGAAGTGACCTTGTGCCAGTTCCAAGCCTGGGCCCCAAGAGGCCTTCCATGCTTCTGCTCTCTGTCCTGGAACCCTTTCCAACTGCCAATGGGAACAAGCGTGGTCTAACCTGCTAGGGGAAGAGAGATACGTGGGCTGGTTTTCCCTGTGCCCCAGCTGACAGACAGCCAAGCCCCAGAAGCACAGCCATTCAGCTGTCATGCAGCTGCCCACACACACATGAGAGAGCGCTGATGGTACCAGAAGAATTGCCCAGCTAAACCAGGTTTAAATCGCCAGCCTACGAAATGACTTAAAAAAAGATGATGGTGGTTTTATGCCTCTAAGGTTAATTCGGTGTGTAAGGCTGCATTATTGTGTCATAGACCCACTCCTCCTCCTCTTTCTCCTCATCATTTACTAAGTACTTCCAAATGATCTAATTTGATTTCCCAAACAACAACTCTGAAGCAGATACTATTATTGCTCTTTCACACATGACAAAAGCAGTGTTCTGACAGGCGCTGGCTTGCTCATGATCACGCAGCCAGGTCACAGCGGGCTCCGGCTTGGTGCTCCTGACTCTGAATTTCCCACTCTCATTTGCAAGCTACTCCCAGTCTTCACTCACCTCCCACCCAAGCCTATCACTCCTCAGACAGTCTCACCACTCAGTCCCTCAGGCCCCCGCCGACCTTTCTGACCTTGCAAACATTACCTTGGGCGATGGCCATGTGCATTCAGACGTCAGACTGGATGACCCTGCCAAGTCCCTTCTCACCTTGACATGTCCCTCCAACATGATTTAGGGAGAGGGGGTCAGAGGACACCTTTTCCTGTTTGTCACAAAGGCACCAGCGGCGCACAGCTTGGCAAGTGGAATGTGGGATGGATTTGAGCTCCTGCTTGCCCCTGGGGCTGGGCCCTAATGTACAGGTCTCCACCTGTACCAATCCATAAGCTGCTCTGCCAGAGCAAAGAAGACTGAATGGAAGCCTGAGTGGCTGTAGACGCATGAGAAATACCACTGTAGCTTTGCATGCAACAGGCACTCCCTAGGTACTTGTGGGTTAATGGACTAAACACATGATAAACGAGTTTTCAAAGCTTCACCCCACTGCCTGGAATTCTGTTTCTACCCATCTTGCTTTCCCCTCTCCCAGAAGGTAGAGCCACCCCTCACCCAGCTCTCACTCCCTGTGCCCACCCCGTCACTCACCGACAGGGTGGGGGTGCCCTCGTCCTCCACGGTGACCACCAGGTGGTAGAAGCTCTGGTGCTCGCGGTCCGGCGGGGCGGGCCGTGTGGCAATCTCACCGCTGATGCGGTCCATGCGGAAAGTCATGTCCGTGTTGCCTTCGGTGATGTAGTAGGACAGGATGCTGTTGATCCCGATGTCACGGTCGGTGGCTCTCACCTGGACCACAGTGGTACCCCCTCCCACATTCTGGGAGAAGAGCAGGAAAGGGGTCATTCTGGATTCAAAGTCTAGTGCCTGCTCCTGGCAGCCCAATGCTTAACCTAAACCTTCAAGAAGTTGTGCCTCGTCTACCTGGAGCAAGGATGAAGATGGCGATGATGGTGGTGAATGCCTACTATGTGCCAGGTCCTGAGTTAACTCATCGAATCCTCTCTATAGCCCTAAGAGTTAGGCAGGGGGGTTATTCCCATTTTCAGATAAGGAAGCTGGGGGGTTAGGAAGTAATTTGTCCAGAGCCAGGCTTTGAGCTGGACTCTAAAGCCCTGTGCTATCTTGCCCTAACGACGGTCTGACTTGGCATGATATCCAGCAATGCTGGAGCAAAAATTCTCCTGCAGTGGCTTAATCTTAAGGCAGAATACTAAATATATTGTTCTCCCCAGCAACTCTCCAAAGGTAAACCTCAGCTTCCTGTCAGGTGAAAGACAACTATCTTCTTTTCCTCACCTCTCCTACCACAAAAATATACCACATTCCAGGACCCAGGCCAGGCCCGGGGCATCTAATTATGAACGAGTAAGCCACAGTCCCCACCCGGGGGCCTGAGCGACGAGAGGGAGAGACAGACACATGGACAGGTCCAGGATGGCCGGCTGTCCAGGCGGCGGGGTCTGCCCATACCTCGTTCACACTGACGTTGTACCCAAAGGGGCTCTCGATCACTGGAGGGTTGTCATTGACATCCAGGACGGTCACCTGCAGGATGTGGTCCTGCTTGCGTGGAGGGGTGCCACGGTCTGAAGCCACAACCTACAAGGAGGAAGCATGGCCAGAGCCAGGGCTGAAGGGTGCTGGCGGTGGGGAATCAGGAGTAAGGAGTCCTGGAGGCCTAGGAGACTCGCCCATCCACCCCTGCCAGCTCGGGACCCTCCCCGAGGCTTTCACCTTCTGCCCGTGTTGGAAGCAATCCTTGCCCAGCCTCTGTCTGCCTCGGTGTCCTGCTTTGGAATCTGACCCCTGTCTGCCCGAGCCTTTACCTCCTGATCTGACCCCTGACTGTGATCTGGGCCCTGCCAGCCCCTGAGTATGACCCTGGGCCTGTGACCTGACCCAGGACCCCCGCCTTCAGCCCCAAAGGCCTCTGCCCCATGCACTCAGGTCCATGCCGATCTGATTTCTGGCAAATAGCCAAATCAGCCTCAAATAATCTTTCCAGCAACGAGCTGGTGACTGTTCCTGTGAGCCTTGATGCCGTCCAGAGGTCCCTGGAGCAGCAGTGAGTGCTCCAGCTCAGCTCCTTTCAGAGCCACCCCTGGTCCCCCAAGACCACTCAGGAAATGTGCCAGCCACAGCGGCCCTTCGTGACTTCTCGCACCTAACACTTGCTTCTCACCTTGGCCTCGGCAGGCCAAGAACAGGCTCTCCTGCGCATTGCACAGGTAGGGAAACTGAGCCCAGCCTGGGTAAATAATCTGCCCAAGGTCACAGTGAGCTGGGGGAGGAGGCTGGCCTCTATCAGCGCAGCCAGGCTTGGTCCGCTGGCTCTTATCTCAGCAGGGACAGCTGCTTCCTGCTTGGAATTCAGGGATCCCTCCCAGGTCCCCCTCTTCCAGGTCGGCCTCCCTCCTGCTCTCTGCCCTGCCCCTGTGTGACTTGGGGAGAGCAGGGAAGCTGACCAGCAGGGTGTGCCGATGGGCCGAGCGCTTCCCCGCATGGCCAGCGGTGCGCGGCCAAGGGCTGAGCTGACCGGCCCTCAGCCCGGGGGGCCACCACCCACCTTGAGGATGTAGTGGTCCAGCTCCTCTCTGTCCAGGGGCCTGGCCACAAGCACCTCCCCGACGGAGTCGTTGGTGGTGAGGATCTCAAAGGCCCCGGCGATGTTGCCCGAGGCCAGGGAGAAGACCACCTGTGGAGGGGGGAGAAGGGGAGGGCGGGTGGGCGGGAGGCCTGCCTCCCCCTCCACCCTGGGTGGTCTGCTCAGCTGGGGCTTTTGAGAACAGAGGGTTCCATGCAGACATCATTTATGTTCCTCCAGCAGGGGGTGGGGGGCCCCAGGGCTGGTCTATGGGCCAGGGGACTTGGACGGGGGCAGGTCCCACCACCCCACTGCACTGGCGTTTTCTCAGGGTGGGAAGGGAAAGCACTACCGATGATGGAGCTCCTGCTATGAGCCAGCGTGGGCCGTGGTGTCGCATGGATTGTATTTGGCTCTGCCAACAACCCGTCAGAAAGGAACTTTCGGTTCATAGACAGGAGGCTCAGAAATGTCAAGCTACTGGCCAAGGTCACACAGCTTGTAAGTGCCAAAGAGAATGGGGCTTTGAACCCACAGACCTCTAGCCCCAGAGCCAGCCTCTCTGGGTCCCCCAGAGGTGTATAAATCATTTTTGTAACTGTGGAAACCTTCCACTCAAACACACCTGTGCACAAAACCACCAATTCATAGAACGGATCAAAAGGGTGTGGAAATCGGGAAGCGGTCTTGGTCCAACTGATAGAGCATCCTCCTACCACATGGGAGGTCCAGGGTTCAAATCCAGGGCCTACTGACCCATGTGGAGTTGGCTCATGCGCAGTGCTGATGCACGCAAGGAGTGCCATGCCATGCAGGGGTGTCCCCAGTGTAGGGGAGACCCATGTGCAAGGAGTGCACCCCATAAGGAGAGGTGCTGCATGTGAAAAAAGTGCAGCCTGCCCAGGAATGGCGCTGCACACACGGAGAGCTGATGCAGCAAGATGACGCAATAAAAAGAGACACAGATTCTTGGTGCCGCTGACAAAAATAGAAGTGGACACAGAAGAACACACAGCGAATGGACACAGATTGCAGAGAGCTTGGGGGGGGTGGGGGGAGGGAGAAAAAAAAAGGGTGTGGAAGTGGCTGCACTCCACCATGCCTGCCTCCTTGTGCCCCAGGGGTGCCCAGTCCTGGATGGAAGGCAGTGGTTCCTGCTCCGGGCTGGGGTGCTGGAAGCAGGAGGCAGAGGAGCCTGTCCCGCGGGGACCTGGGCCTGCTGGAGGGTTGGCCTCTGGACCTGGGAGTAAGGGAAGCTTACGCCCCCTGCTCTCACCTCCTGGTGAGGCCGAGCTAAGGCTGACCAGTGCTGTGTGTCCACTTGGCTCAGGCAGGACCAAGAGCCCACACGGCTCTGTGAAGCGGCTCTGCCTCCTAGCCCTGACCACAGAAGGGGACTCGTGCGTGTAGGCGGTCCTCGGGGACAGGAGCAGAGCTGGGCAGGCTGGGACGACTCCCCTGCCAATGGCAGGGAAGACACGGGCTCTTTCACTTGGTGCCCACCTGCCCATTGCTGCCCGCATCAGGGTCCCGGGCCTTGACGGTGGCCACACGCTGGCCCACGGGGCAGTCCTCGGGCACGCTGACAGCTGAGTCAGAGGTGAAGTCGAACCAGGGGCTGTTGTCGTTCTCGTCCAGCACGGTGATGTAGACCTGGCGGGGACTGTGGTCAGAGACCCACGTCCTCCCTCCTCCGTGCCCCTCCTTCTGGGTCCAGCGGGGAGCAGACCCCCAACTGGTGGCGGAACGAGGGCGAGCTTTCAGAGCTCACCTAGGCCCATCCCCGCCTCGAAAGGACCCTGAGCCCACTGCAGCAAAGGCGCTGGAGACTGGCAGGGGAGGCTGCACAGGTGAGCGCCCGCCAGCCCTGGAGGGCAAGGGGGGAGGCCAGGGGCACTCTAAGAGGCAGCGGAGCCGGGAGAGCAGGAAAGCGCCCTGGGTAAGGGGATGGGAGCTACTCCACTCCAAATCCATTAGCGACCGCTAGCTGTGTATTGGCATAACTTCCTACTTTTCCAAGAGAAATTAGGAATCTAGATTTTTACGTGACATCAGACATAAATGAAAAAAATGAAAGAAAATCATGTGCAGGCCAGCTAAAGCTCACGTGGCAGCAGGCTATGGCCGGGACACCTGCCTGGATTCGAGGGAAGGAACCAGAGCACGGCCACGGCTGGCGGCCAGGAGGCTGCATGGCAGTCCCTGTGGGGGCAGGGCAGGGGGGGACTTCCCAACCGTCAGATGAAAGCCGGGGACAGGCAAATCGCATGCAAAGAGCTCGGGCTCTGTGTCTACAGGTCAGGCCCCTCCCGCAGGGGCTGAGCTGTGATCTGACCAGGGGAGGAGCCGCCAGCCCTCAGGTGGCCACAGAGACACAGAGGCAGGGCCATGTGGGTCCCTCGTGTCCAGGGAGGAGGAGCCAAGGAGGAGGCTCAGGCTCAGGATTTCCGGGACAGGCCTCTGCCCACTGCTTTGCCCCAACCAGACCCCATCCTTTTCTTACCGGGCCCTGGAATTTGGGGCCCCCCATTGGCAAGGGACCCCGGGGGAAGCCTGCTGACCTCTGCACCTTGCACAGGAGGTTCCATGTCAAGCTCCCTCCTTAATCGGCTTTGCCTCTCAGGGCTAGCCGTTCCGGCAGCTGACAGAAGCAAAACGCAAGGAGCCCGAGCTTTGCAGCGCGGCCCACTTCATCCCTTACCGGCTGTGCGACTAGGGGAAAGTTACGCCACCTCTCTGATTTTCCATTTCCTTGGTGGGAAAATAGGAGCAGGAATACCTCCATGCTGAGACGCTGGGAGGAATCGGTGAGCCGGCAGAGGGGTCTGTGCGTCAGTCCCTGCCCTCCTTCGCTGCCTGGGAGACAGTCACGAGCCCACTCACGGAGACCCTGCCCATCCATCGGGAATTTGGGCCAGGGAGTTCCCTGAGCCCCGGTCTGCCCACTCGTGAAGTGGGAGTAATATCACCCACCGCACTGCTCTCAGGGCCCTGTGATCTGGTCCCTCCCAGATGCCCCTCCTCCCGCCAAGGCCTTGCTGGACCCACTGCGCTTCACCCCACCTGAGGGCCTCTGCACATGCCCTTCCCTCTGCCTGACATGCTCTTCCCTCTTTGCTCACTAACTCCTATGCATCCTGCAGATTGCAGCGTGAGTCACTTCCTCAGGGAAGCCCTCTTAGATTTCGCTGACCAGATCTTCCCTCTTTGCTCACTAACTCCTATGCATCCTGCAGATTGCAGCGTGAGTCACTTCCTCAGGGAAGCCCTCTTAGATTTCGCTGACCAGATCGTATCTTACTACAGGCTCTCCCTTGGGGCACACACGTAAGGGTGTGATCATTTGATCAGCAGTTTCTTCCCTGGGCTGTATCTCAGGCTTGGGAAGGCAGGGCTGTGCCTGAGTCTGGCTTCCTATGGGATCCTGGGGCCCCGTGCCCGGCACACACATTACTACTCTGACGAGGATGAGGATGGGGAGGTGGGGGTGAGGGGCTGCTGGGCCTCCCAGTTGGGGTCCTTGGCCTCAGTGGGCCAGGAGGGAGGTCAGGTGGCAAGGCTGTTGGATTAGATACTTGGCCTCAGGAATCTGAGTCTCCCCTCCTGGCCCGCTAAGGGCCTGTGGGCGCCTCAAGAGCTCTTCCCGCCCACCGCAGGCCTGCCCCTTCCTGCCTGCGTTCCCACCCCTGCGGGCAGGGAGGAGTCAGGCCTGGAGGAGCTGCGGTTTCGGTTCCAGCCTCTCCGAGGAAACGAAGTCACCTTGAAAAGGCCGTGCGCCCCGCCTCCACCCTAGCACCTCGCCCGGTGTGTGGGGCTCGCCCGGCTCGTGTATCTGGGGCAGTGGCCTCTGGGTGCCTGGGAGAGGAAGCCGGAGCAGAGCGCACGGGCGGGGTGGGTCCTTCTTCCTGGAACGGGGCAAAGCGGCTGGAAACACGGGCCGTGGGGGACGGTGCGCTGAGGTCCTCGCCACCCCGCACAGAGGAAACGGCTCCCTGGGCACAGAAGGGGCTTCGGCAGCCTCGGGGAGCCCCCACCCATCCCTGCTGCTTACGGGGCTCAACCAGCCTCAACTCCCCCCGCCTCGTGACCACCGCGGGGAGGCACTGGGCCCGTTTTACTGATGAGTAAGGGTTTCCTGCTTGACCTCTCTGAGCCTTCCAGATGGGAAGGCCAGCTGAGGGACTGTCTACTCCTGTCCTGGAAGCTGTGGTTGGGAGCGCGGGACACGGGCCACCTGCCCACTGCCAGGGGCTCTGCTCGCCGCCGCCCACGGGGACTCCCGTCTGGGAGTGTGCGGGGTCGCTGGGGCTGCTGCAGATGCGCTGACCCCAGGCCCGCCCCATGGACCTCCGGAGGGGGCCTGGGCCTCTGGGTACGGCCAGGCCGCAGCAGGCCACCGGAGCCGGATGTGCCAGGGGCCAAGCCCCCGCGAGGCTGAGCTGGGCTCTTAGCCTGGACGCTGGGTTGACTTTTATCCCTTTAGGCTAATGCGAAAGGTTCTGAACTAAGGATGAAATAAAAGCTGTAACCGAGGCTGATGACAGGCCGATGGCTGCACGTGGGCCCTCGGGTGCTTCAGACGGCGTCCAGCCTGACCGGCCGATGCCCAAGCTGTGGCGATTGTCACTTGTTATGTCATCACGTCAGGATCCCACCCAATGGGCCCCCTCAGAGGCTTCCTCCCCTGCCGCCTCCCCGCCCCCCGGAGCTCCCCTGCCTGCTCTGCCCCCTCCCTGTGCCCCAGCTGGGCCCTGCCCTGACCTAGGAACCTCGCCTGACTCCTGGGCCCTCAGCGGGTCCCTGCGCAAGGGCTCGCCGCCCATCTTCCCCGGCGTTGATGATCCCCTCCTTGGAAGCAGGGTGAGGCCTGCAGGCAGCGGGTCACAGCCTGCTCCTGGCTATCCTTCCCGGAGGCCTGGGACTGAGCACCCACTATCCACACACTTGGGTATAACGAGGTCCTTGCACCCACCCGGGGAGAGGGATGTGGTCCTCTACAGGCGCTGGGGCGGGGGAGGGGAGGCCGCGCTGATTACACCTCCCCCAGGGGCGCGAGTGCACAGGGCTCTCCTACCCACGGCTGCCGGGGTGACGCTCCTCATTTTAGAACCAAGGAAAGGGAAGCACAGAGAGGTTAAGCAGCTTGCCGGCATCACACAGCCGGAGAGGAGCACAGCCGGGATGGGGCCTCCATGTTCCTTCCATTGCACGTTGCAGCTACTCCTTTGTTATCGTGTCACCCCATTCCAGTACCCCACGGAGGGCTGGGCAGGACAGAGGGCAGAGCTGGACCCAGGGAGAGCGCCCGAGAAGGGCCTGGACTAAGGTCACGAGAGTGGGTGACCGGGGAGGTAGGGGAAGCCTGAGCAGGGGGCTTGCTGCAGGCCAGTTGTGTGCTCTCTCTCCAGCGGGAGGTGGGGGACACACGGGCCCCCAGCCGGCCCCGGCCCCGGCCAACAGACGGGGGGTCACCCAGCCCACGGGCTACTCACCTTCTGCAGGCAGAGGCGGCAGGAGGCGGCGAGGGGAGAAAACGCAAAGATGCGGATGGTCAGCAGCGCAGCGCTTCCAGGCCCCGCGCCCAGCTGCGGTCTGCGGAGGATGCCGCCCCCCCCACCCCGCACCTGCCGAGGCCCCGCCCCTCTTCCAGCCTGCCCGGGCAGGTGCACCCCGCCAGCCGCAGCGCGGCCCCGGCCTGTCGGGACCCTCGCCCGCCGTCTGGCCGAGGTGTTGGGTGGCTGGTGAAGGTGTGGGTTTGGGGGTGGCCTGGGGCTTTCACCCGGGGACCCACTCACCACAGTGGAATCCACTTTGGGGCCACCGTCGTCTGCCACCACTGTCAAGGTGTAGAAGTCACCCTTCTCCCGGTCTACCAGGCCCTTGACTGTGATCGCACCCTGCAGGGAAGGGGCCAGATGGCAGCGACAACCCACACCCGCCAGGCGGACCCTCCCTGCCCCTGGCCATCCAGTGCTCCAGCCAATCCCGGACGTCCTTCCCTCTTTCCCACCTCCTTGTTCTCTCCGCTTGGCATAACTTGTTGCTCCCTTACTCGGGTGCCAGAGATGCCTTATTATCCCTTTACTAAAGTTCCTTTTAAATCTTCCTGTGGTTCTCTGATTTGCATCCTTGATTATTCCCATTTCCACTCCTAGCCTGAGAATGCTGAGGGCTGGGAGGGCCTCGTTCACGTTTGTGTTCCTGATATCCTCCAGGACCAGACCAGCACATTATATTCATACCTTGCTTATCTCCAAAGGACTTGAAAAGGATTCCAATAAAAGACACAGTAAAGCAAAGATGGAGGAGAAAGAGTTAGACAGTAGCTAGGGACGGGAAGTGGTGAGAGAGCTCCACCAGAAATCTAACAAAGAATATAGCTACTGCAATGAAGCACAAAAGTCACATCTGTGCTTCCTGACAGTCAAGGTGCAAAGGGAAATAAGATGACTTGCAGAGCTTTTTGTCTAAGGCTTTCGTCAGGTTGCCTAGGTATAGAACTTTACCCTGGTACTACATATTAAAAGGGATGAATTCCAGGGATGTGCATCTCAAGCACACTTTACAATAAGGAGCAGAGCGCTGTGCCTGCAGGAGGAGCTTGTTAAATGTAGGCTAGACCTAACGGAACTGGGCTCCCCGCCCTGGCTGTGCCTGTCCCCAGGCCCCCTCACCGTGATGGCGTCTATCTTGAAGAGCGCTCTGGCTTGCGCGCTGGTGTGGGCGTCGAAGCGGTAGGTGATCTGGTTGAGGTTGTCGAGGGAGTAGGCCTGGACGCGCACCACCTCGGTGCCCAGGGCCAGGTTCTCCACGACGGCGGCCTCGTAGGAGGCGTTGGAGAACTGCACGGCCTCGTCCAGCTCGTTGAGCAGCGTGACGTAGACGCCGCAGAAGCCCTGGTGGAAGGGGGGCGCCTGGTCGGTGGCGGACACGTTCATCAGGTAGCTGGTCTTGGTCTCGTAGTCCAGGTGGTCCACCGTGACGATGAGCCCCGTGCTCTCGTCCACCTCAAACTTGCCCTCCGCGCCCGACATGATGCGGTAGTTCACCAGGCCCCCGGGCCCTGCGGGAGCACGAGAGCCTGTAGGCCGGGGGCGGGGGGGGGCCGTGCTGTGGCTCCCCCACCTGCCCGCCCCCGGTGCCATCCCGAGGGGCCTGGGCTGGCTCCTCCGCGTCCCTCGGTGGGCCGCGCTGCCCCTGGCCTGGGGCGGAGGACGGGGACAGGGTCTGGGTGGACGGCCCGGCTCTGGGTCTGGGCCTTGGCACGAGAGCTCTGCCGGAGGGGGCTGGTTCTGGCCCCGGAGCCTCCGCACGGGGGCTCCAGCACCTCCCCTGGGTGGCTGGGCCGACAAAGGGTGGGGGAAGTCGGGGCTCTCCTTTAGCGAGGGCTTCGCTCTGGGGCGTGTTAGATGGGCAGCACCCGCAGAGGTGGCACCCGCAGAGGCGGCTGCACCTGCATCGGGTCCCTCGAACTGCAGGGCTTCTGGCACAGGGGTCCCTTCCCCGCTCTTCCCGCTTCCTCCATCAATTAGGAGACGCAGGTGCTAGAGCTGGGGCTTCCTAGCCTGGTGTCCACAGACCACAGGGGGAGATGATAAAATCACTCGGGAAATCCAAGACTGTCTTGGAATCATTTGCAAATCTCCCAGTGGATGTGCCTTTTTTCCAGGGAGGGCATCCACAGCTTTCACTAGTTTCGGAAAGGGATTCTTGACCCAGAAAAGAAGATGAATGATGGGACACAGGAACGTAAGGGGCCCAAACTCTATATATGTGCCTTTTGGGGGAGGGCAAGGCACCTGGGCATTTTCAAAGGCATATTTCTCTCTCTGTCCCTCCGCTGGCCCCAGGTGAGCGGGGCAGGCTCTGAGAGGTGGGCTTGGCATTACCACAGGAGCTGGCGGGCAGCAGGGCAGCAACTGGGGAAAGCAGGAGCAGCTCCGTGTGGGGGTGGGGTGGGGAGCAGACCTCGGGGGGTCTCCTACATGCGGACCGTGCACTGGCAGCCACGTCTGGGGCTGGGCCCTTGGCGAGGGTGCCCCCTGCAGCCCGAGCCCGTGGGACCTGGAGCCACGGCTGACCAGGGGGGCCTCTGCTTCCCCCACCCCTGACCAGCCCCGAGCCAATGGCCAGTCGGGAGCTGCTGGGTGCTGGGATGACAAATCTGTGACCTCTGCTATTGCTACCCAGAGGTTGGGACCCCTGTCCTCTCAGGCCTGGCCATCTGATGGGGCGGGACCAAGACGGTCCCAGGAGCCCCTCCCTCGCCTGCGTGTGGCTGAATGAGGGACCCCAGGCGTCCCGAGGCTGTGGGACCCTGCAGGACTGGGCTGGACGAGCTGGAGGGCCGCTCTGCAGGAGGGGGCTCCCTGCCGCCCCGCCGGCCTCACCCGTGTCTCGGTCTGTGGCTCGCACGACGATGACGGACGTGCCGATGCCCGCGGTCTCCCGGAGCCCCAGGCGGCTGTACTGCTGCTGTGTGAACACGGGGGCCTCGTCGTTGACGTCCTCCACGTACACGATCACCTGTGGGGGCCGGGCCGGGGCACGGTCAAGGCGGGCGTGGAGACTGGACGCCAAGGGCTCGTGGCCCCGCGGGGGCCCGCCTGTGTGCCTCCTGCCCGCTGGGGCCAGCTGTGAGCTGGAGCGCCCACACTGTCCCCGCCGGCGCTGGCCCCGGCCCCTGGCCTGTGGCCGGTGCGCAGACACCGTTTGTTGGGGGAGGAAGCTCATCTTACACTTGGCTCTGTCACTACCCGCCCTGGTAGCCTGGGACTAATTCGTTATCCTTTCTGAGCATCAGTTCCTCTATTAGGAAATGGTCATTTTAATATAACAATAAACCATACTCTGTCGCACTCCTAAGGTTGTTATAAAGACAATATGAGCCAGGACCTGAAAAAACGTCAGAAAAAGTTGAAAGGGACCGCACTTAAATATCAACTATGTGGGAGGACATACATACAATGTTAATGATGGCCACAGCAGAGGCTGCCCAGGTCCTTTTACAACGACCCGCACTGCTGCCGCGCCCGCGCTCCTGAGCTCTCCGCGGAGGGCTGCCCCCTTCCCGCCCCCTCCGGCTGCCGGAACCCACACTCCCAAAAGCTGGAGGTGCCTGGGAACTGAGGTCCCCCCGGGCATCCCCCGGCCCGTGACTGGCAGGCGGGGAGTGTCCACGCTGCAGCTTGCTGGCTCCTGCTTGGGGCAGTTGAGGTGACTCTCCAGAGCTGCGCCGTGGGACAGAGTCCAAGGCCCCCTCCGTGCCACCTCCCCTCCAGCTTTTCTTGGGGACACTTCCTACCGAATCACTTTCACCCGGAGCCTTGCCTCAGGGTTTGCTTCTGGGGACCCCACCTATGAGAGTGGCTGTTTTTTGAATGATGGAGTTATGGATTGTCTTCTCCGTTGTTCATCTGTACTTCCTAAGCCCTCTTGAATGAACACATATGTCTTACATGGCAAAAGTCATAAAGCCTAAAGATGTTTATGGAGGGCTGCGTCTGCGGTGAGAGATCAGCCCTGCCGTCCTTCTGTTCGCCCCCTCCAGGGTTTGGTAGGACCAGGCTGTGTCCGACAGAAGCGGCACGGCGGGGAAGGGGAAGGCATCCCACAACTCGAGCCGCGGAGTGCTGGCGCTCAGGCAGCCGTCGGGAGGCGGGAGGAAGCCACCTGCCCAAGGCCTCCCAGGAAGAGCCTGCTGGGCTGAGGGGGGCCACCGGGCTCCAATCCACGGAGCCTCCCTGGGTCTTTGCGGGGCTGAGCTGGCCCCAAGCAGGAGAGGCTCCCTCCTCAGAGCATAAGGAGCCAGGGCCAAAGGGAACTGGCCAGCAGACCAGAGTGGGAGCACATGGGGGCCAAGGGTGCTAGGTGTAGGGTTCAACTGGGTAGCAGCCCTGCTGGAGGGGCCAGAGGCGCTGGGACCCGGGAGCTCGTATATTTGGCTTCTGACTAGTCACTGCTCTGGGCCCACCCCTGGCTTCGGCTCTGGGCTTGGCTGGGGAATGAGCTGGAGCGAAGCGAAGGGGCCCTGGTTCAGATAAGCTGAAAATGGCAGCCCGAGGAGTGGAGCCCTCGGGGGGCCGAGCTGGCGGGGAGGAGAGGCCTTTGGGAGCAAAGGTTTCCCCACATCCCTGCTCTCGGGGTTCCCCCAGCAATGCTGTGTCAGCAGAATTTTCGTTTCTCGATGCCCAGAACCCACGATGCAAAGTAAAGTGCCCACCCCAGAGCACAGCTGTTCCTGGGCAGGGGCCTTCCAAGTTTGGCTTCACGTGAATTTGGCTGGGGAGAGGTGGGGCGGGGTGGGTGTGGTGGGGAATTTGCATGGAAGAATTTCGGGAAGTCTCTTTCTGTAAACAGAAACTAATCTTTCATCTTTCAACACTGTGAGCCTTCCCCTACCCAAGTCTGCTTCTCCAAACAGCCTTGGCTCCAGGGGTCACGCGTGTGTGCGTGTGTAAACAGGGCCAGAAAACCGGTGTGTTAAAAAAAGCAGGGAGGCGGTATGCAGCCTGGGATTGGCCGGTCAGTGCTGAGTCTGGCTACTTGCCACCTCCTCTTGCTGGTTTCAGCCTTGCTTTTAGCAGCAGCTGCAGGGGGCTAGATGGTGTGCGGTTTTCAAACCTGAGAGACGCAGATGCACAGGAAATACACAGGCCTGCCAGGTTCTTGCTGAGCAGCGAGCTACCGGGCTCCCTGGAGAGCCAGGGGCCTTAGATCAGTGCTGCGACCCCAGCAGGGATGGGAGGGGCGGTGTGTGTCCACATCCACGTGTGTGCACGAGCGTGGTGTGCGGCGTGCACGCCGAGGCACCCAGCTCTGGTCCCTGGGCCCTTGGTCCCTGGCCTCGGAAGCAGGAAATGGAGGAGGTGGGTGGCCAATGCAGGCTGCTGCTGGAAAATGATTCCAGGAGCCTGGCTGGGGTCCCCATTCTGTCTCCAGGAAGGCCCCGGCTGTCCTGGATCTCAAATGTGGGGGGCTGTGCACAGGGAGGGCCATCCCCCCATCCCCAGGGGCCAGCCCCCGCTTCCCACCTTACATCACTCTTCGGAGATGGGGCCGTGTTTCCGGCTGTGCTCTGAAAGCCTTCTACGAGGCGGCGCAGCGCTGAGCTAAGGGGACAGGCGCAAGCCCCGCTCTGCTGCTTAGCTGGGTGGCCCTGAGCGAGAGGGACCCCATCCCCCTCGACTGCCACCTCCTCCTTTATAACACAGGTGTCACAGGAGGGCCACCATCTGCGGGCTGAGTGCAGTCACCGAGTTAAAACTCATGAAGGGCTTGGGAAAGTGAGTGCCCGGGGAGACTCTGTCCCTGCTGGGTGGCTGAGTGGGCAGGGCTTGGGTGCCCCACCCCTGCACCCATCCGCACAGCCAGCTTTGATCTATTCTAGGCAGCATCCTGGGACACAACGTGCTTTTTTTTCTTTAAGGGTAGGTGACTAAAAAAGATTTGCAAGCCCAAGGTCCAGGCAGTGGGGCAGACAGGCCTCAGGCAGGGCCGCGCGCCGGCCCCTGGGAAGGAGGGTGCTGGGGCTCCCTCGGTGCTCAGTCTGGGGAAGGAGGGGGACACAGGGGGTGTGGTCAGGAACCCAAAGTCCAGCGACCCAGACCCAGGCCACGCGGACGCCGTCACTGTGGCCTGAAGTGAGCACCACGGGAGGGCCTGACGGGTGTAGACTGATCAGCACCCAGGCTCCCGCAGGTGTGTCTGGGCTGTGTGAGTCAGCGGGGCACAGCTAGGTACCTGGGTCTGACCCCCACTCACCAGGGCCCTGGAATGTTCCATAAGGTGTAAAAACCCAGGGGATTGTGCCCCTGGGCAATCTCCGCCCAGAAGCTCTCAGCCAATGGGGCCGCCGGCAGCGCCCGCGCTTTTCCACTTGACCCCGCAGGGCCCAGCTCTTCCTGGGGCAAAGCTGCTGGGGCCCGAGCAGGAGATGAGCCGAGGGCTGAGTCACTCAGCCCCAACCTGCCCCTGGGTGCTAGCCAGGTAGGCTTCTGTTCATTGTTTCCAGCCTGGGGAAACACCGGGGTGGAGATGGGACCGATAAGAGGCGTAGAGTCGGCTCCACTCGGTTCTGGGGAAAGGTCGCCCCCTCCTACCCGAGGCCTCTGGGGTCTGACTCACACCCCCGGGTTTAAGGGAAGGGCCTGTGAGCTGCTGAGTCTGCAGTGGGGCGGGGTGGGGATCCTCTTGAGAGGACGGCTTCTTCATCACCGTCATCCCCCTGTCTCCCGGCAGAAGCCCGTGTGGGAATATTTGGGTGTATGTTTTTTAAAGGTCCATTTGGGAAGATGAAGGTTGACTTTATTTCAGCTGCACAGGGGAGCTGGCTGAGGGGAGTGAGGGTTGGCAGGAAAGAATCCATGCTATGGGCAGCTGGGCGTGGTGCTTGGAATAGTTCAGGGACACTTTCAATGGAAAGAGCACAGACCTTGGACTCAGAAGAATGGGGTCCAAGTCCTGGGTCTATTACTAGCAACTTCTCTGGGCCTCAGTTTCCTTGTCTGTAAAATGGGCTTGGTAACACCTCCATCTCCAACATAATACGAGATTTTCCCAGTCCATCTTAGTGCTCTTGGTCTGCACTGAAACAGGGCTGCGAGCCGCACACCCTGCACAACCTGCTGAGTGGCCGCCCAGCCGGCCCCAGCCTGCCCCCCAACCCCCCCAGCCGGCCCCAGCCTGCCCCGCCAGCACCCCCCAGCCGGCCCCAGCCTGCCCCCCAACCCCCCCAGCCGGCCCCAGCCTGCCCCGCCAGCACCCCCCAGCCGGCCCCAGCCTGCCCCCCAACCCCCCCAGCCGGCCCCAGCCTGCCCCGCCAGCACCCCCCAGCCGGCCCCAGCCTGCCCCCCAACCCCCCCAGCCGGCCCCAGCCTGCCCCGCCAGCACCCCCCAGCCGGCCCCAGCCTGCCCCCCAACCCCCCCAGCCGGCCCCAGCCTGCCCCACCAGCACCCCCCAGCCGGCCCCAGCCTGCCCCCCGGCACCCCCCCAAGCTGGCCCCAGCCTGCCCCCCGGCACCCCCCCCAAGCAGGCCCCAGCCTGCCCCCCGGCACCCCCCCAAGCTGGCCCCAGCCTGCCCCCCGGCACCCCCCCAAGCTGGCCCCAGCTTGCCCCGCCAGCACCCCCACCCAGCCCCAGCCTGCCCCCGGCACCCCCCCAAGCTGGCCCCAGCCTGCCCCGCCAGCACCCCCCAGCCAGCCCCAGCCTGCCCCCCGGCACCCCCCCAAGCTGGCCCCAGCCTGCCCCGCCAGCACCCCCAGCCGGCCCCAGCCTGCCCCCCAGCCCCCCCAGTCGGCCCCAGTCTGCCCCGCTAGCATCCCCCAGCCAGCCCCAGCCTGTCCCCCCAGCCCAATATCAGCCGGCCCCAGCCTGCCCCCACCCAGCCCCCCCTGCCTCCCCGGTCCCCCCAGTCGGCCCCAGCCTGTCCCTCCAGCACCCCCCCCAAGCCGGCCCCAGCCTGCTCCCCCAGCCCCCCCAGCCAGTCCCAGCCTACCCCCCCGGCCCCCCCAGTCAGCCCCAGCCTGACCCCCCGGCTCCCCCTCCCCCGAGCTGGCCCCAGCCTGCCCCCCTAGCCCAACCCCAGCTGACCCCATCTGGTCCGAGTCGGCCCCAGCCGGCCCCCCCAGCCCCCTCCCAGCTGGGCCCAGCCTGGCCCCCAGGCCCCCCCAGCCTGCCCCGCCAGCCGGCCCCCCCAGCCCCCCCAGCCGGCCCCAGCCTCACCCTGACTGAGCTGCGCATCGGGCCCAGGTCGTGGTTGTAGGCCTCCACCACCAGCACGTGGGACGAGTTCTGCTCCCGGTCCAGGGGCCGAGGCCCTCGCATCAGAAGCCCGCTGCTGACATGGATCCGGAAGTTGTTGCCGTGGTTACCTGGTGGTGAGACAGAGGAGGGGTATGTGCTCTGCCCAGGAGCAGGATGCTGGGGAGTGGGGCACAGGAGAGGGTCCAGGCCCAGCTGGAGGGCTCCCCTGGTCCAGAGGTCCTGGACACTTGGCTGAAGCCCGCAGTGTCAAGGAGGCCTCTGCCTAGTGCTGCCCTGGCCTGCAGGGTTTGTCCTCTTCCACGTGGGAAGCCTGAGGGTCCCCAACACAGCCCCCTCCTCAGATATGGGGGGAGAGAGGATTTAAAAGATATTTCAGAGGAACCTGGGGCACTACAGAAAGAGGGACAAGCATGAAACAAGATGTGGTGGACATCTTTGGGCGTACCCAGCATCCACTCCCCATCCTGCAGTAAGAGCACCCTGATTTTCTTTTGGGGACCCACCCTCCTTGACTCTCAGTCCACATGGCTTGTGTAGGGATGACTTCACCCCCCGGTTCCAGGGGTGGTCAGATAATCAGCATGCTTTGTTCTCTGGCCATAGCGATTGGCATGTGGTTGGGTGGGCCCACGAGACAATCTCTGGGACGCCTCCCAGGGGCTGTGCTGGTCTCCTAGGCCCCCCCTTGGTGGGCGCTGTGGGGCTCTGGGAGCACAGCAATCAAGCGCAGTGCCCTTTTGTAACGTCCCAACTCGGTGCCAACAACAGCAGACGTGTCGGGCCGTCTCCTCTCTGGCCCTGCCCCGTGTTCAGCGCTAGGGGCCGCCTTGGCCTCCCCTCCAGTTCCCTGGGCAGCCTGGAGCAGGTCTGCCATCCTGAGGGCCAGGAGCACTGTCCCCGGCACCAGGCGGGCCCACTCACCATGCAGGATGCGGTACCACACACGCCCAAACTCGCCCTCGTCTGCGTCCGTGGCTTTTAGCTGAGGGAGAACGGGACACCAGGGTTACTTTCAGAATTCCATTCAGAAGGGGGAGACGTCTGTGGAGCCTCGTTCCTGCCCCTGTACCAACCCTCACCCTGTTTTGCCAAAACTCATGGTTTCCTGCAGAGGCTGAGGATGCGGGAGGGGAGGGGGCCGGGCCGGCTTCTCGCACCTCCCGTGAAGACACCTTCCTGTCCTGGGCTGGGGCTGGGGCTGGGGAGGGCTTTGTCACTTACTGGCTGTGTGACCACGGAGACGTAAGTCAGCCTCCCTGTGCCCCGGTTTGCTCATCTCTACTGGGGACAGTGACAGCCCTCCTTGCAGGGGTGGAGGAGAAGATGAGACACGATCTCTGAGGAGCATCTTATCTGGTGTCCGCTCAGGGATTCCTGAGGCATCCCTCCCTCTCCCAGAAGTCTTAAGACTTCAAATGCAAGAGCTGGAAGGTGGACGTGATCAGGACAGGGGAGAGGGCAGAGCTGCCAGAGGCTGCCCCTGAGGGCCTCATCCGCGGTGGGATCCCCTGATGGCTCCCTCCCACAGAAGCCTGCAGCGCCCCGGAAGCTGCCTCCGTGGCTCTGGCCCTCCCGCACGACTGGCTCCCGCCCTGGCTCTCCCGCCAGGGGAGGGGGTCTCAGAGGGCAGGCGTGCGGGAAGAGGGCCCGGGTTACGTGGCCCCCTGATGCAGGCTGGGAAAAGTCCCATCATGCCTGGCGCTGGCCCGGGTCTACAGGGCCAGGAGGTCGTGGTTGCTTCATTCCTCGCCATCAGAGGCAAAGGAAGCGGGACTTCCCGGAAGATGGCGAACTAGGAAGACATGGGACTCTCTTCTCTCCCAGAAAAATAACTAGAGGACAGGCAGGAACGGCCTGGAAAAAAGTCTTCTGGGGGTTGGGACACCAGGGGAAGGCTGGACAGCGCCCAGAGGAGAGGAGGGCACGGGAAAGGCATCACAAAGGCAAAACTGAGTTAAAAGCGGCCTGCGGCCTCCCCACACTGTACACTTTTGAATTCTCAGGCCTCGGGGCCAGTGGCTACAGACAGAGGAGACCGCAGGGATCAGCCTCTCCAGGAAAGGGGGGAGAGAGGGACACGGCCTAAAGCTGACCCAGCTTTTCACCCAGAGCTGTGGTCTGCTGTGTGCCACAAGCCCTCCCAGGCCGGTGGGGCCGCCCATTGTTCACCCAGGGAGCCAGCTCGGGACTGAAGAGATCCCACCCTCTCCACCTAGTAACCCCGGCTGACTGCTGAGGACGCAGAGGGGAGGGGAATTATTTCCTGCCCGGGAAAGGGAGGAAGCTGCCAGCGAAGGTTGGTGAACCGCCTCTGAGAAAGCTTGAATTACGAGGCTCTTGGCCTGCAGGCAGGATCCTCTATCGCAGCAATCCTGTCGGAGTTGCCGCAGACGCCCTCTACCAGGCATGAACTAAGAGGGCTGCCGGAGAGCGCCACCTGCTGGCAGACCAAGGAAGTGGATGTGAAGAATTTGAAAGTAAAGAAGAGATTTTTCCAGCCTTGACACCCTCCTTCTCCAAGGCCCCAGGAGGAGGGTCTGCAACCCAATACTGAGTCCAGGGCCCAGATTTGAGCAACTAACAGGGACAATCCTAAAGACTCAGAACAGGTTGACCCGAGAATCAAAGAACAGCAGTAACAGCCTCCTGCCACTAAGTCCCTATGAAAGAGAAAAACTGAGCATTGAGTAAACTCACCATAACCAGATGCGTAGACATCAACAAAAAATTACAAACCATACTAAGAAAATGGAAGAAATGACCCAAGAAAAGGAATATATTAAAGCCCCAGAAAAGACGCAGGATTTGAGACAAATAATCAACAGGATACCCACAAATTCCCCAAATCAAATTAATGAATTGAATGACAATATGGCTAAATAGATAAAGGACATCAAGAAGTTATTGAATGAGCACAAAGAAGACTTTAGAAACCTGAAAAGAAAAGTAACAGAGCTCATGGGAATGAAAGACATGATAGGTGAGATAAAAAACATTAGCGGACAGCCAGCAAGACGGCAGCAGAGTAGGGAGTGCCTAGAGTCAGCGCCTGCTGCAGGGCAGTTAGCAATCATCCGGCGCTATCTAAAACATCTGTGTGGGGGCTCCAGGAGGCCGGAAGAGTATCCTGCAACATCCTTAAAAGAATGGAAGGTGGAGACTGCCCATCCGCAGTGAAGATTAGTAAGTAGAGCACTCCACGCCACAGAGGCCAGTGCCCATCCTCCACTGGAGGCACAAGCCACCTCAGGAGCTATCCCACAGCTGGAACTGGAAGCTCCACCTCCCAAAAGCGGGGAAGGAAGAGACGGCTGGGCACCAACTTCAGCTACTGATTAGTAAATTCAGCGGACTAAAGTATAATCCTAAGAACAGCTAAAGCTTGAGCCTGTCCAAGTCAGAAAGAGGCCAGCAGCCACCATCTTAACTGCATCTGGCACAAAGGGAAGTGGGGCAGACTGAAAATCACAGTGCTGGGAGGTACCAGTTTCTTTCCATCCAGATCAGATTGCAGTTCTAGCATAAGCCCCAGCCCCACCTCTGGCAAGGAGGAAGTTGGGGGGACCTGCGCCAGCCTCTCCAGGAAATTACAGGCCATGCCACAGAGGCTGCTGATCATTCTGCTTTGGCAATGCAAGTCCCGCCCTTCCCCTGGAGCTATTCTGTGGTTGGAATTGGAAGCTCTATTTCCCAAAAGCAGGGGAGGAAGAGACAGATGGCCACCAGTTTTAGCTACTGACCAGTAAATTTGGCTGGCTAAAGTATAACCCTAAAAACAGCTAAAGTTTGAAACTGTCCAAGTTGGAAAAAGGCTGGTACCCACCATTTTGATTCTGCCTCCAGCACGAGGGGAAGCCAGACTGATGGAAAATCTCAGTGATGGTAGGAACTGGTTCCTTTCACCCAGATCAGCCTGCAGCCCGCCTAGGCTTCAGCCCTCTGGTAGGGAGGAGGCTGGCAGGCCCTGCACCGGCCTATCCGGGTAACTGCAGGTACCTTTGGCTGGCACAGACTGAATAATTGGAAGTCTACTGGGACAACTGCGGTCATCTTGGACCCACACTGCATAGACTCCTGCCCACACCTGCAGCTGCATCCTGCCAGGCAGGGGAGAAAGGGGTGTGAAGCTTCATCAGTCTCTCTGGGCAACTACAGTCTAGGCCTGCATGACTTGGATTATTCCACACAGCTGTGACTCTGTCTCTACCCCTGGCAAAGGAGAAAGTTGGATGAGGCTTCATTGGTCCCTGGGGCAATGAGGACAGCTTGAGCCTCCACGTTTATAGCACCAACTATATCCTTGGTTCCTGCTGCACAACCAGCAAGGGAGAAAGGGCAGGAAGCCCTAAACTTAAGAGAAAAACTGCACTCAGAATAAATACTCTAGTAAGCCAGATGCCAAAACACCAAAAAGAAATTATAATTCACACCAAGAAACAGGAAGATATGACCCAGTTACTGGAACAAGATAAGCCTCTAGATGACATAAAGAGTTGAGACAACTAATCATAGATGTCCAAACAAATCTCTTTAATAAATTCAATGAGATGGCTAAAGAGATTAAGGATATTAAGAAGACATTGGATGAGCACAAAGAAGAATTTGAAAGCATATATAGAAAAATAGCAGCTCTTATGGGAATGAAAAGCATAATAAATGAAATTAAAAATACATTGGAATCACATAATAGCAGATTTGAGGAGGCAGAGGAAAGGATTGGTGAACTTGAAGAAATGCCCTCTAGGGAAGCGGACTTGGCCCAGTGGTTAGGGCATCCGTCTACCACATGGGAGGTCTGCAGTTCAAACCCCGGGCCTCCTTGACCCGTGTGGAGCTGGCCTATGTGCAGTGCTGATGTGTGCAAGGAGTGCCGTGCCATGCAGGGGTGTCCCCCGCGTAGAGGAGCCCCATGCGCAAGGAGTGCGCCCTGTAAGGAGAGCCGCCCAGCGCGAAAGAAAGTGCAGCCTGCCCAGGAATGGGGCCACACACACGGAGAGCTGACACAACAAGATGATGCAACAAAAAGAAACACAGCTTCCTGTGCCACTGACAACAACAGAAGTGGACAAAGAACATGCAGCAAATAGACACAGAGAACAGACAACTGGGGTGGGGGGGAGGGGAGAGAAATAAATAAATAAATCTTAAAAAAAAAAAAGAAATGGCCTCTGAATATATAAAAGAACAGAGGAAGAAAAGAATGGGAAAAATTTAACAAGATCTCAGGGAACTAAATGACAGCAAGAGACATGCAAACATACATGTTGTGGGTGTCCCAGAAGGAGAAGAGAAGGGAAAAGGGGCAGAAGGAATATTTGTGGAAATAATGGTAGAAAATTTCCCAACCCTATTGAAGGACATAGATATCTATGTCCAAGAAGCACAACATACTCCCATCCAAAAAAATCTGAATAGGCTAACCCCAAGACACATACCAATCAGAATATCAAGTGCCAAAGACAAAGAGAGTTCAGAGAGCAGCAAGAGAAAAGCAATGCATAACATATAAGGGATACCCAATAAGATTTAAGTGCTGGTTTCTCACCAGAAACCATGGAAGCAAGAAGGCAGTGGTGTGATAAATTTAAGATACTGCAAGAGAAAAGCTTCCAGCCTAGAATCTTATATGTGGCAAAATTATGTTTCAAAAATGATGGCAAGTTTAGAATATTCACAGATAAACAGAAACTGAGAGAGTTAGTAACCAAGAGAATGACTTTGCAGGAAATACTAAAGGGTGTGCTACATTCTGAAAAGAAAAGACAGGAGAGAGAGGGCTGGAAGAGAGTCTAGAAATGAAGATTATATCAATAAAAGTAACAAAAGTATCATAAGAATGGTGGAAATAAAATATGACAGATAAAATCCAAATATTCAGGCATAAACTTAACAAGTAATGTAAAGCACTTGTCTTCAGAAAATTACATCTCAATGTTAAAAGAAATAAAAAAGGTCTAAATAATTGGAAGAAGATTCTATGCTCATGGATTGGAAGGCTAAATATCATTAAGATGTCAATTCTACTCACATTGATATACAGATTCAATGCAATCCTGATAAAAATTCCACCAGCATTTTAAAAATAAATGGGAAACATGATTAGCAAATTTATTTGGAAGGGTAAGGGGTCCTGAATAGGCAGAAACATCTTAAAAAGGAAAAGCAACGTTGTAGTATTCTCATTTCCAGACTTTAAATCATATTGGCAAGCTACAATGGTAAAAAAAAAACAAAAACACAGCATGGTACTGACTTAAAGAAGACATATAGACTAGTGGAACCAAACTGATGGTTCAGAAACAGACCCTCCCATGTATGGTCAAGTGATTTTTTTTGAAAGATTTATTCTCCCCCTCCCTTGCTCCCCCTGCTGTTTTTGCTTTCTGTATTCAATTGCTGTGTGATCTTCTGTATCTATTTCTCTCTTTTTTTTCCCCCTCTTTTCATCATTCTCCTCTAGGATTCACTGCGATTCAATCCTGGGGACCTCTGATGTGGAGAGGGGTTCCCTGTCAGTTGTGCCACCTCAGTTCCTGGTCTCTGCTATGCTTTACCTTGACTTTCCCCTTCATCTCTCTTTTGTTGCATCATCATCTTGCTTCATGACTCACTTGCGCAGGCACTGGCTCACTGCACAGGCACTCGACTTGCTGCATAGGCTCTTGGCTCACCACATGGGCACTGGCTTGCCATGAGGGTGCTGGCTCACTGTTCAGGCACTCACGCAGGCATGCAGCTCATCGTGCCAGCACTCAGCTTGCCACACAGGCATTCATGTGGGCATTTGGCTTGCCACGTGGGCACTCTCATGGTCACTCAGCTCACTGTGTGGGCACTGGGCTCACCACGCAGGCACTCGGCTTGCTGCACGGGCACTCAGCTCACCATGTGGGCACTTGGCTCACTGTGTGGACACTTTGGCTCACCACACGGGAAACTGGCTCACCACACAGGCACACTTTCTCTTCTTTTTCACCAGGAGGCCCCAGGGATCAAACCTGGGTCTTCCCATATGGTAGGCAGAGACCTTATCACTTGAGCCACATCTGCTTCCCTCAAGTGATTTCTGACTAGCCTGCAAACCCACCCAGCTTGGGCAGAACAGTCCACTCATCAAATGGTGCTGAGAGAACTGGATATCCTTAGCCAAAAGAGGGAAAGAGGACCCCTATCTCACATCTTATACAAAAATTAACTCAAAATGAATAAAAATCCTAAATATAAAAGCAAGAACCATAAAGCTTCTGGAAGAAATTGTAGGAAAAATATCTTCAAGAACTATTGTGGTTAGTAATTGAAGAAAATGTGGCATTGGTGTGGAAAAAGTGGCCATGGTGGCTGCTGGGTATGGGGAATGGGAGGAAGAGATGAGATGTGGAGGTGTTTTCAGGACTTGGAGTTGTCCTGGGTGGTGCTGCAGGGACAATTACCAGACATTGTAGGTCCTCCCAGGGCCCCACTGGATGGAACGTGGGAGAGTGTGGGCTATGACGTGGACCATTGACCATGAGGTGCGGCGATGCTCAGAGATGTATTCACTAAATGCAATGAATGTTTCATGATGATGGAGGAGAATGTTGTTATGGGGGGAGTAGTGGGGTGAGGGGGATGGAGGATACATGGGGCCCTCATATTTTTTGAATGTAATATTTTTAAAAAATGAATTAAAAAAATAAATAAAAAAAGGGAAAAAACATATAATAGAACCTCATTCCTTTTCATGAATAAATAATATTTCATTGTATGTTAAAAAAAAGACTTTGTGATAGGTGGTGGATTCTTAAAGGAGATAAAAGGAGGACTGAGATGGACTACTGATGTTTAATGTATGTAGAAGTTTTAATTAGCTTTACTGTAAAAATGTGGAAATGTACAGAGAGGATGGTAACACATTATAGTAACAGCTGGTTTATGGATGGGGATGTGGCTGACAATGGTATTCTAGGGACATAGATGCCAATTGACAGAATTCTTAAGAATGGTCTAGGGACTGAATAGCACAGCAAACCCAGAGGTGGATGGGAATTGTGGTTGATGGCATAGATGCAAGAGTTTGCTAGAGCTAAAGTACATCACTATTGCAGGGCGGTGGGACTATGGAGAAGCATGAGAAAAGTATAACTGGAGTGACCTGTGGACTGTGGTTAGCAGTAATAGTGCAATATTCTTGTATTGATGCCAAAGATAGACTGTGCTGATCAGGGGGGAGGATGGAAAATGTACGCCAAATGTACACTATGTACCTGGTAATAATTGGATGATATTATCTTATAATCTGTAACAAATGTTACACTGTGGCGTAGTTTGTTGATAGAGGGGTGTTGTTTGGGAATTCTGTACATATGCATGATTGTTTTGTAAGTTTACAACTTCTGTCATAAAAATTTATTAAAAAAAATAGTAGGGTGGCTTGGGGGGAAAATACACCAAATGTAAGATAAGGCCTATGATTAGTAGTAAGATTTTGACAATATTCTTTCATAATTTGTAACAGATGTCTCATAATGATGCAAGGTGTTGGTGGAGGGTTGATGTATGGGACCCCTGTATGAAGTTTTTGTTTTTTTTTTTATTTTAAAGATATATTTTTTATTTATTTATCTTCCCTCCCCCCCCCCCATGGTTGTCTGCTCCCTTGTGTCCATTTGCTGTGTTCTTCTGTGACCGCTTCTATCCTTATCCACGACACTGGGAATCTGTATTTCTTTTTGTTGCGTCATCTTGTTGTGTCAGCTCACCGTGTGTGTGGTGCCATTCTTGGACAGGCTGCACTTTCTTTTGCCCTGGGCGGCTCTCCTTACGGGGCACACTTCTTGTGCATGGGGTTCCCCTACGCGGAGGACATCCCTGTGTGGCATGGCACTCTTTGCACGCATCAGCACTGCGCATGGGCCAGCTCCACACGGGTCAAGGAGGCTCGGGCTTTGAACCGCAGACCTCCCAGGTGGTAGGTGGACGCCCTAACCACTGGGCCAAGTCCACTTCCCCTGTATGATGTTATGCATGTTTGTTTTGTAAGTTCACAACTTTTACTATACACTTATTGTTTATGTATGTTCATGTATAAATGATATAAAAATAATAACATTAGGGTGGGTTGGGGGAAATACTTTGGTTAGTAGTAATATTTTGACAGTACTCTTTAATCATTAGTTAAAAATGTTTAACAACATTGCTAGATATTGGTGGTAGGGTGAGGTATGAGAGCGCTGTATGATGTTTTGTATGTTTGTTTTGTAAGTTCACAATTATTACTATACACTTACTGTTTATGTATGTTCATATATGAGTGATATGCTTAAATTAAAAATATGAGGCATACAACATCACACTTGAAATGGTAGAAGAATGAAGAAGTGATACAGAAGACAGAACAGCTGAAATTGAAGAGAGAAAAGAATGGAAAAAACTGAACAGGGGCTCAGGGTGTTTAATGATAACACAAAATGCAACAACATTTGTGTCATGGGAGTTCTAGAAGGAGAAGAGAAGGGGAAAGGGGCAGAAAGAGTATTTGAAGAAATAATAGCTGAAAATTTCCCATCTCTCATGAAACAAATGAACTTGCATATCCAAGAGGCACAGAGTACCCCAATTAGAATAAATCTGAATAGACCTACTCCCAGACACATACTACTCAGAATGTCAAACATCAGAGAAAAAGAAAATTCTGAGAGCAGCAAGGGAGAAGCAAACCATCACATACAAGGGTTGCCCAGGAAGACTCAATGAGAATTTCTCATTAGAAAACATGGAGGCAAGAAGACAGTGGTATGATACAAATAGGATACTGAAAGAGAAAAACTGCCAGTTGAGAATTATCTAGCAAAGCTGCCCTTCAAATATGAATGTGAGTTTAAAATATTCACAAACAGAAACTAAGAGAGTTTGCAAAAAAGAATTCACCTTTGCAGGAAATATTAAAGGAAGTCTTAGAGTCTGAAAGAAAAAGACAGGAAAGAGAGGTTTGGAGGAAAGTGTAGAAGAAAGAACAGCAGCAAGGATAACCAAAAGAGTAAAAGACACATAGATATGACATATGAAAACCAAAGAATAAAATGGTGGAAGTAAATAATGCATCTATAGTAATACCATTGAATGTGAATGGATTAAATTCCCCAATCAAAAGATATAGGCTGACAGAATGGATAAAAAAACATAAGCCTTCCATATGCTGCATAAAAGAGACTCACTGTAGACCCAGGAATACAAACTAACTGAAAGTGAAAGGTTGGAAAGATATTCCGTGCAAATAGTAAGCAAAAAAGAGCAGGGGTAGCTATACTAATATTGAACAAAACAGACATTAAATGAAAAAAGTTATAAGAGATACAGAAGGCCATTATATAGTAATAAAAGGGGCAATCCACCTGGAAGATACAACAGTCACAAATATCTATGCACCTAACCAGGATGCCCCAAAATACATGAGACAAACTGGCAAAACCGAAGGGAGAAATAGACATCTCTATATTAATAGTTGGAGAATTCAACACACCGTTCACATCATTAGATAGAACAACTAGACAGAAGATCAACAAGGAGACAGAGAACTTGAGCAGTATAATAAACGAGTTAGACCTAACAGACATATACAGAATGTTATACTCAAACACAGCAGGTTATGCATTCTTCTCAAGTGCTCATGGATCTTTCTGGAGGATAGACCACATGTTAGGTCACAATGCAAGTCTCAATAAATATAAAAAAGACTGAAATTATACAAAGCACCTTCTCAGATCTAAATGGAATGAAACTGGAAATCAATAAAATAGGAAAGAGGTAAATTTGCAAATGTGTGGAGGCTGAACAACACACTCCTAAATAATCAGTGGGTCAAAGAAGATCTTGTAAGTGAAATTGGTAAAGATATTGAGATATGAAAATGAGAACACAACTTACCAAAACTTACAGGATATAGTGAAGGCAGTGCTAAAAGTGAAATTCATAGTCCTAAATGCCTATATTAAAAAAGAAGAAAGAGCTAAAATCAAAGATCTACCTGAACTGTTGGAGAAACTAGAAAAAGAACAGCAAACCACTCCCAAAGCAAGCAGAGTGAAAGAAATAATATACATTAGAGCAGAAATAAATGAAATAGAGAACAAAAACAACAAAAAAACAAGAAAAGCAACAAAATCAAAAGCTTGTTCTTTGAGAAGATCAATAAAATTGACAAACTCATTGCTAGACTTACAAAGAAAAAAAACACGTCAATAAATCAGAAATAAAAAGGGGTGAAGTTACAACTGATCCCACAGAAATAAAAAGGATCATAAAAGGATATTATTAGAAACTGTATACCAACAAACTAAGAAAACCTAGATGAAATGGAAAAACTCCTAGAAATGTACAATCAACCTACATTGGTGCTACAAGAAACACAAGACCTTAACAAATCAATCACATTTAAAGAGATTGGCTCCATCATCAAAAATCTCCCAACAAAGAAAATTACAGGAGCAGATAGCTTCACAGGTGAATACAACAAAGCATTTTGAGAAAAATTAACACCAATCCTATTTAAACGCTTCCAAAAAATTGAAGAGGAGGGAAAATTACCCAACACATTTTATGAAGCCAACATCACCCTAATACCAAAGACAGATGAAGATACTACAAGAAAAGGAAATTATAGACGAAACTCTCTAGTCAGCATAGATACAAAATTTCTTAACAAAATACTTGTAAATAGAATGCAACAGCATATCAAAAGACTTATACATCATGACCAAGTGGGATTTATTCTTGTATGCAAGGCTAGTTCAACATAAGAAAATCAACTAACATAATACATCACATTAACAAATCTAAGGGAAAAAAACCACTTGGTCATCACAATCAATGCAGAAAAAGCATTCACCAAAACCCAGCATCCTTTCTTGATAAAAACACTTTGAAAGATAGAAATAAAATGAAGATTCCTCAATATGATAAAAGGCATATTTGAAAAGCCCACAGCCAACATCATACTCAATGAAAAAGACTGAAAGCTTTCTCTCTAAGATTGGGAACAAGACAAGGATGCCCGCAGTCACTACTGTTATTCAACATTGTGCTAGAAGTTCTGGTTAGAGCAATTAGACATGTAAAAGAAAAAAAAGGCATCCAAATAAGAAAAGAGGAAGTAAAACTCTCACTATTTGTGGATGACACAGTCCTATATCTAGAATATTCTGAAAGGTCTACAACAAAGCTCCTCGAGCTAATAAATGAGTTCCGCAATATGAAAGGATACAAGATTGATACACAAAAATCAGTAATGTTTCTGTACACTAGTATTGGACAATCTGAGGAGGAAATCGGGGAAAATTCCATTTACAAGAGCAACAACAAAACTCAAATACCTAGGAATCAATTTAACCAAAGAAGTCCAGGATCTTTATGCAAAAAACTATAAAACAATGCTATAAGAAATAATTGAAGACCTAAACAAGTGGAAAGACATTTCATGTTCATGAATTGGGCAAACAAATATTGTGAAGATGTCAATCCTACCCAAACTGATTTTTAGATTCAGTGCAATAGCAATCAAAATTCCAAAAGCCTACTTTACAGAAATAGAAAAGACAATTAGCAATTTCATTTGGAAGAGAAAGTGCACCCAAATAGCAAAAAGCATTCTGAAAAAACAGTCAGACATGGAAGGAATTTCACTGCCTGACCCTGAAACATATTACAAAGCTATAGCATGGTTCTGGCATAAAGATAGACACGTCGATCAGTGGAATAGAGTTGAGAGTCCACAAATAATCTCTCATCTCCAAGGCCAACTGGTTTTTGACAAACCTACCAAAGCCATGCTAATAAGACACAACAGTCTCTTCAACAAATAGTACTGGGAGAACTGGATATCCATAACCAAAAGAATGAAAGAGGACCTTTATCTCACTCCCTATACAAGAACCAACTAAAAATGGATCAAAGATCTAAATATAAAAGCCAGCACCATAAAACTACTAGAAGAAAATGTAGGGAAACATCTTAAAGACCTTGTAGTAGGTGATGGTTTCCTGGACCTTACATCAAAAACAGGAGCAACAAAAGAAAAAATTGATTAATGGGACCTCCTCAAAATTAAACACTTTTACACCTCAAAGGATTTTGTCAAAACTGTGAATGAATTTCACTTTGAATGAATTTGATGCTTTATTGATATGTATCAATAAAATCAATTTGCTTTTTTAAAAAACTTAAAGCAGAAATAATACTGCCTCCATCACGGTGTAGTGAAAATCAAACGATATAATACATGTAGTAAGTGTAAAGTGCTTAGCACAGTGCTCGCACAAAAAGTAACTGTTTGCCACTGGACAGACACTAAAAAGCACACGCATCAATAAAAATGTGTTCTATTAAAAAAAAAAAAAAAAGAAACCAGGAAAAGGGAGGCTGACCCTTGGGTCAGGGGGAGTAGCCCGGTGCCTCTGGGGGCAGCCACGTCTGCACTTGGGAGTCAGCTCCTGCAGAGCCATTTGCCCTCCAGAAGAACACGGGCAACAGATGGCATCCAGTTGACTCGAGAAGAGACGGTTGAGGAAAACGGAAAATGGGAGGTGCAGTGACCCCAGAGGGCCTGCGGGCCTTGGGGACATGCCTGCTGCCCCTCCCTACCCATTTCAGGGGGAACCACAGTTCCCCCCACCCCCACTAGCTCACTGTGTGACCTGGGCAGGCCACCCCTCTCTGGGCCTCCCTCCCCTCATCTGTGAGCGAGGGGCTGCATCAGACGACCCAGGTGGGCCTCTCCTCTCCAGCTTTGACTTCACAGCAAGCCTCCCATCTACTTTGGTGCAGGAAGAGCGGCTCTTGAGGTTGAAGGCTAAGGGCAGGAGGCAGTTGCTAAACGCCACAAACTGGGTTCAAAAAACAGGGGGTGTGCCCCAGGCTCAGGACTTGGGCAGAGCCACAGCCCCCCGCCCCGGGTTGTATTTCTGGGAGCTTGGGGGTCCCTGGTGGGGGAGCTCCTTGAGACTCAGGCTCCTAAGTGGGCAGCTGGTTGCTGGGGAAGCTCTGGCTTCTGGGAGGAAAGGAGGCTGGGGGAGGGGAAAGCATGTGTGCGTGCGCGCGTGTGCGTGCGTGTGTGGGAGAACCACTGCCTGGAGGGTCTTTGCTGGCCCACCCAAACAGCCAGGACCACAGCTTGGCTGTCCCACAATTCGGTGCTTTCTGCCCTATTATCACCAGGGCCTTTGAAGATGCCTCTCGCCCTTCCTTTCTGCAGCTAGACCCCTCCAAAGGGAGGCTGCTTTTCTGGGAAGCTGAGGAAGAAGCTCGGAGAGGGGCCCAGGGGCTGCCTCTCTCCCTCTCTGCGCGCCCCTTGCAGCCCCTCTCCCCGGTAACCTGGAGCTGGCAGGCACTGAATAGCTGCCTCCGACCGTACCATTCAGACTTCCAACGGGGGACGGTGCAAGCCAGGGGGCCTGAGAGGCAGTGAAACTTCCCCTGCAGCCCCAGAGCCGCCCACCCCCCCAGAGGGCTCCAAGGAGACCGCTGGGGGAGGCTCTGGGAGGCTGGAGCGGCCTGCGCCCTGACAGCGCCGCTCTCTCTCCTGGCAGCCGCGTTGTCATGTCTACCCCCTTGGCTGCCCCCTCCTTCAGGGCAGGGCCCGAGCGGTTCCCCACAAAGCCAGGCCCAGCTGGAGAGCGAGGGGAGAGGGCCCACTCTGCCGGGCCTCGCTGACCGAGGGGCGAGGGCCCAGCAGAGCCCAGGCTGGGCGGGGGTGGGGTGGTGCCCGGCACGCCCAGCCCCCCGGGGACAGCTGAGAAGAATCCTCCCCCGAGCTCGGGACAGCTGCGGGCTGGCTCTGAGGTCAGCACTTGGAGGACTGCAGGAGAAGCTGGGTGAGAAAGAGGGGTCCCCCCCCGCCCCCCGCCATGAGGTGCCCTGGGGTGGGAGGGTGTCCTCAGCCCTGGGAAATCCCTCTGGTCTTGGAGAGTGGACTCAAGGCCCAGCAAGGGGGCAGTGGCCAGCCCTGCAGCTGGTCCTGTCTGCTCCCAGCAGGCCCTGCTCTGTGAAGCTCTGTGGGAAGAAAGAAGGTTCTAGACTGAGCTTGCAGAGATCTGTCCAGGGCGGGGCCCGTCCGGTGTGTCTGGGCTCCAGTCAGGTGGAGGACTTCGGCCACTCTTAGGGCCTTCCGAGCCTTGGTCTGACCTTGGCCAGCAGGGGCTGTGCGAGGGGCCTGGCGCTGCGCTGCAGGGAGATGGCTTGAGGCCGCAGCAACAACTCAGATGCTAATTTAAAAAGCTTCATTTATCTTTTCATTAAAGCAGGTCCCCAAAGACTGAAGGCCGGCCCTGCTTTGCCAGCCTCATAGGGGTCTCCAGATGCATTTGAAGGTCTTGCAATAACATTAGGTGCATTGAAACGTCTCCCCATTTCAGGCAGCAGCCCTTCTCTAACTCCCAGGCAAGCATCGCCCCGGGGGAGGAGACAGGAGGCCCGCCTTCTCCCCTGGGCGCACTGACCCTTGTCCCTACCCAGGCTCAAGAAGGGCAGGCCCACCGGCGGCTGCCCGGCCGAGGACCTCCCTAGGCTGGCTGCTGGCAGGCGGCGCCCTGGGCAGCTGGACAGGCATCAGAGTTTCCAGCCGGGAGCCGGGAGGGATGGTTTTCTGTCTGGGAGGGTGGGAGGGGTGGTGGTAGGGGATGGGTGGGAGATAGGGCGGTACTGTCGGGATGTCCTTAACTTGCTGGCCCTCGAGGCTGCAGGCAGGAAGGCGCTGGGAGAGAGCTTGGAGCTGGGTCCTGTGGCTGGTGAGTGCCTGCGGTGGGGTGGGGGCTGGGCGGCCACTCCCCAGTACCCAGCGCCAGGGATTCTCTACAGCCTTGACACGACTTGGGGCCCTTCCTCCAGCCAATTGTAGGTGCTGGAAACTTGACCGTGAGTTAGACTAAGCTGCAAGCTAAGAAGGAGGAAATCTGCAATCCCCCAACCCCATGAGAAGCTCCAGTGCTAGGGAGAAACCACGATGTCTTTATTTGACCCTCTTTGGGATTTCCTGTCTTCTGTACGTAGAAATCAACGATCACTAGTTCTAGCCCACTGCCATCCTGTTCATGCATTTTGTTTGGTCTGTGTAGCGTTTTACATATTTCTAGGTTCTTTTCATATTTTTTGAAATCAAGTCTAGCCTTTGCAGTGGTTTTGCCTTCCTCCCTCCCTCCCTTTCTTTTCTTGCCCTAAATTTGAATTAGTTGCCAACACCTAAACGGCAGGAGCATTTGCCTAGAAACCTAGGTTTGTGGTTCTCTGAAGAAGGCCTGTGGCTGTTCCCGCCCCGGCCCCACCTCCCGCTGAGATCACCCTGCCAGCCTATCCCCCGCGGCTAGGGCTATCTGCCAGCCAGTTTCTGCGGCATTTTCACTTGCAGTCCCAGACATTCAATCCAAGGGCCAGCCTGCTTTTCTATCTACAGGGACCATCTGTGTGTTCCCTCAAATGGGATGATCTTAATGATAACAGAAATGCCCCTGGCGGGCGACCCATGCCTCTGGGGAGGAGGGGGGCGACCCATGCCTCTGGGGAGGAGGCGGGCGACCCATGCCTCTGGGGAGGAGGGGGGCGGTTGCAGAGCCCTGCCTTGTCAGTTCAGTTTCTCTTTGCGGGGTGATCTCCCACCTTCCACCTGAACTGCTCAGCGAGCTCAGGGAGATGGGTGGGGACACCTGGTTCTGGCCTTTGCATGCCACTGGCTCGGGGTGCGGCTTTGGGCGTAGCCTTCCCTGTTCGGACCTGTCACGGGAGCAGGTTCGACTGCATCAGGGACAGGGAATGCCCTGGGGCCAGGCAGGCGGCATAAGGTGTGACGAGGTCACGTGGGGGGGGTTAGAGAACGAGGCTCCAGGTGCCAGGCAGGAATACCCACGGTCGCCCGTGCAGAAATTCTGAAATATCGAGGGAAGCCAGGCATCTACATGTTATGTGAAATTCCTCCCTCCCTCCTTTGAATATTCGCAATTAATTTAAACAACCCAGTTTGTAGCTTTGGCATTAGAAAACTGCTAAGACCCCCGCCAGCTGCAGCATCCTATATTCCACGACTTGCTTCTGCTCACAGAGCAAGTTATTAGAGGAGCTGGTCCTGGATGCCAGTTCTCAGCCTAGGTCTCTAAGTTAAGGCATGAGGATTGTTGGAAAAGGGCAGAAGACATTGCCCTGCTGTCTCCTCCATGGAGCGCCATGCAGCGCCATCACTTGTCAGCTGCGTGACCTCAGACTTGTCACCGCGCTGGGTCCCCCTGACTTAACCTGTGAAATGGCCATAACGCAATC
Source organism: Dasypus novemcinctus (assembly GCF_030445035.2). Taxonomy (NCBI): domain Eukaryota; kingdom Metazoa; phylum Chordata; class Mammalia; order Cingulata; family Dasypodidae; genus Dasypus; species Dasypus novemcinctus. The sequence goes on along the minus strand of NC_080678.1, from coordinate 80,739,289 downwards.
AGCGCTTTAACAGTGCCCAGCTCCCTTCGCTGTCCCCAAGTCTCCTGGGTGTCCCCTGCCCCGCCCCTAATTTTCTGTCCCATTCCTCTTGCAGGAACCATGAGCACAGACGCTCCCAGTCCCCCCGCCTATCTCACAGCTCCCGCCACTCCGGGGACCCCGGAGGAGGCAGCCGGCCCCCTCCCCGTGCTCATTGTGCTGGCCTGCACCTTCCTCCTGCTGGCCATCTGCCTGCTGTTCATGGCGCTCTGCAAGCCGGCCGCGCTGGACCCGAGCCGCCGCGGGGCGCGCGAGTGCATGCCTCACCACCCCGGCAGCCCAGCGAGCCCCAGCTCCGCCTCTGGAAGCGCCTGGGCTCCCTGCGCCGCTCCCTGCACAGCTTCCGGCGGGGCCGGCCCGCTGCCCCGCGTCGCCCGCTGCAGGGCGGCGATCACCACCACCACTGTGACTCCATGGAATCTACCGAGATGTGATGAGTGCAGAGCCTTGAGCCTGGGATGGAGCCTGGCGCCGCAGGCAGCAGGGGGACGGCAGCCCCCAAACCCGGACCACACGCTCACCTTTGGATGTCCAGGCCCTTCCCCAGAGAAAGCCCCTGAAAGAGTACCTTCCTCTCGGCAGACCCCTAGCTTCTGAGAGACACCTGGACGGGGTGCCGAGCATCTGCAGCCATCTGCATACCTGGCCTGAGGCTCCGAGGGGGCAACCTGGGGCTCCCCAGGGCCTCTTTCTGGCCACTGGGCACCACCCACCTGCTGGAAGTGGCATCCTTGCAACAGAAGACTTGCCCGCCCTCCCAATCCAAAGCCCAGCTCTGGTTCTAGTGTGAGCTGTTAAATGGCCTGAGGTTCCCTCCATCCAGGTGAGAGAGCCCAAACCAGGGGCCCTTGTGCCAACTCAGTGCTCGATGCAAGAGGCAACTTGGTGACTCTGCTCTTTGGCTTTCTGGGGCCCTGCCCGCACCCGCCTGGCTCTCCGTGGACGCTCTGGGTACCCTCATGGTGGGTTTCAGAGCCAAGGGCCTGGCAGCTCCAGCGTGTGAGGGGTTAATTCTCCCCACAGCCTAGCTCAGAGAAGCCCCAACAGACTGCGGCGGGATTTAGTGTTCGGACCTCCTGCCTAGATCACAGATGCAGCTTGGGCATTCTCTTTGGAGAGGTGCCTGCTCCCTCCAGGCTCAGAGACCCTCGCGGCTGTCCCAGTGGAGAGCCACGGGGAGCGTCTGTGCACTGGGGCTCCCCTGGCACTGTCTGGGAGAGGAGGGCGGGCAGTCCCGCAGCGGGGGGCTGATGGCATGTTAACTGCAGCCCTCGGGGGTGGGGTTCCTGCAGGGCAAGGGCCTGAACCGGCCTGGGCTGCAGGTGAGTACGGCAGGGGAGTGGCCCCAGCTACGACGCTCTGAGCGGAAGGGGCGGACCCCTTGGGCCTGCCCTGAAGATCCTGAACAAGCCGAGGGTGCTGAGTGATGGGCACTTCAGCACCCAGTCAGGACCTTCCCCACCAACTCGGCCACCCTGGCTCTCTCCTGGACACTCTCTAGCTGGCCAGTGCCCCGACGGAGCTAGCAGCTTGGATTTCACCTGCCCTCTGCTTAGAGCAGGGGTCTCCTTGCCACAGGGGACCAGCCCTCCGTCCTCAGGTGGGGTGGGGAGGACGGCTTCCACCTGGCCACGCTGCCCCTCCGGCCCCGCGCCCACCCCCCATCTCTCAGGTCAAAGCTCCAGATCTCATCAGGATCCCCGGGGCCTGCACACTGGCGCCTGCCCCGCCCTCTGGCCTCATCTCCTCGGTCACTGTGCTTCTCCACGTGTCCCGTTCTCTCCTGCCTAGGCCGTCCACGCGTCCTACTTCCTCTACCTGGTGGGAACCTCCTCCTTCACGGCTCTCCCTCAGGAAGCCTTCCTGATACCGAGACCACGGCAGGCCCCCCCTCCTGCCAGCTGTGCTCCCCTGGGACCCGCGGCTCTGTCACGCCAGGCACCCTCGGGGCTAACTTCCTGTTCCGGGTCTGTCTGCTGCCGTCAGCTCAGGGGGGAGCACCCTGAGTCCGCCTGTGTCTACCCTCTACCCCTTGCGCCCAGCCCTGGGTGCTTGTAAGGACGGGGTGAAGGAAGGAACGAATGACCAGCTGCAAGGAAGCACCTGGGCCGGAAGGGAAATGCACGGGCTCCTCTCACAGAGGCACTCCTGTCGCCGGCCAGGCCATCAGACCCCGCTCCTGGCGGGAGCCCAGCCTGGGCCGGGGCCGTGCTGGAGAGGCCTGGATGTCACGAGGAGGCGGCGCGAGCAGGAGACTTTCTACACCATCGACTGCGCTGCCGTATGGGCGGCTGTCTCGGGCGCGCCCCTGCAGTCTGCCCTGGCAAGATCAATTGGGGAGGGGCTTGGGACAGACTAGGAGGGTCCCTGCAGTGGCTGGAAGGGTGTGCCACAGTGGCAGGGGCCGCGCGTCCAGCAGCTGAGGCGAGCCCTTGGCTGGAGCAGGACTGCCAGGGCAGCTCCACGGCCCTCCCTTTCGGTCCTCCCCAGGGCAGCCGTGCCACCGCGAGCCTGCACTGCACTAGATGCGCGCGTTGCTTTGGTGGTTGCTTCGCTGACTGGCTACCTGGCAGGAGGCAGATCCTAACCCAGGATGGGCTTCTCCCAATCCCAAGCCCTAGGCCTCTCCTCCATGCTTAGGGCTAAAGACTTTGGTTGGGTCCCAAATTTGCCAGGGCCACCTCTGGCCCCAGCACGGGGCTGCGCCCCCCCCCCCACTCTGCTATGACCCATAGTGCGGCCAGTCAAGTCTCCTCAAAGAGCAAGCTCTGGTTTTGCAACTCCCTAGCTCCAACGACTTCCCCGGCTCCCTACCGCTCACTGGGAAAAGCCACAGCACTTTAGCCCTGTGCTCAGCACCCTCTGGCAGCTGGCTCCAATGTGTCTTTCTAGTCTCTTCTCCCATCTTGACCGGCGACTCCAGGCAAACTGGACTACCCGTTCTCTCCTGGCTGCTGCTTATGCGTAACATGGCACCCACTCCAGGGGAAAGACACTGCCGCTTGGAGCTGCCCACGCCCCTCGTGTCTCTCCAAGGGAGGACAGGGTCCCTGAGCTCTTGGCAGCGTGAGCCTTGTCTACGTCTTCTTTCTACCAGCCTGGGAGCTCAGAGATGAGCCTCGGTTCCACCCCTCCCTTTGCATCACCTGCTCCCGGCACAGAACACTGGGCCTCTGTTTACCTAGTGAGAGACGACTTAGCCTGGGTGTGCCCATGCCCCAAAGCTCACGCAGAAGGGGCGCTGGTGGGAGCCTGCTAAACGCAGAGCCCCTTTGCCCCTCGCATGCCCTTAGAGCGACGACTTCTCTCCGAGCTGGCCCTGTTGGAGAGGACCACAGTGACTTCTTTCCGTGTCAACCCAGCACCGGAGAGCGAGTCCAGCTTTGCAAGAAACTTACAGGGCCGTGGAGAAGCTGCCAGGGCCCGAATTCCTGCCCCTGGGAAGCAGGGAGACTCGGGCTGGCCCATGTGCCTCCCGGGCTCTGGGACTGCGGCCTGAATAGCGCTTGCGTACATAGAAACCACTGTGGTGATGTTTAGAGAGTGGCGCAGGCCTCCTCCCAAAGGCCCTTCTGCCCCCTTCCTGCGCTGTTAGCCTCTCCTGGCTCACGTGCCCCAGGGCCTCGCTGAGGCACGCAGGCTGAGCTCCGTCTGCGGCCAGTCACCCCGTGGCCCTGGCCAGCGGGCCCTGCTTGGCCCTCGGCCCTGAGGACTGAAGGAGAAGGAAAAACCAGGGATGGGGACTCAAAGGTCAGCTGCACGCCCAGGTTGGGAGGGCTGCAGGTCCTGCCGGGGAGCAGGGGCGGCAGGTCCTTGGCCAGAGGCGAGGTGGGCCCCGCCGCTTGGAGCTGGGGGCTCCCCAAATCCCCAGAGGAGCTCGGACACCCCCTGCCAGGGCCCACGGGGTAGGAACCCTCCTTCTTCCTTCCGGGACACCAGCCACCAGGCTCTTGCAAATCCCACGGCTTTCTGGATTCTTCCTACTTCTGGGAATCAGTGCCCTGTGCCCCTGCCCCTTTCCTGAGCCCCCTCCCTGCACCGGCCCCGCTGGTGGGTGGCGTGCACTGCAAGTCCCCCACTCTCTGTCCCTCCCAAGCCGGGGGCGCCCGCCCCAGCAGGACAGGCCCAGATCTGCTGCGTGCGGCTCAGCTGCCAAGGTGAGCCCCCGCAGCTGGGTGAACGGAGCGATTCATTCCCGGCCTCCAGGGGCGGAAGTGGGGGGACGCCAGGCCTGGACACGGGGGAGGCCGCCGCAGGGTGGCGGCTGCTGCTTTGCGGGGGGGCAAAGGAGCCCTTTCTTCTTGGGCCTGTTTCCTTCCCCAGAGGGGAGCTCTGGCCAAGGCCCTGCTCTGGGCCTGCCGGGGCCTGGCTCTCTCCGCTCAGCTCCTTTCCAGGAAAGGCGTTGCCTCTTGGGCCTGGGGAGCAGGCTGCGGGGAGGGAGGGGCAGGCCGAGGCCAGGGGCTCACCCCCCCACTTCTCCGGGAGGGAGGAGGGGTCTGGGTCTGGTTCCCTGCGGAGGCAACGCCTGCGGGCGCAGGCCCAGCTGGCCGGCTCCTGTTCCCGTCCTGCCGCGACACGCCCTGAGCATGCGCGCCCAGAGCGGCCAGCCCCCCACCCCGGGCCGGCGCCACCTGCCTGCACGATGCTGCGGCCCTCGGGGATGTCCTCGGGGATGCTGGCCTCGTAGCTGCTCTGCAGAAAGATGGGCCGGTTGTCGTTCACGTCCAGGACGGTGACAAACACGGTGGCCGTGCCCGTGCGCCGCTTGCCTACGGGGCCGTTGTCTGTGGGGGCGGGAGGGGAAGGGGTATGAGCGGCCGCGAGGGCAGGGGGGCAGTGTCCGCGGGGACGCGCCACTCCGCCCGCCCTCTGCGCCTCCGCGGGAGGCGGCTCTCGGCTTTTCAGAGGAGGCGTGACAACAGTCGCTAACATGTAGATACCACCGTGCGCCGGGCACTGTTCTAATTCCCGCAGTCCTCACGACAGCCCTGCGGGGTCAGCACCATTAGCAGCCCCCTTCTACAGATGGGGAAACTGAGGCTCGCGATCACAAAGCCAACCGTGGCCGGGGCCCGGGCGGGTGGAAGGCCTGGGTGCGCCCGCCTCAGGGGCCGCGGCCCCTGCTCCAGGCCACGGTGCCAGGCAGAACGTGGCCCGGGACGCCAGGTCGTCTGACTTCTCAAGAGAAACTCAACATCTGAACTTTTCAATAAAACCTTCTGATTTTTAAATGTTCTCAACTAAAAAAGAGAAAGCGTTTGTCGGGGCAAACGTGTCTGCAGAACAGGCCTGGCCCGCGGGCCCTCTGCATCCAGGGCCTCGGCCCCTTGGGTCCCCAGCAGGACCCCCGGGGTTGGGTGAACAGGCGAGGCCAGCACCCCCGCTCAAACCAGGGGAAGCTGCCGGGCAGGTCCTCCCTGGTGGAAGGAGCTTGTGTCCCACCTGCGTCTGAAATTTGTTGAGACTTAGTTTCATGCCCCAGCCTCTGTTCCACAAGCCCCCAAAACCCTTGTATGTTCACCCCAATTAGCTGCACCAGTCTCCGGGCAAAGGCAGCCACCCGGGGGGAGTGTAGGGGGCTGGAGTTGCCCAGGGACCAGGCTACCTGGCCACATGGGGGGCTGCAGTCACCACCCCGGGGTACAGCCTCTCATCGGAGACGCTCCCCCCCAGGACCAGCCTCGGGGCCCCAGCGGGGACAGTGTGAGCCGCGAGGCCCCTCAAGAGCTGAGCCTCAGCCAAGGCCCGGAGCAAAGGCTGGACCCTGGGTGGGGGGTGGTGGACAGGCAGGTCTCCAGAGTTGTGTGGTTCCCCCGGATGGGAGGAGCCCAGGGATGAGGTCAGATGCCTCTGGGGCCTGCGTGGGCAGGCTGGACGCTGCTTGGAAAGAGTGAGGAGGCATGGGAGCCCATTTCCTGCTCTGCCAAGGGCACTTCTGCAGAGCTCGCTGTAAACACGGAAGCGGGTGCTTCTGGGAGGGCCCACAGCACCCTCCACCCCCTCTGCAGTCCTCCAGGGCTCCCCACTGCCCAGAGACCCAACACCAAGCTTCCAGGCCAAGCTGCAGGCCTCCCCAGTGCAGGCCTACCTGCTCACGCCTCCCCCCCCAACCCCAAACGCGCAGGCTTGTGCAAGCGGCTGCCCCAACCCGGTCCTGCCCCAGCTCCTGCCCTTGTAGGGGCTGATCCTCTGCTGAGACGTCCCTCCCACTCCAGCTCTGAACCTCACTTAGCCCTCACGGCCGTGGCGGGCAACCCTTGCTTCTGCCTCTCGACGGGCATCTCCTGCTCACTTCCGGGGAGCCCATGACCCCAGGGGCCCTCTGAGGACCTTCTCCCCAACTCTGAGGCCTGGGATTCGGGGTGGGGCAGGGCTGACTGCCCCCAGCTCCAGGGATGGCAGGTGACTTGGGCCTAACTGACCAGCGCATCTCACCCCCTGGCCACTGAGGGGCTCAAGGACAGGCACTGGGACAGCCTGGGGAGACTGGGAAAGAGGCGAGTGCTGTCTTCCCTGCCCTTGAACCTGAGAGGATGTAAGGCCGGGCCTGCAGCAGCCATACGCTGCCACGTGAGACAGAGAATGAAGCCAACGTGCGGGAGGTGGGGCCAGCTGTGGGCGGACAATGAGCCCTGATGGCACCCTGTGTCCTGTATCCACTGGTACCTGAGGCTAGACCTCTTGGTGGACAGGGTTATTTACTAAGACTGCTGAAGACAATTGATATTTTTTTCAAATTTGCCACCAAAACAGTCCTAAGGAATCCAAAGGCATGCTCAGATGCCACTTCCGCCATGAAGCCTTCTGTGATTGCCTCTCTTGTCTCCAACACCTCCGTGCCTGCTGCCCGCACATCCCTTCTCCCTTTCTGCTTTGTTTTGCCTGGTTTTGCAGTGAGTTGTCTCACGCGGGTCTCCCACTTGGCTCCCACGAAGCTCCCGCCCTACCCTCTTTGGGTCTTGCATCCGGCACCAGCACGGAGCCACACACCCAGCAGGCCCTCGGCACCATTTGCTGAGCATCTGCTTGCCCTTTCTCCCCTGGAGTCCAGCCTTTGGCTCCAGGGCAGCCCACGTGAACTCTGCCCACGTCCGGGGTGTGTGTGGGGGGGCGGGTGCATACCGATGGCCTCCAGCGTGAGCGCGTAGGCGGCTGTGGTCTCACGGTCCAGGCTGACCACCGTTCTCACGACGGCGTCCCGGTAGCCCACGCTGAACTTCCCGTCCACGTTGCCAGCTGAGGGCGAGAGAGAACGAAGCTTCAAGAACTGCGCAGGGGGCGGGAGGTGACTCCACCGTGCAGCCTCCCGGCCCGCGCGCCCCAGGGGTGGTCCGGGAGCAGAAGGCTGCGCGGCCGGCTCAGCCTGTCCCTGGAGGGGCTCTGACGAGGGCGCGACCCTCGCGATCCCAGGCCAGGGTGCCGAGGGCTGGACCACAGAGCCGTCTGACCTGCCCTGGGCGCTTGCCACGGGCCGGGCCCCTCCCGTGGCCGTCCTCATTTCTCCTCAGTGACAGCCTCTGAGTGCTGCACCATCACTGTCCCTGCCGTCGGCAGAAACGGCCTGGGTGAGGTGACCAGTGCCCCTTGGGCGACAGCTGCCTGCGTGGGGCTCCCCGAGCCGTGCTCCTCCCCCCGCTGCTGCCTGCCTGGGCTGTGGGGGCGTCAGAGGCGCTAACCTGGGTCGGGGCTTTTCTGTGTGGCTGAGGACTTTGGGGAGCGGGCGTGCAGGAGAGGGGGGCTGAGGCCCGCAGCCTTCTGAGCGAGGACAGGTGCAGGCACCTGAGTCAAGAGTAGGGGCATGAGGGCAAGCGACAGGTGTCACTGAGTCGTCCTGAGTTTCAAGACTGGTGAGAAGTGTGAGGGTCTCCTCCCCGAGAAGGCCCCGAGCTAGAGAAGGCCCCGTCATTGCAGGTGGAAGACGCCCCCCGCGCCGGCGGGCGGGCAGTGCGGCATTCTGGTCAGCAGAGGGCGCCACTGCACTAGGTTTGGGGCTAGCTTGCCCCCGGACTCTGCACAGCTTCCTGCAGAAGGCAGGCTTAAAATTGGAGGGCGCTGGGGCCGGGAGGCTGCTTAGCAGGTCCGCAGGAACTGCCCCTTTGGGGGTGCTGAGAAGTCATCTTGGGGGCTGCCTTGTCTTTAATTGGGCTGCTGCTGGGGAAAGCCCTCTGCTCCCCAAAGCCCTAGTATCTGTTCCCCAGTGTCTGAAGCTCCATCTGGAAGGGACACAATCTGCTCCATAGGTGGGCAGGAAAGGACCTAAGATGCAAATAGTGCTGGCACCGTGGCTTGTTGTCACGTGTGGGTGCCCACAGTGCTGGCTGTCCTGTACGGGGTCTTTGATAACTGAACTTCTCTTGGGGCAGTTTTGAGGGCTAAACTATGAGAAGACGGTCTGAGGGTGCTGGGCTCCTTCAGGGAAGGGGAGGAGAGAAGAAGATCTGGAAAGGAGAGGCCGAGGGCTGGGAAGTTGCTGTTGTGTGCAGCAAGTGAAGGAGGGCTGTGAGCCTGGACTTCCTGGCTCCAGGGGAGACACATCAGAGAGGCCGGTGTGTGCCCTGCATATGGGCACCTGCTCCTGTGCGCAGTGTGCAATGCGGCCGGGGGCAAGTCATGGACATAGAGAAGTCTGAGCAGGGAAAATGACTAAGGGAGGACTGAGGCATGTGGAAGGGACTCCCACCACCTGGCGCGTCCCAGCACCTCTCAGGACTGGAGAGTGTTGGGGAACTGTCCTCATCCAGGAATGACAGACACATGGCATGCTTGCCACCACCTGCCAATCCTATGGTTGGAGCAGACATCACTAATCAATCATGGCTGGGCTTCCCCTGTTGGGCCAGGACATGGCCTCATACTCTGTCTCCCCAGCTCTCCAGGTGGTAGCTACTTGCTGTTTTAGCTGAACCATTTCTCTCTAGAGGAATATCTGTCTCTAAACGGTGGGAATCCTCCTCCGAGTAATGGTCCCTAGGGAAGGACAAGGTCACATTCCTCCTCTCACTGCTTTCGTCACCTGCATTGGGATGGGGTGGGGGGCAGGGCTCAGATACACCCAGCTCCTGCCAGGAGTCACCGGCTCCACGTCCCTCCAGGCTGAACGAACCCCAGGAATCTCCCTCTCCCCTGCCCACCGGCTAGTCCAGCGAGCTCCAACTGCAGAGCTCCTGGGAAAAGCCAAGAGCAAGCCGCCGGGAGGTGTGGGCAGGCGCTAAAGCCCAACGGAGGGCGCTGGACCTCTCCTGCCAAGCTCCCGGCCCCCGAGCCTGGGCCACATCTAGAGGGGGCTGGAGTGGGGCGCAGGCCCACGGGCAGCACCTGTGATGAAGTAGCTGAGCTCGGCATTGAGGCCCACGTCGTTGTCGGTGCAGTTGAGCCAGACCACCCGGAAGTCCCGCGGCACGTCCTCGGACACGGAGACGTTGTAGACAGCCGGGAAGAAGGTGGGCGTCTCGTCGTTCACGTCCAGCACTGCAGGGGCAGGGGGGCAGAGAGGGCACGCGGGCTAGCGCTGGCTTCTGCTGTCACCCGAAGGGCTCAGAAGGCAGAGGCCTGAGCCAGAGACCCGGGCGTGAGCCGAGCGCCCCGCAGGCTGGAGGGGCCAGGGCAGTGCTGCCCGGCACCCCACACCCTCCCGGCCTCACTCCAGGATGTGCCCTACGACAGGTACAACGACGGAGAGGACGGTGGAGCGAGCACCGAGGGGCTTTGGCACACGCCGAGCGCTGCGTGCTTCCCACACAGGACACACACGCTCCCCGCAGGCAGGTGGGACACACCGCAGACAGGAACTCGGGAAGCCCGGGGCGGCGAGTGCCTCGACGGCGTCACAGAGCTGGGCGCCGCGGGGCTGGGCTGCGGAAGCCTGCCCGGTTTGGGCTGGATCCCAAGAGAGCGAGCCAGCTTGAAGGTGTTTCCTCCAAGAAGGCCTAATTTCCCTTCAGTTTTTCTCCCTCCTTTTCTTTTCTGCACCTCTGGACCCTGCTCCTCAGGCAGATGGGGCTTGGGTGACCTTCATAATGAGATGACCCCACCCCGCTTCGGCCACTCTGTGTGGTGTGATCAGGAGAACCGATGGTCACTTGATGATGAGACCCTCTGGGGGGTCCTCCCTGCAAGGACTGGACGGCCTCCCTGCCAATCAAGGGGGTCCGCAAGCCGGCGGAAGGAGCCCAGGGGGTCCTCCGGGGCCAGGCGTGGCTCTCTAGTGCCTGTGCCAGGGTAACCACGCCGCCCCCTGTCCCACAGAGGGGGCAAGAGCCAGGCTGGACAGGCATGTCCTGAGAGCAGGCTCGCCCGCCTGCCGTTATCTCCCTGGGGTTATTCCTGGCCATTCAGCAACAGCTCGTGTCACTGTTCCAGTCTGGCCTGGAGAATTAAAGGCACGTCCAGAGTGGACGAGAAGTAGTGACCTCCCCGGACTGGAGGGCGGGGGAATGGGGGCCAGGGAGGAGCCCCAGGGGCATGAGGGAAGCCAGCCGCCCTCCTCACAGGGCGGTGCCTCCTCCAGTGCCAGCCAAGCCCTTCCACCCACTCGCGCGGGGTGGGTTTCCTTTGCATCTTTGAAATAACAACTCGGGCCTTCCAAAGAAAGCAGAGGGTGCTGCCATCGGCTGGGGCCTGCCCAGGACCCCGAGGGCCCCACCCCCCCTTAATTCTTCTCTGCTGTTCCGGAATCAACAACTCAGACCTCCAGGAGGCCGGGAAGGGCAGGGGGACATCGGCGGCGGTCAGGTGGGGACAAGGCTGTGCCGGCGGCGCTTCTGCAGGGGAAGGGAAGGCCCTGCCCATTCACTGGCTCCAGCGCCGACAGGGCAGTGTGCGAGCTCGGGAGCGAGGCCCAGGGCGACGGCAGGCCCCCTTCCCCGCCCCCGGCACCCTCCCCACCCCAGCACGCAGGAACAGCCCCCGCCCCGCTCACCGCGGACGGTGAGGGTGCTGGTGGAGCTCTTGGCGGGCGCGCCCGCGTCGCTGGCCACCACCCGCAGCTGGTACTCGGCGATGCGCTCGCGGTCCAGCTCGGCGGTGGTGAGCACGACGCCGCTGGTGGCGTTGAGGGCGAAGTCCAGGCGGGGCATGCCCACCTGCATGCGGTAGGACACCTGCCCGTTCAGGCCCTCGTCCAGGTCGACCGCCACCACCTGGGGGACGGCAGGGGTGGCGTCGGGCCGGGGCTCGGGACTGCCGGTGCTCCCGAGAGACCCCCACCTCCCCTTCTCCAGGCAGATGCACCTGCCCCCCTCGGAGCCTCAGGTGGGACCGTCGTCCCCAGCAGCCCCCTCACCTGTGCGCGATGGGGGGCTACGTTGAGTTGAAAGGCATCCAGGGGCACCCTGGGCCATCGTTGATAGGACAGATGCACTGAGTGAGGTCGGGGTCAGGGCGGGTGGGGAGGGACGTTCTAGAAGAGTCCAAGTACCCACACACCTTCCCCTTCCAAGCCCTGCTCTCGCCTCCAGGAAGCCCTCCCAGATTTCCTCCAGCTGGCCCTGGTTCCTCCAAACTCTCCAGTGTTCCAATAGTGTCCCTCCAGCCCTGACAATGCTGCCTGGGGCAGCGGTTACAGCTTTCAGGCCCCTTGGATTATCTGGAACTGAACTACAAGAGTAAGGAGGGTTGGTAAGACAACAAAAAGCAACTTATTTTTAAGTCACTTGAGGATTTCATTACTGAAATCCAAATATATTTATAATATATTCATTATTATTTAAAAAAGCCATTTTAGGCGATGTACAGGCACGCCTCATCTCAGATCCCTACACTGTTCCCACTTACACTTCCAGGCCTGATCGGACATATCCTAATTTGTGACCACGATATGCTAAGAGTTCTATGGAAGGGGATTCAAGACATTTGAGAAAAATGTGTTATGATAGTTTAAAAAAAAAAGGTCTTTGGCTTAAGACAGGGTTTTCGGGATTGGCAGACCCAGTCAAGGTCATCTGGTCCAATCGCATCTAACAAGGTGGATGGCAAGGGGGCCCAGCCCAGTTGGAACGCTTTCCAGGACAGGGGAATTAACTGCTTCTACGATTTGCACACAGCTCTAATCCCTGGAGAAAGTTCTTCCTCACGTCCAGCCAGAAATCTTTAGCGATTGAGGGTCTAGGCTGGAGCGGGGAACTCACACGACTCGAGTCACAACATCCTCCTGGATCTGAGGACAGTTCAGAGTCAACCACCCTTCCCCGCCGTCTCGGGATGCCCCGTCAGCTCCTCGGGGCCCTCGGACGCGGCGGTGGCCGGCAGGCTTTCCCCGCCGCCCGCCCGGGAGCCCCGGGAACCAGGCTGGGGGCTCATTCACTCCCTGGCACACCCCACCCCCCGAGGCGGGCGGCTCCCCGGGGAACGGCGGCTGCTCCCTGGGCCGCGGCGCCCCCTGCTGGGGCTCGCGGAGGTGTGCTGCTGGAGAGGCCTCTGCTGGACCAAAGGGCACCCTTAGCCCTCTTCTAGGGAGGCACACGCTGAGGCTCGGTGGGCGCAGGGCATTGCCAAGGTCACCCACTCTGGCATCCCGACACACCATCTGCCCCCTCCCGCCCGCCGCCGCCTTCTCTGGGGCGTACACCCTCACGGCGGGTGCCGGGCCTTTCCTGTGGCCCAGCAGCAGGCTGCCTCCCCGTGCGTCTGACTGAATCCCCACGGCGCAGCCAGGCAGTGCTGGGACCATCTCCACTTCATGGATGAGAAGATGGAGGCTCAGAGAAGTTAAGCAGTTTGCTCAAGTCACACAGCTGGTGAGTGGTGGCCTTGGAGTCCACACACTTGCTGGACCCCAAAGCCTATGCTCTAAACCACGAGGGCTTTCCAGCGTTCCTAAATAGGCACTTCTAGGGCGTCCTCTCCCTGGAACCAGCATCTTCAGGGTCTGCAGGCTCAAGGTCGGGCCAACTCCTCCTGACCACAGGGACATGGGCAAGTCCCTGTAAGGCTTACTGCAAAATGGGGTGAGTGCCACCCCTTGCCTGGAGCTTTCGAGGGGCTTATGGGAGAGCACGGTGTGGGGAGGGGGTTGCCCCCGGAGTGCTTTCTTTGTGTCTAGTACCCCCTGCAGCCTCGGGGTGTGGAAGGCTTGGGCCTCACCTCCACAGTCGTGGCCTGAGACTCTCCAGCTCGACTTCTGAGAATTCTGTCTTTGCCTCCCTCCCTCCGTTTCTGCCTTTACCCATCTCGTTGTCCTCTCCTGTATGCTTTCCCTCCATCTCTCCAAATCCACCGGTCCTTAAAGGCCTGGCCCAAGCTCCGCCTCCTCCAGGAAGCCTTCCCGGACTACCTCAACCCTTCCCAACCTCTTGCAGAGCTGGCCCTCCAAGCCTGGAGGGGATGGCATACCGTCTGCCGTCGTGTGTCCCCCCTACTTCCCCCCGCAGCAAAGTGCTCCTCACGGGGCCACGCACACGCGTTGCGCACTTGTTGGAGGGTCTCAGGCCAGGAAAGGAAAACTCACTCGGTAGATGGAGACCCCCGCAGGGGTGCCTTCCAGCACCTCGGCCACGACGGGCAGGTTCTGAAAGATGGGGTCGTTGTCATTGAGGTCCAAGAGGTTCACGAACACGGTGGCACTGCTGGTGGCTCGCAGAGGGGGCCTGCCGCCTGGGGGACGGGGTGCAAGGGTGGGGGGAGAACGGAGAGTGGAGCAAGGAGGCGGGCTCAGGGACCCCCACCAGGCCGGCCCTGGGCCCCGTCCCCGCGCCCCGCCCCCCGCGCGCGAGCCCTGCGCCCCGCCCCGCGCCCCCCGCCTCCCGGGAAGGGCCCTGCTTAGCGCTCAGGGCCGGGGTGGGGCGGGGGCGGCGGGGGCGGCGGGGCACGCACAGTCGGTGACCGAGACGACGATCCTGCGCATGAGCTGGGCCTCCACGGGGTCGGGGTTCTCGCGGTCCAGCACGGCGTGGGTCGTGCGGATCTTGCCGGTGGTGCGGTTGAGGCTGTAGAACTTGTTGGGGGGCTGGATGCTGTACACCAGGGTGCCGTTCTCGCCCAGGTCCGGGTCCACGGCCACCACCTGCGGGCGGGCCAGACCCCTCGCTGAGCAGCGCCCGGCCTCTGCTCGGGGCGCCCCCGGAGCCCCCTGCTGCTGCCTGGGAGGAGGCGGGGGCCCCTCTCCTGGCTCCCACAGAGGGTCCGGGGTGGGAGGCGGTGGCTTCGGGGGAGACACCCGCGTGGAAGCTGGGCTCTAGTCGGCTCCTCTCCCGGCCCGGGTTGGCCCCGGGCAGGCGCGTCTCCCCAGGAAGCCTCGGGGTCCCGAGCTGTAAAAGCGGGGTGCGCAGGAGAGCACCCGCCTCTCCGCGCAGCACCTCAGCCGGTGTTACAGGCGAGGCCCGAGGCCGCCGAGCCAGGAGCGGGCAGCGGGGGTTCGAGCCCAGCTCCGGGGCCCTCCAGAGCCCGCGTGGCAACCGCCAGGCAACGCCTCAGCAGCCCTCACGCCGTCCTTCCCGTGTGCGGGTGACACCTTCGCGACCTTTGGGGAGTTAGGGGTTAGGGCTAGGCGGGAAGGTCGGTGACCGCGGAGCCCAAACCCTGGGCCCAGCTTTTGGAAGGACTCGCTACGCTGGACTTTGGAGGGTGGGCTCCTCCTGATTTTGCAGGGTTTGACTGGGAGGTGATTTGCAGGAGAATTAGGGCTCTGGGCCAGCAGGGACGGCAGGAAGGAGCCCTGGGCTGCCCCACTGGGAGGGTGGGTCCCGGAGGCCTGGACAGTTAGGGGGGTGGTCGGGGAGCAGGGGGAGCAGGGGGAGGGCTGGGCCCCCTGGCGGGGAGGAATGCCCTTCCCGAGAAGGGGGAGGGTCTCAGGACGACTCCCCAGCCGCCCCCTGGTGACCACCTGGAAGCCCCAGCCCCGAGGGGAGCCACGCTCAGGACGCCCCTAACCCAGGAACCACAGAACCCTCAGCCCTGCTGTCCCCTGGGCTCCCAGACACCCGGAGCCAGGCCTGAGGGAGGGGCCCAGCGGAGCCTCGTGTCCCCTGAGGGTCTCGGTGCCCACGAGGCCCTGCTCTGCGGGGAGCCCTCCACCATTCCCACCTGCCCTGCTTCCCACGCGGGGAGAGCCAAGCCCAGAGAGGCGGCTGGAGGCACACAGCGCCCGCCTGGGGGCCCAGACCACCCCCGCCCTGGGGGCCCCCTAGAGCCCAGGGCGGCCGTGACCGCCCCCCCCTGTGCTGCGGAGGTGGCTGCACCACCACAGGTGGACAAGGTCAACGGGGGGGGGGTGGCCGTGGGCCCCGGGGCCGTGCCAGGACGCCGCCGTTCTTAATTCCCGGACGCTCGGCGATGACAGGCCGGCCTCGCCAGCTCCTTCATCTACTTGATGTGGGGCCTTTTGTGCTTTGGCAGCAGAATCTGTCCCTCCTTGGCTTACTCCCCAGCCGGAGGTGTCTCTGGGGTCACCAGACCAGAACGGACGGATGGGCTGCCCCGGCTGAGGACGCCCGTCTGCCCAGGCCCGCCCCGGCTCCAGGGGGCGGGGGGCGCCCACCCCACCAGCCTGCCCCGTCCACTCCTCTCCCTTCCCACCTTGCTCCACCAAGGAGGCCAGGGCGGGAGAGGGAAGGTGTGATGTGGGCGTGTGGCCTCAGTTTCCCCAGCCACGGCAGAGAAGCCCGATTGGCCGCATGTTGAAAGCAGGAGCCAGGGCTCCTGGGAGCTCGAGCCTAACTAGAGCAAGGCCAAGCCGATCCACTGAGGCACACGGGACCAGCCCCCTGTGTGTTCCGTGACGCTGCTCTCCTGTTAGAGGGGATATTTTTTATCCTCATTTTTCTGGATGGGGAAACTGAGGCACTGAGCAGTGAAACGACCTGTTCAAGGCCAGCAGGCTGTTGCTGAAGGCACTGAGGTCAGCTCATGGGAGGGGGCTTCTCCTTTTCTGTCCCCTCTCCCCATCCCCACCGGCCAGGGGTGCCTGATGTCTGCTCCCTTGGCCTAACCCCCGGACATGGGCTGGGGGCTGGGCGCGGGCGGGCCAGGGCTGTGACCCCTCTGCAGTCTCCCTGCTGAGCGATTCTGTAGAATCTCACCACTTTCCCCTCATTTATTTCCAATTTCACGCTCGTCATTTTTCTCCTGGCCTGACGGGGTATAATTCTCTCTCTCTCCCTCTCCTTTATTTTGCTGGAGGGTTTTGAAAGGTTCTAAATCAATGCCCATCAGCCGGGTCCTTGAAGGAGGTTGCAGGAGCCAGGAGGGGAAGGTGGGCTGGAATCTCACTTGCAAAGAGAAAGAGCGACACGCGAGCACCTGCGTGTGTGCAAAACACCCCCCAGCGCCCGTGTGGTGCCCCCCACGGACAGGCAAGCGTACCCACGCCAACCCCGCACGTTCAGCTGCAGGGGTGAAGCTCGATTGCTGCCGTCGGCTGGTTCCGGGGGATGTGGTCAGTGCCCCCTCCAGAGACGCCCGGGGGGGGGAGGCCGGTCACACCCCCAGGTTCCCTGGGACAAGGAAGACCCCACTCTGACCTGGCGGAGCTGGGGTTCCAGGTGGGATAAGGGGTGGTTAGATATTCACCCACTCAACAGACCCGTCAAATATGTGCTCGGCAGCGGGCTTAGTACAGGGGGGTTCAACAGTGAGTAAGACCTCAGGGGACGTAGGTGATGTGACGATGACGACAACCACAGCTACCATGTACGGGCCACTTACCATATGCTAGTGCTTCATGTATACTGAGTCATTAAGTACTGACCACGGCTCTATCAGATGGGGACTTTCATTATCCCCATTTTCTAGGTAAGACGATTGGAGCACAGAGAGGTTTAGTAACTTGCCCCCAGTCACACAGCTGGTAATTGCTATAGCTGGGATTTTGGTATCAGGAGCTGTACACTTACTTAATCACTATGCTTTACTATGTTTTAATAAACAAGCAACCTGACAAGCATAGATTGTGGGGCCAGTTCTGAAGGAAACAGCGTATGGAGGGGTACTTTAGTCAGGGATGGCCTCTCGAAGCTGGGACAGAAGGAGCAGAAGGAAGCAGCCATGGAAGATCAAGGGCAGGGGAGTAGAGGAAGAGCACTGGGGTGGGGGAGAGCGTACAGTGTGTGCAGCCTTGGAGGTGGATGAGAGTTTGGTGGGTTCAGAAAACTGAAAGGCCAGGGTGTGTGTGTGTGTGTGTTGGGGGGGATTGTGGGGAGAGCGGTGGGGGTGAGTCAGCGGTGGGCCAGCGCCCCTCATATACCACCTCCCTGATGCCGCCTGACCCTCTGGGGTAGCCGTGGCCTCCCTGTTGCCCTCTTTACTCACACCTCAACCGAAGCCCCCACCTCCCTCAAGGCCGTTGTACCGCCTTTGGGCCCAGGTGTGCATGGGGGGGGGGGCGGGGCACAGACCCTTAAAAGTATAGAAAGGTATTAAAATACACACATGTATATGCATAGATAGAGTTTATGGCTGTAAAATGTGAAAGGATTTTTATGACTCCTTGTTGTTTTGCTATGACAAACTTGATTAATGTATGAGGTTCTTGAGTTCTCACTTCCTGGGAGTTACTACCCACAACTGAGCATTCCAGAGAATCCTTGAACATTCTTGGGAATGCTAGAAAATCCTACCTACAATTTGTCCTCGAATGAAATGGAATTTTTACAAAATTAATAATTATTAAAGTTCAGCATTACATTGGTAGGTGTTTGATACATCTATCAATTTTGATTTTGCCACTTTCTTTTTGAATTTTTGAGTCTTTATACTTTTTTTTTTCCAGATCTCAAACCCTACCATGGGCGCCTGAGAAGCTCGAGTCCCAGCCCTGTGCCCGTCCCATGGCAGGGGCCGGGGAACAGCCGCTCCAGCCTGAAGGGTGGGCTCTCGCCCCCGCCCCTCACTGCTCCCGCAGCACCAGGAAGCCTGGGTGGGACCTAGCAGGGGGCTGGCGCACAGTAGGTGCTCACTGAAGGTTCCTGGAGCGCGAGGAGGCGCTGGGCAGCAGGCCCCTGACCCCTGTCCGCACCTGCTCATGGCTGGAGGCAGGCCGGAGGCTGGAGGAGGCCGCTGGGGACGGGACGCAGATGCCCCGGTCGCATGGGGCTCCCCCCTCCCGCCCCGGGGGGCCTTCTCGTCGCCAGTGGCTGACTCTTCCACGCTGTTCCCCTGTTGGGCCATTCAGCCACTTCCGCCGGGGGTCGTGTCCTGTACCTGCCCCTTAGTTCTATCTGGAAGGAATTACCCAGAAACTTAAGGCAAAGGTGAAAGTTGACCTGACAGGTATTCAAAGCTGGGTGGGAGTTCGTCCTGTGCCTGCACCAAAGTGGCCACAAGGTGGCAGCAGAGAGCGCCCACCCCGCGGCCCTGAGCCTGGAGAGGACCCGGAAACAGCCCGTGCTTGTGGTTTCCAAACCTGGACTGTGGCGGCCAGCAGCGCCCCGGAGCGGGTGTGAGAACCACGATTCCAGATCCCTCCTCCCTGCGCCCGCCCGCCTCCCCTGGAATCTCCCCAGATAAGGCCGAACGGGGCACGAGGGGATCCCAGGGCAGAGCGGGGTAAGGGGTCTTCCCCGGACACTGCTCTCCATTCTGGACGCCCCGTGCCTTTAGCCACCCCTTCCCGCCCAGAGTGGGGCTGTGCGGGCTCAAGTTCCTGCCCCGGACCCGTGTGGACGCGTGTGGCACACACAGGGGCTCTTCACCATGCGTAGCCCTGCTCCAGAGGATCCTGGAGCCAGCCTCAAAGCCCTGCTGGGCAGTCCTGGGGCAGGCTGGAGGCTGCAGTGACAGAAGTGGTGACAGAAGAGCACTGAGGGTGGAGCTGAAGCCTGTGCACTTGGCGGGATGGGTTGGGGGCTCTCCTGAGGGGGCGGCCAGAGGCGTGAGGGCGGGCCCGGGGGCCTCAGAAGGGTGGCTTACGGGCTGGAGCGGCTCCCCGTCCTCTGCCACCGTCCCTGGGCTGCCGGAGGCTCCCCGCGATGGAGCCTGAAGCCCACTGACTCCGGGGCTGGACGAGCGCCTCCCGCCCCCTTGACCTGCGTTCAGCCCGCCAGGACCCCTGCTGAGCTCTGCTCCAGGAGCCGGCTCGGACAAAACGTGGAGTCCATGAGCTCCACGCGGGCAGGCCCACGGCACCCGCAGCGGGAGGGGCAGGCCCCCTGGAAGGGCAGCCGCGGTGGCCCTGCCACCCCGCCACCTACCGTGGTCACATCCGAGTCTGGAGGGGTCATCTCCACCAGGTTGATGTAGTAGGGCGCGTCCTTCCAGGTGGGGGGGTTGTCGTTGATGTCCAGGAGAGTGATGTTCACCTGCGAAGCCACAGGGGGCGCTGTGGAGCGCGCCTCGCCGGGCGGGGCAGGGGCACGGCTCAGAGGGGCCGCACGCCCGACGCCAGCGGGCATCTTGGGCTTAATGCCACCGGCTCCACCAGTTGACCGGACCTGGGGGCAGGGCCTGGGCTTTCAAGGACAGGAGGGAGCTAGCTCCTTCCAGGAGGGGAGAGTTTAGGCGCCGTCCCACCAGCAGGCGGGGGAATGATGAGATGACCCCCGAAATCCTTGCCGTGACCCCGGCGTTTCTCCACCCCACCCCTAGTCTTGGCTGAAGTTCACCAACAGGGTGGCAGAGGTTTGGGAGATCTGATAGAATCCCTTGAGCCTCCCAGTCCCAACTACAGGCCAAGCAATTTCCCCGCTCACTTGCCGCCCAGGTGAATTATTTATGGGGCTCGGATTCCTATTAGCGGGGCCTCCCACCCCTGAATGGGGCACTGGGGACTTTTCTCCCGAGTCCCTGGCCGAGGGACACCAATCCAAGCGCTCCGGCTGGAGGCAGCTGCTGCAGGTGGAGCGAGGGCCATGCACAGAGATCAGCCGAGGGGTCGCGAGTGACAGCCAGAGAAAGCTGAGGGGAACTAGGGGGGAGGGCGCCGCCGTGCCTGCCCCTGGTCTGCCTGGACGCCTCTTGGGGGCGGGCGCTTACTGCTTCTCACGCCCCCATTCTCTTCTGCAGCCGAGAACTCCTTCAGGACCCCGGCTCCCTTCCTCTACTCTTGGGAGCACCCTGGGGGGAGTGGCGAGGCCTTGGGTGAGGGCCTTCCCTGGTCCTTTCGGTTCATGGGAAGGAAGTATCAGGAGCCCCCAGGGTTCGGCAGGGCTCCGCTTCCTGCGCTGAGCTGCTGGTCCTGCTCCTGCTTGCTGGCACTGCCGAGGCAGGAGATGCCCGGGGCCCCTGCCTTCTGCTCCCTGCCCGCTGGCCTTGGGAGGGAAGGGAGGAGACCTTGCCTCTCGCTCCTCCGTAGCCTCCCCGTCCTTCCTGGTGACTGGCGACGGGCTGGTACCTGCCCATCGCTCTCAGCCCACTCCCACAAAGCCCAAGACTGGCAGGGGAGCAGCGTCCCGGTGGGAAGGTGGGGAGCCGGGCCCCGGAGGGACGGGCACTCACCGTGGCAATGCCCGTTTTCTGGTTGTGGCCCACGCCCCCGTCCACGGCCCGGACGATGAGGATGTATTCAGACTTGACCTCTCGGTCCAGCAGGGACGTGGTGGTGATCTCACCTGCGCGGGGTGGGGGGAGGGCGTGACACTAGGGGGGGCCCGGGGAGAGCGCGGGCAGGAGGCAGAGCGCCAGAGCAGGCAAGAGAGACGCCTGCAGGTCAGGTGAGCTGGCAGGTGTGCACGTCTGCGCTGGGGTGCAGAGCGCCAGGCGGGCGGGAGCAAGGAGCAGAGGTGGTGCCCGGCGGGGGGGGGTGCATGCCCAGGCCGTGGGAACTGGTACCCCGGAACTGGGCAAAATGTCCCCACGTTGAGGAGGCGTTTTCCTCAGGGAAACTCTGAGGCTGGTTATGGGGGCTGGGGGAACCCCAGCCTCGGACACTCAGTTAAATTTTGACATCATCTTACTGGCTTTCATCGCCTTGAACCAGTCACATAGAACCTCTGTGCCTCAGTTTCCTCACTTGGTCAAAAGAGAACAATGATAGGACCCACCTCGTAGGACTGCTGTGGGAGCTGACTTAGTTAACATCGTGGAACGCTCTCAAGAGCACCTGCCGCTGCTGTCCGCAGAGCCACAGAGCCACAGCGGCAGGACTGAAAACGCCAAGCTTCTCACATGTCCCCGCTTGGGACTCATGACCAGACAGTTCAACCGCGAGTACATCGAGAACGCAGAGTTTTTAAATAATTTCCTTAATTACCTTGTGAATAACATAATTCCACTGCCTTGCATTATGTAGTATGCAACAAGTTATCCTTTTAAATATCAACTTTTATAGTTCTTACAGTTTTTGTCAGCCTGTTCGGGCATTTCTTTGTATTTTGGTAGAACTAAAAAACGAAAGTCACTTTGTCAGAGATGTGCTGGTAAATGCTTAACAGCTGGCTCCCCAAGAGGGAAAAAAAGGATTTGCCACTTTCTGTGGTATAAATACTCCCGTTGGGGTTCATGGTAAGCCCCTTACTTGAAGGCATTGAACATGGAATTGGCAAGAGAGGCGCACAGCCGGCTATCACACGCGGGCGTGAGCCAGCTGAGCCGCTTCTGTGCGTCACGCAGCCAGGCCACTGCCAGGCCCCCCTGGGCTGTGGGGGAGACTCCACACCTTGAGGACAGGGAGACCCAAATTTGGATTTTGGTTACGGCCCTTTCCAGATGCTCAGCCTTGGGACATTGACTTAATTTCTTTGAGCCTCTGTTTTCTCATCTATAAAATGGAGATTATTATGCTTTCCAGAGCCGTTGTGAGATGAGGATTAAATAACTGTAGGTGAAGCTCCCAAAACTCAGAAAACATTACTTTCCACCCAAGGGACTGTGAGTTCTCCAAGGGCAGGGGCGGTGTGCTAGTCATTGAGCCCCATTGCCTGAGCTGTGTGACCTGAGGAGAGTCACTTAACTTCTCTGTGCTTGGTTCTCTCTACCATACAACAAGGGAGCTGGGCCAGAGGTTCCCTAGGACCCCTTCCATCCTCGCATTTCCCTCCCAGGCACTCCGGCTTGTCCTCTGGCCTGTGCGGGCCTGCGCAGGGAGCCAGGGGCGGGGGAGCGCTAAGGTGCTCAGGCCGGGAGCAGAAGATGGGCAAAAGCCTGACCACTGAGCCACACTCCCTCCGGGGTGGTGTTGATTAATTGGTAGGGCGAGGAAGAAATTAATCTCTAAAAAGTTTTAAACATGAACTTGTCGGCATGATAGATCGCGCTCCTGTCTGGGAAATTAGATCCAATTAAGGGCACCTTTGTGGAGAAGGTCTGGCTCATTTGACCAAGGAGCTCAGAGGGAAATGCTTCCACCTTTGGAGCTAAAGGAGACGTGTTAAGGCAGCAGGAAAATGTCCGTGTCATCGTTAAAGGCCCTGGGGTGGAGACCGGGCCCTGAGCGGGGAGGCCTGAAGGTCAGCCTGCCCGGCGCGGCCGCGGGCGCTGTGTGGCCCTGACCTGGCTCTCTGGAACGGAGCGTTTGGAGCGCGGGCTCCGGGGACACAGGTCAGGCCCTGCGGGTCCTCAGTCAAGGGATGTCCTGAGCGTAAGTCCTCACGTGGAGGAAGGGGATACCTCACAGGGCAGCGGGGAGGGTGGGAGGAGACGAAACTGGTCAACGCGCTGAAAGCCGTGCTGGGCTTCGCCCAGCGCCCGAGTGCAAGTTAGTGAGAGGACTCTGAGCCCCTGGAAATGGGGCCGACGGGGGTCACTGCTCAGGAAACCAGGGCGAAGAACCCCATTTTTCAGAGGTGGGAGGAGAGGCTCAGGATGGGCTGGGCCCCTCCCTGCAGCGTCTGCTCAGGCCGGCCCTGACCAGTGCTCCCCCGGGGAGGGGGAGAACAGAGAGACGGGAGACAGGCTTTGACCGGCGAGGGGGCTGACCTGGGAGACGGCCTGCGGCAGTGACGCCCCGCATCCACGAAGCTTCATGCCCCTTCCAGAACACCTTTCCAGAGCTATTGCTGGGAAGTGGCCGCCAGGCCGGGGGCTGCTGCCCCCTGCCCTCTTTGCATCTGGGCAGGGCCACTGCCTGGTCACCCAGGCCTGCCCATAGAAACTTCCCTACACCATGCTCCGTGCTCTCTTATCTCTTTTACAATATCTTTGGAGCCACAAACTCGAAGGAGGCTGGGACCCAGAATCACCACGCTAGCGGCTGCCCACAGAACACCCACCCTGGGCTGCTGTGTGAAATAGGATTTCTCCTGTGTTCAGGTTTCAGGGTTTATCTGTGTGGCGTCTAGGGTTCCCTTAACCAATACAGAGATGGGCACTTGGAAGTGGGGTGCCTTCTAGGCCCACGAGGCTGGCTTGGAACCCCATGAGGGCAGGGACCCTCGCTCTGCCCCCAGCACGCAGCACGCCACCTGGCACAGAGCAGGCCCCACTGAATCCCAGATGAGGGCGTGGGTGGATGAGCCAGGGCCACGCGTTCCTCCCCGGCTCTGGCTGAAAAGCCCGGGGGAATCTTTTGCTGCTGTTTTTCTGCCCGCCCCTTCCCTCCCGGCTTCAAGGAGGAGAGAGCTGGACAAGGAGGAAGAGAGGAGACTCTCTAGGGCCAAGCGGTGAGCTGGGATGGGGACCCTGGGTGGCTTAATTCTGTGAGCCCGGGCCAGGTGCCAGGAGCTATACTAAGTGTGTGTTCACGGTAATAACTCATTCAACCCCCACAACAGCCCTCATACGATCATCCTCGTTTTGCAGGGGGGAGACTGAGGCACGGAGAGTAACTTGCTCAAGACCACGTGACTGCATTGGCAGGCAGAGCCAGGACTCGAGAGCAAGGTCAGCGGCTGAGGGAGGAGGACACTTAGGCTTGAATAAAAGTGTCCCTGGAGAGTGGCGTGCTGCCCAGCCTTTTACTAGAGGGAACTTCACGGGGCTCTCCAGCATTGAAGGAAATCCTTAGTGGGTACATTTATGCCGTGAATTTTTTTTCTCCGTAAGATCGGCCATCACACACAAACGACTACATCGGCGATGAAGCCGGGCGTTCAAAGCCGGTTTGCTCCACGCAGGGCTGGAGGGGGCCCGGGTGGGGCGGGCGGGGGCTCACCCGAGCGGGCGTTGATGCGGAACTGCGCGGAGCCCTCCAGGGAGTAGATGATGGATTCCTGGCCGAACTCGCGGGAGCGGTCCCGGTCGGTGGCGTTCAGGAACAGCACGGTGGCGCCTGCGGGGCACGAGAGGAGGCGGCGGGGCTGCTCACCTGCGCTCAGCGCCCCAGGAGAGGACCCGGGACCGCCGCAGGGCCTCCTGGGACCAGAGCCGGCTCAACCCCGCGCTGCGGCCATGAGCGAAAATCCACGGCTCCCAGGCTGTGCCGGGACAAGGCCCCGGGGGAGGCGGCGGGGCTCCCTGCCTCCCCCCCTCGCCCCCCGCCCAGCCTCGGCGAGCATTCCACGGCGAGGCCCTTCCCTGCTGGCCCCACATCTAATACACTCGGAGCGCACAGCTCTTACTCGGAGCCCACAAGAAATGAAGCTCCATAGTAAATTGCTCTACATTTATTGTAGTCCATTTTAATCTGACTCTATCTTCTTCACAAGTGGAATTTGTAAAGGGTTATTTTCTCCTTAGTGTGCAGTTAATTCCCTCTCCTTCCTTCTCCGCCTCTGTGAAACCCTGGGCTGGGGAGCAGCCTTTCCAGCCGCCCCGGCCGGGCCACCACAGCACTTAGCCCTGAGGCCACGCCTGCTGGGGCTTGCGGCTCCAGCACCCCCCGCCCCCCACCTGTGGGCTCTGGCCGAGTGGGAGGCGGGGAGGCATCTGGGGTCATTGCCCTCAGGCTGCCACTCACGGGCTGTGGGACCTGGGGCCAGTGCCTTCACTTTCCTGAGCCTCAGCTTCCTCCTCTGTAAAATGGGTCTAACAGTGAAGTCTCGCTGTGGCGCTGCGGGTGAGGACTGTGGGATAAAGCCGCGCCTGGCCACGGGTCCCTCTGACTGAGCCGCAGGGCCGGTGGTGACTTATTTGGCTGATGAATCAGTAGTTTCTGCGAGAGTCAGGGGCCAGGCGGGGGTTGTGGGACAAACCGGTCATTCCAGCCCCATCCAGGGAGCCATGGGGCCTCTCATCTGACTTCCGGCCCTGCCTGCAGCAGGGGGACGGGTGCACTGACCTTTACATTCTCCTTTACTTAAGTGCATTCAACCTGAAAGGGGAGTAAGCACCCTGGGGCGGGTGTCTCGGGGGCTGAGCCCCCAGGGGGTGGTGGCGAGGGCAGGAGGCTGGCTTCAGCAGTGACACCCCCGGGAATGCCTGGCGGGGACGGGAGGGGGGGCGAAACCCAGCACCCTGCCCGGCTCATCATCAGACACGAGCGAGTGCCCCGAGGCTCCCTTTGGAAGGTTCCAGGGTGCAGGGAAGGCCGCTCCTGAGCTCAGCCCTGCAGCAGATCCTGAGGTGGGGCGTTCTCCCCGTGAGGATGAAGCGACACTCTGGCTTTAAGGGTGAGGCTGGCAGCCCGCCCTGGGGACAGAGCAGGTCCGCCGGAAGCCCGAGTGTGGAGCTGGTGGTCCTGGGCTCTGCAAGTGGGTGCTGCCGCCTGGCCCAGGGGTGAGCCTCACGCCCTGCCCGGCCTGGGCCCATACCTGCCATGATGTTTTCCACCACGGAGACGAAGTAGGCCGGCTTGCTGAAGGTGGGAGGGTTGTCATTCTCATCCTGGAAGGAAAACCGACAGGCTGCAGACGCCAAGGAGGCCTGGGGGCTGGCCAGCTGCCCGCGGCAGGCCCCAAGGCAGGAGGACGGGCACCGGCTGGCGCCGCGGAGCTGTGGGCTCTATGCACAGCCAGAACCTGGGCGGGGGGCGTGTTCCAAGGGGGACAGGGGACCCTCTGGCCAGGCTATCATTCAAGGATGCAGGGCAGGCCTTGGGAAACACGTGGTGGGGTGGGAAGGGGCAGTGAGGGCAGGGAGACGGAGAACGAAGAAGCAACTGGGATTGTCTATAATTCCCAGGTCCCCAAATGCTCCCTCTGTCATCCAGCTGAGCGCCAGGCTCTGCTCCGGCCCCCCCACCTCAGCTCATCAGCCCCATGCGAGGGATGCCTGCCCAGAGCTCCCCTCCCAGCTCAGCCAAGACGATGGTGGAAGGTTCTAGCAAGCAGCCTAGAAATTAAGGGAGAAAGGAGAAACCAGCCCAGAAGAGACAGACGTGCCCAGGGGCAGGCAGGGTGGGGAGGGGAAGGGGGCGGCTGTCCCCTGGTGCCCTCCCCTGGGGCTGGCCAGGCAGGTGCAGCCAGCCCCCTCCTCACACGCCCCTGGGCTCTTTCTGGCCCAGAGCCCCCCCGCCTGCCAGTTCTGGGGCAGTCCCAGCCCTGGCCCAGCCTTCCCCTGTGACCAGGTGAGCGACCAGTGGCCAGACAGGGTATGTGGCTGAGGGCTGAACCAGGGAGCCGGGCCGGGGGCCTCCAGCCGCCCCTCGCCCCCGCCTGCTCTTCAATCAGCAAAAGCTCTCCTGCACTTGAAGACTCTCATGCTCACCTCCTGCTTTTTGCAATCACTCAGCAAGAATTTCTCTGTCTCCCTCTTTGAGGAAGCTTCCGTGGCCCACTCGACTCAGCGCCCACCCCTGTCCTCCGAGGCCCTCCCGGGGAAGCTTCTCAGTCGCTCAGCCCCCCGAGCCGCAGCCCCCCTGGGCAGTCCTTTAACTCTCCGGGGGGGCTCATGGAACTGAATGCTCTCGGAGGGCGAGGATCCTGTATGAAGCCCCTGTGAGCTGAAGGCACTTCCAGCCGAACAAACATGCAAGAGGCGGCGGGATGCCAGGTGGCTGCTCGCCAGGGGGACGTCAGAAAACCCCGCCCTGCTGCCCAGAAAGGAACACCCCCTCCTCCCAAATCTGGCCAGGGGCTCTGCGTGGCGCCCAGGCTGATGCTGACCAGCCCCTCTCCAAGGGAGCGGTGGTCTCGGGGTTCACCTGCTGTCCAGTGCCCTGACACCCCAGCCGGGCCCTGGCCTGGCCCTGGGGCGGGGGTTCCCATCTCCATACACGCTTAGGCCTCCTGCTTGGCCGTGAACCAGCATGGAGAATATCAGTGACGGAGCACGAGGCAGAAACTTATTAGCGGGGCTATCTCCCCGGATGCTGGCGCTGCTTTCGCTATTAGTTCTAACTCAGTGGCTCCCTCTCCAAGAGCTTATTGTCCCCTAATGGGAAATCTACAAACCGAGTTTGACTTCTTTATTAAAAACCAACAAGCGGTGGATGAGAAGGAATCACCTGGCCGCGCCAGCCCCCACCTCCCTCCTGCCCGAGCTGTCTCTTTTGTACGCCTCTCCCCCCGCCACCCCGGCCTTAAGTGTTGCCTTCCATGGCTTCGTCATCTACTGCATTTTTCTTCATTTGAGAGAAAAATCCCTTTGGTGGAGGGAGGCAGCAGCTGAGCCAAGTGACAGCTACTTAAAAATCACCCACGTGCAAAATCACCCCGAAGGTGGTGATCTTTTCCAGGGGGGGTCCTTAGACACACGGGACTGCGCCGTCCGACGCTCACACAAGGTGGCGCCTGTCTTGACTGCCAGCCCCTCCTGCTCCAGGGCTCAGGGTGCTACCTGAAGGACGGAAGCTGCTCCGTCCTGAGTGGACTGAGCTGGTGTCCTGCCCCGGCTGCCGTGGCCTGCCAGGGGAGGGGTACTCCTGCCCCTCCAGCCCACCCCTGCACCAGGAGGCCTCACCTCAGGGACCAGAGGTGGAGAGGCACCCTCTTTTGTTCATGGTGCAGAAAAGATTAGTCCAGTCCCAGCTGCGGGTGGGCTGGAGCCGAGAGTAAAGGCCCCTCCTCAGGTCCCTTCCTCAGCTGAGCCTCAGGCTGGGAAGGTGCCTGGGGTTTGGGACAGTCTGTGGGGTTCCAGATCTCAGGAGGGCAGAGACCCCAAGTCCGTGTTATTCCCAGTGGGTCCCCTGAGCAGTAGCCTCAGCTTCACCCTGGAAATGCAGACTCTCTGCGTTTAAATGAGAGCCCCAGGTGGCGATGTGCGTGCCCAGCCCAAGAGGCACTGGTCTCCAGCACTTGCCCATAAGGGCCCCAGGCCCGTGGGTGAGCTGCACAGACGTGGTCAGGGTGGCACCGTGTGGTGGAGAAGCCAAGGCAGGGAGCGCATTCTAGTTCTCTGGCACCACTGTCGACATTTCAAAGGAGAGGGGGACATGGTGAGTTAAGGACAGCCACGTCGTTAGGCTTCTGCAGATGGACACCTGCTAGGCCTCCTCTTCCCCTGCCACTCCCAGGAGCTGCAGCGCCACATTCAGGACTCTGGACTTGAGGTCCTGGACACCCATCCCTCCCCTGGCTGCATCTGGTTCTGCACACTCGCCCACCCATGCAGCCTGAGCCTGCTCCCTCACTGCCTCCCAGGCATCACCCTCGACGTTTCCATCATCCCCGGCTCCCTCCTGTGCAGCAGGTGCTCAGGTGGTGACCTCTCTACCTGGGTTAGGCCCTGGTGCTGTGGCCTTGGGCCAAGACGCTTGGTGGCGCCAGGTCTGGGGCAGCACCAGGGGCTGCTGGCGCAGTGGCTGCGACAGGAGGGCTATCCTGCAAGCCTGCACGCGGGGGCAAGATCGTCCTGAGCTTATGTTAACTCACAACGCATCTCCTAACCTGACGATCTCATCTAATCCTCCTGGCACCGGAAATGCGCTAACTCTTCCATCAACACGCGTTCACCCTCTCCCGGCAGCAGGAGGGAGGACGAAGGCTGTGTGTGCGGGCACAGGGGTGTGGGGAGGTCTCGGGGGGAGGAGGGGGCACAGGCCCGCCGTCCCGCTGTCAGGCCATGCTCCCCGTCCCCGGGGTCGCGGGGGAGCTGCATGGGGCAAACGAACCAGCGTGGAGACCGGCTCAGCGACTGATCATTTCAGACCCAGAATCCACTCAAGTGTGCTTGATATTCACATCAGACAAGCTGGGGTTTAGTTTCAGGCCCCTTTAGGTCTTTAGAGAAGGAAGCAAAAAAAGAAAGAGGAAGGGAGAGAAAGACGGAGCGGAGAGAAGACGACCCTCCAGCAAGCCCTTGAATTGCCCAGACCGTGGCTGCCCAGGAAGCCACTGCACGCCGCTGCTCCCCGCCGGCCTCTGTGCCCGTGCCCCTGCAGCGGGTGTCCTGAGGGCCCAGGGAAACTCAGCAGGACTGACTGTGTCTTCCTGAAGATGCGGGACGCTGGGTCTCCCCCAGGGGCCTGAGCTGGCAGGCAGCTTGGCTGCTCCAGCAATGGCAGCAATGGCCCACAGCCCTGTCCGCTCCTAGGGGGCAGCGTTCAGGACAGTCTGCCAGGCAACAGCCTGAGCTGTGGGGACCCGTCTTACACCTGCGGCCCTGGGGCGCGCGCCACCCAGCTGGAAGGACGAGGCCGGCCGTCTGGGTACTTACGAACACCTCGATGGTGACAGGGACCGTGCTGTTGAGAGGAGGGTTGCCGGCGTCCTTGGCCATGACCGTCAGATAAATCAGCCCGTTGGGAATCTGCTCGTAATCCAGGGGGCGGCTCACACTGATCACTGAAAAGACAGGAACGGGGTGCCCAGCCCCTCTGTCGGCAGCTCCAGATGCCCAGCCCATCTGGACGGGCAGAGAGGGTACAGCGGGAACAGGCCTCTCCAGGTCTGCCTCATCTTCCCCTCCTGCCTCTGAACCCCGGGACCCCTGACTTGACTTACATTTGCCGGCTGCCTGATATGTGCCCGGCCTTGAGCTGAGCCCACAAGGCGGTAACATTAGTAATCCCATTTTACTTAGGAGGAAACCAAGCTCAGAGAGGTTCTGTAATGTGCCCAAGGTCACACAGCTAGCATCTGAGATAGCCGGGGATGGAGACCGGGTTTATCTGAATCCAGAGCCTAGGCTCTTCTCCAGTAGATGCAACTGCCTGCTTGTCTGTCTGTCCGACCCACACACCTGGAATTTTTCTTTATATGTTCTTCCCCATCAGTCTGCAAGCTGCTCGGAGGGCAGCCACGCCTCAGGCTCTCCAGCCCTGTCCCGGTGACCCCGCCCTCCCTCCCTCCCAGCACGGGGTTCACCCAGGCATTGCCCAGTGTCGGGGTACCAGGGAGGCCCAGGTGGTGCATGCAGATGGCGGCCCCTCTCCCGCCCCCGGCCTGTTTTCCTCCCCTCACTGCCTGCTCTCTGCTTCTCCGCCTGCCCTCCCCGCTTCTCCCTATGGCTCTTCTTGCCCACCCACTGGTCTGCTCTGGGCGCTGCTTAACCCCCGGGGCACTCAGGTTAAGGCAGACTTGGCACTCAGAAGAGCTCTGTGTGGAGGTGGGTGAAGAGACCCTAAGCCCAAGGCCAGCTGCAGGCACAGGCCGCGAGGGAGGACCTGGGGGAGCTGAGGCAGGCGGTTTTGACCGTCAAATACCCACCGCCACTGCCCATGTCAGAGCTCCCCCGTTAGGAACTGCTCCTGTGCTACGCCACCGGTTCTGAGCTGGGGAGGAAAGGCATATTGGCTTGGGGCTGGGGGGCAGGCGGAGTCCGCAAAGGCATTAAAACGATATTAAATTGCAACTTTCTGTTTGGAAAGTCGAAACAAAATTATTGCATTAGTCATACAAATCCTAGGCGTGGATTCTTCCAGCTGAAGGAGAAGAGAGGGAGTGGGGTGGGCCGAGGCCAGAAACTTCCACTTTTTAAAACGGGGGGAGTGAATTAAATGGATGGAGAACCCAGGAGGCAGTCTCGGGGGCCGGGACGTAAGCGTGGGGAAGGGAGGAGGAGTAGCCCGGGACCGGAGCTGTTCAATGGCCCATTCATTCCCCCTTGGGGGACGCCTGACCCGTCTCCTGCATCAGCAAAGCTCCCCCAGGAGGGGACCTCCAGGCGAGTCCTGCAAGCTAGCCCGACGTTATGGATGGAACAGCCAAAGGCGGGCAGGACAAAGAGGCAGGGGGGAGGCGCAGACCACAAAGACCTGGAGGAGGGGTGACCACCGTAAGGGGAGAGCTCATCGGGGGACTCAAGGGGGTGCTGAGAGTTGAGGCTGGAGAAGCAGCCAGGTGCCAGATCACTTGACCTCATGAACCACCTCCAGCAGCTCTGCTGTGTGACCTTGGGCAAGTTGCTTCTTGTCTCTGTTGCCTCTTATGGAAAATGAGGCAATCTTGGGATTCTGGAGCGCAGGACGTGGCTAGGCTTCTAAGGAAGGGCTCTAGGCATCAGGACGCACAGCAGGGCAGGCAGGCCGAGGTCCGGAGGGTGGAACCATGCCTGGGTCTAGCAGGGACGGGGAGGGAGCGGCCAGCACGGGGAAGGCCACAGCTGGGCAAGGCTGGGCAAGGCTGGGCCTCGGCCCTGGGGCCGTCCACAGGATGGCAGAGCTCGGCTAATGAGGCTGTGCCTCACTGATCTGCCCGGGCAGCCTCGCTAAGAAATAGGGCCCCATGGGTAACACGGGATGCCCAGCTGGCCTGCAGCGCAGGCCACGGGCCACGGAGCTGGAGGAAGGGCTGGTCTGAGCCGCAGAGGTTGGCCTGCCCACGGCGACCTCCGACCCCACGCGGCTCAACCCGCTGCGGGCGGCTTCCTGAGGTTCAGGGAGTCTGGGAGGAAGGACCCCCAGAGAGAGGAGGGAGGGCGCGGGGTCCCGCCTTCCCGGGCCGGGCCTCGGCTCTGTGCCCCCTTACCTCCGTAGCCCTCGTACACGCTGATGTCGAAGTAGCTGCGGAAGGCGGAGGCGTTGACGATGCTGTAGGTGATCTGGTTGTTGGGAGGTGAGTCCTCATCTGTGGCCTGGAAGAAGAGGCAGATGGGCCCGGTGAGCCCCGGAAGCCCCGGGCCAAGGCGGGCAGCTGAGCCGAGAGGCTGGGCCCCCCCAGGCCCTGCACGAAGAGCCCCTTCTTGGGCCCCCGGCCCCGGCTGAGGCTCCGCCCGGCCCTCAGGAAGCCCTCCCTGCCCCAAGCTGGCTCCAGCAGATGCTCTGCTCCCCTCCACAGGCCGGAGGACAGGCTGGGGGCCTAGGAAGAGGGGGAGGCCTGGCTGACCCAGAGGTGGAGAAGGTTGCCCCATACGCAGCAGGACCAATGCCTGCACCCTTCGGTCCCGGCTGGAGCATCCCACCCTGCAGAGGCCCACCCTGACCTCCAGAGCAGGCCAGGCTTCTGGGCTGGGCCCCCGTTAGCCCCCTCATGCCGGTTCTAATGGCTTGTTTAGCTTCTGCCCATCTTGCCAGACTGTCCTCTTCATGAAAGCAGGACCCGGACATTCCTTGGTGGCTGCTGCAGACCTAGAGTCCAGCACTGTGTTTGGCACATAGTAGGTGCCTAGTAAACACATGCGGCACAAGTGCAAGGAAGAGAAAAGGCCTTTGGAGTGGGGCGAGGGAGCCTTCCTCCCTCCGACTCTCTTCTGGGGTGACTGACCCCGAGAGCCCCAGGGATGCCCTCGTGACTCCGGTGTCCCTAGAGCTGGGCAGGGAAGACGCCTGGGGGAGCGAGGCCATTAAGCCGCCCTGGGCAGAGGCCCCTGAAGCACGGTGGGGTCTCGCTGCAGGGGGCAAGTGGAGTAGAGGCCCCAGTCCCCATCCTGGTCTGCGGCTAGCGCACTGCGCCTCCCTCGGCCGGCTCTCCCCTCGCCTTCCCCTCCTGTGCAGTGGGGCTGGACCCCAGAGTCTCCGGGGCGCCAGCAGCTGTAGCCACTCAAGGACCTGGTCCTTATGAGGGACAGCTCCCACCTCGACGACACTGCCAGGGGAGATGGGAAGGTGTCCCTTTGCTGAGTGGTGACTTGAAATTTAGGCTGAGACAGACCCTCCGGAGCCAGGAACCTGGGTGGGGCTCAGGGGAGGCAGACACACCCCCAGATCTGGGCAGTTCTTTGCCCAGGGTGGATGGGAGCTCAGTGCCCCCGAGGGGCTCGCCAAGAGGTGTGGTCAGGAAGAAGGCGCTGAGGGAAGGACGGGGCGAGGGGCTGGGCTGCAGGACGCCCGCCTCTTACCCGGAGCCGCACCAGTTGTGTGACTGAAGGCTCGTTCTCCCTCAGGGCACCCACGTAGGCGTCCTTCTGGAAGGTGGGCACGTTGTCGTTGACGTCCAGCACGTTGATCCTGACCCGGCCGGTGGTCTCCTCGCCGCCCCCATCCCGGGCAATGACGGTCAAGGTGAAGCGCTGGATGAGCTCATAGTCGAGTTTGGCAATCAGCATGACCAGGCCTGTGTCCTTGTCCAGAGAGAACCTGAGACAGGCAGGAAGGAGGGAGGGATAGGGCACCGGGGCTTCAGGAAGACTTGCAGATAAGGGCCTGCATTTGCTAGCCCGTCCTTGCCCAAGGCGATAAACAGAGAGACAGGGATTAAGTCTGCCTTCTTTTTTATTTGTTCTTAATAAAAAGAACAGCTGTTTCTAAAGGGGGGTGGGCAGGAATCACAAGCACAGCAGTGGCGGAGTGTCCGGTACTGAAAGGGCAGGAGGAACAGATGGATTTTACCCAGGAGGAAACGCAGGTGAATGACCCTCCTCTTGCCGTGAACATGTTTCTGCCCATCGGAGATACTAAGAAGCTGGGGAACGGCGAACTGTAATGGTCAGAAATTCCACCACCCCAGATGGGTTAGCACCGCAACGCTTTAAGTGGAGAGCAGCGAGGCATCCAGTGAGAGGAGGGGTGCTTGGCTCTCTTTTGAGAGCTATCTCTTGTCTTCTGCTGGAAGGACCGAGGCTCGGGGAAGAGGTTGGCAAATGTCTCGTGGGGAGGGGCAAGGTCCAGAGAGGGGGTCCCTCTAACTACGTGCCCCTTTGGGAGCCTCTTCTGATTAGTTGCCATGTATGTGCTCTTCCCTGGGTCAGAGCTGCAGCTACCCGGCCTGGAGGGTCCCAGCTCCGGGACCAGAAAGGCCCCTGGCCCAGAAGATGGAAGGCGTTCAGGACGAGGCCACGTGAACGCGGGCCCCGAGGGGGGGCCTCCACTTTGCAGCCCCGTCACAGAGTGGCAGAGAACGGCCGGATGAGCCCGGTGGTCTCCCTGTCTGTGCCTGACCGTCCTCACAGGTAGTCGAGGCTGAGAAGCTGAGCTGACAGCCACTGGCTTGCGCATCCCAGCGGGCTTCTCGGGGCGGCTGGCACTTCACTGTTTGAAGCAGACTTGCTCTCTGAGTTTGGCTTGGCCTTCGATCATGTGAAAAATGAGAGGGCCTTCCCCGGGAATGAGATTAACTGAAGACGGTAGGAAAGAGAGGGGAAGAGATGGCCCAGAACCAGTGGGGCGGGAGGGGTGACACTGGGGCTAGGCTGGCAGAGGCCCTCGTGCCTGGGGGCCGTGGAGTCTACTGGTGAAGGCCTCGTGTACCAGCTGTGTGACTTGGGGCAGGTGACTTAACCCCTCTGAGCTATAGTTCCTTCCCTTGTAAAATGTGAGTTGGTTCACATTTAGTTGCGAGGATTGCATGAGATGATGAGAAGCACACGGCTGAGAGACTGGCCACTGCAGGGAGGGCTTGATAGAGGCTGGCTGGTGGCAGTGGTGATGGCGTTGGGGCGATCACCAGCACTTCAAAGCCTTCGAGACTCACCGTCTTCATTCCCAAAGTGAAGGGCTGGCTTTCGAGGGGCTGAGGAGCGATGCTGCAGGGGGTTAGGGGCCTTGACACAATCGGGGACAAGCCAGCAGTGGTGCCCATGGATCCTGACCCCAACTGAGCCTAACTGTGGGGTCACGGCGGCCACGTGGGGGTGGAGGGCCACTGCGGAGGGGCTGGGGCAGGGCTCACCTGTCAGGGTCATCGGTGAAGGAGTAGCTGACCTCCCCAAAGGTGCCCGCATCGTTGTCCGTTGCCTGCAGAGGAGAGAAGCAGCAGCTGCTACCGCCAGACCCAGCTGAGGCATCTCAGCTCGCCGGGAAACGTCCACAGCAAGCTCTGCTCCTCCCACACAAATCCTTTGGCCCGGATGGAATTTTCTAGACCCGTGCTGTTCAATACAGGTGCCAGGAGACACAAATGGCCATTTAAATATATTTTGGAGAGTGCGGTTCCGAAGCATCTGCCTTCCACTGGAAATCTCTAGCTTCGTGAAACCAGCCCCCCCTCGGCTCGTATTTGACTGGGGGGCGTGCTCTTTGCAGATGCTCAGAAAGCTTAGGGGAGAGGCCTGGACCTTGGGGCGACGACCTGTAGGTTTGCAAAGTATCACAAATGAAGCTGGACGTGGGCTCAGCTGTCTGGTGGATTCTTCCAATGATCGTCCCCCAGGCCCCCCAAAATCCTCCAGTCAGATGTGCTACCCCGTGATGGAGGCCCCCCGGGGGATTTCTCATTCTGCCCCTTTCCTTTCTTTGACCCAGGGAATAATCCTTTGCATGCAGGGGGCAGACTCTCGCCTGGCCGGCAATCTTCTCTCCTGCAAACAGCCTGCCACCCGCCCCTCCTCCTCCTCCTCTTTGGCACCTCTCCCTGCCTGAATGAGTGGTCTGGGCAGGGGCTGCCTACCCTGCCACCCACCCCTGAGAGGGGGCTTGATCTCAGCTGGGCCGCCAGAATCCTTCTCTGAGATTCTTGTTATTGCTGCTGGGGATAAAATTTTTCCCCTAGGGGTGAGCTGGAAGCTACTGGATGTTTGGGGAGGATGCAACTGCACCCAGAGCGGGCTGGGAGAGGACAGGGGCTGAACCCTGTTGGCTGTGGAGGCCCCGTCCCCCCAACAGTGTGGTTTGTAATCCCACCAAGACCTCTTTTGCCAAGGCTGGCCCAAGCTGAATCTTTGCCACTTGTAGTCAAACGAGGCCATAAGGGTCTTGTGCAGGGGACGACAGCCGTGACGGTGACCACTGACAGCCCACACGACTGTTACACGTTCTACATTCTCAAACACCATCCGTGTGTGTTATGACCTCATATTGTTCTCACAACCATCCACATGATGAGGACGGCAGAGATTTCCACCCATTTTACAGACTGCAATACTGAGACCAGACCCCACTGCGGTCCGGCAGAGCCCTGCTCCAGGTCACAGGAAGTTCAGGGCAGCGCGGGGCAGAAGCTGCCTTCCTGCTCTCAGACCGGGCTCTTTGCTTGGCACCAGCTGAATGAGGCCCCTCCCTTCTCCCTTCTCCAAGATGACCGAGGTTTCTAGAGGGGCCTGGCTTTTGTGGCCGGGACCTCTAGGCTTCTGCATTGGGCCTGGCAGGCTACGTAACACCACAAGTTCGTTCATTCACTCACTCAGTGAATATCTATTGGGCACCTGCCATGTGCCAGGTGCTCTCCTAGCTGTGACCTCTGCCCCTTCCCAGGCAACCCTGGCCTGCGGCCAGCTGCCTGGAGGCAAAGGCCTTGAGCTGACCTTGGGCTCCGCTAACGTCTGTTTTATACACAGAGCTTCTCTATAAGATTGTAATTGAATAAAGTCCTGCTACTAAAATATATTTTAACACCTTTGTGCTCAATATTTTCTGAGGTTCCTTTTAAAGCTTCTTGATTCTATGAAATCTATTAAATTCTAGGTTCTTTATGACAAAACCTGAAGTTTCAAGGAAAAGCTAATTTATGTTCAGTATATTCAGTTCAGGGAGGCAGAAAAGTGAATAATGCATTTCCTTCCTAAATGATTCAAATGAAACCAAAATGTTGATGCCCAGAGGGTTTAGATCTGAGTTATCCAGAAAACTTGGCTGTACGGAAAGATGCCAATTCCGGGGGGCTCTGAGCAGCCTGGTTTCACCGGGCGGCTTCTTATGCCCGACTTTCCTTCACCGTCCCCGCGGCTTATGTTCTGCAGACTGTGCAGGTCGTGCCCTCCCCGTGCCTGCCAGGCGAGTGTGTCACGGGTTCTCAGCGGGTGCACGTTGAGTAAATGAAGAGGAGCATGTCGAGCTGTAACCTACCCTTCCAGCCCAGCGTGGCTCCCCGGGGGGCCCCCCAACCCACCCCAAGCCACTCCTCAGGGTAACAACTGCCACTGTTCACGGAGCACCGCGCACACGATTCATTCCATCCTCCAAAAACCCCATGGGGTAGGTACTATTATCACCACCACCAATTTACGGGTGGGGCAACTGAGGTACGGAGAAGGCAAAGAACTGTCCCCAGCCTTCACGGCCACAAAAGGAGCAGAGCCGAGAATTGAGCCCGGGGCTGGCTTGTCCAGAGGCCACACGCTTGGCCTCTTCGTGTGTCCCCTGTCCAGCCCAGGAGAGGGCCTGCTCTCAGAAGGGAGACCGGGATTTTCCAGGGAAAGGAGACCAAAGCTTCCCCAGGCAGCCCCCCTTCCAGGCCTGAGGAGAAAGAGAGCAGACTCCCGCCCCCGCCCCACCTCCATCGTTCCCCTGGGTCCCCTGGAGGTCACAGCCCCGTGTGCTCCAGGAGGCTCTTGGAACTGAGGTTTGGGCTTGGCTCTAACTGGCTGCACCTCCACGGAGCCCCTCAGGGAGGCGGTAGAGATCCTAGACCCAGGCCAGCGCCCAGAGCCAAGGTCACTATGCGGCCAACATGACCCCCGCCCACCCAGCCTCATCATCTTCATCCGTCAAAGGAAAGGGTTTGGGGCAGCGACTGGCAGGTCCCCTCTGAGCTGACCGGTGGAGCGCGAGCCCCAGAGGGCAGCCTGCGCCTCCCAGCAGGGATGGCGCCCGGGCCCACGGTAGGTGCGCCCCTGAGGCTTGAGCAACGAATGCCCGTGTTCCAGCAAGAATGGGGTGCTGGAGAGAGAAGAGTGGAGAGATGGGAGCCAAGGCATAGGAGAGAGGACATGCGGGGGAAAAGTGTGGAGCCGGGAAAGGGGAAGCGGTGGGAAAGGGGAAAGGAGGCGTGGCGGCGGCGGGGTGGGGAGGTGGAGGGCGCCACGAGGGACCTGGCAGCACCCGGCGGTGGCTCCCTGCCCTGCAGAGGTCACGTCTGGACCCTCCCGCAGGCCCTTCGTATCCCTCCAGAGCGGCAGGTGGGCTGTCAGGAAGGGAAGGGTCCCTGGGGTCCCGTCCAGGCCTCTTCATCCTGGGGTCCGGGGAAATTACAGGCCAAGCCTCTGGGGGACCGGTTGGGACCGCTGTCATTCCAGGCCACTGACCGCCCCCTCCTCGGGTTGGCCTGGTCTCAGCCATGGCTCCTGCAGTGACCTGGTTCCCCCGGGGCCTCTCACTGCCCACTCAGGCGGCTGACGCTGACCAGGGAAGATTTGTGAGTCCTTTAGTGCCACCAGCTAATGACCGTATGAAATATGTATGACCGGTGAAGAGAACTTTCATTTTTCAAATGCGTGAAGCAGAATAATAAGAAGATGAAAAGCTCCTCCTGTGCCCCTGCCAGGGGTGGGGGCACCGGCGTGGCACAGAGGGCCTCGCTGCAGGTGGCTGGGATAGGGCCTGTGCCCGGGGGGGCGGCACATGGCACCACCGCAGCCTTGCTCACGGCGTCCAGGCTCCCTCCGCACGAGGGCGAGTCCTTCCCCCTGCCCGCGCTAGCAGCCCTGCGCCGCCAGACCCTCGTCTCCAGTGCAGACGGCATCCAGCAGGGGCCTCTGCCCACGCCGCTCCCTCTGCCTGCCTCACCCGCGCCTGTGCTGTGGAAAGCCCCCCCCGAACCCCAAGATTGAGTTAGGGGGAAGCGGACTTAGCCCAGTGGATAGGGCGTCCGTCTACCACATGGGAGGTCCGCAGTTCAAACCCCGGACCTCCTTGACCCGTGTGGAGCTGGCCCATGTGCAGTGCTGATGCACGCAAGGAGTGCCCTGCCATGCAGGGGTGTCCCCACGTAGGGGAGCCTCATGCGCAAGGAGTGAACCCCATAAGGAGAGCCGCCCAGCGTGAAAGAAAGTGCAGCCTGCCCAGGAATGGCGCCGCACACTCAGAGAGCTGACACAACGAGATGACGCAACAAAAAGAAACACAGATTCCTATGCCGCTGACAACAGAAGCAGACAAAGAAGACGACGCAGCAAATAGACACAGAGAACAGACAACTAGGGCGGGGAGGGGGAGAGGGGAGGAAAAACCCTGCACTCAGCCAACCCCTGCGCCGAGCGCACGCTGCGGAGCTGTCGGCTGATGTGTTTCTCCCCGACGAGGCTGGGGCTCCTGGAGGAAGGGCAGGGCAGGGCCAGGGGGCTGCACATCCCCAGAGCCCAGCACTGGGCCTGGACCTGAAGGTGGGCTCCCAGGAGGCACTCTGTCTCCATCACCCAAAGCTGCATCTACATCCACAGGTCGGGGTATCATGTGGTCAAATTTTGACCACATCCCCATGGGGTAGCAACTGCGATTACCCACCCCATCCCTTTTGCACATGAGGAAACACAGGCACGATGAGGTTCAGTGGCCACGGCTGGTAAGTGCTGGCAGAGCTGTCATTCAAGTCCCTGTGTTTGCACCCTGTGGGCACCCCTGTGGGACACGCAGCCCCCAAGCGCAGTCCTGTGGCCCTGAGGCCGGGAGTAGGTCCGCGAAGGCCAGCAGACCTGGCTCCGTAGCAGGCTCTGCTGGGGCCGCTGCATGCCCCACCCAGGCAGGGCGGTGCTGGGCTCGCTCCCAGCCCTTTCAAAACCTCCTTCTCCAGGGCAGAGACCTGCTCTGTGCCAGCTGGCTGACAGACCGACAGACAAAGCAAGTGACAGATAGTCAGGGACCTGTGAGCCCAGGCCCTGCTTCAGGAAGGAGGGTTTGAGGAGCGGCTAAGGGTTTGTGAGGAGAGAACAAACCTTCTTCGTCATGCCGTGAACAGCCCCTTTCCTGCCCACGTTCCGGCAATGAGCACACCTGTCTCCTTGCGGGTGCCTTCCCAGAGTCACACAGGTCAGGGTCGCGGGAAGTGCAGGCCCAGCTGGCCACGTGGGGTGGTCCTCACATTGCCAAACCAGGGTTGCAGGTGCGTTCCTCACCTATGCTCCAGGCCCCCCCTCTGGTGCCCCTGGGCTCCACTCCCACTCCAGCCCACACCACTCCGGCGCCAGGTGGCATCAGCAGGTCCACACTCGTCCATCTTCCTACCTGCCAAAAGTGCTCAAAGGAGGCGCAAGGGCGGGAAGCCAAAACCAACGGCAAAAGTGATCTTACTCCTCTGCTCAAAAAACCTTCCACGGCTCCCCATGGCCTGCTGCGTTCCTTCCAGACCAGTGCCCTGGTGTGAAGGCTGTCCACTGCCTGGCTGGCCTTGGTGGTCTCGTACCCGCTTCTGCCCGACCATTCTCTTCGCTGCCTGGTTGCACCATTCCTTCAATCCATAACTATGCAAACTCCCACCCACCCCGTAGGACCTCCCAGCGGCCCCTCCCTTAGAGCGCTCGCTGACCACTCACTCTGCCCTTGACCTCGGCGCTCCTGGCTTTTCCTCTCTTGGAACAGGCGGCTTGGTCTGCAGTTCCTTAAAACCGCCACGGATGCCCCGTCTTCCTACCTTGAAGGAGGAGTCTGTGGCTAACTCATTTTTTACATCCTCAGCTGTTCCAGCACAGGGCTCAAAATCTTTGCCACGTTTAGTAAAGTCTGTGATTTCTGTTCCAGGCCCTGAGGGCAGCAGGACCCTCCACAGGGCAGAGGCCCACCCATCGCTGCTGGGGCTCCTGAGGCATCTCCCATGAGCCTCGGGAACTCTGGTCTCCTGCCGAAGCTCCTGGCAGGCCAAGCCCTAGAGGCAGAGGGAGGGCAGGGGGGCTCACAGGCCAGCCGGTGGGGGGGGGGGGCCTGGGGAGGGGGGGCAAAGAGAGGCTGGGACACCATTCAAAGAACTTTCACGAAGACATGACCAGCCACTCACTCAGCCGCTCATACAACAGACATTTTTTTTGAGCTTTTCCAACGTGCCCGCTCCGGCATCGGGCACTGAAGCCTTGGCCCGCGGACGGGCATGACAAGCCCTTGTTGAATTTGACTTCCACTCTGAAGAGGGGGCGGCAGACGATAAAGCCAAGAGCGAAAGCACGAGTAATTTCAGAAAGTGATGAGAACCGTGGGGAAAGAAAGCAGGCAGTGGGCCAGGAGAGGACTGGGGTGGCCCTTTCGGATGGCGAGGTCTGGGAGGATATTTCCCTGGGAAGGACTATTTGGGGCTAAAGGACAGTCATTGCCTGGGCACCGAGAAGAAGGGGTGGCTCCTGGTAAGAACTGCCGAGCAGCATGTCACGGAAGAGAAACTGAGTCCCCGCAGCCTGGAGGGGCCTCAGAATGCCCCTGCCTCCCCCGGTCAGCCTCCGCCCGTGGAAGGGTCCTCAGCCGCAGGGGTCCTGTCCGTGTGGTCAGCGTTTGGGGAGAGGGCGTGGCCGGGGGACGGGCTACTGCCGCGCGCTCTGATTTATAAGGCGGCTCCTAGATTCTCCCCAACACCGGCATTACCAGCAAAACTAATTCCCTCATTTGGGCCTTGATAATTGCATCCGCAAGTGCTTATTTTCGTGATGGGACAATGCAGGCAGAAGTGTAATTTTCTTTTGCTGACAAAAAGGAAAAAAATAAATACAGAGGGGAAAAAAATTCCAAAGGTTAAGACAAGGTGAGTGGAGGACGCTGTGGTGGGGCGACGGCCATGTCCAAGCTGGCCAGGCCCCAGCCAGAAATGCAGACCACCCCTCCCCGCCACAGCAGGGTGAGGAAGGGGTGAGGCGTGCCCCCCCCCCGCCGCCATTGTCTTTCGAGGCCTTACTATGTGCCACCCATGGCGCTAGTGCCTTCTGCCCCTCAGCTCACCACACTTCCCAACAGCCCTGGAGCCCGGGGCTGATATTATCCCCATTTTATAGACCAAGGAGGGGACCGAGGCTTGGAGAGGGTCAGTCAACCCGCCCAAGGTCCCACAGCCATTTAAGCCACAGCACTGGGCACGCACCCGACTCGGCCATCCCGAGGGGTGTGCTCTTAACCGCCCCTGCTGACCCCTCCGGCGGGGGCCCGGGGGGAGGGGTGGGCTGCAGTTGGCGAGCCCAGCTGTGGGGTCCCTGTGGGGTGCACAGTCACCTTCCTTACCCTACAGAAGCCAGAGGGGTCCCCACGGGCGGTATTCTCCTTCATGCACAGTGGCTCCATCCCCCGGCCTCTGCTGGGGGGGTGCCCAGCTCCTCTGGCAGTACCCCCCAGCGGAGGTGGCAGGGGGCTGTGGTTTCTAGGAGGCAGCTCCTCAGGTGAGCGCCTGGGACACCCACACAGGTGCCTTCCACAGCCCCACCCTGGCTGCCCCGGGGCCCCCGGCACAGCACCCTCTGGATACAGTTCTCCCTCCGGCTCGTGTGCCCACGGCTCCAGACCCAGCCCGGCTCCCTGCCCCCCGACGCTCACCGCTACTTCACAGGCCATCCCAGGACCACCATCTCGACCGTGCCAGGAGCCCCCTTCTCACCCAGCCGGTTTTCCCAACGAGCAGCTGCCGCCTCGCCCCTTTCCGCACCTTCGCCCAGGATGAAGGGCACCCCTTACACTGTCCCCATGCACCCTGGCTGCCCGTCCCTGCACCTCACCGCTGTCCCTCCCTGTGACCTTGCAGACACCCGCCTGCTCCGCGGGCCCCTTGCCCCACACGACCCTGCCTTTCAGGGGCTGCCTCCAGCACAGAGCACAGCCCCACCCGCCCACCCCTCCCTGACGGGCGCTCACTTCCTCTCTCACGGCTTTGACACCCCCAGCCTTCCTTTCCACCCTGGTATCCCAGTCTTGCCTCTTCTCCTTTCCTGAGTCCTCACACTTCCCTACTTCTTTGTGCACACCCACGCGCACACACTCCCCCCCCCCCCCCCCCCCCCCCCCCGCCCCGGGTCTCAGGAAGCCTCTAACTCCTCCCTGTACCCTGCACTTGCACACATGGTCACACACACACTCATAGGAACCTTCTCTCTCTGGCTCAGGCAGACCCCACCCAGATCACACACGCGCACACCCTCACACACTCGCCCCCCCCCCTTGGTCTCTGACTCCCTCCCGGGGGCCTGTCCCCGCGGGCCGGCAGCCGGCAGCACGCTCTCAATCACGCCCCCCGCTGCCCGCGGCCGCGTCACGCTCGCTTGCCCGGGTGCCCGGCGCGGAGCTTCTGCTCTGAAGCAAGGCGGGCCCAGCTGCCTCGCCGGCAGCCCGCACCCTGCAGCAGCGGCAGGCGGCGGGCGCGGCGAGCAGTTCTGCTCCCGTGCGCAGATCTGCAGAGAAGGGCACGCGGTACAATTTGTTCAGGAAACAATAGCAATGTTTGACATGTCATAAGGATTGATGGAGCAGAAATTTACATGGGAGAATGCATTTTTAAACAGCTCCACAGAGCCCCGGCGCCTTGCTGCTAATGCTCTCCGCATTCATCATTCGCTGAGCCCCCTCTGAGTAACTCCTTAAACTACGTGCGATTGACTGTGCTCTTGGGGACCTGGGGTGGCTGGTGTGAGGCCGCAGGGATGTCCCTGCTCCCCAGGAGGAGGTTGGCAGCCCAGAGCCTGGGGTGACCGCCACGTGGCCTGCGGGGCCTGGAGGCCTCAGCTTCTCTCCTGCCCCTTTGCTCTTTCCCAAGGTGCTCGGACTTTGACGGGAGAGGACTTAGCCTTCTCGCTAGGTAGCCGCTGACAGCCAGGTCTAGGCTGCTCCACACTTCTGGGGCAATGCCTGGTGCCTCAGTTTCCCCACCGTCTTCTCAGGAGAAGGAAGCTCTCTAATCTGAGAAGTAAGCCAGGGCTGGATGGGTGTAGGAATGGGGCGTCAGGTGGGCAGGGGTCAGATTAGGCTGGAGGCTGCTGCCCTAGTGCCTTCCTGGGGCCTCCTGGGGGCAGCCCCACTCCAGGAGGAGAGGAAGCAGTGGCGGTTCAAGGCAAAGGTCTCCTGTCAGAATGTGTGTGGGAGATAAGAGGGCGAGTGTTCCGGGTGGGCAATGGCTTCACGGAGTGAGCAAGAGGGTGCTGGAGAGAGGACGAGGCTGTGGTCAGAGGAGGAAAAGACACATTCAGGAAAATCCCGGGTGCAGGCTCTGGGCCTCTCAGCACGCAGGAGGCCTTAGAAGAGCAGGGTGCTGTTGGGAAGATGCCAGAGGACAGGAGCTCAGAGCACAGGCCAGGGTGGAGGAGCCACAGGGAAGGGCAGTTAGGGAAGGGTGGGGGGGTCCAACCAGAGGTGGGGGCTGCAGAGATGGGCAAGGGGGTCGTTCCTCCCTTTTGTTCCATTGTGAACCTGGGATGGACAGCCATCCCTCCATCATCCATGCCCGTGCAGGCATTACCAATTGATCACAGCACTGAGTCCAGAGACAGCCTCAGAACCTCTCTCAACACATATCCTCAACAACCCCTAAGAACTGGTGGCAGGTGGAACATGTGCTACAGCCTCTTTGCTATCCGTCAGACTCTCAGCTCTATGCGGGTGGGGAAAGTGCCTCGAGAACAGGTACGAAGGGTCTCAAAAAGGATTTGTAGGTCAGCGTGTAGTCACGAGCACACACTGAAGTGGGGTCTGGACTCGAGTCCTATCCCTCCAGCTGTGTGGCTTTGCGGGGGGACCCCGGGCTCCGGGGGCCTGCGCCCTGCACCGCCTGCTGCCCACCTCCACTCTTGCCTCTCATTCCATCCTCCACTGTAGCATTCTGATATAATTGATGAATTCCAAAAAGAAATATTGGATTATGCTTGTAATCTGATCTATACCTGGGCATGATTGCATGACAATTAGGGTTTTAATTGGGCCACATCATTA
Source organism: Dasypus novemcinctus (assembly GCF_030445035.2). Classification (NCBI taxonomy): domain Eukaryota; kingdom Metazoa; phylum Chordata; class Mammalia; order Cingulata; family Dasypodidae; genus Dasypus; species Dasypus novemcinctus. The sequence goes on along the minus strand of NC_080678.1, from coordinate 80,694,783 downwards.
GGGCGCTGAGTCTCTGCCCCTTGGTGGGTGGGGACTCACAGAGAAAAGGCATGGTGAAAAACAGAGTTGAGGGCTTTTAATGTTGGAGTTTGATGCTGAAGACTTAAACTGGAGCCCTGGGAAGTCAGCATGCAGAGGAAAGAGAAGCCAGCCCCAGGAAGGAAGGAACCTTGAAGTCAGAAGGAAAGCAAGCCCCAGGAACTAAGGAACCCAGGGAGCCTGAACCCTCACAGACATCGGCAGCCATCTTGCTCCAAATAGACTTCAGTGAGGGAAGTAACTTATGATTTATGGCCTGTTATCTGTAAGCTCCTACCCCAAATAAATACCCTTTATAACGCCCAGCAGATTTCTGGTATTTTGCATCAGCACCCCTTTGGCTGACTAATACATCCACCCAGAGCCAAAGGGGGCTTCCGAAGATACAAGCACATCACTCTCCAGTTTATAACCCTCCAAAGGCTCCAAGAGCATTTAAATCAAAATCCAGACTCCTTACTGTGGCTGCCGAGTCCTACCTGGGCCAGCCTGTGACCTCTGCCCCTCTCCTGGCCCACGTCCCCTTGTTGGCTCCACTCCCACCCACTCAGGCACTCTTCAGGTTCCTGCTGCAGACCTTGGTGCTAGCTGCTGCCTCTGCCAGGGAGGTGTCCTCCAGGCCTTCCCTGAGGCCTCAGCTGCTGCACCTGCTTTACATTCGCAAAAGGAGGGACTTTCGGGGCCAGAAGAGAAGGTAAGTGATGTGGCAGGCGGTGCAGTCCTCTCACAGAGAGGCACTGGGTCTTGGGCCAGGGTGCTCAGAGGGGTTCTGGGAAGCTGCCGGGCTTGGGACACGTGGGAACGGTGGCGCTGGCAGGTCTTGCTGGTGGCTGCACGTCGTGGGGGAGAAGGGCATGGTTTGGGCTGCGGCACCTGGGCCAGTGTTTACTGGCTGTCTCCCCTCGCAAGAACATAAGCTTTGTGAGGACAAGAACTGCCTCTGTCTTGTCCCCTGTGGATTCTCAGCACCTACGCGGTGCCTGGCACACCGGGGACCCTCAACAGATACCAGCTGAGTGAACGAAGGAACCAACAGGGAGCTTAGAGTTGGGGACTTATGAGGTCCCTTCTAGCAAACACAAGCCAGGAGTCTCAACTCCTAAGTAGATGGGCTGTTAGGGAAGAGAGGACCCCAGGAAGAGGGTGCTGGTGGGGTGGGGAGAGCAAGATGGAGAAAGAGGGGAGAGGAGGAGAGAGAGACATCAAGGGGGGCTGAGCAAGAGGCAGGAGGAGGGAGAGACAGCTCTTCTGGGGACAGAAGAACAACCCCGAGCACAACCCTCCCTAGCCTGCGTCCTACTATAAAGTGGGGTAATAGAGGCACCTGCCTCCTGAGGTTGTCGTGAGGATTAAGAGGCAAGACTTGAGAGTGCTTTGGGCTAGTGCTTGGCACTCAGAAACCGCCTTGTAAGGGCAGGGTATCATCATCCCACCTCCCGTTCTGACTACCCCTTCCAGCCTCCACAAACCCGCTCCGCTGAGCCCCCCTCCGCCCAGCCCGCCCCTCCCCCCGGGCCACGCCAGCGTCCAGGGAAGCCCTGCGCGAGGGGATGGTCAGGTGAGAGGCAGGCCCTGCCCGGGTGTCGATGCGTCAGTCCGGGGGCAGGTGGGGGACGAGGGGCGGGCCTCGGGGCTGGCGGGGCATTCTCCAGCATGGGGTCTCCGGCTCGTTTGCTATTGCAGATGTGGTACTGTGTTCGAGCGCCCCCAGCCCTTCGTTTATTTCCCTTTATTTTATTTTAAAACCTGGAAATAAAAGTTGGTGGGAGCAAATCGCAAGGGCCAGCAGCTCCGTGCGTAAGGAGCAGGCATGGAAGAAGCTAGTGTTCGGAACGTCAGCAGCTGCCGGGGGTGACCGCCGTGCCTGGCCTGCTGGCCCCCTGGGGGCCTCCTGCTGGGGAGAGCAGGGGGAGAGGAGGCAGCCCGGTGAAGGCGTGTGGGGACCCAGGGACAGGGGGCCAATCACGAGTGCCTCTGTAGGTCTTGTCCCTAATCCTTAAAATTACCAGAAACAGAATTACAAACCCATTCTACGGATGAAGAAATGCCAGCTAATATTCACAACTATGAAAACACTACCAATGGCTCACCTTAATCAGTCCTTACTGCGTCCCATGTATCATCCTGAGAAATGGTATGTACATTAACACATTTAATTTCCACAGCCCACTCTATGAGATAGGGACAAATACTCTCCCCAGCAAAGTGAAGCCCAGAGAGGTCAAGCAACGTGCCCCAAATCACACAGTGGCCTGAGATTCTGCCAGGTGCCAGACCTGAAGGTAGGCGATTTACATAGAGATCTATACTTTCTAAACCAGGGTGATTAGCAGTTTCATTCCACAATTTGTTGAAAATTTACTGTGCATCAGACACTGCTCTATTGTTAGTACATGCATTATTGCACTTTCTCTCCATACTGACTCTGTGCTATTGTACCCCATCTTTCAGATGAGGAACTGAGGCCTGGGGAGTTTCAGGAAGTTGTTTGAGGTCACTCGGCTGAAGTGGCAGAGCTGGGATTTGAATTTGGATCTGGATCTAAACCTGAAGCTCTCAAGCAGGATCTTATATGGCTAACTGTGCAGCTGGGTAGATCATCCCTCCTCCCTGCTCCCTGGGTCTCGGTTTCCCTAACTAAATTAGAAGTAGGCTCTCTCCAGCTCTACCCTCGGGGGTCTGTGGTTCTGAATCTGAAGGGTAGGACAAATCAGCTGCCCCAGGCCCTGAGGGGTCCCTTGGCTCAGCCCAGTTTCTGGTGGTGGCTGCTCTGGTATTTCTCGAGCACCGACCACATACAGGGCCCTACGCTCGGCCCTGGGAGGAGTCCAGGCAGGTGTCAGGTGCAGCCTCAGCCCCAGGGGGAGACACAGCCCCAATACTGACCAAAGGAAAGGACCCAGCAAGGCCAGAGGTCAAGGGTCAAGGGATGGTATGGGACCGGGAGTGGCCAGGGGCTTCCTGGAGGAGGCGGAGTGGGAGCTGCAGCTGGGAGAGGCTGGGCTCTGAGATGAGGGGAGGGCATTGCAGGTGAGCAAGGCCAAGGTGGCTGCGGTCCCAGGGTGGGTGGTTCAGAGAGAACAGGTGGAAGCCTGCCTGCGGGGCCATCCTGGACGGTCTGCCACATGCCCGACCGTGGCAGAAGCTGCCAGTGCCACCCACACAGTCGCTCGGCACTCAGGCCACACGCCAGGGACTGCTGCACCGGAGCCCCTGCCCCTGTCTCTGCCGGGGGCCCCTTCTGGCCCAGGAAGCAGCTGGAATGGCGGGGAGTCCACATCTCACTCAAGGGGGCTGGGCGACGGTGGGGTCGATACCCCTGAGCCGGGCTAACTCAGGGGCACATGCTCTACCCCGAGTTCCCGGGAGGACCTGGCTTCGTAACGCACGCTCTGGTGGCTCCTCCCTTGCTCGTCTCACTTCCCACTCTGACCCACGGTTTCCTGGGATGGCCTCCCTTGTGCACCTCGAATCCTTGTCTCGTGGTCTGCTTCTGGGGTGCCCAGCCTAAGGCACAGACCTCATGCTGGGTGCTGGAGATCCAGTAGCGAGCCAGATCGCGAGTTCCCTGCCCTCACGGTACTCACAGATGGAAGTGGCCCAGAGAGGGCAAGTAATCTGCTCAGGGTCCCACAGAGCTGGGATTCGAGCTCTAGTCTGCCAGACATTCCACACACACAAAGGAAAGGGCAAAAGGAATCCTGCTTCTAATCCTTCTAAAACACTATCCACTCTTCTAAGTCCTTGGGTCTGTGGAAGACTCAACCGAGCAACCAAAAGGAAAAAAAATATCACCCCCTGACCACCAAACAAGAAAACTGGGAGACAGAAAGCCATTTTCTCTGGGATATAGGAGTCATCGGGTGACTGGCAGGGCGTAAGCAAGACATTCGCGATCAGACAGGACGGGGACCAGTTACCAAGCTGGGATTGTGTGCTGCTGGAAGAGAAGGGGAGGGAACCATGAGGAAGAGGGGATAAACCCACGGGCCAGAGGCACCCTTAAGAGGGACCTTATGTGCCGAGGAGATGAAAGGCGGGAAAAGACGGTCCAATCAGCCCCCTGGGGTGCAGCCCGGCCATCCCGGGGAATGCTTCCGTTGCTGTGTCCCTGCCTGGTGGGACCTCTCTCCCCCAGTCTAGAGGGATGGCAGAGAGGCACCTGGGCAGGGGCTGGTCACTGCCCATGCACTGGGGACACGTCCTCATTCCAAGGTGACTCGGTGCCTGGGTGGCACGCCCCCTGCACCTGCTGCCATTGCCGGGTGCTGACTGGGCCGGCACTTGCTCCTCGTTAATGAACCGTATTGATTTCCACATTCTCGTGTTGTCTCCCTAAATGGCAAGCCACACATCTGATAGATTAAATACCCACACGATTGCCTGCCTGACATCTCCGTCACTCCGCCCGCGGGTCCCTAATGAATTTTACAGCCCCACACTGACAGAAGAAATTAAGGTCAAAGTCCGACACAGGAAATATAAATCACCCACAATCTCTGAGACCAGTAGAGGGCTGCGGCCCCAGCCTCTCACTCGCCAAGCCGCTCCTGCCCAGGGCTTGCAGGTGGGGAGAGCCAGATTCTGTGTGCGTGTGGCGGGGTGGGGTAGGGGGAGGAGAGGTGCTGGGAGCACTGGTACCTGAGAAGCAGCCCCCGCCCTGACATTAGGGTTTACTCCTTCCTCTGCTCACCTTTGCCCCTGTAGCCGGAATGTTCCAACACAGACTGGAGAATCGGCCCCTCCATCGGGAGGGCAGCAGCATCTCTCAGTTATGAAGACTTGCTTCCCAAGGAGCTCAAATCACTCTGGCCTTACTGTTCTCAAAACACACTCGGGGAGGAGAGGGTTCAGGAGCGTTCTCTGTATTTTGCAGATGAACAAACTGAGGCTCACAGAGGAAAGGGGCATGCCCAGGGTCATTCAGCAAATCGAAGACCTTGATTTCCCAACTCCAAGCCTGCAGGTCTTGTTGGAGTGGCAACCTAAAGGGGTCATTGTCCTGTTGCACCTCTGAGTGGGGGGCCCCCCCTGGAGGTGGCTGGGCAGGCAGGGGGAACTCTGGCCTGGGGTCCATGACTCCTTGTCATACCTCTCGGCCCCACGGTTTGGCCAGGCTCTCAGGTGGGAGGTTCAGTCTCCACAAGGGAGCTGTGCTGCCTCACGGTTAAGGGAAAGGACTTTGACATCCTACAGACAATGGTTCATGCCTCAGTTGGCCCATTCCACATGTAGGACCCCTGGCATGAATCTAACCTCCCTGAATCTCAATGCACTCATCTATCAAGCAGGGATTCAATCGGATAACACATGAGAGGCACTTAGCACAGTGCCACACATATAATATTAGCACCTACCCATGGTATTGGCACGATAGACACACTGACCAATGGAACCAAATTGAGAGTTCTGATATAGATCCTCATATATACACTCATCTGATATTTGACAAGGCCATCAAACCCACTCAACTGGGAGAGAATGGCCTCTCCAGCAAATGGTGCCTAGAGAATTGGATATCAATATGCAAAAGAAGGAAAGAGGATAACCATCTCACACCTTATACAAACATCAACTCAAGATGGATCCAAAGACCTAAATGTAAGAGGCAAGACCATAAAGACCCTGGAAAACAAGATAGGGAAGCATCTACAGGACCTTGTAATAGGAAATGGCTTCATGAACTTCACACCCAAATCACAAGCAGCAAAAGAACAAATAGATAAATGCGACTTCCTCAAAATTAAAGCCTTTTGCACCTCAAAGGAGTTTGTCATGAGAGTGAAAAGAGGGAAGCGGACTTTGGCCCAGTGGTTAGGGCGTCCGTCTACCACTTGGGAGGCCCGTGGTTCAAGCCCCGGGCCTCCTTGACCCATGTGGGAGCTGGCCCATGAGCAGTGCTGATGCACGCAAGGAGTGCCCTGTCACACAAGGGTGTCCCCTGCGTAGGGGAGCCCTACGCGCAAGGAGTGCACCCATAAGGAGAGCCGCCCAGCGCGAAGGAGGGAGCAGCCTGCCGAGGAATGGCGCCGCCTACACTTCCCGTGCCGCTGACGACAACAGAAGCGGACAAAGAAACAAGATGCAGCAAAAAGACACAGAAAACAGACAACCGGGGGAGGGGAGGGGAATTAAATAAATAAAAATAAATCTTAAAAAAAAAAAAAAAAAGAGAGTGAAAAGAGAGCCTACCCAATGGGAGAAAATACTTTGTAACCATATATCTGATAGGAGACTTATATCCTGCATATATAAAGAACTCCTATATCTTGAAAATAAAAAGACAAACAACCCATTTAAAAAATGGGAAAAAGATTTGAACAGACACTTCTCCAAAGAAGAAATACAAATGGCTAAAAAGCACATAAAAAAATGCTCAAAATCACTAGCTGTTAGGGAAATGCAAATCAAAACTACAATGAGATACCATCTTACTCCCATAAGACTGGCAGCTATGAAAAAAACAGAAGACTACAAGTGCTGGAGAGGATGTGGAAGAATGGGAACACTCGTCCACTGCTGGTGGGAATGCAGAAGGATCCAGCCATCCTGGAGGACAGTCTGGCGATTTCTCAAAAAGTTAGCTATAGATTTACCATATGACCCAGCAATTCCACTGCTGGGTATATACCCAGAGGAACTGAAAATAAGGACACAAATTGATATATGAACACCAATGTTCATAGCAGCATTATTCACTATTGCCAAAAGTTGGAATCAACCCAAATGCCCATCAACAGATGAATGGATAAATAAAATGTGGTATATACATACAATGGAATACTACTCAGCTATGAGAAGGAATACAACTCAGCTATGAGAAGGAATACGTACAAACACACGTGATAACATAGATGAATCTTGAGGACCTTACGTTGAGTGAAGCAAGCCAGGCATTGAAGGACAAATACTACATGACCTCTCTGATATGAAACAAGCAAACCCAGCTGTCTCAGAGAGCTAAAGACTGGAAGATAGGCTTAAAGGAATCTGGGGGTGTGAGGAAGGTTGCGAGCTGATGCCTACATGGGTGAAGTCTATGACAAGCTGGAGGTAAGTATTTGTATAGGGAAGGGATAAGACGGGGCATAGGGATACCTTTGGGTGGGGTTTTGTGGGCTTGAGGGGGGCTAGGGTTGGGAGGATGGATCAGATGACCCAAGGAATTGGGAAACAGTTTAATATGGCAGAATGTCAGGTGTATGTTTGAAACTATACTGCTGAGAAAACCCTTTAGAAAATATAATAAGGAAGGATCACGTGTTTAAGGTGCTTCGGGGTTGGGGGGAGGCAGGCATCTGGTACAAGGGCAAGCTTCTAGGGAGTATGTGAGTGTTCATTTTGTCGTAGTGTGTTATATCATTGGGTGGAGACCCATACAATGAGTGTGAAGGTGTACCCACATCCTGGGGAGACCTGATGCTCCCAAAGAGAGGGAATTGTGTCTCTCAAGAGGATCGCTGGCTTCCAATTAGTTAGGGCAGGCTAGTACGTCAAGCCCTCAGCATTGTTGCAGTATCTGTAAATCTGGTTCCTCAGGTAGTGAAGATTGAGTGTCACGGTGTGCCCTGAGGGGAGGGGGAGAGAGGTATAGCATGGATGGCAGCAGGGAGTGGGGGGCAATGGAAGTGCTCCACAAGATCATGCAATGATGGACATGTCAACTTACATCCGAAGTGTATAAGAGTCTATAAACTAAAATGTAAACTATAATGTAAAACATAAGGAAACTAAAAATTTAGAAATTTGTACAGCCTAAAATATAAACAATAATGTAAACCAAAATGGAACCATGTTTGATAGCTATGTTTCAAAATTTGTACATCAGCTGCAGCAAATATAACATGAACATGTAAAGAGATCATTGCTGGGGAAAGGGGAAAAGGGTTTGATGTTAGATATCTGGGAGTCCCCTATACTGTGTATGTGAATTACTGTGATTAAAACTTTTTGAAGACAAAATTAAAAATTAGAAAAAAAATAAAAAAGAAAGGATGTAGACACTGAGGAAGAAATGAAAGTGCTTTGCCACTGTACATACAGGACGACACCTATTACAGTGATGAAAGGCAAAATGTTAGAAACAAAGCTTTATAATATTTTTCATTTTATTAATATACCAATTTATTTTTATTTTAGTATTTCTAAATTACTATGTATTCTATTTTTAAACCCATTCCTGTATTTCAATTTCCTATTAATTGAATTTGGCGATATCTTAGGATTCATGGTTGAAGAAGTTTTGGACCACAGAGAGGTTCAGCTATGGCAGGGGAGGAACTCTGGTGTGGGTTGTTATTGAGGGGGGACACACAGACAGGGGGGAGATCTCCAGGGCATGTATATAGGGAACATAAATATGTTAGGATATATGTGGGGTATTTTTATAGTAGTTACAGTTACAAATGTTAACTGAGGGAGTGCTAAGTTCCCACCCAGGGGAGCTCTGTCACATTCCCCAATGGAACAACAATAATCCCCCAAGTGCAACGGCAAAGATCAACAAGGAAGGATGGTCCAACAATGAGCCAACAAGGAAGGATGGTCCAACAATGAGCCCTTGATACTGATGACTATGCTTAGGAGCCTGTGTGCCTGAAATATGAACTAGGTCTAGAGCTGCAGGGTGCCTAAGAGTTACCTCCTGAGAGCCACCATGTTGCTCAAATGTGGCCACTCTCTAAGCCAAAATCAGTATGTAAATGCATTACCTTCTCCCCAACATGGGACATGACTCCTGGGGATGAGACTCTCTGGCGCCAAGGGATTACTACCAATCACTAACTGGAGAAGCAACTAGAAAGAGACCTTGAATAAAAGGGCCAACTCAGACCAGCAGAATATCTCAGCCTACATGTTGGATCAAGTGTTAAAAACTGCTCTTTGACCTTGAATAAAAGGGGGAAATGGCAAAGGCAAATGAGTTGATATGGCTAATAGTCTCCCAGTAAGAGTCGGGAGGTCATCAGAGGGGTTGCGCTTACGCACACCTCAGCAGGACCCCAGAAAAAGCCAGAATAGATACAACCCTAGGTACTGGTTCTCCTGAAGGCTATGGAGATCCACAGGATATATTCATGGCAGATGGATTTGGAGCTCTGTGCCATGTCAGAGGGCCCTACTTTGGAATTTGGGCCCCTGAGTGTGACGGAGCTGGACTGAGATAGGACTTTTCTACACATGCCTCTTCTGTCACTTTTACTGAACCTGTGGTTGGCGCTAGGGATGGTCCATACTCAGGAGACTTGAATCTCTGGACTGCCCATGTGCCAGCTGGGCCCTGAACCTCAGCAGAGTGGCAACTCCTACTCTCTGGTTCGTTGGTCTTACCCAGGTCAGCTAACAGGGAGGTGAAGATGCTCAACCACCACAACAAGGAATCAAGAATGCTTACAATGGTAAGCCGAAGAATTGCATCCATCATTCATGTGGAATCTAAGCCCCCTCTTGATCTAGAGGTGGAGGGACATTGCCAGCCCAGGGTCCACAGAATGGAGGAATAAAATATGGACTAGAATAGACTTACTGATATTCTACTATAAAACTATTGTGAGGAATAATAGAAGAAATTTTAGCATCAAGGTGGAGAAAGTGGCCACAGTAGTTGCTGAGGGCAGGGAGAGGGTAGAAGAGATGTGATGTGGGGGCATTTTTAGGATTTTTAATTGTTCTTAATGATATTGCAGGGTCAGTTACTGGACCTTATATATCCTGCCATGACCCACTGAATGTATGGGGGAAAGTGTGAACTACAGGGTAAACTATTATCTGTGTAGTACAGCAGTGCCCCAAAATGTGTTCATTGAGTGTGATGAGTGTGCCGCTATGATGAGGGAGGTTGTTGGTGTGGGAGGAGTGGGGTGGGGAGTGGGGGGTATACATGAATCTCTTGTATTTTTTAGTGTAATATTTTTTTGTGATGTATATATCTTCAAAAAAATACAATTTACAAAAATGATGTGGTGGGGGGTGGGGAGTGGGTTATATTGGAACCTCTTATGTTTCTTGTTTTTTAATGTAACTTTCCTTGTGATCTATTAACTTTAATTTAAAAAAATTTTTAAAAAGTGAAAAAATAAACTATATTGAACTGAATGTTAATTTAAAAAATATATATTAGCGCCTACCATTTATTTAGCACCTACTCTGTGCCAGGCACTGTGCTAAGCACTTTACATACATTATCTCATTTAATCCTCAAAACAAATGCACAAGGAGGCCTCTTTTGAAAACCTTGTTGACCCATCCAGCTACCCACGAGAGGGCTAATCTCAGTAATTTAGCTCATTGCCCTAGACTTGGGGCCAAATCCTGGCTCTGCCTGGGCAAACTCTTTCATCTCTCTGGGCCCCAGCTTCTTCCTATGTAAGGAAGAGATAATAATACCTAATTCATTGTGTTTTTTGAGAGTAAATGAGATACTGAATAGGAAAAAAAAAAGTAGTTATTCTAAAAAAAAACCACAAAAAAAACCACAAATGAACAAGGAACTATCAACATTGCCATTTTCCAGAAAAGGAAACACAGGTTATCTAAGAGACTAAAAACCCATGCTTCCTCCTTTCTCAAGTTAACATAAGTCTTGCTATTTAGGTGGACACAATACTACCTGGTTAAAATATATTTCCCAGCCTCTTCAGCTAAGTTCCGGCCATATTTCTCAGTTCTGGTCAATGAGATAAAAATAGAAGTTTGCAAGGTATTACTAGGAAGTTTCCTTAAAAGTGAGAGGGAGTGTCCTACTTTATTTAATTCCTGTATCCAGCAGCTTGGAATATAGATGTGGTGGCTGGAGCTCTAGCAACCAGGGCAGGCCATGATGATGAGGACCACACACTAGGAATAACGGAGAAGAGAACTTGAAGGAGCCACCCTATGCTGCTCACCTCTAGATTGCTTTAACACAGGCGAGGAATACACTTGCATCTTGTTTAAGCAACTGTTTTTCTGGTTCCTGTTACTGCCAACTATATAGTGTCATTGCTGATACAAGTAAGTTATCCAAAGTTACAAAGGTAACCTAGCTGAGTCAGGATAAACCTGGGTGGTCTGAGTCTGGAGTTTGGGGTCTTTGCCACTCTCCTCTCTTAGCGAGCATTTGAGAAATGTAGTATCATCCTTGTTAGGTGGTGAGGCAGAGAGAAGACTCTAGAGATGTTTTCCAAATAATGGGACCAGAGTTTTTCAAACTTTGGGTCACACCCCTAATGCCATTAGTTGGTCATGAAATCAATTTAGTGGGTCAAGCATTTTAAAGAGCAGAATCTGACGCGGATTTGGCCCAACAGATAGGGCATTCGCCTATCACAAGGGAGGTCCGCGGTTCAAACCCAGGGCCTCCTGACCCATGTGATGAACTGGCCCATGCGCAGTGCTGATGCGTGCAATGAGTGCCGTGCCACGCAGGGGTGTCCCCCGCGTAGGGGAGCCCCACGCGCAAGGAATGCACCCCGTAAGGAGAGCCGCCCAGCGCAAAAAAAGTGCAGCCTGCCCAGGAATGGCGCCACACACACGGAGAGCTGATGCAGCAAGATGACGCAGCAAAACAAGACACAAATTCCGGGTGCCGCTGACAAGAATATAAGCAGACACAGAAGTACACACAGCGAATGGACAGAGGGCAGAAAACTGGGGGTGGGGGGGGGTGGGGAAGGGGAGAGAAATAAAACTAAACAAATAAATAAATAAAAATAAAAAAATAAAAAGCGGAATCTAGTAGAAAAAGTGGAAAATTATTGAGGTGCTTTGCACGTAGTAGGAAGTGCCGTTTTGCTGGCGATACATGTGTGTCTGTGCGCTAGGCCATGAGGTTAAATGTAGCTTTTGCTAGGGATCATGGTGAAAAAACATTTGAATAACACTAAACAACTTAATGGGCATTCGGGACTTGGAGTTTCACTCCAGAAATGAGGCGGCAGGAACCACTGCTACCAGCCCCTGCAACAGGGTTTGCGCAGGCAGATTAAGCCACCCGAACGTAATGGTCCAGCCCAAATGCTTCCTAAGCCCCTGCCTGCCGCCCCCTTCCCAGCCCTCCCCCTCCAGCACCCCATTGCCCCAGCCTTTCTCCCAGCTGCTCCTGCACAAGCCCCCAGGGCTAGGCCTTCTGGCTGCTTCTGGCCACCCCTCCCCGCCCCCTGGCCCCAGGGCTCAGGCCCTGTCCAGGCCATTGGTGTGTGGCACTTACGCGCTCCCTCACCTGGGAGGCCCCTTTTCTTTGCTCTGGTGTCCTCTGAACAACTGCCAGAGCAGGACCAATCAGCATCTGAACCATCAGAGGCACAAAATCCAGGGAGCCACAGGCTCTCAGCGTGGGAGGGGGCTGTCCGGGGCAGACCTTCACAGGTATGAGCCCAGGGGGCCTCGGAGAGCGTCCAGGCCGACTTTTTCATTTTACAGTCAAGGGCCCTGAGGCCCTTGGAGCCTCAAGGTCAAGGTCACCCAGGGAAGAAAGCCCAGGGAATGGGGGGGGCCACGATGGCGATGGGCAAAGAGGAGGGGAGGCCAGGGGCTTTGGAGTCAGACAGACCCGGGTGCTCGTGAAGCCGGCTCGGTCGCTCTCTAGCTGGCTGACCTTGGCAGCTGACCTACGTCTCTGGGCCTTGGCCTCTCCTGTACAATGGGGCTAAATGAGCGGCGGGGGGCGGGGGGCAATGAGTAACAGATGGTGAAGTGCTTGGCCCAGCGCTGGCGTTTAATGAGACCACAACACCTGCTGGCCAGGCCTATGATGACAAACGACGCTGCCCTTTTGTTTTGGTAAAGGGGGCAGAGGTCAGGGGCAGACAGAGCGTCCCCCAGTCAAGGATGGTGGACTCTGGAGGAACAAACGACCGGGCTGTGGAGCACGTGGGGCACTTCAAAGGCAACTGGCAAAGGGGCTTCAGATCAATTTACCAAAAATCAATGATGTGAATGACCAATCTGCTGAAAATCATCAGACCTTAACCAAGGTCTGGGACAACTGGCTTCAGGGGCAGAGGTAGGGGAGGCCCCGCTCCCCCCTGACTCTGACCGGCAGCCCCGGGCCTTGCGCTGCAGCCTCCCAACCCGCAGGCGGGCCCCGGCTGGTGGCGGGGGGTGGGGGGAGCCCCCGGCCCGCTGCGTACTCTCTCTCCCCTTAGCGCCTTCCTACCGTTCATTCCTCCCCATTTCGTTTTTACGGATTGATATTTAGATGAAAGAGATAAACACAGCCAAGGAGCATTGAGGCCTGACAGAGGAACTCCAGGCCGTCAATCACCATCAGCCAGCTCGCAGCCCCCTCCAGCCCTGCGCGAGCACCCGCTCCTCGGGCAGCAGAGGAACTGACGGGAAGATTAACGGGGCCCAGACGTACACCCCGAAATGTGCGTTGGTGTGTGCGCAAAGGCCTTCCCGGGCAGCTTGTGAGCAGGCCTGGGCGACTTCCTGCGCCGTGCAGGCCTGTGTGCGTGTGCGTGTGTGTGTCCGCTCTCTGCCTCTCTCTTCCCCTCCCCAGGCTGCAGATAAAGAATTCAATTTTCTTTTAAACGGTGGGGAAATTGGAAGAGATTTTGTTCTGTTTAAGCACAGCTGGAGTCTCAGGTCTCAAGAGGTTTGAGAACAATGAGATCAATTAAGATGCCAACGGTGAGGGGTGTCAGGAGGGGGTGGGAGAAGGAGCACCAGGCAGGGGGGCCGAGGGCGAGGGCTGCGGAGGCCCCGGCTGTCAGGAAGCCAAGTTGCAGGCTCCTCGGGGCGCAGGCCCCAGGGCTGCCTTCCACCTGACTGGCCGCCCTCCAGGGTCTGCTCAGACCTCCAGAGGGGGCTACACACTGGCCCGGGGTAGTCCCAGACTTACTATAACTCACGGTGGCGACTTCGGTCACCAGCTTTACAGGGAGAGGTCATGTTCTAGAAAGCCAGGGATAATCCTGAGGGCCCGGCACGAGAGGCCCTGGGTCCCTCTCTCTGAGCGTCTGCTGGGAGGGGGCCCTGGACTCTGAATCGAGGTAAACTGTCCACGTAAGCCTCACCGCGTGGCTGAGCTAGGAATGCTCATTCTTTCCATTGAATAGGGCAGGACACTTCAGGCCCCGTCCACCTGACATCAGCAGAGGTGCCAGGCCCACCTGGTCAGACAGGTGCAGGTGAAGACGGCTGTGCCCTGTGGGGCCTGAGGGGAGAAGCGCTGAAGCCACCCGGGAACCAAGCCTGGGCTAGGAGAAGAGGCCGCGCAGAGGTAGGGACCCTGGCTCGCCACCTCTCCGCCCCCCCCCGGCCACCTGCCTGGTCGGAGCCATCCCTCTCACCTGGAGCTGGTGGCCGGTCTCCCAGCTTCCAGCAGCCCCCCAGCCTCCTCCCCCTGCTCTCCAACGCGCTCCCCACTGCAGTCAGGGCACAGGCCTCAGGCCTCCAGACCCCTCTCGGCTGCTCTCCCTGCAGCTCTCCACGCTCCACCCACACCTGGACTGTGCGAGGACACCCCAGCCTGGGACGGCTCTTCCCTGCGTTATCGACCAGGACCCCTCCCTTCCTTGGGGTCTCTGTTGCAGGCCACCTTCTCTGATGGGCCTTCCCTGACCCCAGCCCTGGAACGCCCCACCCCCCACCTGGCGACATTTTCCTCCATGGCCTTATCCTCACCGGATATGCTCTGCCTTTCCCTGTTCATTCTCTGTTTCCTGCCCTAGAATCTACAGGGATGCTTGTCTGTCTTGTTCGCTGCTGCAATTCACGTGCTTGGGGCATGGCCCTCGATCAGGAGTTCTTACCCTCCTTTGTGCCATGCCGTTGCCAGGCAGGCGAAAACCACGGACCCCTTATGAAGTCCACACGACACTGTGTTACTTAATAAATATATGACACCCGCACCAACACATCCCCACGAGAATTATGTTTTTTTGAATTTCAATTCAAGCTTGTGGACCCCCTGTTAAGAACCCCTGCCCTAGATAAGCAGTCGTGAATGAAGGAGGATGGTAGCTGCATCTGAGGGTACCCTTTGCCCCAGAGACACAAGGGGCTCAGAGAGGGCCAGGTGGACCCCAGACCCAGCTCCTGCCCAGCCGCATCCTGGGAAGGGTTGGGGAGTGAATCGTGTCTACCCACAAAAGACACGGTCAGGTCCCAAGCCCGGGGCCTGTGGGTGTGAGCCCATTTGTAAGGGGGGACATTGAGGATGCTGTTAGTTAAGAGGTGACCCAACTGAATGAGGTGGGCTTAATCCAACTGGCTGAAGTCCTTAAAAGCAAAGGCAAGTGGACATGGAGAGAGAAGCCACAGGGAGCAGCCAGGGGCCAGAAGCCAAGGCAGCCCGAAAGAGAAAGGAGAAGACACGGCCGTGTGCGTCGCCATGTGACGGAAAAGCCAGGGAACTCCAAAGAGCGCCGGCCAGCCAGAAGATCCTGACTCTGGAAAGAAGCAAGCCTTCTAGCCTCTGAAGCCCTGAGCCAAAGAATTCCTATTGTTAGGCCAACCTGTTGTGTGGGATTTGTTTAGGCAGCCAGGAAACTACAACAGGAAGCAAGATCAGCTTTCCTGCTTTGCTGCTCTCCTGTCTACAAAACCAGGCTCAGGCGCTGGGCAGACTTCAGCCTTTGCCCAGGAATCAAAATCCCTGCCGCAGCCTGGCGAGGGGGCCCAGGGGGCCTGCGGCTGGCGGCACGATGCCTCCCTGCCCCTGCCTTGGCCGACTTAGGAAGGGCACTCAGAGGCATCCAGTCCAATCCATGCTTGGCTGGAGCAGGAGGCTGAGGCCCAGAGAGGGGACAAGACTTGGCACAGGGCACAGAGCGAGCAAGTGGCCTGGCATCAGCCCTGGGGCCTCTGGCCAGTGTTTCCCACGTGTTCATCACAGGACAGACAGTGAAACGTCTGGCTATGAGACTCCAGATTCAGACACACATCTCTGCCATTGATGGGTTGGGGACCCTTGGTTAGATATCATTTACCATCTATGTGCCTCAGTTTCCCCATGAGGCCTCTGCCACACTCTTCTTCTCATGCCAAGAATCATGTCCTCTTCCAAGAAGATGGCCCAGACCACAGCAGTCAATTGAGACTTTTACTGCACATGTCTGGGGCGGGGACACTGAGACAGAGAGAACCTGCTTCCTGGGAAGTGGACTTGGCCCAGTGGTTAGGGCGTCCGTCTACCACATGGGAGGTCCGCGGTTCAAACCCCGGGCCTCCTTGACCCCTGTGGAGCTGGCCCATGGGCAGTGCTGATGCGCGCAAAGAGTGCCGTGCCACGCAGGGGTGTCCCCCGCGTAGGGGAGCCCCATGCGCAAGTAGTGCGCCCCGTAAGGAGAGCCGCCCAGCGTGAAAGAAAGTGCAGCCTGCCCAGGAATGGCGCTGCACACACAGAGAACTGACGCAGCGAGATGACGACGCAACAAGAATAGACACAGATTCCCGGTGCCGCTGATAAAGATAGAAGCGGTCACAGAAGAACACACAGCAAATGGACACACAGAGCAGACAAATGGGGTGGGGGGGAAGAAATAAATAAAAATAAATCTTAAAAAAAAAAAAGAGAACCTGCTTCCTGCCTTCAGGGGGCTTTCAGGGAAACAGGAGGAAGGACACGAGGCAGGATGGCCCTAAGATGAGTGGTGAGGACAGCCAGGGCAAGCACGGCAGAGCGTGAGAGCAGCTGGGAGGGGATCGTCACTCAAGGCAAGGAGGCCACAAGGCCCTTTCCAGGGGCAAAGGCTTCTTACGGGGGCCTGTCAACTGGTGCTTAAAGGGTCCGCGGGGTGGTGCAGGCCTCAGACAGGAAGGCAGGGAGAGCTGGGGGCTGGGGGAGGGATGGAGAACGTGAGCAAAGACACCAAGCGAGGCAATGCAGAGCGAGCGCAGGGAAGACAGGGGTCTGGCTGGGCAGAGAGAAGGTGCTGGAAAGCAGCTTGAGGCCGAGTTAGGGGGCCTGGAAAGCCAACCCAGACCTAGAGAACTCAGACCTCATTGGCCAGGGAGTGCTGGGAACGTGCGAGCGTGTGTGTGCGCGCGCGCGCGTTCACGTGCTCTAGCTTCTCCCTCCGTCCCTCCCTTCCTATCACCCTTCAGTGAGAGCTCCTTCCAGCAGGGAAGCCGGCCTTGATGGGTTCCCTTGTGCAATTCTCGTTGTTTCTGTACGATATCCAGGAGAAGAGGAAAATTGCTGTTTTGCTCGTACGTCACATCTCAATAAAAGGGGACTAAACAGGAATGAGTTCTGAGTGGTTTTAGGACATTTGTGGAAACTCATTGATATCACTCCTTTCCCCCAAATCAAGACCTGTGGGATCTGTGTCTCCTCCCCTTGAATCTGACCTTGTCTTGGTGACTCACTTGGACCCAAGAGAATTCAGTGGAAATGCTGCTGCCTGATTCCAGAGGCTAGGTCAGAAAAGGCCCTGCAGCTCTGGCCTGCTTCTCTCGGATGCTGGTTCCCCAGAGCTGTTCTCTGGGACACTCCCTCTCAGAACCTCCATGCTGCGGGAAGGCCACGTGGAGGGGCCACATGTGGGTGCTTGGTCCACTGCTGAGCCCATCACTGGACGCGAGAGGGGAGAATTCATCTGTGAAGTGGATCCTGCAGCCCCAGCTCTTCAAGTCACCCCCGTCCTCAAGGAGCAGAGAAGAGCCTTCCAGATTCCTGATCCACAGAATCCACGAGCACAGTAAAACGGTTTTTGTTTCATGCTAAGTTTGGGGTGGTTTCTCACGCAGCAACAGGAACTGAAGCCAGCTCCATGAGACAGGGGCTGTTTTCATTCTGTCCCAGCACCTCGCCCAGCGCGTGGCACAAAGTAAGCATTTCCTGAGTGTCTGTTGAATGAATACAGGAAGGGATGAAAACAACAGAACCACTGAATTTCCTGCAGCAGAGAGTTCTACAACGTCTTCAACCAGGACTGGCTACATAATTTGCAGGGTCCATTGCAAAACAAAACTTCAAGACCCCCTGTTCAAAAATTAGTAAGAACTTCAAGACATCAAGAGCAGAGTGGTAAACCAAGCACGGGCCCTTCTGCATCCAGAAATCTGTGGGACTGCCCTAGTTTCATGCTCATGAAGCCAGCTCTGCTCCTAGCATCCATTGTCTGCTTCCCTGCTAAGGGTCTTGGTCCTCTCCTGCATCTTCCTTTAACCCTTTTCTGTGTCTAGTCTGTCCAGCTAGACAGTAAGCAATGTGAGGCTGGAGCCTGGGATTCTCAGGGCTGGGCACAGACAAGAACTCAAGCCATGTGTCAAGGGCAAGAAGATGGCTCCAAAGGCAGAGAATTCAGGCTTTCTGCCTGCCCAGAGACCTAGGTATTAGAGTCAGTGTTTTCTGACCCTTGAATAAGATGGAGACTCCATGGCCGATAAAAATAACAATAGCTGGCACGTACCCAGTGCGTTCTCATATGCTAACTGCTTTAAGTGCACCATCTCTTTTTTTCTCTCTCCCTCTCCCTGTGCCCTGTTTTTGTTGTCTATGTCCATTTGCTGTCTGTGTCCCTGTCCTGTGTGATCTTCTGTATCTATTTCTCTTTTTGTCTTCTCTTCTCGTCTTTCTCCTCTAGGATTCACTGGGATTCGATCCTGGGGACTTCTGCTGTGGAGAGAGGTTCCCTGTCACCTGCACCACCTCAGGTCCTGGTCTCTGCTGCACTTCTCCTTGACTTGTCCCCTTTGTCTCTCTTTGGTTGCATCATCATCTTGCTGCGTGACTCACTTGTACGGCCACTGGCTCACCATGTGGGCACTCAGCGTGCTGTGTGGGCACTCAGTTCACCACGTGGGCACTTGGTTCGCCGTGTGGGCACTCGGCTCGCCGTGCAGGCACTCACGTGGGCACTTGGCTCACCACACAGGCACGCTTTCTCTTTTTCTTTTTTTTACCAGGAGGCCCCAGGGACAGAACTCGGGTCCTCCCATATGGCAGGCGGAAGCCCCATCAGTTGAGCCACATCCGCTTCCTGCGCCAGCTCTTTTAATCACAGGATAGGTATGGGTTAATGGGTTGAACGGAGTTCCCCAAAAGGACATGAGCAAGTCCTAACCCCTGATCCTGTGAATGGCAACCTACTTGCAAACAGGAAACAGGATTTTTCTAGACATTATTAATTAAGGTGACTAGGGTGGATCCTAATCCAGTATGACCGGTGTCCTCAAAAACACAGAAGCCTGGACTCAGAGAGACAGAAACAGAGAGAAAGACAGAGAGACAGAGTTACGCTGCCACAAGCCAACCGGCCGCCGCCAGCAGCCAGGGGAGAGGTGAAGAGGGACCGGGGCCCTGCCCGCACCGTGAGTTTGGACTTCCAGCCTCCAGAATCACGAGCTAACACATTTCTGTTGTTGAAGCCCATTAGGCTGTGGCACTTTGTTACAGCAGCCCTGGGAAACGCAGATATTATTATTATTATCCCCATAGCAAACTCTGGAAACTGCGGGTCAGAGCACAGCTTAGCCTCTGCTCAGGGCCAGAGACCCAGCAAGTGGCTGGGCCAGGATTTGAACCTGGGTCTCTCTGGCTTCGAAGCCATGTTCCTAGGCAGGTTCCCTCCAGCAGGAGTTGGTGAATCACCACTGATATCACCAGGGAGTGACAGGCGTGAGTCCCAGCGAGCACAGTCTGAGCCTGCAGCAGGGCGCTGGCCTTGGGTCACCTCGACTGGGCCACCAGGCTCCCAGAACCCCAGGTGAGGTCCATGGTGGGGGAACCCTGAAGCCTTCCATCAGGGGAGCCCCGGCCAGCACAGAGCCGGGGAAGAGGTCCTGTGGCCTGGCAGCTGCGGGAAGAGGCACGTGGCATCTTAAGTCCTCCAGGACTGGTGATCGCCATCGCCAGGGCCTGCCCGGATCAATCACATCCCAGGGGGCCTTTTCCCTTTGGGCCCAGGGGTGTTAGCTGTTGGCAGGGGACAAGCGACAACGGCGGGGAAAGGGGCCTGGGCCAGACAAGGAGGAAAGGCCAGTTAGCTCTAGGACAGGGAGGCGAAGGCCGTGGGAATCTCGACCAAACTTCTGGGTGGGGCCTGGGGGAGGAGGGAGGGGCAGGGCACGCAAGGGGGCTCCAGAGATGGATGCGGGGGGTGGAGAGGGCCCTCGTGGGGCAGGGGACACCCCAGGTGGTGCTAAGCTTGCTAATTCACCTGGAACCTCCTGGAAAGGAGCTCGCACCTTGTGGGCCTAAAGAATCTCATGTTGCTGGCAAGGAACCTGCAGAGCAGCAGTGGCTGCCCTCTTCTCTGGGGCAGAGCAGGCTGGAATTCCAGCCTCACGGAGCCAGCGGGACCCCACGCAGCCCCTGGCCCGGTCATCTCCCAGGGTCATGGAGGACCTTGTCCAGGCTGCAGGGCTGCCACGCGCAGGGCCTCGCCTACAAGGTTGAGGACCCCCCCAGGGGCGGGTGCCCCCACGAAGCCTCGGCCAGGACCCGGCATGACTCGCTGACGACTCGAGAGGTGTGCCCCAGCCAGGCTCTGTGCTAGAGCCTTCGTGCAGCACTGCCTTCTCCTCACCACCGTCCTCCCAGGCAGGGCCTGCAGCCGGTGTCTTCACCGGGTCACAGCGGAGGAAACTGAGGCCCGCTGAGGCTCAGTGGCTAGTCCGAGGGCCTCCCCCACCCCCGCATTCTCGTCAGGCCCAGGGTCGGTGGGCTCCCTCCACCTCTGTGGCTCAGGAGGGGCTGCAGCTGTAGCCGCTTGCTTAGGGACTGTGAAATTCCTTCTCCCTGACCTTTTCTGGGATGTTATTAAAATGTTTCATGGGCAGTTGTGTCAGGAAAAAATTATGAAGAAAAGGAAATGTTTTAATTTGCACTGAAGGCTGGGGCAGAGCCTGCCGTGAGGGGCCTCCCACCCCGGCGCAGCTCTGCTCCTGTGGCTGGCGCCCTGTCCTGGGGAAGCCGAAGGCGGGGACGCTGTCACCTCCAGCCTGGGCCTCCGGGGGCCACGGCAGCACATCCTCCAGCCAGGCAGAGGCCCTTAGAGCCCCCAGTTACAGCAAAACGCCTTCCACTGTGGAGGGGGAAGGGCCCCCGGAGTTCACAGGCTCCACCTTGAGCCTGACTCTGATCGGGTCGCCTCCTTGGCGGGAGGGTCAGGGCGGTGGTGGGTGGGAGGCCAGGAGGCTGGCTGCCCGCCTGGTAGGGGCTCTCTGGAAGCCTCCTGGGGAGACTGGAAGACGGGGGGAGGCAGCCATCTGGGGCTGCTGCCGCGTCCCTAGTTTCACATCCTCTTTCCAGCCACCTTGGGCTCCTGCCCATTTTGCAGATGAGGAAACAAAGGCTTCAGCACGTAGCAAAGGCAGGAAGGCTAGGGCCTGCACAATTTCACTTCTGGTCCTGCGCTCCTATAGGCACGCAGCCCTGCTACTAAAGCTGTCATCACAAGGGCTTAAGAGGCCAGCCCTGGGCAGACGCTTTTCAACCAAGCCTTAATGCTCACAACTCCCTGGGGAGGGGGACACCCCCATTTTATCGATGATGAAACTGAGGCCCAGAGAGGTAACATAGCTTCCCCAAGGTCACACAGCTGGTACGTGTGAGAGCTGGGCCTCAAGCCCAGGTCGGCTATTCAAAGTGTGGCCCTACCCCCTTACCCTGAATTTCTTCTCATCCCTCTCCCTGCCCCTGCCACCCCACAGGGCCCTTGGTTTACTGTCAGGTGGCACGGGAAGGAGGAACCTGCGCCTCTCTCCAGGTGCCTCCCCCAGGGCTGTGCAGCATGCCAGCTATGTCTGGGGTCCCAGCCAGGGCAGGGTGGGGAGATGGACTGACGAGGCCTTGGCTCACAGGGCCTTAGGCCACCCTGTCCTGGGGCTCACCGGGGGTCAGCTTGAGCTGGTTAGCCCACCAGGGCCATGACTCTCCTCTCTCCCTTCTGGGGTTCAGGAGTTTCCTGGAACTCAGCAGCTCAGGCCTGTGGCCTGGGCGAAACCCTCCCTGTACCTGCACAATGCCACAAGCCCTGGGGCTGTGGGGCCAGGGGGGCGAGGCCCTGGAGGGACAGACCCAGGAGCTGGAGACTGGCCAGATTGGCTGGGGGTGGGGGGGGGGGTAGAGGCCCTTAGGCAGCACGGAGGAGGCTGAGCTCACGCTCCACACCCCTGACGGGACTTGGGAGAGGGCCTGGAGAGGGGTGGGTGAGCCCACGGCAGGCCAGGTCTGCTCGGGCTCTCGTGGACTTGAGTTGAGGGCCTCACCTCCCTGTCATCAGAGCCACCCCCCACCGCCAGCCCCAGGCAGGATGGGGCCTGATACGACTGTCCCTGGTGCCAGCAGGTGGCCACAGCCCCACACTTTACAGACCAACCCTGTGTTGTAGGCTTCCTCCAAACCCTTCCCAGGGCGGTGGGGACTTGGGACTGCAAAGTGAGAATGCCAGGAACGAGTGCCCCGACGCCCGCCAAGCCTAGACCTGAGAGCGGAATTCTTTGCCATGTGGCCCCAGACCTGTGGGGCGGGGGGCCTTCTCTCCTTGTGAGACCCCTGCCTGGGTGCCCTTCATCCTGACATTCAGAGGTGGTGGGGACTGAAGGGGGCTCTTTGGGTCCAGAGTCTCCAGGTGGGCCCAGAGGGGCTGCGGGAAGGTCCCACGCCCTCCAGCCCCGAGTGATTTATTGCAGGGAGCACCCTGGTGGAGCCCGGGGCTGGGGGACGCGGGGGGAGCAAACGGCAGCAGCACTTATTGTTTACATCTGACAGCCTGACTAGTAAACATCTGTTTGAAATATTAATAACTGTCAGATGGGAAGAGCCGCGGGGCTCGATAGAGTTCCGTGGCATCTGTCTGCAGAGTAAACGCACTCTGGAGCCGGGAGCCTGGTGTAGGCAGCGCTGTCTCCACTTAGGGGAGGGCGGGTCAAGAGGTGGAGGACGGAACTGCGGGGCCTGGGGATTCGGAGCGGGCGGGAGGGGGCAGCGGCGAGCTAAGCGCCCTCACAGCAGCCGAGCACCTACCACGGCAGGACCCTGAGCGTGCAGGGCTCACATCTACTGCTTGACATCTCTGCATCCACACTGGGCGCGACAGCATCCCCCCAAATCACACCCACTCAGAACCCCAGAATGGGGCCTTACTTGGAAATAGGGTCTTTGCAGATGTAAAGTTAAGGTGAGGTCATAGTGGGTCAGGGTGGGCTCTAAATCCAGTGTGGAGAGGGAAGGGGAGGGGAAGGGAGGAGATGAGAGGGGAGGAGGGGAGGGGAAGGGAGAGCAGAGGAGGGGAGGGGGGAGAGGAGGGGAGGAAGGCCCTGTGAGGATGGAGGCAGAGACAGGAGAGATACAGCTACGAGCCAGGCAACATCAAGGACTGGCAAGAGCCACCGGAAGCGGGAAGGATTCTCAGAGCCCTCAGAGGGAGCAGGGCCCTGCCAGCACCTGCGTTTCAGACTCCTGGCCTCCAGAACCATGACAGAATAAATTTATAAATTATAAATAAATCTGTTGTTTAAAGCAACCCAGTTTGTGGTGATTTGTTACGGCAGAAAATATATACAGCAAAAAATAATACAGCATCCAATCCCCTTTCTTCTCACAACAGAAGCGCCTTCGGGAAAGCCCTTGAATTTGGACGGGACTGGCCTCAACCCCTCGCTCCACTAGGGGAGGATGACCCATTCCTGGTTTATCAGAGTCAAACAATGACTGGTTCCAGAGCGGTCCCCAAGCTGGGCCAATGAGAATCAGCAATGGAACTTTTGCAGGAACTTTTGAAAAATACTTTTTCCCCCTTGTTTGGGTTGATAAGTTGGTACTGTACCAGCTTAGAGATGCGGGTGCCTTTCTCTGCCAGCACACACACACACACATACAACAGAGCCAATGCTGAAACCGGATTCCTGCTCAATTGAGTGCCTGGATGCAGCCATGCCTGATGTCTACCCTTACACTTTGAGACACAGGGACCAATACTCTTTTTTTTTTTTTGGAGGTACTGGGGATTAGACTTGGGAGGCAGGGACTCAACCAGTGAGCTATACTCACTCCCTTATACTTTTCCGTTTGAACTACTTTGAGCAGGGTTTCTGTTCTGTCCCTTGCAACCAGTACTACTGACTGATACAATGAATCCTGGGAAGGCAAGGGAGCTGGGGAATGCCCAGGCACCCTCAAGGAGCACTTTCTTCCCTGGTGCCTGTCCTCAGACAGGGAGGGCCATCCTCAGAGATGACTGGCACCAGCCCACCCACCAGAGGGGGCTTCTAGGGCTCCTGGCCCACCTACGCTCAGTGTCTCTCAGGGAAAAGGCCGAAAACCAAAGCGTCCTGAGCCCAATCTCACCCTCCCCTGCGGTGGCCCCTTTTCCGCAACGCGGTTCCGGCCTGGGAGTCCCACAGCCGAGAGTCCGAGAGGCTGGATACAACACTCCGGGGGCTTGGGACCCCCCTCCTGATTGCCCGGACTCCTTGGGCAGAATCTCGCCAGCGGCCACCCCGTGGTCTGTCCCAGAGGGCTCAGTGGTCCCGGAGGAGAGTGGGGGCTCACCAGGACGGTCAGCACAGAGGTCCCCACGGTGACGTTCTCGTACAGGCTGACGTTGTACAGGGGCTGGCTGAAGACGGGCCGGTTGTCATTCTCGTTGATGAGGGTGATCTTCACCTTGGCATAGCCCACGTGGTCGGGAACGCTCTCGTTGGCAAAGAGCTGGGCAAGGAGACGGGGGGCCGGTGAGGGCTCCCGCGCCCCCGGAGCCCCCATCCCCAGCAGTCCTCCCTGGGCCTCTGCCGGTGCCGACGCAGAGCACCCGTCCCCAGCCCCTGGCCGCCTCAGGTGCAGGCTACTTTGAGTCCCTTCGCGCTGCTCCAGGGGGCTGGGGGTGGTGACAGATTCTGCGGGGCAGGAGGGTGTGGAGGGGGGCTGGGCTGGCAGGAGAGGGGCGATCGGTAGAGGCTGCCGATGCTGCATGGCACCTGGTAAAATCCCACTCCGTTTTCCTCTTTGAAAAGGGGAGGCTCATCCCGGCCCCCGACACCTGGGTCAGCCCCACAGGGAAGGATGGGGAGAGATGGGACCCCTGTGACCCCCTTCCTCCCCTGAACTCCCCCCAGCAGGCCCAAGGAGAAGGGGAGTGGGGCCTCACGTCGAAGTCGTAGCGGTCGACGGTCTCGTAGTCCAGCGGGATGGCCACCCGTATGCGGATGTCGGCTTTCCCTTGGATGGAGGTGGGGGAGATGATGAAGTGATGCGAGTTGTTCCCCACCAGGTACACCTCGAACATACTGTTCAGGCCCTGGGCAGAGCAGGAAAGAGAAGCGGTCAGCAGGCACCAGGGCCTGAGGTCTGCAGAGGGCACGGGGGTGCATGGGCACGCGGCGGGTGGGTGAGGGTGTCCGCGCCGGGAGCCGCGTTGGTGGGAGAGGAGGATGAGGAGCCAGCTTCCCCAGGGTGGTCTGGCCTGGGCTTCCTGATCCCTCCTGCCCGGGTCCAGGCCCTCAGGAAGTCCCCTCCAGCCCTTTGTGCCTTCATCATCTGTTGGCTGCCCACTTAATCCCTTCCGGGTGGTTTGGTTAATTTTCTATCTCCTGCTTCCTTTTTCTGCCCAGCCACCCTAATGGGGGAGCAGCCTGCCAGCAACGCGCCAGCAGGGAGACGGAGGAAAGAAGAGGAAAGAGGGGTGGAAGGGGCTGGAGGGGAGAGAAGCAATTAAGTGGACACAACAGGCTTGGGCAGGAGGGGCCACAATGGACAGAGCAGTCGCCCGCTTCTCCGTTCCTCTCTCTGGAGCCGGGCCCTTTGGGGAGCACACACGGAAAGGGAATAAGCCCCCGCTGTGCAGCCTGGGGTGCCCTGGAGGACACGGGCCTTGGGCTAAGGCCAGCGCTGCCCCACCATGTCCACTGTAGCCGGGTGTTCTGATGGTTCTAACCAGCGCTCGTGGCAGCCCCTCAGAAGGTGTCACGCTCCTAAACCCCAGATGGGGAGGAAGGGCCACCTGCTGAAGACGGGAGGCACAGCTCCTGGCTCCCCAGAGTCTGGTCTGCTGGGAAAGCGAGTCAACATCCTCTTCCTGCAGGCTCGGGGGGAGTAAGCCCCAAGTCCCCTCCCACCCCCAACCCAGGCAGGCGGCCTATGGTTTGTAGATGAGAGCCTCCTCAGACCCCGTCGCAGATGCGCAGCGGGCTCCTGGCCGGGCCGCCCACTCCCCTGCGGGCTATAAGTGCAGGAGGAAGCACCCTTTTGGATCAGCACTGCAGAGCCAAGGCCTACCCCCCGCCCCGCTGCCCCCCTATGTGCACAGGTCTTTCCTGTTGAACTCTTTTCTTGGTTGCCCAGAGAATGCTGAGGAGCTCCCTTCCAGAACGGGTCCCTGGTGAGCAGGGAGCAGCCAGGCAGCCCTGGTCCCAGCTGGAGAGGGAATGGTCTCTGCAAGGCTTGTTTCCACATGCCCAGGGCAGGGAGGCTGCCCCAGGAAGTGCTAGCCTCCACGGAGCCCCAGAATTCTCAGGACCCAGCATTAGCCGCTTCTCGTGCTCCCGGTGCTGCCCCCCAGGTGTGCAGATGTATGTGCTTTCACATCAGTCTCGAGGTTTTTCCATTTTACAAATTGGCAAGTCAAGAGCATGTCATGCATCTAGATTTTTCTCAGGGCCTGGAGGCAGGTCCCATGTCCTATCCCTGATACTGAGGGTTTGAACGGAGAGGGTGGGAGCGAGCTCTTTCAGCCCCCTCCTGCCAACCTTGGGTCCAGGCATGGAGCGGGGTGTCCGGAGCCCCCAGCCCCTAGCAGCCCCTGCGGATCGTGGGGGCAAAGCTCCTCGTGGCGTTTCCAGTCCTCCCTGGTGTGGAGCCCATCCTATTCAATGGTGGGGACCAATTAAATGCCTGAAGGGGCACTAATAGCCAAAGCTGGTGGAGCGTGACAGCTCTGAGCGGATGACACCAGCACGTCTCCCTCCCCTGCACCCTGGCCCCGCGACCACAGGCCCGAAGAGGCCAAGAGCGGGTGGGGAAGGCTGAGCGACACCCGCTGCGAAGCCCCCCTCCGACCCAGGCGAGACCCTCCCCGGCTCACTTACCAGGTTCTATCAGTGGAGTTGGTCAGTCAAGGGAGGTGGAGGCAGAGAGAAGGAGCCGGAAAGGTTTGGAGAGGAGGACAGAACCAGAGAGAACACAGTTAGATCCTGGGTCAGGGTAAAGCAGCAGGGCTGGGGGCCCGGCACCACTCCCCGCTCTGAGAGGCCCCCCCACCGGGCCACTGTGTGCGGGGGAGGGAGAGGTCTGCGCAGGCCACTCCGCGAGGATCTGAGGGCACAAGGGCGAGGAGCTCGTGGCGCGGGGCAGACTCACTCCCGGCTCACTCCACCCTCACCTCGATGGCCAAAGCTCGAGGGGCCGGGAGGGGCCGGGACGCATCGTCCTCCTCCTGGAGCCTAGACAAAGCCCCTGCAGGAAACAAGCCCGACCATTGTTGGGTGGTTTGCAACTATGTAACCCAGAAAGGCAGGGGTGGACCATGCTCCACAAGATCTCTCCTGGATGTGACCTCAGGGAAGGTGTGGCCCCCTGAGGAAGACTGGGCCTTCAACCCGGGTTCTGGAGTCCTTTCCAAGCCGAGTGAAAGGGGAAAACGCAGGAGGAGCAGCCCAAAGCTGGAAGTCAGTGGGACCCGGAGAAGGGACAGGCCAGGAGAGGCCACCTGAGCCTCCCACGTGGCAGAGGAGCCCGCGAGCAAGGCTCGGGCAGCCAGCCCCAGTGCATCACCGTCTTCTGGGAGAAAGCATCACCTTGATGACACCTTGATTTTGGACTTCTCCTAGCCTCAGAACTGTGAGCCAATAAATTCCCATCGTCTAAGCTAACCCATTGCAGGTGTCTGCTTTCGTAACCGGGAAACCCAAACTGCCATGTGTTTAAGTTCCGAACTTAAAAAGTGTTAAACGCATGACAAACACAGGCACGGACAATTTTCAGATAGTTCAACTCGCCTCTCTCTCCCCTCTCCCCACTCACTCTGGCCACCAGCACACCCCGTCCTGGGGTCTCTTGCCCGAGGACACCCATGCATATCTGAGCATTACACACATCTGCCTCCACTCTTTGGCATAAACAGCAGCAAGCCATAAACAATGCTCTACATTGGACTTTTGCACTTAAAACTACATCTTTCAGATTGGCCCCTAACCGTATAAATCGATGCCAGCAATAACCATACAGCACACCCTGGCTCTTGGCCAGGCACCCTCCTGAGCACTTTATTACGATCAAGTAATCATTGACTCCAGAAAGGGCTGGCCTCATTTTTCTGAATGGTGGCGGAGTGGCTCCAGCCTGTTGTGTGGTTGTTCTGGAATCCCACCTGAGACCACGCACACAGGACCTCCCCAGGAAGGGATCCACTTCAGCAACTCTCCTCATAAGTTCGGGGCCATGGGAGGGAGATGAAGGTACGCTGGAGCTTGGAGACCCCTCCAGAGGAAATTGAGTTCAGCGAGGGTCAGGGGGCTGCCCAAGGTCTCAAGAGCAGCTGGCAGCAGAGGGAGGGATAAAAAACCCAGCTCCCAGGCCAGTGCCTGTCCCCACAGCTCCACGCTGACCTCAGACCACTGAGACTGGAGTCTGAGCTTGGGGCTGGCTTCCCGATGGCGGCATCAGTGTGCAACAGGGATTTCCCTGGCTGTCCAGTCAATAGTATTAGTGACCAGAGATGGTAAAACTGAGCCCCCCAGGGCTGAATCAAGGGGGACAACCAGCAGGCGAGACCAAGCAAGGGAGGCTGCCGGAAGAAGGGGAGTTTTGAAAGGGTTTTAGGAATGAAGAAAGGGAAAATGGACTAGCTGAGCGGCATTCTAGCTGGAGAAAGTGGCTTCCAACCAGTAATACTCACTCCTTAGCCTGTATCAGAGTTACTGGAGGGTTCGTTGAAATAGATTGCTGCTATGTTAAATTTTACTCACACTCTGTGATCCTGGAAAACAGTGAAGGTAAGAGCACCCCCGCCTTGTGATCTAGAAAGTAGATTATTACAAAGAACTACCCGTCTCCATGACTTAGGAAAGACTCACAGATGCCCCTGGTTCACCTACAAGGCCAAACACAGACCCTCCACATTCCCGCTCACTGTCTCATAAACGACTAGAGCCGCGTGTCCCCGCTGATCAGTCAGAGCAAATGCTTGTTAACCCACCTGTGGCTAAGCTCCCTCCTCTAGAGCAGGGGTTCTTAACAAGGGGTCTGTGAACTTGAACCGAAACTCAAAAGAACATTATTCTTGTGGGAACGTGTTGGTGTGATATATTTATTAAATAAAACACAGTATAGTGTGGACTTAGTAAGGGGTCCGTGGTTTTCACCTGACTGGCAAAGGGGGTCTGTGGAACAAAAAAGGTTAAGAACCCCTGATCTAGACCCCCTGAACTTTAAGGGCACTGCCCAGAAAACAGGCTGCTTAAGCCTAAAATATCCTCAGCTCTACCATCTGATGGCGTCAACCTTTCATTTCACTTCCCCACACCAGTCCTTTCCTCTCTGTAAAAGAAAAGTCCCTTTCGCCTGACTCTGGAGACCCTTGCAGACCTTTAAGATCAGAGCATCTCTCTATCGCAATAGTCTTTCCCCCCGTACATTAATCCTTTCAAATCAGGTCTCCCTATCCAAGTCCAGGTTTGTTTTTTATTTCACACCGACCTCTCACTATGCCCACCTCAAGCTGAGTTTCTGGTTCGGTAGGTCTGGGCTGAGGCCTGAGAATTCGCATGTCTAACGAGTTCCAGGGGATGCGGATGACACAGGCCCAAGGAAACCATCCTTTGAGAAGCACCTGCCTAAGCCAAGGCACGGAGAGGGTAATGGATTAACAAGGCTGAAAGTGAGCTGATTTGCAAAGGGTCCATGCAGAGGTTTCTGAGATTGCTGGGATAGAGGAATTGTGGGCCTCCGTGCATCCCACCCAGGGAACCTTCTTAAAGAATTCAGTGTGGCGCACGTGGAGCTCAGTGTTGAGAGCCTGCTTCACATGTACGAGGTCCCAGGTTCAATTCCCGGTACCTCCTAAAAAAAAAAAAATTAAAAGGACTTCAGTATTGATTCAATGTGATTCAATGGGCACTGAGGTGTATTTCTCCTTTCAAAAAAAATACAGATTCTCGAGCACTGTGTCAGAATCTCTTGGGGGAGGGGCCGAGGCATCAGGAATTTTCAAAGCCCTCTTGGGGTTATTCATTTCAATGTGCTTCCAGGGTGAGGACCCCTAGGTTGAGCAGTGGTTCTACAACGTGGCATGAGGCCTGGCAACATTGGCATCACCTGGGAATGTTAGAGATGCACATCTGTAACCTACATCCATTGCCTAGATCCATTGAATCAGAAATTCCGAGGAAGGAGCCCAGTAATCTGTTTTTTTTTTTCAATTTGGCAAATAATCTGGGTTTTAACAAGCCCTCCAGGTATTCTGATCCATGCTCAAGTTTGAGAATCACTGATACAGAGCAATGCAAGGGAAGAAGCAAGTCAGAGAGAGTTAAGAACATGGAACAGCAAGAGATGGTGGGTGACCAGATAGACAGAGAAAGCTGGGGCTGGAGCTATAGACACAGCATTAGTCCAAGTGAAAAGTTTTTTTAATGTAATGGTTTGTGTGATCTATTAACTTTAAAAAAAATTTTTTTTAATTAAAAAAAAAAAAAGATAAGGGGCGGAAGCAATGCCTGGGAAGACGGTGCTGAGCTCAGCACTGATCAGGCTAAGTACCTGGCAGGAGCAGGTGCACCTAGAGGGCCCGGTCCTCAGGGGCAGCTTGCTGGTCTCTTCAGGGGAGGTCTCTGGAGTCTCGGGGACGAGGCCTGCTCCCTTCCTGATCTGCCACCAGGGTTCTTAAGTTCACTCAGGCCTGATCCTGCAGTTAGGACCCCAGTGCTGCTGTCCTGAGACCCCAGGGTCACCTTCTGGTCGGGTCCCCTGAAATGCTCAGCCTGCCCCTTCCAGAAGCCGCCCAGAAGGCCAATTCCTGCTGGGACTTGGTCTGTGCCTGCCAGGGATTCAGTGAGTTGGTGCAAAACCCCTACTAACTGCAGCCTTTTATAACCACAGCTTCCGGGACATCAGCGTCAGTCGGCCCCTTTCACAGAGCAGGAAACTGAGGCCGGAGAGGGTAACTTGCTCAGGCCACACAGTTATCAACGATGCATTTGAACACGCATCTGTTCTTGTTCCAGAGTCTAAGGGCAGGATGCCTGGTGCACTTCTCTCCATCTGCAGATGGTAAAAGCCAGGCTCACTGAGGCAGAGCCCCTCTTCCAAGGTCACAGAGCAAAGCCGCAGAGGAAGGAAGCTGGGTTGATGGAGGGGGAGGGGAGGGGAAGGGAGCCTGGCAGGGTCCTGGCTGGCCCCTCCCCACGCCCTTGCCCGCTGCATGCCAGGCTGGAGGGGGTGGCGAGGAGGCAGCAGGCCCTCTTGGAGCTGTCCGAGGGGCGATTTTGTTAGGAAGGGAGATAAAGAGCGACATCAAAAGGAGCCCCAGCGTGTGTGGAGAGGAGCCTGGTGGATTAAATTCTCCTCCAGCTGGGAGAGGCGATGAGAGGGCTGATAGCTGGCAGCCAGGGGGGCTGGAGCCGCAGCGTCGCCTCCCCCCATGCGGCCACAGAGCCGGCCGCTGCCCTGGGGGGGCCGCCGGGACGTTCGGCTTTCTGTGTTTACTGGGAGGGGGAAGACCACATGAAATAACTTCTTGCCCCTGCTGGTCCCGCCCCGCCTGGCCTCCCGTGCCGTGCTCCTGGTTACTGGAGCCACTGGAGGGCAACGTGCCAGCCCTGGCCGGGTTATCAGCCGCTGCCAGAGGGGGCTGCCTCCCCACGCTCAGCTCCCCAAGCCTCCCCTCCCGCCGCCTGCTCTGGAAGGACGGTCCCTCCTTGTCTCTTTGTGGCTTCCAAACCTGAGCCAGCCCTAAGGCCAACTGGTGGGTGCGTGAGCTGGTGGTGTTTCCTGCTACGAGTGTGAACGGCTCAGGAGCCAGGCCCTCTACAACCATAAGCCCCGTGGCGCCCCCCACAACCCTGGGAGGGGCGGGGGTGGCGTTCCCGTTACGTAACAGCTGGCGCAGACGGCCTTTCCTCAGAGGTGGATTCTGGCTGGTACCTGCTCTTGGGCTTGGGTGGGGGCGTCCCGGTTGCACTTGGCTTCCCTCGGTCGTCTGCGGGCTCTGGACACCGATGTCTTCCCCTCCTGATGTCCGGTTCCCCAAAAGGAGAAAGGCCTGCCCACCCCCCCCACCATTCCCCAGCCACGAGGCCGGCAGGTGCCTCCTTTGTCCCTCCTGTAGCTGCACTGGCTCTTCCCTGCAGATGGCGACACCGAGCACCCTCGGATGCGCCCAGCTCTCCCTGCCAAAGGTCAGGGTAGGATCTGGGCAGGTGACGCAGGGCTGTGAGGACGTGGGACAGGATTCGGGGTCCACAGCCCGGGCTGGAGACAGGCCCTATCATTCCCTAGCTGTGTGATCACTTCCCCTCCCGAAGCCTTGGTTTCTTCCTCCAGGAGTGGGGAGAAAAGAGCAGGCACCCCAGGATTACATGAAGCAGCACTGTCGCCTTGCCCCACCACGTTTTGGTGGGCGGCGCGCCAATTGTGGGTTTGTTTTTTGCTGAAGAGACAGGAAGCTCCCGATGGCAGGGACCAGTGTGTTCTTTCCTTTGAAACTGAAAAGCTAGGGGCATTTGCCCCATCCTGGGAATTCCTTTCAAAGAAGAGGATGGAACAGGGTGTGCGAATGCAGAGTGGACCGGGGAGGACAGCAAGGACCAAAGTGACCTTTGCACTGACAGCGGCAGGGCTAGGGGCATGCTGGGAGGCAAGAGAAAGAAGGGTCAGGACCCTGCCCGGGGCACCCAGCGAGCCCTGTGGACGGGTGGGACACTCTCCGCCCCAGCTGGGAACAGGCTGGGGACCTGGAGTTCCCACCCTCTCAGAATCCTCGTCCAGAGCCCAGGCTGCGAAGGAAGAGACCCAGGGACTAAAGATTCCAGGGTGTGCTCGTTCAAGGCACAGGCTTTGGAGTCAGACCCGAGTCCAGATTCTCCCCTTTATACCCGTGCCATTTTACACAACCTCTTTTACCTCCCTGAGCCTCAATGTCCTCATCTGTAAAATGGGAACAATAAAGCCTACCTGATGGGGTAATTGTGGGCGAGCTGCAAAATCTTAGGGAAATATGTGGCACCGAGAAAGTGCTTAAAAAAGGAGGGCCTCGTTGTCCTAGAAAGGGTGGGCAGAGGGGAGGAGGTTGCCCTGGGGAAGGGCTGATTTCTAGACCTTGGCCAAGGACTGGAGGGCCAGGCAGAGATGGCAAAGGCTTAGACGTGTGCAGCGTGAGGACCCCCACCCCTGCCCAGCTCAGGGGGTCACGGGGCTCCCTCCCTCCTCCACTGTGCTCTCTTTTGGTCTAATCCACGCTATTGACTGACAAAGAAAAAAAAAATCCAAAGTCACCGAAGATGTCTTTTTTTTTTAGGTTCTAGGGACGGGGGATTGAACCCTGGACCTTATACGTAGTAAGCCGGCACTCAACCACTGGGCCACATTGGCTCCCTTGAGTTAGTTTTTTCATCTGTTTTTGCCTGTTGTTTGTTTGTTTTTCTTTCAGGAGGCACCAGAAACTGAACCTGGGACCTCCCATGTGGGAGGCGGGCACTCAACCACTTGAGCCACGTCTGCTCCTGAGGATATTCTTATCACTCCTTTGTCCATCTTCCACCTAACCCTCATTCTGAACCTTGGCAGGAGGTGGGCCTCTCCACACCTCCTTCACCCCCTTCTCCCTCCAGCCCCTACCCCTGAGGGGGCACCAAGCTTGTCCGCCTCCTGGCTGCCTCCCTGGGGCAGCCATCCGTGTCCACTGCCCCAGGCTGCCCTCTGCCATGTCGGAGTCCCTGGGGCGTGGGAAGGAGCCCCCCAGAGATCACCACCTCTATCCCCCAACTCCACCTCAACTCCCATGGACCTTCTAAGCTGCAGAAACTGGGGAGAACTGATGCTAGTACCTTCTCAGAAATTCCTGGGTGAAGGCCGCTGCCCTCGTTTCAGGCTGACATCCCACCTACAACCTCCTTCCCAGGCCCCTCCACGGATTTGGCCCTTAAGCTGTGTAGGCAGCGGTCAGGAACCTGCCTTCTTTGCCACTTGGCACTGTATGCCTGGGACAGACCCTTTTTTCTCTCTGGGCCTCAATTTCCTGATCTGTAAAACGAGGAGCTTGGACTGGATGATTCCCCAAGGCCCATTAACACCCGCCACTCTCTCCTTGCCTTCTCTGCCACTCCTCTTATTCTTTCCCTTCTTTTCTCTCCTTCTTTATTATTCCCTCATTTCCTTTCCTCTTTTCCCTCTCACCTTTTTCTTTCCTCCTTCTCTCTCTTCACCTTTTTCTTCTCTTACCTTTCTCTTTTCTGTTTCTTTTTCTCCCTCTCTTTCCTCCTCCTCTCTTGCCTCTTCCTCTCTGAGATCCCCTTTTCCTCCCCACCCCAGCCCTGTCCATCTCTGTGCAGCCTTCCCCTCCCTCCTCTCCCCTAGGTTATCTGTTGAATTCCACACACGCTTGCACAGACGGGATCAATCCGAGGCTGCCTTGCCTTCAGCTTATCTCTGCTCCAAATGATTGATTTTCCCTCTTTAAGAGTAATTTGCTGGTGAATTTCATGTATTGCAAAAACCCTTGTGAAATCTAATTCAATCCAATTGGCAGCTGGCACTTTGGGGGAAAGAATACTAGAGAGCTGTCAATTTCATCCCCCGGATGTGTGTATTATCCATCTATAGAGCAGGGCACGTAAGGTAGGCAGGTGCTCCTCACCTGCACACACACTCCTCCTCTCCCTCCCTCCCTCCTCCTCCCAGGAGAAATCTGGCCAGCAGGTCCTGCAGCCAGCCTCAGCTCTTCTGGGAAATGAATTATGCGCACTGAGTACCTGCATTAAGGTAAATGAGGGACAGGTGCTTTTGAATTGTTTCCTTAATTTGCAGTCCACTGCCCAGTGCACTATGGGAATCTCACATACCCAAAGCCCATCTACCCCCTACCATCTGTCTGTGTCCTTGTCCCCACACCACCTATTCCTGGGCAAAGTCCCAGCTCCAGGGACCCTGCAGAGTCCACGTCACATGGGTGGGAATTCAGCCCCTTTGTCCTCTTCTGTATTCCAGGCTTGCCTGGCCACCAGCGGCTCAGAGCCTCAGTTTCTCCTCCCTGGGAGTGGGTCAGCTCTTAGACCTGCATCGCAGACTTTAGGATCTGCTCTTAGGTGATCAACTGCCCTGGTTTGCCCGGGACTAAGGAAGTCCTAGGATGTGCATTTCCAGGCCCAAAACCTGGACAGTCCCAGATAAAGCGGGCTGGCTGGTGCCCAACTCTACCTGGCCTGTTTGTGAGAGCAAAACAGGGGTCAGTCAGAACTACTGCCCAGCAGTGGAGGGTCCTGTATTTGATGGGAAGTAAGGGGTTCTAGCATCTAGTTGCAACCACAGTTGCCCTGTGGGTGCTCCCCCGCGGCTGCTCAGACTTGCCAAAGGAGCTGGGCTCACGCCAGCGAGGACGGATGCACACCCGCCCGTGCCATTCACCCGGCCTTGGGGACCAGTGCTCTGGGTGCATCCCTTTGGGAACAGAGGTGGCACTTGTGACCACAGGATACACTAGTACTAACTGTACCCATCCCAGAGTTGGAACCAGCCCCCCTGGCCTCAGGAAAACAGCATTTCTGGTTATGAGCAGGAGTCAAATCTCTGGACTTCCCTGTGCCTCGAGGGAGCAGAGCAACCAGCCCAGTGGGCACTTACTGAGATGAAGTCCAGGAATGGGCTCTGCCAGGTGCCTGTGGACGTGGCTCAAGGGCAAGCCTTCAGTGGAGGGCCCCCAGGCTGTCCCTCTCTCCTTCTGGCCCCACAGGTATCGGGGCTGCTGGCCCTGGCCACTCGGACTACTAATTCACGTGCAAAGGACAGAGGGGCCATGGGTTTAAGAGACTCGAGCGCCTCATTGCACAACACCGTGCACACCTCCCCCTACCCCACCAAGACCCGCGTGGATGGAGGGAACCCAATCCTCCCCGCTACAGAGACCGAGTGGACCAGTAGCTTGGGGCAGGGGGAAAGGAGGGTTAGATGGGTAATGGCTAAAGGGGGTTTCTTTTTGAGGTGATAAAAATGCTCTAAAATTGACAGTGGTAATGGTTGCACCTTTCCGTGAATACACTAAAAACCGCTGAATTGTGTACTTTAAATGGGCGAATTGTATGGTATGTGAATTAAATCTCAGTAAAGCTGCTATTGAAAAAGACTAGAGAGTAGTTGAGTGCCTGCCTGCCACACAGGAGGTCCCAGGTTCGGTTCCCGGTGCCTCCTGATAAAACAAAAACAAACAAACAAAAATCAACTCAGGGGAGCTGATGTGGCTCAGTGGTTGAGCGCCAGTTTCCACATAAGAGGTCCTGGGTACCTAAAAAAAAAGACTAGGGGAGCTAGGTCTTGCCCCTCCCACGTCCCTCCCTGCAGCAGGAAGCCCCCTTCAGAAGGCACCTGCCCCACATGGAGAGCCTAACTCTTCCTTCAAAACACGCAGCCCACCCCCTCCAGAGGGCCTCCAGATTCACACGCCTGCCTGATGGCAGCCTCCACGCCCAGCGGTTTGAAACAGCAGCAGTAACTGCAGCGATAGCGTGGCCCCGGGCTGCGCTCCTGCCGGCCCCGAGCTAAACGCTCCCCAACTTCCCCTCAGCTGACCTGCACCACAGCCAGGTGGAGGCTGGCCTGGGGAGGACGGGCATTCGAAGGCTGCAGATTAGGAACCTGCCCAAGGTGACAGAGCAGATGGCCTTCCTGAAGTGTTTCCACCGAACACCGGGATCGCCAGGGAGTGAGGGACGTGGCCTGGCCTTGCCACCCCGCTCGCCTCCGGCCAGACCACTCCCACGTGGGGCCGTCTCTAAGCGCAAGGTCCTCGTCCGGGTCACAATCTGCGACTTGGACTCACCCCACGCCCGCCCTCACACCCTTCCCTCCCCCCACTGGACGCGCCACGGGGGAGCTTTGGCTGGGGTTGGAGCAGGGAGCTGATGAGTTCTCAGACGGCAGGGAGGGGAGTCTGAAACGCAAGAAAAAAGGGTCTGCCTGGCAGGAGTTCCCACCCTTCCCTCTGGGCCCCTCCTGGGGCTGGCTGAGGGCACAAGGAGCCCTCTGCTTTAGAGGGGGCCTCCAAGGAGCAGGGAGGGGCCTTGCGCCCCCCAGCGGCTGCCCAGCTCCTGGATTTACCAGGCTAAACTACCCTGTTCTCACACAGAGAAGCGTGTGGCAAGGCACAGGAGTCTGACCGCCTTATGGCAGTGGGGAGGGGGCTCTGCCAGGGGCTAATAGACCACTTGGTATTCGGCCGCCGCTCCTCTGATAGCGGCGTCGTCTTCTCTGCGCCTCCGGGAGGCAGGGAGGGGGCTGCGGGGGGCAAAGGCGGCGCGGAGGGAGGACAGAGCCCCTGCGAGCCCCTGGAGCTGGCGTGCTTTGCGACCTTGGGCAAACTTTTGCCCTTCTCTGGGCCGCCTTTTAAAATGAGGGGTCCTGTTGCCTTCAGGAGGCGCAGAGTGCAGAGCCCAAGGCTACTTTTTTAAGCAAATTTTAAAAAATTGTCTTTTTTTTTTTAAAAGATGCATAGATCACACAAAATGTTACATTAAAAAAATATAAGAGGTTCCCATATACCCCACTCCCCACCCCCCACTCCTCCCACATCAGTTAAGAGACCGTGAGCCTGGCGTCCTGGGAGCCTGGAAACCAAGGGGCGCGGGGCTGATTTCACCTCCCGACCCTTCTAGCCCTTTTTCAAGAGAGCTGCCCAGCCTTGGTTCCCTTCTGGTGAACGGAGACGGAGCGGGGGCCCTGAGGAGCGGGTGAGTCATCTGCCAGGTGCCTCTGCCAGGTGACAGTCCTCCCTGTCACTCAGCTGCCTCTGGCTACCCCGGCATCCCCCTGTCGAAAGTTCCCAGCACGGCTGCCCAGGTTTGCAAAGGCCCCTCCTACCCATACTGCCCCACTTCTGAGGCACGTGCTGGCCCTCAATACCTGTGGGTTGAACAGACAAAGGACTGACCGAACGAATGAATGGACTGCACGTGCATGTTTATCTGTGGCTGTGCGGGGTGTCAGAAGAAGATCAGAGAGAAGAGAGTCAGACACAGAAGGGGCGATGGGACGGAGGGAGAGAGAGAGACGGTCAGTTTCAAAGAGACACTGGCAGAGAAAGAGAGAGAGAGACTTGGAGAGGCAGAGAAACAGAAAAGAAGACAAGGGTGCGCAGTGGGCACTCAAAAGAGGAAGTGCGTTAAGGTGATGATCAGCCCAGGAAGGACCACGGGGTGGCGGCAGGTGGTGGCAAAGCCTTCTTTTCCTCCATCTGGCCCGCGCCCAGCCCGCTCCTCCAGGCTTCTGTCACCCGCATCACGTCGACCCCAAGCCCAGACTTCATCCCCACCGCCTCTGTCCCCCTCCTCTTGCCCAGTCCCCGCCCACCCACGCTCCCTGCCATCACCCTGGGCTCCTGCCCCATCCTCCTCAAGGTCACAGGACTGATATCACACTCACGCCCAAGCACGGTCCATGTCCCCATCGCCCAGCTAGGTTCCAACTCACGGGGGCACTCCAGGCCCTCCAGCCCCCTTTCTGGCTTGACAGGAGGGGACCTATGACGTACTTGAGGAACTAAATGACAGTGAGAGGAGGTGCTACCTGAGTCAAAAAGTCCATTGCGGTGCTGTCAGTGCCGATACTTCTCATTTCATCTTTTTTTTTGGGGGGGGGGGTGAGGCATCCTCAGTAATTTATAATTTAATTCTAAATGAACACACAGTAAAATGGACTTTTTTGGTGTGCAGTTCTATGAACTTCAGCACATGTGTAGATTTGTGTTACCATCACCACAGTCAGGACACAGAATAGCTCGATCGCCCCCAAAACTCTGAGAAGCTACCGCTTTATCATTGCCCCTCCCATCCCCAGGCCTGACGACCACTCGTCAGTTCTCTGTTCTCCGTCACTAAACTTTTGTCTTTTTGAGACCACCATGGAATGTTTCAGAACAACTGTTTGAGATTGGCTTCTTACTCGGCGTCATGCCTCAGATTCAGCCCTCTCCCCTCCCGCGTGGTCTGCTTATGTGAGCCCAGAGCCGGCCCTCCTGGGTGCACCAGCCTCTCTTCTGGGTGAGCCCGGGGTGGGCCCTCCTGGGTGCACCAGCCTTTCCCCTGGGGTGAGCCGCCCAGTGTGCCCGCGGGGGCTCTGCAGGCAGGTGGAGGGGAAGGCCAAGTGGTTTAGAAAAAAGGCCTCGTAGGCCCGCTCTGTAAATGTTAGTGAAATTGGACATTCCCTAATGAGAGCAATTAAAACGAGTCATTATGCTGCGGAGAGAAAAGTAAACACAGACCCGCATGCTAATTGGCCGGCTCAGGATGGATGGTGGGCGCCGCGCCCGCCTGCTCGTCTTCGGAACCCTCCGGAGGACTGCGACCCTGCGCCAGGCCTCCAGCGCCTCTAGGGTCCCATCTTGGACCTCTTCTTCCCTCCCCAGGCACCTGCCCCGGCCCAAGCAGCTGCGACGTCCCATCTGAATTACCCCGACTGTCCCTCTTTGGCCCCTGCCCTCTGATAGCGAATCACCCCTCCCCACCCCCACCCCCTCCAGTGTGTCTTTTGGAAACGTCAATCCCTGCTCAATTCTCTCTGGTAGTTCTCTGCTCCCCTCCCAGCCCCACTCCTATCCCGACACCCTCTTCTAGCCACCTGGGCCGCCTTGCGCTTCTTTGACATGCAGGCACATTCCTACCTCAGAGCCATTCTACTTGCTGTTCTCCCTGCCTGGCACGCTCTTCCTCCAAGTATCGACCTGGCTTGCCCCTCCTTCCCCAATGTGTCTCCTCAAATGCCACCTTATCAGAGATGCCTCTCTGCCTACCTTTAAACCCTCTACCCTGCTTTATTTCTCATAGTATATATTTACAGGCTTCTTTTTTTTGTTATTTTCTTTGTTATTTTTTTTACAGGCTTCTTTATTGTCTGTCTCCCACCTCTAGAATGTAGGCTACCCAAGGGCTGGACTTTGTTGTGTTCACTGAGGGTCTGCAGTACCTAGAATAGCTCCTGGTAGGTAGTAGATGCTCAATAAAATTTTGTTGAAGAAATGAATGAATGAATCGGTTCCCATTTCCTACCCACTGTGAGATTCCCTTCCAAGGCATCTCTTTCTCCTGCAGCAGGCCTGTGGGCACACGCGACCCTGAGTGTTAGCTACCCTGGGAGTCTTCTGTCTTGTTCTGGGCCTAGCTCTGCTCATGCAAAAGAACAGAAATACCATCTGCCTGGTGACACTGGACTCAGGGCACCCGCCAGGATGAAGGAGAGTGCGACAGGCTTGCCCCTTTGAACTGAAGACTGTAAATGCAGGACAACCTTGATTGTGAACATTTCTTTTCACTCCCAACTCCTTTTTCAAATGAAGTGGGTAGCAGCTGGAGAAACTGAGGCCTGGAGCGGAAGAAGGGAGGGTCTGCGCCATGCCGTTAGGGTCACAGTGGTGACACTGCAGTTGAACCTCCAATGCCTTCCTCCCTCCCCCCTGCCCGTTCTCCCCTTTCAGGGGGACCCGGACTCAGGAGCCCAGGAAAGGAGGGGTGGAGGAGGCTCGGTGTGCATCTCAGGGCCCCTCCCTCGCCACCGCTGCCCAGCAGAACTCCGCGCCCCCGCTGCTTGCGGATCAGGACATTCCGCAGCCCGTGATCACCGTGATGGGGTGACTCACAGGCACGCCCCCCAGCTGAGCTGTGCTGACCCCCTCCTGGTGGTGAACAGAGCTCACCACCTATTCCTGCCAGGGCTGTGATGGGGGTGGGGGCTGCGGGGGAGTGTCGGGTTGAGGTGGCCCATGGGTGCTCACAGGGAGGTCAAGAGGCGATGGAGAGAGGAACTAGTGGCTCAGGGTGAGGTCTGTCAATCCTGCTTCTGATCCCACTGGGGCGCCTGGAAGACGCAGCCACGGCCTTTAGGAGCGCAACTTCTCAGATAAAACCCCTCCCGCTGCTCCCCTCCTGCCAGCCCTGCTCACCAGCGTGGGGTGGGGGAGTCGGTGAAGGCGGAGCAAATCCCAAACCAACATGAAAGGTGAACTCCAACCTCGGAAGGGGCCTTGGGCTGGAAGCCGAGGGGCCCTGCTTTCCACCACACCGGGCGACGGCGCCTGGCGGGCCGAGCAGGAAGCAGCTTTAAGGACGAGACTAAATTAGGAGGTGCGTGAATCAGCCCCAGGACACCCGCCAAGCCTCGGGGGCAGTGGAGCTTAGCCTGCTCGGAAGAATCGCACCCCAGGACGCAGCCACGACAGGAAACTCTTAATAATCGTCACTGTCATAATAAGAGCCTCAGAGAGAGCAACCGGGGAGAAGTTAATGGGAAAAGGCCCAGGCAGGGCTGGCCGGTTTCCCCGGTTCAGGGCTCGCAGGCTCCCCGGCTCCCCTGCCAGGGCGGCTGTGCTTTGAAGTCAACGAAGATTTTCCTGGAGAGTCAAAATCTTGGGGGAGGAGCCCTAGAAATGTGGGCTGAGCGGCAGAGGCCTTGCAGACAGACGCCTGCCCACGGCCAGGGCAGAGGGTGGGACAACAAAGGTACGGAGCTGCTCACCCGGGCACCCGCCGTGGCCTGCCGGCGTTGGCATGACTTTGGGCCCAGCTCTTAACCCCCGCTATGTGTCAGGATCACGGGAGAGCCTTCCAGAAGAGGAGCCAGCGTGGCGCGCCA
The DNA here is from genome assembly GCF_030445035.2 of Dasypus novemcinctus. Classification (NCBI taxonomy): domain Eukaryota; kingdom Metazoa; phylum Chordata; class Mammalia; order Cingulata; family Dasypodidae; genus Dasypus; species Dasypus novemcinctus. The sequence goes on along the minus strand of NC_080678.1, from coordinate 80,653,049 downwards.
CTGCTCGAGGGTGTGGGAGTGGGGCCATGCTGTCCCCCCGACTCCACTGGTCACGCCTTGGTTGCTCCCTGGACCAGAGCCCTCAGCCCCCGCCTGCTCTCAGCCTTACTTCGCTGGCGCGCTCCCACGCTGGGTGAGAGGTGCAGATGGAGGCAGGCCATTCACCTTCTCCCTGACTCCCAGGGGGGTTCGGTAGGCACTGATTGAACGTTCCAGGCGGCAGGCGATTTCCAGCCAGATCCCAATTATCTCCCTAATGGAGGAGAATGAAGGGTCTGGAGAAACAGATCATCATCCATCCACGGATAGTGCAAAAACCTCCATCTGCCTCCGGGTGATGCTGGCAGCCTGCCCTGCCTTCTCCCCCCAGCTCAAGTCGCTGCTTCCAGAGCGTGGCTTCTGATGAGAACCGCTTAGGAAAGCAGGGAAGCAGAGGGCTGAGCTCTGGGCCACGTCGGCAGGCAGGGAGAGGCAGGGCAGCTGGGACCCCTCCGCCCCCGGGGGCAGTGGGGACATTTACTGTGTCTCTCCCGCAAAGTGGAGGCTGGTGAAGGGATTATGCGGCCCAGGGGGCCGGTGGCCTGGAGGGCCCAGGGCTATAAAATGGACTTGGCGGACTAGGAGACACGGAGCAGCCCGCTTGCCTTTTAGAAGTAAGTGGCGCCCCAGCGGGTATGGCGAGGAGAGCCGCGTCTACACACAGTGGACGGTCAGCCTCGCGGAGGGCCCTCAGGGGGCGCCAGGGTGAAGGGCCGCGGTTAAGGAGACGGAAGGGCAAGGCGGGGCTTTCCAGCTTTTTCTCCCGCCCCTTTGAAAGTCTGGAGGAGCCCATGGGCCCACTCTCAGAATAACAATTGTAACTGAATGAAACAAAACACACAGGACCACAAGGTGAGCAATTATTTTGGAATGCAGTTATCAAAGTAGCTAAACAACAGTGTTATTTTCAGATTTAAAATAGAAGCAACTTCCAAGACTCAGGCTGAACAGATACATTTACTTTGCCGGGGCGGGAGCCTTGGGGGGGATGTTTGGACAATCTGAGGTTGATACACTTCTCTCACCACCTCCAGCCCCCATTTAAAAAATAATCTTCATTAGAGAAAATTCAAATAGGCCAAAACAAAAAGAGGGCTGCCGCTGGTGGTGAGCAAAATCAATCATCAACTACTCTCTTGAAATAACCGATGTTAATATTTTGGTAAACAGCATTTGTGCTTTTACTTTGCTAAATATGTATATTTTTAAATAAAAACTCATATGTGCATGGTAAGAACTTGGTGCAGCGTATGACAAATAATAATTGCTCAATAAAGATTATTTTTTAAAAAAACCTCATATGTGCATACTGTTTTTTTTTTAAAGGAGGTCCTGAGGATTGAACCCAAGACCTTGTACATGGGAAGCAGGCACTTAGCCACTGAGCTACGTCTGCTCCCCCATACTGTTTTGTAACCTGCCTTTTCACTTAATAATATATTGTGAACATCTTTCAAGGTCAAAAAGTAGTATTATTGTAGCATATGTGCTTCTTAGTGCATTACGTAAGACTGAGCAGCGGGTCTCATAACTGCTGTAATGTCAAAGTCATGATGAGTATAAATGGTATTTTGATTTCGAGATCCCGGCAGCACCTGTAATGTGATAGGAACACGTCTGCGATTTCTCTCGGGGTCGACGTCACAGGTGCCGCCAGCCACGGCGATTCTGCGCTACAGCCGTCAGTGAGGGGTGTGCTAAGCCTCAGCTGGGGGTGGTGAACACACAGATGCAAAGTTTTCTCCATCCAGGCTCCTGGATGCCGCGGGGGTCGGTGGACCCCTGGGCTAAGCAGCCCTGGACTGCGAGGGAGCTTGGCGAGACCCCCAGGCCCGCTCCCACGGGCACAGCCTTTGCGGAGCTGTGGGGACGGGGAGCGGGAGCCAGGGACGCCGCGGCCGGGACAGACTGACTAACAGGATTGAACGGGAAGATAAATTTAAATTTAAATAAACACACGGCTGTGGGCTGTGGCTCCCTGACAGGCCTGGCACACGTGCGGAATGGAAAATGAGGGCGATGGATAAAAATAAAGGCCAAGATTAGCCCGAGAATGAGCACACGCTCTCCTCCTCATCCCACTCCCAATAAATCCGGTATTCTGGGATACGGCCGATTCGCCCCATCCGTGGCTTTCTTTTATTTATTTATTTGGTGCTGTTTTCTCCTTGGGGAGGTGGGTAATTCTCTCTGTTTTTTCTATGCCCCTCAAACAAATGAATCGTGTCAGCTCCTGACAGAAACACCATCGTGTGGAATTAGCTCCCGCCAGATGTGTCCCTGTTCACCTCTGCGGTGCAGGCGCCTCCCCCTTGCCTGCGCCCGCCCCCGGCCACGCTGGGCTGGGAGGACCCACTGGCTGGTGCAGCCACACCCGTGAGATGGTTGCCCCCTGGGCCTGAGACCCTGCACCTGAGCCCTCAACCTTGTGGCCCCCAGGGGCCTCAGAGGTGACCGCCTCCCGCCGGGGAGGGCAGGCCTCCTGCCCACATGGACTTCTTTTTAAGGCCACCACTCTTAGCCACTGTTTCCCATCGTTAACTGCCCTGGGCTCTTGCTTAAATCTCTCTCCTCTCCAGAGATGGGGAAGTGAAAATCACCAGCATTTGGACAACTGCCCCTGGGATGTGTGAGAGTCAGGAGCCACAGCTGAAAATGGGGTCCCCCACAGCACATCTAAGAAGCATAGGACTGAGAGTTCAAGGCCAAGCCCGGCCACCCACTGGCTGTGTGATCTTGGGCAAGTTCCTTAACCTCTCTGAGTCTCAACATCATCATCTCCGAAAAGGGCAATAAAATATACATATTTCCCAGGGCTGGGAATAGTGATAACTTAACATTTGAAGAGTGTGTTCTACGGACCAGGCACCACTCAGATTCATGTATTAACTCATTTATAATCCTCTTAACAGCTCTATAAGGTAGATACTATTATTGTCTCTATTTTACAGTTGAGAAAACTGGCTCAGAGAGGTTAAATAAGTCCCCTAAGGTCACACAGCTCAAAAGCAGTGGAGCCAGGATATGAATTCAGGCTGTCTGGCTTCAAAGCCTACCCACCCATTTCCTAACCCGTGAAGGGACCTGCGGATGGTATCAAGCATGAAGCGTGTGGGCAGGCTGGGAGGGGGAGGGGTCCGAGCCTTTCCGCTGAAAGGGGGAGGAGGGGCAGCTGGAGCAAGGTCAAGGGGAAGTTCGGGGCCAGCGTCGGGGCAGGAGTGAAGCGGGGATTGGGGCCGGCAGCTCCTCTTCCCACCCAGGTCCCATCCAGGACGAAAAGGATGTTGGGATTCTTTAGCTTGGAGAGACCGGCTGGTCCAACCCACAGTTTTCCCGAGTTTTTGTGGAAACCGAGGCACCGAGTGGGACACAACTTGCCTGGACTCTGCCGTGCTGGGGGGCAGACCTGGAGGGAGAACCGGGCTCCCACGGTGTCCCTGTCACCTTCTCTGGGAGCTGCGGTAAGTTGACACAGAGCGCTGTGGTCGGAGCTAAGAAATCCTGGGCCGATCTGCAAACTCTAAAGGGGGCAGCTCAGGTGCTCCTGGCCAGCCTGTGCCGTGGCCCAGCGCTGTGCCCTTCCCTGCCTCTCCCTCTGGGGTCTGAGAGCCATGGGAAATGACCCGCATGCTCACCGCCTGGATTCCCAGCAGAGCCTTGAAAGGCAGCTCTGCAGGTGGTTCTATGGGGCTTGTAGGGCTCCAGGACGAGGGGGTGAGGTTCTCGAGCTTCCTATAGAGCTTAAGAAGCACCTGAGGGAGGCAGCTAGACTGCGAGGGGGCCTCGGGGAGGCTGGGCGGCACCTGCGGCCTGGCACAGGCGGGCAAGGCGGGTGGGAGCCTGCCCTTGTCGGCTCGGCCACATTTCCCTGCTTCTTCCACTCTCGCCTCCTGACAGACCGTTTTCAGCGCGGCCACCAGAGGGGTCCTTGAGAAAGGTGGCTGGAAGGTGGCCGCTTCCTGGCTTCCGGCGGCCCGCCCCACCCCGTGCACCCCCGCGGGGCCCCTTCCGACGGCTGCAGCCCCCGCGCCCGCCTTCCAGCTCCCGGCCAGCCGCAGGCCGTGCCCGCGCTCCCCGAAAGAGCCGCCGTTCCTCGGCTGGACCTGCCCCTGCAGAGGGCACACGCTGCAGGGAAGGTGCCCCCTCCCCACCACTGAGCCTCGGCCCCCACGTCTCCTCCTGCCACCTAAATCAGCGCCCCCGCCCTCCCAGCACTCTGTTTATTTTCTTAACCTGCATGGCCACTGGAAACGATGCTGATGCCGATTGTTCTGCTTCCCCGCTGGAAGGAAACAGACACTCTCTGAGGGCAGGGCCCTCGTCTGCGGTCCTGTCTCCCTGGGACCAAGCTCGGGGCCAGCACCAAGCAGGTGCACAGTGATGCCCGAGCGAGTGAATGAATGCGCCCCGCGCCTGTGGAAGGTTCGAGTCAGCCCCTTGGAAAGGCCAGGAGGCCTGCACACGAGCGAGGTCTGAAGGCCTCTCTGAAACGATTCCAGTTCCCAGAAGCCACCAGAAACGGGCAAGAGAGGGCTTTCTAGGGGATATCGGGACCCTTGCCCCATTCCAACCCCTCTCCTCAGCAAAAACTATTCTGAAGACGGCAGTAAATAAATCCTGGGAAGCTGGGGGTCAGAAGTGAGACAGGAGCCAAGTGGATCCAACATTTCCAATGCCTGAGAGGAAAGTATGGTGTACACAGATGAATTGTCCTGAGGGGGAGAGGAGAACTGTCAGTGTTCAGTTGTCTGGGTCAGCTGGAAGGGCTGATGGAGACCCCGCTCTGGTACTGGGGAAGCCGCCAGAAGCAGGGGCCGTCTTGGCCAGCCGCTCCCTGCCCTCCTTCCCTCCCAGCAGTGTGAGCCTTTAGGCGCAGGATCCAGAACACACACTGGAGACCCACTTGCATTTACGTGGAAGAGTGGTTTACAGAACAATTGAACAGAAAATTCCAACCTTCCCAACAACCTGCCCAAGCAGAAGGGAAAGCATGATGGTGCTGTGGTGGATCAGCTGCAGAGGCGATTAAAGAGGTAGGGGCTGGGGGAGCGCAGGTAGGGTCAGGAGAGGAAAGGTGATCAAATAGGAGAAAACACAAATGATACGGTGGAGGGCAAGGGGGCGGGGAAGGCGCTCCTGGGAATCCAAGCGGGTGAGCATGCGGGTCATTTCCTGTGGCTTTTCAGACCCCAGAGGGAGAGGCAGGGAAAGGCACAGCACTGGGCCACGGGAACAGGCTGCCACAGCCTCTAATTTGAAACTCTGATGAGCTCTGCCTCTCCAAGAGTGACTTCTGGGGCCTCTGCTTTGAGCTTTTTTGGTGGCGATTTGCATCATAACCATCTATTTGCATCTCAACTGTCACACTGTACAAAGGCTGATGTTGGTTTCCGCTCAGTCCTATCCCTTCCATGCCGACCTCTGAGAGTTTTCCATAGCCGGACAAAGGAGAAGAAATTATTCAGCCAGATGACAATGCAAATGGAGGCCTCGGCGACACAGAGGGCCTCTTTCAGGCCCCACTCTTTGCCCTGAATGGTCTAGCAGTGCCTGAGATTCAGCAGAAGGCCGAAGAGCAGTTGGAGACCCGAAGGGGATGGCAAACGTGATCTGGTCCTTGGATTATTTCAGCCTCCTTGTGAGAAATGACCGCCACAGAGCTCCTACTGATAGGTAACTGCTTCCTTCTCCTCCTTGTCTGCCAGCTGCACCCTTTACTGCCCCGCCAGGACCCCCGAGGTCATCCTTCCTGCACAGACCCAGAACTGGTCTGCGGCACAGGGCACTGAGGACCCAGCTTGCTGGAAATCCTAGGCCTCCCCTGTATTTCTGATGTGACATTTATGTATCCTGAATCTCCCTTAAAAATATAAGAAAAAAATGCTAAAAAAAGAAATCTTAAAAGATAAAGTTCTAGGCTGAGGATGTGAGAAGATGGTAGGGCAGGGAGACTCAGGCCCTGCACTAAAACAACTGTTAAACAGGCAGGGACTGTCTGGGTCAAAACCCTGGAGTCCAGTGGAGCACTGGGAAGAGGAGAAGGTGAATTAAGGTAAACACTGATAAGTTGCTCTCTCTGTTGGTGGTCACTGGCACCCATACCCACCTCCTGCAGCAGACTACAGGGGGCTCTGGTCCCAGGCATAGATTGTTGGTGCCAGGAAGGGACATAAAATTCCACTTACCCAAGACTTGGGGTGGGCATGGGCCAATTGCTGATTGTGGCTTTTGATTAGTGACCTCATATCACTGGGGGCCTGGCTCTGAGGGTGGCTCCAACCTGCCCTGGACAAAGGTGGCAGTGAAAGAGACCCAGATTCACTAGGTTTCCTGAGGGTTGTGGAGGACAGGTGAAGGGCAGCATTGCTGGGCAGGTCAAGAAGCAGCTTTGGGGAGCTGTGGAGGGAACTCCTGGCATCCTTCCTGGACCTTCCCTCATCCCCGCTCCCAGGCAGCTGGGAACTGGCCTGCACTCCCTGGCCTTGCTCCAGCTGGGAAAGACTGACTTGGGAAACTAGGCTCCTCCCAGAATTTGCCTTCTAGGCAAAAGCAGCTTGAGCTGATGGAAGCAGTATAAGAAACAATTGAGGCAGAGGTCCTGGGCAAAGGCTTAGCTGCTTTAAGTCCAGCAGTGGAATATGCAGGAGAGAGAGAGAAGGTCTATCTCCTGGGAAGTAGAGGGGACATTCAAACTCTTTGTAAACAGGGGACCTCTTAAGATTTGCAAGCACAAACTCAGGGTAAGATACAGGCCCAGAAAAGAAAGGGAGGACCCTGCACTTTGTATTTGCTTTGGGAAGACCTTTCTGATAGGAGGGTTGTCATATCCCCAGCTGGTTACAAACTAAAAACAAAAACAAAAACCCAGGCATCTCAGGAAATAAATCCCAGAGTTAACTTTTTAAAATATCAAAATGTACAGTGTAGAAGAAAAGATAACAAGAAAAACAAAGAAAGAGGAAATGATGGCTCATCCAAAGGAGGAGGATAAAATCCAGAAAACATCAGTGAAGAAGGCCAGACTGTGGACATACCAGACAAAGACTTTTAAAACAATGATCTGCAACATGCTTAAGGAGATACAGAAGGATATAGGACACAGAAGGAAAATACAGAGAAAGAACTAAAGGATATCAGGAAAACAATAAATGAGCAATATGAGAATCTTAATAATGAGATAGAAATTAAAAAAAAAAAACAAATGGAACTATTGGAGTTGAAGACCACAGTCACTGAAACGAAAAATTCCCAGGAGGGTTTCAACAGCATATTGGGGCTGGCAGAAGAAAGAGTCAGTGAACTCAAAGACAAGACAATTGAAGTGAGTCAGGCTGAGGAGCAGAAAGAAAAAAGAATTATGAAACAGCCTAAGAGACCTCTGGGACACTAAACATATCAATATAAACAACACGGGGGTCCCAGGAGGAGAAGAGAGAGAGAAAGGGGTACAAGGGATATTCAAAGAAACAATGACAGGAAACTTCCCAAACATAGCAGAAGACATGAAATATGCACATCCAAGAAGTCTGGAGAACATCAAACATGAAATGCAAAATGTCAAATGCAAAGGAAAAGGAGAGTTATGAAAACTGCAGGAGAAAAGCAACATGTTATATACAAGGAAGTCAAAATTAGATTAAGTGCCAATTTCACATCAGAAACCATGGAGGCAAGGAGGCCTGGTTGAAGTAAAAAGTATTGAAAGAAAACAAATGCCAACCAAGAATTTTATATATGGGGAGACTTTCTTTATAAAACGAGGATGCGTTTAAGACAGTCCCAGGTAAGCAAAAGCTGAGGTAGTTCATCACCACTAGTTCTGAGCTACAATCAGTGCTAAAGGGAGCTCTTCAGACTGAAAAAAAAAGGACACTAGATGGTAGTTCAGTGGCTCTAAGAGGTGTAAAGAAGTAAAGATCACTAGTAAAGTAACCGTTTGGGTAATTATAAATGCCAGTACTATTGTATTGTGATTTTTGGTATGTAACTCTACTTCTTACTTCCTACAGGTGCTAAAATGCAAATGTATAAAAAGTAATGTTGGGAAGAGGATGTGGCTTAAGTGATTGGGCTCCCATCTACCATATGGGAGGTCCAGGGCTTGATTCCTGGGGCCTCCTGGTGAAGGTGAGCTGGCCCACGCAGTGAACTGGCCCAAGCAGAGTGCTGGAGCAGCAAGATGATGCAAAAAAAGAGACACAGAGGAGAGACAATAGGAGACACAGCAGACCAGGGAGCTGAGGTGGCACAAGAGAATGAGTCCCTCTCTCCCACTCCAGGAGGTCCCAGGATTGGTTCCAGGTGCCACCTAAAGAGAAGACAAGCAGACACAGAAGAACACACAGTGAATGGACACAGAGAGCAGACAATGCGGTGGGGTGGGGTGGGAAATAAATAAATCAATCGTTTAAAAAAGAATTAATGTTAAATCTATGGTCCTGGACATACAATGTGCAAAGATAAAATTTGCAACAAGTACAAAAAAGGTGGAGAGATCAACAAGTACAAAAAAGGTGGAGAGATGGAGGAGTACAGGAAGAGTGTATGTGCATGCTATTATAGTCAAGATGGTATCAAATAAATATGATTGTTATATACTTAGGATATTAAATTTTAACTCCATGGTAACCACAGGGAAAATATATGGAAAACATATACAGTTAAACATAAGAAGAGACTTAATATGATACAATATAAAAATCAAGCCACCCACACTTCCCATGTCGTTGACGACAACAGAAGCGGACAAAGAAACAAGACGCAGCAAATAGACACCGAGAACAGACAACTGGGGAAGGGGGGGAATTAAATAAATAAATAAATAAATCTTAAAAAAAAATCAAATAAATATGAAAATAGGCATTAATGGAAGAATTGAGGGACAAAAAAGGTAGAAGACTTACAAAGACGAATAGCAAAATGGCAGAAGAAAGTCCTGCATTATCAGTAGTGATTTTAAATGTTAATGGGTTAAACTCTCCAGTCAAAAGGTGGAGATGAGCAGAATGGATAAAAAAAGCATTACCCAGCTGTATGCTCTTAGTAAGAGACTCACCTTAAATTCAAAGACCTAAGTAGATTGAAAAGTGAAAGGATAGAAAAAACATGCCGTGCAAGTAGTAACCAAAAGAGAGCTGGGGTAGCTTTACTAATATCAGATAAAATAATATAAGTAAAAAAAAAAACAATTATGAGGGACAAAATCAGTCATTATATACTGATAAAGGGTCAATTCAACAAGGTGATGTACAAATAATAAATATGTGTGCACCTAACAGTAAAGCCGCAAAATATCTGAAGCAAATACTGACAGATTTGAAGGGAGAAATTGACAGTTCTACATTAATAGTAAGAGACTTTAACGCACCACCTTAAATAATGGATAGAACATTTAGATAGAGGATCAATAAGGAAATACAAGATTTGAACATTAATCTAAACCGACTAGACCTAACAGACATAAATAGAACAATTCACCAAAAACAATGGAATACACATTCTTCTGGAGTGCACAAGGATCATTCTCCAGGATAGACCATATTTTAGGTCCCAAAACCAGTCTCAATAAATGTAAGCATATTGAAATCATACAATGTATCTTCTCTGATCCCAATGGAATAAAGCTAGAAATCAATAACAGAGGGAGAAATGAAATATTCACAAATATGTACAAGGTAAACAACATACTCTGAATAACCAAAGGGTTAAAGAGGAAATGACAAGGGAAATTAGGATTATCTTGAGATGAATAATAGTAAAAATATAACATACCAAAACTTATGGGACACAGGAAAGAGAGTACAAGAGGTAAATTTATAGCTGTACATGCTTACATTAAAAAAGAAGAAAGATTTGAAATCGGAGACCTAACCTTAAAACTAGAAGAATTAGAAAAAGAAGAGCAAACTAAACCCAAAGTGATCAGAATGAAGGAAAGAGCAAACATTAGAGCAGAGATAAATGAAACAGAGAATAAAAAGCAATCGAGGGAATCAATAAAACCCAAAAGCTAAGTCTTTGAAAAGGTTAATAAAATTGACAAAAACTTTGGCTAGAAGAAAAAAAGAGGACCCAAACCACTAAAATCAGAAATGGAAAGGGGGAAATTACTACCAACCCTACTGAAATACTATGAAACGCTGTATGCCAAAAAATTAGATAAACCAGAAGAAATGGACAAATTCCTAGGAATGCACGAACTACCTACAGTGACTCAAGAAGAAATATTAATAGATCGCAACAAACCAATAACTATTAAAGAGATTGACTCAGTAATCAAAATCTCCCAACCAGGAAAAGCCCAGGATGGGATTTTTACCAAACATTCCAAGAAGAATTAATACCAACCCTGCTCAAACTCTTTCAAAAAATTGAAGAGGAGGGAACACTCTCTAATTCTTCCTATAAGGCCAACATCACCCTCTTACCCCTCCTACCAAAACTAGATAAAGGTAATTACAAGAAAATTGCAGACCAATATCTTTTATAAATATAGATGCAAAAATACTCAACAAAATATTAGCAAGCTGAATCCAAAAGCACATTGTAAGAATTATACTCCATGATCAAGGGAGACATAGCCCAGGTATGCAAGGTTGGTTCAACATAAGAAAATCAATTAAGGTAATACAACACATTAAAAGAATGAAAGAAAAAAAAGCACAACACATGATCCTCTAATTAATGCAGAAAAGGTATTTGACAAAATCCAGCACCCCTTCTTGATAAAACCTTAAGAAAACTAGGAATAGAAGGAAACTTCCACAATATGATAAAGGGCATATATGGAAAACGCACAGCTAATATCATAGTTAACAGTGAAAGGCTGAAATCTTTCCCTCTAAGGTCAGGACAAGACAAGGACACCCACAGTCACCACTGTTACTCAACATTGTACTGGAAGCTCTTGCCAGAGCAATTAGGCAAAACCACACACACAAAAAAACATAAATAAAAGGCATCCAAAATTGGAAAGGAAGTAGTAAAACTTTCCCTATTTACAAATGACAGGATCTCATATACAGAAACTCCTGAAAAATCCAAAACAAAGCTCCTAGAGCTAATAAATGAATTCAGCAATGTGGCAGGGTATAAGATCAACACTCCAAAATCAGCAGTGTTTTTATACACCAGTAATGAACAACTGAAAGAAGAAATTTTAAAAATTCCACTTACAATGGCAACTAAAAGAATCAAGTATCTAGGAATAAATCTAACCATGGATGTAAAGGACATTTACCCAGAAAACTATAAAACATTGCTAAAAGGAAGCAAAGAAGACCTAAATAAATGGAAAGACATTCTGTGTTCATGGATTGGGAGACTGAATATCGTTAAGCTGAAAACAATTTACAGATTCAATGCAATCCCAATCAAAATTCCAGCAAACTTTTTGGCCAGTCATCATATTTATATGATGTTTGGAAAAGCCAATCATCATATTTATATATTGGCCCCAAATCGCCAAAGCCATCTGATAAAAGATCAAAGTTGGAGGACTCATACTTCCTGATCTTAGAATTTATTACAAAGCCACAGTAATCTAAACAGCATGGTACTGGTACAAGGACAGACTTAGAGACCAACGGAATCGAGTTGAGAGCTCAGAAATCAGCCCTCACATTTATGGCCAACTGATTTTGGACAAGGAAGCAAAGATCACTCAACTGGAAAAGAACAGTCCCTTCAACAAATGGTGCTGGGAAAACAGGATCTCCATTTGTAAAAGAATGAAGGAGGACCCCACCTCGTATCATTTATAAAAATCAGTTCAAAATGGATCAAGACCTAAATATACAAGCAGAACTATGAAACTCCTAGAAGAAAACATAGGGAAGCATTTTCAGGACCTTATGTTAGGCAATGGTTTCTTAGAATTTATACCCAAAGCACAAGCAACAAAAGAAAAAATACGTGAATGGGACCTCATCAAAATAAAAAAATTTGTGCCTTGAAGGACTTTATCATGAAAATAAAATGACAACCTACACAATGGGAGAAACTATTTGGAATCCTTATATCCAATATCTACAACAAATAAAGTAATCCTTCAAGTCAACAACAAAAAGAAAAATGACCCAATTTAAAAATGGGTAAAAGACTTGAACAGACATTTCTCTAAAGAAGATATATAAATGATCCAAAAACCCATGAAAAGATGCTTATTGTCATTAGTCACTAGGGAAATGCAAATGGAAGCCACATTGAGATACCATTTTGCACCCACGAGAAAGGCTATTATTTAAAAAATGGAAAATTTCAAGTGTTGGAGAGCTGAGGAGAAATAGGGAACAGTCATTCACTGCTGGTGGGAATGTGAAGTGGTGCAGCCACTGTGGAAGACAGTTTGGCAGCTCCTCAGAGAGTTAAATACAGAATTACCATATGACCTGACAATGCCACTGCTATGTATATACCCCAAAGAACTGAAAGCAGAGACTCAAATATCTATTTGCACACCAGTGTTCATAGCAGCATTATTCACGATTGACCAAAGATGGAAGCAATCCAAGTACCCAACAACTGATGAACGGATAAACAAAAAGTGGGGTATATACACAATGGAATATTATTCAACTGTAAAAAGGAATGAAGTTCTGACACATGCGACAACACGGATGAATCTTGAAGACATGTGGAGTGAAATAAGCCAGACACAAAAGGACAAATACTGTATGTTCTCACCAATATGAAATAATTAGAATAAGCAAACCCATAGGGTCAGTATCTAGAATATAGGTTACCAGGGGGCAGGATGTGGGTAAGGAATGGGAGTTAAGACTTAAAATGTTGAGTTCCTATTTGGATTAATGGTAAACTTTTGGTAACAATGGTGGGGATGGTAGCACAACATTGTGAATGTAATTAACAGCACCGTATTATATATTCGAATGTGGTCAAAAGGGTAAATTTGTGGTTGTATATATGTTACTAGAATAAATTTTAAAAAAAATCCATGGACCTGCACAACACAGTGTACCCTAAGTTAAACTACAGACTACAGTTAATAGTACAATTATAAAAATATGCTTGGGAAGCAGATTTGGCTCAACTGTTAGAGTGTCGCCAAACATATGGGAGGTCTAGGGTTCAAACTGACCCATGCGCAGTACTGATGCGTGCAAGGAGTGCCGTGCCACTCAGGGCTCCTGTGTAGGGGAGCTCTACGTACAAGGAGTGCGCCGGCAAGGAGAGCCGCCCTGCGTGATTAAAAAAAAGTGCAGGGAAACGGACTTTGGCCCAGTGGTTAGGGTGTCCGTCTACCATATGGGAGGTCCGCGGTTCAAACCCCGGGCCTTCTTGACCCGTGTGGAGCTGGCCATGCGCAGCGCTGATGCGCGCAAGGAGTGCCGTGCCATGCAAGGGTGTCCCCCGCGTGCGGGAGCCCCACGCGCAAGGAGTGCGCCCGTGAGGAGAGCCGCCCAGCGTGAAAAGAAAGTGCAGCCTGCCCAGGAATGGCGCCGCCCACACTTCCCGTGCCGCTGACGACAACAGAAGCCGACAAAGAAACAAGACGCAACAAATAGACACCAAGAACAGACAACCGGGGGAGGGGGGGGAAATAAAATAAATAAATAAATCTTTAAAAAAAAAAAAAAAAAAAAGTGCAGCCTGCCCAGGAGTGGTGCCGCACACACGGAGAGCTGATGTGGCAAATGATGCAACAAAAAGAGACACAGATTCCCTGTGCTACTGACAAAAATGCAAGTGGATACAGAAGAACACACAGTGAATGGACACAGAAAGCTGACGACGGGGGGGAGGGGGAAGGGGAGAGAAATAAAAAATGAATAAATCTTTAAAAATATATATATATGCTTCAGCAGTGCAAGGTGTTAATAATAGGGTGGTATCTGAGCATCCTATTTTATACATGATTGTTCTATAAACCCACAACTTCTCTCTCTCTCTTTTTTTTAAAGCTCTACACCACCTCATTCCTAGATGATAGGTCACATCTGCCCAGCTATGACTACTATAATCACTTAATCATGCATTAATTCAACCAATATTTTTGGAGTGGCTCCCATGTTCTAGGCAGTGTATGAGGCCCTGGGTTACACCGGTGAGTCAAAACAAATGTGTTGGGAGCAGGTGCAGCTCAAAGTGGTTGAGCGCCTGCTTCCCATGTATGAGGTCCCAGGTTTGATCCCCAGTACCTCCTAAAAAAACAAATGAAAAAAATGTATGAGGTCTTGGATTCAATTCTCAGTACCTCCCAAACAGTAACAACAACAGAAAAACCAACCAACAAAACAAAACTGGTGTGACCTATGGCCTGTGGTTAACAGCCATACTCTAATGTTCTTGCATCAATGCCAAAGCTGTACTGTGTAGATAATGGGGGGTATGGAAAAAGTGTGCCAAATGTATGCTATGGACCATGGTTGGTGGTAATAGTCTGTTGATATTATCTCATAATCGTAACAAATATTCCACCATGCTGTGGTGTGTTGGTGAAGGGGTGTTGTATGGGAATTCTACACATGTGCATGATTGTTTTGTAAGTTAGCCTTTCTAATAAAAATATTAAAAAAATAGAGCGGGTTGGGGGAAAATACACCTAATGTAGGATATGGACTATAGTTAGTAGTAATATTTTGATGCTGCTCTTTCATAACTTATAACAAATGTTTCACGAATATGCAAGCCGTTGGTGTTAAGGTGATGTACGAGTTACGCATGCTTATTTTGCTTATTTTGCAAGTTCACAACTTTTACTATACACTTATTGTTTATGTATGTTCATGTATGAATGATCTACTTCAATGAATAAAACATATTTTTAAAAACAAAATTAAACAAACATGTCCCTGCCTTTGGATTGTTCAGTCTGGTCGGATGACAGACAATGAAACAATCACAGGAATAACTGTAAAATCACAAGGACGGCGCGAGCGAGGGAGAAGCCGCCTACAGAGCCCGTCGTAAGGGGGCTGGCGCTCTCCTAGCGCTGCCCTCCTGCACATTTCCTCGCTGAACGCGTCACCTGCCACATCTAGCCAATCCAGAGGCCCCTTCGACTCTGACAGAAATCCCGGCACAGATTCTCCTCTTAAAAGGGGAACCGCAAGAACTGGCATGTAAAAAGATCTCTTTTACAGTGGCTGCCTCATCTCTTCTTGAGGTTCCTGATTTCTCCCAGATCCTGGTCGTTTTGATCGCTTAGGCCACTCAAGTGCCTTGGCCTCTGCCCCGTCCCGTGGCGAGGAGGCTGGCCCGCGGTCAGAGGCACTGGCCAGCTCCCTGGAAGCAGCACGGGAGGGCGGGGGTTGGCCTGGGGGTGCCAGGGGGGCTGGCACGGCGGCCGTGCTGGGCTCCGCCTGCCCGGGCAGCCCCGCGGAGGCCGGCTGAGCTCACACTCCCAGCGTTTCTGGGGACACTGGAGACAGGGCTTCCCGCACAGGGCCTGAGATGGGACCGAAGGGCTCAGGCCACCGTGAAACCCCCAAGCCTGGCCTGGCGAGGACACTGGGGCTCACCTGGGGTGCTGGGCCTGCTCTGGATGAACCAGCCCCGGTCAGGGAGCTTCTGCTGCGTGGCCCAGAACGACGGCTGACACTTACGTGTGGCAGGCACCCCGCTAAGCCCTTACCTCCATCTCTCCATAGCCCTGTTGACCTCCTTTGTGGCAGGGACAATTATTTGGCTGCTCGCCCACCTTTCCCAGCCTTTGGGAGTGAGGTGGGGGCACACAACTGGTTGGGGCCCATGGGCCGTGGGCGGAAGGCAGCGTCGCCTCTGGTATGGAGCACAGATGGGACTGGCGCTCAGCCCTCTGGCGCCTCTTCCCGTCTCCAGCGACGGAGGAAATGCCACATTGCACCCCTGAGCGGCTACACAGGCGGGGTGTCCCTGCTGACCCCCCAGCGGGCCGAACAGCCTGAGGGCGAGATAAACCTTTGTCGTAGGAAAGGACTGGAATTTCAGGGCAGATTTGTTAGTGCCCTAAAAACCGAACTTAAATTCTTTTTCTTCCTTGTTTAAACAGATGGGTAAAGGGAGGCTCAGTGACTCACCCAAGGTCGTGGAGCTAGTCAAGGGTAAGGCCGGACTGACACACAGGCCGCGTCTATGCCAGGGCTTGTGCTGGCAGCCACCGCCCGAGCTGCCTCCAGCCTCAAGCCCATTGCCTCGGCCTGGCATTTGAGGCCCCGAGGCCTGTGCCCAGTCCTCCTTCCCGCACCAAGCCCGCGTCAGTCCAGCCGCCGGTTTCTGGGTCTCGGCCTCTGTGTGGGCCAGTGCGCAGCCAGCCGGCCTTCCGGTGCTCCCTGCCACCCCGGGGCTCGGCCCTAGCGCCCCTTCCGCTCCCCGGCTGTCCCTCCTCCTCTGAGCGCCGGGAGCCTCCGGGCCCATGCAGCGGCCGGTGCTCCGCAGTCGGCGCTTGCCTTGGCCTCGGCGGCATTACGGGCCTGAAACCAACAATGGGACTTTTCCCCAAGGTTGTCACGTACACAGTTGCCTCTAAAAAGAGGGAGCCTGCTCTCCAGAGGGGATACAAGATGAGCCGCTGGGGTGTGAGAAAACCCTAGAACTTGTTTTTATACTTATTGTTTCTCTACCCTCTGGGTGTGTTTTGCAATGCACGTACGGCGGTTGTACTGACGCACTGTTGGACCTGGGGTCATCTGCCACTACCAGCAAATCCAGACCACCGATTACACACCTTGGATTCCTCCAGGAGGCCAGATACGGCACGTTGTAAACAGTAGGTGCTCAATAAATCCGTCATCTCAGACAAGTATGTACGGGGAACTTAGCAGATGGAGGCATGCGTGTGCAGACACACACACGAGCACACACTGGAGCGGGCACACGCACACACGCTGTGGGGCTGGTTTGCGCACGCGGCCCTGAACCTGGGGGGACCGCAGCCGGGCGGGGGGTGCTGACGGGGGACGGGGAGAGGCTGCGGAAGGCAGGGCTGATACAGGCTCGTGCGGCAGTTTGCTAAGCGGGCAGGAGGAGCGGAGGAGAAGGGCTTGGAGCAAGGCCACGGCGGGAGCCCCACGCGGGGAGTAATTGAAGAGAAGCACCTCGGGCTGGAAAATTTAATGGGATCCCGGAGCCGAGCCGGCTGGGGCAGCAGCGGTAATAAACAGAAGTCCTGTTAGTGACAGTGGCCGCTGACGGACAGGGAGATGGGGCCCGGGGAGGAGCTGGGCGCAGCGGCGGGAGGCCGGTGGTCCTGTAGGGCTGGCAGCCTGCCCCGTCCAGCCCTGGCCCCCACCCGACGACGGCAGCAGGGGGGCACGGGAGGGCTGCTGCCCGCCCAGGTGCCTCCGCCCTCCTTCTGTCCCATTGATTGCTCCCTCACTGGGAGCCATATCCCTTCAAGGCTGGGTCCTGTCCACAGAGAGGCAGGTGCCCCCGAGCCCTTTGGAGGCTTCTTACAGCCTGGAATCCTCTCAAAAGCTCTTAAGTCCCTGGGGCGCCTTGTCTGGAAAAGGCGAGGTCTTTATGACAACTGGAAGCAGGAATAAGACGTTCTGGCAAGGACGTCATTTACACCGGAGCCTCCAAACCTGTGTCCCTCAGCCCAAGGGGGCCCGAGACGATCCATGAGGCTGCAGGGGAATACACTTACGGTTTATTTCCACCTCTGAAGATTTTTATTTTTTGTGTATGTCATCTAATATAGCTACTATTTGTGTATGATGGCCATGTATCTAATTTCTAAGTAAATAAATACATACACTGGAGGTGTGCGCTCAAATGTTTTTTCGCAAGGTGTAGGGGAGTGGCCCAAAAGATGGGAAGCCACTGAATTTGACAGCCTACTTCTCAGAACACGGCGGGGGGCGGGGGGGGGCAGCAAGGTTTGCTTCTCTTTTGTAGCCGAGGACCTGAAAGCCCGGAGTCACCTGCACCCCGCCCCAGGCTGCACAGCCTGGCAGGGCTGCGGCTCTGACCGGGCCGTGCCGGCGACTCACCTCGTCCTTATCCACCACCTGGATGAAGAGGGGGAGAGCAAAGCCGACCTGCGCCAGCTCGGTGATGGCCACGCTGTACTCAGAGCTGTTGAACTCCGGGGCGTTGTCATTGATGTCGATCACAAGGATGTTGAAGGTCGTCGTGACCGTGGCATCAGACGGCGTGCGGTCGTCGTTCAGCTCCGTGCCCTGCGGACAGAGGCCACAGTTGTGACAACAGCTATCGTTTACCAAGGGCTTTCTCAATGCCAGGTGCTGCGCTATATGTGAATCATCCCATCTAATCCTCCCCACAACCCCAGGCGGGAGGTTCTATCATCAGCACCCCCTTTTACTGATGCGGAAATGGAGGTTCGGAAAGGCTGAGTAACTAGTGCAAGGTCACACAGCCAACGTAGGTTTCAAACTCGGGCAGTAAGATTCTAGATCCGACATAGGGATGAGGTGGGGTAGGAGGACCAGATAGATTTGGGGGCTCATCTAGGGGCAAAGGGAAAATCTTTATTCAGTTTGACGGAGTTAAAAATTGAGGCAAAGAAAGTCAAGGCCACATTGAGCATCTGCTATGGACCGAGCACAGCACTGGGTGCTGTGGGTTAGACTAGGGAATAGAGAGACTCGGGCCTCTGGGTGCCCAGTCTTTGGCTGCACCAGAGTCCTAGGGCAGAAAGCCCATTCCCAGGCCTCTCCCCAACCTTCTGAACAAGGATCTGTGGGCAAGAGGCCCAGGAACGAGCATCTTTCACCAGCTCCCCAGGGCATCCAGATTCACAGTCCAGTGTGGGAACCCACACTCACATTTTTTTTTTCAGGTTACAGAATTTTTATTTTTAGGAGGTACCAGGGATTGAACCCAGGACCTTGCACATGGAAAGCAGATGCTCAAACACTGAGCTACATCCGCCACCCCCCATGCTCACATTTTATATAAAGGACACACTGAGCTCAGGGTCCCACAGTGAGCTGGTGGCAGGCTGGGACCAGCCAGCAGCTCTCTCCCACTGGGTCCCATGGCCTTGACACTGGGAGCCATCCACAGCCAACCACAGACACAGCAGAAGTGGAGAGGAGCCAGCAGGCTGGGGGGGAGGGGGGACGACAAAAACTTCATCCGCACCCCAGGCCCTCGCAAGGTCAAGGAGAGCAATTAAGAGCCAGGCTGGGCCAGCGATCTCTCCACGCCCATAGAAGGGTCTCCCACCTCAGTGCCAGTCCTAGGGGGATGCTGGTGACAGGTGCAAGTGCCCAGCAAGGCCCCTGGCATGGCCCATGCTTGGCACACGTCAGTCCCTTCTTGACAGGTGCCCTGGGCTTGAGGCCCAGGAATCAGCGCAGCGGGGAGCAGAAGTGATGCCCCCCTGAAGCCGCCACCCGGCGGGGGGCCTCGGACGCTGCTGGGCGCTGGCATCGTGGCAGGGGGCCCAGTGGCCCCAGCCCCCTCCAGCCCCTGAGTCTCACCTTCACGGTCAAGATGAAGCCGTGGCTGTAGAGGGGGTTCTCCCGGTCCAGCAGCCCGTTGAGGGTCAGCGCTCCGCTGATGTAGTCCAGGGCAAAGATGCTGTTGGTGTTCCCTGCAGGGGAGAGAGGCAGTCAGGGGCGGGCCGGGCCCAGGGCAGGTGGACGTGGGCTGGGGCCGGCCGGGGCCTCTGCATCTGGGCATTAAGACCAGCGGGCCAGTTCAAATGGACGCTGGCTCAAGCAGCGGTGGAAAGAGCACAGGGACAGCAGGAGTGGAGGGCCCAGACCCTGCGGGCCGTGTCACCCGCCAGAGAGCCCTGCCCTCTTCCAGCTCCTTCCCACCTCCCTGACTGATGCCAGGAGAAAGGGCTGTCCTTAACTTCTCTCTAACACTAGTTTCTTTCTAACAGAGGGAACAGGCTTCAGCCTCAAAGCCTTCCCGAAAGAGCAGCATCCAGCCAGGATTCAATAACCTTGTTTTCGTTTTCCTTGTACTTAATTTCATAGTCATTTTCTATTTAAGGCAATTATCAAAATTTTCTATTTATGGAGGTGATAGAAAGTTTGCTTTTATGATAATGTAAGTTAGAACACAATTCAATTAAAATAAGCTCTTATTTTAAATACTTACTAAAATTTAAAAATACATATTTAATGGGAAGTGGATTTGGCCCAACGGATAGGGTGTCCATCTACCACATGGGAGGTCCATGGTTCAAACCCCGGGTCTCCTTGACCCGTGTGGAGCTGGCCCATGCGCAGTGCTGATGCGTGCAAGAAGTGCCCTGCCACGCAGGGGTGCCCCCCGCATATGGGAGCCCCACACGCAAGGAGTGTGCCTCGCAAAGACAGCAGCCCAGTGAAAAAAAAGTGCAGCCCGCCCAGGAGTGGTGCTGCACACACGGAGAGCTGACGCAGCAAGATGATGCAACAAAAAGAAACACAGATTCTGGGTGCTGCTGACAAGAATACAGGCGGACACTGAGGAACACACAGTGAATGGACACAGAGATCAGACAACTGGGGGGGGGGCAGGTGGGGAAGGGAAGAGAGAGAAAGAAAGAAGGAAGGAAGGGAGGAAGGGAGGAAGGGAGGAAGGGAGGAAGGAAAGAAATCTTAAAAAAATAAAAATAGAAAAAATAAAGTGCTGGTGCACAGATAACGGCAAAACCCATACATAAATGACGAGAGCTTTTCAGACGGAGGCCTCTGTAGCCCCACCACCCTCCTTTCATGCTGCCCTTCTCTAGGGACCTGGGACCTCCTTGGGTTCCCCAGATCACCAGGCTCATTCCTTCCTCCTCGTCTTTCCCCTCTCATTCTCCCCCTCCCGTCTGCCCAGGTCTCACGCCAGTCCTCCTCCTCCAGGAAGGCCATCCTGACCTCCCTAGCTGGCCCCTCCAGCCCCAATGGCAGGTGCACTGTTCTGTACTGAGCTCTTCTCCACTTGCTTCCTGCGTGTTACCTGGGTCTCCCCAGCCAGCCTAAACGCCCCCCGAGAAGGGGGTCCTGGCCCTTGCTGGGCACATGGAGGCATGCATGGTTCTGAAGGCTGAGGCCCCCAGCCCCTGTGGTCGCCTGGCCTGGGCCTCCACCGCGGCCCTTTGCCCCTCCCACTGGGCCGGGGAATCCCTCGGAAAACCCCAACCCCACGCTTCTCTCGGGCGTTTGTCAGTCTGCTGGTTCACTCCCGTCCTCCCTCCCATTCTCCTCCTCTGCAAGCCCCCGGGCCCCGTCCACTGGCCAGGCCCTGGGCTTGGCGCCGTGGGGGACGCAGGTGTCAGCCTGCCAGGAATTCTGACACCGAGGTCCTTGCAGCCTGGCCAGGCAGCTCTGGCACCCACCAGGCCAGCATCTCTGAGTACACAGCAAGGAGAGGTGCTCACGGCTGCAAGGTTCAGGGAAGGAAAGCTTCCTGGAGTGGTGGGATTGCTGCCACCACACACGAGCTGCGTGACCTTGAGCAACTTACCTCTGTGCCTCAGTTTCCTCTTCTGTAAAATGGGGATAATAATGGCATCTGCCACATGGGGCTATGAGGATTAAATGATTGAGTGTCGTTATCTGTTCTTTGGCTGGGAATAGTTCCTGGCACAAGATAACTACACAGTGTTGGTGTCTGAGCAGGTCCTGGGGGCCAGGCAGGCTGGAGGAAGGGTGGCTGGACACACATTCCACAAGGAGAGAATCAATACCCAAGCCTCTGGCACTCGCAGGAACACCGGGATCACCCACGGAAACGGCCATCTTTCCCTGTTCCTCCCCTTCCCTCAGTTCTACAGGGGTCTGCACACAGTAGGGCTCGTATTACCACTTGGATTCACTAGGAAAAAAGCAGAGGGGAGACAGTTCCCTCTTGCATTAGACTCTGGGGTGGGGGCTGCACTGGTCAGCAAGGTAGCCCATTGCCACCCGGGTTGTGGCGAAAGGCCCGCTCCCACCCAGTCCCCCAGCCCGCTGCAGGGGATTGACGAGACAGGGGCGAGGCTGCTGATGACCGTGGGGCCCATTTGGATCTCGTGTCCTCCTGATTAGGGGCTTTGAGAACCGTGACAGGGGCCGGACCAGGCAGGGGACGTCACTCCAGCCCTGCCGCTTGCCCAGCGCTTCCTCCCGTGGCCTAAGGGTGCTGGCAGGGACCTGCGGAGGCCCGTGGGGGACGCGGGCGTCCTTCCTGCTGGGTTTCGTGGCGCTGTCTGCGTACGGGGAGGATGAGGTTGCACGGAGGCTTATATCTACACGAACGTAAGGTTAGAGACCTCTAGCTGGGAACTCTGCTGCTGGGGAAACGGGGACCCTTGCCCCGTCTGTCCATTCAACAACCATTCATTGAGCTCCTATTATGGGTCAGAGATATATTCTAGTGGCGGTGCAGCCCTCAACCAGGTATCCACGTTGCAGAGCGATCAGTGCTGGGATGCGGTGAAGCACGGGGCTAGGTGAACATCGGAGCCCACTCCAACCTGGTGTGGGGGGCCACGGGGAGGAGCTCCCCGGAAGAAGCCCCGCACGGACCCGGCCACCTCGAGACTGCTGCGAAGCTCCTGGGGAGGTCAGGCTGTCCTTGTCCCCTGCTAGCACTGACCCACCCCGGGGCCAGGTGCTGGGCGGGAGAGCCAGGATGCCCCCAACATCGGCAGAGCCATTTAGGGGGCGGGTCCTCGGAGCGGCCTGAAGGCTGAGCTGAAGGGCTGGCCCCAGGCGAGACCTCAGAGCCTCTGCCCCCACTTCCTCCCCACCACACACGCCCACCCCCCAGCCCCAGGCTCAGCTCTCGTCATTCCAGATCCTCATACACGTTTATTCTTTCCAACAAATGAGCCCATCAAAGGTTTAACGAAATGTGATTCAATTTTTATCTTTGTAAGATCTTTCTCATAAATCATTTACAAATCAAAAGCCCCTTGCTGAACTATGGGTTTTAAGTTTTGGTTAGGAAAACAGGATGATCAACTTTGGCACACCCAGGTTTGTCTCCCTACTCAGAGCTGGCACCCCATTGATGGTCACGCTGCCTGCCTCCACCCTAGAATCTGGCCCAGCACACATCATCCCCCCCACCCCAAAACCTAGGTACCTTCTCCAACAACCTGTAGGGTCCCAGTTGGCACACGTTCCTACTTGGGGGCCTTTCCCCATACACACACACTTTTCTCTCACACATCTCTCTATATGGAGTTCACCTTCCAGGCTCTTGCCAAACATGAATGACTCATTGCCCAGGACCAAGAGCCAGAAAGGCTTATGCCCAGGGACTGACAAGGCCACCTGCCGGAGGCACCAACTCTGATGCTACTACTGTCACCATGGCAACCTCAGCAGTCACTGGGATGCCGGGCTCTCAAAGAGGCAAGAGTTAGGTGCTGTGCCCCAAACCAGAGAGGCCACGGCCATGTCTTGCTCAAAGACTGGTTGATTAGTTCACTCACTCACTCAAGTTCATACTGAGTGCCTACTGTGTGCAAGACACTAGCATACCAGGAGAGAAGAGCAGACAAGATTCATGGGCTGAGTCTCACTGTGAACATTGATATTGATAAATACTGTTGAATATATACAAACTGAGTTAAGGCCTCTGACGAAAAGCATCATGGAATACACAGCTGGTTAAAAGATTATGCTCTCTATTTGGAGTTGTCCTGAATGATATTGCAGGGACAGATGCAGGACATCATACATCCTGCCATAAACCCCTGAATGGCCTGGGGGAGAGTGTAAACTACAACATAAACTATAATCCATGCAGTGTATCAGTGCTCCAAAATGTAGTCACCAAATGCAATGAATGTGCCACAATGATGAAAGAGGTGGTTGATATGGGAGGAGTGGGGGTGGGTGGGGAGTGGGGTATATGGGAACTTCACATTTTTAATGTAACATTTTGTGTGATCTATGTATCTTTTTAAAAAAGGCAATTAAAATTTTGCTAAAAAAAAGATTATGCTCTCTGAAGATAAATGGTATGGGTTCTAATTTTGGCACTGCTACTGTCTAGCTGAGTTACTTTGGTCAAGTTACTTATATGGGTCTCAGTTTCCCAGTCTGTAAAATGGAGGTAATAATAGTCCCTACCCCAGGAGTTGCTGTTAAGATTAAATGAGTTGGCGGCGGACTTGGCCCAGTGGATAGGGCGTCCGCCTACCACATGGGAGGTCCGCGGTTCAAACCCCGGGCCTCCTTGACCCGTGTGGAGCTGGCCCACACGCAGTGCTGATGCGCGCAAGGAGTGCCCTGCCATGCAGGGGTGTCCCCCGCGTAGAGGACCCCCATGAGCAAGGAGTGCACCTCATAAGGAGAGCCGCCCAGCGTACAAAAAAGTGCAGCCTGCCCAGGAATGGCGCCGCCCACATGGAGAGCTGACACACCAAAAAGAAACACAGATTCCTGTGGCGCTGACAACAACAGAAGCGGGCAAAGAAGATGCAGCAAATAGAAACAGAGAACAGACAACTGGGGCGAGGGGGGGAGGGGAGAGAAATAAATAAATAAATAAATCTTGAAAAAAAAAAGAGCTGAAATGATTAATTCAGTGCCTACCACTGTGGTGCTCTGTGCACGGCCACCACAGCCTAGGAGCCTGAGCCTAGAGCTATTTGCCCGCGTGGGCACTGAGCCAAACCCACACTCCTGCAGGGGTGCTGAGAGCAAAACCCACAGGCCCACCAGGTTTCCCCCCAGGCCTCTGGTCTCTGCTCCCTCCATCGCCCGCCCCCCAGGGGAGGTCCCCACTTCCTGCCTTGTGCCCTCTGTGATCCTCCCACTCCCACCATCCTCCCTTCCCTGGGGGGCCTGGACTTGGCAGCTATACACACGCATTTCTCACACATGTATTTCTCTGCTCTCCTGGAAACCGATACCCCATGTCAACCCTCTGCTCTCCCGACATTCTTTACCCAAGTCCCGTGGGGGAGCTGGGGGCTGAGGGAGGGGGCTCGCTGGGGACGCCTTTCACCTGTTGGGCCCACATTGCCGAGCAGAAGGGCAGCTGCTTTCCCTGGGCTGACAGGTGCTGTCCTGGCTGGATGGGGGGAGTGAGCACCTGGGGGGGGGCGGTGAACTTGGGTGGGGGGTACCTGGTTGGGGAGAGATTCTTGGGTGGAGCAGGGCTGTCCCTCTACTGCCCTAAGCATTCTGGGGACTGGTGAGTCCCAGTGTTCACAAAAGAGAAGCAGGCCCTCTTCGGGTCCTGCTGGGTCCCCTGGGGGTGACCCGTTCCTGTTGGAGCTACGGCGTGAAGACTCTTCAGGGGTGTAAGAGGGAGCTGAGACAACGTGAATCCACCGCGAGAGCACGGGAGCGGGGTCGGCTCACAGGCGTCATGCCTGTTTTTTATTAATAAAGAGAAGCCACTGCTCACTACGCACTTCCCACGTGCCAGGCACGGGGCTACGCGGTCTGCACAGCCACACGACTTCTGCTTTACAGTCGCACTGTAGGGAGCTATGCCCTGTGACGTGTGAGGAAGCAGGCTTAGGGCCGTTAAATAACTCGTCCACGGCCACGCGACCCGTAAGTGGTCAGCTCAGACTCAGATTTAAGACTCTCTCCCCTCCCACTCACACGTTAGCACCCACGCTAAGCCCCGCCCTGTGCGAAAGGACGAGGAAACGTGGCGCGACAAGTAAGGGATCCTCCTCCACAGAGCGCGGTGTCCAGGAAGAGAGCCGCTTTTTCCTTAGGGGGAGTCCTGGATAAAAACCAGGACACATCCCGGAAAGCTCTGGCCAAATTCCTCTACGATAGGGCTGTCTGTAGCCGCGGGACGTCCGGGTGGCGATGTGCTCTGGGGGGCTGGAGAGGTGGGCTCCAGTGGAGACCTGAGCGAGAAGGCAGGGCTGGCGGGAGCTGCTGTCAGGAGAAGGGGTGACATATAGGCACCGGGGACATACATAGCGCATGCGAGAACGCTCCAGGGCAAGGCCGGCCTTTACGGCAGAACTGTGGTTCAATGGAGGATGAGCAGGAAAATTCACCAGGCAGGAAGGACACAGAGAGGCGGACGTCAGAGAAGAGGGTGGGAAGCAAGGACAGCGTGAGGCGGCTGCAGGCTGGAGGAAAGGAGGTCAACAGGGCCAAACAGGGCAGAGACGCTCAAGGGTACGAAGACCTGGCAAAGCCATGCCTGGATCTTCACACGCCCGCAGAGATCAGACTAAGATGCGGAGGAAGTTGAGGGGCACGGAAGTGGGGACAGTCTGGTGTTTAAAAAAAAAAAAAAAAAAGCAGAGCGGAGAGTGGCAGCTAGAGGGCGCAGCAGAGTCGGGCCAAGGGCTGGGCTGCTTCCTAGGAGGTGAAAGGAGGGGGAGATTGGGTGGGAGAGCTGCAGGTGGGGGGCTTTGGGGGGCCGGGGAGCACAGGCTCCTCTCCCCCTTCTTCCTTCAAGGCTGGCGGGCTACCCCTGCCCCCTTGGTATCGGCTCCCAGCACCCTGACCCACAGCAGAGTGGGCTCTGGGAGGGGCAGTTCAGTGAGCCGCTGCCCTGCGGTGGGCTCACAGGCCGATGGCTTTCAGCCGCTTCGTCCGCTCTGCTGGGCTATCAGGACTGCCCCCCTCTCTGCTCTCGCTGCCTTCGGAGTTAAAGGAAAACCAGCGGCTCCCTCCTTGGCCTGAGTCCTGCTGTCCTTAAGAGCCACCCCAAATGCCACCTGCTGCAGGAAGCCCATCCTTGTCTCTCCAGCGGAGGCTGCGCCAGCGCCCACTGCTCTGAGCCCCTGAGCCCCGGCTGGCCGGGCCTCGAGGCTAAGGGCCGGGTCTCCTGCCTCCAGCTCCTGCGGTGCCCTGAACAATGCTCACGACCTAGGACCCCCGGAAGTTTAGCTTCCTCCCTGCAGCCATCAGGAAGTGTCAATCAACACACATCACCTGGGCGCCTACTTTGGGCCTAGCCCAGGCTACAGCCGCGGGAGAGAGAGAAGAAGAGAACGGCGCTGTCCAATGTAGAGCTTGTGATCTAGCTGGACTTCTGGGCTGGGCGCTGGCTGACCGCTCCTGGCCTCTGAGTTGGTCACCTGGCCCTCTCCAGGTTCAGGGTCAGGGCCTTACCCAGGGAAGTGAGCAGAACCGGGATCTGCACTCCCTGTCTGAGCCATGGTCTGTGCCTGGGGTCTTTTAAATCAAAACCCAAGGGATGACCTCCTACTGTGTGTAAAAGACCTGGGAATGAACAACGGCTCTGCCCCATGCAAACCACTCGTTCCTTGGAGCCAAAGTCCTCAGCTGCATGCTGCAGGTGCCGGCTCCCACCTCACCAGGCCTTCGAGGGTCAGGTGTGATCATGAGCATAAAGCACCTATTATGAGTCCTGGCACATAGTAGGAGCACATTGTGGTTCCCTTCCCTTCTTTCTCTGCAGGGCCTGTTTCTGACCAGAACACGGGTCAGACCAGGTTGCCTCACCTGTGGTCCATCTTGTCCAGAACCAGCTGTGAGAGGGGATCTCCCCACAATAGTCAGGCACTGAGTTCTTACCTTGTGCCCAGCACTATGCAAAGTGTTTTGTATGCGAATCTTATTGAATTCTTACAAAACCTCCATGAGATAGGCACTATTATCCCCAGTTTAAAGACGAGGAAATTGAGGCATGGAGAGGTTAAAAATAACTTGGCACTAGGTCCCCCAGGTAGCAAAGGGTGCAGCAAGGAGTTAAACTCAGCTCCTGCTAAGCTCAAGGGTTCACATCCTACCCAGAGGGCCCCCGGTTTTGCTCTCTCCCCTGTCAAGTGGACCCTATTAAGCAGTGACAATTGAGCCAGCCGGCAGCCCCCACACAGCTGGGTGGAGCCATGTAGTTTTGACTGGTATAGAACTGTATCACAGAATAATGAAAATTGGGAGTCCATACGAGATATGGGCTCTGGGAAAGGCATCTTATGAATTAAAAATGGTTCCTTAGCCGCCCGCTGACAAAAGGGGCCCGTGTCCCGCGTGGCACCGGCTGGGCTGCATTCAACAGCTCTGTGATCGACATATGGCAACCGGTGGTGTGGGTTACCGTGGCCTGCAGCGAGGCGGGGGACACAGGCGGATCGCTTGCTGCCCTCCCAAGGACCCTCGGGGAGGCAGCACGCAGCCAGCCCCCCACCCCCGTCTTCAAAGCTGCCCCCGAGGAAAGCAGCCTCTTCCCCTCAGCTTTTTGCTGGGTGCCCGTCTGCATTCAGGTCTCAGCTCAAGTGTCGCTTGCACACGGAGCCCTCCCTCACCACCCCACCTTCCCACCGGTGGGCCTGCTGAGAGGCCACTCTGGCCCCCGGGGATTCCATAGTGGGGACCACCAGGGCTACTGCTGGGATCAGAATCTCCCATTCCCTGAAAAACCTTTACTCTGCAACTGAGGGAACGTCTTCAGAGGGAGTACTGGTGGCCACACCCACACACAGTTACCAGGATGTTCAGCCCCGTGCCGCTTAACGAGGACAGCGGAGGACAACCTCAGTGTCCAACAACAGGGGATCAGCCCGACAAGTCAGATGAAATTCAGTCAGTCTTTAAAAATAATACAGCAGAAAAGTTCTGTGACTTGAAAAGATAGACATTCAAGATGCTAAAACAAAGGAATCACAAAATGGTATTGTTCAGTAAGAATGAAATGTTAAAATGTGAAAGGTGGGCTCTGAGTGGCGATGCTAGAGCAGGGTTTCTCACCCACGGTCCTCCTGGCAGTTTGGACCTGATGCATTTGTTGTGGGGGCTCCCCCGTGCACAGTAGGAGCTTTAAGCGTCCGTGGCCTCTGCCTGCTAGATGCCAGGAGCAGACCCTCACCTTCGGCTGTGGCAATCAAAAATGTTTCCGGAGGTAGTCAGATACCCCATGGGGGCAAAAATTGCCTCCATTGAGAACTGCAGCTCAAGAGTCAATTTAGCTTTCCCTTTTGACTTACTTGAGTTAGATACATTTTGTTTTTTTTTTAAGCCAATATGAGTTCCTTAACAAAGTTATCCCCAGTGCTCTGTGTCTACGTGCTCTAAGTTGGTCCTAGATTCAGGCTGATTGGTAAATGAATTCCTTTATTTAATTTTAGTTTATTTATTAAAAGATCTATTTTATTTTATTTATCCACCCCCCCCCCTTGCCACTTGTGCTCGCTGCCTGCTCTCTCTGTCCATCCGCTGCACGGTCTCCTGTGTCTGCTTCTCTTCTCGTCTTCTTCTCTTTAGGAGGCACTGGGACCTGAACCTGGGACCTCTGATGTGGGAGAGAGGCGCTCAATCGCTGGGGCCGCCGCGGCTGCCTGGGCTGCTTGTCTCTCATTGTCTTTCCTCCATGCCTCTCTTTTCGTGTGTGTGCTGTCTCGTATCAGCTCTGCACTGGCCAGCTCCGCTTCACCAGGAGGCCCAGGGAACCGACCCCAGGACCCCCCGTGTGGTAGGCGGGAGTCCAATCACTTGAGCCACTCCCGCTCCCCCTTTTATGAGCTGGCCTTCCTCTCCCTGGTACACCACCGTTACTGGCTCGGTCCACTGAGTCTGGTGCTCCCTGCGGGAAGGGACCTTTCCTGCCCTGGTCACTGCCCCTTCGGCCAGGGTGAAGGGGCACGCCTGCTCACAGAGGGTTTGCAAGGCGTGGGGGGCGGGCCCTGAGCAGCATGGGGTGAGGTCTCTACCCTGGAGCAGCGTCCGGGCCAGGTGAGGGCGCAGCACCTGTGCCGGGGGAATTCCCTCGGGCCGGGCAGGGCAGGCTTTGGGGAAGTGTGGCCAGAGAGAGCATTCCTGAGGGGCCTCGCCCCAGCCAGAGGGGAGTGTTCCCGCCGTGGGAGCCAGTGGGAGGAGCAGCGTTCCCTGGAGCCGGGAACCCAGGGGAGCAGTCTGGATTTTTATCTGATTCTGGCCCACTGGCAGGGCTAAGCTGGCAGCAGGAAGGCCCGCTGGTGGCGAGGACACGCACTGGGTGATGGCAATGAGGACACCCATAGAACGAGGGCCAGCCCTTATCGAGGCCCAGCGCTGACTGTGTGCCGGGCAGTTACCCGTCTCAGCCTGTCCCCTTCACACACCTCCAGGCGGAAGGCAACATCCCGTCACTGTCCTGTTCCTTTCTTCATTCCCATTTTACAGGTGAGAGAGCCGAGGCCCAGGGCCACTGAGTGGTGGGTCTGAAGTCTCACTGCAGGATCAAGGCCACGACTGTCTGACTCCAGAGTCTGCAGGCTTAGCCCACGTGCCAGGCCGTCCCTGAGACGGGGAGTGTACTCCCACTTGCCGGCAGAGTGCTTTTGCTGTTTGTTCACATGCACCATCTGATGGGCTCCTCAAAACACCCTGCAAGGTCAGCACTGCCACCTTATTTATCAGATGTGTAAACTGAGGCTCGGTCAGGTGTAGTGACATGTCCAGGAAGCATGGTTACTTAGTGGCCATGCTGGGATTCGAACCTGGGGCTCGTGGGTCTCAAATAGCCCTCATGGCTGCCCAGGGCTCGGTCTCTCTTGTGTGAGGCTGGTGCTCCCTTAGCTCCTGGAGCTGGAGCAGCCGGGAGGAGAGCAGCATGGGGAGAAGGAAAGCAGAGGCTGCTCTGGGACCCGCCTGCTCACCTGCTGGAGTCTGGTAACATCCAGGGCCAGGGGCAGGTGCACCCAGCTAGAGCCAAGGATGGCCTGGGCTGGCGGGCCAGAATGCCTGTGCCCACCCTCCACCGGGGTCCTTCCTTGGGTCACACTGGCCCGTGGTCCCCACTGGGCTGCCTGCTTGGCCCGCCGCCAGCCAGGCCCCATAACTCACCTGAGGCTTGGCACTCGAGAGCGCGTCGGGGCTCAGGGAGATTTATGGGCTGCGATAAAGCCATCTCAGGCCTCGCATAAGCAGCGTTTTATACTTGATGATCTGAAAGGCCTTGTCCCTCAGGGGGTGCGTGGGGGGGGAGGAGGAGGGGAGACACTTAAGAAAACAAAGAGGACAGCGATCAGATGCCCAAGGAGAAGGAGGCGCGAAGGGCGCCTGTCTGTCACCCTGGCAGAGCTGTCGCCCCGCTCTCCGGCACCAGTGCTGACGCGGCAATGGGACGTGGGAAAGACAGGCCCAGGGAGTGGGGTACCAGAGACCACCCACCATATAACCAGGCGTCTCCAGCAGGCCTGGGGTGGGGGCCTGGTAGTGCCCCCAGGGAGGCCACCGTCTAATGGGGCAGACTGGTCAGCCCAGAGGAAGGACAAAGCACACATATACAGAAAGTGACT
Source organism: Dasypus novemcinctus (assembly GCF_030445035.2). Classification (NCBI taxonomy): domain Eukaryota; kingdom Metazoa; phylum Chordata; class Mammalia; order Cingulata; family Dasypodidae; genus Dasypus; species Dasypus novemcinctus. Next base: position 80,621,950 of record NC_080678.1, on the reverse strand, counting down.
GAAGAACTCAGACAGCGCTGGCCACCGAGGCAGGAGACTGCTGCTTGCTACATCCCAGCTCTGAGCTTGTGTGCCTCTCTGGGCCTCAGTTTCCTCACCGGAGGTGAGAAAACCTGCCCTGCTCAAAGGGCAGTTTGGAGGTTCCGTGACATAAGGGACCTGAAAATACTTTACAAACAGACCAGTGCTGTACCTGCATCAGGTGTGCTTGCGAGTCCAGTGCCTGGGGCAGGTGGAATTACGCGGTGCCTGGAACTGGCATTAGAAAACACTACGGGGGATGAGGGGGGCATTGCCAGTTGCGGTGCACTGAAGTTGGTGGGATGAGGGGGCTCGGCTTCCGGAACCTTCTCTCCCAGTCCTATTTCTCAGGTGTCAATGTTTTCTTGGAAATGCTACTCATTCAATTCACGATCTTGTCATCATCATGATCGAATGGAAGCAGCTTTGGATCCCAGCGTCACTTCTTCTAGTCATGTTTGGGCCACGGACTTCACCGCTCTGGGCCTCAGTTTCCCCATCTGCCTCTAGGTTTGCTGGGAGGGTCAAGGAGACAACGGGCACGGAGCCAGGCCCACGGCCGCTCCCCCTCCAAGCGCTGCCAAGTTCTGGAGTGAATGACTTTCAAATCCGTGGAAGGAGAGCCCATCACACACACCTTCCGCTGGGTAATTTATGAATCAAATTGTGCTCCGTCAGGGCTCCACGGCCCAGAAATAGATGTGGTCGGACGAGGTTCAGGGAGCCGGCCTCAGACACAGTTATCTTCATAGAAACTGGCCACCAGCAGGAGGACGGGCCCCGACAACTGACCTTGAGGGGCTCCCTGGGGGCCGCAAAGCCCCCCTCAGGCTTACCCCTGATTTCAGTTCTGAAGAGAGGACAGAGATCTGCCTGGGGCTCAGGAGGAGAGCTGGGTGACCCTTGGCCAGTTACTTAACTTCTCTGGGCCCCAGGATCCTCCCCTACTTAAAAAGCCTTCTCTTTGGTGGTGGTTTTGTCCAAATGTCTTTGTTTCAGTAGCAAATCCTTTCATCAAACAAAATCTTACACAGAACGCCAGCATGTGAAACAGCCAAAGACTAGAGCTGACTGGCAGCCATGGCTGAAGGAGATGGGGGGCCTGGGGGTCCAGCGCGCTCAGCACCCTGTCACCCCCCAGAGCGAGCTGAGGGGTGGGGCTGGGCCCAGGGCTTCGGGGAGCCTGGAAGTCCCCGAGGACTCCTTCAGCTCTAAGATGCCACGGTCGTCCACGAGTGCCCGCCTGGGAAGCCACAGGCCCATCAGGCCTTCCAGACCACCCTAGAAGGATCTAGGAAATGCTGCCAGGCAGGTGGGTTTCCCGGGGTTCAAAGGATCAACCCTTCTTCATCTGGAAATGATCTTTCTGACGAGGCAGAATATTGTAGTGGCTCGTGCCCCAGGGCTCACATCTCAGGGGCACTCAGCCTTCACCAGCTGTGTCACTCTGGGAAAGCTTCCTAACCTCTCTGGGCTGTAATTTCCTCAGCTGTAAGGCAGATCGATGCTATTTATCTCATAGAGCTGATGAGAAGACTAAAAGCATGGAACACATCTATTTAGCCAGCACAGTAAGCAACACATCATAAGTACTCAATAAATACCAGCTGTTACAATTTCTTTAGTAGAAGGAAGGAAACTTGGCACTCGATAAATACTGTGCTGTGTGACACAATAAACTTGCTGATGGGTAAACGGAGGTGGGAGGTGAAAGAACGTCTCCTGTGGTTGGCAAGTGCTTGAACTGAGATTTGAAGGCCAGGGCTTCCGATGCCACAGCCTATGTTCCTTCTCTTATTCCTCCCTAGAAACACTGCTTCTAGAAGGCTCCACCAGGAAGCCTGCAGACCGTGCCAGCCCAGTTGCCCGATGTTGGAGGGTTTTCCCACATCTGGTCAGTGACTCAGAATGTAACATCAAAGCAGATGTTTCTGGTCAGGGAATGACTAGAGGAAAAAACTGCAGATTTAAAGTAGAAACCACCCAACAATGTGGAAAACATCAAAAATCTCTTATTCTCCTGGAAATGAGTGAGTCAGAATCATCAGGTTCACAAGAAGAGATGGCAGATCTGTCCTGCGGTGCGGGAGTTCCCAGTCTGCAAAGAGGACCAGGGTTCCCCAGAGGGCGCCTGGCAGCGCTGGGATGTGGGGAAAACCTTCTGTGATCAGATGATTTGGGAAACGTTGAACAGGTCTCTTCACTGCAGGACCTGTCAGAGTCTTTGATGTGCTCATGTGCGTTGTGTCCTGCCAGGACTGGGACACTGTGATGCAGTGTCTCACCAACTGATCCAGGCACAGCTCCCTTTTCGCAGGTGCTCTCTTAAGGGGCTGGTAGTCTGGGAAACCCACTGAAACAACAGAAAGTGTAAAAGGTCCTGCTTTTACAGGTCCCTGCAGTGGAGGTCTCTGAGCCATGTAAGTTAAATGCATCGAGCGTGAGAGATGGAAAATGGGAGCGTGCTTAGAGCCCATCAGGTCTAAACCTACCCCTCCCTGGTGAACTGAGGATCAGAGATGGGGAGTAATGTGGCCAACATCACACAGCAAGGCAGAGGCAGGGCTGGCACCAGACAGGCAGACCTCAAGTCTGAATGCTGCTTCTCTACCTGACCTTCCCAGGCCACAGGTCGGATGTGGGTTCCAGGCCAGTGTGGCAGCTCTGGGCCCTGGAAGCTTTGGGCCCACATTGAAAACAAACAAACAAACACTTTTTACTATGCAAAATTTCAGTACATAAATGTAAAGACAAAAGTGCAAGGAAGTCCCACGTCTCCTCGCCAGGTTCAACAACTACCGACGCTTTGCCCATCGTTTCATTTCGACTCGCCCTCCACCATTACCAATTTTTCCTGCAGTTAAAAGAGCAAATTTCAGTTCACCCTTAAATATCATAAGCATCCCCGGTAAGGACTTACAAAATTACAACCAAACCTGCCATTGTCACACTAACCAAAATTAGCGATTCCTTACTAACCGAACACCTAGTCTGTATTCAAATTATGGATCCCATTTTGAAGACAGTATCAGAGGCTTTAACCCTCTCTACTCATTCCTCAGAAACCAGGACTCTGAGGCCACTGAAAATGCAAGCAAGGTGTTGTCCACAAGATGTGTGATGCTTCATTTCCTAAACGAGAGCAAAAAAAGAACAAAAAAGATCCAAAGCAAATAGGGCAAAATGTTGACAACTGGAATCTGGGAGGAGTCCATGGTGGGGGATGTTAGTTTCTGTAATTTTAAAAATATTTGCCAGCTGCCGCGCTCTCCTGAGGACAGCCAGGGGCTGGTGGTCATTTCATCCTGGTGGCCCAGCCCTCAGGATGCCCTCATCTTCCAGCCCGAGCCTCAGCCCCAGATGTCACATCTTGTCTCTGGCCCTCAGCCCGGTGTCCCGCCCCAGCGGGCACTCAGAGAAAGCGTGAGGAATGAACCAGCCAGACGGGGGTGTCCCGAGACGCTCCCGTCCCCTTGGCTCACGCAGGCAGGAGCTTCTGCTGAGCAAGCGGGAAACAGTAAAAGGAGAGAGACGTCCTTGCTTTCGGCAAATCTTTCCAAAGTGTCTGACCACTTTTTTGAGGGGAAAAAAAAGAGGCCACAGGACAGGGTGCAGGGATGCCAGGCCTGGCGTCCAGATCTTGTCTGCCGGCCTGGCCGTCGGTCCCCACTCTCTTGGCAGGAGGGCACAGGCACCCGACAGTTCCCACTCCAAGTTCTGTAAATAAACTCTCACTGAGGGTGGGGAGCGAAGGGGCCTGCTGGAGACAGACGACATCTTTGGGAAGCTCCTGGCACTGCCCCAGCACGGGGCCAATCCTCAAAGCCCAAACACCCACCTTAGCCGAGATCAGAAAGAAGGGGTCCCCTAACCTCTGTCCAGATGTGCCTGCTCTCCCTCCCAGCATTAAGCCCAAGCAACGCCGGCGGTGGCAGCCCCGATGGCAGCTCCCTGGTCGGAAGGCGACTCATGGTTTTCATTACCAAGGGCGGGGTGGGAGCCTCAGGCAGGGGCCAGCCCCGCCACGTGTGGCCCGTCGCCGGGCGTGCCCGGTTGGCGAGGGTGGCCGCGGGGCCCACTGCTTGCTGCCAGACCCTCCCTCCACTCCTGGGTGCCGTGACCAGCCCCTGCTCTGTGTGTGTGTGGGGAGGGGGGGGGTCGGAGCAGGAGGGGGTGTGTGGGAAAGGGAGAGCGAGCCCAGCTGGCCGAGGGACAGGACGCAGGAGGGACAGATGGACTGGGAAGAGCAGGGAGGCCAAGGGCCGGGACCTGGCCCTCCTGGAGAAGGGTGGTCACTGAAGAAACCGGGAGCGGGCAGGAAGAGGCGTGAGCGGCTGGCAGACAAAGGCACAGACCCTGGGCAGGGCGTGCGCAGGGCACTCAAGGTCGTCCCTTGCCTGGGTCGCCACGGTGGTCTCCCGCAGTCTCCCTGCTTCCTTCTTGTCCCCTCCAGCCCTTCGACACAGCAGATTTGTTTTCAGATCTCTTAACAGCCTGCTCCGTACCTGGTTAGTCCACTGTAATGTCCTCCCAGGGCAAATGGAGCGCGTCCTGGCCAGCGTGCCCCTAAGTGATGCAGCTCTCTGACTCTGCTTTCTTCTCCAGATTCCCTAATCCCCACCACTCCAGCCTCATGGAAACTCTCTCAACTTTCTGTCTCTTAAATATACCAAGCTCATTCTTTTCTTTGTCATTTTAACCATTTTTAACTGTCCAACACAGTGGCATCAATTATATCCATGATGCTGTTGAACCGTCACTACATCCATCACCCCAAGCAAACTCTGCACCTGCTAAGCAGAGACTCCCCGTTCCCCAGGCCCCCCGCGATGCCTAACCTACTGTTTCTATGGAGTTGCTTCTTCTGGACATTTTTTATAAGTGGAATTGGGCAATTTGTGTTCTTTTGTGCCTAGCTTCTTTTCGCACAGCATATTTTTGAGTTCACCAGGTTGTGGCATGTATCAGAGCACCATTCCTCTTAGAGGCTGAGTAATGTGCCATTGGATGGAGAGGCTGCTTTTCTTTTTTTCAATCCATTATCTGTTGGTGGACACTTGGGCTGTTTCTGTCTCTTGGCCATTATGAATAACGCCGCTATGAACACTGGGGATTTCAAGTCTTTGGGGGCCTGCATGCAGGAGTGGAGTTGCCCGAACATACGATAAGTCTACGAATAACTTTTCAAGGAACCGTCAAGCTGGTTCCACAGCAGGCCAAGCTCATTCCTGCCTCAGGGCCTTTGCCCAAGCTGTCCCCCCGGCCTGGAACTTGTTCCCTGTAGGGCCGCACGGCTGCCTGCTCCACCACTGCTCGAGCCCTGACTCAGATGGTACCCGATCACAGAGGCCGTCTCCAAACGCCCCAACCAAGCAGCCCCAGCTCAGTTATCTCCATCACGCCCCCCTGTTCTCCCTTCTTGCGAGTACTGGTCACTCTGTGAGATGATCTCTTCTGTTAACCTGCTGAATTATTTCCTGACTTTCTCACTAAACTATACATTCCATGAGGGCAACAGCTTTGTCTGTCTTCTTCATGCCGGTCTCCCCAGCAGCTGGCCCAGGAGAGGTGCCGGGTAAACCGTCAGGAAGAGTCACAGGAGCCAAGCTCCGGGCCTAACTAAAGGGATGAAGGCAGCCCCCGGTCTGCCCCGCGGCTAGAGGCAGAGCAGTGACCAGAGGCAGCCACCCCGCCTCCTGGCCCGGCCCTCCTTCCTCGCTCCTTCGGGGGCAGAGGCCAGGCCAGCCCTGCTTCCCTGCCCTGCCAGCAGGTGCCCCGTGGGAGGCAGGCTCCGGGGCCTGCCATGGGGGGCTCCAAAGACCCCCCCCAGGGAGGGACCTCGACGGCTTCCTATACCTGTGATGGCATCAGGGCAGAGGTGGGGAGTGGGGAGCACGGAGAAGGAATGAGAGTTGGGCAGAGTAGTGGAGAGAGCTCCAGCCTGGGCGACGGGCATTTCCCTTCCCTGCTCGGAGCCTCTATTTTCTCATCTGTGACTTGGGAGGGTTGGACTGGATGAAGTTGGGGCTCCTGCGGTCCGTGCCAGCTGAGCCCCACAAACTGGGCCCCCCATGCTGGGAGAGAGAGGGAGACGGGCGAGGGGGCAGGGCGATGGTGCCAGTCCCGCTCCCCCACCTCCCTGACCCCAGTCCCGCGGGCGGTTCTCGCCCGGCCTGGGTTATCAATCTCCCTCCACCTGGAGAACGCCCCTAAATGAAATTCTTACTGGCGTGTGGGCCTGTGATAGAACAAGTCACTCGCTTTGCCTGGGAAATGAAAGATGATAAGGCAGAGTTCCCGGGACAGAGGCGATCTCCATAAATCTGCCAAAGTGTGCTGGGGATTACTTTGTGGGATTAATTATCTGTCCTTCAAACAAAGACCTGACCTCGGCGGCTGAATGTCCCCAACCTCCGAGGGAGGGAGTGCTGGGTGTGAGGGGGGTGGGCCCAGGGTGGGCTGGCCCAGTGGGCACTGTCCTGGGGTTTCCTTCCCATCCTCTGAATGTGTCAAGGGCCACCCGGCTTCCAACACTTTCTGCAGCTTGTCCCTCCCGGATCTGTCCAGCCATCGGGCCTCCCATCCGCTCCTCACCCCATCCCAGGCAACCCTAGCCTCATCTCCTCTCCTACTTGTCTCCCTACTGCCTGAAGTTGGGGAGGGGTCCTGGTATGGGTGGGAAAGTCCTGTGGGCAGTGGACAGAGTAAAGTGCTGTGGGAACCACTTCACCAACCGCGTGACCTCGAGCTTTCCTGAGCCCTCAGAGCCTCAGCTACGCAGCTGTGAGACAGGAACGGTGGACACAGGGTCTGTCCATGCCCCGTGGAAAGCACAGGACCTGCCGGTGCTTGGCCTGTGGAAAGCACAGGACTTGAGACTCACAGACACAGGTTTGAATCCTCGCTCTGCCACTTCTTGGCCTAGCGTGGCCCTACGTCACATAACCTTTCTGAGTCTCAGTTTCCCCATCTGTGAAATGGGAACGCTGTCCGTGCTTACTGAGGCACTTGTAAGACGCAGCCTCTGTGGACGGCCTTGGCCGCCAGCGGGCGTGGGTGTCCGCTGACCTCCTGGTTACGGCTGCTGAGAGCAGTGGGTCCAGGCAGCTCTCTGGTTTCTGCTCTCACCCTGGGCCAGTCTCTTCTCCCTGCTGAGGCCCAGCTGTGTGCAGACCCTCCCCCACCCCTGAACAGGGACAAGCAGAGGGCACCCACCCCGGCGCCAAGGAAAGGCAGTGCTAATCACAGGAGGGGCTGCCCAGAGCCAGGCGTGAGGGCAGTCGGGCCCCAGTTAGTGGTTCTGAGTCACACAGGCCGCGGAAGAAAGCTGGCTGGTACAGGCTGTGGGTCCCCTGGAGAAGTACAGCGCGCATGTGTTCTGGCTCGTTGGTGGGTTCTGAGGAGGCCTGCAGCATCAGCAGCTCATATCCAAGAGCCTGATGGACACATGGATCCCAAGGGATCCAGTGATCACCATGAGGGGAGGAGAACAGATGCTTGTGACCCCCCAGGCCAACCAGGCGGCCATAGTCCAGAGGTGACACTGCCTTGGGCATGGGGTGGGGGTAGGGGGCCATAGAGGAAATGGAAGCCAAACTGGATGGTGAGCAGGAATCTCCCCTTTAGAAATGGAATGCAGGTGAGCCCCCGCCTACTCCAGTCACCAAGCAGATGAGGCCGGGTCAGTGGTCAGGGAAGGCTTCCTGGAGGAGGTGACTAAGGTGATAAATTGTAAAGGAGGAGAAGGACACAGAAAGATGGCAAAAGTGGGAACAGGCAGATAATTACAGAACAGATACTGAGGGCTCTTCCCTGATCTTCCCAAGTGCCCTTCTGTCAAGAAGATGCCATGAAAAGTCAGTTATTTCTCTAGGCAATGTTGATAAACTTGGAAAAACAGTAATTTACTGAGCACTTACTTCTGAGCACTCACTCTACTCCAGGCACAGCGCTAAACACAACCTTTCCATGAGCTAGGTGTTTTCACCTCTTTTTCCAAAGGCAATTTGTCTGAGGTCCCGCAGGCAGTGTAGACGGAGCCAGGATTTGACCTATCTGACCCAAAGGCCCCAGCGGCTACCTCAGCATACAATGCCCAGGCCTCTCCTCAGGGAGCGTTACATCAGTTACTCTGTCTTGGAGGTGGCACGTCTCATCACTCCAGGTTGGGTCGAGGCAGGGACAGGTCTGGACTTTTATTTCTATGGCCTCCAGGAGGGCCAGAGGCTGAAGGACGTGCTCTGAATCCCAGAGAAGCACAATGAGAAAGAAACACCAGGGACTGCCTGGACATGGACGTGAGGGGGAGGGTAGGATTTGGGCGAAGGTGGAGATGGCTACCCCTTCTCCCCCGAGATGGCTCCCTTGTCTGTTTGTTCTTTGTATTTGCTCATTGTCTGCTGGTTTCTTTTTTTTAGGAGGCACCAGAAACTGAAACCAGGACCTCCCGTGTGGGAGGCAGGTGCCCAACTGCTTGAGCCACATCCACTCCTTGCTTGTTTTTCATTGTTTTTCTTTTTCGCTCGCTCTCTACTCATTGCTTGCTCATTGTCTTTGCTCAATATCTGCTTGTTGTTTGCTCATTGTTTGTCTTCTTTAGGAGGCACTGGGAATTGACCCTGGGGCCTCCCATGTGGGACGCAGGCACCCAACTGTCTGAGCCACATCCACTCCCCGGGGAGATTGCTTTTTCAGATCTGCTGGTTCCGTCTGACTGGACTTCAGATTTGATCTCCAAAATTGGAGCCCAAACTGCCTGGGTCCAAATCCTGCCTATGATATTTACTGAGCTGCCTTGGACTTGGTTTCCCCATCTGTAAAGTGGGGACAATAATAGTAGCTACCTCATACGTCTGCTGTGAGGAGTAAATGAATTAATAACACATGAGCAGCTTAAAGCTATGTCAGGAACATGGTGATTGCCTGACAAATGTTAGTGAATGTTATTACAGCTGGGATTTCCTCCCAATCCATACCCCCTCTTCTCCAAAATAAGTACCAATTCCAATGCTTTGATATATGTCCCTGGATGTGCATGCGTTCCTAAGTAGCTACCTATTTAGGTGTGCATTTGTTTGTTTGCAGACATGGTATTATGTTTTCCCATTCTATTTCACTTATCACTCAACACTAGGTTTTAAAGATTTATCTATTATGCTCTATATACATTTATTAAGTTGAACCTATGAAATTATAATACTGAAGTTTGACTATTTTTTATCTTAAAAGAATGGCAATTTCACATGACTCAGCCTAATAGTCTGTGGTTTCTACTGCTGCAAAGCATTCTTTTTTTATTTTTTTCCAAAGTATTCCTGAGTGCAGGAGTCTGCAAACTTTTTCTGCAAAAGGCCAGAGAATAAATAAATATTTCAGACTTTGCAGGCCAAGAGGCAAAAGCAAGACTACGATGTTGGTATGTTTTTAAAAAGAGAGAAAAGAAATTTTCACAAAAATTTTTATTTATGAAATTCAAAATAAAGTAGTAATAATGGGAAACAATTTTTTTTTTTGCAATACAGGTCTACTAATGAAAAGAATGGAATTTTTATGTGTGTGTGTGGGTGAATAACATTTTGCTTAACTGAGTTCAACGATAGCATTCCCTACCACCAAATCAACAGCAAATAACTGTCATCTTTAAAAGTCACTCTTAGCTAGCCAGCCATACCAAAACAGGTAGCAGAATTTGGCCCACATACCCAAGGAGGGTGTAAAGAAGTTGGTTATTATAGTTGCGATTTACATTTCTCCAATTTCTAGCCAGTTTCATATATCCATTTGTCACTTGGGTTTTCCAGTCTATGGAGATCCTTTGCTTATTTTTTTTATCAGATTTATCAACCTTTACCTGTTGGTTTAATAGGAATATCTTATATATTTTAGTTATCATTCCTTTGTTGGTTTTAATTGTTGCAAAAATCTTCTATGTCATCTATGGTTGTCTATACGTTGCTTTGAATTGTAAATCCTTTGTCAGAGGTCAGTTTTTCTTCTGTCAATGTTCTTACCCACTACAAGGCCAAAAAGATCTATCCCCACATTTTCTTTTATGAGCTTTATACTTTACTTTTCCCATCTAGGTCTTTAGTCCATCTAGAATCTACCTTTATATGGTAAGGATCTTGCTTTATTTTTCTCCATATGGTGAGCTGGTTTTCCCTACACCACCTGCTAAACAAGTCATCCTTTTCCCATTGATTTGTGGTACCACTGTTAGCGTGAATCAAGTCCCTGTATTTATGCACAGGTCTGGTTTGTAGAGCTCTATCCTGTCCCATAGGTCTATCCATCTGTCTTTCAAAATGTCCTAGAAGTGCTGGGGCCGGCCCCACTCATGGCCCTGCTGCTTTCCCCTGTACCAACTGGCCTGGGTGGCCTCATCACAGGCTGGGGGGATGCTGCTTGCAGCAATGAGCTGGCAACCAGACCCCCTCTGGGGAACTGGAAATTGGAAAACTATAATATGGAGATGGTTGACAGCTGCGGCAGAAGCCGAAAGGGCATTTCAAGAGCAGCCGCAGTAGAAGAGGGGGCAGCACGGCCACTGTGGGCAGACGAGGTGACGGGGAGCCAGTGGGGTGGAGGGAGGTGAATGGGGTAAAGTGCAGCAGAAGGCTGAAAACAGCCCCGAGACCTCTGAGCATCACCTTACATGGTGGAGGGACTTTGCTGCTGTGATTCAGTTAGAGACCTTGAGATGAGATGGTCCGGGATCATCCCTCGTAAGAGGGAGGTTTGATGATGGAAGAGAAGAAGGCGATGACACCAGGGCGGCAGAGATTGGAGTGTTGCAGCCACAAGCCAAGGACAGCCGGTGGCCCCCAGAAGCTGGGAGAGGCAAGGCAAGGCTTCTCCATGGAGCCTGCAGGAGGAACCAGCCCTGCCAACACCTTGATCCGAGCCCTGTGAGACTCATTTTGAACCTCTGGCCTCGTGAATGGTGAGAGAATAAAGTCCTGTTGTTAAGCCACTAAATTTGTCATCCTGTGTTCTGGCAGCAGTAGGGAACCAGGACAGAGGTCGTGAGAGGGGCGAGAGTGAATGAGCCGGCGGCTCCCACTCCTGGTCCAGGGGGTCCGACTCAAGAGGAGGGAACCCACAGCCTCACACAAAGCCCCTCTCCCAGCTCCGAGTGCCCTCGGGTTCCCGGAACCACAGCGGCACGTTCCTTAAGCGTGGCTGTCCAGGCCTTCGACCACCTCCACCGCCCCCCTTGCTTGGCCCACACCCCTTTGCTGTCCCCTGAAGAGTCCTCCCTCTGAGTTTCTGCCCATGTTGGTCCTCCTGCTTGGCCTGCCCTGCTCCCCACCTCCCCAACCCCTCCTTCAGTACCAGTAACACCACCTTGTGGGTGCCAGGGCCCCCCATTTCCACGGCTTCCTGAGGACTTACCATGCCTGCTTGTTCTGAGCACCTGGCACATACCAGGGTGATCCCAGGCTCCCTCTGAGCTCCACTGTCCTCCCCGCTCTACAGATGGGTAGAGGTGCGGGCACGTCCGCCACTTCATGGGGATTTGCCACTCTTCAGTCATTTGTATTCCACCCTCAAAATCTTTGTCCTATCTGCATGCAATGTGTATCATTATTTGTTTGCTATTTTTTCTTTATTTTGCTCAGGTTTTTCCTTTAAAAATCATCCTAAGAGGGGAATGGATATGGTTCAAGCGGTTGGGTGCCTGCCTCCCACATGGGAGGTACTGGGTTCGATTCTTGGTGCCTCCTAAAGAAAATGAGCAAGACAGCAAGCTGACACAAAGGACTGGCACAGTGAGATGACACAACAAGATGTCACAACAAGGAGACACAATGAGAGACCCAATAAGCAGGAAGCAGATGTGGCTCAAGTGATTGGGTGCCTCCCTCCCACATGGGGGGTCCTGAGTTTTGGTTCCTGGTGCCTAAAGTACCACAAAAGGAGAACCAGTTCATCTGGATAAATAGAGGGTAATTGTAAAGTGGCTAAAAGGAGGCTACTTAGATCCTAGCTGCACCCGCTTGTCTGCTGGAGACTGCCGGCTGCTCGCTTTTGGTTAAATGGGGAAATGAGCCCCAGGCGCCCAAGACGAGAGCACCAACTGGACTTGGTCCTGGGCAGAATTGACAGAAACAAATTCTAAACGAGAACGGAGAATGGACGAGCCGTCTCGGTGTGTGAGATTCAACGTTATTTCACGCCCTGCCCGCGCCCCACGTAACGTCACCTCAGGAGTGTCGCCCCACTGCCAGGGAGTGCGCGCGGGGGTGGGGCCTCGGCCGCTCCGCCCTTGACCTCCGGGAAGACTTACTGAGTGTGCCAGGGGCTCAGCAAATGCTGCTTGGCTGGAGGAGAGGGGTTTCCCATGCTGTCTCCCAGCAAAGCCTCCGGCTTCTGGGTGCAGAGGGGCTGCCTTGTATTACCTTGGCTCCCCAAGACCACCCAGCGCGGCGGCGGGGCCCCTGAGACCCTCTGGAAGCCCGACAGCCTTCTAAGGAGGACCGGAAGCCTCCCGGGCCCTCAGATCCTCATTTGCAAAGTGCCCCTTCAAGCCTCAACTAAATCGCCCTGGCTGACATTTAAGACTCGCCGTCATTACCAAGGAGGGCCGGTCGGCGGCCCCCTTGACAGGAGACGCTTGCTGCGCTGGAGGCTGCTCGGAAATGCCTTCAGCCTTGCTGGCGTGGATTCAAAAGCCTTGGCCCCTGTGGGCCCTTGGGTGGGGGGGATGGGTGCGAGGGCAACGGGCTGGAAGACAGAGGTGGCCTGATCCCCGCACTGCCCCCAAAAAACCGCCTCCGGGGGCTGGGGGAGGCCTGCGACGGAGCACAACCCAACAGAATGAGGCTGTGAGCAATAAATTCATTCTGTGTGGGAATGTTTGCTCACTTCAATCAATGTCTGAAATATCTGCCCTGAAATCTCTGTTTCCAGGATTTTGGTCAAATATTTGAATGGGGGCAGCAAGTTAATTGACTCAGGCAGAGCACTTGACAAGCAGAGAGAGAGACTTTGGGGGCACTGGCAGTTCAGCCAAGCCCGGAGATAAATCGGGTGGTTCCCAAGCCCGGAGCAGTTCCCGCAGGGCCTGGGGGGGGAGAGGGGAGGGTTGAGGCCCTGAGCGACAGAGGACGGTGGGTTCAACCCCTGGCTCTCCCACCCACCACTGTGGGAACTTGGGCAACTGGACCTCAGTTTCCTCATCTGTACAATGGAGTTAACGATAACAGTACGGATCTCCTGGGGCTATTATCTGGATTAAAAGAGTTGATGCACGTAAAGCACTTCACTCCGTTCTTAAGGAATACCAGTTTTCCTTATCATGCTCTTATTGCTCCTTAGTCTGGCCTTCAAAGCTCTCCCAGTGGGAGTCCCGGCCTGCAAGAGGGTTAGGGCTGGAGAGCAAGGGCCTGTGCCCCTTCCTCAGTCTCTCCAAATCACGCTTCAGGACCGCCTTTCCCAAGTAGAACAAACCCCTTCCAGCCTCGTGCAGCACCTGCTCGACCTGGCGCCCTTCAGGCGTTCACGACGGCTCTGCGTGCCGCTGGCTCTGGGCTGGACAGGTCTGGTGACCTGGCGGGTGGGGTTTCATTCGCTGACATTTTGGCTAAAAGATAGAAATCTTTTCTTTCTTTCTCTTAAAAATTGCTTTAAAGCATGGGTTCTGAAGAGAGGAGGGGATAGGAGGGTGGTGGGGAGTAGAAGAGGTGCAGGCTGGCCTGGAGGAGCCGTTCACATGGGGGCTGCAGGGGCACAGGGGCCCGGGCAGCAGCGCCAGGGCACCCAGGCCCCTGCAGCGGGGGACAGAAGCGGCCCCTTCCTCTGCCCAGGATCCGCTGAGCTCCCAGGGCCAGGGAGCGTCCAGGGGACGCTGGGCCATTCCTGAGCAAGGGGCTTTGCGTGGTGGGTGCCCACAAGGGGAGCAGAAGTAGAAGATCTGGCAGGCCAGCTAAAAAGCATGTGGGAGCTGATCCCCCTCTGTACCCCATTTAGCTGGGAGCTGAAGGCTTCGGTTCCACAGGCTGGGAGGAGGGGCACGTGCCAGTGAAATTGGGATTTTCTGAGACCTTACTAATACCCACATGTGTCTCTTCTTGTATGTGTTTGTCACCAACACTAACCCTGTTAACATCCCCATTTTACAGGCGAGGAGGCTGAGCCCAGGCTGACAGCGGGCAGGGACGGTGACCGAGGCATCTTCTCCGGGCCTTCTCCAGGGTGCCTGGCCCACAGGCAGCACACAATACTCAAGACATGGACAGGCTGGCATGAATGTAGGTGCAGATGCCAACATTTCTGGTCCCCCGGGCAGCCATGAATCAGAATCAGAGCTGCGCGGGGGTGGAAGGTGGTTGACGGGCTGAGCTACTAGAACTCCATCTGCTTCCCTTAGCCTCTCTGCAGGGCGCCCCGGGGCGACTCCCTCCTGCAGCCCCCCCACCCCCCACCGCCTCCTCCTCCTCCCCGCTCCCGCTAAGCCCAGCCCAGAGACAGGGGGAACAGCAGTGCAGGGTTGTGGGTGGCTTCAGGCTTAGTATCTTTGCAACCACATTGCGAAAGGGCATGCCTAAGACGGCACCTTACGCTTAATCTTTCTCTTTTATTGCTTTTTCACTTGTATGATTTAACCTTGCACCAGGTATCAAGCTAGATAAATAAAAACTTTTATTTCAGATTAGCCCCAGCTGGGGGCTGCCTTGAAAGCTGAGCAGTCATCCAGGGAGTCAAATGAAAAAAAAGGAGCCGGGAATCCGAGCTACTTAAAGGGGCTCATCTCAGGTTCAAAGTCCCCAAAAGATACTGGACACCTTTTCTGAAGTGGGAGCAAAGAGGGGCTCCTCCTGTCCCCACAGCCTGGGGAGGCCGAGGCAGGCAGCCGGGACATCCCCAGCCCAGCCTTCCCACCCTCCTTCCTAAATGGCCCTTGCCCTGGTTATCTTCTCACCACTCTGGTATTTTCCTCCTGATACTTAACGCAGCCGGGAAACATTGCCTTTGCTCATTTATTTATCACCTCTCTTCCCCACTAGCATGGGAACTCCAGGACACAGTGACAGTGGCTGATCCTTCTGAGTTGCTTCCTAGGGTCCAGCATGGAGCCTCGGACACAACAGGCACTCGATTAATAGCCATCGATTGGTTGAATGCCTGAATGAATCCCAATCCCAGGCTCCAGACTGACGCACAGCCCTGCAGGTTGGCACGGATCTCTTGGTTTCTCAGGCAGAATAGTAAGAGATGGTGGAAGGAAAGCAAGTGTGTTCTGGAAGCAGGAAGACCTGGGTTTGGATCTTGGGCCTACAGCTTATAGGCCCTGTACCCCCTAAGTGTGTTTCATGACCCTCGGGGGTTTTACAAGCTTCTTCACTTGTAAAATGGCTAGAGACAGCCTTGCTCTGGGGCTATAGAGGGGGTGAGAGGGAATGTGTGCAGCCCAAGGCTAGCTCTCCCATGTGTCCCGAGACACGTACAAGATGTTCATATAGTTTGTAAGAAATAGTGTGTCTCTTACAGTACAGTGTGGTAAGAGAAGAAAAAAACAACCCATAGACCACTGACAGGAAAATGGGTAAATGAACTGTGGCTTTCCACATGATAGAATACTATCAATCACAAAAATGAACAAACTATGCCTACATCAAACACCATGGATGAATCTCAGAAAGTAATATTCAATAAAAACACAAGTCCCAGGAGACTATGTATAAGATGATACTTTTTAATAAAGTTCAATGAAAACTGAATCCAAGCAATATATGATTTAACACATATGTGACAAAATATTTTTGAAAAGCAAGAGAATGAAAAAAGATGCAAGATTCAAGATACAGTTCTTGAATGGGGAGATGGGAAGGGTGGAAGAGGGGCACACAGGCAGGTGTAGCTATAGTAGCGGTCTAGTTCTGGGTTGGCTGGTGGGTTCATGGGTGTTCAAAAGACTAAAAAATAAGTAATGAACGGAAGAGGGCCACGCATGGACCAATGCTGGTCGTGAACCAAGAATTATGTTTAAATCAATTCTGTGTACTTGAGGTCCACAGATTTAAGAGAGAACGAGAACACAAAATAAATGATGGGCAATTTCATAATCCTCCAAAGAACTCGAAGTGCTTGGAAATCTAACACAAAGCAGTTATCTTGGAGATGAGGACAAAACAGAAAAGAGCCAAAGAGGAAGAGACAAAATTCTTTTGGCATGGGGGAACCAGACTAGAAAGACAGCCCCCACCTCTTAGGAAACCTGCAGGCAGGACTCGGTGCCAGCCTTGGGGAAGGAGTCTCTGAGCTGAGCTGACTGACGATGGGGCCCCATAAGGGCCATTCCCTATTGGGGCAGGTAGGGGGACTCAAGATTTAGCAGAGAAGATTCTGGTTGGGCCCAAGGGGGAAGGTCTTAGGGGTGCCCCACAGGGCACTATAGCCCACGAAGAGAGTGCGGGAAAGAGGAGATGCAGAGAGTGAGGGTCCCTGACTGAGCTGCAGTGAAACCTCTTAAAAGTCCACTGACCAATGTTATTTATGGGAAAGAAAGCGAGGGGCAAGCACTGTTCCTGACAAGAGCGGAAGGACTCTCATTAAAGGAGATGGGAGAACTAGGAATCATAAGCACGGCAGTAAAGACTCTGGTTATCACAAAGGCAGGGCACACGAGTGTGTACAAGCATCAGGAGAAAGGCTGGCTGGCAGGAAGATGCATCCCCAAAGAGGCATCCCTGGAAAGAAGAGTGGGGGAGACCAAGGCTAAGGGGAGGCTTACATCAGGAGGAATTCAGTGTTGGTGTGATATATTGTTGTTTTGGTACGGTGGTGGGAAAGAACTGGGGGTAAAATGCAAGTGTAATTGTAGTTAGGGGGTTAAAAAAACCCTCCAAAGGTTCTGTCCCTAGGGATTCTCAAAAGGAGAAAGACATGGGTCATGGTTGCATGGATCCTACCGCACTTTCAATCCAGCTTGAGGCAGCATGCCTATCAACTGCCAGTGGCTGCCGGAAGGCTGGGCAAGGAAGACTTAGAGGTCACATCCGGTTCAGTGGGAAAGTGTGCAGCGATTGATTACTGATGTCTGCCTTGGGTGGGGGATTAAGGAGTTCTTAGTGCCTATAAGTATGCTGACTTCCCTCCTGCACATCTCCACATGGTCCTCCTGTCCACAAGGCTGATTTGGGGTGGTAGCCTGTTGGCAGATCTTCCTCATTCCAGTGCTTCTGTTCCAACCTCATAATTCCCATGAAATGAATCTTCTGGCAGCCCGTGTTTACCCACTCACTTAAGAACTGACTTCTTTTGCCTTCCATGCCTTCCACCAGCTGGCCCCACCATCCCTGTCTGATGTGCACTTCTCCCCTCCCCGACCATCTCTTGGCTCTAGCCAGGGTGGGCCATTTCCTCCAAGTTCAGCCAGATGCCCTCAAGTCCCCAGAGCTCCCAGGCACCTGCTGTGCAACCCAAGCCAGGAGCTGTGGCGTGTGATTCAGATTTTCAAAGCAGTGCAGCTTTTCTTGATTTTTCACTTCTTAGAGGGAGAAAATGCCAAGCAGCTTAATCACAAGGCTTTGAAGTGTTTCGCACGATGGTCTCCTGTGATAGCTGCCCCCCACCAAGCCATGGCTAGGGGCCTGATTAAGTTATTGGCATATGGGGAGAGGAGGGGGTTGCGCAAGCCTGACTGTGTCTGATTATTCTCTCTTCCTCTCTCCTACGCACACACCCATGTGCACTTTCCTTCCAAGCACTCGATACAAGGAACCGCTCCTCACTTGGTAGCATTAAAAGTAAAATCTGGAGACAGGGCCCGGGCAGGTCCCTTCAGTCTTTCAGGCTGAGGGTGAAGAGCTTGGGCCTGATACTTCTCACCTATTCTCTACCCTACCAAACTTTTTTTCATTATCGACCCCCTAAGGAGCCTTTTTAGACATTTCCCCCCCTAACTGCCTCTTGCCATGAAATTTCAATATCACAGATATAATGTATATCTGTGCTTTAGCCATAAAAATAGTGTTTTGCTTTGTTTTGTTTTTATTTATTTATTTTTTTTGCCCCTCTCCAAGAACATATTTTCTCCTCCTTGGGGGCAGTATGGCCCTTGATGAAAAGGCATGTTCTTCTAGACCAGTGGTTCTCAAAGTGGTGTCCAGGCCAGCAGCAGCAGCATTGCCTGAGAATTATTAGAAATGCCAGTGTTTGGACCCTACGCTGAACCTACCAAACCAGAAACTCTGGAGCTGGGCCCCAGGGGTACTCATGGAAATTGGGTGTGTTCTGGAGCCTGAAAGACTTGGGTTCAAATCCTTGCTCTGCCCCTTGGTAGCTGGGACCCTTGGCCAACCTCTCAGAGTTGCTTTTGCTGTCTATAAAATGGAGTAATAGCCTGCCCCTCCCAGACTGTTGCAAGGAGTGAATTGTGTCCACGTAGTGCCTAGCAGAAGGCAGGCACCCAGTAAATAGGGGTTCTTCTTCCCTCACTTTGGGAGATGATCCAGAGCCTCAGAAGACGAGGGACAATGACTCAGATGGGGAGAGGGCTGTGGGCTGCAAGGCACAGAAGAGATTCAGCCTCTTCAGCCCAAGAGAGGACAGGGGAGTGGGGTCTGGATTGAAATGGAGGCTGTAGTGCAGGGAAGTGCCAGTGCAGGCTTGTTCACTGAATCCACGCAACCCAGGATGGCAAGGGCCCTTCTCACACTGGAGAGCAGTCATGTCACATCAGTTACGGGAAGGAGAGAACCAAGTGACAGAACTCCTCAGCTAGTATGTGCAGGAAATGAAAATGCTTCCAATGGGGGAAATGGATTCAGAGAGCATCAGAGCCATCTGGGGGCTCATTAAAGCCCAGGTGGCTGGGCCCACCCCATGGTGCCTGATTCTTCAGGTCGGGGGTGGCCTGAGAATGTGCATTTCTAACAGGTTCTCTGTGGATGCCGACACTGCTGGTGCTGGGACCCCACTTGGAGAACCACTGCTGAACAGCCTCTTGTGGATGGGCTCGCTACAGCGGATGATGAGGAAAAGAGGAGTCTGGCGTCTCTGCTGGCAGAGGATGGCGAGGCAGAATCCTGGGCCTCTGAGCCCTGGGGCTGACCGAGAGAAGCTCTCAGCCTGGTTCCTGCTCCCCACCCCCGCCCCCGGCCTGAGCCCAGCTCACTGAGACGTCAGCGTGGCCACAGCTAGAAACAGCGGCTTCCGGCAGCACGGCACGTGCTCCTCTCACTGCCTCCTGAAGGGTGGCGAGCCCTGCCGTTGGCTGGGGGCCTGCTGTGTGCCGGCCCATGCGAGGCACTCACCGAATGCCAGGCACTTTCTAGAAATGGTCTCATTTACTTTTATTTTCACAACTCTTTGAGAAAGATACCACTGGCCCCAACTAAAAGATGGAAAAACGGATGCTTTGAGAGTTGAAATACCTTGTTCAAGATCACTTGGCTGGTAAAAGAGAGTGCCTCTCTGGAACAAGTAGGATTTGGAAATGAAGCAAGGTCTATGGCCCAGGGGGGCCTCTGAAGGTGCCCCCAGGCCACGGGCCAGTCCTGGGCTGCTTCCTGGGTTACACCTCTCGTCCCCTCAGTCACCGCTCATCCACTCTGCCTCCTCGCCCTGCTTTGGCTGTCTCTCTCCCCTCACCATGGCTGACCATTTGGGGTGACTGCTGTCTCTCAGCTGGACATGACACTGACCTTCCCACTGGCCTCCCCTCCTCCCAGCCCATTCACTCCTCTCTGACCACAGTGAGCTTCTCACTGGCCACGGCCCTCCCTGGAGGAGCCCTTCTGTGGCTCCCTGCTGCTCTCGGGCAAAGCAACGCCCTGGCTGAGCATTCCAGACCCTGCATGGCCCGGCCTCGCCTCCCCCGTAGACTCTTCTCTTCCCAGGCCTGCGCGTGTGCTCTCGGCTCAGCCATGCTGAACCACGGCAGTTCCACGAATGCACCACACTCTCTTACTCCCATATCTGCACGTGCTGTTCCTTCTGCCTGCAACAGACTTTCCTGCGTCTTTCCTGGCTAATTCCGTCCCACCAGTCACTTCACGGCTCGGACGCTCTCTCCTCTGCGAGTCTCTCTAGACCCTCTGGTGGCTGGGATGGGTGCCCCTCACTCACGTTCTTCCTCACTCCGTGTAATGGACACCCAGTGTTATGGGTTGGTTTGTGTTCCCCAAAAAGATATGCTGAAGTCTTAAGCCCCAGTACTTTGGACCGTGACCTTATTTGGAAACGGGGTCACGGCAGGTGGGATTAGTGATGATGAGGCCATACTAGAGTAGGGTGGGCCCTAAATTATATGCCTGGTGTCCTCAGAAGAAGGGGACAAGAGACGACACACACAGACGAGGGAGAGCTTGAAGGGCTGCGGCTACAAGCCAAGGATTGCTGGCCAACATCAGAAGCCGGGAGAGGCTGGGGAGGACTCTCCCCCACAGCTTTCAGAGGGAGCGTGCCCTGCCAACATGCTGCTTTCATTCCCAGCTTCCAGCCTCCAGGACCGGGAGACGTGCATTTCTGTTGTTTTAAGCCACCCAGCCTGTGGTACTTGGTCACAGAAGCCCTAGGAAACGAAGTCACCCAGGTAACCGTCACCCCACATCAACAACGGTCACCCTACCCCGTGCTTCCTCCGCAGAGCGTTACAGCAGGAGACGGAAGTCACCCACTTACCGATCTGTCACCCGGCCAAACCACACCAAGACAGCGGCTTGGTCACCGCCACCTCTCAGGACGTTGGCACAGTTCTCGGAAGACACGCCATCCACCGCGGGTGGAGACCGGGAGTTCAGATCGGCTGAGCGCTTACTAAGTCACGTCACCCGCCTTAGCTCATTTATTCCTGAGAGTGCCCCCTGAGCATGCACTATCATCGTCTCCACTTCCCAGACTGGGAAACTGACGCTTCTACGGTTACCCCGCTGGCCAGCGGCTGAGGCTGAGCCGAGGCGCTCTAACTCTAGCCAGAGCCATCCTCGGGAATAGAATGTGGGCCATGCGTGTACTTTTAAATTTTAAAAATGTGAAATTAATTTTAATAATACACTCTATTTCACTTACTACAGCCAAACTATTACCCCTTCAACATATCATTAGAAAACATTATAAATGGGATATTTTGCAGTCTTTTTTCCAGGCTAAGTCTTCGAAGCCCTGTGTGGTAGACACGACAGCACGATGAGTTTGGACCAGCCGCATTTCAAGTGCCCAGGAGCCACATGGGCTACCGAATCGGACAGCGCGGCTCTAAGGCCGGCACTCTCTACCACTTCTCTACCGGTGAATAAGCAAGTGGAAGAAGACATGAATGAGTCAGAGCCCCAAGGAGCCGTGGGTCCTGGTCTGTCCTCCACAGTGAGTAATCCTTGACCTTTAAGGCCCTTTCCGGTCTCTCCGGCACCTTCTTGCCCACCACGGAGGCCATTAGCCCAGGCCACGGACGGGTGTGGGCAGAGTGAGGGTCAGTGTCTGGCTCAGACACGCTGCTGGCCGGGGCAGCGCGGGCCTCTCACGCACACCCTGGACTTCAAGCCCAGTGCTCTGGGTGGGGTGGGTGCCGATGCCCCTCGAAGCAGGCCTCTCTCTGGTAGGAGAGGCACAAGGCCAGAGGATGGGAGCCCGTCACAGTCCTGTTTTGGTCTGGCCCTGGAGGAAACGATGCCCCTGGGGTGTAGCAAATGCAGGCACAGGCCGAGGGAGCAGATGGGACTGTGCCAGTCTGGCCACGAGAGACTGAGGACAAATTGATGGCAATGACTCCTTGTTCTTGGCAAAACAGAGGGGCCCTTAGTAATGGGGCAAGCGCTGGTATACGCAGACATAAATCGCCTCGGCTGCAGGGCTGATAAACAGCCTGGAGGAGACACGGCCGCAGCGCAGCTGGGCAGGCTTACCATGTGCCCGGGATCGGTGTGGGCTCAGGCCCGTGTCCACCCATGTGGGGTGGGCAGGGCTCACCCACTTGCAGACAGAGCCACCACCAGCCTGGCTCTCCAGGCGCCTTGCACCTTGGGTCACTCACACCAGTGGCCCCCAGGACTCTCGCCTGGCCCCAGGTGCCCCCACGGCCCTCAGTTCTTTCCTTCAAATGAAAATGTTCCAGGGCACCCAGCTGGCCCAGGTTTCCCCCGGGGCACTCAGGACCAACTGGGGGCCGTCAGCTGTGAGGCCGCCCTCCCAGGGTGAGGCTGGGTCATGAGCCCTCCCTCCTGTCTGCCTCAAGCCCGTGGGCACCGGCCAAGAACCAGGAGGCAGGTACGGGAGACCCTAGGAGGACGATGCTCTTTTCAGCAGTGTCCACACCGGCCCAAGGAAGTAGACAGAAAGCCACATCCTAACCTGTTGTCCACCTGCTCCCCTGGGGACTTGGCCCTTCTGCCCACCTGCCTGCTGCACGTCACCCTGGGGCTCACTCACAGGGAGACTATGGCAGCCCAGGGCCAGAGGGGAGGTGGGTGGGAACTGGCTGGGTAGGCCCGTCCAGTCGTGCCAGGTGCTCAGGATGGGTGGGAAGAGAAAGGGAAGAACTGCCCTTTGCTCAAGCTGTTTGATCTCTGGCAGGGATTTGGGTGGCAGTGGGTAGTTACAGATAAATCAAGGGTGGCCCTGTGAGTGCAATGCCAGTGCCAACTTACCAAGGGTGGCAAATATCTGCCATCCTTGCTACACTCTCCCTTTCTACACCCACAGCAGACCCTAGCAATTGAGTACCGCACTCCTTTGCACAGAGGTTGTTTGGTTTCATGATTCTTTTCAGGCAGCCATTATCAATCAATCCAAGTTGGCATGCGAGAGGAAGCCCGTGAGTCATCTTTTCTAAAAGCCCTCAGGGCACATCTGTGCTGTCATTGGGAATCTTACTGAGCTTTACTAAGTGCTCCAGGCCTTCCAGAAGTTTCTGCCTCCTACCCTCACTTCTGCACACATGCCCTCACATCCTGGGTCTCTATTCTCACCTTAGCCCAGGAGATTATGCCCCTGGAAGGCACAGGACACGGGTGTAGGCAATAGTGTCCAGACTCCAGGCTCCAGAGCCCAGGGCTCAGCTGCCCACCCTCCAGCCTCCTGCTCCAAGGAGAGGGGAAGGGGCTGGAGCCGGCTGGAGCCATCTCTGAGGGCTGAAGAGGACCTGAGGGTCTAAGGTTGGCTGCCGGCACCCAACACAAATCTGGAATAGACAAGTGCCTGGGGGGATGGGCTCCCAGAGACATGGTGGGAACCCCTGTCTGGGCAAGACCCGGCCAGGTGCTGGTTCCTGTCCCCATCCAGGCTGGGGCACGTCCGGAACCAGCAGAGGCAGTGAGGAGATGAGGAGACGCTTCACCCAGCCGGGTGTGCCCTCCACGCTGCCGCCTTGGGCCTCTAGACCCTACAATTCCATTGCCCTCGGGGCTCCCTGGTGCGCCCCAGACCTTTAGTACGAGCCCCTTGTCACCTCCAGAGGCCCTGGCTTTGTTCCCCAGTTTGCAAAACTTCTGAAGGAGATCAGCACCATCATAGGCTTCCCTCTTCCTCTGTGTACCCCAAAAGGGCCCCCAAATTTTCAGTGGGACTCTGCCTTTCTGCAGACGGCTCTCCTTCCCAGGACCGGCTTTTCCACACTGGCTAGGGACTGCCTGGGGCGCTGGTGAGTGAGGAAGGAGATCTCTGGGCCCACCCAGACCTGCGAGAAGAGCGTCTCTGTGGGTGCTAAGGGCTCTATTTTGGTAGGTGATGCCTGGGCATACTGGAGTGTCACAATCCACTACCCGAGGGGTGAAGTGCATTCCTTTGTTTGCTCCTTCATTCATTCATTCATTAATTCATTTCACAAATGCATACTGGGGCTTACTCTGTGTTGGACACCAGAATGGGAGAATTGGGGATGGGGTTGGATAGCACAGCCTCAAATCCACACTCCTGCTGGGCTGGCATTTGTTTTGGGCCCTGAGGTACCCTGGGCTTAAAGATACGAGAACAGTCATGTCTGAAGCTACAGGTCACGGGAAGACCATAATACCCAATTTCCTGTGTTCCCACCAGCTAACCCCCAGCTTCCCAAGGGTATTATTAGGGGCTTGGCGGTGATAAGTACTTCACGTACACTAATTAAGCTCTCGGCATGTATTAAGTCATCCAATCCTTAAACCACTCCGAGGTAGGTACTCATTACTCCCGTTTTACAGATGAGAAAACTGAGGCATAGAGAGGTTAAGCGACCCACCCCAGGCGATCTGTCTCCAGAGACGCAGCCCTCCGATTTCTGCACTACTCCCCCTTACTGTCCTTTGCGCTGTAGGGAGCCCATGCCTCAGCAGGGCTTGCTCCTGCTGTTTGGAGTGGTGGTGGGGGGGTAGGAGGGATGGCGGGGTGAGCTGACATCCTGGCCTTCCAAGATACGCCCTAGGCCACCCCTTCCCCACCTAGCGAGGTGAGCAGGGAGGCCCTGCATGGGGCCCGTATGGGGTGGCGGTGGACGGAGCCCGTTGGGTGGGGAGTGTCCTCTCACTCACTCCCCCCCAGCTCCCTCGCTCC
The DNA here is from genome assembly GCF_030445035.2 of Dasypus novemcinctus. NCBI lineage: Eukaryota > Metazoa > Chordata > Mammalia > Cingulata > Dasypodidae > Dasypus > Dasypus novemcinctus. The sequence goes on along the minus strand of NC_080678.1, from coordinate 80,597,461 downwards.
CAAACCACCCCGCGCAGCCGGCCAGGCAGAGCTGCCGTTTCATCACTCTCGGGGTGAGGGGTGGGGCCTGGGACACCGTCACTCAGAACCAGCTCCACGTCACGCACTATTCCCTTCAGCCAAGGGACCCGGGGGGGGAGGAGGCTTATGTCCCCCCACAGCATTCCCTATAAGGCATGACCTTCCAGTGGTCGGAAATGCACTAGAACCGTGAACAAGAACATGAGGCCCTCAGACATGCAGCTCTAGTTGTTCTAGAGAGATGATGTAAGCTGCCTTTCCACCAGTAAGAAAAACAAAGCGAAACCATGGGGGTAAGACGGGCGTCACACTGTCCCAGGCCAGGGCCCCGAGTGCCTTGCTGCCTCAGATCTTGGCATGTGCTCCTGCCCCCAAGACCACGCAAGCAGCCCCAGGCATTTTCCCTTCCGTTGGCCTCCCAAGCGCCTCCTCTCTCGGTTCAGGCAGTCCCCTTCCTAGGTTCTTGGGCCAGGAGTGTCTTGGGGACAGGCCCCCTCCTACCACTGCCCCACAGGCCCCTCCGACCTCTCCCCAGCCCTTGACATCAATACAGTGGCTCCTCTTGGGGTGGGAGGCAGGGGCCGCCTGGCCTTACCTGAGACGATGGTGTAGCCAATCCCCCGTGGACGCCCTTTATCCTGGTCGATGGCAGTGATGACGCGCACTGTCGTGCCCTGGGAGGGAGAGAGGAGGGCCTTGAGTTCAGCCGCCCAGCCCCCGGCTGCACTCTTTCTTTGTAGCTGTCTGGGCGCCCTCGGCTTCTGGCCCCAGGAGGACGCCTGGCTGCAGGTGCCGGGTGCCCAGCCTCAGCTGTCCTCCTTGTCCCTGGGGTGCCCCAGGCAAACGCCCCGGGGTCCTTTGGAGAGGCTCCCTTCCCCTCCTCACCTCCCTTCATTCAATCCCCCCACCCCCACCCCATGGGAGAAGAACTGATGGAGGAGAATCAGGCAGGGAGACGAGATTTGATCTCCACCTCGGCTTCCCATCAGATTGCCGTGTGACCTCAGATCGGTTGTTGCATCTCTCTGGCCTCAGTCTGCTCTATTTTAATAACAGTTAAAACCCTGGCTCAAGGCACATGGCTTAACTTGAAGTCTTAGTAAAGGAGAACATCTTGGACCAATCGTACTTGGATAAAAATATTGTAAATCCTGCAAGCAAATATCTCTAGGTACGACCCATAGCGACCCTAGAGACCATCAGGGCACAACAAACTGTATCCCACTCAGCACTGCACCCGGCAGCTCCTGCTTCAGCAGCTCTGCCCATACCCCATGCATTCTCCCAGCTCTACTGGGGACAAGGGGCCAGAGCTGGGGCTATCAGGATGGAAAGTCAGCAGCCCTTGCCGTTAGGGCACACACAGTCCAAGGTGAAGGGGCAAGGACAATGTGTGGACAGCTGATACACACACAGGAGGTGCTTAGATGGAGAAATGTCCAAAACATACAGAAGTCCCCCTGGAGGAGCTGGCTGAGGATTGTACAAATGGTGACAGCTGGGACGGAACGTGAAGGACGTGGAGGAGTTTGCCAGAGAGAGAAAATGAAAAGGAAGGTGCTCCTGGTGGATGGATACAGAACATGCAAAGGTTTGGAGGCATAAAAGTTTCTCCTAGGAAGAGATCCTGGCATGTAACAGGCACCTTTAAATGTCGAGTGAATGAATGAATGAGTGAATGAGTGAGTGAATGAATGAATGAAAGGATGAAGGAACAAATGAGAGGATCCTAACGTCACCAGCTCCACCACCTCTTGCTGAGTCACCCGTAGCCCAGGGCAACCTTCGCCTTGTTCCCCAGACACTACGGCACCACTGCCATCGCAGTTGTCAGTTACTGCGATGTCGCCCACCTGTGCCCCCTGAGGTCCCGGCCCAGGCTGCACTTCTCCCTGGGCGATGGAGAGCAGGCAGGCCCTGTCCCCACTCCCTGGGGAAGTATCAGTCCTGGCATTCACACTCCTAATGAAGGGCTCTTGTGGCCTTGACCGCTTCTTGCCCATTTGCCGTTTACCAGCCTGCAGGATGCACCACCCAGCACCATCTGCGTGCCTTCTCCTGGGCAGAGAAGCTTGTTCCTGGACACACAGGCCCTCTGCCCTGGTGGGTAGGGCCCAGGGCGCAAAAGGGGGCGGGCAAGATGCCTCTCTTCCAGCTCCTCCTGGGCTGGCTGCCACGGTGCAGGAGGGGTGTCACTCCCCCACTCGCCCAGGCGGTGTGACTGCCCCTCACGGCTGTTGCTGCACCCTCTCCTGGGCCTAGGTGTGGAGCAAGCCAGAGCCCCTCTGGATTTGGCAACGGGAGGGTAAGATAGTTTCAGGAGAAATGTCTCCTGCAGAGAGATGGACACAGCCCAGAGGTCAGGGCTGTGCAGAAAGCAGGTCCTGACCCTCCCCTGCCTGAACCGTGTCCAGCCCCCTCCTTGAGCCCTTCCTTTAGACGGGAGCCCTGGCTGAATCCCCTGGGAAAACAGCGTGTTACAAAGTCAGAGAAAGAGCCCAGTAAACTAGCATCTCCCAAAGTGGGTTCTGAGAGACTTGGTCACCTGGAAAACACCCACAGCAACAGCCACCGTCCTTTCTGGAACACTCACCCTGCGCCTTGCACTGTGGCAGACCCTCGACACGAATCCGCTCATTCAACTGCACAGCAACCCACGAGACAAGCCGCAGCCTCACCTCCACGTACAGGCAAGGAAATTGGGGCATAGGTGAAGTACCCTTCCCAAGCAAGGAGGAAATGGGGAAGCCAGGATTCAAATTGGCTCCAAAGTGCTCTGGGCCGCCAGGCGACACAGCCTCTGTAGAAGGTCCTGGTATAATAAGGACCACTAAGAAACCAGCATTGGCAAAGCAGTTGCTATGTGTCAGGCACTATTCCAAGCATCAACTCATGCAAATGTGGGGGAAATCCCCATATGCCATGTCTCCCTTGGAGACTCACAGTGTGCTTTAGTGCAGCAGGGCTCCAAGGTGTAGTCAAGGAGTGAAGGAACCCGTCACCCTTGTGCTCGTGCTCTGTTAAGCAGGCTTCCCCACTTGAAGACAGACCTTTCCACGCAGCACCCGTCAGCAGCCCGGACACAAGGCCCACAGGAGGTCTTTTGGGAAGTACTTGGGAAGTAGACAAGGGCCCCCCGGGCCGGCTGCCCTCCTGGGGTCACTCCTCACATTCCTACCCCAAAGACAAGGTCCCAAGGGGTGACTCGTGCCCGAGGCTCCAGCTGCCAGGGCGGGCTCTTGGGAACCGCTTGTGGAGGTAAGGCCCGTGGAGCCAGGACCCACACATGGCGCAGCACGAGGCTGCCCTGCTCTGTTGGGCCGGGGCTGGGCCTGCCTGGTGAACTGGACCCAGCGCCTCCCCGCACTATGCCAGAGACTCACTAACAACCACCGGGTTATCCCAGGCGTGCAACCACGGCAAGGCTGCGAGGGGCGGGGCCTGGGACAGGAGCCTCAGGGGATGGACGGGCCAGGGGCAGCACTGTCCTGTGCGAAGAGGGAACCTGGTGGCCGAAGACCCCTCAGTCCTCAGAGCCCTGCGAGCATCTCACCCTGGGGGCCTCCTGGGAGGGCAGTGCTAAGAGGGGGGGCGGTGCTCAGAGGAGGGCAGCCGTTGGGGGGTGGTGGTGCTCAGAGGGGGGCAGCGGACAGAGGGGGGCAGTGGACACTGGGGGGCAGCAGACAGAGGGGGCAGTGCTCAGAGGGGGGCGGTCTGGTCGTGGGGACCGGAGGACAAGGATGCTTGTGCTCCCCTGGAAAAACTATACCTGAGCCTCTATGAAGCAAGATCTGACGGGCTCCTGACAAAGATTGGCCTTTCATCTCTTTTTGGGTAAATAAATCCATTTTTAATAAAGCCCTGAGCTTTTAATACAAGTACAGGCAGAAAAGACTGGGGATGTTATGAGAAGGAATTAACAGGGAGGAATGGGGGCCTTTGGGAACCCTCAGCTCCTGTATCGGAGCCTCGGTGATTACATTTTCAATATACTGAAACTTATTTCCAAAGACAAGGGGACAGACAAGTGTGGCCGCCGCCTGGCTGGGAGCTGGCACCTCCGCCACAGGCACTCCGCCAGCGGCTGCTCTCCAGAGCGGAGAGGAGGTGAGTGAGCCCAGGTTCAGCTCTGGGGCCAGAGACGGGTCCTCCCTGCCCAATGAGCTTCTTCCTTTCACGTGGAATCCGCGTCGTAAGGAGGTGACCGGAGAGATGAGAGGACTTGCACCGCACGGCGGTTCAGGGCTAGGTTAGCCAGGCTGCCTGGGCTCGAATCCTTTGGGTTAGCTACTTAACCTCTCACTGCTTTGTTTTCCCCATCCATAAAATGGGTATAATAACGATTGCCACCCCCTAAGATGTGATACATGTAAAGCTCTTGGAATAGTACCTGGTATACGGCAAATGCTACAAAAGTTGCTGTTTTTGTGAACTGGGGCCTCAAACTGCTTTAAGCATCTCGTGAAAGCTAAAGCACCTTAGCTTTCCCAGGAAATGCACATACACGTGACACTTTCCAGACAGTTTCAGCAAATTCAGACCCCTCGCTCCCTCAAATCAACACTCGCGCCCTCGAAGTAAGGAGCGCTCTGTGTTCTCCAAGGATGGCTAAGCGCCCACGGGGAGAACTGGCTTTTCTGGAGCATCTGCAGTGTGCCCAGCACCATGCTGGGTAGCCAGCACAGGTTCGCTCACCTTCTACTCGCAGCCCCTCGTGGTGGGGGATGGATGGGGAAACTGAGGCTCAGAGAGTTCAGGGACTTGCTTAAGGCCATAGGGTGCTGGGAGTCGGATGGGTGAGGATCACTGGGGAATGGAAGGCTGTGCAGGGGTGGGCCTGCGTGGGCCTCCCCGTCCCCGGGCAGAGGCGAGAGGGCCCAGGGTTCGGTGCCCAGTGGGTGTGCCAGGTCGAGGGTGGATGAGAGCTACAGAGAGGTGAGCGGGCGGCCTCACCCTAAGAGCCTCAGCACCAGTGGGAGAGCCGGGACAGAGTCGACAGGAGCAGGGACTTCTCCAGAAGGAGGCGTGTCTCTTCTTCTGTTGCCTGTCCTTGCAAAGAAGCCCTGGCCGGGAGCCCGGAGCGGAGTCCAAACGGGAGCCAGGACGCGCTCTGCCTGGCGGCCGGGGCGCAGCCGTCAGCTTCCCGGCCAGCCTGGGACCTCGGCCCCTCCTCCACTTCCACGACAGGATTAAGGCCTTGAAAAGCAAACCTGCCGTTTGCTGCGGGAGTGGGAGGCACCCTGGGGAGGGGGAGGCCCGTGGGGGCAGCAGGGGACTTCCGACGAGAGCTGCCACAGCAGATTCGGAGGCAGAAAATCCTATTTCTCAGTCCTTAATTCCAGTCAATTCCAGTCAAAGGGCTGATAGGCATCGGCCGGCAGTAATTTGTGCAGTTTATCCGCGCTTTTTGCTTTCTATCGGTCCTTCACTGACGGGCAGGCTGACATGCTGCCGCTCGAGTGAGGAAATTAAAATTTGATGCAATAATCCCAAATAAGAAGGATTTTATTAGGTAATGTATACACTTTAGATGAGGCATTCTGGCCTGATACACTGATAGAGAGAGGCATACATTCTGGGAGCGGCAGATAAAGGGGGTGGGGGAGAGGGGCAGGGTCTGAGCAGAGGCCCCGCGCAGCAGAGGTTCTGCGGAATGGGGGGTGTCCACGGGGGCTGGCCTGGGAATTACCACCGTAAATCGGAGTGCCACACTCTAAAGGGACATGGAGGGCCCAGACGAAGGCAGGGAAACTGATTAGGACGCCTGGAAAAATCAGGCTTGGAGTGCACGGGAGCCTGACTGTAGGAGAAAAGCTGTGGAAGAAGGGCAAACGTGAGAACTCTTTAAGCGTGGAGACAGGGAGGAGGGAGAGGGGTGTGTAGAGTGGGTGCCAGGAGCAGGGAGAAGCCGAAACCCTGAACTTCCTCGCCTGTGTCCCTCCAGCCCAGTCGTATCCCAAGCTGGGGGGCTCGTTACTGCCCCTCCCAGAACAGGGGTTCCAGCAGCTCCCAAGCACTGGCCTTCGTGCTCTCGCTGGGGCAAAGGGACAGCCCTGGCAAGGCCAAGAGACCTCCAGGTCTCTGAGTCTGAGCAAGTTCTAGGTATAGTTATCAGACACTAAGGAAAGGAGAGGCTCAAGGAGAGGGAAGGCGTGTAAAGAGGGCAAGAGCGAAGGTGAGCCTTGTCGGGACTGCGGAGCCCTGGAATCATCTGGACAGCAGCGCTTAGCACAGGAGCCCCTACGGAAGGGGCTTGGCACACATCTCCCAGATTGGTAAAAAGAACGTAACAGAGAATGAATGGACGGACAAGCTCAGAAATCTGAATGGCAACACAAGATAGGTTAATTTCGTATCCTAAGCTGGAGGATGCTAGAAAAAGACCACGGGGCCTCAGAGGACACCTGTGTCCCGACCATCCCAGACCGACTAGGGTGATCTGAAGCTGGAGGCCCCAGCCCAACGCTACTCCCCACCACTAGCTGACCCACCCACGCACTAACCACTGCTCTTCAACGCCTGCTGATTGCCAGCACGTGCCGGCTGCTCCATGCGTGCCAGCGCCAATCCTTACGGCCCCCAGGTGAGAAGGCACTTTCATAGGTGCTATTGGCCCCACTTCTCCAATGAAGGAGTGGTCCACAGTGGGGATGTGATTGGGCCGAAGCCCCTGCCACTCGTGGTGAGCGGCAGCGTGGGTGTGGGGAGGGGCTTGCCCTGAGCCCCCTGGCTGCCCGGTCGGCATCGTGGCCCACACCTCAGGCCGCAAGTGGGTTTCACACACCTTCTCTGCACTCAGCCGCGGGCACGATGCCCTGAGAGACCCAGAGGAGGTCAGAGACGAGGTCCCAGCCTGAAACCCTCCTGGTCACGGGGGGATCAGCAGTCACCCACTTACACGTGGAACATGACAGGGGAGAGTATAATTAAGCGGTAAAATGTGCAGCCTGGAGAGAGCAAGTTCTATCAGAGTTAAGGGGAGGGGGGTGGCAATCCCTGTGGGCCGGTGGGATGAAGGCAGGAAAAGCAGCCCAAGAAAGGCGGTGAGTGGGCTGGGAACTAACAGTGGGGGGACTTGGGATCAGTGACAAGAGCAAGAATGAGGGGTGATGAGGAGGGGAGGATGGTCTGACCAGGGCTTTGTTTGCTCATTCATTCATTCCATCAAAACTTCTCGAGCACCCGCTACATGCTATGCCCATGAGCAGACCCCGGCCAGGCATCAAGTCCAGCAGGAAAGCAGAGGTTGAGCAAGTTGACTCAGGAGCACTGAGTGCCAAGAGGGAGACATATGGGGGTCCCTTATTTGAAAGGTCAGGGACGTTCGCCCCAAGCAAACCAATGTCAGCCTGGCACAGGAGGTGGGGAGAAGGAGCTACAGAGATAGAGGTGGGGGGAAGTCATGGGCTGGCCTGAACCGGGACAGCCTTTGGTCTCAAAAGCTGGATTTCCTGCTGTTTGTGGAAATCCAACAGGGAGAAGTGGGACAGGGGGCCCTTTGAACGCAAAACAGTTTCAAACATGTGCAGTTGGGAGGCTGGAAAGCATTTTGCTTCTTAGATCCTCCTTTCCACACTTGTTGCAAGGAAGAAGTGGCGAGATATTACCCCTCTGCCCCCACACACCTGGAGACTGAAGCATCATGTTTCAAAGTAGCCAAATCAAGGATGCCAGTGGTCAGGACAGACTACGGTCTCCAAATTGGGGTCAGGCTTCCCTGAGCTGCGGTGGCCTGGCAGCCCAGTCTGCACCCCGGCCAAGGGACACCTGCCTCTTGCTTATACTCATTTCTGAGCCTATGCAAATGTGCAGGGCCCTGAGCCTTATGTGGGGGCCCCACTTTGCTCTCAAAGCTGTATGACGTTCCTCTAAGCATATGCATTCCCTCAAAAGAAGGGGTGCATTTTTCTTTCCACCAAATCTGCTCCCCAAGCTTCATGTCAAGGGGTTGTGTCTAAACAGATGAGGTAGCTTTTTCTAATTTATCTGCCCAGCGAGAGTGTTTTTTCCAATTTGCACAAAAGCACTGATGGCGGCCAGACAGGGGATGCCTGCCAATGCCCGCCTGGCCCACAGCTGAACAAACGTGCCCCCTCTCCCCCAACCAACTGCTAAGTGGGCAAAGGCCATGCTTTGATCTCTAAGACCTCCCAACCACAGGGCACTGGGCGAGGGTGGACACATGACCCAAGGGTGGTCAATCTACAAGCTGACTGATGACCTATGACCTTGTGGCATGGCCCCAAATCATGGGCACAGCCAACCAAGTTGCTGCTTTTGGAAGTCTAGAATTGAGAAACCCAAAGACCAAGCAGCTAGGAGGGGCAATGGGAACTATGAGCTCTTGGGGCAGAGCCGGGCCTCGGAGGGCCTGAGGAGCAGGGCAAGCTGCTGCCATCTTGGCGAGTAGAACCTCGAGCAAAAGGACAGAGCCGGTTGACCGAGGAGGAGCAGCCTGAGTGCCACCGGACATGGCTAAGCCACAGTGTTGTTTTATTGAGCCTGAATGAGTCCAAATCCACTTTGTAACCTAGTTTGGGTTTTCTACAGGTGTCCCCATCACTCTACCCAAATCTTAGGAATCCACTCCTCTTCACTTGCACCTAGGGAGTCCTTGTTCTTTGCACTTGGTGCCCTCTGAGGATGATGTGAGAGGGTGAGGAGATGGGTATGAAGTAAGGGGGGCCAGGGATTTCCCTGGGTTAGGAGACCTATTGCTTCCATGCCTAAGATTGGGGAGGGGGTATAGGAAATGCCTGTCTCACCAAATAGGGCCCCATCCCTACAAGCTCAGCAGGAAGTCCCACACGGGCTGCAGAGGGTCTTACCGGAGGGGAGTGCTCGTAGATGTTGGTGCTGTAAGGCAGGTTGATGAAGATGGGGTCCATGTCCTGGATGTCCGTGATGATGATGGCCAAGTTGGCCAGTGTGGACAGAGGCCTGTTCTTGTCTTGATCCTAGGAGGACAGAGGGCACGTGGCCTTAGGTCCAGTGACGTGTGGGCAAGCATATTCACACACGCACACACACACAAACCTACACCAGTGTGGCACATGTATGCACACGCAAGCACCCCTCATGCCTGTGTGTGCACACACACATGTGCACATGTGTTCATGCAGTCCCACAGGGAAGGGCATGTGTTCACAGAAGGTCAAGGACTCTACAAATCCACAGTGATCTCTGGTCTTGCAGGAAAAAGCAAACAGGGCCCCCAAGACCCAGTGGAAGGTGACTGAACCAATGACACGAAGCAGCACTGGGCGAGAGCCAGAGCTCCGGCCCCTGCCCATCCCAGCCCTGACCCAGCGTGGGCATCTGGTGGGTGGGGTGAAGACACGGTGCTGCCCTTCGCTCCTTGGTTGTGTTCACCCAGGAGGGCCCACTGCCTTGCTCCGTGCCCACTTTCGGCTCCCCAGGCCGGCAGGGGAGTGCCTAGAACGGAGACTCCTCAGAGGAAGGGCCCTTTGGCAGCAGAGAGGGTTACTCTGCATTTATTAGTCAAGCGACTTTTCTGGTTGAACCAGCAGGGGGAGCTCCTGGGCCTATGCCATTTGGGGATTTGGGGGAGAGGAACCCTGAAAGGTCATGCAGGCCATCCCCCTGTGGCCAGACAGGCAATGTTTAAACCCTTCTGATTAGTTGGGAATTTAGCCCTATAAAAGCTCACCAGGAAAGGAATCCAAAAACCTTCTCTTACCCTCAAATGCTCAGTGGACTATGCTAAACCCCACAAGAAACCTGCTGCCGAGGATAACAGCGACTGAACGCCAGGCACAGTGCCAGGCACCCCTTTTATATCTGTAGGTTGTTACTGTCTTTTCTCTCTGGGAGACTTAATTTCCACATCTGTGAGATGAAGGGCTCAACTGGAGGCCTCCATGGACCCTTGGGCTGGGACATTCCCTGGTCTGGGATTTGAGGAGCGACTGTCCTTGAGTTGGTCTCCCTTGGCTGTCTGGGGTGACCAGAAGAATGAGTCTAAGATAGTCCCCCACGCTGCAGGAGCCTACGGCTGCCTCCTGCCCTCCAGGGGGAGAGCAGAGCCGTGGAGGAAGAGGAGGGCTGGTGGCCGGGAAGAGTTCCCCAGGGCAGCCCGGGAGAGGGCAGGCCGTGGGATGGGGGGGGGGACAGCGTGGGAGGACACAGCATGAAGGCGGGGGCCAGGGAGCCGTGCGGGTGGCCAAGCGGGAAGCCCCTTGTCCTCTCGGGCAGGGGATGCCAGCAATGCGGATTCGTCACCTCCAGGCTTTTGCAGGCAGCTGGCTTCTGTCCAGCCTGGCACCAACCCTCCCATCCCGCACCTGTGGTTACAGTTCTGTCCCCACAGCAGATGTCTCCGTCGAGTCCACCCTGGACTCCACGACTGGGGAAAGGGGTTGATTGCGGCACATCTGGTGGGAAAGCAGCCTGCCATGATTCTAGCTGTGGCTCTGGGCCTGCAGCTTGTCCCCAGGGAAGTCCTCACGTTTCCCCACCCTGGTGGCCACCCAGCTCCCTGCAGGAGAATCTCTGGGGGGCCGGGAGGCCAGCAGTCAAGGGCCCCACTGCTCTGCGGATCAGGCGAGGAAGTCACCTCTCTGGCACACAGCAGCTACCAGGGGAGCTCCAGGCCCTCGTGGTCCGTGGCTTCAAGGCCTGATTGCTTGGAGATTAAGGGCAATTTAACTGTATCCATCACCCCAGCTTGAGCCCAGGCCTCTTGAAATGCCTCGGGCCACCCAGATCCTTGCCTGGCCCTGCTCTGGTCTATTCCCCACCCGCCCTGGGCCATTCTTACCCTGGGTGAAAGTGATCCCATAAGGACCAGTTCATAGCGAGAAAGAGAGCAAGCATCTGTGCTTCTGGGCTCAGGCGTGTGCAAATAGAGAGGGACAGTCTCTGTGGGTGCAAGGAGGGTGGAAGGGTACGGGTGTGTACAAAGAGCAAGTTTCAGGCTGGCCTGTTCCTTCCATCCCAGAAGCCAGTTTTACAAATAGCAGCACACACCTCCTCCCAGGCAAGGGAAACTTAAATAAGGGAGAAGAAAAGAATGTGTGTGACCCCCCCAGGGGCCACCGGGCCAAATACAAACAAAAGGTTTACATTTCTTGACTCGAGGCCTCCCTGTATCCTGGTCATGCCTTGTTCCTCCATCCTGCCCAGGGTATCTTTGCCCGCAGTCTGGGCTCTGCGACCCGCCAAGCAGATACCCCCGCACTGGTGGCAGCCCACGCTGCCGGTGGCACAGGGCCGGGAGGTGGATTCTGTGTGTCCGGGTCCCGGCTGGTCAACAGGGACTCGCGTCGCTTGTTTTGCTCTTGGCCTGAGCTTTGGAACTGGATATCTAGGGGACAACAGGCCCGCACCTTGCTCGCTGATGGCTCCAGCTGCGCCCTGAAGCAGCAGCCGGGGGCAGGGAAGAGGGAAGCCCAGGATATGACCCCATTTAGCGTGTGGCTCACCTGTCCCCCAGGCCCTTGCAAACAGCTGGACCAGCAGCTGTGCGGGAGCCTCAAAGCCTCCCGGCCATGGAGCATGGTGGTCGGAGCACAGGCCTGGGAGTTGGACCATCTGGGTCTGGGTTCTTGCACTCCCAGGACTCATCAGCCATGCGAGTCCCAACGGTGCCATCCATAAAATGGGCTGATTCCTCCCGTCTCACCTCCCTCCCGTGGCCAATTCATCCTTGAAATCCCAGGAGCCAGTACAGTGCTTGGCCCGCGTGGACGCCCCCACTGCCTAAGCATCCCCGCTCTACGAGGAAAGGCCGCATGCCTGCACCCCTCTGGCGCCTGCATTTTGGGTGGTGTCAGGACACCCCTGGGGTTGACACCTCTGTCCTGTGTCTCAGAGAGCAAGAGGACTCCTTGCTCACCGTGGACGCCCTGTGGTGCTCACCAGGGCAGGCTCCGGAATCAGTCTGCTTGGGTTCGAATCCTGCCCTTCATAACTTACTAGCTGGGTAAGTCACTGAATTGCTCCTGTGCCTCAGTTTCCTTCCTCGGCAAAACAGGCATCTTAATAATACACATGACCCAGGGCTATTGTGAGGTTTAATGGAGACGGCCCATTGAAGGACTCAGCGCAGTGCCTGGAACACAGGCTGTCGTCCTTAGCATCACTATCGCGGTCACCATTTTTGCAGGCCCGTGGCTAGCAAGGCACGGGGGCAGGCGCCACCCGGAAGGCCCCCGTGCTGTGTGAGCCGTCTGGCTGTCTGGTGACTCACTGTGGCGTTGACGGTGAGCTGGTAGGCCTGGGTGGTCTCGTAGTCCAGCTCCCGGATCACTGTGACAATGCCGCGGGCGCTGTCGATGGCGAAGAAGAGGGAGGGGGGCTGGAAGGAGTAGAGGACGCTGCCGCCTGCGCCCAGGTCGGGGTCCGTGGCGTTCACGATGAAGATGGGGGTCCCTACCGGCGTGTTCTGGGGAAGAGAGCAAAGCACAGCACAGGGTGAGCTGCAGCGCCCAGCTCTTCCCCCAAAGCCCCTGAACCGTGTCCCTCCAGCCATCCAGACCCGTGGCGTTGTCATTTTCATTCTAAGAGGGTTCGGAGGAATTTAAAATGCAATTTCTTTTTGTTCCTTCTTTTCTTGATGGCCTCCTGGTGGCTGTAACAGCCCCGGCTCCAGTGGTGATCGGCTCATCCTGGCATTCGAGGCGAGGGGCCTTTCAGTCCCCAGACCCCTACTTCCTGGTGATTTTTCTTCCTGGGGCCCCCTGGATACCCCAGCCTCGGGCCTGGACTGCTCCGAGGGGACCTGGGAGTCTGCAGTTGTTGAGGTTTCAAGGACAGAGAGAGGGGAGGTGTGAGCAGGGATCTGGTGGAGGTCCCCGGGGGGCTTTGCCTGGCACCACAGAGGTTACCTGGCTTGGCCTGGGGAGGGGCATCCATAATGCCACCCTGGGCCATAGAAGTCTGCCACCAGAGGGCCCACAACACCTGCTCAAATGTCACCTCCTCCTGGGAGCCCTCCGTGACTCCCTCTGCTACACCCTGCATCTTTTTGACACCAGATGTCTGGTTAAATGTCACCTCCTCTTGGAGACCTTCTGGACTCCTAAAACAGGGCAGCCCCCTCTCCACCCCTCCCCACAGTTCATGGGCAGGGTCCCATAGCATCCTGGGATTCTCCCCAGAATTCCTTGTCAGGGCCCATTTTCCCTCATAACACATGTGCTCCATGGGCTCTATCTGCCTTGCTTAGCACAGTGCCTGGCCCAGGGCAGGTAGTCAGTAAATGAATGAATGAACAACTGGCGAATCTCTATGACAGCACTTAGCAGATAGACTACAGCACCTGCATCCTCTACCTGATTTCAAGTCCTCATCTGCAGCGCCTACCACAGTGCTTGGCATGTGCTATTGGTAAATACTGGTTGAGGGGATTAATTTATTCTTCATTTAGTGACTTCTGGACACATTTGAGGATCAGGCAATCTAATCTGTCTCTTCACAGAGACTTAAGAGTTAAAGAAGCACTGCTTCTGCTGATTGACTGCTCATTCCAGGCACTGTACTAGGCGCGGCAGCTGTTAACTCTTTAACAAACAGCTTCCCAGGTGGTAGCTATTATCCTGTTTTCAAACAGGAAGCTGAGGCTCAGAGATGTGAAGTAACGTGCCCAAAGTCACACAGCTAGGCAATGGAAGATCAGGCCTTGGCTTCAGGTCTAGCTAATTCTGAGCCCTTGATCTTACACTTAATATTAAACACTCTTCTGAAACACCGAGAGCAGCTTTTCCCCACAACTCCTTTTCTGTATGACGCTGATGTAAAATGCTTCCTCCGTGCTGGGGCAATGCCACGGCCCCTTCTGTCACCCGCAGGGCTCTGTGTGAGTTGCGACCCCCGTTCCAGGCTGCTGGTGTGCCCTGGGTTCTGCAGCACCCTTTCGAGCAGTCCCTTTCTTTGGGGACCAGCCTTGAGCAACCTGGCAGCCCTCCCCAGGCTCTGATGGGGCCAGCTGCTTGAGGTAAGGGTGTCCTTGAAAAGGGCCCTCGGCAGGCTAGTGGGCGCCTCCCGAGGGCAATGCCACAGAACTGCACTGTTTCTTTCTGAGAGGCCTCATTCTCCCCAGCACCAGGCAAGCCTCGGGCTGTATAGACAGGCTCATCACCTGCCCTTTTCCGACCAGCACTGGGGGCAGGAGGCAGGCCGTGGGAGGCCCCTCCCCTCCACTCCACCCATGGCTCCCCAGTTCCCCTGGCATGGAACTCCCGTCCCTCATGGTCGGGCCCGTCTCCCCCTCGCATCTGGTGCCCTGGTGGTGTGCAGCTCTTTGTACTCCTCAGGCTCCCTCACACCTCTGGGCCTCTAAGCTGCTTCTCCTTCACTAGGTCTGCCTTCCCTAATTCAGCTGCTGGAAAACAGATGCTCTGTCCCTCCAAAAGAGAATCAAGTCTGCCTGGGGGCAGGGCAGATAAGGACGAGGGCTTCAGGGCTGGACAGACCTCTGCTGGAATTCCAGCCTCACGGTGTGTCTTTGGGCAAGTTACTTGATCTCTCTGAGCCTTAATCCCCTCCCAGTACATTGGAGTTAATGTCTTAAAGGGTTGGTACGAAGAGTAAACGTCAGTGTAATCGTCCCAGCCCGGAAGTCCTCAGAGGATGGCAGCAGTGATTTCAGTCTCTGAATGTCTTCGAGGAGTGTTGGCAAAACCACCTTCAAGAGTAGGGCAGGGAGAGGTCAAGAAGAACCCCGAATATTAGCACCTTTTGCTGGGCATTCCCTGGCCATCCCCCACCCCCAAGATACCTCTGGAATCCTGCTTTGCACATCGCCCCACCTCCCACGGCCCAGACAGACCTCGATGGGCTCCTGCCCCCAGGCTCCCTGGCTGGGTGGCTTTCAGCTGAGTTCTGCCAGTGGGAGGCACTGGTCGGAGTTCGGAGGAGAAAGTGCCTAGGGTATTACCTCTCACTCTCGGGCTCCAGTAACAGTACATCCTTCCTCTTTGCCCGTCAGCCGCAGGGGGATTAAGAGCTTCCCACTGTTGCTAGTCTCTGAAGCCTCAACATCCTTACTTTCCCCCTAACCCTGCCCATTCCTTCACTGAAATGCCTTTACTGGAACAATCTGAGATGAACTCACAGGCACCCTGCAAATACGTATCCCAGCTCTCCGTGTACAAAGCCCCGCTAACCAAACTCACCAGGTGCTGAGCTCGGTGAAGCCAGCCTCCACCCGGTCATGCCCACCACGGGGGCACTGGGCTTGGGCGGTTCTACACGAGGTTCTTGGCTAGCCTACAGTTCTCCCTCTTGCCCGCCCCCTCCAGCTCAAACATGCATATGGCACATGAGTGACAGAGCAAGCCCCGTGGACCCAGAACAGAACATTCCACTGGGGCCCGGCTCCTGCCACCAGACAGCACGGCCAAGTTCCAATTTCAGAACAGCCTGCCTGCTGGGTGGCAGCTAGATAGCACTTCCGAGCAGATAGCCGGTCAGCTCAACACGCCCGTCGGAGCAGGTGCGCAGAGAGAGGGGTGGCTCCCACAAGGATGTCAGCTCTCCAGCCCCCTGCCTGTGGGCAGCGAGGACATTTCACCATCCACACCGTGTGATCCGGGCCAAAGGCTGTCTGAGCAACCGATCAGGGGATTTAAGAGCAAGAGCCACGAAAAGAAGACAGAGGAAAAGAAGGAAACAGAGGCGATGGTCCGGTGTCTGACCTTCTTGGCTATGTTTCATACCCTGCAGTGAAAACCCATTTAATTTCTGCATAACTTAGAAAGGGTTTTAAACGGGCCTGGCAAAGAGCCATTCGTACACTTAGAAGGGACAAGCCATTGGAGGGAAAAGAATGCTGACTTCTTGCATTTTGTGTCCTGGGCGCCATGCTCTACGAGGGGCACGGGGGGGGCACCCATTACCACATCCACTGGGGGCTTCTCTGAGAAGCCAGCTGCCGTTCCATGCAAACCACAGAGGTGCACACAGGCCTGCAGCGGCCACACCAAGAGGCTTCTTCTATGGGGCTGGTGCAGCTGAGTTTCCAAGTACTCCGCAGGCAGTGAAGCTTGACGGCTGAGAACACGGGCTCCGAGTCACACGCCTTCCCCTCGAATCCAGGCCTTTCCCCTCACAGGCTGGGGCACCTTAGACATAGGCTGTTTAATCTCTTTGGGCCTCAGTTTCCTTATCTGTGAAGTGGTGTCGTTAATAGTATCTACCTCCTAGGTACTGTAGTTACAAGAATTACTTATAAATAAGGTGTGGGGGAAAAAACGTTTCTCACTGGGCCTGGCACACGGCCGAGGGAAAGTGTCTTTTTCTACACGGGTGGTTGATAGCAGAGCCGGCACTGGAAATCTGGACTCCTATTACTATATTGTGCTCTTTGCACCCCACCTCCAGGGATGCCAATCACGGCCTCCCCCCACCCCCAGGGATGCCAGTCACGGCCTCCCCGCCCACAAGATGCTCTTTACACCCACAATTCTGCTCCAGGAGATGGATCTGGGCGGCCATGTTGGTACCAAGTGACTGCAGATCCAGAACATCCCTGATTGGCCCAGGGATAATCACCTGATCCTAGTGGGCCAATCAGGTGGGGTCTTGGAAATTGAGTTCATTTCCTGTGGGCATCTGAGCAGAAAAAGCCTTGCTGTAGGCTTGGGGTGGGAGTGGGCTCCTTGACTGCTGAGCGTTACACAGAAACCACAGTTAGAGAGTAGCAGAGAAGCCGAGGGCAGGCGATTGTGAGGAAGAAACACAGACAAGAGACTGCGAGCATTTCCAGGCCTGGTCTTGACATGCCCTGCCTGCACATCCCCTCTCGTCCCTGGCCACGGTGCCTGAGACACTCCGTCTGGCCCTTCCGGCGGGCAACCCTCACTCACACCAGCCCCCGTGGGGCTCAGCTTCTTGCTCCCTCCCGGCAACCCCGGAGCCTGCCCAGACATGGGTGGGGCCACTTTTCCCTGCAGCTTTGCCCCAGCTCACCCTGCCCCTTTCCTCTTGGGGGATCCTGCCCCTTTAATGCCACAGCTGGGCTGCAGAAAGCAAAGCACCTGGCCCTGCACTGCTAAGGAGGGCACTGGCCAGCACCTCAAGGCTGGGAGGAAATAATGGGGAGAAGAATCAAAGGACCAGGATAATGCTGGCTCCTTCTTTTTAAGTGTCCCCACACACTCCTTTTGACATGCAAACCACCACCCCCCACTGGCAATGATCAGCATGCCTCTGGCGAGGTGGCAGGAGTGGACAGGGAGCAGCAGGGGCCAGGCCTGGAGGAGAGGCCAGCGCTGGGGCCAGGGCAGGGACTGGGGGACTGTGGAGCCAGGATGGACGTGGGCAGTGTAGTTAAGGCCAAAAGTTGGGGGTCAGGCCTGCTCCATCTAGGGTGACTTCTCCCCACTCATGCGTTATAGAAACTGGCGTTGGTTCACATTCTCGCTAGAAGGGAGCAGCCTTCCTTCTCTGCCTCGGCCTTGCTTTCAGGGCCCCTTCCTCCATGGCACCCTCCTGCCCTGCCCTGCCCTGCCCTGCCCTGCCCACTCCTTCACAGCTTCTGGGCCATTTCAAGGAATGTCTCTGGGCCTCCACGCGGCCAGGCAGTGTGTTTAGGCATTATCACCTTCTACACCTTCGGATCGATGTGCCAGGCTGTTCTCCCTTGCCAAGTGGCCCACGTTATGCAGGCCACAGGCAGGGCAGGTCCTGCCTCCCTCAAGTTCCCATTTAGGCTGCACATCACTTCTGATGGACCTGCTGTAAATGGGCCACCCCGTGCAATTCAGAGACAAATAAATCTTTTTGCTACTCCTGGGGTGACAAGGGAATAGACTCTGGGAAAGTTCTGCCGTGCAAGGGATCTTGTTCGTTAATAATAATGATAAATAGCTCACTTCTCACATGCAGTGTGAGTTACATTCCACTCTGGGCTTCTACAGAGGTGGCTCGGGGTGCTCCCTGGGAAGGGGGTGGGGGAGTGTGTGTGCAGCAGCGGGAAGTGGTCCAGGCAGAAAGAGAGGGAGAGGGGAGGAAACAGAGATGGGGAGAGTGGGGAAGAGAGGTGAAGGGAGAAGAAAGGATCGCGGGGGACAGGCACATGGAGGGGGCCAGATTGGGGGTCACAGGAGGAAGAGAGCTGGCAGGAGAAGAAAGAAGGAAGGAAAGTTGGGGAGAAAGGAACTAACTGAAAGGGGGAAAAAGGAGATATGCCAGAGGAAAAGTTGGAAACAACAAAACAAAAATAAAAATTGGAAGCAGCAAGAGAAAGGAAGAAAGGAGAGAAAGAACACCATGCCACATCCTCGTGGTGTACCCCCCCAATATGTCCTCGTTCTCCTGAGCAGATCTCAGCAGAAAGCGCTACCATTTCCACTGGAGGTGCCATCTCTAAAGGCCTTATTAATATTTATGGAATGCTTGCTAGATGCGGCTACCGTCTTTAATATCTTATTATAAAGCCTGTTATAAAATGCATTAGTAATAAATTCCTGATGGATGGAGTTCTGACAAGGTGCAGGCACTGTGGTGGATCAGAGCTGGGAACAGACCCTCCCAGAACACGTGTGTGCTGCTCAGAGGCTGATCCCCGAGGCCGCGGTGGCCGAGAGGAGAGTGGAGAGGAACTGAGGGGAGTTACCACCGATTCACCCCTTACAGTCATCAGGCCTGGGATCTGCATTTTTGCATTTCTCCTTACCCCCTTTTCCCACATGGGGGGAAATGGAGTCCCAGAGAAATAAAGCAACTTGTCCACGGCTTGTAAGTGGTGGAATCAGGATTCAAATTCAGGTCGCCTATCCCATCTCCAAAGCTCAGGGCCCTAGAGGTGAGGGTGGAGAGTGGGTCACGAGACTCTGCTCAAGAGGGACTGGTTCATTCACCCCCATCTAGGGGAGGGCTGGGGATGACGGTAGGAGCTGAAGACGAGAGCATTCACTTGTCTAGAACAAAGAAGAGAGAGCTGATGGGGAGCTTTTGCCCATAATTTTAGGAGAAAGTATGATTCCCACCATACTTTGATTGGGAGTAAGGAAATGGGCTCTGATTCTAAGAAGAGGAATTAAAGTTAGAAGAACTTTCTGAACAAGGGGGCTCCTGCAGTAAAGGGGAAGTGCCTGTACCTGTGTTTATTTGTTTGTTTGTTTTGATGTACATTGCTCTCTTTGGAGGCAGAAGCCTACCACAGTGGTTTGGGAGGACATCACTTCCAAATATGAAGTTTTGGAGGTTTTGTGGCAGTCTAGTTTATGAGGAGAGGGGGGAAAGAGGAGAAATGGGGGACACGGGAGATGTAGGCTGGTTTTCTTTCTCCAATAGGCAAAGAAGTATCTCTGGGCACCATCTGAGAACAGGAGAGCAGGGGTCCAAACACCAACAGAGCAGGGAGAAGAACCCAGCAGAGGCCTGGGTGTCTCAAGCAAAGGGCACACGCACGTGTGCACAAACCCACACACACACACGTGTTCTCCAGCACATCTTGCTGCAGTGGAGTCAGGAAGAGATCATTTCACAATGTCTCTTCTGTCCACCAGAGTCTGATCTTCTTGGATAATGTGTATTGTGCTCCAAAAGGTGCTAGTGCTGCTCTGAGAACCAGGGTGGGCTGCCGGCAGAGGGCCCAGCTCTGTGGGTGGGAGGAGCCCCAAAGGGCTGGGACCCAAGTCACACACACCCTGACGTGGCTCAAGGACCCTCCCGTGGGGTTGGGCTGGCTTCCCCAGCTGCTTAGCATCTCAGATGGCTCATCTCTGAGTCCCTCCTCCTCCTCAGCTGTGCAGCTGTGGACTCTCTACTCTGAATCCAAGGAAGGCGTTCATCAAAGTGCTTCCAGCGCCTTCCTGCCTTCCTGATTTCTGCTAGCATCTTGACCTACCCGGGCAATCTTGGACTTTCCCGTCTCTTGCTTCCCACTCTTCTCAGTCACCAGAGCTTTCAATTCTTCCTCCAGAATTTCTCAAATCCTTCTATTATTTACGTTGGCCACCTCTTTAGTCCTAGCACCATGACTTGTATACGTAAGACATTCGATAAATGTTTTAAGAGATTGGAGACTTCCCATTAAATATGGCAGATTGAACACATCTGTTTATTTCTACTTTTGTCCCAATACCTTGCTAAAATGACAATAAGGGAATTAAAAATGCATAAATCCACAAGGACAAAAAGAATAAGTGAAGCGACGACAAAGCAGATGAGAGAAGTCCACAAAATTCTGGAAATTGGAGACAGGTGAACCAGTGACAACTGAAAGCTGACGCATAGGCCTGCAGTCTCAGAACCCGGGAGAAGCTCAAGAAGTGGACTCACCAGGTAATGCTGAATATGAGGAATGGAATAGGGCTGAAAACAAGAAGACTGGCTGAAAATCTTTTAAAAGAGCAGTTATACTCCCAAATCCCTTCTGCTACTCTTGCAGAAGACTGAAGGGACTGAGTTAGTCTCTGGACTCAGGACTGGGAGCTGGGGGAGGCTGAAAACAGGGAGGGTAAGTGAAAATCTACTGACCCAGTGGTGAGTCTCCATGCCCACTCCCCATTTCCCGGCCCTCACTCGCCCTCTACCCCATCCACAGCAGGCCCCTTTAGCCATTCACCTCTTGAACAGTAGCGGCCAGGCCCACTTGGAAAACTGGCCCAAGAGAAAGCATACGCACAGGTGTACCTCATTTTATCGCACTTCTCTTTATTGCGCTTCACAGATGCTGGATTTTTTTTTTTCTTTAATAAATTGAAGGTTTGTGGCAACCCTGCATGGAGCAAGTCTATGGGTGCTATTTTTCCACATCCGCTTTGTGTCTGTGTTACATTTTAATGAAGGTAAGTACATTGTTTTTTTTTTAGACATAATGCTATTGTACACTTAATGGACTACAGCATTGTGTAAACATAACTTTTATATGCATTGGGAAACCAGAAAATCCATGTGGCTCTCTTTATTGCGATATCCACTTTATTGCGGTGGTCGGAACCAAGCCTGCAATTCCTCTGAGATATGCCTGCACTGATGTGTTGGGGCTCCCTCAGAGCAACAGCCGGGTCTTCACCGGGTGTGATGAGGCCCACAGTTAGCAAGCCACCCCCACCCCGCCCTGTCCCCAACACGCACAGCGAGGTTTCAGGTAGCTAACTGTGGCCTCGCTCTTAAATACGGACAGACAACCGAAGATCACCAGACACTTGACAAGAGGCTCTAATGGAAAAGTGAGGGGAGGACACTAAAAACTAAAACAACAGTAAAAAGGAATAGCAACAAAAAATGTCCTTAAGAGACAAGATAAGACAGAGCATCTTTGGAGCCAAGATATTCCAAGAGGAAGAAAGTTATTAGAACTTAACAACAAAAGAGTTGGAAAATAAAATTAAAGAATTTTATTCAAAGGTAGAACGAAAACCTGGAGATAGGAAATAAGAGAGAAAATAAAAAGATTCAAGGAGCAATCCAAAAGGTTCAATATCCAACTAACAGGAATTCTAAAAAGGAGTCAATTTAAGGGAAGAATTCACCCCTTATTGCACAAGAAAATACCCAGATCTGGAAGGACATAAATTTCCAGACTGAAAGAGACTACCATGTTCAGAAAGAAGACCCATGCTAAGGCATAAAACCATGAAATTGCAAAACACTAAGGATTAAATAAAAATCCTAGAAACATTCAAAGAAAACAAAATCACATTTGTAAGAGATTGGAAATCAGAATGGCACTAAAGTTCCAATGGTAACATTACAGGTCAGAAGACAAAGGAGAGATGCTTCATATTATGAGGAAAACAGTTTCCATTCTAGAATTCTATAGCCAGCCAAACTATCAAAAATATGAGAGTAGAATAAAATAATATTTTCTGACAAAGTGGGGAAAAAAAATCCTCAAATGAACCCTTTACAGGAAAATTCCTGAAGGATGTATTCCATCAAAATGAGGGTATAAACCAAGAAAAGAGAAAAATACTGGGACCCATGAAACAGGGGTTAAACACAGGAAAGATACAAAGGAATTTCCAGGGTGTCTGCTATGCAGCAAGCCAGAACACAGGCAGTCCAGATTGGCACAGGAGGATGGAAGCTCCTGGCAGAGTGTTGCCAGGGAAAATACAAACTGAATTTAAAAATTAGATGTTTAAATATAATGAGAGGAGATGTTCAATTATGTCAGAGTTTTTAGGGATGAATAAGTGATAGGTTCATAGAACACTAAGCAAACAAGCAAAAGAAGAGGCAGTTATAAATTCTAGGGAAAACAAAAGAGGAAATATAATTACAGTAAACTGGGTGGCTCAGCTGTGAATAACATTCACATAATCATAATACTGCATATGCTGAATTCTGTTTTAGCTAAAAGGAGGGCTATGATTATGTTAGGAAGATGGGTGAGGAATGTTGTGTATGCATGTGTATCAAAGATGAGGTAGGGAGTACTGTAAAAGACTGAAATATTCATTATGCATAGTTGGAAGATAATGTCTGAAATGGAAACACGTAAAGGCATGAGATTTAAAAATAAGAACGTAAATACCAGAAACTGGATGAGATTTTCTCAGGGTGGGAATTAAGAGTGGGAAGAGATTATAAGCCTGATTATACTATTTGATATCAAAGTTTGTACATATATAATTACTTTGATAAAAGTTAACATAAAAATTTTAAAAAAGGTTTCTCTCTATGGTTGGACCACTGCAATGGCTGCCCCTCTTTCAACCCCCTGTAACGGATCCTTGAAAGTCATCATTCTAAAGCATGCATCTGCCCATCTCCTTTTCCTCCTTAAGTACTATCAGTGGCTCTTTTTTTTTTTATTTCAGGTTTTTTTTTTAACCTCCAAAGTAAGCGTCTCCCAGCCTAGACTGTCACCGTAGTCTGATCAAACCTTCCCTCTCCAATCTCACCTTTCACCACTGGCCCCTGGGACCTGCTTCAGCCAGACTGGTCTAGTGCCCAGCTCCCAGTGCCTGGCCCCAGCTCCAGGCCTCGGTTCCTGGTGCTTCTCTTTCCTTCTGCAGAGTGGACCTCCCCACCTAGGCAGGGTACAGTCCTTCCCGTCCCAGGAGAGGCTGATGGCTCCACCTGGGTTTCTAGGCACACCTGCCCAGGCTCGGGCAGAGACATCCCCTCCCACCACCAGCTCGTGCCCACGTCCATCTGCCCTGTACCAGATGCTGGGGACGCAGGGCTGGGTGGAGCCTCATCTGAGGGACATCTGGGGCCTCCCTCCCATTTCAGAAGTTTAATTTTCAGAGCCAGGTATTTCCAAGCCCCACCTTCCTCCTTCTTACCCTGAGGCAAAGAAGACCTAAGGCAATCTTCCTCACCCCTCATGGCAGTGCTCCTTCCCCACTGGACCACTGACCTTCCTGTAGAATGGGTGACACTGGGGTCCAGAGACCCAATCCCCAGCACCACCTCCCATCAGCACCCATATTGCAGTGCTGCCCGCACACCTGCCCTCCTCCAGGCACCTCCTTTCACTTGCAGCCTTGCTCCTCGGGAGCTGAGGGACGGGCTCGGAGTACCTGTGGCAGGCCAGGGCCTTATGCAGCATGGATAGGCACTGGGGGGACCTGCCCAGCAGTTGGCCAGAGGCTTCATGGGAAGAGAGAGGGGCCAGGAGGGCCACGTGGCAGAGCAAACCTGGTGCCCACGCTGCCCAGCCTCAGCCCCCACAACATGCTGCTTCAAACACCAGGCAGTACCATCCCACCCCATCCCCACTTCCCCCTGTGGAACGGGAGAAGTGAGTGAGTGCAGGGCTGAGTTGGGGGATTCCAGTTCCGAGCCTTCCCTCCCTCAGATGACTCATCAGAGTCCTCCCTGAGTGTTCTCCCATCCCTGTCCCAACCTGGGAGGTTAGGTGGACTGGCTGCTGGGAGCTTCCAGCCCTCTCTGCCGCTGGAAGTACCTGGAAACCAGCATCTGGTGGCCAGTAAGGATCACTCAGTGAAGACTTCCAACCCTGACATTGGCTGGTTGGAAAAAAGCAAACAAACCAGAAACTGACCCGAAACGCTGGGTCACATTCTGGCTTTCCAGTAACCTCTTTCTCTCTTGCTACATGGCATCAGCTCCAACATCTGCTGCCTCAGCTTCCACATCTAGGAAATGGGTGCAGCAATCCCTACACAGCCTGCGTGAGGGAGATGAGTTATGAGTGGAAGAGCATGTTGAAAAATCAAAAGTCCAAACAATACTCTTCACCAATGCCCAAAGAGAGGAAGAAGATTCCAGAGAAAAGCCCCAGGAAAGGAATGGTGTGACCGACAGAAGGGCAACTCGAGAAAGCTGCCCAGGAATCCAGAACCTGCATCGTCGGGGTGCCAGGACCCTGGGTCCTGAGCCCGGCTGCAGGGGCTGAGTCCAGGACAGAAGAGGGTAGGCTGAGGCACAAGGCGGTCTTGAGACTTGGAAGACTCTGGAAAGTGGTGACAGATGAATGCATGGAATTCTTGGGTTTTTTAAAAAATAAAAAAAGGGTTTCTGCATCTGTCCCTGCAAGATCGTTGAGGACAACTCCAAGTCCCAAAATGCCCTCATATCACACCTCTTTTTCCACTGTTTCTGCATCAGTGATGTAATTTCTTCCATTGCTAGAGTCACAGTAGTTCTATAGTAGAATACCAGTAAATCCATCTTGCCATCACCCACCAATGGACTGGGAGAGAGTGTAAACTATATCCATGCTGTGTAGCAATGCTCCAAAATCAATGCAATGAATGTACCACACTAATGATAGAAGTTGTCGATGTGGGAAGAGTGGGGGGTATGGGGAGTGGGGTATATGGGAATCTCTTATATTTTTTAATGTAACATCTTGTAGGATTTATGTAGCTTTAAAAAAAAAAGATAACAAAAAAAAAAAAGAAGAAAAAAAAGAAATACTAACCATAAAAGATGAAAAAAAAAAGGTCTGTGAGTCTCCTGAGGACGTCCCAGGTATCAGGCCCTGCTTTGAGCACCTCATTCGCATTTTCTTTTATGCTCCACGCAGCCAACAGCCAACGAAGAAGACATTGTAAGTACCCCTATTTTCCAGACCAGGAAACTGGAGGATGGGGAGGGGGCGTCACTTGCCCAGGGCCGTGGTCCCAAGCAGCAGCGCTGGGCTGGCGCAGGCAGGCTGCCCCGGCGCGGGGGGCAGCGCTCTCGGGCGTGGCTGGGTGGAGCTGGCCAGCCAGGAGGGAGGGCGGGGGCACCCTGGCTTCTGGTGGGGTGGGGCCTGGTAGGGAGGTTTAGGGGGTTGCTATAGGATGACTCGGGCCAATCAAGTTCCAGATCAGGAGGGACAGGTGTCGGGAGTCGCCGGGGAGGTGGAGGAGGAGGAGCGCCAGGGGGTGCTGGGGACCGCTTTCACCCACCCACCTACCCACACACGTTCACGGAGCGACCCCGCACGAGCCAGGGCCCGCCCCGCTCACGCGCCTTGCCTTTCCAACAGAAAGAGTGGTTAAGAGAAATTACAAATAGTTATTTATGGGCAGGAAATCAGACAATAAAGGGAGGCTCTGAGGGCGCAAGTGTCCAGGCACTGTGGTTCGAGTCCCAGCTCCATGCTTTATTTGCTCTGTGACTTCAGGGAAGATAGGCGGCCTCTCTGAGCCTCAGTTTCCTCATCAGTGAAATGGCATAATAAAAAAAACCTACCTCATGGGGCTATTGAGGGGCTAATGGGAGAAAACACATGTAAAGTACTTAGTACAAAATAGGTACTCAATAAATCTTAGGCTCGATTGTAATAGTACCACATCGTGGGGCGGGTGTAAGAGTAAGGGTGGAAATGTGCATAGACAAGGGTCTGTAAACTGCAAGGAGCTTTGCAGAGGTTACTTTTGGTGGGGAGGTCTGGAAGGGAAGGAGACGGCTCTGAAGGCTGAGGGCTCAGCAGAGGTGAAAGTTCCCGCATGAAAGAGCTGGGGTGAAACTTCCCCTGGCATGTGAACCCCACCTCCCTCCCGAAGGGCTCCCCCCGAGGGACACAGCTGCCTCCAACGCTGCCCTGAGCCCCTGGCGCACAAATCCATCACTCACAAGTGGGGCTCCACCTCCCAGCCCCCAAATTCATTCTTCCGCGTGATGATGAATCATGTTAAACAAAATGAATATGCAGATCTCCTTGGGGCGGGTCTTACATCTATGGGAAGCTGTGGCTAATAAATCGATTCTGAATAAGAAGACAGCTCAAGCCACGCAACTTCTCCTGCCCGTCTCCCCTGCAGCTTCCCCCACCCCAGGGTGCCCCTGGGCCCCCATCCAGGGTGTCGGTTCAGTTCTGAGAGGCTGGGAGAAGGAACGGGAGTGGCCTGGGTGGGCTGGAGGAGGGCAGGGGAGGCCTGGGGCTTTGCCTCTCCAATCCTCAGGCTGCGCTGCCTGCCAGCCCTTCAGGGGGTGTGGCAGGGTAAGTGGAACCTGTCGCTTGGTGCCTGGGGAGGCTTCCCACCGGCCGGCTGCAGGGAGGAGAGAGGACTTGGTGGGCACAGGACCGGTGGGGCGAGGGCAGCAGTGCAACTCGTGGGGCCCCGGGGAACCTTGGGGGAATAGCTCAGGCTGCACTAGGTAGAAGGAGACGGGAGGATCCCAGCTACCAAGGACTCCAAAGACAGCTCCCCAGACACATCTCACTTGTATCCTCCAGGGAAGCAGCGTGGGGCAGTGGGAAGAGCTCTAGACTAGGGGTCAGAAGCCCGGAATCAAATTTGGATTTGATCCTGGACAAGTTACAAACCTTTTCGGTCTCCATGTCCTTGTCTCTCAAATGAGGGAATTGAACCACATTATGGCCACATTCCCTTCTGTTTTATAAGGGTATGAGTGTAAGTCCTTCCTGAAATCTAATCCAAGGCACTCTTGCTGCAAAGCCAGCCCTTCGCTGTGGGACTGTCTTCATGAGATATGAAGGTAGCATGGTCTGAAGCGAAAATTGATAAAGGCATTTCTCTCTTTTCTTTTTTAAATTTTTTTCAGTGTTGCACTGTAGGGTGAGATACGTGACTCGCTCATGTGGACAAATCAAAGGTTAAATGGCCCCCTGCAAGCCACACACGTTCACCCTGCCCTGGGAATGCAGGGCACAGTCCCTGGGTGTGGCTGACCAGCTGTGAGGGACAGCCTTAGGACAGCGAAGGGCTCCGGGTTACAGGAAGCCAGACACCTCGTGCCCCGGGGCTCTGTCTCACCAGCTCTAAGGATCACCATTCCAGAAAGGATGGGAGGACGCCGGGTCCTCAGAGTGCTGATCCCAGACGCCGGTCCTGCTCCTTCTTCCACTGCTGTGCGACTCAGGACAAATTATTTAAAGCCCTGAGCCTCAGTTTTCTCATCTGTAAAGTGGGGATAAAGCACCTGCCTCCTGGATTCGTGGGTCCTCCGTGAATTAATGACCGCGAAGCCCTTAGCCCGGGGCCTGTCCACAGTCCTGGCAGTTGCCATCCTTGTCGCAAACATCATTATGACCGAATAATGGCAGGCTCGCATTCTCCTGCTGGGGTGGGCCCAGGGAGAGCCACTCACCCAGGAACGTACCACCGGGAGCAGGAGGGGGCCAGCTACGTAGGCTCTGGGGACTGTCCCGTGGTAGGGATCCCACACCCACGGCGGGGGGCTGTGCCTGTCTCTGCTGCCCTGTGGGGCTGGGGGTCCTCTAAAGAGCAGAGGGGCTGTGGAAGGAGCAGGCTCCGGGGGTCAGGGAGACACACGCGCCGACGGTGTCAGGAGACCAAGGCTCCGCCACCGGCTCCAGGGACAGCCAGAAGCCCTGGCACACGAGGACCACCAGTCTGACCCCAAGAAAGGGGAGAATCCCAGATGCATCCTGCCCCAGGAGGTCCCAGGATGGCCACTGCCTCCCCCGCGAAGATCCAACTCATCCAGGAACCCACCAGCCTCCTCTTCCTAACAGAACCCAGAGAAGGTGCCTCGCCCGCCTGGCTGAGGTGTGTCCCAACGCGGTCAGGAACTGAAAATGCAGAGCCCAGTTCCACCAGGCATCAGATGCCTCCCAGCCCCCCTCCCCCCGACCCCAGGGTGCCCAGTGACAGGCTGGCAGCTCCCAGGGCACCCTGGCCTTCCCCCGGGGAGTGGAGACCATCCCACTAGGAATTGCAAATGACTTTCATTAAACAGGGTGCTAATACTATGAATTACAAATGAAACTCAGATGAAGAGGACCCTGGCAGCCTTACCTCCGTTTGATATTAATTGGGCGACACTTTGTTTTAATGGTACATTAATTAATGCGGAATTTCGACGGAAGTCCGCGTGACACTCACATTAATACAAATGAATTCATTACCGTCGGTGTTATTACAAGAAATGACAAATAAATCTGTAACAGTGGGACCCTTCAAATAATAATCACGAATCATTAGGTTCGCCGCTCGTTTGTGCTGTAGCTTGCAAATATGTATGTGTGTTTTCTGCTGCGAGCATGCCTTTGCCTTTTGGCTGGGGGGGGCACCCTTCGGGGCTGACTCTGGAGTGGTGGAGGGGCAAGACTCCCAGGCTTTTCTGCATCTGCTTTTCCACTCCTGGTTCCCCAGAGCCCGCGCCCAGGTTTAGCGACCCCCATATGCAAAATATGATTGGGATTAGCCAAATCAGCATGCCCAGGGTGCACTCTCTGACCCTGCAGATAGGATGGCAGGGTCCTGGGGCTGGAGCTTGCCTTGAAGAAGGGTGAAGGGTGCAGCTTCGGGAGCATTTGCTCTCAAGACGTTGCTCACTGTCAGACTGCTTTCATGTCCACCCCAGAGCTTCAGCATATCTTGGGAAGAGAATTCACAGGTATCCAATGGCCAGCATATATATATATATATATAAAACAGTGTTAGAAGTTCTATATATTTCTCTCTCTACCGTCCTCACAACAGTCCATGAGCTTTTAACCCCACTTTAAAGATGTGGAAGCAAGTTTGGAGAGCTCAAGTGCCTTATCTATAGCTAGTAAGATGAGCAGCCAAGCTGGGTACCCGGATCGGACGCTCCAAAGCACAGGCTCCCGATACACCAGCTCTTTCTGGGGAAAAGCTCCCATCTGTCCAGGATGGTTGAGTATCCTGCTGGAGGCAGAGGGATGGCCTGGATGACCTAGGAGGTCCATCCCAACTCCATGGGGCAATAAGCATGGTCCCAAGTAACCCTACTGGAGCAACAGTGAAAGACTGGCCTGAGTAAATCAGGGGAAATTTAGAGTAGATCTGCAGATCAGGGCAAGCAGGCTGCCGCACCCCCATTTGCACGCGGGACACACGGTACCAAACAACCCTGGGGCTCGTCCTCAGCCTCAGCCTCAGGGTTCTCAACCCAGCACTTCAGGCAGCTTCCAGCAATGGACTGGAGTTGGACCTTGATGGGAAAGCTCTTTGCTCTCCTAGTTTCCCTGGAGGACTTAAAAATTGGAGCCACTCTCCTCTGATGGGGATGCCTAAGAGCAGACCAGCTAAGCAGCCAAGATTGGTTAAAAGACCTCTCTAAGGTCGGGATCTGGAATTCTCCTAATCTGCTGCTTCTTCCCCTCTACAAGAATCCATCAGCCCATCTTATCTTCCCCTCACAACAGCTTCCTGGTGTGCGGCGGGCAGGTGAAGGTACCGTGGAAGCCCGATCCACTTCCTCCACCCTTGGGTCTCCACCACTGTGGCTCACTCTCGGGGCCCCTGACCAACGACCTCCCCTCGGCCCTGGCCCAAGGGGTCCTCACTCACGGAAATGACAGCCATGTGGCTGTCAACGGCTGTTGCAGAGGCCAGAACCGGCCGCGGGCCATAGCTCACTGCAGGGTGTTAGGGGCGGCCTAGCCCCCTCTCCGGCTCACATTTTCCTCCATTCACACTGGTACAGAGTGAGCCAATTAATCACCTAAGATTGTTAACTGTACTAATTACGCTCGCTCTTGAAAGTTGTGGAACAATTATTTACTGTCTCTGCTTCACGAGCTATCAATTATGGCATTGGAGGCAGGCTGTCACTTCTCCCGAGGCAAGACGGAGGAGGCCTAAGTGGGCTCAGGGCTGGTTTCTCAAGGAGAACTCCCAGAGGGCTTTCTGAGCCTAGGTTACGTCTGGCAGATGTGGCAAAGGTTTCCTCACGGGGGGAACAAACAGGCTTTGCAATCTTATACGGGGCAGCCCAGCCCTGATCTTAAAGGAAGTCTTTATTATCCAAAAGTTGTCTCTGTAAAAGATGAAATGACAACCACAAAGCACCGCCCTGGTAACTGTCCTCCTTCCTTCTTCCTGTGTCCATCAGTGTGTAAGGCAGTGCCCCCTTTGGCCGGGCTTGGCCTCACAGCCCCAGAGATCCCGGGGAGGTTGCACACGAACATGGGATTAACTTTTCCCCCTGGTTCCCCCGAGCCAGGAGCTCTATGCCTCCTCTTCCCAGCATGCCCCAGTCTTTGCTTCCCCTGAGTCTTGGTACCCCCCATTTACAGGAGTGCTGATGCCTCTGGCCAAGATCTCTGCAGAATGAAGGAAGAAGAGCCAAGAAACACAATCATGGGACAAAGCTGTCAGGCTCTGGCCATCCCACCTGGGCCTTGAGATATTCCTGTGCTCCAAGGCCACTGGCCTTCGGAGCACAAACCCACAGTCACCCCCCAAAAAACATACATGCTCTCCCCTCTCTGCCCTCCAACCCCCTCCCCCACCATTTACCACCAGGGTGACAGGGTATGACACGGAGTGCACATGCGGCTGTCGGGTAAACATGTGTTTATTCAGGGGAGCGGGAGGCACCAGCAGGCCGTGGCTCCCCATCCCCCAGCTCCCGCCCCCACTCCCAGCCCTCCTGCTGCCCCCACTGCTCATTTCTAAACGTCAGGGCAAAAAGCACTTAGAGCCGACCGCTGAGCCCAAATCTATTACGGTGCGGAGAAATGCACTCCGTCACCACGCAGCTGACAGGCTCGAGGCAGGCGGGAGCACAGTGGCCAGCCCCCGCCTGCCCCACCCCACTGGCCTCTCTCCTGTCAGTGTCAGGGGCCAGGCAGGGCGAGCACCTCCATAACCCTGGCAGCCGAGGAGCCCCAAACTCCATCGAGCCCCTTCTGCGTTCCACCCAAGCTACTGTCCACTCGATCCCTCCACGTGAATGTCTCAACAACACTTGAGGCTCAGCATGTCCAAAAACACATCCCGCCTGGAAACCATGTCTCCGGCTCTATAAAGGGCAATACGTTCCCTCTGCATCCAATTACTAAGCCAGAAGCCAGCGTTCTCCTTGCAAGTCCAGTTCATGTCCTTCCCCCGACACCCGTCTGCTTCTCTCCCTCCCAGCCTCCCTGGTGCCTTACCTGGACCGCTGCAGCCACCGCTGCATCGTGGACACCCCCAGCGGGTATGAGCCTTCTGAATCCCACCTCTGATTGTGCGGGCAGAACACGGCCTCCGCCCTCTATAACCCTCCACTGGCCTCCCACTGACCTCCAGGTAAATTCCACGGCCCTGCGTGGCCTGGCTTTCCAACCTCTCCAGCCCCCTTCCACTTCCCTCAGCCCCCAGGTCTGCTCCAGCCACCCCGGCCTTCTCACGCTCCCTAATGAGCCAGGTGCCTTTCTGTCTCGGAGACCTGGCCTGGCCTCTCCAGCCACTGATACTCTTTTCCCAGCTTCACCTCAATCAATGCCTACTTGACCTTCACATTGCACCAAGTGCCATTTCCTCCAGAACCTTCTCTGGCTTCCGGTTTCGCCAGGTCCTTGACTGTTCACTCAGAGTTCCCTGGACTTGTCCTCGAGGGCACCAATCTCACTCCGATGACCATCTGGCTCCTCACCAGACTCGACGCTCCCATGGGTGGGACCACGTCTGGTTCTGCTCGCCCTTGTGTCCCCAAGGCCTGGCACAGTGCCTGGCACGTGGCTGGCACTGAGTAAGTCTTGGCTAAATGAATGCCATCTCCACTCTCTCTTCATTCTTTTATCTTGGGAGGTGATTGGGAAATACCAGCTCTGAAGTTTCCCCCTTTCACTCATGTCTAGACTGTGTGCACAGCAGTGGAGGCCCAGCGACGGGGACGGGAGCACACTCAGTCCAGCTCCCGTGGGCACACCACGGAGGACGTCTCAAGGCACCGCTGACAGGTAGGCAAGGTGCTGCCCCCCTGTCAGGAGGTCTGGCGCGAAGGATGCTGTGTTAGATTCCCAGGATGCTCAAGCCAAATACCGTGAAATGGTTTGGCTTAAATAATGGGGATTTATCTGCTCACAGAGTCCAGGAAAAGGTCCACAGCAAGGCATCATCAAGGAGACGCATTCTTCCCACAGCCCAGCTGCTGGCAATCCTCAGCTTCTCCGCCACAGGGCAAGGCACAAGGCGGTCTGCTGCTCTCTCCCTTCTCTTCCGGGTGTTGTTGCTTTCAGCTTCTTGCTTCCATGGGTTCCTCCTTTCTCTCTCCACTAATGAGGTGGGTCACTCCTTCCCTGAGGGGGTCTCATCAGAAGATCTTACAATGGGTTCACACCCACAGGAATGGATTAGATTTAAGAACATGTTTTTCTAGGGTACATACAGCTTCAAACCACCACATTTCACTCTAGACCCCCAAAAGACAGGTTCTTTCTGTGTGTAAAATGCATCCATTCCATCACAATATCCCAAAAGCCATAAGTCATTTCAGAAACAATGCTTAGTACGAAGTCTCATCAAATTTGGTTATGGGTTGTGGCCTGTCCTGGGACACAATTCCCTTCCGTCTCTGGACCTGTGAACCCTAGACAACAAGTAATTTGCTTCCGATATATAAAAGAGGGACAGGCAAAGGATAGACATTTCCATTTTCCTAGGGAAAAACTGGAAGGAAAACGAGGAGTATGGATCCCAAACAATTCCGAAACCCTGCAAGGCAAATTCCATTAGATTTTGAGGTCTGAGAGTCATCTATGGAAAGACGTTTTGTCCTCCGGGCCTGATGAAGCGGCCGTCCCACCCCTACCAAGCACTCGTGCAGCAATCAGGCGCTCCGCGAGCACTGGGGCGACGGTTCCGCCCTCTTCAAGCACTGGGGTTGTGGCCAGGCTCTCTGCAATCCCCGAGGCGTGTAAGAGAACTGGGATGGTGGCACTCTTCCTGAGCAACGGGGTGGAAGGCCTGCCCTCTCCAAGCACCAGGGCATGCCCACCCCTTCCATACACATGGGTGGGCCCACACTCTTGGCCCAAGAAGATGTTTTTGGTCCAGACTTCAGCTTCCACGGTCCTGCCCTTGAAGTGAATTTTTTCTCCAATCTGTCCATTTTCTGTCCCTGTTAGTCCAAGCTGGCAATGGTTCCATTCATACACATCTTGCAAAAAAAAAAACAAAACAAAAACTTGTCACTTTTGTACGGCATACGCAGGGGCTCAAGCCATCAGACAGTAAGACTTGCCGCAGATCCTTCCTGGGTAGCTGCACCTCCAGCCTCACTGGCACTGAAATGACTGGTTGGATCCACGTTCAGTTAAACCCTTACATGGAGCACTCTTCTCTGGGGACTTGCTTTCCCGAAACTCAGAATTTTCCTAACCATCAGTTTCTGATTTCTTTGTGCCTAGGAGTTCAATTCTCAGGTTATCCCTTTCCTCTCGCATTTTACTATTAGCTACAAGGAGAATCCAGCTGCATTTTCCACACTTAGCTTAGAAACCTCCTCAGCTAAATATCCAAGCTCATCACTTTAAAGTTCTGCCTCCCAGCCAACGTCGGAACTCAAGTTCTCTGCCATTTTAGAACAAAGATCGCCTTTCCTCCAGTTTCCAATAACACATTCATTATTTCTGTCTGAAGCCTCATCAGAAACACCGTTAGCGTCCATATTTCTACCAACGGTCTCTGCAAACAATCTCAGCCTTTCCTCTCAGCACCTCACAATTCCTAGCCTCTATCCATTACCCGATTCTGAAGCTGTTTCTACCTTTTTGGTATTTTTAATAGCAGCACCCCGCTCTCCTGGTACCGAAACCGGCTTTAGTTTCCTAGGCTTCTCAAAGCAAATACCATGAACTGGTTCAGCTTAAACAATGAGAATTTATTCACTTACTGCTAAAGTCTGGGAAAATGTGCAAATCAAGGCATCAGCAAGGAGATGCTTTCTTCCCAAAGACCCACACGGCAATCCCCAGCAAGCCTTACCACGTGGCAAGGCACATGGTGGCGCCGGCTGGTCTCTCCCTTCTCCTTCAGGTTTTGTTGCTTTCAGTTTCTTGCTTCCATGGCATTCTCTCCATATTCATCCCATTTATAGGAATAAACAGGAATGGGATTAAGACCCATCATGAATGAAGGGAGTCACACCTTAACTCAGGGTTCTTAACCAGGGGTCTGAGAGCTTGAATTGAAGTTAAAAAAAACAAAACATTATTCCTGTGGGGACATGTTGGTGTGGGTGTGATATATTTATTAAATAACACACAGCACAGTGTGGACTTAATAAAGGGTCCGTGGTTTTCACCTGACTGGCAAAGGGGTACGTGGAACAAAAAAAAAATCAAGAACCCCTGCCTTAGCTAGCACCGCGCGGAGCCCCGGCGGGCGGCGGCCAGGGTAGCCGAGTCCGGCCGAGCCCGGCTGAGCCGCGGCGGGCGGGGGGGCGGAGCCCAGCTGAGCTCGGCCGAGCCCAGCCGCGCCGCGCCAGGCGGCGAGCGGGAGAGCTGAGCCGCGCTGCGCCGCCCCGGGCGGCGGGCGGGAAAGCCGAGCCCAGCCGAGCCCAGCTGAGCCCAGCCGAGCCCAGCCGAGCCATGGCGGGCGGCGGGCGGGGGACCGGAGCCCAGCTGAGCCCAGCCGAGCCTGGCGGCGGGGTTTATGTTCTTTGGTTTTTGTTTTTGTTTTTTTTTTTTTTGTTGTTGTTGTTGTTGTTCTTTTTTTTTTTTTTTCAATCCTCTCTTTCTTGTCCCCAATATTCTTCTTATACTATTTTACCTTAACAATACAATAGGTCCTACAGGAAATACCTCACATTTGCTGGGTTTCCTCACCCTCCACTGCCTCATTTCTCTGTGAATAGATTTAGCCTATCTACACTATCCCCTTTCCCCTACAACTTGATATCCTCTACCATCTGCTATCTCTCCTATATTCCATCTCCCTTTCTTTGATCCACAAAGTGTCTAACTCTTAATTTCTAATACCTTTGTTTAGTTTTCCATCTGGTATTCGTCCCTGAAACTATTACCTTTCTTTTCTCTTTCCCTCTCTCACGAAAACAATAGCCTCTTAGTACGTACCACATTCCTCCCATATTCAGTCGTCTACCTCATTATAGGTACTTTCCTACTACTATAACTCTACACAATTTACATGATCTAACCTCCATCCTCCCAGAACTCATATTGTTGCTTTGTAAACATATATCACCAATACTACTTCACACTTTTTCCTTCCTTACACAATTGACTTTCCCCAGCACTAATACTTTCCTTTAAAGTGAGCTTAACTAGCAATAAGAAATTGGAATAAGAAGAACAAAGTGACAAAGAGAAGATATAACACTTACACAAAAACAACAGCTAATTAATCTCCAAGACTAGACAAAGAAGCTAAGGAACTGATTAAACCCGTCAAGAAAAAATGTTGACAAGACAGCAACAAAAATCTACAAACCAAACCAGTAATCAGGAAAACATGGCTGAATCCAATCAACAAACTGAAAATCAGGAAGGGGGGCAGGACTTCGCACAAGCAATGAAAGATCTCAGAACATTTATCACCGACAAATTTGATGAAGTAATGAAAGAGGTTAACAGCGTGAAGACAACACTTGGAGGGGAAATTGCAGACATGCGCAAAAAAATAACAGATATGATGGAAATGAACACCACAATTCAAGAAATCAAAAATACACTTGCAGCAAATATCAGCAGACTAGAAGAGGCAGAGCAGAGAATTAGTGATGTGGAAGACAGTGCATTGGAAATCAAACAGATAGTAGAAGTGGTCAATAAAAAGGTAGAAAAAATCCAGATAGGACTTAGGGACCTGAATGATAACGCAAAACGCTCAAACATACGTATTATAGGCATTCCAGAAGGAGAAGAGAAGGGAAAGGGGTCAGAAGGAGTGTTGCAGGAAATAATGAATGAAAACTTCCCAAATCTACTGAAAGAGACAGATGTACATATCCAAGAAGCACAGCGCACTCCACTGGTCATAAACCCCAACAGGCCCACCCCAAGACATATACTTGTCAAATTATCCAATGCTCAAGACAAAGAAAAAATTCTAAAAGCAGCAAGAGAAAAGAAAACCATCACATACAAGGGAAACTCCATAAGATTAAGTGCTGATTTCTCATCTGAAACGATGGAGGCAAGAAGGCAGTGGTATGATATAGTCAAGGTACTAAAGGAAAAAAATTTCCAACCAAGAATACTCTATCCAGCTAAACTAGCATTCAAAAATGATGGAGAGTTCAAAATATTCACAGATAAACAGAAACTGAAAGAGTATATCAACAAGAAACCTCCCCTTCAAGAAATTCTTAAGGGAATTCTGCAGGAAGAAAGGAAAAAACAGGACAGTCAGAGATGGAGGAGAGTGTAAAAGCAACAAGAAAGACAAAAATAGAAGGGGAAAATAAAATAATACAAACAAAATATAACAAACACAAATCCAACCAAAATATGGCTACCATAAATAACTCTCTAAACGTAATAACACTGAATGTCAACGGATTAAACTCACCTATCAAAAGATTCAGACTGGGACACTGGATAAGGAAATACGACCCATCTATATGCTGCCTACAAGAGACACATCTTAGACCCAGAGACTCATGGAGGTTGAAAGTGAATGGCTGGAAAACAATCATACAAGCAAACAACAACCAAAAAAAGGCAGGAGTAGCTATATTAATATCAGACAAAATAGACTTTAAATGCGAAACAATTGTGAGAGATAAAGAAGGATACTATATTTTAGTGAAAGGGACAATTTGTCAAGAAGATCGAACAATCATAAATATTTATGCTCCTAACAAGGGCGCCTCTAAATATGTGAGGCAAACGCTGGAAAAACTAAGTGAAAGAATAGATGCATCTACAATTATAGTGGGGGATTTTAATACACCACTATCAACTCTGGACAGAACATCTCAAAAGAGAATCACTAAAGAAACAAAACATTTGAACAGTATATTAGAAGAGCTGGATCTAATAGACATATATAGATCATTGAACCCAAACACAGCAGGATATACATTTTTCTCAAGCGCACATGGAACATTCTCCAAGATTGACCATATGCTAGGCCACAAAGAAAGGCTTAATGAATTCAGAAAGATCGAAATCATACAAAACAATATCTCTGACCACAGTGGAGTCAAGCTGGAAATTTGCAAGGGACAGAGACCCAGACTTCACATGACAATTTGGAAATTAAACAGCACACTCTTAGAAAAACAGTGGGTCAAAGAGGAAATCTCAAAAGAAATCAATGACTACCTTGAAACAAATGATAATGATAACACAACATACCAAAATTTATGGGATGCAGCAAAAGCGGTACTGAGAGGGAAATTTATAGCCATAAATTCATATATCAAAAAAGAAGAAAGAGCAGAAATTGAAGAATTAACTGCACATTTGAAGGAATTAGAAAAACAACAACAAAGTAACCCAACAGGAAGAAGAAGGAAGGAAATAACAAAGATAAGAGCAGAACTAAATGAAATAGAAAATAAGAAAGCACTTGAAAAAATAAACAAGACCAAGAGCTGGTTTTTTGAGAAGATCAACAAAATTGACAAACCTTTAGCGAGACTAACAAAGAAAAAAAGAGAAAAGATGCAAATACACAAAATAAGAAATGAGAAAGGTGATATCACCACTGACCCCACAGAAATAAAGACTATCATAAGAGGATACTTTGAAAAACTATATTCCAACAAAAATGACAATTTAGAGGAAATGGACAAATTCCTAGAAATACATAAGCAGCCCATACTGACGAAAGAAGAAATTGATGATCTTAACAAACCAATCACAAACAAAGAGATAGAATCAGTCATTAAAAATCTCCCAACTAAGAAGAGCCCAGGGCCAGACGGCTTCACAGGTGAATTCTACAAAACATTCTGGAAAGAACTAACACCAATCCTGTTGAAACTATTCCAAAAAATCGAAACAGAAGGAACACTGCCTAATTCCTTCTATGATGCCAACATTACCCTAGTACCAAAGCCAAACAAAGACACCACAAGAAAGGAAAATTACAGACCAATTTCTCTAATGAACCTAGACGCAAAAATACTTAACAAAATACTTGCTAATCGTATTCAACAACACATTAAACGAATTATACACCATAACCAAGTGGGATTTATTCCAGGTATGCAAGGATGGTTCAACATAAGAAAATCAATCAATGTAATACACCATATAAACAGATTGAGAGAAAAAAACCACATGATTATATCTATAGATGCAGAAAAGGCATTTGACAAAATACAGCACCCCTTCCTGATAAAAACACTCCAAAAGATCGGAATACAAGGAAACTTTTTGAACATGATAAAGAGTATATATGAAAAACCTAAAGCCAACATTGTTTACAATGGCGAAATCCTGAAATCCTTCCCTCTAAAATCAGGAACAAGGCAAGGATGCCCATTGTCTCCGCTCCTATTTAACATTGTCTTGGAAGTACTGGCTCGAGCACTGAGACAAGAACCAGATATAAAAGGCATTCAAATTGGAAGGGAAGAAGTCAAAATTTCATTATTTGCAGATGACATGATCCTATATATAGAAAACCCTGAGAGATCTACAACAAAGCTCCTAGAACTCATAAATGAGTTTAGCAAAGTCGCAGGTTATAAGATCAATGCGCAAAAATCAGTAGCATTTCTGTACACCAATAATGAGCAAGATCAGGAGGAAATCAAGAAACAAATACCATTCACAATAGTAAATAAAAAAATCAAATACTTAGGAATAAATTTAACTAAAGAGGTAAAAAACTTATACATCGAGAACTATACAAGATTGTTCAAGGAAATCAAAGAAGACCTAAATAAATGGAAGAATATTCCCTGTTCATGGATAGGAAGACTGAATATTATTAAGATGTCTATCCTACCAAAACTGATCTACACATTCAATGCAATCCCAATAAAAATCAACACAGCCTTCTTTAAGGAACTAGAAAAACTAACTATGAAATTTATTTGGAATAAAAAGAGGCCCCGAATAGCCAAAGACATATTGAAAAAGAAAAACGAAATAGGAGGAATCACACTTCCTGACTTCAAAACATACTACAAAGCTACAGTAGTGAAAACAGCATGGTACTGGCATAAGGAGAGACACACAGACCAATGGAATCGAATTGAAAGTTCAGATATAGAACCTCATGTATATAGCCATATAATATTCGATAAAGCCACCAAACCCTCTCAACTGGGAGAGAATGGCCTATTCAACAAATGGTGCCTGGAGAACTGGATAGCTATATGTAGAAGAATGAAAGAGGATTACCATCTCACACCTTATACAAAGATCAACTCAAGATGGATCAAAGACCTAAATATAAGAGCCAAGACCATAAAGACCTTAGAAAGCAGTGTAGGGAAACATCTACAGGACCTTGTAATAGGAAATGGCTTCATGAATATCACACCAAAAGCACGAGCAGCAAAAGAACAAATAGATAAATGGGACTACCTCAAAATTAAAGCCTTCTGCACCTCAAAGGAGTTTGTCAAGAAAGTAAAAAGGGAACCCACACAATGGGAGAAAATATTTGGCAACCATATATCTGATAAGAGACTTATAACTTGCATATATAAAGAACTCATAGATCTCGAAAACAAAAAGATAAACAACCCATTTAAAAAATGGGAAAAAGATTTAAACAGACACTTCTCCAAAGAAGAAATACAAATGGCTAAAAAGCACATGAAAAAATGCTCCAAATCCCTAGCTATCAGGGAAATGCAAATCAAAACTACAATGAGATACCATCTTACTCCCATAAGATTGGCAGCCATGAAAAAAACAGTAGAATACAAATGCTGGAGAGGATGTGAAGAAAGGGGAACACTCATCCATTGCTGGTGGGAATGCAGAAGGATCCAACCATTCTGGAGGACAGTTTGGCAGTTTCTCAAAAAATTATCCATAGATTTGCCATATGACCCAGCAATACCACTGCTGGGTATATACCCATCAGATCTGAAAACAAGGACACAAACCGATATATGTACACCAATGTTCATAGCAGCATTGTTCACCATTGCCAAAAGTTGGAATCAATCCAAAAGTCCATCAACAGATGAGTGGATCAATAAAATGTGGTATATACACACAATGGAATACTACTCAGCTGTAAGAACCAATACACTACAATCGCACGTGATAACATGGATGAACCTTGAGAATCTTATGTTGAGTGAAGCAACCCAGGCATTGAAGGACAAATACTATATGACCTCAATGATATGAAATAAGTTAACTGCCTCAGAGAGCTAGAGTCTGGAAAAGTGGCTTACTGGAAATCGGGGGGTGGAGGAAGGATGTGAGTTAATGTCTGTAGGGGTGGAATCTGTGATGAGCTGGGGGTAAGTATGAGCACAAAGAAGGGACAAAATGGGGGCAAGGGGTTACCCTCGGGTGGGGTTTTCTGGGTTTGCGGGGGGCTGGGGATGGGAAGAGGGGTAATATGGTCCAAGAAATAGGTGGGAGGGAGGGGCAACATACAAACATGGGAGAGTGCCAGAAGTTCATTGAGAACTAAATGTTGAGTAAAACGTATCAAAGTATAAATAGGAGGGTCACCTGGTTAGGACGCTCAGGGGGTATGGTCTGATGCGGGAGGACTCCGGAGGGAATAGCTGAAGGCTCATTTTGCCAAGGTGGGTTCTACCATTGGGTGGGGTGGACCCATATCCTGGGGAAGACTAATGCCGTCGAATAGAGAGAACTGTATCTCTCGTGAGAAAGGACGGCTCCCAGGGCATTAGATTGGCAGGCGTTGTGGGCCCTAAGGGGAGGGGAAAATGGACGTGCAATGGATGGAACAAAGGTAAATAAGGGGGCAAAAGAGGAGTTATGTGAGAGTACACGAGGATGAATATAAAACAGCTAATATTACACCAAAAACATATAGGGGACGACAGACTAATAATGAAAACCATAAGACAAAACATAGGATAACTAAAAAATTTAGAAAACTGTACAACCTAAAGTATGGACCACATAGTAAGCACAAATGTTACCTTGTTTGAAAACTATAGTTTCGGAATCTGTACATCAGTTTCAGGAAATATGATATGAATAAGTTAAAAGATTATTGCTGTGGAAGGGAAAAGGTTTTATGGTGGATCTGGGGAAATACTGTATATTGTATATATGAATTTTGGTGATCTAAGACTCTTCTGAAGCTGACATTATGTTGGGATTCACTTTACGGGAAGGTTTGGATCACAGAGTGGTTCAACAATGGCAGCGGAGGAATACTGATATGGGGTGTTATTGACAGGATATATATGGTTGACAGGGAGTTATACAGGGCATATGCCCAGGGTATATGGTAATGTCTATATATACTCATAGTGGAAACAATTAAAAACAACAGCTGGGGGGTTACTGGGCTCCTGGCCGGGGGGTCACTGTTGTGGGCCCTGGGAGAGCAGCGGCAATCCTCCAGGTGCAACGGCAAGAACCAGGAAGGAAGGAGGGCCCAACAGTGGGCTCTTGATACTAATGGCTACACTTTTGAGCCTATGCACCTGCAATAAGAACAAGGCCTAGAGTAGCATTGTGCCTGGGGGTTTCCTCCTGACAGCCTTCATGTTACTCAAATGTGGCCACTCTCACAGCCAAACTCAGCGTGTAGATGTGATGCATTCCCCCCAGCGTGGGACACGACACCCGGGGATGAGCCTCCCTGGCACTGAGGGATCACTACCACATACCAGCTGAAGAAGCAACTAGAAAATGACCTTGAATTAAAGATTCAATGCGGAACAGCAGAATATACCTGTCTACATATAATAACATGACTTTGGGAAGCGGTTTGACCTAATGTAAGGGGGAAAAGGAAAGGAGAAATGAGATTATAAGTCTGTGAGTCTCTAAAAAAGAGTCTGGAGGTTGTCAGAAGGAATACCCCTATGTACAACTGAACAGAGTCTAAGAGACAGATAAGGTAGATACAACCCCAGGTATTGGTTCTTTTGAGGGATAAAGAGACCCACGGGTTCTATGGTCATGGCAGAAGGGGTTCACTGCCATGACAGATGGCCCTTCTTTGGAGCTGGTGTTTCTGCGTGATGGAAATGGACTCAGAGGGGATCTCTTTTCACAAGACTTGCATGCTACTTTATTGGAATTGTAGTTGGTGCTGGGTTTAAGATATATGTAGGGGATTTGAATCTCTGGACTGATAATATGACACCCAGGCCCAGAGCCTCAACAGACTTCAGCTCCTACACTTTGACTTATTGGACTTATTCCACTCAGCTAACATCGAGTTGAAGAAGGTCAACCACCACAACATGGAGCCTAGAGTGTCTACAACTAGAAGCGGGAAGAGTGCATCCAGTACCCATGTGCAATCTAAGCCCTCACTTGACATAGGTGTGCAATGGACACAACCAATCCAATGTCCACAGAGAAAATGTGGAATGGGTGTGGGAACGGTAGCCATGGGGGCTGCTGGGTGTGGGGAACGGGAGGAAGAGATGAGATGTGGAGGCGTTTTCGGGACGTGGAGTTGTCCTGGATAGTGCTTCACGGACAATTACGGGACACTTTAGATCCCCCCAGGGCCCACTGGATGGAACGTGAGAGAGTCTGGGCTATGATGTGGACCATTGACTATGGGGTGCAGTGATGCTCAGAGATGAACTTACCAGGTGCAATGGATGATGGGAGAGAGTGTTGCTGTGGGGGGAGTGGGGGGGCGGGGGCGGTGGGGTTGAATGGGACCTCATATATATTTTTTTAATGT
Organism: Dasypus novemcinctus; assembly: GCF_030445035.2. NCBI lineage: Eukaryota > Metazoa > Chordata > Mammalia > Cingulata > Dasypodidae > Dasypus > Dasypus novemcinctus. The sequence continues at coordinate 80,554,595 of NC_080678.1, read as the reverse complement.
AATTAAAAATAATAATAATAAATAAATATTAAAAAAAAAAAAAAAAAAAAGAACCCCTGCCTTAACTGAAGCAGCCTCATCAAAAGGTCCTACTTACAATGGGTTTATACCCACAGGCATGGATTAGATTTAAGAACATGTTTTTCTGGGGTGCACACAGTTTCAAATCGCCACAATGCTGACCCTGAGTTCTGACCTCCAACTCCACCACCACCTGTACCTGGTACCTGTTGGTCTTTGCTCATGCTGCTTCCTGTGCGTGGAACATTCTTCCTTTCATTCAGTCATTCATTTAACAAATAATTACTGAGCACCTAATATGTATGAAGCAGTGTTCTGGGTACAGGGGACACACTAGCAAACTCCTATGTATTTTTCAGACTCAGTTTGCTTATCACCTCTTCCAGGAAGTCTTCCCTACTTTCATCAACCCGAGTTGGGTGTCCATCCTATGGGGTCCCAGAGCCCCCTCCCTGTACTGCCCCCATATAGCATCTATCACATTGCATTCAGATTGCTCATATTGCATTAAATTTCCATGAGTGCCTTGCTCTCCACCAAACCCCCAGTACCACTGTATCCCTATGCCTAGCACATAACAGCTACTCGGTAAATATTTTCTGCATGAATAAATGCCTCTTTTACTTCCACTTGTCTCCACAAGCTATAAAGGCAAAGAGGGAGACACTTTGGACCAAGGTACAGTGGGCTGTCAAATGGAGAATGGGGCATTTGTCAGAAAGCTCTGGCCAGCGAAGAAGAGGAAGGCGAGATGGCTTTGAGATGAAGCACTGAGAGGGGATACAAGTTGGAGCCCTGGGCGTCCCCAGTCCTGACCCTGGGGGCATGATGGCTCTCATGGCAGAGAGGCCACGGACAGCAGGACCCGAAGTCAGCGGACTGGCACCGTGGACTCCTGGGTACCCCACATTCCAAACCCCTCCACTTCTGGTCTCACCCAGACTTGGCCTGGCCCCTCCCTCAGGTCGATGTCCCACAGAGCTGCTTCCATCGTGCCCCTCCTCCTGGCATGGCCCTGGGGCTCTACGGGGCACGGTATGGCCCTCGCGGTCCCACTCCATCAGCCTGCAGAGCCGCCACCTCTGAGATAACGGCACCTCGTGCTCTCAAGGTCTCCGCTCCATGCCCTCAGAGAGGCCTTTCCAGGCCACGGCCCGCTCTAGGCGCCCCCCCCCCCCCCGCTTTGTTTTTCTTTATTTTGTCAGCGACGTAGATTTGTTTGCTGGTGGCCTGCATCCCCCACCAGAAGGAGAGCTGCCAGCCGCAGGGGCTTGGATGCTTTTGTTCAGCCCTGAATCCCGAGCTAGAAGACAGTGCCCGACACACAACAGGCCCTCAAGAACTCTTTCTTGAACTAATGGATGAATGAGGGAATGAACAAATGAATGGAGGGTACGCGGCATCTAAAGCTTACTAGGCTAAACATGCACGAGACCCTTTGGGGGTCAGCACCAGGTCCCCCGTAGGGAGAAAACAGAAATCCCCAGCCTGCAGATCCAGCGAAACCGCACAGATTTCAGGGAAGACAACCTGGGACAGCTGAAGGTGTGCATTGCCTTGGAGTTGCTTTTATGGAAACACAAGGGTAGATAAGCACACCCTGATGGGCTTCTTTCAAGGCCGATGGCCTGGGTCAGCTCCACCGTCGCCTCCCACCCTGTCACTTCTCTTTCCATCCCTGGCCCCTGCTTTCTTGAGCTATGGAAATAGGGCTTGGGGGCATCCACGTCTGTTCTGGCCCCACCTCTCCTCTCCGCAGCACTCTTTCCTCTTTTTAACAGGAACTAAAAAGATTAGATGATCAGGCTCCAGGGAAGGCTGGGGCAAGAACTGCTGCCTCTTTTAAACCACCGCACCCGGTGCTTTGGGGCTCACCAAGGCTCCAAATCCTTGCGTGGTGGATGTGAATGTCTCCTCCCACAGTTACTTCCAGTGGACGTGGCTCATCCACCACTGCCGGCCCCAGGCTGGCCCCAGGCCACACCCTGAGCCAGTCACAAACAGATAGCACACCAGGTCCCTGATCTCTAAACCCAGCCCTAAAACCACCCCCATACTAGGAAGAGACTGGAACGTCACCAGATGGGCCCCTGGCTGGCTGAGATGTCAACCTAAAAGGACGGGACTCCCTTTGCAAGGAGGGGAGGTGGAAAAAGCAGCACCGTATCCTTCCCCCAGGCGGCCGTGGCCAGAGCCGTCGGCCTGGAGGGTCTGGCCTGTGGCTAAGGGAGGGGCGTTTGCAGGTGTGATGCACCCCCCGCCCGTGACCCCCAGGCCTGCTGCGGGTGGGCCTCCTTGGTCCCAGTCACTCGCGGTTAAACTCTCTACCAGCATTTCCACCTCGAGAGCCAGAACCCAGAGGAGAGGGTGCGGACGGGGCGCCGGGCACAGCGCTGCTCTCGGGTTCCCAGCTGCCGGCCGGCCCCCAGCCCGCCCCATCTCAGCGCCTCGTCCACGCTGCCCTCCCCTCGTGATTGGAACCCCTCCTGCTAGGGCTGATTAGGCCTGATTTCACCAGCCTGCTCCCACCTCTGGAAGCCTCCCCCTGTCATTAAAGTTGTTTTCCGTCCACTCTCTCGGTCCACTGGATGAGGTGTGTTCATTCGATTTGATTTCTCCCCCACCTCCCTTGCCCCTCCTGCTCTGTCCAGCCTGCCTGCATCTATGGCAGCCACACTGATGGGAGTTCAGGAAAAACCAGGAAAATTAACTTCTAAGCTCAGAGTAAAAATAGCTGTAATAAAGCCGGGTGAATATAAAAGCTTCATCTAATATAACTTTGATTAAGAGCGGAGACCAGCCTCCACCCCACAAAGACAGGCTGATGGACTGGCCCTTTAAAGAAGGGTGGCAAATACAGCCTGCTCTCGCCTCCGATTTGCTGCTCCTCAGGCTTTCTCTCCTTCTCGGGCTCTGTTTCACAGGTGCGGGCACCCTCCTACAGGCCTCGGGAGCACGTGTGCTAGTCTTCAGCCTGCCCCAAGTCCTCGGGGACGTGGGAAGAACAGTCACTCTGAATCCCCAGCCGCCTAGGACCCCCGCCCCCTCGCAGCACAGGGGGTGTGCGCCGAGAACAGGGGGCTGGGAGTTACAGTCCACCCTGGCCCCTGAACTCTTGGGGGGCCTGAGAACAGGCACAGGGCCCCTCTGGGCCTCTGCCTCCCCATTTGTCAAATGGGAAGACAGAACCTTTTTCTTGGCCACAGTGGCCAAGAGAACCATGAGGATTTGTGGTAAAATTCAGTTACTGATCAAAAGAAAAAAGGTGGGCTCCTCGCAGTTTGCTCACCCGGTTACAACCCCGACTCGCCCGTGAGGGACCGTGTGTTTCCACAGGAGCTCACCTGGCAGGTGTCCACCTGACCCGGGCAGCACCACCTGTATGGGCTCTAGGAACCGTCCAGCTGGCCGGCCGGCCCTGGGGGCTGGGCCCCGGGGAAACCCTGAAGTGTCGCGCCCCACCAGGGCTTCACAGGGAGGGGAGCGAACCCGGGGCCCATCCTCACGGCCCCTCCAGGGCTCTCCGTAGAACAGCGCCCGTCGGGGGTAGGCGGCTTGGAAGCAGCAAGCTCGGGATCACGCCGGGCTGCAGACGTGAGCTCTTCCCTGCACCGCGGGCCAGGTGCTTAGCTCTCCAGCCCCGGCTGCCTCACCTGCCCGGCTGCTGGCGGAGCTTTCCACCTGGCTGTGCATCCAGAGGTCCTGCACCTGCTACTTGTGCATTAGAATGACCTCAGGACCTCAGCGCCCGCCACGGCGTCACAGGCCAGCAGCACACACTCCCATCGCACCCCTTCTCCCAGTGACTTATCCCCTCCCCATCCAAGAGGCCACTAGGTCCCCTGAAACCCTCATGACCACATAACCCCTCCTAACCACCCTGGGGAGGGGCTCCCTGCACAGAGACCCTGGCCTCCTCTAGGAAACCTGCTCTTCCTGCGCTTCTCGGAGGAGGAGGGGTGAGGAGAGCTGAAGTGTGGCCGCCTGGAGCCCAGCCTGGCTGCCGGGCGGGGGGCGGCGGCGTTTCGCCCGCCACCGCCAGCCTGCTCCGCCTCAGCGCGCTGGGCTGTGGAGCAGGCGCCCGGTCCTTTTCAATTTCACGCCAGGTGTCAGTGGCCGGGCCTCGGCCAGCCTTATCTCCTCAGCCTCCCGCCCAGGTGGGCATCTGCTGAGCTCAGCCTCCCTGCCAAGCCCAGAGAAGGCTCCCCCAGGGGCAAGACTGGGGGGCTGAGGGGAGCCTGGAGCACCAGCACCGGCCCCTGCAGGAGGTGGGACCTTCTGACTGAGAAGCAGCAAGTGCTTTAAAACCCCAGAGGTGGAGGGTCAAGGGCTGAAAAGCACAGACGCACACATTACTTTTTATCCCTAGAGCCGGAAGGTCCTTAGAGATTATTTTATCTGCTACACCACTCTTCCCCATTTTCCAGATGGGGAAATGGAGGCTCTGGAGATAGGAAATAACTTCCCAAGGAACATGGGTGCAACAGAGCTGGGATCCAACCCCAGGCCACGCGGCTCAGACCCCCTTCTATTAGTACTGAGCAGAGCCACCTTTCTACCTAAAAACAACAACCAGAAAACAAAAAATAAAAAACCCACAAAAAACACCCAAGCTCCCAAGAGGGCTTAGTATGCCAAGGGAGCTGTCCTCCTCCATGTGGCCAAGATGCCTCTTCTCAGAGCCTCAGTTTCCTCACATGGGAAATGGGGATGAGTGGTGAGTCAAAAAGATCCTTACTGTCCTTTTCAGATCTAAATCAGTGGTTGGCAAACCAGGGCCCATAGGCCAAATCCAGTCTGCTGCGGGTTTGTGTGTGGCCCGCCAGCTAAGAATGGTTTTCATCTTTTTAAATGGTCAAAAACAAAATCAAAAGGAGAAGAATTGTGAAAATTATAAAAATTCAAATTTCAGTGCCCATGAATAGTCTTACTGGAACACAGCCGAGCTCATTGGTTTATAGGTTGTCTCTGATTGCTTGTGCACTACAGCAAAGTCAAGTGGTTGCAACAGAGAAGGTATGGCTTGCAAAGCAAAAAATATCTGCCAGCTGCACCTTTACAGAAAAAGTGTGCTGACCCCTGATGGAAAAGGTTGAGCTGGGTCTGGGCTCCAAACCCCTGAAGTGGGCCAGGGTGGAAAAACCTCAAGGACAGGGTTGGGTGAAGGAACTCCTGCTGGAAGAGTCTATTCACAAGGGCACTGAAGTGTCGCATGAAAATGCTGGTGCACGGCAACATGCAGCACGTTCCCTGGTGCACCCTTAGTGTCTGGAGAGCAGAGGCTTCCTCTCAGCAGCCTGCAGCTCGGGGACCTGCCTCCCACCCGCCTGCAGGCCAAAGCCAGAGCCCCATGCCTGCCTTCCCGAAGCTTCCACTCCTGCCAGCTTCCAACGGGGCCGCGGGCTCCATGCCCAGCTGGCTGGGCTTTGAGTGTGTTGTCAATAATCGGGTTTCGGTGTGGCTGGCGCCGGAGCCCGGGAGGAGAGGAATCAGAGCAGGTAATTGCTGCGTGAAAATGACAGCACAGCGATTTATCCACCCCAAACCGGGCCTCGGCATACCAAGAGGCAGCCGGCGGCTGGGAATCAATACCGCCCCAAGAGGAGGGATTATTAGGGAGAGAAGTGGGTTTGAAAGATCCATAAGAGCTGATGACTGTCTGCTTCCAGCGGGGCTGTCAGCTGCACGAGAACTGTTTGCTAAGGAGCAGAACTCCAGCAGCCCGTGCGAGGGGAGGCTGGGCTCTGTGCCAGAGCTGGGGCCCTGCCTTTACTTATCTACCTCCAGAGGGACGTGGCTGGGTTGGGACATCCTTGGGAGGAACCCGGGGTCCCAAGAGCCTTGGGCTGGAAACTGTGGGGTACATGAGGGAGACCGGTCCAACTAATGCACGACCTGACTGGATGGCAAGCAGGAGACCGTATCCCAGTCCCAGCACCAGCCTGCTCTGCTGTGTCATCCTGGGCCAGTCCTTCCCCCTGGGGCCTGCGGTGCCCGGCCCAGATGATGCCCAAGGGGATGAGAAGTCCCCTGGGAATTTGGGATTAGCACGGAGCTGGCCTGGTTAGCACAACTCGGAGAAGGTAGGAGGAGACGTTACTTCCAGAAGTGTCTCCTCCAGCCCCCGCTCAGGGCCTTCCTCTCCATTCTGTGTCAGTGGGGCAAGGGTAAGGTGACTGGGGTAACCCCTGCCCCTGATCTCCTGGGCGATTATGGGAGGGATCCCCTTGGGGTAGTGGCGACATTATCAAGCCATCGCACGTGTGGTTTGTGTGGAAGGGAACGGAGCAGACCCGCTCCTCCTTCAATCCCCAGTGGCCTGCCGCTGTGAGCCTGGCCAGGCTGGGGTGGCCAGAACATTCCATGAGCAAGGCCAGGTACGAGCCTGCACGGGCACTGCTGCCAGGACCCTCAGCTGCTCAGCGCCACCACATAACGCAGCCGAGCTGAACTTGCCAGGTGAAGTGTGGTCCCCAGGGGGTTCTGGTTAAAAGAGAGGCCCCTGGTCCCCAACCAGGAGCCAGGCAACAAAGAAAGGGTCAGGAAGCCAGCGGCTCTCTGGCAGCCGCTGCTCCAGCGAGCACACCTGCTCTCCCACCGTTTAACGGGGAGGTAAACACATACAGCTTACCCCCAAGGAGAGGGAAAGGGAAGCTGGGTGGGGGCCCAGCAGGACAGGGAGACAGAAAGCCAGAGAAAGAGAGATGGAGAGCGAGACAGAGAGGCCGACCGAGTCAGAGAAAGGGGCAAGTAGGGAAAGAGAAGGAGACGAGACAGATGGGCCAGGCAAGGCGAGAGGGAGGAAGGAGAGAAGAGGAGAGGGAGAGGAGCTTCAGCAGGCAGAGCTCTGCAAGGAGCAGAGGCTGGGTTTGCAGCGCAGCCCTCGGAAACGGCAGGAACAAATTGGGTTTTGAAATGGGAGATAAAAGGAGCTGCTTACATCTCCAGTTTTGCATCATTTAGTTCATCAGGCTTGACATGTGTCTAACAAACAAAGTCATAAGCAGGGGAAGAAAGACAGAGAGAGAGAGAGGTAAAGGAAGAGAGGGAGGGCGCCGGGGGAGTGGCCGCCCCTGGCCCTGCGTGCTGCGCTGACGCCTGATTCTCTGCTGAGCGGTTGATTCCCTGCTAGCGAGGAGCTGCAGGCGCGTTCGGCCCAGCCAGGGCAGGCTGGAGCAGACTCGGTCCCCACCTGAGAGGACCAAGACCAGGCCGAGAGCCACTTTGGGTCTTTGCAGGCCTGCCCAGAGGAAGTCTACTCTGGGGACGTGGGGAGGGTGCGCCCAGATCGCTGCCCTCTAGAGGGTGCTGTCCCTGCCTGATGCCCCCCCACCCCCCTCCCCCTTGCCAGGTGGGAATGGAGAAAGAGGAAGCAGGAGAATGGGGGGAGCTGTGGGCCTGGGGCTCCTGTCTGGACAGGAGGTGGGGGGCAATGGAACTTGTCTGGGTTATTGGGAGACAGGCCGAACCATTTTCCCAGGGTCACAATCAAGTAAGGAGAGTTACAGGGCCCCGGGCTCCTTCTGATTTGGCCAGACCACCCCTCACAGCCCCAATTGCCTCACCTGCTCTGTAGAGATAAGAATTCCTGCCCTGCCAACCTCGCAAAGTTTTTGTGAGGATTTAAGAAAATCGGGTATGCAAAAGCACCTGGTAGGCTTTCGGAACCCAAATGTGTTCATTTAAAGAAAACACAAACAGTTATGACTGATTGCCAACTCCTGGGAGGGTATCGCACACGGTATCCGCAGAGAAAACCGTTCTTTCAGCTGCCTGTCATTTGCCAGGATAGATTCGCCCTACTATCAGACAGTTCTGATGTACTTGCCTTGTATTCTGTTTGGCTAAAATCAGATTAATGTGGGAAACAGAAAAAAAAGTGCCAGATACAGCAGGGGGCGAGAAGAGAAATGGCTTGGGGGCTGATGGCTCCACACTCACGTGTCCTCCATGAGGCCACTTGTCTTGTGTGGGCCTCAGTGTCCCCAAATGCCAAGTGAGGGGGTGGGACCAGATAGGGTCTAAGGGCTTCTCCCCCTCTGGCAGTCCAGGCTCTGGAATTCTGGGAGGTTGATGGGCCGTCCAGGCCAGGTTTGAGCCAGGACAACAGCCTGGCAGCTGGCTAAGCTCTGTATTTTCCCTCACTGTCACCGCTACTTGGGGGCCACAGTGGCAAGTTATTAATACACGCTGCGGAGCGGGTGTTGAGAAGTTCAGAGCTCTGGGTTAGCTCTTAGAGTATTTGAAAATAAACTCATTTGCCACTTTCTCAGTTGCTCTTCTGAGCACCACGACCCAATGGAGACCTTGGGGGGGAGGGGAGGAAGGGTGGGTGGCAGGAGGAAAAGTCTTTTTTATTTCCCCAAAGATTCACATATAATTAGGAAAAATAATTTTTTTGCTTAAAATGAAAATTACTACAGTCATCGGGACAAGAAGCTTCCATTTATCCCAATTTTTTTTTAGCAAAACACAAAATAAAAATATCACATATATTTAAAAGGAGGAGAATGTGAAAATGGAAAAATACATTATATATATATATAGCAAGAATATTCTTCTACTATGGAAAACTATAGGGAAATAATCAAGAGAGTGTGCTACAAACAGAGAATCAGATTAAGAAGGTGACTTGATTTACAGGAGATGCATGGCTATCACCAGGCTTCAATTACATGGACCTGGCCACAGCCTTACATAAAGAGTGCTTGGAAAGTCATTGCCTTTTTCCACCTCTTATGCTCCCTTTGGAATACAATCTTGTTTATTTCTTTCCTTTGCCTTACTGTATAATATTGACCCTGACTTTGGGCCTCAGTTGCTCAAATCTGTAAAATGGGTCCAGTGATACGGACAATGCCGGCTGCTGGATCATACTCTGAAGGGCTTAGAGAGAAATTAACTAACACATTAGCTGGCACCTACTGTGTGCAAGGGAGTAGGAAAATGATGGGTTTGAACCCCAGCTCTGCCCTATACCAGCTGGGTGAATTTGAGTGGCTGACTTAATTTCTCCTTGGCCTCAATGTTGAAATAAGAGCGCGCTGAGGGAAGTGACTGTGGCTCAGTCAGTTGGGCTCCCATCTACCAGATGGGAGGCCCTGGGTTCACATCCCAAACCTTCCTTGTGAAGGCAGGCTCGCCCGCATACCGCGGAGAGCTGCTGGCCGGCAATCACCGTGAAGTGCTGACTCAGCAAGGTGACACAACAAAAAAAGGGAGACAAGTGAAAACACCGAAGAGCACGCAGCGAATGGACACAGAGAGTAGACAGCAAGCAAGCCGCAAGTGGGGGGGGGGGGTGTGGAATAAAAAATAAAAAAAGAGCACTGAAATCTCAAAATAATCAGGAGGGGTAAATGAAATGATGTTTGAAATCAGTCAACACAAGGTCTGGCCCACAACGAGGGCTGCTTAGAGGGTCGCTGACACTGCTAATTTGGGGCTCTATGATGAAACTGCATAAAGGACTGAGGATCTTTTCAAGTTTGGGGGTGGGCCGGGGAGAGCTGGAAAGCCAGAAGGCTGGACCTGCAGGGAGCAAAGAGAGCCATCCACAGTTCATTCATTATGGGTCCCCTGGGGCTTGTCAAGCCAGAAGGAATGGGATGTGGAAATTACCTTGATAACATTCAGTTTTTAAGGAAATATAAAGAGCCACTTGGAAGAGGCAAAGCCATTGTCCTCAGCATCAATGACACCAGAGAAAAATCCCTCTTACTAATGTGCTTTCTTGCTTTTTGACTTTTTTTCTGGGGGTGGGGGATGGGGAGCGGCGTTGGTGACATTCTGCTAGCTAACAAAAATGCAAATGGCATGATTCCCTCCCCCACGTCCTTCAGGCCCCTGACAGATAGTGTCCCGGGCTCTCTGCTGTGTTTATTGCTACTAATGACTTTCTCGTTATGATTTGGCTGCGAAACATAACCGATGGTTGTGGGAGAAATCCTATTATTTCCACACATTATTCAATTAGAGAACCAAGCTGCTCTTCTGCTTGGGGGATAAGGGCTGCCCGTCCCAAATGAGGGGCCACTTGCCTCCTGCCCCCACTCCCAGGTTCTCAGCTGTGGAGGCTCTAGCACGGGCACGGGGGTGGGGGGCTGTGGCGTCGAGAATATGGGTGGCGGGTGGGGGGCATCTGGACCTTCGGTGCCGGGTCCTGCAACAGTTCTGCCGAACGCATCGCATCAGTGCAACACAGAACCTTCGAGAGCAGCCTGGCAAGCAAATGTCCAAATAGTCCTGACTCTTGTCCCGGTTGTACAAGTCAGACTGTCCCCTCCAGATCGACGAGGGGCTCCGGCAGCAGCTCATGTTTGATGTTCTTTTGCCCGCCCCACTGCGCTGCAGGACCCCTCCACCTCCTCAGCCACACAGATTCTCTTGTCCCTTTGCCCCCCTGTGACACTTTCTTGGAAGAGTCCCCCTGTCACATCAGAGGGTCTCCCTTGCTTACTCCTCTGGCCCCTTTTGAATTTGAATGGACAGAAGGACACTAGAGTGATTACGGGGGATGGATTTCCAAATGAGGGTCTCCAGCATCACTCAAGCTGCATCCAAACCCCAGCAGCCACACCCCACTGCCCTCCTGTTTTCAGGAACAATCTTCCTCCCACCTCATTCCCTTCACGTCGTCCCATCACTGCGGCTCACTCTCTGCCGCTGCAACGAAGGCAAACTCCTCTGCCTCCTCAAAGCCCTCCACAGTCTGCTCCTTTGGAACGTTCCCAACCCAGCCTTCCCCGTTCCCAGAAGGCCTCATCTGATTCCGTCCCACCAGACCCCTCGCGGGCCCCAACCCCACCTCTGTTCCATTTTCTAGAATGTGCCCCCTCCACATCCCGGGCTTCTGTCCAGACAGCCCGTGCTCAAGGCCGCCTCAGGCCCTCCTTCCGGGGAGGCCTCTCTGCCCCCACTGGCCCTCAGAGCTCCCCATGCTCTGTCTCTCCAAGGCCCACTGCCTGCACCCCACAGAGTAACCCTTTCCCCACGAAGGCCTGCTCACTTCTGTTCAGGTTCCCTTTGCCCTGCTGGGGTGCAAGCTCCCTGACCTTCCGCGAGGCTTCCAACGCCACGCCCAGTGGGGAGCCCAGAGCAGACAGCCCCTCCAATCCTAGACGGCGAGCCTCCGCTGGGAGTGCGCCCTGTCCTGGGTGACTGACCTGACGGCCTAGGGCTGACAGTGTCTGTCTGGGTTTGAGTCCTTCCCACCATCTCCAGACGCAACGCCGCAGGGGGAGAGCTGCCTGGTCAGCTCTTCTGGTGATACGGGGTGGAAGCGCGGCCCGTGGGAGAGGTGTGGGCTCCGGCACAGCCAACCAAGTGCCTGCCCCGAGAGGTCCCATCAGGGGGCCGAGGGCCCCGAGCCAGGGGAACAAAGCCCTGCCGTCTGCATCGGACCCAGGGCAGGGCAGCCAAAGCCCGTTATGACGGGCGTCTGCCCCTCGACTGAGCTTGCTTCCTGTTTCCTAATACCCATGAGATGGCGCCCAGTAAGGCCGTTTTCTTGGGCTGCCAGGATGTGGAGCAGGGCTTTCTGTGTTGCCACAAGCCCCACACACTTGTGAGTCAGAATGACCTCGAAAAATGAGGCAACTCTTTGTGTCTGGGGTTCGGAAGACTCCTCACCACCAAGAACAAGCCAAAGGGAGGCAAGAGGAGCCTTTGCCCTGCAAGAGGGTCTCAGAGTTCACCCCTCTCCCAGCAGAAAGTGGTGAGCTGATCAAGAATGCACGGCGGGGAGGAAGGAAGACGCCGGCCAAGATTCACACAGTGTCTCTGGGCTTACCCAGAGGTTAGAGGCACCAGCCACTCCCGCCCCCACCCAGGCTGCCCCTCCTTCAGCTCCACTGCTGTCTTTCTCCTGCTCCATAAACCACCAGCTCCAAGCCATAAAAAGTGCAATGAGCGGTCTGGATGGAAGAGATTGGGCATGGAGCGGGCAGTCAGCCATGCCCCCCGAAGAGCCTCAGAGGACACAGGCCGGCAGCCAGAGTGAGGCCAGCCCGGAGGGCCCTCTCCCAGCTCCCTGTGCAGGGAGGGGAGGATGAAGCCTCTGCAGGCATCAGGCCAGGAACTCCCGGCTTCCTCTGCCCGTCCAAGGTGATACCAAGCTGCGCCAGGCCTCCAAACAGCTGGCCCCCGGGGGTCCTGGAGTCTGGAGCAGGAGCGACTCTCAGAGCTCCCCAAGCCTCACACCCTGGCCCCAAGCAAAGTGGCCTGTGGCAATGTCCATGCTGGCCCTGTCCTCAGCGTCCAGGAAAGGGGGCAACTGGCACCTTTGCGATGGAGTGGGTGACAGTGGAATCAGGGCAGGGAAGGAACTTCACGGTGTCACCGGGGTCTAATACTTCAGGTAAGCTGTTCTGACCATCTTCTGAGTTGAACTGTTGGTTCTACGGTGGGTGGGGATGGCGGTGGAATTTGGGGGGGGGCGGAGATGGGTGTGCTTGTCACGTGAGCAGGATTCTTCTGAACACTGGGAACAAGAGGTATAGTTCAAGAAAGTAGTTAAGTGAAATGGTTTCACGTCTGTACCAGCAACAACAGACTGCACTGGGTTAGAGCAGCAGCAGCAGCTCAGGCTGGAGATTCCACAGCGGTGGAAAGTTGAACTCAGCAAAGTGATGGTGTTTTAGGCGTTGCTAGGGGCAGCCAGTACTTCCAGATGTGAGAGTGGCAGGGAAATGCAAAAAAATCAGGACAAATGTCCCCCGGTCGGCTCGAGGAGGCCTACTTTGTGGGCTGGTTTATGAGCCAGCATGACCCAGATTCTGCTGAGATGATGGACATTCGCCCCTAAATTTTATGGATCTGGGGTGGGCTGGAAATATGCCGGCCACTGGGAAGAACCAGTGGGATCTGGGGACAATCACTTATCTGGGGTGGGGATGAGATTGGGCATCTCGAAGTGAAGGGACGCAGCAGCGCCTCGAGGGACAGCCTGACACACTTAGGAAAGGTGTCGGAAAACATCGGGCTGTTTATCATAAATAGAATGGTTAAAATTCAGACCCTGGCCAGGTAACAAGGAGGGGACAGCCAGAGTCTCAAAAGGAGATATTTTCTGAAACCTCAGGAAAAAATAATGCAAGGAAATGGGAACAGGGAGTTATAGATTTGGACAGTTTTGGACGATGGTGGGATGGGGCAGAGAATCTGTGCACGCTTTGCTCCACCCCTCCCATCCACCCCCTCCGCAATTACCAGAGGCTCTTTCCAAAAGTACAGCTCCGGTGGCATCCTTCCCCAGCCCCAAAGCCTTCTATCATCGCTCTCCCCTGCCAAAGTGGAGAAAGTCCAAACCACTGTCTGCGGTATTTCGGGTCCTTTATAACGTGGCGCCAATCAACCCAAGGGTTTTAACCTTCAGTCCCCTGGCTCTGCCCCACCACCCTGTTCTTACCGCACTTTCCAGCTCCCCTGCCTTTTCTTGAGTTGACCCCCCACCCAGTTCCTTTTAGCGGGGTTCAAAGGCTGCCTCCCCTCTGAGTCCCCTCTGGCTGTGGCTTCTGAGGCCCAAAACAGGTGTTTGTGTTTACCCTGTACCTGCCTTCCCCATCGCAGGAGCTAATAACTATTTCTTGAATTTATCTATAAAATCTTAGACTAAATACAGTACGGAAAGGCCTAACAGATTGTCCTGAACAAAAAAGGCCCCAGTTCCCCCTTTCTGGTTCAGTTAATTTTTTAATGTTCCTCTTGCTCTAAAATTTTATGACTTTTTGGATAACAAGAGAAAGGGGGTTTGAATTGCAGAATTTTATCCCCTGAGATATTTATATTTTAAATATCAAAAGTTGATACTACGGCTTTAAGTCCAGACACTGTAGGCATTTCAAGAGGTAAAATTTCTTTCCTGTGTATTTATGGAATGGGATCCTTAAAAGGTTGCTGTTTCTAAATATAGAGAGAGAGGGTAAGATGTAAATGCCCAATAAATATTTGCTGAAAACTTCCTCCAGCCGAGACCCCAGGGCTCGCCCTCTTTGTCACTTCATTCTAGAGAGGGTTTATGTGGGGACTCTCTCTACGGGAAATGGAACAAGTGGAAATGAGGTTTTCACTGAAGGACGGCTCTAAGTGAGCTCAAGGAAAGGACTGTAAACTCTTAAGTCTATTAGAGAAAGAGAGAAAAGAGAGAGGCAAAGAAGAGTAAGAAGTAGATGGCTTTGCCTGGCTTTCACATGAAGAACTATTTTCTTGTCTGCCTCCGTAGTGCTGGTGAGGTCCTCTCCAGAGGTAAATATTAGAGGTATCTTCAAGACCCCGGTCAGAAGATAAGTCCATGATTGCCCCAAATTCGTAAGCCCCATGCTGTGCTGAAACCAAGGTTATGGGACTACAAATGACAGCCGGGGTCGCCCTTCCCCTCCGCAGGCTGAACCGAGCCCCGCTGCTGGGGCGTCTGGGATCTGGTTCCTGTGAACCTAAGAGCTAACAGGGGGACCACTGAGGGCTAAACCCCTGCTCCAAGACCCACATCTGGGGGTCGTCCCCAGCACAGATGACGCCAGATTCTCTAGCCCTTTCGCCAACCTAGACCCAACACAGGAGTCATCCCCACAGAAAGGCAGAAGGGAGGGGGTCTGGAATCCCCGGGACCCTAGGTACTCGGCCAAAGGCTTGGGGATACATCCAGCTACGTGCAAAGGAGGCCCAGTCCCATGTGCGAATCCCGGTTCAGACTCTCTGCCAATAACACGGATCATCAGTTTCCTCATCAGTAAACCAGGGGCAATAATATCCACCTCGTACCTAATAGAGGACATACACGCATGGTTAGGAGTCACGGCACTGTCGTTCTCGTTCTCATCAGCCAGCAGTACTGACCTATGCACCTGTGGGGCCCAATTCAAGGCCCACCTTCTCTCAGACATCTTTCCTGCCCATCCCATCTGCCTCGGATGCTTTTCTCTCTCGTCAGAACTTCAGCATCATCACCAAGCACACTCTTCAGCTGTCAGCCTCTTCCTCCTGGGAGCTGGGGAGCTCCTGGAGGGCAGGGGTTCTATTTAATGCCCATGACAGCCTCCAAAATATGTCCCCATCCTGGCAACCCTATGGGGTGGGCAGGGAGGTATTACTCTCCTCGCTGGACAGACAAGGAAGCCGAGGTCCAGGTATTAAACCAAAGTCACCTGGATGGTGGCCGAGGCAGGGCAAGAACCAGCAGGGGCCTGTGAGTCCAGAGCCCGTTGTGCTGCCTCCCCATTCATGGGGCCTTCTGTGTTTCAGGCAGCACTAGAGACCATGTTCTAGAAAGATGGGGATGCCATCCTGGGTGGTGCCAGAGCATCTACACAGCCACCCCACACCCTGCAGGCTGGGTAGAGCGCTGGGCACCCAGCAGACAAGCACGGTATTCCCAGCAGTACTCCCAGGCTAACGCTCTGTTCCTTGATAAGCAAAGCTCAGCGCTGGAGAGTCAGGAGATTTCTGAATCTCCGTCCTGCCCCTTTGGGTGTTAGAAGGGGACTCCAGAGAGGGCCCGTTGGCAGAGCTGCCCTCTTGGGGTGTGACTGGCTGAGAGGGCCCAAGCCCTGAGGCCTGGAAGGCTAAGGGTTAAGCGGCCTCCTCAGGTGCCACCGCCCCCAGCCACCCACCCGCCGCCCCAGGCCTGACACTCTGATCCCTGAAGAAGGCCTGCCATTACCCTGATTGGGCTCTCCAAGATAATCGCTGGGCCTCAGACCCCAGCTGCTCGCTCCCCCCACGGCTCCCCCGCCTGACGCAGGCGGGAGGCTGGCAGGAGAGCAGCCTCCGGGAGAGGCAGATGGGGCTGTAATGACCTGAGGATGGGTGACAGCTACAGAGGGAAAAGTTCGTCAGTTACAGCCTTCCTGCCCCAGGACTCCACCTGGCCTTCCCTCCAAGAGGTCCCACCGCCCCAGCTCCTCAGGCCCGAGGCGCCGGCCCTGGAGGTATCAGCTCCGCTTCCTGGCTCCCCAGCGTCAAGGTCCGCCTTTCGCGGGGGACATCGGGGGTCTCTCTGAGGGACCCCTCCTTTCTGGGAGGGGCAGGCTGGCAGGTACCCCGGGGACAGAGGGTCTTCTGAACAAGAGGGAGAAACAGCCCATCCTGACTGAAACTCACGATCTCCTTCGAAACCCAAACTTGCGAGCAGAATGGGAGGACGCGCACCGCTGCTGCCTTCTCTGGCTCCGAAACTCACGCTCAGAGGCCGGGGAGGAGAAAAATCTTGGTCCAAAGGGGCTGGCACTGAGGTGCCACGCTAATGCCGAACCCCACCAACCAAGGGGGGTCACAGCCGTCAGCACAGAAGTGCCAGGTGGGGGTGGTGTCTATGGCGGGGAGGATCGGGGCGGTGGGCGGCCTCAACCCCTCCTGGGCCTCTGCCAGGATAAGCCAGGGCCACACTGGCCAGAGGCTCACACGCTGGTGCCAACAGGAGGGCGGGCTCAAGCACAGACCGGCCCTAATCCCAGGCAGCAAACTGGACCAACGGGGTGCAGGTGGCAGGAAAGCACTGGCCGGCTCAGCACTGGGAGGATTCCCTTACCATTAGAGGTGCCTGCAATTGACCCATGAACCCGGGGAGCTGAGAGCTCCAGGCCAAGGGAACGTGTCCACACGGAGGGATGATGTGTTGTGCATGTCGTGGTGCCCGGTGCGCGTCACCCGGGCAGTCACTCAACAGTCTGATGGGGTCTCTGCTTCCTGCCTCTCCTAAGAGGGTGTAAGAAGGCGACGATGCCTGCACAGAGCCAAGCAGGGCTCCTGGCACAGGGCGAGTGTCTGAGAAGCACTGACTGTGCCTTTTACTCTGTTGGCGGGACAGAGAGGTGAGAAGGACAAGCATCCAGTCTCCGTCCTCTACCGATGTCCCGGGGCTGGGAGAGGAAAGGCTGTCCATGCTTGGGAAAGGGAGAAAGAGAGGAGGTGGATGGTCATGCTGACCCACAGCCAGAGGCCCCGCCTTGCACACCTGCCGGTCGATGGCAGGTCAGGCAGGCAGGAGGACTGACCACAAACCACACAGTCACCCACAGCCTGGGGAGGGAGAGGCCGAGAGAGGAGGGAAGTCAGGTGAGATTGGAAAGGGGCACTGGGAGGGTGGAAAACGGGCTTGGCAGCCTGCAGAGGGCTGGCCACCTGTCCCAGGACGGCTCCAGCTGCTGGGAGGCCTCACCCAGCCTACGGGTGGGACGAGAGGAAGGTCCAAGCTCGGCTGGGAGCCAGCAGGGCCGAGCCGGGAAGGGAGTGCTCTCTCCCCCTGCCAGGCCTGGCCCACAGAGCCAGCAGCCCAAGGAGGGCTTGTTACATGCCAGTGGAGTCCTGTGCGCAGGAAGCCTGGCGGAGAGAGATAAGCCAGGGTGTCTCAGCACAGATCCCGGCGCATCGGAGCTGCCGAGCACCTAGAAATGGGGCCCGTTAGCTTATTGCCTGGCAATTAATAATGGGCCAGCTGGAGAGACTGAGTTTGGGGTGTGTGTGTGTGTGTGTGTGTGTGTGTGTGTGTGTGCATGTGCAGAGGGAGGGGAGGGCAGGCTGGGGGGGGGACAGAGTATCTTTCCTCAAGGACAGCCCCTCTCTGCAGCAGGCCTAGCCCCCACCCAGGTGGGAATGGGGGGTCACCCTGACTTATTCCCTCCAGCTGAGCTCCACAGGCCAGGAAGCAGCAGGAGGCAGGGCAGGGCCTGTTCCGTGGGCTTCTGGGACTCAGCCCCAAATCCACACTCCACCCTAGATGGGAAGGAGGGTGACTGAAGGGCAAAGCTGAGCTTGGAAGTCTGAGCGTGATGCGCACTCGTCTCCCTGCCCCTCGACCTCCACGTGCTGCTGGGGGAGGTTGTGAGATTAGGGAGATGTGACAGAGCGAGGGGTGGGCTGCCAGGAGCAGGCACAGGCGCAGAGCAGCAGCTCCAGGTTTGCAGACAAGGTCTACATGGTGCCTTTGTGAAAAGTAGAAAAGGCACCTCTCCAGAGTGAGTCCACACTTGGGGAGCAAACGGCCCCTCGGTGCCAAGGAACACACGCTCCTTTCTCCAGGGCGCACAGCTCTGTGAGCAGGCTTCGGCTGGCGGCTTCCCCTAGTCTTCTTGCACAGTGCGCTACCTACATAACCACTTTGGGCCTCCAGGCAGCTCTCTGGCCCACAGCCCTGATTGCTTGCTGGAGCCCACTCCTCAGTGAGGTGGGAGGGCAGCGGCTTCAGCTGAAATGCAGGGTCTCGGTGTCAGCCTCCATCTACTGAATCGCAGCTGCATTTTAAAGACTCTCGGGTGATTGTAAGTACATTAAAATCTGGGGAGCACTGACTTAAAAACCCTGGGGTTGTCCAAACGCTGGCAGGGCAGAGCTGGGGTAGAGCAGGGGCAACGAGAGAGTCAGAAAGGGGGGACAAGGGCGTGTCCTATTAGGTGAAAACAAAGCAGAGAGGGGCCTGGGGCCAACGAGAGCCTGTTCCCTGAGTGTCCAGCCCCTCCACCGAGAGCGGTGATTGGAGAGCCTCCGCCCACCCCCAGAGCCTGGCTGCCCCGAGGTGGGAGGGGGCCAGGGAGGGGCAGGGCCTGGCCTCCTGCCCCGGGGCCCCCTCTCTGCTGCAGCCTTTCATCAGGATTCCCGGGCTGCTGCGGAGGCCCAGGCGCCTCAATCACTGCTATCGCGCCGGGCGCAGGAAGAGAATAGCTTTCAGCTCAATTACCCTTCACATTCCAATATCATAACGCTCCAATGAGGCTTTTTAACCAAAAACAAAAAAGCCATGTCTGCTGCAGGCCGGCTGCAAGGCCAGCCGTGCAGAACGGACGGACCTGCCCGCTGACAGCCCCACCTGGCCCAGGTGAGACGGTGGACAGGGCCCATCCTGAGTCACCAGGAGGGCAGAGGGAGCCCTGAGCTCCCGGGCCTCAGTTTACCCACACACGCTCACCTCATCAGCTGACGGGACTTTTTTTTTTTTGTCTATGTCCTCTTTTATATCATGCATTTTTTATTGTCTTTTTTTTTTTTAAAAAAGATACATATCAGGAAGAGTCCCAGTCCAGGGGTCCGTTAGGCTGCATGGGGGTGCGGTCTGCTCCAGTCCCACGAGTCCCATCCTAGGTGGAAACAAGCTCTTCTCTACTCACTACACTTGTAGTGACATGCAGGGGCCCCCAGCTCCTTCTCGTTTATGAAGCACCTGCTGTGTGCCAGGCACGCCCTGTCACTAAGTGCCTCCCGCACATCACACCAACTCTATAAAGTGGGTTTTCTGATTGTCCCCATTTTGCAGATGAGAAAACTGAGGCTCAGAGAGGTCAAACCACTTGCACAGGGTCAGGGTCAGGCCAGAATTCATAACCAGGTCTGGGTAACTCCGGGCGCCCTACTCTTGCTCCTTGGCTACCCTCAAGATGGAACACCCCGACACCAGCCCGGGCTGGGGAGAGACTGCCCCATCTGAGAACTGGCTTCTTGGGCAGGCGTCACCTGGTGCTCACGCCGCACACTGGCAGATGCTCGGGGACGTCTTGGTGAGCATGTGTGTTCCAAGCCTGCGCCCAGCCTGCACCCCACCACGGAGGAGGAGGCCGGCCACCCCCCCCCGATCTCCCCCCCAGGTCGGCCGTGCTTCATCCGCCTGGCCGGCTCTGTGCTAATGGCCCCCACGGCAGAGTCCCCTCCCCATGTCCTCCTGGCCTCCCGCTGGCTGTGGCCGATTTGCTCATGATTTAGCACTCCGGGGCGCTGACCCGTGAGGGAGACACCCGAGACAGAAGGAGGCAGGGCGGACGCCGCGGCTGAGGGGTGTGCACGCGTGCGTGCACTGGTGCAGGGGGCAGGAGGCCGCCTCTCCAGGAGCAAGTCGCCCGGCCCGGCTCTCCCGGCATCCCCCAGGCTGGCTGATGGCCCCGGGCACCGTGCTGGAGAGGAGAGTAGGGGCAGACCGCAGGAAGGCTGCCGGGAGGCTCAGCTCAGACGTCCTTCCAAGGGGAGCCTAGCACCACCCCCAGAAAGGACCATTGCCTGGCTGGGTTCTCCATGTGTCCCGGACACGTTCAAGGGATGTGCAAACAAATGCCTCCATGTCCCACTCCCCGTTGTCAGACACAGCACCATGCGCGTCTATGGAGGTGGACCAACTGGGTTCAAATCCCAGCCCTGCTCCGGGACATGGGCAACTGACTTAACCTCTCTGAGCCTCGAGTTCCCCTTCTTAAAAATGGGGATAATTCCAGTACCAACATCACAGCTTGGTTGTAAAAGATGGCAGTTACGGTCTCCACGATGGTTACTATTTTGTCGTGGTTGTTCAGCGCTTCCCTACGCCCAGTACCCTAGACCTGAGGGGTGGGTGAAAATCTTAAGGCATAGACCTCACGGATCCTAGGACTTGGGAACCGGAGGTCCCAGGTGTCCAACAAGTGGTACGAACAGAAGCTGGAACAGGAAGAGGAGCTCTGAGCTGCGCCGTCACCTAAGGCCCCTGTGCCCTGCCACTGCCTCGCTGCGCCCCTGACCCAGCTTCCCTGCCCCTCAAGTCCTGATGCCAGCCCCACCATCACAACGCCCACTTCAAACCAGCCAGGCTGGCAGAGCCCACCTTTCCCGCCCTCCTGGGTCCCCACCCACGGAGGAAGGAAGCAGCAGGTGAGGCGCCCGGGGGGCTGAGGGCCCCGGGTTGGGGGAGGCCCTGGGCCTGCCTCGGAGCCCAGCCGCTCCTGCTCCTCTTCCCCTCCTGTCTGCCCCCACACCAGGACGGTGGAGCCGGATTCTGCAGGGCAGGGAGGCAGCAGGATGGGACAGAGCAGAGAGAACCAATTTGCCAAGCTCATTTAGGGCTCATTTGTCCAATTCTGCTGCCCGGAGGGAGCTGTGCTTGATGCTGATAGGCGCTGCGGGAGGCTAGGGCCAGGGAGCCGGGGCGGGACAGGGCCCGTTCTCCCGCAGCACCAGAGCTGGGGTGCAGAGCAAGCCATGGGGGCCGGAGACCACGTCTCATTCCTCTTGAGTCCCCAGCAGCTGGCGTGGGTCTGGCACCCAGCAGACACCCAGGCAATGCTTGATGAATGAATGAACGAGGGTGGGGTCAAGTGCATGGAGCCGACACTCCTGCATCTCCCTGCCACTGGTCATGCTCGGCCCCCGCTGAGCCTCCTGCGTGGATGGGAAGGTCTCCCTGGCACCCCTACTCCTTGGAGGCAGCCTCTCCAGTGCTCACTCCCCCCGCCCCGTATTCTGCCGGCTCCCCCCCTCTCTCTGGCCCCCTGGCCTCCTGCCCTCTGCAGGGACTCTTGCCAGGCACTGGCGGCTCTAGGCTCTGAGGCTCTCCCACCTCACCCCTGCTGGCTCCTGCAGGGCTGCATCCCAGCTTGGGCACCCAGCCAGCTGCCCTCCCTCTCCTGGGCGTCCCCACTCATGGTGGGCCCTAGCGGCTCATTCCCAGCCACCAGCAGCCTCCTAACTGGGGCCACCAATCTTCCTGTGCAAAGGCCCCAAAGGAGCAAGGGAACCAGAGTTCGGAGGTGCAAAAGCAGTGTGCCTTGGAATTTATGCCACTACCGTTTGGCCTTCAAAGCACCCCTGGATTCGTTTCCTTGCCAATGTAGAAATTACCACAGACTAAGGGACCAAAAGCAGCTCACATCATAGGGCAGCAGTTCGACTGCTCTCACGGGGCTGAAATCCGGGTGTTGGCAGGGCCAAGTCCTTTGGCGTCTCTAGGGTAGAACCCGTTTCCTCCCTTTTCCGGCTTCTAGAAGCCCCCTGCCTTCCTCCCTCCGCCTTCGACAGAAGCAGCCGGTATCTTCCCATCGTGCTCTGGCTCTGATGTGCCCCAACCCTCTTCAAGGCCCCTTTGACTGCACAGCCCACCTGGATACTCCAGGAGCACTTCCCGCTTCCAGCGCCTTCACCTAACCCCACCGCAAGGCCCCTTTGGCCACGTGGGGTAATAGCCGCAGGCTCCGGGGTGCGGACACCGACACCTGGCCGGGGCCACTGCCCTGCCTTCCACAGCTCTGCTCCACGGCACCCTATCCTCCAGCACCCCCGAGTGAGGCTGCCCCACCCCGACCCCACCCTGGGCATCAGTGAACTCCTGGGTGGGAAGCCCTGACGGCACCCCGAGCCGCCTCAGCATTGGGCCTCGGGAACGGAGCACACCAGGGCCTCGTGCGTGGAATTCCTCTTGGAGGAAACGGGCTGCGGGGGAGAGGAGGACGGCTCCCCAGGCAGGGACCGCCTCGGGTGTGCCAGGCCCCGAGGGTCCAGGGGTGGGAAGCTGGGGTACAGGCGCACCTCGGCTCTCAGAAAGTGCTGCAAACAAATGAATAATGACACCCCAAGATCACAGCCGTGACGTTCCCAAAACACAGAACACAGAATCTGGGCTGGACCAGGCGGGGCCATCTGGGAAGGCCCCCCAGAGGAGGGGGTGCTTGAGTGGAGGTCTCAGGAGTGAAGGCAGGAGTTGATGAAAAGAGAGAGGGAGCAGGGGCAGTGTTCCAGAGGGCGGGAGAGCCTGTGCACAGGTCCTGCAGCACAGCACCCCCAGAGAACCAAAGGGCCT
This sequence comes from Dasypus novemcinctus, assembly GCF_030445035.2. Taxonomy (NCBI): domain Eukaryota; kingdom Metazoa; phylum Chordata; class Mammalia; order Cingulata; family Dasypodidae; genus Dasypus; species Dasypus novemcinctus. Next base: position 80,532,052 of record NC_080678.1, on the reverse strand, counting down.
GGGAGGCGGGAGGCAGAGAGCAAGCAGGGGAGCGGACGGTCCAGGGGAGGCTGGCAGGCCGGGCCAGCCGGCCGGGACTGGGGCGTCCACGGCTGAGCTCCCCTGGAAGTTTTTAGCAACAGCCCTCGCACAGCACAGGGACTCAGTCCAGCTGAAAGAATGGATGGAAGAAAGAAGGAATGCGCCTTTTCTTCCCTCTCAGGCCCCTCCCCAGAGACCTCTCCCATCCCTCCTGCACGGCAACAGTTAACAGAGAGAGCCCAGGCTTCGTGCCGATTTATTTATTTCCCAGCAGCGGCACGTCCCGTGCAGCCCGAGGGGCTCCGTGGAATCGCCTGCAATCGCAGCACACTTTAGGCATTACTTCCACACCATTTAGGGCTTTCCGCCCCGATAACTGCCGTTGCATCTCCCTCCGTCTCCATCTTTTAGGCCATGTCAGGCAGGTTTTGTTTTTTTTTTTAAAAGGTCCTGTGGCCCCTGAGTTTGGGGGATCTGATGGTCTGGGGGCGGGGAGGGAAAGAACGCTTTGGAAGAATTTATTATTCTTCTCCCATCACCCTGGCCCTGCCCCAGGCCCGACCAAGAAAGGAAAATAATCATTTCAAGCTGCTGAGAAGCCTTTACGGATTCGTGTGTTTTCCCAGGCAGGCCTGAGATTGGGCTGCTGATAGGAACGGCAGCTCTGTGTGAGGCTGAAGCAGCACAATAAAGGTCACTCCTGAGGGATCCCTCCCCTCACCAAAGGTCCCCCGCCCCCTCTCCAGTCTCAGGGCCTGCTCCTCGGGAGGCCGTCCCGGCCTAACAGTAAACCCCAAACCCTGAGTGAGTGCCCTGGGTGATGTGTACTGGGGCGTGCTTCGGGGGACAGTGCACAGAGGACAAGGCCCTGGACTAGCTGTGTGACCTTGGTCAAGTCACTTAACCTCTCTGGGTCAATTTCCCCAGTTATAACCATCATACATTTCTTTCCAACTTGAAGGACTGCTCTGAGGATCAAAGGGAACGGTCTGAGGGAAAGGCGCTCCTTCTTCCTCCCTTCCCTGTCCTCTCAGCCCAGGTTCACCCGCTCAGTCCAGGTCCCCGTGAATCCCTTTCTCCCTCCGGTCTCCTTTCCCAAGCTCTATACCCACCTGTGGGGGAGGGTGTGAGGAGGCGCTAACCACGGGGAGGGTGCTGCATCCCCAGGGGATGTCAGGCGGCACCGCTGCCCCAGCATGCGCCCACTTACCACTCACCGCGGAAGCGCTGAGACCCAGGCTCACACTCCAGGTGCCAGGGCTCCTAACCACTGTGGGAAGTGACCTCCAAGAGAGGGCCCGCGGCCAGCACCCAGGTGACGAAAATGACTTTAAAAACCTAATGGAGGGAAGCGGACTTGGCCCAGCGGTTAGGGCGTCCGCCTACCACATGGGAGGTATGCGGTTCAAGCCCCGGGCCTCCTTGACCCGTGTGGAGCTGGCCCATGCGCAGTGCTGATGTGCACAAGGAGTGCCGTGCCACGCAGGGGTGTCCCCCGCATAGGGGAGCCCCACGCGCAAGGAGTGCACCCGTAAGGAGAGCCGCCCAGCGCGAAAGAAAGTGCAGCCTGCCCAGGAATGGCACCGTGCACACGGAGAGCTGACACAATAAGGTGACGCAACAAAAAGAAACACAGATTCCTGTGCCGCTGCAACAGAAGTGGACAAAAGATGAACATGCAGCAAATAGACACAGAGAACAGACAATTGCGGGGGGGGGGGCAGGGGAGAGAAATAAAATAAATCTTAAAAAAAAAAAAACCTAATGGAGGGAATGTAATAAAATGAAAATGGGCAAGAGTAATCCAGGGCTTAGCAGCCAGGCAGGGGGAGGGGCTGGAAGGGGCCCATGGGGCGTCTGGCTGCCGGCGCGTTTCCGGAGCTGTGTGTGGTTACACAAGCGTGGGCACTTCAGGTACTTCATGAAGCTGAGAGTTACGAGCAGTCACTTCTCTAGGTTTGCTTAAGTAACACATTTACTCAAAGAGAGAAAAGAAGACTGGGAAGCGGAAGTAGCTCGAAGTGGTTGAGCGCCTCCTTCCCATGTACAAGGTCCTGGGTTCGATCCCTGGTACCTCCTAAAAAAGAAAAAAAAGGGGGGGAAGAAGGAAAAGAAAGGAGAGGGGAGGGGAGGGAACTCATGGAATGCCATGGAGGCCGCTGGATGAGGACTGAATCTGTCCCGCCTGCATAAGGCCTCCCGTGCTCGGTCCCCACGAGGGGTGGGCTCCTAGGACAAAAAGCCCATTGAACAGAGGGGCAAACTGAGCAGTAGAAGGACAGAGCGACTAGTCCAAGCGTCCCAGCCGCAGGTGAGGGGCTCCCACCCCTTCTGGGTTAGAGCTCATGCCAAGCCAGCTCGCTGGGCTGCACCCACCTCAGCACGGGCAGACAGGTGACCAAGACAGGAAGGGCTGCCCGCTGGCCTGAGCCTGTGGCCTCGCCTGCCCACAGGGGGGCCCGGGCAACCCGGAAGGAAAGGTCAGGCCAGGGCCAGGAGGAGAGGGGGCCCAGGTGTAGAAGCCAGGATGGGGCGCACGGAGGCGCAGCCCCAAGAGCAGGTGCGCTAAGAGACCTGGACCTTCAAGACTGCTGGAGAGAAGACTAAAGGGCGGGCCCCGGCTCGGAGCCCACGGGCTACTTCCAGAGGGAACTCGGGGGTGAGTCGCCGACTTCCCTGGCACATGGTTTGCTTATGTGCAAAGTGGGGCTAACGGGAGGGCCAAGCACCCCTCTTCTCCCACTGGATCCTTCAGAGGAAGGCAGAGAAGGCTTTGGCCAAATGGTAGGAAGGAAGATGGTGTGGGAGGCTGGGTTCCAGCATCCTGGGGGCACAGGAAAGTGACACATGGCCGAGAAGCAGGATTTGTGTTGAGAATGGTGGAAAATGCTCTGGGCTCAGGAAGGGAGTTACAAAGACGGAAGGGGTCAGGGGAGAAGGCCTCGTGCCATTTTCCTCTCTTGGGGGACAGGGCTGGGAGAGGGGCCCAGCCCGAGCCTGTGACCCTCCTGGACAAGGCCGTGACCGGGCATTTGGCTCTTCTTGGCCAGGAGAGCCGGGGCCCAGGAGGTGGGCTGGCTGACCGACGATGAGACAGCGAGTGGGGCCAACTGCATCGGACCCAGCGATTACGCGCCTGGGGAAATCTCATTGTCTCATCTGGAGGGAAGAGCAGGCTTTTTAATAAACGGACAGGAGGCGCCCACTTAAGGTTATTATGAAGAGGGTAAGCCCGGCCCCTCACGGCTTCCAGCCAGCACCACAAAGTTGCAAAGTAATTAAAGGCTGCTAAGGAATCAGAGAAATTGTAATAATTCCATCAACCGAAGCCTCACTCGCCCTCGCGCCCTCCCCTCCTGGTAGGAGGCGGGGGGGGCCAGGCAGCCTGCACACACATCAGAACGAGCCTGCTGTGGGGGGTCTCTGTGCCACGGGGCTGCCGGGCCTGGCCCCAAGCTGCTTTGACAATACTCTAATTTGTTCGGGTGAGTAGAAGGGCCAAGGCAAAATCCCAGAGCCCCCAAAACAGGAAAACAAGAGCAGCACTAGGTGGTCAGTAGATGCCCCCATGGGCACCCATGACCTGCAGCATGCAGCCTCGTGACGCCACCACTTCTGTGGGCAGGGGGAGCCACCGGGTGCAGGAGGCAGCACCCACCGCCCAGCTTGGCCTCAGTTGGGCAAGTAGTGCTTTGCCGCCGACACGGGTGAGTTCAGGTCATGGGTTCTAGAAACTGTTTCCCTGAACTTTCCTGCTCCAGGTATCTTCTCCAGTCCCCTCTGGTCTTCCGTGGTTTGGCTGCCGACGTACCAGGTGGTCTTGGGCAAGTCTTTTACCCTCCCTGGACTTGCTGATTGTCTATAAAACACGCAGTTGGATTCTGGCATCGCTAGGGTCCCTCTGGTCCTTGTTTCAATGAGCCTTTTGTAAAGCTCTCAACCTGCCACTAGCTCTTTCTTGGTGGCTCCGTGTTCACTTTTCCCTCATCGTGTCTTTGTTTCGTGTTGTCCACAGGTGTTTCCTGTCTCCCGCTGGACTGTAAGTTTCTTGACTGCTAATACCCTGGAGTAGGCTGAATAACAGCCCCCAAAGAACTCCATGTCCTAATCCCCAGCACCCACAAATATGTTACTTTAATGGCAAACTAGGGGTCTTGAGTGGGGAGAGTTGCCTGGGTTACCCAGGTGGGCCCGATATACCATAAAGGCTCTTATTAGAAAGAGGCGGGAGGTGAGAGCCAGAGGAGGAGATGTGAGGGCAGAGGCAGAGGCTGCAGAGAAAGAGATGGGAACATGCTGCACGGCCGGCTTTGGAGGCGGAGGAAGGGCCCCAAGCCAAGGGGCGCAGGCGGCCTCTAGAAGCTGGAAAAGGCAAGGCAGCGGATCCGCGCCAGAGCCCCCGGGAGGAAGGCAGGCTCGCCGAGGCCTGGCTGAAGGCTCCTGGCCCGCAGAACTGTGTGTGCTTTGAGGCCACTACGTTTGTGGTGGTTTGTTACAAACAGCCAGAGGAGACCAACCCACTCCCTAACACCAACCAATCTGTCTACACCGACAGAGCCGACCTGTCAAGCTCCTTGGATTGCCAACAACTTTCCCAAAGTTCTCAGAGAACGTTTCATAGCAATGATAACCCCCATCAGCTCCCGAGCATCCCTGGGCCTGCAGTCTTTTCACTGACCTTCCACAACCCCAACTTATTACAGACAAAGAAACGGAGGCAGAACTCCGTCCTCACGGCCTCCAAGGCTGCGCCTTCAGGCTCCACCACCGTGTGCGGCCACAGGAGCGTGTCCCCGCTCTGGACACGGGGCCCAGGTCCTGGCGAGGAAGCAAAGCCGAAGTGCTCCTGGCTGCAGCTGGGCCTCCTAGACCCTCAGTCTCCCAAGCCTCCTCCCACGAGGGCCTAAGGAGAGCCCACTTCCTCGAAGAAGACGGGCACGGCCGGAGACCCTCATCCTTGCCCCGGCAGAGCCCATCACCAGGGAGAGGAGCCCATCCAAGAGAAAGGGCGTCACAGACGACAGCAGACCCCAGGCCGTGCGGCCGACAGCCCGGCAACGCAGCAGGAGCGTCTCCTGGCAGACCCTGCCACCTCTGTCCCTCTAGAGGGCTGTGCTTAAAGGGCGGGGTGCGCAAGAGAAGGTGTCCCGACAGGCACGAGAATCCCGAACGCAGGCACTGGGCCCTGCACGGTCCCTCTGCCTCGTATTCATGACAGACTGTCCCGTGGTCACTGCCACGGAGTCATATGGGCCCTAAAAGGCACCCAGCATGAACCGGCAGGGAAACCGATATAATTAAGAACATTATTGCCATTAAAAGAAAACCACCATTTTAATGGCTTCTGGGCTCCTTGGGTCTCCTGCTCCAGCACTGCTGTCACCTTCCCTCCTGCCGAGGAGGGTGGGAGGCGCCCTGGCCACGCCCTAGGGCAGGGACGGGGGGCGGCACACAGGGCGTGGGACCTGGGATGGCCCGTGTTCTCTCCTGGGCACCGAAGAGCAGAAAAGGTGGCAGAAGGGGACGCTGGCTGCTCCTCCCAGGAGCGGGTTGGTGCTAAGCCCGTGGGGGCGGCCTCCTGCCCTCACAAACACTGCCGTGTGCGTATTTGAGGACTGAAATCTCGGAGGTGCCAGGGGGCCTCCCACCCTGCCTGGGTCCTGAGCGAGAAGGCGATGCCCGCCAGGGGGGTCCCCACCCCAGAGAGCAGCTGGCGAGGAGCTCCAGGTAAAGCTCCTCAGGGGTGGGGCAGCGGGGGCACGAGGCCCAGAGCTCCCGCCAGCCTTCCCCCGTCCTGGTAGCGTCAGGGCCTCCGCCCTGCAACTTCTCACCAACTACAAGTAGCCCATGGCAAAGTCAAAAAAGACAGTGCAAAGATACCGAAACGAAGTAAGTGGAAAGTGCCCCTCTAGGAGGCAGGGCATGGATGGAAGATGAGGGCTCTCATGGCAAGCACATCTGATTCTGGGTGACTTGAAGAAGCCGGTGCACTTGTCCTGGCCTCAGTTTCTCTCACCCAGAAAATGAGAATTCCTCACTGCCCTCCGCAACTTAGAGTTGTTACGAGACAAATGAAAGAAGGCGACTACATGTGGAGATATGGAAGATATTAAGTCACACACACACGGGCTGCCCTTTCGCTGTGCCCATGTGCATCCACAAGCCAGAAGCTCACTGTCGCGGCTGCTGCAGGCTATGGCATCCACCTGCCAGGAGGGGAGAGGGCTCTGCGCAGACAGAGGGCGGTGACTGGAGAAGGGGCACCCCCCCCACCCCCCAGGGTGCTGACCGAGGGGCAGAGAGTCGTGGCCTGGGGCTGCCGCTGGGCGACAACAAACCCCTCTGGCTCTGGGCGCCAGGAGTCCGGGGCTCCTGAATGATTTTTCAGTTTTCCTCTCCCAGATCAATAAGCGGTGGTTGTGGATGCAGAGGGGACACTGGGCACCAGGGCCCTGAGTTATAAATTAATACGGCCTGTCAGGGGGCCGCCTCTCCTGGCATGGGTGACGACACTCTCGTGAGCAGGGCTGGCACCTCGGGGGGAACGGCGCCAGCCAGCGGGAGCTCCCCCCCTTTGCAACCTGAGGATGCAGTTTATAAATCATTCAGCGTCTGGCGGGCACACTGCGTGGGAGGGCAGCTGGGGGCACTGCCAGAGGCCCCAGTGGGTGCTAATAAGCTGGCCTCTTTGGCCAAGTCCACCTCTGCATGCTCTGGGCCCCGGAGGATCGCACGTGCCCATGGCACAGAGGAGGGCATCGCCACATCACACTGAGACCCAGAACTGGCAGGCGACAGAGGGCACCGGCGAGGCCCAGCACAGAGCACTGCTGCTCTCAGGTGTCCTGGGAGGAAAGTCAGCCGAGGGGCAGGTGCGAGCACACCCCTTCCTCTCAGTGCTGGGCCTGGCCGGTCCTCACCAGAGCTCCTCATCTGGGTCCAGTAAGCCGGTGGGCAAAGCACCTTTGCAGGAATGCTCCTTTGTCCTCACTGCCATCCAGGCAGGGGAGCAGCCTGGCTGTCTGCTGGGAAGTTCATTCGTTCAGGAGCACGTTTTGCATCCCAGGCTCTGAGCTGGCGGGAGGGACAGATGATGTTCAGATAACAGCAGTAGCAGCACCCACCGTCCACAGCTCTGCCTTCTGCTCGGTCAGTGTCAGCTGACATACGGTGACCTCACTAAACTGAATCCTTCCAGTGATTTTGAAGGCAGGTGCAGTTGCGTCCCCTTTTCGGTAGAAATAAAGCTGCTTGCCAAGTTCACAGACCCAGGCTCGTGCTCCAGCCCTGGTCCACCCTTTGACTGGCTTTGGGCGAGTCAGGTAAGCGCTCTGCTTCCGTGTCTGCATCCAGGCAAGGGCCAAGCAGCAGGGCTGGCCCCACACTGGTGGGCGCAGTGAGATCCCACCCTCGAAGCCCTGGGCACATGGGGACCTCAGATTGATAATAGTGATAACTTATCTTCAGAGAAAGAAGTTATTTTATTTCCTTGACAAAACGGCCTCAGGGAGCGCCCTTCTGCCAGCTGTCCCACCTCCAGGAAGGAGGCCTGGGGACTGCGTCACGTTCACCCATCCTCCCTTGCTGACTCGAGCCTCACGGCCGCCTCTAGTGCTGCCCCCAGCCAGCCTGCAGGCTCCGGACAGGACCCTCTCCCTCGGGCCCCCGCTCCGGCCTCCCCACCGCACAGCAGGTCACCAGAAGCCAAGGTGACAAGGATCCCCCTGTCACAGTGACCTGGACAGGGACCCAGGGGCCCACTTCCAGCCTGGCTTTGTTTCCAGGAGGTAAACAGTAAGGAGTCTGCACAGGACACGGCCACCGTCCCTCTGCAGCAGGGCCTCGGTCGGGCATAGAGTTCACCTCACCCTGCTCCACTATAGGAAAAGAGACACTATAACCTTCTCTAACAAACTCCTGCTCATCCTATTAGGTCCCAAACAAATTGTCCCCCTGTTTAGACCAAGGTTACTTCTTCCCCAGTGCATCCATTGTGCTTTGCACACACTAAGCTACCATAACGTTTAAAGCATTTGGGTGTCGTTAGACACCCACTTGTCTTTCTTTCTGTAAAATTACTTTTCCCTGATTTTTAGGAGGTACCAGGGACTTTGTACATGTAAGGCAGGAGCTCAACCCCTGAGCTAACACCCGCCACTCCCAAGACCATGGCCTCAATCACCACCATTTATCTGCCACAAACTGGGCTCAGGACTTTTACCTCCATTCTCATATTCTCACAACCAACAAGGCAGCTACTGTTGCCCATTTTACCAATAAGAAAACCGAGACCCAAAGAGGCTAGGTCACCTGTCTAAGGTCACACAGTTGGCAAATGGTAGAACCTTTTTCACTATCTTGTGTGTCCAAGTCAGTTTAGAATCCCTGGGGCCTGTTCAGTAGCTGTTCGGCAAATGTTTGTTGTGTTTATTAAAAAGAAAAAAAGAAAAAAAAACAAGGAAACTATTGAGCCGATCAGGGCACGGTGGATCAGATGCAGGGAGACTTGAGTTAGGCTGAGAGAAAAAGGAAATCACTCCAGTATGAGACAGGAAAGTACAAGAGGCATGAGTGAGAGAGAGAAAAAGAGAAAGACAGAAGGCTAGAGTCACAGATACCCAGGGGCATGGGCTCGGCCCCCTGGCTAACCAAAAGCTAGGCTGGGAAAGGGAGGCTGCGACCCGGTGGGTGAAAGCCCGAGTGCCCGGCTCAGGGGGCTGCGCTGGTCTGAACTCCAAGGTCACGGCCGTCCGGGAGACCCCAGAGGGCTCTCCTTGACCCCTGACCCAAGGAGCCAGCTGGGCCCGTCTGACTTCTAACCACGCACCCGTCCTCCTGCCCGAACACCCCAGCACCCAGGCGCACCAGAGGGCCGAGGGGCAGGCCCGGGGGAGGGCCGGCGGCGTGGGGCAGGGGCCACGGTGAAGGTCAGCGAGGCGGGTGCGCGGCCGACGGCGCGCTGGCGCGGCGCTGCTGGGCACGGACACAGGCAAACAGGTCGGAGCAAATTGGAACGCCATAAAAGTCTATTACAGCAAATCAAACAGCAGTCAGCGTGACAGCCGTTAGCCTGAAATGAATACACAGGGACTTAATGAGGTCTGTCGAGGCTGGCTTGGTGAATTAAGTTGCCAATTCTAGCAGGATTTCCCTTTTCTTTACGGACTTGAAAGCATCCAGGCTGCCTCGTTAGGGCTTCGACAAGTGAATTGCAGGGCCTTTCACCCTGATAAAATGGATAATTACATGTAGAGCAGCTTAGCCAGGGTAGAGGGGTGGGTGGGAGGGGCGGCGGGAACAAACAAACCCAAACACGCACCTGCCGGCGTTTCCCCGGGAGGGGCCGCGCTCGGGCCGGGGCCTCTCAGAGACGGCGGGGCCCCGAGCTGGGTGGCCAGGGTGGGGCCGGGGAGCTTCTCCCAGGAAAGGGGCAGGGCCTTTCCAACAATCCCCACCCTCTTCTATTCCAGGCCCAAGGGACTTGCGCTCGGGGATCCCGTCTGCAGGCCGCTGTGGACAGGCTGGGAGTTCTCATCAAAGAAGGGCTGCCCCGGGACCCCTCAGAGCCCTCCGCTGGGGAGCCCCACAGAGGCCGTCCTGCAGGGCCTCCCAATCCCGGAGGAGTTTGTTAAAAATGCAGCTGTCTGGGCCTCTCCCCACACCTACTGAATAAGAATTGTAGGGACCCGGGAATATGTGTCCTAACCAGTCTCCTGACGGGGACGTGTTTGGGAATCTCTGATCCGGCCCTTGCCCCAACACCCAGGGCTGGACGGCTTCTGAGACATTTAGTCCCCTAGTTTCTGCTTGCATAACTCCAGGGATGGGGAGCTCAGTACCACCTCGGCAGGACAGGAGAGAATGCGGGTCGGGTCTCATTATTAGAAAGTCTTTGCCTCCCTCTAACCTCCTCCCCATTCCTGGCCCCAGGCTCTGGCCTCAGCAGACTCCCATATGACTAAGGCCCCCGGGCTGCACGGTAAGGGACCCGTGCAGGGGGCTGGAACAACAGAAGGAGCTGAACGGAGAGAGGCGGCCACCGCTCAGAGCGTCTCCCCATCCTTCAAGCAACAGTGAAACACTGAAGGGGAAGGAGGGCGTCTCTCACTGGGTTTCATCTCAGATCACGGAATGTCAGCCCTGGAGGGAGCCTCAGCCTGCCCTCCAGCTTGACAGCTGTTGAGGCTAAAGCCAGCAGAAGGGCAGTGACAAGTCTAGAAAAGTCTCACCAGCCAGGACCACACCCCGGGTGTCTTCCTTCCTCCATTCTCCTTTCCCATGAAACAACACAGGAGCACCCACTTCTCACCTTGGCAAGAGCCTGTTGGGAACTGACCTCCTCCAGGAAGCCTGCTGAGATTTCTCTGACCCTTCTGGCAACCCCCTCTGCACTCAGGCCTCACAGGGCTGCAGCACCCCTTGCCTCTCTGGTTTGCATTCTCACCATGGTCCCATCTGCAAGGCCCCTGCCTGAGTCATGCTTCTGAAGGGCAGGGGCCTGGAGTTTCCGGGGTGACCTCAATGGAGGCAGGTGACCCCAGGCTCAATGCCAGGCTTGGGGCCAGCAGGCCCTTGGCTGGTACCCCGACCAGGGCCCGAGCCAGGCAGCGAGGTTCCAGCTCAGGTGACTTTATCAGGCCACAGCCGATCAGCGGCAGGCCACCTCAGGTCAGGAGTGGCCTGGCCTCCGTCCAGCTGACACCACATCCCCTGGCCACGCTGAAGAGTCCCGAGCAGGGCATAGAGTATCAGGCCGCTGAAGCGACCCGGGATGTTTACATGTAAATAAGAAAGCCACGTGGGCCTTCCTCCCAGGACTGTGTGTCCACTGCAGCTGGCCCCTGCGGCCCACTCCCTCTCCATCAGATGGGCAGAGGGCAGGCCGGTTTCGATTCATTAGATAAGGAGGACTATGACCCAGAGAGGTTAAGTGACATGTCTGAATGCACCCAGCAATTTGGGAACAGGGCAGGTGGCTCTAACTGGGGTCGGTTGCCTTCTAGTTCCTGGTCCTGTGATCCTCCATTCCTCCAGCCTCCTGGGTCTCTGAGAAGGCAAAATCTGGCACAAAGCCAAGTCCACAGCAGACACTCAATAAATATTTCTTAACTAGACGAATACTGAAGAGGCTCTCCCCTGGAGGCAGATGTCTTTAGAGTCCCCTGGGGGAGGCCAACAGGGCTGGGGGTTGGAGCCACACCTCCTGGCACAGAAGAGGGGAAAAGGCCGGGCCCCCCGTCCAAGGCCCAGGGAGCTGGGACGTGGCCCTGCCGCCCTGCCCCCCGCGAGGGAAGGCAGCGGGCAGCCGTGTCGACCAGGACAGCCGCGGAGCAGGGGGTTCCAAGGCTCATTAACTCCGAGCAGTGCCCTTGGTTTCTGAGCCCGGGCCTGGAGCGCAGGCTGGCAGGTAGAGACCCTTAATTAAATTAGGGAGACTTCCAAACGAGAAGGAGCCCGGAGCCAAGCAGCAGCCCCTGAACCACCGGCCACGGCTCAGGGCCGTGAGCCCACGAGTTCAGGGCTGCCAGCTCTCCCTCTGCACGCAGCCTCTGCTGCCTCTGAACCAGCACGGCTGTCCTCACCTCCCTCCATCTGGTGCAAACGTAGGGCCCTTGGCCGAGCAGGCAGGGCCAGGGCGGGGAGCTGGGGAGCGTGAGGGCGGAGCTCCCGGTCCTCGAGGGCGGCTGAGCCTGCCTGGGAGTCAGGAGCTCCAGGTCAAAGCCGGCACAAGCCCCCGGCCCACGTGCAGCCTCGGTGTTCTCCTTCTACACCATGAACAGGACACAACAAAAGCCTCCTCTAGTTTCCTCATGCAGACATCTAGAACATAAAGAGTCTAAAACTCAAAGGCGGCGGGGCCAACCTGCCTCTCCGAAGGACTCATCTCCCTTTGTTCAGGGCCCAGCCCTTTACTGCAGCGCCCACCCGAGCCCTGGGGGCAGGCCGGGGGGGCACCCGCTTAGCATCCTCTACCCACCACCTACAGGGGCTTGGAATCACGCACTGCCCACCCAGGAGACTGCACCAGCAGCCCGAGAGAGGGGCAGCAAGCGAAGAGAAGCCTGGTGCCCCCGGGAGCCAGCAGCCCGCTTATTAACGAACCGTTTGTAATGCAATAATTTGTACTTCTCAATTACCAGCAATGGCTTGATTTTATACACATGCACTCATGCAGACAGACTCGGAGTACACAGTCGACCCGAAGGAGCAGGGAGGCCAGGGAGACCGTGGTGGGGAGAGCCCAAGGTAAGGAGAGGCCCTTTCTGGAACCACATCCTCCTTCTATCCTGGGGGGGCCCTGGTTCTGGCCGGAGCCCAAAGGCCTGGACTTCGGGCTGCCACCCCAGCCCACCCACGGCTGCGTCATGGAAGGCAAGGGGCTGCCCCGTCCAACTCCCGTGTGCCCCGCGACTCCAGCTGGAGGTACAGGCTCCACCACGGGCAGGAGGCTCTCACCCGGCCTGGCCGCCAGCCCTGGCCCAGCGCCTCTTCTCAACATCCAGACAAGCCCCCGTCGCCGGAGGCAAGTGCGCTGCCAGGAGAGGAGCTGCCCTGTGCCCCGCTGACGCTTCAGGCCGCTCCCAGACGTCTGGGGAGCACCAGGGCGCCTCTGCCCGCGCGTTCGTCCCCGGGCTCCTACCTCAGGGATGCGCACGCTGTAGGGCTGGTTGTGGAACGTGGGCGCGTTGTCGTTCACGTCCCCGACCTGGATGTTCACCTTCCGGGTGATCACCTGGCGAGAGGGGCGGGCTTAGCGGCAGCGGCCGGGCTCTCTCCGCCCAAGGAGCCCGGGGACCCTGCCCAGCCCAGAACCCTGTCCCCAGGGAAGGGGGGCCTCCGGGGACACTCACCCCCTGGTGGTCGCTGACGGAGAACTCCACTGTGAACTCCGACTTGGTCTGCAAGAAGAGGGGAGGGGGCAAGAGGCAGCGTTAGAGGCGCGAGCTGAGGTCCTGGGTCCCAAGTCCTAAGGGGGGTGGGAGGCCCCTAGTTTCACCCCGGGAGTTTGACTGGGGCTGGATATCTAAAGGCTTTCCTAAAATACCAGCATGGATTTCTGGGGCAGGATCTTTCATGGATCCTTTCGATCAAACAGCCATAGATTGGAAGGCAAGGATTTTGGCTTCTAGTCTTGGCTCTGCTCCTAAATTGCTGTGTGATCTTGAGCGAGTCACTAGACATCTCTGTGGTCACTTCCTCAAATCTGAGTAGAGGGCAAGGGTTGGGATTTTGTTCAAATCCTTAGCTGAATTTGCCGAGGGTGAGGGGTTATCAATTCCTGCTTTCCTGGAAGACATCATTTGAGGAACATTTGATGGGGGAGTGGGGAGACTTGCACATCGCATGGAGCCCTGTTTTAGGGTGATCAGCCCTAAAAGGGGGTCGCTGCCCCCTTTGCCTATGCAATGCTGCCTCTTACTTGGAGACACCTCCCACTGCCCCATTCCAACCCCAAATCCAAATCCTTGGCACTGGTCCTTGAAAAGGGACACATTTAGGCAGGATGATGTTACAGGGTCAGAATGGGGTCTCAGGGCATGGCCCCTAAAGATGGCGAGCCACTCCTGCACCCCCAGGAAAGGACAGGGGGAGGGGAACGGGCAGGTCCTACCTCTCGGTCCAGCGGCTGCCGGAGCCACACCACGCCCGTGTCAGGCTCCACAGCAAAGACGCGGGAGGCCTCCTCCCCCGACACTCCGAACACCAGGGGGTCATTGTCCATGTCTCGGGCCAGCAACTGGGTCACAGAGGAACCTGGAGTAGCCGAGGGGGAAAGCGGAGGGCAGAAACGGGAGGTCAGGGCCATTCCTCGGCACCATGTTCAGGTGGCTGGATAAGCAGCAGGAGCAGCTGCCGACAGACCTGCAGCAGCTCCTCGGCCACCGCAAGCCTCCTGTGCACCGCCGGGTTCTGACCCGGGCGCCCCACCTCCACCCTGGTCTGCTTGTCACAGTGTCACATGGCCAAAACGGAATCATCATTCGCCATGTCCTGCCTCCCTTTTTTCTGATTTCACTTTGGAGACTCCCTTCTCCAAGTGGCTCAGATGAACCAGGCCGGGCCCCAGCCCTTCCGTCCCTCTGTTCTAAGAGGGCACACGGCCCGGCCCTAGCCAATCAGAGCATTTCATCTCCCTGGTCACAGTAATTGGTTCAGGGATGAGCATGTGACCTAAACTGGCCAATCAAAGCCAACCCTGGAACTTTTGCTAGAACTACAGGGAAAGAGGAGCTCTCTTTCCATTGGGGTTGCTAAATTGGCAGGAAGTCAGCCTGGCACTGGAGGCAGCCATCCTCAGCACCTCACAGGAAGCGCCTGCTTGCGAGCGAGACCAACACGGAGCCCAGCAGTTCATGGAGAGACAGATTCCTGATGACTTGAGGTCGGCAGCCAACCGCACCTGAGGTTAGCGCCATCCTCTGGACTTGTCAGCTTTATGAGCTAATAAATTCTCTTATATGTATGTATGTATCTATCTATGGTCTATTTCAGTTTGAGTTGGATTTCTGTCTTTTGCAATTGGAACTCCATTTCTAGAACTTTGCAAAACCTCTGACATTCATTCAACAGTGCCTGGGTGCTGGCCATGTGATAAGCACTGGAGGACACAGAAGTAGGAAGACAAGGCCCAGCCTCAAGGACCTGCAGTCTAGAGTTGGACGACAAGGTCCAGTTCCTGTCCTCCAGGAGAGAACCAAGAGGTGGGAGTTGCCCTGCCCTAGGAAGCAGCGTCCTGGCCAGAGGCCACCACGGGCATCGGGATGCCCAGCCTTAGGAGGGCGTGCTCTGCTGGGGTTCACGGCCCCCTAGGCAGGCTCCAGGCAGGTGAGCGACTGTCCCGGGGTTCACAGTCCCCTATAGGCTCCAGGCAGGTGACTGACTGTCCCGGGGTTCACAGTCCCCTAGGTAGGCTTCAGGCAGGTGACCGACTGTCCCAGGGTTCACAGTCCCCTAGGTAGGCTTCAGGCAGGTGACCCACTGTCCTGGGGTTCACAGTCCCCTAGGTAGGCTTCAGGCAGGTGACCGACTGTCCCAGGGTTCACAGTCCCCTAGGTAGGCTTCAGGCAGGTGACCGACTGTCCCGGGGTTCACAGTCCCCTAGGTAGGCTTCAGGCAGGTGACCGACTGTCCTGGGGTTCACAGTCCCCTAGGTAGGCTCCAGGCAGGTGACCGACTGTCCTGGGGTTCACGGTCCCCTAGGTAGGCTCCAGGCAGGTGACCGACTGTCCCGGGGTTCACGGTCCCCTAGGTAGGCTTCAGGCAGGTGACCGACTGTCCCGGGGTTCACGGTCCCCTAGGTAGGCTCCAGGCAGGTGACCGACTGTCCTGGGGTTCACGGTCCCCTAGGTAGGCTCCAGGCAGGTGACCGACTGTCCCGGGGTTCACGGTCCCCTAGGTAGGCTCCAGGCAGGTGACCGACTGTCCCGGGGTTCACGGTCCCCTAGGTAGGCTCCAGGCAGGTGACCGACTGTCCTGGGGTTTACAGTCCCCTAGGTAGGCTCCAGGCAGGTGACTGACTGTCCTGGGGTTCACAGTCCCCTAGGTAGGCTTCAGGCAGGTGACCGACTGTCCTGGGGTTCACAGTCCCCTAGGTAGGCTCCAGGCAGGTGACCGACTGTCCTGGGGTTCACGGTCCCCTAGGTAGGCTTCAGGCAGGTGACCGACTGTCCTGGGGTTCACGGTCCCCTTAGGTAGGCTCCAGGCAGGTGACCGACTGTCCCGGGGTTCACGGTCCCCTAGGTAGGCTTCAGGCAGGTGACCGACTGTCCCGGGGTTCACGGTCCCCTAGGTAGGCTCCAGGCAGGTGACCGACTGTCCCGGGGTTCACGGTCCCCTAGGTAGGCTCCAGGCAGGTGACCGACTGTCCCGGGGTTCACGGTCCCCTAGGTAGGCTCCAGGCAGGTGACCGACTGTCCCGGGGTTCACGGTCCCCTAGGTAGGCTCCAGGCAGGTGACCGACTGTCCCGGGGTTCACGGTCCCCTAGGTAGGCTTCAGGCAGGTGACCGACTGTCCCGGGGTTCACGGTCCCCTAGGTAGGCTTCAGGCAGGTGACCGACTGTCCCGGGGTTCATGGTCCCCTAGGTAGGCTCCAGGCAGGTGACCGACTGTCCCGGGGTTCACGGTCCCCTAGGTAGGCTTCAGGCAGGTGACCGACTGTCCCGGGGTTCACGGTCCCCTAGGTAGGCTCCAGGCAGGTGACCGACTGTCCCGGGGTTCACGGTCCCCTAGGTAGGCTTCAGGCAGGTGACCGACTGTCCCGGGGTTCACGGTCCCCTAGGTAGGCTTCAGGCAGGTGACCGACTGTCCTGGGGTTCACGGTCCCCTAGGTAGGCTTCAGGCAGGTGAGCGACTGTCCCGGGGTTCACAGCCCCCTAGGTAGGCTTCAGGCAGGTGACCGACTGTCCCGGGGTTCACGGTCCCCTAGGTAGGCTCCAGGCAGGTGACCGACTGTCCCGGGGTTCACGGTCCCCTAGGTAGGCTCCAGGCAGGTGACCGACTGTCCTGGGGTTCACGGTCCCCTAGGTAGGCTCCAGGCAGGTGACCGACTGTCCTGGGGTTCACGGTCCCCTAGGTAGGCTTCAGGCAGGTGACCGACTGTCCTGGGGTTCACGGTCCCCTAGGTAGGCTCCAGGCAGGTGACCGACTGTCCCGGGGTTCACGGTCCCCTAGGTAGGCTTCAGGCAGGTGACCGACTGTCCCGGGGTTCACGGTCCCCTAGGTAGGCTTCAGGCAGGTGACCGACTGTCCTGGGGTTCACGGTCCCCTAGGTAGGCTCCAGGCAGGTGACCGACTGTCCTGGGGTTCACGGTCCCCTAGGTAGGCTCCAGGCAGGTGACCGACTGTCCCGGGGTTCACGGTCCCCTAGGTAGGCTTCAGGCAGGTGACCGACTGTCCTGGGGTTCACGGTCCCCTAGGTAGGCTCCAGGCAGGTGACCGACTGTCCCGGGGTTCACGGTCCCCTAGGTAGGCTTCAGGCAGGTGACCGACTGTCCTGGGGTTCACGGTCCCCTAGGTAGGCTCCAGGCAGGTGACCGACTGTCCTGCTTGGCCCGGAACCTAGGCAAACCAGGACAATTGATCGCCTTGGCTTCAGAAGGGTCTTAACCTGCCAGGAACGTGACACAAATGGGTCATTTCCTGCAGAAAGTATCCAAAATCTTCATCTGATTCTCTAAGGGGTGGTTAGGACTGAAACTGGCCTTGGGCAAGCCGTTTCTTTCAGGGTACCATTTTACCCTATAAAATGGGACAGACACCCTCTCGTACCCAAATACTGCCTCTCCTATATTAACTGAACAGCTCTGAAGAGCAGGGTAAAGAAGGAAGGATTCCAAACTGGGAATTTCATCTAGAAAAGAACCTAAGGAGCTCTTCTAAGTGAGGTTTTAAAAGGACACTTTCTAACAAGACAATGATAGCTAACATTGTTTCAGCACTAACCATATCCCAGGCACTGGGCAAGCAATTTCCATGCACTATCTAATTTAATCCTTACTGTTATTATCCCCACTTAACAGATAAAGCAACCAAGAGTGATTAAGTCATTTTCCCACAGCCGCACAGTTAGTAAATGGCAGAGCTGGAATTCAAGCCCTAGTACTCCCGGCCCAGAGCCCACGTTTGTTCCCATAACCTCACACATCTCAGCGCCTGACATGTGAGCTCAAGGTTTGGGATTTCCGTGGGCATGACCCCATCAGACCCTAACTGGAAGCCAAACCCTTGGAATAGGAGGACACTGGCCATTCATGGGGCACTACGACACACCAGACACCAGGCGCTCTCGTTCAACCCTCCCAGCCACTCTCCTTGGTAGTCATGATTCCACACACCCAAAGGATCAGGAAGCGGAGGCTCAGAGAGGCAGAGAAGTCTCTCCACGGTCACACAGCCTAACAGCAGAGGAGGACGTGGCAGCAGCCAAGGTGACAGGGGAAGGTGAGAAGAGAGAAGAGGAGGAGTAAAATCGTGGGAAGGAGCCAAGACCACCTCAGAGACTTTCTCGAGAGCCCGACCTTCCCGTTCTAGAGACGGAGAAAGTGAAGGCCTTTTGGATGTTGGCCAAAGTTAAGGCTATGAGCAAGTGAGTCATGACTTGAACCCAAGTTTCCAGGCTCCAAGGTCAGTGTTCTTTCTAGATAGAGAAGGAGGGGGGGGTCTGTGGAGTCACAGACAAACCAAGCACATCTTCCCAAAGCATCAGAGTTGCTGAATGACGAGCAATTTTATACCAAAACAAAAAGAAACACCTTAGAAGCAGAAGGTAACATTTGCGCTTATCTTTAAAGATACAACCTAAGGCTGTAGAGAAGTGTTCAGCCTGCCCTAGACCTCCAGGGATACACGTTTCCTTTCCTTTGCCTTCAGGGGTTCTTGAAGGGCAAAGTGGGAGAAACAATGAGCGACTTCCTAATGCACTGAGGGGTCTTCCACATTGGGAAACTGAGGCCCAGAGGTCCCTGCTTTTCCACGTCCTGCAACAAGTCCACGGCAGCCCGCAGCCCCCGGCTGCAGAGCGCACCTGGCGGCCCCCTTCGGGCCCACTCCAGGTCCGGCTGGCCCAGGAGATTCTGGGAAGGCCAGGCTGGACCTGCGGCCAACGTCGCACCACTCGGCCTGATATCCCCAAGGCTTTCTCAGGTCCGACGCTCCGGCCCTCCCCAGAAGGGGGGCGCTGGGCAGGATGGGGATGGGGCCATCAGCTGCTGTCACCCACCCTGTAATTTCCTGGACTTTTATCCATTTTCCCTTCAATTATGCGCTGCTCAAAATGGTCCTTTTCGGCTTCCTCGCGGGCTCTTGTCTGCTCACGCCTTCTTTGTGTCCCAGGTAATTGCTAGTGACCTTTTCTAAGTGTACTAATTAAAGGTGCCAATTTAATATTATATTGAAGACAAGACGCCCCGCAATTTTTCAGCTGGGCAACATATTCCCCCTCCCAGCCCTGTTCTGCTGGTTTGCAGAAGTGGGGCCCAGTTCTGACTTCTCCGGGAAGCAAAGCTTGTTTCTCCACCCGGGCTGGCTTCCGGGGATGAGTGTGCGGGCCAGTCCTGCAAGGACAAGGTCATTCTGCAGGGCCCGACTCCCGCCTGCCACCCAGGAGGACCAGCCCTGGCCGCATGGCCCTGGGCACACGACACGCTCGGGTTCGCTTCCCACCCGGCAGAAACAGAGAGTGAGCTCCCCATCTCCAATATTGGCAGGGAACACCCGGGGTTCTTTTCCGTGGTAAGAAGGACACCCAAGGATTTGCTGGGGTGGGGGAAGAGGTGGGAGGGGGTAAGCCTTGGCTGCAGATGCCGGCCGTGCCGTTTCCGCTATCCCTTGGCATGTCCTGTTTCCACGCACGTCCGCCTGACAGCCCACGCGAGCCTCTGGGGTTCTTTGCCTGAGGGTTTCTGGCCATCCGAGTCCACTCTGCCCACACGCGGGCCCAGCCGGAAGCACCAGGAATTAATGTTCCTGGTAGCAGCACTCGACAAATGACGGGTGGAAGGTGGCAGAGAAAGGTAGGTAGGGAGGTAGGTAAACGTGCTGGCTCCGCCTCTCGGGGTTCCGCGGAGGCACGTTCTGCACTGGCTGGTAGAGCTCCCCAGTGGATTCGTCTCCAGCTGCCCAGAGTGGTGACGTGCTGGAGGCATCTTTAGGGCTTCTTTCCTTCCCCTTCTCACATCCTCACCCCCCTGTGTTTCCTGGAATCCCTTCCCCAATAAACTATTTGTCCTTAAATCCCCATCACAAAGTCTGCTTCTGGGGACACCCAAAATAAGACATTCCCTGAGACTGTGGCATCAGATTCACCTAGGGAGCCCGGTACGACACAGGTTCCCGCCCTGCTGCACGGGGAGCCTGGGTGCGACCCAGTGGCTGTGCTTTCAACAGCAGTCTCCACTCTCCCTGCAAGGGACTTTGGCACACGGCCAGGTCTGGAAATCCTGGGGCTAGTTTATAGCAGGGTGATATTCAAATATTTAGCAATGGGCACAGTACAAGCACTGAGCAATCAGAAAGGACACCGGCCATAAACAACCGGACCGGTGGGCACAGGCTGTAAGTCAGCCTGCTTTACAGCCCACATTGTAGATGCAGAGAAAAGCTCCTCCAGTTCCAGGATGATTTAAAGGCTCGGTTTTAGGGCTCCTGGCTCAATCAGGGCCGCAGGAGGACTCAACGCGCCCGGCCTCCCCCGACCCTCGTGGGGACGGGAAACCCAGTGAGGCTGAGCCCCTCTGCCAGCCTGACCCAGGCGGGAGAGAAAGTGGGACTTTAAAAAACCTAAATTAGGGGCAGCGGACGTGGCTAGGGAGGCTGAGCTCCTGCCTCCCACATGGGAGGTCCTGGGTTCGGTTCCTGGTGCCTCCTGGAAAAACAAAAATGAACAAAAAAAAGCAAATCAGGCAAGAAAATCAGCTCAGGAAAGGCGATGCGGCTCAGTGGTTGAGTGCTGGCTTCCCACATACGAGGTCCTGGGTTCAATCCCTGGACCTCAAAAGAAAAACAAACCAGAAAACACCTAAATTAGATCACATCCAAGGCGCTGGTGCCGGAGGCCAGGCCGGCAACTGCCCCTGCCTCCCGCACCAGGCTCCCCGGGCTCTCCTCATGCCCATCCCAGCCTTCCTGCTGTTCCTGAGCAGGCCAAGTCGGCTGCTGCCGCAGGGCCTTGGCCTGAGTTGTGTCTTCTGCTGGAATGTTCCTAACTTAGGTTGCTACATGCCGGCTCCCGTTACCTCCTCAAAGAGGCCTTCCTCAAATATCCCTTCTGATAGAGCCTATCTAGAGAGGCGCCTGGGCCCTCTGGGTCCCCGTGCCCCAAATGTCTTCACGGGCCTCGCTCCTCTGAAACGGTCTTGTTCATTCTCTTGACTCGCTGCTCGCCTGCCCCTGGCCCCCACCCGCCCCACCGCCCGCTTATGCAAGCGCCACGGGGGCAGCGGCCTGGCCTGTCGGGTCCCGGGTCAGATCCCTAAGCCCGAAACAGGGGTTGGCATCCAGTAGGTGCTCGATAAATTGTCATTGGATAGAAAAATGAATCCTGCCAACCACCTAGAGGTGTTAGGAGAAGAGAACCCCTAAAATTCATGAAGGCTGAGCAGCAGCAAGAGAAGAGATGTGCCGTAACGGGCAGGGAACAGCTGGGCTATGGGAAACCTAACCTGCCCAGACCAGGCGCGCTCGGCTTTGCGCGCAGGTGGAATCATAGCAAGGCAGAGGCTGGGGGGCGTGCTGGAGGCTGGGGGGCCTGTGGGGGTTGCAGAGGCCCCCGGGAGGCACAGGGCTGGTGGCACGTCCCCCACCTGCTGCGGTCCCTCAGCGGCAGGCCACATCTGTCTTTCAGGCAAGGGGCAGACAATCACAGCTTCCCTGCAGCCCTGCTGGGCCCCAGCTGATGGCTAAGATGACTGTTATTACTATTATTGTTGTTATTTGCATCAGGGGTCAAGGGCTGGGATTGGTGTGTCATGCTACTCCAGGAGAGCTGCGGCTCTCTGCCTGCTAGATGGGGGGGTGGGCTAGAAACTCAGGCTGCAAGGATTTTTATTTTTATTTTTTCTGGATGGGGAAGGATAAAAGCTATGCTTGTTCCCCAAACATGGGGAGCGTGTGACAGAATGAGTAAGGGGCAAGGAGACCACACTGCGCTCCTCCTCGTGGCAGGCATACCTTTGACAGCGCCACGCTCTGCTCAAATACCTCTCACACTCCCCACGGATCTAAAACCGAGTTCCTTCCCATGATGGCCGATGCTCCCCTCGGCGGGTCCCCACCCCCCTGGCTGGTCACACCTCCCTCCCCACCCCGGCCTCAGCCTGCCACACCGCTGTCACGGAAGCAACACCTCGCCTGCGCCCTTCCACGCCTGGGCCGCTGCCCTCCCTTGCTTCGGCCTTGGAAGGCCCTTCCTTCTCTCACTGCCTCTCAACGTCCCAGGCACATTTCAAACACCACTTCCGCCACGACATTCTCTTGGCCAGGGCCACTGTTCTCTCCTCTGTGCTCCTGAGTCAAGCTGGCAGAGGCGCCCAGCAGGGGAGAGGCCACTGCCCCTGGAGGTGGAGGCTGATGTTCTAGAACAAATCGGTCATCTCCCCTCCCCACCCCTCCATGCCTGACGATTGCTCTAAGAAGCTGGCCAGTGCTGTTCCCTTGGCCGTGCCCATGCTGCTAATCAGTCACAGCGCTCTCGTTTGCTGAATCCAGATTCAACCTCAGAATCCTTCACAACACTGGTTCCATCAGCCACTACAAATCAATCCTAAGAGGCATGTGAGAGAACGTGCTTTGCCCTCCTTGAGAGGCAAGGCCTTCACGCAAGTTCCTTCCCAGCCAGGAGCCCAGCATCCATCAGTCTGTTTCTTCCAGAGTCACAGCAGTCAGGAAGGAGAGGAACAGGCTTGCAGTCTATAGGCGAGCACGGAGACAGGGAAGACTTATGACTGGAAGCAGCCAAGTTGCTGCTGAAATGAGAACTAAATGTACAAAGCGCCTTCTCATTTTGCAGAGGGGGAAACGGGAGTACTGGCTGGATGAAGGCTGCCTGGGACAGGACGATGTGTCAGCGAGTGGCTGAGCCAACGAGATACAGGTGGCCCATCCCTGAATTCCAGGGCCGTGGGCTACGACTGCAGTTTCTGAGAATAACCACCCTACCCAAAGCCCGTGGCCAGCCGGCCTGCTGCATCCCCTCAGCCCCATCAGGAGGGAAACCTCCCATCCTGCTTCTGGTCCAGAGGGCCCTCAGCTGTGCTGGCGCTGGCCTCTGTCCCAGCCAGGGGCCTCTGTCCCAGCCAGGGGCTTCTGCCCTCGCTTCTCCCTGGGATGAGCCCCAGGGCTGGGCTGGCCGTGGCGCTCACACAGTCTGGCTTGTCTGCCCTCTGAGATCAGACAGGCGGGTGAGTGCCTGGATTCCTCGGGATACTCTCATCGGCAGCCTTAGGTTTCCCCTCCCTGCCCTCCTGCCTCCGGTCACAGTGCTCCCCAATCCCCCCGGGGCTGGCCCCAGCTGGACATCAGGTCTGCCTGTCTTGACGTATTTATTTCTCTTGTCCTAGGACCTGCCAACTCTGGCCTGGTTTGGGAAGCCCGGGCACGCACAGGGAGCTCTGACCCAGCCCCTCTCCCCCGAGGGGCACGTCGCCGCGAACCCACCCTCCATCTGTTGGCAGGCTCACTCTTATCAGAAAACCCCGGAAAAAGGGCACTGCCCCTCCAAAAACCCACGGGCCACACGCACGCCTTCGCTCTCCTACCTCCCACTCCGCTCAGAGGAGACGGCCTGCGCCCACCTGGGAAAGGAAACCAGCACTTGGTGAATGCCTACTGTTTGCCAGGCACTGTGCCCTCACCTCGACTCCTCACGTGACCCTCAGGGACAGGGGTCAGCATTCCTGCTACGCGGATGAGAAAACCGAAGCTCGGTGGGCAGGGAACGGCGCAGGGTCATGGCTGAGCCGGGATTCTAACCCAAGGCCGTCTGACTCAGAACTCATGTTCCCGCCACATCCTCACGGCTTTTCTCACAAACCCTTTGGTCCAAGCCCAAAAGTGAGCAGCTGGGCACAGCCTGCTGCTCGCCCCGGGAGCCCCCGGCCCCCCCAGACCCTCCCATGTTTTAGGGTGCTTGGACCTCCTGAACGACTGGACTGACCTGAAGTTGAGCCCCCCTGGGGCAGGGACAGTGGGGGTCTCCCTTCCGTCACCCTGGGTTTCCACAGCCCACTTATCACCTGCCAGCAAGCAGAGGAGAGCCCCGCCTGAGAGCTGGGAAAGGGGCCGTGGGCTCACCTGGGCACACAGGTGCTCAGGGGGCAGGCTAATTAACGAGGAACGGAGGTGCCATTAAACAGAAACTCAGGGAGGCGCTGGAGGTAGAGGGGAAGTGAAGAAAAAATACGCACAACTATCTTTTTTTTTTTGAGGAGGTACCTGGGATTGAACCCAGGACCTCATACGTGGGAAGCAGGCATCCTAGCACTGAGCTACATCTGCTCCCCTGCACATATTTATCTTTTTAATTGATAAGGCCCAGGAAGAAAGAACAGACATCAAGTTCCAATATTTAAGGTCCCTGTCCCTGAGTCCTAGAAACCTGGAGTTCTGCCTCTGGCACTCCATAGCAAATAAGAGCCACCATTTTCAAGAGCTACTTGGCCTGGTTGTGGGCAGCAATGCGACCTAAGCCCCCACAACCCTATAAGCCACAGAGAGGTTAAGTGACTAGCCTCGAGTCACACAGCTAGTGAGCGGCAAGGCAGGAAATGTTCAGCAACCCTCCCGGCCCTCATTCCTGCACCACAGTCCTTTCCTCTTCCTCTCAGCGAATGCCTCCCGAGCCCTGCTCTGCGCCAGCGCTGCTCCAGGCCCTGGGGACATGCCAGTGAAAAGAGAGCTGGATGCCGCTGTCCTCCTGGCGCTGGCATCCCCGGGGCTGATCTGGGGATCCATTACACCACACGCTCTTCCGTGGCCTTCCTCGGGGACATTCGGGTTCCCTGGTCAGGGTCTGTGACCTCCAGGACGAGGGCTCTGTGGAGTCCCAGGGCAGGGGTTGAGGACTTGGGACACGGGACCAGAGGACCCAGGGGTCACGGTGCGGGAAGGCAGCCTCAGTGACACCCCTTTATTGAGCCAGAGAGGATCAGCAGGCACGGCAGAGCACACGGGCCGGCCCTGGTGCGCGCTCAGCCGCGGCTCAGGCCGCGTGGCCGTGCCCGAGTGGCTTCACCAACGCGAGAGGGGCTGGAGTGGAGGGGCAAAGCACAGAGGTCCCTGGAGAGCCTAGAACCCAAGCCCGGCAAGCGGTTGTAGCTGGTGTGCCATCGCTGGTCCCCGGGCAGTGATTTTGGGGGTGCTGTGCGGAGGACTGCGAGGCCACCTCCCAGCTCATAGGAAAGAAGGCAGGGATCCACTAGCGAGCGAGTGGACACAGGCCACCGTGCCGTTCTTGCCGTGGCCCACGAGCGCGTCTCACAGAGGAGAGAATGGCCGGCGCTAGTCCACGGTCACCCAGCGAACGGCTAACAGGTGGCAGAGCGGCAGCTCAAATCGGTCCCAGGTTCCTAGTCCAATATTCTCCCACAACCCCTCATCAAGGTCCCATCCAGCGAAAACACCGCCAGTGTGATGACTCCTTGTGCCCCCTGCCGTGGACAGAAGACAGAAGGGCCTCTACCACACAGGCCAGCTCTCAAGGGCTGGCGACCTGGTTGAGACACAGGGAGGAAAAGCTTGGGGAAAAAGCACGCCCAGCAGCCCTGGCTGCCACGGTCCAGGGAGACTGGATAATTTCTTTCTGCCCAGAAAGAGCAGCCTAAGCATGAAATAGCCATGCAGGAAGAGGCTCGGGAATGCTCTGGGTGACCTTCAGCGTCCTTGCTGCAAATCCCAGGCCCACAGATCCCAAGCCCCGTCACAGGGGCCAGAGAGCCAAGTGCCAGTTCGCAGATTTAATAACAGTGATGATAACAGAGGGGTGGGAGGTGGTATTTTTTTTTCCCCCTCTCCTGAAACTTTTCAATTCATTGAACTGTTCAATTAACTTTACAAAAAGAAATGTGGAAAAATGATGGCAAATTGAACTTGACATTATCATTAAAATAAACAGAGCACTGCAGGTCATTAAAGGCTCAAGAAGAGATTTTCCAAACCCTTGCAGGCGCATGCTGACTCCTTCCTGCTCAGAAGGGACCCTGATGCGCCCCACCTGCCCTGAGCTGGGGACACAGCACAAGGCACCCTCTCCACGGCCGGCCGGGGACGGAGGCTGTGCTCCAGGAACCCTGGAATGCAAAGGTGGGGGTGGGGGGGTTTGAGAGCAGCCCCCAGGGAGGCCAGTGGCCGGGTCCAAGGACGACTGTCCACTAACGGGCGGTGACCTTCTCGGGGCCTTGTCCCCAGTGCAAAAGATGGGTTATTATCCAGGCCAGTGGGCCTATCTTAGAATCCCCTACGGTACTTCTTAGGCACCCAATGCACGTCCCACACTAATGCAAAATGTTAGTAACAGGAAAAGCTGTGAGGGGTGGGGCGGAACATACAGTAACTCTGTGCTGTCTGCATCATTTTTCTGTTCTAAAAAATAAAGTCCGTTAATAACAACAAAAAACAAACAAAACTCCAGTTGCTCAGGCTGTGCCCCAGATCAATGACATCAGAGTCTCGGAAGGAGGAACTTAAGAGTCAGGATTTTTAAAAACTCCCCAAGTGATTGCAAAGTGCCGCCGAGCCTGATGACCGCGGTCTAGGTAATTTCGGCGGCTCCCCAGGCTTCGGGACTCATCTGAGAAACGACGTCGTAGGAAACCCGGTAAATCAGTGGTTACCACACCTGCAGGGATATGGGAATCTCCGGGAGATTTCAAACACTTCTCACGCCTTTGTCCAAACCTCCAGGGTTATTTATGATTTCACTGGTCTGGGGTACAGCCTGGGCGTTCAAACTTTTAAAAATTCCCTAGGTGGTTTTAATATGCAGGCAAGACCGGGAATCACTGCCACGGGTCACGTTTTCACTTGAATGGGGAAGCCAGCTTCCTGGTGTCCCTCCTACTGGGGTCTTCACACGCTCAAGTCTGTGGGTCCCTCACTACAGTGGGGTGCCCCCCCCCCAGCACATTCAGCCTAGGCCACTTCCACGGGTAGAACAAAAAAAAAAGCTGTTTCCCCTTTCTATGTTCAAATCCTTCCAAATCCCAGGAGAAAAAAAAAGAAGTTAATTCATGGCTTTAAAGCAGCGACTGGCGACCTGATTTCATATTTGCATCACTCGGGGAGCTTCTAAAAATAACGATGCCCAGCTCCCCCCACCCAAGGATTCTGTTTTAATTAATTAGTCTACTGCGGGGCCCAGACATCAGTATTTTGCTAAGACTCCCTCAAGCGACTCCCATGTGCAGCCAAGTGTTCAACCCCTGGGCTAGAGCCACGGTTCTCAAGCTTCGGCGTGCCTCAGAATCACCACGAGTGGTGGTTTAAAATGCAGATTCATGGGCCCCTCCCAGAGTTACAGATTCAGAATTTGTATTTCTAACAAGCTCCCCGGGGGGATGGCGAGGCGGCTGCCGCTGGCCCTGGACCACACATTGAGAGCCACGGGACAGCTTCCCAGGGCTCAGGTCCCAGCCAACGAAAATTCTTTCCAAGAGTCACTTGTAGCTCAGTGGTTAAGTCCCTGCTTTGCATGGATGAGGTCTCTGGTTCAATCCCCAGTTTCTCCTTAAAAAAAAAGTAATTTGGCTCTGGGGAATTTGGCCTTAAAGCCTGACTTCAGAATCCCACCCGCTCCCATGCTTCTACTGTCCACCCCTTCGTCAGAGATCCAGAGCCAGGGAGCCAGCTTCTTTTCACTTCTCCACAGCAGGAAAAGAGACGAAGGCAGGTGCCACCAGAGAGGCAGGTGAGAACGACACCTTGGCCCTCGCCGCTGCCCCCCGCCCATCCTCCCACCGCGAAGGAGGTCAGAGAAGTCCCTCCAGATATCCCTTCCTCTTTGAAGAGACTCATAATTACCCACAATGATCACAGCACCATTCATTTTGCCCCCAAATTAATACATCATGTTGAGAATGATATCGCACTAATTTATCACAAGATTTATGAAACTTGCACTTTTTCTAATGAGATTTATGCAAATACCGCTTCTGCCACTGTTTGTTTTCCAAAGTTTTGACAGGAAGTGAGGGTCCGGCCCAGCTGGCGAGGCCCGGGCCCACCTCAGGGGCTCCGGGGGAGGCTCGCTGGCTGTCCCTGCCCTTGGAAGGGCCTGGTGGGAGCCTCCGGCTTGCCCCTCAGCTCCGGCCCCGGCCCCGGCTGCGGCAGGGCTCTCCCCCAGCTCACCCGCTGCCTTAGCCCTGCTGCCTCAGCAGGCATTTACAGGCGCTGGGGGGCTGGTTCTCTAGGTGACCGCGAGTCTCTCTCACCTAATCAGAGACCTGCCAGGCCCTTCATCTCTGAGAGGAACTGTAGAGTGACAGCTTCCCCTCGCAGGGCCAGGACTGGGGTGAGGCAAGCGAGGCATCTGGGCACAAAATTTAAGGTGGCACTTGCTCTGAGGGTCAATTATCGTGTAGCTTTGGTCACGTGGCCTCTTTGGGCCTCAGTTTCCTCATCTGTAATACGGGGATCTTCCATTCTATTCACTAAGTCACTCGTTCCTTCACTCAACTACTCAGTCACTCATTACTCAATAACCTAGTATGAAGGCTTCAGGATGTGTACCAGGCACAAAACTAGATGTGAGCATCAACAATAGTCCGGACATAAATAACAATAAAAAATATGGCCCTTAAATAGGCCATAGTTTGATTTGTCTTGATTTCTGATTCTGACAGTGGTGTAGGTACTGGGATCAAGCTATTGGAAACAACTAGAAATACCAGATAAAATGTGTTTTTTTTACTTATTAAATGGATAAATGAGTCAACAAAAAAGTAAGGAATACTCAGCTAAATACTATGTAAAGGAAGAAGCCCACAAAGATGGGCTCATGCCTGGAGAGCATTTGCTGAATCAGGTAAACCTGAATTTTCATTTTTCCTGTCTCCAGGGCTCAAAGAAAAGGAGGAAAAATCGCAGGGCCCCCAGTAGCCCACCCAGGGTAGCAAAGAGAAAACCACCCCCACGGAAGCAGGCTCTGCGAAGAACCACACCCTTAGTGTGAGGATGCTCTGGAAATGGAGCCACACCCCACCCACACCAGGAGTCTAAAAAAAAACAACCAAAAAAACCTCTCTCTCTGACCTTGGTGTTGCCAAGAGAGGGCAACAAGGCCCTAGAATTTCATATCCACAGGATGGCCCTCACGCACGTTTTCAGCCAAACTCACGTTGCCTGAGTATCTAAACCCCTTAAGCAAAGAATTTCAGTTAAAGTAATGGGCCTAAGTGCTTAACACAAACAAGTACAGCATCTTCACAATAGCCAAAAGGTGGAAGCCACCCAAGTGTCCATCAACAGAGGAAGGATAAACAAAACGTGGTACGTCCAGACAATGGAATAGTGTTTGGCCATAAGCAGGAAGGAAGTTACGATTCTGCTACAACCTGGATGAACCCTGAAGACATCATGTTGAGTGAAGTAAGCCAGACACTGGAGGACAAATAATCTCTGATTTCACTTACATGGATACCAAGAACAAGCAAATTCACAGAGACAGAAGGAATTAGAGGTTCCAGGGGCCAGGAGGCAGTGGAGTGGGGAGTCATTGCTGCTGGGGTTGTGGAGAAGCTTGGGCGTTGGTTGGTGGTGGTGGCAGCACAACGCTGTGAATATAATTAGTACCACTGAATCGTACCAATGAAAGTCATTAAAATGAGAAATGTTGAGTCATAAATGTGTTGCCACTATAAAAAGTTTTTGTTAAAAAGGGGAATTATGGAAATGCAGGTTTTCTCTGGAGTAACTCACCTTTCTCTCGTATCTCAAGGATCCCTCTTCTCCCCCACACCGAAAGAACAGTTCACAGTCAAAATTGAAAACAAAGTAAAACAAAACAAACACACACCCAGTCAAAAAGACACCATTTGTGAGAATCTGCAGAAACAACAAACAGCAAATCAGACCCTCAAACACTTCAGGTACTAGAATGATCAGGCATAGGATATAAAATATTTTCAACACGTTTCAAGAACTAAGAGAGGTTTGCAAATATAAGTAAAGAGCAAGCAAATTTGAAGGAGTTAAATAGAACTCCTAGAAATCAAAATATGATCATCATTAAACTTTAAAACTCATTGGTTTGACAGAAGATTATATATGGTTGAAAAAGAATTAGCACATTATAAGACAAAATTAAAGAACTTATCCAGAATGCAGCCCAGAGGGACTGTGCCAGAAAAATGTAGCAGAGACTCTTTGAAGCATGGAGAATATGTAAAAAATCCAAAGATTTCAGAATCAAAGATTGAGGCAGAAGCAATATTCAAAAGATAATAACTTATTCATAAACATTATAATTTATCTAAGGTGTACAATCAATGGCATTTGGCAAAATCACCAAGTTGTGCATTCATCACTTCAATCGATATTAGTGTATTTTCGTTACTCAAAATAATAATAATAGTAATAATAGGGTGGGTTGGGGGAAAAATACACCGAATGTAAGACATGGACTATAGTTAGTAGCAATACTTTGATGATGCTCTTTCCTAATTAGTTACAAATATTTCACAACAGTGCAAGCTATTTGTGGTGGGGTGATATGTATGATGTTATGCATGTTTGTTTCGTAAGTTCACAACTTTTACTATATACTTATTGTTTACGTACGTTCATGTATGTTCATAAACTTCCATAAATTTTTTAATAAAAATATTTTTTTAATCACTCGACCATAAAAAAAAGAGATAATGGCTTGGAAGTTTCCAGAATTGATCAAAGACTCTAACCTACAGATTCAAGCAGACCAGCAAATCCCAAGAAAGAGAAATAAGTAGAAACACACCCAAAGAGGTCACAGCAAAATGGTGGAATGCCAAAGAAAAGCAGATCTTAAAAACAAACCAGAGAAGAAAAACAGCTGGCCTTCAAGGAACCAACATTTAAACTGGGAGCTAATTTCTCAATGACATAATGGATACCAAAGTCAACAGAATGATTTCTTCAATGCGCTGAAAGTAAATGCAAACTTAGAATTCCATACTCAGCAAAATATCTTCCAAGAACAAGAGTGAAGGTGTTC
Source organism: Dasypus novemcinctus (assembly GCF_030445035.2). Lineage (NCBI taxonomy): Eukaryota > Metazoa > Chordata > Mammalia > Cingulata > Dasypodidae > Dasypus > Dasypus novemcinctus. The sequence continues at coordinate 80,501,351 of NC_080678.1, read as the reverse complement.
AATTGGCCTCGTTAGGCACCATTGGTAGAAAACATAGAAGAACAAAGAGATTCAGGTGGGGACAGTAGTGAACGGCAGGTCACGTATGTCCCCTTTAAAAGGGTCAGCTTCCTCGGTTCCAGCTGATTGTGGCCCGATCCATTCAACAAAAACTGGGAATCCATACTTTGAGATAAAATTCCACAACATTTAATCATCAGCAACCAATTGAGCATTTAAAGAAACACTGAGTGGAACAAGCTGCAGCCAAGCAGTCACTGGCACATAGCATTGTCTGTAAGGAGACAAATGATGAAGTCGTGAACCAGGTGGGACGGGGTAGGGGCTGTCAGAGGGGTCAGAGGCAGCACCGGAAAAAAGCTTTGCAGACAAACCCAACAGCTCAGAGAGGCCCAGGCCTGGCGGGCAGCCCTCGGTCCCAGGTAGGAGGGTTCCCATCCTTTTTTCTGAGAACCTTCCCCAAACACACAACATCCAGAAGGTACCAGGCCAAGGATCCTGTCTGGAAGGCCCGTCACCTCTTTTCTCCTAGTAAATGCCTTCTCCTCAGCTCTTCAGTACAGTCGCTCCTGGCAGGGGGCAGGGGATCCTCCCTGATCTACCCCCAGAGCTGCCTGTGCTAGCCAGGGAAGTGACATGCCAACGGTCCCTCTCCCCACCCCCTCTAGGGCCTGCCCCAGGCTCAGGGTCTTGACTCCTTGTGGGACACAGGGTGGGCACCCAGTGACAGCAGAGAAGGTTTCCAGAAAGGTCCAGACCACCGTCTGAGGAATGCAGATTCCTCCAGGTTATATATGCAAGGAGTGTATATGGGAAGCAAAGGGCCTCTGGGCTAATTGCAAAAGTGATCATTAATGAGCAAAAATAAAAAAAAAAAAACGGGGAGAAAGCAGGCTGTGTAAAGGCACAGGGTGGGCAAGGAGAGAGGTGAAGGAGAAGCAACGGACAGCCCGAGGATAAGCCTGCCCATCCTCAAATGCCCATGACTGCTCGCTAGGCAGCCGGGTGGGCTGGCCTGGGCCAAGCGGGGAGGCTGGGGGCCAGGGTGGGCTCTAAAGAAATAGCGGGAAGCGGACTTCGCCTAGTGGATAGGGCGTCCGTCTACCACATGGGAGGTCTGTGGTTCAAACCCCGGGCCTTCTTGACCCGTGTGGAGCTGGCCCATGCGCAGCAAGGAGTGGCGTGCCACACAGGGGTGTCCCTGCGTAGGGGAGCCCCACGCGCAAGGAGTGAGCCCCGTAAGGAGAGCCACCCAGCGCGAAAGAAAGGGCAGCCTGCCCAGGAATGGTGCCACACACACGGAGAGCTGACACAGCAAGATGACGCAGCAAAAAGAAACACAGATTCCCGTGCCGCTGATAAGGATATAAGCAGTCACAGAAGAACACACAGCAAATGGACACAGAGAGCGAACTGGGGGGAAGGAAATGGAGAGAAATAAATAAAAAATAACTCTTTAAAAAAACAAAAAGAAATAGTTACATCATGAACTATGTGATCACCGTGGTGATGAGGCCACGCAGAGGACAGTGAGTAGCTAGGTCCCTCCCCATGAAACAAGTTCACAATTATTTTCTATTTTTTTGCGTTTTTAATTATAATTTGATTCATTTTAATTTTCTACTATTTTTAAATTGGGGTGGAAGTCACAAAACATAAAATTAGCCAATTTGAAGTTTACAGTTCAGTGGCATTTAGTACATTCACCATGCTGTGCAACCACCACCTCTATCTAGTTCCAAAACATATTCGTGACCCCCAAAGAAAAACCAGGATCCATAAAGCAATCACCCCCACTTCTCCTTTCCCACAGACTGGAAACTACCAATCTGCTTTCTACCTCTGTGAATTTGACTAGTCTATATATTTCATATATATGGACTCACACAATATGTGACCTTTTGTGACTGGCATTTAGTATAGTACTTTTGAGGTTCATCCATATTGTAGCATGTATCAGTACTTCACTCCTTTCCATGGCTAAATTCCAGTGTATGGATATGCCCCAATTTTCAATCCATTCATCCACTCATGGACATGATTTATTTTAATTTTATTAAACAATTTAATTTACAACATTCAAAATTCATAAAGTACAAAATGCCCCCTGCTCTGCCCCCACCCACCCAATCCCTGCCTCACCTTATAAATGACCACTGTTTTGAATTGATATATCTTTCCAGAGATGTTACGCATTTATGCGTATATAACAAATACGTGTGTAGCTGAATCTACAGACCTTATTCCTCTCTTTGTTTAATATCAGTTGTAGTCTACTGCCCCACACTTTGATATATCTCTTACGGTAGATAACAGACATAAAGGAAGTGACAAGAGAACCTGAACTTGGAAGACAAGCTGAAATTGGGCAAGCAAAAGGGGAGAGAAGGCCGTTCCAGGCATGGTGAGCAGCTGGGTCTAGCTGCGCCTTGGAGAGGTGCTGTTGAGGCTGCCAATGAGGGGGGGCCACGTCTACTACGGCTGTCATTAGGCCTGACTGTCCACTCTGTGTCCCAAGGTACGAACTATCTCCAGTGTGGAGCAGCATCCAAAGAGACCGGACTGGACGCAGGAAGCCTCGTTTCTCCCTAGCCAGACACTGATTGGCCATGTGACTTTGGCCAATCCCTCCCTCTCTTGGGACTTAGGTTACCACTGGGAGGAATGAGGAGGGTCAGGCTGGGTGGTCTCCAGGGTCCAGATTCCCTGACTCCAGCGACACTCCCCAGGGCCTCTTCCAGGGAGGAGAGAGGACTGGCTCACTCGGCAGGGCATGCACATAGCAGGCCCAAGAAGTGAGGAACTAACGGACCTGGGCTGAGGCAAATGCTGGTTACTGCCGCAAGGTCACGCACAGCAGAGGCGACACTGGCTTCCCTGTCAATCTGCCTGTCAAGCCGAGCCAAGCAGGAACCAGCAGAGAGAACCCCACCTTTTCCCAAATGTTTATTGGGAAGTAACCTCTGCTGTCCAAGGAGCATCCCCAAGTTTCCCCAAAGAAGCCAGGTGCTGCTACGTGACTCATAATGGACTGTCCTCTAAAAGGCATTTGCTGCTCTCTTGTCCCTCACCCAGTGGCAGGATGATCCCAGTGTGGGTACAGAGGAAGAGCAGGTTTGGAAATCTATCCCATCCCATAGGTGCTGGGCAAGTTGGCCAGCGACAGCTCATAGCTTCACCCCTTTTTAGGACTAACCTTTAGGCAATGGGAGGTGCCTCACCCGAGGTTAGGCCCCCTTTCAGGGGCAGTCCGTGTCCCATGGCTGATTGATGGAGGGTTACAAGGCCTGGTCCCCTTGTCTCAGTTTGGACAATCCCAGCTCTAGAGCTCCCCACAGGGTCAGCTAAGGCACTTGTTGCAACTACATCACAGCTTAACTTCTCCCTCTGCCCAATCCTGCTTCCCTCACTCCTTTCCCCCTGCTAAATCCTCCTGCATACAAATCTCCATCTTAGAGCTGTTTCCAGGGAACCTGGCCCAAGACAATGAAAAATGCACTAAGAGTATGAGGGATGGAGTTTGACAAGCCAAGTTCAAGCCCAGCTGCACCTCTTACTGATTATGTAACTGTGGATATGTCCCGAGCCTCCAATATCTAGTCTATAAATAAGGACTATAATACGTTCATGTGTCAGCTTGGCTAGGCTGTGATGTCCAGTTGTTTGGTAAAGCAAACATGGGCTTGATTGTTACTGCAAGGATATTTCATCGAAGGATCTGTATCTATAATCTATAATCAGTTGATTGCATCTACAATCAACAAAGGAGATTGCCTTCAGCGATATGGGCAGCCTCCTCATCCAATCAGTTAGAGGTCTTAATAGCCAGAAAAGGATTTTAGAAGTCAGAAAGAGGAATTTCTGCCTCTCTCTGCGCCAGCTGGCTTCTCCTGGGGAATATCACTTCACCTTCATGGGTGTTTCCAGCTTGCAGTCTGCCCTTCAGAATTCAAACTTGCCCATCCCCATGGTCGCGTGAGCCAAATCCTAGAATAAATCTCAACACACACACGCACACACAACACATTCTTTCGGTTGTGTTTCTCCGGAGAATCCCAAAAGGCCTTGACACATGGGGAAAGCTTGGTAGACGGCGATGCTGTGTGAAGCCACGCTACCTGCAGCTGAGACCCTGTCATTTATCCATCACAGTCCTCCCCTCCCACCTTCTGCTCTGGGCAGGCCCCGCTACAAAAGCGTCCTGCCTCTCTCCTGCCCTGGGTCATGGTCCAAACTTTTCCTCCTCCCATCCCAGCTTTCCCAGCTCCAGGCCCACCGCCTCCCAGAGCCCTCCCAGCACTCTTCTGCCTTCCTCTCCTTGTACTCTCAGAGCACCTGGATTTGCCACTAAATAATCAGTGTCACCACCAAAATACCGTCAAATGCATAGGAGATGGGAACTTGTATCTCTGGAGATTCTGAGGGTATAAAGTCTAAAATAGCAGATCCTAAAGTTAAAACGTATTGCTTTGAAAAAATTTTTTTAAATTTAAAAATAGTTTCAAATAATTTTTTTATTTCAATTTTGTTTGCAAAATATTTTATGTGTCTTAGTTTGCTTGTTCATTCATTTGATAAATTTCATTTTGTTTGTAAAACAATAATTTATTTGTTTGTGTCTTGGCTCACTTGTTTATTCATTTGATAAATTTCACTGACTACCTCCCTAACAATGAACAGGACAAACGTGTCTTCAAGGAGCTTAGAGTCAAGTAAGCCTGTTTGAAAATCTGTGTATATTTTGCATCCTACTCCATAACATATACATGTTTATTTTAATATAAAAATTTTCCTTCTTTGCCCCAGTATGACATAAAATCAACATTCCAAGTAGATAAGCCAGACTTATCTCTGGCTCCTTGTGTACAGGCTGGGCCCTTGCTTTCCAGCATGAGGAGCCCAGACAATGCTTGCTGCTTACTTTGGCTTTGTCATGGAACCTGAGCATACCGGGGGCAGGAAGGAGAGCGGGGTCACCTGGGGTCAGCCTAGAGCAGTGGACCCCTGCTCGCCACCCAGACAACCACAGGCCAGCATGCCTGCCCAGCCTCCATGCCCACCGTGCCCCCAGCCGAGCCCCTCCACTGCTTCTCTGCCTATGCAACCTCCATTCCGGCACCAGTGAGGGACCCTCGTCCCCAGGGAGGGCAGGCCTGCCCCTGGTCTTGGAGCAGAACCGTGGACCAGAGCAGTCAGGCAGCCTCATCCCCTTGGCTGCTGACCGGTCTACAGATGAGCAGATGGCTCCGTTCCACCCAAGGGCAGGCTGCTGGGGTGCCTGTGGGGATGTCGTCTCAAACAAGGAAACGCCTTTGGCCCCTTCCCCCTTCCTCCTGCTGGAATTAGAGGTGGTGCCTGGGTTTTTTGCAGCCCGAGGACAAAAGGTCAATGCGGGAAGAATGCTGAAGCAGAAAGATGGGAAGAGCCTGGCTGGCTGATGGTATCGTTCATCAGCCGGACCAACCAGCGCCAGCAACTACCCACCTTAAGACCTCTTTTGATAAGGAAAAAAGAAACCCCTATTTGTTTACCTCTCTGTAAGCCAATTTTCTTTAACTTGCAGCCACATACCTTCCTAAACAAACAGCTCCTTAGAATGTACAAAGAATTTCTATGCAAATATCAGTCCTCACAGCGACCACATGGAGACCAGTTTACAGATGAGGATTCGGTGCATTTGATACATTCGTAATAAAAACTCTGCAAATGAGTAGTGGAAGGGAGCTTCATTAGCATGGTAGAATTTATTTATACCAAAATCTACAACAGGTGTGACACTTAAAGGAAGAAACTTTAGACCCAGGGCCTTTGAGACGAGACACAAGACAAGAATGCCCGCAGGGCTGCTAATGTTTACAGATGGCACAGTGGGTGGTGAAGACACATCCCCAAGGTCAAAGTCTGACCTTCTGACTCGCAGTGCAGGGCTCTCAATTGAGGAGCTGCCAGACAGATAGGCCAGGCGGGATCCACACAGACCGTGGGGCCCCGAGAGGGACAAGGCCCCGGCCCGCAGCTGCCCCCTGCCCCGACCGGCCACCTCCTCCGTGCGATGGAAGAAGAGGCAATCTCGAGAGCGCCTCTCCAGGCTGGAATAGCACCTCTTGCCGTTGCCTGCCCACTGCCTCCTCTTTCTCCTGCTCCCCGGAGAGATGGAGGAGAGAGGAAGATACTTGGCAGGTGTCTCGCAAGCACCTCGGCCCCGTCTGCTTATCTGCGTCCCTGCCACCTCGCCACGGCAAATTGCTTGTTGATAAATGAGGCTATTTAAGAGCGAGTGATGCTGGCATTACGGTTATTAATGAGGACGACGTGGAGAGACATTTAAGAGCGGCCGACTGTTCCCGCATCCTCCCCCCTGTGAGTAATGGGGCTGCTTGCGCCTCAGGCCCTCGCCCCCCACATCCAGGTTCGGGCCCTGGGAAAACGGCACACCCGGTCTCGGGAGGCGCAGGGTGGCAGGAGGATCCCGGTGGCATGATCTCCAGGGGGGGCCGGTACCTCCCCCCGGGAGCTCAGGCGGTAGGATGCACGTGTGTGCGCATCCACGGGCGTGAACACGGGGTCACGGGGGCTGCGTGTGAGCGCACATGTCCACCAACAGCCTGGGGCTCGTAAGCCTCGGCGTCCTCACCCGTGAATGGGGGTGCCGGCCGCACGGCCGCACGAGTCCTGTCTGCACAGAGGGCTCAGCTCGGGGTCCACCTAGGATGGAGAAGGCCCAGGAAGGGGTGGGGGCTGGCCTCTTCCCAGCCCCAGAATTACAATGAAAGCAAACTAGCAGGAGTGGGCGAGTGAATGGGAGAGAGGTGGTGTGAGCTGAGTCTGTGAGGGCCGCTGGGAACAGAACAGACAGGCAGAGAGAGGGACAAAAGGATGGGGCAGGGGGCACACCCAGCAGGCTGGTTAAGACGACAAGCCGCGAAGCGTGCCCTGGCCCTCCCCAAAGAGCTCACGCCTGCGGGAGCCTGCACCACCACAGGGCCAGCGCCTGTTCCGAGGGCGTGCTGGGCTGGAAAGGTGAGGAGCGCCCTGACCTGGGCAGAGCGCGCGTGCGCGTTCCGGGCCTGCGGGTTACCCCAGGGCGGTCACCGCGGCCTGAGGACGACGCAGGAGGCACAGGCCCTCCACCCCGCAGCCTGTCTGGCGTGTGATTTAACGCCCGCCCCTGCCTTCGACCACCGCCCGCACGAGGATGGGCCGCTGGACGGCGTTTCCGAGTCTCTGCAAAACCACGGCTGTCGACGGCGCCACTCTGCGTCCTTTGTACTAAGACCCAAATGATCAATTCCTGCTTGAGATTTACTTCCAGGCAGAAAAACTGTCTCTATAGATTAATGGGCATGCTTTGTGTTGCCTGGAAACACCTCAGAGTAGCTCCCTTTTGGATTTAACTGTCAGAGAACTTAGGGCCAAACGCAACGCCCCACGTGTTGTAATCGGTTCACCCCGGGCCCCTGGACCCGTCCTCTAATCCCTCCGCTTCCCCTGGATAAACTGCTCTGTTTTAGCCTCTGGCGCCTCCAATCGCACTGGGCTTTTCCTGCTAAGCCACCAGGGTCCTTTTGGACGTAAGCAGGACGGAAAGCGGAAATAAATGACCAGCCCAGCAGCACCGAGACACCCCTGGCCCCTCCACCCGCCCGTCGGCGGCTGCCCTGCCCTGTGGTCCTGAGCACTGGGTGTCCCCCTGGGGTGGGGGCTGGGGGAGGCAGCCACTCCCTTGCCAGTGGGGTCAGTCCCCCTCTGGCCACAGATGTCCTCCACGGCCTACAGCACAGGAGGTTCCCCAGGGGCCAGAAACTTCTGGCATCCACTTGAAAGCAGTCTGGTGGCTGAAGAGACAGGGGTGGGGGTCTGCCTCCAGGGGTAGGGGGCAGGGTGGGTGAGGAGGGGGGACCTGCATGTCGGGAGAACTGCAAGGGGACAGAAGGAGGAGGGAAAGGAAAGTGAGGAAAGGAAGGAAAGGAGGGGGGAGGGAGGAAACAGAAAGGAGGTGGAAGGGAAGGGGCCTGGGCAGTGGGCCTCAGGGCTGGGAGCCCACGGGCACCGGAGATGGTAGAGGGGTGGAGGGCAGCCAGGAGGCCGGCAAAGGGCCCCCCTCGAGCTGCTGGCACTGCCCCTGCTCTTCTGGGGAGCGTGGGTGGAAAGAGGACTCTTTCCAGCCTGACTCCCGCCTCTTGCAGGGCAGGAAGTCCCGGCTCCCCTGCCGGCTGGCCACGGCCCTGGCCACTGAACGGACCTAGCACAGTGGGGATGTGGCCTCCAGCTCCTCCCCACCCGGGACTCCTGCCCTTGCCCCAGCTCTCCTGCCAGGCCCGGCCACTGGCCCCAGCCACTGAACTGACCTAGCACAGTGGGGATGCGGCCTCCAGCTCCTCCCCACCCGGGACTCCTGCCCTTGCCCCGGCTCTCCTGCCAGGCCCGGCCGCTGGCCCCGGCCCCGGCCCCTGAACTGACCTAACACAGTGGGGATGTGGCCTCCAGCTCCTCCCCACCCGGGACTGCCGCCCCCGCCCTGCTGTGGACCCGCCCCAGGGAGCTCCTTGGTCCAGTGCAGGGAGGCCCCAAAAGTCCGCGCCAGAGCCGCCTCCCAAGACGTGTCTCAGGCAGTGGGGCACAGAGAGAAGCCCCTCGTGCTCAGGCTTCGGGGGGAGGGCGCGACAGAGGAGAAACCATCCAAGAAGCCACTGGCAGCTCCTTCCCTCCCCCCTTCCCTCCCCTTGGCCCTCGCCAGCAATTTCCCAGCTTCCAGTTTTCAGCTTTCCTCCCTGGCCCTAATTGCCCATTGTTTGGAGAGAGGCTGCTGTTGACTGAAAGGCACCAAAGCAGAGCGTGGAGGCAGGTCCAGGGCACGTGGGCACCCTGACAGGCTCACCTAGGGAGAGCCCTGGGAAGCCCCCCAGCCCCGATCCCTTCCCTGGGGCCGCGTAGGGCCTTCTGTGTGCCCCCACCCTTCTGGCCCCGTCTCCTGACGGCCGGGGGTGCTGGTGAGAGGGCAGGCTGGCCTCCTGCTGCTGGCCCGTTCGGCTAAGTCCCAGTTAAAGCCCTCACCTCTTCGCTCCACGGCCTCTGGGGGCAGGTGATTCTTCCCATAATCCATCAAAGCTCTGCTCTGAGGGATGCCTCAGGCTGCGCTGGTGGCCCTGCAGGCACGCGGGGAGGCCAGTGCACCCACAAAGGGAGCCAAGGGCAGGCCCCCAGCCCAGGAGAAGGGGCTGCCCCAGGACCCAGCTGGAGTCCCTGCAAAGTACCACGTTCTGAGGTTGGCACTGCCCACTCAATTCAGTCCCCTCGGCTGGGAGACGGGGGTCCCCAGAGCCTCCCCAACCCCCAGCCTCCTGGGCTGGCAGGCGGGAATTTTCACAAAACCTTCCTGCCACCTTCACTTGGACACCCCAAGACAACAGGTCTAAAATTAAACTCCTGTCTTCCTGAGAGGGTCCCCAAAAGGCATCACGGTCTACTCCAAAAGCCAGAAGCCAGTCTTGATTCCAGCATCTCCCTGACCCACCAGCCCTGGTCACCACCCCTGCCGAGCCAACCTCCCCAGAGCCCCACTCACCCCCCTTTCCCCGTCAGAGCCGGGGCCACCGCAGCTGCCGTCCCCCGGGCCCTGCCTTCATTCGGGGCCCCCAGCCTTCTCTCCCTGCAGGGTCCCTCGTAACCCCCTCAGCGGCTTCCCAGGGCCTTTAGGGTGCAGACGTAAAGCTCTCTCCCGCGCGCCGTCCTGGCTGGAGCTGTTCTCACCAGGAGGCCCTCCTCCAGCCTTGCCTGCATCCGGGGGCTTCCGCAGAGGCGCGTCCCGGGCGTCTAGAACGGGCCTCCAGGGCGGCCTGCATGCACCCTCTTCACCTGGGTCGTGAGGGCGCTCGGTTCGCGTCCTTCTCGCTCGCTGGACAGTGAGGGCCAGGACAGTGGTGTCCGCGCCCGGCTCCCCACTGCCCACCCCACACCCAGCACGGACCTGCACCCAGCACTCAGGAGGCCCTCCAAAGGGCCTACAGAACAAATGACCACAGAGACGGCACGGTGTGAGCGGAGAGCACGGACGGTACAAAACCCGGGGACGGCACCCTACAGGCTGGACAGCCACCCGGCCTGCCAGGCCTTCCCCGGCAGACACACGTCCGCTGCTCCCTGATATCCTCACGCACCCTGCGCCCCCCATCTCCCAGCCCCCTGTACTCGGGTGGGGCCAGCTACTCATTCTGGTCAATGTTTGTAGGAGGGAGTGACCTGTGTCCCTTCTGGGCCAGAGCACGGAGGAGCCAGGCGAGTCCCCACGCTTTCCGAGCTGGTGACTGCAGGGGCTGCGTGTTGAGACGGCGGTGGAGCCACGAGCAGGAAGCAGGCGGGCCACCGAGCGGCAGAATGGAGGGCAGCGCCCAGAGTCAACCAACTTGGGTCTGTGCACAAGAGGAAAGCTTGATGGCATTCAGCCGCTGCGACACCACTATTAGCAAGTCCAGCACCTCGGCCCTGCCTCTGTCCAGCGCGCTTCACGTCCCTACACTGTGGCCCCCGTGGACACCCACACGTTCTGCACACACGCTCCCCTGGACCTCTCGCGGGGCTCTCCCAGCAACGTGTGCCCCCGCCCCCGCTGCCCCCTCCCCAGACCCGCAGGTCCTCCTCTTTCACGCCCCGAGCCATCACGCCGGCTTGGGCCCCCAGCTCTGGGCACCCCTGGCTCCCCACCCGCTAACTTCCTGGCACCTGGCCCTCGCGTGACTCCTAACTCAGTAACCCGCGTGAAGTGTGAGGCTTCCCAGAAGCACTTTATCTTTGAAGAATCAAAAGTTTAAAACTCCAAGGAGCGCCCACCTAATGGTGCATTTCTGGCATTGACCGGAGCAGGGAAGCTTCCCTGACTCGGGAGCGTCTGCCTGATCCCTCCAAATCCTCTCCGCCCCCTCACAAGGGGCCCCCTGCAGAGGGGCTCACCCTCGCCGCATCCTCTCCGCATCCCCTTCCCCACTCACTCCTGGGTCAGCTCAGCCCACACGCCCCCAACTCCTTGACAAACCTTCTGAAGGCTTCCACCCAGGGTCTCCCCAGGCAGTGCTGGAGGAACCGCTTCCTGGGAGAGGATGAAAGAAATGGACACGGGGAGACCCTGATGCCGTCTACCCTGCCTTCTCCTCTCCTCCAGGGGAACAGGGAAGGAGAGATGGATACGGTTTTGAGAGATGTTACACCTGTTTTGAATCCTGCCTCCTTTGCCTGCTCTCCTGCTGTGTGACCCTAGGCAAGACCCCTAACCTCTCTGAGCCTCATCTATATAATGGGACAACCATCCTTGCTTCTTAGGGTTGTCCTGAGAGTTATAAGAGGAAACACAGAGGGAAGTTCCTGCCTTGAGGAGGGCACTCAGTGAACGGTCATTCCCTTCCCTTCCCCAATCCAAGCCATGAAGTCCCCATGCAATGCAGCAAAAGACATAAAAATCAATGGAACAGACAAACCAGCCTCCTGCCTGCCCAGCTTCTCTGTTCTTATAAAAGGGAGAGAAAAAAAGGCCTTCTTTCTTGGTCTTGTCATTTGTTAAGGAGGGGATCTAAGAAATGCACTCATATATATTTGGGTCACTAAGGGCCCTGTATGCTGGGACAAGAAGCTTCTATTTTATCCTGCTGACAATGGGGAGCTATGGAAGGATTTTAAGCAAAGGAGTAACGTGGCTTCATTTGTCCTTTTAAAGAGGTTCCTTTGGCAGTTGTGTAGGCAGACACTGAAGACAGAGCTAACTAGAAGGTTATGATGAAACCTAGGCCATGGAGAGCAAATGGCTTTCATCTCACAAGTCAATGCTGATAGATTGGTCGTGGCTGCCTGGGGCAGCACTGGGAAGAGGGAAAGCACAACGCCATGTCTGGTCCAGGCACAGGGCGAGAGGAATTTGGTATGAGTGTTAGAGATCTGCCCATCCTGGGCTAAACAGAGATGACGAGAGCCCAGCAGTGAGAAAGGAAAGGAAAGGGGAGCTTGAGACATTTCAGAAGTAGAAAATAGGCTTAAGGACAAAAAGGTTGACACACAAAGCTCCAACTGCATTTGGGGAGACAGGGTTCAGCCCTGTGCTGGATGCCTGAGGAAGAAGCCAGTGAGGTCCCGCAGGCAGGCAGACACACGTTTAGAGCTCTGGAGAGAAGCTTGGCTGAGGGTGGCGTAAGACGCTGGGGCGGGTGAAGCCGTGGGAGACGTGAGCACCTGGGAAGGGGTTGTAGAGGAGTGGGCTGAAGACAGCAGCATGCCTGCAAGGAGAGGAGCCAGGGGAGAGGCCGAGGAGGAATGAGCCTTGGGAGAGCAGCTGGAGATGTGGGAGGGGTGTGCCGTGGAGAACGCTGCACAGAGCTCAGGGTACAAAAACGGAAGAAAAGCAGTGCCCGCTGGGAGCTCATTCAGGCTCAAGAGTAAAGCAGCGCTGGGAAGTGGACCTGGCCCAGTGGTTAGGGCGTCCGTCTACCACATGGGAGGTCCGCGGTTCAAGCCCCGGGCCTCCTTGACCCGTGTGGAGCTGGCCCATGCGCAGTGCTGATGCGTGCAAGGAGTGCCGTGCCACGCAGGGGTGTCCCCCACATAGGGGAGCCCCACACGCAAGGAGTGCACCCTGTAAGGAGAGCCGCCCAGCGCGAAAGGAAGTGCAGCCTGCCCAGGAATGGCGCCGCACACACGGAGAGCAGACACAACAAGACGACACAACAAAAAGAGACACAGATTCCCATGCCGCTGACAAGAATATAAGTGGACACAGAAGAACACACAATGAATGGACACAGAGAGCAGACAACTGGGGGAGGGGGAAAATAAATAAATAAATGAATCTTTAAAAAAAAAGAGAGAAAAGAGTAAAGCAGCCCTGACCTTCGCAGCGCTCCTCTCCGCCCCTCTTTCCCAGGCTCCTGCAGAGCAACGTCCCCGCCCACGCCCACGGAGAACCTCCCCCAGAGGTGTGAGGATGCGCCCTCACTGTCCCCAGCAGGCGGGGTCAGGCCAAGCAGGCCCGGGGCGGGGCGGGGTGCTTGGAAGGCCCTGGGAAGGCGCCAGGTGACACAGATCACACTAGGGGTTTACAGTATTTCTTCAACCTGTAGGTGCGGGTTTATTACACTCTTCTATCTGGGCGGTACAGCTCATGGTGAAGTAAAAATAAACCTAGGACTCTTCAAGCAGGAGCAAAGACAGCCCGCCCTCCCGTGGTGCCCACCCTCCTGCTTGCCCAGCACCCCCCAACTCCTCATCTGGGCCGGGGGTTTTCCATTTGGCCCTGACGCAGCTGTTTAGCCCCACATGTCTCCAGAGTCTTAAGAAGCAAATGACTCCTGGGACGTGTCTTTCCCCACACAGTGGCCTGCTGTGTGACCTTGAGCCCACCGCTTCCCTTCCTGGGCCCTGGATCCCTTATTAATTCAAGGAGGAGGTTGGATGAGAGATGCCAGAAGATGCTTCCAGACACAAGTCTCAAATTCTCCCCAATCATCCGCTCGATATTGCTGGTTCAAGATGAGCAAAGTACAAGGATGTTGATCCTCCCGTGTGTGCGTGTGTGCGCGTGTGAGTGTGCAACCCCTGCACTGGAGACCCAGCCGTGGGCCCGGCGTCCTGCATCTTCACGTGTCAGGGGAAGGAGAGAAAGGAAAGTGCTGCCGACGCTCTCCGGAATGGGCCCTCCTCCCTTACCTGTGTGCTGCGTGTTTGTGTGATCACAGCTACACTCACCCCCATCAAACGTGTCACTGAAGGCCTGAAAGCTGCTGGGGAGGTGGGAGTGCAACATACACAACCAGAAGGGCCAAGGGCCTCAGAAATCACCGCAATCCCACTCTCATTTTGTAGCCTGGAAACTGAGGCCTGGGTTGCTCAGGCCCCCTGTGCAGGTCACACAGCGCTTGAAAGTGGAGGAGCTGTACCCAGGCCCTGGGCTGGCAGGCTGCCCCGCCCCCACCACCCGTGTCAGAGCCCAGGTGGGGGTCCAGGCTGGGCTCACTGCTTTTCCAGGTCCCGCGCAGCCTGCCCTTGCGGCCCAGCAGCCGCCTACTCCAGGGCCAGCGCCTGCCACCCCACCCCCTGCACTGACCGGATCTTCCCCTCCTTTCCTTATCCTTCACCCCCTGCCCCTCCTCGGGCAGAGCCGGCGGGAGGCGGGGACCCCTCGGTGACGGATGGCCCCGCACTGTTGGCGCTTGTCACGCGGGCATACGGGATGACAGGCCTTGGGAACCCGAGCATTAATACCCAAGATTTATAGTCAAATCTGTCACGGCTGAAGGCACTTCCCCCAAACTTGGCTCGGCCTGAAGGTCGCTTTTCCGAGGTGATAAGTGCAAAAAAGATGTCCTCACCCGCCCTTCCGGCCCCCCCCACCTCCTAGCTCGGGCTGCACAGCAGGAAGCGGAGGAGGAGGTGGGAACCCCGAGTTCTCCAAACAAGAGTCTGAGCCCATCACCCACCCAGCCCCTACCCTCCGCTCCATGAACCTAGAATAGGTGGAAACAACATTTAGGTGCCAGGGAGGGCCAGAGAGGATGGCGAGGCAGGCAGCGCTCCTGGGCAGCGTGGGGGCACAGTCCCGGCCGCGGGCTGAGCAGGTGACCACCTTTCTGAGTCCCACAGGGGATGGTTTGGGGGTGGCGAGGGGAAGGGAGAGCACTGGCCGGCCCAGGCAAAGGGCCCCTTGCAGAGGCTGCAGAACCAGAAGCTGGCCGAGGGGGACGGGGGGGCGGGGTGCGAACGAGTCACTGATGGGGTCTCCCTGGTGAGGGGGCAGGGGTCACTGGCCATCCAATCACCAAAATATTTACCAAGCGTCTCCTAGGATCATGGGATGGTAGAGCTGAGGGGGCCTTAGAGACTGACGTGGCCAATGACACATTTTCCAGATTGGGAAACTGAGGCTCAAAGAGGAGAAACAAGCATCCCGGTCTGAGCACTCAGTCAGCAAGTGCAGGCACTGCAGAGGGGCTGGGCCTGCAGGCCAGGGCTCCCCAGCTGCCTTCTCCAAGCAACGCCCTGTGCAGGACACAGAGCGGGCACGAGGATGGGTAAGTTCTTCCAAGGAAGAGAGAGTCTAACAGGCAAGACTTTGGCACGTGGC
Organism: Dasypus novemcinctus; assembly: GCF_030445035.2. Classification (NCBI taxonomy): domain Eukaryota; kingdom Metazoa; phylum Chordata; class Mammalia; order Cingulata; family Dasypodidae; genus Dasypus; species Dasypus novemcinctus. Next base: position 80,486,254 of record NC_080678.1, on the reverse strand, counting down.
CCCTCGAACCACAGAGGGCAAATTATAAGCAAGATACCGCTAACTGTGCCAGGCCGTGGCTCCTCTCACCTTTACAATGACCTTGGGAGCTGCTGGTCTAATGGTCAGTAGTTGTCAGAGCTGGCATCAGGATCCAGGGCACATCTTCTGACAGCAACGCGATGCTGCTCCCCAGAAGGCAGCGTGGCATGCACTGTCTTAGGACAGGCCTTGACTAGCAGTCAGATATTTGGCTGGCGAGGCCTGGGATCCCCAAGAAGGAAACATGCCCCCGTGGGCGGAGGTGGTCTCTGAAGGCTTCCTGGAGAAGGCAGCAGAGGCCTTAGAAGCATGAGCTGCAGCACAGCAGGGGCACTGTCATGAAAGGTGAGGAGGAACCTCCCGTCTCAAACCCCACTCCTGGAGCAGCAGGCCACACTCTAACCCAGCACCGAGGGACTCGCCCTGTTGGTCCCATCTGGGGGACTCTCCGGAGCCAGCCGGTCAGGGAGGCCACTCGGGAGCTGCGCCGGCAGCGAGTGCCCTGCACCACCGCGAGGGGGCGGGGAAAGAGCGGGCGCCGGCATCCTGGACTCCGGAACCTGGCACGCGAGTGGCACCATTCCCGGGTTATGTATGAGCTAAATTAGCTGTGACGCTCATTAGCGGCAGCTCCTAATTAGAGAAAATTAATATTGGCTTTGATAAAGACGTTGGCACCAGCTCTCCAAGGCGGAGGCATTATCGACCTTGTCAGCTGGGCTAACGACTAGGAAAGTGGAGGTGCCGGGGGGGCCGACGAGGGGGCAACAAGTCACCAGGGCAGGGAGCAGGAGGCCTCGGCTCTGGGGCCAAGGCTGGGTCCTCCCACCCGAGGACCCTTGACCCTCCAGCAGTCACTCTGCAGGAGCCTGTCCCCACCTCCAGAGCTGCCTCCCGGGCTGACAGTCCTGGTGACAGCTGGCACGAGGGCCACAGAGAGCGCACTAACCACAGGTATTGCTAATACTGACTATTATATGCTCCAGGCAGTTAGCACACTTTTTTTTTTCTTCACGTGTTAGAACAAGGGTTTTTAACCAGATTCTGGGGGATCCGTGAACCAGTATTGAAAAAATATCAACTTATTATCTTTATTTTCTCTGGCCTCTAACTGAATCTAGAGGTGTATGTAATAATTTACTCTAGGAGTCCGTGAATGTATGTAATAATTTACGCTAGTATCCGTGGTTTTCACCTGACTGGCAAAGGGGTCCGTGCAACCAAAAAGGTTAAGAGCCCCCGTATTAGAATCCTCTGAAGAACCCTGGAAGTAAGGACTTTCCTTATCCCCACTTCACAGATGAGGGACTTGAGGCAGGAAAGGTTGACCCGTGGGTCCTGGGAGTTGGGCGCAGGCAGTCTGACCACAGAACCGTGCCCTTGACCTCTGCATGGTCCTACCCTTTCCCCGGGCCCCCTCCCCAAAGGAGGGGACGTGAAGGCCAGCCCACGGCGGGACACCCAGCATCTCACACCGTGGAAGGCACACGGCAGGTGGGCAGCCAACGTATGGGAGCCGACGAACAGAGGGAGCTGTGAGTTCTTCCAGAGGGCTTTTATTCCCTCACTTTCGATGTCTCTCTTCTCCACCCATTCAGTATTTCGGAGAACATTACTTTAGTCTGGGGCCACTAAGTAAGACGCTCCTCCGGAAGTTGCCCAGGGCAGTCTCCAGGCTGCTCAAAAGGCTGCCTCTGCCAGTGGTTAGGGCGTCCGCCTACCACATGGGAGGTCCGCGGTTCAAACCCCGGGCCTCCTTGACCCGTGTGGAGCTGGCCATGCGCAGCGCTGATGCGCGCAAGGAGTGCCGTGCCACGCAAGGGTGTCCCCCGCGTGGGGGAGCCCCACGTGCAAGGAGTGCGCCCGTGAGGAAAGCCGCCCAGCGCGAAAGAAAGAGCAGCCTGCCCAGGAATGGCGCCGCCCACACTTCCCGTGCCGCTGACGACAACAGAAGCGGACAAAGAAACAAGACGCAGCAAATAGACACAGAGAAGACAACCGGGGGAGGGGGGGAAATTAAATAAATAAATAAATAAATCTTTTTTTTAAAAAAAAAAAGGCTGCCTCTGGCAGGGAAGGCCCAGGAGCACCCGTCTTCCCAGGCGCTGCCTGGAGGCTCCGGCTGGACCAGATCCGGGCCTCGCCCCCTGGGAAGTGACAGGACGGATGTGGCTTCCCTGTACCCCGGTCCCTGCTCCCCAGGCCAGCCAGGGACCCTGAGTCCTGGCCCGGGGTAATGAGGGGAAGTAACAGATGCATCTATTTTTAATCCAAATAAAGGGAACATGTTTGCCACCACGGAGTTTATAAAAATAACAATGCATTATTCGGGCATTAATAACAATAAAGATGTCAAACTGTCAGATAAGAAGTTAATCTCATTCCAAGCACAATTAAAGAGGCTATTATCCCACTACCTGGGGCCACTTTGGCTTTTACCACCCAGCAGGCTTAATAGATAAAGGGGCCAGGCGTGAGCGAGGGGAGTCCCCTGCCCCACCCTTCCGCTCCCCCCACCACTCAGCGCCACCCCTGTGACTGCAGCACCGGGACTCAGGCCCCCTGGCAAGAGCTGCAAGGCCAAAGGCAGAGCAGGCTGGGCCGGCCTGGGTCTGCCAGGCATCCAGGCATGCACTCAACAACGGCTCCAGGACACATGGGTGAGACGAGGGCCAGACATCTGCTTGGGGGACCCTGCTCCCAGGGCCCCGACCAGGACAAGACACACTGTGTTTACCCAAGGGGGAACCGATCGCAGGGACTCTGGTGATGGAATCACTGAGAAGCCGAGTGGGATGGTGCGGGAGCCCAGGGACTGGTGACAGCAGGAGGCCACCGCCAGCTTGAGGCTGGAGGGACAAGGAGGTGTGTGGCCAGAACCCGGGGCCCCGCTCACCTGGTGAGAGCTGGGGCCAAGAAAGAGACACACCCACTGGAACCCAGGGAGAGAGGGAAGGGACAGGGGAAATAGCCTGGCTTCTCCCTCCCTCCCTCCATGCCTCCCACTGGCTAAATCCAGGAGGAAACCAGCTGACCCAGGAGCCCGGGGAATGAAGAGCAGGGTCAAAGAAGGCGAGAAATGGATCCCAGGGCAAACCCGCTCAGGACTGGCCCAGGGTCCAGTCTTGAGACGTTATTTCCTCACCGTTAACTGAGCACCTAATATATTCCAGACACTGTGCCTGGTGGATGTGGGGGATATAAACATGAAATTAGAAACCACATCAGCCCTCCAGGCAATGGTCATGAGTGGAAGAAAAACACAAACAGATCACATCTGTGTGTTAATGGTCGGTGCTAAGCTGTATTAGGAGCCATGAGGAAACAAAGAACAGACCCTAAAGAGGGGGTTCCAGGAAGGCTGCCTGGGAGAGGTGGCTTGAGATGATAACACAAAGGTAAAGAAAGAGGAAAGGAAACTAGGAAGGGACACCAAGCAGTGGAACTTTTGAACAAGGTACCAAGATGAGACACAGTAGAGCATGTGCGTTGCAACCTGAGAATGTGGGTTCAAGGACGAGCTCCAGTAGCCAAATCAGCAGCAGGCAGAGAGGGAGGGTCCAGGAAGAGGGGCTGTGCAGAGGAGGAGGAGGAGAAGTTGGACGTGCAGGATGGAGGTGTCCCTGGCTCCTGGAGCAGCTGTCAGTTAGACGTGTGCCGCACACGGGGCCAGCTGGCTGGGGGGCAACGCAGCCTGGAGGTGGTCCTGGAACAATTGGAAGGGGGAGATTCCACCAAACAGAGCGTGTAAAGAGGAAGAGAGAGCACATTCCTGGGAGGCACCAGGGCTAAGTGGGAGAAGGAGCCCAAGAAGGAGCCAAAGGGGTGGGAGGGAAGAAGGGAGGAGCAGGGGCCCGAGGAGCAGTGGGCTTCGGGCCGTGAGTGGCCAATGAGATCAGACCCAGCAGAGTCCTGCGAGGTCAGGTCTGAAAAATGCCCACTGGTCTGGGCCAGGTGGCAGCCGCTGGCTGGCCTCTGTGAGCGCTCACGCCGGGGGAGTGGCGGGGGCAGCAGTCAGGCTGCAATGGGTCGGGGGGCAAACCATGCACTGAGGGCCAGAGCGAGCGAGCGAGCGCACACTCCCCTTTGAGAGGCCTGGCTGCACAAGTCATAAAATTAACACCTGATCTTCAAAAGGCACTGGTAAGAGACTGAAAGGACAAGCCACAGCTGGGAGAAAATACTTGCAAGATACGGGATTTAAATCCAGAATATATAAAGAGCTCCCCAAAGTCAATAATAAGAAAACAAACACCCTATTTGAAAAAAGTGGGCAAAAGATGTGAACAGCTACTTTGCCAAAGTAGATACCCTTTGGAATACAGATGGCAAATAAGCATTAATACACAAAAAGGTGCTCAACCTCACCGATCATCAGGGAGATGTACATTGAAACCACAGTGAGATACCATTCGGCACCTATGAGAATGGCCAAGATGAAAAAGGACCGCCCGTACCAAGCACGGTGCCCCAGAGGAGATCTGCCGAGGGAGCAAGCGGGAGGGAAGGAGCACGTGATGTCATATTCCGAATTGTGTTAAGTGACTGCCTGGCTGCAGGACGGAGGGTGGACATGCGGCCGTGGAAGGGACAAGAGCAGCAAGGCTGCGCTCCCTCCCTCCCGGAGGAGCCCCCCTGCCCTCCTCCTTGCTCATTCCTCTGGCCAGCCCTCGGCAAGCGCTTCCGATGGGCCAGGTCAACAGCCCACCTCTCACCTCCCATCCGGGCCACCCTGGGTGAGTGGCCTCGTGCAGACAGGGAGTCGTGAGGGTTCCTGGGTTAACATGCAAAACATCTCAGAAGGGTGCTGTCACATGGTAGGCGCTAGTTATCAGTATCGGTATTATTATTCTACCCGCAACGAGCGCTCTCCTCTGAATGTCGTCGCTGCAGCGACCACTTCTGGACTCCATCGTAAACTCCTGTGACAGACTCTTGCTTACTGAAATCTGGCACTACTCAGATCCTTCACGCAGGTGAGTTGCTGTGGCTCCCAATAGACCGAAGACTCCTCTAAATACTAACTATAGACCCAAACCCCCGCAGAGCCAAGCACAGAGCTCTGCTCGTGCCATTTGTTGGATGAAGGGTGGAGGAAGGAAGAATGGAGAGAGAAAGGGAGGGAGGGCAAGAGGGAGCCTGCTCCTCTCCAAGTGGGGCCCTGACCAGCAGACCACACGCCGCGCTGCCTGGACTCCCAGCACAGCCTCCTGCGCCAGCCTTCCAGGCAGATGCCTTCATCCTCCCACGTGACGGATGAGGAGGCTTGAGCACAGGCAGGGAAGTCACTCCCCTGAGGGCACACAGGTGGCTGGTGGCAGGTAGCCTGTGAGTCCCAGCACCCATGCTCTTATCCGCTGTCTGGCCTCACCGGCTTCATTAAGGGACCTGGTAGAAGGCGTGCGTCCAGACTTCCCCAAGGGGGGTGGGTCCCCAGGCCAGCAGCAGCAACTGGGAGCGGGGTAGAAATGCAAACTCTAGGGCCCCGCCCCTGCCCTACAGAATCAGGAACTCTGGGGGAAGGGGATCAGCCTTCCAGAGGATTCTCAGGCACGCTGAAGTCTGAGAGCCACAAGTATGCATCACCCATCTGCTAACCGCTCGTAGGCCTAACTTGCTGAAGTCAGATGGCTGCCCCCAGCGGCCTGGACCAGTGTACCCGTCCCTCCTCTCTGGGGTCTCCACCAGGGGGTGTCCATCCATTTTACCTCGCGCCCAGGCCCGCCTCACGTCTCCTCCCACCACCCTTTATAAACACCTCTGGCTCCATAAAGCAAACAGAGCCAACGAGCTCTAAGTAGTAAGAACCCCAAACAGCACGCACCCCGCCGAGGGCCCCCAAGCTGCCGCTTAGCTCTCCCCTGATTCAAACCTCCTAATAAAGATCAGCCCGGGGGGGGGGGGGGAGGGGGCGCGAAACCTGCAGGGCGTGCGCGCTCGGTCCCGCCTAAAGCTGCGAGATGCTCCACTCGCTGCCGTGTGTGAGAACAAGCGAAGGATGAAATAGCGGTGAAGTCACACAGCCTTGCACACACCCCGCGAGCAGACACATCACGCCATACACACACGCATGCCCGCACTCACACACAGGCAGGGATACACACACTGTCACATCCTCACAGGGACACTCAGTACACACCTAAGTAGGGACAGGGCACACACTCACACTCATGGTCAGGTACACACTCACACATACTATCACACAACCTCACACTCATGCACATGGCAGGGACAGGGCACACGCACTCACATGCTCACACACACACTCACATGCGCGCGCACACACACACGCGGGTGGGGCGCGGCCCTGCAGGGGCTGGGGAGGCCGAGCCGTCGGGAACGCCATGCCCGCTCTGGCCCCATCCCCAGGGTGTGGCAGCGGGAGGTGAGCCGCAGGGGTGACAGCGGCTTCTTCTGAGACGTCACTGTCCCGACACCCCAGCCCCCACCCTCGAGGGAAAATTACGACTCTGTCAGGGAGGCGTTTTTTTATTTTTGTGTGTTTTTCCCTCTCCCCTCTTTCAGCGCACAGCACTAATTTATGACTATTTTTCCAACTCCACTGAAGTAAGAGGGTAATGGCTTTCAGCCGCTTTGCTTTCTCTCACCTGTCATTCACCGCTGCTACCTGACAGGACTGCAGACAATGTTCCAGTCACAGGGGATGTTTTTTGTTGGTTTTTTTTTTCCCCCAGGGAAGCAAAGAATTCATAGTGGCGGTGGAGAGAGTTATTTCATTCCTGGACAGAACAACTTCAAGTAAACAGCTGTAAAAATCCATAACCAGCAGGCTCGCCGCTGGCCGAGGGGCGGGCACACTGCCCAGGGCCCCGGCTCTGAGCCGGTCTGGCTGGGGGTCCGCAGAGCGGGGGTCCACAAAATGGGGAGGGGGACCCAGAGCTGGGTGGCTCTCAATGACCGAGGACCTCAGACTCTGCTGCCCTAGAAATGCTCTTTATCCTCAGAGCCAGAGAAAGACCGCCAGCCATGGAGAACAGGGGTTCAAAATCCAGATCCTGGGGAGTGCCTGTCCCCAGCCGAGGGACGACGGGCAGACTGCTGTGGCTCAGGTTCTCCTTAGTAAAATGAAGACACCAGGGCTGCCCAACAGAACTTGCTGGAATGACCGAAATGCCCTCTATTCTGCGTCCTCCGAGACAGCAGCCACTCAACACGTGGGACTACGGAACGTTTGAATCGGGGCCAATGTGGATGAGAAACTTAATTTTTAATTTCCATTGAATTGTAATTCATTTACATTTAAACAGCTGCATGTGGCTAGTGGCCACTGTATTGGACAATGCACTCTGTACTTTTCCACCAGTGTGGAGGATCTCACGCTGGGCCAAATGGAGGTGTGATCCCAGGGCTCCCTTCCTGGCTCGTTGTGAGGGCGGAGGTGAGGCACAGAAAATCCTGGCACCCGGCTGGCTCTGTGTCAACCATAGCTCTTATTAATTCTCCAGGACACAGTCAGGAGGGCAGGAGGGAAGGGGATTTGAGTTCAGGGGGGTCAGGGGATAGCAGGACTTGAACATAACTCACTTTCTGGTCATTGTTTTCTGGTTTAACTGGCAAGGAAATCTTAAGAGGCCACAGCGAGAGCATATCAGACCCAGGACGGGGACCAGCCACCAAGCACCCGCAGAGCCGCCCTTGCCCCGTGCTGCCAGCCCCCTCGGCCCCCTCCGCCCAGCCCCTCTCTTCATACACGAGGCGTCACCCAGAACTGCAGAGCTGGGTCACTCACCCAGGCTCTGGCACAGTGGGGCCGAGCTGAGTTGCTCTGGAGGAGACGGGTCTTCATCACAGATGGTGGGCTGAGAAGCTCCCCTGCTCTGGAGCCAGAACAGCCAGGCAGTGCAGCAGGACGTGGGGGGGGGGGTAGTGAGGGGGACGGCCGTGTCACCACCCTCCAAGGCCCTCCAGCAGAGACCCCACGCAGGCCGCCCTGGATTTCCATCTTGGCTCTACCATTTACTAGTTCTACGACTATGGGCAAGATGAGGTTTTCTGAGCCTCAGTTTCCCCATCTGCCACACAGAGACATAAATACCTCCCTGGAGGGTTATGGTGAAGATCTGACATGATCATGGGTATACAGGGCCTGGCGCCTGGCAGCTGCTCGGCACGGAAGCCCCCGTGAGACACAGAGGAAGGGGCTGGGGCTGTGCCGGCCCACCCAAGGCCAACTCCCAGCCCCGCCCCGCTCGCCAGCTCTGCCGTCTCGGGCAAGTCACTTCTGTTTGCCTAAGTTTCCCCAAATAAAAAATAGAATGATAAAAACCGTCTCTCTCAGAGTTGTTATAATGAGTAAAAGAATTTACAGCAGTCCTTGACACAGTATAAGTACTATTTGAGTGTTGGTTAAAATATTCCCCTGAGGCCTCTAAAGAAAGGGTAATGGGTGGATAATGCCTCCTCAAAAAGAAGCTGCCATTCATGAAATAGATAGGTGAGAGATCCAAAGATGATAGACAGACAGACAGACAATAGACAGCAATCTATAGATAATAGATAGATGATAGATAAAAGAGAGAATGCTATGGAAAAGGCGGCAAAATGCTAAATTTGTGGCTCTGGGTATCTGGGGTATGCTGGAGTTCTCTATATGGGGTTTGTATTATTTATGTAAGTGTTCTGTAAGTCTGAAATTCTTTCAAAATAAAAAGTTTAAGGAAAAAAAAAAGCAGCATCTGGGTTTTGAGCTGCCGACGGCAGGACCTGAGCAGAGGTAAAGAGTGAGGACCTCGGGCGCAGAAGCTTCAGGGAAAACAGAGCCTTTGACGTTCAGGGGCTTTGCTCTGGGGCATGTGGGGCTTTGCACCCACTCTTGCCTGGTGCCAAGAGGCGATGTCCTAGTTTCTGGATGAGAAAATCCCAGCAGGAGAGCTGGCCAGGAGGAGAACGCCGACTTCCTCCACCCTCCATCTGGCCCTTCCTGGCTCACCCACCTCCCTAGAGCTCTGGCGAGTGATGGAGAAAGGGGGGAAACGGGGGTGGGGTGCAGATAGTGGGGGACAGTGGCCCTGTCCTCCTTCTTTTAAATGGGCAGAGGACTGGACAGAAATAATTGCGTTTCAGGAAAAGAAAAGACAATACTTGCCCGCCGGGGGAGGGCGGACTGGGATTTAGCAGCCTTGAGTGTGTGCCAGGCTCTGTGCTGGGCATGCGGGTGTCATATGTCATGTGTCTCGGCCCATATGTCATCTCATCCAACGAGGGCCCGGGCTGGAGTCGGGACAAGCACCTCGCAGCTCCCAGGCTGCCGGCAGCCAGCATTCTCACGGGCCCACAATCTAATTTCAGAACACGGCCTCCTATTGTCACTTCTCAAATAGACGCCGATATTTATATTTTTGGAGCTAAAAAGCATTGCCAGTTTTCTCATTGACATGTTTGTAGTCAATAAAAGTAGGTAATGTAAGTTGTAAAAAATACACAATTTCCCCCATGGAATTCCTGACTGTATTTTCATTTTAGATGGAAGAAAATGTGACTGGCAAACATTTAAATTTTCCTTAATTGACTTTAGGCAAAAAAAGTTGTTCACCCTGGATCTAGGCTCTCCCAGCTGGGACCCCTCATCCCACCCCAGGACTCCCCCCACCCCTGCCAAGAGGGACCAGGGACCACCAGGCACTCCCCGGGTGTCTTCTGGTCTCCTAAATCCAAAGAGTGAGAGCCAGGCTCATTGTTCCTGGGACCATCCAGAACCTCAACATCTGAAGAGCCTTTTGCTCTTAGAAAGCACTAGGCCCTCCCGGGCAAAAGCAGCACCCAGCCCCATTTACAGGGGACGGGGCGAGGCAGGCGGGACTGTGCTCCCCACACGCACGTCACTGAAGAATCGCAAAAGCACTGCCAAGTTCACACGAGCTCAGCCCCATTTTACAGAGGAGGAAACTGAGGCTCAGAGAGGCAGAGATTGCCCAAGGCCCCAGCATGGCGGGGGCAGGGCCAGCCAGGGCACACAGCTGCGTGGCTCAAGCAGGAGCTGGGCAGTGACCAGTGACCGCTGGGCTGCGGACTCTCTAGCCTGCGGCTCCAGCAGCCTCCTCCCCTCCCCCTCCCCTCCTCCTCTTCTTTCTCCTTCCCCTCCCCCCTCCCCCTCCTCCTCCAGCTAGGTGCTCAGGCCCTGGAACCCCTCTGCGGCCCAGTCCGAGTTCCCTTCAGCAGGCCCCCCTCAGAGCAGGTGGTGGTGGGGAGGGGCCTGAGGGGGAAGCAGTCCCTCTCTTTAATTGACTGTAAACTGCTCCAGAGCTTTTAATGAAGGCCGTCAGGAGTAATTATGTCCTCCGCTGCATGGCCACTCTGTGTAAACACAAAAGACAGGCGTCTCCCCAGAGGCTCACCTGGCCTCCCCGCCTCCCCCCTGCCATGGGCCACCCTCTTAATTCGCAGATCTGTTCCCCGATGCGGACCCCAGAGGAGGTGTGGGCAACCCCGGGGAGGCCCTGGGCAGAGGAGAAGGACCGGCAGGCGGGAGCTGAAGGCCGAAGGGCAGGCACCGCCCGAAACTGCAGGAACGGTGCTCGGTCTGATGAGGAAGGACTCGGCCAGAGCCGGCGGCGGGACGCAGCAGGCAAGGGCACTGATCTCAGCGTGGGGCCCAGCTCTCGGCAGCGGCAGCGGCAGCGCACACGAGAACCTGTGAGGAAGGCAAAATCCCGGGTGCCACCCAGATACCAAGCCCTCCCGGGTTATGAGGCACGCTCAAGCCAGAGAACCACTGATGGAAGGGATGGGGAAAGGTGGGGAAACTGAGGCCTGGAGAGCACAGGCAGCTTGCCCACGGCACAGCCAGGTAAACTGTCTCAGCTCTCCCCGGGGTCAGACTGTCAAACCTTGGAGCTGGCATTTCATTAGCAATTTGACCTTGGATGACTCATTCAGTGGTTGTCATCTGTACAGTGGGGGCAGCCTCGGGGGTGATCGTGTGCATCAGCAGGAACCACAGCCCGAGGCCTGGGGCGTGGGACACGTAGGGGAGCTGCCACCTTTGGATCTCATTCCCTGTCACACCCTGTACCCAGCACTGAGCACGGACTGAGAAGCGGACCTGGGCTGTGTTCAAAGTGACAGCCCGCGGAGCACGGGGGCCAGCCCGATGATCTCCCCAGGGAAGCGCGTGCTGACCACTGCCCAGCGCTGGCATCTGGGCTCTTGCTGCAGAAGCCCCTGCGCCGGGACCCGCCTCTTGGTGCCACGCCGAGTCAGCCATCCTGAGCAGTCCCTCGCGTGCTGGGTGTCCCCCCTTCATTTTCTCTCTTCTCCTGGATGTCACCCCTAGGAAAGGCTTTCCAGCCAACCTGAGCACAGCCTCGGGCAGGGACAGGCACTTGTGCATCACAGAGGCCAGGCGCCACGGGGACACTGAGGAAGGAAGGCCACTTCCTGGAGTGTCAGCCCGCCGTACACTCCAGAAGATGCCAGCTAACACTTTAATTCGGGGTCCTGCCCTCGAAGAGGTCCCCTAGAATGCCATGGGGTGGCAGGGGCCACAGGAGCAGGGACTGAGCAGGACACACTCCTGGGGGACCAGGGTTAAGGGGAGCTGCCAGGGACCCCTGAGGGGCTTTGCTGCCTTCCGGGTCAACATCGAGCAGGCTGGCCCCATGAGACCCCCTCCCCTCTGCCTGTCACTAGGGACAGAGGCGGGGTCGCTAGAGATGAGGCCAGGGCTGCCCAGCTGTCAGGGGGCTTGGCTGCCTCACCTCCACTCTATCTGGACCACCCGAGCAGCCTGGAGCCAGAGACCACACGAGGGGGATCCCCCGGGCGGGCACTGCTGCCTCTTGCTCCCACATTTCAGGGTCACATGGGGTGAGAGTGGGCCAGTGGGAGGGGCAATGATCTACATGGCAGTGAGCCAGAAGCCATTCCATGGGACCCGATGTGGCAAGCAGGGTGCCTGGGCGCCTTCGGCACTGCTCCCCAAGAAATGCTGGGGACACACGCTGGGCCCTGCCTGTCAGAGCTGAGTTATCCCTGACATAGGGTTTCTCTGGAGAGCTCATAAAGCAGCCGATGCGGCGAAGCAGGTCCAGCACTCAATAATCCCTCCATCCCACTCTGGGCGGACGCCAGCATATTCATCTTGAATTATCCTTTCCAAAGGCCAAATCAATCTGAGGACACGCTCGCCGGGAAGGCACGTCCACGGCAGCCCCGTGATGCCAGGGCTCAGGGACTGAGAGGGGGGCCTGAGACACGCCCTCTCCCCCCTCGAGGGCGAGGGGCCAGAGGGGATCAGAATGTGAGGCTTTTGTCCCCTCCACCCACTGTGATCTGCAGGGAGAGCGAGAAGGCAGAAGGGAGCCAGGGATGGTGGCCAGGCCCCCGGGCCAGCTCCGCGCAAGAAGCTTCTCTTCGCCCTCTCTGGCCTGTGCCAGAGGGAGAGGGGCCAGGGCTTGAGCTCAGATCAACAACTGAATGGCCATCAGCTTCTGGGCAAGTGACAACCCCCTTGAGCCTTAGTTTCCTTATCTGTGAAATGGGCGTAAAACCATCTCCCCCACAGTGCTTAGAACACACGGGGGTGAGGAGGGAGAAGGCGGGCAAAGCACGTTCCGAGCACGAGGGCAGCTGCAGGAGTGTATCCTGCTGGAGAAAAGAAGACAAGATCTGGGGCTGGTTGGCCGTCCTGGGAAGCCACCATGGGAAGGCAGAGCAGCTGACTCGGGAGAGGTCCTGGGTAGAGCAGGATGGATTTAGGCAGGGGCAGGGGTGGTGGCTGCAGGAGGCGGACAGCCCCTGAGGAGACAGGGGACCTGCTCCAGCCAGGGCCCTCCCAGGATCTGCACGGTTACAGGCAGCTGTGCCCGGGGCTTCCTGGACAGGCCGGGGGGTGAGGCCAGGGGCCTCTGGGCCTCTTCCGCCTGGAAGGTGAAGCTGTCCCCGGAAGCATGGGCGCTGGCCATATACAGACTCATTCCTGTCCCCAGGCTGCCTCTCACCTGGTTGGGAAAAGCTCAACACAAGAGCAGCAACAATAAGAGGTAACATCTATGAACGCCTACTGTGTGCCCAGCTTGGCTCCAAAGGCCTGATGTTAATGAACTTGTTCAATCCTCACCACAACCCTCAAAGTATGTGCAGTCTCATGATCCCCATTTTTCAGCTGTGTAGACCGAGGCAGACAAACCACCTGTGATCCAGTCTATACTTGCTGAAGGTGCAAGGAAAGTCCTCTTGGAAGAGGAGGTGCTTAAAGACAAAATGTTCAATAAAAACCATGTCCAAAAAATGAAAATAAAAAAATAAGATAAATAAATGAAAAATAAAACCATGTCCACCATTCAGAAAGTGATTTAGTTTTCAAAGCCCTTTCTGAAGCTCCCTGCACAGTTGGCTGGGTAAGTATGACCGTCCACATTTCCAGAAGAGGCAGACGAGGCTCAGAGAGGGGAAGGGACTTGTCTGTGGCGACACAGCTAGTCTGTGGTTGAGCTGGGATTAGAACCCAGTCCTTGTACCTCCCCAAGGAGGAAAGGGAAGGCGCCCAGGTCAGGGGACCTGCAGGGAGATCCTTGCGCCAAGGGACAGTTCTCCTGGCATCCACACCAAGGGCTGACAAACCAACTTGATCTTCTCTGCGGGGCCAAGCTGCAGGTGGACAGTCAGGTTTAGAGGCCCACCGAGGCTTGTAAAGCACGGTCGGGGCGAGGGGGTGATGACAGTTCCGTGTCGGCTCAGCCTGCCACCATCTCCCCAACCAGCTGGAGCATTTTCAGCTCTTATAAATTACACCTTGGCTGTTCCCAGGGAGCCCAAGTGTTCCCAGTTGGCTGCAAGCTCAGCACATCCTCATCCTGAAGGCTTGGCGGGGCCAGTCTCGCCCGCCAGCCCCCCGCTTCTCCAAAGGGGTGTCTGCTGCCCGGCCACAGCACAGCCAGCCACGGCCCCTCCCCATCACTGCTGGTCAGTGGTCAGTGGTCAGTGAAGAAGGTCCTGGACCCAGAAGTGAGCGAACCGGCTAATCTCTCATACTTTCATCTGTTTTCCCCTGTCATTTCCCAGCAGTATTTCCAACTCTGCATGGCATGTCCAGCAAGGATTAGCATCTTCTGTGTAAAGAGGAGGAAACGTGGCCCAGAGAGGGAAACCGACTTAGCCAAGGCCACAGAACTGTTTCTGCCCCAGCCCTGGGCCTCGCCTCCCGGACCAGACTGGGCCGGCCGCTCTCGCCTCCCTGGCAGCAGCTGCTTTTACCCTGCTCCTCTCCGGTGTGGACCCCTGGCCACCGAGACCCCTTCCTGGGTGACAGACTGTTGAGAGGCCCCACTATCCTGAGAGGAGCACCGCAGGGTAGCAAGAGCGTGGGTGTCGGAGGTTGAATCCTTGGAATTCACATCCTGACGCTATGCTTATTAGCTGTGGGCCCTCGTGCAGCCCACTTGAGCTCCCTGAGGCTGTAAAATGGAGATAACAGAACAGACTTCCCATCATTACTGTAAGGGTGAAACGAGACCACGCAGAAAACCTAACTAGTAAAACACGAGTCCTAAATAATTACTATGATCACTTTCTTTTTACCACAACCCTCTCTTTCTGCCACTGAAGACACGATGTAAGTTACCTGCCTCACTGCTGGCCAGCCTGCCCCATCACCTTCTTTTGAAATGCCTCCCTAAGGCCCCGGCCTGTCAATACCCAAGTGCTCCAATGCCACCTCTACCAGAAAGCCCTCCCTGGTCTTGTGTCCAGAATGAATTCCTTCTCCATCCATAGCCCAGGAGTCCCAGCTGGCTGGGGGTAGCCGGGCATTGCCCACTGGTCCTCTTCCCCACTCCACATGGGAGCACCCAAAAAGCAAAGACCTATTTACAGAATCCTAGAGCTGTGGTGAAGGGTGCCAGTTTGGGGGTACACTTCAGAGTACACCACGCAGCACTGGGTTCAAGTCCAATTTCCATCCTCTACAAGCTGTGTGACCCTGTGCACATGACTTAACCTTCCTGAGTCTCTGCTACTTCACCTGTAAATTGGTGTTATAAGGCCCACTTTCTAGGTTTGTTATGAGGATTGAATGAAGCAAATGTGTATGAAGCGCTTGCCCAGGGCCCGACAGAGTAAGTGCCCCCAAAATGCTAGCTATTTCTGCAGTTATCTTTAATGTGCATGTCCATACCTACCCCCACCCCCTGCCCCCCAGCAAAGCCTGGCGCAGGTGCTCAGTGCAGGCCATTAGCGGCACGCCTGCACGACAGGTGGCACATCTCATCATTAGTGCTATCATGGCTACATCCAAAACACCTGCCCCCATGCACACCCACACCTGTGTGCTGACTGAGCAGGCCACATGTGACTCCCTGGCAAGACGCCTGCCCCTCCGGGCCTCAGTTTCTCTATTTGTAAAGTAGGAGTGTTGGTCTAGAACAGTGGTCATCAAATTCTATGGGAGGCCCTAGGTCTGCAACAACCCAATGTCCCCCCCTGACCTGAACTTCAACCAAAGACGATTATTTCTCCTTAACACTTACGACTAACATACTCTATGTTTTTCTTCTATGTTATTTTCTATCTGCTTCCCCCACTAGAATGTCTACTCCATGAGAGCAGGAATTTTGCCTGTTTTGCTCACTGTTGTATCCCCAGTACCTGGCACAGTACCAGACACATAGAAGACACCCAATGAGACATTTGTTGAATGAAAGAATGAATGAATGAAAGTATATGTGTGATATAGATACAGACACAGATATGGATATAGATACAGATATAGATACAGATATAGATATATATATACTAGACATCTGGTCAACACTGCATTTGCCCATTTTACAGTTCCACAGCTTTTATAAAAGAAGTTTGAAATCTTCTAGGCCTGTAGAAAAAGAACATGAGTGGGAAGACTGGTGACATCTGAATAAGCTCTATAGTTAACAGTATTGTATCAATGCTATTTTCCTGGTTTTGATAGTTGTATTACGGCTATGTTAGGAGAAGCTGGGTGAGTCATATGGAAAAGTCTTTGCACTATTTCTGCAGCTTTTCTGTAAGTCTAGGTCAGTCCTTTTAGAAGTATTGGTGGGGGGGGTGTCCAGTGATGAAACCCAAAATGATCTTGGAGGTATGAAGAAAAACTTTCTTTTAGCTTTAAAAGCTATGTATATATTTTAATACATGTTACAAAAATACAGCCACAGCATCTCAGCCCTGGGATTTCACTCTGGTGTTATAAAATGGACATCTATCACTTTATGAAGGCGATCTGTCCAGCTCCCACCCCTCCTATTTTTAGAGACCCTCCCACTGGGTGTAGCTGCAAGAGGCAGACCCTCACCCTCCCATCCCTCCCACCCCTGCAGCCTGGGCATAGCCACATGACCTGAGCTTGACCAACTGGGCCTCGCTTCCTGGGCCAGGAGTGGTAGAATTCACTCATGGTGACAGCCGTTGCCACCTGGTCAGACTTTCAGCCAACTTTCAGGCTAGGTCCTTGAGCTACTGTCCATTCTGAGAGGCTCCAGCAGCCTTCCCATAAATCGGCCAGCCAGAGGCGGTCTCTCCAGCGGCATCCAAGAAGCCTGAGCAATACATGATGTAAAGCTGCTTTTTAAAAATACGTTTATGGGAGTTTAAAAACAAGTGAGTGAATTCAAATCACAGCTTACATTTTTGAGCGAATCAGTTCTAAGGGCTTTACAATTTGCTCATCTAATATTTCCACAGTGGAGTGGGTGTAGCTCAGTGGTTGAGCACCTGCTTTGCATGTATGAGGTCCTGGGTTCAATCCCAGGTCCCTCCTTAAAAAAAGCAAAAGTAATAGCCACACAAACCTGAAGAGACCAATTTAGTGTTACAAACCCTATTTTGCAGATTAGGAAACTGAGGCAGACAGCAAGTAAGAGGCAGCGCACAGATCCCTACCAGGCAGTCTGGGTGTGCTAAGGCATGCTCTTAGCGACCTGGCTACACCGCCTCTGGACAGGTGGTTTGCAGATATGGCCGAACCACACGGAAAGTGCGCACCTGGTGGATGTTTGCAACCCACTGGATCACTGACATCCACGTCCTGCTGGCCCTACAATTCCTGCAGCTCTGCCGCCAGCCCTTGCCGAGCGACTCCTCCGGGGTACCATGACCCCTCTTCCCAGGGACAGTCCCAGGGAACCCCCTGAATAAGAGAGGAATGCTTCCCGCCCTTTGGCTCTCCACCTCTCCCGAGAGAGGACTTCTTCCCTTTGTAGAAAAGAAGGGGGAGGGGGCCACCGGGTAGGAGAGCCAGGGGCTTCCCAGACCCGCGGCGTTGAGTCCAGTCCCAGGAAACCCTCCGTCCGCCGCCCCTGCCTCCTCTCACCCGCCGCCCACAGTGTCCGCCCCGAGTCACCGAGCTGCCGTCCTGTCGCCCCGAGTGCCTTGGCCCCGGCTGTCATCAGTCGCCCCCTCCTCTCCCGTTCTGCTCCGGGGGCGTCCCTGCGGGGAGCTGCCCTCGTGCGTGCAGGCGCGGCTCCTCCGTCTGCTGAGACCACTGATGCGGGGTCAGCCCACCTGAAAATTGCTCTCCCTGGTCCAGACGAAACAGCTGGGCACTGATGGAGTTTGCAGAGAAATTAATCAGCGCCGACCGGCAGCGGTGCCAAGCGCCTGGGCCCGATCCATCCTAATGAATCCCGAGCCCCCGCCCTCCTGGCTCCTGGCAAGACTAATTGACTCGTGTGGGTGATTAGCATGGGCATTAGCACCTTAATGGTGGCTCGAGAAGCTTTGGGGTTCTGGGGGGGGGGGGGCGGGGGGGTCTGCCTGGCAAAATCAGCTCCATGCACACCCACCTCAGTGACACACGGGGGACCTGGGACAAAGGGGAGGGGGATCGGCAGGACATTCAGCATCTGCTCGCGCATTCATTCATTCATTCATCCATTTACTCACTCAACGAGCATTTGCTGAGGCACCTTCGGGCCTGGAGCTGTGCTCAGAGCAGAGGAATCCAGAGGCTCGGTTTGCTCAGCTGTGAAATGGGGATGATGGCACCTCCCTACCAGGGTCACTGCGAGGTCCCCAGCAGGACATGCACTTACAATGCTTGACAGAGGCCCTGGCAGGGAACTGACAATCAATAAACTCTATAATGTTATGGTATGTGCAAATATTGAAATCATAATTAATTATCACATTGATAATAGTAAAAATAATAAGCCAAAATTAATAGTCCAATGGGGAGTTGAACACAAATAGCCATGAAAGAAAAAGCTCCGTGTTTCCTCAGGCCAATATAAGGGGCTGACAGAGGGGTTGGGGGGGAGGTGACAGGAGGCCTTACAGAGGAGGTGACATCTGAGCCACACTGGAAAGGCAACGAGGGATTTAGGCTAAAGGACAGCACGTTCAAAGGCACAGCCATGACAGGGAGCCCGGGAGGGGCTGGGGGGCTGAGGGGTCAGAGAAGCCGGGCAGCAGGGGTCTGTGGGGAGAGGGGTCGGCAGGCCAGTGGGTAGAAGGAACCCCGGCTTGCTGTGATAGGATTTTCACTCCTTCTTGTTGGCACCCAGGAGGCTTTCAGCCGGGGGTATTTAGACTCAGGGTACAGCCTCGGTGCCCAGCCCTGGACACTGCCCTCCAGATCCTGAAGGTGAGTATGGGGTGGCGGCCTGAGGCAGATGGACAGATGCCCTCCAGGAAGGCTCACAGCGCTCCTTGCCCAGCCTGGGGTCTTCAAGCCAGGCTTTAGGCTGCTGCCTCTGTGTCCTCCCGGGGGACCAGCCAGGGCTCTGCGTCCCGAGGGTCCCCAGCAAGCATGGCACACAGCCCTGGCGGGCAGCTGTGGGCCACAGCGGGGGCCTCGCCGCTCACAAGCCATGGGCATGTCTGTGCCATCTGGGGACATGCTCTCCGGGGCCCACTCCCTGGGCAGCCGTCCCGTGCGTCGTCACAAATGCCTTGCTCCCCACACACCCTTGGGGAGGGAGCACCTGGCCTGAGGCCCCGGAGGGATGGCGGGCAGGCAGGGAACCAGTCCCCCACGCGCTGCGCTCTCCAGATGTTCACCCTTCGCCAAGGCATCCTGAGCCTTGGGGACGTGGAGTTGGCTCAGGCCACCTGGAGGCATTCCCAGTCCAACATGGGGTGGGGGGACAGACAAGCAACCACGTGAAAATGGCCAGGAACCGGCAATATAAAATAGTATAGCTATCATGGAAAGCGGTTTGGCGGTGCCTCAGAAAGTTAAACATAGAAATTACCAAAGGATCCAGCATCCCACTGCTAGGTCTATAGAATTTGAGTGACTCAAACAAACATTTGTACACCAATATTCAGAGTAGCATTATTCACAATAGCCAGAAGCTGGAAACAACCCAGCGTCCAAGAACAAGTGAACAGAGAAGCAAAAAGTGGAACGTTCTTTGACCATAAGAAGGAGTGAAGTTCTGAGACGTGCTGCAAAACAGGTGAACCTTGAGAACATGCTGAGTGAAAAAAGCAAGGCACATGAGGACAAATACTGTATGATTTCACATATATGAAATATCTAGAAATAGCAAATTAATAGAGACAGAAAGTAGATTACAGTTTACCAGTGGATGGGGGAGGAGGAAGATGGAGTTGTTTAATGGTGGGTATAGAGTGTGTGCAAATTTGGGAAATTTTAATATAAAAAAACAATAAAAATAAAAATTTCTGCTCATTGAAAAATACCACTAAGAAAATTAAAAGGTGGGAGCAGATGTGGCTCAAGCAAATGGGTGCCTGCCTCCCACATGGGAGGTCCTGGGTTCAGTTCCTGGTGCCTCCTAAAGAAGATGAGCAGACATGAGTGGACAGACAAGGGGGCCATGGGGGGGCACCGGGGGGTGGGGTGGGGGATAAAAAAAAGAAAATTGAAAGGCAAGTCACCGGGGAAGTGGCTGTAGCTCAAGCAATTGAACTCCGGTTTACCATATGGAAGACCCAGGTTCGATCCCCAGGACCTCTTGGCAAAAAAAAAAGACATCCCAAACCTGTGCAGAGCACAGTGCGGAAAGGTGCAAGGCCAGCACAGATGGGCACGGAGAAGCAGTGCACCAAAAGACAGTGATGTAACCAGATAGAAAAGAAAAGAAAAAAAAAAGGCAAGCCACAAACAGAAAATGAAAATTTTCCAATACATATATTCACCAAAGGACATGTATCCACAATATATAAAGAACTTCTACAATCAATAAGTTAAAAGACAGCTCAATTTTTTAAAATGAGCAAGGATGTGACTAGGCACTTCATGAGACATGAGAGATTATATAAAACTACCAATAAACACATGAAAAAATGTTTGTTTTAAAGAAGGACCAAGCACTGGAAGAAAGCAAGAGAAGCAGCACTTCAACCCTGCCTGGAGAGACCAAGAAAGTCCAAAGAGGTGATGGCATATGGACGAACTTAGGAGTTAGTCAGGATGAGCGCATCGTGTTCCAGGCCCAGGAGCAGCAGCCACGAAGGCCGTGAGGAAGGAACACAGCTTTCTGGCTTAAGGTACTGTAAAGAGACCAGGGTGGCTGAAGTGGAGTGAGCAGGGCGGAGACGGTAGGAGATGAGGTCCAAAAGGGAGCAGGGGCGGAATCACAAACAGCCTTTAAGCCATTTGAGAGCTCTGGCTTTTAT
The DNA here is from genome assembly GCF_030445035.2 of Dasypus novemcinctus. Taxonomy (NCBI): domain Eukaryota; kingdom Metazoa; phylum Chordata; class Mammalia; order Cingulata; family Dasypodidae; genus Dasypus; species Dasypus novemcinctus. Next base: position 80,465,653 of record NC_080678.1, on the reverse strand, counting down.
CCAGTGAGATGGAGGGGCTTGAGCAGACATCTCATGAGAATGCTCTGTCTCCACTGGCTGCAAAGAGCCACTCAAGCTGCTGGGGCAAGAAAGGATTGCAGCAGGGAAAAGGACAGAAGCAGGGAGGCTTGGGAAGCCGCTGGCATAATATAGGCTTGGACCACGGTGTTTGGAGTGGAAGGAGTGAGAAGTGAGAAGATTCTAGAAAGGTTTTTTTAAATTTTGCTCAATGTCTGTTTCCTCTTTAGGAGGCACTGGGAACTGAACCCAGGGACTCCCATGTGGGAGGCACGCACCCAACTGCTTGAGTCACATCAGCTCCCTGTTTGTTTTGTTTTTGCTCACTGTCTGCTCGTTGTTTGCTCATTATCTGCTTGTTGTTTTTCCTCATCTGTGCTCGTTCTTTTTCATTGTCTGCTCATTGTTTTTGCTTGATATCTGCTCATTGTCTGCGTGGTGTTTGTCCTTTTTAGGAGGAATTGGGAACCAAACCCCGGTCCTCCAAGGTGGGAAGCAAGCACCCAACTGCTGGAACCACATCCGCTCCCCGCTAGGAAGATTCTGAAGATAGAGCCAGCAGAATTTTCTGACAGATTGGATGTGAGGTGAGGGATAATGAAAAGAACCAAGGATGAGCAACTGGAAGAACGGAGTTGCAACACACAGAGATGGGAAAAGTTGCAGGTGGAGCAGGGTTTTTGGAGAAAGACCAGGAATTCAATTTTGGACTCTTTAAGGTCCAAGTGGAAATACTGTGATTTATGAGTCTGGAGTGTCGTCTGAGGAGAAGACAAGGCAGAAGGCATCAGTCTGGGAGTGGCCAGCATGTAGATAGCATCTAAAGACCCGAAACTAGTGCAGATCACTGAGGGAGTGAGAATATGGAGAAGAGATACAAGAGCTGAGCCCTGGGGCTCCCCAAAGGTCAGTAACCAGGGAGACATGGAGAGACCAGCCCAGGAGAGAAGGAGCAGCCAGAAGTAGAAGGAACCAGGGGGGTGTGGGTCCTGGGATCCCAGGACAGAAAATGTTTCAAGGATGAAAGAAGATCAACGGAAAAGTCACGCGGTCTGAGAATCGGCGACTGGATTCAGCAACACGGAGGCAGTTGGTGACCGTGGCCTGAGCGCCGGCTGTGGGGTGTTTGCAGTGCATTCAGGAGGTGAAGTGGAGACAGCACCTGCGCAGCACCTGGCCTGGCCCTAAAGGTGCCAGGTGGCCACTCCCGGCTGACAGCCAGGACCAAGGTGTGGGCGACGCCACCCCGCCTGGCCAGGGAGCGGGCCGCGGACCTGCCCTTGCTCCACCGTGCCCAGGCCGGGCTCTGCGGCCCATGAGCGATGGCCACGTCTGGAGCAAGGACACGCAGGGACAAGGGGGCCCCTTCTGGGGGACCTCCAGCGACGCTAACAGAACCAGGGAAGGCACGGCTACTAACGGCTTCGTGTTGTGACTGTCTTCTCTGGCTCCTGTCATCAAGAGCATCACGCAGCGGGAACTGGAGCCCAAGATAGGTGAGAAGATGGTAACGGAACACACGGCCTCGGGGAGGGATTGCCAATGGCCCAGCATATCCCCCACTGCGCCCCAGGCCCGGGGCCCTGCCTCTGTCGGGAACTGAGGCAAGAGCATGAGGATGGGGTAGATAAAGCCTCCATCCCTAACCCAGCAGCTACACACTAACAGAGCCCCTAGCCAAACGACCTCCGACTCCTAAAAGGAATTTAAAACATGAATTAATTTTTAAACTTTTTTAAAGGAATTAAAAACGTTACATAAAAAAACTGAAGACAGTGGCCCTCAAGCACTCAATAGATGTTACAGATGCCATGTATTATTACAATTAAGGCGATGATGACGATGATGGGTCAAAAATTCCAAAGGGGTAGGAATTCCATAGGCAGATTTCGCATTACCATTAGGCAAACCTTTCTCTTCTTGGAACCGTCCCGCAGCACAGAATCGAGCTGCCTCCTAAGCTCATGCCCTCTCCATCACTGGAGGCACCCAGGCAGAAGCTGGAGAACCAGCCCTGGAGCTGGAAGCCCGGCCACCCACAGCCCTGACCTCCTCCAGGGAGCGCTGCCCCTGGCTTGACACTGACCCGCAGCCTGGACCCAGCTCATCTACGTCCTGCCTGCCCTCTCCCTGCAAGCCCGTGGCTGCCGACCTTCCAACCTTGGGTCAACACACAAGATTCCTTCAGTAACAATAGACAGTCCAGGTGTGGAAGCTTTGGAGTCAGTGGTGGTGTAGATAAACATCCCAACAACCCAAGGAGGTAAATAATAGTCCATCCCCATTTTGCAGAGTGGAACACAGATTCAGAGACAAAGGGTTGCTGAGGGCCAAGTCTCACAACTCAGGCTTTAGGTTGCCCCATACTACAAGGCAAGCAAACCTGTCCCAGCCCTCACCTTGGCCACTGCTGGCCATAGGCCAGCACCATGGAGCCACCTACCGAATGGCCCGGAGTGACAGCACCCAGCAGAGGGCTGCAGCCTGCCTTGTCTGAGGGTCTGCAAACACCAGGGCCAGATGGTGCATTCTCGTTGGCAAGGGGGGAAGATGGGTGCCCAGAGAGGGCAGGCACTGTGCCCAAGACCACACAGAGAGGAAAGAAAACAGGGCTGTGACTCTCAGGCCAGAGCTCTGCTGACCCATCCTGACTCAAACGGAAGGGAGGCGGCCGGGCCAGGGGAGCACCAGCCCTGCCCAGAGGGACCCACAGAGCTGTCCTCCAGCTCCCCTCCTACGGTCCCCTGGAGCCAGGGATCCATGCCTGCTGCGCCAGACGGATGCCTCTGCTGTGACTGCCAAGTGCAGCCTGAACAGGCAGAGCCCTGGAGCTGCTCCCAGAGGCCAATCAATGCCGGTGTTTGCAAAAGACGATCAAGAGCCAGAGCCACAGGTACCTGGAGCAGGGCCTGCGGGCGGGCTGACTGCACGGGCACCCGGCCCCCGGCTTGCACCACCAGCGAGGCCAAGCAACGCCCACCCGCCCGCCCCATCACCTTCCCTGCACCACGCCTCCTGAGCACCCCACGCCGAGGGCTTGCAGGGCACGAGGAGGGCCACAGACGGCGTGCTGGGCCGGTACCGCCCATCCCGGAGGGGCCTTCGCATCCCCCAACCGGCAGCTCTGGGCAAGTCGTGGCTGGCCACACGCCTGCCTCAGTGGGCCCACCTGCCCCAAATACATCCCTTCCACTGCAAGGGAGGATGAGGCTTAAATGGGCACTCCTAAAAACCAGCCACGGTGAATAGTCAGGTGGGAATAGTCAGAAATGGGAAGTGTCTCTTCAGGGTCTGCTCAAGTGCTACCTCCTCTCACAGCAAGCTTTCCCTGCCTCCTCCCTCCCCTGCCCTACACCCGGAGAGGATGATCCCGCCTCCTTCAGTCCCCGGTGGGACTTAACCAGATACCCAGGTCAACCTTATTATCCGCAATTCTCATTTCTTTATCCATTCTTTATCGGGGGGGCACCAGGATTCTCTCAGTCATCTCTTAACTACTTTTTAAAAAAACTTATAGACAAAAACAGGCATACTCAATATAGAAAGCTTAGTAATCAAAGAAGAGTACAAAAAGCCACAAAGCAAACTGCAACAGTTGTCATCTTCAAATACCTACAGGAAAGAGGAATGAGCCATTTGATGGGACAAAACTAGTACCAGCAGGTGAAAGTCAAGCAGCTTGTGCTCAAACGATCAACTCTGACATTTAGAAGTCCCCACTGTTGGAATGCGCCACCATGAGAAGTAATGAGTGCCCCATCCTAGGAGGCATCCAAGCAGAAGGCAGGCGAACACCAGTCAGAGACTCCATGGAAGGTGTTCATAATGAGTGGAAGGCAGTCTCCTCCTCTAAGATGTCCTTCACTTCTGGGAAAGGAGCCCAGCCTCCAGCCCACTACGCGTGCCCACCAGCCCTGATGCCAACTCACCCACGGGTGTGTCCTCGCTGATCAACAGGTAGGTGTCGAAGAAGTGGTTGGTGAAGAAGGGCAGCCGGTTCACCTGGCCTGGAAGTCAGAGGACAGGGCGTCAGTCACGTGCACCCACGCCTGCTTTATGCATTCTGCGAGGCGACGCAGAGCAGCGGCTGCGGCGGGCACTGACTGTGCCATGCCCACGTCCCAGGACCCTGGCAGGTCACCATCCTGCTCCAGGCCAGCGAGCGGGCAGCCACCGGGCCACGTGGTCAGCCACTCCCGTCGCCAGCCACGTGCAGGTCCTGAGCACGTGACCTGGGGCTGGCCCCCACAGACCCGTGGGCTGAAGGCCGAAGATACACCCAGGATTTCAACCATTTCCTTTGGAAAAAAAAGGGTAAAACAGCTCATTCATAATATCCTTATCCTGATTCTATATTGAAATAAGAGTATTTTGGATATTTGAACACCACCTATTTCTTTGTACCTTTTTAACACGGCGACGAGAACACTTAAAATCCCACAGTCACCTCACATTGTATTTCCATTGACCTGCACTGCTCTAGAGTGTAAGCTGGGCGAGGACAAGGACGGTCTGCTTTGGTGACCGCTGCGACCCTGGTGCCCAGAGCAGGGCCTGGCCCGAGAAGGCCCTCAGTACATATCTGCTGTGTGAATGGCCGGCTGGTCCGTGAGAATGAAAAATAAAACAACAATAATAGTTGCCACACAGGGAGGCCTTCATCTCGCCAGTCGTTTGTCCCGTCTCGCTCCGTCCCCGTGGCAAGGCCCTCGTCGTCCCCCTCTTCTTTCGAGGGAAGGAGGCGCACCGAGGAGCAGCTTGCCCTGGGCTGCCCTGCCAGCAAGGGGGACGGCTGGACCCGAACCCGGGCTGGCTGGACTCGCCCTGGGCTGTCAACCCTGGGCACGGAGCGGCCAGGTCTGGAAGAGGTCAGGGCGACGCCAGCAGGCAAGGGAGGGTCCTCCTCCCAGTGCCCACCAGCCAGGGGCGGCAGCCCCAGCTCACACGTGCCGCCCGCTGCGTCCTCCGGGGGCTTGGAGCCTGAGCACGTCCTCGCTTCTGCCGACCCCAGCCTGCCTCAGTGCACGTGCCGGGCTTGGGACCACCGAGGCAGGTTCACAGCGGGAGAGAGGCTGGAGTCAAGGTGGGGCATCTCCCCTGCCACCCCGAATGTCTCCTAGAGGGGACCAGAACACAACTAGGAGGCTCTGGTGTCTTGTCCTCCCCTGAAAGCTGCTCCGCCAGGCAGGCTGATCCCATTTCGGCTTCCCCAAGCCTTCTAGCCTCCCTCTTACTTCCTGGCCCTTCTGCCTTTCCTTGCCAAATTCCTATTCATTCTTCAGGTTTCATCTTAGATGCCCCTTCTTCCAGGAAGCCCTCCTTGATCATTTCACCTGTGCACGCGCCCACACGCGCACACTATCAGGAACCCTCAGGTCAAGAGCCCTGCCTTCGTCTGAGGCCTGTCTGTGCCTCTTTCTAGCCACATGACCTTCCCACGCCTCAGTTTACTCATGTGTGAAATAGCGATACTAATAGGACTTACTTGCTGGCTGTCCTGAGAAGTAAATGAGATCACATACATAAAGCGCTTAGCACCGTGCCCCCGGCGCACAGCAAACACCGGGTAAATTGTGGCTATTCTTAACCCTGATATTAATAGCCGTGCCACCCGGGGCCCTGGGGCCCCGGATACGGACAAGCAGGAAGCGATGGAGCCGAGGTAGGAGGCTCGGGGCGCCTGGGGGGAATTCAGTAGCGGGCTGGGGCTGCCTGGGGAGCGAAACCAGCAAGAAAAAATCACCTGCAGGAGCATCACTCGTTTTTAAATTTTATTTTACAGGCCCTGCCGATAACCAGTGGCGAGAGCTCTGCACGGGCAGCCAGGCAGGGACGCGGGGATGTGCGTCGCCTGCCACATACCAAGTAGGATCGGGGTTTTCAGAGGCCCAGCGGCCTTGGGCTGCCAGCACTGGCAGCTGGGGACTGGGAGGGGGCTGGCAGGACAGGCGGGGACGGGAGGGGCGGACAGGTCACTCGTTCTCTTAAAAACCACTTTTGAAGCACGAAGGCTATGTCCTCTCGAGGCAAAACTGCTGCCTCAGGAGCTCGGGGGCCTCCGGCGAAGCAGGCTCATGAGTGGACGTGGGGGGGCGGGGAACGGGTGACTTCTGTGACAGAGGAGAATCCCAAGACACTGTGCCCCTCATCCCACCCCCACAATCTGCCCCCTCCTGGAAGGGTCTGCCCTGAACCCCTTCCCCCCACCCACCCACCCCTGCAAATTCTCACTTGCACACTGCCCCACCCTGGAGTCCACAGAGGTGACCTGGAACCCCCCAAGCTTTAAATATCGCCAACAGCCTCCTAGGAACCAAGCTTTTAACCACCACGGGCCCGAGAGGAGAAGGGCGAGGGGCTGGGGATGTCAGAGGACACAGCCTGTGAACTGCAGCTGCTGGGTGACAAGGTTTCCACACACGGAGCACGAAAGGGAGAGAATTCTGGGAGGGGGACAAAGCCGGGGCAGGAAGCTGTCCTGGACGCTGTTCTGGAAATGACCAGACAGCAGATGTGGCTATGGGGAGGGTCCCGTCAGCCCAGAGCGGCCAGAACATGAGGCCGGGAAACATAAACTCTATTCAGAATCATGGAACCGGGAGACTCCTCTTGGCAAGGCGCAAGGACTGGATTCGAACCCAGGCCAGCCAGAATCCAAGTCCAGTTCCATTTCCCCAGCCTCACAGTGACGATGGGGCCGAAGGGGCAAGTCTCTTACCCTGAGACCCACATCAGGGAGAATGCACAGAGTCCGTGACAAGGAAGGAGCACTGGACAGGGAGTCCCGAGCAAAGCTCCAGGAGCCCGGGCCTTGCGTGTTCTGCCACTCCCTGGCTGTGTGATGTGACCTTGGGCACATCCCTCTCCTGGGCCCCGGTTTGCCGGCTGCAGAATGGGGCCCAAAAGCCCACCCACCCCCTGCCTCCCTCCATACCTGCGCCGCCCAGCAGGAAGCTCAGCGTCAGCCCAGCCCCCGCTGAGCCAGGCAATCTCGTGGGGAGGGGCGGACGTGCTTGGGCCTCCACCTCCTGCCTCGCCAACAAGCCCAGAGACCACGAATGGGAAAGGCCAGGGGGAGAGGGAGGGAAAAGGACAGGAGGCTTCGGCAGAGAGGACGGGCTGACAGCGGGGCCTGACATCATGGACGGATTGTCCCTGGCTGCCGGGGATGGACAGGAGATGTAAGCGGGGCTATGGGTCGGGTGGAAACCAAGTGGGGAGGGGCGGCGTGGGTGGGTCTGGGGCAGAGGCCAAGGGCTAGAGGCCAGGGGCAGGTGTTGGGAGGGCAGGGTGGGGACCCTCAAGCCCTGAGGATGGCCAGCACCCCACCCCACTGAAGGAGCGACAACGGCCAACTGAGACAGGACCCGAAAGAGGGCACTGTGCCCAGCAGAGAGAGCAGGGACCTGGGTGACGCTCACAGGCCAGGCTCGCACAAGGGCAGGACTGCTGGTGGCTGTGGGCAACTCACTCAGCGTCTCTGTTTTCTGGGCCCCATTTTGCTCCCTCTAGAGAAAGATTACTGCTGGCAAGAAAAGAGCCAGCACTAACTCAGCACTCAAGATGCACCAGGCATTATTGGAAGTGCTTTAAATATATATATTTACACATTTGAGCATTTTGACAATGCAAGGAGGAAAGTCCTATTATGGCTCCCATTTTAAAGATAAGGGAATCAGTGCACAAGGGGGCCCAAGGGAAGCCCTCGGCCAAAGAGGGGCTGGACCGCTGGCGCACCGGGTCCCACCTCTCTGTGCTGAAAGCATACACCATCTTTCACCCGGAGAGCTCAAGGGGCCACGGGCACGTCTCACTGAGGAAAGCCGAGGACTGAGCAGCTGTTTTATTTTTGCTCGGGTATTTTATTTTAGCATTGGAAAAGGTGAGTAGAACAGAGGGGAGAAGGGCATGAGGGTCCAAGGTCATGGAAAGTGCTCTGGCTTCCACCATCCAGCAAGCCCAGCGGTCAGGCCCCGTCTGCCCCCACTGTGGCTTCCTGAATGGGGCGAGACAGGGGCGGTCTCCTGACAAAAGCCCCAGATCTTGGCTCAGCTGGGCCCTGCTTTGTGTGACCTTGACCTTGAGCCAGTTGCTTCTCCAGGATTCAGTTTCTCCTTTGATAAAACGGGGCAAGGGGTACTAAAGGCAAAGTTTCAATAATGGATGGTGATGACGGTTGTACAACATTGTGAATATAATTAACGGCATTGAATTATATCTGTGAATGGGGTTAGAAGGGAAAAATTTTAGGATGTACATACGTTTCTAGAATAAAATAAAAAAACATAGGACTGTACAACACCGTGACCCTATCATAAACAATGGACTATAGTTAATAGTACAATTATAAAAACGTTCTTTCCTGAATCGCAGCAAATATACCACACTAATGCCAGGTTTTAATAATAGGGTGGTATATAGGAATTCTGTATTTTATGTATTTTGTGCATGACTTTTCTGTAAACCTACAATTTCTCTAATAAAAAGGAAAGAAAAAGAAATGGCCAGTGGTAGAGAGAGGCCTGAGCCTCCTTCCTGCCCTGCCCTCTGAGTCCTGGAGACTGGGTGGTAACGCTGGGCAGCCCCTGGTAGGTGGGCCCCCACGGGGGGCACTCCAGCAGGGGTCCCTCCACGCCTGGAGGCCAGCATAGAAGACCTCAGGCTCCCACAGCACGAGGCTGCGGCTTCCCCAGGGCCCCCGCCCTGCCCCGGCTCCCGGGAGCGCGAGAAGGAGCTGGGCTCCCCACAGGAATGTTTTTGCCTGTGTCGCCAGGCACGCCATGCCCACGGCTCTTCTCTGGGGACACTCCGGCCCTTGGGGACCTCGTGCCAAGCGTGCCTGCCGGGCTGGCCTTCCTTCAGCTTGCTCCTCGCCACCCACCAACCAGGGGTCAAGGGTGAGGCTAAGGCCCAGGCGTTTCCCGTCCTCCACCGCCGTGGACAGCAGAGCGGCTGGGGCCCGGCTCTGGCCTGGGCGACGGGAGGCGGGCCGGTCCCCCAGCCCCACGCCACGCCGGGAGGGAAGGCTCCTGCCTCCACACCTTTGCCCAGCCGTGCCCCCCCCACCCCGGGACTCCCTTCCCTCCGCCCCCCACTTCCCAACCAACTGCCAGGTCTTCCCACCCCGACTGTGCACCTCCCTGCTGGGCGGGTCTCTCCCCACAGACCGACTTGACCTTTCCTTCTGTGGGCGTCTCTGGAGGCCCGTGCGTGCTCTACCACCACTTGGTTCACCTGCATCGCAGTAAATCATGCACGTGTCTTTCTCCCCCACGGTCCCTGAACTCAGTGAGAAGGTAACTTCCTCCTGGGCCCCAGCGCCCAGCACCCAGGCACACGGCAAGAGCAGGCACCCAGAGTTAGCTGCGAAGCTGAAGAGCGCTGCAGCCCCTCCCCGCATGCCAGAAGGGCAGTTCACGGTCACGGAGCTCAAGTATTTCTCACAGCTCCTCCCATTCCCCTGTGTCCCGGCCCTGGGGACCACAGGTATTTTCAGCCCTGTGCGGGCTGCACAGGGCAACTGAGGCCCAGAGAGGGAAGCGCGTGGCGCGCACGAGCAAGGCAGGGTCTCCAGGTCCCAGAGCAGCCCCCTCACCCACCCCACCATCCCAGAGCACAGGCTCCGGCCCGGCCCCCCGTGCCCAGGGTGCTGTGGGGGCGGGGGAGGGCTGGACTTACCCCAGCACCCGGAGATCAGCACAGAAAGCCAGACCAGGTGGCAGCTGGTGGCAACGTGGCACCTCATTGCTCCTGGGGACACAAAGAAGAGAGAGGGTGAGAAACTTCACGCTGGAGGGCTCCCGCTCTCCAGGTCTCTCCGGCTCCCCCACCCCCTGCAGCTCCAGGAAGAGCTGGCCTGACTGCAAAGAGAGGAAAAAGAACCGACTCAAGGACGGGGGCAGGGAGGAAGGGGGGATGGGCGCACAGAAGAGGGGAGCGTCGTTTGGGTTTCCAATGGTCCAATCCTGGGCATGACACAGGGGCCCCAAAGTAACGGGGCTGGGGTGAACAGCGCCCTCTCTGCCCTCCTGGGGCTGCTGCCTTGGTGGAAGGAATCTGCAGGCGAAGCCCAGAGCCGGGCGCGAGCATGCGTTCACAACCTATCCTGGACTCCGTGGACGGAGGGTGGGCTGCTGCCTCCGTGCCCCAGGATCACGTCCCCAGAAGCAACTAATTTTGAATAGTCTGGGGACAGGATTAAGGAGATGTATGCTGAGCAGGAAGAGCGGCTTGGCAGGTGCTCATCCCATACCTCTTGCTATTTTTTATATCCACCATATGATCCTCTACCCCTGGATATGAAAGGAGGCAGCAGACTCTGGCGCCCAGCTCTGTGTGTTGGCAGAAAAAGAGGTACAGAGAGGGGAGGGAATTTTACCAGGGCCTCGCAGCAAGTCTCTGGGAAGCTGGAGCCCAATCTTTGGAGCTCGGAGCTCCTTGCTAGAAAGATCTGGGGCCCAGCTGGTGGAGGCTCGGCAAGGGCAAATCCCATGTCCGAGAGGGGCTAGGGAGGGTGGGCTGCTCGCTCCCAACGGCAGGACCCTGGTCCGGCTCCTTCTTTCCCCAGCAGGGCCTGGCCAAGGACGGGCCCATGGTCCTTCCATGAGCACCTACCATGTGCCCTACCTAGGGTGGCACTGCCCTCCCTTGCCTCACAAGTTGAGTCTGCTAAACTCATTTTACCATGTGGGGGATGGAGGCTTGGAGCCTCAGAGAACCCCGACTCGTGATGGTGGAGTCGGTGTCCAGATCCAAGTTGCCATGCCACCCCCTCATCAGTAGACGATCAGAAAAGACACCGGGAGGAGGACGGAACTGTGGGCAAGGATTTGATGAGCTGCTTCCCCACCTCTGCCAGGATCTAGGGGCGAGAGTAAGATGGGGCAGTGTGTTCAGATCCAGTCTCGGCCACTGTCCTCCATGGATGAAGAGGCCGCTATGGTGACTGTCTGTGGTGTCCTTTAATTCTGCATTAAAAATGTCCTAATTATGGGAAGCGGTTGTGGCTCAATTGATTGGGCTCCCGTCTACCATATGGGAGGCCCTGGGTTCCTGTCCCAGGGCCTCCTAGTGAAGGCAGGCTGGCCCACGCGCCGTGGAGAGCTGACACAGCAAGATGACGCAACAAAGGGAGACAAGCTGACACAGAAGAACGTGCAATGGCATCATTCACAAATGGACACAGAGAGCAGACAGCAAGCAAGCAGCAAGGGGGGGAGGATAAAAAAAAATGTCCTAATCCTTAGGTACGAAGTAGTCATTTGAAAAATAAAAAATTCTAAAATGTATTTAAATTAAAAACAACAACAACAACAAGGAATCTGGCCATCATATCCCTGTGTCTTCACCCCCTGAGATTCCCAGGGTTAGTCCATTGTAAGGCTTGCAAACTGAGATGCCTCCAGGGGCAGGCAGGTGAGATCAGGGAGGGAGATGTGCCTGGGGTGGGGACAATGGCCATTTGGAGGCCACATGCTCTGCCCAAAAGTGGCAGCTGCTGATGCCTGTCAGCTAAGAGGGAACATAGACCCAGAGCAGCCACAGCTTCTGACATTTTTCAGTGAAAAACTGGAAATCTGACTTTCTATATGAATTCCATTTTAAACATTGGCAAATAATTCAACATGCAAGAAACGCTTTGTGAGCTGAATATGACCAGGGCCAAAGGAAGTACATTGGGCCTGGTGTGCCTCCTACCAGGCCCTTCTCCACACTCAAGCAAGCACGTTCACGTTACACGCATGTATGAAGCGGTGTGGCTACTATTCATCTTTAGAATAATGGAGTCACCTCTGCACAAAAGGTATTTGCCCTTCTCACATCATGCTATTTCATGGGCGACTCCCCAGGTCAACACTGCTAGATCCACCTCCTCTGTAAGAGTTCGGTAATGGCTCTCGTGTGGATGTCTCATAATGCGGACAGCCATGCCCTGCTGGTGGGCATTTGGATGTTTCCAGGGACCTGCCGTTACAGACAATGCCACAGCAGGCATCCCTCAGCACATAATTGTTTTGGGACTTTGGATTCTCTTGAATTTGATTCTCCAAAAGTGAGGCTGTCGGGTCAACTAAATACAACACAGAGTACTAGACACTGCCGTGTCACCCTCTGGAAAAGACGATGGCAATTCGCACTCCCTCCAGCAGCATACCAGAGGGCCTGCGTGCCCACCTGGAAGCGATCCCTCTTTTAAATGGCTGCCAGTCTGATGCAGGAAATATGGTATTGCCTCGTGGCTTCCCTTTGCATTTCCCTCACTACAGGTGAGGCTGAGCACGACGCCTTTTTCTAAACGCGCACACCACTTTCCATCTGTTATCTTGCACTCTAACATAGCCTGCAAAGCAGTTCACCAGCCCTGGAAGCGTTATTCCTGATTTACAAGTGGAGAAACCGAGGCACAGGGCAATTAAGTGACAAATGTGACAGCTCAGAGTGAGTATCTTTTAAAAACAAAACCAAAAATCTCTAGCCCTCTGCCTTTCCAAAACCAGATGTTATGAGAAAGAAACAACATCTGCTAAGGGCATCATTCACAAATAGCTGAGGAGTGTACACCATTCGACCGGGTGTTGCAGGAATTTGCAGCAGAAGGAAGAAAAGGAACAATGACTAGGAAACTCCCACAGGCGGGGGATTTCCACCGGTATTATTTTTACCTAATTCTCCAAAGCATCTCTATGAAGTAGATACTATTGTGCCCATTTTACAGACGAGGACGGTGAGGCTCGGAGAAGCTAAATGTCACTCTGGGATAGGAACCATGTCTGCCTGACTCCAAAACCCACGCTATTTCCACCCAATGCTGCTGCTCTCCACTTTTCTTGCCTATAAAGGGGAAAGACACGGCCTCTTCCTCAAGGAGCTTTCCCATAACACAAAAAACAGGATAAACGTCTGCAGAGAAGTGAACATGTGTGTAGAGCCCACACGCGCACCTTGCGTCTCATTCTACAAAGTGCTGGCTCAGGCTCTGCAGGGCACACCGGGCCCCCAGCCTGGCTCCTTAAAGGTCTCCTTGCATCTCCTCTCCCAGTCAAGGCTATCACGCCACCTCAGTGACCCCGCCTGTCAGTCAAGGGCAGCCAAACACAACCGCAGCTTTGCAGGACGGACAGGGGCCACTTTTGGAATACCGGGAAATGGGGACGCTCTTAGCTCCACCCTGATTTTGCCTCCTTCCAGCTCGTGCCTCGTGACCTTGGAGACGGCTGGCACGTACATCAGGACAAGGTGGCAAAGGCACGAGGCAGCCAGGCCGCAAAGGTCTGTCTCGCTGCTGCATATTCCCAGAGATGCCCAGGTCTGGTTCATCCGCTGGTGCCTTTGGGTGCAGGAAGGAACTTTGGGTGCAGGAAGGAAAGCAGGGCCCAGAGAAAGCAGAGGCCGAGGGCAGTGGGAAGAGCCTTGTGTGGGTGCTGCCCTCACTCGCTGGCATTCCCTTGGCATCGGGGCTGTGGTAAGTGGCACAGGTTCCCCGGGAGAGCCTGACCTTGCTCTGCCCCCTGTAACAGCTGTTCCCTACATCCTGGCCTCCCCGCCTCCTGCCCAGCAGAGCCGTGCAGACTTTTCCACTGTGTGAGGATGTACTGCCCTTGGGATGGGGTTGAGCTCCCGCCTCTTCCCAGTGAAGCAGGGATCTCACACCCACCGCTTCCAGACCAGACCTTCCTGCCTGGGCCTGTGATGAGAGCCCAGAGAATGGTCCAGAGGCACCAGCCAGGGCACAGCAACACAGAGCCAGGCCCCCATGCCTCAGGCTGCCGTTTCCTGCCAGCCTTTCCCATGCTGTGCCAGGCACTGTGGGGGGACACAGGGACAAGAGGACAGCCAGAAATGTTTGATAGGTGTCCAAGAAGTGGTATAGACTGTCAGTGCCCAGGACAATCAGGGGACAGAAATCCTGGGGAGACAGCAGAGGGGTGGACAGGGAGCAGGGGAAAGGAAGAGAAAGGAAGTGAGAGAAGTCTCCAGAGGAGGTGAGGTGAGAGCAACTCAATTCTCAAGGATTCCTGATGGCTAACATTTACTGAGTGCATGTTAGATGCCAAGAACTGCATTTACAGTGTGCTCTACATGCCGAGCTCAGAGAGGTTGCCTAACTTGCCCAAGGCCACACAGCTAATAAGTGGTCTGGTCTGAATTTGAATTCCATTCTGATGGCCTTGGAAGGTCAATCTCCCAGCCTCAGCCCCAGCCCTCACTGAGCTCCAACGTGAGTCCCAGGGCAGAGCTGGCTGAAGGGTCTGGTGGGGGGGGGGGGGGCCTGCATCCACTTAGAGACCAGGGAGCTGGACCTAGGTGAGAACACTAAGCCCCGGTTAGTGGCGGGTTATGGGTGATTTGCTATTTTTCTACATACTTTCTGCATATTCCATATTTTCTACAATAAACAAACGTTTTTAGTCAGGGGTTTGGCTTATGCCCACCCTACCGAAACCTTGTGAGCAGCCTACGGACAGACGGACACCTCTGATAGGAAGCGCTTTCCTCTAATCTCCCCGCCCCCTGCCCCCGACTCCGAGCGGGCGGGGCTCTGGCTGCGCTCACTTCCTCCGCCGCTTCCACTACAGGAAGCTCCTCCCGGGCCGGCCCAGCGGGGAGCCACCGCCTCCGAGCCCGGCGAGCCCAGCCCACTCCCCCGCCGGGGCCCGAGGGGCTGCCCCGGAGCAAGCCTTCCCGGGCTCCACCGCAGGCTCCGGGAGCAGCGGATCGGGCTGCGGCCAGAGGCCTGGGAGGCGAGGCCAGGCCGGAGCCTCACGCCGCCCCGAGGAGCGCTGTCCTCGCCCAGGGCCGCGGCCGGCGGAGTAGGAGCGCGGGCGCCGGTGTGGGGGCCGCACGCACGGCTAGCGGGGGGGCCCCTCCAGGGACGTGCCCGCAGACGCCACTGCCCCACCGCCGCCCAGGCCCAGCCCAGAAGGCCCCTCCTCCTTTCTCCAAATCGGGTGGGCTTGCCCCCAGCCCCTCTGCAGTCACCCACCCCAACGCCCACCTCCGCCCGCTTTCCTGGGTCCCAGACGGGAAAGCAGATTCCTTGTTGCTGCCTGAGCAAAGCACCCCCCCCCCCCACACACACACACACATCTCCTTCAAAGCCAGCCCCTTCCCAGCCTGGCTCCCTGGGCGAGGCCACCAAGGGACGGCTTTTGCTCTCCCTGGGGCCCAGCCCTAGGCACCGGAGGGCGCTGGGCGGGAAGGAACACCTCCATGCTCCGGGAGGCATCCCCTCTGTCCCAGCAAACGGGGGACAAGCAGGAGCAGGGCAGGGGGGGACGGCGGGGGCAGGGGGGGACTTCGAGCAGCATTTCAGTTTCTCTAGAAACAACGATTTCCTCAGCAGGGTGCCACAATTTAGTTTGAACTGTTTTGAATTCCCATAAAATCAGATGCACTCAACTTTGAATAGAATACAGAAATACACTGCAGAAATCAAATACAATTTGGGGATTATTCACCACCGCTACACAGAGAGGTCTGGTGTGCAAGAAGGAAAGCGTGAACAGTCCCATTAGGGCCACAAACTGTCAAGCCACTGTGGGCACACGCCTCAAAGGCCACAGCACACAGACCCCCGGCTGAGGAGGCTGTGGGGGAGGGTCACTAAGGGGCACCCGTGGAAGGAGGGGACACCACCACCCTGGGCTGTCCTGCTCCTGCACTCTCCTCTCGGTCCCTCTGCGCAGCTCCCACCTGCTTGACGCCTGGGGGTGGGCAGGTAAGCTGGGCAGGTCCGGGAGGGGCAGAAGCCGACACCGGCAAGGGTGGGCTGCCACAGCCTTCCAGAACCCTCCCCTCCAGGCGGTGCCTGGAGCCTGAGTCCCCTTGAACTGTACTTAAAAAGAATCATTCAGCCAGAGATTTACTTTACTTCTTCGTTCTTTATGGAAGCAATACACAGACATAGTAAATAACTAAACAAAATGGTATACAGCAGGAAGTGATTCTCTCTTCTGCCCAGGACAAGGCTTCTCAGACACAACCCTTGAGTTTGCACATGCAAGCATGTAGCACCTTAAAAAAAACCAAAAACCCACGCCATCCATGCTATCTCACCCCTAGCTTTTTCCCATGACGATATATCCTGGGGATTTTTCTGCTTCAAGACAGAGCTGCCTCATTTTCAGCAGCTGTGGAACGTTCTGCTACATGGGGGATCATAATTTAACGAGTGTGCTGCTGATGGACCTTTAGATTGCTTTTCGCCTTTCACTTTGATGAACAAAGCCACAATGAAAATCCGTGTCGCTATGTCGCACACACATGAGGTATGTCTGTGGTGAGTCCAGAAGTGGGATGTTTTCACATTTGTCTAGCTGCTGACAAACCGCCTTTCAAAGAGAGGGCATCAAGCTGCACTCCCCACCCCAACAATTAGGAGAAGGACAGGTTCCCCAACTGTATTAGTGAGCCAAAGGGGTGCTGATGCACAATACCAGAAGTCTGTTGGCTTTTATAAAGGGTGATTATTTGGAGTAGGAGCTTACGGATTCCAGGCCATAAAGCATAAGTTACTTCCCTCACCAAAGTCTATTTTCACGTGTTGGAGCAAGACGGCTGCTGATGTCTGCCAGGGTTCAGGCTTCCTGGGTTCCTCCCTTCCTCAGCCTTCTTTTTCCTGGGCTCAGGCTTCCTCTCTTCCCAGGCTTGCTTCCCTTTCCTCTGTGTGCTTACTTCCCGGGGCTCCAGCTTAAGTCTTCAGCATCAAACTCCAACATCAAAAAACCCCCAACTCTGTTCTTCACCGTGCCTTTTATCTGCAGTCGTCAATGCCCTAATGACATGGCCCAACCAAAGCCTTAATCATAACTTAATCATGCCCAGGTACAGATCAGATTACAAGCATTATCCAGTATCTAATTTTGGAATTCATGACCCTATCAAACTGCTGCATGATCCCTTCGCCAGCACTGGGCATTCTGTTCTGCGTTCCAGAAAAGACAGCTGAGGCTCCTGATCCTAAGGCCCCCGACCCCCCAGGTGTGCTGGCAAGAATGGAGTTGATGAAGGTGTGTTTCCTCCTAGCTCCTGCCTGGACCAGCAGGGTAGCACTGCCTGAGGCCTGGACCTCTGCATGCTGCTGAAGTCTGTTCCCACCCCCCTCCCTGGAGAGGCATGCTTCTGCCAGCCAGTTGCCCCCCATGCACGATCCCTCTGTGCCTTTGGTCAGCTGGACCCTCTGCCTGGAGCACACCTGGCTCCATCTTGCATGCCCAGCTCCAGTTCAAATGCCACCCCTTCCATGAAGCCCTCCTGGGTCTCTGCTGGACGTGGAACCCTCAGCTCCCCTCACCCTTCATAGATTTCTGCAGGCCTTGATCCCAGCTGTGGGGGTTAGTCTGACATGCCCATGTCCTCCTTCTCCCAGCAGACCCTCAGCTCCTTGCCAACAGATTCTAAGTCATCTCCTACATCACTTGCCCATTGACATCTCCTCTTGGATTTCTCTCTAACAGTTAATGTGCCTGGCAGCGAATCTGATTAAGAATCTTTTCCAGGAGAGCGGATGTGGCTTAAGTAGTTCAGCACCTGCTTCCTACATGGGATGTTCTGGTTTCGATCCCTGGTGCCTCCTAAAAACAAACAAATAAATGAAAAACCAAACAACAAGCAAACAAATGAAAAAACCAACTGAGGGGAGCCAGCGTGGCTCAGGGGTCAAGTACCGTCTTCCCACACACGAGGTTGGGTTCAGTTCCCAGCCTCAAAAAAAAAAAGGATCTTCTCCAAATAGGTTCCTGTCCTTGCCTTTCCCCCTCAGTAAATTCACCTCCTCCTGCCCAGCCTCATGCCCTCCTGTGGCAGTTTGAGATGATTTATGAATTTCAAAAGGAAAGATTATTTTGTAAACTGGTCTGTTCCTCTGGGTGTGATACCCTTTGACTATATTAGATTCAGCTGAGACCTCTGATTAAATTATGTTAAGATTAGAGCTTTGATTCAAACACATTATTAGAGTGAGACTCAGACTTGAGTCCCAGCCCTCTCGGTGGGCTGCTAAACCAGACTCTCACCCAGAGAAAATGCACAGAGGATCCTGCTGCCCAGGAAGAGACATGAGCCTGACAGTCTACAGCTGACCTTGTGAGGAGAACAGAGAAGCTGAGTCCAGAGAGAAACAAGCCCCAGGAAGAGAGACGAGCCCAATGCCAGCCCACGGCACAGATGGGAAAACTGGGATGACGGAGCCTTAAGAGGGAAGAGGAAGGTCGAACCCTCACAGACATGGCCCATCATCTTGCTTCAACACATGGCAAAAGACTTTGGGTGAGAAAGAACCCCTTTTGGTACCCTGAGTTGAACTCTTTAGGGCTTGTGACTGTAAGCTTCTACCCCAAATAAATACCCTTTGTAAAAGCCAACAGGTTTCTGGTACTTTGCATCAGCACCCCTTTGGCTGACTAATATACCTCCTGACTAATTTGGCAAACATCTCTCACGCCCCTAGTAAGCGCCATTTCTAACTCTTCACCCCTGAATGCCGTATTTCAGCCACGCCAGCCCTCTCTCTGCCTCAAAGCTGCCATGTGCACTCCACGGCTGGCCAGCACCGTGGCAGAGCGGATTACTGGCCCCACCCTCCACTCCTCTGGGCTAGGATTGCACATCCACACCCACGCGGGGAACTCACGCCGTGTGCCGCGTGTACTTTCCTACCTTTCACAATGGGCATGGCTCCGTGACTTGCTTTGGCCAACGAGACATGAGCGGATCCGACACGAGCAGTAGCGTGAAACATTCTTGCACAGCTGGGCTTGTGTCTTGCACTCCTGCCTTTTCACCTGAGCAGAACATGCCCCGACAGCCCCTGGCCCCGGAAGAGAGAGAGCAGACTGAACTCAGCCCATGGCCTCAAGATTCACGGAGCCCCATCCGACCCACAGATGTGTGAGCCAGAATAAATGATTGTTATGCAGCTTTACTGAGGCAAGAATGGACTGATACTGCCACTGTAGGTTACATTTATTTGAAAAACTTAACCAGTACAGGAGGGGACACTGATCACAGAAGAGGCCAGCCCGATCACAATGGGCTTACGTGCACAACCAGCTGAAGAGCCAGCCCACCCACCCCATCTGTGCTCCCTTAGCTGCCGCTCTCACTCCTATTGTGCCATAACTCAGCTTCGTTGTCCCCTCCCCAGGGAGGCCTCCCTGATCACCAACCACTGCAGTTGCCCCTATTTTATTCTCATTGTGCCTGGTTCTTTCCTTTCACGGCTCTGACATACTTTGTAGCTGTATATTAATCTCTTGGTGGGCGATCTGTCTGCCCTCACCATTAGATCTGGTTACAGGGGGTGGGAGGATCTGGAGTCCTAACAAGGTGCTGACCAGGAGGGGAGAGCCTGGGGGGAGGGTTCTGGCAGGGTGGCCCCTTTGATGACCTTTCCTGTGCGTCCCTTGAGCTTCCCACTGTCTTCCAGCAGAAGGCTAGGGAATATACAACAAGCAAGCTCCCTGAAAGGTCAGGCAAGCACCTGCTTTTGAGTCTGACTATTCCACATATTAATTTCTTTATGAAAAACTCCCCTAGCACATACCGGTACGAGTTTCTGGAAAGCTATAGCTTTAAAAAACAGTCATGCCCTTTGACCTAGCAATTCCACCGATAGGAAATTTCCCCCAAGGAAATCATCAGAAACATGGCCCAGAGCCTTCTGTTTTGAGGATGTTCACAACAGCACTGTTTACACTAGTAAAAACAGGTAATTCAATAGTCAGAGACAGAGGTTTACTTGAGTAAATCATGGCACATTCATGCAAGAGAATACCAGGCAGCCACTGAAAATCATGTTTTCAGAGAACATTTATTGACAAGGAAAAATGCTCATGACAAACTGCTAAAAAGAAAATGCAAGTTACAAGAGTATGTGTAGCATGCTCCCATATTGGAAAAGAACTATATATTATATATGTATCTATCTACAGAGAGAAGAGAGGGAAGGACAGCGCCACCACATTTGCAGAAGTTGTTTTTCAGTTGTGATATTACAGGTGATTTTTGTTTTATCCCTCATGGTTCTTTTTCTGTATTTTCTAAGCTATCTATATTGAGTTGCTTTTTTTTTTTTTTTTTAGGGGTATCAAGGTTTGAACCTGGGACCTCATATATGGGAAGCAGGTGCTCAACCACTGAGCTACATCTGCTCCCCTACACTGAATTGCTTTTAGCAGTTAAACAATAGCGACTGTCCCATTTAAAAATAAAGCCAATAATTACGATAGTGTGGTGCTGGCATAATATAGATAAATGGAATAGATCTGGCAGCCCAGAAATAAAACCATGTGTGCCAGCACCATTCAAGGGGGGAGAGAATAGTCTTTTCAAGAAATGGAGTTTGGACCATAGATAGCCACATGCAAAAGAATGAAATTGGATCCTGTCCTCACACCACATACAAAAATTAACTCAAAATAGATAAAAAACCTAAATGCAAGAGCTAAAACTATAAAACTCTTAGAAGAAAACACAGGGAAAAATCTTCAGGACCTTGCATTTGGCAATGGATTCTTAGATTTTACACCAAAAGCATAAGGAACAAAAGAAATAAAACAAATAAATTGTACTTCATCAAAATTAAAAACCTCTTTGCTTCAAAGGACACTATCAAAATGAAAAGACAACCCACAGAATGGAAGAAAATATTTGCAAATGATATACACAATAAAGGAAATTTAGAATATAGAAAGAACTCTTACAACTCAATAATAAAAAGAATCAATTTAAAAATGGGCAAAGGGTCTGAATAAGTATTTTACCAAAGAAGATACACAAATGAACAATAAGCACATAAAAAGATGCTCAACATCATTAGCCATTAGGGAAATGAAAATCAAAACCACAATGAAATGGCACTTCACACACAAAGATGACTAGAATCAAAAAGTCAGATAATAACAAGTGTTAACAAAGATGTGGAAAAATCAGAACCCTCAAACACCTATGGTGGGAATCTAAAATGGTCCAGTCACTTTGGAAAACAGTCTGGCAGTTTCTTAAACAGTTAAAGAGAGTTCCCATATGACCTATCAACTCCTCTCCTATGCATCTACCCAGAAGAAATGAAAACATATATCCACACAACACTTGTACAAGTCATCAAATGTGAGATATGAGCTATAGTTAGTAGTAATATTTTGATGATATTCTTTCATAATTTGTAACAAATGTTTTACAACAATGCAAGGTGTTGGTGACAGGGTGATGTATGGGACCCTTGTACGATGTTAAGCATGTTTGTTTTGTAAGTTCACAACTTTTAATATATACTGGTCTAAGTATGTTCATGTGTGAAGGATATACTTCAATAAAAGAATTTTTTAATTAAAAAAAGTACAAGTTTTTGTAGAACATCATTTATAATAGCCAAAAGGCAAAAACCACACAAATGTGTATCAATGGATAAAAGTATAAACAAAAGGTGGTATATTCATTCAACAAAATATCTGGCTATAAATGGGATGAAACACTGATGCATGCTACTACGTGGATGAACCTTGGAAACATTATGCTAAGTGAAAGAAGCCAGCGACCACATATTATATGATTCCATTTACAGGAAATGCCCATTATAGGAACCTCTACAGAAACAGGAAGTAGATTGTGGTTGCTTATGATTGGGGGATAGGTGGCAGGGGGCTGATAGCTAAAGGGCACAGTGTTTCTTTTGAGGTGAGGAAAATGTTCTAAAATTAACTGTGATGATTATTATGCAACTCTGTGCATAATAACCACTGAATATTTCACTTTAAATGGGTGAATTATATGATATATGCATTACAGCTCAATTAAGTTGTTTTAAAAATAAAAATAAATAAAGCGTGTAGAAATGGAAGGCTATCAAAATTTAGCCAGTTAACCTGGCCAAGTTCATCATCAGGCAGACCCTCCAGGTGGCCCCCTGCTCATCTCCCCTGGGCCCCTCTCCCATCCCCAAACAGGGAGGCAGCTCGGCCTCACCTCACCCCATCCTTCCACACCTGAAGGGGAGCGCCCCATTTCATGTCAACCGCACCCAGCTCTTTTTACAGACATGGGAACCGAGGTCCTTCTTTCCGGCTCCGCTCTTCCCTGCTCTCCAAAGCTGATCCGCCTCCTGCGCCCAAGTCAAGGCCATTTGCTCAGGGGCCACGCAGGAGGTCAGGAGAACTGCAGGTGCGGCCACCTGTTCAACGTCCCCTGGCTAATTCCCTGCCCTGTTCCTTCCTGCGCTGCGGGGGCAGCTTCCCCAGGACGGAGGGCCGGGAACGAAGCCAGGATCCGCTTTCTAATTTCCTGTTCTCACCAGACAGGCGGAAGGGCTCATATCTGTCCCAAGACTCCCGGCCTTCTGTCTTCTCCTTTCTCCTTTCTCACTACTGTACCCCAAAACCTGCACAAGGAGCCCAGAATGCTGGGCAGCCTGCACCCAGCAGTTTCTCTCCTGCATGCTGAGGCTCCAGGCAGCCGCCACAAGGACATCTCCCTGGTGACTCTAACCCTGCCAGGGTTTTCTGTGGGTGGCTGCAACCTGCAGTGTCGACAGGCAGATGTTACTTCCTAGAGGGGGAGATGGAGTGCTGAGAGGGCCAGCTGTTGTTGAGGATCACCCGGGGGCTCAGCAGAGTCGGGGCCTCTCTCTGAGCCACAGGGTACTCCCCAAAGGCCACGGGGAGCGAAGGTGGGACAAATTCCGGGTGCCCACTTCCGGCTGTGGTCTCACCCACACAGGAGCTCGAAAGCCCAGGCCGGGGGGAGCTGTCCTGGCGGAAGGCAAGTGGGCTGCCGGCCACACTCCCGGGCCACGGCCGCGCCTGGGGCTCACCGACCTGGGTGCTAACTCTCGGTCTCTCCCACTGTCATTTAGCCAAGCTGCCCCCCACCCCCACCCCCTCCACATGCCTTCCTCCACGTTCTCCAGTCTTTCACAGGCACCCTTCAGCACCCCGCCCTTCCTCCTTGTTCTTATGTCCGTGGGGAGGCGGATGACCTGAGGTCTCGCCCTCAGCTCTGCACTGTCCCTGGGCCAGGCGTCCAGCCTCTTCAGGCCTCAGAGTCCTCGCTTGCACAGTGACACCTAGGATAGGTCACAGCTCATGACCTGGTGTGGGCAGAACCCTTGGACCCCAGCCCTTCCTCCCCGTGGATTACGAGGGGAAGGGGCTCAAATGTCCCTCCTCCGAGGAGCCTTTCCTGAGCTCTCCCAGATCCCATTGTCCACCTCAGGCAGACGTGGTCCCTCCCCGTGGCGCCCGGGACCCCTAAAACATGGTGCATGTTACTTCAAAGCCCTTGACATGGTGCGGTGTGAGCTCTGCTCTACGTGACTGCTTCTCTGCCTAGGCTGTGAGCTCCTCCCCAACTCAGCCCAGAGCCTGGCACGTAGTAGGTGTGCAGGGAACAGCTGAATAAATGAATGCTAAATGGATGGAAACCTTTCCAGCTAGAACAGCCTGAGGCTGTGGTGCGGGGAGGGGGAGGCCGTGAGTCTGAGCCGCCAGCAGGGAAAGATGCTCTCCCAGCCAAGTGGGGCCGGGGTCCCCGCAGGCACAGGGGGGCACCGACCTCCTCCTGGGCAGTGTGTCCCCCACCCCAGGGACCAGGGAGGAGGGAGGGAGTGCACTCCAACAATAAGTCGTGGTCTTCCCTTTACGGTAAGTGGTAAATCTTCTCCAGATTGCCTAGGACAGCTGCTTCCTCCCCACATAACCGTGTGAGACGCTGCTTGGCTTTTTATGTGTATTAATATCACAGCTCCCGAAGGGTGAGAGAGGGACCCAGGGGCAGGAGAAGGGGCTCTGGGCTCATGACCTGGGGCCTGGGGAGAGACAGGAGTGCCACCAGGCTGCCTTTGGTGAAAGGGGTGATTTCACACCCAGCACAGGTCACCCTGCCGCCTGGACTGCAGGCTCAGCGGGGGCTCGGGGGCCCGGGGGCACCCAGACACACTGCGCCGTGACGGCACAGCAGGACAGACAGCGCCATCGTCCTGCCGTCCCCAGCTTAGCGTGCTGGCCAGCATTTTAGGGTGCCAGGTGCTCACAGCCCCGTGGAGGCAGGACCATCACCCCAAAATGAAGCTCAGGGAGGGTGAGAGGTGTGCCCCTAACCTCTCAGTGCTTGGGCCCTGGAGAGACTGACTGTCCTGGGAGTTTGGGGTTTGGGCTGAGCCCCAAAGCTGCCACCTCCTGCCTAACTTTTCCCTGCATCCCCGGCAAAGAGGACCCCCCCCGCCCTGACCCACTGAGGCCCAGCTGCCCTCCTGGCGTTGCTGGCTGGCTCTCCCTCCGGCCGGCCGGGTGTCCTCACTGGGACCCGCCCAAGGAGGCCGCGCCTTTCTTCTCTGCAGCCAAAGGACTTGCCCAGACCTGGGGCAGGGAGTGCTTTCCAACCTGACCCCACTAACCCTGGGCTGTCACTGAGCCCCAGTGGTGGAGGGGCACAAAACCCACAGCAAATCCCTCCGCTGCAGCGGGTAGCTCGACCAGCACCTCCTCTCGCAAGTCTTCTCTGATTTCAAAAGCTAGGCTTGGGCATGCCCTCCTCCACCTCCCTGCGCCTCTGAGAGACGGATGCCCCGCTCTGAGCACTCCGTACACTGGGTGTGTGTGTGTGTGTGTGTGTGTGTGTGTGTGTCTGTCTGTCTGTCTCCTTCGCTGGACTATGCACTGCTCTAGAATCAGGACCAGGCCTTAATCACCTTGGTAGCTCCAGAGCCTGACACGGGGACTGTCATAAGACAAGAGGTGTCTGGTATTAATTGTTGAAAACATAAAAGAAAAAGGAGAGTGGATGTAGCTCAGTGGCTGAGCACTGGCTTCCCATGTACAATGTCCCAAGTTCAATCCCTGGTACTGCTTTTAAAAAAAAAAAAGAATGAAGGAGAGGGAGGGAGGGAGAGAGGAAAGGGGAGAGGGAAAGAGGACAAAGAAAGATGATACTGGGAGTGCCCCAATGCCAAACTCTCCCAAGAATTCCAAAGGCTTTCCCCTCTACTCCCAGAGCACTGTCCAGGAAATGGAGTCAGGGGAAGGGGACCCTGTGGGGGAGGCAGAGGCGCAGTCTATTGCTCTCCTCTCTGGGCCTCCACTTTCCCATCTATGAAATGGGGCTCCAGTTCCCTCAAGGCAGGCCAAGTACACAGAGAGCTGACAGCAGGAGTCAGTGCAGGAGGCACTGAGGGAGGTCTGAGGAGCCAGGAGCTGCTGGCCTGGCCTGGGGTGGCCTTGAGACCCTGGAGGCTAGCCTCCCCACCCCCAGCCACCGGCCTTCCTGGCCTTCCTTCCTCATACAAGGAGCACTGAAAAATTGGGGCAGAATTCTAGAGCCCCAAGATCAGCAAGCCGGTCATTGTACAGATGGGGAAACTGAGGCACAGAAAGACAGGAGGGAAGGGTGTTAACGTGCTGTGTGTGTCTACCACATGCTAAGGTTTCCATATAACTTAATGAATGGGGCATTACTGATGAAGAAACTGGGCTCGGGGAGAGTCCGTAACTTGGCTGAGGTCTCTCAGCAGAAGGAAGGGTAGCATGAGTCGAACTCAGGTGGCACTGGCCCCAGGCACCGAGCTCTTTCCAAGGCACCACAGAGCAAGGACTTGCCTAGAAGCACCAGACTCAGCCAGAAGCACCAAAGTCAATAATTCAAGGGGGTGGTTCTTTGATGCTCAAACCAGTGTTCTCTCTTCTATGCACTGTAGAGCTGTCCCACCTTCTAGACCTGGTATATCCAATTCACGGGATGACTGAACGCCAGAACTGGAGGAGGTTAGAGCTGGCTCCTCATCTGACGGTTGTACTCTACAGCAAGCCTCATGCACCTTCAACTTGAAGCTCACTATCTACTCAGAATCATTCCATCTTTTGGACAGCTTGGTTAATGAAGATGTTCTTCCTCTTAATGAACCAAAAATCTCTTTGAAAGATCCAAAGACTTCAGCATGACATCCGGTTCACTCTGTCCATATCTGAGCCTCTCTATCCCCTCACACACACATACTTCCTCACCATTCCCCAGCCCAGCCTCTTTTTTTCCTTTTAAGATTTATTTTATTTATTCATCCCCCCACCTCTCGTTTGCAGTCACTGCGCTCTGTGTCCATTTGCTGTCTTCTTCTCTTTAGGAGGCACCGGGAACTGAACCTAGGGCCTCCCATTTGGAAGACAGGTGCTCCAGCACTTGAGCCACCTCAGCTCCCTGGTTTGTCGTGTCTCTCATTGTTTTTCCTCTGTGTCTCCTTTGTTGTGTCTTCTTGTCGCGTCCACTCGCCATGCCTGGTTGCCTTCTCCAGGAGGCACTGGGAACCGAACCCGGGACCTCCCATGTGGTAGGCAGAAGCCCAGTCACTTGAGCCACATCCACCTTCCCCCAGCCTCTTGTAATTCTTTTTTCTGACCCTCTCCAGTAACCACCTCCCAACCTTTACAAAGGACAATGATATCTTTTTTAAAATACTCAATTTAAGAAAAAATATTGCACATCTGTATGAGCAATATACAAAATCATAATTCTTAAAAATAACAAATTGCAGACCGGAGTAATCATAAGTAAATTGATATTGATAAATAAGCTTTTCTCCAGAGCAGTAGGTGGTTTATTTTAATCTAATGAGTTTTGTATTTTCCCAGCTTTCAGATTCCATGATGAAGGGCTGTCTGCAATAGAATTACGACGCTCTCTGAAATATTGTAATTTAATGCCTCATTTTGTCAAGACTTTCTTGAAAATGAGATTTGTTCCCACTGAAGAATTTTCTTTGGCTTTTCCCCATGTGCCCCCACCCCCACCCACTTCCCCAGGCACACAGGTTGTCCAGAGGCCGGGACAGGATTTGGGGGAAGGTGGAAAGGGAGAGAAAAGCCAGGTTAACATGCGAGGGCTGCTTTGTGACTCAGCAGCAGCCCATGCCAACTCCACGCCTCACCTGTGCCTCCTGCAAACAGCACCTCAGAAGGTGCTGAGAGGGCTACTGTTTGGGGGCTAAGGGGAGTATGCTAAGGACCCAGAGACCCCTGTGGACAGAGGAGAAGACTGGCAGACCTCCACAGGCAGGGGAGAGCAAAAATAAAAGCTAAGGAAGAAAAGCAACAAAGCTATTTGTGGAGGAGGCTTGGGGGTCTTTTGGTTGAATGCCCCCCAAGAACGGGGATCTCACTACCTACCAGCCAGCCTGATGCATTGATAGTACCCTCCCACCAGGCCACTGGAGGAACCTCCTAGGCGGTGTTGGTGCAGAGAATTGATGAGAAGAGCAGGGCAAGAGTTCAAAGAGCAGCCAGACCAGCTGGACTCTCCTCCTGGGAGCCTC
This sequence comes from Dasypus novemcinctus, assembly GCF_030445035.2. NCBI lineage: Eukaryota > Metazoa > Chordata > Mammalia > Cingulata > Dasypodidae > Dasypus > Dasypus novemcinctus. The sequence continues at coordinate 80,438,343 of NC_080678.1, read as the reverse complement.
TATATCAGGTGTATAAGCTTGAGTGAGCCACTTAATCTCTCTGTGCCTCAGTTTCTCTGAAACGAAGGTAATAAGAATACTTTCCTATAGCAAAGGGTTGTTACAAGTTTCAAATGGGGTAATGCCTGTAAAACACCTGGACTACAGACACACATATGGTATGCTCTCAGTCGGCACAGTGTCACACTAAGTGTGACACTAAGAAACCATGAGCAGTGACTGCCTCTGGGAAGGAAACCTGGGTGATTGGAGGAAAGAAACAGGAGAGAGAGGTTTCACTGTATTCCTTTTTGAACCTTTGGAATTTTCTATATGTGCTATATTACCAACCCAAATAAAAATTTAAAAACTAATACAAGATAGCTTGGTATTTCAAAAAAAGGAAGTAATACACATTGATTTCTTCTTCTAATGGACCCCAATCTGCCTTCCAGTAACTTCCGCTCCTTGGCTGGGCTCTGGCCTCTGAAGTCACACAGTCAGCCCCTGCCCTTTGGAGCAAGCCAGTCCTTCATACAAGCTCTTCCTGAGCCCCAGCCCCGGGCCTCTAGGAGCAAGGAGCTCAGCCGAAGCCAAGGCAGACCCCAACCCCGCATCCACGGTGAGAGGGACGAGGGCCTCACCGTCATGGCCCGGGCCTCCCAGGTGGAACCCTTGGGGCCGTTTCCTGCTCACAGTCCCTCCTTGGCCCACTCCCCCTGTTGTGCCTGAATTAAGTTTCGTGTCCCTGTTCTGGATAAGGTGAGTCAACTGTTATTGATACACATGTTGAAGTGTTTAAGGCAGAAGTTACTGATGTTCACAACTAACTTTGAAATGAATCAAAAAAGCAAAAGCGTTGATGGATGGGTAGGAAATGGATATATGGACAGACACATGATAAAGGAAATATAACAAAATAGAAACGGTAGAATCCCAGTGGTGGGGTATCTGAGGGTTCACTGTACAAGTCTTTCCATTTTTCTGCAGGCTTGCACATTTTCATGAAAAAATGTTAGGGAAAAATTGGGAAAATAGAAACCACAAAAACCTTTGGGTGACTTTTTACAGCTGATGGCCCTCCAGTGACCTTGGCCTAGGGGTTGGGGGCTTTCCATGGGGAAAACGTCACTGCACTGTCCATCTTAAAGGGCTGCCTCCAGGGCCTTTCTCATGGCTGCCTCCACTCGAAAAGGGACTCGGCTGGCCTGAGGGGGTACCTCTCCATTCTCCCTGAAGGTCATTTCATTCTCCAGTGGCCATTCTCTGCCCTGGGACAGGGCTGGCTACAGAGAAGAAAGCTTTGCACCTTCTAGTATTGCAGGTAGGTGAGAAGTGAGTGAGAGAGAGAGAGAAAACATGCATATGTCTGCTGGGGCAGGGGAAGGTGATAGGTGGCTGGGAGGGCCCCTGAATCTATGCCAGGGCTGCAGAGAAACATAACCTTGGGCCCCTCAAAGTCAGACTATGGGATGCCTAATACCGTCCTAGAATTTTTACTTAAAACAACAACAAAACAACAATAATTAGTATTATGATGGCAACTACCATTTGTTGGGCACATATTATTATTTAAATCTCATAACCACCTAGTGAGAGGGATACAATTGTTATACCCATTTCACAGGTGAAGCGATTGAGATGACTGTGGCAGTTTGATATTTATGAATTCCAAAAAGAGATATAGATTATGTTCATAAACTGGTCTGTTCCTCTGGGCATGATACCCTATGATTGATTTAAATTCAAAGACTTTATGTTTACATGATTAAATCAAGATTAGGGCTTTGATTCGACCTTATCACTAGGGTATGCAAGGTTGGGTCCCTGCCCCCTTGGTGGACTATATAAATAGATACTCAATCAAGAAGGCAGAAGAAAATACACATGGGAACAGAGAGAGCTCCATAGACACAGCAGAGGAAAGAACCTGATTATGGGGCCCCAGAGAGACATGAGCCATTCACCTGAGAGTTTGTAGCTGAAGAATCCAGAGCCCTCAGTGGTTAAGAAAGCCCAGAAAGAAAGAAGTCCTTCAGCTTACAGCTGAGATTGGAAGAAGCTGGGCCCACGGAGCCTTAAGAGAAAGGAAGGCTGAACCCTCGCAGACATTGCCCACCATCTTGCTTCAACATGTGGCAACAGACTTTGGGTGAGGAAGTACCTCTTATGGTACCTTGAGTTGGACTCTTTAGGGCCTTGTGACTGTAAGCTTTTACTCCAAATAAATCCCCTTTATAAAAGCCAACAGATTTCTGGTACTTTACATCAGCACCCCTTTTGGCTGACTAATAGAATGACTAAGACAGAAAAGGTTATGAACCCAAGGTTACCCAGCCAAATATCCAGGAAACAGTAAAGTGAGAATCAAACCCCCAGTTGGATACTACTTCCAGCTACAATGTAATAACTTGTAGCAGACCAGCTCTCTTATTGAGACTAGAAAAGCTGAACCCCAAAAAATTTCACTGGGAGGCACCGGAGAGCTGTCATGGCAGACAACCTGATATGCCAAGATCCGGAGAGAAAGGAAGGTCATGGAGGCAAGTCCAACCTACTGGAAGTCTCTTTTCCACTCAGGGCACTGGCAAGAAGGAGGGTTGAGAAGCCAGCAGAATGTTGGCCAACCCATGAGGTAAAGGAGGAACAAAACTAGAGTTGGGGGCATAACAAGACAGCCTAGCCTTGAGGAGCCAAGATCCCAGAGAGGAGGGAGGCATGCAGCAGTGAATTCAGCACCAATTTTCCCCTTGACAAATTTGCCATTTAAGCTGTGGAGAGAAGAAGCCAATGAAACAAGCAGAAAGCAGATGAAAGGTGGAATGTAATTTTTAACAGATTCACATTACTAAGGATACAAAAATTGGAAGTGAAGACCCCTTAGGGAGGAGTGGCCGTAACTGATACTCCAGGCTCTCACTTAACAGACCCCTGAAGAGTACTACAGGAGTACTCTTCAGACTGAGCTTTATGAAGACTCTGACCCATCCTTGAGTCAGCTGAGTCCCTGACTGCTTTAAGATGACCATCCCCTCTGCTGCCTGCCAGGTGTTAAGGGGAATCCTCTCTGAAAAGAAACAGCAGGATCCAGAACCTCTACAATTTTTTCATATAAATGACTGGCATTCATTAAAAAAAAAAAAAATAACCAGCCACATCATAAAACAGAACAATGAGGAAAAAACAGACAATAGAAACAAGCCCATGGTGACCCAAATACTGGAGTTATCAAATATGGGCTTTAAAATTATAGTGATTAATATATTCAAGGAAACAGCAGACAATATAGATAATTTTACCAGGGAATTAGAATTTATAAAATAAATTAAAATAAACTTCTAAAAATGATTAATACAATAACTGAAATCAAGATCTTAATACATAGGTTTAACAGTGAGTTAGACACAGCTGGAGAGAAAATGAGTGAAATGGAAATAGGCTAGCAGAAAATAACCAGGATGAAGCACAAAGTGAAAAAAAGAGGAATATTGATTTTTTTAAAAATGACTTAAGAGGTATATGGGACATGGTGAAAAAGTCTAGCATGGTGTGCTAGAGGGATACTATAGCATAAGCAATAATTGAAGAAATATTAGTCAAGAATCTTTTGATACTGATGAAAAATATCAAGTCACAGATTGGAGAAATACTATGAATGCAAAGCAGGATAAACTAGGATAAAACTGCTGAAAACCAAAGATGAACAAATTTAAAGGAGCTTAGAGAGAAAAGACATGTTAGCTTCAAAGGAGTTTGATAAAACTTACAGACAGCTGACATTTCCACAGAAATTACAGATACCAGGAGACAATGAATGGAAAGACATCTTTAAAGTATGACAAAAAATTCTATACTCAGTAAAAATATTCTCCGAAGGTAAAGGTATAATAGATATTTCCATATGACCAAAGACTGGAAAATTTTGACAGGATATCCATACTAAAAGGAAAGATCTTCAGGCAATGGGAAAAGTAGTCCAAATGAAAAATAAAAAACAATGAAGAATGAAGAATATCAGAAAGGATAAATATGTAAGTAAAAGAATATCAACAGAAGGAATAACAATAATGCCCTGTGGGATATAAAATATATGTACATTAAAATCTATAATAACACTAACACAAAAGTCAGATGAACAGGAAATGGAGTTAGTGTTTCAAATTCCTAGCATTGTCTGGGATTTACTTATAAGTTAAGGGTGTAGGCTATAATCTCCAGGATGTCTACCAAAAGAAGAGTAAAGGACTGCATAACTAACACACTAATGGGGCGGGGGGAGGCTGAATTAGTAAAAATATCCAAGGAATCCAAAGAAGGCAATAAAGAAGTAAAAAGGGAAGACAAAACAGATAGTACATAAATATATTGGTAATTACATTAACTATAAATAGAATAGCCTCTCAAATTAAAAGACAAAAATATAATAGGTAAAATAAAACTACATTCTATTTACAAAAGACAAATCTTAAATATAGGGACACATGAACCATAAAAGTGAAGGGACAAAAATGTTAAGCCATGCAAAATCTAGTCAAAAGAAAGCTGGCATGGCCAGTATAATAGCAGATAGGTTACACTTTAAGGGGAAAAACATTATTAGAAATAAAGACAAAGGGAGAAAATATTTGCAAAACACATATCTAACAAAGGACTTCTATCCAAAATATACAAAGAACACTTAAAACTCAATAATAACAAACAAAGAACCTAATTTTTAAATGGGCGAAAGAGCTGGATATACACACACCTTACCAAAAATGATGTACATATGGCAAATAAGCTTATGAAAAAATGCTCAATGACATACATCATTAGGAATTGGGAATTACACCAATGAGATATGACTACACACATTTTTAGAATGGCTAAAATTCAAAGCACTGACAATAAATGCTAGCAAGGATATAGAGTAAATGGAACTGTCATTCATTGCTGGTGGGAATGCAAACTGGAACAGCCACTTTGAAAGACAGTTTGGCAGTTTCTTACAAATCTAAACACATGCTTACACACATATGAACCAGGAATTGCACTCCTCCTAGGTGTTTACCCAAAGGGGTTAAAAATGTTGTCCACACAAAAACTTGCACGTGACCATGCAGCTTTATTCATAGTTGTTCAAAACTGGAAGCAACCAAGATGTCCTTCCATGGGTGAATGATAAACAAACTGTAGCACATACATACAATGGAATATTATTCAGCAGTAAAAAGAAATGAGCTTTCAAGCCATTAGAAAACATGGAGGAACCTTAAACATGTATTATTAGGCGAAAGAAGACAGTCTGAAAAGCTTCCATATTGTATGAGTCCAACTATATGACACCATGGAAAAGGCAAAGCTACAGAGACAGAGACTGGGGGTTGGGGTTGGGGGAGGGATGGAAAGTCGGAGCACATGGCATTTTAAGGGCAGTGAAACCATTCTGTATAATAAGGTAATGGTGGATCCATGATATTAAGCATTTATCAGTACCCATAGAACTGTACACGAAAAGAGTGTACCCTAATGTAAATTGAGGACTTTAGTTACTAAAACTGTATCAGTATTGGTTCATCGATTCTAACAAATGTATCACATTAAGGCAAGATGTTAATAATAGGGGAAATTACGTACGTGTGGGATGTATATGGAAACAGTACTTTCTGTGCAATTTTCCTAAAACTGCTCTAAAATAAAAGCTCTAAAAATAAAACTTATTATTTTAAAGAGAAAGAAAGAAAGATATTTCAACCTTTCAAAGGGTAAATCCACCAGGAAGATAAAAATAATTCTAAAATTTTACTAACCTAATATCAGCTTCAAAATATATAAAACAAAAATGACAAAACTAGAAAAAGAAATAGCAAATACACAATCATATGGGAGACTCTGACACACCCTTCTCAATAAAAGTGGAGAACAAATCAGTAAGGATACAGACAAACAAGCAACATGATTTATAAATGTGAACTCATTGACAAAATTGAGCACTACACATAATAACAGAATAAACAGCTCCCTCATGGGTCAGTGAACAATTTACTGAAATTCACCATGCCAAACCATGAAGTCTCAAAGAAATAGCTAGAATTAAACTCAAAAACAACCAAGAAAAAAATAAAGAAATTCCCAAATGTTTGGAAATTAAACAATGCACTTAAAAATAGACCATAAGTCAAAGAAGAAGCTACAATAGAAAGTAGAATAATTTTTGAAAGACACAATAATAAAAATATGACATCAAAATTTGTGACATATAAATAGCTGTGCTTAGAGGAAAATTCACAGCCTAAAATGCTTATTTTAGAAAAGAAGATTGTCTAAATATCAATTGTCTACTGTCTAAGAGTTTTATAAGAAATATTAAACCTAAAGAAAATAGAAGAAATGAAATTAAAAGCACAAGAAGAGAAATTAATAAAATAGAAAACAAAATTAGAAAAATTGGTAAAACCAAAATTTGTTATTTGAAAAGACTAATAAAATTGACAGATCTCATGATCAGCAAGGTGATGGACAAAATGAGAGAGAAGACATTTATTACCAGTATTATGAATGAAAAAGTATATATGACTGCAGATTCCATAGAGTAAAAAAGATTAGATATGAGAATAATAAAAAGATACAATAAATACCTTTTTATCAATTCACTTGAAAATTTAAGTGAAGTGGATAAGGATCTCAAAAAATACAACCTACCAAAACTGACAAACAGAAATATAAAAATAGGGGGAGGCAAGATGGCGGCTGAGTGAACTTCCCGGTTACTAGCTCCTGGGGGGAATTGGCTGGGAGGCGTCGGAGACTCTTTGGGACCGGCTGTTTCGGGATTTTTCCTGGTCCGGAGGTGTCTGGACATCGATTTGGAGGGAAGGTAACAGAGAGGATCCATCTGTGAAATATACACGGAGATCCCAGCTATGTGTGGAGGACTCCCTCCTTGGGTAGGTGGAGCCGAGGCAGCTAGCACCGCGGCGGGTGGCGGGCGGGAGAGCTGAGCCGCGCTGTGCCGCGGCGGGCGGTGGGCTAAGGAGCCAAGCCCAGCCGAGCCTAGCCGTGCCGCGGCGGGTGGCGGGCGGGAGAGCCGAGTCCGGCCGAGCCCGGCTGAGCCGCAGCGGGCGGGGGGGCCGAGCCCAGCCACGCCGCGCTGGGCGGCGGGCGGGAAAGCTGAGCTCAGCCGAGCCCAGCCGAGCCGCGGCGGGCGGCGGGCGGGGGACCGGAGCCCAGCTGAGCCCAGCCGAGCCTGGCGGCGGGGTTTCTGTTCTTTGTTTTTTTTATTTTTTTTATTTTTTTATAAATTTTTATTTTTTGTTGTTGTTGTTCTTGTTGTTCTTTTTTTATTTTTCCAATCCTCTCTTTCTTGTCCCCAATATTCTTTTTATACTATTTTACCTTAACAATACAATAGGTCCTACAGGAAATACCTCACATTTGCTGGGTTTCCTCACCCTCCACTGCCTCATTTCTCTGTGAATAGATTTAGCCTATCTACACTATCCCCTTTCCCCTACAACTTGATATCCTCCACCATCTGCTATCTCTCCTATATTCCATCTCCCTTTCTTTGATCCACAAAGTGTCTAACTCTTAATTTCTAATACCTTTGTTTAGTTTTCCATCTGGTATTCGTCCCTGAAACTATTACCTTTCTTTTCTCTTTCCCTCTCTCACGAAAACAATAGCCTCTTAGTACGTACCACATTCCTCCCATATTCAGTCGTCTACCTCATTATAGGTACTTTCCTACTACTATAACTCTACACAATTTACATGATCTAACCTCCATCCTCCCAGAACTCATATTGTTGCTTTGTAAACATATATCACCAATACTACTTCACACTTTTTCCTTCCTTACACAATTGACTTTCCCCAGCACTAATACTTTCCTTTAAAGTGAGCTTAACTAGCAATAAGAAATTGGAATAGGAAGAACAAAGTGACAAAGAGAAGATATAACACTTACGCAAAAACAACAGCTAATTAATCTCCAAGACTAGACAAAGAAGCTAAGGAACTGATTAAACCCGTCAAGAAAAAATGTTGACAAGACAGCAACAAAAATCTACAAACCAAACCAGTAATCAGGAAAACATGGCTGAATCCAATCAACAAACTGAAAATCAGGAAGGGGGGCAGGACTTCGCACAAGCAATGAAAGATCTCAGAACATTTATCACCGACAAATTTGATGAAGTAATGAAAGAGGTTAACAGCGTGAAGACAACACTTGGAGGGGAAATTGCAGACATGCGCAAAAAAATAACAGATATGATGGAAATGAACACCACAATTCAAGAAATCAAAAATACACTTGCAGCAAATATCAGCAGACTAGAAGAGGCAGAGCAGAGAATTAGTGATGTGGAAGACAGTGCATTGGAAATCAAACAGATAGTAGAAGTGGTCAATAAAAAGGTAGAAAAAATCCAGATAGGACTTAGGGACCTGAATGATAACGCAAAACGCTCAAACATATGTATTATAGGCATTCCAGAAGGAGAAGAGAAGGGAAATGGGTCAGAAGGAGTGTTGCAGGAAATAATGAATGAAAACTTCCCAAATCTACTGAAAGAGACAGATGTACATATCCAAGAAGCACAGCGCACTCCACTGGTCATAAACCCCAACAGGCCCACCCCAAGACATATACTTGTCAAATTATCCAATGCTCAAGACAAAGAAAAAATTCTAAAAGCAGCAAGAGAAAAGAAAACCATCACATACAAGGGAAACTCCATAAGATTAAGTGCTGATTTCTCATCTGAAATGATGGAGGCAAGAAGGCAGTGGTACGATATAGTCAAGGTACTAAAGGAAAAAAATCTCCAACCAAGAATACTCTATCCAGCTAAACTAGCATTCAAAAATGATGGAGAGTCCAAAATATTCACAGATAAACAGAAACTGAAAGAGTATATCAACAAGAAACCTCCCCTTCAAGAAATTCTTAAGGGAATTCTGCAGGAAGAAAGGAAAAAACAGGACAGTCAGAGATGGAGGAGAGTGTAAAAGCAACAAGAAAGACAAAAATAGAAGGGGAAAATAAAATAATACAAACAAAATATAACAAACACAAATCCAACCAAAATATGGCTACCATAAATAACTCTCTAAACGTAATAACACTGAATGTCAACGGATTAAACTCACCTATCAAAAGATTCAGACTGGGACACTGGATAAGGAAATACGACCCATCTATATGCTGCCTACAAGAGACACATCTTAGACCCAGAGACTCATGGAGGTTGAAAGTGAATGGCTGGAAAACAATCATACAAGCAAACAACAACCAAAAAAAGGCAGGAGTAGCTATATTAATATCAGACAAAATAGACTTTAAATGCGAAACAATTGTGAGAGACAAAGAAGGATACTATATTTTAGTGAAAGGGACAATTTGTCAAGAAGATCGAACAATCATAAATATTTATGCTCCTAACAAGGGCGCCTCTAAATATGTGAGGCAAACGCTGGAAAAACTAAGTGAAAGAATAGATGCATCTACAATTATAATGGGGGATTTTAATACACCACTATCAACTCTGGACAGAACATCTCAAAAGAGAATCACTAAAGAAACAAAACATTTGAACAGTATATTAGAAGAGCTGGATCTAATAGACATATATAGATCATTACACCCAAACACAGCAGGATATACATTTTTCTCAAGTGCACATGGAACATTCTCCAAGATTGACCATATGCTAGGCCACAAAGAAAGGCTTAATGAATTCAGAAAGATCGAAATCATACAAAACAATATCTCTGACCACAGTGGAGTCAAGCTGGAAATTTGCAAGGGACAGAGACCCAGACTTCACACGACAATTTGGAAATTAAACAGCACACTCTTAGAAAAACAGTGGGTCAAAGAGGAAATCTCAAAAGAAATCAATGACTGCCTTGAAACAAATGATAATGATAACACAACATACCAAAATTTATGGGACGCAGCAAAAGCGGTACTGAGAGGGAAATTTATGGCCATAAATTCATATATCAAAAAAGAAGAAAGAGCAGAAATTGAAGAATTAACTGCACATTTGAAGGAATTAGAAAAACAACAACAAAGTAACCCAACAGGAAGAAGAAGGAAGGAAATAACAAAGATAAGAGCAGAACTAAATGAAATAGAAAATAAGAAAGCACTTGAAAAAATAAACAAGACCAAGAGCTGGTTTTTTGAGAAGATCAACAAAATTGACAAACCTTTAGCGAGACTAACAAAGAAAAAAAGAGAAAAGATGCAAATACACAAAATAAGAAATGAGAAAGGTGATATCACCACTGACCCCACAGAAATAAAGACTATCATAAGAGGATACTTTGAAAAACTATATTCCAACAAAAATGACAATTTAGAGGAAATGGACAAATTCCTAGAAATACATAAGCAGCCCATACTGACGAAAGAAGAAATTGATGATCTTAACAAACCAATCACAAGCAAAGAGATAGAATCAGTCATTAAAAATCTCCCAACTAAGAAGAGCCCAGGGCCAGACGGCTTCACAGGTGAATTCTACAAAACATTCCGGAAAGAACTAACACCAATCCTGTTGAAACTATTCCAAAAAATCGAAACAGAAGGAACACTGCCTAATTCCTTCTATGATGCCAACATTACCCTAGTACCAAAGCCAAACAAAGACACCACAAGAAAGGAAAATTACAGACCAATTTCTCTAATGAACCTAGACGCAAAAAAGCTTAACAAAATACTTGCTAATCGTATTCAACAACACATTAAACGAATTATACACCATGACCAAGTGGGATTTATCCCAGGTATGCAAGGATGGTTCAACATAAGAAAATCAATCAATGTAATACACCATATAAACAGATTGAGAGAAAAAAACCACATGATTATATCTATAGATGCAGAAAAGGCATTTGACAAAATACAGCACCCCTTCCTGATAAAAACACTCCAAAAGATCGGAATACAAGGAAACTTTTTGAACATGATAAAGAGTATATATGAAAAACCTAAAGCCAACATTGTTTACAATGGCGAAGTCCTGAAATCCTTCCCTCTAAAATCAGGAACAAGACAAGGATGCCCATTGTCTCCGCTCCTATTTAACATTGTCTTGGAAGTACTGGCTCGAGCACTGAGACAAGAACCAGATATAAAAGGCATTCAAATTGGAAGGGAAGAAGTCAAAATTTCATTATTTGCAGATGACATGATCCTATATATAGAAAACCCTGAGAGATCTTCAACAAAGCTCCTAGAACTCATAAATGAGTTTAGCAAAGTCGCAGGTTATAAGATCAATGCGCAAAAATCAGTAGCATTTCTATACACCAATAATGAGCAAGATCAGGAGGAAATCAAGAAACAAATACCATTCACAATAGTAAATAAAAAAATCAAATACTTAGGAATAAATTTAACTAAAGAGGTAAAAAACTTATACATCGAGAACTATACAAGATTGTTCAAGGAAATCAAAGAAGACCTAAATAAATGGAAGAATATTCCCTGTTCATGGATAGGAAGACTGAATATTATTAAGATGTCTATCCTACCAAAACTGATCTACACATTCAATGCAATCCCAGTAAAAATCAACACAGCCTTCTTTAAGGAACTAGAAAAACTAACTATGAAATTTATTTGGAATAAAAAGAGGCCCCGAATAGCCAAAGACATATTGAAAAAGAAAAACGAAATAGGAGGAATCACACTTCCTGACTTCAAAACATACTACAAAGCTACAGTAGTGAAAACAGCATGGTACTGGCATAAGGAGAGACACACAGACCAATGGAATCGAATTGAAAGTTCAGATATAGAACCTCATGTATATAGCCATATAATATTCGATAAAGCCACCAAACCCTCTCAACTGGGAGAGAATGGCCTATTCAACAAATGGTGCCTGGAGAACTGGATAGCCATATGTAGAAGAATGAAAGAGGATTACCATCTCACACCTTATACAAAGATCAACTCTAGATGGATCAAAGACCTAAATATAAGAGCCAAGACCATAAAGACCTTAGAAAGCAGTGTAGGGAAACATCTACAGGACCTTGTAATAGGAAATGGCTTCATGAATACCACACCAAAAGCACGAGCAGCAAAAGAACAAATAGATAAATGGGACTACCTCAAAATTAAAGCCTTCTGCACCTCAAAGGAGTTTGTCAAGAAAGTAAAAAGGGAACCCACACAATGGGAGAAAATATTTGGCAACCATATATCTGATAAGAGACTTATAACTTGCATATATAAAGAACTCATATATCTCGAAAACAAAAAGATAAACAACCCATTTAAAAAATGGGAAAAAGATTTAAACAGACACTTCTCCAAAGAAGAAATACAAATGGCTAAAAAGCACATGAAAAAATGCTCCAAATCCCTAGCTATCAGGGAAATGCAAATCAAAACTACAATGAGATACCATCTTACTCCCATAAGATTGGCAGCCATGAAAAAAACAGTAGAATACAAATGCTGGAGAGGATGTGAAGAAAGGGGAACACTCATCCATTGCTGGTGGGAATGCAGAAGGATCCAACCATTCTGGAGGACAGTTTGGCAGTTTCTCAAAAAATTATCCATAGATTTGCCATATGACCCAGCAATACCACTGCTGGGTATATACCCATCAGATCTGAAAACAAGGACACAAACCGATATATGTACACCAATGTTCATAGCAGCATTGTTCACCATCGCCAAAAGTTGGAATCAATCCAAAAGTCCATCAGCAGATGAGTGGATCAATAAAATGTGGTATATACACACAATGGAATACTACTCAGCTGTAAGAACCAATACACTACAATCGCACGTGATAACATGGATGAACCTTGAGAATCTTATGTTAAGTGAAGCAACCCAGGCATTGAAGGACAAATACTATATGACCTCAATGATATGAAATAAGTTAACTGCCTCAGAGAGCTAGAGTCTGGAAAAGTGGCTTACTAGAAATCGGGGGGTGGAGGAAGGATGTGAGTTAATGTCTGTAGGGGTGGAATCTGTGATGAGCTGGGGGTAAGTATGAGCACAAAGAAGGGACAAAATGGGGGCAAGGGGTTACCTTTGGGTGGGGTTTTCTGGGTTTGAGGGGGGCTGGGGATGGGAAGAGGGGTAATATGGTCCAAGAAATAGGTGGGAGGGAGGGGCAACATACAAACATGGGAGAGTGCCAGAAGTTCGTTGAGAACTAAATGTTGAGTAAAACATATCAAAGTATAAATAGGAGGGTCACCTGGTTAGGACGCTCAGGGGGTATGGTCTGATGCGGGACGGACTCCGGAGGGAATAGCTGAAGGCTCATTTTGCCAAGGTGGGTTCTACCATTGGGTGGGGTGGACCCATATCCTGGGGAAGACTAATGCCGTCGAATAGAGAGAACTGTATCTCTCGTGAGAAAGGACGGCTCCCAGGGCATTAGATTGGCAGGCGTTGTGGGCCCTAAGGGGAGGGGAAAATGGACGTGCAATGGATAGAACAAAGGTAAATAAGGGGGCAAAAGAGGAGTTATGTGAGAGTACACGAGGATGAATATAAAACAGCTAATATTACACCAAAAACATATAGGGGACGACAGACTAATAATGAAAACCATAAGACAAAACATAGGATAACTAAAAAATTTAGAAAACTGTACAACCTAAAGTATGGACCACATAGTAAGCACAAATGTTACCTTGTTTGAAAACTATAGTTTTGGAATCTGTACATCAGTTTCAGGAAATATGATATGAATAAGTTAAAAGATTATTGCTGTGGAAGGGAAAAGGTTTTATGGTGGATCTGGGGAAATACTGTATATTGTATAGATGAATTTTGGTGATCTAAGACTCTTCGGAAGCTGACATTATGTTGGGATTCACTTTACGGGAAGTTTTGGATCACAGAGTGGTTCAACAATGGCAGCGGAGGAATACTGATATAGGATGTTATTGACAGGATATATATGGTTGACAGGGAGTTATACAGGGCATATGCCCAGGGTATATGGTAATGTCTATATATACTCATAGTGGAAACAATTAAAAACAACAGCTTGGGGGGTACTGGGCTCCTGGCCGGGGGGTCACTGTTGTGGGCCCTGGGAGAGCAGCGGCAATCCTCCAGGTACAACGGCAAGAACCAGGAAGGAAGGAGGGCCCAACAGTGGGCTCTTGATACTAATGGCTACACTTTTGAGCCTATGCACCTGCAATAAGAACAAGGCCTAGAGTAGCACTGTGCCTGGGGGTTTCCTCCTGACAGCCTTCATGTTACTCAAATGTGGCCACTCTCACAGCCAAACTCAGCGTGTAGATGTGATGCATTCCCCCCAGCGTGGGACACGACACCCGGGGATGAGCCTCCCTGGCACCGAGGGATCACTACCACATACCAGCTGAAGAAGCAACTAGAAAATGACCTTGAATTAAAGATTCAATGCGGAACAGCAGAATATACCTGTCTACATATAATAACATGACTTCGGGAAGCGGTTTGACCTAATGTAAGGGGGAAATGGAAAGGAGAAATGAGATTATAAGGCTGTGAGTCTCTAAAAAAGAGTCTGGAGGTTGTCAGAAGGAATACCCCTATGTACAACTGAACAGAGTCTAAGAGACAGATAAGGTAGATACAACCCCAGGTATTGGTTCTTTTGAGGGATAAAGAGACCCACGGGTTCTATGGTCATGGCAGAAGGGGTTCACTGCCATGACAGATGGCCCTTCTTTGGAGCTGGTGTTTCTGCGTGATGGAAATGGACTCAGAGGGGATCTCTTTTCACAAGACTTGCATGCTACTTTATTGGAATTGTAGTTGGTGCTGAGTTTAAGATATATGTAGGGGATTTGAATCTCTGGACTGATAATATGACACCCAGGCCCAGAGCCTCAACAGACTTCAGCTCCTACACTTTGACTTATTGGACTTACTCCACTCAGCTAACATGGAGTTGAAGAAGGTCAACCACCACAACATGGAGCCTAGAGTGTCTACAACTAGAAGCGGGAAGAGTGCATCCAGTACCCATGTGGAATCTAAGCCCTCACTTGACATAGGTGTGCAATGGACACAACCAATCCAATGTCCACAGAGGAAATGTGGAATGGGTGTGGGAACGGTAGCCATGGGGGCTGCTGGGTGTGGGGAACGGGAGGAAGAGATGAGATGTGGAGGCGTTTTCGGGACGTGGAGTTGTCCTGGATAGTGCTTCACGGACAATTACGGGACACTGTAGATCCCCCCAGGGCCCACTGGATGGAACGTGAGAGAGTCTGGGCTATGATGTGGACCATTGACTATGGGGTGCAGTGATGCTCAGAGATGAACTTACCAGGTGCAATGGATGTATCACGATGATGGGAGAGAGTGTTGCTGTGGGGGGAGTGGGGGGCGGGGGCGGTGGGGTTGAATGGGACCTCATATATTTTTTTTAATGTAATTAAAAAATAATAATAATAAATAAATATTTAAAAAAAAAAAAAGAAATATAAAAATATATTCCTACATTTACTGAAGAAATTGGACATGCAATTAAAAACTTTACCACTAAGAACTCTAGGCTCACATGGCTTCTTTATTGAGTTCTTTAAACATCTAAGGGGAAAAAAACCCAAATTTTATCTAAACAACTACAGAAATAAAACAAGAATAGTTTCCCATTTGTATTATGAGGTCATCATAACTTGATACCAGGATCTTATAAGACTATTACAAGAAAGCAAAATCACAAGCTAATCTCTCCCATGAGCACAGATGAAGAAAGCCTTAAATAGAATATCAGCAATTCCCATTTGCTATGTGAAATATAATCAGAAGAAAGCTGTTATAGCTATTCTAATAGCAAACAAGAGATTGTCAAAAGAGTAATACATTATGATAATATTGGCTTTATTTCAGGAACACAAGGTTGGTTTAACTTCTGAAAATCAATCAAGGCAATTCACCACATTAACAGAATAAAGAAGAAAAAATACATGATCATTCATATAGACACACAAAAAAGCTTTTGATAAAATTCCACACTACATTAATGTTTAAAACTCATCAGAAAGGAATAGAACACAGACACATAAACTAATGGAATAGAACTGAGAGCTCAGAAATAAACCCACGCTTCTATAGTTGATTGGTTTTTGGCAGGAGGGCTAAGTCCAATCAATGGGAAAAGAATAGTCTTTTCAACAATTGGTGCTGGGAAAACTGGATATCCTCAAGCAAAAGTATGAAAACGAACCCCTTCCTCACACCATATACAATATTTAACTAAAAATGGATCTAAGTGGATCTGAATATAAGAGCTAAAACTACAAAACTCTTAGAAGAAAACATAGGAGAAAATCTTCAGAGTCTTAAATTAGGGAATGGATTTTACACCAAAAACATGAGCAACAAAGCAAAAAAATAGATAAATTGAACTTCATCAAAATTAAAAATTTTTGTGCATCAAAAGACTTTGTAAAGAAAGTGAAAAAACAGCCTACAGAATGGGAGAAAATATTTGCAAATCATATATCTGATAAGGGTTTAACATCCAGAAAATAAAAAGAGCTACAACTCAAAAATAAAAAGATAAACAACCCAATTAAAACAATGGGCAAAGGACCTGGATAGACATCTCTCCAAAGATATACAAATGACCAACAAGCTCATGTAAAGATGGTCAACATCATTAGCCATTAGGGAAATGCAAACCAAAACCACTATGGGATACCACTTCAAACCCACTAAATAAAAATAAGGATGGGGGGAAACGGACTTGGCCCAGTGGTTAGGGCATCCGTCTACCACATGGGAGGTCCGCGGTTCAAACCCCGGGCCTCCTTGACCCGTGTGGCGCTGGCCCACGTGCGGCGCTGATGCGCGCAATGAGTGCCCTGCCACACAGGGGTGTCCCCCGCGTAGGGGAGACCCACGCGCAAGGAGTGCACCCGTAAGGGGAGCCGCCCAGCGCAAAAGAAAGTGCAGCCTGCCGAGGAATGGCGCCGCCCACACTTCCCATGCCGCTGACGACAACAGAAGCGGACAAAGAAACAAGACGCAGCAAACAGACACGGAGAGCAGACAACCGGGGGAGGGGGGGGAATTAAATAAATAAATAAATCTTAAAAAAAATTAAATAAGGATGGGTATTATTTTTTAAAAATACAGAAAATAAAAATTGTTCGGCAGATTACAGAGAAATAGGAAACTATGTGCATTGTGGGTAGGAATGTAAAATCGTGCTATCAATACAGAAAACAGTTTTGCAGTTCCTCAAAAAGTCAAACATGGCATTACATATGTTCTGGTAATTCCGCCTCCAGTTACTAACCCCCAAATAACTGAACACAGATATCAGCACACTAATGTTCACAGTGGAATGTTTACAATTGCCAAAGGTGGAAGCCACCCAGTGTTCATCTACAGCTGTGTGAATAAATAAAATGTGTTACATACACACAATGTATGAAACATAAAAAGAATGAAGTTTCAATACCTGCTACTAGATGGATGAACCTTAAAGACATCATTTGAGTAAAATAAGGCAAACACAAAAGGACAATTATTGAGTGATTTCACTTATATGAATACGTAGAACAAGCAAATACACAGAAACAGGGAGTAGATTTCAGGTCACCAGGGGCTGGGGAGGGGGTGGGGTTAAGGTAAGTATTGGAAAGAAAAATATAAAACCGCTATCATTTACAGACAACAAAATTGTATATGAGAAAAAAAAAACAAAGACCTCTATAGTTAAACCATTAGAATTAATAAGTAAATTTAGCAAAGGTTGGTAGATATAGGTCGATATTTTAAAAATTAATTGTACTTCTATATGCCAGAAACAAATAATTAGGAATGAAAATATTTTTAAATATAATTTATAATAGAATCAAAAAACATAAAATACATAGAAATATAACTAATAAAAGAAATATAAAACCTCTCTACAGAGACAACTAAAAAATGTTTACGGAAAGAAATGTATTAGGACCTACAAGAATGGAGGAATATACTTTGCTCATAGATTGCATATTGTAAAGATGTCAGTTCTCTTCAAACTGACCTACATGTTTGATGCAATCTCAATCAAAATCTCAGCAGGATTTTTTGTGGAATTTCAAAAGCTGCATCAGAAATGCATATGGAAATGCATATGACCAAAAATAAACAAAAGAGTATTGACAAAGAAGAAGAAAGAAGGAGGATTTACACCACCATATATCAAGACTATGTATATAAAGTTATAGTAATTAAGCTATAAAGTTTGAATTGGTACAAGGACAGTCAAACAAATGGAACAAAATATGACTCTAGACACAAACTCGCACATGATTTAAGACAAAGGTAACACTATTAGTAAAGTAGGAATTGACGGCCTTTTCAATAATTTATGCTATGTCAGTTGGATATTCATATGCAAAATCGAATTGAGACCTTACCCCATATCACACTGTACACAGGAAACAATTCTAGGTCGCTCGTAGAACTTACTATGAAAGCTAAAACAATAACGCTTCTAGAAGAAATAATAGGAGAGTATCTTCGTGTCCTTGGGGTAGGCAAAGATTTATTTTTAAAGGACACAAAAAGGGATAATCATAAAAGAATAGATCAATATATTGGACGCATTAAACCTAAAGACTTTGGCCCATCAAAAGTCATGGTCGGGTATGAAGCAAGCCTGAAATGTGATAAGACGTTTGCCCTACGTACATCTGACAGAGGACTCATATCCAGAATTCATAAACAACTCTACAGAGCAACACATTAGCCCTCACAGAGAAATGGATAAAAACAAGAGACAACCCAATAGAAAAATGGATAAAATACTTGAGTAGACAACATCACAAAAGAGGAAATCCAAGTGGCCAAGAAAAGTTTGTCATCCGGGAAATGCAAATTAAAACAATGATCAGGTATCACTACCCATGCTGACGAGTAAGGTTATTATAGAGATGTGTGGTGGTTTTAAACTATGTCTGCAAATTCTCTGATATCCCTTCCCTCAAAACGGGAAGCCTAATTCCTCTCCTCTTGAGCGTGGGCTGGACTTCCTGACTCGTTCCTCATGGAAGTGACAGTACAGGACAAGGTCATAAAAGGCGCAGCAGCTTTCTCCTTGCTCTCCATCCTTGGAATCACTTGCTCTGGGGGAAAACCCAGCTGCCATGTTGGAAGATCCTCTGGAGAGATCCACATGGTAAGGAACCACGACCTCTGGAAACCAACCAGTACGGAACCGAGGGAGCCAACCTGGAAACATCCCCCAGCCCCAGTCAAGCCTCGGGACCGCTGCCGCCCCAGGTGACATCTCAACTGCAACCTCAGGAGACTCTGCACCAGAACCACCCAGCTAAGTGGCAACCAGATTCCTGACCCAGAGAAGCATGAGCTAGTAAAGCTTGTTGTTTTAAGCAAGTGTAAGTGTGGGTGAGTAGGAATAACACTGGGGTTCTCACTCATCGCTGATGCGAGTATGAATTGATAGAACCACTCTGGAAATGGACACCGCTATTGAAATGGAATAAGTGCATACCCTATGACTCAGCAATTACACTTCTAGGTATAAACCCAATAGAAAGGCACGTGTGTGCATCAAAAGGCGTGAATGCGCGCAGTGGCCCAAACCAGAAGCAGCCAGACAGCCTGCAACAGCAGAAAGGATTAACAGGGGTATTTTCACACAGTGCAATGCCACAGTGGCGAGAGGAATGAGGATAACGATACCCAACAACACGGCGAGGCTCACAAGCAAGCTGAGCGGAAGCACGCTCAGAGCGTTCTGTATGGTCCCATTTACAGGAAGTTCAAAATGGGCAAAACTGACCTACAGCATTGGGAATCGGGATAGGAGTTAGCGTGGGGTGGTAACTAGGCGGTGGCATGTGTTTTCTTGGTCTGGGTGGCTGCTATATGGGAGTGGTCCTTGTTATAATTCAAGCTGTCCACACAGGACGTGTGCACTGTCCCGCATGTGTTTTATACTTCTATTCAAAAGCTGACTTTTAATGTCCCCTTTGGCACCATCCACAGAGCTACCAAGCACTGTACTTCCCTGGCTCTCTTCCTGCCCTCCCACCAGGGGAGACGGTGCTAGAAGCTGTGGCCTGGGACAAGGGGGCCTCTTCCTCCAGACAGCCTTGCAGCACCCCTCCACCTCCTGTGATCTACTTAGCCTTTCTCAGAGGTATGCTATGCCTGGCACCCCCCGGAACCCCCGAGACTGGAGCTCCTGGAGGGTGCTGAGCATGACAGCAGCACCATAATTAACAGGAGAGGCATTTGCTGAGCAATGCATATGTGGCGGGCACTTTTCTAAGCATTTGCATGCAGTGCAGCGACTCATTTAATCCTCCCACTAAAACGGTGGGCAATTATTATCCCCATTCTCCAGATGAGAAAATGGAAGAACAGAGCGATGAGTTAAGTTGCCTTAAGATCTAACAGCTAATAAATGAAAGAGCTGGGACTTTAACCTGTCTGGTCCTGTAGCAGTTTGATATAGTTATGAATTCCAAAAATAGATATTGGATTACGTTTGTAAACCAGTCTATACCTGGGCATGGTTAAATGATGATTAGGGCTTTGATTGGGCCACATCCTTAGGGCGTTGAGTCCCCACCCCTTGGTGGATAAAAGGCATGGCAAAGGACAGAGTTGGGGGGTTTTGATACTGGAGTTTTGAGTTGGGGCTCGGGAAGTGAACACACAGGAGAAGAACACAGGAATAGAGATGGCTCCGTAGACACGGCAGAAGCCCGGGGGAGAGGCAGAGCTGTTCACCTCATAGTCTACAGCTGGCCTTGCAGAGAAAACAGAGGGTCTTGGTTGTGAGGAAAGAGAAATGAACCCCGGGAAGAGAGGAACCCAGGAAGCCTGAACCCTGGCAGACGTCAGCAGCCTCTTGCTCTAACATGTGGCAAAAGTCTTTGGTGAGGGAAGTAATTTATGCTTTATGGCCTGGCAATTGTAAACTTCTACCCTAAGTAAATACCCTTTATAAAAACCAACTGATTTTTGGTATTTTGCATCAGCACCCCTTTGGCTAATACAGGATCCAAACTTAGAAAACGCTTGCCTTTGGTTAGGAGACAGGCCCACAGATGCCAAGGAGGCCAGGTGCCTGGAGCCCTGGACACCCAGCTACGCCCCCGGCTGCACCTGGCACGCTCCTCGCTTCCTCCAGGCAGGCAAAGCTGGGTGTGGACAGAGCTGAGCGCTGTGCGAGGGTCACCTCCTGAAGGCTCCGTCCTAAGCTTCGAGGGCAGCAGGCCAGGCCCGGCGCCCGGTCTGGGCTCCTAAGGCTCTGGGGAAGCAGGTGGAAGCTGCAGCGTGGGATTTGGGGGACGCCTCTTCCCACGCCTGGGAGGAGGGCGTGGGAGCTCCTTGGGCCTCAGGCCCCCACTGACAGCTCTCAGGGTGGAGGAGGAGATGGAGGTGGCGACCCGCTCCCATCCCAGGTACAAAAGGAGCCTCTGCTTCCGGCTCCTCCCGTCACGCCAAACCCCCCCAGATCATGTCACCCACCCCACCCCCAGGCCAGGGGTCTGTGGAACAGGCCCTTGCAGGTAAAGCTGGTCTCCCTTGGGAATGAATTCTAGCATCCCACTGCCCTCCACCCTCACCTGGATGACGGATGACCAGTTTCTCTTTGGGGCCGCCTTCACCCTCTCCTGCTGCAGTTCAAGCTCACCTGGGAGCGAGGGGCATGCAGCAGGTGATTTGTGCCAGGGCTGGGCGGGTGTGGCTGAGGCTCCAGGGTCAATGACAGACCCCAGAGCATTAGAAGGGAAAGTCAGGGTTACCCCTGCCTGACAGAAAACAGCGCTCCCCAGTGTTGCAGGAGACCACACAGCCCCGCCCCAAAGGCTGCACCTTCTACAGCCAGAAGGAGGTGAGAGAGGGGACCACCCCAGAAGGAGGTGAGAGAGGGGATCACCCCAGCAAAGCAGGCACAGCTGTCAGTGCCAGAGACCAGAGACACCAGGGATAGCCTGACCCTGATCAGCAAACAGACCCGGGAACCGGGCCTGGGAGGAAACGGCACTGAGCAGGCGCGGCCCTCGGTCCGGCCACCGCCGGCGAGCACCAGGTCCACGCGGCTTCGGCACACCTGCGGGTGATCGTAAGAGTGCACTGCTGAACCCAGCGCGCCCACAGGCCACCCGTCAAAGCCAGAATGAGAGGGGCGGGCTAGGAAAGCGGGAAGGCAGGACAGACAGCCGCCTCCACCCGCGATTCCCATTCCCCGCGGCCTTCGCCTTCCTGGGAAGCTGTGAAACACGCAGGTGCAAGGAGGTCACCTAGTTGACAGCTTCCCTCCCACTGTATTATTCATGGGCTCCCTTCTGGAGGCCTGAGCTCCAGTTTCCAACAGCCCGGGCTTGCCAGGTCAGCTCCCCGGCCCAGCCCACAGCAAGCCCCACTCTTTACACCCCACGCCCTTCCGTCCCCTTCCCAGGAAGGCGCCCTCCCTGCAGCAGGTCAGCGCCCAGCTGTCAGGGCCCTTTAGTGAAGGTGAGAACTTTGGGGTCAGGGAGGAAGAGCAAAGAAGTGAAACCCTGGCCGAGTCAGGCGCGAGGAGCTGACACTGCCTGTGGGAGCTGCCTCTCTCTCCCTCTCTCTCACACACCCTCTGAATGCACGGTTCCAGATACTGTGCTCTGAATAAGTGTGAAAGCTCGGCAAAGGCCTGGCTTGCCCATCACACAGTGTTCTGCATACAGTAGGTGCTTAATAAACATCAATTAAAATGAACACCTTCCCAAAGAGATGGGTGTCAAACTGACAGGGTGGGCAAAAGCCATCAAGCCACTCAAAGGACATCTCTGCTTGTGTTGAAAGACTGTCATGTTATTTAAATACTTATCCACATGTATCTTCCAAATTCTACATAGTTCAAGTCATTATACAGAAAGGTAACTGATAAAAATGACACACGTACAGCCCGATGCTTTTTGCCAACCGCTTTCACGGGAGCCCCCTTCCTCTCTGACTCGAGGGGATTGGACAGGGAGGGGTATCTCCCCCGACTCTCCAGCAAAGGAAACCGAGGCCGAGAGCGTCACAGCACTCGGGTGGCCCGAGGGCCTATACCTGACACCGTGCCCTGCCTGCCCCGGGGGCTCTGCTTCACCACTGCCTGTCTCGCGGCCTTGCGGGCACCACGCACACCCAAGAGAATACAGAGCGATGAGCCCGCGGTCCTCCCTGCAGGGCATCGGGCTGGGACCGGGCAGCCGGGGCTGAGGTCGGGACCAACACAGGACAAGTACCAGCCTGGCCAAGAGCGGGGGCTGGGGTTAAATCACAGAAGCCACTGCCTGGGCCCCTCCCGTGACAGCTGAGAAGAGTTGGAGGCCCAGATCGCCAAGTATGGCCGGACCCTACAGGGGCACCCTGCACAGGGCAGAGGGCCCACCCCGAGGCCCGCCTCATTCAGTCCCGTACACCCCCCGCCTGGACGCTGTGAGCACCCAGGGTGACTCCCAGGTGAAGGCCAGACACACCAGACAGGGCAGGTTTGAAGGAGGGTGACCCTGACCCCAGGCTCAGCTCCATCGGGCCTCTCTGCGTAGCGGGGGTGGATCTCATGGTCTTCGGGGCTTGGACTCCATCCGGGATTTGGCTCCAACCTTCTCTCAGTGCAGCACAGAGTAATGGTTAAGGGATCAGACTACCTTGACTCAGATTCTACCTTGCTTGCTAGGTGACTTTGGGCAAGTTGCTTAACCTCTCTGTGCCTCAGATTTCCCATCTGTAAAATATGGGAACCAGCCATTCTTATCACCTTCTTATCATGAGGACTGAGGAGGTATTTTATGCGGCTGGGCCCGGTGGCTGGCACACAGATAGCGCTTAATAAAAGTTGTCCATTATGCCTGTCAGCTCTGACACAAAATCTGTGACAGAGGTCACAAACGGGCAGTCCCTGGGCCTCATCCAGTTGGCAGAAGAGTTTTCCTCCCTCAGAATATACACTTTACAAGCCAGAAACCGGGCTCATAGTAAGGACTCGATATGTATTTGAAAGGGAATGAAAGGCCTTATGTTTTTAAGTATTTGAACTAGTTACTAATTCGATTTTGTACTTTGTAATAATCTGGGTTTCTGGTCCTTCTGAGAAATCTGAGTGTGTGGCCACACTTGCGGCCTGCCTCGGGGCCCCGGGCAGGAGGGGAGCAGCTCCCCTTCGGGGGCGGGCAGCGTGCAGTTGGCGGCAGAGCCCGCCCTGCCAGCCTCACTCTCGTCCATCCCCCCCTGGACGCTGGAGGCCGCTGGGCGTTCAACCACGGCCCAGGGTCTGTCACGGGGGAAGTCCCCACAGCAAGGACAGCTTGGACGTACCCAGGCCCAGGGCATGCTGCCCTTGGGGACTTCCCCTCCCAGGCCACCGCCCACGCCCAGGCTGGGAAAGGAGCCTGGGGTCTGCCGGGCACTCTAGACCCCTGGTCACCCAAGCCTCCTCTGCTGTGGACAGGCCAGAAGGCCTCCCCAGAAGAGCAGGCCTCACAGGCCCCCAGCTGCCCCAGCGGGAAGATGAGCTAGATCCTCGTGCTTCTCCAGGAAAGCGCGCCGAGAAGACAGAAGAACTCACACATGCACACACACACACGCACACACGCACTCGCGCACCAGAGGCAAGTGCCCTTCTAAGGTAGTCTCTTTCCACTCCGGGCCCCACCTGCATCCTGGCCTTCCGTGGCAAGGGAACACCAAGCGCTCTGCTTGGTGAGCGTGGCCTGAGGGGCCGTGGCTGGGAGAGGCTGGCTGTGGCACGGGCCCCGGGGCAGGAGGCAGCCCCCATCCTCGCCACGCCCTCCCCACCCCTGCCAGGGCTCGGGCTCCTCGGGGAGGGACGTCATCCTTCTATCTGCCCAGTCACGTCTCAGCCCTGGGCTCGGCCCTGTCTTTTCTCTGTTCTGGTCTTGGGTGTGTTTGTGTGGTCTGTCTCCTCCAGGTCAATACGCAGCCACCAGCCACGTGTGGCTCCTGGAGACTGGATGAGGCTGGTCTGAACTGAGCCCTGCTGCAGACGCAAACTGCGCACCAATCCAAAGACGTACTATGGAAGAAAGAATGTAAAATGCCTCCTTACTAGCTTGTTATATTAAACTTATTGAAATGATAATATTATGGATATATTGGGTTAAATCGGATATGTTATTTTTTTAAAAATGGACAACTAAAGAGATAATGACAATTATTATTATTTTTTAATGTAGTCTTTTTTAAAATTTATTTCTCTCCCCTTCCCCTCCCCATCCCGGTTGTCTCTTCTGTGTGTCTATTTGCTGGGTCTTCTTTGTCTGCTTGTGTTGTTGTCAGCGGCACAGGAATCTGTGTTTCTTTTGGTTGTGTCATCTTGTTGTGTCAGCTCTCCGTGTGTGCAGCACCATTTCTGGGCAGGCTGCACTTTCTTTTCACGCTGGGCGGCTTTCCTCACGGGCGCACTCCTTGCGCGTGGGGCTCCCCCACGCGGGGGACACCCCTGCGTGGCATGGCACTCCTTGCGCGCATCAGCACTGCGCATGGGCCAGCTCCACATGGGTCAAGGAGGCCCGGGGTTTGAACTGCGGACCTCCCATGTGGTAGACGGACGCCCTAACCACTGGGCCAAGTCCGCCGCCGAGATAATGACAATTAAATGCAATATATGGGAAGCGGCTGTGGCTCAAGCAATTGGGCTCCCGTTTACTATATGGGAGGCCCTGGGTTTGATTCCCGGGGCCTCCTGGTGAAGGCGAGCTGGCCCACGACATGGAGGGCTGGCGCAGCAAGATGATGCAACAAAGGGAGGTGCAGAGGAGAGACAGCGAGAGACGTAGCAGACGAAGGAGCTGAGGCGGCTCAAGAAATTGAGCGCCTCTCTCTCACACCAGAGGCCCCAGGATTGGTTCCCAGTGCCTCCTAAACAGAAAGACAGGAAGAAGAAAGACAAGCAGACACGGGAGAACACACAGAGGGCAGACAGGGAGCACAAACAACAACAAGGGGGGAGCAAATAATAAAAAATAAACGCCCTACGTGATGTTGGATGGAATCTGGGAGTGGAAGAGAAAGGCTCAAAAGGACATTATTGGGACATATGAAAAAACTGGAAGGTAGAATGTAAGCTTTATGTTAATACTAAATTTCCTGAACGTGGTAACTGCCCTTAAGGTGGTTACATAAATGAATACCTTGTTCTTAGGAAGTGTGCATGGAAGTATTATGTGTTCAAGGAGTGTGATGTGTGCAAACTGTTCTCAAATGTTCAGGAACTAGATATACAGGCAGACAGATGATGGATTATAGAGAGAAGAATAAACAGAATGATACAGGAAATGTGGCAAAATGTTAAAATTGGTGGATCTGGGTATGTTGGAGTTTTCCATACAGGTTCTGTATTGTTTTTGTAATAGTCCTATAAGTTTGCAATTACTACAAAATCAAAAAATTTTTTAAAAGCATGTATTATCAAAAACAATTTCACCTTTTTCTTCTTATTTGTTCTAAGTGGCTACTAGAAAATGTTAAACTAACGTGGTTTGCATTCGTGGCTTGCATTCTATTTTACTGGGCAGCAACTGCTATGGATTCTCGGCACAAATCCCACCAACCAGGCAAAGCCTTCTGTACAGGTGATGCTCAACGCTGGCTGACCAATGAGTGAAGGGCCACCCCAACAGGGCCATGGACCCTAAAGTACAGAGGAGGACTGGGTTGGAAGGACCCCCTGCCCCCCTGCCTGGTGTGTGCTGGAACGTTCTAGTGTCAGCCCACTCACGGATCTACTTCAAGGCAAAGCCCTCGGCAGAAGGGCAGAGAAGCCTGGCTTGGAGTCTATTGCCTTTGGCTACCTGGAGATGACATCCCGCTCTCCGGGTCCCAAGAAAGAAGGGCAAGATGAGCTTCCTCCCAGTGCAGGGGGCAGATCAGGGCAGAAGACACAGGGACGGATGGAAGGATGCGCAGCCCCGCGGGAGCCCAGACAAGACGGCGAGGCTCCCACCTCTGCAAGCAAAGAACAATCAAGAAATGGGGCAGTGCTAAAGGCAGCCCCTTGGAGGGTCCCAAGCCCTCCCGACCCAAATTCCCGAGAAGCCAGGAAAAGGCAGCGTTCCTCGGGGATAGGATTGGGGATACGAATGGATTCCCAGACAGGGTTGCAGCTGCCCCTCTTTCTCTCTCTCTCTCTTCCCTCCTGTCTCTTTCTCCCTCCTCTACTTCCCTCCCTCGCTTTCACCGGCTCCCAAATTACAGCCTTCTTTCAGAAACAGACACAATCAAGGTAGTGAGCTGGGTCCTTGTCACAAATGGCATCTCAGGTCCTCTCCAAATGGAGTGTGGCCTTTAAAGCAGAGCACAGTCCTGCTAACAACCTGCTTCAGGGACGATGCGTCTCCAGGAAGGCTCGGGCCAGGAAAGGCTCCTTTCCTCTTAGGCCAAGGGGCCGGCGGGGGGCTCTGTGTGATTGTGATTGCAGGGCCCTGGGCTGCTGGGTCTGGGAGATGAGAGCATGCCTGTCTCTCCTCAACACACCTCCTGCTGGGAGGGGAGGAGCAGGGCTTGACCTACCACCACTCGGGGCCAGCTTCATCTGAAGGCCTTAGACAAGCCACTTCCCCACTCTGGGCCACAGACAAGTCCACCCCCCCACACACTCAGTTTTCCCATCTGTAAAATGAGAAGGTAGGAGTAGATGAGCTCTAAGTATTCTTACAGCCCTAGGTCACCAACTCAAATGCCTAGGGAGGTAGAGCAAATGAGTGAAGTAGTGTCAAATGGTCAACAACAGGGAGTGGTATGGATTGTGGAGAAATAAAGTCCATGAGCCCACCTAAATCTAAAGGGTGCCTGGAGACAAAACTCATCTGCATGACAGAAGTCAGAAAGGAGAATAGTGGTTCCTTCTGGAATGAGACAGCATTATCTGGGAAGGGGCATGAGGGAGCCCACCAAGGCCCTAGAAATGTTCGTATCTCAATCCGGGTGATGGCTACACAGTTCTATACATAGATAAAATTTCACCAATTTCATTTACGATTTGTTTTCCTTATTTGCATATTTGTATATTCTTCAATTAAATAGTGCTTAAAACAAAAATAGAAATAACAAGGGCAGCTGTAACTCAGCTCCAACCAACAACTGCCAATCAGTAAGTTAGACTTACTGTTGCCAATTTTAATAAGAGATGTCAGAAATCTAGATTTTTTTGTGAAACTGCTGAGATTTTTAATGTTGTTAGTAACTAATTCAAAACGAAAAAGCACACGTATATACCTTCAGGCCAAATTCACTTTATGCATATATAAGATTGTCAAGTTCTCAAAATATACAAGTCTACAAGGTAATGAAAATTATTTCCATTTTTACAGATGAGCAAACTAAGACCTAGGTGAGATTACACGGCAGTCTAAGGCTACAGAGCTCAAGAGTAGAAGAACTGGCATTCAATCCCTTTGCCTCCAGGCTGTCGTACAAAAATCACAAAGGGGGAAGAGGACTTGGCCCAGTGGTTAGGGCGCCCGTCTACCACATGGGAGGTCCGCGGTTCAAACCCGGGGCTTCCTTGATCCATGTGGAGCTGGCCCATGCGCAGCGCTGATGCACGCAAGGAGTGCCCTGCCACGCAGGGGTGTCCCCCGTGTAGGGGAGCCCCACGCGCAAGGAGTGCACCCATAAGGAGAGTCGCCCAGTGCAAAAGAAAGTGCAGCCTGCCCAGGAATGGTGCCGCACACACGGAGAGCTGACACAGCAAGATGACACAAGAAAAAAGTAACAGATTTCCATGCCACTGACAACAATAGAAGTGGACAAAGAAGAACACACAGCAAATAGACACAGAGAACAGACAACTGCAGGGGGGTGGGGGATAAATAAAATAAATCTTTAAAAAACAAATCACAAAGGGACTGGTTATGGCCATCATAATAACCAACACTTGAGTGGGATGAGAATATGCAAAGGAAATGTCAAAAGCAGGAAGCCTAAAGCCCAGCCTGCTGCGCCATTCTCAGCCACCCAGGCTGCAGGCCTGACACTCTCACCCCGCGGGCAACGCGCAGCCTGCAGAACCCAAGAGCACAAATCCGAGGCTCACGTTGGCGGACCAGCTAGGAGCAGCACTGCCTGCGCCACTCCTCATGACAGATCCAGATCAAGTTTCAGAGTGAAAGACTAGAAAACTGTCTCCAAGAGGCTCCTTCTTGAAGATGCCACTTTTCTCAGGGACACGCTTCTGGTCCATAGAGTTGATAAGATTATGCATTTTCCGCCCTATAGGATTCGGTAATGCTATTTTCATATTGAATCAAAATAAACAGGACCCATAAATGTTCTAAATTTTTCTGAATTGGCTCTTCTGCCAAAATCATCATCCACCACCGCTGAATATATTCCTATCAAGATATAGACATTTCCACTACTCCAGAAAACCCCCTTGTCCTCCAGTCATTGCACCCCCAGAAGTAACATTATTCTGACTTCTGCCACAGAGGTGGGTTTTAACTACAGCTGCCCCTTTTATACCATGCCTGCGCACTTCAGTTCTCCTCAGTCCCCACTATTCCCTATTGTATTACACTTGGCCTTACTTTCCTCTTTTGTCTGCCCCCTAGCACCTCTAGGCATGTGGGTTTGCAAACTCTACTCAAGGGGATATGCCTAGAGCCCAGAGTGTGGCAGTGTGGGCATTAGTCCCCAGGCTTGAAGGTAACCAAGACAAATAGTTACAACTGGTTGCTTGATGTGCTCATGATCAGGTAACAATGGGGCTAGAGAAGATAGTGGAATGATTGATGACCTGGCAATGGCCCATTAAGGCAATGAACAGTTACTGAGCACCACTTCAACCTCCACGGGCACAGAGGATGCAAGGAGGAAGAAGATACAGTCCCCTCCAGGAGATGCTCACTGTCCAGTGAGAGGCCAGACCAAAACAGTCTTAAAAAGCAGCCAGGAAGAATGGTGAAAGAGGGACGCCCAGGCTGGAGAGGCAACCAACTCCAGCCAAGCCACCCCATGGGAGTCCGAGGGGGCTTCCCCGGGGGAGACGACTCAGGAGCAACTCAGTATCATCTACATGATAAGCACGAGGCCAGGGTATAGAACCTGTTCCAGCCCCCACTTCTCTTCTACTGGAGGCAAAATGTTCCCACCCTGAAATAACTATGACCTTGCTCACCTAGTCATGGACAAGAAGAACTCAAATCAAGGCTCAAAATGAAACAAAAGGACTTTCAAAAATAAAAGTATAATTGAGTTTGAGACCGCTGAGTTCAAGGGTGATGACAATATTTTTTAAAAACCATCTTTACGCACTAAAACACTGCCTTTTTAAAAACCTCAGCATTCAAGAAAACGGTGACTTTTATTATTTTTTAACTCACTGACACCAACGTCAGTCAGTAAGTCCAGGGCCCTGCCCTCCCCCAGCTCCCACCTGCCACTCTGCCCCCTGGCCGAGTTGCCCATCTTCCTGGCAAAGAACCAGCCTAGGGCAAGGGCGGGCTGGGCAGGACCTGTGATCCCGGCAGCCTCACCAGGTCTCTGATTCAATCCCATCCTGCCATCCTTCAGACCCCCAACTCTCAGACCTGCCTCGACGGCTTCAGGGTCGCTGTTCCCCTAGAGGACCAGGGGGTGTGACCTGCCTCCATGGTAAAGTCCTCCTGTTGTCTTGGGATTGGGGCCCCCCATGGCTCTGGCAGAAGTGGCGTGTCTAGCCCTGGCTGGCGGAGGGGGGGAGGGCTGGAGTGAGTCAGCGCCTTCCCTGAGTGAGGTGTCCCAGCCTGGCATTACGTAGCTCCCCCTGCATGAGTCCCATGCCACTGAGAGCTACTACCAGTAGGCCATTCCACTTGGCTGGCAGGACAGGCAGGTGGACTGGTGCTTAATTCCCTCCTGGAGGACAGTGCCCACCCACCCTGTCCTAGGCCTCCTAGAGGCACGGTGCAGATCCATCTTCAGAAACCCCGTCTCTCTGGCCACTTCCTATCGGCCAGAGTGCCACACACCCAGCAGCATTTTAATTCCAGAGAGCTGAGCTGCTATGCCAATCCGCTGAAAACTCCCCGAAACAGAGGTCCTCATGACATTAACAAGGGGTCAGAGGCGGGCTCTTTTTTTATATATACATAATTATTTTTTTAGTTAGAGAAGTAGTTTACAGAAAAAAGCATGCAGGAAATACAGAGTTACCATAGCCTACCCCTGTTATTAACACCAGATGAGAACTTGAACCCAACCCCAGCACAACCGTCCAGGGAGGGAAGCTCAGGTCTTGTTCCCATCCACGGCTGCATTTGACACCCTTTCTGCTCCAAGAGGCTGAGAAATGCTCATTCCCTAGAAGGTGCTGTGGCCCGGAGCTCCGGAAACTTGGCTGTGCACATGATTCCTTCAAGGATCTTGCCAAAATACAGTTTCTGATTCACATGTGCAGTGGGGCCCAAGCTTCTAACAAGTCCCTAGGTGATGTGGATCCTGGTGTCCACAGGCCAAATTAGAGTAGCAAGGGCTCCCTGACACCTTCACCCCCCAAAGCAGGTGCATTTTAAATTGGGACTTCAGAAAGGTGCCCTTTAAAATACTTAGCTCATAGAAATTAACCTCGAATAGCGTAAGGCAGTTAAGATAGCTTTGGGTGGGGAGGCACACAGGACCATCTGCATCATAACCCCCAAAGCCAAGCCCTTTTTGTCCAGCAGATGGGAGGCCCTGGGACCCTGGGTCAGGACGCCGAGACGGCCATGCATCCAGGACCCTGCCCGGGCAAGGCCCGGCTGGCAGCTCTGGGCTTCCCACCCCCTCCCTGCTGGCCTCCAGCACGCCGAGCAGAGCCTCCCGGCCGACTCCAGTCATTCTGTAGTGCCCCCTCTGCAGCCTGCGGCGTCCTGGCACGCTCTGCCATTCAGACTCTCTCCCTTGCCACCATCCCCAGCCCTGGGGACACAGACAGTGCCATCCATGGCATTCCCCCAGCCAAAGGACCCCCACCCTGCCCCTCCTCTGCAGGGTGACATCTGGTCCCCTCACCCCCCGAGGTGCTGGCCGCAGTGCGCCTACCCCTGCACGTGAACCAAGCATTCATTCCCAGCCAGCGCTCCCCACCACAGGCTGACTCATCAGCACCTCGCACCTGGCCCCAAGCAGGCCTTCAAGCCCCAAACCTCCATCCCACCCCATACCTGCACAGCCTCATTCTTCCTCGCGCTACGGTCTCACTCCACCCAACACACACACACCACTCCAACCCCATAGTTCTTTCCGGCGTATTTCAAAATCCAAATGGGGGTGAAAGCGCTTGCTAAGGGGCTGGCAGGCGACAGCCAATGCCTGGTCTAGTCGGAGACGGCGAAGTACACTGAACAGAAGGCTGCTCGTGAATTACCCGGAGGGGGGACGTGTTACTACGCAGAGAGGGCTAATCTCCCTCCACGGGGCCGCCGGCAGCGCCTGGGCTGGGAGCGCGGTCGCAGCGGGGCGGCGGCGGGCGGCGGGGGCAGCGGATCCCCGCTCGCGGCACGGAAGCAGCCGCTCCAGGTGCCCGCCCCGGGAAGGCCCGGCGCTGCGTGCCCGCCGGCCGGCGCCGCCTCCGCCTTGGAACGCGCGGGCTCGGGCTCGGCGCGCGGCCCGGGCTGACCCGCGGGCGAAACCCGGGGCAGCGCTCCCGGGGACGCGGGCGCCGGCCACTGCCAGCACGGCCCGCGGCGGGCCAGCCCCGGGGCCGCGGCGGCGAGGCGCGAACCGCAGACGGCTCCCGGCTCCGCGAGGGGCGCGCCTTGCCATCGCTGGCCTGGACTGGGGAGGTTGCGGGAGTCCCCTGGGGTCTCCCGCGGGCACAGAGAGGCGATCCGGGGAGGGGGAGCTACGTGACTTCGGGTCCCTCCAGCGTCGCTGCCCACTGCACCGTGAGGGCTGCGCCCACCCCATCTTCACTGGCCAAAGAGAGCCCCAGAGCGCAGAGAGGGACGGGATTGGATTCCAAACCTTCTTCACCCCCGAAATTCTCCCCGCCCCGGACCCGGACTCTCTTTGCAGCGAAAAGCTAAGCGGTCCCAGGAAGAAGAGTGCGTGTGTGCCAGGGCGAGAGGGGAAAGGGCCTGTGCCCCAGGCCACCACCGAGGGCATTCAAGTTCCCGGCAATCAAAGTTACCGCGTGTCGGGTCGCGGGCTCGGAACCTGGCGGAAGGACCCGGCCAGGGACCTGGGGCGGCAGGAGGCCGGGGCGGCTACGGCCACGCCGGGAACAAGTGGTTCGGTGGCTGCGGCTGCGGCCGTGACCCCGAGGCTGCAACTTTCCCGCCGTGCCGCGGGGGAACGGCGCGGGGAAAGCGACGGGAGCGGGGAGGGAAGGGGCGGCGCGCGGCTCTTGGTACCGTGTGCGGAGCGGCACCGCGCCGCGCCTCGGGCTCTGCTCTGCGCCGGTTGTGGCCCCGCCGGTCGCCTGCTCAGACCGCCGCCGCGTCTCGCCGCTGGCGCGAACGCTCATCCGCGTCTCGCCGGCCGCTCTGGGGGTCCCCTCGGACCACCCGATCGCCGCTCGCTGGCCGCAACTTCAGGCGCGCCGCGGGCTCGGACGAGGCGCGCCCCGAATGTCCCGGGGCTCAGCACTCCTGCGCTCCATGCCCTGGACCGGGCCACCCCGCCCCGGCCGGCTCACCGCCCGGCCGTCGTCGGACGCGTCTTTTCGCCGAGCATCGCGCCCCTCTCTTCCGAGCCGCCGCCGCCGCTCAAGTCCGCGATCAACTTTCCCTCGCTTCCTCCGCCCCGCTCGGTCCCCGCCGCCCAGACCCCGCCTCCTGACGCTCCCTCCCTCACCTCGCGCCTCGCCCAGCCCCCGCTCGCCCTGCCGCGCCTCGCATCTCCCCCAGGAAGGGGCCGCCGGGACCCCTGCGCCCCCGGTCCCCACCACGCCCGGACCCCCGGGAGCGGCGCGCAGCCAGGCGGGCACTCAGGGTATGAATATTTCAGTGCAGGCGAAGCTGCCCTCTGCCGATGTCATGGCACCGGCTGCTGTGGCAACTCGACGAATCCCCCAAAGGGCCAAGGAGGAAGCTCGCGGAAGCGGTCTCAGGTGCGTGCCGGACCGTGCCCCGCAGGGCCGCCCGCCGCCAAGCCGAGGGGC
This sequence comes from Dasypus novemcinctus, assembly GCF_030445035.2. NCBI lineage: Eukaryota > Metazoa > Chordata > Mammalia > Cingulata > Dasypodidae > Dasypus > Dasypus novemcinctus. The sequence goes on along the minus strand of NC_080678.1, from coordinate 80,404,294 downwards.
GCGCAGGAGGGCGACGGCCCGGCCAGAGTCCCGCGGGCTCCGCGCCTCGGGCGGAACCGGGAAACGCTCCAGGGAAACGGGAGCGAGCGGCGGGCGCTCGGCCTAGGGGAGCCCGCGCCATCTGCTGGCTTTAAGCGCCCCCTCTCTGCTCCCGGGAGCGCCAAGCAGGGCTTGGTCCCTCGTCCCTCCAGTGTAGTCTGGGGCTTGGCCGGCGGGGCTCTCCAACCCTTACCATGCGCTCATGCTGCTCCTCCTGCTCCCCCCGGCCCCCCCCACGTCCATCGAGCCCCCAATGCTTTCAAATGGGGGCCTCGGATTGGAGACCCTTCAGGTCACCCTGGGAACCCCGCCCACGCGGGAGGCCCTTCTGCAGCTCCCGGAGTGGTGGCCGCCCAGCTGGGTTTGGCTCACCCACAGCGCCCAGGGCCTCCCAACTTTTGGAGACGCAGGTTCCCTCCTGCCCCAGCTCTGTTAGCAAGTCTTGCACACACATTCCCCCCCCCCCCCCCCCAACTTCCCTGTTCCGCCTCCGGAGTTCTGTTTCACAGGCCTGGCTTCAGGTAGTAGAGGTGGGTTTTCCCTGCCCTTGATCTTTACTTCCCCAGGCTGAATATTCTGAATTCTTTTAATGATTCCTCCAGGGTTTCTGGACCTGTCGCTGATGCATACTGACTGTAGCAGCCTGACGCGGGCTCTGCGTTGAGCCTTTCCGGCCTCACCTCTTTCCAGCCTCAGCTCTTTCCATATTCAACAGTCTTTCCCGTAGGTCTTGTCGTCGTCCCCTCTTGCTGTGGAACGCAGGCTTGAAGCAGGTGAGGGGTGGTGCAACCAGACCCTGAACCCAGCATCTACCTGATTGCAGAGCTTCCGTTCCTGCCATTCGTTCTTCATTCATTCATTTATGCGCTATTGTGTGCTAGCAACCAAAACAGGTTTGGGGAATGTGATGCGGAACAGACCAGCCTCGGTTTCTGTTCCTCCTGAAGCTCCTCTAGTGCAGGAACCAGACAGGCATCAAGGAATCACACCAACAGGTAAAAATACAGCAGGGATCAGTTCTAGGAAGGAGAGTACATTAATGGCACCTAGGCTAGGGGATCAGGAAAGGCTTCCTGGAGGAGGTGACACTGAGTTGAGATCTAAAGGATGAGCAGTGGAGGGAGGGTAGAGTTTTAGGCAGGAGAAACAGCATGTGCAGAGGTCCTGTGGTGGTAAGGAGCTGGATATCTGAGGAACTGAAGGGAGGCCAGAGAGGCTGGAGCACGGAGAGTCTAGGGAGCTGAGGTAAGTAAAACTGGAGTGGGAGCAGGGCGGTACTGTGCGGGGCTCTGCTAGCCTTGATCAGGGTTTCATCCTAAGAGTGAAGGCATCAAAGCAGGGTTTTGGCGTGGGATTGACATGATCTGATTTGCAGGTAGAAAAATGAGGAATTGATTGGGAGGCAATAAAGGCTAAGAAGGGACCACTTCATTTACAAATAAATATTGATTTTCCCCAAGGGCGTTGAGGAAGGTGGACCAGAGTGCTAGAGCGGCATCGCTGACCACCTTACGTGGTTTTGGACAAGCTGTTCAGCCTCTCTGAGCTTTGGTTTTCACTTCTGCACCAGGGAGAATAGTGCCTGCCCAGCCGGCCTCCCGGGGGTGGAGTGTGAAAGCACTTTGATAACCTAAAGAACCACGAAGACCTTAGCTGCCAGGGACCTTGCTCTCCCCTGCCGCGGACCTTGCTCTCCTCTGCCGGGGACCTTGCTCTCCTCTGCCGGGGACCTTGCTCTCCCCGAGGCGGGCGTCGCAAAGCCCTCTCCTGCTGGGGGGAAAGCCCCGCTCTACCAAGTGAAGGGTGGAGCGGCGCTGCTTTAGTAAAGTGAAAAGGAAAGTCCTCCTCGTCCTGGAGCTCCCCTTCTCCTTGCCCTCCGGCACAAGCACGGGATGCAGGCTAGCAATCCGAAGCTCCGCCCTCAGCTTTGTACTTGGAAGGGAGACCCAAAGGCAGGAAGTTTAGAAATTAGGCAGAGCACCAAACCCTGACCCGCTGGCTCCTGAGGCCTGCACTGGCCTCAGTTCGCCACTGCATTTTTGGTGGCCAGTCTCCTTTGGTCCCTGCTGCTTTTCTGGGCCTTGTCTCCAAGCCTTGCGGTTGGTTCTGCAAGGCCCTCTTTATCTCACCAGGAAATTTTGTATTTTGCAATAATTAACCAGAGTTCATTTCTGTTGCTGGCCACCATGAGAATTCTGTCTGGTGTGATTCTTATGGTGATTGTAGGGGATCCAAGTGAAACCTGGAGTCAGCATTGCCAAAGTAACTCGACTGTCTCTTCAGTCCAACTGAAGAGCCATGTACAGAAACAGCTGGGGGACAGTGTGATGAGGCTGTCTTTGAGGCCAGGACCAGGTCCAGCAGGAACCCCAAGAACAGTGCAACCCACCCCGACCAAGGAGATTGGGGAAGACTTCAAGTAGGTGGGGCCACTTAAGCAGAACCTTGAAGGATGACTGCACCTGGCAAGCCAAGGCCGGAAAGGGCACTCGAGGTAGAGGCCCTGCGTGTGCGCAGGGTCGCAGGGGCATCGACTAGCTTAGAGCCTGCCGTTAGTGCGGCAGGGCTGGACCAAGGAGCACGCTGGGCAGAGGGGAAAGATGGGTTCTGGAAGGTGAGCACGGGCCCCATCGGGGCCTTGGGTTTCATTCAGCAAGTGATGCAGGGGAGGGGGGTGGAGAGCAGACCTGGAGGTGAAGATGCACAACAGAGCACGCCGGGCTGGAGGGTGGCCCGGAGGCCCAGGGAAGCCCTGGGCAGGCGTCTTGGAGGAAGGGCATCTCCTCTTCACTGTCTCTGTACACCCCAAACACCCACTAACCAGCTGGCTCACTGGCACTCTCAATGAATGAGGAAGGGAGGGAGGAGAGAAAGGAAGGAAAGAGGGAGCGAGGAGAGAGGGCGAGAGGGAGGGAAGGAACGCAGATCTGTTGTTCTAAACGTGTCCGGCCCACTCAGTCCCCTGGGGTTGGATCTGATTCCACCTCGACTTCCCAGCCTCATGCTGGGGTGCGTGCTGCCCCGCTGCCTTCCCTGCGCGAATGGGGGAGAGGCAGGGTGGCAATGCCAGCCTCGCCAGTCCAGGATACAGGAGGCCCGGGCCCTAGCCAGCTCGTCCGAGCCTCAGTATCCACAACTATAAATGGGCACGATAGCCCCCCGCCTCCCTGAACGACCCCCCAGGTGGCTGCGCGGGTCGGAAAGGGAGGCGCAGACTAAAAGTGCTTTATAAACTGAAGAGCACAAAAGCACGCTCGCATCCGAGTCTCTCGCCACCACGAGGTCCGACTATCACTCTTAACGCGCTCGCGCACCTCCCTCCTCTGGGTGCCCTCCCGAACAGCTTTCCTTTCCCGCCTCCCCACGAGGCTCCGCTTCCGGCCCCCCTGTATTCCCACCCCTGAGCTGGTAGAAGCTGTTTGTTGCTTCCTGTCGGCGGCATCCTCAGCCCGCCCGCCCTCTCCCGGGACGGTGCCTGCCACCATAAACCAAGCATGTGTGCTCCTGAGCTGGTTTGTGGGCCCTTGGAGCCTGGCACAGCTGTGGCGGCTTGACGTGGCTGGCGAGAGAGGAAGGCAGGGGAGGCCACCGAGGTGGGCCGGCCCGCCCATCTGCAGAGTAGAGGGCCCCCCCCCCCAGGGCCCCCCGGGAGGCCCGAGTCTCCCTCAGCCCAACCTTGCGTGTTGCCCCCTCTCGCGTTTGGCCTAGGGAGTGAGGATCCTCCCCCCACACGCCTGCCCCACTGCCTGGTCTCCTGTCCCATCATTTATTTATAAGGTGTTCATAGCAAAATGAATGACAAAAAGTTAGAAGCTAATTAAAGCTGGCACGGATTGGCACACGGGGGCATGAATTATGCATTAGTGCAGAATGGCGCTTGGTGGCAAGGACTGGCACCCAGTGCCCTGGGCGCTGGCAAGAAGTGGGCAGGGGTCCTCAGTTCTGCCTGGGCCCCCCAACCTGCCTCTTCAAGGGGTCCTTCATCCAGGGCCCTCCGCCCCTCTCTGGGGGCAGCTGGAGCCTTGTCAGCCCCCACCCCCCCGTGGGCAATTTCTGCGCATCCCAGCACGTCCTGGCTGTGAGAGGCGTCAACGCCATAACCAAAGGCCAGATTCATCCGGCACAAGCCAGTCCCCTGTCTCCAAGCACATGTGTGCTACAGCCTCTGCACAAAGCTGCAAGGCTGGGCTTCCAAACTGGGTGGAAGCAGGCAGAGAAGGCCTGAGAGCCAGCCAGCTCATTACTGGCACGGGCACATCAGAGCTGGAAGACACCTTTCCATACCACACAGTCCAAACCTCTTGATGTACACACAGATGGAGACTCCGAGGCCCAGAGAGGGACAGGCTCCACAGAAGGACACACAGCAAAGTAATAATAATAATCATGATGATGATGATGATGATAGTAGTCATAAAGTGCTAGCATTTATTTCAAGCTGATTTCATGCCAGGCACTGTTTTTCACTCAGACCTCACTGGAAGAAGACATGGTAATTATCCAACTTGACAAATGAGGAAACTGAGGCAGCACAGAAATGTAAATCAACTTGCCCAAGGTCACTGAGCTGGTGACTGGCACAGTCTAGATTAAACTAACCCAGGCAGTCTGACTCTAACCCGGCCCACCCGTGAGCCAGGACTGGTTTTCGCCCGGGCTGCCCTTTAGAATCACCCTGGGAGGCAGGGCCGGGTCTAAAACTGGGATCATTCAGATTTGACTGGTGTGAGGTGGCATCACAGCATTTTTGAAAAGTCCTTGGGTGATTCTAATATACAGAGGGGAACCACTGGTCCAGGGCATGGGGTGGGGTGGATTTTGGCCTTAAAACTTAAGGATGTGAGTTCTTGCTCTGCCACTACTGGTTGTTTGACCTTGAGCAAATGGCTCAACCTCTTACGGTCTCAGTTTCTTCTCCTGTAAAGTGGGGTTAGCAGTGGCAGGGACTCTGAAGGTGGACTCTCTGGGTTGGTTTGAACCCTGGCCCTGCCCCTGGGGTGGACTACCAGACTTCTTTTGGCCTCAGTTCGCCACATCTGTTGAAGGTGCCAATGCTAACAGAGCGTTGTGAGAAACAAATGAGATGATGAAAATGAAGTGGTGCCCGGCATATAGTAAGTGCGCAGGAAAACAGGAGTCACGGTCATTAGCTCTCCTGGGAACAAGGAACCTCGGCCCTACTGGTCCCCGTGGCTGTGGACAGAATCAAAGCATATCATACAGGGAGGCTGGGAACTTGGCGGGCCACAGTGAGGGGTGATGGTAGGAGAGGCTGGGTCCCCCCGCTGCCTCTCCGGGGCCCTGACTCTTTTTCTTTGCTCACAGGAAACAGGAAGACATTATCACCACAAACATGCCAGACCACGCGGACAGACCACTGTTCTCAATCTGGTGTGTGCCAAGTAATGCTCTACGTGTGTCTGTACATATGGAACTACACAGTGCTCGGCTGGGGGCAGGGGTGAAAGAGGCAGAGACACCATGGAGCACTTCTCTACTTTTGAATTTTGAACCATCTGAATGGCTCGAAATATAAAGAATTATAAAGGGTACGCTTCAGGCAGAGGGAAAATGGTCCCAGATGGAAGCTTGGCTATTCAGGAAGGAAAGAAGAGCAATAGAAAGGGAAATATGGGTAAATACAAATGAATCTTGGTTGTATAAAACAATAAAGCTGATGTTTAAAATATATAGAGAGAATTAAAATACACCACACAATAGCATATGAGTCAGGAAGGGGGTAAATGGAGTTAGAATGTTCTAAGGTCCTCGCATTGTCCAGGAAGTGGATAAAAATACATGAGTATACTAAATGTTAATAAATCAAGGATGCCTGTTCTATCTCTAGGCGACCTCTAGACGATATAAAGAGATAAATATATATATAACCAACCAGCCAACAGAGGGAAAATAGACTAGCAAGATAAATAAACACACACACATATATATAACTTTAAAGCGTTTCAAGAATTGTTTGTCGCATAACTAACAATTGGGTAATTGGTCGATGCTGACTCTTATCACACTGCACATATTGTTCTATAGTTTGCTTTTTTTTCTCTTAAAATACGTCCTGAGCTCTTTCCACATTGGTACACAAAGAACTGCCCCCTCTTTTCGACTGCGAGTGTGTATTCCATGGAACGACGGGGACAACAGAGCATCAAGCCAGGGGTTGGGCCCTACTAAGCGCGGGACCTGTGCTGCTGCCACATGCTCGTGCAGCCAGCCGCGACGGCAGACTGTAGTGCAGGCAGCGGGGTGTGCCCCGGGGCGTGTCTGCAGCCTGGACTCAGGTGGCCTAAGCCAGTCCTGCTCTGAACAGACCCTGAGGCCCTGCCTCGGGCCCACTGGTCGCACACTAGACAACCTGATGTCCGTTGAAAGGCAGCCTTGGGTCGTCTGGCTCAGTTTCCCGCCTCTGGGCCCTGGTGCAGTCAAGCAGCCCCAGGAAAGAGCTCGCGCCCACTTCAGTAACAGCCTCGGGGGCTCCAGCTTGGCACGGCCTGCAAGGCGCCCCTTGCTTGATGCACGCCCTCATCGCATCATCTCTTTGAATCACATACTGAGGAAGCTGTTCCATTTTCAACTCTGTCGTAGTCTATGTAAACAGGCATTTTTAACACTTGCTAATCTCTCTTTTTTGAACCAGAAGGGACCAGGCCTTCTGCTCAGACTCTGGCAGGCAATCTTGTCTAGCTGTATTTAATAATATGGTTTGGTTATCACTGGATTTATTTTGATAGTTATTTTTCAGTTATTGCAATTAGTATTGTTGGTTTTTCTTTCATTGATCGTGTTAACCTTACGTTTTCAAAAATCAGTTTAAGAGTTTAAAAGTGAAATATTGAAATTTAAATCCGGCCATCAACAGTGTAATTGGCATGTGGGTAAGCCAGAACTGGCAAAGGTGGTGAGCAAAGGCCTGACGCTGGGCACCCTGGCCGGAAGAATGAAGCCCGCGCATCACTGTAGCGCTCAGCCCCCCAGACCCACCCATCTCCCAGACCAGGCCCACCGCGCATCCAGCCTCAACCCAACCTCTCTTCTCTGTCAGGCCCTACCTCAGCTGGCAGACTGCTAGCTTAAGGCAGGTGTAAGGCTGTGCAGGGCTGCGCTCTTCTAACAGGAAAAAGAGGAGGGAAGAAACCTATGTGAGTATCGATAGGGAGCTGGCTCGACATTCGACGCTCGGATTCCTCTGTCCTATGGAAAACTCTACCCTTCGGCCCTCCCCACCCCAGGCCCAGGTGTACACTGTCCTCTCCCCTGCCCTTGCCCACTGCCCCCCGCCCCGTGCTGACACCCATTCTTCAAGTCCTGTCACCTCCCAGAAGCCTTCCCTGCCCACCGCCCAGGCCCCCAGCTCCTCCCTCTCCTGGGACCCTTCGAATCCCCACTCTCTGGCCACTCCCCTGGTACCTGTGCAGGGCGTGGACTCTTCAGTGATCCCACATGGTGTGCATGTCTAGCTTCCAGTGAGCTTGAAAGCCCCACAGGGCAGTGGAGGCGTGTCTGGAGGAGCACCCCTCAGGGGTCGGAAGGTCCAGGACTCAGCTCTCACTCTGCCACTCTCTGCCAAAGCGACCTTGAACAAGTCACTTCCCCTTTGAACCTCTGTCTCCTCCTCTAGACCTGGGTCAAGGTCCTTCATGGGTCCCTCCTACTTTGGGAGTCTAAGGCCTTTTCATATTTAGCTATATCTTCCCATATCAGTAATAAAAAGTAAGATTTTATATCTTAAGAGTATGACGACCTTGATCTCATGTAATCGTCACAATCACTAATAACTCTGTAAGAGGGTTACTATTATCGTCTCCCTTGCACTGAAAAGAAAATCAAAGCATGTCGTCGTTTGCCAGCGCTGGTGTAGCAGAGGAGCACAGACTAGCTGGTTTAAACAGCAGGCACGTATTGTCTCTCAGTTCGGGGGCTAGAAGTCCAACATCAAGGTGCTAGCAGGGCCCCGCCTCCTCTGCAGCCCTCGGCGTGGCTTGCCGGGGATCCTCGGCCGAACTCAGGCTCTGTCTCCGTCTCATGGCCATCTCCCTTCTCTGTCTCGGCGCTGGTTGTCCGTCTGTCTCACCATATTTTCTCTCTTTATAAGGACACTGGTCATACTGGATGCGAGCCCACCCTGACCCACTCTGGCCTCCTCCTAACGAATAACCACCTCAAAGATCTATTTACACAAAGTTCACATTCACGGGAGTTAGGGCTTGAGCATATCTTTTGGGAGGACACAATTCAATCCGTAACAAGGCACTGGGAGGCTCGATTAATGAAATTAAAGGAGGTTGTACTGCAGCATAAAGAAACCCTAGCATCTCCCTGGCAATAAATAAGAATTTATTTCCTGCTCACACATAGCCCAGTGCTGGTGGAATGGCGCTTCTGCAGGTGTGAGTTGGGGGCGCGGGCTGCTTCCACCTTAGGACAATATTGTCTGAAACATGAGTCCCTGTGGCCACGCATGGGTCACTATGGCAAGGGAACAAAGGGGTGGAGGGGATACACGGGATCCTAACTGCCTTGACCTGAAGTGACACACACCTATCGCCTCATTCCAGAGCGAGTGGATCGCGTGACTCCACCCTACCAGGGAGGCTGGAAAATGTAGCTACGAGCACCGAGCATCTGCTGTGGAGAAGCTAAGGAACTTAGGCCACGCAGGAAGTGGTAGAGGCAAGGATCTGAACCCCAAGAGTGAGACTCCGGAAACTTCTGCTTAACTGCTGGCGGCCCCAGGTCCATGGGACTATCACGGAGATGGTGGTGACTGATAAGACGCCATGCCACGCACTGGCGGGCATCAAGCGGTAAGAAGGACAAAGAAGAGATAGCAGCTAGGCTGAACAGCAGGCAGCCACCGTTCCCCACAATCCTCGCAGTGGCGCCCATCTGGTGAGCACCTGCAAAGGGCCAGGTGCTTTATAAATGTATCATATGAGCTGTGGAATATCCTGGAAAGAAAACCCACTTCCATTCTACAGGTGAGTGAGGAAAGTGAGACTCAAAAAGAGGTTGAGTAATCTGCCCGCTGTCAGGCAGCTGAGAGCACGGGATGGCCCCCAAGTCCGTCTCTGGGCTCTCACCCAGGGCCCTGCAGAGAGCTTGGCCGGGGCGGCCATTCCTAATCTGAAGACGTGCACGGCTGGGAGGGAGGACGGCGGAGAGGCGTGGGCGCCGGGCCTGGGCCCTGCCGATTCTTCCTGCCAGATCCCGGCAGAGGGAGCCTGGGGGGTAGGGGGAGCATCCTGAAAACGCTGGGGACAGACCAGCGCCCGGGACCCTGCCGAGTGCCAGCAGCTGGGAAACACCCACGGGCTCCGCTTCCCGGGGGAGTCCAGATCTGCAGTGCGGGGCGCCACCTAGAGGCCAAGCGCTGCACGGCACCTCTCCCCCTCGCCCCACCACCCCCAGACCTACAGAGGGAAGACTCAGGGGCTGCCTTCAGAGACCTGGGCCAAAAATCGGCGGGCTGGTGGTCTCCAGCAACGCCTGATCTCTTCCATCTGCCCCACTCCTCAGCTCCTGTATCCCCAGCCTTCCTGGGTCTCTTGCCTTGTTTCCATCATAAATATTCATTCAAGACCTCCTGTGGGCCAGGTACTCTTATGGGCTTATTTTGGGGCTGAGCCTGATCTCTTGGGTTCAGTCTGTGCTCAGCTGGCTGGGTGCGCCTGGGCGAGGTACTGCCTCTCTCTGGACGTCAGCCACCTCCCTTGTATAATAAAATGCAGGTTACAAAGAGGGGCAGCAAATGGGGGCGGAAGTCAGGCAGGCCCGAGTTGGAATCCCAGCTGTGCTGCTTCCTTGCTGTGTGACCCTTTGGGAAAGTTAGTTAACTTCTGTGTGCCCAGTTAACTCATCTGTAAAATAAGTTGATAGTGTCTATTGCTGAGCCTTATTATCAAAATTAAATTACATGCAGTAATGCAGTATATGAAGGGCCGAGCTCTGCCTTGCTCTCTCTTCCCCCTTCCTCAAGTGTTAAAACTAGATTTCAGTTCTCAGATCTTTCCTGCCCTTTTCCCTAAGAAGGGTCAAGGTCAATCTCTGGGATGTTCACGCTCTGAACACAGACCCTGCCCACCTGCACTAGGCCAGGGAAGGCCCAGGAGCCCTGGTTTGGGCAGGTCTACCCACTTCCTCCTAGTTACCTCCTCTGTCATGGTGAGGACTTACCTCTTTGCTGACTTGTTGTCGGTATGGTGTTTGGCATCTGTACCCTAAAGTTGCACAGTGCACAACCTCAGCAGCTGTTCATGGCCTGATGTTTAAATTTTCAGTAATAAAAACAAGTGCACTGGGATACAGCCTCACACCAGGCACAGAGGAGGAAGGAGTAGCAGATCGAGTTCCCATCCCTTCAGAAGGTCTCAGGAAGGCCTCAGTGACTCCAGCTGAGACAGAGGCCAAGCTCCTCCACCGGGCGGTGCTAAGCACCCTCCTCCTAATACTGCATTCCAAATTGGGTGGGGGTGGCTCCATTTACAGACCTGTGTTTAGCTCCCTGAACCTCAGTTTCCTCATCTGTAAAATGTGGGTGGTGACCCTTGACCTGTTTACTTTCTGTGGTTGTTCACGATAAAGAAAGATCTTGGAAGTCCTAAACTGCCAAGTTGAAATAGGAAGTTGTCACTGTCCCCCATTCCCACCTCGCCAGATTCCTTCACTTCCTCATTCACTGAGCACACAGCCACGCAAATGGCTAGCTGCTGGGGACAGCACGGGGGCACAGCAGGCAACGTCCTTCGACTTCAGCATCTTGGAGGAAAGAGGAGAAAAGAGGACATGGCGGGCGCCACAGCCTCCTCCCCTGCCCCTGCCTCCACCCCTTCCGGGACTTGTCATGACCGCAGCCCTCTGGAGCATGCCCCAGGCGCCCGGCACTGGCCCCTGTGCCCCGCACACATATGTCACGTTCTGTAATCCTTTCTGCAAACAGACGAGGTGGGACTGTTGTCCCCACTCCAGATACAAGGAAGCAGAGGCTCTGGGAAGTCGTCTTGGAGCAGAGGAAGCCGGATGCCTGTGCAGCTCGGTTTGGCTCTCCGAAGGGAGTCTTAGCCCTTCAGCTATCGTGGGGAAAGATCATCATCACTCAAGGCTTGTTATGTGTCAGGGGGCAGTGCCGGGCACTTTACCTACTTTATTTTACTTACGCCTCACACCAACCATGCTGGTTTTGCAGATGAGGAAACTGAGGCTCCGAGAGACAAGGGAGCCTCTCGGTCCTTCCCGCACCATCTTGGTTGATGCCTTGGGAGGCAGACGGATTACAATAATCAGCTAATGCCTGAGCAGGGCTTTGAAGATGAAAAGCCCTTATTGAGAGTGCTAAGTATGATGATTAAGTCGGAAGGTGGAATTAGCTGCACAGGGGGAGCAGGCTGCAGCCGTCAGGAGAGGATTAGTGACTTGCTGCCTGATTAAGCGGAAGGCAGGGTGGGAGGGAAAGAAGCTGAGGAAGGTTTCCAGTGCCACTGTGCTGCCCACGTCAGAGAGGGTGAGGGACTCTGTGCACCTGCAAGACTCTGGGGGCTCACAGGGACTGGGTGGCACCCACGGAAAGCAGCCTGGGCCCCGGCTCCATCCCACAAGGACTTCCTGAGCACCTCCTAGGTCGCAGGCGCTGTACCAGGCCCTGAGGATCCAGCTCAGGACAAGAAAGAAAGCACTCGTGGAGCTCCCGGGCCAGCGGAGGGGACGGCCACACATCAAGGGACTGTTGTTAAGTGCCGCTTTCCAGGTGTGATAATGATATTGTGGTATGTTTTAGAAGAGAGCCCTTATCTTTTCAAGATACATGCCAAAATATTTACAGATGAAATGATAGGATGCCTCAAATTAATCCAGAAGAGGGGAGGTGAGTGGGGGTAGAGATGAAACCAGATTGGTCCTGAATCGATAATTGAAATTGGGTGATGAGTAAATGGGGGCCCATTATATTTGTCTGGTTTTGTTTATGTTTTTGTAAATGTTTGAAATTTTCCATAATAATTAAAAAAACATACACACAGGCAGATAATTACAACTCATGATAAATGCCACAAAGGAAAAGTAAATGGTGTGATGAGAGATTATTGTAGAGGAACCTGATTTCGACTTGGGGATCAGGGGACCAGGCTGGGGATTTGGGGATCACTCAGCCTAGTGGTCTACAGAATGGCCCTTTCCATCTCTTCCTACCCCAGTGGGCAGGCTGGCGGGGTCCTGGGGAGGGAATCCTACTTTTGGGAATCACCAGCGCCTTCTGGCTGACCAGGGTCCTAGGGGAACCCAAGGCCAGGTCCCAAGTTCCCTCATCAGTCATGACGGAGGCAACAGAGAAAGAACCCAAGTTCAAGTCTGTACCCATCGTCAATTAAGTCTGTGTCATGAGTGTGTGTGTATGTGTGCACATCTTGTCGCCATGAGTGTGATGTCCTTGGAACGGCTTTGAGGGAGGAGATGAGACTCCTTCCTTTATCGATGAGAAAAATGAGGCTCTGAGAGGTGAACAAGACTCATCCTAAGTCAGCAGCAACGCCAGAACCTACGGCCCGTGATCTTGCCATGTTTCCCATCCCACCCCCACTCGCCAGCTGTTCACGTAGCCGTCCTCATCCTTCCTGGATCATGGCGAGTGGGGGTGAGCAAGTGTTAACAGGAAAGCTGGATGAGACCTCAAACCAGAGGTCCTGCGGGCCCAGAGAGGTCAGACTCTTGAGAGTACAAGCCCGTGGGCAGGGGCAGGCAGCAAGGGAGTAGTTTCCTGGAAACCCACGGAACCAAACATCAGAGAGAGCGGGCTTTAGAGGCAAGGCTCCCCACCCCCCACCCCCACCAGAGCTGGATTTCCAGGTATTTGTGAAACAGAAGGCTCCAGCTCCGATTAAGGGGGCACACGGTTGGAGCTCTGTGGGTAGAGATTGTGGGCAGCAGGGACCAGCCTTGAGAGAGAGCTGGAGGGAAGGGGCCTCGGGCACTGCATGTGTGGGAGCCTCTCAGGCCGTGCCCTTTGGGACACCAGAGCATCCCACCATTTCAGGCCAGCATTGTTCCACAGTGGTACCCTAGATTTTTTCCAAAGTGCACTGCCCATAGCACCTCCCATAACAAAACTGGATTCCTGCCAACCTAGAGTAGAGCAGAAATGACAAGAGAAAAGACGTGGGCCAGCGCTCCCTGCTCACGGGCCAGGAGCTCACCCTCTAGATTCAGGCAGACCTGAATTCACACTCTTGGGCAAGCATCTTGAACCCTCTAGACCTGTTTCCTCCTGGGGGGATCACACCTCCCTCCCCACATCACAGAGGCTTTGTAAGGGTGAAATGAGGCAATGAGAGCCAAGCCCGCAGCCAGGCACTCAGCCTTCAGTGAGTGTCGCCCCCCCCCCCCCCGCCCCAAATGAGCAATGTTACCTCCCCCTGCTGTTTACCGTGGTGATGTTCCTCCAGAGGCAGCCTGGAGACAAGGATCCACAAATGCCAGTAGTTTATTCAAGGCGATCCCAAGAAGCCCAGTTGGAGAGAGAGGAAGTGAGACAAGGAAAGGAAGGTTGAAAAGAAAATTGTATAATTGACCAGATGACCAATGTGGACAAGTGGAGCTCAAGCCCACAGAGGAACTCTGGTTCTCACATGTGAGCAGAGCATATATCAGAATCCCTTGAAGAGCTTGTGAAAAGTAGATTGCTGCCCTTCACCCCCCAGTTTGATTCTGCAGGCATAGGGTCAATAAGAGAATTTGCATTTTTTAAATGTTTCCAAGTGATGCAGGTGCTGCTGGTCTGGGGACCACACCTTAAGAGCCCCTAGTGTAGAACCCATCCCACCATGATCGCTCTTCCCCGTCCATCAGGGTGTGAGGGCTGCCTCCAAGGGCGTTCACTCTGGCACTCCAGCTCCCCCCACCACCACGCCCAGCAGGTCAAACGTGCTCCTATAGCCCGAAAAGCCCTACTAAACAGATTGCTAGGGCCCTGGGAGGAAAGCTGGGAGGTGAACAACAGAGAAGCCTGCACAGCGCTTGACGTCTGATTGAAAGACGTCAGTGGCACGCTAAGGGTAAGGATGCCTTAGTGCAGGACCCTAGCAGTGTATTCACATGGGCATATATTTTTGTAAATAGTTGTAAAAGTATTGTGTTGTGATTTATTTTTACATTCTCAATATTCCTTTTTGTATGTTTGCTATTTTTATTCTTTTTCTTAGAAAGCACCCCACCCCCGTCCCCAAACAGTACAAGCTTCAGGCGCCTGAAAACCTGGATTGGCCCCTGCAGGGCCTAGTAGGAACACAGCCTTATGTTTGTTGATTTGAAAGGACCATCCACTTCCTGACTCATAAGAAAAATCTCGGACTACCTGGTTCAAGATCACCTGGGTTCAAATTCCAGCTCTGCTGCTCCCTAGTTGAGTTAGTTTGGCAAGATGCTTAATCTGTCCATACCACAGTTTACTCATTTACACAATGAGTTTAAGTAAATCATACTTTTCTTACATGATTAAATGAGGACCAATCATTATATTATTGTTATTATTATTATTCGTTTCTATGACTTGTTCCTGTTTCACAGCATTGCCTTGATGATCTTCCCTTTCCTCCAAGTTCAGCTAGGAGTGAGGGAACCAGGGACTGGAAAAGCACCTCCTCCACACGGGCCTCGCTCTCCAGCCTCTACACCTGCTCGCCCTCCCCGGCTGGCCCCGCCCCTCGCCCTGGCGCCCGTTGCCGGGCAACCACCGCCTGCCCTCGCGGGGTTGGCTGTGAGGCCCCGCTCCCGCCATGCCCCGCGGCTGTGACGGCGGCTCCGAGCGCCGCGGGTCTCCCGGAAGCCGCGCTCGGGCCGCTCTTTCCGCGGCAGGCCTGTTCTCGTTTGCGCCCAACGTACTAAGTTCGGAGTCGCCCCAAGTCAAAGCACTAGATGGCCTCGAGGGGTTAAGGGTCCTTCGTTCCTCGTGGCCGCAGGGACAGCGGGGCCGGCACCTGCGTGTTACTGCCGTGTGAGTCTCCAGCCAGTCCGAGCCCGGAAGAGACGGGGCTAAGTTCCCGCAGGCGGAGCGGCAACTTGGGGTGTCCACCGGCGGCCTGGCCCCGTGTTCAGCAGGCCCTGCTGCGCCGCCCCAGCTTCTGCCCGGAGAAGGTCGCGGAAGCCCCGAACCCTGCCGCCCGGTCCCGGGGCTGAGCATTCTGCAACCTGCCCTATAGTTAAGCCAACCTGATCCTGCCTTGTAACCTTAGCCAGCGTGACTTCCGGAAGCTTATTTTCCTGGTCGGAAGGATGGGTTGATAATATCAATAGGTAATAATAAAAATTAGCACCTACTGATGTCCTTCTTCCCACCCTTGATAAGCGTTTTGTTATTGAAGCCTTGGGACCCTAAGTGGTAGGTATTATCCCCATTTTAGGGATAAGGAAAGTGAGGCTCTGGAAGGGTATTTAATTTGACCTAAGTCACACAGCTCAACAAATCCAGATTCCTAACTCCAGGTAGTGTGACTCCACAGCCCTTGATTTTAACTCGGAGACTTTTTGTTAGATTCGATGAAAGGATGTCAAGTGCTTAGGCAGAAACCTGGCACCTAGAAGTGCTCAGGCAACGTTAGCGGACAGCTTGTCATAGAAGTTGTTACAGGCAGTAATAGTCATTAGCCTGGGTGGCCCTAGTCAGAGCTCTGTCAGGGACACACCACTCTGCCCACTTTGGACAGGGGCGGCCTGGGGGACATTGCTGGTGCTCCCCAGAGTTTCTTGTCCTTCAAAATGCTGCTCTGGCTTTGGGGCTTCTACTTTCTCCCTGTACTTTGCTCTCCTTCTATTTTTACCTCTTCCTCTCTGCTCTACCAGTTATCCCTAGCTCCCAGGCAAAGTCTGCAGCCTTTGCTTCTGAAAAATGGTCAGGTTTCTGCCACAGATTTAAAGGGGACGCTCAGTAACCACTGAAGTTCTCATTTTTCTTGACCAATTCCCAAAGGATATTTCTTATTAATGGGGGGCCTGAGGTTACAAGGAATCTTACCTATGCCGTGGCCTTCAAGCAGAAGACTGTCTGTGGTCTTCAGGGCAGACAGCCGTCTGTGTTCTCTCTGAATACCTCAGGCACCATTCTGGGGCTTGGGGACTCCTACGTGAATCTCACGTTCCCTGCCAATAAACTGATAAGCTTGAATGACATTTGCCATATCCAAGAATACGTATATTTTTTAAATTTAATATTTTCTTTGATTCAATTGCTTCACTTACATTTACTTGTTTTTTTTACGATTTATTTTTAAAATTTATCCCCCCTCCCCTTGTTTTGCGCTTGCTGTCTGTGCTCTGTGCCCATTCGTTGTATGCTTGTCTTCTCTTTAGGAGGCACTGGAAACTGACCCTGGGCCCTCCCACGATGGAGAGAGGCGCTCAATCGCTTGAGCCACCTCAACTCTCTGCTTTGTTGTGTCTCTTTGGCTTTCCTCTTTGTGTCTCCTTATTGTGTCATCTTGCTGTATCAGCTCACCACTCGTGCCTCTTGCTGCATCTTGTTGTTTTGCTTGTCTTCTATAGGTGGCACTGGAAACTGAACCCGTGACCTCCCATGTGGTAGGCATGTGCTCAATTGCTTGAGCCACATCCGCTTCCCTACTTACATTTACTTTTTAAAGCAAATTTTACATCATAACTTTATGGGAAAACCAGTATCACTTGGCATAGCTAGAAGGAAAGAAACCCAAAAGAAATAGAAATCAAAACAAAACATTGTTCTCAGTTCTAGTGGGCAAGACTTGAACTGAGACATGATTTCTTTTTGTTAAAAAGAGAAAGAAGTAAGTTTCAGCAAAGTGCTGAAGACATTCAAACACTTAACAGAAAGTTTCTTTAGGGGGAAGTCGGGATTGAAAGAAATGAAAAGGGAAGAACTTGCACGTGGTGCGATTCTGTGTTGTTAAGGCCCTGACTGGTAGCACTAATGTCACCCGGCACGACACCAGTAGTTCACTTTCTACACTTGGAAAATCACTGGCCGAGACAGTCCTTGGAGCCGTCAGTGCTCCTGTTCAATATCCAGCATTTGCTCCAGCTCTTTAGGGCAGGGGTTCTTAACGAGGTCTGCGAGCTTGAATTGAAATTTAAAATAACATTCTTGTGGGGGCTTTATAGTGAGGGTGTAATAAATGGATTAAATAATACACAGTATAGTGTGGACTTAGTAAGGGGTCTGTGGTTTTCACCTGACTGGCAAAGGGGTCTGTGGAACAAAACAGGTTAAGAACCCCTGCTTTAGGGTTGTGGGGCCAGTGAGGAACAGGAGATGCCCTCTAGTGGCTCTGCCAGCCTTCTCTCCCCCCATTCCCCTCCTGTGCAGTACAGCCAGCCAAGCCCACAGAAGACAAAAAGCCATTCAGTGGAATTTAATGTGCACCACAGGCTGTTCAACCACTGCATCTTCTCTGGCCCCCAGGAGGCAGTAACTCTTCCGGTCTTACCTTCTGGGGTAGGGGAGGCTTGATTCACAAAGGCAAGCGGCCCTACTTCTAGATCAGAGTCTTTGCCCTGCCAGCAGGTGGCTGAGTGGGAAGAAGACACTGGGACACTGGGACAGTGGGAAGAAGACCCTGGAGCACAATGTGGATAGTGGTGCCTTCAGCACAGGCCAGGCATGAGCTAGCAGGTCTGGGTTCTACACCCAGAAGAGGCCCCAACTCTTGGGTCGCCTTGGTAAAGTCACAGGCTGCTGCCTTTCACCCACTGAATTTGTGCCCCCTGTTGCCAAGGACCCACACCATTCCAGGATGGAGCTGCGGGAGGACCCGGCAGCAGCACTCTTCCTGCAGTTGCTCTCTGAACAAAAGTCTAGGCTTCTAGGGCCTGGCCTCCCCTGCCAGGATGGAGCCCATGGCTTTGAGTATTGTCTAGGCTCTGTGGCTTAGGGTTTACCACAGTGACAGCAGAATGGCGCTCTGTGTTAGCAGCACCACCACCCAGTGTCTGGAAACTGCTTAGGAGGGAAGAAGGAAGAGCCGCATTGGCCAGAGAGGGCCCATGGTCCCTGCCTGTGGCCCACCCTGCATGTCCCTAGGGGGTGAGAAATGGTTTAAGAGAGAGAAGGAAGGGAGTCCTTGGAATCGACTACAAATCCTGGCCGTGTTCCCTAATAAGGCACAGCTTTGAACTTAGGAAGTTAAAGGAGGGGAAAGAGGAGGAGAGGCACAGAAGACGAGGAAAATAAAGTCTGCCTGGCCCAAGGGTAGGGAAGTGGAATTCAAATTTCTAGTAATAAAAAAGAAGCCTACTCCTTACATCTGTGGCCCCAGGCAGGCATACAATACCATGTATCTCAAGATATAAAAGTTATAAATCAGGTAACAAGTTATTAAATAAAATATCTCCTTCCATCTCGCCACACAGACCTTTATAACAACCTGGAAGGCCAGGCCAATGTAGAGTCTTTCCATGGCTCTGTCCTATACCTAAGGGGATCTGAGGCACAGATACGGCTTCTGCAGCCCTTATGTCCAAAGTCTGCACCACTGGGCAACTGCCATCCTTTGAACTTAGGAGTGCCTTGAGCAGCCTGCCCTTGGCATAAATAGAGCTAGGAAAAGGCCTGCCTAGGCCCTGGTTGTGGACTCGAGCCCATTTGCACAAGGATTTCAGGAGTCCTGAGTAACCGGAGCCTGGTCCAGAAGGAGAAGGGGTACAGGCTCCAGCTGGCATGTCCTCTTGGTCCTACCAACTCCTTGCCCTGTGAACTGGGGTGGATCTAAGGCAATATAAAAACGATGGTGTTAATAAGAGCTAATCCCTTGTTTGCTTTTTGCAATTTACGAGGTACCATGACTTGATCAGTACTGTGAGGTATGCGAGATCATTATCCTCATTTTACAGATGAGGGCACTGAGACTGATGCAACGAAGAGAGAGGGAGGAAAAACACAATGAGAGACTCAATAAGCAGGGAGCAGAGTTGGTTCAAGCGACTGGGCCTTTCCCTCCCACATGGGAGGTCCCGGGTTCTATTCCTAGTGCATTCTAAAAAAGAAGATGCACACAGAGAGCAGACAGTAAGTGCAAACAACGAGGGGGTGCCTAGAAATAAATAAAACAACTGGTGTTACACCAGCAGACCCAGGACATCTGACATTTGACCTCTCCTGTTCCTTTCTCTCAGAGCTTTGCAGGCAGAAGGTAAGCCAGAGACAAGTCTCTTCTGAAAGACAACTTGTAAAGCCAGGCCAGACTTCTGCATTTTTAGCTCACAAAACATTATTAGAAAACCCAGTGAACTCAGTTTCTGACTCTAAAAGGTTTGCTGTTTGGTAATGGCTCATTTCCCTTTCTGATCTCAGCAAAGACTCAGCAAAATGTAAAGCTGTTAACACCACCTCAGCAGCTAACGAACTCCAGGGAACAGGTACAAGGTGTGACCCGCGCCCTAGCAGGGGGCGGCACTGCACCCCTATGCTGTTGCTCCCCCATTCCAAGAGTGCCTGGGAGGGGATGAGAGCACAAATCTTCCCAACTTGTCATCTGCAGGCTCTGAGCTGAGGCTGACTTGCCGCTCAGCGCTCACCTGGCCTCGCCCCCTTTTCTCCCTCCTCCTGTGTGTGTATGGGGTTGGTCCTCGGCTGAAGGGAGCAGGTGGGAAAGATGCAGCTGAGGAGTAAAGCCACTGGGCGCCAGCCTCGGGGGTTGGTGGAGAAGATGAGTTTGGTACTTAAAATGCAAAGGCTCTACTCCAAATCTGCGATGGTTTTTAAGGACGGTTGGGTGAGTGTCCGTGATGCCCTAGGTTCTTTAATGACTCTCCTGTCCTGACCCCTCAACTGGAACAGGAGCAGATGAAGCTCTCGCCTGCTCCCTGGCCCAGCTGCGGGCTCCTGACAATCCCCGCCCCCCGGATCTTTGGTGGCGTAGCAAGAGGTTCTTGAAGTGGGGTCCCCTGCCCAGCAGCAGCAGCACTGCCAGGGAACTGGTTAGAAATGCCAGTTCTAGTTCCCCAGCTCAGACCAATGGAGCCAGGACCTCCGGGTGGGCCCAGCAATCCGCAGTTAACCAAGCGTGGCAGGCGCCGCTGATAAGGACGCTGCTCCACGCTTGTCAGGAGCTTGATCCTGGATCACACAGACCTGGCTTTGCATCTCAGCTCTGCCACTTAGCAGCTGTGTGCCAGCGTCTTCGTTTCGGCACCTAGAAAATGGGGATACTACTCCTTCCTCACCGTGTGACCAAAAGGCTCAAGTCAGATTGCGTGTTAAGATACTCGCCACGGTGCTTGCCCCACGGTGCTCAGTACGCAGTAGCTCCACCGCTGCAGCAGTGCTCCACGAGTCTGTGCCAACAGGGGGACTTCAAGAGGCCTCTCTGCACGTGCCGACAGGCCAGTGTTGCCAGGCCCTCGCGACGCGTGGCGCTGACACATGCCAAAACCCGCCTCCTGCTGCCTGTGTCCCGTGACTGAGTCTCAGCACTTGACCAGGACTGAAACGGGTGGTAGATCATCCCCTGTTTCTCTAAAGGGAATCCTTCCACCAGTAGGAACTGGCCTCTGAGAGCGGCAGAGAGACTTCCTCTCTCTAATTATTTCACCCCAGAGTCGGCCGGACCACCTGCACCTGCAGTCAGAGGCTCTGGCAGAACTACCGTCTCCACTACTTTTCCTCAGCTAGAAAATGGGGAGGATAACCCCCGACCCGCCAACCTCACAGGGGCCTGAGGAGAAGTTGTACTTGAACGCGCATGAAGGCCCTGGCACGGGCTTGGCCTGCATGAGCACTATCTGGGCAACAATCCCACGAGGTGGGCACTGGGTTAATCCCACTTGACAGATAAGGAAACTGAGACAGCGAGAGGGTAAGACCCTGGCCCTAAGTCACTAATCAGTCAGGACTCAAAACCAGGCAGCCAGGCTCCAGCAGTCCTGCTGTGTACAGCGACCAGGTAGGGGGAAAGGGGCCTGGCACCCAGGGCTCTGAACCCTCCTTGGGACTCGGGTTTCTCTGATAATCCTGTGACGAGGTAGCGTCTCTCCCCAGGGGAGGTCCACGATCTCAGGCCTCCCTGAACCTCTCGTTCCACCCGTGGACCCCAGGTTGAGATGCGTGTAGGGGTCTTGAAAGAAAAAAGTCCAGAGACATTAGAACATTCTTCAGGAAACTCCAGGGAGCAGGACCGGGGCACGAGGAGCTGGGAGACAGGCTGTCGGGTGTGTGTACAGGTAAAGGGGTTTCTTTCTTTCCCTCCAGGTGCAGTAAGAAGAGCAGCCCCGAGAATGCTCTGCCTCCTTGGGCCTCCCGGGCTCCCCTGGAAGGCTCTGCAGGACAGCACAATCCTGGGAGCTGGCCTCCAGAGGCCCTTAGGGACCGTGCTGTTAAATCAGGGACGGGAGGTGCCTGGGTGTCCCACTGCTCTCCTGCCTGGGAAGGTGGCCCATCCGTGGCCCCTCTGCACATTGGGGGAGGATCAGCTTCAGTGAAGCTCCAGCTTTCACTGGGACACCTCAGGCCAGCGCCACATGACGTCAGCAGCGAAGCTCTCTACCCGCATCACGCACGGCTCTGTGGAGCTTGCCCTCGGCTTGGCGAGTTGTTTTAGGTTCCTATAAAGCCTGCAACTTTGACCCTGCGCTAAACACGACAGAGGCCCTGAGGGCAGGTGGACAAGTTAATCCAGCCCCTGCCCTTTCCCTTCTCTACCCACCCACCCAGCGTGTGCCTCCGGGGTTCTCACGCGGTCCTGGGCCCAGACCTCAAAGGCTGTAGCTCACTCTTCTAAGGCAGCAGGTGGACAGGAAGGAAGCCCAGGTGTGAGTTCCGACTCTGACTGACCTCGCCCGTCTCAGTCTCAGCTTCCCTCTATGAGGTGGGAGGACAGGCCCACTGGCAGGGCTCCTGTGCAGTGGGGCACAGGAGGCGCTCAGGAGCCTTTTATTGTGCTGCAGACCACACTCTCATCACGCAGGACGGCACGGACCTGCTCAGGGCAGCCAGTCAGGCCAGAGGCGCCCAGAGCCCTGCTTCCCACCAGAGTCTCGACGTCGCAGCCCGGGCAGAAGCCAACACTCCATCCAGCGAGTGCTCTCCCAAGGTGAAAGGCCCCCACTCTCCCTGCGGATCACAAGGCAGAAACACCCTTCCGGCTGCTTCCGCCAAAAGGCAGGTAGGTGAGGAGAGAAGGAAAGGAAAGCTGCTGTACCTTAAAGACAGGCCCAGTGGTCACAGCTGGCATCTTTACAGAACTGTCCACTTAAGAGACTTAAATTCCACCCTCTCAATCCTGTTTCACTGAAGCGGCATCCTAGAGAGCTGGGGGAGCAGGAAGCAGACCCTGACTTCTGATTCCCAGCCTGCAGTCATCTCTTTTCCCTCCTCCCTCTCTCACTTCCTTCCCTCTTTCCTCCCTCCTTCCATTTTTCCTTTCTTCTTTTATTTTCACAGCTTTAAAAAAAAATTTCTCTCCCCTGCCCCCTCTCCCCCGCCCCAGTTGTCTGTTCTCTGTGTCCATTTGCTGTGTCTTCTTTGTCTGTTTCTGTTGTCAGTGGAACAGGAATCTGTGTCTCTTTTTGTTGTGTCATCTTGCTGGGTCAGCTCTCCGTGTGGGAGGCACCATTCCTGGGCAGGCTGAACTTTCTTTCACACTGGGTGGCTCTCCTTACGGGGCGCACTCCTTGCGCGTGGGGCTCCCTACGCGAGGGACACCCCTGCGTGGCAGGGCACTCCTTGCATGCATCAGCACTGCAATGGGCCAGCTCCACACGGGTCAAGGAGGCCTGGGTTTGAACCGCGGACCTCCCATATGGTAGGCGGATGCCCTAACCACTGGGCCAAGTCCACTTCCCCCCCTTTTTTTAATCACTGGGTGAGCAGCAAGATCAAGTCATATTCCTGGGGAAGCTCCTCCAAGCACACTGTCAGCTCCAAGCATGGGCAGCCTTTGGAGATGTGGCTTTGAGGGGTGACCGAGGGAGGGGTCAGGCAGCCAAGGCTGTGGTCTGGGTGCAGGGAGCAAGCCCAGAAGCTAGAGGGCAAGGAAAGGGAGGGCAATGGCTTAGTGTGACTGTGGCAGCCCCGAGAGATGTGCAGCACCGTCCTCCAGGAGCTGGTGTTTAGAACGTAGGACTCGCCAGGCTCGATTCTAGCGCTTTCTATGCGTTCCAAGTCTATCATTCACTGTACCCAGTCACCGCATATGAGGCCAGTACTGCCATCACCCCTGTTGTTGAGATGAAAAAACGGAGGCAGAGGTTCACCTTGGCCGAGGGCCTGCAGTTAGGAAGTGGTGAGCCAGGGGTCAAGGCTAGGCAGTCTGGCCCCAGAGCCCAGGCCTCCTACCCACTTTGCTTCAAAACCAGTTTCCAGAGAGCATCGGTGGCCATGGTCACGTGCTCACGATGGAGGCAGCAGAGGTGCTGGTTGCCCATTTTCCACCTGAGGTTTAAGAAAAAGTGGAGCGATGTGCCCAAAGGCAGAGCGCGGGGCCGGGCTGGGCCTGGGATCTCTGGTTTCTGCCCCAGATCAGGCAGGTGTGGGCAGGGAGCTTGGGCAGCAAACAGCAAGGGCCGAGTCAGAGGTGATGGTCCAGACAGGGTGGGGGCGGCCCGGAGCCCTGGGTACCCAGGAAGGAGACCGACATCACAGCAAGTGGCCAGGCATCAGAACGTGGAAGAAACAAGTTTACTGAGGACCTACAGTGTGCCAAGTACTTTTACACACGACGCTGAGGCTCACTTTATCCTTACTACATCCGAGAGGTTCCCGTTTTAGAGAAGAGCCAAGAGGGTTCTAGCATGACTTGGCCAACGTGACCCAGCCAGCAGGTGACAGAACCAGATGCCACACCTCGGGGCAGGGAGCATCTGCCTACTCCTCGACCCCTTGCTGCCGCCCCAGAGCTCCCTCCAGCCTCCATTTGAGGCAGGACCTGCCCCGGGGGGTGCGCCGGGCCCTCTCTGGCCAGGGCCAGCCGGCTGGAGTCTGCGGTGGGCGCAGAGGGCACGGTCATCTTTGCGCCCCCCTTGGGGGTCCAGCCCGCAGCAGCCTGAAGCTGAGGCTGAACCCGTGCCCCGGAACCGTCCTGCTACAAAAGCCACGAAGCCTGCAGCCTCCTGGCGTGGGCTGGGGAGCGGCGTGACTGGGGTGGCGGGCTGGCTCACTGGCACAGCACGCAGGCACCACTCGGGGCTTGTTTCTACCCCCATTTTACAGATGAGGAAACGAGACTTGGGAAGAGTAAGTGACTCACACAGCCAGTGCCTGCTGGGGCCAGGAGCAGGACTTCCTGGCCCCCAAACCCTGCTGTCCCAAGACAGTCTGCAGCAAGCCATGCTGGGGCGACCTTGGCAGCCAGGCTGGCTTGGGGAGGGGAGGGTGGTGGGCCTGGGAGGGGAAGGGGCTGGGGGCTGGGCTGAACTGGACAGGTGTGGTGTGAGTGGGCCTGCTCTGGGCTCAGGGTCAGGATCCATGGGGGGCAGCCCAGCAGGGGGTCTGGCCAGCTGCCCTGGGCAGAGCAACCCAGGGCAGGGCCACTGCCAGGATTTTGGGCATTTTGTCTATTTGGAACCAAACTCCAGCCAGGCATAGAGTGAGAGTTAGGGGCAACAGATGTCAAGAACCAAGGAAGGATTCGGGGCTCAACCGGATTAGCAAGAGGGCATGGTGGGCAAGGACTTCAGAGTTTGATTCCTGTCTAAGCCACTTCATAGCTGAATGAGCTCAGGTAAGTTACTTAACCTCTCTGAGCCTCGTGATGTTTACCTGCAGATGGGGAACGATGCTTGCCTCCAAAGGCAGTCAAGATAACGCACATAAAACACATGGCACTGGGCAGTTTGGGTCCAGGGGTCTGGGCAGCATGGGGGCAGGGCTGCCCTGGTCCTCCACCTGCTGGTGGAGCTGAAACACCTGCTGGGACCCTGTCTGGTCTGGCCTGGCCTGGGGACTGGCAGAGGGCAGCATGACTCAGGCCACAGGCAGAACCAGAGCTGTGAATGCTGCCACAAAGAAATGGCAAGGAAACGGTGATGGGTAAATAGATTCCAGGTGCTCTCGCTCAGAAAGCCCGCAAAGCTGCAGCAAGCACGGCGTTTTACATTTAAACTCCCCTGGAATAAAATATCTCAAGCTGAATGCTGCCCCCCTCACTTCTTGGAGTCCTCTATCAGAGCTTTTCATCATCACGGAAGCCGTGGGCCTACAGTGACCTCCTCCCACATCACGTCCCCCGGGGCGCTGGGTGGAAGCAGTGGGGTGAGGAGTTTTTGATGATAACACCTGTCCCCGGTTCACATCACGACCCCTCATGCCCCGTGTGCGCAGGAAGAAGCATTCCCTTAAAAGTACCTGCCGTCTTGTTGAAGAGTCACCTGGTTTGGATGCCTATGACTTTCTTTGTTGAATAAAATTAGGAAAATGAACACGTGTGTCGTATGGCCTGGGATTATCCAAGGACATGCACTAAAATCTGCCATTTGGGATTAAATCCGAGACCCATTACACAAAAGCAACTCTTTGGGGGTCCTCTGTACTGCCCTGACTGAAGAAGCCCCTCCTTTAGCAAGTTTTGTCACCTCCCCCCCCAAGTGCGTGAGCTTGTTCCACAAGCCTGCTGGGATTGCACAGACTCGAGAGGCTGCAGCCAAACCCCACGAGGTGGCAGCGGGGGGCACCTGAGCCAGCATCTGCCCCTCTGCCTGGAGATGCATTTCACTTTCCTTCCTTCTTCTCGGGGAAGGAATGATCCTTTATGAGATGCCCACTAAGGCGAGTGACAGAAGTTTCCAAAGCCTGGATAATGCTCCCACCAGCCGAGTCCCGGGCAGCTCCAGCCCCTGCCCGCTAAGGGCTTCTCTGCCCGCAGCGACCTTGGCACTGACTTAGACACCAGCCCCCCCAGCCCTGCACCATCACGCCAGCAGGCCTCGTCCCCCTTCACGCCGCTTTCAAAGCCCTTTAACAAGGACGCCTCCTGCCAGCCCTGTGGAAGGGGCACCCCGGCACAGAGCGCGCACCACCCCCGACTCCTACCCTGTCAGCGCCAGGGCCACCACATCCCCGAGCTCTGAGGCTGCGGTTTCACTTTAAAACAGATCCTACAGGGCCTGTTTCTGAAACACCTGAGGGTGACGTGAGTCACTGACAAGACGGATGCCACAAATGATCAACAGCATTCAAGTTGGGGTGAAAAAAATCACGGGGAGGTTTGAGGCTTCAGCAGAGGGGAGGGGAGAAAGTTTCTTTTTTTTGCATCAAGTTTAAGAAAACCTTTCAAGGGTGTCCTCTTCATTCTCTGGTCAAAGAGAGGGACTGTGTACTAGCCTGAGACATGGAGCAGGTAAGCTGCTCTGCTGGGTGGATTACTGGCTCTTTCCCGGCCTAAGCGGCCGTCTGCAGGACACCGCCGAGCGAATCAGAGATGGAGAGGGCTGATGTATGGCTCTCGGGGTTGCTGTTTCTTGGGGCCAGCTCTGTTCTTCCTGCAGGATTCTTGGGAAAGAACTCCTGGTCGGATCTAGTTCCCTTCCCTCTCAGCTTCCCAAGAGGGGCTGCTCTCCCATGGAGCAGCATTGCCTGCAAAGACCCTGAAAGAATAAATGACTATTCATGTCAGGCAATCGCAAATGTGTGGGTCGAGTCTCCCTGGGCAGGGCCACAGAACCCGGGCCGGACTTCTGAAACATCAGAATGCACAGCTACCCCACCCAACCGGGACCACACATGCACAGCGGCGCAATTTCAATGTTGGGTCACTCTATATTCCTTGCAGTGATGCAGAAGCTAGGGTCTTGGTATTTGCTGTGATAAAAAGCATGAGAAACCTCATGGAACGGGCAATGTGAGTGGTGATATTCAATCCCATTCCGAGATTTGAGGAGCTGGACAGTGCCCAACACGCACGTACACCTAATTAGAATTGGTACGAGTGCAACAAAAATATTCCCTCCATTTGTGTAAGCTTTTTAAAACACACTTTGTTAGGACACAAATACTTGAGTTCCTTGAACCTAATTACCTATTAACAGCCATTAAGTATTTCTTTTGTCCGAAGGGCACAATGGAGGAACTTCTGAGACACTGAAGGGACTCTGTGAACTGAGAACGTCTTGGGACCTCTCACTAGCAGAACAAAATAAGCTTTTGTGGATTTCAAGACCCCTCATTTTTAAAAAATTGCATTAACATCACTGGGCGTTAATAAAGAATTAAACGCACGGACGCGCTGTCCCACTCTGGACGAGCCCCTGGACCGGGCCGCCAGCTCACGGCCCCCTCTCCACCTCCAGTCCAGTCCACAGGGAGCACGGAGGAGATCGGAGGGAGGGTGGCGGGGAGAGGGGCCGCCTGCAGGGTCCCATCCGAACCCCGAGGTCCTGGAACAGCTCCGCCTGGTCAGGTGGGGGGGGCAGTCTCACTATTGTGAATTCTGGGCTATAACGAACCCCTTGAGCTTCCTACATCCTCTTTTACATTATCCCCAAATGACCCCCATTTGAGTGGCTTCTGTTTCCTGCCAAGACACTGACTAACAGGGACACCAATAAGGCTGTTAAGAAAATCCAAGTATTTATTATGGCCTTGGGCCCATGGCCTTGAGCCCATGGCCTTGACGGGTCGTAAACACCAACATCAAAAGACCACGCCCTGCCCAGCCACAGCCCCTCCAAGGACCCCTGCTTGAAAACCCAGGCCCAGCCCTCTCGGTCCCCGGACCAGGGGGCCCCTCTGGAGCCCGAGTTTCTGGAACGGTGGGTGACCTGTCAGCCACAGAACGCAGGGGTCTGCACGGGCGTGGGCCTTCAGGATTGGCATCCCGAGGGGCCCTCCATTCTAGGGAGACGGCTCAGGGTGGGAGGGCTGAGCGTTCTCGCACGTCTTGCCGTCAGACGCAAAGAGCAAAGCGAAGAACCTGTGGCTGGGGTTTGGCACTAAGAACAGCTCAGAGGCCAAACACAGCCGACCCCTTTCAGAAGACCCGGAAACCAGCTCCCAGCCACTTACGGCGGAACGTCGCCGTCAGCTGGGGGAGTGAAACCTCCGCTTTGTGACGGTTGCACCTGCATCCTCGCGGGTCAAGTTCAGACGTCCCAGGAGCGATCTGGAGTGCCCCTGCTCTCCGCACTGCGGAACGGCAGGCACTTCCTCCGCTGCCTGAGCCCCCCAGGGCTCCCTCACCACCTGACAGAAGCGCCAAAGAGTCCCGTGGCCGGCCGCGCTCACCGCCGCCCCCTAGATGAGGTGCACGAGCAGCGCGGAGCAGGCGGAGCCGAACGTCAAGCCCAAGCACAGGTAAAAGGACATGACCACGCCGGCGGCCTCGGCCAGCTCCCTGGGCACGATCTTCGGCCCGTACATGAGCGCCAGGGTGCCGAGGTAGCCGCTGCTGAGCCCCAGCAGGGCGGTGAAGAGCGCGGGGTAGACGTCCGACGCGAAGACCACCGTCCGCAGGCGGTCGCGGGGCTGGTAGTTGCAGAACACGAAGAGGGGGACGAAGGCGGTCCGGAGGAGCGCGAGCCCCGGGAGCAGCCTGCTCTTGGGCCCCGGCACCTGGACCCACGCCGTCATCTGCCGGCCACACAGGTCGGCAAAGTTGAACAGGAGGAAGGCGGTGAGGGGCACGAAGAACTTGGTGGCCCACGGCGAGCCCGAGCCCTTGCGCACGGACTCGATGTTGGCCAAGAGGGCGGGGAAGACGAGGCTGGTGACGAAGTAGAGGTAGACGACGCTGAAGCCCAGGCCGGCCGTCGCCTTCAGGATGGGGCGCAGGGGCGGCGAGCGGGGGCTGCGGGGGCCGCAGGCCACCACGTGGGCGTTGGGGACGCCCGGGCGCTGCCCCTCTTCACCGGGAAACCTGCGGGCTGGCCGGGCAGGCCTCATGTAGTACCTGCAGGGAGGAGAGGGCGCACCTGGTCAGAGGCCGGCCGGAGAGCAGGGCCATTTGGGGCTTCCAGGGACGCGGCGGGAGCGTGGGGGGCAGACCTCAGAGTCAGCACAGCCAGGCGTGGGTGCTCGCAACCGAACCGGCAGGCCCAGCGTGTCAAGCCCGAGGCCCGCCCGGCCACCAGCCCCGGGGTGCCCGAGGTGGCACAGGCTGGAGCCGACGGCTGGAGGAAGCCCCCACAGCCTCCGCCTGCCGCCCCGGCGCTGCCTGCGAGGCCGGACTCCAGCCAGGCTCTCTGCGGCAGTGGCCGCGCCGTGAGCAGGGACACAGGGAACCAGTGCTGAGTACCACGCAGAGAGCCGGGATTCCTTGTGGCTCACTTGTTTTGTTTTGGAGGGCGCGGCAGAGATAAAACAGCATTTAAAAATGTAATTTCTAAAAATTGTAAAAGTAACATGTGCTTGAGGCAATGAACCCAAATAGTATAACAGAGAAAGATAGAGTAGGAGAACTCTCCATTCCCACCCCGAACTCTCCCCTTAGTGCCAGAGTGGTGCTGACCTTAGCAAGCTGATGCAGTGTCCTATCCACGGACAAACACGACAAACACACAAAAGGGGATCACACTATACACACTGCAAGACACTCTGCAATAGTATAATGAAATACTGCCTGAATACACGCATAACCACCAAAATATTATGTCCCTGTAACTGCCTCAAGAGCAGTATCTTGGGGCTGTCCTTTCACACCAGTACAAGGACCTACAATATAACTGCTCCCCTACTGAAGGACATCTAGGTTAGCTCTAGATTTTCACTATTACCTATAATATTGCAATGAATATCTCCATACATAAATCCTGGTACACTTATATCACGATTTTTGTAGGGCAGATTTCCAGAAGAGGAATTGTTGGATTAAAAGGTCTGCACATTTAATATTACCAATTTCTCTCTGCTCCTTGCTTCCCACCTGCCCCCATCTAAAGTAACCCACCTTGTCAATCTCTAGAAGATAGCTTGTTTATTTCCTTAAAAAAACAACAACAGAAAAACACCTGACCGCAATATTAATTTACTGGTTTAGCATCTGTCTTTTTCAATGGAAGGCAGTGGCCTGGGAAAGGACCACATTGGGTTGTTCCCAGCTAAATCCACAAGGGCAGAGTAGTCCTTCAAAACGTATTTGTTGAAAGAACTGATAATAAACAGCCTATGAAAGTGCCTTTTTCCGCATACCATCAACACTGACTAGTATCATTCTTATCAAGCTCGGGTCACTTTGCATTGCTGTGTGACCTTGCCTGAGTCAGTCAACCTCTCTGGGCCTCAGTGTCAGCTTCCTGTATTAAATGGTCAGACAGAAGGGCTTGATGTGGTGGGAGGGAGCAGTAGCTTGGTGATGGCTGGGTTCTGGTTTCAGCCCTGCTTCTGCCCCTGTGTGACCGTGAGCAGGTGTGCCCCTCTCTGGGCCTCGGTTTCCGCCTCCGTAAAATGGAGCGTTCTGCAACTGTGGTCTTTTGAGCTTAGGAGGAAGTTAAATGGAGGGCCCTGCCAGTCCTCCCACACTAAGAGCCACAGATAACACGCAAGTCAGTGGGAGGGCTCCCCTGGAATCATACTTCCCGCGAAGCTGCTGAGCTAGGCCTCAGCTGCCTCGTTTCACAATCGCTATCCGGGGAAGGGGCAGTCTTACTTCTCTCTCTACTCAGCGTCAGGTCCCCGCCTTGAATCTGTTCTAAGATGTCCCCCGAGTTCCTCTGGTCAGCACAGCCTGAGGCAGCAGGGATGGAGCAGTGACCAAAAGTCAGGCTAGCCTGTCCTCACGGGGCTCACGGTCCAGTGAGGAGACGAGCAATAAGGAAAAGAAACGTGCAAGGAGGACACGAGATACAAGGAGGCAGATACGTACCATAAGTATACAGCAAACTGCCCATAAAACAGAAGGAGGGACAGAGCGAGCGGCGCCCTCACCTGGCGTACTCCAGCCGGGGCAGCAGGAGGTAGAGGCCGACGCAGAGTGCCAGGATGACGTCCGCCGTCAGGAAGAAGGCCAGGGCGCTGCTCGTCACGTCGCTGGACGCCGCCAGGTCCACCAGCGAGGCCACGGCGCTGATGGTGCCCCCCATGGCTCCTCCTGGAGAGACGAGAGGACTCTGTGGATGTGGGGTGGGAGGGAGGGGCAAGGCCGTGGGTCCACCCTCCTGGACATTGGGATTTAAAGGAGCTGAAAGAAAAATTCTCTCTGCTGAGAAAAAAGCCGTAGCTCCCCCAGGAGGCCGAGACCCGGGCAGCCGGGAGCAGGCCTGTGCGTTGCCCGTCGACCCCCGTCTGCGGCCTCCTCCGTGGGCTCTGAGGCGCTGCCCCACCGCGCCGCTTCCTGGTCTCCTTCTGGCCCTCCCTTCCATTGCTCTTCACCGCCGTGCGGGTGGGGCCTCGAATTTTAGATTCAGGGCCTGGGTGTCTTGGAGAGCTCTGGACTCGCTCTCCTCGGCCGCAGCTCAAACCGCCCTCCAGGCAAACTGGGGAGGAAGCCCGGGGGCCTTCCCAGCGGAGGTTCCCCACGGCCTCCGAGCCTGTCCCCCCTGGGGAAGCCCTTCCGGGCACGAGCCCCACCAGAGCTCACAGCTCAGCTCTGCACCCAAGCAGGGGGCACTCCACACTGGTGCAAATGCGCACCCACGGGCTCACACGTATACGCACTGTCACACGCTCACACGCACAGGCTCACACAGGCTCACACACATACGCACTGTCACACGCTCACACACACAGGCTCACACACATACGCACTGTCACACGCTCACACACACAGGCTCACACACATACGCACTGTCACACGCTCACACACACGCAGGCTCACACAATACTCACAGGCAGACTCGCACACTCACACACATTCTCACACTCACACATGCATGCCCCTGACCCGGCACGTGGAGTGTCACCATGCCAAGGTCTCCGGCTCATCCACCCCTGTGACCCTGATGCTCTCACTGGACCTCGCAGGGGAGGCAGGTTGGGCCCAGGGGCCCGACAGATGACGCCTGCCCCTCGGCTCTGCTGCTTCCCAGCCGCGACCCGGGGGCCGACGTGCCTCCGCGGAGCCACAGCTTGCGCATCTGTAGAATGGGGACGATGACCGCTGCCTTCAACTGCTGCTTTGAGGACGGAATCAGATGGCAAGCGGGTAGCAGGCTTTCAATGAGGGCTAGTTCCCTTCCCTGCCACAACCACGCAGTAGGTTTGGGGAGGCAGGGAGGGTGCCTCACAGCCACCAGTCGTCAATCGTGCTGGCCAAGAGCCAGAAGGTGTGGCCCCGTGTGGGCAGCGCAGTGGCAAGCAGGAGCAGGGCATGCCACGCCGCTTGGCTCAGGTTATGCCTGGAAAGTGGGGCTAACACTTGCCCTATCATCCCATGAGAGTGCAGGGGGACAGGGGGCGGTGGATGGAGAAAACGCCGCCTGCACGGGCAGGGCTATTATCGCTACAGTGAGGGCTGGCACAGGGCGGGTGGCCTGGCTGGATGAGTGAGTGTCCCACGTAAGAGCGCGGGGACAGCCGCACTCGAGGAGGGAGGGCTGGCACAAACGGCAAATGCGGAAGCAGCACACGGGTCCGCGTGTGGACGTGAACTGCTCTGTCATCGCCCCGTCTTCACCGGGTGCCCCTCTCCTGCCATTGTTGTGTGGCGCAGACGGGGAGAGGGACTGCTCAGGCTCCACATGAACTAGGCCGTGGCCCTGAAACACGAACCTTTCTCCCCAACCTTCCCAGGGTAAGTGTGATTAGCCTGGGTGTGGGGGCTAGAGGTTGGGGCTCAAGGGGAAGTAAGGATATAAACATTAGCACAGCGATTAAAAGCACAGACTCTACAAGCCGAGTGACTGAGTCGAAACCCAGCTCTACCACGTCTATCTGTGTGACCCTGGGCAAGTCACTTAACCTCTCTGTGCCTCTGTATCCTCATCTGGAAAATGAGGATGCTAATAAGACCAATGTCTTAGGGCTGTTGTAAAGATTATTATAAAAGGGTCATGTCAGCCTCTTAGGGTATTGAGAAAATTAAAAGGATAATGTCAAGGGCCGAGAGCAGTGCTTGGCACAGAGAACCGCCATGTGACCCTCCCGACTCCCAGTTAGATTTTTGGCTACTTCTGTCCTTCCCACATTGAAGCAGCAACAAAAGGGTAAACCTTTGCCAAAAGGGTGCCCACTTTTGAGAAGCTATAATCCCCAGCTGAGTGTCTGGTAAAGCAGGGGCTAAGCTCATGAAGCATCGCCTTGCCACCCAAGGAAGACTATCTCGGCATCAGCGCCCGTGGTTTTCCTCTCCCTCCTTCCAGCTTGTGGAGAATTCACAATATTATCAGCGACAAGCCAGGCCTCCGGGGGGCTCATCCTTCATGACTCCCTACTTTTATCTCATCAGTTATGGAAATACATGCAAATGGGAGTTTCAAAAAAACACCAGTACAAAACAAATGAATCGTTGCTCAGATGCCAGCACACGTGGAATTCACAGATCATGGGCTCCTCTGGACGACAACGGGTGGGGTGGCGGGGGTGTGTGGGCCCCTGGAGATCGGTACACCCTTGGATTCTAGGGTGATGGTGTCCCATGGCAAGCACAAGGACGGTGCTCAGGCCAAGGGCAATAAATGCTTAAGGGAAAGTACTAAATTACTCTACCTTTCAAAAAATGGAATTTCTGGAAAACTCGCAGGAGACTTCCCTTCTCTAGAAGATGCTCAGGAGGGCTTCCCACCACAAGTGAGTGGGGGGTCACTGGCTCCTGGAGAAGTAGCCTGGCTGACGGTATATTTAAAAGTACATCCAGGGAAGCAGATCTGGCTCAACGGATAGAGCCTCCGCCTACCACATGCGAGGTCCGTGGTTCAAACCCCGGGCCTCCTGACCCGTGTGGAGCTGGCCCATGCACAGTGCTGATGCGCGCAAGGAGTGCCCTGCCACGCAGGGGTGTCCCCCGCGTAGGGGAGCCCCACGCTCAAGGAGTGCGCCCTGTAAGGAGAGCTGCCCAGCGCGAAAAAAGTGCAGCTTGCCCAGGAATGGCGCCACACACACGGAGAGCTGACACAGCAAGATGACGCAACAAAAAGAAACACAGATTCCCGGTACCGCTGACAAGAATACAAGTGGACACAGAAGAACACACAGCAAATGGACACACAGAGCAGACAACTGGGGGTGGGGAAGGAGAGAAATAAATAAAAAGTCTTTATATATTAAAAAAAAAAAAATCCAGTATGTATCTTCAGAAAAATACAATTTACAAAAATAATGGGGGAGGGGGGTGGGGAGTGGGTTATATGGGAACCTCTTATGTTTTTTTAATGTAATGTTCTATGTGATCTATTAACTTTAATAAAAAAATGAGTTAATAAAAAAAATAATAAAAGAAGCAGTGACTGGGCACTCCCATGTGCCAGGTGCTGTGTAAGAGAGTGGAGAGTTAAAAAATAAATTGTTACCAAGTGAAAAAAATAAAAAATAAATAAAAATACGTCCAGTAGGATGGAGGGAGAAACTGGGATCAGAGCCACTTTCTGAGACCGAGGGTGACAGAAGGGATTAAATTCAGTGGTTGGTGGCCGTTACCTTTGGCTCAAAGATGCCCTCAGTGAAGCATGGCTAGCAGCACTTTGCACTCAGGAAACTTAGCAACAGGTCCAACTTTTGTTTGTTTTAGGTCTAGGGCTTTGCCAGGATAAGAACCAGAAGCCTAATCCTCTACATCAAAGGTGCCAACAGATTCGAGCTCACGTCTACATTCTGAGCAGTTGAGAGCGAATGCCTGAAATGCAGTGTTGAGAAGGATTCAGAGGTTTGGGAGGAAAGGTGCCGGCCTGATACAGTGGGAGGTGTTTGCCATGCCTGCCCACATGCTGCCTGGCATGAACTGATGGGCACAGAACAGTCGCCTCGTGGAAGTCCTCTCAAGCTGGCAGATGTTTAAGGCACTGCACTTCAGGGATGTGTGGAAATGCAGAACGGAGCAGCCGAGCCTCCAGGCTTGCTCTACAGGGCCGCGGTCTCCTGCTAAAGCAGATTCCTACTGACCCAGCTCCTTTCTACCTGGCTAGGACTTCGGGCTGGGAGACACATGCCTCCCTGGCTCAGAGAGCAGCACTGGTGAGGTCTAGACAATGGGCTTAGCGTTGGCATGAGAACTGCAGCCAGAGGGGACGGCCCTGCCTGGGCATCAGCACTCCCGCAGCCAGCGGCCGGGGAGGGAGGACAACGGGTGCACCAGGCTCCCAGCTCCGAGGGTGGGGTCGTGGTCCTCTCTGAATCCCCGGCACAGAGGTCTTCTACAAAACCAGAAAGGAAGACAAAACAGAAGGAAAGAAGGAAGGGAGAAAAGAAGAGGAGAAAAGGAGAGGGAAAATAGAGAGAGAGAGAGAAACGGGAAGAGGGGAAAAAGGCAGGAAAGAAAAGAAGCCTGGTTTCAAGATCTTCGACTTGTGGATGGGCTGTTTTTCCCAAAAACGGCTGCAAGCACGTGTCCCCTCCCCAGGCTCTTCTTCTAATATGCACCCTCTCCCCGGAGACCTGGGCGGCGATGCTCCCCTCCAAAGCAAGGTGGAAAAAGGCCCTAGATGGCCTCTGTGGCTGCCTCACAAAAGGAAGTAAAGCCTCTGCCTGGTTCTCTGGGGAGGCTCCCTCTTGGAGCCCAGGGCCATGCCACTGGGAGGCTCCACTCAACCGGGAGGCTCCTCACCACGCGGAGGCTCCACACCACGGGGAGGCTCCTCACCTCACCACTGGGAGGCTCCTCACCACGGGGAGGCTCCACATCATTGGGGAAGAGGGCAGGCTCCACACAACCAGGAGGCTCCTCAGCATGGGGAGGCTCCTCAGCATGAGGAGGCTCCTCACCACTGGGAGGCTCCTCACCTCACCACGGGGAGGCTCCGCACAACCGGGAGGCTCCTCACAACCGGGAGGCTCCTCACCACGGGGGGGAGGCTCCACACCACAGGGAGGCTCCTCACCTCACCACTGGGAGGCTCCTCACCTCACCACGGGGAGGCTCCACACCAAGGGGAGGCTCCACACCACGGGGAGGCTTCTCACCACGGGGAGGCTCCACACCATGGGGAGGCTCCTCACCTCACCACTGGGAGGCTCCTCACCACGGGGAGGCTCCACATCATTGGGGAAGGGGGCAGGCTCCACACAACCAGGAGGCTCCTCAGCATGGGGAGGCTCCTCAGCATGAGGAGGCTCCTCACCACTGGGAGGCTCCTCACCTCACCACGGGGAGGCTCCGCACAACCGGGAGGCTCCTCACCACGGGGGGGAGGCTCCACACCACAGGGAGGCTCCTCACCTCACCACTGGGAGGCTCCTCACCTCACCACGGGGAGGCTCCACACCAAGGGGAGGCTCCACACCACGGGGAGGCTTCTCACCACGGGGAGGCTCCACACCACGGGGAGGCTCCTCACCTCACCACTGGGAGGCTCCTCACCACGGGGAGGCTCCACACCACTGGGAGGCTCCTCACCACGGGGAGGCTCCACACCACGGGGAGGCTCCTCACCACAGGGAGGCTCCACACCACGGGGAGGCTCCTCACCACGGGGAGGCTCCTCACCACGGGGAGGCTCCATACCACGGGGAGGCTCCTCACCAAGGGGAGGCTCCACACCACGGGGAGGCTCCTCACCACGGGGAGGCTCCACACCAAGGGGAAGCTCCACACCACGGGGAGGCTCCTCACCACGGGGAGGCTCCACACCAAGGGGAGGCTCCACACCACGGGGAGGCTCCTCACCTCACCACTGGGAGGCTCCTCACCACGGGGAGGCTCCACACCACTGGGAGGCTCCTCACCACGGGGAGGCTCCACACCACGGGGAGGCTCCTCACCACGGGGAGGCTCCACACCACGGGGAGGCTCCACACCACGGGGAGGCTCCTCACCATGGGGAGGCTCCTCACCACGGGGAGGCTCCATACCACGGGGAGGCTCCTCACCAAGGGGAGGTTCCACACCACGGGGAGGCTCCTCACCACGGGGAGGCTCCACACCACGGGAAGGCTCCTCACCACGGGGAGGCTCCACACCAAGGGGAGGCTCCACACCACGGGGAGGCTCCACACCACGGGGAGGCTCCACACCAAGGGGAGGCTCCTCACCACGGGGAGGCTCCACACCACAGGGAGGCTCCACACCAAGGGGAGGCTCCTCACCACGGGGAGGCTCCACACCAAGGGGAGGCTCCACACCACGGGGAGGCTCCTCACCACGGGGAGGCTCCACACCACGGGGAGGCTCCTCACCACGGGGAGGCTCCACACCACGGGAAGGCTCCTCACCACGGGGAGGCTCCTCACCACGGGGAGGCTCCTCACCACGGGGAGGCTCCACACCAAGGGGAGGCTCCTCACCACGGGGAGGCTCCACACCAAGGGGAGGCTCCACACCACGGGGAGGCTCCTCACCACGGGGAGGCTCCACACCACGGGAAGGCTCCTCACCATGGGAAGGCTCCTCACCACGGGGAGGTTCCTCACCACGGGGAGGCTCCACACCAAGGGGAGGCTCCACACCACGCGGAGGCTCCACACCATGGGGAGGCTCC
The DNA here is from genome assembly GCF_030445035.2 of Dasypus novemcinctus. NCBI lineage: Eukaryota > Metazoa > Chordata > Mammalia > Cingulata > Dasypodidae > Dasypus > Dasypus novemcinctus. Next base: position 80,366,800 of record NC_080678.1, on the reverse strand, counting down.
ACACCACGCAGAGGCTCCACACCAAGGGGGGGCTCCACACCACGGTGAAGCTCCTCACCTCACCACGGGGAGGCTCCACACCACGGGAAGGCTCCTCACCAAGGGGAGGCTCCACACCAAGGGGAGGCTCCACACCACGGGGAGGCTCCTCACCACGCGGAGGCTCCTCACCACAGGGAGGCTCCACACCACGGGGAGGCTCCACACCAAGGGGGGGCTCCACACCAAGGGGGGGGCTCCACACCACGGGGAGGCTCCTCACCTCACCACGGGGAGGCTCCACACCACAGGGAGGCTCCTCACCATTGGGGAAGGGGGGAGGCTCCACACCACGGGGGGGGGGGATCCACACCACGGGGAGGCTCCTCACCACGGGGGGGGGATCCACACCACGGGGAGGCTCCTCACCACGGGGAGGCTCCTCACCACGGGGAGGCTCCTCACCACGGGGGGCTGCACACTGTGGGAGCCCTGGCCCCAGCCCCACCCCCGGCTGAGCTTGCCGTCAACAGCCGGGGCCTAACACACCAGCCGAGCCATCGCGCCTCCCGCCAGTAGATCCCCCAGACCCCAGGCAAGCAGTCCCAGCCAAGGCCACGTGAGGCAAAGGGGAGCCGCCCCCCCAAGTCCTGCCCAAACTGCAGATGCTGAGCAAAATCAATGGTGGCGGCGGCTGGAAGTCGCTACGCTCTGGGGTGGGTGGCCGCACGACGGGAAATAACGCGCATCTCCCGCCGTGTCCCTCTCTGGAAGGGCCGCCGCCCGCCCCTCCGCCTCCCTCCCGGGGCCCTCGGTGGACGGGCCTCTCACCTGATAACAGCGCCTGGGAATTCCTCATGGGGAAGGCGCCGGTCAGGCCGAAGATGCTGCTGCTGAAGGTGATGGAGGTGCCGCTGAGGAGCGCCATGCAGACCAGCGCGACGGCGAAGAAGCCGCGGGTCCAGGAGGACGTGTCCACCTTCACCAGCACGGTCATCCCCACAAAGACGGCCAGCATGACGGCCAGGGAGGCGAGGACACGGACGCGCACCGGCACCCTGGGGGGGGCAGCGGAGGCAGTTAGCGGCCTGCTCGGACCTGCCACGTGGCTGGGCCCAGGGAGCCCCGTCGGCGGGGCGGGGGGCAGACGAGCTCAGGGGTGGGGCCGTCCAGGCTGGAGGCAGAAGGCCCGCGCGTCACCCCCGCGCTCCCTGCGCGCCGGCTGGGTGGCCTCGGGTAAGCTCTGGTTTCAGCGTCTGTCTGGACAGTGGGGAGGAGACTTGAACTCGCTCCCAGGGTGGTTGTGGAGATTCCAGGAGTTGATGTGCAGCGCGCAGAGAGCAGTGCCCGGTCGGGGTAAACGCTCAGTAGATGCTGCTTCTCGAGGTCTCGCTGGGAGGCTCGAGGCCAGCCCCCTGCTCCTCCTGCCACAGGGCTGAGCTCCACTGGCTTTGTCTACGTTTACACAGAGAACCCACCCACTGGGCTTCCTTCCCCCGAAACTTAGCATTGGGGTGTGGTGGGGGAAAGAAGGAGAAACCACCATCCTCATCGTCACTATAAGAGCAAATACTCCCACGACCTCCTGTGCACTAGGTGCTCTTCTGAGCAGTTCTCTGTATACTGCCTGAAGCCTCACCCTGCTCTGTAAGATGGTGCTCTTGCCGATCCCACTTACACAGAAAAGGAAACTGAGGTTCAGAGAGGTGACGGCACCTGCTCAAGCTCCCTCAGCTGTGAATCCAGGAAGTCTGCCCCAGTCCGTGCTCCCAGAATGTCATTCTCCTGCCTCCCCAGAATACAGGAAATAAGGTGGCGGGGGGGGGGGGGGGGGACAAAGGCGCCACAGGATGGGGGCAAGGCGGGATTCCCCTGTGAAGGTCTCAGGTCCCAGGCTGTCCAGCAGCTGATGCCCAGCTTGGTGCACCCAGGAGCAGGGACCCTCCCCCAGACTCCCAGCACCACAATCACATGTAAGCCACACGCCCCTCCCAGCATCCAACCTGCCCAGCACTGCCTGAGGAGAGAAGCAGGGAAGCCGAGGCTGTCTGAGAAACTGCACATTTTCATTCTAGGGAGAAAAGACAGTACCTGCAGAGGCTGTTAGCACCATCAGATTAGACTAAGCTTTCAACCAGATTGGATGTTTAGTTAACTTTCCTGCTAAGCAGTGGGTGGGGGCTGGGAGAAAAGCCAGGCTGGGTATACAGGAACTCTTTGATTAAAAAAACAAATGAAAAACAAACTTGAAAGGCAGGGGAAAAAATACATATACGTGCATAAGTAGGTGTGAACGTTGAGTAAGAAAAGCAATGAAGGACTTTTTCAAAGTGCTTTTGCGGCCAGGGCTACTGTGAGTTTCCTTCCCGGCCCCAGGCTCAGGGAGCGCGGGTGTCAGCGGCAGGTGCTCCGCAGGGTAGGAAGAAGCCCAGGGAGCGGAAGGGCAAGCGCGAGGTTGCCCAGCGGGTCTGCACGGCGCTGGGACGAGGAGCGGGGTCTGCGGCGCAGCCCACCTCTCGGCCTGTGAAAAATGTTGGAGCTGGCGTGTCCATTCCGCGGACCCTTACTCAGCAACTACCGCATCGAGAGCTGCCTGAGGCCTGGACTCCTAGACGGACAGCCGTACCAGAACCGGGCCTTTCCGTTCAGCGGACGAGGCGCTCCACCTGCCAAGCCGTGGGGCACACACCCACGCTGGGACGGGGGCAGGCGTTCAAGGCCAAGCCCGAGCTGAGACGCGCCAGGCAGTGGGAGGCGTGCCTGGATGGGGGAGCCGGGGAGGGACATGGAGCCGCGCCCTGAGGGCTGGGCCCACCTGCTGTGCATCAGGGGCCTCGCCCTGAGAATGGGGTGTGGAGGGGACAGTGCTGTCTTCCTCCATCAGCTTCCACGTTCTGGGAGACCTCCTCTTCCTCCATGCCGAGTCGTCCCGGGGAGGCTGTCCGCCACGTCGCCCACACATCCCGGCCCCAAGTGGGGGATGTGATCCAGTGGTCATCACGTCCCACGCTGCCAGCCACTGTGGCCGGCTTAGGGACTAGCACATGACCACGCGGGGCCAAGCAATGCTCCCCCAGACTGAGCCCCGGAAGCTGGCAGAGATGCCCCTCTCGGTCACGGTGCGCCTGGGCCTGCTGGCTGCCAGCTCGCCACCGAGGCGGGCAGGGGCCGCCAAGCAGAGACACACAGAGCCCAGAGACGGTGCCCGAGCTGGCGCCATTCGCCAGCCCCCAGCTCCCACCACGCCTGCAGGCAGGCCCACCTGGGAGCGTTCCTGGTGAAGTACGCAGAAACCCTTTTCTGTGTGTCTATCATTGTTACCGAGGGTCAGCTAAAGCTAAGAGAAGCACAAGGATTTGAAGCCAGGAACGACGCGGTGAGAAATTCTGCAGCACGGCTGTCCTTCCCCTGCCCCTGTGCTCTCCCTCTTCCCACACTGGGCAAGCTCGAAGGGCAGGCAGTTAACACCTCCCGGGCACAGCCTTCACCCAGTGACGAGAAGCCAGTGCATAAACTCCCCAGCTCCCTCACCCCTCGGGCGGGCACGCTCAGGTGTGCGCCCGGGGTGGCTCCCAGAGCCTCCCGGCAGGATGGGAGCTGCCTCCCGCAGGACGGGCGTTGGCTTGAGAAGGCCTCCTCTGCACTCGCCTCACCACTCTCCTGCTTTCACCCCCCAGGCAATCTCGCACCCGTTGGACTCCTTGTCTTGGGGCCTGAACCCCACACTGGGGCTCCTATCACTCTCCCAGGGTCTGCAGCGGCCTCGGCCCAGGCAGGACCTGGTGGCAGCCCTGGAAGCCAACACCTGGACCCCTGGGGGACCAGGTACCTACCCTAAGTGCACAGGTCCCAGGGGCTGGTCAGGCCTCTCCTCTGCTGCCGGGGCAAGCCTACACCCTCAGCCCTGGAAGTGCCCCACCCATCCCAAAGAGAGGTGCCAGCCGCCGCCCAGACCCTGGGCCTGGAGACCAGAGCCCTGTGCCCAGCTCTGCCACGAACCGGCTGTGTGACCCCAGGCAAGTATTCAACCTCTCTGGGCCTCAGTTTTCTCATGTCTAAAAAAAAGAGGCTGTGTAAAGGTAGTGATAAGGTTCCTTCCAACTTAGGATTCTAAATCTGAAGAAATTCAAGTGGAGAGGAAAGCTGCAGTCAAATCCCAAAAAGCTTTAACCAATCCTCTGGAGGAAGAAGGAGGCACGGGACCGATTAGAAGTCATGACGAGTACTGCAAGGGCAGGTGCCCAGTCTTGCTCTTGTTGTCTTCCCAGGCCTGGGAGGCGGCTGGAGAACATCTGCTGGCTGCACTCGTGGCAGGCAGGGGAGCCCGCGTGCGGGTGGCTCTCACCCCAGCCGAAGCCTCCGGATGGCTCTCTGCTCCTCCATTCCATCAGCTTCCCGGGAGCCTGGCTGTAAACAGCTGCGGATCCCGGCCCGCCTTGAGAACGGCTCTGCCTGTCGCCATCCCCTCCCAGACACAGAGCAGATGTCCACTCGGGGACGCTGCTGGCATCCCCGAAACACTCCCGGCCCAGCTTGTCGTGACAAGCCAATTAGTCACTTAAACAGGAAGCTTGCTTTGGAGAGAGCCGGGGGACTTCTTACTCAGGCAAGCCCGGGGCAGGGAGACGGGGTGGCCTGGGAGATGAGGACGCCAGCACCGAAGGGCTGAAGGGCTGGGCAGCCGGGAGGGCTGCCCCATCCCTCCCCGGGGACGGCCGCTGGGCTTGCTAATTTTCGGCTAGAGCCTCTTCCTGCGGGCTCCAGGACCTCGGGCTCTTCTCAACGCTCAGAAGACTTTATGGAAAGGTGCCCTGGGCAAGCCCTGCTGGCACGAATGGAGCAGGCTCTCTGCTTCTTCCACCCCGGGCAGGGAAAGTGGCCCAGGGGACGGGTGACACTGTTCAGGCCAAGCCCAGGCAAGCCTTGCCCCTGGCGTTTGTGGTTCTGCCCTGGGGCAGGAGACAGCGATGCAGCCCCGGCCCGGGGGGCATGCTACTGTGAAGATCCTCGGGGGGCTGCCCGCCTCCCTCCTGGCTCCTGGGGCTCGGGACCCCAGGGGACCGGCTTCTTCCTAGTCTCCAAAATGCATATGCTCCTCATAAAGTATTTATGATGCTGCAGATTTACCATAATAAAACACTTGGCCATTATGGATGAGCCGGGCAGGGAAAGGCAGGCTCTCCAGGAGGGAGAAGACGGGGCATTTCACTCCCGCACATTAACTTCAGAACGGCGCGGCTCAAACCTCTTCCCCCGGGCTGGGAACAGACGGGGTCTGGGAGCATCTCCCCGCCTTGCCCTCAGCCCCTCCTGTGCTCTCTCCCGGCGCCCTGGCAAGGGCAAGGGCAGGCCCCGGATGGCCGGACTCTTCTGGAATGTGCCCTGTAAGTGCCCAGCCCTGCAGGGCTCAAGCCCGGGAGGCAGCTGGCCTGGGCAGGCACGGGCCTTCCTGACAGGTCCTTCCTGCCCGGCAGCCTGAAGCGGGAGGGGCAGGGCCCTGGCGGCAGGGAGGGGCTGCTGCGAAGCTGGGCAGCTGGGGGCGTGGGGCCCCGAGTCGCAGCCCAGAGCCCCAGCCCAGAGGCAGGGGAATCTTAGCGGCCCTGTGACCCTGCTTCTCTTGCTTGTCAGCCACTGTGAGGATTAAAGGAGGTGAGGGCTCTAAGCCACATGGGTGTGCGGAAGTGGCCATCATCATTAGAGACCAGGGTCCCGAGGCTGCGCGGTGGGACAAGGGAAGCCCCTCTCTGCCTCTGTCCGCCCAGAGCCCAGGCTGGCTTCAGCCTGCTAGAGTCCACCCACACGGCAGGGGCCACGGGTTGTCCCTTACCGGCCCTGGGGTCTTGGGCGTGTCTCCTGACCCCCGCTGGGAGAACGGGCGCTGCCACTGCCTCCCGCCTGACAAGGGCGTGAGGGAGGCAGGGTTCAGACAGGGCACCCGGGTCTCAGGGCTAGGTCTAGGAGCACCCGGGTCATCCAGGCTGGACCCACCACCCTCCGCGGGTCAGGTTTCCCAGCGTCCGGCTCCTGCCCCTCCTCTTGCCCACCCGATCTCTCCTCTACTTCCTCTTCTGCTAGTAGCTGCTGGGGACCCCCTGTGGCCCCGGTCCCTTTGCAGCCGGGGTGGGGTCTCCACAGGCTGCGCCCCGCCTGCTGGGCTCCTGCCTGAAGCCCTGGGTGCCGAGGTGGCAGCTGAGGGCCGCGGGCCCGTGGGAGGGCTGCAAGGTCTCCGGCCCCCCCGGGGACCGCTGCTTGCAGCTCGCCCCGCCTGCACCGGGCTCCTGGGATGGTTTTCAGATGGCTGCAAATGCCTCCTCCGGCGCCTTCCACTGTGGCCCTTTGTCGCTGCCGGGCTCTGAGACTCTCGACCACGGAGAAGACAAAAGAGACCCTAGGACACTTCAGAGACGGGGCTCCCCAAACCAGCCACCCCCTTGCTCTCCCAGGACACTCACCCTTGGCACCTTCAGCCACACTCTGAGCCTGACCACCCTGAGGCCGGCACGTGAGAGCCCATGAGGAGAGACCCGAGGGGGGTGGGCGGGGAGCTCCCGAGGCTCCAGCCGCAGCCTCTGTCCAGCTGCATCAGCTCAGGAGCCGCCAGCTGAGCCGCGCTGCCCCCAGATCCAGGCTGGACTCTAACCACTGTTCCTAAGCCGCTGTGACCTAGGGTCGTTTTCTGTGCAGCATAGCCCCATGGCACACTACCTTTGGAGAGACTGGTCTATTCGGGGAAGCCCGTGCCGGCACAGGCACCGGCCCCCTCCTTCTGTGCGCAGAGCAGACCTAACGAACTAATCCTGGCGCGCTCCCTGAGGCCAGACCTGCCCGGGGGGCCTGTTCAACCAGAAGCCGACTGTCACCACCAAGTGATCAGAGCTGGGGTGGAGTTTTTCTTTTTGGAGTAATGGGAATTATTCTAAAATTTTTTGTGGTGATGAATGCACAACGTTGTGATTAAACTAAAAACTACTGAGTATACACTTGGGATAGATTATATGGTATGTGACTGTATCTCAAAAAAACTGCTTTAAAAAAAAAGGAAAAAACTGAAAACAACCTACACGTCAAACAAGGAGGGATTTTTGTCTGATAACTTTGGTTATCTCTACTATGGAATACCATGCAGAAATTTAAGGGAATTAAAAAATGTTTACGACAGGGAAACGGACTTGGCCCAGTGGTTAGGGCATCCGTCTACCACATGGGAGGTCCGCGGTTCAAACCCTGGGCCTCCTTGACCCGTGTGGAGCTGGCCCATGTGCAGTGCTGATGAGCGCAAGGAGTGCCACGCCATGCAAGGGTATCCCCCGCGTAGGGGAGCCCCACGCGTAAGGAGTGCGCCCCATAAGGAGAGCCGCCCAGCGCGAAAGAAAGTGCAGCTTGCCCAGGAATGGCACCGCCCACACTTCCCGGGCCGCTGACAACAGAAGCGGACAAAGAAACAAGACGCAGCAAATAGACACAGAGAACAGACAACTGGGGGAGAGGGGAATTAAATAAATAAATTAAAAAAAATTATATAAAAAAAAAAAGTTTACGACAGACATCAAAATACCGCAAGAAAAAATGATAAGATGGTACCAAATTATTATATAGATATTACTGGATCACATTTAGATTAAAATAAAAATGAAATATACTTAAAAAAAAAAGTGATCAGAGCTGGTAGAAGAGGTTTGCCCTCAGTGATCCAAGGTCTGCCAGGCTGTGACGAGATGCCCAGGTCTTGGGACCACAAGATAGCCTCTTCCACTTGGTGGCAGCTCGGGGAATTGCAGGCAAAGTAGCTCATGGTCCTTGGAAACACAAACTGAGAGTGGATGGCAACGGCCACCCATGGGGTGTGTGGGCTATTTGCCTGGCTCTTTCCTAAATAATTCCCTCTTCCATGGTACATCCAGATGGCAGCTCACCAACACTCAGAATTCCTCGGAGGGCCACCAGCCTGGCACTGAGCACTTAGGCGACCCGTTCCTGTGCGGTGGGCGCAGGGCAGCGGGCACTTGGAACCACGCTCAGAAGTGCCTGGAGGCCCAGCTTCCACAAGCCTTGCTCCCTGGGCCCCGCCCCGCACCCCGCCCCACCCTGGGCAGCTGTTGACAGACAGGCTCCCTAAAAGAAGCAGGGAGACCCCTGTGTGCCCACATGCCTCCGGCCGGCTGCTGACATCACGCTGTGACACGAGGCTGGAAAGTGCAGGCCTGCTCCCTGAGCGGATGGGCTGTCAACACGGCCCAGGTAGTCCGTCGGACCCCGTAACCTACACGACACAACTGCGCTGCCCGCCTCCGGCTCCGGGGGCCGCTGTTCAAGCAGGCAGAGGTAGAAAAACAGCTGTGGGCCAAAGGGGAGTGGAGGAGGCTGGAGGAGAAGGTCGGCCCGAGAGAGGGGAGGAAGGCAACCTACCTGTTGACGAGCAGGAAGTTCGCCAGGAGGCACAGCACGGAGGGCACAGTGGAGGCGATGGAAAGGTAGCTCTCAAAGTAGTTCTGTAAGCACACGGGGGGGGGGGGGGGTGGTGGTGGAGGTGAGCGCCCATCGCCGAGCCGAGGCGGGTTCCCTCTGGGTGGGGCCTCCCCAGCTGTCTTCAGACCCCGAGGAGTGACGAGTGGCTGTCCCGCAGGCCAACCCCGAAAGTCCACAGTCACCGACAGGCGCCAGGCTGTGCGCTGGGGCACAAGGATGGACACACACTGTCCGTGCAGCCCGCGCTCCCACCACTCTCCCTGTCCCACCAGGAGGAGCAGGACTCTAGAGAACTTTTTTGCCTTATCAGCCTTCTCAGCCCACGGAGGACCTGGGCTAAGAATACCCACATATCCCAATGGCACTTGTTCGGAGCCGACCCGAGTCGCACATTCTTGCCGGCGAGTCCCCTGAGAACTGCGCCAGGCCCCGCTCCCTGCCTGCGCGCCTGCTTCCTCAGCACGAGGTGGAGGTGGTTTGGGGAGGTGGCTCTTGCACTGGCCAGAATGAGGAAAAGGGGCCTCTTCCCAGGAGCGGCTTGAGAATGGCCGGCGAGGAGCAGCTGAGGGAAGTCAGGGAGGGGAGAGGAGAGCGAGGTGAAGAGGTTCATGACTGCGGCGCGCTGGAACCCGGAGCCCGAGAGGCCGTGTGGCCGCCGTACACATCTGTGGGGAAAGGTCCCCTCGCCAGGGCGGATTGCACTGCCTGCGCAAACCTCAACATACTTAAAAGAAAGAAATCAAAGTCCTGCCACATCTGGGTTTGGGCTTTGGTTGCACCATGAACCCCAGGTCAGTAATGATGACGCACCCCAAGCCATGAGAACGGCTGACATATATTAAGCATTTACTGTATACCAAGTACAGGGCTTTATATGAATCACGTTGTTTAACCCTAAGAAAAAAAAGCAGTGTGAGTATTCTGCTCTGGAAAGTTTAAGAACTCTACCTTAACTGAGGAAATACTGTGACTACCCACGATATACAAAGAAGTCTTCAGGGGTCGCTAAAGTGCAGAAGGCACGGTCCTTGCCTGCCAGGAACTTAGCGTCCCATTGGGAATGGAAGATTGCATGTGAAGGTTTTTAATAGCTTAAAACACCTCTGGAAGAGATGTGAGAATTCTGCGTGCTTACGCCAGGTCAGGAAGGAATGATAAGTTCTATGGGGGTTCCGGCAAGAGGATGGAGAAGGGGGGGTTGAGCATTTCAGAGACTGGGAAGGGTCCCAGAGGATGTGGGATTTGAGCCAGACCTTGAAACAGCCAGTCGGCTTTCTCCTTCCGGTGAGTTTATTGCAATCTGGAGGCCAAGAATTTCTAGAAAGACATCGTAACGGGTCCTTCCAGCCTGAAGCCCAAGCTGTCTCATGGTGGCTTTTTAAGCCTGCCCCGTGCTCTGTGGTCTTTAAAACCTACACTCTGAATATAAGGTCGAGGTGGCCCTGGCAATTAAAATGATAATCGTGGTGAGGCGGTGCATCAACCATGAGCCTCAGAATTAGCCTTCCTCCTTTGAGGCTGCACCTCATTGTTCCTGCCCGATGGACTCAGCAGAGCTTGCCCAGGTGGGGGCCGCCCGTCAATTACGTCTTGACACAGTGGCTGGGCCTACGTGAGACCCGGCTAGGGAGCCAGGGAACACGGCTTCCCAGGGGCTGAAGCTCCCAGGAGGAGGGGGCTGTGGTCACGGGCCGAGGCTGCCCCACCTGAGCCCGATGAGGCTCCCTTGGTTGTTTCTGGCTCCCACATGGCATGCGGAGCCTGTTTTTGATTTTGTGTGCAGGCTCAGGCCCCCTGCAAGGGGATTCTCCAGGGAACCGAATGTTATGGTTTGTTGACATTTAAGCAGGAAACTCTTCCTTGGATGTTGAAATCTTCTAAAATACTGACAAGTGGAAGAAGCTGTAAGTCCGCTCCTGTGACTGAGCCTGCTGCCCTGCCTGACAAAGAACATGCTGGGGGGAAGCGGTGTGGGCTGGGCGGTCTCTCCACTGGTGCAGGCGTGGAGCTGCAGGTGGTGAGGGAGGTTGACCCGGCACTTCCCGTCAAAGTTTCCAGTTATTTGCTGCTTTCACGTGTAAGTAGCGGTCCAGTAGAATGAGGGGTGGGAGTCAGGCTCTTAAGAGGGCCCCGCGCCCCTGCCGCCTGGCGTGCACGCCCTGCGTGAGGCCCTCCCCTAAATCCGATTTGCTTCTAACCAAGAGAACACGGCAACACGACGCACATGATGATGTGCACGCGATCACGTAATTACGTGACGTGAGACCAGAGCCCCTGACCTGCCGGGGCTTCTTGCTCCTCGCTGGCCCGGGACAAGAGCAGGAGCTGCGGAGGCCCCCGAGGTGTGCAGGGCCTGCAGTCCTGCAGCCCACAACGTCAGGGTCCTGGATCCTGCCCACACCCGATGGAGCTGAGGAGTGCCTCTTTCTCGGGGCGAGCCTCAGGTGAGATGGCAGCCCCGGCGGACAGGTGACTGCAGCCTTTGAGGCCCTGCGCAGAGGCGCTAAGCCGACGCCGGGCCCGTGGACTGTGTGAGGCATGTGTGTGTGTTTGTTTTCTTCTATCTGGCTGCATCACTGTCTTCAACGCACGGGGGCCTGCCCCTGTCTGTGCAGTTCTGGGACGGCTTTTTTCTTTTTTTACCAAGAGGTCCAAGGGACAGAACCCGCATCCTCCAAATGATAATTGGGAGCTCAATTGCCTGAGCCACAGCCGCTTCCCTGCGAGTCGTTTTAAGCCATTAAGCTTGTGGACAGCAGTAGATGACTAATACATGAGGGTTTCAGAAAGCTGGGTTCCTGCTGATCAGGGTTTGCCTGAATATTGTTTCAAATGAAATTCAGTTCCTCGAGGAGAACAAGAACAGCTGTTCCACAATTCTTTCTCCAACTTCCCACCAGACATGAAGCCCGCTCTGTTTGCCCAGCAGGGAACAAAGGTTATGCCTGCTGACCACATCAGTCTCTTTAGCCTTTCCTCACCAAACGCTTTGCTGAAATTAGGATCATATCTGGAAGCAGCACGTGCTAATTTCAAGAAACTAGGCCTGGTCGGTTGCCAGCCCAGGTCCACTTGCCCTGCCTGCCCCTCGGGCCATGTGGTTTTGCTTCCAGGTCAGCTTCTGGGGGTCAGAAAGCCACCGCCGCTGCTGCCCTGCTACCAAAAGTGGACAAGGAGAGACCCCCGCCCCTGTGCAGGGCCCAGGTTGTACCCTCAGAGGCTCTTGCTTCCCCAGTGGCTGCTATGGGGAGAAGCACTCCCTGAAGTGTGGGGCGATCAAAGCTCCACGAGGTAGTCTTTGACCAGTGGGAGACAGGAGAAGGAGCCAGCAGAGAAACTGAGCGCTCTCCTCTCCCCGACAGACGGTTCTGAAATATGGCAGCTCCATATGGCTTCTCTAGAAACGGCCCCTGTGCCTGAGCAGCCAGCTGTGCTTTGCTGCAAAGCTGGGGCCAGCTCACACTGCGCCTTCTACTTGCTCTCTCTCCATTCCTGCCTCATTCCATAAACTGTTTTATCCCTCACTCTTACTTGCCTAGGATTGCACTCCCTAACTAAGCATTCACATGTAATGTCTCGCCGTAGGCTCTGTTCTCTGAGATAGCACCTTTCTAGAAACATCCAACAGTGAAGGCCCTACATTCAATTCCTGATTATGTGCTTGGCAGATTGCAGCTGGCACTTCCTGAGTTCACCTCGTTTGCTTCCAAGGGGTGTTGATCCTGCTTTCCTCCATTTTACTCAAGGAAATGTAAAGACATTTGAAATCTGGCTCAAACATATTGCAATTAGGATAAGAGTAAGAGTACTGTCCCCGCCCGAGCAACCTGCACTGTTCATCCAGGAGAGGGATTTTCTGTAGTAGTGTCTGGGATCCTTCCTGCCATAGTTCACCTCCCCTTGGGCCTGATGCTTGAGAGCTCACTCAAAAGGCTCGGTGGTTATTTATCCCACCAGGGCCGCTGCAGCGTGGCTCTTGGACATGACCTCCACGATCAAGAGGTGGACGCCAGAGGCCAGCCCCGGCCCCAGAGCAGTCAGGGTTGAGAGATCCCTGGGCCGTGGCACCGGGGCCACCTCGCAGGACAGCAGAGGCCATGCTTTGCGCATCTCCAGGGAGCACCACCCCTGCAGAGCAGGAGGCCTCCCGCAGCAGATTCCACAGCCTCAGCGGGCTGGGTGCCAGGCAGGGGCACTGGGCGGCCACTGTCCATGCAGAGCAGCACCTCTTCCTGTTTTCACCTGCGCCTTTTTTTTTTTTTTTTAATATTTTACTTATTTATTTCTCTCCCTCTTCCTCATTGTTAGCACTTGCTAAGTCTGTCTTGTTTCTTTAGGAGGCACTGGGAACTGAATCCGGGACCTTTGATGTGGGAGGGAGGCACCTAATTGCTTAAGGCACCTCCATTCCCTGCTTTGTTGTGTCTCTCATTGCTTTTCTCCTTGAGTGTCTCATTGCGTCATCTTGTTCTGTCAGGTTCTGCACCTGCCCATCATGTTGGCTTGCTGTCTTGCTCATCTTCTTTAGGAGGCACCAGGAACCTCCATTCCCTGATTTGTTGTCTCTCATGTTTTTCTTCTTGGGTCTCTGTTACAGCATCTTGTTGTGTCAGCTCACTGCACCTGCCTGTTGGGCCAGCACGCTGTCCTCTTTCAGAGGCCCTGGGAACCAAATCAGGGATCTCCCGTGTGGTAGGCGGGAGCCCAATTGCTTGAGCCACGCCTGTTCCTCTCACCTGCTCCTTTGTTTGCTGCAGGTGTGTGCGCCTCCGGCCAAACACTGCAGGTGGTGGGGTGTATACAAAAGAACAGGCCTCATCACCTCATACCGCCCCTGTCTTGCTGCAGTCACCCACCTCCCAGCCCTGCCTTTCACCTGCAGTTACGTAAGGCCCCACTGATCCCCGGGACAGCAGGTTTTCAGCTGTGGACTGCCGTGTTGCCCTACTCTGAGGGGCTCCATTTACAACATGAGTTAGAGGAACGGAGGCCCCTGCTTTCAAGCTGCCATCCAGGATGGCCTCCCGGGAAGGCTCGGGGAACAGACAGGCTGGTGGGAGACAGGCAGGCCAACCTCCAGCTGTGGGACACGCACACAAGGCACTGGGTAGGGGTGGGGAGGGACCTCAGGAAGGCTTCCCAAAGGGGAGGGCGGCAGCCTGGGGGGCGTCTGCCCGACCGACAGGGAGGTAGGGCGCTGCCGGAGAGAGAAAAGGGTGGTCAAGAGGAGGGTGCAGCGAGCACAAAGGCGAGGGGGACGCTTCTTAGGTTCCAGCTCTAGGTTACTTGTTGGAGCAGGGCCTCTGAGGCTGTCCTCAGTGGACAACAGAAACCTGCTGAGCTGAGACAAAACCGCACCGCGTCGTCCACTGGCCCAGGACAGCTGGTGGGAAGGGCCGGGAGGCTCTGGGGCAGCCACAGTGCCCGCCCCGTACTCCTGAAGAGAGTGTGGCCCGTCGGTCTCGCTTCTGCCCCCTCAAACCCAGCGCGTGCGAGGCCCAGCTCTGAGAACAGAGGCCTTTCTTCTGCTCGTGAGTCTCTTCCCGCCCTCAGCCGTCTCCCCAGCGTTATCTGCACGCTGCAGCTAGCTGGGGCACAGGAGGCCCCGGCCTCCGGCGGCAGGGACAGCAAAGGCCGACTTTGGCACCTGCCCAAGTCCAGGTAGGGGAACAGAGGCCTGCAGAGTGCCGGCCACCCCTGCTCTTTGAGCAAAGCACCTTCCATGTGGAGTACCTGCTCACATCTCAGTCGGTTTGCTCTTCCTGTAGCTGGGAGGAGAGAGGCTAACTGGGGCCACTCCCATTTCACAGATGAGGTGCCCGAAGCTGATGCAGGGGGCTGAGAGCACAGAGGCCACGCCTGGTGAGCGCCGGGGATGGGACCTCCGGGTGCAGGGTGGGAGATGCCGACCGTCTGAACGCGAAAGTGTGCCCGGCTGAGGCTGCCACCCCCACTTCCCATGGCCGGGAATGCAGCGTGTCGCCAGGAAGCCCGGTGCCCGGCGCTGGCAGCCCACCTGCCGTCCCAGCATTGAGCAGGTTGCAGCTCGCAGGGTATCCGGTGCCCCACATCTTCCCTCTGCCCCAGCCCCTCAGCGTCGGTGAGCTGCCCAGCCAGCCAGGGACGGGATTGGATTTCTCTGCCTCTGCGTGCAGTGGTGGACAAGGGCGAGGGCAAATGTTAACTCTCCCTCCCCATCAGACCCCATCCCTCCAGGCATTTCTGTGGGCCTTCGGATCCGAGTAGTGTCAAAGAGAAATTGAAAATAAAAAAGAGGAAAAAAAAAAAGCACCTATCTCTGCCAGCCACCCCAAACGATGGCCACACTTCCAATAACAAGCGCGGGCCGTGCTAAATTCAACACTGTTGTTGGCAAACACTGGGCAGGCTTCCAAGCCTCCCTCCTGCCTGCGTGACCCTCAGCAAAGCCTTCTGGAGGGGGGGGGCGCTCAAAACCCAGACTGTGGGCAGACCCTGGCCAGGGGTGCCGGGGGGCCCAGCGGGCAGGTGAGCGGAGCCAGCCGCCTCCGGCCTGGGCACCGGGCACCGGACTCACTTGTGATGGGGATGGGGAAATTCATTTTCATCTCCATACCCTGGCCCAGTTTGCAAACACCAGGAAAGGTGTTTCAAGTACAGTCTAGAAACCGCTGGAGCCAGCTGGCCAGATGTGCGGCCCGTTTTATGACAGAGAACATTTCCTCTCCGCCACGCTGACAGGCTCCGCGCTAAACGTCTCTTCTGGAAGAATCTCATTCGGGGCTCAGGGTCCAGGTAAAGAGGTTTCTCTGGGCAGGGAGGCCCCGAAATGAGTCCGTTTATCTCTGGCAGGGCCTGGGGAAGCTTTCTCTCTACTCAATGCCGTTTGGGCCCTTTGAAGAAAGTACAGCAAATTAGTCACGAGCTGCGGCAGGCTGGGGGCCCGCGCGGCCAAGTGGCTTCGGCGCATCCGTTTTGTGCAGCCCCCCCAACTCAAGAGCTCGGCAGCGGAGGCAGCTGGGCTCCTGCTGGGAGAGAAAAAGCGATTCAAGCCTGGGGGTGGCAGCTCAGGGCAGCAGAGCGTTACCTGGATCACAGGGGCATGAAATTAGCAGCAGCCAGCAGGCTGGAGCCAAGAATATTTTGCCGTGGCAAACTTGCCTTGGGAGAGCAGAGTTCTGCAGCCTGGGACGGGGACAGGGGAGGTGTCCTCGCCCTGGGCATCCGCATTCCTGGGCAGGTGGGTGGCACGTGGAGGGCGGCCCACCCAAGGGGTGCAGCTCTGTCTGGGGGCTCCAAGGGCCCATGTTTGGGGCATCGGCCCAGGAAAGCTAGTGGGGGTGTGGTGCGGATGAGACGGAAGGGCTGGCCGGACAAGGCCTGCTCCGACGCCCAGCCCGCGAGGGACGCAGGGGACCCAGCTAGGCCTGGGGGGGCGGCCAGGGGCCCGAGGGCAGAGCAGAGCAGAGCGGGGGTGGGGATCAGCAGGGGAGCTGGGGAGAACGCTGCCCAGAGGCCCCGCAGCCCCCAGGGGTGGGAGCCCCAGCTGCTGCACGCTGCCCAGGTGTCACCCCACCCCTGGCCGCTCTGGCAAGGTCCAGCCTGGGCACTGGGCCACTGTGAGTCTTGCTCCCCAACAGCTCCGAGGCCCTTCCACCCCCTTCCACAGCTCCTTTGGGACCCGTGCCTGAGACCCCCGGCAGGTGCTCTTCCCCTCCCCACGAGCAAGGCTCTCTGGCGAGCACCCCTGCCCTGCACGCAAGGGGGCTCCCTCTCGAGCCTGGGCTGATCTCTCCAGCCCCTTCTGGGAGACTCGTACCATTATCTTTCACCTTTCTTGCCTGCATTATTTTTAAATCAACTTTTTGTTTTGACATAATTTCAAACTTAGTTACAAAAAAAATACAGAGCCCATTCAGAGAACTCCAGCAGCCCCACCCCCGCCACCCAGACACCCAGATCCACCAACTTTAAATGTTTTGCCCCCTTGGCCATATCATTCTATCCATCCACCGGCCCACCCAGCCAGCCAGCCATCCTGTATCCATCTATCACCTACCTATCATCTATTTTCTAAACATGTGTGTGTAGGTTGTAAATATGCCCCTTGAACACTTAATACTTCCACGTACTTTTCCTAAGAATGAGGATATTAAGTGCAGTTATCAAGTTCAGGAACTTTAACGCTGATACATGCTGACAGTCTGTGTTCCCCTTGTTTGTATGCTCCAGTACTGTCCTTTGGGCATTTCTCCCCGCTTTGTGGAGCCAGTCCAGGGCCTGGCCTGCCTTTTCTCCCCCCACTGCTAGTCCTTCTCTGCTGGCCAAGCGGCTCCCTCAGGTCTCCTTGGGCAAAAAGGCCGTGGACTTCGGTGCCTCCAACCACCAGGCCCCTCCTTCCCTTTACGGCCACTGTCCCTGAAAACGCAGTCCCTGGCTCCAGGCCAAGGCGGAGGCCGTCCAGGCTGCTGAGGTCCTCGGAGCCCCAGGGAGACGCCACCTCCAAGGGCCCCCGTGGGCCCTCAGTAGCCCACCCACAACCGAGGCCGGGCCCCAGGCCCCAGGCCCCTGACCCCGCAGGCTGCCCCGTCGCCCAGCCTGGCCCGCCCGGGGCGCGCGGCTGCCTCCCCTCCCCGGCCCCCAGCCCTGCTCCCCTCCTCCTCAGAGGTCCTCCCAGAGCTTCCTTCCTCCTCTGCAGGCCCTCCCTTGGGGGGCCCGCCGCTGGCTTCGACCCTTACATTGGCACCTGCCTCTAGGCACTGTCCCTGCCGGGACCTCACTGCCTAGGTGTCCTGCTGAGCTGAAACTCCAAGTGCTCCAAATCAACACCCTTCAAGAGAAGACTCCCCAAGCACCCCCCACCCAGGGCCCAGGGCCCCTATCTCAGCCCCTCCCCCAAGTGTCTCGAGCTTCTCCCTCATCCTGGCCCCAGGGCCCGCCCCATTTGCCGGCCCCCATACCTCCTCTCCCGACTGTGGCTTACACGTTCGCCCACCTCTTCCAGCCCAATCCCCCCTCCACCAACCGGGGTGCCAGCCACAACACACCGGCCCCCGCACACTGCCCCGCGTCCCCCACTCCACGCCTGTGCTCAAGCGCTTCCCGGCCTGGCCTGGCCACCCTCCCACACACCCCACCCACACCACGCCCATGTGTCCACCCTGACCTGCCTCCGCCGCCAGCCGCCAGGCGCTCCTCCCCCGAGGCCTGCCTCCTTGTCCCTCTCTGAGCTGTCCCTTCTCCTCAGGCCCTTTTTCAGGACAGCCTGGGTTTGCTTCAATGATGGGGCACGTGGAGGGGAGGGGAGATTCCGGGATGGGCTCAGGTAGCAGGGTGAAGACGGGTGCTCATTGCAGAAGGTACTAGGGAGCTATGGAAGGCTCCTGAATGGCCAAAGGATACAAGCAGCGCTGGGCATAAAGGGGGCACCTGCCAAGAGCAGGTGGAGGGGGCTTCCAGGAAGATGGTGGGCTAGAAAGACAAGGGACTCTCTTCTCTCACAGAAGAATAGCTAGAGGACAGGCAGAAAAGGCTGGAAAAACTTCTTTCAGGTCGCCAGGAGGATCCTGGACACCACTCAGAAGAGAGAGGGACAAAGGAAAAGAATTGCGACTGCAAAACTGTGAGTTAACAGTGGCAGCTGCCGGCAGCTGCCGGCACCTCACCACACTAAAGATTGGAATTCTCAGGCCTCTGGGCTGGCTGCAGACAAAGGGGCCCAGGGATCTACCGCCCAGGAAAGGAGAGGGGACGCAGCCTAAGGCTGGCTCGGCTTTGGGCCACACATGTCGTCTGCTGTGTCCACGAGCCCTCCAGGCCTGGCGCGGCCGCAGCCCGTTGGCCCAGGGAGCCCGTCAGGGCTGAAGAGGTCCGACCCTTCCATCCGCCCTCTCTACAGGATGCAGACGGGAGGGGACAAGGGAGGGGGCTGCCCGTGGAGGCTGAAGAACTGCCTCTGAGGAAGTATGAATTACAAGGCTCTTAGCCCCAGGCGGATCCTCTCTCACTGATGCCATCCCCTTGCAGTGAACACACTCCAACCAGGCATGGAACTGAGAGGGCCATCTGCTGGCAGGCTAAGGAAGTACATGTGAGGAAATGAAAAGTAAATATTAACAAGTCAGACAGACTTTTTCTGGCCTTTGTAGCCTCCCTCCCTCCCCAAGGTCCTAGGAAGTGGGTCTGCAACGCATTACTGGGTCCAGAGCCAAGTTTTGAACAATAGGGACAATCCTAATGATCCAGGTTAAATTAAGAATCAAAAGAGCAACACTAACATACAGGCTCCTGCCACTAAATCCCTATGAAAGAAAGAGAAATGGAGCATTTGAGTAAATTACCATCCTAATCAGATGCCTAGACATCAGCAAAAAATTATGAACCATACTGAGAAAATGGAAGACATGGCCCAAGAAAAGGAAGTTATCAAAGCCCCCAAAAAGATGCAGGATTTGAGACAACTAATTAATGAGATGCACACAAATTTCCGAAATCAAATTAATGATTTGAAAGACAATATGGCTAAAGGGATAAATGACATCAAGAACACATTGAGTGAGGGGAAGTGGACTTGGCACAATGGATAGGGCGTCCGCCTACCACATGGGAGATCTGCGGTTCAAACCCCGGGCCTCCTTGACCTGTGTGGATCTGGCCCATGTGCAGTGCTGATGAGTGCAGGGAGTACCATGCCACGCGGGGGCATCCCCTGCCTAGGGGAGCCCCATGTGCAAGGAGTGCACCCCATAAGGAGAGCCGCCCAGTGCGAAAAAAGTGCAGCCTGCCCAGGAATGGTGTCACACATGGAGAGCCAACACAACAAGATGGCGCAATAAAAAGAAACACAGATTCCTGGTGCTGCTGATAAGGATAGAAGCAGTCACAGAAGAACACACAGCGAATGGACACAGAGAGCAGACGACTGGGGGGGGGGAGGAAGGGGAGAGAAATAAATAAAAAATAAATCTTTAAAAATAAAAAAGAGACATTGAGTGAGCATAAAGAATCTAAAATCCTGAATAGAGAAGCAACAGGGCTCATGGGAATGAAAGACACAATAGATAAGATCAAAAACACATTGGAGGCACACAATAGCAGAATCAAAATGTTAGGTAAAAGAATAAGTGTCACTCAAGACAGAACAGCTAAAATTGAAGAAAGAAAATAATAGAGAGAGGGAAAAAATGGAAAAAACTGAGCAGGGGCTCAGGGAGTTGAATGAAGACATGAAATGACAACATATGTATCCTGGGAACTCCAGAAGGAGAAGAGAAGGGGAAAGAGGGAGAAAGAGTATCTGAGGAAATAATAGCCAAAAATTTCCCAACTCTCACAAAAGAAAAGAACTTACATGTCCAAGAAGCATACTGTATCCCAATCAGAATAAATCTAAATAGACCTACTCCAAGATACATACTACTCAGAATGTCAAATGTCAAACATAAACAGAAAATTCTGAGAGCAGCAAGGGAGAAGCAAATGAAAACATATAAGGGTTGTCTAGTAAGACTTAGTGAGGATTCTCATCAGAAACCATGGAGGCGAGAAGGCACTGGTATAACACAATTAGGATACTGAAAGAGAAAAAAATGCCAGCCAAGAATTCTTTATCCAGCAAAGTGTCCTTTAAATATGAAGGTGAGTATAAAAAAATCACAAGCGAAGAGAAACTAAGGAATTTTGTAAAAAAAGAATCCACCATTGCAGGAAATATTAAAGGAAGCCTTAGAGCCTGAAAGATAAAGACAGGAGAGAGAGGCTTGGAGGGGAGCAAAGAAGAAAGAATAGCAGAAAGGATAACCAAGAAAGTAAAAAAAGACAAAAATATAATATGACATATGAAAACCAAAGAAAGAAATGGTGGAAGTAAATAATACATTTATAGTAATATCGTTGAATGTGTATGGATTAAACTCTCCAATCAAAAGATTTAGGCTGACGGAATGGATAAAAAAACATGAGCCATCTATATGCTGCTTACCTTAGACCCAGGAATACAAAACTATCTGAAAGTGAAAGGCTGGAGAAAGATACTCCACACAAATAGAGACCAAATAAGAGCAGGGATAGCTATACTAATATAAGACAAAACAGACTTTAAATGCAAAAAAGTTATAAGAGATACAGAAGGCCATTATATATTAATGAAAGGGACAACCCACCAGGAAGATATAACAGTCATAAAGATGTATGCATCTAACCAGGGTGCCCAAAATACATGAGATAAATGCTGGCAAAACTAAAGGGAGGCATAGACATCTTTACAATAATCATTGGAGACTTCAACACACCACTCACACCATTAGGTAAAACAACTAGACAGAAGATCAACAAGGAAATGGAGAAACTTGAACAAAATACAGAACATTGCACCCAAACTCAATGGGTTATACATTTTTCTCAAGTCCCCATGGATCTTTCTCCAGGGTAGACGACATGTTAGGTTACAATGCAGCTCTAAATAAATATAAAAAGATTGAAATTATCTTCTCATATCATAAAGGAATGAAACTGGAAATCAGTAACAAGAAAGAGGTAAATTTGCAAATGTATGGAGGCTAAGCAACACATTCCTAAATAATCAGTGGGTCAAAGAAGAAATTGCAAGTGAAATCAGTAAATATATTGAGACAAATGAAGATGAGAACGTAACCTATCAAAACTTACTAATACAACGAAGGCAGTCTTGAGAGGGAAATTTATAGCCCCAAACACCTATACTAAAAATGAAGAAAGAGCTAAAATCAAAGATCTAACTGAACAGGAATAGCAAACCAATCCCAAAGCAAGTAGAAGGAAAGAAATATAAAAATGAGAGCATAAATACATGAAATTGAGAACAACCACAACAAAAAAATAGAGAAAATCAACAGAACCAAAAGTTGGTTCTTTGAGAAGATCAAGAAAATCGACAAACCTCTATCTAGACTAACAAAGAAAAAAGAGAGAAGATGCAAATAAATACAATCAGAAATGAAAGGGGAAAAATATGACTGACTGAACAGAAATAGAAAGGATCATAAGAAGATATTATGAGAATCTGTATACAAACAAACTAGACAACCTAGATGAAATGGACAAATTACTAGAAATGCATAAACAACCTAGACTGATGCTAACAAGAAATACAAGAACTTAACAAGCAATCACATTGAAAGAAATTGAATCCATCATCAAATATCTCCCAACAAAGAAAAGTCCAGGATCAGATGGCTTCACATATGAATTCTATCAAGCATTTCGAAAAGAAACATCAATCCTGTTTAAAGTCTTCCAAAAAACTGAAGAGAAGAGAAAATTACCCACACATTTTAAGAAGCCAACATCACTGCAAAGCCAGATAAAGACACTACAGGAAAAGAAAATTACAGACCAATCTCTCAACAAAATACTTGCAAATCGAATCCAACAGCATATCAAAAGACTTGTACAACACAATCAAGTGGGATTTATTCCTGATATGCAAGGTTGGTTCAACATAAGAAAATCAATCATTGTAATACACCATATTAACAAATTGAGGAGAAAAAAACCACTCAATCATCTCAATGGATGCAAAAAAGGCATTTAACAAAATCCAGCATCCTTTCTTGATAAAAACACTTCGAAAGATAGGAATAAAAGGAAAATTCCTCAATATGAAAAAAGGCATATATGAAGAACCCACAGCCAACATCATACTCACTGGGGAAAGATTGAAAGCTTTCCCTCTAAGATTGGGAACAAGATAAGGACGTCCACTGTCACCAGTTACTGAATATTGTACTAGAAGTTCTAGCTAAAGCAATAAGACAAGAAAAAAACTAAAGGCATCCAAATAAGAAAAGAGGAAGTAAAACTCTCACTATTTGCAGATGGCATGATCCTATATTTAGAAAATTCCAAAATGTCTATGACAAAGCTACTCGAGCTAATAAATGAGTTCAGCAAAGTGGCGGGATACAAGATGATCAACATGCAAAAATCAGTAATGTTTTTGTACACTAGTACTGAGCAATTGGAGGGGGAAATCAGGGGGAAAAATCCATTCGTAATAGCAACCAAAAGACTCAAATACCTAGGAAGCCATTTAACCAATGCATGCAGAAAACTACAAAACAATGCAAAATAAATCAATGAAGACTTAAACAAATGGAAAGACATTCCATGTTCACGGATTGGAAGCTAAATATCATGAAGATGTCAATCCTATACAAATTGATTTATAGATTCAATGCAATACCAATCAAAATTCTAACAGCCTCCTTTACAGAAATAGAAAAGGCAATTACCAAATTCATTTGGAAGGGAAAGTGCACCTGAATAGCTAAAAGAATTCTAAAAAGGAAGAGCAATATGGGAGGAATTTCACTGCCTGACCATGAAACATATTATGAACCTACAGTGGTCAAAACAGTCTGGTACTGACACAAAGATAAACACGTCAATCAGTGGAACAGAAACAAGAGTCTGGAAATAAACCCTCACCTCTACGGTCAAATGGTTTTTGACAAACCTACCAAGTCCATGTTAACAGGCCAAAACAGTCTCTTCAACAAATGGTGCTGGGAGAACTGGATATCTCTAACCAAAAGAATGAAAGTGGACCCCTATCTCACTCCCTATATAAGAATCAACTAAAAATGGATCAAAGACTAAATATAAAAGCCAGGACCATAAAACTACCAGAAGAAAATGTAGGGAAATATCTTAAGGACCTTGTGGTAGGCTGTGGTTTCTTGGAACTCACACCCAAAGCACGTGCAACAAAAGGAAAAATAGATAAATGGGACCTCCTCAAAATTAAACACTTTTGCACCTCACAAGACTTTGCCAGAAGGGTAAAAAGGCAGCCAACTCAATGGGAGAATATATTTGGAAATCACATGTCTGTCTGATAAGGATTTAATATCCATGATATAAAAAATGTTACAAGTCAACGAAAAGACAAATGACCCAATTGGAAAATGGGTAAAAGACTTGAACAGACATTTGTCCAAAGAAGAAATACAATGGCAAAAAACCAATCAACCAAACAAAAAAACACATGAAAAAATGTCCAACATCATTAATGATTAGGGAAATGCATATCAAAACTATAATGAGATACCATTTCACACCTATCAGAATGGCCACTATTAAAAAAACAGAGAACTACAGTGTTGGAGAGGATGTGGAGAGACAGAAACACTTATTCACTGTTAGGAATGAAGAATGGTGCAGCCACTGGGGAGGACTGTTTGGTAGCTCCTAAAGAAGCTCAATATGGACTTGCCACGTGACCCTGCAATACCACTACTGGGTATCTACCCAGAAGAACTGAGAGCAGTGACATGAACAGACATCTGCACACTGATGTTCATGGTGGCATTATTCACAATTACCAAAAGCTGGAAACAACACAAGTGTCCATCACCTGAAGAATGGATAAACAGGCTGATATATTCACATGATGGAATATTATGCAGTGGTAAGAAGAAATGAAGTCATAAAGCAGATGACAACATGGATGAACCTGGGGACATTATGTTGAGTGAAGCAAGCCAGACACAAAAGGACGAATACTGTATGACTGAGCTACTATGAACTAAATATATTGTATAACATAGTGTTTGATTCCATTTATATAAAATGTCAATATAAATCAATTTATAAAGATGAGATTAGATTAGTGTTATGTAGGGCTCGGGAAGGCCTGCTAAGGGGTGTGGAGTTTTTCTTTTTGGAGTAATGAAATAGTTCTAAAGTTTTTTGTGAAGATGAAAGTACATCATTGTGATTATACTGAAAGCCATTAATTATGCACTTTGGATAGGTCATATGGTATGTGAATATATCTCAATAAGACTGCTTAATAAATAAATGAATAGTTGCACAAGAATAGCTAGAAATAGCAGCTATGTACAGCAGGGGAAACAAAGAGATTGAGAGGTGAAGAATGAATATTCTTGTTTGTTTGGAGTTTTATTATTATTGTTGAAATAATGAAAATGCTCCAATAATGATGTGATAAATGCACAACTATGTGATAATATCAAATCCCATTGATTGTACACTTGGATAAATTGCATGCTTTATTAATATGTATCAATATAACTGATTTGTTAATAAGT
Organism: Dasypus novemcinctus; assembly: GCF_030445035.2. Lineage (NCBI taxonomy): Eukaryota > Metazoa > Chordata > Mammalia > Cingulata > Dasypodidae > Dasypus > Dasypus novemcinctus. Next base: position 80,342,285 of record NC_080678.1, on the reverse strand, counting down.
AAAAAAGAGTGGGTGGAATGAGTGGAGGGGCAGAAACAGAGGGCGTGGCCACTCATCTATCATTCCTTTATTCACTCCATAAATGTTCAAGGCAGCTGGCCATCTATCGCTCATTCACTTATTCAACAAATAGCAGCCGAATACCTTCTGTGTGCTCAACATGTGCTAGAGGCTGGAGATGCCCCAGTGAGTAAGACAGATGTCCCTGCTCTGGTGAGGGAGGTGGACAAAATGGACACAACAAAAAACAGCAAGTAAAAAAAAGACCACACGAATGGAGCAGATCTAGCCAAGGCAGCAGAAGACAACTTCTCGGAGGAAGCAACGTTTGGGCAGAGACCCAAAATAGACAGTGTGAGGAGTGAAGGGGAAAACATTCTGCAGAGGGAACAGCGCATGGTGGTCCTGAGGCAGCGAGGAACTTGGTGTCTTCAAGCAACTGAAAAGACAGGTGTAAGCCTGGAGTATAGGGAGTGGGGGGCGGGGAACAAGGTTGGAGGCAAGGGCAGGGGGCCGTTCAGGGTGTGGCCTGAGCTCACAGCTCCTTCTGACCACAATGGGAACCACAGCAGGACTTTTAAGTGGTAACTCCCCTTGCCCCACCAGGCCTGCTGTTCAAGCGTTTTCACATGTGGACTCACTCGATGCTCACGGCAGCCCTTTGAGGGTGGATTCATTTCTCAGAGGAGGAAACCAAGGCTCCGAGGGGTCAGGTAGCTAGCCCAAGGTCACAGCTCAAGCCCTGCCATCGGCCCCCAGGTCAAGCACCCACATCCGGCACAGCGGACACCTATTTCGCTCTTAAAGAGATCCCTTGCGCAGGCTGCGCGGGGAGTCGGTGGAAGGGGCGTGATGGGAGCCGGCGGCCAGGGAGCTTAGGCCAGCCCGACGGCCGTGGGGGACAGCGTGGAGGGGTGTGAGGCATTCCAGAAGCACTGGCAGCACTTGCCGGCGGGTTGAAGGACGGAGGGAAAGAAGGTAACCCCTAAATCCCAGGCTTGACCGACTGGGAGTCCGCGTGCTCCTGGCTGGGCAGGGAAAGGGGGTGCACTTGGCGGCACTCGGCCTAACCTGCGCCCGGTAAGATCCGGACTCCACCCGAGGTCCACGATCCCGACTGCGACGGCGGGAGCAGGCGGCTGACCCTGGGGGCATGGGTCTCCCCCCGAGCCTCTCTCCCCGCACACCAGACCAGCACGACACGAGAGGCCCTCACAGACACTGAGATTCATTCATCATTCTGCAGATACTTCCTGAGCTCAGTAAATATTCCAGGCCCGGGGGATTTAGCCATAAGTTCCCACCTTCACGAAGCTGACATTCTAGTAAAGGCAAACTTACAAAGTTGGCAAACTTATAAACAAGTACATAGATCATATGTCAGGGAGTGATAATTGCTCCAAAGGAAGGCAAAGCCGGGCAGTTTCTCCACAAGGATCAGAGAGCACGCATGCTGGGAAGAGTCCTAGGGGAACGACTGGTCCAGGGCCTGCAAGTGGCTCTCTTTGGGTCACGTCCAGCCCACCGCCTGTTTCTGCAAATACCAGAATGCAGCCACGCTCGTGGCTTCCGGACTGCACCTGGCTGCTTCACGCCGCAAGCGTGGAGCTGAGTCGCTGTCAGAGGCCTGCGGAGCTTGGAATATTGACTATCTGGCCCTTTCCAGAAAAAAAGGTTGCTGACCCCTGATTTAGTCTGAACTGCTCATTTCTTAAATAAGGAACTGGAACCCCAAGCCCCCCAGCGAGTTCGAGGCAGTCAAAAGCAGAGCCCATAATAAAAACCTAAAAGAAAGAAATACCAACAAAACAAACACCCAGAAGCCAGCTCTCCTGGACGACAGGGTCTTTCCCCCACAGGCTGCCGGGGACAGCCACGGCAGGGGGAAACCTGGCTACCCCCTCCTCCATCAAACCTTTGCTAGGCTCTTAGCAAGGGGCAAGCCAGCCTCTTTGATTTCCATCCTTTTCTATCCCCCCGTGTGCCCTCAGGCTGGAGCCTTAATAGGCAGAGAAGCGGCTCAGAACCAGCTAGAGGGAGAGCCAGGGACGCAGGGAGCCTCACGAATCCACACACGAGTGACCCTGAGCAGGGAGAGCCAATTCGAGGTTCCGTCACCGGCCACCGCCCACGCCGCCCGTCCTTCCTCTTCTGCAGCCTGACCTCTGCCACGTGGTCAGGGCAAGGAGGAAGAAGACCTGCCACGCGGCCCTGACCTTCAGCACCCCCACGGCGCCCCATGATCACCGTCACGAGGCTGGTGGCCGGGGTCCAGGAACACGGCACGTGGGTCGTGTCAGGGAAGCTGGGGTGCTCCAGCTGCTCCCTGCAGAAGGAAACCGGGGGCAACCAGTAGGAGGAGGGGCTCTGTAGCTGGACCTGCGGACACTTACCCCACGACATGCCCCTTCTGCTGGGGAGGGGGTGTTTTTTGGAACACGGGCTGCCCTGGCCCCCCGGAGCCCCCGCCGCCACCACGGCCCCTTCCAGGAAAGCGACTGGCGGCCACAAAGGCGCGCAGGCTCTCGGTGGACACCCTAACGTGGTTATGCTCTCTAGATGCTCGTGATGATCCATCACGCTAAGGAGACGCTTGCACCCCGCAGGCCCAGGCTGTGTTCTAATTTGTCGAGGAAATCGCCTCTGGATGCCGAGGATGCGTGCGGGAGGAAATCAAATCCAAGGCAGAGGGGGAACGGTCGATAGCCGGGCGGCTGAGGGGACACGTGGGGCCGGGAGAGGCCGCTCTGAGCACGCTGGGAGAAAATAAAAGGAGCGTTAGAGGAGTCGGGGCAAACAAAAGCATGGGCTGACAGCGTTTCAAGCTGGGCTTTCTCTCTCCCTCTGTAGGACGCCGCCAGAGCTAAAGGCGGAAGAAAAAGTCATCGCAGGTTATTTAATGGGAATGGCACGCTGGCTGGTCTGCACTTAGAATCAGAGGGCGGACAAGGGAATGAAAAAAATGACTCGCTTTTGGTCCTAATTTTTAAAAATGGCTTAGAGCAGCCATCCACGGTTGCCCAAGTGTGTGGGCGGTGAGGGGCTGCCACCCGGGCCCTGCGGCCGAAAGTCCGAGCCCCTCCTACCTGCCCAGCCCCTCGGCCACCACCTTCATCTCCGTTCTGGGATGACGGGGCAACCTTCCTGCACTTTCATGGGGGAAGATGGGTGTTCCATGCACTCAGCACCATTCCTGGGCATCTTGCTCTTTAAAAGCAGTGGCCAAATGGTGTCTGTGCACCCTTTCCGTCACAGACCATCCCGCTTGCCGTAAGATTCGATCTGTAGGTGCACCATGATCCTGCGCTCAGAGGGTGCACAAGCCTCCAGGAGCAGCGTGTGGCCCAGGGGAGAGGATCCTGGATACCTGCTCCCTGGCCAGCTGGCCACGCAGGACCACCTGGCCACGCCACCAGGTCCCACCTGGGGAGATGGAGTCAGCAGGGCAGGCCTGGGAATCTGGGTCTTTGCCAAGTGGCCCTGGAATGCGGATGCCGATTCAGATACTCCTGGGGGTCCTTAGTAGCCATATGGCACCAGCAAGTGACTTCTTTTCTCCACTGTCATCCTCTGTGAAAGGAGGACGTTCTCCTGGGATGGCTGTGAGGTTAGAGGCCAACAGGGGTGGGGCTTTTCAAATTACAGGTGCGACCCATTAAAGGATGTGAACTCCACTGGTGGGTCACAACCAGAAACTTACTTTTTCTCTCGCTGCCTTCCCTCCTGTTACTAAGGATGAACTGTCCACATCCTTTTCTCTTCATCGTACACCTGAGCCCGTCCCTCTGACCTACTCACAGCCATCATTTCGGCTGTTCTCTCTCTTCCTCCTCCTCACCCATTTTTCCCTCTCTATGGGATCATTAGCATCAGCTTCCAAACTGGCTGCTGTTTCTCCCATATTTTATAAAAAAGAAAGGACAGAAAACTCATACCTTTCTTCACCACACTTAACCTTCAGTTTCAGCCTCATTCCCCTGCTTCCATTTAAAGCAAACTCCAATTTCTCTCCTCCCATTCTCTCTTGCCACCTCCGGTCCAGCTTCTGCTCCCACCCTCCCCAGTTTTGCTCTCCTCAAGGTCACCAAGCACTGGCCCAAGGTTAAATCCAAAGACAAAGGCTCAGTCCCCATCATCCGTGGCTTCTAACCAGTATTGGCACTGCTGCTCCCTTGCTCCTCCCTGAAAACTACGTTCAGAAATTTCTTTCTTAGGGGAGAGAATGAAAACCATTAAAGCGTAGATATTCCTTCATGAAACTCTTGTTTCAATCACAGACCTGTATGTCTTGCCAGGTGAAATATGTGTTGTAGTCAAAAGAAGTTTGAAAACATGAGAAAACGCTGACATAGAGCAGGATGGCCAAGAGCTTGGACGTGGATTCAGCTGGCCTGGGGTTGAGTCTCCACTGGCACTTACTTTGTGCCTGGGAGCAAATTACGTCATCCTTTTGGAGCCTTGGTTTCCTCCTCTGTAAAATGGGTATAATAGCACCAACCCCTTAGGGCTGCAGTAAGGGTCAAAAGAGATCCTTTAAGAAGGCCCTGGAACACAGCAGGTGCTTCCCAAGTGTACGGAGTTAATGAACTAATCCACACCCTCAGCCAGGGGCCGGCGCGGGCGAGGTCAGCACCCCACTCTCCTTCCCAAGCAGCATCCGGCGCACTCGGCCAATCCCCCAAGCCCCAGCCCGGCCACAGAGCAGGTGAGGGCACTGCTGGGGCTTGGGTCGAAGTCCCATTGCCAAATCCAGGCTCCTCCCAGCCAACTATGGTCCCACGAGACAGGACATACCCAGCTTTCTCCCTGGTAGAGGCACAGAAATTTAAAAAATAAATTCCCGACAGTTCTTAAAGGTGCCCAGTGCCCGAAAGAACACAGGGGTGGGGGGCTGGTCCAGGACAACAGAGCCAGGGCTGCCTCTCCCAGTTCTCGTGGCCGCACTTGCCTGTGCTTTGTGCCACCCCAGGTGCTGGGACGATTACCTTGAGACCCAGGTGTGAAAATGGGAAGGAAGAGGCAGGGGGTACGGAGCCCCTGGGCTCCTAACCTCGTCCTTTCAGGGCCCCACACCGGGCCCCACCAAAGGGGAACATCTCCCAGAGGAAGGGGCGGACGGCCCCTCTTGGGTCACTGCTGGCCGGCGCAGGGCTGGGGGCAGAGGGACGGCGGCACAGCCACGCAGGGGAGTCACGCAGATCCAGCGCTTTAGGTTAGAGGAGCACAGAGCTCTCGGCCCCCGGCCTTGGTGAGGGTGCTAGTGAGGCGCCCTGTCTTCTCTGAGGCAGACCAGGCCAAGGAAGGCCAGCCCTCCTCTTCCGGCAGGGTGGCTACTCCAGTTCTCCAAGGATCCACCCCCCTGCACTGCCCGTTCTGACACCTTATCCTGCAGGAAGTTCTTCCAGAGGGCTCACTTAAGTCTCTCATGATGTAGCCTAAACCCACATAACAGGCCCTCTGGTGGGGGCAGAGAAGAGCTGCTCATTACCCGGTGGAAATCTTTCACTTGCGCTGGCTGCATGTCAGCCTCCTTTGGGGAGTTAAATGCTTGCACCCAGGCCCCTCCCCAGACTGACTGAGTCAGAATCCCGGGTGGATGGGCGGCAGGCGGGGTAGTTTTACACGCTCTCCAGGTAACTCAATGTGCAGCCAGGACTGAGAATGCTAAGGCAGGTGGACAGGCTGGCTGCAGCCTCCGGGATGGTCCAAATCCCAGTTCTGGGAGGTGGGTGCGGCCTAACCACCAGGTCACCTATGCCGATTCAAGGAAGACGGTAGGTCAAGGGCGGGTGGGCCCGGGCTGCGTGGCAGGTGCTTTGTGAAGGTGGCAAGTCACTGCCAGCACCTCTGCTCCAAAGTGGTTCATCCTGTTCCTTTTATCCCCTCCTCCAGGACAGGGTGTCGGCCCTTCGGTTGAGCCACGACATCCTGCTTCCTGGGGGTGTTTGGAGCTGGGCCAGGGCCAAGGGTGATACTGGCGTTGGAAATAAAGGGAGGGGTGCTCAAGGCCACTAGCTGCTGACCAGACCAAGCTGGCTTCCCTCCCCACCGCAGGAGCCTGCTTCATGTCTGTGCCAAGCTGCCTAAAGGATCAAGACCCCTTGGGGGGTGGCTACTGTGACCCCCAGATCTTCTTGTCTGAAAAAAATCAGGTTAATAAGACCTGCCCCACAAGGTTAATCAGAGATGATGCATGTACCTGCTCTGCTGGCATGGTGGGCTCAGAGGTGGGCTCTGAAAACAGCAGCCACTGTGGCTTCCCCCTCCACCACCATATATCAATTCTTCCTTGTTGATGCTCTAAATTTTTGGGCCCTGGGCTCAAAGGTCCATGGTGGGCTCATCTGAGGTTCTTATTCCAGAGAACAAAGAGGGCAGGGTGAGCAAGATGCTTTTTTTCTAAAACATTCCAAAATCTGTTCCAGGCAGAAGAAAATGAGCCTGGGATAGGAGGTGACCTTGAAAATAACATAATTTGGGGAAGGGGGTCTGTGCAAACATTCCTACTGGGCCAAATTCCCTATCAAATCGTATCCATCCCTGGGAAATCTTAAAAGGAAATAAAACACCACAACCAGACCTGCAGCTAATTGAGTTGCAGGTGGTGGCTGGAGACAGAGCCATCTGACAACCCCCCCAACACGACCCTCAAGTGACAGGGCAGACTAGCCACCTCTCACAGGGAAATCAGGAAAAGAGGGGAAAAGAAAGAACTGGGGGAGGGGTGGGTGGCAGGAATGAGGAATTAGGCAAAGAAAAATGGCCCGCAAAATGCAGAAACGCCCCAGCATGCTTGCTTCCCAAAGCCGGCGCATGAATCGAGGGGTGACAGGTCTCTCATCTCCGATGCCAAGAGCCAGGAGCTCCGGGCAGCCGCAGGTACTACATCCGCACCTGCCAGCACTTGGAAAAAGGCAATAAAGCATCGTAGCAGGGCCCGGAATGCTAAGTGCCTGCAGCTGGGAAGGGACCGCCTTGGAGCGAGAACAGCTCGTGGCAAAGCTCCACCGGGTGAGGACTCCGCTCCCAGGGAGGGGCCTGCTTCCTCTCCCCCCCCCCCCCCCCCCCCGGGGCGGCCTGCTCCTGGGGGCTGCGCGGTGGATGGAGGAGGCAGGGGCAGGTACGCACAGCGCCGCCGGGGGCGGGGGCTCTCATGCAGGAAGCCCATGTGGGCTGGGGGTTTATGGAGGCAGGCAGGAAGCTGGGAAGCTCGAGTCACTGGAAAATAAAAGCGGCTCGTAAAGCGGCGCGGCTAAGCCTGTTGCGTCTGGAAATACACCAGGGCCACGTGCATCTTAGGCATGTGAGCCCCATCCGTGGGCCGTGCCGATCCCCAAATGATAGTAACGACACTGGTATAGCACTCAGTAGGGCGGTACCACACGCTGTTCTAAGCGCTTCTTACACATATTAACTGACTTATTCCTCACAACCACCTTGAGAAGCTGGTCGTATGATTATCTGCATTTCCCATCCCAGCACAGGAGGCAGCAGGCAGGTCACAAAACAAAGAACCAACAGAGTCAGGCCTGAGCCCAGGCAGGCTGTTTCTAGAACCTGTGTTCTAGCTGGAGCATCTCAAGCCTTAACCAGCCACCAGTCACCTCGCAGCTTGCTGACGGGTGGGTTGTGTCCCTGGAGGGCTAGGGTGAGGCCTGGGCCTCTGCATTTCTCACAAGCTCCCAGGTGAAGATGCTGGTCCCTGGGCCACGCTTGGAGAACCCATTGCTCTGCCCGCCCCCCCCCCTCCCCGAGGCAACTATGAATTAACCAAAACAGGCCCTCGGGAAACAGATGTGGCTCAACCAATTGGGCTCCCATCTACCACATAAGAGGTCCAGGATTCGATGCCCAGCGCCTCCTGGTGAGGGCAAGCTGGCCCACTGGCGAGCTGGCCTGTGCGGAGCGCTGGCCCACGCTGGAATGCCACCCAACATGGGAAAGGCACCCTGAGCAGGCGCGCCAGCCAACGCGGATTGCTGGTGCAGCAAGAAGATGCAACAAGAGACACAGAGGAGAGAAAATAAGAAGACGTAGTAGGACAGGTTGCTGAGGTGGTGCAAGAGAATGATGACCCCCCTCCCACTCCAGAAGGTCCCAGGATCAGTTCCTGGAGCCACCTAATGAGAATGCAAGCAGACACAGAAAAACACACAGAGAATGGACACAGAGAGCAGACAACGGGGGAAATGAGGAGGGGGAGGGGATAAATAAAATAAATCTTTGGAAAAAAACAAAAAAAATCAGGCCCTCACAGAGTGCCAGGATCAGAGGATGGGGGGATTGTGGAAGGGACTGGGGGGACATCTTTTCAAATGTCCACCACCCCCTCAGACTAATGCAATGGGACTCTCTGGGGCTGGGCCCCGATTGGGACTTTTAAAAAGCTCCCTGGGAGATTCTAATGTACAGCCACAGTGGAGTCCTTGGCACAGACAGCAGCAAGGCCTCATCTGTGTGCCAGATTCACTGTACCAAAACCGAGGAAGGTCCCTGGGACGGGGTGGTGAGTCACCTCCCGGGCCAGTGGAGGGATATGGCCGGGGTCTGCTGTGATGCTGTGACCCTCTCTGTGTCTCCAAGGACACCCCTGGGGCAGAGGAGACATGGCGGGGGCAGCTGGCAGCCCCACCCCGGGATGTCTTAGAAACGTCCCCGCTTCCCCATCCACGAGTTTCAAGTGCGAGCAGGAGCCAGCCTAGATCAGCTGCAGAAACTGAGACCCAGACAAAGAAAAGTCACTCCAGTACGCGAGCAACACCGGGGTGGGAGCGGGGGACTGGGCACCACCTTGCACAGGACGCAATTCAGACTCCTCGCCTGGCGCCCGAGGCCTGTGCGATGACCTCGGCCTCACTTCTCTCCTCTTGTGCCCCACGCACAGCCAAACGGGACACCCCATCGCTCCTCACACAAGCCTGGACTTCCCTCCCATCTCGCCTCTGCCTTCTTCCACCTGGCATGTCTCCTCCCCATTCTTCAAATCCACCCTCTTCCTAAGTCACAGCAATCTCTCCCCTGGGGACAGATGACTCATCATCTCCAAAGGTTCATTTCCCCCTGTCTCTATAACTATAGAAGCTCCCATTTTAGCTGGGCATTTGGTCTTCTGGAATAAAGACTACATTTCCCAGCTTCCTTTGCAGTTTGTTTAGTCATCTGACTGAGTTCTCACCCACGTGATGTAAGGAGAAGGACACTGTATCACTTCCAAGAAATGTTCTTACAGGCAAGAGGCAGTCCTTCCTTTTCCCCTTCCTTCTTTCTACAGATGCAATGGCTGGAGCTCCAACAGCCATTTGGGCTGTGAGGTGACCTTGGAAATGGAAGCCACACATGGTGCATCAACTGGGTTCCTGACACCGTGGAACACCACACCAGCCCTGGGCTGACCGCTCCAGATTTGGATGTAAGAGAAAAATTATCTTCCATCTTCTTTTATCCACTGCTCTTTTGGAGTTTCTGTAACTCACGGCTGAACTTAATGCTACTAAATCTATTCCTTCCAACCTTGGGAGGCATGGACTTTAGATCTACGGATGCCTGGACTCCAGGGATTCCGGATACTTGGGTTTATCATACTCTGCTTCATAGAATCATCATTTGCATCTCCTTCCCCCAGTTCAATACTAAGTAATCTGAGGAACGAGTTGGCCTTATCCATCTCCATCTTCCCCACTACATTAAGCACCGAGCCTCACACACAGCACAAAGCATGTCTCAGGACTAAATGGGATTCTTTCTACAGCACTTCCCACGGCTTTCTAACTCACATCCATATTTTCAGCGTGCTGCACCCTGGAATGGTGCACCCCAAGTAAATCTCCCCTGTGGCCGCTCCTACCACCCCCTCCCCACCCCTGGCCGTTCACTCCGGCCCGCACCCTGGGACAAATGAGCCCTTACCAGGATGTCGGAGCCCACAGCCCCCTCCGGCGGGGCTGGGCTGGAGGAGTTGCGGAATTTGAAGAGCCAGTACTCCTTGGCAGTGATGAAGAAGTTCCAGGGCAGCAGCGCGCCGATGCCCATGATGAAGAAGATGAGGTAGGTGCCATTGCAGCGGTCCTCGGGCCTCTGCAGGCCAGGCGGGGGGCTGTCCAGCAGCTTCTCAAGCAGAGCCTCCTGGTCAGCTTGGACAGAGCCGCGTGTGCTCCCGTCGGTGGAGTCTGAACTGTGATGAAGATCAGCCTCTGAGACAATGGCCACTATTGGAACGGGGAGAGAAAACAAGACAGGGCAGGGGAGCAGAAGCTGAGGCTGGGGACAGCTGGGACCTTGCCCAGCCCCAAAGCTGACAGTGCCCCCATGCCAGCGTCTGTGAGGTCTGTGAGCCTGATTGGAGAGCTTCAGGTTTATGGAACAGGGAGAAAGACAGAAGTCAGACCCAGAGAAGGACAGGATGTCAGAGCTCTAAGTGGCCTCAGGGGTCACCCCATCCATACAGGGCCACCATAGTTAACACACCAGTGTGGGGCAGGCTGGGTGTAAGGCACTGGGGCCCAGTGGGGCCTGTGGCAATCAATCCAGAAAGGCAAGCTGATCTAAAGACATTCATCTCTCTCCACAGCAGTAAAGAAGGAATGAGAACTCTTAGTGGACATAAAATGATCTCTCAACTCTTACCAACTTGATGAGAGAAAAGCAAGAAACAGGAGTGTGTGTAGCATATGCTACTGTTTGCATACAAAAAGAGGAAAGAAGAATACATATACACACATACAGATATTTATTTGTATATCTATAGAATATCTATGGAAGGGTACATAAGAAATGTCTAGTGGTTGCCTCTGAGGAGAGGGACCTGGGGACAGGGAGAGAGGGGACTTCATTGCATTCTCTTGGACCCTCTGAATTTTGAACCAAGGGAAATTATTACTTGCTCAAAAGTAAAACTAAAATGATAAATAAAAATACAGGCATTCAAATGAAATAATTTAAAAAACCCTGGGAGGGCCGAGCTGCCTCTATCAGCCAGTTTATAAACTTCCATCTGTGGGGAAACCAAGGCCCAAAGAGTAGAAGGTCACAGGCTAGGTAAATGGACAAGCCTGGGTCTGAGCGCCTGCCTGGGTCCCCACCTGTCCATCACCTCCCACCAGGAGATGACCATTTCTAAGACAAAAGATTCTGAACTGCCAGGAAGAACGACATACCCGGCCCTGGGCATAGCGCCATGTTTCTGAGCCTTGCTCTCTCCATCTATAAACCTAGGGTAGTCTTTGTAACAATTGCTCTGCCACTGCAGCTGGCTGGCAATGGCTGGCCCAGGGCAGCAGCTGCTGAAGAAGCGTCAGCATCTTCCCCAGCATCCTGGGCTTGTCAGCTGGCTGGCTGGCTGCTGAATTTGGCTGCTTCTACGCTCGGCATAGCACCTAGGACACGGCAGTGGCTGGAAAAATGGGAAATGTTCCTATAATGCTGGGGACAGGCTGCTGCAGGAGTGTCCTCCCTCCCCAATCAATCAATGCACCTCAGCTCACGCAGGGGCCGAGCCGCTCAGAGCACTGAGTGGGGCAGAGCGGTGCCCTTCTTCCCTGGGGAGATGAATGCCTCCTCCCACGGGCACAGAGCCTTGCCCGTATCTCAGGAGAACCTCACAGTATTCCTCGGCAGGGGGGGATTACTGCCCCCGCTTTTGCAAATGCAAAGACTGAGGCCTGAAGAACCCTTGATTTGTCCCACATTCACTCACCTAGTAAGAATTACCTATGGTTAAAATAAAACTACCACTCGTGCATGCCAAGGTAGGTCTCTGCCCAGCCCTCGAGCCTGGCAAAGGCCTAATGAGGTAAGTGCTGGTCTCACCCCTTTTCACAGTTGAGGGGTCTTAGGCTCAGAAAGGTCGAGTCACTTGCCCAAGATCACACAGCTACCAGACGGCAAGACTGAAATTAGACAGCCGAGGAGTCTGAGGCCCAGACCCGACTCCTCGCTAGTTGGGAAGTGGAACTCCTTTCTTCGGGCTCCAAGTACAGGGCCTCCTCCTTCCTGAAGGCCTGGCAGCCAGTGAGCTGTGAGGCAGAGGCAGCGCAGCCCGGGTACCCCCAGCGACGGCTGCTACGTGGCACATGCCCGTGGCCGGCAGTCTCCCCCACGGGGGCGGCATGTGCCCGGGGCAGGCAGGAGGAGGCTACCCTGTGGCCCAAGCCCAGAGCCTCCGAGTCAGCAAATCTGGTCTTCCCCAGCCTGAATTCACAGGGAGCTCAGCACTTCTCTCTAGCCAGACAGAAAAACACGCACAACAGCAGTTTTTAAATTAGTATCTAAAAGTGTACAGAGTAATTCTGATCCAGGCAGGGCAACAGAGATGGGCAAGTAGTTCTTCCCAGGTGCTCCAGCTCCAGGAGTGGGTGCAGTGACCCAGCGGTGGGGTCACTCGGCGCCACACTTGGCCAGGGCCCACTCTCGGCTCCGGCCTCTATTTGTGGAGGACCGTTCAGGCTTGACCGAGCTTCTGAAGGAGCCAGGGATTTTCTCTAACCCAGGTCACAGGCCAGGGCACCGGAGTGAGCAAAGCTTATTACTCTTTATAAAAGCTAGCTGCTGACTTTCGGATTAAAAAAGAAAGAACAAGAAAGGTAAGGAAGAGCTAGAGGGGAGTGGATGTGGCTCAAGCAGGATTGAGCATCTGCTTCCCACATGGGAGGTTCCAGATTCAGTCCTCAGTGCCTCCTAAAAACAGAAAGAAAAAAACAAAACGGACAACGAGCAAACAAATGAAAAAACCAACTCAGGGGAGCCGATGCAGCTCAGTGGGTGAGCACCAGCTTCCCACGAGGTGCCGGGTCCCCAGCCCCAGGACCTCAAAAAAAAAAAAAAAGAAGAGTTAGAGCCTCCCCTAAGACACGCTGGCTGTGGCCCAGTGTGTGTGCCTCAAAACGCCCACAGGAGCTGGCCTGGCTCCCTCCCGGGGTGACCTCAGGGCAGGAGGCAGCTCCTGCACAAAGAAGCAGAAACGTGGGGGTGAGGGGGCCCTTGCCAGTGCAAAACGTCTGAGCTGGGAAGATCAGTTCCCAAGGGGTTTCTGACTCTGCAACGTCCTCATCCGTGAAATGGGGCTGGGGGCTGGTGGAACGAACCTGTTGGGAAGCACAGGGACTGCCCAAAGGCCGTGTCAGAATCTGATTCGGGTTGTGGTCCACACAGAGGTGGTGGTGGGGGGGGCCGGGAATGGAGCCCCAGAGACAGAGGAAGAGGGAGTGAGAGCGAGAGTGGGGGGGGGGGGGGAGTCGGCAGAGAGCGAGAGGAGGGACGTCGGGGAGGGGACACCAGAGGCACCGACTGGCCTGGCGGGGCGGGATGGGGTTGGGGGCTCCAAGCCCGGATCGAGCCCCGCGGCGGCGCCGGGAGTTGGCCTGGGGGGGAGGCCGCTGGGAGCGGGCGCCGGGGGCGGCCGGGAGCCGGAAGAGCTGTGGGTGGGGCCGGGCGGGCCCTCCGCGCGGGGCCGAGCCCACCGCCCCGACCTCCGGCTGCACTTACTGTCGCCGCGCCGCCGCCGCCGCCGCCTCCCGGGCCGCCGCGGCCACCGCGACTCGGGCTCGGCCGAGGGGCCGGGGCTCGGGCGGGTCGGCAGGCCCGGCTCCTCCCCGCGCCCCGCCCCGGCCGCCCGCCGCGTCCGCGCTTCCCGGTTTGCAAACTCGGCTGCTTTTGTTTTCTTGCTACGCTCCTGCGCGGGGGGCGGGGGCATGTCGCCGCTTTTCACAGGTGGAGGCGCCAGGGAGGGCGGTGAACCCAGGGCTCCTGGCGGCTGCGGCTCCTCCACGTGCGCGGGGCCCGCACCGCCGCGTCGGAACCCTCGCCTTCAGCTCCAGAGCTGCGATCCCCGGGGCACGGGGGAGCGCTCCACCTCACCCCAGAGCCCTGAGAGGTCCCCTCTAAATGCAGCTCCCACGCCTCCCGGAGCCCTGCACCCTCTGCCCAGGGACCCCTCCTGCCCCAGAGTCGGCATCTGGCCCGGACCACCCAGTCTTGGCTCACAGATTGGAGCCAGCAGCACCAATGGCCAGGCCAGTGCCAGGGCACCTTTGCTTCTGACACCACCTGCCAGAGGCTCCCCTGGTGCAGAGGGGGAAGGGGCTGGTGCCCAGAACAGTGAGGGGAGGTGGTGAGGAGGGGAGGGGCTCCTGCCTGCCCCCACTCCCCGTCCCACCCGCTGCCTGACCTTCGTTTCTGGGTTTCAGACCAAGGGACCCGCGTTTACCCAGCCCTCCCTCTGAGTAACTGCTGCCTCCTTAACCCCTTTACAGACTGCGAGGAAGCCACTGGAGCTGGATGTGCTGCCAGATCTCATTGTCACTCTACTCAGGGTGCCTCCCACCCACGAGGGTGTGCTCCTGCAGGGTGCTCTCCGAGGAAGGTCAATGGCAGCCTTGTTTCTTGGGACACTCAGCCACTCACCCTTTAAGTTGACCTACTGTGTGCCAGCCCTACAGAGCCCCCTGTTTCACAGAGGAAAAGTCCAAGGCACTGTAAAATTAAGTAGTCGGCCCAAGGCCGCACGGGGGGAGGAGAGCCTGGACTCGCACCCAGGGCTGTCTATTTTAAAGTCCCTTTGGTTTCTCTTCCTTAACGTGGTGTCTCCTGGGACCTGGAGTTGGGGAGGGCGGGGAGTAGAACTAAGGGAGGAAGCTTCTCAGAGGAGCTGACCTTGGAGCTGAATCTCAAAGGACGCGTCTGTCCCACTGAGAAGCACAGGAAGGACTGCCAGGAGGAGAGAATGGCAGAAGCAAAGGCCTGGAGTGTGAGAACCAAGATATGTCGGTGGGAAGGTCTGAGGCTGCAGGAAAGGCTGGGGCCGGAGTGGCCCTGAGAGCCGGGCTGGGTGCCTGGATGCCATCCTGAAGACACAGGGCTCCAGAAGGGACTTCAGAAGAGGACGGGCCACTCGGGGGGTTGGCCAGTGGCCATGGTGGCCGGAGGCAGGCCCAGGCACTGGAGGCTGGGAGAGCTGACTTACTTAGAGCAGTGGCCTAAGAAAAACAGACCCAATTTGCAGAGCTTTTATTTTGCATTTTACTCATTATAGGCCCAAACCATCCCAGCTCCAGACCAGGCCTCCCTACCTCAGGTCGGTGCAGTTTGCAACATCCCAGTCCAGAACGCCTGGATCCTGCAGGAGGTGGGCTCTCCAGGGCCTGGGGAGGGGCCAGTGGCCCAGCCTGGGCCCCGCGCACTTCCCTCAGGAGCGCCCCGGATCTGCCTCCCCCTCAGGGAGGTTGGGCAAGTGCCGAGGTCCCTCAGCTCTCCAGGTGGGACCGGCCACACACGCAGGTGTCCGTGGCCTCCCTGGGCTGGGGAGAGGTTTCCAGGAGAGCCAGCGCTTGGCCTGAAGCCCCGCAGGCCATCCCAGCCCTCACACCCTGACCGTGAAGGAGAGCACCCAGGGGTCCCTCTGGGTTCTTGCCCAGAGTCCATGAATTAGAGTCCACACCTTGATGCGGGAGAGAGAAAGCACGTTGACCAACACAGCGGTGGGGGGAGGAAGTGGGGGAGCCTCAAATCTGCCGTCCCAGAATAAGGGAAAACAGGGTTTTTATGAATTCAGACCGGGGAGGGTGGAGGGGTCACCCTCACGATGGCGAATACACACAAGGACAAGCCCAGTTTTGAAATAACCGTGAACAAAGGTGAGCTATTAGCTTTGGGCTATTCTTTTTTTCTTTTTTCCTTCTTTCTCTCTCTCACTCTCTCTCTTTCTTTCTTTTCTATTTGTTTATTTTTATTGTTGTTTTGCTTTTTATTTGGTTATTCTTAATATACTGGAAAAGAAAAAGCTCTGTATAGGTGTTTCAGTTGTCATAATATTTGTTAATTCTTAACTCAGTTACAGTTTCAAGCTTCATTTTCACTTCAGGATGAGCTGGGCACTTCTGTTTATCAACTAAGCAACCAACACTATTTTAACATTAGATTATGGAGGGCAGGGCTTCCTCAGTCAAGATCCCGGGGCTGGCAGAAGCCAAGGTGGGGCTGGGTTTAAATCGCTGTGGTTTAGCCTCAGCCCCCTGCGTGTAACACCAGCTGGGAAGGAAGCAGAGCTTCCTGGCCCCTGGGTCCCGGTGCCTTCGAGCAGGGCAGAGCAGGGATCAGGAAGCCTGGGCAGGGTTGGAGGTCCCAGGCCGTCCTTGCAGCCACCACCCCAGGGCTCAGGGTGCCATGGAAATGGGGACAGGCTCTCATAACCAGCACTCCCCGAACGCTTGCCTGATCTTATAAGTCCCCCAGGCACTTACTCAGACTCCACAGCCCCTCCCCAGAGATCCTGAGGGCATGACTTCATTTGCCTTGTTTAGTCAGGGGCACACAGTCCTGGGCACATAGTAAGTGCTCAATAAATACTGGATGAATGAATGTGATCAGTAAATCAGGAGGTCAGGGGTGGGACTCAGAAATCCATATGTTTGATAAATTCTCCCAGCAGACAAGTTTGGGGAACAGCACCCTAAATTGCCAGAAAGCCCCCAGCTCTGGAAAGGAAGGGGTTGGAGCCCCCAGAGCTGAGGGATGAAGGGAGCATGGCAAAGTTACTAAATACTCTCTGCAGCCAGAGTTCCTTGTAGGACAGTTGGGAGAATCAGATGAGTTGCTAGTTGCCAGGTCTTCCCGGCAAAATTTCCTTCCTTCGCAAAGAAGTTTTTGTTTTGTTTTGTTTTTTTGGTAGGCAGGGGGATGAGGGTGGGGGATTCAGGCTTTACTTTCAGCCTTCTTTAACATTTGGAAAAAATACCTTCTAATATAGAAAGCATTTTCATGAACGTTCTCTCGTTTGAGCTCCAAAACCCGGTGAAATGAGACCGTTATTCCCATTTTACAGATGAGAAAACTGAGGCTCAAATAGATGAAGTAGTTACCAGGGCACACAGCTGGCGATGGTGAAGTGGCAGACCTCAAAGCTCTCTCTTCCATGCCACAGTGCAAGCAGATGGATGAGAGGACAGAGAGGACAGCATAGGGGACAAAAGTCCTTGGGCCCAGCCCTCATTTCATTGGAGCACGAATGCTTTGTCACTTGCTTGCTTTTTCTCCATGCAAAGCCCTGAGTTATTTTATATATTGTCATTTACATAGCCATTTTATCATTTATAACTTGCTTTATCTTTGGAGAATGTATGTGTGAGTGCGACAATTTCGGGACACCTGCCAAGAGCATGACTGGGCACCCAGAGCCCTCCCCCATGCTCTGAGGCAGGGGTGGGGGGCTTTCTCCAAATGCAGGCGGTGCCGGGCATCTGGGGACTGGCTGGTTGCTAAGGCTGAGTTCCACCATGAAGACAGAGAGCCTGGGAGGAACAGGCTGCTTCCGGCCAGGATGGGTTCGTCCTGTTCTCCGGGGCCTAGGCATATGGCAGCGGTGGCGGCTAGCTCAGCGCCAGGACAAGTCGGGTAGCTGTGGGCACACTCAGCTTCCCAGGGGGTGTGGGCAGCTGGGAGGGATCAGGAAGGAGCACCACCGGGCGGAGCCGGAAGTCCTAGGCTCATTCTGACCTTGACCCTGACCAGCTCTGCGAACTTGGGCCAGTCTCTTGCCCTCGGGGCGCTTCCTTGAGGAGGTGCCAGAGTCAGGAGGAGGAGGTCGAGGGGAGAGGGATGCAGGTGTTTTCACAGGTTGACTTGAAAAATGGCAGACTCCAGGAGCTGGGGCCCGGGAGGGCATGGGGCAGGGCAAGGCTGTGGGGGCAGGCCCAGCCATTGGTGGGGTTCCTCTAAGCTGAAGTCGCCCTGGGTAGGCTCACCTAGGCGCCTTTTTACTTGATTTGTTTATTTAGATATTTTTATTAAAGAAGTTGTAAGTTTACAGAAAAATTATGCGGAAAATAGAGTCCCCATAAACCCACCTCCATTCAATAATTTGCCTTACTGTGGTTCCTTTGTTACAAGTGATGACAAACTGCTGTAATTGTGCTAGTTGTACTTTATAGCTTACATTAGGGTTCACTGTTGGTGTTGTACAGTCCTATGATTTTTAAAAAATTTTTACTGTAGTAACATATATACCACCTAAAACTTCCCCTTTCAACCACATCCAGATATGTAAAAATTCAGCACTGTGAAAAACAGTCACAGTCCTCTGGAATTGTCTAGAGATGGAGTGGCTGCACCTAGAGGGCCCACCACTCTGAACCTGGGTGGGGATGGGTGGAACAACTCAACAGTGTTGAGAAGCACCACCTACTTGCAAGCGTGGTCAGAGAGTGTCAGGAAAAACATTAGTAAATGCCGAAGTAGATACAACCTCAAGTAGTGGTGCTCCTGAGGGCTACGGAGACACCCAGGTACTACGGTCATGGCAGATGGCTCTGGAGTTCAGTGCCCTGCCAGTGGGCCCTACTTTGGAATTCGTGCTCCTGAGTGATGGAGCTGGACTTAGATGTGACCTCTCTACACATGCCTCTTCTGTCACTTTTACTGAACCTGTGGCTGGTGCTGGGGTTGGTGTATGCTCAGGAGACTTGAATCCCTGGACTGTCCATGTGCCAACTGGGCCCTGAGTCTCAGCAGAGTGGCGACTCCTACTCTCTGGTTTGTTGGTCTCACCCAGGTCAGCTTACAGGGAGGTGGGGATGGTCAACCACCACACCAGGGAGTCAAGAGTGCCTAAAACTGCAAGCAGGAGAATTGCATCCATCAGATCGCCCCCTCTCAATTTAGAGGTGGAGTGGACATCGCCATCCTAGGGTCCTCAGGATGAAGGAATAAAATATGGATTAGAGTGGACTTACTACTACAGACTTATTGTGACTCTAGCAATGGAGGAAACTGTATCCTTGATGTGGAGGCAGTGGCCACGGGAGTTGCTGAGGGCAGGGAGAGGGAAGAAGAGGTGTGATATGGGGGCATTTTCGGAACTTGGAGTTGTCCTGAATGATATTGCAGGGCAGATGCTGGACATTATATATCCTGCCATAACCCACTGAATGGACTAGGGGAGAGTGTAAACTACAATGTAAACTATACTCCATGCGGTTCAGCAGTGCTCCAAAATGTATTCATCAAATGCACGAATGTGCCACAATGATGCAAGAGATTGGTGATGTGGGAGGAGTCAGGGTGGGGTGGGGAGTGGGGGTATATGGGATCCTCTTATATTTTTTAATGTAACATTTTGTATGATTTATGTATCTTTAAAAAAATAAAATCTATTAAAATTTTTAAAAAATTGTAAACAGTAAAGCACTGCACATTCATTAGGTGTCTTTATTGTTCGTGAACACACACAAAGAAGAAAGGAGTGGAAGGAGTGAGAAAGGAGGGAGAACAGCAAAAGAAGGAGAAGCAGAAGAAGAGGAAGAAGGAGAAAGGAAGAAGGAAAAGAACAGGAAGGAATAAAGAGAAAGGAAGGAAAAAAGGAAGAAAAACTCAAAATGTCCACAGCGCTTTTTGCTGGGTCCTTCTTTTCCCACTCAGTCCTTTAACAAAGCGTCCTGCCACTCATGGCTTGGAAACGCCGCAGGTCTGATTACAGAAGGGAGCTGAGGTTGTGGTGCCCAGGGCTGGTCAGAGAGGCCTGGCGGGGAGGCTGCCTGGCTCGGTGGGCAGAGCTGGGCTGGATGCTGTTATGTGTCCCTAGGCAAGTCAAGCCTCAGTTTCCTCATCAGTAAAGGGTACACAGCCACAAAACTAAAGCCTTCTCTGAGGCACAGCACAGGTCCCCACTAAATGCTGTTAAAGGGCCTGAGCCCTTTAACTGTTTGCTGAGCTCCTGCTCCAGCTCTGCCCTCTGCGGGGGCTACCTCATTGCATCTACCCCCCCCCCCCCATGAGGCAGGCAGTAGTTATCCTAATTTTGCATATGAGGAAACTGGGGTAGTATCTTGCTCAAAGCTACACAGCTAGACCTTCCTGCTTTCAGAACCCACCCAGGAGCTCCATCATAGGTGGCTGGGGATGGGGGCCCCCAACCCCCATCTTCCAAGACTGGAACCCTGCAAGCTCCCTTCTCCCCTTACCCAAGGTCTGCTGACCTGTGAGCAATTAAGCACTTCGGGAACAGCCATCAGTAGTTGGTACAGCCCCTGCACCTCCAGCCCCAGCACAGACATCAGCCTCCTGGACGCAGAGGCCACCAAGCACTGGGTTCATGGGACGACGCTGTCATCTGGTGGTACTGCTCTGCCACTGCAATTCTTGCAGGCTGGGCTTGCTCACCGGAGAGTGCATTTCCTTCTTTCCAGGGCTTACTGGTCCCCAGGAGGGCACATGGAATCTGGAGGATCAGGTATCATCATAACTGCTCACCCATGACTTCTCTGCCCTCATGTCATCAATTCAAGTCCCCCAGTCTGACCCTAACCATCTCTCTTCTGCACCCATTGGAGCCTTCAATCCTTGGCTCCTCTGTCTCCCCTCCATCTCTTGAGCAACTTTCTTTCCGTCCTGATCCAGCTTAGGTCCCAAAGCCCATGATTTCAGTGATATAGCAGTACCCGGCACTTCCCTGTCTCCTGGTGGTATGGTTGACTAACCCTGGGTGAACCCACCTACTCCTGAGCAAACGGGGCTCTCTGGAGAAAGTCACAAGCAGGGCCAATGGTTCCACTCTGAGTTCGTGGTTTCCAACCTCAGGGGAGCCTTCAGGGGCCCCCAGGAGTCCGACCACATCTCAGCCTCTCCTGGCTGTTGTCAGCCTCCTCCACTCTTCTCAAGCCTCTGGCCACACGCCAGCCCAAGGTGGCCTCATCTCTTGCCTACTATTTCACAAAGAAAACAGATGTCACCAGCCCAGAACAGCCTCCTTTCCCAGTGCCACATCTGCCTCCATCAGTTCTTGTTTGCTTTTTGTTTTTCTCTTTCTCTCCAGTTGTAACAGAGAGTTGCCCCTTCCAAGGCTCGTCACCTTTCTGGGCTCCAGATTCCATCCCACCCTCACCTCCCTGCCCAGGAGTTGACTGACCCAATGGCCCTTTTCTTTCTTATGATTTCTTGCTTTTTCTTTCTCTCTTTTTGTTTACAGTCTTTGTATGGAAGTGTAACCCACATATAGACAGGTATACAAATCCTAAGTACACAGTTGATAAATGACCAGAAAATGTCATCAGCACCTGAATCATTCATATAGTAATCTAATTCTACCTTATTCCTTATTTTAAATCTCACATTTAAAAAAAAAATTGTTTTAATTTCTATTTACTCATCTATTTACCATTTCCATTTTCCCTCAGCTCTTTCTACATTTGCTTCTTCCTAGAAAGTCTGAAGAACTCTTTTTACTATTTCTTTTAATGGCAGTCTGTTAGCAACCAAGTCTTTTACTTTTTGTTCATCTGGAAAAGCCTTTTGAAGGATGTTTTCACTACGTCTAGAATTCTAGATGGCTGGTTCTTTTCTTTCAGCACTGTAAAGATGTCATTCCCTTGTCCCCTGTGTTCCACTATCTGGAGAAGACAGCTGTAAATCTTACTGCTGCTCCTTTGAAGGTAAAGTCACTTATTTCTCAGTGGCAGCTTTTCAGATTTTACCTTTGTCTTTGGTTGTGGCAGCCTTACTATGATATGCTTAGATGTGGATTTCTTTGTCTATGTGCTGCTTGAGGTTCATGGTGCTTCTTGAACTTGTGCCTTGATATCTTTAGTCCATTTTGGAAACTCTCAGCCCCTATTTCTTCAGATATTGCCTGTGCCCTGTTCTCTCCTCCCCTTCTTGGATTCCAGTTACACCTATGTTAGACCTCTTCACCCTACTCCAGGTTCCATGTATCACTTATGCTCTTCTCTAAGTTCTCCAGCATTTCTTTCCCTTGTGCTTCTGTCAGGATGCTTTCTGCTGTCAAATCTTCCAGTTCACTCAGCTCTCTCTTCCTCTGCCTCATTTCCTGTTAAGCCCATATGTTAATTTCTTAATATCAGCCATTGTATTTTTTTCACTTCTAGAGTTTAATATTTTTAAAGTAAATTCCACTTCTCTGCTAAAATTCCTTATCATCTATTTTCTTGATGATATTAATCAGTTAGTTCAAAGTTCATACCTTGTAAGTGTAAGAGATGGACAATCTCCCCCCCATCGCCACCCCCTAAGAGCCCTGGCATCTGGCAAGCTTCTTGATGCCCGAGGGCTCAGGGGGAGGACCTGCCCGCCCTCTGGAGTCCCGGCCCTCCCTGTGGGTGAATTGTCTTTCCTTTCTCCTCCTCCTTCCCCATCTTCTAAATCATTTAATAGTTTAAACCTTTGATTTTCATTCCAAATTCATGAGACCAATATTGAGTGGTCATGCATTCAAATTTGTACTCTATTCTCAAATTGCCTATGTTTGTTATTTATTTTAAAACAGTTAATAGCCTTTCTTTTTTCATGAAGTTTTAGATGGACAGAATAGTCCCCAAATGATGACAGGTTTCTGCACAGACAGTCCCACCCGGGCTGCGCTGTGGTTCATGACTGGTGACCGTGGCACCCCCTGCCCATCTTCAGGAACTGACAGTGAGACGGGGGATTCTGGGGCCGCTGGGCCAGGTCTTGGAGGCCTGGGAAGGGTGCCCGGGGCCCGACTGTGGTCCCTCACGGGGCTCAGGCATCAGAGGCGTCTCTCCAGGACTTATGCTAAGTCCTCCTTTGGGTCCCAGGAAGCGCCCTGCCACCGTCCTGTCTCCCAGGGAGCCCAGGACGAGGCCAGGCATCCCGGCGGCTGCCGGCGCAGGGCCCGGGAATCTGCATGCGCCCTGGCTCCCGGGGTGCGGGTGGTCGGGCGCTACCTGGAGGCGGCTTTTGTGCCATTACTCCCGAGCTCTGGCAGGGTTCCAGGCAGCCAGCGGCCTCTCAGGTGGACAGATAGTGGGTGGGGACGTTGTACTGTTCAGAGAAGACTCAGTCCAGGCCTAAATTGGGGTGTTGTCAGCTGTGGGTGGAAGCTGAAGCTGTGGGTGCACACGAGATAAACCAAGAGGAGAGGGAAGAGGAGGCCCAGAACCCCAAGATGCAAAGCTTGAGTTGAGGAGAAGGCTTGCAGAGGGGACGGGGCGCTGGCAGAGAAGACGGGGGACAGCCCAACGGGGCATGTGAGATGCCAGGGGTCAGATGTGCATGGAGGAGGTGTCTCCTTAGCCCTCTAGACCATCCCTGCCAGCTTCCATTTGGTTTCCCCAGTTCAGGGAGGCACCTTCTGTGTTTCAAAGCTCACGAAGAGACAGAACTTCTTTGCTGCCTGGGAGCAGGCTACCTGGTGGGCCTGGAAGCTAGGATAGGTGCATGCTTGGGTCCAGGCTCCAAGGACTTGGGGCCACAGCCCTGTTTCTCAGGTCCCAGGGAGGGTCCCTGGTCTCCAAGGCGGGGAGCCCCGGGAGGGGCCAGAGCACTTGCTCCAGTCCCAGCCCAGGTGGGCAAGGTGCTCACTGTCCTTGGGTCACCTGTAAAGTGGGGGGAGAGTCCCTTGTCCTGCCTACCTCCAGTGAGGAGATTCTGAAAGTCTCCTCAGAGGTTGATTCTGAAAGTCAAGGTGAAGGTTAATGTGAAGGTGTTTGGGGATAGACCACAGGCCGTGTCAATGTCAGGGTGCTACAGGTTTAGGAGATGAGGCTGCAGCTGGGCTATGCCCCCCACTGTGTGGGACCATGGGGCGAGCACTGGACTGGGAGTCGGGAAAGTGCTCACTAGCAATTTCCCACCTTCATGAGCAGAAAACATGTAGGGTGTCAGCAATGTGATACACGTGACAGCACTTTGTGATCTTGGGCATCTGCTAATGCGAGGAGCTCTTCTCTTCTTCCTCCTCTTCATATAAATAGAAGTATAGAGCTCAGGATAAGGGAGGTGATAGTGTAACCTGCTACGGCTGTTGTTGTTGATGGTGACAAAATGGAAAAGGACTCATACGTATTGTGCTCTTGACATTCACACCCATGATCTCTTTTAGTCCTTACAGTGAGTCTGGGAGGAAAGGCTGGTCATCTCCGGTTTGCTGTTGGACAATCTGAGGATCCAGGAGCTTAAGCAGTCTGCTCAAGGGCACATGGACAGCAGAGGGTGGAGTCTGGGTTAAAACTCAGTTTGGGCACTCCCCGAAGCTTGTCACCTTAAACCCGCAGCTGAGCCAAGGCAACGGATGCTAGCTTCTGTTCCCTGAGCCAGTGCCTGTCTTGTTTTCAGCACCCCATGCTGATCATGCTTCCCCCGTTAGCAGCAAGAAAATTGAGGCAGAACGTGAGGGAGCAGGCAGGGCCACATGGAAGCTGAGCCAGTCTGGGAGCAGGTAGCTGCAGGAGTAAAGCTCCAGGGTGGGCCATGAGAGCTGTTTTCAAATATTTGGAGAGCAGTCATGGAGTGGGAGGCTTACACTTATTCCTATTGATATCTGAAGGTAAGATAAGCTCCTTAAGTGAAAATAAGAAACCACTCAATAAATGCTGCTATTATTATTATTATTACTATTAGGAAGTAATGAGTCCCCCATCTCTGGAGGTATTCAAACAGAGACTGGAAAAACCCGTGTCTGGGCCATCTGGCATCAGATGAGGAGAGATCAGATGGCAGCCAAGACCCCCCACCTCTGCCATCCTAGAAGTCTGTGAAATGGATCCAGGTGGACCCCTGAGGTGCTCAGGGACTGTCACTACCCAGTGCCCCCTCCCCAGCTAATCACAATATTTACATCTGCCCCTGGGCACCTGTAGCAGGGGAATTTGGGGGGCCTGGAGCCCGGAAGCTAAGCCCTGCCATGGGTTTCATCAGTCAGAGGAGAGGCTCCTGGGGACAGGAGCAGCCCGGGCTAGTCCTGTGGAGGCACGCTGGAGGGAAGGAGATGGGCAGGCACCACTGATGGAGCCTGGGGAAAGCAGCACCCAGCAGGGCCCCTGAGCTGTCTGTACAGGCCACAGCGTTGGGGCACAGGACCCTGTCCCAGCCAGTGAACCCCGAACCAGAGCAGCTCTGCTTCAAAACCTTCTGCAGCTCCCCACCGCCCAGCATATCACAAACTGGGTGGGTCTTATTTGACCCGCACGGTGTTTAAAGGATTTGAGTCAACAAGAATAACTTGACGCACCCTGGTTTCTGGTTTCTACAGGCAGGAGAATGGCACAGCCCTGGGCACTCATTCCTGCCTGGCACCCGGGACCTGGGTGGCAGGAACGCTCCCTTTGGGTGGGCCACAGTCTCCAGTCCTCCCTACTGCTCCCCAACACAGGCCAGATGGGAGAGGCTGTTCAAGAGCACGCTTATCTCCCTGCGTCGCTCTAGGGGCGATACATTTCTTTGTACCCGTGCGGCGCACAGGAGTGGGAAGTGGATTTGATGCGCTGAGATGGCCAGATGTCTCAAGAAACAGCTGAGAGGGCACCTTGCTGTGTGAAGTGTTGATGCAGCTACCTCGCTCATTCGCTGGCCCACCCGGCCTGGATCCCTGAGACGTTTGCGTTTTTGACGCCTGTGGACAGGGCCCTGGGGCTCGGCATTTGGGGGGAGCTGACCCCCAGTCAGGGAGCTAGAATGGGTGGCCTCCTAGGGCCCTGCCCTGCGGCAGCCTCCAGCAGGTCCTGCACAGTCTCCCAGCCCGCAGGCCCACCCCCCACGCTGAACCTCCAGCTGCCCCCCATCTCCTCCTGCCTAAATACCGCCGTCCTGGAAGCGAGTCTGCTGGAATGACCCTTGCCCGTCTTTGTGCCCCCACGGTGTGCTTTGGGCCGAGCTCAGGCCGTCTTGGTCCTGAGAAGTGGGGTTTGCTTCTCATTCTGCTGCAAGCTCCTTGGGGGCTGGGGCCAGGCCTGACTCACCCCCCACTCCCCTAGTGCTGTGCCCACCTCTGGATTAGAACCATAAATGTTTATTGGATTTCCAGGCATCCCGGGATCTTCCTAGGAGGAGGAACTGGGATGGACCAATTCAGCCACCCTACGGAGAGGCCTGGGCGGGGCCAGAGGCTCGGAGCTGCTGGAATGGCACTGACTCGCTCACCCTGCCCCCGGAGGACCCCACCTGCACCCACCACAACTGCCCCCAAGCAGGGCCAGCTCAGCACCCTGCAGACAGAGGCCTACAGACCCAGCTCATCAGAGGACAGCGGCATCTTTTCTTAGCAAGTTGTTTTAAAGAAGAAGCTTGCTGCAAACTTTTGCCTAACAGTGACTCCCACAAAATGCATCATTGAGAAACTGTGCTAAAGGCATCTCGGGGAAGCCAAGCCCAGGTCCCACGATGCCACCTCCTGCCTAGAGCCCTTCTGAACCCCAGACACGTGGGGGCCCCACAGAGCCTCCAGGGCGGCAGCTTGCCTGTTTGTTCATCCATCGACCCTCTAGGCCAGGGGTCCAAGGATCCCCATGGGGTCCGTGGAAAGATTTCAAGGGATCTGCGAGCTTGAATTGAAATAATAAAAAAAAACACCCACATTATGCTTGTGGGGACATGTTGGTGTGGGTGTGATATGTTTATTAAATAACACACAGTGTTGTGTGGACTTAGTAAGGGGTCCTTGGTTTTCACCTGGCTGGCAAAGGGGTCCCTGGAACAAAAAGGGTAACCGCTGCTCTGGACTGAGGGCAGTGTGTGCTGCCTGGCCCTGGCACCTAGGGGTGGCCTGTCCGTTTGCGACTGAGTTGGTGAATAGGAGCACGGAACCCCCCACTCCCCCCGCACTCATTTAGTTTTGAAAAATCGGGACTTGAGAGTTCCTGATCGCTAGCTCCTCCTATCCCTGGAGTTTTCTTTCCAGTGCACGGATTGTGGTAGAAGCAGCATCCTTAGGAGAAGAGACACTGGATTCCCTGGGGCCCAGTTCTGGGAAGGCTGGGCTCTTGCTGTGAGGTGCCCGTGCCCTGTGCTGGGAGAGGCAGGAAGGCTTGCGGGGAGGCCGCAGGGAGGACGTCCCACTGCTTGGCCTGCACTGGACGGCGCGGTGGGCTTTAGTTAAAGATGACGCTGGAGCGCCAAGATGGATGGACTGAGCCTTAGCAACCGAAATGAGGCCCTCCTAATATCAGCAAGGATTGGACAAATTGGGGACCTCCACGGAGATGTTGTTAGGGGCCTGCTGTCCAGCGGGGAGGAGGGTGTAGCAAAATGAATTTCGGAGCAGCTACTGGGAAAATAAAAACGCTTCATGTTTATACCGGGGTTGAGACTCTTGGATCAAATCCAACATATTTAAATATTTACAAGTACAAATATATGTTTGTATAGGCATAGATCTTCCTGAAAGGATGTATAAGAAACAGAACAATTCCCTCTATGGAGGCAGACTAGGGGCAGGGGAGAGAGTGGATCTATTTTTCACCCACTCTTTTGTACTGTTGGAATTATTTTTTAACCATAGGCATGTATCATACTTTCAAATAAAATGGGTGAAAGTTTTGAATAATTGGGTAAGCAGAACTGGGTGAGTCCTTAAGCTGCTGGCTGGGTGGGAGCCGATTTTCTCTTATAGCCTGGGTGGAGGAGGGGGCGGCCGGCTGCCCCCCACCTGGGGTCCCTTCCTGGGCACCAGGCGGTGGCCTGGAGCTGGCGGGCCCTGCTGCCGCCTGCCACTGGGCTCTGGGCCTCCTTTGCCAGCTCACTGCCCTGCTCTAGCAGAACTGGACAGGAAGCCACCAGCAGCCCCTCGGGGTATGGGGTTGCAACCAGCCACTTCTGCCTCCTCCTGGGCCTATGCGGAGAGGAGGGCCCCAGCAGGGGGCTGTCACATCGTGGCCTAGAACCAGGACATCGCAGATTTCAGGGTTACACCAGCCAGAGGCCCCTTACACAGCGGCAGGTCCAAGGCCCCCATTTGATGGAGGGGGACACTGAGGTCCGAGAGCAACGTGACTCCCGACTCCCCCAAGAATTGGGCTGGAACCCAGGCCCCCTGCTCCCCAGCCCAGAGCCCTTTGCATCCCACCTGCTGCCCAAGCTGTGTTCAGGTGAGCTACCCAGGACAGGTGGCAAGGAGATGCCCTGCCTGCTTAGCTAGTGGGCAGAGAATGTGGGTTTAAGTGGGCTCCCTTGACTCCTGCGGGGTCCACATAACCTGCCTGCCTGGGGGGCTACTTGTATGAGCCAGCTGCCCCACCCCTGCCTGCCCATCTCCTTCCTGGGCTGCTGCCCCCACCTCAGCACCGCCCCCGTCTCTACACACACACACACACACTCACAGCAGTCCCCTTCCTCTACTCCCTTGCAAACTCATCTCTGCTGGGAAGGCCTTGCTGACTGACCCACTGGAAGGGACTGCCCCAAGTCCCCCGGTTCCCCAGGTAAACGGAGCTTGTGAGTGTGTATATGTACACATATATGTGTGTGTGTGTGTATATGTGTATGTACATGTACATGTGTGTGCCTTCCAGTTCTGTCCCCCTCACTAGGCCGTAAGTGCCCTGAGGACGGGCATGACTTTTCCCTTGTCTTGGTACTTCCAGCAAAGGCCTGGCCGACTGGGTTCTGCCCCCCACCCTGTGGGGAGAGCTGGGTGATGTCTGGTACAGAGCCCTGAGTCTGGGTTCCAGAAAGCCAGAGCTGGCAGGGCCAGCAGGCACCACATATCTCAGGATGTGAATAGGCTGAAAAAGGATTCCAAAGCCAAATACATCTGGGACACCTTGTGCTAATGCAAAAACTAAACAAACAGCACAGCTTCTTCATGCGGGACTTCTCAGGGCCTTTAACATGCAGATGCAATGACTCTCCACGAGGTGGCCAGAGGGTGCTCTGACCCCTG
The DNA here is from genome assembly GCF_030445035.2 of Dasypus novemcinctus. Classification (NCBI taxonomy): domain Eukaryota; kingdom Metazoa; phylum Chordata; class Mammalia; order Cingulata; family Dasypodidae; genus Dasypus; species Dasypus novemcinctus. Next base: position 80,313,670 of record NC_080678.1, on the reverse strand, counting down.
TTCAAGAGAGCACAGCAGCCGCTATGGAGCAGGAACGCATGCTGGGAAATGCCGAGTCCAGACTCAACACACACAGGGAAGTCCCGAGTCCTTGGGGCAGAGGGGGGCAGCCAGAACGGGTGCTAGTCATGCAGCACCTTTGCGTAAGTTAGAACAAGGGGTCCCTTCCTTCAGACGCTTCCATCTGGGGGAAATTAACCACCAGTAAATGGATTTTATCAGAACAAGACCCTTTACTGCCATCTGCTAGGAACATCTCATTGTGAATATACAGATCAACAGTGCCTTTGGGAAGGCACCACCCCCAAGATGTGGTGCCCCGTCCAGTGCACAACCTACGCAACCAGGCACGGCGGCCCTGGGCCCAAAGTTGCACGATCCCAGCCAATCCATCAATTCCCTTTGCACTCAGCCGAGGGCTCTGAGCTAGACTGGCCCTTCAGCCTCAGCCGCAGGCGAACGCCTCAGAGGCAGGCAGGGAGCTGAGGGTGCCAGCTCTGTCCCCCTGCCCTGCTGAGCCCCCCTCCCCCCAGCCCAGGGCAGGCTCCAGTGTCTGCCCTCGGGACACACTGCATAAATGCTCACGCTCTGGGCGCTGTGACCGGGAGGCAGGGAGCAGGACCCCGGTGAGTGGTGAGTACTGGCTCTAACTTGCCGTGTGATTCCAGGGAAGTCCCTACCCCTTTCTGGGCCAGTTACTCCTTCTGTAAAATGAGGTAGTTGAACTTGGACATCTCCAGGGGCCCAGAGAGCTCTGAACAGATAGTGAATATTCCCCGCCCCCTTCCCTGTGGAGTTTTGAGAAGGGCAGAGAGGTCAATCCTTATCGCTGACAGAAAGACTTCCAGGAAGACAGCAGACTAAACCTGGATTTTTTTTATTAGACTAGGAAATATAATTTATTTCATAAAAATTAATTTTGTTACAATAGGAATGCTAAACATTATTTACAGGCTGTGGTTTACAGAACAAAGAGAGGTGGACTTGGGGGCCCTCCCTGGAGCCCTGCACGCCCGGGACGTAAACCATGTCCACCGCCCAGGTGAGAGGCCAGCCCCTTGCCCCCAGGAGAGCCGCTCCCTGCTCCCAAGCTCCCAGGCGCTCAGAGGGCCTGCGCAGGGGGGCTGGGGGGCCTGGGACCCTCTGGGAGGTAGCGGGGGTCCCCATGCCCTCGGGAGGACACCTGCCCCCGAGTCCTGGAGCCCGGAGCACTGCGAGGTGGGGGAGAGGCACGTAGACGGTACACGACTGACCCTGTGGACTCAGAGAGGGCAGCAGACAGGCACGCCAACCTCCAGGTGCCCCGACCTGGACGTGGAGGAGGGCACACCCACACACACGCAGGTGCAGACGTGGGCCACGGAGACAAGCACACGCCCAGAGGCGCGTGCACACACACACACACACACACACACACACATAGCAAACCCCCCCCCCCCCGCCTGCATGAGGACTGTGCCAGCAGGGCTCAGGGTAACTGGAGGTACCCCTGCCGGCCACAGGGGGCTGCCACTCAGGTCTGGGGGAGACCACTAATCCTGCCGTCGAGGCGGGTAGTGTGGGGACGTAGTCACAGCAGCCCCGGCAGATGGATGGAGCCTGCAAACCCTTCTGGGCTTTTCTTAAAGAGCTGGACAGTTTGATTCCTCCCAGGAGCTCCAGCCAATTGGTTCTGGGCTCCAGGCCCTGGTACACAATTTCTGGAAATCAGCTTGGAAACGGAACACGCGGGCTGGCCCGGCCTCAGGCTCCCAGAGCTCTTGTCTCGGTGCCAGCGAGCAGGCTGCCGTGGCGGGGAGGGGTGGAGAGGACAGCGTGGGGGGTGCGGCGAGCAGCGGGGTGGCAGATGCGGCCACCTTCTTGGAATCCGCTAGGGTCTCCTTCAGAAGCCTAGGATCAGAGTGTCAAAAACTAATGTGGGCCTCAGCCAGCAGCCACGGGGTCTCCTCGGAATAAAAAGGCAACCGAGGCCCACCTCGGCAGAGCTCGGGCTCCACCCCCGGCCTCTGGACTCCCAGGTTGCTGGTGTGCATTGGAAAGACCTGGCCCGGGAATGGCTGCAGCCCCACCCCCCACCCCACAATGTGGGGGTAGCGCTGGGCTGCTCTCAAAGTCACAGGACAGAGGCTCCCATGGCTCGTGTGCAAAGGGGCCGAGGAGGCCGAGCCCGGGGGCCCAGGCCCCTCTGGGAGGAAGGCTGGCCACCTGCATCCAGGGTGGCTCCCACCTAGGTACCGGGGTAGAGAGCCCTGTGCTCAGCCTGGGGGTCCTGGGTGCAGGCCTGGCCCCTGTGGGCGGCCCTAATGCAGAAATCCCCTCTCAAAACTCCCACAGGTCCCTGCCTGCCCGAGGCCAACCCCCCACCCCCTGGGAGGTGAGAACCCCCATAACCCAGGAGCCCAGGGCGGGGAGGCGGGGCTGGGACGGCAGCCCTTAGGCCCACTCTCCCCTCAGGAGCACAGACTTTCACAGGCCGGGGGCTGCCGGGGCTGGTCCCAGCCGCTGCCCAGAGGCCTGCTGCTTGCCCAGAGCTGTCAGGGGAGCTGGCGCTTGCCTGGCCCTGGGTGCCAAGGAGGAGAGGCCTTTGATGAGTGCCCTGAGCCAGCTGCGAGAGGACCTGGTCCCAACCCTTGTCAGTCACCTTAAAGGCGCGGGGGCTTCTCCCTCCCCACTTAGACCCTGCGGCCCCTCCAGACTCTGTGGAGCAGCTGGTGGGGGCTGCCAGCCCCTCCACGCCAGCAACCCAGCCCTGCTCAGAAAGAACCCTCAACATCTCCCAGACTTCAGACGAGGCTGGCTGAGGAGAGTAGAGGCAGGGGCCGTGGAGATGGGGGCTGGGAAAGTGCTCTCCCCTCCTCAGCCGCAGGCTGACTGCTCTCCGGGGCCAGAAGCCCAGGCTCCTGCAGCTCCAGGCCCTCCTGACTCCATCCCTCCTGTTGACAGGAGGAGAACCTGAGTCTGGGAAGGGGAGATTCTGGATTCCTGGGCACCAGGAACGTGCCACCCTGTACCGGCCCGTGTGGACTCATAGCCGCAGAGTCGGGTGCAAGGAGAGTGTCATGGCTGGCCCCCCAGAAAGAGTTGTCCATGGGGGACCCCCTCTCCCACTTCTGATCTCGGCCTGAGCCCCACTTTAGTCTGGGAGCCTCCAGATGGTGGCACTGGAAACGCGCTCCCTGGCGCAGAGCTGGCCTGGCCCCGCTCTCCGTTTCACCCTTGTTAATCCCGGCTCCCTGGAGTCCTGTGCTCCCCAGGGGGGCCCGGGGGCAGCTGCCTGGGGCTGCGGGAGGGAGGCCCTCACCCCCCCACACCCGCACTGCTCCTCTGCCTCTGCTTAAGATCTCTGAGAGCAAGTACCAGGGCTGAAACCTAGCCTGGTCACTCCTGAGCAACTGCGGAAACTGGGATCTTCCTCGTCAGAATTTAGTCCAAGACAGATTTACCAGCAGCGAGGCATTCCCTGGGGGTCTTTCTCTGCCTGGCAGTCACACATGCACACACACACACAGGCACATGTGACACTCCTGGCCAGAAGCACGGGTACATCCACTCTCAGCCACTCAAGAAAAGAGTTTTCTATTTTTTTTGTGTATGTTTTTCATTTTCTTTTTTTTTTTTTCTTAAAAAGGACTTATCCAATTATCTGGATAATAAATCATTTGCGTTTCCTAAGAAACTGGGTTTTTCTTTTCCCTTGTGGTTTTGGTGTTTTTCTTCTTCTCTGAGCCTTACTAGCAGTCTGAAGCTTTCTTTCTTTCTTTCCTTTTCCTTTTTTTCTTTTGGACAGGAGAAAGCAGTTTGAATTGTACTTGACTCTTCAAAGAGTAAAGTGGCATGGAAGGAGAAGGGGATTTAAGGAGCAAAGAGAAATCAATAACCGAGGAAGAAAACGTAGAGTGAAATGAAAACAAAATGTAACCTAGAAGTCCCAGGGCCAAGGGTGGGAGGTGCAGGGGGGGCACCTCCTTTGCCCCCTGTCACCAGAGGCCACATGGCGTCCCGCACAGTGGGCGCACCCAGGAAGGAGAGGCAGGGGCTGGGGCAGGAGCCCTCGGTCCTCTCGGCAGCAGAACACACGGGTTGAGCTAAGGCTGCTCGTGGTCTGGGGTGGGGGCAGGGGGAGGTGGAGGAGGAGGGGGCAGCTCCGGCTGTGAGCGGTGAGGCGGCAGGGGCCATGCGTCCCCACCAGGAGGCTGCCCCGGGCCTCCCGGCGCCCGCCTCCTGCCGGCCCCGCCGGCCCGCGGTTCCAGGGCGGCTCAGCAGTCCCCGTCGGTGGCCATGGCCACCAGCATCTCACTCTTGCCCATCTCCTCCAAGGCACTCGCCAGGCTGTTGAGGTCCCCGTCGTCCTGCTGCAGAGCTTCCCAGAGGTCCAGGATCACACCCGTGGGGCTCGCTTTGGTGGCAAAGTAGTTCAGGTACCTGCCGGAGGGAGGGAGGGACAGGGGTGTTGGGGTCCTTGAGTGCTCAGCACCTCTCAGGGGCCTGGGGATTGGTGGGTGGAAGCAGCACTGGAGAGAAGACCAAAGCCCGGCTCCTCTGCTTCCAGGCTGAGTGGCCCTGGGCAAGTCACTGCAGCCCTGAGCCTCGGTCTGCCCATCTCTAAGGCGGGAATGATGCCGCTCAACTCCCAACATGCAGGCAGGCCTCGAGACGGATCATTCAAGGTAAGGGCTTAGCAGGGTCTCTAAGGCTGCTGTCTTGTGATCATCAGCCACCCTCATCCTCGTTATTAGTGAAACACACTGGCACCAGGAGAAACTGGCCCCACCTAGCACTCCCTTCTCTTTCTTTCCTCCTTCCTGCCTGATCCCACCCTGTGAACTCCTTAGGAACAGGGCATTAGACATCTTTGCAAATCCCACCATTTCTAGCTACAATCTTGCACGTGACATCTGCTCAGGAGTTGACCGTGAGTAAAACCTATGATCATTGCCATTATAGCTATCCAACATCTTAAATTCCCAAAACGAGTTTTGATGCCGAGGTGTGTTCTTTCTGAACAAGCGTTTGCAGAGCTTGCTTGTCCCGGGGGCTGGCGGGAGCTAGGGCGGTGGAGCGGGTCACGCAGAGCCAACGCCCCGGCCTTGTCTGGTTCTCACGCCGCCCCAGGAGATGGCCACTGAGCGCTGTTCCCACGTAAGGGAGAAGGGCAGGGCTTGGAAGGTGGACCTGCCTCTTGCCTGCCCGGCTAGTGGGCCAGAGCTCTGAGCTAGGAATGAGCTTCTCCGATGGACACGCGTCACTTTCCCAGCCGCACCCCCAGCCCGTGCCCAGCTCGTATGGGGTACGTGGCAGCCCCAAGGGCCTTAGAGGCTTACAGGGCCCTGCACGGTCCAGCCGTTAGCTCTCTGACCCCTTCTGCGGGCTTGGGCCACCCCACCTACCCCGTCCATCGGGGTGCTCCTGCCTCGGGGCCTTTGAACTGGCCACTCCCCCTGCATAGAGCTGCTGCCCTAGACATTTCCTCAGTGTCCCCTTCTCCGTGAGGAGGCCCCTGACTCTCCCATTTAGTAGCAACCCTCACATTTCCCTCCCTCTTCCTCGGGCTGTTCTCATTGGACTCCCCTACCCCGGCTTCACTGACGGGCCTTGGTCATGCCTGTCTCCCTCCACTGGAACATAATCTCCAGGGGACCAGGGTTTCCATCTGTTTGTTCACTGCAGTAACCTCGGTACCTAGAACGGTGCCCGGCATGCAGTAAGGGCCTGGCACGCAGTAGATACTCAACAAGTGATTCCTGGACGAATGCCTGCTCAGACGGATTCGGCTCTGGGCACCTAATCCACCACCAAGAGGACCTTGATGAGAGCCACTGGGACTCTTCTACTTGGAGGGGCCGTGGAACTACAACAGGGACCCTGGAATCCAGACGCGCTGACTGTAAGCCAGAGCATCCAAAATGAGGTTCTGGAAACCAGAGGATGCAAGTGGGAGGCACGAGAGCCAGAAGGGGACGGCAGGCCAACACGTACCGGTCCATGGACAGCTTCTGCGCCAACAGCCGCCAGTCGTTGCCCCGCGAATTTGGGGCGTCGAGGCTGTTGCAGATCTTCTGGCGGATGGAAAGCGGGATCTTGAAGGCGTAGGGCCCCAGCTGGGTGGTGACGGTGCTGCTGGGGGCCGAGCAGAGGGCGTCCAGGGAGCCGGCAGCCGTCTGGAAGGGCAGGGGCGTGGGTGAGGGTGGCACAGGGCTCTGGGGACGGCTCTGGGCACCTTGGCCTGCAGCCTGCCTGCTCTGGGACGGCGAGCTCATCGAGGCCCGGGTCTCTTCACCTCCTCCGGGCAGGCTCTGAGCACTGCCGGGCGAACGCTGGTGCAGGCATGAGCTCGTGAAGCTGCCTAGAGTCTCATGGTCTGACCACACAGACCCCTTGACACACGTGTGTCTAGACAAGGGACGAGACCTGCCCAGGGCCACACAAGTTAGTGGCAGGGCCAGTGCTCTTCTCACTGCACCACGAGGCAGGCGTGGGATTCGTAAACCTCAGTCTGGACTGAGAGGGGCTGAGAGCTGCACTGACCTGGGTTCCAGTCCAGGTCTTGCCATCACCTGCCACGTGATCGTGGGCAGATACCCGCCCTCCTGAAAGCCTAGTCTTGCACCCCCCAGGTGGGGACCAGCCTATCTGTCTCCCCAGGTGGCTGCGAAGATCCTGCGAGGCACTGGAAATCGCCGGCACATCCACACCCACGGTCATCCCATAGTCGGCGGGGGCTGCTACCAAAGGACCACCCGGCCCTCTCTCTCGGACTCGGACTCGGGAGGAGACGGCGCTCTCCCGCAGGCAGGGCCGGGGCTGGTGCTCACCTCCGCCAGCGTGGTGTGCAGCTGGAAGATCTGGCCCTCCCCCTCCACCTGCCGCACGCAGATCTTGCAGGCGAGCTCCGTGGAGGCCAGGCTGTGCCTCTCCAGGGTGAAGGTGCAGTGCAGGGCCTTCTGGCTGCCGCTCCAGATGTGATAGAAGGGGATCTCCTGGGGGAGGAGGGAGTCAGGGAGGCGAGGCGGCCTTCCCGCGCCCCACCCGGCCTGCCCTGCCCTCGCGGGGAACCAAGGCAGAGCAGGGACAGGGCCAGGCAGGGCTGGGACCTGGCAGGGTGTCAGCAGAGGCCCCGCCACCGGACAGGCAGAGGGTTCCACGAGGGAGCAGAGAAAGGGGGTGTGTGGAGAGGCGAGGCCGAGTCGGAAGGCTGAGCGTGCCTGGGTGCCCCCTGGGTCAGGGAGGCCATGTGGATGAATGGTGGCACACGGCTGGGGGCTCAGCGGGAAGGAACCATCAGAGAGTAGGGTGGCCGGTCCGGCCAGGCGCACACGTCCTGAAGACGGGGAGGCTTCTCTGAGGATGACGCGTGGAGGGACTCGTGCATGGGACCGGAGTGGGTGACGCAGTGGGGGTGCAGTGTGTCTGTCCACGGCACCGAGTCTGGGGCTGTGGCCAAGGATGAGTGGGAGCGTGGAGAGCGGGGAAGGAAGGCGACAGAGATGGCAAAGAGGGGCACCAGGAGGGGCGAGGCTGCAGGACGGAGGGAGGAGGCAGGGCCCCGGCCTGGGGGAGGGGGGAATGGTCTTCCCCGGCCAGTCCCCTGAGTGGCGCCCCCACGCCCTCCCTCCCGCTCCTCCGGCCGGCCCTCACCTGGTACTTGGCCAGCAGCTTGCTCCTCCAGTGGGCGTGGGGGAGGTCGTGGAGGGAGAGGCGCAGGTTGTGGTAGCTGTCCTTGAACAGCAGGGGCTTGGGCTCCTCCACCAGATAGCCACCGAGCGTCCGCTCCAGCTCCAGCACCTCCTGGGGGCCGGGGCAGTGGCAGGGAAGAGCCCCTTACAGTTGGCCAGTGGGCCCTTCCCTGCCGCAGGCTAGAAGGGGAGTGGGTGGGGAGGGGGGCAGGGAGGACAGGCCGATGCAGGCGGGGGGAACCAGGCTGCAAAACTATGGGCAGGTGCCCATCCGAGCGCAGGGCTGGGCATTTGCCAGGTGCGCCTAGGAGCTTACAGTGTGATGGATGCATAAACAGGAAAATGGAGGACTGGATGGACAGATAGCCGGACAGATGGATGGGTGAATGGATGGATGGATAAATACATGAGTAGACGGACAGATGGATGGAAAAATGGCTGGTTAGCTGGATGGATGAAAGGAAAGATAAATGGATGGATAAGCAATGGCTGGATGGACAGTGGACTGTTGACTGAATGGGTGTAAGGAAAGATGGACAGAAAGTTAGAAAGATGGATGGATAGATGGGTGGATGGATGGATGGATGGATTGGAGCTGAATAAAGACTAAACATGTGACAGCTTCCTTCTTGTTTGATCTTCACTCTTTCCTCCGGCCAAAGCTGGACATTATCCAATGTCTCAGGATCAAGAGATCATTTCCCAGGAGCCTCCAACCCCATTATGGGCGTCCTGGAATTTCAGGCCACCTTGATTCCACAGGAGGCATCACTCTCCCACTGGGCTTTTCACCATGTTGCATCAGCCTGAGACTTGAGTTTGAGACAAGTCGCAAGATGCTGGGAGACAAAGGAGCTGGAAGGGACCATAGAGCACGGATGGGAGGGGGCATGGAGCTGTGGGAAATGACCATGAGGCTTCAGGGAGGAGTGGACGGAAGGACGGAGAAGGGATAGGGCGTTAAATAGGGCCAAGTATTTGGACTTTTCCAGCATTAAGTTAGGATCTGACTGAGGTGCTGGGAACCGGGGGAGAAGGCTGGGGATGGAATGCACAGGTGCTTTGGGGCTGGGGGGCACCAAGGAACTCTCTCTGGACATCTCAGACTCTAGAGGTTAAAAAACAGATCCCTCCCCTTCCTTCCCTCTGTGCCCTGAGCCACTCCCACCTGCCATGGTCCCTCCCTCACTTAGGGGCACCACTGTCCCTCCTTTTGCTTAAACCAGGAGCCTGTTGCCAGCACCCCCCCACCAGCACTAGTTCTGTCCATTCTACCGAATGCACGTGCAGAGTCCAGCCTCTCCTTGCTGCTGCCCCTACCGCTCTCCTGGGGTCCACCCAGCTCTCCACTGGCCTCTCTGCCTCTCATCGAGCCACCCTTGCATAGGCACAGGGACCTTTCTAAAGAGCACCTGAGGTGGGTCTCTTCCGGTTCTACGCCCTCTCCCCTTGGATAGATTCCACACAGGCTGAGGGTGGTGCAAGGGTGACGGGAAGGGACCCTGAGCTCGGGGGGGGGGGGCACGCTCGCAGCTGGGGGTGGCGCAACCACAACCTGCCGAGGTCGTGTGGGCACCCGTGGCCTGGCCCTACCTTTAGTGCTACGGGCGTGTCCTCCAGGCAGTAGACCCTGAGGCTGTACTCCAGGGAGGTGCAGAGGGCCGGGGCGAAGACGGCCAGCTGGAGCCGCTTGACCGCCGAGTGCGAGTAGGACTCGCCCGTGAGCACGTAGGTGCCCAGCTGGTCCAGCAGGACGTGGCAGGCCCTGGCCTCCAGCTGGCAGTAGCAGGGCGTGTTCAGGGTCTCCTCGTCCAGGGTCACCACCTCCTGTAGGGGGAGAGCGGGGGTGGGGCGGCGGGGCGCGGTTAAGCCCCTGGAGGGGTCCGTCTGCTCCGCCCCCCGGGGGGCCTTGGCACCTCACCTCCCAGTGGCCCTGGTGGGCCTGCGTCTTGAGCTGGAAGATCCAGTCGCCGGCGCTGACCTCGGCGCAGTGGGGCACGGTGAGGATGACCGGGCGGCACAGCAGGAGGCCCGTGGGCCCACACGTCACCGAGGGGCTCAATACTGTCTGCGTCCCTTCCGACAGCGGGCTGCGGGCGGGGCGGGGGCCGGTGAGGGGAGCCCTGCAGGGGCGCTGGCCCCGGGCTGTGCTCTGCCCCAGTGGAGGGCGCGCTCCCCACCCCCGGGGGCCGAGCAGGGCGGAGGAGAGGCGCGTGCGGTGCCACAGACTGCCAGCCGCTCCAGGTTCCTGCTGTCACAGCGCAGCAGGCTCAGTCAGTGCTCGGCTCACATTTGCAAAAGTTCTGCATGCCTTGGACGTGTCTGATAGGTGTTGCTAAACTACTCTCGGAAAACGTGTACCAATTTACACTCCCACCGACGTGCCACGGGGGAGGGAGGGGGGCTGTTTCCACGCTCTTGCCAGGCCTGAGGTATAATCATTTGGAAAAAAAAATCTTTGTGAATTTTCTTAAGCAAAAAAAAAAAAAGTCTCATGGCTGATTTAATTAGCATTTCTTTGACTGTAGATGAGGTTAAACGTTTTCTCATAACCTAATAGACTGTGTGTATGTGAGAGAGAATCACTTGTTCATATCCTTTGCTATTGAGGTGTTGAATTTTTTTCTTATTGGTCTGTACAATCTCTTTATATAGTAAGGTTATTAGCCCTTTGTCACTTGTCATCTGCCTTTCAGTTTTATTATATGTTATGGCGGGTTTGCAAGATTTAAACGTGGACCTAGAAAGACCTATGACGGTTTCCTCCAAGGCCTTTGGATCAGGCTTAGAGTACGGGGGTGGTTGGAGGGGGTGGGATGTGAGCCCCAGGGGGGCAGCTCTGTGGGAGGAGCAGGGGAGGAGGGAGAGCCTGCTGAGCAGCAGGGAGAGGAGGGGCCGCGGGGGTGGGGCTGGGGTCTCTACTCACAGGGTGTTTTCTGCCTTGTGGATGAGCAGGTACATCTCGTAGAACTTGCCCTGGGGAATGGCTCCGTTGGGCACCAGCAGGCTGACCCCTGGGGGGAGAGGGAGGTCGCCAGGGAGGAGCTCTGGAGAGCAGGCCCTGGTGGGATGAGCCCCCAGCTCAGGGCAGAGAGAGAGACCTCTCCCAAGCTCCAGGGGGTGAGCAGCGGGCTGTGGGTGGAGAGGCTGGGGACTGAGAGCGGGGCCAGGCCAGGCCACCAGGCCAGCTGGCTTGCCCAATACCAGGGGCCTCTGGCATTTCTGCGGGTGTAGAGACGGGCAGAGCCTTGGTTCCGAAGGCCCCATCTCCAGCGCCATCCCCCGCTCGGCGCACGATGCTGGGAAGCCGGGAAGCGCCGGCTCTGCCAGCCTGAGAAGAGCATCCCTGCCCTTCCTGGACGCTAGAGCCAAGGACAGTGGTTGCAGGGGCACGTCCCATTTAACAGACGAGAAGCTGAGGCTTAGCAAGGGGTGGCTGAGGCCGCCCTGCCCCTGTGAAGGGCAGGCAGGTCTAAACCCACCTCTCCCATCCAGGCACCCCTTCCTATAGTCGCTTCCTCCCAGTGCCCCTTTCCCCTCTGAGATGGGACTGGGGGAGCCCAGGGTCTGAAGGCTGCAAGTCAGGGCTGTTCAGAGAAGGCATGTGAAGGGGCAGGCAGGTGCCCACCTGTGCCAGGGACGCTGAGCCTCCCGCCCAGGCAGCCGAAGGTGCCGCTGACGCTGCTTCCAGGGTCTCGGGGCAGGCCCAAGAGCTGCGGGGAGCCCAGGCTGGCACTGCGCAGGTGCAGGAAGTGGGGGTCTCGGGTGAGGTCACCGGGGTACGTGCCGGGCGGCAGCACCTCCAACAGGTCGGCCCCATCTGGCAAGCCAGTCCCCGAGCCTGTGGTGCTGGAGCTGTAGACCTTGATCTTGAGGCTGGGCAGGGGGTCCAGCAGGGGCGAGTTGGTCATGGGGATCTTGTCGGCCGAGTCCTGCAGGGCATACACAGGCCCGCGGTAGATGCTGGCACTGGCGGTCAGGTCAGGAGGCACGGAGGGGTGCAGGAGCTGGGGGTTGTCTGCAGGATGGGGAAACAGTCAGGCCAGGCCACTCCCGATCCTGCCAGAGTCCTCTTTTATATATATATATATATATATATTTTTTAAAGGTTTATTTCTCTCCCCCCGCCCCAGTTGTCTGCTCTCTGTGTCCATTTGCTGCATCTTCTTCTTTGTCTGCTTCTGTTGTTGTCAGCGGCACAGGAATCTGTGTTTCTTTTTGTTGCATCATTTGGTTGTGTCAGCTCTCTGTGTGTGTGGCACCATTCCTGGGCAGGCTGCACTTTCTTTCGCGCTGGGCGGCTCTCCTTATGGGGCGCACTCCTTGCGTGTGGGGCTCCCCTACGCGGGGGACACCCCTGCGTGGCACGGCACTCCTTGCGTGCATCAGCGCTACGCATGGGCCAGCTCCACACAGGTCAAGGAGGCCCGGGGTTTGAACTGCGGACCTCCCGTGTGGTAGACAGACGCCCTAACCACTGGGCCAAGTCTGCTTCCCCAGAGCCCTCTTATTGCACAATCCCACCCAAATGCCCAGCTACCAAAGGCTCAACTGTCACCTCTGATGGACAGCCTTCCAGGATTTCTCCAGACTGGGTCCCCTCCCCTTCTTCTGTATTTCTCAAATCCACACTCAACCACAGTTACTTCTAGAAGAAACGCTGACCTGGGAGAGTTCCGGCCTGGCCAGCCACCATGCCTGCCTGGGCCCCCCACCCCACCACCACCCAGGCCTCCCTGGGTCCTTACTGGGCCTTGCAGTCTTGAAGTTGACGGGGTGGAAGCCGCCGGTGAGGGCGGCAGACGAGTCGGTGATGTCAGTGTCCAGGTCGCGGCAGCTGCGGCGGTACACCACCACCCCCACCGCCAGGAGGATCGCCACGACCACGAAGATGGACACCACGAGGCCCGCGTACAGCGCCACGTCCCCTGAGGCCTCCAGGACTGCGGGGACAGGAGGGGCATGTGAGGCGCAGGGGCAGAGGCCCTGGGGATCCCCAAGGCCTCGGACAGAGCTTCCAAGGCAGGCGGCAGGTGCTGCTTGGGCTCACTGCGGGGTGAACAGATGGCGCTGGACTGGGTGCCCGTCTGAGCCCCGCCAGGCAGGCTGGGTGACCCCAAGCAAGCACTGGAACCTCTCTGAGCTTCAGTCTCTTTATCGGTAAAACTCCTGCCCCGCTTCCTTCCTGGCATGGCAAACACACACACGTGACGGCTGCAAGGTGCATCCATAGTCCACATTTTCCAACGTCATCATTCCCAGGAGCCAACTCGTGGTTCACTGCTGAGAAGGAGGCAGGAGCCTGTGGCTCTGTGCCAGAGCTGGGATTTCAACCTACACAGCCTCACTCCTAGCCAGCAGCAATTTCCCTAGGACTAAAGGCTCAGTTCCCAGAAACCTTTGCAAGTGGCCATTCTGGATCTCTTCTTCCATTCCATGCTCAGAGAGAGGGAGGTGGAGACTGAGGAGGGTGGGCGGGAAGAGTGGAATGAGATGCAGAGTGGTGGGGTGGAGAAGAGGTGAGCAGGGAGGGGGAGTGGGGGCCGGGGATGCAACCCTCAGCGACACGGCCCTCTCCCGGGCAGGTGGGAGGGCACCCAGCTCTGGGTGGGGGCAGGGCTGGTACTGCAGAGGGCCAGGCAGAAGGGTGTCGAGCTCAGAGAGGCTGGGTCTAAAGCCGGGTTTTCCAGTGCAACTTCCCACGGTGATGGAAATATTCTGAATCTGTGCTGGCCGATGCGACAGCCAAGAGCCGCTGGTGGCTATCGAGCAGCTGGAATATGGCTGGGGAGACTGAGGAGCTGAGTTCTGAAACTGATGTAGTTTTAATTAATTTAAATATAAATTTAAACAGCCATACGTGACTAGCGGCCACCGTGGTGAACAGCTCAACTAGACCTTGGCGGCTGCTCACCCCTGTGCTCCTTTTGGGAGCTCCAGGAAGCACCTGTCCACTCTCTCTCCTTCCTAAGGGGCCCTTGGAGGGGTAGCCTCCTCTCCCTGTTGGGATTCCTCCAAGCTCCACTCCCTTGGGTGAGTCTGAGCCTTGTGGCAAGGCCCGGGCCTGGCTTTTGGCCCTGGAGGTCCATCCGCACGTGCCACCTGCCTGGGCCCCTCTGGCTCGCCTCAGCGGCTTCCTTCACCCTGACTCGCAGGAGAGCTGCCCGAGAAGCCCCCTCAGGGCTGGGCTCCCAGCTCAGGGGGCTCTCCTGGGGGAGGCTCTGCGCCTGGATGTCCTTGCTAACCACTGGGGCCACTTGCCTGGTGATTTACAATCTCTAATTAGTCACCAGCCTGGCCCCCTGCGAGCTGGGCCAAGGACCTCATTGCCGATTTTATGACTCTAGAATGATTTGGAAATGGTGGTTTAATTACCACAGGCCAATCTGCTGGCTTTATTGCTCTGGGGTAACTGCAGCAGCAGCACGGCCCCTGGGGGCTGACGCAGGGCAGCGGGGGCCTGGGGCAGTTGGGATGGCTTCAGTGTGGCTGCTGGGCCACAGCGAGGGGGGCACGGGGGCGGGCAGGTGCGGGGCTAGCCCTGTTTGAATACAGCAGGGCACGGGGCTAGGAGCATTGGCTCTGGCCACAGAAGCATGCAGGTCTGGAGCCTGGCTCTGCTACCTCCTGCTGGGTCCTTCATCTCTCTGAGACTCAGTTTCTTCTCCTGAAATGGAGAAAAAAGATCCAAGGCCCTTCCTGTCGGCTGGGAGCCTGGCTATCTGCACATGATGGAGGACACGGACACACGCAGCCCCGGACACCCTGCCCTGCGCCCCGTGCCCTGGACAAGCCAGCCCAGGAGAAGCAGGGATCCCACTGAGGAAAGAGAAGAGCCAGGAAATGGGACTTACGGTGGCTTTTGGGGTCACTTAGAGTTTTCTTATCTGTTGGGGAAATAAAGGGAAAGACAATGACACAGGTGACAGAAAAAGGTGGCAGAGAAGGTGATGGGGAGATGGTGGGGATGAGCTGACGGATGTGGGGGGCGGGCCGGGCCCTGAGGTCGGGGGTGGGGGGCTCCTTACCAGGCTCTGAGCCCCTGCCCTGCCCTCCTGGGACTCACTCTGCATGCACAGCCCATCCGTGCAGTTCTTGGAGTCGAGCAGTGTCCCGCTGCAGTCGCGGCCTCCGTTCTGAGGCGGGGGCGCCATGCACTCACGGCTGCGCCAGTGGGCACACTCGGTGCTGCAGGCTGACCACTTGCTCCACTCGGTCCACGCTCCGTCCACTGTAGGTGCCACAGCACATGCCCCACGGGAACGCAGGCATGCACACGGACACGGGCAAACAGACATGCACAGGGGCACGTGCAGATGTGCACGAAGACACACACACGTTATGCACACACAACACAGTGATGAACCAACACATGCACACACACACATGCACACGCACACCCATCACGGCCCATGCACCCCACACAGGGAAATGCACGTTGTGGCCAGACAACCCCGTGCCGATGGACAGACAGACCCAGGCGGACAAAGAGAACCCAGATGAGGCCCCACACAGATAGAGCCCAATACACGACACACACCCAAAGTCACAAGCCCAGGGTAAAAAAGCAACACACCATTCACACAAATGCACAACCAGAGGAAAAGCACGGCCAAGGAAAGGCGAGCAGATGGAGACACGGGGTGAGACAAAGATAAAAAGAGAAGAGGACTGTTACGGGATTTAAAAGAGAAGAGGACTGTTATGGGATAGGGTCTGTGGCCTGGGTGTGTCTCACACTTATGTGCAGGAGCACGGGCTCTCTCTGACCCTGGGCAGCTATGGGACCCTGGCCTGGGGGACAGAAGAGCCCCGGGCAGGGGTTGGGGAGAAGAGTCCACCCCTCCAACCGCCACTCAGAGCCCCTGCATCTGCTGGCATCTCTCCAGCAGCCCGGGGCAGGGCCTGGGCAGGCGTCAGGACTGAACAAGGGCTCAGAGGTCCCGGCACCTAGTCCAGCCTGGCTGGCCAGCCGAGGGGGCCCCTGGACCACCACTCTCGGCTCTCCACCACGGGGAGACCATTACCGTCCTGACTCGGGCAGATGCCACGGGAGGTGGAGATAGGAGCTGGGGTGGGGCATGGGCGGGGTGCCCCCTGGCCGGTCGCTCTCACCTGGGCACACGGTGGTGCAGGCGGTTTTCTGGAAGGCCTGGCCTTCGCAGAAGGCTCCTCCGTTGAGCGGCGCGGGGTTGGTGCAGGTCCGCGTGCGCTTCTGCCAGCCACGGCCACAGCGGTTGGAACACGGCGACCACTCTGCCCAGCTGGACCAGCCGCCGTTCACTGCAGGGGCAGTGCTGTCACCAGGCCAGGCCGGCCCTGGGACCCCCGGGTCCCCGAGCCCCGCTCCTGGGGGCTGCCGAGGCCTCTCCAACCAGGTGGGCACTGCCTCGCGAGACCCCTCCTGCCTGCAGGGCTGGGGGCTCAGCTGCCCATGGGCTGCTCTGGGCGGCCACGGTCTATCCCCAGGACAACCCTTTCTCCTAGAAAGCCTCCACAGTCGTCGCAGCTGTGGCTCTGCTCTACCCAGGTGGCCCCCAGGGGGCAGCAGCGAGCAGCTTACAGGCCCGGGAGGGGTCGCTCACTCGGCCAGGACAAGAGGCTTGGGTCTGGGGGCTACAGACAGGGCCCTGCCCCAGCCCCCACGCCAAGAGATAGGCGAGGGGCCTAGAGAAGCGGGGAGTGCCTGATTTGGCCATTAAGCTTGCTGTGTGGCCTTGGTCCAGCCCCCCGCCGGGTCTCATCTCCCGGTCTGTTCAGGAGGGGTCCCCAAGGTGGGGCAGGGGCAGGGAACAGGACAGCCCCAGGGCCCGCCCGCCCCGCGCCTCTGCCGGCCCCGCCCTCCCCGCACCCGCACCGTAGATGATGACGGCGGCGGTCGTGCTCCGGCGTTTGGCCACGATGTTCTTGGCCACGCAGGTGTAGTTGGCGGTGTCCGACAGGCGGGCCTGGCGGATGATGAGGTTGTGGTCGATGGTGAGGAGGAAGTTGGTGTCCTGGGCGGGGTCGATGGTGTCCTCGTTCTTGAGCCACTCCACCTGCGGGAGGGGGGTTGGGGGGGCGGTGAGGGCCCCTACTCCCCTGGCACCCCGGGGAGCGGGCCCACCGATGCAGGGAAAGGGGCATGTCGAACCGTACACAGGGGCTCAGCAGTTCAGTCTGTCTGCCCCGCAGCGACCCGGCGACACCGGGCCGCCGACTCGGGCCAGGCCTTGGGCTAATTGCTGCAAATAGCAAAGCGGTCAAGAGCAGCCCTGACCGGGGGCGCGGTCTCAGGCAGTGACCTAACTGCCCAGGGCCTCAGCTTCACCACCTGCACTGTGGGAATTTAGAAGCATCCACCCCCAGAGCTGTTGCGAGGACAAAGTGAGTGAGCACACGGAACATGCTGGAACAGCGTGGGTCAGCACTGAGGGTCGGCTCGCAGGGCACGCCTCTAGCATTTGTTCTTCCATCCACGGGCCAGAGGCCTGGCAGGGTGACAGAGAACACGAGGCCTGCACCTGGCAGGCCTGGCTTCAAATCCCTGCCCTGCCACCTGCCAGCTGGGTCACGCTGGGTGACTACTCCACCCTCCCAGCGCCGTCTTCCCCAGCCATGAGGTGGGGTGCTGGCGGGCCCCTGCAGGGTTGCTGTGAGGGTCAGTGTGTGTGCCCGGTGCCCAGCTGTGGGGGCCCGGCAGGCGGCAGCTAGTACGTAACAAGCTTGTCTGGCCCGTTTTCTAGATGAGGGATGGACTGGGGGGGGGGGGTGAAGGGATTAGTGCAAGGTTTTGGGGCCACATCCCCGGTTCCAGAGCAGACCCCAGCCGGCGAAAGCTGAAACGCCTACCGTGGCCTACTCTGATTCCTGCCCGCCAGTGCAGGGGGCGTGAGTGGGCAAGGAGGGGCGTGTCTGAAACGTGGGCAGGGGTGGTGAGAGGGGGCCTGAGGACCATGTGGGGAGGGGAGGGGAGCCACCAGCCTCGGGGTGAGCACACATGTGGACCCCACATCACGAGGGCCCCAGGCTCCTGGGGCGCTGGGCGGGGTGGGGAGATGGTGTGCACGGCCCACGGGCATCGCCCCCGGCAGGAGCCGGGGCCTGGGGCCTGCCCGGGGAGCACCAGGGGGCCTCTGTCCAGCTCTGCTCCTGTCCACGGGGCTTGGAGTGGGACCTGGCAGGGGCTGGGCTCTGCGGCGGGTTCCCTGCCTGAGCCTCGACCTCCCCGCCTGGAGCGGGCAGGGCTATCTGGGAGGCTGTGGTATCCTGCTTGGCCGCACCCAGGCCCAGCGTTCCCCACGTGCCCCTCACCTCGGCCACAGGCACCCCTTCTGGAGGGCGGCACTGCAGGAGCACCTCATGGTCCAGCGGCACCTCCTTGCCCAGAGGCTCCTGATCGAAGTTCTTGCGCAGGTCTGGGGAAGGGAGAGGGTCCCGGGGCTCGTCAGACGCGCAGGGCGGGGCCGAGGGGCCGCCTGAAGTGCCCCCGCCAGCCGCCAGGTGGCAGTGCACACCAAGGGAACTGACCTGGGGCCCCTGGCCTGCACCTGGGGAATTTCCTCTCCCTTGGAAGGAGGGGCCTTACCAGGTGGAGCTGGGGAACAGGGCTCCTCTGACTCGGGGGCCTGAGCACACAGTGGCCCAGGACGGATGAGGAAGCTGACAGCTTCATTATACAGAGCAGGCGAAGGAGGTTAGTAAGTCCAGGGGCCAGAAGCTGGGAGTGGATCTGGGGCTGCCATCTGACCCTGCGTTCCCTCCCCAGGACCCCCGGGCAGGGGGAGGGGCCCCGGGGCAGGGGCTGGGGGTCAGGGCTGCGTACAGGCGATGCGCACGTAGGCCCGGCGGCTCTTGGTGGTGCCCGCGGAGCTCCAGGCCACGCACTGGCACCAGTAATCCTCCAGCCCGAACAGCTCCTCCACCTGCTGCCGAGACACCTCGATCTGCACCTCTCGCACCCGCAGGCCTGGGAGGGCGAGAGACACCGTCAGGGCAGGTCTGAGGACGTGGGGCACAAGGGCCGGGCCTCGACGCCTCGCCCCCTTCCATGCCCTGGTCCACTGGCCCTCCTGCCCGAGTGCGGCCCTCCTGCCCGAGTGCGGCCCCTTACATCCGCTTCTCTCATCTCCGGCTCCACCCCGCCCAAGCCGCCAAGCCGGAGCAGCGCCCTGGCTTTCTGCCGCCAGCCCTCGACCCGGCCAATCCATCCTCCCCCCGCAAGCAGCCTGAGCTTTTCAAAAAGCACCCGTGGCACATCAGCCCCTGGTTATGCGCCTGCCCCCAGGGCCCGCGCCATCCCGCTCCCTCCAGCCACATCGTGCACAGGCAGCCTCACTGGCCGTCCTTCGGTCTCCGGGTTCCTCCGGCCACAGGGACATTGCACCTGCAGGGGCCCTGCCGGAACTCAGCCCTGCCCTCGGCCTGGTGAACTCTGAGTCACCTCCTGCGTGCCTGAGGGAGCCCTTCCCGGGCTCTGCCCACCTGCACCTGCTCCCTGAGCTAGCTCAGCCCTCTGGCTGCACCTCCTCTTTCCTCTGTACAGCTCCTGACCCCCCCGCCCCCAGCACTGGCCGTCATCTGGAGCTATCATACATAACAATGTGTAAACGTGCTCATTGTCATCTCCTGGGCTGCATGAGGCTGAGGCTGGACACGCTCTCTGGGCCTGGCACAGGAAAGGGCTCGACACATAGCTGAAGACATCACATGGCAGAGGTGACCTCAGCCGTCCCCAGGTACCACTCGGGGGCCTGGGGGCTGGAGCTGTGGGGAGGCCCCTCTTCCTCAGGGCCCCCTGCCAAGGCCTGCGTGGAGGGGATCATTCGCTCTGCTTTCCCAGCCCTCTTCCTCCACAAGGCCTTCTATACTCAGAAAAGAGATGAACCCGCCCCGATTAGGGTGCCCATCCAGGGAGCCCCCCGAAAGCTTATTGGAGGGCTTTGGGCCTCCTCCTCCAGGAAGCCCTCTCCTGCCCTAGCTGCCTCCTTGCCATGACCTGCCCCATCTCATCCTCTCACAGCTACACATGGCTTGAGGGCACGGCTGTGGGCTGCACACATTACCGCTCTGTGGAGTGGTGGGGAAGAGTAGGGCAGGCCACCCAGGCAGGCTGGAATGCTGGCCCCATCAGCACTCTCTGCTGTGTGATCCCCACTAAGTTACTTAGCCTCTCTGTGCCTTAGTTACCTCATCATAGTAAAAGACTTAGAGGAAACTGCTGGTTCCTCTGCCACTGCACCTAGCCTACTCTGGCAGGGTTTTTGGATCTCACTCAACCCCTTCCTTTACATTTGGAGAAAATTTGGGTCCAAAGTCCCAAGCAAGTGACCAGCAGAGCCGAGATCAGCTCTCTGGGGTCTTCCCAGGTTAGAGCTCTGTCCCCAGCTGCCTCTCCAGACCTCACCTAGGGACGTCATCACTTTAACTCTCCTGCATCATGGGGAGAGGTCTGGAGGTCTTTGCACCGGGAGCCCAGACTATGAGGGGCAGCTCAATTCCGATCCAGGGATCTACATGGGGGGCGCAGGGGGCTTGCCCCTGGGGGAGCCCTGGGAGGGAGGGCTCTGCCCATCGCAGCGGCGGCCCGGAGGCCTGGCTCCAGGTGTGAGGCCGGCATAGCACGAGCCTGCTCTCCCAGGCTGTGAACTGGAGGGGGGCTCCTTTCAGGTAGGCCATCCATCTAGAAAGGCTTACGGAGCACCTGACCAGCTGGACGGGAGAAAACAGCCCCCAGAGAGGCTGGGCACCGTGTCGAGGGCCACTCAGCAGGCAGGGGCTGCAGAGGATGATGGAGGCACTTCGGTCCAGCCTGGTGGCTGAGTGGCAGGAGGTGCCCCGGCCGCCTGGGCCACCTGCCTGGGGCCTGGCGTGAGCTGGTGGGTAGGGCCATCCCTCCGCTCCTGGGCCCAGGGCTGTTCTCTGTACTTCCAGGGCTTTGGGGAGGGCAGGGAGGGCTAGGGTAGAGCGTGGAGGCTGCAGTGGGACCAGGCCTCGTCCTCTGTTGCCAAGGGAGTAGCCTGCAGGACCGTTTCCATTCTTTGCAAATAATGGGGACAACAGTGCCCCAATTTCTAGGGCTGCCAGGGCCTGTGTGCCTGGTGGCAGGGCTGTTACTGTGACTAATGACTGCAGGGTCCCTGAGGGGCGCAGCAGGGCATACTGTCCTCCTATTCTGCATGGACCTCTGGCCACTGACCTCTGATACAGGCCCGAGGGGCTCGGGAAGACAGATGTAAGGGCAGTTTGCAAGAAAAGGAGAGTGAGGCCAAGAAAAACTCATGGAGAGGAGGGGGAAGCAGGTTCCCTGAGCCCCTGCTGGGATCTGGAACTACTGCAGAGCACCAGTGTCCCCAGAACCTTCTGGTGACTCCCTGGCTTACAAACAGAGCTCAGAGAGGTTGAGCAACTTCCTCAATGTTGCACAGAGTTGGGGAAGCTGGGGTTTGGTTTCAAGCCAGGGTGGTTCTGCAATCTGTGCACTTTTCACAGCAAAAGAGAGAGGGGAAAAGTGAAGGGGGGAAGGAAAAGGGCAAGGGAGAGAGCAAGAGTGTGTCAAGTGAGAGACACCCAGAGAGGGAGAGAGAATGAGACAGAGGCAGACAGGGATTAGAAAGGAGAGGCAGAAACTCAGCATGTAAATGCATTGCCTTCCCCCAGCGTGGGACATGACTCCCTGGGATGAGCCTCCCTGGTGCCGAGGGATTACTACCAAATACCAGCTGATGATGTAACTAGAAAATGACCTTGAATAAAAGGGTCAACTCGGACCAGCAGAATATCTCAGTCTACTTATAATACCAGGAGTTAAAAATGCTTTTTGACCCAAATCAAGGGGGAAATGGAAAGGACAAATGAGTTTATATGGCTATGAGTCTCCAAAAGAGCAGGAAGGTTATCAAAGGGGTTGCTCTTACGCACACCTCAGCAGAGTCCCAGAGACAGATAAAGTAGATACAACCCCGGGTATTGGTTCTTCTGAGGGCTACAGAGACCCACAGGTTCTATGGTCATGGCAGATGGAGTTCAGTACCATGTCATTTGGCCTTACTTTGGAGTTTGTGTTTCTGTGTGATGGAGCTGGACTCAGATGTGATCTTTTTTCACAAGCCTCTCCTGTTACTTTTACCAGAACTGTAGTTGGTGCAGGGGTTTAATATATACCCAGGGGATCTGAATCTCTGGACTGACCATATGATAGCCAGGTCCTGAGCCTCAACAGACATCAGCTCCTATACTCTGGTTTGTTGGACTTACCCCACTCAGCTAACATGGAGGTGAAGAAGGTCAACCACCACACCATGGAGCCAAGAGTGCCTACAACTGAAAGCAGGAGAATTGCCTCCAGCATCCATGTGGAATCTAAGCCCCCTCTTGATATAGATGTGGAGAGGACACAACATATTCCAAGGTCCACAGGATGGAGGAATAGAATATGGATGAGAGTGGACTTACTGATATTCTATTCATGAACTATTGTGATTAGTAATTGAAGAAAATGTGGCATTGGTGTGGAGAAAGTGGCCATGGTGGCTGCTGGGTGTGGGGAATGGGAGGAAGAAATGAGATGTGGAGGCATTCTCGGGACTCGGAGTTGTCCTGGGTGATGCTGCAGGGACAATTACCAGACACTGTATGTCTTCCCATGGCCCACAGGATGGAACGTGGGAGAGTGTGGGCTATGATGTGGACCATTGACCATGATGTGCAGTGGTGCTCAGAGATATATTCACCAAATGCAATGAATGTCTCATGATGATGGAGGAGATTGTTGCTATGGGGGGAGGAGTGGGGCGAAGGGGCTGGGGGGGTACACGGGGACCTCATATTTTTTTAATGAAATATTAAAAAAATAAAGAAAAAAAAAAAAAGCCAACCTATTTCTGGTACTTTGCATGGACAGCCCTTTGGCAAACTAAAGCAATACCCAACCCGAACTCAATGCCGTGTGAGGGGAGGGCCAAGGACCTGGGATGGGGGCGGCCAGCCCAGAACGCCCTGTCTCCTGAGGCAGCATCGCCTTGCTGGCACCTCGACTTTGGACTTCTCCTGGGACCAAAACCACAAGTCAATAAATTTTCATTGTTTAAGCCAAAAGAAAGAAAGAAGAGGCAGGAGAGAGACAGAAGGAAAGAAGAGAGGGCTGAGAAAGAAGGGGAGAATAGGATCAGGAAGAGGAAGAAGCAAGGGATGGTGAAAAATAAAAAAGCAGAAAATGAGGAAAGCTCTTGGGGCACGAGAGCACCCCTTAGCCTGGGGCCAGCTGGGGTGTCCCGTGGGCCGGCCCTCGTCAGGTGACAAGGAGCGGGTGCGCGCACCTTCCTGTCCTAAGCTCTAGAAACAGTCTTTGGTTCCTGGGGGGTCCCTGCACTATGAACTGGGATCCCACTTAGATGGGAGACGTGGGGAGCCCCAGGGCTCTGCCTTCTCTCCTGGGGACACCCAGGGCTCGGCACCCATCTCAGGAGGGAGGGGCTCCCTGTTCCCCAAATTCCAGCCTCTCTGCTCTACCTCTCAGGAGTTGGGCTACATCCCAGTATTACTGCGATTGGAAAACCGGATCACTGTCCGCAAACAGAAGGGAACTGTGAAAAGAACGATGGGCCTGGATTCCGGCAGGTGCCACCGGGGCCAGGGCTGGGAGGCAGCGCCTGCCCCCTCCTCGGGAACAGGGAGGTGAGCGGAGGTCTGAGAGGCCGCAGGGCCCTGGCCCCACCTGGACTCGCTGCTGATGGCGGCAGGACTGGGAGAAAACGGAACAGGGAACGGGCCCCCGGCAGGGCCCGTGTGGCTGAACGCGGGGGCGAGTGGGCACCTCAAGTCGGGGTGGGGTGTGCGGCTGGCACTGGCGGCCCGGGTGAGCCCCCGAGGGGACTGGGAGGCCCAGGGCGCCGTGGCCGGGCGCAGCCTCCCCGAGCCCGCGGCGGGGCCAGCCCCAGGGCCCGCGCAGGCGGCCTCACCCGTGGCCTTGTCCAGGCCCTCCTGCGTCACGTGGTCGTTCTGGCTGACCCACTCGCCGTTGCACTTGAAGTAGATCTGGGTGGCGGGGACGGCACGGCAGCGCAGCTCCACGGGCTTGTTCTTCACGATGTAGGCGTCCTGGGGCTCTTGCAGGAAGTGGGGCAGCGGGTCGGCTGGCGCCGATGGGAAGGAGTCCGGGAGCACCTCGCTGCCTGCGTCAGCGTCTGCGGGAGGGAGGAGGCGGGGCGCGGTGAGGGCGCTGGGGACCGCCCCTCGGAGGCAAGGGTCAGGCAGCCAGAGACCCTCCCGGGATGCTCTCTGCGACCTGGGCAAGGCCCGGCCCTCCCGGGGCCTCAGTTTCCCCATTTCCATCCTGCCTTTTAGAAGCTGAGAGAGAGGGCTTTGGAGCCAGGCCCCCTCTATGATGCTATGGGAGTCTACTTTACAGATGGAGAAATCGGGGCAGCCCAGAAAGGTGAGACCACCTGCCAGGACGAGGGTGCCCCTCTGACCCTCCCCAGTGTCCACTGCACTGGCCCTGCCCGGCCTTGTTCTAGTTTTCCATGGCGATGCCACAGGACGCGGAGGGCTGGAAACAGGGCTGAGGTCAGAGCGCAAACCAGGCCAGCCTAGCCCCCAGCTAGGGCTGCCGGAAGCGGGGAGAGGATCCATGGCCCACAGGGACATGGGGTGGGGGCAGCAGCTCCGGACCGGGGCTCCCTGGTGCTTGGCCCCTCTGCAGGCCTCCTTCTCCAGGAAGCCCACAGTCTCCACGCAGGGCCAAGGAAAGAGCAGCCCCCACCCAGAGCCTCCCTCCTCGGTGGCTCTTCCTGCTGCAGCCAAATCCACACCCTCCAATCCACAGAGGAGGAAGAGGAGGGAGGGAACGTGGGAGGCTGCGCCCGTGGCACAAAGCGGGCCACATGGAAACCAGGGCCGGCCTGCCTCTCTGGAAAGAACACGACTCAGGCAGGGGAGGCAAACAGGAAGGAGCCGGGCCAGCAGCGCCGGTGAGAAAGGGAGGGAGACTGGGCCGGTCAGGCCTTTTTAATCTACTTCGGAAAACTGATTTTCCAAAGCCAAACTATTGGGTGGGCGGCTGGGGACGTGCCGCGGCGGGGCGGGGGCTGGGTGAGGCTTGCCCGAAACCACTCCAGAAGAAACGAGTTGAGCAGCAGGGGTGCGGGCGCCCACCCAGACCGTTGTGCCAGCCGTGGCCCTGCCCCTGTCCCGGTGCCCGAGGCCTCAGTGGGGCTGGGGGCGGGAGGCCTGCATGGCCTCAGGGACCCTGCCCTTGTCCTCCGTTCAGGGGGAGCCACAGCAGGGCACGCTTGGCTCTAGGAGGCCCCTACAGGCAGAGGGGCCAAGGGGACCCCCAGTTTTCCGAGAACAGAAAGAACTCATGTCTGACCTGCCCAAACTGCACGCAATGCTTTAGGCCCCTGCTGGGACCCGGGCGGCCTCAGCGGTGCTGAGAAAATGCATGGGTTACCACGGGCTCTGGGCATGAGTGGGGTGTGTGCATGCATGGGTGTGCGTGTGTGTGCATGTGTGTAACACGGGGCAGCAAAGGGAAAGCCAGCAGGATGGGTGAGACTCCAGCTCCAGCCTCACGAGCTGGGTGACCCAGGGACACCCCTTCCCTGTGAGCCTCCAGGCTTTTTCTCTGAACTCCGAAGCAGGCAGGGAGGTGAACACTTGCCTTCTCTTGCTGGACTGTTTGAAGGAAGCCATGAAACAAACACTCATGAGTGCACATGGCCTGGCATACAGTGCATGCATGTTGCTGCATCAAGACAATAGCTAGCGTGTACTGCCTGCATGAGGTGACCTGTTTCCAGTGGTTTGCTTAGTTAACTTATCCAATTCTTGCAACGACTCTGTAAGTTATGTTTTGTTACTGTCCCCATTTTATAGATGGGTTAACAGGCTCAGAGAGGTTAGGTAAACTGCTCAAGATCACACAGCCAACAAGAGCCAAGATTTGAACCCCAAAAGAGACTTCAGAGAAGGGAACTATTGCCCAGGACACCACACTGTCACCAGAGTAGATCCATGACACTTGTTGTTTCCACACCTGAGAATCCTAATTGTACCCTGACACTGGCCAGGAATCTCTCATCAGAGGGGCGGCAGGGCTCGGACCATTCTCATTTCAAAGCTGAGGAAACTGAAGCTGTCTGGATGGGGCAAGGGACTTGCCCAAGGCTCCGTGGTTACTGAGGAGTCCTGAGGCCAGGCCAGGGCTCCCCACAGCCCCGGCCCTCTGCCCGGCAGGGAGACGTTCTCAGCAGCCAAAACGGCAGCCCTGGGGGTCTGGGAGCTTGGGGACTTGGTGGGGAGAAGACAGGGGATTCCTGGTTCCAGCCCAAGGAATGGGGGCACTGGTCTCCCACGGGCTGAAGAGCTGGTCCCTGTGCCCACCCTGTGGCCTCCCACCAAACCGGGCAGCGCAGCAGAGGCAGGTGGGGCTAGGAGGGCATCTGGGCAGCCGAGGGTCCACCAGCACCTTGCCCGCCTCCCTACCACCAGCGCCGTCCTGTCTCCGCCCAGAGAGGGGTAAGGCAGAGCTCAGGTTTGAGCCTTAGCTCCCCCTGGGTGGGAATCAGCTCTCTGCTGGCCTCAGGCGCGTCTGTGAAGTGGGGGTGAAGGGCTCCCTCCGCGGGCGGCGGCTACACAGGTACGCAGGGGCCGCGCGCGTCCCTGCCGCGCCCTAGCCCAGGTGTTGGCTGCCCCGGCCCTCTGCGGCACTGCCGGCTGTATTTATGACCTTGGTTTAAAACCCTAATGCGACTCACTTATAAAGTAGGTGCAGACGCCACCCGGGAGTAAACATCAGACGTCCCTTAGTGCAGACTGCCCCACTCCTGGCGGCCGCGCCCCTCCAGCGGCCCCTCCCCTCCCCTCCCCCAAACCCCGCCCTCCCTGAGGCCCCGCCCTCGGCAGCCCCTCCCCTCCCGCGGTCCCTCCCCTCCCCCAAACCCCGCCCTCCCCGCGGCCCCGCCCTCGACAGCCCCTCCCCTCCTGCGGCCCCGCCCTCCCCACAGCCCCGCCCCTCCCCGAAGCACCGCCCCTTCCGCGGCCCCGCCTTCCCATCGGCCCCCCCTCCCCCGCGACCCCACCCTCCACAGCCCCGCCCCCGGCGGCCCCGCCTCTCCCCGCAGCCCCGCCCCTCCCCGCGGCCCTGGAACAGGTCCTTGACTCAGGCTTTGCAAGGTACACGGCCTCCAAGGTCGTACCAGCCTGGGATGGGGCTGTTGCCTCCTTGCCAAGGTCCCCACACCCAGGCATCCTGAAGGCAGATACTGCCAGGAGACAAGAAAGAGGAATCTCAGGCAGGCCCTGGAAGGGTCCCAGGTGGGCTCTAGCGGTTGGCACGCAGTAGGTGCTCAATGAATTCAATTTCTGCAAATGGGAGGCGGGAGGGGATGTATGCCAAGGCCTGTGTGTTAGCTGAGTTGGGCCTTCTGCCTAACCAGCTGGACATTCCCCCTCTTCCCCTTATACAGGCAGGGCAACTAAGGCTCAGAGAGGTTGAGCAACTTGCCCAAGGTTGCATAGCTAGCAAAAGGCCCAGCCTTTCTGCCTGATGGAGACTTGGCAGGTTTGCTTAATGGGCCAAAAAAGTCAGGCCCTGCTGGCACTAGCTTGGAAAGAGAAAGAAAGTGGAGTCTCAGGGTTGGCTTACTCAGCCAGGCACTGTTCAGAGGGTGCGTCATATTAACTCATTCAACCCCTCAATAACCCTAGACAGAGGTTCTCAAATTTCTTTGGTTCTTTGTGTCTGGGTAATTTTTTTCAGCACCCCAAGGCCAAAAGAAATATGTAATAGTTCTGTTTATTAAGTAGTTAGGTACAAACAGCTCATTATTTTTGTAGTAATATACATGACTCGAAAGAAAAAAATAGTATTTTGGTTTCAATCCTAAGTAACTGTAATTACTTACTAATGGGATGTGTGCACCTGTTGGCCACTGCACAGCTTCTCAAATCTTGGAATCAGATTGGACACCACCACCCTCATTTCCTCCTTCATGTTGTTTATTTCATGGTACTTGCAAATGCCCAAACCCCAGCTTTACAGAGATATGACATCATCTAAAGTAAAGCAGGACAGTGTTATGTCGAAACTGTGAGCAGCCTTGAGCTAGTAATTAGTGTGATATCTGACAGCTGTCCAGTGTTGCTGTGCTTCCCTTGAAAATTAAAATATCCTGCAGCACTCCAGCCACTCACAGTTTGGGAACCACAGCTTCTTGAGTTAAGTATCGTTACCAGCTCCATTCTACAGGTAAGGAAACTGAGATGAGGGAAGTTAAGGAACTTACACATTCTGTAAAGCCGGTAAGTAGCAGAGCAGGGGGGCAAATCCAGGCACAATCTGATACCTGAATTTGCCTTCTGAACTCTCTGCAAAAGTGAGAATCGGCATTTGCGTCCACTATGTGCCAGGTGCCTCAAATATGTCCCCTCATGTGTTCTTCCTAACTCCCAAGGAGGGGATTATTGTCCCATTTTACAGATGAAGATGCGGAGCATTGAGGGAATTGGCTGGGGTCACCTGGACTGTGGGAGGACGCAAAGCTTTGGGTCAGATCTCTGCCACTTTCCACTCAGTCACTTGTCATTTCCCTGGCTTCAACACAGCTCTCCCTACCGGCTTCATCTTTTCCAAGAAGAATATAATAATCTACCCAGGAGGATCTTCTTTCTTCTGGCAGGAAAATTCCCATATGAAGTGTTTTTTTTTCCTAACAGTAGAATTCATTTGGACCTATAGTTGCAAAAATGCAACCTGCCTTTAAAGCTTTATATAAGAATGGTCCAGCTATTCCAAGACGAAGGCATGAAAGAGGACACATGACTTACAGCATCTCTGGACGGGACCTCCCGTGGGCTCTGGTAAAACCCTCCCTTCTAATTCACCTTACCTGCCTGTATGTGGTCTCTCGTCAGCGGCTCTAGTTCACTGAGACACAGAAGGGCAGGGTTGGAGATGACTTTCAAGGGCCAGCGTATCCACATCCCTCAACTCCTCATCCAACCTTGACTCAGAGACCTCCGGGATGGGGAGCTCACCTCTGCCTTTCTCAGCTAGGTTCTCCCTGGGACAGAGCCCGCAGTGGGAGAAGTCTTCCCTACTTGCAGCTGAGGTCCCGGCCACCACTACAGTTCTCACCTCTGAGGCCACACAGAACAAGTGCACTTCCTCTTCCCAGCCTCTCAAGGCTGCAGCCTGCCTCCCTCGGTCTTCTTTTGGCGCACAAGCAATATAAAGGAAAGAGGGAGTTGAACTCAACGCCAGGGAGGTGAGGGCACCTGGGAGGGGGTGGGGGGTTGGTGGCACCTCCCTGCTTGGCAAGCGCGTTTCAAGCCAGGTAGCTCCGATGCGCCTTTGCAGTTTCGGTGCCTGCTTCTCGAGGGCAGGGAGCATACCACACCCTTCTCGGTGTCCCTCAGGGGGTCTAGGACAGACCACCTGTCCCCTGAGAGGGGAGTGAAGCTTTCAGGGCAGGCGAGGAGCCCGAGCTCTGCTCCCACCTCTCAGCAGGACATGCAATCCGTCCAGATGCTTCCTCTCAGGGGCGGGGCCCGGGCAGAGCCTTTTAGGGAGACAAAGGGTCCCGCCTGGCAGGTGGGGAGGCTGATGGGCATGGGGTCAAAGCTCACAGGGTTGTTTCGAAGGTATCAGACTCTAAGACACTCAAGCAAGAGTGAGGGGCCTTGGAGGGGAAGGAAGTGATTTTAGCACAAATGTAAAGAAACTGCGCTTCCCGGAGCTATCCCTGGAGGAGGTAGAGGCTAGAACTAGAGCTGTTAGAGCTCGCATCTTCATGCGAGATGGTAACCAGTGGTTAGTGGAAGCCAGAGACTGGGGCTCAGGCTGGCCGGGCACATAGCAGAATGGGCTGGCACTGTGAGACCTGAGGAAGGTCACTGTACCTCTCAGGCCTCAGTTTCCCCATCTGTGAAAAGGGGGATAAGAATTGTTGCCCTATTGACTTTGAGGTATTGCAAAGGTCAAGAGAGAAAACTAATGTGTAGTGCTTTATTAACTGGGCAGTGCTGGGCTAAGGAGAGGCACCAGCAGGCACTCTGGCCCCATGGCACCGGGCAGGGAATCGCCCTCTGGCTGGGATATATGAAGGGAGCCCGGAACCCCACACTGGCAGCTTCCTTGGCCTATTGATGCTGGAGCCCCAGCAGCCCAGAAGCATAGAAGGTCAATGCTCAGTGGAGACCTGGAGCTCCTGGAGCCCTGTATTCTACCAGCTCAGAGAGGGAAAGTCACCAATGCAATGTCACACAGTGAATTAAGGGCCAGGCTGGACCAGAGCCCAGATTTTTTATTTAGGGCTATGGTGGGATGGGAAATGGGGCACAGAAGGACAGCACGGCCAGGGCATGGTCAGAACTTGGGGCTCTATTTCCCTCTCCTGAGATAGGAACTCAATGCCATACAACTCAGCCAGGTCCGCTGCCGAGCCCTGCTGCCCAGTGTGAGGCTATAGTGGCTTGGTAGGGATGGCCCTGACACCCCCACCTGCTGGCTTTTGTCCCCAGGTAGATGACAAGGCCAGGCCTGGGACCCCAGCCCCAGACGACTGCAGCTGAGCATGGTTGTGTATCTCCAGGGCTGGCTGGCATGAGGCGGTGCCCGCACGGAGGGGCAGGACTGGAAGGGGGGCAGGCGGGAGGTGAGGGAGAGAGAAACGCCCCACGCTGGGCACATTTATCATCAGCAATCACAGTTTTTCTCTAGCCCCTGGATGCCGGCTAATTCTTGACAGACTTGACCTCCCACTGCATGGAAAATCTCTTCCATTCACCGCTCGGGCGATGTGCTCAGTGGGGAGTGGGGAGAGTAGGGGGAGAGGAGCCCACTTATTATTATGTTTTTAAAACACACAAACCCCACATGGCAGGACCCTCCCCGGACACAAAGCCCTTGCTCCATCTGGCCCTGGCTCCTGGCGGCTGTGAGGTTCAGGCTGGGGCCCCCCTCGGAGGCGTGACAATGGCCGTTACTGGATGACAAATGGGGGCTGGCGGGCCTGGGGGACGCCAAGTTATGCCTAACAAAGGCGGCCCTTTGCACAGCCCTTTTCCCAGACCCTCTGTAGACCTGCCCGTGCCCATGACATCACTTCCTGTGCTGGCCACAGGAAGTCGCTTCACCAAGATGGTTGGCGGGGACAGGAGCTGGCATCCGGAAGGGGCGTCGGGCTGATCCAGAGAAACCTCTTCCCTGGAAGGACCCTGGTGGCGGTGGAGGAGCCGATGGGAGGCGGGGGTGCAGCCCCAGGGCAGGCACAGGCCCCTGGAATGGAGCTTTCCTTTATCCCACGAGGCCTCCCTCGGCCCCCAGTGCCCCCGAGGGAGCCGCGGGGGCGGCTGTTGGCAGAGGAGCCGGCGGAGCCCCTCGGGGCCTTGCTGGAGGGGAGGGCTCTCAGCTTCCTCACCCAGCGCTTGGCCTCCCGGCCTCCGGGGCCTGAACCTTCCAAGCCCCGGACCTGTTTGGGGATGTCCCAGCCAACCAGAGATGACACGGTCCATCCTGGCCTGGAGGGACCTGGAGTCAGCCTGGCCCCCGAGACACCACCCAGACACATGCGCTCCTCCCCACGGGCCCCGTGCACCGACCCGAGGTCACAGTCCATAACGGTCCCCCTGACACTCGGAGCCCCAAGCAGGCAGGGGCAGCGACTCCTCCCTCGGGGCTGTCACCTCTGAGGCAGTGGCAGTCTCCCCACCCTTGGCTCGGGTCCGCGGGGGCCTGCTTCCCCCCTTCGGAACTGGGACGGGGAGAATTTGAGCTACAGTTTCAGCCCCCACCAGACCAGCTGGTGGGTTCCCATCTGGGGAGGCCTCCTGGTGCCGTGCTGCCGGATGGACCCTCGGCAGACCCCAAACCACACGACCCCCCACGCCCTCCGCCATCCCTCCCTGCACCACGCGCCACGTCCTCCTGCTCTGACCCTTCCTCTCTGGGCTCCTACTTCCCCTCTTGTCCCTCAGATTTACCCCTCAGAGCAGCCAGGGTGGTCTTTTAAAACATGTCATTCTCCTTCTTACACACTCCAGGGGCTTTCCTTTGCATCTGGAATAAAGTCTTAGCCCCCCCCACCAAATTCTCACTATGCTCCCCTGCTCACCGGATGCCATCCCCTGTGCTCTGATAGATCCAGGCTTTCTTCCTGCCTCTTGAATATGCCTCGCTGATTTCCACCTCAGGGCTTTTGCTCTTCCCTCCTTCTGGAATGTTCTCCCCTCCCCCGAGACACTCTCAAGGCTGACTGAAATGGCTTCAGCTCAAAGGCCACCTCCCCAGTGAGGCTTTGCCTGACTGTCCACTGTAATTTTGTTAGTCTCCTCCACTTTCTTCATGCTCTCCATCTCCAGGGCTCACCTCTCTCTGGAACTGCCTTTTCTGTCTGTTCTGTTTCATTGTTTGCCATCTGTCTGGACAGATCTGCTGTCTGGAAGGTAAGCTCCTTGAGGGCTGGAGATCTTGTTTACTTATATAGCTGGGCCCACTGGGGATGCCCGAATTTCTCCAACTGTGCCACCCAGGCCCTCCGGAAATACCTGGGATGGTAGGGGAGCAGCTGAGGGGGAGGGTCCACAGGAAACCTCATCCTGTAGGCTGTCACCAGCCCAGGGGGCTGCAGAACTGCTCATCACTGCCCTTCAGGACGGAGACCAGAGAGGGTGTGGCCTAGCCTCAGGTCACCCAGCATCTGAGCAGCAGAGCCAGGAAGAGAAATGGGCACTAGATTCCCAGGGCGGTGACTTCATTTTTTTTTTTTAAAACCTCCTTTTCCTTCCAATGAAAATACTCTCTCTTGGCCATTTCTGATTACAAAGCTAATAAACCCTTGCATGGCAACAATTTAGACAACAGTGGAGTGATTTAGAAAAGAAGAAAATAAAAAATGACCCAATTCTCGCCCCAGTTTACTAGAATTAACACTGGATGTTGATCCTCTCTGCGGTTTTTAGAAACACATGTATTTTGTTACACAAATGGGCCTCAGCATATTCAGTTTTGTAGCTTATGTTCTCCTTCCAGCACTGTTAACTGACACATCACCAGCAAAACAGCCCAGGCCTCTCTCTCTCTCAGCCCAGGCACGCCCATCAGGCGGGCGCTGGCTGATCCCGGTGCGTTCCAGGTCACTGGAGTGGCTGCACGACGTGCGGCGGTGCCGGGAGGTGGCCGTCAGGTTGGCTCTGCACGCTTGGGCAAGGGGCAGAAAAACGACCTGGGTCCTTTCCCTTTCTCTCGGAAAGGTCAAAATGCCCAAGGCATAGCCTCTGGCACAAGCAGAGGGGTGATGTGCTTGCTGCCCTTCCAGACAAGGTGTCCCCAGGCTGTCCTGGAGAGTTGCGGGCCAGGGCTGTTCTCAGAGGGCCCCGGGCATGTCCTCAGCGTCCTGCGCTAGAACTGAGCGGCACTTCCTCGCAGAGGACTAAAGGGGGCAGCCACTGCCAGACACAGTGCCAAGGAGAAAAGCTGCCGTGACCCTTGTCCACTGCTGGACTGTCCCCATGCCCGGGCCAGACCCTCCCTGAGCCTGGCTGGGGCCACCTGGCAGTCACTAGCAGGCTGCTAGGGGCCCTTAGGCCTTTTTGCTGCCAGGTGGGGACCCAGAAGCCACAGAGGGGCAATCAGCCATCCTGTGGCTGCAACCCCCCTGCTGTGTTGACGTCCTGTGGCATAAAGGGAGCCACTGCAGGGAGAGAGAAAAGGGGTGCCTTGATTCCGGACGTTGCAATCTATGAAATGAGGCATGGGAAGAGAGGAGGACAAATGGGGGGACATGAAGAAAGGTTGGGAAGGCGTCACGGGCAGAGGGAGAAAGATCTGGAGAGTGCCTGGCAGTGGTGGGTGAGTGGAAGGGGCTGCTGGAGCCACGTAGGGCTCTCCTTGGATTTCTGGGAACTGGGATCCACTTGGGGTCCTGCTGGGTCACTAGGGGTGAGGAAGGAAGACAGGCATCTTTTGGCATCTTTGACCTTCATCCGCCAGGTCAAGATAGGAATTAAGGTTCTACAAGCCCCAGGCAGGGCAGGCCTTGTAGACACAGGCTCCTAGGAAAGCCCTGGGGACCAGAGGTGGGGAGTAACTTGCCTCGGGGCACACAGCAGGTTGGAGGCAACACTAAGGCTGGAACATGGACCTCCTGGAACTCGGCCAATGCTCCTGTCCTGGCCTCGGTCTGGTCCCAGTGGTGAGGAAGACCTGGGCCCTGGACTTGGGTGAGCGGCCAAGTTCTAGCGGGTGGAAATGAGGGGACACGGATGGCACTGGTTAAGGTTAAGTGCTTTTTGGCAATCTGATGCAGTGTGGGGGAGGTGGGTGGTAGGCTCACCACCATTCATTCATTCATTCATTCACCAAGTGGGCTCACCACCATTCATTCATTCATTCATTCATTCATTCATTCACCAAATATTTCCCAGCTGCCTCCTCTTGACCATGCCTGTGGTATGGCCCAGAGAGCAACAAACAAGCATCAGTCCCACCAATGGGAAGCTCACAGCAAAGGATCAAGGTTAGTCCAGACTTCCTGAGCCTTCGATTAGTGCTCAATCTGCCTCCAGCTGTGCTGGTTTGAGTCTTTTATGTGGACTCCAGAAAATGACCGTTCATAAATGGAACCTATTGCAAACCTTTGATTAGATTAGATCAGTTAAGGCCCATTTGATTAGATTGCTCCAGTACAGGGGCTGAATCCTCTTACTGGAGTCCTTTATAAATGGAGGAATAAAGAGCCCCAGAAACGGAGACAAGGAACCCAGGGTCTCAGACAGGAACCGGGAGAGAGGAAGCTGCAGACGGCGCAGTGAGAGCTGAAGCAACCGGACCCAGCGGAGAAGCAGATGCTCCACGTGGCGTGCCATGTGAGAGCAGACGGTCTCCTGAAGGGGCCTTGATTTGGACACTTTCATGGCCTCGGAACTGTGTGCTTTTAACCTACTGCATTACCATTATAAAAGCCAACCCATCTCTGGTATATTCTCCCAGCAGCTTTTTCAAAATAAAACACCAGCCTAGAAGCACGGAACAGCCCTAATGACTTGTGCCTGGCAACCCACAATCAGTGCAGAAATAAAGCTATCGTGTTGTCTGTAGTGCTCTCTTCTTCACTCAAGCAGCCAGCCCACTCCTCCAGGAAGCAGGCTTTGACTACTCCTACCTTAACTGGAGCCCTCACTCTCCAGGCTCCTACAGGCCCGTGTATTTCTTGGGCTGAAATACATTGGCGCTGTCACTGACTCACGAGGCGGCCTTGAGTAAGCTTCCCTCTGGGCCTCAGTCTGCCCTTCTGGGAAATTGGGCCACTTTTATTTGCTTTCCATGTTTCCTCAGGGTGACTGGGGACATCGAGGTCATAAACGTGAAAATATTTTGCTGGCTGGGCAGCCCTGTGTCCTTGCTAATTTTTATGATTGCTTTCACAGTAAGCAACAGTGGGCATGCCTTCCACTGGCTGACATCTCCCCCGGAGCCCTATCCCAGCAGCCGCAGCTGCCCCGGCCTTCCAGCCACTGTCCTGGCCCACTCAGTGATGACATGGAGCTGCAAAAGGCTGATGCAAGCTGGAAGGAGGGAATGAAACAGACTTGCGTGGGGCTGGATGAAGCGCCACCACCAGCCCCCTGGGAGGCCCGCCGTGCTGCCGCCTGCTTGTTTGCACCTGCTGATGTAATCGCTGGGCCTCCTTGGCTCAGGCCTTGGCCTGCTCATTCGTCCCCAGTGCTAGGAGCCGGAGGAAGGGTGCAAGGGCAGGAGGGCTGGAGGGCCAGGCCAGTGGACAGCACGACAGAGCTCTCCTCCAGAGGGGGGGCAGCTGGACCCCGCAGGAGGGTAGAGGGAAGCAAAGAGCCTGTGAACCTCCACCACATTATCTGAAGGGAATGCACGTTAGAGTCAGCAGGATTTGGGTTCAAATCCCAGCTCTGCTGCTGTGTCAGTGCAGGGGGATTTGAGCCCAGATCCTGCTGGGACAGGGGGAGCGGTCCAAGTCTCAGAGCCTGCTTCCCCTTCTCAGCTGCAGCGATCTCCTGAAATGCCATCGGCATGGTACCCAGCCCAGAAGACGTCAGTTTCCTTCTAGGGATTTCTCGAGGGGAGATAAGAAAGTCTGGAAGGGGAGAAATGACGGGGGAAGACTGGCTTAGTGGAAGGAAAATGCCCAAAGAATCCTGGGCCAGCCACGCACCCAATGGGGGCCCTGAGTCAGCTGCCTCCCCCGCTGGGGCCTCAGTTTATGTGTAGAACGCGTGAGGCCAAGCACCTGCTGTGCCAACTCCCAGGGACAGTGTCGGTCAGGGGGTGTGAAAGTGTGACATGACGTTAAAGCAGGTGGGCAGCTTGGGGGGCCTCGGACAGTCGGCGGGGGCCTCACCAGGAACCCGGGGCTCTCAGAGGCTGAGCCGGCCCTGCCCGGCGCCGTCTGCCCACTGCCCTTCCCAAGAGCCGCTGGGCAGAGGAGGTGGGGCCTGTCAGCTGCGGCTCTGCCGGGCCCCAGGAGCCTCCCCCGGGGAGGAAGACAAGGAAGAGGAGAGCGTGGCTCTCCAGAGGCCTCCCAGGAGCTGTCAAAAACACACAGGTAGAGAGGAGGGGAGCAGAGACGGGCTCCCGGAGACCACGAGGCCGCGGACATGCGGCCAAGGAAGGCCACCCACGAGCCCAGGTCAGGGTGGCCGCCCGTGGCGCCCGTCTCCAGAGAGGCTCCTCAGACTTGGTTTCCCTGGAGCCACCTTTGCTCTTTCCCTGAGAAAGGGGAGGAGAAGGCGCCTCCCTTACTCCTTGCCTCTGCCCTTGCTGGAAGTCTCTGAGCTGGCCTCAGCCTGGCAGACGGGGGGCCTCCGTGGGAAGGAAATAGGCTGGCGGGAGCAGACCTCCGACTCGGCCACCCCGAGCCCCTCGGCCTGGGGTGGGAGCGCAGTACCGTTCCTGACCAGCCCCCACTTCTTTGCTCTGGAGGGAGGGGGGTGGTCTGCACTCCAGCCGGGGTCCAGGGGCTTCCCTGGCCAAAAAGATCCCTTTAGGGCCCTCAGTCCCAGCAGGTCATAGAGTCATGCCCAAACAGCTGACCGGTTCCCAGGCGCTGCGCTAAGTCCGTGGCATGGGTTATCGGATTTGATCCCCCCAGTGACCCTTTCAGCTGGACACTCTATTGTCCTGCCCAGAGTGCAGGGGAGGAAGCTGGGGCACAGGGAGGTGGACTAATGCCTCAAATCCCAGAGCGGCGCTGTTGGCATTTGAACCCGGGTCTCCCTGACTCCATGCCAGGGGTTCTCCAACTGTAGCCTGCCCTGGAACCACCCGGAGGGCTCCACATCCCCTCCTCTCCCTCACCCCCACCCCCGACATTCTGACTCAGGCGGGCGGGGGTGGGGTGGGGGCGAGAACGTGCAGTTCTAACAAGTCCCCAGGTGCTGCCGCGGTCCACTGCTCCCTGGCGTCCCGGTAGAAAGATAAAACACTTAGAGCACGTAATGGCGCTTGGCATATGCCAGCCTCCTTCCCTCGGTACCACTGTGATTCAGCTGCGGGCCTTAAAAGGAGCTAAAGGAATTCTGCGGCAGCCTGGCGCTGGGGTCTTCAGCTCCCACAACCTGCATGGGGACCCGGGCTGTGGCAGTAACGATAATGACAGCCACCACCTGTGCTCTTCCCTGCCTGGCAAATCGCTCATCCTCTCCGTTTCCCCACCTGCAAAACGGGGTAACGATACCGTTTAGAGCTAGGGCTAAACACCTGTGCCCGGTGCCTCCCAAGGGCTGCCCGGGAGCTGCCTCATCCTTTCGGGTCTTGTTACCACTGCTAACGCCGGCAGGGCTACGTTCTCTCGTTGGATCTTCGCACCAACTCTGCGCGGCTGGTATGGTTTAGCTAATGTCACTCTGAGGGATAAATGACTTGTCCAAGGTCACAGTCTCTAAGGGGCAGAGGAAGGGTTCTCAGCAACGTCTCTCACCCCAGGGGCAGGAACTGTCTGCCCATAGCCCAAAGCGATGCCCACCACTGCTGCGTCCTGGGAAAGGATGGAGAGTTATTTTCTCACTTTTGTTTCCCGCAATTCCTTCTCATCCTCCCAGGCTGAGCCCAGGGTGCAATAAATGCCGTTGGTGAAGGGGAAACTGCCTCAAATGGGGGAAGCCGAGGCTGTGGTAGCCACGGACATCTGGTGACCTTGGGCAGACAGACTCCCTCCCTCCCTCCCTGTCCATCTGTCCCTCCCGACAGGGCACTCAAGAGGCTCCAGGGCTGGCTCGGCATTGGCTGGGAAAGGGGAGGGTCACTTGCTTCTCCTGAGGGCTCCTGCCCCCCAAGTCCCCTGGGATGCCCCAGCTCAAAACAATAGAGGCCTCAGGTTGCCCTTGGTGGAGAGGTTTAGTGGGTGGCTAATTTTAGCTGAGGAATACTCGGCATTTTCCCAGCCGCCGCCGCTGCCGAACTCGGGGCTGGACAAATGGCCTTGGTTTTCCTCCCTGATTGTTCTCAGCTGGGAGCCGGGGCCGACTCCAGCTCCGGACAATTCCCTTTGTGTCTGCTTCCAGGTGGCTCTTAATAACTCAGCGAAGGGGACGGGACAGCCTGGAGCTCCCAGCCCGAACTCTTCGCCTCCCCGGCTCCTGCTCAGGATGCAGGGTCCCTTTGCTCCCTGCAGGGGTATCCTGGAAAGTGGCATTTGAACAAATAGGACTTGCTGGCCACAGTGACTTCAGATCCTCAGGGCAAGGGCAGAGAGGGAGGGCTTGAGGCCTAAAGGGGACTCCCCGTGAACAGATGAGAAAGCTGAGGCCCAGAGAGGGTGTGACCAGTCTAAAGTCACACAGCACTCAGTGGCAAAGCTGGGCCTGGAGTGCCGGTCTCCAGACTTGTGGCCCACTGCCATCTACTGCTTCCACCTGGGGTGGGGCCACCTCAGCATGTAAGATGCCCAGACTAAGCCTTGCCCTCTTAGGTCAGGAACACTGCTGCCCGACCCTGGCGAAGTCCCACTTCTTCAGTCTCACCTTAAAACTCACCTCCTCGAGGAGCCCTGCCTGATGCACCCCTCCCAACCATTCTAGGGCCCTGGTTCGTCTTGCCTTTTTTCCCCCTTACTGCCCTCATCACCTGTCTGCGTTCTCTATTCATTAGTGCATCTCCTTGTTGAATGCCTGTGCACCCACCAGTCCCTGGGGTCTTAGGTGGCAGATGCAAGTCAACAGTCACAGCATGTAATCACCTGTGTGGACACCCAACAATCTAATGGGGCTTTGCTGCGCCAGCAAGGTTTGGGGGACAAGGTAGGGGGCCTAAGACAGTGACAGGAGCAGCTGGGGGGCACTCAGAGGTTGGCACTGCGGCTGTGTGCCATCCTGGGTGGAAATCTCTGTCTATTTTAACCAGCACTCCAGCCTCACGGGGGCTCTCTGCTGAGCACCAGCCCAGGGTGGAGAGCATGTGCTGGCTCCCTGCTCTGCCGCAGTGCCAGCCGGGCACATGCAGATACTTCAGAAATGCTTTTTGCATGAATGAGCGAGCCTCCTGGCTCCTCTGGGGCCTCCCTCCCCGAGGGAGAGCCCTGGGTTCCAGCCACGCCCCACCGTCCCCACAGCTGGCTCTGGGAGCAGGAGACAGGAGGAGCCTTGGGGCAGGCCCAGAGCAGCTCTACCGTGGACAGGGTGCCGGCCCCTGCCCCAGCTCGGCCCCTGCCCCCAGGCCGGCGTGGGGTCCCTCCCCGCTCCACAGGCCTCCTCCGCGGGCCGCCCTCTGCTTCAGCCGGGCCCAGCACTCTATAATTAGAGTCCTCCTTGCAGGCTCCGGTAATGAGAGGGTGTCCGGTGCCAGCCGTAATTACAGCCTGGTTAAAATGAACAGGAGCCGCCTCTAAGCCAAATTACAAAGTCTGCAGCCGGAGTCCCTCCGCTCCGCTCCCTTTTTATGGGGCTGGTTAGACTGAAGGACTAGCCAGCTCGCGGGGTGGGGCTGTGGTCTCCGGGGAGCCCTGAGAGCTGACAGTCTGGGTCTGCGCTGCCTTCAAACTGGCCCGCCACCCTCCCCCCACCCATCACAATTCCCATCCAAAGCCGAGGTTGGGAATAGGCAAGGAAGCCAGCTGAGGTTTCTACCTAATCCTTTCCATCTAGGAGCTGAACCCTCGGCGCTTTGCACATGATGGACACAGCACCCCTATGAGACAGGCACCATTAGCCCTATTTCCTAACCGAGGGTCTAGACCCTAAAGACCTTGCCCTCACGCCACAGTCAGAAAGAGGTGGCTCTGGGACTCAAGCCAGGGTCCACACGGGGGGAAGGTTCTGGAGGGTAGGCACCCCCCATCTCATGCCTCCCACTGCACTGGGCCCTCGGTGGGGCACAGAGAATCATGTGGCTTGCAAGTTCAGGCCTGAGAGGGCCCAGTGGGTCCTTCTCTCCAATTTAGGGATGAAGGAATTGAGGCTCAGATTTCAACTGACATTTTAGGGTCCACAGAGGCAGAGCCAGATGGAGGCCTTTTCCACCCTACCCCTGGCCCTGTTGGTAGAATCTGCAAGGCCTATAGAGAAAACCTAGTCCAGGAGCCAAGACGCAGCAAAGCTGGCCCTTCCTGAGGCTGTGGCAGGCATCACTAATCAATCACGGCACGTCTGGATGCAGCCACCCCCAATCGAGTGATGAAGAAGACGTTTCACCATCCCTGATCTGATGAGTCTCCACGCACCCTCACTTCACCTCAGAGGGAAACAAGGTCCGGAGCATTGGGGTGACTTGCCTCGGTAACTGAGTGGCTCTCTGACTCCTCGACGAGCAGCCTCCAAGCACTGCCAACCTGCCACCCCTAGGCCCCTCGGCCCAGCTCCGTCAGCTCTGGCCCTCCTTCATGGGAAAGACTCTGGAGATGTGAGGACACCGCCAGGCCTCGCAGGCCCGAGCCAGCCTGTCTGCCGCCCCGGCCACAGGCGGCTCTCGTAGGGGACTGCGGGGGGACAGCGGAGGTGACCAGTGCCGCGGCCGGGAGCCTCTCCCCCCCGCTGCCCAGCTGCCCGCCTGCCTGCCCGCCCTTCCCGGGCCTCTTGGCTGGGCTCTCCTCCCATCCCGAAAACCTGGCTCCAGCCTCCCGCTGCCCACTCACCACAACCGGCCCGTGGTGACTCAGTCTCCTCGTTACCTCCTCCTCTCTGCCCCTGGCACCCCCGGCTCTGACCAGCCTCTTCAATGGTGCCTTTGATCCCGGCTCTCGAGGCTCTTTAACAAGGACAGCCTGCTGCCGTTCACAAGGGGCGCGGGTTCAGGGGCGAGAGACACGGAAGGCGGGGAGTGCGTCCGGCGAAGACGGCAGGGGGCACAGTCCTGAGGTCCCCACCTCCATCGAAGGTCCCCCCCCAGCCTCACTTCGGTCATTCCAGACCTTGATGAACAAGAGTCCTCAGCCTGGGGCCCTCCAGGGAGGGCGCAGAGCCGCCGGGATTGTGGGGAGGGGCTTGCCTCGCCTGGCGGTGCCGGGCCCAGGACAGAGGGCATTTTCAAAAGGACGCTTTAATGAGGAAGCAGGGCCGCCAGCCAGCGGGCCTGTGGGCCACGCCTGGTGCCATCAGAGGCCTGGGTAGTCCCGGGCCCAGCCTGCCCCTCCCGCTCCACCGAGGCCCCCTCTTCCCTGGGCACCCCTGCTTGCTTCTCCCATCCTGGGGCCCCTGGGAGGGAAGGCTGGAGCCTCAGGTGTGGTTTCCTAAGCTGAGGCTTGGCTCTCGGGCGTGGAAACAGGGAGTTGCCGATGGCTGGCGAAGGCAGAGAAGCCAGCTGTGGGCAGGAGCTGTGGCCACAGCCCAGTGCCGGGCCATGGAAGGGAGTGGGGGCCAGTGCCTCCGGCCCTCACCCTGTGTGACCCCACTGTGCCACCAGAAGGGACACCGGCAAAGGTCCTGCCTGGCAGTTGGGGCGCATGTCCCCTGGAGGCCCCACTCAAACCCGAACCCTGCTGTTCCACACATCATCCCCCGCAGACAGCGTATCCCCACATCCAAGACGGACAGGCTTTCACCCGCCCAGGCTGTGGCTGCCCCCGAAGCCAGGAGTGGGGAGAAGGGGTCCTGAAGCCCTTGTCAAGTTGGCCAGGGGTCCATGACCGGAGCTGAACTTGGCTGTGGCTGAGGCACCGTGCCAAGGCAAGCACAGGTTTTCTCTGGGCCCCAAATTCTTCCTCTGTCCAATGGGGAGACCCACGTGAATCCCAGGCCTGTTGTTAAAGTAAACTGTCACATAGGTGAAAGCCACGAGCACAGGCCTGACTGTGGTACCCCGAGAAGCCACACTGGACTAGGCTGAGGTTCAAGTCCTGCTCATGTGCTAACTGGCTGTGTGACCTGGGCAAGCCTCTCGCCTCGCTGAGCCCGTTTCTTAATCTTTGATGGTGTGAATGGTAACTTCTTACGGATATGGAAGTGCTTTATAAACTGTGAAGGGCTGTCCAAATCTAAGCTGAGTCATTATTATTTTTTCCAATAACCTTAACCTCTCTCCTCCCTGCCCATCAGGCGAGGCTGGGCCTTCCCACCCCAGCTCAGCCCACGGTGTGCTGGTGACATCTGGCTCAGTGGCCCACAAGGCTCAGCCTCTTCCTTGTTATCTGCCAGCTGCCTCCTGGGCAGAGAGGTGGCTGAGGGTCCTTGGCAGGGAGGAGAAGAGGGGCTTTGGAGGCTTAGGTTTCTTGGTGGGGAGGAGTCTTTATTCATTAGGAGAATGAATCTACTCCCAACGGGAATCTACTCCCAAGAGAAAAGGCCAAGCTGGGATGGGCTGGGGCGAGGGTGGGGAGCTTGGTGAGCCTGGGGGCAGGTGGGCTGGGGGGGGCCAATGGGCAAAGCTTGCCCTTCGTTCCTCCTGCCCGTTCTCTGAGGGAACTCCGGAGGGGCTACTTGGCATGTCCCAAACCCTGTGACCTTGGAGCTGGGCCCTCCCTTCTCCGGGCCTGCTTTCCTTTCTCTATACAGAAGCTCTCTAAAAAACATGGCTTGCCCCGATGCTCTCGGACCCTCACGAGTGGAGGGTTCCTGCCAAGTTACAAGGGCAAGGAGGCCCTGACCAGGCTCTGGAAAAAGCCAGGCTTTCTGGAGGGGCCACAGGGCTGGGCTGGAGAGGTCTGGGGGGCCCAGCCCAGGGCTCCGCTGACCTCCAAGCCTCCTCCTCCTGTGTGCCCGTGGCCGGCAGGCGGGTGAAGACAAGTGCGGGGCCCCGTGTGGGTCCCACCAGCCCTGGCCAGCGCCTGCCCCCGCAAAGCCCTCTGCAGTTCCCAGCAAGGCCGCGCTGTCCTGGGACAGGGCAAGTCTCGGGCCTCTGTCTGGCGTCTGTGAAGTGGGTACCCCTCCCTCTGAGAGCTCGCACAGCAGGGGACTTCAGCACGGCCCACGCGTGACAGCCCTCGGGGTGTTTGTGGGTGCCGCCGAGGCCCGGTGGCCTGGCAGGGCGCCCTGCACACCTGGCCGCAGCCTGCCCCAGTTCCCAGGCAGGGCACAGGGCAGAGCCTCTGCCCTGCAACAGGCACTGGTTGTTTTCTCGCTGCTTCTTGTTGTCAGGCCCCAGACGGCTGCCGGGCCCCCGGCCAGGTACGACACCCCAAGCCCACGCAGCACCTCCGCGCAGCACCTGGCGCGAGGAGGAGGGAGCTCGCTACGCAGCCCGGGATGCTCCTGCCCTCAGGGCCTTCCCGCCAGGGGCAGGGAGGGGGGCCCAGGGCCTGGGGACACATCCTGAGGCACTAGCCACCCACGGGGCTGGCCTGGGTGGGCCTGGAGGGGACGGCGGCACAGAGAGGGGCCAGGGATCCCTCAGACGCCTGAACTGTTAGGGGCCACCCTCAGGCGTCCCCTTGGCCCAACTTCCATATTGACGTCTCTTTGGGGCCTCCCACCTACGCTCTGAGGGGGGCATAATGGTCCCCTCGTAACAGCCGAGGAACACAGGCTCAAGACAGGGGCGTGGCTGTCCCCACTGCTCCCTCCTGCGGCGATGAGGCCGGCCGTGCTGGCTGGTTGACACCAGGGGAGGAAACAAGGCCCGATCTGGAGGTGATGCCCCCCCCTCCACTCACCCCAGTGCCTGGCAAAGGGTATCTGGAGCACCTGCTGATTAACAGAGACCGCCCAGTGGGCCAAGGGCTCCAGGCCCTTCACGCCCCTCCCCCTGCCAAGCCGGTCTACACTGGCTGCTGGTCCCCTAGCCTGGGTCAAGCGATCAGGGCTGCCCCAATTCTCCTCCTTGGCCAGCCTCCTTTGTTTCCATGCCCTCCCCAAACTCCACGCTCCCTGCTTCGCCTCCCACGCTCAGTCCCCTTCATGGTCTTTCTCTTCTCTCCACGGTGCCCCATGCTGGCTGGAGCTTCTTGTGACATCCTAGGGAGGCAGGAGACCCAAACTCTTAGCTCAGCTCAGTAGTGATGTGCTGTGTGACCTTGGACAAGCCCCTGATCCTCTCTGGGCCCCTGCTTTCCCATCTGTCATTGAAGGGTTAGGTGAGGCACTCCAATGTTCTATGAATATCAAGGCCCATACACCACATGCCCAGGCTGGCATGCTGGCGGGTATCTGGCTGTACTCCTG
Organism: Dasypus novemcinctus; assembly: GCF_030445035.2. Lineage (NCBI taxonomy): Eukaryota > Metazoa > Chordata > Mammalia > Cingulata > Dasypodidae > Dasypus > Dasypus novemcinctus. The sequence continues at coordinate 80,269,457 of NC_080678.1, read as the reverse complement.
GCTCACCTCCTGGCTCCCCGCTGGGGCCCCGGGGAAGCCGGTCCTGGGACCAGACTGCCAGGTGGTGCCCCCTTCCACGCTCCCAAGCCTCCACCTGGGCTCCAGCTGCCTTCAGAGCCTTCTGTGCCTCCGTCTTCCCCCTCTTCCCTAGCCCTTCCTCACTCTGAGCCCGTGGTGGCTGCCCTGTCGCTGGAGCCAGCTCCTGGCAGAATTATTTCCTTCCGTGCCATGCTTCCATTAGTCAGTAAGTACACCGAGCCCAGGCGGGGCGCTGGGGGACGGGGCGGCCGTAAATCACCGTGGCGCTCTCTCCCAGCCAGGCTGCCGCTGGCCTGCGAGCTCTGCGAGGAGCTGGGCTCAGCTTCCCGGAGGAGCCCCGGCAGGGCAGAGGGTGGGTGTGTGAGGGCCAGTGGTGCAGGGGCGGGGCAGGCACAAGTGCACGCACCCCATCACCTCTGGGCTATGGCGGCACGTCCCAGCTCCCTCCGCCGTGTCACCTGGGATCCCTCGAGGTAGGTGGCCAGGGACCCTGAGACTCAGAGCCTCGGTTTCTTATCTGTAAAATGGGGCGATCACCATCCCCGCAGAATTTATGGGAGGATTACTTCAGACACGCACAAAACACCGAGCGCAGGGCCTACCACAGAGCATGACTCCAAAAAAATCACTTGCCTGCCCACTAGGGGGGTCAGGGTAAGGAAGGTGCCTTGTTCACCTATGTTTAAAGCCACGTTTTTTTACACCATGCTTTTCCCTTTTGCAGATGGACAGGTACGGCTCTCTTGCTTGAGATCTGAGCTGCCAGGGGTGAAACAAATCTCAGCAGAGCTTTCAGAAGTCAGACCCACTCTTGGGAAAGGGTGGGAATTCAGCCCAGGCTGGCAGAAGGCAGGAGCCGTTCACTTCCTCAGTGAACAAAGTTTGGTTGAGAAAATTAAATGAGATCACAGAGGTGATATTAAAAGAACAAATTGCTTCAAAGGGCTTCCGCTCATTCCGTGTCTGAGTGCAGATGGATGGTGCTAATTACGAGCGAGGAGTGGCCTGCACGGTGAGGCAGGTCCCTTAGGGCCTTGGTGTTTCGAGGTTCAGGACTCTAGGAGTGAGAACTCCGAGCCCCTTTTGTCTCCAGGTCACATTACTTTCCCCAGCATTTGTGGGACCTAGAGAACTTTGGAAGTCTGGGCTGCCTGGGAAATACCTTTTACCACCTCCCAGGCCCATGCACATCTGCTGGGAATTCGGAGAATGACAACTTGGAGTAACTTTTGCTCCAAGTCCACAAAGCCTTCTGGCCACATGCATCAGGAACCACACAGCAGGCCCGTGACCTAGAATTCCACTTCTGGAAAGCTCCCTGGAGGAGCTCAACCCAGCTGTGCGCACGGAGATGTTCGCTGCGGTGTTAGTTACCAGCGTAGAACATCCAGCGATGGCGGTACTGGCTGGGTGAGTTAAAGTCTATGCACAACGTGGTTATTCTCAGCTATTACTAGTGCTGCCTGAGAAGGTTCTTTATGCAATCTATGTAATTATACTAGAAATTTGTTAAGTGAGGAAATCAAGGCATGAAATGATGCGTATTCTTTGATTACACCAGGAAACAGACCTGGACATGTGCCTAAAAGGAAATATACTAATGGAAAATAAGAGTTGGGCCTGGGTGGTGAGATTGTGGATGATTATTTTGCAGACTTTTATTTCCCATTATTTGGGGGTAATAAGGCAACATAATCTGGACAGAATAAAAAAAGAACACGTCTCGGACCCAGAGATACTGACGAGAGGGCCAGAGGCTGGTGCTGTTCCCAAGGATCTCAGGCCTGCAGCGCGTGGGCCTCAGCCTGCTGCTCTGGAAGGAGGGGCAGTGGTCTGGGCTCAGAGTGGAAGGAGCCTCGGGGCTGGGAGGTGTGCGGCCCGCCGTCTGTCCTGCTTTGTGCACCTGTTGCCTCAAGAAGGCCTCTCTGGGGATGCCCCATTGTTCTCTGGCCTCAGCAAGGCGGGGGCAGGGAAAATGGCTGGTCCCAAAGCCAGGAAGTACCCCCCCCACCCCCCTCATCCCCACCCCCCCCATATGGCCTCTCCGTTCAGGCCAGCTTATGGATGGGGCCCAGGCCTCCTTCCCCGGGTGTGTGAGAAAACCTCCCTGGGCCGGGCCCACGCCGTCTCCGAGACTCTCCGGGGAGCCAGCCCGGAAGCTTCCTCTGGCTGTTTCCGGACATTGTGGGCCCTGCAGCCCCCACCGCAGCAGGACGCTGGCAGTCCACAGTCTCAGAGCTGCCTCGCCCTCCTCCCCCGTCACCACGGCCTGTGGGGGCCCAGGGTGGGCAAGACGATCTCCCTGGGCCTTCCAGAGCTGATATCCCATGACAGGAGACCCTGTCAGCTACCCTAAGAGACACCCCCTCCTCTCATTCTAGGTGTAGAAGCCATGGTCATTTGCATGTGGTTTACATTAATTTGCATAACCACCTGCTCCAGTGGAAGGCACATTGAACCAAGAGTCAGAAACCTTGGGAGTCGGTTCCCAGCAATGCTACTAACTCCGTGTGACCTTGAGCCAGTTTCTGTCCTTTCTAGCATCAGTTGTCCTGTCTGCTAAGTCGGGGGACTGAACCGCTGCTCTGTAAGTCTGGACCTGGCTGGGCCATTGGTAGAATTGAGATGATATTGTGGGCAGGAAGAAGGACACAATTGGGACAGGATAGAGTCCCTGGGACCCCCCACCTGGTGACCCCACCTGGGGAAGGTGCTCCCTGAACACCTCCTGGAAGATATCCCTGAGCCGCCGGCTCCTGGGGCCCAGCAGGACCAGCAGTGCCCACCTGCTTGGCCCGAGGCTGCAGGGACCCCTGGGGAGAGTGAGTGCTCATGCCCTGCCAGTTCTCCTGTCCCTCCTCCCCTGGAGGAGCTTCTGACACCCTGGAAATGTTTTCAGCCAGGTGCCACGGAGCTTGGCAGGGCCCCGGGGAGAGGGAGGCAGATCCCCGGGCTGGCCAGAGATGGGGTGAACTCAGCTTCCCCCCACCCCCACAGCCTGGACCAGAGCAATGGCAGGGGGAGCAGGGACCTCAGGCCACTGTTCTGGCATCTGCCATCCTGGCCTGCCCACCTGCTACAGGTATCTCCCAGGAGGAGATGGAAAGAAAACCTCCTTCCTGGGAAGCTCCACCATTGCTACTCCTTGCATCAGGATCTCCAGGGCATGGTGTGGGGGGAAGGGAAGGGTGCCCGAACTCCAGGAGCTGGCTAAGGGCCTGGGCCAGGCAGGGGTTGGGGGGGTGGGTGCAGTGGCCGAGGTCTGCTGTGGGAAAGAGGGGCTGGGATCAGTGAAGCGCAGGATTGTGGCACTTCGGGGCCTCAGCACCAGGAGGGCTGGGCCTTTGCAGTGAGCGAGCGTGGGGAGCAGAGGGGGCTCCAGAGCTCACCGCTGGTGTGGGAGCAGGGTATCCGTAGGTAGGAAGGAAGAGCTAGGGGTCGGCACTGCAAATAAGCTAATTAAAGCTTAGAGCCTGAGCCCTGGGACTTGTGCTCTGTCGTCCCCTCCCCCTCCCTCCCATTTCTCCAGGGAGCTCCTCTCACCCCGCCCTCTGCCCCCTGGGGGACCACAGGCTGCCCAGCCCCTGAGTCAGGCCCTGGGAGTCCCTGGAGCGCCCTCAGTGCCCTCTGCCTCCCCTCTGGAACGCACTTCAATGTCACCAGTGCCTTCGCTCTTCCCACAGCCTGCAAGTGCAGGCAACGGGGCAGGCCCGGGTGAGGGGCCAGCCGTGGGCAAGCATTTCACCTCTCTGAGCTGGCTTTCTTAACTCCAAAGTGGGGGAAATAATGACGCCTTGTGAGGGGCTCTGAGTTTATAGGAGCTAATGGAAAAGACCAGCTTAGCACAAAGTAATCGAAGCCGAAGAACTGCTGGTGGCCTCTGTGATCAGTAGCCTCTCTGCGCCTCGGTTTCCACCTTTGCACAATGCACATCCTAATCAAGCCTCCACAGGGTAATGGGGAGATTAGAAAGCGATGAGAGCTGGGAGAGCACTCGGTAACCCGAGGGGACGTGGAGCCGTTACCAGCGCTGCTGTGGGGCAGGTGGCTGGGCCAGTCGGCAGGTCAAACCCTGCCCCACCCTGGTACAGATCCACACAGGGAGTGGCCTTCCTAGCCCAGCGCATCTGCCTTCCATTTGGCAGCCTAGAGCCACACAGCGAGCAAGCAAGGCTGAAGAGACTAGAACCCAGAAAGATAAAACTCGAAGATTCAGACACCACTAAAGAGAGTCGACTGTCTTTCCTCCTTTGTGAAAAGCACCGACATTTGGAAAATTATTCCATGTAAGGTAAAAAAAAATCCTCAATTCTTCAGTGTTTGCCTGTGAGACCCCCACAGGACAGGAATTACTGCTTGGTTCATTCATTCTTTAATCTGCCTAGGATGGAATGTGTGCCCGGGGTTTAAGTGGGCAGAGCTCAGGGCTGGGTACGGGCCTGTACACTCCACAACGTTCACCGCTTTGTCTGCAGGCTTGAGCAGGACCATCAGGAAACGCAGACAGCATTTAAAAGCAAACTTATTAAAGCGCAGGCCACCTTCCCCACACAATCGCACACGGTGGAGTCTCACTTCCCATCATGGGGCAAATGGAAAATCGCTCTCGCAGATGGGGAAGGTATATTGTGTGCCGCAGCCCGCAAATCTGGAGCCCAGGGCAGCTGCCAGGAGAAAATCCAATTTGCCTTTAAATGCCATTTACAGAGTGTTCCTATCGGCCAACCACCTACAATATTAAAGGGTAAAAGTTAAAAGTTTAAAAACTGCACAGAGACTTAGGAAGACTCTAGCTGTCGGGACCAGCCTCAGACAGGCACATCCTGGGTGAATGTCCAGGCTGTTTTGAGCTTTTCCTGCATCCCAAGGACCAGGTGAGAAAGGATGAGGCTTGCCAGGGGAGAAGGCCAAGTGGTGTGTGTGCACCTAGGTATGTGTTTATGAGTGCGTGTGTGTGTTTACATGTGTGTGGGAGGGTTATGAATGTGTCACGGGTCTCGGTGAGCGTGTGAATGTGAAAGCACAAGTGAGACCGTGTGAGCATGTGCTGGAGAAGCTCAGTCCTGCTGATACTCACTCAGGGGAGCCCCCTTGGCAGGAGCTGGGGTTCTTGGATCATTCGACCACCTGCAAGCAATGGGGTGACCTCTGACAAGGCAGCCCTCTCTGGGCCCTCATTTCCATCTCAGTGTATTTAGGAGACTGAACTAAAACAGAGACACCACGATCATGGCACAGAGGCTGCCAGGGCGTGGCACTCTCTCTGACCAAGCCAGATCTCGGTCTCGGCATTGACGTGGCTCCTGGAAGTGGTAATCACTTGCTCAGAGCTGGTAGGCAAGAGGACACCTATTTGCTACTCCTGAGCTCAGTTCCTCTAAAATTCCTTCCACCTCCAGCATGCTATGAGTATTCTGATCTTCCATTAGAATCTGTTGGGAGATAGAGAAGTGTGCTTCTGTGCAAAAGAAAAGTCACATTATTTTGGGGTGCTGGGAGCCTGGGGAGATACCACTTCTTGAAATCACTGGAGAGCAATAATGAGACTTCATAATTTAGCCCTGGATCTGTGACGGCAAATGCCTGGTATCCCCATCCCAGTACATCAGTTGGTGTTGACATTCTTTCCAGATGAACCCAGATGTGGCCTTAGAATTCTTCTAAACAGATCAGTTAGTCTTGCTTAGGCTATTAAAACTGCCACCCGAGATGAACCATTTTTGCCACTACTGACCTAAAATTGAGGCACAGGATCTACAGGTCCAGGTAAGCTGGGGCTATCAAGGAAGGCTTCCTGGAAGAGTCAAGAATTAAGCTAGAACTTGAGGAATGGGTATTTTTGGAGAGGTAGAGAGGAATATCATCTAAGAAAGGGGAACACCACAACCCCCAAAGCAACCACACTGATGAGGGAGAAACCAAGGCTAGGAGAGGGGCAGAGGAGGGGATTCCCAGGGGGCACCTAGAGCATGCCAGCTCGGCTACGGCAGGGGACATCCTGCTTGGACCCAGCAGAACAGCCTGGGGTGGGGCGGCAGGGTCACCCCTGGGGCTGGGGTAAAGGGCCTCTGCCCCCTCATTAAAGGCACCCTGGGAGCAGGGCCTGGGGCACCCACACGGCAAGAGGCCTTCAGCAGGGGCAGCCCGTGGCTCAAGCCCAGGCGATTACTACGGGCTCCCAGTGCCCCTGCTGTGCTCAGGGTGGGGGGATGCCCGGGGCAGGGAGATGGGCCCCCAAGGCCACATGCTCTCCCCCTGGCTGCCTCGGTGGTCTCCTGAGCCTGGACCCCGTGTGGGTCTGGAAACCACATCTGCCGCATCTAGGCAGCAGGGCTACAGCCTGAGTGTCAGTGGGAAGACGGAAACCCGGGCTCCGAAGAAGCCCGCGGGCACTGGGACATGTGGCCAGGGCCCTAGGAGGGACCTTTCCCGAGGATTCTCGGGGCAGTGTGTCCTGTGCTCTCACCTGCCGCAGCCCGGGCGTCTCCCTCTGTAGAATGGACTGCCCCATTGGCTCTGCTCACTGGACTGCCCCCTGGTCTCCTCGTGCTTTGGGGGAAGTGGGGGAGAGAGGGGGAGATGGGGCCAGGGATCACGCCAGGGTGACTCTCCTGGAGTTAGGGGTCACTGCCGGGAGGCTCTGGGCCAGCTCTGGAGCCAGAGGGTCTCACCCATAAGGCACTGACTATCTCGACACAAGGCTGTGAAGTGTGTTCCCTCAGGGCCAGGGGCCCGTCTCCGCTGACAAGCTCAGGAACACACACTCACGGTGGGGACATCACACCCTGTCACTATTGTCCCCACGCCCTGGGAAGCCCCCACCCTTGCAAGCTGGTGGTGCGGCAGCTGCGCCAGGATTCGAGAGCCAGCCGGGAGCTGGAAATCCCAAATGGGCTCCCCTTGGCAGCCTGGCTGTGTCAGGACAAGACTCGGCCATGCCAGGCTGCAGGTGCCCAGGCAGCGAGGCTCCAGCGCCAAGGCCAGGGTGGGCAGCACGCTTGAGAAACCCAGGGGGAGTCTGGAGCTGGTGCCAGCATGGGGCATGTGCGCGGCCGGAGATGTGGCCACGTCCGTGCTCTCGTGCATGTGCTCAACCCTGGGGTCAGTGGACACCCCCATCGGGCTGCGCGGAGGGAAAGAAGCCTCGGACACAGGGTGGCCCATCTGAACTCCGTCCCAGGCCCCTTGTGGGGCTATGTCGGGACCACCTGGCCAACCATGCGAATGCAAGCCTATGGACCCCACACCCAGAGGTCGAAGGAAGGGCGTGCTGGTGGGAGTGACGGTGGCAGGTCCCATGAGTGTGCAAGTGTGGGTGTGTGCAGGCGGACACGTGCACACTGCCCGTGTGCAACTGCACGGAAGGGGGCACTTCATCGAGTACGGGCCCCTTCCCATGCGCTCCCACGAACACGTGCACGGGGCTGTGCAGATGTGCAAGTACAGGAGCTGCTGTTAAGACAAAGACCTTGGGCTGCAAAGAAAAAAATGAGATTCTTAAGAACATCCAGTGTAACCGATATTAGCTGGTCTACTGGGGGCTGTTAGACTAACTGCGGGTCCATTCTACCGAATACATAAATTACCAATGTAAATTAAAGGATAATTGAAGCCCTTTAGGCCCAAATATTTAAATTATTTAACAGGGAGTCGGGAATGGGAGAAAAAAGGGAGGAGAGCGCAGTTTAACACCCAGAGAAACAAGTGCCAACTCAGGGGAACGCAGGGAAGGTGGGGCTACCTCCCTCTCCCATGCCCTCCTGGGCCCCCCACCCCCACCCCCACCCCCAGAAGGAGCCCACAGGAAGGCATGTGCCTGCACTGCCACCTCCTATCCTCCTGTTTCCCCTTACAGAGATGAGAGCTGGTGCCAGGGGCCGGGGGCCTGGGACAGAGTCCCAGGGTGAAGCCGGCATCCTCATCTCTGAGATACCGCAATCCTAGCAAGGCAGGGCTAGAAGAAGGGCTGGGTGGGGGGGGGCGGTTCATTCCACCCCCATTACATAGAGGAGGAAAATAAAGGCCCTGCAGGAGCACAGCCAGCCAGGGGCATGTGCTTCCTGTCCTTTCCCACCCTCTCCTGCAGGCCTCGAAAGGGGCCTCTCAAAGGCCTCGGGTCACCAGGACCCACGTAAGACACCGAATCTCTACTGACCTGACTTAGCCTGGACCCCAGATTCCAGGGCAAACCGAGAAAGGGAGCACGTCTTTCCTTGGGCCCTCTGCCCGATTTCTATGTCTGGTTTCTCTCTGGGCAACCCTTTGGCACAAAGCTCCCAAGCGCTGGGGACGCAGAGGTGAGGACGGCCATCTGTGCTGGGTGGAGGTGCCAAGTTAGAAGTACAGAGGGTCAGGCTTGGGGGGTTCGCAGAGGGCGAGGCCTCCAGCTGACAATGTTTCCAACGTCACGTACAGCAGCGGAGCCCTCAGCAGGCGAGAAGGAAACAAGGTAGGCCTGTCAATGCCCCGCTCCTCTCCAGTAGGCTGCAGTGCTGGCGAACAGCCCTTCCCCAGGGACCCCCACCCTCCCTTCATGCCCAGCTCCCAGGGCACCTGCCAAGAAGCCTGCCCCCTGCTCTGGGAAGCTCCTGCTGCAGCCTGAGCTGCTGCCACGTCTGTGCTGCCACTGAGTGCCTCTGGGCCATCCTTCTCATCCCAAGGAACCAGACAGCTGGCGCTCAATAAATGGTAAATGACCAGCTTCCCGGCCAGCCCGGCTCAGCCTGGACATGCCCCGAGTGGCCGATCAGGGCAGCCGACAGGCTCGTTTGGTTTGTACTGGAATCTGGGGAAAGGTGAGAGGCTGAGACACGGCTGGCACCGACATTCTCCGAGCAGTAGGGGCATGATCTGACCGGCCCTGGATCGCCTGCGGGGACGGGTCCCTTGGTCACACCAGGAATGGGCAAGGGAGTGTGAGTGACTCAGGGTTAGCCCTCCCCACTGTGGGAACCCAACTAAACCGGGGTATTAAAGCTGTCTCCACAGGAGGCCCCGTGGGCTGGGAGGAGGCCGAGGCCACTGGCTCACCAGCTGACCTCTGGCTGCCTGTCTCGGGCTGGGTCTTAGTCTTCTTATCAGAGCTGTGGAGAGACTACTTTGGGCTTTAGCACCCTCAGAGCAGGAGAGTGGAGGTCAAGAGAGACTTGGAAAAGTTTTGACAGTGCTAAGTGTTAGCATGGTTATATTCGTCCTTTTCTTCACTCTTCTGTCCTTTCCATCCATCCATCCATCCCTCCTTCCCTCCCTCCCTCCTTCCTTCCATCTGTCCATCCACCCATCTTTCCACTTGTCCTTTCCTCTCCCTCTTTTCCTTCCTTCCTTCCTTCCTTCCTTCCTTCCTTCCTTCCTTCCTTCCTTCCTTCCACCCACCCATCATTCATCCATCATCCATCCATCTACTTGTCCATTCCTCTCTCCCACTCTTCCTTTCTTCCCTCTTTCTCTCTGTCGGTTATTCAATCGTTCATTCATTGACTCATCCATTACTGTCACGTGTGCCTGCACCGGAACATGTCTTGGTCACCTTCTGCAGCAAAGGAGCTCAGGGCATCAAATGGTGTTTCCCTGCCTCGGCCTTGCCCCCTCAGGGAGGCCCCTGACCGTGCTGACCCCATCCCACTGCGATCTCACCTTCCTCTGGGCTCACAGAGCCACAAAGCCACGGCTACAAAAGGAACGGCTCGGGCCCCCTCCCCCAGGGCCCACCTCTGCACCCTCAGGCCCCTGGAAGGGCCCCTCTCCCCACCTGCGGTGAGCCCGTCTTGTCTGTCCATGAGCTGCCAGCTCTGTCCTTGCTGGGGGGGCGGTACGTGCGGTGGGCTAAGCAGCGTCTGATTTGCACATAACCTCCCACAGGCGGGAGTCTTGCTTCCCCAGCTGAGGTCAGGGTGGGCCTCATTTCTCTCGAGGGCACCCTCGGCCTCCACCCAGAGCCAGAGGTGCCAGGCTTCCAGGAACCCTTGCTGAGAGGGAGCGAAGGGGAAACCAGCGCCAGGTGTTCTGGCAGCTTCTGGAGCACATCCCAGGCAGGCCCACCAAGCCCCAGAGGGGAGCAGAAGAGAGAAGTCCGTGCTTGTTGTGATAGGGAGCAAGGACCCCAGGCAGGTCAGGGAGGACAGAGCGACACAGACTCCACGCCCTGCCCGAGAGTGCAGAACGCTGCGAACGTGGGGAGTTCTGCGAATGTGAGGGGGGGTCCACCCATTCTCCAGAGGGCAAATGGGGGGAGGGTGGCAACAGGAACCCAAGGAGCAGATGGTCAGCCTGGCCCGAACCCCCGATGCTGCGTGGCCTGGCGGGCGTGGCACTAGCCTGCCGCCCTCCTGGCCGCCGGGGGTGGGATGGCACATTTTCAGGACTAATCCATGCCCTTGCCCCGCCCTCCCTCCAACCAGGGCTGGCTGGCCTGCCTCCTGCCCTAGTCCACTGAGACTGGTGGCTCAGGTTCCCAGCTCCTGAGGGCCCAGACCCTCCCTGGATTCTGCTCAGGAAGGGCCGATGGCAGGGCCCTGCACCCCCAGCTCAGCCCCTGTACCCCCGGGCAGGTTAGGGCGCTGGCCAGGCGCGTCTCAAGCCTGCACGTCTGAATCACCTGGCTGCTTGTCAAAAGGCAGAGGCTGTGTGGGAGGTCAGGGCCGAGACTGCATTTCTGACAAGCTCCAGATGATTGCCAAATCTGCCGACCCCTGTACTACACTTTGAGTAGTAAAGTCCGAAGGCTCCCAGCTCCGTCCAACCCAGCCCAGAGCTTCCAGCCTCACCCCACTCTTCAAAGCACCCCGCCTCGCTTCCCAGAGAGGCCGGCAGGCACAGGCAGAGGAAACGTCATGTACGGCAAAAAAACTCTTTTCAAAAGTGGTCCCTGGGGGGAGGGTAGAGGGGATGTGCGGGGGGGGGGGGGGGGGGGGCGGGGAGGAGCCGAGAGACGGGCGCCCAGGGACAATAGTGAATAGAGCTGGGATTATTTCCTGAACTATGACTCCTCGTGGGAACGGGGTTATGAAAAGCTTTTCCTTAAAATGGTTATTATTTAGTGGGCCGTCCAAAATAAACACACACACGCACTGCACGGAGCCCGGCAGGAAGTGAGAACATCTGGGAGACATCTGGCTGCCGCAGAACACAGAAGCAGGCTGGGGGGGGGGCCCGAGAGAGCAGGAGCCGGTCTGTGTGCCGTGCTTACCCACAGACTCCCGCTGCCACGCTGGCACGCACGGCCCCCGCCAGCATGGCGGGCACGCGCACACACACGTGCACGCCGACACACGCGCACACACAGGCAACCCCTGTCCCTCCCTCACAGCGGGGCCTGTGGGTTCTCGGAAGCGGACATCCTTGCTCTCAGCATCCGCCGCCCCGCTCCCTCCTCTCCTGTTCTTGGATGTTATTATATTTATGACTTGTCTCTCTGAGTGCTCAGGCTGTTTTCCTTCCACCTGCTCCCTGGTTATCCCAGCAAAGGCACCGCAGGAGGTAGAGGGAGGCGAGAGGAGACCTGAGGGCTGGTCTTGCTCCGCCCGGAGCAGGGGGATGGCCCAAGGCAAGTCGAGAGACTTGTCCAGGCCTCAGTTTCCTCCTCTGTAAAATGGGCTGGCATTCCACCTGGTTCACGGGAAATGAGGCATTCGTTCAACTGACGTTTACTGTAAGCCTTCCGCAGTGCCATTCTAAGGTAGTGTGATACCAACACCTCAGCACCCAGGTTCAGGGTGTAGCCATATGCCCGAGTGGTCCTGGGGGCTGCCTTCCCCAGCAGGCCCCAGCCCAGGCATGCAGGGACCTGCCACCACCGTGTGAAGGCCGTGGTGCATCATCATTTCTGGATGGGGACACCTCCAAGGAGACGGGTGGGCAAGGACTTTTGTCTGTGCAACTTTGTGTCCCCAAAGATGCCTAGCCCAGTACTGGGCACAGCAGAATAGGAAGGTGGGTAAATAAATGGAAGCAGAGGGAGATCATGACAAGGATACAGACTCCGAAGACAAACATACCCAGCTACAGAGTCAGGTGCTGCCACACACTGCTGTGTGACCTCGGGCAAGTCTCTTCACCTCTCTGGGCCTCAGTGTCCTCATGTATAAAATGGGGAGAACAATGATTATCTCCAAGGGTTGAGGAGCATGTCATTCAGGCCCTTTGCACAGTGCTGGTGCTGGGTTAGTGCGTAACAATCATTAACAGCAATATTGCCTTATGAAGCACAGAAGGACTTCAAAGTAGTCCCCACCGACGACTAGTGACCGTGTGCGACTGCTGTGGCTGTAGTCTTTCCTTGCATCTAGGTTGCAGGAGGACTTCTTGGGGCAAGTAGGGGGGCCTTCCAGAGTACCCTGGACTTTCTGGTCTCTCCAGCCGTGGCCATTCAGGTGGGGTGGGGTGAGGTGAGATGGCAGATGTGGGGGTGCTGAAGGCTTCCCAAGCCCTTCTGGGGGAGCAGGGAAGGGAATCAGCATGACTGAGTGACTTCTCTGCGCTGGGCATGTGGTGGCTAGCATCCTCCCAGAAGCCAACCTGAGCTGTGCCGTCCAACCCGCTCGCCACTGGCCACATGTGGCTTTTTAAATGTAAATCTCCCCAGGCTGAAAAGGGAAGTCAGGACGACAGGCGGCAGGAACCGACAGAGGACGGTCCTGCAGCAAAGGAGCCTGCTCCTGTGTCTCCTGTCCCTCGGTGGGGCTCCCTCTTTTGGCCAAACTAGTTCCAAGGAGCTCACCAGGATCTCCCCTACTTTCTGGCCATGTAGCTTGGTCACTTAGCCTTCCTGAGCCTCAGTTTCCCCATCATCTGCCCAGGGACGGGACCAGGTGAGCTCATGAGTGTGAGGCACGAGATCAGTGCCCAGAACATGCCCATCTGTGGATGCTGCCCAGGGCAGGACACGGAGGGCAGACCACGTGTGCAGAGGCTCTTGCCAGCAGCCAGGGCCTCCAGGCCACCCCGGCCTCCTCTCCCTGGGACTCTGGGCCCCCGCCTTGGGCTGTAACCTCATCTCAGGTGGAGTGCTGGATAACAAGGCAGCGGCCTGTTGTTCTTCCCATTGCCAGGCGCTTACTGTTGAGATTAAGCTGGACTTACCCCACCCTAATGGCTGGGGAGCACCACTGCGCTCCTGCATCCTTGGGTGGCAGGTCATGGCCCTGGGCCTCAGTTTTGAGTGGTGGCAATGGGAGGCTTCTTCTAGCTCCAACAGTCTGTGATTTAACGATAGAGATCTCCTGGCGCAGTGCCAGGCCAAGAAGCTAGGCCTTCTGTCCCAGTGCCAGTGCTTGAGTCCAGCCCACCCTCCCAGGGACAAAGCTGACTTGCCGACTAAGCACATTCCCCTCCCTTCATGTCCCCCCCCCCCCCCCCCCCAGATTAAGACAGGGCTACCTGCAAAGCACGGAGGCCCAGCTCTTGGTCCTAATGCTCCCCTGCGCACAATAGCCTCTGGCTCCCTCCCGGAGCACAGCAGAGCCACGGGAGACACCACTAAGCTTGGACACGGCCAGCGACCAGGTTCCATGACGCACACCTCTTCCCTGACTCGAGAGGGCTGAGCTGCAGTGCGGAAACGGAGCGCTTAAGAAGGCTTCAAGTGCCTTTGCAACAGGCTGGCGCTCTTTCTGGAACGTCTGCAGGGTGTTCTTGCTGCAGCCGCCAGCTAGTCTCTGTAGGGAGGCCTTTTGGCATCTCTCACCCACCAGGTTCTCGAGCTCCTTGGACAACCTCTCCCCTAACTGCAGTGAGTCGCCACTAACTGACATCCAAACGCGAGCTCTGAGAACCGCAGAAGGCAGCCGGGGGGCACGGCGGTCACGGGCGCGGGGTCTGGAGTCCCGCTGCCCGGGGCGAAGCCCGCGCTGGCTGAAGCCACGCGGGGGGCTTGGCTTCTGGGAGCCTTTGCTCCCTCGACTGGAAGATGGGGCTGCGGTTCCTGCCTAAGGGGCTCTGCAGGCGAACTGAGTCAGTACAAGCAGACAGCACAGGACAGTTCCTGGCATAGATGACTTCTTAAAAACGTCAAGTCTGAAAACAAACAGAAAATCACAGACTCTTGGACTCTCAGACTGCTAAATTAAAAGACGCTTAGAGGGCTATCCCAAACTCCCCCTCCAGGCAGGAATCCCAGACAGAGCTTCTTCCTGGCCCGGGGGACTGTTACCAGGGAGCCTGCCTCCTCTTACTTCTAAGGGCTGTCACAGGAGCCCGCCTCTGGCCCCGTGGCCACAGGACTGCTCGGGCCAGCCGGAAGGGCGGCCAGGGCTATCACATGCAGCTCCTGCGACTCCCGGGCCGTGGAGGAGTTGTGGGTGTGTGGGTATGGGGGTTGAGGGGGTGTCTGCCTTGGTCAGAGAGGGGGCAGGTGTCTGCCGGGCTGGGAGGAAATCATTGCTGCTGGCCTCTGCTTAGCCGTGACCCTAACAGGAAGTGATTCCATGGGCCTCGTGGGAGGCAGAGGTTGGAGGAGCGGAAGGACGGAGATGGGCCTTCCCTGCCTCATCGCCCTGCGGCCTCCCTGCTCCCCCTCTGCCCTAGCCCAAGGCCACGCTAGCTAGCTCCGTGCCAGTGAGAGCCTTCCTTCCTCACTGGGGGTATTGGGTCCCGGAGGAAGGGGGAAACTAAGGTTCAGGGAAGTTACATGCCAAGGGGAGCAGATGTGTCCTAGCTGGCGAGTGGCTGGCCCAGCGCCAGCAGGTGGAGGCCAGAGGAGGCAGATTTGGGCTCGCTCACATAGCTGTCCGAGTCGTCCAGCAAAGCACCACCCGTGAGAGGGCACGGGAGGGGTGCGGCTGCTTCAGAGGGGTGAGGAATATGGCTCACGATCTCTGGGGCTCTCTTGGAGGGGGACAGGGTAGGTAGTGGGTAGGAAGTGGGCCAGCCAGCGCCCGGGGGGCCGGCCTCTCAGCACCCCCAGCAGCTCCCTGGAGCCCAGCTTGGCCGCCTCCGAGCACCCCACACAGAGCACCCATGTCCCTCTCCGGGAGTCCAGGCCCACCTCCCCCCCCACGGAGGGCAGGCCCAGGGGTTTGTAAGCTCAGGTCCTGTTTTCCAAATGCCAAATCCGGGCGCATGTATGTTTCCCAGGGAGGCAACAGGATCAACTCGGTGACACTGAGAAATCGGGGCTTTGAGATGGCCCCAGGAACCCTCTGCTCCGGCGACCACATGGCCTGAGCCTGCACACAGCAGCAGTCCTGCCGACAAGCGTGAGTGAGCAGCAAAGCCTGGGGCTGTGGAAGCTCCAGGAAGAAAAGAGCAACCTGGGGGACTGGCCCCGGTCTGTCTCCGGGTCCACAACCAGCCCCCCCGAGGCAGGTGTCTGTGGAGGGCTGTGCCTGACAGCCACGCTCCCCTCTGCACCAGCCCGCACTCTCCAGAACATTCTTCCCCTGGGTTCCACGAGCAGTCCTTTCCGGCCTCTAAATCGCTGGGAGGCTGATGTTCCAACAGGAAAGGGGTGGGGGCCGTGCCGCCAGCGTCTTCTTATTTTTAATGATCACCCTCCTATTTATTTAGTTTCTGAGCAGCCCCAGATTTCTGCCTGAGGGAGTTACAGGCAGTCGGGCTATTTGTGGTGAAGTTAATGAGGCGACTCTGTGAAAGCCGCCTGCTCTCCCGCCGGCCGCGGGGAGACGGCGAGGCCCCTTGTCCCCCCAATTACCTGCCCATCTGGGGGCCTCTCCCACCTTCTTCAGTGCTTCCCAGCTCAGGTGACCCCTCCCTGCGCCTCCAGACCCAACCAGCTCGCCACAGAAGAGAAAACAGACGACTGGGCGGGCGTTTTATTGTCTTTACTCGCCGTAAGGTATGCATTAAAAGTTTCTTAAGGAAGAAAAAAAGCTTAAGAAGTCCTAGTAAAGACCATTCCGACTCCCACACAGATGCCTCCAACCCACCGGCTAGGGATGAGGCAGGGGCTTCCGCGCACCTCCCACTGCGCATGTCTGTGGCGACAGTCACACTTAAAAGGCTGGGACTCACTGGGTCATTTAATCCTTGCTCTTCATATCTCTGTTTTACAGAGAAGGGAACTGGGGACTCGAGCGGCAAATGATCGCCCACGACCGCACAATCTGTGGGAGGCAGAGCTGAGACTGGGGTCCCGGCTGCTGGCCTCTGAAGACCCCAAGCCACTCTCATCCCTCTCACATCTTCTCAATTCAACTTCCTGAGGCCTTAGGGGTAGACTGGGATACATTCCCCTGGGTAGCTGAAGATGAGGCTCAGATGGGTTAAAGAAATCGGCCAAGGACCCACGGCTAAGATGTGGAGAAGGAAGAACTTGAACCCTGTCTGCTTCCGGAGCTTGTCCTTGTCAGCACGAGCCCTGAAGAGCAAGACAGAGGGGCCCTTGGGGAACGGGCACCTGGTCCCAAGGGCGGACCTCAGCTCACAAGGTGGCCGGCGGGTCCACCCCGGCTCCTCGGCCGCTGCTGCTCCACACCCAGCCTCAGCTCCCAGCTGTCTGCACCCCCAGCAAGACCCACTTTCCCACCTATCCCCACTCCTCTCCTCCCCTCCAAATCCCTGCACCCCCCAGGACCCCACTCACACCCTGCCTCCTCCAGGAAGCCTCCGGTGTCCCAGTGGCCGAGCACCCTTCCTCCTCTGAGTTACCGAAAGCACGAGCTCTCTTTACAGGCACGTGTCTTCTCTCCCCAACTGGAAGTCTGTGAGTTCCTTAGGCAGGTACCCGGCTCACTTGGGGCTAGGCACAGGGCAGGGGCACCATAAATAACGGGGGGCTTCACTGTTCTCAGGAGGAGAAGTCTGGGAGCAGGACCCCTGATGAACTCCAGAGGCGCCCCCTGGCCTCCCACAAGCTCCAGGGTCCTCCTGGGCCCAGGCTTCCCCTCGACCCCAGGAAGGGCACAAGCAGACTTCCTTTGCACAAGGGGGAAACCAAGGCACAGCTGGCGGTGGGAGCCGGGGAGGGTGCATCTGAGTGGCTGGTGGCTCAAAGTCGGGGCATGTGCTGGGGAAGCCTAGGACCCCGCCCCGTGAGGAGGCCGGGGAGGGGGCGGGGGAGCCCTGGCCAGCTCCCTCCGAGAAACGCTTTACGACTTTCTAAGTGGGAGCTCTGCTGACAGCTTAACGGCCAGCTCCTCCCAGGCCTGGGCTTCATATTTATGAGCTGAAAGGCTTTGAGGGGGAGTCTCAGGAATCCAGCCCACACCGCCCAAGCCTCAGCCCTCTGGCTCCGGGGCCAGGAAGCCATAAAAAATTATCTTGAATTGCTTCCCTTCCCCCAGATGTTTTTTTTTTTTTTGAGGGGGGATGGGAAAGGAGATGATGGTGGAGGGGCGGGCAGGGAAGGTGTAGGGTTTTTTCCAAAGCCTGTACAAGCAAACACTCTTGGAGGGAAAGCACTGACCCCGCAGCCCGCCTCATGCGTGACTGCCCAGGCTCCTGCGGCAGGCTCTGCCTGGTCCTGGGGTCCCTGGCCTGAGCTGTGCGTGGCTGCTCATACTCATGTATGCCAAGGGCGTCAGCTCCAGCATCTCATTTAATATTCAAGTTTGAGAAGGTTTGGAAAGGGGGCGTCTGAGGGCTCCAGTTTTGCTGTCCCTCCTGCCCCACCAGGCTGCCCCAGGGTGTAGAACGCTTCAATTTACAGCTGAAGAGGCCCAGAGAGGGAATTGAACTTGCCTAAGGTCACACAGCGCGTTACTGGCCGAGTGTGGGTTACTGGCCAAGTGTGGGGCTGAACCTAGGGCTCTGAGTGGCCCGTGATACACTGGGAAGAGCGGATTCGCACATGTTGGTTGGGGCAGGTGGGGATGATGCCTTCTTCAGAAACCGGGCCTGGGTCTCCCTGTCTGTACAGTGGCTCTCTAGGGCTCTGGGCAGCTCTGGCACTCTAAGGCTGGGATTTTACATTGCTGCCTGATCTGAGGCCCAGTTGGTGGCCGTACTGCACCCCCTGTGCCCTACTCTCATCCTCGGGCACCAGGTGCCCCTCCTCTTCAGGCAGAGGCCAGAGGCCACACCAGCCCTGGCCATCTCCTGAGACCAGACCCCAGAGCTGGGAGCCGAGCCCTGGGAGCCCTCTAGCACCCTCCTGCGCCCCTCCCCGAGTGCCCCAGCCCCTGCCTGCCTGGGAAGGCCATCGTCTCCCACAGGATGTGGCCGTCTGGCTGGCTGCAGCCTCCACCACATCCCTTCTGGGCACTGTCCAGGCCTGATGCTGAGGAACGCTGACCACAGAAGAGACCCCACCCTCTGTCCCCATCGCGGCCACTCTGGCTTGGCCCCCCGTCCACACGCCCCCTTCTTCCTGCTGAAGTGGGTCAGTGCCACCCAGGGAAACCAGACCGCTGCTCTCCCAGAGCCCAGCGGGGGTCTCAGGCCATAGGAAGGGCTGCGGGACTGGCGGCCAAGCCCCCAGAGGGCCAAGGCAGGCTGGCAGGGGGTCTGGCCCAAGGGGTCTTTTGGTGGCTGCAGGCCTCCTGGTCCCCTCTCTTCCTCTGTGGTCTGAGCCCCTCCCTGGTGGCCCCCTAGCGAGGGGCCATCTGCAGATAATCAGGGAACAGATTCCGAAAGGAGGAAAAAAAAAGCACTCAGGCGCCAGACAGGATCCTTATCTTGGGGGTGGAATGTCAGAGCAGCAGCAGCAGCCGGGCAGGGAGTCCCGGAGGGAGGCCCGGGCTGTGCAGCCCTGGGAAGGGTGGGGGTTAGGGACCCGCCCTGCGTTCTGGGCAGGCAGGGAGGGAGGGGGCGGGATAGTCTGTCCTGGCCGGCAGAGCCCGAGGGGCGTCTGGCCTCCCAAATCCTTGCCCTCCAGCCCAGCTCTCAGGAAGGGTCTCCCCAACGTGGGACCTCCACGGAGCAGAGGGCAGGGGCCGAGGTGAGCCCCCAAGCTCCCAGCCAGGAAGTAAGGCGCCCGGACTCAGCAGCCCTGGAACCGGCTCGGCTACCACCTTAGCCACAGGACTGTGCCCACACCGCACCTGAGAGCACTCACCTGGAGGACGTGGATTAACACCCCACAGAGCTCCGGGTCCTCCACCACGACAGGGTCGATGACAGCTAAAACAGGCCAGAGTGAGGGTGCCAGCCGAGCGCTGCTCTGAGCCCCCTACCCCTAGAGGCTCTGCCGGGAGGGGGCTCTCTGCTGGCTCTCCCAGGGCCGGGGGCCCCCAGGCTGTCATGCCAGTGCTCCACTGCCAGTGAAGCCCCCAACATGGGGACAGCCCCTCTCAGAGCGGAAAGCAGGTCTTCTGATGGGGTCTGCTTTTCCCGAGGGCCTTCCTTCCCGGCTCTGGTGGCCCCGGGGGCTGCCTTCCCGGCTCTGGTGGCCCCGGGGGCTGAATCCCAGCACCAGCAAAGGACCCTGGTGGAGGGCAGTAGCGAGCACGGCCCCAGAGCTGGGTTCAAATCCAGGCCTGCTGCTTCCTGGCTGCGTGACCCTGGGAAAGCAACGCCCCACCTCCCCACCCCTGGCCTCAGTTTCCTTTATCTGAAATATGAGGAAGCTGTCTTTTCAGTGTGAACGTTCTGTGATTTTACCCTTGACCTAACAGTTGGGTCTCTGCCCCTGAGAAAAGTGAACTGTAATATAACAAGCGAGCCAGGAAACATGCACACACACACATCAAAGAGCATCAAACTGTGACGCGCGTACCCTGGAGCATCTTGGGGCCTCCTGCCGGAGTTGGGCTAGTTCACCTCCCAAGCAGGGGGCGGAGGAGGAAATGCCAGCCAGGGTCCTGACAAAGAAGGAAAACTCCTGGCTGGCGCTGGGGATTAGCGGCGTGCTCCCCTGCGCGCCCCCCTCCCCGTCCTGCGAGGGCTGGCTGGGCCGTCCCCCAGCTGTCATCCACCGGGACTGTCCTCATTAGCTGCTCTGACAGCTGAGGGGGGTGGGAGGGGCAGGCTGCCTGGTGGCCGCCGGGGAACTGAAGCCAGTTAGAGACAGTGCTCGTCGAGGGGTGCGCTGAGTGGTGGGCTGTGGAGTGGGTGGAGGTGGAGGTGGTGGTGGAGAAGAGGGGCCAAGGCACGGCAAAGGGGAGGGGCGAAGGCGAGAGCTGCTGGAGCCTCCAGCGTTGACCAGGCTGTGAACGCGGCCGCTGGCTCAGTATTTACCGTAAGTTCATCGGTCTTGTACTGTGGACCCCAAGATGTGGCCCACCGCAGGACCCTCTTCCCCCATCTCCTCACTGCCAGGACACACACGCAAGGGTCCTACTTTCCTGAAAGACCGCCAACCCCAACTCTTCTGGTTCACACGTGGGGAAAGTGAGGTCCAGAGAGAGCAAACAGCTTCGCTCAAGGTCACAGGCACGCTGGTACTCGAACTCAGCTCCCTTGGCTCTCAGGACAAACGCCACAGGAGGAAAAACACCCAGGCCACATCTATTTTCTTTTGTTTTCGTTTTTTAGGCGGTACCGGGGATTGAACCTGGGACCTCGTACATGTGAAGCAGGCGCTCAACCGCCGAGCCACGCCCGCTCTGCCCAGAACACATTTAGAGATGTGACAGTGACCTCTCCGCCAGCCTCCCCGCCAGGTGCAAGCAGGGCTGACAAAAGCTGGGTGAAGGCTGCAGCCACACCAGTGTCTACCATGCCTCAGTTTCCTCCTTTGCATCAGCAAGGCAATCATTGTCAGCTCGCAGAGCTGTTGGGAGGATTGCATGAAAACCCCTGGGAAACTAGGGTCCCAGACAACAGGAATTTGTTTACCTACATGCTCAGGAGAAGGGCTGGGAAGAAGTGGGGCAGGACCGGTGGGCGGGACGGCTGTGGGAGATGAGTGGTCCACAGCTGCTAGAGCACCTTGTAACCAAGAGGAGGCATGGAAACCACCTAGGGCAACACCGGGGTACCAACTGGCAGAGCTGGCGGTGATGTCACGCTCCCACCCAGTCCCACGCCTTCCGCCAGGCAGGCTGTGAGGTCACCGGCAGCACCTCCCCCACCCACCCTGGGCTGAGCCAAGAGGAGCATGGCACTGCCAGGGCTGGGGCGCCGCAGCCTGGCGCAGAGTCCACAAGCCCCGCCCTCTCCCCCCCCCCCCGCACCCCCACTGCCATCGCTGCTCCTCCAGCCCCCCGATCGTGTCTCAGTCTCTCTCCACGAGCACAAGATTGCTGCTTCTCATATAACACGTAAGCTGTGGTGTGAACGTCTGGTAAATAAAGATCTTATTTAAAACGTGTGCTATCAAGGGAGAAGAAGAGACAGGTTCCAACACAGCTCGGCCGTCTTGCCAGGAAAGGAGGTGCTGGGGGCCGTGTGCAGAGGCCTCGTCCTTCCTGGGGAGTCGCGGGGAGGGGCTGCAGGCCTTGGCCGGGCTCTTGACTCATCTGCCAGGGTGGAATCGGGTACTGCCTTCTTTATCCAGGCAGGAGGGTCTGGCCAGGAGGGAGTCCCTATGTGAGGCTTGGGTTTTCCGTGTGGAACAAGAGGCTTAACTTCGCAGGGCTTTCTGAGAATGGCTCTGATCCTGGGGTCCCTTACCTTAGCTGCACAGTAGGACCACCTGGGAGCACGCAGAACTCCTAACACCCGGGCCAGGCCCTTCACCAGGGAAACCAGAACCTCAGGGCTGGGACCCAGGCACCCCGACTTGTAAAGGCGATCCCACTGTTTCTACCGGGGTTGAGAACCACGAAGCCAGGCTGTTTTTTAACAAGGAGGGTGCTGTGGAATCTGCCGGGCTGCAGCCCTGCCCAGGCCTTAAACCAGAACTTCTAAGGGTGACGGCCAGGCCTGGGAATTTTGAAAGGAAAAGGAAAAAACAACTCAGACTCTGTTGTACAATCCTGGTTATTCGCTCTCGGAGGCCCTGCCCTTCGAGGGTGCTCTCCGGGCCGGGCACTGTGCTGGCTCACACCGAATGAGTGCCCGGCCCTGCCTGCATGGAGTTTACACGCCATAGGGTAGACAGAAGACGAACCAGCAAAACATGAGAAAATCCACAAACGATCCCTCCAGAAGGGAACAGTACTTTGAAAAAAAGTCAAAGAGGCAGGGGGGCCAGGGAAGGCCTCCCTCAGGAGGGGACGGTGAGTGGAGACCTGAGCGGCAGAAGCTCAGGGGGAGCGCTCCACAGAGCCGCAGCTCCCCGTGTGGAAACCGACGGCCCTTCGGCCGCAGAACCCACACACAAGCCACCCCCGGGTTTGCAAGGTGCTTAGACAGGACACGCATGGCCCCTGCACTGTCACAACTGCATCCCCTGCCCCTCCAGAAATTCTGCAGGCTACTGGGCAAGGGGATTTTAGAAAACGTGGAGCAGGAACTTGGGGGAGATCCCGGAGTTCACTAGTCCACCCCCTAATTTAACAGATGGGGAAACCGAGGCTCAGGAAGCGATCTGCACTGGCGTAGCATTTCAGCTCTGAAAGGGTTAATAGTGGCAAGGCTTTCACTAGGGAGCCGGCTTGGCTGTCCAGCCCACTGTCTCCCCCATCAGCCACCCTCCCCGTCCCCAACCCCTGCTGCTGGATGCTCTCCATAAATCATCTGTGTCTCCCAGACCTGGTCCCAGCCGTCTCTTCCCCGGTGGGACACACCCAGGGAGCTTAGGTGATTGGGGAACCCCGCCCCCATCATCTCTTTGAGGGTGGGAGGGTCCTTCCTCTCCCACCTAGAAGCCCACCAAAGGCCAGGCAGAGGGCCCCAGATAAGGCCGAGGGATTTGGAATGTGGTGGGATCTGGAATTTTCCCCTGGGGGAAGGCTGGTCCCGGCTGTGAGCGTCCACGGCCCAGGAACGAGGGGGTGCGGGTGGCCCAGGAACAGGGGCCAGAGGCCGGATGTGGGTGAGGGCGGCGTGGGCTGCCACAACGTGGCCGCCTGACCTGGGAAAGTCTCTGCCCGGGAGAGGCAAGCCGGGCCACTGGCCACCCCCTGGACAGACCACCGAAAGGAGCTTCCACGGCGGCCACTGACTCGCTCCTGCTCATCCCCTCGCTGCTTCCCCCTGGGCATGTGGTGCAGCCAAGGGGGCTAGAGGCGGGGCCGCCCCCCAGGCACGTGGTGCAGCCAAGGGGGCTAGAGGTGGGGTCGCCCCCCAGGCATGTGGTGCAGCCAAGGGGGCTAGAGGCGGGGCCGCCCCCCAGGCACGTGGTGCAGCCAAGGGGGCTAGAGGTGGGGCCGCCCCCCAGGCAGGTGGTGCAGCCAAGGGGGCTAGGGCGGGGCCGCCCCGTGTCAGCCTGCTTGGCCTCTTCCTTGCTACGTGTTCAGGGGTCCGCAGGGTCCGTTCCCGGCCATGAGTGGAGGGTGAGACCCCGTTCCCCAAACAGGCACACACTCCTCCCTACTCCTTTTGCCCAATCAGAGCTAAGGCTTTTACAGCACCCCCTAATGCCCTGCTCGGCCCCTGTGGGTAAAATGGGGGAAAAAGCCAGGGCGCCAGTGAAGGATGACCTGGAGCTCTCCAGATACTTCTTTTCTTAATCGTTCTCAGCCACCAACCCAAGGCGAGAGTAGAGAGAGGGCTGCTGGCTGCGAAATCAGGCAGCGACAAAGGCAGTCAGGAGATAACTTGGGCAGTTCCCTTTTCCTGCCTCGGTTTCCTCACTGTAGAAAGGGGATGAAAACACGCTCACTGGCTCTTCTGGGGGGCACTGAGAAGCTCGGATTCGCTTGTGGCAGTGCCCTTTGCAGGGTGACGTGCTTCCTGCCATGTGACGGTGTTGGGAAGCCTGCGGCAGCGTGGGCAGAGGCTCGTGGCCAGCTCTGACCCAGCACAGGGGATGTCGGCTGCCCGTACCCCCAACGGGGCCAGGCCGGCGGGTCCGCGGGGCAGCGGGGGCTCCCCCACGAGCTCTGCAGTCACAGTTCCCAGAAGGAGCCTTGGAAAGGAAGTCCAGGGATGTGGGACGAGGCTTCCACGCCTCCGGGGGCCTGGGCTGTGCTGGGAAGGCGGGAGGAGGCCTCCCTCAGGCGTCCAGCCCCCGCTCCAGCTCCACAGGATCCAGGGAGCTGGGGCAGCGGAGGACACTGTTGGGGTGTAAAGGGGTGGCCCGAGCCGGAGGTGGAGCACTCAGGCCTTGGAGCACGACCTTCCCACAATCATGCCTGAGGCCCCCTCCCGCTCCAGGAGGCTCTGAGGTCTGGCTCGCCCCCTCCCCTCACAGACCCAGGCGCCCTGAAGGCGCAGCCGCCCCCAGGAGGACTCGGAGGCGCCCCCATGAACACAGACCCTGAGCGGTTCTTAAAATGGGCAGAGGCAGGAGGGGCCTGGAGGATGCTAGCTGGGGAGCCCAGCTCTGTCCGTCACCTGCAGCGCTTTATTGTGGCCAGAATCCCCTCTGGGAAGGATTCTGCATTTAGCAAAGCGGTTCCAAGTTCTGTGTGCTCACCACCCATCACTCCACAAGGAGGGCCTGGGGTATGAGGACGGTAGGCAGGGGACAGCGCCTAGACCCCGCCTTGGGGAGTGGTGGAGGGTGGGCTCCCTGAAAGAGCACTGGCCAGTCTGCACTCCCACCAGCAGTATCTGAGAGTGCCTGTGTTTCCAGAGCCTCCCTGAAAATATTTTTAAAACTTCTCCGGTATGGGATAAATTGTTTTAATCTCAGGGTTATTTTAATTAGCATTTCTCTAATTATGAGTGAGTCTGAACATTTTTCATGTTTTTGAGGGTCACAGTTATAACTTATTTTGTGAATTGCCTGTTCATGTCTTATTTTTTTATGAGGTTGTTGGTCTTTTGTCTCTAAATATTTATTAATAGTTTATATTTTAGGGGTATTAGTCATTTTTTCTGTGGCATATGTTGTGAATATTTTCTTTCAGTTTGTCAGAGACTTTGCCTTTTGATTTTGTTTATGGTGATTTTTTGTCAAAACAGGTTTTCAGGTTTTATGTAATAAAAATGATCAACCTTTTATTTTATTGCCTCTGGATTTCAAGTTATAATTAGAAAGCCTTTCACTACACCAAGGTTAAAGAAGAATCCATCCGTGTTTTCACCTAGAAATCGTTTGGTATCACTGTTTACATTTAGATCCATTATCCATTTGGAGTTTATTTTTCTGTAGGCTGTGAGATATGAATCAAATTTTATCTTTCCCAAATGGCTATTCAGTTGTCCCAGCACCACTTATTAAAGAGCTTGTCTTTATCCAATGATCTGAGTTACCACCTTTGTCATACACTATATTTCCATAGGTACTGGGGTCTAATTCTGGACTTTCTGTTCTATTAATTTTGACTGGTCTATTTGCCAATTCAGACACACTGTTTTAATTATAAAGGCTTTATAGTATGTTTTAATATCTGGTGTGATAGTTTTATTTCTTTACCCATTTTTATGCCTCTAATTGAGCTCTCTTGTTTAATTGCATTCGTTAATCCCTCTAATACAGTGTGGAAAGCAGAGATGGTGGGTATCCATGATTTATTACTGATCTTTGTGGAAATGCCTTCAGTAGTTTCCCATTCACTGGCGTTAAGACTAGAGTACATATATTTTATTATGCTAAATAAGTATCTTTAATTCCTATTTTAAGTGTTTATGCCATGAATAGGTGTTGAATTTCTTCCAAAGCTTTTTCAGCATCTATGGAATTAATCATGATTTTATTTCATTAGATTCATTAATATGGTATACGATATGAATACAGGGTATGTTATAAATATTAATGGATTACTTCTGAACCAACCTCACATTCCTAGAATAAATCCCATTTGGTTGATGTATTACTTTCCTAAAAAAAGAGGGAGAACAGAATTGGACAGAATTTCTCTGTCCTCTACTGTTTTATCAGATCCAGTCCTCAAGGCAGCCACGTGAAACAGGTTTCATTCATTCCCATTTCACAGATGAGGGATCAGGGCCTGACTACGGGGAAGCAGCCGGGCCAAGATCACCGCACTAGCACACGGAGGAGGGAGGACTGTATCCTGGTGTGGTTCCCAAGGCCCCAGGGATATGCGGGCAGCATTATTTGTCATTTAGTTATCAAAACGCTTAGTATGTGCTAAGATATTGAAAAGGGAAGAGCTCTGTAAGAACCGGGAGGCTTCCCTCCTGCCCACCTGAAGCCGCCCCACCCGAGCCTGGCCGGGGAATGGCGTGCGGGGCTGGCGAGGGGCTGCCAGCCAGGTGTGCAGTCAGCAAGCAGACTCTGCAGGAGGCCGGGGGCGGTGGGGGGGGGCGAGGCAGCGAGCAGCGGCTTCAAGACCTGCCACGCCCCCTCCAAATCAGCCGCGCTCGGTCTTGGCATTTAGGTCTCAGGCTCAGGATGGGGAGGTGGGGGAGCAACTAGAAGAACGAAGGCTGGCCCACGGTGGGAACAAAATGGAGAGAAGAAAACTCTACCGCCCCACTCCCCGCGGGACTACCTGCCCCGTTTTCTAAGAACGGGCGGCCGGCCGAGGGATTATGTAACTTTCAGTGGACATGGCAGATGGCGTGCTGGCTCCGACAGCACCCAACCCTGCGCTGACGCTAACCTTCCCTGACGTGGCAGCCAGCGTGGTCTGGGGGCACAGAGAGGGATGGGAAGTGGCCCAAACCTTTGTAATTTAGTGCAAAAGCCACAGCAGCCAAGACACAGAGGCCAGGGCCCAACCCAGCAGTGGGCAGGTTGCAGCCAGGGAAATGGAAGCACAGGCCACCCCATCCCACGATGGACAGTTCTCAGGGTGCACCACACAGTCCCTGGGGTGACAGACCCTGCTCCGCCCGCCTCCTCCCGTCTAGGGTTTGAAGACGTTTCCAAAGCACCTCTCTGGGTGTTTTCTCACTTGGTTCTCCCTGGCATTCAGCACTTTCTATTCCTTTTGCCAGGGAGCAAACTGAGGTGCAAAGAGGGTGAGTGATTGGCCTCTCACATGGTGACAGAGTTGGCGTCAGAGCTGAGGCTTCCAGCTCCTAGTCCAGTGCTCTTTTTACATGTGTGTGACATGCAGACTTCTCTCCTTGCTGATAAACTCCAAGGGGGGTACTAGGGTCACCTCACTGGCCGTCCTGAGTCACGTGCACGTGGCTTTACAATTGTGGACTTGGGTGGTTGGAAGAAATCACACCTTATGCTGAAACCTCTCCCTGCTAAGAGGAGATCAGTAGAAAGAAAGATGGGGAAAACTTGTGATTTATGGGTTGATTTCTTTCCAGGCAGAAAGAAAAGGAAACTTTATTGATGATACCTGATCTTATTTAATCTCCCCAATAACCAGGGCCCCCATTTTATAGAAAGTAGATGGAGAATGAGAATTGCAGTTAGTGAAAGAGCAAGGACTTGAACTCTGATTCTAGGGTTGACTGTCTTCATCTGGACAGATGAGGGCTCCGAAGGCCAGACAGGGACAGGCACTAGTCCACTGTCACACAGCATATTAGCTTCATGGCTTGGATTAGAATCCAGGCTTCTTCCCAATGCTCAGTTTAGCCCTCTTTCTGCTGGTGACTCTTTCGCATGTTGTGTGTATGTCTGCACAGAAGTAGTATGAACCAGGAGGAAAATGTGGGGTCAGGTCAAATTTGCAGCAAGGGTCATTGTGCTAAGCAGTTATGGCTTGCTGCCAGACTGGAGTTCCAGATTGGCCTATGGTCAGGGCTCCTGGCAAGGGCCAGCGGACGCCCAGCTGTAAGGGTGGTATCTGGGCCAGGCCTACTACTGCCTCAGCCGAAGGCCTGGGGGTGTTTATTCTCCCAGGGCCTCTCCCTGCATGTTAACACTGGACACAGTGCCAGGGAGAGCCTGGCTCAGCCAGACCTTGCAGCCAGAACTGCTCTGCACCAAGCCCAGATCTTGCCAAGATGCTGGGGTGGTCACTATGGAGGACCAAGGCCTGGGGTCCGACCCTGGCCATGGACCTTCTGACATACCCTCTCAGTCCTGTACCTGCTCCCAGGTTGCAGGGTCAGGGTTCATGCAACAGGGCATTCTCTTGGGCCACTAGAAGGGCAAGGAGGAGAGGAGTGATTGTTGGGCTTGGGGAGGCCAGCAGGAAACAAGCGTTTTAAGGAGGCCTGGATCCGCCGTGCTTTGCTAAGACCACCTTGCAGATAAGGACATGGTTTACCAGCCCAGCAAGTGTCTGCCAGACTGCTTTCTGCATGTAAAGAGACTGAGTGCGCTGGACTGCTGTGCTTCGTTAAAAGCTGGATGGTGGGTCTACTGGATTTAACAAGTAAATGCTTTCCTACATAGGAGCTCTGACCTGAAAGCCTGGCTCTGACTTCCATTGTGCCTGTACATGTAAGAGCTCAAAAGAAAGCAAGCAGGAGAGAAGGAAGGGAGTGAGGCAGGCAGGCAGCAGGTGAGGCTGTAAGCATCTGTGAAGCAAAGATGAGAACCTTCCAATTCTTTGGCAACTCATCCCCAACGGCAAGTCCAGGGCACGCTAGGGACTGAACGGCAGCAGCCTCTGGGCTGAGCCCCTCGTTCATCCTACAAGCAATTATTGAGTACCTTCTGAGTGTCTGGCATTGTGCGGGGGCCAGGGACACACGAGGGAGCAAAAGCAGACCCCGCCACCCTACGTTAGCGCCCCGGGCAGCTCTCCCAGCTCCTAGCTGTTCCAACCCTGCGGGCCTCCATCCACTGACCCTGCCTGCCCATCCCCAGCACCCGCCTTAGTGACAAGGGAAGGGGAAGGGGACGAGGCTGCCCCATATGGCACACCCTTCCACCCGGTCACTGCCCAGTCTGCCTTTGAGGGGTGATGCCAAGAGCCTGCCTAGCTGTGCCGCGGAACGATCAAAGGTGGGGTGGGGGAGGGGGTCAGGAACAACCTTCCTGGAATTTCTGACTCAACTTCTCGTAAGCTCTGCGTCCTCCATGGGTGTTGAGGTCCCAGGCTGGGCAGGCGGGCGCCTCTGATCGCATTACAGCGCTGCTTTCCTTGGGCTCTGTCTCCTGATGCCGGCAATGCCTCCCGACACCACTCGGGGCCTCCGGGGGCTGCAGGCTCCCGGGTGATCTCAGCAGAAGGCACTTCTCCCAGACCCTGGGGACACTTCCTGAGCTTGGGCAGGCCAAGGGGGGCACCAGGGACCAGAACAGCCTGCCTCCCTCCCTCCTCTTCCTGGCCAACTGGAAGCCACCACCTGGGCTCTCCTACCCAGAGACGTCAGGGAGAGAAGCAGGGCCCGGCTCAGCCGCA
Source organism: Dasypus novemcinctus (assembly GCF_030445035.2). Lineage (NCBI taxonomy): Eukaryota > Metazoa > Chordata > Mammalia > Cingulata > Dasypodidae > Dasypus > Dasypus novemcinctus. The sequence goes on along the minus strand of NC_080678.1, from coordinate 80,240,364 downwards.
GGTCAGCCAGATGGCGGGGAGCAGGAAGAGGGAGGGCAATGCAAACCGGGGGAGCACCTACTGGGTGCCAGGGCTGCACACTATCCTCTCCCAGCAGTCGCCACCCAGCAAAGTCCATGGTGTCATCTCTGTCTCCAAAACTGGCTCAGACACTCAGCTGAGATTTGAACCCTTCTAACTCCAAAGCCTCGGCTCTTTCTACCGTACTAAGGAGGGACCCTGGCCCCAGAGTCTCTGGTTTTATAAAATCAGTCACGAGTCAATGGCTGAGTGTGGGATTTGTGTCCTAGGCAGATGTGCCAGATGTTCCCACCTCCCACTGTCAAGTGCACATCCCCTGCCAGGAACGCCCTCTGCTCCATTAGCTAAATTCTCCTCACCCTGGAGCCAGTTGTGTCCCAGCCTCCCCGCCTTCAGGAAGCCTCCTTCGACTGTCCAGGCCCAGAGGAGCTTCTGTCTCCTCTCAACATCTTACATATTTCCCATCATACCACCTGATATTTGCAACCAAAAATGACGATGACGATGATAAAGTAAATGTTAATGCATTAGAGCATGCAAAGCACTTTTATGTATTCTTTCACTCCTCTCCTCTGCAATGATCTGATGAAATTGATGCTATCATCACCCCCATTTTACATAGGAAGAAACTAAAGCTCAGAGAGGGTAAGCAACTTGGCTGGGACACACAGCCAGATGGTGGCACAGCCCGGATTTGAACCTAAGCAGTCTGACTACACACCATGTCAGGCCCTCCCAGCGTGCACACATCTTGGCTCCTGTTTGCATAGGTTCCTTTCATCACATGCTTCTCTTGCAGCCCCAGCATCATAGGCCTGGCACTTGGCTCATGCTTCACAATCAAGAAGTGACATAAAACCCGTGGATTCTTCAAGGGTCAGGCCTATGCCTTGCCCCTCTCTGATTCCCAGAGCCCAGCACTTGCTCAGGAAATGTGGGCTGGACGGAAGGAACGTGTGCTGCTCTCTTGCACCGGGTTTTTGGGCGGGGCCAGGTGTTCCAATACGTGCTCACTAGATTCCTGCACACTAGATGGGCCCCCTCTGGGCCAAAGAAACGGAGGCGTGCAATGGCATGGGGTCAGGTCAGGGGCAGTCTGCTCCCACCACACCCTCTGCAGGGCTCCACCCTCAGCCTTGGCATGGGGGCCGGGGGTGGCAGAGGAGGGTGAGCACCACTTTGCTCACAAGCCAGGGCTGTCCCTACCGGCGGGGTCTTTTTTCACCTCCTGGGCCTTGCTGGGTATCTGGGACTCTCGATCTAAGGCAGGAGATGCTTATGGAGCAGGAAGAAGGGACCTAGGTCCCAGAGGGTGATTTATGGCTTCGGAGAGAGACCCAGGGCCGCATCATGTGCACAAGGGCATTCCAGTCGATAATATTGACTTTCTGGAGGGTTCTCTATAAACACAAGTGGTTCTGGGCCTCGGCTGTCTCTGTGCCTTGCTGGCTGCTGGGGCCTCCTCAGATAGAACCAGATCACAAATACGCAGTCCTGAGGAATCATACTTCTGCCCCAGACTTAGTGAGGGGGAGACCAACCAGGACCAGAGAGGGAACGGCACTTGCCCAAGGTCACACGGCACAAGAAGGGTAGGAACCAGAGTTTCCTAACTGTTAAGCCAGTATGCTGGCCTACCAGGCGTGGAGTCTCCCTGCTTTCTCCCCTCTCTCCCCACTCCCCTGAAGGAGGAAGGCTCTGGCATTGCAGACTCTCCTGAAGACTCACTGTGTGCCAGGCACTGTGCTAAGTGCTTTACCATACAGCAGTCATTTAATTCTCAAAACAACACCATGAGGACAATATTATTATTAACCTCAGTTTACAGATAAGGAAACTGAGGCATGGTGCAATTAAGTGTGCTCCTAAGGTTGCAGAGTTAGTCAGTGGCAATGCTGGGAGGCTATGCTCCCCTCCTCACATTTCCAGGTAGCCACACCATGCACCCTTCTGCACCAGAGGTGAAGGCCTGGGGAGGGGCCTCGGGGGGGGGCCTCGGTGAAGAGGGAAGGGTGGTGGTCGAGGGGCTGGGAGCTCACCGAGGTGGTGAGGAGAAATGAGTCTTTCCACGCTGACCGGCTCACAGGATTGGCTGAGTAGAGGATTCTGCTCTCCCCTCCTCACCCACTCTGAGCTCTCGGATTGGGGGCGCGGCAGAAGGCACAGAAGTATACCTTCCCATCCCCCCACCCAGGAAAAGAAAACCTTCCAGTGCATCAAAAGTATTCCCAGGGTCCACTCTGCCTTCAAGAGCCACAGAGAGAGAGAATAATAAGACATCTTCTTCTCTTGAGCCCCCACCCCAGGTCCCAAGCCACAGAGTCTGGGGTGGCTGGGAGGGGCAGGAGTGGAAACAAGGTCAGGGTGCTGCTTCATCAAAAGGATTACTGCCCACCCCAGATGCCGTCGGGGCCACCTCTCCAGAGCAGGGCACACCTGCCCAGGTACCTCACCTATCTAGTCCCCATGCCATCCCCTTTTCAGGAAATGCTCTAAAGAAAGACCTGAAGGAGGAGCAATTCAAGGTCTGGTCCCACTCACCTCCTCTAGGAAGCTCCAGGCTTAGGACGGTGACCCTTTGCTGTGCTGCCCCTGGGTAAACTGCTGCCCTCACGTGGGACCCAAGACTCTGAATGTCATTTAACGTTTCCGGGGTGGACGTCAGCCTCCCCCACAGCGCGCCCTCCGGCTCTGACCTGGGTCCCCACTCTGCCTCCTTCGGCTTCTTATCCGGGCATCCGTCTCCCCAGAGGGGCTCTTCCCAGGGCAAAGTACGGTCCCACTTATAGGTTTTATAAACTGTGAAGTAACATGCACACACTGGGGTGTGATTTTTCTCTAGGTCTCCCAGCTCCAGACTGGGGAAACCATCTGGGGAAACCATAGGAGAGTTAAGGGGGTGGCTGCCCTCAGTAGGGGCCGACCTGGGAAGGCAGGACAGGGGGTGAGGACAGTGGAATCCAGCGCATGCATGTGTCCACCGAGAGCCCCAGCCCTGAGACACGCCGTCCTGAGATGTGTCTTCCCATTAGGAAGGCCACTCACTCAGGCTCTGCCTGTCCCTTCTTCAGATTCCGGGGTAGACCCTAGTACCTCTGCAGAGAGACGGGCTGAAGGGAGAGCCTGACCCAGGGCGGGGAGCAGAGCCCCAACCACCGCCCCTCCCACTGCTCTGGGCAAGCGACCAGCTGTGTGCAGGGGCCCCTGTCTCCTTGGGGACAGTGGCCCAAGCTCCTGGGCTGCCTTGGGTCCTGTCTTTGTCACTCTTTCTCCCTCTGGAGCCTCAGGGCCCACTCTTCCTTCACTCCTGGAAGCTGGCCTCTGCATTCAGCCTCCAGAGCAGGGCAAAATGAGGGGCCAGCCGCCTGGCCCCACCCTGAAGAGGAACCCCCAGCAGAAAGCAGAGGTTCAAGCTTCCCAGGTCGGTGACTCCCTGTCCCACACGACAGGTACCTATTTCAGGCAAACCACAGGCACCCCCCCCCCACATCATACATCTCCATGTACACGGGAACGACCCCCCTGGACACACCCATCCACTCCCCTGCGCCCCCGCGCACCTCCACCCCAGCGAGCGCAGCACCACACTTCCACTGCACACTCCCCCCCAACGCCACCCCCCCCTCCCCCTCGTCCCCCCGTATGCACTCTGCACCCACCAGCCTGCCTTCCTTGAGAAATGAGCCGCGCGGCGGCGGGGAAGTTGTGCGGCGCTCGGGGCAGCGCGTTCCGGGAGGCGGGGAGGAGGGGGGCCGCGCGCTCGCAGTCGCCTGCCGGTGGCGTTAGCGGTGGCGTTAGCGCTCCCGGCGCTCCTGCAGACAGAGTTAGCTCCGAGGGGCGGTTAGAGGCCGTGGCGGCGAGGAGGGAGGTGCGAGGGGGCCGAGGGGGCGCCGGGGAGGGACAGGAGAGGTGGGGAGGGCAGGGGGCGCGGCTCACCACGTCACCGCGCGGCTGAATGCAGCCCGCAAGCTGCGGACAGGCTAATCAGGCCGCTTTGTCGAGGAGGGCTAATTTGGGCACGTTCAGCAACTGGGTTCTTTCGCAGAGAAAGAAGAGTAAATAAAAAAGCGGGGGGGAGGAGGCGGGGAGGGAGGCGAGTGATTTATGCCTGCGCTTCAGTAAATGCTTTCGTTGCCATTAGCATCATCGAAGACCAGGAGCCAAAAGAAAGGGGCGCTGCGGGGACCTGTGGCTCTGCGCGGTCTGCCTTCGGCTGGTCCTCGTGCTCCGTGGAGCCTGCCCCGCGAGGATGCAGCGGCTGCGGCGGATCTGGGCTGGGTTCGAATTCGGAGTGCCCACCCAACGGCCACGGCCACGGCCAGCTCCGCGATGCCAGGCTTCTCCCCAAAAGCCCAGAGGAGGGGCTCACCTGGCCCCGTGTCCCTTAAATGCCTCTGACCGGGACGAAATGAATTCCCGGCTCCGAACAGCGAGGGCAAGGGGGTGGCACTCCAGCCCTAACTTCTGGAGCAAACCCGAAAGCAGATTCACTGCGCCCTCCTGAAACTGCCCTCCCGGTGTATTACTCTAATTACGATATTTTTAACAGTCCTTTTTAAAAAATGCCAAAACCAGAAAAGCACAGAACGCACTTGTTTGGTGTTGCCTTTGCAGCTTTAATGGCTCCCTTTGTGGAAGCTGTTAAGGAAACTGGTGAGGAATGAAGGAGGCCAGAGAAGCACAAGCACAGGCCAGCGCTGCCGGCTCCCTCCTCTACCCCCTGGGGTGGCCCTGCCTAGGCAGCATTTTCCCCCAATTCCCTGGACCCAGCCGCAGTCGGAAAGCCCCCAAACCCTGCGTCCGAGCCCCTCCTCCCTTTCCTGCAGGCCTCAGGGGGCTCCACAGGGCCTCCTCTCCATATGCCTAACCTCTGGGGGAGAGCCCAGGACTGCCCCTTGCTCTCTGCGCGCCTGCAGTGGAGGGGGGCTAGCCCATCCTCTCCCCTGGCCTGGTCCCCATGGGCCCAGGAAGCCCGGACCCTCTTTGGTAGACATTTGTGCCTAAGGGGAGGGGAGCTGGGACGCAGTCTGACAGCACGCAGCCCCTTCAGTTCAGGAGAAGCTCCACAAGAAAGTGGGGTGGGATGGAGATGGGCCCCTAGACCTTCGTAATGAAAAGTAAAAACATTCTGTCGCTGACTGCAGAAATGGGTGTGGGGCTCTACAACGCCAGCCTGTAGCCAGGTAGCCCAAGGGAACCTGGTTTGTTACTTGACTTACTTTCCCCAGGTCTGGGCAGTTACTGGGAAGGGGGTGAAGTGTTGGGGGAGTGGGACAGAGCTGCTTTTGGGTACCTGCTGCTGCCTCAACCTGACCTTAGGCCCTGCCCTGTCCCAACTTAGCCTTCTTTCCCCATCCTTCTTGGCCCCCACCCATTCCAGCTACACATCCCAACCTTATCTTGAGCTGCCTGCCTTAAGCGACACCCCATTTGAGAATCTCAACTCCAGAGCCATGCTGGCTGGTCCACAGCCCAGGTGGAACAAAGAGACCAGAAGGATCAGTCTGAAATTCGTGAGAACAGAGGTCAAATCCTGGCTCGGTCCCTGAGTTTCCATGTGACCTTAGGCAAGTGGCAGCCTGTCCAGAAGCTACAGCTGCTAAACCAGTAGTTTGGAAAAGAGGGAAATTATTTTGTCCTACAGAATTCCATGTGTGAGAAGAAGTAGGGAAGAGGGGGGAGAAGAAAGACTACAAATGAAGTCCCCCACCCCACCCCTGCAGTGGTACTGGGTACTTTCACTTTAATGAGAAGACCTATTAAGATGTTCTTGATTTCCATGTGTTTAAGTGAGATAGGTGTTTGCTCTCATGTGGAAGGAGGTAAGGATAAGGACAGGGACAACACATACACACACGCACACATGCACACACACACACACACAGAGCCTGAGCAGAGCCATCAGGAAAACTCCCCATTTTATTTGCACTTTGAAAAGAAGTGTTATCATGACACCTCGGCTCCTTCTCAACCAACCACCCAGCCAGAGGCCAAAGAAAGGCTCATTAAAAGCTCTAGGAAGGGCTGAGGGGTGGGGTCTGCGAGCTTCCCAGGGCACCCTGGCTTTTGAAGTGGCCTCTCCTGGCCAGTCACCCCTCTCCTGGCCTGCTCCTTCTCCGGATCTAGCGTTTTATGGTTCCGGATTTGATTTATCCATCATCAAACTTTATGGCTTTAAAAAAATTCCCAGTGCTGTAAAGGAAGCTCATCCCCATAGTCATTAGAGGTGGGGGACTGAGAGGGGTTTGGACACCCCCAAGAAAGAGCCCCCTCTGTGAGAACAGTGTCCCCTTCTCAGCTTGATATGAGGCTCACAGCAGAGGGGCAAATATGTGGCGGGTGGAGGGGTCCAATGTGGCCTGAATCACTCAGGCTACTGGACAGGAGCCCTGCATATAAGTCTGTGACCTGTTGTCACATGAAGGCAAGATCTGGGGAAAACCAACACTTTGGCCTTGGTTTTCCCCATCAATGAAATGGGACTTAAGCAAAAAAAAAAAAAAGAGGGATCCACTGGGAAAACCCAAAAGGTATTCTGAAAGATGCTCTGTGCCGGTGGCAGCAGAGAAAAAGGGTTGTGTGGGAGAAAGAGGCCTGTTCTCCCGCCATGCCCCCAGGCAGGTTTCAAAGGGCCGCGTTCTGGGCACAGGGAAGGCTGCAGGCGACCCCACCAGTTGGCCCCTCTCCAGGCTGGTGGGCAGGCAGCCCCTGCCGTGCTAAGTAATGAGCACAATTCCAACACCGACTCAGCTCCGCTTGCTAGCGAGAAATCAAAGCCCCGTATTAGAGGCCATTTCTGGCTGGGCACCATTTGTGCCCAAATCCATCAAAGCTCCGGGCCTGGGGATTTTTCTGGGGAAGGTGGAGGCTGGATGCTTTGTTAAGCAGGAAAAAGGCAGGCCACCCCCAGTCTTCCCAGCCGAGCCCACCCTCCAGCTCCGGAGAACTCTGGGCCAACTAGTCTTGTCTTTCTCCTGCCTACCGGATCCCCCACCCCCACTCCCACCCCCAGGAATCTCAGTATTCATTCTTGATCCCACCGCCTTGCTGGTTCAAAAACAGCTTCCCAAGACCCAACCCTGCCCATGTGCCATTTACGGAGACTTCACCCTACCCTTCAATCACCTCCCCCAAAACTCCCTCAAACCAGAAACCCACACCCCAGTCCAGCACCTCCCACCTCCAAGTGCACCCTTTAAAACAAGGCTGGTTATTCAGCAGCCTTCCCACCCCCCATCATTACCTTCCAACTTCAAAAGACTGCCTTAAATACCAGAGTCTGCCCAAATCATAATTAACTTGGATCAAATGACGGCGTGTCTTAACTTTGCAGTACAGGGGTGGGGGGAGGGAAGGAGGATGTGCTAAAACCAAGTCCTCACTCCTGGGCCGTGGGAATTATTAATTCAGAGTGTGGGATCATTGGCTCCTGGGAGAGGGGGAGAACGGATGTCAACATCCAAGCGGAAAGTGGGGTGGGGGGAGCGGGAAGGGGGACCGCGTCATCTCATCCCCTTGCTGCACCAGCTTTCCTGCCCCATTCTCAGCCTCAACTCAGAGAGTATGCCTGGCTACCCCAGTCAGCCCACCTGTTTGGACTTGGGCGTTGACCAGCTCCCCGGGAAGATGCGGCCGGGACAGCGACTCCTGGCGCAACTAAACGATGAAGGAGACATGTACACATCCACGGCGGGAGGCCAGGCTCAGGGACTTTACTTTAGGAACCCCCTTACCGCATCTTTCTCTGTTCAGAGCAGGCCTTGTACCCAAGCGAGAGTGCACCTAGTTTGCTTCCCGGACGGAGAATATTGGCGACCCATTTAAAGAGACACTGGGCAGGATACACTACGTACCCCCAGTCCCCAACCTCTACCCCAACACCCAGGTAAAATCCTCTCAGATTTGCGGGCCGGCGATCTCGGGGAAAGCTGCGTGTGCAGGATTCAGCCCTTCTCGCGTTCACTAACCAAAGCCCTTCAGCCCGTCCTCCCCGCCGCTGGCCACGCGGGACCCGCGCCTCGCGTGCTCAGCACATCTCTCGCTTCTTCCCTGTGGAGTGCGGATTCGCTTCCGTGAAGCGCGAAGGAGCCCAGCCCAGCCGCAGCCGGACTAGGAAGTTGCCGGCGAGAGGCGGCGGGCGCACACCTGGACTGGGCAGCTTTATCCGCGGCGCCGCCAGGAGCGCGGGGAACCAGGGTCCCCTGCACCCAGGCCCTTTAGGAGGCGTAGCCCCAACACAGACCCTTCGTTCCAAGGAAAAGAAGCTATTCCTTCCAGTCGGACGCGGGAAGTTTCCAGCTTATTCCGAACCCCCGGGACCCCCACGAGGTGGCTGTGCCATTGCCCACTTTGGCGGGGCAGAGAAATTTGACTTCCAACTAGGCGACCTTGCCGCTCTGCCGGCGCACACCGCCGCGGCAAGGACCGCCTCAACTTCAGCGCAGAGTGAGGCGCAGGGGTCCCCTCGCTCGCGCCCCCACGCCCCGTCGCTCCTTACCTGCTAGGCTTAGCCTCGGGTTCCAGCAGAGCAGCAGCGCCAGCAGCAGCGCGCCCCGATCTCCGCTCCGGGCCCACATGCTCCCGCGGCCCGGCTCGGGCGCTTCTCCCCCGGGGCTCTCTCCCTGGCCCCAGCCTCGCCGCCGCCGTCTCCGCCGCCGCCGCCTCCTCCTCGCCGTCCTCCCCGGCGACCGGCAGCGCCAGCCCGTGCCCTCCGTGGGGGCAGCGGCAGCCACGCTGCGCGCAGGGCCGCCCGGCGTTCGGAGCACGATGGGTGCCCGGCGCGCCCCTCTCTGCGCTCCACGGACTCCCGGGCTCCGAGCGCTACCCGGGCCCCGGAGTCCGGGCTCGGAAGTTGCGCGGTCGAAGGTGAGTGCGCTCAGCGGCGCTCGCAGCTGCTGGCGCCACAAGCCCGAACCCCCGTGCGCGCCTCTGCGCGCCCCGCCGCTCCCCGCGGCTCCGGCGCCCTCGCCGGCCCCCGCCGCCTGCCACAATGCCCAGCGGAGCCGCCCGCTGGTCCTACTGAGTCCGAGAGCAGAGGAGCTCGGCGCGCGGCCGGGGCGGGGCTTGGGGCGGCGAGGGAGGAGCCGGCAGGGGGAGCCGCGAGGGGGGACCTGGAGGCCGCCGAGGCGCGGCTGCGGCGGAGCTGGGGGCCTCTCAGGGGGGGTCCTCGTGAGACGCAGGGCCCAGAGCGCTGGAAAACAAGGCAGGTAGATGGAATGGAAGCGGAGTCTGCCCAACTTGCCCTTCCAAACACCGAGGAAATGCACCTTTGGGCTTTCCTTTGGTTTGGCTGTGTCTGTGTCAACCGCCTTCTCTGACTGAATTCTGCACTCTTGCTCTGTTTATGCCCATACGTCCAAATGTGGGGGCTTTCCAAGAACGAAACCTGAAATGAGAAAATCTCCAACACTCAAGTCCTGGTTAAGCTGGGGGTTACAGCGATGTGAATTTGGTATGGGTTTAGGTCATCCTGGATGACCCTACTTGACTGTATGACCTTGGACAGAACTGTTTACCAGACTGCCCCTGCCCCCAGATTCTAGGATGTTGTAAAGTGGCGGGAGTGGGGCAGAGGGGAGAGGGCAGGCATTTGGGGCTCTAATCTAAGTAGACCAGTGTAAACTTGGGCTCTGCCCCTCACTTGCTGTGTCACTTTGAACAGGTTACTTAACCATTTTGATGTTCCCTTTGTGGTCATCTGTAAAATGGGGAATAATGATGATAACTATTTCATAAGGGGTTCGAGAATTGAGTGAAAAATATGTATGGGAACTGCCACACACATGTCAAAAATCTCTTTCCAAGATTCTCCCAGCCAGTCTGGGAGAAAGTCCTGACCCCCCAGGGTGGGCCGAGGAGTATGTGGGGTCAGGTGGAGGATGGGTGGTGTCTTGGGACTGAAGTCCAGAGGAGTGCAAAGGAGTGGATTGGCTGACACTGGCAGAGACCACACTATGTGCCAGGCACTGGGTTAAGCACTTTCTATGCACCATTTCTGTTAGTCCTCTCAACAGCCCTGAGTAAGTACTATTTGTATCCCGTTTTACAGGTGATGAACTGGGACACAGAGATGAGAAGCCATTTGCCCAAGACTACACAGCTTTGAGTGAATAAACTAGGAAGTGAATGAATGATTGGGAAAAAGAGATGGATTGAGAAGACACCCTCTGAGCTGGGAGCCTCCTCTCCACGCCTTCCCTGGGACACCACTGGGATGGGGGTCTCCCTTTGTAGGGGAGGGGGAGTCCTGCTGGCTGCCAGCAGGAATGCCCCTTCCACCCAGTGCTGATCTATTTACTACTTGGGATGCCCTTTTTCTCTGGAGCTGGGGGCTGAATCAGTCCTCAGGTATAGATGCAGTGAGCTCCTTTCAGGACAGTGAGGGAAGCAGGAGAGAGGTCCGGCCAGTCCCAGGAACCAGCGAGGGGTGGGCTGAAGTTGGGTGAAAGTGTCCCTGGGGTGCTCCCTAGATTGGAGGGGAGGGTGCTTGGGAGCCAGAGCTGCAGGCTGGAAGGGGCCCTCATTGGTAGGGCAGGGCAGGAGGGCAACAGGAGCTTGCCCCAGCTGTGGCCCCAGAGGAAGGTAGACAGGCAGCCCAGGACCTCCCCTCTCCTCCCCACTCTCCCCTCCTGCTGGGGCCTGGAGCATCCGGGGGAGACGGTGGAGTAGCCAGTCAACCTCCTGGGCACCACGATCAGGAGGGGAGATGTGGGGCGATGAGTGGGATTTCCTGCGGAAGGACTTTGGCCAGTTGTGAAAGGTCCCTGTGGGCAAAAGTGGGCAGGAAAGAGGAGTGAATCAGAGAGTCAAAAGCTCATCACCCCCAGCCAGCTCCACCCATCCACATAACTGAGCCCAAGTAGGTAAACACACACACACCCCTAGACACAGTTACAGCACACATCCACTCCCAGACACACCGACAAAAGTGGGTTCACACACAAGTGAACATAGAAAATGCAGTAAAGACATTCAGGTGCAAAGTGCCCCCCCCCCCCGAAACACCACACATACCAACAGGATAGAACTGCAGAAACAGCCACATACCTAAGGCACATGACTGAAAAGGGACGCACACCTAGACAAATACAAACACATACACAGGTACACACATCTAAAAGGACAAATACACCCTTAGGCACAGGAGGTCAAAGACAAATAGATATTCTCTACCACCAGAAAACACATTCGCACATGTCCCATGACCCACATCTGACTGTCATTCCTTGGACTCTCAAGTCCAAGGACGCTCTGCTCCCGCAGCCCAGCTCCGGCACTTTGCCCCCAGGGCTCGCTCCCTCGCCCCAGCCTGGCCATCTCCGCACAGAGTCACAACATGTAGGAACCCCAACAGCACACCCATATGGCGTACACGCACTCTTGAGAGATCAGAAGGCCGATGGGATGTGAAGATTTTCCAAAAAGTTCTAGTCCTTGGGACTTTGCTCTTTAGGCAGTAATAGCATCAGGGAGGCCCTTCTAGTTCAAGTGTCAGATGTCATGGCTTTGTTTAAACCCTGGCAGGAGAAGAGGGGAGCTGGGGGGGAGGGCACACAAAAGGAGGGTGGTCATTTCCCCTTCTTCTTCTGCCACTCCCAGCACCACTTCTCTCCCCAGCCTAAAAACTCTCTCAACTCTTGAAATATGCGTCAGGATGAGGGGCTGATCACCGGGAATAACTCCTCTGCCTGCCCTCCCATGCTATCCAAGTCTTGTGATGAAATCTTCTCCGCCACCTGCAGCCGAGCAACCTGCTAGAGGCGCGGTCCCTCTCCAGCCCAGGCATCTCAGAGAGGGCCAGCCCGCAGCTGGGGGGGCCAGGGAAAGGGCTTCCGTGGGAGCCAGACTACCCGGAGCCCGAGACTCCCCTCAGATGGGTGAAGGGTGCGCAAGGCCCCAGCCCCCAGAGAGGCACATTGGAGTTGCTGGCTTAAGACTACGGGGTATTTCCCCAACACAGTGCCCTCGCACGCAGAGCAGAGGGGTCCTCTGTGCGTCAAGAAAGAGGGCAGGCAGGGGCCTGTCTTTTCTGTTCACCATCGTACATCCAGCAGCTAAGACAGTTTCTGGCACATGGTAGAGATCCAAGCAATATGGATTAAGCAGACACAAGTAATGAAGTCGGGGGAAGAGGGGCTACTGGTTAGAGGGTCTATGGCCCTGGCCAATGAGCCCCAGAAGGAGTCCCCCACCTCCCTCCATTTCCTGGGGGTTCTGGGGTCCTGAGGCTGAAGGTGAGCTGTCTTTGTGCAATCCAGCTGCTTCCAAATCGGTCCCAGAGTCAGTTCTGACCCCAGTGCGGGGTGCGGCTTCGGTGGGTTACCCTCGTGTTCCTCAAACCAAAAGAGTGTGGCAGGCAGCGTTCTGGGTCTGGAGCCACGCTGGGGGCCGCCGTCCTACACCTGGGGCGGCTCGCACCTGCTGGGAGGAGCTGGATGGGTTGCTGACTTCCTCAAGCCCCGGTTTCCTCAATCGTAAGATGGGAATAATAACAACTACCTCATAGGATTAAAAAGAATACGCATCAAGCCCCCGATCTGGCCGAATAAAAGCTACCTATGTTACAATAATGGCCATGATCTAAAAGCAGCTGAAGGCGTGCCCTGAGGAGTGGCTGGCGCCGAGTTGGGAGCCTCCTAAGCCCGAGGGGCGCTCTCGGGCGGGTTCCTGGGAGCTCGCAGGTGCCACTAGGCGGCGCGCTGCGGCTTAAGCCGCCCCCGCCTCCGCCCCCGCCCCCGCCCCCGCCTCCGCCTCCGCCTCCGCCCCCGCCTCCGCCTGGCTCCTAAGACCTGGGTCTGGAAGGACCAGCGCCCCGGCCCCACAGCGCCGGGGGGACCGCACCTGGAGGCCGCCCAGGACTGCGTCCAGGCCGTTGAGGGGTTGTCGGGGAAGGGCGCTTTGAGACGAGTCGGTTCGCAGCATCTTGAGGATGAGCACAGGATCCCTGCCTTGGCCAGCCCGCTCCTGGACAGACCCCAAAGGTTTTACCACCCCCTTGTAATCGAATCGAGATGGCTAATGTTGAGCGCGTTCCATGTGCCAGGTACGGTTCCGAGTCCTTTATGAGCTGACAACAACCCTGTGAGGTAGGTCCTGTTATCCCCGCTTAACAGACGGGGCAAACTGAGGCACAGAGAGGAAACTTGCCCAAGGTCACACACAGCTATTGAAGGGTGCAGTAGACAGTCAGACATAGAAGGTCTGTCTCTCAAACTTGTACTCTTTTTTGTTGTTGTTGTTAATTGAGCTAAAATCTACATAACATAAAATTCACCATTTAAAAAAAAAAACATTTTCAAGCATACAATTCAGGGTTTTTAGTATATTTACAGTGTTGTGCATCCATCACCACTATCTAATTCCAGAACATTCCATTACTTCCCCCAAAAGAGATCCCGTATCCATTAAGCAGTCACTCCCCATCGCCGCCTCCCAGCCCTGGCAACCTCCCGTCTGCTTCCTGTCGCTGTGGAGTTGTCTATTCTGGCTATTTCTTATAAATGAAAACACAATATGTGACCTTTTAGTTTGGCTTCTTTCCCTTACCGTAATGTTTTCAAGGTTCGTTTGTGTTGTAGCACGTATCAATACTTCATTCCTTCTGATGGCAGTAATATTCCATTTGTGGATGTACGGCGCTGTGTTATCTGTTCATCAGGTGGTGGACATTTGGGTCTAGCGTGAATAATGCTGCTGTGAGCGTTCGTGGAGGAGTTTTTGTGTCAACATGTTTTCAGTCCTTTTGGGCGTCTGCGTGGGATTGGAACTGCTGGGTTAATCACTCTTGTACCCTTAACCTCTGCTGAGCCCTGTGGCAACCCTCCTGCTCCGGCCCCTCCCTCTCGGGCTGCTATCGCGGCCCACCCCCATCTTATCTTGCTCCCTTGGGAAGGGCCCTCCGGCGCTGGTGTTCAGACAGCCAAGCCCGGCTTAGGCGTATCTGGGTGCCACACCTGCTGTATCTCGGAAGTTTACTCATTGTCCCTAAACCACCCGGTAGTCTCCATCTGGGGAAGCGAGACAGTAGAGCACCTCCCTCAGAGCTGCTGAAGAAAGAGGAGAAGCTACGATGGCGTGGAGCAGAGGGGTGGGCGTCGCTGGAGTTGCCATGGTTGTTACTGGGGTCATTCTTATTGCCCGCCCTATTTCCTGGGGCCCTCGTCAGCTGTGAGGCAGGGAGGTGAGGGAAGGGGCTGGTGGAATGGGTTTGGAGAGGAAGTTATAAAGGAACTAGCCAGCTGGCCTTCCCTGGAGCACACTTTGATACTCATCACTATCGTTCGTCCATTCGTTGGCACTCAGCCACCATTTTTGGACCACCGCTTTTGGGAGGCGCCCGTTCTGGGGGCTGCCGAGGCAGGATCGAGGCGGGCTGGACCCTGAGGGCAGGGTGGCCTAACCGGCCTGCAGGAACCCCGGGTCTGCTTAGCATCATCCTCTGCTGATGCTTTCTTGCAATTCTTTTTTGTTCTTGTTAATTTAAAAAAAAAAATAAACTTGTATTTTAGAAAAGTGTTAGATTTACAGAAAAATTGCAAATATATTACAGAGTTCCCATATACCCTGCGCCTGGTTTCCCCTATTATTAACATCCTACATTAGTGCAGTACATTTGTTACAATTAATGAACCAATATTGATACATGATTATTAACTAAAATTAAATCAGATTTCCTTAGTTTTTGCCTAATGTTCTTTTTCTGTTCCAGGACACCGCATTACATTTAGTAGCCATGTCTCCTTAGAAATGATGACAGTTTCTCTGACTTCCATTGTTCTTTTTTGTTTTAAAGAATGTATTCTTTTTTTTTTTTCAGATTTACTTATTTCTCTCCCCTATCCCTGCTCCCCCTTGTTTGCTCTCTGTGTTCGTTCGCTGTGTGTTCTTCTGTGCCCGCTTGCATTCTTGTCAGTGGCACCTTGTTTTTGATGACCTTGACAGTTGGAGGATTTGGGGTCAGGCATTCTACAGAAAGTCCCTCAGTTGGGATTTGTCCATATCAAAAGCCTCTATTTAAACAAGGGGCCTTGAATTTTCATTTTGCACTTGGCCCTGCTATGACGTAGCCAGTCTTACTTATGGGTTACGGGGCAGAGAGGAGGCAGGCTCAGCCGACTGTGGTCAGCCTGGCTGGACACACTGGGGAGTGTTATGTGCTGTCAAGAGGAAGGGCTGGGGGCTAGGGCCAGGGGTGAGAAGGAAACCAGGAACATAGAAGAGGCTCGGAGAACATTCTAGGCCAAGGCAACTGCACAAGAAAAGGCTTTGTCAGGCAAGTGGATGATACGGCCAGGAAAGTTCAGGCATGCGCACTTCCACTTAAACAGCGTGTCTTCCAGGGGAGGAAGTGGAAAATCTCCCAGCGAGGGGAGCCAGGGATGCTGTCTAAGCTGAAGAGAGGCCTCAACTGAGCTGTGCTGTGGGACCATATTTAGGGCTGGGATATCAGGGCCGGCTGAGGGCAGCTGGGGCCAGGGAAGCCAGTGAGCTTGCCCCAGGCAGTGAGACGCTGGCCCAGGGCTAGAGAAGGTGGGGCCTGGGGAGAGAGGGGTCTCTGGACTTTGTACTTCATTGAGTGTGGGGACTTGAAGGGGAAGCAAGAATCCCCATCGCAGCTGGGGCGAGGGGTGCTGCAATGGAAGAAATAGTAAAAGGAGGAGGAAGGGTGTGTCGGGGAGATGGTGGTGAACTGGGGTTTGGGCATGGTGAGTTAGAGGTGCCTGTGGACTCCCCCGCACACAGCTGTGAACACAGGACTGGCTGCTGCTTACGTGAGTGGTTGCCATTCTTAAAAAATAACAGTGCTTGCAGGTGTCTTCCAAGCAATCAGATGAGCTGGACTCATGCAAAGAGCTTAATATGAATTAGTTGGTTCAATCACCACAATAACCCATGAGGTGTGTATTAGTCAGCCAAAGGGGTGCCGATGCAAAATACCAGAAATAGGTTGGTTTTTATAAAGGGTGTTTATTTGGGATAGAAGCTTACAGTCACAAGGCCATAAAGAGTCCAACTCAAGGTACCGTAAGAGGCACTTTCTCACCCAGAGTCTGTTGCCACGTGTTGATGCAAGATGGTGGGCGATGTCTGTGAGTGTTCAGTCTTCCTCCACTTTCCAAGGTGCTGTGGTCCCGGCTTCTTCCAGTATCAGCTGTAGGCTGGGACAGGTCTCGTCTTTCTCCTGGGGTTGTTTCTCTTCAGGCTTAGCTGCTCTGCTCTCTCCACAAGGCCAGCTGTAGACTGTTCAGCCTCTGCCGTGTCTAACAGAGCCTTCTCTCCTCACATTCCTGCTTCTCTGTGTGCTTACTTCCCAGGCTCCAGGATCCAAACCCTGTCTCCTCTGCCTTGTTTTCTCTGTGAGCAGGGACTCGACATCCTACTGACGTGGCCTTAGTCCTAATTTGATCAAGTAAAAGTGAAATCTCTGAATTCATTATAATCTAAGGGCATCGCTAGCCCAGAGGAACAGACCAGTTTATAAACATAACTGCATTTCTTTTTGGAATTCATCAATAGTATCAAACTGCCACAAGGTGGATCCTATTATTTTCCCTATCTTAAAAAATGGGAAAACTGAGGCTCAGGTTTCCCTGCTCAGCTACAGGAAGAGGTGGGATTCAAACCCAGGCAGCTTGGTTTTAGAGCCCACACTTCTAGCGAACTCATGACACTGGCCCTCTGAATGCCCTCTGTGAAGTTCTTTTATCTTATGGTGTGATTCCCGTCACTCATCTCATTTGTCCTTGGAGGTGGGCGTTAATCATGGGTGCATTAAAAAAGGAAAGCCAAGTTCAGAGGGGGAGAGGACAGGCCGGGGTCAGCTGGTTCGTGCTGTCTCTGATCTTGGAGCCCACCCTCTTCTGACCAGTCCACATCATCAGCCCCTTCCAGGTCCTTCCTGGAGGTGTGGATGAGGTGGTGTCTGTGTACGGGGCGAGGAAGAGAGGATGGACCATTGAACAGGGTTTGAAAGAGCAGGATAGATCTTTTAGACTTCCTCAGACTTTATTATTTTAAACATTCCAATTAAAATGTAGTCAGATAATCGTGAAATTCCTTTTTATAATAAAAACATCAAGGGACTGTCACATTTGTCTTGGAGCTGTGCTGCTCTTGGTATATAAAAATGCCTTTTGCCATTTCAATTATGTCCAGTTTCAGAGTTGCTCATGTGATGCTTCTGGTATTGTTTGCACAACAATGGACTGTTAATCAAATTAAATGCAATATTTATACTATCCAGAGAGTCCAAGATAATGTAAACAATTCACTCAATATAGATTAATATCTAAATCTACTCTATTTACAAAACACTATCTTGAGAATTATAATTCTGTAAAGCTTTCATTTTGGCAAAAATGTAATCACTTAAGTGATAACAGTTCCTTGAACCAAAATGAGAGATATTTCAAAATTAATTTTGGAGACAAAATTCCCACATATCTTGCTGTGGTTCTGGACGTTCAGTAGTAGGTTCATCCACATGGCTGAGAACTTGCTATTATTTTCAGGATACAGGCCAAAAAGTCCTTTAGTGGAAAGCACTCTTGAAGCGGGTCACACCTGCCTTCAGAAGGAGCAGAAGGAAAGAGGTCCTCGTGTGTGACCTGTCCCCTTGGGAGCGTCGCAGCAGAGAGCTTCCCTGGAGAAGAGGCGAGGAAAGAAACCCGATGGCTGAGTTGGTCGTGGGGCAGGGCGATGGTGGAGGGACTGCGAGAAGCTTTCCTTTTCATTGAACGCTGACCCCTGGATGAAAGGGCAATATGGAAAGTTCTATTTGTTCTATGTGTCAGATCCTATGTTCTATCGTTCTTGTAATGTCAGCGGTCAGTCTGGTTCTTCCTGCTTTTTTGCTATAAAATTGACTCCGTCCTGAACTATAAAGTTGGACCTGTTTATCTTTCACTCGCTGCTTCCAGATCTGCTGTTCCTCATGACACTTTATCAATGCAAGCATCTTTTAAGCTGGATTTGAGGCTGTCGATATATTTGTGTACATAGATATATGCAGTCTCTCTTAACATGGCTAAGTTTTTCAAGAACTTTATCTTTTTTTAAATGAGTTTAATAAATTAGGTAATGAGAGATTTTTAAACAAGTAACAGTTCTGCTCCAAATTAAGAGAGCTATAAAAAGTTCCAATGCTTGCTGCCCAGAACATCTTCCCCCAAGGAAGAGTGTGGAAATCAGGACCTGGGCCGATGCCAGCTGAGTGGTGGTACCTGCTGGAAGCAGGAGAGCCCAGTTGTGGAGGAGGTCAAGGGTAGAGGAAAGAAACGTTACCGGACTAGGTCACCCAGCTTTCTGCCCAGTGTTTCCTCTTTTTTTTCTTTTTATTTGATTGAGGTATAATTTAAATAGTGGAAGGCACGGACCTTAAGCGTACATGTCTATGAAATTTGACCACTGAAAACACCCAATGACAGTGGCCACAATCAAGATATGAACATTCCCAGCATCCCAGAAAGGCCCCCCCGTGCCCTTCTCCAGTAAATCCCCACCCACCAGAGGCAACCGGTGTTCTAATTTCTAATCCCATAGATTAGTTTTGACTATTCCTGAATGCAATATAAATGGAATCAGACAATATGTACTCTTCTGTGACTGGTTTCTTTGGCTTGATATAATGACTGAGAGACAGATTCATCCATGTTGCCCTGTGCAATTGTTACTTCTGACTGGTATTCGTTACGTGTTGTTGAATCAATTTGTTGATTCATGCTGCTATTGATGGGCAATTGGATTGTTTACCACTTTAGTCTATAATGAATCAATGCTTTGAACATTCTTGGGCATGTATGTTTTCAATTCTTTTCTGCAAAGAGACACTCTTCCCTAGGATTTGACATTGTCAGTGCTTTTAATGCTGGCTGTGGAAGGGAAATGATATCTCAGTTTAGTTTTAACTGGAATTTCCCTGATGACTAATGATTCTGATTATCTTTCCAAAGTGCTTACTAGTCATCTGTATATCTTCTTCTGTGAAGGGTCTGTTCAGATCTTTTGCCCAATTTTTATTGGTTTGTTGTCTTTTGTTATTGATTTATAAAAGTTTTTAAAAATATTCTGAGTACAAATCCTTTGTCAGATGTATATATTGTGAATAAGTTTGTAGTTTGCTTTTCCATTTTTGTTAACCATGTCTTTCAAAGAGCAAAAGTTTTTAAAATCAATTCACTACTTTTTTTCTTTTATGGTTACTACATTTTGTATTTTGTGCCATAAAGGTATTTTCCTATGTTTATTTCCAAAAATTTTATAGTTATTAACCTTTATGTTTAGGTCTATTATCCAACTCTAAAATTGTTTTTTGTGTGTAGTGTGAGTAGAGATTGAGGTTCATTTTTCCCCCCATATGATTATCCAGTTGTTCCAGCATCATTTTTTGGAAAAAACTTTCCTGTCCTCAGTTGGATTATTTTGGCTCCCTTTGTCAAAAATCAGTGGTCTGTATACGTGTGGGTCTATTTCTAGAATCTTTATTCTGTTTCATTAATGTATTTAGACAAATACCATCCTTACCCCAATACCACATCTGCATTACTAAAGCTTTAGAGTAAATATTTAAGCCCTGTAACCTTGTTTATCTTTTTCAATATTATTTTGGCTCTCCTATGTCATTACTATTTACACATTTAGAATCAGCTTAGTTTCAACAGTAACAACAAAAAACTATAGAGTTTTCATTGGCATTGAATCTATACATCAATTTGGGAAGAAGTGATATCTTAAGAAAATTGAGTTTTCCAATCCATGAACATGGCATATCTCTCCATTTTCTTAATTTCTCTCAGTGTTATTTTGTAGGTTTCAGTTTAGAGGTCTTGCACATTTTTATTGAATTTATTCTTGCATATTTTATGATTTTTATGGTATTAAAATATTTTAAAATTTCATTTTCTGGGAAGCAGATGTAGCTCAAGTGATAAGGCCTCCGCCTACCCTATGGGAGGACCCAGGTTCGAGCCCTGGGGCCTCCTGGTGAAAAAGAAGAAGAGATAGCGTGCCTGCATGGTGAGCCAGTGCCTGCGTGATGAGCTGAGTGCCCACGTGGTGAGTCAAGTGCCCATGTGGCGAGCAGAGTGCCCATGTGGGTGTCCACATGGCAAGCCAAGTGCCCACATGGTGAGCTGAGTGCCCGCACGAGTGCCCACATGGTGAGCTGAGTGCCTGAGTGAGTGCCCATATGGTGAGCCGAGTGCCTGAGTGAGTGCCCACATGGTGAGCTGAGTGCCTGAGTGAGTGCCCATATGGTGAGCCAGTGCCCATGTGGCAAGCCAGTGCCTGCATGGTGAGCCGAGTGCCTTGCGCAGCAAGCCAAGTGCCTGCATGGCGAGCCAGTGCCCACACAAATGAATCACGCAGCAAGATGATGATGCAACCAAAGAGAGATGAAGGGGAGAGTCAAGGTGAAGCACAGCAGAGCCCAATGGACAGGTGGTGCAATTGACAGGGAACCTCTCTCCACATCAGAGTTCCCCAGGATAGAATCTTGGTGAATCATAGAGGAGAAAGATGAGAAGAGAAGACAGAAAGAGAAATAGATACAGAAGATCACACAGCAAATGGAAACAGACAGCAAAAACAGCAGGGGGGAGGGGGAGGAAAGAAAAAAATTTCATTTTCTAATTGTTTTGTAGAAATGAAATTGATTTTGTATATTGACCTTGTGTTCTGTGACTTTCCATATTTATTTATTAATACTAGAAGTTTTTTCTAGATTTGTATGAATTCTACGTATTAAACAAATGTAAAAATGTATTACTCGTTCATTTCCAGTTGTTATGACTTTTATTTATTTTTTTGTCTTATTGTACTGGCTAAAATCTCCAAAACAATGTTGAGCAGGAGTGGATATTTTTGCTGTATTCTAGGTTTTAGGGGAAAGACATTCAAATTTCACCACTAAATATGATGTTAGTTATAGGATTTTCATAGATATTCTTTATCATATTGAGGAAATTCCATTTTATTTTTACTTTTCTGGTTTTTTAAAAAATCACAAATGAGTATGGGACTTTGTCAAATGCTTTTCCTGCATCTATTGATATGATCATACATATTTTTCTTCTTTCTTCTGTTAATGTGGTGAGTTACACTGATTTATTTCCAGGTGTGAAATTAGTCTAGCATTTCTGGGATAAACCACACTTAGTCATGTTATATTATCTTTTTATGTATTTCTGGATTCAATTTGCTACAATTTTGTAGAGGATGTTTGCATCACTGTTCATGAGGGCTATTAGTATGTAATTTCCTTTTCTCATAATATTTTTTTGAGGTTTTGGTATAGGATTTGCTGATATAAAATGGGAAGTATTTCCACCTTTTCTAGTTTTAGAAAGAGTGTGTAAAATGGTATAATTTCTTTAAATATTTGATGAAATTCACCACTGAAGACACCTAGAACTAGTGTTTTCTTTGGTTTTAATTAAGAATACATTTCTTTAACCAACTTAGGACTATTCATATTTTCTATTTCTTCTTAGGTCAGTTTTTGTAAGTTGTACTTTGATGGAATTTACCCATTACATATAAGTTGTCATATTTATTTTTACATGGTTTAGAATAATATTTTCACATTATCCTTTTTTAAAAAAAGATTTATTTATATTCCCCCTTCCCATTGTTGTCTACTCTCTGTGTCCATTTGCTGTGCATTCTTCTGGGTCTGCTTGTCTTCTCTTTAGGTGGCACCAGGAACCAATCCTGGGACCTTCCAGAGTGGGAGAGAGATGCTCAATCTCGTGTGCCACTTCAGCTCCCTGATCTGCTGTGTATCTTATAGTCTCTCTTCTGTGTCTCTTTTTATTGTATCATCTTGCTGTACTAGCTCTCTGCTCCAGCCAGCTTGCCACACAAACCAGCACTCCTGCATGAACCAGCACTCTTATGTGGGCCAACACTCTTGCGTGGGCCAGCACTCCATGTGGGCCAACTCTCTGCTCAGGCTAAATCATCACACGGGCTAGCTTGCCTTTACCAGGAGGCCCTGGGAATCGAACTCTGGATGTCCCATATGGTAGATGGGAGCCCAGTTGTTTGAGCCACATCCACTTCCCCCTGTTATCCTTTTAATGTCTATGGGACTTCTAATGACACCCCCTCTTTTGTTTCTGATATTGGTAATTTGAGTTTTCTCTTTCTTTCTCTATTTTCCTTGTTCAGTCTAGCTAAGGTTTATCAGTTTTATCAATCATTCCAAACAACCAAATTTGCCTTTGATGAATTTTTCTATTATCTCTCTATGTTCTATGTTATTGTTTTCCACTCTTCATTAATTGTTTCCTTTTACTCACTTTCAGTTTAATTTGCTCTTCTTTGTCTTATTTCTTAATATGGATATTTAGATCATTGATTTCAGTCCTTTATTCCTAATTTAGATAATCATTTAACACTATAATTTTTTTCTAAGCTGTGCTTTAGGTGTACCCCACAATATTTTTTTTTTGCATTCAGTGGATACATCTCTTAAATCATTTTGTAATTGATACATATTAATAAAGCATACAGTTCATCCAAAGTGTATAATCAATGGTATTTGATATAATCACATAGTTGTGCATTCATCACTTCAATCATTATTAGAGCGTTTTCATTATTTCAGTAATAATAATAATAATAATAAAAACAGACAAACGAACAAGAAAATTCTTCACCTCTCAATCTCTCTATGCTTCCCCTTCTGTATATAGCTGCTATTTCTGGCTATTCTTATGCATGTATTTATTTATTTATTGAACAGTTTTATTGAGATATCTTCACATACCATATGATCTATCCAAAGTGTATGATCAATGGCTTTTAGTATAATCACTATGTTGTACATTCATCACCACAAAAAATTTTAGAACAATTTCATTACTCCAAAAAGAAAAAAACTCCACACCACTTAGCAGTCACCTCTCAATCCCTCTACCCTTCCCCAGCCCTATATAACCACTAATTTAATTTCATCTTATAAATTGATTTATATTTACATTTTATATAAATGGAATCATACAATATGTAGTTCTTGTGTCTAGTGTCTTTCAATTAGCATAATGGTTTTTTGGTCCGATATTAATGGCTTGTAGTATTAACATACATTTGTTCAATTTCAAAGAAAAACTGTCTTATATATACAATTTTACCCATATTCGTATTTCACATGTGCTTTTCCTTTTTTAAAGATTTATTTATTTTTCCTTCTCTCACTCCCCTTCCCCCCCAGTTGTCTGCTCTCTGTGTCCACCCGCTGCGCGCTCCTCCGGTCCGCCTCCATTCCTGACCCCAGCACGGGAATCTGTGTTTCTTTCCGTTGCGTCATCCCACTGCATCAGCTCTCTGTGTGTGCGACGCCACTCCTGGTCAGGCTGGACTTTCTTTCGTGCTGGGCGGCTCTCCTTACAGGGCGCACTCCTTGTGCATGGGGCTCCCCCACGTGGGGGGACACCCCTGCGTGGCAGGGCACTCCTTGCAAGCATCAGCACTGTGCATGGGCCAGCTCCACATGCGCCAAGGAGGTCCTGGGTTTGAACTGTGAACCTCCCATGTGGTAGGCGGACGCTCTATCTGCTGAGCCAAGTCCACCTCCCCACATGTGCTTTTACTATACTATACAATCCCATGTTACATGTTTTAGCCTTCCTTTTAGTAACATACATGACATTAGAAATTCCCTTTAAACCACTATCATATCCATATAATTGTACTGCTAGTTACAAACATCATGTTGTGGTTTCACCTTTCATCCCACAAAATTTGATACGTTGTGTTATCAATTTTGTTTTGTTCATTTAAGTAACCCACAAGAAGGCAATATATGGGAAGCAGGAAAATGAGAAACAGAATGAACAAATAAACAAATAATGAAATGGCAGACTTATGCTGTAACATAACCATAACTACTTTAAATGTAAATGACCTAAAGACACCAGTTAAAAGTCAATTATTGGGAGAGTGGATAAAATATACTCCAGCTATGTGCTGTCTACAAGAAACTCACTTTAAATATGCAATTTAGGTAGGTTGAAAGTAAAAAGATGGGAGAAAATATACCATTTAAACATTTTAATTCTTGCCACAAGATGGAAGTACCCCAAATGTCCAGCACCTGATGAATGGATAAATGAAATGTGATATATACATCCAATGGAATATGGTTCAGCCATAAAAAAGAATGAAGTCCTGATACATGCGATAACATGGATGATTTGAAACAATTAGAATAAGCAAACTCATAGAGTCAAAATCTGGAATATATTTTACCGAGAGATGAGATAGGGATAGGGAATGGGAAGTTAAGGCTTAAAATATACAGGATTCCATTTTGGAGTAGTGGAAATATTTTGGTAATGGATGGTGCTAATGGTAGCACAACATTATGAATGTAATTAACAGCACCGAAATATATATATCAATATGATTAAAAGGGGAAATATTAGGTTGTATATATAGTAACAATAAAATTTTTTAAAAAATTCTTGGCACTACACTACACAGTGAACGCCTAAGTTAAAAAAAAAAAGCCAGAGTGACTACCAGACTTTATATCAGGTAATATCAGATAAAGTATATTCAGAGCAAAGTGACAAAGTGGGTCATTACATATTAATAAAAGAACCAGAACACCAAGAAGACATAAAAGGCTAAATGTGTAACCCACCAAACAACATAGCTTCAAAATACATGAAGGAAAAGCTGAAATAGAAATAGCTAAATCTTTGAGTATAGTTGGAGACATCAACATCCTCTTTCAGCAATTGTAACTAATAGAAAATCAGCAGGGCATAGAGAAACTGAACGCCGCCATCAGCCAACAGGATCTAATAGATTTTTATAGAACACTTCACCCAACCACAGTAGCATCCACATTGTTTGCAGGTACTTCTCGAGAATTCACCAAATTAGACCATATCCTGGGTCATAAAACAAGCCCCAACAAATTAAAAGAATTTAAATCATAAAGAGTATGTTCTCTGACCATAATGGAATCAAAGTAGAAATCAATAACGTAAGAATAACAGGGAGGGAAATGGATGTAGCTCAAGCGACTGAGCACCTATCTACCGTAAGGTAAGTCCCGGGTTCAGTTTTTGGGGCCTCCTGGTGAAGGCGAGCTGGCCGGTGTGAAGAGCTGATGCAACAAGAAGACACAGCGAAAAAGGAACACAGAGGAAAGCCAACGAGAGGTGTAACAAACCGGGGCGCTGAGGTGGCTCAAGTGATTGAGTGCCTCTCTCCCATGCTGGAAGGTCCCAGGATTGGTTTCCGGTGCCTCCTAAAGAGAAGTCTAGAAGAGAAGATAAGCAGACATGGAAGAACACGCAGCAAATGAGCAGAGAGAGCAGAGAGTGAGTGTAAGTGGCAAGGGGGGGTGGGGGAATAAAATAAATTTAAAAAATAACAGGGAAAATCTCCTAACACTTGAAAATTAAGTATTGCTTGGGTCGAAGAGAAAGTATCAAAAGAAATTTTTTAAAAAACCTCTTAAACCAAAAAAAAAAAAAAAAAGAGAAAATATGGTGAATAAACATTTGTAGATGTAGCTAAAGCAGTACTGAGAAGGAAATTTATAATACTGAATATTTACATCGGAAAAGCAGAGGAGTCTCAAATCAATTTCATTGTTCAAATAGTCCATTAAGTAATTAAATATTGCATGGGTCAAAGAGAAAGTATCAAAAGATATTAAAAAAAAACCTCTTAAACCAAAAAAAAAAAGATTGAGAAAATATGGTGAATAAACATTTGTAGATGTAGCTAAAGCAGTACTGAGAAGGAAATTTATAAGACTGAATATTTATATTGGAAAATTAGAAAAGTCTCAAATCAGTTTCATTGTTCTTTGACCCATGACTTATTTAGATTGCTTAATTTCCAAATATGTGGAATTTTCTGTATATTTCTTTGTCGTTGATATTTAAGTTAATACAAATGTGTTCAAACAACAAACTTCATAATTTCAATCCTTTAAAATTTATTAGAATTTGTTTTCTCAATGAACATTTATGGTCTACCTTGATGAATATTCTGTAAATAATGTGTATTTTGTAATTGATAGGTATAGTTTCCTATAAATGTAAATTAGTTTACATTTAATAACAATGAAAACTTTGATAGTTTTATTCAAGTATTCTATATCCGTATACATTTTAAATCTACTTGTTCAATCAATTACTGAAAACATAGCGTTAAAATATCTCAATGTAATTATGATTTATCTATTTCCTCCTTTAACTCTATGAATATTTGCTTCATGTATATTTAAGGTCTGTTATTAAAAACTTAGACATTTAGGAATGTCATATCTTCTTGAAGAATTGACGATTTATCATGTAATAATGTTCCTCTTCATTGCTGGTAATTCTCTTTGTCTTTAAGGTTATATTGATATTAATATAGCAACAACATTCTTTTTATCTTATATGAAGAAAACACTTGTTTTATATACTATGGCACATTATTATAAGTAGGAAACATAGTTACAATAGGAGAAAAAATAAATGAATCCATTTCTTAAATCAATATGAAATCTCTATATTCAGCATTCCCATGGACCATGGCATATACTTTATTCAAACAGCTTTATTGAGATATAATTGAGGTATAATAAAATTGCACATATTGAAAGGGTACAACTTGATATGTTTTGACATATTTATGCATCTATTAAACCATTACCAAAATCGAGATGGAGAACGCATCCATCATTCCCCCAAATTTTCTTATGCATCTTTGTACTCTCTCCCACTTGATCCTCTCTCTCTGCTACCAAGCAAACACTGATCAGCTTTCAGACACCACAGATTAATTTGAAGTGTGTAGAGTTTTATGCCATATGTATAAATCATATCGTAAGCACTCTCTTTAGCAGTTGGGTGTATCAGTAGTTTGTTTCTTTTTATGGCTCGGAAGTAAGTAGTCCATTGTATGGATATATCACAATTTCTTAATACAGTCACCTATTGATAGACATTTGGTTGTTTCTAGTTTGGGGCTATTACAAATAAAACTGCTGTGAATATTTGTGTACAATCTTTATATGCACATACCCTCTCATTTCTCTTGGGTAAATACTTAGGTGTGGAGTGTCTGGATTATTTTTAAAACTTTAAGATTCTGCCCACTCGTTTCCAGAGTGGTTGTATTGTTTGACATCTCCACCAGCAGTATATGAGAGTTCTAGTTTCCCCATATCCTCTCCAATGCTTGGTATGGTCAGTCTTTTTAATTTCACTGTTCTAACAAGCATGTACTGATAAACTCGTTGTGGTTTTAATTTGCATTTCTCTAATTAATTTGCAACATCTCTAATGATGTTGAGCGTCTTTCCTTACATCTATTTGCCATTCACACATCTTCTTTCATGAGGTATCTGCTTAAATATTTTGCCCATTTTTCAGTTGTGTTGTTTGGTTTCTTACTGTTGAATTTTGAGTTCTTCACATATTCGAGATCTGAGTCCTTTATCAGATACTTGAAAAGATTTTCTCCACGTCTATGGCTTGTCTTTTCATTCTTTTGACAGTGTCTTAAAAAAAAAGAGATTATTTATTTATTTATTTATTTCTCTCCCCTTCTCCCCGCCCCCCGCCCCAGTTGTCTGTTCTCTGTGTCTATGTGCCGTGTGTTCTTCTCCGTCTGCTTCTGTTGTCGTTAGCGGCATGGGAATCTGTGTTTCTTTTCGTTGCGTCATCTTGCTGTGTCAGCTCTCCATGTGCGGCGCCATTCCTAGGCAGGCTGCACTGTCTTTCGCGCTGGGCGGCTCTCCTTACGGGGCGCACTCCTTGCGTGTGGGGCTCCCCTGCACGGGGACACCCCTGCGTGGCACGGCACTCCACGCATCAGCACTGCACATGGGCCAGCTCCACACAGGTCAAGGAGGCCCGGGGTTTGAACCACAGACCTCCCATGTGGTAGATGGACGCCCTAACCCCTGGGCCCAGTCCGCTTCCCATGACAGTGTCTTTTAAAGAGCAGAGACTTTTAATTTTGATGAAGCCCAATTTATTGATTAGTTCTTTTATGGATTGTGCTTTCAGTGTTGTATTTGTTGGTGTCAGCGGCACGGATGGCCCTCCGCGCGCATGGTGCCATTCCTGGGCAGGCTGAATCTTCCTTCGTGCTGGGCGGCTCCCCTTACGGGTGCACACCCTGCGTGTGCGGCTCCCCTACATGGGGGACACCCCTGCGTGGCATGGCGCTCCTTGCACGCATCAGCACTGAACATGGGCCAGCTCCACACGGGTCAAGGAGGCCCGGGGTTTGAATCACAGACCTCCCATGTGGTAGATGGACGCCCTAACCACTGGGCCAAGTCCGCTTCCCTTGGTATTGCATCTGAGAAAACTTTTTCCCAAAGATTTTTCCCTTTGTTTTCTTCTAGAAGTTTTATAGTTCTAGGATTTACATTTAGGTCTATGATCCATTTTTAGCTACTTTGTGGAATTCACCAGTGAAGACAACTGTGCCCTCAGTTTTCTTTGCAGAAAGATTTTAACTATAATTGAAATGTCTTTAATAGATTTTGGACTATTTAGATTATATATTTTTCTTGTGTCATCTTCAATAGTTTGTATCATTTAAGGAATTTGTCCATTTCATCTATGTTGTTGAATTTATTGGCATAAAGTTGTTCGTAATATTCCTTTATCATGCTTTTACCATCTTAAAATCTGTGGTGATTTAACCGCTCTTACTCCTAATATTAAAAATTTGTGTCTTCCTTCTTTTTCTCTCCAGATTAGTGCAGCTAAAGATTTATAAATTTTATTGATTTTCTCAAGGAAACAACTTCTGGGTCAATTTTCTCTGTTGTTTTTCTGATTGTCAATTTATTATCCCCCATACTGCCCCCCTATTCTTTTTCTTACTTTGCATTTTATTTACTCTTCCTTTATTAGTTTCTTAAGATGGATGTTTAAGTGACTGATCTGAAACCTTTCTCCTTTCCAATATAAATTCTTCCCAGGATCCTGCATTAGTAGTATTCAACAAATTTTGATTTTTTTTTTTCATTTTCAATCTGTACAAAATAATTTATAATTTACCTTTTGAGTTCTTCTTTAATTAATAATTTGTTTACATATGTGTTATTAGTTTTCAGTATTTGTGGATTTTCCAGAGATTTTTCCATTATTGATTTTAATTTAATTCCATTGTGGTCAGAGAAAATAGTTTGTATAACTTGGATTCTTTTAGATTTATTAAGGATATATTTTGTGTTCCAGAACATGGTTTACCTTTGTATAGTTCCGTGCACATTTGGGGAAAAGTGTTTTTCTGTTGCTGTTGGAGTGTTCTATCAATGCCAACCAGGTCAATTTTCTTGGTAAGATTCTTCAAGTCCACTAATCTTTGCTGATTTTCTGCCTACTTGTTCTATCAGTTATTATTAAGGAATATTTAAATCTCTAAATATAATTGTAGATTTGTCTATTTCTCATTACAGTTCTATGCATTTTTTTATTCTATTCAGTTTTAAGGACTTTGCTGCATAAACAGGATTGTTGTGATTTCATACTGAGTTAATCACTTTATCACTATGAATGACCTTCTTTATTCCTTGTAATATTTTTTTGCTCTGAAATCTACTTTGTTTGATACTAACATAAGCACTCCACAAATCTAGGAGACAGAAAGTAGATTAGGGGTTGCATAGGGCTTAGAGGGGGTAGTTAAGGGCAGATAGAGTGATTACTAATGGTATGAGATTTCTTTTTCAGCTGATGAAAATATTCTAAAATTGATTGTAACGATGGTTATAGAACTTTGTGAATATACTAAAAGCCACTGAACTGTACATTTATTAAATGAGTGAATTATATGATATATGAATTGTATCTCAATAATGTATGCATGTATTAGTGTATATCACCCCAGCTTTCTTTTGATTAGTATTAGTATAATACTTTTACATATGTTGTACAGCATACATTATACTGTTACTATTTTGTTTGAACAGGGTATTATCTTTTCAAGTATTTATAGAATAAGGAATAAAACCTAATATATTTACCATTGTAATTACCAGTTCCCATCCTATTCATTCCTTTCTGTCAATCCATATCTGTATTATTTTTCTTCTCCCTGGAGAACTTTCACTCCTGTCCTTCAATGACTGCAACTATACACAGTAAACTTCTTGAAGTTGTCTCACAACTCACTGATATTGTTTTCAATTTTTAAAAAATTTCTTTTCCTCTCCTTGTTTCATTTTGGGTAATTTCTGTTGCTATGCCTTCAAATTCACTAATATTTTATACTGCTGTGGCCTAATCTGCCATTAATCCCATCCATTGTCCTCTTTAAATCTCAGACATTGTAGTTTTCATCTCTTCAAGTTCAGTTATGGCTTTTTAAAAAAATATATATCTTCCACATTTTTATTTAATTTTTGAATACATAGAATACATTTATAGTAACTGTTTTAAAGTCCTTGTATGTGTCAGTTATGGATTGGTTTCTATTGCTTGATCACTCACCTCAATAGTGGTCTTATTTTACTACTTCTTTGCAAGCCTAGTGTTTTTAATCAGATGCCACACATTGTGAATTTTCGTTTTAGGATGCTGGATATTTTTGTATTTATAAATATTCTTGAACTTTGTTTGAGACACAGTTAAATTACTTGGAAAGAGTTTGGTCCTTTCAGGCCTTGTTTTTAAGTTTTTTTCATTGTTTACGATTTATTTTTGAGTTGCAAAGATTATTTTCCCTTCCCCATGATTTTAGAATTTCCTGTATTTCCCCATTCGATTTTGGCTGCCACAACCAGACAGACAAAAAGTGCAAGACCTTCTTTTTCTTGCATCTGTAGTGGAAACTTTAGCAGCAGACATTAATTAAAAAAAAAAAAAATTTTTTTTTTGACAGGACCATAGCAGTGTTTAGTCAATGGCTAATTATTTCCCACCACTGAGGTAAGGCCCTTCTAATAATCTACCCAATGTCCCATAATTATGAGGTTTTAAAAGTCTGGTTGGCAAGAGGCTGTGGCTCAACTGATAGATCATCTGCCTACCATATAGGAGGTCCAGAGTTTGAACCCAGGGCCTCCTGGCCCATGTGATGCGCTGGCCCATGTGCAGTGCTGTTGCACACAAGGAATGCCATACCACGCAGGGGTGTCTCCTGTGTAAGGGGAGCCCCACACACAAGGAGTGTGCTCCTCAAGGAAAGCCACCCCATGTGAGAAAAGCACAGCCTGCCCAGGAGTGACGCTGCACATGTGGAGAGCTGGAGCAGCAAGATGGTGCAACAAAAGAAGACACAGATTCCC
The DNA here is from genome assembly GCF_030445035.2 of Dasypus novemcinctus. Lineage (NCBI taxonomy): Eukaryota > Metazoa > Chordata > Mammalia > Cingulata > Dasypodidae > Dasypus > Dasypus novemcinctus. The sequence continues at coordinate 80,209,079 of NC_080678.1, read as the reverse complement.
AGTGCTGCCAAGAATGCAAGCGGACACTGAAGAACATACAGTGAGTGGACACAAGAGAGCAGACAAAGGGGGGAGGGGGGAAGGTGAGAGAAATAAAAAAAAAAAAAAAAGTCTGGTTGGTGGGAATAGATACTGTTCCTAGCCCTGTGTGAGATTTAGACAGAGGTCCCTTTAATTTTTTTAGGTGATTCTTACCTCTGCCTCTGGTTGTTTTTTTAAAGGAATTTACTTCAATCTATAGCATTTATTCATGATGGCCATGTAATTCAATGAAACATTTTACATACAGAAATTCTAAACTTTATTGAAATGATTTCACATTTTCCTACTTTATTTTTTTTTTAATTATAAAAGGTGCTTTAACAAATGACTGTTTGGAGTAGACAACAGAGGAAAAGTATTGCAACTGGAAATATGAAAATAAAATTCTACTACTCACTAATGTTCTATGTTCTATGTTACAGAGAAACATTTCAAAAGTGCTAATATTTTCATCACAAATAGTAGCAGAATATATTTAAATAGCAGACAAACCACTTGGTTGAAAAATATTGCAGGATAAAAAAATGAAATATTCTAAAAATCTGGGTCATTAGAAAGTTTTATATGTCTATAAAGAGATGACACTCTTATATCTTAATACATAAGCATAAGTTAAATTGGGATATATGTATATAGTCACATTCTGGTTTAATGAAATGATAAAAAGCTTTGCTTATGTTCAGTGTAACAAATGAAAGACTCTTTAGAAGAAGAGGAAGGCAGCCATTTACTAGAATTCTACTTAAACTCAATTTAAAATTTTTTTGTATGTCTAAGCAGCACTTAAAGGGGGATTCAAGAGTTTTGCTAACCTTTTCATTTTTAAATCATTTATGTAATGATATAAGTAGAAACTAGGCTTCATTTCAAAGGAGAAACCATAGGTGGCATTCCTATGCTTTAGGTATAAAACCTATCTTAAAAGGCTAGGTTTACTAAAGTCTTCCAAAAAAGATGACTTTTCTTTTTTTGTATCAATTTGATATTCATTCAGAAGAACTGAAAATAAATAACTATTAATTCAAAAGTGTACTTTCAAAACTTCTGCAAGGAGTTGCATTACATCAAACCAAACTACAGTTTTAAAGAGATCAAACTTAATAGGACTGCAAATGGCAGGAAAACTTACTCCTTCCATCTGAATTATACAAAACTCCACACTACAACTCTGTCTCAAGAACTATATAATGAGTCTTTTAATTGGCTTCTTTATACTCGAGGATTTTCATTTGCCATATTGGTTTCATATAATGGAACGCTGTGATATTGAAAGCTGGTCCCAGCAGTGGGCATTTAGGTTTCCACTGTATTGGAAGGAATGGTTAGCATTTAAGATTAACTGTGTTTACCAAGTATAAAATTGGTGAAAAAAATGAAACAACCAGCTAACACCGCCACCAAAAAAGAGGAGTTCAAGGTCTCAAAAAAAAAAAAAAAAAAAAAAGTCTTTGAATAAATCAAAATCAGAAAACCAGGATATAGGGGTTTCAATTTTAAAAAAGACTCATTTAAAAGCAATTTATCAAAAAATATCCCACATTCTTTATGAAATACAGCTATTATAATAAGGCATTTAGTTTTCATCAGAAACCTGATCCTACCATTGAAGTTATTTCTAAGAATAGGCATAATTTTAGTGTATTTAAATTTTATAGTTTAAAAAACGTTTTATTCCTCCAACTGAAAAACAGAAGTATCCTTAAGGCGTGTTTTATTGACCTGGCTAAGCACACACGGCCTGTGCTGTCCAGCTAAAACACTGTCCTGCATCTAACCCACCCGTCCCAGCAGCAGATGGGACCTCACCTGAGGCAGCCCCCTCAGAGCCACATGCACCCTGAAGTCTTGCTGACTGTTCTGGCAACAACTAGCTGCACTTTTCAGGTATTCCCATCGTCTTTCGGGCTTATCTCTCTTATAACCCTCACTTGATTATATGTTGTGTATGTTTCATTTTTCACATGTCCCTTTGCCCTGCCAAACTGCATACTCCCGTGGGTGGACAGTAGCCCCTCCACCGACCACGCGCAGCAGACACTCTGTCTGTCTGTCGAATAAGCAGGGAAAGTGGATAAGGAGCATGGAGATCAGCACTGGCTTCCCGGCTATTGTGTGCTTGCTTCCCACGAGTTACTTCCAAGTAAGGAATGCTTATTTCTAACCATTAATAGGTAAACATCAGAAATAAATAGTCTGGCTTAAATACCTACTGAAGAAATAGTGTACTTGGAGCAAGCACTCCTGAGAATGGTTAGAAGTAGAAATGTCGATGAAAAGGAAAAGATAGTTAACTTCTTTTTTTTTTGGTCGAAATGTCCCTCGGTCATTGTAACTTGTTAAGAAGTTTAATGAGAAGTTTATTAAACCATGTAGATTTAGTTAGAGAAGGAGGTTTTCAGAGGTTACTTAAAATGAGTTAGTGCAAATACTGGGTGGTTTCGTGAGACTCTTACTATGTGCTTTTTCTCCCTTAAAAGTTTAAAATATTCTCCAGTTATAATGCAAAACAAAAGATAAATATTTATGAAGGAAACAAATTCCGCAGCATTCCATACAGATTTCCACACAGTCTGATGACTCACAGGAAAAGGCCAAGATGCCACAGACCGTGTCACAGGGGCAGTTACGTCACCCGCGTTTCATCTCCTGCAACAGCAGCAGCCTCCGAGGTGCAGAGGCCGCAGGATCTCGTCCCACGACTGCAGAGGGTGCGGATTCACAGCACAGGCATGTCAGGAGACAGGGGACACAGCAATCTTCTGGAAAAGAACCTGTCTTTCGGGACAGATGGCATTCACTCTTCTCACTGACATCACTGTTCACAGGCGAGCTGGACTGAATTTTTCTAAGCCATTTTGGGGGGATGCCGGTGCTGAGAGTTTTTGATGATTTGTTTGACCCCATGGTGAATTCCATTCCCATCGCCCAGACTTGCCATGTCCTCCTCACTTGGAAGTCTGAAGCTGAGGCAAGCGCTGAGGCTGGGTTAGGATGGGTTCACCGTCTGACCAATTCCCCCAAATGGAATGGGGGAAGCGACTCGTGGTAGCTTGAGTTCTCTCTCTCAGTCTTCTCTTTATCACCTTTTTCCTGGGCCAAGGAGCCCAGCCGTCCACTGACCACCTCTCCCTTCGGCCCGGGAACTGGACGCTGCGCCCGCGTGAGCCCAGGGCTGCCCCGCACAGCGGCGCCTCGCTGCCGCCTAGCCTGCAGGCCCTCGGCGCGGGCGGAGCTTGGCTATTAGGTGCTGGGAGCAGAGAGCTTTTCTTATATGATGGGAGAGCCTCGAACTCTAGGCAGGCGGCGCCTGAGGCTGGGGACAGTGCGACCCGGGCTCTTCGGCACCCTCTCTGGCTCCGGCACTTTTCTAGGCCAGGAGGCCAAAGCCCAGAGGGCTGGCGGCGGGTTCCCGCCCAAGAGCACAAGGGGCATGTGTGCTTTTAGAGTTTCTAATGGCTACATTAAAAATGTAAGAACAAACAGGTGAAGTTAATTAATTTCCATATATTTTATTTAACTCAATATACTCCAAATATTATCATTTCAACATGAAATCAATATAAAAATTATTAATAGTCATTACATTTTCTTTTTCTTGCTGTCTTCGAAATCCCTTGTGTATTTTATACCTCAAGCATACTTTAATTTGGTTCCAAATATGGACTTAGTCCGTATTTACCTTTCCTAAATTTACAGTGGAAAAATAGATTCCCATGCCCACGTTGTTCCAAACATACTAAAAGTTTTCCAGTAAGTGAATGGACTTTTACATTTAATTAAAAGTATATAAAATTTAAAATTCAGTTCTTCCGCCACTCCAGGCCCATTTCCAGGGCTCAGTAGCCACCTGTGGCTGGCAGCCACCGTGTCGAATATCCCAGGTACCGTCGACAACCCTCGGTGCTGCCCCAGCTGCCAGCTCCCCACCCCCCCTCCTGCCCACCTGGCCAGGCAGCCTCCCAGAACATTCCCTGGTGCCGTGCTGTCTCCCTGGCCCATCGCCTCCCTCCTGTTTCCATCTCTAAGTCCAGCCCCCTTCTCCAGACCCCACGTCTTTCTGGATCCTTCTCTTTTTTTTTTTTTTTTTAAATATTTATTATTATTTTTTTTTTAATTACATTAAAAAAATATATGAGGTCCCATTCAACCCCACCGCCCCCGCCCCCCACTACCCCCACAGCAACACTCTCTCCCATCATCGTGATACATCCATTGCACCTGGTAAGTTCATCTCTGAGCATCACTGCACCCCATAGTCAATGGTCCACATCATAGCCCAGACTCTCTCACGTTCCATCCAGTGGGCCCTGGGGGGATCTATAATGTCCCGTAATTGTCTGTGAAGCACTATCCAGGACAACTCCATGTCCCGAAAACGCCTCCACATCTCATCTCTTCCTCCCGTTCCCCACACCCAGCAGCCCCCATGGCTACCGTTCCCACACCCATTCCACATTTTCTCTGTGGACATTGGATTGGTTGTGTCCATTGCACACCTATGTCAAGTGAGGGCTTAGATTGCACATGGGTACTGGATGCACTCTTCCCGCTTCTAGTTGTAGACACTCTAGGCTCCATGTTGTGGTGGTTGACCTTCTTCAACTCCATGTTAGCTGAGTGGAGTAAGTCCAATAAGTCAAAGTGTAGGAGCTGAAGTCTGTTGAGGCTCTGGGCCTGGGTGTCATATTATCAGTCCAGAGATTCAAATCCCCTACATATATCTTAAACCCAGCACCAACTACAATTCCAATAAAGTAGCATGCAAGTCTTGTGAAAAGAGATCCCCTCTGAGTCCATTTCCATCACGCAGAAACACCAGCTCCAAAGAAGGGCCATCTGTCATGGCAGTGAACCCCTTCTGCCATGACCATAGAACCCGTGGGTCTCTTTATCCCTCAAAAGAACCAATACCTGGGGTTGTATCTACCTTATCTGTCTGGATCCTTCTCTTAGAGGACCCCAGAAAGGGGCCGCCACCAGTCTTCCGGGGCTCCGTTTCAGAGAGGTTGGTCGAGCCAAGCCCTCCCGCCCTGTCCTTCTCTGACGCTGGCCTCTGTTAGTTCCTGTCCCTACAGCCTGTGAGGACTGGTCTGTTGCCACGTGGCAAGTTGGTAGCAGAGCTGAGACCAAGGGCCCCCTTCCTTTGTCCAAGATCGATTTGCCCCCCTCCTGCCTCCCCCTCGCAAGGCGGGCTGAAGCATACAGGAGGCTGAAGGCCACGCCGGAAGGGGAGGGGCTTGACACTCTAAGACCTAATGCCGACACCCCCAGTGGCCCACTGTGGCTCGCCCCGCCCTGCCGATCAGCCCCCTACCCTCGCCCTTCGGGAGGGGGCGGGCCCACACAGCCTTGTGCCCTCTCCAGAGTGAGAGCTGAACACAGGAGCAAGGAAGGGGGAGGAGTGGCAGGGCCATGGGCGGACAGGCCAAGAGCACCTAGGCTCACCCTGAGGTGAAGGGGTATTTACACCAGGAGAGGCAACCCAGGCTCCTGGGCCTCGGTTTTCCCATCTGCCGAATGGGGTCTCCTCGGTGCCTGAGTGGCCTCTGAGAGGACAGGCGGTGAGCGTGCCTAACCCATCACACACCTGGGTCGGCCTCCATCCACACCCCAGACCCTTGCTCAGCTCTGCCCTGGCCACCGTGGGGGCCCAGGCCCCGTGGCATCCTAAGAAGCACATATCACACCTTCGACCATTCCCTGGTGAGGAAAGACCAGCGTGTTCTCTGAGCCTCAGTTTCTTCCCCTTGGGAGACTTTTCGCCTCATTCTGACCCTGAAAAGATGCTGCCCTAGGAGCCCAAATCATTGAATTCGCGCGCGTCTCCTAACCTTTCGAGAGAACACACTGTCCCGCTATCTTCTGTGGCTCTTGCCAGCCACGCTCTTCTCAAAGCTCCCTTTCTACAGTTTGCAGAGCAAGACCAATAGGTGTGCTACGTGGGCATTTCCAAATTGGGCAGGCCCTCCCGACCCTGGCTGGTCCTGTGTCGGTGCCAGCACTTGCTCCCAGGACATAGTTATATGACCATGTCAGGAGGGGGAAACGGAGGCACCTAGCACAGTGTCCGGCACATGTCAGGGGCTTGATGTGTTGAAAGAAAGCCTGGATGTGCTTGGTCTCCCCCAGGGAGCGTGTGGATCCTCCAGGGCACAGGGGAACTGTCCCAGGATCTGGGAAGGAGAGGCGGGCGCGAAGGAGGGGCCTGACATGGAATCGCTGAATGAACAGTGGAATCGTCCCAGGGTTGAGGCCAGGCCTGCAAAGCCCCGACCACCTGTCCACAGGGACTGCAGGTCAGCAGGTGCCCAGGTGCGCCCGGCACTCCCGCGGGAGGACCCCGCCCCGAGGTGGAGCCCTCGGGCACTTGTCTGTCCCCCCCCCCACACGCTCCCTCTAATGGGCAGCTGTTGCTGGTCGAGGAGGTGTGAATGTCTCCTCCATGTGTCATTTTTTAAGCTTTATTTATTATGGGCAGAAAGAAAAAATAACCCACAACCTTGCCACTTCTTCTTTGGGATTATGTGAACAAGATGTGGTAGTTTCCTCCTTGTCTTTCCCCTACCCAGCCACTGCCGACAATCAACCTCCGGAAAGCTTGGGGGGAGACTTCTCAGTCAGATCCCAAGAAGGTGCAGACACGCCCTTTACAGAAACATGGCTAAAATAGCTTTTTTTAAAAAATGAAAGTGTGTTTTATATTGGGATGCAACTTGCTTTTCCACTTAACACGATAACTTTGCTGTTCTCCCAGGCCAGCATACAAGGCTCTACATTACTCTTTTCGATGCCCAGTATTCCACTGACTGGATGTACCTTAATTTTGTCAGTCAGCTATCCGTCAGTGGGCATTTGAGTTGTTCTCGGCGTGTGCATGTGTGTGTGCATGCGTGTGCATGAACACAAACAACGTTCGAGGGCCCCTGAGCCAGGCTGCACCACGAGGAGGGCGATGTCCTCCCTCGGCTGCCTTGGGGCCCTGCCACCTACCTTGTGAGTGTCGTTTGTCCCAGAGGGGCCCGGGAGCGGGTGTGGCCGGAGCCGCGTGCGGCAGCGGAGCGGGCGGCCGAGGCTGCAGATTGGAACTGCGGAAGAGAGCCAGGAGGTGAGGTGTGGGAGGGCGACATAGGAACCGTGCCTGTGGCTCCAGTCTGGGAAGATGGATGGATTCCAGGGAAAGCTGGTACCAATAGATGGACATGGCATCTGGGAGGCGCAGGGAGTGCTGGGAGCAGCCTACAGAGGGGCTTCCCACAGGACCGGCCCGGCGTGCAGGGGTGGGTGTGGCGCCGAGCCCCTCTCCTCGAGGGCTGGAAGAGAGGCTGCAGGTCTGGGAGAGGACGGGGGGCGCCCCGCGTCGTGGCCTGGAATTGGAGCGGGCAGATAAGGGAGTCTGGATGCTGAGATGGCCCCACTTGCCTGCAGGCCTTCTCCCCCTCCTCCCTCCTGCTTGGAGGATGGGGCTGGGGTGGCCAAGAGGGTGAGGAGAGGATAGGCTAGAGGCACCTAGGGATGGGGGAGGAGGCGAGATGCTATTAAAATAATAATTTGTTATGTGTGTTTTTTTCTGATTACAAAAGCAATGCATATTCATTGTAGAAAATTTGGAAACTAGAGATAAGCAAAAAAGCAAATAACGCTCCCCTGCTAATCTCCACACTTGGGGACAATTGCTCATGTCTCCAGCAGGAGAGTTAAGAGCAGAGGCCAGGGCCCTGCCTACCTGGGTTCGAATCCAGGTTCTGCCACTAACTGGCCGTGTGACCTTGGACCAGTACCTTTACCCTCTGAACATCATAAGGGAAAATGCATCAAGCTCTGGGCCCGTGGAAGGTGCCAGCTAAGTGTGAGCCACCGTTGCGATGGCGAAGCCCTGCCCCACCCTAGCTGGAGGTCGGACAGTTTTCTCACACATGACCTGGCTGACACAGGACTTGCATTTGGCCGCACGCTGACATTTGTCCCTGGCTGACCTCCTGGGCCCGTGGACTTGGGAAGTCATCCCCAGCACTTGGGTGTCTGAGCATGTAGCAATTTGATAAGGTTATGAATTCCAAAAATAGATATTAGATTATGTTTCTAATCTGGTCTAATACTGGAAATGATTTATGATTAGGGCTTTGATTGGGCCACGTCATCAGGGCTGAGTCCCTACCCACAAGATAAAAGGCATGGCAAAGGACAGAGGTGGAGCTTTTTTTTTTTTTAAAGATTTACTTATTTATTTATTTATTTCCCCTTCTCCCCCCCCTCCTCCCTGCCCCGCTTGTCTGTTCTCTGTGTCTATTTGCTGTGTCTTCTTCTTTGTCTGTTTCCGTTGTTGTCAGTGGCATGGGAATCTGTGTTTCTTTTTGTTGTGTCATCTTGTTGTGTCAGCTCTCCATGTGTGCGGCGCCATTCTGGGCAGGCTGCACTTTCTTTTGCACTGGGCGGCTCTCCTTATGAGGTGCACTCCTTGCACGTGGGGCTCCCCTACGCGGGGGACACCCCTGTGTGGCAGGGCACTCCTTGCGCGCATCGACACTGCACATGGGCCAGCTCCACACGGGTCGAGGAGGTCTGGGGTTTCAACCACAGACTTCCCATGTGGTAGACGGACGCCCTAACCACTGGGCCAAGTCCACTTCCTGTGAGTTGGAGCTTTTGATGGGAGGGTTTTAATGTTGGAGTTTGATGCTGAAGTCTTAAGTTGGAGCCCTGGAGAAAAAGACAGAGCCATTCACCTGAGAGTCTACAGCTGACCTTGTGGAGAGAGGCAAAGCCTAGAGAGCCTCATAGGCTACAGCTGACCTTGTGGAGAAAACAGAGGAGCTGAGCCCAGAGGAACCCAGGAAGCCTGAACCCTGGCAGACGTCGGCAGCCATATTGCTCTAAACAGACTTTGGTGAGGGAAGTAACTTATGCTTTATGGCCTGGTGTCTGTAAACTCCTGCCCCAAATAAACACTCTTTATAAAAACCAACCAATTTCTGGTATTTTGTATCGGCACCCCTTCGGCTGACTAGCTTAGAGCACTTGGGCTCCTCCTTGAGGCCTCTCCTGGAGCTCAACCAGCCGTCCTTCTCCAGGTCGGAGAGGAAGTGGAGGAGAAAGGAGGCAGCGCTGGCCCCACAGAAGCATGGGAGAGGGAGAGAAGGCGAGAGTAGGACGGGGCAGAAGGGGGAGATGCTGACGCCTAGGAAAGGGCAGTGGAGGAAGGATGGAGGGGAGCCAGAGGAGGAGGGAGGCCCTGGAATTCACCACCCACCTGGGATGCGCCTTCTTCTCCACGACGCGGATTCACCTGCTCGAGCCGACCCCACCTACCCTCGCCGCGTTCTGCACGCTCTGGCTCCAGCCTCTGCCTCTCTCTTCCTTTGGTCCTGTCAATAATTTATGACCGGCAGGGTACAGTAACTATCAATAATGCACAGGCAGTAATGCTCTCCAGCTCTCTGCCAGTGGTGTTACCCCCAGGATGTGCGGGACGGGGTCCAGGCCTGAAGCCAACAGGACCCCCAGCAGCTCCAGAGAAGAGCCGGGCTGGCCAAGGAGGGGAGGGTGGCAGGCTGGGAAGCCAGCTCCACCCCTCCTCCCAGAGCTGTCCCTTCCAAACCCTGTGGCCAGGCCAGGCCGAAGACCCTGTCAGGCAGGGCCCGCCTCGCCACCCATTCTGTTCCCTGCTTCTCAGTTCCAAGACTCAAACAAATCGGCAGGGGGCGCCCCCAAAGCCCACCCCAGGGTGGCTGCCAGTGTTAGTTCTAATCTCTACCATTTCACTCACTCATCAGTTTCCTCACCTGTAAAACAGAGCTGCGAATACCTGTTTTCCTCTCCAGCACACTTCATGATGGTTCAGGAAACATCTTTGGAAAGCTGGGAAAGCACTTTGTAAGTCAAGATTGACGGAACACGTGTCAGGGAACGGTCCGCACCTGGGCAGAGCCTTGGGAGGCTGGGAACAGGAACACAAACACATAGACCCTGCCCTCAAAGGGCTTCCTGTAGAGATGAGCCATAATGGACTCAAATGAAGCTGGCTGGAGGTGAGGCCATAGGGATTGGTGGGGAGTGTAGAAAATTGGAGATACATGTCCTGTCTAAAGCACAGGCTACTGCTCAGAAACAGCAGATGATGCCCCATGGGCTCTTGGGTCTACTGTTAATAGATTCACTATTCAAGAGGAATTGGGAATGTGGAGTTTTATTGAAATACCTCCTGATTTTTAAATTATGGGTTAAAAAAATAAAACACTATAAGGGAGGAAGTTGCTGTCAAAGCAAATCCAATAATGGGCCAAATTTGGCCCCAGGCCACTAGTGTGGCTTAAGGACTGGTTGCTCTGTCTGTGTTTTTCCCAGAAGAGAACAATTCCAGCTGGCACAGGGGACCACAGGAGCCCTGGACTGGGAGCCGGGCCCTGGGCTCCGGGCCGGGCCCTGCCTGGGGTAGCGTGAGTCCTGTGGTCCCGAGCATGCCGTTTCCTCCCCTGAGCCTCGTCTCCTGCCCTCTAACACAGGGCACTGGCTGGAGGAGGAGAGGCGCCTTCCAGCTCTAGGGCTAGGGCAGGATGTTACAAAGTTCCTGAGGTGGTGGCCAGAGTCTAGGGACTTGGCTTTCAGCGAGGGTCACACGCCAGGCAGTTTGGGATGGGGGGGAAAGGGTTTAGGGGTGTCCCCAGTAGTGAATGGGGGGTCACCACACAAATTGAGATTTCTCTAGGGTCTTTATGCCACCAGCCCTGCACTCAGTCTTTGGGAGCACCTCAAGGTGAGCATGAGACCCCTGGGCATGGGCCCTCTAGGTAGTGTCTCAGTCAGCCCGTCTGTAGCTAAATTCTGTCCATGGCAAATTGATGCCACCAACACTGACATCAGAGGTGGGCCTTCCACCTGTTGAGCTTGTTATTTCATTACATCGTTTAAGCTTCCCAGCAAACCTACCAGGTAGCAGCAGCCACTTTAACAGAGAAAGAAAAACATTGAGGCTCAGAGAGTTTAAGCCACTTGCCCAAGGTCACACAGGCGGTGAGTATGGGAGCCTGTATTAGTTTCCTATTCCCGCTATAACAAATTACCACAAACTTGGTAATTTAGTCTCTCCCAGTCCTGGAGACCAGAAGTCCAAAACCAGTTTCACTAGGCCCAAATTCCTGAGTCAGCAGGGCCACGCCCCCTCTGGGGGCTCCGGGAGAGAGCCCGTGCCTTGCTCCCTGCGGCTTCTGGCATTCCCTGGCTTGCGGCTGCACCCCTCCAGCCTCTGCCTCTTGCCTTGCCCTCGTCTGTCTGTGTCAACCCCCCTCTGCCTCTCTCATACGGGCACTTACAGGGCCTGCCCAGACAGTCCAGGGCTTCTCCGCCCCACCCCTGAAATCCTTCATTTACTCACATCCACTAGTCGGCTTTGTCACCTAAGGCAACGCAGGCTCCAGGGATCGGGGCCTGGCATCTTTGTCCCCAGCATGGTTGGGGAGGGTTTCTGCGGTGCGGCTTCCTTGCTGTAGGCAGTGGGACTTGCCGCGATGGACCAGAGGGGCGTGGGGGGCTCGCGGAGAAGCTGCCCCCTTCGGCAGGGCCGGGATGAAGCCGCAGCGCAGCCGGCGGCCGCAGGGTGACTGCCTCCCGAGCAGCCGAGAACCAGCTGAGGGGGCACAGCAGCACACCCACCGTCCAGAGGCGGACGGCAGAGACAAGCTCAGCGCTCACCAGGGACCCTGGGGCTGTGGGGGGGCGCGGGGCTGTGGGGGAAGGCGCCTGGGCTGGGCTTGGGCTCTCGGAGCCTCGTTTCCTGTCCCGGGAGGCCGGGCTAATAGACCTCCTGGGCAGGGTGCTTGTGAGAACTCAGGAAGCGGACATGCATGCAGGAGGCTGGCTCCTCTTAGGTACCCGGCAAGCATTTGTGTTAAAAAAAAAAAAAAAGAAAGAAGACTGGCTTCTTAATTACATCCTGCGTCCCAGGTGCGTTCGTCAGGGACCGCTGTGGTTGCTAGGGTTGTTAAAGTAAGGTGGCCTCTGCTGGGGCCACTGCACTGTTGGCTGGATGTGCTGCTTTAAAAATCATGTTAAGGGCGGAGGACTTGGCCCAGTGCTTAGGGCGTCCGCCTACCACATGGGAGGTCCGCGGTTCAAGCCCCGGGCCTCCTTGACCCGTGTGGAGCTGGCCCATGCGCAGTGCTGCTGTGCGCAAGGAGTGCCGTGCCACGCAGAGTGTCCCCCGCGTAGGGGAGCCCCATGCACAAGGAGTGCACCCCATAAGGAGAGCCGCCCAGCGCGAAAGAAAGTGCAGCCTGCCCAGGAATGGCGCCGCACACACGGAGAAATGACACAAGATGACTCAACAAAAAAGAAACACAGATTCCTGTGCCACTGACAACAACAGAAATGGACAAAGAAGAAGATGCAGCAAATAGACACAGAGAACAGACAACCGGGGTGGGGGGGGGAGGGGAGAGAAATAAATAAAATCTTTTTTAAAAATCATGTTAAAAAGAAAGAGAATTATAAGCATGCCATCGAGGCTGCGGTTGATCTCCAGCCTCCCAGCAGAATTGAGGAAGGGGGTGGGAGAGATGGGGTGGGAGTGAGGGGGAGTAGGGGCAGCCAGCGGAGGGGAGAACCCGACCGTGGCCTGACAGGAGGGGCCCTGCAGTCACCACCGAGCCCACCTGGAGGTGAGCGTGTCACCTGGGACGGCCTGTCCCCAGCAGCTGGCTGTCCTGGAGCTGGGCCACCTAGCGAAGGGCTTTTCAGTCGCTGCTTAGGCAGGGCTGGGAGCCTTGTTTAGATCGCTCCTTGATTTCTCTTCAGTGATTTTAGGCTCATCTCACCCCTTTACCCCACTGTGGTCCTCTACGGAGGCAGAACTGATCAGAGCAATGCGTTAAGGGCCCAAGCCAGGGCCTGAGTCCTGCCTGTCAGTTAGCACTCATGAGGCCCAGAGAGGCAACACCATTTTTTCAGGTCACACAGCAGAACACGGCAAGACTCCTCATCATAACACCTGCCTCACTCCCACCCCGTCTGGTGCCTCAGCTCCTTAGTTCCCAGTTACCTGTGCAAGTGGATCTTTCCACATAGGTCACACCTGTGGGGGGGCACCCAGGACCCTGCCGCACGCCCGGGGGCTGGCCCCTCCTGCAAGAGCGACCCGGCTCCTATCCATGTTTCATTTCTTTGCTATCACACACCATCGCCTTCTCACATTTGAGCTCGGGATCATAAAAAATACATGTGCTTGTTCTACCTGCCCTTACGCTTTTTCACAGGTTTGGGACTTAACAGGAAGTGAGCTTGTTCAAATGTTCTTCTAGTCTTCCGATGTGCTGGCCGCTCAGCACTGCCTGCCCCAGCTGGGCTCCGTACAGTGTGCTAAATGTACCGCCAGTACCTCCATGCTTCCGGGCCCCGCTCTCACCTTTTCAAAGAGGGCTTCTGTACTGCCTCTGTGCATTCCTGGGTAGGCAGGAGGATCCTTGATTGACCTCTGGGGCTCAGAGACGCTAACCCACTTGCCCAAGGCCACCCCCCAGGAATTTCTGAAGATAGTTGTCACCTCTAATCTCTTCCCCAGCTGCATCTGTGGTGTGGCCACCCCAGGCCCTGCTCTTTCCCTTCTGTCCTAGGATAGAAATCATAAAATCTAGAAGAGAGAAAAGAGGAAGAAGGAAGCAGAGGCTGCTGTGATCTGTCCTCAGCTTCAATCACACTGCGTCCCTGCTCAGAGACCTTCTCTGGCTCCCCGGTGGCCATGCCAAAAGCCTAATCCCTCAGTTTGTTAAGGCAGGTCCTTTCCCAATTGGGCCCAGCCCACCTTCCCACCCTGGCTCGCCACCCCTCACGTTCCAGAGGTCACACTGGGCCATATGCCTCTTCCAGACCCCTCTGCTCTGCCTCACCCCTGCTGGAAATCCCCCCGCCCCGCTCCCCCTTGGTGTCTTACTCTAGACCAGTGATTCTCGACCAGTCCCTCAGCGCAGGAACCTCCTGATGCGGGCTGTTGTCTTTAGAGGTACTGCTTAAATTGGCCCGGGCATCAGTACTTTAACCTACGTGACACCTGGTAAACTACAAGCTCCCTATAAACAATGAAAATGAGCCCCACAGAACCCCCTCGCCCCGCCATCTGCCTAGGAATGGGGGAGAGAGGCTGTAAAAGCTTGATTTTTGCAGCTACTTTAAGTATTGTCCCTTCGCTCTGAAAGCTGGCGTGCTTGTTTTCCCGAGCTGTGTAGTCTCCTTCCCCGGAAACGAGTGGGTCAGTCTCTTTGGTGGCCTTTTCTTCTTTTCAAGTCCCTGCCTGGAGAGAACTGCAGAGAGCCACAGGAGAGGCTCCCCACAGCCCCCTGCATTTCCCAGTGCCAGGGTTCAGATGACACTTTTCCCCTCGCTTTCCCCCCGCAGGCTGTGAGCTCCTTCCAGACAAAAGGACACTTCTTTTACCTCTAAATCCTAGCTCCTAGGACAGTGCCTGGCACAAAATAGACACTTAACTGTTGGTCCAACAAACGTGGCCCAAGGCCAGCATTTGAGCTGAGGCTAGGTTGAAGGCGGGCCAGCGACACGCCGTGTCCCTGCGGGAGCTAGCGGCAGGCTGCGCCCGAACCCAGCCCTCGGCACCCAGGCCTAGCTCCCCACACCGCCCTCCTCTGCCCCTTCCGCGTTTTTTCTCCCCTCTGCCATGACTGCGCTCGAGGAAGCCCAGAAGAAGCTGGATGCCAAGCACCCAGCTGTCTTCTCATTCCCAAGAGATGTTACACCCCCTGGCGTTTGCCGACTCAGACCTTCAGAACCGAGGCAGACCCCTCTCCCGGTCCAGTCCTGAGGAGTCTGCCCCAGGTGTGGAACTGCTCCTACAAGCTCAGCTCCATCCTGGCCTTCCTTCAAGCAGGTGGCAATTGTCCTTTAACTTTTTGGAAAACTCGAACAGTGGTTCTCAAAGTATGGCCCTAGTTGAGCAACATAAATATCGCCTGGGAACTTGTTTGAAATGCAGATTCCCCGGCCATCACCTCAAGACTTCCGACTCAGAAACCGTGGGGAGGGGGCCCGGCAAGTTTTGTTTAACAAGCCATCCAGGTGATTTTACAACACCGGCCTCTGAGAACCCCTGCTCGAGAACGAGACATCGGCTCAGGCCTTACAAAAGCCTTGGCTCGGGGCCCCTCCGCCGGGCTGATGGGTTGGTGAGGAAGGTCCTGTCTCCCTCTCAAGGCCAAGCAGAACATTTGGGGGACACGGCTCCAGGCCACCGCGAGCCTCAGTGAGAGGCCAGGGCACTCTGTGCCTGAGACCAGTAAACGTCAACGGAGGCCACCGGCAAGGAGCACTGGACCAGGAGGGGATCTGTGCTGGCTGGGACTGGGGGACTGCAGGTTCCAGGAGAGCTGTGACCCAGGGGACACGTGTGTCTGCTGGGGGATGGAGGTCCGACCAGAGGCTCAGCCCGCCGGCCTCGGCGTCTGGGCAGCAGGGGCTCCGGCGCTGCCTCTGCGGGTGGTGCCTGCTCCGGGCAGGGCGGCTGCTCTCCGTGGGGAGGACGCCTGGCCTGGCGACTACCTGTACTCCTCCGGCTGATGCTGGGCTTGGCACGAGGACAGACCTGCCCTCGCCACGGAAGCCTCCAGTGACCGCTGCTCAGGGTGGACAGCTGCTGGCCTGGGCGCAGGTCCCGAGGCCGCGGCTTGGGGCTTTGCTGATGCTCCGTGCTGCTTCTGGTCTGATGGGCCCTGGGAGCCACCCCAGGCGGAGGAGGGGCTCTGAGGCAGCCGGGCTCAGTGGAGATGGGGTGGAAACTGCTTCGGCAAGCAGCCAGCCAGGGCCTCCCCAGCCATCTGGGGAGGAAGGACTGGGATGGAGAAATCCCTAGGGAGCAGCTGTGGGGGGGGGGGCGGTTCCTGAGCAATGAAGCATGGGCTGCAGAGAGGAAAACTCCCGCGGGGGCTGGGCGGGGCTGGAAGGGAAGCTCGGAGGTGGCTGCAGAGTGTGTGGCTGTGGCAGACGCCCAGGGAGGCGGAGGCGGCTGCCCGGCCCAGTGTCTGCCGCGCCCTGGACTCTGGGTGCCTGGGACAGATGCACTTCCTACGGGGCCTGACCCTGTCTCCACTCCTGATCTGGGAGCAATCTCCAGTGGGTGGGAGGCTTGGAAGAGGCGGGGCCTCGGCTCTGGCCACTGAAGCGAGGTGGGCGGTGCCCCGGGCCCTGCACCCCCACTTGCAGAAGGGCAGCCTCTGGGCAATGTGGGGAGAGTGGCTGGAGGGCTCAGGTTTGGGTGTCTGAATGGACACCACTGGCCCCGCAGTCACACCCTGGCGTCTGGCTGTTGGAACCGAGAGCTTCCTTTGAGCAGGGCTGAGTTCTGGAAAGGCCAGAATTTTGAAGCAGCTGCTTGGCGGGCTGGGGAGCAGGCGGGCAGGTGGCCATCAAATCCTCCGGCAGCCTCTGTGTCGGCCGAATCCCTGTTGTCCTAAGACCTGCTCCAGCAGCAGAGCCCGGCTTGGCCTGTGGCTCTGGAAGGAGCTGATGACAAAAGCTCGGTGCCCTGTAGGTGGGACCAGCTTGGAGCTTGGATGAGAGGCTAAGCAGGGATCCAGGTTGCGTGTGGGGCCTCTTAGAGCACACGCTGCCCCCATATCCAGGTGTTGCTGGGTGGTCCCAGGAGTTGGGGACAGGCCCTTCCTGCCTTTTTCGGGTGCCAGCAGGGGAAGCTGATGTGGCTCCTGCTCACTGCATGTTACATCTCCGTGTTTTAGCTTTTCTCTTCATATCTACTTTTGTCCTTCTGAGACTCCAATCTGAGCTTCGAGTAAGCAAGTTCGTTCCTTGGCTGTATCGAATGTGCTGTTACATCACTTGTACCCTTTATTTTAGCTTATCTTAGCCAAACTCCTTTAACAGCACTAATACCGTAAAGCTTGTGGCCTGCTTTAACATTTCTACCTCTGGTGGACTCTAATCAAGTTCATGATCTTGAAATAGTTGTGCTCCTAATATCTCATGCTGCACCGGGCGCGTTTTCCCCCAGGGGGTGTGGGCTACTGTCCCGCAATACGTGTGTGGGGGAAGCTGGACAAGTCCCCGAAGGACATGCTGAGCTGGGAGGGAGGGTAGGGTAGGGAGGCCTACGCTGGAGAGCTCCGGTGCTGGGAAACCTGCCAATCACTCTCTAGCCCACAAAGCAGCTGCTTAGACTCTGCTCACCTGCCCTTAGTGCATGGGGTTAGGGCAGTGGAGGTGGGAAGGCTGTTTCCCAAGAGCTTCCCACCTGTTTCCCCTTAGCTCTGGGGGGTTCTTGCCAGGTCCTGATCTTATCCCTCTCCACGCCCTGAGGTGTGAGTTGCTGCAGGCGTGGGGGAGGCCCCCAAGTCAAGACCCCCATCCCAGAGGCTTCCTGGTGGTGGTGTTTTCCCCCTCCACTAGCTTGGCGGTTTTCTTGGTCTCTCAGGGATTGATCCTGGTGGAGGGAGCTGGACCTAGATCCAATCTCCTTGTTTCTCAAAGGAGTTCAATAAAGAAAAGTAATAGATTACCAAAGCTAAGTTAAGTCGTAGCTAATAGAAGCTGATTATGTACTTAAAGCTTCCTGTGGTGTCCACTGTGAAACTCCTAAATATCATGCTGATTTTCTATGCTATCTTTTTAACCGTGTTTTCAGAAAGTCCTTGCTTTCTCTGCCTCATTGGTGAGTCTGTCCACCCCTGATCCTGATGCTAGTCTCTTTGTTTTACTCGTTCTCTCCCTATATCTTCATAAGAAACCAGAGTGTTTGCAGAGGAGCTATATAGAAATCCAGACCCAGTCCTGGGATGATCTCAGCCAAATAGAAAGACTGGCTGACACAGGCAGATATGCTGCTCAGAAAGGGTACAGCGTAGGGGCTTGAGTATGTAGCCAGGTCCACCTGTCACTTGGAAGATCTAGACTCATTCGGAAAGGCAAATTATTTAAACACTGCTCTTTCTGTTGAAAGACTGGACTTGTAGTCTCTTGTGTTAAAAGACCTGTTGAGATTTGTCATAGTACCTTCCATTTCTGGGATGGGAAGTAATCCTAGTAACTGGGCAATTGAATATGCAACTTAACCTTACCCAGGAGTGGCAGCGTTCCAACTGGTTGCCGTTAGCTTGGGTTACGCAGGCACGCTGCTTCCTCTAAATCACAGCTCTTCGTCTCTGACTTTGTACCCTTCTCGTAGACTTGGTTCCTTCCTGATTATCTAGGATTCTCTCTGGAATAATTTGCTTTTAGACTGAAGTATTTCCTTCAATACTTAGTGAGTCTGCTGGTGACATTATCGGCTTTTTGTCTGTCTCTATTGATCTTAATTTTTGAGGATATCTTTGGCATATAAAATTCTGGGTTGCCATTTCTCTACACTGTAAAGATGTCATTCCACTGTCTTCTGGCTTCTATTGCTTATGGGAAATCAGCCAGGCTCCTTTTCCCCTCAGGCTGCTTTTGGGATCTTCTATTTATTTGGATATCAATATTGATGTGCCTGTACTTTAAAATCTATAGTGAAGTTTGCTGAATTTCTTGAATCTCTGGGTTCATGTCTTATTTCAGAAAATTCTTGGCCATTATCTTAAACGCTTGTCCCAGTCTCTCTCCCTTCTGAATCTCTCATCGCCTTTATTGGACTGCCTGATATGATCCTACAAGTGCCTGCTCTGGTAAAGGAAGCTCCTGTGGTGTAAGAAGGTAGTTTCTGGCTCTGGGTCTCGCTGCCTCCGTCCCCCTGAGGATGCAGGATGGCTGTTAGCCTCCTTTTGGTCTGGAGGCAGTAAGGGGCCATATGGGGAAAGCTGGGAAGCTTTGCTTTGAGTTGGGAGAGCCCGTTTGGGATCCTGGATGGTACCGTTAGCTGAGTGGGGGTATCCCCACTGGGAGGGGGTGGAGGAAAAGGGCACAGGGTCTAGGCCCAGGTCACGTGACCCCTGGACACAGTGGGAAGACTGATCACTTCTGGCCTGTCCCTCCCTTCTAGTAACTCTTAGGGGAAGTCAGGGCACTAGAGAAAGCATGTCTACCTGCTAGGACACAGGTTATTGCCAGGGAGAGGAGGGAAGGTTGGAGCTGGCTCACTTAGATCCTGTGACTTGTCCTGGGGGCTGCCAGGAAATGGGCCAGAGACTGGTGTCTGGTGGAACTCAGCTCAGCTTAGAACGACTGAATGCTGAGGGTGGCACAAACATCCCCGGTCCTGCCTGGGGGCTCCTGTACCAGGCACAGAGGACGGTCCCATTCCCCAAACCCTTCTAGACCAAGGTACTACCCAGTGGTCCTAGCCCTGCTCCCAAACCCCAAAATAGCAGGAGAGTGATGTCTGCGTAAGTGACCTGGTCCTGTGACCTCTTACTTCGGCCAGCTTTGTCTTCTGGCCTCAACGCTTGGTGAGGAGGGAAAAAAAACTTTAGGAAAAAGACTGGGCTTGTTTATTCTTTGATGGTGCTAAACCTTTTTTATTCTAATTCGTCTACCTAGTCTCTTTCTTGAATGTTCCATCTTAAGAACTCCACAGGTGTGTCCAAGATGCTGCCCAGATAACCTGGGCAAATTCCCATTGCGACATTTAGGTGTTACTTACAAAGGGACCTGAGGTTGAATTCTGCCGGCTGAGACATGGAGGCCGTTCTCGGTGACCCTCGACTGTCTACTCCTACCTTGCCTTGACAAGGGGCCAGGGGGGTAGCGCAGGGTCTGCAGCCACCGTGGGATGAACTGAGACCTTCGCAGCAGAAGAGTACCAGGTTTACTCGGACAACCTGAGTGGCCTTTCAGAAAGAAGGCGGCTGAGCCTTCCCTCCTTCCTCTTGCAGTGGAGGAAGCCTCAACGGGGGCTGACAAGGCTAGAGTGTTTGGCCCTTCTGAATATGCCTCAGAATGTAAGTTCTTGCTCTAGCCTCTCAAGGAGGAGGTAAACAAGCCTGGCAGAAAAGAAGCCAGCACTGCTCCAAGCCAGAAGCCAGTGCGTGGCAGGAAAACCACGATGGTTCCTGGGTGTAGCAGGAGAGGCAGTGAGGTGTAGGGAATAGGCAAGGCTCTAGAGTTTGGCCTCTTGGCCATGGGCAAGACTTGGGGATACCCCAGAGACGGCTAACCTAATGTCCATGTGTTCCAGAAATCCCTTCTCCTAGGGGAGTGTTTGAGGGCAGAGGACTCCGAATACCTGCCTGAAGTTGGAAGGTTGAGCCTGCTGGTCAAGTTCAGTCCTGGAATGGGGAGGTCTGCAGGTGGACTCAGCTGTCTGGTGTTGGCTGCTGAGGTAGGGGGAACAGAGACCTGTGTGGCAAGAGACTATTAAGAATTGACTGAGGTAAAAATTCTGCATCTCTCAGTCCCTGCAATACTGCTTTGTGCTAGCTTTCTTAAAAGACCACTTGATACATGGCAGTGGGAAGCTGGCCAAGGGCTCATATGTGAAAGTAGGTTACTAGCTCCTTACATTCTTTGTTGGGCTCTAAGCACTTGGAGCTCATCTTTATACGGTATGAGATAGGGATCAGGGTTCAGCTTGCACTATGAGGAGAGCCAGTTTCCCTACTACCTAATACAATCCTTCATCATTTGGGATGCTGTAGTCAAATACCGTGTTTCTTGTGCTCCTTGCTTATCAGGGATTGGTGGTACAAGTCAATCTTGCAGACTTCCAGAATTCTCTATTGTTTCAAATATATTAAATCGTTTGATTTAGGTGATCTACTTGAGGTGTCATCTTTGGGCTATATGTTTGCTTCCTTCCGTTTCTGAACTTTAAGAACTCATCAAATAACTTAGGACTATAAGAGAGGACTTTATAAGGAGTGTTAATATTGTGAGTTGGACTTAAATTAAAGCTGGGTTCCACCTGTAATGAGGGATGTATAAATGAGACTTTTTAAAAACCTGTTTGGGCACAGCAGAGTGTAATTCCCAAGAACTGAAAATGAGACCGCGATCTTTTATAGCACAAAGAAAACAAAGTTTCCATGCCCTATTTCATTATCTCTATGAATGTAGTAGACTATAAATCTTTAATTTGAAGAGTGATTAGGGAAACTGCTATGAAATTTTAGTATTTTTCAAGCCATTGTTACCATAAGTATCAGGACAAAATATATCAAGTATCATGGAAAATGTCTGATATATTAGTATCTTCTAGATGTACTTAGTGACCAAAAATGGATATAGTTTTGGTTTGTAAACTCCACTCTTTACTCCTCACAGGATCTAAAATGCAAATGCATAAAAATGATAAAGCGAATATTTTAATCTTAATTAAACTCTTAACTCATACCACTTGACCTGCTGGCTCTCAAGTGAGCTTAATCTTACATGCAACCAGCAGTAACTTTTGAAATTAGTGCCTAGATATTTATGTTCCAAGTTTGATATAGCTGCTCTACTGAAAAAGGGTGTGGGCAGGTGTTATAATCTGGCTATATCTCCCCTGCCTGTTTGTGTTTACAAACTGTTTACTGATCTCTCTCTGGAAATACTTAGTGGTGTAGGCTTAGGGAAACCACTGGGCACCAGTTTATAGCACATGAAGGCCACAGAACTAGCTAAGTTAGTTTGGTCCCATAATTCCTTCCAGCCTGGACTAGCTGTTGTCCAGCTTCTGTCCCTCATCAGCTAAGTCCAAAGTCGGATCATTTGGATTTGCATTTGCAAATGTAGTCACGCACAACATCCTGTCTCCTTGGGCTGGGCAGGGTCTTGTACTATCCTTTTGGAGGTGAAAAATCAAATAATATAAAAATGAGATGCATTGCTGATGTTATAAAGCAGCCTTGAAGTTGGCTTTTTTTTCCTTCCTGGTTAGACTTTTTTTTTTTTTCTCTTCAAGTAGAGGTCAGCAAACCCTTTCTGTAAAGGACCAGATAAACATTTTGGGCTCTGTGGGCAAAGGCAGGTAAGGTGGGGTAGGAAAGCAGGGGTAAGTACAGGCTGGGAAGAATAATTTGAAAGTCTGTAAAGTAACAGCACAATGGCTGAGATTGAAAACACATTAGAGGCATGTAATGCAGACTTGAATTGATTGAAGATAGAATTAGTGAGGTGGAACAGCATTTGAACTTAAAGATAGTTCATTATTTCCTATTCTTTCCTTTCTTCTATGTATAGAGTGGGCCCTTGGCATGGAGTCTGTCAGGATAGACTGTTGGTCAAGGTGCTTAGTTTCTCCATTGTTTCACACCTAGGTATGTGCCCAGGATCTGGGCCAACAGAAATGAGTGAGTAGAACTTTTAACTTGCCCTGTTGACTTCCTCCAGGCTATATATAACTGAGATTCTCATATTCATAGACTCTTTCCTTCCTGCTTGTTCCTTCCAATACTGTCTAATCTGACAATGAGATTCAAGTTCAGGGCATGTCTCTGGGCCACTTTCCCTGAAGTTGAACTCACAGCTGCAGCAGGTGTAGTAGGTAACAAACTGTCCAGTAACTACTAGCACTACCAGGCCAGGGTGTGCCAGCAAAGCCTCTCTAGGCATTTCTGGTCTTCAGTCAATTGCCTTGTTCAGCCTTTTAGTCCTAGGGCAAGTGACAGGAGATCCTAGGAAGCAGTGATGGCCCTTCTTGAGACATCCATCCCTGGAAGAGCCTGGGTGGGTCAGGCAGCAGAGCCCCTGGGACCTGAGCATGACTCACATAGTCTTGTGAGAAGGGGATGGGACCTCTTGAGCTGGGCTGGTAAGTGATGGTCTAGTTTTGGGAGTGCTAAAGGACTTACTTGGCTGTGGTGGCTGGCTTCTTTCAACCCTTAAGGAGGCTTACATTTACCAGTAAGTTTGTCAGGGAAGGCTTCATTTCTACAAAAAAAAAAAAAAAGCTGAGGCAGGGGAGTAGGACCTACTAAGAAGGCAGCATTCTGGGAGAGGGAGTTTTCCTATAATCAGGAAAAAATCTAGTTCTCCTGTTCTAGCCCTTCTGGGGGTGGTGGGGGTGGTTACTACAGGAAGATTAGCAGGAGAGAGGCTGGCACTAGTCATTAGGGCTCATGCTAAATCAGAAGTGTCCCATGGTATCAAGGTAGTCGGCTTTGCAGGGATGCCATGGGGCAAAGCTTCAGCCATGGCCAGGAATGGGATCTGGGACTATTCCATAGATAGGGACCTAATATACAGGTATATATATATTTGTACATACATATATATATACATATAATGAGGTGTTCTCCTCATCCTGGGACCCCTCTTACCCATATTCTGCTGCCCTGTATTGTGGGTCTATGGGCTACTTTTGTCTTGTTTTTCTCATCTTCTGCTTCTTGGGCTTCTGGGGCTATCAAGTTAGTTTAGGACGTTTCTGCCCTGTGTTGCTCCTAATTAGAATTTGTGTGGTTTCAACTCTGAAGCCTTGTCACCAGCTGTGACCTTCAAGTTAGGCTGACCCTCCCTGATACCCCCAAGCTCAGTAGCTTTCTGCCTTAGCCATGGGGATTTTCTTCCAGGACTTGTTGTCTTGTAAACTCTTGCTCCGTGATGCCCCTTCTGTTCTAGGTATGTTTCCCTCTCTGAGCCTGTTCACTGTCTACTGTCTTAGAGTCATGATCTTTTCCTAGAATCAAATGTAGGTGTCCTGTCTTAGTCTTGAGCATCTGGAATCATCCTGAGACATTAGATTCTAGGTACAGTCCTGAATTCAGAAGAATGATGAGCTTTCAGAAAAAAAGGGTCTACACTGCAAAGGTAGGTATGGAACCTATCTTGGCCCCACCACCCTTGCTGGTCTGGTTGGTGTTAGCTCATGGCTGGGGTAAGTGAATGTTGGTATAACTTTACTTTGCTACCCTTGAGTGACTTGATTTGGTTGGAGTTGACTCCTGGGAATAAAATGGGCAAAGAAGCCTACTTCAGAGGCACTCGATAATAATGGCTGAGTAGAAGGGACCCCAAGGGCATCAGTCCTTTAAGGCTGCTCACTATCAGACTAAGTAGCACCTTTTAAATTAGAGGGGCAGGGCTCTAGGCCATGTGCTGATGCATCTAGGTCAGGCATCAAGAGTCCCACAGGTCTGAGGTCTGTGTTCCCTGGGGGATGCCTTCTCTTGGATAAAGCCTAGCCCTGGTATTTTCAGATAGGCTACTACTCCTGAATGGAGCTCCCAGATTTGGGGGGTATGTGGGAAGGATGATTATGCCTTGTCATATGTAGATATCCCCTTCTAGAAGAACTTGAATTTAAGGCTAGAGACTTTCTGGGTAAGAGGAGACTTAGTTCTTGGCCAGGATAGACTTGACAGTGCTATCTCTTCTCAGGTCACCAATACTGCAGAGTGCTGAGCAGCTGTGAGCCTTTGTGTGCATGCCCTGTTGACATCCTTAAGATGGAGGGCTGGCCATGCATCTGGGAGGGCCCACGCCATGGTCCTCTGATGGCAGTTAGTGTTTGCTGCTGTCTTGGACTCTAAACTGCTCAAACATTACTGAAAAACATGCACTGATGTCCTTTGGGGGCCCTGCTTTCAGAACCAGGTGAGAATGTGGGCAAAGGAGATTGGTCAAGAAACTTAGGGTATGGCATTGTTGAAGCAAGTTCAAAGAAGCATCAGGAATCTTCTGAGCATATATAGACTTGGGGAGATCCCCTGTCTACAGGAGAATTGACTGGAAGGGAGCCCCAACAACTCCCTGAAGCTCAGTCAGGTTTTAGAGACCAGGTGAGTATCAGTCTTGAATCCTGGGCTGCCCTGACCTGTTATCTTGACTGCTTTGGACAGAAAGTCCCACCTGACCTTCCATGGGGCTCCCTGGGGGCAGGAGGACCCTGTATCTGATGTAAACCTAGTCCTCAGGAGGGAGTAATCTCTTTTCTTTTTCATGGCAGATAGCTGTTTATTGAAACTGAGGCAAGTAAGGAGGGCCAAGAGACAGCTTCTCTCCACTTATGGGCTCCAGGCCTGCTTTTTCCTTCAGCTCTCTACCTTCTCCCCTCCCTTTCTGTAGCCCAGTTAGGGCAGGAGTTGGGGGGTAGAAGGCAAGGAGAAAATGGGAGTTCCTAGGAACCAGAGAGAAAAGGCAGCATCAGAGGGGAGGGGGAGCTGATAGGACCAGATGGTCAAGGTCAGAGGTGATGTGGGATTCCAAGGGGTCAGACAATGATGTGACAGGTGAATGACACTGCCCTTCTATGTTCACCTTGTTGCATCAAGTGTGGGTTGCAATTCATGTCAGAGCTGGGCTATTGCAGAGCACACTACCTGGGCTGGACCTCTGGGGAGGCTCCAGAAGCTTCCAAGCCTCCGGATCTTATAGAGTGACTTCAAGCATTAAGCTTCCTTTCAAGCCTAGTTCTTTGGAGACTGGAGCAAAGTAGAGACCAGAAAGCACAATAGATTGTAGGACTATGATCCTGTTCCACAGGAACAACTCTTATGGGAAATATTCCAAGAGTTGTGAAGTTTTCTTACATGTTTGTTTATGGTTGGCTACAGAGCTAATACTTTTGCTAGGCTCCTACCTGTTATCCCAAGAACTCAGTTTAGGGTACCAGCCTGATCTAGAATATTTCATGGGCCTGGATGACATGCCTTCAGGTGTGGTTCCTGACTTCTCCCCTGTGCCATTTGAAAGTTGTGTTATATGCATGAGGGAGCGAGCCACAAAGCTGAGGACTTATTTCCGAAGCTGCAAATAAAGGGTTTCCAGTTTGTTCCTTGACCCTTCATTGCTCTAGGAGGACAAAGTCAGTATCTTCCCCTGACTGCTTTCTCTTTCCAGACAGGCAGTTCGGTGTCTTCAAGCTCAGTCCGTACCTGGCTGCACAAGAGAATGTAGCTCTGTGATAATTATTGAATTCTTCCTTACCTGCCAATTTTCCAGTACCCGATGGAGGCTCCAAAAAACTGTTCCCATGTTCAGGTGCAGAAGTGCCCCAGGGGCTTGTGGCTATAGGACTCTGGGGTGCTCTTGGTGTCAAGTACTTCAGTGGGACTGACTGTTCTTAGACTTGCCTGGTCCGCACACTGCAACCTGGTGGTGTCTCCCTCACAACGTCCGACTGGAGTCTTTTCTCCTTCGCTCTCCTGTGACTCAGTCCCTCAGGCTGCTGTGGGTCTTGACTGAGTCTGTTATCTTGAAACTGTTACCTTCTATTATTTCCTGGGAATGTTCCCTGCTGCATCTGTATATGGACTGAGGAGAATGCCATTCTTCCGTAAGAGAACTATCTTGTTCCAATAGCAAGAACGTGATTGCTTCTGGTGTCATCTTGGGGTCTAACCTGTTCAAGTGATCTTGAATGATTCAAGAATGTATTAAATGATTTTACCCACACCAGGAATAACATCTTTACTATGTTGTAAATACCTATGAATATGATTGGTTCTGTTTCTGACTTTCAAGCATGTTTAGTAAAGGTTAATCAATAGTCATGTACTATTCCTATGAAAGAAAATAGAATATACCATTTCCAGGTTGAGCATATCACTACAGATCTTGTTTACATTTATTTGTGCCCTCGCAAATTGTGATTATAGTATTTCGGTGGGAGACTTGCATGTTTGTGTTAGCCTTATGAATTCCTCCTGAGTTGCCTGTTGATTTATTCCAATGTGGGTTTTGGCTTCAATGATGGGATAAACATACTTCTAAATCTCTTCCTACCTCTGGACTTATTGCCTGCTTTGATCATTGTCCTTGACTTAGATGGCCTGGAAGCTGACCATGGGCCTCCATCGTGCTGGAAGATTCCGGGGATTCAGTTGTTGGGTACCTAAGGTCAGTGGCCATCCTGGAGGCCATCAGTGCAGAGAAGCCTTGATGTCTTATGGTAAGCTGTGCACTACTTCAAACAAGTGTTATAACCTCATTCAGCTGGGGCATCTTACAAGATGACTGGAGCTGGGGCCAGGTGTCCGTGCCAAGGGTCAGATACTGTTCTCAGGCATTGGTGGTCTTGTAGGCAGGAATGAGCCATACTGAGCCCTTACTCTAGCTTGCTGAGATCATGTGTAGGGATCTTTGGATTATTTTTCATATATATAAGATCTGATAGGATTTCCTTTTTCATTTACTTCTCCTAGGGACATCTTCTCTTCCTAGGAGTTGCTATCTTCAGCTGGCCACTGCAGGAGAAGCTTTGGGCATCCTTGCTATTTGTCCTGGCTCCTTGGTCTCCTCCATGCTGTCTCTGATAGTTTTCTGAAGGGTCATCTTTCCTGATCTAAATCTGGCACTTATTACCTTCTACTTGAGACCCCCATTGCTGGCAACTGCGGGGACTGGAGAAATGGCAGTTACAGCCATTTGCACTAAGACCATTAGCAGCTATGCTCTGGCTTCTTGTTCAGCTTCCTCTGGGAAGGTCTTTCCTTGGGCCAGATAAAACTGCTGGTCTCCTTCAAAACCTTTTGAACATGGGTTCCCCTCCCCCTTTCATGTTCCCCTCCCCCTTTCAAAAAAATTATTAAGGATATTAAGTGCCATAGAATTCTTGCCCATATATAAAGAATGGACCCTTGGCAGCTGTTAGGAAAGCCTGTTGCCTGTGGTAGCTGGATTGGCTACTTGTGGCTGACAGGGATGATATGAATAAGCCTTTCATTTGCTGCCATGGTCACCTTCTGCCCTTGTGTGACGGTGTCTTGTCTGCTCTTGAGCTTTCATTCCTCTAAGTGCCAGCATGTCTCCAGACCTTGCCTCTCACTGAGTTGTACTCACAGGTCTCATGAGGAAATAGTAACTATTAGACCTAGCCAGTGACTTATAGGTCAAAGATGACCTCCCTTGATGTTTTCTGGTTGGTTCTGATCTCTTCTGACTGTTCTCTAAGCCAGTATTTATTGTCAGTGTCTTGGGCTCATGGAGAAA
Source organism: Dasypus novemcinctus (assembly GCF_030445035.2). Classification (NCBI taxonomy): domain Eukaryota; kingdom Metazoa; phylum Chordata; class Mammalia; order Cingulata; family Dasypodidae; genus Dasypus; species Dasypus novemcinctus. Next base: position 80,181,266 of record NC_080678.1, on the reverse strand, counting down.
GGAACTGGAAGATATATTTCTATTGCCAGACTCTGCCAGTTATAAAGTCTCAGGTTGCTGAGGGCCTGCCCTGGATTTTCTGCAGCAGGTGTTCAGGGCCTTTAAAGCTGTGTGGGCAGATGAGAGATTCGTGCTTGAACATGAAGACTGCCAACTAGGTCATGGTGCCTGGCCACTCAGTGCAGAGGCACTGAAGAATTTATCAATGGGCGAGTCAGATTTAGGCTTCTCTCACAGCTTTAATGATATGAAAACTGAGGCAGAGGTACCATTGGGATTCTGGGCATAGTCTGAGTAGAATGTATATAGGAAGAAACGACAAATCCAAGGATCTTATATTGGTTCCTCCTTAGGAGCAGGGTATAAAGGCTGCCAGGAGAGAAGCTGGCATTGGCCCTCTGAGGGGACTTGTGCTAAATGATGAAACCAGGAATCTCAGCCATATTAAGTGAGTCCGAGTGTGGAATCTGAGCTCCTGGAGCAAAGTCTAGTTCATGGCTAAGAAAAGGCTTATTCCATTGATAAGGACCTAATGTACAGATGTATACAAGGACCTCTTCCCCATCCAGGGCCATCTTAGTTATGAATCCTAATTTTGAATACCCTCCGTAAACTTGGGTGCTGGGTCTGCTGATCAGCCTGGCCAAGGTTGGCTCAGCATGGCACTTGGGTGTAGTAAGTGTGCTTATGACACCTGAGTGACTGCCTGGAGCCAGCATGTATAGGATAATACAGTGGCAACTAGAGACCCGTTTCAGAATACCCCTAAACGGTAAGCCCACGATGAAGACCTACGTGGCCTCTGTCTGTCCTGGAAGTACTGCTGACTTCAGTAGGGAAATATGTGGATTTAACTGTTTGGCAGAATGAATAGACTGGGTCACTGTGGCTGCTCAGATGTTGATATACCCAGACCCAGAGGGGCGTGAGATCCAGCTAAGGCTCTCTAGATTTTTACCATGGAGCCAACAGGTTACTTCCTGACTTCTTTTCAGCTTTTCTAACAGATGAAGATCCTTTTTAAGAGCAGGATTGCTGAGCCTGGAGTCTGCAGCAGTCTCTTGGTTTCTGCACCAGATTCCTAAAAGGCTTGTCCTCTGACTCTGTCCCTGAGGACACACATCTAAAGCTCTTGTTCCTGCTTCTGAATCCTTCTCCTCCCCAACTCTAGTCCCCCGTGCCCTTGGGTTAAGGAGGTTCTATCTCTTCCCAACACTTGCTGTCAGGTGGGCTCCCTTTGAATTTCCACAGGTACTAGAATATTCTTCATGGGCCACTAAGAAGGGACCTAAGGGGGAAGGGGAGACCAAGGGCAGTTAAGGGAGGGTTCTTTTTATGACTTGTGCTGCTGGAGAAAGAAGGGCACAAGGATATATTTACAGAAAAATAGAGACAAAAATAGGGAGTGGTTACTAGAAGCATACACAGCAAGAAGGCATCCCTATTAAGAAAAAGAAACTTGACCAAAACAAAACAAAACAATAATAAAAGAAACCTGGAAAGACTAACTACAAACCAAGGCAGGGGCCCTGTGAATCAGTACAAGAAACAAGTAGGGAAGAGCAGAGTCTAGTTTAGGCTCGCATGCCCCTTCATATCCTGGTCCCTCAGGAGTCCAACATTCCTCCAAGATGACAGCTTTTATTTTTTGGAGCCCAGAGGAGAAGGTTGAGGTAAACAATGATGATCATTAGGTCATGGCTCATTAGCCTCCTTGGATTATATACTTGCCTCTCCCCACACCTCTCCCTGTCCTCCCCACCCAGAGGCAACTGTCTAATGTCTAAGGGTCTATAAATGTTTCCGTGCATTCTGACAAAATGGCTCATGTGCCCGTATTAGCTGCTCGTCCTGTCTCTTCTCCATTTGCTCCTATCTGATACATCTACGTTGTGGTGTACATCTGGTCTGTTTGTCACATGATCCTCCATGGCATGCAGCTGCCTTGCCTTTCCCAGCTGCTCCCCCAGGAATGGACACCCAACTACGTCCATCTCTCTGCCACCACAAACAACACTGTAAACGTCCTCACGCATGTGCCCTTTTCTGTAGGACAAATACTCTGGGATCTAGTCCCAGGAATAGACCTGCTTAATTTGACTGTGGCGCCAGACCGTTCTCCAGAATGGCTGCCCCGTACACGTTCCCATGACAATGTCCTTATTGATCTGCCATACAATCCGGCTTTCTAGCACTTGCCAGCTTAATGGGCATGGAGGGGTCTCGTCGTGTGACTTGGGTCTCTCTGAAGCTGAGGACTTCCTCATGTAGCACTCTGGTTATCCTCGCCTTTGCCTTTTCTTCTGGGGGGTCCCATCTGTCTCACTTCTCAAGAATTTCTCTTATTCAAAGATGGTAGTCCCTTGTTGGTCTCAGACACTGCGTCCCAATCTGTTGTCTGACGTAACTTTGTTCAGAGTGTCTTCTGTTGAGCAGAGACTTAATTTTGACTGAGCATCCCTGGCGGAGGGTTTAAGACTCCCGGAGAAGGTGCTATGTCCCGGGTCTGCTGGGCGCGCCCTCTCTTCTTGCCCACTTCTCCTGGGTGAACAGTAGCTGCTTCACACCGTGATCCCTGTGTTCCGGCAGGAGCGAGTCTGCTCGGCTATTTGCTACCAGGGACCTGGAGGTGAGGACCTAGCTGACAGTAGCCTCTTCTTACTAAAGAGCTCTCTCTTCAGCTCTTGAAGTTTATGCTGGTAATTTCACCGGGAGGCTCCCCAGGGTGCTATCCCCGGGAAAGCAGCCACATTGAAATAGATGGGAACTTTGTTTACCGGGTTATTAAAAACCCTCTAAGCATGGAGGGAGTGTCTACTGAGGCACCGTTGGGTCAGGCCAACTTCGAGGCAGAGCCACAGAATCTTATCTGCCCTTTTGCGGCTCGCGTTGGACAGCTGATGCTCTGACCGCATCACGGGGCCTCTGAGTGGCCCTTATGACCACCTCTCCGAAATGACGCTTTGGGAACGAAGATGCCTGTACAGAGGCTGCTGAGAAGCAGACGCTCCCGGTCCACGGGGCGGCTTTGGCACAGCCAATGCTCTGACCGGTTTGCTGACAGTGATATATCCCTGCGTCTTTGGGAGAAACTTGACCTCTGATCTCCTCGTATTCAACAGCTATCCCTGAATGTTGCTGGCCCCGCAAGGGTCCTCTTGCTGGCATCTCTGGACCTTGAAGTGGAGGTGAAGCCTACAACACTGTGTGAGGACACTGCTGGAGACCCTGTTGCCCCAGTGGGGGTTCTATATGCTGCAGCTCTTCCCCCACGGTCTCGCCTCCATTACCAAAGAATTATTTGGTCAGTGTGGCAGTGATGCCATCTCTTGTGTGAGTCTAATATGTGGTGACTGTGATGGGAGTTTGGGCATTGGGCTGGGGACCATTGCTGTGGAGGTCTGTTAATGCTCACCAGCCATCTGTGTGCCCACTATTTTCTGGCCACATGCAGCAACATGGGTCAGATGACACACCAACACAATATCAATAGAAGCAGAAGTGATGGCTCTACTGCTCCAAAGCAGTGGAGAGCATGTGTGTCTTCCTGTGTTCTTACATGGGACCTTGAAGGTGACCTTGGAGGCTATGTACTCTGATGTGGCTGAAGCTAAAGCCTTCCTGAGTCTGCAGTAGGAAAGCCTTGCCCAGACCACCTTATCCTCATGGGACTTGAGTAGGAAGTAAACCTTTAAGCCACTTAATTCTGAGCTTTTATGAGAGCAGAGTTTAGCATCTCCCTGGATGAGGCAGCTCACTCCCCACCAACTGTATCGCTGCCCCATCGCCCTGCCTCAGCTGTGACAGGAGCTGCTGCTGCTTCCACGGCACGTTCAGGTGTTCCCCGGAGCTGTGCTCAGGGATAGAATATCCAGTGAGGCACCTGTTTCCCGGGTGTTGGGACCCCGCCCTGCAGCTTGGCAGTTTTGACAGTTATCTTCTGTCTGCTCTGCCTTCACCTGTGTTGGCCCCAGAGGGCCTAACTTCCATACGCCTTTGCTTTCTTCTGGCTTTCCTGATAAAACCCTGGGTTTGTTGTTTTCCTGGAGTTGCCCTTCTAGGTTATTTCAGGTCACTCAAGAAAGAGTTTGGGCTTTCTTCAACTCCTTCCGTGTGAAGGTAGGTACAAACTGAATATAACAGTCACTAATTTTCCATAGAATGTTCGAACTTATATGTAAAATATTCTCTCTGTTCTAGAAATGTTCTCATTACATGCCAAACACCAAATCAGATTTTAGCCTGGAATGTGAAAGGAAACTGGGGTATTCTGCCATAAGGGTACATCTTGTCTAGAAAAGTTTAAAAACCAGTGCTCAGTCTCTACCTAATCTTTTGGTGTTGTTGCTTCTAGCCTTCATCCAGCATATGGGGGACTGGATTCTGTGGCATTTACATAGACTTGTGGGCTGTGTAGCAAGTCATAAGAAGTAGAAGAAGGTCTGTGGCCCATTTACACTGGTGCCTTGGCCTTATCAAGAGTGAGATCTTTATAAATCGCTCCAGATCCACCTAATTCGCCACTGGGCTTTTTCTGCTTTGGGGACTTTCCTATCACTAGTAATCCCCGTGACCTGCCTACATACAAGCTGGTCAAGGGCCTTCTGGCTCCATGGAGGATCCTAGGCCTCTACAGGAGGAGAGTGATGGATGGTGACCAGCTATTGCCTAGAAGGGGTACCAAAAGCAGGCATTTGGGGCCCCAGAGGCCACCTGTGGCCCAGAGAGCAAGAAGCTGTGGCATGGGATTATTGCTGGGGGCTTCCTGCTCTGGAGGGTCCCAGCAACCTGCTTTACAAGGATGCCCCATGCTGGGCCTCGCCCTGTGCCTCCTATACCTGACTCTAGCAGACGCTTTCTTCCAGGACAGCTTTCTCACTCTTCCACTCTTTCATCTGAGTCTGTTCTTTACCCTGGAATTGGGTGTGGGGTAGGAGGGGACAGGTAGTAGCTAAACATCCTTCCTGATACCCTGGCTCTCTGCCTTGCTATATTTGTGGGGGGTAGAAGGGACTTGTCAGCAGGGACTGTTGTCCTGGTCCCGTGGTCTCTTCATCCTCTTCTAGGTGGGATTTCTTGATATCTATAGTAAAATGGACAAGTGTTCAAGAAATGTTTATGGGTAGAACTAACAGGATTGGTTAAGGGAAGAAAGTAGGAGAAAAGCTTTTAATTATCTGCTGGTCATCTTTAGGTAAATGGCATGACAGTTGAGAGGCTCTTCCTCTAGAACCCCTGAGAAGCAAACACGAATTCAGGTTAGGCCAATCTTGGTTTGAGTTGCTCAATGACTTCAAGTGGGTAGGTGAAGCAGGCAGGGAGAAATTTCTCTGGAGACCAGGAGCAAAGTCTGGACTAGAGATAAGTCATTGGCATAGTGACAGTAAATGAAGATATGGAGGTTGAGCCTGAACTGCCAACTGAGGAGTGGGCCTAAGAACAAACCCTAAAAATTCTGATACCTCTTCTGCCCAGAGTTCACAGCTGGAGGTGAAACAGCAGTGAAAGATGAAAGCCAGCAAGATGAAATATCATGGAGGTAGAGCGTTTCTGTAGAAGTCACATGGGTTGAATGGGGGGTGGGGTGAGAAGACACTTGTAGACAAGAACTTGTAGCAACTTGTGGGCTACTCTGGGGATCTTAGGACAAACGTCAAGATATGGATGGGCTGTCAGGTAAGGGTAGGTAAGTGAGGTGGGGGAGTATAGACTGCTCAGCTGTGAAAGATAAAACGTCAACTAGAATGTCATAGGCTACAGGGAGGCAGAGTTTCTCTCTCAAACTAGAGAAATCAGACTCATACAAAATGGACAGTGTCCAGTGGAAGGGAAGTTGGTGCTTGGAAAGAAGGATAACAGATAGGGTAAGGCTCTTGGGGAAAAAGGAAGGTTTTGCACTCACCTGTTAGTGATAGGAACTGGACACCAGAAACCTGCTTCCATGCTAACTGGACTAGTCAGAAGCTGGCTGCTGACCTTACTCCATGGAAGCCTCCTAGGACCTGCGTTTAGTGGATGTCTGAGCTTGGGGACCAGGTGGATGCTGAAATGGCATTGAAGGCTGAGGCAGGTGTCCCCAGCAAGCCCAGGAGCTGGCTTGGAGGCCCCTTAGCTCACCTAGTGAGGTATGGGGAGAACTTGTTTCTTCTTATAATCTAGTTGAAATGCAGGGCCTCACCTCCAACCATGGTTCTTGGACTTGACACTGGCTTTTCTCACTCTTGCCGTCTCTTCAGAGTTAAGCACAGCAGGCAGCAAGTGGGTGTCCTGGCTCCTGGCCTGCTCAATGCTGTGTGTGGAGCCTTGTCTTCAGGGCCTCCTTTCTGGGTCCTCCTAACCTGTTCACCTTTCCTTCTACCTGGGCCTCCATTCCTGCCAGCAATGGGGCACTGTGCCTGCTTATGCTGTCCCCTTGCTACACTAAGCCTTGTGAGTGGCCTCACCTCTGTGAAGTCTGTTGTTTCCTGCTGGACTAGTCTCCTTTCTTCCAACCTAAGAGCTTTGCTTCTCTTGCCTCTGAGCCCTAACTTTCATTTGTCTGGTTTCCTCATAAGGATTTCTCCAAGGATGAGCTGTCTGTCATCTCTCTGCCCTAGTCCTGTGGGCAGTGTTCTGGTTGGCAAGAGTAGATGTGCTAGACCTTGTCACAGCTACCTCCAGGCCTGAATCAACTGTGACCCTTGCCCATGCATCTCTCCTTCTTGCCTTTCCTTCCAGATCATGTTTTCTAAGAACTCTTGGCCCCAGGGTTGCACAATTTTTACATAGGAAGACTGGGCATATTTGTCATATAGCTATGTACATGTATAGGCAATACGATCTAAACAGTACATTGACAACTTGGTATAGTTTGATAATGGAAATCATGGGAGGTCAAAGCCTCCTTAACATTATTGTCAATGCTTGGCCATCTTGGCCAGAGAAGATCGGATCTCCAGGGTTCCTCTTGTCCAGGGAACTTCCAGAAAATCACAGCACATAAGTGTTTGGTCTCCACTTGGACAGAGACCAGATCAGCCATGACTGGGGTCACATCTGTCCAGCCACTGTTTTTCTTAGCTGTTGTGTTCTGCCTTACTCTGCTTTAGGGTCAACAGCTAAGGGAGTTCAGAAGGCCCCTTACACTGCCCATCCCATAGGCTTTCCAAGTTTGTCACCCCTTGAACATGTTACCTAGGGTTCTGCTTTTTCCTCCAACCTGGGGAAGATTTTCTAGAGTCTACCTGCTATGTAATTCTGTAAGTTGTCATCTGCTATGGTCTGGGGTATAAAGAGCCCAGTTCCTGCCTCCATGAGCTCAGTGTAATGAGTGACAAGTCACAGATGACATGTGATGGTCCTGGGGCTATAATAGAGGCATAGGTAAAACAGTCCTAAAATCAGCACAGGAGGCTTACCAGGTGGCTCTGCCTTTGAATCATGGCTCAGAGCTGCCCAGCTGCCAGGGAAGAGCATCTCCTGGGGAGCACCACATGCATAGGTGGGGTGGCCAGCACCATGCAACTTCAGAGATGCAGCTTAGGAGCTGGAGGTTTCTAGGGCCATGTCATTGGCACAAGGCATTGCTGTTAGTGCTGGGTACCCCAACCCTGAATCGGGCTTCTCCAGCCTTGGCTGTGCTGGTCCCTGTGCTGCTAGCCCAACCCTTCTGGCTCCTCTGCTGCCAGCCCCTGTCCTGTGATGGTTCAGACCTCAGAGCTCCTTTGAGAACATGGTTCTTTCTGAACATGGCCTTCCCTTCTGTTAAAGGTAAGACTGAGGTTCCCTATGATTGCAGGGAGAGAGAACACGTTGTGGTTTTAATAGAGCACAGGGCTTCCCTGAGTGGCACAAATCTTTCCAGGACACTGAGTGGTTGGGTCTCTCTGAGCTGCCAGAGAGGAACAAGGCCAGCTGCAGCAGGACTGGGCTGGCTGGTCTCCGTCAGGGCTCAGAGGGTGCCCTTTTTATACTGTATAAGGGGGAAGGGCAGGCTGACAGCCTCAGAAGTGAAGTCTGCCCAGGTGTTGATAATAGGAGCCTGAAAGCTATTCGAAGTAGACTATTGGCACTGGTTTTCATCTCAGTCCCCGTGAGGGACTGAAACCCAGGGTTCCAACATAAGCCCCTCCTGCAGGAATTAAGTAAGCTTGCAGATTTGGGGGCAAGGGATAGACTGCCTAAAGAAAGAATCATGGGGATCCCAGTGATGGGGTCCTATAAGGCCTGGCAACCTGGTCAGCTTCTGTAACCTCTTCAGTGGGCCAGTGGCCCTGACAGGTGTTCCTTCTACCAGGACTAGGAAGACCAGGGAAGATCATCTATGTTGACTGGATCAACTGTGCACTGCATGTTCCTAGGCCTCTTGAGTCTCGTGCCCTCCTTACCTTTTCCATGTTCTCAAAGGAAGAGTGGTCTTTGGTGTGTAGTAAAGAACAGAGGCCAACTTGCCTAGGCTGGGAGGACAGGGCAAGTGCTGAGCATGGGTCTTTTTCCAGGTAGAAACTGGCTTTCCTGGAGCCTTGTAGATGCATGTCCCCAGGAAATAAGTGTTATAGGCCTGGAGGGGTCTCTGGGGAGATCGGGACCTCTGCAGGCTTCCTTCGGATCCTAGCTCTAGAATATGCTGAGAGACACTAAGTCTAACATAGAGCCACTACCCCAAGCAGAAGGTGTCAGCCAAGCATGGGGACAAGCAGAAGGAAGGGGGAGATGGTAAGGCACTGGGTATCCTGTGGGATTTGAAGGGTTGGGCCCAGACAGCATTTCTGGGGTTGGTAGACTTTGTTCTACAAAGGTGAAAACTGGGGAAGGAGTTGAGGGTAAGGAAAATAGGTCAATAGGGCACCAAACAGCTGGTGTGAAAATTTCCAGCGTCTCCATCTAGGTCTAGAGTATTGCCTACCATGGAGCACAACACAGAATGTAGAACCGTGGAGTGACTCATGGGCGCAGGGATGAAACTGGCCTTGAAGGTCATGAACCAGAGTACAGACAAGCCTGCAGGTCACTTGGGCCCATGTAGACTTCTCCCAAAGCTCCACCTGGGAGACTTCAAGTCCTTGGCATCAGTCATGCTTCCAAGCACTGAAATACATGAAGTAGTCTGGGAGGTAGGTGGGAATGGGCACGAGAGCCAGACCCTTGTCTATAAGGAGAGGTCTTGGGGCATCTCTGCTGGGTGCTGTGGCCTCCCTGCCCTCCCACAGGGAGATCACAGTGCTATTTGAAATACTCTTCTGTATCGTGTGAGGTCCTAGCAGCATGGGTCCAGAGCAGATTGTGTCCTTGCCTAGCCTTCATTTAGAGGCACCTTTAGCCAAGCCATCACCCCGGCTTCAGCCTCCATCCAAGTTCAGGCTGAGGCCCACATGTGTAATAGCCCTCAAGTGCAGGGGTATCTTCTTTCCTTTCTTATGACCTGAGGCTTAAGAAGGCATGTGTACGTGTAGGAGGTGCAGGTGGACAGGAAGCTAGGGGTTGGGGCAGGAAGAACACTCTCTACAATAGCCATACACAAGGGTGAAGCCTAAGACAGTGGCAGAAGGTGCCATCACCTTGGGCGTGTCTACCTAGCCCCCATCCTGTGGGTATTCCCTAGAGCCAAGCAAAGATCACTAGACTGATCTGGCATGAGGCACTGGCAGGTATGAGAAGACACAAATAGAATTTTCCAGAAACTTTGTAGTGGGAGTTCCAAGGAAACTGTCTGTATCCAGAACCAAAACTTGTGTTGCTGACCTGGAGATGAAGTCAGAGCCTGGGCTTGGATGGTGTGCCCCCACCACCTCTGGGACCATGCGCAGGTCCCAGAAAAACACTGAATGACTTTGACCCTGGGTGGCCTGCGTGGCTCTGCAACTGTTGTCATCATCCAAGATTCAGAGCTTAACACTTGTGAGTGGTAGATTCCACAACAGGCATCTCTATGAAGCAGCAGAAAGATCTCCCAGCAGATACAAAACTGGCAAGAGTGTATATAGCTCAGTGGTGAGAACCTGCTTAGCAGATAGGAGGTTCTAAGTTCAATTCCAATACCTTCTTTAAAAAAAAGAAACTGAAATGAGCTCTATCTCCTGTTTCCCCCATCTGGGAACACAAACCTTAATGCAAGTGGCTCCTGACTTGCTCTTCTGGGAGAGGGGAGACGGTCTAGGAAAATAGTCAGTGGCCTACCTGGTATCAGAGAAGCAGGCAACTGAACACAGAGCCCAAGGGAACCTGACTCCACTGAACCAGGCTGGATGAGGCATTTGACCTCAGACTTGCTGCAAAGGCCAAACCCCATGTGCTCACAGGACTTGCAGCCCCGATGTGGGCTTGCTCCTGGACTACACAGCTCGGCCTCTGTTTACCCTGAGAATTGCCAACGTCTCGCACAGACTGAGAACCTTGTGCTAAAATGACTTCAGTCTCAAGGCCCCTGATTCAGGCTCATCAGAATTGGCTTCTTTGACTCTGGCCTCAAACTTTCCTTGGGTGCTTTTTTTGTGCCCGGGGATATCTTCCAGGTAAGTCTAGCCTACAGCCACAGTGGGATTTGGGTTTCTGCATGTACCTTGCTGGAAGCTCTGACCATGATATGCAGGGTCTTCCTTATTCTCTGTAGCCAGGGTCCAGTGAGCACCCGGTACAGCAGGCAGCCCCTTCAGGGAGCCAGGACAGTCAGTCCTTGGTCCCTAGATGCATCTCAAAACACATCACCGTCAGCAAGTTCATCACTGTGGTGGGTGGACAGGGCTTGAGCCAGGGTCAGCCGCTCTGACCTGTTATACGTTGGTAGCTTCCCCAGCTCTTGGGAGCATGATGGGCAGAAAAGATCATGAGCATACATACCTGCTGAAGGCCAAGTACACGGCTTTCCTAGCTGTTGATCAGGACCAGGCCTAGATGTACCACCACTCATCATGGAGGTCTGCTGGAGCCCCTTGCCTGGGGGTAGGGGGAGAGAACCAGGGAGAGGAGGACAGCGTGCTATATGGCCCTGCTCCTAGACCAGTATATGAAGCCTGTGGCAAAGAGGGCTGCAGGCTGAGGAGGGGCTTAAACATGGCACGGCGGATCCCTGGGGGGCATCCTAACAAAGTTGTAAAAGTCATTTACTTCCTTCTCCTTACCCGAAGTTTTCTGCCCAGAAGCAGGCACTGCCTGAGCAGGTGGCTTTGCAGCTCAGGCCCTTGGCATGCAAGCTGGCATTCTCACAGGGGCATGGCTTGGCATCAGGAAGCTTCCACAAGTGGCTTTATGGGCAAAGACTTTCCCTAGGGTGGCCAGACAGTAGTAAAACATCTGCCCGAAGACTGGCTTGCATCTCTCGTGTGTGGTAGAAGAGACTGCAAGGGGCTTTCATCCTGTATGAACAGGTAAGAGGCGAACCTGGGAAAATCAGGGCTGCGTGTACAAACCTGGCCATGCTTGCCACCTTTGGCCTCTGGGCACCTGAACCCCTCTCCCTAAGTCTGGGGAATTCTCTGCTGTCTAAGTCTTAGTGGGAAGTAGCGCCTGCCTGCCCCTATGGAAACTAACTTGGATAACCTCTTTCTCTTGCAGCTGCAGCACAGACACGTGACCCAGGCTCCAACAATTAGATGTACCATGCCCAGATCCAGAAGAGAAGCCAAGGAGGCCAGGGCTCTGGGGCTGTGGATGACAGCCTTCTCTCTGGTAACAGTGATGGGTGTCAGAAGACCAAGCTCCAGGCACCCTTGGGAGCAACCCTATCTGTCCTGTGAGTGGTGTCAGCTGCAGCATCTAGTTCCCAGCAGTGGCAGCTGTGGCAACACGTCTGTGGTGTGGCCTCTGAACTTCAGGCTCCAGCACTTCTGTGGGCTACCCCTGCTCTTCATTGTGAGTTTTCCTGCGAAAATCGGCCAAAATTGGCTTCTCACCTATGGCTGAGAGAGACTGCTAGCCAGGGAGGCTGCAGGCACCTAGACTTCACGGAGATGGGGCTGGCATGCTGGCCCAGTTGGGGATGAAGGCAGCAGCAGTCCAGCTGGCATGAAGTTCTGGGACTCTTAGAGTCTGTGGCACTTGGAGACATTGTTACCAAGAATGTGATGTCCTTAAAATTGTCTAGGTGACACTGGCTCAGTCCTCGAATTTGTCACACCTTTCATACTGCCTCAGGGAGTGAGTTGACACCCAAAGCCTTGCCTTTAGTGGGTACATCTGTTTGTTGGTAAGAGCCACAGTACGTGTGGGTCTGGCTCTGAAGATGGCATGCACCGTGCCTGCAGTCTCTGCACAGAGGCCTGAAAGCCTGGCTGCTTTGAGTGGGGCCCAGAGCAAGAAGAAACTCCAGCTAGAACTGGCTGTGGAGTGGACACCTCTGCCACTTGGCTCTCATGACCTTAGCAGGATGATGGTTTCCAAGAGTCTGTAGCAAACTGAGATGCCGTGTGGAATGTTTGGCAAGCCCTAACCAAGAAATCTCAGTGGAAGCCCCTAGGGTTTTAGGGAAACCAGGCTGCCTTCTGTGCTTGGCTAGCTATTTGGTCTCTGGTAGAAAGGGAATACTGTGTAAGGAACACATGTTAGCTGACCCAGGGTCTGTGCTGCTCTTAGGTAGGTGGAAGTCCTACCTAAGACAGGGCCCGCGTGGGTCCTGAAGGTACAGGTAAGGTGTGTGAGCAGTTGGCTAACACAGCATGCCTAATCCCGTCCTGCTGCTGCCATCCCTCAGTCCATACCTCTGGCTCATATGACAAGTTAAGTAGGAGAAAATCTAGGGACTTATACATGGTTCCTGACCATGAACTGGTGTCATCCAGAAATAGGCTATGGCACTGCAAACCACATCAGGGTGCCATTGAAGAACCACGGGAAAGGGGAATCTTCCTAATGGGCAGGACTCGGGGCGGGTTATTTTGCTGCCTTTTCCTGCAAGGACACATTCCTATAAGGAGGGTCAACGTAAATCTGTGGTCAGAGGTTAAGAATGAGACTGGATGGTCATGGACTTGGGCACAAGATTGCATGACCAGTGACAAGGAGGTTTAGGGAAGAGGCATTACAGAATGGAATTCCTAGAATGGACCCAAAATGCAATGACATTGCTGTGAGAGCTCACAAAAGTTCCCGCTCAGGAAGAGGCTCCTCATTCGGTGAGCAATATGGCTTGTAGGTCAGCCTCCTTCCCGAGGTACTCCCGTGCTTTCTTAATCAATGCGTGAATCAAGTTCCAAGGAGGCATGGACAAGGCTGTGCATGAGATCAACAACTTCAACTCCTCACAAAGGCTAAGCTGGCCATGTCCACCGCTTGGTGGCCAAGTTGCCAGCAATAGTGGGACCCTGACAAAGCCCTCTAACTCTGGGAAACTGGCCAGATCCCGATGGCAGATTCTCTACACTGGTCTCCTATCTGCCGTTACCAGAAAAGAGACTTACTCTGGATTTATGCTTCTCCCTGCCAGGCAGGTGTGTTTAAAAATACTCTCCATGAATTTGAATGAAGCCTTCTGCTTCCTTGTGTCCACACAGCACAGCTTCAGACCAGAGTTCACTTCCCAGCAAAGTAAAGCAATAGGCTGAAGCTTGCCCTCCATCCCCCAGGGGCAGCTGGCCTTAGAGATTGGTGGTATAGTCTATCCAAGTCTCCATCACTGTTCTGCTCAGGATTTGCTGCTGCAGGGTGTTGAGGTGCAGTCCCAGGGAATATGGAATGTTTTCTGAACCAGTGACCAATGTGTTTCCTGCCTAGCCAGACTGCTGGGATTCAGATGCTGAATGGGGCACTTCTCACTGTTACTTAAGTCCTGTCCCAGGACTAGAGTTTCTGCTAGAGGCCTTGGCAGTTAAAGGAGGGACACTCCTATCTGAACGAGAGGTGAACCCAGCCTCTGGATTGTTGTCTCTTCCTTACTTTGAACAGGCAAATAAAGGGGGCTTACAATGCTGGCTGGAGTGATAGATTACTAAGTAGATCACCTATGCAGTAGGGCAGGGGTAGTATAGCATCCAGGGAATCCCGTCAAGCTTCCCAATACTCAGGGCAGGTCAATCGATTACCAAGTGTCTTCTGTCTCAGCAATGAAAAGTTTGGATCATTTCACCATCTGAATAACCCAATCAGCTAAAGCTGTATAGATCAAGGGGAAAAGGAAAAACAGTGTTCATATTTGGAAAGGGTCACAAATGGCAAGGGTATCCTAACTTTTATTGTACCAGACAAATTTAGTGCCTTCCTGCATTTCTGCCTTGCCATGACTAGTTTTTACTCCTTTATATAGGCTAGGATGGAGATGTCCTATTTCAAAATTTAGTCACCATCATGACACTATTGGGGTAGAACTCAATGTTTTGGATATTGGAACAGAATGTAGCAGACTGGGGTAGTCGCCATGTAGGGAGCAGAGGATGAGTTTTTGAGTAACAGCTGCATGACATATTCTGGATGTATAGGGAGAAGAATGGCTATTAAAGTTTAGTAGGAAAAGGGTAGACTGCAGTGACTACTTAAGGAGTTTTCTTTTGCTGTGCATTTAAATCCTCCCTATGTCTGGGTACTTCCTCTCCCTATGAGCATTTGTGTCTGAATAGAAATCAGAGTGACTTCCTATCACAGAAACAAAAGTAATATAAACTTGTTTTCTTGTCTAACCTTACAGCTAGAGTGCACCCGTGTGACCAACCAGACATAACTAACTCCAGATTCTTAATCTGGAATTGGGGGCACAAAGAAATAGCAACCTCTGCCACCACCAGCTGCCACACACCTGGGCAGAACAGCGATGATGGAGGAGACGGAACCAGCTCCAGCCTCTCCTGCTTGGGGCTGGCAGCAATGGGACCTTCAAGCAGTTCTTGATTTTTGGGAGGTGTTTCTGGCTTACCTTTGCTCTTTGGCTCCGAGTGATTATGAGCTAGACTATCCTAATAAATTCTTACAGCCCATGGAGTTTAATTAACTGATGGCCACTGGGTGACAATGGCCTGGATGCTTTGGGTGTGTGTTTCTTATATTTTTGGTGAAACTGCCCCATTCCCTAGAGGCCTGACCTGTCTCTCCAAGCCCATGTGCCCTCTGGCTCTCTGCTTCAAAGCCGGCTTGTCTTAGTTCAGTGTCTAATGCTGAGATCTATAGCTTGGCAGCATCTGTAGGATCATGATTGGTCATGAGGCCCCTGAGGTGGGCAGGTGGCTTTACTTTCTTCCCCGTTCCATCAGTGTCCCCTGTCCTGATCTGGCACCCTAGCTGTGCTCAGAGCCCCTCCTGACCACCAGGCTCAGTGCGCTAACTTCCCTCCACTCTAAGCCTGGAGAAAGCCTGCCAGGAGGTACATGGAGCTGATGCCCATCTGGTCTCCTCAGTCCAGGCTCCTCTGACCGGAAGGTCCGGTTCCTGCCTGTGTCTTTCCAGATAGTTCAAAGTCCTGGCTACGAGATGCTAGGACTTCTTCCTAAACGCGGAGGGGAGGTGTGGTCTAGCCTGGCCCTGCTGTTTCCCTTGAAGGCTGCTGGGGCTATGGCCAGCTGGAGCCGGAACAATCCAGGGCCCCCTGCCTCCCTCCTGTGAGCTGCGGGGCCTGCCAGCTTTGCCCCCCTCCCTAGGAGGGGTTTTCAGTCTGTCTCCCAAACTTACTAGGAATCCACTGAGGTCTGTAGGTATGGATGGATTTGACATCATCCCTGTTCTTTTTTTCTCCTCTCCCTTTTCCCCCCAGTTGTCTGCTCTCTCTGTCCATTCGCTGTGTGTCCTTCTGTGACCGCTTCCATCCTTATCAGCGGCACTGGGAATCTGTTTTGTTGTTGTTGTTGTTGCGTCATCTTGTTGTGTCAGCTCTCTGTGTGTGCGGTACCATTCCTGGGCAGGCTGCACTTGTTTTCGCACTGGGCAGCTCTCCTTATGGGGTGCACTCCTTGCGCATGGGGCTCCCCTATGCAGGGACGCCCCTGCGTGGCACGGCACTCCTTGCGCGCATCAGCACTGTGCATGGGCCAGCTCCACACGGGTCAAGGAGGCCCGGGGTTTGAACCATGGACCTCCCATGTGGTAGACGGACGCCTTAACCACTGGGCCAAGTCCGCTTCCCTCATTCCTGTTCTTGATGCCCCCAGTGCTAGATAGGGAGAGAGGGCCCTAACTTAACAGCTGCCTCCTGAACCTGAGGTGCTCGCGGTAAGGCTAGAGGTAGGATGCAGAACGAGTTGATCCTCTCCGTGGGTCCAGAGTGGAGAAAGTTTCATACAAATTCTGTGTCCACCACTGCCTCCCTCTTTTCCTGCTTTAGAATACCATAAGAGCTTTCTAGTTGGTCTCTGAGCTTTCATTCCCCTTCCATCTCCTCTCCATATTTCAAGAATAAATGCTCTAAGCACACCTGCATGGCTTTCCCTGACAGCCCATGGCTCCCAGTGGAAGTTCCAATGCCCTGATCAGCGGGGCCCAGTCACCGTGGACTACCCGTTCCAGTAACTGCTGCTACATCTGGAAACTGCTCTCACTCTGTGTGCCTTTGGGGGCCGGGCCCTCTGTCCAGGATTCCAAGGAGGCAGGGAAGCAGTGCTTAGCACACGCTGGGCTTCAAATTTGGGTGCCACCCCAGCCCCTGCCCCCTCAGACTGAGGAAAACAGGCTGGCAGGCACTTGCTCTCCCCTTGTCCCCAGCCCCAGAGAGCCGCTCTGGGCATCTGCTCCATACCTAGCTCAGGGACTCTCTGGGGACGGGAAGGGGGGAAATGTGAGGCTGCTACCATTTACATGGTCCTGAGCATGCTCAGAAGTCAACCGTTGGCAATAACTATTGGAAGTCCCATCTTACTTTATAAATGAGGAACCTGAGGCCCAGAGAGGTTAGGCAACTCACCTAAATCTACAAGTTTAGGAAGTGGTAGGGCCAAGATTTGATCCCAGGCTGTCTACCCATGGGGGTATGCTTTCTCCCAGCATTTGAGTATGAAAAATTCAAATATATGGCACAGTGGAAAGAACTTTATAGCAAATACCCATTAACATTTCTCTAAGCTTGTTTTATCACGTATCTAGCCCTCTATCATCCATCCGTCCATCTTATTTTTTGGTGCATTTCAAAATGAACTGCGGACAGCTGCACATTTCCCCTAAACACTTCAGCATGAATTTCATTAACTAGAGTTCAATATTTAATTTTTTCTTTTGATGTAAAATTGGCATGAGTCTATACTTTCAGCCACTGTGCTCCACTGTTTCTGTACTCGGGTAGCACCGGAGTTGTCATACTGCGAGTGATTACTGCACTGCCATCCGTGAGAGAATTTGGGATACAAAGGTAAATAAAATCCCCTGCTTAAAGTTCACACAGTGCAAAACCGAGCAAGGCGCAAGGGCAGGCGCGTGCCCGGTGCGGTGGGAGCGTCAAGGTTGCCTGCAGCAAAGTGATGGCCTGGAGGCTCATCCTGCCCCCCTCAGCCTAGGTGCCCCCTGACTCTCCCCTTGAAAACTGGTCTTGGTTTGATAGCCAACCCCGATGTCTACGTGGGCAGCTGCTCTGGGGTCATGGTTAGACCTGCCACCTCGGAGGGGAGATCAGGAGAGGCTTCACAGAAGAGTTTTGAAGTAAGGCATTGGCAAACCGGCTAGGAGCCGCGTTTCAGGTGGGGGGGGGCCGGCACAGAGGCGGGGAGCTGTGAAATGGGCTGGCTCGTACAGCCGCAGGCAGCCCGTGTGGCGGGATCGTAGAAGGAGCACAGGGGTGTCGGTGTCCCGTCGCTGCGACGACAGATTATTGCATGCTTACCTTACAGTTCTGGAGGTTGGACGTCAGAGATGGGTCTCCCCGGGCTAAGGTCAAGGTGTTGGCAGGAGTGTGTTCCTTCTGGAGGCTCCTAGAGAAGAATCTGTCTCTTCCAGCTTCTGGAGGCACCCCAGACTCCTTGGCTCCTGACCGCCTTTTGTCTTCAAGGCCAGTTCCGGTCAGCCAAGGCTGTGTCACGCGGCATTACTCCGACATGCCTTCTGTCGTCGCGGCTCCTCCTCTGATCATCCTGCCTCCGCTTTTCATTTATAGGGAACTTTGTGGTTACGTTGGCCCCTCCTGGAAAATTCAGGATAACCTCCCCTCCTCAAGATCTTAATCACCCGTCAAGTCCTTCTTGCCGTGTGAGGTGTCATGTTCACAGGGTGCAGGGATTAGGATGGGGACATCTTGGGGGTAGCATTCTCCTGCCTTCCTTGGGGATTGGGTGGCAGGGACCATCGGGCCACGGGAGCTTGGCTTGGGCTTCTAGAAGGAGGAAGGCTTGGGTGGATTTGGCTTGACAGAGAAAGGTCTGGGTCAAGTGTGGAGAAGGGGGCAATCCAAGGGCTGCCCTGACCTTCTCTACCTGTTGGACTTGGCACAGAGGGCACACAGGAAGAATTTGCAAAATGAACAGAGTGAGGCGAGCCTGGCTGGAGGCGGGTGGCAGGGGACAGCCTGCACCCAGCGGAGCTCCCCGTGGAAGCACAGCAGGTGGGAGGAGCTCTCCCGGGCCTCTCCACACAGCGAGAGGGTTAAGACAAGTCTATTACTGTTTCCTTGTCACTCTGTCACCCATCTAATGGCCATCGATAGTAGTTGAATGAGAATTGATGGGGAGATAGATTTAATTAACCCTGGTGTCAACAGCTGCGGGCCACCAGTTTGTGTGTTAATAGAGCAGCTCTCTGCCCTCTCTGGGGCTTTGCTGGGAGCCTGCAGAGCCATTCTGCCTGTCAGTGAAGGGGGGTGCTCAGCCTGCTCCCCACCCGCTGCTCTCTTCTCCCAGCTCAGGCAGTCACCTTGCCCACTGCCACTGTGACCCCCTGCTCTGCTTCCTTTTCTGGGCCTGGCAAGGACAAGGGGCCAGAGCCCACCTTGCCTCCCTGGCCCAAAGAATACAACATGCTGGCTCAGCCTGGTGTTGGAGGTGGCCCCGTGGAGGGCCCTAGCTGGTACCTGGTGCTGAGTACCCCAGTGCAGCTGCTTCCTTGCCACGCTTCCCGCCTGCTTGGCCTTCCTTGCTCCACATGCCACCCACCTTCACGACCTGCCCCCTGCACTAGTCCCCCCACCCCGCCTTTCTCTCTATTTCCTGCTACCCCTCTGCCTCTGGAGAGCGTGACAGCTGCTTCTGTGTGGGGCAGAGGAGAGCTGGCTGGACGTGGTGCCGGCACGTCTCCAGGGGTTGCCCCCAGCTCTGCCACCCACTCTTTGGGGGACAGTGGGGCAGTTCTATTGCCATTTGCACACTCCATCTTCCTATGCTGTGAAATGGGGGTGCAGATGCACAAGTGCCCCCAGCCAGGCGATTCTGGTGAGCAGCCGTTCTTGCCTCCAATCACCTGGGCTTGTCTCATCCTGTCTCTTGCGCATCCACAGGGCCAAGCCGGGCACCCCCCCATGGTGGTGACTGGTGATGAGGGACGGGACGGGGAAGGCCTCTGTCCATTGCACTCCACTGAGCGGCGCCCTCCACGAGAAGAGGATCCTTGCTGGTTCCATTGGGAATACGGAGTAGGTGCCACGTACGTGCTTATTGGAGGCACTGGCCCCAGGGGCTGACTGTGGAGTGACCTGGACCCCTCAGGGAAGACCAGGACCGTGACTGGGGCCCGGATGAGGCCCGCTGCCTGGGCAACGGGAAGCTCTTCCCAGCACTCCCTGCTTGGCCCCTGCACAGCTGCGCCACTTTGGGCGAGTCACTTGGACACCCTGCATCTAAGTCTGTGGCCGTGTCTCTTGCCAGCGGTGACCCCAGAGTCGATGAGACGGTGAGCGGATCAGGCCAGGGCGTGTGCTTGGTTGCTAGAGCCCCGGTCCCCTGGGCCTGGCACTCCCACGGTACCTCCCTCACCCAGCTTTGAAGCCTGGAACCCAGGGGGCGCCCCGGGCTCTGCCCTCCAGAGGACCCCCGCCCATCCTGAGCACCATCTCCAACAGGGGCAAAGGCGACAGTCGCGGTTATTGTCTCCTGGACGTCCGAGCGGGCCTTGTTCTTCAGCCCAGGGCTGCGCCTGCTCTTCGGGTGGAGAGAAGGAGGCCCGTGGCTCCCACTGGCCTCAAACTTCCCCGAGGGGCCGGGCCCCGCCTGGTACCACACTGACTCCGAGGCAGGTGTGCGGCAGGGGCGGCCCGGGACCCGCTGGCCGGCCGCCCCCACCCTGTCTGGCAGCCTCCAGCCTCGCTTCACACCTTCGCTGCCTTTCATTTTCAGCTCTGATTGGTTTTCTTGTTTTAACACATACCCCAGGCCCCGTCTTTGACCCCGGTGATGGATTCGGCTGCTCCCTGGGACTCCAGCTGCTAAGCTTGTCTGGAGCCGCTGGGGGTGGGGGAGGGAGCGAAGGTGTGGAAATTACCCTCCAGGCTCACGGGGGCAGGGGCACCCTCCTCTGCCACGGGAGCACCCAGGGGGAGCAGGTCCACCGCGGTGAAAGATGGCGTGCAAGGGGGGTGTGGCAGTGGACTGCTCATCTCTAAGAGCTGGCAAGTCCAAGTCCTCGGGTAAATGGGGCATTGATTTTCCTTCATGCCTCTGGATGTGCTCTCCAGACATCTGTCCACCTGCCAGCTGGGCCCCCAAAAGGCAGGCCGGGAACCGGCACTAGACGTCTCGGGGTGAGGGGGTGCACAGGACGACCAGAGCCTCTGTGCCAGGCGATTGGAGGGGCGCCTGGCTGTGGCGTGTGGGTGCAAGATCCCTCCTGGACCTGCAGCCCTCAGATCCCAAATGAGGTCCCCCTGCCCACTTCCCTGGGGCGGGAAAGCATAGATGACAGGGTGACGACGGCCGCAACCCGGGCGTGGAAGGTGGGGCATTTGGGGACGTCGGGTGTTTGTTGTGCTCTCAGCCCAATGGCTGTTTGGAAACATCTGAATGCGCGGCTGAATGTTCCCATTTCAGACAGGTGTCTGCAACTGCGTCCTCGGAGCTTGCATACAAGAGGCCGAAGCCTGCCAGGTGGGCTTGGAAGGCTCCAGGGTCTGTCTCTCCTCCTCGCCACCTCCTTCTTTGTAGTTGACTTATGCTTTTTGATAAGCTTTAAAATTTATAACAAATACATTATTGTTGTCACTAATGAAATAGTCCAAAGATAAACACACAAATATTGTGTATCGGGATACACTACAATCCACAGACGTGTAAACACACACTTACAGATACATACAGAACTGACCTGGGATGACATCACTGCCTGGAACCTGCTTTTGTCAAGGCTACCGTAAACACGCAGGCTTCACGCAGTCTAACGTTTCCCTTCTAGTGAACAACCAAATGCCGATACAGTGACGCACACGTGCCCTCAGTTAGGCGGACATCTCCACCCCTGAGCGTGCCCTCATTCTCTCTCTCATTTGTACACAGCAACCCTCTCCCCTACTTGGTTCTTTGGAGGTGTGGCAATAGCCTTGCAGGGTGGGGGCAGAGGGAGGGTGGCGGAGTGAGCGGTCCAGGTTCTCCTAACTCTGCTACCCATTGGCTGCTGCCCGCTCTGGCCTGTTCCCCATCTGTGAAGACCTTTTGGTGTGTGTTCAGTATTTACAGGTGTGTTCCAGAGAGGTGGATACTTTTGAGGATGTTCCCCACAGGTGGGCTGGACCCAGCCTGGATCTTGGGGCTGGGGGCTGGGGGTCAAGCACCCGGCCTGCTGTTGGAAGCTGTGTGACGATGCCGGGGCGCTCCGAGGGAGGGGGTGGCAGCTGGCCCAAGGCTCATGTCTGTCTGGAGGACGGGTGACTCTGTCCCCTGCACGGTTTGGCAGCATGCACACTCTTCTGGCTGGGGCTGGGGTGGGCAGGGTCCTGGGGCAGGGCAAAGGGTTTGAAGACCTGATAGTCCAGTCCTGCTCCTTCTAGCCATGGGACTTCTGGAGAGCCTGTCTGAGCCTCATTTAATTCATCCTCCAGGTTGGAATGTCCATAAGGCATAAGGCACAGGGTGGTTATGCCAGAGGTGTAGCCGTTAAGGGACCGTTTGGATATTGCATTCTGTTTGGAACTCAGGCAGTGGAGCACCTCTCCCTGAGGGCCTGGCTGGCGTTCCTGCCCCCCCCCCCCCCCCCCCCCGTGGAGCCTTCAGCAGAAACCACGATAATGGGCACAGCCCCGAGGGCTGAGCCTCAGTGCGCTCAGGACAGTGGGAGGTCAGGCAGACCCCCGCTTTCCAGGGACTGGGTGTCTGACTGGAGCGACCAGATACATGCCCCTGAGTTGGCAGGGAACTGAGAAGTAAGAGATGAGGGCTGTGTTGGCCCAGCCTTTAGAAACTCAAGGAAAGGGAAGGCAACAGGCTGGGAGGCTTCCTGGAGGAGGGGAGCATTTGAGCCAGGACTTTTAGGACAAGTAGCATTGTGCACGGGAAAAGAAGCAGGGAGGGGCCTCGAGGTGGGAGTGGGGTGGGGTGACCGTGGCTTGCTATTAGTAAGTTCTGGGACCTTGGAGTGCCTCCGGCATGGAGGGTGGGGCGGATGGCTCCTTGCCTGTCCCCAGCAGCTTGGTGGGACTGTCCCTCTGCGGGGACACCCCTCGGTCCCTCTCCTTCCAGGTTCTCCTCCCACTACCGCCACCTCATGGGGCACGTTTACAGGTCCTGCCATCCTCCAGCCATGTCAATAGATAATGGCTAAAATCAATGCGGAAAGAAACAGCGGTAAAAGCGCATCATTTAGAAAGATGAAAGTAAATGCCTGAAGATGCAGCCTAAAGCATTAACCGTGACTGCCTCTGGGCAGCTGGCCTGAGGGGGCGGGTGGTGGAACGCAGGGCCGGAGACTGTTGTCCTCAAAGCCTATTAGCATATTCTGATACTTTAACTTCGACAAAAATGAAAAATGAGTTTTTTGCAAACCTCCCTGCCTCACTGATTGCCCCTATTGCGCTGGAAGGACATCTCTTACTATCCCGCCTTTGGGAGCGCTGGGGTGGGGTGAACCTGTTGAGGCCTGGGGAGGGGGCGTTTGTCGAGACATCCTGGCCGACAGGGGAGAGCCTGGCCCTCCGGAGCTGTGGGGGAGGAAGGGCTTTCTTTGCTCCTCTAGGCGGAACATCCTGACCAGCACAGGAAGGGAGAAAGCCCAGCGCTCTGGGGCCATCTCGGGGCTCGAGCGGGCCACGCCGAGGCAACGCTGTGTGGTCCCTGAGTCACACTCGCCCCTCCCCCCCTGAGCCCCACCGGCCAGCTCCTCTCGGGCCAGTTAACCTCGGTGCTGCCTCAGTTTCCTCATGGGGAAAGCAGGGCTGCTAGTATTACCCACCTCTCAGGGTTTCGGGAGGAATAAACAAGATCCCGCCATGAAGTACAGTGCCGGGCATGCGAAAAGCACCAAATGCACGTGAATCAGTTACTGTTTAGATTGCTGGAACTGCAGAAGTTGATAAAATGCTAGGATGCCGTATGTCGGATGTAAAAGGGATCTGAAAGATGAGCTGCAAAGGAGTCAGAGAAGAGGAAGCTGGAAAACGACCCCCTCACCCCAACAAGCAGGTGTGCAGGGGAGCTCTGGGGAGGGACCTCAGAGCCGAGAGCAGGCCGGGGCCCAGACGCTGATGTGGCAGAGCCTCTGAGGGAAGAGAGGGAAGGAAGCAGGAAGCAGATGCCAGAGGAGGGGGAAACAGTGATGGAAGGTGAGGCCGCTGGGCGGCTGCGAGCTGAAAGGGCATTGGGCGGGGAGGAGTTGTCCTGCGGCAGGAAATGACTGTGCGGCAGGAAGTGGCTGGAGGAGGCGGGGGGTATGTTTTGGGAGCGTATTAAATGCAGGGCCAGGGGCTGACTGGACAAATAGAGCCTTTCCCCGTGGCCGTGCCTGTGACTGGGTGGGGACACTTAGGGTACAGTGTGGGGGTTTCTGTGACAAGCTAATTCTGCGTGCATCACATGGCGTGTGTCCCCTCCAGGGTGACGTGTTTCCTTAGAGGTCCACTTCCCCTCCTAACCCCCAACCCCCCCGATCCAGGCTTTGCCAGAGGGAGCTTCTGGGTCCTGCACCTCCTTAGCAGCTCAGACAGGCCCCTGGAATGGGTCCACATCCAGGATGCTGGGAACCTCGCCCGTGCGCTGGGCCAGCACCGGGCCCTGGAGTGTCTCTGGGACCCATAACTGGGGCCTAAGGAGGAGAGAGTATGCTTGAGAAGGATGCAGAGGCACCAGGATTTCTACTTAGGAGGGGTTTGGGGGCAGCAAGCGGGCAGGAGGACGGCTGGGCTGTTGAAGCTGTTTGCAGAGCAAGCCCCCTGATCGTGGATACCCACTCGGGGTAGGGTGGGTGCCTGGTGGAAACTGAGGGGAAGGGCTAGCCCAGTGTTTGGGTGGGGGGCAGCTTCCAAATCTCCATAGCCTGGTGACACCCCTCACGGTTCTTCCCCTCGGGGACTGGAAGGTGTTGGCTTGCAGGACCAGCAAGACGATGGAGGGAAGCAGCGTCCGCTGCTGCTGCTGCTGCGGTGCGAGGGGAAGCCAGCTGCGTCCAGCTGTGGCCTCTTTCCTCCCAGGCTACCCTAGGGCGGGGGTGGCCTCACCTTAGGGGTAGGCCGAGGAGGGGCCGCTCTGTGCTGGGGGTTGGAACATCTTGCCTTCTGCCTGCTGTGTTCTGCCCATGCCCCACCCCGGGCCTCTGCTTCTCAGGCTGTTTCACAAAGGCAGTTACACTGGATGAACTCTGGGAACACTACCCCTCGTGTCCAGCTCAGAACAGGGTGCCAGGGAGGGGCAAGGCGGGCCCAGGACATCCGCCCTGAAGGCATGGGAGGGCGGGCAGGGGTAGAGTCGCCTGTGTGCTCATCTGGGCAGGCCCCTGCTTTTTCCTGGAGATCTTCCGTGATCCGGGTGACCTTAACTTTGGGTCACAGGATCAGGAATCCAAAGATGCTGCAGAGTACTGTGCTCTAGCCTTGCACCTGGGCCAGAAGGGGAGCAGGCGGCTCTTGGCCAGGCCATGGACCCCCTGAATCCGGGGCAGCCTGCTGCTGGCAAACTCTTCTTGCAAGCCTCGGTTTTCTTCCTTGTGCTGTCCCGGCTGGACCTCATTCAGGCAGCTGGAGCCTAATGACCCTCGCCTGCTGGCCATTCACAGGACAGCCCTGCCGTGCTTAGTGACTGTATCGTGTCCCCTTGAGCCTTCTCCAGGCTGAGCATACCTGCTCTCGGAACTTTCCTCTTGACTAGGGCAGCGCAGAGCTGAGTAGAACAGGTCCCTGCCAGGTCCTAAGGCTGTATTAGCTTTTCTCCGTCAACCAGATGTCTTTTTCCACATAAATCACTGCTTTTAACCCATATCTTTCCTAAGCTCTACTTCTTCACCCCTCTGGACCCTGTTTCAATCTGTCAATATCTTTTTGTATCTTGATTCCAACATCCCCTTGTATTAGCTTTCCCTCCCTGCCTTGTGCCCTCTGCAAATCTGATAAGCAGCCTTCTGTGCCTCTATCTAAGCCACTGATAAAGGCATTAAACAGGATATGGTCAAGTTCAAGAAAGCCCTGTTGTCCCTAGAGAGCCCTCCAATCTGCTATCGATTCATTAATGAGGCCTCTTAGGATACAGTCGTTTGACCAGCTATGGATCTGGCTAACATCCTTGTCCACAGGACACTCTTGAGAAACTTCATCAAATGCCCTTGCTGAGGTCTCGATGCTCTGGCTCTATGGCCATCTCCTGGTTTCTATGTCTGGTGACCCTATCACAAATGGGGACTAAGTGGGTCTGGCATGACCCCCTCCTGGAGCCCTTCATGCCCTTTCATGTTGGCTCCCAAACCACCTGCTTATTAATCAGCTCTACAGTTCTGCTTGGAATTAACAGAAAATTAATTAGTCAGTTTTTTCTAGAATCTATCTTTCTGTTCTCTGTAAAACTGGGACAACATTTATTGACTTTTCTGCCCTCTTTTGTTTTCCATGATTTTTCAAGGATTGCTATTTCAGCTTCTGCAAACATACCTGCTGATTCTTCCAGAAGCTTCAAAGATAACTCATTCATACCCAAAGACAAACTCATTTAAAGCAGCTAGCTGCCCAGAAACCATTAAAAAACCCCAAGAACATTGTGTTTGGCTACACGAACAATTTTAAACAGGGGAAAATGACCTCTCTAAGCTAAAAACCAACTACAAAAAATATTTGCCACAGATGTTACAAAAGGATTGATTTTCCTATCATACAGGCAGGTCTTAAAACTCAGTAAGAAAAAGATACAAAGCCCGAGGAAAAAAGGGGTAAAGGATATGAATAAGCAGAAATAATAAAGGCCAATAAACATATGAAAATATACACAGTCTCATGATTAATGCAAAACAACAACGAGATTAGTTTTGTAAATGAACAGAGTGGCAAAAATTAAAATTTGATAAAATCTGCGGGCAGGATATGGAGAAATGGATTTGCATGTATGGTTGGCAAAAGTGTAAATTGCTGCAATGTATCTTAAAGGTAGGTCAATAATATTTATCAAAACTCATATGACTTTACCCTTAGAGACTTGATCACATATAACTCAAATATATGTACTAGGATGTTCATCACAAGATTATAAAAGCATGGGAAGCAAGTTAAAGACTTGTCTCTAGGTGGCCAGTCAAACCGACATATCTACAAAATGACCTACTATTTAGCCTTTAGCTGTGCATGGGCTGCTATAGGAAGATCTCCAAGACACAGGAAGTGGAGGAAAATAAGGTGCAGAACAGTATGATTCTATTTGTGTAAATCACATACCTAGGCTTAAGGAGTCATTAAAGCATTCTAAAGGATGTGTGCAGAACTGAAAATACCTCTGGAGATTGGGCCTGGGGTTTGGGGAGGGGGAGAGAAGTTTTGATTTTTGTTTTTTATCTTAGTATGTGGCTTCCATTTCTTTACCAAGTGCATGCATTGTTTTATAATTAAAGACGAAGTGGCTGCTTTGTCTCCTGCTGTCTCAACCTTTCAGGTTTTGATTATTCACCAAGAGCCTCTGACAGGCTCCAGATCCTTCTCTTTGATGGAGAAGACAGAAACAGCTAGGACTGGGGGATCTCTTTCTCTGTCTTGATTTAACTCTGCACTTTTGGAACCTTCCGGAGTCTCAGGGCTCTAAATTTGTTCAAAAGGACCTTTGTTGCCTTTGTTTTATCTTTTCATTGCTTTGTTGGAATACCACCACCCCCCCTCCCCGCCCCATTTATCCTCATTCTAGACTCTGGCCTCCAAACTACAGGTTCACTTCAAATTTTTTTTCCCTGGTGTTGGCTGTGTCTCTACTTCTGCTCAGGTCCCTGGTAAACCTGGGCAGCCACATTAACTGACATTTTAGAAGCTTTTCCTTTTATTCCTTGATACCATCTGTTATCATGGGTCAGAATCAGGGCATGGGAAATAGACCATATCCCTCTTTCCTCGAAAAGTTTTCATTTCTGCCTTCCTAAAGACCAGGGTATCTTTATTCAGAGCAAACTCTTTGGGCCCCAGGGAACTAGGGAGCCACAACAGAAATCAGACAGGAAGCCAGCCCTCAAAGGTCTTACAGTCCACCAGGAGGGCTGATACGCTGAAGGATTACGATGCAGATGGATTTAAAACCAGAAGTCACGCTCCAACACATCTTTGACTTTCCTTGTAGACATTTAAGCCTCTTGGAGGAGGGGGTGAGGAAAATGGAGTTTGGGGACTGATTCCCCCATCCCACCCTAACCTGATCATAATGCTATGGAGAGAGCTTTTGAAGGAAGAGATGCTCCAATTCTGGTTCTTGGGATACCTCAGGGCACTAAGGAAGGGACATGATTATTCCTTTTCAGTTGGCAGTTAAAAACAGTCATTAAAAGCTCTCTGGGCTTGGGAGAAAGTGTGTGTGTGTGTGTACACGCGTGCTTGTGTGTGCTCATGAATCCCCATTTTTGCTGGGTATAAGACTGAGGAAGGAAAGTGTGTGCTCTCAAGAAGCAGCAGGGGTAGGGGGTGGTATAGGAATGTGGGGAGTAGATTGGGGTCCCTTCTTCCACTAGCATCAAAATTGCAGTAACTGCAGATTAAGTGCTGCTGACCCCAGGAGACAGGCAGCTCTGTTTCCAAGGGAACCACATGCCTCCATCAAGGCCTCTGAAAGGGGGGGTGAGCCAGGAGGGAGCAGCCCTTCAGCCATCCTGGAGCAGCAGCCTGTAGAGTAGAGCCTTCAGCTCTGCTTCCACCTGCTGAGGGACCAGGGGCGACTAACTGCTGGCCAAGTTTCCAGTGGCAGGGCTGCTAGAAGCAGCTGGAATAGCTTGGCAGACCCAGGTCTCACGAGGGGAATTTGGCTGTGCCCCTAGGTCTCTGAATAGCTTTGGGGCAGTCCCTTTGTGTCTCTGGGCTTGGTTTTCCCCATCTGCACAATGAAAGCATGGGATAAAGATGCCTTAAGGATCTTGCCAACTCCAGGGCCGCCTTCTGACACCATCCCCTGTGATGTCCAGACCCCTGGCCCAAATAATTGACCAAACCCATCAAAGAGTATGAGGGCACTGGGTGATCCAGAAAAACCATGCCCCTGGCCAAACAGCTCCACTAGTGCCATCTCTATAGCAACCACGTCCTCCCCATCTTTAAGAAGCTAGTGGAGAGTCCAAAAGGCAAACAGGTGCTTTTCTCATCAACTTCAAGCAGGAGCAGAACCGGGAGCTAAAATGCAAGGAGGGGGCTCTGAGCTGAGGAGAATGTAAGATGGGAACCTTCCCCCTCAGGCCACAGCCCTTTGCTGGGACCCCTGGAAAGTCAGGAGCAGAGCCAAGTCTCCAGCAATCCTGGATCTGTCCACCCTTAATAGAATCCAGCATAAGGCAGCACAGACTCCAATTGTCAGGCTCAGAAAGACATGGCAGAAAGAGCCTAGCCTTGGGAGTCGGTCAGTCTGATTTCACTTGCAGGTCTGCCACATAGTGGTGGTGGGACAAGTCACTAACCTCCCTGAGCTTCAGCCTCCTCCTCTGTAAAATAAGGATACTAATACCCGCTTCACATGGTTGTGGTGAGGATTAGATGAAGTAAATAAAATACCTAGTAGAATTCTATAGATCTTCCAGGACAATGGTTCTCATCCCTGCTGCACATTAGAATCACTAAGGGAGCTTTTTGTCATGCCCAGTGCTCACGTCTGTCTGGGGTGGGACCTATGCTTCAGTATCTATGATGCTTTCTAGAGACGTCTGCTTCCAGCCACAAGGAAGCACTGGGAAATGGATTTAGCCTCCCACCTTAAACAACTAGAAAACTGGATGAAGTACAGGATATTGTGGTTCTCAGGCACTGGGCAACAGGCAGGGCAGGACTGTGATCCCTTAGAAAAGGAAACAAGGTGAGCCTGTAATTGAAGGTGGTGGAGAACAAGGGGTCAGAATTTATGGGGCAGAATACTGAAGACATGAGAGCTTTGAAGACAGAAGTCCACAGCATTGCTGAGGGATCCTCGGGTCTTTGGCTAAGAATTTGTCTGACCATGTATGAAAAGAAACCACCTAGGACCAGGAAAAGAGCCACTAGAAAGCTAATGGGCAGAACCATTTCCAGAGCTCATGAAGGTCTCTGTTCACCTTAGACAGAGTGGAAAAACCCCATAATACTTAAGAGCTCAGCTAGCACCCCCAAAAGTGTGCCATCTGAGTGTATCAAAATTAATCCTAGAATAAAGAGTGCTCTGGACCTGCCCTAAAAAAAAAAGATTAAAAATGAACCTTAAAAGGACCTAACTATTTCCAAGTAACTTAACTGTCCCAGAACAGCATTTAACAGGAATACATAAATATACAACACCCAACAAAGTCAAATTCTTAATGTTTGGCATCTAAGAAAAAATTACCGGGTATATTAGATTTTTATTGCAGTCATAAAAATTTACTCCAAACAACACACATTATCTAACAGTGTCTGTGGGTCAAAAGTCCTGGCACAGTGTAGCTCAGCTGGATTCTTTGCTTATGTCTCAGAAGGCTAATGTCAAGGTGTCAGTTGGATGTGTTTCCATCTTCCAAGTTCAACCTCAGTTCCTGTGATTGTAGGACTGAGGGACCCATTTTCTTTCTGACTGTTAGCTGAGAGTTGCTCTCTCCTCCTTAAAGCTGCCCACAGTTCTTCTCCTGCTGCCCCTACCCTCTTCATCCTCAAGCCAACAGCACTGCATAAATTTCTTCTTGTGCTTCAATTCTGTCTGACTTCCTCTTCCACCTCTGCTTTAAGGACTCATGTGATTACACTGGTCCCACTCAAATAACCCAAAATAATCTACCAATCTTAGAATCAAATGATTTGTGAACTTAATTACATTGGCAAAGCACCTTTTTACCAGGTAAGATAATATATTAATATCCCCCAGGATTAGAGTACAGAATCTCTTTGGACATTGTAATTCTTACAGGCATGCAAAGAAGAAAGAAAATATGACCTATTTCAGAAGAAAAAGAAATCAATAGAAATAGATCCAGAATTGACAGAGATATTGGAATTAGCAGACAAAGACATTAAATAGTTATTCTGAAAATGCTCCATATGTTAAAAAAGATAGAAGAAAACATGGCAGGATGAAAAAAGAAGTGGAATGTGTACAAAATACCCAAATGGAACTTTTAGACATGACAATTTCTATATTGAATTAAATTGGATGGGATTAATAACAGATTTGACACAACAGAAGCAAAGACAGTAAACTTGAAGACATAAAAACTATGCAGAATGAAGCATACACAGAGGGGAAAATGCAACAGAGCACCAGTGACCTGTGGAACATCTTCAAGCACTCTAATTGGAGTCACAAGCAGAGAAGGAAACAAAGCCCTTTTTGAACTAATGACCAAAAACTTTCTAAGCTCAATGAAAGCTATAAATCCACAGATCAAAGAATCTCAGAGAAACCCATAGCAAAAGAAACATAGAAAACCACACCAAGACATATCATAATCAAATTGCTGAAAAACCGCAGGAAAATGCAAACCTTCATAAAAGCAGCATAGGAAAAAACCACATTATGTATATACAAACATAGAAATGGCAACAGATTTCTTGTGAGAAACTAGTCAGTCTAGGAGAAGCACAGAGTGACATCTTTAAGGTTAAAAAGAAAAATAAGCTGTCAACCTCAAATTTAATACCCAGTAATTTCTTTTGAAAATTAGAGCAAAAGAGAGTCTATTTTGGACCAACTAAAGCTAAGAGAATTCAATGTCAGCAAACCTCCACTGTAAAAAACATTAAAGGAAATTATTCAAGATGATGAAAAATGACACCAGGTTGAAATTTGGATATATCTAGAGGAATCAAAAGCAGTGGAACTGTCGCCATGTGAGAAAATAGAAAATATTTTCTGAAGCCATTTTGATCCCTTTATAATTGATAATTTTTACACCTTTATTGAGGTAATATTGACATATGATACTACATATATTTAAAATATTTGATTAGTTTTGACATACATATACACTCATGAAACCATTACTACAATCAAGAAATTGAACATATCTATTGCTCCAAAAAGACTTTGTGCTTCTTTCTTTTTTTCCCCCATTTTAAAAAAAATTAAAGTTAATAGATCACAAGGAATGTTACATTAAAAAACATTAAAAAAACAAAAAACATAAGAGGTTCCTATATAACCCACTCCCCACCCCACCCCGACCTCATAGTCTTTGTAAATTGTATTTTTTGAAGATATATACATCACAAAAAAATGTTACATTAAAAAATATAATGGGAAGTGGACTTGGCCCAGTGGTTAGGGCGTCCGTCTACCACATGGGAGGTCTGCGGTTCAAACCCCGGGCCTCTTTGACCCGTGTGGAGCTGGCCCATGTGCAGTGCTGATGCGCACAAGGAGTGCCCTGCCATGCAGGGGTGTCCCCCGTGTAGGGGAGCCCCACACGCAAAGAGTGCGCCCTGAAAGGAAAGCCGTCCAGTGTGAAAGAAAGTGCAGCCTGCCCAGAAATGGTGCTGCACACACGGAGAACTGACACAACAAGATGATGCACAAAAAGAAACACAGATTCCTGTGCCACTGACAACAACAGAAGTGGACAAAGAAGATGCAGCAAATAGACACAGAGAACAGACAACTGGGGTGGGGGGCGGGGAAGGGGAGAGAAATAAATAAATCTTTTAAAAAATACAAGAGGTTCCCGTATACCTCATACCTCCCCACCCCACTCCTCCCACACCAACAACCTCCCCCATCATTGTGGCACACTCATCATTGTGCTTCTTTCTAATCCCTCCTTCCCACACCTCCCTACACCCCTCAGCCCCCCCAGCAAACACTGATCTGATTGATATCACTATAGATTAGTTTGCAATTTCTAGAGTTTCATAAACATGGAATCAATTAGTATGCATTCTTTTTATGGCTTTTTTCCCTCACAATATTTTGTTTTGAGATTTGTTCATGCTTTTGCATGTATTAATAGTTTACTACTTCTTATTGCTGAGTAGTATTCCATTGTTTGGATATACCACAATTTGTTTATCCATTCATTTGCTGAAGGGCATTTGGGTTGTTTCCATTTTGGGGTTTTTACAAATCTGCTATAATACATTTATGTAAATGCATTTTATGGACACATGCTTTCTTGTCTCTTGGGTAAGTACCCAAAAGTGGAATGGATGGATCACATGGCAACTGGTATGTTTAACTGTTAAATAAACTGCCAATTTTTTCCCAAAGTAGTTATATCATCTTATGTTCCCACCAGGGTTGTGTGAGAGTTCTAATTCTTCAACATCCTTACCAATAATTGGTATGGCCAGTCATTCGTATTTTGGCCATTCTAATAAGTATGTTGACTTCTAATTGTGGTTTTAATTTACAATTCCCTAATGACTAATGATGTTGAACACCTTTTCACATGCTTTCAGTAATTTAAAAATTGTCTTTCCCCGGCTTCTTGCTTTGCTTGTTCTGGTGAGAAATCTGCTAATTTGTTCCTTATCTTTTTTCCCTTTGCATATAAAGTGTTTCTCTTTACCCACTACCCCAGCTAAGATTTTCTCTTTTCACTGGTTTTGAGAAATTTATTATATGTCAAGTTGTAGTTTCCTTCATGGTTCCTGTTCTTTGGATTTGTTGAAATTCTTGCATTTGTAGGTTTATAGCTTTCACTAAATTTGGATAATTTTGGCTATTACTTTTTTTTTCTTTACTCTCCTTCTGCTGTTCTCTCTTTTGGGGATCCAATTAGTTGTATATTAGAACCCTTTGGTGGTGTTCACAACTCTCTGGCACTCTTCATTGCTTGGGATTCATTTTTCTCTGTGTATTTCATTTTGGATAGTCACCATTACTATGCTTTCAAATTCACTAATTTTTCCTTTTGTCATGTCTAATCTGTCATTAATCCCATCTAATATATTTTCAGTTCAGAAATTATGTTTTTCACCTCTAGATGTTCAATTTTTTAAAAATAGCACCCATGTCTCTACTTAAGTTTTTGAACATATGGAATTAGGCTAAAATAACTTTTTTAATGTTGCTTTCTGCTAATTACTACATTTGCTGTCAGTTCCAGGTCATTTTTGGTTGACTGATTATTCTCAGTGTGGGTTGTGTTTTCTGTTTCTTTGTATGCCTGGTAATCATTGATTGGATACCATACAATGTGAATTTTATTTTGTTGGGTGG
The DNA here is from genome assembly GCF_030445035.2 of Dasypus novemcinctus. Taxonomy (NCBI): domain Eukaryota; kingdom Metazoa; phylum Chordata; class Mammalia; order Cingulata; family Dasypodidae; genus Dasypus; species Dasypus novemcinctus. The sequence continues at coordinate 80,147,742 of NC_080678.1, read as the reverse complement.
TGTATATTTTTATATCACTATAAATATATTCTTGGACTTTTTTGGGGGATGCAGCTAAATTACTTGCAAAGATTTTAATCTGTTTGAGTCTTGCATTTATTATTTGTTAAGCAGATTTAGAGCAATGTTCAGGATAGGGCTAATTAATCCCCACTATTGAGGCAAGATCTTCCCACATATTCTACCCAATAAACAATCAATTATTAGTTTTTCCAGTCTTACATGTGAGAATAAGCACTATCCCTGGCTCAGTGTGAGCCCTGAGCACTGTGTCCTCTGATCTTTCCTATCGTTTTTTTTCCCCCAGTCCTCAGGTAGTTTCCTCACCACATGAACCACATGAACAGATCAGTACTCTGCTCTCTCTAAGGGAGTCCAATGCAGCTCTCCAAGGTTCTCTCTCTGCAACATTTTCTTTTTTGAATCTCTGTCCTATGAATTCTAGCTTTGTCTTTCCAAAGACACCTGCCTGGTTTCCCCCTTCCCATGCCAAGACCTGAAAACTCTAGGATGGCATTAAGCTGCAGGAATTATAGGGCTCACCTGGTTTGTTTCCTCTTTTTCAGAGATTACTCTCCTTCAATGCCTGGTGACCAGTGTCTAAAAATGTTGCTTTTCTTATTTCACTTAAAAAAATATATTTCATTTGGGAGGGTAAATCTAACCTGTTACTCTGTCTTCAGCCTATAATTAACAATTTAAAGATACAATAATGTATTTGGGATTTAAAACATATGTAGAAGTAATATATATGGCAACAATACAATACATAAACAATATTACAGTACATAGAGAATGGGAGAGAGAAATGGAAATATACTGTTGAAAGGTTCTTTACCAAGTGGTATAATATTACTTGACGGTAGACTGTCACAAGGGCAATATGTTTATTATAAGCCCTAGAGCAATTAAGAAAGAAGTAAAACAAAAAAGCAAAGCTAATACAAAGAAGAAAAACAACAAAAATATACTGGATAATTAGGAAAAATTTTCAGGATGGTAAATTTAAACCAGCAGTATCAATAATTACATTAAATATCAATTTCACTCCAATTAAAAGGCAGAAATTGTAAGATAGTATAAAAAGGGAAGATCCAATTATATGTTTTCTATAAGAAACCTGCTTTATATCTGAAGACACAGATATGTTAAAAGTAAAAGGGTGGAAAAATAAGAGCAATGCAAACATTAACCTAAAGAAAGTTAGAGTTTTTATGTTAATATCAGACAAAGTAGACTTCAGAACAAAGAATATTACCAGGGATAAAGAGAGTTATTTCACAATAATAAATAGGCCAATCAATCAAAAGGGTACAGTCCTAAAGGTGTAAGCTCTGAATATCAAAGATTCAAAATATATTAAATAAACCTGATAAAACTAAAACAGAAAGACAAATCTACAGTTATACCTGAAGATTTCAACCTTACTCTACAGTAATTTAACAAGCACAGTAAAAATAGAGAAGTACTGAACAATACTGTCAATCAACCTAAGTGACATTTACAGAATGTTCCTCCGAACAACAGCAGAATGTACATTCTTTTCAAGTGGTCATGGAACAGTCACCAAGACAGACCATATTCTGGACCATAAAACAAAATTAAGAAGATTGAAACAAACAAAGTATGGTGTCTGAACACAGCAGAATTAAATTAGAAATCAATATAAAAAAATTCCTGGAAAATCCTCACATATTTAGTAAATAAATAATGTACTCCTAAATAAATGATGGGTCAAGGAAGAAGTCATAAGGGAAATCAGAAGAAATCTTGCTCTGGATGAAAATGAAAACAAACCATATCAAAATTTGCAATATGCAGCTAAAGCAGTGCTTAGAGGGACATTTATAGTATTAAATGGTTAATTATCAATAGAAAAAGAAGAAAGGTCTTAAAATCAATTTTGTATAATCAATGGCTTTTAGTGTAATCACAATGTTGTATATTCATCATCTCAAAAATTTTAGAACAATTTCATTACTCCAAAAAGAAAGATTCCATGCCCCTCCAAAAAGAAAGATTCTACGCCCCTTAGCATTCCTTCCCCAGGCCTACATAACCACTAATGTAATTTCAAATTATACATTTTGGGTAGATTTTATGGTATGTAAGTATATCTTAATAAACTTCTTAATAAATAATAAATAAATAATTGTACAAGAATAGCCAGAAGTAGCAGCTATGTATAGCAGGGGAAACAGAGATTGAGAGGCGGGGAATTTTCTTTGTCTGTTTTTTGTTTATTATTATTATTAAAATAATGAAACTTCTAATAATGATTGAAGTGATGAATGTACAACTGTGATTATACCAAATACCATTGTTTGTACACTTCGGATGAATTGTTTGTTTTATTCATATGTATCAATAAAATTGATTGGCTTAAAAAATCAATTATGTAACTTACCTCAAGTTTCTAGGAATGCCCTAAATTAACAGGGAGACAAAAACAAGGACACTAGACAATTGACAATTGAGGAAATTGAACACTCATGATTTTAAAAAATACTTCTCAGCAAGCTAGGAATAGAAGGGAGCTTCCTCAATCTGATAAAGGGCACTTACGAAAGAACCAACAGCTAATATCACACTTCATGGAGCTTGACTGGAAGTCTACCCGTAAGATTAGAAATCAGGCAAAGATGACCATTCTCACCACTTCTTTGAACATTGCAATAGAGGGCCTGCCCAGTTCAAGTAGGTATGAAAAAGATATAAAAGCCTTACAGATTGGAAAGAAAAAAATTAAAACTACCTTTTTATTTTTTTAGCCCCCCATTGCGGCGTTTTGCTTGCTGTCTGCATTCTGTGTCCATTTGCTGTGCGTTCTTCTGTGTCTTATTTATTTTTATTTATTCCCCACCCCCTTGCGACTTGCTTGTTGTCTGCTCTCTGTGTCCATTTGCTGTGTGTTCTTCTGTGTTTTTGCTTGTCTCCCTTTTCGTTGGGTCGCTTTGCCGGGTCGGCGCTCCACAGCTCCTGTGGGCCGGCGGCACTCCAGGCACTTGCGAGCCATAAAACTATCTTTTCTGCATATGATATAATTAATTGTCTATGTAGAAAGCCTAAGAGATAAGACGATGCTACTAGAATTTGTAAGTGTGTTTACTGTGGTAATAGGATATAAGACTAATGCATAAAAATCCATTGTATTTATGTATATTGATAATAAACAATGGGGCCTTCAAATTTTAAAATACCATTTCTAATAGCATGAAAAAAATGAAATATTTTGGAATAAATTTAATAAAACCTGTGCAATTTCTGCACTAAAAACAGCAAAATATTTAGAGAAATTAAAACTGATTTGAATAAATGAGAGATATACAATGTTCCTGGATCTGTAGATTCAGTACTGTTAAGAGTCAATGCAGTTCCTGTCAAAACCCCAGCAGGATATTTGGAGAAACTTAAAAGTTCATTCTAAACTTCATATGGAAATGCAAGGATGTAGAATAGCCAAAATAATTTTGAAAAACAAAACAGGCTTGTAGATCTTATTGTATTATATTTAATAATTATAACTATTTAGCTCAATGGAACAGAATAGAGTGTCCAAAAATATACCCAGACATATATGGTTAATTGGTTTTCGACAAACGTGCTAAGATAATCCAATGGGCAGAGAATAATCTTTTCAAAACAAATTATACAAGAACAATTAGAAGGTTCCTGGCAAAAAAGCGAGCCACAGCCTTACCTCACATCAAGCACAAATATTTAACTCAAGACAGATAATTCATCTAAATTTGGAAGCTAAATCTCCAAATTTCTAAGACGAAGCATTTGAGAAAATAATTGTAACTTTGAATTCAGCAGACATTTCTTAAATAGGACACAAAAGTACAAACCATAAAAGAAAAAAATGATAAAGTGGCCTCCTCAAAATTTTTAAAAATTTACTCTTCACAATTTATTGATAAGAAGCCAAAAAGGCAAGGTAGAGACTGGGAGAAAATATTTGTAAAACATGTATCTCAAAAAGAATTTGTATCCAGAATATATAAATAACTCTTGCAACTAAATAAGATAACAAGCAAGTCAGAGGTGAAAGATTAGAACAGATCTTTCAGCAAAGAGGTTAGAGGAGTGGAATATAAACACATGAAAGGATGCTTAACCACATTGGTCATTACAGAAATACAAACTAAACTACAATGAGATAGCACTATGTACCCACTAAGAATGGCAAAAATTGTAAAAGACTGGCAATATTATATGTTGATCAGGATTTAGAACAACTGGAGCTCTCATACATGGTGGGAGTGTAGGCTGGTACAACTATTTTAGAAAAAAGTTTCAAAGTTTCTTTTAAAGTTAAACTATACCCAACATGGCTCAGCAATCCCACTATTAGGAATCTACCTAAGGGAAACGAAAACATGTTCATACAAAGAATGTGCTTGAATGCTCATAGCAGTTTTGTTCAAAATAACCAATTGTGGTACATCCATACAGTGGAATACTATTCAACTACAGAAAGGAATGAGCTTCTAATACATGAGACCACAGGAATGAATCTGACGTGCATTTTGCCAAGTTAAAGAAACCAGACACAAAGGAGAACATTTTATATAATTCCATTTATTAAAAATTCCAGAAAAGGGGAAAGTAGAATGGTAGAAGCTGATCAGTGGTTACCAGGGGCCTGGGTTGTAGGGAAGGATTATCTTAAGGCAGCATGAAGGAGATTTAAGGGTCGATAGAAATGTTCTATATGTTGATCGTGATAGCGGTTATGTGAATATTTATATTTGTCACAACTCATCAAATTGTACTCTTAAAATAGGTGATCTTGATATATGTAAATTAAATCTCAACAAAGCTATTTAAAAATTTTTTTATTTTTACACTTTAAAAAAATTAAAGTTAATAGATGACAAAGAACGTTACACTAAAAAACATTTTAAAAACGTAAAAAACATGAGGTTCTCATATACCCCACTCCCCACTCCCCACCTCATCTTTTTTTTTTATCTTTTAAATTCATGTATTTATTGTAGGTAAACATTAGATCAATATAGCTATTTCAAAAGAATTTCTGCATAAGTTTTATAATTCAGTATTTCTTTGTTTTCTTTTTTTATCTTTTAATTTTTAAAATTCATTTTGTAAAAATATTACATTAAAAAAATATGAGGTCCCATTCAACCCCACCGCCCCCACCCCACCACTCCCCTCCCCCAGCAACACTCTCTCTCATCATCATGACATATCCATTGCATTTGGTAAGTATATCTCTGGGCATCGCTGCACCTCATGGTCAATGGTTCACATCATAGCCCATACTCTCCCACGTTCCATCCAGTGGGCCCTGGGAGGATCTACAATGTCTGATAATTGTCCCTGAAGCACCACCCAGGACAGCTCCAAGTCCCGAAAATGCCTCCACATCTCATCTCTTCCTCCTATTCCCCGCACCCAGCAGCCACCATGGCCACTTTTCCCGCACCAATGCCACATTTTCTCTGTGGGCATTGGATTGGTTGTGTCCATTGCACCTCTATGTCAAGAGGAGGCTTAGATTCCACCTGGATGCTGGATGCAATCCTCCTGCTTTCAGTTGTAGACACTCTAGGCTCCATGGTGTGGTAGTTGACCTTCTTCAACTCCATCTTAGCTGAGTGGCCACCCCATCATTTTTGTAAATTGTGTTTCGTTGAAGATATATACATCACACACAAAAAATGTTACATTAAAAAATATAGGAGATTCCTGTATACCCCCATCCCCCCACCCCGCTCCTCCCACACCAACAACCTGCCCTATCATTGTGGCACACTGGTTGCACTCGGTGAACACATTCTGGAGCACTGCTGCACCACGTGGATAATGGTCTTTAAAAAAAAGGCTCTCCAGGTGACTCCAACATGAAGGCAGGGTGGAGACCAGTGATCCAGGCTCGCTCCCTCATTTTACTGATGGGGAAACAGCAAGGCCCGGGAAAGAGAAGCACCCTGGAGGCATTGAGTCCTCATCTATGGGTGACGTGAGTGGGTGAGTGAGAGGATGATGGATGAATAAAAAGAATTTGCCAAGTGGCTCTTAATGGGGGCAGAATAAGCGTGAGGGTCAGAGCAGCCTCGGAGTTGACCGGCCACCCTCCTGGGTGGGGTGGGTGGGTGAGGTCAGGGATCGGGGCTGCTGATTCCCTCCACACTGCCCGCCCCGCTACAGGTCCCGAGGCTGGCTTGGGCGGGATGGATGGATGGGAGCCCTAAAAAGGAGCAGCGCCTCGTTATCCTACCACCCAGGGTGTGGGCTGCGGGGGAACCCCAGCCTCACCGGGTGCTTGTGAGAACTGGGATCTCAGGCTCCACGCCAAACCTGCGGGACGGGGACCTGTGTTTCAGAGGTTGAGAAGTTGTACGTTGGAGGACTTTACGAAACTGAAGGTGGGGGTGTTGGTGGAGGCGACAGGGCCGGGGTCCCATCTGATTCTTCTACAGAGGCAGCAAGTCAGAGACAAGACTGCTGGGCTGGGGTCACCTTGGTCGGGCCACTTTCCTCTCCTGCACTTCCATGTCCTCACCTGTAAAATGGGCATCAGAATTCCTGCTCTGCCTACCTAGCAGGATGGTCAGAAAGGACAGGAGAAGGCGGGTGTGAAACCACCTGGAGCTGTTGGGTGCGGGCGCACCCCTTCTCTCTGCACCCCCCCCCAGCAGGGTCTGCTGCTGGCCATTCCAGGCACCCTGACGTCCAGGGCTCCCAGCGCAGGCCCAGCCCCACAGCGAGTGCTCAGCAAATCCTCGTGGCCCGGTGGTGACTTTGCAGCCATCTGGTCTCCGTTTCGCATCTCTCCCCTCACAGCTTCTCACGGGTGGCCGAGAGCCAGTGCAGCACCCCACTTGTGTTAAGCGGAAGGAAGGAGTTGCAGCTGGAGATGAGAGGATGGTTCGAGGGAGGCTGCTCTGGGGAGCAGATTCCTGGGGCCTCCCACCCTTGGGCATCAAGGAGCCCTGAGCCTCCTGGGGCTCTCTGTCACCACTTCCCGTGGCCCAGCAATGAGGGACAGCTGACCCCCTCTCAGGGGGCCCTCCTCGGGTACATGGCAATAGCTCCCGAGACAGGAAAGGCAATGACTTCCAGCTTCCTCTGGAGAGGGAGGACTCTGTGGATGGAGGCTGAGGCCAGCAGCCCTGGAACCCCTGTGTGCTGAGCAGCCCCTCCTGGCACCGGCAGCCGGGGCTCATTCCCGCTGCGTGAGAGGCTGGTCCGACAGCAGACGGCCCACCACACCGGTATTCCTTTGCGCTGAGGTTTCCTCGCATGTCCTGCGACTCCCCCGCCATATGTGGTCACTCTCCTTGCATTCATTTCCCTCCCCGGTACACCAGTGCTGCCCCAGTGGAACAAATTAATCCCCTCAGCAGATTGTGCCAGTCTTTTGGCAGGCATGATACTTCCCCAGCATCAAGTTAACTTGCCTAGCAGTCATTGCGACCTCCTGGCACCAAATGTTATTTCTGGAATGCCTGGGGACTCCGCTGGCACGAGCTGGCGCTCACACTGGCACAGGGACGCGTTCTCTGGGCAGGTGCAGGTTTACTCGGTATGCACTGGCTAAGAGCTGAAGCCTCTACTCTAGTTCTCATTTCTTGTGTAAATCAGAAGGCATTGTCTCTATGGCTATTTTCAGGATACCGCAGGGGCAGTAGGGATTTGTTTCATCTGGCTTTCCAGCTTCTAGCACCAAAGGTATCTAATATTCATCTCAAGCCTAACATGGCCAGAATAGAACATTTGATGCCGCTCCCCAAAACCAGTTCCCCATCTCAGTAAGTGGCACCATCTGGCGCTCACTTAAGCCAAAACTCAGGTGTCATTCTCAAGTCCTCCCTTCTTTCCTTACAGCCAATCCTGCTGGTTAGCCAACGACCTCCAAATCAGTATGCATTTTCTGTAACTGCTATAGGGAATCCCTTCAATCTTGGTGCCAACAAACAACACACATTTATTCTCTCCCAGTCCTGGAGGCCAGATGTCCAAAATCAGTTTCACTGGGCCAAAATCCTGAGTCAGCAGGGCCACACTCCCTCCGGGGGCCTAGGGGTGAGCAGGTGCTTGCTTGCTGCAGCTCCTGTTGGCCACAAGCGCTCCTTGGCTTGTGGCTGCACCCCTCCAGCCCCTGCCTCTGTGGTCACACAGCCTGGTCCTCTTCTGTCCATGTCAAACCTCCCTCTGCCTCCTTCTTGCAAGGACAAATGCAATTGCAATTAGAGCCCACCTAGGTAATTGAGGAAGATCTCCCCATCTCAAGGTCCTTCACTTAAGCACATCTGCCATCCAAGGTAATGCTCACAGGTTCTGGGCATTAAGGCTTGGATATCTTTTTTTGGGATGTGTGTGTGTTGGGGGAACATACTCAGCAGTTGATCATTATCTTTGAAACTCTCTTCTCATGTTTTCATTATCTTTGAACCTCTCTTCTCATGTTATCCATCCATCTGCTCCTGTACTGGCCATTCTTCTCATTCACCTTTGTTTGAAATCTCCACACAGGGTATCCACCGTCTACTCAGTTGTTCAAATAAAAAAATCTATGACATTCTTGATTTCACTTTTCCCTCACTGCCTTCCACAGCCAGGGCATTGGCCTGTCCTCGCGGCTCCCCCTCTGCTCTACAGCCCCAGTCTTCCCTCTTCATGTTTCCTCCACTCACTTCTCTCCATCCTCGCTGTGACCTCCTTTGTCTGTCGTCCAAACCACCTCCTCCCTCACCTAGATGCCTGCAATAGACTCTGCGGCCAAAGGGATGCATCAGAAGCTCCAAGTGCCCGCTGCATTTCCTCTCAGCCTCGCTTCTGATTCCAGCCACAGCTGCAAAGAACAGTTCCATGAGGGTTTCCACTGGCAGGGTCTTACCTTAAGTGCAGGATGTGTGACTTTTGCTTTCTGCAAGGCTCCTATGATCCCAGAGGGTTGGATGTGGGCAGGCGTCTGCATGGCAGGAAGTGTGTGCAGCCTGGAAGTGGGGGGGTAAGGAGGTAGAAGTCAACTTATAAATGCTCCCCCCATGGATTATCACGCGGACAGTTCCAAGAGGCATTCCAAGTTCTCAGAAGGTTCCAGGGGACTCAAACCCCTGGTTTCCCACAGTGAGGCACAACTCAGTAATGTACCTGTAGGTCAGCTTTTTTTCATTCCCTCTTTTTTCTCTCTCCTTGATACCTGGGGTTCACTTTCCAAATAAACTCTCTGCACCCAAGCCCTTGCTTCAGACCCCACATTGGAGAGGAACCCATGCTGAAAGAGTGAAATTTCCAAAATGCAAATTCAGTCCTGATGCAGCCCCCTCTCCCACCTCGCTCAGGTCCTTTCAATAGCTCTCCATTCTTCTTGTGCTAATAAGGGAGCTCTTTCTGTGACTGACAAGAGTCTAAAGTTTTTTCCTACTAATTCTCTATCCCATTTTTTCCTGCCCTCCTTTCCACTGCCCCCTCTCCCAGGCCTCTGTGGCCTCCTTTCAGTGCCCCATGCTCTCTGGAATTTCTCCCCACTCAGGGCTTTTGCACAAGCTGGTCTCTCTTGCTGGGGTTCTCTTCCCACCCCTCTCCTCCTCCTGATAACTCCAGCTTGTTCCTCACCTCTCAGCTCAAGCGTATTTCCTCTGGAATATCCCCCATTTACTCACAGACCAGGGAACGCTCCCTATTAAACATTCTTCTAGCACATCTTTGGGTAACTTTCCTTCTCTGCAGTGTTTGTTACACTTGCAGTTTTAGTTCTATTCGTGTTCTTATTTGACTAATAGCTGTCTCGCCGTTGGATGATAAGCTCCAGGAAGATGGAGATACTCCATTTTTGCTCCCTGGTTATCCTCAAAGACCTTGCACATATAAGGCACATGTTATAGGCATTCAATGTTTGTCAAATTAATGAATGAAGGAAGGCATAATTATTCCCCAGTGCTCAAGGTACACATACTGCCACATTTCTACATCCTTTCTAAATCAAATTGAATCCAGCTTTAGCATCCACCAACTATCAGTAACTTTCCAGCCTTTGGCTGAATAAATGACCCAGACTTACAGAATCCTGAGAAAGCAAAGTGGGATTGTTCTCTTTCTTGCTAGGAGTGTGGAGTCATCCCCATCATTCTTCTTTGCTGAGCCCTATGAGCGCTCCATCCAGTTCAAGGTTGCTAGCTCCACTGGGTGCTCCACCCTTCCCTGCCAGCTGGACCACAGCAGTCATGCAGTGACTGGTCCTCACTGCCACTTTTTTTTAAAGATTTATTTTATTTATTTCTCTCCCCTTCTCCCCCACTGTTGTCTGCTCTCTATGTCCATTTGCTGTGTGTTCTTCTGTGTCCGCTTGCACTATCAGGCGGCACTGGGAAACTGTGTCTCTTTTTTGTTGCATCATCTTGCTGCGTCAGCTCTCCAAGCGTGCAGCACCATTCCTGGGCGGGCTGTGCTTTTTTCACACGGGGTGCACACCTTGTGCATGGGGGACCCCTATGTGGGGGCGCCCCTGAGTGGTATGGCACTCCTTGCATGTGGCAGCCCTGTGCATGGGCCAGCCTACCACATGGGTCAGGAGGCCCTGGGGATCGAGCCCTGGACCCTCCATATGGTAGATGGGCACTCTATCAATTGAGCCACATCTGCTTCCCCCTCACTGCCACTTATGCACCAGCCTGTCTGGGCCCTGCTCCCTGGGAGTGAGCTCAGGTGCACATGCCCTCCAAGCCCAAGAAGCCTGAAACACTGTTCTCTTCACAAGCTACAGGTACAATTGTACTCAGGTGCTAGCTTATTCTGTCCTTCTCATGTTCAATACACATAGACTTCCTTCAACTCCTCTTTTCCTTCTCAAGTGGTTTGATTCCAAAAGTGAGACCCCAAACCTAGAACCACAGAAGTTATCATTTACCTTTACTCAGGGGAGGGAGAGATGATGCAAAGACACAGTGGTTAGTTTCTAACCTCCTTCGTGGTGGCGGGGTAAATTTTACAGTATTGAATTCCTAATGAATCAAACTGCTGTACTTGCATACCATTTCAGGTGGTTTCCAGATATCTTCAAGTCCCACTCTATTTCCTTGGCTGTATTTATTGTCACCTTCCTTCGTAAGGCGCGGTCTGTGGTGCTGAAGCATCACGAGGCTCAAAGGTGAGGTCGTTTCCCCGATTTGTTCACTTCTGTCCAAACTTTCCCAAGACTTACACTTCTTAATTATTTTATTTTCTGAATGAAAAGTGCTTTTCTTAACTGTTGCAACAGAAATAGAATCAGGCCTTTCATTTCTCATTGTTTGCAGCTGATTCTTGTACTTTTGGCAGTTCTATCGTATTTCCAAAAGCTACAATTTTCTCATATGGGAAGTCAGGGAAGGGTTGGGGTTCCATCCCATCTGCATCCTTTTTGCTACGACCAGTGTATCTGGGAGAGATGCTGGAACTTGGGTGTGGGAGGAATGTGTACATGGACTGACAGTATGAAGCATGGCTTATTTCATTCATTTCCTTTAGAAAAATGCTTGGTATATTCTAACCACTTGGTTTCCTGAGCAAGAGGCCTCTGAGTCATCTCCCGCACAGCCTGTGAGTCAGAGGTTAGTTCAGAAGTGTGTTCATTCACTTCTTTCCATTCCACCACTGTGGCCTTTGATCAGACCCTCATCTCTGAATCACAGCAAATAGCTTCTAGTGGGTCTCCCCGCCTCCAGGTTACACCTGCAGGTCAATCCTTTACACCAGTTGGAGGGCTCCTTCCAGCACAAAGAACCGCTCTCCATTTCACTTAAGCGTCAAGTCTAAACTCCTTCACATGGCACCCCCAAGCAGCTGTGCTCAGTCCCTCCACTGTGCCTTTATCTGCACCTTCCACCGTGATTCCTCTGCCTGGAAAACTCCTCCTCAGGCCTCCATGCCCAACTCAGATGGCCCCTCTTCCTGGCATCTTCTCTGGGCTCCACTAGGCTCTCACAGGCAACAACCCACACCCCACGGCCTCGCTGCCCTTCTCACTCAGTGCAGGGGAGGATCACGATGGCCTCGTCTTTCTACTCCAGGCTCTTCACCCCACGCCCAACAAGTGAGAGGTGCTCAGACAGAGGTCACTGGATATCTAGCAGGTTGGTAAATTTTGTCTGGCTTGTCGCTTCCCTTGGAGATCAGCCTCTCCCCTCCTAGCCTTAATCCCTCTCACTGAAACTTTAATTCTTGTCTTCAGGAGTACATAGCAGCTGCCAGTCACCTCTCATGTCTTGGTTTTCAGAAGACTGTGTTTGTATCACCCCTAACTCCCTTTGGCTTCCAGCCCCTTATGCCTTCTCAGAGACTCCTCAGTTCAGAAGGACTGCTTTATTTTTATATAGAAGGAGTCTGTGGGCGAGAGAGAGTGAGATACCTGTACAGCCTGCAAGGCCCGGAAACTGAAAATATTCTTTTGCAGGCCAGTGCTCCTGTCTTCCCTCCACTCCTCCTGGCAGCCAGGAGCTGAGATCTCCCAGCATCTTTTAAGTCCCAGCCTACCTAAAATGCTCCATAGATCAAGCTTAGAATTAGGAAACTAAGCAAATATTTGCCACATGCATAGGGGAAAGAAAATCTCCCCCAGTTGGGAATGACCTGATACCTCCCTGCAGGTGGTCTCATTCATACAGAATATAATACTCTGAGCCTGATAGCACTTTCCCCCATAGGGAAGGGGCTGGGGTTTATATGTGGGAGCCGAGAGGCATTCTGGGTATAGGAATTGGGAATAGAGTTCTAGATGTGGGTTATCTGTGTACCAGATATCTTAAAGAGGGTGAAATTCTGGGTGTGATGGGTGGGGGTATGAGGGTGCGAGAGTCTGTGTTTGGGGGTCTGTGCGTGTGCTGCACGGTCTTGGGGATCACATAGCCTGGGGAGCTGCCTGGCCAGCAGCATGTGACCTGAAGCAGGTGAAAGTCAAGATGGGAAGAGTTTCAGGCAGCAGGAGTGGGGCTCACAGGTGGGTGCAGGCAGTCTCTTGGCTTATAGTGTGGGGTCCACTCTGGACTACAGACTTTAGGGGATACAGAGTGAGTCCTTCGCAGGATGAATTCCAGGAATTCAGGAAACAAGATGAGACCAGGAGGAGCAGGAGAGGCCCAAGGAGCACTGCTGATGGGCCTTGAGAGGCACAGAGACGCTGAGGTCTGAGGGTCAGAGAGGACAGTTTTGCAGAAACGAACCGTAAGGGACCAGAGGGATTTGAGTGTTTGGGGGAGTGGCAGGTATATTACAGGTACATTACAGCAAAGGTGCAAGGAGCTGAGAGCGCATTTAGGGGCAGCTCTAGCACATGGACTGAATGAGCCGCCCAGGACAGCACACTCATCTGCCTGATGGAGGCAAGGAGGTGACGCGGTGAGTGCAGCAGGCCAGGTGTAAGATGGAATTGGGAACGTGGGGACAGACAACTGAAGAGAGTACCCAAAACAGGTAAAGGCATTCCAAACAAACCAAAACAAAACTGGGCAGGCCAAGCGAAATCGCAGACAGGAGAGTAGGGGAGCTGTGGCTGATTGAGGGTACGTGGCAAAAGCCCCGAAGGCCCAGCCCAGCCATAGAGGGAAATTCTGTGATGATGACGGGGTGCGAGGCTGCCAAGGGCCCCAGGGTGACAACTGTCTCTGGCCAGGGCTTTAGTCACCCTTCCGTTAGGAGGGGCTAAGTACCATGGACCCAGCACAGTTGACTGTGGACCCATATTGCGCTCACAAGATGACCACATTTCCCTGCTCCTCCAACCCGAGGACCCCAGCCAAGCCCCCTCCACTACTTGCTGTCCCCTGGGCCTAGCTTTGTGTTTGGATCTGACCCATCATCTCCCAACCCATTACAATGCTCCAGTGCGCAATTCGGAGCTGACCCGACCCTGACTGCTTCCCGCAGGCCTGGTCCTTTGGGACGTGACCCCCTCCTGCCGCCCCCCAGAGTCACCTAATCCCCTTTCATCCCCCTCTGGCGAGGTAGGAAGAGGAGGGGTCCAGGCACCCTTCTCCCATTGTCTGTGCTCCTTGAAACGTTTAAAGGGATTAGGGGCTGGGGGCTGGGCTCGGGGCGCCTTCGGGGATGTGTGTTCAGTGGGGGAGAAGATGAGATTCCATCCTGCCGGTCCAGAGGGCTGGTGAGTGCAAGATAGATGGTGTGGATAAGGGGGCATCCAATTAATTCCAATTTAAACCCAATTTGGTCTCCTTTATAATTAGAACAGCAGGCTTGTTTTAATAGTGGATTATCTCTCCCAGGCAGTCGTTTGTCATCACTCTTTCTCTCACTGGGTCTTCTTGGACCACCCCACTCTGGCAGGGGGAGGTCTGGGGGGTCCTTCCACGCTGGGGGAGGACAGGGCACTGAACGGGTGCAGAGAGGAATGGCCAGAGACTTGTGCCCCATCAGCTGTCACCAGGTCTAGCCTGAGAGTCCTGCTCTGTGCCTCAGTTTCCCAGCCCATAAAACGGTGGAGGGGCATGTCAGGGAGCATTACTTACTCTGACAAGCCTAGGAGAGAAAGGGAAGACATTGAAGGTAGATCTAGAAGGAGAGGCCATTGGGCTCAGAAGGCATGTCAGAGACCTGGGCATTACTGTGTGACCTTAGGCGAGTCACTGGCCTTTCTGCGCTTCCGGTTTTTCTTGCCAATTGCATTAGAAACCATCTTTCAGTAACGTCTTAAAATGGCCCCATTTTTCAAGTGAACAAGAAAGGCTGTATGGGGGGAGGTGCTCTCTCTGCTCCGTTCCCTCTGGAGGCCCTTTGGGGACCCACTGGTCAGAAACCATGGTCAGAAAACAGGGTGTGGGATGGCTCTGCAGGTGCTCAGGTGTTGACCTGGGAAAACAAATAACCTCCAGCGGCTGCCAGAATCCATGTGATGGTTGAGCTGGAGTGGGGGGCTCTGGTGGGCTGCCTGGGCTGGCACTCCCCCCCCTCCCCGATTTCGGCTGCGGTGGCCCTTTGCATTTTGTCACACCTTTGTCTCATTGGGCCCCATGCCCACTTCTCGAGCTGACAGGGCCATTGTAGTCATTACTCCCATTTGGCTGATAAGAAAAGAGAGGCTGGGAAAAGGGGTTGTGGAGGCCATCCTGTTCTTTAGAGCAGGGGTTCTTAACCCGGGGATTGGGGAGCTTGAACTGAGAAAAAAGTCAACTTACTGACTTTATTTTCTCTGAACTCTAACTGAAATCCAGCATTTCCTTCTCTTATGAATGTGTGCAATGGATAAAGGGTAGTGGTATTCATTGCACCTCACTGGTAGAGGGGCCCGAGGAACAGAAAAGGTGAAGAGCCCTGCTCTAGAGGCAGAGAAAGCCCCGCCGCCCTGCGTCCAGTCTTGCCCTGGAGCCCCTACCCCAGTTCACAGGTGACGAGCCCCAGGCAGCCAGCCCCTGTCCTGGGGCCAGCTGCTGCTCTGGGTGACACAGAGCTCCGGCCTGCCGCCCTCGCCCTCCCTGCACCTTAGCACCCGAACCCCAGCCTCAGCCTGGGGCCTCACAAATCCTCCCAGGGACGTCTGGGTAATTAGGAGATTCTTCATTTACTGATGACACTTTTCATTACCCAGAATGAACGCAGACGTGTTCCCTCCCTACCGCCCAGGCAGGCCGTTCCTCACGTCGGCAGGATTGATGGGCCGGCAAGGTCGTGCCAGTGGCTCCCTCCCCGCCTTCGCAAGTGCCCCCCCAGCCCCCGCAGGCTCTGGCGCACTCCTTCCTCAGAGCACAGGACAAGGTGCTTGACAACCCCATATTTAACCCACACAGTCTCCCTCTGGTTGACTCGTACCGTCCTCTCTTTTTCGTGGGGAAACTGAGGCTCAGAGAGGTCAACTACGTTCTCTTTCCCAAGGTCACAGAGCTGATGAATGAAAAAACAGCCAGGTTCCTCACCTCTCCCTAAAAATCCCATGCTCTCACTCGCACACACGCATTGTGATGGGTCACACAATTCTAGAGGCCTTGGTTCTACAACTAAATTCAAAAGGAGAGCCAAAATTCCTGATTCCAGAACAGGCAACTTCCTCCTCATAGAAATGGAACCAGACCGGGTCGTGGGCAGCCCCGGCCTGGGCTGGGCCTTCCCCCATGGGGCGGCGTGGCCAGGCGCCCTTAGGCGACCGCTTTCTGAGTGGAGACCCCGCGCAGCCTGGCTCTGGGAGCTCACCTGTGGCGCCTGGAGGCCTCAGGCAGTAGCTGGAACAAGGGGCAGGGGGCGAGTACCCCTGCCGACTCCCTCCCCACACTCAGTCTCTCTGTCACTCTGAGGCACTCAAACTTGCCCTGGGAAGTTCTTTCTTAGAGCTAATATGAGCTTCTATAACTGCATTGGGAGGACTCCTAGACCAAACAAGAGAACTGTCCTAAATTTGGGACGAGGGATGCTGAAGGGTGAGGAAAGGAGGTTTAACCTGCCAAAGCCTCCCATAAAGCTGGAAAAATAAGGCTTTTTGCCAGAAAGGTTTTTCTGTCCTGAGGGAATTGCATAACAGCAGGGTAGTTTATTTATATAAATGAATATGTGTGTATGTGTGTGTGTGTATATATATATATATATATATATATATGCTTTGTGATATTTGTGAGAACTTAACACACAGCATGAAAGCTTAAAGCTGACAAGTGAAATTTAGTTAGCAGGGCGTCCCTTATTCTAGATTTATTACTTCACCAGGGACTCGTGCAGGCTGCAGGGCTAGAGAGCTGGTGGCAGGGAGAAAGCCGGAGACCCAGGCACCGGTTGAATTATGAGTCACAATTTATAAACCATTACGTGCTGTGGATTCCAACGATATTTATTGCACTTGCATTTAAAACTCAGTTTCGCAAATAGGGAGGAAAAGGGGACCTTAAAACTGTGTGTTTGAGCTGCGCCTCACCCTGAGGCCGCCCTCAGGGCTGCAAAGGGCGCCCCAGCCTGCAGCCGCAGCCCTGGGGATAGCGCGATACCCCTCCCGCCCGTGTATGGCACTGCCCTTCTTGCTGGAGAAGACAGGGACCTTCTACCTGTGTGGGGCCTTCTATTATGGCCGGGTGCCCCCTGGAGATGCTTTTTTTAAATAACAAGCCTAGGAGGAAGCCCCCTTACTCCTTAGTCCCCCCATGATGACTGGGGCAGTTGAGGCCCAGAGGGGTGTACTGGTTTACTCTGAGAGGTAACACAGTGTAATTTCTCCAAGGTGGAGCCAGGCAGACTGAGGTTCCAATCACGTCTGCTGCAGTGGGCAGGGGGCCCGATCTCTTTGAGCCTCAGTTTCCTCATCGGAAATAAATAAGGATGATGTAAGACAACATGTGAGATGGGCATTTTGGGAGACTCAGTGCAAAGCCCCTGTTTATTAGGGTTATTGTGACTGGTAAGCAAGTGGTGGATGGAGCCTAGATGGGAGACAAGTTTGTGGTGCCGCAAAGCCCCAGCCCTTTCTGCCCCATCGCCCCGCCGGTTGAGTGACTTACTTAAGCCCCACAGCCAGACCGGGCATCACCAGGAAGCGTCAGACCTCCAGTTTCTCTTCCCTTGGGGTCATTACCCAAGCATCTTGTTTACCTTGCCCCTCACCAGCTGCACTTGCATGTGTCTATGGGATGGGACGGGAAGAGCTCAGCTTGTCCCATCCACAGGTTTGCAGAACACAACTGTCCCACCATAAAATAATTTGGAGCACCCGAGTCGGTCGCAGTTACACAGGCTTCTCTTCTGCAGGACTTCCCAGAGCCTTGATTCTAGAAAGGGTATGTGGTATGAAGTGTTTCCTAAATGTAATGACTGTGGAGGAAGGAGCCCTATTAACAGGAAGAGTTACATGGGGAACAGTGGTCTGTGGTTGGGACTGTTGTTTTGGGCTTCATGGGTGCAATCCATGTTGTCTGCATCATTTGCTTATGACCTTGGAAGCCCCACTTGACCTCTTGTGGCTCATAGGTCACCCCCTGGCTACATATGGGTCAGTTAGAGCAGCAGGACAGATGGTGTCAAGCCAAGAAGAGAGAGTCAGAGCCAGGCAGTAGAGCAAAGAACAAATGGTCAGGGATCACCTGAGCACTGACCACTGTGTGCCCGTAACAAGCGTCTTCCCCTCCCTGGGCCTCAGTTTCCCCCCTCTGTTATTTGATGGTCTTGAAGAGGCCTCTAGTTTAGTCTTTGTTCAGTTGGAGAGCTTGACTTCTCATAACTCTCTGTACCAGTCCCATCGGCTGCTTCCCCCAACCCCCACCCCAGGAAGAATGATGAAAGAGCCAACAGCCCGACCAGGCTTAATGTAGCTGGAGCAAATTAATAATTGATGTACAAAGAGATGATGATATCTGCCTCGGAGGAATGTGAGGAGAGGAGGGGAGGCTGGGAGATGGGTCAGGACCCATGGAGGACAGTTCTCAGGCCAGATCTGGGGTGCAGGAAGGCTCTTGTGACTATGTAGCCTTGTCCAGGCCCCTAGAGGGGAGGCGTCCCTGGGGTCTGGTCAGGCTCAGCCTGTAAGATCTGACAAGGTGGCCCCGGGGACAGAGCCCTGCCTTGGGCATCAATGAGGAGAAGGTACTAGTGATGTCCAACAGAGGGCATGTTGAGGGCATCCACAGTTTGTTTCAGCTTCTGGACCTCAGGGTCCAGGGTGGTGGAGTTATGGATTCTTTAGGTTGGACAATCCTGGCCTAATGTCACCGGAACACAGGGCAGTGGGAAACATGTGGGCTTAGGGGATGCTCAAGATGGCCTTGATGCCCGCCATCTCTCCATTATCCAGTGGCGGCCTGGGGATTCTGAAGGCGTGGGCTGGCCTATGACCTTGCGATGGAACCCAGGCCAATCTCTTGGTCTCTCTGGACCTCAGTAACCTGCTGGGTTTGGGGCAAGTCCCTTCATAGCCTGGAGCCTGGCCACAGCCTGAAGACTAGCCTGGCACAGTGGTCATCTCCAGGGTCTGGGTGGAGGGTGGGAGGTGGCGGCAGAGTTTGGGTCATCCCACAGCTCCAGGGGTCCCAGGGTCCCAGCCCACCGATAGTCAAATCACCTTGCCTCTTGGAGCCCCTGGGAGGCTGGCAAGCCTTTGGGTTGCTCGACACCCTGGCTCTTAGGATTCCCGAAATAAAGGGGTTGTCGGAAGGCATCACCTGCTAGCCCAGGACTGTTGCTGTGGAGCGTATCAGCCCAGCACAGGACATCACATGTTCCCCTGAGCCTATGCGACCTGCCTCTACGTCGCTGGCAGAGCCTCTGCTCCGACTGGCCCGTCCTCCCCAGAGCCCCCGCTGCACACTCTCCTCCTGGGTGAGGCACCACGGCAGCTGGTGCTCTCTGCTTCCTGACTGCCGGGATGGTCCACTCAGCCACGGGGACAGACAAGTCTGCCTGGCTGTGGGGAGAGAGGGGGTCAACAGCCAACAGCGCTGCTTCCCTGGCAGGCCCAGAGAGAAAGACTGAGCCAAGTAGGTGGTTCCCGTCACAGCTGTCGGTAACTCAGCCTCACCTGTGCTCATGGAGCCAGAGGACCTAGTCCTCCTGTAGCCCTCCTGAGCACCCCAAAGGATGATAAGGAAATGGGGACTCAGAGGTCGCTTGTCCAATTTCACCCATCTGGTACGTGGAGGGGCCAGGATTTGAACCCCAGTTTCAATTGTCTGACTCTAGAGCCTGTATTCTTAACTATTGTGTGAAATTGCTTCTTCCACACTCTCATTCCACATGTGCTTCATTCACTAAATAAATATTTCTTAATGTCTCCTCCACACATACTCAACTCTGAACATTAAAATCTGGGAAGTTAAGTCATCCTGATGCCCCAGATAAGGCATTCTAAGGAGAGAAAAGAGCATATGCAAAGGCCTGTGGGCAAGATAAAGCGTGGCCCTTTCAGTGGGAAAAAGGCACGTGTACGGCTGGAGCCCTGAACGAGAGGTCGGAGGTGGTGAGAAGTGAGGCTACAGGGCCAGGTAGGGCATAGCGAGGACAGGGCTCCGTCTGTGGTCAGTGGGAGGCCAGTGGAGAGCTTTAGTTAGGAAAGTGGCTTGACCGGAATGAGGCTTTAGAAAGGCCTCTTTAGCCCTTTCGTGACACATGGATTGAGAGGAATGGGAGCAGGGGCCAGGACTGGTGGAAGGAAGGCCCTGGGGAGCCCTTGCGTCCAGTCACCTGCCGATGAAGACCTGCTCTAGGGGAGGGAGTGGCTATGGCAGCTGAGAAGATGGGCCCAGACATGTATCAGGTGAAACACGCACATCGCGATGGCTGGGCCAAGGAAGTTGGGTGGGAAAGTCACCGACGACCCCTACGGTGTTGGTTCATCCAGGCATGGAATCAGCGCTCGGGGAGGGGGCTGTGTTCCATTGGGGCAGGCTGGGTTTGAGGTTCCCGAGGGGACCTACCCCCAAATACACGGGGTCTGAGGCCAAAGAGAGAGGCCGGGCCCGCACATGGAGACGTAGAAGCCATTGGCGTAATGACGGATGGTAAATTCTTGGGTGTAGAAGACTGTGCCGAGGAAAGGAGCAAGAGACAGAGGGAGAGGAGGAGAAAGTCCAGCTCTGAATCCTGAGGAAAAGCAACATCCAGGGTGGGAAGAGTGGGGGGAGCATCTGAGAAGTCTTGGCCAGTCATCCAGCCAGTCAACAAACACATCCTGAGCGCCCAGCCCGGGCTCCAGCTGTGACCAAGGACGTCATTCCTTATACGGCCTGGGCCTGGGATTGTCCCAACCAGGAGGTCGTTCACGGGCTTTCACTGTTCAAGTCTTCCCCTACCAGTGGGAGCCGCACCCAGGTCCCCCTGGTCCCAAGGGGTCCCCTTTAGTCTTCTCACTGGCCTTGTCAGAAGGCAGCTTGGACTGAGGCCAGGGGCCCGCTGGGGGTTCCCAAGGCCACGAGTGCAGCTGGGGGCAAGGCCCCTGGTGCCCCTGCCTTGCAGGGTTAAGGCCATGCTGGGGAGACTGCTCTGGATCCCTAGAGCCTCCCTTGTCAAGGGCCTGGCCTCGCCCGAGCCATGTTCGAGTCCCACCACTAGCAGCTGTTCATGCTGGGGGCGGGGGTGGCAGAGAGGGGCAGCGCGTGCACAGAGCTGGGGCTGAATAGCCAGGGGAGCCTTCCTCTGCACGCTCCGGGAGAGCACTGGCCGAGAGGGGTCCCTGGCAGTCCCTGGCACCTGACGTAAAGTTACCTCCTACTCTGCCTGGCCCTGCAGGGGACACGCCAAAATCCACTCATTCATTCCCTCACTTAACAAATAGTAGTCTGGGTTAGGCACTGCCCTTAGGCACCGTCCTGGACTCTGGAGGTAACCCTAGGAGGTAAATTATTAACCTGTTTCTACTGGGACGGGCTATGAATGAGGAAGTCCTGGTCCTGTGAGTTCATCATGGACTTGATCTAACCTGGGGAATCAGGGAAGGCTCTCTGCGGAAGTAACACTGAACCCGAAACCTGAAGAATGACCAGGAGTTAGGTACAGGGACAAGGGGAATGGGGGATGGGAGTGGAGAGAACATTCCAGGCAGGAGGGACAGCCTGAACCAAGACCGAGGCTTGAGAGGAGCTTGGGGTGCCACAGTGCTGATTTGGGTGCTGATTCTGTTGTCACAGCCAGAGGTGGGTGGCGGCCTCGGCTCCTGGTTCCTAGGAGCTCAGAGGCTCCACACCCACATCTTTTGGCAAATCCCACTCCCTCTTCCTCTTGGGGACAGATGTGGGGGGGCCTGCAGCAGAAGCTGCTGGTCCTGCCCACTGACCACAGCCGGCTCCCCTCAGTGCTGGGGCTTCCCAGGTCTCCCTGGGGGAGGCGATTTACTGGCCTCGGGAGCCTGCTCTGCCCGGCCTGTGCCCGGGCAGACCAGAAGCGCCGAGACTTCCGGGAATGTTTCCTCCGCAGGAAAATTCTGGAGTAGTTTCCTCGTGGTCGCCCAGAGAGACCTGGTGGGGAGGGGCTGCCGTGCCCCCGGCAGCAGCCTGCCTGCCAGGCACCTTGGATGCCTTTCCTGCATCTCTGGCCTCCCTCCCTTCCCCTCCCACGGTGTTTCCTGGGATTGTCCCCTGAGCAAAGCACTTGCACCTAAATTTTTGTCTTATTTGCTTTGGTGGTGGTGGTTGAGGCAGGTCCCACAATAAGACAGAGCCCAACTTGAACTTCAGATCCTCTTCAGGGCCTCTCAACTCCTCCCCTCTCCCCTGCCTGCCAAGAGCACTTGGCTACTGATCTGTCCCCAGTCCTGCTTTCCCTCCACTCCTTGAACTTGCTCGGTGTAGGCCAGTTCAGGGCCCCCAGGAAACAGTGGCAATTATGTGGGACCCTGGGGTTTGGAGAGGCTCGTGACTGGCCGACTTGAGCTGGGCTGGGTGGAACTCTGTGTCCACCACAGCAGTTAAAGCCGCTGACAGCAGAGGCCCCTGCGGGGCTGGGGGCGTAGCGATTAGCTGCTGTGGTGACAGCCGAGACAGGCCTGCTAAATGGGCCCATTAGAGGGCATTAGTGAAATGACAGGCAGCAGCCTGAGCAGAGGCCGCCTGCCCTCGCCTCCTCCGAGGGGCTGGGGCTGGGGCTGGGCCAGATGTACCTGAGACATGCCAAGATTCCAGGGAAGGGTTGCCCCCGAGACCTGTGCTGCTTTAAGAAGGGGGTGCCCCTTGCTGTGGCCACAGCCCAAGGGGAAGGGGAGCCTGTCTGAAGTGATGCCTGCCCAGCCAGCAGATAATGGCCTTCACGGGACCTCACTTAACAGGAGTCCCAGAGCTCTGTTCCAGCCATTACTGAACTCATTAGCTCCTTGTGGCTGGTCCGTGAGGCCCATTTCACAGATGAGGGAGAGGGACAATAAAGTCACAGTTTAAAGGTTAACCAGCAAATTGACATGAGCAGACTCTTGGTCTCGCCTGTGACCCTTACGCCCCATGAGACTTGTTCTTCTCTGTATCTCCAGGGTCTGGGTTTAGGCCTGGCCCAGGCACCCCAGGTCCCAGCCCTGTGGGCAGGAATCCAGAGTCCAGCACACATCAGCTGGACTCTAGTAGCAGGGCTGCCTCTGTGATCTCAGTCAAATTGCTCAACCTCCCTGAGCCTCAGTTTCCTCAGCTGTGCATTGGGGATGATGCTGGAAACTGCTCATGGGTTATTGCAAGAACTGAATGAGACCAGGGCTACAGAGAGCTTAGCAGAGCCCTTGGCACACAGTGTGTGTGCTGGAAGTGGTGGGTGGTGGTCACCTCTGCTCTCAGTCTTATCCGTTTATACGGTGGACTACACAGGAGGTCCTTGTCTAAACAGAAGGGCAGCTGTGGCTGCGGACGGTGACCCCATGCTGGACTTTCAGAGGCAGCACAGAAGAGAGCAGGACAAAGCCCAGGCTGAAAGGCCAGGCCGGGCTCCATGGCAAGCTCTCTGGGACTCAGTATCCCCTAAGGATGCTCCCAGCTCTAAAAGCCTCCTGGTTCTGTTCACTGAAGGACCATTACATGTCAAGGAGTGGAGAGAAGGAAGACAGTGATTGGCATTGCTGGGTATGGGGCAGGAGGATGGGTTGGGGTCACAGATTTGGGCCAGGGTGGGCCCAATTCTGGGCTGATAAATGTTGGTGATTCTAAGAATGTCCCCTGCTTGACACTGTGTGACCAGCCCATCCATCATAAGGTGAAACCCTGGGCAGACATAATGGACGGAGATACTGACTCAGAGAGACAAAGCCCTGCCTTGTCCTTAGCTGCACCTGCTGGGAGGGTGCTGCATGGCTTGGGAGGTGTGGGAGGGTGTTCAGTCTTCCTGCACTTGGGCTGGGAGCACAGTGAGAGCTTCTTTCTGGGCAGCGCAAAGAGAGCCCTAGCTCCCGAGCATCACCACCTTGTACAATTGGAGGGAGCGCCCCTCATGCTACGAATACAACATGGGCTTGCCACCCACTCCTACTTTCCTCTTGTTTTCTTCCTAAGGCTTGGCCTCCTCTGCACCCATCATTGAATTCTGACTGCACCTGGAGAAATAGAAGGGCCCTCTCTCCAGTGCACAGGATGGGAAACTGAGGCAGAAGAAAGCTGGGTGACTGGCATTCAACTGGTATTCACTGCCATTCTATGGAGAGCCAAGGAGGGGAACACAAAGATGAGCAAGATATGGCCTGGACCTGGAGAATGGAGTGGACATGCCCACGTGCCCTGCCTTTTTCAGCTCCCAGCTTGGCTTCCTGCAGTTCTTCTCATCTATCCTTGTCTGCCTCTCTGGGAAAAGGCAGGATAGGAGAAGTAATAGACCCATTTTACAGATGAGGAAATTGAAACTCACAGAGGAGACATGCTGCATCAAATGCTCTTACTAAACACTGTTTATTTTTTAATGAAAACTGTTAGCAGAAAACCATAAAATAATGGCACTAGTACTCTGGGGCTTTGAAAGGGGGCTGTTTTGTTTTCGGTATCTGATCATCTTCCAAGGCCATAGAGTTCTAGAATTTGTCAGTGCAGGGTCAAGTCCTGGGCGGGTCCCTGGCAGACACCACACATTTTTGTTTCTGCTATGGCTCTGGCAACCACAGGCCTGTTTAGGGGGCCAACAATGGGGTAAACGGGTGGGGGGACCCCACATGGTTGCCCCTGCTCATTCTGGCCAACTTGTTTGCTGTCTGACTCCCAAGGCCAAGGGGCAGGGACTGCCTCTCCCCAGCCAACTGGTGTGACTCTGCCTTCTTCCCCCACTGGAGCCAGTTCTGCCTTGCCTATTGTGGGCCAGCTGCCCAGAGAACCCCTGCCCCATTCTCCCTCATTGCAGGCCACACCTTCCCAGCACCAAAGGACAATGTGTGAATGCCCTCCCCCTCCACATGGGGACCTGCAGGCCGCTATTTCCCCTTGTTTGGTGAAGTCACTTAAGCAAGTAAGTCTAAGGTACCTGAGGCAAACTCAGTGACTCACCTCCTTGCTGATTTTCTTCTAATCAGGTTCCTATTCACACACCCTGGTTGTCATATATTTCCTGAGCACCTAATTTCCCCATCCCACAAAATGGAAAAATCGGAATGACAACAGTACCTACCTCCAAGCGTGGCTGCGAGGATTAGAAGAAGGAATGCACGAAAAGCCCTGAGCACAGTGTTGGACACAAGGAAGCCCTGGGTGAAGGGTGGATGGGTGTATTGTTATTTGCTGTTAGCATTATGGCATTGAGCAAGGGCACCAGGTGGTGGGGGGCTGGGCATGGATTCATGGTCCCTCTCCTCCAAGAACACATAGCCTCACTCCCAACACATGTCCTCTGGCTCCCCTGGAAGCCCTGCTCCATCCCAGCCTGCAGACTGAGTTAGGGCCCTCGTGCCGTGCCCTCCAGCCTCAGTTCTTAGCACATCTGGTGCTGCTGTTCTGTATCTGCCTGCTTTTCCAAGCCCATAGCCAGGGGCCAGATACATTTTGCAGGGGTGTCCTCAGCATGCGGCACAGAGCAAGGATTCAAGAAATGAGTGTGGACCGAATGAATGCTGTTTTCTTCTGGCTCCCATTGGCCACAGCTCTGTGTTTGTTGGCTCCAGTGTTTAATGTTTATATCCCCTGCCACAGTTAATCCTCATGACAACTCTCTGAGGGAGATACTGTCTGGTTTTTACAGGTGCGGAAGCAAGCTCAGAGAAGCCAGGGTTCTGGCTGTACCACCAGATTCTAACTAGGAAAAGAGAAGTGGCTTCAAGTGTTTACAGCTGGGGAATGAAGTGCAGGGAATTGGTCTCACAGGTGACGGAGTTGCTGAGAAGCCTAACAAGATGGTGCAGCAACACAGAGAGCAGAAGAGGAACGAAGATGCTACTGCTTGGCTGGGGAAAGAGAGGCCTCAGTGGGTATGCCCTGGGACAGCTGGAGACATGGAGGAGATGGCTGTTGCCAGAGAGGCCACCTACAGCAGAGCAGGAGAGGAGCAATCCCCCTGGGTTTTCCCTTCCTCCTGCTCTCCAGCCATTGGTCCCTTGTGGGACACCAGCTGAGCCAGGAGCCTGGGAGATAGTCCACAGGGGCAGTCCTTGCATACAGAGCCAAGCCAGGTACAGGCAAGGGAAGGATCTCAAGACAAACAAGCCCAGCACACTTCCCATATGTGAGCAGGTCACAAACCCAAGAAGCGGTGGTGCTGGCTTTGATCTAAATCTGTCTTCCTCCAGGCTCTGGGCTCCCTGGCCTATCCTGCCTCTGCTCTTCCCCAGCCTAGCCTGGGCCATTCCTGTCTGCTCCCAGAGGTTCAACCTTGTGCTCGGGACTAGCCCCATTGCCATCTGGATCTAGAGTCCCAGCAGAGCAGCCTGATTCTGAACATGGCAGGAGCAGCCAGGCCACAGTCCCTGCCGACATGCAGTCCCAGCTGGCCCTGGGACACAAGGTGTCAGCCATGGTCAGTGCAACGTGACCCCTACCAGCCACAGCTTATCACATGACTGCCACCCCTTTTGGTCACAGTGCTTCACAGTGTGTCTCCCCTGGTGCCCACCCCTCAGCCTCCAATTCTCCCCTCTCTTGCATGAATCTTTCTCAGGATTGGATCACTCCCATTGGCCCTCAAATGTATTCTACGCCGCCCACCCACCAATGAACCCAGGGTGAGCCCATGTCCTCCCTCAGCTATGTGAACACCTCACACGATTGCCCACAGACCCTTTCCTCCTCTCCCACTGTAAGTGTGTTCCAGCTCTTGCCGAGGTCTCCAATGACCACGTGTTACCCAACCCAGGGGTCCCACTGCTGACCTCCTCTTCCTTGATGTCCAGCAGCATCTGGCCCAATGGGCACTCCCTCCTTCCAGGGACAGTCTCTTCCCCTGCCTTCCCTCTGCCATCCTTGGTTCTCCTCCTGCCCCCTGGCTGCTTCTCTTCGGTTCCTTCATGGACTCCTCCGCTGTCCCACCACTAACTGTTGGGGGCCGCCAGGCCTCCTCTCTTTTCTATCCACACTCCCTTTCTAGGTCCTCTCACCCAGGTCCATGGTTTTAAAGATCGACCCCTTGCTGATGATGTCCACATATGTGTCTACGGCCTGGACCGCAATGCTTAGCTCCAGATTTATTTCTGTAAGGATGAGCCTGGTGTGTTCACAGGGATGTCCCAAAGTCATCATTTTAAAACAGAACTCTCTATGCACCCATCACCACAAAAAAAAAAGGAGTCTCCCCCTTTGGGTAAATGGCACCCTCATCTACCCATTGCTTAGGCCTAAAACCTGGGGGTCATCCTCAATCCTTCCTCTCCCTGCCCCACTCCCTGCACCCGTTGCCAGCCTGTGGCTCAGCTCCAAATGATATGCCCCACTTAGCCTCTTCTCCCCATTGCCATTGCCATCATCCCAGTCCTGGCCACTGTCATCTCTCCTCTCAATTGTTGGAATAACCTCCTCATCTTCCCCCTATAATTTATTCCCATGGCAGCCTGAGCTATCTTTGTAAAACCTCAGTCAGGGCATGGCAACCCATCCTTTAGCCCATTGTAGACTTCCCACTGTATGGAGAATAAAATCCAGACTCCTTACCCCAGCTGACCCCTACTGACTGCCCCTCGCCCACACAGCTCCAGACACAGAGGCCCACTTGCTGTACCCGCAGCATGCCGAGCCTGCTCCTGCTTGGCCCCTCGTCTGCCATGTCCCCCCCTAGTTCTTCAGGCCTGCCCTGACCCCCCATCGGAAGTAGGCTCCCTGTAGGTTTTCCCCAGTCACCTGAGGGTAACCCTGCTCCTCAGGTGCACACATAGAAGTTCCATGAGAGGAGATTTGCCCTTCTTGTTCCCAACTGTATCTTCAACATATTATAAGCCCTCAAAACGTATTTGTTGAGTGAATGAATAATCCCATTGCACAGGTGAGAAAACTGAGTCCCAAACAAAGGTTGCCCTTTGTGATGATCATCCAGCTGGGAGCAGCAGAGCTGGCTCCAGGTCCCCCGAGCCCTGCCCTGCCTCCATCTCACCCAGAGGGGCTGGTGGTGATGGGCAGGGGTCTGCTTGCTCAGTGAACTGAGAGGGAGAGCCGGGGGGCACGAGGCCTGAGAGCCGCTCTGATGGCCACGGACCCTCCCTCCGTGTGCCTGTCTGCCTGTGACGGATGCTCAGCTCAGAGATTTTTTTCATTTATCCCTCCTCTCGCTTTCTCCCCACTGGGTCTTTTTAGGAGGTAATTACAGCTGAAGTGGACAATCTGTCTTTTTATTTTTAGGCTTTGACGCTCAGACACCAGGCCTTGGACAGTCAGTGCTGCCTAGAAATAGGAGGCTGACGCCCAAGGCAGGGCGCTGCCAGGGCTGGTGGCGGGCAGGGCTGGGGGCTGGGGTGGGGGTGTTGACGTGCAACCCCCGCAACCTTCCGAGTGTGGCAGAGCCTGGACCGCAGAGCCTGGAGACCAGGGTCTGGCCCCTTCTGCCCCGTGCCTCGGGGGAGCCCCTGGCCCTCGCGGCCTCGCCTTCCGGCCCAGGCTCAACCAGGGGCTGGGTCAGATGAGCTCGGCGGGCCCTGAGGATTCCAGGGCGCGGGGCCCCGGAGCTGGTGGGGGGGTTTTCCTGGCGTCTCTGTGACGAGAGATAACAGGAAGGATGAGGCAGGCTGGACAGGGCCACCTGGACGGCAGCTGTCCTGTGACGAGTGACGGCCCGCGTGTGGCCAGACCCTTGCTCGCCTCCCGCGCCCTCTGCTGCTTCCCGTGGCCTTCATACCTCCATTGTCCCAAAGTTCTGTCTAGTGCATCCTTCCTCTTGGGCTGCCACTCCCAGCTCTCCTGTCCCCTGTGGGCCCAGGGAGCCGACCGTGGCCTTCACGGGCTGACAAAACAGGAGGCGCCAGCCCCAGGGGCCTCCCGCGCCAACAGGCCCAGCTGCTTCCTCGGAGCGCCCCGGCCTCCACCCAGCTGGCCTGGCCTTCTCCCCCTTGGGGGCGGCCTTGGTGTCCCTGCCCTGAGGGGGTTCATCGGGGTATCCACTCACTCATTCGTGCACTTACTCATTTAGCAAAATAGGGAGCCGATGTGGCTCGGTGGTTGAGGGCCGGCTTCCCGGGTTCAATCAAAAAAACAATTCATGGGGCACCAGGTGCTAAAAGACCTGGCAGTGAGCAGAGAAAGAGCCTTCTAGTTGGAGGAAACAGACCACCAAATCCTACTAAAGAGAGAAGCGCTGGTAACGACGAGTGCTAAACTAATGGCACTGAGAGGTGAGCAGGGGTGGCTCCTTTGGGTCAGGCGGTCAGAGCCGGCCTCTCAGAGGCGGTGACAGGAAGGAGTGGCTTAGGAGCATCAGCCCCTGGGCACGTCGCCTCCGGGGGCTGGGCGAGGGGCCTTCGGGGTGGTATGGCAGCTCTCCTGGGGGTCAGAACCACAGCCTACATCAGTCTGCCCCTCAAGCACTGAGGAGGCCTCTGGGAATTTTAGGAGAAAACTAAGCCCAAGTCCAAGACTTCTCAAGCTGAGTCGCCCCAAACCAGCTGGCTCCTCTGGGCAAAGAGATCTAAGGCACGAAGGCGGGTCTTCCCTCTCTGCCCGTTTGGGGGTACATCTGGCATTCCAGAGGGTCTGCGCTGGAGCTGCACGCGCCCCAGAGCCCGGGGCTGGACACGACCAAGGTCACGTGGCCTGGCAGTAAGAGATGGCACCGCCCACGCCTTCTGGCTGCAACCCAGAGCCGGCCTCCCTGCCTTCCGTGGACGAAGGGGTAGGAAAGGAAAAGGGGGTATCGTGAGGAAATCAGGTCAGGAGCTGCCTTTGCCTCTGGAAGGGGTTGGTGGTCTGTACCCAAGCTCCCCCCAAGGGCAGGGGACACCATAGGGGCCTTTGAGGACAGAGTGGAGATGGGGTGGGGGCACTTCCAAACAGCTCAGGCCTCCTCTGGCCTGGGAGCCGCAGCAGGACTCCCTGATTCCCAGCTGCAGGATTAGAGAGGATTTATCTCCAGGCAGGGCCCTGGACCTCAGGCAGGGACCTGGGCAGCCGCCTTGTCAGACAAGAGGAAACGGCCTGTCCCAGAGGCCACAGGCAATGGCAGCCGTGCCCGAGCCCAGCTGGAGGGCGCCTGGTCTTTTGTATGGAGGATGCTGGGGGGGTAGACGCCTGGCTGGGAGTCCACAGGCCGGTACTGCCCAGTTATCCAAGGAAGGAAGCTCTCCAGCACGGGGCAAGGCCCCTTTTCTGCCTGTCACCAAGACACAGCCCTCCTTCTGCCTTGCAAGCAATAGAGTTAACCGTTACCTGGCGCTCACCTTGAGCCAGGTCCTGCTCTAAGCACGCTAAGGGCGATAAGGCTTAACCCATAATGCTCCCGTTTTACAGATGAGCAAACTGAGGCACAGAGAGCGAAACTAACTTGGCCAAAGGTTGCACAGTTCTAAGAGACAGAGCCAGGATACAAACCCAGGCAGCTTGCCCCAGCAGCCGAGCTTCTAACTGCCTCAAGTGCTACATCCACTCATCATGAGGGTAAGTGAAGGCACAGGTGCGGCTTCAGAACACTGAGCACGCAGTGGGCGCGTCCCCTGACCTTCTTTCTGGTCCCTCGACCGCTCCCCGTGTCCCGGGAGCTCACATGCCAGCGGGCTGTGGGGCTTGGCTGCCTCCTCTGGCCTCCTTTGCCGCCGCGGGTTGTGGCTCCCCAGCTTTCGGTCGGCTCCTTTCCAAGTCCTTTTATTAATTCCCTCTCTCTCCAGCAAGAGAACTTTAATTAGCCGGGCCGATTTATCTATATAAATACAAACGGATGGTGCTCCGTGGTGGGGCGGGAACGTAAAGGAGAGCTGGGCCAGCGGGTTGCCTAGGGCAGAGGAAGTGACAACTGTGCCGTCCCAGCAACCAAAAATACGACTTTAATATCGTGCACACGTGTGCGCGGGTCTGGGCAGGGGTGGAGCTGTTCCACCAGGCTGGTGGGGGGACTGGGAGAGCGGCCGCGGCTAGAGCCGAGCACCCCGTCACGCAGGTGAAGGAAGAACGTGCTTTTTGGAGCTGGGCTGCTCAGCTTTCTCGGGGAAGGTCTCAATCCCCTCTCCCAGGAGGAGAACTGATGATGCTTTCCTGCTCGTTGGACCGCCTCCCTCTCATGGCTACCCCAGGACGGAGCGAACGCATGACCCAGTCACCGGGCTCAAGAAACTCACTTTGGACCTCAGGGGCTCCTCTCAGGGGTGGGGACTGGGGACAGGCTGGGTGACAGCCGAACTCCCCTCCAGCGCCAGGAGACTTGGTGTTGGGGAACGGGTCACACAGATACCCCTCCTGGCTGACGCGGGGGCCCCTGGGGTCTAACCTTCCTCCCGGTGTGCGCATGCCTTGAAGCAGGGGTGGCGCCCTGGTAGCTGGAGCCGGGGATTTTGATGCATGTAATAATGAAAACAACACCTTCTTCCTCATCATATTATTAAGAGACACTGTCTACTTATCGTGATAGGAGCTGTTCTGAGACCTTTCTCATCTCACTCCGAGTTTGGGGGCAGGGCAAAGAAAACGGGGCTCGGTCCTCATGAGGCTCACAGTCTAGCTGGAGACTCATGACCCTCGAGACTAGAGGCCTGATGAAAAGCAGAAATATTATGTGCCCAGTGGGGGAGGCAGGCAGTCAGAGCAGGGAGGCTGAGCCTGGCGACCCGTGACAGGCTCCCTGGAGAGGAGGGGCTCAGCCAGGCCGCTCCATTCCTTCTGGGAAGCCGATAGGGAGGAGGGGTGGGTGCGGGGAAAAGCTCCTTCTAACTCTCAGGACTTCTCACGAGGCTCTGGCCCGGCGAGGGAACGGTGTCTTGCCGTGGGAGGCGCGTGAGCAGGGCCTAAAGGAGGGTGGGCCGGGGACATTGTGGGGGCGTTCTGAACCGGTGGGCAGGAAGAGGGGCAGAGGACAGCACATCAACCCGTTCTCCTGGGAGTCTAGCTAGAGCCCACCAGCCCACCGAGCGCACGGGAGTTTCTCTCTCATGCGCACACCCCACCTCCAGCATCGTGATTGTCCCCCAGATGATGCTCCTGTCCTTCCCGGTAAGGCCAAGGGCTGGGGCTGGGGCGAGAAGGAGAGAGGGCAGCAAGAAGGCGGCAGCGAGTGGAGGAGCGGGGAAGAGACTTGTCCCATCCTACGGGTGTCGCCTCCAAAAAGGGAACAGAGCAAATCCCAGCTCCGCGCCTTAGCAGCGTATGCCCTCTCGGGCTCACTGGCCTGGGCTGTGCAGGGCGGCTGAGATACAGACCCAGGGCAGAAAGGAGTCCAGAAGAGCCTGGCCCAGCAGAGTCGGTGCCGCAGGCTTGTCCGGAGCAGCGGCTTCCCTTTGGCTCTTTCCCCCTGGGCACAGTTAGGGCAGGGTGCCCGCCCTCAGCCACCCAGCCTGGTGGGGCCAACGAGGAGCCCCCCAGCTTCCTGGGCCTGGAGCACCATGGAGCGGCAGATACAGAAAAGCCCTGTGTCGTGGCAGCGTTTCCCAGCAGAGGCCAGGAGCCGCAAACTCTATTCTTAGCCAGCGGCCCGCCCCGCGGAGAGAAGCCTCTCATTAGCCGCGAGTTAGGAGCAGGGGCCAGGTCCAACCCCGCAAGGGCCCGGGCACCGCAGAGAGCTGGTGCTGGAGAGCCGGCTGCCGGGCCGAGGGCGGAGGAGGGAGACCCAGGAGGAGTCCAAGGGGGCATCCGGCCGGGGACCCCCTGGGTGGAAGGTGCAGGAGCCAAGGCCTCCAGAAGAAGTGCGGGGGGAGGCAGGCGGCCTGCTCGGGCGAGCGCAGCCCAGAATGCCTGCTGCCTGGTGCCGCACTGCAAGTTTCGTGAAGAAGGTGCTCGAAGAGAGTATGAACTAGCGGTGGGAACCAGGAGACCAAATCCAGACCCGTCTCGACCGCCAGGGCGCCGGGTGGCTGGGGCCAAGGCACAGCCCTTCTCTGGACCCTTGGTCTACAAACGAGGGTGTCGAGCTCGATGGTCCCTGGGCGCTGGCATTTTGCAGCAGGGTCAGAGCTGAGAGCAGCACCAACCCCTCGTCAAAGCCCTTGCCCAGCCTGTGGGCAGCCCAGTGGTTCCCACTAGAAACCCAGGGCTCCCGCAAGGGCGTTTATCCCACACTCACTTGGTTCTGACGTGTCCTGCGGTTCTTTGTCCTTAGAGCATCATTTGCAGTCAATCTAGCCAGCTCCTTGTCTGTGCGGGACCGGGACATGCATTAGACAAGTCGGGACCATGTTGGATGGGTGAAGCTAGATGGGACGGTTGAGGGGATGACCAGGAAAGGGGAACAGGGAGGAGCTGCGGGGGCAGCCAGGGGTGTCCTATGAGGGGCCTTCCTGGGTCAAACTGTGCCTTGGAGGACCTGACACACAAGCGCCCGCCTGCCTCGTCCCCTCCGCCTCGCCCCTCTGGCCCCACCGCTCGGTTCTCCCTGGCCCTGGCCTCTTCAGCGCAGCCGTCCCGTCCGCCGCCTCGTCCCTGGCAGCTGAGCCCTGCGCTCCTGGAGGCCAGGCAGCCCAGCAGCTCTCTCTTTCCTCCCTGGCCCCCGCAACCTGAAGGCAAGGCTTGTGGAGGGCCCCGCGTCTCCCCTGCCCCAGCCAGCCTGGGCCCAGCCTCCACCCGTCCCCGCCTGGCCCCTCAGCCCTGGTCCATGCTGGCCGCTCATTTCCTTGGTAATTAATCACTGCTGGTCTCCCGTGGCGTCCTGCCCTCCCCAGCTCATTTGCCTAAAGAAATGAGTTGCTTTGTTCAGGAAAAACAAATGCTTCCCAGGTTTATTTCCTGACTCCCCTCTCTAGACCTCGGACACGTGGGGGCCAGGGTCCTCTCTGGGTCTCTCCAGGACAGAGAGGAGGCGGCCCTGGGCTGCAGGGGGAGAAGTCTCAGTTTCCCCATGTAAATCAGAGCGAGCAATTTCTACCCAGCCCTGAGAGGAGAGTGCTTTGAGACCCAAATGGGGGGAGTTGGGTGGTGGAGGGTGGTAAACGCAGGCTTTCCAGCATTTTAACTGCTCCCCCCCACCCAGTCTCTTCCCTTCCACCTCCCCCCAGCCGAAGCCCCTAGAATGTGGTTGTTTCGTCTGATAAAGCTAATGAGCTTTGGATCCCCAAACGGAGAAAGGAAACTGTCAGCTGGTCTCTCACAGGCAGATACCAAAACCCCACCGAGCAGGACAGGACTGGTCACGTCACGGGGGAGAGGAGGGAATGCAGAGGCTGCAGGGAGGCGGGTGGGCTCCACCGTGGGGAGCCTGCCTGGACGTGGGCGCTGCCCAGAGAACGGCAGGCCAAGCCTGGCCCGGGCTCGTCCCCTCCCTTCTACCAGACCCAGAGCTGGTGACCCTCCCAAGGGGGACCCACACCCACCCGCGGGGACCAGTGCAGAAGCACCTCCTGGGGTCTGCTAGACCCCGGCCAGCTAACTGAGAAGGCTCTGAGGTCAGATAGGCCAAGTCCAAACCCCTGAGCAGCTGCTCGAGCACAGGCAAGTTCCATGTTTCCATGCCTCAGTTTCCCTTCCTGCCTCTCAGTGGCAGGAAGAAGGCCGATCCCGCCGACCAAGCACGCGGCGTGGTGCCTGCACGTGGCAAGCACTCCAGAAAGACCAGCTCTTATTTATTACTGTCATTATCATGGTCTCCCACGTTAGCACCAGGATGCAAGCAATAGAGAGAGGCCGCACTACAGGAGCAGCCTGGAATCGACTCTAACTTATTTTTCGAAAGTAAATTGTGTGCACACTCT
The DNA here is from genome assembly GCF_030445035.2 of Dasypus novemcinctus. Taxonomy (NCBI): domain Eukaryota; kingdom Metazoa; phylum Chordata; class Mammalia; order Cingulata; family Dasypodidae; genus Dasypus; species Dasypus novemcinctus. The sequence goes on along the minus strand of NC_080678.1, from coordinate 80,113,142 downwards.
GGTGTTCCGCTGTCCTGGTGAGCATGGTGCTGAAAGCTCTCTCGGCTGGTGGACGGCCAGCACCGGGGCTGTGGGCCGGCCAGCCCAGGCCGCCAGAAATGAGGGGCGAGGGTCACAACTGCAGAGAGGACCCTCCACCCACCGGCCCGGAGCCTCACCCTCCTGGGAACGCCTGATACAACACCATCCTGTTGTATCAGCCACCTCGGCTCGTCTGGGGGTCCCGGAGGGGCTCGCCTGGGTCTGTGGAGGAGGGGCTACACTGCAGAGCCCCCCTGCCTGCTCTGCCAGCCTCTCTCTACACTCACACACTGGGTGTGTGCCTCTGGGAGCAGCCTGGGCACCCAGTGCCTCAGCCAGGCTACGCTCAGCAGAGAGCCTCAGAGGCTCTGGAATTAAACCAGAAAACACTTGAATATGCAGACTTCCCTATGGCAAGTCATATCTCCCCGGGGCCACTGCCCTGAGGAGAGAGCAGGGAGTCAGGGCCCCACGCTGGGTCTGAGCCAGGGCTGGGACCCGCCCCACTCCCTCCGCTGCTCCGAGTCTGCGTCACGCTGACTGCAGAAGGAAGGGCGATGGCTAGTTTCCCTATGACTTAGGATCTCTTCCAGCTGAAACGACCGAGAAGTCAGAGCAGCAAGTGCTGAGAGAGGAGGGGCAGCAGGTTGGAGAGGATGGAGACGCCCCGCCAAGGCGGGGGGCCAGGGTCCTTGGGCACCTGCCATGAGGTGGAACGGTTGTTTCCTTCCGCCGTCAGATGTGGTCAGGGTGAGGGGAGGATGTGGGGACTGCTGGGACCCTTCCAGCCCAGCTTGTATGACCCAGGGGAGCCTGGGGTGCTGACAGGCGGGACCTGGGCTGGGGACAAACCTGGTGGGCCCAACGTGGGGGCAGGGGCAGGACCAGACCTGAGAGGGAGGGCGTGCGTGGCAGGATCCATGAAGCAACCTCGGGAATAATCGACATTAATATTTATGTAGCACTTCGCGGCCAGTCACGTCTTGTATCTCATCAAATCATCCCAACTACTTCATGAGCAGGGAAAGTGGCACCCCCTATACAGATGAGGAAGCAGATGCTTGAAGAAGTGAGGCACTCTTCTCAGAGTGGGGAGGACCATCTGGCTTCACTTTTTTTTCTGCCAGAGGCCCGGATATGGCTGAGAAAAACCTAGGCAGTTAGACGTGATAGCAGGGCTGCCACATAAGGTTGGGCAGGTTGCTCACTGCACAAGGGTGCCTGGTTGAGAGCGTATGGGGCTGAAGTCCAGCCTTCCTCCCCAAGCCATGCTCTCCAGTGTGGGGCTGTATCCGCCCAGAGCACAAAGGCCTCGTCTGGGGCTGCTCTCAGACTCAGTTTCCTGAACTGAAACCCAAGTGTCCCTTTTCCCTGTCCGCCAAGGGAAGTGGGGCCTGTGAGTGGTTTAGAAAATTAACACACTATGAGGGCTTTGAGCTCCTTGAAGATAAGCGTCAGGACAAAGAGGGAGGTGATTAGAAGTGGAGTGCGTTCTCTGGGGCACTGCTATTGATGGTAGAAGTCAGCTCAGCGTGTCTGGACTGTGCGAGTGTGGCCGCTGCGGACCTGGGGCTTTCGCCCCCGCCTCCTCGTGGACCGGGACCACGGCCTGTGTCGTCTGCATCTCCTCGTTCCTCCATCTCCCTCCCGGGGACTTGCACGTTGCGGGGAATCGATACGCTTGTTCTCGCTGAATTGACTTGTCAAGTGTTCCTATAATCACTGGCCTCCTCCCTGCTCCTTCTACAAAAATGCAGTTGCCACTAACACATACCCTGCATCCGGCTGGGAGCCCAGAGGTCGGTGGTCACAGCCGGACTCTGCCACCCATACACCGCGGCCTCTGACCCCTGCTCTCCCAGGAGCTCGCATCCCCGGTGCCAAGTGAAGCATTGGATCAGTGGCCGGCCGGCTCCCCCGCTCACGGCGCATGTGCCCGGGCCTAGCCGGGGCCTCCCTTTGTCTCCGAAGGCGGCGGAGATTAAACCCAGCCTAACCTAGCCGGGAGCGGGTCCTCTGCCCGAGGGGCTGGGGCACAAATTGGGCCGTCGCGTTGCATTACTTCCGCCAAGTTAGGCCCCACCGTCTCACCTCCACCCGCTGGCACACAGGGACAGCGCTGGGCAGGGAGCGCCGTGGGGGCAGGGGGCCCGCGTCGCCACCAGGCCCCCTGACTCCACCATCAAAGGCGACGGGCAAGGGAGGGGCCCAGTCAGGGGGGGATTTTTAATGACCCAAATCCTGGCAACTCATTATGCCTCTGATAAGGCCAGGGGAGCTGTCACTCCGAGACGCAGCCGAGGCGACTCCCTAGAGAAATTTTGCCGCCTTCTCGCTAATCTTCTTATAAACATTGTTATTTATTTTTTCTTATTTTATCCGACATGTGTCAAGCAGCCCCCGCTAAGCCTGGGGCGTCTCCAGGGAGGTCTGGAGGAGGTTTGAGGCTGGCCCGTGGCTCCTCCCAGCCCTCGACAGCCCGGCCCTGGCCTCTGACCAGCCGAGTGGGGGCTCTGAGACGCCCGCAGGGCTTGGCCAGGAGATGCTGGACATCCAGGAGCTGGCCACGGGGTGAGCGGATCAGAGACTGGGCCAACTGGGGCAGGATCCAAGGAGAAGGAAGGGCTTCGTGTCACCACCGGCACCGCAGGGACACCACACATGGTGCTGGGACGCCCCGGGCTTAGCACCCAAGGTAGCCGTCACAGCATCTGCCGCCGATGGAGACTCACCCTCGTCACACGTTAGAGCCATTCACGGTGGCACCATGAAGCCGGTGCTAATGTCACTCCCATTTTCAGGCCAGGAAACTGAGGCCCAAGGAAGTTGAACTGCTCCCTCGAGGCTGCACAGTCTTGAGGGGGCAGACGAAGGTTTTGAACCCTGGCACTTGGAAGCGGAGCCCGTGCGGTGGCGTCCTCACTCTCCCCTCCGGAATCCTGGGCGAGAAGCAAGGCCAGGAAGCCTTCCCGCCCGCCCGCTGTTCCAGGGGCTGGGGCGAGGCTGGGAGTGTGGGAGAAAGTTCCAGCTTGCTGCTCTCCCAGAACTTCCAGGACACCGAGGAGAATCTGCCTCCCACATCTGGGAGACGCCCGCGCCACACAGTTCCTGGCATGTTTGTGGTGAGCCGGAGGATCTCACACAATGCATTAAGAAAGCAGGCTGCAAAACAATGCTGGCCGCCCGATCCCATTTTAGTGAATAGATCGTTATATGTGCATACCAGCAGAGGGGAAAAAAGGTTGAAAGTATTTGCCACTTTCAAAATTACCTTGCTTTTTTTTTTTTCCCTTTTCTAATTTAATTCCAAAATTTTAACCTTCTACATTTTTGGGGGTCCTGAACCCAGAACAAGGCACATATTTTTTTTAAATGCATTTTTAAATGATTAGATTTACAGAAGAATTCAAAGATAGCCCAGGGAGTTCCCAGATACCGTTCCCCCAGCTTCCTCATAATGATGCCAGTGCTGACCTCTTGACCAGCGTACAGTCATCAAAGCTGAGAATTAACATTGGCCCATGCAAATCACAGAACCACAGACTTCATCCACAGTTGACCAGTTTTTTCCACTGGGGAAAAACTCTCCTTTACAGTGGATTTCCGTTTCAAGGTCCAGTTCAGGTGAAGCAGGTGTGACTCAAGCCACTGAGCTCCCGTTTACTGTATGGAGGACCCAGGTTTGATTCCAGGACCTCCTGGTAAAAAAAATAAAGTCACCCCAGGCCTGCACGGAGAGGCACAGGCCCCTGCGCGGTGAAGCAATGCACCAAAAAGGCAGTGATGTAACCAGATTTTTTTTTAAAGTTCAAGTCTGTGTTGGGGTCATGGGGTCTCCTCAGTCTCCTCCAGCCTGTGAGTTTTCAATGTCATCTTTCCTGACCTTGACGCTTCCGAGGCGTATGGTCAGGTATTTTGTCGAATGTCCCTCCATTCGGGCTTGTCTGGTGTTTTCTCAAGATGGTACTCGGGTTGTGGGCTTGGGGGAGGAAGAGCACAGAGGGCACGTGCCCTTCTCACCCACACGTGGGGTCCCTGGTTAAGGGCCTCTCCACTGCAGTGTTGCTGAGCTTTCCTCTCCATTGTCCAGCCTTGGAAGCAGCCGGCCAAGTCCAGCCCCGGCTGAAGAGGGGAGGGCTTAAGCCCCACCTCCTAGACATACACGAATCTGGGGACAAGGGTTACAACCACCACAGCCATCAACGCATCTTGCGGGAGAGAGGCTTTGAGGCTATGCAAGTGTCCTGTTTCTCCTTGAAATTTTAGCATCCGTCTGTGGAGCCTGCCTGCAGGAATTCCTACGGGCGTGTCCTAACGGTGACTTCTGCCTTCCCTCATTCCTTTCACTTTATTATCGAGACTTCTTCTGTAGGGGAGATTTGTCCCTTTTCTCCCATTTATTCACTCAAGCATTTGTACCAGCGTGGCGTCATGTATACTTACCTTATTATTTGGGTTATTGTTACCCAATAGGCTCATTATTTATTTTGTTACTAAAATTGTTCCAGCATCGACCATTGGGAGCTCTTTCTGGAGCTCTGTCCTTTTGACTCCCTGTCCTCCCCCCACCCCTGCTGCATTTTTTTTTTTTTTTTTTTAATATCCCCATCATGGAGGCACTTTCTGAACCTTTTTTTAAACTTCTGGTACCATAAAGTGTTCCAGGCTCATCTTGTATTTTTTCCTACCCCAGTGCTAGAAGCAGCCATCTCTCCAACAAGCCCTGGTGCCTTTTATTGAAAAATGGAATTTAAAATCAAGACCCGGTGCTAGGAAGACACACATTTTAAAGACAACTTTTACACCCAAAAAAGCATTTGGAGCTTCCTATCTGGAAATGAATTGGTGTCTAACACCATCAGGTGTCCTTATACATTTGTGCTTTTTTACATATTTACGTAAACACACCCTGGACCTCTGAATTTCACTCAAGCTTCATTTGAAGAATGACCTTGAAAGGTCATTGCAAGGATGAGGCATGTAGCCCTGGGTTCCAATCCTTACCACTGGTATCATATTGTCCTGTAGCTACAAGCTGACCGAAGAGTACAAACCTCCAACCTGTCATTCTCACGGTCAGGATGTACAAGCCAAAGAATTTGATATGTCTTCAAAATGTCGACTAACCATTTGGGAAATATTAAACCGTGATTTCACCATTCTCCTCAGGTTTTATTCAATTAGAAATTTAATATTCTTGACATTTCCTTCACTCCTATGGAGTCTCTGAGCCTCCAGACTGGGAAGAGAGCCTCAGAAACAAGGATGTGATCACAAAGGGACCGAGGGGGGCAATTAGCCTCACCCGTCTACTAGATTCCTTGTATAAAAGGGGAACAACGAAAAGAAATGACTGACGACAAAGTACAATGATAATCGCTGCGGAGCGTAACTGTTTTGTGTGCACAGCAGGTAGAATTCAGGCTCAGGGTCCTACAGATCTTGCTTCAAACCCTGGCTCCACCGGTCACCTGTGCGACCGTGGGCAAGGGGCCAACCTGCCTGGGCCTCCCCGCGCCGTCTGTAATTGGGCGCTGCCTCCGACCTCGGCGGGGGGGGGTCCTGGGGCCCAGGGAGGCCATCAGAGTCCAGTGCTGAGCACAGCAGCCCCTCAGAAGGCGCCGGCAGTAGGGACCACTCTCGCGCTCACGGCGGCCCAGTCGCAGGGCTCGGCCACGGGAAGGTTATCAGCGTCACTTGGGTGTTTAAGACCAACACTGGGAGTCGAATTTCAGTGGTTTTCACGCATGTGTATTTTCATCATGGGCTTTTCAAAAGGGACTCCTTCACCCCGAACAAAGCTCCTCTCATCTGCAAATGCCCCTCTCTAGCCAAGGGCCTGATCACCAGAGAGCCTGGGGAGGGTTCTTCAGCCAGGCGGCCTCTTTTTTTTTTTAAGATATATTTTTTATTTATTTCTCTCCCCGCCCCCCAGATGTCTGCTCTCTGTGTCCATTCACTGTGTGTTCTTCTGGGACCGCTTCTATCCTTATCAGCGGCACGGGAATCTGTGTTTCTTTTTGCTGTGTCATCCTGTTGTGTCAGCTCTCCGTGTGGGCGGCACCATTCCTGGGCAGGCTGCACTTTCTTCCGCACTGGGCAGCTCTCCTTATGGAGCACACTCCTTGCGCATGGGGCTCCCCTACACGGGGACACCCCTGCGTGGCAGGGCACTCCTTGCGCGCATCAGCACTGCGCAGGGGCCAGCTCCACACGGGTCAAGGAGGCCCGGGGCTTGAACCGCGGGCCTCCCATGTGGTAGGCAGACACCCTAACCACTGGGCCAAGTCCGCTTCCCCAGGCGTCCTCTTGAGGTTTAGTGCCGGGCTAGGCGGCAGGGGTAGGGGGGCTGCAGAGGGTGGGCTGGCCTCCAGGAGGAAAGAGGGGGTCTGGCCAAGGGGCCGAGCCCAGGGCAGAAGCCCACGCCCGGGCCTGCTCACGCTCACCCCCACCTGCCCCCGGAGCATCGTGGCTGCCTGTCAGGCCGCACGGCACCACCAACTAAACTCCCCCCTCGCCACCTCCCCTTGCAGGTTTAATTGGGGGCATCCAGCTGCCCAGCGGGCTGGGGACAGTGGGGATTCCCACCCTGGGCGGCTTTCAGGAGGAGGTGGGAGGCAAGGTCTGGGGACATGGGCTGCTCCGCCCTGGCCCCGGGCCAGCCCCTGGAGTGGTGCCTGCAGCCTGGGCTTGTTCCCGAAGCGCCGGTGCCTGCTTTCCGCCAGTGGATGGGCAGCTCGCCACCTGAAGTACAGAGTCTCGGGCCTCTGAGAATGGGGCCGGGGCACCCTGTCCCCTCGCCCCCAGCCCCCTGCTCTCTTCGGGCTCAGCCCCCGTGATCTTGGCTATAGGCCTGGAGGATTTGTGCCAGCTGCAGGTAGAAAGCGGGGCTCCTGGAACCCCAGGCCTCCCTCCCCCCGCTCCCTCGCAGGGCCTGTCTCCTGCAGAGGCACTGAGGACCTCCCGTGGCCGGTTTGCCGAGCGCCGCACGCTGCGCTGACCCCTTTCCAGCTGCTGTGCCTCCTTTCATCCCAAGACAGCTCCGCAGAGCTGGCCTCGCTCTTCCCATCCTCCAGACGAGAGGCCCAGATGTTTTAAGTCATGTGCCCGATGCCTGGCCGGGAAGGCAGCTTGGCTGGCTGGCCAGAGCCACCCACCAGGTTGGAGCACTGGGGCAAGTCCTTGAGGCATTCCGAGCCTCAGTTTCCTCACCTGTAAAATGGGACCAATAATACCTTCCTCTCTGGGTGGCTGAGCAACCTCTGTGAGAAAATGAAGGTAAAGTGCTGTAGCTCAGAGTGAGTGCTGGGTCAGTGTTGGCTTGAGTTATTATTACCAGGAATATCTGACTCCAAAGCTCCTGGTCTCTCTTCTACCCACATCCTGGCCCTAGACACAGCTAGAGCCGGTCCTTAGGGGGGGTCTTTCCAGAGGGACCCAAAAACCAACGGTGCAGGTCTGGGAAGGTCCACAGCTCACACTTCCAGTCTCTCTCGACAACCTTGCTTCTCTGCCTTGTTCTCACACCTGGAGGAGGGATGAGCCCAGAGTTGGCCAGGGAACCAGGCCAAGGTCACACAGCAGGCTCCTGACTCCCAGCAGGGGCGCCCCAGCTGAGCCAGCTCTCCTGATGAGCAAAGCCTTCGTGTCTGCGCTCTGTAACCACTGACCACGCCGTTTGCTTGTCCATCTGGGTTGGATGCAATCTCCCCAGGGCACGAAATTCATTTTCTTTGTGTCTTGTGGAGGATTGAATGCTCCACTGAAATCTAACAAATCATAGTGATTGCAAAAACAAGCCCAGTTACGTCCCGGGTCAGGCGCAGTGCACACTCAGGGCAGCTCGCTCATGCGGACACGTGCAGGCACACCTACGCTTGCTCACACTCACATACTGGCTCACACTCACATTTCCACACACTCATGCACATACATACACACTCACACCCACACCCAAATTCACACTGACTTCTAGAGTCCCATGCCTTCATACTCTTACACACACACGCATCATACAGCTTGCATAGCCACTCACACCCTTTCACTCACACAGTCATATGCGCTTGTGCACACACTTTCACCCATTCTTGTGGCTCTTGAACTCCCAGTTTTGTGACAGATGTGATATTTTCCTGAGCCTAGAAAGCTATTTTCCAATCCCCTCCCCACGACTCATCTTCTGGCTGAATTCTTCCAAGCCCAGCTCCAGACACCCCTCCACCCCTGCCACCAAGGAAACCTTCCTGATCCCCTCCCCACGCTCCTGGGGCCTCCGCTTCCTGCCTGGGCTCCCGTCATCCATGGCAGATGATCTCTGCTCTTGCCTAGCCCCAACATTTGTTGAGCATGGGCTCTGTGCCACAGCCTCCTCCCCTGGAGGGACAGGGCACCGGGAGGGCCAGAGCACCGGGAGGGCAGGCTGGCACCGAGTCATCTGGGCCCCAGCACTCAGGAGGGGCCACGCACCAGGCTAGGCCCTGGAAATTCTGGTACCTGCTGTCAAAGCCTTTGTAGAGTAGATGAAAGGGCTGGGGCCTGCCAGGTGTTTCCCAAACCCAGCCCCTAGCCCTGCCGCCCCTCCAGGGAGCAGCCTTCTCCTCCATACCAGTCTCCTCCTGCACGCCCGTGTGGGACTGGTCCAGCGCCGTGCTCCAGCCCAGGCCTTCAGTGGCCCACCTCCCAGAGACGCCCTGCTCCAGTTGGGTGCCTGTTTGCCTGCCCACTGGACTACTGGCACCTAAAGGCCAGCCTGGGTGCCAAGCGCTGTGTCCACACAGCCCCATGCAGAGTGAACTTTGGTCAGGCTTTGGGGGGGCCCAAGACATGCTTTCTCAGTGGAAAAGCCTCTCCAGAGTGGAGAGAGCTGGCAAAAGCCTCCAGACTCCCCTCTTCCTCTGAAAAGGGAATCCTGAGTCATGGCAATTTGCAGACTCAGAAGAAACTTCCCTTCCCCTGGAGCTCACCCTGTGCTGTGAGAAGGTCCTTGTCCCATGCATGGGAGGGCACTGCCCGGGAAGGGGGCAGAGCCAGAAGCAAAGGGCTGGGGGTGCCAGGGCCATGCCAGGGGGGTGGGGAGCCCAGGGGCAGAAGCGAGGACAGAGGGGAGGCTAGGCAAAGTAGCAGCGAGGTTTGGCTGAGATTTTCTGAAGCCGCGTTGAAGGGCGAGAGGGAGCAGTGGAAGGTAAAGGAGGCAGGCAGCATTAGAGAATTAGGGAACGAGACCCAGCTTGCCCCCAGTGGAGAGTCCCCAGGGCAAGGGCGCAGCCTCCGGGTAACTGGAGCACAAACACCAAATGGGGTCAGCAGGGCTCTAGCCAGAGTGCCCGGAGCAGGACAGCTGGGGAGGGGATGACTAGGACCCACCCAATGTTCCGAAGAAGGGTCCCAAAAGGGACCAGACTCACACGGTCACTCACCCGAGGGGTGAAAAAAAGAACCCAGAAAAACAAAACACAGGACCCCTTCCGCTTCACTTCTGCAGGACCGAAGAGGAGTGGACAGGCCTTGGAAATTTTGCTCCCCTCTCTCTTCCTCTAGCATTTATTGAGCACCTGCTTTGCGCTAAGCACCATACTAGGCCCTGGAAATTCTGTGGGGGTCAGGCGAGGTCCTCATGGTGTGACAGACGCAGAGCGAGAAATGACAGTAGATCCAGGCGTGAAGGAGTATGTGTGAGTATAAGAATATATATGTGGGTCAGCACGAGCTAGATCAAGAAATCTGGATTTTAGCTTAAAGCCACCTGATTTCCAGGGGCTGGCAAGCAGGGCCAGACACCATTCCAAGGTCAGCTAGAGCTTGAGAAGGAGCATCCCTGGCCACTCTCCTTTCCCAGAGTTCATATACAAGTGAGACTGCTTACCGCCTCTTTTCTCCCACTGAGATCAAAGCTAAGTCTCTTCTGCTGCTTCTCTCCCACCCTGGGGGTCTGACTCCCTGTCCACGACTGGCCTACAGCCAGGCCAGGACTTGCCCACCTTTCTCTGTGACCCAGGAGATCCACTGGGGACCCCTCAAAGCCATGACCTCTTGGAAGAGACCGTTTGAGCCTCTTTAAACACTGTCCCAGGAAGTAAAGACAGGTAAGGCTTCTTTGCCTCTGGGAGCCAGGAGGGGGCTGAAGCGGTCAGCTGCTGCCTCTTTCTGGAACCAGGGAGGCTAGAACCCACTAGGGCAGCCTGTATCCTGAAGTCATGGGCAGACACACATTCAGGCCCAGGGTCCAGTTCCTGGCTCTGAGTGCCCCTCACTGTGTAACCTTGACCAAGTCAGGTAACTCCTCTGGTAGCTCCATGACGTGTCCTTCAAGAAGGCCCTCCACCCTCTGGGCCCAAAGCGTCTTTCCCCAGCCCATATTATTTTCCTTGGCAATCCAAGGCAAACAAGTTCCCAAACACACCCTACAATTTCCACCTCTAAGATTTTGCCCATTGCAATTGCCTCTCTTGGTGTGCCTCCTCTCCAAATTCAAACTGTGGACTCTCCCCATCCTTGGAGCTCCAAAGAAAATGCTAACTCCTCCACGGAGCCTCCTCTGATTGCCCCAATTGCTATCACCTCCACCTCTTCCCAGCTGTCCAAGACTTCTCTCCATGGCTCATCTAGGGCCCTATTCATGCTCTCTTTGGTGTTGTAAAGAGGGGGAGCCAGGAGCTAGAGGGGGAGCCAGGAGCTAGAGGGGGAGCCAGGAGCTAGAGGGGGAGCCAGGAGCTAGAGTGGAAATCAGGAGCTAGAGTGGGAGCCAGAAGCTGGAGTCCTACTTATTTGTTTTGGCCACGTGGGGTCCAACACCCAACAGGCATTTCAATAAGGACTTGTGGGGCTGAACTGGGCATCTTTGCCCAGTTTCCAATGGATTCAAGGCCGTGGTGTATGACCATGCAGGCTGTAAACCACACAACTCTAGGGGGCGCCCGTCACATTGTAGCCTATGAAAATGGCACCCCCGAGAGTCCTGCAGTCTCTAGCCAGTGCAACTATATATGTCAGCCCTGTGTCTTGCCTCTTAGGGCTGCTCCAGGGATCCCATGGGATTACGACAAAAGTGCTTATGGAGTTGAGGAAAGCTGGGCAGATACCCGAGGCTATTATAGGATGGATGGAGGTGCTGATTTTCCTCTACTCAACCTGCTTTTCTTCTCCACCTACTCACTCTCCCCAAGTGCCTTCACCCAGGCCCGAGGCTTAAAATACCATTTCTAAATTGATGACTGACTCTTAAATTGATGTCTGTAGCCTTCACCTCTGCCCTGAGCTCCAGACTCGTATACCCAACTGCCTCCTGGGCATCTCTGCTTAGAGGTTTCACAGAGGTTTCAAATTTAATAGCCCCCCCCCCCAAACTGACCTCTGAGTCTCCCTACCCTACACCCAATCTTTTTCCAGTCTTTTCAATTTCAGTAAGCCATCAACCCTCGGGCTAAAAACCCAGAGTGAGCCTTGATTCTTCCTTATCCTCAACTTCTACAGCTAACCCATTAGCTTGCCCTATTGCCCAGGGTGCAAAATATATCCCAAATCCAACTCCCGTCTCTAATTCTGTCACCAGGCCACCATCACCTCTTCCCTAGAAGGCCAATAGGTGGGTTCGCCCAAAAGCAGAGCTGGAGACAAGGATTTGGCTGTAGGTTGTTTATTTGAGAGGTGATCCCAGGAAGCACACACGAGGCCAAGTGAGAGAGGAAAGGGTAAAAGCCCATCTAGGTGTGTTCTGCAGCAGCTGACCCTGCTGGTGGGACCTGAATTCACCCTACCGGGGGCTCTAAGGAGCTGCGCAGCACGAGCCTCAGAATGGTTCCTCCAGAGGACAGCAGGATGGGCCGTGTATTTACCTCCGCCTGTTCCCCATGGGAGAAGATTGCTCTCTCAGAGCTTGCCGCCCCTCCCCAGTCCCCCAGTTGTTCTGAGCAGGCTGAGAGAGCCCCACGACAGAAAAGCAGAGTGAGAGACCAGCACTGAAGGTGCTTGTCCTCAGCTCAGCAGAACTGCCCACCCCACTGCAGCTGAAATCATCCAGGGGCCATGGGATACGGTGGTCTTTTAAAAATACAAATCGGATTCTACCACTTTGTTTCCTCAAATCCTTCATGGTCCTTGGAATGAAGCTTTGGCCATGGCTGACCAGGCCACATATGGCCTCACTGCCTCTCTGCACTCATCACCTGCTCAGGAAGCTGTGGGCACACGGGTCTTTTGGGGCCTCACAGCCCAGGGTCACTCCAGCCTCAGGGCCTTTGCACTTGCTGGCCCTCCACCTGAAGCCCTTGAACCCCGTCTTCATGTGGCTGGCTCCTCCTTGCCATTCAAGTCCAAACCCACATGTTCCCTTCTTGGGGACTCTTCCTGACACCTGATCAAACGCAGCCTCCCTGACCCCCAGACGCTCTCCAGCACTTCATTCATTTTCTGTTCCCAGAGCACTTATGCATGACTCATTTCCTTATTTGTTGACCTGTCCGTTGCCACTGTCTCCCAGCAGAGTGTAAATGCCACGAGGGAAGGGGTTGTCAGTCATGCCCGCTTGTGTATCTCCAGGCCTGTAGTGCCTGGCACGTAGGAGATGCTCAATAAACACTTGCCGAGCGAATATGAGCAGGCCAGGTTCCCCTGAGAAACAAGCGGTGCCTGAGACAGGGATTGGGGAATGCTCTCCTGTAAGGGGACAGAGGAAGCAGAAGAGGGCAGGGGAAAATTAAGCAGAGATGCAGGTCCAGCTGACGCCTCGCCTCAACTTTATGCCATGGAGGGAGAGGAAGAGGGTGGCTTTGGGGCATGGAAAGCACCAGGAGTTGTGCCCCTTTTCAGTCCAAGCTTGGGGAAGGGCTGCTCCCAAGGGAAGCTGCAAACTCTCAGGCTTGTCCAGGCGAAGCTACTTCCTGCAGCCCCCGTGGGGCGGGGATTGGTGCTGGGCCTGGAGAAGGGATGTGGGAGGGGCGCAAACGGCATTCGCTGCGGGAAGGCGCTGCCCTCCAACCCCGCGCAGACCTGGTCCCCCACATCTGCAGAGCTGGATAGCCAGGTAGAGCTCCTTCTTGAGTAGCAGTCCTTGGGCTTCTGAGGACTCCTCTCTGTCCCTAAAAATCCCGCCCACCCCCCCTCTGCCCATCTGCCCTGCACCCTGCTTGCTCTTGCCGGACTCCATTTTCTCTTTGATTATGAGAAAAATGAGTGAGAATTTTCCCCAAAACACCTCTTCGGAGTCCCCTGCCTCATCTGAGTCTTCCTAAGCACTGGATGGCCATCTTAGCAGCGAGCAGGAGGCCAGCTGATTGGCTGACCTGCGCTTCTCTCACCGCTTAATTCCTGAAATATTAGGGCCCAGGGAGAGAGCGTGCCTGCGGCTGAAATGCCCGAGTATGCCAGGGCAGTGTGCGCGGCCTCCAGGCTTCAAGATGCTGCCGACTGCAGTCCAGGCAGCCTTGGCCTTGACAGACAGCCCAGCCCCTGACCAAACGTGCTCTCTCACCTGACAGCTATTGACAGCCAGGGCACTTGAGGTTTTCTCTGTAGGCTCTTTCAGTTGAAAAATATAAAGAAAACACCTATTAATTCTGTGCAACTCATAAGCTACCCACTCCTGGGCCTTTTTAAACAAGAGCCTGAGCCTGGCCAGAAGCCCGAGCGGGGAGGGGCAGTGGGAGGGGAGGAACACGCTTGATCTGGACTTGTACAGGAGCCTCTGGGGACTTGGGATAAAAAAGAATTTAGGAGCTTTCCCCTTGTAAGGAAGTTTGAAGCTCCGAATTTTTAAAATGTATTATCATCCCTAACAATTGCACAACATTTTGCATTTATGAAGCAATTTACATTTGCAAAGAAAGCCCTTCCGCATTTGTCTCATTTGATCAAGTTGTTTACTGCTTGAGACAACCAAGCCACCATTGGTGGGGCAGAAATCCAGCCCTCCCTCCCCTTATCAAGCTATGCATCTCTGCGACCAAGGCCCTACTCCCAACAGAAGGAGACTGCACAGAGGTTACTGTCCCCATTTTACAGATGGGAACATTGAACTTGTCCAAGGTCACACAGCAAATGGGCAGTAGAACCTGGTCAGTAGAACTCTGTGCCCGCTGCATGTACTCTACTCCCCATTAATGAGGTTCTGGGGCCCTCTGCTTGTCAAGATACTTGGTTCCTCTACAAGGCTCCTGCTTAATGCAGATCATAGTTAGACCTGAAGAAGAACTTCCTAAGAAAAAAGAGGTGAATGATCACTGTATTGAGAGACTGCTCCTCTCAGTCTAGGGCTTGACAGCAGAGGGATGGAGCGGATGACCTCTCTAAGCCCTTTCTAGCACAAGAAGGCCGAGATTTCCGAGTGCCAGGAGAATGGATGCCCATCAGCCTAAATGGAGCCACCTCAGCCTACTTGTCTTCCTTTTGGCACACTCCAAGACGTGAGTCATAGAAGGTGCAAGGGAAATTTATTGCATTATCAATATTTAATATCTCCAGGGAGGTGACATCAGCAAAAATTGCCTGGCCTGGCAAAACCATCTAGGTGGACAGATGGCCAGGCCCTTCATCTCCCTGGACACCCTGCCCTCCCCACATGAGGAACGGGTGAAATTTATGGGCCCTGAAAGAGGCATGGGCATTGTGTGTGTTGGGGGCACTTGCTTCCCATGGCCCTGGCCTGGCCCGGGGTCCTGCAGGGCTGGGGGCGATTATTCCTTGGATGCTGGGACCTGGGGTCCCCGACTTCTCACCCCAGGTGAGTATGGAGCACCTGACAGTGTTGTGTGATGGCCAGGCCCTGGGACCCACACAACCCAGTGCTCTGTGTGGTCCCAGAACACAGAGCTGTGAGTCACCAGCCTGGCAGGCGCGCAGGAGTCCGATGTCACCAAGGTTAGGCTGACCCTGAGAGAAACGTGGCAGTGGCAGGGAAACATAAAATAAGGCTGGAGTTAACACCTCCCCCCAGGCACACTCCTTTTTGTCAACCAAGTGAGTGAAACTCTCTGGGCCTCGGTTTCCTTCTCTGTAAAATGGGGTTTCTGGTCTCTGCCTCACAGGTTTGTTTTGAGGGTTGAAATGAGGCTATACTTGATAGGTACCTGATCCAGTGCTGGCCCAGGAGAAGCTCAACCCACCTGTGGTCCCAGACCCCTCATCCTGCCCCAGGGCAGGCAGAGGGAGCCGCTGGGTCTGCTGGGAGCAGCCGGCTGTGTAGGGCTGTGACATGAGAGAAAGGAAAGGCCATGAACGTGAATTCAGTCTGGGCATTGTTTCAAGCTTGCCAGGAGGCTCTCATTTCATGCCCATCATTTATAGTGGGGAGAACTGAGGCTTGGAGAGGCTGACATGTCCAAGTTAAATTGGCAGTGGAGCTGAAATCGGAAACTAGGGCTGCTTCACTCTTTTCACATGCTTAAATTGCCCCAGGCATAGGTGAGATGGAGGAAACTGAGGCAGTGGCAGAGGAAGTCCCCACAGCTGTACAGGCAGGTTCTGGGGAGCAGCCCAGTGTCTGTCTGTCACAGCAGGCGCTCCTCCTCTAGCCCCTGGCCCTGCCTGGGCTGTGGTTCTCCCTATGCCCTGATCACCAGGACACACGGCGTCTCCATCAGGGGCCAGGCCTCCCAGCCCAGGCTGCAGGACTCACCCTGCCACCGCCGGCCGGGCCCTTTCAGACCCGCAGGGGCGGAATCCAGAAGGTACAGGTTCAGGAAGCCCTGAGCTCCCCAGAATTGGCTCTCTGCGGGCAACTCCTGCCTCCCGTGGCGGGACCAAAGCAACAGTTCCTAGATGATCTTTCAACAGTGCAAAGAAACTCAGGCTTGGTCCTGGATGCCTTTGTGTCTCTGGGCATGTTACTTCTCCTCCTGGGCCTCAGTTTCCCGCATCTTAAAGCAAAGGGCTGGGCTGGATTATCAGTAAGGACTTGCCGAACACTGACCCTACATGAACTCACCTGGAAAGCAGGCATGGTCCGTTCCCACAGGGAAATGCCATCCACTGGCAGAGACGCCCGCATAAACGCTGTCAATACCGCATGTGGCAAGCTAGGAAAAAGGGCTACCCTGGGTGCAAGGGGTGTCAGGGCGAGGGGTTCCCGGTCCAGCCTGCAGGGCCAGGCAGGGCCCATGGGCAGGGCAGTGCTGGGAGGAAGGTGCAGAGTTTTGGAGCAAGGGCGGGACTCAGCCAGATGAGAAGCAGGAGGGGGCCAGGGAGCAGCAGGGACGTTGAGGAGTGTGTCTGGAGAGCCGGGAGACCCACCAGCCGTTCTGGGCCCCTGGAGCGTGGACCCCGAGGTGGGAGGACCAGGTGGTGAGGCTGCAAGTGGTCAGCAGAAACCACACAATGCAGGGGCTGGCCTGGGCCTGAGTGCGCAGAGTGGGGCTCAGGGTCGGGGAAAGGGGCGGCAAGCGGCTGGAAGCTGAGTCCTGGAGGGTGGGGCTAGCGTGGCTTCAACCCTTTCCCCCCCCACCGAGGGCAGGGATGACCGTGGCGGGCAGGGATGGAGAGGCCAGCAGGACAAGGCCCGCGGGAGCCTGTCTGAGAGGCATCGTCATTCTGCTGGGGGGCAGGGCTGCTGGTTGCAGACAAGGCTTGGCAGGGCCGGCTGTGACAAGAGGCTGGAGATACCTGCTGGACGTAGCCCAGACCCCAGAGCCCACTCTTAGCAGGTCGCTTGCCCCTCCCTATGGCTCTGGGTCAGGGTCTGAAAGTCTGAGCCACAGGCACTGGACCAGGGAGGTGCGGATTTAGGAGCCTTGCCGCTCTCCCCGTGTGACCTTGGGGAAGTGGCTCTCCCTCTCTGAGCCTCCGCTTCCCCATCTGCAGCACAAGGGCTGGGCTGAGCTGACCCACGCAGGCCTCGGCAGGAGTGGAGAGTCGTATTTTAAACCTGATGTGCCCGGGGTGACGGAGGCAACCCCTCCCTCTGGAGAAAGGTGGCTGTTTGTTAGCTTGACATGTACGGGAAGGTCCCTCCACACGCTGCCCCACCAATCGCCTCCTTTTTAGAGAGAAATCAGGATGTCTGGTGCAGCTGTGATGGTGCAAATGCGGGACGGGGGGTTGTGAAAGGCAGCGGGCAGAGACGGAACGCTACTTCCCTGGCATCCCTGGCTCTGCAGCTCCAGCTAGGGGACGTCAGATAGACCCAGGCTGGGCCTGCCCCATGGGGCACCCTGTGACACCGCCCACACGGCCCCCATGGCGCCCCACGGGAGGCTGCAGAGGTCCTGGGGCCGGCGGGCTGACCCTACGCTGGCCAGCTCCGGAGCAAGGCCAGTTGTCCAGAAGCCCCTGGATTCCGAGTTTATGCAGACACACGAGCACACACACACATGGGGTCGGGAGCGTCCTCCCACATTTACGGACAGGACATGCCCACCTACCCACAGTCACAGTTGTCCACACTCCTGAGTCCCGCTCGGCCCCATGGGGCCCCTGCCCAGAGGAGGCCAGGAGGCGAGGGGCTCACCTGCGGGCGTGGGAAGAGGGGCAGGCAAGCGGCTCCGGACGCTGGTTTCTCAGCCCTTTCCTGGCCCCGGCCCCGCGCGGGGCGCACCGGCCACACCTGTCCCCGTCCCCATGGCCACCTGTCTTAGTTTGAGTACCCAAGAACGCAGCCCTGAGGGAGAAGGCGGGTGCGAGGTGCTGGCTGGCCAGGTGATGCCAGGAAACCCGCTCAGGAAGGGCGTGAGGCGGAGGCGGGGAAGGGAAGATCAAGGGTGAGTGTTGGCGGGAGCACCTGGAGCTCCGCCGGGTTCTTCCGGAAGACTGAGTAGAACACACCTTAGAGCCGCTCCCCTCCCCACGGGCAAGGATGCGGGTACTGCCTCATCAGTTCTTGCTGCTCTGTGCTTGAGGATTGCCAGCTCGTGGCCCAGCCCTGGGGAAGATAGGTGGGTGCCTGGAGCAGCAAGCCATCGGCACGCACAGGAGCTGTCCACTGGGCTCGGGCGACCTCGGAGCAGCCAAGGGGATCACCTAGCCGCCTGTCCGTCCCCATCCCCACCGGCCCGTGTGTAAACCACACACCCCAGCCCGCCTCTCTCTTCTTCCCACCTTGGTCCTCTGCTCCTGACTCGCTGGTCCCTAGCTGGCTCAGGGAAGCAGGGGACTGGGTCATCCATCTCCCAGAGTGTCCCTGTTCTCCTGGTGGGAGGGGGGCCTGTCCCCCAGCTCTCGGGCCCCTCCGTCCTCAAGCCCCTCTTCCCCACCCTCCTCACTCGGCTCTCGGATTTCAGCGCCTGGCTTCAGCCCAATCTATCAGCCGCGATCGCAGGCTTTGAAGCTGGAGACTCCCCAGGCAGACAAAGGGGCGGCTGCAAGGGGGGGGGGGGCTGGGGGTGCCAGCCCAGGTGTGCGGCGATTATCTTGGGGGCCTAATCAAGGTGCCTTGTCCTCAGCTCGGCTGCTGAACGACGGCCGCCCCCTCCCCTCCCACCACTTCCCCTCTGCTGGCTGCCAGGACGGTGACGGGCACCTGCTAGGCCCTGGACCACTTCCCTCCCCTGCCCGGCCTCCCTTTGTACCAGCACAAAGGGGGACAAATCCAGGGCCCACCTGGTGAGGGGGTGGCCCCCGGGCGCCCTGCTTCTCAGCTGTGACCATGCTCCCCCAGGTGCCAATGTATGTGTGGGGGGGTGGGGGGTGGAAAGTATTGGTGCATGTCAGAATTTAATATTGAACAGGAGTACCCCCAGAGAGACTGCCAGACATACGGATGATGGCCCAGGATGGGCAGCTGGATGAGGGAGGACCCACCGTGGACAGCTGCCCAGGGCCGTGCCGGTCCCCGGGCTGAGCGCAGCCCCAGCCTTCCAAAGGACCCGGTCACCACCTCTGCTGTCCGCAGGGCCCACGTGGGAAGCAGGGCCAGAGCCAGCGCCATCTTTTTTGGAAGGAGTCGGGGGGAGATGAGGCTCCGAGACTCTGAGGGAGCCAGCCAGGGTCCCCAGGCCCCAGTGCTGGGCTCTGATGTCAGATTGCTCGGTCTCCAAGTCTAAGGGCTACCCACTGCGGGAGCGGGCACACAGGACACGGGGGAGAGGGGTGCTTGGGCAGGAGCTGGGGAGAACTCCCCGTCCCCTGCCAGCCAGCTCCCCTAGGCGCCGCGGGAGCCGGGCCCCTGCCTGCCCCTGCGCCCTCTCCTTCCACACAGGGCTGCCGGCCCCACCCATGACTCAGGGCCCGAGCTGCTCCTTGGAGTTGGCGGGAGAGAAGGAAAAACGCAGAGGGAGAAGGAGAAACAGGGAGAGGGAGGAGAGAGAATGTCCACGGGGCCTCAGCTCTTTCCTGGAGAAGGTAGAGACCTCGAGTAAGACAGAATCAGACAGAAACCAGAGAGAACAGCGTGCCTGGAGCGCGGGCGCAGCGTGGCTGGGGAGCGGGAGGCAGCGTGGCTGGGGAGCGGGCGCAGGGTGGTGGGAGCGCCGGGGCAGCGTGGCGGGAGTGCGGGCGCAGTGTGGGGGGAGCGCGGGCACAGCGTGGCTGGGGCGCGGGGGCGGCGTGGCAGGAGCGCGGGCGCAGCGTGGCTGGAGCGCGGGCACAGCGTGGCTGGGGAGCGGGCGCAGCGTAGCGGGAGCGCGGGCGCAGCGTGGCTGGGGCGCGGGGGCGGCGTGGCGGGAGTGCGGGCGCAGCGTGGGGGGAGCGCGGGCACAGCGTGGCTGGGGAGCGGACGCAGCGTGGCGGGAGCGCGGGCGCGGCGTGGCTGGGGAGCGGACGCAGCGTGGCGGGAGCGCGGGCGCGGCGTGGCTGGGGAGCGGACGCAGCGTGGCTGGAGCGCGGGCGCGGCGTGGCAGGAGCGCGGACGCAGCGTGGCTGGAGCGCGGGCGCGGCGTGGCAGGAGCGCGGGCGCAGCGTGGCGGGAGCGCGGGCGCAGCGTGGCTGGGAAGCGGGCGCAGCGTGGCGGGAGCGCGGGGACAGCGTGGCTGGGAAGCGGGCGCAGCGTGGCGGGAGCGCGGGGACAGCGTGGCTGGAGAGCGGGGGCGGCGTGGCGGGAGCGCGGGCACGGCATGGCGGGGAGCGCGGGGACCGCGCGGCTCCTGGGCGTCCGGGGCCGTTAAGATGAGGCATGGGCTTCCCCAGAACCATTCCTCAGAGCCGGGGTGGGGGCTGGCGGGAGGAGGGAACACATTATTCACAGCAAGGAAAGACTCATTACTTTGCACCAACCTTTGGCTGGTATTGAATATACCATCGCTTTCCTCTTAACAAACGGCTTCCTGAGGGTTTAATTAACTTCTGAGCACTCTCGGCTGGCAGCCCGGCCCCTGCCGCTGGGCGAAGCCCGAGGCAGCCCCCCTGTGGGGCAGCGACGGCCTTCAGGACAGGCAACTCCTGACGACGGGGAGGGGACAAGGGGAGGCGGGTGTCCCTGCTTGCCTTGACTAACCTGCTCCTGTTACACACGGGGAAACAGAGCCTAGAGAGGAGAAGGCGTCAGCCACCCGGGAAGATGGCGGACGAGAAAGACACAAGAGGAGAAGACACCACGCCCGAGGTTACCCAGCTGCGCAGAGGCAGCAGCAGGCCTGGCGTCCGAAGGACCACTCTGGAGCGTCAGCTGTGTGCTCCCCTCCCACGGTCACAGCACAGAGTGCGCACAGCGCGGCGTGATTCTGTAATGACCAGATGAACTTGACAGAGACTGATGGCAAACTGGGTTGAGGCTAAGTCCTTTCAAGTCGTCCTCCCCCTTGTCGAAAACGCTCATCACACCCTCCCCATGTGCCAGGCACCGTGCAAAGCGCTTCCGTGTTTTATCTCATTTACTCCTCACGTTAACCCCAAGAGGCCGGTTTTACTACTATTCCCATTTTTCAGATCAGAAAACTGAGGCTCAGAGAGATTAAAGCAAACGTCCCAAAGACCACATTGCCGGAAGCACCAGGCCACACGGCAGCTCTAGAGAAAAACCCAAATCATTGGACCCAGTCTCTTCCCTGAAGGGGAAACTGAGGACTTGCCCAAGACCTCATAAGTGGACTCAAGCTCGTACCTTCTGATTGCAAGCCCAGCCAAGGCTCTTTCGACCCTGTCATATAGCTCACCCTCTGTCTCTACCCATGCCTCCCAACTTGACCTGCTAACCCTCTTGAGGGGGCAAACCCCCATGTCCTGAGCCACACTGAAAAGCCCAGTTGAGCCAAGGGACTGAAGACCTGGCTCGGGAAGCAGACAGACCCAGGTTCAAATCCCACTCTGCCATTTTGTAGCCACGGTCTTTGGGCGGGTCACTTCCTAGCAGAGCCTCAACTTCTTCATCTGGCAAATAAAAGTGTCTGCCTCCTAGGACATTTGTGAGAATTAAATACGTACTTAAAGCACTTAGCCCAGTGTCTGACAGGTCACAGAATGCCATCCGTAACAGTATCCTTAGGATCCAGGTTCAACCCTGGGCAGAGCTTCCCACCTCCCTCCTCCATCCGGCTATCATAGTTGCCCCTCAAGAAGACCTGTCCACCCCCCCCCCATTATAATTGGGGCAGAGAAGCCCTGGAGGATGCTAGGTGCCAGGGCAGAGCCCACCCCACCCAGGCGGAGCATGAGGGCCGCCTCCTGGGCTGCAGGCTAATTAATTGTGCCGGGCTGACAGCAGAGAGGGGCTGTGCTTTCTGCCGACAAGTCCAGAGCAATGACGGAATAATGGGCTCTAATGCACTGGTCTTCTCTGGGGACCTGTCTTTCATCCCCAACAAAACTAATTAATGACAGCAATAAATAAACCAATCCAGCCCATGCTGCCCGGAGTAGCCAGGGCTCTTGGAGAGAAGCCTATTGCTGGCTAGGCCAGGGAGCACCAGGCTCCTTCCATGGGTGGACATGGGGGAGGGTCCTGGGATGTCAAGTGGGAAGGGGCAGGAGGAATCGGGCCCAAGAGAGACACTTGATCCCAGGCTGACAACATGGGCTGTGAGTTCTAATCTCAGGCTAGGCACCAAGTCACATGTGACCCTGCCAGGCCATTCTGCATCTCTGCGTTTGGGACTTTAATCCCATTTGGGTAAAAGAAACCTATAGTCTATAACCAGGGGAGGGTCACATTTCCTTTTGCGGCTTAGAAAATGAGCTATGGCAAGTACTTCAAAGGAAGAACATCACCCAAGAGCCCCAGGTCACTTACTGCTGTAACACAGAAAGCACTAGAGCAGTGGTTCTCAACTTTTAGGGTGCATCAGACACATAGGCCCTGATAACAGGTTTCTGGGGGATGCTGCCAGTGGTCGAGGACCCCACTTTGAGAACCACTGCTCTAGACTGAGTGTTGAGACTGGGATCTCATCCTGTGTCTGCTTCTAGCTGACCTGGGGCCTCTCACGTCCCCTCTCTGGGCCTCAGTTTCTCCATCTGTAGAGTGTGGACATGGGAGACTGGAGGGCAGGGTCTTTATGGCTCTGGGGCTCTGCTCTGCCTTCCAAGCGCCAGCTCAAGCCCTCCGTCACACCCACCCCATGAGCAGGTCTAGTCCTATTGGCCGCACTGACTCAAAGGACAACAGAGACTATAGACAACCACATGTCCCCAGTAGATGGCAGCCCCCCTAGTTATGTGGGCATCCTCGGCCCCTACTACATCCCTCCCTAGTGGCCCCTACCCCTCCACTGACAGGACGCTCACTTCCTTACTATGCAGGGTGCCCCTTCTGAGATCCTAAGGAAGTTTTTAAAAAGGTTTTTCTTTGTGCAAGTTCAAAATCTGCCTCCCTGTGATGGACTCCCTTGGCCAAACCGCTCCTGGGCCTTAGTTTCCTCAAAAATCCCTGTCAATTTTGACATTATAACACCTGGATTAGAAAACGATTGTAACCACTCATTGTTGTGGGACTGTGGGAAAGCCAGTGTAAGCCTCCGCTTCCCCTCTGTAGGATGAGCTAAGGAGGTGAAAATATAGACTTTGGCAACTATGTGATGTGTGATAACATGGCCCCTGCCCGGAGTTCAGCCGGGATTCCCATTTCAGGACAGTTCTTTCTCTCTGAAGTGAGAATGAGCTCCATCCCCCTCCTGATACCGGGCATTTGGGATGGTAAGCCACCCCCCTGCCCGAGCCCACGCCTGGCTCCCCTTGGAGCCACTGGCCAGCGTTCTAGAGGGGCCCTCAGCTGAGCTTGGCTACTGGAAGTCTGGAAGCCAGGACCAGAGTCTGGAACACCTGTACGTGGCGTGAGCCCTTCACCGGCTTCTCAGCACAACAGCGCCAGGCCTGGCCCAGGGTCTCACCAGTGTCTGAGCCCAGCAACAGGTGCGATAGCTACCCAGCCTGCCCCGTAGAAAGCAGGCAACAGAAGACAAAGCAGAAGAGGAATCTGTTGGACAGACACGGGACCTTCAGGAATCACTGAGAAGGGCTGGAACACACAGAGCCCAGACCACAGGCCAGATCACCACCCCAGACCATTTTGGGGATGACATTGCCACCGAGCACAGGAGGCCACCCATTGTGCTGCCTCCAGGACCATGGGACCCTGTGTGCTGCTACCCCATTGCCAGGCTGCCCTGGAGACTGGCACAGCTGTCCCACTGCCCTTGCCTCCCACCAGAATGGCTTTTCTGGGGTCCTGCTCATGTGTGTCACAGGTCCATCTGATAAATAGACCTCAGGCAATGGATGTGTGCCTGAGTTGCAAGGGAGGCTGGGAAAGTGAGAAGCTGGGATTTCCAGGTTCTATAGCAGTGACTAGGCTCTACCTCCCACCAGAAGTAGGAAATACTCCAAATATTCAACAAAGGTTCAGATCTGGAGCAGGAAAAACATACCAGTTGTAGCAGTTTGATATAGTTATGAATTCCAAAAATAAATATCGGATTATGTTTGTAAACTGGTCTGTACCTGGGCATGTTTAAATTGTGATTAGGGCTTTGATTGGGCCATGTCAGTAGGCATGGCAAGGGACAGAGTGGGAGGGTTTTTGATGTTGGAGTTTTGATTGAGTTTGATGCTGAAGTCTTAAGCTGGAGCCCTGGGAAGTAATCATAGAGAGGAAAGAGAGGTAAGCCCGGGAAGAGATGAACAGTGAGCCTGGAGAGAAGCAAGCCCTGGGAAGAGAGGAACCCAGGAAGCCTGAACCCTTGCAGATGTCAGCAGCCATCTTGCTCTAACACGTGGCAAAAGACTTTGGTGAGGGGAGTAACGTACACTTTATGGCCTGGTAACTCAGGCTTCTACCCCAAATAAATACATAAAAACCAACTGACTTCTAGTATTTTATCAGCACCCCTTTGGCTGCCTAATACACTAGTGGATGCACCTATCCAAGGCAACCTGCCTTTGGCCAGCGTTGTTGAGCAGAAAGGCCCTGGGGCAGGATGCAGGTAAAAATAACAGCCCACCTTGAGCACTTGCTGCAAGCCCACTGCTCCTCTGCAGGCTCGATGTGGATTGCCCCATCTAAGCTGCTCAGCATCCTCATGAGGGAGGTGCTTTCACTATTTTAATCGTCTCCTTTCATTGACAAGAAATCTGAGCCCCAGAGAGGTTGCCCGTGGTCATGCAGCTAGCAAGAAGCAGACCAGGGACTTGAACCCCTGTAGTCCCGTTCCTGGCCGGTGGTCCTGACAGTCTGTTCTCCCCACTCTGTCTTACACAGAAGACCCAGCTGCTTCTGTGAGCAGGAGAAACACAAATTGCTAGAATATAAGGCAGGAGGTGCCAAGGACTAGGCAACCAAGGATTGGGCTTAGAGGAGAGTCAACTGTGATGCCCTGGAGACATGAGAAGCTTGGGGGAGGGAGGTGCCAAGGAGACAGCAGGGTTCCTTCTGCCTAAACCCATCCTGTTCAGTTTTCCCAGCTCAGCGCCCTACTTAGCTTCAGAGACATGCCCACAGAAAGAGTGCTGAGGGGGGCAGGAGCTGTCAATGTTGGGAGGTAATGGGTACTTTCCTTGAGGTGAGGCTAAGCCAACCCTGCCTCGCCTGTCCCCATTAGCCAGGGAAGTGCTTCTGAGATTGGTTGTGAACAAGTGGGGTCCAGGGTTGGCCTGGAGTACAGTTCCCAGGGGTTTCTTACCCTGGCTCTATTATTTAATCACTTGAGAATTAGATATATCTCTATATATCAATGGTGAGCTCTGCTCACAGGGATCATGGGGTAAGTAATTGGTCTAGGTGGGTCCCAGCATTGGTCATTTGCAATGTTCATTAGGTGCACCAGGATGGAGAGCGTCTGGTCCTGGGGATCTGCACCTTCCCTAGGCCTGGGAAGGCTGAGAAGGGGCTCCTTCCCATGCTCTGCTCACGGCTCAGCGCCTACCTCAAGCTCCCAGGTGGAAGCCCTTCACAGGGGGTGAGGCTACAATGTGGACTTAGAATGGAAGGCTGTGGAATGACTCTCTCTTTCAATAGGACAGACAACCAAGCTTTCAGTACTACCAAGTAGTTTGGAAAGAGAGGTCAAGGGCTGATGTTTGGGGCAATTCTGAATTCTACATAAAGGTCACCTCATCCAGGGAAGTAGTTGTGGCTCAACTGACAGTGTCCACCTACCATACGGAGGGTCCAGGGTTCGATACCCAGGTCTCCTGACCCATGCTGTCCACACTAAGTGCTGCCACACGCAAGGAGTGTCGTGCCATGCAGGGGTGTCCCCCATGTAGGGGAGTCCCATGCACAAGGAGTTTGCCCCACAAGGAGAGCCATCCCATGTGAAAAAAAAGTGCAGCCTGCCCAGGAATGGCACTGCACACATGGAGAGCTGACACAGCAAGATGATGCAACAAATAAAAGCAACCCACTGCCACATGACAAGAATATAAGCAGACACAGAAGAACACACAGTGAAGGGACACAGAGAGCAGACAACGGAGGTGGGGGGTGGGTGGGCAAAGGGGAGAGAAATAAATAAAATCTTAAAAAAAAAAAAAAAAAAAGATCACCTCATCCAGGAAAGCCCCTGAGCCCCAGTTCAGAGGGATCTTGTCCCTCTGGGTTCTTCCAGCCCTGACTGAGAGTGTGATGAAATAAGAGATGGGAACAGCTCTGGTTAGACAGTGTCCTGCTCAAGAACCTTCTGTAGCTCCTTGTGGCCCTCAAGATAGAGCCCCAATGCTTTAGGCTGGTGTTCAAGACTCTGCCAAGAGACTCTTCTTCCTGCCACTCCCCTTTATGTATCCAGAAGGGAATTCTGATATCCTGGAAAGAGCCTGGCAGCTCTGGGCCTACACAGACCTAGGGGCCGAATAGGGTTCCTGTGTGAAGTTAATGACATGGAGGATGGAAAGTGCCTAGCACAGGTTGTGGCACAAGAAAGTCCTCAAAAAAGTGCCAGCTACAAACATCACCACCACCACCACCATCGCCTTTATCACCTTCTTCATCACTTCCACTGCCATCATCTTCATCACCACCACCACTAGCACCAGTCATGCCTTTGCTTCTTCTGGTCCTTCTGCCTGGATTGCCCTTCCTTCTTTTCTCACCTATGAAGGGACATTAGTGGACATGGAAGTCCTCCTCGTCCTCCACGGCCCATCTCAAATGCAGCCTTCTCCATGAAGCTTCCCTGATGCCCACAGCCAAAGAACACAGGGAGTCTGGCATCCACGGCTGCTCTGGGTGCCTATGTCTGCTTCCTCTTCTCCTTTTCTGACTCACGTGTCCCTGTTCCTTACTTCATCTACCCTCAACTTCCCAGAGCGGCTTTCATTCCCTGTGCTTTTCTCTGTGCCTCTTCAGGTCTCCCACTCACAGTTGATGTCCCTTCACCACCCCCCAAATCTTCCACTGCTCTGCAATTCCTCTCCTGCCTTAGATGAGGGCACAGAACCAGGAGTCACAGACCTAGGGCCGAGTCTGGTTTCTGTCACGTTCTGTTCCTGTGTCCTTGGATGAGGCACCCCTCTTCGGGGGCAGAAATGGTCTCCCCATCCACACAACGTGCAGGTGCATGCATAATGGAGCTCTCGATCCCTTTCTGTCTCAGGCACCCCAAGTCTCAGCCTGGGAGGGCAGTTGAGCTTCCCATGGCTTCCTCCCTTTCTAAAAGGCAGTATTTGGTGTCTGGTGGTTTGAGGGTTCCTTGAACGTGGACCCACACAGATCAGTGTTCCTTCCTACCCAGAAAAGTAGCATCAACCTCTCTCATGTTCTGGGGGGTGGGGTGGGGCTGGAAACTGAGGTGGATCCCGTGCACACCAGACCTGGCCCCCCTCTCAGGTGAGGTGCTCAGAACAAAGGGCCCCCAGCTCTGCTGCCCTCAGCCGGGAGGCTCAGATCTCTTGGCCCATGAGCCTGAGGGGAGGGATATCTACGGTTTAAATAACTGGCTTATTGATTCTCATTTGTACGCCGCCAATGGGGCTTACCAAGGAAGTGAAGGCACAAGGGCCATGTTGGTAAATAAGTGTCTGGTTGGTCCCATCTCTAGCTGGCCAGGCTTGCTTCTGAACAGGGCGTGTACCGCAGGGCTCCCTGCTTAGCCGAGCTCTGACCGGTGGTCACAAGGATGCCAGCCAGCCAATCCAACCCCTGGGGACCTTCTGAGTCCAAGCCCATGCCCTGCTCACAGCTCTTCACACTGAGCAATGCACTTTCATGTCTAGCATCTCTTTTGACTGTCTCCCTTGAGGGAGGTGGAACAGAGTTTAATAGCCCCACTTCACGGATGAGAATGCTGAGACTTAGCAAGATTATATAATTTACTTGAAGTCATACTTCCTGGAAAGGCTGAGACAGGACTGGAAATGGGGCAATTTTGAGTGGCCATCTGTATTAATGAGCTCTTGCTGTGCAACAAACCACTCTAAAATGTAGTAGCTTAAAATAATAAATTGTTTCTCATTAGTCTCTGGGTCAACTGAGCAGTCCTGCAGATCTGAACCTGGCTCACTCATGGGTCTGTGGTGCTGGAGAATGGGCCGGGGCTGGCTGCTGTGGGGTGACCTTGTTGGGACAACTGGGCTCTGCTCCATGGGCTCCTGTAGCCCTCTAGCAGGCTAACCCGGGCTTGTTCTCACGGAGATGGCAGAGGTCCAAGAGAGGAAGCAGAAACACCCAAGCACCTTTACTTGCTTCTGCGTGCACCAAGTTTGCTACTATCCTGTTGGTCAAAGCACGTCAACGTTGACAGGCACTACTTAAAGCCATAGGTACAGCAAATCGTGAAAAATTGAGGCCATTAATGCAATCTTTCTACCACAATGACCCAAGAGCATTACTCTTTTCACAATTTTCCAGCATTCTGCCCTTTCTCCATAAAGAACTAAGCCTTGAGTAAGAGGAAGTCCTGTTGACTTTCCCCAAGCCTGGGTAGCAGGGTCAGTCCACTTGAGAAGCATGGGGTCTGATCTGGGCTGTACAGAATTCAGGACCAAAGCCTAAAGGTCTGGGCTTAAGACACGGAGAAACTTTCTGAGGGCTGTCCCACAATAGAACAGGCTTCATAGAAAGGTAGTGAGTTCCCTGTCAATGGGAATGTGTAAGCACATATGGAATGCAGACTGCATAGCTGCAGGGGCGATTCTGCCTCCAAGAGGCTGGAAGGAGCCTGGATAAGCATTAAGCTCCCTTCCATCTCCATAAATCCAAAAGCTTATAAACGAATGGGATAATGACTACAGGTCCAAGGCCGTGGAAAGAGGCTACCCAGTCCCGAGCTCATCTCCTGGCTCAGGGGCCCGATGACAAGTCCAAGAGAGAGCTGCTCTCTAGCCAGAGAGCTAAAGAGTATGAAGAAACCTCAGACACCCCTTTGGAAAGTGAGGCTCCGAGCAGAAAGCTCCCTGCCAGCAGCAGAGCGGCAGCCTGGTAAAGCTGAAAGAGTGTGAACGCGGGAGTCAAGGCACACCTGGTTTGAGCTGACCTCTGGCAAACACTCTCCCTGAGCATCAGTGCCCTCATCTACAGAAGGGGGTAATCCTGACCACCTTGCAGGATGCTTATGAGGATTCAGGAAGATGATGTAAATGGAAGTTCCAGGAGGAGATGGGTAGGCACAGCAACTGTATTTTTTCCTTTTCTTTAGTCACAGCAGAAAAAACAGGAGCTGGCATAAAATCCATGTTCCCCCACGATCTCGCTGACTCCAGCTACTTTCCGCTCCCTCCGCCCTGTTTGTCCAGAGGGGACCAAGCCCGACTCCTGATCTGGGGCGGAAGGACATGGAGGCGCGGGGGAAGACGCAGGGGCCAGGCGAAGGAACAGGGGGCTCCAGTTCAGGCCCCCCACACTGGTGACCGCGCTAGGGGGTTCTAAGCAGGCAGGATTGACAGGAACCATTCGCCAGCCACCTGCCCCCTCCCCCAATTCTGGCCTCCGGGCAGAGCCCCTTGTCTGTGGCAGGAACCTCATTAATGGAGAGGGAGGTGGGGCGGGGAAGGAGAGGGCTATCCACGGCCTTTTCCGCTTTCTGGAACCTTGGGAGGTTTCTTAGGTAATAATAGTAACAGAACCTTGCCTTTGAACAGGGCCTCAGAGTTTTCCCCAAGTCTGCCCGGCCTTTCATGGTGCAGTCTCTTCCCAGAGAGGCCGGGCTGCCGTTTGCCTGACTCACAGCTCCCTGACGACCGATGATTGGCTGCTACAAGGACTGACTGATTTGGGGAGCACCTTGCTGGCAGAGGTGTGGACTACCACCTGAGTCCTCGTTTCTCACCGACTATCTCACCAACAGACACGCTGACTGGCCGACTGACTGTCCAGCAGACACAGGGAGCACCTGACTGACAGTCGCACCGGTGGGCCAGCTGTTCCCGCGACTGACTGAGTGTCTGACCAGAAGACGTGCAGTGATTGACAGGAGATGGTCTCCCCAACTCTATCTAAATCCCTAACACAGGGACTGACCAACTAATCGACTCCCTGACAGTGTTTAACCGACAGACACATGGGTTGCCTGACTGACTCACTGACTCAGCACTGACAAACCTACTGTCGGACGTAGTGTTCGACAGACAGGCTCGTGGGTTTCCTGGCTCAAGATCGTCTCACTGACTAGCTGGCAGACTAGAGAATGTGTCCCTGACAAACTATGGGTTGCCTGGCTGACTGTTTCCTCACTAATTTGGGAGTGACTGGCTCTCTCACCACATTAGGATGGACCACTAACTGGCTGACCAATTTACCAGCCGACGTACTGATGACTGACCGCTCCGTGGGCTGACGGGCCTTTCAGACTCACCTCGAAGCGCAGGGCTGCAGAGCCACTGGTAATTGCAAGCCTGCATGGCTTAGTATTAACTAACTAGGGGACTGCCTGACAACAGCTCAAGCACTGACTGACTGGCTGACTGACCACCATACTTTTCGGCCAATTCATTGGCTGACTGAAAGCAGGCAGGCCTACTCAGTGGCAACTGGACCGCCCTGCGGGCTGATGGACTGACCCCTGCTCAACCAGCCGTGCTGCTGAGGGGCTGGCTCAGGCCACTGACAGATGGCTGGCTGGCTGGCCAGCAACACAGCAGGCGCCCGCTGTGCAGGCTGACAGGCCCGACGGGCTGACAGGCTTCCTGGCGGATGGATGAAAGCGTTTTTACGAACCCCCTTGGGTTCCTTGCTTGTCCCCCTTCCTGGCTCCTCATCTCCCAGCTTGGCTTTTTCACCTCACACTCTACTTCTTTCCAATTTTATGTATTTTTTCACGTGCCTCGTACATAAAAGGAATGTAGTTAACGTAAATAAAAATCCTGAAAAATGAAAATAAAATCAACACCTGTGCATCACACCCAGCTGCAGAGCTGGAATAATGACTGCTACGCTGAACAGTACAATCACCCGGGGAGCTTCTGACAAATGGGGGTCTGGGTCCAGACCCCAGAGATGCTCACTTTATCAGCCTGGGGTGGGGCCTGGACATCAGGGCTTTGGAGAAGCATCCGGGCCATTCTAGTAGGCAACAGGGTCCAGTGCCCTGGGCTAGACCATCCTACGGTACTTTGGCTTAGCCTCATTACCTGAAGTATGGGCTGCCCAAGCAGCATCAGCTTCACCTGGAAGCTCGAGGGAACTGCAGAATCACAGCTCCCACCTGAGGTCCACTGCATAAGACTGCTCTCTAACAAGATCCCTGGGTGGATCGTGAGCACGTTACCTTTGGATGCCCTGCCTTAAATGGTGCTGGCTCACACCTCACCGAGAGCTCAGCCCTCCCTCCCTGCAGAGGAAACCACTATCTCAAGGTTGGGTTCCTCATTCCCTTGCCATGCATGTATGTTCCCCTAAAACATCATGTTTAATTTGCTTGCTTACATTCTTTTTCTCACTAAGATCACACTGCATGTATTCTTTCACAATCTTTTTATATATATGAATCACATTATATATTCCAGATTTGTCCATGTTGTATTTGGCTATGACACCTTCATTTCTTTTTTTTTTTTAAAGATTTATTTTTTATTCCACCCCGCCCCCCGCTGTTGTCTGCTCGCAGTTCCTCTGTGACGGCTTCTATCCTTATCAGCGGCACCAGGAATCTGTGTTTCTTTTTGTTGCGTCATCTTGTGTCAGCTCTCCATGTGTGCGGCACCATTCTTGAGCAGGCTGCACTTTCTTTCGCGCTGGGTGGCTCTTCTTATGGGGCGCACTCCGTGCATGTGGGGCTCCCCTACGCGGGGGACACCCCTGCGTGGCACGGCACTCCTTGTGCGCAGCAGCACTGCGCATGGGCCAGCTCCACATGGGTCAAGGCGGCCCGGGGTTTGAACTGCAGACCTCCCATGTGGTAGGTGGACGCCCTATCCATTGGGCCAAGTCCGCTTCTGACACCTTCATTTTTCATTGAAGTGAATACATCACAAGTTATTTATCCAATCTGAAAATGGAAAGTTGAGTGTTTCCAATTGTTGTTTTCTGATACACACGTTCTTATAAACTTCTCTTGGTGCATATGTGTGAGAGTTGCTCTATGGGATAGGTATCCAGTGGGAAGCTTGCCAGGTGACAGGTTATGCAAATATTTAGCTTGTCCAGTAATATCAACCTGTTCCCCATACACACTCACAGAATGTCCTGCTAATTCTCTCCCTGTGGCCTCTGCCGGCTCCTCCTCTCTTTGCTACCCCTCCTCCCGGGAGCAGAAGAGCACATACCTGCCACAGACTCTTTGCTGGTTACTGCTTCCTGTGCTAGGTCTCCCTTAATTCCCTACAGGTCCGTGGTGAGTTAGGGATGGTTATGGTGTGTCTTTACCTTCTGTATCTTCACTTCTCACATGCCTGTCTTGGCGGCCCTCACAGCTGAGGAAGCAGTCAGTCTGGATTTCCCTGTCTCTAGCCTGGCTTCGGGCTGAAGGACTCTTGGGGGGCAGGGGGTGGTGAGGGGCAGAGCCATCAAAAGGTGCTCTTTTGGTCTAGTACCCTCAGCCCCTAGTAGGTTCAGAGTGGGTCCAAGGTGAGTCACAAGGCCTGACAAGCCTCCATTTGCAGCCATGTGAAAATAATTTAAAATTAGCAGCATGCACAGTCTTCACTCCTTTTTTTTTGCCACAACCACCCACTCTGCATCAAGCACTGTGCTAGTGAGAGCATGTGGCAACAACAGCCCTGGCCTCCATTTTGTAGGAGAGACAGGCCCCTAAACAGGTAATCTGACACAACAGTAAGAGCACTTAGCACCGGCCAGGCTCTGCTCTAGTCACTCTGTGTGTATTTCCTTCCAGACTCACTAAGGAATGGAACTATTACTATCCCCATTTGACAGGTGAGAATATTGACACTCAGGGAGGTAACCGGTCCATGATTAACCAGCTGATCAGTGACAACCCTGGCTCTGAATCCATGATCTTCAGACCCTCCTGATGTACCTTCCAATGGGGCAAGTGGAAGCACAGTGAAAGTACCAGCAGAGAGGCTACAGAAGAGAAGATGCACTTGGGAGGGCTTGTGGAAGCAGAGCAGACAGGTCTTGATGCCAGGACCTGATGGTGGAGGGGAGGAGAAGGAGGAATCCAGATGGACCCCCAGGTTACAGACTTAGGGGGAAAGAGGGGCGGGAACGTGGAGAAGAGGCAGGGAAGATGAATTTTGGGTGGGTTCGTTGAGAGGCTCTTGGGAAACCTCCAGTGGTGCTGTCCAGCCCAGTGGTCTGGAGCTCGAAAGCAGTGTGGAGGGAAAGAGAGTTCCGGGAGCTACCAGCCGGAAGGCCACCCGTTAAATGGGAAGGAAATCAGAAAAGGCATCTGGA
Source organism: Dasypus novemcinctus (assembly GCF_030445035.2). Classification (NCBI taxonomy): domain Eukaryota; kingdom Metazoa; phylum Chordata; class Mammalia; order Cingulata; family Dasypodidae; genus Dasypus; species Dasypus novemcinctus. Next base: position 80,080,045 of record NC_080678.1, on the reverse strand, counting down.
GCCTGGAGGAGTGGGAGCACCTGCTTGTAGTGCTGGTGGGAAGGGCCCCACATTTCAGGTCCAGGTGCTGCCTTCTCCTCCTGGGCCCTGCACAATGCGCAGCACGTCAGGGCGCCCTTCTGAGCCTCGGTTTCCCGGGCTTTCTCCTGAGGTAATTGGACAGGAAGATCTCTGAGATTAAAGAAGCATTTTTACTCCCCACAGTGGTTGTGACCTGAGCCATTCACTGCCCATCTGCCAGGTCCCAGCATGTCAGAGGGCCATGGGAGGGGACCCAGGAGGAGACCCTGGATGTGGTTAGTCCAGGGAGGCCCCCATAAAGGAAAGAAGGAAGAAAGGGAGGGGGGAAGGAAGAAAGGAACAGGGGATAGGCCACAGAGGAACCAGAGCCCTGGTTCTTGCCTTCGAGAAGCTTCTGTTCTGGTTTGGGAGCTCATTGGTGGAATGGCTTAGTTTTGTTGCTAAGCAACAGATGAGCAATAAATACCCAGGAATGTAACCATCCAGCGGCCATGCCTGAGCCACATGAGTGATTTTTTATTATGATATTATTATTAATTTAGTTTTTAAATTATCATATGGTAAAATTGGTCTATAGTTCTATGAAATATAACATATATATATAGATTTAGAATGCAGAACAGTTCCATCACCCCAAAAAACTCCCTCATGTCACACTTCTAACCCATGACAGCCACTTATCTGTTTTCTAGCACTACAGGTTTGACTTTTCAAGAATGACATATGAATGGACTCAGAGAATATTACCTTTCCAGACTGACTTCTTCCACTTGGTCTAATGCCCCTGAGAGCCATCCAAACTGTTGGCTGTCTCAGTAGTTGGTTCCTTTTTATTGCGGCACATTCCCTTGAATAGATGTATCATAGTTTGTTCATTCATTCACCTAGTGTATTTAGATTGTTTCTATATTGGGGAAATTATAAATACAGCTACTATAAACATTCATGCACAAGTTTTCCTATGAACATATGTTTTGCTTTTTCTAGGAAAATAACCAAGAGTTGGATGTTGGGTCAAATGGTAATCATATGTTTATTTTTTAAATGCCAAACTCTTCTAGAGCAGCTGTTACTATTTTGCACTCTTGTCATAACTGTAGGAGAGTTCCAGTTGTTCTGCATCTTTGGCAGGACTTGGTATAGTCAGCATTTTTAAAAATTTTAGTCATTCTAATAGGTGTGCAGTTTTTGTACATGTCTCTAATGACTAAAGATGTTGATCATCTTTTCTTGCCCTTATCTGTCATTCTTATACCCTCTTTACAGATGTGTCTGCTCAATTTTCTCATCCATTTTAAAAACTGGTTTGTTTTCTTTTTAAGGGTCCTTTATATAATCTAGATGCAGGTCCTTTAACAGGTTTGTGATTTCTCTTAATCTGTAGAGTGTCTTTTTCATTCCTTTGACAGCATTGTTCACACAAAATGTAAGTTTTTAACTTTGATGCAGCCCAATTTATGTTTTTTCTTTTATAGGTAATGATTTTGACTTCATGTCTAAGAACTATTTGACTGACTCCAGTTTACAAATGTTTTCTCCATTTTATTTTCTTAAAGTTTAATAGTTTTATGTTTTACATTTAGATACATTTAGAGCTATGATCCATTTTGAATTACTTTTTGTACAAGCATTGAGGGTGAGGTTCATTTTTAAAGTAAGTATGTCCAAAAAGAAAAATATATATGTCCATCTGCTCCAACACAATTTGTTGTAAAACTTATTATCCTTTCTCCATCAAATCACTTTTACACCTTTGTCAAAAATCAACAAGCCATATTTATGTGAGTCTGTTTCTAAAGCCTCTATTCTGTTTTATTTATCTATATGTCTTTCCCTTTGCCAATACCACATTGGCTTGATTTTTGTAGCTGTATGGAAAGACTTAAAACCAAATAGTGGAATTCCTACAACTTTATTTTTCTTTCTCAACATTGTTTTAGTTATTCTAACCTCTCTGTATAAATTTTAAAGTCAGCTTGTACCTATCTACATAAAATCATGCTGGTATTTTCATTGGAGCTGCACCAAACCTACAGATTAATTCGGTGATTACTGGCCTCCTTACTTGTTGATTCATCCAATACATGAACAAAGTGCAGCTGTCCATTTACTTAGGTTGTCTTTGATTTATTTCATCTATGTTTTTTGCAGGTTTTGTTATATTTAACCCAAGTATTTTAGGGGTTTTTTTGGAGTTATTAAAAATAATATCATTTGCAAGTTTCTATTCCCAACTATGCATTACTAATACATGAAAATATGATTGATTATTGTGTGTCAACTAAGTATCCTGAGACCTTTTAAATTCACTTTTTAGTTCTTTGTAGATTGTACATTCCTTGGGGTTTTCTATGTAGGTAATTGTGTCATCTGTGAACAGAGACAGTTTTATTTCTTCTACTCTAATCTGTACGTTTTAAATTTATTTTTCTTGCCTTATTGCACTGGCTAAGACTTCCAGTAAAATGAGTACCAGTTGTGAAGGTAGACATATTTGCCTTGTTCTCAATTTTAGGGGAAAAGCATTCAGCATTCAGTCTTTCACTATTAGGATGACATTAGCTGTAGGTTTTTCATAGATACACTTTGTTAGGTTGAGGAAGTTTCCTCCTACTCCTAGTGTGCTGAGAGTCTTTATCATGAGTGTATGTTGAATTTTGTCAAATGCTTTTCTATACCAATTGATATGATCATGTAGTTTTCCTTCTTTGGTCCCTTAACATTGTAAACATATTATTTGGTTTTTGAATGTCAAATTCAGTCTTACATTCCTGGGTTGTGGCATATTATTATTTTATATAATAATAAATAAAATTGATTTATTAGCTAATATTTATTTGCTAATATTTTGTTGACCAAGTTTCCTTTTCCTATAATGCCTTTTTCTGGTTTTGATAACATGATAATACTAGCCTCACAAAATGAGGTAGGAAGTGTTCCCTCTTTTTCTATTTCTTTTGAAGCAATTGCATAGGAATAGTGTTATTATTTAAATATTTCTTAGAATTCACCAGTGAAACCATCTGGACCTAGAAATTTCTTTATTAGAAGGTTTATAACTATAAATTCTATGTCTCTAGTAGTTCTAAGGTTATTCCAGTTATTTCTGTTTCATCTTGGGTAAGTTTTGGTAGTTTGCAGATTTTGAGATATTGGTTCATTTCATCTAAGTTGTTAAATTTATGAACAGAGTTATTCATATAGATAAAATAATAAAAATATTTATTATTTTAATGTTTGTGGGACCTTCTCTTTCATTCCTAATTTTGGTAATTTGTGCCTTCTCTCTTTTTTTCATTGTCAGTCTTGCTAGTGGTTTATCAATTTTACTGATTTTTCTCAAAGAACCAGGTTTTTTATTTTCTCTGTTTTTTCTGTTTTTAATTTCACTGATTTCTGCTCTTTATTATTTGTCTTATTTCTTTCCTAGTGCTCCCTTTGTTTTGGTTTTTCATTTGTTTCTCACTCTTCTTTTTCTAGTTTCTTAAGGTATAAACCTAGATTATTGATTTAAAGGTTTCTTCATTTCTAATTAAGCATTTAATGCTATAAATTTCCTTAAAAGCACTGTTTTAACAGCATATCACAAATTTTGATATGCTTTACTTTTGTTTTTGTTTAGCTCAGTACATTTTCTATTTTCCCTTGTCACTTTTTCTTTGACCCATGGATTATTTAGAAGTGTGTTTTTTTAAATTTCCAAGTGTTTAGAGATTTTCCTTTTCTCTTTTTGTTGTTGATTTATTGTTGAGTTCAATTCCTTTTTTGTTCTGAGAAATACTTTACAGGATTTCAATTCTTTTAAAATTTGTTAGTTTGTTTTGTGGTCAAGGATATGGTCTATCTTGGGGAATTGTTTATGTGCAGTTGTAAAGAACAGGTATTTTGCTATTTTGGGTGGAATGTTCTATAAATGTCAATTAGATGCAGTTGGTGTATGGTATTGTTCAGTTATTCTATATCTTTACTGATTTTTCCATCTACTTTTCAATCTATTACTGAGAAAGGAGTGTTGAGGTCTTCAAACTGTAATTGTGGATTTTTCTGATTCTCCTTTCAGTTCTGTCAGTTTTTGCTTCATTTATTTTGAAGTTCTGTTATTATGGGCATATACATTTTGGATTGTTTTGTCTTCTTTGTGAACTCACCTTTTATTATTATGTCCCTGCCCTTCTTTTTCCCTGGTATTTGTCTGTGTCTGCAGTCAACATCATCTGTTATTAACACAGCCACTTCAATTTTCTTTTGATTAGTCTTTGCATGGCATATATTGTTCCACTCTTTGACTTTCACCTTACTTTTAACATTATATTTTAAGTGAGTTTATTCTTCCCATAAGAAAAATACATTCACCCCATCCCAACATCCCAAAAAATCTTAACCCATTACAGCATCGACTTTATGTCCAAACCTCATCTTCTAAATCATCTAAATAAATATGGGTGAGAACCAATTTGGCAAATTTCCTACCCATCTGTGGACTTGTGAAACAATAACACAAGTTATCTGCTTCTGAAATACAATAATGGGACAGGCATAAGATAGATATTACCATTCCAGAAGGAAGAGATTGGAAGGAACAAAGGGGCTACTACTCTAAAGCAAGGCCACAACCCAGCAGGGGAAATCACATTAAATTTCAATGCCCAAGAGAAATCTTCTGTGGCTCAATGCTCAGTCTTTCTGGCCCACCAGAGGTGAGTGACCCCCCTTCTCAACCAACACCAAGGCAACGGGCCCCCACTCTGAACCCAAGGAGGCCTCGTGGGCCCAGGCCTCCGCATCCACGGGACTGCCCTCAGAGTCATTCTTTCATGTTGTCTTTTCCTGTCCATCTCAGTCTGGGCTGGCAGTGTTTCTCCTGGTAGCAAATTCTCAAAAATCTTGCCAGGCTTCCAGGGATGTTAAGGAGATCCTCACCACTGGACAGCAGTGTCTTCTGCAGATCTTTCCTGGGTGCTGTGTCTCTCCTGCAGCCATGCCTTCAGGCCTGATTCCAGAGGACTAGTCATGAGGACAGGCTGAGAATTCTCCAGTTCATCAATTTCCAGTTCCTTTTGGCTTAGCAGTTGATTCCACAGTTTATCTCTTCCCTCTCACCTTTTCCTATAAACAGTAAAAAAAAGTCCAGCTTCACCTTCCACACTTGTCTTGAAAATCTTCTCAGCTAAACAGCCAGGATCATCACTTACAAATTCTACTTTCCACCCAACATCAGAACACAAGACTGCCAAGTTCTCTGCCCCTTTGTAACAAGTATCCAATAACAAGTTCCTCATTTTCATCCAAAACCTCACCAGAAGCACCTTTAATATTCATATTTTTAGCCACATTCTCTTCTCTTCAAGGCAATTTAGGTTTTTCCTATCGAGCACCTCAAAATTCTACCACTACTCAATTCCAATGCTACTTCCACATTTTTAGGTATTTGTTGCAGCAGCACCCCACTTCTTAGTAAATAAGTCAAAAGCAGTCTTAATTCACTAGGGCACCACAAACTGTTGACTTAAAACATTAGTATCGTTTCACAGTTCTGGAGGCTACAGGTCTGAAATCAAAATGTCAGCACGGAGACTTTGGGAAGATGGCGGACTAGAAAGACATTGGACTCTCTTCTTTTCCAGAAAAGGTAAAATGGCCTGGAAAAAATCTCATAGAGTTTAGGACACCAGGAGTAGGTTGGGTACTGCCCAGAAGAGAGAGGGGTAAAGAAAAAGAATCATGACATCGAAACTGTGAGTTATAAGCTGCAGCTGCTACTGCAGGCAACCTCCACCACACTACGGCACTTTCAGATTCTTAGGCCTCAGGGTAAGTGGCTACAAAGGGGGCCCCAGGGATCCATGTTCCCAGGAAAGGGGAGACAGAGGGGCACAAGTTTAAGGCTGATTTAGTTTTTGACCCACAAATTTGGTCTGCTGTGTCTCAGGAAATCCTTCCAGGCTGTGTGGGCTTCGCCATTGTTTGCGTTGGGAGCCAGCAAGGGACTAAAGAGACCCGACCCTTTATCTCCCTCTCTACTGACCACGGCTGGTTGTTGAGGACACCGAGGGTAGTGGAATTATTTCCTGCCTGGGAAAAGGGGGAGGGGACAGCCAGCAGAGGTTGGAGAACAGCCTCTGAGAAAGTTTGAATTACGAGGCTCTTGGCCTCCAGGCAGGATCCTCTATCACAGTGATGGGGTCCATGTTATAGCAAACACACTCTGACCAGGTTTGAGCTGAGAGGGCTTCCAAAGAGTGCCATCTGCTGGCAGACCAAGGAAGTGCATGTGAGGAAATTAAATAAATAAAAGGGGCTTTTTCCAGCCTTCCCAGCCTCGCTCCCCAAGGCCCTTTGAAACAGTTTGGCAACCCATTTCTAGGTCTGTTCCAGATATGAGAAACTAACAGGGACGATCCTAAATACCCAGAACAGTTTGAACCAAGAATCAAAATACAGCAGTAACACACAGCTTCCTACCACTAAAACCACATGAAAGAGAAAATTGAGCATCTGAGTAAACTCATCATCCTAATCAGATGGCTAGACATCAGCAAAAAATTACAAGCCATACTAAGAAAATAGAAGAAATGGCCCAAGAAAAAGGATATATCAAAGCCCCAGATGAGACACAGGGTCTGAGACAACTAATTAATGAGATGCACACAAATTTCCAAAGTTAATTAATGAGTTGAAAGACAATATGGCTAAAGAGATAAAGGACATCAAGAAGACACTGAACAAGCACAAAGAAGAATTTGAAAACCTTAGTAGAAAAGTAACATTCATGGGAATGAAAGACACAATAGGTGAGATCAAAAACATATTAGAGGCATACAACAGCAGACTCAAAATGACAAGAAAGAATAAGTGACACTGAAGACAGAACAACTGAAATTGAAGAGAAAAAAGAATGTAAAAAATTGAGCAGGAGCTCAGAGAGTTGAATGACAACATGAAACACAGCATATACATGCCATGGGAGCTCCAGAAGGAGAAGAGAAGGGAAAGGGGGCAGAAAAAGTATTTGAGAAAATAATGGCTGAAATTTTCCCAACTTTCATGTAAGAAATAAACGTACATGTCCTGGAAGTGCAGCATACCCCAATCAGAATAAATCTGATTGTACCTACTCCAAGACACAAACTACACAAATGTCAAACATCAAAGTTAATGAGAACAGCAAGGGAGAAGCAAACCTTCATATAAAAGAGATACCCGGTAAGAGTGAGTGTGGATTTCTCATCAGAAACCACATGGAGGTGAGAAGATAGTGGTATGACACAATGAGGACACTAAAAGAGAAAAACTGTCAGCTAAGTATTCCTTATCCAGCAAAATTGTCCTTCAAATATGAAGGTGAGTTTAAAATATTCACAAATGAACAGAAGCTAAGGGAGGTCATAAAAAAGAACTCACCTTTGCAGGAAGCCTTAGAGCCTGAATTAAAGACAGGAGAGAGAAGCTTGGGGGAGAGTATAGAAAACAGAATAGCAGAAAGGATAATCAAAGAACAAAAAAGACAGATGAGAATAAGATACGACATACGAAAACCAAAGAATAAAATGATGGAAGAAAATAATGCGTTTACAAATAATATCATTGAATATGAATGGATTAAACTCCACAATCAAAAGATATAAACTGACAGAATGGATAATTTTAAAAAACATGAACCATCCATATGCTGCCTACAAGACACTTACCTTAGACCCAGGGATACAAACCAACTGAAATTGAAAGGCTAGAAAAATACTCCATACAAACAGTAAACAAAAAGTAGGCTTTAAATGAAAAAAAGTTATAAGAGCTACAGCAGGCCAATATATATTAATAAAAAAAAACAATTTTCCAGGAAGAAATACTAGTCATAAATACCTATGACCTAACCAGGGTGCCCCAAAATACACGAGGCAAACTCTGGCAAAACTAAAGGGAGAAATAGACATCTCTACAATAATAGTTGGAGACTTCAACACATCACTCACATCATTAGATAGAACATCTAGACAGAAGATCAACAAGGAAACAGATAACTTGAACAATATGATAAATGAACTAGACCTAACAGACACATACAGAACGTTGCACCCAAACTCAGTGGGTTATACATTCTTCAGGTGCCCATGGATCTTTCTCCAGGCTAGACCACATGTTAGGTCACAAGGCAGGTCTCAATAAATATAAAAAGACTGAAGTTATACAGTGACATTCTCAAATCACAATGGAATGAAACTGGAAATCAATAATAGGAAAGAGATAAAACTGCAAATGTGTGGAGACTGAACAACATATTCCTAAATAATCAGTGAGTCAAAGAAGAAATTGTAAGTGAAATTAGTAAGTATATTGAGACAAATGAAAATTAAAGCACAATTTACCAAAGCTTAAGGGATACAATGAAGGCAGTGCTGAGAGGGAAATTTCTAGGCCTAAATGCCTATGTTTTTTTTTAAAAAAAGAAAGGGTTAAAATCAAAGATCTAACTGAACAACTGGAGAAACTGGAAAAAGAACAGCAAGCAGAAGGAAAGAAATAAAGATTAGAGCAATAAATGAAATTGAACAACAACAAAAAAAGAGAAAATCAACCAAACCAAAACTTGGTTCTTTGAGATCAATAAAATTGACAAACCCTTACCTAGACTAACAAAGAAAAAAAGAGAGAAAATGAAAATAAATAAAATCAGAAATGAAAGGGGGAATTTACGACTGACTCCACAGAAGTAATAAGGATCATAAGAGGATATTATGAGAAACTGTATGCCAACCAATGAGACAACCTAGATGGAATGTACAAATACCTAGAAATGCACAAACAATCTACATTGACTTAGCAGGTAATACAAGAATTCAACAAACTAATTACTTTTAAAGAGATTCTATCAGTTATCAAAAATCTCCCAACAAAGAAAAGTCCAAGACCAAATGGCTTCACATGTGAATCCTACCAAGCATTTGGAATACTAATTCTGTTTAAACTCTTCCAAAAAATTGAAAAGGAGGGAAAATTATGCAATAGATTTTATAACACCAACATCTCCCTAATACCAAAACCAGATATACACCACAAGAAAAGATTACAGACCAATCTCTCTAATGAACATAGACTCAAAAATTCTCAATAAAATACTTGCAAATAGAATCCAACAGTTTATCAAAAGACTGATGCACCATGAACAAGTGGGATTTATTCCTGCTATGCAAGGAGGGTTCAACATAAGAAAATCAACTAATGTAATATACCACATTAACGAATTGGAGGAAAAAAATACATGATCATGTTGATTGATGCAGAAAAGGCATTTGGCAAAATCCAGCAAGCTTTCTTGATAAAAAAACATTTATAAAACTAGGTATAGAAGGAAAATTCCTCAACATGATAAAGGTCATATATGAAAAAACCAACAGCCAACATACTCAATGGGGAAAGGCTGAAAGCTTTCCCTCTAAGATTGGAACAAGGCAAGGATTCCCACTGTCACCACTGTTATTCGACACTGTGCTAGAAGTTCTAGCTAGAGCAATTAGACAAGAAAAAAAAAATAATAAAAGGCATCCAAATAGGAAAAGAGGAAATAAAACTCTCACTATTTGTGGATGACATGATCCTATATCTATAAAATTCTGAAATGTCTACAACAAAACTACTTGAACTAATAAATGAGTTTGGCAAAGTAGCGGGATACAAGATCAGCATTCAAAAATCAGTATTGTTTCTGTACACTAGTATTGAACAATCTGAGGAGGAAATTAGGAAAAAATTTTGTTTACAATGGCAACAAAAAGACTCAAATACCTAGGAATCTATTTAACCAAAGAAGTACAGGACCTATTTGCAGAAAACTAAAAAATAATGCTAAAAGAAATCAAAGAAGACCTAAGCAAATGAAAGACATCCCATGTTCATAGATTGGAACACTAAACATCATGATGATGTCAAACCTACCCAAACTGATTTATAGATTCAATGCAATATAATCAAAATTCCAACCACCTATTTTACAGAAATAGAAAAGGCAATGACCAAATTCATTTAAGGGAAAATGCACCTGAATAGCCCAAAGCATTCTAAAAATAAGAGCGATGTGGGAGGAATTTCACAGCCTGACCTTGAAACATATTATAAAGCTATAGCATAGCATTGGCCTAAAGATAGACATGTCAATCAGTGGAATAGAATTGAGAGTCCAGAAATAAATCTTCACTCAATGGTCAACTGGTTTTTGAAAAACCTACCAAAGCCATGTTAATGGTACTAAACAGTCTCTTCAACTAGCGGTGCTGGGAGAACTGGATATCCATAACCAAAAGAAAGAAAGAGGACCCTATTTCATACCCTATACAGAATCAACTCAAAATGGAGCAAAGACCTAAATATTAAAGCGAGGACCATAAAACTACTAGAAGACAACATAGGGAAATATCTTAAAAGACCTTGCAGTAGATGGTGGTTTCTTGGACCTTAAACCCAATGTACAAGCAACAAAAGAAAAAATGGGTAAATGGGATCTCAAAATTAAACACTTTTGCACCTCAAAGGACTTTGTCAAAAGGGTGAAAAGGCAGCCAACTCAATTGGAGAAAATATTTGGAAATCACATATCTGATAAGGGTTTATATCTATGATATATAAAGAGATGCTGCTACTCAACAATAAAAAGACAAATGGCCTTATTAAAGAATGGGCAAAAGACTTGAATAGACATCTGTCCAAAGAAGAAATACAAATGGGGAAAAAAGAACTTAAAAAAATGTTTCACCATCATTAGCAGTTAGGGAAATGCAAATAAAAAATAAAATGAGATGTCATTTCACACCTATCAGAATGGCCACTATTTAAAAGACAGAAAACTACAAGTGTTGGAGATGATATGAAGAGATAGGAACATGTATTTACTGGTGGTGGGAATGCAGAATAGTAAAGCCACTGTGGAGGAGTGTTTGGCAGTTCCTAAAGAAGTTGAATATAGACTTGCCACATGACCCTGCAATATCACTTCTGGGTATATACACAGAAGCACTGAGAGCAGTGACATGAACAGACATTTGCACACCGATGTTCATAACAGTGTTATTCACGATTGCCAAAAGATGAAAACAACACAGGTGTCCATCAACTGAAGAATGGATAAACAAACTGTGGTCTATTCACATGATGGAACGTTATGCAGCAGTAAGAACAAATGAAGCTACTGAGCATATGACAACATGGATGAGCCTTGGGGACATTATGTTGGGTGAAGCATGCCAGACACAAAAGGACAAATGTTGTATGATTGCACTACTATGAACTAAATATATTGTGTAAATTCATAGAGTTAATAACTTGCATATGGGTCACCAGAAAACAGAATGAGGTTAGAGAATGAAAAGCCGAGGGTTAACTTATGCAGACTTGGTAAAAAGGATGTGTATTAATCTTCAGAAATGAATAGAAAAGGCAAAAGTACAACATAATGTTTGTAACTAGCAGTACTATTATATGAGTATGAAAGTGGTTTAAAGGGAAAGTCTAAGGCCATGTATATTACTAAGAGGAAAGCTTAAAAATATAATATGAAACTGTATAGCCTAGTAAAACCACATGTGAAATGTGAATATGGGTAAAATTGCATATGTAAAACCATTTTTCTTTGAAACTGAACTAATATATGTTAATATTACAAGATGTTACTATCAGACAAAACAAACAAACAAACATTATGCTAAGTGAAAGAAACCAGACACAAAGTACTACATTTTGTATGATTCCATTTATATAAAATGTAAATATAAATCAATTCATAAAGATGAAATTAGATGAGTGGTTATGTGAGACTGGGGAGGGATAGAGGGATTGAGAGGTGACTGCTAAGGGGTATGGAGTGTTTCTTTTTGGAGTAATGAAATTGTTCTAAAATTTTTTTGTGTGTGTGGTGCTGAGTGCACACATTGTGATTATATTCAAAGTCATTGATTATATACTTTGGATAGATGATATGGTAGGTGAATATATCTCAATAAAACTGCTTAAAAATTAAATAAATAAATAGGAGGCAGGGCAAGATGGCGACTGAGTGAGTGCACCTCATAATCTCTCCTGCAAAGAAGCAGCTGAGTAGGGTTGGAGTCCTGCCGGAGTGGGCTGTTTCGGGTGTTTGCAGGGCAGGAGGTGTCTGGAGGTCGATTTGGTGGGATGGTGACAGAGAAGATTCTTGCAAGAGGTAGAATTTTGGGTCTCTTGCACAGAGGTCAGAAGTTGTGGGCAGGACCCCTCCCCCTGGGGCTGGCAGCCCAACTGGGGCAATTCTTGAAGGCTTTGTTGTGCTGGGGTTTTCCCAAGCCCTGAGTGGGCTGTTTCGGGGACTTGCAGGGTGGGAGGTGTCTGGATGTTGATTTGGTGAGACAGTGATGGAGGAGATTCTTGCAAGAGCTGGAATTTTGGATTTCTGACATGGAGGTCAGAGGTTGTGGGTGGACGCCCTGCCCCTAGGGCTGGCAGCCCAGCTGCTGCGATAGCTAGGATCTTTGCTGTGCTGGAGTGTTCCCAAACCCTGAGCAGGCTATTTCAGGGGCTTGCAGGGCAGGAAGTGTCTGGATGTTGATTTGGTGAGACAGTGACAGAAGAGATTCTTGCAAGAGGTGGAATTTTGGGTTTCTGACACGGAGGTCAGAAGTTGTGGGCAGGACCCCTCCCCCTAGGGCTGGCAGCCCAGCCGCTGCAATCCCTGAAGGCTTTGCTGTGCTGTGGTGTTCCCAGGCCCCCTGTTAACTGGATGCATAGTTCCCAGGCCTGTGTCCCCTAAACCCTGGTGGCCCTCGCTCCAGGGACTCACACACCTTGACTCTGCAATATCACAGACTTCCCATCCCCAAATCCACCATGCCCTGAGGTCTGTTTGAGGTCCTTGATTACCCTAGCCCTCCACGTTTTATTTGTTGTTGTTGTTGTTGTTTTATCTCTCTCCTTGAGCTTGGAGGAGTGTACCAGCTGACTTGGGGAGAATCTAGGAAGAAAGGAGAGGCAAATCTGCTGAGAAAGCCCAATTTTCCTAAACGTCCTGGGATAGGAAACTTGGTCTGGGAGAAGGTGGAGTCAGAAAGTCAATTGGATCTCCCCTAGCACACCTAAGGGGGAGGGACTGCAGGAGGTGCTATCAGAGCTTCCAATAGTATATTTGGGGTTTCTGGTGAGGGATAGGTGCTCTCACGCTGGAAATAAAGAGTCATAGTCTCCTGTATTGAGTTGGTTCAACAAGGACCTACTTGAATCTCCTACTGGACCTCTCAGGCAGCTTTCCTGCTGCCCTGGGAAAGAGAGAAGTAAGGAAGGGAGAAAGGGGGAAGATCAGATCACTAAGCATATTATTTAACTACAAAGAGGATTCCTAGCTTGAAACGGTGGTTCTTTTTTTTTTTGGTCATGGTTAATATTGCATTCTCTCCTGGTCTCTTCTCCCATTTTATCCCCCAAGGTCCTTCTTCATTTTATTTAGCTTTTTTTCTCTTTTTCTTTTTCTTGCTTGTTCCCCCCTCCTTTTCTTTGCCCTCCTTTTTCTCTTCTCTTTTTTTTCTTTTCTCTCTTTTTCTTCTTTTTTATTTTATTTTCTTTATATAATAGGTGCTACAGGGAGTGCTTCACATTTGCTGTGTTTCCTCATTCTCCATTTCCTCTTTTCTGTGTGTATTGATTTTGGCCATCTACACTATCCCCTTTCCCCTGCATCTTTCTATCCTCCATCATCTACTATTTCTCTTACATTCCACCTCCCTTTCTTTGGCCCCCGAATTGTCTGACGTTTTATTTCTAATACCTTTGTTCCATTTTCTGTCTTTTATCCACTCTTGATATTATTGTCTTTCTTTTCTCTTTCCCTCTCTCATGAAAACACTGGCCTTTTATTCATACTATATTCCTCCCCATATTCAGTTGACTGTCTCATTATAAGTACTCTACTTACTGCTATAACTTTACACAACTTACATGAGTCTAATATCCAGTCTCCTAGATCTCACATTGTTACTCTGTTAACATTTATTACCAATACTACTTTATACATTTTCTTTTCTTACTCATTTTGCTTTCCCTGGCCCTAATATTTTCCTTCAAAGTGAACTTAGCCAGCAACAAGAAAATAGAGTAAGAAGAACAAAGTGACAAAGAGAAGACATAACACATATGCACGAACAACAACTAATTAATCCCCAAGACTGAACAAAGAAGGTAAGGAACTGATTAAACCCATCAAGATAAAATGATGACCAGACAGCAACAAAAAACTACAAACCAAACTAATAATCAAGAAAACATGGCCGAATCCAATGAACAAACTAAAAACCAGGAAGAGGAGCAGGACATTGGACAAGTAATTAAAGATCTCAAAACATATATTAGAGACCAACTTAATGAAGTAAAGGAAGAGATTAACAATATGAAGAAAACACTTGGAAAGGAAATTGCAGACATATGCAAAAAGATAACAGATATGATGGTGAGGAACACCACAGTTCAAGAAATGAAAAATACACTCTCAGCAAAGAGCAGCAGATTAGAAGAGGCAGAGGAGAGATTAGCGACATGGAAGACAGTACATCTGAAATCAAACAGATAGTAGAACTGATAGATAAAAAGATAGAAAAAATCCAGCTGGGACATAGGGACCTGAATGTCAATGCAAAACGCACAAACATACATATTATAGGCATCCCAGAAGGAGAAGAGAAGGGAAAGTGTACAGAAGGGGTGTTGCAGGAAATAATGGCTGAAAACTTCCCAAATCTACTGAGATGGATGTACAAGTCCAGAAAGCACAACACACCCCAAACACCATAAATCCCAACAGGCCTACCCCAAGACAATACTTGTCAAATTATCCGATGCTCAAGACAAAGAGAAAATCCTAAAAGCAGCAAGAGAAAAGAGAACCATCACATACAAGGGAGGCTCCATAAGATTAAGTGCTGATTTCTCATCTGAAACCATGGAGGCAAGAAGGCAGTGGTATGATATAGTCAAGGTACTAAAAGAAAAAAAATTTCCAACCAAGAATACTCTACCCAGCTAAGCTAGCATTCAAAAATGATGGAGAGTTCAAAATATTCACAGATAAACAGAAATTAAAAGAGTATGCCAACAAGAACCCTGCCCTTCAAGAAATACTAAAGGGAGTTCTGCAGGAAGAAAGAAAAAACCAGGAGAGGCAGAGTTGGAGGAGAGTATAAGAGCAACAAAAAAGACAAAAAGAGAAGGAAGTAAGCAAACAAAATATGACAAACACAAGTCCAAACAAAATATGGCTAACATAAATAATTCCTTGAATGGTGTTTATGTGTGATGAATCTGGACTCAGATGGGATCTCCCTTCATAAGACTTTCATGCTAATGTGCTGGAGGTGCAGTTAATGTTGGGGTTTAAGATATATTTAGGGGATTTGAATCTCTGGACTGACAATGTGATAGCCAGGTCCTGAGCCTCAACAGACTCCAGCACCTACAATCTGATCTATTGGACCTACCACACTCAGCTAAGATGGAGTTGAAGAAGGACAACCACCACACCATGGAGCCTAGAGTGATTACAACTGAAAATGGGAGGATTGCATCCAGCATCCATGTGGAATCTGAGCCTCCTCTTGACATAGAGGTGCAATGGACACAACCAATCCAATGTCCACATAGAAGAGGTGGCATTGGATTGGGAAAAGTGGACATGGTGGACGATGGGTATGGGGAAAGGCAGGAAGAGATGAGAGGTGGAGGCGTCTTTGGGACATGGAGCTGCCCTGGATGGTGCTTTAGAGGTAATCACCGGACATTGTAAATCCTCACAGGGCCCACTGGATGGAATGGAGGAGAGTATGGGCCATGATGTGAACCATTGTCTATGAGGTGCAGAGGTGCCCAAAGATGTACTTACCAAATCCAATGGATGTGTCATGATGATGGGAACGAGTGTTGTTGGGGGGGGGAGAGGGGGGGTGGGGGGTGGGGTTGAATGGGACCTCACATATATATTTTTAATGTAATATTATTACAAAGTCAATAAAAAAAAAAAACCTTACACATAAAACACAAGCAAAAAAAAAAAATACTACACAGTATAGTGTGGACTTAGTATGATTTTTATTTTGATGTAGCATATTCTGAGTGCAGTGGATAGTTGCCTGAAAAAGGCTGGTAAGGATGGCGGAGATGGTTTTATGATACCATGGGAAAACTCGGATTTCTAAATGTTTGCTGAAAATGACCATTTGAACAGATATTGAACTGTATAAGGTCATCAGGTATTGAAATTATGGGAAAGTTATAAAATGTAATTTTAAATAATCCTAAATTTTAATTTAAAGGCATGCCGATATTGAGTGTAATAAAACTATCTGCCCCCCCCAAAAAAATAAAAATAAATAAATAAAATAAATAAATAAATAAATAATTCCTTGAAAGTAATAACACTGAATGTCAATGTATTAAACTGTCAAAAGAATCAGACTGGAAGATTGGATAAGGAAATATGAGCCATCTATATGCTGTCTACAAGAAAAACAGCTTAGACCCAGGGAATCAAGGAGGTTGAAAGTGAATGGCTGGTAAACAATCTTACAAGCAAACAATAACCAAAAAAGGCATGAGTAGCTATATTAATATCAGACAAAATAGACTTTAAATGTGAAACAATTGTGAGAGACAAAGATGGATACTACATATTAGTGAAAGGGATAATCTTTCAAGAAGAATGAACAATCATAAATATTTATGCTCCTAACAAGGGTGCCTCCAAATACGTGAGGCAAACACTGGAAAAACTAAGTGGAAGAATAGATGCCTCTACAATTATAGTGGGAGACTTTACACCACTATCAAATTTGGACAGAACATCTCAAAAGAGAATCAATAAAGAAACAAAAACTTTGAACAGTATATTAGAAGAGCTGGATCTAATAGACATACAGATCATTACACCCGAATACAGCAGTATATACATTTTTCTCAAGTGCACATGGATCATTCTCCAAGGTAGACCATATGCTAGGCCACAAAGAAAGGCTCAATGAATTCAGAAAGATCAAAATCATACAAAACAATATCTCTGACCACAGTGAAGTGAAGCTGGAAATCTGCAAGGGACAGAGACCCAGATTGCATGCCAAGATATGGAAACTAAACAGCACACTCTTAGGAAAACAGTGTGTTAAAGAGGAAATCTCAAAAAAAATTAATAACTACCTTGAAACTAATGAAAATGATAACACAACATACCAAAACTTACGGGATGCAGCAAAAGCAGTACCAAGAGGGAAATTTATAGCCATAAATTCATACATTAAAAGGAGGAAAGAGCAAAAATTGAAGAACTAACTGCACATTTGGAGGAATTAGTAAAAAAACAACAAAGTAACCCCACAGGAAGAAGAAAGAAAGAAATAACAAAGATAAGAGCAGAACTAAATGAAATAGAAAATAAGAAAGCACTTGAAAGATAAACAAAACCAAGAGCTGGTTCTTTGAGAAGATCAATAAAATTGACAACTCCTTAGCTAGACTAACAAAGAAAAAAAGAGAGAAGATGCAAATACACAAAATAAGAAATGAGAAAGGAGATATCACCACTGACCCCACAGAAATAAAGACTATGATAAGAGGATACTTTGAAAAACTATATTTCAACAAAAAATGACAATTCAGAGTAAATGGACAAATTCCTAGAAACACATAGGCAGCCTCTATTGACGAAAGAAGAAATTGATGATCTCAACAAACCAATCACAAGTAAAGAGATAGAATCAGTCATTAAAAACCTCCCAACTAGGAAGAGCCCAGGGCCAGATGGCTTCACGGGAGAATTCTACAAAACATTCTGGAAAGAACTAATGCCAATCTTGCTGAAACTCTTCCAAAAAATCAAAACAGAAGGAATATTACCTAACTCATTCTATGATGTCAACATTACCCTAGTACCAAAGCCAAACAAAGACACCACAAGAAAGGAAAATTACAGACCAATTTCTCTAATGAACCTAGACGCAAAAATCCTCAACAAAATACTTGCTAACTGTATTCAACAACACATTAAATGAATTATACACCATGACCGAGTGGGATTCATTCCGGGTATGCAAGGATGGTTCAACATAAGAAAATCAATGAATGTAATACACCATATAAACAGATTGAAGGAATAAAATCACATGATGTATCTATATATGTAGAAAAAACATTTGACAAAATACAGCACACTTTCTTGATAAAAACACTGTAAAAGATTGAAATACAAGGAAATTTTCTGAACATGATAAAGAGTATATATGAAAAACCCACAGCCAACATCATTTACAATGGTGAAATCCTAAAATCTTTCCCTCTAAGGTCAGGAAAAAGACAAGGATACCCACTATCACCTCTTCTATTTAACATTGTCTTAGAAGTACTTGCTCGAGCACTGAGGCAAGAACCAGATATAAAAGGCTTTCAAATTGGGAAGGAAGAAGTCAAAATTTCATTATTTGCAGATGACATGATCCTATACATAGAAAACCCTGAGAGGTCTACAATAAAGCTTCTAGAACTCATAAATGAGTTTAGTGAAGTTGCAGATTATAAGATCAATGTGCAAAAGTCAGTAGTATTTCTGTACACCAATAATGAGCAAACTCAGGAGGAAATCAAGACACAAACACCATTTACAATAGTAAATAAAAAAATCAAATACCTAGGAATAAATTTAAAGATGTACTTATACACAGAGAACTACACAAGACTGTTCAAGGAAATCAAAGAAGACCTAAACAAATGGAAGGATATTTCCTGTTCATGGATAGGAAGACTAAATATTATTAAGATGTCTATCCTACCAAAACTGATCTACACATTCAATGCCATCCCAATAAAAATCAACACAGCATTCTTTAAGGAACTAGAAAAACTAGCTATGAAATTTATTTGGAAAGGAAAGAGGCCCCAAATAGGCAAACACATATTGAAAAAAAAATGAAATTGGAGGAATCACACTACCTGACTTCCAAACATACTACAAATCTATAGTAGTGAAAACAGCATGGTATTGGCACAAGGAGAGACACACAGACCAATGGAACTGAATTGAGAGTTCTATATAGATCCTCATATATATAGTCATATAATATTCAATAAAGCCACCAAACCCTCTCAACTGGGAGAGAATAGCTTATTCAACAAATAGTGCCTGGAGAACTGGATATCCATATGTAAAAGAATGAAAGAGGATTAACAACTCACACCTTATATAAAAATCAACTCAAGATGGATCAAATACCTAAATATAAGAGCCAAGACCATAAAGACTTTGGAAAGCAGTGTAGGGAAGCATCTACAGGACCTTGTAATAGGAAATGGCTTCATGAACTTCACACCAAAAGCACGAGCAGCGAAAAAACAAATAGATAAATGGGACTTCCTCAAAATTAAAGCCTTCTGCACCTCAAAGGAGTTTGTCAAGAAAGTGAAAAGAGAGCCTACACAATGGAGAAAATATTTGGTAACCATGTATCTGATAGGAGACTTATAACTTGCATATATAAAGAACTCCTATATCTCAAAAATAAAAAGACAAACAACCCATTTAAAAAATGGGAAAAAGATTTAAACAGACACTTCTCCAAAGAAGAAATACAAATGGCTAAAAAGCACATGAAAAAAATGCTCCAAATCTCTAACTATTAGGGAAATGCAAATCAAAACTACAATGAGATACCATCTTACTCCCATAAGATTGGCAGCTATGAAAAAACAGAAGACAACAAATGCTGGAGAGAATGTGGAGGAATGGGAACACTCATCCACTGCTGGTGGGAATGCAGAAGGATCCAGCCATTGTGGAGGACAGTTTGGCAGTTCCTCAAAAAACTAGCTATAGATTTGCCGTATGACCCAGAAATTCCACTGCTGGGTATATACCCAGTAGAAATGAAAACAAGGACACAAACCTATAAACGAACACCAATGTTCATAGCAGCATTGTTCACTATTGCCAAAAGTTGGAATCAACCCAAATGCCCATCAACGGATGAATGGATAAATAAAATGTGGTATATACATACAATGGAATACTTCTCAGCTTTAAGAATGAATACACTGGGGGTGGGGGGGAAGGGGAGAGAAATAACTAAATAAATCTTAAAAAAAAAAAAAGAATGAATACACTACAAACACATGTGATAACATGGATGAATCTTGAGAACTTTATGTTGAGTGACGCAACCCAGGCATTGAAGGACAAATACTATGTGACGTCAATGATATGAAATAAGTAAACCAAGCTGCCTCAGAGAGCTAGAGACTGGATGATAGGCTTAAAGGAAATTGGGGGGTATATAAAGGATGTAAGCTGACACCTATATGGGTGAAATCTATGATAAGCTGGAGGTCAGCATTTGTACAAAGAATGGATAAAATGGGGGAATAGGGTTGCCTTTGGGTGGGGCTTTATGGGCTTGCGGGGGGCTAGGGATGGGAGGATGGGTAACATTGCCCAAGTAATTGGGGGGAGAGTGGGGGAATATATGAACATAGGAGATAGTCAGGTATTTGGTTGAGAGTATAATGCTGAGAAAACTTTTTTGAAAATATAATAAGGAAGGCTACCTTTTTAAAACACTTAAAGGGGTAATCCAACAAAGGACAGGCTCCTAGAGAGTGTGTGAATGCTTATTTTGCCATAGTGGGTTATATCATTGGATAGAGACCCATATAATGAGAGTGAAGGTACACCCACATCCTGGGGAGGACTGATGTTCTCAAATAGAGGGAATTGTATCTCTCGAGAGAAATGGTGGCTCCCAGTGCATTAGGGCAGTTGAGCATGTCAAACCCTCAACACTGTTGCAAGTATCTCTGAACATGGCCCTTCAGGCAATGAAGATAGACTGTCACTGTGGGCCCTAAGGAGAGGGAGAAAGAGGTATTGAATAGATGGAATCAATGTAACTGTGTGGGCAATAGAAGTGTTCCACAAAATTATGCAAGGATGGATATAAGACATGTTAAATTACACCAAAAATATACAGGGGCTGATAGGCTAAAATGAAAATCATAATGTAAAACATAAGATAACTAAAAATTTAGAAAATTGTGTAGTCTAAAATATAAATCACAATGTAAACCCACATGTTACCTTGTTTGAAAGCTATTGTCTCAATATCTGTACATCAGTTTCAGTAAATATAGTATGAATATGTAAAAAGATTCTTGCTGTGGAAGGGAAAGGGTTTTTTGTTGGATATGTGGGAGTACTGTATATTGTATATATGAATTACTGTGATCTAAAACTTTTGTGAAGATAAGCTTAATAACTAGAAAAAAAAAAAAAAAAGAAAGGATGTAGACACTGAGGAAAAGATGGAAGTAGTTGCCTTGCCAATTTGCATACAGGGCAACACTTATTGCAGTGATGGAAGGCAAAACATCAAAAACAAAGCTTTTGCATTTTTAAATTTTTTGATACCCCAATTTATTTTTACCTTAATTTTTCTGAATTAATATGTATTCTACATCTAACCTTTAAACTCATCACTATTTTCCATTTTACTATTAATGGAACCTGGCAATATATTGGGCTTCATTTTTGAAGAAGTTTTGGATCACAGAGAGATTCAACAATGGCAGGGGAGGAATACTGGGGTGGGATGTTATTGACAGGGAACACATGGTTGGCAGGGAGTTCTACAGGGCATATATCCAGGGTACATAAAAATGTTTGGTTATTTTCATAGTGGTTACAATCAAAAACAACAACTGAGGGAGTGCTGAGTTCCTAGCCAGGGGAGCTCTATCACAGTCCCTAAAGGAACAGCAACAATCCTCCAAGTGCAACGGCAAAGACCAAAAAAAAAAAAAGTAGGAAGGTCCAACAATGAGCCCTTGACACTAATGACCATGCTTGTGAGCCTGTGCACCTGAAATAAGAACATGGCCTAGAGCTGCAGGGTGCCTAAGAGTTACCTCCTGAGAGCCTCTGTGTTGCTCAAATGTGGCCAGTCTCGAAGCCAAACTCAGCATGTAAATGTGTTGCCTTCCCCACAGCATGGGACATGACTCCCGGGGATTACTACCAAGTACCAGCTGATGATGCAACTAGAAAATGACCTTGAATAAAAGGGTCATCTTGGACCAGCAGAATATCTCAGTCTACTTATAATACCAGGAGTTAAAAATGCTTTTTGACCTGAATCAAAGGGGGAAATGGAAAGGACAAATGAGTTTATATGGCTATGAGTCCCCCAAAAGAGCTGGGAGGTTATCAGAGGGTGCCCTTATGCACACCGCAGCAGAATCCCAGAGACAGATAAAGTAGATGCAACCCCAGACATTGGTTCTTCCGAGGGCTACAGAGACCCACAGGTTCTATGGTCATGGCAGATGGAGTTCAGTGCCATGTCAGTTGGCCCTTCTTTGGAGTTTGTGCTTCTGTGTGATGAAGCTGGACTCAGATGTGATCTTTTTTCACAAGCCTCTCCTGTTACTTTTACCAGAACTGTAGTTGGTGCTGGGGTTTAGTATATACCTAGGGGATTTGAATCTCTGGACTGACCATGTGATAGCCAGGCCCTGAGCCTCAACAGACTTGCAACTCCTACACTCTGGTTTATTGAACTTACCCCATTCAGCTAATATGGAGGTGAAGAAGGTCAACCACCACACCAGGGAGCCAAGAGTGCCTACAACTGAAAGCAGGAGGATTGCATCCAGCATCCATGTGGAATCTAAGCCCCCTCTTGATATAGATGTGGAGTGGACACAATCATTCTAAGGTTCACAGGATGGAGGAATAGAGTATGGCTTAGAATGGACTTACTGATATTCTATCCATGAACTATTGTGATTAGTAATCGAAGAAAATGTGGCATTGGTGTGGAGAAAGTGGCCATGGTGGCTGCTGGGGGTAGGGAATGGGAGGAAGAGATGTGATGTGGGGGCACTTTCGGGGGTTGGAGTTGTCCTGGGTGGTGCTGCAGGGACAGTTACCGGACATTATATGTCCTCCCATGGCCCACTGGGTGGACTGGGGGAGAATGTGGGCTATGGTGCAGATCATTGACCATTAGTTGCAGCAATGTTCAGAGATGTATTCACCAAATGCAATGAATGTCCCATGATGATGGAGGAGGTTGTTGTTATGGGGAGAGGAGTGAGGTGAGGGGGGTGGAGGTTTTATGGGGACCTCCCCATAAATGTAACATTAAATGTAACATTTAATGTAACATTAAAAAAATAAATAATGACAAAAAAATAAAAAATAAATTAAATAAATAAATAAATAAATAAATAAATAAATAAATAAATGTGCAAGAACAGCCAGAAATAGCAGCTATGGAGGGCAGGGGAAGCATGGAAAGATTGAGAGGTCAAAAATTTTCTTATTTGTCTGATTTGTGTTTATTATTATCGAAAAAATGAAAATGCTCTAATAATGATTGAAGTGATGAATGCACAACTATGTGATTATACCAAATACCACTGGTTGTACACTTTTGATGAATTGTATGCTTTGTTAATATGAATCAATAAAATTGATAGGTTGAAAAAAAAATGTCGGTACTGACATCTCACTCTGGCCATCTCCCAGGCCTGCTGTCCAAATTTCTTCTGATAAAGATACCAGTCATATTGGATTAAGGCCCACTCTAAACCAGTTTGACCTCATCTTAACTAATCACCCCATGAAAGACCTTATTTCCAAATCAGGTTACATTCATGGGACTGGGGATTAGGACTTTTTAAGGGACACAATTCAACCCACAATGCATATTAATTTATCTGCTCTGATTTTGACTGTAATCTCTTCATATCTTTTTCTTTTAGTGGGTGCTCTAGAGATTTCAGTGCACTTCTTTAACTTTTCATAGCATCAATATTTTACCACTTCAAGTGGAATGTAAAGATTCTAAGATTTCTTTACCCCCTTGTGTGATACTTTTCTTATGTAGTACATCTAAATACATTAAAATTCCATCACACAATGTTATAATTTTTGTTTTCAGCTGTAAAGTATATTTTAAATAATTCAAGGAAGAGTAGTGTCTTATATTTACTTAGATATTTATCATTTGTTTTGCTCTTTCTTTATTTCTGAGGTTCCATATTTCCTTCTGGCATCCTTTACCTTCTGTCTGAAGAACTTCCTTTAGGAATTCTTTTAGAGCAGGCCTTCTGGCTATGAAGTCTTAGTTTTTTCTCATCTTAAATGTTTTTTATTTTATCCTTATTCCTGAAGGATCTTTTTTTTTTTGCTAGATTTAGACTTCTGAGTAGACAATTCTTTTCCTTCAACACTTTACAATTGTTGTGCCACTTCTTTCTGGAACTTGATGTTTTTTAATGAGAAATTTGCAATCATTCAAATCACTATTCTCTTTATCTAATGCAACATTTTTTCTGGCTGCTTTCAACATTTTGTCTTTGTCTTCAGTTTTCTGAAGTTTGATTATGTTATATTTTGGCATAGATTTCTTTGAGTTAATCCTCTTTCGCATTCACTGAACTTTTCGGATATTTAGGTTTATGTCTTTCACCAAATTTGGGAAGTTTTCAACCATTATTTTCTCAAATATTTTTTCAGGCCTGCACCCTTTCTCCTCTCCTTCTGAGACTCCAAAGATGTGAATGTTAAACCTTTAACTATTGTCCCACAAGTTCCTGAAACTATATTCATTTTTTCAAACTTTTCCTCCTCTGTAGTTCAGACTAAATAATTTGTATTATTCTATGTTCAAGTTCCCTGATTTTTTTCTTCTCTCATCTCTAATCTGTTACTGAGTATAACCAGTGAATTTCTTTTTTAGTTACTGTATTTTTCAGTCCTAAAATATCAGTTCGGTTTTTCTTTATATCATCTATTTTGGTGGCTCTCAAATGGAGAAAATTTTGTTCCCGAGGAGACATTTGGCAATGTCTGGGGAGATTTGGGGTTGTCACAATTGGTGGTGGAAGGGGGGCTATTACTGGCTTTGAGTGGGTAGAGACTCCACCACAAAGAATTGTCTAGCCCAAAATATCAATAGTGCCACTGTCGAGAAATTCTGTTCTATTTCTTCAAGGAGATGTTCCCTTTTTTTTTTATTTGTTTCAAGAGTGTTTGTGATTGCTTGTTTGAACATTTATATAGTAGCTGCTTTAAATTCTTTATCAGAAAATTCCAGCACCTGTGTCACTTTGATGATGACATCTGATATCTGTCTTTTCCCGTGTGAGTTTCCATTTTCCTGGTTCTTCATGCTGAGGAATTTGGGGTTGTTTATTGCATATTTCTAATATCATGTTATGAGACTCTGGATCATGTTTAAATCAGCTAACCTGATGATAATTCAAATTATGGTCTTCTTTCTCAAACTTCCTACTACTATTAATTTTCAAAGACCTCAAATAGCTGCTCCGGATTTCACAGTTGCATTCAGCAAGAGAAACAAGTCAAAGTATGCCTACTCTGTCTTGTCCAGGACCAGAACCCTCACCTGGAAGAATTTTTATAAATGCTGGATTCTAGGCCTGATCCCAGATAATTAAAACATTTGTAAGTGGGAACCTGAGAATCTGCATTTTCATTGGCTTCCTAGGGGATTCTGAAAGACCTTAAGAATTTGAACTCATAATCACAGACTTTTAGACCATGTCAGAGGGATTGGCTCCAACTGCGTGCTGCACAAGTATTTCCTCTTCAGCTACCTAATTACGTAGTGGCCTGCCTCTGCTAGGATGTCTAATCTAACGGGGTGATGAGTACCTCACCGGGAAAACAGCTCTAAAGTTACTTGCTTCTTTTGCACTGAGGTCTGCCTTCTTGAAACTTCCAACCACAGGTCTTGGTTCCTTGATCTGCTTCTGAGGCCCTTGGAGCGGTGAGTACCATCCAAGGCTGCAGTCAGAGACCTGGGGTTTTACCAGCATCGGGCCTGCTGCTGCCCCACTGAAAACATCTCTGGCCTCTTCTCCTCAAGTCCACAGACACATTGGCTTCCAGAGAGGCACCAAAGTAGAATGGGTGGAAATTCGGAGTCAGATGTTAAAAAACAAGAGCAAACATTAATTGAGCATTTAATATGTAAACCAACCCTGTATCAAGCATTTTACAAACATCATCTCTTGTCTCTGCAACAAACTTACAATGAATCAGGTCATATTCTATGCGTGTAAAAGCATAAACACATATGTATTTCTACCCAAAAAGCAGCACACTATGCATGCTCTTCTGCACTTTGATATTTTTCTCTCCATAATATGCCTTGTAGATTGTTCCATTTAATGATAAGAGTGTTTCAGTGTATGGCTGTACCACTATTTAACAAACAAGTCTCCTTGATAGACAGTTAGGTTTTCCCCAATATTCTTTTTGTTTGGTTCATTTTTGGCGGGGGAGGTACTGGAGATTGAGCCCAGGACCTCATACATAGGAAGCAGGTGCTCAGCCTCTGAGCTACAGCCACTCCCAATGAGAGCAGTTTTTTGCATTTGTCTGTCTGTGTTTTTAGGAAGTACCGCGGATCAAACCCAGCACCTCGTACATGGCAAGCAGGCGCTCAATCGCTTGAGCTGCATCCACTCCCTCTTTTTGTTGTTGCTGTTCTTTTTTTCAAATTCCTAGAAGTTGAATCCCAGGATCAATCTAAGTAACACAAGATTTGGAGCCGCTTGGGGTGGGTTCAGGTGGGAAGGAAACAACGCATGTTGTGAGCCTTGGAGGAGGAAGGGATGGGAAAGCAGCGGGACACGGAGAGGAAGAGCGGGGAGGGGCCCCAGTTCTGGAGGGGCGGGGTAGAGTGAGGCTGGGCCCAGCTTTGGGGGCTGCACGTCTCTGGGGCCCAGCAGCAGGGAGTCTTCTCGAGGCTGTGTGGGGGGGTGGGTGGGGCTGAGGAGGGAGGAGGCTGCAGCCTCAGCCCCGTGTGTGTTTTTCCATCCTGCCCAAAGTCTGTTCCAAATTGCCATGCTCTTCCTCTGCCTGTGCTTTCCTGCCCCCACCCCACTCCCACCACTCCCTGCTCAGCCTGGGAAAATCCAGTCAGAATTAATAAAAGCTTAGAGATTGCTTAGAGACGGAGGGCAAGGGTTGGAGACAGTTTGGGGGCCTGATATTTCCCTCATGTATAATAATCTGGTAGTGAGATCTGAAATTAAAACCCCTTTCCTGGAGCCTTTATTAATATTAGCTCCTAATGCATAATTACCTGGCAAGCCCCGGGGGCTGATGCTTGTGTCTTCCCCCCACCCCAGCCCACCTCCACGCCTCTCCCCTCAGCCAGGACACCTGCTCCACAGGGCCGTCCGGCCGTCAGGCAGGGCTGGCTCTGGGCGCAGAGGAGCCGTTCTGGTGGCCCGAGCATGTCCCTGCCCCTCCGTAACCCGTGGGGCGCGAGCCCAGGCCGGGGCTCTGCGGGAAGGGTCACCAGGAGACACGGCTTCACGGGCCCCTGGCTGGTGACCCGGCCACCGTGCGGCTGTGGGGGGCGGCGAGTCTGGCTGGCCCACCTCCACCCAGGGCGGCCTCCTCGGGGCTCCCCTCTGACTCTGGCCGTTAGAAACCTCTCCTGCCCTCTCAGGCCTGGGAAAGGGCTGGGAACAACGGTGGCCACCCTCGTCCCTCGTGGCAGGAGGCTCGTCCCCTATGAGCCAGGGCTGCAGCTCCGCTGTGGTTATGAGCTGGGTAGGCCTTGGGCAAGTCTCTTGCCTTCTCTGACCTCAGTTTCCCCAGCAGGATGGTAAGGCTGCACCTGCGGCCCCTCTGCTGCTGCTTAAACTCCTAGTCTGTGCTGGGATCAGGAGCCCCAGAGTTGACGAAAGCAGTCTGAGCAGATGAAAGGTCCCGAGGTCGGAGTGTTCTGAGAGCCCCAGAGCCCCCAGTTTACTCCAGGAGATGCTCTTGTGGCAGGATCAACAGGCACTGCACTGTGTCCTCACTCCCACCGTGCTCCCATCTTCCACAGGACCTTTGCACATGCTGTTCTCTTGCCTAGAATGCTCTTCCCTTCCCTCTTACTTCCTACACATCTTTCAGAACTCGGCGCAAAGCATCGTTTCCTCCAGGAAGCCTTCCCTGACCTCCAAGTGAAGTCAGCTTCACAGTGGCCATGTGTCTCCACAGCTATTCTGAATCTATAAAATCAGGGTACAAAAAATGTGACTTTATTTTTCTGCATCCAAATTTAATTTCTTCTGGAAGCCTCCATTTTTCCAGGAGGTTGAAATACAATCTAAGGCAGTCGGGGACCCTCCTGCTTTCCCCGGTGTTCTGGGTACGTTCCAGGCTGGGCCTGGGTGTGGGGAAGTGTCCGAGGTGGGGCTGTCATCTGTCCTCCCGGCACCACAGTCCCTGCTGTGTCATCTTCACCAGCCTGACCCCAAGGCCCCCCAGGCCCCCTGCTGCTCCCTGCGCAGGCACTTCTTTTGCTTCCGTACCATGCCAGGCAGAGGGGACCTCTGGGGTCCCACCACTTACCTTCTGCTACCTCATAAGGCCAGGGACAATGCAGAGCCCTCAGAGGCCCCCCACGGGGTGGGGGCGGGGTAAGCAGCTGCAGAGCCCTTCCTAGGGGACCCCCCAGCTTCTCCTCTGTCGCCC
Organism: Dasypus novemcinctus; assembly: GCF_030445035.2. NCBI lineage: Eukaryota > Metazoa > Chordata > Mammalia > Cingulata > Dasypodidae > Dasypus > Dasypus novemcinctus. The sequence goes on along the minus strand of NC_080678.1, from coordinate 80,051,481 downwards.
CCCCTTTGACTCTCCTCCCCTGCTCCCTGCCAGGTGCCGAGAACCCTGCAGGAGTCTCGGGGAGGGGTAGGATGCAACTTGTACATCTATCACCTCTGCCCCTAACCATTTAGGAACTGGGTTTGTTCTGCTGTGTCACCCTTCTCCCCAAGTCTGGGGGTCAGAGGAAGGGGAAGGGGAGGGGGAGAAAGGAATACCAGGGACAGGTCAGCCCACGTTAGGCACACAGTGACCTCAAGCAGGGGTTCTGGAGCCAGATGGCCTGCGCTCAATTCCTGCTCTGTTGCTTGCCAGCTGTGCACCTCAGGCAAGTTACTTCCCCTCTCTGATCCTCAATTTCCGGTTCCATAAACTGGGACACCATAGTGGTCTGCCTTAGTTGGGATTAAATGAGGTAATTCATACAAAGGGCTTGGCATCGTGCCTGGCAAAAAGGAAACGCTCCTTGCTATTCCTTTAAAAACAGTGCCCACCCCGCAGTTAAAGCTTAAATTGTTCGAATTTGATTAATGTCTGTCTCTTTCACCAGACCGTGAGTTCCAGAAGGGCAGGGCCAAGGTTGTTGCTGGAATTGCTTGCCGGGTTTTGGTCACAGTTGTGTAGCCTCAGGGCTGGCACACACCATGTGTACTACTGCTCCCGTCGGTGTCCCCCCGGCCCTGCTCACCTTGCCATGACCTTGCCCCCCTGTCCTGCTCACGCCGCTTCCGGCAAAGCCCCTCTGAGCCCCTCTCTTAGATAAACCTCTCTCCCCCACAGCCCATGAGAGCAAGTCCCTTGAGGTCAGAGCCATGTCCAGCTTCTCTCTGTCTCGAAGGCCAGGCCCTGCTGAAGGGCTCTAGGTCAAGTGGGCCTCGGTCCTCATCAGTTTATTTGAGCCTCACGACAGGCCAGAAAAGAAGGCGAAGCAGACCTTTTCCCCACGGTATGGATGGAAATGAGACTCAGAGAGGTTAAGTGACTGACTCAGGATTGCACAACTGCTGAGGGCAAGAGTTGGGACTAGAACCCAGGGCTCAAGACACCTAGTCTCTGTCTCCTTCTTGCCCCAAGGAGTTGAGAAGAGGGCTCTTTCAGAAGACAGCCAAGGGTGAGAACTAGGTCACTGCGGGTGAGCATGGTCCCAGCTTCTTGGGACCTCTCTGAAGAGTGAGTCAGGAAAGCGCTGCAGGTGAGGACGTGGTCTGGGTGGTGGGAGGGATGGAGGCCAGGTCTGGACTCGCAGAGGCCTTGAGTGCAGGAGGAGGCAGGGCCAGACGTGCTCAGAGCCCCTGGCAAAGGTCCGCTTTCCCAGCTGTTCTGGCCTGCCAGGCTGCCGGAAGCAGATATCATAAAATGGGTTGGCTTTTAACAACGGGAATTTATTAGCTTACAAGCTTACAGCATCGAGGACAAGGGAAATGTCCAAGTCAAGGCATCATCAGGCCATGCTTTCTGCCCAAAGGCCCGCCGCTGGGGACCCTGGACTCCTCCGTCACCTGGCAAGGCGCATGGCAGTGTCCCCAGGTCTCTCCCTTCTCGCCCGGGCTTCTTTGCTTTCAGCTTCTTGTTTCCTTGGCTTTCCCCCTCTCGTTCTCTCTGAATGTCAGTCTCTTGTAAAGGACTCCAGTAAGAGGACTGAGATCCACCCTGGATGAGGTGGGTCACATCTTCTTAAGATCCTACTCAACCAAAGATCCTACTTACCATGGGTCCACGCCCGCGGGAATGGATTCATTTTGAGGACGTGATTTTCTGGGGTACATACAGTTTCAAGCCACTACACCAGCCTCGGGCCCATGACTCGGGCCAAGGAAATGAGGCACCCACAGGCTCCAGCCTGAGCCGGGCCAGCTCCATCATCAGCCAAGTTCCTGCAGGCCCAGTGTGTGCCCACCCCCTGCCTGTCCCCCTCCCCAGCCTGCACCATTACAGCAATTAGACTTCTAAGGCCCAGAGACGGGGAGCGAGGCCTCAAGGCCACACTGCACGCCTGGTGTCAGAGCCCTGGGGCCCCTGCTGCCTCCTTCCAGTCCATGGACTCTGAAGGAGGTTCAGGTGCCCCAGAAGCTCTGTCTGGGGCTTTGAGATCAATATTTTAGGGTCTTCACTGGGACCTCTCCTCTCTGGGCAACCAGGAGCCAGGACCCCAAGTTTCAAGCCAGCACCTCTCCACCTTCAAGCCAGGCTGACAAGAGTCCTTCGCCTCACATGGGGGGCCACCTGCTTCCTGCAGCTGGGCTGAAAGGCCGCTCACACGCCCCCTGGCTGGGCTGACCTAGATCAGCAGAAAATACTTCACTCCAGTAAAAATAGCCCAAATGCATCCCCCACCTCCTGTTCCCCAGGCACAGCCCCTGAGCCCTGCCTGGGCCCAGGCCCCCAGCCCTGAGGGAGCTCAGAAGACAAAGAGCAGGAGTGCAACCCCCCTGTCTCGCCCGGGGCTGTCAGCTGGCTCTTAATCCAATGCCTTCCCCACGGTAACCCTGGGGTGGGCCGGATTGGCTCCGTGTCTCAAGGAGGAAACTGAGGCTCGGAGAGGTGATTTGCCCAAGCCTCACACAGCAAGGAAGCGGTTTGGGCCGATACTGGTCTGCCTGACTCCAGAGCAGAGCTGGTCTCAGGGCCTGTCTCTGAAGGTTCGGGAAGTCCTGCTCAGACCCACCTCCCTCCAGCCTTGCTCTTGTCTTCTGCTGCCACTTCCTGCACCTGTGCGGGTGGGCAGCTAAGGCTCCAGCTAGGTGGTGTTGGGATCTAGCGCCACCATTCAGGAACTGACTTGGGCCAGTGATTTAACCTCAGTTTTCTCTTCCATAAAATGGGAAGAAGAATAGCACCTCTTCCTGGGCTTGCTGTGAGGTGTCTGAGGAGATCTACACAGAGCATGGAGGGGCTCGGTGGATGCCAGCCGCTGCTGTTGGTTCCCTCCCCGCAGGGGTGGGCTGGCGTTAAAGCAAGGTGAGGGAAGCGCATGTGGCTCAAGTGATAAGGCCTCCGCCTACCATATGGGAGGACCCGGGTTCGATCCCTGGGGCCACCTGGTAAAAAAGAAGAGAAAGCGTGCCTACACAGTGAGCCAGTGCCCGTGTGGTGAGCCGAGTGCCCACGTGGTAAGCCAAGTGCCCGTGCAGTGAGCCGAGTGCCCACATGGTAAGTCGAGTGCCCACGTGAGTGCCCGTGTGGTGAGCCAGTGCCCACGCAGCAAGCTGAGTGCCACACAGCAAGCCAGTGCCTGTGCAAGTGAGTCACGCAGCAAGATGATGATGCAACAAAAAGAGAGACGAAGGGGAGAGTCAAGGTGAAGCGTAACAGAGACCAGGAACTGAGGTTACACAATTGACAGGGAACCTCTCTCCATATCAGAAGTGCCCAAGATCGAATCCCAGTGAATCCTAGAGGAGAAAGACAAGAAGAGAAGACAAAAAGAGAAATAGATACTGAAGATCACACAGCAAATGGACACAGACAGCAAAAACAGCAGGGTGGAGGGAGGGCGAGGGGGAGGGGAAGAAGAAGAAAGAAAAAAGAAACAAAAAAGCAAAGTGAGTGGTGTCCAGGACTCCCCAGCCATCCCCCCTTTGTCCCCTTCAGCTGGGCTACAGCTTCCTCTCCCACCGCCCAGCCCGTGTTAGAGATCCTGGCACTGCTTGGGTGATGCTTATTGACTGAGTGGGTGCTGGCTGCCCACAGGCCAATGGCTGGAGTGGGAGGAGGGCCACGTCCTGAGAACCCCTTCCCCAGGCCTGGCGAGGGAGCTCTGGTGTGGGCTGGCTGTTGGCTGAGTGAAGAACAGGTGAGGGTGGGAACTCTGGCCCCAGGGCTGGGCGGGGTGATTCTGGAAGCCAGGAACCCTGCAGAAACCCTGCCCACAAATTCACAACCACTCCTCAGCTGGTGGGCAGGTGCAGACAACAGGGAGGACATGTGCCTCACCCCAAGAAGAGGCCATGCCTGCAGTGCCTCTTCCCAGTGAAGGCCACCCAGGCCCGGGAGGGAAGGATTGAACCCCTAGGGGAGCCAGGACAGAGGCTTTCCCCCAACACTTGTAGAAGATAGTTGACTGGCCTCCAGCTGTGCTTCTGGTGACGGGAGCTCCTTCCCACCGCCTTGAAGGCAGCCCCTTCCATCAAACAGCAGGGAAGGTCTTATTGCACTTGAGCAAAGGTCGGCCTCCTGGTGACGTCCGTGCTGTGCTCTGAGCTCTGCCCCTGCAGCCATCCTGGGCAGAGCCATTCCTGTTCCCACGCATCTTCCTTGGTTGGGTTAAGAGCTTGGGCTTTGGACTCGCATACTGGGAGTGACTCCTGGTTCTGACTCTTAGTAACAGTGTGGACTTGGGTCAGTTACCTCTCCTCTCTGAACTTCAGTTTCATTTCCTAGAAAATGGGTGTAAAAGTATTGCCTCCTCATAGGATATCCCAGGCTGCCCCCACCCCGAATGTCTGCTCTCTGTGTCCATTCGCTGTGTGTTCTTCTGTGTCTGCTTGTATTCTCATCAGGCAGCACTGGGAATCTGTGTCTCTTTTTGTTGCATCATCTTGCTGCATCAACTCTCTGTGAGTGTGGCGCCACTCCTGGGCAGCCTGCGGTTTTGCATGGGGCAGCTCTCCTTGCATGGGGGCCACTCCTTGCGTGGGGGGAGGGGCACCCTTATACAGAGGCATCTCTGCATGGGCCAGCACTCCTTGCGCACAGCAGTACTGCATGTAGGCCAGCTTACCACACAAGCAAAGAGGCTCTGGGTAGCAAACCTTGGACCTCCTATATGGTAGGTGCCCTATCTGTTGAGTCATATCCGCTTCCCTCCCACAACTCCTTTTACAGAAGGCAATGAGGAGCCATGAAATGCTTTAATGCTGGAGCATGGCCCAACTGTAGTCATCAGACTGTCAGTCGGGGCTGGAGGGGCTCAGGTGGGGCAAGATTCTGGTGAGCAGGAGCTCAAGGGAGATGTCCTTAGAAAGCCTGGGGAATTGAGAGCTTCCCAACATTGGCGTGGCTCCTAGGTTGGCAGCTCTGACAGTGCCACAGACCCCAAGACAGCTGTCTCCAGTGGCAATGCTGGATGCACTTGTTTCCTGGGAAAAGGCTGGATTTTCACCCACCTGTCCACCAGGTGTCCAGCCAGTGGCCCATGGACCTCCTCCTCCTTAAGGCTGGAGGTGACAGGCCACAGCCCAGCAGTGGACAGGGCGGGGCGGGATGCCTTCCTGGCCTCCAGGGATTCTCCCTGAGGCAATCAGGGATCCCCGTTGTTCATAGAGGACCAGAAGGAAAGAGAAGGCCCAAGGTCCTCATCCCTCATTTCCTGGCCTAAGTCAGCGCTGGACTGGGCGTCAGGATACCTGGGTCCCCATCCCATCCTTGCCATTTATTACTTTGTAGCATTCAGCAGATCACTTCATTTTAGCTTCGGTTTCTCTAACTCCATCTGCCATCTGTCTATCCGATTAAAAGCCTTACTCTCAAAAGGTTATTCGCATCAAATGGGAGACGAGATATAAACGGGAAAGCCCTGTCCCTGCAAATGCAGTTATTATCACTGGTGCTCTTACAGGGAGGGCGTCCTGGATGGAGCTCAGGGTGCTGTGGGACCTGGGCAAGGCCTCTCCCACTAGCCCTGCCCCACCCCCACCCCCCTTCCCAGCCTCAGGATCCTGCCTGAGCAGTAATTGGATTGCATCAGATGCTTCCTAGAACTCATCCAGCTCTAAAGCCAGGCGGTGGATTCTCCTGCAGCCAGGTCGGGCCTCCACGGGCAAATGGACTCGCTGCCCGGCCCTCTGTGTCTGCGACGGGAGCGCCTCTCTGTCTCGGGGGACCCGGCTCCCCGCCGGCGTGGCTGGTGATTAATACGCCCTGAGTGGGGCTCCTGACCCGCTGTCAGGCACATCAAGGTAAGTACCCATCCACAGGCTGAGGGCTCTGTTGATGAATAAATAATAACAGCAGGGAAGTAATGGGATCCGGGGAGGCCGCTTAGGATAATGGAGCGACAGACGCGGCGTGGGAGCCCCAGGGGCCCGCGCCGCCGGAAGAGCAGCCTGCAGGGGCCGCAGGAACAGGGGCGCATGCGCAACCCGGCCCGTCGGCTGCCCCGGGCCACAGCGAGCCCGGAACCCGGTCCAGGATGACGTCGCCGCAGAGCGATTCGTATCATACTTACGAGTGTGAATTTTGGAGTCACACAAACCTGGTACTGCTTTGCCCGCCTGAGCCTCGGTTTCCCCATTAGCAATATGGACTTAGTAAGAACCAGCTCGGAGTTTGAGGAGAGGAGGAAACGAGAGCCTGTTTGTGAACCTCTGGAGGGTATCCATCCGCTGTGGGAGCCAGTGCTGCTTGTCTTCGAAGTGCTCTCGCCTCGTTCAGCTCGCTGATGGGTCGCTCGCACCCGCGCTGTGGGCCAGGCAAGGCAGGGACGATGCGCCTTTGCTAGGCGAGGAGCCTGAGGCTCCGGAAGGCGCCTTTCTCCTGAACATCCTGGCTCCGCCCTGGCTGAGTTTACCCACACTGACGTTTCCTGCTTTGGGTATGGGCTCTCAGGTGGCACCCGTGGGCAGGTCTGTGTCTGGAGAACCTCCAGGTGTAGAGGAGGGGTAGGTGGCAGCAAAGGTCGATCCAGAAAATAGGCCCCAAATTGCAACCACAGTGAGATCTCATCCCACAGGTGCTGGAAGGGCCACGTGAAAAGGTTGACAATACCATGTGCTGGCAAGGATATGGGCCAACTTGAACTCTCCACGTTGCCAATGGGAGCGTAAAATGGGACAACCACTTTGGCAACAGCTGTAACAGTTCCTAAATCTCAACATTTAACTGTCCTTGACCCAACAGCTCCTCTCCTAGATGTTAACCAAGAGAAATGAAAACATGTGTCTACACAAAGACTTGTACACAAATGTATATAATACAGTTATAATCGCCAAAGCCTGGAAACCACCTAAATGTCCATTGACAAGTGATCGATAAATGCAATGGCACATGCTCAGCAACCGAAAGGAGGAAACGGCTGTGTATGAAACAACACAGATGACTCTCAAAAATATTACCCTAAGTAGGAGAATCCAGGCACAAAAGCGTATATATGAGATGATTTCATTTACATGAAATCCTGGGAAAGAGACATCTAATCTCTAGTGACAGAAAGCAGATCTGTGGTTGCTGGGACCAGCAGAGAGTGCAGGAGGGAACTTTTGGGGGTGATAGAAATGTTCTATATCTTGACTGTGGTGGTGTTTGCCTGAGTGTATACATTTGTCAAAACCATAGCGTTGTACATTTTAATGGGTACATTTTATTGTATAAAGATTTTACTTCAATAAAGTTGAAAAGCAAAGCAAAATAAAACACAAGCACCAAAAAGGAAATTGCCCACCAGAGTAGTCTGAACAGCTGGCAATCCCCCAAGAGCATATGAACTTGAAGCCCCATCAAACATTCTGCTTGGCTCAGGTTGGTGGCTGCCTTGGAGGAAGGGAGAGGCTTTGCCACCCTGGGGCCTTGGGACCATGGGCCACTCCCTGAGCCCTGGGGGAGGGCCAGGCCCTCCCTCATGGCCCGATGTCCTGCCTCATCCTGTTCAGGGCTGCCCCTCCAGCCAAGGGTCAGCCAGCTCAGGGCCCCCGAGAGCCCATGCAGCTTCTGCACGAGAATGTCAAAAGGTGTCCCCTGGGCCAGGCTCTCCGCTTGGCAAGATGATAGTGCCTTTGTGCAAAGGAAAAGGTTCCCCTTCATTCAGGCAGACGTGGGTCCTTACCGCTTGGTGAGCAGGCCTCGGCCCCCACCTTTGGGCGCCACTCAACCTGGAGGCTTTATGCTCAGCCTTCATCCTCGAAACCGGCTCTGTCTTGTCTGCCTTTAAACAAGTCTCTGCCCTTCTCTGTGCCTCAGTTTCTTCTGGCTTCCCTTTTGTCCCCCCAGCTATCCCCTGAAAAATCCATCCCAGCTCCTGAACATTTGGGCCCCAAATGCCACGGGCAGTCCTCCTCAGCCATCAAGAACGAGCCGGGCACTACGCTGGTGGGAGCTGAGGAAATGAGCCCGCTCTCCCCAGCCAGGGCCCCTCCCTCCGCAGGGCAGAGGGCCGGGTTGAGGAGCTTCTCTTTCTAGGCCCTGATCTGTAATGAGATAACTGATTGTTCCCCTCTCTTAGTCTCTTTCCGATAAAGGGATGGACAGAGATGAGACAATTAAAAGGCGGTTCCCAGCTGCCCCGGAGAGAGTCTATGAATAATAACAGACTTCCAGCTGCTGTCTGGCTGAGGCCTTGAGAACAGCCAGCTCCAAAAGGGCTTAAGGGGCCCAGTGGGATGACTTAATTTTCAGGAGAACAACGGCCAGGAGGGAGTGGAGGGCCCGCCTCCCCTTGTCAGGATGGGTACTGAGCACCTCCTTTCCCAGGCTCCTCCAGCCTTCTGCCCCAACCAGGCTGCAAGAAGCAGGGCCTGAAGCCAGGGCACGGGGCTCCGTGCAGCTCTGCCCTGCCCCGGCGACTGCCCCAGGACTCCACCCGTCCCTCATCTCCTGGGCCCGGGCCCCGAAGCTCAGCCAGGCCCTCCAGGGTAGAGGAAAGAGCTCCGCTCTAGGAGTCCAGAGGCCTGGATTTCTGACCATTCTGTCTGGCTTCAGAGGCCCTGTAAGTACTTGACAGCTTACAAAGACTGTGCAACCAAGACTCACAGGCCCCAGGGCCACCTCGTGTCTTGGGCAGATCAGAGACTTCCATCTCCATTTCTGAGGCAGCAGACACCGAGGCCCAGAGAGGGGATAGTAGCAGGAGTCAAGATTCAAACTCAGGTCTTCTGACTCCCAGGCCAGGGCTCTTGCCTCATGTGCTCTGAGCTGTCACATCTCTGTGGAACGAGCCCAGCCCTCTCGGGACCTCAGTTTCCACATTTGCTCAAAAGAGAGCTTCCCTTACCCTGCCAGGAGAGCCCACGGCTGCAAAAGTGACAGGGGCCCCAGCCATGGATCCTGCATTGGTATCGGAACGTGGGCAAAGCATCCACCCTTAGCCCAGGACCCCTGGACTTCCTGGGTCTGTCACCCCTGTGGGGGACCAGGAGAGGACAATCAAGAGCCAGGGGCAAGAAGGGCAGGGTGGCTCGCCTTGCCCTGGCTTTGAGCTTCCCTCCGGATGGGAGCGAGGGCACAAAGAGAAACAGCTCCTTTCCACCCATTTCTCTTCTGGTCTTTTGCAGGCAGGGTGGGTCCCGCCTGGCTGTGGGTAAACGCTGTCCAAGGAAACGCAGTCTGGCCGTGACAGGTGTTCCTTCCAGCGTGGCTGGGGAAGGGAGCAGCCCTCCCCGAGGCTGGACCCTGGCTGGAGACACAGGAGGGCCACCTCTCAGGCCTGCCGGGCTGGAACCTGCCCCGTTGCCCCCACTCCTCCACGCACTACCCCGCTCTCCTGCCCTCTCTTACAGACTCGAGGATGCATGGAACAGGACCGCTTTCCCCTCCTGGGGGCTGGGAAGGTGGGTGCCCAAAAGCGGCAGTGACTGGCTCAAGTCACACATCAGGTTGGTAGCTGAGACCAGCAGACGTCTAGATCCCGTACCTCCGAAGATTCACGGGCCGTCCTGGCACCCGGAGCAGGGGCCTGGAGGAGGAAGACACAGCCCAGGGCAGGAGAAAGCCCCCAGCTTTGGGGCCACCTGGGCCTGGGGTCACATCACATCCACTCCTTTTCCTGACGGGGTGGACCCAGCCTGGGCGTGCTGAGGGGAGCTCCTGGAAAGGGTTGGAAATGATTGGCATCAGTTAAGTAGCCTGTCCCATGGGCAAGGTCTTTGAAACAATCAGGCCACAGGAGGGTACAGAGAGAGAGAGAGAGAGAGAGAAACCCGGGGAGAGCCTGGGACAGAGACAGAGAGAGAGCCAGAGCAGGACACAGAGAGACAGAAAGAGAGAGAGAGGACACTTTTGGTTTGCTAAAGGCTGCCAATGCAGTATGACAGGAGTGAACTGGCTTTTACAATGGGATTTATTAACTTAGGAGCTTACAGTTCCAAGGCTGAGAAAAATGTCCAGAACAAGGCACCAGGTAAAGCTCTCTCCCTGAAGGTCTGCTGCTGGAGTGCTGGACTCCTGCCACGTGGCAAGGCACAATGGCACCGTGGCGGCTTTGCCGGTGCCACGTTGCTTTCAGCTTCCTCCTCTCCATGGGCCTTGGCTCTCAGCCTCTGAGAGGCCCCTGGCCATGCTTCTGTGCTCTGCTGATTCCAGCCTCTGGCCTCCGGGACCTGGCCCTCCACCTCTGCAGCTTTTTTCTGTGTCTGCAGCTTTTTTCTGTGTCTGCAGCTTTTTATTCCTTCATTTATAAAGGACTCCAGTAAGAGGCTGGCGACTACCCTGGGCCATGCCCTACTAGAGCAATCTAATCAATGACCGCTAACTGAGCGGATCTAATCGAAGGTCCACATTAGGTTCAATTTAAGAATACAGTTTTCTGGGGTCCACAAGACTCCAAGCAACATAGAGACACACACATATATGGAAAAAATCCTGGTGGGAATGGCAGAAGGTGCTGCTCCCAGCTGGAGAAACCTCCCCATGTGGAAAGTGTCCCTGGGGACAACTCAGGGTCCCTGGGAAGCCCGACCTCTTCTGGGAGGATGCTGTGTTACACTCAGCTTTATGTCACTGGCTCTCTGATCACATGGCCTCTGCCATTAAAGAAATCTTACTTCTCTAGCAGTGGCCGGTGGTGTCTCTCCATCAATGACCATCTCACTATGGCCCCCATGCAGTCACCTCTCTGAACCCAGTTTTCTAGTGAGGGAAGTAAGATGAAGACCTAGAAGTGTGACAGTCAGCTGTGAGGTAGAGCACATCCAGAGGAGGAGTTGCCTGTAATTGGGATCTCTTCCTTCCCCTGTCCCCCACTTCACTTTCATCACTCCTACCCATCCTTCAGTGAGCATCCATGTCATCACCTCCTCAGGGAAGCCCTCTCTGACCTCCCACACCAGGAAAATCCTACATAGTATCTGCCCTCACAGCATCAGGTGCTCCTTCGTAGCACTTATCCCAGTGTAATTTTATATTTATTTCTGTGATCATTTGATTAATGTCTCTCTCTGTCTCCAAAGACTGGAATCTCTGGAAGGGCAGGGAATTGGCCATTTTCATTCATTTGTTGCATACTCAGAGCCTTCCCCCAGGGCCTGGCACTTGGAAACTTGATAAAGATCTGTTGAATAAAAATGCACGATCCACACACAGTCGAGAAAAAGAAGGGTGACTGAGAGCTGCCTGGACCTGTTAGTACTCTGGGAGTCTTCCCAGGCAGGAGTAAAGTTAATGTTGGGTAGAAAAGAACGCCCCGCTAAAGAAGGGTCCAAACCTGTCCTCTGGAGCTGGAGATGCAACCAGCAGAGTCTTGAAGAGCTGGGGACAGAAGCCTCAGGAGGCCAATGCAGGTCACCTCCCACCCCCGCTTTCTATCCCAGGGAGGGCATCTATTCCATTCTCCCAGGACCCCAGACTCCCAGATCCAGGCTCTTAGCCCAGTTCAATCCCTAAAATTGACTGCCCACCGATGAGAGAGGCTCACCGGCGGGACGAGTCCTCCTGACCTTTGGGTTGTTGAGTGCCTCCTTTCTGGTGGCTGTAAATGAGAGGCATGAAGATCCGCACACTCTGCGCCCATTCCCATTGGTCCATCCCTACCCTTTGCCCCAGGCTGCCTGGTATCCAGGCATCCAATCTGGCTACTTCCATGAGCTTGGCCGGCCAGCCACTCTGCCCAGGAGTGTGTGTCCATGTGTGTATCACAGGCCTGTCTCCTTCCTCACAGTGGGTGACCAAGTCTCCTCCCTCCTTGCCTGCCCACGGGGAGGACTCCCCTTCAGCACTGTCCCTGAGGCCGCCTGAGTGGGACTGTAGAGTGTGGCCAGTGTTCATGTACCGCACCCATGCACCTGTCAACCAGGCCCAACTTTGTTCTTGCTCTCTCAGTTGGTCTTAGAGAACTCCGGATGACACTGTAAGTCTGAGGTGGAGATGTGATGGTGCGATACAGATGACTGGGGGGGGGGATCTTTAGGCCGCCTTTTCATGTAATTTACTTGTGCGTCTTAGTGAGTGTGATGTGACTGCTTGCCAGGGGCCTCCACCACTCCACCGACCACCAGCAGTGAGCTCTGCACTGCTGGCTGATAGTGAGTGCCCCAGCTCCTGGCTCTTTATCCTGGGGTCTGCTTCCTGATAGCCTGCGTTCTCCTCTAAACAGAACCTGGGAAAAGACTTGCTTGGAGGTTGGTGGGGTTTTTTTTTTTTTTTCTTTTTTAGAAGTTGATCCCAGGGAGCAGGTTCAAGGAACAAAGTAAGGAAAATAGGGAAAAAGGAGCTAATACAAAGGTGTGTTTTAAAATGGGAACTGCTGCAGGTACTTGATCTCGTGCTGCAGCCCTTCTGAGAACACTTACTCAACGTGTTTCAGAGCTGACCCTGAGGAGAACAGACACAAGAGGTGTTTCTCCATCAGCTACCATCCCCCATTGGTCCACGGTTGCCCCGTAGGTGTTTTAGTTGCCCCCCTAACACACGCCCTGGGTTGCATGTGCAGGAATGCCCCCGGGATTCTTGCAGGTGTCCCTTACCATGGCAAGTACACATGATGCACACCTGGACCAGGGAGAGTCCCTGTCAGGTCACTCACCTGGGAGAAGCTCGTCAAAGTGTGCAGAACTGCTGGCCCCAGCCCTGGCTGGAGGCAGAGGAGGGGCTAAATGAATTGAAGTGTCTAACACAGGTGCCTGCTCTAAGGGGTGGAAGCAGAACCCAAACCAGAAGGTACCGGCCTCCTACTCTGTGCTTTCTACCCCTCCATGGCACCTCTGTGCAAAGAAGCACCATGTGTGATGCTGGGGTGGGGGAGGGCAGCGGAGGCTGAGCGGGGGTTCTGACTGCGCCCTGGCATAGGTCTGGGGGTGATGGAGGAGCCCACAAGGCAGGGCCTCGGTCTGCCTTTGACAGCTGGGCCTGCTCTGTCTGTCTCCCCATAACAAATGGAGCCTCATCAGGAGAGACCGGTGAGGCTCGCCAGTGTCAGCAGCGAGCCCAGGAGAGGCCAGGAAGGCTTTCCCGCCCGCCAGAGCAAACCTGCCCCTTCGCGGTAACTGACCCGCGCTAACGGAGTGAGCCCCGCGAGGACGCGGCTCACTGTGAGTCGGGCACCTCGGGACTGCGTCGGCCTAAAGAGGATGCCCTGGACTTCTCCTTGACCCCCACCCCTCCTGCTTCCCCTTGTCTCTGCCTGCTGAGTCATGGACTCCCCCCAAGCCTGGGCTACTTTGGGAGCTCCTGAGTGGGGATGGGAGCAATGCAGATCCCAGGGGGTCTTGGGTGTGACCAGAAGGCCCACAGCACGTCCTTCCCCAGATCTGGTGGGCCATGCATCAGGAAACTCTTTCCCACTCTAGTCTGAATGTGCCGTGGCCTCCCTAGCCCAGGACCCGGACAGCCTGGTTCTGTGGCCAGGGGTGCAAAGCCCACTGAATCTCATGCCAACGCTCTTCCGTCCTGCCCTCCAGGTAAACGGGGGCCCGGGGGGCAGGACAAGCTCCTGGAGGACGCTTGATAAAAGCCAGCTGTGCCATGCCGTCAAGACTGGCTGCCCACTGTGCTTCACGGTGCAAGGAACTGTGGGGGCAGGTGGTCTAGGGTACAAATCCTGGTTCTGGGTGGACTTGCATGACTGCCGCCCCTCCGTAAGTCCTCATTTTCTCCTGTGAATTGGGGAGGACAGTGATGTTCTCCAGGGCTACTGCAAGCCTGGGCGCTCAGACATCAAGAGTGCCTGAGATCCAGTAGGCATTCAACCAATCGAGGCTGTCATTACTGTGACAGGTGCTGATGGCCGGCGAGGGGTCCTGCTGGCCGTGCAGTGATGCTCCAGCCCACAGCTGAGAAGAGGGGGCATTGAGGGCTCACACCCTAAGACCAGAGAATCGCCAGCAGTGGGCCCACCTCCCCGCGGGAACTGCCATGCCCTGCACTGCCCTCCCCCACCCTGCCCACCCCCGCCACCCACTGCCCACCCAGATTAGAGGAGACTGGAACTAGAATGCCAAGGATAGGAGGAAGACGAGAGAGCCTTGAATTAAAGGGCAGCCTGTGGGCTTTAAATGAACAGAACTGGTTTTTAAAGGCTGGGAGTGAAACTATTTAGTGAACAAGTCAGAAGGAGATGGTTGATGGTGATCACCACTCAGGGCGGGGGCTGTGAAGAGAGCACAGGCAGCCACTGGGGGGAATAAAATCATGCTCATATCCCTACGAGGTGAGATTCCTCCCTGAACATTGTGATCAGTGTTTTTATTAATTAATTAATTAATCAGCGTATAAATTGATTACCTGCTGGGGCCCTTTGCCAGGTGCCAGTGAGAATGGAAAGTCAGGGAGTAGCGCTGGGTTGCTTCCAAGGCCACATCCCACCAGGGACACAGAGCCAGCCCCTGTGCCGCAGGCTGGCTGGGAGTGTCTGAGCATCCTCAAGTTCAAGGGGCCAAGCCCCCGACCAGAGTGGCTTCCTGTGGGGCTAAAAGCCAGGAGCCCTTGAAAGGTGGAGGAGGCAGAGAAGGGCAGGGTCCGCAGCCACACCCATTGGCTATGGGAGTGACATGCTCACAGCCGTGCAGCCGGGGGCATTTGAGCCGGGCTGCTCCCCAGATGCCCCTCATTCCTGGTTCATCCATCCGGCAGGAGTGGGTCGAGGACGACTCCTGCTGGCCCACACCCCAGCATGGCCTCTCTCCCCCAGCTTCCGAAGAGCTTGGTGGATGGGCAGAAATCCTGCAAACTCGGGGACGCCAGGGGCTGCCTCCGTCCCACGGCCCACCCCGCAGCCCCTCTGGAACAGGGCCATACGCTCGTCTCCAACCAGCTGCCCTCTGACCACGGCTCCCTGCCAATGGAGGTGGGTGTCGGAAGGCATCGTTCATCACAACACATTCACCTTTGGGTTCCAGGGTGGTGCCGAGGGCTTTTACTGGCCTCAAACTTGCTCTGTGATCTTGGCAAGTCATTTCATTCTGGGCCTCAGTTTCCCTATTTGACCCATAAGGAGACTGGACTAAGCGATCTTTACATCCCATTCCAGTACCGGGTCACCCCCACCCAGCTCCTCTCAGCCACAGGCAGCGGTATGGTTCTCCCCCCTGTCTGCAACGGCAGCTCAACCAGAGGACAGGGACTTCTCTCTGTCTTGTTCACTCCTGATCCAAAGGACCTAGACGGTGCCTGGTACGCAGAGTGCGTGACTCAATCTACAGGAGTTGCCATTAATTAAGCATGAATCTCACGCTGGATACTGGGCTAAATACTTCACCTGCAGGACCTGAAGGCAAGCCCCGAGGGTGGCTGTGTGGTCAGGGCTGGGGGCGGGGCATGGGCTGCACTGGTGTCCAGCCAGGAGACCCAACCCCCCTCGCTTCTGCCTCTCGCCACCCCTCATCCTACAAGTCCAGCAAGAGACCGTGGGTGACCCAGAGTCGTTCTCTTCAGAGATGGGAAGTCTTGTAGATGAAGGCCTTCCTTAAATCACCTGAACTCTTTTTGCTTGACTCCACTCAAGCGATTTTAATTTTTCCTATTTCGTTTGGTGAAGTTTCAGGAAAGCACCACTTTACATCAGATATTTATATTTCCAGAAATCTTATTAAAAATTTCCCTAAGAAAAATGTAACAAAGTTAAAAGGCAGCTGAGAAACCAGAAAAAAAAAAATTGCACGATATACAGGAGACAAAGGGTTAATAGTTTTACTTTAAAGCACATTTAAAATCACTGGGAAAAGACAAACTAAGGTTTCAAAGATGGAGGTGACCAATATACTTGAAGAAATTTTCAAAAATTCATTAAAGTTTTAATACAAATGATAATAATAGTAAGATGTAATTTATCATCTAGCCAGTTGGCAAAGATCTTTTAAATCTAGGGTTGGTTTGTGTGTCAGGAAAAAAGAGCCTGATGCTGTGATATCGTGGGTGTGAGGGGAAACTGGCCTGTCCTTTCCAAGGGCAATGGGGCAGAGAGAGCTGAAAATCTTAAAATCAAGTGCACACTCTTTAATCCAGTGATTCTACTCCTGAGTATTTATCCAAAGAAATGCCTCAAGGATGTTTATCTAAATGTTAATCAAATGTTATTAATAAATGCCTGGTTGTCTACCAATAAAGGATTAGTCAAATGAATCGTGGTATCTCCATACGCTGGAATATCATAAGCCGTGAAGGATGATATATGTGCCTGCTCGTATATACGCAGCCCATCTCTCGAAAGATTGTCTTCAAGAAACCGGTAACAACGGGGCCTCTTTGGAAGGGAATGAGAGCGCAGCTGGGGGGACAGGGAGGGGAGGGGGATTGATTTTCCATTCAATCCTCTTCTGTCCTGTTCAAATTATTTATCAAGTGCATGCATTAACCATTAAAAAGAAAATTAATTAAAATTCAAAAGACAGAATGTTGTAGAAAGAATATATTATTGTCAGAAAAATAATTAGACTAGAGATGGGATGAATTTCCACCAAACTGTTAACCTTGGTTGTTGCTGGGGAGGGGGCACCCACCTCCCCCCTGTGCTTCAGCCCCTCCCCCCACCTCCGTTGCTCTTTTCTACTCCATGAGGGAAGAGGGGCCTCTCCTGGCATGGTCCTGGCCCGGGAGAGGGAGGGCCACTCTCGCTAGAGGTCAAGGTCGCTGCACTGAAAAGCCACGCGTACCTGCAGAAGCTCCCCTCTGCTGCTTCCTGCCCCTGGCTGCGGGCCTGACGCCAGGAGGCAGCCTGCTCAGCTTTCGTGGGAAAGGGGCAGAAATCCCCTCAAGTCTTCCAGGCCTGGGCCAGGTTCTCCACCTAACCCCACCAGAGTTCCACATTTTTAACACATTTATTAACAGGTAGCATTTGGAGTCCCATTGGTCACCGTTTCTAGTATAAAACTTTCTTGGTCAGGAATTCTGCATGGGTGGGGGACAGGGCAGAGCAGTGGGTCTGGGAAATGATCTGGGAATTTCTGGCGCCTGGTGCTAGTTTCAGAATAGCCCGGGAAGTCCACCCAGACCTCCAGACCGTTCTCTCTGGGTAGTGGGATTATAGGATATTTTAATTCTCATCTTAATGCCAATCTGCATTTTCTCATCTTCCAGTATTTAGGGAATTTATAAACATTTTTCTATAAAAAATGAGAAAAAAAAAACCCTCTCTGATGGCCTGGCTGAAGACGTGCCCCTGGGCAAGGTCTGGCACAAGATACACCTGCCCCCACAGCTTCCGGCAGTTCATCGGATTCTCCTAAGAAGTCTTTTGTGGACATCAAATTACCTCTGTGCTTGGAGGGGATTAGGAAATGCCAGTTTTTATCCCTGGGGATTGGTTTTTGGAACAACCATGTCTTCTGAAGGCCTCTGGGGCTGTTAGAGAGGGCATTTGAGTGAATGCGTATTTGAGCCTGACATTTGTACAACATTCTGTGATTTACAAAGACCAGCCACCTCCGTTATCCCCTCTAATCCCCCTCAGAAACCCTATGAGAGGCAGGACTTCCTCCTGGGAAAGGGAAAGAAATTATGAGTGATCTCATTTGAGTCATGGGGAAACTGAGGCAAGGAGAGGTTCACTGCCTAAGGTGCTAGAGCCAGGCTGTAAATGCAGGCCATCTGCTCTGTACCCCACGCCCTTATGCTACTTTCTTCTCCAAGCTGTGTGAGTTGGACCAAGTACTTAACCTCCTTGAACCTCAGTTTCCCCATCTGGCAAACAGGAAAAATAATATTACCGACTCTCCTAGGGTCATTAGAACTAAATAAGTTAGTACACAAATTGTCTTAGGAGAGTGCCTGGCTCACAGTAAGTGTTTGGTAAATTAATTGCTACTAAAGGTGGCAGATTGCAGGTCTCTATCACGTCAAATCCTAGGCTTGCCAGGCTCCACCCATCTGCCTCCTGCATTTTTTTTTGAGCACCGTTTCTATGCAGGGCTCTTGGAGGGAGAGAATTAAACAAGACAGAGAGCGTGCCTGCAAGGGGTCTTCCTTCTAGCAGGGCAGAGATACTTTTTCATGCTCCAGCCCAGGAACGGGCCACAAGCAAGTCTTCCTACAGGGGAAGCATTCTGGGAAAGCTTCCTGGAGGAGGCGCTGGGGTTTCTGACCTATGTGGTCGAGGATGAGGCCTGGATTCCAAAACTGGGGCTGTGCAGAGTGGCCTGACAGACTTGGTCCATTGCTGGCCACAGTGAGGACAGCCTGTGCTTTCCTCCCCCAGCCCAAAGCAGAAGGCAAATCATGGCTGGGGAGTGGCTGCCTCCTGCAGCTGCTTCCCGCATTGCAAATCAGGTGGCGGCACTGGGGGTGGTGACACAGAGTCTATGGGATGGAGAAAGAGGAAGGAGACAAGCAACTCCTTCCTGCCCTCGCCTGCCCTCCCCACCTGCGCCATGCCCTGCGGGGTTTGCAAAGTCAGGGCTGCCCTGTTTGGGTGCCAGAATGTCAGCGCAGAGAGAGAGGTGAGCCTTGGCATTGGTGCACACCACACCCACTGCTGCTGCCCTTGCCACAGGTGCCAGGTGCCATCACCCTGCCAGAGCTGGCTCTCAGCAGAGGCTCCAAAGAGCTCTGTGCCCCTTGGGCCAAAGTGCCCACAGTCCTTCTTAAGGAACTGCTGAGGAGTCTTTGGACACCAGCGAGCATCACACCTTACCGAGTCGCCCTTGACTCTGTCATGACCTTGACCAAGCCAGCTGACCACAGGCCCCACATTGCTCCTGTGCAGTGTGGCTGGGACCGGCCCGGTTTGACAGTGCCCCCTGAGTCTCCTAAACTATGTGACCTCCCTATATTTGCTGTGAAGTGGGAATAACGGTGGCAGTGTGTCATTGGGGAATCCAGTGAGATCATTCCTGTGAAAGTGCTCTGTGCGTTGTCAACTGTGACATAGTCTATAGCATAGTGGTTAAAGTCATTATTGCATTTTTTAAAACAACCACTGTCAGTTTAATTTAAGAGGGGGCTTCTGATACGACAGTCACAGTGGTTCTTTCGGCTCTGAAATTTCCAGCTCTTCAGCTCAGCCCCACGGGCAACTCCTTGATCCTTCAGTCAAAATTAGCCAAAATGACCTAAGAGAACACCGACTCGCCTCGGCCGCGTGTTTTCCAGTGGCCTTGCAGACTGATTCCAAAGCCCGACACGCTAGAAGCTCGGCTCCCCTCACGGGCCCTGCTGGTGGAGCCGGTTCATGCCTATGCAAGATTGCCGGTTGTTACGTTTTCAGAATCGTGAGAGCCAGCAGACGGGCTGGTCACTCGGGAATAGGCCAAGGTAGGAGTCCTTGCATCACGGAAATCAGCAAATGCTACAAACCAGAGGTGGTTGTTTTTCTCCTGGAGAGCTTGTCTTCAGATGTTTACCAGCGCACACTGCACAGGGTCCAGGAACCGCAGGGATCCCGATGAGGGCCAAGGGGACGGTCCCGTTTGAATCCCAGGGCTAACCTGGGCGCTGCCTAATTCCCTTTCCTTTCCTTCCTCTTTGCCCGGGGCCCTGGAGGGAGGGGGCTGCAGTTTGATGCAGAGCCTGATCTTTACCTGCGGGCTGGGAGCTTTCTAGGGCCCCGAGGGCTGGCTGAACAGGCAGGCATCTGGGGTGCCTGGTGTCTGCTGGAACCCTCCCCCCGGCTCTCCGTCTGCACCCGTGCCCTCATGCCTGCAGGAGGCACACCTCCTCAGACAAGCGAGCCCCGGGGTGCGTGATCTGGCAATTCCTTCCCAAAGCGCCTCCTGTCCTGTATGCAAAGCCTGCGGAAGCAGAGGGCGGGTGCCCCCGCCCCACCGCCACCCCACCCTCCTCCCAAGACCTCCTCCCTGCCAGGGTGGTGGCCTCAGGCACCTGTCCATAAAACAAGGTATGAGAGGGTGGCCCTTTCACTCTCTCAGCAGTAGTCCTGGAAATTCCTCTTGGGGACAGTCCTGGATATATTGGGGGGAAATCTGTGGTTCTGCCTCTGGGGTGAGGAAGCTGACGCTGAGCAGCAGGTTCATGTCACGAGCCTTCCTTCTCCCAAAGCTGGGCCCTGTTCACCGGGGCTGCCCGGTCTGCCGTGCCTGGTGATGGATTTGTGTTTGGGAGGTCGGGGCAGGAACTGGGGCAGGGCTAAGGGTTCTGCTAATTAAGTGCTGGGGAAATGCAGAGGTCGTGAGGAGCCTTGTGGGAAGGAGATCAAACAAACCAAGGGACACGGTGGTCCCAAAACAGAGAAGGGGCTTCTAGGAGAGAGGACTCAACTAGTGGGAATTTTCTTTTAAATTTACTCCTGGGGAGAGGATGTAGCTCAAGTAGTTGAGCACCTGCTTCCCATGTACAGGGTCCTGTGTTCAATCCCCCGTACCTCTTTTAAAAAAAATGAAAATTTACTACCAACATGTAAGTTTTTAAGAGAAAGTGTACAGATCATATGGGTGTAGCTTGACGGATTATCACAAAGTTGAAGATTCCAGATCAAGATATAGGACTCTACAAGCATCTCAGAAGCTTCTCACGTCCCCTCCTAGTAAATGACACCCCCCTCTCAAAGTCACCACTATCTGATCATCTGGCACTGTAAACTGTCTTCGCTTGTTTTTAGCATCATATACATTGACTCATACAGTCGTACTCTTTTGTGTCTGGCTTCGTTCAGGCAGCATTTTGCCTGTGAGATTCACCCTTGCTGTCACATGTCGCTGTCGTGGATTCATTCTACTTGCTGTAGACCAGGGGTTCTTAACCTTTTTTGTTCCACGGACCCCTTTGCCAATCAGGTGAAAACCATGGACCCCTTTCTAAGTCCACACGGTACTTGTATGGTTTAATAAATGTATCACACCCACACCAACACGTCCCCAGAAGAATAATTTTTTAAAAATTTCAATTCAAGCTCACGGAAACCCTTGTTAAGAACCTCTGCTATAGAATATTCCATGGAGTGAATATCCCAGAGCTGACTTTTCTATTCTACACGGAAGGATGTTTGGGTAGTTTCTGTTTTTGACTACGGTGGCCAGTGCTGCTCCCAACGGTCTTTTGTGTGTCTATACACATTTCTGTTGGGTCTATACCCAGGCGTGGTCTAGAATCACTGGATCACTGCACAATTGGCTTTAGCAGCTACTGCAAAACGGTTTCTAAAGTACTTGTTCAAGGTCGCGTCCCTACCAGCAGTGGGTGCGAGGGCCAGTTGCTCCACATTTTCACCCACGGGGGCACCATCTGTCTCCTTCATTAGAGCCATGCGCTTACCTCCTTGCCATGCCCAGGGAGGTCCGTGTTCCTCACCCAGGCCCTTGGACAAGAAATTTGGGGTGTGGGGAGGGTAGACCAGAGGGGCTAGAGGTTCAGGGGTGTGGGGAGAGTGGCAAGGGACAAGGCAGAGAAGGTGGTTAAGGGCTGGTCCAAGCAGAGCTCCAGGAGTCCCCTTAAAGAGGTTGAATTTTATTTTAAGTGCAACAGAAAGCCTCTGAAACATTTAGAAAAGGTGTGGCAGGCACTGCACTGCCGGTGTCCCCCCATCACAGCCCCCCCGCCCACCTCTGATGCCATCACAGCCCCTAGTCGGCCTCTGGTTTCAGCTGCAGCCTCGTGGGCCCCGCACTGACCGGGACCCCTCCGGCGCACACCGCTTGCCTTTCCCCTTTCTGCTCCCGGGCTCTGCACAACACGAGAGCCCTGGAGCCTGCGTGTGAGCTTTGCCCTGAAGCGCGCAGGCGCTAACTGCCGCAGAGCTGCCCTCAGCAGGGCGCTCTGTAGGTTTCCTGCGAGCACCAGCCGCCTTTGCTGAAAGCAGCAACCTCAATACCACACTCTTACATTAGCTTTTCCTCCTTCCATTTCTCACTCCCATGGGCTTCGGTGATGCTTCCTGGGATCACCTCCCAAACCAACTCTCTCCATGCCACAGCCTCTGCTTTGGGGGCAACCTCAGCTGATACAGGTTTTATTTATGCAGCATGAAGAAGGGAAAGTAGGAGGAGGGAGAAGCCTGCAGACTGTCACGGTCGTTGGGGTGGTCGAGGTCAAGACAGTGAGGAGTGGTTGGAGTCAAAAGTGTTTTGAAAGTTGGAAGGCGAAGCTGGTGATGGTTTGGGTTTGCTCAACCAGCTCGGCTTTGAGTGTCCTGGAATGTTTCTCTCGGCAAAGCGGAGACTTGGGGACACTACCCCCAGTTGTGGAAGATCGCCCACGGGAAGAAGACGGAATGGCAGGCACGTGCCGAGGTGCCCAGGGAGACGGATTCAGCCAACTGGAGAGACTTTGCAGGCTTCAGCACGGAGCCCCTGGGCAACTGCTGGGTGCCAGGACGTGCTCGTCTGAGCTGCCCAGGGCAGGAGCCACCAGCCCCGGTGGTTACTGAGCTCTTGAAATGTGGCTGACCCATTGAGATGTGTTTAGTGAATGTAAAATAGACGCCTATTCAAAGACTTAGTGTAGAAAGAATGTAAAATATCTCATTACTACTTTTAAAAATAGTGATCCTATTTTGAAATAATATTTTGGATATGTTGGCCTAAATAAAACACATTATTAAAATGTATTTCACCTGTTTCTTTTGACTTTTTTTAAAGCAGCCACTAGGAAAATAGAACATTTTGCATATGGCACTCATTTGTGGTGCCTGCTGTTTCTACTGGCCGGCGCTCGGCTAGAGGCTGCACGGCCACGTTATGTATACTCTGCAAACATCACGCCCCTCATCTTCCAAACGTGAAGGCTGAGGTCAGGTGCCTTGGCCGAAGTCCCAAAGCCCATGCTCGTTCCTACTCCACATTGTGTTGCCTGAAGAAGCAGTGAGTTTTGTATCCAGGGTTATTTGAATGGACACTGGCATCCCAATGGGAGGGTTCAAGTCCAGGATAAAAGAGGCAAGCTTGGGGGTAGTTGACCTTGAAGATCGAGTCAGCCCTGAGACTATGCTTGGAGGGTCAGTGGAGTGGGGAGGGGACACTTGCCCATCTCCCACCCTCCCTTGTGGGGGTCCTGGTTCCAGAGCTTCTTCCTGGCTCTTCAGCCCACCAACCCCCCACCATATCAATCCCCTACATGATCTATGGGAACCATCAAAGCTAATTAATGCCATAGTTACAAAGCCATCCCAATGTAATTATTGTGTAATTGGATTATAACTTAGGTAATTTCCAACAAAGTGCTTATTGCTTATGTAAGAAAGCCAAGGATTTTCACCAAGTGATTGATGGGGGTGTTGGGACCAGACAGGGAGGTTGGGAAACAAATTAGGTTGGGGGCTGTGCCCTGTGAAAATGCCTCCCTTTGCTGGCCCCGGGGCCATCTGAGCGCCTGCACCTCCCATTCTTCTCTCTCCATCTGTGCTCAGTCCCAGCACTGTCCCACCCACGACCGCCGCCGGAGTCACCTGCCCCACCCAGCGCCGTCCAGCCTGGCCCGCCAGCAGGGCGGCTCTATTTCACAGAGCATGTCTCCGCTCCCAGCCGCCTGGCCACAGTGGACTGGGCGGTCATAAAGGACTGTCAGAGGCGAGAGAAACCGAGTCACAATCCTCAAACTCCTCCTGCTGAAGAGCGGCGAGATCACCTGGGCCCCTGCTGCCTGCGACTGAAGAGCCGTCCCGACTCTGTGAGGCCTGGCTGCTCCGGCCGCCCCCGGGACTCAGTAGCGAAGAGCACTGGTTTCGAGCACAGCCGGGCAGGCTTCACGAGCAGCTCTCCCGGCACTCGCTGCCCATGTGCTCGACTTTTTGGAACCTCAGTTTATCTGGTTAGTAAAGGGAATAATAATAGCTAATAATAATACTGCTAGAGTTTGTGGTTGTAAGCAACAAAAACCAACTCTAGATAGCTTAAGCAAAACAGAATATCCTGGAGGACTATGGGGAATTTACAGAATCAACAGGGGTCCTGTGGCCAGACTTGGGGGCAGGTTTCCAAGGAAAGACAAAGAACAGAAACCAGCCAAGCAGCAATGACCTTGCACTTCCAGGAGAGCAGAGGGGGGCAGGAGAGAGAGGTGAGCGGATGTGTACCCTTCCTTGGCTGGACCCCTCTACCCCGGTCGCGGCTCCTACCATCTAGTCCCGCCAGGGTCCTTCCACCCCTCGCTGTGCCCCCTCGGCCTGGGGTGGCAGCAGCTCCCTCTGCTGACATCTCAGGGTACTGCGTCAACCCTTGTTGGTTCCCCTTAACTCTGCCTACACCCTTATAAATTGTTCCCGGTAAACTCTCCTCAAATAGCCCCTAGCCCTGTGGCAGAATTCCGCCCCTGCTTCACTCACTGAGGAACCAGGGTCCCGGGAGAGTGTCTGACTGGTTGTCTTAGGTCGCTGCTCGCCTGCTGACTGCCCCAAGTGGGAAAGAGAGATTTGCCCCCTCAGTGTCCGACAGCGAGTGCCTGGCAATGCCCTTCTCCATGACTTAGCACAGTGCAGACCGGCGGGTGCCCCGATGGGGCGAATGGGAAGCAGGATGGATGATGCGCGTTAAAACAGGCCTTTTTTCTCTTTGTGCAAATGTGAAATAATGAGAACAAAGTGCTCAGCCTGGCGCCTGCTGCACAGCCAGTGAGCAGTAAGGGATGGCTCTGTCACTGGAGTAGTCAAGTGGAACCCTCGTCCCCCTCGTGGCCCGGCACATCCTCAGACAAGCCCCGTTCCTGGACGCCCCCTAGGAGAGCCGCCCTGAGACCCCAGCCGGCACTCCCCGCCCCACAGGCTGCAGTCCCGAGGGGCCAGCGGGTCCCCGCCACGCCAGGGCTTGGACAGGCTTCTCAGCGCGCTCACCGCAGACCCACTCCTCCTCGCCACGCACGCCTGCCGGGAACGCGTGTCTGCCCTGGCCAGGCCTGTACAAACGTTTCCCCTTTTCACTGTCAATCCCGGGTTCAGTGGGCTTTCTGCTTTGTTCAAGTTCTTTCCGCGTCTCCCAAAACAGTACGCCTGAAAACAGTTCTATTTAAGCTCAGGGTCTCCACATGTGGTATTTACAGATAAGACGTGTCCGGGGTTCTTGTCTGTCTCGTGCCAATTTCCTTGAAGCAGAGCCTGAGACGGGGATTCCAATTTGGGGGTACAAGATGGACAGAGGGAGAGCGTCTGCCGGAAATCCCGGGTGGGAGGGAGGGAAGCAGGATAGGATGCGCCCGGGGGAGGGCAGGGAAGGCCTGGCCCTGGCCTGATGGACTGGGAGCTCTGGAGAGAAAATCACATCAAAGGCACCCTGGCTTGTGGCCAGGGACAGGCTTTGGTACCTCCCTCGGTAAATCGGTAAATCGTGGGCAGGGATCACTGCCAGGAGGTGGGCTACTGCCCTCAGGGCACCTGCCGGGGCCACTCTGGTCGGCCGGGCAAGCCTCCCGGAGGTCCCAGCTGCCAGCGTGGGCCACGGGACTCCCGCCCGTCAAGCGAGTGCACCTTCGGGCAAAGGGGCCCAACGAATCTACAGCATCGTGTCCCTACCCTGGAGCCCTTTGTTATTTTCTTCCCGTGGACCTGAAAGAATTTTATCTGCCCATCCAACCACACACCCCAAAAAATCCAGGCCCTAGCCTAGAGCTGGCACAGAGTGAAAACAAACTGTATAGAAAGAAAATGAATTATTGGAAGAAAATGAGTGCACCTACCTGCCCTCTGAATTCCAAAAAAAAAGAACGAGTTTCTGACTCAGTTGCTGAAAGTCCCTCCCTTCAGCTGAGGGGCTGGTTGGGAAGTGGGGGGGAGAAGCCTGGCCTGGGCCCCCTCCTTAATAGGTGGGTCACGTCCCATCCCTGGGGCTCACTTCCATCCCCTGAAGAGGGGGTAAAATCGCCCACACCCTGCCAGGAAGGCCCGTGAGGCCACAGCAAAACTCAGGGGACTCTTGGCTGGCCTGTGCAGCTCTGCAGGTGGGCAGGGCAGGGCCCAGCCCAAGCCCCTGCAGGTGGCCGGCAGGTGCCCCTGGGGCCCAGCAACCTCCTGCTGCTCCCAGCCCGAGGAGTCAGAGAAGGGCACGGAGGTCAATTCAGGGTCCTGAGGGGCCTCCTGGCGGGGCCCTGGCCCTGGAGCCCCTCCTGGTGTGCCCTGTCCTGGGCAGTGGCCATTCACCTGGGCCCCCAGGACTCAGCACCTCCCAGCTGCGTTCTCTCTCCCCTTAGGCCCTGCCGAGCCCAGCCCCATGGCAGACAAAAGATTCCTGGGAGGGGTGGAGGAGCGGACCTGAGGGCCACGTCCCTGGGCCCAGCAGCGTGCAAGGCACTGGGCTGGCTGCAGAGGGCCGGTGGGGAGCGTGGCCCTCACGAGACCCTCAGGTTAATTAGGGAATAATATACTCATTCTCAATATCTGTTCAGATCTGTACAGTGTACCAAGATCTTGCACACACACGCATACGTACACACTTTCTTTGCAATCCTTTAAACATCATTCAAATGGAGGGCTCATCCCCATTTTACAGAAGAGGGAAAGTGATGCCCAGAACTCCAAGGTCACCCAGTTAATAAGTAGCAGAGACTAGTCTTGGAGTCAGGCCTTGAAGCATTAGATTCCCATGTTTTTTGCTGAATCACACTGAAATAAGAGTTAATGAGGCAATGTCTCCGAGGCAGTGAAACAATATAATAGATTACCTCTGGGACCCTGGGCTTTCTTTTTTAATAATTGTTTTAGCAAACACAGAATCATACAGAACACGCTATTTTCCATCCTGCTTTTTTTTTTTTCCTTGACAATATCCTGTGGACATTTCCCCAGGTCGTTAAACATTCTTTTACTAGGCCATCATTTTTAATGGCTATATGGTATTCCATCACATGGATGCACCATAATTTATTCAACCAATCTGTAAGCAGGACCTTTAAGCTATTTCCAATTTTTCACCCTCATAAACAAGGCTGTGATGAGTGTACTTGTACATAAATCTTTGCACCCATTTCCGGTTGCAGCCTTAGGGTCAAAAGGATGAATTCTTTTTAAGTGTCTCTTACCACATTTCCTGAGGTTGTTCATTTTCCCTCATCCTCAAAACTGGGAAACAAACAAGCAAGTAAATGATTGTTTTAAAACTGCATCACCTGTTCAGCAAGTAATTAGCTGGGTGACTTTGGCAGGTCACCACCCCTCTCTGGTCCTCTGTAAATTCAGCTATAAAGTAAGAGGGTTAGACTAGCTGCTCCCTACGTTTTCTTCTGATTCCAGCATTCTCGAAGAGCACAGGGAGAAGCCTGGCCTGTTCGGGCTGCAGATGCTCAGAGGAGAAAGTGGGCCCTGAGGACTTCCTGGAGGAGGCGAGGCCTGAATGATAGCTAGGGATTCGGAAGAGGGCCTAGAGGGGAGAGGGAGTCGGGTGGAGTCCAGCACCTTGGCTCTGCTCAGCTTGGAGACGGGACTCTCCATCAGCCAGGGGCAGGCACAAGGCATGGAAGATATTTTAGGGACAGTCGAACCTCAAAGACTGACATAGGAGCAACATTAGGGCTTCCCTGGGCCTCCGCTGTCGTCCTTCTGGGAGCAGAGCCCCTGTCGTGGGGAGCGGGTAAGAGACGCACCACTGCAGGGCGGGCCCGCACCCCGCGTGGGGTGGAGGAGGAGCACGGCACTGTCATCTGCTGGTTCTTTTTTTTTTTTTCATGTTTTGAATTCTACAATCAAGGCCAAAAACCTTGTCTTATTTTTAAAGGAACAGAAACAGAATAAAATGCCCAATTTGCAATCTGACAAAAATAATAACTTATTAAACAGAAGTTTTACAGAAATCAAATTTAAACCAAGTTATAAGTTTTTTTTACACTTTTTTAATTAAAGTTATTAGCTCACAAAGAACGTTACATTAAAATACAAAAAAAAAACCTAAGACATAAATCTTCTGGTTCTAAGGAGTAAGACTGAGGCCAAGTGCTATCCCCTCTTAGGCCTGAAGTAAAGGAGTAATGATACATGCTCATTCACTCAGTGAATCGTTCGCTGAGGGCCTACTTTGTGCTGGGCCCTGTACTCATGGGACTCACGGGCTAGAGGGAAACAGGCATTATGGAAACAGTCACTAAATAACAAACAATACATAAGGACAAAGTAGTATAAGGATGTGAAAGAAGTGCACGAGCTCTAAATATGCAATGGGGGCCCTGATCTAATCCCAGGGGCAGGGAGGAGGAGAGTCAGGGAAAGTTCCCCAAAGAAGTGGCATTTGTGCTGGAAAGGAGTAAAGGGGTGAAATTTACGGGAGGGGGAAGGAGGGTGTCTCGTTTTCCCAGGGCTGCCCGGCAAAGCCCCACAGCCTGGAGGCTTGAAACAACAGAATCGCATGGCTCGCAGCTCAGGAGGCTGGAAACCCGCACGCAGTCAGGTGTCAGGAGGGCCACGCCTCCTCGGAAACCCGTGGGAGGGGACCCCTCCTCGTGATTCCTGCCTACTGAAGGGTGTGGGCGATCCCTGGCGGTCCTTGGCTTGCAGCTGCGTCGCTCAGCCTCTGCCGTGCTGGGACAAGGCCGTCTTCTCCCCGAGGGCCTCTGTCTCCTCTCCCTTCGTTTAAAGGCATCAGTCAATTGGATTAAGAGCTCCAGGATGACTTGTCATCTCAGGACCTCTCATGCAGAGTGACACTTCACCACTGGGCTCGGCCAGGCAGTGCACACAACGTGAACACACACGCGCACACACACTAACCCCATTGGCAAAGACCCTATTTTCAGATCAGGTCACTTTCACAGGTACCAGGGCTTAGGACTTGAACACATCTTTTGAGGGAGACACATGACAGGGGGGAAGCACTCCAGGCAGAGGGAACAGCATGTGAGAGCCCCAGTGGGGAGGGAGCAAGGGGCCACAGAGGACCTCCAAGATGGCCACAGACCACAAGAGGCAAAGTGGCAGGGGCCAGCCGGGCGAGGCCTTGACCCTGTTCTGGGAAGGCACCTAGGGAAGGGGCGACTACAGCCTGGTCAGCGTAATGCTATGTAGCCAGCAGAGCTCAGGGGAGAGAAGGAATGGGACAGCAGGAGACCAGGGGGTGAGACTGGAACTGACTGGTGTGGTTCTCACATGCTTAGATGGATGACCCGTGGCCTCGAGTCCTGCTCAGGTGCCTGGTGTGGGTGCATGGCTCCTGCTCCTTCCTGGGAGCCCCAAGGAGCAGGAGCCAGCTCAGCAGGAGGGCTAGGAGCCAAAGAGGCTGCAGGAGGGGAGGGTCAGGCTTCCCTTTTCTCATCACCTAGCTTGTGGCAGTGGGGAGCAGTCCAGGGTCCCCAACCTGTCACCTTGGGACCTCTCATGTAGAATGAGACTTCACCACTGGCCTTGGCCAAGCAGTGCACACATGCACACTATATTAGTCAGGGTTCTCTAGGGAAACAGAATCAATAAGAGATATCTGTCAACAGTATGTGATTCTATAAGAGTCTCTCACACAGCCGTGGGGAAGCACAAGTCCAGGTTTTGCAGACAGGCTGCAACCAGGGGCTGCAATGAAAGTCCAATGAAGGTTCTTGATGAGTTCTGGGAGATGTTGGGTGTCCAAAGACAAGCTGGGAAATTCTCTCTCAATGCTGGAATCACTTCGCCTTTTAAGGCATTCAACTGATTGGGTTAATCGTCACTCATTGCTGATGGCAATCTCCCTGACTGATGTCATTGTAACCAGTTATCTACGATTTACCACTGCGGTAAAGTCAATGGCAACTAAAGTTCATAAATGCCCTTGTATTACAGTTAGCCCAGTGCTTGCTTGACCAATGGGGCGCAATTACCGTAGCCTAACCATCACAGTCCACCCCTTGTCAACTCGGCAACCATACACATTACCTTAACCCATACTTAGTCTCTAAGTAAAAACAGTAACAGGCATGCATATATATATATACATTTCTGCCTAACAATATTCAACTTTCCTGCATACATCTGGAAACACATTAATTCCATACAGAATGGGGTACAAGTTCTTGAATAATATTCACTCTCAAACTTGACATCCTCAAATATTATGGCATGAAACGAATACAATTTGCTATATGATAAGGGGAAATTTGGGGAAAGAAGACAAAGAAATTAGTTTTGTGTGCATATGCAATCATCATCATAATGAAACAAGGAAGCAAGTTTCATGACCATTATAGTCCTCCTTTCTGTAACTGGTCACGTGGTCAAAGTTTATATTTATCACCACCTTCTTCCACTACTCATTCCATGATGCAATTACCCTCAGCAAGTACTTCAGCAGGCCATGGTTCTTTGCCTGATGGGATGACCCAAACTTTTATTTCTGAAGACTCTAGGCCATTGTTAGTCCTGCTTGGATTGGGTTGTTGTAATTTTTGATTGACTTTAATCATAGGACATGGCAGTACTAGGAGATGCCCTAAAGGATCTCCTGTATTCCAGGAAAACTCTTCTTTACCCCCATTATGTAGATGCAGTCCTATTTCCCCTTTTTAGTCAGGATCAATCACCCCAGCCAGTACAGTAATTCCCTTCTTTGTTGATTCAGAGGTAAGACAAGCCCAAAGTGGCCAGGTGGCAGTTTTAACTTCCAGTTTAATGGAATCATTGTTGTGTTCCCTGGTGACAGCACTCCTCCTTTTGGGGCTAAAACCTGTATAGACCAGCAGAGTTTGAGGTTGCAGGGACAGGAAGCAAAAATTTTCCTAGTGGGTCACTAGGGATAATACTATGTGGTGTCACTTCCATTTCCTCCCCTTGATTCCTGGACCCATGGATCCTGGTTATGGGAGAAAGAGTTCCATAGAGTGGATGCTGATTTAAAGCATACACAGCCTCCTGGAGAACATTGCCCCAGCCCTGCAAGATATTACCACCTGGTTGGCACCGTAATTGAGTCTTCAAAAGGCCACTCCACCATTCTATCAATACAGCTGCTTCAGGGCGATGGGGACCATGGTAAGACCAGTGAATTCCATGGGCATGTGCCCATTCCCAGACATCATTTGCTGTGAAATGGGTTCCTTGATCAGAAGCAATGCTGTGTGGAATGTCATGGCAGTAAATAAGACATTCGCTAAGTCCACGGATGGCAGTTTTGGAAGAAGCATTGCCTGCAGGAAATGCAAATCCATATCCAGAGTATGTGTCCATTCCAGTTAAAATAAATCGCTGCATTTGCATTTGCCAAATCAACACTTCCATGGTGGAAGTGGTCCAATCTAGTCAACCTGTCACCAGGTTGCAGGCTGGTCACCTTGAGGAATGGTGCCATATCAGGGCCTGAGTGTGGGTCTCTGTTGTTGGCAGATTGGGCACTCAGCAGTGGCTGCAGCCAAGTCAGCCTTAGTAAAATGAAGTCCATGTTGCTGAGCCCATGCATAACCTCCATCCCTACCTCCATGGCCACTTTGTTCATGAGTCCATTGGGCAATGGCAGGAGTGGCTGAGGAAAGAGGCTGAGCATTAGCCACAGAGTGGGTCATCCTATCCACTTGATAATTAAAATCTCCCTCGACTAAAGTTACCCTCTGGTGAGCATTCACATGAGACACAAAAATTCTCATGTTATTTGTCAATCCCTATACCTCTTCCCCACGCCTCTTTGTCACCAATTTTCCAATCACGTTCCTTCCAAGTCTCTGACCATCCAGCCAAACCATTAGCAACAGCCCATGAATCAGTGCACAAACGTACCTCTGGCCCTTTCTTCTTCCAAGCAAAATGAACAACCAGGTGCTGTGCTCGAAGTTCTGTCCAGTGGGTGGATTTGCCCTCACCACCTGTCCTTCAGGGATGTCCCAGAAAGGGGCTGCAGTGCTGCAGCTGTCTACTTTTTGGTGGTACCTGTGTATCATGCAGAACCATCTGTAAACCATGCCCGAGTTTTCTCCTCAGTCAACTGATTGTAAGGGACCCCCCAAGAGGCCGAAGCTATGGGCTGGGAAAGAGAAGGTAACACAGGGGTGGTGATCATGGGCATTTTGCCTACTTCCTCATGTAACTTGCTTGTGCCTCAGGACCTACTCGAGCCCTATCTCATATATACCACTTCCACGTTATTATGGAGTGCTGCTGTGCATGCCCAACTTTATGGATTCATGGGTCAGACAATACCCAGCTCATGATAGGCAAATCAGGTCTCATGGCAACTTGATGGCCCATGGTTAAGCGTTCAGTCTCTACTAAGGCCCAGTAGCAGGCCAAAAGCTGTTTCTCAAAAGAGTAGTAGTTATTTGCAGAGGATGACAGGACTTTGCTGTAAAATCCTAAGGGTCTGCATTGTGATTCTCCTATAGGGGCCTGCCAAAGGCTCCAGACAGCATCTCTATTTGGCACTGAAACTTCCAGCACCATTGGATCTGCTGTATCATATGGCCATGCGGTAGTGCAGCTTGCACAGCAGCCTGGACCTGTCTCAGAGCCTCTTCTTGTTCTGGTCGCCAATCAAAACTAGCAGCTTCTCTGGTCACCTGGTAAATGGGCCAGAGTAGCACACCCAAATGAGTAATGTGTTGTCTCCAAAATCCAAAGAGACCAACTAAGTGTTGTGCCTTTTTTTTTGGTCATAGGAGGGGCCAGATGCATCAGCTTATCCTTCTCTTTAGAAGGGATATCTCGACATGCCCCACATCACTGGACACCTAGAAATTTCACTGAGGTGGAAGGGCCTTGCATTTAGGTTGGATTTATCTCCCATCCTCTCTCACGCAAATGCCTTACTAATAAGTCTAGAGTCTTTGCTACTTCTTGCTCACTAGGTCTAATCAACATGATATCATCAATGTACTGGGCCAGTGTGATGTCTTATGGGAGGGAGAGATGATCAAGATCCCTGCGGACAATATTATGACATAGGGGTGGAGAGTTGATATACCCCTGAGGCAGGACAGTGAAGGTATACTGCTGGCCTTGCAAGCTGAAAGCAAACTGTTTCTGGTGGTCCTTACTAATAGCAATAGAGAAAAAAGCATTTACCAAATCAACAACTCCATACCAGGTACCAGGGAATGTGTTGATTTGCTCAAGCAATGCTACCGTATCTGGGACAGAAGCTGCAATTGGAGTCACCACCTGGTTAAGTTTATGATAATCTACTGTCATCCTCCAAGATCCATCTGTTTCCTGCACAGGCCAAATAGGAGAGTTGAATGGGGAAATGGTGGGAATCACCACCCTTGCATCATCCTTGATGGTGGCACTAATCTCTGAAATCCCTCCAGGAATCCGGTATTGCTTTTGGTTTATTATTTTGCTAGCTAGGGGCAGATCTAGTGGCTTCCACTTGGCCTTTCCAACCATTACAGCCCTCACTCCACAAGTCAGGGTTCCAATGTGGGGATTCTGCCAGTTACTGAGTATGTCTCTTCCAGTTACGCATTCTGGACCTGGGGAGATAACCACAGAATGGGTCCGGGACCCACTGGACCCACTGTGAGACAGACCTGAGCTAAAACTCAGTTAATCACCTGACCTCCATAAGCCCCTACTCTGACTGGTGGACCACAGTGACATTTTGGGTCTCCTGAAATAAGTGTCACTTCTGAGCCAGCATCTAATAATACCTGAAATATCCGATCATTTCCTTTTCCCCATTGCACAGTTACTCTGGTAAAAGGCTATAAATCTCCTTGGGGAAAGGTGGGAGGAAGATTAATAGTATAAGTTTTGGGCAGTTTAACGGGATCCTTCCCCAAGGAGACCTGGCCTCCTCCTCATTCAAGGGGCTCTGGGTCTGTAAACCGTCTCAAGTCTGGGAATCGATTAAGCAGCTGTGATTCTCTGGTTTCGTTCACTCAACCTAGAACTTTCCTGTTTATACAGATCCAGAAGAAATTTAGTAGACTGCCTGTCTGTTTCACTGCTAGGTACCCCATAATGTATTAGCTAATGCCATAATTCTACATGACTCAGACTATTTTGAGTGCTCTTTTGAATCTGCCTTTCATTGCAGTAGCCATGCCCTCCTTGACTTGGGCAATAAACTGCCAGATACTTGACTTTTACCAGACTGACATCCTATCATTCCCATAATGTTTGAGGATTCTAATTCCATCACAGCCCTCCCTACAGAAATACCTGGACTACAGAGAAGAGTAACCACAGAGCTCTTCAGAGAAGATGGAGTTAGTCTTAGGGTGGGTGGGCAGCTTTCAAATGGTAAATCCATTCTAGCATTCCAATCACCCTAAGCCTTTGAATTCCCTCTTCTACCGTGTACCAGGGCAAATCGGGCATCTCAACCGCAGACATGCTAGGTCAACTTTCAGCCCATGTTTCAATCAGCCACCCAATCAAACTGTTAGAGCCCTTGCTAACCCCTCAAGCTACAGTGTTGGATCCAGAATTTCTGCTTAGTGGGCCCATATCAATAAATCCAGCCTGATCCAACTTTATATTCCTTCTACCATTATCCCAAACCCTTAGTATCCATTCCACACATATTCCCCTGATTTCTGTCTATAAGTTGGAAAACTCATGCAGTTCTTTCTGAGTATACCTTACTTCCTCATGGGTCACACTTCATATTTCACCTTTGGGCGCTTGTTGTGATTTTAGTCCAGTAACAGGTCTCAAAGACAAGAGAGGTGGTGGGGGCGGGTAAGGAGAAGGATTAGAAATGCCTTGCAAGCTACTGACATCAGGGCATTCCCCTACCTTTTCTTCTGGTGAGACAGGATTAATCTCTTTAGGCAGGGGTTGGAAGGCAGTTTCCTCAGAGCAGACTGGAGGCTGGGCAGTGCATGCTGGAGTTTGGCTGGTACATGCCTCAGGGCTGGGAGGAGGTCTAGACTCCCTGCGGCAGGCTGGAGGCTAGATGATACAAGGTATTGTCTAGACAGGCAGGCCATGGCAGGATTATCTGGTAAAGTCTCAACAGAATTCAGGGTTCCAATGTCTCATCAATATCATCATCATCCCATATGTCTCCATCCCAATTCTCTGGATTCCACTCTTTTCCAATCAATGCCTTCACTTTAACTGCAGAAATCCTGTGGGGTTAAGATTTTAGTTTCCTTTGTAAGTCCACTACTTATACAATGCGAGTCTGAGTTTGGCTCTCAGATATTTCAAGCCTGTGGCTACAGAAGACAAGATTCTCTTTCAGAGCACACAAAGAAACTTTTGCATCATCCATTCAGTGTTTAAATTTCTAATTTGAAGCCTTTAACTCATCTCTTTTTTTTTGTAATAGTATCCAGAGTATCTAGGAGGAGCCATCAATATCAAAATACCATTTGAGGATGGCGGACTTGGCCCAGTGGTTAGGGCATCCATCTACAACATGGGAGGTCTGAGGTTCAAACCCCGGGCCTCCTTGACCTGTGTGGAGCTGGCCCATGCGCAGTCCTGATGTGTGCAAGGAATGCCATACGACGCAGGGGTGTCCCCCGCATAGGGGAGCCCCATGCACATGGAGTGCGCCCCATAAGGAGAGCTGCCCAGCACAAAAAAAGTGCAGCCTGCCCAGGAATGGCGCCTCACACACAGAGAGCTGACACAAGATGATGCAATGAAAAGAGACACAGATTCCCGTGTCGCTGACAACAACAGAAGTGGACAAAGAAGACGCAGCAAATTGACACAGAGAACAGACAACTGGGGCGGGGAGGGGGGAAGGGGAGAGAAATAAATAAATAAACAAATCTTTAAAAAAAAATACCATTAGACTCCACAAAACTCTGTTAGGGTGTTGAAAACACTCTCACGCAGATCCTTGCTTCTTATAAGCATGGAAGTAGGGGAATCCAGTGATGCTATTTTGCCAACTCACGCCATGGACTGTTAGCAGCCTCTTCGCTATTGGAAAGGGAGTCGTCACTATCCTTGAGTCCAATTAGAGTAGAAAGACGATTGCAAAACTTCCAGAACCACCTCAGAATCCCATGTTTAAGAGTCTGTTCCTCAAGAACCGCTCCCGGTACCAAGCTGTGTTACTCAGGGTTCTCTAGGGAAGCAGAATCAACAAGAGATATCTGTCAGCAGTGTGTGATTCTTTAAGAGTCTCTCACGCAGCCGTGGGGATGCACAAGTCCAGGTTCTGCAGGCAGGCTGCAACTAGGGCTCCAGTGAAAGTCCACTGAAGGTTCTTGACGAGTTCTGGGAGATGCTGGCTGTCCAAAGACAAGCTGGGAAATTCTCTCTCAATGCTGGAATCACTTCCCCTTTTAAGGCATTCAACTGATTGGGTTAATCGTCACACACATGCATGCATGCACACAAACACATGCTTGCTTCCCCTGTTCAGACAAAGAGCAGATTTTGGAAAACCGGCATTGGCAGCCACAGGTGACTTTCCCGCCAAGATTGAGTGAAATCATTTCCCCCCACCCCTCACCCCAGCTTCTGCCTGTTGAGTTCTGGCCTGAGGGAGCAATGCTGGGAGCAGCTAGGGAGCCTGGACAATGAGCCAGACCCTGCTCTTTCTCCAGAGTCCTTAGCCCTCAGCACAACACTAGGGTGGGTGGGCACACCAATGTGGCAGGTGAGGAATCTGAGGTTCAGAGGGGTGACGTAGCTAGCCCAGGGCCACACAGCCAGCAAGTGGAGAAGCCTGCTCCACACCCAAGCCTGTCAGATGCCCAGCAGGGTGCCTGGGCCCAGCCCAGGTGCTGGTGGACCTGAAGGAAAAGGCTACTTGTCACCAGAGGAGGGCAGAGTGGGCAGCTGGTCTGGGGGCAAAACTTCTGGACTGGCAACTGGCAGAGCTGGTCCTCCATCCTTCGCTCACTGGATGACCTTGGCTAATCGATCACATAGCAGCTCCCTGCCTCAGTTTACCCATTTGCACACCAGGATTTAAAACCTTGCACTCACAAAGAGGGGCAAGCATCACAGAGGGAGTGTGTTTGGAATGAAAACAAAAGCATGGTACAGGCAGGGGAGGGTGCTGTCAGAATCATTACTAATGTCATGATAATGCCTGTGATAAATGATGGGGCTGCAAGGCCACGTGCTAAATAGAGGGGTGACTGCTAATTTCCCCTCCCACTCTCCTGGCGCTCTGAACTTCCCCGAGCCTCTTCCCATCCATCATCCCCTTTAATCATCCCACAGCCCTCCCTGTGAGGGAGGCCGCGGGCAGGGACTGCGGAGGGTCCAGGGGTCTGATTGGGCAGGGCCTTGGGGACAGCTTGTAAATCGATGGGAAACTGTGACTCAGTGAGGACACCCAGCAAGGGGGAGGAGGGCCTGGACACCGCTCAGACCCAGCCGCCTGATTCTGTATGCGAGCTCCCACCCCCTCCCGTGCATCCAGGAGAATTTGCACCTTGAGCCTGTATTCTCACAGAGGGGAGCAACACATAGGGTGGGCGCAGGGCCCTGCACGAGGCGGCCTGGGAGGAGGGGGGCTCTTCTCTCTGGTGGCTTCTCCCTACTTGCTTCTCCTCTTCCACGCACCTCGAGCATGGTGAGCAGGTCGAGAAGACCTGGGACCCAGCCTCTGACTCTAAGACAAATTCCTCAGACTCTTACCCTGTGGTCTCTGCCTCAGTTTACCCACCTTGTTCCCTCAGGGAAGGGGCAAAGATGAAAGGAATACCAGACTGAGGCTTGAATGGGGCATCAGAGGAAGCCGGATGCTGCCCACAGCCCTGTAGGAACCCAAAGCCTGGGACTGGGAGGGGCAGCCTAGGTCCAGCTCCTCTGCTGAGGGTCTAGCCTCCTAGGGCCACTCGGACCCACAGGCTCAGGTGCTCCCTGCAGAGGAGGGGCTCCAAGGAGAGAGGCCTGGACAGAAGAGCTCTCATCCCAGGCAGGGGCTTCTCCCTCTTTTGGGCTGTCCTAGGAGGTCTGAGCTCTGCAGGATCTCCCTCTATTCCCTCT
Source organism: Dasypus novemcinctus (assembly GCF_030445035.2). Taxonomy (NCBI): domain Eukaryota; kingdom Metazoa; phylum Chordata; class Mammalia; order Cingulata; family Dasypodidae; genus Dasypus; species Dasypus novemcinctus. The sequence continues at coordinate 80,013,761 of NC_080678.1, read as the reverse complement.
TGCTTCTCCCCTCCTCTCCCCACTCCACCCATTCCTGAGTACTTTGCTGGTGCCCTTCTCTGAACCCAGCACCCACACACACACACCTGCTGGAGGCCTCCCATGGCTCTCTAGGGCCCCAGGTCAGACGTCCAAGCCCTCGGACCTGTCCGTGCTCAAGGCCTCAGTGACCAGTGGTCGGATTCCAGGATCCTAACCACTCAGCCCCCAAACCCCGGTCTCCAGCCAAACGACACCACCCCCTTCTCCAAACACCCCATTCACTGGCATCCACCCCTCCGCCCTCGCAGTGCCCTGTCTGCACGCCCCTCCCTCCATCTCTTCAAGTCCCCAAGGCTTTCAAATGCCCCTTCCCCTAGACCAGCCCACTTCCCCAAACAGACAGACCCTCCCCACACAGTAAGCCTCCAGGCTCTCGCGCTCCCCTGTCTGATGGCACCTCCAACAGCCCCCCTGATTTTGGCAGATTGTGTCTGCTGCTCCTTTCCCTCTAACCTCCGCCCCCCGTACAAACCCAGGCTCCTCCCTTTGTCACCACAGATTTGTTTTGCCTGTCCTAGAACTTGATATAAATGGACTCCTTCGGTGTTGGGCTTCTTTCATTCAACATAACGATTTTGGAGATTCATCCATGTTGTCCTGTGAATCAGTAGCTCACTGCTTTTTATTGCTGAGTAGTATTCCATTATATCACTATTCCACAGTTTGTGTATCCATTCCCCTATTATTTCCACTTTCACTGACTAGAAATACAGGCGCTATAAATATTCATGTACAGATTGTAACCAGTGAAAGCGGGGCTTCTCTACCCAGTACATTCAAATGGCCAATTCTTGAGACCCCAGGGTTTCAAAGGGAGAAAGAGTTTATTGCTAGGCAGTGAAGCAAGGAGCTAAGATGGCCTAGCCACCTAATATCTGTCTCCCCAAGTCTAAAGAGATTAGGTTTTTTATGGATTCTAATAAAGGGAGGTGGCGTTACCATTACATAACAAGTATTAATATAAACTACAATTTACAAAACATAAAGTTGTGGAGCTAAGCTAAAGTAACCATTACAGTAACAAGTATAAACATTATATAGTTTTACAGTCATTATCAAACAAGTATAAATATATATATATATAGCTTTACAATCATTACCAAAGATCAAGGCATCTGGATTTCAGTTCAGTGATTTCCCATCATTTCAGGTATTTACTTTGGCTATTCTATGATATATTAGAAAGTAAAAAGACATCTATGTATAATGATTCAGTAAGCAAAATCATTAATTCTTCACTCTCAGTTGCAAGATCTTTGCATAGATACATGTTTTCATTTCTCTTGAGTAAATGTCCAGAAGTGGGATTGCTGGGTTATAGAGCAAGTGATTAACTTTATTTTTCAAATTGCTCGACTATTTTCTAAAGTACTTGTGCCGTTTTGCAATTCCACTAGCATTAAGAGATTTCAGGGAAGCAGATATGGCTCAGGTGATAGAGCCTCCGCCTACAATATAGGAGGACCTGGATTCGATCCCTGGGGCCTCCTGGTGAAAAAGAAGAGAAAGCGTGCCTGCTGGACGAGGCAGTGCCCATGTGGTGAGCCAGTGCCTGCACAAGTGAGTCACACAGCAAGATGATGATGCATAGAGAGATAAGGGGAGAGTCAAGGTGAAGTGCAGCAGAAACCAGGAGTTGAGGTGGTACAGCTAACAGGGAAACTCTCTCCACATCAAGGTCCCCAGGACTGAATCCTGGTGAATTCTAGGGAAAAAAATTAGAAGAGAAGACCAAAAAAAGGAGAAATAGATACAGAATATCACACAGCGAATGGATATAGACAGCAAAAACAGCAGGGCAGGGGGAGGGAGAAGGGAAGGGGAAAAAATAAATAAATCTTTTAAAAAAAGAGAGAGAGATTTCAGTTACTTGGGGTCCTTACCAGCACTTAGTGGTGGTAATTTTTTTAAAAATATTAGCCATTCTAGTAAGTGTTTTTTGTTGTAGTTTTAATTTCTCTTCTACTAGTTCAAATGATGTTGAACATCTTTATATGTATGTACTTGCCATCTATAGCTCTTCTTTGGTGAATGACTGTTAAAATCTTTTGTTCATTTTTTAACTTGAGTTAAGTTTCTTCTTGAATTGGAAAGATTCTATATACATTCTATATATAAGTCCTGCAAAACTGGATACATGTTTTGCAAATATTTTCTCCCAATTTGTGCTATCTTTCCATTTTCTTGTCTTTCCAAAACCAAAAGTTTTTAAAAGTTTGTGTATTATAATGTATCACATTTTTATTTTACTGTTTGTGCTTTGTGTGTCCGAAATCCAAAAAAATTTTGCCCAACCTAAGGTCATCAATATTTTCTCCCATGTTTTCTTCTAAAAATTTTATCATTTTTCATGTTACATTTAGGTCTATGATCATCTGGAGTTAGATTTTGTATATAGTGTGTCATAAGGGTCAGTTTTTGCTTATGGATGGCCAATTGTTGCAGCATGATTTATTGAAGTGGCTATCTTTTCTCCATCGAATTACCTGACAATTTTGTCAAAACTCAATTGCCTACACATGCATGGGTCTAATTCTGGTCTCACTACTTTGTTTCATTTATCTATATGCTTTATTATGATAGATATTTAGGAAGTCTTAAAAATGGTCGTATGAGTCCCCTAAGGTCATTCTTTCTCAAAATTGTTTTGGCTATTCTAAGTCCTTTGCATTTTCATGTGTGTTTTAGAATCAGCTTGGTGATTTTGACAAGAAAGTATGCTGGAATTTTTATTAGGATTGCATTAAAACTATAGATCAATTTGGGAGTAATTAACCTCTTTAACAATACCAAGTCTCCTAATCCATGAGCATATTATATCTTTCCATTTATTTAGGTTTCCTTTGATTTTTCTCATCCATTTTGTGTTTTTTAGCATACAAATTTTGAATGTATTCTGTTAGATTGAGCTCCAAGTATATCTATCTTTATGCATTGTAAATGGATTGTTTTTAATTTTCGATTTCCATGGTACATAGAAATACAAAAGATTTTTGTATATTAAGCTTTTATCCTGCAACTTTGCTATACTCATGTATTAGTTCAAATAGTTTTTTGATACTTATGTTGGGATTTTCTATGTAGACAATTATGTCAGATTTTTTTTTTCCTTTCCGACCTAGGTGCTTTTATTTGTTTTTCTTGCCTTATTTCACTGGCTAGGTCTTCTAATACAACATTGAAAAGGACTGATATGAGTGGACTTTCTTGCCTTTTTCCTGATCTTAGCGGAAAAGCCTTTGGCCTTTCATCATTAGCCATGCTATTGTCCCTTTATCAGATTAAGGATGTTTTCTTCTACTTCCAGGTTTCTAAGAGCTTTTATCACAGGTGAACACTAAATTTTGTCAAATACTTTTTTGGAACTATTGAGATGATCTTATGGTTTTCTTATAGTTTCTTGATATGGTGAATTATACTGATGGATTTTCAGACCTACGAACCTGCTTGCAGCTTAAAATAGTCTTCCCCAGGGAGCCAGACCCCAGCCCAGGAGCAGCCCGAGGCTGAGTGGGTCCACCTCCCTGGGTCAATGGCCTGTTTCCTTTGTCGCTGGTGCTGGTACCAAGTTCCAGCAGTAGGCAGTGGCCTATGGGGCAGTCTTTCCGCAGGGAGTCCTGGGGTCCTGGGAATTCCCCAGGGAAATTCAGGAGAGCCAGATTTGTAGGTGACCAGATGATGAGCCATCCCCGGCCAGCACACCTGAGCCTCCTCGGTCCAACAGGTGCTGATGAGGTGGGGGCAGGTCGGGGACTTGGGCAAAGCTGGGGCCCCTGGGTCAGAGCGGATACCAGGGCTTGGAAGGGTTGGGGTGCACAGGGAGCCCCAGGAGGTCACGGCCTGAGGCCACTGCCAGGCCTCTCTCCCAGGGCACTAAGTGGGCCACGGTGTCCCACCAGAGCTGGCGTTTGGAGCCAGGCAGGGGCAGATGGGCTTTCTCTCTCCTTTGGCCCCTTTAGTTCTGACTTCAGAGCGGAGGCCTGCATGAGGCTGTCCTTCGAGGCCTGGGATCTGTGAGTTAATGTGGGGACTTCCGGGCCCCCCAGACCTACTGGGGCTGCAGCAACGTCAGCAGCAGGGGCCAGTTGTCTGTGGGCCCTCGGGCTCCCAGGGCCCCCTCCCTGGGGTGACCAGTGTCCAGCAAGTGTCCTTGTCTGTGCACTGTTAATAATTATGTCAGGATAACAGGTAAACAAGCACTGTCCCAGTGGCCCTGCCTATGCAGCCATCATCATCACCCCTGTTTAGAAGACAAACCGAGGACCAGAGACTGTGGGTCTGCTCAGGGACACACCGGTAGGCCACAGGTGCCAGGCAGCCCTGGCTTGGCTTCTCTCTCCTGCCCCTGGCAGACCCTCCAAACCAACCCCCAACATGGATGATAATAATAGCTCTTCTTCTTTTTTTAAATTTCTCTCCCCTTCCTCTCCCCACCCCCTCTCCCCCGCTCCAGTTATCTGTTCTCTGTTCTCTGTGTCTATTTGCTATGTGTTCTTCTTTGTCAGCTTCTGTTGTTGTCAGTGGCAAGGGAATCTGTGTGGTTTTTTTTTTGTCTTTATTTTTTTAATATTACATTCAAAAAATATGAGGTCCCCATATATCCCCTATCCCCCTCACCCCACTCCTCCCCCCATAACCACAATCTCCTCCATCATCATGAGACATTCATTGCATTTGGTGAATACATCTCTGAGCACCGCTGCACCTCATGGTCAGTGGTCCACATCACAGCCCACACTCTCCCACAGTCCTCCCAGTGGGACATGGGAGGACATACAATGTCCGGTAACTGTCCCTGCAGCACCACCCAGGACACCCAGGTCCCGAAAATGCCCCCAAATCTCATCTCATCCTTCCATTCCCTACCCCCAGCAGCCACCATGGCACTTTCTCCACACCAATGCCACATTTTCTTCGATTACTAATCACAATAGTTCATGAATAGAATATCAGTAAGTCCACTCTAATCCATACTCTATTCCTCCATCCTGTGGACCTTGGAATGGTTGCTTCATCTTGTTGTGTCAGCTCCCCTTGTGCGCAGCACCTTTCCTAGGCAGGCTGCACTTTCTTTCGCTCTGGGTGGCTCTCCTTATGGGTGCACTCCTAGCGCGTGGGGCTCCCCTACGCGTGGGACACCCCTGCGTGGCAGGGCACTCCTTGCGCGCATCAGCACTGCGCATGGGCCAGCTCCACACGGGTCAAGGAGGCCCGGGGCTTGAACCGCGGACCTCCCATGTGGTATACGGACGCCCTAACCACTGGGCCAAGTCCGCTTCCCAATAATAGCTCTTCTTGATCAAGCATTCACCCCAGGCCAGATATACACTAAGCATTTTGTATTCATTACCTCCTTAGAGTCTCATGATCGCCCTAAGGAAAAGGGACAACTCTCCCTCTTAGACATGGGACAATCTCTGCAAAACAGATGGGCTGCCTCGTCCCCACCTTAGAGCTGAGCACTCAGAGAGGTTGAGTGAAAGGCTAAGTCACTTGCCTAGAGTCACACAGACAGGAAGTGTTAGAGCAGCGACCAAAACTCAGCCAGTCCAGAAGGCGTGAGAATGAGGCTGGAGCGGGGCGGCCAGGAGTCTGGGCATCTGGGAAACAAGTCAGCCACCAAGGGCAGGAGGCAGGGGAGCGGTGGGTGGAAAGTAGAGGTTTCATCTAGGAAGACTTTGCAAAGCACAGCCTCCAAGCCAGCCATCTCTCTCCTCCCAGCAGCTTGTGGAAGAATGCATGTTCCAGGCTTGGCACCCAATCTGGAGGGTCGAGAGCCTGTGTTTCCATGGCAACTGTATCCTTAGCATCCAATAAGGACATTATTTGGCGGCAGCGAGCACATGCAATCTTTTGATTGCTGCCGAAAGTATCGAGAGGCAGCCCTCCCCCTCTCCAAGGGCCCCCACCTCTTCTTGGAGAAATAACTGCTGCCCCAAAGAAAGTGGGGGGATGGGGAGTGGGGAAAAGTCTTCACACAAGAGAGGGGGGAATGGGGAAAAAATAATCAATGTTTGCATTAATGGAGTTGCCTGTTCAGCGTTTCTCCTCTTTTATAGATTTAGATAACATACTCGTCAGGGATATCTCCATTTCCCAGAGCAAAGAAATTAATTACTCACTAATGGCGCAATCCAGAAATTAATTTGGGCTATCGTCTCGAATATGTCGTTATTAATCGACAGTCTGAGGCTGGTGGGGGGACGGTGTCCTCTAGGCTTCGGGGGGCTCGGGGCTGACCTATACTTTATGGACAGCTCGAGGTCGCTGGACTAGAGCTGCTCAGAGCCCAGGGTGGGGGGTCATAGGCCCAAAAGGGTGGCCTGGGAGGGCTTGGGAGTGCTGTGGGAAGAGCACTAGACGGGGAGTCAGATGGCTTGCATGCCAGGTCGTGACTTTGAGCAAGTCTCCCCAGGTCTAGGGTTTTCCATCTGAATATTGAACAGTGCTTTTCAAACCTCCTCTAAGAGCAGCATTCATCCAATGCAACACTCGCCAGAATTCCCATGTAAAAGATAAATGGGTCAGGATGGGAGTCCTGAATCCTACTCTGTCCCCAAGGTTATGGTCCCCAGGGCTGGGCAGGAAACCCTCAGGAAGAGGGTCTCTGGTTCTCGGGTCTGTGTGCCTCGGGAAGGCATCCTTGGTTCCTGGTGCCTGACACAGCCCAAGTCTGGTTCTAAGATAGCTGGGTCCATCTTTCTCACTGCTGAACCCTCAGTGCCTAGAACAGGACCTGGCACACAGTGGGTGCTCAATAAATGTTTGTTGTATGCAGAATGGTTTGGCTCTAGGTAACCAGGAAGGGGAGAGTTGCTTGGGTGGGAGGTACCATTTGAAACAGGTGCAGGGAAATGGCAAAGACAAATGAGTTTATATGGCTAAGAGTCTTCCAAAAGGAGTCGAGAGGTCATCAGAGGGGTCACGCTTACGTTTGCTTTAGCAGGACCCCAGAGAGAGCCAAAGTAGATACAATCCTAGGTGCTGGTTCTCCTGAAGGCTGCGGAGATCCACAGGGTATATGGTCATGGCAGATGGGATTTGGAGTTCTGTGCCACGTCAGAGAGCCCTACTTTGGAATTTGTGCTCCTGAGTGTGATGCAGCTGGACTCAGATGTGACCTTCCTACACATGCCTCTTCTGTCACTTTTACTGAACCTGTGGTTGGTGCTAGGGTTGGTGTATACTCAGGGGACTTGATTCTCTGGGCTGCCCATGTGCCAGCTGGGCCCTGAGCCTCAGCAGAGTTGCAACTCCTACTCTCTGGTTCATTGGACTTACCCAGGTCAGCTAACAGGGAGGTGGGCATGGTCAACCACCACACCAGGGAATCAAGAGTGCCAAGAACTGTAAGCAGAGGAATTGCATCCATCATCCATGTGGAATCTAAGCCCCCTCTTGATCTAGAAGTGCAGTGGACATCACCATCCCAGGGTCCACAGAATGGAGGAATAAAATATGGACTAGAGTAGACATACTGATATTCTACTGTAAAACTATTGTGACTAGTAATAGAAGAAATTGTAGCATTGAGGTGGAGAAAGGGGCCACAGTAGTTGCTGAGAGCAGGGAGAGGGAAGAAGAGATGTGATGTGGGGGCATTTTGGGGACTTTGAGTTGTCCTAAATGATATTGCGGGGTCAGACGCAGGATTATATATCCTGCCATAACCCACTGAATGTACTGGGGTAGAGTGTGAACTACAGGGTAGACTACTATCCACGTGGTGCAGCAGTGCTCCAAAATGTGTTTGCCGAGTGTGATGAGTGTGACACAATGATGGGGGAGGTTGCTGGTGTGGAAGGGGTGGGGGGGGGCATATGGGAACCTCTTATATTTTTTTCATGTAACATTTTTGTGTGATGTATATATCTTAAAAAAATACAATTTACAAAAATGATGGGGTGGGGGGGTAGGGAGTGGTTATAGGGGAAACTCTCATGTTTTTTATGTGTTTTCATGTAACGTTCTTTGTGATCTATTAACTCTAATTTTAAAAGCGTAATAAAAGAAAACAGGTGCAGAGCCTGGGTATAGGAGCAGAGGGAGGAGGGGTTGGGAGGACTGTGGGGCACTGCCCCGTGGGGAGCTGAAGGTTAGGTAGGAGTCTGGGTGGAAGAGATGGGCGTGAGGGGGCCCGAGCAGGTGCTGGAAGAGGGAAACACTCGGGCAGCCCCCAGTGCCAGCCGAGCCAGGCACGGCTCTCGGTGGTCTCAGCAGAGTAACTCCCTCGGCCGACCCCACAGCCCTCCAAGGTGGGCGACTGCTCCTTGCACGTACAGGTGAGAGGTGGCCAGAGGCCCCTGGCTCGGGGTAAAGAGCCACACTCGGATCCAGGCTTTGTCTGCTGCACACACCTCCACCTCATGCCGGCTTAATCACCTACCGCTTTCCTGAGGAACTTCACAGTCTACAAAGTGCTGCCACACACTCGCCTTGCTCGAGCCTGGGGAGGGGCAGAGTGGACAGCATTGCCCCCATTCGAAGGATGAGGCAAGTGAGGCTCAGAGGGGCCAGACGCGGCGGGACTCAAACCCAGGCCCCTGAGTCCAGGCCTGTGCTGACCGAGGGGGGTCGGGGCTGGGGGCGCTCCCCATGGAGGGGCGTGGGCTGAGAGGCCGGAGGGCCCCGGGCAGAAGCCAGGGTACAGAACGACCCACTGGGCCAGTGGTGTTCCAGAAGAGCTGCAGGGACACGTGGGGTCTGAGAGGTGGAAGGAGAAGCCCCGTCATTTTACAGATGGGGAAACTGAGTCCTCAAGAGGGGAAGGGCTGACCCAGACCATCCGGCAAAGGAAGACGTGCCTTCCTGCAGCGAATCCTCAGAAGGCAACACACCCTGTGGGACGGCTACGTCTCCACTCTTGGGGACATGGGGGCAGTGTCACTAGAGGCTGGAGAGTGGGCAGGATGGGCAGGGTGGACAGGAGGACGCCGGCTCCAGAAAGACCTGAGGATGCTGCGGGCCAGGAAGTGAAACGGCCAGGGAAGAGCAGGAGGGCACGGTTTCCTGGGGGAGCCGCGGGCCCTGGCAGAGGTGACGACGGCGAGCTGCGTGGTGGGCAGGGCACTCCCGCTGGCCTCGCCCTGCTGCGGGGCCAGCCTCGGGCTCCTCTGCTCGCTCCGCTCACCCACATTTACTGAGCGCCTGCGATGGGACGGCCATCTGGCACCTGTTATTCCACTCGGCCTTCAGACCCACGCCATCTGCAGGTGAGGAAACTGAGGCCCAGAGAAAGAAGCAACTTCCGCAGGCAGCCACAAAGCCTGGAGTGCAGGGGAAGCCAGGGAGAGGAAGGGGAAAGAGAACATTCGGCGCGGTTTCCCTGGTGACGCAGACGGCCCACAGCCCCTCCCCCACGGCAAATACCAGTCGTAAGCCACAGCCTCGGCGGGTACGCACAGTGGCTCTCTGTGCCCAGGACAGGCAAGGAGGGAGCCGTGGGGTCTGCACAGGCTTAGAGCCGGGAGGCTGCGTCCTGGTCCCAGCTCTGCCCCAGCCGGGGGACCCTGGACAAGGGAGCCAGTCTCTTCACCAGGAAAGTGGGGTTAAACCCCTCAGGTTAGTGAAACCCTCCCACAAGAGGACACGGGGGAAGGCTGGGGCCCTGGAACCACCGTGCACCTGCCCGTTACTGCTTCCGACCAGCACCCCACGCCACCCCTCCACCACGCCTTCCTTTACTGACTCCACAAAGGTGTGCTGCCAGCCTGGGAGGTGGCGGGTGCAGCCCGGCCCAGGGCCCCAGGTGCGGCTGGCCCACGGCAGCCTGCCGGGAGTCTGCGGCATCTTCTCCAGTAGCCACGCAGACCCACGCTCAGTGTCCACACGCCCAATCACCGTGCACACACACACTCATATATACGATCACCTCACGTCGTCACATAATACACACTCACTTAACCCAAGGACACACACGGGTGCCCACACACACGAGCACGCTTTCATCTACACACTCCTGGTCACGAAAACACAACCAGGCAGTCACACGCATACATAAATGCATCAGCCCTGATTACAAATGCACATGCCCACACCCACACTCACAACCTGGCTGTGAAAGTGAATCGAGACTGCAGGTGGGAAGGCGCATAATTGTTGCTTTTTCTTTTTTTTCCAGGAGGCACCCGGGATTGAACCCAGGGCCTCATACATGGGAAGCAGGCTCTCAACCATTGAGCTACACCAGCTCCCCTGTTCTTGCTTATTTCAAAGAAAGAAAGAGACCCCGAGCAGCAGCAGGCTCTCGCACCCGCCCCTCCACCGCCCCTCGGCCTCCCTCCAGCCTGCAGCAGCTTCCAGGCGCCCTGGACTCTGGCTTGGTCTCCGTGGCTCTCTTCTCCGTGGCCCTCCTCCACCGCCCCCTGGAAGGGCACGGCGTGGCCTTCTAAGTGAGCTGCTCACACAGCCACTCACCTTCAAGCCTGATGGTGGCTGAGGAGGGCGGCGCGTGGGCCCCGCCCCTTCGCGTGACTGTCCACCTCGCTATGAGACCCCGGGTGGAGGCAGGGGCCCGCGGGCGGTGTGCTTGGGGGGTGGGTGGGTGGAGGGGCTACCGAGGGACAGGCCTGGCCGTGGTGCACAGCTGAGAGGACCCTCCCAGAAGGGCCTCGACCCGAACCCCACCCTCCCCCGCACACCCAGCACCTGTGTGTGCGCATGCGCATGAGCCTCTGCCCTGGGCTGGGTGGGATGGGGAGAGCTCACCTCCTTCCTAGCCCCAGAGCTCCGGGTCTCCGCATGTCCAAGAGCCCAGGCCCCCCAGGGCAGATGGGGCAGTGGAGGAGGGGTGTTTTAGAGTCCTGCTTTGCACCTTTGTTCCCTCTGGGGCCTCCATCCCCTCAGTCCCTTGCAGCCATCAAGAAGTATCTAAGGGACCTGAATCTCTGGACTGACCACATGATAGCCAGGCCCTGAGCCTCAACAGACTTCAGCTCCTACACTCTGGTTTGTTGGACTTACCCCACTCAGCTAACATGGAGTTGAAGAATGTCAACCACCACACCATGGAGCCTAGAGTGCCTACAACTGAAAGCAGGAGGATTGCATCCAGCATCCATGTGGAATCTGAGCCTCCTCTTGACATAGATGTGGAATGGACACAACCAAGCCAAGGTCCACAGGAAGGAGGAATACAGTAAGGATTAGAGTGGACTTAACGATATTCTATTCATGAACTATTGTGGTTAATAATCGAGAAAATGTGGCATTGGTGTGGAAAAAGTGGCCATGGTGGCTGATGGGTGCGGGGAATGGGAGGAAGAGATGAGATGTGGAGGCATTTTCGGGGCTTGGAGTTGTCCTGGGTGGTGCTCCAGGGACAATTGCCGGACATTGTATGTCCTCCCATGGCCACGCTGGATGGGACGTAGGAGAGTGTGGGCTATGGTGTGGACCACAGGCCATGGGGCGCAGCGATGCCCAGAGATGCGCTCACCAGATGCAATGGATGTGTCATGATGATGGGGGAGAGTGTTGCTGTGGGGGGAGTGGTGGGGTGGGGGCAGTGGGGGTGAATGGGGACCTCATATTTTTTGAATGTAATATTTTTTAAAAAAGGAATAAGTTGAGTAGAATTTGAAAATAAATAAATAAATAAATAGCAATGAAAATACCATACTAATGAAGGAAGCTGTTGATGTGGGAAAACTGGGGGATGTGGGAGGTGGAGCATATGGAAATGACCTATTTTTAAAGCAATATTTTGTGTGGTCTATGTATCTTTTAAAAATAAATAAAAATATATTTTTTAAATGAGAAAAAAAAAAGAAGAAATCTCCTGTTTGACCCTGGAGAAATCTGTTTAACGCAAGCAGGCAATTCCTGCCGGGGGCCCCTCTGTGTCCTCCCCACGAACAAGCTGCCCCTTCCCGGGGCCTTTGGGCCATATTGTTCTAACCCCAAGGGAGCCGCGTGGGGCTCTCCGTAGGTCGCTAGGCTGGGGGAAATTCAGGGACCTCTGGCCACATCAAGTCACACGGGATAAGGACCAGCCTCTTCCTCTAAGACAGGGCCAGCCCCGAGCTGGGGGAGGGCGCCCCTACCTCCTGCCAATGGCTGTGACAAGTTGCCTCAGGTAAGACCCCTCTCTGGAACATACTCTTCTCAGCCGTAACCCGAGAGGAGAGAGGGCGGATGGAGTAGATGTTGTTTTGGTGTCCATTGGGTACAAGGACCAATGTTAGTGCCACAGGAAGGATCAGCACTTGTGTCACTGTGTATGATGCATTCCACAGTCATTATGTAACCCTTCTGCAGTAGGTAGGGTGGCTATTATTAAATCCATTTTATAGATGAGGAATCTGAGGCTCAGAGAGATTGAGTAGCTTGCCCAAGGACACACAGCAACAGAACTTGAACCAAGGTCTTCAGAGCTTCAAGTTCAGATCCCTTCTACAATACGGTACTGCACCTTGGTGGGATTCTTATCTGTCCAAGGGGGTATGTCATATCTGCAGGGATGAGTTCCTTGATTTATCTGCCTCTGGCTCTCCATCCCCATTCCAGGACTTAGGAAATAGTAATTGATGAGCTCTGCTGCTGGAGGGTCCCAAAGCTCTAGTTCCACAGTGTCGGCCTCCCTTCCCTCTACAATGCTCTTCCCTTCCCTGGTGCTGCTGCTGTCGCCTGAATGTGCTCTCTGGGGAGGACGGAAACAATGACAGTGAGATCAAAGGGGCAGTGGCAGGGTAGGGAGCTGGCTGTGTCTCGAGAATGGCCCGAGAGTGCCCTCGCCCTACCGTGGCAGCCCTCTGCCCACTTGAAAAGGAAATAGAGCTTCGCTTGTTAAGGAAGAGCCAGCCATCCTCCACCGCACTCGCCTTGCAGCTGAGAGTGGAAGAGTGACAATTACGGACACACACACACCACAAGGGCCTGACCTGCTTCCCAGGGAGCTGGGCCAGAACGTGGGAGGGGGGGAGAATTATTGGATTCCTGTCCTTTTATATACATAAGAAATGATCATTCTGATCCTTTAAACATAGGGCAGGAAGTTACAGGAAGGTGTGTTTGGGCTTCACATTAGATGGGGCATTCTAAGAATTCAAACAGTCTCAGCACTCATGGAAGCAGTGAGCAGCTCATTCCTGCAGGTGTGCAAGCTGATGCTGTCCTACTTGTCAGAGGACCTACAAAAAGGAATCCTGCATCCCTGAGTCTTGGCCCAGAAATCCCTCTGGCCCATTCCACATTAGGACTCTAGGATTTGGGGGCAGCAGGATGTGGAAGAAAGTGCTGGGTACTAGGACGAAGGGGTCCTATTCCACCATTTGCATTAGCTGTGTGGACCTCGGCAAGCGCAGGACACTCAGCCTCAGTTCTCTGCTATAAAATCATGTGTAGGTGAATCCACAGCTTCACCCTGTGCTCTTTGGACCCTCAGGTTCCCTGGAGAAGCCTCAGAGCTGCTGTGGGATAACAGGAAGGCAGAGAGAACAGCAGTTCAGGCCCCCACGCCAACTACAAGTAGAGGGGCTCTGCAACTTCTGCATAAGACCTCACTGGAGCCGAGGGTCCCTGCTGAGAAGGTTTAAAAGCCCCTGAGTGGGGAGTTGTGAGGGCCTTCCAGCTCTGATGTGTGTCTGCGCTCACACCCCCATTTCAGATGTGCTGACTGATGTTCATCAATTAACCTTCTTTGGGGCCCAGCCTCGTTCTGGGTACCGTCAGGGACCCTGAGAAGTCTAAGGCATGGTCTCTGCCCTGTTTCTTTAAGAAGACTAGACATGGCCAGAAATCAAAGAATTTCACAAAACAAATGTGATCACAAAAACCTGGTGATTGTCTTTGGGTTTGGTTTAATCTATTTACTTTATTTGCATAAAGCATCCCACTGCTTCCCAGGAGAAGCCTGACATATGATATGGGGAATTTGCCAAGCTTAAGGAGTCGGGGCATGGTGGATGGGGAAAAGTCCCGTTTTCTATTGTCCCAGGAAAGAGAGTGCCCCATCGCTTTACGAATATAAGGATAACTTTGACCTTGGGGACAGCCAGAGCAATGAGGGCCTCCCTGTAACAGAGCTGCCACCAGCTGGGACAGCTTTCCTTCTGGTACAGCCAAGGGGCTGGAGAGAGCGCTCCACCAGCATGGCTCATGGAAGGGCTCTGGGCAGCCGACACTAGCCCGGGGTAGGTTTCTCTGGTTTAACAGAGGCTCACCTATAGGTGCAGTCTTCGAGGAGGCTGACAGAGCTCTGCTGTTCCCCTGGCTCCTTGTGACCGTGGGGCTTCTGGTGCTTCCACTGTCAACAGCTTAGCGTAGGGACCGTGCGCCAACCCCAAAGATGGCCCTTCATGCTGCAGACTTACTAACATTCAGATTGAGAATTGTGTGTGTGCAGCTCTGTAAGCTCAAGATGTTGAAAGAAGAGAGTAATCCCTGGCAGTTGCAACTGTCCTGCTTGGTGGTCCAGTTATCTAGTTTGCATAATAAAAACCACTCCCAAATATAATGGCTTAAGAATGACAATTTATTATTATTATTCTATCACACATTACTGTGGGTCAGGGATTTGGACAGGGAAGAGCAGACGACTCACGTTTGCTCCATTATGTCTGTGGCCTCATCAGGAATGACTTAATGCGGCTGGAAGCAGCCAGGAATCTCCCTGTCCACATGGCTGCTTGGGCTTCCTCGCAGCATGGCAGTCGCAGCATAGACTCATGACAGCTTACGGCTCCAAGAGGAAATGGTGGGTGCATCCAGGCGTCTTAAAGGTGAGGCCTGGGACTGGCACAGCTTCACTTCTGCCACAGCAGCAGGAAGACAAGAAAGCAGAAGTAAAGGAAAGTAAAAGAACAGACTTGTTCCCCAAGTCATGGATCAGACCTGAGCTGAGGTGAAGGGGAAAGTTTTAAATTGGATGTTACGTTGAAGTTTTGTCGAAAGCCAAAAGTGAGTCCTAATTACTAAAATGAAACTCTTCTTATAACAGACACCATGGAATCTGCCCAAGATGATGTCAAGACAAGACAGGGAAATGAGACTTGACAGGAGCCAGTTTAAAAACAATGATTGGACTATATAAAGTCATTTCCTAAATGAACAAAATAAAATAAAGAACAAAAATAAAGTCATTTCCTATTTGCATCCCATCAAGTTCAACTTTTTTATTTGTGAGAGTAATTCTCACTAGCTCCTCTAACAAACAACCCCAAAATGTCAATGACTTTCCCTGGTAGACGTTTATTTCTTGCCATGTAAAATCTGATCCATATCAAGCAGCTTTCCTGGATGTCTCTTCTCTGTGCAGTGATTAGGGGAAACAGGTTCCTCCCAACTTGTGGAAGCTTTATCCAGCTAGCAGACAGGAGAAGAGAATTTGGAGCAGGCACCCCAGAGACCTACTCCCATTATCCCAGAAGTAGCCCCTGTCTCTTCTGCTCACATTCCCTTGGCTGGAATGAGTCGTGTGTTTAACCTAACTGGAGGGGGGCTGGGAATGATGGAGAAAGTCTCAGGTAGGGGTGCTCAGTCTTTGCCATAGTGGTGACTAAATGGCCAGGCAGCCATCAGTCATCAGATCCTTCATTCTACTAACTCTTTTCTGAGGACTTCTAGAAGTTAGACACTGTCTGGGCATGGGGGAGACCAACACAAACAAGGAAGTCTAAGCTCCTGCACCTCACATGAGAGCTATAGTCATGTGAGCACATGTGAGATGTGGACAGGTCATTGGGCGTTGGCAATTCTGAGTGATGAGTGCCAGGGGACGTGCAGGGTATCATGGGAGCATAGGTGAAGGTCACTGAACTCAGACTCAAGGGTGAGGGGACGTTTCTGGAGGGAGTGAGGCCTGAAGGAGGAAAGCAGTTAGCCAGGTGCAAGGTGGCAGGAGGAGGGCAGGAGAAGAGCGTTCCAGGAGCAAGAGTCCCAAAGACCTGGAGACAAGGAAGAGCGTGGTACACTTGGGGCAGGCAGCTCGTCCCCTTCTTCTCCAGGGCACTCCCGAGCTCTGAACCCACATGGGTCCTGCATGTGCAGTTCCGTTTAGTCCATCCCCACCTCTCCAAACCCGGCAGGTTAGAAGGTGACGTTTTTCACTTGTGCTGCGTGACCTTGAGCAAGTCAGTAATCCCCTTTGGGCCTCAGCTCCCACCAAATAAGGCTGTCAGAAAGTTCTTGAAGGCCATTGTCACTCAGTCTGACATTCAGCCAGATGAGCACTCGTTTGGGAATCCCCCTGCCTGCCCTAATCCTTCCCACTGAACAGCAGAGCAAGGCAAACCAGGCCTGTGGAGGGGGAAGGGAGGCCAGGTTGTGACTCGAGGGGGCTAGGGGAGGCAGAGGAGGCAGCGTCCCCCTCCCGTCACCTTCCAGCCCCAGCCCGCCACTAATGAGGCCTGTCTGCGGAGTAATTAGCCGCAATCACAGCGCGGTGCATTAGGCAGACACGGCCTTGGTGCAGCGGCAGCAGCTCCCAGGACACAGGAGCCCAGGGCTTTGAACACTGCATTATGGCAGGGGATGCGTCCTAATGTCACTTAATTACCCCAGACAGCCTCAGATGTAATCGAGCCAGGACGGGCTGGTGGGAGCGGGTGCCGGCATCCCGACAAGGCCGATGCATTTATAATGATGCCGCTTGGCAAGACAAATCTGGCCTTGGTGGGCTGAGGATGAGGAAGAGGAGGTGAGGGTGGGAGGAGGAGGTGTGGAGGCATCCAGACCCGGGCCCCTTCTTTCCCCCAAACCCAGGCGAGCTTGGCTCTGGGTTGGCAGGATAGCTCCTCGCATCTGCCTGGGGCGGCAGGAGACCAGGGTGGGCCAGGCGGCTCTGTCCTTCCCATCCCCTCGTCAAGCCCTGCGGGGTCGGTGATCTTCCTCTTTGTCCTTCCATTTCAGTTCCTGCTAATGGTGAATGGTGGGTAAAGGAGGAAGTATTGGCAGGTGTGGAGCTGAAGCCTGGACACTGGGAGGGGGTCGATGGAACCACCAAGGAGAGTAGAGAGCTGGCAGTGCCCTTGGGGTGCTGTACACTAGTTTGGGAGCAAGTGCCACGGTTGGAAGAGTTCTGAGGCAGGAATCCAGCTACTGAGCTTCAAGGGTGGACTCTCGAGACAGTGCTCCAATAAACACACGTCCCTCCGGAGGCCGGAGGCGCCTGGATTCTGGGGAAGGTCTCTGAAGACTGAGTCGGCCTTGCTCACCTTTATATTCCCAGCACCTAGCACAGAGCCTGCCTAGTAGGTGCTCAATAAGCATTTATGATACAAACGCATGAATGAAAGTCACTAGCCTGCTTCTCCACGTGGGACTAGACGTTTCCCTCTCTGGACCTCAGTGTCCTCATCTGAGGAATGGAACCAACATTTGCCAGCAGCTCTCCCAGGGCTGCGAGCACACCTGCGGGATGAACAAATGACCACAAGACCACTGACTGGTCAGGAGCCCCTCCACAGGGATGAAGGGAGCAGCCACCTGTGGGGCCCCTCTTGCCCCTGCCTCCTCAGCCAAGGCCCACAGGCCCACCCCAGGCCAGGCTGAGCACCTGGGCCATGGGAAGTGAGCCTCTCAGTGACCGGGTCGGGGAAAAGTGCTTCCAGCTTGCAGAGGGGCCCAGGACTTGCTCGCCTTCCTCCTCCCATCCCTCTCCCCAGGAAAGCAGGCCTCTGCGTCCCAGGCTGCAGTCCCCCGGATCACGTCTTCTGTGGCATGGTGGTGGAGCCCTGCTCAGGCAGGGGCCTCGTGCAGGGACTTAGTACGGAATGCGGGGAAGGGTGGGTGACTCTAGGATGCTTGCGCAGAGGCCACCCATAGATTTCAGACAGATGAGCGGGAGGGGCAGGACCTAGGCCAGAGGCTGGGGCCTGAGCGAAGGCAGGTGGGGGGAAGAGTAGGTGCAGACAGCTCATCAAGGCCTCAAATGCCCGGCAGGACATTGGAGTCATATCCCACCCTCACCTCTGCAGGTGAAGACAGTGACATCGTGATGTCTCTCCTCTCCCTCCTAGACCACTTAGGACCTTTTCAGGAGGTTACCTGCTGTAACCTTGGGTAAGCAGCAGCCCTCGGGGGTGTGGAGGGACTGTCCACCTCCACTTGGAAAGCAGGTGGACTACATGGTTGCTAGATCCCTTCTAATTTTGATATTCAATCTGCCTACCACAAAAAGGGGCTGGGGGAGACACAGGCTCCCCCTGGGGTCCCTGTCACTGTACCCCAGAGCCCACACACTCCCTCCCTGGGGACTCAAGCGCCACTGTGGCCCACAGTGACATTGAGGGACGTGCTGTTCCCCACCCTGCCCAATGGGCCGTGTGCCAACACCTGCCTTTTCCCCACGAGCCATCCGTCACTGTCTCGGCCCATCGGAGGAAAGATGGCTTCATTAGCTCCTCCCCAGCCATCCGTCCCTGGAGCAAAGACAAATTAAGTCCTCCCACCCCCATCGGCCAGGCAGAGCTCAGAGCCCCGAGGGCAGTTTCTGCAGGGCTGCCCTGGCATCTCTGCTCCCTGCACACAACTGCCTGAAGTCACAGACGTTCTCCATGGGCCAGAGGCACCAGCCTCAGGATGTGTCCCAATAGCTCCCACACCACTTGTCACCATGCCTGAAGTCCCACAGCTAGAGGGGTCCCTGAGGCACTCCACGTGTCTATTAAAATTTAGCACCCTTGCCCAGGGACGAAGAGCACCAGACTGGGAGCAGTGACAAAGGCGCTCCTTTCTGCTGGGTGACCTCGGCCTTCTGAGGTCCCTTTCTGGCCCTGTTTTTCCTTCCATAAATGAAGGAGTTGGTCTAGAATCTTGATCATCTTCAAGCCCCCTTGATCTCCAATATTCTGAGGTTCCTCAGGGGAAATTCCAGGGCTCTGAGAAGATGCCTGTGTATCTGGGGGAGGGGAAGGGCACTGTCACCCACTGGTTGGGCCTGAGGTCACCAATCACATGCTCAGGTTTGTAAGATGAGAATGGATGAGATGTGAACACAGCTCTCTCCCTCTGAACCACACGTTCTTGAAAACTGATATCCATTTTGCAACTTCCAGATACCAGCCACACTAAGGGGCTCTACCAAACAGCAGGTAGTAAGTAGAGTTGAGGGCGAACCCTTCCTTGGTGTCTTGGCTGATAAAGGTCTCATGAAGTGGAGCAAAACTTCTTCTCCAGGGTTCTGCTAGTCCCCCAGGAAATTGTTCTGCCTCCTAGCTGAGATGAAGAGAGTATGCCTGATGACCAACTCTGGGCCATCTGGAGTTTCCCAGGAGTGCAATGAAGGAAAGAGAGTCACCAGCATCCCACCTTCTTGCTTACCCTAACAGATGGACACCCCATGGTTTTCAAAAGGCAGAGAGAGGGAGGCGCAACTCACCTGTGTTATAACAGTGTGTCAAGAAAACCCCCCATCTCCATTAATAAAAATCAAGATGGATCTTCCAAGGTTGACCTCCAGAGATAGAACATCTACATCAAGCAGTTTGTGCTCTAGTGGGGTAGGTGGGTGGGTAACTTCCTGCAAGGACCCTCAAATTGAAGCTGAGACTGTACAGTGGGGGTGTTGGGTCAACTCACAAAGGCTCTCATGAAGGGAGGTGGAGGCATAGGCACATGATCAGGCAAGTTGGCCACTCCATGAGGAAAGGAGGCAAGGCCCCATGTCCATAGTAGTGTGACCTTGTCCACTGAGGCCTTCAGGGTGCAGGATCCCCAGGGTGACTCACTTGGAGAGGAGGCTACAAGCCTCAGCTACCCTCCCCTTGGAGTATCTTCACTGCCAGTCTTGAAAGAGCAATTGTGTTTTTTTGTTTTGTTTTGTTTTGTTTTGTTTTGTTTTTCCTCCCCCCTCCCACCCCTCCTGCTGTTCTTGCTGTCTGTGTCCATTTCTCATTTTCTCCTCTAGGATTCACAGGGATTCAATCCTGGGAACCTCCGATGTGGAGAGAGGTTCCCTGTCACTTGAGCCACCTCAGTTTCTGGTTTCTGTTGCGTCTCGCCTTGACTCTCCTCTTCGTCTCTCTTTTTGTTGCGTCATCATTTTGCGCCACGGCTTGCCATGTGGGCACTGGCTCACGGCGAGACCTGGCTCGCCACACAGGCATGCCTTTTACCAGGAGGCCCCAGGGATCGAACCTGGGTCCTCCCACATGGTTGATGGAAGCCCAATCACTTGAGCCACATTCAATTCCCCAATTGTGGTTTTATTAAAAGAGCTAAGTGGGTCTTTGTACCAAAAGTACCCACCCATGTCCCCAGTTGTGAGAAACTCTGGCAAGCCACTGAATATTTTGCCATTGTTCAATGAGGGTCCCAGAAGGTCTATTCTCTCAGAGGTTAGAAATGGAGAGAATTGGAGGAGGAGTAGGGCAGTGGGGGGTGGCAAAGACTTGGGATGAGAAAGAAGAATGTGTCTGGGTCTGGAGAGAAGGCTCATCTAGCTGGAAAGAAGGATGTGTAAGGAAGTGGAAAGGATCAGAGAGAGCCTTCAAGGCTTGGTTAGGGATTAGGACTTGATTCTATAAACAGAGGGAATTCCTTAATGGCTTTTTAAACAACTTTTAAAATCGAAGTTTACCATTCATACATGAACTTCCATAAACAATAAGTGTATAGTAAAAGTTGTGAACTTACAAAACAAACATGCCTGTCATCATGTGAGGTTCCCATACATCACCAACACCACCCATTTTTGTGAAACAATTGTTACAAATTATGCAGGAGCTTCGTCAAAATATTACTACCAACTATAGTCCATATCTTATATTTGGTGTATTATTCCCCCAACCCACCTGATTGTTGACACCATGTTATCGTATTATTACATATTGTTATAGTTCCTGAGAGAATATTCTCATATTTGTTCAATGGCGTTAGACTGGGAGGGCCCTGAGAAGTCACCTAAATTCACTCCTCATTTTAAAGTTGGAAAACCTTAGACCCAGAAAGGGGAAGGGACATACTTAAAGTCACCCAGGTTTTTTAGAGCCATAACCAAGCATAGTAAATTTAAACACTTGTCTACACCATGCCAGAGTAACCATGTTCTATGGTGGGGGAAGAGGCACTCCTCCCACCCCCAGCCATAGGAAAGCTCTTCGCATGGGAGCCAGTAGCTGCTTTCAGTAGTACGAAGGTTGTGGACAGCTTTCAGCCACCAGGCTTCCCCCTGGAGTCAGAAAGGGGGTGGAGAATAAAGGCTTTCAGCACCACTCAGATTGTGCACAGTTCTGCCCGCCTACTAGGAGAAGGGTAAGGGAGGCGTTTTCAGCACCACGCAGGCCGCGGACAGCTCCTGGCCACCCAGTCTTCCATTAGGAACCAAGTGGGCCTCAAGGAGGGAGTGTGCGAACAGTGGGGAGAGGGGCTGGAGTGTTGACTTCTATTATCGGGGGACCCAGATGTAAAATGAATGCCTGTGATATTTATCCCTGTCATTGCTAATAATAAGTGGCCTGATTTGTCAAGCGGGGACAGATTCTAAGATGTCAATTAAGAAGAGAAAAAAGCCCAGCTGTACCATATTTATCTGCTGTGCAGATGCTTTGCAGGCAAAAGGACTTCAGAGCTTGAGGTCTCCGTGCCCCCACCCTCACCCCAGTCCTACCCTCCTTCCTCCTCTCTCCTGCATCACCTTCTCTTCTGCCTCCCTCTCTTTTCCTTCCTGTCTTACACCCACATCTTACTGCACCTTTCTGTCTCTTTCCACTTTTCTTCATTCTCTCCTCTGTATTTTCTCCCTCCTCTCAGCTTTCATCCCTCCTTCCCACCTACCCCACTGGATTACCTAACTTTCACTCTCACTTTTTGTTTTCTCAGCACCCTCTCTCTGTCTCTCCCCATGACATGCCTGAGCATCCTCTCCCAGGCTCACCATCCCTAAACCTCTGGCTGCCAGGACGCTTGTCTCCTCAAACTGGTCACCTGCCATTATCTCAGATCACAACCCATATTCTGAATTCAGAGTTTTTGAATGGGCATAAACCATTGGTGAAAAATTAGGGGAAAAATACAAATCTGAAGATTTTACTTAAACTATAAACTTTAGAAGTTTGGGGGTTGAAAAATAAAATAAGATCCAGAGAATCAGTTTGACTGGGTCCCTGAATCTAGATTAAAATTTGACATTCAGCACCTGAACTAAGCCAGAACTCCACAATACTGCCTGTCCTGCAGTCATGTCTGAGAAATGGGTCCTCCGATGCAGGCAGCCGAGGGGTCCTAAATAGCACAAAGTACCTTTACCCCATGCCTGGGGTCTCTCCAATCAAGAAGTCATAGAGAAATGGCCCCAGAGTGGAAAACAGCACCACCAAGGTCATTGTACTTTAACTGAGGTCCATGAAAAATGTGGGGATTTATCCATTTTGGTACCTTTTTTAATGCCAAGGGGGCTTGGCCTTGGAGAATGATGGAGGATGATGCATCAGCCTGGTGTCCTCCACCCACTGGCATTAGGAACTTGTTGGCTTCATTTTGGGAGTACATCCCACCCTGACATCCCAAGCTGGAGTGTGCACTCCCTATCCTGTCTCTGCCATGCTAGGTTCATTCCTTTCCCTCTCTGGGCAACAGAGAGAATGTTTCCCTGAATTATGGGATCTGGGATCTGGGTCCAGAGCTTCATATCCTTTTCTGGGCCTTTTCCTTACAGTCTCCCCAAGCCTCGATGATTCCGTACTGCAGGGCACCAAGACATACCAATGCGATGAAGGTCGGTCTGGACTCAGTCTGGCTGGAATCAAGGGCTAGAGGGTGGGTCAGTCTATGGATAGAGAGAAGGAGATGACACATTGCTTCCAGGAAGACACTAGCCTCAACCACCTGACCAGCATCTTTGGACTAAGTGTAGACAGAGACCCTTCTACCACATTCCGAGGTGTCCATGCATCCATAAGGAAATGAGGAAACTTGTTCCCCACTGGTTATAATGCTTCTTAGGTGGCCACCCCACCTCCTGGTTCAATAACTGCCAATCCCATTCTCCTCTTCCTTCCTTCCACCTCCAGGGTCCAGCTGAGTGCATCCCCTGAGCAAAAACTTCAGGCATCTCTTTCAAGGTCAAGGGTTCCCCAAGTCCCTGAATCCCAAAACCAACTTCTTTTTTTTTTTTTTTTAAGATTTATTTTTATTTATTTAATTCCCCTCCCCTCCCCGGTTGTCTGTTTTCTGTGTCTTTTTGCTGCGTCTTGTTTCTTTGTCCGCTTCTGTTGTCGTCAGCAGCACGGGAAGTGTGGGCGGCGCCATTCCTCGGCAGGCTGCTCCCTCCTTCGCACTGGACAGCTCTCCTTACGGGTGCACTCCTTGCACATGAGGCTCCCCTACGCGGTGGACACCCCTGCGTGGCAGGGCACTCCTTGCGCGCATCAGCACTGCGCATGGGCCAGCTCCACACGGGTCAAGGAGGCCCGGGGCTTGAACCGTGGACCTCCCATGTGGTAGACAGACGCCCTAACCACTGGGCCAAAGTCCGTTTCCCCCAAAACCAACTTCTGGGAAGTGCCAACCTGAGCCACCTTTCTTCTTCCCAAGCTGCCTGCTCCAGAGGCCCAGCCTGAGCCATCCTGGATGTGTCATGATGACACTTGGCTCAAGTTCTCGCTCTCTGACCCTGGTGAAGGCTTTGTGGCAGTAATGTGTGGTTTTCAAAGCAGTTCTATATTCATGATCTCTTTCTCTTTTCCACGATCTTATTTGATCCTCACAACAGCCCTAGGAAGAGACAGGAACAACGTGGTTTTATCCCCACTTTAGAGAAGAAGAATCCAATACTCATTTTAGAGCCCAAATTAGAATCCAGACTCCCTGCCCAGTGTGCTGTCCTCTGCACCACATCTTCAAAGTCTGCCTCAGGCATAGTCTGAGGATGATAAAATGATGACAAGATAACTTCTGAAGTTGATCTTTGGGCTCTTGGGAAGACAAGTGTCACAGACAAAGATGTGATTGTCACAGCCAGTACTACGCACACAGATGTGTTAGACACTTTTTGACAGCTTGATTTGAGTTTATAAGGTCCAGAAATGTTGCCTGAGTCTGTTTTTTAACTCCCAAGGACACAGTGGACCACTGAAAATCATTCAGGGCTGATAAATTGGCAGAGTTTTCTAGAAGCCTGCATCTTTGTCTTTCCTTCTTTATGTATCGCTGGTATAATAATAGCAATAGCAATAGATGTTCATTGATTCCATCATGTATTCAAAGTACAAAGCTGAATACTGCACAGGCTTTATTTTGCTTATTGATCACAACAACCCCTTAGTATAAGTACTATTTTCTCCCCTATTTCAGAGAAGACTGAAGTTCAAAATGTTAAGTAATTTGCTCAGGGACACAGCTAATAATTGGCTCTTGCTAGAGCCCGTGAGCTTCTGGAGGAACACAAACTAAAAGCCCTTCTCCCCATGCTCAGCATTATCCTCAGTACCTAGTGACCTGATCAGGGTGCCGTCACCATTTTTCTGCTCAGATCCCCCAAACAGCTCCCTGGCACCTTCTGGATGAAATCCAAGTTCTTTAAGCTGGGATGCAAGGTCCTGCCAGGTCCAGTCCCTGCCCGCCTCACCTCTGGTACTACTTTCCCCAGGATTCAGCCAAAGGTAGCTTCATACCTCCAGGCTTCTGCTCACACAGCTCCCTCAACCTGGCAACCTGTCCCAAGTCCAGCCCCTCTACCTGTTGAACATCTACTCATCTTTCAAGATGCAGCTCAAGGGTCACTTCCTCTAGGGGGGTCATTCCTGACCAGCCTTCTTGAGCAAAAGTGATCGCTCCCACCAGGGTGCCCCCCGAACAGGCCTGACCTTTCCTCTCCTCAGGCCCTGTGATCCCTCCTGGGGCTCATGGGTGTGGGGGCCGCCTCTCCCCCCATGTCGTGAGCTCCTTGAAGGCAGAGGCCAGGTTGAGTCATCTTCGGGTTGTCAGGCCAGCCCCCGAGTCTGATGAAGTCAGGCTTAATAAATGTACCGTGAGTGAGTGACAGACTATGAGATGAGAGAAGGAAGGGCAGGGGGCAGGCAGCTCAGAGGGCGGCTGCTGGGCCCCAGGCGCGACGCGTCTCGTTCTGTCTTGGTCTCAGAACCAGCCCCGCCGTGCTTCGGTGGCCCGGCAGCTGGGCCCACCTGTCTCAGGGGGGCTCTGTCTCCCTCCGCCTGGTCGGTCAGACCTCTAAATGGAGGTCTCCTCCCCACCCCAGCCTGAGCTTCTGAGAAGCGTTCCAACTTAGTTTCCAACACAGCTGGCGGTGGGAACTTCTGTGAGTGACTTAACTCCATCTTCCCACCTCAGCCTCAGTTTTCCCAATTATGATGGGAATAAGAGGCTCTCCCTCCCAGGGAGACTGTGAGAACTCACGGTATCCATGAGAGGGCCCCAGCACATCTCCTAGAATGTGGACGGCACGTGTACCCCTATGGGGACTTGCGCACGTGAGTTGAGGAACTCATTGGGCACTAGAAGGCACTGTTGACAATTTTAGCCCAGTTTTTCCACTTCATAGCAGGGCAAACTAAGGCCCAGAGAGCAGTCGTCCTTCCCAAACCACAGAGCCTGCAGGGACAGACCTGGGGGTGTCACAGCTGTGCTCTTTCCATTGCGTCAAGTGATGTCTTTGCAACCACCACCGTTGAGCTAAATAAAAATTAAAATCCCGTCTTTCCTCGCCCGCCCCTCAGGCTTGGATTCTGGGCCCTGAGTGACGTTTACCAAAGGTTCCCCATCTACTACCCCACCCTGGCAAGCCTTCCCCACAAACCACACCCATGCCCCCCCCCACCTCCAACAGCAAAGATCTCCGCAGTGCCAGGCTGCGAAGTCCAGCGGCCAGGCTGAGGGTTGGGGTGGAATGGCCTGCCCAGCGGGCCAGCCCTGGCACCACCTGCCCCCTCGCCCACCGACCCCAGCCCAGGCCTCAAGGTCTGTCAGCAGGGAGGTCAGACCCGAGACCAGCCGCGAGGCAGGCTGTTCCCCTTACTCATTCTGCAAACGGCTGGGCACACCCCCAGTGTCCCAGGCTCTATGCTGGGCTGTGGGGATCAGGAAGTAAACCGTCACTCTCTGCACCCCAAGATGCTCAGAGTAGGGGGATGGACAAGCAAGCCAAGAGCAGCCTCCCTGTGTGAGAACACACCCTCCTCAAGGCAAGCACCAGGAGCTGTGGGAATGTGGACGTCAGGGGGCGAGGTGCGCGCTGGTGGGATGTGACTTCCCCCAGAACCCACAGTCTGCTCACCGGCTCCTGGTGGGATTTCTCTCCGCCAACAAACCTGAACAGCCCAGGGCTCCCCAGAGAATGCCTGTGATTGGGTCAATTTGCAGAGAGGCGCCCCCTGGGCTGGAAGGGAGCGGGGGCATCCTCTCCCTTCCCCCTGCCTTCTCCCCGCTCCCACCCACCCCTGCAGCCCCAGCTCTTCTCCCTCCCCCTCTTGAATCATCCTATTAATAACTTGTGATACCATTAGCTTTTGCTGTCACCAGCACTGACAACTCAGAAACCCCCGAGAGCTGTCTGCAAAGACACAATAAATGCAAACTCTTAATTAACACCTCCCCAAACTAACGAAATTAATTTTGTGTGGTCGTGATGTCAGCCGTGTGACTTGCCCGTGACTGAGGCGACTTGGATAGACTTGGCCAAGGCCGCAGGGTCAGCTCAGCTTGTTGACCTCTGCAGGGCCACAGCGGGCCACAGGCACGCGTGCCCGGGGCCAGCCCGGCGATGGCCAGGCAACCGTGTGGCCGAGCCCCAGGGGGGACATCAGCAGGCCCTGGCTGGCCTGGGGCAAAATTCTTAGCTTCCTGGGCCTCTGTTTTCCTCACCTGTAAAATGGGCATCATCTCTCCTATGGATTTCTCAGGCCTGTAAAGAGGATTAAAAGATGCTGGATAGGAAGGGGCTTTATAAATGATGAAGTGCTGTGAGCAGTTGAGAAATGGCCATGGTGGGAGGACAATGGCAGAGTCAGAGCTAGCTGGGCAGTTCTGCCCTTTCCCTCACAGCACACAAACAGGACAAAATGGTCCCTGGATCGCTGGGCAGCCCTTAGGTTCCATAAGGGACAGGACAAGGAGAGGAGCCTTCAGCAGCCACCTGCTCCGCAGGTGGGAGCAGCAGGCCGTGAGGCAGCAGAGTGGGGCTGTTCCCACTGGCTCCCTTCAGAAGAAAAGCTGCACTAGCCCAAGCTGACCCTGACCCACAGGCAGCCTCTGCTCCAAGCCTGGGCTGAAGCCTCAAGCCAGCCCCTGCCTCTGACCCCAACCTTGACCCCAGCCTGACCCCACCTAGCTGCCCTGGCCCTGCCCGAGGCCTGCATTCGGGATCCAGAGTGAGCCCAGCCTTTGCCTGAGCTGGGCCCTGACCCCGGCCGGCCGCCCCCTCTGCTCTCCCTCAGCTCTAGTGCCAGCCCACTTGCCAGCCCTGTGCCAGTCCCTGGGACCTCCCACGTGGGCCCGTCACCTCCACCCCTCAGCTCAACGCTGGTCTCCAAACGCTGCTCTCCCCTGATTCCCCAGTGCTCCACCCGCAGGCACCGTCCTCAAAGGCAGCTCCCTGCTGCCCAAACCATCCCCCCAATACGGGCATGCCACTCGCCACCCTCCCCATCTAGCTCCGTTCCTGGGATCTGAGCAGAGACATCAGGCAGCTCACCCAGGGCCGCACAGCATAGCTGTGGCCCAGCAAGGGTATAAGTGGACACCCAGAGCCCCTGTCTCCCTCTGAGGGGGAAAGAGCCGTGCTCACGGTCCTTGCCTTCCTGAGCCAGGGGAACGGTGGTTCCTAATTCATTCATTCAGCCTCTCAGTAGCTGCATGCCAGGCACACGGGGGGTCTCAGGGTTGCTCTCGTGGGGCTCATGGGCAAAGATAAGATCAGTTCCCCATTCCAGACTGCTCCCAATGTTTCTCAGTTGCTGCCGCACTTCCTCCCCTGCTCACGCGCGCGCGCACACACACACACCCTAGGCTGACAAAGTGAGGACACACGTTGAAAGGAGCAGACAGGGAAGCTGACCTCATGGAGCCCCTCCCTCTGCTGCTTCAGTGGGCCTGGCGGGGGGAGGGTCCGTCAGGGACGCTACCAGGAAAGAAGCCCCCGTTGGTAGCTGTGGGAGCACAGGCTGTCGCCTTAGCATCGGGCCCAGGGACAGGGGCCAGCGGGATGACCTGGCATCCCCAAGCACACTGCAAGCCCGCAGTGACCCCGCCCACAGCCTACAGGGCTGCAGCCAAGCTGGAGTAGCTGTGAGCAGAAGCTGGGCTGGGGCCGCAGAAGACAACGCGAGCTGCCCACCAGCCTCTCCCACGCGTAGGGGCTTGGAGCGGATGTCAGAGAGGCCGAGGCCAGAATCCCAGGGCTGGGGCGTCCCTGCCTTGTAACATTTACAAATCTCAGAATCCTACTGCTCTGGCTTCTTGGCATTGGGAAATGCTTGACCTCCACTTCCCATACCGGCATGCTCCCCTCCAGCCCAACTTTCCTGACCTCCTAGACGCTTCCTCCAACTTGAAGTCTTTCCAAGCAGAGGCTGGCCCCTGCAGCCTGGAAGCCTTGGGACGACCACAGGGCTTGGAAGCAGCAGATCCAAGCTCGAGTCCCGGTTCTGCTCCCGAGCAGCCACGAGACCTTGGGCAAGTCGCCTAAGGTTCAGTGTTCTCAGCTGAGAAACGGGGCTAACAGTGACAAAGCTGTGGAGACAGCAGAGATGGTCACTGTGTTTGCCTGGGCTGGGGACACAGCAGGTCTCCAGCCATTGGGATTCCTCCATCTTACCTGTTCCCTTCAGCCATGAAGCCAGCTTTTCAGCACGAGATCCCAGGGACACAGAGCCCCGGAGTGGGAAGTGCCCAAGGGGTGCTGTCGCCTAACATTCCTTTACTCAAGCCCCTTCACAGCTTCCTTCCCAGGTGGTCCTCCAGCTTCTGCTTGTATGCCCCAAGGGACGGGGTGCTCACTCCACTCAAGTCAGACATTGTGAGGCAGCTCTGTCTGAAGCAGTGTTGTCCTACGAAGTGGAGATGTGCCTCCTTGGAACAGCCGCATGTCCCAAGTAAACTTTAGCCTTCTTGGTTCCCTGGGACCCCCTTCACCCATGGCCATCACCTGGGGTCCAGCCCAGCCAGTCTCCTCTGGGCTTTCAAACAGGGTGCCTTGCAGAAAGTGAATCTGAGGACCAAGTTCTACCCAGGGGGCTGCTCTCCCCTTCCCCTCCCTTTGATATCTGCCTCCTCAAATCACCCCTTACCCAGAGCTTCCTCAGTGCCCCCAAAACCTCTAATTCCTCTACTCACATGGAATGTGACAGGCCTAACAAGTGTTCCTTCTCCTGGGCCTCCGTATTTTGGAAGCTGGGACTGTTTACCTAAATTCATCCAAAGGAATGACTTCCTAATGGTAGAATATAAACATCATTGCATCTTGGTAGGAGGGAGATTTGGGAATGAGAGTCTTCTCAATGCCATGCTCCCCTTCGGGATAATATTTTTCCTTCCCTGAGACAAATAGATGTAAAAGGGGATCACAAGTCCCCGCACAGCCCTGGGCATGCTTTGGAAGCCACAGCCTGCTCCTCAGCAGGAGGGCTGTGACTTTAAGAATAACTCCTGGCCCAGAGAGAGGAGAACTGGAGGGGATTGATTTTGAGGTCCTCCAGGAGGCTGGGATCCAAAATCAATCTGGCAATTAACAGGCGAAGTGTGAAGTGGCTGCCAGATTCCAGGCTCCCCACCCCCACTCACCCACCCCACCCCACCCCCATCCTTCCCTGGAGGAGGATGTCTGCTGCCTCTGGAGCCGGATCCTGAGGAGTGCCGTCGCCTCCGCAGGGCCACGGGGTGGACTGCGCCGAGGGAGCAGAGGGTGGGGCAGCCTGGCTCCTGAGCATTACCCTGGTCAGGGAAGGGACAGCCTCTACCACCACCTCCTAGGGAGGGAGGAAGACACAGCGGAGCTTCCGGGATTTTGAACTTCCTGAGAGCCAGGGCAGTGGGGGCGGAGTCTGTCCTGCTAACCAAGACAGAGAGGGATCTGGCAATCTTCCCATCCCGCCCGCTCTCCCAGCACCTGCTCCAGGAGCTCTAAGGGGAGGTGGCTTTCAGGGACTGCCTAAAGGGGGAGGGGACTGGGTTTCAGGAAATGGGGAGGGGGGGCAGTCTCGGGAGAATCACAGCGCTAGGATGTTGGGGGCTCTGGTTTCCCCTTTCTGCCCCTATCTTGTGCATTCTTTTTTTTTTTAATTATTTGTTTATTTTCAAAAATTACATTAAAAAAATATGAGGTCCCATTCAACCCCACCGCCCCCACCCCCCACTACCCCCACAGCAACACTCTCTCCCATCATCGTGACACATCCATTGCACCTGGTAAGTATATCTCTGAGCATCACTGCACCCCATAGTCAATGGTCCACATCGTAGCCCACACTCTCCCACATTCCATCCAGTGGGCCCTGGGGGGATCTACAATGTCCCATAATTGTCCATGAAGCACCACCCAGGACATCTCCTCGTCCCGAAAACGCCTCCACATCTCATCTCTTCCTCCCATTCCCCAAACCCAGCAGCCACCTGAACGACCCCCATCTCTACCCTGAGGTGGGAGAGTAGGGAGGACTCTCAGATCTGGACCATGATGCCATTTTGGGTTTGCCAAAGTGGGCAGCGGGCTAGACTTGGCCAAATTCAGCATCTCAGAGACCCCAGGAGAAACAGGCCTCATTGTTGTGACAAGGTCCTCTGCAGCCTTCTGCAGGTACCTCCACATCCCACATGGGTCAGGACTCATCTGGGGACTTGCACCCCATTTTTCGTGCTCCAGCTCTCTCCCCTCCCTCCTGGGCCTGGGCTGGGGTGGGGGCTGCTACCTTGAGGGGCTCAGCTCTGTCCTTAACAGGCATGACTGACCCACCTGCATTGCTTGCGGCTGCACTCCAGGATCTGGACTTCTCTTTGGAGCCACCTGGAGGAGGGTGGTTGGACCTTGAGATCTGTCCTGCTCATGGTCTGTCCCTGTCCTTGGAGCAACCAGAGCCTTCCTCCTTCATCTCCCAAGGGCTTTGCAGCCACTCCTCCTCATTGACGTGCTCTCCACCCATAGGCGGCAGGACAAGAGCCCTGAGTCAAGAACAAGCCTTCTCCGTCCTCTGACCCCAGACAGATTCCTTGAGCTGCACCACACACACACACACACACACGCATGATGGGAAACCTCTGGCTGAGAGTCCCACCTGCCACGGTCAGTTCCCCCACCTGTCCCGCCTTCCCCTAGATCTCAGTTGCCTCCCTGCCAGAGGACTAGGCAGGAGCTGAGGACCGTGCTCTGGGTGGAGGTGAGAAGGAGACCTCCCTCTTATTCAGCAACCCAGTGGCTCAGGTCTGAGCTAGAGGCGTGAGTCTTCCTCTTCCTCTGCCCTCTCTTCCTCCCCCTATCCCTCCTACTCTCCCTCTACCTTCACCACCAAGTGAAAGATAGAATTGTTCTTACACAGCTAACTTTGCCCTTTGCCAGAAGGCATACAGACATACAAATAGAATAGGTCACCTGCCCACCTATCTGACCTCCCATCCATGCACCCATCCATCCATCCACCCATTCATCTAATCATCCATCCATTCCTCGATCCATCTGCCTATCCTTCCATCCATCCACCCATCCATCCACCCAACCACCCATTCATCCACTTATCCATCCACTCCTCAATCCATCTACCTATACTTCCATCCATCTACCCATTCACCCATCCATCCATCCACCCATCCATCTATTCACCCATCCATCCACCTACCCACCCATCTACCCATTCACCCATACATACATACATCTACCCATTCAACACACTCTGTGTCAAGCCAGGGACTGGGGACAGACCAAAAAGGGATTCAGCAGAGCCTCTCCCCCCAGGAAGCCCCAGGCCAGCTGGAGAGAGCAGGCATGGATATGACCAAGTGCCCCAGACCTGAGGAGGGAGAACAAGGCTCCAAGGTACCCAGGCACCAGCATCTGCTCTTCCAAAGAGACAAAGAGAAGGCAACCAGCCTCACAGGAGATGATACAGGCAGCCCCTATAACAACCATTCAAGGGGCCACACAGTAGCTGGGCAGTAAGGCCCTGGGAGATACCCACCACACGGACAGGCAACCTGAGCTCCCAAGAATCAAGATCCATTCAAAGTGCCAAGTGGAAAGAGCCCAGTGTTCAGAAAGGGAGGAATGGGAATGATTGCTAGCCAACCAGAGAAGCTTTTCTAGGGAGGTAGGGCCTTAGCTGAGTCCTCAAGGATGGAACTTAGAAAGGCAAGAGGGAGAAAAGTGGTGGGCTAAGTGCAGAAAATAGTTCCAGCTGATGTCAGGAGGTCCATAAGCAAGTCAGGATACAGAGCTTGAAAGACAGGGGAGGACAGAATGGCCCAGCTAAAGGGCCAGGGCACAGAGAGGGAGCCTTTGAGATGTGAGCAGAAGGTGGTTGCCCCAGTTTCTGTCATTAGCATTCCATCAGTCAAATCTCTGCCCTGAATGGTATTCAGGGGTCACCCTAGACCCACTGATCTGCATCTATTCATTGTTTTCCAGGAGGCCCTTCTGTCTGGCCGATTGGCTGGCGGTCAACAGTCTTCATTATATCTCCATTGCCCAAATTTCTTTCCCTCGTTTTTCTTGCTAAAGGACAGTTTTTAAAAATGAGTCCCTGAGCTCAGCCCTTTTGCAGCCTCGTTAATTTTGTGCCCCACCTCATTTGTTCAGGGGACCTGCCTTCCCCTTGTCCACTGCCGCCTTCCTCCCGCTAGCTATATTCGGATCTCTGCTCTGTCCTTGGTAACCTTGTGTGCAGCTCGGAATTCTGCGGGTGGTTTTCTCTGCCAAGGAACTCTGGACTTGAAGGAACCACAAAGGTCATCTCTTCACTTCCAACCCCCTCCTCAGATCCAGAGCTGGAATCCCTTCTCCAGCATCACCTGCCCAAGGTTATCCGGTCTCAGTTGCATCCCTCCAAGGACTGTGGTCTCTTGCTGCCCACAAGATAGCCCATGACACAGCGTGTAGCTTTGAGCAGGAGAAAGTTCTTCCTCGACTGAAGTGGAATGAGACTGGTTGCTGTTCCCTTGCTGTAGTTCTTCTGTGTGTTTATCTGAGTCGAGGCTCCCAGACAATACATCAGCCCGTGTGAGCTAGGGTCATGTCAGATGTTTCTTGGGTATCTTCTGGCTGTGCAGCTTTGGTTTGAATGTGCAGGATATATGGTGAAGCATCACCTTTTGCTGGCTTTACTTCCAGTGACAGGGCTCTCCTCTCCTGTCCCTGGGCCTCCAGCAGCCAGTGAGGCCCAGTGCTGACCTAGAGACTTCTCATTTGAACTGAAAATTACCCATGCCCCTTCCACCTCTGGAATCAGCTGTGCCACCAGGAGTCAAGAGAGCAATTCAGAGTTCTCTTCCCTGGGAAAAGGTCTTCAGACACTTGAAATTATCCTCCATGTAGCCTCCGAGTCTAGCTCCTGCTTCCCTTTAGTCATTCTGTACCACCCCACACCTCCTCCAGGAGACACTGGCAGTTTGTCAATGTCCATCCGAGGGTGACGTCCCTTGGGTTGTGATCCAAGCAGAGCAGGATGGATGTCACCTATTGATGCAGCTCCGACTCACACCAGAGCTCTGGCACTGCCTCACACTGTTGACTCAAGTGAAGTCAATAAAAACTCCCCAGCAGATTTTGCATCAACTTCTCTTGAGTTTATGCGTGCACAGTCAACTCCACCTGGAGGCCAGACTTGACGTTTTTCTCCATCCACACCCATTTCATTGATTTGACCCAGGTGCCCCAGCCTCTGGGCCTTCTTTGGGATCCTGGCTGTGGCTTCTCTCTGATAGGCCATCCCTCAGCCTGATGACACTCCTGGACCTGATCAGAGGCTGTCTTTAGAGGGTCGATGGAAGGAAAGGACCCTGGGGGCACCATCACCCCTACCCAGCCCTACTGTCCAGGCTCACCAGCAGAGAGAGCTTACTGCCACTTGGCAATTGCACAGACTACAGTTCAAAAGGGCAGGAGGCCCAACCAAGGTTGTAGAGTCCTCAGCAGAGCAGAGCAGAGAGCCCGAGACCTGAGTCTGATCCCAATCCCACTCTTAACCCCAGACAGAACAGGTGGGTGCCAGGGGTGCGGAGGGACAGGCAGGGGATGCTAGGGTCATCGGCGACTTTTAAGGTCTAGACAGGCCATGAAGGCCCAAGGTCTAGAGGGTCAGCTGTTCCCAGCCTGGAGAACGATCCAGAAATGCACACCCAGACCTGGGCAGGAAGCTCTTTCTCCTCCCCCCTTTAACTCTCGCTGGGTGAGGGCCCCAGGGCAAGTCACCAAACTCCTCCTGATTGGAGTGGGGTGGTGGGAGGTTCCAGCAGGCAGCAGACAGAAGGGATCCCACTGAAGAGGGCAGGGGCCTGGGGGCCCTAGGCATGCCCCTTTTGGAAGCAGCTGTTTCCCATGAGCCCTCTCCTTTGACACCCTCAACTTCTGTGGTCATTCTTCAACTCTCCAAGGCCTCCCTGATGTTCAGAAGGAACTCTCCTAGGAGCTGAACCGGCCACCAGAGCCTCCACTTGACTTGGGACTGTCACGGGGTCGCACTCCACTCGGGGGTTGTCAGGATGACCTGCTCTGGCCCCCGCCCAGGGGTTCCCCTGACCCCACGCCCAAGCACAACCCAGGAGTCCCCGCCAGCTGAGGCCCGGTCACTGCTGTGAGTGAGGCTGATGACTGCTCTGGGAGGCTGAAGCAGGACAACGGCTGGGAAGTGAGGATCACCAGACAGGCTCCATCACTGGCAAAGGGGAGGCCGAGGCCCAGAGATGGTGGCTGAAGCCGAGACGGGAGACGGTCTGGCAGGGCAGCCCCAAAACCCAGCTCCTGGCCTGGCCCCCCGTGTCTATGCATCTCGCAGCCTCTCTGGGGGATCTGGTTTCCTTCCTGGTTTCTGTTTGACCTTGGGCTGGCCCCCCCTGCTCAGTTCCTCCTCAGCCTGTCGGGCACGTGGAGCTGTGCGAGCAGAGCCGCTGCCCAGAGCAGGCTGAGGGGTGGAGCAGGCTGGGAGAGCTCGAAGGGCAGAGCCCACTGCCACCCCGCAGGGGCTGTCAGAGGACAGCGGTGTCAGCTCGGGACTCCTCACCTGCAGGGCTGAGGGAGCCTGGCTGGCCTGCCTACCCCACCTGTGCCCCCCGAAGTCTCTGAGTCCCACCTGTGCACTAGGGCGAGCCTCTCCAGCCATTCTTCATCCTGACTTGTTCATTGTTGTTTTTTAAAGATTTTTTAAAAATTTTATTTATTTCTCTCTCCTTCCCCACCCCACCCCTGTTGCCTGCTCTCTTGTGTCCATTTACTGCGTGTTCTGTGTCTGCTTGCATTCTTGTCATGCGGCACTGGGAATCTATGTCTCTTTTTGTTGCGTCATCTTGCTGCGTCAGCTCTCCATGCGTGCGGTGCCACTCCTGGGCAGGCTGCACTTTTTTTGTGCAGAGTGGCTCTCCTTGCACTTGGGGCTCCCCTATGCGGGGGACACCCCTGCGTGGCATAGCACTCCTTGCGCACATCAGCACTGCGCATGGGCCAGCTCCACACGGGTCAGGAGGCCCTGGGTTTGAACCCTGGACCTCCCATGTGGTAGGCGGACGCCCTATCCATTGAGCCACATCCGCTTCCCGATCCTGACTTGTCTCTCTTGTTGCCCCATCACCTTCCTTGGGGAACGTAGCTCCAGGGGCTGGGGGTGTCTATGTGTGTGAGTGAAGGGCGAGTGAGTGTGGGAGGTTGGGGGTGGGTGTAAAGGGATATGGGGGGAATGGAGAGTGTGTGAAGGTGTGGGGTGCATGAAGGTAGGGGGTGCATGGAGGTGGGGGTTCTGTCTGTATGCGGGTTGGAGGGAATTTGCATACCGCTCAGGGCATGTGAGAAAGAGCAAGTCCGAGGCCCACCCCTTGGTAAGCCGAGCAAGAGCTAGGTCTGTGCAAGGGCTTTCGTGGTTGGACCCGCCCTGCGTTTCTCCGAGGGCTGGAGCTGCCGATCCTGCCACTGGAACCTAACAGCAAATGGCAAGGAAGGGCAGGCTTCCCCCACCCCCATCCCATAAGTAAGTCAAGGCTCGGAGCACTTGGTTTGCTTGAATTTATGGGGTCAGCATGGGAGGGGGTATCCCTGGGGCCCTCTGCTCCCCCTCTCTGGTGAGTGACAGGCGACATCCAGCCAAAGCCGCGCTCTGAGGGTGGTGCCTGGGAGGGCCGCTCTGGGCCTGCAGAGGGGCCGGGGGCTTCGTCTCCAGGTCTGCTCTCTCACCGGCCCACCCCTCACCAGCAGCCTTCCCCCCTCCTCCCAAGCCTCAGCCCAAGCCGGTGGGAAGCAGGCGGGAGTGAGGAGAGCAGCGGGGTGCCCTGGCTGGGGACAGCTGACAGACAGCGGGGGTGGGCCACACGTGGGAAACTGTCAGAGGACAGGCCTGCGTCCCTCCGGCTGCCCCCCAGAGAAGAGGAGGGAAGAGCACAGAGCCGCCTGCCCCTCACGGCCCTCCCTCCCCGGCTCCCGCCTGCAGCAATGAGCCAGGGAAGTTGGCCTCGTTTCACAGAGAGGAGCAGGGCTGCCTCCTGCGTCGGGGGATCTTGGACATCATGGGCAGCAAGTTCTGCAGCCGCCCACCCCTCCATGTGCCCATTTTACAGAACGGAAGAGAGATGCCGGAGAAGGGGAGGGAGGGACAGACAGACAGCAGGCGAGACTCCCTGGCCACCCTGGGTGCTCTGCTGTGTGTGCCAGAACCAGCTCTCACCCCCTCGGCCCCCAGCTCCACTCCTGTGACCCGCCCCCACCCCCCTCCCAGGCAGCCTATATGCCCAGAGGGGCCACCAGAGCTCCTCCACCAGCCCAGCAGGGAGGGTGCTTTCCTGCAAGACGATCTTCAGCAGGACAACCAACTCGTTCTGGTTTATCGGAGACTTTACTGGGTTTAGCCCAGAAAGTCCTGCATCCCCACAAACCCCTTAGTTCTGGGTAAACCAGGACAGAGGTTCATCCCGGTCTTTAACCACCTCCGCTTGTTCTCGCCAGCCTCTGCTTGCATGCCCCCGGATCCTGGGAGCTCACTACCACATCAGGTAGTTTGTTGCCTTATGGAGTAATCCCAAATGCTAGAGAGTTCTTACAGCAGAACTTCCTGTAGGCACTTGTCCCCTCCCTTTGCCCCATCTTCATCTGAGAGCACACAGAA
The DNA here is from genome assembly GCF_030445035.2 of Dasypus novemcinctus. NCBI lineage: Eukaryota > Metazoa > Chordata > Mammalia > Cingulata > Dasypodidae > Dasypus > Dasypus novemcinctus. Next base: position 79,976,541 of record NC_080678.1, on the reverse strand, counting down.
CCCATGTGACTGTTCTTTCTTCCAGGTCACCGCCATTCAGAAACGAAGGCTGTGATCACGCGCTAGGGGCGTCTTGGGAATGCCCTTCCCAGCGAGTGATTTCCAAGCTCTTCAGCTTCTCCCGGGCTTGATGTGCTGATGACAAGCAGAGAGCAGACACCCAGGTCCCACGTCGCAGCCCCACGCGCCCTGCTGTCCTCACCCCTTTCCCAGCTCCTTGCCCTCCCAGAGCCCTACAACCAGCCCCCCTGTCTGCAAATTCCATCAAGCCCCAGCTGCCCACTTCCTGCAAACATTGCACACAAACTGAGTACCTACTATGTGCCTGCCCTGCCCTCAGTGCTCAGATAAAACCCTGAACAGGATAAACCCCACTCCTGACCTCATAGCATGCCAGGTCCCTGCTGACCGATGCTAATCAAATAACCTCACAAACCAGATCAGCCCAACCCGGGATTAGGTGACGGGAGAAAGTCCAGGGTGCTTCCCCACGGGGCGGGGCAGCTGAGCTGTCTGCAGCTCAACGTTTGAGCTGAGTGAAGAGCAAGTACTAACCAGGGGAGAAGAGAAAGCTCCAGAGAGGAGCGCTTCGAGGCGGGACCCGCCAAAAAACTCCCAGGAGGCCAGCGTGAGATGAGGTCCAGCGGTCTGTGGGGCCAGGAGCAGGAACCTTGGAGGACAGGCAGGAAAGGAGAGGACCCCAAGTGCAAGGGGACCTTTGGGAGGATCTGTGCGTTTTGAGAACACTCGTTTTGGTGACTGCACAGAGCACAGCCCAGGAGGCAGGGCGGAGACCCCTGCTGTCAGCGGGGAGTGGCGGCAGCTGCTGGCAGTGGGGGTGGCAGAAGTAATGCAGAGCTGCCCAGGTCTGAGAAATATCTGGGAGCTAAACTCCGTAGGTGGTGGAGGTGGATTAAGTGCGGGGAGAGGAGAAAATGAGATGCACCGCTGAGTCCCCGTCCCCCCGACGCTGCTGCACTCACCTGCTGACGCCCCTTGATGTCCACTGCCCTTCTGAGCCTTGCACACCTGGCCTGGGGTCTGAACATCCTCCTTGCCCCACCCCCAGGGGCCAGGTGCGGGGCGGTAGCCTTGGGAGTCACCCATGTCCCCAGGGGTGGGACCCCAGACAGTACCATGAGCCCCTGAACTCACTTGCCAACCAGCCATCAGCCCTTGGAGGGCCTCTCTCCAGGGAAGTGGCTCTCAGCCCAGGCCACCCTCAGGGCACGGGGGAGCCGCTTCACCAGGTCCCACCCCAGGTCTACTGACTCAGATCCCAGAGGGTCAGGCCTAGGCAGGGCTCCGTTTAGAGGTACCCGGGTTATTCTGATGCTCCATGGGAGTTGAGAACCCCTGTTCCAGGCCATCCCCCATGTACTAGAGATGGGGAAACTGAGGCCCAGGGAAGGAGAGGAATGTACCCCAAGTTACAATGTGCGTCTGCAACAGAGCCAGGACGCAGACAGAGGTCCCTACCCCTGCCCCTTCCCACACCCTGCCCAGAGCTCAGAGGCCCAGGCATTGGTGGGCTGGTTTGCAGCCCCTGAGAGGGGCACATGGGCTTGCCCGCCCCCAGACTTCATGGGCCAGTCTGCCTCACTCCCTGCCTGAGCCCCAGTCCCAGGCAGCCCTCCCTCTCCCCACCCTGCATCCCCCGCTCCTCCACGCTGTAAACCTGTCTTGTAAAAGCCGTGAAAGGCCTGGCTGTCAGCCACAGTCTTCTCAGGCCTCCACTCTGGCCGCAGGTGGCTCCCGGAGAGAGCAGGAGGGGGAAAGACGCTGGCATTCAGCTGCTCCGTAAATCTATCGAAGGTATTTTTTATCACTTCCCGACATTCCTCTGTAAAAGCCACTCAGCTGCGTTTACAAATTATAGAATTCATTGGATGCTGGGGACCTGGCTAATGGCCTGGGTAAATCCAACAGGAACAGATGGGGGCCCTCCCAGCCTGGCTCCTGGTCTCTGTGCTGCCTTTGGCAGCCGAGTCAAGGCACTGGAGCCTCTGCCTGCCCATCTGTAAAGTGGGAGGCAGGGGGCTCTGAGCATCAGTGAGCTCACAAGTCCAGCACAGAGTCGGCCCTCAATGAAGGACAGTGGTGATGGCATGTATTGGAGCTTGTTTTGGGCTAAGGACTGGGGAAGCAGTCCTTGGCCTGGGTTCCCAGCCCTGATTTGCCCCTCCTGCCAGCCAGGCCGTCCTGTATCTCCTCCTCCACTTCCTCCTCTTCTCACACAACACGTAGAATCCTTGAACCTGCCCACATCAAAGCTATTTCAGCTCTTGGTTGTTCATCTCCCAGAACAACGAATAGCACTCTGTGAACTGACTGGTGGAGGTTCCCTGGAGCCCTGGGTTAAGAAGGATTCTGAGGCTGCCTCAGGTTGTTTAGTGATGGTTGCCATTGGCTTTGGAAAGGGTGGGTGGGCCCATGTATGGTCTCAGGCTTTGCCATTCTTCCAAGGTCCAACCCCCTTTCCTATAGATGAGGAAGCTGAACTTCAAGAAGGGGAAGGCTTTGGAGCAGGGAGCTAAGACAGGATGACTTGATATTTATTAAGTACCTACTGTCTGCTACACACAGCCACCATTCACAGAAACATATTGTTGGAGCCTCCCAACAACCCAAGCCAGTTGACAGATTAGGCTGTGAGGTGCTGAGCAACGGCCAGCAAGCCGGCAGCAGCCACAGCTTCCGGGAGCTATCCCACCGGATCTCAGTGTCTCCAAGAGCAAAGGACACCAGTGACCAACTCCTTGGAGCAGAGGGTGCCAGGGGCCAGACAGGCAGATCGAATGGCACAGGAAGAATCTCACAGCGAAAGATGGATCATTTCAGGCTGGGAACATCCTCTTGCAAGGGTTTCCTTTTCAATCACTCATAAGGTAAAATGCAGAGTAAATTAGCAGCAGTGCTGGAAATACCAATCACTCTTTCATTTGAACAGTGCTGGGGACATTCCAGAGCTTTCACAGCTGTGACGTTGTCCAGTCCACAGGGAGGCCTTGGGAAGGACAATGGCAAGTTCAGGCTGCCCCATTTCATAAGTGAGGAAAGCGAGGCACGGGGAGGGGGGGGTGACACAACCTGCAGGAGCGCAGAGAGAGAGCACCCCTAGATCCCTCACTGCAGGCTTCACACGTGGTGCCACAGGCGCCCTTTTCTCCAGGTGGGAAAGACAGGACTATGGGCTGACAGGGACACTCTCACGCTTCTTGGTGTAGCTTCTGGAGCAAGGGATCCAGGCGTGCTCTCCGTCCTCCCTGTCCCACTCTCCTCCTCGTCATCGCCTGTCCTCAAGACCTCCCATGTGCCAGCACGGACCAGGGGCTCATAGACCCCTTGCTCAGCCCTCACCAGTGTTATGGGATGGAGGGACCTCATTAACCCGTGGTGCAGACAAGAAAACTGAGGCTCAGAGCAGATCAGGGTGCAACCCCAAGAATATGACTCCAAAAGTCTGCTCTTTCCTCTCAGCCACAAGCCTCCACTGCCTTCGGCTCTGCTGCCCGACATATCAAGGAAAAGAAGCTTCTGCCATGGCCACATTTGGGCACAGACCCACCCCTGGGGCGTAGACATTCATCTCCCAGATTCCTGAGCTGAAAATGGGGGTAACAATAAAGGCACATCCCTCCCAGGGTCATTGAGTCAGATGAGATCATGGATATGAACCCGAACTGACACAAATAAGCAGTTTTATTCTTTTATTATCACTGCTGCCGCTGCTTCTGCTATATTGATATTACACAAGATGACAAACAGAATCTCGAGAATCTCAACGTGCTGTATCCAAGGCAGGGACTGAGGGGGTTGGGCCGCTGCCACTGCCGTGAGGATTTGGGGGAGCCAAGGGCTCAGGGGAGGCAGGGAGATGAAGGACTGTTGAGCCTTTACATTTTCAGCCAGGATTTCGTGGGAGTGGAGCCTGGGAGGGAGGTGGCAAGGAGCTGGGCCCAGATGGAGTCTGGCTTCCAAACGTCCCCAGCGACAAGCCCCGGGGCTCTGCCTCCAGCCCGGCCCCCCACGGCCCCACACTGTCATCTCCTTGGAGCGCTGACTCAGTCATCCTCTGGCTTTTCTGGAGCCCTTGGAGGTGCCTGCTTCTGAGCAGGAGCAGTGCCAGGAGAGGAAAGACCTGCAGCAGAGGGAGAGGCCCCCGGTTAAGCCCTACTGGGTGAAGCTTCATCCCAGCTCCCTCATTTCCTAGCACGGGCCCAGCACACAGGGGGTCCGCAACAAAGATGTGGATGAATGCACGATTAAATGAATGAATGAAGCAGTCTAGCCTCTCAGTTCCCTCATCCATAAAGTGGAACGGTGACACCTTCCCTACATGGTTGTTGTGAGACTCAGAAGCGGTGAACATAAAACAGCACGGAGCCCATGTGGGTGCTGGGCCAGCGGGAGCTGTGACCATAAGAAGGGACCTTCGCCCTCCCAGAGAGTACACGCTAATTTGCCTCTCTACGGTCCTTCACCTCCAGCTCCTGAATGACACACAGGTCAGACCGCAGCCCCTGACACTCGCTCACTGTCTAATAAAATCCAGGGGCTGCGCACACAGCCACGCGCTCTTGGGAGATGTTACGGAAGATCGGGGATGGCCAGGACTTGAGAAGTCCTGCACACACTTCTGATTTTTTTTTTCAGAGAATGAAGCCATCGTGTGTGTCACAAAGCCATCTGACACACCTGTCACCATCCTGGGGTGCAAAGGAGCCAGGCAGCTGTCAGCCTCCAGACTGCACCAGCTCAGCGCCTCCACCTGCACAGCCCCCACCCAGAAATATCTGGGGAGCCTGGGGAGGCAGAGGGGGCTCTCCCTTCTGCTCAGGCCCAGTCCACTCAGGTGGCCTCTTGGAAAAGTTGCTTTTAGTGATGGCTCTGATCCCAGCCCCAGACGAACCCCTGAGGTCCAACCTGGCTGGGTCCCTTTGGGCCTATCTGCATCACAGAGGCCCTCCAGGTCCTTGGGCAGAAGTGGACAGGGAGCGCTTCTCTCTCCAGGTCTAGGCACGCTGCATCCCCAGGGTCCTGAAGCAGGCCCTCTCCGGACTGCAGTGTCTCCAGATTCCCTACCGTATGGTCTGCCATTCCACCCTCAACTTGTCTCCTCTCAGCAAGTATTTGCTGAGGGCCTGCTCTGTACCGGGCAGGGGTGCCCCAGCTGCAGCCAACAGCCTCCTGGAGAGCCGTCGCTATTCGACCTGCTTCCCCGAGGCCAGGGCTCTGGAGGGCTGCACATTGCTGGGCAGCGTGGCATCACGGGGATCTGCCGGGGGCCGAGGAATTGCCAAGCAGCGTGACAGCAGAGGAGCCAGCACGTGCGAAGGCCTGGAGGGGGAGGAACAAGACACGTGCGAGAGAAGGAAGGAAGCCGTGGACTGGAGTGGAGAGAGGTGGCCACAGTTCCCAGCATGGACGTGGGATCAGATCTCAGCCCAGGTTCCGAGCTCCCCAGATCCATTCACCCCATCTCTGTCCCCACACAATCACTCATGAAATTTCTTTTTCCCAGACTCACTCCCCTTGTGCACTGACTCCTGTAAATGGGTGCCTGGGGCAGGGGCAGTGTGATCCTGGGTCTCAACATAGACTCGCCCAGGACCTCCACACAAGACCTGCCCCAACCACATTCCCTGCAGCCACCGCCCCTCACACGTGCAGCTCCTTCAACTCAGCCTGCACCTCTGACTCAAAGCCACACTGCACTAACACACTGATACGTCCAACCCACGGCCACTCATGACTTCACTAGCAACCTAATGAACTTGGCAGTGGGCACATAGCGTGAGGTGGGAGGAGTCTGTTAAGAACCAAGACCCTGCGCCTCATATTTTACTCCAAAAAGAGGTGAGACGGGCACTGGAGGCCTAGGCGAAGGATCTACTTGGGCTCCCTTTAGAGTCAGAGAAAGGCAGGTTGGGCTCCAGGCCCAAGCTCTCTGAAGCCCAACCTGAATCCCCACTGTCACCTCCTCCAGGCAGGCTGCCCTCCTCTCTCCATACCCCTGTTTGCCCCCATTAAAAGCTGGACTGGGGGCATCATTAATCCTCAAGGGCTTGGGGAACTGGATGGACCATCCTGCGCTACAGGAAGCTGGCCAGGGAGATCACAGTAAACAACAACTCAAAATGAGCTTGGAGAAGCAAAGCAGCTTCCACTGGAAAAGAAGGTCTCACTTCTCTGATCTAAGAGACAGTGACAAAGAAAGATGGAGGGCAAGAGAAGAATGAGGCAAAGAGATAGAGATGTAGAGGCAGAAAAAGGGGGACTAAGGTGGTATCTGTCTGTGTCCCCAAAAGGCACTTCACTTGTCTTACTCTGGCCAGCATCTAGATCCAGAGCAGGGACCAATGAACGTTTGTTAAATGAATGAGAAACCACAAAGCAAAGAAGGAAGAGTAAGAGAAAAGGGCAAGAAGTTGGTCTAGGAAGGAGCTGAGTGTCCAGATAGATAGAGAGAGACAGATATACTTTCATATTTGTATTTTTATTCTTTTGGCTAGAGGAGCAGGTGGATGTGTGACAGGCCTGCCCTTTAGAACTCAGGACATCAGGTGCATTGGTGAAAGGGAAAGCCCTTGCTCCAGCTTGGAGCCCTGAGTTCCTTTCTCACCCAATCCCCACCCAGCCAGGTTACCCCTCATCCCCATCTCCAGGTGAGCCCTGCCCACCCAGGAAGCCATGCCAAGACACTCAGAGCAGGCCAGGGCCGCCCCTGCCCCGCAGGGCCCACCGAGCCAGGCTCACCCCTCTGAGGCTCCGTGCTGCCCGTGTGCAGAGAAAGCAAAGTGTCCACGTGGCGTGGGTGACTTATTGCTTTAATCTCCCTGATAGAAGGCCTTTAAAGATTATTTCAGGGATGAAAAAAATAATCCTGGGTAATGAATCACAGCCTTAAGAAGCTGATAAGCAGCAGGCAAGCTGGCAGGGTCTGAGTTCCTGATTTAATTAAAGTCTTACAGATACTCCCAGAAACAAAATCTATTCTAGCCATCAAGGTGATAAAACGACTGCAGGTTCCTTTAAACTAACTCACCTGCCTCGTGAATCTTCTTCCTGGTGCAGAGGGTGGGAGAAGTCATGCCATCAGGCCCCAGCGCTGCATCACTGCAGATTGCCTGGGTGAGAGTCTGCCAGGGACCCTTGGGTGACAAAGGTGTGTCCTTGGTGCCCAAAAGCCAGAGGTAGATGGGAGTCTGCCCAGACGGGCAGTGACGACATCTCATCCTGGCCTGGCTGTGCTGCCGCCTCACCACGTCCTGTGGCTATTCACTGTCCATCTCTGGGACTCAGTTTCCACATCTCACACAGAGGGAGAGAGGTGAGGTGAGCTTGCTCTCCAGGAGTCCTCGCAGAGCTGGCCTTTTCGGCCCTGAGCCCCATGACCCCAAGGAAGGTGAGGAGGGATGGACCATGTCTCCCTGCGGGAGATGCTGTCTCCATGGCCACCAGCTGGGTTGTGGGTATCTCAGAGCCCCCTCTCCCTTCCCTGCCCTTTCTGGTCCCTCTCTTACCCTGGTGAAGGGACAGTGCCAGGCACCTGGACACATGACAGTGAGCCACTTGGGCCCTCCAAGGGGCAGGGGGATGGTATGACCAGCCAGAATGCACCAGCCAGAGTGCACTAAGGGAAGGGCTCTCAGAGCAGGCAGAGAGCCATGGAGTCCACCTGGCTCAGCACCCAGGCTCTGGAGAGAGGCCAAATGGACCACACCTGGAATGACAGAAATAGAGCCCTGGAGAATGAGTGGTCAGTGACCAGTGGTCTCCACAGCCTCAGAGCCTAGCCAGGGTCTGGCTAGAGAAGGGATTTAAGGCACATACCATACGGATGGATGGGCAGATGGATGGATGGATAGACAGATGGATGGATGGATGGATGGATAGACAGACAGATGGATGTATGGATGGACAAATGGGTGGATGGGTAGATGGATGGATGGATGGATGGATGATGGATGGATGGATGGATGGATAAACAGATGAATGGGTGGATGGACAGATGTGTGGATGGATGGATGGATGGATGGATGGATGGATGGATGGATGGACAAATGGATGGATGGGTCAATGGATGGATGGATGGATAAATGGATGGATGGACGGATGGATGGATGGATGGATGGATGGATGGATGGATGGATGGATGGACTGACAGCTGAACAAGCCTCCAGGGAGGCATCTGTGTGAGCTGAAGCTGGTCGCAGTGCACCCCTGTGCCATCTCCCTCTCCAACATCCCTCAGCTCTGACAGCCTAGGCCAGCACCCTACATTCAGGGCAGATGAGTGACTGGCCTTATCTCCCACGAAGTCCACACTGTAGGGTTAGGCTTGCCAGGTAAAGTACAGAACCCCAGTTAAATTTAAATTTCAAATTAATGATGAATAATTTTTAGTATAATTATGTCACAAATGTACTTTTATGTTCTAAATCTGGCATCCCTTTGGGGGTGTTCCTGTACCCCATGCCTGACCCAGAGCCGTCCCAGAGAGAGGCCCCCACCCGGGCAAAGTGGAGGGTGAGTTTCTCATTCAAGGTGTCCCCTTGGGCCTCGAGGCCTCTGGAGCCTCTGGCTGGGCAGGCGCTGATGAGTGGACACTGAGAGAAGATTCTACCAACAAACTGCAGGCTGGGACGGCAGCAGCCCTTAGCCCGGCCCTCTCGTGGGAACGTCCTTAGCCCAATCCTGGGGAGACGGAGGATCTGCTGGGGGCTGGCTGCCACCTAGAGGCCAGAGTCCGAAAGTCAGGCCAGCGGGCCAGAGACGAGGGGGCAGGTCTGTGTCCCCGCAGAACAGCCTGTTCTGCAAGGTGAAGATTATCACCTCACTTGACAGAAAAGGAAACCGAAGGCCAGGGTCACCCCAAAACCCAAACCCATGTCTGGAGCCTAGCTTGGCCACAGCCAAATAGCCACCTCGAGTCCCCTCTCTCCTGGTCAGGTCAGTAAGTATGCCCTCAAGGCCTGGCCTCCCCCTGAACAGGCCGTCCAAACTTAAAAGCTCACACCTGAGCCCCTGGTCCGCCCCCAAAACCTGCTCCTCCCCCAGCTACGCCCATCTCAGTGGCATCTGTCTTTCCAGTTGTTCAGGCCAAAAATCTCTTTTGCACATTCCACATGCAATCCACCAGCAAAGCCTCTTCTCGCCACCTCGGCCTCTGCCTCTGGTCCAGGGAGGCCCACGCTTTAGTGAGCACCACACAAGGGCACCGTCAAGGGCAGAGTGCGGGCTGCCTGCACCTCCTGCCCGCCTGGGCCAGTAAGCAGGCCTTGTGCCCTTCCGTCTCTTCTCCACGCGGGGAGGCCCACCTTCACTCGCCTTTCATTCATTCACTCATTCATCCATCCGCTCACCCATCCATCCATTCAAGGGCAGACAAGACCCCACTGTCATGGGACTTTCACAAGTGTGGGAGGGGCGTACAAGAGACAGATATTAAACATCAGTGACACAATTATTTCATTGAAATAGTCGCTGCTGTAAAGGGGAAAGAGAGGAAATGACAGCAGCAATCAGCAGTTGGAGCCGGCGTGGTCGGAGGCTCAGGAAAGGCTCCCCTGAGGAGGGGAGTTTAATCCACGCTCTGAAAGATGAGTCTGCATTATCGAAGTGAGAGTAGGAGGAGGGGAGGAAAAGAGATCGGAGAGAGGGAAGCCCTGGGAAGAAGCCTGAGGGGAGGACATGGGCCGAGCTGAGGCTGGAGGGCCAGGCGGGGACGGGACCCCCGGGCCCACGGGCGGGTGGGTAGCCCAGTCCTACCCTGAGGGCCGCCGGGAGCCAGCCCTTGGAGGACTCGCCCCTCCTTGGAAGGGGTCTCCGCGCCCATCCGTCAGGCTTCCCGTGGGTCCCCAGGGGTAAGCCTGCACAGGACTGCCCGCCTAGCCCCAGTTCTGCAAAGCCGGAGCCCTGAGGGGTGAGCAAACACACACTACAGGTCGGACGGTGATGTGGGGACCGCAATTCCAAAGCCCGGCAGATCCTCGCCTGCCCCTCCCCTGGGTCCCCAGTGCCACCCCTTGCTGTGCATTTTGTGAATGCAGAGACCCCCAGGAGGCCTCGGCAGGCCCAGACAATGCAGGAGACCACCCTGGGCTATGACCTGGATGGCAGCGCTCACCCTCCCCACGGGCGGGAGCATGGTGGGGGGGTCAAAGGACCTCAGCTGCCCCGTGGGGCAGGATGTGTGCCCTGAGTTCACAGCCTGCTTTGGGGCGAGTGGACTGAGTTTGCCGCGAGACAGCCCAGAGAAGGAGGGCGTGAGGGCGGGGGCTCGGAGGAGTGGAGGGGAGAGTCTTGTACATAGAGGAAATGGCAGGTGCAAAGCTGGGGGGGGTTCAGGGCTGGCAAGCTCCAGGAGGGCTTGCTCCCCCTCAGGAGGGCTCAGGAACTCCTTACGGAAGGATGGCTGAAGGAGTCGGGTTTGACTGTCAGGGGGAGGGGGAGGAAGGGGAGGACGGGAAAGCTGGCAGAGGGGTGTGGCCCTGGCGTGGGGGTGGGTGGCACTTTGAGGTCGCCACTGGCCTCCTCGGTGGGGCGGGAGCAGTGATGCCGCTGACGCTGCACCTGTCCAGCACCGTATGGCTGCACCCGTCTCCGCGGCCCCTGGGAAGGTAGTGGGCAATGGAACAAGGGCAGAGGTAGCGCCTGGATGGAGATTGTGAGAGGTGAGAGTCCTCAGGGCATCTGGGGCCGGGCTCTGGCTCCCTACCTCTTGGGGCCTCAGTTGCCTCATCTGTAGACTGGGTCGATGATCATCCCTCAAGCAAGTGGGGAGGGGGGCAGTTTGGCAGACACAGAGCTGGGCACCTCCAGGTCTCCTGGAGGGAAGAGGGCAAGAGAAGGGCTGGACAGGGAGAGTGAGCAGATCAGCAGTAGAAAGGAATCACCGGGTGGGGACAGGTGCCAGGAGCGGGCTGGGCCTCTCTGTGCTACAGGAGGCCAGAGGAGGGTGGGGCAAGGTGAGCAGGTGGCGGGGGGCTTCTCAGAGGAGGGAGAGGGACTCAGTGGAGCAGACCAAGGCATTTCAGTACCCCAAGGTATCTGGTAGAACAGACACCTCTGCCATCCCATCCCAACACTGGGCAACAGTGGAGGGGGTGAGCTCCCCATCCTTGGAGGAGTTCAACAAAAATAAACCCCATTTGCTGAGCCCTTCCAACATCCTTGGAGGGCCTGGCACACCGAGGGCTTGGCGGGAGCTCTCTCATCAAGCCTTTGAAGGAGGCCTTATCATTCCTATTTTACCGATATGGAAACTGAGGCTCGGATTGCTGAGTGGGGGCAGCAGGTCCCCAATCAGGTAGCCTCCCTGTTAACTATCATGTCAGACTGGAGTGGGGGCCACGTGGCAGGTAACGAGATGGCCGGAGCCTTCTGGCGGGACGAGAGCTTGGAGAGTGGGGCAGGGGCACCTGTACCCTCTCGGGCTGCCCAGGAAGGCCTGACGCTCGTCCCGGGTTGGATGACAGCACATCTGAGGCAAGAGCTCCGGACCTGGATGTTGGGCCAGGCACTGTCCTCCGCCCACTACCCCCCACCCTGGTCTAAGGTAAGGACCAGTATCGCCCCCATTTTACAGATGAGGAAGTGGAAGGCCGGAGAGTTCAGCCAGGGGGCGGCGAGGCCGGGACACGGGCCCTGCGGACCCAAGCCCTGCCCATCACGCCAGCTCCACATCTCCCCCAGGGTCCTGGGACCTGGGGGCCTCCACTGCCCGGCGGATGGGGCAGAGGGGACCAGAGACCCAGAAAATGAAAGAGGGAGGAAAGAGAGAGAAACAGAGATGCAGAGAAACGGAGAAAAGCAGGGAAGAAGCGGGGGGGCAGGGGCAGGCAGAACGGGAGTCAACAGGCTGCGCAGAGAGAGGCAGGCAGGGCGGGCGGAGCAAGAGGGCACGGCAGGCGGCGCCGAGGTGGGAGACGAGCAGATGTTCGCCCGCAGCTGTGAACTCTCCGGGGAGGGTGCCAGCACACACTGGGGGCGGGGCTGCCTGCCCGGCCCCCGCCCGCGCCCTCCACCCCCGCCCGCTCGGCCCCGCTGACTTTGCCCAGCAAGGGCAGGGTGCCGAGGCTGCACACGAGGGCAGGGTCCAGCGGAGGACCAGGCCGGGCTCTCCCAGGGAGCCCCGGGCACCTCGGGCAAGTCTGCTCCCCTCTCCGGGTCAGCGCCCTTGCCTGGTTAATGGGCCTCCAGGAACCCCCTGGCTGCGTGAGCCGCCGAGCCACCGAGGCATGGCCCCCCCGCCCCACCTCACCTGCTCCTGCAAGGAAGCCCTTGGCATGGCTCCGGCCCCCCGCCCAGCCAACGCCCCCAGTGCGGGGCCTGGCCACTTTGGCACCACTAACCTGGGGTCTTCCTTTCCCAGCAATGCAGCCAAAGGCTGAGTGTGGCCTCCCCACCCCAGCTTCCTCTCCTTCACCCAGGGCAGGCTCTTCCTGCGAGTTCTGAGGAGGAGAGAGGTGCTCTGGGAGGGAAAAGGGGCCGATAGAGGGGGGACGAGGAGGCTTCCCTGGGGAAAGCTTTCCATCATCACCGTCTCCTCCTAGCACTGGCTGGTTCAACCAAGTTCTCCCAGAGAAGTGCTGTGTGGCCTGAGGCAAGTCACTCAACCTCTCTGAGTGCTCAGCTCTAAGGTGGTGACCAGGCAGCCCATCTGTTTTGCAGAGCCGGTATGAGGCTCGACAGACCCCACACGTGGGAGAACCCTCCCAGCCCAATACCGAGCGCTCCATGGCCTAAGAACATCTCCCCAGCACGAGAGGAAACACAGTGGCAGAGCCGAAGGGACTTTCGAAGGATGCGAGGAAAACATGCCGGCGAGGGCAGCGGGGCGGCAGGGCCACACGGATGCTGCTGGGGCCGGATCACACGAGCCTGCCTCCCCCGCTGCGCTCGTGGGTCTGGAGGGGTGCACGGAAAGCATGGAGGTCACCTTAAGTCTCTCCTGCCTCTTCTGCAGACGCAGCAAACGCCTGCCCCGTGGCGGCATCTGGAGCTGCCAGGCAAGAGTGGGCACAGGAGAGCACGGCGCCGGCCCCGGGAACCGCAGCCCTGCAAGGAGGACAAAAGAACAGGCGTCCCGAGCACCGGGAGGGGCATCTGCAGGAGGAGGCCCCGTTGAGGGGGGGGTCCAGACTGGTGGGGGGGTCGGGGAGGGGGGCTTGAGGGCTGGGGCTCGGGGGGACCCTCTGCCGCCAGCCCTGCCTGCTGTCCGCTCAAGCTCTGTCCCCTCAGCAGAGGCTCTGGGCTTGGGTGATCCATCGCTGCCGCCAGCCATGGCACGTCCGCCACTCCAAGAGGGCTGGAGGCATGAAGGTCACAGGAACTATGGGTCCCTAAAAAGGCTGCCCCGATGTCAGCGTCCTCCTTGGGTCTTTAATGCCAGCTGCCCTGCGGATGCCCGGCCCAGGCTCTGCCCGGCCTCACACTGAGGAAGGGAAACTGTTTACAGCCCCTGCTTAATTAAATCAATAAACCATCAATGCAAATCTGGCTGGGGGCCAGCTCTTTACGACTCACCACGCAGAGTGGGATACTGAATTAACAGCTGCCGCAGGAGAACAAGAGGCAGGGAAGGAGAGAGAGGAAGGAGAAGAGGGATGCTAACCTGGCACCAGCAGTGGGGGTTGGGGGATCTGAGGTTCAGAATCAGGGTGCCCAGCCCTCGAGGGCCTGCCTGTGGACCACACTACAGCCCACCCCTGCATTCTGCTCCTACCTTCAAGCTCTCTCTCCCCTCTCCTGCCAACATAGCTTCAGAAAAGGCTCTCTATCAGTCATTTACACCATAGTGAGATTTTGAAACTGGACAGGACCACAGAGATGCCCTGATGCCACCTCATTTGAGGAATGAGGAAGCTGAGGCTCAGAGAGGCAAGCATCCCAGGGCATCAGTGGCCAGCAGAGAACTCCTGCAGCCCAGCCTCTGCAGTGGCCTCCCCTGAAGGCAGGGCCTCCCTCTCCTGACAAACAGGCTGGGTGGGAAATCAAGTGCCAACATGGTGGAAAAGAAAGGAATGTACTTGTGCCTTGCTGACCCAGGGCAGGCTACCAGAGACAGAAATCCTGCTAGCCACCTTTTTCAGTGTTTTGGGGTCTGGGCAGGTCTGGCCAAGTTCCTACTGCCCAGGTGGGGTCCCAGGAAGGGCCTAGGCAGGCAGCCCCAGCTGTCCCTCTCTGCATTATCAGAAATGACCCAGTTATCAGAAAGCCTGGCCATTAAGGGAGACTTGTGGTCTCTGCTTAGGTCCTGAGGGGCTGGGAATTGACCATCTGTAAGTGACTTTCTAGTTTAGACACTTTCTGCATCTGAGCCCATAAGGGGACCTCGAGGCCAGCCAGCCCATGTTTGGAACCAGAGCCGCTCCAGCCGCTGCTAATACAGGCCTGCCCCCATTTTCCCAGCTATCGAATGGGGATAATGACAGGTGCAGCCCACGTGTGGAAGGAAAGCACACTAAGGAATACTCTAGAGCCTCAGATGGAAAGAAAGGGGCACCTCTGCCGGGGACAGGAGATGTGGGGAGGCAGCCCGGGGACCCCTGGGGTCAGGCTGGAAGCTGGACCTGCCCCACTTGGGCCTGACCCACTGCTCAGGTTAAGGCAGCCGTAACCTCTAGTCCCTGGCTGAGACTCCCCAGCCCTCGCACCCTCTGAGAACTTGAGAAGTGCCTCCCCCTCTCTGAACCCCAGCTCGCCCACTGTAAAATGGCTCTGAAGTCCAGCAACCCAATATCCCAACTCCAGGGCACGTTGCAGCATGGTACTCGTCGTCAGTCCCCCCACCCAGGACTTACGGAGCCTCACGCTGTGAGGGGCCCAGCAGAAGATGAGGCCATGTGCCCACCATGAGGCCGAGTGCTCCCTGGGCAGACAGAAGGTAAAGGAACAAGGGAAGTTTAGCATCAGTGTGTGTACAAAGGATAAGACAAGGGGCCTCATGGCCCAGATGCTTCCATGGGGAAAGCAAATGTAAGGCATACGTATGCCAGACTCCCATCCCCTGACCTGGGCAGACATCACTAATCGATCCCACAACTTTTTGCAATCGAGCCTGAATGCAGCCTCACAGACCTTCTGCGCCAGGGCTCCAGGCAGCCCCCAGCCTGCTCACTGGACTTAGCAAGCAAAGCACAATGGGACTCACGGCCCTCAGAACTCAAAGGGCTATGGTTGGGACAGCCAGAGGAGGCTTCCTAGAGGCAGGAGTCTGCACCTAGGCCTTGACAGAAGAACCTGGATAATGGAGGGGAAAGGAGAGGTGTTCTAGGCAGCATTTACAGAGTGAATAGAGCTGGAAGGAAAATTAGCAAGGCACCTTCAAGGACAGTGGGATCAGCCACGAGAGGAGACCATGCACAGGGGGCAGAGGGAGCAGAGAGGGTGCTAGCAGGCAAAATCAGGAGCCAATTTTTGCCCTCTCCCCAATCTGGTTGATGCCACCCATCAGCCCCATCACCCCTGCACCCACTCCCCAGCCTGGGGAGAGCCTGGAGGGCCTTGGGAGTGAGCGAGGTGGTGCTGGCCATGGCTGCCAGCCTCCTTGGGTGACAAGGAAATTTGCAACCTCGTTAAAATGACATGTTGCTTCCCGTTCCCTGAGTTTCAGGATAGGGGCCTGGGATGCATAAACCATCTCTGTCAGCCCAGCCTCACGGGTGATTTACAACTGTGTCCAGCCCAGTCCAGCCCCTGGCCCGGGAGCACCCACGCCACAAGGGAGATGTGCTCCATCACTGCACACCATGCACCAAATGCAAACTCAGGCACCAGTCCTTGCCTGGGGCTTCTGGAGCCCCCGGATGCAGGGAGCACACAGGCCAAGGACAGATAGGCCGTCCAAGGTCAGGTAGGGAAGGCTCACCACCTGCACCCTCCCCTCCCTACTTCTCTTCACCCGCACCCTCCTTCCGAACCTATCTTCGCTTTCACCGCTATCAGGGAGCCTCCCAGGATTTGCTCCTAAGACTGCTTGTAGTTCTGACCCAACGCTAACATGCTGTGAAACTTGAGCAAGTCACCCTCTCCTCAGGCCTCGTTTCTCCAGGGTCACCACGGGAGTCAACCAAGACAGTCCCTAAGGACCTGTGGCTTAGAGTTTCCAGGTGGAGGAGCCGGGATGCCCAGCTGGTCTAGGTCCACCTGGCCACGGGGTCATCTGAAGCCCATCTCCCCTGGTCCAGCCTTGGGGACTGCCAGTGCTGACCGGCAACGCAAGGAGTGTCAAGGCCCAGAAGTGTGACCACCACAGCAAGGAGAGCCTAACCTTTCCTAGGTGGGCAGTGGAGGCCACCCAGCAGCCACTCGCGGCTGGGACTCCTGCCTTACTCGGTGCACGGCTGAGAGGTGCAGAGGCCCTGCCGCTCGCAGGGGCCCCTCTGGGCAGGGGCTTGCTGGGCCCTGGTTGAGGGGGGAGGGCGGGCAGGACCCAGAAGAAACCAAAGAAAGGCCACCACCGGCCAAGACGCCCCCAGGTAAGATGAGAGCAGTGATTCCAGCGGGCAGCGGGAGTCAGCGAGAGGGCTGCCCTCTAAATCCCTCCCGGGCTGCCCACTGCCTGCCCTGCCGCCCACGGCGAAGCGTTGCTTGGAGATAAAAATTGTCCTCTTTAGAGGAAGGTACAAAGTAATTTCCTAACATTCAGTGTAAATGAATTTGTCAGGAGTCCTTCTTGAGAGCAAATAAGGAGCCCAAAGAGAGATGCTCCCGCTTCTTGTCAGAGTACAGAGAAAAGGTCCTGGAGTCTTCTCCCCACGGGCAGCCTGGGCCTCATATCCTGGTTTAGTTTACCCCAGCACCTGCCTGCACACACGTGCATGCGCACACAACTACACACGTGCACGCACATGCATGCACACACTGCAGCCAAGCCAGTGAAGGCGTGGGCCTAGGGAGGACCTCGGCGCCCAGAGCAGGCTTTCTCGGGGTGCAGAGCTGCCCGGGCCTGGAGGCGTTCGAGGCGTGGGTGAGCTGCGCAGAGGGGACCTCTCTTCCCACAGGCTCGCTCCCCCCCCCACCAGCCCTGAACGCCTCCTGGCCCGGAGCACCAGCCCATTCACAGCCCCTGCCCCGCCGCGCCCGCGCCCGGCGCCAGCCTTCTCCCAACGGCCAGACGCCAGGCCACGGCACAGCGGCCACAGTGACACGAGGCTCCAGGGCCCCAGGGCCCCACCACGCGGCCACGGGCAGCCCCTGTGCCGCCGGCGGAGGGTGAGTCAGCCCCCATCGTCCTCTACAAGCACAGCCACAGAGCACACACAGGCCTCACACCATCGCACTCAGGTGCACACACACAGTGCACACCCAGGCCTCACACCATCGCACTCAGGTGCACACACAGTGCACGCCCAGGCCTCGCTCACCACCGCACTCAGGTGCACACACAAAGTGCACGGCCAGGCCTCACACCATCACACTCAGGTGCACACAGAAAGTGCACGGCCAGGCCTGCACACCATCGCACTCATGTGCACACACAAAGTGCACAGCCAGGCCTGCACACCATCACACTCAGGTGCACACACACAGAGCACACCCAGGCCTGCACACCATCGCACTCAGGTGCACACACACACAGTGCACACCCAGGCCTCGCTCACCATTGCACTCAGGTGCACACACAAAGTGCACGGCCAGGCCTAGACATCATCGCACTCAGGTGCACACACAAATTGCACGGCCAGGCCTGCACACCATCGCACTCAGGTGCACACACAAAGTGCACGGCCAGGCCTGCACACCATCACACTCAGGTGCACACACACAGAGCACACCCAGGCCTGCACACCATCGCACTCAGGTGCACACACAAAGTGCACGCCCAGGCCTGCACACCATCGCACTCAGGTGCACACACACACAGTGCACGCCCAGGCCTCACACACCACTGCACTCAGGTGCACACACACACAGAGCACGCTCAGGCCTGTACACCATCGCACTCAGGTGCACACACACACAGAGCACACCCAGGCCTGCACACCATCGCACTCAGGTGCACACACACACAGAGCACACCCAGGCCTGCACACCATTGCACTCGGGTGCACACACACAGTGCACGCCCAGGCCTGCACACCATCGCACTCAGGTGCACACACACACAGAGCACGCCCAGGCCTCACACCATCGCACTCAGGTGCACACACATACAGTGCACGCCCAGGCCTCGCACCATCACACTCAGGTGCACACACACAGTGCATGCCCAGGCCTGCACACCATCGCACTCAGGTACACACACACACAGTGCACACCTAGCCTCACACACCATCACACTCAGGTGCACACACAATGCACACCAGGTCTCACACACTATCACACTCATGTGCTCACACACACACAGTGCACACCCAGGCCTCACAAACTATCACACTCAGGTGCACACACACACAATGCACACCCAGGCCTCACACCCCCATCACACTCAGGTGCACACACACAGTGCACACCCAGGCCTCACACACACCACACACCAGCATCAGGTGCACGTACACAGTGCATGCCCTGGCCTCGCACACCAGCCTCAAGCTCAGGTATGCACACACACACACCTGCTCTCCGCCTCCAGTTTTTGTCTGTTTGAGTCTCTGCCAGCCGCGCCGTCTCTCTCCCTCTGGGTCTCTGTATCTCTCATTTCTTCTTTCTGTCTCTACTGCTTGTTGCCTCTGGATCTTCTTTCTTCACTCCCCCCCCACACCCCCTCTCTCGCCTCTCCGTGTGCCCCCTCCCACACACACGCTCTGCCTCCCAGCCCCGCAGAGCTCCTCACTGCAGAAGTGTGTGCTGAGTTGGTGTTTCTGAGCCCAGCGGTGAGCTCGCTGTCTCCCCAGCAGATCCAGCCCGGCCTGCCCCCGCCCATCTCCACACCTTTCAGCATCTGGGTTTTAAACTTTCCCCTGGGGCTGAGCCCTGAGCCAGGCCCTCAGGCAGGGAGGGGAGGGGCCATGCAGCCCCATGCCCTGCAGCAGGCGCTTTCCACCCATTATCCTGGCATCCTCTAGCGTCCAAGGACACTGAGGCATGGAGAGGTGAAGCGAGCACCCCAGCATCACCCAGCCGGCAGGTGGTCACGCAGCGACTCAAACCCAAGTGTGTCTGACTCCAAAGCTCTTGCCCTTTCTCACTCCATTTTTCCGAGCTGGGCTATAGCCAGAATTTGGATGCCCAGCCCCCCAGGCTCATCGGACCAGTTTTGAGGCAGGAGATGTTCATGCATCTCAGCAGAAGAGAGGCCAGGGGCCCCAGTGGGCCCTGCGCCAAACAAGAGGCCAAGGCAGAACACGAAAGGAGGTCCAGCAGGCAGGACTCGCCACGCTGGGTTCAGGGAGGCCTTACAGAGAGGGGTGGGGCGCCGATGACAAGAGGAGAGGGCCTCGGGGCAGTGCACAAAGTCTTGAGGTGGGGTTGCCCGCAGCCAGGGAGGGTCAGCAGAGGCAGAAGGGGCAGTGCAGGCCGACCATGTCAGAGGGAGGAGTCTGAGGCTGTGGGGTGGGGGGTGCAGGGCTCGGGCCCTCCCCTGTCCTTGGAGGCAGAGCCCTGTGGTTTGCCGTGAAGCCACAGGAATCAGCCGAGCCACGTGAGAAGAGCCCAGGCCATCAGGAAGTCATGTGCAGGCCTAGCCTGCTTCAGACCTGTGCTGTGGCTTCAGACGAGTTACTTAACCTCTCTGGGCCTCTCTATAAATGGAAGCAGTGGAGTTGGACAGTCTCTGAAGGTCCCCTACCCTGACATGCTGTTGATCCTACAAAGCACCCAGAGGCTCTGGGAAGCGTTCAGACAGCCGAAGGTGCCTGACACACCTCCCCCATCACCAGGAACCACTGCCCAGGGGCTGAGCCATCCCAGGAGGGACTCGTCCAGTGTACTCAGCATGGCCTTGCGGGTGCCTCATCCAGGAAACCAGCGGCCAACTCCGGGTGAGCCCAGGACCCTGGGCGGCCTCTCCTTTCTCGTCTCATTCCCAACATTTAGGAAGTGCTTGGTGCATGCCAGGGGCTGAGTTTGGCCCCCAGGTGTGATGGCGAGGACCAGGCACAGCGCGGGATGGGTGGGCACATCCTCAACGAGGCGCACCTGCTGCCGGTGCCTGTGCTCTTATGGAGAACCAGCTGGCAGTGAAGAGAGGGGCCTTCCTGGAGGTGACTCTTAAACTGAACCTGGGAAGAAGAGAGGGGTGAGCTGGAGGGGCAAAGGCTGGAGCGGAGGCTGGGAGGCGGGAGGCTGGTGCTGTAACCTCAGTAGGACTTGGAGGTGCCCCAAGTCAGGGCAGGTGCAGGGGCTGCGGGTGGAGGGGAGTGAGTTGGTCTGAGAGCAACTTTGGAGGCAGAGTTGACAGGGAGTGGTGACTTAGTGGGGGTCTGCAGGGGGCTCCCGGGCCTCTTGGTTGAGTCACGAGGAACCCTGGCTCTCCACTTATTAACTGTAAGTCTCTTAAGGCCTTGTGCTCCGTTTCCTCATTTCTAAGGCAGGCATAATAATAGTACCTGGTTCATAGTTTTGTTCTAAGGATTAAATGAATTTATATGTATAAGTTGTTAGGACAGTACTTGGCACAAAGTAAGCTCTCAATAAACATATCGTATTATCATCATTGTTGTTATGACAAGAAGACGGATGGATGGTTGGATGGATGGATGGATGGATGGTTGGATGGATGGATGGATGGATGGATGGATGGATGGATGGTTGGATGGATGGATGGATGGACGGATGGATGGATGGATGGTTGGACGGACGGACAGACGGACGGACGGACGGACGGTTGGATGGATGGATGGATGGATGGATGGATGGATGGATGGATGGATGGATGGAATGCAGGGGACATTAATCCCCAAGTTAGGAAGCCCTGAAAGACAAGGAACAGAGGTTGAGCTCAGCTGGGGACATACTGCATTTCAAGTGCCTCTGCAAGGCAAAGGTGTCTGGGGGAGTGGAAAATACAGGCCTGAAGTCCAGCAGTATGGTTTGACCTGAGAATTCTCAAATTCCCAGCCATAGGAAAGGGGAACCCTAAGAAAGCATGGGGGAAAGGGGCCAGGACTGAACCCTGGAAGGCCAGGCAAGACTATCACAGTAGTTACAAGCGTCCAAAAACAAAACTCCAAAAGGCTTAAGGAAACAAATATATTGGCTCATGCAACCAAAGCATAAAATCAGATACCATGGACCCAAGTGCACAGCTGAGGTCTTGGGAACCTGCCTCCTTTCATTTGGTTTCATTTCCTTCATCATTTGGTTCCATTTCTCCAGCATCAGCTGCTTCCACTTACAGGCTCCCTGCAGCAGCCAAGATGCCCCGACGGCTCCCGGTTTACATCCTACTAACCTGAGGGGCACAAGAGGTTTTCTTTCCTAGCTCAGCAAAAAGCCAGGATGGACTCTCAGTGGCCAGGCCTGGGGACTGCCCACCACTGGGGCCAAGAGGCGGGTCAGCCCAGGCCCAACGACAGGGACTGAGACTCGGGTGGGGGTTTGGAGGAGAATCCACGTGCTGGCAGCCAGAGGAGGCGCGAGAGCTCTGGGCAGGCTCCCCTGCAGCTGCCCGCTTCCCCAGCCAACACCAGCAGTTAACGGGAGGGGAGGAAGTGGCACCCACGAAGCTATGCCTAGCTAGGTGGGAGGACCCGGAAGTGTTCAACACCATAGACACCAAGAAAGAGCAGGTTTCCAGAAAGAGGGCGTGGCCGGCATCAGCGGCTCTGGGGGTCTGCCAGGTTACCCACCAGGGGTCAAGAGAGACTGTGGCAAGAAGAGGCACTACCCATCAGCTGCTCCCGCCGAGGGGATGCCACCCTGGGCAGGGCCAGGCGGGGGAGGGCACACTAAGAGGGGACAGCCGCAAGAGACGGAGAAGGAGGCACAGATTCAGAAGAGCACGGAAGCCAGGCTGAGATGAAAGGAGCAGAAGAAAGGCAGGCAGGGCAGGAGGGCCGGGAGGAGCTGGGGAGGGCAGGAAGGGCGGGGAAGAAGAGTGACACCTTGGAAAAGGAGAGGGAGAAAACCAGGGCCATCCACCCTTCCTCCCCCTCCCCCAGAGCCAAAAGTTAAAAATAGATTGGGTGGCGAAAGGGAGACAGAATGAGAGCAGTTGTGTTAAGAGAGAGAAGGCAGGAGAGCGGGCACCGGGAGGGAGTCCCCGGGAGGCTGACAAATGACAGTGGTGGAGACGGTTGCACCTGCCCCCACCCTGTCTGCGCCCAGGCGGCGGCCCAGACCACGCATGCTCTCTGCCCAGATGGCCGGTGACCACCCCTCGGCCCAGCCTGCGCCAAGCAGGGGGGCCACGGAGCAATCGCCCTGCGCAGTGCTGGTGGGCTTGGGGTCTCAGCACCCAGACCCGGCAGAGCGGGCCTTACAGCGCCCACTATACAGACGGGCGACACCGAGGCTTGGTGACTCCTGGCGACTCCAAGAGGACCGGCCGCAGAGGAGATTCCCCACGTGCCTCAGGTGCCCCCCACCCCCGCGCCAGCCCCCGGCATCAAGGAGGACAGAAAGGAAAGGCCAAGAAAGGCCCCCGAGCCAGCCGGAAAGTGATCTGGGGTCACACATCCATGATGCCTCACCACCAGCAGCTCTAGTGGGGAAACCGAGGCACAGCCGCCTGCCCAGGTCCCCACAGCAGCGGCAGAAGTGGGCGCTGAGAGCGGAGAGAACTCTCAGTCCCAGCCCCACCCCGTGCCCGCTGGAGGCCGGGTGAGACACCCCCTCCCGGAGCTCCAGCTCCCTCATCCCCCGTTGCCCGAGGAGCTAAGTGGTGGCTGGTTTGCAGAGGCAAAGCCCCACGTAAACACGGGCGCTTATTAGCCCTGGAGCCCAGGAGGGAGGCCAGCTCGGTGCTGCCGCCGCCGGGCCGACAGAGCCGCTTTCCCTGCCCAGCGGAGGGTGGCATTACTTTTGTTAGCAGGCACCATGATTATTGGATGTTGTTAATAATCCCTTACGTTTACAGACGGCCTTTCTTCCAAGGATCTTAAAGCTCCTCTGCATTTAGCTTCCCCTCATTGCCAAGAGGTCCATGCCGTAACATGAGAGAGGCATTTATCTGTCTTTATGAGGCACAGAGAGGTTAGGCCACTTGCCCAGGGCCACACAGCCAATCAGCAACAGCGTGGGAAATAGGACTCGAAGTCTGCTGGGACCCAGGTAGTATGTGCAGACACTCACCTGCTTCTCTCAGCCTCTCTCCTGCCACCTCAGGACAGGTCCACCCCGCACACTTGCCTAGTGTATTCTTTCAAGATTTTGACCCCATTTGGTCAAGGCAGGGTTGATGGAAACTTTACCATTGAGCAAATGAGGGAATGGAGGCTCAGAGAAGTGAAGTGACTTGCCCAAAGTCACACAGCAATGGTCAAGGCGAGGACTCAAATTCAGGTCTCCGGACTCCCTGTCAGGGTCCTAACCAGGGAGCAGCTGCCCCCATCCCTCCCAGAACTGAGTTGGGGAGGGTCTGGGAGCACCGAGGTTGGAGCCAATACCTGCGGGAGGGAGGGAAAGCTGTTCTGTTGGTCCTTCCCGCAGGGGCAGGGAGGGCAGGCAGAGCCAGGGCTCCTCCACGCCACGGCCCCGCTTCCAGGGGCCCCCACAGGCCGTTCTGAGCAGAGGGAGGAGACAGGCAGCACGTATGCTAAGAGGAAGCACTCAGTGGGCCGGCTGGCGGCATGGGTCTCCACTGGCCCCTCCAGCTCCCCCACTGTCACACACAGCGTGGGTCTCCACTGGGCCCCTCCAGCTCCCCCACTGTCACACACAGCGTGGGTCTCCACTGGCCCCTCCAGCTCCCCCACTGTCACACACAGCGTGGGTCTCCACTGGCCCCTCCAGCTCCCCCACTGTCACACACAGCGTGGGTCTCCACTGTGCCCCTCCAGCTCCCCCACTGTCACACACAGCGTGGGTCTCCACTGGGCCCCTCCAGCTCCCCCACTGTCACACACAGCGTGGGTCTCCACTGTGCCCCTCCAGCTCCCCCACTGTCACACACAGCGTGGGTCTCCACTGGGCCCCTCCAGCTCCCCCACTGTCACACACAGGGGGGCTGGGCAGGGGAGCCCCAAGGTTCCCTCTGGCTCTGCGGTCGCTGAGGTCACTAAGAGCTCCAGGTCTGCCAGCAGCGCCCAGCCTGGCCCACCCAAGCCCTCTGGACAGCTCTGTGGGGACCCCTGCCAGCCCCTCCTATCCTGGGTGGCCTACTGGAGAGGGAAGAACCCAGCGGGGGCGGGCAGGGGGAGCAGGACACCCAGACCCTGGCCCACTCTGCCACCTGCCAACAGGGACCTTGGGATCATCCTTCGCCATCTCCGGTCGCCTGTCTCCTCGGCTGTCAAATAAGGGAATACCCCGAATGTCCCTTCCGGGCCCCGGGTGGGCCATGAGTCCCTACAGCTCCTGGTCATGCAGCCCTTGAAGTTGGAGCTGGCGCGGGGCATGCAGGAGCCGATGCGGACACCAGTGAACCCCTGGGGCACGCCCTGGCGTCAGAGGGAGGTGGGGAGGACGGGCCTGGGGGCACGGGGAGAGCAGGCTCCTCCCAGCCCCAGTGCAGGCAGAGCTGGCCGCCCAGAGCTCTGGAGGTGAGGAAGGGTGGGCTCGCCTGGGATGGAGGGAGAGGCAGAGGTGGGCAGGGCTGGGACTAATGGGAACTGCTGGAGCTGGAGGGGAAGAAGTGGCTGACGATCGAGAAAGAGGAGGAAATGGAGCTGATTGGACGATGAGCACAAGGCGCCCTCCTGAGAAAGCGGCCCCTGGGAGTGCACAGGGCAGCAGCCCCTGAGAGGGCAGCGTTGTGGGGGCACAGGTTGGATGAGGTCCTATCCCCCTATCCACAGCCCTCTGGCTATGTGCGGGTGGTTTTTTGGGGTGGGAGAGAAGGGAGGGTGGGCAGAAGCCGCAGATTACCTTTGTCAAAAGCTAGGCTAGGGAAGCGGATGTGACTCAACCGATGGAGCGTCTGCCTACCCACGGAAGGTCCAGGGTTCCATCCCCAGGGCCTCCTGACCCGTGTGGAGCTGGGCCACGCACAGTGCTGCCGCACGCAAGGAGTGCCCTGCCACGCAGGGGTGTTCCCCCCTTAGGGGAGCCCCACATGCAAAGGAGTGTGCCCTGCAAGGAGAGCCGCCCACACGAAGAAAGCACAGCCCAGCCAGGAGTGGCACCACACACACACAGAGTTGACGCAGCAAGATGATGCACTAGAGACACAGATTCCCGGTGCCGCTGACAAGAATACAAGTGGACACAGAAGAACACACAGCGAATGGACGCAGAGATCAGACAGCTGGGGGTAAAGGGGGAAGGGGAGAGAAATAAATAAAATTTTTTAAAAGCTAGGCTAAACTAATCACGCCCCACCCCCAACCAGCAGGCTCAGAGTTTTAGGGTTTGCATATCAGATTCACGAAGACGGTCTCCCTAGAGCCCCGCAGCCGCTCAGTGGGGCAAGTGCTCCACTCATTTTACAGGCGAGAAAACCTGAGACCCAGAGAGGAACAGAGACCCGACCATGGCCTGCCGGCCCCAGCTCGGCAGGCTCCCACCACCCCAGGCTCCCACCACGCCGGGCCCCCACCACGCCGGGCCCCGAATCTGTAATCTGAGCAAGCAGGAGGTCTGCGTGGCCCCTGCCCCCAAACGAAAACTGCTCCCCCCACCCCGCAGCCTCCACCGGTGCTGGCCCTTGCAGGCTTCCCCTGGGAAGACCCCTGCCCAGGAGGATGGACGAGCCACCAAGTCCAGCTGCTCAGTCTCACTGCCCGAGAGGACAGGCCAGCCGGTCCTCCGTCCCCACCCTGGCCACAGACGTGGGATTTCTCGTGGCGGCGGGAAGAGAGGTGCAGTGTGGGGAGAAGCGCAGTCTGTTCTAAGGATGGATCTCAATGTCAAGCCCAGGTGACGCCTCCGCCCACGGCTGACCAGGCTGGCCAGCTCCACGTCAGGACCTGCGCTCGGAACCCTCGCCCCTGCTGGTGGGCTCTGCCTCCAAGGGCAAGCACTGCGCGGCAGGCGGCGACCCGTGTGGAGAATGCAGAACGCCAGGCCACGCGGGGAGAGTGGGGCCTGAGCTGGGGGAGCACATCTCCCTCCCTCACCCCTCACGTCTGGGCACCTGCTGTTGGCGCCACCTCTTTATAGTCCCAGCACCCTCGCCCTCCTCCCCATTCTGCTGCGCCTGGGCTAAAGGGAGGCAGTGCTTGCCGTTAGGAGGAGCCAGGGAAGACCTGAGTTCGAATCCCAGCTCGGCAACTTCATAGCTCAGTCATTCTGAGCAATTCTATCTCTCTGAGTCATCATCGCCTTGCCTGAGAAGGGGTGATAATGACACCTTCACAGGGCATGTGCGAGGGTTAAGACGGAACTTGGTAAGCTTTCCATTCCAAGTTCAAGTCCTCATTGTTTTTCTCCCAGGCCCTCGTGCAAGCCTCCTGGCCGCTGCCCCTTCCTCAGCCCCTTCTGTAATTCCTCCCCCACACTCCGCAGAGGGGCCTTCCCGAGGGGCCCATCTGACCCTGGCATTCCTGCGTTTTGAAATCTGTCAGTCCTGGGAGTGGGATGAAGTTAAAGAATGACTGTTAATTTGGTTTAAGACAGGTGTGATCAGGACATTGCGACTACATTTTTCATAGTCCCTAACTTTTAGAGACATAGTAAAATACTTACATATGAAGTGAAACGGGATCTGCTTCAACGTGACCAGAGGGTGGGGAGGAGCCGGGGTGGTGCTGGAGCTGAAACAAGCCCGGCAAGTCGTTAACTAGTGAGCTGGGGGGCACGTCTGTGGGGACCCTTCTGCTAGTCTCCCTACACTTGTGCAGGCTTGAAATTCTCTATAATAGCAAGTTTCTAAGGTGTGGAGGGAGAATGCATGGGCGCTAAAGGCTAAGTGGTGGGTACATAGGGTCACTAAACTCTTCTCCCTACTTAGTGCCCACTTGAAAGTTCATAATTAAAACTTTAAAAAGAGAAACGCAGCGGCCCCTCCTCAGCTCCTCTCCCTGGCCGCAGGGCCCCTGTTAGCCACGCCCACACCTGCGTCTCCCAGTCCCGTGGCCCCCTCCCCTTGGACGCGCCAGCAGCCAACCCCTCTGCTGTGTGCTCTGCCGGGCTCAGCGGCCACTTCTCATCTTGGCTGAGCTCATGAGTCTCCTCTGACAGCTAAAGTAGATACGAGCCCAGGTACTGGTTCTTCTGAGGGCTACAGAGACCCACAGGTTCTATGGTCATGGCAGATGGAGTTCAGTGCCATCTCAGTTGGCCCTACTTTGGAGTTTGTGTTTCTGTGTGATGGAGCTGGACTCAGATGTGATCTTTGTTCACAAGCCTCTCCTGTTAATTTTACCAAAACTGTAGTTGATGCTGGGGTTTAATGTATACACAGGGGACTTGAATCTCTGAATTGTCCATGTGACAGCCAGGCCTTGAGCCTCAACAGACTTGCAACTCCTACCCTCTGGTTTATTGGACTTACCCCACTCAGCTAACAGGGAGGTGAAGAAGGTCAACCACCACACCAGAGAGCCAAGAGTGCCTACAACTGCAAGCAGGACAACTGCATCCAGCATCCATGTGGAATCTAAGCCCCTTCTTGACATAGAGGTGGAGTGGACACGGCCATTCTAAGGTCCACAGGATGGAGGATTACAGTATAGAGTAGAGTGGACTTACTGATATTCTATTCTGGAACCATTGTGATTATTAATGGAAGTAAATGTAGCATTGATGTGGAGAAAGTGGCCACGGTAGCTGCTGAGGGTGGGGAGTGGAAAGAAGAGATGTGATGCGGGGCTTTTTCAGGACTTAGAGTTGTCCTGGGTGGTACTGCAGGGACAGTTACTGGACATTGTATGTCCTCCCATGGCCCACTGGGTGGACTGGGGTAAACTATAATGTGGACCACTGACCATGTGGTGCAGCAGTGCTCAGAGACATGTTCACCAAGTGCAATGAATGTCCCATGATGATGGGGGAGGTTGTGGTTATGGGAGGAGTGGGGTGAGGGGGGTGGGGTGGGGGGGGTAGGGAGTATATGGGGACCTCATATTTTTTTAATGTAACATTAAAAAAAAAAAAGACAAAAAAAAAGAGTCCCCTCTGGAGAAATGGTCCCCACTGTCCCCCGACCTCCCTCCAACAGAACTAACAACCACTGAACCCTGGGAGACCCCACGGCCCCTGCAGACCCGGGCACGCAGCAGGCCCGGGGTGGGGCTCGTCTTGGAGTGCCCAGGCCCAACACGGGGCTTGAAGCTCAGGAAATGTCCAAGCACCCAAAGTCCTCACCTAAAACGGGGCTCAGGCCAGCCACGGTGGATCTCATTTCCTGAGGTCGCCCTGCCCCCTGCTGGCGGAAAGAAGCATTGCTGGGCGCAAACCCGGACCCCACCGTTGTTCTGTCCCCGTGCACCAGTCCCCGCTTTGTTGAGGCTCCGCGGGGAGGCAGCACGGGGAGCCCGGCGCCACCAGCCTCTGGGGCCTCAGTGCCGGGTATGAGCCCGGCGGCCGCACCGAGGCCGGGCCTCCGCGGAACTCGCAGGCTTGCCGCTTCGGCTCAGCCGCCCTCTTCCGGGAGTGGCCGACCTGCCCCCCACCCCGCGCCTCCGCGCCGCTGCTTGGCCACCTCCCAGGGAGCCGTCAAGGCCACCAAGGCGCATCTCCACCGCGCGGGCCTCCCCCCCACAGGGGGCCCCTCTTCACAGCCCAGCCACGCCTCTCCACTGCGGCACCTGAAAGAGGGGCCTGAGGAGAGCCTGGTTCCCAGCCAGGGGTGAGCCGCCAGGGAACCCCGAGTGGGAAGCGGCCTTCCGCGCTGCGGAGGGAAGGCTGGCTCGTCAGAAGGGAAGCGAGAGCGGCTGTGCCTCGCCCGGGACCCCAGACTTCCTACTGCCAAGGCCCCACCTGCGCTGCCAGCACCTGACGGCTGAGCGCTTGAGTACAGCGGTGCTGCTGAGAAGCGAACTCGAAATGTTATATACATGCGAACACCGAAACACAAACTGGGGTAGGTGACACTACTTCTACAACTGTGACTTCTACGAAGTCTCAATACAGATCGGGTATTTCTGATGGAAATTTTGCGACCAAATTGCGATGTGCTTGAGTGTAAAATATATACAGATTTCAAAGACTGAGAATGAGAAAAGTTGGGAATGTGAAATACCTCAATAATTTTTTATATTGATTACATGTTAAAATGATAATTCTTGGCGTATAAATGAAGTATATATTAAAATTAATTTTGCATGTTTATTTTTACACTTTTTTAAACTCTGAAATTTTAAATTGCCTGCACAGTTTGCATTTGGCTCCCACGTGCTTCTATTGGACAGCGTTGCACTAAACCAGGGTTTTGTTTTGTTTTGGTTTTTAAAGGAGGTTTTTAAAGGATTGAAACTGGGACCTCGTACATGGGAGGCAGGCGCTCAACCACTGAGGTACAGCCCACCCTAGACCCGGGTTTCTTGATCTCAGCACTATTGGCAGCTGGGCTGGATAGTTCCTTGTTGTGAGGGGTGGCCTGCGCCTTGTAGGATGTTTAGATGCATCCCTGGTCCATACTCACTAGTTGCCAGTAGTGTCCCTGTCCCCCAGCTGTAACAACCAAAAATGTCCCCAGACACTGCCAACTGTCCCCTAGGGAACAAGAGTGCTGCCACCACCCCCCCCCTCTCCCTTCCCCACCGCCCCCTCCTTCCCCTTTCTGAGAACCGCTGTTCTAGACCCGCCCCACAGGTAACCGTAGTCTCCTATGAAAGGTGAGTGGGGACAGAACCCTTTGCGTTGGGGATGGACAGAAGAAAGTGGCACTGGCCATGGCTCCAGGGACCAAAAAAGCGGGCTAAAGGGAGCCAGCTTCAAGGTTCCACCAGGCCTGCCCCTGCTGTCCTGTCCATGGGCTCTGAAGCTGCGTGGCCTCGGAAGAGAAATGCTGAGGGTCCCCGAAGAGCTGCCTTGGCTGCCCTGGCAAAGGGGCCCTCCTTTGGGGCACGCTCAGAGAAGGTGGGTTGCTCGCAGAGCTGCCCCTGCAGGAGCAGGGGAAGACGCTCCCGGAGTGGGGGAGCACGCTCCCGGAGTCGGGGAGGACGCCTGGAGGAGAAGCATCTGAAGCAGAGGGAGGCGCCGTGGGCAGGGGAGCAGGGGGCTGAGAAGGACACAGCCAGGACAGGCACTGGGGCTCCTGGTCAGTGAAGAGCGGAAGCCCTGCTTGGGGCCGTGTGAGCCCTGGGGTTCATAACCCATCTAGAGAGGCAAGGGAGCAGTCCCAAGAGTGTATATTGCCCTTGCAACCAAAAAAAAGAATTGGGGGGGGGGAGTTGCTCTACCATGTTCTAATTTAATTGAGACTATTTTAAGTGACACTGCCTGCATCCCCAGGGCCTGAAGCATCTATGCCTGCAAATATCATCTCAGTCTCTCCTTCCCAGCCTCGCCAGCCCTCGACACAGTGCTTGGCACATAAGACATCAAACAAAGTGCATTTGAGGAAAGAAGGGACGGAGAGAAGGGGACTTGCCTGTGATTTTCTTGCAACGGAGGAGATCATCCCCAAGGGGACACAGGAGCCAGAGTTAGGAACTCCTGGAAGCTTAGACCCGGCCAGGGCCTGAAGTCATCTGGCCAGAAGCTCCGCCCCCACGGCGCTGTTCCTCCAGTGCTCTAACGGGGTCAGCACACTCGAATATTGCCATCCAGCTATGGTGGCACTCTCTGCTCTTCAGGGCAGCCCGTCCCACCTGGGACAGGCTCAGCTGCTTCACGTTCTTCACATCCACTGAAAAATATTAGAATTCAACAGAAAGTTCATCAGTGTGGCTGGAGACCAGATAGCACATCAAAACCTCTCCTAGACACCCCGCAATAACCAATTAGAAAATGTAATGGAAAAAATATCCCATGCACAATGGCCAACCTAGACTATAAAATACCTAAGAATAAACTTAACGAGAAATGTCCAAGTTCTCTATGAGGAACACAATAAAACTTTACTGAAGGACATACAAGAAGGTCTGAATAAATGGAGTGATAAATCAAGCTCCAAGATGGAAAGACTCAATAATATGAAGATGTCAATTCTCCCCAAATTAAATCTATAAATTCAATGCTTTCCCAATCAGAATCCTAAAGGGATTTTATAGAACTTGACAAGCTGATTTTAAAGCTCATCTGAAAGAGTAAACAAGCAAGGGCCAAGAGCATTTTGAAAAGGAAGAAAAATGAAATGAGACTTGACCTACCAGATGTCAAAACAAACTATAAAACTCAAGTAATTAAAACAAGGTGGAGTTGAGAGATCAAAGGACCAGAACAAAGAATCCAGAAACCAACCTATGGCAATTAGGGGAATTTAGCATATTCACAGAAGTGGCATTTTGAACCAGTGGGGAAAAGAGGGGTTGATTACCCAATGTATTTATAAATAGTATGGGATGATTGTTTACCTATTTGAAAAATAAAATAAAGTTATTGGGGAGTAGGTGTAGCTTAGTGGTTTGAGTACCTACTTCCCGTGTATTAATACAAAATTCTGGGTTCAATCCCCAGTACCTCCTTAAAAAATAAAATTAAAAAAAAAATTATTATTACCACTAATAGTATTATTATTCTAGTTCACATCATGCCCTAAAGTAAATTCCAAGTGTATTAACAATCTAAGCATTTTTCACTCAATTGCAATGGTATTAGAAGGCAAGAGAAATCAATATTTTCTAATCTTGGGCTAGGGAACTCCTTTCTAAACAAGACATAAAATCCTGAAACCATCAAGGAAAAGTCAGGCAGATTTGACTATGTTAAAATTAAGCATTTCTCTATGTCACTAAACTAAAAAGCAAGTGAGACTGGGAGAAAATATTTTCAAGATATATAATAGGCAAGATCCAACAAATCAATAAGAAAAGGACACTCCAAAAGAAAAATGAGCAAGGATATGATCAGGCAATTCACAGAAGAAAAACTACAAATGGAAGCTTATGAAATCATCATGTGCCTCATGTGTAATCAGGAAAGGACAAATTAAACCTACAGCAGCAGCCCCACTGCTGGGCAGATGTGGGGAACGGCACTCTGCAGCGGGAGGGATTTGAACGGCAGACGCTTTTTTGAGGGTGGCATGGGAGCAGCTATCAAAACTTAAAAGGACAGTCCTCCACGCAGCCATTCTGATCCGGGGACTCTGTCGTCAGAGCGCTGCCACGTACAGATGGCTGCGCACAAAGCCCCACGCCTCTCCCGCGCTGGAAGCCCTCAGGAGTGCCGACTTCCTCCGAGGGTGGTTGTCTTGAACCCAGCTCCGAGAGGCGGTCCGCGCTGCGCAGAGCCCGCGGGAACGCTGGCCTTCTGACTCGGCCGCCTCACTTCAGGTGGCACAGCCCTTTACTCAGTGGCCCCAGCTCGCTGCTGTGAGTAAGAGCCCAGCCAGCGGGGCTGCTTCACGGGACGCGCGTCTGCCGTCCTGTCCCAGGTTCTCCCTCGGCAGGACGACCTCCCTTCTACTGCCATAGCGGGCGTCTCAGCTCAGGCCCCCCGACCTTGCCCCCGGGCTGCAGGTTCTGCTCCTCGTAGGTCACTTGCTTCGGTTTCCCCCAAACCAGTTCATGCCCTGGGTGGTCCGCAAGGACATCTGCCGAAGCACAGCTGTGACCATGTCTCTCCAGCGCTCACCGCCCTGGGATGGGTCCCCTCTGGGGACGCCCCTCAGCTGGGCACTAAGCCACCTGCCATCCAGCCCCATCCTCCTTTCCAGGCGTCCTCTCCTCCCCCACCACGATGCACGTCCCGCACTCGTCTCTGGCTAGAGAGCACCCTCAGGCATTGGCCTGCTCGGGCCTGGCTGCAGGGACTCTGGGGTGGCCCAGGGGAGGAGTGCGAGGCACCAAAAGGCTCTGCTACAGGCCACCCCTGGCACACTCAGATCCACTCAGGCGCCACATTAAGTCCAGGCTGTTCTGTCACTGACTCGTCAAGGTGATAGCGTTTTTTATAAGAAGACTTTAAGCAGGTAACGAGCAGGCTACCACTGAGGTCAACGGGCTGCATCCTGCTGGGGACCCTGTGAGAGACTGTGTAGAACACATAGATTTGCTCCACCGAGGGTCAAAGAAGGGGTGTTTATCCACTGACTCCTGCCCCCGTTGCTTGGGGGGTGTTAGCTCCCCACTTCCAGGCTGTCTGGCACGTGGACGGAGCATGTGCTGTGAGTAGAGAGGGGCAGACGGCCACCAGCCTGATGTGTGCAGCCACGGGCAGGAGCCTCAGGCGGCTGGAGAGGGCACAGGCGGCAGTGCCCGGCCTTTGACATGCAACACCTCGTTTAATTACGACAATAATCCTCCAAGGCAAGTGTTATTATAATTAACCCCAGTTTACAGCTGAGGAAACTGATGAGCCAGAAGGTCACATAACCTGCTCAAGACCCCGTGACTAAGCGAGGGGAGAAGTCAGTCTGCAGAGCAGGGGCTGCTGGGAGCCTGGGTCACCCTGCGTCCTGGGCAGGCACGGAGCGAGGTGGGGAGCCGAGTGGGTCTCTCTCTTCTCCCCCAACTTCTTCAAATCCTTAGTGCAGAAGCTGGCAAAAGAGTAGGGCCACACAAATGTTAGGGGCTCAGAGGTGGCAACATTGAGCGGTATTTCTTGAATATAGTTTATATGTTGCTCAGCAGCCATCTCCACTACAAAACAAAACAAAACAAAAAAAATTCACCAACATGGATTTGGGAAACATTTGACTAAGTGTGAAGCAGAGTACCAGGGATTCCAAGGTTCCAAGAATGCCATTTTTCATCTTTCAGGGGCAAAGGAAAAAAGGAAAGGTAGTATGAAAGCACAGAGGAAACAGGCCGGATGACAGGCGGGCAGGAGTGGGATGAGGCTCACGGTGAAGGGTCCTGGGCTGGGTGGATTTCCTGGGAAGCTCAAGAAGCCTGAACCTCAGGGCCCTTCACTTGAATGGCACCCATCCAAGAACCAATGTGCTCTCATGGCTGTCTGTTTTTGCAAAATTTGCAAAGGAAATATATTTTAAGGGCACCTAGATTAAGACCCTTAGGTTTCCTCTCTCCAGCTTTCTCATCACACTCCCCCTCTGGTGGAACTGTATCGGAGTAGATGTGGGCGTGTTTGGGAATCTGGCTAAGGACGAGTTGAGTTGGGGATACATTTAATTTGGGTTTTGTGGGATTCCTGTATGTGACTCTCAAACACGTCCACATACAGATGAGTGGCCTCCTGGTTACAGGACTTCTCCCACCCCTCACTTTACAGACTCACCCAACACCGCGGCAGCCATGTGCAGAAGTTGTACGGTGATAGAAACGTGTTCCACAGCCCTGGGCAGAAGTGTGTGGGTGGTGGAAAAGAAACAAGGTTTGATACGTACAGAGTCAGCAACTAATCTTTGAAAAATTCTTCTAATCATCAAACATGTAATATTTGTAAACAGTGAATTTTGTTTTTCACCAATACCTGGTCAAAATAGATATTCTCTCTCATTAGGAATATTCCCAATAATGTAATATATTCAAGTATGAATGCATCATCACTTTTTCATTTTGTTTTACATAGAATATATCAGAATTTCACTATCTGTCAGGTACAACCAGCAAGCACATATGTAGGTAAAGTGTGTGCATCCCAACTATATATAAATTTTCTTTTGAAGATTTATTTATTTATGTATTTATTTTCCCCCCTCCCCCTCCTCCTGCCCTGCCCTGCTGTTTTTGCTGTGTTGTCTTTTCATGTTCTCTCCACTAGGATTCACTGGGATTCTATCCTGGAGACTCCTGATGTGGAGAGAGGTTCCCTGTCAATTGTGCCACCTCAGTTCCTGGATTCTGCTGCACTTTACCTTGATCCTCCCCTTGTCTCTCTTTTGATGCGTCATCTTGCTGCGTGACTCACTTGTGTGGAGCACTGGCTCACCATGTGGGCACTTGTGCAGGCACAGGCTTGCCATGTGGGCATGCTTTCTCTTCTTCTTTTTCATCAGGAGGCTCCAGGAATCGAACCCAGGTCCCTCCATATGGTAGGAGGAAACTCTATCAGTTGAGCCACATCCACTTCCCTGTATATAAATTTTTAAAGCCTTTCTTCTCATATGGTTATGAAAATTTATCTTTCTGTTCTCTTTAGAAAATCATCATCATATGAAGAGGCGATCATATTGCTTGCCTAAACTGTAGGAAATAAAAATTATTTCAGGTGTATTTCCAGCAGATTAATGAAAAATACTATATTATTTTTCTGAACTTTGTGATGTTTATAGCAGTTGTCAGTTCTTTCAAATTTGCAATTTATTGTGATTTCCTTTTTAAATAAATGTCCACACTTGTGCTTAAATTTCTTTTTGTAATTTGTTTTCTCTTTGTTAAAGAGGGCCTCCAAAATTGTATGAGGATCAAGTTCCAAAAATCCTGGATCTGCCCCTGCTCCCTGGAAGGGATGACCACTGAGTCATTTTAATGGAGGGGTGAGATTCTAGGGACAGAATGGAATGAGCAGGAGACAGTCCAAACAGCCCCAGACAGCATTAGCCTCTAGACTCAGCTAGGGTCCTGGTTTCCCTGGGCCAGACCCACTCCTGGAGCTGCACATATTCCTGGTCCCCGTGTAGCCTGGGTCGCTCTCCCTTTATTCTGAGCCTGCAGCCAGTTTCTCCAGGTGCTTCATCCTGGGTCGGGGGACTGTGGTGGACCTCCACGCTGTTTATCAAATCTTTCCAGCTCCCTGCTCTCCAGGCATATGGTAAAATTGCACTTCCCCACTCCCTTTGTAGCTAGGCACAGCCACAAGAGCTGAAACTTAAGGTCCAGGGCTTATCTGCCACATCTCTATCCCAATTTTACAGTGATCACAGATGCATGCAAGAGATGAGGCCTCCATCAGCGTAGGTCCCTGTGTGACAACACAACCTCCATTGTTCATGTTGCGAGAAAAAGTATACTTTGTTGGGCTGAGCCACTGAAATATGGGGGTTATTTGTTATGGCAGCATAACCCAGCCCATCCTGACAGAGGCATCCAACAGGGGTTAAGGCTACTTCAGCCCAACGTGGGTTCCCAAACTGCCTAGTTGTTAATTCTTCTATTGATATTCCACCTCCAGAGAGCCTGGCTCATGAGTCAAAGCATATGCCACTGGAGCAAAAAGGGATCACAGGGGAATTCAAATTTCCTCCATAAAGATGACATGGCACTTTCACATTTAAACCCACCCTCTTAACCCGCCCACAGCACAAGCAATGACAGGCTAGGAGAGCCACAATAAGTACTCCTGTTCAAGAGAGGAGGAGGCACACAGCAGGCGGAGGGCCACGGGCTTCTGAGACCCAGCGTAGCACACGTCAGCAGTGCCTGGATCCCTGGGAGTGATTTTCTATGACTCTTGTCTCAGCCAACTGAGCTCCTGCCTCTGCAATCTGACTTTTCTTTTTATAAGAAATAGGTTCTTTGAAATGGAGTAGCTTCTCACTCTGCTTTCTACCTCTAGGTCACAGGGACAGAGGATTCTTCATTTTTCATTGTCTCTGTCCTTTTCAGTTCAAGTTGGTAGTGCCATTCCCAGTACAATTACCTTTAAAACTTGGTGAGGTTCCAGTGGCTCTTACTGAGCTTTATTCTATTAGATGAAAATTACACCCACGAATCTTTTCAAGAGAGGCCCCCCTCTTCCTTGGGCCGAGAGTCAGGATGCTGCCGGATGCCCCTCAGACTCACGACTCTGAAGATTCTCAGAAGCCCAGTCACTTACCTGAGAGCGTCTAAAAGATGCAGTCTTACACCTGTCCAAGGTCTCAACAGCCTTTCCGCTTCTCCCTTCCCCTGATCTCTACCAAGCTGTCGTGGCTTACTTTGAGAAGCTTTTGCTGGCTGGAGACATTGTCCTGAGCCCTTTCTCTGTCCTCTAAATTCTGTTCAGAAACGGAACAGCTCATTTGATAGCTCAGTGTTCTCTCCCTTCTCAGTGGTAACACAGGCAGCTGGGAGCAAGGCGGCACTTTAATATTCTGCTGAAAATGCCTTAGCCAGCGCCAAGGGACCACTCCGTGCCCTTTCTCTCTTCCAGGTCCCTGAAGGTGACAGTGATCCTGATTGTTCTTGAGTCCTCTTTTTCCAATAACAATTTCCTCAGTCTTTTTAAAAAACGTTTTATATAACATACATACAAAGCAGGACATAATTCTTAGGTGCGCAACTTGAAGAATTTTCACAAATTGACAGCTCCACATTCACAATACACAGATCAAGACATAGAAAATACCAGAGGCCCACTCATAGCCTCTTTCTGTCACTAAATTCCCGACAGCAATAAATACCCTGCGATTTAACGTGATAGATTAGTGTTTTTAAGTCAGATTTATTGAGATACAATTTACATACAGTAAAATTCATGCTTTTTAGGTGAACAATTCTATGAATTTTGACAAAGGCATCCACTCATGTAACCACACCACAATCAAGATACAGAATATTTTGATGACCCCATAAAGTTCCCCTCTGGCCCTCTCGTCAATCCCCTCCCCTCCTGTCACCTCCAGGCTGGTGCAAGCATTGAGTTTTTCTCTCCCTATGTTTTGTGCTTTTCAGAATGTAATACAGAATGTAAAAGAAATTGAATTACACAGTACGTAGGCTTTTTAAAATTTTTATTTTATTTTTTGTCTTTATTCATTTTTTAAATATTACATTCAAAATATATGAGTTCTCCATATACCCCCCCACCCTCCTCACTCCACTCCTCCCCCCATAGCAACATTCTCCTCCATCATCATCAGACATTCATTGCATTTGGTGAATACATCTCTGAGCATCGTTGCACCTCATGGTCAATGGTCCACATCGTAGCCCACACTCTCCCACATTCCATCCAGTGGGCCATGGGAGGACATACAATGTCCGGTAATTGTCCCTGCAGCACCACCCAGGACAACTCCAAGTCCCGCAAACGCCTCCACATCTCATCTATGCCTCCCATTCCCCACACCCAGCAGCCACCATGGCCACTTTCTCCACACCAATGCCACATTTTCTTTGATTACTAATCACAATAGTTCATGAATAGACTATCAGTAAGTCCATTCTAATCCATATTCTATTCCTCCATCCTGTGGACCTTGGATTGGTTGTGTCCACTCCACATCTATACCAAGAGGAGGCTTAGATTACACATGGATGCTGGATGCAATCCTCCTGCTTTCAGTTGTAGGCACTCTTGGCTCCATGGTGTGGTGGTTGACCTTCTTCAACTCCATGTTAGCTGAGTGCGGTAAGTCCAATAAACCAGAGTGTAGAAGCTGAAGTCTGTTGAGGCTCAGGACCTGGCTATCATATGGTCAGTCCAGAGATTCAGATCCTCTGGGTATATATTAAACTCCAGCATCAACTACAATTCTGGTAAAGTAACAGGGAAGGCTTGTGAAAAAAGATCACATCTGAGTCCAGCTCCATCACACAGAAACACAAACTCCAAAGAAGGGCCAACTAACATGGCACTGAACTCCATCTGCCATGACCATAGTACTGTGGATCTCTGTAGCCCTCAGAAGAACCAATACTCGGGGTTGTATCTACATTATCTGTCTCTGGGACTCTGCTGAGGTGTGTATAAGGGTGACTCCTCCGATAACCTCCCAGCTCTTTTTTGGAGACTCATAGCCATATAAACTCATTTGTCCTTTCCATTTCCCCCTTGATTCAGGTCAAAAAGCATTTTTTAACTCCTGGTATTATATGTAGACTGAGATTTTCTGCTGGTCTGAGTTGAACCTTTTATTCAAGGTCCTTTTGTAGTTACTTCATCAGCTGATACTTGGTAGTAATCTCTCGGCACCAGGGAGGCTCATCCCTGGGAGTCATGTCCCACGCTGTGGGGAAGGCAACACATTTACATGCTGAGTTTGGCTTTGAGACTAGCCACATTTGAGCAACACGGAGGCTCTCAGGAGGTAACTCTTAGGCACCCTGCAGCTCTAGGCCTTGTTCTTATTTCAGGTGTACAGGCTCACAAGCATAGTCATTAGTGTCAAGGGCTCATTGTTGGACCTTCATTCTTTTTTGATCATTGTTGTAGCACTTAGGGGATTTGCTGTCCCTTTAGGGACTGTGATAGAGCTCCCCTGTCTAGGAACTCAGCACTCCCTCAGTTGTTTTTAATTGTATCCACTATGAAAATATCCAAACATTTTTATGTATCCTGGATATATGCCCTGGAGAACTCCCTGCCAATCATGTGTCCCCTGTCAATAACATCCCACACTAGTATTCCTCCACTGCCATTGTTGAACCGCTCTGTGATCCAAAACTTCCTGAAAAGTGAAACCCAATATATTCCCAGGTTCCATTAATAGTAAAATGGAATATAGTGATGAGTTTAAAGGTTAGATATAGAATATATATTTGGAAAAATTACAGTAAAAATAAATTGGGGTATCAAAAAATTTAAAAATGCAAAAGCTTTGTTTTTGATGTTTTGCCTTCCATCACTGCAATAAGTGTTGCCCTGTATGCAAATTGGCAAGGCAACTACTTCCGTCTTTTCCTCAGTGTCTATGTCCTATCTTTTTCTTTTCTTTTTTCTAATTATTAAGCTTATCTTCACAAGAGTTTTAGATCACAGTAATTCATATATACAATATACAGTACTCCCACATATCCAATATAAAACCTTTTCCCTTACACAGCAATAATCTTTTTACATTTTCATACTATATTTACTGAAACTGATATACAGATATTGAGACAATAGCTTTCAAACAAGGTAACATTTGTGTTTACACTGTGGTTTATATTTTAGACTATACAATTTTCTAAATTTTTAGTTATTTTATTTTTACATTATGACTTACATTTTAGCCTATCAGCCCCTATATATTTGTGGTGTAATTTTACATGTCTTATATCCATCCTTGCGTACTCTTGTGAAACACTTCTATTGCCCACACAGTTACATTGGTTCCACCTATTCAATACCTCCTTCCCCCTCCCCTTAGGGCCCACAGTGACAGTCAATCTTCATTGTTTGAAGGGCCATGTTCAGAGATACTTGCAACAGTGTTGAGGGTTTGACAAGCTCAACTGCCCTAATGCCCTGGGAGCCACCGTTTCTCTTGAGAGATACAGTTCCCTCTATTTGATGGCATCAGTCCTCCCCAGGATGTGGGTATACCTTCACTCTCATTATATGGATCTCTACCCAATGATATAACCGACTATGGCAAAATGAGCATTCACATATTCCCTAGGAGCCTGTCCTGTGTCAGATTATCCCCTTTAAGCATCTTAAAGAGGTAATTTTCCTTATTATATTTTTGGAAAGGTTTTCTCAGCATTATACTCTCAACCAAATACCTGACAATCTCCTATGTTCATATGTTGCTCCATCCTCCCCCCAATTTCTTGGGCAATATTAGTACATAGCCTTTTGAGTGTAACTTCTGTCCCTCAGCCTAATGCTTTCAAAATTCATGCAAGTTGTTAAATGCATCAGGGGGGAGTGGACTTGGCCCAGTGGTTAGGCGTCCACCTACCACAAGGGAGGTCCGCGGTTCAAACCCCAGGCCTCCTTGACCCGTGTGGAGCTGGCCCATGCGCAGTGCTGATGCGCGCAAGGAGTGCCCTGCCACGCAGGGGTGTCCCCCGCATAGGGGAGCCCCATGCGCAAGGAATGCACCCCATTAGGAGAGCCGCCCAGTGCGAAAGAAAGTGCAGCCTATCCAAGAATAGCTGCACACACACGGGAGAGCTGACACAGCAAGAAGATGCAACAAAAAGAAACACAGATTCCTGGTGCCACTGATAGAAGCGGTCACAGAAGAACACATAGCGAATGGACTGAGAGCAAACAACGGCGGGGTTAGGGGAGGAAGGGGAGAGAAATAAATAAATAATAAATCTTTTTTAAAAATGCATCAGGAGTTCACTCCTTGATATTATTCAATAGTATTCCAATATATGACTGCACCACCATTTGTTTATCAGCTCAGTTGTTGTAAGACATTTACATTGTTTCCAGTGGGGCTATTACAAAGAAAGCTGCTGTAAACCTTGCATATAGGTGCTTGTGTGGACATTTAGTTTTAGTTCTCTTGGGTAGAGAACTAAGATGGGATCACTGATTCATAACTGAAGTGCATGTTTATCTTCATTAAGCTACTACCAAATTGTCTTCCAAAATCAGTTTGTTTTTTCCAGCAGCAGTGAGGGTTCAGGTGGCTCCACGCCCACCGCACAGGGTGCCATCAGGCTTGGGGGTGTCGGGTCATTCCAAGAGGCGTGTAGGCGCATCTCACTGTGGATCTAGGTTCCCTGATCACCTCATGCGAAGGGTCTCTCCACATTATCTCCATGCTCTTGCCTTTCTCCCCGTGGCAGCCTACTGTGGCTTGCCACTCAGCCCTGGTGTGGGGCAGGGAAGGGATGCCTCCGTCATCCCAGGTGGTGGAGTTTTCCCAGTGTCCTGCCTCCAGGCTCTGCCTGAGGTCCCACGTCTTGTGCCCCTCCCCGGGGGCAGCAGGCCTGTAAAGGAAGGAGAAGAGAATCCTGGGCCCAGAACCGGTCCTGCAGCTCCCCCAGGGGCCGAGGGCTTCTTTCTCCTCCCGGAAATGAAGTTACAATGGGTCTTTGTGGCGCCCTGGGAGCGACAGGGTTCGGTGGCCCTCTCCCAGCAGCTCAAGGCTCCTCTGAGACAAAGGTGGGGACAGGGCAGCAGCAGCCAAGCCCCTCCTGCACACCTGCACCGCTGGGGTATCTCGGTCCCTTCTCCTGTCCTTGCCCGAGGCGTTCTCAGGAGCTGGTGGAGGTCCACAGGGTAAAAAGCCTGTTCGCGCGCGCACACCCTCCCAGCCCGGCCCAGCTCTTCCAGGCTGGCAGCCCAGGCATGGCTTCCACGCGTGTTGGGGTTTTAGCCGAGGCCTTCTTCCCGCTTTCGCGGGGGCTGCCCCTTCCTCGGTGCTCTGCCAGTCTTCCAGTGCAGGGCCCGTCACCCTGAGTTCGGGCTACTCGGTAGCTCTGTGTGACCTTAACTTCTTGATGAGCTCAAGAGACGTGCTTTTGTAGTATTTCCAGGCTTTTCTCATTGTTAGAGTGGGAGCAACACTCTTTCCAGGTTTCTACACCCCAGGTGGAGGTAGAAATCCTCCTTTCTGTCTTTTATGCCTTCCTTCCACCTGTTACCCACCGCCCACTTCAGGTTTATCTCATGGCAACACTCCACTTCCAGGTACTAATTTCTGTTCCTGTTATCTACTGTTGTGTAACAAACACTCCAAAAGTTGGTGGCCTGAAAAAAAAAATGTGTTGTTACTTCTCACGGTTCTGTGGGTTGCCTTGTCCCTGCTGGCTGTTTTCTCTTGGGGACTCAGGTGTGACTGCGGGTAGACAGAGGTGCGGGAGCTGAAGTCCATCCAAAGGCTTGGCCGCTCTTGACCCCCGATGGCTGAGGCAGGGGGCTGCAGATGGGAGCTCCCCGAGATGCGGACCAGTGCGCTACATATGCGTCGCCTCTCCCTGTCTCTGGGCTTCTCACAGCGTAATGACTGGGTTCCAAGAGAGGGCACCCCAAAGTGAGAGTTTCCGGAGACCAAGGCAGATGCTGTAGGCTCCTTCTGACCTAGCCTCAGAAGTCACACAGTGACACGTCTGCCACATTCAGTGCAATAGAGCCCAGATTCACTATGGGAGAAAACTATACAAGGGCATCCAGTTGGGGGCCAAGTTCCACGGGGAGCCATCTTTTGGAGACTTCTAACATATTCCTAACACTATATGCAGAAAAGGACCTTCCTCATTTAAGTCTTAAATTTATGTAACTATAAAGGTAACAGAAGAAAAAGATTATTTTTGTGACAGAGTTGAAAAAATACTTATAAAACCAAAATAAAGCTTCAAAAACACAAACTCATAGGGCAGAGAGAGAAAAAAGATGAATCCTATTAAATCAAAACAAAAGATTTCTACAAGAAAGGAAAGCATGGAAGCAGTTAGTGTACAAATGAGCAGAATGGGAGGAGATATTTGCAAGATCTAAATTAACAAGCAATTAATGCCCAGTTGTAAGTTCCTGCAAATCAACAACAACAACAAAGATGACACTCTAAATTTTTAAAAAATGGGCAAGGATATTAAAAAGCAATTTACAAAACAGTAAGCCCCAAATGTTAACAAGCATATGAAGAGGTGC
Source organism: Dasypus novemcinctus (assembly GCF_030445035.2). Lineage (NCBI taxonomy): Eukaryota > Metazoa > Chordata > Mammalia > Cingulata > Dasypodidae > Dasypus > Dasypus novemcinctus. The sequence goes on along the minus strand of NC_080678.1, from coordinate 79,933,356 downwards.
TCAAAATCATTAGTAATCAGAAAACGCAAATAAAATGACAGCGAGCTATCATTTTATACCTATTAGCCTGGCAAAAATTAAAAAGCTAGATGATGCCAGTGCAAGTACATATGGACAAGGAACACAGGGAAACCGGAACCCATACACACAGCAGGAGAGAAAGAGGGTGGCACAGCCATTCTGAACAGCATCTGGGACTATTATGAGCTAGATAAATGTGAGGAGAATTGTGGGATTTATAGAGTATGCATATATTTAAGGACATCGTCTCAGGGATATTCACACAGGCCATGGGCTATGGGACGAGGCTGCTCACTGCAGGGTCATTCTCTGATGTTCTGTTTAGTGTGTGGATGCACATCTGTGCTTGGGGTGTGGGGTGGGCAGTGCAGGGAGTTGGAAACACCCTGAGTGTCCATCACTAGTAGAACAATGAGCCATGGTGGAGTCTCACCATGGAAGACTAAGCAGCCATTACCACTTATAGATTAAGTACCCAAATAGCAACATGGATGGATCTTAACTTTCCACTAAGTAATAAACACTTGTAAAAACAGAATGATATATATAAAATGATGCTAATTACATATATTTAAAATACATATAGAACAATACACATTTTTCAGGAATATATAAAACAAAATACATATTAAAATATTAGAAAGATTGTTATAGGGAGAAAGAATAAAAGAAGAGTATAGGGGAAAAGTTAATAAAAAAGAAATTCTTTTTTTTTTAATTAATTAAATTATTTATTTCTCTCCCCTTCCCCTCCACCCCAGTTGTCTATTCTCTGTGTCTATTTGCTGCGTCTTCTTTGTCTGCTTCTGTTGTTGTTAGCGGCACTTGAATCTGTGTTTCTTTTGGTTGCATCCTCTTGTTGTGTCAGCTCTCCGTGTGTATGGCGCCATTCCTGGGCAGGCTGCACTTTCTTTCGCGCTGGGCGGCTCTCCTTACGGGGCGCACTCTTTGCGCGTGGGGCTCGCCTATGCGAGGGACACCCCTGCGTGGCAGGGCACCCCTTGCGCGCATCAGCACTGCGCATGGGCCACCTCCACACGGGTCAAGGAGGCCCCAGGTTTGAACCGCGGACCTCCCATGTGGTAGACGGACGCCCTAACCACTGGGCCAAGTCCGCTGCCAAAAAGAATTTCTATTCTAAGAGGACTTAAACTGCCTGACTCCAAGGTTTTTTAATCAAGCTCCAGTAATCAAGACAGTGCACTACTAGGGAAGCGGATTTGGCTTACCTGATAAAGCATCCGCCTACCACATGGGAGGTCCAGAGTTCAAGGGCCTCCTGACCTGTGTGGAACTGGCTCACACACAGTGCTGATGGGTGCAAGAAGTGCCATGCCACGCAGGGGTGTCCCCCGCATAGGAGAGCCCCCCACACAAGGAGTGCGCCCTGTAAGGAAAGTCGCCCCGCACGAAAATAGTGCAGCCAGCCCAGGAGTGGTGCCACACACATGTAGAGCTGACGCAGCAAGATGACGCAACAAAAAAGAGACCCAGTTTCTCAGTGCTGCTGATAAAAATACAAGCGGATACAGAAGAACACACAGAGAATGGACACAGAGAGCAGACAAGTGGTGGGGGTGGGGGGGAAGGGGAGAGAAATAAATAAAATAAATATTAAAAAAAAAAAAGACAGTGCACTACTGGCGTCAAGATGGACAAATAGATCACTGGAAGTTATTAGAGCCTCCAGAAATAAATCCATACGTACAGGGTCAACTTAATATTTTTTTTTTTACAAAGGTGGAGAGGAAATTCAGTAGAGAAAGGAAGTACTGAATGTCTATATGCAAAAAGTAAATTTGGATTCATAATTCACACCATATGAAAAATCAAAATGGATCGTAGACCGAAATGTAAAACCAAAAACCACAAAACTTTTCGAAGAAAACAAAGGAGAAAATCTTTGTGACTTTGACTTAGACAAAGATTTCTTAATTATAACACCAAAATAGCAATCCATAAAAAAAACTTTGATAAATTTAATTTCATAAAAATTAAAACTTCTGCTTTTTGAAAGACGCTCAAAGAGAATGTAAAGAAAATATTTACAAAGCATATAGCTGATAAAATTCTTGCATGCAAAATTCAGTAAGAACACACACTCACAAACAAAATGGGCAGGAAATTTGAAAGGATAATCTGGCAAAGATGATTTGCCAATAGCAAATAAATACCTGAACAGATGTTCAGCATCATTAGTCATTAAGAAGACCCAAATAAAAACCACAAAGGGGTATCACTAGACATCAATTAGAATGGCTGAACTTTTAAAGATTGACTATACCAAGCTTTGGTGAGAATGTGGAGGAATTGGAATTCTGTATACCAATGGTGAGAATATTTTTTGGAAAAGAGTTTGGCAGCTTCCAAAAACATTGTAAACATACACCTACCATATGACCCAGCCGCTCCACTCTTAGGTATTTATCTAAAGAAATGAAAGTATATGTCCATACAAAGATGTTTATAAGACAAATGTTCACGGCAGTTTTATTTGTGATAGCTCCTAACTGGAAGCCACCTAAATGTCCATCAACAGGTGAATGAACAAACTGTGGTATAATATAAACAATAAATAGTGAGACACTATAAATAAAAAACACATTTTAGCAATACAAAGGAAAGAACTACTGATAAGAGCAACCACATGACTGAGTTTGAAAATAATTAGGTGGAGTGAAAGAGACACAGAGGAGTGCATACTGTATGATTAATTTCCACTTCATAAAACACTGGAAAATGCAGATGTTAGTGACAAAGCAGGCCCGCGTTGCGTGGAGATGGGCTGCGGGGAGGGAAGGGTTTCAAAGGGGCGAAGGAAACTTTAGGTTCAGAATCGTGACTGCGGTGTTGGCTTCACAGAAATATACATGTGTCGAACATACCAAATGGAACACTTTAAATTTGTGCAGGTCATCGCATCAATAATACCCTAATAAAGTGCTGTTTTTTTACAGGAAGTGTTCGGTGCTCTCGCGCCCAGGATGCCACAGCAGCGAAGGCGCAGTGCACGGCCCAAGGCGCGGAGTCTGCACTCGGAGCAGCCTGCACTCGGAGGCTCCCGGGAACAGGGCACCGAGCACAGCTCTGCGGGGAAAGTGCTGGAAAGGAGCAGAGCCCGGGGATCCGTCTTCCCGGGTGAGCGCGCCCGTTAATCATTACCTGGCTTGGCGGGACCCCTCCCCGGCTCGGGCTCCTCCCCGGCCCGGGGCGGCCCTTGCCTGGCCCCGCCCGGCGGCTCGGCCAGTGCGCGGCCCGCGGCGCTGCCCCTCGGCTGCTGCTCGCCCGCGTCCGCCCCGCGCTCGGACATGGTGAGAGGCGGCCCTGTGCGCGCCGCGCTCGGGGCTGCGGGGTGCGGGCTGGCGCGAGAGGGGGCCCCGCCGGCGGCTCGGAGGGGAGGCTGGGGCCCCGCGCAGGTGCCCGGCCCGGGCGGGCCTCTCTCCGTCCCGGGCCCGCGGGCCGCGAGGTCGGGAGTGGGAAGGGCCGTCCCGAGTCCCCTGCACACCTGCCGCGCGGGCCGCGGAGTGGCGGCCTCGAGTTCACCGCCTGCTCCCACCTCCCGGGGGCGCGCGAGGGAAACTGAGGTCCAGCGAGGGGCGGTGGCCGCGACTCCGGAGCCCAGGCCCGCGGCCGCTGACGCCCAGGCTGCTGCTCCCTCCACCGCAGCGCGGGGGTGAGGCGGTGGGGCCTGGGGAGGGGCCACAGTGAGCGAGCAGATTTCACCCCCCTTAGTGGCTCGGGTTCTTTTTATTGTTCTTTTTGTTTTGTTTTGCTTTGTTCTTTTGCTTGTGTTTTATTTTCTTCTGTTCTGTTTTGGGGGAGGTGCCTCGGGGGGCGGGAGCTGTGAATTTGCGTGTTCCTCGGCTGTCACTGCCCCTCCTGCACCTCTGACCTCGCCGCTGGGCACCCGTGCTCTGAGGCAAGAGGCAGAGTCCAGGCCTGACAGGTGATTTACTAAGCAGACAAGGCCCCTTCCCCCTCACTAATTCGAGATCGCAGAGGGGCAGTCTCTTCAGCCCCAGGCTGGGGGACCTGGGAGATTTCAGAAGCCTCTAAAGAAAAAGGGGGTTCCCTGGGAGCTACCCCTTCAGAACCAAGGGAGTAAACAGCGGGTTCTAATGGCTTGGCTGACGTTGGACATCTGGTTGCTTGGAAACACAGACCAGGCTCATCAGCCACCGAGAAACAGCAAGTTCTAGAATAGAGATGAGCTTCGGCAGATGATGGCAGTAAATTCTGCCATCTCTGCAGCCATCTAGAGGGGAGGGGAGGCAAGGGACCAGACCAGATCAGTCTGGACTGAATTTCAGGAGGGAGGACTTACCAGAACATTGCAATATGCCTCGGGTCCTACCCAAAACCTATGGTGTCCATCTCAAGCCCATTGGCCTCAGAAAATTTTTAATAAATGCAGATAACTGCTCGCTTAATAATAATGCAGTTTACTAACTTGTCCCACTGGGCCCTTAGGCTGACCCGTTAGGGGGGTTCTTGTTCCCCTTAACCTATAAAACCAAGAGAGATGACACAGCACGTGGCCCCATGGCTGGTAACGGCGGGCCTGGGGCTTGAGCTAGTCCTGCCGATGCAGCCCAGGTCTCCTCTTCGCGAGGCCTCACAACGTTCGGGGAACATCTCTCACATTCTCTCCCCAGACCAGGTGATTCATTTAGTTTTGCATTTTATCTGCTTCTGTCCTCAGTGGTTCTGTTGTAGGAGTCTAAATTCTGGGATCCTTTAGGCTCGTGGACTAGATCCTCCTAGAGGACAGAACTGACCTTTGCCTCCTGGTATTCTCAGAAGTTCGACACATGGCGTGCTCGTCCCAGTTTGGGCTGACTTGGGGCCACGTTGCACAATAAGTAAATAGGATGGGATCAGTGTTTGTTGCTTGCCCTTGGCCATTTCTGGGGCTGAACTCTGCAGTCTGGCAGTTCACGACCAGAGGCTGTGTGGCAAGCGTGCAGAGTGCCCACTGCGAGGTGGTACCGGTGGCTGTCAACTGTGGTGTGCCCAAGAACCGCCCAGGGAGCTGGCTAAATGCTGGTTCCTTCGCCAGGCTCTCAGGGATGTTGATAGAGTAGGTCTGGGACAGGACCTAGAATTTGTATTTATTGGCCACAAGTGGTCCACAGACCACACTCTGGGTCAGGGTATGGGGGTGGGGTATGGGGGTGGGGTGGGGAACGGTGGACAAGTTCTTTGCCTCTTGGCCCTCTTGTAGGCCTCAGTTGTTTTTTTTTATGCCTGAAAGAGCAGGAGTGGACAAGATAGATCATAGGAAAAGGAAAGTTGGAGAGTTGAGGGTAGTTTTCCTGAAAGGTTGTGTTGCAATACATTTGCCTCTGGGCTTAATTTCACTTTTATTCCTCATTAATGTAACAGACCTGAGGGAGGGGTGGTTCTCAGCCCAATGGCTTTCTGGTGATTTGCATGGCACTTTATTTCTCTGAATGAGATGTAAAGCCCAAGAAAAAGGACCCACCAGTGAATGAGTCAGGACCCTACCTGCTGCCCTCTGACAGTGTCACTCTGTGCCCAGGATCTACTGGAGGCTGCCCAAAGTCCCCTAGAGGGCCAAGCACCTTTTTTTTTGATCTGTGAAAAGACATGTCCTCAGGCCTCTGCTTTTCCCTCTCAGGCCGGCAAAGCACACAGGCTGAGTGCTGAGGAGAGGGACCAGCTGCTGCCAAACCTGAGGGCCGTGGGGTGGAATGAGCTGGAAGGCCGTGACGCCATCTTCAAGCAGTTCCATTTCAAAGACTTCAATAGGGTACGGGGCCAGCGTGGGACCGTTTTCTGACACCAGGGCTGACGGGGTCACGGTCCAGAACTTTTCTCTACCTTAGGCGCTCACACACTACACTAAGCCGGGGACTGCGCCAATGGGGAAATTAACTTCCCCAAATTACTTGGAAAGTAGTTGGGGAGTAAGGAGATGGCTCTTGGGCTATCTGGAACTTTTAAGAAAGATCCTAAGAGAAGACACTTCAAGCAGGGTCACATCTGGAAATAGAATGTAGTTCTGAGGCTGCAAGATTCACCAGCACTAAAGTTCTTCTGGTGTTTCTACTTTGTGATCAGAGTAACAAGACTTCCTTCCGACTGTGGAAAGGCAGCCTTCCACCAGAGCCTCAGAACCAGGGGCGGGCTGCCAAGGACACAGCGCTGAAGGCTAAAGGGTCTCCCTCTTGGCGAGCTAGTCCATCCTCCTGCACCTAGGCCTGAACCTGGCCGTAGAACGGTACCCCGGGGGCCTCTCTCTCAGAACACTAACCCGGGACCCTCTACTTCCACAGGCGTTTGGGTTCATGACAAGAGTGGCCCTGCAGGCTGAGAAGCTGGACCACCATCCCGAATGGTTCAACGTGTACAACAAGGTGAGTGACGGCGGGCACCTCTGTTCTGCTCGGCCCCCACCTGCTCTCAGAACACCAGCTCATTCCGAAGGCCCCTGCCTTGGACTTGACTCTGGGCCCACCCCACTCAGAGGCTGTCTGTCCTCACATTCCTGACCTCTTGAAGATTGCCCGCTCTTAGAATCAATGTAAACACCCCTGGAAAATAGTCTTACCACAAAGGAAAGAATGCAAATTAAAGCACACATAAGAGGCTGTGGTTAGACGTTGAAAAGGCAAACCCCAAGGAAGCACAGGCTATGGGAAGCAGGCATGACTTACTCATTGTTAATAGCTCTAAAGGGCTATTAACAATGACTTAATCTTTCTGGAAGTATGAAAGAATAAAGAAGGAGACTTCGTTTAAGAAAACCTGTGTATAACAAACAGATCTGATTGTGCTTCATGAATTGAGACAGTCATTCAGTGCCTGCCTTGTGCCAAGAGCTATACTGGAATGTTTATGAAAACATTAAAGCTGCAAGAGGCTATCTGTAAATTGATGATGTTTAGGAGCTGGGGTCAGTTTGGGGCCTTTTCTCAGCTTTTAGTTTGCTCTTGATATTTAGCTGTTTAATATTTGTCCTATAGCTGAAGTTACCATTTTTGGAAAACATGCCGGGGAGAGGTGTCCTGTGCTGTTGTTGCAGACACGTCCACAGTTGTCGGGAAGGCAGCCCAAGGAGAGCCTAGCTGCCAGCTGCTGACCTGGAGCTCTCAGTGGCTGAGCTGCTGGCTGCTGGCTGCCTCCTCCTCCCGAGCAGGCTGGGGCAGGGGAAGGAACTGTCCTGCATGTCTGGTTTTGTTTCAGGTCCACATCACCCTGAGCACCCATGAGTGTGCCGGCCTTTCAGAGCGGGACATAAACCTGGCCAGCTTCATCGAACAAGTAGCGGTGACCATGACATAGACCCTGTTCTTCCTCGTTTAATTCCTCAGGGCCAGGGGACTGGACTGGGAACCCAGGGAGGGAAGCGAGGAGTCCTTGCAAGTCAAAACTGCCAAGTCTGCTCTTTTGCCTCGGGGGTTGTATCCTGGCTGTGGAAAGAGGCCATGACTGTTTCACTGCCAACACCAAGATGGGAGCCCTTTCCCCCACCCACGCCCCTCACCCTTGGGGCCCTGTTACGTGTGCACTCATTTGAATAAGTTTTTCCCTTTCTTTGCAACCTTGCAGCAACAGTCATTTCTTTCCCAGCCGCATCTTGCTCCCTTCGTAATTCACTTCCAAAGAAACTGTGATAGAGGGTGAAACAAAGTCCTGTCTTAGAAACCAGAACCCTAAAGGGATGAAAACACAATGTGCATTTATGTCTCAAATAAAATTCTTGGATCTCTCAGTCTCAAGATCTAGAACGTTCTTTTCCACAGGTCATTCCAAACTGGAGTCAACTGAATAGGCATTTAAAGCTTTAAGTACTTTAAGGTACTGGGGGACAAGCAGGGACTAGACTACCCTGCTTTCGTGTTCATTCACTATCATCTAGGGGAATCAAATAAGGGGACAGTACAGAAGTGTGGAAGAATGAAAAACTAGACTTGTATTAAGCAAGCCCATAGCAAACCAATCTGTCTGCTTAATGAATCGGAACCATCATTAAATGCCTGCCATATGCCACACGCTACAATGGACTGTTTATGACTAGGGAGGATAAATTAATGCTAGATGGCAGGATAAGAAATAAGCTATGTGAACACAAAGAAGCAAGTAATGCTGGCAAGGGCAAATCAGGACAGAGGCTTTCATTTGAGCTATGCCTCCAAGACCCGAGTAGGGTTTTTGAGAGGCAGCAATGGCTGAGGAAGCATTGTAAACAAAACCAAAGTGTGTCGGGTGCTTGTGGGAGATGTATGGTGGGCCCTCTGATGAGCAAGGCTGTCTGGGGCCAGATTTCCGTCTTCCTGGTCAGTAACACAGCTGGGATTTCGAGCTACTTTCTAAGTAGTTTCCACTTAGAAAATGTTTCAGGACTTGTCTGCTTTTACTCTTCTAGAGAAATGACACAAGGCACATCTTAGGAGTTGACAGGCTGTTTACCATCCGAATAGTTAAGGAACTGGTTTGCACAGGTCAGTTTTCCAGCCTGGTATCCCTCTAGGACAGAATATTCTCACTGATGTGCCATGACTGGGATAAGAGGGCACAAGTTACTGATCCCTTTAGCCCTTGGAATGGCTGGGTGGGGGCTGGGAACACTCATCTCTATCCAGTGTGCACACCATGCAAATACATAAAGATGCAAAGAAGATTGGGAAGCCCTTCTCCAGGGTTCTCACCCGAGTATCCTAATTTGAAGCCTGGGTTTTAAGCTTTCTTACAAATGTCCCAGGTAACTGGGGAGTGATGCTGCTAAATGCCAGTGGTACCTGGAGAAGGCAACTAGCAGCATCATTCCCCAGTCCCCTGGGATGGAGCGATACCCCAACAAGGGCCTGAAAAGAGACAGGTTGGTGAATGAGAAAGCAGCACATTGTTAAGAAGAGGGACTAGCAGGCCCCCTTCCTAGCCCATGTGCTAGACAGGCGTATCAGGGCCCATGTTAACAGCAGTTTCTCCACACAGGTTAACATCAGAACCAACAAGGTCCAGACAGTGGTCTCTCTGCTACTTTTTTCTAAGTGTGTTTTGATCTGATGCCAGAGGATTAGGGGACAGAGGACACCAGACAAGGAGGTGCAGATTCATGTTGTAGTGACACCTTCCTACTTCTGCTTACTATTAGGGATCAAGGGTGGAAAGCTGCCGGCCTAGAGGACACTAGGTAAGAGTCAGTGTCATGTGGGGCAGACGCTCCCCCCCCGGCCATCCCATGCCCACCCACCTATTCACCTAGCTTCTAGAGCAGCCTCTAGGCCATTTTATGCCACAGCACTGAAAAGCAGCCACAAAACCTAAGTGGCAGTGATCACATTTCTTTCTGCTTTAAGACCCTTCTCTTAGATTATGCATTAACTTTCCTAATAAGTTTTTTCAGGGCATGGGCAGCTTTTCAAAATGCTGTGTGAACGGCATTGTGGGTCTGAATTAGCTGCAGAGCGAAAAGGTCATGGTCTCTTTCTGAAATGACTGTCAACCATCTTGTAAAGTACTCTTATAGTAAAGTCTTATTTTCTAGATAGAAAGACACAAAAACACTTTTTAGAAGTAAATACATTTATTCTGAAATTAATCCAAATAATTCAAATTATAGGGGAGAATGTTATAGAAAGAGATTTTAAGAGGAAGGCACAAAAGAAAGTAAGGCAATTAAGACTCCAAGGAAAGGCTATCAAAAGCTTGATTTTTTTGTTTATCCAACCTGTAGTTGGTGGCTATCAAATTAAGCCTCAGCCATTACTGCATCACTACTGGGTTTAGGGAAAAGCTGCTCATTGCTACCACGAGCCCGAGGGAAAGCAAAGGCACCTGTAGCAAGCCGCTATAGGCAGCCCAGACATTACTTTTACATGGGCCAGGCCTCCTAATCCAAGCATATCCTGGTCCCCCTTTCTCTGCGACCAACCCGCGAAGCAAACAGGTGCTTGGGGAAGTGAGCCATCTGGTAGAAAACTATAGAGAAGACAACGCTCCTTGGCTTGGTTCTGGCAAAGTCGGAATGCGCTGAAAGCCAGAGTGAAAAGATGGGTTATCTGAATGACAGCCTTCAGATCCTTAGCCCTTTGGAAACACTTCTCATTCTCATTCATAATGGAACAAGATGCCTGGCGGTTACTTGTACTGAGATCACTGAAAGGCTTGAAATGAGTGGCCTACAGTCTCTTGGTAAGACACAGCCACACTGCCCAGCTGAGTGGAGACACCCCAGGGTGCTCAATCCACCATTAAGGTGTAAGCAGAAGTGGATGAGGAAGAGGACAGAAAAGCTAAGGCAGGGCCCTGGCCCTGGCCCTGGGGCACTGAAGGCCTCAGTTCCAGACCTCCCTCACACAGGAACAGCCACCACTCCCACCACTCCTGACCGAGACAACCGGCTGTCTACTGAGTGCTTAGAAATCGGTGGGAATGTGGCTCAGCCATGTCTTCCTATGGGATAACTGTCACTGGCCACACAGGACCATCTCACCACGAGGGAGCGACCCCGAACCAGCTGCCAACTGAAGTGCTGCTACGGCCCCATTTGTGATCCCAGGTAAACAAATGAATACAACCATCCACAGTGATCGAGATTTGGAACATTTAATTATGTAATAGCTTTTTAAGAGGTTATTGCTGCAAGTGGGAAAGCAGTGCCGAGCTGGGAAGAGGGAGGTTAGGGAAAGAAATGGAAAAGAGTAAGAGGCAAGTACCATTTTCCAAGTATAAAACTGATACTATTAAAAGTAACATGGAAATATAACTGCATGACTACTTCTAAAACAGAAACAACGCAGTACAGTTTCTACAGAGCCAGTATCACATCTGCTAGGAACATGGTACAATTAAGACACCATCCCACCTCTGCCACAGATCAGCTATTACTATGTGTGTGCACATACACAAATACATACCAAAAACCTAAGAAGTTAAATCAAACTAAGGCTCTTACTCATAAGTTAAAATGACAGCAGTAGGTCCCTTTGAAAACCATGCTGACCCCCTGCACCAACAGGGACAGTGCAGAGGAAGTTGGTGGTCTGGGGGTGTGGTCCTGGGGAGCCTCTGGAAGCATGAGTGCACTGGAGGGCACAGGCTTCTGTTTTAGCAGCTGGTAAAGAACAGCAGTGCCTGCTGGGTGGTTCTAGATCCCTGGACCCCCTCCACATCATGCTGGAACCCCTAGACAGAATTCGTGCACAGCTCTGACTATAGATATTCCCTCAAAAGGACGTGCCTCCCAGTTCAGCAGCTGGGTGGAAACACGATTCCATGTCCAGAGGACCTCAGCCTCTCACCCTGACACACACACACACACCATACTAACTACCCTTGCAGCCCACACTGCACTACAGTGCAAACAGGAGGAAGACACACACACACACCACATCAGCCCTGAGGGACACGGCCAGCTGGTCAGTTACTGTGCAGGAAGTACAATGCTAACGAACATGTCGGGCAAACAGGCTGAGGAGCTTGGTACTCCTGGCTCTCCCGGCCCGCATTCCCAGGCAGGGAGGCTAGAGCCCAGCCTGGAGAGGATGGATGTTCAGGAAACCCTGAGAAAGGGAACAGAATGAAGTTTCTCCTGATTTGTCCCAAGAACTCCCTACCCAAATAAAACCCTCAAAAATGGATCATTTCCCCTAGGCCTGAGTCAGGAACAGCTCGCTGCTCACTGCTGAGAAGAAAGGCACACAACATGATGTCATTAGAGCAGGACAGTGGCTCAACCCGGGCCAGAGGCCAACATGGCAGAGGAGGGTAGGAAGCGGGTGCAGGGTCTGGTTCTGTCCCTGCACCACCCTGAGCAAAGAGTCTTATGAAGGAATTCCAGGCCTGAGGCCACAGCTGATGCTTGTCATCCTGCTTTCCTAGTCACAAAAATTCATCTTGGCCTCAGCTGCTCTCTCTTAGCCAGGGCTGAGAAATGTCCACTATCTGAGGCTGAATTGCCATAGTACCTTTGGGAGCTGAATAAAGGGAGAAGGGACAGAAGAACACACTGCAGGAGACAGAAAGTTTTTCATACCACTGGGGCGCTCTCTCCTCATACCCACCGGGGGTAAGTCAAGGCAACTCGTGACAGGGCTCTGAACTGTTACTTCAAGCAAACATATTCTCATTACATGTTAGCTTAGAGGCAACTAGGGAAGGGAATCACCACTAACTTTGGGGATATCTATTTGAACTTGGGTGATCATCCTACTGATACGCAGAAAAAGTAAGAGACAAGTATAGAAAAGGGTCTAATTTCTCATCATTACCACCCAGGAGAGGGTTCAGACTTGCATAAACCACTGACAATTCTAGATCCTCTGGTAACCATGTTCTCTTCCTAGTCCATGGAAATAAGAACAAATAGGAATATCATTTCAAACAAGAATCTACAAAGATGGTGGCAGGCAAGTGTGAAATGGGACTGCAAGCCCGGGAGGAGGCCAGTGGGCCACTCCAGCCCTGTGTTAGGCAAATAGGCCCAACCCCCCCAGTCCTGCCTGAGGGAACGATGGCCTGGTCAATCCATGTCCTGGAGAAATAAATCTGGATGCAATAAAAGTGACTCTAAGAGGGACAACTAACCTACTCTTAAATGAGGGCATCCTGCTTAGGGTACACATTAGACCCACCTGGGGAAACATCAATTACTTCAATGCTTCTACCTGACTAGTCAAAGAATCTGCCTGAGAGCACAAAGATAACCTTGAGCTAACTCAGAAACTGTACCCAAGGTCCCTAAGAAGCAGGACTGGTCAGAATCATCCCACAATGATTAATGAAGGTGAAAGAGAGATTAGAGAAAGCTATGGTTAAAACAATTCCTAGGGCAACATTTAAAACAAAGGCAAAACCATTAGGTAATGGATATCTTCAGGGTATTCAAATTAAAACCCTCAAAAGGATGAAAAGGAAATAAAGAAGAATCCTGAGAATCAAGCGGTCATGTAGTTGTCCCGTGCTCCACGGAGCACGACCAGGTGCTGAAGTTGCAGGTGCCCTGTTCCGTACCCCCAGCACCTTCTGAAGGCCAGAAGCCCCTCGAGGCTAGGAAGGGCCCAGGCTCAGCGGGGCTTTGGAGAGCCATTCATCTGGCTGCCCTGGGCTACAGTGTCTGTGTCGTAGAGGCTGTTCAAGAAGACGGAGGACAGTTCTGCTACCAGACTCCTGTCAACGGTTGTCTGGGCCATGCCATAGATGGCACCCTACAAATCAATCAAGGATGCATTCATTAGTGGGGATGGGAACAGGAACAAGAATCAAGCTGTGTTTCTGAGCTCCTTCTCCCCCAATCCTAGCTCCCCGTGTGTCCCTCTATCCCCCATCACATGCTTGCCCTTCCCATCCTACCCAATTTCTTATCATAAGCTGCCATTGTATATTTTTCACAGATACTTTTCTAGCCTGTCTTTCTGTCCAAACGGAACTATCCCATGAGATTTACTGTAGAAAATTCCAGAGAAAACAAGTTTTTTTGTCCTTTCCTAGGTCACAATTTTCTTTTCAAATGAGCATGACCACTGCCTACAGTGTACAGCATTCCTAGTTCACAAGTACTTTATAGTGTCTCATTTGGGACCCCCAACAGCCCCAGGAATGGCTGGGACCAAGATCATCAGCTCGAATTAGCAAATGGGGAAAAGAGGTTTGTGGGAAAGGGGCAGAAGGAGGAAGACTAAGAGTCCTCTGATTCTTTCAACCTCTACCCCCCCAACACTGAAACTTCCAAAGGAAGAAAAAAGTCCAGAGTCCCTACCATTCCTGTGGTCTTTGCCTTAGGGTTCTTCATGATCTGGGTGACAGATTCCCGGGTGTCCTTGAGGAACTGGATGGCTATCCGCTTCTGGGCATGCAGCAGCGTGATGCAGAAATGAAGACTGTGGGAGGAGAAGGAGGTAAACAGAGAGAGGTGAACCTTGGAAAAGGAGAAAAAATTCTGAAATAAAATAGCCCCAAATACAGGAATTCAGTGGTTGCCTCTTCACATCACTTCTGACAAATGCAGCCAACCAAGTTGTCCCTAATCCTGGCAATCAGGGTTCTAAAGTCCTCAGTCCTGGGTGTTGGGTATGGGCCGGCATCGGGGCTGCTCCCCGGGACCAAGACCCAGCACAGAAGAGAAGGAGCAGAGCTGCCCATCGCTATTCCTTCTGTTGTGTGGCACCAGTGGGATACTTAAATCTTCTAGGATGAATCCTCATAGAGACAGGGCCAGTGGCCAGGGTCTGGGAAGACTGCAGAGCAGAGAAGAAACTCTACCCTGGAGGGAGGACGGTGTACAGAGAAGCTGTGAGGTGAGAAAGGACAGTCCAGATGAGACTGGCAATGGCACCAACATGGGACAGGGTAAGTGTACACAGAGGCTGCTAAGCAGTCCTCTTCAGATGGAATGGAATATCTGTGTAAAGATGGCATGGAAGATTAGGTTACGAAAACATATTCAAGAAGACAGTAGCAGGCTCCAAATGATTAGAGACCCTGTGAAGGATTTTGAACTAAATATTGCTCAGATAACAAGTCACTGCACTCGAGAGTATAGAGGCCAGAACCAGAGTGGGAGTGGGGGGAACTCTCATGACCATCACTGGTCTCAGGAGGCTGTCACCTAACTTGACCTTGGCATTCAAAGCATTTAAAGTTAATAGCCTTCTCCAAGTTGCAAGACAGAAATCCTATACATGCCACAGTCACCACTGAAGTGCTAGGCTCTGCAAGTCAAAAATCTTTCCTTCTGTTACCTTGCTATCTAAGTTTGTCAAAAGTCATGGAGCAGACAAACAAAAAGAGTTTTTTCAAGCTTACCTGGGTGGGAACTGCAAATGGTTCAAGTGCCACCCCTTAGCAGTCAACAGGTTAAATAGTCGGTAGATGTCAAATTCACGGGAGCCCAGGGCAATGACTGACAACTGGGGATTCCCCAAAACATAGATGCCTTTGATGTTTTCCAGTCTTAAAACAAAGAAAAGGTGGGGGGTAGAGATTCAGTCACATATATTCCTCTTGGCACTGTCTCTTTAATCATCCGAAGTCTCCCTCATTATACCAATCCCACCTTTTGAGGCTACAGTTTTCTCATCTTGTAAAATAAGGCTAGAGGTTCTTATGGAAATGTGTCAAGAATTACAGGTGGAATATTAAAGCTACTCTAAGACCCAAGCCCCACCCAGAACTAATGCATCAGAATCACTGCCCTACCCCCAAATTAGGATATGCCCCCAGGGCATCTAAGGCAGAAACAGCTCTAGAGTTTTAAAAAGTTGAATGTGTAATCCTTAAAGCAAGAAACAGTACAGTGGTTCTCAATAGATGGCCAGATCAGAACCATATGAGGACCTTTTCAAATGAGCCTACTGGACCCCCTTCCCTTACCATCAAAAGATTCTGAAAACACCTCCAAAATCCAGTGACACAAAGAAAGAGGCAGGTAATGCATGAACAGAAATGCTAGCTAAAGCATACAGCCAGGTCTAGCCTTAGCTTCACCCCAGATTTCTGTACTCTCCCTTTCCATTCCTTCACACACACCCCCAAAGCAATTTTTTCCTTATTCCAGTCGTTTTCCGAATGTGATTCCTGGACCAGCAACACTGTATCATGAATTGCAAATCCCTGAATGCCATCCCAGGTCAAAAGAATCAGAAATTCTAGGAGTGGGGCCCAGCACCCTGTGTTTTAACAAGTCCTCCAGGTGATTATGATGCATGCTCTAGTTTGAAAACCACTGAACATCAGTAGTTGGTTAAGAGCTGCCAGTTTAGACATCTTTACAGACAAGGTGGCCTACAAAGGAAGCCCTGATCTTAGTGGTCTCTGGCTCTGAAGAACTTATTTTCCTGGGCCAGCACCACAGTCCTGGGCTGCTGCCTAAACCCTTTGACTCAGGGGGTGGAAAATGGGCTAGGACTAAGGGTGCTTAGCCAGGCAGATGCCTCAAACCTACCAGCAGAAAAAAGCAAGAGAACAGGCAGAAGCCCAATCTTCCATACATACTCTGATTTGAGGAAACGAGAGGTTTTGATGATCTGTTTGGTAGCGTCAACGTAGCCACTCTCACCGAAGTGCATCAAGGTGGCCCAACAGGCTGCGCTAATGCCACCAGGCCGTGAGCCCGCCATGGTTGGGGAAGCGTAGACGCCACCAGGCCAGTCTGTGGCAACGAAGTACTGGTAGTTCCTGTACTTCTTGTCACTGTATAACACCACTGACGAGCCTTTGGGGGCGTAGCCATACTGTGTGGGGAGAAAGCAGACAGGTGAGAGTGCAGTTCCACCTGGCACACCTTGACCCAGGATTCTTCTCACACAAAGCATTCCTGTTACATTGGTCAGTTCCTCTACAATGTTTCCCACAAACTTTATAGTGGGAGTGTTTGAATAACTTAGACTGTTAAAAGGTGGAAGGGGCTTAAGTGGTGGAGTTCCAAGTCTCTGTTTCAGAGATGGGGAATCTGAGGTCCAGAGAAGAACAGGAGTCTTGCCCAATTGGCTCACTTCCTCTTTCCAACACATGGTTTCCTGATTTAAAATTCTGCAGGGATGGTATGTCAGGACAGAAACAAGGATCATTTCCACTGGGAACCAGGAAAGAATGGAATTCAAGTACCTTGAAGCAACAATGTGGCCGTTTTCCCCACCTTTTTTGCTAAGTATTACATTTCCTTTTCAAGAACATCATGGTGCTCAGAATCTAAAAGCTATTTAATCCAGATTTACAATAAACCATGTGACTGGTTTTCCTTATAGACAATGTGTCCTCTTAATGAACTCCCAGTAAGGCTAACATGGAACTTACGTCACCCCTAAACCATCCAGAGGTGCAGGAAGGACACAGGGCTCAGGAGCATCTGAGTGGTAGGGCAAGAGAGACTGTGCTGGAAACTTTGTTGCTGATTTAGAGTGTGAAGAAGAGGTCTTAGCGCTACCATAGTTTAAATCATGCTCTGAAATTGCAACCAGAACAAGGCACACATTCCTGAGACTGCTAATGCCTCTTCCACATCTGGATATGGTTTCAGAAGAGTTCCCGACAGATCTTGACTTTGTCACAGTTCACTGGGGTGGCAGATATAGACATTTCCAAACATTTCAAGCCTGAAGTTCCCGGGCTTCCTTCCCAAAGGACCCTTCCATGAGCATATTGCTGTCCCCCAGGTTCAGGAGCCCCAGCAGCATGGCAGTCCCAAAGTCAGCCTTCTTAGGAACGCCACTATCCATCCTCATCCCCCTTTCTTCCTCCACCCCAAATAATCTTAAGGCTTCAGGGGACTTTTTCACAAGAGATACCACACTCGCCCGCCCCAGTCAGTCAGTGAATTCAGAAACTCTCAGAGCTAAGATGAGATAAAAGATAATAGGTTCCTTTTCACTATTGCACCTCTACCTCTTGTTGTGATCACTAAATCAACTGCCCTGGTAAAAGTAAAGGGTCAAAAGATGTCATTTGATATTTTGGGAGGAAGCTCTGCTTAGTCAGTTCCTTTTGTCTATATTAAAAATAATCAACTGGCCACTTTGGTGAACACTTGGTCTCTTCCTCAGCTCACCTTATGAGTATCAGCTGAAATGCTGGTCACCCCTTTCACCCGGAAATCAAACGGTTGCTCCAGTGGGTACCCTGCTTTCTCCATAAAAACGATGAGGAAGCCTCCGAGACAAGCATCTACATGAAGAGGTATTTTGTATTTGACAGCCAGCTAGTCCCAAAACAAAAACAAAGGCATAAGAGAATTTCACTTATAGTGCTATAACAAAAGACTCTACAGGACATGGGTGGAAGGTGAGCTATAAATGCCAGGCTCTTTTGTTCTGTGTTTCATATGTTTTAAAAAGCTGGCTACTTTTGAAATGACAATAAAGTTCACCTTGCAAATGTATTTAGACTTCAAAATAATTCATCTGAAATGTGGTATCTATTTTAGCTTCAAACATGCATGACCTTAAACTCACTGTAAAATCAAGTAGGAAATGGGCAGAGCTGCAAGGTATGCCAGAGGGCTGGTGAGAGCGCATCGTCACCACTGTGGTCAGCCCTAAAATCAAAACCGCTTGTTTACCAAGTACCGCAACACTGGATTCTACTTTGGATGCCAAATCTCGACCTGATTGCCAAAAGTAGCGCATGTCTCTCACGTACCTTGGCCACTTCAGGGACAGGATCTATCACACCATGAGGGAATTGTGGGGTAGAACAGACGAGCATGGCGGTGTTCCTGGAGATGGCTCTTCTCATGGCCTAGAGATTTAAAGTGCACAGGAAAATGAGCATCATGTTAGAGTTACTCTCCTCTTCCGCTGCCTCGGGCAACCTGGGCCACCAGCTTAGAGTTCCAGTTCCTCCAGTGCCCCGTCCTTCACCTCTTCAATCTGGGAGAAGACTGCCACCCACGCATGGGGGGCAAACACAAACAAGTCCACTTGGGTCCGCGAGTGGAAAATTAGTCAGAGGGTACAATATAAGAACAGCAAAATTGCTGTAGAAGTGAAAAGAATATCGGCCTGGAAGGTTAAAAGAGCCAAATGTGAGTCCCAGCCCCACAACCTGCGAGTAGTGAAACCTTGAGTACGTTCTTAACTTCATCAAGGCTGTTTCCTCGGCGGTGAAATGCAATACTACTAATAGCTGTGACAACCTCCCTGGATGGTCCAAAGGACCAGGTGTGATCCTGGTAGCACTTAAAAAACTAGGAAGTTTTCTACACAAATACAAGGCATAAAAATAATTACTATTATGACAATGGCACTAATTCAAGCTACTCAAAGCCACAGTGAGAGTCTTGGAGCAGGTTAGTCTGCGCTCATTTTACAAAGAGAAAAAAGGAAAATGATGGTTTTGAGAGCAAAACCCAAGTCTTCAAAGGCCTAGGTTAGGGACTAGATCAGCTCCCTATTAGAACTTGTTAATCTCTGAAAAGACCGCGGTTGCCATCACCCACATGAGGGACTGTTTTTGGTATTCTGGCTGCTACAACTAAAGGCATTTAGAGCCCATCCAAGTGTGACCCTGGAAAAGGCTAGTCAATCTGATGCACCTCCTGCTTCTCACGGCCCGAGAGAGAGCAGGCGCCGTGGAGGAACTCACCCGAACATCCACCTCCATCATTTTGTTCAACGGAACATGAACGATCCTCATGCCGAAATAATGGGCTGCTTTGTCAAATGCAGCATGGGCACTTTGGGGGACCACCCTAGAGGACAGGGAGAAGAACCATGAAATTCAGACCAAAACAGGGTTTAAGAAAGAATATAGTTAGCAGCTAACTGAAATCACCCAGAGTAAACTTCTGTTCTTCTCCCTCTAATTTATTTAGTCTTTATGTTGTCTTACTTTTCTTTATAAGGAGAAACAAAAAGAGGTTGATTTTCCACAGAAACCTGCCAACTACTTAGGAAATCATTTTGACAATTGGAGGAACTTGGAAATACTCCCACATCAAGAGATCCACAGGGTGAGTGATGAAGGGACAAAAACTGGGCTCCGATCAATATAAGGTAAAGCTTCCCACGGCTGGCTCTGCAGAGACGGGCGCCTCCATGGGAAGTGAGCTTCCTGACATCACACACATTCAAGCAGAAAATGTACAGCTTGACAGGGATGTTAGGCAGCAGTCAAGCACCCGATCAGTGCCCCTTCCCTCAATTATTCCACTCTTAATAATTAATCTGTTCCCTGAAAGGAAGAGGAATCTTTATTACTAAGTACCCAAGCACCAAAAGAAGATTTACATATGAAGTTGGCAAGCTGATTTCTTCTCTTAGACTGAAGTGTGAATCTCAAGATGAGACCAAATGCAACGAAACTCCTTAGTCACTGACACTTGTGGCAAAAACATTAACTCAAAAGATGGAGTATAAGCACACTGTATACAGAGAGGGTCTAGAGATAGGGAACAAAATGCAGGCAAACATCAAATTATGCCCATGGGGTGGCCATATGGGTAAATCTCAAAAAGATTTTCTAATTTTTCCTCCCAGAAAACAGCTCTCAGTCTGAAGTTTTCCTTGGGAGCCCCCAAGGCTGGCCTATTATGGCTGACTTTCACTGAGGTAAGACAGGTAAAGGGCTTTCTTCAGGCTATAGTAATTAATACTAAATATCAAGGGATTCCAAGATGTAGTTCTGTAACACTGTCACTTTTGGAAAAAGGATCTTATTCTTGCTGGAGAATATACCACTTATAACCTGGGGAAAGGGATCTTTAGATTCAGTGGCTGGACAATTTCAAATCTTGCTGGATGTGAAAAGATAAGGGCTGAGGGGGCAGAGCAGGGGGAAAGAAGACTGGAATTGCCAGAGGAAAACAGCTGGTCAGGCTCAGCTTCACACAGCAGTACTACAAACAGACACCTCAGGGGTTGGGAGGGGGCACAGAGATACATACATTTCTGGATTTTTGATTCCTTTCTCTAAGGCCAGGTCCCGATATGCTTTGCAGACCATCAGTATGCTTTCTGTCCCCCCAGAGGTCACCTGTAATAAAGAAGAGAAGCCATCTGTGGGAGGAGCCAGGAGCAGATATTAGCAAACACTTTCTGCTCTGGTCTTAAAGATGTTTGATGATGAAACAGACAAGTTCTTGGACAGATACTTCCAGGCCAATGTTCCTATGTATTCCAGGAGGAAAAATTGACTTTGCTGGCTATGTCCAATCTTGATTTAGGGAAAGGGTAAAAAATATTAACTATCAATGAGCTTCTGCTCATTTTTCCAACTCAGCACTGTCTAGACAAATGCACAACTGCCCAGCCCCACTCCCATGTACAGACCATTTACATCTCAGTGTTAGTGCATCTGCATACAGAATATGGCATTTCACTCCATTCAGAATCATCAAGATTGACTTTGATTTAAGCCAATCACTGAAGAACATGAAGCTGTGAAATGACCCCCAATTCATTAGAAGCTCAAAAGGGGGCACTTAGACATTCCAAAGTGAGCTGGTAGTTCTGAAGTTTGAAAGACAGAAAAGCAGGAATCTCTAATTATTAGTTTGTTATCTTACTTATCCGAAATCAAAACAAAAATCCTCATGTTTTTAAATGAGGTAAAATGTTTTCCTGAAGCAGCACCTGTCCCCTGATAACGGCTAATTTCTTTACCAGCATTCAATCAAAATGACTAGGCTATAAACTCCAGAGACTCATCTGGCCATCACAACTTTCCCAGTACCCAGCACAAGAGGAGATGCCTAATCACTCAGTTGTCATCACCTGATGACAGTCTTTTTTTTTCTTTTTTCCATTCAAAAAATATAAGAGGTTCCCATATACCCTCCACCCCCCTCACCCCTCTCCTCCCACATCAACAACCCCTACCACCACCACCACAGCACACTTGTTGCACTTGGCGAACACACCCGAGAGCACCACCACACCACATGGATAACATTCCACATGGTAGTTTACACTCTCCCCCGGTCCACCCAGTGGGTGACAGCAGGATATATAATGTCCAGCATGTGTCCCTGCAACATCATTCAGGACAACTCCAAGTCCTGAAAATGCCCCCACATCACATCTCTTCTTCCCTCTCCCTGCCCCCAGCAACTTTCGTGGCCACTTTCTCCACATCAATGCTACAATATCTTCCATTATTAGTCATAAAAGTTCCATAGTAAAATATCAGTAAGTCCACTCTAATCCATATTTTATTCCTCCATCCTGTGGACCCTGGGATGGTGATATCCACTCCACCTCTATATCGAGCAGGGGCTTAGATTCCACATGGATGATGGATGCAACTCTCCTGCCTGCAGTTGTAGGCACTCTCGGTTTCCTGATATGGTGGTTGACCATTTCACCTCCCTGTTAGCTGGCCTGGGTAAGTCCAATGAACCAGAGGGTAGAAGCTGCAAGTCTGCTGAGGCGCAGGGCCCAGCTGGCATATGGACAGTCCAGAGATTCAAAGTTTCCTGAGTACACACCAACCCTAGTGCCAACCACAGGTTCAGTAAAAGTGACAGAAGAGGCATGTGTGGAAAGGTCACATCTGAGTCCAACTCCATCACACTGAGGAACACAAATTCCAAAATAGGGCCAACTGACAGGGCACTGAATTCCAGAGCCATTAGCCATTACCATAGAACCTGTGGGTCTTCATAGCCCTCAGGAGAACCAGTACCTGGGGTTGCATCTACTTTGGCTGTCTCTGGGGTCCTGCTGAGGCATGCCTAAGTGCAACCCCTCTGATGACCTCCCGACTCTTTTTGAAGACTCTTAGCCATATGAACTCATTTGTCTTTTGCATTTCCCCCTTTTATTCAAGGTCAAAAAGCAGTTTTAACACATGATCCTACAGGTAGGCTGAGATATTCTGCTGGTCTGAGTTGACCCTTTTATTCAAGGTCTTTTTTTCTAGTTACATTACCAGCTGGTGCTTGGTAGTAATCCCTTGGCACCAGGGAGGCTCATCCCCAGGAGTCTTGTCCCATGCTGGGGGGAAGGTAATGCATGTGTGTGCTGAGTCTGGCTTAGAGAGTGGCCACATTTAAGCAACATGGAGGTTCTCAGGAGGTAACTGTTAGGCACCCTGCAGCTCTAGGCCTACTTCATATTTCAGGCACACACAGGCTCATAAGCATAGTCATCGGTATCAAGGGCTCATTGTTGGACCATCCTTCTTTGTTGGTCTTTGCCACTGCTCTTGGGGGATTGTTGCTGTTCCATTGGGGAATGTGATAGAGCTCTCCCAGCTAGGAACTCAGCGCTCCCTCAGTTGTCTTTTGTAATTGTAACTACTATGAGAATACCCAACATATATCCAAACATTTTTATGTACCCTATATACATGCTCTGGAGAACTCTTTCCCAACCATGTACTTCCCATCAATAACACCACAGCAGTGTTCCTCCCCTGCCATAGTTGAACCTCTTTGTGGTCTAATACTTCTTCAAAAATGAATCCTAATATATTGCCAAATTCAATTAATAGGAAAATGAAATATAGTGATGGGTTTAAAGATTAGAAATAGAATACATACTAATTTAGAAAAAACTAAAATAAAGTAAAAATAAATTGGGGTATTAAAAAATGAAAAATATTATAGGATTTAGTTTTGACATTTTGCATTTCATCACTGCAATAGGTGTTACCCTGTATGTACAGTGGCGAGGAAATTTCTTTCATTTCTTCCTCAGTGTTTACATCCTTTCTTTTTTTTCTGATTTTTAATTTTGTCTTTATAAGAGTTTCAGATCACAGTAATTCACATATACAATATAGGGGACTCCCATATATCCAATACCAAACCCTTTTCCCCCTTCCCCAGCAATGATCTTTTTACATGTTCATGTTATATTTGCTGCAGCTGTTGTACAGATATTGAAACATAGCTTTCAAACATGGTTCCATTTTGATTTACATTATGGTTTATATTTTAGACTGTACAATTTCTAAATTTTTAGTTACCTTATGTTTTACATTATGGTTTACATTTTAGCCTACAAACTTTTATACATTTTTGGTGTGATTTAATATATCCTATATCCATCACTGCATGATCCTGCGAACACTTCCACTGACCCCAGTTACCCTGATTCCATCTATTCTATACCTCTCTCCTCCTCCCCTCAGGGCCCACAGTGACAATCAATCCTCATTACTTGAAGGACCAGATTCACAGATAATTGCAACAATGCTGAGGGCTTGACATACTAGACTGCCCTAATCCACTGGGAGCCACCAACTCTCTCAAGACACAGTTCCCTCTGTTTGAGAACATCAGTCCTCCCCAAGGTGTGGGTACACCTTCACACTCACTGTGTGGGTCTCCACCCAGTGATATAACACACTATGACAAATCAGCACTCACACACTCCCTAGAAGCCTGCCCCTGTGCCAGAGGCCCTCCCTTAAGCATCTTCAACAGGTAATCCTTCCTTATTATATTCTCTAAAGAGTTTTCTCAACATTATAGTTTCAACCACATACCTGACAATCTCCCTTGTTCAAATGTTCCCCCAGCCCTCCCCCAGTCTTGGAGCTCAGTGACCCACGACCAGCAGAAGCAGGGCATGCCCCTCCAGTTAGTTACCTTTGATAATATCTGAGAGAATGAAAATTTTCAAAACAAAGTAAAGCAAACAAAAAGCCACAGTACAGACTAGATGGTCATTTTCTTAGCTTTCCCATCTCTGTAGAGTCACAGTTTTAGCAGCTAAGTTTTCATTTTATAGGTGAGCCCTGAGAGAATAAAGCACTTTGCCCTAAGTTATATGTTAGCATCTGTTTTTAAGAAGTGAAAACTGTCTACATTTTGGTATTTTGTGTGGTTTAAATGAGATGGAATGAGAGGGGGTGATTACTGAAGTTTCCCAAAATAATGCCCACATATTGGACAAAAGAACTTTTGGATACACAATCCCAGTATGGTCAGGAGTTATATGGAAGATAAGCTGAGAAAAGTTAGCCATTTTATGTCTCAGAACCTCTTCATGAAACCTCCATCCACAAAGTAATGCATTTAACTGGGGTGCCAGATACTTATCTGTAGGTCTCTGCATTTCTAAACTGGGGAAGATGAAGTGCTTGCAGTCCAGGTCAGCTCTGCAAATCAGCAGCATGTCCTGTGGTGTGGCATCAAACCTCAGAATGTCACATGAGGAGCCGAACCAGTTGTGAAGAAAGTCGGGGAAGGCCTAGCAAGGTCCAGTCTGCAGTGTCAGTCTCTTACTAAGGTCAGGCAATGACCTCAGCAAAAATATTTCCCTAAACCCTAGTCACCCACTTTGCATGTCCTATTTTTAGTCCAATAATTTAATCAAATCTATACCATTATTTTGGACAAACACCTGCATACTTTTGTCTCTTAAAGCACAAACACCTAAATTCTACTTCTAGGTTTTATTTCTGATTGCAAATTTTCTTTTTAAATATGCTGCTACTCTCCCACATCCCTCCATGCCCTAAGAAATATACCCAAAGAAAAACAGAAATTTGTGAAGTAAGAAAATAGAAGCCTCAATAACTACTTGTTAGGTTATTCAACTTCTTTCAACTTTTATTAAAACTCTCATTATAGTAAATGACATGTATTTCAGAAAACAAGAGTAGAACATAACCTACTTGGAAATTTGCCTTTTAGATGCTGTTCAGACCTGATGACCTTTGCAGAAGCCAAGAATATTCTACATGACAACCTAGTGTCTTGTAGTATAGCTGCCTCTCAGCCACTGTCACTAAGGCAAATGAAGTAAAGGAAAGGAAAAAGAGTTTGAAATGGAAGAACAAAGAACAAGAGTTTGAGATCTTAGTTGGGAATAGTCTAAAGACTGCCAGTTATTTGGCTTTGTCTTCTTCTTGCTTTGCATTGCTGAACCTTTCTATCACCAAAAGCTGCTCATCAAGAGGGCAATGGGGAGGGGGTGGGAGTGAGGAGAGGGAAAGTGGGAGAGAGGGGGTATGGATGAGAAGTTGAGAGAGAAAGGGAGGAACTCAAATAATCCTAGAGTTCATTTGTTTCTCTTGTAAAAGTCTATCAGAAGAGACTGTGGGTCTTAGACTTTCTTCTAAATCCCGACATACCCACTAAAAATGATCATAATGGAAGAGAGATGATTTAATTGTAGCAATGTAAAACATACTTAGGTTAAACTTCTAGATTAAGTTGGAAGATTAAAACTATTCCACAGATTTTCTCTCCCTCCAATACCTGAAAGAAGGAGCAAAAAAATAGTCCAAACTTGCAATAACAAAAACAAAACAAGGAAAGAGAAATGAAGGAAAGAAGAGAGGGAGGGAGGAAGGGAGAGAGGGAAGTGTCTGAAGCCAAGCAGAAAGGTACAGCAAAACACAGCTGCCCCTAATCCCTCCTCTAAGCCTGGTGACTATAGGGGTATGTCAGCAAAATCCTGCAAATTCTCATTAATACCCCTCAACTGTTCAGAGATGCAAGCAGAGTGGTTTTCCTTACCTCCTTCCTCTTCTGATCGATGAGCGGTGGAAATGGCTGCTAGTGAGAAGCTGGCACACTGGGGAGAAAGAAGCTGAGGACCAACTCCTTAAACGTGAAGGCTTCAGGGCTCCAGGATGAATGTAAAAAGAATCACAGCCTGAAGGGGTTTGTGGGAATGGGCATTCACCCAGCTGGGCAGAGTGAATTTGGTAGATAATTTTTAACAAAATCTCAGAAAAAAAACAGACCCAGATATTCTAGAAGACACAGAACAAAGCTTCAAAGCTGAACCCTGGCTTTAACCAAACAGTCCCAGATGAGAAGTGGCCCACAGTACATCAGAATAAATAAAATGTCTAGAAAGAGCCACTGAAGGATGGGTAAAATGAAGAAAATGACATAGCCACTATGAAAACATACTAATAGGAAAAAGTTAAGTAGCATGTAAAATGCAAAATAAAAGCCCAACTCAGAAGGAAAAAAACCCAAGGAACAGGAGGAAATCCTATTTCTTGCTATAGGGCAATATTATATGTACAGGAACTCAAGAAAACAGAAGTTGAAAAGAGTGAACAATGAATGATAGAATGAGATGAAAAGTGAAACTGCAGACCTTAAAAAGCAAAGTACCAGTAACACCAATGCAGAACTAATAAATACCCTGGGAAGAGCAAGGAACAGAAGAGATGCTGCCAAGAAGAACAATACTGACTCAGAGGAAAGGTCTGAGATCATTTTAGTGGACCCAGATTAAAGAGAGGGAGAGAGAAGGATCACGCTGCTCCTCACTTGTAGGACTGTGCTCCAGCTGGCCAGCCACAAACAACCCAAAGGCATTGTGAAAACAAAGACTGCAGGTTGGAAATAGCCAAAATCATCCTATAAGGAACAGCTGAGTAACCTAGGGAAAAAAATACGAGGAGGAGAAGATCCAGGGGAAAAGGGGCTTTGAAATACACAAAGGTCTGTTACATGTGAAAAGAAAGGAAGAAAAGAAAACCAATTATAGGACTTCCGCTTCCAGCAATACAGATATATATCCCAAGCAATCCTCCCAACTAATAAAATAACTGAAAAGCTTGATAAAACATGAAAAAAAAGTTTTAATCTGCCACTGAGCTAACATAAAAGGAATATGCTAAACGATAAAATAAAGCAAAATCAAGAATTCTGGAGAAGTGGGTATAAAGCTGGCTTCACACTGAGGCTTGGTGCCAACCCCTGGAGTCCTTGAGCTCCCACTGTGACACACAAGCAGAACAGGGCCCAGGACCTACATTTAGGGCCTGCCCAAGCTAAGGAATCTTACTGGAGATGGCTGAAAAATCTGGAGCTGTATGCATACTCTTAGGAGTAAAATAAAATAACCCCAGTGGCACAGAAGAGGCAAGCTAGAAAAATATTGCTTTTCCCAGTCCTTTTGTTCAGATAAAGACAAGAGTCTTTCAAGAATGTGTAACAAGACAGCTCTTAGGAGTGTGCATTCCGAATTCACACTACCTCTCTGGTACAATATACCAAGCTGAGAATTTGACTTAAATTTGTTCCATTATGGTGGTACTCACCAGCATTCCCCAGCAGCTGGCAAAAGTAATTACAAATCTTCCCTGGAAGAACTTAACTTCAGTCAAGGCCTCAAAGAATTCCCTGAGTTTTGAGTTTCCAGGAAGATGAGCTGCTCACAGTATTTAAAACACACATACACACAAATATAAGGAAATAAGACACCATGAGTGAAACCAGTAGATCCAGACAGGTAAAGCCCATGGATACTGGAATTGTCAGACACAGAATATAAAATAACTATGCAGAATATTTAATAAAGTAGACTATCCAAAATAAAAGTCAAGGAAAGCAACTACAAAGAGCAACCAAGCAGATTTAAATTAAAATTTAAAAAAAAAAAGAAACCACAATTCTCAAAAATGAAAAATTTAGTAAATTAAATATAAAAGCCCAATGGGAGAATTAAAGAGTAGATTAGACACAGGTAAACAAAGAACAGGCAATAGCCTGTCCCCATCATACAGTTCCAGAAACTGTCAACTCATGGCCAGTCTTTTCATCTATTCTACTCCCCACCCTGATCCCTGCCCTTGTTGCCATTGAGAATATCAGTTTTAATACGTATACCTTTATAAGCTATTTATTTTTCTTCTCTGGCTGCTCTTAAATAACAACCAGATGTATGTTAGCCCTTCTCACTCTGTTCTTCAGATCTCAAACCTCTCCTTCATACTTTCTATTTCTTTCTCTCTCTAGATTGCATTCTGGTCAGTTTTTTGGATCTGTCTTGTTCCATACACTTGACTTTGGAACCACATAAATATCTCAGTTATTAAATGAGCCAGGGCTCCTTGGACAAATGACAGATCCCAGGTCTACAGTGAGAAGTTTACAGGATGAACCTGGATTATTTCATCACACCAGAAAGGAAGTTTTCAAGGACTACTTGAGTCATGCAAAGGTATCCAGGAACCAAAATTGATTAATAATAAACAATCACATTGTTTGTACAATAAAATATTTTGTGTGGTTTTTTTTTATTATTTTTTATAAAATATTTTTAATGAACTCTTCTACCTTCAGCTTAAAAAGCGCGTGCGCACAAGAGAGGCTACTATTTGGGTGCTGCTTGCATATACTTACACATCCACAGGAATCTGGTCCTCCATTGAAAAGGGAACAAGCTATCCTCACAATTTCTGCCTCTATTTTACGTAGTCCTGGGAAGATTTCTGGATGCAGTGGATTACTCCATGCAAAATCTCCATAAGCCTACAAAGAAATACAAGCAGATATGAAGTAAAAGTTTACCACAGTGGGAAGTGGATGTGGCTCAAGGGATAGAGCTTCTCTGCCTTTTATACAAGAGGACCCAGGTTTGATCCCTGGGGCCTCCTGGTGAAAAAGAGGAAGAGAGAAAGCTTGCCCATGCAGTGAGCCAGTGCCCACACAAGTACCCGTGTGGTGAGCCAGTGCCTGTGTGAGAGCCTGCGTGGTGAACCATTGCCCGCGCAAGTGAGTCACACAGCAAGATGATGACGCATCAAAAGAGAGACAAGGGGAGAGTCAAGGTAAAGCGCAGCAGAAACCAGGAAGTATGGTGATGCAATTGACAGGGAACCTCTCTCCACATCAGAGGTCTCCAGGATTGAATCACAGTGAATCTTGGAGGAGAGAAAATGAGAAGAGAAGACAACAAAGACAGCAAAAACAGCAGGGTGGGAGGAGGGGAAAGGGGGGAAGTCTATCACAGTATGTATAGGACAAAGAATTATGCAATAAACAGAAGTTTCTAGGTATTAGGCATGACACTAGGAACTGGAAAAAGTGTAAGAGAGGTGTTCCACAGACTAAAGAAGACAAACACACAAATTATTTTAGCGCGTATTAAGGGAAGTAGTATAGGTGTGGTTAAAAGCACACTCTCAACTAACAAACCCAGCTTGAAGCCTTAGCTTTGCCTACAACCTCAGCTATGGCATCTCTGTGACAATCTCTCTGATGCTTAGTATCCTCCTATACCAAAGGTGGTAGTTATGGCACCTACGTTACAGGGTTCTAGTAATGATGAAACAACATAATGCATGCAAAGCACTGTTATTCAAAGCACTTTGTAGAGCATCTAGCACTATTAATACCATATTCATGTACAGTGCCCAGGTGCCTGGCTCTGAGCATGGCATAACCAGTACCCTGAGACATCTGGAGGTGTCTAGCCAGTGGAACCTGAAAAGATTGAATAGTTCACCATCTGGAACAGGTGGAATGAAGGAGGGGGAGGAATACAACATGATAACAGCGTGACCCATTCAGTAAAAACAAAAGGCAGGGGTTAGCATTTCTATGGGAAAGTAACAGGAGTGCCTTAAAAAAAAAAAAACAGGTGGGGATTGGCTCATGAAGAGACTGTATTCTCAGCTACAGTATAAGCTTGGGTAGTAGCCTGTAGATAATGGGAAGCCACTGAAAGGATTTTAAGCATAGAAGTAAGATGAGATCAGTTGAGATATAGCTAAGCAAAACCCATAAAATTCATAAGGTGTGAGCAGTTTCATAGTTCTAAGAATAAAATACAAAGACCTCAGAGATCATTAGGTCCAACCCTAATTTTATGCAGCAAAGTGGATTTCAAAAATAAATTTGATTAGAAATGGAAGAAGCTAAAGGCAATTCTAAAGTCAACAAAGAATTACTCAAATCACAAATGAGACCACGGCTTATCTCAGATCATCTGCCCTTCTACACAGATAGATGTCTATAAAACCTGAGACCATAAATATTCTTGTATTTTTTTTTTACAGATTGAAGATTTGCCTGTTTGGGTGAAGAGAAAAACTTTCTAAACCTCTGTGGTTTTATTTGAACAACAGGCTTTCCTTAAGTAAATTTTTTAATAGCAAAAATAAGGAGAAAAGAAACGAGAAAGTATCCACTGGCCTAGACAACACACACTCTCGGGTAAGCGGCCCCTGCCAGTCCTCCTGGTACTCAGCATTCACCTTCACGAGGAGTTCGGTGAGCTTCTCCTCCCCGCTGTACACGGTCCCCGAGGCTCTTCCCTCTTGCCAGCAGGTATCTGCAGAATAAATGAAGTTCACTGGGTCAGTAAGCAGGAACCTTTGGGAAGACAGGTTGGAATAAAGAAGAAACAGTCAGGAGTAACCCCTCTGGGTACAAAAGGAAAAATGAAGAAGTTTGAGTAGAAACCCAATGGTATTCTCATTTAAAATCAATAAAGAGAAGAATTTCAAAAAGAAGAGCCATCGCAGCAAAATAAAGGTTAAAGATCATCAACTGTCATCCAACAGTGCAAAAATGTTAACGGCATCTAGGTACAATAAAGAGGGTGCAGGCATAAAGCTGTCTCCATCCCTAACTGCCTTCTGACAGCAGAAAAAGGCCCCTTTGTCCATGCTTTTTCTGTTCCTGTATGGGGTAGTGTGACCTTTCTTTGCAATAGCATCCTTCTTCTCTCCCTTCCTATCCAGTTGAAGGGCATGGGGACCCGTTAAGATCAAAGGTGGCAGAAAAGAGGCATGAACAAAAGTACAGAATTTCCATATACGATCGTCAAGTCGGTACCAGGAACCTGACTCCAGGACCAGATAAACCACAGTGAGATACCGACAACCAGCATCCTGACCTCAGGGACCTCTCCTTTCAGGCGGGCCTGGAAACAAACGCTCACCAGAATACACTCCCTGATCCCAGCAGCAAGCGGGGGCAGCACTCACAATCAGGAACACAGGCGACCTGGGATGAAACTCAGAGGAAAGGCCCTGACCAAAAAGTAAAGATGCCCCACTTCCCCTCTGACGTGCCCCCCCTGGAGACTTTCTGATTCTGCCAGCAAATCTGATGATGTGGCTGTCTCGCATCCTTTGGCCACAACATAGCTGTGCTCTACTGAACGTGGCTGGTGAGAAAGCTGTACAGAATCATACCAAATGAAAGCCGGGTCATAGCAAAGACCTCTGGCCCTCTGACAAGGAGCACATGACTGGTAGTAAATATACAGACAAATCCTCATTCTCCTAGCATCTGCCAAGCTCTGGCTTGCTACCAGTTTAACTTCTACTCTGTCCTTAGCGGACACTGCTCTATCACCACACCTTCAGACCAGTGGTTACCAGTCTTTCAAAAACAGAATACATGGTTTCATTTCCTATTCTTTTGCCGGTACTAAAAAGTATGGCAATGGATAGTGACTTAAAAATTGAAGAGAATAAAATATGGTGGCAGTAACCAGCCTTCGAGTACTACTTCTACTTTATATCATAGATCACTAAACCCTGAACTAAATCTAAGTATGTACCATCCAAAGTCAAGAACTCAATTTGTGCCAATAACAAATATGGTATCCTGGGTTGGATACTATAACAGATAAAAAAAGGACATTAGTGGAAAAACTGGGGAAATACAATTAGAATTTGTACTCTACTTAACAGTACTGTACCAATATGAATTTCTTGGTTTTGATAAATGTGCCATGGTTATATAAAATCTTAACATCAGGGGAAACTGGGTGAAGGATATATGGGAACTCCCCATGCAACCTTTGCAACTTTTCTGTAAATTTAAAATTATCCCCAAACTAAAAAGTTTATTAAAAAAGCTGTAATATACATGTATGTGTTTGTGTTAATAGTAGTAGTAATAAGAGTT
Organism: Dasypus novemcinctus; assembly: GCF_030445035.2. Lineage (NCBI taxonomy): Eukaryota > Metazoa > Chordata > Mammalia > Cingulata > Dasypodidae > Dasypus > Dasypus novemcinctus. The sequence goes on along the minus strand of NC_080678.1, from coordinate 79,901,306 downwards.
AATTTTTTTCAGCACTTAACTATATGCTGTACTGTAAGACATTTATGTATATGATCTCATTTGACCCCCATAATTATCTTTTCACATAAGTACTATTATTATTATCTCATTGTAGAGATGTGGAAACTGGGGCAGAGAGAAACTAAGTATCTCAACCATGGTCATATTTTAAGTGGTACAACCAAAATGTGAAGCCATGCTTCCATAGGTTGCACCCTTAAACATTAAGCTACTTGGTGTATTTATCCTTCGTATATGTGTGTGTGTATTCTTGTGTATGTGTGTATTAGCATTTTGTGTGTGTACATATATGCACACACACATACATATCACCTGGGTTTACCTATTGATCAGAGAATTACAGACATTTTCTTTTATGCCTTTATACAGGTTTCACAACTTCTACAATCAATCTGTATTTCATTTATTATATATACTCTCTTTTTTTAAAAAACACAAATGGATCCATTCTGTTCATGCTTATAAAAGGAAACAGGAAAAAGTTCAATTGTCCCTGAGGTTTGCTTACTTTATGGATGAAGGATCAATATTTTTTTTCAAATGCTTTTTTAATTAAAGTTAATAGATCACAAAGAAAGGATGAATCTTAGTACAATTTTCAGAATATGATATTCAGCCTTTAAAACAGGCTGGGCCCTCCTAAACCCGCAAGTACCAGGGAAGAGCTATTCGTAACCTCTGCCAACATGAAGTTATGACAACACTAGTCATTTTAAGGAAGCAGAATCATGCAGTCATACCTGTAGAGCTGTACTCCTTCAGCTTCTCCAGAACTGCAGATGCACTCAGGCCTTGGGATGGCAAAGCTTTCACATATTCTTTCTCCACTTTCAGGAATGACAAGTTCTTATTAATATCATCCTTGACCTTGCCCAATTTGTTTTTGATCTTGAAAGGTAAAAAAGACAAAGTTACCTCAAGTGAGTGGAAAAGGACCAAGACAGGACAAAGAGAAGGCAGGACACCATGTGCTGGGCACAGAACCAGTGCTACAGAACTAGGATGCATTTTTTTCTTAAAGTGCTGTGGTGGAATTAGAAATGTTAAGCTATTTTCTGGCATGTACAATAGCCTCTTAAAAGTTTGAAAATCCAATTTTCTTTGTCACAGTCAAAGATGCACTCAAGTTCCCTAGGCCCATTCTCTCTGCAGCATTGACATCATCACTGCTTAATTGGTTTCCATCTGCTGGAGTTAGCACTTCTCAGAGGGTAGTATTTGGACCTTGTTCCTGCCATGGCAGTAGCTACAGTCCTGTGTGCTAAAGAAACAAAGGCAGAACCAAGAATAGTAGCCAGACAACAGGTCAAGCTGAAGCAAAAGGGCTTCTGGTCCTTTTGCAAGTGCTGAGCCCCTTCACCAGAGAAGCACAGAGCACCAGAGCACCCCAAGAACACAGAGGCCGGGAAGCAGATTTGGTCCAACAGATAGGGCATCGGCCTACCACATGGAAGGTCCAAGGTTCATAACCCAGGGCCTCCTGACCTGTGTGATGAGCTGGCCCATGCAAGGAGTGCCGTGCCATGCAGGGGTGTCCCCCACGTAGGGGAGCCCCCCACACAAGGAGTGTGCCCTGCAAGAAGAGCCGCCTAGAGCGAAAAAAAAAGTGCAGCCTGCCCAGGAGTGGGGCCACACACATGGAGAGCTGATGCAGCAAGATGACACAACAAAAAGAGACATGGATCCAGGTGCCGCTGACAAGAATACAGGCGGACACAGATGAACACACAGCAAATGAGCAGAGAGAGCAGACAACTGGGGGGCTGGGGAAGAGGGAGAGAGAGAAAAAGTAAATCTTTAAAAAAAAAATTGTTTTCTTGTTTACCTGTTAGAAAAAGAGGGACTATTAAAAAATCACACAAGACCTCCCAGACTTCTGAAATTTAAAGAATATTTGGGATGGATGTCTTAGACTTCAATTTCCTAGGCTCTTTAACAAAGCCCAAAAGGTGTCCTTATTTTACATGAATTATGGGTAAAAGACCTTGCCCACAGAAGTTTTCTATCTGTATCCTTGACCATCTTTGCCAAAATAATGAGTGTACAGAAATAGTTCTGTATATTTCAGCTTACGACAAGTTTTAGCATCTATATAGCTTTTATTCAACTAGAGAACTTTCCTATGAAAGCTCAGTAATTTTCATTAAAAGATTGCTGTTATTCATGCAAAACATGAAAAAATTGTTTAGTGGAACGGACAGTGTGGATTTAGTGTGGGATTAAATATTCAGTATTGTGATTGCATTTAGAATTTGCAGGAGGAAATTATAGTGTATTATTTTTCCTTGCCCATATCCAGTTTTGTTCCACTTCCTCTCCTTCGCTCCAGACAATAAAACTTAACATCTCTACAGTAAGTGCCTCTGCCAGCCTGACCCAGGACAGCAAGTTGACTTTGCTATGTGGTATGCGGGGCAGTGCAATGCATTGCATTAGGCCACAACTCAAAAGTGCTACTGTTCTTAGATTTAGTAGATATTGTATTAAGTTGATGGAAGGTTTGTTTGATTTAAGATGTACAGCAAAAGCCTTTTAATTTGGGAGCCCTCGTGTTTTTCAAATGTGTACTTCATTTGTGCAATGTATCAGATTCTATCTGTGGGTTGTGCTTAACAGATAGGTCTTAAGTTGTGTATTTTTTTTTTTTTTTTTTTTTTGAGAAGGAAAAATGGTTTATTGACTGCCAGCCGGACTCAGGAGCTTTCAGTTTGAATCCCAAGCCTGTGTATTTTTTTTTTAAGTTTATATAATTGCTTGGAGATCATTGTGAAAGGGTAAAGAAATCAAAATAGCCATTTCTTTAATAATCATTTAAAATCTATTCATTTAATGTTAGAGGGACCATTAACTTGTCATCAATTAGGACTCTTATTTAAAACAAAATTTAAAACATTTGTTACCTATATGTGTTTAATCCTGGTTACAGATAAAGCTTCATAATGCTGTTTTTATTCAGCACATTAACAAGCTGTAAAACAAAGACCTTTCTCAATAGCAGGCAAAGAATTTCAGGATTCTTATACAGATAGCCTATAAAGTCATATAATTTGAAAAGCAGTGTTTCATTATGAAAGAGCTTTCAAGTTGCTTGTAAAGCTAATCTAATTAAAAAGAAGTATAAATGCTCTTGAGAATAGAAAAAGAAAAAGAATTTGGAGGCCCTACAAACCTCCTCATAGACAAGTACAAGACATTTTAAAAATTGCCTGGAACCCACACGGAATAGGCTGTTGGACACAACTGGGGCTCGGGGAGGAGAAGGGGCAGTGCTCCCTCGGCCTCTACAAGCAACGCAGTCACTTGTGGTCCGCAAGGACAAGACTGTTACGCGCACCTGAGGCGCCATCCCCATCCACCCCTGGCAGGAGAGGAGGGGTGTCGGTCCTTCATTGGTCTACTGAGGCAACTGTCAGTTTTGACTTCCATGGCTTAGTTTGCTGCCCACTCCTGCAACTCCATCCGCACCCCAGGTAGGGGAAGAAGGGGTCTGGAACTTCATTAGTCTCTCTAGCAACTACAGACATCTTGGCCTGCTCATCTTGGATTACTACATAGGCTGGACGTGATTACTACATAGGCTGTGGCTCTGTCCCTACCCCTGGCAGAAGAGAAAGGTGGGAAAGCTTTATCGGCTCCCAGTGCAACAGAGGCAGCTTCAGCCTCCACGGCTTACAGGGCAAACCACATCCTTAGCTCCTACTCCATAAGCAGCAAGGTAGAAAGGGCAAGAAACAGATGAAAAAGGGAAAAAAAATTCAGACTGGCTAAACACAAGCCGCTATAAAGTTCTAAACTAAGTTGAAACAAGTATCAAAGAGGGGCTGTAGCACAAAACCAATCAAATAGAATGCCCTAGACTAAAGAAAGAAACTGAGCCAAGAATAAATACATCAAGTAAATCAGATGCCAAGACACCAACAAAAGGAATCCATACCAAGAAACAGGGAGATATGGCCCAGTCAAAGGAAAAAACTAAGCCTCCAGATGACATAAAGGAGTTGAGAAAACTAACCATAGATGTTCAAACAAATCTCCTTAATAAATTCAAGGAGATGGCTGAAGAAATTAAGGCTATAATGAAGACACTAGGTGAGCACAAAGGATTTGAAAGCATATATAGAAAAATAGATTTTATGGGAATGAAAGGCATAATAAATGAAATTAAAAACACACTAGAGGGAAGCAACTGTGGCTCAATCAGCTGGGCTCCTGTCTACCATATGGGAGGCCCTGGGTTCACCACGTCCCAGGGCCTCCTTGCGAAGGCAGACTCACCCGCATGCTGCAGAGAGCTGCTGGCCCGGGCGCCACAGAGTGCCGCCTGGCCTGCCAGCACCATGGAGAGCCGACTCAGTAAGGTGACGCAACAAAAAGGGAGACAAGCAAAAACATAGGAGAGTGCGCAGCAAATGGACACAGAGGGCAGACAATTAGCAAACCTCAAGGAGGGGTGGGAAATAAATAAATAAATACAGACAGAGAAGAACACACAGCGAATAGACACAGAAAGCAGACAAAGCAAGCAAAAAAGCCACAAAGGTGGGGGAGGGAGATTTAAAAAATACACTAGAGGCATAAAACAGCAAATTTGAAGAGGCAAAAGAAAGGATTAGTGAGCTTGAAGACAGGGCCTCTGAAGCAAACAGAGAAAAGAACAGAAAAAAATGAAGTGTCTCAGGGAACTAAAGGACTGCAAGAGACATGCAAACACACATGTCATGGATGTCCCAGAAGGAGAAGAGAAAGGAAAAGGGGCAGAAGGAGTACTTGAGGAAATAATGGTAGAAAACTTTCCAATCCTATTGAAGCACAATGTACTCCCATCTGAAAATCCAAATAGACCAGAGAAAAAGAGAGAATCCTGAGAGCAGCAAGAGAAAAGTGATTCCTCACAGTCAAGGGATGCCTCATAAGATTAAGTGCTGAATTCTCATCAGAAACCATGGAGGCAAAAAGGCAGTGGTATGATATATTTAAGATATTAAAGAGAAAAACTGCCAGCAAAGAAGCTTATATCCAGTAAGACTGTCTTTCAATCATGAGGGTGGTTTAGAATTTTCACAGATAAATAGAAACTGAGTTTGTAACCAAGAGACAGGCTTTGCAGGAAATACTAAAGGGACTGCTTCTTCTTGAAAAGAGAGAAAAAAGAGAGGTTTGGAATAGTGTCTAGAAATGAAAATTATATCAGTAAAATTAACTAAAAGTGTAACAAGAGTGGTGAAAATAAGATGTGACAGATAAAACCCAAAGGTCAAAATGCATGAAGTTCAGCCTTGAAAGTAATAACGTTGACTGTTAATAGATTAAACTCCCCAATCAAAAGACACAGACTGGTGGAAAATTTGAGCCATCTTTATGCTATCTACAAGAGACTCACCTTGGACCCAAGGATACAAATAGATTGAAAGAGAAAGGCTGGAAAAAGATATTCCACACATGAAATAACCAAAAAAAAAAAAAAAAAAGGCAATTCACCAGGAAGAAGTAACAATCAAATTTATATGCACCTAACCAGAATGCCCCAAAGTACATGAGGAAAACACTGACAAAACTGAAAAAGAGATGTTTCAACAATAATAGTTGGAAACTTCAATACACCACTCCCAGCACTGGACAGAGCATCTGGGAAGAGGCCCAATAAAGAAACAGAGAGTTTGAATAATATGATAGATGAACTAAACTTAATATACATATACAGAACACAGCACCCTAAAAGAGCAGGATATACATTCTTCTCAAGTGCTCATGGATCTTTCTGCAGGATACCACATGCTGGGTCACAAAAGAGATCTCAATAAATTTAAAAAGATCAAATTACACAAAGCACTTTCTCTGATCATGATGGGATAAAGCTGGACGTCAACAACAGGTGGAAAAGGGAAAATTCACAAACAAATAGAGATTAAACAATAAGATTAAACAATAGGTAATTGCAAGAAATTCAGTAAATATCTCGAGACATGAAGATGAGAACACAACATTTCAGAACCTATGAGATGCAGCAGAGGCAGTGCTGAGAGGGAAATTTATAGCCCTCCTGCTTACATTAAAAAAGAAGAAGCACTAAAATCAATTACCTAACTACACAGCTGGAGAAACTAGAAGAACAATAAAGTATTCCTAAAACAAGCAGAAAGAATGAAATAACAGAGAAGCAGATTTGGTTCAACTGTTAGAGCGTCCTCCTACCACATGGGAGGTCCAGGGTACAAACCCAGGACCTCCTGACACATGTGGTGAGCTGGCCCACACGCAGTGCTGATGCACTCAAGGAGTGCCGTGCCACGCAGTGATGTCCCCCACGTAGGGGACCCCCATGCGCAAGGAGTGTCCCCCATAAGGAGAGCCGCCCCGCATGAAAAAAGTGCAGCTTGCCCAGGATTGGCGCTGCACACACAGAGGGCTGACACAGCAAGATGACGCAACAAAGAGAGACAAGAGATTCCCAGTGCTGCTGACAAGAATACAAGTGGACATAAAAGAACATATGGACACAGAATGGGCACAGAAAGCAGACAACTGGGGGTGGGGGAATGGGGAGGGAATAAAAAATAAATCTTTAAAGAAAAGAAGGAAATAACAAAGATCAGAGCAGAAATAAATGAAATTGAGAACAAAAAAAAATACAATGAATTAACAAAACCAAATGTTGGTTCTTTGAGAAGATTAACAAAATTGACAAACCCTTAGCTAGACTGACAGACAAAAAAAGAGATTAGATGCAAATAAAATCAGAAATGAAAATGGGGATATTACTACTGACCCCACAGAAATAAAAGAGATAGTAAGTGGATACTATGAGCAACTGTATGCTAACAAACTAGACAATAAAGATAAATGGACAAATTCCTAGGAACATACAAGCAACCTACACTGACCCTAGAAGAAATAGAAGACCTCAACAAACCAATCACAAGTAAAGAGACTGAAACAGTCATCAAACTACTCCCCAAAATGAAAAGCCCTGAACCAAATGGCTGCACAGGTTAATTCTACCAAGCATTCAAAAAAAAAACCTTAATAACCATCTTACTTAATTCTTCCAAAAAATTGAATGGGAAGAATACTATCAAATTCATTCCATGGGGGGGAAAAATCTCTTTCTATTTAGCCAATATCACCAAAGCCATATATACAGAAATCCTCAACAAAATACTTGATAATCAAATGCAACAACACATTAAAAGAATTATTCATCACGATCAAGTGGGTTTCATACCAGGCATGCAAGGGTAGTTCAACACAAGAAAGTCAATCAGCATACTGCATCACATTAATAAATAATATGAGAAAAATCACACGATCATCTTGATTGACACAGAAAAGGCATTTGACAAAATACAGCATCCTTTCTTGATAGAAACACTCCAAAAGATAGGAAACTTTCTCAACGTGATAAAGGGCATATTTGAAAAACCCAGAGCTAACACTGTAGTCAATGGTGAAAGACTGAAAGTTTTCCCATTGAGATTAGGAACAAGACAAGGTTGCCCATTGTCACCACTGTTATTCAATATGGTCTAGAGACATAGGCTAGAGCAATCGGGCAAGAAAAAGAAATAAAATGTGTCCAAACTGGAAAGGAAAGAGTAAAACTTTCACTGTTCATAGTTGATATGATCTTGTACCCAGAAAGTCTTGAAATACCTACAGCAAAGCTAGTAGAGCTAATAAACTAGTTCAGCAGGATACAAGATTAATGCACAAAAATCAGTAGAGTTGCCGCTGATTTATAAATATGATTGTGGTTGAAAAGGGTCATCTGTAAAAAAAGAAAGAAAAGGGTCGTCTGTGGATGTAAATGTCAACAGAAAGGAAACTAGAGAATAATCTATGGTAAGTACCAGTGATTTCAATGGTGGATAAAGATTGTGGTTAATAGTATAAATATAAAAATGCTCTTCTTTTACAAAGTGCTAAGAATATGGTGGTACCCAGGAAAATTACAACCAATGTAGCTTATGAACAATAGTTGACAGTACTATTGTAATATTTTACAGCAGTGGCAAGAAGATATTTCAATATCAAGGGAAAACAATGGGGGGATATAAAGAGGTATGGTATTTTTCCTTTTGGAGTAATGAAAAAGTTCTAATGTTGACTGTGGTGATGACAGTACAACTCCGTGATGAAAATGAGAGCTACTGAGTGTACACTTTGAATGGATTATACAAAGCATGGGACTGTACAACACAAGGAACCCAGTGGTGGATGATGGACTGTGGTTAACAGGACAAATATCAGAACATTTTCTTCAGAACAATAACAAATATATAATATTAATATATGGTTTTAGTAATTGGGTGGATTGGGAGAAAATACACCAAATATAAGACAGGGGCTACAGTTAGTAATACTATTTTAAGATGCTTTCATAATTTGTAACAAATGTTTCACGACAATGCAAGGTAATGGCGGTAGGGAGATATATAGGACCACTGTTTAATGATATTCATGTCCGTTCTATAAATTCACAAATTTTACCATACACTTATTGTTTAAGTAAGTTCATGTATAATAACATACTTAAATAAAATTTTATTTTTAAAAAATCAATAGTGTTTCTATACTCTAGTAATGAACAACCTGAGGAGGAAGTCAGGAAGAAAATTCCACTCACAATAGCAACTAAAAGAATCAATTATTTAGGAATAAATTTAACTAAGGACATAAAGCACTTACATTCAGAAAACTATAATGCACTGCTAAAAGAATCAAAGAAGACCTAAATAAATGGAAGAACATTCCATGTTCATGGATTGGAAGACTTAATATCATTAATATCATTAAATTGATAAGATTCAATGTAATCCCCCCAAAAATTGCAACAACCTTTTTTAAAGAAATGGAAAACCCAATTATCAAATTTATTTGGAAAGGGTTAGGGGCACCAAACAGCCAGAAACATCTTAAAAGGGAAGAACAAAGTTGAAAGACTCTCACTTCCAGACTTTAAATCATATTACCTAGCTACAGTGATTAAAAAAACAGCAGGGTACTGGCATAAAGATAGACATATAGGCCAATGGAACCAAACTGATGGTTCAGAAACAGACCCTCACATCTATGGTCACGTGATTTTTGACAAGGCTGTCAAGCCCACCCAGCTGGGGCAGAACAGTCTATTCAACAAATGGTGCTGGGAGAACTATATCCAAAAGAAAGAAAGAGGACCCCTATCTCATACCTAATACAAAAATTAACTCAAAATGGATCAAAGGCCTAAATATAAAAGCTAGAATCATACAACTCCTTAAAGAAAATGTAGGGAAACATCTTCAAATCTGGTGGTAGCTGCGGGTTTCTTAAACCTTATACCAAAAGCATGTGCAAGAAAAGAAAAAAAGAGTATAAATGGAACCTCCTCAAACATAAAACACTTTTGTGCTTCAAAGGTTCTGTCAAGAAGGTAACAAGATAACCCATTCACAATGGGAGAAAATATCTGGAAACCACATATCTGATAAAGGTTTGATTTCCATGCTATATAAAGAGATCATACAACTCAACAATAAAAGAGCAAGCAATCCAATTTAAAAATGGACAAAAGACTTAGACATTTCTTCCAAGAGGACATACAAATGGCCAAAAAGCACAAAAAAAAATGTTCAATATCATTAGCTATTAGAGAAATGCAAATCAAAACTACAATGAGATATCAGCTCACAACTCACAGAATGGCCATTATTTTTAAAAAAAGAAAAATAACACAGAAAGCAACAAGTGCTGGAGAGGATATGGAGAAATAGGAACACTCCTTCACTGTTCCTGGAACTGAAAATGTCTTGTGGAAGACATTTTGGCAGTTCCTCAGGAAGCTAAATATAAAACTGCCATATGATCTAGCAATCCCTCTACTAGGAATATATCCAAAAGAACTGAAAACAGCAACACAAACAGACATATGCACAAGGATGGTCATAGCGGCATTATTCAAAATTGCCAAAAGATGGAAACAACCCAAGTGTCCATCAATCAATGAATGGATAAACAAAATGTAGTATATACATACAACAGACTACTATGCAGCAGTAAGAGAACATGAAATTGGGACACATATGACAACATGGATGAACCTTGAAGACATTATGCTAAGTGAAATAAGCCAGACACAAAAGGACAGATATTATATGGTCTCACTAGTATGAACTAAATATGAAGAATAAACACATGGAGTTAAAACCTAGATTATAGGTTAGTAGGAGACAGGATGAGGACTGAGAAGGGGCAATGATGCTTAATGCATGTAGAATTTTCAATTAACTTGACAGTAAAAGTGTGGAAATGGATAGAGTTGATGGTAAGACATTGTAGAAGTTAACAAACGGGGCTCATTTATAAATGGAATTGTGGCTGAAAAGGGTAGTTAAGGGACATAAATGTCAATTGACAGAAAGAGAATAATCTAGGGACTGAAAAATAACCCAGAGGTGGATGAGAATTCTAGGTAATAGGACAAATAAAGAATGTTCTTAGATGAACTAGAACAAACGTCTGTCACTATTACAAGGTGGTAAGATAATGGTGATGCATGGGAAAAATACAATTAATGTAACTTATGAACTATAGTTAACAGTAATGATGTAATATTCTCACATCAGTGTCAAAGAAGGTACTATATCAACACTAGGGGACAATAATAGGGAAATACGGGATTTTTTTCCTTTGGATTACAGAAAATGTTCAAAAATTTACTGAGGTGATGACTGCGCAAATCTGTGATAAAAGTGAGAGCCACTGAGTGTACACTTTGGATGGACAGTACAAGGCATGGGACTGTATAACGCAGTAAGCCTTGTTATGGAAGACGGATTGTGGTTAACAACTATGAGAGCGTCCTCTCATGAACTATAACAAATGTACAATACTAATACATGGTTTTAATAACAGGAGGTCTAAGCAAAAAATATACCAAATGTAGGCTATGGACCATAGTTAGTGTTAACAGTCTGATCTTCCATAATCTTTTACAAATGTTCCGCAACAATGCAAGGTTTTGGTGGAGGGGTGATGTATGGGAACTCTGAATGCTATGCCTGATTGTTTTGTAAGCTCACAACTTCTCTAATAAAAATCTATTTAAATAAAAGAATATATAAAGAACTGCAACCTAACAACAAAAAAACAGCTCAATTTAAAAATGGGCAAAGGACTTGAATAGACATTTCTCTAAACGAGATGGTCAATTAACACATGAGAAGATGTTCAACATCATTAGCCATTAAGGAAATACAAAGTGAAACCACAAGGAAATACCATTTCAAACCCACTGGGATGGCTAAAAAATAATAATAATATTAATATACCTGTGCTAGTAAGGATGTAGAGAGTCTGGAACCCTTATATATTTCTGATGGAAAGGTAAAATGGTGCAGCAGTTCCTCAGAAAGTTAAACACAGAATTGCCCTATAAGCCAGCAATTCCACTCCTAGGTATATAATCCCAAAGAATTAAAGCAAATATTTAAACAGACATTTGAACACCAACACTAGAACAGCACCATTTCCAACAGCCAAAAGATGAAACAACCAATATGTCCATCATCTGATGAATGGAGGAACAAAATGTAGGCTTGCCATACAAAGGATTATTATCCACCCAGAAAAAAGGAATGAAGTTCTGATATATGCAACAACTTGGATGAATGTAAAAACATTATGCCAAGTGAAAGAAGCTAAACCCAAAAAGCCACATATGGTGTATGATTCCATACCTATGAAATGTCCAGAACAGGTAAAACCAGAGAGACAGAAAGCAGATTAGTGGCTGAATTATATCTCCTTAAATTGTCAACAGCTTATTGCTTTACCCTAAAATGCCAAGAGGAACTCAGGTCCTTTTTGCTATGTAATTCACCAAATATGATTATTTCTTTTTCATCTTCATTGCCATAGCTTTGAGCCATTTTCTTTCATTCACTCATTTACTCACTCATTTATTTGTTGAGCAACTGCTAAGGGTTATGGAGAGGGAAGGAGAGGAAGGGAAAGGGAGGAGGGGGAGAGGGGAGAGAGGGGGAGGAGGGGAAGGGTGGAGAGAGGAAAGGGAAGAAGGGGGTGAGGGGGAGAGGGGGAGAGAAATACCCTTGGCTCTGAACCTCAGAATCTGCTTCTGAAAAATGAAGGTAATTAGACGGGCTTTAAGAACTGTCCAATTTCATTATTTTAGAAAGTTAATAGTGAGTTCTGGAACCTTAGCATTTATCTGTCTCAAAACATGAGGACTGAAGGAGAAAAGTGAGAGGGATAGGACACAAAAAGTACTGAGAATGATAAGGGTAAATTCCATTACCCTTTGTGATGATATGAGCTATGGGTGGGGGCTGTGCGTCTCTTTGTAAATAACCTGGGCTGTGTGTGTCAGACAATGAAAGGCTGCAGCTTCACCTTTCATAACCATGCCAACCACCCCAGTCCTGGGAAGCCAATTATCAATGTAAGTGCTATAAACTTTGAATATTCAGCCTGCCCCAAATGTAGGAAATACATGTTAACTCAAGCTTATCAAAGATTCAACCAAAGGATCATTTGGTTCTTCCTCTGTATAAAAAGAATCCAAAAATCTTATTTAGGTTTTTGGACAGAGAAGCTCCCAAGCCTGGCTGGTCATAAATAAATTCTTCTTTTCCTTCCCAAAATTATTACTGAGTCCTGGCCTTCCATATGCAATTATTGAATCTCTTGACTTCTACAACAGTGATACAGTCAATCCTCCATCCCATCTTCTCTACCCACAACCTGGACCCTCTAAGGACTAAAGTACATTTACTTTTAGGGCTTAATATGATTTAAGGAGCAAAGAGAAGTCCACCCACTGCCATTCTTCCTCCCCACCCCTGCCACTTCCCTACAAGAAATGAACCTGAAGATACTTATTTCTGGGAGAGTTAGTCGCATAGGAGTCTGAATGGATTTCAGTCAAAGGCTAGATAACTACCATCTTTCCTGGTTTAGCCAGGAAAGGGAAAAGGGAATTGGAAGGCAAAGGTGAAAGAAAGGTTGAAGGCAGTGACAGGTGAGGCTGGGAAAGGCCAGGGGAAAGCTGAGGGGCAGGGCAGGGTCCTGCGGAGAAAGGAGACACCATGGCCTCGCCCCGCCTTCTTTAGAGCCAGCAAAGGGTCTGCCCTGTGTACCTTCATCTGTGATAAAGAACTTGTGATGCGCTACCCTGCTTATCCTCAGCAGGGTGGGGCAGAGGGGCACAGTGAGGCAAACACACGACACAGAGGTGCAAAGAGCAGAACTGCTCTGCTCTCCCTTTAAGTACCTAAACCTGGGGTGGGGCAAACTACAGCCCGAGAGCCAAGTCTGGCCTCCAGTCTGTTTTTGTAAAGTTTCAAAGGAACACAGCCAGGCTCCTTTTCTTCTATATTGTGTTATGCTTGCTATCCCTCTAAAATGCAACAAAGAGTATTATTTTAGACTACAAAATCTAAAATGTTTCATATCCAGCCCTTTACGAGGAAAGTTGGCTAAACCCTGATCTAAGCCATGTAAGTATCTGGTCCCTAGACAAATATCCAAATTTGACCCAGCCAAATATTGCTCCAAAGCACCACTTCACTTCTGCCTGACTTTCACATTTCAAATCCTTTTTCCTTAACACTTCTCATCTCTCTAGCCAAATATGGTGAGGCAAGGGTTAAGCCAGTGTATCTCAACCTTGGCACTCGTGACACTCTGAGTCAGGCAGTTCTCTGTTGTGGGTGCTGTCCTGTGCGCTAGGGGACACTGGGCAGCATCCCTGGGCCTAGCAACCAAATGCCAGCAGCACCCCAGCCACAGCAGTGACAACCAGAAGGTCTCCAAACATTGCCAAACGCCCCCTGGATGGGTAGAGACAAAAATCACGTCTCTGCATTGAGAACAGGGTAAGTAAACAGAAAGAAAGCAGTAACTGACCAACTAGGGGGATGCCGGCAGATCTGCACAGATTCTACTTACCTTTCTATTGATAAAAGGTATCTTCCTGATGAGCTTAAAAAGCTTCTTTTTAAACCTTGACCATAAACCTAAAAGAAATAAATGGTTCTGTTATCCAAAAAATTTTCTATGGCTATGACCTACTAGTTATAATGTATGAACTATACAATGTGTCCCCTGCAACCTTACTTGCCTTTGGATAACAAAGGAAGTTTCTTTACGCTTTTATAGAAGCTTTTTAAAATTACTTTTTTTGAATTTATTAACATGGTTCTAAAGGTACACACACACACACACAGACACAGTGTCCTCTCTCACTCATCCCTCACCCCAGATGAATACTACATTTGGTGCTAGTATACCTTTCCAGAGTTGCCTTATGCATATATAAGCAACAATAAAGATACATCCTTATTTGTCTCCTTTTTTACACACAAGGTAATATACTCTAGCACTGTACTAGACCTTACTTTTCTATGTAGGAATATCATCCGGAAGATGAGGGCTTCGTCATTCTGCAGAGTATTCTACTATACGGATGTGCCATAATTTATTTAACCTGTCCCCTACTGATGAACACTTAGGTTGTTTCCAGTATTAGCTATTACAAACCTTGCCTTGCTGAAATAAATAAGCTTTTAACATACATCATAGTTCATTCTAGTCCTGTGTTCTACATACTGTAATACAAGCTGAGATCTTACTAAATATGCACAATACTGTATCCTCTTCTCACTTACTAGTGTTTTTCTACATCAATAAAAATTCTTCCAAAACACATTTGAAATAGTATCATACTAGTTCCTCAAAGCAGTATTACTCCCATGCTGGATATTTAAGTTGCTTGTTATTAGATCATTTCTAACCATGTTAAGGCTGAAAGATTGAGACCCACTTCCATATTTAACAATAAAGTAATTAATGCAATAGAAAGAGGTCTGAAAGTCAGCAAACTGTGCCAGATATCCAAAAAGTCTAGTAATGGGAGGAAAGTATAGATAAACTTTATGAACTCTGACAAATGGTGCAGGGCAAACAGAAGAGATTACAGGAATAGAGGAAGAAAAATTAAAAATGAAAAGATCATGTAGTCATAACTCAAAAAGGATTATCCCAAAAAGTAAAGCCTCACAGGTACAGAAAGAAAAGTTCATTAGAATGTTTTAAGGTAAGAAAATAGGAAATTCCCATTTAAGAGCAACACGCATGGCTCCTTACACTTTACAAATCCCTTTCACGTGAATCAAGCCACTCAGTCCTCGTAATACCCCTGCGAGGAGGTAAGGCAGGTATTACTATGCCCATTTTACTATGAGGAAACAGCAAAGAGAACTTAAGAATATTGCCCAAGGTGCCACATCTAGAAACTGGGAGTGTTTATCCCTACTTCCCACTACAAAAAAAAAATGGATTCCTGCTGATCAGCAATGGACAATGGACAATCCCAACAGTTCAAAGTAACGACCAAGTGAAAGATAAGACCGACATGGGCAGAGTTAAGGAAGCGATGACTCGGAAAGCAGAGCATCCCCCCCCCCCCCCACCACCTCCAGCCTCCTGCCGACTTTTCCAATTCTCCTCTACCACAGGGCCACCTTTGTTCCAGAATTACCCTTTCTCCCCCTCAGGAAGGTATATAGAGTTTGAAGTCCAGTAAAACTTATCACTAGTCCAGACTTTAGACTCCTCTAGTGCAATATACTAAAATAAGTTGATTGTTTGGCAACACACAGAACACTTCTAATGATCAAGGTACTGAAAAACTGGCAACCCCAACAAAATTACCCACAATCTCTGGAGGGAAGATTCTTATCTGTGCCTAAACTCCAAGTTGGAAGGTACAAAATAAAAATGTACTGTGTTTGTATATGTGTTAAGCTATATGAAATTGCCAATATTCAACACTTTTGACCTACAAAACTATATTTTGCATAAGCCAACCTGATTTAGGATAAAAACAACTGCAGATAAATAAACAGTAGTTATCTTCAGGTGGCAAAATTTTAATTTCCTTCTTATGGTTTATCCATATTGCCTAAATTTTCTACAATGAACATGTATTACTTTCATAATAAGAAAAAATACATATTTATTAAAAACAAAACAGTGAAAAATGGCATGGAGGCTACCACAAAGATTTAGATGTCACTTCCCATTAATACACTGCAACTAGTCCTTTTCTCCTGGACTGCTCAGAGGCCAGCATCTTCCTTCTTGAACAGTGAAGGCAGGTAAGTACCAGGATCAAGGATGGTTGTGCCGTGAGCACCAGGTAAGCAACATGCACAGCACAGTGAGTGCACAACTGAAAGCAGAAGTGAATGCCTACAGCTAATATATAACCATAGCCAAGAAATGTAAATCTCAGGACCTCTAACCTTGGTCTGTTTTCACAAATGCACCATCTTAAAAAGAAAAGTACGTTGACTGCTGTTCTTTAGAGTTCTATGGAATGGGTCACTTCACCCTGCAAGATGGTAGGTGCCTCCCTCATCAAATCAAATGCTTCTGTTAAAGGAATAAACCTGAGTGGAGAGACATGGTCATGTCCATAGACAAACCTTGAGGCAGCAGAAGGTTCAGTCCTTCTAATTTGTCAAGCTTTATGACAAAATCTTTCAAAAACTAGGAGCAAAGAGTGAGGACATGGGGTTTTCTTAACTGCAGTGAACTGCAGTGTTTGGATGGGTCAGTCACATCTCACTTTCACTTAATTAAAAAGCTCTTAACACTGAAACTTGCTTCTTGGCTGTCACATTTTGCATCATTTCCTATGCTTGAACATCTCAATGGCTACCTGGATGGTAAAGAGAATCTGGCTTCTAAGCTGACCTTCCTGATAAAGGAGGAAGAAAAGCAGAGAAAGTACAGGTAAAGAACCCCTTCAAACTGATGCTATCAGAGAAGCAAATAACTATGGAAATTTCAAACAATGAGAAAGGACATTCTCTTCAATGTTATTTGGGGTCTCTTACCCCAAGGATGTTAACTCAGATACCCTAGCATGAGGGAAGTGTTAGGCGACACCCACCACCACTCCTGCCCTCTTTGTGGTTAGGTGAAATCAAGCAAAAATTACCAAGCCGAGCCTGCAGAAGGGCAGTAATTACTTCACAACAAGAACACGGGAGCAGTTTCAAGGTGGGCAGGAAAGTGTTAACATGGTAGAAGGGCTGGAGGACTCACACTGATCACTAAGAGAACACCCCCGTACCCCACCCTGCCATCATCTCTGCACTCTCTGGTTCCCTGCAACGCTACCCAGGAAGCTCAAGGTGCACGCCCCTGGCATCAGGAGATCGGCTCCAAGAACCTGCAGTCGTGTGGACATGCCCAGAGCCTAGCACAGCGCCCGCACGGGCACAAGAGCTGTTCCACCTCCACCTCATCTTTCTTGAAAAGGATGATCGAAAATGAAAGCAGTGAATTCCTGCTTTGGGAATTCCAGGTAACAAAAATACATTCTAGACAAGAATCTGGATCTAAGCTACATTTTAAGATATATCTGTAGATCCTTACAATGACTAATTTCTCCGGAGTTTTTACATAAGCTACAAATCCAGAAAAAGCAACATACACAGCAATAGTTTTTTTTTTTTTTAAGTCCTATTATAACTTTATGAACCAGAAGACAGTGGACTGCTTCTGCGGAAACCAATTTTAAATATCAGAAACAAACCAGAAGGAAAGAAATGAGTCTGATCTCCCAGTTGTGAGTGTCAAGGCTGGTGAAACTCCACTATACCTTTACTGAGGGGACAGTACACTTACTCTCTGGCTGGAAGATAAACTCGTAGACCCAGACTATCAGCAGGGTCCACGCAACACTCCACGCAATGAGCTGCCACGGCTCATACTTGGTGCAATGCCCATTTACATAATTCTTGGCTTTTGTGGCGTACGCTTCCAAAATCTCCAAGTAGGGCTCAAAGGCCTTCTAGAAGTACAAGAGAAAAAAAAGAAATATTACATTCAGAGAAAAAAGAAGTCTGCTCTTCGCTCTTTAATTCCCATTTTTCTGGCCCCACCCCCAATAATAATCTTATCTTCTACATCCCTCAAATTGGACTTTGACAAGATTTTTTATCTTTCTGCCTCTTCTGTAAAATAAAAGGGTTGAGCCAGATCATCATTTTAGCTCAAAAGCTTTTATATGACTGCCAGTATTCACTGTCCCACTCTCATAACTCAAACTAATCCTCGCAAGATGAATGTCCTTTCTTGGAATCTCTCCCATCCTCTAACCCAAGGGGTGGCAAACTGTTTCTGACAAGGGCCAGAAAGCAAATATTTTAGGCTTTGCAGGCCATAAGGTCTCTGCTGCAGCTACTCAACTCCACCATTGCAGCATAAAAGCAGTCACAGACAATATGTAAGCAAACAAGTGCAGCCATGTCCCAATAACATTTTTTATGGACACTGAAATGTGAATTTCATATAATTTTCATGTGTCACAAAGTATTCCTCTATTTAACAATTTAAAAAATGTAAAAACCGGGAAGTAGATTTGGCCCAACTGATAGGGTATCCACCTACCACATGGGAGGTACAGGGTTCAAAAACCCAGGGCCTCCTGACCCATGTGCTGAGCTGGCCTATGCTCAGTGCTGATGCGCACAAGGAGTACGGTGCCACGCAAGGGTGTCCCCAGCAAAGGGGAACCCATGCGCAAGGAGTGCGCCCCATAAGGAGAGCCGCCCCGCACGAAAAAATCACAGCCTGTTCAGGGGTGGCGCAGTACACATACGGAGAGCTGACGCAGCAAGAGAACACAACAAAAAGAGACACAGATTTCTGGTGCCCGCTGATAAGAATACAAGTGGACACAGAAGAACACAACATGAATGGACACAAAGAGCAGACAATGGGGGATGGAAAGGGGAGAGAAATAAATAAAAAATAAATCTTAAAAAAAAAAAAATGTAAAAACCATTCTTACTTTGTAAGCTATAAAAAAGAGGCAGCAGGCCAAATTTGGCCCAGAAGCCAAAGTTTGCCAGCCCCTGCTCTAAGGCCTTACTTTGTTGTAAAACTCTCCAGGCCAGGGACCTTATCTTACAGTTACCTGTATTCCTCACAATACCTGGCATCAGATAAAGAAAAAATCCTCTCATCCGTAAACTTACCAGAATACCCCATTCACTAGAATTCCTCTCCCCCTTTAAGACCCCTCAAGCAGTCAGCTGTGCACGACAGAGAGCCCCTCAGCCTGCCTTGCAGGTTCCTCATCTTATCTCCCTGACTATACAGTTAGCTCCTTGAAGAGAGGCCAGATCTTACTCATATTTACAACCCTCATACCACCTCATACCATGCCCTGCACAAAATAAGTTCATTGGATGGCTTGTTAATTCACTTCCTCAACATTTATTAAGTGCCTACAAGGTTTAAGGCATTAAGCTGGGAAAATCCTCAGGTAAATATCGTAGGTTCCAGGCCTTTCTGAGCTTACAGTCGAAGTGAGGGGTAGATGTGTGTTTGTATACATACATACACATACATGCACACACATGCAGACACAGAGATAAACAAGTCACTGAAATTCCTCAGGATAAATGCTATTAAAGATGTAAGTGGGGGGACGGACTTGGCCCAGTGGTTAGGGCGTCCGTCTACCACATGGGAGGTCCGCGGTTCAAACCCCGGGCCTCCTTGACCCGTGTGGAGCTGGCCCACGCGCAGTGCTGGTGTGCGCAAGGAGTGCCCTGCCACACAGGGGTGTCCCCACGAGGGGGAGCCCCACGCGCGGGGAGTGCGCCCCGTGGGGAGAGCCGCCCAGCACGAAGGAGAGTTCAGCCTGCGCCACACACATGGAGAGCTGACGCAGGATGGCGCAACAAAAAGAAACACGGGTTCCTGGGCCGCTGACGGCAACAGAAGCAGACAGGGAGGAAGGCGCAGCAGGTGGACACAGAGAGCAGACAACTGGGGCAGGGGAGGGAGAAATAAAATAAATAAAATAAAATAAAATAAAAATAAAGACGTAAGTGAAATCTTAGAGCCCTCAGGAAGGTCTATCTAACTCCACCCGAGGGGAGATGGGAAGATAAGACAGAACATAAAATTAAAGCATAATTTTAAAAGCATAAAACAATGAGAAACAAAAATTCTCTCGGGCAGAAAAGTTAAAATGAAATAAAAGTCACACAGACAGAGAAAATAGTAGCTGCAAATGCAAAAAATTCTGGTACATTCAGGGAATGGCAAAAACTTCTACATGGTTAGAGTGTCAGCTACTTGAGGGCAGGGACCACCTGTCTCATCTGGTGCTAAACCCAAAACATCAGCATAGCAGGTAATTCTGTCTGAATAAAAACATGTACAGGGTGTGACAGTGATTAAGAAAATGAGTAAATACATCAGAGAAATGAGGTTGGGAGAAGACCAAGTCCAGATTTAAAATGGTCTTGAAAACAGGTTAAAAAACACAAAGAGAGGGAGTACAAATTGAAAGGCATTTTTGCTAAGGTTATTTGTCAGTATCTATTAACATTTTAGATATGTATTCATTATGACCCATAAATATCACTTTTTTGGTATCTCTCTTTCGTGTACAAAGAAACATGTTAAGGACATTCATGTCAATATTCTTTGTAATAGCAAAAATATAAACGACATAAATGTCCATCAATAGGGGAATGGTTAAATAAACTATAAAATACCCCTTTCATGTAACCACACTATGCAGCATTAGAAAGAAGATGGATCTACACGAACCACATGGAAAAAGAGCCGGGACCTAATATTGAGTAAAAAAAGCAAATTACAGAATAGCAACAACAAAACAAAAGCATGAATTGTTAAACGAGAGTAATTTTTTTAAATTTACATAATCTGGTGGGAGATGAACAGGAGGACAAAGATCAGAGACAAGAGTTAAACTAGATTGCTGAACTAGCCTAAGGGAGAAATATACTGGGTTCGACCTTAAGCAGTACAATAGTAGGAATGAAAAAGTAGTATGGATTTGAAAGACAGATTTGGGGATGGAACAAACAAGATCTGGTAACTTACTGGATATGGAAAATATGGAGTTAAGTAGGAGGAGTATAGTTAATTTCAAATTTTCAAGTTTGAGATAATGGGTAAGTTGTGTCACCATTACCAGGGGTAAAACCAGAAGGGAAAATGAAGACGGCTAGGGGACATGTGGAGAAAAGATAATGATACTGGTTTGAGTTATATACCTGTTGGAAATCTACATGCAACAGTCTAGCAGGATTGTGAAAGCTAAGCAGGGGGCCAGGTGTTCAACAAGTGTTTGTTAAAAACATTTATAGCTTAGCAATTAGTCTGGGAAATAAAGCATTATTTATTAGGCAAGTATTGGGTTCCCTAGAGAGCATTCCATGGAAACACAGATTATCTGCAACCCCACCATAGTTCCTGGTGGCCTGTCCCTGGAGCCCACTGTGGCTATCAATCCACTGCAGTGGCAGTGCCAGTCAAGACCTGGGAAAGACCAGAGAGGCCTGTGGTCATCAAAGTTACTTCAAATAGTCAGCTTAAAAAGTCTTCTAGTGTTAAATCTGTGATCAAAGCATAAAGTTAAATAGTGCAGGGGAGCAGATGTGGCTCAAGGAGTTGGATGCCTGCTTCCTATATGGGAGGTCCTGGATTCGATCCCCAGTGCCTCCTAAAAAGCAAAAAAACCAACAAGCAAACGAATGAAAACACAAACTCAGGAGGCCGATGTGGCTCAGTGGTTGAGCTCCGGTTTCCCACATACGAGATCCCGGGCTCAATCCTGTGCCCACCGTATGTAAAAAAAAAAAAAAGTTAAATAGTGCATATGAACAAAATAATGGAAGGGCAATCATTCAGATGAGCTTTTCTTCTAATGATACTAGTTTCTAATTCACCCAGAAAAACAGTGATTACCAGTGTCACAAGTTAACTGTAGATATTTATCAACTCTTCACAGCACTCGACGAAAAAGTAACTCGTACTAAAAGTGACAGCAAACAACCAGCAAATGCAAACTAATGTGACACTGTGAAAGCTACAAGATGTAGAGGCATTCCTCACTGATATTTATAAACCATATTCAGCAAAAATATACTTTCTTGGTAAATGCTATGATAAGAAGATAATGGGAGTCCTTCAATTCAAAGGGGAGCCTTTGGGAAGAGATATATTTCCATATTCTCTTACTCCAAAGACAATGATTCAGTACTTCGATGGGTCCTGGCAAGCATTTTTAATTGTCAACTAGTTGGTCACCGAAATCAGGTCTCCTGGCCTCTTTCCAAGGTCTTTCACCAGCCCTGCGTTACCACAAACAACCTAGGCTCAGTCCCCAAAGATGAAGCACCTCACACACTGCCAGCTCACGGCATTATTGGGCTCTGTGGGGTAATGTATCCTATCTCCTTGGAAAAAAGGATAAGGCAGTTCCCCGGAGCCCTGAAAACAGCACAAACCCCAAGATGGGCCCTGACGCAATACTCCAGCCCTTGGGAAGTACAGATCTAAAAGCTGAAGAGAACCCTAGAGGGCAAGGCCAGCGTTCTCAGCTTACCAGCAGAGGCCCCAGTGTGACCTGGCATGCCTAAGCTCATCTGGATAGGTTCGCGTCAGAGCGGACAGCAGGAACCCCAAGCCTCCTTTCCATTCTTCATTCCCAGTGTTCACAGGATCACTTAACACATTACCATCCACTGGCATCCCAAATGTTTCCGTTTCACAATTTATGCTCTAGGCCACATCTATTTTGGATGTATGATATAGTTCATGAACTATACCATACATCATGACTACAGGTAAGCATCAAGAAAGAGATGGCATAAGAATTTAATGGAATTATAATGTATTTATAATTATTTCACACTATTTGCTTACAGCAATACCTTTTTATAACTCTACACATCTGAATATTTATAATTACAATACTTAGACTTCCATATATTTCAATATAACTTATGTAATGTACCCTCTGGAAACACAAGAACTATGAATGATCATCTGTGAATCCACCAACTTATTGTGCAACTCCAGGGAAATTATTTCATCAGTCTATGCTTCCATTTCTTCATCTAGAAGAACAGACACAAGACTAACACATCCACAGCATAAATAAACTTGGGGAGAGGGAGGGCTACCTTCAGCCCTTGCTTAACAAAACAGAGTTTTGGTAAAGTCTGCACAAGTAATGCATTCCTTCCTTCACACATCTATTATAAAACTGGAAATGTATTCCTCTAGAGGAAAAAAAAACCACTTTTCCCAATGAATGTATATAAAATGATAGTAAAGAATAGCATAAATCTTTTTTAAAGTATCATATCAAAGGAAAAACCAAGAGAGGATTATGAGCAGATGGAGGAGTAGGGAGCTCTAAAATCCAATCCTTCCATCAGAACAACTATTAAATAGGCAGGAACTGTCTGAAACCGTAATTTTGAAACTCCAGAGGCCAGTAGAGCACTGTATAGGATCCAGGGAAGAGTGCGAGGAAAAGATTTTGCAAATTACAGTAAGTCACAGTAAACTGCTCTCACCACATGCTGCCATGGGACCCAACCCTTGACTAGCTCGCTGGTGACAGGAAGGGACATAAAACCCTCTTCTCCAAGACCGGGGTGGGCATGACCCATCGTTGATCACAGCTTTTTTTTTTCTTAATATGGAAGGCTTCATGAATTTACAGGTCATCCTTGCTCAAGGGCCATGCTAATCTTCTCTGTATCATTCCAACTTTAGTATATGTGCTGCCAAAGCAAGTAGTAAGCAAGTAGTATATGTACTGCCAAAGCAAGCACTGATCACAGTTTTTGATCGGCAACTTCAGATCACGGGGGGCCTGGCTCTGAGGGCAGCCATTGTCCCAACCTGCTGCAGACAAAGGCGGCAGCAGAGGAGACTTAAAGACGCTGCGTTTCCTCAGGGCTGTAGAAGACATTTAGGTGAAGGGTTGCGTTTGTTGGGCAGGTCCAAAAAGCTCAGCTTTGGGGAGCCATGGAAGAAGCTCCTGGTATCCTTCCCAAATCCTCCCTACAGCACTTTGGAGCCAGTCTGCAGCCCCTTCATGGGTCCCAGGCCCTGATCCGGCTGGGAAAGACTAACCTGGGAAACTCCTTTCTGGTGTGCCCCCACTACAGGAATTGCCCTCCAGGCAAAAGCAGCTTGACACAAGGAAAGGAGTATAAGAAACTATAAAGGGAAGCAGTCTGGGGCAAAGGCTGGCTTGTTTTAACCACCTGAGAGGTCTGTCTCCTGGGAAATAGAGGGGGTATTCAAACTTCTCTAACAGAGGACCTCCCAAACAACTAAGCAGCACAAGCCCTGGACAAGACACAGACCCAGAAAAGACAAGAAGGACAGTCTGCATTCACCTGGACAGGCGGGCTGGAGCGCAAGAAAAGCTGTCTTATCACTTGCTAGGTACAAAATCAAGAAACAGACATCTCAGAGAACAAATCCCAGAGTTAACATTTTAAAATATTAAAACGTACAGTGTGCAACACAGGAGTACAAGGCAAACAAAGAAACAGGAAATGATGGCCCATCCAAAAGAGGATAAAAACCCAGAAAATACCAACAAAGAAGACCGAAATGGGATATACTAAAAAAAAAAAAAAAGAAGATTTTAAGAAAATTATCTTAAAGGGGAAAACAACTGATAAGCCTTAGTAATAAGAATATTCAATATTATACCTGCTTTAAGAAGTTAAGAACCGTTTCTCTATACTATAATGGGCCCTCTTCTCTCCCTATCCTTTTTTTAAAAATGAAAGAATCACCCAATACTTGGGCTTGACATATTATGGAGATGTAATCATCAAACTTAATGGCTCTCCATTTCTCAGAAAGGGGGAAAGAGACATCCACCAAGATTTCCTAGGAAGTATTAAAGTTAGTGCCCAGCCAAGCCAATACAGGACACTGACACAAGTCAACTAATTATTCCCCAATTGTTCCTGGTTAACAATGATTCTTTGGACAGATACAAAAAATCAGAATCTCCCATCTAGCAATCCTGCAGAGAAGAAAGGATTTGCTTTCCTTCCTTGCACATTCTTCACCTCTAATACAACTACACAATTCCAAACCCAAGTTTTCCCAAAGGAGTCGCAAATTTAAGCTTTAACACAGGACTGAAAAGAAAATCTGTTTAACCTGGTTCACCTACTGCCTTAAATGTCTTAAGATCAAATGGTAACCTAAGGCCTGAGACTCAGGTTAAGGAGTAAAGTTAAAAAGAGACCCAAAAAGGTCATGTATTTATTCTTACTCTATTTCTGCCCTAACAACACAGAAAACAAAGCTAACTGAATCTGACCCTCTTTCATATCACATTCTGCAGAACTTGAAAGTGCAAAGTAAAAGGGTAAGAAAACACTACTGTTTTCAGAGCCTCAAAAGGCATTACCATTTATCAGCAAAAACAGAGCACAAGCCCAAAGGGAAAATTCCCTTGGGTCATTAAAGAAGAAGTAAGAATTGAGCAACAAAATCAGACAAACATTCCCAGCAACTTCTAGAGCAACTGCTAGTGATCATGATACAGAAATCCTTAAAGAGACTGAGTCATCATTTCTTTGGAGATAAAGAGCAAACCATATACTTCCTCAAAATTCTGCTATGTGAGTAAAGAGATCCAGTATCAGCAAAGTCCATCTCAAAAATGTTAACTTGCCATATTTTCCCTTCCATATCTAGTCAATGTCAGATCAAGCTCAGTGTTACTCCACAGACACTTCTGGACTCTTAACTGCTCTTTATTTAGCCCTGGAGTATAGCAGAGCACCTTACCATCACTGCAACACAAAGCAGTCCTGGCCTCACAAAGGAGACAGACATGCAATGCGGCCCAGTCACTAGGGGTGTACTACTGGAGAATCAAAAGCTTCTAAGCTTATAAAAGCTGATGGCCCTACGTTATTCACCATCGCCAAACGATGGAAAGAACCCAAGTGTCCATCAACCAATGAATAAATGGATAAACAAAATGTGGTATATACATACGATGGAATACTAAGCTGCACTAAGAAAAAAAGAAATTGTTACACATATAAAACATGGATGAATCTTGAAGACATTATGCTAAGTGAAATAAGCCAGACACAAAAGGACACGTATTGCATGGTCTCATTAATATGAACTAAATATGAAGAATAAATGCATGGTGTTAAAACCTAGAGAATACGTTATTAGGAGATAAGAGGAGGGTTGTAAAGGAGTACTGATGCTTAATGTATGTAGAAGTTTTAATTAACCTGACCGTAAAAGTGTGGAAATGGATAGAGTTGATGGTAACACATTACCATGAGTAGCAGCTGGTTTATAAATGGGATTGTGGATGAAAAGGATAGTCAAGGGATATAAATGTCAATTGAGAGAAAGCTAGAGAATAATCTAGGGACTAAATATCACAGTGAGCCCAGAGGTGGATGAGAATTGTGGTTAATAGTACAAATGCAAGAGTGTCCTTCAGTGAACTAGAACAGTGGTACGTTACTTTTGAAGGGTGGTGGGACTTTGGAGAAGCATGGGAAAAATACAATTAATGTAACCTATGGACTACAGTTAATAGTAATACTGTAATATTCTTGCATCAATGCCAAAGATGTACTGGGTTACTAATAGGGAGGTATGGAAAAAAAATGCCAAATGTACACTATAGACCATAGTTAGTCGTAATAGTCTGATGATACTGTCTCATAATCTGTAACAAATGTTCCATAACAGTGTGGTGTGTTTGGTGAAGAGGTGTTGTATAGGAATTCCACACATGTGCATGACTGTTTTGTAAATTCACAACTTCTGCAATAAAAATATATTTTTTAAAAAATTAAATTCAGAATTACATTTTTTTAAAAAATAGCTTATGGCCCTCAACACTGCCAGATGGACGTTTTACTCTATTTACTTGTGGTTAGGACAAGGTTATCAAGTGAAAACAGATGCTGATTCTTTCAACTAATGATTATGAGCACTGCCTTCTGAAATCTATCAAGCAAAGTGCCATGGGAAGCTGAAACTGGTGGAGAAGACAACAATGCATAAAACTAAGTTCCATAAGCAGAGGAACAGACTGAGGGATGTAGGGGTGAGAACAAAGACGGTTTTGTTGGTAAATGTATATACTCTTAGCCTGAGGCAAGTAGTAAAGATGTGGGTGAAAAAGGACTCAGGACTCGCAAACTTGCAGGTGGCAGGATGCCAAGTGTGTCACCCAATCCCAGAGAACCCCTGCCCTAGCCAGATGGCCTCCTGTGAGGGTACACAGAGGCTCCCTTTGAAAGCACAAAGGAAGAGTGTTGGCATTAACCAGTACCCTTGAACACTGAAAGGAGAATTCCTTGAATAACTAGCAAGATCCCACAGGCTTCACACAGAAAGAAGTTTCTCTTCCTCAAGTACACCGCGGTGGACCAAGAAGTTCTCTCCCTCCCTTCCCACACTTCCATCACTAAGAGGATGATCTACATTTGTCACCCAGTTAAGATATCTAGACTTTCCAAATTTATAATCATTTGTAAAGACCCCCTTCCTGCAAGTCATGCTGCTATCAGAGAAAATAAATATTGGATATTTGCTGAGAAGCGTAACCTAAGGAAGTTACAAAGTCTTTCTCTGGAAATGTCTAACATGTAATCCTATTCAAAAGAATAAAACATAGAACTTATCCCAGGGTCTCTAATTACCTTCAACCTATATAAATAAACACCCTTTTGAAAGTCTGCCTTCAAAATCCAGTCACTTCATGCTAATGTGCTGGAGGTGCAGTTAACGTTGGGATTTAAGATATATTTAGGGGATTTGAATCTCTGGACTGACAATGTGATAGCCAGGTCCTGAACCTCAACAGACTCCAGCACCTACAATCTGATTTATTGGACTTACCACACTCAGCTAAGATGGAGTTGAAGAAGGACAATCACCACACCATGGAGCCTAGAGTGATTACAACTGAAAATGGGAGGATTGCATCCAGCATCCATGTAGAATGTGAGCCTCCTCTTGACATAGAGGTGCAATGGACACAACCAATCCAATGTCCACATAGAAGAGGTGGTATTGGATTGAGAAAAGTGGACATGGTGGACGATGGGTATGGGGAAAGGCAGGAAGAGATGAGAGGTGGAGGTGTCTTTGGGACATGGAGCTGCCCTGGATGGTGCTTCAGAGGCAATCACCGGACATTGTAAATCCTCACAGGGCCCACTGGATGGAATGGAGGAGAGTATGGGCCATGATGTGGACCATTGACTATGAGGTGCAGAGGTGCCCAAAGATGTACTTACCAAATCCAATGGATGTGTCATGATGATGGGAACGAGTGTTGTTGGGGGGGGAGAGGGGGGGGTGGGGGAGCGGGGTTGAATGGGACCTCACATATATATTTTTGATGTAATATTATTACAAAGTCAATAAAAAAAAAAAAAAAAAAAATCCAGTCACCATGAAGCTACTTTTTAAAACTGAAGTAAGCAGTTGATGAAATCCAAATTAAAAATTAAAATTTGGAGGAATTTCAGTCTCTTTTTATAATCTGTTCAAAGAACAGGAAAACATGTGCTTCCAATAGAAATTATGCATTTTCTAGGACACCCCTCCAACTTACCTGACTCTGATTCTATGGAAGCTATTTTACAAATCTGAAAGTTATAGATAATATATATAAACAGAGAGCAATGCAAAATAAATTTCATCTATAAACATGTAAATTCTGCCATGTCCAGTAGATAATCAATAGATTTCCCTCCCCGACTATGAAAGAAACCAGTTCTGCCTGCATCTGCAAAAGTCATTTCAGTATTCCTGATCTAAAAATGTGCCTGTCTTTGAACTTCAGCTTTAAACAAGTTATATCTGCCTGCATTCTTCATTATGAGTAAAATAAAATCTTTTACATGTGTTCATTTCATACCTATATAAGAATCACCACTTTACCATTCTTTGAAAATTGTCTTCTAAAAAAGCTAGAGATCTGCTCGGCACCAACCCCTCAACACCCACCCTCCAAATGCTTGCAAACATAAAATCTTGCAAATAATGACAAAGAGTTCAGAACATTCTGAAGTCACTGGGGTCATATGGGACAGGCTAATAACCCTGGCTCCAAAATGAATCACAGATATAGCCTTAGTATTAAAAACTGTCCTGTTATACATAGAGTAAGCCCAAGGCACCTCTGTCCCCTCAAGGTGAGCACAAAACAAATACTATTGGATATATCCATTACTTAAAATTCTCTAGAAAAAGTCTTATGACTGCAATAAGAATGAAGTACTGATACATGTTATGACATGGATAAAACCTGAAAACGTTAAAATGAAAGGCAACCACAGATTGTATGATTCTGTTTATATGAAATGTCCTGACTAGCCAAATCTACAGAGACAAAAGCAGATTAGTGGTTGCCTGGAAGCTGGGCTGGCACACCCCTCCCTCCATCCCAGCCACAGCCCAGTTTAGGACCTGGGGGTTGAGCGGAAATGAGAAGTGACTACTAATAAGTACGGGTTTCTTTTGAAAATGTTCTAAAACTTACTGTGGTGATGACTGCACAACTCTGTGAATATACTAAAATCCACTGAGCTGTACCACTGTATGCAAACAAAAGCTTTATGACCCAGCAATTCCATTTATGCTCACCAAATATTCTCTAAAGTAACACCAACCACCTATGGTTCTTTGGATTCACAGGTTTTACTACAAAAAAAGGGGGGGAAGGGATTGTGAAAAAATTTTATGAGCCACCAAAGACAGAAAGAAACTTTACAATTCCAAAAAGAGAGTAAATCTAGAGAGATTCCCAAATCATAAGTTTCTAAGAATAACTTGGAAATTTGTAGAGCAATTATATATAAGCCAGGCAAAAAAGCTGGTTATTGTCGACAGGCAAAATTTTTGAAAGGGTCTATAAACAGAATTACTGCCTGCTAAAATGATGAAACTTTTTTTAAAAAACACCTTCTTTTCTTCAGCCACTCATAAGCACATACTACTGCAAATACCCAGGTCAGCTGAAAAGCAGAATTACCTCTGAGTATTCTCCTAAACAGACGCCTCATCTCTATTCTTGGTGGACCTCTTTAAAAGCCATGCTAACAGTGTTCTTCAGAAAGCTAGTTACGGTGCAGTGGAATGTCTGGACTAGTACTCAAAAGCTTCGACCCTCATTTTAGCTCTCACTTAGAAGCTGGGTGACTTTCAGCAACTTGATTTTGATCATCTGCGAAAGGAAAGTTCCAAGCAAAGTCCCAAAGGTGGAGCTGGGAGAAGCTTTAAGCAATTTGAGTCCCAGGTCTATGTTGCACTTTCTCGTAAATAGTGATAGTAAAATGCACTTTACTAGTGGGTTGCACTTTCTTGTAAATGGTGGTAATAAAATGCACCTTTATAGTGAGCTGCACTTTCTTATAATGGTGGAAGTAAAATACACCTTAATCATGAGTTGCTCCACAGTTCTGTAATAGAGACATTACGTCAACTCTTAGCCTTTCATTATTTATTCTACCAGAAAGTTCCAAGTGCCCTTTTACCTAACAATAAAAGAGGATCAAGTCCCTTACCTACATATGTTTACAGATCATAAACCTTATTTCAGCAATCCAGATAGACTACTATTAACTGAGAAACCAAGTGAATCTTAAGTTTATCAAAGGGCTGGGTAAATATAATCCTAGACTTTCTCTGCCCTGGCTGCAATACAACTAGTCAAGCTGGTCCACCATGGTAGTCTTATATTTGCCCTAGATACCCTCCTATGATAGTCTGAAAACAGAATTTTCTACTGGGCTCAACGGTCTCAAAGACCTGGCACCACAGAGACTAGAAGTCAACATAGGAGTGAACGATATTCCTTTGCAGAACCATCTGCCAAAATGCATTTCAAAAGAGTGAATTTAAATACTTCAAGAAAAAGCTTCCAAAGAGCATGGTGCCCCCAACACTAAGTATAAATATACCACAACAGACATTTTTATTCCAAGAGTTCCAGAGGATTATGATTTTAGCCTTGGAATTAATGCCCTCAACAGGGTCCTTTTAATACTCAAAGAATCAAGGTTGCTTTGTACCCACCAAATGTTTGTGAAAATGTAAAGACTAGAGACATAAGAACACAGTAGGTTTCTACCCTGCAGGGAAATTACAGAAAAGGAAAGACATCTCACATTGTAAAATGTGAAAGGAAACAATTCTCAACGCTATCTCCAATGTTTAGTATGCAAGTTATAGAAATTTAAGGTATGTGACCCAAAGCTAAATCCAAAAGTTCTGTATTAAGAAAATCCTATAGGAAGGTAAATTGGTACAATCATTTTGGAAACCTGTTTGGCAGTATATACTTTATACCCAGCAATTTCATTTATGTTCACAAAAAGATATGTCCAGAATATAGCAACATCATTTATAATAACCAAAAGCTAGAAACAAATCTTCAGCTGTAGAAAGAATAAATAGCAATATTTTCATACATTGTAATAAAGCACAGAATGAGATAGGAAAAAAAAACTAATGCTGTATGGCAAGATGGCTGAATCTCAGAGATAAAATGTTGAACAAAGATGCCAAAAGAGAATATACTGTATGATGCCATTTGTAAGAAGTTGAAAAATCAGTAAAACTAATCTATGGAGGGCAGAAGATTACTTCTGGTAGGTAACAACTGGGAAAATGACATGAAGCTGTCCAGTGCTGGAAATTGCTTTTATCTTGATCTAAGTGGTAGTTACAGTGTATGCATACATAAACACTCACTGACTTAGACAATAAAGATGTTTACCCTTTACTGTATGAAAGTTATATCTCAAAAAAGAAAAACCTATACTTATTTTAATTCAACAGTAATTTACTCACTTCATGGGCTAGTGCCACTCGTAAATGACAGCGTGCCAAAATTTATGGGCTAAGAGGACTATTCTGCAGTTTCTGTCTACAGGCAAATCATTCATTCAGCAAGTATTTAAGATTTGCCTTAACAAAAGACTAGGGAAACGGACTTTGGCCCAGTGGTTAGGGCGTCCGTCTACCACATGGGAGGTCCGCGGTTCAAACCCCGGGCCTCCTTGACCCGTGTGGAGCTGGCCATGCGCAGCGCTGATGCGCGCAAGGAGTGCCGTGCCACGCAGGGGTGTCCCCCGCGTGGGGGAGCCCCACGCGCAAGGAGTGCGCCCGTGAGGAAAGCCGCCCAGCGTGAAAAGAGAGAGCAGCCTGCCCAGGAATGGCGCCGCCCACACTTCCCGTGCCGCTGACGACAGCAGAAGCTGACAAAGAAACAAGACGCAGCAAATAGACACCAAGAACAGACAACCAGGGGAGGGGGGGGAATTAAATAAATAAATAAATCTTTAAAAAAATAAAAAAAAAAAAGACTAATGTAGCTCTCTTCTGTTAAGGCAAAAAGCATTATTAGACTTTTTAAAAATCAACTTACAGGGTAAGATTTTAAGTCTGTATGTACCTATTAAGATTCAACAGAAACAAGACAATTGACAAGTCAAAACATAAAGCTGCACTCGTAAAACTGGAAATCCAAATGATCGATAAACATTTAAAGAGACTTAACCTGATTAGTAATCAGGGAAGTGCATATTGAAACTATAATATTTACATTTACATAGAGTGACAAAAAATGTACAAGTCTTATAAATACCAAGTCTGCCAAGCTGTGTAGGAAAGAACACATACTGCTGATGAGAGTAAAAATTTAATCACGCTCTTCAGAAAAGTTTGATATTACCTAGTAAAGTCAGATGTCTGTCCTTTACAATCCAGCAATTCCTCTCCTGAGTATAAATCCTAGAAAAACTCTTGCACTTGTGATCACGTGTCATAGACAGAAAGTTGATAATGTTCAAAACAGCCCCAAAGTAGAAACAACCATGGGAGTTGCTGAGGGCAGGGAGAGAGAAGAGGTGTGATATGGGGCATTTTCAGGACTTGGAGTTGCCCTGAATGATATGCAGGGAAGATGCAGGACATTACATATCCTGCCATAACCCACTGAATGGACTGGGAGAGGGTATAAACTACAATGTAAACTATAATCCATACTGTGCAGCAGTGCTCCAAATTGTATTCCTCAAACGCAATGAATGTGCCACATTAATGAAAGACGTTGCTGATGTGGGAAAAGTGGGGGGTGTGGGGAGTGGGGCATATGGGAACTCCCTGTATTTTTTAATGTAACATTCTGTGTGATCTACATATCTTTTAAAAATAAATTAAAAATATACTTTTTCAAAAATTCATACTAAAAAAAAAGTAGAAACAACCCAAATGTCTACCATCAGTTAAATGGATACATAATTTGTGGTTTAGTCATACATCGAAATACTATACAGCTATGAATATGAATGAACTAAGATATATATAACATGGATGAATCACAAATATTGAACATAGGAAAATCACCAAAAAATATACATAAGGCCATGTATACTAAGTTCAAAAACAAGCCAACTAAACTTAGGGAAACATAAGTAGAAGGAACACTATTTTTTTTTTTAATGCTAGGAATAGTTATTCTAAAAGCCAGAATAGTGGTTATCCCTAGGTAGGAGGGAAGGGGATATGAGAGGATGAGGCACACGGGATTGGGGGTAAATGTTTCATTTCTTAAGCTGGGTGGTAGAGATGCAGTTGTTTTTTATTATTCTTTAAAATTTCGATGAGAGCTTTACAAACTCTTCTCTAATAGATTTCATGCAAAAACATTTTTAATTAAAAAGAGAGGCAAGTCTTCCTCCCTTTCCTCTTTCTGCTGAATGAAACGTGAACATGACAGCTGGAGCCCAAGCAGCTATGCTGGCCAAGTGGGGCAGCACTAAGGGGCAACTGCAAGAGAGTGGCCTGGGAGTTAAGACCTGGGAGTTGCCACACCAGCCAGGAACCATCTACACCTCCAGATTTCACTTACTTTTTTTTTAAGATATTTTTTTTATTTCTGCCCCACCCCCACCCCACCCCTGCACTTCGTTGTTTGCATTTGCTGTCTGCTCTGTGTGTCCATTGGTTCTGTACTCTCTGTGTCTGCTCGTCTTCTCTTCAGGAGGCACTGGGAACTGAACCCAGGACCTCCTATGTGGGAGAGAGGCACACAATCACTTGAGCCACCTCTGCTCCCTCCTTTGTTGTGACTCTCATTATGTTTCCTCTTTCTGTCCCCTTGTTGAGTCAGCTCGCCATGCAAGCCCGTCAGGTCAGCTTGCTCATCTTCTCTAGGAGGACTGGAAACTGAAACCAGGCCCTGCCATGTGCCAGGCAGGCGCCCAAATGTTTGATCCACATCTACTTCCCGATTTCACTTACTTTAGAGAGATATAGTTCTATCTTTGTAAAATCCCTATTACTTAAGAATTTTCTGTTACATATTGCCAAACCTAATTCTAACTGAAGCATTCAGTGATTTGGTCAAACGAAAAACTTTCTAACAATGGGAGCAATTTTCTGAGAAAGAATTCCACACCTTCTACAGGCAGCGTATTATGGAAGGGATTCCTACCCAGCAGGGGAAACGAGGCTACAGGTTTTCCAAAGGCCCTTTAGGCAATTAAGATTCTAAGGCTACTCCTGGAACAAAAGCTCTCTGGACTTGCCAAAGTATGGGAACACTGCCTCTGAATCAGTCCTTCTGTTCCCATCAGTGAGAACACTCCTCTATAGCAATCCATATCCTACCTACTCTGTGAGACTTGCTCAACTGTTAGCGCCCCGCTTGTGCCTTTCAAAACTAACTCACCCTAATTCTTATTACTTCAGCATGCCGGGTATCCTCCCTTTGCTCTTCCAGATCCACGATCGGACCTTCACCACCTCAGCCACATGTCCCACAAGGCCGCCCTCTACAAATTAGATCAAGCAGATTCCCTTATCCTCTGGTTTCTACTTGGGGTTCACAAGTGGGAGGCTCCAGTACATCAGAGGGCAGGAGAAGAAAGAGTCCGAGGTATTTATTTTTTGTCCTCAATTCCCTTCCTGCTGGGCCACTGGCTGGCAGTGGCTGCCTTCCTACAAGGCACCATCTCCTGCAGCTACAGCTCCCTCCAGGGTTCCCTCCCTGTCCCTGCAGACCTAGGAGTCATGACAGCTGTTGCTAGCCCTGCACTGTTTTCTCTCTCCCTGGTTTACCTTAACTCTGCATAGCCTCTGTGACTATCCCTCCATCTCCTCAATCACACTGCTGGCATGTGCCACGAGATACATCCAGCAAGCTACTTTCAACCTTCACATACTTCCATCTTCTCAGATGGCTCCAATCTCCCCCTGGTTCCTCTCTCAATAATTGGGTTCTGTATGTTTACACATATTGACTGATTCATCTACAGTCCAATTCCCTGTGGAAAATTCTTAATCCCATGCTGATTCGCAATTGTGCCCATGTATACAAACTGTATGTTATTTTAGGTTGGGCAAAGCCTAATTAAGAAGGTAAACGTTACTAAAAACTTCTAACACATAGATTACAAAGTTAAGCCAAATACTGGCATTTGGGGTTTATCTATTTATAACTCCCCTTTCCCTTCGCCCAAAGGCTGGAGAAATTATATTTGTTATTACAGTTCTGCTTCATTAAAAGAGTGGCACAATGACAAGTACTGTGCTCATCCTACATCAAACACTCATGTGTCAACAAATTTTTAAATATCCCAACCTGTCAATCCCAATGAACTGTCCCTATCTCTAGCTACTCGTACCAACAAGACACAAGATGCAAAGAAGAGAAATGAGCTTTCAGTGCCAATTTTTCAGCTTAGCAATGAAATCTCATTTAAGACTCAGAAGTTGTACCTGAAAAAGATTCAAGGGTCAAAGATAAAACTCTCAGGCTTGGAGAGATTCGATTTTGGAACCCCCCCAAAAAAACAAAGCTGAGAGGCTTGCTCTTTCTAAATCAAGAAAAGAGTGCTGCAGAAATGTTGCAAAGGCAAGCATTTCTTCAGAATTTTACTCTGCTACAGAAGTTCATGCTGTATTCTCCAATACATACTGCAAAGCAGTGGGGCCTGACCACAGGCAAAACCACCCCAAATAACAAGATAACATACCCCATACCCATTAAATGCCAAGAGAAGACTTCTTCCTCAGGCCCTTTGAACTCACTGGCAACAAAGACACCCAGTTATCTATGTTAAGAAACAGACCAGGGTTTCCCAACTTCAGAACTATGGACATTTTAAGCCAGATAAACCTTAGGTGTGGAAGGCTGTGTGCATTGTCAGATGTTTAGGACCATCCCTGGCCTGACCCACCAGATGCCAGTAGCACATGCAGGCACACGCACTCTAGCTTTGATAACCATAAACATCTCCAGGACTGCCAAATGTCCCTGGGGTTAAAATCACGCTGGTTGAGAACCACTGCCCTAGATAAAAAGTATCACTCAAACCCTACCCAGTACCACCAAGGAGGCACATGATTTGACTCACCTAGGAATACCAGTTAGCTTCTTTGGGAGGGAAAAGAGAACGACCACCTAAGAAGTAGACCTGGTTTTAGGAAGTATTTTCTAACTTAAAAGCTACCAGTATTCGGCAACTTGCAAAGTGATGCCACTCCTTGAAGTACGTGGATAAAAAGGATGGCGCCCAAGTGGAGAAAGGTTGCTACAAAACTGTCTGACTCAAATTCCCTCTGAAAGTATCACAACTCTCAGTAGGTGAATGCACTCGCTCATTTTATTCTCTCTGAGACGTGGGTGGAAAGTATTACAGTCCATGACATGTTATATATGAGAAAATGGAAAAAAGTCAGGTAAAGCACTGAAATCAAATGAGGGTAAAATTAAGGAGGGAAGAGACTGAGGGCTGACAGCTCCTTAGGCTGGAGTTCAAGGTTTGTCATATATGGATTCCAGCCAATCTTCAGTTTTATATCACACGAGGGTTTCAATCCCATCAAACCCAATGCCCCCTTTTTATAACAAATATTTTGTAATACTTGTAATGCCCCTTAATTATTCTGAAATGAAATTCAAAGATAATAATATACCTATAGGAACAAACTAAAAATTTTTAATATAACACCCTAACTGTAATGTAAAGGAAAATAAAACAAGAATATTTTATAATAAAACATGTATTTTCAGACAAGACACACATACATTCTCAAAATGTCCCCTAGAGGGCAGAGCTCTCAACAGCCTTTCTGCTCTATGTAAACTCATCCCCCATCAGCCACAATGGTCAGCACCTTCTGTCCCTGACAGTGAACTTGGCCAGGAGGCAGCATCACACAGTAGAAAAGAATTGAGAGATTAGAAGTCAGACTAACTGGGTTAAACCTGGCTCCACCACTTAATGATTGTGGTACCTGAGACAAGCAAGTCATTTACCAGCTGCAAGTCTGATTTTTCACGTGTAAAAGGAGGACACCAGCAAATTCTTCAAAAGGTTTTTGTGGAAATCAAATGAGTATGTAGCATATCTATTTCTGCACTAACATGTAATACATGCTCAATAAATTTTAGCTATCAGAT
Organism: Dasypus novemcinctus; assembly: GCF_030445035.2. NCBI lineage: Eukaryota > Metazoa > Chordata > Mammalia > Cingulata > Dasypodidae > Dasypus > Dasypus novemcinctus. The sequence continues at coordinate 79,863,928 of NC_080678.1, read as the reverse complement.
ACATATTATTTCTGAATCTATTTCACATTGTTTCCTAGTTTTTGCTCATTTTATTCCCCCAGCAGAAAGGATAGATGGCTGGATATCCATTTATCAGAGATACTCTAAAAATGATCCATGCACAATACAAGAAATTGCATCAAATGACTTCTAAGATGCTCTCTCTCTCTCTCTCTCTCTCTCTCTCTCAGGAGATACCAGATATTGAACCCAGAGCTACACCACTCTGCCTAAGACTGTTTCTAATTCTGAGTCTATGAAATACTGCCGGCATTGAGGTTATTTTTTCATTCATTTGGTTCTTTTCTTCTCAGGTGGAGGGCATGTCCTATAAAGGACCTAGCGAAAGACCTTGAACTCAGATCATGATGGTATAGCGGCACGTCGAAAAGTCAGCCCTGGTCATTCGTTCTTTACCATTTAGCCTCAAATAGCACAGTACAGTTCAAGGAAGTGATGGCAACTTTTCCAGCAAAAGCACTTCATGCAACATGTATGCTGTCCTCAGGAAGTGACAATTCTCAGGGACAATTCTCAGGGCTGGTGTATCCGTATGAATTAGTTCTTGACAGCAACAAAAACAAAAGCAACACCCTTATGCATCCTTGATTATCAGGTGAGGAAGTGAAAGACAGAAAGGTTAATGAATTACTTCAAAACAAAACTGATTCCAAAGTTAATGTTCTGAGTAAAAGTAATCACTGCTCAGACTTAAACACAGAAGCCCAAGAAATAACAAGAACATCCCTGTGGGCAGAGATTTACATAGTTATCTACAATTTACATAAACATATCCACCTCTAAGAGGGAAAACAGGAATTACCAATTGTTACAAGTCACCTTTTAACCCTCCAAGTTACTAACAGTGGTTATCTCTTTGTGAGGGAATTATGGGAGGGAGGGGAAGGGAAGGAAAAGCTTCTTTTTGCTTGTTTTCAGTTTCCAATTTCCCTATTATAAACACATACTGTTCTTGTAATAAGAATGTAATATTACGTAAAGTTAGTCATTACTTTTGAAAATCCATGAAATCTGGGGCAAGAAACTATTGGAGGTGAACTCTTCATTTGGATTTAACTACATCTCTCACGGACATGCTAAAATGATTCTTGCTCCCTGCCTCCAATCAGAACTAATCACAACTTAGTTTCCTCTTCTTCACCCCTCACCACAACCTTACAAGTTTTGTCACTAGAGGAAATCAGCACCAAGTATAAGAAAACTGCACTATTAGTTTTTACCAGCTTCCCAGTGACAACAAGCAACTCTGAAATAGGGCGAGAAAGAGAGGATAAAGAATTGTTTTAAATCACTGACTTTGCACAAAGAGAAATGACGTATTAAACAAAAGCCAAGCCCTTACACTTTTTCTATACCACTATTTGAAAGCAATGGGTTCCCCATAACTCTCACACTAAAAAGCTTCTTTTTTGTCCCAAAAATAGTCATTTTGGGAAACACTCATTTTACAATACCATTCTCCCTGCTGGGTTAAAAAAAAAAAAAAAAAAAAAAGGAAAGAAAAACAGCAAGGAAAGATGTCAGGAAATAGAGCGCTTACCAAAGCAGCCATATTTCCCATTCCAACAACAACAAAAAAACCACTTAAATTCAGATTAGTTGACTACAACAGGCATTTGTTACACACTTCTTATTATATACAGAGCACTATGATAGGTGTTTACTCATCTCTAGACAAATAAGACCTAGCTGCCTTTCAGGGGGTCCTAACTTTAGTCTGAGAAACACGTATAAACTATGACAGACTGATAAAGTGTAATAATAAAGTTTTAAAAATCTCCTCTGATAATATGGGAAGGGAGAAGTTAAAACCAATTGCTAGAATTTTGAAAAAGATTCTTCAAGAATTTTCAAATTTTACACATATTCGTATATTTAATTCGGTCATTTGTCTATCCTGATCATTAAACCCAAACCAAAATGTGCCGTAAAGGTTCAGCTGCTCCACAGCAAACATTACAGATAAAGTGTAGACGCTCAGATTCTTTAGACTAAAACAAGTGCCTGGTAACAACGAGGGTGTCTGGGAAAGCCTCACCAACATCAGAAGGTCCGCGCTAGGCATCTTCCTCTTCCTACCGTCCTTCCAGCGCCTTCTGTCTGTAAAAGGGAACCAGCTTTATTTACTTCCAAGGCTTTAAAATCATAGCATCTGCCTGCTGGGATATGCCCAAGCAGTCAAGCAATGGTGTCTACCTCTTTTGAGAGCTCAGATTTCACTCCCAGACATCACGTTCCACCCCTAGCTCCCCAAATCAGCCAATCAGGGTCCTGTGGCAATTGTGTTTCCCTCCCACACACAACCAAACGAACCCAGACCCAGCCTCCTAATAGCACTCAACGCAGGTAGACGGCAGGGCAAGGTCCTGCAGCCCGGGGATTCAACCCAACCCGGCTGAAAGCAGCCCGTCCGGAACCCCAGCTTCCACCGGCCGCCCTTCACTAACCAGCTGACCTCGCTCTCGACCTCATCCCTCCCTCCCGATACTCCTCGCCCCGCGTCTGAAGGATCCGCAAATCCCGGCCGCCCCCAAGCCCACCCCCGCCCCGTCTGGAGTGTTCCAGCTCCTTCTCGGCCCGGGCGCCCGCGCTCCAGCCGCTCTCGGACGTGGTCCGGGCCCCCAGCGCCTCCCGGTGCGGGTTCCTCTCCAGCGGGTCCCAGACCCTCCTCCCCTGGACGGACTTTCCCTCCCTACCCGGGCAGGACCCACCCCCCTCCACTGAGTCCAGATCCTATCCCCCGCCCCTCCTCCTGCTCAGCCCGGAGCCAGCGCCCCCGCTCCGCTCCCCGGACACCGCGCAGCGCGCCGGGCTCTTCCTCACCCGGCGGCTGATTCGCGAGCCTCCACGCTCCGGCCTCCGGGACGCGGAGATTGAAGATATGGCCACCGCCGGCCCCGCCCCTCCCGGCCCGGAAATGGCTCGGGCGGTGCCGGCCGGCCTCCCCGCCCCCGAGTCCCGGCGTGCGCGGCCCCGCCGCTGGCCGCGCGCACGCCTCGACCCGGGCGCCAAGCCTCCCTCCTTCCCTCCAAAGCCCCGCGGCGCGTGCGCGCTTCCTGCTGGTCAGGCTGGGCGCGCACCCGGTCCCTCCTGCCAAAGTCAAAGCCGCGGCCGTTCTCTGCCCTAGGAGGTCAACAGTTTTTGGCAACCTTTTTAAAAAAACAATTTTCTGGTCACATTTCGGTCACTTGGAGATCCCGAGAGAGTCTGCTTGCAAAACACAGTACAAACTGGCCCCAAAAACGACCCTCTAGAGGTGGCCTTTCGGGTTTATTAGGTAACTCCGTGATTTACCCCTTGTCTCTTTCCTGGGTTAGAGATTTCTTTTTTTACCGTTGAGGTCTGTGGTGCCGGAAGAAAATCATGAAAGCTCCCTTAAATAGAATTACCATCCTTGTGCCCCTCTTACCCGCAACCCCACTCCACCTCCCAAATGGAGACCAGAGACAAAGGGTATTGGACAAAAATGCTACCAGTACTGTACTTTCGTGATCAATGTTGAGAATTATCTAATATTCGGGTGACAACATGGATCACCAGGATCACCTAGGTCACCCTTCATTTCCAGTTGAAGACATCAAATCTCAAAAGCATTTTCCATTACTTGCTCAGATTGCCATGAAACTAATTTAATGGAAATGAAAGGCAGCATAGTGACAGGTATCTATGATCAGTGATCTTTGATAAGATAAAAAGGCAAAGGGTGGATTTTTTAAAAATAGCAAACAGTGATAAATTAGAAGATACTTACCTATACACAGTATTTTTTTTTAAGATGAGCTACTCTTTATTGAAGAGAAAACATAGTACTTAGAAAACAAAGGCCCTCTTCAGGCAATACCAAAACCTTATGAATCTTGCTCTTTCTTTGCTCCCCACACCTACTTTTTTTTTAATCAAAAAAAAATTTTTGGCCAAACTTTTTATTTCGTATTCTTTAATTGTTTAACATACACTTAAGTGGTCTTATTGGGGGAGAGAGAAAAAGGAGGTTCTTGCAGATTCCTAAAGAAATATCAGAAAGACAAAATATGGCCAGCATTATCCATTTGTTTTTTTGGGTGTACTGGGTGAATAATACTTTCCTTGCATAAGCATCTGATCTCAGTTTTTCAAACTGAGAACATAGAGATTTCAGTTTGAAGACATCCTGAAATCCTAAAAGTAGCATTACCCCGACCATCCTCTAATATCTAGACTGTCTAGGCAGAAAGATTCATCTCTCCATTTTATTTTATTTTATTTTTAAAGATTTATTTTTATTTATTTAATTCCCTCCCCTCCCCCGGTTGTCTGTTGTCTGTGTCTTTTTGCTGCGTCTTGTTTCTTTGTCCGCTTCTGTTGTCGTCAGCAGCACGGGAAGTGTGGGCAGCACCATTCCTGGGCAGGCTGCACTTTCTTTCGCGCTGGGCGGCTTTCCCTACGGGGTGCACTCCTTGCACGGCGCACTCCTTGCGTGTGGGGCTCCCCTACACGGGGGACACCCCTGCGTGGCGGGCACTCCTTGCGCGCATCAGCACTGCGCATGGGCCAGCTCCACACGGGTCAAGGAGGCCCGGGGTTTGAACCGCGGACCTCCCATGTGGTAGACGGACGCCCTAACCACTGAGCCAAGTCCGTTTCCCCATCTCTCCATTTTAGATGGCGAGATATTTATGGAAGTTCTCAGGATTGCTTGCTGCATTTACTGGGGAAAATCAGATAGGAAGTGACCTTTAGGGACATTTTTACTTGGAAAGTTACAACACTAGTACACAAGTCATTGTTGAAAGCAATGTCGTAAATCAAATAAAATTAAACATGTTTTACTTTTCTTCACAAGATCATAAAAATTATGGAGGGGAACATAGGAAATTTTTAAAAGGTTGCAAATTTTTCTCTCTTATTAGTTATGACACTGTTTGTTTCTTTGAAACAGAGGGTTAAGCCCATAGTTTTGGTTTTTTTTAGTATCTGCTTTTTCCTTCACTTCTGTCAGATCAGCTTCCTCCATAGCCACCACCTCTTGGTGCTCCGCAGCTTGAACTACTGTAGAAATCACGTGGAGGAGGATACTTTCTGTAGAAGCAAGGAGCCCTCTTTCCTGTCTGCCAACGTGATCACGACCACTTGAGTAGAGATCACTTTGGCTGCTTAACTGTCTTGATTTCCACCATATCCATCACATGAGCTGCTGTAATCCTCATAGCAACTGCTTCCACCAAAAGATGGCAGGGCCCTCGTGTGGAGCACTAGGTGAGTTACCATAATTCTTATATGAATCTCTGTAGGACCCTCCACTCAGATGATCCGAATAGTCTCGATCACAACCATAGCCATCTCCATCACTATAGTCACTTGAAGGACAGTCATCACTGGAGAGACCATAATCACAGTATGGATAATCTCTTGGTAGTGGTACATGATTCCTTGTATTACGAGACCTTGGGTAATTGCTGCTTGAATAATGATCTTTAGTAGAATATCCGTCATCTCTTGGGGGCAAATAAACATTTCTACGAGAGCACAGGCCTCCGCTTCATGGTGGACCTCCATAACTGTCTATTCCACTTGATACAGGCGCTTTCCCCACCCCCCACCATTCCACTGCTGCTGCGAACTGGTCCTGAAGGGGCAGATCTTTTAGGAGGAGGCACCCCATTCGGTGGTGGTCTTCTTTTTACTGGAAGAGGTGCCCTGGAAGAACTCATGCTAAAATTCATGGAATATCCAACACCATCCATGTACCCTCACATGAGGGAGGTCCCGTAGTTCTTCCACTTCCTTCTCTTCTGCCCCTAAGACCTCTGGGAAGGCCTCTGCTTCTTGGCAGTGGAGGCGGTCCATATTTACCACTTTCAGATGATGCTGTAGTGGCTTATTCTACCTTGATGTCTTTTCCATCTAAGGACTTCCCATTCCTGTCTCTGGCATCTGCCAGGCTTTCAAAGGTGACAAAAGCAAAACCTCTTGATTTGTTGGTTTCATGGTTTTTCATCAAGAGTACTGGTCTTTCATCATGAGTACTTCCATATTCATCTCTATGTGCTAAATACTGCCTCAAGGGTTTTCTCATTTGTGTCTGCACTGAGCCCTCCAGTGAAGAGCTTTCCCAGACAATGCTTCAACCATTTGTTTTTCCCTGAGTCAGAGAGGTGAAGACCCTTTCAGTTTTCCAGGAGCTCGCCAACAGGCGCATCCTAGTGACTCAGCAGGCGCCAGGGCTGTCGGGTTGGGCCAGAGGACAAGGGGCGAAATCTCCTAGCATTACTGTGCAATGAGCTTTTAAATCAATGTTATTGAACCACATTCATAAACCATCCATCTAACATGTACAATCAATGGCATGTGGTATAAATCACAGAATTGTTACGAGGCCCCGAAGCAATGCTACTCCTGGCAGTTCCAGATGAGAACCTGGGACTGGCCTCGCAGCTCTGTGCATCTATGAAACTGGAGTGGGGAGCTGCTTCAGGTCCCCCTGTGCTCTGACCCCACCCCACCCCTGACTGAAGAATAGTATCAGGGATTACAAGAGAATATCTGTTAGAAGCAGCCAGAGACAAAGGACACGTGAGGATTAAGGAAGGAAACGTCAGCTTTCCCAGGGAATCACACTACAAGATGAGCTAATCCCCACTGACTGTCAGTTTTCCCTGCCCTAGCCATATTGTTGGGGGCTTGGAGCAGGGCGATAGAGAAAGGATGGGGGCAAAGGGGATATAAGTAAAAGGATTTTAGTTGATGGATACAAAAAAGGAAGAAACGTTGGCTATGGAGGGGACATATCCCAACTACTCTTCCTCCCCCAAATAACAGAATTTCCATGAAGGAGAAACTTGGCTACATGGTGGGAGGCACAGATGGGGTTGTCTACAGATTTAATACTCAAAATGTGGTCTACACCCGCTCTCTAAAAAGCAGGAGCACACTCCCCATGCCCCTATTCCTGTCTCGGAGACCTCCCCACCTCCGTGCTGACCCCCACCTCCATCCACCGGGGGCCTCTGTGCACACTCACCTCAGGACAAGGCTGTGAGCAGATCTTAGGGGGTTGTAGTTAGCCCCTCCTCGAGAGGAGTCGCTCACAGGAAAGCCCCTGGGGAGCCCCAGAGAGCCTAGAAGGCCCAAGGCCGAGCAACACACTTGGAGGTTCACGCCAGAGCTGCCAGTAGGGGCAGGAGAGCCAAGCGGCAAGCAGACGTGGGAACACCCACAACAAAAAAGCAAGTGCCCAGAATTGCCACATTGGAATGAGCAGGAAAGTACAGTGAGTCACTGAACTATAATGGCTTGACCAGTTCCCCTGGCCTTGCCCAAGTGCATGTCCAAGATGCCAATTCAATCAGAAGTCAGACTGGCCAACCCCTCAGAGGATCAGGAGTTATTTCCCAAGGAAGCCCCACTCTCCCAAAGAAGCCTGCTGTTCTTATTTAGGCTGCAAGGTCACTTAGCAAAGCATCAAAAACAGAACATGTCTGGTTATGAAAAAACAAGTAAATACCAACTCCCTTTGTCAATTGAAAGATTCAGTTTGAAAGGCAGGCTGGCAGGCCTTCCTTTACCCTCGAGCAAGTTATTCTGTCCAAGCCTTTGCTTTGTCATTTGTGAAATGAGGGCTGATAACATCAATCATAGGACAGCTGTGAGAATTGCAGATGGGTGTGAGAGCACCCAGCACCTAGCACAGTCCCTCCTGAGCCTGAACCACTGGGCACCCCAGAACTGGTAGCCAAATGCCTCCACATCCAGGGTGAGTTCCAGAAGACTCCAGCCCCAGCCTTCTGTCTTGGATGCCCTTGCCCTGGGTTTAGTCCCCATTAGAACCCGACCCCCACAAGTTGATTAGTCCTTCCAATGTGCCTGTCTCCCTCTTAAAGGACCCTTAGGCCTTTGCAAGCTTTTTCAGGGAGCCAGAGAGCAACTATTTTTCCCACAGGTTTTGTTGCTTGATCAGTAACTCCCAAACCAACCAGACCCAACATCCCCTGTTTATAACAAATATTTTTCACAACTCTCTTTCACTCACCTGAAATGAAATTCTTATGTGATATAACCTACCTACACGTAGGATTCTTTTTACAAAGAAGTTATAGTGCCCTAACTTTTATAAAGACATGAAAAAGTCATACTAAAATCCTACGTAATTTTATGTGTAATCCTCAGAATTCACCACACTAGAAGTGTGGCAGTGAAGTTGGCAGATACATGAATTTACTTACAATGGGTAAGTATGTATTTTAGAGAAGACAATATTTAATTAGATATTGTATTAGTCAGGGTTCTCTAGTGAAAACAGAATCAACAGGAGATATCTGGCAGTAGTGAGAGATTTTATAAGTCTCTCATGTGACCATGGGGATGCACAAGTCCAGGTTCCGCAGGCAAGGTGCAACCAGGGGCTCCAGTGAAATTCCAGTGAAGGTCTTTGACGACTTTCCGGGAAACGTTGGCAGTCCAAGGACGAGCTGGGAAATTCTCTCTGAATGTTGAAATCACCTCCCCTTTTAAGGCATTCAACTGATCAGAAAAAGTATCACTCATTGCTGATGGCAATCTCCCTGACTGATATAATTGTAATCAGCTATCTATGCAGTAAAGTCTCTGGTGACTAGAGTCCAAAAATGTTCTTGTGTTACAATTAGCCCAGTGCTTGCTTGACCAAACAACTGGGCACAATTACCTGGCCGAATTGACATGTTAGTCTAACCATCACAGTCCACCCCTTGTCAACTCAGCAACCATACATATTACTTTAAACAATACTAAGTCTCTAAGTAAAACAATAACAAACAGACATGTGTTTATATATATATATATATATATATTTCCACCTAACAATGTTCATCTCTCTTGCATATAATCAGTAAAACATTAATTCCCTACAGAATAGGGTGCAAGTTCTTAAGTAATATTCACTCTTAGATTTGACATCCTCAAACATTATGACATGAAACTGGTACAACTTATCATATAATAATGGAAAAGTTTGAGGAAGAAAACTAAGAAGTTCGTTTGTGTACATATACAATCATACTCATAACAAAATGACGCAGAAAAATTCATGGCCATTGCAGTCCTCATTGCTGTAACTGGTCACATGGTTGAAGTTAATTTTTATAACTACCTTCTTCCACTACCCATTCCATGTTCCCATTACCCTTAGCAAGCACTTCAGCTGGCCATGGTTCTTTACCTGGTGGGGTGACCCAAACTTTCATTCCTGAAAATTCTGGGCCATTGTTAGTCCTGCTTGAATTGGGTTGTTGCAACTTTCCATTGACTTTAATCGTAGGACATGGCAGTACTAGGAGATGCCCTAGAAGATCTCCTGTATTCCGGGCAAACTCTTCTTTACCCCCATTATGTAGATGCAGTCCTATTTTCCCTTGATATTCTGGTCAATCACCCCGACCAGTACAGTAATTCCCTTCTTTGCCTGTGGATTCAGAGGTAAGAGGAACGCAAAGTGGCCAGGGGGCTGTCTTAAATTCCAGTTCAATGGAATCATTGTGTTCCCTACTGGCAGCACTCCTCCTTTGGGACCAAAACCTGTAGAACAGCAGGGTTTGAGGTTGCAGGGACAAGAACCAAAACTTTTCCTAGTGGGTCAGTAGGGGTAATAGTGAGTGGTGCCACTCCCATTTCCACCCCTTGATTCCTGGACCCATGAATCCTGGCTATGGCGGAAACAGTATCATTGAGTGGATGCTAATTTAGAGCATACACAATCTTCTGGAGAACATTGCCCCTGTCCTGCAAGGTTTGGCCACCTAGTTGGCGCCATAATTGAGTCTTCAAAAGGTCATTCCACTGTTCTATCAATCCAGCTGCTTCAGTGTGATGCGGAACATGGTAAGACCAGTGAATTCCATGACCATCTGCCCATTCCTGCACATCATTTGCTGCGAAATGGGTTCCTTAATCAGAAGCAATGCTGTGTGGAATGCCATGGCAGTAGATAAGACATTCGGTAAGCCCATGGATGGTAGTTTTAGAAGAAGCATTGCATGCAGGAAATGCAAACCCATATCCAGAGTATATGTCTATTCCACTTGAAACAAATTGCTGCACCTTCCATGATGTGAGTGGTCCAATGTAGTCAACCTGCCACCAGGTAGCAGGCTGGTCACCTTGAGGAATGGTGCCATATTGGGGGCTGAGCATGGGTCTCTGCTGCTGGCAGATTGGGCACTCAGCAGTGGCTGCAGCCAAGTCAGCCTTGGTGAGGGGAAGTCCATGTTTCTGAGCCCATGCATAACCTCCATCCCTACCTCCATGGCCACTTTGTTCATAAGCCCACTGGGCAATGATAGGAGTGACTGGGGAAAGAGGCTAAGCATTAGCCACAGAGCAGGTCATCTTATCCACTTGTTTATTAAAATCTATCTCCACTGAAGTCACCCTGGTGAGAATTCATGTGGGCCACAAATATTTTCATGTTATTTGCCCACTCAGAAAGCTCTAACCACACACCTCTTCCCCAAACCTCTTTGTCATCAATTTTCCAACTATGTTCCTTCCAAGTCCCTGACCATCCAGCCAAACCATTGGCAACAGCCCATGAGTAAGTGTGCAAATGCACCTCTGTCTGTATCTTCTTACAAGCAAAATGAACAACCAGGTGTACTGCTCGAAGTTCTGCACACTGGGAGGACTTGCCCTCACCACTATCCTTCAGGGATATCCCAGAAATGGGCTGCAGTGCTGCAGCTGTCCGCTTTCAGGTGACCCCTGCATATCGTGCAGAACCATCTGTAAACCCTCACCCTCAGTCAACTGATTGTGAGGGACTCCCCACAAGGCCAAAGCTGTGGGCTGGGAAAGAGAAGGTAACATGGCAGGGGTAGTGGCGATGGGCATTTGGGCTACTTCCTCGTGTCACTTACTTGTGCCTTCAGGACCCACTCGAGCCCTATCTCTTTATTATGGAGTGCTGCTGTGCACACCCAACTTTATGGTTTGGTGGGTCAGACAATAACCAGCTCATGATAGGCAAATCAGGTCTCATGGTAACGTGATGGCCCATGGTTAAGCATTCAGTCTCTACTAAGGCCCAGTAGCAGGCCAAAACCATTCTCAAAAGGGAAGTAGTTAATCTGCAGAGGATGGCAGGGCTTGCTGTAAAATCCTAAAGGTCTGCGTTGTGATTCTCTGATAGGGGCCTGCCAAAGGCTCCAGACAGGATCTCTATTTGCCACTGAAACTTCCAGCACCATTGGATCTGCTTGCACAGCAGCCTGGACCTGTCTCCGATCCTCCTCTTGTTCTGGTCCCCAATCAAAACTAGCAGCTTTTCTGGTCACTCAGTAATTGGGCTGGAGTAGTACACCCAAATGAGGAGTGTGTTGTCTCCAAAATCCAGAGACCAACAAAGCATTGTGCCTCCTTTTTGGTCATAGGAGGGGCCAGATGCAACAGTTTATCCTTCACTTTAGAAGTGATATATCGAAATGCCCCACACCACTGGACACCTAGAAATTTCACTGAGGTGGAAGGACCCTGTATTTTAATTTGATTTATCTACCATCCTCTCTCACACAAATGTCTTACAAATAACTTTAAAGTCTTTGCTACTTCTTGCTCACTAGGTCCTATCAACAATATCATCAATATAATGGACAAGTGTGATGTCTTGTGGGAAGGAGAGACAATCAAGGTCCCTGTGGACAATATTATGACCTAGTGTTGGAGAGTTGATATACCCCTGAGGCAGGACAGTGAAGGTATACTGCCGGCCTTGCCAGCTGAAAGTAAACTGTTTCTGGTCGTCCTTCCTGACGGCAATTGAGTAAAAAGGATTTGCCAGATGAACAGCTGCATACCAGGGACCAGGGGACATGTTGATTTGCTCAAGCAATGCTACCATATCTGGGACAGCAGCTGCAATTGGAGTCACCACCTGGTTAAGTTTATGGTAATCTACTGTCATCCTCCAAGATCCATCTGTTTTCTGCACAGGCCAAATAGGAGAGTTGAATGGGGATGTGGTGGATCACCACCCTGCATCCTTCAAATCCTTGATGGTGGCACTAATCTCTGAAATTCCTCCAGGAATCTGGTATTGCTTTTGATTTCCTATATTGTTAGGTAGGGGCACTTCTAGTGGCTTCCACTTGGCCTTTCCAACCATAATAGCCCTCTCTCCACAAGTCAGGGATCCAGTGTGGGGATTCTGCCAGTTACTGAGTATGTCTATGCCAATTATGCATCCTGGAACTAGGGAAATAACCACAGAATGGGTCCTGGACTCACTAGACACACTGTGAGACAGAACTGAGCTAAAACTCCATCAGTTGTCTGACTTTCATAAGTCCTAGTCAGGACCACAGTAACATTTTGGGTCTCCTGGAATTGATGTCACTTCTGAGCCGGTGTCTAATAATCCCTGAAATGTCTGATCATTTCCTTTTCCCCAATGCACAGTTACTCTGGTAAAAGACTATAGGTCTCCTTGGGGAAAGTTGGGAGGAAAATTAACAGTATAAATTTTGGGCAGTTTAACAAGATCCTTCCCCAGGGACACCTGGCCTCCTGCTCATTCAAGGAGCGCTGGGTCTGTAACCTGTCTCAAGTCTGGGAATTGCTTAAGGGGCTGTGATTCTCTGTGTCTGTAATTTGAGTTAGGGTTTTGTTCACTCAACCGAGAACTCTTCTGTTTATGCAGATCCAGAAGAAAATTTAGTAGATTGCCCATCTATTTCACTTCTAGGTACCCCATGATGTATGTGAGTCAATGCCATAACTATGCAACTATTTTGAGGCCCTTCTGAGTCTGCCTTTCATTGCAGTAGCCTCGCCCACCTTGACTTTGGCGATTAACTGCTGACATTTGACTTTTACCAGACCGACATCCAATCATCCCAGTAATGTTTAAGGACTCTAATTCCATAACAGCCCTTCCTACAGTAATATCTGGATTGCAGAGAAGTGCAAACACAGAGCTCTTCAGGGAAAATGGAGTCTGTCTTACAAATTTATTCCTCTCAGTCCTGGTTAAAGATGTGTCCTCTGGACATTCCTGGGTGGGTGGGCAGCTCTCAAATGGTAAATCCGTTCTAGGATTCCAGTCTCCCTAAGACTTTGAATTCCCTCTTCTACTGTGTACCAGGGCAAATAGGGCATCTCAACCTCAGACATGTTAGGCCATCTTTTGGCCCAAGTTTCAATCAGCCACCCAAACAAACTGTTAGAGCCCTTCCTAACCCCTCAAGCTGCAGTGTTGAATCCAGAATTTCTGCTTAGTGGGCCCATATCAATAAATTCAGCCTGATCCAACTTAATATTTCTTCCACCATTATCCCATACTCTCAGTATCCATTCCTAGACATATTTTCCTGATATCTGTCTATGTAAGTTGGAAAACTCATGCTGTTCTTTCAGAGAATACCCTACTTCCTCATGGGTCACACTTCATATTTCACCTTTGGGGGCTTGTGATTTTAGTTTAGCAATAGGTCTTGAAGACAAGAGGGGTGTAGGGGATGGGTAAGGAGAAGGATTAGAAATGCCTCAGAAGTGACTGACCTCAGGGCATCCTTTATATTTTCTCCTGGCAAGACAGGCATAATATCTTCAGGCAGGGGTTGGAAGGCAGATTCCTCAGGGTAGACTGGAGGCTTGGCACTGCCTGCTGGAGTTTAGCTTGTACCTGCCTTGGGCTGGGAGGAGGTCCAGACTACCAGGGGCAGGCCAGAGGCTGGGCAGTGCATCCTGGAGGATTTTACAGCAAACCCTGCCATCCTCTGCAGATAACTACTCCCCTTTTGAGAAAGGTTTTGGCCTGCTACTGGGCCTTAGTGGAGACTGAATGCTTAACCATGGGCCATCAAGTTGCCATGAGACCTGATTTGCTGGTATCCACCTCAGGGCTGGGAGGAGGCCCAGACTTCCTGGGGCAGGCTGGAAGCTTGGTGAAACAAGGTGGCCAAGGCATAGTCTCCACAGGGTAGGCCATTGCAGGCTTATCTGGTAAAATCTCAGCAGAATTTAGGGTTCCAATGTCCCCCCCAATATTATCATCATCCCATAGGTCTCTATTCCAGTCCTCTGGGCTCTACTCCTTTCCAATCAATGCTTTCACTTTGACTGTAGAAACCCTGGGGGGTTCAGATTACTCATACTATGAGTCTGAGTTTGATGCTCAGATATTTCAAGCCTCTGGCTACAAGAGACAACATTTTCTTTCAGAGCACAGGTCAAAACTTGCCCATCATTCATGTGGTGATTAAGTTTCAAATTTGAAGCCTTTAACTCATCTCTTTCTTTTTTAACAATATCCAGTTTATCTAGGAGGAGCCAGCCAACATCAATAAACCTTTTGACTAAGCAAAACTCTGTTAAGGAAGCTGGCTAGTAAGATAGGGAATCAATAGATGGATCTGGAACCTGGCAGAGAGTCCACGTGGACATCAGTAGCCCCAAGACGGCTGCTGGAAGACCCCCCCCCCCCCCAAGATTCTGCCTTTCTGAACAAGACTTCCTCCGGAAGCCAGGAGAAGCCCCAGATATTCCCCAAGGACTTTATCCTTGGGCCCTCCTAGGGGATTGATGGGTGGGGCAATCAATCAAAACAACAAACAGCTGGAATTCCTCCCCTGCCATTAGCAAAGGGGTGGAATAATTAATGGTTCAAAAAGCAGGTGCAAGGCCTGAACTAACTTTCTCTCGCCTTTGGACCCTGATTCTAGCCGCCTTCTCCCCCCCTTGGATCAACATGCAAGTAAACCCTGGGGTTTATAATCTATAATGGGAAACTGTAATGTGTAAATCAGCCCTCTTTTTCACTTTTCAGCCCCTTCCTCTCTACCTGGGGCCCATGGTCGGTTATTTTCTCCCATTTCTCTTCCCTCCCTACCTGAATAAATTACTGGCCCAGCTCACTTGACATCTCTTGAAATTCATTTCTGCAGCAAAGCCAAGAACCTAAACAAAATCCGGTAACATATTGTGTTGAAAACACTCTCAATTACAGAGTAAACTATTATCCACATGGTGCAGCAGTGCTCCAAAATGTGTTCACCGAGTGCGGTGAGTGTGCCACAATGATGGGGGAGGTTGTTAGTGTGGGAGGAGTGGGGTGGGGGAATGGAGGGTATATGGGAACCTCTTATGTTTTTTATAATGTTACCTTTATTGTGATGTATGTATCTTCAAAAAAATACAATTTACAAAAATGACGGGGGTGGGGGAGTGGGGTGTGGGTTATATGGGAACCTCCTATTATTTTTTAATGTAATGTTCTATGTGATCTATTAACTTTAATTTTAAAAGTTTTATTAAAAAAATAAAATATTAAAAAACCAAAAAAAAGAAAAAAGAAAACACTCTCACCCAGATCCTTACTTCTTATAAGCGTGGAAGTAGGGGAATCCAGTGATGATATTTTGTGTATCTCTGTTGGTTTTTTAAAGATTTATTTTATTTATTTCTCATTAGGCGGCTCCGGGAACCAATCCTGGGAACTTCTGGAGTGGCAGAGAGGCAATTACTCTCTTGCGCCACCTCAGCCCCTCTGTTGAGCTACATCTTCTTATTTTCTCTCCTCTGTGTCTCTTGTTGCATCATCTTGCTCCACCAGCTCTCCGCTTTGGCTGGCACTCCTGTACAGGGCAGCTTTCCTGCACAGGGCAGCCTTCCCATGCAGTGTGGCACTCCTGTGTGGGGCTGCATTCCCACATGGGCCAGCACTCCACGTGGGCCAGCTTGCCCTTACCAGGAGGCCCTAGGCATCAAATCCTGGACCTCTTATATGGTAGATGGGAGCCCAATTGGTTGAGCCACATCCGTTTTTCATGTGTATCTCTATTGCCAACTCATGCCATGGACTATTAGTGGCCTCTTCATTATTTGAAGGGAGTCATTAGTACCCTTGAGTCCAATTAGAGTAGAGAGCCAATTGCAAAACTCCCAGAACCAGCTCAGACATCCCATGTTTAAGACTGTTCCTCAAGAACCACTCCCAGTATGAAGTTTTATTAGGCAGGGTTCTCTAGGGAAAATGGAATCAACAGGAGATATCTGTCAGTAGCGAAAGATTTTATTAGAGTCTCTTACATGACCCATGACCATGGGGATGCACAAGTCCAGATTCCGCAGGCAGGCTGCAGCCAGGGGCTCCAATGAAAGTCCAGTGAAGGTTCTTGATGAGTTTCTGGGAGAGGTTTGCTGTTCAAAGACCAGCTGGGAAATTCTTCCTGAATGCTGAAATCACTTCCTCTTTTAAGGCATTCAACTGACTGGATAAAGGGTCACTCCTTGCTGATGGCAATCTCCCTGATTGATGTAAATATAGTCAGCTATCTATGCAGTAAAGTCTCTGGTGACTAAAGTCCATAAATGCCCTTGCATTACAGTTAGCCCAGTGCTTGCTTGACCAAACAGGGGGGCATAATTACCTGGCCGAGTTGACACATTACTCTAACCATCGCAGATAGTGTTCTCACTTTTTCTTAATATTTGGCATTTTGAAATGATTCCTAAAACGATGTACAACCATCATGAATGGGAAAGCTACAAACTCAGCCTGATATGGAAGTGCCGCCTTAGTGACTCATCAGCACTACCATCAGGGAGATGATTTTCTAAAGAGGTAGATCAGGAGTTGATCTCGTTCCAAACAAAATGGACAAGTTACACACAACTTGCAACATGGTAGTCTCATTCCAGGCAGAATAAAACCATGTTTAAAAAAACAACAACACAACAACACTTTCTTATGTGTAAAATGAAGTTGAATCATGGGCTAACATGGTTATAAACTGACTTTTTACTTATGTGAATGTTCTCGTAGGACATTCAAAAGATGTGCAGGACTCAGGACAATTCTTCAAGAGCTGCTCTTGCCATTTCTGCATCCCTATATCCCAGGAGACTCACCCCCATCATCGTTACAACCAGCACTTTCTTAATTTCCAAAATGCCCCTCAGGGGGCCGCTCCGCCCCATTGAGAACTGCTCCTGTGGCCTGAGAACAGGAGGGCAGGCACTCCCCATTTACAAGCCTCTTTTTCGTGTCTACAGCTGAGTATGTGTCGAGCTGAAGGGACTTCAGGACCACGGAGGCTCCAGCTTCCCAGCCAGCCTGGAACATCACAATCTCACCAGGCTTTGCCAGTGCTCTCCTGCAGACCCACTGCCCCAGCAACAGGGCCCAGTCACCTGTGTTTTGTACACCTCTGATAGGAACTACTAAATTCTAAATTCTAGCCCAGACACCCAAGCCCAGAAGATGTAGTGAATCCTATGGGTTCTTGTGCTGGCTTTGGGACTCCCACTCAGTGCTGCTTTGGATGAACCATATACCTCTCTGGGCCTCAACACAAAATTGGGTAGTGAGGGGAAGCTGCTTTCCAGCTGTCAGTCTAGAATTCTCTGTGCCCTACTCAGGTTACACTCCGTTTGGTAACTCCCCAGGAAAGGGCCTCAGGCGCATGGTTATTTGGTTGGGGAGGGTGCCTGCCCTGCGCCTGCTCTGAGGACCGGCCGTGTTGCCAGAGTGCCTGGGAGGCCTGACCTCCTCCCTGCCTCCCCGCCAGTGTTGACACAGATGGGGCCTGATGAAGAGGTCCAGGGTAATATAAGCCCTGGGTAAACAGGACTGAGGGGGTCATGGCGAACCTTGGTGCACAATTCCTCAGCCCCGCCCTGCAGAACCAATTTCCAGGGTTGTCTCAGAGGGGCTGGGCTGGGACAGCACCCGCGTCCCCAGCTTAGCGGTCAAGGTAGACATCCCTCTCCACAAGGTGACAACAAGCCTCTTTTTGTCCTTAAAAAACCAAACTAAAGAATTTTTTTTGAAGACCTGACTTCAGGGCAAAACTCTTCTCTATCCTCAGGAGGAAGCTGAGGGATAAAAGACAGCTTGTACCAAGGGCACAGGATGAGCAGGTGGCAATAAGGCAGGGAGGGCAGGAAGAGCTTTCTGGCCGAGGGAGCTGTGCGTCAAAGTCCAGTGGTGGGAGGAAGGGGGGCTGGTGTAGCCTGAGAGCAGGAGCAAGGGCCAGGGGGGTGCGCAGAGCGACTGGCAGCGCCGCCATCAGGGGCGGGTGTGCGGGGCTGGAGGGGCAGGTGCATTTGCCTTCAGGGGGCCGGGCAGGTGATGCAAGGTGACTGTGCCCACGTGGGCATGTAGGAGGCTCAATCATTCATTCATTAGTTTGGTCATTGAACTATTATTAAATGCTAGGTTGCAATATCCTGGGCCTGGGATATATTTTTGAGCAAAAGACAGATCCCTGCCCTCCTGCCACTGGCATTCTAGTGTAAGGGGACGGACAGATAAACATAAAAAATAAGTAAACTATATGGTAAGTTAAACAGTGCTAAGAGCCAGGAAAAAGAAGCCGCAGAGCAGAGTACTGGGAACGGAGCACGTGGGGCCCAGGACCGGATGTTGTGGGTACTGCAGTTTTAAATAGAACGGGGAAGGCCCAACATCACAATTTTCAAAGGAAAACCAGAAATCTCCAGATTTTTTTATGTTAAATCTTTCCAATGTAAAGTGTTAATGTTTTAGGAGCCCACCAGAGTCAGAGGTTATTCTCATTCTCTTTCCTAGGCCTACTTTTGTTCTCTATGTTAACCAGTGAGAAGTTTCAGGACACCAAGAGACAGAGCCCAGTTAAAGCATTTGTCACTGCCGGGTTAGTCCTTAATGAAGACAATAGAAGCCACCACCTGATAATCCCCCCAGTGCTTTTGAGCCATCTCGGGGAGTCCTTTCTTTCTGCCTATGTCCAAGCTGTTAGCAACTCCCATTTTCTTGGGGCAGACACAGAGGGGTTGCCCGCAGCCTCCTGCTTGCCCGAATTCTTGCCAAGCTCTTGCCCAAGACAGGGCTGTTGCTTCAAAGGGGAACAGGGCTGACATCCAGTCTTATCTCCCTGCCTCCTCCAAGCACTGAGGCACAGACACAACCGGCAGGCTACTCTTCATTCTAAGCAACAAGAAACAGCAAGCCAGCACAGCCTCTGGGCAAGAAGACAGTACTCACAAGAATTTTGGAGGCACATATTGTTTTCTTGTTGCAAACTGCTTAACTTATCTTGCGATTGTGATGTGACTTGCTGAATCACCTTGGTGTGTTAATTCCATTTTTTTTCTCCAACATAAAAGGAAAAAAGTCTCTAGTGGTATGTTGATTGTCAAGAGAGCTAAAGTTCATAAAGGGAAATATGACCAAGGTACCCCCAGAACTTTGGATGACTAATTCATTTTTTGGGGGGTGGGGGGTGAGGTTGTTTCTGTTTTTTTAAGAAGGTCATTGTAGTTTTTATTGGAATTGTGTTGAATCTGTAAATTGTTTTGGCTGGAATTGACATGATAACAATGTTTAGTCTTCTAAAACCATGAGCACATGTTTAAGTCTGCCAAAGGGTGCCAAGGCAAAGTACCAGAAATGTGTTGGTTTTTATAAAGAGAATTTATTTGGGGTAAAAGCTTATAGTTCCAAGGTCATTAATATTAACTTTTTAAAAAATTGAAATACGCCATGTGTATACAAAAGTCCACAAGTCAATGTTTAGAGCTCAATGAACTTTCACAGAACACCACTGTTCAGAACCCTGTTTAAGAAGTAGAACGCCAGGAAGCAGATGTGGCTCAAGTGATTGGGTACCTGCCACTACATGGGAGGCGCTTCATTCGGTTCCTGGTGCCTCCTAAAGAAGACACCGAGCTGGCACGACAGGCAGGTGTGGCACGCTGATGCCACAAGAGACACAAGAAGAAAAACACAGGAGAGAAACAAAGCACGGAGTGGAGGTGGCTCAAATGATTAGGCGTCTCCTCCCCATATCGGAGGTCCTGGGTTTGGTTCTTGGTTCCTCCTAAAGAAACAAGGAAGAGGAACAGACACAGCAGTGCAAACAACGAGGGGGTGGGGAGAAATAAATAAATCTTTAAAAAAAATAATGCAAACGTCATCAGTTCAATTGTTTTTTATTAAAAAGATTTATTTATTTATTTATTTACACTTCCCTCTTCCCCCACCCCGGTTGTCTGTTCTCTGTGTCTATTTGCTGGGTCTTCTTTGTCTGCTTCTGTTGTTGTCAGGGGCACGGGAATCTGTGTTTCTTTTTGTTGTGTCATCTTGTTGTGTCAGCTCTCCATGTGTGCGGCGCCATTCCTGGGCAGGCTGCACTTTCTTTCACACTGGGCGGCTCTCCTTATGGGGCGTACTCCTTGCACGTGGGGCTCCCCTACGCGGGGGACACCCCTGTGTGGCAGGGCACTCCTTGTGCGCATCAGCATTGCGCACGGGCCAGCTCCACACAGGTCAAGGAGGCCCGGGATTTGAACTGTGGACCTCCCATGTCATAGTCAGATGCCCTAGCCACTGGGCCAAGTCCGCTGCCCCCCGCCTTTTTTTTTTTTTAAAGATATATTTATTTATAGTTCAATTGGTTTTTACATGAATGCAGCTAGGGGCAGATGCAGCTAGGGAGCCTCCAGTTTGAAACCTCAAGGTCCTATAGGATGTAGTATTTTGATCTGTATCCAAGAGCAGGGAGCAGCCATTGAGGTCATTTTAATCAAGGAGATGAAAAGTATCACATTTGTGTTTTAAAGCAGTTCCTCTGCCAGAGTATGGAGAATGGCTGGACAAGGATTGGAAAGTGATCTGAATCTGCAGACCAGTTAGGCAGCTTTTGCGTTCATCCAGGTAGGAAATGAAATTTCCTGATTCTAAGACGAAATAATGGCATGAGCCTAGAAGACGGACCCTTGTAAAGTAAGATGGTGGAGCAGAACGAGACCTCCAGAACCACAGGTAGCCCTGGGTCCCAGCCAGCTCTCTCCCACCTGTGCCCTCAAGCCAGGAGTCCCAGGGGAGAAGTCACATATGTAGCTCAATGCAAACTAACCCACGTCTGAGTTACCTGTAACCTGTTGTGGCAGGCTTGAGGTGCCTCTCCCTTAACCATCAGATTCTTTCTGATTTCATAGTCCTCATAAAACAGAGTTGGAAGTAGCTGTTGACAATAGACCAGTTCCCTACATGATGACACTATTTCTATATACTGTAGATTCCCAGGCTATCCCCAATCCTGAGTGGTTTGGGCAGAGCAAGAGTAGGAAGGGTAGGGTGATGAGACCATGCCTCAGTAACCTCGTGTCCCCTCTGGAGAGCTTGTGTCAAGCAGTCAGAGGGCTTCAGAAGCTCTGGAGCCTGCTACCAACGGGCTTCTGGTCAAGTCAAAGCAGCAGCAGTTGGCCAGAAGTTGGTCTCTTTAAGGGGACTGCTACATCCCATTTTGGGGTACAAACCAATGCTTGCCACTTAGGGACAGATGGTGCAGAGGACACTGCAGAGGGAACCACTCACGTATTTGAAATGCCCACTCTTACTATCCACTCTCCATGTAGTTCAAGCATTTCAAATGTTTAAATCATTCCCACTGGCTGCCCACTTCAAAAATCTGATTCAACACCCAAGGTTATTGCAGTACCTTAGAGCCAATTAAACTCACTTCATTTGAATATTCTTGCCAGTCTGTCCAAGACACAAACCATACAATCCTTTAAAACAAGTTGTTTATGGCTAGTAGGCCTGCTCCTGACTCTAGCTATCGCTCTCCAGGGAAGCCTTTTAAAGTTTCTAGAGGGGAACTGAAGGCCCTGCGGGGATTACCCAATGTTGTCCAGGACACAACCTCACAACCACTAAAAACAAGTCAAACCGCAAGACCGATTAGCAACGAGTCAGTGATAGGGCTGTATAAACAAGGATCAGCACAGGGTGCCTGACTGTGCCCCAGGCTATGTGGAAGAGCCCTCTGAAAGCCATGATCCAAGCATAATCACCTCCTGACCTGTGTATTGATCTATGAATTAGGTCCTATCTGCAGAAGACAAGCTCAAAGAGAAAGAAACCCTACCAACCCAGTTAACTGGGGGCTCCTCTTGAACTTGGCCCACGAGTCCCTTCTAAAGGACTTCTGCTTCCCTCTGGCTTCATCACCCTCATTTCCACCTCACCCTGACTTCATATGCCAGTCACACTTTTGGTGTCCATGTAATTTATCGCCCACACTGGGACACTTTGAGGCTGAGAGAGGGTATGTTCATATGTTTACTGGGATAACAGGCAAAAACATTCTGTTATGGACAGCCCAGAATCTAAGGTCTCACTTAGAGTTCCCGTAACATGCCACAGGCTCTTATACCTTGAGACTCGCATATGTTATTCTCCCTTCTTACAACATCCTCTCCTCCTTGGTCTGCTCAGAGCAAATGCAATGGTTCTCTTCTCCACAGAGGCGTCCCCAAGGCCCCGGGGAGCTTGAGCGTCTTCTCCCTCTGTGTTTTCACTGTCCCTAGCTCTGCCTACATTCTATATTCATTTCTTTTGCTCCCCACAAGACCAGTAACCTCTTGAGGACAGATATTGCAGCTTTGCATTTTTGCATTATCTAGCTTATATCAGTTCCTGTGTTTAGTTGTAAGCACTCAACAAAAAGGAGTCTGATTAGGCTGGAGAATGGGTGTGTGTGAGAACTAACTTCAAAGATCTGGAGGGTTGTTGCTACAAAGAAGACCTAGATTTGATTTGATTTGTGTGACCATTAAAGATAGAAAAAGTATACCGATTGAAAGTTATATTTCATTTCAAAATTAAGAACTTTCTAGGCAACAGAACTACACAGAAACCAGAGAGGTTTAATTGACAAATATTAACAAACACTTGGTAGGAATTTTGAAGCTAATGTTCAAGAATGTAGTGGAAGAATGGCCTGGATAACTGTCTGAGAGTTTGTGATTTATTCATTAATTCATTCATTCAAAAACTATTTAGGGGGAACTAAATGTACCAGGAGCTTGATGAGTTAGCATAAAATAAGCAAACCCATGGAACCACCACATAGATCAAGGCCCTGTGCTTGGTGATGAGCAAGACAGATGTGGCCTCTCACCTCTTGGTGCTTTCAGGTTTACAGGAGAGATACATGTAATTGTAATTATTTGGACTAAAAGAGAGTATGAGGGGGTATTAGAGGGTAGGAGTCAGAGACATTTAAGTTAGAAACTGAAGGGCAGATGGAGGAAGCTTATTTGGTTCTGTGACCTTGAACTTTCTGGAGAGCTCAGCCTTCTCCTCCCCCTCCTCTGTTGTCTGCTCTTCCAGTTGGGCGACCTTCCTGAATTCTGGCTTAGACCAGCCTGGTAAGAGCCCTGCTCGGATGACAGGTAACCAGGTAACTTTGATCATTCCAGGGGAGACAGGTGGGTAATAAGCCCTGTGGGGTCGTTAGTCACACCCTCTTCTTTCCTCCCCACTTCTCTGAAGGGCCATCAAAAGGCTACTCACACAGAACTCAGGACAATAAAGGCACAGACAATGTCATGACTGGTGTACCCCAAGAGCCTGGCAGAGGCTCAGATTCTCAGCTGACCCCTGTAGCCCAGGAGTACAGGCTATAATCCAGAATGCCATGATCAGAGCACAAAGGACATAGCAGGTGACCCAGGGGGCGTGCAGTCACAGGATTTCCTCCTGCACACTGATGTGCAGCAAGATGACACAGCAACCATCTGTGAGATGTTTACTTTATTTTGGTAAACAATAATAATAAAAGAACTACCACATACTAAGCCTTTACTATGGACCAAGAACTTCACTAGGTGATTACATATGCATTATCTTAATTAATCATTAAGCTGTCTCATAAGGTTGGAAGAATTATTATCCCTATTTTACAGATGAGAAAACTGAGGCCTAGAAGTGGTCAAAATTAGCCTAAGGCCACAGAGCTAGAGAATGGCAGGTCTGAGTGTTTCTGGAGCCTGTGCTTCTAATCTCCGTTCTATGGAAACTTTCATGGGGTTAAATGAGAGCCCAGCAAAGAGTGGCTCAAAATAAGCTATGCTCTTTGAACCCCAAAGGTGGGTGATTAAGTCCTCAGCAGAGAAGCAGTTTAGCAGGGAAGGAACATTAACCCTGGATTCACAGCATAGACAAAGACAAAAGAAAAGCAATAACCTAGAGATAAAACCTAGAAAAAGAAGAGTAAAACCAACTCAAAGCAAACAGGAAAAGGAAAGAATAAGGATAAGAGCAGAAATCAGTGAAACTGGAAACAGAAAAACATTAAAGAAAATCAATGAAACAGCAAGCTGGTTCTTTGAAAAGATCAATAAAATTGAAAAACTTCTATCAAGACTGACAAAGAGGGAAATGGACTTTGGCCCAGTGGTTAGGGCGTCCGTCTACCACATGGGAGGTCCGCGGTTCAAGCCCCAGGCCTCCTTGACCCGTGTGGAGCTGGCCCATGAGCAGTGCTGATGCGCGCAAGGAGTGCCATGCCACACAGGGGTGTCCCCCGCGTAGGGGAGCCCCATGTGCAAGGAGTGCACCCATAAGGAGAGCCGCCCAGCGCGAAGGAAGGAGCAGCCTGCCAAGGAATGGCGCCACCCACACTTCCCGTGCCGCTGACGACAACAGAAGCGGACAAAGAAACAAGACGCAGCAAAAAGACACAGAAAACAGACAACCGGGGGAGGGGAGGGGAATTAAATAAATAAAAATAAATCTTTAAAAAAAAAAAAAAAGACTGACAAAGAAAAAATGAAAGAATCACAAATTACCAACATCAAGAATGAAACAGAATGAAACAGCAGATACCTCTACAGACCCTAAAAACATCAAAAGGATAAATAAGGTAATACTACAAACAATGCTACACAAATAAATTTGACAACTTAAATGAAAAGGCCTATTCCTTGAAAAACACAAACTACCACAACTCACCCAATATGAAATAGATCTTTTGAATAGCCCTGTAATTATTAAGGAAATTGAATTCATAAATTAAAACAAACAAATGAACAACAACTCCATGGGAAGTAAATGTGACTCAACCAGCTGGGCGCATGCCTACCACATTGGCAGTCCCAGGTTTGGGTGCCAGTGCCTTCTAAAGAAGACAAGCAGATGCCCACACCCGCTGCAAGAAGCGAGACACTGCACCCCGCTGCAACAAGCAGACACCTAAACAAGCAGTTGCCATAAGCCAGCAGATGCTGCAGCCCATGGAGAACCGATGTGGTTCAGAGCACTGGGCAGTAGCCTCCCATGTGGTAGGTCCTGGGTTTGATTCCCAGTGCTTCCTGCAAAAGACGAGCAAACAATGAGCAGACAGACGAGAGAACTATCTAGGGGAGGGATGGGATAAATATAAACAAACATGACACATCCATTGCACCCGGCAAGTACATCTCTGGGCATCTCTGCACTTCATTGTCAATGGTGTCATGATGAGGGGAGTGAGTGTTGCTGGGGGGGGAGTGGTGGGGTGGTGGTGGTGGGGCTGAATGGGACCTCATATATATATATATATTTTTTTTAATGTAACATTTTTACAAAATCAATTAAAATATATATATATATAAACAAACAAATCTTTTTTAAAGATGAAAGAAGTCCTATTGTAATAAAAAACAAAACAAAACTCCAGAGGAGCAGTTGTAGCTCAGTGGTTGAGCACCTACTTTGCATGTTTGAGGTCCTGGGTTCAATCCCTCATACCTCTTAAAGACACAAAACTCCAAAAAGAAACCTCCAGGCCCAGACGATTTCACTGGAAAAGTCCATCAAACATTTAAAGAATAATTAGCACCAATTCCACACAACCTCTTTCAGAAAAGAGGAGAGAACACTTCCCAATTCATTTTGTAAAGCAATTATCACCCTGACACCAAAACAAAAGACAATACAAAAAAGAAAACTACCAGCCAATATCCCTCATGAGTATATATGCCAAAATCCTTAACAAAATATTAGCAAATAAGAATTCAGCAATAAATAAAAAGAATTATACACCATGGCCAAATGGGATTTATTCCCAAGATACAAGGCTCGTTCAATTTGCAAAAATCAATGTAATCCACCATACTAATAGGCTAAAGAAGAAATCACATCTTAATGCAGAGAAAGCAAAATTCAACATTCGTTAATGATAAAAACTCTCATAAAAAAAAAACAGGTATAGAAGGGTGCTTCCTCAACTTGATAAAGTGCATCTACAAAAAAAACCTTACAGCTAACATTATACTTAATGGTTAAAGACTGGATGTTCCCCCTCTAAGATTGGGAACAAGGTACAGATGTCCACTCTCAACGCTCTTTTGTGCTGGAAGTTCTAGCCAATGCAAGAATGCAAGAAAAGAAAGGGCATACATATCTAAAAGGAAGAAATAAAACTGACCCTATTTGCAGATGTGATGATTGTCTGCATAGAAAATCCCAAGGAATCTACAACTAATGTAGAACTGATAAGTGAGTTCAGCAAGGTCTTAGAATACAAAATAAAAGCCAAGTGCATTTCTATTCACTAGCAAAGAACACATGGTTCCTGAGATTAAAATTACAAAACCATTTATAATTGCTTAAAAAAAAAACCCAAAACACCCAAAAACCTGAAATACTTGGGTGTAAATCTAGTAAAACAAATACAGAGCTTATATGCTGAAAGCTGTACAACACTGATGAAAGAAATTTTAAAATTCTAAGTAAATGGACATACATACTATGTTCACGGAAAGGAAGGATCAACATAGTAAAGATAACAATTCTCCTCCAAATAGATACACAGGTTTAACCCAATTTCTATTAAAATCTAGCTAGATATTTTTGTAGGTATAGATAAGACTATTCTCAAATTTATATGGAAAGCAAAGGAAGTAGAACAACCAAGTCAATCTTAAAAACAAAGCTGGAAGTTTTATATTTGCTAGATATCAAGTGTAAGATATAGATATATAGATATATAATATGTATTTTTTAGGCAGTACCAGGAATTGAACCCAGGACCTTGTACATGCAAAGCAGGCACTCAACCACTGAGCTAAACCCACTCTGCAATATCTGCTGGATATCAAGATGTATTTAATGTTACAGTGATTAAGGGATTGCAGTATTGGTGCATGGATAGACAGAGTACTGAAAAGAACAGAGTCCAGAAATAGACCCACACATATATGAATACTTTGATAAAGACTTTACTGCAGAGAAGTGGAGAGAGTTGTGTTGTAAATAATGGTGCTAGATCAGATGGATATTTATATGGAAAAGTATATGAGTCTTCTCATATCATAAGCAAAAATAAATTTCAGGTTGATTGTACACCTAAATGTCGTTGGTAAAACCATAAATCTTCTAGAAAATAACACAGGAGAATATCTTCCTAACCTTGGGTAGGTTTCTTAAACAGGACACAAAGCATTAACCATTGAAGAAAAGATAGGTAGATTGGGCTATATTAAAATTAGGAATTCTTCCTCATCTTTTAGAGACAGAAGAACAAGCCACAGAGAAAAGAATATATTTGCAATACATAAAGCTGACTGAGGGTTTCTCTGATCGTTACTTTCCTCATCTATAGGGTCTAAAGGGGTCAGCCTACAGGAAGCATTCCATAAATACTTTATTTTGCTCCTCTTATATCTACAGCATCCAGGTAGGAGGACTGTACCTCAAACCATTTTTGGGCAAACAGAAACTCCCTCCTTTTTTTGTCACTCCACCGAGAGCCAAGGCAGAAGTGTCTGCTTTTATAAACCTTCCAATGTTGAAAACATTTCCCAAGTTCCCACCTTCTTCTGCCCAGCTGCAGTCTGCATGCAGAACCCTGTTTTCTGTTCTAAATAATAAAGTGGAATTGTTAAGAGGCAGCAACAAGAAGGATGAGTGTGGGTTTTACTCTCATCTGGCTGAGCTCATGTGGTAGGAAATTCCCCAAGAATGCTGAAAGCAGCAGAGAGGGGGTGGTCAGAAGGTAAGAAAGTCCTCTCTTGTTTCAAACATAATATTATTAATCAGAGCAGTCACCAGGATTTTCAGAAGCACGGAAGAGGGGCTTTCCAAAGGGGTCACCTCAATCCTGCAGAGACAGGCCCAGGAAACGGCAGAGCTTAACAAGGAACGTTCTGGCCTGTGTGGATGGAAGAGCATTTGGGGACAAGGCCAAGATCAGAGGCCACCGCCACCCCATGGGCCACCAAAGTGGTTTGACTCCTCCCCAGGCCTCGGGATGGAAGAGAAGGCAGGATTTTGAAGGGCCTGGGTTCCACCTCTAGCCACCCTCCCTCCTTTCCTCGCTCCGACTAGGAGAGTCTGGAAGGTTCAACGTGAAGCCAGGGAAGAGCAGAGACGCTGGAAGAGGCCCAGCCCCCCTTAGTTGTGAGGGCCACGGACCTCATTCCTTGCACGGCATCAAGCACCATCTGCAGACCTTTCCAGGGTGCACGGAGCCTGTTTTCCCTCCTCAGGACCTCGAATCTCAGCACAATCGAGGACGAAGGATTTTCCTTACCCCCATTTTATAACCATCCAAATCGAGCCTCAGGGAAGTGAATTACACAAGGAAGTTCCAATGACTCGTCCCTCTATATAATCCTATCCCCAATCAAGTTACCAATAATTATGATTATTATCACTTCTCAGCATCTCTTTGGTGCCAGGCAGATGACCTGGCTATTTGTCCTTCACAACAACCCCAGAAGTAGGTGAGAATACTCCATTTAATGGGCATAGAGAAAGTAACAATAGTAAGAGATAGTGCTGGGTGCCAAACAGTCCTAAATACTTCAATGTACAGAGTAAGTCAATCTTTACTAACAATCCTACAAGAATAAGTGTTAATATCATCTCCATTTTAGAAAGGCTCAGAGTCATCAGGTAAATTGTTTGAGGTCCCATAGCTAGGAAGTAGTAGAACTGGGATTTGAACTCAGGATTCTGCATCTCTAGCAGAATAGGCAACTTACTCAAGGGGACACATCTAGGGCCCCTCTGAACCCAGGCTGAAGCCCCTACCCAACTGAACACCCCAACTCTTTCCACCCAGCAGTCCTGCCTGGAGTGGGCTGGGGGGTGGCTCGGGGCAGGTGGGCAGTCTCTTTCTCGCCACCTAAGAGACAACTCTCTGGAAATCAATCCCCAGAAACAGGACCTGTGGAGACAAACGCCTCCGTGGGCATCAGCTGTTCAGGCTGACAAAACGGGGACCCAGCCCAAACAACGGCCTTTGCCAGCTTTTCTCTCTGTCTGCGGCTCGCTAGTTGAAACAACCACCAGCCCTGGACTCTTGCTCTGTCCCTTGGTGCCCGCTGTCAGTTCCGAGGTGAGCCCAGGTGCCCCTTGGGGAGGGGGAAGGGGCGTGGGTGGGGGGTGAGGGAGAGGGGCGCTGGGGAGTGGTTCTGGAGTTGTTGGGCAGGGGTAGCCTAGCAACCACTGGGCTCAGTGCAGTCACAAAGCAGACAAACTTGTCCACAGAACTGAGGAGACTTCATGTTGATTTGCCTCTCCTGCTCGGGTAGCGGGGCTTCTCACCCACACACTCTAGCGGGCACTTTCCCTGGTGAGTCCAGAGACCTCTGTGGGGAGGAGTGGACCAGAGAGCCTGGCCACGGCCCAGAGGAGGGCCCGGGGGGTGGAAAAGGGGAAGAGGGAAGTGCTGGCTCTGGATTGGAATAAGCGTCCAGACCCCTCTGGCCTGACTTGATGGGAACCAGGGGGAGAAAGGAAGGGGGCAGGGCAGGGATGGACCCCAGTGGGGCTCGGCCTGTCCCGCCCTGGAAAAGGCAAGCCTGGCCTGGTAGAGTCCCTGTTAATCTCTACAGCACTGGGGATTGTGACCCATCAGCGACTTATGCAATCAAGGTAATGGGTCAAGTCTAATGCTTGCAAAGCAAAAGCAGTAAAACAGGATAAACATATCACTGTGCATCAAACATGGTAGGGTAAGTATTGCTTCAGGACTTTCTTGTTTTAGTTTCATATACACACAAGCGTGTGCATACACGTGTGAATTGGGTCATGATGTGAAAATGAATTTCTTACTGTGGTCACAGTCAAAAGCACTTTAAAGTCTCTGGTCTACAAAGTACCTTTCACAGGTGAATCCAGGGCTTCCAAATGCCCTGCCTTCAAGCCGGCAGCATCTTAAGTCTAGAGCCCAGCCCAAGGATATCCTTAAGATATCTGCTGTTTTTCTCTTTAGAGAAAAGAACAGGAGCCTTCGAATCAGGTTGCTGTGTGGCCTCTCCCTTCCCTGATCTCAGCCAACATTGACCCATCCACCCTAGCCTGAAGAAGGGCTGCCATGGGAGGACTTCTGGGGTCCCTGCAGGTCCCTGCAGGGTTAATTCTCAGAATGTCCTCTGATTTCCAGGCCTACTGCCACTCCATCCCTGGCACCTGCAACTCCGGTCCTTTGGTTGTACATTTATGTGTATGTGCATGTGTGTATACATATATGCATATGCAGACACATATACATGCACATGAAATATGTGTGTATATATTTTTCCAGGTCCGTAGATTGTTAACCACAATTCTGGGATTTGACACCTATCATCTTTCATCTATTTTATTTATTAGTTTCTTTAATATAAATAACACCAGTAAATGCAACACCCAAACCATAAACTAGAATATTACCAATAACATATCTCCTTCCGAATAACACATCTCTTCTACCCCATCTTCCTGTCTTCCCTCGGAAATAACCACTACCTGAATTATGCACTTAGCATTTTTTTTTTCATTTTATCACATATTTATGATAACTTTTCTTTCAACTTTCAACCTTTCAACAAAGGTCCCATACTATGTGGTATTCTCAAACTTGCTTTCCTTCACTAAGCATTACATTTGCATGATTCATCCATGTTTTTGCTTGTGGCTATGGTTTATTCATTTTCATTGCGATATAATGTTTTGTTGTTTGAATGTTCCACAGCTTGCTGATTCATTCTTGCACTGGACATTTGGGTTGTCTCCAGGTTTTTGCCATTTTGAACATTAGTATAGATGTTCTTATAAATAACCCCCACAACACATACACAAGAGATCCTCTTGGTATTATATCCGGGAGAGAAATTGCTGGGTCACACAGCATGCCAGTGTTCAATTTTACCTACTTTTGCCACGTGTCCATCCTGTTCACACTCCTATCGCCAGGTCCCGAGAGTTCCTGCCACCACCACCTCTTCAGCTCTGGTTTTTACTCCATTAGCAATCCTGCGATGGCTTCGGAGGTGAGAACCCAACTGGCTGAACACCCGTTGATGAGGTAAGGCCCCCAAAGCTGGCCCCGATGGCCAAGGTGGGGGCAGGGTGGAGGGAGACACGGTGGCCTTGGTGGCCCCCAGCAGGCGGGGCTCCAGGAGAGGGAGCTCCCGGGTCTCCCCCTGCCGGGCAGCCACGCCTCCAGGGGCTTCTCAGCTAACTCAGGCCTGGGGCACAGGGCTCTGGGTGGGGAGAGGGCGGCGGTCAGGGGACAGGAGCACTGAGTACAGGAGCCCGGGGCTTTGCAGGGGTGATAGCCTCTGACAGCTGGGGGAGAGGCCAGCTAGCTGTGACTCTCAGAGAAGGTTCACTTTGTTTCTTTAAGTCCCAGATGCCTTACAGGCGAATCAAGAACGCAGCGGGAAGCTCAGGGGCCTGGTCAGCGAAGGCCTCAGAGGGTGCCAGGGCAACACACCTTGCTTAGCACTTCCAGAGTCCACCTGGACTCCTCCAGAGGGCCCCCCCCCAGCCAGGGCCCCCAGAAGGCAGTGCCGACTGCGAGCAGGCAGGTGGTCTTACTAGGGCCCATGCAGGGAGCAGCCCACCTTTGGGTCCTTGCTGGACTGACGTCCTCCCCCCGGGGACAGAGGCTCAGCATCCTCAGGAGGGCGGAGCGGGCACAGAGGAGAACCTGAGCTGGCTTGTCTCCAGCGAAGCGAGAGCACCACGCTTCCCTGCAGCGTCACAGCCTGACAGCTGCCCCCAGCTCCTCCTGGGTGGTCTCCTGGGAGGGGCCTCGCAGGAAAAGTACCTGCTTGCGTGGTCTGGCCTCGGCCCAGCTTTGGCCTGTGGACGCAGAGTCGGGGCTAAGACTGCCCCTGCGGCTGTGGGGGGAGGTGGTAGCCCCTAGATGGTCTCTCCTGGGCTGCCAGCAGCTTGCTGGGCCCGGCCCCCGCCCCTGGGGTGTATATAAGGTGCCTTTGCTCTATCGCCGAGTATTTGGATGCAAAGGTAGGTCTATGGCTGCTCCTTCTGGCTTTAGAGATGGTCTCTGGGAGCAAACGGGGGCCCTGGGAGATAGCACCTGAGGGATCTCAGATGGATTCTAGCTCCCTGCTTAGGCATCTTAGGAAGAGAGAAGGGTCGCTGGGACTGGATTGCATCAGGTGGGAAAAGACTCTGGGGGAGGCCCGGCTTTGGGTGCCACAGGGAGGGGTGGTAAAATCCTGGAAACCAGATTCCAGGGTACTGCAGAAACGGGATCTATAGCCAGCACTGAGCGGTGAGCTCTGGTGGCCCTGCTGCCCGAAGGAGGCTCCATTAGCGTCTCCTTGACCCTCTCCTCCAGTCCAAGGGCTGAGTCGAAATCTGAGAAGTCAGGGCACAAGCCAAAGAGCAGCGGGGATGGCGGGCAACAGAAAGAACTGGTGATACCGGGGATCGTGGATTTCCAGCTGAATGAGGCAGGGAGGACCCCTAAGCCCCAAACGCCCGGCACCTACCGCTTTGGCCGCCTCAGCCACCACTCCTTCTTCTCCCGGCACCACCCCCACCCCCAGCGGGTGACCCACATCCAAGGTAGGGCCGGGGTCAGCCAGGGCCTGGCTGCTAGGCGGGCTGGGGGAGGCGGGGAGGCAGGAGGGTCATCACTGATTGGTCTTGAGGACTGGAAAGGGATTCTTTGCTCCCGTCCCTGCTTCCAGGCTGAGGCCCAGAGAGGGTGGAGACATGGCCAGGGTCACAGAGCTGCCAAGTGACCAAGCCAGGACTCAGACACCCTCCTGGAGGCCAGGCCAGGCTCCCTCTCAGAGGGCAGGAGAGCAGCACAGGCTACAAGGGCAGATCCCTCACAGGATTCCCCACTGCTGGATTTCCCCCATTTTACAAGTCAGGGAAACCCGTGCATGCTCTGCCCCAGATCTGAGCTCCGTTCTCCAAATCAGGCTGCCTCATTCACTCAACCGTTCACCCATCAGATATTTCTAGAGTGAAAACTATCGAGTCAGGCGCTTTTGGGGGCCTTGAGACATAGCAGTGACCGAAGTAGGCCCAGTCCCTGCCCTCATGGAGCTGACGCTCCGTGGGGAAGGAAAGTGAAGGTAGGAGACATCAGAGAGCCGTAGGGCGGGCAGGGGAGAAGGCTCTTTTTAAAAGGTGGTCAGGGAAGATCTTGTCAAGAATGTGACGTTTGAGCCAAGATCTAAAGAGAGAGATGTGTAACCCACGTGGCTGCTAGGAGAAGGAATGTCCCAGGCAGAGGGAAGGGCGAGTGCAAAG
Source organism: Dasypus novemcinctus (assembly GCF_030445035.2). Lineage (NCBI taxonomy): Eukaryota > Metazoa > Chordata > Mammalia > Cingulata > Dasypodidae > Dasypus > Dasypus novemcinctus. Next base: position 79,830,639 of record NC_080678.1, on the reverse strand, counting down.
GCCCTGGGGCAGGAGCGGGTTGTCTATTTGAAGGACAGCAAGGAAGCCCCAGAGGCTGGAGCAGAGTACGGGAGAGGGGAGAGAGGAGAAGACATCAGAGGGGCAATGGGGGCCCAGGTCCCGGGGGCCACGTAGGCCACCGTAGTCGCCGTGCAGCCGTCTCACTGAGGTGGACAGGGGCCGCTGGAGGGGTGAGAACCAAGAAGTGACCGGATGTGGCCTGATGGTGGCTTGGACGGGGAGGGCAGCAGTGGAGGATGTGGCCTGATGGTGGCTTGGACGGGGAGGGCAGCAGTGGAGGAGTTAACCTGTAAACCTGCCTCCCCACCTCCTCCAGGCAGCCCCCACGTAGCCTTGCTCAGGTTGACAAGGGAGCAGGAACGTTTCTCCAGAGGATCTAGCTAAATCTCTCTCTGTAATGTGAGCTCGCACCTCTGTCACCACAGCCTGTAACGTCTTCATCCTTACGCCGCCTCCCCCCGGGTCCTCACTTTAAGCCGCCTCCCCGTGTGCTCACACCGCGATTCCTTGCCCTGTCCCCGGCAGTCAGGACCGCCTCTGGGCTGGGCTCCAGGAGGGCCTCGGCCCCAGCGCGTCCCACCTCCTCACCATCCGAGAGCCCCGCGGGTGAGGTCTAGGTGGCGCTGCTGTAGGGGCGCGGAGGCCTCGCCAGCTCTCCTGAACTGGGAGGAGGGAGGCCGGCCTCCCCCTGCCCACCGGCCTCCTTCCCACAACCTCCGACCCTTCGCAGATCTCACCGGAAAGCCCGTCTGTGTCGTCAGGGACGAGTTCTCTCTGGCCCCCTTGCCTGAGACCTCACTCTTATCCCACTGTCTGATGGGGATGCCCACCATCTCTGTTCCCATTGGAGACCCGCAGTCCAACCGGGACCCCCGGCTTTCTTCTGGTGGGTACTTGGGCCATGCCCCCTCCCTCTCCCCCGAGGGCTGCCCCACTCGGGCAGGTGCCTGAGGAGGGGGCCGCTGCTCTTCGGGCCGTGGAGCCCCGTGGAGGACGCGGCTTTTCTCCTCGTTTCCTGGGGCTGACGCACCTCTGCAGTACTTCCTGCCTCCTGTGCTAACCCGCAGAAAGGCACCCCTCCTTGGTTGACAGGTATTTGAGGAGTAATAACAAGCAGAGGGCAAGCAGATGTGACCTACAGCTATAGACGGGAATGAGAGTTGAAATGTTTAGAAACTGCTGTGCTCACACATGGGCAAGCAGAGCACACCGGGCGCTGGGGCTGCGTCTGGAGACCTCTGCTCGGCCAAGCCTTGCGACTTCAATTACTGGAGTTGGTGGGGACACCCTGAGCAAGGATCAGGACAGCCAGGGCAGGACAGGGGGGTCTGGAAGACTTGCAGCAGTGGCTCTTTATCAATCTATCTGGGAAGCATTTCAATATTCAATACTGGGTCAGCCCCATCGACCGAATCTCGGGCCTGGCAACAGGTACCTAAAAGAGGCCAAACCGCCTTGAAGCAGTGCCTCTTGCCTCACATAGCCAAAGGTCCTCGAGCATCTCCCGGTAATGCCACAGGCTAAGACCCAACGCCAGCCCTTTCTGGGAGCCACGTGGCCCTCAGCCGGCTTTGATGCCGAGCCTCCTCCCTCCAGGGCACTGCCTCCCCCTTCCCCTTGAAGATACACGGCAGGAAGGCCGGGAAGGACGGGAGGCTCTTCTTCCTCCACCCACCCTCCCCTCCCTTCACCTGGTGCCAAGGGAGGGGAGGGAGGCTTGGGGCAGGTACCAGTTGGCAGGCTCTTGTCCCTCCTCCCAGAGGCCTGGAGGAGGGAACTGAAGGACCTGGCAGCCCGGGTGGCGATCTTCACCAAGGAGAATGAGATGAAGAGCAAAGAGGTGAGTGTAAAACGCAGGAGCTGGCCCGGGAGGAGAGGAAGGGCCACCCCTTCGTAGAGGAATCCCCCTCGCTGGTCAGCCCAGCCTTAGAAGCCCTGCTCTTGGCCTGGGAGGAGGGAGCCGAGACACACCGACAGAAGGGAGGAGGGTCACAGGGAGGGTTCAAAGGAGGGGGAGAGAACACCTCTTGGTGACGATATCCAGGAAGGTTTCGTAGAAGAGGTGGCATTTGGAGGCCTTCGGCCTAAGTGGGACGTTTACGAGTGGACTGGGGACGTTGTCTGAACAGAGGCAACGAGCACAAAAGCACGGAAGCTGGCAAAGACAGGCCACCTCTGGAGACCAGCAGTGCCGGAGTGCAGCACAGAAGTGGGTGGCGATGGGGGATAAGATCTTTGACTACCGGGAGGAAGAGCTTGTTCTTATTTTCTGAATTTAGTTTAATCTCTAATCTCATAAACAGGAGAATATCACGGAAGGTTTCAAACAGGGAGGGGGTGACATCATGGGCCCTCGTTGGGGATATAGTGAAGACAATTGGGGGGTAGCTTGCAGGTGGGTAGAGAGGTCTTAGGACAGCCCTGGACTACAGAGGCCAAGTCTGGCCATGGCCTTGGTTTTGGGCCACCAGAGTGGAGGTCAGGGATCCGGTTTCTCGTCCCTCCTCTGAGGTGAACTCATGGAGGGCTCTGGGCCCCTTGGCTCAGTTTTGGGGTCTCACTTTAAAGTCGACGTAAGGATATTGCCAGTCTTAACTGGCCTTGCAACAGCAGGAGCCCCAGAACTTGTGCCCGGGGCCTGGCTTGGGGTGGGTTTCCCAGGGCAAAGAAAAGATGCTGAGCTGGGGGGGAGGAGCTGGGGGCAGCTGAGCTAAAAGCTAAGATAGGTGCAGGGCCCTGGCACAGGATACTGTTCTCAAACCCTGATGGGCCAGGGGTGGGGCAGCAGGGAGGACCCGTCCGGGCTTGGGGCTGAGTGAGGACCACCGGAGAATGTCCAGCCTTCAACCCTCCCAGCCGAGCTCAGGGAAGAAGAGCTTGTGTTGCTTTGAGCCCACCTGTAGCTGAAGGGCTCAGCCCCGGAGCGTGGGTCAGGGATGTCGAAGGAGGGGTGGAGGACGGGTGGGGCGGCCTGTTCCCCTCACCCCTGCGATGCTGTGTCTCCGCAGAGGAGGGAGGATGCTAACGTGCTCGGCAGGGCTGAGAGCAGGCAGGGCTGGGGGACTCGGCCTCCCCCTCTCCAGCCCCTGCCTGCTGCCCCCCACCACCCTTGCCATCCCCCTTCTCTCACTACCTGGAGTCTCTGGCCACTTCTTTCCCAGCTGAAGGAGGACCCTCCGCGGGAACAGGGAGCAAAGTACTCCACGGAGACCGGGAGGCTCATCCCAGCTTCCACCCGAGCTGTTGCCCGCCGCAGCTCCCGCCAGGGCCAGCGGAACCAGCCGGCAAGCCGAGGTGGAGGGGTCCAGGCCTTCATCCTGCAGGACCAGGACCTGCTGGTGAGTCCCCGGGAGGGCTGTGCACTGCGAGCCCTGGGGAAGCCCTGCTCAGAGAGCTCCAGCCGCCGGGCTCACAGCTGTCCCAACCAGGCCTCATAAATCTGCTTCAAGGGGTGGCCTTGCCCAGGGATACGTGCCCCTAAGGCACTGAGGCTCAAAACCCCAGACCTGGGAGCCAGAAGCCTGGGCCCTGGCCGCAGCTGCCTCTCGGCTTCTGCACATGTCCCTTCCCCTCTCGAGGCCTTAGTTTCATGAGCCATACAAACCAGGAAGCAAGAGCACACGATCGCCTAAGGCCTGCTCCAGCCCTGGCATGTGTGAGGCGGAGAGGGGGCTAGAGCATGGAGTGGTCCCACCTCGTTAGTTCTGGAGCCACACCCCAGTACGCTGTGCCCTGCAATTCTGCGGGGCCGGTCCCAGCTTTGTCTTTCCCACTCTGAAAGGGGTCGGTCCTGTGCTTAGGCAGGGCACAAAGCCCACCTCCGCCACATTCCAGTCCCCCCCTCTCAGGGCCTGAAATGGGTCCATTGCCCATGCTGGTGGGTTGAGTCTTTGAAGGTCCTTGTCAAACGTACACGTGTTCTCCAGGATCTGTCAGGCCTGTTGAGCCTTCCCTGTGCCCAGCACTTTCAAGCACGCAATCCCTTTGGAGCTTTAAGACAGGCCAGTGGAGAGGAGAGAGCAGACAGGGTCCAGGATCCCCGTTCCAAAGATGGGGAGGCTGAGGCCCTGCCAGGTGATATTCCTCGGCCCAGGTGCCCGAGAGGGAGCAGCACAGCCGGGACTAGAATGCAGTGCTTTCTCCACCATAGGGCGGCCTCACCTTGCCTGGAATTAGGTTCTCGGGCCCCGTGGGGAGGGGGCACAGGGCAGGTAAGTTGGATGCAGAGGCCAGAGATGGGCCCCAGGGCCGACCAGGGTGGGTCCCTGCAGTGAGTGGATACCGGGGCTGAGGGTGGGCGCCCAGGCAGGCGGGGGCCTGGGGACAGGCCTTGCCCATTTCCCACTCTGCCGAGAACGAGGCAGACCTGTTGGGAATCGGCAGGCCCCGACAGGTTCTGGAAAGACTGACCACCCAGCACTGAAGGGACCCCATTTTCCTAGGGCACCAGGGGCTCCTCCTCCCACTGCGGGCCCCAAATCCAGCCAGCCATAACCGCTGCCACCATCAGCCACCTGGCCTAGCAAGCCCCCATAGCCTGTCCGAGCTGCATCTTTTCCCGGTGACACTTGGCTGGAGCACGCAGAGAGAAACGGGTCCCGAAGTAGCAAAGATGCCCAAGGCTGCGACAGCAGCCGGGAGCCCAGCGCATGCGCTGCTCTGCAGGAAGGAGCCCCCATCCGGGCGGTTTGCAGCACCACCCGACCCCGACCCTCAGGCTGACCGCTGGGATTGCCCCTCCGCTGTGCTAGCACCTGCAGACTCGCGAAGCTCCAGGGCGGGGAGGCCCCTGAGGTTCCCCAAATCCCTGCACCAAGGACCCAGGTGTCGGGGACGTGGGGCGTCTCTGAGGAGCTGGCTGGCTGGCTCTGACTTAGTCCTCCCAGCAGGGACCCCGGGGTTCCAGCCATCGCTAGCAGAGCCCAGAGGGATGAGGGGTCCCCCCACCCGATCACTCCCACAGCTCCCCATTCGGCCGCTTCCTCCCGGGTGGCCTCTGACTCCTCCCCGGCCCTTGGAGAGGTCAAGCATCTCCCTCCAGGGCTGCTGTGAGAGAAAGCCTGCTGTCAAGTGTGCACTGCCAGGCGGAGGAGACCAGTTGAGCCAAGCGAGGGCTGGCTGCCGGGGAGAGGCCCGTGCCGCCCTCCCAGCCCACGGCCAGGGCTCCGGGCGGGGACTCGCCGACCAGGCTCCCTGAGCCAGGCCTGTCTCCTCCCACAGATCCTGGAGCTCCTCTCTCAGATCCTGCAAACGGACTCGCTGAGTGCCATCCAGTTCTGGCTGCTCTCTGCGCCCCCCAAGGGTGAGGACACAGCGCCAGGGCCCTCTCCTTGAGGGAAGGCTGTTACCCGAGGACTTGGGCCTCCAGGGGTCCATCCTCGCTCTCTGGTTCTGTCCGACTCAGCTGTCACTTGGGCGCACTTGCCCCTGGGCCTCTTCTCCCTCTGGGGAGCTCCTGACCAGCCCTTGGCAGCTGGACAGGGTCACCACTACCTCCGCCGCGTACCTTGGCAGGATTTCCATGGCCCCTCTCCCTCCTGCTGAGCGCAGACCTGGGAGCTGGGAGAAGAAACCCAGGCAATGACCTCGAGGCAGCGCTCACAGGAGCACGGGGGACACACACCCGCGGAGAGAAACCCACACAGGATGGCCCATGCGGCCCGTTCTCGCTGTTTGCAGTGGTTGTATTCTATAAAGTCACAGCCAATGCTCCCCTTGCCTGTGCTGCACCAGTGCTCCCAGGCGAAGCAGGGCGGGCGGGTCCTGTGAGCCGCTGGAACCAGCTTCATCACTGATCAGCGCGAGGCCTTGTTTTAGGTGTGTTCTGTTTAAAGGTAGACACTGAACTCAGCCAATGGCACTGCCACTCAGGCTGAGCAAAGCTTACCCAACACGGAATTTTCTTTGCAAGACACAACACAGCCTTCTTCTCATGCTCAGGAAAAATAAACAGAACTTTAGCATGACACTTGGGGACCATTTTAGACAGCAAAATCACCAGCAAAAAGCCCTCAAATGTGAGAAACGTGGTAGTGCGTACACCACGAGAAGGGCTCTTTACAGCAGGAGCTGAAACAAGAAGGCCGAGCGCTGCCTTGTTCGACCTCGGCTGGAACGAGGGCAGCAGGTGACTCGGAGTCACTCAGAGCCACCTAAATATTGACTTTGGAATAGCAAATAAATTTTAGCTAGTAGGCTAATCCACAAACAGAATTTGTAAATAATGCGCATCAACATTATCTGCACATGACTCAGGAATACACACGCGTGTAACTCTGGTACAGAGCATGAGGGGCGTATCCAAGTGGGAGAGTGAAGAGGGGTGAGAGCAGGGGAACCCACTGGAGAGGGCTTCCTGGGGGTGGAGATTGGAAGGAAGTGGGGCGTGGCTTCCCAGGCAGGGCAAGAGGGTGTGCGGGCAGGAGGGTGGGGGAGCAGGAGGGCTGGGGGGCAGGAGGGCTGGGGGGGCAGGGCCAAGAGCAAGGTCCACATGGGTTGTGTTTGCGTGGTGGGGGGGTGTAGAGGGCTGGGGGCTCTGCACACCCAGGAGCAAGGTGGGGTGGCTGGGGAGAGCTGATCTGCCCAGGGTGGGGCTGAGGAGCTGGGGGCCCTGCTGGCCCCACGCAGGGGTGGGAGAGGGTAGGGGGCATTCATGTGAGGAATCCCCCCACCTGTGCTTACAGAGAAAGACCTGGCGCTGGGGCTCCTGCAGACAGCTGTGGCTCAGCTCCTCCCCCAGCCCCTCATCTCCATCCCAACAGAGCAACTTTTGTGCCAGCTCCAGGAAGTCCAAGAGCCTCCACAGGGGACGCAACAGCTGCAGCACAGGTGGGCTTCTCGCCCCTCACGTCCCAGGTGAGGCCAGCAGGGCCCAGAGAAGGGAGCCTGGCACCGACCAGAGCTGCCTGGCTGAGCCTGTCCTGGAGAAAGAGGCCCTGCCCCTCCCACGGGGACCCCGCGGGTCCACCTATGGTGCTGGAAGGCCTGCTCTGCTTGCTGAACGCAGCTGCGGGTGCCAAGGAATCACCACTGTGGGTCCTAGCGGGAGAGGGCGGGACAAGACACAGTAAGTCCTCCACAGTTTCCGGCTCGTTGGCGATGCTCCTCTACGGCAGGGCATTGGGTGCCCTGGACAGCCAGAGGAGAAAGATTAATTACCAACTGGGCAAAGGGTAGAGGAGGGCAAAGCCTCACGGGCCAGGTGAGCAGGGCCTGGATGTCAAGGCTGCTTGGCGCTGGCCTGGCCTGCTGGGTGTTTTACGTATTTCTGGTCCACACAACAAACTGAGATCGAGTTCCTCATTTCACAGATGAGAAAACCTGAGGCTCAGGGGCAGTTAAACAACATTCTCATGGTCACTCAGCTGGTCAGCCCGAGAGCTGGGTCAGTGGCTCTCAGATTCACCTGGAACTTGTTAACAACGCAGATTTCCTGAGATCCTAATACAGCGTTTGGGGGGGCAAGCACAAGGGTCTGCATTTTTCACCATCGCCAGGTGTTTCTGCTAGAGCTTGGGAAGTACTGCCAAGGGATGGAGAGGACTTGGGCGTGCAAAGGGGAAGGTGAAGATGAGCATCCAGAAGTGAGAGCAGCCTGGGCAAAGCTGGGCGTCACAATGTGCATGGTTCAGGGGACGTGAAGTTGGATATGGTTGGTGACAAGAGAAGGGAGAGGCGGGTGGCGAGAAAGAGAGGTCGGAGTCAGACCGTAGAGGGCCTTGAATGCCAGGCTACGGAGCCTTCTTCTAAGGGTAGTGGGGAGCCAAGAACGGTTTTGTCTTGTTTTGACATTGAAGGAGGGAGGCGAGCAGCAGAACAGACCTGTACTCTGGAGAGATGATTCTAGAAACAATGGGGTGGGAGGGTTGCGGGCCTGGGGCTAGAGTGATAGGATGCGGGGGCTGAAGGCAAGGCAGAGGTGAGGGTGCCTTCCACAGTCTCTCATTGGCCAGGACAAGATCCAGAATCTTCCAGGAAGGGCTGGGGGGTTGGGAGGGGGGTGCTTAGGTTTGTTGAAGGGTCGGATTCTTGCTCTGACCCTGGACTTGGTTTTCCTTTCCACCTTGAGAGGCCAGAGGAGGCACGCCTGGCTGTGACCTTGGGCACACTTCCTTCTCTCCGTGAGCCTTGGTGTCACCGTCCCTCAAAACCCTCTCTCCCAGAGTTGTAGGGAAGAGAAATGACAGAGGGGACAAGAAAGGGCCGGGGGAAGTGTAAGCTCAATACAACATCAAGCACATGATTCATTGTTTTAGTTTCCCAGGCTGCTCAAGCAAATCCCATGAAGTGGGGCTGGTGGTTAAACAATGGGAATTTATTTGTTCATGGTTTAAGGCTGGGAAAAAGTCCAAAGCAAGCTTCTTCGGGACAATGCTTTCTCCCCAAAGATTGTGGTGTTCTGGGGCTGGTTGCTGGCGATTCTAGGTCCTTATTTTATCACATGGCAAGGCATGTGGCAGCCTTTCCTGATCTCTCCCCTCTTCCGGTTTTCACCAATGTTCAGTCTCTTGCTTCCATGGCTTTCTCTGTGTCTGAATTGCACTTGGCTTATAAAGGACTCCAGTAATGGGGCTAAGATCCATCCGGATTGAGGTGGCCACCCCTTAACCAATGTGACCTCATCAAAAGGTCCTACTTCTACTGGGTTCACACCCACAGGAATGGATTAAATTTAAGAACATACAGCTTCCAACCACCGCGCTCATGTTTGTAAGCAATTCCTTAGGAAGCAGGGGTTCTTGTCTTCTCTGCTCTCACAGGAAGGCTTCTTGTCTGCGAGAAAGTCAGGGAGCCAAGGGAGGAGCTGGAGAAGGGCTGGTGCCAGTGGCCTCCCCTTACACCCAGGGATTGGTGGGGCCTTGATGCCCTGTGGCCTCAGTCAGCCGTGGAGCCTCAGTCCTCTGGGCCCTCAGTGGGGCAGGGCAGGCAGGCCAAGCCACGGACAGATGCTTCCTGCCTCTCTAGGAGAGGTCACTCGCCTCTCGCTGCCGCGTACAGCTGCCTGCACGCTGCGCCACCCTCCTCACCTCTTGCCCACCTCCTGCTTCAGTGCACTGGGTTCCAGCCTAACCTTCCCAGCCTCTCCTTTGTTTTGGTTACAGCCAATCCCCAAAGAAGACAAAGACACCGCCCATACCAAAAAGCGAAAAGCCAGGTAAGATGCCACGCAGTAGGTCAACCTGGAAGCCCACCCTGGCGGATTCCTCAGGGGACTTCAGGCACTCTGGAGATGGGCCTCTGCCCAAGGAAGCCTCTCATCCCACCCACCCACAGATCCATCCACCACCCATCCATCCATCCATCCATCCAACCACCCACTCACCCACACCCACCCATCCATCCACCTACCCATCTACCCATCCATCCATCCATCCACCCACATATCCATCCACCACCCATCCATCCATCCATCCACCCACCCACCCATCCATCCACCCACCCACCCATCCATCCACCTACCCATCCACCCATCCATCCATCCATCCATCCATGCATCCGTGCATCCATCCACCCATCCATCCATCCATCCATCCATCCATCCATCCATCCATCCATCCATCCAACAAATACTTATTTAGCACCTAGAATGGGCTGGGCTCTGGGAATCCCTGGGAAAGCTCAGACCAATTTCCTGCTCATATAGAACTTATATTCCAGTGAGGAGGGGCCAGACAACACAGGAAAACATCTGAGGGGGATAGATGCTGTCAGGAAAAGAGTCAGATGCTGTGATAAATAATAAGAATGGCTGGCAGGGTGAGAGAGGGCTCCTTGACCAGGACAAGCTCAGGTGTGGGAGACCCCCTGCCAGCAGAGCTCACCTGGGCCTGGCCTATTCGTGGAAGAGCCAGCGGGCTGCAGTGGCCGGGGCCACATGAGTGAGGGAAGTGGTCAATGCGACAGGTAGGCAGGGTGTGTCACAAAGGCCTGGGGAAGAGGCAGTGTGTGTGGTTTTCCTGCCCAGCACGGTGGGAGCCAGGCTCGGATGACCTAGCGACTTTTAAAAGACTCCTCTGACTGCTGTGTGGAGAATGGACTGGGGGCAAGGAGGGAGACCAGGGAGGAGACTCTTAGAGTTGGGTGTTGGAGGAGAGCCAAGCGGGCGGATGGCCGAGGTGTGCCTTATCCCACCCACCCCCACTAGACTGCTAGGCCCCTGAGGGCCACCCGAGATCCCCAGCGCCCAGCACAGGGCAGGCTCTTACTATTTGTTCCCTGGATGCTGAAAGAACAGAAGGTGGTCGGCTCAGAGAAGGGAGCCAGCTGTCCCTGGCCACCAGCAGAACTGAGAGCAGAGGCTGGGCTCGAGTCACGCCTCCTCCCTCTGCCCAGGACTTTGCAGGGAGGAGCAGTCAGGAGCTACCCCGCCAGCTCCCAGGCAGGGGCCCGCCCCTCCTCCCTCTCTCCTGCCAGCTGTCTCTCCCCTTCCCCCAGAATACATCGGGAAAGCACAAGTCCTCCGGATGCATTCAAGCCAGAACTCAGAGGAGAAAACGTCGAAGCCAAAGGCAGAGAGCTGAGGCGTTCTCGCAGCTTTGCCTCCCAGGCTCAAAAGCCGCCCGCAAGGTTAGGGGTGCTTCCATCCCTACCGCCTCCACGGCAGCACCTGCTTTCCTACTGCACAGAGTCCATTCAATAAAACGCTGTCCTCTCCTCCTTTGGGAGGACAATACAATGCTATCCGTCGGTAGTAGCCATGTGCTTGGGGTTGCTTATTCCAGGGGCAGGGATGGGCTGCCCTGAACCATCCCCACTCCCCTGGAGGGAGCCCAAGTGCTACGTATGGGTCTCACCTGGTTCTCATGTTCTAGAGAACAGGAGAGCAGGGTCTTTAGGGAGGCCTGAGAAGGGGGCTCTTCTGGAGCCAAGAAACACTGGGCTCTGGGCAGGTGGGAGCAGAGGTCAGGGAACAGGCAGGTCTCCTGAAAATAATAGTCATTGCCAATTATTGAGCTCCTACCATGCCAGGCACTGAGGCGAGGACTCAGATAATAGCTGGTGATGAATTGCTAATAGCTGGCATAGGTAATAGCTGGCACTACACGAATTTGTTCTACACACTTCATATGCAGTGATGTATTTGATTCTCCAAAAAGCCCTGTGAGGGGTGTGGATGTGGCTCCAGCGGTTGAGCACCTGCCTTCTATAGGTTCAGTTCCCTGTGCCTCCTGAAAAAAGGAGCTAGTAAAACAAAGGAAAAACCAACTCAGGGGAAGCTGATATGGTGCCAGCTTCACACATACAAAGTCCGGGGTTCAGTCCCTGCCCCCCGATACCTCAAAAAAAAAAAAAGCCCTGTGAATGGGTACTGATATTATGTCACCCCCATTTTACACATGAATAAACTGAGGCTCAGAAGGTGAAGTGACTTGCCCAAAGTCACACAGTTAATAAGTGATGTCTGGCTCTAGAGTCCCAGATGTTTTTTTTTAAAGATACTTAGATTACATAAATGTTACATAAAAAACAGGAGATTCCCATATGCCCCACTCCTTACCACTCGCACATTTTCCCACATTAAAAGCATCATTGGTGTGATACATTCATTACAATTGATGAACACAGTTTGGAGCATTGCCACTAAACATGGATTGTAGTTTACACTGTAGTTTTATACTCTCTCCTGTACAATTTTGTAGGTTATGGCAAGATACATAATGACCAGTATCTGTTGTTGCCCTGCCATTCAAGGCAATAACTGAGTCCCCAAAATGCCCCCATATTACACTTGTTTTTCCCTCTCCCTCCCTTCAGAACCTCCAGTAGCCACTGCCTCCACATCAATGATATAAGTTCTTCCATTGCTAGAATCACAATAAGTCTATAGTAGAATAGTAGAATATAGTAGAATACCAGTCCATAGTTCATGCCCCAATCCTGAGGATTCTAGAATGGTGATGGCTATTCTACCTCTAATTGGGAGGGTGCTTCAATCCCATAGAGTATATGAACGAGACTATCTTTCTTGCAGTTGCAGATTCTCTCTGTTTCTTGTGATCGTTATTGTTCACCATCTCCTTGTTAGTTGTCCCGGGTGAGTCCAATGAACTGGAGAATAGGTGTTTCAACTCTGTTGAGATTCAGGGCCCAGGTGGCACATGGACAGCCCAGAGATTTAAGTCTCCTGTATGTACACCTATCAACTCCAGGACTAACTATAGGTTGAAATAGAAGGGGCAGAAGAGCCATGTGTAGGGAAACCACAACTGAGTCCAACTCTGTCACACTTAGGAGCATAAACTTCAAAGTAGGACCCATTGGCAGGGCACCAAACTCTTGAGCTGTCTGCCTGCCAGTAGTGTCTGGATGTCTTCAGAGCCTTCAGGAGCCCTGCTATTTGAGGTAGTATTTACTTAGGAAGCCAATGAGATCCTGCTGAGATATGCATAAGCATAACCTCTGGAATGACCTCCCAACTCACTTCGAAGTCTCTTAGCTGTACAAATTCATTTGTCTTTACCCTTTTCCCCTTTTGGTCAAGGTCTTTTTCCAATTGCTTTGCTAGTTGGTGCTTGGTAGTAATACTCGGTGTCAGGGAGGCTCATCCCTGGGAATCATGTCCCATATTGGGGGGAAGGTAACATATTTATATGCTGAGTTTGGTTTGGAGAGATGCCACGTTTGAGCAACAAGGAGACTCTCATGAGGTAACCCTTAGGCACCCTATAATACTAGGCTAAGTTTCTATTTCAAAAGTAAAGGTTCATAAGTACATTCATCAATATCAAGGGCCCATCAATGGACCATCTTCCTTCACTAGTTACTGCCTGTGTACTTGGGAGATTCTTGCTGTTCCATTAGAGAATGTGGCAGAGCTCCCCAGGATGAGAATTCAATATAGTTTCAGTTATTGTGTGACTCTCCACCCACCATGACAATGCCCATGAACACTTGAACACATTTATGTGCCCTATAGGTATGCTCCAGGTGAACCTCCTCCCATGCATCCCCCATCATTGACACCCCACACCAGAGATCCTCCCCTGTCGTAGTTGTAACCCTTCTGTGATCCAGAACTTCAAAAATGAAGCCAACAAAATAACCAAAACAATAAGAAAGTGAAATAATAATGTTAGTTTTAAAAATTAGAAGTAAAAAAATTTTTAAATAAAAAATTTAGAAAAAAATAATGAAAAATTATTTTTAAAACATTTTGACATTGTCATCACTGTAAGATCTGTTGTCTTGCATGTGCAGTGACATTTTCTTCAATTTATTCCCCCAGTGTCTTGCTTTTTTAATTTTGTCTTCAAAATAAGTTTACAGAAAAGTCATGTACCAGAATATAGGGGATTCCCATATACCCAACATCCTCTCCCTTTTCCCCTTTCCCTTATTAACATTTTACACTTGAATGGTATATTTGTTACAATTGATGTACAAATATTGAAACATTGTTACTAACCATGGTCAATGATTTTCATTATGGTTTACATTTTGGACCATACACTTTTATAAATTTTGATGAAATTTAACATGGCCTGTACCCATCATTGCAAGATCATGTACTGCAATTCCATTGTCCCCAAAATGTCCCAAGTTCCACTATTCTATTCCTACCTCCCCTTCCCTGAGGACCTACAGCAACCACCATGCTTTGCTCCTGATGAACAAGATTCATTGTTACTTGCAATGACATTGAGGGCTTGACACACTGGCCTGTCCTCCCCTATTAGGCACTGACTGTGCTCTTGAGAGACTCCAGCCCCTCTATATGAGAATATAGCAGGACTCCCCAGGACGGGAGTCCAACACCTTCCGGCTCATTATGTGAGTCTCCACCCACTGATACAACCCATTAGGACAAGATGAACCCTGCACACTCCCTAGAAGCCTGCCCCAGGTGTGCCCTGTCCCACGTCTCCCACATCCAACATCCTAAGCCAGTAACCCTCCCCTGCCGTATTTGCCGAAAGAACATTCCCAGCATTGTAGTTTCAACCACATACCCACAAATCCCCCGAGTTCACCTGCTCTCTCCCAGCCCTCCCTCCAGTTCCATGAGTCCCAGCTTTTAACTGCTGTTTACTGCCTTAAGAATAGCAACCGTCACCAAAAGCTGTGGTTCCATGTTTGAAAAGTTAAGGGTTAGCACAGTGGTGATAAGGCGAGACCAAGGAGGAAAGTGCATCACAGAAATGTAACCCAGAAGTCAACTAGACCAGATGGCCTTGAAGATCTAGGGAACATGGGTTTGAATCTCTGGAAAGTTCAGTGTCTTCCTTGAGATTGCTGAAAATTCCCTGGAAGTGGGTGTGGGAGGTGGTGGGTGTTGATTTACAGTTTCCTGGTCACCCATGGCTGTGAGCACCTACTTCTACCACTTAGTTCGCCCGTGGGCAAGGGCTCCACTCTACATGCTGACCCTGCTCTACCTTACATCATTTCACGTGGATTCAGTCCTCTTGGATTTCCAGAATTCCTCATTTGCACAGAACATTTTTGCGCAGCAGGCCTCAGGGTATGGGTGGGGATTTGTTGTGTGGTAAACAGCTCCATGTTGAAAATTAACTCACCTTCATTTCAAAAGTCCTTTGCCCACCCTTCCTCGGGGATGTTTCACTGCCTACAGCCCCCTTCCGTGCAGCAGTTCTCAGTGTCCTCCAGCCTCTATGCCCAAACACTCTTGTCCAACCTTGTCAAGAGGATGAGCTGTGCAGGGTGTCCCCCACATCGGGGAGCCCCATGCACAAGGAGTGCGCCCCATAAGTAGAGCCGCCCAGCATGAAAGAAAGTGCAGCCTGCCCAGGAATGGCGCCGCCCACACGGAGAGCTGATGCAGCAAGATGACTCAACAAAAAGACTCACATATTTCCGGTGCCACTGACAAGAATACAAGTGGACACGGAAGAACACAGCAAATGGACACCGAGAGCAGACAATTGGGGGAAGGGGGTAGGGAAGGGGAGAGAAATTTTAAAAATTAAAAAAAAAAAAAGAGGATGAGCTGAACAGAAGTTCTGCTCACGAAAGAGGAGCCAGTCTCCTTGCTGCTGTTGTGATTGTAAATATCATTGTCCTCCGTAACAATATGTAAAATCCGCACAGTAAAAATTCTAGATTTATGCTTCTAAAATAAACCATACTTGTTGGTATGAAAACTTTGGCCCTGTAAATAATACTAAAATTAAATCATTTTAATTTTTCAGAAAGTATGACTGTGGCATTCATATTTGCGACTGCAAATTTTCCATTTCAACCACTCCCAAGCATACAATTTGGTTGGATCAATCACGTTCACAATATTGTGCTACCCTCACCACCATCCATTTGCAAAACTTTTCCATCACCTTAAATAGAAACCCTATACCCATTATACATTAACTCCCCATTCCCCCTTCCCAACCAGTACTCTAGTTTCTAACTCTATGAATTTGTATATTCTATTTATTTCCTATAAGTGGACTCTTGCAATATCTGTCCTTTTGTGTCTGACTTATTTCACTTAACATGATGTCTTCAGAGTTCACTCATGTTTTAGCAAGTACCAGAACTTCATTCCTTTTCACTGCTAAATAATGGTCCATTGTTGGGCTAGACCACATTTTATTTACCCATCAGTTGATGGGCATTTGTGTTACTTCCACTTTTTGGCTATTATAAACAATGCTGCTATGAACATCCATGTACAAATTTTGTGTGGACATGGTTTTTCAATAGTCTTGGGTTTACACTTGGGAGCGAAACTGCTGGGCCATATGGTAACTCTATGTTTAAACTTTTGAGGAACTGCCAGACTTTTCAAAGTGACTCCACCATTTTATATTTCCACCAGCAGGGTATGAGCATTACAATTTATCCAACCTTGCCAACACTTATCCATTTTTGAGTATAGCCCTTGTAGTGGATAAGTGGTATTTCATTGTGTGTTTTTTTTTGTTGCTATTTTATCTTTTGTTAGGAGGTACAGGGGCTTGAACCTGGGACCTAGTACATGGGAAGCAGGTGCTCAACCACTGAGCTACACCTGCTCCTCTCTTGTCGTGGTTTTGATTTGCATTTGCCTAATGGCTAATGGTGTTGCCCACTGTTCATGTGTTCATTGGTCATTTGTATGTCTTCAGAGAAATGTCTATTCAGATGTAGTTTCGTTTTTAAAAACAAAAAAATAATTGTTTTGTGTATGAGGATACTCCTTCTTATCTGGAACTTTCCTAAATCTAGGAGGGATGCCCTACAGGAAAGGCCTGCCAGTTGTTTTGGTCTCAGGGTCTCACGTTTTGTTTGCTTTTGATGTAGCTCAGCATTGGTTCATTCCATTCAGCTGAAGCTTTTGTTTACTATCAGACATCATTAGCCCAGGATAATTATTGCTTACATACTTTATTTCCTAGCAACTGGGAGAAACACACACACAAACAGTGCATATAAGAAGTTCTTCCAACTGCATCTGGGATACCTGTTATCCACAACGGGAGAGAAGTGCCAGGGGTTAATCTGCCCCTGTCTGCCCTGAACCACCCCAAGCCCCAGGCCTTGTCCCAGTAACTGAGGGGTACCTGAGAGGTTGTAAAGCTTCTCTTTGCCTAATTGCTATGATTCCAGCGCGTTCAGGGAACAAGGCCTGTGTCCATTCCTGGAGACTTCATTCCCTCTGGCCTAAATTGCCCCTCTCTAGATGACCCTTGGGGAAGCGTGCGGCTTTCGTTGGCACCCTTCCCAGGTTCCAACACTAGTGGCCCATCCCTTGCTATTTTTATTTTCTTTGGGTCATGTCAAGCTGCAGAAGGAAATAGAAGCAGCAACAAAGATGCTGTACTGGTAGTTGTTTTAATTATTGCTGTCTGGTTGTGAAGGAGTAAAGACCTGACTGGGACCGAAAGAGTGAAAATCAGCTGGGACTGAAAAAGACCACAGCAGCCTGCCATCCCACAGGCTGGGAGACCCACGCAAAGCCAGCTGCGGAGCTCAGAGGAAACAGTCCTTCTTCCCGAGGCCACACGGCAGCTATAAAATGCCCAAACCACCCCTTCTCTGAGTGACTCTTGCGTTCTTACCAGCGAGGCCCCAGAGCCGTTCTGCTCTTCCTGCATTACCAGGGATACCCAGACCCTTGTCTCATGACGACACCCAACCCCTCGTCAGCCGCCACCTCCTGATCCTGCCTCAGAAACAGCTGCCCTGCTCCCCTTACCCTCCTCAGAACCTTCAGTGGGAACCCAAACCTCACCAAAGGCCCTTTCCTCCCTGCTGAGTGACACCCCCGGTTCCTCTGCAGGGCCACCCTCGTCGCATCAAGTCAATAAATCCAATTTTGTCGAACTCCAGGCTTGTCTTCGGTGGTCTGTGGCTGACTGGGCTTTAAGAGTTGGTATTAAATTGTCGTCGCCCAGCTTTGATTTTTTCTTTTCAGCTAAACTTTTATTTGCCCTCAGAGATAACTGACTCAGAGTAATCATTGCTTAGTTTGACAGTGGTGCCTATTAGTAACTCTCAGATCTGTTTGTCTGGTCTAGGATAGGACTGTGCCACTAAAATTCTCATAGGTAGCACTTTTCCTGTCCATACAGAAAGGTGGACAATCATCCAGTCTGGAACATGGAAAGCACATGGGTGAAGGGCCAGTAATCTCCCAGAGCCCTGCCAGGGTCCAGTGTGGGCGCCAAGGCTGGTCCCTCACCAGCTGTTTGTTCCTGGGCAAGTCCAGTCTCCCTTTGGGCCTCAGTTCACTGCCCAGCTCACTGTGGTCATTCATCTGTGATTCTAAGTTCAGAGTACAGAATTAAGTCATAACTTAAATAAATAAAGTCATAACTTTTCTTAAGTGTTTCCTGTGTCTCTGGACTACAGTTTATCCAGAAAGCTTAAGTAACTCAGTGTGTAGCTAGTAAGTAGCAAACCGTGCATTTAATTAGCACTGACTTCCTAAGTGCCCTGGAGAGATCTCTCCGCACAGCCTGGAAGGCAAAGGAGGGTCTCCCGAGAAAAGAAAAAGCAGCTCTTGGTGCTGGCGGCTCCGGGAAGGTCCAACTCAGCCCACGGTCCCGTCCCACTCTGGCTCAGCCTCTCTACCCAGCTCAGCTTCCCAGGGCAGGATTATTGATTTGCTCTGACCCAGGACAGGCAGTGTGACGGCTGTGCCTGTCACCTGGTCACAGTCCCTCTCGGGACACGTGGGTGGGCAAGCCACGAGGGTCAGTTATATCCCTCTCGCCCCTCCCTGTCTCTGCTGGACTCTCCATGGCTCCACCAGCCATCCTGGGACCACAGAGGCCACCCCTGTCCCTTTAGCCTGGCTTGGTCTAGCCCTGTCTCCTCCATGCCTGCTTTCCAGAGCAGCCCCTGCCCAGGTCCACCTGGCACGCCCACCTCCCCAGCCCCAATGTGTACCTGAACATGACTCACATGTTGGGCTCCCAGTGATCCCAGGGGCCACATTCACTTACTTGAATTGCATGCAGCACCTTGCGGTTTTGTTCACCACCTCAGAGGCAAACTGGAGAGCTGTACTCCTGGAAACCAGGTAACCAGAGAGTCTCAGCATTAAAGGGCAACTTTGGAAGTCCTCTAGCTGCATCCCGCTATGCACAGCATCTAGCCCATCCTCAACCACCTTCAGGGAAGGGAAGCTCACTAGCTCACAGTGATTTCGAATGGTTCTACTGGTTTCTGCTCCTCAGGTTGTGAAATAGGTGGTTTTGCCTTACAGACGTGAAAATCTGGTGGTCTTGAGTCAGCCTTGTCCTGTCTCTGGGAGTAGCTAGCAACGATCCCCACTTGGAAGGGACCGCCCCTCCCCTCTTCCCATATGCTCCTCCATCCTGCTGTGAGTCAGAGCCAGGCACCTGCCTAGCCTCTCTAGCCAGAGAGCACCAGCTCCGGTCTGGCTTCCTGCCTCTTGTCCTCGCCCTTCTCTGGGGTCCATGGGGAGCTCCAGCCTGCCCCTCCCTCCAGGGTAGCAGGATGATGACAGACCTGCGCCCACCAAACCAGGGAGCAGCTGCTGCAGCCACAGGCAGGACCCCCAGATGTGGGGGCACGGGGAGTGGGTGGTGAAGGACGTGCCCAGGATACCTCTTCCTCCGTCCGTTGCAGCAGACCACGAGCCCACGACTCCAACCCAAGTCACCTCTCGGAGCAGAGCCAGGAGGAGGTGGGCTTACTTCTCCCTGTTCCAGAGGGGTGGCAGGGGAGCTCAGGGACCTCCCTACCCTCACCCACCAAGTCCTAGAAGCACAGAGCTCAGACCCACCAGGCCATCCCACACACCAAGCTTTGCAGCCGGTTGTGTTTGACCTTTGGACTGTTTAATTTTTGCTAACATTTTAAAATCAGGATTCAAAACTTCTCCTGAAACATCAGAAGGTCGGGAAACACGGACTTCTTGTCCTGCGTGGTGACGGTCTGCTGGTACGGAATGAGGGCATAAGCTCATCGACAGGATTTGCCTTGAGCTTGAGAGCCCTGCTCTGGACACAAGCCTCCTCTAGGGCGTGTTCTGGCTGGCTGAGCACTCAGCTCTCTAGCTCCCCCATCCCTGGAGTTCTGCAGCTCCATGACCATGACCTCAAGGCCCCAAGACCGTTGTCCTCTGTCTCATCTGAAACAATTACCTAATGACCATTTATGTCAATCACCTGTTTCACAGAAGACACTGAGTTCTTCAGAGGGAAGGGTTTCACGGACAGTCACAGAGCGGGGGAAGTTCCATGCAAAGTGTATTTTACTACATTCTGAATCACAGAAATCAGGACTATGGAGGTCAAATTCCATTGCGTGCAAAAGGCGCTTGTTGACCACTGAGTTTTGTCCAGTTTCCAGGACTCTAGTTGGAGGAGTGGAAGGAGGACACTTTTAGTGGCCACTCACAGCCTGGGTGACCCTCAGTGGTTTCATCATTCTCTGAGCCTCGGCTTCTTCGTGCATATAGGAACTGTGCTCAGTCAGAATCTCAGTAATCCAGTATGGACTATGTTGATTAATATCAATATGTGGACTCTCTGGGCTCTGATTTCAGTACTAAGAAAGTACTAAGCCAAGGCCATCTCTTTCAGGAACACTGTCACTTACTGGGTAACAGAGATTGTCCTGCACATAGAATTCCAGCAACAGCATGGCCTTTCCTCAAACCGCCTGTATGGAGATTGTCTGCACCCATCGCCAGCTGTGTGACTGTAGGCAGGTTGCTCAACGTTTCTGAGCCTCCGCGCCTCATCTGTGAAGTGGGGCTAAGAACAGCACCCACTTTGTAGGCTTTGGTGAGCTGTTAGGATAGTAGGTGAAGGGTATAGCACAGTACCTGGCACATGGTATGTGTTCACTAAACTATCAATTGCATTCCCCTTCACTGAAGCACTCTTTTCCAGAGAATTCATTGAAAATGAAAGGCACATTATTACTACCATGCTCACTTTCCTAACGGCTCTTTACACAGGGGACATGCTAGTGTTCACGAAGTGCTCTCACGGTCACTCTCTCATACAATCTTGACAACCATCCCATGAAAGAATCAGGCCAGAGGTGGCTGCCCCCTTTTTCCAGTAGCAGGTAAAATGAGGCACTAAAGGTCTAACATTACGACAGGCAGAGCTGGGCTAGCCCAGGAGATCCTGCCTCCCCGGCTCTGCCTGCGTGTCTGCCCGGTCATTTAGCAAGACAATCGACTTGCACTGAGGATTCAGAAGCCACTCGAGTGCCCCAGGCTTTTGGGGACGTCATTACAAATGCTACTTCTTGCCACGCCCCGATGGCATTATAAACGGTTCTGATAATGGCATCTGTTTGGATGGCCAGGACTATGTACATGTTTTGAGAGAAGATAAGGAAAATCAAAACATTTGAAGTTTGGGTTATCCATTAAGGCGACTAAACTTTGAACATTGCCGGAAGGCAATTTGGAAATGCATATCACTATTAAAGTATGTTTGGGTACATAGTTCTCTTCAGTTCACTTCTAGGAATGTTTCCTAAGGAAAATTAGATAAGCATACAAATTTTTACCTTATGAAAATGCCCACTGTTGTTTATGATACCAAAATTTATAAGTGGTTTAAATTTCACTAGTTGGAGATTTGGTTAAATAAATTCTCACCTAGTCATATAATGAGTTACTATATAGGCATTAAAAATAAAGATATAGCTCAATAAATATGAAGATGGCAAGAGGTCCTTACTTGGGAGGGTGGGGAAAGTTACTGATAGCATGAATAGTAATATCCAATTTATGTGTGTGTGTGTGAACAGACACACACACTCTTACACGTGCTCATACATGCACATAACTGGAAGTATAAATAAACTGTTAACAATGGTTATGTAGGTAAAATATGGATTTTTTTCCTATAAGGTTTGTAAAACTCTCATTACACACGTTATTTGTGTAATTTGTGTAATTAAATTTTTTAATTAGCGTGGTTGTATGTTTACAGAAAATTCATGCAGTGCTAAGTACAGAGTTCCCACATATACCCCCCCACACACACATACACAGCAATCCCTATAATTACACTTATGCATTAGAGTGGCCCCTTTTTTTACAATTGGTGAAACAATATTATTTTAATCACATTATTAATTATAGCCCACCATTTACATTAGGGCTCATTCTTTGTTTTGTAAAGCTCTATGGACTTGTAATTTTTTAAATTGTGATAATATATATATGACCTAAAATTTCCCATTTTTCCCACTTCTAAGTATACAATTCAGTGGTGTTAATTACATTCATAATATTGTGCTGCCATCAACACCAGCCACTATCAAAATGTTTCCCTCACCCCACAGAGAAACTCTGGACCAATTAAGCATTAACTCCCCATGCCCCAGCCCCACTTCTGCCTCTGGTAATCTGTGGTCTAATTTCAGACTCTATGAATTTGCAAATTATAATTATTTCCTGTAAGTGAGATCATGCAATATTTGTCCTTTTGTGTCTGGCTCATTTCATCCAACATGATGTCTTCAAGGTTCATCCATGCCACATGTATCAGAACTTCATTCCTTTTTATGGCTGAATAACCTTCCCTGGAATGTATATCCCTCACTTATCCATTCTTCTGTGGATGGACACTGTTGATAGACACTTAGGTTGCTTCTACCTTTTGGTAAGTGAACAATGCTTCTGAGAACATCAGTGTGCAAATATCTATTCAAGTCCCTGCTTCCATTTCTTTTGGGGGTATATACCTAGAAGTGGGATTGCCAGTCCTACAGTAATTCTATGCTTAGCTTTCTGAAGACCCGTCAAGCTGTTTCCCACAGCAGTCATACCATTTTACATTCCTACCAACAATGTATGAGGGTTCCAACTTCTCCACAAATTTCACCAACACTTGTTATTTTCTGTTTTTTAAATAGTAGCCATTCTAGAAGGTGTGAACTGGTATTTCACTGTGATTTTGACTTACATTTCCCTAATGGCTAATGATGTTGAGATCTTTGCACAAGCTTATTGGCCCTTTGTGTATCTTCTTTGGAGAAATGTCTATTCTGGTCCTTCAACCATTTTTTAATTGGGTTATTTATTTCTTTGTTGTTGAGTTGTAGCTGTCCTTTATATATTCTAGATATTACAATCTTATCAGATATATGGCTTATAAATATTTTTTCCCATTCTGTAGGTTGTGTTATCTTTTCACTTTCTTGATGCACAAAAACTTTAAATTTTGGTGAAGTTCCATTTATCTGTTTTTTTTCTTTTTTTGCACATGCTTTTGGTATGAAGTCTGAAATCACTACCTAATCCAAGCTCCTAAAGAAGTTTCCCTATGTTTTCTTCTGGGAGTTTTATCGTTGTCATTCTATTTAGGTCTTTGATCCATTTTGAGTTAATATTTGCATACAATGTGAAGTAGAGGTCCACTTTCATTCTTTTGCATGTGGATATCCAGTTTTCCAGTATCATTTGTTGACAAGACTGTTCTTTCCCCCATTAAGTGCTCTTTGTTCTCTTGTCAATAATAAGTTGACCATAAATGTGAGGGTTGATTTCTGAGATCTCAATTCAATTACATTGGTCTATATGTCTGTCTTTGTGCCAGTACCATGCTGTTTTGATTATTGGCCTTTGTAATAAGTTTTAAGATTGGGAAGTGTGAGTCCTCCAACTTTGTTCTTTTCCAAGAGGGCTTTGGCTATTTGGAGCCCCTTACCCTTCCATGTAAATTTGATGATTGACTTTATATTTCTGCAAAGAATCTTGTTGGAATTTTAATTGGGATTGCATTGAAGCTGTAAATCACTTTGGGTAGAACTGAAATCTTAACAATACTTAGTTTTCCAATCCATGATCATGGGATGTTCTTCCATTTATTTGGTCTTCTTTGATTTCTTTCAGCAATGTTTTGTAGTTTTCTGTGTATAAATTCTTCACATGCTTGGTAAGATTTATTCCTAAATATTTGATTCTTTTAGTTGTTATTGTAAATGGAAATGTTTTCTTGATTTTATTTTTGGATTGTTCACTGCTGGTATATGAAACACTACTGATTTTTGCATGCCGATCTTATATCCTGTCATAGTGTTGAATTTATCAGTTTATTAGCTCTAGTAGCATTCTTGTATATTCTATTTTGTATAAGATCATGTCATCTGCAAATAGGGATAGTTGTACTTCTTTGTTTACAATTTGGATGTTTTCTTTATTTTTCTTTCCTAACTGCTCTAGCTAGGACTTTCAGATATTGAAGAGCAGTGGTGAAATGGACATCCTTGTCTTGTTCCTGGTCTTAGAGGGAAAGTTTTCAGTGTTTTACCATTGACTATGACGATAGCTGTGGGTTTTCCATGTATGCCCTCTTTTTAATCAAGAAAACTGGTTTCGGGCGGCGGACTTGGCCCACTGGTTAGGGCATCCATCTACCACATGGGAGGTCCGCAGTTCAAACTCTGGGCCTCCCTGACCTGTGTGGAGCTGGCCCATGCCCAGTGCTGATGCGCGCAAGGAGTGCGGTGCCACGCAGTGGTGTCCCCTGCGTAGGGGAGCCCCACGTGCAAGGAGTGCGCCCCGTAAGGAGAGCCGCCCAGTGTGAAAGAAAGTGCAGCCTGCCCAGGAATGGTGCCGCAACACACGGAGAGCTGACACAACAAGATGACACAACAACAATAACAAAAAGAAACACAGATTCCCATGCCACTGACAACAACAGGAGTGGACAGGGATGCTCAGGGGGTATGGTCTGATGCGGCACGGACTCCGGAGGGAATGGCTGAAGGCTCATTTTGCCAAGGTGGGTTCTACCATTGGGTGGGGTGGACCCATATCCTGGGGAAGACTAATGCCGTCGAATAGAGAGAGCTGTATCTCTCGTGAGAAAGGATGGCTCCCAGGGCATTAGATTGGCAGGCGTTGTGGGCCCTAAGGGGAGGGGAAAATGGATGTGCAATGGATGGAACAAAGGTAAATAAGGGGGCAAAAGAGGAGTTATGTGAGAGTACACGAGGATGAATATAAAACAGCTAATATTACACCAAAAACATATAGGGGATGACAGACTAATAATGAAATCCATAAGACAAAACATAGGATAACTAAAAAATTTAGAAAACTGTACAACCTAAAGTATGGACCACATAGTAAGCACAAATGTTACCTTGTTTGAAAACTATAGTTTCGGAATCTGTACATCAGTTTCAGGAAATATGATATGAATAAGTTAAAAGATTATTGCTGTAGAAGGGAAAAGGTTTTATGGTGGATCTGGGGAAATACTGTATATTGTATATAAGAACTTCGGTGATCTAAGACTCTTCTGAAGCTGACATTATGTTGGGATTCACTTTACGGGAAGTTTTGGATCACAGAGTGGTTCAACAATGGCAGCGGAGGAATACTGATATGGGATGTTATTGACAAGATATATATGGTTGACAGGGAGTTTATACAGGGCATATGCCCAGGGTATATGGTAATGTCTATATATACTCATAGTGGAAACAATTAAAAACAACAGCTGGGGGGGTACTGGGCTCCTGGCCGGGGGGTCACTGTTGTGGGCCCTGGGAGAGCAGCGGCAATCCTCCAGGTGCAACGGCAAGAACCAGGAAGGAAGGAGGGCCCAACAGTGGGCTCTTGATACTAATGGCTACACTTTTGAGCCTATACACCTGCAATAAGAACAAGGCCTAGAGTAGCATTGTGCCTGGGGGTTTCCTCCTGACAGCCTTCATGTTACTCAAATGTGGCCACTCTCACAGCCAAACTCAGCGTGTAGATGTGATGCATTCCCCCCAGCGTGGGACACGACACCCGGGGATGAGCCTCCCTGGCACCGAGGGATCACTACCACATACCAGCTGAAGAAGCAACTAGAAAATGACCTTGAATTAAAGATTCAATGCGGAACAGCAGAATATACCTGTCTACATATAATAACATGACTTCGGGAAGCGGTTTGACCTAATGTAAGGGGGAAATGGAAAGGAGAAATGAGATTATAAGGCTGTGAGTCTCTAAAAAAGAGTCTGGAGGTTGTCACAAGGAATACCCCTATGTACAACTGAACAGAGTCTAAGAGACAGATAAGGTAGATACAACCCCAGGTATTGGTTCTTTTGAGTCTGCGTGATGGAATTGGACTCAGAGGGGATCTCTTTTCATAAGACTTGCATGCTACTTTATTGGAATTGTAGTTGGTGCTGGGTTTGAGATATATGTAGGGGATTTGAATCTCTGGACTGATAATATGACACCCAGGCCCAGAGCCTCAACAGACTTCAGCTCCTACACTTTGATTTATTGGACTTACTCCACTCAGCTAACATGGAGTTGAAGAAGGTCAACCACCACAACATGGAGCCTAGAGTGTCTACAACTAGAAGCGGGAGGAGTGCATCCAGTACCCATGTGGAATCTAAGCCCTCACTTGACATAGGTGTGCAATGGACACAACCAATCCAATGTCCACAGAGAAAATGTGGAATGGGTGTGGGAACGGTAGCCATGGGGGCTGCTGGGTGTGGGGAACGGGAGGAAGAGATGAGATGTGGAGGCATTTTCGGGACGTGGAGTTGTCCTGGATAGTGCTTCACGGACAATTACGGGACACTGTAGATCCCCCCAGGGCCCACTGGATGGAATGTGAGAGAGGCTGGGCTATGATGTGGACCATTGACTATGGGGTGCAGTGATGCTCAGAGATGAACTTTACCAGGTGCAATGGATGTGTCATGATTATGGGAGAGAGTGTTGCTGCGGGGGGAGTGGGGGGGGGCGGTGGGGTTGAATGGGACCTCATATTTTTTTTAATGTAAATTAAAAAATAAATAAATAATTAAAAAAAAAAAAAAAAAGAAGACGCAGCAAATAGACACAGAGAACAGACAACCAGGGTGGGGAGGGAAGGGGAGAGAAATAAATAAATAAAGCTTTAAAAAAAAAAAAAGAAAACTGGTTTCAATTGAGGTGATAATGTAGGTTTTTTCCCCCTTCGTTCTATTAATGTGGTTTATTACATTGATCGATTTACTTATGTTGATCCATCCTTGCATTCCTTGGATAAATTCCACTTGGTTATCATGTATAATCCTTTTAATATGTTGTTGGATTTTGTTTGCTAGTATTTTGTGGGGGATTTTTGCATCTATATTCACAAGAGATATTGGTCTATAATTTTCTTTTCTTATGATATCTTTACCTGGCTTTACTATTAGATTGAGCCTCATAGGTTGAGTCAAGAAGTGTTCCCACCTGTTCAGCTTTCTGAAACAGTTTGGGAAGGATTGGTGTTAATTCTTCTTTGAGTGTTTGGCAAAATTCCCTAGTGAAGCCATTCGGTCCTGGGCTTTCCTGTGTCGAGAGGTTTTTGATTACTGAGTCAATCTCTTGTCTCTTTATTGTTAATATTATTGGTTGAGATCTTCTATTTCTAGAGACAGCTTAGGTAATTTGTGTGCTTCTAGGAATTTGTCCATTTCATCTAAGTTATCTAACTTGTTGGTGTACAATTGTTCATAATATCCTCTTTTTTTTTTGGTCTCTATTTATTTCTTTAACGTTACGTTCAAAAAATATGAGGTCCCCACACACCTCCCACCCCCCTCCCTCCACTCCTCCCCCCACAACAACAACCTCCTCAATCATCATGAGATATTCACTGCACTTGGTGAATACATCTCTGAGTACCGCTGCACCTCATGGTCAATGGTCCACATCATAACCTGTAGGAGAGTGTGGGCTATGATGTGGACCATAATCCTCTTGTAGTTCTTTTTTTTCTCTAAGATTGGTAGTGGTGCTCCCCTTTCATTTCTAATTTTTATTAATTGTGTCCTCTCTCCTTTTCACTTTGTCAGCCTAGCTAAAGATTTGTAAATTTTATTGATCTTTTCAAAGAATCAACTTTTGGTTTCATTTATTCTTTTTGATTGCTTTTCTGTCTTCTATTTCATTCATTTCTGTCCTAATCTTTATTATTTCCTTCCTTTCCTTTGGGGGTGTAAGGTTAGGTTACGGATTTGAGATCTTTCTTCTTCTTTTTAAAATCCCTGCCCTTGTGTAGTTTACATTTTATTAACTATCAAACTTTGTAGGAGTCTTATAAGCCAGACACTGTAGTAAGTGCCTATCTTATATTTATTTCTCTCAACAACTCCTTGAGTTAGATACAGTATTCCCACTTTGTTAATGAAAAAAATGGGACATATTGAGAGGTTATGTAATTTGTTGATTACACAGCCAGTAAGTGGCAGTACTGGAATTTGAATCCAGGCAAGCTGTCTTCAGAATCAGTTCTTTTAGCTGCTGTGGCATATTGACTACCACTTTCTTCTTCTAACGTAATCATTTACAGGTATAAATTTCCCTCTTGGTACTGTCTTTGCTGCATCCCTCAAGTTTTGGTATATTGTGTTTTCATTTTCATTTGCCTCAAGGATATTTCCTAATTTCCCTTGTGATTTCTTCTTTGAGCCATCAGTTGTTTAAGAGTGTATTATTTAATTTCCACATATCTGTGAGTTTTCCATTATTGGAAATAATTCCATTATTCTATTATTGATTTCTAGCTTCATCCCATTGTGATCAGAGAAGATATTTTGTATTGTTTTAAACTTCTAAAATTTATTGAGACCATAACCTGTAGTCTATCTTAGAGAGTTATCTGAGGGCACTTGAGAAGAATGTGTATTCTGCTGTTGTTGGGTGTGGCACTTTGGAGTTTTGTGGACACCAGAAAATCCTGTTCTTAAAGCTAATCCATTCCTTTGTGTGTAAACCTATGATAGGCAGGCTATTTTGATTAAATTACTTCAGTTAAGGACCTTTGATTAGATTACATGACCCAAGGGTAGTCTTACTCCTGTTATTAGAGTTCTTTATAAATGGAAGAATAAGAAGCCACTGACACAGTAAAAGAAAGCTGCAGAGACAGAGAAGCTAAGGGAGAAGTCCCTGGGAGTGAGAAGCTGAAGTCAACAGAACACAGAGGCAGAGAGGATGCCACTTTAGCCAGAAGCTGAAAGCAACGAGGCCAGAGGAGAGGGGAGAGATGAGTGGACACCGCCATGTGCCTGATACAGCTGCAGCTCAGGGTGAAAATACCTGATGACGCCTTGATTTGGTCAATTTCATGGCCTCAGAACTCTAAGCTTTTAAATTAATAAATACCCATTGTGAAAGTCAATCTATTTTTGAGATATTGTTTGGCAGCCTTTAGCTAACTAAAACATTGGCTGAAGTGTGGTATAATGTCTGTTATGTCTAGTTGGTTTATAGCATTGTCCAAATCGCCTATTTCCTTACTGATCTTCTCTCTAGATGTTCTTTTTTTTTTCTTTCCAAATTCTACTCAATTTATTCATTTAAAAAAAAATTACATTAAAAAAATATGAGGTCCCCATTCACCCACACCGCCCCCACCCCACCACTCCCCCCACAGTAACACTCTCCCCCATCATCATGACACATCCATTGCATCTGGTGAGTACATCTCTGGGCATCGCTGCACCCCATGGCCTGTGGTCCACACCATAGCCCACACTCTCCCAAGTTCCATCCAGTGGGCCATGGGAGGACATACGACATACAATGTCCGGCAATTGTCCCTGCAGCACCACCCAGGACAACTTCAAGTCCCGAAAATGCCTCCACATCTCATCTCTTCCTCCCATTCCCTGCACCCAGCAGCCACCATGGCCACTTTTTCCACACCAATGCCACATTTTCTCGATTATTAACCACAATAATTCATGAATAGAATATCATTATCTAGATGTTCTTTTGCTGTCCTGTCCATTCACAGTGTCCTCTTGCAGTGTTCTACATCTTAAGAAGGGTGTGGGTACCTGTGGCCTGAGGTGTGGCTTGGACTCTCAAGGCTCCCAGTCCAGGCAGGCTTGGGCCACCATGGGAG
This sequence comes from Dasypus novemcinctus, assembly GCF_030445035.2. Classification (NCBI taxonomy): domain Eukaryota; kingdom Metazoa; phylum Chordata; class Mammalia; order Cingulata; family Dasypodidae; genus Dasypus; species Dasypus novemcinctus. The sequence goes on along the minus strand of NC_080678.1, from coordinate 79,801,330 downwards.
AGGGCCATAGGGAGACTGGAGAAGCAATAGGATTCCATGGGTTGAGGTTTGGAGTTTCTGGGGAACCCAAACCCTGACTCTTGTCCTCATCTGTGGCACAGCCAGCAACTTACTCTATCCTCTCAAGCTGTCTAGATCCCTTAAGCTTCATCCCAGGAATAACCCAGCGACTGGTGTCACTCCTGGGCTCACCACCACCACCACCATCAGTCCAGCACCGCACATTCTCTGGTCACAGGTTTTCAATGTGTTTTCACAGGTAGGCAAGGCAAATGCATTCACTCCTGTTTTTCAGATGAGGTGATAGGAAGCCTCAGAATATTTTTCTTTTTGGGGGGAGGGAGGGATGCAGGGATTTTATTTTATTTCGATTATTTTATTATTTTATTTTATATATATTTGTCTTACTATCTGTCCATCTACTTGAGCAGCCAGGACCCTTAACTCCTCCCTACTCTTCCCAATCTTTTATATTTAGTAAGAGAACACAACTCTCAAAGAACCGTAGGACAGGAAGTCAGTATAAGAGAGTAGAAAGTGGAAGCTAGCAGTGGTGCACATATTACTGTTGCAGTAATAGCAGCCTGAGTGTCTGTTCAGGATACCAGCCTCAGTGGTGGAAGGCCTGTGCTGTCAGCATGGGTGCCACGAGCAGAGGGGAGATACGAAAAACAACCACTGGATCTTAGAGACCCCAGACTCCCTAGAAATCCCTCATCCCCACACTGGGCTGTTTCTCAGAGGCCGGTTTCTGGGTCCTTATTCCTTGACTCAAGCACTGCAATCTTTCCTCTAGATGTTAACCTTCTGCTTGAGGTGTTGATTGAATGGAGGTCCCCATTGCTGTAAAATTCAGACTTACTGATCCAGTTCTGCACTCTGGCCCCTTGACCTGGTATGGCAATTGTTCAGTGGTCACTACCTGGTATGCTATGTTAAAGAAGGATTCTTGAGGGGAATCCAGGGAAGAGATCAGCAATAGATTAGCAATGTCTGCCGTAGACATGATAAAGGCATGTCAGCATTCAGCTCTGGATTAGCAATGCCTGCCATGGGCATGATAAGGGTATGTGGGCATGCATTTTCCATGTGTTACCCCTGCCCCACCCAATGTGTCAGGACTGCTGTTAGAGTTATGTTGCTGTGGCCCCATTCTGGCCCCTCTCTGCCCATATGACCCTGTGGGCAAGGACTGCACTGGGCTAAGGGGAGGTGGAACCCACAATCTGCTTCCTTGCAGACCACACTCTGGGTACCTGGGTCCACATAATTCCTGCCCGAACCATCCTGAGCCCAATTCTGAGCCCTGAGCCAGCCTCTGCCTTGGGCCAGTCTTCCTAAGTTCTGACCAGGTTACCCTAAGCCCAAAGAGTAGCCAAAAAGAGGCTTTTATCAGAAGGATAGAACTGGACTGTCCACACACGTGCAGGATGAAGTCAGATGTCAAAGAGAGGTAGGCTCTGGGCTGGGGAGGTCTCAGTTTGTGCTTTTATCCTGGACCCCACAAATGTTAGCAATGGGCCTATGAAATACACTGAAAGAGTGTGGTGATGGGCTAGTGATGTCTGCCATGGGCAAGGGTGAGGAGTGGTCAGTAGTTTCATATTAAGCCTCCCTGCCCAGAAGATGCATCGATTTCTACTGCACTCTCATGCACGCTCTTGGCCCACATTCTAATCCACGTTCGCTCAGACTCTCACAAAGGAAGACCGTACACCACCTTCCAAGGAGACCTCCCTGGCATGTGTGAACAGCTCTGAGGGTTGGAATGGTCTTCCCTAAGCTGATCCCAATGCTGCCTCCCTAGCACTTATACCCTTTGGCCCAAATTCTGGATGGGGACTTGCCCAGGGTCACAGAGCTCTCAGTGGCAGAATCCAAGTGGGACCCCAGGACTCAGCCCTGTTCTTGCCTCTTCACCCTAACTTGATGCTCAAAGGAGCCTCAGGATGAGGAGCGCCAAGTTGGGGGAGCAGGGCATCCAGTCTGTCCCATTCCCCACTCCCGATAATCTTGCCAAAGTGTAACACAATAATAAAGAGGAAAAAAAGAATACACACAACACAAACTTTCAGGGATCCAAATAATACACCAAGGACAATCTTAATAAATACTTAAAATTTAAAAGCTCTGGATGTCAAAGGCACAAGAATTTACACACCTCAACACTGGCAGGCTGGGTTCTCACGGGAAGGATTCAATGTGTGCACCAGCATCCCAGAGCGGGACTGCAATGGGTGGAGAAAGCACCTGCGGTCACCCTCTCTGGGGCTTCTATTCTCCAAGGGGGGGTTCAAGTTGGGGGACCCCCTGCTCCTATTCATCAGGGCCGGCTCAGAACAGCCCCCTTGTCCCGGCTGAGGAAGGGGAAAGAAGAACCGACAAGCACCTGTCTTGACGTGGGGGGGTCTGGGTGACCCTCTCCATGAGTTCTGGGAGTGAGGACCCCTGGGAGGCATCCTGGAGCCTGAGCAGCGTCCTGAGAGTCTAGGGATGGTGCCGCCCCTTGGCGATAGCCCGGAGGGCAGCTGAGCACCGCAGGGGCCTGGCAGGACTGCACCTCAGTGTCTCCTCCCTGCCCCAGGGGCGCAGAGGCTCCAGGCCGGCCCTTGGCCCCAGTCGCCCTTGTCATCCCCGAGGTCTGGCTCCGAGTGGACTCCCTGGTCCTCAGCCCTGGGGCCTGGCCAATCCCCACCCCCCACCCCCACCCCGAGCACCACAAACCTCTGGCCAAGCTTGAGCCAGGTGGGAGAAATGCCGGCCGGCTCCAGCAGGAGTGTTCTTTGGTGGGGGGCAATGACTGAAGCCACGGTGGGGAAGGGGCATGTGCTCAGGGCCTGGCGCGGCCTGTTAAGCCGTGCACCGCCTGTGGTCCCCGAAGTCCCCTTCCAGGCCCACCTCCCTGCAAGCCCCAGAGCGATGACTGACGCAGCCACTCCTGGTCCAGGCAGGGGTCAAGCACCAGTTTAGAAACCCTGGATGAGGAGGACATGGTTCCAGAGTGTTCCAGACCCCTTCTCTGCGTGTAGGGGTGGGGTCCCAGCTTGCTCCAAGGCCGACCCGTAACCTGGAGCCACCAGAAGCAACAGGAAGAAATAACTTCAGGGACACAACAGGGCTCAAACGCTGCTCTCACGCCGGCAGGGGCGAGCTGGACTCTGCTCCTTGCCTTGGCCAGCTCAGTGTTGGCAACTAAGACCTGGGCCTGAGCTGGCCTTACCTTCCCTGTCCCCAGCCCTGAAGGGGGAGGCCTCATGGCCAGATTCACCCAGACTACCCTTGTCCCTGGCCCCACCTTGCCTTCCTGGGCAGAGGGGCTGTCCTGGCGAAGGTAGGAAGCGCTGACGGCCTCCAGCTTGGGCGACAGCCCTGCCCCGGGCCCAGGGGCTGTGAGGAGTAGGTAAGAGCTGGCCCGCGACCCTGGCAGGTGAACAAACAGGAACCCCTGAGAAGTTCAATTCTGCTGCCTGGGGCCGCTTGCTGAGGTATTTCTGGTTAGGGCTTTCCCTGATCTTTCTCTTCTTTCTATCCCTTCATGGGTGAAGGGTGTCCCACCCTAGACAAGAACGACAAGGAAATAACTTAAAGGGAAGTCTGTGCTTGCCCCTGTCCGCAGTATGCATTCTCTGCGCCAGGGCCCGGGGGCAGCACACGACGTGTAAACTTGACTGCCAGAACAGGAGGCAGGGCTCAGGTCACGGGGGCGGGGTGGGGAGCTTGGTGCCTGGGAGCTCCCGGCCTTCCCGGGGCTGCCCTGTATCCTGGGAGCCTGGCATGGGCGCCGCAGTCGAGGCCTGGGGCAGCCCCCAGAGGGTGGGAGGGAAAGTGCCCCAGAACGCCCCAGGGCTCGGCTTCCGGGGGGCAAAGCGGCTCTGGGTCACTGCGGAGCTTCTGTCCAGAGGCTCTGGGAGCTGTGTGGTGAGGTCCTGCCGATGGCCGGCTGGCCCCGCCAGCCCCCTGGTGGGCGCCACAGCATCTGGGGGGGCCTTGGGTCCTGCAGAGAGGCTCCCGGGGGTGGTGATGGGTGGTGGTGAGGCCAAGCCGGGGTCCAGGCTAGCATCAGAGGCTGGCACCTTCCCGGTGCAGGACCCACAGCACAGCCGGTGGTAGCCGGGGATGGAGCAGTAGCGGCCGAGCGCTTTCATCTGGCAGAAGATGGACCTGTCCCCCCGGCATGGCTCCACTGCAGGCACAGCACAAAGAGGGGCGCGGGAGGGGAAAAAAGGGCACCCGTCAGCACGGTGGTGCTGGACAAGGCCCCCTCCTCCCACCACCCCGCCAACCGCCGGCCCTCCGCGCCCTTCCTTGCTGGACTCACTGTGAAGCTTTTCCTGAGGAGGGACCACAGGGCTCCCTGACGGGAGGGCCAGACTGAGGGAGGGAGCCCTTGCCAAATGCAAGAACTAAAATCCTCAAGATCCACGTCCTCAAAGCGGGGCTCCCAGACCCACAGCCCCTGCCTCACCCGGAAGCTTGTTAGAAATGCACATTCTTGGGCCCCATTCAGACCTATGGAAGCAGATGCTCCAGCGGAAAGGGACCAGCTCCGTGTTGTAACAAAATCCTCCAGGTGATTCTGGGGACGCTAACATCTGAGAAACCCGCCCTACATCATTAGTCCCCGACCTTGGCCACATTCTGGAATCACGTGCAGAGTTTTACAAATGACCGGTGCCCAGCCCTGCCTCTGACCGTCTGGGGTGTGGGAACTGGGGTTTTTAGAAGCTCCCCAGGCCCAGGAGATTCAAAGCTTGAGAAGCTGCTCTAGATGGAGTTAGAACACTCACCCTTCCCAACCAGCCCCAAATTGTCTGCTCCACTCTAGCCTTGGGGCAGGGGGGGACGGAATGCCCACGGGCTCACAGTTCTGGCACGCAGATTCGATACCGTGCCACCAGGTAGCACGCATTTGAAACATGCAATCCTACACCAAGAAAGTGCAATTCAGTAGATCTAGGTTCAGATCCAGGCTCCACGACTTAAAAACTGTGAAGCCTTGGGCCGGTCCCTTCAACTCTCTAAGCCTCAGTTTCTTCACCTGCAAATGGGGAAATGCTGACGACAGTGAATAATCAAAGGAAATTTCACATTTGAAGTGCCTGGCATAGAAGCACTACACCGATTTCCTTTTCTTTGCTTTCTCTAAAAATGTCTGTGTGGTTACTTCAGGTATGTGAAAGCGGGACTCTTCAGACTGCGTGTGAAGGTGGGACCTTTCTACTCATTTTTGACTATGGCAGAGAAAAAGAGGCTCAGGGGAAGCCCGGAAAGAGCAGGGAAAATGGGAAGCCGCTAGATGGCGCCAGAATTCTAGGCCCAGAATCAGAATCCAGGCCTGGGGAGGAAAGGGAAGGAAACCTGGGGAGTCCGCGGGCTGGAGCCGCAGCCCAGATGCACAGAAGCTGCAGTCTGGAGGTCCTTGGAGCTCGCCCGGTCCAATCCCTTCATTTTACAGATGAGGTCACCGAGCTCAGAGAGGTTAAGGGGTTTGCACACGGGTGTGTATGCGTGTGTGTTTGTGTCTTTCTGAAAAGCACCTTGCTGGACCCTGGTCCTTGGGAGGGTAGGGAGGGGAAAACGAAGGCGCCTAGAAAGGCGACATGAAACCCGGTGGCTGGCGCAGAGCAGGTGCCCTGTAAATACTGGAAGGACAGTGCACGGGAGGGGGGCAGGCTGAGCGATGGGCAGGGAGCAATACTGCCTCCCTTGGGGCCGTGCTTGTGGCTCGCGGCGGCCGCGCTCTGTCCATCATCTCAGCCGCCCTGTGAGGACAGCTAGGTCTGCTGTGGTCCCTTACCCAAGTATCACGGAGCCAGGCATGAGTCAGAATCTGGAGCTTTCGGAGTTTACATATACTGTATGCTACATAACGTCCCCAGTGGAGCCTGGGCCATCGCCTTATAACCAAATAGGGCAATGGTTCTGCAGCCAAAAAGGCCATTATCTCTTGTTAGCTCAGATCAGATTTTACCGCCAAAGGAGTTTGCACCAAATTTAGGACAAAAGTTTCAGCATTTTGGAATTGCAGATAGTCTTTGGGATCCTGGCTCATGATACTTGGGCTTCTGGAAGGTTTGGGATAAGGGGTGGGGGTGAGGGACTGCACTTACTTGATGATACCTTGTTGATGGGGGGTAAAGGACCAGATTGTGGTGCCCACTGCCCCTCTGGGGTCACCAGTTTCCTGACGTCATCCTCTGCTGTGGAGTTCTGGAGCCCTCCTGTGGGCGGGAAGAAGGGGCTCTAGCATTTGGGATTTCTAGGGAGCGAGGAGGCAGAGGGGGCTGGGACTCAGGTGGAGGCCAGAACTGGGCCTGTCCAGCCCATTGCACCTGCTCACCCTCACACGCGGGCAGGCTGCAGACTTGGACGCTGTCTGGCTTGTCCCCGTCACACTGCCCGAGACTGTTGGCACTGGTCCGGCACACCACCTGCCGCTGCTGGATGCCCTCCCCACAGGTGGCGGAGCACTGCCCGCGGGAGGGCCAGGCCACAGCAGCCGGGGGGAGGTAGAGAGACAGAGGAGGGGGACAGTGAGCACCAAGTCCAGCCAAGGCCCGAGGGCAGAAAGGGTACAAAAGAAGGTGCCAACTCAGTCTTTGCTTGGCCAGAAGGGACATGTCAGGTCTTCCAAATAGCCAAGCCAGGACACCACACCTGTGGCCAAATACTCCTGTGCCAGTTTGAGCTTAGAACCCCATGGGCCTTTCCCTGAACTAAACAGTTAGCCCCTGGCTCGGGAGGGCACTCCCAGGACCCCATTTCAGCACTACTGCCTGCATCCACTCTGTCTGTCTGTGCCTGGGTTGTAAAGTATTTTGTGTGTCACTCCCACTGTGGTTCACCTCACTGCGCAAACCGGGGCAGATCTGCTTACTTGATGGTCTCTCACTTACAGGATGTGGGGGCCCAGATTGTGTCCCTACTGCCCCTCGGGCCATTTCCAACTCTAAACTAAGAGAACTGGGTGACAGGGTCTTCATGGACCCATCTAGCTCTGACAGTCAATGACTTAGTGACTCAATTTACCAAAAATCAGCTTGAGAGGCATTCTGCCCAAGAGGGAAAAGCATGGGTACAAGAAGCAGAAGGCAGACAGATAACAACTGCTGCAAGGGCAGCCACACCTACCATCCTCGCACCTTGCACACTGATGATGGGTGGTGTGGGGTGCTGGGGGTGAGGGGCGGTCCCAGACAAGCCAGAGGGCCCAGTGTGACAAGGGCACTGGGTCGTTTAGGCACTGATCATGGACACTCTTGGTTGGCTGGGGAAGAACTTGCAGGCCCCACTTCTCACACCAGGACATGGGACAACCAAGGGAGACCCGAGAGTCACGGGAGCGCAGAGCCATGGGACAAACATGGCTCTTCCTCCCAACATGGACAATTAGCGACCCCAGCTAACATCTCAAGAACTTCGTCAGTCTTGCAAGTGGTAGCTATCGCCACAATCTGTCGTCTCTTAGTTTTGTCTGTGAAGTCCTTTGTAGACTCAAAATTTTTGTTTTATATTAAACCAAATAAAGATATACATTATGGATATCTGGATTTGGGGCATTTAAAAATACTTATTTTGCAATATTCCAAACAGAAAAGAATAGGGAATTTAGCAAATGCACATTCAAATGCTACCATGAGCTTTAATAAATCAGCAATTTAACATATTTTCAAATCTTACTTTGTGTCTTTTGAAACTTTTAAGTAAAATGGTATCCTATTGGGAGTATCCTACTTCAGTGCTTTTACTCTCCTACATTAATTTTCCTGAGATTTATCTATACTGATATGTACAGTCCAAACATTCATTATTCTTACAGTATAATATTTTATTGTATTTATTGAACAGACATAATTTCTTTGTCCAGTCTCCTAGAGATGGACTTTTTAGGATATTTCCTAATGTTTTGCTATTATAATAAGCATCACTGTGCTTTTCTCCTTGATAAAATTAGTTTTTAAGAGAAAATGCATGTGTGATAGTTAATTTCATGTGTCACCTTGGCTAGGTTACGAGGTTATGGTATCTAGTTCTTTGGTCAAGCACTGGCCTGCTTGTACTGTGAGGGTATTTCAAGATGGGGTTTGCCCCTATGCTCAATGATTGCATCTACTGTCAACAAAGGAGATTGCCCTCAGCAAAGTGGGCATCTCCTCATCCAATCAGTTGGAGGTTTTAAGAGCCAGAACTCAGGATTTCAGAAGTCAGAAGAGGAATTTGGACTCAAGTTCAGCATTGTTCCTGCTGGAATTCCCAACCAGCTAGCTTCCCTGGGGAATTCAGACTGAGGTCCTTGGCATCATGTTTATCAGAATTTCCAGCTTGTGGCCTGCTTCAGAATTTGGTCTTGCCAACCTCCACGGTTGTCATAATAAATCTTATATATGTACATACACACATGTATGCTGTTGCTCTGGAGAACCCTAAAACATCACAACATAAAATATTTTCCTTTGCGGCAACCTCCAGGGCCCAAGGCACTAGCAGCTGTCTCCTGAACTACTCTCCTTCTTATTGCCTCCCTCTCGCTCTCCTGGTCTCCCGACATTGAACTCCTTATGGGACCATCAGAGTGATCTTTTAAACCTGCAATCAGATGGTGCAGGACCTTGCAAGGAGCTTGAATGTATTCCAAGAGCACTATCTCACTCTTGCCTGCCTCTCCAATGTCATCTTGTAGCCCCCTGCCCACCCCACCTCCCACCCCGTCAAGCTCCAGCCCCACTGTCCTTACGGTTTCTGGAACACTGCCAGGCTGCTGCTGGCCCGGGTCCTTTCCCCACCATTCCCTCTTCCTGTGGCTCGTCCCTGTAGCCACACGTGCACGTCACCTCCTCTGAAAGGTCTTCCCAGTCCGCTCCCCACTTGGGGTCACATTCCCTGCTTGGTCCCCACACCCCACCTGCAATCTGCAGATACACCTGCTATTAGCTTACTCGTCTATTGTGCCTCCCTTACTAGACACGAAGCTTCGTGAGGGCAAGAGCCAGGTCTGTCCACTCTCTGCTGGACTCCCGGCATTCCTAGTACAGTGCCTGGCATGGAGGTGGCACTCAGTAAACATTTCCAGAATGTGCTTCAATTTGTGTATCTGATACACACGGACACTGACCCAGGCCTCAGCGCAGGGTGAAGCTTAATGTAAATGACTGTGAAGGCCTTGCCCAGAGCCACAGCAAGGGACATGGGAGCTATTCAACCTGGTTTTGAGAAAAGCAAGATCCAGTCTGGGGAAAAAGATATTCAACCACAAAGTCTCTGACTGCTGAGAGCATGAGAAGATCCCTCAGAAGCTCCCCCCGAAGCCCCGAGAAGGTGTCCCTTGGGCCCAGTCTCCCCCTCCCCGAGGGCAGCTCACCTGCGACCAGGCTCCCGTCCTCCACTGGGCTGGGCAGGGCACGCGGAGGCAGGGCCGCCGGGCCTCGGGACGGTCCCCAGGGCAGGCCGTGGCCAGCAAGGCCTTGCGGGTACCGTTGGAGAGGGGCAGCAGGCACTGCACCAGCCGAGTCTGCACCCCCAGCTTTCCGCAGCTCCGGCTGCAGGCGCCCCACTCCTCCGTCACCCACCTGGAGACAAACAAGGTGGGAGATGGAGGGGAGGTGGGATTTCCTCCAAGGTGTGTGGCCTCCCACCCACAGGACGGCTACAGGCAGTGGGTGGGTTTGGAATGCTTGGGGGCCAAGCCAACCGTCCCCCTGGCTCTGCAGCGGGGTGGCCTTTGGGAGGTGACCTACTCTCTCCTGCTCTCTGAATCCTCACCCAAAAAATAAGTATAGTGCATATTTAAACCCTGGCACCCCGAATGGCCTCAGGCAAGCCCTCAACTCCTCTAAGCCTCGGTTACCTCGTCTTTTAAAAAGGTTCCTTTCAACACCCCATTTTCTGAGTCTCTTCTGCCTGCGGGCACTGACCTAAGTGCTGAGTGCATAAAACAGGTAGAAGCCGCTGCTTTCATTGTAGACCACCACCTACCCAGGGGGCTCTGGAACAAATAAAGGACTCTTTAGAAGTAAAGAACTTGGCACACGGTAGGCACTTAATAACGAGAGGCACAGTTTCTCTCCTCGCGGCCCCCGGAGCTTTAGCACTGCCCCGTCTAAGCTGAGGGCCCCAGGGTCCTGCAGCCGCAGAGCTCCTTCTCAAAGCACATGCCGGGCAGGAGCCCAGCGGCGAGACAGACAAAAGCAAAGCTGCCCCGGCAGGGTGGAGGCAGGGGCGGCTCCCCAACTCCTAGGCCCCCCCTCGGTTCCTTAAGGCTTCCTTAGGTAAAGTCAGGCTCTTTCAAGCACATTCTCAAAGATAACCGCTTCCTTTAAAATGAAACAAGCCATTTTACTATTTTACAATTGAGGAGTTGACTCAGCTCACTCTCTACACAACTTGTGATCACAGGAATTTGTGAGGAAAGTGGGCCAAATAATAGTATATGGAGCAAAGTGAAAAGTCAAAGAGGCGCCTGGAAGGTGCAGGCCTAGCTGAGGCTGGCCAGGGGGCTGGTCGGCAGCTCTCGCCCTCGCCCTGATCACACGGCCCACCCTGGGGCCCCCCGCTGCAGTGGGGGGGCATTCTCTGCAGGTTCCTATGTCCAGCTACTCTGATCCCTGCCTGGTGGTGCCTGGGGGAGCCGGTGGGGAGAGTGCTTGGAGGGGGGTGCTGGGCACACTGCAGGCTCAGGGAAACCTGCCCTTGACCTCTCCCTGAGTCACAGCTTTCATCTCCCCACAGCCCCTCCAAATAATACCAAGAACATGACCTTTGGCTCAAAAGAGCCTGTATCCTCAGGCAGGGAGCCCCAGTCAGGGGCTGGGGGACTGGCAGACCAGGACACATCCCTGCACCCCAGATGAAGAGGTGAAGAGGAGCTGGTGGGCGGTACCCTGGCCTGGGGCCTGAGGGCTCAGAAATCCTCTCGCCTACACGGACCAGCCAGAGCACTGAGGGGAAGCTGCACCCCCCAGGTTAGGCTGTCTCCCCGTCTGTAAAAGAATGCCAAGGGCCAGAACAAAGGGCGCCTCTGGGTTCTCCTGGGAGCAGAAGTTAACCACCCAGAACCCCTGAGGGGACGGAGTGGCAGGGAGGGGGAGGCTGGCCCCTGGCCTGCTCGCTGCCCTGGGAGCCCTGCTGTAGGCAGGGGCGTGGGGGGAGGCGCGGGGGGAGCAGGGGGAGAGGGGGCGCAGGCCCCTCTGTCCTCCCGGCACACTCACGCAGGTGGGGCGCAGGCGTGCTGGTTGCAGCGCCGGCGGATGGGCTTGGGCCTCTTCCTGGGGTCGCACAGGTGCCGCTGTACCATGTGGTGGTCGCGTCTGCGCCGACAGCCGTACTTGGTGAACTGGACACCTGTGGGGAGGGCAGGGGGCCGTGGCCTGTCCAGACAGGACCCTCACTGCCCTGCCCCTGGAGAGCCTCGAGGGCCAGTGCCCCCTCCCCCTGGGGCTGGAGTGTCTCTGAGGGACCCTTTCGTGATTGGTCCCATCTCCCGTGCTCCTGGTCGCTCCGGGGGGCGCTTGGCCCTGGCGGCTGCCTCTCCACACCTGCTGGGCTCGCAGAGGACAGAGGTCCCACCCGGCTACTGCTCCAGTACCCCAGCCCCATCCCAAAGACCCTGCCAGGAAAAGGCTTCTGTACACTGGAGCTCTCCAAAGAGCAACCGAGGCATGAGCTGGGGGGACACGCACATGGAGACAATGTCAGCCCCTCGCCCGCTGGCCACTTGGGCTCCTCTCCCCGAGAGCCCTGAGCTGCCACCCCTGGGTGGCCGGGCGGCTGGGGTGGGCCAGTACCTCCTCCGCAGGCCTTGGTGCAGGGGGCCCAGCTCTTGAGTGCCCACTCGAAGGTGTCCGTCTCCTCCAGGAGCACGTTGTTGCTCCCGATAAGGGGCAGCAGGTCCTCATGGATGACATACTTGTAGGCCAGGCTGCTGCGGGGGCCACTGTCCCCTGGGGGGAGCACCTGGGGCGGTCATATGGAGGAGGTGGTGTCACCAGGACAGGAGAGCAGAGGAGCCAGACCAGGAAGGGGGCAGGTCAGGAGAAGGACATGTGCTCAGAAGCAGGAGCGGCGCGAGCCGGGAGAGGACGGCACCCTGCGTGGCCCTGCGAGGACGTTCCGGCCAGCAGCCCGGTGGCCCCCCCAGGCCGAGTGCCGACTATGCACCAGGCCCGAGAACAGCCGGTGTGCCCAGGGCACCGATGTTTTCCCTCCCACGGGCCCAACTTCTAAGTGGGCAGGAACCTCATGTGTTGGTCTGTGTTGCTCCCCAGGGCATCTGCGCTGCCTGACCCTAGCAGATGGTCAATAAATTCAGGGAGAATGGAAATGTGTATTGGATTGAATTAACATGCCTCCCCGTTGGGGAGGACGAAGCTAGCATCAAAGTCCGGCGCAGGGCCCCTGCCACCAGCTGGGGCCAGCAGGCCCTGCAGGTGGAGCCCCTTCCAGCATGGCTGCTGGCTTAGCAATCCCTGCTCCTCAGGCCTCAGTGGTGGACACAGTCAGGACAGCAGCCTGACCCCTCTCGGGAGGCCAGCAGGGCCACACAGCAGCCACGGGCCGACTGCCCTATGGGCTCAAGAAGCCACTCCCAGCCTCGCTTGCTGGCAATGCCATAGCACACGCTGATGCTGGAGAAAGCCAGGATGACAAGGGCCCTTCCTGTGTCCCTCCTGCCCCTGCCTTAAGGAGCACAGACATCCTGGGTGCAGCGTCCTGTGGTCTGGCGGCAAGACACCCATTTCTTTTTCCCTCCACGCTGGCCGCCTGGGGCCGGGGAACCGTTCAGTCTTGAAGCACCACGAGGAGCCTCCCCAGGATGGAGAGGGTCTCCTCCAGGCCCGTGAGGCTCGGCAGCAGAGACAGAGTCAGGGGGCCGGGGCTGGGGCAGCAAGGTGGGTGCAGAGAGCAGAGGTGGCTGCGAGAGGCCCAGCTCCCGCCGTCCTGCCCTGGATGTCTTCCCACCTCCGGCCCAGAGGGGGAGGGCAGAGGGGCTCACCAGGACGGCGATGGCCTCGGGCAGGGGCCCGCTGGTCTCGAGGCTCTCCTTGGCGTCCTCCACCGTGTACGCCCACTCCAGGCCCATTGCGGTGAAGTTCAGGCTAGTGGCTTCCTTGCCCTTGGGGTTGAGGATGACGCTGCCCGTGACCTGGTTCTTCACCACTGGGTGGGGGGAGAGGGTCACACAGATTTCTCTTCCCCTCCTCGGGGGCCCATGAACGTGGCATTCGAAGCCTTCCCAGTGGGCCCTTCAGACCTCCCTGTCGACCTGCCACCCTTCTCCACCTGAGCCCTTCCTCAGGTCACCATGCTGCCCCCAAGGGCACTGTGCCTGCCTCTGGGTCCTGGGACGCACCATTCCTGCCCCCCTGCCTTCCCTTCTTCCTGCCTGACTGGTCTCCATGCATGTGTAAGGATCAGCACAATTCCCTCCTCTCCCAGGGAGCCCTCTGTGACTGCCTAGCCCTCAGGGATCTTGCCCTCCCTGAAACGTGTATAGCAGTGCATGGAGGTTAGTTAGGCATGCCCGCTCTAGAAGCAGACTGTCTGACCATGGGGAAGGTACTTAGCTTCCCTTTGCTGTCTCAGTTTCCCCATCTGTAAAATGGGAATGACCATTGTATCAAGCTCATAGGGTTGCTGCCCCATGAGGAAAATAGCACCATGGGGCTCGAGGGTCAACTAAAGGAGTTCATACATGTAAAGATCTTGGCAGGCCTGGCATGCAGTAGGCACTTAATTAATGGTGGGCACTGCGTTATTACTATCATCACCACCATCAGAACAGTGCCTGACAGCACTCTGACTGCACATGCCTCATCTCTCCCAGCAGCTGTCAGCCCTCCTCCATCTCAGTGTCCCCAGCCTGGGGCCTGGCACAGAGCAGTACTTTACAAAATGTCCCTCAATCAAAACCACAATGACATGCCACTTCACACCCACTAGGATGGCCAGTATTTGAAAATAGCAGAAAATAAGTGCTGGTGAGGATGTGGGGAAATAGTAACCCTGGTATATTGTGGGTGGGAACGTCAAATGAGGCAGCTGTTGTTGAAAACAGTTTGGCAGTTCCTCAAAAAGTTAAACATAGAATTACCATATCACCCGGCAATCCCACTGCTGGGTATATAGCCAAAAAATTGAAAACGGGGAAGTGAATACAGCTCAGGCAACTGGGTACCCGCCTACCACATGGGAAGTCACTGGTTCACTTCCCAGTGCATCCTAAAAAAGAAACTGAGCTGGCGCAATGGGCAGGCATGGTTAAGTTGACACAAGATGATGCAACAGGAGATACAAGAAGAAAAACAACAAGAGGCACAGCAAAGCAGGGAGCAGAGGTTCCTGATGTCTAAAGAAGACAGCAAGCTGACACAACAGGCAGGTGTGGCGAGCTGATGCAACAAGAGATGCAGAGAGGAAAAACATAATGAGAGATACAACAAAGCAGGGAGCAGAGGTGGCTCCAACAATTAGGCACCTCCCTCCCACATCAGAGGTCCTGGGTTTAGTTCCTGGTACCTCCTAAAAAAATAAGATAGATGAACAGACACAGCAAGTGCAAACAACAAGGGGGTAGGGAGAAATATATAAATAAACTAAATCTTAAAATAAAACAAAAAACAGGGACTCGGACAGATATTTGCACACCAATGTTCAAAGCAGCATTATTCATGATAGCCGAAAAGTGAAAGCAACCCAAATGTCCATCCCCAGATGAATGAAAAGACAAAATGTGGCTCATATATACAATGGAATATTACTCAATCTTAAAAAGGAACAAAGTTCTGAAACATGCCACTTCATGGATGAACCTTGAAGACATCATGTTAACTGAAATAAGTCAGACACAAAGATGTAGCTATTGTATGATTCCACTTAGATGAAATAGCCAGAATATTTAAGTTCACTGAGACGGAGAGTACAGTACCGGTCACGAGGGGCGGTGGGATGGGGAGTTAACACATGACGGGTGTAGGGCTTTATTCCCACTGAATGGAACGCTGGGGAGTGGCTGAGATGGGAAAGTTCATGTTGCATGTGTTCCCACATATTTTAAAAAGAGCAACTAAAGAGATAATAATTAAAGGCAATACAAGGTCCTGGACTGGATCTAAAAACGTAGGAGAAAAGTTTCAAAAGGACGTTACTGGTGAGAAGAAGTCAGGGGGAAAAAAGCCCATTTACAACAGTGACAAAAAGAATCAAATATTTAGGAATAAACTTAAAACAAGAATGTAAAGCACTTGTATTCAGAAAACTACAATGCATTGCTAAAAGAAATAAAAGTAGACCTAAATAGATGGAAGAATATTCTGTGTTCATAGATGGAAAGGCTAAATATTGAGATGTCAATTACACCCAATTTGATATACAGAGTCAACGTAATTTGATAAAAATTCAAAGTCTTTTTTAAAGTAATGGAAAACCAAATTATCAAATTTATTTGGAAGAGTAAGGGGACCCAAATAGCCAGAAACATCTTAAAAAGGAAGAATGAAGTTGGAGGACTCTCACTTCCAGATTACAGATCATATTACGTAGCTAGAGTGGTAAAAAAGAGCATGGTACTGGCATAACGACAGACATATAAACCAATGGAACTGAATTTATGGTTCAGAAACAGACCCTCACATCTATGGCCAAGTGATATTTGACAAGCCTATCAAACCCAGCCAGCCAGGGTAGAACAATCTATTTCAACAAATGGTGCTGGGAGAACCAGATATCCATATCCAAAAGAAAGAAAGAGGACCCCTACTTCACACCTTACAGAAAAATTTACTCAAAATGGATCAAAGACCTAAATACAAATGCTAAACTCATAATGCTCCTAGGAGAAAACATAGGGAAACATCTTCAAGATCTGGTGGCAGCTGGAGTTTCTTAAACCTTCCACCAAAAGCATGAGCAACAAAAGAAAAAATGGATAAACAGGACTTCCTCAAACTTAAAGACTTTTGTGTTCCATTCAAGGGACAAAAATATTTAGAAACTACATTTCTGACAAAAGTTTGATTTCCAAGCTATATAAAGAGATCACACAGCTCAACAATAAAAGAGCAAGCAATCTAACTTAAAAATGGACAAAAGACTTACATAGACATTTTTCCAAAGAGGAAATATAAATAGCCAAAAAGCACATGAAAAAATGTTCTATTAGGGAAATGCAAATCAAAACTACAATGAGGTATCATCTCACACCTCACAGAAGCCATTACTAAAAATAACAGAAATCAAGAAGTGCTAGAGAGGATGTGAAGAAATAGGAATGCTCCTTCACTGTTGGTGGGAATGAAAAACGGTGCAACCTCTGTGGAAGACAGTTTGGCAGTTCCTCAGAAAGCTAAATATAGAACTGCCAGATGATCTAGCAATCCCTCTACTAGGAATATATCCAGAAGAACTGAAAACAGTGACGTGAACAGACATTTGCACATGGATGTTTATAGCGGCATCATTCACAATCGTCAAAAGATGGAAAAACACCAAGTGTCTACAAACTAATGAATGGATAAAGAAAATGTGGTATATAAATATGGTGGAATACTATGCTCTGTAAGAAGAAATGAAATTGGGACACCTGATAACATGGATGAACCTTGAGAACATTATGCTAAATGAAATAAGCCAAACACAAAAGGACAGATATTGTATGGTCTCACTAACATGAACTAAATATGAAGAATAAACATATGGAGTTAAAACCCAGATATAGGTTATTAGGAGACAAGGTGAGGACTGAGAAGGGGTACTGATGCTTAATGTATGTAAAATTTTCAATTTACTTGATAGTAAAAGTGTAGAAGTAGATAGAGTTGATGGTAACACATTACAGGGAGTATAACTACCAGGACTTGTTTATAAATGGGACTGTGGCTGAAAGGCTTAATCTGGGAATGTAAATGTCAACTGAGAGAAAGCTAGAGAATAATCTAGGGACTACATAACATAGTGAACCTGGAGGTGGATGAGGACTGTGGGTAATAGTACAAATACAGGAATGTCCTTCTACAAACTAGAACAAATGTACATCACTGTTACAAGGTGGTAAGAATATAGGGGTGAATGGGAAAAATAAAATTAATGTAATTTATGGATGATATTAACAGCAATATTGTAATATTCTTACATCAGTGTCAAAGAAAGTGCTATATCAATGCTAAGCGTCAGTAATAGCGGGATATGGGATTTTTTCTTTTGGACTAAGGAAAACGTTCAAAGGTTTACTGGGGCAACGACTGCAGAAGTCTGTGATAAGAGCAAGAGCCACTGATTGTGTACACTTTGGATAGACTGTACAACACAGTGAACCATGTGGTGGAAACGGACTGCAGTTAATGGTACAAATATGAGAGTGTTCTCTCATGCACTATAACAAGTGTACAACACTAATACATAGTGTTAATAATTGGGGTGTAAGGAAAAAAATCTATCAAATGTACACTATGGACCATAGGTAGTGGTAATCATCTGATCATGTTCTTTCATAATCTGTAACAAATGTTCCACAATAACATAAGGTTTTGGTGGAGGGGTAATGTATAAGAATTCTGCACATCATGCTTGATTGTTTTGTAAGCTCACAGCTCCTCTAATAAAAAAGTGGAAAACAGGACTTTATTGGGGCAACTGAAAAAACTGGAATATAAACTCTCAGCTTACTATCCATGCTAAATTTCTTGAACTTGGTAACAGCACTTAAGGTGGATACATAAGTGAATATCCTTTTTCTTAGGAAATGCACATGGAAGGATGATGTATTCAAGGAGAATGATGAATACAACGTACTCTCAAATGTTCAGAAAATAAATAGCTAAAGAGATAAATGAAGAGACGGACAGACAGACAAAAACAGATAGACAGATGATGGGTGGATAGAAAGAATGATACTGCAAATGTGACCAGATGTTAAAACTGGTGGGTTTGGGTATCTGGGGGAGGGAGGTATATTGGATTTCTCTGTATGGATTTTATATTATATTTTCAACTGTCCTGTGAGTTTGAAATTATTTCAAAATAAAAAGTTTAAAGGAGAAAAAAAAAGAAAAAGCCAGAGAGATTTCAAAAGAAAACTGACCGAAAGTAAAGCTTAAACAAATTCTCTTACCATGAAGTAAAATGGTAAAAGTGAAATGGTGAGAGTGAAGGAAAGCAACCAGCCAAAGGGAAAAGGTGAGGCGCGGCTGGTTCTTCCTGTCCAGTGTCCAAAAACCGCTGCCTTCCTCTCTGGCCTGGATGCCAACTGATGATCCTCCGCCCTGCTCTCTAGCTGTGAGGCTCAGAAGGCCCTACACAGCGCCTTTATTTGGAGAAACTTCAAAGGAAACCTGGAGGAGGGGCACCTGGCCAGCTGACATAAAACCTGGGCAAGGGAAGCTCTGGGCTAGACGCCACAGCCCTGTGTCTTAACAAGAGGCTGCTCTCATGGTCAGGCTACACGTGCCAACCGTTTTCTTTATTTCTATCCAACTACAATGGCTTTGTAAATTAAAGGCCACGCTTCAGAGGAAAAAAATCTAACTGAAGCAGTCTGTGAAAATGCTTTGCCTTTAAAACACATCCACATGCACACACACAAGAAACCGGTAACAGAGGTTATCCCTGGAGAAGGAAAACGAGAGCAGGGGACAGGGCTGGGAGGGGATCTCTTCCCTGGATCTCCTTGTATACATGTGAAATGCGAGCCAGGTAGATGGATTGCCTCGTCAGCATAAAGTAAAAAATAAAGTCAAAGGGGGCTTCTGCCCATCACTCAAATTTGCAAATTCCCATCTATACCTCCTCTGCTCTCCCAGCTTCCCGCAACCTGAGGGCAGATCCCAGAGCTCTGCTGCCCATGCCCCAGCACCCTGCCACTCACCAACGTGGTGGGGGACCTTGTCCAGCGCCTCAATCTGAATGTGCCTGGCACCCGCCGGGATCTGCACCATTTTGAGAGCTCCTGCCAGAGAGGTGGACCCGGAAAAGAAGTGAGCATCCTGAGCAGGTGGCCCCACTGCCCAGTACCCTCCCCCCGCAGGTCCCCAGGGCTCTAAATCTCTAGAGAACCTCTCATTTGGTCAGTGAACCTCTCTGAACCTCAGTTTCCTCATCAGTAAAACAGGGAAGCACAAGGTTGGTCTGAGGATCAAATAAGATATCAGAAGTGCCCCTTAAACTCTAAGGGGCTCTCTGTGTGTATGTGTGTATATGTGTGTGTGTGTTAGCTGCTATCCCTTTCCACTTTGTTGACCCTCCTCTTTCTCTCTCTTCTGCCTTTCCCCCTCCTTTTCTCTCCTCTGACTTACTGTCTCTCTCGTTTCTTCTCACCTACATGAAGGTCCATTGAGGCCTGGACACAAGCCTTGCTCAGAGCCACCAGTCTTCCCTCTCACCAGAAAGGTGAGGCAAAGCGGAAACATCTCCAAAAGGGGAGTCCTTCCATTCATACTAAAGTGTGCAGAACTAACATCTGGTCCTTCTTATTAGCAAATTCAGCGATATGGGAGGTGAAGAGGGGAGTCGTGGCAGTGCTGAGGCAGAAGCATTGCAGGTTTTTTAAAAAATGGTGAGAGGAGAGGAAAAGAAATTTACCACTCCCTCTTTGGCAACACCTGCCTGACCCCTCACTCCTACTGACAGCCCAAGGGCCAAAGTGCTGGCTGAGCTCCTGGGACAACACACTGCCCAGCAGCAAAGCGCTTCTCTGAGGTATCCAATGCCGACTGTGGGCAGCAGCACACGTGAAAGTTGGGGTGACGAGTGGCAGCTCTGGCTCACCAGCCCTGGGCAGCTTGGGAAGGTCCGGGAATGGGCTCTGGGGTCCTTCCTCCCTGCCCTGCACCCTGACGCAGCCCCTGAAGGGAGGGCCCCTGGCCGGTCCCTCGTCATCGTCCCCCAGCCGCAG
Organism: Dasypus novemcinctus; assembly: GCF_030445035.2. Taxonomy (NCBI): domain Eukaryota; kingdom Metazoa; phylum Chordata; class Mammalia; order Cingulata; family Dasypodidae; genus Dasypus; species Dasypus novemcinctus. The sequence continues at coordinate 79,781,451 of NC_080678.1, read as the reverse complement.
CCTCCAGCTGGCTCACCTGCCTGCTTGGGCGCCTTGCCCAGTGTCCCCTTCACGGTCCTGCAGTGGGAGTTGTCACCGCCGCAGACGCCGCACTTGTCATCCGCCTTCATGGACCCGACCTCCTTGTCACAGCCGACGGGCTGAGGCCGCAGGTGTGGGGTCAGTGGGACACATGCTGGGCCGACAGCCCCTGGCTCCCTCCTCCCCACCCCAGGCCCTGGCCGCCTGCACCCACCCCTGGGCAGGCGCGGAAGCCTGGACCCAGAGGCTCTCCGGATGGTGCTCGCTGCCGACTCACCACGGGATGGGGGCAAGATCCTGAACTTGACTTGACCACGGCCCTTGCTATCTCTTCTCCTCAAATGGGGCTGGGTGGGAATCCCTCTCCAGCATCCCGGGGTTATTTGGGGAAACAGGGGTGTCCTGGGTTGTTTATCTTCCCAGGGAGCAGGGGCAGGGCCAGGCAATGCTGCCTCCAGCCTCCCTGGGCTGGTGGAGGGTGGGCGGCCCGGACAGGGGCACCTACCACGCACTCGCCGCGGGCGCAGACGCTGTACGGGTCGCGGTAGCTGCAGCGTGTCCCGTCGTGGACCACCTGGTTCATGAACACCACGTCGCCGGTGTCCGCCGACCGGCAGATCAGCTCACACTTCTGGGCGTCTGCAGGGTGAGGGCCCCCGTGAGCCCCTTGCTGGGCTCTGGGGACGCAGGCTGGCCCAGGAGGACATCCACGTCAGCTCCAGGCGGGCAGCCCCGACAGCCAGCCCTGGGCAGCGGTTGCGCAGTTGGGAGCTAAAGTCCCTCAACAGCGCGTATTTGTTAGCCCAACGACCTCGGGCCTCTCTGAGCCTCACATCTCTATTTTTATTATCCTTGATCAGTAAAATGCCACATCAGATTGTTGAGAAAAATGAACTGATAAAACAATAATAATAGTAGCAACAGCCGCAGCACCGTGGGAACACCAGCACTTGGTGATGCTCGCCACGGACCAGACACTTCAAAACCTTCGTGAATTAACTCACTGAAACATCCCAGCACCCCAAGGAGGGAGGTTCTAGCATCAGAGAGGAGGAAATGGAGGACCAGAGAGGGTAAGGAATTTGCTCAAGGCCACATAGCCACTCAGGAAGTGGTGGAATCAGGATCCCAACCCAGCAGCCTGGCCCGAGTCCTGCTCGGACTTCTGCATACACTTCACCAACCGCAGGCACAACTGTGCCCTGAGCACATCTGTGGACAGGAGAAGCTGCGCGAACGGAAGACGGCCACTCATGTCGGGGTCGGTAAGTGCAGCAGCAGTGAGGGTTCTAACAATGACATGTTATCTTCTCTGTCTGGGCTATTGGCGTCCTAAAAAGGAGGTTTCTAAGCTGTGCTGCTTAGAAAGGGGGAGGTTGGGCTTAGCTCATGTCCTGGAATTTGTCTGAAGGCCCTGGGAAAGCCCAAAGGCCAGTTGCCCATTGGCCTCCCAGCCCCTCACTGATGCTCTAGCCGTGGCTCGTTTGCTTTCTGAACGGACTGAGAAGGCATGCTAAGCAAGCCCCTCCCTCCGATTTCAAAGAAGCCTGCCTGGCTCCCTGTTCCGGTCCCTGGGCTCCCAGACATTGGTGACATCTGGAGCCACGACATCCAATCCCGCCTCGGGGTTTTGTGCACGTGAGCCTGATGCCTGATGGGACCTGGTGGGGCCTCTGCCCCCCAGAACCCAGGCAGGCCCCTGACCAGTGCCCTGGGGCATGCGGGTTTCTGGTCAGGAATGGGAAGCCAGCCCAAAGTGGCTTGGTGGTGAGCTCCCCAGAGTGGGAGGAATCCGAGCGGAGGCTACTCCTGCAAGGGTGTTCCGGAGGAGTCTGTGACTGGCGGGCAAAGGGCAGGCCTCTGAGGTCCCTTCCGACCAGAAGCTGCTGAAATTCCAAGTGGGAGGTGAAATGCTCAGGGCTCTGGGGCAGGATTCTCAGGGGGCTCTGAGGAAGCTGCCCCGGCTCAGGAGAGGAAGGGCCTTTCTAATCGGAGCTGTCGGGACAGAGGACTGCATGGGGGCCCGGGAGCCGGGTCAGTGGGAAGCTGGGAGACGCTCGTCAGGGCCCGCGGGCTGGGTGGAGGCAGCTGGGGTTGGAGGACGGCAAAAGGCCCCTCCGACCTGAGGCTCTGGCTGAGGCTCTGGGACGCTGCCCGGTTTCCGGGGCTTTGATAACAAGCACCACAGGCCGGCTGGCCTAAGCCAGGAATTTACGGCGTCACAGTTTTAGAAGCTCGAAGTCCAAAATCAAGGTGTGGGCAGGCTGGGCTTCCTCTGAAGCCTGCAGGGCCCGGTGGCAGCCTGCCGGGGGCCCACGGGCAGGGCCCGCCTCTGGCTCCCGGCCGCGGCTGGCCCTCTCTGCCCGCTGCCTCCTCCCCCTCCTGCTGTGTCCAGGGCTCCCCGGCAGGCTCCAGCCACATGGCCCGAGGCCCTCCCTGAGCCTGCCCGGCCTCCTTACAGATGAGTCCCCATCCACAGGACCAGGGCTCAGGGTCTGCCCATGGCTTGGGGGGGCCACGGTTTAACCCAGGACCCGAGAACCCCAGCACCCCCCGGCTCATCTCCACCACTGCAGGAGCTCGGAAATGGACGGGAACCGACACCGGTGTGGGGCCACGTCCAGACCTTCTGCGGGAGGCCTCAGAGCAGCCTGGGGGGTCAGCCTGAGAACCCCACGGGCTCCCACCTGCCCCCTTTCAATCACCTGCGCTGGCTTCTGGAACAGCAGCACAAGGAGTAAAACTTGAAAGAACAGCAGGTGGGAGGACTGAACTTTCCAGGGCAGTGGGTATGGAAAGCGAGGGGCACCCACACTCTGCAGGGCCGTAGGCAGGCAGAGCCACCCAACCCCAACGACCAGCCCTGCTCCCTCTGGGTAGAAGTGCATTAACGATCATAATATACTAATAGGGATGACTTTGACAAGGACAGTGCCCCCAGCAGCAGGCGATGCACAGGCCTGCACGAGGGTCTGTGGCCAGCCTGCAGAACACAAGGTCCCTTTGGCACCCCCACCGCCCCCTCCACCTTCACCGGTCAGTCCTGGCAGGGTCCCGGTGGCAGTAGCTGGAAAACAATGGGAGGCCCAGCCTGGGACACCCCCGGAGAGGCTGAGTGGGCGTGGGCGGGGCTCACCGTCGTCAGGCTCGTAGGGGAGCCAGCTGTGCTTGGCGTTCCGGTGGGTGTAGTAGGAGTTGCGCTTGGCACACTGCTGGGCCCGGAAGTCCTCGTGGGGCCCCGGGCACTCCTCGCTGTTGCAGACCTGGTACTCGAACATGGGCCCTGAGCACGGGCGGCCGCCGTAGGCTGGGCTGGGGCAGGCACAGAGAGACGGGTGACGGCTGGCAGGGAGGGCCCGACAGTGGGCTTCCCCAGGGCCCCCAGGGGAGCTGGGCCCTTTAGGGTGGCACAAAACAGGGCTCCACGAATTCATACACCCCAGAGAGACCCCTGGGCCGCTGAGCTCAGAGCCTTCCTCCCTGACTGCTCCTCCCATCAGGCAATTCCCTCTTCTCCTGTGTGTGAGAGACAGACAGACAGAGGCTGAGCCCCACCGATTGGGCTGGGACAGAAATGAGTCTTATTCATCTTGGGTATATCCCTTCAACTTGTTACAAAGGGCCTGCATACAACAGGCACTTAATAAGGAACTCTACTCCTATTTGCATCCGACTCCATTCAGTATCATGATAAACTAAGGAGGGTTGGAAAGAGCCTTGGGTTTGGAATCAGAGCAGCAGGCTTCCAAGTCCGGACCGGGCAGCCTTGGGAAAGTCAGGTAACTGTGCTTGCCTTAACTTCCCCTTTAAGAGAAGAACAGTATCTCTTATTTCACCTGCCTCCTGGTGTGTCTGTGAAGAATAAATAAGAAAAAGTGCTTTAAAGCAACTTACACTCTTCTCCATTAAAGGAAGAGGTGAGGTGTGACTGCTGAGACAGTGGCCAAGAACTTGAGGCTGACAGTTTCCCACTCACAGGGTAGGATCCCACGGGCTGGGAGAACTATATGGATTTATGCACACAAGTGCTTAGCATCTCACCTGCCATGGAGGAAGTGCTCCATACACTAGAATAACAATAATTATCACAGCAGCTGCCATTTATTGAGTCCCTACTCAGTGCTGGGCAGGGAGTTGAGGGCACACTTATTTCATTAAGCCCTCAAAAATAAAAAAAACTTATTATTACAGCAAAGGAGTTCAGTAAATCATAGCTTTGATCAAAGGGATAGCTTTCCTCCTGACTGCAAGGTAGTTGACTGAGAGTCAGAACTGCTGGGGTCTCTCGACAACCCAGCGTTTGTGTCTCCAACAGTTGGAAGGACAAGGTAACTCATTTTGGCTCATATTTTTGAAAGATGAGTATAGCCAGCTGACAAAGGAACAGGCTGTGCCAACAGGTAGTGAGTGCCCCATCCCCAGAAGTAAACAAGCAGAGTATGCAGGATCATTCCTGAGGATGCTAGAGGGAGTATGACCAGTCCAGGGCTGCTGAGATTCTAGTACTCTGCAGGCCTGCCTCATTCATCACTGGGCGCCGTGAGGGGTCAGCGGCGCCCTGCCTGTGTGGTCTGAATTCCTGCTTGCCTACAGCCGGCTGACCTCCGTGGTGGGCGTGGCCAGGCCCCTCCCTCAGGAAGCTGTTCCAGGCAGCCTCTTTCAGTTTGGGAGTTGGAAGCCCCGGGGTGGAGACTCAGAAGTTCCAAAACCAAGGAGGGATGAGAAGGGAGAGAGAGATTTCTTCTTTCCCCAGAATGCTGAAATTCAGGTGCGGACGGGAAGGGAGGGATTTGATGTTAGAAAGAGGTAAGCTGAGGAAAAATTAAGGAAGCTTCACTTCATGTGATAGAAAACACACTGGGAGAGTTCATTTTCCCAAGATGCAGCTACTGAGGGTTTAGGTCAGTGTTTTCTCAAAATTTAGCCCAAGAAGCAGAATCACAGGAGAACTTGCTGAACAGGCTGACTCAGGCCCCCCTGGACTTTCTGGGGAAATATTCTGCATAAGGAGGATTTGAGAATCACTGGTTCAGGCATCCTCACAGATGTCACTCCTGATTCATCATTTAAAAATCCGAGTGTAAAAAAATAAATGCAAGTGGGAGTGATCTGCTGCCCCCGCCCGCAACAATTTTGGGTCCTCGTCCGTTAGAAGGCACAGCCACCTGCAGGGGCCTCTCTCTCCTGTCCCCTGACCCCAGGGCCGCCCCTTCCCAGCCACTCAGCCCTTGGAGCAGGGTCCCCTGCCCTGCCCGCCCCAGCCGAGTGCACTCACGGGGGGTAGTCACAGCTCCGGCTCCGGGACCGCACTCCTCCCCCACACGACCGCGAACATGATCCGAACTTGGTCCAGGAGCTCCAGCCTCCATCCTGGCCGTAAGTCTGCTCCAGAGACTTCCAGATGCAGTGACCTTTGAAGCACCACTGGGATGGAGCAGAGGGTACAGAATCACCCTGTGGCCACTGCCACCTAGACTGTCCTGGAGGGTGTCCAACCCGGTGGGCACACGTCAGGGCCAGTGGGCACTAGGGGTGAGTACAAAGAAAGGGGACTTGAAGAGGGATAAGCACCCTCTCAGATGAGAGGTTAAGAGCAGGAGCTTTGGGGTACCATGAACTGTGTCCTTAGGCAAACGGCTAAACCTCTCTGAGCCTATTCCTCAACTGTGTCCTTAGGCAAATGGCTAAACCTCTCTGGGCCTATTCCTCAACTGTGAAGTATGGATAATAACATCTGCCCATAGGGTGTTGATCTTGGCTGGGTATCTCAGCGTCCCCTTGCAGAGGCCACCAGTGGGCATGTCCCTGGGAGACAAGCCAGCCACGTGGGGAGGCTGACCTCACAGTGGAGGGAGCACGTACGCTGGAGACAGAGGCCGGCTTTGAATCCCAGCTGGGCCACTTCTCCGCTGGGTGTGGCTTTGGGGGAACTTCCTTCACCGTGCGGAGCCTCCGTTTACTCACCCGCTAGGGTTCTAAGTCCTGCGGCAATTGCACCTACAGCGGACTCAGCTCAGGGCTAGGCACCAAGGAGGCCTGGGCCCAGGGGAGCTCCCTGCTCTCTTCCTGCAGGCAACAGGAGAGAAGGACAGCAAAGCTCTCTGAGCCTTTTCCAAGAGAGTAACTCGCTGGTTCTCAACCTTAGACTCACCGGGGGAGCTTTTAAAACTCTGAATGCCAGGTCTTCATCCCAAACCAATTTAGGCAGAATTTCTAGGGGTAGGGATCTTTCTGAAAGCTTTATAATAAGGTAAAATTTGCAGAGCATGAAATTCTTTAGTTTCAAGTGTACAAGTCCATGACTCTTTGGTAACTTTGCAGAGTTGTGCAACCATCGCCACAATCCAATTTTAGAACATTTCCATCACCCAGAAAGATCCCTCAGACCCATGTGTAGCCATTCCCTGTTCAAGGGGTGGGGATTTTCAAAATTCCCTAGATGATTCCAACACAAAGCCAAAACTGAGATCCTCTGATTAACTCTCACATGAAATTGTGACTGAAGAGGGCCTGGAAATTTGAAACGGATAAGTGAAGCGGAAATACCTAGAGCAGGCGGAACCAGCTGCCTGGCGGCAGCCTGTTAGGTTTGAAGCCCACCGGCCCGGACAGGGCCATGCGGAAGCCCCGTCCACTCCCCAAGGGGCTGACCGAGGCTGCTCAGCAAGGCGGGCACCAGCGGGCGAGGGCAGAGGGTAGGCTAGAGCCGTGGCTGGGCTCACAGCTGACACGGAATAATCACCACCCTTCTCTCAACATCTTTATTAAGAGTTGACACAATTCAGTGACTTCAGAACAACTCTGAGAGGTGGGAGGAAGGTTTGGTCAGGGTGGGGGTGAGGCTGGAGAGGCTGAGTGAGTGGCCCAAGGTCACCACACAGTGATCAAGGGCAGGGGAGGCAAAAGAGCAGAGGCAAGGGATGAACCTGGAGGACATTATGTAGAGTGAAGACACAAAAGGACAAATACTGTACGACTGCACTACCATGAACTAAATATGGAGTGTAAGCTCACAGAGTTATTATAATAACTTGAATAGGGGTCACCAGAGAATAGAAAGAGTATAGAGAATGGAAAGTTGAGGGTTGTACAGAATCTGTAAAAAGGATATGTGTTAATCTTTGGAAATGAATAAAAAAGGTGAAAGCCCGGCATGAGGTTTGTAACTAGCAGGACTATTATGAGGGTATGAAAATGGTTTAAAGGGGCAGTCTAAGGTCATGATTATTACTAAAAGGAAAACTGAAAAAAATGTAACATGGGAATATATAGCATGTAAAACCACATGTGAAATATGAATATGGTTAAATTACATACAAAAGACCATTTTTCTTTGAAGTTGAACAAATGTATGCTAATACTACAAAATGTTAATATCAGACCAAAAAAAACATTACACTAAGCGAAAGAAACCAGACACAAAGTACTACATATTATATGATTACATTTATATAAAATGTAACTATAAATCAATTTATAAAGATGAAATTAGATTAATGGTGATGTAAGGCTGGGGAAGGAATGCTAAGGGGTGTGGAGTCTTTCTTTTTGGAGTAATGAAATTGTTCTAAATTTTTTGTGGTGATGAATGTACAACATTGTGATTATACAAAAGTCATTGATTATATACTTTGGGTAGATCATATGGTATGTAAATATAGCTCAATAAACTGCTTAATAAATAAATAATTGTGCAAGAATAGCCAGAAATAGCAGCTATGTGCAGAAGGGGAAACAGACTGAAAGGTGAAGAATTTTCTGGCTTGTTTGTTTTTTGTTTATTATTGTTGAAATAATGAAAATGCTCTAATACTGATTGAAGTGATGAATGGACAAGTATGCGATTATACCAGATACCATTGGTTGTATACTTTGGATGGATTGTATGCTTTATTGATATGTATCAATAAAATTGGTTGGACCACGAAGCCCCCTGGCAAATGTGGCACTCATGTATGCATAAGTCAGCAAACACATAGCAGACAATACATGAAAGGACAGATTTGGTGGCAATGGGAGTGGGAACGTGTGTGGAAGCAACAGAGACAACACAAGGGACAGGCGGGACACCTGGAGGCTTCCCTTCATCCCTTCTCTGCTATTCACGCCGTGTGACCTCAGACAAACTCCTTAACCTCATTCTCCCCATCTGTAAAATGGGAGCCAATCCTCAGCCAGTTGGACTATGAGATCACATCAAACTGCAAATTGCAGAGACAAATGGGGGGTATGGGAGAGAAGAAGGGGTGTGTGTGAGTCCGTGGGGCCCCTCCATGCTTATCCACGTGCACACGGCTGGCACCTGTCCTGTAGCAGCCCCTGCACCCACATGCACACCCACGGTTGGTGGGAAGGCGGGGCGGGGGTGGATCTCCTGCACCCCAGGACGGTCACTCCCTGCAGCCCCCGGCCCACCTGTACCTTGCCGGGCGCGCACTCGGTCCCGTCCAGCGGGGGCCCCTTCTTGGTCTTGCAGAAGTAGGGGTTGTCAGGGTGGCTGCACCACAGCTGCCTGCAGGGCTCGTGGGTCTGGAACTGCGTGTCAAGGGGGCCCGGGGTCACCGGCTGGGCTGGCTCTCCAGCTCGGGCCAGGTGTCCTTGGGGCAAGAGGCCGTGGCAGGGAGCCGGGAGGGCATGAAGGACGGGAGGACGGCAGGAGGGACATGCAGCCAGGACCCCCACCCCCTCAACCCTCAGGTTCAGTCCTCCAGCGCCAGTGACCTCCGTGGGCCCCTCCTCTCCAACAGGGCGCAAGCCCCATCCCCTTGTCTCCCACCTCCACGCCGCTCTGTTGCTGACCTGAGACCAGGGCTTGAGCCTCTGGGGAGGCTGGGCCCACCCAGGCCCCCTGACCGCTATGTCATGGGGCCCAATGAGGGGCTGCTGGTCCCCAGCCCAGCCCCCTGAGCCTCCAGACAAGGGTGGAGAACCCCATCTCCCTCCCACTTTGACACCCAGCAGTGCCAGAGGTTGGTGATACACGTGTCAGATTGTCCGGGAAAGTCCCAAGGTCCTGACATGCTCTCTCCTCCCACCCTCTGCCGGCCACACCGATGCCCCACAAACGCCAGCCTGTGGGCACTTCCGTCTCAGCCTGTCCCTCCAGCCCAGAAGCTGAGCTTCATCACAGCACGTGGCCCAGACAGAGGGGAAGGTGCCACCACACAGGAGCCCCTCAAGGTGCCAACCTGAGCCTCGTGGTCCCACAGAGTGAGGCGTGGGCCTGCAGGCCCCGGACAGGGCTGGGAGTCACCGAGACCCGAGCCGTCCCCCTCCCCTGGGCCTCAGCCTGGTCCCCCGTTAGCAGCTGTCGAGTTCTCTCCCAGGTCCTCTCGCCAGTCCCCGAGCCCGGCCTCTCCCCCTGGCCTGGCCTGCTGGGCAGGGGCAGGGTTATGCTCCTTGTAGCTACCTTTCCAGGCATGGAGCGGTGGGGGTAGCAGGGAACATGGAGTTGATCCCCAGGAATGAAGTGATATGGGGGGACAGGAGAATTTCACTAGGCTGGAGAATTAGCCCAAAACATTCAGTCACAGCCCTGAAGAGCAGGTGGTGGGAACGATTCCTCCCCCAGGCCAGAGCCCACCACCTGCTCCTGCAGCGGGCAGCCTTGCAGATAAGCTCCCCAGGTTACCAGCCCAGCCTGGACCCACCAGCCGCCCTCCCATCTTTCCCAGGGCAAAAGCCTTCTCAAGCCACTGCTTACCCCCCATGCCCCACAGGTGTGGCTGGGCAGGGGCTGGGTCCTGCTCACCCTGCCTCTCCCCCCACACCCAGTGCCTAGCACTGAGCCTCCCATCACCGGGCCAAGAGGCTGGTGGGCGGAAGGTGCGCTGTGAATGGCCAGCGTGGTCGCCCAGGTGCTGCCCCGGCCTGGCCGAGACCAGGTGGGGACTCACCGCCGAGCAGGTCTGGTACCCAGTGCCAAAGTCAAAGCGGCACTGCTCGTCCATGGAGTAGTCAACGCCGGGCAGCTCGGGGGGGCGGGGCCAGGTGGGCTCAAAGGGGTCATCGAGGAGGCAGGCGTAGGAGCTGCCGGCAGAGAGGAGGGGGTGAGCCAGGCCCAGGCAGGGATCCTCCAGCTCTCTTTGCCCAGGGATGGGGGATGTTTAATGAGCAAGGAAGACCTGCAAGATTGCGCAGCCATGGCCCGATGAGCTGCCTCCTCCAGGGTGGACGGGCCGCCCCAAGCATCCCCTTCCCTGAACCTCTCTTCAGCCAGTGACTGTGTCGGGGGGAAGGGGCTGCACTTACAGGCAGAGGCACCCAGGAGCTCAGCTTGTAGCTGTCTCAGCAGGTCAGCTTTGCCCACGGTAGAGGGTCATGCCATGGCCAAGCTTAAGGGTGAGTCATGGACAATAGGAGACAAGTTAACCCACCAGGCGGGATGCCACTGCGCAGGCTGGCCTTGGCCAGCGGCTCGTGCGGTCAATGACAGGCCCCACCTGCCCCCTGCCCAAATCCACTCTCACCCCACGCTCGGGCCTGAGCCTAAAACTTGTCCTGGACCCCAGCCTCTCTGGAGACCCAGGCGCTGACCAGCAAAGCCGTGAATTAAAGTTCTGCTGCTGGAGTCAGGGCCGGAGCGGGGTGGGGTCACCCTTCTCCAGAGCCTTGGGGAGTCAGCGGCCCCGCATCTTCAGTGGGCACAAGCATCGCCTGCAGCGCCCGGTGAATCCAGATTCCCAGTGCAAATTCTGCCAAGATGGTTTAGTCATCTTGGGTGGGGGCCAGGGGCTCTGAGTTTTTAATAATTCTCTGCAAGAGCTCATCTGAGTATGCTCCGAAACACGGGGCTCACCCACCTGCGAGGCTCTTGGGGGAGTTTTAGGCCAGGCGGGGGGAGTGAGAAGAACCCAGGCCTTGGGGGTGGGGTGGAAATGACCTGGGGGAGGGAGGCGGCTGAGTGGCCCTGCCTGGGGGGCATCCTCCCCGCCCCGAGCCCCCACCTACGGGAGGTAGCGGCCGAGCTCCAGCCTGCTGCAGCGGGACCAGTGGAAGCGGTGGAAGGCTGCCTGCACCAGGGGCGCCATGACGCTGCCCAGGCTGGTCTCGTCCGCGCAGCCGTTCCCCTGGCCGTCGTGCTCCATGCCGAGCCTAGAAGGGAAGCGGGAAAACAGTCCCGTCCTGGGCGCGTCCCCCGGGAAGAGAGGCAGGCGGGCCAGCGGCGGGAGCCCCTGCCCTGACCTGCGGCTCGGACTCTGCCCTCTGGCCTCAGTTTCCCAACCACACAGCAGGAAGGACCACCCTTCAAGCTGCTGGGCAGGAGCTGAGGCTCCGCCCTGCCGCCCCCCCCAGGGGTCAGGCTCATCCTGCCCGCCCAGCCTGGGCACCCAGAATGCCCTGTCCCTGCTCGAACCCCACCCACGTCCTTGCAGCCTCTGAGGCCAGGGCAGGCCTCACTCCTGCTCCCGGACGGCCCCTGCCTGCCCCAGCCTGTGGGCTGAGCGCCTACAGCCCGTCACCTGGCCCATCAGTTGGCACCTCTCATGTGCTGTCCTCCCACCAGACCAAAGGTCTTTGATGGCCAGACTGGGTCTTGTCCATTCCCAGCCAACATCACTCACTGAACACCTCTGCGGGGCCCCTGAGGCTTCCCTGGCTCCCCATCCCATGCCCCCATAAGAGTTGACATTTACAAGTTTGCTCTTTATACTCAGTATGTACTGCCAAAGCCCCAAGGTTCTAAAATCTTAAATACTCCCGGGTGGCTGCAGCTGGCCTCGGGCAGACAAGTGAGCCTCGAAGTCCGACTATCTCTCCACCAGACAAGATGGAAGCCACCCCCCCAGGACAGAAGGACACGCTTCAGGCACCAGGACATATGGCATCCTCAGCTTCTACGTCAGGAAGGGTCCCAGAGGTTCCCCTGGGGCCAGCTCCGTGTCCCTGATGAGGAAACCGGGGCAGGAGGAGGCACCTGGCCCCTGCACAGGGAAGGGCAGTGTGCGGGCCGGCTCCCTCCTCCTTTTCCCGGTCTCCCGTTGTCTCCAGAGAACAGCCCTCATCTGATTAGGGGTAGCCGCGGGCTGCGGACGCATGTCCCTCAGCTCTGTCCTGTGCACAGACGGACGCCCGGACGGACGAGGCCCAGAAGCACAGCTGTGGCCCATAAGCACCGCCGTTGCCCACGCCGTGGTGGAATTTGTTGAATGAATGAGTGAATGTGCTATAAACAAGTCCAAGCCTGAGCGCCAGGCGAGCCATTCCTTGCCTGGCCCGCTGCCTAAGCGCTAAGTGTGTGTGTTTGTGATGGGTGCAGGCCAGCTCTCTGGGGTGCACTGAGCGCCAGCACGGGCTGGAACAGGCCTCAAGGTGTGGACAGGGTGAAGGGATGGCGACCACCCAGAGAGAGCAGACAGCGGCTGTGGCAGCGGTTCTCCCCGGGCCCTGCGCCCCCATGGCCCTGGCGTTTGGCTGCTGGGTGGGCCCAAGGCAGGCCTGGAACTGCCATCTGCAGTCCCTTGGCTCCTCCAGCTCAGGGCAGGTCTCCCTCAAGGGGCAGCTGCAGACACTGCACCCCAGCCGCAGGCCAGATGCCCTGGCATGTCCCAGGATGCAGGCGCCCGGGCCTGCTCGGGTCAGGGCATGTCACTGCCCCCCTCCCCACGGAACTCCTCGGCTCTCACACCACAGCCCCAAGTCACAGAGCCGCCAGCCCCGCGGACCCTCCTGGTGCCACTTACACGTGGCCTGTCTCGTGGGCCACCACGAAGGCCGAGGAAAAGCCGTCTTCATGGTTGAGGGCACAGCTCCTCAGGGGGTGGCACATGCCAGTGACGGGCGCGTACCCTGCTGGCCGAGAGGGCGAGAGATCATAGGCAGTGAGGTGGGGCACACTGGAAGTGTGGACCCTTGAGGGCCACCACAGGGACAGCCTGAGCTTGGTCACTGCCCGAGCATGCTTTCAGAGTCCCAGCTGCAGCAGAGTGAGTCGGGGCCCAGCTGCACCCCACATCCTAAAGCTTTATGGCTTCCCTCTTGGCCTCCAGCTGCCCAGAGCCTAAACAAGGCTGTGGGACTTCCAGACACGACCCGAGGCCACACACACTCCTCTAGCAGCCACATCCCTCCAGACAGCCACTCAGTCATCAACAAACAGGTTCCAACCATTTCCTTTGTGGGGGGCTGGAGGTGACACACTGTGGGGAAAACAGTGAGGAATCATCCCCAAGCCCCCCGCCTCACCTGCAACACACCCTGACACTTAAGGAGCAAGTGGCTTAGCGGGGAGGGAAGGTGTGGGCCGATGGCTGGACTCCGAGGAGGCCAGTGGGGTGTGCAGGAGTGATTTGGAGGAAGGGGATGGTTTCAGCTGGAGGGTCGAGGAGGACCAGGGAATGACTTATGGGGGGGCATGGGAGCCTTGAAGGACAGGTGAGAGCCTTGAAGGACTGGTGGAGGAGAGCATGGCAAAGTGCAGACACGGGTCGGGCAGGGTCTTCCGGGAGCCGGGGGCAGTGCAGTGGGCTGGGCTGGGCAGCAACAACAGCAGCCGACACCGGCCAGGCCATGCCTGGGGCCAGGCGGTGCTGAGAGGCCTGCTCCCGAGACTGACCCCGGGAAGTGGATGTGGCTCAAGCGATTGGGCTCTTTCCTACCATATGGGAGGTCCCTAGTTTGGTTCTCGGTGCCTCCTAAAGAAGACAGTGAGCTGGCATGATGGGCAGGCATGACAGGCTGATGCAACAAGATGATGCAAAAGAGACACAAGAAGGAAAACATAATGAGTGGACAACAAAAACAGAGAGGGAGATTCCCGGTGTCTCCTAAAGATGATGAGCAAGACAGGGAGCTGGCATGATGCACAGACCTGGCGAGCTGACACTACAAGATGATGCAACAAGAAACATAAGAGAAAAACATAATGAGAGACACAACAAAGCAGATAATGGAGGTGGCTCAAGCGATTAGGCACCTCCCTCCCACATCGGAAGTCATGGGTTCAGTTCCTGGTGCCTCCTAAAGAAACATGGAAGACGTACAGACACAGCAAGTGCAAATGAATGGGGTGGGGGGGAACAGAAATAAATAAATAAATATTTTTAAAAAAGATTGACCCTGGGCCCAACTATGGGCTGGGGAGGAGACTGAGCCAGAGAAGGCCCTACCGCACCCCCCTCTGAGGCAGGTGATGGTCCAGAGTGCCCCTTGCCTGAGCACACTGCGGGCCTGCAGCCACCTGACAGCTATTCGCTGTTTCCAGAGTTGCTGAAATATTCATTCATTTGAGACCGTTTGGGGAGTATAATGATAAGGATTTTGTGGGGAGGGGTTTCTGGGACCCCTATTGTACCAGAGGCCTGGGATTTGCTGTGTGTGGTGCAAGTGCATGCATGTACGTGTATGTGTGTATCACACTTAGGGTGGCTGATTCAGACAAGAAGCCTTTTGGGGGGTGTCACTGCTAACTGACTCACTTCCAGCATCAAACCAGAAAAAAACAGGAAGCCCTCAATTTAGAGCAGGGGTTCTTACCAAGAGTTGAACTGAAATTCAAAAAAAAAGAAACATTATTCTTGTGGGGATGTGTTGGTGTGAGTGTGATATATTTATTAACTAATACACAGCACAGTGTGGACTTAGTAAGGGGTCTGTGGTTTTCACCTATCTGGCAAAGGGGTCCTTGAAACAAAAAAAAAAGGTTATGGGGAGCAGATGGGGCTCAAGCAGTTGAGCACCCACTTCCCACATGGGTTCGGTATCCGGTGCCTCCTGAAAAAAACAGAAACAAACAAGCAAAAGAAATGATGAAACCAACTCAGGGAAGCCGATGTGGCTCAGTGGTTGAGTGCCAGCTTCCCACATACAAGGTCTCGGGTTCAATCCCCAGCCCCGGGACCTCAAAAAATAAAAGAAAAAGGTTAAGAACCCCTGATTTGGAGCCTGGAAATCCGAGTTTGAGTCTCAAAATCTGTCCCCACTCTACAGTGGAGCGTGGGGAGATGACTTGACCACTTTGTGCCTCGGTTTCCCCAAACAGAAACATAGCTTCATATGTCTGCAGAGCACCTGCAGTGCCAATACTGCCAGCCCTGAAATGGAGGAAGGAGGTATTATTATTTTCCCCACTTGATAGCAGGGAGAGCTGGAATCCAGGGAATCACGAGCTCTCGGCCATCTGGGCAAGCAAGGCGTGGAGCTGGAGGCAGAGCCCAGACAAAGAGCTCCCCAGCCCATGCAAGCTCCACCCTAGGCACCCCAGAGGCAGCCAAGAGGAGAGAAGCACCCAGAAGACACCCGGGGCTCGTCAAGCCCATTCACAGCTGCCTCCAGGGTCAATCAAGGCAGCAGGAACCAGAGTGTGGACCCTCCGTTTCTCCTGGTCCCCAAGAAGCCATTCCAGAGCCCACCCACCTGTCCATCCATGTCTTGACCCCAGAGTCCCACAGGTGATATGCTGACAGGGAGCGCTGCCCCTCGTGCCTCCCCGGTGGGCCCCAGAGAAAGCCCATTTGCCACACCTGCACACACCTGCCCGTCTGCACACACCTGGCCATGGCAAACACAGCACCTTGCATACCTGAGGGCCCAAAGTTCTGCCGGGTGAGGAAGACGACGTGGTCGTGGTGCTCAGCATGGCCGGGGTCCTGGCGCTGCTGGGAGTGCGCCCAGCGGCAGACCTGCTCCAGGCTGCGCGTGGGGTTCCCGCGCTCGATCAGGCTCAGGGACTGCAACGCAGGGTGCAGCGGTCAGAGCCCTGTGGCCGCCCTCCTTCCCTTTACAGCTGAGGACACCGAGGCCCAGGAGCACCCGGCTGTCCTGACCCAGCCCTCCCTACTTCAGGGGAGTATCGAGCACCCATGTGCCAAGTGCTGAGCTGGGCCCTGCACCTGCTGTGTGCCCCAGGAAGCTGGCACACATCATTTCTCACACCCTCAACTAATCTGCAGGGCAGGTGTTGTTACGGACAAACGTGTGGACATAGGAAAAGCATTTCCTCTGTGCTGGCACCTCACATCCACTAGGTCATTTAATCCTCACACTAGGATCCTGTTCGTCACCCATTTGGGGAGCACAGGGGCAGGTCTGAGGTGGCAGGGCCCAGGGCTCAGCCAGGGCAGCCTTGGTCTCATCACTGCCCTCCCGCCACTTCCTCAAGGATAGGCCCTTCCAGCTGGACGGCCCAGGACAGGCCGTTCCCCCGACTGGAGGGGACCCACTTACCACCCCCAACTGCCTCCACCACTGAAGACCTTCATTCCTAATGCTCTCAGGGTTCTGACTCTGGGGTCCACTTTTCTCCTAGATGCCTGTCCCCTCACCCACCCCACCCCATAGCTGGCCCGACCCCACCTGCCCCCAAGGCGTTCACCTGTCGGTAGCCGACCATGATCAGGCGGACCAGGGCAATGTTTATGTGGACCCCCAGGGACTCGTCGTGGTATATCTCATCCACCTGAGAGGAGAGAGGAGCATGCAGTGTAAGGGGACACAGACCCTGGGAAGGACCTACCACGTGCCCAGGTGATCTTATTTCACCCTCTCCGTAAGCCTATCAGGCGGGCATTCTTGTTCCTACTTGACAGGTGAAGACATTGAGGCTGCGGGAGGGAAATACCTTGCCCGAGGACCCGTAGCCAATAAGCTGCAGAGCCAGGATCCAAAACCCTGAGCTCTCTCCACCAAGCCGAAGCCTGGAGGAGCCCGGCCTCAGGCTCCGCGCCTGTGGCCATGACGCGCGCCCTTCCATTTCCGTTTCCCTGCAAGAGCCCCTTGCAGAAACGTCACACGGCTCAGGGAACCCCAGCTCAGGTCGCTCCTCCTGGCCTCTATCTTCCCAGTGACCATGGAATCATCTGCCTGCCCCGCAGTGCCCAGGCCCTGGGGGCAGCCACGGACACCCCTTCAGGGCGAGCCCAGGAAAGCTGCAGGGCCTGGGGGCAGCAGTGGACACCCCTTCAGGGCGAGCCCAGGAAAGCGGTGCTGCAGGGCCTGGGGGCAGCCGCGGACACCCCTGCAGGGCGAGCCCAGGAAAGCTGCAGGGCCTGGGGGCAGCCACGGACACCCCCTCAGGGCGAGCCCAGGAAAGCTGCAGGGCCTGGGGGCAGCAGTGGACACCCCTTCAGGGCGAGCCCAGGAAAGCGGTGCTGCAGGGCCTGGGGGCAGCAGCGCCGGCACCCACCGCCTGGAACCACTCAGACACGCAGACTCTGGCGGCACCCCAGACCCAGCGAGGCAGAATCTGCACTTGAACAAGACTCCAGGTGACTCTCGGGCATGGTCAGGTTTGAGGAGCACAGTCTTGGAAACTCCCTTCTCCCTGTGGGCCCCGGGAACGGTGGGGCAGTTCCTCACACGGTTCTCAAAGAATCCGAGCATCGCGGCGACGCCCCAGTCCCATCCACATCCTGTCCAGGAAGGCCCTGAGCAGCACCCATGACAGACGGACCTCGGCCCCTGCTTGTCCACTCCCAAGGGCAGGGAGCCCACCCACTCCTGAGACGCCAGTCCCATTACTGGAAAACTCCAGCTTTTTTGTTTTAAAGAACTTCTTTTCTCGTGGATATAAAACATTTCACTGTGAAAAAATTTGCAAAGTACTAAAAAGTAAAAGAAGAAAATTAAATCCCCTAGACTATTATTAGCCGGCTACATAACCACAGCTACCACACTTCCTTCCGCACCTCTGTGCTGAGTACGTGTATCTACACATCGAGGTTATCTTATAAAGCTGACTGAATATACAGTCTGTATTTTGCTTGTTTCATTTAACATTATTCTGTGTATTTAAAACACATGTTATAGACCATCACTTATTTAACTAATCCCTTATCGTTGGGCATGTAGAGACTCAGAAAGAAGTCACTTCTTAGAGTGCTGGGTTCAAATTCCGACTCTGCCCCTTTGAGGTATGTGACTTGTGGCAGGTCAGGTCACTCCATAGAACCTCTGTTTCTTTTCCTGTAGAATGAGGATAATAACGGCCCTGTGATGGGGCTGGCACGCTAGCACGCGAAAACATCCGGGACCCATGAGTGAGCCACACAAGGCAGGCAGGCCCACGGGCACGGGCCCCGCCTCCTCTCTCCTGCAGGACTTGCCAGGGCTGGGGGCGGGTCTCCTGCCTGCTCCGGTTCTCATCACTCCTGTCTCTCCATGTCCCTCAATCACCAATTCTTTTTTCATAAGCAAAGGAATCGACCTACAAGCCACAAAGGGGGCGGTTGTCAGCCACACACGGAGCGAGGGTGCTTCCAGGCCGACAGGCCTGAGCGTCTCTGGGGGAGGGGAGGGGGGGTAATTGGAGCCCTGCATCTGGACAGACACCTCTTCTGGGCCAGCCGAGGACTGACAGCCAGGCTGGGGCCCAGAGCTTGGCAGCAAAAGCGGCAGGCACTGTGGAGGCCCAGCCCCAGCACCGGGCTCTCTAGTGCCCAGAACTGGCAGCTGCCCCAGTACAGGAGCGGCTGGACTTCAGAGCAGCCGCGTGGGGCTCTGGCTGCAGGCATGCCGGCGCCCACATCCGGGTCCAGTTAATTAGTGAGACTGAAGACCAGCACCCACTGGGGCAAACCAGTCCCCTCCCAACACCCTACAGCAAGGACGGACTGACAGAAAGTTCAACTGACAGGGGGGCTTCTTTCTGGCCCTGCTCCCCTTCCCCAGAGGAGCAAAGAAGATGGGAAGGGGGGCGGAATGCTTAAATGCTGTGATGGTTAGGCTCATGTGTCAACACGGCGAGGTACTTGTGCCCAGTTGTTTGGTCAAGCAAGCACTGGGCTAACTGTAATACAAGGGCATTTATGCTAAGCCCCCTCTTGAAGTAGAGGGACTGGACTTCAACACCCCAGGGTCCACAGGATGGAGGAATAGAGTGTAGATTAGAGCGGACTTACTGGTGTTTTGCTGGGGAACTACTGTGATTAGTAAGGGAAGAAATTGTAGAAAGTGGCCATGGTTGTTGCTGAGGGTAGGGAGAGGGAAGAAGAGATATGATGTGAGGGCATTTTCAGGATTTGGAGTTGTCCTGGGTGGTGCTGCAGGGACAGATGCTGGACATCGTGTGTCCTGCCATGGCCCACTGGGTGGGCTGGGGGAGAGTGTAGACTACAACGTAGACCACAGTCCATGTGGTGCAGCAGACTCCAAAATGTATTCACCAGGTGCAGTGAATGTGCCACGATGATGGAAGAGGTTGTTGATATGGGAGGAGTGGGGTAGATGGGTGGGGGTATATGGGGACCTCATATTTTTTTAATGCAACATTTAAATGAAAATAAAGGAAAAAAAAAAAAAGAAAATGGCTTAAAGAGATCCAAGTCCAAACATGAAAAAATAATTTTTTATAGTAAGTGTTAAATAAAAGGAATATGCATGAAAAAAAAAAAACAACAAGGGCATTTATGGACTTTAGTCACCATTGACTTTACCACAGTGGTACATCGTATACCTGATTACAATTACATCAATCAGGGAGATTGCCATCAGCAATGAGCGACGATTAACCCAATCAACTGAATGCCTTAAAAGGGGAAGTGATTCCAGCATTGAGTGAGAATTTCCCAGCTCGTTTTTAGACAGCCAACATCTCCCAGAACTCATCAAGGACCTTCATTGGACTTTCATCAGAACCCCTGGTTTGCAGCCTGCCTGCGGAACTTGGACTTGTGCATCCCCACGGTCACGTGAGAGACTCAGATAAAATCTCTTACTACTGACAGATATCTCCTGTTGATTCTGTTTCCCTAGAGAACCTGACTAATACAAATGCCTTCAGCCATTGTCCTCCTCAACCCCAATACCCCGGGCTTGTCCTAGGAGGACTTGCTATGCTATACATTCCCATGTTAGGTATTTTAGCTCTACTTTTAGTAATATGTATAACCTTGGACTTTCCCTTTAAACCACTGTCACACTACATAATAGTACGCTAGTTACAAACATTATGTTGGGCTTTCACCTTTTCTATTGAGTTCCAAAGATTAACACACATCCTTTATACCAATTCTGCATACGTTAAGCATCAGCTTTCCATTCTCTAACTCATTCTATTTTCTGGTGACCCATATTCTAGTTATTAACTCCATGAGATTACACAATATATTTAGTTGACAGTAGCTCAATCGTGCAGTCTTTGTCCTTTTGCGTCAGGCTTGCTTCACTCAGCATAAAGTCCTCCAAGTTCATCCATGTTGTCATATGCTTTACAATTTCATTTCTTCTTACAGCTGCATAATATTCTATTACATACATATACCACATTATCCATTCATCAGGTGATAAGACACCTGGGTTGTTTCCATCTTTTGGCTATCGTGAACAACACTGCTATGACCGTAGGTGTGCAGATGTCTATTTGTGTCACTGCTCTCAGTTCTTCTGGGTATATACCAGTAGAGGTATTGCTGGGTCACGTGGCAAGTCTATATTCAACTTCTTTAGGAACTGCCAAATACTCTCCACAGTGGCTATACCATTCTCCATTCCCACCAACAGTGAAAAATTGTCCTATCTTTCCACACCTTCTCCAATACTTGTAGTTCGTTCTTTTTAATAGTAGCATTTTTAACAGATGTGAAATTATAGCTCATGGTAGCTTAGATTTGCATTTCCCTAATTGCTAGTGATGTTGAACATTTTTTATGTGTTCAGTTTTTTTTTGCCATTTGTATTTCTTCTTTGGACAAATGTCTACTCAAGTCTTTGCCCAGTTTTTCAATTGAGTCACTTGTCTTTTATATTGTTGAGCTGTAGCATCTCTTTACATATTATGGATATTAAACCCTTATCAGATATGTGATTTCCAAATATCTTTTCCCATTGAGTCAGCTGCCTTTTCACCCTTTTGACAAAGTCCTTTGAGGTGTGAAAGTGTCTAATTTTGAGGAGGTCCCATTTATCTATTTTTCCTTTTGTTGCTTGTGCTTTCAGTGTAAGGTACAAGAAACCACTACCTACCCACAAGATCTTTCAGATGCTTAGCTACATTTTCTTTTAGTAGTTTTATGGTCTTGGCTTTTATATTTAGGTCTTTGATCTATTTTGAGTTGATTCGTGTATAGGGACTGAGATAGGGGACATCGTTCATTCTTTTGATTATGGATATCCAGTTCTCCCAGCATCATTTGTTGAAAAGACTGTTTTGTCCCGTTAATATGGCTTTCATAGGTTTGTCAAAAACCAGTAGCCATAGAGGTGAGAGTTTATTTCTGGACCTTCAATTCTATTTCACTGATTGATGTATTTATCTTTATGCCAAATACCATAATGTTTGGACCACTGTAGCTTTGTAATGTTTCAAGGTCAGGCAGTGAAATTCCTCCCATGTCGCTCTTCTTTTTAAGAATGCTCTTGGCTATTGGGGTGCACTTTCCCTTCCAAATGAATTTGATAATTGCCATTTCTATTTCTATAAAGTAGGCTGTTGGAATTTTGATTGGTATTGCATTGAATCTATAAATTGGTTTGGGTAGGAATGACATCTTCATGATCTTTAGTTTCCCAATCCATGAACATGGAATGTCTCTCCATTTGTTTAGGTTTTCATTGATATATTTTAGCATTGTTTTGAAGTTTTCTGCATGTAAGTCCTGTACGTCTTTGGTTAAATTGATTCCTAGGTATTTGAGTCTTTTTGTTGCTATTGTAAATGGAATTTTTTCCCTTATTTCCTCCTTGATTGTTCAATACTAGTGTACAGAAACATTACTGATTTTTGTGTTGATCTTTTATCCTGCCACTTGCTGAACTTGTTTATTAGCTCAAGTAGCTTTGTCATAGACATCTCAGAATTATTTAAATATAGGATCATGTCATTCATCAATAGTGAGAGTTTTACTTCCTCTTTTCCTATTTGGATGCCTTTTTCCTTCTTGTTTAATTGCCCTAGCTAGAACTTCTAGCACAATTTTGAATAATGGTGACAGTGGGCATCCTTGTCTTGTTACTGATCTTAGAGGGAAAGCTTTCAATCTCTCCCCATTGAGTATGATGTTGGCTGTGTGTTGTTTATATATGCCCTTTATCATATTGAGGAATTTTACTTCTCTTCCTATCTTTCCAATTGTTTTTATCAAGAAAGGATGCTGGCAGCAGAAGTGGCTCAAGTGTTGAGCGCTTGCTTCCATGTATGAGGTCCTGGGTTTGATATTTGATACCTGTTAAAAAAACAAACAAACAAACAACATACCAACAAATGAAAACACCAACTCAGGGGAGCCAGTCAGTGTAGCTCAGTGGTTGAGCACTGGCTTCCCATATACAAGGTCTAGGTTCAATTCCTGGCACCAGTACCTCAAAAAAAAAAAAAAAAGAATGTTGGATTATTTTGTTGAATGCCTTTTCTGCATCAATCAAGATGATCATGTGTGGTTTTTTCCCCTTCAGTTTGTTAATCTTGTATATTAAGTTAAATGATTTTCTTATGTTGAACCACCCTTGCATACCAGGGATAAGTCCCATTTGGTCATGGTAGATAAGTCTTTTGATATGCTGTTGGATTCTATACGCAAGTAACTTCTTGAGAATTTTTGTATCTCAGTTCATCAGAATGATTGGTCTGAAATTTCTTTTCTTGTGTCTTTATCTGGTTTTGGTATTATGGTGATGTTGGCTTCATAAAATGTATTGGGTAATTTTCCTTCCTCTTCAATTTTTTGGAAGAGTTTAAACAGCACTGGTATTAATTTTTCTCAAAATGCTTGGTAGAATTCACCTGTGAAACAAACTGGTCCTCGACTTTTCTTTGTTGGGAGATTTTTGATAACTGATTTAATCTCTTTACATATGCTTGATATGTTAAGTTCTTGCTCTGTGACTGTAGGTTGTTTGTGCATTTCAAGGAATTTGTCATTTCATCTATGTCGTCTGGGTTGTTGGCATACAATTTCTCATAATGTCTTCTTATGACCCCTTTTATTTCTGTGGGGTCAGTTGTAACTTCTTTTTCTTTTCTGATTGTATTTATTTGTGTCTTCTCTCTTTTTTTCTTTGTTAGCACAGCTAAGAGTTTGTCAATTTTATTGATCTTCTCAAAGAACGAGCTTTTGGGGGAGCAGATGTGGCTCCAGCTGTGGAGCACCTGCTTCCCAAAAGGGAAGTCCTGAGTTCAGTTCCTGGCGCCTCCTAAAAACAAAAAAACAAACAAACAAAAGGAAAAACCAACTCAGGGGAGCTGATGTGGCTCAGTGGTTGAGGGCCAGCTTCCTACATATGAGGTCCCAGGTTCAATCCCCGGCCTCAGTACCTAAAAATAATAAACAAACAAACAAACAAACTTTAGGTTTTGTTGATTTTCTCTTTTTTTCCCCCTCAGTTTCATTGATTTCTGCTCTAATCTTTATTATTTCTTTCCTTCTGCTTGCTTTGGAACTGGCTTGCTGTTCTTTTTCTATTTTCTACAATTGTTCAGTTAGATCTTTGATTTTAGCTCTTTCTTTATTTTAAAATAGGCATTGAGGGTTATAAATTTCCCTCTCAGGACTGCCTTTGCCGTATCCCATAAGTTTTGATAGGCTGTGTTCTCATTTTCAATTATCTCAATATATTTACTAATTTTTTTGGTCCACTGATTATTTAGGAGTGTGTTGTGCAGCCTCCACACATTTGTGACTTTACCTCTTTCCTGTGTATTATTGATTTCCAGTTTCATTCTATTATGATCTGAGAAGGTGCTTTGCATAATTTCAATCTTTTTATATTTATTGAGACCCACATTGTGCTTTAACATGTAGTCTATCCTAGAGAAAGATCCATGAGCACTTGCAAAAAATGTATACCTGCTGAATTTGGGTGCAACGTTCTGTATATGTCTGTTACGTCTAGCTCATTTATCGCATTGTTTGAGTTTTTTGTTTCCTTGTTGATCTTCTGACTAGTTGTTCTTTCTAATGATGTGAGTAGTGTGCTAAAGCCTCCAACTATTAATGTAGAGGTATCTATTTCTCCCTTCAGTTTTGCCAGAGTTTGTCTCATGTATTTTGGGGCATCCTGGTTAGGTACTTAGATATTTATGATGTTACTTTTTTCCTGGTGAATTGTCCTTTTTATTAACATATAATAGCCTTCTGTATCTCTTAGAACTTTTTTGCATTTAAAGTCTGTTTTGCCTGATATTAATATAGCTACTCCTGCTCTTTTTTCATTATTATTTGCATGGAGTATCTTTTTCTAACCTTTCAATTTCAGCCAGTTTGTATCCCTGGGTCTAAGTAGGCAGCATATGGATGGCTCATGCTTTTTTATCATTCTGTTAGCCTTTATCTTTTGATTGGGGAATTTAATTCATTCACATTCAATGCTTTACTGTAAATGCATTATTTACTTCCACCATTTTATTTTTTGGTTTTCATATGTCATGTCTTATTTTCATCTGTCTTTTTCCTCTTTGATTATCCTTTCTGCTATTCTTGTCTTCTATACTTTACTCCAAGCCTCTCTCTCCTGGTCTTTTTCTTTCAGGTTGTAAGACTCCCTTAATATTTCCTGTAAAAGTGGGTTCTTTTTTACAAACTTTATTAGTTTCTGTTCATTTGTGGATATTTTAAACTCACCTTCATATTCGAAGGACAATTTTGTTGGATAAAGAATTGTGAGCTGACAGTTTTCCTCTTTTAGTATCCTAATTGTATCATATCACTGTCTTCTCACCACCATGGTTTCTGATGAGAAATCCACACTAAGTCTTGCTGGATGTCCCTTGTATGTGATGGTTTGCTTCTCCTTTGCTGCTCTCAGAAGTTTCTCTTTATCTTTGACAGTTGACATTCTGAGTAGTATGTGTCTTGCAGTAGGTCTATTTGGATTTATCCTAAGTGGAGTATGCTGTGCTTCTTGGACATGTGAGTTCATTTCTTTCATGAGCATTGGGAAGTTTTCAGCCATTATTTTCTCAAATACTCTTCCTACACTTTCCCCCTTCTCTTCTTCTTCTGGAATTCCCATGACATGAATGTTGCTGTGTTTTGTGTTATTCAACTCCCCTCTCTTCAATTTTTTCCATTCTTCTCTCTCTTCAATTTCAGCTGTTCTGTCTTTGGTATTACTTATTTTTTCTTCTATCATTTCAAGTCTTTCTGTTGTATGCCTCTAATGTGTTTTTTCATCTCACCTATCATGTCTTTCATTCCCATAAACTCTGCTTTCTATTCAGGTTTTCAAATTCTTCTTCGTGCTCTCTCAGTGTCTTCTTGATGTCCTTTTATCTCTTTAGGCATATTGTTTTTCAACTCATTAATTTTATTTTGGAAATTTCTGTGCATCTTGTTGATTGGTTGTCTCAAATCCTATGTCTTTTCTGGGGCTTTGATATATTCGTTTCCTTGGGCCATTTCTTCCATTTTCTTAGTGGGTCTTGTAATTTTTTTGCTGATGTCTAGGCAACTGATTATGATGGTAAGATTACTCAGATGCTCTATTTCTCTCTCATAGGGATTTAGTGGCAGGAGGTTGTGTGTTACTGCTGTTCTTGATTCTTGGTTTAACCTGGTCTGGGTCTTTAGAATTTTCCCTGTTAGTTGCTCAAATCTGGGCCCTGGACCCAGTAATGGGTTGCAGACCTACTTCCAAAGGCCTTGGGTAGGGAGGCTGGAAAGGCTGGAAAAAACTCTAACTTGCTTTTAATTTCCTCATGTGCACTTCCTTAGTCTGTCAGTAGATGGTGCTCTTTGCCAGCCCTCTCAGTTCAAAGCCTGTCAGCATTTGCGGCAACACAGACTGGATCAAGGTGGAGGCCAAGACCCTCGTAATTCAAACGTTTCAGAGGCAGTTCTCCAACCTTTGCTGGCAGCCCTCTCTATTTTCCCAGGCAGGGAATAATTTCACTCCCTCTGAGTCTTCAACAACCATGCCCAGTCAGTAGAGATGCTGAGTGAGAGCGTTATATCTCTTTAGTCCCTTGCCAGCTCCTAAGGCAAAAAAAACGGTGCGGCCCCACCCAGCCTGGAAGGGGTCCTGGGACACAGCAGACCAAAATTGTGGGTCAAAGCTGATTCAGGCTTAGGCTGTGTCCTCTCTCTCCCCTTTCCTGGGGAGGCTGATCCCTGCAGCCCCCTTTGTCTGTAGCTGTTGGCCCTGAGGCCTGAGAACTCAAGTGTCTGTAGGATGGGGGAGGATGACAACAGTTGCAGCTGTTGCTTTTAACTCACAGGTGTGCCTTCACGATTCTTTTCCTTGTCCCTCTCTTCTGGGCATTGTCTAGCCTTCCCCTCATGTCCTAAAACCGAGAAGATTTTTTTCCCAGGCTATTCTGCCTGTCCTCTAGCTATTTTTCTAGGAGAGAAGAGAGTCCTGTATCTTTCTAGTGTACCATCTTCGCGGAAACCTCCTGGGCCTGTTTCTAGAATCTGCTTTCAAATATCTTCTCCTCCTGTCAAGCAGGTACCCTGACTGGACCAAATGCAAGGTGGTGGTGTGTTAGTAAACTGCAGAGGGCCTAGGCCGGGAATCGTTGTAAGAAACCCTTCCCTGTTCTCCTGTAACCCTGCAGGGTGAGGCCCAGAAGGCTTCGGGGTCATGCCCTGGGAGCAGGAATTCTGGAAGGAGAGTCCTTTGGTGTTGGAGCTCTGGGCACCTCAAGCAGGAAGGCCTGGTCTTGCCTGTGCCTGGAGGAGAGAGCTGGGCCCGGGGGAAGCCCATGGGAGGGCAGCTGGCAGCCTGTCCTGTGGGCCAAGCCAAGACCAGCCTCCCCTTGGCAATCCCCAAGCTCCCTGACTTAGGGAACATCTGCCCTGCGGAGCTACAGAGCAGAATGTCCACCTACTGCTTGGCAGCCAGATTCAGGCAGTTTTCAAACAGGGAGGGCTGAGGGGGGCTAGTCCTGGCAAGACCCTGGGGCATTAAGCCCACCCCGCACTCAAACAGAAGAGAAAGCAGTAACTGCAGCTTGAAGGCTGGCACAGCCCATGAGGTCCCCTCCGTCACCTCCCTGAAACCTCCCAGCCACCTGCCCACAAGGAAGTACTATCCCTATTTTTTCAAATAAACTTTTTATTTTAGAAACCTTTTACATTTACAGAAAAGTTGCAAGAATATTACAGATTTTCCTATATCACACACCCAAGTGCCCCTAGAGTTAACATTACTACGGTACATTTGTCAATCTAATGAACCAATACTGACACATTATCATCATCTCAGGTCCATTCTTATTTCAGATTACCTTCATTTTTGTCTAATGTCCTGCATCTGTTCCCAGGATCCCTCATGAATTTGGTCATCATGTCTCCTTACAATTCTCTAGGCTGTGACAGTTTTTTTTTACTTGCCTAGTGTTTGACGACCTTGACGGTTTTGAGGAGTACTGGTCAGGAATTCCATGCCTGTCCTTCAATCTGAGGTTCAGCTTCCATTTGCACATACTTAGACAGGGGTGACGGGTTTTGAGGAGGAAGACCCCAGAGGGAATGTGCATCCTTACCACGTCACGTCATGAGCACATTCTGTCAGCACAACTCATCCCCCAGGTGAGCCTCTGCACCTGGCGGAGGGAGCGTTTGCCAGGGGTCTCCGATGCCAGGTTACTCTTTCCCCTCCTTTCCACACACACTACACGTATGCTTTCCATTCATACATACTCTTTAGAACGGAGTCACTAAGTGCAACCCACACTTGGTAAGTAGGGAGTCAAGATCCACCTCCTTGAGGAAGGAATATCTACATAAACTATTTGGAATTCTTCTGCATGGGAGAATTGTCTCTTCTCCCCCATTTACTTATTTGATCGTTATTTATATCAGTATGGGCCGTGGATATTGATATTATACCCTGGGCTATAATCTATCCCTACATTATTTTGTGGCTCAACTTGTTCAGCATTGGCCATTAGGAGTTCTTTCATTTGGCTCCTGTGTTCTTTTAACATAACCCCATCATTTTGGGTTTTTGAGCAGTTCTTTACTTTCTAGCACTACAAGATACTCCAGGCTCATATTGTATATTCCCTGCCCCAGACCTGGAATCAGCCATTTCTCCAAGGAGCTCCAGGGAGAAGGGTATATTATCCTGATGTTAATGGTGAGAAAAGGAGGCCCAAGGCGATGAAGTGATCGTCTAAGGATAGCAAACACGGTCAGAGTTCAAACCCAGGTCGCCTGAACACCTGAGTTGCTCGTGTGCTTTCCCTGCTCTGAACTTGCTGCCTCTGAACATTGACAGCACTGCTTGAAGACAGGGGGACAGCCACAATGACCTCTCCTGACCTTTCTAAGTCCTAGGGAGGTGAATGCAGCATGAAGTCCCAGGAGCTTGGATCATCCCTCTGGCCCTGCAGTCCCGGCCCCACTAACAGCTGGGCATGCGGTCACTGCACGGGCCGTGAGTGCCCACGCCCTGGGCACCTGAGACACATACTGCATTTCATCGCTCTTCTCACGTTTACGATGGCTTTAGGCCAGGGAGCAGGTGCCACGTGGTGGTCATTGCCTGTGCAATCCCTTTGTTATTCCTGGTGGCTTCACGGGACACCACAACCCTGGATGTTTCGGGCAAGGAACCATTTCAGGACAATCAGAGAGGAATGTGAGTGCTCGCAGGTGTCTGAAAACCTCCCACTGACACCCTCAGGTAAGGCTGAGAACTCGCCAGCATCAGGACTTGTAGAATGGGTGTCAGTGGCTTGGACGAAATCCCAGGGGTAAGAGTGGAGCGCACTATTACAAAGTGCGGCCTCACCGGTGCTCCTGAAGGCGCCGGGGGCAGTACTGACCGTGATTACTCTGCTGAAATGTGACTTGGAAGACTAACACTCTGAGTGAAAGGAATTTTTAGGAATACCTTCGTTTTCCATATTTTCATATCTATGTGAAATGTAATAAAATCTATGTCTAAATAAGTCTAAAAGAGCTCTTGTAATTAAGTATAAAATAAAAAATGCTAAATCATAAGATTGTATCATAGTTTAATTGGTGGCATGTTTTTCTTTCTTAAGTACATAAAATGATGGTACATCTGACAATCAACGGTGTCCTAGACTTAATGAAATGCGGCGTGTGTTCATACGTATGCATGAGCTTGTCTGTGTGTGCACACTAGATTTGGTGTGGTACATGTGGGTACATGTACCTACACAAACATACCTGTATCACTCGCATGGGTAATGACTACACGTGTGCATGTATATATCATGGGTGTGCAAGCATGTAATTTATGTGCATGTGCATGCCCGAGTGTGCATGAATGTATATCAGTAACGTACTTGCTGCCTGCAGACTGAGCTCCCTGCCCTTCCCAGGCCCTCGGGGACTGACCATGCAGTGGCCAGGGCCGAGCATTGGTTTCCTCTGGGTTGGGACGCTGAGACCTCTCCATGATGCATGTTCACTTACGTGTCCCATGGGCAGACCCTGTCTGGGAGCTCACCGGTCAGATCTTGGAGGCTGAGGTGTCTCACTGAGTGTCTTGATTTGTTTCTTAGTTGCTGCAAGCTCAGCAGTTCCATTCCCTCGCCCCAAGTTCATGGTCATGGCCCCGTTCTTCAAAGGGCTTGTGTGGGCTACGCTAGCACTTTCAACCGGCATGCCTCTTGGCTGAGAGTTCTCCTGGCACCCAGCTGCTCAGCACACCTCACGCCCAGGCTGTTTGTGTAGTGTGGCTCCAGAGAGCACAAGGGACGGCCCACCCAGTGCAACAGAGTCCCTTTCACAAGGCCACAATGCTCAGCACTTATCCCCCACAACCAATTTGCAAAATGCAGGCGCCTTTACGTCCAGCCCGGGTCTGCCCGTGTGCATAGAGAGGCAGTGTGGAGGCCCGGCTGTGACCTCACCTCTCGGAGCCCACAGCTCCTCATCTGTAGTGTGGAGGGAAGGCACCTTGTGCGTCAAGGATGAGGGTGATGGCAAATGTCAAGCACGGGGAAGGGCAGAGCTAGTACACTGTATGTGCTCCATGAATGGCATCTGTTGGTGTGAACCTTCTCCTTTCCATTTTGGGAGCCGACAGGTGGCCCATGACATCACCCCCAGAAACAGGATTTCAGGAGTCTGAACTCCAGTATATCAACTGAGCACTTGGTGAGCTGCGAAGACACTCGTGGGCCTGACTTCTCCTGCGCACAGAACCTCACCGTTCACTCTTTTGCGGTTCAGCCTGGTCTCTGCCCAGTGGGCTTGCTTTCACAACATAAGCCCCATGTGTGGGGCCCGGTGGCCCTTCCTAGAGTGGGCTTTCCCAGCCATGGCACTAAGGGCATTTTGATGTTGATACTGGTAATTACTGGTTTTGAGGGGACTGTCCTGAGCATTACAGGATGTTCAGCAGCGTCCCTGACCTCTACCCACTAGATGCCAATTGTGACGATCAAAAAATGTCCCCAGACATATCTAAAAGTCCAAGGGGGGCAGGGATGGAAATTGTCCCAGTTGAGAATCACAGCTTTAGAGTGAGTCAGTTTTTGCTTTCAGTTTTTGGGGTCTGAGTGCCTAAAAGCAGTGTTAGGTTTTTGTTTGTTCTGGGGGAGATGAAGGGACAGAAGAAGAGGAAAGGGACAAAAAAAAGGAGGAAGGGATTTGTATCCTTCCACAAGGAGGATGAGCTGCTCTGAAGGCCCACACACCCCTGAAAGGAGAAGGCCTGGCAAGGGAAACTGTCAGCATGAATGCAGTTTTTGTGGTGTTCAAAACCAGACCTCATGATGACTATTTACCATGCACCATGTGCCAACGGAATGCCACCCTCCCTGGCCGAGGCCACCAAGGCCATGCCTGACAGCTGTCCACACCCAAACCTCCTGGGTGTGGAAGGAGCACCAGGCTTTTCCAAGCAGGACGCCTGAATGGGCTCTGGGCTCCGCAAGGGCTCCCAGCCGGTCGGAAGCTGGCACGATGCCCGCAGGAGCACCAGCCAACTCCCCAGCAGCCACTGCCAGGACCTTTGTGCTGTAGTCTGTCTGGGAGGGCGGGGTGGGGGCTGACAGGGAGCCTGCCACCCAGACAGGTGAGCTGCCCAGAGTGGTCCTGGAGAAAGCAGAGCCTGGAAGCTTCTGGCTGCAGCCTGGCTCAGACAGAACCAATACCAGGGCCTCTTCCCCCCGCCGCCCCTCGCGCCAGCTCCAGCCCTGGGAGGACGCCAGCGTCCCCACATCCAAGGAAGTGCTCACCGCAGAGATTGGGCACGTCACCCCAGGCTGAGGAGCGTGAGCAGGCATGAGCAGAGCCTGACTCTGGCCCTGCCCCCCGCTGGCAGCCCCAACCCCAGCCGGGAA
The DNA here is from genome assembly GCF_030445035.2 of Dasypus novemcinctus. Classification (NCBI taxonomy): domain Eukaryota; kingdom Metazoa; phylum Chordata; class Mammalia; order Cingulata; family Dasypodidae; genus Dasypus; species Dasypus novemcinctus. The sequence goes on along the minus strand of NC_080678.1, from coordinate 79,750,292 downwards.
TCACGCCTGGGAACCACGCTCCAGGTTCCAACTCTGCTTAAGGGCTGCGTCTCAGGAAGCTCATCCGTCCAGGGGCAGCACGCCTCCCACTCCCCAGGCCAGGAGTCCAGGGATCTTCCTTCTCCCTCCTCTCCACAGCTGCTTGTCCCCAAGTTCTGCCACAGCAGCAGAAAGGGAAAAGCACACTCGGGAATCAGACAGATCTGAGTTTGAATCCCGCCTCACCACTTACTGGCTGAGTAGATTTTGAGCAAGACATTTGGCTTCTTGGAGCCTCAGAAGTAAAAGTAGGGAAGCGGATGTGGCTCAAGCAATGAGCTCCTGCCTACCATACAGGAGGTCCCGGATTCGGTTCCTGATGCTTTCTGGAGAAGATGAACAAGACAGTGAACTGGCGTGACAGGCAGGCGTGGCAAGCTGACACAACAAGGAGACACAAAGAGGAAAGACAATGAGAGATACAGCAAAGCAGGAAGCAGAGATGGCTCAAGTGACTGAGCACCTCTCCCACATGGGAGGTCCCAGGTTCGGTTCCTGGTGCCTCCTAAAGAGAAGACAAACAGACACAGAAAGCACAGAGCAAACGGACACAGAAAGCGCACAGTGAGTACAAACAACGGGGTGGGGGCGGGATAAATAAATAAGTCTTTTTCCAAAAAAAGAAGCAAAAGGAGTGTGAACTGCATGAGGCCATCGTGAGGACTCAAAGAGCCATCTATAAAATGCTCAGCTCAGCAACCGACGTGCAGCAGGTGCTGAACAAGACTGACGATTGGAGAGAGCTCTGAGAGGCCCCTCCGTGATCCCATCGCCAGGTCTCTGCGCTCCATCGTTCCTCCCTCAAATCCACCGTGTGTACCACCATCTGGAACCGGTCCACGCCTCTTCCATCCAGCCACGGCTAAACTGGTGAGAGGCAGCTGCAGCCTCCACTGCCACCCCCGCACACTGTCTGCCCTCTCCTCGCTGCCTCCGCAGTGGCTGTGCGGCCCCTGCAGGCTCTGCCCCTCACCAAATCCCCCTCTCCTCCAAGGCCAGCCTCGGCTCTAACCTCCTCCAGGAAGCCTTCCTTTCTCCCCATTCCACGGGGATGGCTGCCTCTCGAAGCTCCTTCGGCGCTGCCCTCAAGTGGGATGGAGCCTTGTTTTGCAGCCAAACTAAAGCTTCCAATACAGGACGTGTTGCCAGACTCTTTCCTCTTCCATTCTAATTTCAAGGCTAGGCACACAGCAGGCACTCACTAAATGCTGAAACAATGTTTCAAAGGGCTCAGTGCAAAGATTTGAAGAACCATTAAGGAAAGTGACCTGGTACAGATGGGTAAATCAAGGCACAGAGAAAGACAAGTTCATCCAGGGCCCACCAGCCTGAGAGGGAGGGAAGAGAAAGGGTCCTTACCAGTCACGTGGAGCTGCATGAATATTTACAGCACGTCTCCAGCTTAATTCAAGAGTTAAAGGAGAGGTGGGACAACCCTGCCTCATTCTCTCGGCTGCCCCCAGAACGGCAGGTCCGAGCACCCGAGCACCCGAGCATTTCACTCACGATTCCTGCCCCTCCTGGGTGAGCGGGACAGAACCATCCAGCCTGGGAACCTCCTCTCTGACCCTGCTAGCCCAGCCCAAGATCAGGATCAGAAATGACCGGAGGCAGGCGGGCACTCCGGGGAGAATGCCAAGTGACACCCTCTTTACTGGCTCTGTGAAGTCCCCCACGGGAGCCGGCGCTTCAGCATCCCAGACAAACAAGAGATCCACACAACGGACAGGATGTGCCGCTGGCCCCCCAGGAGAGGGGACAAGAGGCCTCGAAGAGAGGTTGGCGGCCCGCCATCCGCTCCCACCTGCTCCCTCCACAAGGGGCCGGAACTCTGGCTTGGCTGTCCCTCTGTGCTCCGGGAAGCCAGAATCCCACACTGTGCACCAGGCAACAGCCCCGAGAGCCACGGCCACAGGTCCCAGGGCCTTAACGAGACCCATCTGATCGCGTCACGTTTCTGTCTGGGCAAGCCCTTCAGAAGTAAACTTTGCTCTATGGAAAGTAATATTCCTTTCTATGGCCCTCCAAGAGACCTCTCCCAGTTTCCAAGGGAAGGCCCTAAATTCTGCTTGGGGAAAGAGTTCCCATCAGCACCTCCACTCCCATTACTCTCCTAACTTCCTGCCTTGAACCTCGGGTTTCATCCTTTACCACTGCCCCAAAGAGCTCCATGCCCCAGTCGGCCCCTCGGGGCTCTTGCTAGAAGGACTCGGACCAGACCAGCCACTGGCTCTAGTGAGGACCTTGCCAGGGACATACAGTGGCCACAACTTCTGAGTTCCCACCCCAGGCAGGTGTACTGCTAGAAAAACCCAGTATAATATTAAGGCATTGCACCCAACCTTATAATGTTGGAAAAATTCAGTGGCCCTCTTCCTCACCTCCCAGAGGCATGCAGAGCTAAACTGGATAATCAACTTTGTTTGTTTCAACCGGCATAAAAGCTGTAGGAACAGCCCCTAAGGGGAGGGCAGACTTGAGATTGCAGGTCTCCCATCTCCTGGCCAGGAAGGCCTCTTTCCCTTCTGTCTATTCTGCCACACGGAGTGAACAAACCTGGCTGAGGACCACCGGCCCCTCCTCAGGAACCGCAGGGCCTGGCCCAGGCGTGGCCTCCACCCCGCCCCCAGGACACACTCGCTGTCCTGGGGTCACTCCTGACTCCCCTCCCCGCCTGGGACACCAGCGATGGACAGGGCCATCAGCAGGAGGCCGGAGACCCCGCTGTGCAGAGGCCACGGGAGGGGGTGCCCTGGAGTCGGGGAGAGCAGCCTTGGGGGCACAGCCAGCAAGCCAGAGCCAGCTCCCTGAGCCTGGAGTTTCTGAGTGAGGCCATCGGGGAGAAGACTCGTCCCATAGGGTGACAGGGAGACTCGCCTGAGGCCCCATTTATAAAAGGCCTGAAGGAAAAAAATATATATATAAATTAAAAAAATATATATATATATATATGTATATGGTCTGGCTCCCAGCCAGTGCTCAAAATCCATTCTAGTTCTTTCTGTAATTACATCATTTGCATCGGTCTGTGGTCACACACCAGCGTCCAGGCTCTGAGGGCAGGAACGACGTCTCCTACTCCTTCTATGTCCTCCCCGCAGGAAGCTTCTCGTGCCCTGCTTTCTAGGCACAGGTGCTGCTCCGCCTCACCCCCCAGCGGTGGGCTCCGGCCCGGCTGGCCCAAGCCAACCTTCCAGCTGGGGCACCGAGCCCGGGAAGGGCCAGTGAGCCACCCGGCCAGTCTTCCCTGGGATTTCATCTAACAGCAGAGGGCAGGAAAGGCCCTTTGCCCGCGGGTCCCATAGACCGGGCGAGTGGGAGTCTGGGATGTTGTGGTCTATCTCCTGTCAATTTGTCTCAACAAGCATGGACAGACAGGGACAGGGGCAGGGGGAGAGGGTCCTGATGTGGCGGGACCCTAGTCCCTGGGATCGCTGGAGCTGCCCTGTCCTGCAGTGGGCGTGGTCGGCAGCTTCCTTCCAGTATGTCCCTTTGACCTAAGCTGAGCTGGGCCTCTCTCACCTGCAACCACAAGAGCCCTGCACTGTGGAGGGCCGCGGGGGCAGCTCCCCACCTGGCTCTCAACAACTTAGTGGGTGACAGCCAAGGCTAGGGGTGAGGCCAGCTTGGGGGGCAGGGCTCCAGGAAGCCTGTCCCGCCCTCCCAGAACCTGCTGACCTACAGACACCTCAGGCCAGTCAAGACACACCTGAGGAGAGCAAGAGCCACAGAATTCTCCATGGGGGTACCAAGACCGGAGGGGTTCTCTGAAAGAGGCAGTACAGAACAGAACACACCACCCGGGACTGAGAGCTCGGCTGCCTTTCAGACCACCCCGCCCTCCAGCACACTGCACCTTCCGCATTCTCTCCACACCCCCTCTCCCAGAGAGATCCAGAAGGCCAGAGGCAGGCAACAGAGGCAGTGCTTGTGTTTTGGGGGGGGTCCCCCCCACAGAGCTGCTGAGGATTCTCTCCCACCTGGCCAGAATCCAGGGGTGTGGGACAAGTGAGGTGCCGACTCCGGCAGTGAAAAGCCCGTCTGCAAGTCGGACTCCTGGCTGACACCAATAACGAATGCCCTTGACCTGACACCCTGGTCCAAGTCTTAAATTTAGGGAAAACACATCTACTTCAACGGATACCGTGCACTGTGGACAGCTGCCTTTCTGCCTTAACTGCTTCCGATTACCTGGGAGCTGCTTTACAGCTGAGAGCACGCTGGAGAACAGAGGGCAAAGCGAAACATTTGTCGACAGGCCTGCCAATCCTGCGCCTGCCAAGAGAAGCCACATCTGAGTCCCTACTTCCCCATGAAAGGAACAATTCTGATTCATTTACATATTCACTTCCACATTCCTGATATACACATGCATCCATTCTTTGGGTTCTCTTCTGAATCGGTTAGAACACATTCGTTTTTACTGCCATGGGAGAGTCATGATTTTGCCTTTTCTGCACCTGATCTTTCAACGAACCGAAAGGCTCGAGGGCCATGATTAGGCACCAGCTCACGCCCCTGACTTCTTTATCCACAGCTTCAGGAGCACAGGACTCTCCTCCCGTGCTGCCCACTGGTGGGATTAGTTCCCAGCTGTGTGGTCTGAGGCCGGGCCAGGGATGTGGAGCGTCTGGGTGGGGGTGCTCGGTATGGCGAGTGCACTCACATGCATCCTCTCTCCCCCCCACCCCACCCCCAGGGGCTCCAGGCTTAGGGTTAGGGCAATAGCACATCCCAAAAGGAGGTAGCCAGTGGCAGGCTTTCTGCACCGCCTCCTCCCTGGGGCTCCTACAGTTGGGGCAACTTTTACCCCAGCCCTTTTACTGCCGCTGACATCGCAGGCAGAAACCTGCTGCCTTCGCCCTCCCCCCGCTCAGCCTGGGCTGGCGACCCACCTCTCTCATGGCTGCCATCCTTCCACGTTTACTGACCACCTGTCCCGATGAACACTGTGCTCTGTGCTGTCAGGGTTCAAAGAGGATGAGACCAAGTCCCTACTCCCATTCAGATAAAAAATTAGAATAACTTACACACAGATAAATAGCATAGCTATTAACAATAACAGGCAACATCGTGGAGTACGCGCTGTGTCAGGGACCTTGGGCCTTCTAAAGAAGCCCCACGCAAGCTCTCCAGGGCTACCCTTCTCAGCTCTTGTGTTCCTCTGAACATTCAGAATGAGCCATTCGCCCGGGTCCCCCTGCAGGGACTCAGGGAAGGGTACTTGTCCCGCTGCCTCCCAGGTGGCGCCCCCGGCAACACTGCTCTCCTCCCTCCTCCTTGAGCTGCAGGGTCCAGACGTGCTGAGCCAGGTCTGACCCCAACGAGCCACCCCCCACCTTGCTTCACGGGGGAAGGTCGGAGATCCTCCGCCAGCACCTGGCCTTGACCCGTGCTATTATCCCACCTTAGGGCTCGCTTGTGTCTTGACTGGCTCCCATCCTTCCCAGAGCTGCAGCTGCCCGCACCCAACAAAGCCTCTTGCCGGCAGAGAAATGCAGCGGAGCCCACTTCTGATGTCTGGACTCTTCTTTCTTTTCCGGTCTCCCTGCTCTCTGCCCTTTAGCTCAGGTGCCCACCCGTGTTCCACAGGCCAAATGTGGCATGGTGATGTTTTATTTGGCATTCCCAGTGGTTTTTGGTGTTTTTTTTTAACACCAAATTGTTGAAAAAATTGGGAGTTTTCATTACAGTGCTTTGATTTAACTGTCTCAAAATAAAAAATTTAATAAAAAATTTTTTTTAATTCTGCATTTCTGGGAAACGGACTTAGCCCAGTGGTTAGAGCGTCCGTCTACCACATGAGAGGTCCGTGGTTCAAACCCCAGGCCTCCTTGACCCATGTGGAGCTGGCCCATGCGCAGTGCTGATGCGCGCAAGGAGTGCCCTGCCACGCAGGGGTGTCCCCCACGTAGGGGAGCCCCATGCGCAAAGAGTGCGCCCTGTAAGGAGAGCCACCCAGCGCGAAAGAAAGTGCAGCCTGCCCAGGAATGGCACCGCCCACACTCCCGTGCCGCTGACGACAACAGAAGCGGACAAAGAAACAAGATGCAGCAAATAGACACAGAGAACAGACAGCCGGGGGAGGGGGGGGGGTTAAATAAATAAATAAATCTTAAAAAAAAATTTCTGCATTTCTCACTTTTCTAAAAACTAGCATTTCTGACAAGAGGCCTGCTTCTCTGCAAAACAATCTCAGTAGCAGCTGAGCAGTGCCCACTTTGGACAGGGCATGGGCTCTCCAGGTCACTACCTTCTCAAAATGTGCCCGTGTTCCTCATATCCCTGCTTGCCTGGTCCCTGCAAACATCCAAGTCTGTGACTGCCAAGGCCACGAGGGGCTCCCAGGATCCCCCCGCGCAGGCTGACAGCTCCCCTTTCCTTAGTAAAAGAGTCTCAGAGAAGTCCCTTCAACTCTAAGCCTGCCTGACCCAGCTCAAAAGGCGTCTGCAGGCTTCAGCTTGCCAGGGGACGGTGCTGATGGCCCGGGGGCCACCTCAGCCCAGGGGTGGACAGCTGAGGTCAGGCCCGGGACGGACATCAGGTCGGGCCAGGCCCACGGCACCACGGGACCCAGCCGCAAAGGCACGCCTGCGGGGCCAAGGAGGACGCAGCGACGCCCCCAAGTCCACCGTGGCAAACAGCAGGCGCCACAGAAACATTCGGTTCAGATCAGCCCTGGGCCCCCGCCCGCGCAGTCCCAGGACTCACGATGTTCATGAGCGTGAGGACGTAGTTCTGCACGTGCCTCCTGCCGTGGAAGCGCACCACCGAGTCGTCCACCGCCAGCAGCACCTCGATGCTGTAGCTGCCGGGCTTGGCGTGCCGCCGCTTGCGCTCCGCCTCGCCCAGTCGCTCCTCCACCAGGCCCAGCAGGTTGGGAAGGCCGCCCAGGCCAAAGGCTGGACCGGGAAGGGAAGACACCAAGTCAGACCACGTGAGGGACTGCCCCTGGGAGGACGTCCACCAACTCGGATTAGATAAGGGGCCCAGAAACTACGGCCCAGGGGCCAAACACGGCCCACCCCATTTTGTGAAAGCTTCCCTGGCACACAGGGTCGGGTCATTTGTCACAGCAGGGGCACGTCTTCCTGCCACTGTAAGCAAACACAGAACGAGGGCCCGTTCCATAGCAGCCCTTTTCTGGGCACGAGGGCACGGCTAAACCTTGAAGGCCCTGTAGCCGAGGAGGGAGAACCGGCCTAGGCGCCTGGAAGCCTGGGGCTGGGCCCCGCTCAGGCGACCTCGCTGTGGGCCCAGCCCGGGTCCCTGCACTCCCCTAGGCTGCACCCTGCTCTCCCGTAACAGGAGCAGGGAGAACCGTCACCTCCTGCCCCACAAGGGTGCCGTAAAATTCAGAGGTGATGCTTCTCAATTCCCCCCGATCACTGGTAGGGGCCAAAAACGTCACCCTCACAGCTTTGACCTTTGGGCTAAAAGCAAAATATTTCTTTTATTTAGTTAGCATTTTATTAATTCATACTACATAATTCAGGAGTTGGCAAACTTTTTCTGTAAAGGACAAGATAGTAAATAGTTTACGTTTTGTCGGCCATGGCTCTCTGTTGCAACTGCTCAGGTCTGCCACAAACGACAAAAACAGCCATAGATGATACATAAATGAGTGCATCCATGTTCCAATAAAACTTTATTTACATAAACAGGTGGCAGGCCATATGTGGCCCCTGGGCCTGGGTTTGCCAACTTCTAATTTAATCGAACCCTTACAACAATTCTATCAGGGTATCGTCCCCATCACACAAGTGAACAAACTGAGGTATTGAGGCTGAAAGATGTTAAATAACTTGCCCAGATCTGTCTGAATCAAAAGCCCATGCTCTGAACCATCTCCATCTGGACTGCCACTCCCTTTTAAATGCACAGATGCCTGAGAAACGTAGCATCTCCAATGCTGTCAGTCACTTACACCACAGTGTGAATGAATACTGGAGAAAAGTTTGAGAAGCAGTGAGTGTGGGTGCCTCTTGACAATGTAGGGAGGAAAAACACTCAGAAGGCAAGATAGTCAGACAGGAGGCTGTGTCCTCCCAAGAGACACTTCAAAGTTTTAATGCTTAACACCATTCCTCCCATTCCACCTTGAAGTTGAGACTTGGATCATTAACTTCCAAGAACAATCATTTATCCACAAATATTTGAGAACCTACCAGGTAGCTGGAAGGGACTGAAGTTATAAAGTGGCCACCACTACATCCCCAGCAGGGTCCAGGGCTGTGGCTGCAGGAGGGGCTCTAAATTCATTAGATGGATGGAGAGTGGGTGATCGATGCAGGTGGGGCCCCTGCCCCCAAGGAGCCTGCAGTCTAGTGGAGGCAACAGCTAAGAAAACAGATGGTAGCAATACAGTAGCATCAAGGGCTATAGCAGGACAGACTAGAAAAGGCTTCCACAGTGGAGACCCATCGGAGAGTCAGGGGAGGTGACACCGAAACTGAGGCCAAAGGAAAAGCAGGAATAACCTTGGAGAATGGGGAAAAGAGGGCCTGAGCAGAGGAAACTGCCTGCAAAACCCATAGTTATTTGTTTGTATTACGCACGAGAGCAAGTACCTGCAGGCACCACCTGCATGGAGGAATGGACGGCACCTTTCTGCAGAGATGGGAGTTTTGCCTCTAAGCTGTCTATCAACAGAGGTTCCCTGGAGCTGAACTCTCAGGGCAGGGAACCAAGGAGCTCAACACTTCTTACTTTTACTTCTTTCTTTTCCCTTTGGTTAGTGGCACTAGAGTGCAGTGAAAAAAAATTTTTTTAAATCACTAATCTTAGAGTTAAAAAAATGTGTGATCACTAACCCACTGGGAAAACCAGAAAGGGCAGCCTCTGGGCAGAGCCCGGCCTGGCGAGCAGAGCACAGGGCCTTCGGCCCCTAGGTGGGCGCCTCTCTGCAGGCCACACTGCCAACAGCCCCCAGAGGCCCTGGTGTCTGAGTCCACGGGTGAGTGTGGCAGCCCCTCAGACAACTGCCTGGGAGGGAGGAGGGGGAGCCCAGGAAGGCCCTGAAGTTTAAGGAGTGCAAGTGAAATTCTGCACTTGACCCTGGTAGGCCAGAAGGGAGGCTCAGAGAACTTACTCACCCCAAGTCACACAGCAAGTTAAAGGCAAGTGCCAGAATGTATACCCGGCTCCACTCCTCCAGCAGCATCACTCCCCATCACGGGAGCTCTGGGGCCCACCCAGGTTCTCTCTCAGCAGACAGTGCCGGGACATCAGCCCAGCCACACCCTCTTCCCCCAAGCTCCTGTCCTCAGGCCAGGAGCAGGTAGCCCTCAGGGCACAGCCAGCCAGCCAGGGGAGGCTTGCAGCGAGCCCACCCACGAAGCCCCTTGCGCACAGACTGGAGCAGCCACTTTGGAAAACTGGCGGTTCCTCAAAAATTTAAATACACAGTTACCATATGGCCCAGCAATTCCACCCTCAGAAGAATTGAAAACATATGTTCACACAAAAACCTGTACATGAATGCTCACAGCAAATGCCTCCTAACAGATGAATGGATAAACACAATGTGGTATGTCCATGCCAGGGAGTATTATTCAGACATTAAAAGGAATGCAGGATGGACACATGCGACAGCCTGGGTGGGCCTTGAAGACATTATGCTGAGTCAAAGAAGCCAGGCTCAGACCACCTATCGATAGCATAGGATTCCATTTACACAAAATGTCCAGGACAGGCAAGCCACAGAGTCAGAAAGTGGATCAGCAGTTGTCAGGGGACTGGGGGAGGGAAATGGGTGTGGCTGCTAATGGGTACAGGTCTTTTTTTTGGGGGGGGTGGATGGAAATGTTCTGGAATTAGATAGTGGTGACGGTCACACAATCTTGCAAATATACTAAAAACCACTGGGTTCTAGACTTCAAATGGTTCAAAGGTGAATTTTAAGTTATGTGAATTTTATATCAGGAAAAAGCAGCAGCCGCAAGCACAACCTGGACACTGCACCCAAGAGCGTGAGCTGTTGCAGTGTCTCGGGCAGCCCTAGCCCCGGATGGGGAGCTGGAACCCGGTCATGGGAGCACATGCCCCGTGTGGCCCAGAGCCCTCCTCCGAAGGGGTTAGAGAGAGACAGCAGGACCGTGGGTTGAAGAAGGAGCGCGGGCGTCAGGAGCACCGAGCAACCAGGGCTCAGCCGTGAGGGCCCAGGGGGTCTACAGGGCGAGCCCCGAGGGCTGGGGTGAGAGCCAGCTCCCACCTGGCAGTGCAACCGAGGGAATCTTCTCTCTGGACTTGGAACAGTTTGGATTCCTCACCAGAGTCCTGGGTAAAGAATGACTTTTCTCTGGGGCCGTGGAGGGTTCTGTGAGGGGGTGTGTGCACAAATGCTCACTTAGGGAAGCAGCAGCCAAGGCTGTACCCTGACGGCCGGGGAAATAGCCCATCCACCCCCCAAGTTCACTGGCGGAGGGCAGGCGAGCTCATGCGACTGATGCATGGATGACTAAGCGTCTTCCGCTCGGTGGGGGGTCTAGCTATGGGGATGGAGGGCAGGGGCGGGGAAGGCATCAGGAGAGCCATCATACTGGTTTTCTGGCTCAGCTGTGGCCTGCACGGGGGCTTCCTGCCACCTGGCTCCACTGTGAAGTGTCTGCAGCACGCTGGGGAGGAGATATCTGAGCTGGGCTGACACCTGGGGCAGGGGCTCAGGGTGAGGGACATTTCTCAAAAGCCTCATCACAGGCCACTGAGCAGGCTCCGACCAGCTGGCCAAGGCCTCTGAGGCATTTCTCTATTTGCCAAGAAGTAAAAGGCATGGAAGGAGGTGAGCTAAAACACTTTCTCCTTAACCAAGACTGTGCAAGGGAGACGGCACAACCCGAAATGCTTCTCCACACACAGTGGCTTCTCCCCTACTCGTCTTAGAATGACAGAATGCGGGTCACAGTTTTCCAAGAAAGTCCTTCTCCTCCACCCTGTGTTTCCAAGGGAGGACTCCAGGGGGGCTGGACCAGCCCAATCCACGGCAGCACCCACAGACCTGCCGAGTTTGGGTACGTCAATATTTCCCCGGGCCTGAATCCCAGCCTCCCCAGCAGCCCACTGTGGCTCCAGGGTCACAACCATGGAGCTGGACTTCTCCAGGGTCTCTTCCCAGAGGAGATTTATGGTCCTCTGTTGAGCCAGAAGTTTAAACTGGCCTCAAATTAAGGGGAGCCTGAGGGAGGCTCCTCGTTCCTCCAGGCCGTGGTGCAGGGAGCACAGCCACAGCTGCTCATAAAATCCACACGAGCCCCTGGAGGCTTTCCCGGGCCCTCGGCCCCCTCCCCAGGCCTGTAAAAGCCCTGCAGGGCTCTTGGTGCTGTGGCCTCTCTCATGAATGACACTTGAGAGCAGCTGGTACGTCAAAGGACGCATTGTATTTGGGAACAACTGGTTTCCAGGCATTCCTTCATGCCATGACCAGCCCCGCAGGGCCCTGGCATGAGGGTGTGGGCCGCTCGCCACCAGGTTCCACCCAGGCCTTCCCTCGGCCCAAGGGGCTTCGTGGCAAAGCTAGGCCCGACTGTGAAGGTGGCCGTGCACCAGCCCCACGTCACATCCACGCCTTCGTTCTCTCAACCGTGGTCCCAAGTGCCCCTGGCGTGCAGGCTCCTGGGCTGGTCCCCAGGTGCAGGGACGCCCCTGACCTCAGGGAGCTCCCCACTATCATGTCAGCAGTTCCCCCAAACAGCAACCCTGTAAAGAGAAGACTCATTTCTCAAACACCTACCATGTGGCGAGCACCATGCTGGGGTTTTATATATAATCTCTATCACCAACATACACAACAGCCTTAGCAGGCATCCCCACGTTACTGATTAAGAAAATGAGGCTCAGAGATGTCGAGTAACTTGCCTAGGGTCACACAGTAAACAGTGTTGAGTCAGAAGTTTAAAATGGAATATCTGACCCAAAGCTGACCCTGAAGCACTGACACTGGGGAGTCTCTCTATGAGGCCCTAAGAATCTCCCTTCTGTGGCTCCCAGTTGGTTGAGTTGATTGTTACGAGGGAAGAGCAAACTGTAGCCATGCGACCTGCTGACTTGGCTCAGAAATAGCCTCGTGAAGCAATGCTGATGTCCTCAGAGACCTCTGGAGTCCTGCGGACCCAAGCAGCTCCCGGGCCCCCAACCCCAGCCGGTGACAGTAGCTCCTAATACCCGATGGAGTTTCTTTGCTGATGCAGTAGGTCTACAGGGCCCAGTCCCATTTTACACATGAGAAGACTGAGGCCACAAGTTGAGAAGCCAGAAGTTACAGAAAAACAGCCCACAGGTGTGGACAGAGGTAGAGCTTGGAGCCCCTCCCACAGCCTGGGCCCTCCCACACTCCAGGCCCCTCCCACAGCCTGGGCCCTTCCCATACTCCAGGCCCCTCCCACAGCCTGGGCCCCTCCCACACCCACCAGGCTCCTCCCACAGCCTGGGCCCCTCCCACAATCGGGGGCCTCCCACACTCCAGGCCCCTCCCACAGCCTGGGCCCCTCCCACACCCACCAGGCCCCTCCCACAGCCTGGGCCCCTCCCACACTCCAGGCCCCTCCCACAGCCTGGGCCCCTCCCGCACCCACCAGGCTCCTCCCACACTCCAGGCGCCCCCACAGCCCACCTTCATTGTGAAAGTCCCTGTGCGGCTCCTCCCACTGCAGCCGGCCGCCTTCCCCGCGGCGGTACACCACGTGTGTCCTCCCGCTGGCCTCCTTCTCCTGCTGCCCCCGCTCCAGAGGCTCAATGAAGTAGTCGGTGCTGTCTGTGCGGATCAGGCCGGCCTGACAGGGTCACGGGAGCAGGGAGAAAGGGAAGAGGCATGAGTACACCGCAGAGGCACCGGGGAGCATCTGTGAATGCGGATTCGCGTTAGGGCCTTAACTCCAGGGCCTTGGTTTTCCATCGGGGACGTGGGAGCCCCTGGGATTCCAGGAAGTGTCATGAAGGCCCCGGCAGCGAGCAGGGAGGCTGAGCAACCCCCAACCCCATTTCAAGCAAAGCTGATCCACTTTTCCTGAGTTATGTAATCATGGGGTTCCACATTAGATTTCACACACAGGTTTCAGTTGCTTTAAAAAGGGTGTAGGCATGTCCCCTGCAAGGGACACAAACACGAGGGAACCACATGCCAACCCATGGAGCCATGATATGGATCTGGCTTCACCTACAATCACACAAGGAGATGAAAACCCTGCAGCAAAGGTTAATTGTCCCTGAGGTCGGTGCTGGGGCCCCACTCCAATATGAAGCACAATTAGCTCAGATTTAAAGCACGTGTGCGTGCACGCCAGGGAGGGGCAGCTAATGCTCAGCAATCAACCAGCCAGGCAATTGCACCAGGAGTGCATGCTTTGTTTTTAATCTATGTTTTTGCCTACGTCAAAATATTTCCTTTTTTAAAAAAATCAGGCGTTGGCCTTGGAAACAAAAACAAAAAATATACTTAGCCCAGCCCAGCCAATGTGTTACTAGCCCCTGATGAGGAGAGTATTACAGGGACCGACGAACAATATACCTGGGTGTGTATGCATGTATGTGCAGTTGTGCAAGCATGTCATCTCTATAAGGTAATAAAAGCAGCCCACCTACCACAGTGCCTGGAAAATAATTAGGCACTCTATAAATAAATATTTTTTTAATTTGCTTTCAACAACCATCTATTGAGTTTCTACTACTTACCAGGCCTTGCTCCGGGCACTGGGAATGCAGCTGTGAACATAAAGCAGCAAACGAAAGAACTAGCTTTATGAACCTATTGGACCTTCTCCGTGTGAAGGGGAGCTGCCCATTTTTAAAGCAGCCACTTTATGCAACTAAACTCCACTAATGTTTCCACATCTACCTGTTTTGAGATTGCTGTTTAGGCAAATATCTCCAAAACCTACTGAATACCCTCCACTGAATCTCCCAAAGGCAGCAAATCTTTTTCATTTTCCTTCCAGCAATTTCTGAACACTGGGTTCGATCAAAATCAAGATGGCTGCCTTCCGTGCCTCATCAACAGGCCCGATGACCAGGCCAAAAAGTGTTCTAGAGAGAACATCCGCATGGTTGGAATGAGTTCAATGCTCACTTCCGAGGTGACCATTTTATCAGGTGACATGCAATTGTCTGTAAAAGTTCTGTTGTGCTTGTTAAAATGTCAATGTCAAACCTTATATTTCATGCATATTCATTCGTTCAAAATATGCTTTTTTGCACCTACTATGTGCCCTGAGATAGGGAGAAACAGAATAAGCCAGGTCCAGCCTTTGGCTGCAGGTTGCTCATTGTCTAGATGGAGGGGCCCACCAAGGAGGCGCATGTCACACGTCCTTGATGTCATGCTCAGAGCCAGAGCGGGGTGTGGACAGATGCTGGGGGCCGGCAGGGTTAAGGATCACAGAGAAAATGGCATACAAGTCAGGCCCTGAAGGCAGGTGTTCATCAGTCAGCTCTCGGTTGCCAGGGATAAATTCAACTCAAAGTTCCTGGGCCCAAAGGGGAAACATTGGCCCTGTGACAAAGTGGGGCAGGGGCAGGAACTGGAAGCAAGGGACTCGATGTCCTCGGCTTCACTCCCTCAGACAAGGCTCTCCGTCCCATTCTCCCAGGCACATCCCCGGGCTTTGCCAGGAGAGACAAGGGCTGTTTCCTTTCCCGGCCCCACCAGCCCAGCCCGAGGCAGGCCTGTGACCGCTCCAGCTGCAGTCACGTGGCATGTGTGGGGCCTCTCACCAAGCCCCGCAGGCCAGGCCGGCTCCAGCAGCAGGAATCTCTAGCCTTACAATGTCAGGGTGTCAGCAGGCCACGGCTCCTCTGAACTCCGCAGGGCTCTGGTGGCCGCCTGCCGGCGGTCTCCACTTCCGTCGCGTGGCATGTCTCTGCCTCCTCCTGTGGTTTCGGCTGTGTCCAATTTCCTCTGCTTCTATGGACTCCAGGCACACTGGCTGAGGGCCACTTGCTGCAGCTTGGCCTCGTTTGACGGGATCTTCAAAGATCCCATTTACAGATGAGTCCACACCCACAGGACCAGGGCTTAGGACTTGAATGGACTTTGCAGAGAACATGATTCCATCTACCCTAGGTAGTCACTCTGGGCAGCCCCCGCGAGACCCCCATGGCCAGGGAAGGCTGATGACTGCTCAGGAAAAGGGAGAAGCCGGATGCAACAGGGCTGGGCTGCAAGCTGCGGCCTTCCAGCCTGCCCTCTCCTTTCCTGCCCTCTGCCGTGGACCAGAGGCCTTTCGAGATCATTGCTCTGGCCCTATCCAAGGTTTCAGTACCTCAGTAGCATCCCTGTATATTGAAGGAGGCGCTAACATATTAGGCCTGTTTCGTGGATGAGGTAACAGAGGCTCAGAATGGTTAAGTAACTTAACCAAAGTCATCCAGCCAGTAAGTGGCAGCACTAGAAAGCAAGCCCAGCTTTGAAGGCTACTAACCACTAGGGTGCCCTCCCTCGGGTGCCTGCTCCTGCCCTTGGGACCCCTTGGAGCAAGGAAACATTCCTTTCAGAGTTGCAGCTGCTTTGTAAAACCCTTGGGCCGGGTCTGGTCTGACGGTGCAGGGCAAGCGGGATACTCACTTCCCACCCAGGCAAACCCTGCCCACCAAGGGCCTGGGACAGAGGAGACACTTCAGCACACAGCCCTCAAAAGAAAGGAACCCCACCTCCCCAGCCTGGAAAGATTCTCAGCCCTGGCGCCACACCATCTTCACACTCTAGCAATTCTCTATCCCTGGAATCCCAGGACTCCTGGCTCTGGGCCAGCTCTACACCCTCAGGCCTCTCCCCAGGGAAGGGTTAAAGAATCTGTCTTTCCCCACCCAAGTTAACTGTTTAAAAGGACCAAAAGCCAGGCGCAAACCTCTCTGGAATTGTGGATCCCATCAGTCCTCCTAGCCATAATGGATCCAGGGCAGAACCACCCAAGAGATGGTCCTTGTCCCCTGTGGTTCATTATGTTCAGACCTTGTCCCTTCTCACTGCCTTCAACTATATGCATAATAATTTTCTTGGGAACACCTGTAACTCTCATCTCCTTTCCCTCCTTCCTATTTTTCCAGAAAACCCTCAAGCTTGGTTCTACCAACCATCCACCTCCTCCACGTCCAGACATGGATGGGGACACACACCCAGGTGCCGACTGGTCTTGCTTGAGATCTGCAGCACAGCTCACACACGAGCGCGGAGCCAGCTGGCAATTCTGCAGCACTTCCCAGTTATGTCTCCAAAACAGTTGACTCGTGCACCAAGGCGACACACGTGCATGAAATGAGACACAGATGGAGACAACAGATATGCACGGAGATGAGAGGCACGCACGGGATGACACACACACACAGGGAGAACTGCAGGCATGCACCAAGATGGCACACAGGCATGGTGACGAGAGACCACAAACACGCAGACACGACACACACAGAGATGACACGGACACCCTAAGATAATACACATGCATGGAGGCGACACACAGACACACAGAGGTGGATGACATGCCCTGAGATGACACACATGCACGAAAACAGACACACAGAGACGACACACACACGGCCCCCCCGCTACCATGGAAGCATGAGTCAGCGCGGCTCGCATAAAAGACTGTGATGCTCAGATTCCGTATAATCCAAACCTGATGTGGAAGCTCCAAGCCACAGGGGCTGAGCCGGGGCTGCCAAGGCCTCTGCTCAAGAGAAGGAAAGACTGAAAGCCGACTTCCACTGAGCCGCAGGCTTGGGGACAGGCAGGAGGAAGGAGCCCTGGGAAAACAGGGCAAGAACCACTAGGCTTGTCCTGACCAGGGACGCCCTGCCACCCCTGCACGGCACCATCAGATTCCAGAACAGGCCACAGGCTTGGCAGAAATGCCAAGCAGGGGAGGGCTGCTTGGAAGCAGCTTGGGGGGCATGACTTCTACAGACCCCACGCCCTGGGAGGTGCTGGGTGAAAGGATGAAAATCGGGCCCAGCCCATTTGCAGCAAGAATCTTTCTCAAGAGAGAGATCACATGGGGGTGGGGTGGCTACACGCAGAAACCCCAGAGCCAGAGAATGTGTTCAAATCCTAACTGCACTGCTCCCAAATCATGTCATCTCAGGCAGGCTACTCGCTATCCCTGTGCTTCAAGATTATAAGAGCCCCTACCTTGGGGGCTTGCGCCAAGAAAGTAACACACATAGAGCCCCTCACCTGGTCCCTACCATGCAGCAAGGGCTATGTGAGCGTCTGCCTTTGCTGCTGTGATGAGCATGAGTCTCGTTCCCACGGAGCCTTTGGGTGACAGGAGCAAAAATCTGGGCCCACATGAAGGTTTGTCTTTAATTCCCCCACTGTGGTCTGGCTTTGACCTGCTCGGCTGCCCCAGCCTGCACACTGGAAGAAGTCTCCAGTAAAAGCATGCCGGTGGTTAGCGAGGGAGACTGGTGCAGGGTAACATTCAAGAGGAGAAAGAGCACGCCCCGACCAAAGGCTGGGGGGAGATGCACCCAGCTGTTAGGCAGTTGTCTCTGGGTGGTGAACCCATTAGGTACTTCCTCACTTTTCTATCATAGTCCTATCTCACAAGGGAAGCCAATTCTGTACAGAATGTCTGTGGGAGCATGCGCCCTGCTGTGAACAGGCATTACTCTAATAACTTTCCTCCTCTCCAGCAAATCTTTAAAAACGGTAAAAACCACCATGCAACCCTTTTCTGTCATCCAACTTCCTGGCAACATGGCACCATGGAAAAGGCTTTATGGAGTTCAGTCCCACTTGGGTGACTCTTACAGTCCCTCATCCTCTCAAGCCTCAGTTTCTGTGTCTGGAACCAAAAGGCTGCTGGGAGGATTAAATGAGACAGTGAATGGGAAATGCCCACCTGGGGCCCAGGCCACAGGAGAGAGGCCGTATTTTCTTTTCCTTCCCTTCCTTCCTTCCTTGGCCTGGCTCTCCTCGGTCTCCATCATTTGGTCCCCAACTTCTCTGTCAAACACACGGCAGACTTTTCTAAGGGGCCAGGGTTAGATGCACATTAAAATCACCTGGGGAATTTTCAAAACCACTGATGTCCAGGTCACACCCAGACCACTGAAATCAGAGCCACAGTGGGTGAGCTCCAAGCATCAGAATTTTCTCAAAGCTGCCCAGGTGGTTTTACTGCCCTACACTCTGGAAGCTTCCAATCATGGAATGGTGCTGAAAGGAATGATCATCTGGGTTTCCTATAGAGAACAGCAGCAGCATGGAGGCATTCGACCTGTACCAATTCGCCACACTGCCGGAAACAGGCAAGAAAGAGAGGGACGAGTGGACAGTAAGTGCACGCCTGAGTGAGGGGTCCGGGCAGGCTCCGTCCTCCAGGTGGGGGTGCTGAGTGTGGCCAGGTTAGCTGGACCACAGGTGATTGGTGCCTGATGTGCTCTCGCAGCACTGAAGCACCTCCTGCCCTGCAAGGCGCAGCTCCACTGTGAGTGAAGAACAAGCTGTCGAAACTGCCCCAGCGGGCGGAAGTGGGTATGTGAGCTGCTGGGCAGCCGATGGCAAATCACTGTGGTCACAGCCACCCAAGCCAGGAGTCCTTCATGCAGAGAGCAAGGGGCGATTATTAGTGTGACCTCTATGATGATGCTGATGCCGATGCTGGTGACGACGAATTCAACTGGTTCGTTCTCTGGTGTGCTGGAGAACAGGGTCGCTCAGGTCTTGAAAAGCTCAGTAAACGCTTTCTCTCTGTAGCGCCCCCACCCCCCATTCTAGAGGAAGGGGTCCCGGCCCCAAATAAGGGCGGGGCTCGCACCCACAGGTGCTCAGAGATTTGCCTTTGGCAGCCTGCCGCCCTGGAGCTCAGTCAGCATCAAGGGCAGATCCCGCCAGGCGGGCGGCCACCCCCAGTCTCCATTCCCCAGTGCCCGGGAGCCAAATGGCTCTGACGGCCTCCCCCCCCCCCCCCCCGTCACCCCCACGGCCTACCACACTCGGGGCCGGGAGCTCTGCCTGGCCACCGCTTGGCCCTGAGTCCTGGCAGCGGCCAGCCGCTTCGGGACAAGGAGTCGGGAAGCAGCCCTCGGGTGCCAGGAGGCCGAGCCGGCGGCCAGGCTGGGCTGAGGAGCGCCGGCTCCCGCGCCAGGCCCTGCCGTCTGCCCCCCGACGGCTCAGACCCGGCCCGGCTGACGGCCGCGGCTGCACCGGGGAAAGGTGCGCCGGCCCCTCCCGCGGCTGAGGGCAGCCTGAGACTGCCCCGCGGGCCACTGCTGCAGCCAGGCCTCCCCTCAGGCTGGGCGATTTCACAAATCTGCCCCGAAGCCTAGGGCAGCCTGGCAAGAGGGCTGCAGACCTTTTTTTTTTTTTAAAGATTTAGTTTTTATTTATTTCTCTCCCTTTCCCTCGCCTACCCCCAGTTGTCTGCTCTCTGTGTCCATTCGCTGTGTGTTCTTCTGTGACCGCTTCTATCCTTATCAGCAGCAACGGGAATCTGTGTTTCTTTTTGTTGCATCATCTTGCTGTGTCAGCTCTCCGAGTGTGTTCAGTGCCATTCCTGGGCAGGCTGCACTTTCCTTTGAGCTGGGCGGCTCTCCTTACGGGGTGTACTCCTTGCACGTGGGGCTCCCCTACGCGGGGGACACCCCTGCATGGCAGGGCACTCCTTGCGTGCATCAGCACTGTGCGTGGGCCAGCTCCACACGGGTCAAGGAGGCTCGGGGTTTGAACCGCGGACCTCCCATGTGGTAGACGGACGCCCTAACCACTGGGCCAAGTCCGCTTCCCCAGACTTATTTTTAAACAATGCCTTTCCCCAAATGGGCAGGTGCGTGTAAAATGTTTATCACTGAGTCTGACTCATATGACAGGTCTGTAGTGAGTGATAACAGGGATGTGGAGGTGGCAAGGGGAGAAAGTCCCCTACAGAACACGGGAAGGAGGCAGGCGAGCACAGGAAAACAGGAAGGGGTGGATATAGACACCAGGTGCCTGCGTTCAGCCCAGCTCTAGTCCTTAACCCCCACACCAACACCTGTCTCCTCTGCAAAAAGAGGAAAGAGCCAACGAAATCTATCAGCCAGGAGCACCTACCACACAGTGTCTCCCGTCCTGCGTCCTGCCAGGGACGAGCGCCACTCACATGTTTCCCAAACTTCTTAGAACATTGACACTTTGCCAAAGCCCTTTTGGGTCAAGCCCTGTCAGTTACTTACAACAAAAATGTCTGCACGCTCATTAGGTTCCCTACTTATTTTGTAAGTTTGTGTACATCTGCAATTTTGCTTCTGCTACAGTACCATTCATTCGTTCGTTCATTCATTCATCTGATGATTCTCGAGCAAGCCCTGTTCTAGGAGCTGGGGACACAGTTAAAAATTCCTGCGCTCACGGTGCTAACTTCCTACTGGGGTGTGAGCTGGACACTAAGCAGAAATGTGGCATGCCAGAGGGCAATAGAGCCATGGGGTCAGATTCAGCAGAAAAGGAGTAGAACTGGGTTTAGAGCTTTAAATAAGGTAGTCAGGAAAGATGTTACCAGACAGGTGACCTCGGGGCAAAAGCCTGGAGGAGAAGAGGGGGTCCACTTGGAGATGCCTGGGGGACGAGTGTCCCAGGCCAGGAGAGCGATGATGGCAGCGAGGCAGGAGGGGAAGTCAGAGGTGGACGGGAGGGGTCTCGGTTGCACAGGCCTTTTGGCTTCTCCCCCTGAGAGGCGGGGGTCTCCGGAGGCTTCTGAGCACAGGACGTCATGAGATGCCTTGGATTTCAGCAGGACCACCCAGGCTGCTGGTGGAGAACAGACTGTGGGGGCAAGGACAGAGGCTGCCACCACACGCCAGGAGAGAAAGCAGGGGCTCCGAGCCCCAGTGCGCTTGTGCTTGCTAAGCCCTACGTGCTTCCTTTAGGAATTAATGGACAAGAATCCCGCGCCGCACACGGGGACCTGCCCCACGCACAGCAACCCGTTCACACGGGCTTCACCCTGCCCTGAGCCCGCCAGGAGCGTCCTTCCCGCCAGCGCGAACGTCTTCCCATCACCCACCCCTCTCCCTGCCCAGTCACTCCGGGAGGTGCCCTATTCCTGTCCGGAGATGTCTGTCCCTTTTCTAGACCCAAACTTCAGGGGGATGAGCACCAATCGAAGCCACCGACGGCCTTCAGAATAAACACCTTTGGGCCAAGCCTCCAAAAGGAACTGCCCTGGGTATATCTTCCTGAACGAGCCATCTGCTTTCCAACCAAGTGTGGCTGTGGATGAGGGAACTGCATATTTTACTTCATATCTCCCATCGAGGAACGTGAATTACGAGGTGATAAACTAACTCGACCTCAAGGGGCCAGCAGCCCGCCAGCTGTGGGGCACGAGGCCCGCTAGGGCTGGAGGAGCTAGTTGAGAGGGCGGCGCCTCCGCCGGGGCTGGGGTGGCTTGCGGGGATGGAGATGTTCTTGGTAGATCAAAGGCGCGGCTATTTGGTTGGCTTAAAAGCAAAGGCTGACGAGGGCTTGAAGCGACACTTGGAGAAGAGGGTTTGCATCCAGACGCACCAACCATGTCCTGACAAACACCCGCAGCTTCCGATGTTTCTCTAGCAAGGGCCCGTTCTAGCGCCCTGTTGGCCGTGTTACTGAAAGCAGAAGAAAATCAGACTGCAGCGTTTCTAAAATGTTCCATGACAAGTGACACGTGCATAAGAGCACCCCAGCCCCACCCCACCCCCAACATTATGAAGATGGAGAAAGCAGCGGCGACGGTGACTTGGGGCCGAGATCCACCAAAAGATTCTGTTTGAATTTCCAACTGACTCGCTGTGCCGTGGACACTGGATTTTCTCAGCTGCCTTCCAAGTCTTAGGGAAGAGAATGACGCACAACCTCCCTCAGCCTCCCTCCTGAAGCTGGGAAGCCCCTGGAAATGCAGTGGGCGGCAGACACACCTCGGCTAAGTACCCGGGCCCAAGCACTCCCAGGACACCCCTCCAGTCGGCAGCTGTTGGACCAATGGCTTTCAGCACTCATGGTCCTGAAACCGTCGCCATGGCTACCGCATCACTGGCCATTCCCCCCCATTCATGACCTTGAGTTTTCCACTGACTCAGGAGAGGTCATGTGGGATGGAGGGAGGGGACCTTGGACTCCATTCAGGCTCCAACATTCACCTGCTGAGTGACCCCGGGTGAGTCGCTTCCCTTCCCTGGGCCTCGGTTTCCTCATCTGGACAACGAAGAGGGGAGCTTGGGGCCCTGAATGCTTCCTCCAGCTGCAGCCGTCTACCACCCAACCAAAGCCAAGGTGAGAGGTTGAAATTACACTCAACACAGGGGCGATCTGAGGATGTCAGAGTTTGTCCGAAGTGAGACAGCACACAAATATTATCATTTTTGTTATTATTATTTCTTAGGACTTTGAAGGCAGGGCAAGGCCCACGTGCTGAAACGGAATGCTGGCCCTGGCATGTGCTTTGGGAATGTTCCACTGCGGAGTCAGGAGTGCAGCAATTCCCTGGGTTCTCCCTGAAAGGCCATCCCTGGGCCTCGGCCCCGAGTCTGTGCAGCAGGTGGGAAGGCAGGCGAGCCCCCGCCACACGCCCCTGCCTCCCCGCGGCACCACCTGAAGACACCGGGATGGAAAAGGAAGGCAGCCGCGGCCCTGGGCGGAACGGGAGGCCGGGTCTGTTCCAGAGGCCGCAGGGCGGCGATGTCTGGCTTTTATTCCGTATCATAAATAAGCTATTAATCCCAGGCAGGCAGAAAGGCATGGCAGTGTGGAGACAAGGGAGATGGCACGCTGCACGGTTAGACCACCCTGCGGACTGCAGAAACCCCCAGGACGGGGACCCCAGAGCTCCACTCAGACAGACGGGCACAGACAGAACGCGCCTCCTGCGGGGAGAGGGCAAGAGCCCTGGGTGGGCATCCAGAGGCCTGGAAACGAGCCTACTGGGGTCATACCTTGTTCCCTTCTATTTTCCAAGATGGCAACAGTAATAATAATGAAAGCCTCAAGGCTACCCATTACAGTTCCAGGTTCTGTGACAGCACTTTAAGTACACGGTTTCTAACAAAACCACACAAGGTAGGCACACTCACTTTACAGAACAGGACACTGAGGTTCAGAGAGGTCAAGTCACTTGTCTAGAGTCAGAATGGAAGAATATCTGCCAAGGCGGCTGCAACAATTCCTCCCTTGCCTGCAGCCCCGCCTTTTTGCATCAAGACATGGCTGCTCCTCTCATCAAGAGGTGGCATCCACTTCCCCACTGCTGGAAAACCTGGCCTGGCCTTATGACTCACTTTGACCAGTCGAATGAGGCAGAAGTGACATTGTGCAACTTCCAGAGCTAAGCCTTAAGGGGCCCTGCAGCTTCGTTCTACCCTGAGGCTCCCAGGAAAGAAGCCGGGTGCCTATAGGAGGCCACACAGGAGAATGGAGGCAGGCAGCCCAGACAGCAGCAAGCACCAACGGCCAGATGTGGCCATGCTGACCTCCCACTGAGTGCAGTGGCTCGAGAGAGCTCAGGCACAACCAGCTGGGAGCCACTCAGCCAACCTATGGAATTGGGAGAAACAGTTGGTGGTGGTTTTAAGTTCCTAAATTTGGGGCTGGTTTGTTACACAGCAACAAATAGCTGATACAACCACTCAGTCACCAAGTGGGCAAGTACGGAACCCTTTCTCCACACTGACTGCCTCCCCAGGAAAGCCTGTGCTGCCTGCCTCCTGGGATTGGGCTGGGGTCAAGGTACCCCAACCTGACTGCGGCCCTGCCCGAGGCCCAGGTGCCGAGACCCCTCACAAACCAGGAGCGGACAGAGAACACACTCTACAAAAAGTAAGAGGGGGCTACAGGCCACTTTCTACACAGCAGATCCGTGCTCACCCTGGCAGGGTGGGTCGTGGGCAGCTCCCTTTCTCTGCAATGAGGCAATTTCTTGTTTTCAGTCTACAAACATAAATTCTGAGAAACAGACCCTGTGTTTCTCAGGGAACTGTGTTATCTGAATAGCAAACACGATAAAGCAGATCGCACCCACAGAGCAGGTGTGAGCACTGGAGAAGGGAGTGCCAAGGGCAGGGTGGCCAGTGGGTTTCACCCTTCATGCCCGCGGGGG
The DNA here is from genome assembly GCF_030445035.2 of Dasypus novemcinctus. NCBI lineage: Eukaryota > Metazoa > Chordata > Mammalia > Cingulata > Dasypodidae > Dasypus > Dasypus novemcinctus. The sequence goes on along the minus strand of NC_080678.1, from coordinate 79,726,215 downwards.
CTGACTGGTAGTGGGAGCAAGGGGCCCCTGTGGGACACTGAGGCTCACCGGGGAGCGAGCCACCACCAACCCAGAGCATCTGCCAGGGGTACAGGAGGGGCAAAGGGCGAGATACATGATGCTCAGGGACGGATGGACAGTCAATCACAGAAAGAACGACAGATGTGCTGACGCTCCTCATCAAAAACGTGAAACGTGGGCTTTCTGTCACTCTGAAAGCGAGCCCTCCTCACTTCCTCTCCAGTACCCCAAAACCACTGAGTGCGCCCTGGCTGGGGCCCACCTGGGGTCCTAGGACACGTGGGGAGGACGCCTTGACCCTACCTTCAGGAACTTCCAGGGCGAATGCTCAGGGTGAGAAATGAAAACCGCGACGGGAGCAAGTTGCACCCTTGGACAAACGGACAGACCTGGGTGATGTTCGGACCACTATCCCAGCATTCACCCAGATGGACTCTGCCTGCCCAGCTGAAGGCCCTGAGGACACACCCAGAAGCCCCTTTGGGGGTGGCAGTTAGCAAAATGGGGGGCTCTTGACTTCCTCTTCTTTCCTGCCACCCACCCCCTAGGACTCAGCAGGCTCAGCCAATACACACCTAAGGACTCTAATAGGTGTATACTATTACTCTACCTGCTTACTTTATAGAGGAGGAAACCGAGGCACAGAGAGGTTAGGTCATTGTCCAAGGTCACACAGTAATCTGGTTCTACTACACATACTGCCTCACTAGCACTCTGAGGCCTCCAGTCAACCGCCATGCTGTGTTTGGTCCCTATACTGTTTTTTTTTTTTTTTTAGATTTATTTTATTTATTTCTCTCCCCTCCCCCTCCCTTGTCTGCTCTCTCTGTCCATTTGCTGTGTGTTCTTCTGTGTCTGCTTGCATTCTCAGTGCCACCGGGAATCTGTATCTCTTTTTTGGTGTCATCTTGCTGCGTCAGCTCTCCGTGTGCATGGTGCCACTCCTGGGCAGGCTGCACTTTTTTCACATGGGGCAGTTCAATGCAGGGTGCACTCCTTGCGCGTGGGGCTCCCCTATGCGGGGACACCCCTGCGTGGCAGGGCACTCCTTGCGCACATCAGCACTGCGCATGGGCCAGCTCCACACGGGTCAAGGAGGCCTGGGGTTTGAACCGCGGACCTCCCATGTGGTAGGTGGATGCTCTATCATTTGAGCCACATCCACTTCCCCCTATACTGTCTTAAAATTAGGAAACTTTACTTAAAAATCCATATTTCTGATTTTGCCTTAAAAAAAATTCAGAGACCTTGCCACACTAGATTGGCACTCCCAATCGACAGGGCATGTCCTCTGCAGTTTGCCACCGTCCCAGGCCTCCACACTCCACACCCAGGGCAGAAGTGGAAAGCAGGACAGAGCTGGGGCCTTCCCAAGGGGTCAGCCCTCACCTAGCCAGCAAGGAGCAGCCTGGGGGGGGGGGCGGGTAGGCACCAACAGCAAGGAGCCGCAGGCAAATCTCCTTCCTACCTGCACCGGCAGCACAGCTGCAAAGATGAGTATCTAACCCAAATACTATGGTACCTCCTGCTTACAAACCCCTCATGGCTCCCCATGGCCTCAGGAGCAAATCTAAGCTCCCCGGTGAGGCAGAGACTTTCCAAACTCTATTTCACCACCCCTCACCTCTCCCATGGAGAGCAAGAATGACCTGCCTCTTCTGGAATCCAGTGTAGGCAGAGGATGGACCTCCCTGCAGAATACCCACAGTTCTTACCCACTGGCTTAAAAACTCCTATGTATCCTTTAACACCCAGCCCAAATGTCCTCTTCCCTGAGTACCTCTTCTTCTCGGCACCCATCTCCAGGCCAGGGCATGCCTCCTGCATTCCCACAAAGCACGGAAGTCTCCCGCAATATTTGCTGTTTCCTATTGGCTTATGTACGTGCCCACCTTCCCTTTAAAATGTGTGGCTCTGGAGTCTGGGGAACGGAGGGCTGTATCCCAGCACCTGGTGCAGGGCCTGGCCTGAGCAGAAGCCCACCGACCCTTGGCGGAATGCCCCACCTGGTACCCCTCGCCACTCCCTGCCCTGAAGGGTGCCTGGGGTTATTAGAGCAGCCGAATTACTCAGGCACTGGGCAAGCTCCATTCAGCCCCCTCTGCAGAGGAAGCCACGGGAGTGGGAGGCAGGGCTCAGCCTCCAGCGATGCGGTGCTCACACACTAACACCAGGGTCTACGCCCGCCGTCTGGGTGGGGTGGAGGGCTCTAACAGCGTCTCAGCATTTGTCTCCATTGTTGGCTACCAAGAGCAGTGGCTAAAATAACCCCAGGCGGTGCCTCAGACAGACCCTGCACGTTACTTTCATTCCTTCAACCCCCTGAAGGCCCTGCAGACGCTGCTCTTCTCCCCTCCTTACAGGTGAAGAATCTAAACACAGAGAGATTTAGAAACTTACTCAAGGTCACACAGCTCACTTGCACCCGTGTCTACAGACCCCACACTTCCCTATCTAACAAACAAGGCTGCTCGCGGGCGCCTTGCAGCAGGCCCGGCCCTCCATGTCTGCTGTGTCACTAATTTTTACAACGGCCCCCAAGGGAGGTTTTGTAATGGCATTTCTTTGAGAACAGTTTTATTGAAATATAACTCATGTACCACATGTGCCATGTGAGATGTGCAATTCAGCGGTTTTTAGTACATTCACAGAAGTGGGCAGTCATCGCCACGATCGATTTTGAGCATTTTCATCACCCCATAAAAACATCCCATACCCTTTCACGGTCAAGCCCAAGCCCTCCGACGCAATCCCGTTTTCAAGACAAAAAGACTGAGGCTCAGAGAGGTTCCATGGCGGGCTCACAGCGCCGCAGGGGCGAGCAGTGGGGCTGGGGCCCCTGTCAGGACTCTGCTGGGTGCAACTCGTGAAAACAGGCAGGGTCCGCCGAGGGTGGGAAATGGAACCAGATGGTGACAAAGCTGACGTGTGGGGCTGCTTCCGCGCAGGCCCGTGACTCATGGAAGGCACTGAAGGAAAGGGGGGAGCACAGCGCAGATCAGCCCCGAACGCCCCAGCGCAGGAACAGCGGGCCCGGGGACCGGGCGGTGGGGACCAGGCAGACAGAGATGGCCACGGGAAGGCAGACCTTCCAGAGGCCGGCAGGCTGGGTTCTACGTGGCCCACGGCCCCGCCCAAGACACGGGGGCTCCATGCTGCTCCCCCCATCCCTGCTCCCTACAACCCTCCAGGACCCACAAAGAACTGGCCTCCACATTCCTCCCCGGAATTCAGAATCACGGTTGCCGGCAGAGGCCTGCCCTGCACCAGGCCCTCCCACCCACGGGCCTTCCCAGAGGTGAGGGGTCACAGGCCAGACAACCTGAGGAGGGCTCTGCGAGCTGCCATCAGGTCGCTTCCCAATGTGGGGACCCTCGGTGTGACAGCACCCCCAACCCCGGAGAAAACACTTGTGCCTGGAACCAGGCTCCCCCACATCTCTTACCCCCTGTTCCCAAGCCTCTCCAGACTGCCTGGTCAGTTGCTCTTCTGCTGCCCAGGGGCCTGGCATTTTCCTTTCATGGTTATGATGCTTGATCAGTCTTAAGACAATGTCTCCTCCTCCGGGGAGCCTTCCTGGCACCCTAACCCCAATAAGCGGGTCCTCTGGCTGCTGCCCTTTGCAGGATTGTAATGTGTCTGCTTCAATGTCCAGCTTAGCCAGGGAGGGACCCCGGCTTCCTCATTCCTGGGTCCTACTTCCCTTCTCCCACAACACGCAGAGCCATGCACACAGCCCTCCGCAGCGTCTGTCTCAGGTGCCCCCGGGTGAACAGCTCCCTGGGATGGCAGAAGTGGAGGGGATGCTGGTCTCTTCACTCCCCTGCAGGCTCCAGCTGGCACTGAGGATCTAGCCACCAGGTTAGACGTCTCACCAAGGCAGTGAAGATGCTCGATGGCTGCAAGCCTGTGCACACCGAGTGGGATTCGTCCCATTCCTCATCCCATCCCATTCCTCTGTCCCTGCAGCCCAGGCCAGGCCTGGAGCCCAGCAGGTCCTCGGTACTGACCAGGGGAAAGAGGAGTTGACGGAAGGTTCCTCCAGCAAGGCCTGCCCCAGAGTCACAAAGTGCCGATCAGAGCCGGACAGGGCCCTGGGCACGTTGCTTCCAGGCTCCGCAATGCACCAAGGAGGCAAGTGAGGCCTGGGCGGGGGGTGGGGGGTGGGGAGCAGAGGTTCCCCTCCCTGCCCTCGGCCCCTCTGCCACCCTGCCCTGCCTCCTGCCTGCCCACCACGTCTTCTGGGCTCCACTCCCCAGCCCCGCCAGCATGATGCTCCCTCCACTGTCTGACCATGAATCTCTCGCTCAAGCTCTTCTCTCTGCCAGAATGCCAGTAGAAGGGAGCTTCTACTCATCCTTCAAGGCCCAGCTCAAAAGTCACCACTTCTGATACCAAAAATAATCACTCCCATTTAGCAAGTCCCCACTGTGTTCTGGAAAACCAATCAATAGAATGTTAGTGTTGATGTTCTGGGGTCCTTCCTGTTTGGCGCCCAGGCTTCTCAAGGGCAGGGAATGACTCTCTGCAAAGCAGGGGAATAACAGCATCCGCACACTCACCTCACAAGACCTAAGGGATGGAAGGGCTCTGCACACTGTGCAGTCCTGTGCCCAGAGAAGCGATCTCTAGCATCTTCCCATCCCCTCCCTATGACTCTGTGTTCTCATCCAGTGCTGCTCAGTGAGGCACACCGGCTGTGCTGGGCCCCTGGGACTGCTCAGTACTACTGCTGCTATTTCTTGTGTTACTCTCATTGTCTTTTTTTTCTTTTTCAGATTTTTATTTATTTATTCCCTCCCCCCACAATGTTTTGCACTTGCTGTCTGTTCTCTGTGTCCATTTGCTGTGTGCTCTCTGTGTCTGCTCGTCTTCTCTTTAGGAGAAACTGGGAACCAGTGGCAGTCAATTGCTTGATCCACCTCAGTTCCCTGATTTGTTGTGCCTCTCATTGTCTTTCCTCTTTGTGCTTCCTCGTTGCGTCATCTTGTTATGTTAAAGGAGAGGAGGTTAAAACCCAGAGACCACATAAAGATGCAGAGTTAATCTCGTCATCGGAAAAGCTACACCATGGCTTTGAATCTAAACTTACGTTCAGCTGGGTCACTGTGAAGCAGCCTCTGGCTCTCATGCAACACAGGGCGTTTTTCAGGAGTGGGCTGGAGGTCAGGAACCCCCACTGCAAAGGCCTCTGTGTGGGCTGGAGGTGACAGGCAGAGTGGAGGAGAAGAGCCCGAGGGCCGGGCCCTGGGTCTGGACAAGGAGCCGTGGGAGCTGACCTCAGGGGCTGACCTCAGGAGGCCGCCGAGGGCACACGCAGTGACGTGGTGCCCGAGCAGGCGCCAAGCCCGAGGCTCAGACCAGTGAGGCCCATCTCTGCCCCTCACAAGGTCAAGAGAAAACTAGGAGAGCCGTTCCCCGGAACCTTAGCTCCACACGGGCTGCGCGGACCCGCCAGCAGAGGAGCGCTCTGGAAGCCCATCGCGGACGACCTCTGAGCCCGGACGCAGCCCCTGCAAACGTCCAGCGGAATCAAATCCCCTCTGCCAGCGAGCATCAGGAGCAGCCCCCCTTTGGACAAACGAGAAGAATAAGGCCTCTACCATGTGGGGTCCCCACTGCTGGGCACAGACCTAACCGGAAACAGGGACTTGGACAGAAACTCACGCTCCAACGTTCCAAGTGGCTTTACGCACAACTGCCAAGAGGTGGAAGCAACCCAAGTGTTAGTTAATAGAGAAATGGATAAACAAAACCTGGTCTATATAGAGACAATGGAATAACATTCAGAAGTTCTCACACATACGACAACATGGATGAACTTCAGAGACTTCAGGCTGAGTGAAACAGGCCGGACACAAAAGGATAAATAGTCTATGATCTCAGTGGTATGAAAGAATTACAATAAGCCAAGTCCTAGAGTCAGAAACTAACTTACAGGTTACGAGGGGCTGGGGTGGGTGTAGGAAAGGGGGAATTGAAGTTTCATTGATACAGTTTCTGTTTAGAATGATGGAGAGGCCCCAGTAGTGGATGGCGGAGATGGTGGCACAATTCTGTGAATGTAGTTAACACATGGGATTGTATACTTGAAAGCGGTTAAAATGGGAAATTTTGGGCTGCGTAAGTTACCAGAATAAAAAATAAAATAAGATAACCCACAGAGCTGTACAACATAAAGAGTGAACGCTATAACTATATAGTTAGTAGTAAAACTATCATAATATTGTTTTATCAACTGTAGCAAAGGTAGCACACTAATGCAAAGTGGTAATAATGGAAAACCCAGAAGTGAGGAGAACATATGGGCACTCTACTTTTTGCATGATTTTTCTGTAAACTTACAACTGCTGCAATACACAGTAAAAATTTTTTTTAATTTTAAATCTGACTTGGGGTGTGCCTTGCCCAAGGACATTTAGTCAGAGGCCAGCAAAGTCAGCAGACGGGCTGAGCAGTGCCCAGGCCCACCCCCCAGTGACCGCACGGTTGCCCCACACACAGCACGGCTTGTCGTCACGCACAGGCACCACGTGTCCCCAGGATCACGCCTCTCAGGGTGCGGGGACAGAGTCCCTGATGGCAGACGGTCAGTGACCCCTGTGAAAGGGCTGCTGGGCGGGTTCAATGACAGGGAAGGTTTGCAGGGCCCAGAGGGGTGGCCAGTTCCACACACAGCGTGATGATTTTGCACTCAACCCCTGGTTTCGGTCCCCAGGGTGCACTGATTACAGAACACCCACTCTGCCTCACGCCAGGGCAGCCTTCAAGGAGCCCCGGGGCTGAAGAGCTTGGGATCCACCTGCTTGATGACTTTAGAAGGAATCTGCCATGCAGTTCAGCCGCTTTCTGTCGCTCTATCCACATGGACACCACATCCTGGGAGATTCCTTATATCACTTTGGATTTTTCAACCAGAATTCATGGCCACTGCACAGCTTGAGCCAAATGGCTGACTGAGGGTGGCCTACCCCAGCTCATGCTGGAATCAGGGCAAGGTTTGGACTTCTCCAACTGACCTTACAAGCTGTGTTTCTCCAAGTCTGCTCCAGGGAACCCCTGCATCAGGCTCACCTGGAGAGCTTGGTAGAGACGTGGCCCCTGGGTCCCTCCCTACAGAGACTCAGATCCTGCACCTCTGACCAGGTGCTCAGGTGGTTCCAGCATCTGCTCAGCGTTGGGAACCAACCTAGACCACACCTTCTGAATGGGGTAAGAGCACCCCAAGGGGATAAGAACTGGTTGGGGGAAAGGCAAAAATATTGTTTTTAGATACAAAGCATATACAGAGAGAGAGACAGAGAGAGAGGGACTGCATATATATAAAAAAACAGATATTTAGTGTATCCATGATTTTAAATTTTCATGGAGGGACAATTAGGAAAATAATTTTTAAAAGGGCGAATGCAATAAAAGGTTGAGAAACACTGGCCTAGACAAAGAGGCAGTTATGACATCAGCAGGAAGCCACCTCTCGAGGATGGGAAGACGGTGACAAGTCCTCTCAGCCCCGGTTCATCCCTTCCTCATCTGACTCAGAGGGCACCTCAGCTCCCACGTGATGTTGCTGGCAAAGCAGAGGCTGTGGAAAGGGCCACCCTGACTTGCCGAGGACAGAGCAGCAAGGAGAAGACCTGTGGGAGTGGAGACTGAGAGACAAGCCACCCCGCGGCTTTCGGGTGTACAATATGGAGTCAGCCAGGCAGGGGGCATTCCCAGCCCCGGGGAGGAGGGAGAGGTACTAAGAGAGGGACGGTGCAGAGCAGCTGGGAAAGAGCAGGCTGGCTGTGGAACCAGAGATGTGTGGGAGAAGCGGAAGGAAGTCATGGTAAGGATAATGACAGCAGCTAACGCCAGCAGGGCCTTGACCCTGTGCTGGGCAGGAGCCAGCCACCCGACACCGCCCGAGAGGTCGGCGTGGCAGCATCAGGAGGGCAGGGGCCGTGCCTGGCTCGTGCACTACTGCACGCCCCGGCACCCAGGGCAGTGCTGGGTGTGCAGGACGTGGAAAGGACGTGCAGGAGGAATGCCCACTGGACGCAAAAGGGAACAAGGGACAGAACCACGGAGGGGCTAAGGACCTGGCCCCAGTCCTCACCGTATGTGAGCAGCACCGCCCGCCTCCGGAAGCCGCCTCCCCAACCCTGGCGGTCCCAGCCAGCTAAGTTGTGGTCCGGGTGGGTCACGTGGATGAGGGGACAAACAAGACAAAGGAACCATCCTAACCTGGCCAGTTCACCCCGGGGAGAGCCTGGTAGCCAGCAGGGAGCACGCGGGGCTATGGAAGGCAGCGCAGCCCTGCCTTGGCCCAGCCCGCACGACAGACCCGCAGGAATCCCAAACACAGGGAGCCAGGGGCAAAGGCTGTCGAGCTGGCTCAGCCGGCGAGCACTGGAGAGGTGGGGCTGGGAGGCGGAGAGCCCCGGGATGCGGCCGGATGAGAGGCTCACCCCTTACCAATCCATCGCAGTTGCTGATGGCGACAGCTGCCCGCGGCATGCCTGTGACACTCCCGGTGTAGACACACTCCTGCTGCAAGGGCTGCCGGAACAGCTCCTGAAAATCCTCCTGCCACTCCACGGAGGCTCCCGGCACCACCAGCCGGCGGTTAGGCCGGAGGCGCAAGTGCAGTTCCTTCCCAAAGATGGTCACGTTGAAGTAGAGGGAGGTGTGGCCCGCCCTGCCAGGCGGCGGTGTCCCTTCCTCCGGGCGCGGGGGGCTGCGAGCCACCCGGCGGGGACTGGAGCTTGATGGTGGGGTGGGTGGCCTGCCCACTGCCTCCCTCCCTGCGGAGGCTGCTGCTGGGCCAGACACCACATGGGAGAGGAAGCGTCCCTGAACATCTGTGCTGCAGGGCACTGTCACGACAAAGTCCTGAAGCTTCCCAGAGAGGTGCAGCTCTGTTGAAGTAAACAGAGAGTTACTGCAGTGCAGTCTGTGCAGAAGTAAAGGGAAGCCTGACATCCTGCAGGGGCAGGGGACCGAGCAATCTGCTTCATCCACTTCCCTGAGTGTCACCTGGGGTGGACCTTTTCATCCGCCATCCATGTCCCATCCTCTGGGTCTCTAAAATGGGATGGATGGTGGTCAAGCACTTTGCGGGCATAAATTGCTCCCTCTAACCCTCAATTTGGCTGAAGAAAAAACTGGTGCCAAACAGAGCCCTGTCACTCTGACAACAAGCGTTCCAACCTTGGGCACTGCCTAGGAATGCAGTGAAATTTCCCAAAAGCCCCCAGGGCAAAGAGAGGGAGGGCCAACTCTGCCCAAACCTCCCAATGTCTGAAGTCACCAGCCCAGCCTGGGGTAGGGCCCTCCTCGCCATGCTCCCAAGCATGCAGCTGGCAAAACAAACACACCTAGAAACCCAAGGGATGGTGGGCATGTGTCAAGGCAGGAGGAGCTGCGGCGGAGAGGGAGGGAATACTCATTCTATATTTTCCTAAGTTGAGAAAGAAAACTTTTTTAAGAAGCGCAGTGGCTCCCAAGATTTCTACATGGCCCAGCCCCAAGGTGGGTAAATATAGATCTTCAAAAATAAAGGAGATGCACAGGATGACCTGCCCACTGGGGCTGAATTAAGTGTGAGGTCATGGCCCCACGCTCCAGGCTGCAGGCCAGTGCCCCGTCCTCACTCCCAGGCAGGAGTGACAGTTCCCTGGCTTCCAGGCCGGGTGAGTCATGGATACAAGTTCAGAGGAATTTTCATTTCCACAAAGTTCCACCGCTCACCACCCCCCACCTCCCATTCACAGCACTGACAAACCCCAGGAACGATGTGTCCTGAAAATCCCCTCTGCCCAGGGCAGTTGTGGGGGGGGGGGGGCGGGGGAAGGCGGGCGAACCCTCCTCGGGTTTTCCCCATATCAGCAGAGGACCCCCAAGAATGCTGCAGGAGGGCTCCCACTTGGATGCATGAACAGCTCACAGACAAGCAGGCAGCCTGCCTGGAAACCGCAGGAGCCCCCTGCTCACCCCATCTCAGAGCCACCAGGGGGACATTCCCTGAGCAAGGTGAGGGTGTCTTTGGGGTGCGCCTGTGTGAAAGGCTGTCTGCACAGGGGGCAGGCGCCGGGGTGGGCGGGGTGAATGTGCTCCTGTGCAGGGGGCGCCCCCTGTGTGTGCTGAGGTGGGGGCAATCACCTGCCAGCCTGCCTGTAAAAGACAGACACACATAAGTGCACGGGAGCACACACAATTGGGCACTCAGAAAACAAGTTTCATTCAGAAGAGAAAGCAGACAGAGAGAAAAACATACGGAGGCAGACACACAAGCCCCTAAGAGGAGACTCCGCGTTCCAGGACGCCCGGCCTGCTTCCCAAATCCTCCCCGGGGGTCTCTCCCAGGTGGCACACGGGGAGAAAAGTGAACTCAGCCCCAGGTGAGCTCAGCTCCCTCTGCTCGAGTCCTCCCCGCTCTCTCCGGCACCCCGGACCACCCTAACTCGGTGCACTGGGGATCCCCCGCGCCCCTGCGCGCCCGCACGCACGCACGCACCTGGGGTCCGGCTGCCCGCGGCGGTGGCTGCGCGCAGCGCGCAGTGCAGGGGAAGCAGGCAGGAGAGCAGCGCGCCGAGCAGAGCCATGTGGCCGCGCGGGGACGCGGGCCGAGTGGGCCCCCGAGCCCCGGACTGCGCGCGGAGGCTCGGGCGCGCCCGAGGCGGCCCCAGGGACCGCCGGCCTCCGGCACCGCCGCCTGCCTTCTCGCAGCGCCCCGCCCGCCCGCTGCGGGCCCCACGCGCGGCGCCGCCGCCTGGCCCGCTGGCTCCCGGGGCCCGAGGCTGCCGGCGGGAGAGCGGAGCCGACGCGCCAGCGCCCGGTGCCAACTGCCCGCCGCTCGGTCCGCCCGCGCCGTGACGCTCCGGGACGCGGCGAGAGCCCGGCGAGCGGGCAGCGGGGCGGACCGGGGGTGGGCACACCGGGCGGGGCGGGGCCGGGAGCCGTCGGAGCGGGGGGCGCCTGGCGCCCGGGGGCGGGGCTGGGGTTGGGGAGAGCAGCGGCTTGTGGCCCGGCCTGGGATCGGAAGTGCCACGCGGAGCCCGGGCAGGGGCTCCAGGCGCACCGGGCGAGTGTCCTCGCAGACGCCTGGGCTCCGCGGGAGTGACCGCCCGAATTCTCCGTCCACGGCCCTGCCCCCGCCCCTCCCGCTCGGTCGCAGGGCCCGCTCTCTCCAGGTTCCTGAGCCAGGGCGTGGAGGGGATGCCTGAAGCATTTGGGGTGGACGGAGACAGTGAGTCTTCCGTAGGGGCAAGTATACCCCTTTTCTTCTCATGATGGTCTCCACTCTTGGATCTTGGGTCTACCCATTTTGAAGACTAGACGACCTGGACCCCGGTGACCGGTGGTGTCCTAGACAAGAGCAGGACTGAGGAAGGTGAGCTGAGAGCCCTGGTTTTACTGTCCCACAGTCCTGATTGAAATCCTAGCCTGGGGCCCCAGTTTCCTCATCTGTAAAATGGGTATGGTATATAGCACTTAGTAGGCAATCAATAATAGTTGCCCTCCACTTTCACCCCTGGCACCAGAAGCCCCTGCCACAATCCACCCTTAGTGGGAATTACCAAGAGGTAATGAGATGAGAGTGGTCCTGAGAAGACAGAGAGGCACATGGCAATATTGTTAAGAAGTTTCAGCAGTCAGGGTAAAGAGCCTGACAGAAATTTGCTTTACGCTGTAAACGTAACCCTAACAATCTGCAAGTAAACTATATTCCAAATAATCCAGAGGTAGGAATTGAAGAAAGGAGAGGGGTTTTTCCCTAAAATTTGTGAAATAAAGAATCTTTGTGTAAGTTGCATAAACTCTCTATTCTTTCTGACTTTGAGTTCAGACATTTTGTTGTGGGTTTCCTTAAGGGGAGGTGAGCTTGTGAATTAAAATTCTCTGCCCAGACTTCTCGGGAACTCCTGCACTGCCACCACTCCCCCCTCCTGCCCCCCAGAAGATACGGGTTCTTCCTCTCCTCTCATCTGAGCTCTTCTAGTCCTCCACCCTTGCTGTGCTCCAAACCTGGCCACTTGTCCACCTTCCCGCCGTGTGGACAGAGAAATGAATGCTTCGTCATTGTGGCCCCCAGGACCTGGCTTGGGACATCCTGAGAGATGGAGCTTGCTGAATGAATGAGATGAGGCTGGGGTTTTGGAGGGCCACTGTGCTTTTGAAGCTGCTTTGGAGGGCTTTAGTGATGTGTCCTAGGTCACACAACTCCTTAGCAGCAGAGCTGGGACCAGCACTCAGGGCTAGTGCTGAGCAGCAGAGAAAGAGACGATCAGGAGTCAGGAGGCTCGTCTAGCCTGAACTTGAGCAGTGCAGGCTGTGTGACCTAGGGCACGTCATTTACCTCTCTGAGCTTCAGCTCCTGCCTGTCTCAGCGGGAGCTTGGAGGAGAGGCTGTAGGATGAGCAAGCAGACTGGAGCTGTTTTGGTTCTGGCCTCCCTGAGCCCACTAGACAGTCTCGTGGTCTTGGTTACCCAGTAGAAGAGTGGGGCACTCCAGGGGGACAGAAGGGAAAAGCCACAGCCTGAGGACTGGCAAGTTTCTCCCAGCTGCAGGGCTATCCCAGAAAAACTGACCAAGAAATCTCAGGGGCCTGAGTCTGCCTGACCCCACTCCTCCCCCTTCCTGCCTCTGACAAAGCAACTCAAGAGGGACTGATTACACCAGGACCCCAGCGGCCTGACTCATGAGCTGTGAGCTGGGGCCTTCCCAGCCAGGCGTTGGCAAGCAGAGAGCAAAACCTCACCCTGGCTGTCTACCCCCACCCCCTTCCCAGGGGCTACAATGGTTGCTTTTGTTGGCAAGTATTGTGTGTCCAAGCCCTTTTCCACTGAGGAAGCCTTTGTTAGGAACAGCGGACATGGGAGCATAGTTCAGGGTCTGGGCTAGAAGGTGGTGGAATGGCTGGGTGGCCCCATTTCTGGAGACGAACAAGACTAAAGCAAAGCAGCCCACAGGCGTCCGTCCGTATGAGGTCATCCTAGGAAGGCAAGTTCTGAGTTTCCCAGTCTCTCACGGTGGGATTTGCACAAGGGAGGATGGTTTGGGTGTTTTGCAAGCTGTCCCCTAACGCTTATCCAACACTCTTTATAGTCCAAGGCACAAGAGATGGGTGGAGATACAGTAGACACAAGAAGGTTGCATCGCACAAAGCCAGCAACAAACTGGAAGACATTCTGCATGCCAGAGAAAGCCAGGTAAAGCAGGAGAGACAAATGTTCGCTGGGTGAATGAGCAGGTAACCATGAGGGCAATGATTCAGAGGAAGGCTTCGTGGAAGAGGTCGAGAGGATACTGTGCAAAGGACTTCCAGAAAGATGGAGGATTAGAGAGGCAGCGGAATCACTTCTCTCCCAGAAAAAATAGCTAGAGGACAGGCAGAGACAGTCCAAAGAGCTGCTCTGTGGCTTAGGACACCAGGGGATGGCAAGACACCACCCGGAAAAGAAAGGGGCAAAAGAAAGGAGATTCAGCTGGCTAAAAAATCCTGTGAGTAGAGCTGCAGAAGCAGCAGTGGGCATGTCCCCCACCTTCAGAGTAAACAACCGTGTGTGGACTGCAGCAGCTGTGGACTGCAGTGGCTGCAGACTGAGGGAGTTACAGGGGTCTCTTCCGCAAGAAAGGGGAGATGAAGGGACACAACCTACAGTAAACTCAGATTTTGACCAGCAAACTTGGTCTGCTTCATTGGAGGGGTCCCACACTTCCAGGCAGGGTTGGGCCATGACATTGTTCGCACTGACAGCCAGCAGGGATCTAAAGACAATTTGCCTAAAATAAAGATAATTTGGCATCTCAAACACCCTCCCTACTGCCCTAGACTAGTTGCTGAAGAGGCAGAGGGAGGGTGCAGATGGCCAAGCAAGAAGAGCAGGTTCTGAGAAAGTGTGATTGTGAGGCTCCGCCTGTACTGAGGACACTGCATCTGCACCTTCCTCTACCGTTACACTGAAGGCATTACCCTCTAACATCTGGGGTCTGCCCTGAGTGGTCTTCCAAAGAGTGCCATCTGCTGGCGAGAAGAGAAAAATGCATGAAAAGGGAAAAAATAAAAGAGGCAGGCAGGTGCCTTTATTGCCCCCTTCTCAAGGCCCTTGGAAACCCGCCTGCGTCCCATTACTGGGTCTTTAGCTCTGGATTGAGCAGTTAAATAGGGACAAGCCTAAATATCTAGTACAGTTTGAACCAAGAGAGAAAGAACAACAGTAGCACACAGCTGCTAGACAATAAATCCTTAGGCAAGAGAGAAGCTCAGTATCAAAGTAAACTCAAAATCAGAATCAGGTGCTTAGACATCAGTAGAAAAATTATAAGCCATACTAAGAAAAAGGAAGATATGACTCGGGCAAAGGAACAAATCAAAGTTCCAGGTGAGATACAGGACTTGAAACAGCGAATCAATGATGTTCACAATAATCTCCTAAATAAAATCATGGAGTTGAATGACAACACAGCTAAGGAAATAAAAGATATTAAGAAGACACCAGGCAAGGACTAAGAAAAATTTGAAATCTTGGATGAAAAAATAACAGAGCTATGGGAATGAAAGACACAAAAAAGTGAGGTTAAAAATATAATAGGGGTACACAATTTTAAATCATGGAAGAAAGAATCAGCAATGTAGAGGAAAGAACAACTGAAACTAAGGAAAGAGGAAAGAATGGAAGAAATTGAGCAGGAGCCCAGGGAGTTGAATGATAACATGAAGCACAGCAACATACGTGATATGGAAGTTCCATAACTTCCAAGAAAGGAAATGGGCAGAAAAAGTATTTGAGGAAATAATCAACAAAAATTTCCAAACTCTCATGGAAGACATAAATATACATGTCCAGGAAGCACAGCATACTACAATAAGAATAAATCCATGTAGACCTACCCCAAGATACGTAATATTCAGAATGCCAAAGATTAAGCAAAAGTTCTGAAAAGCAGCAAGGGAAAAGAAAATTATCAGATATAAGGGATACCATTAATACTTACTATGGATTTCTCTTCAGAACCAGAGGTGAGAAGGCAGTGGTATGATACAATTGAGGTACTGAGAGAGAACACCCAGCCAAGATTCTTTTTCTGGCAAAACTGTCCTTCAAACATGATGGTGAGCTTAAAAATAGTCACAGATAAATGGAAACTAAGAGAGTTCATAAACAAGAATCCAGTTCTACAGGAAACATTAAAGGGAGTTCTGCAGCCAGAAAAGAAAAGAGAACAGAGAGCTGCTTGGAGAAGAGTGCAGAAATGAAGACTATCAGAAAAGATAATCAAAAGGTTAAAGGTGGACAAAAAATAAGATGTGACAAATGGAAACCAAAGGATAAAATGGGGGAAGTAAGTAATGGCTTTATAGTAATAACATTAAATGTTAATGAATTAGTTTCCCCAATTAAAAAAAACATCGGCTGGCAGAATGGATAAAAAAACATGAGCCATCCATATGCTGTCTGCAGGAGACTCACCTTAGGCCTAAGGATGCAAATAGACTGAAAGTGAAAGGTTAGAAAAGATAATTCACATAAATAGTAACTAAAGGGGAGCAGGGGTAGCTATACAGGTGTCAGACAAAACAGACTTGAATTGCCAAAAAAGTGATAAGAGATGCAAAAGGTCATTATAAATTCATAAAAGGGACAATCCACCAGGAAGAAGTAACAGTCATAAATATCTCTGTGCCTAACCAGGGTGCCCCAAAATACATGAGGCAAACTCTGGAAAACCTGAAAAGAGAAATAGACATCTTTACAATAATAGCTGGAGACTTCAACAGACCACTCATATCAGTAGGTAGAACAACTGGACAGAAGATCAACAAGGAGACAGAGAACTTGAACAATATGATAAATGAGCTGGACCCAACAGACATATGAGTAATGTTGCATCCCATATTGGCAGATTATACATTCTTCTGAAGTACTCATGGAGTTTTCTCCAGGAATGACCACATGTTGGACCACAACACAGCTCTCAATAAATTTTAAAAGACTGAAATTGTACAAAGCACCTTCTCTGTTCATAATGGAATGAAGCTGGAAACCAATAATAGGTGGGAATGAGGAAATTTTGTAAATGTATGACAACTAAACAACAAACTCACAAACAATCCCTGTGGGCCAAAGAAGAAATTGGAAGAGGAATTAGTAGATATTTCAAGACAAATGACAAGGAGAAAGCAACTTATCAAAATTAATAGGATACAGTGAAGGCAGTACTGAGAGGGAAATTAATAGACCTAAATGCCTATATTAAAAAAGAAAGAGTTAAAATCAGAAAGCTAATTGAACAACTGGAGAAACTAAGAAAAGAACAGCAAACCAAAGCAAGCAGGAAGAAATAACAGAAATGAAATAAAAGAAAATGAGAACAACAACAACAAAAATAAAGAAAATCAACAAAACCAAAAGCTGGTTCTCTGAGAAAATCAATAAAAATTGACATTCCTTAGTAAGACTAACAAAGAAAAAACAAGAGAAGATGCAAGTTAATAAAATCAGGAATGAAAGAGGGGACATTACAACTGACCCCACAGAAATAAAAAGGATCATAAGAAGATATTATGAGAAACTGTATGCCAACAAAGTAGAAAACCTAGATGAAATGGACAAAGTTCTGGAAATGCACAAACAACCTACACTGACTCCCACAATAAATACAGAAACTCAACAAATCAATCACAAGTAAAGAGATTGAATCTGTCATCAAAAATCTTCCAACAAAGAAAAGTCCAGGACCAGATGGCTTCACAGGTGAATCCTACCAGACATTTTGAAGAGAATTAATGCCAATCCTGTTTAAACTCTTCCAAAAATTGAAAAGGAGGGAAAATTACCCAACACATTTTACAAAGAGAATATCACCCTAATGCCAAAGCCAGACAAAGATACTACAAGTAAAGAAAATCACAGACCAATCCCTCTAATGCACATAAATATAAAAATTCTCAAAAAAATACTTGCAAATCAAATCCAACAGCATATTAAAAGAACTATAGAGAAGCAGATGTGGCTCAAGCAATTGGGCTCCTGTCTACAATGGGAGGTCCAGGGTTCAACTCCCAGAGCCTCCTGGTGAAGGCAAGCTGGCCCATGCACAGAGATGGCCCACATGGAGTGCTGGCCCACGCAGCAAGCAGGCCCGGGCAGAGTGCTGGTCCATGTAGGAGTACTGGCCCATGCAGAAGTGCCAACCTGCTCAGAAAACTGGCACAGCAAGATGACCCAAGAAAAAGAGAAATAGAGGAGAGTCATTAAGAGATACAGCAGACTAGGGAGCTGAGGTGGCATAAGAGATTGAGCACCTCTCTCCCACTCCTGAAGCTTCCAGGATTGGTTCCTGGTGCCACCGAAGAGAAGACAAGCAGACACAGAAGAACGCACAGCAAATGGACATAGAGAGCAGACAACGGGAGTGAGGGAGATAAGTAAATAAATAAATCTTAAAAAAAAAAAAGAATTACACATCACAATCAAGTGGGTTTTATTCCTGGTGTGCAAGCATGGTTCACCATAAGAAAATCAATTAAGGTAATATACCACATTAACAAATCCAAGGGGAAAAACCCACATGATCATCTTGATTAATGCAGAAAAAGCATTTGACAAAACCCAGCATGCTTCCTTGATAAAAACACTTCAAAAGATTGGTATAGAAGGAAAGTCCCTCAACATACTAAAGGGCATATATGAAAATGCCACAGCCAACATTGTACTCAATGGACAAGGTTGAAAGCTTTCCCTCTAAGATCAGGAAAAAGACAAGGATGCCCATTGTCACCACTGTTACTCAGCATTGTGTTAGAAGTTCTAGCTAGAACAATTAGGCCAGAAAAAGAAATAAAAGGCATCCAAATTGGAAAAGAGGAAGTAAAATTCTCACTACTCACAGAGGACATGATCCTATATTTGGAAAATCACTAAATATCTACAACATAGCTATGAGAGCTAATAAATGAGTTCAGCAAAGTGGCAGGATGCAAGATCAATACACAAAAATGAGTAGCATTTCTATACACTAGTAATTAGCAAACTGAGGAGGAAATCAAGAGAAAAACATTTTTTTGAATAAAAAAGAAAGGAGTCAGCTTTTAATTGTAACTGACCAAACTGCAAACAGAAATGTCTCCAAACAGGCAAACAAAAGAAACACAATAAAATTATTCTGTTGAAGAAACTAAGAGTCTTCACCAGCCCAGTGCTTTGAGGGCTATGCCAAGAGCAGCCCGATCCTGACTGGCAGTGTCCCTCACACTTGGTTCTCATCCCAAGGGGAGGTCGGGGAGTAGGTGAAGGACTTGTGCCTTCCTCCCATCATGCTGGGAATTCTTAGAAAGTCACTGGTGTGGTGAGCCCCTCCTCCCACCACTGGTCCTATCCTAAGGGAAATGAAGACCCTCTAGACACCATGCAGAAGGTCAAGAAACAGGGCAGCCTTCCTGGCCTTCAACCAATGCTTTCCTCCAATTCTCTCAACTGGTGTTCCCAGGGTGGGAATTAAATAAAATGTGTACTAGAGGAAAAAAAAACTTGAATATTTTACAATAGCAAGAAAAAGTATCTAGGTATTAATTTAATAAGGAATGTAAAGGATCTGTGTTCAGAAAACTACAAAACACTGCAAAAAAAAAAAAAGGTCAAAGGAGATCTAAACAAATTGGAGGACATTCCGTGTTCATAGTTTAGAAGACTAAACACGGTGAAGATGTCAGTTCTAGCCAAATTGATTTATAGATTCAATGCCATACCCAACACAATTCCAACAGCCTACTTCATAGAAATAGAAAAGTCAATTACCAAATTTATATGGAAGGGAAAGAGCTCCCAAATTGCCAAAAACATTCTGAAAAAGAAGAGCAAAGTTGGAGGACTCATGCTTCCTGACCTTGAAATGTACTATAATGCTACAGTGGTCAAAACAGCATGGTATGGGCATAAAGATAGACACACTGATCAATGGAATCGAATTGAGAGTTCAGAAATATACCCTCACCTTTCTGATCAATTTTTGATAAGCCTATCAAGTCCACTTTTCTGGGACAAAGCAGTCTCTTCTTCAAATGGTGCTGGGAGAACTGAATATCCATATCCAAAAGAAAGAAAGAGGACCTCTGTCTCACTCTATTCAAGAATCAGCTCAAAATGGATCAAAGACCTAAACATAAAAGCCAGGACAGAAAAACTCCTAGAAGATAATATAAGGAAACATCTACAAGAACCTGTAGTAGGTGGGGGTCTCTTAAACCCTATACCCATAGCATGAGCAATAAAAGAAAAAATAGATAAATGAACCTCCTCAAAACTAAACACTTCTGCACCTCGAAGGACTTTATGAAGAGGGTAAAAAGGCAGCCTACTCAATGGAAGAAAATATTTGGAAATCACACATCCAACAAGGGCCTAAAATCCATGATATAAAGAGATCCTACAACTCAACAATAAAAAGACAAGTGACCTGATATGGGCAAAAAACTTCAATAGACATTTTTTTAAAGAAGAAATACAAATGGCAAAAAAAAAAAAAAACATGAAAAAATGTTCAGCATCATTGGCTATTAAGGAAATGCAAATCAAAGCTACAATGAGATATCATTTCATACATACTAGAATGGCCACTATTAACAAAACAGAAAACTACAAGTATTGGAGAGGATGTGGAGAGACAAGAACACTTATTCACTGCTGGTGGGACTGTAGAATAGTACAGCCACTGTGGAAGTCTGTTTGGTGGTTCCCAAGGAAGTTAGATATAGATCTACCACGTGACCCCGCAATACCACTACTGGGTATACAGCCTGAAGAACTGAGAGCAGTGACACAAACAGACATCCTCAAACCATAAGGATGTAAAGGATCTGTATTCAGAAAACTACCGATGTTCCTAACAACATTATTCACAATTGCTAAAAGATGGAAACAACCCAGGTGTCCATAGCTAACGAATGGTAAACAAAATGTGGTGTATACACATGATGGACTATTATGCAGCTGTAAAAAGAAATGAAGTTGTGAAGCATATGACAACATGGATGAACCTGGAGCACATTATGTTGAGTGAAGCAAACCAGGCACACAAAGACAAATATTGTATGATTTAGCTCTTATGAAGTAAATGTAATGAGCAAACTCATGGAGTCAATAGCTAGGATATAAGTCACCAGGGAAGAGAATGTGGTTAGAGAATGGAAAGCTGAGGTTTAATCTGTGCAGAACTGGTAAGAAGTTGTTTGGAAATGTTTGGAAATGAATAGAAATGGTGAAAGCACATCATAGGATTTATAATTAATAGGGCTAACATTGAGTATGAAAGTGTTTATTTTTTGTTGTGTTTGGTGGGGTTTTTTTGGAGTAATGAAAATAGTCTAATATTGATTGAAGTGATGAATGCACAGCTCAGTGATTATATCAAATGCTTTTGATTATACACTTTGGGTCAATTATATGGCTTATGAGCAAAAAAAATAATAGGGTGAGTTTGGGGAAAAATACAGCAAATTTAAGATATGAACTGTAGTTAGTAGTAATACTTTGACAATGCTGTTTCATAATTTGTTATAAATATTCCACAATAATGTAAGGTATTTGTGGTGGGGTGATGTATGGGGGCCCTGTATGATGTTATACGTGTTTGTTTGGTAAGTTCACAACTTTTACAATACACTTATTGTTTATGGGTGTGTTCACGTAGGCCTGGGCAGTCTTGAGCAAACCCCCCAGGCAGGAGAAGGAGGGCGGGCTGACTGCTAGGACCAGTGATGCAGGGTGACCCCGAGTACAGGGAGGCTGGAAGGACAGAAGGTGGAGGATTCTATCTCAAAAAAACTGCTGTGATGAGAGTTTTGGTAAAATGGGATGAGTACGCAAACCCCAAGGATTCCACCAGAGGAAAAGGGCAGCCCCCAGTCCCAGCTCCTTTGAGCCTAGACAAAGACCTAGAGAGTGGAGAGTGGAGGGAATACGAGACAGGCTCTAATCCAATACTCCACTCCCATTTTACAGCTGGGTAAACTGAGGCCCTGAGAGGGAGAGGACTTGCCTCTGACCACACAGCCAGTTCAGGGAGGGACCAGATTCCCCAGGCTCAAACCCGAGGTGCCTGTCCTCTGGCCTGCGGAAGAACAGCTCATGTCCTCCCTCACTCCTTCTTGCAAGATGAAGTTGAGATGCCTGGAGGTTGAGTCAACAAACTCTCCCACCTCAGGGGGAGTCACACAGCTCCCAAGGGAGGAAGAGAGGGTGTCAGTTTGAGACAGGGCTCTAAGCCAAGAGGCCAGGAGCCAAGGAGCCCCAGAGCCTGGGAGGGAGCCCCGGAGGGAGCACCCTAGCAAGCAGGCCCAAAGGGACGCCCCCGGCACCCTGCTGAGCTCGCGCAGGAGGCCCCAGCCTGGCTGCTGCCTGTCGGTACCAGGTGCCCTGCAAGCATCTTCCGCACTTTATCGCCACCTGCAGGAGGCGAGGACTCTGTCTAACGAGCCCTGCAGTAGCCAGGGACCAGCTGGGCTTGCAGCACTCAGGAGAGAAGGGAGTCCCCAGCTCAGGGAGAGTCACCACCATCTCCCAGCCAGGAAGCCAGGGGGCCCGGAGCCACCCAGGAACCTCTCTCGCCCTCCACGTCAGTCACCTCCACGTCCTAGGATCTCCCAAATACAATCACTTCTTCCCATCGTAAAAGCTGCCCAGCCCCAGCCAGGCCAGCAGCACTCCTTCCCTGAACGCTGACACAGCCCTGGCCTGAGAGCTCCCTCCTCCTCTCTGAATCTCTCCTCCAGCTGCTTCCAGAGGAGACAGTTGAAATACCTCAAATAATGTCACCCTGCGTGCTATAAAACCCTTAAAGCTTCCTACTGCTAAGCGGGGTAAAGACCAGGCTCCCTGAAGCGGTCTCTGGAGCTCCGCACAGAGTGCTCCTGCAGATACTCCACGCTTCCTGTCTGTCCCCTCCACGCCCTGCCCCGCAGCCTGGCTCCGTGTGCCCACCGAGCTCTTCTTGCCTCAGCGCCTTTGCACAGGCGCTGTTTCTGCCTCGAGTGCTCCAGGCTCGCCCTGCACCCCATCCAGCCCAGACTATCCTTCAAATATCCTGTCTGGGTCACCTCCTGGAGCCTGCCCTGGCCTCCCAACTAGGTCAGATCATCCTGGGTTGCACCATCTACATCTCACTGTTTTGCCTGATTCTGTGTGATCCTTAGATTAACATCTGCTTCCGTCCTAGACTGTGAGCTCCACAGGGAGCAGGGACCTTATCCGGGTTGTTTGTTTTTCCCTCACTGTCTCCCCAGTGCCCTAAAAAAATTAATTATATTAATAATCAAATGAATGGGAGTTGGGGAAAGAACTGTTCATGCAAAACTGGGAGAGTTAAGCATTTCCCTTAATCGTTTCAGGGGAAAACCTGAGACACGCACTTGCCAGTTCTGAGTCCACGTCCACGTGAAAGTCTCGGGCTCCACGGGTGGGGGAGGGAGCTGCCTTTCTGTTCCCCCAAGTCTTGAAAAGATCATCAAAAATGATCCTCATGGCTCCTACTTGTTGGCAGAACTCTGGAGTTCATCAAACTTTCTTGTTGTGAAAAATGTAACACATACAGAATGTAATTAAGAGTGCTGAATTATATATTTGAATATTGTTAAAAGGGGAAATTTTAGGTTGTTACTGGAATAAAAAATTTTTTAAAATCTATATATATAAGATAAACAGTGAACCCTAATGTAAACCATGGACTATAGAATTAATTTTTCAATTATAAAAATGTTCGTCTATCAACTGTAGCAAATGCACCACACCAATGCAAGGTGCTAGTAATAGGAGGTATGTGGGGACCCTGTGTGTTATACATGATTTTTCTGTAAATCTACAACTGCTAATTTAAAAATTCACATATAATATAGAAAAATGCCACCTGCCCATTTTACAGAGGGGCAAGGTGAGGCCTAGAGAGCAGAGGCGACGTCCCCCAGGTCGCACAGTGAGGTCGTTAGGGGCAGGATTATCCCCCAGCTCTCCCAGCTCCAGGTCCCGAGATCTTCAGGCACCAAACCCCTTGGTCCTTCCTCCCGGGACCGAGGAGCCCTTTGACTGCTCACCTTTGTTCCCACCTCAGCCAGAGCAAAGAGGAGCTACAGCGTGTCTGGTTCTCCTCCTCTGCTCTCTAAGCGCCCCAAGCCTGTTAGAAGGTCTGGGCCAGTGGTGCTCAAATTGGCGTCCCCCACCCCCACCCCCACCAGCAGCTTTAGCAGGGCTCGGGAGTTCCTTTGAAATGCAAATTCTCAGGCCCAACCCCAGAAGTATTGAGTCAGGAATTCTGAGGGTGGGGCCCAGAAACCAGCATTTTAATGAGCCCTCCAGGGTTTTCTGATGGGAGGTCAAGTGCCAGAACCGCTATTCTACGCCAAGCCTTGAAAATCCCCGCCCAAGGAAGACTGGGAACACACTTGCTGAGGCCTGTGGGCTGCTCCTAGCAATCAAAGGCTGCGACCCTGCGCTTCCAAAGCCTGGGCTAGAACCAGAGCTAAGCTCCAGGAGCCTGGGCAGAACTCCAGGAGGGCCCAGATGACCCGGAGACGTGGGGCCTTTCTCCACATCGCCCTTCTCCTTTCTTCCCAGCGTTCCTTCTGCACATTTTTTGGCAATTGTCTAATGACCGTATCTAGGAGACCCGACGGGTTCAGTTAACCACAGCGATTTGTCATCCATTACAGAACAGCGGGTACCTCCGAGACCAGCTGAGCCATGAGATCAGTTGGAAACAAGGCTGTTTGCGCCCTGTGTGGGGATGTGGTGTCCTTACTGCGTGTTGAAGGGTGCAGGGAAAGGAGGTCTCCCTGTCCTTGCAATGACCCTCATTACCGAAAGGCCAGCTATCCTGCAGGGAGCCTGCTTCTGCCAGGTCCTCTCCTGAAACTGTCTGTGATGGCAATATCAGTCTCCTCACCAAAGTTCAGTGCAGCCTCTAGCATTGGTCCTTGGGGTTCAGGAAAGGTAAGGCGGAAAGCGGACACCCCACCACCCCGTTTCCTAGAGCGCCTTGGATGTGATAAAAGGACGCAACTTTGTCAAGGGCCCATTTCTCACAAGCTTTCCTTCCAATCTCTGTTCCCCCTTAGATGTCATGGGTGGTAATCTGCAGCAAAGAGCAGCCCGGCTTTCCATTCATTCTGCTGCTTCTCTAGGTCAGTTAAGATGCTTTGATTTACATGCTAACAACAACAAAAATTAAATGTGACTTAATTTATTATCATAGATCACAAGAAACCCTGAAGCAGGCCTGTTCTAGACCTGGTGAATTTGGCCACCCAACAGAATCATCAAGCACTGGAGTTCCTTCATCTTTCCACTCTGCCATGCTTGCTGGTTGGTCTTGTCTTCAGGCTTACCCTCTTAGTCGTAAAGTGGCTGCATCAGCTCCAGGCATCACATGCTCACAGGATAGCATGAAGCTCCCCCATATTGTACCCATCAGCAAGCTTCAATAATTAGCATTGATATAGCCTGTGCATAAATTCAAAATTGTTTCCAAGAGTACCTAGTCCCCAAGATGGCCAAATAAGTAATATAGGCCCTATAGTCTCTGAATGTTCAAAAAGGATGTAAGACAAATGTGTTTAGGGTTGCCTCCAGACGAGATGTGAAAGATATGCTAATTCAAGCTCACCTGAGATGTGAGCGATATGCTAAAGCTCACCTGAGATGTGAGCGATATGCTAATTCAGGCTCACCGGAGATGTGAGGGATATGCTAATTCAAGCTCACCTAAAATATGGGGGTACTATAAAAAACTTATCTGGTACTCAAACACTTAACTAACAAGGAAAGTCATTTTCTTTCACAAAGGCACCATTTAACTCCCTACCCTTATATCTTTTCTGTATAAAAGGGAACCCAAAATTCTATTCCGGGCTCGGTTTTTATTAGGACGAGAGTCCGCCGAGCCCGGCCGGTGGAAATAAACCAACTTCCTTCTCGGTACTCTCGTGTCCTGGCCTTCGATACCGCGCACACCCGATTTCTCTACAACAGCATCTCATGGCCAGTCTTGTTTCATTTCTATCTCCTTTCCCTCCACACCCTGACTGGTTCTAAAGAAAATTACAGGCATCATCTCCCACTCTCAATAACTAACAGATGAGGACTCTTTTTTCTTTAAAAACAAAAACAAAACAACAGCAACAGCAAAAAAGAACATAATGTCTCTGTCATACCTAACAAAATTAAGGATAATTCTTAAAATCATATCCAGTCACTGTTCAAATTTCCCCAGCTGTCACAAAGAAGTTTTTTGTCTTGTTTTCCTAAGACTCACTGTGCTCAAGTCAGGATCTAAACAAAGTCCATACATTGCATCTAAGCCATGGTTTTAATCTAAAACAAGGGTGGGCAAACTATGCTTGGCGCCAAATCCCGCCCAGCGCCAGCTTTTGTAAATACATTTTATTTATTTAATAAACAGCCATGTCCATTTGTTTATGTCTAGGGTTCATTCGAGGGAGTCTGTAATTGCTACAGAGAGGATGTGAGACGGTATGGCTCATAAATTCACTATGTGACCTTTATGGAGAAAGTTTATAGACGCCCAGTTTTTCCCTCTTTTTTTTCCCGTCTGTTTGTTTGTTTGTTTTGGTTGAAGAAACCAGGACATTTGTCCTATAGAATTTCATACATTCTTCCGCCCCTTCCAAAGAGCGAGCTAAAGACTTCCCAGAGGCCCCTTGTGGTAGTTTGCCCTCAGTCTCAATACCCAGAATCACCCTTAGTCTACCCCTTAGCCAGTCCTCACAAGGGCAGAGGCCTCCTCAGAAGCACGTGGCTGCTCATAAGACGAGCAAAGTCAGCTTTCTAGGCTTCCATCAGAAAGGAGAAAGGCGAGTAAATGGCTACTAGGTGGGTAACTGATGATGACGCCAACCTTCCAAGTAGACCAAGTCAGCAAAATGGTGGAGCTGGCCAAGTCTCCTTCCAGCGGCGCTAACCTTCCCTCCCAGGGCCCCTCCCTCATCCGCCAGGAGGCAGATTCTCCCTGCCCCAGCTTTCCCGCAGGTGTGCACCACGTCACACTTACTAAGCGCTTGGCGCTCCCAGCACTGTGCCGGACACGGGCGGGCAGTGGTGGCAATGGCAGGTCCACCTGTTCTGACCCCTCTCTCTACTGAGGGTCCAAGACAAGAACCAGAGAGCTCCAGGGAGGTGAGTGACAGGCCAGGATGGACGTAACTACAGGTGGTGAGGGCACAGATAAGGGAGGCAGGCCGAGAAGCCTTCCTGGAGGAAGTGCCATCTCAGCTAAGACGTGAAGGATGAGCAAAGGTTAGAGAGGGGAGGAGGAGAGGAGACCGCCTCAGGCAGAGGTGGAGACAGACTGAGGGGCCGGTGGGCAGAGGTAGGCAGGGATTCCACCACGCAGGACCTGAAAGGGAATGGTCAGTCCAGAGGCCTCTCAGAACCACTGGAGGGGTTTCGAGGAGAGCAGGCGCACAGCGATGATTCCGAAAGACAGTGAGATGCAAAACCTGCTTTCGAATTGCTCATCTGCACTGAGACATTAGAGTCAACTATGATTGTGTGCTGGGGTCTTCAGAGCCAAAAGGGCTGTAAGCTTTATGATACAGTGGATGGTGCTTATAATATTATTCTCTGTATTTCTGAAGTGTATCAAATATACCGTATACATATATATACGTATATACAAGTATGTATACACACATACATAATACACATGCACACACATGTATCTGGCAGTGGGATTTGAGCCCTGAAGTCACAGCACTGACTTCTCACTCTCTGTCCCCAGCCAGCAAGTTCCCTGTGTCACATCCCTTCTTTGAGCCTGGTTTCTAAATCTGGAAAATGAGAATAGTAATACTTATCTCCTATGAAGAAAGGACACACACAAAACCAGCCAACTGGCTGGCAGCTCTTTAAGAGCCAGAGCAGAAAATGCATAATGCTATTGGCATTTCTGCTTCCTTCTTAGTCCCATGGAACTGGAAGGCCCTGAGTGACAAAGAAGGCCTGGCTCGCCGCTCGCACTCAGAGGGCACACCACTTAGATGTGGAATCTGCAAGGGCTTGTTTCCAAGAGGACTTGCCCCCTTTCAAACTGGAGGTGCCACGACACCTTGTATATGGAATTCTTGCCTTCCATTCGCCCAGCGCTTTTACAAGCCCTCTCTGTGCATTGTCATAAGTCAAAGGTTGCCATGTCCATGGGCCCTAAAAGAGGGAGACGCCTACCCATCCCACTCAGCCCTGAAGGAGGCAACTATTTAGCGACTATATTTCAGCGACTATTTAGAGCACCTGCCAGGGCCTGGCCCGATGAAAAGGGCTGTGCCCACAGCAGTAAACGTCAGCCCCCAGTTCCGTGCTCCACTGGTGAACTTTGACTTGAACTTAACACCTGCATATGATTCATCAAGAGGGAAAGATATTAATTCAACTTGAAACTCTGCAGCTGGCGGTGGGGTAGCTCTGGGCAGTCACTTCCGTTCCAGCCGGACGGTGGTGGCATGAGACCATGGCTGCAGTCCCGCTGAGCGCTGACCATCCATGACTCAGCACCCACGCCTTGGAACAGGCTGTGGCCTCAGCCCGGAAGGCCTTTTCCCCCTGTGTCCCCCTGGCAAACTGCAACTCCTCCTTCACGTCCTTTCTCAGTGCTGCTCTCGTCCATGAAACACTCCCAGTCAGAAGCACCCCCACTCTCCCACCAGCAACCCATTCTTTCACAGCTGTACCTTGGACTTAAGTCCACAGTGGGACCCCCTATGTTGAAATTAATGATCGGCTTAATAGCTGTGAGCTAGAGGGGTCATTCACTTTTGTCTCCCTGTTGTCTGACATACAGCAAATGCGCAATAAATGTTTGATGAATCAATAAACGAATGCACCAATTAATTAGTTAATTAATTAGGAATAGACGTCTTATAAATTCCTCAAGGACAAGGACCACGCCTCGCTCACCTTTTTGCTCACCAGGGCCTAGACACAGTAGGTGCTCAGTAAAAACATGGTGGCTGGAGCAGCACTGAGGCCTCACGCGCAGCACACACGCATTCACACACAGCCTCCCACGTTGGACGAGCAGCTCTCTCCAGAAGGCTGAAAGATTCCTCTGAGGAGTCTGAAGCACCCACGCTGGCCCTCCTGCTTCCGCGTGAGAGCTGCAGGCCAAGCCCCGGCAGCAGGGCAGCGCGGCAGGCTCCAGCAGCTGCCCGACAGGATCTGTACCACCCCGGTTTAGGGACCTGGGGATGTTTCCAGGTTTTAAAAGCAGGTCCCCAAGGAGAGAACCTCTTCCACCAACCTAACAATAGCAGCTCTAGTAGGAATGATATGTTTGTGGAGCAAAGCCTGAGTAGTACAGGCTGCTCTTAAGAAGCTGGACTGGGTTAGCACAAACCTCCACGCAGGGGGCTGGATGTGCAGACTGGCCCGGCCAGGGATAACTTCTTCCATCAGGGCCCAATGCCAGGTTAAAAGTGATTTGACCTTAGCCCACTTAAGCCCTGTGGAGGAGGTAATGATCTGGTTTTACAGGCAAGTCTTACACTGAGGTCCAGAGAAGTTAAGGAACCAACCCAAAGTCACACAGCTAGAAAGTGGTAGAACTGGGACTTGGAGACAGCTCTTGAGACTCCAAAATCCATGCTCTCTCCACATTCCTGTGGGGTCTTCAACCTCTCAGCATGTGATCTTCACTTAATTGTCAACTTCTTAATTGTTTCTCAGAGTGCAAGGCTCCCCAGGGTGGGGAGAAGTGGACTGCACACGCAGACAGCTCGCAGGAGACGCGCGGATTGAGTCCTATGTTGATGGTAGAAGTGGCCCTGCACCCCATGAGAAGGGCTACGGGCCTTCAGCGTCAGGCCTTGATGCACACAGGCTCACCCAACAGCTGAGCGTGGCAGCCGCGCGGTGCCCCCAGCGCCCCGCCCCGGCTCTGCTGTTCCTTTTATAACTGAACGGAGCAGCTGAGGCCAGCCGGCCCAGGCCGCCCCGTGTTCACAGGCCTCCAGGAGAGCTTTCTTGGCAAGACCTCGAGCTCAATTAGCCAAGCCCGCGCTGGGAGGCGGG
The DNA here is from genome assembly GCF_030445035.2 of Dasypus novemcinctus. Taxonomy (NCBI): domain Eukaryota; kingdom Metazoa; phylum Chordata; class Mammalia; order Cingulata; family Dasypodidae; genus Dasypus; species Dasypus novemcinctus. Next base: position 79,697,139 of record NC_080678.1, on the reverse strand, counting down.
GCGGCTTGTGGGGTGGGAATCGGGTCCGGAGTCCCTCCCAGGGCTGCTGACTCAGTCACCAGACGGCCACTTCGGGGCCAGCAGGGATGAGACAGACAGAGGCCCGGGGGCAGGAAGATAAGGGACCGGGAGAGAAAAAAATGCAGGGACCCTTAAAGAACAGTGCGAAGCCTCAAATCCGGAACGGGCTAAAAAAGGACACTAGATTGCAGGTTAGGAGCTGCAAAAGCAGGGCTCCCGAGGTGTGTGGTTCCAGATCCCGTTCCAGCTGGTGGAGAGAGAGCTTCCTCTCACTCGGAAGCACTGACCGCCCCTGAACTTTCAAAATAGAACTTACATCACCCCGTCCCTTTCATCCTGGCCAGACTCAGGAAGCAGCTGAGAAGAGCCTCGGTGACTGAGCTCCTCTCTGTGTCCTGGGGACCTGGGGGTGGGGGCGGGCTACCGATCCCTGTGAAGGGGCTTTTGTGATAGGTGGCGTGCCATTCTCAAACTGCGAAGGGTCCAGAGAGCCAAACTCAAGACGCGTTAGTTTCCAGAGCCCCGCTGGGGAAGGTGGAGTCGTCTTATCAATGAGCCAGGACACAGCAGAGAGCATGAGCCCCATCTCTCACCAACTCCCCTTGACCCCCACATCCCACAGGGTGGTTTGGAAGTGGAGCCAGGTGGACACTGCACCCGAAACGGGTCTATGTTGTTGTAGAATTTGAGAGAGGTTCAATTATTTGCATATAGAGAGGCCAGGACTCAGGAATGATTTTGAGAAGGAAAAATGGTTTATTGACTGCCGGCCGGACTTGGTAGCTTGCTGTTTGAATTCCCAGCCCCGAACAAGATTTTCAAATGTCTTTTATACAGAGAGGAAAGGCCAAATGGTCCCTTTGTTTCAGTTCTCAATAGGCTTGAATTAGCATATATATCTTCCACATCTTAGGTAAGCTTTTAGCAAGGACTCCAGACATTCTAGATAAGCTTTTAACATATTTGGTTTGCATTTCCCCTAAATATTTAAAGTTTATAGACCTTGCATTGTTAAACTGTTTCCTGGGACTGGAGTCGTTGCCATGGTCACCAAGGGCAGGACTGCAGCCTCTTACCATTCCACACCCACAAGTCAAACAGCTTAGGTTATCTCTGAAGAGACAAAGAGCCTCCCACCCATAACCCACATCAATGTCACAGCTGAGGAATCCTAAGCTTAAGCAACCCCCCACCTTACAGAGCGGTGGCCAGCAGACCTGCGCCACCTGTGCCCAGGGAACAGCAAGCAAATGCCCCCCGCCCCAGAGCAGAACAGAATCTTAATCTCCCGAAGACTTTTGCATTCAAAAATCCTTGAAAAGATAATCCAGAACAAAAGCCATCACAAGACCTACAGAGACACGTGGCAAATTGTCTTCCAACAGATAACGTGCCCGAGGGCTGGCCAGCAAACACAAGTTTGATCCTGAGAGATGAGAGTCCACTTATCTCCACGAGCATAAGGCCTTGCAGTGAGCCACAGTCTTTTTTTCCCCTCAGCTGTGCCCTCCAGGAATCAAACACCTGGAAGCAGGGTGGGAGACAATCCTGGTGAGTACTGGCCGGAGAGCCAGGTGCCTGGGCTCCAGGAAAGGGGAGGATGCTGGGGAAAATTGACACGCCGCTCGTGCTACCTGCAAGGCCAAGAGCCATCAGTCCTGGAAACCTCCCAGGGCCACATCAAATGGATAAGGGGACCCCACAGGGGTGCAGCCACTGCCTGAGATGGCTGCCCCTCCCACATGCCTCTTGGCTCTGCTGTGACCACCCACTAGGGACCCCTACCCTGGGACCTTAGCTCTGCGCCATTGCTATTCTCCAGAATCACCCCAGGCTGGCGTCAGCCCCAGGACACACACCTGCCAAGAGCCTCTTCTCCACGGTCTGCATTTCTTCCCTTAAGCTAGCAAAAGAGAGGGTCCCAGAGAACCCAGATCTTGTCCAGCTCAGAACAACCCAGCTGGAAGGGACCATCCACCTGGAAAGAGCCTGAGGTTCAACCCCTGGGCTCTGGAATCAGGCCAGCTCTAGGCTCAAGTGCCCAGGTAATGCGGGGCAAGTCCCTGCACCTCGAGCACCTGCCCTTCCTCCCTGTAAAATAAAACAAACAATCGTATCTGCCCAGAAGGGATCTTTGTAAAGGTGAATTCAGTATTTCCTGGGAAGTGCTGAGCTATTGGAAGCGGCCGTACTGTGAATGATGACCCTATTTTTCTGGTGGGAAAACAGAGCAGAAAGAAGAGAGGGTCACAGGGCAGGAGGACATCACAGCTCTTATATTCCGACCAGATTCCCCGACATCCTCCCCGGGGCACCCTTCTGACCAATCCGCTTCCTCCTTTCCATCTTTCCCACCTCTGCAGCCCGAACCCCCCATCAGGGCAGGAGACATCTTGGCAGGGGGAGTCTCATGCTCCTGATTTAGGACTCAGGATCTAGAAGGACTTGAGGAAAGCAGGCAACTTGGTGAGCCAGGCGGAGAGAAGTTGAATCCTGGCTCAGCCACTTACCGGCTGTGTGACTTAGGGAAAGCTTCTCAACCCCTCTGAGCCTCTCATGGACCAGCTCAGTGGCCTGTCGTGAGGGTGAAATATGTCCAAAGTGTTTGGTGCCTGGCCCATTGTAAGAACTCCACGGAGGTCAGCGGTTGTTCTGATTGCTCTAAGTGAGGATGACAAAATACTCAGGCATCCAGGTGTGGGCGACTCTGGTAGATTTATGAGAAACTGAGAACTGACTGAATATGCAAATGGATGGTGTGAAAGCTCTTCGTAAGCCGTACAAGCTATGCAGGTGAGAGCACCTGCGTTGGTCGTGGCAAATGTGTGCACACCAGGAAGGCCTGGAAGCACAGCAAGTAAACAGAGTTAACGACCACGGATCCCACAGGTGAGCTCGGCTTCGTAAGCTCCCCGGCCAGAGTGAGAGCAGAGGAAGATGCTGTCCATGCCAGCCTGCCAACCACGTTCACAGTGACCCTCTGTGATGTGCTGGGGGGTGGGCATCAACACCCCTATGTACAGATGTGGAAACTGAGGCTCCAGCCTGCGGTCACAGAGCCAGGACAGGAACTCATTCAGGAGGGTCCCTGCACCCCAGAAGCGCTGGGCAGTCTGCCACGGAGGGGCCACAGTGTGGGCAGGGCCAGGAGGGACCCGGGATCAAGAGGGCCTCTGTCTCTTTTTCTCAGGTCAGACTGAGCAGTGGCTGGGAGCCTGGACAGGGCGACCAGGACCTCCCCAGGCCCTGTGCCAGGCAAACTGGGATGGACGGTCACACGCTGAGACACAGACCACTTGACCCCTGAGAACAGAGCCCGTTTCCTTAGAGGGACCCTGAGAACGCTCAGCTGAGCCATTTCCGGCTCCTGCCCCCTGCATATCCCCCAACAGGAGGTGAAAGTGCTAGAAAGGGGGCCGCGCGTGCCTGAGTCAGCGGGTGGTGAGTGTGTGGTGGGACTGAGGAGGGTCAGGAGAGGCCCGTGAGCACCTGGTCTCCTCCCACGCCCTTCAGGGGCTCAGCCCCGCGTAGACCAGCTCCCTTCTCTGCAGCTCCACAGCCTGCTCCTCCTGCCGCCCCCGCGGGCGGCCGCCCCAGCCCCCGTCACATGGCCAACAGCTCTGCGTGCCGGCCCGTCCGCAGGTGCCTGCCGGGCGTGGGGCTGGCCGGGGAAGGCACGGACGTGACCACATGACCAGCCGCAGCCGCTCAGGCTCCTTCCTGGTGGACACTCAAGGTCCCCGTGGCCCGACGGCACCTGCACCCTCTGTGAAAACACCCGGCAGCAGGGCGCCCTCCAGCGCCTGCCCCTGGCATTCCGCGGCTGGCACACCCGGAGCTCCAGCGGCCAGCGTCACATGGTCAGGACCACGTCCAACTCTCCGGAGGAGGTGGCCAAGAGCATACACAGTGACTGGCGGGCCAGGCTGGACGGGGCCCCCAGGCCGGCACCAACGTGCAGGTGGCTGTGGCCGGCTCACACTCCCAGGCGGCCAACCTCGCTGCCTGGAAGACGCACCGAGACCAGGATAGCTTCAGCATGAACTTCCCGGAGTGTCCCTTATGCAGGTGAGTGGGCATGGTGCGGCCTGCCGTGCTGGGGAGAGGTCAAGGTGACCAGAGTGTTGGTCAAGAGGAAGGAGGGGCCGTTTTCCATTTCCAGTGAGAAGCCATAGAGATGGAAACACGGAGAGAAGGCGAGGGCTTAGCCTGCTAGGACAAGCGAGGCCCTGCATACGCCACCAGGAGCCTTGCCTGGGTCAAGATGGACAGAGCAGGCCAGTTCACTGAGAGGAAGGCCAACGATGAGGTTGGTGCTCCAGGCGGAGAATTTTGCTGAGAAAGTGTTTAACGTAGCAAAACGATTTTTTTCTGCACTTTCCAAATTTTCAACACAGGGAAGTATTGTTTTAATAATCAAGGAAAAGGAATGAACAAAATCAAGGCTATAAGGCCATCAAGACCATCTTAAAAACGCTACCTGTTCCATGGAGATTTGCTAGTCACTCTTTTTTTTTCTCTCTAAGATTTATTTTACTTATTTCTCTTTCCTTCCCCCCCTACCCCGGTTGTCTGTTCTCTGTATCTATTTGCTACGTCTTCTTCTTTGTCTACTTCTGTTGTTGTCAACGGCACAGGAATCTGTGTTTCTTTTTGTTGCGTCATCTTGTTGTGTCAGCTCTCTGTGTGGACGGTGCCATTCCTGGGCAGGCTGCACTTTCTTTCACACTGGGTGACTCTCCTTACAGGGTGCACTCCTTGCATGTGGGGCTCCCCTAGGCTGGGGACACCCCTGCGTGGCACGGCACTCCTTGCATGCATCAGCACTGCGCATGGGCCAGCTCCACACGGGTCAAGGAGGCCCGGGGTTTGAACCACAGACCTCCCATGTGGTAGACGGATGCCCTAACCACTGGGTCAAGTCCGTTTCCCTGCCAGTCACTCTTGACAGCAGATGGCAAACCTTAGCAATGCCTGACTTCCTCCTTTGTAGCATTTGTCACTTTTTTTAAAGGATGTACCAGGAATTGAACCCTGGACATCCTAACCAGGGTGCCCCAAAATACAAGAGACAAACTCTGGCAACACTGAAAGGTGAAATAGGCATCTCTACAATCATAGTTCGAGACTTCCACATGCCACTCACATCAGCAGATAGAACAACTAGACAGAAGATCAACAAGGAGACAGAGAACTTGAACAATATGGTAAGTGAGCTGGACTTGACAGACACATACAGAGCATTGCACCCCACATCAGCTGGTTTTACATTCTTCTCAAGGGCTCATAGATCTTTCTCCAGGATAGACCACATATTGAGTCACAATACGGCTCTCAATAAATATAAAAAGATTGAAATTATATGAAGCTTCTTCTCTGATAATAATGGAATGAACCTGGAAATCAGATAAGAAAGAGGAAATCTGCAAATATATGGAGGGTAAATAACACAATCCTAAACAACAACAGGTCAGAGAAAAATTGCAAGAGAAATTAATAGATAAGGAGAGACAAATGACAAAGAGGACACAACTTATCAAGACTTATGCAATAACACTAAGGCAGAGCTGAGAGGGATATTTAGAGCCTCAAATGCCTATATTAAAAAAGAAGAAAGATCTAAAATCAAAGCTCTAATTGAACAACTGGAGAAACAAAGAAACTGAAAGCAAACAGAAAGTATAAAATAATAAAGATTAGAGATAAATAAGTGAAATTGGGAACAAAAAAAAATAGAGAAAATCAACAAACCCAAACCCTGATTCTTTTGAGAAAAACAATAAAATCCACAAATTCTTAGCAAGACTAACAAAGAATAAGAGAAATGCCGATAAATAAAAAAATGTCACCCGAATGAAAGGGGTGACATTACAACTAACCCCATTAAAATGAAAACGATCATAAGAGAATATTATGAGTAACTGTATGCCAACAAAGTAGACAACCCACACGAAATGGACAAAGTCCTAGAAATGCACAACCTACATTGACTCCCACAATAAATACAGGAACTCAGCAAACCAATCACAAGTAAAGGGATTGAATTGGTCATCAAAAAGCTTCCAACAAAGAAAAGTCCGAGACCATATGGCTTCACAGCTGAATTCTACCAGCCATTTTGAGAAGAATTAATATCAATCCTGTTTAAACTCTTCCAAAAACTGAAAAGGAGGGAAAATTACCAAATTACAATGCAAACATCACCCTAATAGCAAAGCCAGATAAAGTCACTAATAAATATACAAATCTTTAAAAAAAAATCCACAGAGACTATTGCTAATGGGTTCAAACCATGGGAATACAGATGAAGATGAAGACCATGTCCAAACTGGAGTAAACGATTGAATCCATCACGTAGTGTACGCATACAGTGCAATGCTATGCCACAATAGAGCAAAATAAAAGAATAAGGAGGAGAGCGGATATAGCTCAACTGGTTGAGCACCTGTATCCCATATCCCAGGTTCAGACACCGGTACCACCTAAAAACTTAACAAACAAACAAACAACTCTCATTAGTGAGCATGGTCCCAGGTAGGAGGTCCTGGGTTCAATTTCTGGTACCTCCTGAAAAAAAAAAAAAAAAGGTTAAAAAAAAATAATAAGGAAACTATGACTTGGAAAGATCTCCAAACTATATTATTGAGAATAACTAAATCAAAGTATAGAGGAAGATGTAGAATATATTTCCTCTTGGGTGAGAAAGGGGAAAAATAAGAAAATATTTATATTTGCATTTCCTTGTATTAGTGTGAAGAAATCTGAGAAATGCCAAAGAAAGTTAAAAAAAAAAATAGTGGTACCTGTGAAACAGAACAAATGGGGATCGGGCAAAAGAGAGATTATGCACTACACCTTTTTAAAAATTTTACTATATTTTTTTTATATTGTCTTAATTTTTACACTTTGATAAATGTAAATGCATTACCTAATTTAAAAACTCAATGGATAAGTAAAATAGGAGGGCAGACCCAGCTGAAGCAATAATTAGGAAGTTGGGGCAAAGTTAGGGACAAAAATAATAAGAATGCAGTACAGAGAGACAAAAAGTGGAAAGTAACGAAGTCTAGCAGACACGGAGGAGAGAATGAAGCAGTCTGTTACATGTCCATTTGGCATTCCAAGGAGGAAAGGAGAATGAGGGAGATGAGATAGTTGAAGGCCAAGATTTTTTTCAGACTGATGAAATGTGTGACTCATTCAGTTCAGGGAGCACCATCAGTCCCAAACAGGAGCAATTAAACACACATAAATATTAGACAGATACTTTGTGTAAAATCTCAGAAAACCAACACTGAAAAACTCCTAAGAGCTCCCAAAAAAGAAAAACACATTCTCTAGAGAGGAATTACGATTAAACAACAGGAACCCTGGAAACCAGAAACAGTGGAATAGAAACAGCAAAGGGCTAGAGGTGTCAACCAGCAACAATTCAAAGTTCCAGCCAGCAAAAATTATGGTTCAAGAGGGTGCGCACCACCAGATCTATTTGCTGGAGGCGTCTAAAGGGGGCACTCTAAGGAGAGAAACAAGAAGCCCTGAGATAAGAGAAAGATGAGCACAGAAATTGGGAAGCGTGTGGCTAAGTATAAACAAACCTGGACTGCATTGAACAATAGTACCGATATCTAATCGAGGAGAGTAAACATAATTTAAAACTCAATTGCTGGACAAAAATAGCACTCAGAATGAGAAAGTGTTATTTTACTTAAGAGCCTTCTAAGGTCCTTGTATTCCTACGAAGGAGAGAGAGAGCAAATAACTTTAGACTTTGGTAAGACTGCATCTTAACATTTTTATGGGTAGCCACTAAACAATTAGAAGTTAGAGGGTATAGCATTCTAAATTGGTAGAGAGAACACAATGTTAATTTCTTTTAAAATTGATTAATCTAAAAGAAGCTAGAATGGAGGGGGAAGAAAGTGCAGAAAAAGCAATACAGAGAGAAAACATAAAATATGATGGTAGGAAAAAAAAATAAAACAATAATCACAATAAATACAAATGGACTGAACTCACCTAAAAAGGGCGAGTTACTCAGATTGGATGACAAAACAAAACGCAGCTAAATGATGTTTAAGGGAGACCCACCTAAAACATAAGAACATGGAGACTTTGAAAGGAAGGTAGAGGAAGGTCTCCTTGCTGAGCACTATCTACAGAAAGGTGGGATAGCTCTGTTAATATCAGACAGAACAGACTTTGCAGAAAAGCATTATTAGGCACCAAAAAAAAGAAACCACCTTATAGCAATAGCGTTCAATTACTGTGAAAGAGAACACAATGCTAAACTTCTTTAAAAAAATAACCTAAAAATAAAGAAAGCAAAACTGTAGAGAGAAATTGAACAGCTTATCTTTATACCGTGGAATTTTAACATGATTCTCAGTAATTAATACACCAAGGGACCATAGATTTGAACATAGAACACTGCAACCAAATGCACATTCTTCTAGAGCAAACAGGAACAAGTACAAAAACTTGAAAAATTTCAAAAAAATGTCAAAGATGGGTGTCCTGGAGCACATTTTGACAACAGTACAACTAAGAAATCAATATTCACAAGATAGCATTTAAAACCCCCTATGCTTAAAAGCTTTAAAAGAATGCTTTTAAATAATTCATATGTCATAGAAGAAAACACAATAAAATATAGTAAATTTAGGAAAGTAGGCAGTAATGCAATTACTACATACCAAAATAAGAGATAGAATTTAAAAGATGCTTAGAGGAAAATGTAGAGTAAAAAATGCTTACATTAAAAAAAGAAGACTGAAAATTATTGAACTAAGGGTCTAACTTCAGAAATTAGAAAATGAATAATGGAAGAACCCAGAGGATACAGAGGGAAAGAAGTGAAAGGATAAGAAATCAGTTAATAAACTAGAAAATAATGACAAAATAGAGGGGATCCCTACAGCTAAAAGCATGTTCTTCGAAAAAAAAATTTAAAAAAATATAAAAATCTTCGGCAAGACTGATCAAGAATGTAGACAAAAGCCGTAATAATAATTTTTAAAATCCATGATCAAAGAAGAGATATCACTACTGATTCAGAAAAATTTTTAAAGGAAAGAGAATATTGTAAATAGCTTCATGCCAGAGAGCCAGGCAGACTAGAAATTTTCCTAGGAGAGTGTACCTTGCTAAAACATTGCAGAAAAAAAATAAAAGAAAAGAAAACCCAAATAGAGGCTTAGAACACTGAAGTAATGGAATGAGTCATGCATAGCTACCCAACTACAAAAATGGAGGTCTATAAGAATGTACATAAGACAACACATGCTGCAGCTTATTTCACGAGACTGAGGGCAACACATTTGTGTGGTGAGGAAGAAGATCCCCAAAGTGTCACAAACCTGTAAAGAAAAGGGAACAAAGAATCATCACAGGATAAAGAGAACAGTACCTGTGACTGCATTTTGGATCTTTGAAATATATACAACCATTAAAAACGAAATCGTTTCTTTAAGGACCTCTTGGGTTACAGGTCATGTCTGCAGTTTGTGTGGTATATACAATTTATTCAAGTAGCTGCAAACAGCATCGATACCTCTCTTATGCCGCCTGCAATAGAGGCTCCCTGGAGCTTTGCTGTCAAGATTAGGAACCCTGATGTAAACTATGGACTATAATTAATAATATTTTAATAATATCATCAATTGTAACAAAGGTCCAACTCTAATGTTAATAATACTGAAAAATGGAGGGGGGCATATAGAGACTCTGTACTTTCTGTGTAATTTTTGTGGAAACTTCTCTAATAAAAATAAAATTGTAAAACCCATGTAGGATATCGATATGCCAGATACTGAAGTTTTACCCCTTACCATAACCAAAAATTAACTACAAATGGATTATACACTTACATTATCTGAAAGTATAAAGTTTTTAAAAGAAAGCATAAGAGAAAATCTTCAGGACCTTGGCAAAGCCTTCTTAAATACAACACCAAAGGCATAAGCAAAAAAAAGGAAAATGGGCATTATCAAGATGAAAAACGTACATGCTTCAAAGGATGCCAGCAAGAAAGCTAAGAGAGGATGTGAGGGCAATCTGGCTGCGACATCTGTTTGCATAGCCAGTCTGTCTGCATATCGGCTGACACAGCTGACACGGCTGACCTGGCTGGCAAGGCGGGGGTCCCCTTCCTCCCTCTCCGCCCCACGTGCGTCCCTCCCAAAGCCACGCACTCCTCGAAGAGGCCGACCTTCCCACTAGAGGAGGACCCTGCTTGGGTCAAGGGCATACGAGTGGCTGCGCTCCCCTGCTACAACCTCCAGACTAGCTCTCAGGAAAGCAAAAAGCCATGCCGCAGGATGGGAGAAAACATTTGCAAATCAGATATCAGATCAGGGCCTATAAATGAGAAAATGTAAGAACTACAGCAATTCATGAGTTAGAAGAAAATAACCAAATTAAAAAGTGGACAAAGTAATTGCATAACCATTTCACAAAGGTATACAAATGGCCAAAAAACACATGAAAAGACCCTCGACGTGTGGATATCGAAATAAAAACCACAGAGGGACACCACACAACTAAAAACTACTGAGCTGAACCCTTCGAATGGGTGTATCGTATGATATGTGAATTATACTTCAACGAATTATATTTCAACGTTTTTGAAACCCACGCTGACAGGGCCTGACAGCTGAGAGCCGCGCTCTTGCTGACACTCGTGTCTGAGGAAAAGCTGGGCTGCGAGCGTCTCTCGGGGCTGTTCAGCTCCAGAGGGCAGAGGCCCTCAGGCTCACGAGCCACGGCAGTCGTGGTACACGGAGCTGCCACTGCTCCTGGGGGGCCGCCCCCACCGGCAGCTCCTGGACATGGGCCCCCTGAAACCTGCTGACCGCACATTCCATCAGTCCCTGGAAGGACCCGTGGCGACTCTCACGCCTCACCCGCAACCTCAGGAAGGAGGAAACAGCCCAGAAAGGGGTGAAGCCTCCTGCCACGGGCCCACGGCGGGGTTCTGGCGGAGCTGGGGGTACTGGAACCCGCTCCCGCCACCTCCCTTCTCTCTTCTGTGGATTTTCTCTTTATTTGCGGGGCCCCCCTCCCTCAGACTGGTCTTCTCAGCGCTGTCAGAACTGACCTCCTCGGGCCAGGCCTCCTGGCAGGCCATGGCGGCTGCAGGCTCTGGGAGGCGGGGCCGGTTCTGAGAAGGCAGCTAAGGCCCTGTTCCCGGAAGAGCGGGGGAGACGACGGTGGACACGACCTCGAGGGATGAGCCATCCCGTGGTGTCACTCGTGGTCGGTCCTGTGGCTCTTTGTTCCTGTCACAGAGGCAGTTGGAGGATGAGTGTGTGAGAACAGTCCCCACACCTACCCGATGGCCTCACCTCAGGACCAGGACTTTGCCTCCCAAAGTCACCTCCGTGAGTCACTTCACCCAGAGGAACCTCACCCACACTGACCTCAGGCCCACCCAGGCCCCTCTCACCAGCGGGTCCCACCCGTGGCGGCAGCCTCAGGCCAGGGCCCTCGTGAGAGCCACTGGTTTACCTCACAAAGAGGGGCGGCAAGACAGCCCGTCCTGGGGGAGCAGGTTCAGGGTCAGGGCCAGGGCTGGGTGTAGGAGTGGGCAGGAAGGGGCAGCAGGTTCTGATCAAGGTCTGTTTTCTTCCCATGCTGCTCGGGCAGGAGGGATGGCCACATTTATGAACACTTGCTGAGGGCCAGGCACTGCTAAGCCCTTCACAGCTCTCACCTCCCGGCCCTCCCAGCAACCATAGGGATCACTGCTCTCCCAGGAAAAATAGCTATGGACAGACAGAGACTGTCTGAAGGGCTGCTCTCTGGCTCAGGACACCAGGGGAAGGTGAGACACCACCCAGAAAAGAAAGGGACTAAGGAGAGGAGTCACACCTGACTTTAAAAACCCAGGAGTAGATGCAGAAGCAGCAGGGGCCTATACACCCATGTTTGGCACAAATAGCATTCAGCAGACTCAAGCGTCTATGGAATGCAGTGGCTGCAGACTAAGGGGCTTACAGGGGTCCTCTTCCCCAAGAAGGGGGAGAGGGAGGAACGAAGCCTACAGAAAATTCACATTTTGGCCATCAAACTTGGTCTGCTGCACTCGAGGGCTCCCACACTTCCCGGCAGGATGGGTCCACGACACTGTTTGCACTGTGAGTCTACAGGAAGCTAAAGATAAATTTGTCATCTGAAACATGCTCCCTAGTGCCCTGGGCTGGTTGCTGAGCAATCAGAGAAAGGGAGGGAACTGCAGCCAACCAGGGTGAAAAATTTCTGAGAAAGTTTGATTTTGAGTCTTGGCCCACGCCAAGGGCATTGCTTCTGTACCTCCCGCCACCTCCATCGGCGTTACACTGAAGGGATTTCCCCATAGCAACTGGGGTCTGAACTGAGAGGTCTGGCAAAGAGCACCAAACCAGAAAAGTCCATGAAAAGGGAAAAAAAATAAGTAAAAGAGGCATTCAGGTGCATTTGCTGGCCCCTTCTCCAAAGCCCTTGGAAACTGGGTCTTTAGCCCTGGTTTCAGCAGTTAAAGAGGGACAATCCTTAATATCTAGGACAAGTTGAACCAGTGTCAAAGAACAATGGTAGTACACAGCTACTAAAGAGTAAATCCCTAGGCAAGAGAGAGAAAATGAATATCAGAGTAAACACATCATCAAATTTAGATGCCCAGACATCAGTAAAACATTATAAGCTATACTACAATAAAGGAAGATAAGACTCAGGCAAAGGAACAAATCAGAGCTCTAGCTAAGGCACAGAACTTGAAACAGCTGAGCAATAAAGTTCACAGTAATCTCATAAATTCCATCATGGAGTTGAAGGACAACATAGTTAAAGAAATAAAAGACATGAGGAAGACACTGTGTGAGCACAAAGAAAGTTTGAAATTTTGGAAAGAAAAAGAACAGAGCTGATATGAATGAAAGATGCAATAAGTGAGACTGAAAAAAAATAATAGAGACACACAAGAGCATATTTGAAATCATGGATGAAAGAATCAGCGACAGAAGAAAGAACAACTGAAATTGAAGAGAGAGAAGAACAGAGAGAAAATAATGGAAAAATTGGGCAGGGACTCAGGGAGTTGAATTATAGCAAAAAGTACTCCAACAGACTTGTTATGGCAATTTTAGGAGAAGGGAAGGGAAGAAGGGTAGAAAGACTATTTGTGGGGAAACGGACTTGGCCCAATGGATAGGGCATCTGCCTACCATATGGGAGGTCCGAGATTCAAACCCCGGGCCCCCTTGACCTGTGGGGAGCTGGCCCATGCACAGTGCTGATGCCTGCAAGGAGTGTCCTGCCATGCAGGAGTGTGCCCCGCATAGGGGAGCCCCATAAGGAGAGACGCCCAGCATGAAAGAAAGTGCAGCCTGCCCAAGAATGGCACCGCACACACGGAGAGCTGATGACGCAGCAAAAAGAAACACTGATTCCCGGAGCTGCTGATAAGGATAGAAGCAGTCACAGAAGAACACACAGTGAATGGACTCAGACAGCAGACAACTGTGGGGGCGGGGGAGGTGGGGGGAGAAGGGGAGAGAAATAAATAAAAAATAATAATAATAAATCTTAAAAAAAAAAAAAGGAAAGACTATTTATGGAAATATTGGCCAAAAATTTCCCAACTCTCATGGAAGACATCAATATATGTGTCCAGAAAGCACAGCATACTCCAATTAGAATAAATCCAAACATACCTACCCCAAGATACATTATATTCGCAATGTCTAATACTAATGATAAAGAGAAAATGCTGAAAGCAGCAAGGGCGAAGTGAAACAGCACATAAAAGGAACGTCCATTAAGATAATACAGACACAAATGTTACCTTGTTTGAAAACTATTGTCTCAATATCTATACATCATTTTCAGTAAATATAGTATGAATATGTACAAAGATTATTGCTGTGGAAGGAAAAAGGTTTTATATTGGGTATGTGGGAGTACTGTATATTGTATATGTGAATTACTGTGATCTAAAACTTTTGTGAAGATAAGCTTAATAATGAGAAAAAAGAAGACAAAGATAGGACGTAGACACTGAGGAAAAGATGGAAGTAGTTGCCTTGCCAATTTGTACACAGGGCAACACTTATTGCAGTGATGGAAGGCAAAACATCAAAAATAATGCTTTTTCATTTTTTAATTTTTGGATATCCCAATTTATTTTTACCTTAATTTTTCTAAATTAATAGGTATTCTATATCTAACCTTTAAACTCATCACTATATTCCACTTTACTATTAATGGAACCTGACAATATATTGGGCTTCATTTTTGGGAAAGTTTTGGATCACAGAGAGGTTCAACAATGGCAGCGGAGGTATACTGGTGTGGGATGTTATTGACAGGGGACACATGGTTGGCAGGCAGTTCTCCGGGCATATATCCAGGGTACATAAAAATGTTTGGATATTTTCATAGTGGATACAATTAAAAACAACAACTGAGGGAGTGCTGAGTTCCTAGCCAGGGGAGCTCTATCACAGTCCCTAAAGGAACAGCAGCAATCCCCCTAGTGCAACGGCAAAGACCAAAAAAGAAATAAGGTCCAACAATGAGCCCTTGACACTAATGACTACGCTTGTGAGCCTGTGCACCTGAAATAAAAACACGGCCTAGAGCTGCAGGGTGCCTAAGAGTTACCTCCTGAGAGCCTCCGTGTTGCTCAAATGTGGCCAGTCTCGAAGCCAAACTCACCATGTAAATGTGTTGCCTTCCCCCCAGTGTGGGACATGACTCCCGGGGATGAGCCTCTCTGACGCCGAGGGATTACTACCAAGTACCAGCTGATGATGTAACTAGAAAACGACCTTGAATAAAAGGGTCAACTCGGACCAGCAGAATATCTGTCTACATATACTACCAGGAGTTAAAAATGCTTTTTGACCTGAATAAAAGGAGGAAATGGAAAGGACAAATGAGTTTATATGGTTATGCGGCTCCAAAAAGAGCCTGGAGGTTATCAGGGCGGTTGCCTTATGCAAATCTCAGCTGAGTTCCAGGGACAGATAAAGTAGATACAACCCCGGGTATGGTTCTTCTGAGGACTACAGAGACCCACAGGTTCTATGGTCATGGCAGATGGAGTTCAGTGCCATGTCAGCTGGCCCTACTTTGGGGTTTGTGTTTCTGTGTGATGCAGCTGGACTCAGATGTGATCTTTGTTCACAAGCCTCTCCTGTTACTTTTACTGGAACTGTAGTTGGTCCTGGGGTTTAATATAATCCCAGGGGAACTGAATCCCTGGACTGACCGTGTGATAACCAGGCCCTGAGCCTCAACAGACTTCAGCTCCTAACTCTAGTTTATTGGACTTACCCCACTCAGCTAACATGGAGGTGGAGAAGGTCAACCACCACACCAGGGAGCCAAGAGTATCTACAGCTGAAAGCAGGAGGATTGCATCCAGCATCCATGTGGAATCTAAGCCCCCTCTTGGTATAGATGTGGAGTGGACACAACCAGTCCAAGGTCCACAGGATGGAGGAATAGAGTATGGATTAGAGTGGACTTACTGATATTCTATTCATGAACTATTGTGATTAGTAATCGAAGAAAATGTGGCATTGGTGTGGAGAAAGTGGCCATGGTGGCTGCTGGGGGTAGGGAATGGGAGGCATAGATGAGATGTGGGGGTGTTTTAGGGACTTGGAGTTGTCCTGAGTGGTGCCGCAGGGACAGTTACCAGACATTGTATGTCCTATCATGGCCCAGTGGGTGGAATGTGGGGAGTGTGGGCTATGATGTGGACCATTGACCATGAGGTGCAGCAGTGCTTAGAGATGTATTCACCAAATGCAATGAATGTCTCATGATGATGGAGGAGATTGTCATTATGGGGGGAGGAGTGGGATGAGGAGGTGGGGGTTATATGAGGACCTCATATTTTTTAATGTAATATTAAAAAATTAATAAAGACAAAAAATTTTTTTTTAAAAAAGATAATACAGATTTCTCTTCAGAAACCACACAGGTGAGAAGGCAGTGGTATGATATAATTTAACTACTGAAAGAGAAAAACAGCCAGCCAAGAATTCTTTATCTGGCAAAACTGTCCTTCAAACATCACAGTGAGCTTAAAATACTCACAGATAAACAGAAACTGAGAGAGTTCATAAAGAAGAATCCAGCTCTGCAGGAAACACTAAAGGGAGTTCTGCAGCCAGAAAAGAAAAAAGAGAGACCTGCTTGGAGGTGAGTGCAGAAGTGTAGACGATCATAAAAGGTAACCAAAAAGGTGAAAAAATGGACAAAAGTAAGATATGACCAATGAAAGCCAAAGGATAAAATGGGTGAAGTAAGTAATGTCTTGACAGTAATAGCATTAAATGTTAATGAATTAGGCTCCCTAATAAAAAATCATAGGCTGACAGAATGGATAAGAAACATGAGCCACCTGTATATTGTCTGCAAGAGACTCACCTTAGATCCAAGGATGCAAACAGACTGAAAGTGAAAGGTTGGAAAAGATACTTCACACAAATAGTAAACAAAAGAGAGCAGGGGTAGTTATACAGGTGTCAGCTTTAAATGCTTTTTAAAAAGTGATGAGATGCAGAAGGCCATTATCTATTAATATTAATAAAAGGGACACTCCACCAGGAAGCAGTAAGTCATAAATATGTATGCACCTAACCAGGGTGCCCCAAAATACATGAGACAAACTCTGGCAAAACTGAGAGGAAAAATAGACATCTCTACAATAATAGTTGGAGACTTCAACACATCACTCACATCAGTAGATAGAACAGCTAGATAGAAGATCAAAAAGGAAACAGAGAACTTGGGCAATATCATAAATGAGCTGGACCTGACAGACATATACAGACCGTTGCACCCCAAATCCTGCTGATCTTCAAGTGGCCATGAATCTTTCTCCACAGACCACATGTTGGCCCACAACACAACTTTCAATAAATTTTAGAACATTGAAATCATACAAAGCACTTTCTCCGATCATAATGGAATGAACCTGCAAATCAATAATAGAAAGGAAAGGGGAAATTAGCAAATATATGGAGGGTAAATAACATACTCGTAAACAATCAGTTGACAAAAAGAAATTGCAAGAGAAATCACTAGATACTTAGAGAAAATGACAAAAAAAAAAAAACTTATCAAAATTTAGAGCATACAGTGAAGGCAGTGCTGAGAAAGATATTTAGAGCCCTAAAAGCCTATGTTAACGAGATGACGCAACAAAATGAAACACAGATTCCCGTGCCGCTCACAACAACAGAAGCGGACCAAAGAAGACACAGCAAATAGGCACAGAGAGCAGACAACCGGTGTGGTGGGGAAGGGAAGAGAAATAAATCAATAAATAAATCTTTTTTTTTAAAGCCTATATTAAAAAAGAAAGAGATAGAGTCAAAGATCTAATTGAACAACTGGGGAATCTAGAATAAGAAAGAAATTGAAAGCAAGCAGAAAGAAAGATGCAACAAAGACTAGAGGCAAAATAAATGAAACTGAGAACAAAAATACAATAGAGAAAATCGACAGAACCAAACCATGGTTCTTTGAGAAAAAAATCAAAATGAAAAAAACTCTTAGCAAGACTAACAAATAAAATAGAGAGAAATGTAAAGGACCTTCAAAGGTCCTTGTATTCCTACAAAAGAGAGAGAGAGAAAATAACTTTAGACTTTGTTAAGACTGCATCTTAACATTTTTATGGGTAGCTACTAAACAATTAGAAATTAGGGGGTATAACATTCTAAACTGGTAGAGAGAACACAATGTCAATTCTTTTAATGTTCGATTAATATAAAAGAATCTAGAATGGAGAGGGAAGGAAGTGCAGAAAAAGCAGTACAAAGAGAAAACATAAAATAGAGAACTCTAATAAAACAATAATCACAATAAATACAAATGGACTCAACTCACAGCTAAAAAGGTCAAGTTAACTCAGGTTGGATGACAAAACAAAATGCAGCTAAATGATGTTTAATTGAGACCCACCTAAAACATAAGAACATGAAGACTTTGAAAGTAAAGTAGAGGAAGGTCTCTTTGCTGAGCATATCTACAGAAAGTTGGGATAGCTCTGTTAATATCGGACAGAAAAACTTTGTGGCAAAGCAGTATTAGGCACCCAAAAAGCCACTTTATAATGACAGAGTTCAATTAATATGGAAGACAATACAATGGTAAACTTCTTTCATGAAACAGCTTCAAAATATATAAAGCGAAACTGGACAGAACTATAGCTGTAGAGAGAAATTAAACAACTTTCCTTTTTAGTAGGAGAGTATAACATGATTCTCAGTAATTAATATATCAAGGGACCGTAGATTTGAACATAGAACACTGCATCCAAATGCACATTTTTCTAGAGCACACAGAAATAACATGAAAACTGAACAATTTCAGAAAAGGTAAAAGATGGATGTCCTGGAACAGGTTCTGACAACATCAGAACTAAGAAACCAGTAGTCAAAAGATAACATCAAAAAACTTCTATGCTTCAAAGCTTCAAAAGCATGATTTTAAATAATTCACAGGTCAAAGAAGAAACCACAGTGAAATTCAGTAATATTAGGAAAGGAGGCTATAATGAAATTGCTACATACCAAAATTTTGTAGATGCAATTTAAGAGATTCTTGAAAAGAATGTAGAGCATTAAATGCTTACCTTTAAAAAAGAAGAAAGACTGTAAATTATTCAACTGAAGATCTAACTTCAGAAGTAGAAAAAGAAAAATAGAAGAAACACAAAGGATACAGAAGGAAGGAAAGAAATGACAAGATAAGAAAGCAAATAATAAACTAGAAAATAAAGACATAATAGAGAGAATCTGAAAGCCTAACAGAATGTTCTTTGAAAAAAAGTTAATAAAAAATAGAAAACTCTTTGGCAAGACAGATCAAGAATAAAGACAAAATCCATAATAATAATTTTTAAATCCATGATCAAAAAGGGGATTTCACTACTGATTCAGAAAAATTAAAAAATGAAAGAGAATATTGCAAATAGCTTCATGCCAGACAGCCAGGCAGACTGCAAATTTTCCTGGAAGGGTATAACTTGCCAAAACATTTCAGAAAAAAGAAAAGAAAAGAAAAGAAAAGAAAACCCATATAGAGCCTTAACTATGGAAGAAATGGACTCAGTCATTGAAAATCTACCCAGCTACAAAAATGGCATGTCTATAAGAGTGTCCATAAGATGACACACATTTCAGCTCCTTCCGTGAGACTGAGGGTGACTCATTTGGGAGATGAGGAAGAAGATCCCCGAAGCTTCACAAGCCTGTAAAGAACAGGGACCAAAGAACCATCACAGGGTAAGAGAAGAGCGCCTCTGACTGCATTTTGGATCTTAAAAATATACGCAGCAATTACAATCGATATCGTTTCGTTAAGGACCTCTTGGATTACAGTTCATGTCTGCAGTTTATGTAGAAGATACAATTTATTTAAGTAGCTACAATCAGGATCAATATCTCTATTCTGCCATCTACATAAGGATCCATGGAGCTTTCCAGACAAGATTAGGTATTTAAGGAGATTGAATTAATCAAGAACCCTAATATAAACTATGGATGATAATTAATAATATAATAATAACAATAATGTCTCATTAATTGTAACAAAGGTCCACACCAATGTAAAATATTAAAAATAGTGAAAACTGTGGGAGTGATGGCTAAATGGGAACTCTGTCCTTTCTGCATGATTGTTTGTAAGCTGCTCTAATAAACAAAATTGTAAAAATCATGTAGGATATCCACATGCCAGAAAATCAAGTTGTACCCCTTTCCATAACCAAAAATTAACTACCAATGGACTATAGACCTATATTATTTATAAGTATAAAATTTTTAAAAGAGTGAATCTCCATGACCTTGGCAAAGCCTTCTCAAATACAACACCAAAAGCCTAAGCACAGAAAGAAAAAAATAGATAAATTGGGCACAATCAATTGAAAAACTTTTGTCCTTCAAAGGACAAGAAAGCGAAGAGACATCCCACAGGATGGGAGAAAACATTTGCAAATCATATATCCAATAAGGGTCGAATACTGAGAATAATATAAAAACTACCACAACTCATTAATAAAAATCAAATAACCAAATTAAAAAGTGGACAGAGTAATTGAATAACCATTTCAACAAGGTATGCAAATGGCCGATAAGCACATGAAAAGATGCTCGACATATTAGCCATGGAGACATCCAAATACAAACCACAGAGGGACACCACACAATCGGTGGAAATACTAAAAACTACTAGCTGAACAATTCCAATGGGTGTATCGTGTGGTATGTAATTATATTTCAACGAAGCAGTTTTGAAACCCACGCTGACAGGGCCTGACAGCTGAGAGCCGCGCTCTTGCTGACACTCGTGTCTGAGGAAAAGCTGGGCTGCGAGCGTCTCTCGGGGCTGTTCAGCTCCAGAGGGCAGAGGCCCTCAGGCTCACGAGCCACGGCAGTCGTGGTACACGGAGCTGCCACTGCTCCTGGGGGGCCGCCCCCACCGGCAGCTCCTGGACATGGGCCCCCTGAAACCTGCTGACTGCACATTCCATCAGTCCCTGGAAGGACCCGTGGCGACCCTCACGCCTCACCCGCAACCTCAGGGAGGAGGAAACAGCCCAGAAAGGGGTGAAGCCTCCTACCACAGGCCCACGGCGGGGTTCTGGCGGAGCTGGGGGTGCTGGAACCCGCTCCCTCCACCTCCCTTCTCTCTTCTGTGGATTTTCTCTTTATTTGCGGGGTCCCCCCTCCCTCAGACTGGTCTTCTCAGCACTGTCAGAACTGACCTCCTCGGGCCAGGCCTCCTGGCAGGCCATGGCGGCTGCAGGCTCTGGGAGGCGGGGCCGGTTCTGAGGAGGCAGCTAAGGCCCTGTTCCCGGAAGAGCAGGGGAGACGACGGTGGACACGACCTCGAGGGATGAGCCATCCCGTGGTGTCACACGTGGTCGGTCCTGTGGCTCTTTGTTCCTGTCACAGAGGCAGTTGGAGGATGAGTGTGTGAGAACAGTCCCCACACCTACCCGATGGCCTCACCTCAGGACCAGGACTTTGCCCCCCAAAGTCACCTCCGTGAGTCACTGCACCCAGAGGAACCTCACCCACACTGACCTCAGGCAGGTCCAAGGTCAAGGAGACCCTGGGCCTCTGATCCCACCCAGGCCCTCTCACCAGCGGGTCCCACCTGTGGCGCAGACTCAGGCCAGGGCCCTCGTGAGAGCCACTGTTTTACCTCACAAAGAGGGGCGGCAAGACAGCCCGTCCTGGGGGAGCAGGTTCAGGGTCAGGGCCAGGGCTGAGGTGTAGGAGTGGGCAGGAAGGGGCAGCATGTTCTGATCAAGGTCTGTTTTCTTCCCATGCTGCTCGGGGAGGACGGATGGCCACATTTATGAACACTTGCTGAGGGCCAGGCTCTGCTAAGCCCTTCACAGCTATCACCTCCCGGCCCTCCCAGCAACCATAGGGGCCTGCATCAGTATTAGCCTTGCTTTCAGGTGAGGAAACTGAGGCACAGGGAGGCTTAAGAAACTTGCTGGTCCTGCCCCAAGCCGGGTAGCCTGTGGCCAGCGCCCCTGCTCTCAAGTCAGTCTACACTGACTCTGATGCTTGAGCAAGCCAAAACGGCGCTGTGTGTCAGAAGCAGCCACATGGCCCCTGCTGGCCTGTCGTCACCGTCAGACTGAACCACCAAGTCCTCAGGTCCCTGGCTGCATCCTGAGCACCTCCTGCCTGGCTGGGGGACCCTGGGCCACAAGGTGCTCCACAGAAGAGCCTCTGGCCCTCACATCTTCCTGACAGCTGTCAGCAGGGCCAGATGAAGGAGGTGGTGACAGGGGGGTGCCGGTGGGAGGAGGGGGTGACGAGGACCAACGACCACAGCATGGGGGGCGAGACCGGAAGCAGAAGTGATGACAACGGTGGCCTGGGTGATGAGCTGTGTGGGGAGGCGGCCCAGGGCCACCACCACTGTTCCAGGAGCTTAGGGGGAGAGAGGCGTCTCCAGGAGTTTCTCAGCATAGGACTCCAGGTAAGGAGGGAGAAGGTTGGGGAGGCCGGGAACCCTGGGAAGGGACAGGGGGATGGGTGTAGGGGCTGCTCCTCAGGGGAAGAGCCTGATAATGCAGGACGTGCTGTGTCCTCTGCTATGAGAGAACAGAGTTCCAGACTGTGCGCCGTCAACTTGCTGGGAGGTCTTGAGTCCACTCTGGCCCTCAGTTTCCTCATATATAAAACAAAGTGTCAGAATACACAGTTTCTGAGGTCTCTTCAAATGCTGACAAATAAACCTGAAGACAGACTCCCTGGGAGATATAGGGCAGAGACTGAGGTGCCTGGAACTACCCTGGTTAAGGGCGCTGTGCTGGCTCTCTACATGGAACCATGGGGGACCTCTGAAACACCCTTCCGGGATCCCGTGTTGCCTGGGATTCCACCTATCAAGTCAGTCCTTTGAGTAAAGGCACTGAAGTGCCCAGTGAGAATTCACGGGACCTTCCTTCCCAGCATAATCCCTGACCCAAGGAAGCTGCTCCTTTGGCAGGAGCCGAGGGGGGAAACCTCAGAAAAGCTCAGGGCGCATGGGGCAGAGGGGAAGAGATGGTTCCAGGTGATGAGCAGGCCCGGGTGAGGCGCAGCGCCGCCTCAGAACGAGGAAGCGCCTTCCACCAGCGCTGTTGTCCAGCAGGTGGCCGCAGGTAGCTCCCGTCAGGGCCACAGCCCCACAGGGTTTCTGGGGAACGCTGACAAGGAGGCTTGCATCGGGAGGACCTGGGAAGTCAGCCCCGAGGCCTTAGATCGTGGAGCCCTAGCAAGGGGCTCCTGCTGCTTGTGTGGCCTTGGCACCTCCCTTGCCTCTCTGGCCTATTTGTCCCATGACAGTTGGGCCCAGTCTGTGAGAGGCCCTCCAGCTCTGATATTCATGATGTAAGGTGTGTCAGTCCCTTCCCAGGGCCACACGCCTGACGATCCACAGCTGGGGAGGGGAGCCTCCAGCCTCATCCCTCGCTCACAGCCTCTCTCCACCCAGAACCCAACGCCCGGACCCTGCAGCTCCATGGCCACCCGCCTGCTCCTCCACGCCACCCTCCTCCTGCTGCTGCCCCCACCCGCCCCAGCCCCCTGCCACACTGCCACGCGCTCTGAGTGTCGGCACAACCGCCAGTTTGTGCCTGGTGTGGGGCTGGCCGGCGAGGGTGTGGACGTGACCAGCCTGCGCCGCTCAGGCTCCTTCCCGGTGGACACAGAGCGCTTCCAGCGGCCCGACGGCACCTGCACCCTCTGTGAAAACACCCTGCAGGAGGGCGTTCTCCAACGCCTGCCCCTGGCACTCACCCACTGGCGCACCTTGGACTCTAGCTGCCAGCGCCACGTGGCCAAGGCCAAGGTCAGTTCCACGGAGGGCATGGCCAAAGAAGCAGCCAGGAGCATTAGCAACAACTGGAATGCTGAGCTGGACGTCACCCCCAAGCCGGGCGCCAACGTGCAGGTGTCCATGGCCGGCTCGCACTCCCAGGCAGCCAACTTCGCTGCCCAGAAGACGCACCAAGACCAGTACAGCTTCAGCTCTGACTCGGTGGAGTGTCACTCATACAGGTGAGCTGCTGGGGAGGAAGTGGCGGTGGGGCCTCAGAAAGGTATGGGAAAAAGGAAACCTCAGAGAGTCCTGGAATGGCAGGGTGGGGGCTCCAGGGTCCACTTCCACCAGGAGGAACCCAGAACCCTACTTGCCAGACACGGGGAGAGAGAGTGCCCACGGCCTCCTCCCATCCATGAGAGCTGCGTCTGGAAGTGCCCAGGGAAAAACAAGGGTGGGGTGAGCAAGCCTGGGCCTGAGCGCCCTAACATGGGGCCCCGTTGGCTGGTGAGCGCCCAAGCCCTCCTCCTTCTTGGGCGCCTGGATGGGCGCTCCCACTGCCTGACCTCAGGCAGGTCTCCTCTGCCTGGGCTTCATTCAGTCATTCTACAAACATCTGTCTGCTCTGTGTCAAGCCCTCTGCTGCCGTGGGGAGCAGCAGCGGTCACCAGCCCACTCCTCTCACGGGGCCTGGTGTCTGGGCACCTAGGTCCCTCGTCAGGGAAGTGCATGGTCTCCAAGGACCACCCCATGTCACCCACTCTGATTCCCCTGACCAGGAGCCCAGACTTCCTCCCAGGGAGGCAGGAACCTCTGCCCACGTGGCCCAGAGCAGGAAGGGGCAATGCAGGGCCGCTGAGGAAGGAGCTCCCAAAGCCAGATGGAGGGGAGCAGACTTAGCTCCAGCGGTTGAGCACCAGCTTCCCATGTCCAAGATCCTGGGTTCAATCCCCAGTACTTCCTAAAAACAAACAAAAACAAACAAAAAGCCAATTCTCATGGGGATGTATACATAACTCAGTGTTTGAGCACCTGCTTCCCATGTCTGAGGTCCTGGGTTGACTCTCCGGTGACTCCTGAAAAAAAATAAAATAAAACCAGATGGGTCCCCACAGTACAGCATTATTGCTTTCATAATAAGAAAAGAAAAAAAAAAAAAAAGAGAGAAAACCTACAAAGTGCCCATGTCCCAGAGTTGCCACAGAATGGGATTTCCCCGACTGCTGAGACTCAGAGCTTGGCCATTAGAGCCAGATGTCCTGGGTTCACTTCCTGCTCCTACCACTTACATGGGATGTTGAGCATTCTTGAGGGAGTCATTGAACAGGCTCAATACTACCAATTGCTGGTCCTGGTAAATATTTTTCTTTCCCCTCAGTTTTAGGCTGGTGCACAATCCCCCGCTCCACCCTGATTTCAGGCGGGCTGTTCGGGCTCTGCCCCCCCACTTCAATGCCTCCACCAAGCTCCACTACCTCTGGCTCATCTCCAGCTACGGCACCCACTTCACCCAGGCCGTGCATCTGGGGGGCCGGGCGTGGACCGTCACCGCCCTGCACACCTGCCAGCTGGCCCTGGAAGGGCTCACGGCTGACGAAGTGGGCGACTGCCTGGCCTTCGAGGCAGCGCTCAGCATAGGGGTCACGCCAGCTCCTCGGTACAGTACAAGGAGTGCCAGGAGAAGAAGAAGCAGCACAAGATGACAACCTCCTTCCACCAGGTGTACCGGGAACGCTACTCCGAAGTGGTAGGGGGCGGGCTCGCCTCCATGCACGACCTGCTGTTCGGGAGCCAGGCGGGGCCCGAGCAGTTCTCGGCCTGGGTCAGCTCGCTGCAGGACAGCCCCGGCCTGGTGGACTACAGCCTGCAGCCTCTGCACCTGCTCCTGGACAGCCAGGACCCGCGGCGGGAGGCGCTGAGGTGGGCCGTGAGCAAGTACGTGACGGACAGGGCGCGCTGGAGGGACTGCAGCCGGCCCTGCCCCCTGGGCAAGCAGAAGGACCCCAGGGACCCCTGCCAGTGCGTGTGCCATGGCTCGGCGGTCACCAACCAGGACTGCTGTCCGCAGAGGCGGGGCCTGGCCCGGCTGGAGGTGACCATCTTCCAAGCATGGGGTCTGTGGGGAGACGTGATCACCGCCACGGACGCCTACGTGAAGGTCTTCTTTGGGGGCCAGGAGCGGAGGACGGGCACCGTGTGGAACAACAACAACCCCAGGTGGATGACAGAGATGGACTTTGGGGACGTGCTCCTGGCCTCGGGCGGAGTCCTGAGGGTGCAGGTCTGGGATCAGGACTCTGGCTGGGACGATGACCTCCTTGGCACCTGTGACCAGACCCCACGGTCTGGCACCCATGATGTGAACTGTAGCCTGAACCACGGCCACCTGAAATTCCGCTACCACGCCAAGTGCCTGCCCCACCTGGATGGCGAGACGTGCCTGCAGTACGCCCCCCGAGGGCTGCTGGGGGCACCTCCAGGAAACAGGAGTGGGGCAGTGTGGTGAAGACGTCTTGAGAGACCCGTGCACGCAGGTGGAAGGGATTCTCACGGACAGAGCAGCACCCGTGTTGATATGTTTGTATCCCCATTGGACAGGCAGAAACCTGAGGCTCAGAGATTTTCTAAAATCAAGGTGACTGAATTTACTGTCCAGCCCCAAGTGTCCCTGTCCAAACTGCCTTAGATCTCCAGTATTCTTGAGCTCTGCAAATGAACTGGCGCTGATCCATATCCTGTGGTGCCTGCAGCACAGGTCCCAGCTTAAGCCAGGAGCCAGGCAGGAGACCACCAGGCCATCCCCCCAGGCTGCATTTGTCTTTTAGGATCCTTCTCTTGCAGCCCTTTCTGTCTGGCACATTCATCATTGTATTTCATCTAAGCCCTTCTACTCCTGCTGCTCTGGCTTCTCTCTTCTTTGCTTGCCATACTTGCCTTGCAAACATGTCAAGGGCTGCCTTGACCTGTCTTGCTCTGCACATAGCCCACAGGGGTCAAAAAATATGATGGGGACTATGATGGTGGTGATTGTGGCGAAGGGAAGATGGGACCAAACACAGCCCTAGAAGGAATCGTCTACATTAGCAACCCATACACAACGGGTGAGGTGGCTTGCCCCATGATCATGCAGAGAATGTAAATAATGTTCCCACTTTTGATGGAAACTTGGGCACCCAAATAATTTGCTTTCCTTATAACTCTCAGAAATAGTAGCATACCTTCAATGACAAATGGAAATGAACATTCAGCTCCAGCTGGGAGACAATAGGAAATGGTGAGGACCGTGGTGCTCTACAGAGCACACTTCTGATCTAGAGGGGTGCCTGCAGTTACACTCCAGACAAGCATTCCCAGGCAGAATTGTGAGCCTAGTGCTATCAGATCTTCTAGCTCTTTTATTTTATTTTTAAGGGACCAGAAATCTCAAGTTTTTATGGAAAGTCTCCTTCCTGATTGCTGTTGGTAATTAACCTCACTTTGTAAACAATAAACTTATATGTGCAAACATGATACAAGCCTGAAAGTGCATGTACATGGACCATAATCAATCTCGGCTCTCAATCTGAAAACGAGAATCTCCCCAGAACCCACTTGCACATGCTGGAAGGGCTCTCGCCGTGTCTCACAATTTGGGGAGGGGCAGTGACTCCAACAAGGTGGGGTGGCAGGATTTTGGGCAGCCTGCCAGTCACGACAGGCCTCGGCTGGGCAGGGCAGGAACGGGCGCAGCCCCTCCTCACTCCCTTCAGATCACAGATAAAGCACGGTGAGGTTTCTGCTCGACCCACAGGCTCCAAAAGCCAAGCCGTGATAGAACACTGAACCTACATCCTCAAGCCGGCGCAAGGACTGGCAGGGTCTAAAGACCTGTGGGAAACCACTTGCACATGTTTCCATTCACAGCCACACACAAACAGGAGCACAAGAGAAATCCTGAAACAGTCACCTTGGCTGTTGAGGCAACGGAAAACAAGCAGGGGTGGGCCATGCCCTTCGGGGAAAGCAGAGCCCCTGGGGCAGGGCAGGCCTGGCTCAGGGGACAGGTCCGACAAGAGACGGGAGCCGTGTTCAGTGCCCATTTGCTCAGTGACTTCTGCTCTCCAGGCCTCGTTCCCACCCAAGGACAGTCTTTGTTTCACTCCCTTCTCAGGACTATTTGAAGAGAGGTCATGAGCCTTTCTAGAAACTCTGTGCTACTGAAGGGGTCCCAAAACCTCATCCTGTTAGCCCTCCTGCTCTTACATGTAGGCTCAGAAAGAGGAAGGGATCCCCCTGCAGCTACAGAAGTGTTAGGGCAGGAAGCACCAGGCCCTGTCCTGGGCACTAACTCAGCACAGCTCCCGAGAGGCCAGTGGAACTGGGGGAGGACGGTTCTTGGGGGACGGCGAAGGAACCGTAGACTCGGAGGCAGCCACTGGTAAGCCTCAGCCTAACTCGAGGCCTGACGGGACCTCTCCCTTTCCCCACACGGGGACACTGGGATACTTTGCCACACCAGAGCCCCTCTTGGTGGAGCCGGACCTTCCATTTGCCCTCCAGCCCTTCCCCACCCTTCGCCCTGCCCCAGCCTACTGAGCCCCATTGCAGGCTCCCTCCCCTCTGGCTGCTTCTGGCTCAGCCAGTGGAGAATCTGTGCAGGAGGTGGCAG
The DNA here is from genome assembly GCF_030445035.2 of Dasypus novemcinctus. NCBI lineage: Eukaryota > Metazoa > Chordata > Mammalia > Cingulata > Dasypodidae > Dasypus > Dasypus novemcinctus. The sequence goes on along the minus strand of NC_080678.1, from coordinate 79,669,139 downwards.
GAAGGGAAGGCCGAGGCAGAGACGGATTTCCTCCCCGCAGTGTCTGGGTGGTGGCCATGGGCTGGCTGTGTCCCTCCTGCTAAGGCCACTGCTCCTGTCTCCGGGGCCTGTCACAGCTCTCCTGGCTTCCAGTCACCTCCCCACCCCACCACCCATCCCTCCAGCCCCGGCATGTAACAGCTCCCCTGCTGCACGTGGACACATTTGCCACCCACATGGATGAGCGCTCCTCCAACAGGATGATTCGAATACACCACCCGCTTCCTCTTGGCACCCTGAAGAGCACCCACCTTCCGAGTCCTGGTGAGAAGTGGAGCCAGAGGCTCGAAGTGCCCATTCTTTTTTTTTTTTTTTTTTTTTTTTTTAATTTACTTTTCAAACTACTTTTCTAAACAATACACCAATTTGATACTTCAACCATAGCATAAACAAGTGCTCAATTCCTTGCTCCCTCAACAGGAAGGGTTACACTTACTTTTTCTTTTTTTTTATGGTTTTAAAATTTTTTTTGTCTTATTTATTTTTTTAATATTATATTCAAAAAATATTAGGTCCCCATATACCCTTCACCCCACTCCTTCCCCCATAGCAACAATCTTCTCAATCATCATGAGACATTCATTGCATTTGGTGAATAAATCTCTGAGCACTGCTGCACCTCATGGTCAATGGTCCACACCATAGCCCACACTCTCCCACAGTCCACCCAGTGGACCATGGGAGGACATACAATGTCCGGTAACTGTCCCTGCAGCATCACCCAGGACAACTCCAAGTCCCAAAAACACCTCCACATCTCATCTCTTCCTCCCATTCCCCACAACCAGCAGCCACCATGGCTACTTTCTCCATACCAATGCCACATTTTCTTCGATTACTAATCACAATAGTTCATGAATAGAATATCAGTAAGTCCACTCTCATCCATATTTTATTCCTTCATCCTGTGGACCTTGGAATGGTTGTGTCCACTCCACATCTATATCAAGAGGGGCCTTAGATTCCACATGGATGCTGGATGCAATTTTCCTGCTTTCAGTTGTAGGCACTCTTGACACCATGGTGTGGTGATTGACCTTCTTCAACTCCATGTTAGCTGAGTGGGGTAAGTCCAACAAACCAGAGTGTAAGAGCTGAAGTTTGTTGAGGCTCAGGGCATGGTTATCATATGGTCAGTCCAGATTTCAGGTCCCCTGGGTATACATTAAACCCCACCACCAACTACAGTTCTGGTAAAAGTAACAGGAGAGGCTTGTGAAAAAAGATCACATCTGAGTCCAGCTCCATCACACAGAAACACAAACTCCAAAGAACTGACATGGCACTGAACTCCATCTGCCATGACGATAGAACCTGTGGGTCTCTGTAGCCCTCAGAAGAACCAATGCCCGGGGTTCTATCTACTTTATCTGTCTCTGGGACTCTGCTGAGGTGTGCATAAGAGCAACCTCTCTGACAACCTCCCAGCTCTTTTTGGAGACTCATAGCCATATAAACTCATTTGTCCTTTCCATTTCCCCCTTTTAGTTAGGTCAAAAAGCATTTTTAACTCCTGGTATTATAAGTAGACTGAGATATTCTGCTGGTCTGAGTTGACCCTTTTATTCAAGGTCATTTTCTAGTTACACCATCAGCTGTTACTTGGTAGTAATCCCTCGGTGCCAGAGAGGCTCATCCCCGGGAATCATGTCCCACACTGGGGGGAAGGCAACGCATTTACATGCTGAGTTTGACTTCGAGACTGGCCACATTTGAGCAACACAGAAGCCCTCAGGAGGTAATTTTAGGCACGCTACAGCTCTAGGCCTTGTTCTTATTTCAGGTGTTCAGGCTCACAAGCATAGTCATTAGTGTCAAGGATTCATTGTTGGACCTTCATTCTTTTTTGGTCATTGCCGTTGCACTCGGGGATTGTTGCTATTCCTTTAGGGACTGTGATAGAGCTCCCTGGCTAGGAACTCAGCACTCCCTCAGTTGTTGTTTTTCATTGTATCCACTATGAAAATATCCAAACATTTTTATGTACCCTGGATATATGTCCTGGAGAACTCCCTGCCAACCATGTGTCCCCTGTCAATAACATCCCATACCAGTATTCCTCTGCTGCCATTGTTGAACCTCTCTGTGATCCAAAACTTCCTGAAAAGTGAAACCCAATATATTGCCAGGTTCGCTTAATAGTAAATTGGAATATAGCGCTGAGTTAAAGGTTATATATAGAATAGATATTAATTTGGAAAAATTATGGTAAAAATAAATTGGGGTATCAAAAAATTAAAAAATGCAAAAGCTTTGTTTTTGATGTTTTGCCTTCCATCACTGCAATAAGTGTTGCCCTGTATGCAAATTGGCAAGGCAACTACTTGCGTCTTTTCCTCAGTGTCTACGTCCTTTTTCTTTTCTTTTTTCTAATTACTAAGCTTATCTTCACAAGAGTTTTAGATTACAGTAATTCATATATACAATATACAGTACCCCCACATATCCAACATAAAACCTTTTCCCTTTCACAGCAATAGTCTTTTTGCATATTCATACTATATTTACTGGAACTGATGTACAGATATTGAGACAATAGCTTTCAAACAAGGTAACATTTGGGTTTACATTGTGGTTTCTATTTTAGACTATACAATTTTCTAAATTTTTAGTTGTCTTATGTTTTACATTATGATTTACATTTTAGCCTATCAGCCCCTATATATTTGTGGTGTAATATTACATGTCTTATGCCCATCCTGGTGTACTCTTGTGAAACACTTCTATTGCCCACACAGTTACATTGGTTCCATCTATTAAATACCTGTTTCCCCCTCCCCTTAGAGCCCACAGTGACAGTCAATCTTCATTGCTTGAAGGGCCATGTTCAGAGGTACTTGCAACAGTGTTGAGAGCTTGACGTGCTCAACTGCCCTAATGCACTGGGAGCCACCATTTCTCTTGAGAGATACAGTTCCCTCTATTTGATGGCACAGTATCCCCAGGATGTGGGTATACCTTCACTCTCATTATATGGGTCTCTATCCAATGATATAACCCACTATAGCAAAGTGAGCATTCACATATTCCCTAGGAACCTGTTCTGCATCAGATTATCCCCTTTAAGAATCTTAAACCGGTAACTTCCCTTATTATATTTTTGAAAAGGTTTTCTCAGCATTATACTCTCAACCAAACACCTGACAATATTCTATGTTAGTATGTTGCCCCACCCTCCCCCCAAATTCTTGGGCAATATTACCCATCCTCCCATCCCTAGCCCCCCTTCAAGCCTGCAAAGCCCCACCCAAAGGTAACCCTATGCCCCCATTTTATCCCTTCCTTGTACAAACACTTACCTCCAGCTTATCATAGATTTCACCCATGTAGGTGTCAGTTTACATCCTTTCTCTACCCCCCAAATTCCTGTAAGCCTATCATCTAGCCTCTAGCTCTCTGAGGCAGTTTGGTTTACTTATTTCATATCATTGAGGTCATGTAGTATTTGTCCTTCAATGCTTGGATTGTCACTCAACATAAGGTTCTCAAGATTCATCCATGTTATCACGTGTGTTTGTAGTGTATTTGTTCTTAAAGCCAAGTAGTAGTCCATTGTATGTATATACCACATTTTATTTATCCATTTTCTGTTGATGGGCCTTTGGGTTGATTCCAACTTTTGGCAATAGTGAACAATGCTGTTATGATCATTGGTGTTCATATATCGGTTCATGTCCTTGTTTTCAGTTCTATTGGGTATATACCCAGCAGTGGAATTGCTGGGTCATATGGCAAATCTATGGTTCGTTTTTTGAGAAACCCCCAAACCGTCCTCCAGAATGGTTGGATCCTTCTGCATTCCCACCAGCAGTGGATGAGTGTTCCCATTCCTCCACATCCTCTCCAGCATTTGTAGTCTTCTGTTTTTTCCATAGCTGCCAATCTTATGGGAGTAAGATGGTATCTCATTGTAGTTTTGATTTGCATTTCCCTGATAGCTAAAGATTTGGGGCATTTTTTCATGTGCTTTTTAGCCATTTGTATTTCTTCTTTGGAGAAGTGTCTGTTTAAATCTTCTTCCGATTTTTTAAATGGGTTGTTTGTCTATTTATTTTCAAGATATAGAAGTTCTTTATAAATGCAGGTTATAAGTCTCCTATCCGATATATGGTTACCAAATATTTTCTCCCATTGTGTAGGCTCTCTTTTCACTTTCTTGACAAACTCCTTTGAGGTGCAGAAGGCTTTAATTTCAGGAGGTCCCATTTATCTATTTGTTCTTTCGCTGCTCGTGCTTTTGGTATGAAGTTCATGAAGCCATTTCCTATTACAAGTCTTGTATATGCTTCCCTACACTGCTTTCCAAAGTGTTTATGGTCTCGGCTCTTATATTTAGGTCTTTGATCCATCTTGAGTTGATTTTTGTATCAGGTGTGAGATGGTAATCCTCTTTCATTCTTTTACATATGGATATCCAGTTCTCCAGGCACCATTTGTTGAATAGGCCATTCTCTCCCATTTGAGAGGTTTTGGTGGTTTTATCGAATATTATATGACTATATAAATGAGGATCTATATCAGAACTCTCAATTCGGTTCCATTGGTCTGTGTGTCTCTCCTCGTGCCAATACCATGCTGTTTTCACTACTGTAGCTTTGTAGTATGTTTTGAAGTCAGGTAGTGTGATTCCTCCAATTTCGTTTTTCTTTTTCAATATGTCTTTGACTATTCGGGGCCTCTTTCCCTTCCAAATAAATTTCATAGCTAGTTTTTCTAGTTCCTTAAAGAATGCTGTGTTGATTTTTATTGGGATTGCATTGAATGTGTAGATCAGTTTTGGTAGGATAGACAGCTTAATAATATTTAATCTTCCTATCCATGAACAGGAAATATTCTTCCATTTATTTAGGTCTTCTTTGATTTCCTTCAACAGTCTTGTGTAGTTCTCTGTGTATAAGTTTTTTACATTTTTAGTTAAATTTATTCCTAGGTATTGGATTTTTTTATTGACTACTGTGAATGGTATTTGTTTCTTGATTTCCTCCTAAGTTTGCTCACTATTGGTGTACAGAAATGCTACTGATTTTTGCGCATTGATCTTATAACCTGCGACTTTACTAAACTCATTTATGAGTTCTAGAAGCTTTGTTGTAGACCTCTCAGGGTTTTCTATGTATAAGATCATGTCATCTGCAAATAATGAAATTTTGACTTCCTTTCCAATTTGAATGCCTTTTATATCTGGTTTTTGCCTCAGTGCTCGAGCAAGTACTTCTAAGACAATGTTAAGTAGAAGAGGTGATAGTGGGCATCCTTGTCTTGTTCCTGATTTAAGAGGGAAAGATTTTAGGATTTCACCATTGTAACTGATGTTGGCTGTGGGTTTTTCATATATACTCTTTATCATGTTGAGAAAATTTCCTTGTATTCCAATCTTTTGCAGTGTTTTTATCAAGAAAGGGTGCTGTATTTTGTCAAATGCTTTTTCTTCATCTATGGATATAATCATGAGATTTTTCCCCTTCAATCTGTTTATATGGTGCGTTACATTGCTTGATTTTCTTATGTTGAACCATCCTTGCATACCCAGTATGAATCCCACTTGGTCATGGTGTATAATTCATTTAATATGTTTTTGAATATGGTTAGCAAGTATTTTGTTGAGGATTTTTGCATCTAGGTTCATTCGATAAATTGGTCTGTAATTTCCTTTCTTGTGGTGTCTTTGTTTGGCTTTGGTATTAGGGTAATGTTGGCATCATAGAAGGAGTTAGGTAATGTCCCTTCTCTTTTGATTTTTTGGAAGAGTTTCAGCAGGATTGGTGTTAGTTCTTTCCAGAATGTTTTGTAGAATTCACCTGTGAAGCCATCTGACCCTGGGCTCTTCTTAGTTGGGAGGTTTTTCATAACTGATTCTCTTTACTTGTGATTGGTTTGTTGAGATCCTCAATATCTTCTCTCGTCAAAATAGGCTGCCTATGTGCTTCTAGGAAATTGTCCATTTCCTCTGAATTGTCATTTTTGTTGGAATATAGTTTTTCAAAGTATCCTCTTATGATAATCTTTATTTCTGTGGGGTCAGTGGTGATATTTCCTTTCTCATTTCTTATTTTGTGTATTTGCATCTTCTCTCTCTTTTTCTTTGTTAGTCTAGCTAAAGGTTTGTCAATTTTATTGATCTTCTCAAAGAACCAGCTCTTGGTTTTGTTTATCTTTTCAAGTGCTTTCTTATTTTCTATTTCATTTAGTCTGCTCTTATCTTTGTCATTTCTTTCTTCCTTCTTTCTATGGGGTTACCTTTTTTTTTTTTTTTTTTACTAATTCCTCCAAATGGGCAGCTAGTTCTTCAATTTTTGCTCTTTCTTCTTTTTTGATGTATGAATTTATGGCTATAAATTTCCCTCTTGGTACTACTTTTGCTGCATCCCATAAATTTTAGTATGTTGTGTTATCATTTTCATTAGTTTCAAGGTATTTATTAATTTCTTTTGGGATTTTCTCTTTAACCCACTGTTTTTCTAAGAGTGTGCTATTTAATTTCCATATCTTGGTGTGACATCTGGCCCTCTGGCCCTTGCAGATTTCCAGCTTCACTCCACTGTGGTCAGAGATATTATTTAGTATGATTTTGATCTTTCTGAATTCATTGAGCCTTTCTTTGTGGCCTAGCATATGGTCTATCTTGGAGAATGATCCATGAGCACTTGAGAAAAATGTATGTCCTGCTGTATTCGGGTATAATGATCTGTATATGTCTGTTAGATCCAGCTCCTCTAATATACTGTTCAAAGTTTTTGTTTCTTTATTGATTCTCTTTTGAGATGTGCTGTCCAAAGTCGATAGTGGTGTATTAATTGTAGAGGCATCTATTTTTTCACTTAGTTTTCCCAGTGTTTGCCTCATGTATATGGAGGTGCCCTTCTTAGGAGCATAAATATTTATGATTGTTCATTCTTCTTGACAGATTGTCCCTTTCACTAATATGCAGTATCCTTCTTTGTCTCTCACAATTGTTTCGCATTTAAAGTCTATTTTGTCTGATATTAATATAGCTACTCCTGCCTTTTTTTGGTTATTGTTTGCTTGTAAGATTGTTTTCCAACCATTCACTTTCAACCTCCATGAATCCCTGGGTTTAAGATGTGTTTCTTATAGACAGCATATAGATGGGTCATATTTCCTTATCCAATCTCCCAGTCTGAATATTTTGATAAGTGAGTTTAATCCATTGACATTCAATGTTATTACTTTCAAGGAATTATTTATGTTAGCCATATTTTGATTGGAATTGTGTTTGTCATATTTTGTTTGTTTGTTTTTCCTTCTCTTTTTGTCTCTTTTGTTGGTCTTACACTCTCCTCCAACTCTGCCTCTCCTGTTTTTTCCTTTCTTCCTGCAGAACTCCCTTTAGTATTTCTTGAAGGGCAGGGTTCTTGTTGGCATACTCTTTCAATTTCTGTTTATCTGTGAATATTTTGAATGCTCCATCATTTTTGAATGCTAATTTAGATGGGTAGAGTATTCTTGGTTGGAAGTTTTTTTCTTTTAGTACCTTGACTATATCATACCACTGCCTTCTTGCCTCTGTGGTTTCAGATGAGAAATCACCAATTAATCTTATGGAGCCTCCCTTGTATGTGATGGTTTTCTTTTCTCTTGCTGCTTTTAGAATTTTCTCTTTGTCTTGAGCATTGGATAATTTGACAAGTATATGTCTTGGGGTGGGCCTGTTGGGATTTATGATGTTTGGGGTGTGTTGTGCTTCCTGGACATGTACATTGATCTCTCTCAGTAGATTTGGGAAGTTTTCAGCCATTATTTCCTCCAATACCCCTTCTGTACACTTTCCCTTCTCTTCTCCTTCTGGGATGCCTATAATACGTATGTTTGTGCATTTTTCATTGTCATTCAGGTCCCTAAGTCATAGCTGGGTTTTTTCTATCTTTTTATCAATCAGTTCTACTAACTGTTTGATTTCAGATGTACTGTCTTCCACATCGCTAATTCTGTCCTCTGCCTCCCCTAATCTGCTACTCTTTGCTGAGAGTGTATTTTTGATTTCTTGAACTGCAGTGTTCATCACCATCATATCTGTTATCTTTTTGCGTATGTCTGCAATTTCCTCTCCAAGTGATTTCTTCATATTTTTAATCTCTTCCTTTACTTCATTAAGTTGGTCTCTAATATATGTTTTGAGATCTTTAATTACTTGTCCGATGTTCTGCTCCCCTTCCTGGTTTTCAGTTTATTCATTGGATTCAGCCATGTTTTCCTGATTATTGGTTTGGTTTGTAGTTTTTTGTTTCTGTCTGGTCATCATTTTGTCTTGATGGGTTTAATCAGTTCCTTAGCTTTTTTGTCTAGTCTTGGGGATTAATTGTTGTTCTTGCATAAGTGTTATGTCTTCTCTTTATCACTTTGTTCTTCTTACTCTATTCTCTTGTTGCTGGCTAAGTTCACTTTGAAGGAAAATATTAGGGCCAGGGAAAGCAAAATGAGTAAGAAAAGCAAATGTGTAAAGTAATATTGGTAATAAATGTTAACAGAGCAACAATGTGAGATCTGGGAGAATGGATATTAGACTCATGTAAGTTGTATAGAGTTATAGCAGTAAGTAGAGTACCTATAATGAGACAGTCAGCTAAATATGGGGAGGAATATAGTATGAATTAGAAAGCCAGTGTTTTCATGAGAGAGGGAAAGAGAAAAGAAAGACAATAATATCAAGAGTGGATAAAAGACAGAAAACAGAACAAAGGTATTAGAAATTAAAAGTCAGACAATTTGGGGGCCAAAGAAAGGGACGTGGAATGTAAGAGAGACAGTGGATGATGGAGGATAGTAAGATGTGGGGGAAAGTGGATAATGTAGGTGGTCAAAATCAATTCACACAGACAATAGGAAATGGAGGATGAGGAAACACAGCAAATGTGAAGTGCTCCCTGCAGCACCTATTATATAAATAAAATAAGTAGAAAAGGAGAGAAAAGAAAAAGAGAGAGAAGGAAAAAAGGGGGTGGGCAAAGAAAAGAGAGGGAAACAAGCAAGAGAAAGAAAAGGAGAAGAAAAACTAAGTAAATGAAAAAGGACCTTGGGGCATAAAATGGGAGAAAAGACCAGGATATAATGCAATATTAGCATCCAAGACCAAAAAAAAAAAAAAAAACGCAAATGCCGAGGGCTAGGATAATCAAGGACCTCAGATGGGCTTCAGGGCACGGTGGATTCAGGGATGGGAAGTCTGTGATATTGCAGACTCAAGGTGTGTGAGTCTCTCGAGCATGGGCCACCAGGGTTTAGGGGACACAGACCTGGGAACCACGCATCCAGTTAACAGGGGGTCTGGGAGCACCGTAACGCAACACAGCCTTCAGGGATCCCCGCAGCTGGGTGCCAGCTCTAGGGGATGGGGTCCTGCCTGCAAACTCTGACTTCTGTGTCAGAAACCCCAAATTCCACCTCTCACAAGAATCTCTTCTGTCACTGTCTCACCAACTTGACATCCAGACATCTCCTGTCCTGCAAGTCCCCGAAACAGCCTGTTTGGGGCACCGCAGCACTTCAAATAGTTCAGGGACCGCCACAGACAGGCTGGCAGCCCCAGGTAGAAGGTTTCCACCAACCTCTGACCTCTGAGTCAGAAACCGAAAGTTCCACCTCTTGCAAGATTCCCTTCTGTCACTGTCTGACCAAATCATCATCCAGTCTCCTCCTGCCCTGGAAGCTCCCAAAGCAGCCTACTCAGGCTTTGGGGACCCCCCACAGGACAAAGATCCCAGGGATTGCCGTGGACCGGCTGCCAGCCCTAAGGGGAGGGGCTCCAGCCAGAACCTCTGACCTCTGAGGCAGAAACCCAAAATTCCACCTCTCACAAGAATCTCCTCCATCACTGTCTCACCAAATTGACTTCCAGACACCTCCCACCCTGAAGGCCCCTGAAACAGCCCACTCAGAGCTTGGGAACTCCCCAACACAGCAAAGTCTCCAGGAATTGCCACCACCGGGCCGCCAGCCCCAGGGGGAAGGGACCTGCGCACGACCCCAACCTCCATGAAAGAGACCCAAAATTCTACCTCTTAACAAGAATCTCTCTGTCACCGTCCTACCAAATCAATGTACAGACACCTCCTGCCCTACAAACACCCAAAACAGCCCAGTCCAGCAGGATTCCAACCCTACTTAGCCACTTCTTTGCAGGAGAGATTATAAGGTCTACTCACTCAGACACCATCTTGCCCCGTAGACTAGTGCCCGATTCTTGCTTTGCCAACCTCCCCTGTAACTAGGAAAGGCCCCGCCCCAGGCCTGGGGTCCGGTGAGGACCAGGCCCTGAGACAAGTGACTGCAGTGGGAGGTCATCCAGGAAACACCAGGTGGCGTCCTTGGGGCAGAGGAGCTCTGAGGAGTGGCTCCCAGGGCTCTCCAGCAAGATCAGGCCGCAGCTGCCCACAGTGCTGACCTGTTTTGTTTTGTTTTTTTTGTAATTTTAAACTTTTTGTTTTGAAATACTTTCAGACTTTCAGGACAGTTACAAAATAATACAAACCCTACAGAGAACTCCAATATACTTCTACCCTCTAGATACCCAGATCCACCAATTTGAGTCAGGAGGTCATCAGAGGGGTCGCACTTCTCAGCAGGATCTCAGAGACAGCCAAAGTAGATCCAACCCCAGGTAGCGGTGTCCCTGAGGGCCACAGAGACACCCAGGTCCTACAGTCATGGCAGATGGCTCTGGAGTTCCGTGTCTTGTCGGTGGACCCTACTTTGGAATTTGTGCTCCTGACTGTAATGGAGTTGGTCTCAGATTGACATCTCTACACACACCTCTTCTCTCACTTCTATTGAACCTGTGGTTGGTATTGGGATACTGGGGTTTGGTGTATGCCCAGGAGACTTGAATCTCTGGGCTGTCCATTGCCAGCTGTGCCCTGAGCTCAGCAGTATTACAGCACCTACTCCCCAGTTCGTTGGGCTTACCCAGGTCAGCTGATGGGAGCTGAGGATGGACAACCTCCACACCAGGGAACCGAGAGTGTGGCCATGGGAGGTTGAGGCCCCCTCTCAATTAGAGGTGCAGTGGGCATCACTATCTCAGGGTCCTCAGAATGGCAGAATAAAACATGGACTAGAATGGACTTACTGGTATTCTACTACAGAATTATTGTGACTCTAGCAATGGAAGAAATTATATCATTGATGTGGAGACAGTGGCCACTGCTGTTGCTGAGGGAAAACAAGGTGTGATATGAAGGCATTTTCCATACTTGGAGTTGTCCTGAATGATATTACAGGGACGGATGCAGGAGATCATATATCCTGCCATAACCCACTGAATGGACTGGGAGAGAGTATAAACTACAATGTAAACTATAATCCATCCTGTGTACCAGTCGTCCAAAATGTATTCATCAAATGCAATGGATGTGCCACACTAATGAAAGAAGTTTTTATGTGGGAAATGTAGGGGTTGTGGGTAGTGGGGTACATGGGAACCTCTTCTTTTTTATTTATTTATTTTTTATTTCTTTCTCTCCCTCCCCCTGCCCCTCAGTTGTCTACTCTCTGTGTCCATTTGCTGTGTGTTCTTCTGTGTCAGCTCACATTCTTGTCAGCGGCACCAGGAACCTGTGTCTCTTTTTGCTGCATCATCTGGCTGCGTCAGCTCTCCGTGTGTGCGGCACCACTGCTGGGCAGGCTGCACCTTTTTCTCATAGGCATGATCTCCTTGAGGTGAACACTATTTGAGCATGGGGCTACCCTATGTGGGGGGCACCCCTGCATGGCACAGCATTCCTTGCAGTAGGTCAACTTGCTGCTCGTGTCAGGAAGCCCTGGGTTTGAACCCTGGACCTCCCATATAGTAGGTGGACACTCTATCCATTGAGCCAAATCCACTTCCCCATGCTATATTTTTTAATGTAACATTTTGTGTAATCTATGAATCTTTTAAAAATAATAAAAAATATTTTTAAAAAATACAAAATCTTTAGATTACATAACTGTTACCTCATAACTGATACAGGATCCCCATATACCCCACCCTACCCCTCCCCCACTCTCCCCCATTAACATTTTCATTTGTGTGCTACATTTGTTACAATTGATGAACGCATACTGAAGCATTGCTACTAACCAGGGTTTATAGCTTATATTATGGTTTATACTTTGTGCCACCCAATTTTAAAGATTTTGACAAAATGTATAATGGCCTGTATTCGTCATTGCAATGTCTTGCAGAACAATTTCAATGTCCCAGAAATGCCCCATATTACACCCATTCTTCCCTCTCCCTCCATTTAGAACCTCTGGTGACCACTGCCTTTATATCAATGCTACAAGTTCTTCCATTACTCGGATAATAATGAGTCTACTTTATCCATAGTGGCATTCCCCCCTTACGTTTGTTCACCCTCAATCTTGAGGGTTTGGGGATGGTGACGCCCACTCTGCTTCCAGTTGAGACGGGTCTTAGATCCCATGGGGCAGATGGGTGGAACTGTCTTGCTTGCAGTTATAGATACTATTTTTAAGGATGGGCATTACCCATCATCAGCCTTTTGTTAGTTGTCCTGGGCAAGTCCAATGAACTAGAGAATAGGTGTTGGCTGCAACTCTGCTGAGATTCAGGGCTCAACCAGCATAGGAACATTTGGAAGATTTAAGTCTCTGAAACATATATTTAATGGGTATAGTGCTAATTATAGGTTCAAATAAAAGGGCCTAAGAGCCAAGCACAGGAAAATTATAGATGAATCTAACTCCTATACATTGGGTGGATAGGATATTATATATTCCAAGGTGAGGCCCACTGACAGGGTGCTGAATTCCTGAAATTGTCTGCCCTGCCTATAGTGTCCAGGTGTCTCTAGAGCCCTCAGGAGGTCCCCTGCTTGAGGCCCTGTTCACTGTGGCACTCAGTGAGATCCTGTCGAGACGTGCATAAGCATAACCTCTGGAATGACCTCCTGACTCACTTTGAAATCTCTGAGCCATAAAAACTCATTTGTACTTAATATTTCCCCCTTTTGGTCAAGGTCTTTTTCCAAATGAACCAGATTCCCCAATTTTAACATTTTGCCACATTTGCCATATAATTCTATCTACCCATCTATCTGTCTATTAATCAATCCATCTTCTGAACACTTAAGTGTATGTTGTACACATCGTACTTCTTGAACACTTAATACTTCCATGTACATTTCCTAACAACAAGGATATCCACTTATGTAACTACCTTAAGTGCAGTTATCAAGTTCAAGAAATTTAGCATGGATAACAATAAAGCTTAAAGTCTATATTTCTTTTTTTTTTTTCATATGGCCCATTAAGTCCTTTTGAACCTTCTCTCTTCCCTAACAGACCCTTTCCAGGATCATACATTGCCTTTCATTGCCATTGTCTCTTTACTTGTCTTTTTTTTTAATTGGGGGAACATTTATGTAAAATGAATTTTCCCTTCTCCACTCCTCCCAGCATACCACTGAGTGTGATTGATCTCATTCATATGTTGTTATACCTTCACCTCTTTCTCCTACTAAAACTTTCCTATCTCCCCAAAAAGAAACCACACATTCATTTTGCATTAATTCCCCATTCCCGCTTCCCCCCCACACACACATATACAAGTCTGTACTCTAATTTCTGTCTCTATCAGCTTGCATGTTTTCCTTATTTTCTTTGTATAATTTAACATTCTAAATCCCTAACAGTCTTGTTTGCTTTGCTAGCAACTTAACTTCAATAGTCTATGCAAACTACATTCCTATACCTCTTTTCTCCTCCAACCACTCTTAAATATTTCTTATCATAAATTACATGTTTGTACACTTTATATATTATGAGTCCAAATTCACTGTTTTCTCTCATATTTTGAGAGTTTGCTTTTTAGATCCATACAAAGTAAAAAGTGGAGTTACAAACCAAATATACAATAATACTGGCATTTTCCTGTCATTACCCTCACCAGAGATCTTTATTTCTTCAAGCTCCTTCATGTGGCTTTGCTCTGTTTTACACTGTTCTTTCCTTTTCAACCTGCAGAGCTCTCTTTGGCATCTCCTATAGAGCCAGTCTAGTGATAACAAAGTTCCTCTGCTTTTGTTTATGTGGGAATGTCTTAATCTCCCTTTCCGTTTTGAAAGACAACTTTGCCCGATACACAATTCTCAGCTGACAGTTTCTTGCTTTCAGTATTTTAAATATGTCCTCCCACTGCTTTCTTGCCTCTGTGGTTTCCAATAAGAAATTGACACTTAAACTTATGGAGGCATTCTTGTAAATGACATGTTCCTTCTCTCTGAGCTTTCAGAGTTCTATATCTTTGGCATTTGGCAGTCTGATTATAATATGCCACAGTGTGGGTCTATTTGGGTTTGTACTGTTTGGAGTGTGTTCAGCAGCTTAGATATGCACATTCATGTCTTTCATTAAATTTGGGGATTTCTCAGCCATTATTTCTTTGGATATTCTCTCTGCCCCTTTCTCCCTTCCTTAGCCTTTTGAGAATCCCATAATGAGTATATTGGAAACTGTGATTCTGTCCCACAGAATCCTCAGGTCCTGTTCACTTCTCTTCACTCTTTCCTTCTGTTTCTCATATTGGATGATCTCATTGTCTTATCTTCAAGTTCCAATTTCCTGTTGAACCCCATCTAGGGAATTTTTAATTTCTTTTACTGTTGTCTTCAGCTTTGGTTCTTTTTCATAATTTCCATCTTTCTATTGATATTCTCCTTGTGTTCCTTCATCATTTTCTTGATTTCCTTTATGTCCATGTTTCCCTTGAACTCTTAGAACATATTTAGGACCTTTTTTTTTTTGATGTGCCAGGGTCTGGGGAATGGACTTGCAACCTCATATGTGGGAAGACGGCACTCAACCTCTGAGTCACACTTGTTCCCCTGAGTCAGTTTTCTCATTTGTTTTGCCTGTTGTTTCTTTGTTTTGTTTTGTTTTTTTAAGAAGCACTGGGAAGTGTACCCAGGAACTTTCATGTGGGAAGCAGGCACTCAATCACTTGAACGACATCTACTTCCCTACAACCACTTTTAAATTTAAATCCACCCCCCTTGCGGATTTTGCTTGCTGCTCTCTGTCCACTTGCTGCATGCTCTCCTGTGTTTCTGTTTGTCTCCCTTTTTGTTGTGTCACCTTGCTGAGTTGGCACTTCACAACACTTGTGAGCTTGCGACTCGCTGTGGAGTGAGGGCGAGTCTGCCTTCACAGGGAGGACCTGGGACGTCAACTCAGGGCCTCCCATACAGTAGACGGGAGCCCAACTGATTGAGCCATGGCCGCTTACCCCTAGGACCACTTTTTAAAAGTCTTATTCTGAAATATCCCAGATCTGATCCTAGTCAAGGATAGTCTCTAATGCTTTAATCTCCTTTGCCTGGACCATTACTTTCTGATTCTTTGTGTGTTTCATGATCTTTTGTTGAAACCTGGATATTTTGATATTTTAATGTGTTATCACTGGAATTGAGACTCTCTTCCTTAAGCTTGTATCCAGCTAGTGTTATACAGAGCCTTCCTTGAATGGCAGGAGGAGCTAAGAAAAAAAAAGAAAAAGAAGAAAACACCTTTCCCAGTCTTTGCAGATTGAGCTGTGGGAGAGCTCTCCTTCAGGGCTGATCCATACAATGAGTTTAGAGAATAGCTGCTGACCAAGGTGACAGGGCCTCCCTAGTTCTTTCTGCACATGTGACTTTTCTTGGATATATGCTTTTGGTCCTAGGAATCCTGACCCTACCCCATTTATATGATTCCAAGTGTCTCCTTTTCCTTAGGAAACAGCTCCCTCACAGTCCTGAGCACTGCACTCTAAGTCCGACAACCAGCAATCCTTTTCCCCAGGCGGCCACTTGACTGCTTTTCCACAGCATTCTGTAGGAGGGCTCAGTGAGCTGCTTATACATGCAGGGAGAGTTCCGAGATGGCAAATACCTCAGGCCACCAGGAGGCAGATTGGGCAAGACACACAAGCTCCCACTATGTGCACGAGGCTTCTACCGCTTCCTCCTAACCAGGACCAGGCATCCACACTGGGAACACAATAAGAGATATGGGAGGAGCCAGGCAGGTGCCAGGGCGTCCTACTGCTTGTAACTGGCCTTTTTCTTGATTCAGCACTCACTTTGTTGCTACAGCCCTTTAACTGTTTTTCTGGAGCTTTAAGAAATATGCTTCTGCCAGATCTGCCTGGGTGTTCAAAACTTCTGAATCCTGAAGCATCTCACTCCACCATCTTAATCAGGCCAGGGTCCCACACAGGCATTTTTGGCTGCCTCCTTTCCCTGTCTCACTTCCACACTTCCCTGCTGGTATTTTCTGGTATCATCTCCCTCATAAACTACTTATAGATCCTTATTTTGGGGTCTGCCTCTAGAGAAGCCCAGGTAAGACATACACACCTGATCATGTCATTGTCTTGCTTAAAATCCTTGATCAGTTCTTTGCAGCCTTTGGGATAAAGTGCAATCTCCCTAGTCTCACCCATATGGCTGTACATGTTTACCTCTCTCAACTCTGCCCCCATCTCACTAAGCCCTAGCTCTCTGCAATTACTGGGTGCTCTATTGGCCAAGCTTTCTCCCTCTGACCTTTCACACGTTACTCTTTCTGGAACAATTTTCTCCTCCACCCTAAGTTCTCCTCAGCCTTCAGCTTCCAGCTTCAGAGGTGACCTCCTCCAGGAAGACTTCCCCAGCTGCCAGGTCTAAATTATTCATCTACACACACACACACACACACACACATTCCCCAGTACTTCCCAGGGGCCATTTCTACCTTATTCATGGTTGAATCAACTAGTCCATCCCTAGGCATAAATTTGATAAGGAATGAGCCAAATCAAGGCTATACGCCCATCAAAACCATCTTAAACTGCTACCTCTTCCATGGAGATTTGCCAGTCACACTTGATAGCAGATGGCAATCCCTAACAATGCGTGGCTTCCTCCTTTGTAGCATTTGTCACTTTTTTTTAAAGGATGTACCAGGAATTGAGCTCTGGACCTCCTATATGGGAAGTACATGCTCAACCACTGACCAATATCCACTCCCCATTTGTCACTCTTAAGGTGACACAGGCATTTGCTCATCTCCTCCCTTGAGTCCATTGGAAAATAGGTTCAGTATTGTGCATATCTTGTTAAAATTGCACAGAATTGGTGCTCAAATTTGTGCAAACGAATTAAAATCTGTTCTTTTCTCCCCTTGAAATTTTCCCCTGGTGCACAATCCCCCGCTCCACCCTGATTTCAGGCGGGCTGTTCGGGCTCTGCCCCCCCACTTCAATGCCTCCACCAAGCTCCACTACCTCTGGCTCATCTCCAGCTACGGCACCCACTTCACCCAGGCCGTGCGTCTGGGGGGCCGGGCGTGGACCGTCACCGCCCTGCGCACCTGCCAGCTGGCCCTGGAAGGGCTCACGGCTGACGAAGTGGGCGACTGCCTGGCCTTCAAGGCAGCGCTCAGCATAGGGGTCACGCCAGCTCCTCGGTACAGTACAAGGAGTGCCAGGAGAAGAAGAAGCAGCACAAGATGACAACCTCCTTCCACCAGGTGTACCGGGAACGCTACTCCGAAGTGGTGGGCGGCGGGCTCGCCTCCATGCACGACCTGCTGTTCGGGAGCCAGGCGGGGCCTGAGCAGTTCTCGGCCTGGGTCAGCTCGCTGCAGGACAGCCCCGGCCTGGTGGACTACAGCCTGCAGCCTCTGCACCTGCTCCTGGACAGCCAGGACCCGCGGCGGGAGGCGCTGAGGCGCGCCGTGAGCAAGTACGTGACGGACAGGGCGCACTGGAGGGACTGCAGCCAGCCCTGACCCTGGGCCAGCAGAAGGACCCCAGGGACCCCTGCCACTGCCTGTGCCACGGCTCGGCGGTCACCAACCAGGACTGCTGTCCGCAGAGGCGGGGCCTGGCCCGGCTGGAGGTGACCGTCATCCAAGCGTGGGATCTGAGGGGAGACGTGGGCACTGCCACGGATGCCTATGGGAAGGTCTTTGTGGGCCAGGAGCGGAGGATGGGCACCGTGTGGAACAACAGCAGCCCCAGGTGGATGACACGGCTGGACTTTGGAGCCAGGGGCAGAGTCCTGAGGGTGCAGGTCTGGGACGCAGACTCTGGCTGAGACGATGACCTCCTCAGCACCTGTGACAGAAAGCTTACGGCCCAGAACTCGGAGGTTAAAGACACCTGTTTCCTCAGTCATGGAGTTCTGGAATTCACATACAAGGTGACGTGCACCCCACACCTGAGAGGGGCCAAGTGCCTACAGTACATCCCCCAGGGAGCATTGGGGAGCCCCCGGGGAACAGCAGTGGGGCTGTGTGGCAGTGGCCGGAGGCCCTGCTGCCTGGCCCAGAAGCCTGGCCCCTGGCTTTTCCAAGAGCCCCGGGGACGTCTGGGTTCCTGGGAAGCTGGAAGCAGGGCACCAGGCTGCTCCCAGATGCCAGGTCCTGGGCAGGCCACCCGGCTGTAGGTGATGACGAAAGCTGTTACAGGGCAGACCAAGGGCCCTGGGAGGCGGTGGGGACAGGAATGGGACCTCCCCCACTTTTCATTCCACCAGGTGCCATCTGCAAAGACACCTAGCTCAGAAATCCTGGCTGTGAAATGAATGCATAATTTTTACAACATTCTTAACTGGACTCTCCAATACCAGGTGCACAGAGTTGTTGGGCTCTGGGAGTGAGGGCGGCAGCTGTCACTGTGCTGCTCTGCACCCTGGGCTTTGGGCAGCTCTCTGGCCCTGCTTGGCCTGCACTGAGCCCCTCGCTGCCCGAGGCATGGAGCGGCTCCAGGGAACTGCTCAAACCCACTTTCTGTCTTCTGTCCTTCCACCTCATCCTGGATTGGGAACCACACAGGTTTGCGTCAGCCTCCCTGCCCCTGCCTCCCCATCCCCGTCTCCCCTAGGTCCTAATAAGCCTCCCCAGTGGGTCCTTTTCTGGATATGGGATTATCCAGATTTTCTACTTCCTTTCACGTCAGTTTTGATAAGTTATTGTTTTTAGAAAATTTATTGTTTCCATGTAAACTATTAGATTATTGACATAAAATTGTTCAAAATATTTTCTTTTGATTTTTGTTGACATTGATAATGTACGCCTTCTCTTTTTTTCTTTATCTGCCTTCCTAAAGGTTAATAAATTGTATTCGTTTCAAAACAAACAATTTATGGGTTTATGGATTTTCTGAATTATATATTTGTTTACTATTCAGTAATTTCTGGACTTTAATTATTTCTGCTGTTTGGATTTTTTTGTTGTTGTTGTTCTTTTTCTAATATCCTCAAATGGATACTTTTATTGATAGTCTTCTTTTCTAATGTATGCTTTTCTTTTTAGTTTTTAAGATTTATTTTATTTATTTCTCCCTGCCCACATTCCCCCCTTTTTCTACCCTCTCTGTCTATTCGTTGTGTATTCTTCTGTGTCTGCTCTTATCCTCATTAGGCAGCTCCAGGAACTGATCCTGGGACCTTCCGTAGTGGGAGAGAGGCGATTACTCTCTTGAACCACCTCTGCTCCCTGTTCTGCTACATGTTTTTATTTTCTTTCCTCTGTGTCTCTTGGTGCGTCATCTTGCTGTGCCAGCTCTCCACATCAGACAGCACTCCTGCATGGGGCGGTTTTTCCCGCATGGGCCGGCACTCCTCATGGGCCATCTTGCCCTCACCAGGAGGTGCTGGGCATAGAGCCCTGGACCTTCTATATGGTAGACGGGAGCCCAGATGGTTGAACTACATCCATTTACCTCTAATATATGCATTTAAAACTATGTATTTCTCTCTTAACACAACTATAGTTACATTCCACACATTTTAGTAGTTCATATTTTCATTATCATTCAGTTGAAAGTATTTCCTAATTTCATCTTTGACTTGGGGGTAATTTTGAAGGGTAGTGGTTAATTTCCAAACATTTCGAGATTTTATTTTCCTTTTTTAAAAAATTGATTTCTACCTTAATCCACTGAGTCATAGAATACTTTCTATAAATTCCAATCCACTGAAATGTGTTGTGACTTATTTTATGGCTCAATGTGTGATCAGTTCAGATAAATGTTCTAAATGTGCTTGAAAGAAGGTTATTCTTCAACTACACGGTGCAGTGTCTCGTGTATGTCAATTAGCTCGAGCTTATCAACTGTGTGGTTCAAATCAATCTTCTGTATCTTTATTGATTTTATTTTTGCCTACCTATTTTAACAGTTATAGGGAGAGGTAAGTTAAAATCTTTCATTATGATTGTATATTTATTGTGTTCCATTGTTTTCTTCTTTGGATTCTCTTTATACACAGGTTAGATCTTCTCTTCTATCTTCCATAGCCACTTTCTCATGTAACTTTTTTTTTAACAATTCTCCATTTTATTTTGGAATTTTTTTTCCCTGACAAACTGTATTAAGCTTTATTTTTTTTCTGCCCTGCATTTTTTTGCTGTCTGTGTCCATTCACTATGTGATCTTCTGCATCTATTTCTCTTTTTATCTTCTCATCTTTCTCCTCTAGGATTCACCAGGATTCGATCCTGGGCACCTCTGATGTGGAGAGAGGTTCCCTGTCAACTGGGCCACCTCAGTTCCTGGTCTCTGCTGCGCTCCATCTTCACTCTCCCCTTCATCTCTCTTTCGTTGCATCATCGTCCTCCTGTGTGATCCACTTGCACGGGCACTGGCTCACCACACAGGCACTCGGCTTGCCATGCAGGCACTCGGCTCGCCACACAGGCACTCGGCTCACTGTGGAGCACCCACATGGGCATTCAGCTCACCACGTGGGCACTCAGCTCCCCATGCAAGCACTCAACCAACCACGTGGGCACGTGGTGAGCCATGCAGACACACTTTCTCTTCCTCTTTTCACCACGAGGCCCCAGGGATCGAACCCGGGTCATCCCATACGGCAGGCCAAGGCCCTATCTCTTGAGCCACATCTGCTTCCCTGTATTAGTTTTTTTAAAGATAATTTGCATAAACTACCATGGCAGAGAATCATTAATAGTAAAGAACAACTTTCAAACTTCCTTCTTCAAGGGACTACCAAAATCAGAAAGCCACCATAAAACCCAATGAAGTCTTCATTTGATGCTCTAAACAAGGAAGTTTAGAGTGAGGGTTGACATTTCATATTTAATATGTTGTTTAACAAACCCACCCTGACTTTCAGGAAATGAAATGAAAATGGCAGAATTATCAATCTAAAGGAATCTCTTTTCTTTTGAGGGATGCCATCTCCTTGGCATCATTGGAAAGTCCAGACTCCCTGACATCCTGGTCACCAATTTATTTGGGTCAGGCCTCAACCCAGGTCTCTGGGTTTAAGGGAGCCAAGTCTGTGCTGATGGCAGAGAGGGAGACGAGGACATGAGAGCATAAAAACCAATTTTAGTTTTTCCATACCAAAAGGCATTTGTACCAAGATGGCTAATGTGTGTCAATACCATACATTACAAAAAAAAGAAAACAAAATTCTGCATTTTTAGAAACCTTGATAAAAAATAGCATTTCAAACTGTACACTCACCCGAAGTACATAGTTATAAAAAATGCACACACTTCACTTGGCATCTCCAGCACCTTCAGCTTTCTGTGCCTGGTCTGTTTTGGCATCTCCATCTCCTGCAGGGTTATTCCCATCCTCGCCAGCATCAGCTTCCCCCTTTTTCCCTTTGGGTAGCTTCTCTCCTTTAATTGCAGGAGCCTTTTTAGGCTTGGGTTCTGGTTTTGGAGGAGCAGGTTTAGCAGATAAACGTACAGATCTTCTCTGTGGTTTGTACTTTACCTTGACTTTATCTCCTTCAATGTCCTCTTCAGCTTTCTCTTGGGCGAGGTGGCGGCAGTGAGACTTGAGCGGTGGATGCAGGGATGCAGTGGGTTTGGTTGGTCTGGGGGTCGTTCTCACCTCTTCTTCACACTGCTCCTTGGCTGTTTTTGTTTTTGTTTTTTTTTTAGGAGGTACTGGGGATTGAACCCAGGACCTTATATATGGGAAGCAGGCGCTCAACCACTTTAGCAACATTCACTTCCCACTGACTGCTTTTTATGCCCAAAGATTTATTTATTTAATTATTTCTCACCCCTTCCCCTCCCCACCCCCTGCCCCAGTTGTCTGTTCTGTGTGCCTATTTGCTGCGTCTTCTTCTTTTGTCCACTTCTGTTGTTGTAAGAGGCATGGGAATCCATGTTTCTTTTTGTTGCGTCATCTTGTTGTGTCAGCTCTCCGTGTGTGCAGCACCATTCCTGGGCAGGCTGCACTTTCTTTCATGCTGGGCGGCTCTCCTTTCGGGGCTCACTCCTTGCGCATGGGGCTCCCCTACACGGGGGACACCTCTGCGTGGCACAGCACTCCTTGTGCACATCAGCACTGCACATGGGCCAGCTCCACATGGGTCAAGGAGACCCCGGGTTTGAACCGCGGACCTCCCATGTGGTAGACAGACTCCCTATCCACTGGGCCAAGTCCGCTGCCCATTGACTGGTATTTAATTGTCCTCCTTTTCACCTTCTATTTCTCTTGACATTATTTTTGTTGTTCACATACACTTGTAGTCATGCTAGTTTTGTTTTCCTTTATGAAATAGATTTTCTATATAGAAAATTCCATATGAGCTCTTTTCAAATCTTCCTTTTGTTCATTTATCTCATCTCTGAATTTCTTTTTTTTAGTATTTATTTATTTTACTTTATTTTTTTATCACCCCTCCCCTTGTTGCTTGCACTCACTGTCTGCTCTCAGGTCTCCACGGCAGTGCGGGTGTCATCAGCGCAGGCCAGCTCGCCTTCACCAGGAGGCCCCAGGAATTGAACCTGGAGCCTCCCATATGGTAGACGGGAGCCCAATCACATGAGCCACATCCACTTCCCTCTGAATTTCTTTAATCTGACTTTTGCTTTAATTTTATAGCTCTGTCATTTCTTAAATTCTTCAGGCTCATTTTGAAATATTAAATGAAATCATTCGTTTTATGACATGTCTTTCTAGAGATTTTCCTTGCCTGTAGACTTGTATTATGGTCATTTGTCTCACTTTTCTCATAATATCCCTGAACGGGACCAGGTTCCTCCTCTGCAATTCTTTCTTTCTTGTCCATGTTTAAGTGGGATCGTTTTTTCAGCACTCTTCAAAGGAGAGAATGGGCAAGTATATCTTGGCCCAGATTCATGCCTCTAGGACTTGCTTTTCTGTTAGACTGAAAACGCTTTTAAAATGTGGCTCAGAGGAGTTTCACAATTGTTTCCTTGCTTGCCCTTCTCCACTTTTATCTGGACCTTCTCTTTACTTGGCTCCTCACTGTCCTGCTCACTTTAATTCTACTCCCTGCAATTTCTCCTCTCCTCTTGGAATGGATATTGGCTGGTTAGTTTTGAGATTTCTTAGGTAGTTTTCATGTGTTGTTGGAATTATGTCATAATTATAAAGCATTTTGTAAGGTACCCTGTAGATAGTATTAACTATGGGGTAGTTACAATACCTATAATTACAATACCCCACTACCTATACCTTCCATTCTAGCCCTACCAATAAACACCTGCTATTTCCTTCATGCGAATCCCTTTTTTACCTCCACACCCTTGTTCCTGCTGGCCCTCTCCCTAGAGGCCTCTGCCCAGCCTCTGTCATCTCCCTGCCCTGCCAGGGCATCGTAGTCTGGTGGGACCGACGGACTTACCCAGCCCAAAATCATTGCTGCCCTCTATGGACCACTAAACTTCTCAGTTCTGAGCCACACAACCTCAACCACCTTTACGACTGGATGTCAGGACCTCTCCTCATTATGGGCTGTAACTTTTTATTTAAATCTTTTACTTGGTGCCTTTACATACATCAACTCATTTCATCTCCAGAACAGCACTCTTGAGTTATAATCAAGTAGGTACAACAACTGGCTTATTTTATAGATGGGGACACTGAAGCTTAAAGAGATCAGATAATTTATCCCAGGTTGCTTGTTAGTTGTGAGTAGAGAAGGGATTTTGACCAGGGAGTCTGGCTCCAGACGCGGTCACTGAATCATGGTGGTGCGACACCTCTTAACTGGATGGTAAGTGCTGTCAAGGAGGGAAACCTGTCCTCTGTGTCTTTGTAGCCTGCTCTGACCAGCAGGAGCTAAGAGCCCCAGTCGCACAGTAGGTGTTCGGTAACGACGTCATCAATGAGCCACGTAATAGATGCACGTGCCCAGTGAAATGTGCTGGTCCAACACACAGGGCTGTAGGGTTTTAGGAAGAAACTTTTCTACCTGAAAGGCAGATGGAAAAGTCTCAGACACTGCTCATTTTCTTCCAAAGAGTCATTAGTCACACTCTTACTCAAAATTTTCTTTCCCTTCTCATTTGAGCTAATAAGACAAGTCTACTTTCACGAGCCATTGGCCTCTTGTAACCCATCACAAAACACACGGGCACGGCCACACATGGCAGGGAGACCCTTAGAATGTTCACAAAACCTACACCCATTTTATTGAGCAGTGCACTATGAGACCACACTCTCTGACAGCTAAAAAATGCTATACTTACTGTCCTTTAATAGAAAAATCAGAAAACTGATCGCTCACTCAGGTGATAATCCAATTTTTCCAGACATTGGAATTTTGAATGAATGTGGATTTACTAGACAACCTTATGTCAGCTGGGCTCGTCAAGTCTCTGGCCTCAAGTCAAAAAAACCTGGGTATGTGGAGCTAGATGTGGCTCAACTGATGGGGTCTCCACCTTCCATATGGGAGGACCTGAGGTCAATCCCTGGGGCTCCTGGTGAAAAAGAAGAGAAAGTGTGCCTACGTGGCCAGCCAGTGACCACGTGGTGAGTTGAGTGCCCCCAAGTGAGCCAAGTGACCATGCAGCAAACCAAGTGCCCGCGTGGTGAGCCAGGGCCCACACAGCAAGCCAAGTGCCCACGCAGCAAAGGCAAGAGCCCACGCGGTAAGCTGTGCCCATCCAAGTGAGTCATGCAACAAGATGATGACACAACAAAAGAAAGACAAAAGGGAGAGCCAAGGTGAAGCACAGCAGAGACCAGGAACTGAGGTGGTGCAATTGACAGGAACCTCTCCCGGAAGGAATCCTGGTGAATCCTAGAGGAGAAAAATGAGAAGACAAAAAGAGAAATAAGTACAGAAGATCACACAGCGAATGGACACAGACAGCAAAATCAGCAGGGTGGGGAGGGGGAGGGGAAGGAAAAAACCAACAAACCTGGGTCTGCTCCCTGCTCTGCCTTTGTTGGCCCTGTAATGTCGGGAAAGTACTTCTTGCTATGTCTGTTCATTTGTTTCTTTTTCATTTAAAATCTCATTGATAACATCATTATGGCACAACTTTGTTAAGCTTCGATGAAATAATGTATGTAAAGGTTGTTGTAAACTATGAAGTCTGCTATCCTGGATCAAGTGTAAGCCATGGGGTCCAAATGGGGAGCTGGGGCTGCCTTCTGTAAACAGCACTGATGGGGCCGTCAGAGCAGGTCAGGGAGCCAAGAAGGAAGTCAGTAGAAGTGAAGAAGGAAGCAGAGAAAGAAGAGCAGCAGAAAGACTGAAATCTGAAAGAGAAATACAGAAAAGAGAGGCAGGTGAAGGAGTGGGGTCTGATGTCCTTCTAGTTCCATATGTAACAGCTGTATTCAGAGAGATTTTGCCCTATCCTTGGAGCGACTCATTTTTTCATTGATTCAAAACAACAGAGCATGAGATTCTCCTTCTACTCCTCACTTCTATGATATACTCATTAGCATTCTAGATTAATATTTTATTAACCAATAGACATTAATATGGTAGAAATGAGCCTCAAACAAGGGTATCACAAGTGTGATAGGTGCGGTTGATCTCACACGAAAACATTGTCAAAATGGGTTTGCCACCACCATAAACCTGTTCATAGCTATCATCTACCATCAGCTTAAATCACTTTGTTTAAAGTAGGAACTTTTCCCTTTTCTATTTAATGGCATGAACTAACTGCTGATTGCTACATTTAACACAGTCTTTTGAGTTTTTTGGAATAGAATAGAATACAGTAGAATGGGATAGACTGGAAGGGAGTCTAGCACATAGGAAAAAATCAGTAAATATTAATTGAATGAAAGAACAGATTTCAAATATAATAGAATAGTTATCCTTCAAAGTTCCTCTGCTACAAAACACCTAGTCAGGCTGGATTAAAGCTAACATGTATTAAAAAGCATAAAAATGTTAAAGTAGGTTTTTAAACTTTTAAAGTATAATTGGGGAATCGGACTTGGCCCAGTGGTTAGGGCCTCCTTGACCCGTGTGGAGCTGGCCCATGCGCAGTGCTGATGCGCGCAAGGAGTGCCCTGCCACGCAGGGGTGTCCCCTTGCGTAGGGGAGCCCCATGCACAAGGAGTGCGCCCCGTAAGGAAAGCCACCCAGCGCGAAAGAAAGTGCAGCCTGCCCAGGAATGGTGCCGCCCAAATGGAGAGCTGACACAACAAGATGATGCAGCAAAAAGAAAACACAGATTCCCATGCCGCTGACAACAACAGAAGCAGACAAAGAAGACACAGCAAACAGACAGAGAACAGACAACCAGGGTGGGGGGGGGGGAGAAATAAATAAATAAATAAATAAGTATAAATGACAGAACTGAATTATATATAGGAATGTGGTTAAAGGGGGAAATTTTAGGTCATATAAATGTTACTGGAATTAAAATTAAAAGAAATCAAAGGACTGTATAGCACAAATGAACCCTATTGTAAACAATGAACTGCACTTTATTGTACAATTACAAAAATGTTCTTTTATGAATAGGGACAAATATACCACACTAATACAAGCCGTTAATAATAGGGTGGTATATGAGAACCCTGTATTTTTTTACATGATTTCTGTACATCTAAAACTTCTATAATTAAAAAAAAAATTTAACAGAAAAGAATGGGACTCCCAAGGAACTAGAATGCAAAGAAATAAGCACTAATGACTAAATGAGTTATACTGACAACAGAGGCCCTGATGGCATGTGACAGCCAAAGAAGTCAGAGCCTCATGTGATCCTGAGCAGCAAGAAATGGCGGGGGTAGTTTTCAGGGGCAAGGAATAGGGGAATTAAAGCATAGATTGCCCCCAATAAAATCTTGATAAAAACTTAAAGTGGTAGCCACATCAATGAAAGGTAAACTAGAGAAAGGATCTATTTACTGGGAAAGGAATCCAAGAAAGAAATGTGTCTCAGTCTCTCGGCTGGGTGGATGGACAGAGTCTCTCCTAAAACATCATAACCACTGACCTAATTCTCATACAGTTGTAATTCAAATTTATACCACCTGCCTAGGTCAGGGCATGCCAAGCGAAAAAATAAACATAAAGAGAGCTGACCTGGTAAAACGTAAGGATCCTCACACAGTAAGCACAAACCTGGTTTGCAGGAAAGCTCTCAGTCCAGGCTCTGCAGGATTCCCACACAGAGAAGCCCAACAAGCATGAGCTCCCAACCAAAAACTACAACACTCCAGGGACTTCCAGGAAGACAGAGGGTTAGAGAAGCAGAGAGATCACATCTCTCCCAGAAAAAAATAGCTAGAGAACAGTTGGAGACTGTCTGCAGGACTGCTCTGGGGTCAGGGAACCTGGGGCAGGTGAGACACCACCCAGAAGAGAGAGGGACGAAGGAGACACGTCTCAGCTGACTGAGAATTCCCATGAGATGCAGAAGCAGCAACTGGTGCCCATACCACCACCTTCGGCACAAACAACAGTCTGCAGACCGTAGCAGCTATGGAATGCAGTGGATGCAGACTGGGGGGGGGGGTTACTGGGGTCCTTTTCCCCAAGAAAGGGGAGGTGGAGGGACACAGCCTACAGCAAATTCAGATTTGGGCCAGCAAACTTGGTCTGCTGCATTGGAGGGGTCCCACACTTCCACGCAATGTGGGGCTGTGACAATGGTTGCAGACAGCCAGCAGGAAGCTAAAGATCGTGTGCCTTCTCAAACACCCTCCCCACTGCCCTGGGCTGGTTGCTGAGGAGATAGAGGCACGGAGGGTGGAGCCAGCCAAGCAGGGAGAAGCTTCTGAGAAAGTTTCATCGTGAGGCTTGGCTCACCCTGAGCACGTAGTTCTTCACTTTCCACCACTGGAAATTCACTGAAGACGTTCCCCCCAGCACCTGGGGTCTGAGCTGAAGGTCTGCCAAAGAGCACCAGCAGCTGGCAGACCAGAAAAGTGCATGAAAAGGGAAAAATAATAAATACAAGAGGCAGGCAGGTCCCATTACTGCCCCCCTCTCCAAAGCCCCTGGAAACTGGCCTACACCCAGTTACTAGGTCCTTAGGCCTGCTTTGAGCAGTTGAACAGGGGCAGTCCTAAATATCTAGAACAAGTTGAACCAGTATCAAAGAGCAGTGGTAGTACACACTACTTAGACAAGAGAGAAAACTAAATATGAGTAAACTCAGAATCAAAACCAGACGCCTGGACATCCCCAAAAAAGTACAAGTCATACTAAGAAAATGAAGATATAAGTCAGGTAAAGGAACAAATCAAAGCTCCAGCTGAGAAACAGGACTGGAAACAACTAATCAGTAAGGTTCATGCAAACCTCCTAAATCGAATCACAGCGTTGAAGGGCAACCTAGCTAAAGAAATAAAAGATATTAAGAAGACACTGGGTGAGAACAAAGAAAAATTTTAAATCTTGAACAGAAAAATAACAGTGGTTATGTGAATTAAAGACACAATATGTGAGATTAAAAAGTCAATAGAGGCACACAATCGCAGATCTGAAATCATGGAATATCAATAGTGTAGAGAAAGAACAACTGAAATGGAAAGGAAAGAAGAACAGAGAAAAGAGGGAAAAAATTCGGCAGGTGCTCAGGGAGTTGCATGATAGCACAAAGTGCACCAACACACGTGTTATGGCAGTTTCAGGAGGAGAAGAGAAGGGGAAAGGGCAGAAAGACTATTCGAGGAAATAATGGCCAAAAAATTCCCAACTCTCATGGAAGACATAAATACATGTGTCCAGGAATAATAGCACACACCAATTAGAATAAATGCAAATACACCTACACCAAGACACATAATATGCAGAATGCCAAAGATAAAGAGAAAATTCTGAAAGGAGCAAGGGAAAAGTGAAATATCACATACAAAGGTTGTCCATTAATACTGTGGATTTCTCTTTGGAAACCACGGAAGTGAGAAGACAGTGGTATGGTATAATTAAGCTACTGAAAGAGAAAAACAGCCAACCAAGATTCTTTATCCAGCAAAACTGTCTTCCAAACATGAGGGCGAGCTTAAAATATTCACAGATAAACAGAAACTAAGAGAATTCATAAACAAGTATCCAGCTCTGCAGCAAACACTAAAGGGAGTTCTACACCCAGAAAATAAAAGAGTGAAAGGACTGGAGAGAGAGTAGAAGTGAAGACTCTCAGAAAGGTTAACCAAAAGGGAGAAAAAAATATATGACATATGAAAACCAAGGATAAAATGGTTGAAGTAAAGTAATGCCTTTACACTAATAACATTGAATGCTAATGGATCAAGCACCCCAATCAAAGGATACAAGTTAATAGAATGGGTAAGAGCACATGAGCCATCCATATACTGACTGCAGGAGACCCACCTTTCACGCAAGGATGCAAATAGACTAAAAGTGAAAGGCTGGGAAAAGATGTTTGTCCCAAACAGTAACCAAAACACAGCAGGAGTAGCTATACAGCTATACAAAAAAATATATATATATACTTTAAATGCAAAAAAAAAAAAAAGTGATAAGAGATGTAGAAGGCTATTAAATATTGATAAAAGGGACAATCCACCAGGAAGAAGTAACAGAAATAAATATCTAAATCTCTAACCAGGGTGCCCCAAAATATAAGAGACAAACTCTGGAAAAACTGAAAGGTGAAATAGGCATCTCTATAATCATAGTTGGAGACCTCAACATGTCACTCACATCAGCTGATAGAACAACTAGACAGAAGATCAAGAAGGAGACAGAGAACTTGAACAATATGGTAAGTGAGCTGGACTTGACAGACACATACAGAGCATTGCACCCCACATCAGCTCCTTTTACATTCTTCTCAAGGGCTCATAGATCTTTTTCCTGGATAGGCCACATGTTGAGACACAATACGGCTCTCAATAAATATAAAAAGATTGAAATTATATGAAGCTTCTTCTCTGATAATAATGGAATGAACCTGGGAATCAGATAAGAAAGGGGAAATCTGCAAATATACGGAGGGTAAATAACACACTCCTAAACAATCAACGGGTCAGAGAAAAATTGCAAGAGAAATTAATAGATAAGGAGAGACAAATGACAAGAAGGACGCAACTTATCAAGACTCACACAATAACACTAAGGCAGAGCTGAGAGGGATATTTAGAGTCTCAAATGCCTATATTAAAAAACGAAAGATCTAAAATCAATGGTCTAATTGAACAACTGGAGAAACAAATACAGAAACTGAAAGCAAACAGACATATAAAATAATAAAGATTCGAGTTAAGTAAGTAAAATTGAGAAAAAAACAATAGAGAACATCAACAAACCCAAACCCTGATTCTTTTGAGAAAAACAATAAAATCCACAAATTCTTAGCAAGACTAACAAAGAACAAGAGAAAGGCCGATAAATAAAATCAAGAATGAGAGGGGTGACATTACAACTAACCCCACTGAAATGAAAACGATCATAAGAGAAAACTATGAGTAACTGTATGCTAACAAAGTAGACAACCTCCATGAAATGGGCAAAGTCCTAGAAATGCACAAACAACCTACATTGTCTCCCACAATAAATACAGGATCTCAACAAACCAATTGCAAGTAAAGAGATTGACTCGGTCATCAAAAAGCTTCCAACAAAGAAAAGTCCAGGACCAGATGGCTTCACAGCTTAATTCAGCCAGACATTTTGAGAAGAATTAATACCAATCCTGTTTAAACTCTTCCAAAAATTGGAAAGGAGGAAAAATTACCCAACACATTTTACAAAGCGAACATCACCCTAATAGCAAAGCCAGATAAAGATACTGCAAGAAAAGAAAATTACAGACCAATCCCTCTAATGAACATAGATGCAAAAGTGAGCCATAAAATAATGCAAGTCGAATACTATAACATATAAAATTAATTATATATCACAATCAAATAAGTTTTATTCTTGATAAAAGGGTGGTTCACCATATGAAAATCAATGACTGTAACATACCACCTTAACAAATCCAAGGGGAAAAAAACAACATGATGATCCTCAACTGATGCAGAAAAGGCATTGGACAAAATCCAGCATCTTTTCTTGATAAAAACACTTTAAAGGTATTTAGGATATTTCCTCAAAATAAATAAAGGGAATATATGAAAATCCCACAGTCAACATATTAATAGTACTCAATGGGAGAAATTGAGAGCTTTCCCTCTAAGATTAGGAAAAAGGCAAGGATGCCCACTGTCACCACTACTACTCAACATCGTGCTAGAAGTTCTAACTAGATCAATTAGGCAAGACAAAGAAATAAAAGGCACCCAAATTGGAAAAGAGGAAGTAAAATCTCACTATTTGCAGATGACATGATCCTATATTTAGAAAATCCCTAAATATCTGCAACAAAGCTATGAGAGCAAATAAGTGAGTTCAGCAAAATGGCAGGATATGAGATCAAATGCAAAAATTAGTAGCATTTCTATGCACTAGTAAGGAGCACCTCAAAGGACTTCGTGTGGAAGGTAAAAAGACAACCTACTTGAAAAAAATATTTGGAAATCACACATCCAACAGGTGTCTAATACCATGATATATAACAATATCCTATGACTCAACTATAAAAACACAAATGATCCAATTAAAAAATGGGCAGAGACCTGAATAGACATTTTTACAAAAAGGAAATAGAAATGGTAAATAAAATTTTTAAAAAAGATAAAAAACATGTCCAACATCATACCTATTAGGGAAATGAAAATCAAAGCTACAATGATATATCATTTCACACCTACTAGAATGGACACTATTAACATAACAGAAAACTACAAGTTTAGAGAGGATGTCGAGAGACAAGAATACTTATTCACTGTTGGGGGGAATGTAGAAGAGTATAGCCACTGTGAAAATCTCCTTGGCCGTTCCTAAGGAAGCTAAATATAAATCTACCATGTGACCCGGCAATACCACTACTAGCCATATACCCAGAAGAACTGAGAGCAGTGACATGAACATACATCTGCACATCAACATTCATAATTGTCAGAAGATGGAAAGAACCCAACTGTCCATCAACCGATGAATGCAAAAAACAACTGTGACACATATACACGATAGAATATTATTCAGCTGTAAGAAGAAATGAAGTCGTGAAGTTATGACAACATGGATGAACCTGGAGGACATTTTGTTGAGTGAAGCAAGCTGGACATAAAAGGACAAATATTGTATGATTTAGCTACTAAAAGCTAAATATGATGAGCAAGCTCATGGAGTCAATAGCTAGAATATAAGTCACAAGAGGATAGAATGGGGTTAGAAAATTGAAAAGCTGAAGTTTAATCTGTGCAGACTGGTAAAGAGTTGTTTGTAAATGTTTGTAAATGAAAAGAAATAGTGAAAACAGCATAAGATTTGTAATTAGTAGTGCTAGTACATGGGTAGCTTAGTGGCTGTGTGTGTGTCTGTTTTGTTTTGTTTTTGGAGTAATGAGAATGCTCTAACATTGAAGTGATGAGTGCACAATTCAGTGATTATATCAAATGCCATTCATTGTACAATTTAGATAAATTATATGGTTTATGAACAAAAATAGTAATAATGTAGGTTGGGTGAAAAATAAACCAACTGTAAGATATGGACTATAGTTAGTAGTAATAATTTGCCAATGCTCTTTCATAAATTTTATAAATGTTTCACAACAATGCAAGGTATTTTTGGTGGGGTGTAGTATGTGTGCCATATATGGTGTAATGCATGTTTGTAAGTTTACAACTACTGTTACATACTTATTGTTTATCTATGTCCATGTGTGAATGATATACTTCAATAAAAAATTTTTTAAATGAAAGCAAAACACTAAGGGAAATAAGCCACCAAGATGGCAGACTCCCCAATACAATCACAACTTTTGGAAAAGAATGAAATAGAGTTTATAAAATAAAAAGTAAGTCATTGAAAGGAAAAATTAGCTAGACAAAAATCTCAAAGCTTGACCACACATTCTGTAGGTAAGATTGAGGGAAAACAGGCCCAACCATAGATTGCTGATAGGCATGAAAACTGGTGCTAGCCCTATGGAGGCTCTATATATGTAATTTATAAGAAAATTGACATGCATAAAGGTCTGACCCCCTAATACAACTTCTGGGAATATATTCTACAAATACACTTGTACATATCCAAAATGAGGTATGTACAAGCTTCCTCATCGCAACATTGTTTGTAAGAACAAAAGACTATAAACCCAACTTTCCATCCATAAGCTACACTTCCAATAAATTATGGTTTTTCTTTCTTAGTGTTCCTGAGCTGAAATGGCGGAGTCCACAAGCTGCTTTGGGCTTAACAACAGGAGCTTCTTGGCTCACAGTTCAGGAGTCAGGGGACTTCTGCTGGCCAGCCATCCTCGTGGTGGCCTGGCTTTTCCATCCTTCACATGGTTGTCTTTTCTCTTCCGAGTTCCACTGCCTTGTGGCTTCCAGCTCCTCACAGTGACTTTCTCTCTCTCTCTGAATTCCTTCTGCTTATAAAGGACTTCACTAATCTGGATTAAGGCCTTCATACAGTGAGGGCCAAACCTTAATTAAAATAATCAACAGAGGGAAGTGGATGCGGCTCAAGTACTTGGACTCCCGTCTACCATATAGGAGATCCAGGGATTGATGCCGGGACCTCCTGGTGAAGGCAAGCTGACCCGTGCAGAGTGCCGGCCCACACAGGAGTGCCACCCCACGCGAGAGTGTCTGGCCCACATGCAGAGCCATGCAGTGAGATGACACAACAAAAAGAGACACAGAAGAGAGACAACAGGAAACGCAGCAAACCAGAGAGCTGAGGTGACACAAGAGATTGCTCGCCTCTCTCCCACTCCAGAAGGTCCCAGGATCGGTTTCCGGAGCCAGCTAATGAGAATACAAGCAGACACAGAAGGAAACACAGAGAATGGACAAAGAGAGCAGATGGGGGGGGGGGGTAGGGGAAAAAAATAAATATACAAATCTTTTTTAAAAAATCCACAGACTGTTGATAATGGGTTCACACCACGGGAATACAGATCAAGATGAAGACCATGTCCAAATTCGAGTAAGTGATTGAATCCACCACATAGTCTGGGCATACAGTGGAATGCTATGCCACAATATAGCAAAATAAAAGAATAAGGAGGAGAGCAGATATAGCTCAACTGGTAGAGCACCTGTATCCCATATCCCAGGTTCAGTCACCGGTACCACCTAAAAACTTAACAAACAAACAACTCTCATTAGTGAGCATGGTCCCATGTAGGAGGTCCTGGGTTCAATCTCTGGTACCTCCTGAAAAAAAAAAAAAAGAGAGGTTAAAAATAAATAAATAAGGAAACCATGACTTGGAAAGATCTCCAAACTATATTATTGAAAATACTAAATCAAAGTATACAGTGAGATGTACAATATATTTCCTCTTGGGTGAGAAAGGGGGAAAATAAGAAAATATTTATATTCGCATTTCCTTGTATTTGTGTGAAGAAATCTGAGAAGATGCCAAAGAAAGTTAAAAAAAAAAAATAGTGGTGCCTGTGAAACAGAGCAAATGGGGAAATGGCAAGAGAGAGATTCTGTACTACACCTTTTTTAAAATTTTACTATATTTTTTATATTGTTTTAATTTTTACACTTTGATAAATGTAAGTGTATTACCTAATTGAAAAACTCAACGCATAGGTAAAATAGCAGGGTAGACCCAGCTGAAGCAATAATTAGGAAGTTGGGACAAAGCTGGGGACAAAAATAATGAGAATGCAGTACAGAGAGACAAAAAGTAGAAAATAAGAAAGTCTAGCCGACCAGCAGGAGAGAATGAAGCAGTCTGTTACATGTCCATTTGGCATTCCAAAGAGAAAAGGAGAATGGAGCAGATGAGATATTTGAAAGTCAAGACTTTCTTTCAGACTGATGAAATGTGTGACTCATTCAGTTCAGGGAGCACCATCAGTCCCAAACAGGAGCAATTAAACATATATAAATATTAGGCAGATACTTTGTGTAAAATCTCAGAAAACCAACACTGAAAAACTCCTAAGAGCTCCCAAAAAAGAAAAACACATTCTCTAGAGAGGAATTACGATTAAACAACAGGAACCCTGGAAACCAGAAACAGTGGAATAGAAACAGCAAAGGGCTAGAGGTGTCAACCAGCAACAATTCAAAGTTCCAGCCAGCAAAAATTATGGTTCAAGAGGGTGCGCACCACCAGATCTATTTGCTGGAGGCGTCTAAAGGGGGCACTCTAAGGAGAGAAACAAGAAGCCCTGAGATAAGAGAAAGATGAGCACAGAAATTGGTAAGCGTGTGGCTAAGTATAAACAAACCTGGACTGCATTGAACAATAGTACCGATATCTAATCCAGGAGAGTAAACATAATTTAAAACTCAATTGCTGGACAAAAATAGCACTCAGAATGAGAAAATGTTATTTTACTTAAAAGCCTTCTAAGGTCCTTGTATTCCTACAAAGGAGAGAGAGAGCAAATAACTTTAGACTTTGGTAAGACTGCATCTTAACATTTTTATGAGTAGCCACTAAACAATTAGAAAGTAGAGGGTATAACATTCTAAACTGGTAGAGAGAAGACAATGTTAATTTTTTTAAAGTTCGATTAATCTAAAAGAAGCTAGAATGGAGGGGGAAGAAAGTGCAGAAAAAGCAATACAGAGAGAAAACAAAAAATATGATGGTAGGAAAAAACTAATAAAACAATAATCATAATAAATACAAATGGACTGAACTCCCAGCTAAAAAGGTCAAGTTAACTCAGATTGGATGACAAAACAAAACGCAGCTAAATGATGTTTAAGGGAGACCCACCTAAAACATAAGAACATGGAGACTTTGAAAGGAAGGTAGAGGAAGGTCTCCTTGCTGAGCACTATCTACAGAAAGGTGGGATAGCTCTGTTAATATCAGACAGAACAGACTTTGGGTCAAAGCATTATTAGCACCAAAGAAAAAAAGAAACTCCCTTATAATGATATATTTTGATTAATGTGAAAGACAACACAATGTTAAACTTCCTTAATAAAATAACTTAAAAATAAATAAAGCAAAACTGGACAGAACTGTAGCTGTAGAGAGAAATTGAACAGCTTATCTTTATAGTGCGGGATATTAACATGATTCTCAGTAATTAATATACCAAGGGACCATAGATTTGAACAAGAACACTGCAACCAAATGCACATTTTCATCTAGAGCACACAGGAACAAGTACAAAAACTGAAAAATGTCAATAAAGGTCAAAGATGGGTGCCCTAGAGCACCCATCTTTTTGACACCACAAGCAAGAAATCAATATTCAGAAGAGAGCATTTCAAACCACCTATGATTAAAAGCTTTAAAAGCATGCTTTTAAATAATTCATAGGTCATAGAAGAAACCACAATAAAACTTAGTAAATTTAGGAAACTAGGCAGTAATGAAATAACTACATACCAAAATAAGAGATAGAATTTACAAGATTCTTAGAGGAAAATGTAGAGTCAAAAATGCTTACATTAAAAAAAGAAAACTGAAAATTATTGAATTAAGGGTCTAACTTGAGAAATTAGAAAAAGAATAATGGAAGAACCCAGAGGATACAGAGGGAAAGAAGTGAAAGCAGAAGAAATCAGTTAATAAACTAGAAAATAAGGAAAAATAGAGGGATCCCTACAGCTAAAAGCATGTTCTTTGAAAAACATAAATAAATAATATAAAAATCTGTGGCAAAACTGATCAAGAATGAAGAGAAAAGCCATAATATTAATTTTTAAAATCCATAATCACAGAAAAGATATCGCTACTGATTCAGAAAAATTGTAAAATGAAAGAGAATATTGTAAACAGCTACATACCAGAGAGCCAGGCAGACTGGAAACTTTCCTAGGAGAGTGTACCTTGCTAAAACATTGCAGAAAAAAATTATAGAAAGAAAAGAAAATCCAAATAGAGGCTTAGAACTCTGAAGTAATGGAATGAGTCATGCATAGCTACCCAACTACAAAAATGGAGGTCTATAAGAATGTACATAAGACAACACATGCTGCAGCTTATTTCACAAGACTGAGGGCAACACATTTGTGTGGTGAGGAAGAAGATCCCCAAAGTGTCACAAACCTGTAAAGAAAAGGGAGCAAAGAATCATCACAGGATAAAGAGAACAGTACCTGTGACTGCATTTTGGATCTTTGAAATATATACAACCATTAAAAACGAAATCATTTCCTTAAGGACCTCTTGGGTTATAGTTCATGTCTGCAGTTTGTGTGGTATATACAATTTATTCAAGTAGCTGCAAACAGCATTGATGTCTCTCTTATGCCACCTGCATAGAGGTTCCAAGGAGCTTTGCTGTCAAGATTAGGAACCCTGATGTAAACTATGGACTGTAATTAATAATACAATAATAATGTTTCATCTATTGTAACAAAGGTCCACTCTAAAGTTAATAATACTTAAAAATGGGGGAGCATATGGAGACTCTGTACTTTCTGCATGATTTTTCTGTAAGCTTCTCTAATAAAAATAAAATTGTAAAAAACCATGTAGGATATCCATATGCCAGATAATGAAGTTTTACCCCTTACCATAACCAAAAATTAACTACAAATGGATTATACACTTACATTATCTAAAAGTATAAAGTTTTTAAAAGAAAACATAAGAGAAAATCTTCAGGACCTTGGCAAAGCCTTCTTAAATACAGCACCAGAGTCAAAAGCAAAAAAAAAAAAAGGCAAATGGGCATTATCAAAATGAAAAATGTACGTGCTTCAAAGCATGCCAGCAAGAAAGCAAAAAGAGGATGTGAGGGCAATCTGGCTGCGACATCTGTTTGCACATCCAATCTGTCTGCATATCAGCTGATACGGCTGACCGGCTGACCTGGCTGGCAAGGCGGGGGTCCCCTTCCTCCCTCACCCCCCACGTGCATCCCTCCCAAAGCCACGCTCTCCTCGAAGAGGCCGACCTTCCCGCTAGAGGAGGACCCTGCTTGGGTCAAGGGCATACGAGTGGCTGCGCTCCCCTGCTACAACCTCCAGACTAGCTCTCAGGAAAGCAAAAAGCCATGCTGCAGGATGGGAGAAAATATTTGCAAATCAGATATCAGATCAGGGTCTATAATTGAGAAAACATAAGAACTACTGCAATTCATGAATAAAAAGAAATTACCAAATTAAAAAGTGGACAAAGTAATTGAATAACCATTTCACCAAGGTATACCAATGGCCAAAAAACACTTAAAAAGATGCTTAACATCATTAGCCATGAGGACATCCAATTCAAAACCACAGAGGGGCACCACACAACTCTCTGGACACACTAAAAACTACTAGCTGAACCCTTCGAATGGGTGTATCGTGTGGTATGTAATTATATTTCAACGAAGCAGTTTTGAAACCCACGCTGACAGGGCCTGACAGTTGAGAGCCGCGCTCTTGCTGACACTCGTGTCTGAGGAAAAGCTGGGCTGCGAGCGTCTCTCGGGGCTGTTCAGCTCCAGAGGGCAGAGGCCCTCAGGCTCACGAGCCACGGCAGTCGTGGTACACGGAGCTGCCACTGCTCCTGGGGGGCCGCCCCCACCAGCAGCTCCTGGACATGGGCCCCCTGAAACCTGCTGACTGCATGTTCCATCAGTCCCCACCCGTGGCAACCCTCACGCCTCACCCACAACCTCAGGGAGGAGGAAACAGCCCAGTGAAGCCTCCTGCCACGAGCCCACGGCGGGGTTCTGGCGGAGCTGGGGGTATTGGAACCCGCTCCCGCCACCTCCCTTCTGTCTTCTGTGGATTTTCTCTTTTTTTGCGGGGTCCCCCCTCCCTCAGACTGGTCTTCTCAGCACTGTCAGAACTGACCTCCTCGGGCCCAGGCCTCCTGGCAGGCCATGGCGGCTGCAGGCTCTGGAGGCTGCAGGCTCTGGGAGGCGGGGCCGGTTCTGAGGAGGCAGCTAAGGCCCTGTTCCCGGAAGAGCGGGGGAGACCACAGTGGACACGACCTCGAGGGATGAGCCATCCCGTGGTGTCACACGTGGTCGGTCCTGTGGCTCTTTGTTCCTGTCACAGAGGCAGTTGGAGGTTGAGTGTATGAGAACAGTCACCACACCTACCGGATCGCCTCACCTCAGGACCAGGACTTTGCCCCCCAAAAGTCACCTCCGTGAGTCACTGCACCCAGAGGAACCTCACCCACACTGACCTCAGGCAGGTCCAAGGTCAAGGAGACCCTGGGCCTCTGATCCCACCCAGGCCCTCTCACCAGCGGGTCCCACCTGTGGTGGCAGCCTCAGGCCAGGGCGCTCGTGAGAGCCACTGGTTTACCTCACAAAGAGGGGTGGCGAGACAGCCCGTCCTGGGGGAGCAGGTTCAGGGACGGAAGCAGGGCTCTGACCTGAAAGTGAAGAGGGAGCTAAAGATAATTTGCCTTCTCAAACACCCTCCCTAATGCCCTGGGCTGGTTGCTGAAGATGAGGCAGGGTAGGGAGGGTGCAGCCAGGCAAGCAGGGAGAACAGCTTTTGAGAAAGTTTGATTTTGAGGCTCGACCACCCTGAGAACACTGCTTTCACTGGCCCCCCTCTCCAAGGCCATTGGAAACCAGGCCTTTAGCCCTGGTTTGAGCCGTTAAGCAGGGACAATCCTAAATCTCTAGTACTAGTTAATCAGTGTCAAAGAACAATGGTAGTATAGAGCTACTAAACAGTAAATCCCTGGGCAAGAGAAAGAAATTATATATCAGAGTAAACTCATCATCGTAATTAGATGCCCAGATATCTGCAAAAAAATTATAAACTATTTTAAGTAAAAGGAAGATATGATTCAGGTAAAGGAACAAATCAACGCTTCAGCTGAGACACAGGGCTTGAAAGAGCTAATCAATGAGGGTCATACAAATACAAATCTCATAAATCAAAACATGGATTTGAAGGACAATAGAGCTAAAGAAATAAAAGACATTAAGAAGACACTGGGTGAATACAAAGAAAAATTTGAAATCTTTGATAGAAAAATAACCGATCTTATGTGAATTAAAGACAAATTAAGTGAGATTAAAAAGACAGTAGAGGCGCACAGCAGCAGATTTGAAATCATGAAAGAAAGAATTGGTAAGTAGAGTAAAGGAGGTCTGAAATTGAAAGGAAAGAAGAACAGAGAGAGAAAAGAATGGAAAAAATTGAGCAGGTGCTCAGAGAGTTGAATGATAGCATGAAGTGCATAACGTGCATGTTACGGCAGTTCCAGAAGCAGAAGAGAAGGGGAAAGGGCAGAAAGAGCATTTGAGGAAAGAATAGCCAAAATTTCCCACTCTCATGGAAGACAACAATATACATGTCCAGGAAGCACAGCATACTCCAATTAGAATAAACCCAAATATACCTATACCCAGATACAGAATATTCAGAATGCCAAAGATAAATAGAAATTCTGAAAACAAAAGGGAAAAGTGAAACCTCACATACAAGGAATGTGCATTGAGACACTGGATTTCTCTTCAGAAACCATGGAGGTGAGAAGGCAGTGGAATGATATAGGTAAGGTACTGAAAGAGAAAAACAGCCAGCCAAGAGTTTTGAAGGCAAAACTGTCCTTCAAACACGACGGTGAGCTTAAGATATTCAGAACAGATAAACAGAAACTTAGAGAGTTCATAAACAAGTATAAAGCACAGTAAGAAACACTAAAGGGAATTCTGCAGCCAGAAAAGGAAAGAGAAGAGAGAATCTTGGAGGAGAGTGTAGAAGTGAAGACTATCAGAAAAGGGTAACCAAAAAGGTAAAAAGATGAACAAAAAAAGATATGACAAATGAAAGTCAAGGATAAATGACTGAATTATGTAATGCCTTTACAGAAATAGCATTAAATGCTAATAGATCAGGCTCCCCAATCAAAAAACATAGGCTGACAGAATAGTTGAGAAAACATGAGACATCCATATGCTGTCTGCAAGAGACTCATCTTAGATGCAAGGATGCAAATAGACTGAAAGTGAGAGGTTGGAAAAGATATTTCACATAAACAGTAAACAAAGGGGAGCAGGGGTAGCTATAGAGGTGTCAGATAAAAAAGACTTTAACTGAAAAAAAAAAAAGTGTTAAGAGATGCAAAGGCCATTATCTGTTAATAAAAAGGACAATCCACCAGGAAGGAGTAAAAGCCATAAATATCTATGCACTTAACCAGTGTGCCCCAAAATACATGAGGCAAACTCTGGCAAAACTGAAAGGAGAAATAGATGTCCCTTCAATAATAGTTGGAGACTTCAACACTCCACTCACATCAGTAGGTAGAACAACTAGACAGAAGATTAACAAGGAGCCAGAGAATTTGAACACTGTGATAAATGAGCTGGACCTGACAGAGAGATGCAGAACATCGCACCCCAAATCAGCAGGTTATACATTCTTCTCAAATGCTATGGATCTTTCTCCAGAAAAGACCACATGTTGGACTACAATAGGACTCTCAATAAATACAATAAGATAGAAATTATACAAAGCTCCTCTGATCTTAATGGAATGAACCTGGAAATCAATAATAGGAAATGGGAAATTTGCAAATTTAGGGAGGGTAAATAGCAAACTCCTTAACAATCTGTTGTCAAAGAAGAGGTTTCAAGAGAAATTAGTAGATATCTCAAGAAAATAACAGGGAAGTGGACTTGGCCCAACGGATAGGGCGTCCACCTACCACATGGGAGGTCCGCGGTTCAAACCCCAGGCCTCCTTGACCCGTGTGGAGCTGGCCCATGATCAGTGCTGATGTGCCCAAGGAGTGCATGCCATGCAGGGGTGTCCCCTGCATCGGGGAGCCCCATGCTCAAGGAGTGCGCCCCATAAGGAGAGCCACCCAGCATGAAAGAAAGTGCAGCCTGCCCAGGAATGGTGCCACACACAAGGAGAACTGACACAACAAGATGAAGCAACAAAAAGAAACACAGATTCCCGGGGCTGCTGATAAAGATAGAAGCAGTCACAAAAGAACACACAGCAAATGGACACAGAGAGCAGACAAGTCAGGGGCAGGGAGGGAAGGGAGAGAAATAAATAAAAAATAAATCTTCTAAAAAAAAAAGCAAATAACAAAGAGAAAACAACTTATCAAAATTTATGGAATACAGTGAAGGCAGTGCTGAGAAGGATATTTATAGCTCTAAATGTCTGTATTAAAAAAGAAAGAGCTAAAATCAAAAATCTAATTGAACAACTAGGGAAACTAGAAGAAGAAAGAAACTGAGAGCAAGGAGAAAGAAAGAAGTAACAAAGACAAGAGCCAAAATAAGTGAAATTGAGAACAAAAAAAAATAGAGAAAATTAACAAAACCAAAACCTGGTTCTTTGAGAAAATCAATAAACTCTTAGCAAGATTAACAAATAAAAAAGAGAGAAATGCAAATAAAATCAGGAATGAAAAAGGGATCATTATGACTGACTGCACAGAAATAAAAAGGATCATAAGGCAATATTATGAGAAACTCTATACCAACAAATTAAAAAACCGAGATGAAATGAACAAATTCCTAGAAATACACAAACAACCTACATAGATGCTAAAATAAATACAGGAACTCAACAAACCAATCAAAAATAAAGAGATTGAATCAGTCATCAAAAACCTTCCAACAAAGAAAAGTCCAGGATCATATGGCTTCAAAGGTGAATTCCACCAAACATTTTGGGAAGAATTAAGACCAATCCTGTTTAAACTCTTTCCAAAAAATTGGAAAGAACGGAATATTACCCAACACCTTTTACAAAGCCAACATCACCCTAATAGCAAAGCCAGAAAAAGATACTACAAGAAAAGAAAATTACAGATAAATCCCTCTAATGAACATAGGTGCAAAAATTCTCAACAAAATACTTGCAAATCAAATCCAACAGTATATAAAAATAATTATACATCACAATCAAGTGGATTTTATTCCTGGTATGCAGGGTGGTTCACCATAAGAAAAGCAATTAATGTAACACACCACGTTAACAAATACAAGGGGAAAAAAAAATGTGATCATCTCTATTGACGCAGAAAAAGCATTTGACAAAACCCAGCATCCTTTCTTGATAGAAACACTTCAAAAAATATGTACAGAAGGAAAGGCCCTCAACATACTAAAGGGCATATATGAAAATCCCACAGCTAACATTGTACTCAATGGGAAAGGTTGAAAGCTTTCCCTTTAAAACAGAAACAAGACAAGGATGCACACTGTCACCACTGTTATCAACAATGGGCTAGAAGCTATAGCTAAAGAAAAAGAAATAAAAGGCATCTAATTTGGAAAAATGGAAGTAAAACTCACTATTCACAGATGACATGATACCATATTTAGAAAATTCCAAAATATCTACAACAAAGCATTTAGAGCTATTAAATGAGTTCAGGAAAGTGGCAGGACGGCATGCAAAACTCAGTAACATTTCTATACACAAGGAATGAGCACCTCAAAGGACTTTGTAAGGAGGGTAAAAAGGCAGCCTATTCAATGGGAGAAAATATTGGGAAATCACACATCTGATAAGAGTCTAATATCCTGGTATAAAACATGATCTTACAACTCAATACTGAAAACACAAACGACCTGATTAAAAAACAGGCAAAACACCTGAA
The DNA here is from genome assembly GCF_030445035.2 of Dasypus novemcinctus. Taxonomy (NCBI): domain Eukaryota; kingdom Metazoa; phylum Chordata; class Mammalia; order Cingulata; family Dasypodidae; genus Dasypus; species Dasypus novemcinctus. Next base: position 79,625,352 of record NC_080678.1, on the reverse strand, counting down.
TAGACACTTTATAAAAAAGAAATTCAAATGGTGAAATAAATGTTCTACATCACTAGCTATTAAGGAAATTAAAATCAAAGCTATAATGAGCCATCCATATGCTGGCTCACACCTACTGGAATGCCGCCATTAACAAAGCAGTAAACTACAAGTGTTGGAGAGGATGTGGGAGACAGGAGCACTTATTCACTGTTGGGGGGAATGTAGAATAGTACAGCCACTGTGAAAGTCTGCTTGGCGGTTCCTAAGGAAGCTAGATATAGATCTACCACGGACCCTGCAATACCACTCCTACGTATACACCCAGAAGAACTGACAGCAGAGACACGAAAAGACATCTGCACACCCATGTACATAATTGCCAAAAAATGGAAACAACCCAGGTGTCAATCAACTGACAAATGGGAAAAAACTGGTACATACACACACAATTGAATATTACTCAGCTATAAGAAGAAATGAATTTGTGAAGAACCTGGAGCACATTATGTTGAGTGAAGCACACCAGGCACAAAAGGACAAATATTGTATGATTTAGCTCTTATGAAGTAAATGTAATGAGCAAACTCATGAAGTCAATAGCTAGGATATAAGTCACCAGGGAAAAGAATGTGGTTAGAGAATAAAAAGCTGAGATCTAATCTGTACAGAACTGGTAAGAAGTTGTTTGGAAATGTTTGGACGTGACTAGAAATGGCGAAAGTACATCAGAGGATTTGTAATTAGTAGCACTAATATATGGGTAGGAGAGTGGTTTTGTGGGGTTTTGTTTGTTTGTTTTATTTTTTGCAGTAATGAAATGCTCTCACATTGATGGAAGTGAAGAATGCACAACTCACTGATTATACCAAATGCCAGTGATTGTACATTTTAGATAAATAACATGTTTTATGACCAAAACAGTAATAGTGTGGGTCAGGGAAAAAAATACACCAAATGTAAGATATGGACTACAGTTTGTAGTAATATCTTGCTGATGCTCTTTCATAATTTGTTACAAATGTTTCACAACAATGAAAGGTATTTGTGGTGGGGAGATGGAAGGGAGCCTTGTATGATGTTACACATGTTTGTTTTGCAAGTAAAAAATTCTACTAGACACTTTATTATCTATGTACATGTATGAATGATATCTGTCAATAAATTATTTTTAAAATTGAAAAAAACACTCAGGGAAACAAGCCAACATGAAAGGATATTCACCAATATAATCACAATATTTGGAAAAGAATGAAACAGAGTTTACAAAATTCAAAGTAAATCACTGAGAGTAAAAACTCATTGAAAGGAAAAATGAACTGAACAGAAATCTCAAAGCTTGACCACACACTCTGTAGGTAAGATTGAGGAAAAACAGGCCCAACCATACATTGTTGATAGGAATGAAAACTGGTGCTAGCCCCTTGGAGGGTGTGGATATAAGTAATTCATAATAAAATTGACAATGCATAAGGGTCTGACCCCCTAATACAACTTCTAGGGATTTATTTACAAATACACTTGCACATACCCAAAATGAGGTATGTGTAAGCTTACTCATTGCAACATTGTGTGTGAGAGCAAAATACTATAAACCCAAAGGTTCATCCATAAGATAACGCTTCCAATAAATTATGGTATGTCTTTCTTAGTGTTCCTAAGCTGAAATGGCAGATTCCACAAGCTGCTTTGGGCTTAACCACAGGAGCTTCTTGGCTCACAGTTCACAGGCTGCGGTCAGGGGACTTCTGCTGGCCAGCCATCCTCGTGGCGGCCTGGCTTTTCCACCCATCACATGGCTGTCTTTTCTCTTCTGAGTTCCACTGCCTTCTGCCTTCCAGCTCCTCCCAGTGACTTTCTCTCTCTCTATCTGAATTTCTTCTGCTTATAAAGGACCCCAGAAATCTAGATTAAAGCCTTAGTACAGTGGGGGCCACACCTTAAATACAATAATCAACAAAGATTATGGACAGTGGGCTCATGCCACAGGAATACAGATCAAGACCAAGAACATATCCAAATCTGGGCCCGCCACGTGATCTACTCATACAATGGAATGCCACAATATAGCAAAAGAATGAGGAGGAGAGTGGCTGTGGCTCAGTGATTAAGTACCTGCTTCCCATGTGCAAGGTCCCAGGTTCAATCCCTGGTACTGCCTAAAAACAGAACAAAGAAACAAACTAAAAAAACTAGACTCATTAGGGAACATGGTAGCTCAGTGGTTGAGCACCTGCTTCCCATGTAGGAGCTCCTGGGCTGAATCTCTAGCACCTCCTAAAAAAAAAAAAAAAGAAAATAATAATAATAATAAGGAAACTGTGGGCTGACTTGGAAAGATCTACAAATTACATTACTGAAAAACAAAATCAAGGTACAGAGCAAGATGTAGAATATATTTCCTCTTGAGTGAGAAAAGGGGGGAAATAAGAAAATATTTATATTAGCATTTGCATATATATGTGTGAAGAAAGTCTGAGAGGCTGCCAAAGAAAGTTTAAAAAAAAAAATGGTATCTGTGAAACAGACCAAATTGGAAAAGGGCAGGAGTGAGATTATTCACTATACCTTTTTATATTGTTTTAATTTTTGGACTTTGATAAAAGTCCAAAATTTAAATTTGATCATTTAAAATTCAATGAATAGGTAAAATAGCTGAGTAGACCTAGATGAAGCAATAATTAGAAAGTTGGGGCAAAGTTAGGGACAAAAGTAATGACAATGCAGTAAGGAGACACAAAAAGTAGAAAATGAGAAGAGCTAGCAGACATAGAGGAGGAAATGAAGCAGTCTGTTACATTCCCACTTGGCATTCCAATGGAGAAAAGGAGAATGAGAGAGATGTCACATATGAAGGCCAAGAATTTTTCAGAGCGATGAAACGTGTGAATCATCAATTCAGGGAGCACCATCATTCCCAAACAGGAGCAATTAAATATATATACACATATATTAGACAGATACTTTCTGTAAAATCTCAGAAAACCTAAACTGAAAAACTCTTTAACATAGCCAAAAAGAAAAAACAAATTCTCTAGAGGAATTACAATTAAACAACAGAAACAGTGGAAACTAGAAACAGTGGAATAATAACAAACTGCTAAGAGGTGTCAACAATAATTCAGTTCCATTCAGCTAAAATTGTGGTTCAGGTGGGTGCACACCACCAGAAATGCTTGCTGGAAGCTTATAAAGGGGGCACTCTAAGGAGAGAAAAAAAGAAGCCCTGACACTTTTGGGACTTGGAAATTGTCCTGGTGACATTGCAATGACCGGTACAGGCCATAATATATCTTGTCCTAACTTACAAGATTGTGGGGGACTGTGTGAACTACAGTGTAAACGGGGGTCCACACTTAGTGGCAATGCTCCAAATTGTGTCATCAATTGTAACAAATGTACCACACTGATGAGGGATGATGATGGTTTGGGAAGATGTGGAGGGGGTTGAGAGCAGGGCATGTGGAATCCCCTATGTTTGTTGTGTGGCATTTATGTAATCTAAGTGTCTTTTTTTAAAAAATGAAAAGGAGTACTTCAGGGAAAAAAAGAAGCCCTGAGGTAAAAGAATCATTAGCACAGAAATTGGTAAGCATGTGGCTAAGTATAAACAAACCCTGACTGCTTTAAATAATAGTACCAATAACTAATCCTGGAGAGTAAAAAATATATAGAACTAAATTACTGGACAAAAATAACGCTAAGAATGACAAAGCCTGATTTTAGTTAAAAGGCTTCGAAGGTCCTTGTATTCCTACAAAGGAAAGAGAGAGCAAATAACTTTAGACTTGTCATGACTGCATCTTAACATTTTTATGGGTAACCACTAAACAATTAGAAATTAGAGGGTATAAGATTCTACACTAGTAGAGAGAACACAATATTAATTTTTCCAAAATTCAATTAATCTAAAATAAGCTGGAAAGGAGGAGGGAGAAAGTACAGAAAAAGCAATACAGAGAAGCGGATGTGCCTTAACTGATAGAGCATCCACCTACCACATGGGAGGTCCAGGGTTCAAACCCAGGGCCTCCTGACCCGTGTGGTGAGTTGGCCTAACGCAGTGCTGATGCACGCAAGGAGTGCCATGCCATGCAGGGGTGTCACCTGCGTAGGGAAGCCCCACGGGCAAGGATTGCACCCTGCAAGGATAGATGCCCCACGCGAAAATAAGCGCAGCCTCCCGGGAGTGGTACCACACACACGGAGAGCTGATGCAGCAAGATGACACAACAAAAAGAGACACAGATTCCCGGTGCCGCTGACAAGAATGAAAGCAGACACAGAAGAACACACAGCAAAAGGGCACAGAGAGCAGACAATGGGGGAGAAGGGGAGAGAAATAAATAAAATCTTAAAAAAATAAATTTTTTTTAAAAATTTTAAGAAGCAATACAAAGGGAAAACATAAATATGATAGAAAAAATCAAATAAACAGTAATCACAATAAAAACGAAAGGACTGACCTAGCAGCTAAAAAGTTTAAGTTACTCAGATTGGATGACAGAACAAAACACAGCTAAATGATGTTTAAGGGAGACCCACCTAAAACATAAGAACACGGAGACTTTGAAAGGAAGATAGAGGAAGGTCTCCTTGCTGAGCACTATCTACAGAAAGGTGGGATAGCTCTGTTAGTATCAGACAGAACAGACTTTGCAGAAAAGCATTATTAGGCACCAAAAAATATACTTTATAATGATAGAATTCAGTTGCTATGGAAGTCAAAGAAATGCTGAACTCTTCATAAAACAGCTTCAAAATATATAAAGCAAAACTGGATAGAACTATAGCTGTAGAGAGAAATTGAACAGTTTACTTTTATAGTGGGAGATTTTAACAACATACTCAGTAATTAATAAATCAAGGTACCGTAGATTTGAACATAGAATGCTGCATCCAAATGCACATTCTTCTAGAGCACACAGAAGTAATATGAAAACTGAACAATTTCAAGAAAGGTGAAAGATGGATGTCCTAGAACAGGTTCTGACAACATCAGAACTAAGAAACCAGTAGTCAAAAGATAACATCGAAAACCCTCTATGCTTGAAAGATTCAAAAGCATGATTTTAAATTATTCACAGGTCAAAGAAGAAACCACAGTGAAATTTAGTAATATTAGGAAAGGAGGCAATAAGGAAACTGCTACATACCAAAATTTTGCAGATGTAATTCAAGAGATTCTTGAAAAAAATGTAGAGCTTTAAATGCTTACATTTAAAAAAGAAGAAAGACTATAAATTATTCAACTAAAGATCTAACTTCAGAATTAGAAAAAGAATAATAGAAGAAACCCTGAGAATACAGAAGGAAGGAAAGAAATGAAAGGATAAGAAAGCAATTAATAAACTAGAAAATAAAGACATAATAGAGAGGATCCATAAGGCTAAGAGCATATTCTTTGAAAAAAGTTAATTAAAAATATAAACATCTTTGGCAAGACAGATCAAGAATAAAGACAAAATCCATAATAATAATTTTAAAACCCATGATCAAAAAGGGGATTTCATTACTGATTCAGAAAAATTAAAAAATGGAAGAGAATATTGCAAATAGCTTCATGCCAGACAGCCAGGCAGACTGCAAATTTTCCTGGAAGGGTATAACTTGCCAAAACATTTCAGAAAAAAGAAAAGAAAAGAAAACCCATATAGAGCCATAACTATGGAAGAAATGGACTCAGTCATTGAAAATCTACCCAGCTATAAAATGGCATGTGTATAAGAGTGTCCATAAGATGACACATGCTTCAACTCCTTCCGTGAGACTGAGGGTGGCTCATTTGGGAGGAGAAGAAGAAGATCCCCGAAGCTTCACAAGCCTGTAAAGAACAGGGACCAAAGAACCATCACAGGGTAAGAGAAGAGCGCCTCTGACTGCATTTTGGATCTTAAAAATATACGCAGCAATTACAATCAATATCGTTTCGTTAAGGACCTCTTGGATTACAGTTCATGTCTGCAGTTTATGTAGAAGATACAATTTATTTAAGTAGCTACAATCAGGACAAATATCTCTATTATGCCATCTACATAAGGATCCATGCAGCTTTCCAGACAAGATTAGGTATTTAAAGAGACAGAATTCATCAAGAACCCTAATGTAAACTAATAATGGACGATAATTAATAATATAATAATAATAATGCTTCATTAATTGTAACAAAGGTCCACACTAATGTAAAATGTTAAGAATAGTGAAAACTGTAGGAGGGATGGCTATATGGGAACTCTGTACTTTCTGCATGATTTTTTTGGTAAGCTGCTCTAATAAACAAAATTGTAAAAATCACGTAGGATATCCACATGCCAGAAAATCAAGTAGTACCCCTTTCCATAACCAAAAATTAACTACAAATGGATTATAGACCTATATTATTTAAAAGTATAAAATTTTTAAAAGAAAGCGTAAGAGTAAATCTCCATGACCTTGGCAAAACCTTCTCAAACACAACACCAAAAGCCTAAGCAGCAAAAGAAAAAATAGATAAATTGGGCATCATCAAAATGAAAAACTTGGTCCTTCAAGGATGTCATCAAGAAAGTGAAGAGACATCCCACAGGACAGGAGAAAACATTTGCAAATCATATATCCAATAAGGGTCGAATACTGAGAAAATATGAAAACTACCACAACTCATTAATAAAAAGACGAATAAACAAATTAAAAAGTGGACAAAGTAATTGAATAACCGTTTCACCAAGGTATGCAATGGCCAATAAGCACATGAAAAGACCCTCGACAAGCGGACATCCAAATAAAAACCACAGAGGGACACCACACAATCGGTGGAAATACTAAAAACTACTAGCTGAACCCTTCGAATGGGTGCATCGTGTGCTATGTAATTATATTTCAACGAAGCAGTTTTGAAACCCACGCTGACAGGGCCTGACAGCTGAGAGCCGCGCTCTTGCTGACACTCGTGTCTGAGGAAAAGCTGGGCTGCGAGCGTCTCTCGGGGCTGTTCAGCTCCAGAGGGCAGAGGCCCTCAGGCTCACGAGCCACGGCAGTCGTGGTACACGGAGCTGCCACTGCTCCTGGGGGGCCGCCCCCACCGGCAGCTCCTGGACATGGGCCCCCTGAAACCTGCTGACCGCACGTTCCATCAGTCCCTGGAAGGACCCGTGGCGACCCTCACGCCTCACCCGCAACCTCAGGGAAGAGGAAACAGCCCAGAAAGGAGTGAAGCCTCCTGCCACAGGCCCACGGCGGGGTTCTGGCAGAGCTGTGGGTATTGGAACCCGCTCCCTCCACCTCCCTTCTCTCTTCTGTGGATTTTCTCTTTATTTGCGGGGCCCCCCTCCCTCAGAATGGTCTTCTCAGCACTGTCAGAACTGACCTCCTCGGGCCCAGGCCTCCTGGCAGGCCATGGCGGCTGCAGGCTCTGGAGGCTGCAGGCTCTGGGAGGCGGGGCCGGTTCTGAGGAGGCAGCTAAGGCCCTGTTCCCGGAAGAGCAGGGGAGACGACGGTGGACACGACCTCGAGGGATGAGCCATCCCGTGGTGTCACTCGTGGTCGGTCCTGTGGCTCTTTGTTCCTGTCACAGAGGCAGTTGGAGGTTGAGTGTGTGAGAACAGTCCCCACACCTGCCCGATCACCTCACCTCAGGACCAGGACTTTGCCCCCCAAAGTCTCCTCCGAGAGTCACTGCACCCAGAGGAACCTCACCCACACTGACCTCAGGCAGGTCCAAGGTCAAGGAGACCCTGGGCCTCTGATCCCACCCAGGCCCTCTCACCAGCGGGTCCCACCTGTGGCGGCAGCCTCAGGCCAGGGCCCTCGTGAGAGCCACTGGTTTACCTCACAAAGAGGGGCGGCAAGACAGCCCGTCCTGGGGGAGCAGGTTCAGGGTCAGGGCCAGGGCTGGGGTGTAGGAGTGGGCAGGAAGGGGCAGCAGGTTCTGATCAAGGTCTGTTTTCTTCCCATGCTGCTCGGGGAGGAGGGATGGCCACATTTATGAACACTTGCTGAGGGCCAGGCACTGCTAAGCCCTTCACAGCTATCACCTCCCGGCCCTCCCAGCAACCATAGGGGCCTACATCAGTATTAGCCTTGCTTTCAGGTGAGGAAACTGAGGCACAGGGAGGCTTAAGAAACTTGCTGGTCCTGCCCCAAGCCGGGTAGCCTGTGGTCGGCGCCCTTGCTCTCAAGTCAGTCTACACTGACTCTCATGCTTGAAAAACCACAACGGCGCCGTGGGTCAGAAGCAGCCACATGGCCCCTGCTGGCCTGTCGTCACCGTCAGACTGAACCACCAAGTCCTCAGGTCCCTGGCTGCATCCTGAGCACCTCCTGCCTGGCTGGGGGACCCTGGGCCACAAGGTGCTCCACAGAAGAGCCTCTGGCCCTCACAGCTTCCTGACAGCTGTCAGCAGGGCCGGATGAAGGAGGTGGTGACAGGGTGGGTGCCGGTGGGAGGAGGGGGTGATGAGGACCCACGACCACAGCATGAGGGGCGGGACCAGAAGCAGAACTGATGACAACAGTGGCCTGGGTGATAAGCTGTGTGGGGAGGCGGCCCGGGGCCGGCACCACTGTTCCAGGAGCTTTGAGGGACAGAGGGTGTCTGCAGGAGCTTCTCAGCATAGGACTCCAGGTAAGGAGGGAGAAGGCTGGGGAGGCCAGGAACCCTGGGAAGGGACAGGGGGATGGGTGTAGGGGCTGCTCCTCAGCGGAAGAGCCTGACAATGCAGGACGTGCTGTGTCCTCTGCTATGAGAGAACAGAGTTCCAGACTGTGCGCCGTCAACTTGCTGGGAGGTCTTGAGTCCACTCTGGCCCTCAGTTTCCTCATATATAAAACAAAGGGTCAGAATACAGTTTCTGAGTTCTTTTCAAATGCTGACGAAGAAACCTGAAGAGGGACTCCCTGGGAAATATAGGGCAGAGACCAAGGTACCTGGAACTACCCTGGTTAAGGGCGCTGTGCTGGCTCTCTACATGGAACCATGGGGGACCTCTGAAAGACCCTTCCGGGATCCCGTGTTGCCTGGGTTTCCACCTATCAAGTCAGTCCTTTGGGTAAAGGCACAGAAGTGTCCAGCGAAAATTCACGGGACCTTCCTGCCCTGCATAATCCCTGACCCAAGGAAGCTGCTCCTTTGGCAGGGGCCGAGGGGGGAAACCTCAGAAAAGCTCAGGGCGCATGGGGCAGAGGGGAAGAGATGGTTCCAGGTTATGAGCAGGCCCGGGTGAGGCGCAGCGCCGCCTCAGAACGAGGAAGCGCCTTCCACCAGCGCTGTTGTCCAGCAGGTGGCCGCAGGTAGCTCCCGTCAGGGCCACAGCCCCACAGGGTTTCTGGGGAACGCTGACAAGGAGGCTTGCATCGGGAGGACCTGGGAAGTCAGCCCCGAGGCCTTAGATCGTGGAGCCCTAGCAAGGGGCTCCTGCTGCTTGTGTGGCCTGGGCACCTCCCTTGCCTCTCTGGCCTATTTGTCCCTTGACACTTGGGCCCGGTCTGTGAGAGGCCCTCCAGCTCTGATATTCATGATGTAAGGTGTGTCAGTCCCTTCCCAGGGCCACACGCCTGACGATCCACAGCTGGGGAGGGTTGCCTCCAGCCCCATCCCTCGGCTCACAGCCTCTCTCCACCCAGAACCCAACGCCCGGACCCTGCAGCTCCATGGCCACCCGCCTGCTCCTCCACGCCACCCTCCTCCTGCTGCTGCCCCCACCCGCCCCAGCCCCCTGCCACACGGCCACGCGCTCTGAGTGTCAGCAAAATCACCAGTTTGTGCCTGGTGTGGGGCTGGCCGGCGAGGGTGTGGACGTGACCAGCCTGCGCCGCTCAGGCTCCTTCCCGGTGGACACAGAGCGCTTCCAGCGGCCCGATGGCACCTGCACCCTCTGTGAAAACACCCTGCAGGAGGGCGTTCTCCAACGCCTGCCCCTGGCACTCACCCACTGGCGCACCTTGGGCTCCAGCTGCCAGCGCGACCTGGTCAAGGCCAGGGTCAGTTCCACGGAGGGCATGGCCAAAGAAGCGGCCAGGAGCATTAGCAACAACTGGACTGCTGGGCTGGACGTCACCCCCAAGCCGGGCGCCAATGTGCAGGTGGCCGTGGCCGGCTCGCACTCCCAGGCAGCCAACTTCGCTGCCCAGAAGACGCACCAAGACCAGTACAGCTTCAGCTCTGACTTGGTGGAGTGTCGCTCATACAGGTGAGCTGCTGGGGAGCAAGTGGCAGTGGGGCTTCAGAAAGGTATGGGAAAAGGGAAACCTCTGGGAGTCCTGGAATGGCAGGGTGGGGGCTCCAGGGTCCACTTCCACCAGGAGGAACCCAGAACCCTACTTGCCAGACACGGGGAGAGAGAGTGCCCACGGCCTCCTCCCATCCATGAGAGCTGCGTCTGGAAGTGCCCAGGGAAAAACAAGGGTGGGGTGAGCAAGCCTGGGCCTGAGCGCCCTAACATGGGGCCCCGTTCGCTGGTGAGCACCCAAGCACTCCTCCTTCTTGGGTGCCTGGATGGGCGCTCCCACTGCCTGACCTCAGGCAGGTCTCCTCTGTCTGGGCTTCATTCAGTCATTCTACAAACATCTGTCTGTTCTGTGTCAAGCCCTCTGCTGCCGTGGGGAGCAGCAGCGGTCACCAGCCCACTCCTCTCACGGGGCCTGGTGTCTGGGCACCTAGGTCCCTCATCACAGAAGTGCATGGTCTCCAAGGGCCACCCCATGTCACCCACTCTGAATCCCTGACCAGGAGCCCAGGCTTCCTCCCAGGGGGGCAGGAACCTCTGCCCACGTGGCCCAGAGCAGGAAGGGGAGTCAGGGCCGCTGAGGAAGGAGCTCCCAAAGCCAGATGGAGGGGAGCAGATGTAGCTCAAGTGGTTGAGCACCGGCTTCCCATGTCCAAGGTCCTGGGTTCAATCCCCAGTACTTCCTGAAAACAAACAAAACAAACAAAAGAAAAAGTCAATTATCATTGGGAAACAGATATAACTCAGTGTTTGAGCACCTGCTTCTTATGTATGAAGTCTTGGGTTGACTCTCCAGTGCCTCCTAAAAAAGTAAAATAAAATCAGATGGGTCCCAACAGTACAGTGTTGTTGCTTTCACAATAAGAAAAAAAAAAAAAGAGAGAGAGAGAGAAAACCTACAAAGTGCCCATGTCCCCTCATTGCCACAGAATGGGATTTCCCCAACTGCTGAGAGTCAGAGCTTGGCCTTTAGAGCCAGATGTCTTGGGTTCACTTCCTGCTCCTACCACTTACATGGGATGTTGAGCATTCTTGAGGGAGTTGCTGAACAGGCTCAATAGTACCCATTGCTGGTCCTGGTCAAACTTTTTCTTTCCCCTCAGTTTTCAGCTGGTGCACAATCCCCCACTCCACCCTGATTTCAAGCGGGCTGTTCAGGCCCTGCCACCCCACTTAAATGCCTCCACTGAGCCCCACTACCTTGAGCTCATCTCCAAATACGGCACCCACTTCACTCAGGCCGTGCATCTGGGGGGCCGGGCGTGGACCATCACCGCCCTGCGCACCTGCCAGCTGGCCCTGGAAGGGCTCACGGCCGACGAAGTGGGCGACTGCCTGGCCGTCGAGGCAGCGCTCAGCATAGCAGGTCACGCCAGCTCCTCGGCACAGTACAAGGACTGCCAGGAGAAGAAGAAGCAGCACAAGATGACAACCTCCTTCCACCAGGCCTACCGGGAACGCTACTCCGAAGTGGTGGGCGGCGGGCTCGCCTCCATGCACGACCTGCTGTTCGGGAGCCAGGCGGGGCCCGAGCAGTTCTCGGCCTGGGTCAGCTCGCTGCAGGACAGCCCCGGCCTGGTGGACTACAGCCTGCAGCCTCTGCACCTGCTCCTGGACAGCCAGGACCCGCGGCGGGAGGCGCTGAGGCGCGCCGTGAGCAAGTACGTGACGGACAGGGCGCGCTGGAGGGACTGCAGCCGGCCCTGCCCCCTGGGCAAGCAGAAGGACCCCAGGGACCCCTGCCAGTGCGTGTGCCACGGCTCGGCGGTCACCAACCAGGACTGCTGTCCGCAGAGGCGGGGCCTGGCCCAGCTGGAGGTGACCGTCGTCCAAGCGTGGGATCTGAAAGGAGACGTGATCACCGCCACGGACGCCTACGTGAAGGTCTTCTTTGGGGGCCAGGAGCGGAGGACAGGCACCGTGTGGAACAACAACAACCCCAGGTGGATGACACGGCTGGACTTTGGGGACGTGCTCCTGGCCTCGGGCGGAGTCCTGAGGGTGCAAGTCTGGGACGCGGACTCCATTTCAAAAGATGACCTCCTCGGCACCTGTGACCAGTCCCCACGGGCTGGCACCCATGAAGTGGACTGCAGCCTGAACCACGGCCACCTGAAATTCCGCTACCACGCCAAGTGCCTGCCCCACCTGGATGGCGAGACGTGCCTGCAGTACGCCCCCCGAGGGCTGCTGGGAGCACCTCCAGGAAACAGGAGTGGGGCAGTGTGGTGAAGACGTCTTGAGAGACCCGTGCACGCAGGTGGAAGGATTCTCACGGACAGAGCAGCACCCGTGTTGATATGTTTGTATCCCCACTGGATAGGCAGAAAACTGAGGTTCAGAGATTTTTTAAAATCAAGGTGACTGAATTTACTGTCCAGCCCCGAGTGTCCCTGTCCAAACGGCCATAGGTCTCCAGTATTCTTGAGCTCTGCAAATGAACTGGCGCTGAACTATATCCTGCGGTGCCTGCGACACAGGTCCCAGCTTAGGCCAAGAGCCAGGCAGGAGACCACCAGGCCATCCCCCCAGGCTGCATTTGTCTTTTAGGATTCTTTTCTTGCAGCCCTTTCCGTCTGGCAAATTCGTCATTGTATTTCATCTAAGCCCTTCTGCTCCTGCTGCTCTGGCTTCTCTCTTCTTTGCTTGCCATTCTTTGCCTCACAGATAAGTAAAGGGCTGCCTTGACCTGTCTTGCTGTGCCTGTCACCCACAGGGGTCAACAAATATGACATGGTGGTGGCTATGATGGTGGTGATTGTGGCAGAGGAGAAGATGGGAACAAACACAGCCCCAGAAGGAAACATCTACGTTAGCAATCCATACACAATGGGTCAGGTGGATTACCCTGTGAGCAAGCAGAGAATGTAAATAACGTTCCCACTTTTGATGGAAACTTGGGCACCCAATATTTTGCTTTCCTTATAACTCTCAGAAATAGTAGCATAACTTCAATGACAAATGGAAAGAGACATTCACCTCCAGCTGGGAGACAATAGAGTGGTAAGGGCTGTGGTGCTCTGCAGAGCACACTTCTGATCTAGAGGGGTGCCTGCGGTTGCACTCCAGACAAGCATTCCCAGGCAGAATTGTGAGCCTAGTGCTGTCAGATCTTCTAGCTCTTCTATTTTTAAGGAACAGAAACCTCAAATTTTTATGGAAAGTCTCCTTCCTGATTGCTGTTGGCAATTACTCTCACTTTGTAAACAATAAACTTGTATGTGCAAAAATGGTACAAGCCTGAAAGTGCATGTATATGGGCCACAGTGAATCTGGGCTCTCAATCTGAAAACAGCAATCTCACCAGAACCCACTTGCACATGCTGGAAGGGCTCTCGCCGTGTCTCACAATTTGGGGAGGGGCAGTGACTCCAACAAGGTGGTCCCTGAGGGCCTCCTCCTGCCTTAGCATGCAGGAAACCCCAGAGCCTCGGGCTCTGACACGAAACACACAGGCCCACTGGGGGGTGGCAGGATTCGGGGCAGCCTGCCAGTCATGACAGGCCTCGGCTGGGCAGGGCAGGAACGGGCGCAGCCCCTCCTCACTCCCTTCAGATCACAGATAAAGCACGGTGAGGTTTCTGCTCGACCCACAGGCTCCAAAAGCCAAGCCGTGATAGAACACTGAACCTACATCCTCAAGCCGGCGCAAGGACTGGCAGGGTCTAATGACCTGTGGGAAACCACTTGCACATGTTTCCATTCACAGCCACACACAAACAGGAGCACAAGAGAAATCCTGAAACAGTCACCTTGGCTGTTGAGCCAGCGGAAAACAAGCAGGGGTGGGCCATGCCCTTCGGGGAAAGCAGAGCCCCTGGGGCAGGGCAGGCCTGGCTCAGGGGACAGGTCTGACAAGAGACGGGAGCCGTGTTCAATGCCCATTTGCTCAGTGACTTCTGCTCTCCAGGCCTCGGTGCCCACCCAAGGACAGTCTTTGTTTCACTCCCTTCTCAGGACTATTTGAAGAGGGGTCGTGAGCCTTTCTAGAAACTCTGTGCTACTGAAGGGGTCCCAAAACCTCATCTGGTTAGCCCTCCTGCTCTTACATGTAGGGAAACTGAGGCTCAGAAAGAGGAAGGGATCCCCCTGCAGCTACAGAAGTGTTAGGGCAGGAAGCACCAGGCCCTGTCCTGGGCACTAACTCAGCACAGCTCCCAAGAGGCCAGTGGAACTGGGGGAGGACGGCTCTTGGGGGAAGGCGAAGGAACCATAGACTCGGAGGCAGCCCGTGGTAAGCCTCAGCCTAACTCGAGGCCCGACGGGACCTCTCCCTTCCCCCACACGAGGACACTGGGATACTTTGCCACACCAGAGCCCCTCTTGGTGGAGCCGGACCTTCCATTTGCCCTCCAGCCCTTCCCCACCCTTCGCCCTGCCCCAGCCTACTGAGCCCCATTGCAGGCTCCCTCCCCTCTGGCTGCTTCTGGCTCAGCCAGTGGAGAATCTGTGCAGGAGGTGGCAGGGAGGGAAGGTCGAGGCAGAGACGGATTTCCTCCCCGCAGTGTCTGGGTGGTGGCCATGGGCTGGCTGTGTCCCTCCTGCTAAGGCCACTGCTCCTGTCTCCGGGGCCTGTCACAGCTCTCCTGGCTTCCAGTCACCTCCCCACCCCACCACCCATCCCTCCAGCCCCGGCATGTAACAGCTCCCCTGCTGCACGTGGACACATTTGCCACCCACATGGATGAGCGCTCCTCCAACAGGATGATTTGAATACACCACCCGCTTGCTCTTGGCACCCTGAACAGCACCCACCTTCCGAGTCCTGGCGGGAAGTGGAGCCCACCTCCCCAGAGGCTCGAAGTGCCCATTCTTTTTTTTATTTACTTTTCAAACTACTTTTCTAAACAATACACCAATTTGATACTTCAACCATAGCATAAACAAGTGCTCAATTCCTTGCTCCCTCAACAGGAAGGGTTACACTTACTTTTTCTTTTTTTTATGATTTTAAAATTTTTTTTGTCTTTTTTTTTTTTTTATATTATATTCCAAAAACATTAGGTCCCCATATACCCTTCACCCCACTCCTCCCCCCATAGCAACAATCTTCTCAATCATCACGAGACATTCATTGCATTTGGTGAATAAATCTCTGAGCACCGCTGCACCTCATGGTCAGTAGTCCACACCATAGCCCACACTCTCCCACAGTCCACCCAGTGGACCATGGGAGGACATACAATGTCCGGTAACTGTCCCTACAGCATCACCCAGGACAACTCCAAGTCCCAAAAACACCTCCACATCTCATCTCTTCCTCCCATTCCCCACAACCAGCAGCCACCATGGCTACTTTCTCCATACCAATGCCACATTTTCTTCAATTACTAATCACAATAGTTCATGAATAGAATATCAGTAAGTCCACTCTCATCCATATTTTATTCCTCCATCCTGTGGACCTTGGAATGGTTGTGTCCACTCCACATCTATATCAAGAGGGGCCTTAGATTCCACATGGATGCTGGATGCAATCCTCCTGCTTTCAGTTGTAGGCACTCTTGGCTCCATGGTGTGGTGGTTGACCTTCTTCAACTCCATGTTAGCTGAGTGGGGTAAGTCCAACAAACCAGAGTGTAGGAGCTGAAGTTTGTTGAGACTCAGGGCATGGTTATCACATGGTCAGTCCAGATTTCAGGTCCCCTGGGTATACATTAAACCCCACCACCAACTACAGTTCTGGTAAAAGTAACAGGAGAGGCTTGTGAAAAAAAGATCACATCTGAGTCCAGCTGCATCACACAGAAACACAAACTCCAAAGAACTGACATGGCACTGAACTCCATCTGCCATGACCATAGAACCTGTGGGTCTCTGTAGCCCTCAGAAGAATCAATGCCCAGGGTTCTATCTACTTTACTGTCTCTGGGACTCTGCTGAGGTGTGCATAAGAGCAACCCCTCTGACAACCTCCCAGCTCTTTTTGGAGACTCATAGCCATATAAACTCATTTGTCCTTTCCATTTCCCCCTTTTATTCAGGTCAAAAAGCATTTTTAACTCCTGGTATTATATGTAGACTGAGATATTCTACTGGTCCGAGTTGACCCTGTTATTCAAGGTCATTTTCTAGTTACACCATCAGCTGGTACTTGGTAGTAATCCCTCGGTGCCAGGGAGGCTCATCCCCACAAGTCATGTCCCACACTGGGGGGAAGGCAACGAATTTACATGCTGAGTTTGACTTCGAGACTGGCCACATTTGAGCAACACGGAGGCCCTCAGGAGGTAATTTTAGGCACGCTACAGCTCTAGGCCTTGTTCTTATTTCAGGTGTTCAGGATCACAAGCATAGTCATTAGTGTCAAGGACTCATTGTTGGACCTTCATTCTTTTTTGGTCATTGCCGTTTCACTCGGGGATTGTTGCTGTTCCTTTAGAGACTGTGATAGAGCTCCCTGGCTAGGAACTCAGCACTCCCTCAGTTGTTGTTTTTCATTGTATCCACTATGAAAATATCCAAACATTTTTATGTACCCTGGATATATGCCCTGGAGAACTCCCTGCCAACCATGTGTCCCTTGTCAATAACATCCCATACCAGTATTCCTCCGCTGCCATTGTTGAACTGCTCTGTGATCCAAAACTTCCTGAAAAGTGAAACCCAATATATTGCCAGGTTCCCTTAATAGTAAATTGGAATATAGCGATGAGTTAAAGGTTATATATAGAATAGATATTAATTTGGAAAAATTATGGTAAAAATAAATTGGGGTATCAAAAAATTTAAAAATGCAAAAGCTTTGTTTTTGATGTTTTGCCTTCCATCACTGCAATAAGTGTTGCCCTGTATGCAAATTGGCAAGACAACTACTTGCGTCTTTTCCTCAGTGTCTATGTCCTTTTCTTTTCTTTTTTCTAATTACTAAGCTTGTCTTCACAAGAGTTTTAGATTACAGTAATTCATAAATACAATATACAGTACCCCCACATATCCAACATAAAACCTTTTCCCTTTCACAGCAATAGTCTTTTTGTATAGTCATACTATATTTACTGGAACTGATGTACAATATTGAGACAATAGTTTTCAAACAAGGTAACATTTGTGTTTACATTGTGGTTTCTATTTTAGACTATACAATTTTCTAAATTTTTAGTTGTCTTATGTTTTACATTATGATTTACATTTTAGCCTATCAGCCCCTATATATTTGTGGTGTAATATTACATGTCTTATGCCCATCCTGGTGTACTCTTGTGAAACACTTCTATTGCCCACACAGTTACATTGGTTCCATCTATTAAATACCTGTTTCCCCCTCCCCTTAGAGCCCACAGTGACAGTCAATCTTCATTGCTTAAAGGGCCATGTTCAGAGATACTTGCAACAGTGTTGAGAGCTTGACATGCTCAACTGCCCTAATGCACTGGGAGCCACCGTTTCTCTTGAGAGATACAGTTTCCTCTATTTGATGGCACAGTCCTCCCCAGGATGTGGGTATACCTTCACTCTCATTATATGGGTCTCTATCCAATGGTATAACCCACTATGGCAAAGTGAGCATTCACATATTCCCTAGGAACCTGTTCTGCATCAGATTATCCCCTTTAAGAATCTTAAACAGGTAACTTCCCTTATTATATTTTTGAAAAGGTTTTCTCAGCATTATACTCTCAACCAAACACCTGACAATCTTCTATGTTAGTATGTTGCCCCACCCTCCCCCCAAATTCTTGGGCAATATTACCCATCCTCCCATCCCTAGCCCCCCTTCAAGCCCACAAAGCCCCATCCAAAGGTAACCCTATGCCCCCATTTTATCCCTTCCTTGTACAAACACTTACCTCCAGCTTATCATAGATTTCACCAATGTAGGTGTCAGTTTACATCCTTCCTCTACCCCCCAGTTTCCTGTAAGCCTATCATCCAGCCTCTAGCTCTCTGAGGCAGCTTGGTTTACTTATTTCATATCATTGAGGTCATGTAGTATTTGTCCTTCAATGCCTGGATTGTCACTCAACATAAGGTTCTCAAGATTCATCCATGCTATCACGTGTGTTTGTAGTGTATTTGTTCTTAAAGCCAAGTAGTAGTCCATTGTATGTATATACCACATTTTATTTATCCATTTTCTGTTGATGGGCTTTTGGGTTGATTCCAACTTTTGGCAATAGTGAACAATGCTGTTATGAACATTGGTGTGCATATATCGGTTCATGTCCTTGTTTTCAGTTCTATTGGGTATATACCCAGCAGTGGAATTGCTGGGTCATATGGCAAATCTATGGTTCGTTTTTTGAGAAACCCCCAAACCGTCCTCCAGAATGGTTGGATCCTTCTGCATTCCCACCAGCAGTGGATGAGTGTTCCCATTCCTCCACATCCTCTCCAGCATTTGTAGTCTTCTGTTTTTTCCATAGCTGCCAATCTTATGGGAGTAAGATGGTATCTCATTGTAGTTTTGATTTGCATTTCCCTGATAGCTAAAAATTTGGGGCATTTTTTCATGTGCTTTTTAGCCATTTGTATTTCTTCTTTGGAGAAGTGTCTGTTTAAATCTTTTTATCATTTTTTAAATGGGTTGTTTGTCTTTTTATTTTCAAGATATAGGAGTTCTTTACATATTCAGGTTATAAGTCTCCTATCCGATATATGGTTACCAAATATTTTCTCCCATTGTGTAGGCTCCCTTTTTACTTTCTTGACAAACTCCTTTGAGGTGCAGAAGGCTTTAATTTTCAGGAGGTCCCATTTATCTATTTGTTCTTTCACTGCTCGTGCTTTTGGTGTGAAGTTCATGAAGCCATTTCCTATTACAAGTCTTGTATATGCTTCCCTACACTGCTTTCCAAAGTCTTTATGGTCTTGGCTCTTATATTTAGGTCTTCGATCCATCTTGAGTTGATTTTTGTATCAGGTGTGAGATGGTAATCCTCTTTCATTCTTTTACATATGGATATCCAGTTCTCCAGGCACCATTTGTTGAATAGGCCATTCTCTCCCAGTTGAGAGGTTTTGGTGGCTTTATCGAATATTATATGACTATATAAATGAGGATCTATATCAGAACTCTCAATTCGGTTCCATTGGTCTGTGTGTCTCTCCTCGTGCCAATACCATGCTGTTTTCACTACTGTAGCTTTGTAGTATGTTTTGAAGTCAGGTAGTGTGATTCCTCCCATTTTCTTTTTCTTTTTCAATATGTCTTTGACTATTCGGGGCCTCTTTCCCTTCCAAATAAATTTCATAGCTAGTTTTTCTAGTTCCTTAAAGAATACTGTGTTGATTTTTATTGGGATTGCATTGAATGTTTAGATCAGTTTTTGGTAGGATAGACAGCTTAATCATATTTAATCTTCCTATCCATGAACACGGAATATTCTTCCATTTATTTAGGTCTTCTTTGATTTCCTTCAACAGTCTTGTGTAGTTCTCTGTGTATAAGTTTTTTACATCCTTAGTTAAATTTATTCCTAGGCATTGGATTTTTTTATTGACTACTGTGAATGGTATTTGTTTCTTGATTTCCTCCTAAGTTTGCTCATTATTGGTGTACAGAAATGCTACTGATTTTTGCGCATTGATCTTATAACCTGCGACTTTACTAAACTCATTTATGAGTTCTAGAAGCTTTGTTGTAGACGTCTCAGGGTTTTCTATGTATAGGATCATGTCATCTGCAAATAATGAAATTTTGACTTCTTCCTTTCCAATTTGAATGCCTTTTATATCTGGTTTTTGCCTCAGTGCTCGAGCAAGTACTTCTTAGACAATGTTAAGTAGAAGAGGTGATAGTGGGCATCCTTGTCTTTTTTCCTGATCTTAGAGGGAAAGATTTTAGGACTTCACCATTGTAACTGATGTTGTCTGTGGGTTTTTCATATATACTCTTTATCATGTTGAGAAAATTTCCTTGTATTCCAATCTTTTGCAGTGTTTTTATCAAGAAAGGGTGCTGTATTTTGTCAAATGCTTTTTCTTCATCTATGGATATAATTATGAGATTTTTCCCCTTCAATCTGTTTATATGGTGCGTTACATTGCTTGATTTTCTTATGTTGAACCATCCTTGCATACCCAGTATGAATCCTACTTGGTCATGGTGTATAATTCATTTAATGTTTTTTTGAATATCGTTAGCAAGTATTTTGTTGAGGATTTTTGCATCTAGGTTCATTAGATAAATTGGTCTGTAATTTCCTTTCTTGTGGTATCTTTGTTTGGCTTTGGTATTAGGGTAATGTTGGCATCATAGAAGGAGTTAGGTAATGCTCCTTCTCTTTTGATTTTTTGGAAGAGTTTCAACAGGAATGGTGTTAGTTCTTTCCAGAATGTTTTAAAATTCACCTGTGAAACCATCTGACCCTGGGCTCTTCTTAGTTGGGAGGTTTTTCATAACTGATTCTATCTCTTTACTTGTGATTGGTTTGTTGAGATCCTCAATATCTTCTCTCGTCAAAATAGGCTGCCTATGTGCTTCTAGGAAATTGTCCATTTCCTCTGAATTGTCATTTTTGTTGGAATATTGTTTTTCAAAGTATCCTCTTATGATAGTTTTTATTTCTGTGGGGTCAGTGGTGATATCTCCTTTCTCATTTCTTATTTTGTGTATTTGCATCTTCTCTCTCTTTTTCTTTGTTAGTCGAGCTAAGGGTTTGTCAATTTTCTTGATCTTCTCAAAGAACCAGCTCTTGGTTTTGTTTATCTTTTCAAGTGCTTTCTTATTTTCTATTTCATTTAGTTCTGCTCTTACCTTTGTTATTTCTTTCTTCCTTCTTTCTATGGGGTTACATTTTTTTTTTTTTTTACTAATTCCTCCAAATGGGCAACTAGTTCTTCAATTTTTACTCTTTCTTCTTTTTTGATGTATGAATTTATGGCTATAAATTTCCCTCTTGGTACTACTTTTGCTTCATCCCATAAGTTTTGGTATGTTGTGCTATCATTTTCATTAGTTTCAAGGTATTTATTAATTTCTTTTGGGATTTTCTCTTTAACCCACTGTTTTTCTAAGAGTGTGCTGTTTAATTTCCATATCCTGATGTGACATCTGGCCCTCTGGCCCTTGCAGATTTCCAACTTCACTCCACTGTGGTCAGAGATATTATTTTGTATGATTTTGATCTTTCTGAATTCATTGAGCCTTTCTTTGTGGCCAAGCATATGGTCTGTCTTGGAGAATGATCCATGTGCACTTGAGAAAAATGTATGTCCTGCTGTATTCAGGTATAATGATCTGTATATGTCTATTAGATCCAGCTCCTCTAATATACTTTTCAAAGTTTTTGTTTCTTTATTCATTCTCTTTTGAGATGTTCTGTCCAAAGTTGATAGTGGTGTATTAAAGTCTCCCATTGTAATTGTGGAAGCATCTATTCTTTCACTTAGTTTTCCCAGTGTTTGCCTCACATATATGGAGGTGCCTTTCTTAGGAGCTTGAATATCTATGATTGTTCATTCTTCCTGACAGATTGTCCCTTTCCTAATATGCAGTATCCTTCTTTGTCTCTCACAATTGTTTTGCATTTAAAGTCTATTTTGTCTGATATTAATATAGCTACTCCTGCCTTTTTTTGGTTATTGTTTGCTTGTAAGATTGTTTTCCAACCATTCACTTTCAACCTCCATGAATCCCTGGGTTTAAGATGTGTTTCTTATAGACAGCATATAGATGGGTCATATTTCCTTATCCAATCTCCCAGTCTGAATCTTTTGATAGGTGAGTTTAATCCATTGACATTCAATGTTATTACTTTCAAGGAATTATTTACGTTAGCCATATTTTGATTGGAGTTGTGTTTGTCATATTTTGTTTGTTTGTTTTTCCTTCTCTTTTTGTCTTTTTTGTTGGTCTTACACTCTCCTCCAACTCTGCCTCTTCTGTTTTTTCCTTTCTTCCTGCAGAACTCCCTTTAGTATTTCTTGAAGGGCAGGGTTCTTGTTGGCATACTCTTTCAATTTCTGTTTATCTGTGAATATTTTGAATGCTCCATCATTTTTGAATGCTAATTTAGATGGGTAGAGTATTCTTGGTTGGAAGTTTTTTACTTTTAGTACCTTGACTATATCATACCACTGCCTTCTTGCCTCCATGGTTTCAGATGAGAAATCACCAATTAATCTTATGGAGCCTCCCTTGTATGTGATGGTTTTCTTTTCTCTTGCTGCTTTTAGAATTTTCTCCTTGTCTTGAGCATTGGATAATTTAACAAGTATATGTCTTAGGATGGGCCTGTTGGGATTTGTGATGTTTGGGGTGTGTTGTGCTTCCTGGACATGTACATTGATTTCTCTCAGTAGATTTGGGGAGTTTTCAGCCATTATTTCCTCCAATACCCCTTCTGTACCCTTCCCCTTCTCTTCTCCTTCTGGGATGCCTATAATACGCATGTTTGTGCATTTTTCATTGTCATTCAGGTCCCTAAGTCCTAGCTAGGTTTTTTGTATCTTTTTATCAATCAGTTCTACTATCTGTTCGATTTCAGATGTACTGTCTTCCACATCGCTAATTCTGTCCTCTGCCTCCCCTAATCTGCTACTCTTTGCTGAGAGTGTATTTTTGATTTCTTGAACTGCGGTGTTCATCACCATCATATCTGTTATCTTTTTGCGTATGTCTGCAATTTCCTCTCCAAGTGATTTCTTCATAGTGTTAATCTCTTCCTTTACTTCATTAAGTTGGTCTCTAATATATGTTTTGGGATCTTTAATTACTTGTCCGATGTTCTGCTCCCCTTCCTGGTTTTCAGTTTGTTCATTGGATTCAGCCATGTTTTCCTGATTATTGGTTTGGTTTGTAGTTTTTTGTTTCTGTCTGGTCATCATTTTGTCTTGATGGGTTTAATCAGTTCCTTAGCTTTTTTGTCTAGTCTTGGGGATTAATTAGTTGTTGTTCTTGCATAAGTGTTAGGTCTTCTCTTTATCACTTTGTTCTTCTTACTCTATTCTCTTGTTGCTGGCTAAGTTCATTTTGAAGGAAAATATTAGGGCCAGGGGAAGCAAAATGAGTAAGAAAAGCAAATGTGTAAAGTAATATTGGTAATAAATGTTAACAGAGCAACAATGTGAGATCTGGGAGAATGGATATTAGACTCATGTAAGTTGTATAGAGTTATAGCAGTAAGTAGAGTACCTATAATGAGACAGTCAACTGAATATGGGGAGGAATATAGTATGAATTAGAAAGCCAGTGTTTTCATGAGAGAGGGAAAGAGCAAAGAAAAACAATAATATCAAGAGTGGATGAAAGACAGAAAACAGAACAAAGGTATTAGAAATTAAAAGTCAGACAATTTGGAGGCCAAAGAAAGGGAGGTAGAATGTGAGAGAGACAGTGGATGATGAAGGATAGTAAGATGTGGGGGAACAGGGATAATGTAGGTGGTCAAAATCAATTCACACAGACAATAGGAAATGGAGGATGAGGAAACACAGCAAACGTGAAGTGCTCCCTGCAGCACCTATTATATAAATAAAATAAAATAAGTAGAAAAGGAGAGAAAAGAAAAAGAGAGAGAAGAAGAAAAGGGGGTGGGCAAAGAAAAGAGAGGGAAACAAGCAAGAGAAAGAAAAGGAGAAGAAAAACTAATTAAATGAAAAAGGACCTTGAGGCATAAAATGGGAGAAAAGATCAGGATATAATGCAATATTAGCATCCAAGACCAAAAAAAAAGAAAGGAAAAAAAAAATGCAAACGCCGAGGGCTAGGATAATCAAGGACCTCAGGTGCACCTCAGGGCATGGTGGATTCAGGGATGGGAAGTCTGTGATATTGCAGACTCAAGGTGTGTGAGTGTCTCGAGCATGGGCCACCAGGGTTTAGGGGACACAGACCTGGGAACCACGCATCCAGTTAACAGGGGGTCTGGGAGCACCGTAACGCAACACAGCCTTCAGGGATCCCCGCAGCTGGGTGCCAGCTCTAGGGTATGGGGTCCTGCCTACAAACTCTGACTTCTGTGTCAGAAACCCAAAATTCCACATCTCACAAGAATCTCTTCTGTCACTGTCTCACCAACTCAACATCTAGACACCTCCTGCCCTGCAAGTTCCCGAAACAGCCTGTTTAGGGCACCGCTGCACTTCAAATAGTTCAGGGACCGCCACTGACAGGCTGGCAGCCCGAGGTAGAAGGGTTCCATCGACCTCTGACCTCCGTGTCAGAAACCAAAAGTTCCACCTCTTGCAAGAATCTCTTCTGTCACTGTCTGACCAAATCATCATCCAGTCTCCTCCTGCCCTGGAAGCCCCCAAAGCAGCCCGCTCAGGCTTTGGGGACCCCCCACAGGACAAAGATCCCAGGGATTGCGGTGGCCCGGCTGCCAGCCCTAGGGGGAGGGGCTCCAGCCAGAACCTCTGACCTCTGAGGCAGAAACCCAAAATTCCACCTCTCACAAGAATCTCCTCCATCACTGTCTCACCAAATCGACTTCCAGACACCTCCCACCCTGCAGGCCCATGAAACAGCCCACTCAGAGCTTGGGAACTCCCCAGCACAGCAAAGTCTCCAGGAATTGCCGCCGCCGGGCCGCCAGCCCCAGGGAGAAGGGACCTGTGCACGACCCCGACCTCCATGAAAGAGACCCAAAATTCTACCTCTTACAAGAATCTCTCTGTCACTGTCCCACCAAATCAATGTACAGACACCTCCTGCCCTGCAAACACCCGAAACAGCCCGGTCCAGCAGGATTCCAACCCTATTTAGCCGCTTCTTTGCAGGAGAGATTATAAGGTGCACTCACTCAGACACCATCTTGCCCGGTAGATCAGTGCCCGATTCTTGCTTCGCCAACCTCCCCTGTAACTAGGAAAGGCCCCACCCCAGGCCTGGGGACCCTTGAGGACCAGGCCCTGAGACAAGTGATTGCAGTGGGAGGTGATCCAGGAAACACCAGGTGGCGTCCTTGGGGTGAAAGAGCTCAGAGGTGCAGCTCCCAGGGCTCTCCACAAAGATCAGGCCCCAGCTGCCCACAGTGATGACCTGTTTTGTTTTGTTTTTTGTAATTTTAAACTTTTTGTTTTGAAATACTTTCAGACTTTCAGGACAGTTACAAAATAATACAAACCCTACAGAGAACTCCAATATACTTCTACCCTCTAGATACCCAGATCCACCAATTTGAGTCGGGAGGTCATCAGAGAGGTCGCACTTATGCACTTCTCAGCAGGATCTCAGAGACAGCCAAAGTAGATCCAACCCCAGGTAGTGGTGCCCCTGAAGGCCACGGAGACACCCAGGTCCTACAGTCATGGCAGATGGCTCCGGAGTTCTGTGTCTTGTTGGTGGGACCTACTTTGGAATTTGTGCTCCTGACTGTGATGGAGTTGCTCTCAGATTGACATCTCTACACACACCTCTTCTCTCACTTCTATTGAACCTGTGGTTGGTATTGGGGTACTGGGGTTTGGTGTATGCCCAGGAGACTTGAATCTCTGGGCTGTCCATTGCCAGCTGTGCCCTGAACTCAGCAGTATTACAGCACCTATTCCCCAGTTCGTTGGGCTTACCCAGGTCAGCTGACAGGGAGCTGAGGATGGACAACCACCACACCAGGGAACCGAGAGTGTGGCCATGGGAGGTTGAAGCCCCCTCTCAATTAGAGGTGCAGTGGGCATCACTATCTCAGGGTCCTCAGAATGGCAGAATAAAACATGGACTAGAATGGACGTACTGGTATTCTACTACAGAATTATTGTGACTCTAGCAATGGAAGAAATTATATCGTTGATGTGGAGACAGTGGCCACCGCTGTTGCTGAGGGAAAACAAGGTGTGATATGAAGCCATTTTCCATACTTGGAGTTGTCCTGAATGATATCACAGGGACAGATGCAGGATATCATATATTCTGCCATAACCCACTGAATGGACTGGGAGAGAGTATAAACTACAATGTAAACTATAATCCATCCTGTGTACCAGTCGTCCAAAATGTATTCATCAAATGCAATGGATGTGCCACACTAATGAAAGAAGTTTTTATGTGGGAAATGTAGGGGTTGTGGGTAGTGGGGTACATGGGAACCTCTTCTTTTTTATTTATTTATTTTTTATTTCTTTCTTTCCCTCCCCCTGCCCCTCAGTTGTCTACTCTCTGTGTCCATTTGCTGTGTGTTCTTCTGTGTCAGCTCACATTCTTGTCAGCGGCACTAGGAACCTGTGTCTCTTTTTGCTGCATCATCTCGCTGCGTCAGCTCTCCGTGTGTGCGGCACCACTGCTGGGCAGGCTGCACCTTTTTCTCACAGGGATGATCTCCTTGAGGTGCGCACTACTTGAGCATGGGGCTACCCTATGTGGGGGGCACCCCTGCGTGGCACAGCTTTCCTTGCAGTAGGCCAACTTGCCACTCGTGTCAGGAAGCCCTGGGTTTGAACCCTGAACCTCCCATATCGTAGGTGGACACTCTATCCATTGAGCCAAATCCATTTCCCCATGCTATATTTTTTAATGTAACATTTTGTGTGGTCTATGAATCTTTTAAAAATAATAAAAAATATTTTTAAAAAATACAAAATCTTTAGATTACATAACTGTTACCTCATAACTGATACAGGATCCCCATATACCCCACCCTACCCCTCCCCCACTCTCCCCCATTAACATTTTCATTAGTGTGCTACATTTGTTACAATTGATGAACGCATACTGAAGCATTGCTACTAACCAGGGTTTATAGCTTATATTATGGTTTATACTTTGTGCCACCCAATTTTAAAGATTTTGACAAAATGTATAACGGCCATATTCGTCATTGCAATGTCTTGCAAAACAATTTCAATGGCCCAGAAATGCCCCATATTACACCCATTCTTCCCTCTCTCTCCCCTTAGAACCTCTGGTGACCACTACCTTTATATCAATGCTACAAGTTCTTCCATTACTCGGATAATAATGAGTCTACTTTATCCATAGTGGCATTCCCCCCTTACGTTTGTTCACCCCTCACTCTTGAGGATTTGGGGATGGTGACGCCCACTCTGCTTCCAGTTGAGAGAGCTCTTAGATCCCATGGGGCAGATGGGTGGAACTGTCTTGCTTGCAGTTATAGATACTGTTTTTAAGGATGGGCATTGCCCATCATCAGCCTTTTGTTAGTTGTCCTGGGCAAGTCCAATGAACTAGAGAATAGGTGTTGGCTGCAACTCTGCTGAGATTCAGGGCTCAACCAGCATGGGAACAGTAGGAAGATTTAAGTCTCTGGAACATATATTTAATGGTTATAGTGCTAATTATAGGTTCAAATAAAAGGGCCTAAGAGCCAAGCACAGGAAAATTATAGATGAATCTAACTCCTATACATTGGGTGTATAGGATATGATATATTCCAAAGTGAGGACCACTGACAGGGTGTCGAATTCCTGAAATTGTCTGCCCTGCCTATAGTGTCCAGGTGTCTCTAGAGCCCTCAGGAGGTCCTCTGCTTGAGGCCCTGTTCACTGTGGCACTCAGTGAGATCCTGCCGAGACGTGCATAAGCATAACCTCTGGAATGACCTCCTGACTCACTTTGAAATCTCTGGGCCATAAACACTCATTTGTACTTAATATTTCCCCCTTTTGGTCAAGGTCTTTTTCCAAATGAACCAGATTCCCCAATTTTAACATTTTGCCACATTTGCCATATAATTCTGTCTACCCATCTATCTGTCTATTCAATCAATCCATCTCCTGAACACTTAAGTGTATGTTGTACACATCGTACTTCTTGAACACCTAATACTTCCATGTACATTTCCTAAGAACAAGGATATCCACTTATGTAACTGCCTTAAGTGCAGTTATCAAGTTCAAGAAATTTAGCATGGATAGCAATAAAGTTTAAAGTCTATATTTCTTTTTTTTTTTTTCATATATCCCATTAAGTCCTTTTGAACCTTCTCTCTTCCCTAACAGATCCTTTCCAGGATCATGCATTGCCTTTCATTGCCATTGTCTCTTTACTTGTCTCTTTTTTTTTTTAATTGGGGGAACATTTATGTAAAATGAATTTTCCCTTCTCCAGTCCTCCCAGCATACCACTGAGTGTGTTTGATCTCATTCACTATGTTGTTCTACCTTCACATCTTTCTCCTACTAAAACTTTCCTATCCCCCCAAAAAGAAACCACACATTCATTTTGCATTAATTCCCCATTCCCGCTCCCCCCACCACACACATATACAAGCCTGTACTCTAATTTCTGTCTCTATCAGCTTGCATGTTTTCCTTATTTTCTTTGTATAATTTAACATCCTAAATCCCTAACAGTCTTGTTTGCTTTGCTAGCAACTTAACTTCAATAGTCTATGCAAACTACATTCCTATACCTCTTTTCTCCTCCAACCACTCTTACATATTTCTTATCATAAATTACTTGTTTGTACACTTTATATATTATGAGTCCAAATTCACTGTTTTCTCTCATATTTTGAGAGTTTGCTTTTTAGATCCATACAAAGTAAAAAGTGGAGTTACAAACCAAATATACAATAATACTGGCATTTTCCTGTCATTACCCTCACCAGAGATCTTTATTTCTTCAAGCTCCTTCATGTGGCTTTGCTCTGTTTTACACTGTTCTTTCCTTTTCAACCTGCAGAGCTCTCTTTGGCATCTCCTATAGAGCCAGTCTAGTGGTAACAAAGTTTCTCTGCTTTTGTTTATGTGGGAATGTCTTAATCTCCCTTTCCGTTTTGAAAGACAACTTTGCCCGATACACAATTCTCAGCTGACAGTTTCTTGCTTTCAGTATTTTAAATATGTCCTCCCACTGCTTTCTTGCCTCTGTGGTTTCCAATAAGAAATTGACACTTAAACTTATGGAGGCATTCTTGTAAATGACATGTTCCTTCTCTCTGAGCTTTCAGAGTTCTATATCTTTGGCATTTGGCAGTCTGATTATAATATGCCACAGTGTGGGTCTATTTGGGTTTGTACTGTTTGGAGTGTGTTCAGCAGCTTAGATATGCACATTCATGTCTTTCATTAAATTTGGGGATTTCTCAGCCATTATTTCTTTGGATATTCTCTCTGCCCCTTTCTCCCTTCCTTAGCCTTTTGAGACTCCCATAATGAGTATATTGGAAACTGTGATGCTGTCCCACAGAATCCTCAGGTCCTGTTCACTTCTCTTCACTCTTTTTCCTTCTGCTTCTCATACGGGATGATCTTATTGTCTTATCTTCAAGTTCCAATTTCCTGTTGAACCCCATCTAGGGAATTTTTAATTTCTTTTACTGTTGTCTTCAGCTTTGGTTCTTTTTCATAATTTCCATCTTTCTATTGATATTCTTTTTTTTTTTTTTTTTGCCATAAACATGGACAATGATCTGATTTATTTTTTTTCCTAGCCCTTTTTTTTTTATTGACTTTGTAATAGTATTACATTAAAAAAATATATATATGAGGTCCCATTCAACCCCACCACCCCCACCCCACCTCTCCCCACCCCAGCAACACTCATTCCCATCATCATGACACATCTATTGCATTTGGTTAGTACATCTTTGGGCACCTCTGCACCTCATGGTCAATGGTCCACATCATGGCCCATACTCTCCGCCATTCCATCCAGTGGGCCCTGTGAGGATTTACAATGTCCGGTGATTGCCCCTGAAGCACCATCCAGGGCAGCTCCATGTCCCAAAGACGCCTCCCCCTCTCATCTCTTCCTGCCCTTCCCCATACCCATCAGCCACCATGTCCACTTTTCCCAATCCAATGCCACCTTTTCTATGTGGACATTGGATTGGTTGTGTCCATTGCACCTCTATGTCAAGAGGAGGCTCAGATTCCACATGGATGCTGGATGCAATCCTCCCACTTTCAGTTGTAATCACTCTAGGCTCCATGGTGTGGTGGTTGTCCTTCTTTAACTCCATCTTAGCTGAGTGTGGTGAGTCCAATGAATCAGATTGTAGGTGCTGGAGTCTGTTGAGGCTCAGGACCTGGCTATCACATTGTCAGTCCAGAGATTCAAATCCCCTAAATATATCTTAAACCCCAACACTAACTGCACCTCCAGCACATTAGCATGAAAGTCTTATGAAGAGAGATCCCATCTGAGTCCAGATTCATCACACATAAACACCATTTCCAAAGATATTGATATTCTCTTTGTGTTTCTTCATCATTTTCTTGATTTCCTTTATGTTCATGTTTCCTTTGAACTCTTAGAGCATATTTAGGACATTTTTTTTTTTTTCTGATGTGCCAGGGTCTGGGGAATGGACTTGCAACCTCATATGTGGGAAAATGGCACTCAACCTCTGAGTCACATTTGTTCGCCTGAGTTGGTTTTCTCATTTGTTTTGCTTGTTGTTTCTTTGTTTTGTTTTTGTTTTTGTTTTTTGCTTTTTTAAGAAGCACTGGGAAGTGAACCCAGGAACTTTCATGTGGGAAGCAGGCACTCAATCACTTGAACAACATCTACTTCCCTACAACCACTTTTAATTTTAAATCCGCCCCACTTGCGGATTTTGCTTGCTGCTCTCTGTCCACTTGCTGCATGCTCTCCTGTGTTTCTGTTTGTCTCCCTTTTTGTTGTGTCACCTTGCTGAGTTGGCACTTCACAACACTTGTGAGCTTGTGGCTCGCCATGGAGTGCGGGAGAGTCTGCCTTCACAGGGAGGACCTGGGACGTCAACTCAGGGCCTCCCATACAGTAGTCGGGAGCCCAACTGATTGAGCCATGGCCGCTTACCCCTAGGACCACTTTTTAAAAGTCTTATTCTGGAATATCCCAGATCTGATCCTAGTCAAGGATAGTCTCTAATGGTTTAATCTCCTTTGCCTGGACCATTATTTCTGATTCTTTGTGTGTTTCATGATCTTTTGTTGAAACCTGGATATTTTGATATTTTAATGTGTTATCACTGGAATTGAGACTCTTTTTCTTAAGCTTGTATCCAGCTAGTGTTATACAGAACTTTCCTTGAATGGCAGGAGGAGCTAAGAAAAAAAAAGAAAAAAAAGAAAACACCTTTCCCAGTCTTTGCAGATTGAGCTGTGGGAGAGCACTCCTTCAGGGCTAATCCATACAGTGAGTTTAGAGAATAGCTGCTGACCAAGGTGTCAGGGCCTCCCTAGTTCTTTCTGCACATGTGTCTTCTCTTGGGTATATGCTTTTGGCCCTAGGAATCCTGACCCTACCCCATTTATATGATTCCAAGGGTCTCCTTTTCTTAGGAAACAGTTTCCTCACAGTCCTGAGCACTGCACTCTAAGTCCGACAACCAGCAATCCTTTTCCCCAGGCGGCCACTTGACTGCTTTTCCACAGCATTCTGTAGGAGGGCTCAGTGAGCTGCTCATACATGGAGGGTGAGTTCTGAGATGGCAAATACCTCAGGCCACCAGCATGCAGATTGGGCAAGACACACAAGCTCCCACTATGTGCACGAGGCCTCTAGCACTTCCTCCTAACCAGGACCAGGCATCCACACTGGGAACACAATAAGAGATATGGGAGGAGCCAGGCCGGTGCCAGGGGATCCTACTGCTTGTAACTGGCCTTTTTCTTGATTCAGCACTCGCTTTGTTGCTACAGCCCTTTAACTGTTTTTCTGGAGCTTTAAGAAATATGCTTCTGCCAGATCTGCCTGGGTGTTTAAAACTTCTGAATTCTGAAGCATCTCACTCCACCATCTTGATCAGGCCAGGGTCCCACACAGGCATTTTTGGCTGCCTCCCTTCCCTGTCTCACTTCCACACTTCCCTGCTGGTATTTTCTGGTATCATCTCCCTCATAAACTACTTATAGATCCTTATTTTGGGGTCTGCCTCTAGAGAAGCCCAGGTAAGACATACACACCTGATCATGTCATTGTCTTGCTTAAAATTCTTCATCAGTTCTTTGCAGCCTTTGGGATAAAGTGCAATCTCCCTAGTCTCACCCACATGGCTGTACATGTTTACCTCTCTCAACTCTGCCCCCATCTCACTAAGCCCTAGCTCTCTGCACTTCCTGGGTGCTCTATTGGCCATGCTTTCTCCCTCTGACCTTTCACACGTTACTCTTTCTGGAACAATTTTCTCCTCCACCCTAAGTTCTCCTCAGCCTTCAGCTTTCAGCTTCAGAGGTGACTTCCTCCAGGAAGACTTCCCCAGCTGCCAGGTCTAAATTATTCATCTACACACACACACACACACACACACAAACACATTCCCCAGTACTTCCCCATGACAGTGCTGTGAAGTCAGGGGCCATTTCTACCTTATTCATGGTTGAATCAACTAGTCCATCCCTAGGCATAAATTTGATAAGGAATGAACCAAATCAAGGCTATACGCCCATCAAAACCATATTAAACTGCTACCTCTTCCATGGAGATTTGCCAGTCACACTTGATAGCAGATGGCAATCCCTAACAATGTGTGACTTCCTCCGTTGTAGCATTTGTCACTTTTTTTTTTAAGGATGTACCAGGAATTGAGCCCTGGACCTCCTACATGGGAAGTACATGCTCAACCACTGAGCCATATCCGCTCCCCATGTCACTCTTAAGGTGACACAGGCATTTGCTCATCTCCTCCCTTGAGTCCATTGGAAAATAGGTTCAGTATTGTCCATATCTTGCTAAATTGCACAGAATTGGTGCTCAAATTTGTGCAAATGAATTAAAATCTGTTCTTTTCTCCCCTTGAAGTTCTCCCCTGGTACACATTCCCCCCCGCCACCCTGATTTCAGGCGGGCTGTTCAGGCCCTGCCCCCCCACTTCAACACCTCCACCAAGCCCCACTATGTCCAGCTCATCTCCAGCTACAGCACCCACTTCACCCAGGCCGTGCATCTGGGGGGCCGGGCGTGGACCGTCACTGCTCTTCACACCTGCCAGCTGGCCCTGGATGGGCTCACGGCCGACGAAGTGGGCGACTGCCTGGCCGTCGAGGCAGCGCTCAGCATAGGAGGTCATGCCAGCTCCTCGGCACAGTACAAGCACTGCCAGGAGAAGAAGAAGCAGCACAAGATGACAACCACCTTCCACCAGGCCTACTGGGAACGCTACTCTGAAGTGGTGGGCGGCGGGCTCGCCTCCATGCACAACCTGCTGTTCGGGAGCCAGGCAGGGCGCAAGCAGTTCTCGGCCTGGGTCAGCTCGCTGCAGGACAGCCCCGGCCTGGTGGACTACAGCCTGCAGCCTCTGCACCTGCTCCTGGACAGCCAGGACCCGCGGCAGGAGGCGCTGAGGTGGGCCGTGAGCAAGTATGTGACGGACAGGGAATGCTCGAGGGACTGCAGCCGGCCCTGTCCTGAGGGTGCAGGTCTGGGACATGGACTCTGGCTGAGACGATGACCTCCTCAGCACCTGTGACAGAAAGCTTACGGCCCAGAACTCGGAGGTTAAAGACACCTGTTTCCTCAGTCATGGGGTTCTGGCATTCACATACAAGGTGACGTGCACCCCACACCTGAGAGGGGCCAAGTGCCTACAGTACATCCCCAGGGAGCATTGGGGAGCCCCCGGGGAACAGCAGTGGGGCCGTGTGACAGCGGCCGGAGGCCGTGCTGCCTGGCCCAGAAGCCTGGCCCCTGGCTTCTCCAAGAGCCCCGGGGATGTCTGGGTTCCTGGGAAGCTGGAAGCAGGGCACCAGGCTGCTCCCAGATGCCAGGTCCTGGGCAGGCCACCTGGCTGTAGGTGCTGACGAAAGTTGTTACAGGGCAGACCAAGGGCCCTGGGAAGCGGAGGGGACAGGAATGGGACCTCCCCCACTTTTCATTCCACCAGGTGCTATCTGCAAATGCACCTTGCTCAGAAATCCTGGCTGTGAAATGAATGCATAATTTTTACAACATTCTTAACTGGACTCTCCAATACCAGGTGCACAGAGTTGTTGGGCTCTGGGAGTGAGGACGGCAGCTGTCACTGTGGAGCTTTGCACCCTGGACTTTGGGCAGCTCTCTGGCCCTGCTTGGCCTGCACTGAGCCCCTCGCTGCCCGAGGCATGGAGCGGCTCCAGGGAACTGCTCAAACCCACTTACTGTCCTTCTGTCCTTCCACCTCATCCTGGATTGGGAACCACACAGGTTTGCGTCAGCCTCCCTGCCCCTGCCTCCCCATCCCCGTCTCCCCTAGGTCCTAATAAGCCTCCCCAGTGGGTCCTTTTCTGGATATGGGATTATCCAGATTTTCTACTTCCTTTCACGTCAGTTTTGATAAGTTATTGTTTTTAGAAAATTTATTGTTTCCATGTAAACTATTAGATTTATTGATATAAAATTGTTCAAAATATTTTCTTTTGATTTTTGTTGACATTGATAATGTACGCCTTCTCGTTTTTCTTTATCTGCCTTCCTAAAAGTTAAAAAATTTTATTCATTTCGAAAACAATTTATGGGTTTATGGATTTTCTGAATTATATATTTGTTTACTATTCAGTAATTTCTGGACTTTAATTATTTCTGCTGTTTGGATTTCTTTATTTTTTTTGTTCTTTTTCTAATATCCTCAAATGGATACTTTTATTGATAGTCTTCTTTTCTAATGTATGCATTTTTTTTTAGGTTTTAATTTTTAAGATTTATTTTATTTATTTCTCCCTGCCCACATTCCCCCCTTTTTCTACCCTCTCTGTCTATTCGTGTGTATTCTTCTGTGTCTGCTCTTATCCTCATTAGGCAGCTCCAGGAACTGATCCTGGGACCCTCCGTAGTGGGAGAGAGGCGATTACTCTCTTGCACCACCTCAGCTACCTGATCTGCTACATTTTCTTATTTTCTCTCCTCTGTGTCTCTTGGTGCGTCATCTTGCTGTGCCAGCTCTCCACGTCAGACCGCACTCCTGCATGGGGCGGCTTTTCCCGCATGGGCCGGCACTCCTCATGGGCCAGCTTGCCCTCACCAGGAGGCACTGGGCATCGAGCCCTGGACCTTCAGTATGGTAGACGGGAGCCCACTTGGTTGAGCCACATCCATTTACCTCTAATATATGCATTTAAAACTATGTATTTCTCTCTTAACACAACTATAGTTACATTCCACACATTTTAGTAGTTCGTATTTTCATTATCATTCAGTTGAAAGTATTTCCTAATTTCTTCTTTGACTTGGGGGTAATTTTGAAGGGTAGTGGTTAATTTCCAAACATTTCGAGATTTTATTTTCCTTTTTTAAAAAATTGATTTCTACCTTAATCCACTAACTTATAGAATACTTTCTATAAATTCCAATCCACTGAAATGTGCTATGACTTATTTTATGGCTCAATGTGTGATCAGTTCAGAT
Organism: Dasypus novemcinctus; assembly: GCF_030445035.2. Taxonomy (NCBI): domain Eukaryota; kingdom Metazoa; phylum Chordata; class Mammalia; order Cingulata; family Dasypodidae; genus Dasypus; species Dasypus novemcinctus. Next base: position 79,590,024 of record NC_080678.1, on the reverse strand, counting down.
AAATGTTCTAAATGTGCTTGAAAAGAAGATGTAGTCTTCAACTGCATGGGTGCAGTGTCTTGTATATGTCAATTAGCTCAAGCTTATCAACTGTGTGGTTCAAATCAATCTTCTGTATCTTTACTGATTTTATTTTTGCCTACTTATTTTAACAGTTACAGGGAGAGGTAAATTAAAATCTTTCATTATGATTGTATATTTATTGTGTTCCATTGTTTTCTTCTTTGGATTCTCTTTATACACAGGTTAGATCTTCTCTTCTATCTTCCATAGCCACTTTCTCATGTAACTTTTTTTTTAACAATTCTCCATTTTATTTTGGAATTTTTTTCCCATGACAAACTGTATTGAGCTTTATTTTTTTTCTGCCTTGCATTTTTTGCTGTCTGTGTCCATTCACTATGTGATCTTCTGCATCTATTTCTCTTTTTGTCTTCTCATCTTTCTCCTCTAGGATTCACCAGGATTCGATCCTGGGCACCTCTGATGTAGAGAGAGGTTCCCTGTCAATTGGGCCACCTCAGTTCCTGGTCACTTCATCTTGACTCTCCCCTTCATCTCTCTTCATCATCTTCTTCCTGTGTGATTCACTTGCACGGGCACTGGCTCATCGTGCAGGCACTCGGCTTGTCGCACGGGCCCTTGGCTCACCGTGCGGGCGCTCGGCTCGCCACGCAGGCACTCGCCTCACCGTGTGGGCACTTGGCTTGTCATGTGGACACTCGGCTCGCCATGCAGGCATTTGGCTCGCCACACAGGCACTCGGCTCACCATGCAAGCACTCGACTGACCACGTGGGCACTGGCTCGCCATGCAGGCACACTTTCTCTTCCTCTTTTTCATCACAAGGCCCCAGGGATCGAACCTGGGTCGTCCCATACGGTAGGCCGAGTCCCTATCACTTAAGCCACATCTGCTTCCCTGTATCAGTTTTATTAAAGATAATTTGCATAAACTACCATGGCAGAGAATCATTAATAGTAAAGAACAACTTTCAAACTTCCTTCTTCAAGGGACTACCAAAATCAGAAAGCCACTACAAAACCCAATGAAGTCTTCATTTGATGCTCTAAACAAGGAAGTTTAGAGTGAGGGTTGACATTTCATATTTAATATGTTGTTTAACAACTTTTCACAAACCCACCCTGACTTTCAGGGAATGAAATGAAAATGGCAGAATTATCAATCTGAAGAACCACAATCTAAAAAAGGAATCTCTTCTCTTTTGAGGGATGCCATCTCCTTGGCATCATTGGAAAGTCCAGATTCCCTGACATCCTGGTCACCAATTTATTTGGGTCAGGCCTCAACAGGTCTCTGGGTTTAAGGGAACCAAGTCTGTGCTGACGGCAGAGAGGGAGACGAGGACATGAGAGCATAAAAACCAATTTTAGTTTTTCCACACCACAAGGCATTTGTATCTAGATGGCTAATATGTGTCAATTTCACACATTACAAAAAAAGAAAACAAAATTCTGCATTTTTAGAAATCTTGATTTAAAAAAATAGCATTTCAAACTGTACACTCACCCAAAGTACACAGTTATCAAAAACACACACACTTCACTTGGCATCTCCAGCACCTTCGGCTTTCTGTGCCTGGTCTGTTTTGTCATCTCCATCTCCTGCAGGGTTATTCCCATCCTCGCCAGCATCAGCTTCCCCCTTTTTCCCTTTGGGTAGCTTCTCTCCTTTAATTGCAGGAGCCTTTTTAGGCTTGGGTTCTGGTTTTGGAGGAGCAGGTTTAGCAGATAAACGTACAGATCTTCTCTGTGGTTTGTACTTTACCTTGAGTTTCTCTCCTTCAATGTCCTCTTCAGCTTTCTCTTGGGCGAGGTGGCGGCAGTGAGACTTGAGCGGTGGATGCAGGGATGCAGTGGGTTTGGTTGGTCTGGGGGTCGTTCTCACCTCTTCTTCACACTGCTCCTTGGCTGTTTTTGTTTTGTTTTGTTTTAGGAGGCACTGGGGATTGAACCCAGGACCTTATACATGGGAACCAGGTGCTCAACCACTTTAGCTACATCCGCTCCCCGTTAACTGCTTTTTAATTTTTCTCCTTTTAACCTTCTATTTCTCTTGACATTATTTGCGCTGCTCACATACTCTTGTAGTCATGCTAGTTTTGTTTTCCTTTATGAAATAGATTTTCTATAGAGAAAATTCCATATGAGCTCTTTTCAAATCTTCCTTTCGTTCATTTATCTCCTCTCTGAATTCCTTTTTTTTTAATATTTATTTTACTTTATTTGTTTATCACCCCTCCCCTTGTTGCTTGCACTCACTGTCTGCTCTCAGGTCTCCACGGCAGTGCAGGTGTCATCAGCACAGGCCAGGTCGCCTTCACCAGGAGGCCCCGGGAATTGAACCTGGAGCCTCCCATATGGTAGACGGGAGCCCAATCCCGTGAGCCACATCCGCTTCCCTCTGAATTTCTTTAATCTGACTTTTGCTTTAATTTTGTAGCTCTGTCATTTCTTAAATTCTTCAGGCTTATTTTGAAATATTAAATGAAATCATTCATTTGTTTTATGACAAGTCTTTCTAGAGATTTTCCTTGCCTGTAGACTTGCATTGTGGTCATTTGTCTCACTTTTCTCATAATACCTCTGAACGGGACCAGGTTCCTCCTCTGCAATTCTTTCTTTCTTGTCCATGTTTAAGTGGGATCGTTTTTCCAGCACTCTTCAAAGGAGAGAATGGGCAAGTATATCTTGGCCCAGATTCATGCCTCTAGGACTTGCTTTTCTGTTAGACTGAAAACGCTTTTAAAATGTGGCTCAGAGGAGTTTCAGAATTGTTTCCTTGCTTGCCCTTCTCCACTTTTATCTGGACCTTCTCTTTACTTGGCTCCTCACTGTCCTGCTCACTTTAATTCTACTCCCTGCAATTTCTCCTCTCCTCTTGGAATGGATATTGGCTGGTTAGTTTTGAGATTTCTTAGGTAGTTTTCATGTGTTGTTGGAATTATGTCATAATTATAAAGCATTTTGTAAGGTACCCTGTAGATAGTATTAACTATGGGGTAGTTACAATACCTATAATTACAATACCCCACTACCTATACCTTCCATTCTAGCCCTACCAATAAACACCTGCTATTTCCTTCATGCGAATCCCTTTTTTGCCTCCACACCCTTGTTCCTGCTGGCCCTCTCCCTAGAGACCTCTGCCCAGCCTCTGTCATCTCCCTGCCCTGCCAGGGCATCGTAGTCTGGTGGGACCGACGGACTTACCCAGCCCAAAATCATTGCTGCCCTCTATGGACCACTAAACTTCTCAGTTCTGAGCCACACAACCTCAACCACCTTTACGACTGGATGTCAGGACCTCTCCTCATTATGGGCTGTAACTTTTTATTTAAATCTTTTACTTGGTCCCTTTACACGCATCATTGCATTAAATCTCCAGAACAGCACTCTTGAATTATAATCAGGTAGGTACATCGACTGGCTTATTTTATAGATGGGGACACTGAAGCTTAACGAGATCAGATAATTTATCCCAGGTTGCTCGTTAGTTGTGAGTGGAGAAGGGATTTTGACCAGGGGGTCTGGCTCCAGATGCCATCACCGAATCATGGTGGTGCGACACCTCTAACTGGATGGTAAGTGCTGTCAAGGAGGGAGCCCTGTCCTCTGTGTCTTTGTAGCCTGCTCTGACCAGCAGGAGCTAAGAGCCCCAGTCGCACAGTAGGTGTTCAGTAACGACGTCATCAATGAGCCACGTAATAGATGCACGTGCCCAGTGAACCGTGCTGGTCCAACACACAGGGCTGTGGGGTTTCAGGAAGAAACCTTTCTACCTGAAAGACAGATGGAAAAGTCTCAGACACTGCTCATTTTCTTCCAAAGAGTCATTAGTCACACTCTTACTCAACATTTTCTTTCCCTTCTGGTTTGAGCTCCGTAAGACATTTCTACTTTCACAAGCCATTGGCCTCTTCTAATCCATCACAAAACACCCAGGCACGGCCACACACGGCAGGTAGACCCTTAGAACATTCACAAAACCTACACTCATTTTATTAAGTGGTGCACTATGAGGTCACACTCTCTTACAGCTAAAAAATCCTACACCTACTGTCCTTTAATAGAAAAATCAGAAAACTGAAAGCTCACTCAGGTGAAAATCCAATTTCCAGACATTGGAATTTTAAATGAATGTGAAATTACTAGGCAGCCGTGTGTCAGCTGGGCTCCTCAAGTCTCTGGCCTCAAGTCAAAAAACCTGGGTATGTGGAGGTAGATGTGGCTGCACTGATGGGGTCTCCACCTTCCATATGGGGGGACCCGAGGTCGATCCCTGGGGCTCCTGGTGGAAAAGAAGAAGGGAAAGTGTGCCTACTTGGCAAGCCAGTGCCCACGTGGTGAGCCAAGTGCCCCCACAGTGAGTCAAGTGCCCGTGCAGCAAAGCAAGTGCCCACATGGTGAGCCAAGTGCCCGCGTGAGTGCCTGCGAGGTGAGCCAGGGCCCACGCAGCAAAGCCAGGAACCCGCGGGGTAAGCTGTGCCCGTCCAAGTGAGTCATGCAACAAGATGATGACACAACAAACCAAAGACAAAGGGGAGAGCCAAGGTGAAGCACAGCAGAGACCAGGAACTGAGGTGGTGCAATTGACAGGAAACCTCTCTCCACATCAGAGGTCCCCTGGACAGAATCCAAGTGAATCCTAGAGGAGAAAAACAAGAAGATAAAAAGAGAAATAAGTACAGAAGATCACACAGTGAATGGACCTCAGCAGGGTGGGGAGGGGGCGGGGAAGAAAAAAACCAACAAACCTGGGTCTGCTCCCTGCTCTGCCTTTGTTGGCCTTGAAATGTCGGGGAAGTACTTCTTGCTGGGTCTCTGTTCATTTGTTCGTTTTTCATTTAAAATCGCACTGAACGTCATTATGGTAGAAATTTGTTAAGCTTCGATGAAATAATGTATGTAAAGGTCGTTGTGAACTATGAAGTCTGTGTTATCCCGGATCAAGTGTAAGCCATGGGGGCCAAATGGGGAGCTGGGGCTGCCATCTGTAAACGGCACTGATGGGGCCGTCAGAGCAGGTCAGGGAGCCAAGAAGGAACTCAGCGGAAGTGAAGAAGGAAGCAGAGAAAGAAGAGCAGCAGAAAGACTGAAATCTGAAAGAGAAATACAGAAAAGAGAGGCAGGTGAAGGAGTGGGGCCTGATGTCCTTCTAGTTCCGTAAGTAACAGCTGTATTCAGAGAGATTTTGCCATATCCTTGGAGCGACTCATTTTTTTCATTGATTCAAAACAACAGAGCATGAGATTCTCCTTCTACTCCTCACTTCTATGATATACTCATTAGCATTCTAGATTAATATTTTATTAACCAATAGACATTAATATGGTAGAAGTAAGCCTCAAACAAGGGTATCACAAGTGTGATAGTTGCGGGTGATCTCATATGAAAATATTGTCAAAATGGGTTTGCAACCACCATAAACCTGTTCATAGCTATCATCTACCATCAGCTTAGATCACTTCGTTTAAAGTAGGAACTTTTCCCTCTTCTATTTAATAGCATGAAATAACTGGTGGTTGCTATATTTCACAGTCTTTTGAGTTTTTTGGAATAGAATAGAATACAATAGAATGGGATAGACTGGAAGAGAGTCTAGCACATAGGAAAAAATCAATAAATATTAATTGAAAGAAGAGATTTCAAATATAATAGAATAGTTATCCTTCAAAGTTCCTCTGCTACGAAACACCTAGTCAGGCTGAATTAAAGATAACATATATAAAAAACCATAAAAATTTTAAAGTAGGTTTTTAAACTTTAAAAGTATAATTGACAGAACTGAATTATATATGGGAATGTGGTTAGAGGGGGAAATTTTAGGTTATATATATGTTACTGGAATAAAAATTAAAAGAAATCAAAGGATGATATAGCACAGTGAACCCTATTGCAAACAATGAACTATAGTTTATAGTCCAATTATAAAAATGTTCTTTCATGAATAGAAACAAATATACCACACTAATACAAGCTGTTAATAATAGGGTAGTATATGAGAACACTGAATTTTTTACATGAATTTCTGTAAATATACAACTTCTCTAATTAAAAAAAATTTTAAAAACAGAATAGAATGGGCCTCCCAAGGAGCCAGAATCCAAAGAAACAAACACTAATGACTAAATGAATTAGACCGCCCACAGATGCCCTGATGGCATGCGAAAGTCAGGGAAGTCAGAGCCTCATGTGATCCTGAGCAGCAAGAAATGGCGGGGGTAGTTTTTAGGGGCAAGGAATAGGGGAATTAAAGCATAGATTGCCCCCAATAAAATCTAAATAAATACTGAAAGGGCTAGCCACATCAATGAAAGGGTAAACTAGAGAAAGGATCTATTTACTGGGAAAGGAATCCAAGAAAGAAATGTGTCTCAGCCTCTCGGCTGGGTGGATGGACAGAGTCTCTCCTAAAACATCATAACCACTGACCTAATTCTCATACATTTGTAATTCAAATTTATACCACCTGCCTGGGTCAGGGCATGCCAAGCCAAAAAATAAACATAAAGAGAGCTGACCTGGTAAAACGTGGGGATCCTCACACGGTAAGTGCAAACCTGGTTTGCAGGAAAGCTCTCAGCCCAGGCTCTGCAGGATTCCCACATAGAGAAGCCCAGCAAGCATGAGCTCCCAACCGAAAACTACAACACTCCAGGGACTTCCAGGAAGACAGAGGGTTAAAGAAGCAGAGGGATCACATCTCTCCTAGAAAAAATAGCTAGAGAACAGTTGGAGACTGTCTGCAGGACTGGCTGGGGTCAGGGAACCTGGGGCAGGTGAGACACCACCCGGAAGAGAGAGGGATGAAGGAGACACGTCTCAGCTGACTGAGAATTCCCATGAGATGCAGAAGGAGCAACTGGTGCCCATACCACCATCTTTGGCACAGACAACAGTCTGCAGCCTGTAGCAGCTATGGAATGCATTGGCTGCAGACTGAGGGGGTTATTGGGGTCCTTTTCCCCAAGAAAGGGGAGGTGGAGGGACATAGCCTACAGCAAATTCAGATTTGGGCCAGCAAACTTGGTCTGCTGCATTGGAGGGGTCCCACACTTCCACGCAATGTGGGGCTGTGACAATGGTTGCAGACAGCCAGCAGGAAGCTAAAGATCGTGTGCCTTCTCAAACACCCTCCCCACTGCCCTGGGCTGGTTGCTGAGGAGATAGAGGCACGGAGGGTGGAGCCAGCCAAGCAGGGAGAAGCTTCTGAGAAAGTTTCATCGTGAGGCTTGGCTCACCCTGAGCACGTCGTTCTTCACTTTCCACCACTGGAAGTTCACTGAAGACCTTCCCCCCAGCACCTGGGGTCTGAGCTGAGAGGTCTGCCAAAGAGCACCAGCAGCTGGCAGACCAGAAAAGTGCATGAAAAGGGAAAAATAATAAATACAAGAGGCAGGCAGGTGCCATTACTGCCCCCCTCTCCAAAGCCCCTGGAAACTGGCCTACACCCAGTTACTAGGTCCTAAGACCTGGTTTGAGCAGTTGAACAGGGGCAGTCCTAAATATCTAGAACAAGTTGAACCAGTATCAAAGAGCAGTGGTAGTACACACTACTTAGCAATAAATCCCTAGGCAAGAGAGAGAAACTAAGAACAAGAGTAAACTCAGAATCAAAACCAGATGCCTGGACATCTGCAAAAAGTACAAGTCATACTATGAAAATGAAGGTATAAGCCAGGTAAAGGAACAAATCAAAGCTCCAGCTGAGAAACAGGACTGGAAACAACTAATCAGTAAAGGTCATACAAATTTCCTGAATCAAATCATGGCACTGAAGGGCAACATAGCTAGAGAAATAAAAGATATTAAGAAGACACTGGGGGAAGCAGACTTTGCCCAATGGATAGGGTGTCCACCTACCACATGGGAAGTCTGCAGTTCAAACCCCAGGCCTCCTTGACCAGTGTGAAGCTGGCCCATGTGCAGTGCTGCTGCACACAAGGAGTGCCATGCCATGCAAGGGTGTCCTCTGTGTAGGGGAGCCCCATACGCAAGGAGTGTACCCCGTAAGGAGAGCCGCCCAGTGCAAAAGAAAGTGCAGCCTGCCCAAGAATGGCACCACACACACAGAGAGCTGACACAACAAGATGACGCCAAAAAAGAAACACAGATTCCCAGTGCCAATGATAAGGATAGAAGCGGTCACAGAAGAATGCACAGCGAATGGACACAGAGAGCAGGCAATGGGGAGCGGAGGTGGCAGTGGGGGTGGAGGCAGGGGGAGAGGAGAGAAATTAAAAATAAATAAATAAATAAATAAAACTTTTTTAAAAAAGTCACTGGGTGAGAACAAAGAAAAATTTGAAATAATAAAAATAACAGTGGTTATGTGAATTAAAGACACAATATGTGCAATTAAAAAGACAATAGAGGCACACAACAACAGATTTGAAATAATGGAATATCAATAATGTAGAGAAAGAACAACTAAATGGAAAGGAAAGAAGAACAGAGAAAAGAGGGAAAAAATTCGGCAGGTGCTCAGGGAGTTGAATGATAGCACAAAGTGCACCAACACACGTGTTACGGCAGTTTCAGGAGGAGAAGAGAAGGGGAAAGGGCAGAAAGACTATTCGAGGAAATAATGGCCAAAAAATTCCCAACTCTCATGGAAGACATAAATACATGTGTCCAGGAATAATAGCGTACACCAATTAGAATAAATGCAAATACACCTACACCAAGACACATAATATGCAGAATGCCAAAGATAAAGAGAAAATTCTGAAAGGAGCAAGGGAAAAGTGAAACATCACATACAAGGGTTGTCCATTAATACTTACTGCGAATTTCTCCTCAGAAACCATGGAAGTAAGAAGGCAGTGGTATGATATAATTAAGCTACTGTAAGACAAAAGCAGCCAGCCAAGATTCTTTAACCAGTAAAACTGTCCTTCAAACATGACGGTGAGCTTAAAATATTCACAGATGAACAGATACTAAGAGAATTCATAAACACAAATCCAGCTCTGCAGCAAACACTAAAGGGAGTTCTGCAGCCAGAAAAGAAAAAAGAGAAAGGACTGGAGAGAGAGTAGAAATGAAGACTATCAGAAAGGTTAACCAAAAGGGAGAAATGATGGAAACAAAAAATATATGACATATACAAGTTAAAGGATAAAATGATTGAAGTAAGTAAGGCTTTTACAATAATAACATTGAAAGCTAATGGATCAACTCCCCAATCAAAAGACATAAGTTAATAGAATGGATAAAAGCACATGAGCCATCCACATGCTTACTGCAGGAGACCCACCTTACACGCAAGGATGCAAATAGACTAAAAGTGAAAGGCTGGAAAAAGATGTTTGTCCCAAACTGTAACCAAAAGAAAGAAGGGCTAGCTATACAGGAATCAGAAAAAATATATATTTTAAATACAAAAAAAAAGTGATAAGAGATGTAGAAGGCCATTAAATATTAATAAAAGGGACAATCCACCAGGAAGAAGTAACAGTAATAAATATCTAAAGCCCTAACCAGGGTGCCCCAAAATACAAGAGAAAAACTCTGGCAAAACTGAAAGGTGAAATAGGCATCTCTACAATAATAGTCGGAGACTTCCACATGCCACTCACATCAGCAGATAGAACAACTAGACAGAAGATCAACAAGAAAACAGAGAACTTGAACAATATGATAAGTGAGCTGGACTTGACAGACACATACAGAGCATTGCACCCCACATCAGCTGGTTTTACATTCTTCTCAAGGACTCATAGATCTTTCTCCAGGATAGGCCACATGTTGAGACACAATATGGCTCTCAATAAGTATAAAAAGATTGAAATTATACGAAGCTCCTTCTCTGATAATAATGGTATGAACCTGGAAATCGGATAAGAAAGAGGTAATTTGCAAATATATGGAGGGTAAATAATACACTCCTAAACAATCATCAGATCAGAGAAAAATTGCAAGAGAAATTAATAGATAAGGAGAGACGAATGACAAGAAGGACACAACTTATCAAGACTTATGCAATAACACTAAAGTAGAGCTGAGAGGGATATTTAGAGCCTCAAACGCCTATATTAAAAAAGAAAAAAGATCTAAAATCAAAGGTCTAATTGAACAGGAGAAACAAAGAAACTGAAAGCAAGCAGAAAGTATAAAATAATAAAGATTAGAGTTAAATAAGTGAAATTGAGAACAAAAAAAAACAATAGAGAAAATCAACAAACCCAAACCCTGATTCTTTTGAGAAAAACAATAAAATCCACAAATTCTTAGCAAGACTAACAAAGAATAAAAGAGAGAAATGCCAATAAATAAAATCAGGAATGAGAGGGGTGACATTACAACTAACCCCATTGAAATGAAAACGATCATAAGAGAATAGTATGAGTAACTGTATGCCAACAAAATAGACAACCTACATGAAATGGACAAAGTCCTAGAAATGCACAGACAACCTACACTGACTCCCACAATAAATACAGGAACTCAACAAACCAATCACAAGTAAAGGGATTGAATCAGTCATCAAAAAGCTTCCAAGAAAAGTCCAAGACCACATGGCTTTACAGCTGAATTCTACCAGACATTTTGAGAAGAATTAATACCAATCCTGTTTAAATTCTTCCAAAAATTAAAAAGGAGGGGAAATTACCTAACACATTTTACAAAGCGAACATCACCCTAATAGCAAAGCCAGATAAAGATACTACAAGAAAAGAAAATTACAGACCAATCCCTCTAATGAACATAGATGCAAAAATGAGCCAAAAAATGATGCAAATCAAATACAAGAAGATATAAAATTAATTATATATCACAATCAAATAAGTTTTATTCCTGGTATAAAAGAGTGCTTCACCATATGAAAATCAATTACTGTAATACACCACCTTAACAAATCCAAGGGAAAAAAATGACTTGCTCATCTCAATTGATGCAGAAAAGGCATTTGACAAAATCCAGCATCTTTTCTTGATAAAAACATTTAAAAGATAGGTATCGGGGATACTTCCTCATCATAAATAAAGGGAATATATGAAAATCCCACAGTCAACATATTAATAGTACTCAATGGAAGAAATTGAGAGCTTTCCCTCTAATATTAGGAACAAGACTAGGATGCCCACTGTCACCACTATTACTTAGCATTGTGCTAGAAGTTCTAGCTAGAGCGATTAGGCAAGACAAAGAAATAAAAGGCATCCAAATTGGAAGGAGGAAGTCAAACACTCACTTTTTGCAGATTACATGATCCTATATTTAGAAAATCCCTAAGTCTGCAACAAAGCTATGAGAGCAAATAAGTGAGTTCAGCAAAATGGCAGGATATGAGATCAACATGCAAAAATTAGTAGCATTTCTATGCACTAGTAAGGAGCACCTCAAAGGACTTTATGCGGAGGGTAAAAAGACAACCTACTGGAAAGAAATATTTGGAAATCACACATCCAACAAGTGTCTAATACCATGATATATAACAATATCCTATGACAACTATAAAAGCACAAATGTCCCGATCAAAAATGGGCAGAAGACCTCAATAGACATTTTTACAAAAAAGAAATACAAATGGTAAAAAAAAAAAAAAAACCCACAAAAAACACATGTCCAACATCATGCCTATTAGGGAAATGCAAATCAAAGCTACAATGAGATAGCATTTCACACCTACTAGAATGGACACTATTAACACAACAGAAAACTACAAGTTTAGAGAGGATGTAGAGAGACAAGAATACTTATTCACTGTTGAGGGGAATGTAGAAGAGTATAGCCACTGTGAAAATCTCCTTGGCCGTTCCTAAGGAAGCTAAATATAAATCTACCAGGTGACCCAGCAATACCACTACTAGCCATATACCCAGAAGAACTGAGAGCAGTGACATGAACATACATCTGCACACCAACATTCATAATTGTCGAAAAATGGAAAGAACCCAACTGTCCATCAACCGATAAATGCAAAAAACAACTGTGACACATACACACGATAGAATACTATTCAGCTGTAAGAAGAAATGAAGTCGTGAAGTTACGACAACATGGATGAACCTGAAGGACATTTTGTTGAGTGAAGCAAGCTGGACATAAAAGGACAAATATTGTACGATTTAGCTATTAAAAGCTAAATATGATGAGCAAGCTCATGGAGTCAATAGCTAGAATATAAGTCACAAGAGAGTAGAATGGGGTTAGAAAAATGAAAAGCTAAGGTTTAATCTGTGCAGAATTGGTAGAGAGTTGTTTGTAAATGTTTGCAAATGAACAGAAATAGCGAAAACACAGCATAAGATTTGTAATTAGTAGTGCTAATACATGGGTAGCTTAGTGGTTTGGGGTGTGGTTTTTCTTTTTTGGAGTAATGAGAATGCTCTAACATTGAAGTGATGAGAGCACAAATCAGTGATTATATCAAATGCTGTTCATTGTCCACTTTAGATAAATTATACTGTTTATGAACAAAAAAAAATAGTGTAGGTTGGGTGAAAAATAAACCAACTGTAAGATATGGACTATAGTTAATAGCAATAATTTGCTGATGCTCTTTCATAAATTTTACAAATGTTTCACAACAAGGCAAGGTATTTTTGGTGGGGTCAGATAAGTGAGCCATGTATGAGGTTATGCATGTTTGTTTGTAAGTTCACAACTTCTATTATATGATTATTGTTTCTCTATGTTCATGTACGAATGATATATTTCAATAAATTTTTTTTTAAATGAAAACAAAACACTAAGGGAAACAAGCCACCAAGAGTGCAGACTCGCCAGTACAATCACAACTTTTGGAAAAGAATGAAATAGAGTTTATAAAATAAAAAGTAAGTAATTGAAAGGAAAAATTCATTGAAAGGAAAAATTAGCTAGACAAAAATCTCAAAGCTTGACCACACATTCTGTAGGTAAGATTGAGGGAAAACAGGCCCAACCATACATTGCTGATAGGCATGAAAACTGGTGCTAGTCCTATGGAGGCTCTATATATGTAATTTATAAGAAAATTGACATGCATAAAGGTCTGACCCCCTAATACAACTTCTGGGAATATATTCTACAAATACACTTGCACATATCCAAAATGAGGTATGTACGAGCTTCCTCATCGCAACATTGTTTGTAAGAACAAAAGATTATAAACCCAACGGTCCATCCATAAGCTACACTTCCAATAAATTATGATATGTCTTTATTAGTGTCCCTGAGCTGAAATGGCAGAGTCCACAAGCTGCTTTGGGCTTAACAACAGGAGCTTCTTGGCTCACAGTTCAGGGGTCAGGGGACTTCTGCTGGCAGCATCCTCGTGGTGGCCTGGCTTTTCCATCCTTCACATGGTTGTCTTTTCTCTTCCGAGTTCCACTGCCTTGTGGCTTCCAGCTCCTCCCAGTGACTTTCTCTCTCTCTCTGAATTTCTTCTGCTTATAAAGGACTTCACTAATCTGGATTAAGGCCTTCATACAGTGAGGGCCAAACCTTAATTAAAATAATCAACAGAGGGAAGTGGATGCGGCTCAAGTACTTGGACTCCCATCTACCATACAGGAGGTCCAGGTTTCGATGCCCCGGGTCTCCTGGTGAAGGCAGGCTGGCCTGTGCGGAGTGCCGGCCCACGTGGGAGTGCCACCCCGTGCAGGAGTGCTGGCCTATGTGAAGAGGTGGTGCAGCAAGATGACACAACAAAAAGAGACACAGAGGAGAGACAACAGGAGATGCAGCAAACCAGAGAGCTGAGGTGATACAAGAGAATGCTCGCCTCTCTCCCACTCCAGAAGGTCCCAGGATCAGTTCCCAGTGCCACCTAATAAGAATACAAGCAGACACAGAAGAACACACAGAGAATGGACAAAGAGAGCAGACAAAGGGGGGATGGGGAAAGAGAAATAAATATATAAATCTTTTTTAAAAAATCAACAGAGACTGTTGATAATGGGTTCACACCACAGGAATACAGATCAAGATGAAGAACATGTCCAAATTTGAGTAAGTGATTGAATCCACCATGTAGTCTGCCCATACAATGGAATGCTATGTCACAATACAGCAAAAAAAAGAATAAGGAGGAGAGTGGATATAGCTCAACTAGTTGAGCACCTGTATCCCAGGTGCAAGGTCACAGGTTCAGTCACCAGTACCACCTAAAAACATAACAAACAAACAAACAAACAACTCTCATTAGTGAGCATGGTCCCAGGTTGGAGGTCCTGGGTTCAATTTCTGGTACCTCCTGAAAACAAAAAAAGAAAGGTTAAAAAAAAAAAAGGAAATTATGACTTGGGGAAACCTCCAAACTATATTATTGAGAATACTTAAATCAAAGTATAGAGTAAGATGCAGAATATTTTTCCTCTTGGATGAGAAAGGGGAGAAAACAAAATATTTGTATTAGCATTTCCTTGTATTTGTGTGAAGAAATCTGAGAAGATGCTGAAGCAAGTTTTAAAAAAACCAGTAGCGGTACCTGTGAAACAGAGCAAATGGGGAAAGGGCAGGAAAGAGATTATACACTCCACCTTTTTTTATTTTACTATATTTTTAATATTGTTTTAAGTTTTACACTTTGATAAATGTAAATATATTACCTAATTTAAAAACTCGATAGGTAAAATAGGAGGGTAGACCCAGCAGAAGCAATAATTAGGAATTTAGGGCAAAGTTGGGGACAAAAATAATGAGAATGCAGTGCAGAGAGACAAAAAGTGGAAAGTAACGAAGTCTAGCAGACACGGAGGAGAGAATGAAGCAGTCTGTTACATGTCCATTTGGCATTCCAAGGAGGAAAGGAGAATGAGGGAGATGAGATAGTTGAAGGCCAAGATTTTTTTCAGACTGATGAAATGTGTGACTCATTCAGTTCAGGGAGCACCATCAGTCCCAAACAGGAGCAATTAAACACACATAAATATTAGACAGATACTTTGTGTAAAATCTCAGAAAACCAAAACTGAAAAACTCCTAAGAGCTCCCAAAAAAGAAAAACACATTCTCTAGAGAGGAATTACGATTAAACAACAGGAACCCTGGAAACCAGAAACAGTGGAATAGAAACAGCAAAGGGCTAGAGGTGTCAACCAGCAACAATTCAAAGTTCCAGCCAGCAAAAATTATGGTTCAAGAGGGTGCACACCACCAGATCTATTTGCTGGAGGCGTCTAAAGGGGGCACTCTAAGGAGAGAAACAAGAAGCCCTGAGATAAGAGAAAGACGAGCATAGAAATTGGTAAGCATGTGGCTAAATATAAACAAACCTGGACTGCATTGAATAATAGTACCAATAACCAATCCAGGAGAGAAAAAATAATTAAAACTCAATCGCTGGACCAAAATAGCACTCAGAATGAGAATGTGTTATTTTACTTAAAAGCCTTCAAAAGTCCTTGTATTCCTACAAAGGAGAGAGAGAGCAAATAAATTTAGACTTTGGTAAGACTGCATCTTAACACTTATATGGGGAGCCACTAAACAATTAGAAAGTAGAGGGTATAACATTCTAAACTGGTAGAGAGAACACAATGTTAATTTCTTTAAAATCGATTAATCTAAAAGAAGCTAGGGGCGGCGGACTTGGCCCAGTGGTTAGGGTGTCCATCTACCACATGGAAAGTCTGCGGTTCAAACCTGGGGCCTCCTTGACCTGTGTGGAGCTGGCCCATGCGCAATGTTGATGCGCGCAAGGAGTGCCCTGCCACCCAGGGGTGTCCCCGTGTAGGGGAGCCCCACACGCAAGGAGTATGTCCCGTAAGGAGAGCCACCCAGCGTGAAAGAAAGTGCAGCCTGCCCAGGAATGGTGCCGCACACACGGAGAGCTGACACAACAAGGTGATGGAACAAAAAGAAACACAGATTCCTGTGCCACTGACAACAGAAGCAGACAAAGAAGACGCAGCAAATGGACAGAGAACAGACAACGGGGGGGGGGGGGGGCAGAGAGAAATAAATAAATAAATCTTTAAAAATAAAATAAAAGAAGCTAGAATGGAGGGGGAAGAAAGTGCAGAAAAAGCAATACAGAGAGAAAACATAAAATATGATGGTAGGAGAAAACTAATAAAACAATAATCACAATAAATACAAATGGACTGAACTCAAAGCTGAAAAGGTCGAGTTACTCAGATTGGATGACAAAACAAAATGCAGCTAAATGATGTTTAATGGAGACCCACCTAAACCATAAGAACATGGAGACTTTGAAAGTAAGGTAGGGGGCGGGGCAAGATGGCGTGGGAGGGAGGACACCGGCGTCATCTCTTACAAAAGACCGGCTGTGTGGTGACGAAGTGAGTCCTGCCGGAGCAGGCTGTTTCAGGAACCTGCATGGCGGGAGGTGTCTGGACATAGACCTGGAGAGACTGCAGCTGAATTGGTGTTTGCTCAAGGTGGAACTGCGGGTCTCTAACACTGAACGAGGAAGCCATGGGAAGGTAAATCCCTCCCCCCTAGGGCTAAGAGCCGTGGCGTTCACTTAGAACTGCCGGTCGTGGGGCGGAGTTTCCAAGCCCCGTGTCCCCCAAATGCGTGAACCCCAAGCCTGTGTCCCCTGAACCCCCAGGGCCCACACTAAATACCCCGAGTCCACATCTCCCGGGCCTCTGTTTCCCGAGCCCAGCACTCCCGGAAATCCGGCATTGCCCTTTCCCGTCCAGAAGCAGACTAACTGCAGGAGTGAGTGGCAGAGTTTAGGTGGGAGGTGCAGAGCGGCCATGGAGTGCAGGTTCAATTTTCCGGCCCCCCCCCCCCCCGCCCCTTTTCATTGAGTTTGGAGGAGATATTAGCTGACGTGGGGAGAGCCTAGGAATAGAGAAGAGGCAAATACGGTGAGAGAGCCCAATTTACCTAAATGCCCTGGAATAGGAAACTTGGTCTGAGAGAAGGCGGAGTCAGAAAATTAACCAGCCCCCTTGTAGCACACCTAAGGGAGAGGGACAGTAGGACGTGCTTTACAGGCTTCCAGTAGCATATTTAGGGTTCCTGGCAAGGGGTGGGTGCTCTCTCAAGAAATTAAGTCATTATTTTCTCAGGTGAGTTGGTTCACCAGGGATCCTTTTGAATTTCCTACAGGAGCCCTCATGCAGCCTTCCTGCTGCCTTGGGAGAGAAGGAAGTGAGGAAGGGAGAAAGGGGGAAGGTCAGACTCCTAAGCAATTTCTTCAATTGCAAAGAGGATTCTTTGCCTGAGGCTTTGTCTGCTCTTTTTTGTTGGTCTGATTTCTTGTTTTTTCTTCCTCTTTATCCCCCCCATCACCCCTTTTTTTCTTTTTCTTTTTTCTCCCCTCTTTCTGCTTTTTTTTCCTTCTCTCTTTCTTTCTTCTTTTTCCCCCTTTTTTCCTTTTTTTATATTAGTGCTGCAGGCAACATTTCTTATTTGCTGTGCTTCCTCATCTTTAATTTTCTCTTTTCTTTGCGTACTGATTTTGGTTACCAACGCTATCCCTTTCCTTTACATCATTCTCTCCTCCATCATGTATTGTTTCTCTTACATTCCACCTCTCTCTGTTTAGCCCCCAATATTTCTGACATTTTATCTCTAATACCTCTAATCTGTTTCCTATCGTTTATTCACTCTTTTTTTAATATGTTTAATAGTATTATTTTATTGCTATAGGTTTTTTTCTTTTTTTTATTCATTTTTTTTTAAATATTACATTAAAAAAATATGAAGTCCCATTCAACCCCACCGCCCCCACCCCCCACTCCCCCCACAGCAATACTCCCTCCCATCATCATGACACATCCACTGCATCCGGCAAGTACATCTCTGGGCATCGCTGCACCTCATAGTTAATGGTCCACATCATAGCCCACACTCTCACACGTTCCATCCAGTGGGCCATGGGGGAATCTACAATGTCCCGTAATTGTCCGTGAAGCACCACCCAGGACAACTCCAAGTCCCGAAAACGCCTCCACATCTCATCTCTTCCTCCCATTCCCTGCACCCAGCAGCCACCATGGCCACCCTTCCCACACCAATGCCACATTTTCTCTGTGGACATTGGATTGGTTGTGTCCATTGCACATCTATGTCAAGAGAGGGCTTAGATTCCACATGGATACTGGATGCAATCCTCCTGCTTTCAGTTGTAGGCACTCTAGGCTCCATGGTGTGGTGGTTGACATTCTTCAACTCCATGTTAGCTGAGTGGGGTAAGTCCAATAAATCAGAGTGTAGGAGCTGAAGTCTGTTGAGGTTCAGGGTGTGGCTATTCACTCTTTATGTTATTGTCCTCTCTTTTCTTTTTCCCTCTCTCCTGATCACAGTGACCTTTTAATTCACAGTATATTCCTCCCCATGTTCAGTTTAATATCTCATTATAGGTACTCTACTTTTTTATGGTTATAACTTTACACAGCTTCCATGAGTTCTATATCCATTCTCCTAGATCTTACATGGTTCTTCTGCTAACACTCCTTATCAATACTACTATTATATTTTTCTTTTCTTACCCTTTTTGCTTTCTCTGGACATAAAATTTTCCTTCGAGGGAACTTAGTCAACAACAAGGAAATTGAATAAGAAGAAAAAAGTGACAGAGAAGACTAAACATGCATGCAAAAACAACAACTAATTAAAGCCCAAGGCTGGAATAAGAAGAGAATCAACAGAACAAACCCAACATGATAAAATGATGACCAGATAGCAACAAAAAATTACAGACCATACCAATAACCAGGAAAACATGGCCTGATACAATGAACAAACTAAAAACCAGCAAGAGAAATGGAACACTAAACAAGTAATTAAAGCTCTCAAACCATGTATCATGGACCAATTCAATGAAGTGAAGGAAGAGATTAAGTGTATTAAGAAAACACTTGGAGAGCATACAGAAGAAATTGTGATCATGCACAAAAAGATCACAGAGGTGATGGGCATCAATAGCACAATGAAGAAATCAAAAATACACTCTTAGCAAATAACAGCACATTTGAAGAGGCAGAGGAAAGAATTAGTGATGTGGAAGACAGTACATCTGAAATCAAACAGTAGAATTAATCAATAAAAAGATAGAAAAAATCCAGCAGGGACTTAGGGACCTGAATGACAATGCAAAACGCACGAACATATGCATTATAGGCATCCCAGAAGGGGAAGAGAAGGGAAAGGGGACAGAAGGGGTGTTGGAGGAAATAATGGCTGAAAACTTCCCAAACCTATTGAGGGAGATGGATGTACATGTCCAGGAAGCACAATGCACCCTGAACAGCATAAATCCCAACAGGCCTACCCCAAGACATATACTTGTCAAATTATCCAATGCACAAGACAAAGAGAAAATACTAAAAGCAGCCAGAGAAAAGAGAACCATCAGATACAAGGGAGGCTCCATAAGATTAAGTGCTGATCTCTCATCTGAAACCATGGAGGCAAGAAGGCAGTGGTATGACATAGTCAAGGTACTAAAAGAAAAGAATTTCCAACCAAGAATACTCTATCCAGCAAAGCTAGCATTCAAAAATGATGGAGAGCTCAAAATATTCACAGATAAACAGAAACTAAAAGAGTATGCCAACAAGAAATCTGCCCTTCAAGAAATACTAAAGAGAGTTCTGCATGAGGAAAGAAACAAACAGGAAAGACAGAGTTGGAGGACAGTATAAGAACAACTAAAATTACAAAAAAAATAAGGGGGGGGGGATCAAACAACATAAGACAAACACAAATCCAAAGAAAATATGGCTAATATAAGTAATTCCTTGAAAGTAATAACACTACATGTCAATGGATTAAACTCACCTGTTAAGAGACACAGATTGGAAGATTGGATAAGCAAATATGTCCCATCTATATGTTGTCGACAAGAAACTCATCTTAGACCCAGGGATTCAAGGAGATTGAAAGTGATTGGCTGGAAAAAATTCTTACAAGCAAACAATAACCAAAAAAGGGCAGGAGTAGCTATATTAATATCAGAAAAAATAGACTTTAAATGCAAAACAATTGTGAGAGACAAAGATGGACACTACATATTAGTGAAAGGGATAATCTTTCAAGAAGAACGAACAATCATAAATATTTACGCTCCTAACAACTGTGCCTCCAAATACGTGAGGCAAACACTAGAAAAACTAAGTGAAAGTATAGATGCCTCTACAATTATAGTGGGGGACTTTAATACACCACTATCAACTTTGGACAGAACATCTCAAAAGAGAATCAATAAAGAAACAAAAACTTTGAACAGTATATTAGTGGAGCTGGACCTAATCGACATATACAGAACATTACATCCAAATACAGCAGGATATACATTTTTCTCAAATGCACATGGATCATTCTCCAAGATAGACTATATGCTAGGCGACAAAGAAAGACTCAATGAATTCAGAAAGATCAAAATCATACATAATAATTTCTCTGACCAGAGGGGAGTGAAGCTGGATATCTGCAAGGGCCAAAGGCCCAGATTTCACAACAAGATATGGAAATTAAACAGCACACTCTTAGACGAACAGTGGGTCAAGGAGGAAAGCTCAAAATAAATTAATAACTACCTTGAAACTAATAAAAATAATAATACAACATACAAAACTTATAGGATGCAGCAAAAGCAGTACTGAGAGGGAAATTTATAGCCATAAATTCATACATCAAAAAAGAAGAAAGAGCTAAAATTGAAGTACTAAATGCACACTTGGAGGAATTAGTAAAAAAAGAACAGATTAACCTCAAAGGAAGAAGAAAGAAATAACAAAGATAAGAGCAGAACTAAAAGAAATAGAAAATAAGAAAGCACTTGAAAAGATAAACAAAACCAAGAGCTGTTCTTTGAGAAGATCAATAAAATTGATAAATCCTTAGCTAGACTAACAAAGAAAAAAAGAGAGAAGATACAAATACACAAAATAAGGAATGAGAAAGGAGATATCACCACTGAACCCACAGAAATAAAGACTATCATAAGAGGATACTTTGAAAAACTATATTCCAACAAGAAGGACAATTTAGAGGAAATGGACAAATTCCTAGAAACATATAAGCAGCCGCTATTCATAAAAGAAGAAATTGATGATCTCAACAAACCAATCACAAGTAAAGAGATAGAATCAGTCATTAAAAACCTCCCAACTAAGAAGAGCCCAGGACCAGACAGCTTCACAGGTGAATTCTACAAAACATGCTGGAAAGAACTAATGCCAATCTTGCTGAAACTCTTCCAAAAAATTGAAACAGAAGGAACATTGCCTAACTCATTCTATGATGCCAACATTACCCTGGTACCAAAGTCAAACAAAGACACCACAAGAAAGGAAAATTACAGACCAATTTCTCTAATGAACCTAGATGCAAAAATCCTCAACAAAATACTTGCTACCCATATTCAACATCACATTAAATGAATTACACACTATGACCAAGGGGGATTCATTCTGGGTATGCAAGGATGGTTCAACATAAGAAAATCAATCAATGTAATACACCATATAAACAGATTAAAGGGAAAAAAATCACATGATCATATCTATAGATGCAGAAAAAGCATTTGACAAAATACAGCACCCTTTCTTGATAAAAACACTGCAAAAGATTGGAATGCAAGGAAATTTTCTAAACATGATAAAGGGTATATATGAAAAACCCACAGCCAATATCATTTACAATGGTGAAATCCTAAAATCTTCCCCTTTAAGATCAGGAACAAGACAAGGATGCCCACTATTACCCCTTCCATTTAACATTGTCTTAGAAGTACTTGCTCAAGCACTGAGGCAAGACCCAGATATAAAAGGCATCCAAATTGGAAAGGAATAAGTCAAAATTTCATTATTTGCAGATGACATGATCCAATACATAGAAAATCCAGAGAAGTCTGTAAGAAAGCTTCTAGAACGCATAAATGAGTTCAGTACAGTCACAGGTTATAAGATCAATTTGTAAAAATCAGTAGCATTTCTGTACACCGATAATGAGCAAGCTCAGGAGGAAATCAAGAAACAAATACCATTTACAATAGTAAATTTAAAAATCAAATACCTAGGAATAAATTTAACTAAAGATGTAAAAAACTTATACACAGAGAACTACACAATACTGTTCAAGGAAATCAAAGAAGACTTAAATAAATGGAAGAATATTCCCTGTTCATGGATAGGAAGACTAAATATTAAGATGTCTATCCTACCAAAACTGATCTACACATTCAATGCAATCCCAATAAAAATCAACACAGCATTCTTTAAGGAACTAGAAAAACTAGCTATGAAATTTATTTGGAAGGGAAAAAGGCCCTGAATAGCCAAAGATATATTGAAAAAGGAAAATGAAATTGGAGGAATCACACTACCTGACTTCAAAACATACTACAAAGCTACAGTAGTGAAAACAGCATGGTATTGGCACAAGGATAGACACACTGACCAATGGAACTGAATTGAGAGTTCTGATGTAGATCCTCATATATATAGTCATATAATATTTAATAAAGCCACCAAACCCTCTCAACTGAGAGAGAATGGCCTCTTCAACAAATGGTGCCTGGAGAACTGGATATCCATATGTAAAAGAATAAAAGAGGCTTACCAACTCACACCTTATACAAAAATCAACTCAAGACAGATCAAAGACCTAAATATAAGAGCCAAGACCATAAAGACTTTCAAAAGCAGTGTAGGGAAGCATCTACAGGACCTTGTAATAGGAAATGGCTTCATGAACTTCACACCGAAAGCACAAGCAGCAAAAGAACAAATAGATAAGTGGGATTTCCTCAAAACTAAAGCCTTCTGCACCTCAAAGGAGTTTGTCAAGAAAGTTAAAAGAGAACCCACACAATGGGAGAAAATATTTGGTAACCATATATCTGATAGGAGACGTATGTCCTGCATGTATAAAGAACTCCTATATCTTGAAAATAAAAAGAAAAACAACCCATTTTAAAAATGGGAAAAAGATTTAAACAGATACTTCTCCAAAGAAGAAACACAAATGGCTGAAGACCATATGAAAAAATGTTCCAAATCTCTAGCTATTAGGGAAAGGCAAATCAAAACTACAATGAGGGAAGTGGACTTGGCCCAGTGGTTAGGGTATCCGTTTACCACATGGGAGGTCCACGGTTCAAACCCCAGGTCTCCTTGACCTGTGTGGTGCTGGCTCACACGCAGTGCTGATGCGTTCAAGGAGTGCCCTGCCACGCAGGGGTGTCCCTGCGTAGGGGAGCCCCACGTGCAAAGAGTGCACCCCATAAGGAGAGCCGCCCAGCACAAAAGAATGTTCAGCCTTCCCAGGAATGGTGCCGCACACACGGAGAGCTGACACAACAAGATGATGCAACAAAAAGAAACACAGATTCCCATGCCATTGACAACAACAGAAGCGGACAAAGAAGAACACGCAGCAAATAGACGCAGAAAACAGACCGGGGCGGGGGTGAAAATTTAATAATATAAATAAATAAATAAATACAATGAGATACCATCTTACTCCCATAAGATTGGCAGCTATGAAAAATACAGGCGGCAGACTTGGCCCAGTGATTAGGGCATCCGTCTACCACATGGGAGGTCCAAGGTTCAAACCCCGGGCCTCCTTGACCTATGTGGAGCTGGCCCATGCGCAGTGCTGATGCGCGCAAGGAGTGCCATGCCATGCAGGGGTGTCCCCCGCATAGGGGAGCCCCACGTGCAAGGAGTGCGCCCCATAAGGAGAGCCACCCAGTGCGAAAGAAAGTGCAGCCTGCCCAAGAATGGCACCGCCCACACGGAGAGCTGACACAACAAGAAGATGCAACAAAAAGAAACACAGATTCCTATGCCATTGACAACAATAGAAG
This sequence comes from Dasypus novemcinctus, assembly GCF_030445035.2. Classification (NCBI taxonomy): domain Eukaryota; kingdom Metazoa; phylum Chordata; class Mammalia; order Cingulata; family Dasypodidae; genus Dasypus; species Dasypus novemcinctus. The sequence goes on along the minus strand of NC_080678.1, from coordinate 79,566,273 downwards.
CAGACAAAGAAGACGCAGCAAATAGACACAGAGAACAGACAACTAGGGTGGGGGGGGGGAAGAGGAGAGAAATAAATAAAAAGTAAATATTAAAAAAAAAAAGAAAAAAGAAAAATACAGAAGACTACAAGTGCTGGAGAGGATGTGGAGGAATAGGAACACTCATCCACTGCTAGTGGGAATGCAGAAGAATCCAGCCATTCTGGAGTACAGTTTGGCAGTTTCTCAAAAAACTAGCTATAGATTTGCCATATGACCCAGCAATTCCACTGCTGGGTATATACCCAGTAGAACTGAAAACAAGGACACAAACCGATATATGCACACCAATGTTCATAGCAGCATTGTTCCCTATTGCCAAAAGTTGGAATCAACCCAAGTGCCCATCAACAGATGAATGGATAAATAAAATGTGGTATATACATACAGTGGAATACTACTCAGCTTTAAGAATGAATACAGGACAAACGCATGTGATAACATAGATGAATCTTGAGAATCTTATGTTGAGTGAAGCAACCCAGGCATTGAAGGTCAAACACTACATGACCTCAATGATATGAAATAAGTAAACCAAGCTTAAGACCAGATGATAGGCTTAAAGGAATTTAGGGGGTAAAGAAAGGTTGCGAGCTGACACCTACCCAGGTGAAATCTCTAATAAGCTGGAGGTAAGTATTTGTACAGGGAAGGGATAAAATGGGGGCATAGGGATACCTTTGGGTGGGGCTTTGTGGGCTTGAGGGGGCTAGGGATGGGAGGATGGGATGACCCAAGAAATTGAGGGGAGGGTGGGGGAACATATGAACATAGGAGATGGTCAGGTATGTGGTTGAGAGTATAATGTTGAGAAAATTGTTTCAAAAATATAATAAGGAAGGTTACCTGTTTAAGATGCTTAAAGGGGAGAATCTGACAGGACAGGCTTCTAGGGAGTGTGTGAGTGCTCATTTTGTCATAGTGGGTTGTGTCATTGGATAGAGACCCATACAATGGGAGTGAAGGTATATGCACATCCCGGGGAGGACTCATGTTCTCAAATAGAGGGAATTGTATCTCTCAAGAGAAATGGTGGCTCCCAATGCATTAGGGCAGTCGAGCATGTCAAGCCTTCAACAGTGTTGCAAGTATCTTTGAACATGGCCCTTCAAGCAATGAAGAGTCATTGTCACTGTGGGCTCTGAGGGGAGAGGGATAGAGGTATTGAATAGGTGGAATCAGTGTAACTGTGGGGCAATGGAAGTGTTCCACAAGATTATGCAAGGATGGATATAGGACATGTTAAATTACACCAAAAATGTATAGGGCCGTATAGACAAAAATGTAAATCATAATGTAAAACATAAGATACCTAAACATTTAGAAAATTGTATAGTCTAAAATATAAACCACAATGTAAACCCAAGTGTAACCTTGTTTGAACGCTATTGTCTCAAAATCTGTACATCAGTTGCAATAAATACAGTATGAACATGTAAAAAGATTATTGCTGGGGAAGGGACAAAGTGTCTGATGTTGAATATGTGGGAGTACTGTATATTGTATATATGAATTACTGTGGTCTAAAAATTTTGTGAAGACAAGCTTAATAATTAGAAGAAAAAAAAAGGAAAAAGAAAGGACATAGACACTGAGGAAGAGATGGAAGAAGTTGCCTTGCCAATGTGCACACAGGGCAACTCTTATTGCAGTGATGGAAGGCAAAATATCAAAAACAAAACTTTTTCATTTTTTAATTTTTTGATACCCCAATTTATTTTTACTTTAAGTTTTCTAAATTAGTTTGTATTCTATATCTACCCTCTAAACCCATCACTATAATCATTTTACTATTAATGGAACCTGGCAATATATCGAGCTTCATTTTCGGGAAGGTTTTGGACCACAGAGGGGTTCGATGGTGGTGGGGGAGGAATACTAGAGAGGGGTGTTATTGGTGGGGGGTGCATGGTTGGGAGGGAGTTCTCCAGGACATATATGCGGGGTGCATAAAAATGTTTGGATATATTCATAGTGGTCATAGTTGGGAACGACGGCTGGGGGAGGGCTGAGTTCCTGGCCAGGAGAGCTCTGTCACATTCCCTAATGGAATAGTAACAATCCCCTGAGTGCAATGGCTAAGACCAATAAGGAAGGATGGTTCAACAATGAGCCCTTGATGCTAATGACTTTGCTGCTGAAATAAGAACTAGGCCTAGAGCTGCAGGGTGACTAACAGTTACCTCCTGAGAGGCTCCGTGTTGCTCAAATGTGGCCAGTCTCGAAGCCAAACTCAGCATGTAAATGCATTGCCTTCCCCCCAGTGTGGGACATGACTTCCAGGGATGAGCCTCCCTGGCACCAAGGGATTACTACCAAGTACCAGCTGATGTTGTGACTGGAAAATGACCTTGAGTAAAAGGGTCAACTCAGACCAGCAGAATATCTCAGCCTACTTGTAATATCAGGAGTTAAAAATTCCTTTTGACCTTGAATAAAAGGGGGAAATGGAAAGGATAAATGAGTTTATATGACTATGAGTCTCCAAAAAAGAGCTGGGAGATCATCAGAGGGGTCGCCCTTACGTCACCTCAGCAGAGTCCCAGAGACAGCTAAAGTAGATACAACCCAAGGTATTGGTTCTTCTGAGGGCTAAGGGACCCACAGGTTGTATGATCATGGCAGATGGACTTCAGTGCCATGTCAGTTGGCCCTACTTTGGAGTTTGTGTCCTTGAGTGTGATGGAGTTGGACTCAGATGTGATCTTTGTTCACAAGCCTCTCCTGTCACTTTTACCGGACATGTGTTTGCCGCTGGGGTTTAGTGTATACTCAGGGGACCTGAATCTCTGGACTGTCCATGTGATAGCCAGGCCCTGAGCCTCAACAGACTTGAAACTGCTGCCCTCTGCTTTACTGGACTTACCCCAGCCAGCTAACAGGGAGGTGAACAAGGTCAACCATCAAATCACAGAGCCAAGAGCGCCTACAACTTCAAACAGGAGAATTGCGTCCATCATCCAAGTGGAATCTAAGCACCCTCTCAATACAGAGGTGGAGCAGACATAACCATCCCAGGGTCCACAGAATGGAGGAATAGAGTATGGATTAGAGTGGACTTACTGATATTCTATTCTTGAACTATTGTGATTAGGAATGGAAGTAAATGTAGCATTGAGATGGAAAAAGTGGCCATGGTACCTACTGATGATGGGGAGTGGGAAGAAGAGATGTGACGTGGGGGCATTTTCAGGACTTGGAGTTGTCCTGTGTGGTACTTCAGAGACAGTTACTGGACATTGTATGTCCTCCCATGGCCCACTGGGTGGCCCGGGAGAGAGTGTAAACTATAATGTGGACCATTGACCATGTGGTGCAGCAGTGCTCAAAGATGTAGTCGCCAAGTGCAATGAATGTCCCATGATGATGGAGGAGGTTGTGGTTATGGGAGGAGTGGGGTGAGGGGGATGGGGGGCGGTATATGGGGACGTCATATTTTTTTAATGTAACATTAAATATAAATAGAAGACAAAAAAATTTTTTTTAAAAAGTATGGTAGAGGAAGGTCTCCTTGCTGAGCACTATCTACAGAAAATTGGGATAGCTCTGATAATATCAGACAGAACAGACTGCGACAAAGCATTATTAGGCACCAAAAAAAAAAAAAAGGAAACCCCCTTATAATGATAAAGTTCAATTAATGTGAAAGACAACACAATGCTAAACTTCTTTAATGAAAGAACTTAAAAATAAACAAAGCAAAACTGGACAGAGAAATTGAACAGCTTATCTTCATGCTGTGGAATTTCACAATGATTCTCAGTAATTAATACATCAAGGGACCATAGATTTGAACAAGAACACTGCATCCAAATGCACATTCTTCTAGAGCACACAGGAACAAATACAAAAACTGAAAAATTTCAAAACAGTTCAAAGATGGGTATCCTAGACCACATTTTGACAACAACACAGCTAAGAAATTAATATTCACAAAGTAGCATTTAAAACCCCCTATGCTTAAAAGCTTTAAAAACATGCTTTTAAATAATTCATAGGTCATAGAAGAAACCACAATAAAATTTAGTAAATTTAGAAAAGTAGGCAGTAATGAAATTACTACATACCAAAATAAGAGAGAGAATTTACAAGATTTTAGAGGAAAATGTAGAGTCAAAAATGCTTACCTTAAAAAAAGAAAACTGAAAATTATTGAACTAAGGGTCTAACTTGAGAAATTAGAAAAAGAATAATAGAAGAACCCAGAGGATACGAGGGAAAGAAGTGAAAGGATAAGAAATCAATTAATAAACTAGAAAAAAATGACAAAATAGAGGGGATCCCTACAGCTAAAAGCATGTTCTTTGAAAAAAATAAATAAAAAATATAAAAATCTTTGGCAAGACTGATCAAGAATGAGGAGAAAAGCCATAATAATAATTTTTAAAATCCATGATCAAAGAAGAAATATAACTACTGATTCAGAAAAATTTTTAAATGAAAGAGAATATTGTAAATGGCTTCATGCCAGAGAGCCAGGCAGACTGGAAACTTTCCTAGGAGAGGGTACCTTGCTAAAACATTGCAGAAAAAAATAAAAGTAAGAAAAGAAAACCCAAATAGAGCCATAGACCACTGAAGTAATAGAGAGAGTCATGAATTTCTACCCAGCTACAAAAATGGCATATAAGAATATACATAAGATGAAACACGCTTCAGTTTATTTGATGAGACTGAGGGTAACACATTTGTGTGGTGAGGAAGAAGATCCCCAAAGTGTCACAAAGCTGTAAAGAAAAGGGAGCAAAGAATCATCACAGGATGAAGAGAACAGTACCTGTGACTGCATTTTGGATCTTTTAAATATATACAACCATTAAAAACGAAATCGTTTCTTTAAGGACCTCTTGGGTTACAGGTCATGTCTGCAGTTTGTGTGGTATATACAATTTATTCAAGTAGCTGTAAACAGCATCGATGTCTCTCTTACGCCGCCTGCATAGAGGCTCCCTGGAGCTTTGCTGTCAAGATTAGGAACCCTGATGTAAACTATGAACTATAATTAATAATATTTTAATAATATCAATTGTAATAAAGGTACTACTCTAAAGTTAATAATACTGAAAAATGGGGGAAGACGGTATATGGAGACTCTGTACTTTCTGCATGATTTTTCTGGAAATTTCTCTACTAAAAATAAAATTGTAAAAACCATGTAGGATATCCCTACACCAGATAATGAAGTTGTACCCCTTACCATAACCAAAAATTAACTAGAAATGGATTATACACTTACATTATCTAAAAGTATAAGGTTTTTAAAAGGAAGCAAAAGAGAAAATTCTCAGGACATTGGCAAAGCCTTCTTAAATACAGTACCAAAGGCATAAACAAAAAAGAAAGAAAGAAAGAAATATTGGACATTATCAAGATGAAAAACGTACATGCTTCAAAGGATGCCAGCAAGAAAGCAAAAAGAGGATGTGAGGGCGATCTGGCTGCGACATCTGTCACCTCTTTGCTCACCAGTGTTGATTCAGCTGACCTGGCTGGCAAGGCGGGGGTCCCCTTCCTCCCTCACCCCCCACGTGCGTCCCTCCCAAAGCCACGCACTCATCAAAGAGGCCGACCTTCCCGCTAGAGGAGGACCCTGCTCGGGTCAAGGGCATACGAGTGGCTGCGCTCCCCTGCTACAACCTCCAGACTAGCTCTCAGGAAAGCAAAAAGCCATGCTACAAGATGGCAGAAAATATTTGCAAATCAGATATTAGATCAGGGTCTATAATTGAGAAAATGTAAGAACTACTGCAGTTCATGAATAAAAAGAAATTACCAAATTAAAAAGTGGACAAAGTAATTGAATAACCATTTCACCAAGGTGTACAAATGGCCAAAAAACACTTAAAAAGATGCTTAACATCATTAGCCATGAGGACATCCAATTCAAAACCACAGAGGGGCACCACACAACTCTCTGGACACACTAAAAACTACTAGCTGAACCCTTCGAATGGGTGCATCGTGTGGTATGTAATTATATTTCAACGAAGCAGTTTTGAAACCCACGCTGACAGGGCCTGACAGCTGAGAGCCGCGCTCTTGCTGACACTCGTGTCTGAGGAAAAGCTGGGCTGCGAGCGTCTCTCGGGGCTGTTCAGCTCCAGAGGGCAGAGGCCCTCGGGCTCACGAGCCACGGCAGTCGTGGTACACGGAGCTGCCACTGCTCCTGGGGGGCCGCCCCCACCGGCAGCTCCTGGACATGGGCCCCCTGAAACCTGCTGACCGCACGTTCCATCAGTCCCTGGAAGGACCCGTGGCGACCCTCACGCCTCACCCGCAACCTCAGGGAGGAGGAAACAGCCCAGAAAGGGGTGAAGCCTCCTGCCACGAGCCCACGGCGGGGTTCTGGTGGAGCTGGGGGTGCTGGAACCCGCTCCCTCCACCTCCCTTCTCTCTTCTGTGGATTTTCTCTTTTTTTGTGGGGCCCCCCTCCCTCAGACTGGTCTTCTCAGCACTGTCAGAACTGACCTCCTCGGGCCAGGCCTCCTGGCAGGCCATGGCGGCTGCAGGCTCTGGGAGGCGGGGCCGGTTCTGAGGAGGCAGCTAAGGCCCTGTTCCCGGAAGAGCAGGGGAGACGACGGTGGACACGACCTTGAGGGATGAGCCATCCCGTGGTGTCACTCGTGGTCGGTCCTGTGCTCTTTTTTTTTTTTTAAAGATTAATTTTTATTTATTTAATTCCCCTTCCCCGGTTGTCTGTTTTCTGTGTCTTTTTGCTGCGTCTTGTTTCTTTGTCCGCTTCTGTTGTCGTCAGGGGCACGGGAAGTGTGGGTGGCGCCATTCCTCGGCAGACTGCTCCCTCCTTCGGGCTGGGCAGCTCTCCTTATGGGTGCACTCCTTGCGCGTGGGGCTCCCCTACGCGGGGAACACCCCTGCGTGGCAGGGCACTCCTTGCGCGCATCAGCACTGCAAGAAGAAATACAAATGGCAAGAAAGCACATGAAAAAATGTTCCAAATCTCTAGCTATCAGGGAAATGCAAATCAAAACCACAATGAGATACCATCTTACACCCATAAGATTGGCAGCTATGAAAAAAACAGAAGAATACAAGTGCTGGAGAGGATGTGAAGGAAGGGGAACACTCATCCACTGCTGGTGGGAATGCAGAAGGATCCAACCATTCTGGAGAACAGTATGGCGGTTTCTCAAAAAACTAGCCATAGATTTGCCATATGACCCAGCAATACCACTGCTGGGAATATACCCAGCAGAACTGAAAACAAGAACACAAACCAATATATGTACACCAGTGTTCATAGCAGCATTGTTCACTATTGCCAAAAGTTGGAATCAACCCAAATGCCCATCAACAGACGAGTGGATCAATAAAATGTGGTATATACACACAATGGAATACTACTCGGCTGTAAGAACAAACACACTACAAACACATGTGATAACATGGATGAATCTTGAGAACCTTATGTTGAGTGAAGCAACCCAGACATTGAAGGACAAATACTACATGACCTCAATGATATGAAATAAACAAGCTGCCCTAGATAGCAAGAGACTGAACGATAGGCTTGCAGGAAATCGGAGGGTGGAGGAAGGATATGAGCCGATGTCTGCAGGGGTGGAATTTAAGACGAGATGGTGGTAAGTATGAACACAAAGAAGAGATAAAAGGGGGGCAAAGGGTTGCCTTTGCTTGGGGCTTTGCGGGTTTGAGGGTGGCTGGGGAGGGACGGGTGGGTAACGTTGCCCAAAAGTGGGGGGAGGGAGGGGTAGCATACGAACCAGGAGAGGGTCAGGTGTTGGTGGAGAGTAAAATGCCGAGAAAATCATATCAAAATATAATAAAGAGGGTTACCTGTTTAGAATGCTCGGAGGGGAGGGTCTGATGCAGGACGGGCTCCTGGGGAATGTCTAAATGCTCATTCTGCCAGAGTGGGTGACACCATGGGGTAGAAACCCAAGTAGTGAGAGTGGGGGTGGACCCACATCCTGGGGAGGACTAATGCCATCCAATAGAGGGAACTGTATCCCTCGAGAGAAAGGGTGGCTCCCAGGGCATTGGGGCAGTTGAGCAAGTTAGGCCCTGAACACTATTCCATCTATCTCTGGAAGTGGCTCCTCAGGAAACGGAGGTTGGCTATCACTGAGGGCACTAAGGTGGAAGGGAAAATGGACGTTAAATGTGTGGAACCAAAGTAAATGGGGGGTAAGAGAGGAGTTTCTTGAGAGTACACAAGGATGGATATAAAACATGTAATATTACACCATAACATATAGGAGATGACAGACTGATAATGTAAACCATAATGTAAAACATAGGATAACTAAAAATGTAAAGAACTGTGTATCCTAAAGTATGCACCATAATGTAAATACAGATGTCACCTTGTTAGAAAGCTAATGTCTCAGACTCTGTACATCACTTTAAGTAAATATGATATGAATAGGGCGTAAGAGTATCACTGTGGAAGGGAAAAGGTTTTCTGGTGGATGTGTGGGAGTGCTGTATATTATATATATACATTGCTGTGGTCTAGGACTCCTGTGAAGAAAAGCTGAATAATTAGGGGGGGGGGGGGAAAAAAAATAGGATGTGGAATTTTTTCAAGTCAACATTCTTTATCTAAGTTCTTTATCTAACTTTATCCAAGTTCTTTATCTATCCTTTAAACTCATCGCTATATGCCATTCCCTAGTAAGGTACCATGACATTATATTGGGCTTCAAATTTCGGGGAGTTCTGGATCACAGAGTGTTTCAACAATGGCAATGGAGGGATACTGGTATGGGATACCAATGACAGATGATATATGACTGACAGGGAGCTGTACAGAACATATGTCCAGGGTGCATGGTAATGTTTGGATATACTCATAGTGGCAACAATTAAAAACCACAGTAGGGGGGGTACTGGGTTCCCGGCCAGTGGTGCTCTGTCGTGGTCCCTAGGGGAGCAGCGACAGTCTCCCAGGTACAGTGGTGGGGACCGGGAGGGAGTGAGGGTTCAACAGTGAGCCCCTGATACTAATGACTATGCTTGTGAGCTGATAAACCCAAAATAATAACAAGGCCTAGAGCAACTTTGTGCCTGGGAATTTCCTTCTGTCAGCCTTCATGTTACTCAAATGTGGCCAGTCTCGAAGCCAAACTCAGCATGTAAATGCAATGCCTTCCCCCCAGCGTGGGACATGACACCCGGGGATGAGCCTCCCTGGCAACGAGGGACCACTATCAACTACCAACTGATGATGCAACTGGAAAATGACCTTATACGGAAGGTTCAATGCGGATCAGCAGAATATCCATGTCTACATAAAATACCATGACTTTAAAATGCTGTTTGACCTAAAGTAAGGGGGAAATGGAAAGGAGAAATGAGTTTATATGGCTACGAGTTTCTAAAAAAGAGTCTGGAGGCTGGCAGAAGGTTTGCCCTCATGCACAACTGAGCAGAGTCAGAGAGACAGATAAAGCAGATACAACCCCCAGATATTGGTTCCTTTGAGGGCTAAAGAGACCCATGGGAGTTATGGTCATGGCCGATGGGGTTAACTACCAGAGCAGATGGCCCCTCTTTGGAAATGGTGTTTATGTGTGATGAATCTGGACTCAGATGGGATCTCCCTTCATAAGACTTTCATGCTAATGTGCTGGAGGTGCAGTTAATGTTGGGGTTTAAGATATATTTAGGGGATTTGAATCTCTGGACTGACAATGTGATAGCCAGATCCTGAGCCTCAACAGACTCCAGCACCTACAATCTGATTTATTGGACTTACCACACTCAGCTAAGATGGAGGTGAAGGACAACCACCACACCATGGAGCCTAGAGTGATTACAACTGAAAATGGGAGGATTGCATCCAGCATCCAGGTGGAATCTGAGCCTCCTCTTGACATAAAGGTGCAATGGACACAACCAATCCAGTGTCCACATAGAAGAGGTGGCATTGGATTGGGAAAAGTGGACATAATGGACAAAGGGTATGGGGAAAGGCAGGAAGAGATGAGAGGTGGAGGCGTCTTCGGGACATGGAGCTGCCCTGGATGGTGCTTCAGAGGTAATCACCGGACATTGTAAATCCTCACAGGGCCTACATGATGGAATAGAGGAGAGTATGGGCCATGATGTGAACCAATGTATATGAGGTGCAGAGGTGCCCAAAGATGTACTTACCAAATCCAATGGATGTGTCATGATGATGGGAACGAGTGTTGTTGGGGGGGGGGGAGAGGGGGGGTGGGGGGGTGGGGTTGAATGGGACCTCACATATATATTTTTAATGTAATATTATTACAAAGTCAATAAAAAAAAAAAAAAAAAAAAGATTAATTTTTATTTATTTAATTCCCCTCCCCCGGTTGTCTGTTTTCTGTGTCTTTTTGCTGCGTCTTGTTTCTTTGTCCGCTTCTGTTGTCGTCAGGGGCACGGGAAGTGTGGGTGGCGCCATTCCTCGGCAGACTGCTCCCTCCTTCGGGCTGGGCAGCTCTCCTTATGGGTGCACTCCTTGCGCGTGGGGCTCCCCTACGCGGGGAACACCCCTGCGTGGCAGGGCACTCCTTGCGCGCATCAGCACTGCGCATGGGCCACCTCCACACGGGTCAAGGAGGCCCGGGGCTTGAACCGCGGACCTCCCATGTGGTAGAGGGACGCCCTAACCACTGGGCCAAAGTCCGTTTCCCGGTCCTATGGACCTTTGTTCCTGTCACAGAGGCAGTTGGAGGTTGAGTGTGTGAGAACAGTCCCCACACCTGCCCGATCGCCTCACCTCAGGACCAGGACTTTGCCTCCCAAAGTCACCTCCGTGAGTCACTGCACCCAGAGGAACCTCACCCACACTGACCTCAGGCAGGTCCAAGGTCAAGGAGACCCTGGACCTCTGATCCCACCCAGGCCCTCTCACCAGCAGGTCCCACCTGTGGCGGCAGCCTCAGGCCAGGGCGCTCGTGAGGGCCACTGGTTTACCTCACAAAGAGGGGCGGCAAGACAGCCCGTCCTGGGGGAGCAGGTTCAGGGTCAGGGCCAGGGCTGGGGTGTAGGAGTGGGCAGGAAGGGGCAGCATGTTCTGATCAAGGTCTGTTTTCTTCCCATGCTGCTCGGGGAGGAGGGATGGCCACATTTATGAACACTTGCTGAGGGCCAGGCACTGCTAAGCCCTTCACAGCTATCACCTCCCGGCCCTCCCAGCAACCATAGGGGCCTACATCAGTATTAGCCTTGCTTTCAGGTGAGGAAACTGAGGCACAGGGAGGCTTAAGAAACTTACCGGTCCTGCCCCAAGCTGGGTAGCCTGTGCCCAGCGCCCTTGCTCTCAAGTCAGTCTACACTGACTCTCATGCTTGAAAAACCACAATGGCGCTGTGTGTCAGAAGCAGCCACATGGCCCCTGCTGGCCTGTCATCACCGTCAGACTGAACCACCAAGTCCTCAGGTCCCTGGCTGCATCCTGAGCACCTCCTGCCTGGCTGGGGGACCCCGGGCCACAAGGTGCTCCACAGAAGAGCCTCTGGCCCTCACAGCTTCCTGACAGCTGTCAGCAGGGCCGGATGAAGGAGGTGGTGACAGGGTGGGTGCCGGTGGGAGGAGGGGGTGATGAGGACCCACGACCACAGCATGGGGGGCGGGACCGGAAGCAGAAGTGATGACAATGGTGGCCTGGGTGATGAGCTGTGTGGGGAGGCGGCCCAGGGCCACCACCACTGTTCCAGGAGCTTAGGGGGAGAGAGGCGTCTCCAGGAGTTTCTCAGCATAGGACTCCAGGTAAGGAGGGAGAAGGTTGGGGAGGCCGGGAACCCTGGGAAGGGACAGGGGGATGGGTGTAGGGGCTGCTCCTCAGGGGAAGAGCCTGACAATGCAGGACGTGCTGTGTCCTCTGCTATGAGAGAACAGAGTTCCAGACTGTGCTCCATCAACTTCCTGGGAGGTCTTGGGTCCACTCTGGCCCTCAGTTTCCTCATATATAAAACAAAGTGTCAGAATACACAGTTTCTGAGGTCTCTTCAAATGCTGACGAAGAAACCTGAAGAGGGACTTCCTGGGAGATATAGGGCAGAGACTGAGGTGCCTGGAACTACCCTGGTTAAGGGCGCTGTGCTGGCTCTCTACATGGAACCATGGGGGACCTCTGAAAGACCCTTCCGGGATCCCGTGTTGCCTGGGTTTCCACCTATCAAGTCAGTCCTTTGGGTAAAGGCACAGAAGTGTCCAGCGAAAATTCACGGGACCTTCCTGCCCTGCATAATCCCTGACCCAAGGAAGCTGCTCCTTTGGCAGGGGCCGAGGGGGGAAACCTCAGAAAAGCTCAGGGCGCATGGGGCAGAGGGGAAGAGATGGTTCCAGGTGATGAGCAGGCCCGGGTGAGGCGCAGCGCCGCCTCAGAACGAGGAAGCGCCTTCCACCAGCGCTGTTGTCCAGCAGGTGGCCGCAGGTGGCTCCCGTCAGGGCCACAGCCCCACAGGGTTTCTGGGGAACGCTGACAAGGAGGCTTGCATCGGGAGGACCTGGGAAGTCAGCCCCGAGGCCTTAGATCGTGGAGCCCTAGCAAGGGGCTCCTGCTGCTTGTGTGGCCTGGGCACCTCCCTTGCCTCTCTGGCCTATTTGTCCCATGACAGTTGGGCCCGGTCTGTGAGAGCCCCTCCAGCTCTGATATTCATGATGTAAGGTGTGTCAGTCCCTTCCCAGGGCCACACGCCTGACGATCCACAGCTGGGGAGGGGAGCCTCCAGCCCCATCCCTCGGCTCACAGCCTCTCTCCACCCAGAACCCAACGCCCGGACCCTGCAGCTCCATGGCTGCCCGCCTGCTCCTCCACGCCACCCTCCTCCTGCTGCTGCCCCCACCCGCCCCAGCCCCCTGCCACACGGCCACGCGCTCTGAGTGTCGGCACAACCGCCAGTTTGTGCCTGGTGTGGGGCTGGCCGGCGAGGGTGTGGACGTGACCAGCCTGCGCCGCTCAGGCTCCTTCCCGGTGGACACAGAGCGCTTCCAGCGGCCCGACGGCACCTGCACCCTCTGTGTAAACACCCTGCAGGAGGGCGTTCTCCAACGCCTGCCCCTGGCACTCACCCACTGGCGCACCTTGGGCTCCAGCTGCCGGCGCCACGTGGCCAAGGCCAAGGTCAGTTCCACAGAGGGCATGGCCAAAGAAGCGGCCAGGAGCATTAGCAACAACTGGACTGCTGGGCTGGACGTCACCCCCAAGCCAGGCACAAACATGCAGGTGTCCATGGCCGGCTCGCACTCCCAGGCAGCCAACTTCGCTGCCCAGAAGACGCACCAAGACCAGTACAGCTTCAGCTCTGACTTGGTGGAGTGTCACTCATACAGGTGAGCTGCTGGGGAGCAAGTGGCGGTGGGGCCTCAGAAAGGTATGGGAAAAAGGAAACCTCTGAGACTCCTGGAATGGCAGGGTGGGGGCTCCAGGGTCCACTTCCACCAGGAGGAACCCAGAACCCTACTTGCCAGACACGGGGAGAGAGAGTGCCCACGGCCTCCTCCCATCCATGAGAGCTGCGTCTGGAAGTGCCCAGGGAAAAACAAGGGTGGGGTGAGCAAGCCTGGGCCTGAGCGCCCTAACATGGGGCCCCGTTGGCTGGTGAGCGCCCAAGCCCTCCTCCTTCTTGGGCGCCTGGATGGGCGCTCCCACTGCCTGACCTCAGGCAGGTCTCCTCTGCCTGGGCTTCATTCAGTCATTCTACAAACATCTGTCTGCTCTGTGTCAAGCCCTCTGCTACCGTGGGGAGCAGCAGCAGTCACCAGCCCACTCCTCTCACGGGGCCTGGTGTCTGGGCACCTAGGTCCCTCGTCAGGGAAGTGCATGGTCTCCAAGGACCACCCCATGTCACCCACTCTGATTCCCCTGACCAGGAGCCCAGACTTCCTCCCAGGGAGGCAGGAACCTCTGCCCACGTGGCCCAGAGCAGGAAGGGGCAATGCAGGGCCGCTGAGGAAGGAGCTCCCAAAGCCAGATGGAGGGGAGCAGACTTAGCTCAAGCGGTTGAGCACCAGCTTCCCATGTCCAAGATCCTGGGTTCAATCCCCAGTACTTCCTAAAAACAAACAAAAACAAACAAAAAGCCAATTCTCATGGGGATGTATACATAACTCAGTGTTTGAGCACCTGCTTCCCATGTCTGAGGTCCTGGGTTGAATCCTAGTTACCTCCTAAAAATACAATAAAAGAAAACCAGATGGAAATAAAAAAAAAAAAAGATGAACCCCAACAGCACAGTATTGTTGCTTTCATACTAAGAAAATAAAAGGAAAAGAGAAAAAACCTACAAAGTGCCCGGGTCCCAAATTTGCCACAGAATGGGATTTCCCCGACTGCTGAGAGTCAGAGCTTGGCCTTTAGAGCCAGATGTCCTGGGTTCACTTCCTGCTCCTACCACTTACATGGGATGTTGGGCATTCTTGAGGGAGTCATTGAACAGGCTCAATACTACCCATTGCTGGTCCTGGTAAATATTTTTCTTTCCCCTCAGTTTTCAGCTGGTGCACAATCCCCCACTCCACCCTGATTTCAGGCGGGCTGTTCGGGCCCTGCCCCCCCACTTCAACGCCTCCACCAAGCCCCACTACCTCAGGCTCATCTCCAGCTACGGCACCCACTTCACCCAGGCCGTGCATCTGGGGGGCCGGGCGTGGACCGTCACCGCCCTGCGCACCTGCCAGCTGGCCCTGGAAGGGCTCACGGCCGACGAAGTGGGCGACTGCCTGGCCGTCGAGGCAGCGCTCAGCATAGCGGGTCACGCCAGCTCCTCGGCACAGTACAAGGACTGCCAGGAGAAGAAGAAGCAGCACAAGATGACAACCTCCTTCCACCAGGCCTACCGGGAACGCTACTCCGAAGTGGTGGGCGGCGGGCTCGCCTCCATGCACGACCTGCTGTTCGGGAGCCAGGCGGGGCCCGAGCAGTTCTCGGCCTGGGTCAGCTCGCTGCAGGACAGCCCCGGCCTGGTGGACTACAGCCTGCAGCCTCTGCACCTGCTCCTGGACAGCCAGGACCCGCGGCGGGAGGCTCTGAGGCGCGCCGTGAGCAAGTACGTGACGGACAGGGCGCGCTGGAGGGACTGCAGCCGGCCCTGCCCCCTGGGCCAGCAGAAGGACCCCAGGGACCCCTGCCAGTGCGTGTGCCACGGCTCAGCGGTCACCAACAAGGACTGCTGTCCACGAAGGCGGGGCCTGGCCCGGCTGGAGGTGACCGTCGTCCAAGCGTGGAATCTGTGGGGTGACGTGGGCACCGCCACGGACGCCTACGTGAAGGTCTTCTTTGGGGGCCAGGAGCGGAGGACGGGCACCGTGTGGAACAACAACAGCCCCAGGTGGATGACACGGCTGGACTTTGGGGACGTGCTCCTGGCCACAGGCGGAGTCCTGAGGGTGCAGGTCTGGGACGCTGACTCTGGCTGGGACGATGACCTCCTTGGCACCTGTGACCAGACCCCTCGGTCTGGCACCCATGAGGTGGACTGCAGCCTGAACCACGGCCACCTGAAATTCCGCTACCATGCCGAGTGCCTACCCCACCTGGATGGGGAGACGTGCCTGCAGTATGCCCCCCGAGGGCTGCTGGGGGCACCTCCAGGAAACAGGAGTGGGGCAGTGTGGTGAAGACGTCTTGAGAGACCCGTGCACGCAGGTGGAAGGGATTCTCACAGACGGAGCAGCACCCATGTTGATATGTTTGTATCTCCATTGGACAGGTGGAAAACTGAGGCTCTCCTGTTATTTTTACCAGATCTGTAGTTGGAGCTGGGGTTAGTGTATGCCCAGGGAACCTGAATCTCTGGACTGACCATGTGATAGCCAGGCCCTGAGCCTCAACAGACTTGCAACTCCTACACTCTGGTTTATTGGACTTACCCCACTCAGCTAACATGGAGGTGAAGAAGGTCAACCACCACACCAGAGAGCCAAGAGTGCCTACAACTGAAAGCAGGAGGATTGCATCCAGCATCCATGTGGAATCTAAGCCCCCTCTTGATATAGATGTGGAGTGGACACAACCATTCTAAGGTCCACAGGATGGAGGAATAGAGTATGGATTAGAGTGGACTTACTGATATTCTATTCATGAACTATTGTGATTAGTAATCGAAGAAAATGTGGCATTGGTGTGGAGAAAGTGGCCATGGTGGATGCTGGGGGTAGGGAGTGGAAGAGATGAGATGTGGGGGCATTTTCGGGGCTTGGAGTTGTCCTGGGTGGTGCTGCAGGGACAGTTACCAGACATTGTATGTCCTCCCATGGCCCACTGGGTGGACTGGGGGAGAGTGTGGGCTATGGTGTGGACCATTGACCATGAGGTGCAGCAGTGCTCAGAGATGTATTCACCAAGTGCAATGAATATTTCATGATGATGGAGGAGGTTGTTGTTATAGGGAGAAAAGGGAGGAGGCGGGGGGGGGTATATGGGGACCTCGTATTTTTTAAATGTAACACTAAAAAAATAAAGAAAAAAAAAACCTGTGGGAAACCACTGTTGTCACTTATTTCCGTTCACAGCCACACACAAACAAGAGCACAAGAGAAATCTTGAAACTTCACCTTGGCTGTTGAGGCAACGGAAAACAAGCAGGGGTGGGCCATGCCCTTCGGGGAAAGCAGAGCCCCTGGGGCAGGGCAGGCCTGGCTCAGGGGACAGGTCCAACAAGAGACGGGGAGCCGTGTTCAATGCCCATTTGCTCAGTGACTTCTGCTCTCCAGGCCTCGGTTCCCACCCAACGACAGTCTTTGTTTCACTCCCTTCTCAGGACTATTTGAAGAGGGGTCATGAGCCTTTCTAGAAACTCTGTGCTACTGAAGGGGTCCCAAAACCTCATCTGGTTAGCCCTCCTGCTCTTACATGTAGGGAAACTGAGGCTCAGAAAGAGGAAGGGATCCCCCTGCAGCTACAGAAGTGTTAGGGCAGGAAGCACCAGGCCCTGTCCTGGGCACTAACTCAGCACAGCTCCCAAGAGGCCAGTGGAACTGGGGGAGGACGGCTCTTGGGGGACGGCGAAGGAACCGTGGACTTGAAGGCAGCCCGTGGTAAGCCTCAGCCTACCTCGAGGCCCGACGGGACCTCTCCCTTTCCCCACACGGGGACACTGGGATACTTTGCCACACCAGAGCCCCTCTTGGTGGAGCCGGACCTTCCGTTTGCCCTCCAGCCCTTCCCCACCCTTCGCCCTGCCCCAGCCTACTGAGCCCCATTGAAGGCTCCCTGCCCTCTGGCTGCTTCTGGCTCAGCCTGTGGAAAATCTGTGCAGGAGGTGGCAGGGAGGAAAGGCAGAGGCAGAGACGGATTTCCTCCCCCAGTGTCTGGGTGGTGGCCATGGGCTGGCCGTGTCCCTCCTGCTAAGGCCACTGCTCCTGTCTCCGGGGCCTGTCACAGCTCTCCTGGCTTCCAGTCACCTCCCCACCCCACCACCCATCCCTCCAGCCCCGGCATGTAACAGCTCCCCTGCTGCACGTGGACACATTTGCCACCCACATGGATGAGCGCTCCTCCAACAGGATGATTCGAATACACCACCCGCTTGCTCTTGGCACCCTGAACAGCACCCACCTTCCGAGTCCTGGCGGGAAGTGGAGCCCACCTCCCCAGAGGCTCGAAGTGCCCAATTCTTGCTTCGCCAACCTCCCCTGTAACTAGGAAAGGCCCCGCCCAGGCCTGGGGTTCCATGAGGACCAGGCCCTGAGACAAGTGACTGCAGTGGGAGGTGATCCCGGAAACACCAGGTGGCGTCCTTGGGGCGGAAGAGCTCAGAGGTGCGGCTCCCAGGGCTCTCCACAAAGATCAGGCCCCAGCTGTGCTGACCTGATTTGTGTGTGTGTGTGTGTGTAATTTTAAACTTTTTATTTTGAAATACTTTCAGACTTTCATGACAGTTACAAAATAATACAAACCCTACAGAGAACTCCAGTATACTTCTACCCTCTAGATACCCAGATCCACCAATTTGAGTCGGGAGGTCATCAGAGGGGTCGCACTTACACACTTCTCAGCAGGATCTCGGAGACAGCCAAAGTAGATCCAACCCCAGGTAGCGGTGCCCCCGAGGGCCACGGGGACACCCAGGTCCTACAGTCATGGCAAATGGCTCTGGAGTTCTGTGACTGGTCAGAAGGTCCTACTTTGGAATTTGTGCTCCTGACTGTGGTAGATTTGGACTCAGATGTGACTTCTCTACACATGCCTCATCTGTTCCTATTGTTGAACCTGTGGTTGGCACTGGGGTTGGTGTATGCCCAAGAGACTTGAATCTCTGGGCTGTCCAGTGCCAGCCGGACCCTGAGCTCAGCGGTGTTACAGCACCTACTCCCCAGCTCGTTGGGCTTACCCAGGTCAGCTGACGGGAGCTGAGGATGGACAACCACCACACCAGGGAACCGAGAGGGTTTACAGCAGCGGGCATGAGAGTCCCATCCACCAGCCGTGTGAGGTCGAAGCCCCCTCCCAATTAGAGGTGCAGTGGGCATCACTAACCCAGCGTCCTCAGGATGGAGGAATAAAACATGGACTAGAATGGACTTACTGGTAGTCTACTACAGAATTATTGTGACTCTAGCAATGGAAGAAATTATATCATTGATGTGGAGACAGTGGCCACTGGAGTTGCTGAGAGCAGGGAGAGGGAAAATAAGGTGTGATATGGGAACATTTTCGGGACTTGGAGTTGTCCTGAATGATACTGCAGGGACAAACACAGGACATCATATATCCTGCCATAACCCAGTGAATGGACTGGGAGAGAATGAAAAATGGAATGTAAACTATAATCCGTCCTGTGTAGCAGAGCTCCAAAATGCATTCATCAAAAGCAGTGAATGTGCAACACTAATAAAAGAAGTTGTTGATGTGGGAAAAGTGGGGGGTGTGGGGAGTGGGTATATGGAAACCACCTATATTTTTTAATATAACATTTTGTGTGATCTATGTATCTTTTAAAAATTCTAAAAAATATTTTTAAAAATTTAAAAAAGCTTTAGATTACATAACTGTTGCATTAAAAATATAGAGGATCCCCATATACACCACCCTTCCCCTCCCCCACTTTCCCCCATTAACATCTTTCATTAGTGTGCTACTTTTGTTACAATTGATGAACACATACTGAAGCATTGCTACTAACCAGGGTCTATAGTTTACATTATGGTTTACACTTTGTGCCACGCAATTTTATAGATTTTGACAAAATGTATAATGACCTGTATTTGTCATTGCAATGTCTTGCAGAATAATTTCAATGTCCCAAAAATGCCCCATATTACACCCATTCTTCCCTCTCTCTCCCCTTAGAACCTCTGGTGACCACTGCCTTTATATCAGTGTTACAAGTTCTTCCATTACTAGGATAATAATGAGTCTACTTTATCCATAGTGGCATTCCCCCCTTATGTTCGTTCATTCCTCAATCTTGAGATTTGCAGGTGGTGATGCCCATGCTGCTCATTGAGAGGGGTCTTAGATCCCATGGGGCAGATGGGTGGAACTGTCTTGCTTGCAGTTATAGATACTGTTTTTAGGACGGGCACTGCCCATCATCAGCCTTTTGTTAGTTGTCCTGGGCAAGTCCAATGACCTGGAGAATAGGTGTTGGCTGCAACTCTGCTGAGATTCAGGGCTCAACCAGCATGGGAACATTTGGAAGATTTAAGTCTCTGGGACATATTTAATGGGTATAGTGCTAATTATAGTTTCAAATAAAAGGGCCTAAGAGGCAAGTGTAAGAAAATTATGAATAAATCTAACTCCTATACATTGCAGGAATAGGTTATTATATATTCCAAGGTGAGGCCCACTGACAGGGTGCCGAATTCCTGAAAGTGTCTGCCCTGCCTATAGTGTCCAGGTGTCTCTAGAGCCCTCAGGAGGTCCCCTGCTTGAGGCCCTGTTCACTGTGGCACTCAGTGAGATCCTGCTGAGACGTGCATAAGCATAACCTCTGGAATGACCTCCTGACTCACTTTGAAATCTCTGAGCCATAAAAACTCATTTGTATTTAATATTTCCGGCTTTTGGTCAAGGTCTGTTTCCAAATGAATGAAATTCCCCAATTTTAGCATTTTGCCACATTTGCCGTGTAATTCTAGCTATCCATCTCTCTGTATATATATCAATCCATCTTCTGAACACTTAAGTGTAGGTTATACACATCATACTTCTTAAACACTTAATACTTCTTTGTACATTTCCTAAGAACAAGGATATCCACTTAAGTAACCACCTTAAGGGCAGTTATCAAGTTCAAGAAATTTAGCACAGATATCAATAAAGCTTAAAGTTTCTTTTTCTTTTCTTTTTTTCGTGTGTCCCAATAAAGTCCTTTTGAGTCTTCTCTCCTTCCTGTTAGATCCCTTCCGGGATCATACATTGCCTTTCATTGCATTGTCTCTTTAGTTGCTTTTTTTTTTTTAATTGGAGGAACCTTTATGTAAAATGAACTTTCCCATCGCCACTCCTCCCAGCATACCACTTGCTGCCATGGTATGCATTCATTCTGTTGCCATACCCTCACCTCCTTCTTCTACTAAAACTTTCCTATCTTCCCAAAAGAAACCACATGCCCATTTTGCATTTACTCCCTATTTCCCTTACCCCAAACACACACACACAACCTGTACTCTAATTTCTGTCTCTATCAGCTTGCATGTTGTCCATTATTTTCCTTGTAGTTGCCTTGGGGCTTAAATTTAACATCCAAATCCCTAACAGTCTTGTTTGCTTTGCTAGCAACTTAGCTTCAATAGTCTATGCAAACTACATTCCTATACTTCTTTTCTCCTCCCACCACATTTATATATTTCTTATCATAAATTACATGTTTGTACATTTTATATGTTATGAGTCCAAATCCACTCTTTTCTCTCATGTTTTGAGAGTTTGCCTTCTAGATCCTTACAAAGTAAAAAGTGGAGTTACAAACCAAAAACACAATAATACTGGCTATTTACTCCTGTCATTACCTTCACTGGAGATCTTTATTTCTTCAAGCTCCTTCATGTGGCTTCATGCTATTGTTTACTTTCCTTTCAACCTGCAGAGCTCTCTTTAGCATCTCCTGTAGAACCAGTCTAGTGATAACAAAGTTCCTCTGCTTTTGTTTATCTGGGAATGTCTTAATCTCCCTTTCGTTTTTGAAAGACAGCTTTGCCAGGTATAGAATTCTTGGTTGGAAGTTTCTCGCTTTTAGCATTTTAAATATTTCCTCCCATTGCCTTCTTGACTCTGTGGTTTCCAGTGAGAAACTGGCACTTAAACCTACTGATGCATTCTTGTAAATGACATGTTCTTTTTCTCTTGAGGTTTTCAGAATACTTTATCTTTGACATTTGGCAGTCTGATTATAATATACTACAGTGTGGATCTATTTGGGTTTGTCCAGTTTGGAGTTTGTTGAGCAACTGAGATGTGTATATTCATGTCTTTCATTAAATTTGGGGATTTCTCAGCCATTATTTCTTTGGATATTCTCTCTGCCCCTTTCCCTCTTCCTTATCCTTTTGAGATTCCCATAATGAATATATTGGAACCCTTGATGCTGTCCCACAGATTCCTCAACCCTGTTCACTTCTCTCCACTCTTTTTCCTTCTGCTCCTCACACTGGATGATCTCATTGTCTTATTTTCAAGTTCATAGATTTTTTTCTTCTGCCAGCTCCAATTTCCCATTGACCCCCATCTAGGGAATTTTTAATTTCTTTTACTGTGATGTTCAGCTGTTTGGTTCTTTTTCATAATTTCCATCTTTCTATTGATAGTCTCTTTGTGTTCATCCATGATTTTCTCGATTTCTTTTATGTTCATGTTTTCCTTTAACTCTTAGAGTATACTTAGGACCACCATTTTTTGTTTGTTTGTTTTTTGAGGTACCAGGAACCAGGGAATGGACCTGGAACCTCATATGTGGAAGCTGGCACTCAAACTCTGAGCCACATTGGCTCCCCTGAGTTGATTTTATTTGTTTTGCTTGTTTTTTGTTTTGTTTTGTTTTGTTTTTTGTTTTTTGTTTTTTGTTTTTTTAGGAAGCACTGGGAACCAAATCCAGGAACTTCCATGTGGGAAGCAGGCACTCAATCACTTGAACCACATCCACTTCCCTAGGACCACTTTTTTAAAGTATATTCTGGAATACCCCAGGTCTGATCCTAGTCATGGATAGTTTCTAATGCTTTAATCTTTTTCTTTGCCCAGAACATTGCTTTCTGATTCTTTGTGTGTTTCATGATCTTTTGTTGAAATCTGGACAATTTGATATTTTAATGTGTTATCACTTAAGCTTGTATCCAGCTAGTATTATACAGAGCTTTCATTGAATGCCAGAAGGAGCTAAGAAGAAAAAAAAGAAAAAGAAAAAAAACACCTTTCCCAGTCTTTGCAGATCGAGCTGTGGGAGATCTCTCCTTCAGGGCTGATCCATACAATGAGTTTAGAGAATAGTTGCTGACCAAGGTGTCAGGGCCTCCCTAGTTCTTTCTGCACATGTGCCTTGTCTTGGGTATATGCTTTTGGTCCTAGGAATCCCGACCCTACCCCATTTATATGATTCCAAGTGTCCCCTTTTCCCCAGGAAACAGTTTCCTCACAGTCCTGAGCACTGCACTCTAAGTCCGACAACCAGCAATCCTTTTCCCCAGGCGGCCACTTGACTGCTTTTCCACAGCATTCTGTAGGAGGGCTCAGTGAGCTGCTTATACATGCAGGGAGAGTTCTGAGATGGCGAATACCTCAGGCCGCCAGCAGGCAGATTGGGCAAGACACACAAGCTCCCACTATGTGCACAAGGCTTCTACCGCTTCC
Organism: Dasypus novemcinctus; assembly: GCF_030445035.2. NCBI lineage: Eukaryota > Metazoa > Chordata > Mammalia > Cingulata > Dasypodidae > Dasypus > Dasypus novemcinctus. Next base: position 79,543,487 of record NC_080678.1, on the reverse strand, counting down.
TCCTAACCAGGACCAGGCATCCACACTGGGAACACAATAAGAGATATGGGAGGAGCCAGGCAGGTGCCAGGGGGTCCTACTGCTTGTAACTGGCCTTTTTCTTGATTCAGCACTCACTTTGTTGCTACAGCCCTTTAACTGTTTTTCTAGAGCTTTGAGAAATATGCTTCTGCCAGATCTGCCTGGGTGTTCAAATACTCTGAATCCTGAAGCATCTCACTCCACCATCTTGATCAGGCCAGGGTCCCACACAGGCATTTTTGGCTGTCTCCCTTCCCTGTCTCACCCACTTCCCTGCTGGTATTTTCTGGTATCATCTCCCTCATAATCTACTTATATATCCTTCTCTTGGCATCTGCCTGTAGAGAAGCCCAGGTAAGCCATACACATCTGATCATGTCATTGTCTTGCTTAAAATCCTTTATCAATTCTTTGCAGCCTTTGGGATAAAGTGCAGTCTCCCTAGTCTCACCCACACAGCTGTACAGGTTTACCTCTTTCAACTCTGTCCCCATCTCACTAAGCCCTAGCTCTCTGCAGTTACTGGGTGCTCTATTGGCCATGCTTTCTCCCCCTCACCTTTCACAAGTTACTCTTTCTGGAACACTTTTCTCCTCCACCTTAAGTTCTCCTCAGCCTTCAGCTTTCAGCTTCAGAGGTGACTTCCTCCAGGAAGACTTCCCAGCTGCCAGGTCTAAATTATTCATCTACACACACACACACACACACACACACACATTCCCCCAGTACTTCCTCCTGACAGCGCTGTAAAGTCAGGGGCCATTTCTACCTTATTCATGGTTGAATCAACTAGTCCAGCCCTAGGCATAAATTTGATAGTTGAAAAATATTTGATGAATGATTGGATGGATAGATGGATGGATGGGTGGGTGGGTGGACCCCACCAAGGAATCTTCCAGCCTTGGCTTGAATTCTCCCAGAGACAGAATGTTTCCTGGGGTAACTGCTCCATATTTGGAATGTCCTATCCATGATCCCTCATGTTGCACAGAAACCTGCTTCCTGCAACTTCCAGCCCTGTACATAGCCCAGGGATTCTAAGTATGTAAATCTCTGGGCCCATCTCTGATATGGTGTGGCAGAACACTGGACTGAATTCCAGTTTAGGCAGTCTCTTCTCCTCATTCCTCCTCCAGGAAGCAGTCACAGTAGGACCACATGCAGCTTAGGCTCAGGTGGGCACCCTCCTCCTCTGTTACTGAAAATAGAAGTAAGACCCTCTTGTGGACAATAATGGACGGCTCTTGGTTGTTACTTATTCAGGCCTCTTGTTTCTCCATCAGCCTTGGGGGTGGGAAGCCAGAGTCACCAATTAGAGTCCATTCCAGCAGAGCCGGCTCTTTCTCTGGGCACAGTTGGTGCCCACCAGCCAGGCCCACCACCTTTAGCCAGCTCATGGGATGCCCCCCCCCTTCCCCGCCGCCCAATGGCCCGATAAGGCCCTTTCCAGCCAAGACTTCCACAGTTCAGGTGACACTCCTAGGTAGAGGAGGCAGATTGAGCATCTACCTGGGTTTTCACTGTTCAGGATGCACAGGTGCATGGAGTGTGGCTGAGACCAAGGTCACAGGTGAGAGTCTCATGGGTTGATTTAGCATTACACAGAAAGAGATTGACCCTTTGGACACAGATACAGCAGGACCATCAAGAGCAGTCGAAGACTGTCATCCAACCCAAACCACAAATAAATTACCCTGGTTGCATGTGCACCCCTGTCCCAGCCATAGAGACTGATTACATGGACCCTGACTTTGGTTCAAAACTGACACAGCCTCCATCATTCCCACATCGCATTCTCTTCATTACACCACAGTCACATAAACCTTGCCCCCAGATCCCAGATCCCCAGCTGCAAAGTGAGGAGATTGGAACAATGATTTCTACATAGCTTTCCAGCTAAGAGGGTTTGGGATTTCTAAGCCCTGATTTCACAAGCCAACCAGTCCCCTGACATTTTCACAGGGCGTGATCAAACCGGCCCCAAAGCCCCATCCTGACCTAATTTGCATCGTGAACATATCCCATGAGGCACCACTGCAGTGCTCTGAAGACGTCCTTTTCCCTTAGCCATTCTCCTCCCAAAGGCTCAGAAGTTCAACCCAGGCCCACCAACCAAAGCCACAACAGCTGCTGTTGTTTTGTGGGGAAAAGTGGGATGTGTTTACCGCAGAGCCCCAACTGCACACCCGCCCCCACAGTTGAACTCTACAACAGCTGGTTCCCAGTTTCTTCATAAAAGGGCAGTGATGTCAGCTTGTTGGCAGGACACTGGACTTTTCCTGGGAAGCCCACCCTCCCTGTGATACTCACCCCTCGTGGAATGAGGCTGACCTCAAGGAAAACGACTTTGTCTCCCTTTTCTCTTTATTCACAGGAACCATGTCCATTAGGCGCTAGAGACCTTTTCCCACAGCCCTGCCACCAGCAGGAGGCAGCCATTAGTGCGAGAATCGTCCCCTTCCATCCCTGCCACTTCTATCCCTACCCTGGCAATGTGAGCTCTAGGACTCCATGTGGTTTCGTTTTGGACAGCATTTTTCCAAGTTGGAGTAACTGAGAGCAACCTTGCTCCCTCTGCCTGCCCTGGCATCACCATCATTCTTCTCTGACAAACACCAGATGGAAAATACTCATGAATAACAAATGCTGAGCTCTCACTCATGGTGGGCACTGTTTCTAAGGACTATACACATATTAGCTCACTTAAACCCGCCACACCCCTCTGAGGTGGGGGCACATATCCCCATTTTAGAACTGAAGTTTCCTCAAAAGCTGGTACCCTCCCTTCACGTTTGTCCCAAACCGTCTCTGCCAGTCCCACCAGCTGACCCCTGACGTGTCGGGAGTGCACTTTGCACTGCCACTTCTCATGTCTCTCCTTCAGTCTTCACCACCTTGGGCATCGCAATGCCTTGAAGTGGTCAGAGAGGCCCCCTGAGGAGGGTGCTCTCGGAGGGGCAGCCTCCCCTCGTCACCCACCACTTGCTTCCTAATGCACACCCACCTTGGCCATCCTTGCCCCGCCTTCCCACCTGTCAAGCCAGGACCTGAATGCAGATCTAGCTCAGCTCCAGACATTTCCCTGCCCTCACTGCAGGGCAATGGCGACTCCAAGCCCTCCCAGGCACCAGGGGCCCAGCCTTGCCCACCATCTCTCCCCATTCTACTCTCCCCAGCTTAGAAGGGTGCTTCCTCCTAGAGCAATGGACCGGGGGTGAGGGCAGAGAGCTGAGTGGGTGGGCATCTTGCCTGGAACACTACCTCCTTCTGTCTTCTTACTCATCACTGTCTGCATAGACCCTAGCACAGACCTGGCACATAGTAGGTGCTCAATAAACATTGTCAAATGACTAAATGAACAGTGGCGGAAACGTTTGTTGGTCCAAAGAGAATTAACATGACTGACAGGAACTGTGAGGGGGACCGTGATGTTGGCACCACGAGGGAGGCAAGGAGCTTGTCACTTCCCCCAAGGCTTGGCCATAGGGGTGTCCTATGGGAAAGGAGATGGGAAGGGGGGCAGGGGAGAGAAAAGAAGGGTGGGAAAGCATGAGGCCTGCTCCTGCGGTGGGGCAGAAGAGCTGGGGCGGGGCTGGAGGACAGCTTGGGCCTCCTCCCACCTCACCTTCCACAGCTTGGGGAGCCAATATTTTGGGGGAAGGAAGCCAGATTTGCCCTCAGGCACATATGCATCAGAGACACAAAGTTGCAATAAAAGGGAGGGCCTTCAGGGTTTGTTGGGTTGTTTTGTTTTTACTCTTAAGCTTATATTTTTTAAATGCCTACTGTGGGACAGGCTCTTTGTAAACAGACATCATCTCATTTAATTCTCCCAAGAGACGTATTTTACAGATGAGGAAACTGAGGCCCAGGGAGGTTTGAGCACCTGCCCAAAGCCCTCCAGGTTACTTAGTTGCTGGGAAAGGTGGCATTCGAACGAGAGGTGTGTGCCTCTGACAGCAATGGGCAGGCCAGACCCAGACCCGTCTCCCCTTGGCCCTCAGCTGCTGTACCCTATCACTCCTCTCCTCCTCGGCCAGGGTAAATGGGTCTCATCAGGGGCTCCCTGCTCCCTCATCCCTCATTCCTGCCATTCTCATCCATCTTGCCCCAAAAGGTGCTCTGCTGACCACGGCCAGTGCCTTCACTCCCCTCAGCATGGGGCGCGCGTGACCCCTCGGGTTGCACGTGACCCCTCGGGTTGCAGGTGACCCCATGGTTGCATGTGACCCCAAAGTTTGCACATGATCCCAAAGGTTGCACATTCCTCACCAGGAACTAGAGCTAGGGGCACACTGGGTTCCCACTTTGCAGTTCCCGTGCCCACCCTCTGGACCCAGAGCGGGTAGGAAGGCTGGACTTGTGGCTTCCAGGGAGCTCGACGGGAAGGCCGAGAGCATTCACTGAGCATCCCCCGTGTGCTAGGTACCAGGCCGGGCACACCGACCCCTTTCTTCTGTCACTCGAGCCCCTTCAGCTGGGAGCTGAGGACCCCAAGGGCGGGCCAGGGGCAGGGTTTGCTGGAGACCGTGCAGATTGGTCCAGAAGGTCCCACTCCTCAGCAGTTGCTGCCTTCCATTCCCAAGGGAGGGAGTAGCCAGTGGCTAGAGGCATCCCGGGGGGGAGGGGCCGCTAAGATGGGATCCAGGCTGGCTGGAGCCCAATTTCCCACCACCTAAAGAGCCAGAAGGGCAGAGGCAAAATAGAAAAGTCTTGTGTTTAAGCTGGAACCAGCAGTCTAAACATAAAAATCTGTTTATGATCTAAAAAACATACAGTTTGCTAAATCAATTGACAGGGCAAATGAGATGGCAGGGGATTATATAACTTTCCTTTGGAAACCATTGAAACCATGCAAACTTGCTTATAAAGTAAGCCATGCAAATTAGCTTATAAACCATGAATAATCCCTCCTGATTCTTATCTGTTTATTTAAGCAGGTTCTGCAGGGATCCCAGCTGGGAAACACTGCGGCAGTAGGTAGCGTATTCTTAGTGATCATGTGTCGTGGGTCTGAAAATCATATTAGAGCTTTCCTGGAAAGGTTCAGTGATTTAGACTTTCTGGTCATTTTCCCCCTAATTATGTCCAACTATTTCCTAAAAGCACTTGTTGTCTCAGTTGTATAGACAAACTGGGTCAGAGGGCCCTTCCTGGTAGCATCTGAGGTGCACAGCAGCCCTCCCAAACCCTCCCCGGACCAGCCGTGTGTGGTGGGCGATGCCCCGAACTTGCTGTGGAGGAAGTCCCTTCCCTATCCGAGGCCGCTGTTCCTCATGTGCAGCCTGGGCAGGCGAGCAGCTGAGTCAGGTTCAAGTTCACAAATGCACTCGTATATGGGAAAGGGCCTAATCTGGAAGAGGCTACAAGCACGGCGGATCTAGAGCACCCTGGAAAGGGGCTCCGCCTCAGGTTGAGGCTAGTTCTGCCCCTGCTCCCACGGACGGCTAGGAACCCTGCTTGGGCTCCAAGAGGGTGTCAGGGAGAAACATTATTAATTGCACATCAGAGATAAAGAGACTGAGGCTGAGACAGCCAAGGCAATTTGCCAGGCACATTTGAGATCTCAGTAAGAACCTATTCACTCAAGAAACACTCACTGAGACCTTCCTGGCACGTTGTGCTGGGAGGGGCTGCGGGCACCCAAAGAAACACCCTGCCCGGCTGGCAGCCTGTGCTTTGCGGGCTGCTGCCCTCCTCTCCCCACCAGGAGACTGGCTGCTGCTGGGGCCGACGTTTCCATCTCGGGGAACCTTCCCTGGAAAACCTCTTCATGAGGCCAGGATCCTGCCTGTCCTCACCAAGGAGACAGCGGGCCTAGCCAGAGAGGACACAGCTGCGCGGCCCCTGGAATGCCACCGCCTTGTGCAGAAAGGAAATGGGGGATACAGGCACCCCCAGGGGAGTGGCAGCATCTCACGTGGCCCAGCCCCTCTGTCCAGGGCCCCCTTCCCGGTGGCTTAGCCTCCTCGTGCGTGAGACACACCTTGAGTTCATTCCCATCTCACGTGGCCCAGGAGACGGGAACAGGCAGCGGCCCTGGTGGAACGCCATCCATCGCTCCAACAGATCCCAGGCCACCACCACGTCCAGGGGCTGCCTTTTTGGGGAGAACTCTCCACTGCAGCCTTGATGAGCCAAGCTCTCAGCAGCCACTTGCTGGTGTAGAGTGGTAACTTCCAAAGACGGGCCCACACCAGGCAAGGGCAAAGTGAGAGAAATAAGGACAGTGTGGGGCGTTAAATCTACATCCGTCTAACTTCAACACTTCAAAGCCCCCTGAGAGTCTGTTGATTTTGGAGGGGTTCAAAACATCCTTTCAGGAGATGATAGCATTATGATGGTGGTCAATTTTTTTGTGATGGGCTTACATTGCAAAAGTTTGCAGTTTGTTTACCAAAATTCTTTTTTTTTTTTTCTGTCTTGCTTTTTCTTTTTTTTTTAAGGATTTTTCTAAATTAGAACAGTTGTATGTTTACAAAAAAGCATGCAGAAAGCACAGAGTTCCCACATTTGTACCCTTACACCCACATGGTTTTCCCTATTATTAAAATGTTGCATTACTGGTGAAAAATATTATAATTATACTGTAAACTACAGTCCATAGTTTATATTCAAGTTCACTCTGTTTTGAACTTGGCCTGTTCCATGGCTGGTTTGTTTTTTTTTCCCAATAACATCTATACAACCTAAAACTTCTCATTTTATCCACTTTCGGATACCAAAGTTCTTTTTAAATTGTATTTGTCTATGCAATCAAAGAGTTGGGAAACTGCTGGGGAGAACTTACAAGTGGGATCACCATGTTTGTTTTGAGTTTTGTTTTGAGAGCTTCATGTAAGCTCTGGACTCGCTCCTGAGTAAAATAAACGAGCACAATTTCATGAACAGCCTCAAGCTTCTGATGCTCACCTAAACCCTCAGTAAAAAAGAAAGAGAAAAGCCCCATCAGGGAGTGCCCAGGCAGGCAACGGGAACAGAGAGGTTCTTGGGAAATGAAATTATGCTGGGTCTTGGGATTCCAGGTTTGGAATCCACATGCTCGGGTGGGCCTGGAGAGGAAGGGAAAAGAAGGAGCCCAGGGCAGAGCCAGGAGCTCTGGGTTCAAGTTCTGGCTCTGCCCTTGGCTCTCCTGCATGACCTTGGCTGAGTCCTTGCCCCTCTCCAAGCTCAGGCCCCGTCCGCCAAGGAAAATGTGGGCCCAAGTGATGCACACGCTCCTTTCAGGTTTCATTCCAGAAGTCTAGGAAAATATTCACCTAAGAGTCATTCGTTTGTTTAAAATATTTATTAAACCTGCTCATTGCCAGGCGCTGGAACATTCAGAAGTGCGTAAAAACCAGTCCCAGCCTCGAGTGGCCTGCAGCCCGGGGAGGAGGTGGCCGATGTGGTGTCAGCAGCTCGGGCTTGAAGGTAGCTCAGTAATCTGGGTCTGAGTCCCAGCTCCCTTAGGGATACAGTGTGAGCCTGGAACAAATTACTAAGCTGGCCGTGATGACTGATTTTAAGTGTCGGCTTGGCCAGGCTACACTGCCCAGTTATTTAGTCAAGTGCTGGCCAAATGGGACTGCAAGGCTGTTTTGTAGTTGTGGTTAATAGCTACGGTCTGCTGACTTAAAGTCAAGATTACTCTCGATAGTGTGGGTGAGCCTCGCCGAATGGATTGAAAGCCTTAAGGGCAAAGAACTGAGGTCTCCCGAAGAGGAAGGAATTGCAGCCCAAACCTGGGGCACCAGAGTTTCCGTCCCACCCTACGGCTTCCAGACTTGCCAGCCCACAATCGCATAAGCCAATTCCTTAAAATTAACCTCTTTGTGTGTGTATATACCCTATCGGTGTGTTTCTCTGGAGAACCCTAAGGGACACACGTGTCTGAGTCTGTAAAATTAAGAGACAATAATACTTGCTTTGCCTGCTTTGTGAGGCTTAAATGAAATAATGTATGCAATGCCCAGACACGACATACGTAAGGCACCTGTGGGCACTCGAGAACTAAAAGTCTTCTTCCCTCCTCTTCTAGACTACACTTACTGACCACTTACTGTGCCAGGCCCTTATTGACACTGGAGAAGCCAAGACAGATCACACACGGCCCTCCCACACTCTCAGGGATTCACATAGTGGTGGAAATTGACAAGTAAACAAACAATAAAAATACAGTGGGAAAGGTGCTTTTGAGAAGTGGGCACAGGGGTAAATGGGCATTCACTATACAATTCTTTCAACTTTCCCGCAGGTTTGAAATTTTTCATAATGAAACATTGAGGATCATGTGGGAATAGCAGCCTTAAAAGTTAGAACTCTCTTTTTTTTTTCTTTTTTGTTTGTTTTAGGAGGTACCCAGGATCAAACCTGAAACCTCATATGTGGGAAACAGGCTCTCAACCACTGAGCTACCCCTGCTCCCCTCTAGATATGTTTAGGGCACTTAAATCCCAGTGCTGAGGTGGCCTGAACCAGCTGGACCTTGAAAGAGGAGCAAGAAGGGTCTGGAGACAGGAGAGAAGGCGAAGGGAGCAGCCTGGGAAGCACTGGGATGCGGGAAAGGACACGAGGCGTCACTGGGTCAAAAGGGCTCTGTCCTTGTTTCCTAGGCCTCCGAGACGAAGCCCCACAGCTGGGTGGCTTAACACAGTTCCGGAGGCGAGAAGCCTGACATTGACATCGCGTATCGGCAGGACCGTGCGTCCCCCGCTCCTGGCGGTGGCCCGCCATCCTTGGCGTTCCTTAGCTGGCTGCATAGTTCAAACTCTGCCTCCGACGTCACAGGGCCATTTTCTGTCTCAGTGTCCCTCTCTGTCTGTGTCCAAATTTCCTCTAATTTTAATCTGGTCATATTAGCTTAAGGGCCCAACCTACACCCATGAGGTCTCATTTGAACTTAATTCCATTTGCAATGACCCTCTTTCCAGGTAAGGTCCCATTCACAGGTACAGGGAGAGGGGGGACGGTGCAATTCAACCTATGGCAGGTGCACCCACTTCCTCCAGGTTAAATGAGGATCATAATATCCCTATCTTGTGGGGCCGTCACAGGAGCTAACCGGGATGAGGCTATGCACGGAGCACTTGGACGGGGGCTGAGCCGGCTCTTCTGCATTTCTCTTGCCGCCCCCACCCAGGGCACGGAGCAGGAGGCTGACCCCGTGGGCTGCATCACTGTTCTACGGATGGGCTCAATCAAAGGCTCTGGCAGGAGATCAGGAGAGAAGAGAGGGCAGAACCTGCCTCCCACCCCCTGCCTCCAGGAGGCTGCTGCCCCTGTTTCTGGTTGCTGGGTGCCCCATCATTCCCAGCTGGCTCCCATAGCCCTGCTCACACCTCCATAAATTCAATCCTCTTCACACTCCTAGCTGAGGTTGCCATTCATTCTCTGCCAGGACCCCAAGGGACCCAGTGCCAGGCATATATAGTATGAGATATTTTTATTTTAAAATTATCATACTTTATTAACCCTACAGTTTTCACATGGAGCACAGCCTTGCTGATGCCCTGATTTTGGACTTCCAGCCTCTGGCACAGTGAGACAATACATGTCTGTTGTCCCTAAGCCATACCGTTCGTGGTACTTTGTTACGGCAGACTAGTATACTAGGACACCAGGTATTGAATCTTCTGTCAATTCAGGTATTTTCCAAGCCTCACTTTCAAAGGTTTTTAATGAATTTGCAGGAATAGCTAATTAAGTTGACACCCGATGGAATTTTTTAAAAAATGTTTTGGCAGGAGATCATGATATGATTTTTGGCATATTACTCAGAAGGGGGTTCATATAATTGGATGACATTACTATAGCAAAACTCCATTTCCATCTACTAGTTTGCAAGATTCTCAGAGCTCACAGTTATAAGAATGAAAATGTATTATTTGAAAATACAATAAAATAGGCAAATTGCAAATGTTTAGATTTAAGATATTCATGAACATTAGAGTTTATGAGAAAGGGCATAATATTTAAGATACTATTACATAAGATTTTATATGATTAATTTTAAAATCTTGACAGAATGTTTATTATTCTGAGAAAATGTTGATATTTTATCAAAACTGTCCAAGGAAAAGTAAAAGGCCTGAAAAAATTAATAAACATTGAAGAAACTTCAATTCCTAAGAAAACAATGGCTCAATAAGAGTTATAGAAAATGTTTAAGGAAGAGATAATTCCTGAATTATGAGTTATATGAACGGTTTCAAAACACTGAAAAAGACTACCTAACACACATTATAAGGTCACCATAATCCTGACAGCAAAACTAGAAACAATAACACAAGAAAAAAAGCAACAATTCAAAAACATAGATGCCAAACTCCTAAATAAAATATTAGGGACTCAAATTCAGCAATATATTTCCAAAATATTATAACCAAGTAACATTAATATAGAAATACAAGGACTATTCAACATTGAAATACCTGTTAATGTACTTTTCAACATTAATGTATTAAAGGAGAAATGTATGATCATCTAAATATACACCAGGGAAACATTTTAAAAATTAGAAATCCATCCAAGTTTGTAAAAAATCAGCAAGCCAGGAATAAAAGGAAATTTCATTAACAAGATAAAAGGTATCTATTTGAAAACTAAGTCAAAAATTCTATTTAGTGGTAAAATATTAGCAAAATTCCCTGAATGAAGAATGAATAAGAATGGTCACTATTCCAAACATTGTACAGGGATGTCTAGCCTATGCAACAAGACAAGGAAAAATATCAATGGAGATATTTATAATTAGTATTATAAATATAAATAATATTGTAAATACTAATCAAAAATATCAGTAATTATTTTCCAATGATCTGATCATCTATCTCTAAGCCCAAGAGAATCCAAAGAAAACTATTGGAGCATTATGTAAGTGCAGGAATGTGGCCAACTTCAAGCAAAAATAAATTATTTTCCTCTATATCAGCAATAATCTGTTAGAAACTGCAATAGAAAAAATTCATAATTGCGAAACAAATTAAAACTCCACAAGAAATATGCATGACTTACAAGAAAAGTACTAATAACTTATTGAGAGACACAAAAGAAACCTTAATAAGGATAAAAAAAAATATTACTGAATGAGAAGTGTCAATTCTCCCTGAGCCAATAAATTAAATGTAATCCCAATCAAAATACCAACGGGGATTTTTAATAAAACTTGATCTCTTGGCTCTAAAATTCATTTGGAAATGAAAGTGCACTAAAACAAGAAATGTAAAAAGAAAAAGAAGGAGAAGGAACTTAAAAAGACACAATTTTACAAGAGAATAAAGAGTACAGCTATGGAATAAGACTTCCTAGCAAGTGACAGAAAACACAGTCCAAGTTACTTAAGTGCCAAGTTAAAGTTCCAGGGGCCATGGCCACCTGGCTCTGGGCGTACTTGATGCAGAAGCCTCAAGTCCACGGCTCTGGCCTCTGTCTCTCTGCTGGATCCCTCTGGCCTTCGTGCGCCGGTTTCATGCTCAGGTTTGTTCTCACCGCATGACTGTGTGACGCCGGAAGCCACTTCCGGCCTCTCTCTTGAAGTTCAAGAAAAGTAAAGATGCTTCTGGTCCCTCAGACAACAGTCCAGGACACATTTTGATTGGGCCTAATTGGCCACGTGAGTCACATGCCCCATCCTGTGACCAAGGCAATGAGGTGGGCAGGTTGGCTTCGGCCATGGTCCCCGTTCCTCCTGAGGATGGGGAAGGTCAGAGACGGCGCAGAAGGATGGATGGATGCTTGGGTCAAGGACGACCACAAGACGGAGGTTAAGGTCCAAGCATTTTGTGTGATCTATGTCTCTTTTAAAAATAAATTAAAAATGTATTTTTTTAAAAAATTCAAGCAGTGGGGAAACTTGGCTACTTGATAAATAATGCAGGGTCAACTGGATATCCATTTGGAAAATTAAATTATATTCTCTACCTCACGTTACTCACAAAAAGTTATGCCAGAGGAATTAAAGAACTAAACAGAAAAGACAACACTGTACAAGTATTCAAAGAAAACATGGGCAAGAGATACATAACAGTGGGTAGGGAAGGCCTACTTACAGAAGACACAATATACGAAACGTATAAATTTCACTACATCGTAACTTGCAATTTCTCTATAACAAAATACTCTTAAAAAGGACAAAAGACAAGAGACAAAATGGAGGAAAGAACGGATACACACACATTTATGTATATATAAAACAGATGAAGTATTAGTACCCAGATCTTATTTTAAATGTATACATACTGACTCTGAAAAAACAGCCCAGTAGGAGAAGCGGCTGCAAAGCCAAGCCCAGGAGGCTGGAGGCGAGTGCGAGCGTTGCTGGGTGAGCACCGTGGCGGATCACCGCCATCGAGGCGCTGAAGCTCAAGACCCAGCTTCTGCAGCAGCGGGCCGGCGATGCCCAGGAAGGGGCCAGGCGCCTCCAGCGGGAAGTGGAGGGAGAAGGGCCCGCGAAGAGGCTGAGGCCGCGGTGAAGGTTACTGAAAACTGGGCTTAAAAAGATGGAGCTCCAAGAAATCCAACTCAAAGAAGCTAAGCACTTTGCAGAAGAGGCAGATCGGAAGTAAAAAGGAGGTGGTCGTAAGTTAGTGACTACTGAGGGGACTTGGAGGGCACTGAGGAAAGAGCAGAGCTGGCAGAGCCCCGTCGCCGAGAGATGGACCAGAACCCGAAGCGTCTGAGTACTGCTGAAGAGAAGGACTCTCAGAAAGAAGACAAATATGGAGATCAAGATTCTTACTGAGAGAAGCAGACTTGGCCGAATGGATAGAGCGTCCGCCTACCACACAGGAGGTCCAGGGTTCAAACCCAGGGCCTCCTGACCCATGTGATGAGCTGGCACCACACACACGGAGAGCTGATGCAGCAAGATGATGCAACGAGACACAGATTCCAGGAACTGCCGACAAGAATAAAAGCGGACACAGAAGAACACGCAGCCAATGGACACAGAGAGCAGACAACTGGGGTGGGGAGGAGCAGGGAAGGGGAGAGAAATAAATAAAAAATAAATCTTAAAAAAAAAAAAGGTTCTTACTGAGAGGGAAGCAGTCGTGGCTCAACATATAGAGCATCTGCCTACCACATAGGAGATCCAAGGTTTCAGTACCCAGGGCCTCCTGGCTCATGTGGTGAGCTGGCGCACGCGCAGTGCTGCTGCTCACAAGGGGTGCCGGCGCACGCAGGGATGCCCCCACGTAAGGGTGCCCCCCGCACGAGGAGTGGCCCCTGCGCAAGGAGAGCCACCCCACGCAAAACCACCGCCCCCCCCCAGGAGTGGCGCCACACACGGATAGCTGACGTGGCAAAACGATGCAACAAAAAGAGACACAGATCCCCAGTGCCACCTGATGAGAATACAAGTGGACACAGAAGAACACACAGCGAACGGACACAGAAAGCAGACAATGGGGTGGGGGGGTAGATAAATAAACCTTTTAAAAAGATTCTTACTGAGAAACAAAAAGGAGGCAGACACTCGTGCTTGAGTTGACTGAGAGATCAGTAGCCAAGCTGGAAAAGACAATGGATGATTTGGAAGATAAACTGAAATGCACCAAAGAGGAGCACCTCTGTACCCAAAGAATGCTGGACGGGACGCTGCCTGACCCAAAGGAGGTGAAGAGCACCCAGTCCCGCCTGGCTGCAGCTCCTTCCCCGCCCCCCCCCCCACCCCTGACCCCGCCTGAGGCCAGCCAGCCCGAAGCTGACCTTTGAACTGAGGGCTGATCTTTACCTGGAAGCCTGCTTTCTCCTCTCAGACACCCACCCACCCACCCACGGCCCCACATCTTTTCACCAAACTCTCTCCGCCTGTCCCAGAGATTGCAGCTTGGCTAGTGGCTAAGCGCCTTTGGGAACATTTAAGGAACCGTGAGCACAGTGCAAGTGTCTGTGAAAGCATGTTGTGATGTAAACATTCTGTAATTATCCCTCTTCTTTATTGTTGTGTAGCAACCATTCGTAAAACATTCCAAATAATTCCACAGCTCTGAAGAAGCAATCTACTCCCTTCTCACTTTTGGAAGGTAATTTTTCAGCTTAATACCTACTGCCCTCTCCAGAGAGGAGGGAAAGACGGATGGGGCTGCCTCACGGAGAGCACAGCCCAGCCCAGGGAGGACTCATCCCTCTAGACAAAGCACCAGCCAAACCAGGCAAGTGATCCCAGGAGCCAGCCAGCCCCCCACTCCCGCCCCACACACACACCACCAAAAAAAGTGTTGTTCGTGTTTTCAGCTTTAAGGTATCTGAGGGCAATTTTTTTATTTTTTTTTTCTCATCGGAAATGACCAAATTAATATGGTGAGACCTCTGTCTGAGACCAAATCTTTGTCCCACCCTTTCTCCAACCCCTCACAGAATGCATCACGTGCCCCTTATGTTAGGGAGATCACTGATTTACTCTCCTGCCTCCTTTTAAAAAAAGAAAGAAAAGAAAATTATGTTTTTCCACTGATGTAGCCATATGAAATAGCTCATCATTCTTTCCGGGGTCTGAGAGTGCTGTCTGTAAAAATTACCATTTCCTTCTATCAGTTAGTGCTGGAGAAGTCTTGAATAACTTATGGACAAAACTTTAAATTTTATATTATTTTGAAACATTGCTTCTTTGGGGTTGGGGGGCACTGGCCACGCCATGTGGCTGTGAGTGCTCTCCACAGCCTGGGTGCAGTGCTGATCTTTTACAATTCCTTTCCCCACCCAGTGCCCCCTCTTTGGTGAGGTTTCTGTGAGGTTTCTGTGAGTCTGTTTGGTGAGGTTTCTGTGAGTCAGTTTATTGGCTTTAGTATAGCCCCTTGGTCTCTTTTGGGGACCAGTTAGGAGAAAGAAAGAGAAACCAATAACACAATTGTTTTGTTACTGAAATTTGACAAGTTTCTTTTTGAAATAAACAGTCCCTCCAACCCTAAAAAAAAAAAGTAGAAATACAGGCAAATAAAAAATGGCCAATCAACATATAAAAAGATGTTTCAACCGCATTCGTAATCTGGAAAAATCATATTAAGATAAAAAGACTACTTTTTCTTATCTGACTGGCAAAAATGAAAAAGATGGATGAATTCAAAATGTTGGGGTGAGAACGGAGAAGGGGATGCTTTCATAAATTGTTGGTGTTTGACTTAGCCTGGAAAACAGCCTCGTCTGGTTCAAAGAAAGAATCAAAATTCCTTTTGGGTAGTGTGGTCATGCTTCCTACGTGTTGATGGGTGAGGTGGGCGGATGGTCGAGAGAAGGAAAAAATAAGCTAAGAGGCACAAAGTGAAACATGAAAGGCCCATGTCATAGATAGCCAATCAGCGTGACTCACAGGAAACAAGCATTTCTTGTGGGCGTTGAGGGCAACCTCTTAAAAGGACACAGGTTTGAGCAGCACCAAGCCAGAGAACCACAAGAACTTCAAGGAAGATTCTGAGTAATCATGTTCTCCCCTCTCCACCCTGCCCCAGGCAGGCCACTCTTCCAGAAACTTTGACATCTATCTCCCCCATCACTGAAAATATCAAAGAGGATTCCAATACCCTGAGCTGACTCCGATTCTAAAATCAGCAAGGCTGTGGAATTGGACATTCTATGGGCCCCAGTATCCCTGTTTGTAAAATGGGGATTATAATACTTATTTAAGTATTGTTGGAGCGTTAGATAAGATGAAGCCAAATTGAGTCTAAAAAAGTAAGTACTCCCACAAAGAACAAAATAAATAAATAAAAGATTACTGATCTGGGAATGGATCGGAGCCAGTATAGATTAAGGAACAGAAGAATGGAGAGGACAAGCTCTAAATGAGTGTGTGTGCATGATGATATTTTAAAACTAAAAATAATACAACATACGATAAAGTGTTAATATCTTTACAAATCAATAAGAGAAACACTCAAAAGAAAAAGTCATAAAGGATAGAGACAACAAAAGAGAAAATATAAGTGACAAACTTGTAAAAAAGTTCAACCTCTATTAGTTAAAGAAACATAAGCAAATATAAAATTAAGCAAATATGAGCCCCCAAATTAACAAGAACTGTTTAAGAATTGCAATAGCCAGTGCTAGCAAGGATTGGGAAATGGTGGTTCATTTACTGCTCCTTGAGGCTGTAAAACAGGACATTTCTGGAGGACAAACTGAAGGTGCATATCAAAAACTTTTCAAATGGGGATTCCCTTGATTCAGGAACTAATCAGAGGTCTGCACTGCCATACACACATTTGGTGGTATCTACTGGGACCACCAAAGCCCTCTCAACCCTCCTCCCTTTGCCCTCTGTGCCAGGAAAGGTCCAGCAACGATATCTTGCCACCTGGCCGCAGCCAACTGGAGCAGTAGGCCCTACTCAGCAGGGGAGGGGAGGGCAGGGCAGTAGGGGAAAGATAACCCAGGGGGCCGCAAGGGAAACCTGGGGAGCCAGGAACCAGGGTGGCTTAGTCTACCAGCAGCAAGGAGAGGGCAGCCCTTCTGCAGCAAGGGCCCCAGCTGCCCAGAGAGGGGCAGAGACAAGAGTGCGGGGCAGCTCACGTCATCGGAAAAGCACATCAAGATGACATCAGCGGTGCAAGAGGCTTTTCTGGGGAAACACCTTGAAGGATAAAAGGAGAGGAAGGAGAAGGCAACCGTGCCCCGGACTGGGGCCGCGCTGAGGAACTCCTTCCCAAGCAGGGGCGCCCGCTGGAGGAGCCCTGCCAGGAGCAGGACTAGCCGGGCTGTGGTGCCACGCCGTGGCAGGGGGAGCGTGGCCTTGCCACGAAACGTGGCTGGATCCCAAGGCGCTGGAGGTCGTCAGCAGGCTTTCCTGAGGGGAGATACCACAGGCGGACGCCACAGAAACTTCTGGGCTCCCTGGGCAGGTTTCCAGTCGCCAGTCCCAGTCTCTTCCCAAGGCCCACTGCATTCCCACCAGGGGTCCCCTGAGATCCCTCTACTGGCTGCATTTATTTTTTAGGAGGTACCGGGGATTGAACCCGGGACCTCGTACATGGGAAGCAGGCGCTCAACCCCTGAGATACACCCACTCCCCACGGCTGTATTTTTAACCACCCCACCACCACCAAATTTTCTTAAAAATTATTTAAAAGTTTCCAACCTTTATACTCTATACCCTCCAAGCAACGACTCCCTTTTCCCCCTCCCCCCAACCCAGGTAACCTCTAACCTACTTTCTATCTCTGTGAATTGGCTATTTCTAGACACATTGCAAATAAGGGAAATGGTAAAGTATTTGGCCTTGCCTATTTCCCTCAGCATAATGTTTTCAAGGTTCACACATGTAGCACATCTCGGAACTTCACTCCTTCTCACGGCCAAATGATATTCCATTGTGTGTAGGTACAACATTTTATTTCTCCGTCATCTGTGGTTGGAACACTGGGCTCTTTCCACATTCTGGCTACTGTGAACAAAGCTGCTATAACATCGGTGTACGAGCATCTGTTTGAGAGTTTGTTTTCAGTTTCTTTGGCTATAGACCTAGAAATGAGATCACCGGGTCATATGATAATTCTGTGTTTGACTATCTGAGGAACCGCCAACCTGTTTTCCACAGCGGCTGCAGCACGCTACATTCCCATACCCCCCGCCCCTCTTTGTTTCTGCTTGCTAAGGCTGGTTTCTGTAATATGCAACACCCACAGAGTACTATTACCTGCACAAAGATTTGTGTTTGAAGATGTTCTTTGAAGTACTGCTTATAAATTGTAGCATTGAAAAAGTCACCCAAATTCCAGGTTGTAGATCCTGAAAGGGCTTTGGGTTTCACATTTTTCAAAACTGATGGAATGGTACACTTAAGACTTGTGCATTTTTCTTGTCTCTCAAAAGAAAAAAAAAGCTAAACAACAAGGAAGTAAATGCCATAGAATAAAGGAATTGGTTAAATAAATTCTCAAGTATTCACACAATGGAATGTTACACGGTCATTAAAATGTTTCAAAGGCTAAAGGCATAAGGAAAGGCTTTTGTTAATATGGTAAGTGAAAAGGCGTGATAAAGCTTTCTGGTCTTAATTTTATAAAACACACATGAATGCATTGTGTGTTCATAGCCAACACATGGTATATGTATTATATGCATAACCAGAGACAGAAACTAGAAGGAAATCGGCTGAGATGTTGGGCATGGTTCTGCCTGGCTTGTGAGGCTACATGTGGTTTTTATTTTCTTCTCTACTTTGTTCTCCTGGTTCCCTCTGGTTTGAATGACTCTCCTGCCTATGACCTTGAGGACGACCAGTCTTCCACTGGAGCCGTTATTTCCTTAACTGTAAATGCCACACTCCCTGTCCCACTCTCACTTGTAAATAAGATAGCTTGCGTAAAGAACGCAGCTCAGGCCCAGCAGACCTTGGCAGTTGTCCATCCTCCCCTGCCCTCCTTAGGCTAGTGTGGAGGGACAGCAGCCTTTTCTCCTTTTCTCTCCAACCCCTTGGGTGGGGAAGGGGCAAGCTATGCTGTGGGCTCTAGATCTCAAGGCATCTCTGAGCTTCCCGACCCAACCATCCTCCAACCTGGGCAAGGCAAACGCAGAAAGGGTTTCTGGGAGCCAGATGGCTGCCCTAATCCCGCTGCAACAAACTATGGAAACGCAGGCTGTGCCCTCCCAGTGTGGGCTGGCCACAGGGCCTCCCTCTGCTGGCTTCCTCTGCGGAATGACGGAGCCGTATTTCAATGACCCCCCTCTCCTGTCATTCCCAGACTTCCCTGCACCTGCCCTCCTCGTCTTCACCAAGGGAGAGCTGGCACAGGTACTAAGGAGTTCCTTTACTGGTTCCTCTAGGGTCAGAGAAACCTGGGCTGAGCTCACTGTACCCCTGGGAGAGGGAAGCAACTGCCCTGTATGGCTCCCTGCCATTAGCCACTCAAGCTCCACTGACTTTATTGTGATGAAATATATTTAACATTAAATTTATCCTTTTAGGGAGCGGACGTTACTCAAGTAGTTGAGCACCCACCTACCACATGGAACGTCCTGGGTTTGGTTCTGGTGCCTCCTAAAGGAGAAAAACAAACAACAAGCAGACAATGAGCAGACAACGAATAAAACAACAAATGAGCAGGAAGCAGATGTGGCTCAAGCAGTTGAGCATCCACTCACCATACGGGAGATCCCAGGTTTGGTTCCCAGTGCCTCCTAAAAGAAGACACAGACAACAAGGGGAAACAATGAGTGAAAAAAGAATGAGCAAAAAAACCCGAGCAAACAGATGAGGGCGCCATGGGGGTAGTGGGTGTGAAATTTACCATTTTAACAATTTTTAGGTGTTCAATCAAGGGGTGTTAATTGCATTCACAAGATTGTGCAACCATTATTAATATTCTAAACCTTTTCCATCACCCCCAAACAGCAGCTCTGCACCCATTAAGCAATAACTCCCCCTCCCTCTGGCCGCTGGCAACCTCTATTCTACTTTCTGTCTCTGTGGGTTTGCCTATTCTAGATATTTCAGATGAGTGGAGTCACCCAACACTTATTTTCTTGCACTGAGCCAATTCTTCCAGGTTCGCCCGTGCAGTGGCACAGGTCATCTGCTGACTTAAGGAGCCTCCAGCTGGATGATTCGCTCACCCCAGGTCTCAAACAATGCCCCCTACAGAACAAAGACCTGCAGTGAACACTGCTGTGCGCCAGAGACAGCAGCAGGCACTTGACATACGCTAACCTGACTCCAACACTTCCCTACCACCAAAGTGTTTTCATCCCATTTACAGCTGAGGCAACTGAGACTCAGGCAATGGGACTTACCCAGGCCTCTCTGCTGCCCCTATGCCAGCTGTGGCTGGGGAGGCCCCTCTCGCCGGCTGAGCCGGGCGGGGATGGCTGAAGTCACACAGGGTTAGGTTGCTATAGAGAAGCAGGCTGGGACGCCACACAGCCAGGGCCGGCCAGGAAGGAAAGGCTGACCACACCGCGCAGCTGCTTCAAAAGAAACACGCAGCGGTGCCTCCCCACCACCCAGCTCCGAGACACTGGGAAAAGGGCTCTGGAACCCACGACCGCTGCTCCCGCCTCGGCCACTGTGCTTGCTAGAGGATGCAGGCTCCCCACGTGAAGCCACCGCTCCTCGTGGAGGGGCCCTGCCAGGAGGGGCCCAGGGAGCTGGGAGCTGGGGGAGGCAGGCTTCCAACCCAGCAGAGCGGCAGCCCGGAGCCAGGCTGCGGCCAGGAGGAGTGCCCTGGGTGAGCACGCACACCAGCGGCAGCTGCCACGGTGTTGCAAACCGAAAGAACCTCCTCCCAACCTAGGGGTGGGTATTTGTTTCCAACTTGTCACGATCGCTGTTTTAAAATGCAAGCCAGGAATCTGCATTCTTTACAAACTCCTTGCGTGACTAAGGTGTCAAAAATAATGAATGTAGATACAAGGAAAGTTCTCCAGGACGTAGTCAAGTGAAAAAAAAAATTACAGACTCTAGGAGACTTCCTTTTTTTTCTTTTAAAGAAACAAACTGTATAATTACACATTCTGGTCACAGTGGTACATTTTATAGCCAGGGGAAGGGGACTGGTAGTGGAAACAAGGGGGATATAGATCTTCTCTGAATTTGCACAACTAGCGTATGACGGTATCTAACTTGTAAGTGTGAATAAAGGATGGCCAGCTTGTCATAAGGTAAAACAGTGCCTGATGTGCCGATTCTGCAGGTGAACCGGTCTCTGTACTCAACACTGCGGGAAGGCAGGCAGCTCTGGGGTTGCTGCTCACTCCTTCCAGCTCATCCTAAACATACTCTTGTGCCTTCCAGAAACTGAAGACTGCCTGGGGCAATCCCTTCCATGGGATGTGGTCAATTCCCAGGGTCTGCTCAAGCGATGGGAGGGCAAGGAGGATGGAGAAGAGCTAGACCAAGGCACGAGCCCTGCCCAGTGCTGCAGGATTTCCTGGGATGCCGAGGCCCGACCCCAGGCACACCCCAGCCCCCTCCCCGCTTCCCACTGGGGCCATGACATCAGCTTTTCCCTGTTCAAGGAGCTCTGTAAGAGAGAGCAATAGAAGCCAGGGCCCTGGCTGAATTCTTCATCCTTAACCCAAACTCACTGCCCTGACCTCAGAGACCCTTGCACTCCCCTGGCACACACAACACCTAGCGGGAATGACTTGTGTCTCTTCCCTGAAATGCCCCGGGCTCCAGGAAGACAGGGCTCTCCCTGCACCCAGCATCCTGGGTCCTCGTGCAGTGCCTGCTACATCTAGACGCTCAGTTTTTATCTGCTGAATGCCTGCTCAGAGCCCGTAGGCACCTGAGCCTGCACACGTGGCCTTTCAGGTAGAACACAGCACATGCTCCCTGCCATGCACAGCGACTCCCTTCAGCCGGCAGGACCCCAGCCTGGGCCCATCTGGTCTGGGGATGGGGGCCCCAGGAGCCTCTACAAGAGAACACATCATGGGGAACAGGAGCTGGGCACAGGTCTTTGTGGGGACAGAGGGGACAGTGTGCCAGCCAAGCCAAAGGACCTAGCCAGGACCTTGGCTACTGTGTTAGTTTCCCAGCCGCTAAGACAAATACAATGGGTTGACTTTACTACAGGAACGTTTCAGAGGCCGGAAGGCTTGCTTCCTCTGGGGGTCGGTCACTTGCGGCTGGCAGGCAATCTTAGGGGTTCCCGGCTTTTCCGTCACAGGGCAATGCACAGCGGCATCGTCTCTTTTCTCTTCCAAGCTCCACTGACTTTCAGCTTCGTATTTCTCCCCGTGGCTTCTTCCTTATGTCCAATTTCCTTTGCTTATGAGAACTTGAGCCACGCTGGATGAAGATTCACCCTCATTCAGTTTGGACACCCCTTAACTAATATCTTCAAAGGTTCAACTTACAAATGGGTCCATACCCTCAGGAATGAATTGATTAAGAACATATTTCTCAGGAAACATTAACTCCAAGCCACTACAGCTGCTTGCAAACACAGCCCCAAGGTCTCCTCCAGCCTGGACGCGAGGGCCAGAGCCGTGATCTATGGGGGTGTACTGATGTTCCGGTGATAGTGACCTGACACGAAGGTGAGGGGGAGCCCCGCCTGAACCCTGGGAGTGCCGGGAGACTGCAAAGGTGGTGAACCCCGAGTGGGTGCTTACCACGGGTCGAGTGCCAGTCTAGAGGCCTCACGTGCACTAACACGTTTAATCAGGGGGCTGCAGCGCTGCTGAGCGCGCGAGGCTCTGAAACGTGAGCTCGTACTGATCATGTTAGATGCCCTCCGGGGAAAGACTGGGTCTGGGGAGCCTTGGGGGACATACATTTGAACACACTCACATGCCCCTGTGTACAACTACTCAGCCCCCCTCTAGGCAGAACTGGAGAACGGCCCCACACAAGCACCCACCCCTCACACGTACAGCACACACGCCTCCACACTACCACTCGGAAGCCGCACAGCTCATGCTTGGGCCCAGGAAAGCGATCTCCCACACACTGCCGGGCCGGGAAGTCGCCCCAGCCTTCTTGCCCAGCCCTACGGGCAGTGGGGGTTCTGCATTACCCCAAGCTGGCCCCAGAGCTCTAACCAGGAGGGCCTTGTCCCCCTAATCCTAGAGGAGCTGGAGGAGAAGCCCGAGGTCAGTGCTCTCTCTGCCGCAGTCTCCCCATTGTCTCTTTACTCACCACCCACCAGGGAGCCTAAAGTGGCCAAGCGGGGGAGTGAGAAGAAGTGAAGGCTGAGGTCCACCCTCCTGTAAATCCCCGAAATTCCACTTTGCTCCATTTCCCTAAATCGATGCTACATCAGTCCCTCTCACTCTAGCATGAATCAGCTTACGCTACTTTCTTCAAGGAAGGGCTCAGCATGACAGTCCTGGGAACCCAGCATGGGATGGGCTGGCACGTGATGGGGATGTGAGGGACAAGGTGGGGCCTGGGAAAAAAACCACCTTCCCTGAGAAAGAGATCCCGCCCAAAGCAACACAGGCCTCCCTTCTTCAGGAGCGCCAAGGGCAAGTGATCTCCACTCACCTTGCCCACCCGCCCCGACCCCGAAGCAACAGGGACCCCAGCTGGCATCAGCTCTATAATATCTGCCTCACGCTCACAACAAATCAGCAACCAGGCACACTTCACATTTAGACATTTTTAATGCTCAAAAGCTCTGTACAAAAAAAAAATCACAAATGAATCCTCACAACACCCCTGTGAGGTAGGCAAGTATTATTTTCCCATTTTACAGATGGGGAAACTGAGGCAGAGAGGTGAGGTGACCAGCCAGTGGCCCCAGCACAGCTGAAAGTCGGGGTCAACCATAGAGCACTAAGGACCCCTCCCAATCCAGCCCCGATCTCTGACCCCTCGACTATACCTTGTCTGTGAAGAAATTAAAACTTTTTAATACATGCAAAAATTAAACAACAAATCTGGAAAGGTAATGAACAGATATACAGTAGTTTTGCAAAAGAATTCGGCAAAGATGGCCAAATATTTCCTAACACTGGGTTGAAGTGAACAACTGCAGCCTTTTTCCCTCTTTTCAAACAACATGGCCAATCACACATCCATTTTTCACAATTTTCTGAGTCCAACCAAGGAGGGGCTTCCCCGGCCCCAGCCAGCCAGGCTAGGTGCTGAGACCCCACAGGTCAAGCCCCTGTGCACAGCTGGCCCCAGCTCAACGTGAACTCCACCTCGGCCACCTCCTCCAAGCAGTGTTCCCATGGTCTGGACAGCGATGATGCCAGCAGCCTCTAACTCAGCAGGGCCTGTCCTTTCTCTTCCCAGAAAGAACAGGCTGGACCCCTCACGCCGTCCTTAGGCCAGAGCCATACGCCGCAGTGTTCACAGCCGTCCTGGGGGCTCCTGCTGCAGGAGGGTGGGGCGGGCCCACCTCGGCTGCTGGCGGAGGGAGGGGTGCAGGCGACCGTGCACCGGAGCTCTGGCTTCCTCGGCCTCTGCGCCCAGGCTCCCCCCGCACAGCTGGCGGCCCTCTTCAGCACTGCTCCATCCCACCTTCTGGAAGCTTGTCTGCCCTGAGCGAGACGCCCTCACATTTCCAGCTCTCTCAGGGAACAGCCACACTCCTGCCAGCCCCAGGGGCAGTGAGGAGGGGGAAAGAAGGGGACCCGTCAGGCCACGTGGGCTGTCCTTCTTGGAGTCTCCCAGGTGGGGCATGAGAATCAAGAAAACTGGGTAAAGCTGCCCTTAGGACAAATCCACCCAGAGCACCCCTCCCGGGGAGCCAGGAGCCCGAGGGGGGTGCTCAGGCAGCAAAAAGGGGAGCAGCAAAGGGGGGGAGCGGGAAGAGGAAGAACAGGAAGGAGACCAATGTGCCCAGTGTCCACTCTGTGCCAGTACATTCTGGAAGGGGAGAGGAGAGGACAGAGGTGGCAATTAGCTGTGCTTGGCAGCTGGGGGGTGACCCCTTGGAGGCTGACCACCAGCCCGTCTGCAAGGCACACACGTGGGGCCCAGAGGGGCCGGGCTGCCCGCAGGCCGCATTACAGGGTGTGACTGTGCAGTGTCGAAATGTCCCTACAATAGCTCTCTCAGACAAGGGGGCCGATCCCACCCCCGGCTCTCTGGGAGCTCCTTTTCTCAAGGCCCAGCCGCTCTGGGCTGCGCCCTGGGAGGAGCACCTGGGGCACCCCAGCGAGCAGGAGCCTGCAGGTGGGGAGGGGGAGGGAGGGCGCCCTCCTACAGGAGGTCCCCGGCGCAGGGCTGGGCGCCGCTGCTGTACTCCTGCCACCGGTAGCGCAGCCTCGAGAAGGGCTGATCCTTGGCGCCCTCGAGCTCCGGGAAGCCCAGCTGGTTGAGGATCTCGTAGACGCCGGCCGCGGATGCCACCTGGGGAGGAGAGCAGAGATGGGGCAGCGCGGCCCCCTCGTCGTGCCATCTTCCCCTCGCCGGGCCCGTATCCCGGAGGCGCAGTCTGGGTCCCAGCGTCGCCTCGCACCAGCTCAGCCCACTGAACGCTTCTGCTCTTGGACTGAACTTCTCTGAGCCTCAGTTTCCTCATAAGGTGGATACCAGCCCCTGCCTCATAGGATTGTCATGAGAAGGGCTAAATAAGCCTGGAAAGTACTTAGCAGACAGCAAGCGCTCGATAAACAGGACGATGGTCACCGCCCAGCGCGCAGCGTGGGAGACCAAGCGCAACACTGCGTCCTCTGTGGCACCCACCCCTTCCTCCACGTGCGTCAGGAGCCCGGGCCCTCCTCGCTCAGCGGGGGCTGGCAAGGCAGTGTGGACGCAGAAGCAAACGAGGGCCCCGGCTGTGGGCTCCGTGGCCAGGAGGCCCACCGTGAGCTCGGTTCAGGCAGCAGCCCAGCCTCCCTGGCTTAGCTCAGCCAGCGGTTTCCCTGAGGCCCTGGCACCAGACTCAAACCCTCCACCATCCAGGCCCCTGCTCTCTCCCCTGTCCTGGGGATGGGGAGGACGTCAGCTCTGCCTAGAACAAAGGGGATCCCTTTGCCATCTGCTGGGCCCTGGGGAGCCCCCAGGAGAGGGGGCTGAGGGCCCTGAGGCTGGAACCCCTGCTTGTGCCTGGACTAGCAGTTCTCTCCTTCCTTGGCAGCCCCCCAATGCCTACTACCCAGATCCCACTGGGGAGAGGATCAAGCTTCCCCCTCAGCCCCCGGCTCCCCCATTCCCACTGTCCAAGTACAGCCCACGCAGAAAGGATGTCCTAGTTTTCCCACCAACTCCGGCGCACCCAGGGGCTCAAAGAAAAAGCTGTGCCCAGGCCTGCTCCAGAGGGCACCCCACTGTGGCCTTGGCATGACCCCATCTGGTCTCCCAACTCAACACACATCCACATGTGTCAGGGGAGGGCATTTCAAATGCCCCCACCCCAATGTCCCGAGGCCCACCCTGAGCACCGCAGTGGCCCCCCGCCTCGGTGAATCTTCCCCACAGCTGCCTGAATGCCTGTGCCCTTCCTACACCCTACTGGTGTAGGAGGATGGGCTGGGCTCAGCGGCCCCCTGCTGAGCTCAGTGGGGGGGGGGGTGGGGGGGGCCTTTGGTGGGGGGGACTCGCAGATAAAAGGCACGGCAAAGGACAGAGCTGAGGGTTTTTGATGCTGGAGTTTGATGCTGAAGCCTTAAGCTGGAGCGCCAGGAAGTAAGCTCACAGAGGAAGGGAAGCAAGCCCCAGGAAGAGAGGAACCCTGAGCCCAGGAAGAAGCAAGCCCTGGGAAAAGAAGAACCCTGAACCCAGAGAGAAGCAAGACCCTGGAAGGGAGGAGCCCAGGAAGCCTGAACCCTCGCAGCCATCGGAAGTCATCTTGCTCCAACACGTGGCAAAAGACTTAGGTGGGGGAAGTAACTTATGCTTTATGGCCTGGCAACTGCAAGCTTCTACCCCAAATACCCTTTATGAAAACCAACCAATTTCTGGTATTTTGCATCAGCACCCCTTTGGCTGACTAATACAAGTAACAACATTTAAGGCACAGGTGGTCAGCACAAGGTCTGGTACCAGGTGTCTCTCAGGGGCCTTCTGAGGTGGGACTAAACTATTAACGTCATTTCCTCTGCCAATGTGAGGACAATGGGTTTGTTTCAAGGGGTGAGCTAACTCATCCAAGGCCACAGCTGGCAAGGGGCAAAGGCAGGGCCCGTTGTGCCCCTCCCTGGGCAACGCTGAGGCCTGAACACAGGGCAGGGCAGGAATAATGGGCACAGGTTTGTCTGGGGTGAGGGGAAAGCTCTGGCAGTGGGAGGTGGTGGGGGCAGTGGCATAACTATGAGCGAGATTCATTCCACTGAATTGTATGTTGGGAGTGGTTGAGATGGAAAAGTTTGTGTTGTATGTATGTTTCCACGATTTTTTAAGAAGAGTTACTAAAGAGACAATGACATTTTAAGTCAATACCTGATCCTGGACAGAAGGTAATAATGGAGAGAAAAGGCCCAAAAGAACATTATTGGGACATACGAACAAAATGGAATACAGACTGTAAGCTTTATGTCTATGTTAAATTTCTTGACCTTGATAACTGCACTCAGGGTGGTTACATAAGTGAATGAATATCCTTGTTCTTAGGAAACGTACATGGCAGTATTAAGTGTTCAAGGAGCATGATGTATACAATCGACTCTCAAGTGTTCAGAAAATGGACTGATAGAATGATGCTGCAAATGTGACAAAATGCTAAAAGTTGATCAATCTGGGCGTCTGGATGGGGGTATGTTGGAGTTCCCTATACGGGTTTTGTATTATTTTTGCAGTTGTCCTATAAGTTTGAACTTATTTCAAAATTAAAGTTAAAAAAAAAAAAAGGATGGGCGTTTGACAAAGTGCAAGGTGGGCTTGGAGCCAGCGCCCCGGCCACGCTGGTTTCCTCCTTCTCATCTGTGCTGTAAGTGGGGAGAGCCAGCTGCACCGTGGCGATATGCAGGGACAGGGACCCAGCCTGCTGCACGCCTCGTCTCCCCCTCCTTCTCATTTCTTCATTCATTCATTCACTCTTCAAACTTATATCGACTACCCACCAAGTACAGAAAACTGGGCAAGGAACCCAAAGTCAAAGGAGGTAAAACCTCAGCCAAATGGAAGCTTCCAGTAGAATGAGATGAAACTCTTGCCCCTCAACTGGGGGCCTGTCCGGGGCCCTGCAGGGCAGTGTAAAGGGACCAGAGGGGATGGCCCAGCCCTGCCCATGTGAGCCCCTCAGCCTCACCTCCCGCATCCAGGTGCTGAAGGGCCTCTGCCAGGAGCCGGCCTTCTCCAGGTGGAGGTAGGCGTTGAAGAGAATCAGGTAGACGTAGCGCTCCAGGTACTGCAGGCTCCTCAGCTGTAGCCTCTGCGTCTCCTGCTCCTCCTTGGCTGCCTTCGCCTGGAAGAGGGAGGCAGGTGGGAGTCAGCGAGGGGGAATTCGGAGAGGTGCACTGAGCTGCGCCCCCCGGGCACACACCCCCTGCTGCTGCAAGCACCAGGGGCTGGGACCAGAGGAGAGCCCAAAGGGGTGCAGCTGGTGCCTGGGGCTCAGCCACCCCTATGCCCATGAGGCCAGGCAGTCACCCAGCCTCCCAGAACCTCTGCTTCCTCCCTGTGCAATCAACCACTGTCCTGTTCGGAGCGGCTGAGGACACCGGGCAAGGACGGGCTTGCCAGGTAAGCTCCGTGCAGGCGCCCTCCATCACACACCCAGGTGTGGAGCCCTCCAGGGATGCAGGCCCCCAGTGCCTGGATCGGGTGCTCCGGAGAAGGGCCCACCCAGCTCTGCCCCCCAAGGAGGACCCTTACGGCCACCTGCTCCATCCGTGCCCAGGGGGCTGAGTGATCTCAGACCGGGAAGGGAAGGAGCCCGCCTCAGCCGCTGACCCGCAGCGGCCCCCGACGTCTTTGCCTGTTTCTCAAAAGGATCAGGATTCAAAAGGCACAAGGGGTGTGAGCCCAGCCCTCACCCGCACCAAGCCTGGAGAAGGGTAACAGCCAAGGATCAGCAAGAGGTGAAGCGGCTTAGGGCAGAGAGAGCTCTCAGGGGTGTGGGGCGGGGGCAGCTGTCTTGTAACAAGCCATCTTGAGCCCCTTCTACAGAAAATGGCACGAGGCCACATGGCAGAGAGAAGAGGGCTGCAAAGCCGACTGAAGGTAAGTCTTCCGGAGTGCGTGGGCGTGCGGCGGCCCCCAGGGCTCTGGACGGAGAGCGTGCACAGCCAGGGCAGGCAGAGGCGAGGACAGGGCCCAGCGTGTGGCGGGCTGGGAAGGGGCCGACCTGGCCGCGGAGAGGGGGCCGAGGGCCGAGAAGGGAACCGGTGGGCAGGGACTCAGGTACAAAAGGCCCCAGTTTATCCTGAGCTGTGGTCTGTAACCCCGGCTGCCCAAGAGAACCACCGGGAGCTTTAAAATGCAGACGCCTGTGCAGGCCCCAGACCAACCAAATCAGAGCCTCGGAGGAGTGGGGACAGAGCAGCAGGATTGTGCAAACTCCCCCGGGGCTGGGACTGACCCGGAACCAGAAGACTCAGGGGTGATTCGTGCTTGGGAGGAAGGGATTCTAACTGGGAGGGAGGTGGGGGGTTGGGAGGCAGGCCCCGGGGGATGAGGCCCAGGACGTACAGACCAGGCTGTATGGGACTTCCCGGCCACCACGCCTGACCGTCCTCTCTAGCCCACGCAGCGCCACCCATCTGCCCACCCCTACACCCATGGACAGAGAGCCCAGACAATGAGCGCTACACATGGGGAGACCCTCGCTTCACTGGCGCCCACTCCCCTCCGCTCCCCCTGCCCCCCGGCCTCCCCCAGTCCCCCACGGCAGCTCTCCTCTCCTCCAGGAAGAGGACCTGACACGGGCCGTTCCCTCGGGCACCAGGACCGCCCGCGGGGGAGCACAGCAATCCCGGGCTGGAGGAGCCAGGGAGGGCTGGCAGCCACCAGCTGGCCCTCAGCTGGGCGCCTTCCACGTAGGAACACAGCGTCTGCCCGTGTTCTGGTCTCCTCCTCGGCTGTGGCAGAAGCCTCCATGGTGGGCCCATCACCCCGAGAATAGAGAATCGAGGCCTGTTCAGGGGGCCTGCACCCCCCTCACCCACTTCCCTCTTGGTGGCTCAGCCTTCTGTTTCTGGGGTCCTATGAGTGGAAGGTCACTTGAAACGCTGGCCCCACCCCCAAGCCAGCCTGCAGGAGCTCTGGGGCCTTGGGATGGAGGGAGGGGTGACGGAAGACAGCCGGCCACGCCGAGGCGGGGTGAGGGCCCCTAGCGGGAGCTCTGGCTCACTGGAGACACAGAGGGCTCCGCCCTGGGCTCTGGTCCTGCTTCTGCCGTCTAATCCCCAGGAAGGTAAATATCCTGCTCAGCCCCGCAGGACAGCTCAGCAGAGGGAGGTGGAGGAAGCCCTTGGGAGCCACGAGGGTTACGCCAATCTGCTCATGCACTGGACAGGGAGGGGCGGCTACAACCCGCCTGCGACAGGTGAGCCACGGGCCCTGCCCGTGGGGAGGCCCACGGTCTGGTGGAGGAGGCAGGAGACCACGGCAAGGCTAAGCCGCCCCACCCGGGAAGGAGAGGCAGGGCAGGCAACTGGACCTGGGAGGTGCTAGGAGGCGGGCTAGGGAGAAGAGGCAGAATCCCGCTCCAAGAGAAAGGTGGGGAAGGGGAAGAGTGTCTGGAGTAGACAGAGCGGGAGCGAGTGACGGCAGGAGGCGCCGGTCAGGACAGAGGGGTGTGGACAGACACCAAGGCTTGCCCCGCAGCCAGAGGGGCCAGTGGAAATGTCTGGGTGGAATCAAGGTGGACCACGGCTCCCCTAGCTGCTGCTGGGAGGATGACCGGGGTAGGGGTAGCAAATGCTCAAAGGAAAACAAAGCTCTCTTGTTTAGAAATGAGGCAGTGGACCAAAATCTTTTTTTACCAAAATACAAATCATGGCCAATACAATCCAACCCTGTCCAACTTGATCCAAAGGTCTGGAGCCTATTTAGGTACCGTTTTCTTAGAAGGAAAGGAAAGGAAATGACAAAGTGGTCCCACTGGGCAAAAGCCATTTTAAACTACTTCCAATTAAAGAGCTCAGAAGTGTCCTCATAGGTATGAAAAGCTCAGCTCGACCCGGCCTATGGACTCGCCACCCCAGCCCTGACCTCTCTGCCCCCTCCCCTGGGGACAGAGGCTTCCCTGTTCTCACACCAGCGAGGACTTAGGCCTGGGGTGGGGAGGCTGGTGATCCCTTCCAAGCCCTGCTGGCAAGGGTAGAATTATCTCTAAATTTGGACTACGGAGAAAAGGTGAGGCTGGCCACCCCCCGGGAGGCTCTGTGGGCACATCCTGCCCAACTGGCGGGTCTGTGATTTGAGACAATGACCCATCTTCCTATCAAGGCCTCGGTTTCCTTAAAATCATCCCGCTGGCGGGCTCCTGCCAATAAAAATAGCGCGGCTGTTTTTAAATGGCCTGGCAGCCCAGGCTGTCATTAGCTGCGGTGGAGCCAGCCAAGGCCGCCTCATCCCTTGGGACTGGGCCCTAAAATAGACAGGGGGTCCAAAAAAGGCAGCCAGGGTTCTGGGCCCTCAGGCCCCCCAAACCTCCCGTCTGCCTGGCATCGGCATGGGCCCGGCGTGGCCAGCAGTGGCTCTCCAAGCTCCGCTCTTTGCTGGGCCACCAGGCGGAGGCCCACCGGGGCAAGGCTGCCCCGCAGAATGCCTCCTACGAGCGCCGTGTCCAGCCGAGCACGTCAGACCCTGCTCTGATGATGAGATCTGAGTAAAGTCTCCCAGCAACCCCAGGAAGCAGGGGGACGTCCATTTTGCAGATGAGGCTAAGGCCTTATAAGTAACTAGCCCAGGCCGCAGGGCCCTGAGCTGGGCTATGAGCTCCGAAATCCAGGCTCTTCCTGTGACCGCAGCCCCTGTGGCCGCAGCCGAGCTCACGTCCCCCTGGCTCACTGTTGCCCCTGTGCCTTTACCAGCTCTAGTCCTCCTACCAGGAGGCCCTTCCGCTCTGCCACCCGGCCCCCCACCCCCATCCCGAATCCTGCGCAGGCCACTCCAGCCTCCCGGCCACCTCTGTCCTCAGTCTGAATCGTTTCATTAAATATTGTCCTAAGTTCCGCACTGAGTGTTACTAATTGCTTTGCCAAGGCAGGATCTCCCTCCCCGAGGAAATGATCAGCTCAGGGGCAGGCACCACACTAGAACCAGGTTTTACATCCCACCGAGCCCCTGGTGTCTGGACTAGGACTTGGCAAGCAGCAGGACTCAGTGCGCACTCACGCCCCAGGCCCCCTCATCGCTCTCACGGCTCTAAATAGCAAGTAGACTAGATTCCAGGCAGGCGCGGGCGCCTCCTAAACGCCGCCTCCCGTCTGGACTCCAGCTCATCTGCGCAGCCGCCCACGCACGGGGGTCCACCTGGGTGTCCGGTGGGCGTCTCAGACATACAGAACGCATCCCAGCCTCACCTCCAGCTCTTTCCCCAGACTTGCCCTGCCCACCGTCTTCCCCATCCTTCCCGCTGCTCAGGCCTGAATTTGAGATTCTTCCTCAACTTTGCTCTCACCCACATCCAGTCCCTCGGGAAGTCCCACGGGCTCCACTTCAGAACCCTTCCGGAACCCGCCCACTTCTGGGCCCCTTCACTCACGGTGGTCCGAGCCCTGGCCACCTCAATGATGGCCTCCCACCCTTCCACCATCTGTTCTAACGCAGCATCGGCGCGACCCTCTTCCATGCTGAACCAGCTCCTCGGCTCAGCAGCCGGCACGGGCTAGCAGCCTAAGAGCAAAGGCCGAGCTCTGCACCGTCACGGCCCCGCAGTCAGCCTCCCGCCCCCAGAACCTCTCTGCCCTCCTCTCCCACCCCTCCCCTCACCTGTGCTGCTCCTCAAATTCACCAGGCAGCCCCCACCTCAGGGCCCTTGCACTTGCCAGGCCCTCTGCCTGGAATGCTCATCCCCCAGGTGTGGGTGCAGCTCACCGCTGCCCCTCTCTTGCTCTGTGTTCAAATGCTGCCCTTGTTGAGGCCACCACCCTTTTAAATCTGCAACCCCTCACACTGACCTGCTTTTCTTTCCCTACGGGCTTATCGCTACCTGACATACCCTATTGCTACCTGTGTACTTGCTTACTGCGCGTCTCCCTCGCTGGAGCGCAGACCCCAAGGAGGGGCTCTGGTGAGCCTTGTCCAGGAGGCATCTCCACTGCCTAGAGCAGAGCCTGGCAGCAGGTGCACAAGGAACGTCAAGTGAGTGGAGGACTAAATGCTTACATCGTGCATTCTCACTAATCCAGCATCTCGCGGGGTCAGCCAGATCAAGCCCTTTATTTCCAGAAAGGGAGGCTGAGGTCAAAGAGGCAACCCGACCTGCCAGGGACACCTGGACGGTGGGTGGCAGAGCTGGAGCAGGAACCCAGGCCTCCAGGGCCCCTGGCTGGGAAACGCCCACAGAGGGGCCTACGTCCATCCATGCCGGACAGCCCTGCCCTCCTTCCTAGAGCCTCCCTGCTGCCCTCCCCCCACCCACCCAGTAGGAAGCACGGCCTCTACCCTCCAGCTGAGGTGGGGTCCAGCCTGGGCGGGCAGCTGGCTGCCCTCAACAGCAGCCAGGCCCAGAGCTCGGACCGCATCCTCTCCTCGGCAGGCGGTGGCTCCCAAGCAGTCAGCGCCGGCATCTTCCGGTGGCTTTCCAGTGGGTTCTGTAAACTGTGCTCAAGCCTCCCTGGCGGTGGCACCTCAAGCCCAAAGGGAGCTTTCTGTGCTTAATTCCCATGAGGGAGAAAACAGCCCTCAGCTCCCAGGGCGTAACTGGTTTTCCAAAGACGTCATATTTTGTTCAGACTTTTCAGTGTGTGAAGAGTCTTCGAAGGTTGCTCAATAGCACCCCTGGGACAGGCACTGGGGACTCAGCACCCACAGGCCACAGTCCCAGCCTCAAGGAGCTCACTGTCCCTGCACAAAACCCAGCAAGTCTGCCTGGGCTCCTGGACACCTGTCCAGCTCCCCCCACTTTCCCTGCAGCCACAGGGTTCCCAGGCTGGGCCTCACGGGCACCCTTCAAGGCAGGCAGTACAGGGATAGGGGCCCCAGGGGGCAGACGTAAGTCCAGCGGCCTGGACTGGCCACAGCAATTTGCTCAAGGACGCACAGGGAGTTCCTAGTAGAGCCAAGGCTAGAACCTGGGGTTTCCAACCACCGACCACGGCTCTCTAGGTGACCAGAAAAAAATGTCCTCTCCTGGAAGGCCAACAGAGCAAAGAACCCAAGAGCCACACATGGAAACGGGGGTCCGGTGTTCCTGTTTAATTACACGCTGACGACCTTCCACCCATGTTCCCCCTCACTGGACAGGCAGTTGAGAAGCCCCTCCTTGGGCCGGGCAGGGTCCTGGGAGTCAGGGTGACAGAGATGAGCAGAGCAGGCACCTCTGGGAACCGCAACCGGGGCGATGGCAGCAGTGAGCATGAGGCAGGGCCCTCGACGACGGCGAGCGTGTGGGAGGGGAGCTGGTGTTGACATCTGAAGCAATCCCAAAGCACTGAGCCCTCCGCGCCAGGCGGCGCACACTTAGAAACCAGGCCTCGCACACCACCGGTGCTCAAGGGATGTTTGCCGAATAAACCAGGAAGTCTCCCTGGAAAGGGGGAAACGGTTCCCGCTCCTAGAGGGGAAACGAGCCATCTTCGCTCCAGAGAGCGCAAGCCCTCCAGCACACACGCACGCGTGCGCACACAACCGCCCCGCTCTGGCAGCCTCTACCAACCCACTGCTCTATTTTGGGCTGGGTGTGAAAGGCCTTGGGAAGCAGTCCTTTCCTCTTGTCATGTTTTATGTGACAGCTCACAGCATTCCAGGGCTACTTCATTGTATGGCCCCATCCCTGGAGACACATTACCTGTTGGAATGAGGTCTCCAGGGAATGACTTTGGCGAAGCCAGGTTCTTGGAGAAAATTAAGCAGCTCCGTTTTAATGGCCTAGAGCCAAAGCTATCTCACTTGACATTTTTCTTAATAAAGAGCCTCTACCCTCAGAGCACTGGGCTCATCTCAGGGACTTCTTGGCAGCAACTTTGTTTGCGGGACCAAATCTGCCACCAACCCCAGTTGCCTCTGGGGAATCCAAGCCCTGGGAATGCAGTTAAACACAGGCTCACGGAAGGGGATCAGTCGGTGCCAGTGGCTTCTTTGCCAACGCTTCCCTTTCCCACCAATACACAACTGCCCGCCTGGCTCATATCCGCCATGGTAGAGAGAAAGAAACATAGGCCGAGGAGGGGTTGGGAGACAAATTCTGGTCCTGCCTCTGGTAGGTCACGGGATTTTACTAGGGTTCAGTTTCTTCCTCAGTCAAAGGGCTCTAATATACGTCCTGATCTCCTCACCAGCTACTGTGAGGATCAGAGGAGACAATGGTTAAGAAATCTGTCAGGATATTCTAAAAGCACTTCTCAAAGTTAAAGCATTGCAGGTTTCATAAAGTAAATCTCAAGTTGAGATCAATTGACATTTGACCTCTGTGTGGCTACCTTCAACACAGCCTTTCTTTTTCTGAAGGAACAGACGGGAGACTCATTAGGCTGTTTTGAATACAGAGCTCAAGTTTTAAATACAGAGCACAAAGAATTAACGCTACCAGTTAAGGACTCAGAAAAGTGCCCCTGGCATTAATGATTCTAGCAGGGCTCCTCAGAAACCCTGACCTTGATTTCTGTCACAATTATTTTCCCTGCCCAAGGCCAGCAGGAAACAACTCATTCACCAGACGTCACCACCAAGGGCTGGCGGCCATCTTGGAGTCTCCTCAGCCTGGGGCCCAGCCTTTCCCACCTCTACCCTTACCTCATGGAGTGGCTTATTCAAAGGGAATTTTTTTCTTTTTCCTCTTGAGGTAGTTTTTTAAAATGCCCTGAGGGAAGCAGATGTGGCTCAACTGATAGAGCCAGGGTTCAAACACAGGGCCTCCTGGCCCACGCACAGTGCTCATGTACGCAAGGAGTGCCGTGCCACACAGGGCACGCGCAGGGGAGCCCCACGCGCAAGGAGTGCGCCCCGCAAGGAGAGCCACTCCATGTGAAAAGCACAGCCTGCCCAGGAATGGCTCCACACACATGGAGAGCTGACGCACAAGATGATGCAACAAAAGGGACACAGATCCCCGGTGCTGCTGAGAACGAGGGCAGACACAGAAGGACACACAGCGAATGGACACAGGACAGCAGACAACGGGGGGGGGGGGGGGGAGGGGAAGGGGGGATGAGGGGGGAGAAATAAATCTTAAAAAAAAAAAAAAGCCCTGAGCATTCTGGTCCCTCACACATGCATGAGGTACAAGCCCTGGCCCAATCTAGCCGACGGCCCTGGAGGCCAGAGGGGGTGCCATGGCGGGCTGCAGTCCCCAGAGGCTGGGCGGCCTGAGGCAGGCTTGGGCAGAGAGAAAGGCCGAGAATGGTGTACCGAAGAGCATCCGTCCTGTAGAAACGGTGTGGGCAGGTTTGGTCCCACCACCCACACACATAAAGACGCTGGGGTGTCCAGGCTGCTCCCATCATCTATGTCTGTGACATGTACTTGTCCTCTGGTCACCTCCCCCCAATCAGTCCAGAAATGCACCTCAAGGGCAAAGACCATGAACTCTAGTTCTTATGTTCCCTCACAGCAGGAAGTGAGGTGGAGAGGAAGAGGCGCAACTGCCCCCTCCTCAGGAGGCAAGGTGGCGTGATGGAGGGGCCCGATCTGAGAGTCGGGGTCCAGGGTCTTGCCCTAATCCTGCCATCCACCAGCTGTGCATTCTTGGGCGAGCCCAAGGCCTCTCTGAGTAGCCCCTCCTCATGTACAAAGACGGAAATAACATCACACTCCACCTTCCGTCACACACTGGTGTGGTGTGAGGAGTAAGTGGGACTATGGAAACGTACAGGCAGCCTGGCGTGGGCTCTCTCAGGCTGGTTCTGAATTGAGGAGCTACTGAGACCCACCTGGCCTGGGCCCCTGGCCTCCAGCACTGGTCTCTAAGGACCCCCAGAATCCCCTCGGGGACCCTCCCTCTTCCTTCTCCCAGCCCCCCACCCCAGGCACCCAGACCCTCAGCTGCCCTCATCACAGACTCTCCATCCAAGTGTGGAGGAAGTCGAGGGCCAACTGAATCCAACTTCAAAGAGGTGCCTCCTGAGTCAACTCGTTCTCTGAAGACAGGCAAATAAAGGGGGAGAGTGCACCATGAGCCTGCCTACCAACTGGACCTCAGGGCAAGTTTCTCGTTCGGGATGCACTAGTTGATCAATGCAGAGCGAATGCTAGGATGAGTGCATCGCCCTCTGCAAGCTC
Source organism: Dasypus novemcinctus (assembly GCF_030445035.2). Taxonomy (NCBI): domain Eukaryota; kingdom Metazoa; phylum Chordata; class Mammalia; order Cingulata; family Dasypodidae; genus Dasypus; species Dasypus novemcinctus. The sequence goes on along the minus strand of NC_080678.1, from coordinate 79,506,820 downwards.
CTAATGCAACGAGGAAGCCAGGTGATGCGCACTGGGGGCTGCCGACACCCCAAAGCGGGCAACGGCAGCCTCCAGGCCCCCAGAGGGCAGCACACAGCACCAGCTGTCAATATTCTTGCCAAAACTGAGCCAGAAGCTGACCAAGCCTCTGGCTCTCACTGCCAGTTTATAGAAAGCACAGGGTCAGCCTCACATAGTGCAAATTGGGGGCTGCGATGGGCCAACTCCAGACCACAAAGCCTGAAAGACAAATAACCCGGTTAATGCAGCAGACGCATTTCAGGGGGAGGATCAAGGGAGGGGCCTGACGGAGATGAAAAGGGACTTACGACCTATCAACCAAATGTAACATACAGCTCCTGCTTGGATCCTGACCCAACTGTAACAAGACTTTCATGAGACTAGTGGGAAAATCAAGACACTGATTAGATACTGACGATAAGTCATTGTTCACTGTTTCCGGTGTGATAGCAGCATTGTGATTCTCTGTTTTAAAAAGATGTCCGCTTCTTTTAGAGGACAGACTGAAATATTTACAGATTCAAGTACCCGAGGTCTGGGACTTGGAAGGGGAGGGATTTAAGGAGGGATTCAGATGGAAGGAGCTTGGCCACGATTGAGAAGTATTACAGAAGATGGGAGGAGAGCACACAAGGGTTCGAGAAATTATTCTCTCTACTTTTGCATAAGCTTGAAATTTTCCTAAATAAAAAAAAAGTCCCTCCATTTCAACTCAGCCAATAATTCTTCTAAGAATGAGCCTACAGAAATAATCCCCATGATGAAAGAGCAACATGCACTGAAATACCTCATCATCACCCAACCCAGCAAACAGGAAACAGTCTAAAGGTCCAAATACAGGAAGAGGATACGAAATTGGGGCATATCCACCCGATGGCACGTTATATGAATGTCAAAGATGACGCTAAAAGCCGAAACTATTTATGAATGTGCTTTTTCCTGCCTTGACTTGACCTATGACACTATCAGCTCAGTGAAGCTTTATTTGCTGGCCTAGCCCCTGACCAGGTCTAATACAGGACAGGTAACCAGCATTTGCCGCACGTGTAGATTTTAAACGTACAAGCATCGTCCGGGTGAACAAGCAGGACAAGGCGCTGGGCACACACCACAATCACACCTGTGAAAAGGGCTCACACAAGTGGACAAAGAAAGAAAACGGCAAAAAACGAAGCCATCGCTGGGGCCATGGGATCCTGAGAGAGTCTTTCCTCACCCTGGACTGCCAAAGCTTTTGGTAACGGCCGCACGCTGTCTTTAAAACAACCAACCACAAACAGCCCCCGTCCCTGCTGAGGGACCTCACCGCACCGACAGCGATCCACAGCACCTTCTGAAGTCTCCTTTCTGAGCCACAACAGAGAAGTGACCTCCAGAATCTCCCACACTCCCCTGCCAAGGGCCCTGGAATACTTTTTATTGCTGGAAGGAGCAAAACTCCACATTCCAGGAGCTGCTCGTCCTCTTCATTTCCTTAGCGCATACGTGACCGGCTGAACGCAGCACGGGTGAGGAAAGTGAAATCCCCCGTTCCGGGCTTGTGCAGGTGAGGGGCAGGAGCCCAGCAGCCACGTGCTGTTGAGGCGTTCAGAATCCCAACAGGAAAACACAGCTTATGGGCCAGCCCTGGAATGTGCCCAGCGAAATGGAGCCGCGCTGGGCGGCTCAGCTGTTTCTAGGCTCGGCTGTTTCTATCCGAGGCTTGTGGAGCTCCGTCCAGGGCGACAAGCGCTACCTGCATACACAGCACCCCCACCTGCTCTGCGCCGGGAACTGCAGATTCCACTGCAGGACACCCCGAGGCTTCTGGATTGAAACTAGAAGGCAGGGGTTTAAATAAACAGCCAGATACTGCAGGGAGACGTGGTGCCAGTTTCCAGAAGTGCACTGGAAGGAAGGGATGGGGAAAGCAGCTGCCTTTCTGGAGCCTCAGCAAGGGCCCCTGCAAGGCCACATGGGCCACACAGACCGAGACCCTGGGGTCAAGGGTGGCAGGGGCGGGAGGGGCCTTGCCTCATGCCCACTCTGCCACCAGCTCACACAGGCAACCCACTCTCCTCCCCAGGCCTCGTTTCTTCATCTGTAAACAGAGGGGAGAGATGCTCTCCAAGTCTTAAAGCCGAGGGTCTACAGAGGGGGTTGAAGCTGTAAGGAGCAGCAGGACACTCTTGCCCCAGTGTTTGCTGCGTGCTCGCCGTGCCCCCGCCAGGCTTTTTCATTTGCAATCCCTCTCATAGTTCTCACACATGACCCTGCCGGGCTGGGATCACCAGTTTGGCCAGAGAGGCAGAAGGCTGCCTCTGGGAGGGTCAGTGCCCCTGTCTGAACCTCCAGCTCCAGTGTCCACATCCTCCCTCCCCGCATCCCTCACGTCCTCGTAACACCTCACCTGCTCCTGCCGACTGACACGGGCCAGGCCGACCACAGCCAAGTCCACTGCGATGGCCATGCCAGACCTCCACGGGCTCACACTCCAGGCTCATGACACAGAGCGCTCCCCCGCCCCACACCCATGCAGTGCTGGCCGGAGGCTCCTCTTACTCCACATTCCTGGAGACAACTGGGACGATCATCCTGACACAGGGAGGACGCGGGTCCCACGCCCAGCCAGGACAGCAGGCAACCCTGGAGGAGGCGCAGGAGGCCTTTCTCGCTAGTGGAGCCACCAGCCTGGCCGCCAGAAGCTGCAGCTCCCAAACCCAGGTCACAGCCAGTCTCACAGAGCCATAGAGAACTTAGAAACACACGTCTCTTAAAGGACTGGTCTCTATTCTGACATGCTGTCCTCCTGCCCTTCTGGTACTAAAACATCCTTTCTTTCATGCCGTGTCATCTACAGATGATGGCAGTTGGGCCTACGTTTTTTTTTTTCTTTCTTTCCTTTCTTTAAAATGGACACACTTAACAGAACTGTATCCTGGCCACCTTAGAAAGGTCCTTCCCTTTCTTTAAAAAGGGAAGTGAGGTTCCACCGCCTGGGACGAGGTCCCTTGGCTCTTTGTTCTGTAACAGCAGCACTTCCAGGATCCACGACGGGATGATGTCAGATTTCTGGCTGCTAAAAACCCTATGCCCAGAACCTCAGCGTGGAAATCCCATCCCTTCTTTCAAGTGATGACACATGACTTTGGAGACGGCCCCAGAAAGGGATTTCCCTGCCCTGAACCTGGGTGCCCCTGCCAGCCCTGGGTCTCCCTGCCAGCCCTGGGCCCAGACCGGGGGCAGCGGGAGGGGGTAAATGCCCTGAGCGTTACAGACAGGGCCACACAGCAGGAGGGCCGGAGCTGCCACGCCAACCCCCTCCACAGGCCTGAGTGGCCAAACCCAAGGGCAGGCTCGGAGAGGAACAGGGCTGGGAGAGGGCCCTGGGAGCTTTTGCCTTTGCTGAATTTGCTTGGAATCGTCCACTGCAGTAACTCTTAGCCGTGGCTGCATGCTGAAGCCTGAGTGCCTCCATCTAAATTTAAAACTTCATGCCTCAAAGGGGACCTTTAAGAAAGTGAAAGGACAACCCACAGAAAAGAAGAAAAATGTTAAATCATAAATCTGATAAGGTCTACTATGCAAAATATATAAAGAACTTGTACAATGCAACAACAAAAAGCAGCCTAATTAATGAACAAGCAAAGGACGTGAATAGACATTTCTCCAAAAATATATATAGAAAAAATGGCCAATAAGCACATGAAAAATGCTCAACATCATTAACCATAAGGGAAACGCAAAGTCAAAGCACGAGGTACAAAAATCATCACCATTAGGATAGCTATTATTTTCTGTTTTTGTTTTTAAGGAAAATAACAAGTATTGGCAAGGATGTGAAGGAACTGGCACCCTCATACACTGCCCACTGCTGGTGGGAATGTTCAACAGTGCAGCTACTTTGGAAAACAGTCTGGCAGGTCCTCAAAAGGTTAAGCAGAGTTACCATATGATCCAGCAGTTCCAATCTCAAGAGAAATGAAAACATATGTCCACATAAAAACTTGAACACAAAGGTTCACAGCAGTATTTTCCTTAATAGTCAAAAAGGGGAAACAGCCCAAATGTCCATCAATTGGTAAATACAGTGGAATACTATGCAGCTGTAAAAAGGAAGTACCAATACAGGCTACAGCATGGATGGACCAGGAAGACATCAAACTCAGTGAAAGAAGCCAGACGCCTGTTGTAGGATTCCAGCCACATGAAATGTGCAGAGTAGGCAAACCCACAGAGACAGAAAGTAAGTTAGCAGTTGCTGGGGGTGGGGTATTGGAGGAAATAGGGAGCGACTGCTAAAGAGTCTGTGTTTCTTTTGGAGGTGATGAAAATGTTCTAAAATTGACTGTGGGGACAGGTGTACAACTCTGTGAATATACTAAAAACCACGGAACCGTACACTTTAAGCAAGTGATTGCGTGGTATGTGAATTAATAAGGTTGTTGTATATATATTTTTAAGTAAGAGGACAAAACACTAGAGTAGCTGATCCCCAAGTGTGGTCCCCAACCAGCAGCACCAGTGTCATCTAGAAGTTTGTCAGACATCCAGATTTATGGAATCAGCAACTCTGGAGTCAGGGCCCAGCTGTCTGCATTTTAACGAGCCCACCAGGTGATTTGGAAGCTCACTAAAGTTGGGGACTTCTGCTTAGAGTAGGAAGTTCTCAACCCAGCTGCTCACATTGGAATCACCAGGGGAGTCTTTTTCCCCAAGAATCCCCGCTCCACAGCAGACCAGGCTGAGAGCCCCAGGACTGGAGGGGTGTCTGGGTCCGTCTGTACCAACTGTGCCAAGCTCAGCTCACTGTGGCCACCTGGTGGCCAAACTGGAGAGTGACCCCACATCTTGTCTCGCCCCCAGACCTGCGATGGGGCTCAGGATCTCCCACCGCACAGGTCAGCGCCACCCTGCCCTTTGGAATGGGCATGCATGAGCCCGGCGGAGAGGGGGAGACGCTCAGCTGGCCCTGCCTCCTGCCTCATTAAATGACCCCACCCCGAAGGCCTCCAGAGCAACCAGGGAACACAGCCCGGGTCAGACCGGCCTTCCCTGCCCCCTGGCCCCTGCCCCCGGCCCCCGGCGCCCCGGCCCCCTTGCGTGCACTCAGGCCGTCCCGCCTGTCTGGAGCACGTTCCCCTTGCTCTCCATCTATCAGGGTTTGTCAGGGCCAGCCCTGTGCACCCTCTCCCCTCTCCCCATGGCCCAGGCCCCCGGATGCTGCCCGCTCCGCATTCTGTGCCTCACCTCGCCACCCAGAGCTGCAGAGCTCAGGGGAGGGGAGGGGAAGGTCTACCAGCTCTGGGGTGCCTGGAGGCAGAGGAAAGCAAACCGAGCTGGAAGGAAGAGGGTGTGGGGAGGAGGCTCCGGCAGTGGGGCTGGTTGGAGTGGGGAGCAACAGTGCCTCGAGCAGGGGAGGCACCCCTTTTCCACTACTTGGCTTCCAGCTGCAGAGAGAACTGGGCGGTGTGTCCTCTGAGCGAGGGAGCAGCTGGGCCTCTTAGCTCCTTGCTGCCACCTGATGGCAGCATGTGGGGCCACTGGGATCGGACCCAAAAGTAGCTGGGGCAGAGAAAGGTGCCTCAGGTTCCCGCAGCTGCTGACCCTCGGGAAAGCAGGCCCGCCCTCTGAAATTCCTTAACTGTCTTCCCCCCCCCCACATGTGGCAGCCGCCTCGTCTCTGCAAACTCCCCTCCCAACTGACCCCGGCCTCTGGTCAGGCACCCACCCTTCACCCAATCCCTGACCCGTCCTTTCCCCCACATGTGCCCAGCAGCGGGGAGGCAGGGTGGGTGTGGGGCAGGCTCAGGGCCATCCCCTCTCCGCAGGCCACTGGCAGAAGCTGTCCCCGGGAATGGCCCGTCAGCCACGCAGAACCCGAGCCAAGGACCGCTCGCTCGGTCAGCACCGACTGCTTGAAGCTCTCCCCACCCTGCACCCAGCGACTGCCCCGTTCCCACGCCACACGCTCCTGTCCCAGCAGCCCATCAAGGTCAATGGGCCAAAAAAGAGCAGAGTTAGGCAGGCCAGCCTGCCCCACACAGAGCAGGGGCCGCCGGCGCCGATGCCCACAGTGGCCCGGCCGGGAGGGACAGGGCAGAGCACGCTGGGGACGACACATGTCACTCGGGCTTCCTCCGAGGCGGGCATCTGCTGCCCCAGGGAACGGGCCAACAGGGCCATCCTCCCGTTTTTTCTAGATAAGGCTAAAGAACCAGATTTTAATAAGAAATCTTGACATTTATACAAATCTTTGGACTTGCTGTTAATTTAGTGATTTATTCAAAATCATTTTTAACTGAGGAGACCAAAGCCCATCCAGGGGGCAGATCCAGACCCAGGGCTGCACAGACATGTATTGCTTCTGAGCTGACAGCCAGGACTGGGCGGGCTCCCAGTTCCCACGCCCGCCTCGGGCCCCTGCCCAGGACCCCGGGAACTCCCATGCTCCAGGAACCAGAAGGTGCCAGGACCGGGCTCGTCCCCATTGGCCACACTTCTGATGGGTCCCGTGGCCAGAGCCAGGGTTGAACCTTTGAGCACCCCCCTGCCTCCCACCCAGCACCCCAGAACCAAGCTGGGTCACGGGGGGCTGGGAATGTCTCCACTTCAGGGATCACCTTCACTTCTAGAGTGACCAGGAGCCGGTGAGGGTGCCCCGGGACCCAGAGCCACCTGAACGCAGGGCCCCCGGGCTGGGGCGGGGCTCACCTGGCGGTAGGTGCAGATGATGATCTCCCGCAGGTGGTAGTGCATGGGCGTCATGGTCTCGCTGACGGTGTCCAGCGCCGCGTCCACCTCCTTCTTCACGCGGTGCCCGTCGGGCAGCAGCTGCACCACCTTCAGCACCACCTGGGGCCAGAGGCCGTGGTGAGCAGACGGGTCACCGGCGGGCGGGCGGCGGCCTCCGCCCAAGGCCAGGGTCAGGGGCTGCGGAGGGCGACCCTAGGCCCTCGCCACAGGAAGCCCTGCTTGCTCCTCGGCCAGCTGGAGGGGGGCGAGGGACGGGGTCCTATCCCTATTTCTTAAGCAGTAGAAACCTTGCTTCAAACAGAACCTTAATCGGAAGTCGGACCCATAGAGACAGGAGCCCCGAAACTGCGAGAAGCAGGGCAAGGAGAGGCTGTATGACACTCCAAGTCCAGGCCCTCGGGTCCCCCTCCTGCGCTGCAGTGGTCACCCGGGGGCCACCCGCCCTGCGGAAGCCCAGGTGGGTGTCACTCATCACCTCCGGGGGGCTGGAGCCTGCGAGGGTCCCTGTGGGTCAGGCCTCGAGCCCCGCCTTCCCTCCTACTCCTCCCCACTTGATCCCATATCCAATTGCCTGCCCGGCCACCCCCCAATTCCAGCCCCGCCCCCCCCACCTTAACTGAGGTGGCCCCTAACTGGTAGCCCTGGCCCCTCCTGCGGCCACCCCCTCGAGCCGGAGCACGCTCAGTGGAGTATAAAGCTGAACAAGCCACGAGGTCACTTCTGGCCTCCTCGCTCCACCGCCCCCTTGCACGCGCACAAAAACGGAAGCCGCATCCCCTCCCCTGCCTGCCTCTCCCGCTGGCTCAGAACCCTCCCTCACAGCCCAAATGCCTTCCCCGAGCCCCCCAAGGAAGCTGGAGCCCCTGCACCCATCCCCCATGCCCTGCGCTTTCCTTTCAGAGCCCGCTTGCCTGTTTCACCTTCCACACCCACCCCGTGCCCCTTTAGAGAAGCTTCCTGGGTGCTGGGGCTGCTCAACACCTGCTGGGGTACTCTATCCACCACTGCTAAATGACTGGGCCGAAGACCAGCTAGCCTGCCTCCCTCCAGCCTCTCGCTCCAACCTCTGCCCTCGCACAGCCCACCCACCAGCCCTGCCACCACCTCAGGGGCGCCCCCGCCGCCCCCCGCCCCGTGCACCTCAGGAAGACCTGGAGCTGGGCGGAGGCAGGGGTGGCGGCCGGAGGGGAGCCTGCAGCTAACCTGGCTCCGGCTGGCTGAGGGCGGGGAGCCCGAACCCACCCCCCAGCCCATTCCCACACCCACACATGGCTCGAGAGGTGCGGCCCGCGGGCGGGAGCCCAGGAAGGCCAGGGCCAGGACTCGGGCGGAGGGCTGTGGCTTTTCCAAAATCCATTCTCTCCCCTAAACTGCTTCCCCACTTGAAGTCTCACCCTCCCCTGCTGCCCCCACCATGAAGCCAGAAACCCGAGGTCGTCCCGGCTCCACAGCCAGGCCCCCCAGGACCCGCCGGGGGGAATCCAGCGCCTGCACGGCGCCTGCTCACTCAGGCCCTGCTCCACCAACTGCCTGCAGAGCCCCCCGCACTGAATCTAATCCTGGCCTCTCTGCCCCCTTGCTGGACCCAAGGCCAAAGTCAAACACTCAGGGTGGCCCTCGAGGGCATTCCCAGTGGGGCCCACCCACCTCCCAGCAGGGGCTCCTTCTGTGCCAGCCAGGCACACCCAAGCGGAGCAGGGCACCTTCCATGGTTCCAGGCAATCGTGGCCTTTCCAGTGCCCCTGCCTTTGCACCCTCAATCTGCTCTGCCAGGATGGCCTCCTCCCCCCAGCCCACGGGCAAACTCACTCATCTTTCCAAAATGCCCTCCACCATCACCTCCTCCAGGAAGCCCTCAGGGCTCCCTCAGCTACATTGTCTACCTTGACCCTCTTTACTCTCTACTGAACGTCTCCCCCCACACTGAGGACTCAATAAATGCCCAACTAATCACAAAGGAAGCTGATCTAGACAAGAGAAATTCTGGGGTGCGTGAGGATGGGGGGCAAAGCGATGTCTTCAGGTCACCTGATGAACTTTGGGACACGGTCTCCAAGCCCCACTGCCTCTGGCTGGGAGTCTCAGGCGAGAACCTGGCCCCCCGTGCCTGTTTCCTCATCTGTAAACCGGGGACAGTAAGGCCATCTCCCCTGTGAGGGCTGAGAAAATGGGCACAGAATTCCCAGCACAAGGCCTGTTAGAGGAGTTCCAGCCAACGCACCCGAGGGGCTGGTGGGAAGCTGAGTCCTCCAGAGGGCAGAGCAGGGAGGGAGGAGGAAAACCCAAGGACACCTGATGCTCGGGCTCCGAGCGAGGAGGAGACACCTCTGCGGCAATGGCCTGGGCCCAAAGCAGGGGCCAGCCCACGGCAGGCGGAGGCGCCCCCCTCCACGAGGCGGGGTCTGTCCACTCCGAGCTCATGTGCGGCTCAGGTCAGGATGTCCAGCCGGGCTTCCCCACCTTACTGAGCACCGGCCGGGAGAAGGGAGCCGAGAGGGCCAGGGAGCGGGAATATGTGCAAAGGCCCAGAGGCTGGACCAAGGTCAGCGAGTTTGGGGAAGGCAAGGAGGCCAGGGTGGCAGGACTGCTGCGAGGGCAGGGGAGGGACGCACGGCGAGGCAGGCGAGGGCTGGCCGCAGGGCCACCCCCGGCAGCCACGTGCCATCTCAGAGTGCCACGGGTGGGGCCATCAGCACCCACTCAGAGGGCGTCTGGGAAGGCGACACCTGGCACACGGCAGGTGCCCGATAGCTGGGTGACCGGCCTGAAATGGTGCCGTCCACCCAGCGCCCTGAGCTGAAACCAGGCAGGGCAGGCTAGGGCCGCCCACCAAGGCTGCCAGCCCCTGCTGGCCCCCAAGGTCCGTGCAGTGGCATCAGCTACCCGGTCCAGATGGTGGCCTCCCCAGGGGCACCCAGCAGCCAGGGGGAGGAGGGGGCAGCGCCAGCCTCCCCCATCCCCCCCAGCGCTCAGCCAGGGCCCTGGAGCCAAGCTGCTCCTGCCTTGGTTTGCTCAGCTATGAAATGGGAACAGAGAACACCGATCTGATGAGGAAGAGCAAAGCTATGGCTGTGGGAAGAGCTCTGAAGAGCCCCCAGACCCGCCAGTGGGGCAGCCCCTTTCCCTCCCCCAGGCACCACCCGGGACCCCGAAGGCATGCTCACCTCAAACTCGCCCTTGGTGAACTTGGCATCAGGCACGCTCACAAGCTCCTCCTCGCCCACCTCGGGGAAGCCCTGCGGGGAGGAGCGCTGCTGGGACGGGGACCACCTACCCACCCTGCGCCCTCCCCACCGCCGGGAGCCCCTCGCCCGGGCTCTGCCCCCACACCCCCCGCCACAGCCAGGGCCCGGGGTCCTGGCGCCCACCCTGCCTGGACACCCCTGCCCCGAGAGGACACGTACGTGGACGTGCCAGAAGGCGAGCACGGCCACCACCATTGCGGTCGTGGTGCGGCCCCGGCCGCTGAGGCAGCTGAACACGAAGCCAGTGCCCGGGTCCTTGGCAAGGGCCGCCCGCAGGGCCTCCAGCAGCCGGTCAAAATCCTGGGAGGGAGACCAAAGTCCACGTCGGGGGGTGCCTCCTGGCGCACAAACCCCATCAACAGCCCCCGCGGCTTCCTCCGAGCCCTCCCCGCACCAGACTTAAACTTGGCGTGCACACGCGCAGCTCACGGGGCGCAAGCAGAAGCCCCCGCCCCAGAGCCCAGGACCCAGCGTGGGAGCAGACACAGGCACCCTGCCCTGCCACGTAGGACTCGCACGCGTCCTCTGCTCCGTGGGCCGTGCTCCAGGCTGCACCCTAGCCAGCACGGAAACCCTGAAGCACAGGCCCTCGCCCACCCCTCGCCGCCTCCCGCCCGCCCCTGGCCCGGCCCCCATCTGAGCGGGACCCACTCAGGTCCCAGCCTGAGGACAGGGTCCTGCCGGGCAGGCGATCGCTGGAGCGCGTGCCCTGAGGGGCCACGAGCTGCAGACAGCGAGACCCCCAGGGCAAAGCATGGCCAGAAAAGGCCCCACGCCCCGGGAGCACCTCCCAGCCCCGTACTGCCCCGCCCAGGCCCAGCCCCACTCCCAGGCACGCTGACCCACGTACAAGCCCGGCACACCACACAGGTGTATGCACGGCCCCAGAGACACACGGACTAACAGAGGCCCAGACAGACACACGTCACAAGCCTCCAGATACCACGCACACCTCCTCAGGGCCATGCACGAGCAGGCCACACACAGCCTCTTCCACGGACCCACGCAGACACACACACAACTCCCCATAGAAGATACACTCTCGGGAAGCGGACTTGGCCCAGTGGTTAGGGTGACCGTCTACCACATGGGAGGTCCATGGTTCAAACCCCGGGCCTCCTTGACCCGTGTGGAGCTGGCCCATGCGCGGTGCTGATGCGCACAAAGAATGCCGTGCCACGCAGGGGTGTCCCCCGCGTAGGGGAGCCCCACGCGCAAGGAGTGCGCCCTGTAAGGAGAGCTGCCCAGCAAGAAAGAAAGTGCAGCCTGCCCAGGAGTGGCGCCGCACACATGGAGAGCTGACACAACAAGATGACGCAACAAAAAGAGACACAGATTCCTGTGCTGCTGACAACAACAGAAGTGAACAAAGAAGAACACACAGCAAATAGACACAGAGAACAGACAACTGGGATGGGGAGCGGAGGGAGAGAAATAAATAAATAAATATTAAAAAAAAAAAACAAAGACACACTCTCCACACATATGCCCCACTACGGACTACATACCACAAACCCCATCAAGATACACACTCCAGGGAAACGGACTTTGGCCCAGTGGTTAGGGCGTCCGTCTACCACATGGGAGGTCCGCGGTTCAAATCCCGGGCCTCCTTGACCCGTGTGGAGCTGGCCATGCGCAGCGCTGATGCGCGCAAGGAGTGCCGTGCCACGCAAGGGTGTCCCCCGCGTGGGGAAGCCCCACGCGCAAGGAGTGCGCCCGTGAGGAGAGCCCGCCCAGCGTGAAAAGAAAGAGCAGCCTGCCCAGGAATGGCGCCGCCCACACTTCCCGAGCCGCTGACGACAACAGAAGCGGACAAAGAAACAAGACACAGCAAATAAACACCAAGAACAGACAACCAGGGGAGGGGGGGAAATTAAATAAATAAATAAATCTTTAAAAAAAAAAAAAAAAAAGATACACACTCCACACACAGCCTCCACAGCTCACCATACACACCCAAACCCATTCCCCCAAAGACACAAATGCAACAAACGTCATGGACATGCCCAGCCCCTGCCCTCCACACCTACAACCCAGAAAACACACACACACAAAAGCACAAAGCTTGGAAGGGCGTGAACAAACCACGAGGCCACATGTGGGAGCCCCGGGACCATCCCCCAGGCCCTGCAGGGGTACTTGAGGTGATTTTCTTCTCCCTGAGCCACATCCACAGCCAAGGACCAGGCCAGAGGGGATGACGGGGAGGCCTCCTCCTCCCCGCCCCCCGCAGCCCCCCGGCGGTGCTCACCTCCTCGCGGGGGGCGCAGAAGTCGGGGATGGGGATGCGCTGGTAGGTGAGGCCAGGGCAGGCTCCGCGGTGCTGGCTGAACACCTCCCGCATGGTAAGGCACGTCTGGAACCGGGGGGACCGCAGGCCGTCCGTGCCCGGGGGAGGCTTACTCAGGTGGACCTTCAGCTGGGTCTCCAGGCTCTGGGAGAGGAGGGATAAAGGGCTCAGGCCACTGAGGCTGCCTCAGGCCAGCCCCGAAGGGCCAGAGCCTGCTGTGGTGGGCCCAGTCCGGCCCCTCCCGGAGCCTCAGGGGTCCCACCCACACCTGGAGCCCGAGGGGAAGCAAGAGCAACAGCCCCTCCCTAAGACCACCCACCTCAGGCCTCGGTTTCCCCATCTGTACCTGTAAGAACAGGGACCTTCTAAAGCCTGTCTCAGACCAACTTCCCAGGCAGCCTCCAAGGTAGGGGCTGTGGATAAGTCAGGAGGGCCTCACCTCCAGCTGGTCAGGGGCCATGGGGGACCCGGGCCACTGCAGGCTGTGGGTGTGCCCGTCGCACTCCAACACGGCCTCCTCCCTCAGGCTGACCCACACGACCTGCCGCAGCTTCCTCTTGGCGTCGGTCAGGTAGGCCAGGATGTTCCGCAGGGCCTGGGGGCCAGGGGGGGCGGTCAGTGGGGGCTGGCCCTCCCCCCGCCCCATGCCCCCACGTGGAACCTGCTCCCCGAGCGGTCACCTTGGCGCTGGGCTGGGCCGTGCCGTAGATGGACACGCGGGGAACCCGCCGAAAGTTGGCCACGTCCATCTCTCTGACGGTGCCAAGCACGTCCGGGGAGACGAGGTCATCAGCCACCTGTGGGGAGAACACCCGCTGGGACCCGCGGCAACCACCCATGCCCAGGGAGGTGCACAGCCAGGCCTGAGGCCACACAGCCCGGGCCAGCCCGTCCCAGGGACAAAGCTCTCCCGGGCCTGGAGCCTCCTGCCTGCCCTGGGGAGGGTAAGAATGGCCTCGGTGAGGAAGCCGAGCCTCAGCGATGAATCTGGTGGCAAATGAACCCCATCTTCTGACTCCTCCCACCCAAAGCTCTTGGGCTGGAGGCTGAGTAGGTACTGGAGTAGAAGTGGCCAAAGCTGCAATGCCTCTTGGGGCCCGAGTGATCCCATTTCACTCCCAAGAGGATCCCAACCACAGCACAGGCTCCCGCGGAGGGTGGTACTTAACCCAATCCCACGGGAATCAAAAGTCCGGGGGCCCTGGCGCCAAGCCCTCCCTGCTCCCGCTCCCCCAGGACAGCCAGCCGTACTCACCAGAGAGCCCTTGGCAATGAGGTCCCTGGGGACCGGAGGGCCCGCTGGGCTCAGGGTCACGGGCAGGCGGTACAGCTCTGGGTGGGTGCACAGCCAGCGGCTGAAACTGAGGGCAAAGGCCAGCGGGTGCTGCAGCCCAGGACAGAGAGGGGTGGTGTTCAGGGGCCCGGGGCCATCCTGAGCTCTCCTTGCCCACCCCAAGGGACGGGGAGCCCCCCTAGCCATCCCCCACTGTGGCCCCGGGGCAGGGAGGAAGGGGGCAGTAAGAAACCGCCAGGCCAGCTGAAGCTGAAGCTGCGCCCTTCCAGGCCCTGGACCCTGGCCAGAGGTGCCAAGCCCGGAGTCGAGGGGGAGAGGCGGGGCGTCCTGTTACCTAAGCCAAGGGACACCCCTCCACCTGGGCCTCTCCCTGTCTCCTCTCCCACCCTCCCATCTCGCCCACACCTGCCTTTCTCTGAGACCAGCACACACTTGTCCCCAGGCTCCTCCCCCAGCTCTGTGGGGGTGGCAGGGTGGAGGGAGTCCAGGAGAAAGGGGTGTGGGTCATCCCGGCCCCACCTGCTCATGGAGGTAGTAGTTAAACAGGACCAGGTAGAAGTACCGCTCCAGGCTCCGCAGCGCCCTCTGCCGGACACTGTGCTGGCTGCCACTGCCCTGGGGGGCAGAGCAGGGCAGTAAGGATGGGGCACCTCAGGCCACCCTGACCCCATCCCTGCAAGGGCCAGAGTCAAGCCTTGGAAGCCCCCAGAAGACAGTCTAGCCCTCCTAACAGTTCTGCCAGGCTGGAAGTCTCCCGGCATCTAACCCTACCTGCGGCTGATTTCCAGCAGCTAATCCCCGGGGCAGGGCCGGCCAGGGCCACGCAGCGGCTCCTCCGCTCTGTTCCAATGCCACCCACCATCTCAGGGCTCGGCATCCTCCGAGTGAAGGAGCAAATGCACGGATGCCCTTTCTCTGAGCCAGCTGAAGAACTGTGAAACATCCCCCCACCCCCCAACCTCCAAAAACAAAAAGACCCTCCCAACAGCCCTCCCAGGGGCCACTGCTATTACCCCTAATTCACAGAGAGAAAGCTAAGGCTCAGAGACATGAAGTGACTTGCTCAAAGCCACACAGCTGATGACACAGAGCTGGGTCCCCCAGCAGGCCCCCAACCCCTGCCCAGCATCCCCCGGTAGGGGATTGCCAGAAGGAATCCAAAGGTCCCTCTCTAAGCCTTAGGGTCTCAGGTCCTCCTGCTGAACCAGAACCACCCTTACGAGGGCAAGGGATGTTACTATAAGGCCCTAAGGAAAGGCCATGCTTTTTGCTGAGGTTGCATGTCCCCGCTAGACTCTAGACCAGGGCTCAGCAAAGTTTTTCTACAAAAGACCAGACAGTAAATATTCTAGGTTTGCAGGTTATACAGTCTCTTTGGCAACAACTCAACTCTGCCATTGCAGCACAAAAGCAGCCATAGAGAATCTATAAATAAAGGGCAAGGCTTTGTTCCAATGCAACGTTATTTACGAAAACCGGTGGCAAGCTGCATTTGGTCCATGGGCTGTCATTTGCAGACCCCTAATCTAGACCAAAGGAAAAAAATCCTAAATACAGAGAAGTCTTGTTTCCATGAAGCTGCTCATTGCTGAAGTATTTACACTGGTGAGGAACTGGAAGCAACTCACTTGTCTAACAACAGAAGATTGGTTAGTAAATCACAGCAGGTGACATTCAAGGGACATTTGCTCCGTCAAATTCTGTTCCAAGAGCTCTGTGAGAGTCATCTCCCCTAATCCTCACAACAATGCTATGAGGTCATTGTTATTATTGGCCCCCATATTACAAATGGGGAAACTGAGGCACAGAGAGGTTAAGCAGCTCATCCAAAGCCACACGCTCTGTAAGTGGCACAGCCAGGCTTGGGACCCCAGGGGGCGGAGCTGGAACCCACACTCTCAACCTCCAGGCCAGCAGTGGCTGAACCACATAACAGGCTCGAGCTACGCCACGCGGTGAAAATCTCCGTGTCAAAAACAAGGATCGGCATGCAAAAGGCTGATGCTATAAGTAAAGGGAATAAGCATGATGCAAGTGTGTGTTGGGGCAACCTACACAAGAAAATCAAAAAGGTAAACAAATGGGAAACGAGCAGGCGTGCTGGGATTATGGGTGCTTTTTTTTTTTTTATTTCTCAATTTGCTGTAATAGAATATCGATTTTAAAATAGAATAAAATCAAGAGTTAAAGAAGAAAAAGACTCTGCGGGCTTAAGATTCTTTCCATGCACTGTGTGTCCAAACACCTGTCAAGCCACCCTCCCTTTTCCAAAGCCTGGGACGGGGTAGGCTGAGAGGCAGCAACCCATCCATCTTCCGGAAGCAGCAGGAGACGAAAGCCCGGCCTTCCCCACGGAACGCCAGGGGCTTGATTTGGGAGGGGCCACCAGCGGTCTGGGAAGTGTCTGTGTCCAGAGGTCCGCTGGGCCCCCGGCCGAGCCCCCTCCTCCGTCCTGTTTACTCTGTAGCCGAGGGGACCTGACCGGGAAAATAAACTTCCCTCTTCCTTGTCTGTCTTTCCTGCTGGCCCAGCTCCCCTCATCTTTCCATCCTTTAAAAACTGCTCTTGCTATGGGTGAAGAAGCAGCCAGGAAAAGTCAGTCTGAAAGAAACCAGTCAACAGGCCGAACAACATTAGGCATCCGAAAGCAGCGGCTGGCTGTGGAAGACAGTTTGGCGGATCCTCAAGAAGCTAAGCATAGAACTGCCAAACGAACAGGCAACCCCATCCCAAAAGAACTGAAAGCAGGGACTCAAAGATGTATTTGCACACCGATGTTCGCAGCGGCATTACTCATAATTGCCACGATGGGAGCAACCCAAGCGTGCGTCAACTGAGGGATGGGTAAATGGAACGTGGTACATGCGTAAAATAGAGTATCGTCCAACCCTAAAAAGGAATGAAGTCGCGATACACGCAACAACACGAGTGAACCCTGAAGACATCAGGTGGATGAAATAAGACAGACGCAAAAGGACAAATAGTGTACGATCTCACTGATTGGAAACAATGAGAATAAGCAAACTCAAGAGTCAGGATCTAGAATATAGGTTACCAGGGGAAGAGAAGGGGAGGGAATGGGGAAGGTAAGGCTTGACGTGTACAGGGTTCCTGTTTGGAATGATGGAAACGTTTTGGTAATGAATGGGGGTGACGGTAGCACAATCTTGTGAACGTAATTAGCAGCACTGAAATATATCTCTGAATCTGATTAAAAGAGGAAGTGTTGGAAACGGACTTGGCCCAGTGGTTAGGGCGTCCGTCTACCACATGGGAGGTCCGCAGTTCAAACCCCGGGCCTCCCTGACCCATGTGGAGCTGGCCCATGTGCAGTGCTGATGCGCGCAAGGAGTGCCCTGCCATGCAGGGGTGTCCCCCCGCGTAGGGGAGCCCCACGTGCAAGGAGTGCGCCCCATAAGGAGAACCGCCCAGCGCGAAAGAAGATGCAGCCTGCCCAGGAATGGCACAGCCCACATTTCCCATGCCGCTGACGACAACAGAAGCAGACAAAGAAACAAGACGCAGCAAATAGACACAGAGAACCGACAACCAGGGGAGGGGGGGGATTAAATAAATAAATAATCTTTTTAAAAAAAAGAGGAAAAAGAGGAAATGTTCAATTGTATATATAGTAACAGAATAAAAATTTTTTAAAAATCCATGGGAGTACACTACACAGGAAACCCGAAGTTAAACCATGGACTATAGTCAATTATAGAAATGTAGTATTAATATAATTACACAACTGTGCTATCATCAGTTCTAACAAATGTCCCATACCAATGAAAGGAGTTCATACTAGGATGGTATATGGGATCCTGACATTTCATGCATGATTGTTCTGTAGACCCACAACTTTTCTAATTAAAAAAAGAAAGAAAGGCACACTATTCCTCTGCAGCCTCACCTGGGCTTGGCTCTCGGGCCAGACGCCTTCCAGCTGCTTCTGGGTTTCCAAGACGACTTCTTTCAGGTCATGCAACTCTGCACAGGCAGTGACCGCTCTGTCCACCTGTGCCAGGGTCCAGGGTTGGGAAGAGGGGATAGAAAGTGGGAGAGGAGAGGAGCCGAGGAAAGATGGCAGGAGGTAAAAGCAAGAAAGACAGGCAGAGAGGAGGGAGGGCAACAGGGAGGAAGAGAGCCCCCAGTGAGGGGAGTGAGCAGCCCCCTCCACTGCCCCTACCCCAGCTCCTGGCCCGGCCCCCACTCACCTCCTCCACCATCTTCCTTCCCTGCGGCACCATGCGGAGAAAGCTCTGGATCAGCTGGAATTGCTCCATGGGCAGTGGCTTAGACTGTGTCGGGGGGGCCCTGCCAAGGAGGGGGGTAACAGCATGCCTCAGGACCCCCACAGCCACCCAGCCTCACCCACCAGAGACCAGGCACAGGCTCCTACTCTCTCCTCTAAATCAAGCTGTGGGAGGCACAGGGCATTTTCCCCACCAGGGAAACTGAGGCCCAAAAGGTCAAGTGACCCACTCAGCTAAGATGGAGGTGAAGAAGGACAACCACCACACCATGGAGCCTAGAGTGATTACAACTGAAAATGGGAGGATTGCATCCAGCAACCAGGTGGAATCTGAGCCTCCTCTTGACATAAAGGTGCAATGGACACAACCAATCCAGTGTCCACATAGAAGAGGTGGCATTGGATTGGGAAAAGTGGACATAATGGACAAAGGGTATGGGGAAAGGCAGGAAGAGATGAGAGGTGGAGGCGTCTTCGGGACATGGAGCTGCCCTGGATGGTGCTTCAGAGGTGATCACCGGACATTGTAAATCCTCACAGGGCCTACATGATGGAATAGAGGAGAGTATGGGCCATGATGTGAACCAATGTATATGAGGTGCAGAGGTGCCCAAAGATGTACTTACCAAATCCAATGGATGTGTCATGATGATGGGAACGAGTGTTGTTGGGGGGGGGGGAGAGGGGGGGTGGGGGGGTGGGGTTGAATGGGACCTCACATATATATTTTTAATGTAATATTATTACAAAGTCAATAAAAAATAAAAAAATTAAAAAAAAAAAAAAAAAAAAAAAAGGTCAAGTGACCTTCTCCAGGTCAGCCTGCAAGCCTGTGGCAAGCCAGGAAGGAAACCCCAGGGGGCCCACTTGCCACCTCCCGCCCCAGGACCCTGGACACGCTCCCCTATCATCAGGGTGGCCCGCCCCTCCTCTCTGGACCCCAGCCCCGAGACACAGGGTCACTCACTCCAGGTGAGCGGCCGTCCCGCTGCGGAGGAGGAGGAGGCTGCCCAGGGCCATGCCCAGATTGGTCCTGCCCACGCCCGTCTGGCAGCTGAAGAGGAAGGCAGGGGGAGGCCCGTGGGCGTCGCGGAGCAGCAGCAGGCTGGGGGTCTCCTGGGGAAAGACCGTGGGCATCAGGCCACCCTGTGGACCAGAGACCCCTAGGCTAAGGAGGAGGGTCGCGACCTCCAGCCATCCCCACCCATGACCCAAGGTGGGGTCAGAGTCACCAAAGCCAATCAGACCGGGGACAAGGCACCAAGCCCCCAGCCCACTCTGCTTCACCTTCCAAGGGTGATACCTGTCCCCAGGCCTCCTGTCCAGGCCTTGGGGCAGCTCAAACAAGGTGCAGGTAACAGCCTGCTCAGAGCTGGCAAGGCTTGTATTTTTTTTTCTTTTGGCTTTTTTTCCCTTCCCATCCCCCTCCCCCGCCCTGCTGTTTTTGCTGTCTGTGTCCATTTGCTATGTGAGCTTCTGTATCTATTTTTCTTTTTCTCTTCTCGTCTTTCTCTAGGATTCACTGGGATTTGATCCTGGAGACCTCTGATGTGGAGAGAGATTCCCTGTCAGTTGTACCACTCGGTTCCCGGTTTCTGCTGCGCTTCACCTTGACTCTCCCGTTTGTCTCTCTTTTTGTTGCGTCATCATCTTGCTGCGTGACTCACTTGCGCAGACACTGGATTGCTGCGCAGGCACTTGGCTTGCTGCACGGGCACTGGCCCACCATGTGGCACTCACATGGGCACTCAGCTTGCCACATGGGCACCCACATGGGCACTTGGCTCACCGCACAGGCACTCGGCTCACCATGCAGGCGCTCAGCTTGCCACGTGGGCACTGGCTCGCCGCACAGGCACGCTTTCTCTTCTTTTTCACCAGCAGGCCCCAGGGATCAAACCCAGGTCCTCCCATAGGGTAGGCAGAGGCCTTATCACCTGAGCCACATGCACTTCCCAAGGTTTGTATTAACACCTCTGCAAGAGGTGAGCTGTGAGGTCAAGGATGCCCAGAAGGGGCTGCAGCTGAAGCTGGCATGCAGCCAGTCCCCAGGGGGTATTAGCCCGAGCCCACTGGGTGAGGAAGCTTAGCTCCACTGAAGAAACAAGGACCTTGAGGTCTAGAGAGGAGACAGGGCATTCAGAGACCCCCAGCCCTGTCGCCCCTACTTACCCGGACCACACTGATGAAGGCATCAAACTGGGCTTCCAGGGGGGCCCCCCGCTCTGGCAGGGGCAGGCGGTAGTACCTGCCGGGCGAGTGGGAGCGGCCCATCAGGCGGGCCACACACACCGGGCCTGCCCACTGCCCCCCGCCTCCTGAGCAGTCTGTGTTCAGTACCCCAACCTGGTGAGGGGTGGGAATGGGGAAGCCGGCCCACCCTGCAGAGCTTAACCTGAGGCCACAGCTGGGCGGCAGTCCCAGGAGCACCCCGCCCGGCGGGGGTCCCGGCCCCGTGGTACCTGTAGGTGGGCTGCAGGAAGAGCGGCCGCCTGTACACCTCCTCCGTCACGTGCACGTCGTCCTCGCCCCGGATGGCCACAGCATGGGGCTCGCCCCGGGGGTCCTCCGTGTTGTGGTAGACGTGGTACGTGTTCCCACTCAGCTGCGCAAAGTCGTGGATCTGGATGGAGGCGAGGAACCACGGGCATGGCACACATGCCGGCACCTGCCTTCTGGCCGAGCCCGGGGAACACGGGCAGGCCGTTCCTCCCAGAGACGGGCATCGGTGCTCTCCTCCCTGGGGGTCCTGAGAGGACCAGGGATGGCCAGGGGCCCAAGGGCCAACCCGAGGTGCGAGTGTGGCTGCAGGGCTACAGGACGCATGAGCTTTGCCCCCGCTGAGAAGGGGTGACTCAGTCAGCTGGAGAACAGCACACAAGGCCCTGGAAGAGAGGCCGAGAGATGGCCAGGTGCCAGCAGGGCCTCAGTCCCTGCCCCCAGAGACCTTGGCGCACCGTGACTCCGTGACAAGCCTCAGTGTTGGAGAGGACAGAGGAGCCTCAAAAACAGACAGACGGGAGCAGATATAGCTCAAGTGGTTGAGCACCTGCTTCCCATGTATGAGGTCCCAGGTTCTATCCCCAGTACCTCTAAAAACAAACAAAACAAATGAAAAAACCAACTCTCATTAGGGAGTGGATGCAGCTTAGTGGTTAAGTGCCTACTTCCCATATACGAGGTCCTGGGTTCAATCCCTGGTACTTCTAAAAAAAGAAAGGAATATAGAAAGAAGAGAAAACAGACAGAAAAGGCCCAAGAGAGGCAATTCACCCAAGACTTCACATCTCACAGAGACTGGACTTCAGTCTCAAGCCTCCTAGTCTAGCCCTTTTCGCTCCACCAGACCTTTCTAAATAAGGACACTGAGTGTCATAGAAGAAGGTAGGGTGGGAAAGGGGCAGAGGCAAAGAGAGCCGGGAAGAGGAAGCCCCTCCTCCAGCTCCGGGACAGCCGGCCTGGCCCAGCCCTCGCCCACGCGGGGCTGAAGTGCGGGGTCTCAGCTCGCTGCCCGGGGCCCGCCCCGCTGGCCCACACCCTCACCTCCTTGCGGATGGCCAGCTCCAAGCGCTCCGCCTGGACCCCGGGCCCGAGGCCGCGGAGGTTCTCCTGAAGGCTCTGCTTGTCTCGAGGTGTGTAAGACACGAAGTCCCCGTCGGCCCGCAGAAACAGCACAGGCTCCTCCCGCACACAGAAGACCACGCACTCCTGCCCGGGGACCGGAAGCCTTCACAGCCAGCCGGCCTCGAGGACCCCCCACGCCCTCCCGCCCTCCTCACCCCACCCCAAATCTTGGGGCCTGAGTCCTGCCCAAGAAGCAGAGCTCAGTCCAAGTGCCACTCTCCCCTAAGCCTCCCGGTCCGCGGCAGCCCCCCCTCCCCGTGCCAACAGTGCCTTAGCTGAATCTCGAGGTGTTCAACCTACCCTGTTTTAACATTAAAGATGAATACATCTTTTCCCCTTTAACAGACTACAGGTAGAATCCCGTAGTCTACCTTGCAGGTAGAATCCCGTCCCAGTCATTTTTACATCCCCATAATCTCTGCCACGGAACCCTGGATAGATCAGGGGCTTGATAAACATCTCTGAAAAAATGAATGCTCCAGACAAGGGAGACATGTGGACAGCCCTTGAGAAACTTCCAGTCCAGCTGGGAAGATGGGCCCTGCACCCAGGCCACAGTCCCACCCATTCTGGTTCATGCAAGGTCGTGCTGCCTTAATGCCTGAGTCAGTTCAGGCAGGGGCTGCCCCCCACGGGCCTGCAGTCACAGCAGACCCTCAGTCCTGCCCAGAGACATGCACAACGCCACCATGACGTCAGACAGGACGCAGGAGTTACAAGCTGCCCTTCCCAGAAGCCCCTTTCCCCAGATTTGGGGGCTACCCCTGCTGGGAGGTGCCCATGCTTACCCTATGTCCATCCTTCCGGAGTTTCTGGAGAACTTGCCTGAACCCCGAGAGGCTGGGCTGCCCCATGCCGAACACGGTGAGCCCGCCCCGTGCCTGCCGGAAGTTGGGGGCCCCACAGCTCCCCAGGGTGCCCAGCACATCCATCTTCTCTGCAACATCCCGTACCATGAAGTAGCGGCCCTGGCAGAGGAGGAGAGCCACGGGGTAGGGGAGGCATTCCAGTGGCTCAAGGGGCATCGTCTCTCCCGGGGCCCAGGGAAAGGGAAGGGGCAGAGAGGGTGGGGAGCACAGTCCTGCCCTCAAGCTGCTTACAGGCCCATGGAAAAAAACAAGTATGCAACCAGCTGCGATCTGTCGAAGGGTGTCAGAGAGAAGAACGGGGAAGGAAAACTCCTCCCGGGGGGGACCAGGAAGGCTTCATGTGGAGGTGGCGCCCGAGCCCGGCCATGGAGGAGGAGAGCATGGGAGGCACTCCAAGGGGGAAAACAAGGCCGGCCCGGGGGTCCAGAGCAGCCCGGGAGGAAGGCCAACGCCTCGCGTCCCCCGAGGAAGCTCACGGGGAAGGGGCTCGAGGAGGAAGCCAGGGCTGAGGGACCCGGAATAAACCAAAGGAAAACGGTGCAGGCTCTCCTCCAGGGCCCTGCCAGTTTTGCAGGTGACTACAGAGCAAAGAGGAAAACAGTGGCCAGGTGGGAGCAGGGGCGCCCAGAAGAGGCAAAGCCTGAGCTCAGAGGAACCCTGAGGCCAGCTCATCCGTCGCCCTGCCTCCACCAAGACCACACCTCCAGGCCTGAGAGGAGAAAGGGGACCAGCAACTCCAGAAGGCCACATTTCCCAGCTATTCCTTCAACACGTACAATTTTAATCCTCATGATTGGCAAGTGGACTTGGCCCAGTGGTTAGGGCGTCCGTCTACCACATGGGAGGTCCGCGGTTCAAACCCCGGGACTCCTTGACCCGTGTGGAGCTGGCCCATGCGCAGTGCTGATGTGCGCAAGAGTGCCCTGCCACGCAGGGGTGTCCCCGCATAGGGGAGCCCCACGCGCAAGGAGCACGCCCCATAAGGAGAGCCGCCCAGCACGACAGCAAGTTCAGCCTGCCCAGGAATGGCGCCGCACACACGGAGAGCTGACACAACAAGATGATGCAACCAAAAGAAACACAGATTCCCGTGCTGCTGACAACAACTGAAGCAGACAAAGACGACGCAGTAAATAGACACAGGGAACAGACAACTGGGGCAGGGAGGGGGGAGAGAGAAATAAATTAAAAAATAAATAAATCTTTAAAAAAAAATCCTCATGATTATTCGATCGTTTGTTCATCAACTATTTATGAAGCATCTACATTGTACCCAAGCACTGTTTCAGGCCTACAGCAGTGAACAAGATAGATTAAAAATTATCTGCCCTCATGCACTTTACTTTCTAGGGAAATTTAAGGCAAGAAAAAAAATTTTTTTCCCAGCTAAGCCAGAGAAGTAACATCTCAAAAGAAAACAGGATGGCGATTCCCAGCCTTGGGGAATGCAGTGTTGGGGGGTCTCTCAAGGGGTGGCAGCAGCCACCTCTGTCCCCTTGGTGCTCTGAGGGAGGAGGTGTGGGCAGACTGCGCAGACTGGGGAAAGATGGGGAGAGGAGGACAGGAGGTCCACTGGTCAGGAGGAACGGGCCCTAGGAACGCAGAGGGCAAGAAGTGGGATCGGGACCCCAGAGGGTACAGGGGCAAGTGCTGCTGCCCTGGCCATTTAGGAGGCAGCGAGAGGGACAGGGGAGAGCAGGAGGAAAAGGTGAGGGACCCAAGAGGAAAGAGGACAAGAAGAGGCAGGAGAAGCCCGAAGGGTAGAGGTGAGCCAGAGGGCGGGGCCTGGCCTCACCTGTACCAGGTAGTGCTCGGGGGTGGCATCCGAGAGCCGGCCCAGCGTGTAGTGGGCCTTGAGCAGCTTGTCGTGGATCTGGAATTCCTCCTTGCAGTTGTACCTGCCCAGGACAGAAGGGAGGCTGAGTCAGGCAGCTCCACAGCCAGGGCCCTCTCCACCCTCCCAGATCCCACCCCGTCCCCTGCGGCTGACCACTTGTGACAGTCTGCCCATTGTCCCCCAATATCATCTCCCCTTCGTCCTCAGCAACAGGGCCCCAAAATTGTGACAAGGCACTGGTCCAGCCAACTGAAAACTACATTTCCCAGTCTCCCTTGCAGCTACTCGTGGTCATATGTTTAGGTCTGTGTTGGAAACTGAGGCACAGTGGCCTCACAAGGAGAGACGTGCTGTCTCCGTGGAGTTCCCGGCAAACGGGATGAAGCTGTTAAAGGCTGGAAGAAAAGATGAGCGCGTACCTTTTGTAGTAAATAGAACACTTAGACTTTGTACCTTGAGGTAAGATTTTTTGAGTTCCTTAGTAAAGCTAACAGTTAACTACATGTTGCTGCTTGTTGTCACATAGACTGGGGTATATAGAGAGCCCCTTGTAAACAATAAAGTTGTCTGAGGAGTCTCTACTCGCAGACCCCCTGATTCCAGCTCTCTCTTTCTTTCTTTCTTTCATTCTCTTTTTCTCTTTCTTTCATTCCCGATACCCAACAGGTCTGGCCAATGGGATGCGAGAAGTGTCCTGTGCACCTTCTGGGCTATCCTCTTAAAAGGAAAGCACATGCCCTCCACGTTACCTTCCCTCCTTCTGTCTGAAATCTAGAAGCGAGGGCAGGCAACAGACCGGCCATTTTGGACCACAAGAGAGAAGCCGCCTGGGGATGTGGCAGGGCAATGAGAGAGCTCGGGAGCCTGATGATGCTGGGGCAGCCACACCAGCCTGGACCACGAGACAGAGCTAGGCGGTGTCCTGTTTCAGGCACTCTGTTTGGGGGTTACTTTGTTACCACAGCTCAACCCATACCCTAATACACTGTGGTCAGATGGCCCCTCCATCGGGCTGTGTGAGAACAGTCCTCATGTTTTCAATTCCACAGCATGGAGGGAAGCTTCAGAACACGAGCTTTGGAGCCAGGAGGCCTAGGTAGAAATCCCAACCCCACCGAGTGCTGATTCCATGGTTTTGGACAAATTACTTAATTTCTCTGTGCCTCGGTTTCCATCTACCTCCTAGGCCTCCGTGACAATCAAATGTGGTAATGGAGGTAAGTGCTTGGCCTGGTGCCTGGGGCACGGGAACCATCTACAAATGCAATTTTTATTACTAGAAGTAACTCTACCCCCATACGGAGCCATTCCAAACAGTGAAAATCCAGATTGCTGGATATGCCCAACCAGGGGAGGGCTCAAACACTCAAGCAAGAGGGCATTCAAGACACAAAAGCTACTGCGCTGCCTACAACAGTGAGGAAGACAGTCTCCTAGCGCTGGTGTTGGATTCTTTACACAAGAGCTGCCTTTTAGGAAAGGCGGGGTATGGAACGACTGTGGTGGGGGAGCACCAGACAAGGACTCAAAGCCCAAGTTCCCCTGCCAGCTCTGCCACCATCTCACATGACCCTGGGAAAACAAATCTGTCTACCTCCCTGAAACTCAATTTTTTAATGAGTAAGCTGCATTAGATCAAGGGTCTCGGGAAGGGACTTGGCCCAGTGGTTAGGGTGTCCATCTACCACATGGGAGGTCCGCAGTTCAAACCCCAGGCCTCCTTGACCCGTGTGGAGCTGGCCCATGCGCAGTGCTGATGCGCGCAAGGAGTGCCCTGCCACGCAGGGGTGTCCCCGCGTAGGGGAGCCCCACGCGCAAGGAGTGCACCCCGTAAGGAGAGCTGCCCAGCGCGAAAGAAAGTGCAGCCTGCCCAGGAATGGCGCCACACACACGGAGAGCTGACACAACAAGATGACGCAACAAAAAGAAACACAGATTCCCGTGCTGCTGACAACAACAGAGGCGGACAAAAGAACACACAGCAAATAGACACAGAGAACAGACAACTGGGGTGGGAGGGGAGAAAAATAAAATAACTAACTAAATCTTTAAAAAAAAAAAGGGTCTCTCTGGCTTCTGAAAGGAGCCAGAGAGAAAATATTGAAGGCATTGGGGGCCATGAGGTCTCCACACGAAGCAGCCACAGACGACATGTAAACGGATGGAATGGCAGTATTCCAATAAAACAGAAAAACAGGTGCTGTGGATTGGCCTGCAGGCCATAAGCTGCTGACTCTTTTATACGACCATCCCTGAGATCCCTCCCAGCAGAAACCCTCGATGACCCATGGCATGCTGGTGGCTTCCAAGTATACATGATACTGCTGTACCTGATTCGTGCAGTCAGAGATTGTTCTGAGCCACACCACGTGGTTAAATACTTTGAATGTCATCCCTGCTGATACTGATAAGGGAACTGAGGCCTGGAGAGCGAGAGGGAGTTGCCGAAGCTCACAGAGCAGGAAAGGACAGAGCCCGGCCTGGGGCGTGCTTCTCCCAGTGCTGCCCTCAGGCCCGAGCCCAGCTTTGACATCTGCCATCACAGAAACTCAGCCTCCCGCCTCTCTTACATAACATCTCTTTCCCACAGTAATTATAATTTTCCCTTCCTACCCCAAAGCCAACAGGTGGGATTGATCATTCCCACCCCTCAGGTTCCCTTAGACAGAAGGCCCTCTCTGCTAGAGCTTTGCCAAACTCCCGTGTGAGGGACATACTTAATTCCTAGCTCCCCGTGTCCTACTTCCTGCCGTCCCGGAAAGGCT
The DNA here is from genome assembly GCF_030445035.2 of Dasypus novemcinctus. Lineage (NCBI taxonomy): Eukaryota > Metazoa > Chordata > Mammalia > Cingulata > Dasypodidae > Dasypus > Dasypus novemcinctus. Next base: position 79,479,888 of record NC_080678.1, on the reverse strand, counting down.
CCCATGCTGGGGGCGCCGTGCACAGATGCAGCGCAAAACACAAGGCCTCCCGACTCCCTGGAAGACCCGCCCAGCGTCTCTCACGTCCTCCTGTCCTCAGGCACCCCCACACCCGCTCCTTCAGCAGGCCAGGCCCCCCAGGACAGGCTCTCTCAGGCCATCACCACCCCCAGCCCTCCTCCTCTGAGCACACACAGCATGTCCAGGGCTCTCTCAAAATGTGAGGCCAGAACAAACCCTCGAGCCCTCAGGGAATGTCTGGGAAGGACTTAATTCCCAGAGCCCACCCAAGAGCTGCCAGCTTTTGCAGCCCGAGGCCCTCAACCTGCCTGGTTTTAACCTCAGTATCAAGCCATAATTACTGATAGCAAAAAAAAAATCTAAATTTTACACCTTCATAAGTATGTAACGTTTCTTTGAAAATGTTCAGCCAAAAACCATTTTCAGAAAGGTTCCCTCTGACCCACTCTTCCTTCTCCACACTCCCTGGCACTGAGGACACAGCAAGTAACAGGGACTCAGGGACCCACAATGGAGAATCCATTCTGGCACCTGCTCGCTTGCTCTGTGACTCCAAACACACTGTCTAACCTCTCTGGGCGTCAGTTTCTTCCCCTAGGGCACTGACAGCAGTCTGTAAATGTTCAGTGCTGTTTGCCAGCCCCGGGCAGCTCTCCACCCCCACCCCGCCAGCCACAGCTTCCAGGGAAGCCAGGACTGAGGCCAGTCCAATCTACCCCCACTCCCCGCCACTCACGTGATCACAACGGGGGCCACCTTGTTGGGGATGATGGACTTGGCCTTGCTGTTGTGCAGGCCCGTGGTCTGAAAGGAGTGGACGCTGAGTGAGGGCCGACCGTCCATTGCGCCCCCGTCCTGCAGGCCCTCGAAGGGGGCGCCCGCCGAGATCGCCTGCTGGGCTGTGCTGGCCGTTGTTCCCATCGTCCGCCGGCAGCCTCAGGGCCCAGGACCTGCAGGGGGAGAGCGTGCCCTGAAGGCGGCGGTGGCCGAGGCCCCAGAGCACAGAGCCGGCCCACACCCAGCCACCGCGCAGGTGCAGGGAGGCAGCTCGCGCTGCACCGGGAACAGGTCAGGCTGGCTGCCCACCCCCGCTCCGGGGCTCAGCAAATCATAAGACCTCTGTGCCCAGCCCTTTGCTGGGGCTTTGGGGAAGTAATGGACATAAAGGGCCTGACCACGCAGCCCCTGGCCCCTTGGAGTTTACCATCCTCTTGTAAAGTTAAGACAGCAAGGGAAGGGGCCAAGCCTCCCGGGTCAGCACCTAGGGTTCAAGGTGTCAGGGTCAGGCGGTAAGGAGGCCAGGCCTTGCAGGCTGGGAGTGTCACAGAGAGGGGACAGCCAGGGGCAGATGCAACGATGGGGGTGGACTTGGAACCAAAGTCTACAGGTGACAGGAAGCGGACTTGGCCCAGTGGTTAGGGAGTCCACCTACCACATGGGAGGTCCAAGGTTCAAACCCCGGGCCTCCTACCCGTGTGGAGCTGGCCCACGCGCAGTGCTGATGCGCACAAGGAGTGCCCTGCCACACAGGGGTGTCCCCTGTGTAGGGGAGCCCCACACGCAAGGAGTGCGACCCGTAAGGAGAGTCGCCCAGTGCGAAAGAAAGTTCAGCCTGTCCAGGAATGTGCCGCACACACGGAGAGCTGACACAACAAGATGATGCAACAAAAAGAAACACAGGCGGCGGAATTGACCCAGTGGTTAGGGAGTCCGTCTACCACATGGGAGGTCCGCGGTTCAAACCCCGGGCCTCCTTGACCCGTGTGCAGCTGGCCCATGCGCAGTGCTGATGCACTCAAGGAGTGCCCTGCCATGCAGGGGTGTCCCCGTATAGGGGAGTCCCACATGCAAGGAGTGCACCCCATAAGGAGAGCCGCCCAGTGCGAAAGAAAGTGCAGCCTGTCCAGAAATGGCGCTGCCCCCATGGAGAGCTGACACAACAAGATGATGCAATGAAAAGAAACACAGATTCCCGTGCCGCTGACAACAACAGAAGTGGACAAAGACCCCCAGCGTGGGACATGACACCCGGGGATGAGCCTCCCTGGCAACGAGGGACCACTATCAACTACCAACTGATGATGCAACTGGAAAATGACCTTATACGGAAGGTTCAATGCGGATCAGCAGAATATCCATGTCTACATAAAATACCATGACTTTAAAATGCTGTTTGACCTAAAGTAAGGGGGAAATGGAAAGGAGAAATGAGTTTATATGGCTACGAGTTTCTAAAAAAGAGTCTGGAGGCTGGCAGAAGGTTTGCCCTCATGCACAACTGAGCAGAGTCAGAGAGACAGATAAAGCAGATACAACCCCCAGATATTGGTTCCTTTGAGGGCTAAAGAGACCCATGGGAGTTATGGTCATGGCCGATGGGGTTAACTACCAGGGCAGATGGCCCCTCTTTGGAAATGGTGTTTATGTGTGATGAATCTGGACTCAGATGGGATCTCCCTTCATAAGACTTTCATGCTAATGTGCTGGAGGTGCAGTTAATGTTGGGGTTTAAGATATATTTAGGGGATTTGAATCTCTGGACTGACAATGTGATAGCCAGATCCTGAGCCTCAACAGACTCCAGCACCTACAATCTGATTTATTGGACTTACCACACTCAGCTAAGATGGAGGTGAAGAAGGACAACCACCACACCATGGAGCCTAGAGTGATTACAACTGAAAATGGGAGGATTGCATCCAGCATCCAGGTGGAATCTGAGCCTCCTCTTGACATAAAGGTGCAATGGACACAACCAATCCAGTGTCCACATAGAAGAGGTGGCATTGGATTGGGAAAAGTGGACATAATGGACAAAGGGTATGGGGAAGGGCAGGAAGAGATGAGAGGTGGAGGCGTCTTCGGGACATGGAGCTGCCCTGGATGGTGCTTCAGAGGTAATCACCGGACATTGTAAATCCTCACAGGGCCTACTTGATGGAATAGAGGAGAGTATGGGCCATGATGTGAACCAATGTATATGAGGTGCAGAGGTGCCCAAAGATGTACTTACCAAATCCAATGGATGTGTCATGATGATGGGAACGAGTGTTGTTGGGGGGGGGGGAGAGGGGGGGTGGGGGGGGTGGGGTTGAATGGGACCTCACATATATATTTTTAATGTAATATTATTACAAAGTCAATAAAAAATAAAAAAATTAAAAAAAAAAAAAAAAAAGAAGTGGACAAAGAAGAACATGCAGCAAAAAGACACAGAGACCAGACAACTGGGGTGGGGGAGGGGGAGAGAAATAAATAAAAATAAATCTTAAAAAAAAAAGCAGCACAGATTCCTGGTGCCACTGATAAGGACAGAAGTAGTCACAGAAGAACACACAGTGAATGGACACAGAGAGCAGACAATTGGGGGGGGGAAGGGGAGAGAAATAAATAAATCTTTAAAAAAAACAAAACAAAACAAAGTCTACAGGTGAAAGAGGATGCAAGAGGATGCTCTCACCATGAACTTCACACGATGAGGCCAGGGAAGTCCAGACCAGGGGAGTGAACGAGTTTGGGTTCTCACAGCTGATAAGCGTCCAAATGAAACACCCGCCCTGAACTCATCAGGGACAGCTGAAAGCTCCCATCCCCCTGCTGAACGCTGGGCATCCTCTTGGCCCAGCATTGCCCTTACAGGAACAGCTCCTAAGGAGCTACGTGTGCAAACGGTGGGCTACAAGGTGTTTTGTTGATTGTGGCAGTACTCATAATGGCAAAGCACTGGGAACAACCTCCCAGGGATTTGTTTAATAAATCAGGGGATATCTATAAGATGGAATTTTTTTTTAAGATTTTATTTATTTCTCTCCCCTTTCCCCACACCCCAGTTGTCTGTTCTCTGTGTCTATTTGCTGCGTGTTCTTCTTTGTCCGCTTCCATTGTTGTCAGCGGCACGGGAATCTGTGTTTCTTTTTGTTGCGTCATCTTGTTGTGTCAGCTCTCCGTGTGTGCAGCGCCATTCCTGGGCAGGCTGCACTTTCTTTCGCACTGGGCAGCTCTCTTTATGGGGCGCACTCCTTGCGCGTGGGGCTCCCCTACATGGGGACACCCCTGTGTGGCAGAGCACTCCTTGTGCGCATCAGCACTCCACATGGGCCAGCTCAACATGGGTCAAGGAGGCCCAGGGTTTGAACCGCGGACCTCCCATGTGGTAGACGGATGCCCTAACCACTGGGCCAAGTCCACTTCCCAAGATGGAATATTAAACAGCTGTTGAAAATATCATATTGAGGAAAGTGGATGTGGCTCAAGCGATTGAGCTCCCGTCTACTACATGGGAGGTCCCAGGCTCGGTTCCTGGTACCTCTTGGAGAAAATGAGCAAGACAGTGAACTGGCTTAATGGGGAGGTGCAACAAGCTGACGCAACAAGATGAAGCAATAAGGAGACACAAAGAGGAAAGACAATGAAAGACACAGTAAAGGAGGGAGCTGAGGTGGCCCAAGTGAGTGAGCCACTCCCTCCCACATGGGAGGTCCCAGGTTAGGTTCCCAGTGCCTCCTAAAGAGAAGACAAACCAACACAGCACACAGTGAGCACAAACAACAAGGGAGGGGGATTAAATAAATTAATCTTTTAAAAACATCGTATTAAAAAATATATATCATCAGACTAATGTGGAATGAATCTATGAAATAGGAAATGGAAAAGAGCAAGATGCAAAACAGGTACATGTCACAATTCCATTTTAATTCATTCAACTGCATCAGGAGAAGAGCCCAGGAAGAAACACATCAAGATGTTCATGTGATTTATCTCCAAGGGATGTGACCATAAACAATTTTTATTTTCTCCTTTTTGCTTATCTGTATTTTCTGGTTTTTCTCCTCTGAACTTTGTGTAATAAAGTTAAAACAGATACACCGTTGAGGAAGAGGGCCAGAGCACCTCCTAAGAGCTGGCGGAGGGCGTGGGGAGGGGTGCCAGGGTCCGAGAGTCGGGACTGCTGGGAAGGGAAGGGGTAGCGAATTCCACACAGACCCAAGCAGATGGCGGCACACACAGGAGACAGGCGCTCAGAGAACTTTCCGGAGCTGAGTAACAGCAGGGTCCCACGTAGTGCTGATGGCCCAGGAGCAGGAAGGGAAGAGACCTCTGCTCTGCTCGACTCACAGACCCCGAGTCAATAAGCAGCTCTTAGAAGAGAGCACCCCAGCTGCCGCCGGCCGGGCAGGAGCTGCTGCCCGCCGCAGGGGGGACTCCCTGACTTCAGCCATCCACACTCCCCGCAGCGCTCGCAACCACAGCAGCCCCTCAGGACGTGGATGGCAGGGTCTGGGGGCTGGACAAGGCCGGGGTGGGAGGGTCCATCTGAGGCTGAGCTGACTGTGCCCTCTATCTTCCCCAGACCCCGACCAGCGTTCCCAGCCCAAGGCAAGCTCTCCCCAGGCCTCTGTGTTCTCAGACCCACCTCCCCCAAAACCCATCCACCCCTTGCAGGCCTTCCCAGGCCATCCTTCTCGGGCCCGAAACGGGCTTCTGGGCTCCCACAGGCCTTGTAACCCTGGAGACCCCCAGCAGCTGGCCTGAGGCTTCCTCAGCACGCACCCCTTGTTCACAAGGCCCGTCTCCACGGCGCTCCTCGCACTGTCCAACTTCTCTGTTTTTGGTTGAAGGTGGAGGGAAGGAGCCTGTGTTTCCGAACAGAAACACAGGCAGCTCAGAGAGAATGGGGCTCCACCGCAGACCCCCGCTGGCCCAGGCAGGGGCAGAACGTTCTCTGCACCTCGCCCGCCCTGGCGGGCCCCAAACGCCCACTCACCAAAGTCTCCCAGGCCCCTCCCAGCAGCCTGAGCCAAGGAGGCCCGTGTGGGAACAGCCTCTGAGGAGAGGGGCACAGGGTGGCCCCCCGAGAGACGACACGATGGCCAGGGTGTGGCGGGCCCACGGGGTGCCACGGCCGCCAGGTGGAGGCCAGCGGCCGGGCCCGGGCTCGCTCCCAAAGGGCTGGGCTGGCCCTTCCTCCGGCCCCCCTTCCTCCCCCAGCTCCAGTTCTGGGCTCCACAGGCGATGACAGGTCCCAGCCGGGCCCTGGAGACAACGCAGATGTGCACGGCCGCAGGCCACAGGGCAGAGGCGAGCAGCTGGGGGCTAGGGATGGGCAGTGTCCTTTGAAAGTTGAGCCCACCTCCAAAATGTCCAGGGGAGGGCATGACCCCAGGGATCTCCAGGGTTCTCACTCTGCAGTTCTCCCTCGATCCCCCAGAGGAAACCTCACCAAACTCAAGAGACTTTGCCCTGCAGGCCACATGGGGCGGGACTCTGCGCAACTTACTTCCCCTCTCAAGAGTCCCCAGATATAAAATGACATTGTGGAACGGGATGGTCTGAGAGCCCCTTCCAGCTCCAAGTGGACCTGGTCCTCGTGGCTGCCCTCCCGCTGTCCGCTACTAGGGACCGTGGTTGGCAAGGACAGGAACGGGGGCAGGACCCCGAGGGCACAAACCTCTGCCAGGGGGAGGGGGAAGAAACGGTGGTGGGAGGTGGGAAGGGGCTGAGAGGAGCCTGTGAGACAAGGGGGCCGTGAACCTGGATGGATAAGCAACTACGCCATTATTTCCCAGCATGTAACTAAAATTCAGCATTTTCTTTGATAGTGAATGAAGGGCACCCATAGTGTCTGCAGAGCCTAGGACCTGGTTGCCCAGAGAACTCCCAGCAAGTCTGTATGACATCAGGTGGTTGTAGGTGTCTCGAAACGTCCCCTGCACTCATCACCCCTTGGAAAGAGGAGTCAATTCTTACAACCCAATATTGAGTTGATAACCCAATTAACAAACTGGACAAACAGAGAGATTGAGGTGAAGAATTTTCTTGTCTGTTCTTGTTTATTATTACTATTGAAATAATGAAAATCCTCTAATGATTGAAGTGATGAATGCACAACTATGTGATCATCCAAATACCATTGATCATACACTTTGGGTGAACTATATGTTGTATTAATATATATCAATAAAACTGATGAACTATATGCTGTATTAATATGTATCAATAAAATTGATTTGCTAAAAAAAAGATTGGATGAGACATAAGCACATGAAAAGATGTTCCACATCAACAACCAGGGAAACACACTTGCATGGCAAATTTGGGAAGACTGACAATACCACACGTTGGTAAGAACACAGAGGAAATGGAGCCGCCGCGAGCTGCCGGTGAAGTGTAAGACGGTGTAGCCACTTTGAAAAGCACTTCTGTAGTTTCTTAGAAAGTTAAACATATTCTTACTGTATGACCCAGCAATTTCACTCCTCGTTACCTACCCAAGAGAAATGAAAACACGTCCACAGAAAACTTGTACAGAGCAGCATTATTCCTAATAGACCAAATCTGAAAACAACTCAAATGTCCATTGACCACTGAACAGATGAACGAAGTGTAATAGAGCCACACAATGGGATATGACAGCAATAAGAGACACACTACTGATACATGCAGCAACGGAGGAGCCTCAAAAACATCATGCTAACTGAACAAGCCAGGCCCCAAAGACTTGAAACTGAATAATTCCAATTACATGACATTCTAGAAAAGGCAACACTGTAGCAGATGTGTGGCTGCCAGGGGCTGGGGTAGGAGAGGGAATGGATGCACAAGGGCTTGAGGGCACCTTCTGGGGTGATGGAGATGCTCTAATCTTCAGTGTGGTGGTTATACGACTACAGGCATTAGCAACTCATCACACCAGACACTTGAAAGAGGCGAATTTTACTGTATTCAGTAGGATCTGTCACAGAGTGGCGGGATCCCATTTCCTCTGTCCCACAGAGCACCCGTCCATCCCGTCACACCTCCGGCCCCGGCCCCACAGCTGCCTTGCCAAGCTACCTCTCTGTGCCTCAGTTCGCCACTTTTGTGAAATGAGAACCACAGCTCCCCCTTGCGGGGTTGTTGTGAAGGTTAAGTAATTCCACGCATGCAAAGCCCTTAGACCAGGGCCTTTAAGTGCTCTGTAGGGGTCAGCTGTATTAGACGTTGCGGGTGCCGGGGACACTAACCAGTTAAGACTCTGGAGCTGCGCTGTGTGACCAGTAACTGCCCACCACCAGCAGAGATGAGCACTGCAAATGCGGTTGATCCACACTAATGCGCATCAAGTGTAAAATACACCAGACTTCAAAGACTTGTTACAAAAATATTAGAGATAGGGAAGCGGACTTGGCCCAGTGGTTAGGGCGTCCGTCTACCACATGGGAGGTCTGCGGTTCAAACCCCGGGCCTCCTTGACCCGTGTGCAGCTGGCCCATGCGCAGTGCTGATGCATTCAAGGAGTACCCTGTCATGCAGGGGTGTCCCCCACGTAGGAGAGCCCCAAGCGCAAGGAGTGCACCCCGTAAGGCAAGCCACCCAGCGCAAAAGAAAGTGCAGCCTGCCCAGGAATGGTGCTGCACACACGGAGAGCTGACACAACAAGATGACAGCTGACACAGCAAGATGACACAACAAAAAGAAACACAGATTCCCGTGCCGCTGACAACAACAGAAGTGGACAAAGAACACGCAGCAAATGGACACAGAGAACAGACAACTGGGGTGGGGGTGGGGGGACAGGGAGAGAAATAAAATAAATAAATCTTTAAAAAATATATTAGAGATAAAAAACATGTCACTTAGGGAAGCGGATGTGGCTCAAGCAAGTGGGTTCCATCTACCATATGGGAGTTCCGGGGTTCAATTCCTGGGGTCTCCTGGGTAAGGCAAGCTGGCCCACGTGGAGAGCTGTCACAGCAAGATGATACAACATAAGGAGATACAAAGGAGAGACAATGAGAGATGCAGGAGGCCAGGGAGATGAGATGGCACAAGAGATTGAGCACCTCTCTCCCATTCCGGAAGGTCCCATGATCAGTTCCCATTGCCGCTTAAAGAGAAGACAAGCAGACACAGAAGAATGCACAGTGAATGGATGCAGAAAGCAGACAACAGGATGTGGGGGTGGGGTAAATAATCTTTTTTAAAAATCTCATTCATAATTTATCATGTTGATTACAATGCTAAAAGGTTACTATTTGGGATTAAATAAAATATGCTATCAAAATTAAGTGTGAACCATGGACCAAAGCAGACTTATTACTGTTGAACTAACAGAAGAACCTGTAACTCTGATATAGACGGTGGTTACCAGAGGTACTGAGGAGAGGGAGAAAGGAAAACAGGTGGCACACAGGGCATCTTTAGGGCATTGGAATTTTTCTGCATGTTACTGCAATGACCAATACAGGCCATTATACATTTAGTCAAAACTTGTAAAATTGTACTGTGCAAAGTATAAACCATAATGTAAACTATAGACCATGGATACCAGCAATGCTTCAATATTTGTTCATCAATTGTAACAAATGTATCGCCCTTACATAAGATTTTATTAATAGGGGAAAATGTAAGAGGGAGTGGGAGTGATGTATATGGGAATCCCCTATATTTTCACTGTAATTTTCACTGTAATTAAGTGCAACTGTTTCTTTTTACTTTTTTTTTATTTCTCTCCCTTCCCCACCCCCCGCAGTTGTCTGTTCTCTGTGTCTATTTGCTGCGTGTTCTTCTTTGTCCACTTCTGTTGTTGTCCGCAGCCCAGGAATCTGTGTTTCTTTTTGTTGCATCATCTTGTTGTGTCAGCTCTGTGTGCGCGGCACCATTCCTGGGCAGGCTGCACTTTCTTTCGCGCAGGGCAGCTCTCCTTATGGGGCGCACTCCTTGTGCATGGGGCTCTCCTACACAGGGGACACCCCTGCATGATAAGACACTCCTTGCACGCATCAGCACTGTGCGTGGGCCAGCTCCACATGGGTCAAGGAGGCCAGGGTTTGCACCGCGGACCTCCCATGTGGTAGATGGACGCCCTAATCACTGGGCCAAGTCCGCTTCCTCTCTTTTTACTTTTTTGATATGGCTACTTAAAATTGTACATGTGGCTTGCATTTTATTTCCATTGGACAGCGCTGCCCTGCATCTCAAGTCTTCCAAGGTTCTAGAGGGCACCCCAAGGTCATCTTGGGGGGGGGGCCTCGGAGTTGAGCCCATTGCATGTTGCAAGTAAGAATGTAATAAAAAATAAAAAATAAAAGAACTTCGTAAATATCTGTTGGAGGCAGGCAGAAACCTCAGGAAGTCGGTGCTGAAATTCCCATTTAGCAGTCATAAAAGTTGGGACTCAGAGAAGCTGTAAGTAACTTTCCAACGTCCTCGCGCCCAGTTAGGGAACATGGTGTCCCAGCTGTCAGTGACGCCTGGGGTTGGGGCCCCAACTGGGAGAATCCATCTCTGCCACTTCTCAGTCGGTGACCCTGAGCACATGGCTTCACCTTTCCAAGTCCCAGTTTCCCCACTTGTACCGTGGGGCTCTTACTAGGGCTTCCCTCACTGGGGTGTAAAAGGATGAACTAAGCAAGGAAGTGAAAGCCTACAAGGATGTGCCTGGCCAGCACACAGCTCGAACTCGCCAGCTGCCCCTCACCCCCGCCACACCCAGGTGGACCCTGCCCTTCCCCACGTCCCCTCCCTGCAGCCCATTTCCTGGCGCCAGATCTGAACCTCCCTGTCCAGCACCTCACTCCAACACCATCCGCCCAACAACTGGGGGCACGGTGGGCTCAGCGGTGGTCTGCTCTTGGGACAAACACCGGGGCAGGGCTGGGGCTGGGGCTGGGCCGCAGCAGCCGTCCTATTTTATAACACACAATTTTAATTCTCCTCATTCCCCTTTGTCCAGGAAGGTGCTTAGTGAGGGAGCCATCTGGCCTTCACGTAGAACCAGGAGACTCCGGTTCCTGCCTCAGCTCTGCTCAGAACCTGGGGTGAGCCCTCCCATCCCTGCACCCGGAGAAGAACAGATTTGCACAGACTCCGCTGGTCTGTCCAGTTCCCCGCCACCTCCTCCGTGCCAACCAGGCTAGGCCACGGTCTCCTGGCTCCACGAACAATCACCTCCAGCCAGTCTTTCTCCTTCCCACCTGCCCCCAACAATCCATTCTCTCCAGGCAGCAGCTGGGAAACCTTTCAAAAACTTAAATCAGATGATGCCCTCTTGCTTAAACCCCAGTGGCTTCCTTCACACTTTCCCAACATCCAACGTCCACCCACCCCCGGCTACAGCCCCCCTTTCTGGCCTCATGCAGGCTTGGCGCGCTGCCTGAACTCCCTTCGCCCATCATCATAGAATTCTCAGCTCAATGAGACCCCTGAGACCACTGTGGTGGCTTACAGAGCACTTGGGCTCAGGGTTTTCTTTGCTGCTAACGGCCTTGGAGGGAGACAACACACAGACGATCGCGCCCTCTTTAGCCAAGTGGAAACAGGCTGGCGGGGCTGAGCGGCCACCTCCCCCGTCTACATGGCGTGTCGAGGTGGGCTCAGCCGGCCATCCCCTACAGGGCCACCATGCCTGCCCCTTCACAACCCCCGGCCCTCAGCCGCCTCCTCTTTAAAACTAGGATGACATCAATTTAAACAACAAAATCCAGTAAGCCCACCTCTAGCAGAGCCTGGGGGAATTAAGAGCGGTTCTCTCCAGGAAGAAGGATAGCAGATCTGCCAAATTCTATATATATATGAAGTCGTATTCTTTTTTTAATGATTTTCCTAAGCTGAGTGAAAATGTAAACGTTAAGAAGATAAGATGAAGAGATGTTTGGAAATACTGCCATGTGGTTAGCAGATGAGCGGCCACTGGTGGGGGGAAGGAGGGGCTTTGAATTCCGGGCTCAGGCCTGCAGCCTGCAAACGACGGAAGCCTTTGACGAGGTTCTGAGTTCTGGCAGGGACGGCACCCCTTCAAGCACTGAGACGACAACTGGTGAGGGCGTGGCACAGGCAGCAGCCTGCACCGGCCAGCGCAGGCCAGCAGCAGGGTAGGGGGCTGAAGGGGGTGCAGCTCCCAAGCTGTGGGTGCAGGGGCAAAGCCCTGTCCCCGGGAGGGGCCGACCAAGCCTCGCTCTCAGCTCACCTGCCAGGCGGAGGGCAGAGGAGGGGCTCTCGGGGTCACAGACCTTGCTCCGCAGCCGCGAGGACCCTGGCACTTGGTCACCAGGTGCTGGTTGTCCAGGATGGGCCAGTGGGCTCCTGAAACTCAGGACCCTCAGGATCCTATTGGCATGCCTCCAGGTCCGGGATGCCCCTACCTCTGGAGCTCCCCAGTGGTCAGCAACCTGAGAAAAAGCTCTGCCTTATATGGGATCTTGGAATGGGGAGGGGAGAAAAGGCTATAAAGGACATTTGGGGACCACTGGGAAAATCTGAATATGGATTGTATGCTGGATAATTAAATTTATGTCCTTGGGTGTGAGATATTGGGGCTGTGAGGAGAACATCTAAAGGTTGAGAGCCTTTTTTTTAACTTTATTAGGACACGAGAAGAGAGAGGTGAAGCGTCTTGACGTCTGGACTTTCATATGGTTTAGAGAAGTCAGAAGCGAATGGAGCAAAATGTTATATGGGTGAGGCATATACGTGCTCACTGTACTCTCAACTTCTCTACAGGTTTGAAATTTTTCAAAATAAAAAGATGAGACAAAAATATTTTAAGACTACAATTTTAAATTTAAAAAAAAGCAAACAAAACCTGTCATATGAGAAGCTAGTTTTCCATATAGTCCTTCTGGTTCGCCCCCTTGAAGACTCTGAGAATCCACCTACTCTGAAGGCCAAAAAAGGAGTGCTGGTACAGCACAGTGGGGATCTTCCACTTTAATTCGCTGCCAGCGCTTAAAACCCAAGAGATTTCAAATAAAAGCCCAGGTCTCTGGCTTCTCTTGAAGAAACCAAAGATGTGCGCCAACAGGGTGCCACAGGGGTGGGGGGGAGAGCGGCTTCCAAGGGTCTGGGGGGCTTCAGGTCTAGCCTTCTCTGAGGGCAGCCCCTGCGGCTCTGCCTCCTTTTCCTCAAGCCTTTGAGTCCCTCTCCCTCCGGGCACAGACCACCCTTCCTGAGAGCACAGAGACGAGGGTCACACCGCCTTAGTCTCAAGCCTGCGCTGAGCTGCCCCTGGCATCCCAAAGTCTTCTCCTTGGGCTCCGTCCCTGCTCCCCATCCTGGTCTGGGGCACATGGCTTCCCGGCTCCAAGGCAGGACTGACCTCGCTCCTGGGAAATCTCCCCATGAGACTCTGCAGTCCCTGAAGGTCTGGCACTGCTTCCCAGCCTGGATGCTCAGGCTTGGTCAAAACGCCCCCAATGCCTTCATCCCCCATCCCTGCAGTTTATAGTAAACCAGATGCGCAGGCCGCATACACTGAGAAGGGCGGACACAGCTAACTGAGCACCACATGGCTGCCTGGGACCACGATGACATTCCTCCTCTCCCGCACAGGTACGTGGCTAAGTTCATAGTTCATGGGACGCAGGAGCCGTGTCACAGAGCAACATCCAGATCCTTCCTCCTGAAACCCATTTCCTTCCTTCCCGCAGCTTGCTGCCCGGAACACAGATGTGATAACTGACATTTCGCAGCCATCTTGAACCATGAGCACGTGCACCACACCCCAGGAATGCTGGAAAATCAAGTTCCCCAAGGAATCGTGGAGCAGAGCCTGGACTGCAAAGCTCTAACTTTGGACAGGAGAGAGAAATAAACTTCCACCTTGTATAAACCACTATTTGGCTTTTCCTATTACTTGCAGCCAAATCTAATCCTGACTAATTTACTATGTTATTTTTAGGTTTGACCCTCAATGACTAGACACCACACGGCAACAGGACAGAAGTTACTTTTCTCCATTTGTAGAATGTCAAGTTTCTCTGCTGGTGAAAGCCAGGCTGCACTGTGGGCTGGCGATGCGACAGTCGGGCAGAGTGACTCCGTGCTCCTGTGAGCCCAGCCCGTGCTGCGGCCATGGGGGGTTCACTGAACACAGAAAACGTAATCCCTGCCCACCAGGGCCCACGGGGTAACTGCTGAGACGCACACATGAACCCATTAGAGCACCGTCAACTGCTACAGCGTGGCGCAGCGGCTTTCCCCAAGTTAAATGCCGAGATCTGGAAAGTGCCAAGCAGCTGTCCATGAGCTTGAATTTAAAAAGACATTATACTTTTGGGAACATGTTGGTATGGGTGTGATACATTTATTAAATAACACACGGTACATTGTGGACTTAGTGTATCCATGGTTTTCACCTGACTGGCAAAGGGGTCCGAGAAACAAAAAAGGTTAAGAACCCCTGCTACAGAGACAGGCTTGGCCTCAACTGCTCCAGAAAGAGAGAGACCAGAAGAGCCTCAGTCTACCCACCTGGAGGAGCGTCCCTGTCCCTGTAGGGCCCTTTCTGAGCAGGGAACTCTCTGGAAAGCAGTTAGGTATTATCTGGATGGGAGGGCCCCTGCCCTGTCGGTTCTTTCAGGAAGGAGCAAAAGGAGGAGCGTTTAAAAATCCCCAGTGAAGGAACCAGCCAACTCCAGGAAGGACATTCATCCCCTTCCTGAAAGAGCCTGAAGCTCTGTCCATCTCCAGGTTCCAGAAGCCAGGGATCGGGGAGGAGGGGAGCTCGGGGCAGGGGAGGAGAGTGCTGGGGAGAACAGGGTTAAGCTACCTGGACATGCTCACCTGCTCAGCTCCAAGAAGCTGGGCATTTGGGCATTTTATGGTCAGCAGGAACCCGGAGTCTCCTGAGGTCCCAGCCAGGGCCCTGCCCCTGCCGACAGTCACCTGGCTGCTACCAGGGACTGGGCCCCAGAGGGCAAGCGGGAACGTCCACGTGGACCCTACGTCCAACTCCACCCACCAACCCTGCAGGGGCCTGAGCACCGTTTCAAGCAGCCGGGAAGAACCAGGGACCACTTCTGGGATCTGTCTCCATCCCTCCCATTCCCTGCGGCCTCCAGTCGAAACCACCGGGCCTGGCATTCAAGACCCACCTTTCCATCCTCATCACCCCCATTTGCCCTCCTCACGCCCGACATGCCACGCAAATCCAGTTCCCAGCTGCCCTGCGGCGTTGAGCAGAAAAGGCCCAGGAGAAGGGGCCTCCACCACCGGCTTTCCCGAGGCCCCCAGCTGGGCAGCCGTCTCTGGGTCTCAGTTTATTTCCAGGTGTCAAGCAAGCGGGTTGGTTGAGATGAGCAGATTTCAAGCATTTTAGCAGCAAAACCCTTTCTGCCAAATCCATCTTTCACGAAATTCCCGCAGTCAGAAGTAGAGCTGCTGTGCTGGCCGCGGGCTCAGGAAGGGGGTTCCAGGGTCTCCCTCCCCTAGACCTGCCCCAGGCTGGGCCCTGCTGGCCAGAGAAGCTCAAGGCCGCTCCCAGGACACATCAGCCCTTCCCGGTCTCCCTGCCTCTGCCCTCCCCTGGACCCACAACCAGGAACAACATCCCCAACCTTTCAAGTCCAGTTGAAACACCCCTCCTGCTCCAAGCCTTCCAGGCAGGATTCCCGTGCCTCCCAGGCTCAGCCTGCAGTCCACCCTGATCCTGGTCTTGACCCGCTGGTCTGGTGGTTAGGAAGTCCCTGCCTCAGCTCCCCCTTCCCCACAGCCACTCTGGGTCCCCCAGCTGGGGTGAACCCTCAGTAGTCACAGGTGCCAAACGTCATTTTGCTAAGTGAATATCACTTCCACCATCTCGTTTGGGCTTCAGAAGAACCCTCTGAAGAAGGCACAGATATGGGTTGTTATTCCATTTGGCAGATGAGAAAACTGAGGCTCGGAGCAGCAACACAGCAACACAGTCAAGCTCGTTCTACCGTACCATCCCCCATCCCGCACCCCGTGTCTCCCCTGAAGCCACCTCAGCTTTTGGAGAGACGTTGGGAAGCTTAAACCAGGGAAGTGGCAGATGGTGGAGAACTTGCTCCTCTCCTCCTTTCGGGCCCCCAGGGAAGAGCGCCTCTTCCAGGGCCACGGCCTCTCGCACAACCACGCTCCGTGGGATAACAATGGAGCTAAAAATAAGGCAGGGTCTGACTGGCCAGCTGCAGGAAACATCTGCCTTGGCTGCAGAACAAACACAAAGGAAGTCACCTTGCTCCAGGATTCCCCTACTGTGGGACCAGGGGTGGGGGCGGGGGCTCAGGCCAGCCCCTCACCTGCCGGGGGCCTTGTTCTCCCACTCACAACACACGCACACACACACACAGGGGAGAAAGTCTAAATACCCCTTGGACACGAATGAGTCTTAAAGCCAGAAGGTGTCTGAGACCCGGGGATTCAGAGTAGGCTAGACACCTGCCCACTGTCACAGCGCCAGGGAACGGTAGGGCCAGGCCCGGAGGTCTGCTGCCTCTTCCTCCCCACCACTCACACCTCCC
Organism: Dasypus novemcinctus; assembly: GCF_030445035.2. NCBI lineage: Eukaryota > Metazoa > Chordata > Mammalia > Cingulata > Dasypodidae > Dasypus > Dasypus novemcinctus. Next base: position 79,463,626 of record NC_080678.1, on the reverse strand, counting down.
TGCTCCTCTGCTCCGCTGGACACAGACCCAGGGCAGATGCTGACCAGGGAAGCAGAGCACACCCAGCAGAGCCAGGCTTCCCTTAGACTCAGGGGCCATCCCCGACTTCCGGCACACAGGCCTGCCTCCCGCTGCGACGCCCGCCTCGCCCTCTGAACTCCAGCACACCCGAACATCTCACAGTCCCTGGAACAGGCAGCACTTCAACAGGCCTCTGCAAATAATAGGAATGAGCATTTGCAAATCACTAAGACAGTAACAAAAATAATAATAAAGCAGAGGTGCATCCTCCTGGGTCAGGAATGGTGAGAAGGGTGGTGAACAGTCTGTACAAGGCAGAAGTTGTGTCAAGTTCAAATTACCTTTGAAAATCCTTTAAACAGCCCACATAGGACAAGGCTGGGCCATCTCTCAATTGGTCCAACCCACTATTTCTTCCTCCAGCCATGGAACAGAGGCTGCCCTTTACTCCACCGGGCAAGAGAGGCTGAAGGGCCACACAGCAGCCCCACAGTCCCTCATTCCTCGGCTGCTGCCTGGCTCACTGCACCTGGCCCCCACTCCCTTCTGCCTAGCTCACTCCCACCCCCCGCCTGGAAGCAGTGGCCTCCCCTCCTGGCGCCACTCCTGAGCGAGGTCCCTTCACCACACCCTCCCCCCCGTGGGGGTCCTTCCCCTGTCCCTCTCCCCCATGAGGCCCACTAGGGAGGAGCTGGGTCTGACGTTCAATGGCACCCCCAGGGCCTGGCCCAATGGTTGGCACAAAGGCCACTTCAATGCATAAAATCTGAAACATCTGGACCTGAAAAGATTTTTAATGAAAAAAAAAAAAATCACTGAGGCTGCCCACGTTGTGAGAGTAAATGAAACCACACAGGAGGGGTTTTAGCCCAGGACACAACAGGTACTCCATCAATGGCAGCCAGGTTTTGATGGCCTTTTAGAAATGGCTGGGAGCGGGGCGCTGGCCCCACGGTGCCACACAGCTGAGACGGTGAACAGGGCAGCAACAAGGAGGCCGGAGGCCAGGAGGCTCCTTCAGGCCAGGGAGGGGCGATGGGGACGCTGAGGGCTCCCGAGGGAGCATCGGATCCCCCCCAAGCCCTCCCTGTCTCTCAGAGGGGCAAGAAAAATAAGGCATCTAAGAAGCCCCTGTGGACTTCTGCGAACCAAGCATGGTAGCCTGAGCCGAATTTACAACTACAAACCATCAACTTTTAGCCCCAAACAGCTGACTCTCCCACCCCTTAGGTGGTGTTCTTTCAGGATTGTTAGGAAAGGGTGATGATGGCAGCAAGAGAAGGATACCCCAAGAGAGTGCCCGGCCCTGGGTGAGGGCTGGAAGGCTGGCGTCTAACTCCACAGCTCTGAAAGCGCGGTCTGAAGACTCCTGAGGTCCCGAGGCCCACCCAGGGGTCCACGAGGTCGAAACCCTCCTCTGAAAGCTGCTCAGACCTGGTGGCCCTTTGTGCTGTGTTGACGCTGGCACTGAGGTGGGGGGACCGCAGAGTCTCAGCACAGAGCGAGCGAGGCGGGGTCCCCAGCCTGGCTTCCTCCCCAACCTGCTCTCTCAGGCCAGGTTCCCTTAAAAAAGTCCTTTACCAAGCAGAGGAAAGAACCAATTTCACTAAACCTCCGCCCTTGGGTCCTGTGTGAGGACACGGAACGTGCACGTGCAGCACTCTGGCTTGTGCTAAGCAGCTGGCTGTCTTGAGGAAGAGCACGAGTGAGGTTGCTGGAGGGAGAGCTGAATCAGCCTCCGTCTTCACAGAACAACTGACAGACAAGCTATGGTTACTCAGACATGGGTTTTTGGCAGACATTTTCTCAAAACAGTTGCCAATGATAAAATTTGAGCTTTCCAGGGGAAATCAGCATTTTGGTGCACTTGCATCAGCCACTGTTTGACAGCTTCCCAAAACTTTAGGAGGTTTCTCATGATTTCAGTGATGCTATTAACATATGCCATTTTTTAATGTAGTGAAATGAAATGTGCCCACATCTGAAGGTTCTCTATAACTCAATGAACCAATACTTTCCAAATTACCAATTCACGGTGTTACAAAATCCTGCCTGGGTAAAATATCCACTCAAACCATGAAACAGTCCAATGGATTTGAAAGTAACAAAGTACAAAAAGTTCACTGATGTGGTTTCAGATTCCACATTTCCAATAGCCTCTAAGAAACTACCACCACTTGCCAAATTTTCTATGTAGTATCAAAGAAAAATATCCAGAGACTCCTTTTTCCAACCACATATCTGTGTGAACCACACTGTCTTCATACACTTCAATCAAAACAACATATCCCAACAGACTGAATACAGAAGCTGATAGGAGGAGCCAGCTGTCTTCTTTTAAGCAGATGTTAAAGAGATTTGCAGAACCATGAAACAATGCTACTCTTCTTAACAGTTCTTTTTGTTGTTGTTGTTTTGGAAAACAGAGTCATTTTTCATAAAATATAAAATACTTAACATACAATGGTTTTATTACCTTAAATGAACTTATGTCTTTAAACATAGTTTCATTTCTAATTTTTTTTGAGAATTTATTTTTTATTGTATATTTTTGAAGATACACAGATCACAAAAAAGTTACATTAAAAAATAAAAAAACACAAGAGGTTCCCACATACCCCACGCCCCACCCCACCCATTCCTCCCACATCAATAACCTCTTTCATCATTGTGCCACATTCATTGCATTTGGTGACTACATTTTGGAGCACTGCTGCACCTCAAGCATTATAGTTTACATTGTAGCTAACACTCTCCCCCAGTACATTCAGTGGGCTATGGCAGGATATATAATGTCCAGCATCTGTTCCTGCAATATCATTCAAGACAACTCCAAGTCCTGAAAACGAGCCCACATCACATCCCATCTTCCCTCTCCCTGCCCTCAGCAACTACCGTGGTCACTTTCTCCACATCAATGCTACAGTTTCTTCCATTACTAGTCACAATAGTTCTATAGTAGAATACCAGTAAGTCCACTCTAGTCCCTATTTTATTCCTCCATCCTGGGGACCCTGGGATAGTGATGTCCACTCCACCTCCATATCGAGAGGAGGCTTAGATCCCACATGGGTGATCTAATATCATTTATAATATTAAACAAAAGCTCTTTGGAGACTTTATAAGAGTGCAAAAGGAGACCAAGAAGTTTGCCAATAGTTCATCTAATTTAACCCTCACAATAACTACAGCTAGAAGGTGGCAGAGAAGGGGTCAAAGCCAAGCACTTGAACTTCAGAGGGTTCCTAACCCCCAAGGCGCTCCTCATCTGACACTGCACACCCAAGCTAAGTGCCAAAGGATGAAAAATGGACATGCTAACAAGGAAGCCAGAAAAGCGAAAGAAGAGAATATAAGTAAATATTTATATAATCTTGGGGCACAAAAGAACTTTCTAAACAAAATGCTAGAGGGAGAAGACAGGTTAAAGGTTGAGAGATCAGGCTACAGAAAAAAATGGTCAGCTTTTGACCAACATAGAAAAATCAATAACAAAGTTAAAAGGCAAATCACAACAGGGTAAAAGTATTTCCAACATATTTTTATTATTCATCATAGTCAATAAATAGAGTTTTCCAAACAAATCAGAAAGCAAGTACATCATGAGAGTAAAACAGGCACGTTTTTTTTTTAAATAAACACTCCAAAACAGAAGAAATACCATGGGCCAATAAGCATGGAAAAAAAAAAAAATGTTCAGCCTAACCAGTAACTTTTAAAATGGAAAGAGTGAGATGCCATGCACTGCCTGTTAGCCTACTGTAGCTAAACCAGGATGAAAACACCTCCCTTGGCGTGGTGTCGGGTTGGGCACTCTCCTACGCAGGTGTAAACTGGCTCAGCTCTCAGAAAACCAACCTGGCAATAATTCTAAAATGCCTTAAAAACGTGCAAGCCTTTAACCTAACAATTCTATCAACTTATTCAAAGGAAATCATTCCAGATACGGCATGCAAGTATTCAGTACACCTTTGTTTATACTGGGCAAAGACTGGAAATTTCTTTTATAGTCAACAGAGGCTGAATGTATGGCAGACATCATTATATAATCATTAAAATGGATGGCTTAGGAAGCGGCTGTGGCTCAATCAGTTGGGCTCCCATCTACCATATGCGAGGCCCTGGGTTTGCGTCCCAGGGCCTCCAAAAAAAAAAAATGGAGCGTTAGATGAACGTCACTAACAGAACTCAGAGGGAAGGAAGCCAGTGTGAGCCCATCTGTATGGTTCCCATTTGTCTATCGCTTAAAAGCAGACAAAACTAGGCTATGGGGTGGGACATCAGGTGAGAAGTCTCCTCTGCAGCAAGAAGGAAGGGAGGTGATGGGGCTCCACGGACTAGGAGACTTCTATATCCTGACGTGGGTGACGGTTACTAGATGTGTTTGCTTTACATAATCATCAGGCTGTATACTTGCGATGCGTGTACTTTAATGTGCATGTTAAAGTTCAATCTCAAAGTTTCAATAGAAAGCAGCAGTTTATTTACTGACAAGGGAAAATACCTACTGTGCGTTTTGTTCTGTTTAAAGATGCCAAACAGTATTTTAGAGCATTGTTCCAATAAAGAAGGGGGCACACACAGGGGAAAAAATGTTGGGAATGGTAAAGCTCAAAACAATGGTAAACTGGGGTTACTGCTAAGAAGTGGGATTACAGACGATGTCTTCTAATTTGCATTGTGTATTATACAAATTAAAAAACAAACAACATGGTCATGTTGCCAGCAACTTTGGTTCATAAGCCATTTTATACCCCAAAGAGATCCTGTCCCCACAGGAAAAGGTCAGAAGTGAGGAGGCCCTAAACCACTGGCCTAAAGCCAAAAGCCTTCCCAGGGTAAAAACTAGGATCCTGGAACTAGGACGCTGGGAGGGCTCCAAGGCTGGGCCTCGTGTGAGGCCCAGGGCCGCTCCTCCACCTCTCTGGGCCTGGCTTTGCTGGGCTACAGATTAAAGCTAGCAGCGCCCCCTGCAGGGGAGTGAGGGTGAACGCAGGCGGCCACACCTGTTCTCAGGGCAGCTGTTAGACACAGGCTCCCCACGCGCCACAGAAGAAACGGCGGCCGGGAGAGTGACCGACCCCTCCCCACACACGGCAGGCCTCGGTCCACCCAGGTATCCCCAGACACGACCCCAGGACACCCCACTCCACAGAGGCCCCACAGGTAGTCCCACGGACTGTGGCCAGGGGCCTCAGTGTCCCTACGGGTGGAAGGAGCAGGCTGGGCACTGGACACGACCTCGGTGTCCTCCCTCGGACCCCACACCCGCATTCGCATCCAGCCGCCACGTGGCAGGGGGTGGCAGAAAAGGTGGCTGGCTTTCCAGACGGGACGCGACCTCGCCGGACGAAGGGGAGGCCGACATTCCATCAGGAGCCCCCACCTGCTGGTGGCCCTCGGGGTCAGGGAGCCGGGAGTGGGGGGCCCTGCAGGGGCCAAGGAGGAAACAGGATTTACTGCGGAAGGCCAGGCCCACAGCAGACCCCTGGGTGGGGAAGTGACCTCACTTTACACTCTGTCCTGGCTTCCGCCCCGGCCTGGGAGGGAGTTAACCCGGACAGGGCTGCGCGCCACGGGCCTCGCCAGGTCCACTCAGGCCCAGGCAAGGGAGGGCAGTCTTTCTCTTCTCCCTCGCTCTACCATCCCCACTCCAGAGGAAGAAACTGAGGCTCAGAGAGGCCCACTCGCCCAAAGCTGGCACGCGGCAGACTCTGGAGCCAGACTGCATGAGTTCGAGCCGCAGCCCCGCCTCCCGCCATCTATGTGCCCTTGTTCTTCAACATCTCCCAGATGACGACGATAACCGTGCCCACCTCTGAGGGCTGGGGTCCAACTGTACCCTCCCGGTGCCTTACTAGCTGCTGCTTTTATTTCTCCCAAGCCCCCTGTGGGCAGTTTATCACGGCCGTTCTGACCCAGAGAGGCAGAATTGGCTTGGCTCAGACCCCACGGCAAGGAAGGAGCAGAGTCAAGATTCAAACTCAGGCCTGTCCAGCCCCAGCGCCCAGGCTCATCCCATCACACAAAACAGAAACAGAGCCCGGCCTTGGCTCTCCAGGCTTCTGCTGGTTCCTGGCAGGGGAAGAGCTCCACCGCCTCGAACCTCCAAAGGCAGACAGGGGAGCGGGGAGAAAATGCCAGGGCTCAGGAGGGGAAGAAAAATATTTTTAAGCTTCTCCCGCTTCCTGTTTATCTATCCCCTCAATATTCAAACGCCCAGTAGTTGTTTGTTCAAGGAAAGTTCTGCCAAGAGGGACATCCTGCCCTGTGGCCATGCTGGGCCAGGCGGCACCCTGCCAGCCTTGCACTGGGGGCACTGAGGCGCTTCCCTGCAGACCCCTGCCCAGCCCAGGGAGGCTGTCACACAAAGGGGCTTTCAGCAGAAGCAGTGCCCAGGAGGAGGACCTGGCCCCGGGGGAGGGGTCCACTGCCAATGCCTTCCGGTGCCAGCTGGCACCAAACATCTCCAGGCTTGCTACAGGAAGGTGATGAGGATTCGAGGAATGACTCTGAGCCTGGTGCAGAAGGAAAAAGGGACTGAGCCCAGGCCAGGGAGCTGAGCTGGGGAGGGGGGCACAGAGTCCACGCTGTGGGGTCAGGGATACCTGGTATCTAGGTGACCCCTAAGCCAGGTACATCCCTGAGCCAGGCATGTACCTGAAGCAGGTGTGTGCCTCTGAGCCAGGTGTGCAGCAGTCCCCAGTGGACCTGCTCTGCCAGGCTCCTCTCCAGGACCAGGCTGGGCTCTGAGCAAGGCAGCCAGCCACACAGCCCTGCACCCACCAGGAGCACAGGTGAGTAAAGGCTGTACAGTACCGGGTTCACATATTCACACACACACCTGCACACACCATCCCAGGCCAAAGACATCGAGGCAGCCCCCATGTGCCAATCCCAGCCCTGCCTGGCCCGCCCACAGCAGCAATGTCCAACACACAACAATGTCTCCTTGTCTCTCCAGCACCCGTCACCGGGCAAGACAAACTGCCAGGCTGGCCCCCAGGTCCAAGGCCAGGGATCGGGAAGGAGGTGGGTGAAAAAGGAAGAGACCGCTGCTCAGCGGGCTCACCCCATGCAAGATCCACAAACAAGGCTCTTCTGAGACCCAGCCTGCCCCCAGCCTGGGCACCCTCCACACACGGCAGGGGTGAGACGCAGCGGCTGCAGGTGGGGGTGGGAGCTGGGCGAGGCCAGCAGGCACGGTTGGGGGGAGGGGGTGACAGGCTGAGCAATACCCTGAACCACAGCACTGCCCGCCCAGACGGAGGACTCCACCGCACCTGCCAGCACTTCACCCTGGGTACACATCCCGGTGAAGCAAAGGTTTATGTCCATCACAGCAGCTTTATTCAGAATCACCAAAAACTGGAAACAAGACAAAAGTTCACCTCTAGGATAAACAATAAACAAATTGTGGCACACCCTCAAAACAAAAAACAGATGACTGGTAAGCAGTAACGAGGATGACCTCTCAGCTTATGTTGAGGGAGAGAAGTCAGAAGCAACTTAGATGAATACGGTTCACACTGTACGGTTTTGAGGCAGGTTCATTTAGGGAGAGGGAAGAGGAGTTTAAGACCTCGCAGAAAAACAGCACCTGGAAACCCCACAGGGAAAGACTGCCACCAACGAGGCTGGCGGAAGGACCGGAGAACCACACGGCGTCAAGGGAAATGCCCCCCACCCCCCACCCATACCCTCAAGGGCCTCACCATGGGGCCCCCTGGGGAGCTGACAGGTGGGGTAATCCATCAGAACCCCAAACAGCTGGGGCTTCCTCCCCCGATCATAGCAAGGCGAGGAATAATTAATAGCTTAAAAGTAACCACACAAGCCATATCTCTCTGCCTAGAGGAACCCACATCTGCAGGTTCAGGTACATAATCCTGTTTCGCAATAAACTACTAGCCTAACTACACCAGCATGTTCTTAAATTCTTTTATGTAACACAGCCAAGAACCTAGAGGAATCCATCATCCACGCACTTCCCCCAGCATCAGTTACATTTATATAAGGCTCAAGAACAGGTGAAGGGATTCAGAAGGACTTGATGGAGAGGGGAGGGGAGGGGAGGGCAGGGGAGGGCAGGGGGGTGGGGGGGGGAGGGGGACTAACCGGGAAGGGCCATGAGAGAAACTTCCAAGGCACTGGAATGTCCTATATCTTGATCTGAAAAGGGGTTACAGGTGATATAACTGTAACAATTGTGAAGGTACACCTTGATTTACTGTATGCAAATTACATCTCAACTTACAAAATGAAATAAAAATGACTAAAGCCCAGGCTCTGCCTGCCCCTCAGGCCTGCAACGAGGTGCTGTTGAGAAGCTGTGTGTGGAAAGGCTATGGAAAGGGCTGGGCCACGACAGGTAAGAAAACCGCCTGGATGTCAGAAGGACCAAGGTTCAAATCTTCGCTCCCTCTGACTGGGTAAGTTTGGGTTGGTTTTTTTTTCCCCTTTTTTGATTTTTTGCTCAGATTTTTTTATGACCAAAGTAATGTGTGCTTATTGTCCCAAGTCAAATAAAAGACGTATGACGAAGCTTAGCCCTCCTCCTCCTCCTCCAAACTCACCCCTTAATCCTCCTTCCACAGCAAGCTTCTTCCCCTTACCCAGACAACACGAGCACTGTAAGGGCAGCAGGCCAGGTCACTGCATCAGCGCTCACTGGACAAACGGCAACCAAGGATCAGCCCTGTCAATTAGCTGGGTGTGGTCCTTGCCCTCCCGGAGCAGACACTCTAGCTCGAGACCCAGAGAGAGCACAGTCCGCGGAGAAATGCGGCCGCACTTCACTGTACACATTGTGATGTGGGCTAGGAGGGGCGCTGCCAACAGGCGGAGCTGGATGCTGAGATGGAAGCGATAGGAAGGGGACTGTTTAAACAGGCAGGCATTCCCAGGAGGCCTGTGCTCCATCAGGAAGGAGTCCGCAGCCGGCACCGCCTGTGCAAATGCCCGGAGGTGAGAGAGCACACGGAACCGAGAGGAGACTGTGGTTTCCAGGCCTGGCCACAGGGCTGCCACAAAACCCTTGTGTGAACAGCTCACATCCCGACACTTCTAGGACAGACACCAAAATCGGAATGCTTAGGTAAAAGGGTATGTGTATTTTTGAATATTTGAATAGATAACTGCCCTGTTAACTTTTCCAGAAGGTGGTCACATCTCACACCACAGCCAGCATTGCTTAAGAGTGCCGTTTCCCCACATCCTCACTGCTACCAGAGGCTATCAATCTTTTTCATTGTTGCCCTTATGAAAACTCCCCACTTCCTGGTCTGTAAATTGGGGGAAATAACAGTTCTCCCCCTCAGGAGGCTGGGAGGTTTAAATGGAAACTCCATCTGAAAGGCTGAGCCCAGAGCCAAGCACAAAGCCAGTACTCACCAGATAGAGGGAGGGGATGTCACCATCATTTCCATACAAATGCTGGTAATTCTGTAATTGCTATGCTAATAAGAGGACCTCCCTAAGAGGCCTTGAACACCCAAACCCACAAGATTCAGCCCAGCTGGTCTCGGAAACAGGGATGGGAGAGGATGTGGGACAGTGGGGCAGGCAATTGGATTAAACTGCAGAAAGGAGAGATATAAGGCTGGGAACCAGGCCTCCCCCCACCCCCACCCCGCCGCAGCTGCAATCTCGGGAGGAAAAGGAACTGGCCCTGAGGCCTGGGTGGGCACCTCTGGAAAGCAATGCCAGAAGAGCAGGGAAAAGTAGGTCTGGAGAGGAAGCCAAGAGGACGCGCCCCAGACCCACTACAGGCTCTGCTGCCCAGAGCCCAGCCAGCGCTGCTCACCAGCCACCTGCAGTGGGGAAACTGAGGAAGTGAAGCGCTACAGGAAGTGCTTCTTGGGTAGAAGCCAGGAAGAGCCAGATAGGGCCACACAGCCAAGGGCGTGGGCAGCCACTGAGCACATTTGGTTCCTACTGCCTCCACCCACTCCCCCAAGCATCCAAACCTACCCAGGAAGTCCCCAGAACCCCCAAGAGGTGACAGGGGACTCTGGGGCTTCCAGAGTTGGGAACATGACTCAATCTAGTCTCCATGGATGTCCGCTTCAGGATCCACGGTGAGTGCTTTTTTTTAATTAAAATATAACTCATATACCATTACGATTGACCCTTTTAAAGCCTACAAAATTCAGTGGTCTTTACCACATTCGCAAAATTGTGCAACCATTTCCACTAACTCCAGAACGTTTTCATCGCTCCAAAAAGACCCCATATCCATTAGCAGTCACTCCCCATTTTGCCTCCTCACAGCCCCTGGCAAACACTATCTGCTTTCTGGCTCTATGAATTTGCCTGTTCTTCACATTTCACATACATGGACTTATATAATATGTGGCCTTTTGTGTCTGATTTCTTTCACTTAGCATAATGTTTTCAAGGTTCATCCACGTCCTAGCATATCAGCCGGATCAAGACTTCCTTCCTTTTCAGGGCTGAATAATATTCCATGTATGGACATACCACATTTTGTTTATCTGTTGATCTACTGAGGGACATCTGGGGTGTTTCCACTTTTTGGCTATTATGAAAATAGCTGCAATAAACATTAATGTACAAGTACTTGTTCAAGTCCCTGTTTTTAATGCTTTGCAATAGACACCCAGGAGTGGAATAGCTGAGTCATACAGTAACTGTTTAACTTTTTGAGGAACTGCCAAACTGCTTCCATGAGCTCTTCACGTGTACTATTTTCCCTCAGCTTAATCTTATGAAAAACTCCAAAACTACAGAAAAGTTGAAAAAGAAGCCCACACTCGTATATCCACAGCCTAGATTCATCACCTGTTAGTGTGTTGTATTTTAACTCGGATTGCAATTCTGTGATTCTCTTTCTATTATAAACATTAAAAACTAATAAGCATAGACTCCAGGTCATCGGAATGACCAGCTCAAAGCAAGCACTGCCATGCAAGTCTGGGCTCAAGTTTTCCCCTGCGTTTCCGAACCAGTTCCTTCTCCACGAAGGCCAAATGACATCACCGTTCACAGCACAAAGGCTGTGGTTCAAACAGGAAAAAAGGGGGAAGGGGGGAGAGCGAGCCACCCCACAGCTCCTGGGAGCTTGGATATGTGGAATGCAGAAGGCCGGCTTCTCAGCGGTTGGGACCATGTTCCTGTTGAGAGCATCTGTGTGAACTGAGCAAAGCCCATCTCTGTGCCAAATTCCTGCTTCCCACAATAAGTGGGTTTAATACACGCTCTGCAGAAGCCATCGGCCACCATTCCACACTTACCTTCCAGCAAACAAGACCACTTTCCAGTTATCAGGCATGCCCGACTAAAAGAGGCACTCTGGGATTCCTCCCTGGCAGTCTGGGCTTAAATCTGAGGTCTGATTCCCCGAAACCACCCACCGGCTGTGACATTACGAACGCCTCTGCACAGCGGGCTCCAGGACCCCCTAGGACACAGCCCCTGCCACCAACCCAACGCTGCCCACTCAGATGCAGCAAAACATTAACATCCATCCAAGTAGACTGACACTGTTCATTTGAAATGGGGGGGCTTTCTGGTTTCGTTTCTCATTATATAAAATCTCTAAGGATAAGGCACTCATACCTAGTTTTAAAATATATTTGTACACATTTACATTCTAATAAAAATCATTTAAATCAACAAGAGAAGGCGGTCACATTTTTATTTTTCCTTTAAAAGGGAACCCACAAAGGACCACCTATTGTATGATTCCATTTTATATGAAATGTCCAAAGTAGGCAAATATACAGAGACAGAAAGCAGATTCCTGGGGTGGGGTGGGGGACAGTGGCAGACAGAATGACTGCAAATAAATACAGGGTTTCTTGTGGGGGTGATGAAAATGTGGTAAAATTAAGACTGTGGTGAGATACACAACTCCAATTATACTAAAATCCTTTGAAATGTATATTTAAATGGGTACAGCATGTGAATTATTTCAATAAACCTGTTTAAAAAAGGAGGGGTTCACATATTACACAGGTTCCAGCAGCACTAAGCTGGGGAAATCAACAAACCCACCTATCCACAGCTTCCCTCCCAGACCAGCTCTCCTCTCCCTCCCCCTACAGCGTCTAGGATGACAGAGTCTAGGATGAAACCCTAAGGCACCCCGGAGCATCTTGAAAGAAAGGATCCCATTCCCCCACCAAATGCAACAGTATTAAGGTATTACTTTGAATTATTAAATTAGGCACAACTTAGAAGCACAGAGACATCCGGTGTGGGGCCCGTGATTCACTCAGGCACTGAGGATGCGCCAAGGGAAGACGCATGACAATGGTTTGGCGCCTCTGCCACTTGCTTGGCTGGGCAGGTAGAGCCAGGAGCGTGACCATCTGCAGACAGCCAGCTCCTCTTCCTCAGGAGGCCACAGAGAGCTCGGCCCCTCCACCCCCACACACTCCAGAGAGGGCTTCCATCAGTGACTCCCACAGCCCCCGGCCGAGGAACGAGCCTGCTCAGCCAGGGCCAGCTGCACTGACAGGAAGGGCGGCGGAAGGGCCCGTCTTCTCTCTCCAGGGCCGTCCCTGCTGGCAGCACTTCAGAGGCAGGAAGAGGAAGTCCCTGCTGTCTGGCTGTCCAGCTGCAGGGCGGGGGGCCAGGGGAAGCCAACCCAGACCCCGGACAGCCAACACGTCCGTCCCCAGGACAGCGGACGAGGCTAGTTTGGACACCCTGGACCCTTCTGTTCCGATCCCTCCGATCCCTGCCCTAAATTAACCACCTCCACGATGCTTCATCTGGTCTCCCCAAAGCCTTGCTGAGCCCCGGCTCAGGGCCAGGGGGTAAAGGGACAAGAAGGCAGCCGGGTGGCTCACAAGGCCCAGACAGTCCCAGGAACGCGCTGGGGACTCCGATGGCAGAGCTGGGAGCACTCTTCTGGGAGACGGCTAAGTGAAAAAAAAGGAGGCCGGGAGCCAAGTGTGATGATCCCTTCTACACCCCAAAATTAAAAACTACCCAATTTCACATAGAGGCACAGAAAGGAGACTCAAGGACACCTGGCAAACTGCTGCCAGCGGTACCTTTGTGTGGGGTGGGAGCAGGGAGGAAGGAGGGGGAAAGGGGAGATTTTACAATTCACTCTCTGTGCAGCTACTGCTAGAATCTTCTACAAAGATGATGAGACTATATATATTTTTTAAAGATTTATTTTTATCTATTTTTCTCCCCTTCCCCCCAATGTCTGCTCTCTCGTGCCCATTCACTGTGTGTTCTTCTGTGTCCCCTTGCATTCTCGGCAGCACCGGGAATCCGTGTCTCTTTTTGTTGCATCATCTTGCTGCATCAGCTCTCCGTGTGTGCCACACCACTCCTGGGCAGCTCTCCTTGCAGGGCGCACTCCTTGCGTGTGGGGCTCCCCTATATGGGGGACATTCCTGCATGGCATGGCACGTGGAACTCCTTGCACGTGGCAGCATTGCACATGGGCCAGCTCACCACACAGGCCAGGAGGCCCTGGGTTCGAACCATGGACCTCCTATATGGTAGGCAGACGCTCTATCAGTTGACCCACATCCACTTTCTCCTATATTATTTTCTTTTTAAGATTTATTTTTTATGCATTTCTCTCCCCTTCCCCTCCCAACCCCCCCGTTGTCTGCTCTCTGTGTCCATTCACTGTGTGTTCTTCTGTTACTGCTTCTATCCTTATCAGCGGCACCAGGAATCTGTGTTTCTTTTTGTTGCATCATCTTGCTGTGTCAGCTCTCCATGTGTGCAGCACCATTCCTGGGCAGGCTGCACTTTCTTTCGCGCTGGGCGGCTCTCCTTACAGGGCGCACTCCTTGTGCGTGGGGCTCCCCTACGCGGGGGACACCCCCGCATGGCACGGCACTCCTTGCACGCATCAGCGCTGTGCATGGGCCAGCTCCACACGGGTCAAGGAGGCCTGGGGTTTGAACCGTGGACCTCCCATGTGGTAGACGGACGCCCTATTCATTGGGTCAAGTCCACTTCCCCTTATTTTTTAACATTAAACATTTTTAAAAGTAGGATAGCCATCCACCAACTGGTAAATCAATAAAACAACACACTGTACTACCTCCATGCACTGGAATACAGTCAGCAACAACAAAAAAAGAAGGAAGCACTGAAACATGCAACAACGTGGATAAATCTCAAACTATCACACTGGGCAAGAGAAGCCAGACACAAAAAACTACATATTATATGACTCCATTTTTATGAAATTCTAGAAGAAGCAAAACCATAGTAAGAAGAAATAGACATGTGAACCTGGAGCAGGTGTGGGAGTGACAAGTCACTGCCACAAAGCATGGGGCACTTTTTTGGAGTAACAAAGTTGCCTGTGGTAGTGGCTGCATGACCATATACATATATTTACCAAAAATCATCAGATGTAAAGTGGGTGAATTTAACATATGTAAATTATACCTCAATAATGTTGTTTTTTTTTTTTAAGTAAGATGGGCAGGGAAAAAAATTGTATGCCCATTTTGCAGATGAGAAAAATGGGCCCAGAGGGGACAGCCCAGGGATTATCCACCTGCTTCAGGCCTGGTTCCAAACCCCTCTTCCACCCCCAAGTGGGACCTGCTCCACTCCTCTCCCAGGGGCTCTGCCACTCTAAGGTCCAATCTTCGGGGATGGGGGTGGGGCTTTTCTCAGGTCATTGGGAAGCCAGCGCTTCCCGGAGTCAGCCAGGCAGAGTCGCACCTGCAGGAGATGCACAAGTCCCCTCGGTGGCAGGCAGGGAGTGAGCGAGCCATCGAGGCGCTCACGCCAAGGCTGAACCACCACTGCGCAAGGAGCCAGACAGCGAGGGGTCCCCACCCCCCAATCAGACCAAGCTCCGCCAGCCAGGGTCTGGGGCTCTGATGGAGGGTCACCCTGGGGGGTTCCGGGTCAGCACCAATCGCACTGGCCCCAGGAGGCAGGGCCTGGTCACTAAGGACGGCAGAGGGGACACACCGCTGGCCACCCTACCACCAGCAGGAAGGGGGTTAACGCCTTCATGGGGTTCTGTTTCCAAGAAAAAGGAAAAGAAAGATGGAGAAGCTCCCCTCTGTGTTTTCTAAGCAGAATCTTCAAAAACACCTGTGTCCCCGTCCTCCACTCTGGGGAGGGGCCTCACAGAGGCCGGCACGGTCTGCAGAAGGCAGGGCGGGGGGTTCAGCAGGACGCAGGGGCCGGCAAGGTCCCGGGCCAGCTGGCACCCAACTCTCCTTGTGGTCGTGGGCGAGGGTGGGAGCCCAGCCATGGACCCACAGCCTCTTGGCACCACTTTCTCCTCCATTTGAAATTTCCTCAAGTCTTAGCTTCCCAAAAGCCTGCGGCACGGGCAACGACACACCCAGCTCCCAAAGCCGCAGACCCTGCTGGGGGGTCAGGAGCTCCCTACCACCTGCCATGGGGGCAGAGGGGCAGGTCACCCCAGATACCCCATGACTCTCTCATGAGAGTGCCCCAGCTCCAGTCCAGATCAGGGCACCCCTTGGAGTCAAAGCTAGGCTATGTGCCAAATACAGGAAAGATACAAAACACTTCCTGAGGTCCAGGAACCCAGCGTCAGACATTCACTCCTTAGGAGAGAATTCAAAGGTTTCTGTTTCTGTTCAAAGGCGTTTCCAAAAAGGGAGATCTATTAACTCACAGCATCTTAACTAAGAGCAAAGCGAGGCAAGTGAATGTTAGTGCTTAATGAGTGTAGAGTTTCTGTTTAAGGGGATAAAAAAATTGAGTAAACGGATGTTGGGGATGGTGGCACAATACTATGCATGTAATTAACGTCACTGAATTATACAGTTGAAATGTGATAAAATGGGAAACTGTGAGTTGTATATATGTCAGTACAATAAAAAGGGCTTTTTTTTAAACTGTCATGTTGGCACTGGACAGGAGCAGGAGCCCGAAGCTTGAAAATGAGGGTTCCCAGGCAGGGCTGGGTGGCACTTATAAGCAAGCAGGGAGGGGTCTCTGGAGAATGGACTGGACAGCAAATGTGATTCCTGAACAGGAGGTGAGAGGCCCGGGATTCTGGTGGGCCTCCAGCTTCTATGCAGTCCTAGCAACGCACCCGGGGCTGCCTCAGAGTCCAGGGCAGGGGCGGATGGACAGGTCCTTCGGTCCAGCCAGGGTGCTGATGGCAGGTTCTCTCCCACGACCCACGGATCTGCCCGTGTTCCCTAAACACGCCACTCAGACCTCTGCCTCTGCACGTGCTGCTCTTCCTGCTTGGAAAGCTCCCCCTCTTCCTGGCAGACTCTTGGCCATGCTTCAAGGTTCACAAGAAGCACTAAACCTGCCACCCACCCTTACGCCCTCTCTCCAGCTTCAATATGTCTTGACCCCAGCGGAGTGTCACGACCCCAGTGGAGCGAGGTATAATACAGCGTGTGCCCCTTCAACCTTGGCAGGAGATGAATCTAATTCACCTCTGGGTCCCTGCACCGCTGCTGAACCCGGGAGCCAGGAAAGGCCAGGAACCCGAAACGAGATGCCATCCCGGGGCCTTCTCACCACGTGGCCCCGAACAAGCATCCCGGCCTCACCAGTTCCTCCTTCTGCTGAGAAAACATAATCACGCAACAAGGCAGAGGCTCACGTTTACTGAGCACTCACCCGAAGGCCTCCTGTGCTTTATCTCCTTTCATCCTCACAACACTCTTCTAAGGGAGCTACTGCCATTTGCCCTGTAACCCAAGGGAACCTCGCACAGAGGGGTTCCGCGAGCTGTCCCGGGGCACACAGCTAGGGAGGGGGCCAGAACTCAGACTCTGGTATTTTGGTTCCAGAGCCAGTGCTCTTAATTGCTACAGGTACATTGGGGGGGGGCGGGGAGCGCTGGAAGACTGTCAGGGGGACAATTGTCAGGACAAGCCTCAGAAGAAAAGGAGCTCAGAGATTTTAAAGGCCAGTGGTCCTGAGCCTTCTCTTTCCCCAGGTCCCAGAAAGCCTAGTAAGGGAAGCAGGCATCCTCCACACGGATCCCTACTATGAAGCCAGCTGGGCTGCTCCCAGCCCAGCCCTGTACTGAGTGCCACTTATAGGCCAAACCTTGGCCCAGGGTGGGGGGGGGGCATAGCTGCCCACCAGAGGCGAGAGCCATGATTTGGGGCTATTCTTAGCAAACCACTGGATCCCCTCCCAGAGGCCTGGCAGGAGGCAGGCCCGACCCGCCACTTCCTGACTCTGCGTGCCAGGTTCCAGGGGGCTAAGGAGAGGCTGGTGGGCAGGGGACAAGGACAAAGGTGCCCCAGCCTGCCCAGCCTTCCCCAGGCCATGCACCTGGCTGCTGCAGCAGCTCTGGAAAGTCTAGCCTCAGGGAAAGGCTCCGAATCCAAGCCCACAACCATCATCTAGCATTTAACCCTCACAATATCCCCAAGGGGCAGGGGCTACTAGCCCCATTTTAAAAACAGGAAACTAAGAATTGGAGGAACTTGTCCAAGGTAGTGCAGAGAGTCACTGGTCAAGCTGTATCCAGAATCTGAGCTAAATCACCAGGTGAGCAGAGCAGATGTTCCTATAGCCAGAAGGTGGGGGATGCCTTCCCGGCCCTTCCTGGCCCTTTCCGCCCCTTCCTGGTGAAAGCTCAGGGTCTGGGGGAGGGTTCCACATCAGAAGGCAACACTTCTCATCAAAGACCCAGCTGCATTTCTACTCTTTCTACCCCAGAGATCCCATCCCTGCCAGAGAACCTCACGCTTGGGCTCAGAAGGCGAATCCCACAGCCAGCGTCCTCCCTAACCAGGAAGGCTAAAAGACAATTGGCGCTCCCTACCTGGGTCCGATGGCCTCCCCTCAGGAAGCTTCCAGGGACCCAGGGAAGATGAGAATCAAAGCCACTGCCAGCGCTTAAGGCACGAATCTAGCCCTGTAACTTAGGGTGCAGGGGGAGGCCAAATGACACTCGGAGCATAACAAGCATACTGAGCCCCCATCTTCAAATCCCTTGGCACGAGGCCACACCTCAGAGCGCCAGCAGCACCACCCCAAACAGGGCAACTTCCAGGTGGCGCTGCCCCATGGGGTGACCGTGATGGCAGAGCATCAGCAGACAACTCTGTCCGTGTCCTTGGCCACTGCTGGCAGTTGACTCTGCAGATGTACGTGTCCCCCAACCAGCTCCATGCCTGCCCAGGTACAAGAGTCACATCTGCATGGCTCCATGTCCCCGGCACCCACCCATCTCTGCCCATTTACACACCTGCCTCTCCCGTGATGAGGTTCAAATCCTTGTGATGTGTCTGTCCGTCTGTGTCCACATCCCCTGTGTGCTCCGTGTCTGTGTGCTCATCTTTGCCTGGCCCAGCCCATATCAGGTCCCTGTGAGCCTGACCAGTCACCAGGTGACCTGTCCAGCTCCGCTGTCTTCCTGTGTCTGTCCCAATCCACATCTGTGTCCACTTGTCCTAGTCTCTGCCTACATATCCATAAACCCGAGTGTGCACACCTGTCTCTGCCCACGTGCACACCCCCACCTGTGCCCGTGTGGGCCATCTTTGGAGGCAGGAGGCTTTGGTCCTCCAAGTTCTCCCAGTGCCAGCCAAGGGCGGTGGGGAGATCTCAGCAGCTTCCACTCCCTGAACAGCACCCAAGGCCGCCGCAGGCACGAGCACTCTACCACCTCTGCAAAGCGTTCCAGAAACACAGAAACCTGCCGGGGACGATGGTGGGGGGCGCCCTGTGGCGGAGAGCAGACAGCAGCACCTCACGGAACTGACCACCAACTCCAACAGCCCCCCAGGGAGGGGGGACCAGTCTGCACTCCCGAGGAAACAGGGTCTGGCCCAGTGCTGCCAGCCCCCGACCTCACCCCCACCCCATGAGGGAGGCTCTTCAGGAAGGAAGGGAGGACTTCCTCCCACTCACATGAACCTCATGTAAGGCTCGTCCTAGACCCCCAGCCTCTGGAGCCCAGGGCAGCTGGGCGAGCTCTGTCCTCACCCTGACCTGAAAGAAGCCAAATGGGAAAAGAAAAAAAAGAAGAAGAAACCACCCTGGGCAGGGGAGGGGCACATAAAACACAGGGGAGTCTCCTCAGCCCACCTGCTGCCCCCTTCCCTGGACTGGTAAGAGGTCCTAAAACTACTCACAGTGCGTGTGCTCTGAGCTAGAACACCACCCGCCTGACAACTGGACCCCAGCTGCCCAGCGAGGGCACCCTATGTCCCTCATTCAGCATGGTCAAGCACAGCCCTTGGCATTTCCTCTATGGCCGTCCAGGACGGGAAAGGAAACCTCACATAGGCTGATTCTGTGGGTGTGTATTGTCTTCCCCACCTGCTGAGCCACACCAGGGCGGAACCCTCCGAGTCCTCCCACCACCTGCACCCTCTGGGGCGTAGCCCAGAGTCTGGCATCTAAGAGGGACTCTGTAAGGAAGCCAAGCACGGGGCCCCTGGACCTCTGGCTGGGAGGACAGATGCGCCCAGAAGCCTGCTGAGGCCAGGAAGTGTTTTCTTCAATGCTGACGCTCCAAGAGACAAACACATTCCACCCTGGCCTTTTAAAAGAGCCTGGCGCCGCGGGTCTCCCTCTCACCACACTCTGCCCTGACCCGGCGCTGGCCCCTCAGGAACACCCTCTGCCGTTGAAAAAGCCTCTCCCAGGAGATTCAGGCCTGGGGAGGTGGAGGGCCCGACCTGCCGACAAGCCAGGCCAGAGCCCGCTGGAACGTCCCAGCTCTTCCCCCTCCCTGGGCCGCCAGCCCCCCAGAGAAGGGCCCAGGAAGCCCGCCTCTGGATCAGGACACGGCCTCCCTCCTCCCAAACCTCTCAGGACGCGTGGCTTACGGGCGGCGCCCCTGCTAGCAATGAAGAGCGGGGCTTCTCCCAGCCCACGTCAGTCCCAGTCCAGGAACCTCGGCAGAGGGCAGTAGCCCAGAGCCCCGTATACAGAACGACTCCATCGCTGCTGGCTGTTTAAAATCTGAGGTTCCGCTTCCCCCCGAGGCAACACCCTGTGTGGGTTCCGGCGGGAGACGAGGAAAGGGAAGCTCCGGGAACTCTGCCCTGCGGGGAGCCCACGAAGTGTGCGCTCTCGGGAACTGGCGAGTGGGTGGTCGGAGCAGCCCCGGGTGGGGGTGCCCGGAGGACTCCCGGACCCGCGCTCCCCTCGCCAGCCCGGGGCCCGCACGCATCGGTACCTGTCTGCCCGCGGCTCGGAGGGGCATTCGCGCTCCTGCAGCCGGCGCGCTGCGCCCCGATTGCGGGCGCCGAGTCAGGCAGCGGCGGGGCGCGCCCGGCACGGGCTCCGGCTCGCCCCTCCCAACTTCCCCAGCCCATCCGTGGGCAAAGGCGGCTCCGGAGGCGGGCAGGCCGGGCGGGGCGAGCAGAGGGCAGCCAAGCAAGAGCCCGCGCTCGCCGGCGACCGGAGCGGCGCGCCCCAGCCCGTGCGCGCCGCGCCTCTCCCCCGCGCCCCGCACCCCGCGCCCCCCACGCCAAGGGGCGGACCCGGCCGCGCCGCCAATCACCAGCGCCCGGCCCGCGGGAGCCCGGGTCCCAGCCGCAGAGGGGGTAGGGGGGCTCGGATTTAAAGGCACACTCACCGCGGCCGGGTCTCGATCTGCCGCCCAGAGGCGCGGCTCCGGGGCTGGGAGGGCACTGCTGGCCCCACCTCCCCTCGCCCCGCTCCCTCCCTCCGCCCACCACCACCACCACCCCTCATCTCCCCACCCTCCCAACCTCCCCGAGAAGGGAAAGTTTGGGGCGGGGGTAGACGGTCTGGGAAGCCAGTTCCTCTTTCCTGGTCCTTAGCTTGGCTCGTTCTGGAAGATGCTCAAACCCTGCATCCAGCCTCCCTCGCTGGAGAAAGAAGCAAAGTGCTCTGGGCACCACACCCCCTCCCAGGCTCCAGTTCCCGGAGTTAGTCCGCTGCCCGGTGGAAGCCGGCGGGCATGGGTTTCGCTCGCCGCCCTCTATTCCATAACGCCAGGCAGAGCCCAGGCGGGACCGAGACGAGAATCCGGGCTCCGAACCGGCCTCACTCTGTGCTGTGCAACCTGAGCCAGGCGATTGCCCTCCCTGGGCCTGAGCTTACCCAGCTGTCAAAGGGCGGGCCCCTAAAGAGCAGATTGGCCCATCACCCGTGGTCTTGCCCAAACCTTGGACTCGGGATTTTCCTGGACACGCAGGGAGACGCGCCCCCTCAGCCCCAGGAGGCGAATAGCAGAGTGTGAACTCCAGAAGGGGAGGGGGCCCTTAGCCCCCACCCCACAGCTCTCGGCGGCGACAAACACCACCTCCGTCCCCCAAGGGTCTTGTGGGCCGGGCCGCTCCCGGGAACTGTCTCTGCCTTCCGCCGAGGATGCCCCAGCCAGCGGCTCACACGCCCCCGCGCGCACCCACGTGCTCACGCTCGGGCTGCTGCTTCCTCCCGGGGAGATAGCTTTGTTGTAATTGGTGAGTCACTTCCTCCCTCTCTCTGCTCCACAATCAGGAAATCCTTCTTCCCCACCTGCCCTCTACCTGTCTCGCTCTGTCCCTGGTCCGGGAAATCAAGGCTGGAGCTCCGAGGGGAGCCACGGGGTGAAGGCTGGGGCAAGGCAGCGCAGGCCCCACCTCCATGTCCACAGTCCAGCCTAGCGCACTGGGGCCCATCGCAGACCCTGCAGCTCCTAAGAGGAGGGCGACAGGGTCGCTTCTCACTGGGTCCCCCGCACCGTGTTAAGCGATTCACCTGGATTATTTTATGAGCTAAGTACTTTTATCATCCCAATTTTATGGATGAGGAAACTGAGGCCCAGGGAAGACTTGCTCTCAACTCCACGCCTCTTCCGGTCTACTCAAGGTGTCACCTTGGGAAGCTGACCCTGGAGTCCTGCAGAGGTAGGCTCACATTGGCTCACGGTTTACTGGCTGTGTGGTCAGGGACAGGTACATTATTTCTCTGATCCCCAAGTGCCTCATCCTTAAGATGGACCCACCCTCCCCCAGAGAGGTGCTTTAGACCCAGTGAGCCGGGGCATATGACGCCCAGGCAGAGCACATGGCACATCCTAGGGTTCCATCCCTGGCTGTAGTTCCCTTCCTTCCTCCTCTAGCCATGACCCCATATCCCACCCCTCTACCCCACGTCAGATTCTGCAACTGATGTCTCACCATCCTGAGGATGCTCTATTCCAGGCTCATGCCCCGCTCCTGACCAGGACTAGGTTAGGGGCATACACACACACATGCACACACTCTGCTTCCCTGTCCCCGCAGCCTCACCCCAACAGATGCTGGGGTCTTTGGCTGCCAGCCTTTCTAGATGGAGCTCCTGGAGGAATAGAGCTGGGTCTAGCCTGTCTTTTGGGCCCCAGTGAAGTGCCTTGCACATCTTCATTCATTCATTTGTGTTCATCATGTATGTTGGAGTTGAACCAAGCAGAAAAGCGCCAGGTAGAAATGTCCTCAAGAGAAACAGCAATCAGGGTCCTTGGGCTCCAAGAGACATCCTCAGGGCTCAGCTGCTAGGCCCCAGTGGGAGGCTGAGGTGTCGCAGGAGCAGGCCACAGACTGCACCTAAACCACAGTCCCCGGGCCACCCCCACTCCTCCAGAGGTTCTGCCAAGTCCTGCCCAGAGCAGCAGGTTCTGCATCCCTGGCTGCCCACTGGACTGTGGGCTCTTCAGGACCAGATCTGCCCCACCCTGGGCCCTGGAGGAGGAAGGGGCTGAGTGTTGAAGGAGAGAGGAAGGAAAGGGCACAGGGCAGCCCTCGGCATCCCCAAGAGAAGGCACTCTGCCCACCCTTCCCAGTCCCGGACACAAGAGTGGAGGGAAAGAATCAACTGGGCCACTTTCTCAGCCCAAACTACAGCAAAGGCTCCCCAAGAAGTCTAGAAACTCACAGCAGGAGCCTAAAAGGCCCGAAGAAAGGATCCATGGTCCCATGACTGGACCTCAGAAACTAGTGGGCTCAGGACCTACCACAACTCACCCCCACACTCCCCACCACCACCACTCCACACCTCACATACAAGCACCTGAAAAATGCCAGGGCCCCATGGGTGTCCCTGTGTAAATGTGTGCCTGTGTGTGGACATGTTTGCACACATAGGTGCTTGTGTGTGAACTCATGTTTGCAGGGATGTGAATAAAGGCATGTGTGATTGTGCAAATGTCTAAGGCAAATGGGAGTGAGTGTAGAGATGCAAGTGGGCGTGTGTGTACATGTGGGTATTATATGTGGCACACACACAAAGTAACCCACCACCAAAACCCAACAAGCTGCTGCTGCAAAGAATGAGTAAACCCCTTACTCATGCTTTCAGGAGAATCACCTGTGGCCCTCTGTACCCCCTTACCCCCCAGCCCAAGCAAGGTTCTGGAGCTCTTGGGAGAGAGCTCCCAAGTGTGAGTCCCTTGTTGAGGCTCATGAGCTGTGGGAACCCCAAACTCCAGTGTGGGAGCACTCCAGCCAAGAATGACTTCCTAGCCAAGAAAGGAAACATGGGACTGGATAGCAAACCTCATGAAAAATGAGTATGGTAAATAGTGCATGTGTAAGAATGTTTTTCTCTGAAATAGAACAGATGTACATTAACATTACAAGATGTTTAAAAAAAAAGATGTTAATATCAGTGATATTTGGGCAAAAATACAAACAAAGCAAACTATAGGCAGTAGTGTATAATAACATATTAATAACCTACCATCAGTGGTTAAAAAAAAAAGGAAGTATTCTAAATGAAAGAAACTAGACAAAAAGTACAACATATTACTTGGCTCCATCTATACAAAATGTAAATACAAATAAATTATAGAGACAGAAATAGAGAAGCAGTTATGTACAACAGGGGAAGGATACAGAGACTGAGAGGTGACTTTCTTTTTTTGTTTTTTTATTGTTGTTGTTTTTTTACATAATGAAAATGCTCTAATATTGATTGAAGTGACAAATGTACAACTCTGTGATTATACCAAATGCCAGTGATCGAACACTTTAGGCGGAATATATGGTTTATAAATATGTTTCAATAAAATTGATTTTTAAAAACTGATTTCCTGACAGGCACAAACGACTTGCCAGAAGACAGAGGAGCTGGGTTCAAAGCACAAAGACGAGACTTGACAAGAGACGGGAAACAGGCTCTACTGCTCCTCTCTGCACCCCGCTCCATGCCAAGCCCGCCACAGGCTGGGGTCCAGCTGGGCCCGAGGAAAGGACAACGTCAGGGCAGGGAGCTGGCCGCACCTTGCTCTTGTGGCCACATTATTGCCAGGAACAGGGACCCACAAGGTGCTGAGCCAGGGGTCTCTGAGCCGCAGGTAAACCCTGATGCCCAAGGATGCCCTGCCTGCCCTTGCAGGCCCACTGCCCCAGCTCCAGGACCCAGTGTCCCCTGTGTGCAGTCCAGGGGATCTGAGCAGGGCAGACCTGGGCCTGAGTCTTGCCCCAGCAGCGTTCTTGT
The DNA here is from genome assembly GCF_030445035.2 of Dasypus novemcinctus. Classification (NCBI taxonomy): domain Eukaryota; kingdom Metazoa; phylum Chordata; class Mammalia; order Cingulata; family Dasypodidae; genus Dasypus; species Dasypus novemcinctus. Next base: position 79,439,242 of record NC_080678.1, on the reverse strand, counting down.
CACCTACTACAAGGTCACCATGTTTCTCATCTGTAAAATGGTGCAAAGAGCAGTTCCTACATCCCAAGAATGTCTGAAGGATTAAGTGGGTGCCTGGAGCTCAGCGGCTTGCTCACCCATGGAGCTCTTGCTGATGTTACCATTACTGCCACCCAAACTCTGAGTTGCCCTGCTGCGCAGCGCGGCCTGGCTCGTCCCTCCCCTGGCAACCCAGCCTGGCAGCTCGGGCTGTTGGGGAGTGAATCGTGTCCCCCACAAAAGGCAAGGTCCCAACCCTGGTCCTGTGAAGCCATTTGTAAATAGGGCCTTGGAGGATGTTCTTAGTTAGGGGGTGCCTGGATCCCATAGGGCCCAAGTCCTTATAAGCAAAGGAAACTGCACCCAGGAAGAGAAGCCGTGGGGAGCAGCTAGAAGCTGAAAGTCAACAGAACCGGAGGGAAAGGAGAAGACACGTCCAGGTGCATTCATTGCCATGGGACAAAAGCCAGCCAGAAGGTACCTTCCCCGGGAGGAAACCAGCCTTCTGAGCCTCTGAAACGGTGAGCCCAAAATTCCTGTTGTTAAGCCAACCCGTTGTATGGCATTTGCTTTTGCAGCCAGGAAACTAGCACAGGCATTAAACAGTTCATGGGGTGTCCCAAACCTCAGAGGGACAGCTACCCCAGACCTCCAGCCCCGGCATGCCTTCACCCCCCAACCCGCCCTGCTCCTCAGTGGACTCCCAGCGCAGCAGCCCGTGGGGGGCACTTGAGTCCAGGAACACGGATGCCGAGTCTCCGGCAAGGCAGGAGAGGGTAAGAGATCTGAGCCCCATCTGTGGGTCCAGGTTTCCACGTGGAGCAGAGAAGGCTCAAAGGGCAGGATGCTCTCACCCAGGCCCTGCAGGGTGTTCTCACCCAGTCCCTGCAGGGTGTTCTCACCCAGTCCCTGCAGGGCTGTCCCAGAGTGAGCACCCACAGCCATGCAGCTGATGCCTATCACAGGAGGACCTGCTCAAGCCTCCTCCAGATGCTTTTGGTTCTTTAAGTGCCTGCTCTAGGCCTGTCCCAGGTCTCCAGGCCCCCACCACACCCTCAGGGTGCTCACAGGCCCGTGGGAGATGCAGGAAATGGGTCTTTTCAGAGCCCTGTGCTTCCTGCAACGGGGAGATGGGATCAGAGCCCTGGAGGAGCATGGACCCAGGCTCTTTCAGGCCAGCTGGGGTGAAAGTGGAGGTCCTCTGAGGGCCTTGACAACTGGAATAAAGTACAGCGACTCAGTCTGGCTTTAGCATCAGACAGACTTGAGTTTTAAGTCAGTTTTTGCTTATTAGCTGTGTGGCCTTAGGCAAGTCACTTAACCCTTTGAGCCTCTCTTTCCACAACAATAAAATGGGGCTAGTCATACCTGCCTTGGAAGGTTTTGAGAGTAAATGAACTAAAAAAAGGCAAAGCCCTTAAAGAGCCTTCCAGGAGGAAGCTCAGTTCAAAGCAGTGGCTGCGTTCTTGTCATCACCTTCAGGGGACCTGCTCTGGGGCGCGGCCCTTTGGCTCACATCTCCCCCCTCCCTTAGTCAGCACTTTCACGGGGCCCCTCGGCACTCACAGAGAATGTCCCGCCCGCACTGCCGTCAGCCAAGAGTTCCAAGCGATCACTGCAGAATCCCAGCCCTGGACACTGGGAATAATGGGGGGTGGGGGAGACTGCCAAAACCTCCTCCCTGAATAAACAGCCTGTCACCCCTTCCCTCCCACTCTTTCTCTCCTTTAAATAACCCAGATCTGTTGCCCAGTGGTCTCCAAGCAACACCACTCAAGGCTCGCGAGGATGTCTCACTCTGACGGAGCCATTTATGAAGATGTTGCAGGGACGGTGGGGCTGGGGAGGGGGGTAAGGGAGCAAGGAGGCCTGACGCGCCTCCTCCAGGCTGCCCAGCCCCCCAGAAAGGACTCGTGGCCTCCCCCCTCCCAGCATCCAAGGAGCGGTGGAGACCCCAGGCGTGAAGCCGGGGCGCACGGGAGCTGATGCTGGGCCTCGGAAAGGCCCCTGGCCTGGGCCTGGCCTCCTGGCTTCTCATCTCAGTGCCAACAATAACTGTGTTATCCTGGCCAGGCCACCCATCCTCTCTCAGCTTCAGAGAACCGTAGCGTTGGAAGATCGCTCTGAGGAGGGGTGGGAACGAGGCCCGCTCGCGCTTTTTAGCAGTATCTCTCCAATGACAAGTGCACAGAACCTTTGCCTCAGCAATTCCATTTCTAGGAGTTCAGCCTAGAAATGTGCCTGCACGTGTGCAAACTGAAAAAATGTACAAAGATATTCTTATTTTAGAATAGGGAAAGATTGGAAGTAACCTAAAAGTCTGTCAATAGAGAGAAGATGGGGTTCTCCAAAAAAAGAGAACTGCCACGCAGCTCTTCTCAAATGGGAGGCTGATGGGATATGTGCTAATAGGGATTGAGCGCCAGAGCAGGGAGCAAGGTCCCAAGGTGGACGTGGATAAGTGCTGTCAGTGATGGTGGGATGCTAGAGGCAACCTCAGGGAACATCTCTCTGGAAACAGAGAAGTCTCAGGGACTCCAACTATGAAATCACATCCAACACTTAGACCCAGCAATCCAGCTGCACACACAGAAATATGGAGAGAGGCTGAAAAGAGAGTACGGGGGATAAAAGTCCTCAATAGAACTGGGTTAGCAGTATAATACTATTAGTGTAAATTAACAACACAGCCACAGAGCAATGCCATAGGGTTTTTAAATAAGGATATGTACGGTATTTGAAAATATTTATCCAACACACTACTGGGAAGTGGATGTGGCTCAGGTGACTGAGCTCCCGCCTACCACATGGGAGGTCTGGGTTCCGTTCCCAGTGCCCCCTGGAGAAGATGAGCAAGACAGTGAGCTGGCACGATGGGCTGGCATGGCAAGCTGACACAACAAGATAACGCAACCAAGAGACAACAAGGAAACACAAAGAGAGACACAACAAAGCAGGGAGCAGAGGTGCCTCAAGCAATTGGGTACCTCCCTCCCACCCAGGAGGTCTCGGGTTCAGTTCCCGGTGCCTCCTAGAAAGAGAAGTCCAGCACACAACCAAAGGATGCAGCAAATGCAAACAACGAGGGGGTGGGGAGAAATAAATAAATAAATCTTTAAACACACACACACACACACACTACAGTGGGTGCCTATGAGAAAAAAGAGTGATATTAGAGAAAAATAAAATAGACAAGAAAGGCCTGACATATATTGATGATGATACAATATGCTATAGATTAAGGAAAATCATTTACTCAACTCCGTGCCTCAGGTAAGAAGGAAGGAAGGAGGCAGAGAGCAAGAGTGAGAAGAGGAAATTGCAGAACAGGGACTCTCCTATTCAGGCACTTGAGGGGGTGTACAAAGAGTATATGGAGGGAAACGGACTTTGGCCCAGTGGTTAGGGCGTCCGTCTACCATATGGGAGGTCCGCGGTTCAAACCCCGGGCCTCCTTGACCCGTGTGGAGCTGGCCCATGCGCAGTGCTGATGTGCGCAAGGAGTGCCCTGCCACGCAGGAGTGTCCCCCGCGTAGGGGAGCCCCACGCGCAAGGAGTGCGCCCCGTAAGGAGAGCTGCCCAGCGCGAAAGAAAGTGCAGCCTGCCCAGGAATGGTGCCGCATGCACGGAGAGCTGACACAGCAAGATGACGCAACAAAAAGAGACACAGATTCCCATACCACTAACAACAACAGAAGCGGACAAAGAAGACACAGCAAATAAACACAGAGAACAGAGAACCAGGGTGGGGTGGTAGGAGAGAGAAATAAATAAATAAATCTTTAAAAAAAAAAAAAAAAAGAGTATATGGATATTGCATGCACACACACAGTCATACCACCGCTGAGTGTCTTTGGAAGGACACGTAAACCGGTACCATTAGGAGGAGATGGCTGGAGCCTCAGGCAAGAAGCAAATTTTTCACTGCTGTACCTCTTATGCCCTCAAATTTTATCCATCTGGATTTGTTATCTATTTTAAACTAATTTTTTTTAAAAAACATGTTCAGGGGAGCAGATGTAGCTCAGTGGTTGAGTGCCTGTTTCCCATGTACAAGGCCCCAGGTTCAATCCCTGATATCTCCTAAAAACAACACACCATGTCTATACACAGGGTTAATCTCTGGAAGGCTCACAAGACCCTGGGAAGAGGGCTTATCCCTCGGGAGGAGAGCTGGGGCCCAGCGGGGAGAGGCAGACTTGCTCTCACTATCCTTTTGTACAGCTGGAATTTTTTACCTGTACATTTACGGTGTACTATGGTAATTGAATCGATGGTGATTTTTATTTTGAACGTTTTTCTATAGACACAAAAGTATAGCATAATCAATTCTGTGTACCAATTGTCTGGATACAATTATCAAAATTTTGCCACACTTGCTTCATCTAGACCTTTCTCCTTTCGGTTTTCTGGCTGGAGTATTTTAAAGCCAACCCCAGCCCCCACACCCCTTCATCCCCACCTCCATCGGAACACTGAGGACGTACTAATGCGGGTTAAAGAAGGGAGGCCCTGAGAGACCAGCCAGTGCTTCCTGCCAGCCTGGAGCAATTCTCTGCCCTAAGTCCTCCAGGAGTGGTGGTCAGCCGCCTCTGCTGGACTGCTTCCAGGGACCAGGAACTCACTATGGCTCTTCTCGGGCCCTAGAGCGAGGCTTCTCAGAAGCGACAGCCTGGGGGAGCAGGTGTAGCTAGCTCAGGGCCTGAGCACCTGCAACCCATACATGAGGTCCTGGGTTCAATCCCCGGTACATCCTTTAAAAAAATAAAAGCAGCAGCAACAGGCGCCACCACCCCCCGGGGCCACTCTGCCTGTGGCCATCTCGCAGGCACCAGCAGAGGTCAGGGGCAGCTCAAAGCCCAGGGAAACAGCCCAGCTCATCAGAGGCCATTCCACAGCGAAGCAAACTCAGAAGCGTAAGGGCACACAGTGCCAGTTCACCTAGGCTGGGGGGCGTCTAGCACAGTTGGCCGGAAGGCCCCTTCAGGGACGCCCCCCGCCCCCATCCCAGGCCATCTGAGACAGGCATTCACTGTTGTGACAGTTGGGGGTAAATTTGGCAGGCCCTGGAGGGTTGTTCCCCAGCCTTGGGGGCGGGGGCGGGGGGGGGGGGGTGCACTGCAGATTCCCAGACTCCGCCCAAGCCCTCTGAAGCCAGAATCTCGGGACTGGAGCCTGGGAAAGCTCCCTGGGTGGTTCTGAGACTGGAGCCCAGTGTCTGGGACCTCTGGACTAAGTGACTCCAAGACCTTCTTCTGGCTGCCATGGGTCGAGCCGCCCACCCTTTACCAAGATTCTGGCCTGCTCCCCCCACCCCCAGCCCAGAGTGCAGCGTTCCCACATCCAGCAGGCAGGGGCCCAGGCAATGCCGACTCCTCTGATTCTGAGGGCGGGCCGGCAAGGCTCCGAGGAGCACACAGCCCTCCCCCAGCCCCCCAACCCACGGCACTTCTGGGACTAGAGGCAATGGATTCAGAGGTGGCCCTTTGCCCCCGCACCTGCACTGTACCCCCTCCTTCAAGAAAGGAGGCAGCAAAGGAAGAAGGAGAGACACTGAGCCTTTCTTCCGTGCTGCTGTTTACATGCATTAACTCACTGAAGCCTCATTCCAACCCCACAAGGCAGGACTATTATTATCCTCGTCCTGTAGAAGAGGAAACTGAGGAAACTGAGGCTCCAGGAGCTGAACTCCAACCTGCCAAAAGGCACATGGCGGGCAAGGAGCAGACCTGGGGTTCAAACCAGACAGCCTTACTTCAAAGTTCTCCTTTCTCTACTCATAGCACTTGGCTATCCTCCTGCTCCAGTAACTGAGCAAGGCATCCGATGTCCCCACTGGTCCACCCCACAAGGCACGACTGGCAAGGCTGTGCCCGGAACACCTAGGCGTGCTCTGTGCCCGCACATGTATCACAACACCGGGTGTCAGTTCCAGTCCTCTGGAAAATAGATACTGGGACAGAGTCAGCAGCACAAGACATTTCCTGGGGAAAAGGCCTGTGACAGAATGAGAGAGGGCTGAGTAAGGAGGGCCTTAGACCACACTGCAGGTCTGATGCCTGTGAAAGGAGAGGGGGGAGGTAGGAGGTTGGGTAGGAAGTGCCCAGGCTCTGAGAGGATCACGGCCAGGCCAAGCAAGGGGAGTCCTGGAGCAAAGAGCCCCTGCGGGAGGAGTCCTACATTGGGCGACAGCAGCCCAGGGAGAGTGTGGCCTCTGTGTGAACGTGAGAGCAGCAGCAGATTCGGAAGGTGTCAGCTAACTGCAGCCTGCAGCAAGTTGTCTCCAAGGCAGCTGGGAGCCGCACACTCCATGGCTGACCCTCCCGACGTGACCCCTTGGCTTGTCTGTTCCCTCGACCTCTGGACAATGGCCTTCTGCAGGGCAGGGAATGTCTCTCTCTCTCAAGCCCAAGGCATAGTATATGCTAGGAGCCTAATAAATGCTTGTATAACTGGTCAGGCCACCTCAGCCCTGCAGGACAGCTGCTTCCTCTGTGGGGGGGGGGAGGCGGTTCCAGGCAGATGAAACAAGGAGGAATTTCAGGAAGCAAGTACCTACTGCCCACCAAGCATGCAGCAAGGCTGCTAAGGTGTATTTTGGTTTTCAAGAGGCTTTCTCAAAGTTATCTTTGGGTCTTTACAGCCAACCCGAGAAGCAGGTGCCACCGAGGCTCAGAGTGGTGATGTCACTCATCCAAGGGTGGCCCCTGATGCCCAAACCTGCTGTGCTCTGGCCACCACACCCTAGAGCTAAGGACTCCCCTGGGGGCAAAGGCAGGGAAGGGGGCACCACATTTGGGTTCTGGGGAAAGGAAGCTCCGGGGAATACCTAGCCTGAGGCCCCTCACTCTGCCTTCTCCCCAGTAAGAAAACCAGACAAACCTAATGAAGAATGGCACTGAGAGGCCAGATACTGTCAGGGTCACGACCAGACAGGTAGGGTGGAAAGGGCCCCTGACCAGGCTTCCAGAGACCCAAGTCCTCATCCAGTTCCTACCTCACCAGGACTACACTGGCACAGCAAGCAAACCCCCTGGGCCTCAGCCTCCCTATCTGTAAAATGGGATGAATAGTCGCTGCCTTGCACATAAATACAAGATACTCTTCTCAGACCCCACTTGGCTGTGGGTGGATGGACAAACTGCCCATTCGGTGGCAGCTCAGGGGCACGGTCAGAATGAGCCCCACGGTCCTCCTGGGACAGAATCTCAGGGATAATGGGCTCTCGGCGGCGATTTAACCTAACTCCCCGCCTAACCAAGGATTCCCCCACAGTTCCCCTAGACTTTCCTGGGTGATTCCTAAGGCCTGGGCACTGGGGCTAAACCTCATATTCACCATCTCATCCTTCACAAAACCCCTACAGGATCACTATCCTCACTTTATGGATGAAGAACCAGAGACACACAGAGGAACTGGCCCAACGCCCCACAGGCCTCTGCGACTCTGGAGCCCTTGTGTTTTGCCACTAAATGGCTGCCTGGCTTTAATCCTCTGTGACGGGGAGCTCGCGCCCCCCCAAGGCAGCACCAGGTGTTAGGGCACCCTTCTCACCTTTACCGACACCCACCTCCCAGTCCCCCGCTCTGTCCCCCGCTGCTCCTGCCTCCCTCTCCCAAGGAACGCCAGAGCCTGTATCCCCTCCAGGGAGTGCAGTGCAAATATTTGAGAAATGCCATCCCATCCCCCGCTCCAGACTCCTTTTCCAGGGAAACAGCCCAAGGGCTTTCCAGGGCTGGTGGGAACCTTGAGGACACCTTAACTGTTCTCTGACCCCTAGAAGGTCCCCCACAGTGCAGGAAGCTTTTTCCCAAGGGGCCCAAGAAGAGAATGAATGCCTTCTTTGTCTCCCCCTTAGCCTTCTCCCATACCCCCCAGGAAGCTCCTCTCCCACTCTGACTTCACACCTAGCTGGCACTTTACACTTAGAAACCTGTGGGGATGCAGATGTGGCTCACGTGATTGGGCTCCCGCCTACCATACAGGAGGTGCAGGGTTCAATTCCCGGGGCCTCCTGGTGAAGGTGAGCTGGCCCGCGCAGCGAGCTGGCCCACGCGTAGTGCTGGCCTGAACAAAAAGAGACCCAGAGGAGAGACAATAAGAGACGCAGCAGACCAGGGAGCTGAGGTGGCGCAAGAGATTGAGCACCTCTCTCCCACTCCAGAAGGTCCCAGGGTCAGTTCCCCGTGCTGCCTAAACAGAAGACAAGCAGACACAGAAGAACACACAGCAAATGGACACAGACAATGGGGGAGGGAGTAAATAAATAAATCTAAAAAAAAAGAAAGAAACCTGTGGAAAGTCCCCTTCTGGGGCTCCCACCCATCCCTGGTCAATCGCCCCCCGCGTAAGCTTGAAGGGGGTGCAGCACTGAGCTGCTGTCCTTGGGAGGCATCGCAATGGGTAAAATGCCCCCTGTTCTGTAGAGGGAGGGGCAGAGGCCAGGATGGGGCCGTGGTGGAGGGGGCAGCTAGGGTGGAAAGAAAGGAAGTAAAGACCCCGGGGCAGGGGATCGGGAAAGCCCCAGAGCAGAGTTTAGGAGGTGAGTGTGCTAAACTTGCCCCTCCGGCGGCCTGGGTTTCTCCCCTAAACTCCTGCCTTTCCTTCCAGGTGGCTGGGCATTCTCTCACTTCCTCTCACTACTTCCTCCAGGTCACTCAGGGAGGGCTGCCTCCTGCCTCCTCTCCAAAAGCCACTATAAAAAATCTCCCTGCAAAGTCCCAAGTGGGCCCGAGATCCGCTCCGAGAAGAAAGAACCGTGTGGGGGAAGCAGAGACCCCGCACAGCCCTATGATGCGGTCCTGGGTGCCCCAAAGCCACCTGGCCCCTCCCGCCTCCCTGCGGCAGCCCTGGGGCAAGGAACTTCCTGCCATCAGGCCAAGGAAGACCAAGAGATGCCCAGCCCCAACCTCAACTCAGGTACCAGAGAGGGACTTTCTGTCCCATGGTCTCCCCGCAAGTAAATCACGAAGCTGGGGCCTGAGCCCAGAGCCGACCCAACCCTAGGATGCCCTCAGAAGGGAAAGGCAGAGCTGAGGGAATCTCAAACAGGACGAGCTGGGCCCCTTGTCCTCACTGGCCCAGGACCACCTGATCTGTGGAGCCCCCTCAAGTTTCTCATTGCCCCAAAGGGCTCTGCACCTGGCCTTTGCCCCTCCCTGGGGAGCAAAGTGGTGTCCTGGAGGCAGGGTGAAGGGCCAGGCTTTGGGGTCAAAGGGAGTCCCCTGTAAATACGCATCCTAGCCTCACACCCTTCATCTCTGAAATGGGATAATAATGCCCAATTAGCAAAGTTATTTTGAGGATGATGGCAAATGACATAATATCTGTGGAAGACTTGTCCTGTACCAGGTGCTCAATAAATATTTGTTTTCTCTCTTCCCTCCCTGGACCCCAGGGCCTTTGTCTAACACAAGTGGCTGTACAGAGTCAGGAGTATCCACCCCTCAGTCACTAACTGCCTGAGTAACCTGAAGTCCATTCCTTTCTCTGGGCCTCAGTTTCCCCACTTGTAAAGTGAAAGAGTAGTACTAGCTGACCCTTCACCAACATATACCACATATATTTTCGTAGGGCATGCCACATACAAGAATGTTCCCAGCAGCTTTATTCACAATACCCCAAAACTTGGAAACAACTCAAATGGCCATCAAGGGAAGAATGGATAGACCAGCTGTAGCATAGTTTCATCATGGAGTACTTCCTAGCAATGAAAATGAATGAACTACTGATAAATGCAACTTCAAGGGTAGCTATCACAGCCTTAAGGATGAGTGAAAGAGGTGGATACAAACAAGAATACATCACAAGATCCCATCGTTCATATGAAATCCTAGGGCAAGCAAAACGATTCTGTGACGGTGGAAGTCAGAAGAGCGGTCACCTCTGGGTGAGGGCACAAGGGAACCTCCAGGGTGCTGGGAGTACTCTGTATCTTGACCTGGGCAGGGGTCATGCAGATGTGTACATACGTAAGAGTCCATCAAGCTGTGACCTTCAAATCACTGCGCTTTACTGCCTCATTACTTCTCTCCTTGCCTTCACCCACTAAGTCCCAGCCTGGCTTCTTTCAGTTCCTCAAACTGGCGGAGGCTGTCCCCCTCCTTGGGGCCTTGGGGTCTGCTGGGGCCCCTTCCTAGAATGCTCTTCCTCCAGCTCTTCCTTGCTCATCAGTAGGGTCTTTGCTCAAAGGCCGCCTCCCTGGGGAAGCCTTCCGTAACTGCCCCTCCCCCCACGGACGCAGCCGCTCAGGCCCTGGCTATTGCATCACCCTGTTAGAACACTCAGCACGGTGCCTGTCTTTCTGACACAGTCCTTGTTTTATTTGTTTGTTTATTGTCTGTCTTCCTTCACTAAGATGTGAGCTCCATGAAAGCAGGAACTTGTCTCTCTGCACTGAAATCTTGGCTCCCTGGAGAGTAATGTCTACCACATAGGGAGTACTCAATAAATATTTCTGGGGTGAACAGGCCACCTAGAGAGCCGGTCAGCTTATACCTCTTCAAGGTGGTGAGAGGGAATTCATTTTTCACTTCTTCGGCCCCGAACATTCACGAGAGGCCTGTGCTGCGCCGAGTGCAATCTGGACTCTGGAGGATTCACAATGGGGTAGAGTGGGAGGGCTCGTGCCAGACCTTCCTAGCGGGATGCAGAGAATGGGCACGGGGTGCACGCCCGGGGCTGGGGGATGCCAAGTGAGTGCCTGGCTCGGCCTCCGGGTTTCCAAGATCAGAGTCCACAGCAGGCTCTGGGATGTGCCCACGGCTGCCCAAGCCAGCCGAATGCCTGGGCGGTAGGAAGGCCTGTGCCTTGGCAGCGAGTCACCAACTCTGAAAAGCTGGAGAGCTCAGCCAAGGCCAGCCACTGTGCCCCTCTGTAGGCCCGGCCACCCACTGCCATGGCAACCTGTCCTGCCCAGCCAATGATGCTGCGTGCAGGAGGCACAGCACTGGGGGAGGCAACAGGGCACCTGCCGGCTCTCCTGTCCTGGCAAGGGAGGCACCGCGGCCTGCCTGAGCTGAGCCGGGACAGATGAGCGTTGCTCCTGCACTTGCCCTCTGCACGCGTGCAAGCGTGTGCATGGGTACATCATGCATAACATGTGCAACTGTGCCCAGCGCACTGTGAGCGTCTCTCCTCCAGAGGGGGGTAAAGGAGTGTTCACTCTTAAAAGCTCTCATTTACAGAGCATTCATGACATGGCAGGCACCGTTATAAATGCTTCTCATATATTTCTTCATCCCATTCTCACAGTGACCCTACGAGGCAGGTACTATTCCCACTTTATAGATGAGGAAACTGAGGCCCAGAAAGGTTAAGAAATCTCACAGCTAGTAAACAAGAGAGTCAGGATTAGAGCCCAGGACACCAGGCTCCAAAGCCCTAACATTAATTGCCAGACGCACGGCCTCTCCACGGGGCTGCATCGGCCACTCGGTCAGTTTTCTGAGATCTGCAGAGGAGGCAAGGAAAAAGAACCAGTTTATATCAGGTCCCCAGCTTCAGGTGGCCACGAAACCCCTGCAGTAGATGCTGAGTTTTAAGTCTCCACGAAGCAAGAGGCGTGCAGAGGCTGCCTGGGACAAGGAGGCAGGACAGGGCAGCCTGGCTCCTGCACCTTCCTGCTGCGTCTCCCACTGGGAGCCCGGGAACTTGGGCTGGAATCTGAGGGTCGACTCAGGTGCCCGCCTCCGGAGGCTGCAGCCGTGGAGGCCACCTGCTGGACAAATGGTGGCAGGACAGCCTGGCAGTCCAGGCCCACTGAGAAGCCCGCGGCGTGTGTGCCCGGCAGAAGCAACACAGGCAGTAAACCTGCCGGCCCCCGCGGAGCTTGCAGTCTGGTGGGGAAAGCAGACATCCACTAATCACTGCACAGAGACAGACGAAGTTACAGCAGACAATAAGGGCTCTGGAGGAAAAACATGCGGTCCTGGAAGGGGTATGAGGGGGTTGTCTTTTGAGTGGTGGGGGAAGGCTTCTCCAAGGAAGTCATTTTTAAATTAAGACTTAAAGCCCGAAGATGGGAAGCGGACTTGGCCCAGTGGTTAGGGCATCTGTCCACCACATGGGAGGTCCGCGGTTCAAACCCTGGGCCTCCTTGACCCGTGTGGAGCTGGCCCATGCGCAGTGCTGATGTGCACAAGGAGTGCCCTGCCACGCAGGGGTGTCCCCCACGTAGGGGACCCCCACGCACAAGGAGTGCGCCCTGTAAGGAGAGCCGCCCAGCGCGAAAGAAAGTGCAGCCTGCCCAGGAATGGTGCCGCCCACACGGAGAGCTGATACAACAAGATGACGCAACAAAAAGAAACACAGATTCCCGTGCCGCTGGCAACAACAGACGCAGACAAAGAAGACGACGCAGCAAACAGACACAGAGAACAGACAACTGGAGGGAGGGAAGGGGAGAGAAATAAGTTTAAAAAATAATAAATATTAAAAAAAAAATTTTAAAGGCCGAAGAGACATTTGCCAGGCAAAGAGTATGAGAGACGGGACAGCAAGGACAAGGGTCTTGAGGTGGGAACAAGCATGTGAAATTCCAGGACCCGAAATACTGAGGTGGCTGGAGGGCCATGAGCCAGGAGGAGCGCGGCACGCAGACCAGTGTTCAGGAGCTTGTCCTGTACCCTAAAGTCTCACAGAAAGATTTTAACGAGGGGAGGGACGCGTCAGTCTACCACAGCAGCTCCTGTGTGGCGCTCACAGCAGCCAGGGTGGAGGCAGGGAGGCCCCGTGAAGAGGCAGCTGCGGTTGTCCAAACAGGAGCTGAGGCTTGGACCAGGTGGGTGGCAGAGGCGATAGGGAGGGGTGGATGGATGGATTCTAGAACGGCTTTGGAACTAGAATCAACAGGGCTGGTGTTGGGTTGGGTGTAAGATGTTGGGGGGAGGACGGAATCAGGTCTGGCTTGAGTAACTGGCAGAGGCAGGTACTGGACTACAGTGGGAAATGCAAGGAGAGCTCGAGAGGCCGCTGAGAGAGCCCAAAGACGATGTGCAGGTGGACAGTGGCTGTCGGAGGTCAGAGCTCAGAGGAGCGGTTCAAAGCTTCAAAAGGAGTGAGACCCTCCAGGAAGACTGTGCAGCAGGAAAGAGAGGAGAGCAGGGCAGGCAGAGCCTGGGCAAGGGGTGGTGAAAGGGGCATGGGGGTGGGGGTAGAGCAAGGGTGCTAAGGGGACAAAGAGACTGAGTAGGAGCAGCTGGGAGGGGGAGGGAATTTTGGTGATACAATAACCAAGCGGTAGGGGTACATTTCAAACATGTCCAAGCTGCTGTGAAGTCAGGTGGGGCTAGAGCCAAGTCCAACCCAAACCAGGGCAGATTCCATGGGGAGTGGGCGTAGGAGGTACACAGAACCCAATGGGGCGAAGGGGGACTGAGAGGCAGGGAACGTGGGGAGACGCCATCAACAACTTGGCTGTGATGAGATGTCGCAGCTGGAAGGGAATCGGGGTGGGTGGGAGTAAAGACAGGGGTACCAGGGCCCAGAAGTGTCCTCCAATGGGTATGATTAGGGGAGGGGCCGGGGAGGGAGGAGTGGGAAGACTTGGGTAGGGCCACAGGATCCCGTGGCTTTACAGGGCCTCCTTCTTCCGTTACCTCTCCCTTCACCCCAGATTCTGCGGTCTCCCCTATAATGACCACCTCTTCTTCAGATGAGGGAAACTGAGTCACAGAGGTCACCCCAGGGCTCTGCCACACTGGCCCCTTCCACGGCAGGCAAAGGGCCGGAGTGTGCGTGCCAGGCTGCTTGGTGCTGGCGGAAGCCAAAGGGCAGGTGGAGGTCACGCAGGGCCTTGAGGGGGTCTGGATGCCCTTTCCTCCCACCTGGCAATCCCCCACACCCGGTCCCCTGGGCGCCATGCCAAGTACAGCCCGGGGCACCACCAGGGGAGACGCGTCTGATGGGCTTGGGCCTCATGCTAAACCCAGAGGAGGCCTTTGAGGGGGAAGAAAGAAACTACAAATACAAAAGTAGGTAGAGAGGCCTCGGAAGAGTCTGAAGCTTAACGTTAGCCTCAGACTACCTCTGCCTCCAGGTCGTGACCTTGAGCAGGTGACATCACCTCCCTGAGCCAGGTTCCTCATCCCTGAAGGGGGAACAGTAGGGGTGCCCACCCCAGGGAGTGTCTGAGCACCAAACAAGACGGCTGTGCAGGTGCTATCACGAGCTCTGGAAAAGTCCACCGTGGTTATTGAAAGCCAGGCTCCCCTGGGAGGCGGGCTGGGGGAGAAAAGCCTCTCCCTCTCCTGAGCTCAGGGGCAGCAGCTCCCCTCCCTTCAGGCACCCCTGGAAAGCTGTGACCCCCTCCGCCTCTCTCCTGCCTGCCCCACGCCTACCCCGGCGGCCTCCACCCCTGTCTCCAACGTTTACAGCGCCCCACAGTTTACCCAGCCTGCGCAGCCCCTTCCCAGCCAAGAGGACTAAGCCACCAGGGGAGCCAGCCGGCCCGGGGCGCGATGGGTCAGCTGGGAGGCGACCCGCTGAGCTGACTGCAGAGCCCGGGTAACCCCACTCCCGCCCCGATCTGCCGCTCCAGGAGGGGGCTCACCTCCAGCGCCCCGTTTCTCCGGCCCGCGTGGCGGGAGCCGCAGGGTCTGGGAGCTGCCGGCGGGGAGGCGCGGGGTCGTCAGCGCCGCAGGCACGACCGGCACGACGGCAGCGCGCGCAGGCCCCGGCGGGGGAAGGGCGAGGGCCGCACCCGGGGGGCGCCAGGCCACCCCCGCCGCCCGCGCCGCGCGGGACACTCACCGCCGCCTCCGGCCGCCGCCCTCCGCCCCGCAGCGCGCGCCGCCGCCGGCTCCCGCCGCTCGCCCGCCGCGCCCTCCCCCGGGGCGGCGCCCGCACCCGCCCTCGGGCCCACCGGGCGGGGGCGCTCTCGCCGCCGGGCCGCGTCCTGCCGTCCCCGGGCCCGCCGGGCGCCTCGGCGGTGCCAGGCCCCGGCGCCGCTGCACCCTTTCTCTCCCAGCGGGAAAGCGAGGGCAGAGGCCGGAGGCGCTGCCGAGGGCGCGACTGGGACGCGAAGGCCGTGTCACCGCATTCAGGTGACAGTCAAGCGTCTTTAGAAAACACATTTTATGATGAGAGAAATACTCTTCAGAAATACTCTTTTCAGACTCATTTACTGAACTGTGCACCTAGCGTGCACACATGGTGCTCTGTGCTAGGGGCCAGGGGAGGCGTCTGCCCTCCTGAAGCGCAGAGGCTAACAGGAAGTGGGTAATACGGCCCTGAGTGAGGGGCCAAAGGAATAAGAGGCTGCCGTGAGGGAGAGCTCCCGCTGAAACCTGGGAAAAGCGAGGCTGGCTTCCTGGAGGAGGAGGCCTTAGGCATAAAGGACATTTACATTTAAATGGTGGTGATGAAGGGAGCTTATTGGCCTGGAAATATGTCCAGGTTACAAGAACGGAGCGATGTTCAGAACAGTTCCCACAGTGTGGATCTTCTCAGTAAAAGATGTCTGTGCATCAATTCCTGAGGGGGAGACACGAGAAGGGGGTTCCCCAAAATGTTACATCTGGATTTGGGGATTATAGGAGGTTTTCTTTTCTTCTTTGTATTATATATAGGCTCCAAGTTTTCTACAGTGAACGGGCATTAATTTTGTACTCAGAAAAGCACAATACATAAAATCTAAGAAAAAGGAGATTATATTTCCTCAACAGATGGGACGACAGAGGGGAAAGAAGCTGTCAAAGGCCGTGGACACAGGGCCTGACTCCCACCCACTGGCCTCGGAGCTCCTCCGAGTTCAAGAGAGGCAAGTGCAGGAACAGGGCTGGGAATTACCCCAGATGTGGAAACCGAGGCTCGGTGAGGCTCTGTGGCTTGGTCAAGGGCACGGGCTGTTCAGGGTGGAGCCATGAGGAGGCCCTCCGTGTCCCAGCCCTCTTCCTCCCCTCCCTCACCATGGGACTAACTGGTTTAGACATACACCCCTCCCCTTGCAGGGAGTTTCTTGGCTGGACTTCCCCAGCCAGAAGGATTTTCCCACCAGAGCAGGTCTTTCCACAGTGACACTCCGGCACCTCCAGCCCTGCAGGGGCAGCCCCGGAGCGGGGGCAGGTATGGGCAGAGAAAGAGTCTGTGGTTACAGGTCTTACAAGCACGAAAGCAGGTTCTGCGAGGCCCAGGCTGCAGGCAAGAGGGAAAAGGGAGCTGAGGGATGGCGTGGGAAGTCCAGGGTCTTGGGAGCCAGAGGAAGGCTAAGAAGGAGTTTGGTCTGGGGTCTCCCCAGAGAGGGAAGCCAGAGTCCAGGACTGGAGCCGAGGGGATGTGGGACCTCCTCAGACCTCGTCACCCCTATTTCCTCTGGCTCTGACGCAGCCTCCTTTGTCAGGGGAAGGTTTAGGGGTGGGTTAGTGGGAGAGTGATTGCGGTGTAGGGCTAAACTCGGGGGTCGTGGGATGAGGGGAGGGGCAGGCCAGGCCTTGTGGTTTTTTAACGTTTCGAATCACAGGCACTTTATCGCAGCCTTGGCTTGCCCAGTCTCCACCCCCGGAGGTGTGTGTGGGACAAGCGGGCAAGCAGGCTACAGAGCTACTCCTGGGGCGCTGCGCCTTGTGCCCGGAGTCAAGGGAAAGGGCCAGCAGAACACTCTGCGGTCTCAGCTGCCCCCCCCCCCAGTGATGGGGTGGGGGTCGGGGGTTCTCATCAAAAAGGACGTGGGCTCCTGTTCCTGCTCAGCCCCTTAATACCAACCTGACCCCAAGCAAGTGTTTAAGCAATCCAAGCCTCAGTTTTCCCATCAGTAAAATGGGTATAATTACACCCATTGTTTAGGAAACAATGTGAAGGGAGCTGCTTGAGTTCGTGCACCATGGTGACCGTGACCCTTGTTTCAGGATGAAGAGGAGGCATGTATCTAAAACACTCAGTACAGCCTGGTACAAAATTGGCTACAGCTGGCCTCAGATTTTTCCATCTGTGAAATGGACACACACTTGGTACAACCCCTAACTTGCCCTCAATTCCCAGGTGTCCTTAGAATGAAAAGCACCAAAGGTGGGTGGTGAGTTAGAATGTATTCAAGTTGCCTCCAGTGAAGAGTCTGCACGCTGAGGCCGCTTCCTGCCCCGTTGGGTCTTTGGTTAATCATATTAGCTCTCCTAGGCTTCCCTGCAGCCGTATGTGCATCTCCCCCAAGCTGCCTTTGAAGTCCGGGGTCCTTTGATGTGACTGGGGAGCCCAGCACCCTGGGGAAGCCCGGAGCCCTGGAAGCGGTCAACAGGGCTGGGGAATTTGGAGAGTATGTCCTTCCACTTGAGTTGCCTTAAAGGCGGCTTTGGAGTCCCAGTCCCAGCACTGCTATTAACAAACTGTGCCGTCGGGCAAATCACTCAGCCTCTCCGAGCCTCATACCTCTCATCTTAAGAAAGAAGCCACACCAGTCTCGAAGCCAAACTCAGCATGTAAATGCAATGCCTTCCCCCCAGCGTGGGACATGACACCCGGGGATGAGCCTCCCCGGCAACGAGGGACCACTATCAACTACCAACTGATGATGCAACTGGAAAATGACCTTATACGGAAGGTTCAATGCGGATCAGCAGAATATCCATGTCTACATAAAATACCATGACTTTAAAATGCTGTTTGACCTAAAGTAAGGGGGAAATGGAAAGGAGAAATGAGTTTATATGGCTACGAGTTTCTAAAAAAGAGTCTGGAGGCTGGCAGAAGGTTTGCCCTCATGCACAACTGAGCAGAGTCAGAGAGACAGATAAAGCAGATACAACCCCCAGATATTGGTTCCTTTGAGGGCTAAAGAGACCCATGGGAGTTATGGTCATGGCCGATGGGGTTAACTACCAGGGCAGATGGCCCCTCTTTGGAAATGGTGTTTATGTGTGATGAATCTGGACTCAGATGGGATCTCCCTTCATAAGACTTTCATGCTAATGTGCTGGAGGTGCAGTTAATGTTGGGGTTTAAGATATATTTAGGGGATTTGAATCTCTGGACTGACAATGTGATAGCCAGATCCTGAGCCTCAACAGACTCCAGCACCTACAATCTGATTTATTGGACTTACCACACTCAGCTAAGATGGAGGTGAAGAAGGACAACCACCACACCATGGAGCCTAGAGTGATTACAACTGAAAATGGGAGGATTGCATCCAGCATCCAGGTGGAATCTGAGCCTCCTCTTGACATAAAGGTGCAATGGACACAACCAATCCAGTGTCCACATAGAAGAGGTGGCATTGGATTGGGAAAAGTGGACATAATGGACAAAGGGTATGGGGAAAGGCAGGAAGAGATGAGAGGTGGAGGCATCTTCGGGACATGGAGCTGCCCTGGATGGTGCTTCAGAGGTAATCACCGGACATTGTAAATCCTCACAGGGCCTACATGATGGAATAGAGGAGAGTATGGGCCATGATGTGAATGTATATGAGGTGCAGAGGTGCCCAAAGATGTACTTACCAAATCCAATGGATGTGTCATGATGATGGGAACGAGTGTTGTTGGGGGGGGGGGAGAGGGGGGGTGGGGGGGTGGGGTTGAATGGGACCTCACATATATATTTTTAATGTAATATTATTACAAAGTCAATAAAAAATAAAAAAATTAAAAAAAAAAAAAAAAAAAAAAAAGAAAGAAGCCACAGAAGCACCCATGTCAAGGGTTTCTTGAAAGCCAGAGAAAAAGAGAAACACAGAAATCAGGCTTTGTTTCCCACTCTACCTACTCATAAGACTCCCTAGAGGGGTGGGATGGGGACCCCATCCAAGGCCCACTGTGTTCCAGAAGTATAAACACTACAGACTTAGAAAGAACATCAAAGTTTATTTGAATTTATTTTACATTTAGTTTTATGAATTTTGAATACTTATTTTTTTAGGAGGTACTGGGGATTGAACCCCGGACCTCATCCATGCTAAGCAGGCACTCATACCTCTGAGCTACACCTGTTCCCTCAGTACTTTTTATTATATTTTTAAGTTTATTACATTTAAATGCATTTTTACAGCTTTAGTAAGGTATAGTTGACATACACAAACCCAAATATTCAAAGTGCAATTTTATAATCTTTGACACATAAATATACAGCAATCACCAAAATCAAGATAATGAACATACTGGTATTTTGTAAAACTTCCTTTGTGCCCCTTTCCTATGTTTGTCCCTTTCTCACTCACCCCCAATCATTGACCCTCTTTCTGTGGCCATACATTACTAGCCTGCATTTTCTAGAATTTTATATAAATGAAACCATAAAATATGTACTATTTTTTATCTCGCTTCTTTAACTCAGCATCATTATTTTGAAATTCGTCTTTCTTGCATTCATTCAAGTTCATTCTTTTTATCGCCAACTAGTATTGTGATGTACGAAAAGTTTTCAAAAATAAATAATACACTTTTCATTTTAATGCTATTTGAAGATAGCCAATATTGACTGAGACAAAAAATTAAAATTAAAAATGTATTATTCAAAATTTATAAAAACCACTTGGCATAAAATAAATTTAAATAATTAAAATAAATCTTCAAGGGACTTTTGTACATTTCTATCACTTATACTGCTAATGTTATGAAAACTTAAAAGTACACTAAAGAGTTGCACTAGAATTTTTTAAACAAATCAATTTTATTGATACCTACATATTAATAAAGCATACCATCCTTCCAAAGTGTACATACAGTCAATGGTATTTAGTATAATCACATAGTTTGCACTAACACCTTTGAAATCACCATTTTCCCTCCTCAGTTTCTCATATGTATCGATTTTAACAATTGATTGACTCAGGATCCAAGTAAGGTCTACATTGTGATTGGCTGATTTGCCTCAGAAATACCTTTTCTTAGATACCAGTTTTATTGAGGTATAATTCACGTACGATACAATTCTCGCATTTAAAGTGTACAGTTCATTGTTCTTTAGCATGTTCACAAGGCTGGGCAAACCACACCAATATCTAATTTTAGACACCGTTGTCCCACCCTAAAAAAAACCCCATTCTCATTAGCTGACACTCCCTATTACCCTCAGGTCCCCAATCTAAGCCTCTTTTAACCCATGACTTTCTCCTTCTTCTCCCCACCGCTTTTTTTTTTTTTTAATTAGGAAAGTTGTAGGTTTCCAGAAAAATCATGCAGAAAGTACAGAGTTCCTATGTATGCACCCCTCTCACACATACAGTTTTTAACCCTTTAATAATTTTTAAATATTATTAACGCTTTGTATTAGTGGTGCTTGTGTTACAACTAATGAAACCATATTACCATAACTGTACTATCAACTGTAGTCTATAGTTTGCTTAGGGCTCACTGTTTGTGTTGTACAATTCTATGTGGGTTTTTTTTTTAAACTTTTTATGCTGGTGGCATACATACAAATTAAATTTTCATTTTAACCACCTTCAAACATACAATTCAGTGTTGTTCATTACATTCACAATGTTGTGTAACCATCATCACCGTCCATTGCCAAAACTTTTCCACCATCCCAAACAGAAACTCTGCACCAATTAAGCATTTATTCCTCCTTCCCAGCCCCCACCCTGGCCCCTGATAACCTGTGTTCTAGTTTCTAAATTTGCATATTCTAATTATTTCATGTAAGTGAAATCATGTAATATTTGTTCTTTTTTTGTCTTTATTTTTTTAATATTACATTAAAAAATATGAAGTCCCCATATACCCCCCACCCCACTCACCCCACTCCTCCCCCCATAGCAACAATCCCCTCCATCATCATGCAACATTCATTGCAATTATTTGTTCTTTTGTTTCTGGCTTATTTCATTCAACATGATGCATTCAAGATTCATCCATGTTGTCACATGTATCAGAACTTCATTCCTTTTTTTCAGCTGAATAATATTCCACTGTAGGTATATACCATATTTTGCTTATCCATTCATCGACTGATGGATTGAATTAAGCCTCCATCTTCCAGCAACTGTGTATAATGCCACTAAGAACATTACTATGCAAATATCTGCTCAAGTCCCTGATTTTCAATTCTTTGGGGTATATACATAGAAATGGGATTGCCGGGTCATGTACTTTTTGGGGAGCCAGCAAACTGTTTTCTAAAGCCGCTGCACCATTTTACATTTCCACCAACAATGAATGAATGTTCTTATTTCTCCACATCCTAACCAACCCTTGTTATTTTCCATTTTTTTAATAGTAGTCATTCTAGTGGATGTGCAATGGTAGCTCATCCATTGTTTTGATTTGCATTTCCCTAATGGCTAATCACATTGAGCATCTTTTCATGCTCTTATTTGCCATATCTTCTTTGGATAAATGTCTATTCAAGTCCTTTGCTCATTTTTAAATTAGGTTGTTTGCCTTTTTGCTGTCGAGTTGTAAGATTTTTTTATATATTCTGGATATTAAACTTTTATTGGATATGTGGTTTCCAAATATTTTCTCCCATTAAGTGGGCTGTCTTTTTACTTTCATGATAAAGTCCTTTGATGCACAAAAGTTTTTAATTTATTTTTTTCTTTTGTTGTTCATACTTTTGGTACAAAGTCTAAAAACTATTGCCTAACACAAGATCCTGAAGATGTTTCCCTCTATTTTCTTCTAGGAGTCGTATAGTTTGGGTTCTCATATTCAGGTCTTTGATCCATTTGGAGCTAATTTTTGTACATCTTGTGGCATAGAGGCCCATGTTCATTCTTTTGCATGTGGACGTCCAGTTTTCCTGGCACCATTTGTTGAAGTGACTGCTCTTTCCCCATTGAGTGGACTTGCACCCTTGTCAAAAACCAACTGGCTATAGATGTGAGGGTTTATTTCTGAACTTCCTATTTGATTCCATAGGTCTCTATGCCAGTACCAAGCTGTTTCAATTACTGTAGCTTTGTGATAAATTTTTAAATCAGAAACTCCCGTTATTATTTTTTCATCTTTATAAATTTATGTATATTTACATTTTATACAAATGGAATTACACAATATGTAGTATTTTGTGTCTGTTTTCTTTCACTTAGGACACCCTTTATTTATTATTATTTTTTAAAAGATTTATTATTTATTTATTTATTCCCACCACCACTTGCTTGCTGTCTGCTCTCTGTGTTCATTTGTTGCACATTGTTCTGTGTCTGCTTGTCTCCCTTTTGTTGCGTCATCTTGCTGCGCCAGCTCTCCTCAGGAGCAGGCCGTCAGCTCTTTGCCGGCCAGCCAGCTTGCCTTCACAAGGAGACCCTTCACAATTGCGCACCCACTGTGTACCCCATGGTAAATGGGAGCGAGCCCAATGATTAAGCCACATCTGCTTCCCCCCACCCTTTATTTTTAATAAGAGCCTCAGGCAATTATTATGACCAAGCAACTTTAGGGGACACTAAGCTAATAGTGCACATACATTTCTTAATACAGCCTGGCATACAGGAAGTGCTCCCTAAATGTTTCTTCTTAGTTCTGATTCTTCTCATGACCCTATGTGTGCGTCTCTGGGCGCACACACATGCACACACACAGCCCTTCTACCAGCCCCAGGCTCATCTGGGTCATCAAACTCCAGCTCCACTTCAGCACCCGTGAGTCCTGGTGGAAGGGCAGCGGGGTGGTGGGAGGCGGGAGGCGGGAGGCCGGAGGCAGAGGTGGCTGGCTGCACTGTGGGAATCTCTGAGAAGCTTCTGGGGCGGGAGGAGAAGGCGTCCTCCCAGGGGTCTCTTTGTTTGTTTCACAAAACTCTCCCATTCCGCAGGTTCCCAGGGCAGGCTGAGCCTTCACCTCCTGACCCTGTGGGAAGCAGAACAAGCCTGGACCTGGGCTCCACCCAGGAGGAGCTTGGGAGGAGGGCCTGGCCCCAGAAGCTGCAAGGAGCAGGAGATGAGAGCCAGGCCTGACCCCGACCAGCCGTATGACCCTGGGCCCAAGGTCACCCTTTCCAGGGGTGACACCCAGCCTGCTCAGGTCACAGCTCCTGCAAGGATCCCAAGGGAGACTGGAAGGCAGAGGGTAGAGCACATGGAAGGTGCAATAACAAGATCTGTTCCTAAGGAAACAGGAGAACTGAGAAAACATTGTCTTGCTGATGTCAAGACACTGATGTACCCAGCATTTACTGAGCACCTACTGTGTACTCCATCAAGTGCTTGGAAGGAGCCTGAGGGGGAGACCTTGAAGCCCCAGGAAGCTGGGGACCTGAGGGGCTTACAGCTCCGGTTCCCAGGACCAGACATGCCTCTCCCCCATCCTTGCCTCTGAGTCCAAGAGGTTCAGCAAATATTTATTGAGCACCTGCGTGTGTCAAGAACCAGGATAGGTACTGGGATGTAGGGGTGAACTGAAGAGACAGGGACTCTGGCTTATATTCTGGTCTAGGGGGCTGAGGGGCAGAGAAAGAATGAGTAAACAGCGCTGAACAGAACAAGAGGGTTTCCACCTGCAGAAGTAGGAGGGAGAAAATGAGCAGGGCGATGTGACTGGGTAAAGAAGGTCAATGTACATGGGTAAATCAGGAAGGACTTCCCTAAGCAATGGAGGTGTTAACTGCCTAGGTTGGGACATGATGGTGTCCGGTCTGGGTTCCAAAGTCAGAATGACTCGCCTGCTCTTTCACCTTGGATAACCTCTTAACCTCTCTGAACCACAGTTTTCTCATCTATAAAATGAGAGTAAATATCCAGTCTGCTTCACATGACTGATAGGGGTAAATTAGATAATGCACATAAAATGCTTAGCACAATGTGGCAAGCACATACAGCAAGTACTTGTTAAACAAAATTATTTCCATCTCACCCAGCCTGGACCAGCTACCCAGTCCATGGGCTAGTCCTACGGAGTGAGGGCAATAGATGGTGCCCACACAAACACTCCCAGTCTGCTTTTTCTGATTCCAGAGCCTTTCTCCCATCCAACATGTTGGAGGGGTTTCAAACTCCTCTGTGTCCAGGGCCAACAAATGGCAGTAAAAATTAAGGTGTGGTGGGGACTGTGACACACTTAGGAGAACCACCCTGTCTAAAGGCAGCAACTACTATCCAGCTTTAGGAAATGTTCGCCAAGTTGAAATGAGGGTTCAGAACTTTCCATTTCTCAAACGAGGCCCCCTCAAAGAAAATCTTTTTTACGCAAAATCTCAAAAATTTTTCATTGCTGGCAACTTAAAAAAAAATACTTTCCAAAACACCGTGAGGGAAGGGGGGCAGAAAAACACAGCTCTCGGCCAAGGCTGGCCGCAGCCATGGTCTGCAGCCTCCATTGGAGGGCCAGGCCCTTTGCTCTGCAGAGCAAACAGGGCACCAGGCTTGCTGGTGGAAAACTCCTAGGGGTTCAAGGATTTGAACCCATACATAAAAAAAAGAATGGCTGGCATTAGAGCCCTAAGGAGGAGCAAGGAGGAGGAGCCACAGCGTGCCTGTGGGGGACCAGGCCATGTAAGGAAGGCTTCCTGGCGCGGGTAATCAGGAGTGTTTGGTGTGAATACAGAGGAGGCAAAGTCATTCCAGGCAGAACAGCTTTGAACTCTTGGGAAGGGCCAGTGTTTCCACGAAGCTGGAGAGCATATGAGCATGAGAGGACTGGGGGGAGGGCAGTGGGCAACAGGTTGGACACATTACTGAAGATGGACCCACTTCTACCATTTGCAGGACTGGGTTCATTCTCTGAGGCTGCAGATCACAGTAATGATCAGATATGAACCAGAGACTGGGGCTTCTGAGAAATGAGTCAGGAGCTGTCCCTTCTCCCAGGATGCTCACAGCTGGAGGCAGTCCCCAAGTGATCTGGACAACTGCTCAGTAATGCTTTACTTAGAAGAGGGCTCCGCTGAGTTGTTGGGGCAGCCAGTGGCAGATTTGTAGAGGTGACTTTTAAGCAGTGACTTGATAGACGAGTAGTTTACCAGGACAATAAAGTGGAAATGGCAGGAGACTGCAGACAGAGAGGTGTGCGTCACGAGCCCACTTCAGAATGTGGAGCTCATTCCATCACTGACAGGTCCTCTTGAGCACCTACATGCCAGAGCTGCACCAGGCACCGGAGGGGGATATAGTCTAGCTTGGCACTGCATTTTTCTGCGCCTCAGTTTCCTCTTCTCTGAAATGCCTTGCCTATCTCCTAGCGCTTCAGTGAGGGAGAACAGGATAAGCTGACCTATCTATGTATCCGTAAAGGCAGCCTGGTGTGTAGGAAATGCTCATGAAATACGGCAGGATTGCAATGCCTTCCTTCCTTGACTACAGAGAATCTAACTCTGTAGTTTTCACCTAGCTAACCTGCTGTAGCCTCCCTCCATAAGGAGGTTTGCTCAGTGAAAGAAGACATGAATGACTAAATGCTACAAGCACGATGCTCTTCACTCATATTTACCCCTTACCACACCCCTATCGAATAGACACGACTATTTATCTCCATTGGACGGCTGAGGAAGCAGAAGCTTTGAGATGGGAAGTGACTGGTCTAAGGTATCTAGGCAGCAAGCGATGGAGAAGGATCCACACGCTGCCTCCTGGGCAAGCTGACCTCAGAGCACCAGCACTTGAGCGTGCCACAGGCGCCTGCTCACGTCGAGGTAGGGTCCTGAACTGTCCCACAGGAAACATTTGGAAACTGTTAGGGACTTTGCCCACCCTCCCCTCCAGCCAGCTGGGACAGCCTCAAAGGTTATCTCCCAGGTCAGGCAATCTGTCGGTCAGTCTGTCTGGGGCAGGGGAAGCTGGAAGGTACCATGCCCCCTGGGAAGAGGGCACGTCTGGTCCTTCTTGCAAGAATAGATCCTGGACTAACTAATGTCCTTTAAAACTAAGGACTATTAGCCTCTGTCCCAAAGAGGCTGCAGGGACTTGGGTTCCTCCAGGGTCCCAGAGCAGAGAAGGTGCTCCAGAGATGGACTTTGTCAAATAGTCCCTCCAGTTAGTGAGAGAGCAATCCCAGGCCCCCCACACGCCCTGGGCCAATACACGTCTGGGAAGAGCTCTGTCTGCAGCTGTTGGGTGGACACTGGGAAAGGTAAGACTTTTATTTGAGAGTTTTAAAGTCTTAGTACAAGGGCACATTTTCACCCAGTCACCCATGGGGAAGCAACAGGGGCTGAAAGAAAGGATTCAGAAGAGGAACGGACCTGCCCTTCACATTCCAGCTGGTTCCACTTGTAAATTCGTGGCCTTGAAGGAGTTACCTTATTTCCATTTATCTCCATTTTCTCTGAAGTGGAGGTGATCATTTAATTGATGCAGTGATCAGCAGAGCACCCCAGGCAGTAAGTGCTCAATGAACGTTAGTGATTGTGATTATTATTCATTTTAATTTAACAGACATTTATTTGAGCACCTACCATGTACCACATAGCGCAAGGGACATAAGGATGAATACAACTTCATCCTTCATTTCAAGAAGTTTCCAGTCCAGTATGGAGAGTGGCTATATCACCTTCGGTTCCTCCCACAATCTTTGTGGACAAAGCTGCTCTGCACTGATCATCCTTTCTGAAACAGGGACCCTTTGGATTCCAGGTCACCTGGCGATGTGAGAAAGCTGGGTTTTGGAACTGACTCCAGCCAGGCTGACTCCTATTCCTTTCCAGCTGCTTGCACCCCCAGTTGCCCTTCTGGGTTACTGTGTCCTTGTCAGGGACCCCCATTACAGTCGTCACAAACTATTAACACTATTTTTATATATATCATTTTTCTTATTTGTTTCTCCACCACCCCCTCACCACTGCCGCTGGATGTGTATCCCTGAGACCCAGGATCTTGCCCTTGCCCAGGAGTGCCCGAAATCTCGTAGACACTCAAGAACAGCTGTGGCATCACTTCACGGGTACTGAGGTTCTGTGTGGGATGATGAAAATGTCCTGCAAAGAGACAGTGGTGACGGGTACACAACACTGTCAATGTACTTAAGGTCACAGAATTGGTCACTTAAAAAAAAATGATTAAAATGATTTCTAGGGTATGTATATTTTACCGCTATTAAAAATGAGGAAAAAAGGAAGAATGAACTTGGCAGATCACACCCCCCCTTTCATTCCTTTACAGCTGCAGAAAGGTCGGGGCTCCTCCACTTTATAAGACGGTCCTTCCAAAAGCTGTGTCTAGCATAGGAGACCTGTAGAAAGCACCTGGGTGCAGAGACTGCTGCCCGTCCTGTGGAAGTAATCACCAACTGCTAAGGATACTCTGATAGCTTGTCTAACTAATGGGCTGCACTGATAGTATTTCCATTGACACCTTTTGTCTGAAGAGAACAAACACTTGTGAATTTTTTTAATAGTTATTTGTTGTTGTTGTTTTTAAAGGAAGGTCATGAGCTCTTCCCTCTTCTCTCACATGTGTGGAGATTATAAAACCAAGGCCTCTGTACAATTCCTTAAGGGGGAAAAAAAAACCAAGGGCTAGGAGTGGAGCGGAGTTCTACACCTCCAGCATTTAGCATCGGAAGACTTCAATCGACATTCCCCCATATCACTGGGGACTTGAACTGAAGACATTTTTTGCTCATAGTTTCAGTTTCCTCAACTGAAAATGGGGATGTAATAAAACAGGAAAATAGTTCCTATTTCACAAGGCTGTGTTGTCAGGATCAAAAGAGGGAATATCGGGTGGCAGACTTGGCCCAGTGGTTAGGGCGTCCGTCTACCACATGGGAGGTCCGCGGTTCAAACCCCGGGCCTCCTTGACCCGTGTGGAGCTGGCCCACGCACAGTGCTGATGTGCGCAAGGAGTGCCCTGCCACGCAGGGGTGTCCCCCACGTAGGGGAGCCAGGGCCAAGGAGTGCGCCCCTTAAGGAGAGCCGCCCAGCGCGAAAGAAAGAGCAGCCTGCCCAGGAATGGCGCCGCCCACACTTCCCGTGCCGCTGACGACAACAGAAGCGGACAAAGAAACAAGACGCAGCAAAACAGACACAGAGAATAGACCACCCACCGTGGGGGGGGGGGGAATTAAATAAATAAATAAATCTTTAAAAAACAAAGAAGAGGGAATATCTGGAGCAGATGCAGCTCAGTGGGTGAGTGCCTGCTTCATACGTACCAGGTCTTGGGTTTAATTCCCGGTACCTCCTGGGGAATATCTCTACAAGATATTCACTTGTAGAGAATATCTACAAGTGCACTGTAAGAGGATAATAAGTAAAAAGGTTTAAACTCATCATTTAGTGGGGTGCAGCCTGTACACATGCTACTTAATTTAGCCTTTACCCTGTTAGGTAAGTGTGAGTCTCTCCCGTCTTACAGGTGAGGAATCAAAGCTCAGAGAAGTTAAGTCACTGCCCAAGATCTCCGGGCTGGTGAGTGGGTGGCAACCTAAATTCTAGCTGTTGTTAACTCCATATATAATTGTTTTCTGCTCTAGAGAAAGAAAAAGCTCACCAGCTCCTGCCTGTTTCCCCCACCTCCAGGCCCCAGCAAGGGAAAGAGTGGGTAAATGTCCCTTACAGGGACTTGTTTTGCCACTCCCCTACCGAAGGAGGGTTGCATTGTTTTAATCAAGCAATGTTACTGAGCTGCAGCGTGTGGCGCGCTGTGGTCGGTGAAGGGATACAGTCTGCAGAAGACCAGGGCCCTGGCCTTCCAACACCAGCCTGGGGTCCTTCCCACTGCCTCCCAGTATACTTCCTCAGGAAGGGCCGCTTGGCTCACAGAGACCCACCGGAACTCTTGGGCCCGTTCCCAAGGCCCGACTCGGCCGCCCTGGAGATGGTGAGCATCAGTTCTGGACCACAGCAGCAGGGGGCTTTCTCTCGGGGGGCTGCCGGGCTCTCCCCGGCTTGGGTCTTGGGCTCCTGCCTCTTCCCCCTCCTCCCCGGAGGCCCTGCAGAAGAACGCAGAGGCAAGGCCAGTCAGGGCTGTGCCAAAGGGGGAGGAACACTGGTGGGGGTCCTTTGGTTTCCTGGGCCTGGAGTCGGACCAGGACTCACTGGGGAGCCACAAGGAGCTCCCAGCGGACATGGGCCAGAGCAACCTCCCTTCCTGCCCCCGAGGGTGGCAGACTCCCCAGGTGAGAGGAGTCCTTAGAGCAGGGGGCCCAGGAGCTTGAACTGAAATTCATAGAACCAGTACTCTTGTGGGGATGTGTTGGTGCAGGGGTGATCTATTTACTAAATTACACACAGGACAGTGTGTCTCACCTGACTGGCAAAGGGGTCCATGGAACAAAAAAGGTTAAGAACCCCTGCCTTAGAGGTAGTGCTGTCACTGCACCAACACCCTCCCAGCACCTCTGCCTCTTCGAGCCACTCCGTGGGAGCAGCAGGTGTCCATGGACTCCATCTGCCCCACAGCACCCAGCCCAGACTGCCCACTGGCCCTGCTGAATGGTCAGCCCATCCCGACCGGTCAGCCAGGCCAGCAGTCTCCCACACAGCCTGGGCACCAAACTCCCAGGGAGGGCTGTGGGCATAACCGGGTGAGGGTGCCGCCCACCTCTGAGGTGGGGTGTGATGCAGAAGGCTGAGGCTGACCGGCCCGGCCATGAGCCCCCCAGGCTGGGGAAGTCAGGTGACAACCAGGGGGCACCACAATAAGACCCGTATGTATAATGCTTTCCGATCACAGGAGGTTCCAGAACTCGCAAAACTTTTTTGCATTTATTTCATTTACTCTCCTCAGGAGGCGGTATCTCTAGCCACACACACAGTGGGAAAGCAAACACAGGTGAATTACAGACTACGACTGGAACCCTAGCCCACCCATGTTCTGAAAAGAATCAGGGGATGTTTGTTAAAAATATAGTCTACCAAGCCCTTCCCTCCCAACTCCAGTTCTGAAGGTCTGGATTAGGATTCAGGAATTAATAGTTTAACAAATATAAGGCAAGTCCAGAAACAGTGCCATTCTCTCATTTATGTACCTAATTCAGATTCTTTGGGTCCCACCTCTGATGTGTACCATCGGGGGGGGGGGTCAACAAGACAGTCCCTGACTTTAAGGAACTGACCGTCTCGTGGCTGGTGCTGGGAATACCCCCTCCTCCCCTGGCTATTATTCCTAGGCCAGGCCCCTTCCCGGGTGGGGCAGCCTCCTCCAGACACAGGCTTGGGGCTCCTGGCTGAGCCTGCCGGCCGCTTTCCATTTTCTAACACTTGCTCAGGTCTGAGCCAAGGGTTCTTTTGACCTGGAGGCTTCCTGTGAAAGGAGCCGAGGTGTGTAAGCACTTAGCACTGTGCCTGGCACCTAGTAAGTGCTCAGTGAATGCTAGCCAGCTGCTAATGTGCTTGGCATGGCTAGGAAAGGGCACTGAGACCGAGAGAAAGAGACCTGCTGTGTATAGGAAAACACATCAGGCCTGACACTGGGGCCAGGATTTGCATTTCTTTAAAGGTCATTCCAGCCCTGGGCTGACCTAACACCTGGAAGGGAGGCGAGGCGAGGGCCACTCTTGTGCAGATTAGGAAGGAAGGGCCCAGAGGTTGGAAGGGAGCTGTCCTGGGCCTGACAGCCACGTCTCCTTGCAGAACGTGGACAATGACTTTCTCCCCCTAAAATCACAGGGCGAGGTGGGCCGGGGCAGGGGAGAGCCTGACCCGCCCCCCCCCCCCCCCCCCCCCCGGAGACTCT
Source organism: Dasypus novemcinctus (assembly GCF_030445035.2). Classification (NCBI taxonomy): domain Eukaryota; kingdom Metazoa; phylum Chordata; class Mammalia; order Cingulata; family Dasypodidae; genus Dasypus; species Dasypus novemcinctus. Next base: position 79,408,743 of record NC_080678.1, on the reverse strand, counting down.
CCACACACGGGGATGGCGATCACCCTGTCAGCTGCACCCCCAGCTCGTGGCTCTGGCGTCCCTTTTCAGGTGGACAAGGCCCTGTCTGGCCACTCCTGACCTGCCTCCCCAGCAGAGGGTGGGCCCCATCGGCACCCTGTCTTCTCCCTTCCATACACTGTGCATGCTATTATGCGCCACAGGGGCCTTCCCCTAGAACTCGCCCTGCTTTGCTCCAGCAACCTTCCAGGCCCAGCAGTTTCCCAGAGACAGGTCCTCCAGCCTGCTCAGATCAGATCAGGCCAGGGACTCTCCGGGAGGCCACTGGCGGGTGCTGGGTGGGCCACAAGGCTGCAGGAAAGCTGCGGGACTCCGCCCCCCCCCAACACACACACCTGTCCCTTAAATTGCCAGACACCCATCTGGGGCCCTGAGGGAGAGGAAGGGGCAGGGCTCCCAGGAGAGGGAGAGGTAGGGAAGCCACAGCAGGCCTGGGAGATGGCGGGGAAATGCCTGCTGTCTCAGTACAAGGCCCGTAGTCCCTGGAGTGGCAGGATGCCAGGGTGGCCAGGTCTGACAAACCAGGAATCTCCTCCCCACCAGGCTCGGGTCCCGCCGGCCCCCGGCAGGGGGTCCTTCTAACCCACATGGGGGTGGGGGAGTGTGTGTGGGGGGGTGGTTACCGTCTCCTTAAAGCTTCGCGGGTTGGGAGGAAGGGCGGGGGCGGGGCGGCCGCGGTGACCCAGGATATAAGGGGCGGAGGCGCCGCTGCCAGGCCCGACCAGCCCACCATGCACCGCCTGCCGCTCCTTCTCCACGCCTGGTGGGCCCTGCTCCAGGAGGGTTCTGCGACGGTGGGGCAGCCCTCGTCGCCGTCCCCTCTGGCGTATATGCTGAGCCTCTACCGGGACCCGCCGCCCCGGGCCGACATCATCCGCAGCCTGCAGGCGCAAGGTAGGCTGCGCCGCCCAGCCCCGACGGGCGCCCGGGGGTTCCTGCGCCCAGCTCGGTGGTGGCGCGCCGCGGACCAGGGCGTCGCCGTGCGCTCGAGGGTGCGTCTAGCGTCTGGGCCGGGGCGGTAACCTGGTCTGTCCCGGTCTGCGTAGTTCGGGACGCGGGGTTGGTGGATGGGATTTCCGTGGCCGAGGTGGGGAGGGGATTCCGCGGCCCAGGTGTGTCTCGGAAGGGACTCTCCGCGTCCTGGGTCTCGGCTGGGTGGGGAGGGCGCAGCGCTTTAGGGCGGGGCCTGATTGCGCCGCTTCTTATCATCTGATTTAAATTGCGTAACCCCCGGGCGTCTCAGTTTCCGCCTCTGTAAAATAGGGCTAAGCCTTTTGAGAGGGCTAGATGACAAAGTACGTGAAACGCTTAGCACAAAGCCCGGCAAAGGAGCAATAAATGGTAGTTATTATTGCTACAATTATTTTCTCTGGTTGAACTCTTTCTTCCTCTGCCGCTTCTTGCGGCTGAAGGTGAACGAGTCCCGGGCTTTGCGTTTTGGGAGTGTCTCAAGTTCAGTGCAAATTTGTCAACTCCGGTATCAGGGATTAGGGTTTAGAGATCCGGAAGTCGAGAAGGCGTGCCCCAAATCCGAAATCGAGACCTGCAGCAGCCTTGGGTTCTTGAGCCCCGAGTGACCCCACACTTGGGGCCCAGACTTGGAGCGGAGGCTGGAGGTCTGTCTGTCTGGGTCGTGACCTGGAAGTATCGCGGCCTCGTGGACCGAGCAGCGCGCTCTGGGCCCCCGGCGCGCGCAGGTGGGTGCGGAGGAGAGGGAGCCCCGACCCAGGACTCCCCTCCCCCGCGCAATCCACATCCCGCCGCCTGGGAGCCCCAGCCGCCCCGCACCTTCCTCCGCCGGGGGCCAGACGGCTCTCCCCGGGACTGGGGCTCAATCCACATCCGCTAATCAGATCTGACCGGCTGCCCGCCGGCCCCTCGTGACTTTGGGGGGCGGGCTCCCCCACCTCCCCGGCGTCCTGCAGCGTCTGGGGTCAGATGGCCAGTGACCCTTTCCGGAAGGGTCACTGGGGACCAGTCCTGATGTGTGATGCCCGGGGGGGGGGGGGGGGGCGTGACAAGGAGAAAAGTGCTGGAGTGCTCGGCCCCTCAGTCAGAAAGCAACCCGGAGTGGGACGGGGCTAGTGGGGATGGGTGGGGTGGAGGAGGGGCGCTTTTCCAGTCCTTTCCTCCTCGGGGAGAGTTCGCGAAGGTTTGGGTTCGGTTCCTCAATTTCTGCTTCCAATTCCGCGGTGAGTCCCTGGCACATCATTTAACGTCTCTGGTTTCCCCTTTTGTAAAATAAGGGAACTGGCTGTCTTTTTGGCTGATTTTTTTTTTTTTTTTTTTTTTTTTTTTTAGTAGCTGCATGAACAGCCTGCCTGGAGGGGAGTTGGAGAAGTAGGGATGTCCTAAACCAGCTCTTGCCTAGTCTGGTTTCTTTGTTAGCTGCACCAAGACAGGATGCAATGGGCTCTGGATCAAACCAAATTGGGTTTACATCTCTGACCTGTCACTAATTAGCTGCTTAACCTATTAGGCAACTGAGGAAACTGATATGCAAATTGGTGATAACTGTAGAGAGGATTTCAGGGTGCAATGGCTGTAAGACCCTTGGCAAGTGGGAAGCAGTTCATGGCCAGCACTTTTTATAATCAGGTCGAGTGGGCACTCAGTGTCGACCCCCCACCCTTCTCTGCACACTCCCTAACCCTTCCTCAGCCTCACCCTATGGATCTCTCACCATCAGGGAGTCCGTGAACCCCTTCCTGGAACCTACTCCGAATTGACATTATATAAGTGGCTGGGTACTTTTTTCTTGGGAGCGCATTTTTAGCTTACACCAGGCATTGGTGACCCAGGAAAGATCAGGAGCCCCTTCCTCTAAGATGAACCAGAGCCAGATCTAGAAAAACCCATCAGCAATCCACTCCCAGGGAGGCAGGTTATGGTGCTGCACTCTTTTGGCTGGAAGGAGCCATCGTCCCTGCCTCCTCCATAGCCAGTGCCTATCCTATTAAGTTTTCAGACAATTTCGCATCTCGGTCCAAGTCCTCCACTGCCTGGCCAGGCACCTTCATTTTTAACTTTTGGAGCTGGATAATAATGAGGAGGTTGATAACAGCCAACATTTATCGAACTTTGGTGGTTCTGCTGGGCCAAGCAATTTACATGGGTCAGTCCCCCTTTTACAGACAGGGAGACTGAGACCCAGAGAAGGAAGGTGGCCTGTAGAATGTCAAACAACTAGCAAAGGCAGAGCCTTGGGCTTTTAACCACTGTAAATGGTCATTTGCAGATACTTGAGATAAAGTATTTTAAAATCACTGCCCTCAGGGCTTGTAGTGCTGGTGGCCAGGACTTGCTGCTTGTCCCCACTTTTAGTGGGACCTGAATGACCCATCTAATCCCTAGTGGCCAGGTGGTACTCCAGTAGGTGATGGATAATGATAATGGCAGCCTCCTCTTCCCACACCTTTGGAGAGAGTTGCTAGTCAGGGGCGGGTTATTGCTTCCTGGACGTGCTAACGAGGAGGCAAGTGGAAATTAAGTGAAAAAGAGCAGTTGAAATTGGGTTGGGAGTAGCTACCCCTGAGGCTGAAGCTGGGAATTGCCTTCTAACAATGCAACTTGGATTTCCCAGAGAATTAATTCATTATCTGCTCTGTGAGACAATTTTAAAAAATGCTATGAGGTCCACCCAGGGTGGACCTAAATCAGAGATCATTAGCATCTCCAGGATCAACATGCAAATGTCTCACAGACTCCCTGTTTTTATTTCTAATGAAAAACCTTGGCTTTTATTTAGCAATCAGCCTTCAAATGTTTTATTTCCTTTGGTCCTCAGAATGGGTAGAACATTACTATGCCCATTGCAAGAAGGGGAAACTGGGCTTGAAAAAAGTTAAAGGTCATTTTTAAGTGACCTGAGACTCCACAAATATGCACTATTCCCAGACATCAGGCCAAATTAGCCCAGGACTAGAAGAAATGGAATGTGCCTCCCACTTCCGTTCATCCAGTTTGGATTTGGTGTTCTTGGTTTAGTGGAACAGGGCTGGGTGTGATGAGTTGCTGTATGTCTGCCCAGGTGGGTGGGTGTGATAACCGGGGCCAGAAGTACCTGTAGGTAAATGGGAAGGACCACTAGGTAGAAAATTGAGGTCTGTGCAAAATCAGGCTGAGAAGGTCTTTAGAAACCTGTTTGTAGGGTTGCCAGAGAATTCCTTAAGTTTCTGCCTCCCTCCTTGGAAATTGGTGAGGGTGAGGGTGGCCCATCTTTGATTTCCATTGCCTGCCCCTTTCCAAGCCATTTCATTTCTACTTCAATGTGCCAGGAAAACAAGATCCTGCTTTCCAGTGAGGAAACGGAGCCAAAGAAAAGTGACTTGTTCCAGGGACACAGGGTGAGCAGAAGCCAGAGTTTAGAAGGCTCAGGGCTTGGCCTTGGACTGGGTGTGTGCCGGGAAAAGGGGAGACAGAAATCACATTTTTACCACTTGGTCTCTGGTTGCAGAGAATGGCATCACAGTGGTTTGGAGTTTAGGCTCTGGAGTTGGGTAGCCCAGGTTTGACTCTTAGCTTTGCCACCTCTCGAGAATGACATCTTGGGCAGGTAATTTAACCTCTCTGAACCTCCATTTTCCTTTTCTTTAAAATGGACGCACTAACATTACCATTCCTAGGGCTGCTATGAGGATTGAGATGATTCATATATGTAAGTCCTCAAACCAGAGCTCTAGGACTTTACATGGGCTGAGGCTGGGGGAGCCTCCCACTCAGCTGCTCCCCTCCCGGTTTTCTCCTTCTCAGATGTGGAGATGCAGGGGCAAAACTGGACCTTTGCTTTTGACTTCTCCTTCCTGAGCCAAGAAGAGGATCTGGCGTGGGCTGAACTCCGGCTGCAGCTGCCCAACCCCGTGGACCTTCCTTCCGAGACCCCATTCTCCATCGAGATTTTCCACCAGTCAAAGCTGGACACGGAGCAGGCCCCAGCCGATTGCCTGGAGCGTCTTCGGATGGACCTGTTCACTGTCACTCCGTCTCAGGTCACCTTCTCTTCGGGCAGCATGGTCCTAAAGGTGACCAGGCCACTCTCCAAGTGGCTGAAGCATCCCGGGGAGTTAGAGGAGCAGATGTCCGGCCCAGCCAGAGAGTGTTGGCCGCGGCCACCCAAGCCGCCCAGCACCGACGTGCTCCTCATGCTGTACTCCAACCTCCCCCAGGTGCAGAGGCGGCCGGGCAGCTCCACACTACTGTGGGAGGCTGAGAGCTCCTGGCGGGCCCAGGAGGGACAGCTCTCCTGGGAGAGAGCCAGGAGGCACAGGCGACAACACTTGCCAGACAGAAGCCAACTGTGTCGGAAGGTCAAATTCCAGGTGGACTTCAACCTGATCGGATGGGGCTCCTGGATCATCTACCCCAAGCAGTACAATGCCTATCGCTGCGAAGGCGAGTGTCCCAACCCTGTGGGGGAGGAGTTTCATCCCACCAACCATGCATACATCCAGGTGTGTTGCTGGGGCATGGGGGGACAGGGAGGTGGAAAGCTGTGGGGGGTGGGGGGGATTCACTGCTGGATCAGGGAGACAGGACCCCAGATTTGCTATTAAAGTTCCCTGTTCATAAATTCAGTTGTTTGAGCACCTACAATGCGCCAGATCCTGTGCTAGGTAATAGGGATAGAGATGACTGATCAAACGTCTTCATCCAGCCTATCGTCATGCGCCATTGTGTCACCTTGAACACCTACTTCCCTTTCATAAAATTAGGGGTGGGTAGTCTAGAGGATCTCAGGTCCCCCGCAGCCCTACTTTCTAGGAAAGGAAGTTAGGAATCTGGGTTTGGGGATAAACAGGCCTGAGTTTGACACATACTTATTAGCTGTGAGATAGTCATGAAATTGCTTACTCTCGGAGCCTCAGTTTTCCCACCTGTAAAATGGGGATAACTGCCATATTTCATAGGGGTGTAGCAGGGTTAAATGAAATGATAAGTGTAAAGTATGTATAGCAGTGACAAGTAATAGGCATGTTTGATGACAACTTACTAGAAGTTATCAGCAATTCACTGATAGAATGAGGGCCATGTTGGAGGCCCTGGTTATGATAATACTGTTTTAGCCACTGTACTTTTGCTACCTAAAACAGGAGTTGGTTCCATTTCAAAGGAGTAGACAAGGCAACCACATGCCACTAACCAGCCTAAGTCCTAGGAGGTGGTGGAGGGAGAGGAGCAGAGAAAAGGACTAGTGAGTTAGAAAGGAAGATGAGATGGAGAGAGGAGAGCACCGAATGTGATGGCCCTCCCCTCCCCTCAAAGGTCAGGTGGGGCCAAAATGTTTTTATTTTAATCCACAAAGCCTAGAATGAGAACCTCGTGGACCTGCAACCCTCGTGGACATCCTCTATGCCAGGTCTCAGGTGGGGTTCAGAAGCTCTGGGAATCATGACCCTGTGAGCTGAACTCATGCAAGGGAAGCAGTGGTGGGGGCCAGAGTCCTCCCCCAGACCCCAATCCACTCCACCAACCCATTACAGCCCCAATCGAAGGAAACCACAGAAACTCTGATGACCCCAACACTGAGTGACTACAGGGACAGGGCCCAGACCCACATGCCAAGAGATAGTTACCCTTTCCCCTTGTTGACTTTATATGTCCTGCTCTGGGCAGCAAAATTCCACAAGAATTTCTGCCTAACTCTCTGCTTCCTACTTTTGGAACTAAACTGGGAGTTTCAAGGAATATTTTTTAAAAACTGGTATTCACTCTAGACTAGAACAGGAGGAGAACATATAAATTAGCTAATCTGCCCAGGCACATGTAACTTTTAGAATTTTGCTGTTAAAAAGAAAAACAGAGCTACAGTTATTTTAGACATTAGAGATTCCTTTATGAAAACAACTTTTTTCTATTTTTGCTCCCAGAAACTGACTTTTAACTCCCTGTAACTTTTTTATTCTTTACCCAGAAGTAAGACTGTTCTGACCTGACCACTGGGATGTGACCTGACTCAGCCCCCCTTCCTTTTACAGAGTCTGCTGAAACGTTACCAGCCCCACCGAGTGCCCTCCACCTGCTGCGCCCCGGTGAAGACGAAGCCGTTGAGTATGCTCTATGTGGACAATGGCAGAGTCCTGCTGGACCATCACAAAGACATGATAGTGGAAGAGTGTGGGTGTCTATGAAGAGATCGGGAGGGAAGCTGGATTTTCCTATGCCCCGAAAGGTTGGGAAACTCTCGGAAGGCATGGTAACCATCTAATCCAGTGAAGAGAAACCAAGAAGGAAAAGGTTGCCTTGTCCGCCAGAACTGAAAAGAGGAGGGCTGCCTGCTCTCAATGAAGGCAGGCCTCTGTGACGTCTGGCTCACCACAGAGACTGCTGTCAGGAAGGAGGAGGAAGTCTGTGAAGGGGCCTTGCTCGGTTTTCTCTTTACTGAAAAGACAGTAGCATGTAAAAGCACTAGTGCAAGAGTCTTTACATGATTTTTTCAAAACCTGTGAACCTTCTGAAATTGCTTGAAAAAGTTGGGGCATATGTGCATTTTTTAAAAAAGTGGGACAAGGTCGATAGCGTTCATGTATTCTCTATCCCCCTCCCACCTTCCCAAAAAAAGATGAAGTATCAATCAGTGTATTAGATAAAAACAGTCTGCTCTTGTCAACTCAGGCTGGGTTGCCCACCCCATGTCTTTTTAGGTGTCCAGTGGTAATCTGTGTGCCTTGTCCAGAGGCTCCTTCAAGTGGGTCTCTACTAATGAACGGTACAAACAATAAAGCCATTGTATAGTTCCCCTAAGACAGCTGGTGTCTTTGAAGGGAGACAGGAACTCATGCAGATGAACTGGTCATGGTGAACTACAGAAGCTGGAGCCCTTCAGGCATCCCTGAGTGGGTTTGCTTCAGCAGACAGTCCGCATCTATTAAATCTGCTGACAATGCACCTCGACCCCTCAGTATGTGCTCCTTATGAGGCCCCTGAGCTTCCTGTTCAACAGGGGTGACAGCACTGCCCCGGGTGGCAGAAAACTTGGGTTATGGTTACAGTTCAGCCACTGAGAAACTATGTGACTTCAGGTGGGTGACTCATGCAAGACGAAAGGATGGAGCCTGATGTATTCCTGTTAAGTGTCCACTGATGGGCTCAGAAGAGCCATGAGCTTTAAGCTAGACTGTCCTCTGGGCCTTGTCTCCAGCTCCCTCTAAAGCAGGGGCCCCCTGGGGTCTGTGAGCTTGACTTGAAAAAAATCAACTTGTTATCTTTATTTTCTCTGACCTCCACTGTTGAGTGTCATAAAACAGAGAAGGGGGTCTATGGTTTTCACCTGACTGGCAAGTGGGTATGGGTCTGTGGAACAATTTTTTAAGAAACCCTGCTAAGGGCTTATGAGGTCTGCTAAGCCCAGTCCTTTCCGTATCCCCTTTGCATACCCTTTATCAGCCCTTTTGTTGCACAGGGTTTTAAGACTGGCTTAACTTTAGGGACCTAAGCTTTCTTGTAGGAAGCTCTATCACCAAACACGTGAGCTCAAGTATTCATCCTCTGGTCTAAAAGTCTCCAAAGGCAGTAGTTCTGCACTTTACTGCTGACCTTGTTGAGCACTGCCAAAATAGGGGCTTTTTGTTTTTCCTTTTTGGGCAGAGCAGAGTGAAGCTTATTCTTCTTGGGTATGAGTCCACAGTAAATCTACTCCCCACCCTACTTTCCCAAGTCTGTCCACTTGTGCTTCAGCCTTAGGAAAATGATTCCAGTCGTGTGGGGACCCTTAGGGCATTTGGATGTGTATCACCTCAAGTTTTGGTTGATTCAGGGTACCAATCCTTGCCCAGGCAGGGACTGGGTTTACGAGAGCCAGGCTTGGGCTTAAGAAGCCTTGGCATTCTGATTCTGTAACTGAACCAGTAGCTCCTTTCTCAGAATGGAGATGGACCTGCCCAGGTTCTACCCTGACCACAACTCAAAATCACTATCTCTGATCTAGAGAAGAGTAGAGCTGGGGTGGCCTTGTGAGGAGAGCTTATCCCACATCCCATCTTTTTTTTCTCATCAAGGCCTCTGAGATGCTTAGTGGCCTAATCACATGGCTAGAAATGGCAGGGCCAAGAGCTGAGCTCTGGTCTCTTGAGCCCAAAGGCTATTTTCTTAATAGCACCCAGAGGTTTTTGTTCTCCTAGCTTTGGATCAAGGCCATAGCCTTTTGGAAGCAAACATTTGAACCCAACCCCACTATCATACTCAAGTTCTTGGGAGTGAAAATCTCTATTCCAGGGCCTTTAGAACATCTTTATTAAGTAGGCTGTTAGAAGGCGAGGGCCAGGAAAGCTAAAGGTCAAGCTATTTGTGGCTACGGCTTGTGGGAGTGTTTACAGTTAGCAGCTCTATTGATTCAGAGAACAAACCTCCTTGATGACAGGGCACTGCCTCATATAAAACAAAATACAGGCATAAGCTCGTTAAACTCTGCACTTTGCTGGCTCCTGTTGAAAGCTCTGTTTAGTGTGCTAGCAGTAGGACCATTCTGCTGCTTGGCTGGAAGCACTTTTCCTTAAGCCTGCAACACAGCTCCATGGCCCTTGACCCTGAGCTGGCTGAAGGCTTTGTAAGTCACAGAGAAAAGGCGGCCTCAGAACTGTGTCCTGCCCTAACGTGGGGGCCAGGAAGGGGATTTTAACAGAATGGACAGTAGTTATTTTAACTTGCTCTGAAGGCAAAAATCTACCGTTCAAATAGCTATGCCAGATCCATAGCTGAATGGGAAAAATCAGAGGCATTCTTCTCCTTGACTGGGGAAGGCTGAAGGCCCTGAAAGTGGTAGAAATAGAGAAAAGGAAAGACAAGAGGAAAGGAAGAGAAACCTGGGATAGACAAGGAAGTAGTACACACGACTCTCAAATACCACCACAGCCAGGGCCTTATCTCCCTCCATCTAAATAAAAGTTTCCTTTTTCTAGCAGTAAAAGCCATCCCTCTATCCTAAATTGATTGGGGCAGAGAAAGGATGTATCAAAATACTTTCAAAATTATTTTGGCCCCTTCATCCCTTAAAGAAATTCTTTAGGCTGGAGTCCTTGAGTTCCCCTAACTACTTAGTGGCTGCAGTTAGCAAGCCTGTTCCATTCCCAAACTCCAAGAGAAAAGGAGACCCAATGGAATGACCTCTGGTTGTTCATGCCAACTGACCTGTCTTCAGTCCTTTAATAGTAACTATTTCTTTTTTTCCTTTTTATATAAGATTTCTCTCTCTCTACCCTTCCCCCCTCCCGCCCCAGTTGTCTGTTCTCTGTGTGTATTTGCTCCGTGTTCTTCTTTGTCCACTTCTGTTGTTGTCAGGGGCACCGGAATCTGTGTTTCTTTTTGTTGCCATCATCTTGCTGCATCAACTCTCCGTGTGTGCGGCACCATTCCTGGGCAGGCTGAACTTTCTTTCGCGCTGGGCGGCTCTACTTATGGGGCGTACTCCTTGCACGTGGGGCTCCCCTACACGGGGGACACCCCTGTGTAGCACAGCACTCCTTATGCACATCAGCACTGCGCATGGGCTAGCTCCACATGGGTCAAGGAGGCCCGGGGTTTGAACCGCGGACCTCCCATGTGGTAGACGGGACGCCCTAACCACTGGTAACTATTTTTATTTTATATTTTTGGTAACTATTTCTTGAACTCTTAGTGTACCAGGCTTGGGCTAAGTACTGAATGTTATCTTGTACATGTTTCACAACGATTTAGAAAACAGTGTTTTCTTAATCCCATTTTAAGAGAAAACTGAGGTTTAAAAAAAGTAGCCTACTCAAGGTCATGTGACCACTAAGCAGGACAGCTGGAATGCCAGCTTGTCTGACTCCAAAGTCTGTTGCCCTAAACCTCCACACTGTCCTCTAAGGAATGCATTTTCTCAAATTCTGTTTTATTCTGTGAATCTCTGTTCACAAGAAAATCTAAAACCTGAAAGGACAAAATTCTTCTCAAGTTCAACACATGAGAACTGCTGGATTAGCCAAAGCAAGGCATGTGATGCTCATGGGGGCAGAGGTAGTGGCCTCTTGGGCCTTCTCATGGCTGGTACCTAAAGGGCCTCCTTCCATGAATATGGGCCCTGAACATGCACCTTCTCCAAGCTCCTAAGCACAGAAGCAGGGTCTTGCTTCTTAAGGAAAGGGTCATATCTCCTTGCACATCCAGGGCTAGATTGATAAAAGTGCTCCCTAAGTGCTAAGAAGAACTGATGCATAAAGAGGCCAACTACCTTCACCCACCTCCCTTATCAGTCAAGATCCCCCAAATGTGAAATAACCCTCAACAGGATTTCATCTGGAAAAAAAAAATGTTAAGCATCAAATTGATACTCAAGATCTTTATTGATTTAACTGTAACAGCAACCATTGGTGAGAATTAAATTTTGTTCTTTAATTTCCAAACACCTGCTGGTTTTGAAGGATGGTTAAAAACAAAACAAAACAAAACAGATCCTGGAATCACACAGAACTGCCTCAAAGACTGCACAATACCCTCTGCTCTCCACCCACAACAGTGAAATGGATGGGAGGGGTGAGGGGACAATCACACCAGGGAGAGGAAGGGCAGACCAAGGGAAATGCTGGTGGGCTCCACTTTTCCAATCAGAATGGATGGAAGTGGGCCACTGGTGGCACTAAGCCAGAGAAGGGCATTTTCTTTGCAAAATATTTTAAAAATGCTGAAAATGGACAACTGAATATATAAGTGTCCTCTGGGCTCTCCCACATGCATTCTTTAGGGTTTACCCCCTGGGATAGCAGAGCATATCCTCACCCAGGTGCAAAGAGATGGGTTCCCTCTTCAGGTGAAGGAAAGGCACTGGCTCAGTGACTCCAAACAGACACCAGGAGCAGAACGCTCACCCACAACCCGCCCCCTCGCCCCGCCCCGCATCACCTCTACTCTACGTAGTGTTCCTTCCCGCTCCCATGGCTTCAAGTAAAAATTACCCTTGGCGTGGGCCTGGATTTTGTTTTTTCTTTTAAAGATTAAAATGGAGAACAGAAGTGCTGGGGGGCTAGAATGGATATTCTATGCTAGATTCATAGAATCCTCCAAGGTTGAAATGTTCAGGAATTTCAGTTTTAAGCACCGGCAAGAGCTCCCTTTGGAAATTTCAATGTGGTCAAATGATTATCAAGCATTGCAGCATCACTCTGCCAGCCTTCTACACTTAGAAAGGTGGCAGAGGGAGAGTTTAAATACCCTGGAGAATTTGTTGCATCTTGGTACTATTTTCCACTTGGCATTCATGATAGACGGTATGATTTGCCAGGGTTGGGCAGAAGTTAAACCAAGAGGAAATCACAGACTGTCTGAACAGAGACTCAAAAGACCTCTCCTAAATCTCAGCTGTGACAAAAGGCATCAACTTCCAGGACCAGCCCAGAGAAAGAAATTTAAATTCCAGTGGGTGAGAAAGGTGACATGAATGATTAATTGGAAAAACCAGTATAAGGCCAACAATCCTTATAGTCTTTAGTAAGAAATTTCTGTCAGCTAGCCTCAAGGAAACTCCAATACTAAACCAAAAAACCTGGTACAGAAATGCTTCTGGGATATAAGGATTCTAAAGAATTGTTACCCAACTGTATCAAGACTGGATTTCAACTTTTCTTATAAGGTGAGAGGTAACTAACTGTGGGGGCAACTACTCCCCTTTCAAAGTCCAGACAAAAATCACCCTCCCAAAGAAATAATGCTTCTTTAAACAAATACTACCATCTCCCACGTCATGGGTGGGTAAGTGATTGGGTTTCGCAGATTAATAAATAGCTGCCCATATGCATGTAGTCCAGATTACAGGCCAACAAGAAAAAGTTCTGAACCTGGTTGAGAAAGGCAGCAGGGTAGTGCTCTAAGGGGAAATGCAAAGGGGTAGGGCCCTGTGCTTCAAGCACCTAGTAACCTAGATGGGGAGAAAAGAAGGGTCAGTCTTCAGGATGTTGCTGCTAACATGCTGAGCTCCTTACACCAGTTGTCTTGATTCTAATCAAGCATCAATATATACTAGCTGAAGGATAGGCTCTGGGGGTGAGACCCATTAGGCTACAATCTAATGGAAATGCGGGACTTAAAAGTGTTTAAACTGGGAAAGTAAGGTCTAAGAGTCTCAAAGAGCTGGTAAAGAAAACAGCAAAAATAAAGTAAAATAAAATACCCTTCAGAAGGAAAAATCAAATTCATTCGAGGGCCCTTTAAAAATGAGTTTCGGGAGTGGATGCAGCTCAGTGGTTGAGTGCCTACCTCCGTCCCACATATGAGGTCCTGGGTTCACTGGGTTCAATCCCTGCTACCTCCTTAAAAAAAAAAGTTCCTTTCTTTTGGAAGAAGTACCTTTCTTACAGTTGCCTCAGTAGGGATTCCTCTTCCAAGTCTACACTAAAGCAAACAGGGCTATAGATAAGAAGCTGGGAAGAGGTAGAGCCTAAATATAAATAAGAATTTGTATCTTCAAGATGTTTGAAATATCTAAAATATTGGTTAGGAAGAGGTGCCAAGAAACATGTAGCAAAGAATCTGCTGAACTGACAAGCCTCATTTAAATTTCTCTTGAGGATTAAGACAAGACTGGTTCTCTCTGATAGTACATTTCCACCAGGAAGCCAGGAACCAGGGAGGTCCATCCAATTAACCTGCACACTAGTTTTAAAGGAGCACAACCAGACATTTCAATTCTCAAATATTCCCTATTTTATCGAGAAGTTGTTTTCTGGGTAAGAGACCAGACCTATCTGTTTAAGCTGGTGTGGTTAGAGACCAGGTACCAAGCATCGACTCTGGTGGGGACCTGGCTCCCAATACCGTTATCTGTTTCACTCTGTATCTGAACTGTTTTCCCTTCTTCAGCCCAATAACCTAACATCTAATTCACTTTGCTCCCTTTGCTTGACAATCCCAACTCCAATTAAATCAGTGATGGTGGCTTGGCTGGAAGGATCCAATTCCCTTTCTTTGTCAAATCCTGGCTAAAGGAGAAAACAAGTAAGTGGTAAATAACAGTAAGAGACACAAAGCCTAGGACTTGCACAAAAAAGTGTCCTTGCATTGCTGTTATCAGGCACTTGATGTACTGATCCTGTACTTCACCTGGGAGTAGCCATTTCTCTCCAACTCTCTCAAAAACAGGTGTATTCTGGGGAAGAGAGAAAGCCTATCTTCTGTCCCAGTTTCGTAATGCCCATCTTAGAAAACTGTTTTCAATAGTAACCTATTTCTCAGCATGTCATCCAGTTTAAACCTACTTTCCTGTTGACCTGGCTTTGTCCTTTGTTGAGGATAGGGATGTTTGTTTTATGATATGTCCACGAATTCTTTGATACTGCTCCATTAAAGAGGTGGAGTGTAATTCCCCTTCCCTCGAGCATAGGCAGGGCTTAGTGGCTAGCTTCCAATGCAATGGAATAAGGAGAAAGTGACTGTGATTTTGGAGATTCATAAAAGGCACTGCAGTTTCCTCCCTGTCCTCTTGCTGGGGGATCATATGCTCTTGGGGAAGCCAGCTGTCATGTTGTAAGGACACTCATGTAAGGACAGACAATGGTCAGAAGCTGAGGCATCCTACCAACAGCCACAAAGAGAGCTTTTGAAAGCAGACTCTTCAGCCTCAGAAGACTGCAGCTCGATGAAATCCTGGGCCAAAACCACCACATGAAGCTGCCCCCAAATTCCTAACTCACAGAAACCATGAGGTAAAGTCTGCTGCTTTAAGATACTGTTTTGTGGTAATTTGTTATACTTGAACAACAGATAATACAGGTGGAAGAACAAAATCCTCAACTTGGAAGCCCAATACCTAGAAGCCAGCTTCTCTACACCTGTGCTCTCAAGAACAATATACCTATTTAATCAGAATATGAGGAAGTGGTTCCCTCCATGAACCACATTATGAAGACAATTCATGTCTCTTGCTAGAATTTAGAGGGAGAAGGTCATTTCTCATTAAGATTGATTGTACTAGAAGCACAGAAACATACAAGAAATTTATAAGATGAAAGTACAGCTGATCACTAAGATATTAGGAGCCTTCTTATTCAAATGGTACTCTGCAGGTGTTCCCCAAGAAAAAGCTGTGAGGTTCCTGCCAAACATCCAAAAGTAAACCAACTACTGGACTCCAGCTTGCCCTGAAATGATTTTTTGAGGCATGACACAAAAATGTAATCTATTGTAAGTTTATCTCTTGCCTTGTGGAATTATTTTTAAAACACTGATTTATGGGAGGCCCAAATATCTCTAGTAGTGGTGGCCTCCAGAAAAGAACTGCAGCAAGCAGTCAGGAAGTCCATGCAGAGAAGTAAAAGGAATTTGGCAGCTGCTATCTTATGTAAGTAACACTCCCAAGAATTACTAAAAAAATGTGCTCTGATTAAGGGGCCATGTGTAGATATCGATGCCCCAACACAGGAAAGGGGAAAATGGCATCTTGATGCTATTCAATCTCTCAGGTTTTAAATCCATTCATTCCCCTTTGTTCAAGGGGAGCCAAGTTTTCATATGCAGCAATAAAGATCAAGAAGGGTACTTCTGCTCACTGATAAGACTGGAGCAGCTCCTAGCTGAAGTCGGATTCCACAGGATGCCCAAGCCAGTGTATGAAGAATGAAAAAGTTCATTCCCAAAGAATCAAGCTCTCCAAGTGCCAAAGAGGTTCTGAGCAAGCTTCTTATGCAAACTACAGTGCAACTTAAGTTTTTCCAAGAGTATGTAAAGTGAAATTTGGAGTTTAATTAAAATTAGAATAGGGATACATCAAACAAACAAACAAAAAAAACTTTTCTGTGCATCAAAATTTGAGAAAGCATCCCCAAAACACTGGAGATCCAGCTTATTCCTGAGACATCAACCATCAGAAAAGGTTTCCACTCTTTGAACTACTCACATTTTGTAGCAGAAAAAGGAACGTTTCTCAGACTTCCTTTCTTCAATAAATGTATTCACAAAAAGGCTCTTTTCATAGTTCAAAAGAAAAAAAAGAAAAACAAACAGCTTTCTTGCTCAGCCAACTGGTCTGTTACCCTCACCCTGGGATGTGATCTCTTAGTGAGAGGGTTCAGGGCACCAAATTCAACCAGAAATTCCCAGGACACCAGTGGCTGCTTCACTGGTCTTTCTTAAGAGGGGAAGGATGTGTCTTTCTTGAGGGGAGTCACTCTCCTGAAATTATTGTGCCAGTCAACAGTCACAGGAAAGTAGAGTGGGGAAGAGGGAAAAAGCAAAGCGGTAAGAAAAGAATGAGGTTGTCTTGTACAACCCAGAGCCAGGAGAATGGTCCAGTTTTACAAATCACCCACTACTAATCCCAAACATGCACACCCAAAACTAGAGGGGAAGGAAAGAGCTCCTAAAGGCTGGGAAAACAAAGGACGGTGACATAGAACAGCAGACTCTTCTGCAGACATTTCTCACCTCCCTAACACGGGAAGATGTTTAATTAAAAAGTTGCTGTTCCAAATTGTACTGCACACATATCTAAAAATAGGTCTGTAGTCATTTTAAAAATAGATAGTCACTCCTCAGATAAAGAGTAACAGATATCAGATACCAACAATTGAGGTACCTTTGATGTGAATTTGAAAAATGGGCTGGCAGAGAAAAAGGAGGGAAAGGAAGGAGGGAGGTAGGGAAGAAAGGGAAAATTCAGAGTACAATGGGGAAGGTAAGAAAACTAGGATAGGTACAGGACAAAGCCTGTGCTTATCCATCCCAGCAGCCAAACAAGGCAGATCCACAAAGGAAAAAAAAAATTCTGAAAGTCAACTTCAAACTCAAAATGTAAGGAACAGCAATCCAAGGAATATCCCAATGCTCACTGGATTGTAAAACAGTGACTGCTGGGACTGGGTACTCAAGCGGCTCAATGCTCTTCAGAGGCCATTCTATCTGGCATGATACTATCTCAGGCCTTATCCACCAAGTGGAGGCCAATGTGCCTCTATTACTTGGTATAGACCTGCTCTGGGAGCAGAGAAAATCACCTGGATATTTCAGAGTACAAGAGGACTCTGCAAGCAACCAGATGCAAGCAAAGAGGAATGGGTAAAAAGGAAAAAATAGCTGGTTACTGAGGGTTTCCCTTTTAGAGAGTTTTAAAATTTTTGCACAAATGTATTATGTAAAGAAATGGGAAGATGAGCTATAATACTAAGTACACAAGACATTCCTCCCAGAGAAAGGAGGGGAAGCACACCTTGAAACAGTGTCAGAGGGTACTGCTACCAGAGCTGCACAAACTGTGCTCTGTCCTTAAGGACAGACATCCCAAAGTCAAAGCAGCTCTCTTTTTGTTCACTATTTCCTTCAACAGTTTTAAAGTCCCCACATTCAGATTCTTACAGGACTGAACCATAAGTGGGATACAGGGAGGCAAGACAGAGAGTAAGGAACATGAATAATACTGAACCCACCAAACCTGTCTTACTTCCCAAATTTCCCAGCTAGGTAGTTATTAGCAGGTTGAAATAAGATTTGAGACCAAAAAAAAAGAAAAAAATTGATGTGGGAGAGGAAAAGGTCTCAATAGAAAAATGACCAGGGAAGCCAGAATTTAACTGTTTCCTCTGTGGGCTGCTTAGTTCTATACAAATATGCTAAGGGCCTTTATTCTAATCTGTCTAACTGGGAAGGGGATCAGGAAACAGGGAGAGAATATGGTCAGATGAAGCTCGTCTCATCATTTTGGCACCAGGAAGAAGAGGAGGAGATGGAGACTGCAAGGGGTACTGCTGGTACTGCCTCTTCTGGCTTTTCATTGTTGATCCTATTGGCCAAATCAGGTGCACACAGGTGTCGCTGTTGCTGCCTTTCTTCTGATCCTTCCAGGACAGTCAGATGTCCATCTCAAACTGAGCATCATCCCCTAGTTAGGATGAAGAAAGGGAAAAGTTTAGCACAAAAGGGAAGAAGCAAAACAGTTTTAATAGTCATTCTCTCTGTGTAAGGAAGAAAAAGAATCCAAACTGCCCCACTTTCTGCTGCCTGAAAACAATTATTCTGCTTTGCTGTGGCTGTCTTTTTAATCAGAAAAAGAATGGCAGTCAACTGACCTTAAGTAAGGAGCATTTGGGGGAAACGATAGGAGTAAAAACTTTTTTCCAACAGGTTGACTAAACAGCGGCCCACAGGGACCAATTTGCCATCTCTCACATCAGCACATTTTTCCAGAGGCTCTGGATTTTGGCCCTGCTCTTAATAATCAGTTTATCCATTAAAAACTCATTTGCAATTTGAGGAAGCAGAAAGCTGGCTCAAATACAGAGGTCACCAAGTACAACCCCTGAGTTTTACTTCAGGAGCTAACCATTTCCACCTCACTGTTTTGCTTCCACAGAGATAAAAAAGACATCACTAAAAGTGTGTGTGTGTGTGTGTGTGTGTGTGTGTGTGTGTAGGGAGGTTGTTGATTTAAATATTATTGGCAGTTCTGGAAAATGGGAGAAACACTTCCCACACCAATAAAAAGGACATTCTTATGAGAAATAAGCCCTGTTTCCTGAATTGATGGAAATGGAGGCTATTAAATTCTGTTTTGTTTTGTGTGTATGTTTTATCCAAGGACCAATAAAGCCTAGGCTAGGCAGTCCTTAAGGCATGGTTCAAGGAATCATCTTTAGGGTGATTTCTTGAATCATTCCCTAATTTTGGATTTTTAACCCCACCTAGATTAGATTTGATTATGATTTAGAACTCAAGGTCTCCAGAGTATTTCAGGAAACACTGGGGTTGGGATTGGGGAGGGGTGGAGACATAAAAAACCTTAGAGACATATAATGGAACATCAATTATAACTAAAGCATCAATGTTTTTTCCCAGCATACAACAGATTAATATTCAAATTCCCAGGGCCACCCTCTTGGTTCCCACCTCTGGCATTCTCTTACCAACTGCATGCTTCCTGTCGTGATTGTTCAAGTTGTTTAAATTGTTTACTTCTACTTTGGAGTCTTCAATTAAGGTCCCAGGGCTAGTCACCCCTGGGATATTGGGCAGATGGCAGGGCGGGGTTTGAGCCATGGGAGAATTGCGACGATCCAACAGAAACTTTCTATCGTAAATGATTCGGGTTCCTGGAAAACAGGGTTGAAAAAGAGTTTGAAGTAAATTAAGGAGCTATCAATATATAATAATACTCAGGAATTTAGTTTAAGTCCCAACTAATCCGAACCTTAAAGGTTTTACAATTAAGCACTAAGGCCAGCTACACCTCCCTAACTGTGACCAGGTTCCTCTGCTATTTAGAATGCCCTTTCCTCCTCCTCTGCCTAGTTCAACTCCTGCTCATCATCCTTCAAGACGCAACTCTATCACTTCCTATTGGGAGCCTTAAAAACACACACACAGGGGAATGGATGTAGTTCACGTGGTTGAGCACCTCCTTCCCATGTGCAAGGTCCCGGGTTTGATCCCCAGAACCTCCTAAAAACAAACAGATGGAAAAACCAACTCTCACTGGGGAGTGGATGTAGCTCAGTGGTTGACTTCCTGCTTCCCATGTATGAGGTCCTGGGTTCATTTCCCAGTACCTCCAACACACACACACCTAATGCAATACAAATTGCTATTACAGGACTCCTCATAATGTATTTGAAATTGTCTATAGACTTATTTACATATGTATTAGGTCCTAATATTAAGGAGATCTTTAAAGATGTATTTAAATGAAGGAATAAAGAAGCATGTGGAAAAATAGCTAACAGATAGCCATCTTTAAATCACAGGCTTTCTGAAGAAGTACTGACTGATATTCTTCTCAGACAGAGCTTTGGTAGAAGCTGGAATTGGCAGCCTCACTCTACATTGTACAAAACAGAATCTGCTTACCAATAAGTGCTACCACAATGTTTTAAAACCAGCAATACCCAAGCGGACTTGGCCCAAAGGATAGGGCGTCCACCTACCACATGGGAGGTCCTTGGTTCAAACCCCGGGCCTCCTTGACCCGTGTGGAGCTGGCCGATGCACAGTGCTGATGTGCGCAAGGAGTTCCCTGCCACCCAGGCGTGTCCCCCACATAGGGGAGCCCCATGCACAAGGAGTGCACATCTAAGGAGAGCCACCCAGGGCAAAAGGAAGTGCAGCCTGCCCAAGAATGGTGCTGCACACACAGAGAGCTGACACAAGATGAAACAACACAAAGAAACAAAGATTCCCAGTGCTGCTGATAAGGATAGAAGTGGTCACAGAAGAACACCCAGCAAACGGACACAGAGAGAGAGAGAGCAGACAACTGGGGGAGGGGGGGGAAGGGGAAAGAAATTTAAAAAAAATAATAAATCTTAAAAATAAAATAAAATAAAAACAACAATACTCCCAGAGAGTGCATTCTACCTGATAAACATTTAAGAAAACGTGCCGTTGTAGATCCCTTCTGTCATGGTCTTCCCAGGGTACTAATGGATATAAATAAGATGTACAACTAAGTGACAAGCTAGAGATGTCCAATGGTGGCCAAATGTAGTGGGCGCCTGGCGCTCTGCTGATGATTCTAAGACTCTGACTGAAGCAGTAAGAAAGAATGGGGTGATCAGTTAGTGATGTCTGCTAAGGGGGGAAGGGGGGGGAGTGGTAGCCCAGCATATTTGCCATCCCTGCCTAAGTAACAAAGCGAAGCAACCATTGGTGGTATCTTGCTCACAGCAGGCTAAAATCCTGAGAAGAAAAACTGTCTTCAGGGTTTAGACATCCAAATTAAAGGTAGTATTATATTTAAAAGTAAAATTGTATATAAAGCTACCCAATTTAAAGGGGTAAAATATAAATGCTACCTTCTGGAAGAATTCTTTTCATTCTCACGTTAAAAAAAAACAAAAACGAATAATCCTGTCATAATCAGGAGAGTCTGGTTCGGACAGATTTCCTCCAACAACATGCTATGGCTATATCTCAGCAAACGAGAACAAATAGAACAGCTAGCAAATCTATTTGAAATGTGAAGGAGCAAGTGGAAAAAAGCAAGGCACTTATTGCAAGAATGGAAACTCAGGAGTCCTTCCAAAGGGAGAATAATACTTAATCTAAAGAAATAATGCCAACATTAAGCTAAATAGTTGGGAAACGAGGTACAAACCCAGTGATTTTCTTGGGACTAATATTCACAATGATATTATAATGCACAAATGCTAAAAAATAACTTCCTTTCTAGTGGAGTGAAACTATTGCCTCCTAAGATGAGAAATGGCCAAATAGAAACTCTACTCCCACACCCACATCCTAGCTTTAACCACTAAAATTAAGTACTAAACATATTCTCCTCTAGATAATACTACAAAAGCCATTTAGTCACAGGAAAGAATGACTTAAGTTTTTCAGAATGAAAATGGATCCAGAATGTTCTCAGCCAGGCATCTATTAGCACGTGAAAGCATTTCAAACCAAAACCCTTAAAAGCTTTTAAACCAGCTTCAAAGGATATCGACTTTCTTTTTTACTACTCCTGTTTTAGTTAAACCGCATACAATCATGTTTACAGTTTACAAGAAATCAAAATAAACCATCTGGTTCTTAATCTCTTTAGTAAACTAGGAAGAAAAATACTATACCATGTATGGAACACACTAGAACAATTTTTCTGGTTCTGATCTAGACATCTGCATCAGTATCACCTGGGCTGTTTGTTGACTCTGAATCAGAATCTCTGGGAGTACAACCTGACATTTTCAAGTTCTCAGGTAATTCTTATATTCAAAGTTTAACAATGGCAGCGCTAAGATAAAGAACCAGCTTCATCTTTACATCTTCCTTCCAAAATTCTAGTAACAATGTTTGAAAAATCAGATCATCTATCACAGCTTCTCATTTTGACAGATGTCCAGACCCAAAGAAACGATAATCAATTCACAGAACTAACTAGAAAATCGGAACTGTGATCTTGACTCCCCATTCAGCACTCTAATTCACATTCCAAGAGTGGGATGAGGTTGTCTAAAATGAAAGGAGTGGAAAGGTAACTGCTACTTACACATATAACAGGGTAAAGAGCAGATGGCACACCCAACTATTCAACAGGGACCACCAAGCATTTGCCCTAAAGCACTGCTTCTCAGTGGGGAGTTACTGCCCCCCAGGGAGTGGTTACAGAAACTGGTGAAGATGGTTTTTGTTTTTTCGGGTGTATTTGGTTTAAAATTTTTTTTTTTTGTCTTCTAGTTGGGCAGGGCATGAGTGCTTATATATTTACTAAATGCTTATATTCGTTTTATATGACAATTAAGAAAAAAACAATGAACAAGTAGGTTATATAATCTAAGAAATTCATTTCAGAATAGTAAAATGGGCTTTCACAAAATATTGGTAATAGAAGGGAATGCTGGTATAGGTAATTCCTACTCTAAAGGAGAGTGTGGCAGAAGCCAGCTCAACAAAAACGAGCACTAGAAGAAACAGCTCTAATTACTGTAAACCTGTTTCTTTTCTCTTTAAAGTGAAATGAAACATTTAAAGCCAAAAACTTCAAAAAGGAGCTCTAGTCCTAGAGTGGGCTACAATTAATCTTCCTATTTTCACTGTTAGAAAGATATGAGTGCAAAGGCCCAAGCCCATTTGTGACTGGACTCAACACCATGATATTAACTTTAGCAGAAAAGCTTTGCCTGCCTCCATCTAACCCACAGAACAGGTGGAAATCACTTGTTTCTGGTTTCAGGGTGTAACAAGGCCTATATCCTGTTTCAAACATAATTTTAGGACAAGGAAAGCAGCAATTTATCTGCACCATATTTGCTTTGAAAAATAACTCTAGCAACAACTAAAAAGGCATCTGGAAATTATGAGGAACGAGTCATTCTGGATAGCAAAAAAAAAACCAGTCCAATTCTCAAGAAGTAAATAATTGTAATTAGTTTCAAATTGGATAGTATGAAAGTGATATTACATGGAAAATTTTTTTATACAGATTAAAAACTTTCTACCACTTTAAATAGAAAATAATTTGACCCTTCCTTGATGAATCAGGAGCACTGTTATGGAAATGTGACGTGGAAAGCGCAGGGGCTATACTGTTGATGCTATTTACTTTACACTATAGATTTTAGATGCCAAGGTTTTGCTTGTTTTCTCTCTCCCTCCCTTCCTCTCCTCCCTCTCCCTCTCCCCCCTTTCTCTCTCTCACACACGTACTTAGACGTCCTATAGTTTCTCTGTCTACTCCCTCAATGTCAGGGTAAGAGCTACATTTTCCCCTCACAGGCTCCTATCCTTTACACCCATTCTAACTTGATGCTTCTAATCTGTTGGTTTAGGAAATCAGCTATCCGTTTTCTAGAACTCCGTGTAAAATAAGAGCAAACAGGCTGAGTGAGAATGGGTTTGATGGCTCTCCAAAGGAAAGGATGACAGCTGTATCATCCCCACTTTTGTTCATGTCTACACTTCAGAATGGTGATGTTTCACTGTGAAAAGTTCTTACTAACATTCAACTTGCAAACTGGAACAAGATTATTCTCACTTCTCTAGTATACCGAGCTTGGAAACTCTATGAGGCATTGGAAAAAAGCACATGGTAAAAGCAAGTTTTCGGTTTCTAAAGGGCATAATAGCAAGAACATATGTATTAAAGAATTGTAATTGAACCAATGAGGAAATAGATAGAAGAGAGCCTGCCTCAGTATGAGGTATCAGAGAAATCTGAACCACTATGCTTTTTTACATTTTTATTGAAATATAACTCATATACCATACAATTAACCAATTCAAAGTATAGAATTCAATAGTTTTTAGATTATTCACAAATTGTGCAACCATTACCACAGTCAATTTTAGAACACTTGTCATCACCCTAACAAGAAACCCATGCCCATTAACAGTCTTTTTCCATTTTCTCCCAACCTACCAGCACTAGGCAGTCACTAAGCTACTTTCAGTCTCTATAGATTTGCCTATTCTGGACAAGGCATCTACATGAATCATACAATATGGGGTCTTCTGTGACTGCTTCTTTCACTTGGCATGTTTTCAAGGTTGTAGCACTTGTTAGTACTTGATCTCTTTTTATTGACAAATAATATTCCACTCCATGGTTAAACCACATTTTGTTTAAAATTGTGAAGAAAAATGTGGCAGTTCACATAGAGGTAGCTCTATGCTAAGAGTGTTAGTATACAGGCTCCTACCTGATGACTTATTAACACCTTGTACTAGTATGTGATAGTGTTGTATATTTGTTATAATTCACAAGAGAACATTCTTGTACTGTTGTAGTCCATCGTTTACAATAGGGTACACTGTGTCATACAGTCCTAGGTTTTATATTTTCATTTTTATTCTAGTAACATATAACCAAAAACTTCCCTTTAACCATACTCACACATAATTCAGTGCTGTTAATTACACTCTGAATGTGTTACCATGACTACCATCCATTTCCAAAACTTTACTTCAACCTACTTAGAAATTTTGCACAAATTAAGCATCATCTTCCCATTCTCTATCCCCAATCCATTCCCTGTTAATTTACACTCTAGATTCTAATTCTATGAGCTGCTTATAGTAAGTTCATGTAAGTAAGGTCATACAATATTTGTCCTTTTGTATCTGGCTTATTTCACTCAGCATAATGTCATCAAGGTTCATCCATGTTGTCTCATGCTTCAGGACTTCATTCCATTTTATGACTGAATAATATTCCATTGTGTGTATATACATACATTTTGTTTATCCATTATCAGTTGGTTGATGGGCATTTGGGTTGCTTCCACCTTTTGGCAACTGTGAATAATGCTATTATGAACATTGGTGTGTAAATATCTGTTTGAGTCCCTACTTTCAATTTTTCTGGGTATATACCTACTAGTGGGATAGCCAGGTCATATGCTAATCCTATACTTAGCTTCCTGAGGAATTGCTAAACTGTCCTCCACAGCTGCTACACCATTTTACAATCCCATCAGCAATGAATGAGTGTTCCTCTTTTTTCATATCCTCTCCAACACTTGTAATTTTTTTTTTTAAATAGTAGCCATTCTAGTGGGTATGAAATTATATCTCATTGTGGTTTTGATTTGCATTTGCCTAATAGCTAGTGATGATAAGCATATTTTGATGTGCTTTTTAGCCATTTAAATATCTTCTTTGGAGAAATGTCTATTCAAGTCTTTTGCCCATTTTTAAATTGGATTGTCTTTTTATTGTTGAGTTGTGGGATTTCTTTATATATTCTGGATATTAAACCGTTATCAGATATATGGTTTCCAAATATTTTCTTCCATTGAGTAGGTTATGTGTTCACTTGCATGTCAAAGTCCTTTGATGCACAAAAATTTTTAATTTTGAGGAGGGCCCATATTTTTTCTTTTTTCTTTTTTTTAAAGATTTATTTATTTATTTAATTTGCCCCCCTCCCCTGGTTGTCTGTTCTTGGTGTCTATTTGCTGCGTCTTGTTTCTTTGTCTGCTTCTGTTGTCGTCAGCGGCACGGGAAGTGTGGGCGGCGCCATTCCTGGGCAGGCTGCTCTTTCTTTTCACGCTGGGCGGCTTTCCTCACAGGCGCACTCCTTGTGCGTGGGGGCTCCCCCACACGGGGGACACCCTTGCGTGGCACGGCACTCCTTGCGCGCATCAGCGCTGCGCATGGCCAGCTGCACACGGGTCGAGGAGGCCCGGGGTTTGAACCGCAGACCTCCCATATGGTAGACGGACGCCCTAACCACTGGGCCAAAGTCCGTTTCCCATATTTTTTCTTTAACTACTTGTGCTTTGGGTATGAAGTCTAAGAAACCACTGCCTAACACAAGATGCTGAAGATGCTTCAAGTTTTATAGTTCTGGTTCTTATATTTAAGTCTTTGATCCATTTTGAGTTAATTTTTGTCTATGGTTCAAGATAGGAGTTCTCTCTCATTCTTTTGCACGTGGATATCCAGTTCTCCCAGCACAATCTATTGAAGAGACTATTCTTTCCCCATTGAGTGGACTTGACAGCCCTATCAAAAACCACTGGCCACAGATACGAGGGTCTATTTCTGAACTCTCATTTCAATTCCATTGGTCAATATATTTATCCTATGCTAGTACCACACTGTTTTGATCACTATAAATATGTAATAAGTTTTAAAGTCAGTAAGTGTGAGTTGTTCAAATTTGTTCTTCCTTTTCAAGATGTTTTTGGGGTTCGGGGCCGCTTTAACTTCCAAACAAATTTGGTAATTAGTTTCTCCATCTCTGCAAAGTAGATTATTGGGATTTTGATTGGGATTGCATTGAATCTGTAAATCATTTTTGCTGGAATTGACATCTTAACAATATTTAGTCATTTAATCAATGAATATACAATGTCCTTCAGTTTATTTAGGTCTTCTTTGACTTCTTATTTTAGCAATGTTCTATAGTTTCTGTGTACCAGTCTTTTATATCCTTGGCTAAACTTATACCTAGATACTTGACTGATAGAGAATGATGTTTCCTGTTGGTTTTTCATATACGTCCTTTTTCTTATTTTTCTAAGTATTTTTATCAAGAAAGGATACCAGAAGAAGCAGATGTGGCTTAAGTGATAGAGCTTCCACCCACCATATAGGAGGACCTGGGTTTGATCCCTAGGGCTTCCTGGTGAAAAAGAAAAGAAAGTGTGCCTATGTGGTGAGCCTGTGCCCACCTGAGTGCCTGTGTGGTGAGTGCACGTGCCTGTGTGGTGAGCCAGTGCACGCACAAGTGAGTCACGTGGCGAGATGATGATGCATCAAAAGAGAGACAAGGGGAGAGTCAAGGAGAAGTGCAGCAGAAACCAGGAACTGAGGTGGCGCAATTGACAGGGAACCTCTCTCCACATCAGGGTCTCCAGGATCAAATCCGGTGAATCCTAGAGGAGAGAAAATGAGAAGACAACACAGACAGCAAAAACAACAGGGCAGCAGGAAGGGAAAGGGGGAAAATAAATAAATAAATCTTGAAGGGAAAAAAAAAAACCTGGATTTTGTCAAATGCCTTTTGAGCATCAATTGAGATGATCCTGTGATTCCCTCCCAATTTGGATTTATTTTACACCCCCAAGATGGCTCCCGCGTCTGTTTGCTCATTGTATACTAGTTGCATCTGCTCACCATGTTTGCTAGTCTTCTTTAGGCGGCAACAGGAACCGAACCCAGGACCTTCCACGCGGGAGGCAGACGCCCAACCATCTGAGCCAAACCCACCCCCTGCTCACTGTCTCCTCTTGCATCAGCTTGTTGTCTGCTTGCCTTCTTTAGGAGGTACCCGGAACCAAACCTGGGACCTCCCATGTTGGAAGCGGGCACCCAACTCCTTGAGCCTCAGCTGCTTCCCCTTTGTGCAGTTAATGTGGTCATATTTCTGTTTTAGTTTGCTAAAAGCTGCTGGGAGCAATATACCAGAAATGTGTTGGCTTTTATAATGGGAATTTATTAGGTTAAAAACTTAAAGCTTTTTTTTTTTTTAAGATTTTAAAAAATTTCTCTCCTTTTCCCCTCCCCGCCACCCCCCTTCCCCTCCCTGCTGTCTGCTCTCTGTGCCCACTCGCTGTGTTCTTCTGTGTCTGCTTATATTCTTGTCAGCGGCACAGGGAATCTGTATCTCTTTTTGTTGGATCATCTTGTTGCATCAGCTCTCTGTGTGTGTGGTGCCACTCCTGGGCAGCTCTCCTTACAGGGCACACTCCTTATGTGTGGGGCTCCCCTACGCTCAAGGAATCATCAGAGATGCTGTCTCATCTAAGGCCGGCTGCTAACAATCCTGGACTCTTGCCATGCAGCAAGACACAATGGTGACTCTGCTGGTCTCTTCATTCTCCTCCATGCATACTTTCTCCCCAAACTCCGCTGTGGGTGATTAAACACACAGCAGGGCACAATGCTGGGCACTCAGTTTTCTCCCCTCTCTTCCAGGTCTCACTGCTCAGCTTCTTGCTCTCTGTGGGTCTTCTCTCTGACAGCTGGGGGCTTCCTTCTGTGCCTCTGGGCTCTACTGATTCCAGCCGCTGGCATCCAGAACCACTCTCTCAGCCTCTTGGGTTTTCTCTGTGTCTGCTGCTTTAAGTCCTCCTTTTAAAAACTCTCCAGTAAGAGGATTAAGACCCATATAATCAAAGGCCTTAACAGATGTAATTAAAAAATATATATATATTAACTTTTATTGTAGAAACTTAAATCAAATATTTGCATTTCATCCCATCCAATTATACAATTTAGTGGTAAAAATGGATTCATAATATTGCCCTATCATTAACATACATTATCTAAAGTTTACATGTCCTCAAACAGAAAATCTGAAACTTTTAAGGAATCATTTTCCATTCCCATTGCTTTAGTCTTTTTGTAAACTGTAATCTACTGGATTTTTAAAAATTTAATTTTTTCATTAACTTTTTAAAAAAGTTAATAGATCATGCAAAAAGATGTAATTTAATAAAGACTTCTGACCTATAATAGGTTTACATGCACAGGAATGGATTAGCTCTAAGGACATGATCTTTACTGGGATCCACAAAAAGCTTCAAAATTTCACATTTACATTAACTGATTATATTATGTTGAAACATCCTTGAATATTTAACACCCACTTAATCATGGTGTATAATTCTTTTGATGTGCTGTTGGATTTGAACTGCAAGTATTATGCTGAGGACTTTTCCATATATTCATAAGAAAAACTGGTGTATAATTTTAAATTTTCTTGTAGTATCTTCATCTGGCTTTGAATTAGGGTGATGTTGGCCTCATAGATGAGTTAGGCAGGGTTCCCTCCTGTTCAAATTTTTGGAAGAATCTGAGGAGGACTGGCATTAATTCTTTTTGGAATGATTGGCAGAATTTACCTGTGAGGCCATCTGGTCCTGGGCTCATCTTTATTGGGAGTTTTTGAAAACGGATTCAATTTCTTTACTTGTAATTGATCCTTTGAAATAATTTATTTCTTTCAGAGACAGCGTAGGTTGTTCATGTGTTTCTAGGACTTGTCCATTTCATCTAGTTTGTCTAATTTGTTGGCATACAGTTCTACATAGTATTTGCTTATGAGTCTTTTTATTTCTGTGGGGTCAGTAGTAATGTCCCCTCTCTTAACTCTGATTTTATTTATTTGGTTCTTCTCTCTGCTTTTGTCAGAATGGCTAAGGATTTGTCAATTTTATTTCAGAGGTAAGATCTGGTTCTGTTAATTCTCTCTACTGTAACATATCTTCACAATTTCATTTATTTCTGCTCTAGTCTGTTATTTCTTACCTTCTGCTTGGTTTGGGATTAGTTTGCTGTTCTTTTCTGAGTTCTTCAAAGTACGCAATTAGGTCTCTGATTTCAGCTCTTCTATTTTTATTTCTTTTTATTAATTTTATTGATACGCATTAATAAAGCATACAATTCACCTAAAATGTACAATCCATTCAGAGTGTATAATCCATCCAAAGTATACAATCAAGGGTATTATGTATAATCACATAATTGTGCATTAATCACTTCAATCGTTAGAGCATTTTCATTATTATAGTAATAAAAAATGAGTAAACATAGCAAAAAAGCTCAACCCCTTAATAATTACCTTGCAATCTATGTTTCACCTGTCAAACATAGCCACTATTCTGATTCCGCCTTTCTATCTGTATTTAAGTAAAACAATATATAGTACCTTCTGTCTAGTTTATCTGACTTTGTATATATATACACTATATATATATATATATATATTTTACCCTTAATGGAAGATTATTAATGTATTACTCCACATTACTGTCCATATATTGCTTTGGTTGTAGGTTTACCTGATATTAACATCTTATAACATTAGTGTACATTTGTTCAGATTCAAAGAAAAACAGTCATATATTCAATATTACCCATATTCATACTTCCCATCAAGTTTGGTATGCCACATGGTCCCATGTTACATTTTTTAGCTTCCCTTCTAGTAATATACATAACCTTAGACTTTCCCTTTCAACCACTGCCATGCCCATGTATTAGCACTGCTAGTTACAGATGCTATAATGTTCTTTCACCATTTCTATTCATTTCCAAAGATCTACGAACAAGCATTTAACCAATTTTACACAAAGTTAAACCTCAGCTTTCCACTCTTTAACCTCATTTTATTTTCTGGCAACCTGTATTCTAATTAACTCAGTGAGTTTATACAATGTATTTAGTTCATAATAGTGCAATCATACAGTATTTGTCCTTTTGTGTCCGGCTGGCTTCACGCAACATAAAATCCTCCAGGTACATCCATATTTTCATATGCTTCATGGCTTCTCTTTTTCTTACCACTGCATAATATTCCATCATATGCATACACCACAGTTTGTTTATCCATTCATCCATTGATGGACACCTGGGTTGTTTCCATCTTTTAGCAATGTGAACAATGCCACTATGAACATTGCTGTGCAGATTTCTGGTCATGTCACTGCTCTCAGTTCTTCTTGGTGTATACAAAGTAATGGTATTGCGGGGTCACCTGGCCAATCTATAAACTTCCTTAGGCACTGTCAAAAAGTTCTCTACAGTGGCTCTCCCATTCTACATTTCCACAAACAATGAATAAGTGTTCCTTTGTCTCCACATCCTCACTGACACTTGTAGTTTTCCGTCCTTTTAATAGTGGTCATTCTCATAGGTATGAAATGATATCTCATTGTAGCTTTGATCTGCATTTCCCTAACAGCAAATTATGTTATACATTTTATTAACGTGTTTTTCTGCCATTTGTATTTCTTCTTTGGACAAATGTTTTTCAAGTCTTTTGCCCATTTTTAAATCAGGTCATCTGTCTTTTATTGTTGAGTTGTAGAATCTCTTTATATATCATGGATATTAAACCGTTTTCAGATATATGATTTCCAAATATTTTCTCCCGTTGAGATAGCTGCCATTACCTTTCAGGTGCAAAAGAATTTTATTTTGAGGAGGTCCCATTTATCTATTTTTTTCTTTGGTTGCTCATACTTTGGGTGGAAAGTCCAAGAAAGCACCACCTACCTACCACAAGTAGTTTCCTTGGTGTTTCCCATCAAAGGGAAAATGATGTTTCCCTACATTTTCCTCTAGTAGTTTTAGGTCCTGGCTTTTATATTGAGGTCTTTGATCCACTTTGAATTGATTCTTGTATAAGGAGTGAGTTGAGTCCTCTTGCATTCTTTTGATTATGGACATCCAGTTCTCACAGCACCATTTGTTGAAAAGACTGTTTTGTCCTGTTAACAAGGACTTGGTAGGTTTGTCAAAAACCAGTTGGTATAGAAGTGAAGGTCTATTTCTGGACTCTCTATTCCACTGATCAGCTGTGTCTATCTTTATGCCAATACCACGCTATTTTGACCACTGCAGTTTTGTAATATGTTTCAATGCCAAGCAGTGAGAGTCCTCTCTCTCATATTGCTCTTTTATAGGATGCTTTTGGCACTCAAGTACCCTTTCCCTTCTAAATAAATTTGCTAATTGACTCTTCTATTTCTATAAAGTAGGCTGTTGGAAATTTGATTGGTATGGAATTGAATCTAAAAATCAGCTCGAGTAGGACTGACATTTTCATGATATTTAATCTTCCAATCCATAAACACAGAATGTTTTTTCCATTTGTTTAGGTCTCCTTTGATTTCTTTTTACCAGTATTCTGTAGTTTTCTGAATATAGGTTCTGTACATCTTTGGTTAAACTGATTCCTTTCCCAGGTATTTGAGTCTTTTTGTTGCTATTATAAATGGCATTTTCCTCCTCAGATTGTTCAATACAGAAATATTATTGATTTTTGAGTGTTGATCTTGTATCCTGCCACTTTGCTGAATTCCTTTACTAGCTTTAAGTAGTTTTCTTATAGATACTTTAGAAATTCCTAAATATAAGATCATGTCATCTGTGAATAGTAATAGTTTTATTTTCTCTTTTCCTATTTAGATGACTTTTATTTTTCTTCTTACCAAGTTACTATAGCTAGAGTGTCTGGAACAATGCTAACAGTAGTAACAGTGGGCATCTTTGTCTTGTTTCAGCTTTTAGAGTGAAAGCTTCAACTTTTCCGCATTGAATATGATGTTTGCTGTGGGGTTTTTCATATATGCCCCTTATTGTACTGAGAAACTTACCAAGTTTGAAGGTTTTTTTTTTACTGAGAAAGGATACTGGATTTTGTCAAACGCTTTTTCTGCATTGATTGAGATGATTATGGCTCTTTTTTTCCTTCAACTTGTTAACGTGGCGTATTATTTTAATTGATTTTCTTGTGTTGAACCACCCTTGCATACCAGGAAATAAAACCCACTTGGTCATGATATACAATTCTTTTAATATACTGTTGGATTCTTTTTTTTTTTTTTTTTTTTAAAGATTTATTTATTTATTTAATTTCCCCCCCTCCCCTGGTTGTCTGTTCTTGGTGTCTATTTGTTGCGTCTTGTTTCTTTGTCCGCTTCTGTTGTCATCAGCGGCACAGGAAGTGTGGGCGGCGCCATTCCTGGGCAGGCTGCACTTTCTTTTCACGCTGGGCGGCTTTCCTCACGGGCGCACTCCTTGCGCGTGGGGGCTCCCCCACACGGGGGACACCCTTGTGTGGCACGGCACTCCTTGCGCGCATCAGCACTGCGCATGGCCAGCTGCACACGGGTCGAGGAGGCCCGGGGTTTGAACCGCGGACCTCCCATATGGTAGACGGACGCCCTAACCACTGGGCCAAAGTCCGTTTCCCTGTTGGATTCTATTTGCAAGTATTTTGTTGAGAAATTTTGCATCTATGTTCATTAGAGTGGTTGCCCTGTAATTTTGTTTTCTTCTATGTTTATGTTGGCTTCATAAAACGTGGTGGATAATTTTCCCTCCTCTTCAATTGTTTGGAAAAGTTCAAACCGGGTTTGTGTTAATTCTTCTCAAAATGCTTGGTAGAATTCATCTGTGTAGCCATCTGGTCCTGGACTTTTCTTTGTTGGGAGATGTATGACACAAGTTCAATCTCTTTAAATGTGATCCGTTTGTTGAGTGTCTTTATTTCTTGTAGAGTCAATGTAGGTTGTGCATTTCTAGGAATTTGTCCATTTCATCTAGGTTATCTAATTTCTTGGCATACAGTTTCTCATAATATCCTCTTATGATCCTTTTTACTTCTGTGAGGTCAGTCCTAATGTCCTCCCTGTTATTTCTGATTTTATTTATATGCATCTTCTCCCTTTTCTCTTCGTTAGTCTAGCTAAGTGGTTGTCAAGTTTACTCATCTGGACTCGCTCGCAGATCACGCATAAGCCCACGCGCCCTGGCTGCCCCACTTCTGCCAATAAAGCTGTCTACTTCTCCTGGGGGGAAAAAAAAGTTTACTCATCTTCTCAAAGAACCAGGTATTGGTTTTGTTGATTTTTTCTATTGTTTTTTTTTTCCATTTCATTTATTTCTGCTCTAATCTTTATTATTTCTTTCTTTCTATTTCCTTTTGGGAATGGTTTGCTGTTCTTTTTCTAGTTTCTTCAGTTGTTCAGCTAGATCTTTAATTTTAGCTCTTTGCTCTTTTTTAAATATAGGTGCTTAGGGCTATGAATTTCCTTTTTAGCACTACCTTCATTGTATCCTGTAAGTTTTGATATGTTATATTCTCATTTTCATTTGTCTCAATATGTTTAACTAATTTCTTACAATTTCTTCTTTGACCCACCAATTATATAAGAATGTGTTGTCTAGCCTCCACACATTTGTAAATTTCCACCTTTCCTGTCTAGTATTGATTTCCAGTTTCACTCCATTATGATAAGAGAAGGTACTTTATATAACGTCAGTCTTTTTATATTTATTGAGACACGCCTCATGACCCAACATTGGGTCTATCCTGGAGAAAGATCTGTGAGCAATTGAGAAGAATGTATAACTTGCTGGTATGCAATGCAACATTTTGGATATGTCTGTTATGCTTGGCTCTTTATTGCATTGTTCAGGCTCTCTGATTCCTTGTTCATCTGTCTAGTTGTTCTATCTAGTCAAGTGAGTGGTATGTTTGTTTGTGTCTCCCTTGCTGTTCTCAGGATTTTCTCTTTATCTGGCATTTGATGTTCTGAATAGTATGTGTCTTGAAGTAGGTCTATTAGGATTTATTCTGATTGGGGTACAGTGTGTCTCTTGGACATGTAAATTCATTTATTTCATGACAGTTGGGAAATTTTTGGCCATTGTTTCCTCAAATACTCTTTCTGCCTCCTTTCCCTTCTCTTCTCCTTCTCGAATTCCCATGCCACTTATGTTATTGCAATTTGTGTTATCATTCAATACTCTGAGCCCGTGCTCAATTTTTTCTATTATTTTCTCACTCTCTTCTCTTTGATTTCAGCTGTTCTATCTTCTGCATGCATCATTTATTCTTTCTTCTATCTCTTCAAGTTTGCTATTGTATGCCTTTAATGGGTTTTTTAAAAGATTTTATTTTTTTATTCTCCCCTCACCCCATTATTTTGTGCTTGCTGTCTGCTCTCTATGTCCATTCACTGTTGTGTTCTTCTGTCTGCTTGTCTTCTCTTCAGGTAGCACTGGGAACCAATCCTGAGACCTTCCAGAGTGGGAGAGAGGTGCTTAATCTCTTGCATCTCTTACTGTCTCTCCTCTGTGTCTCTTTTTGTTGCATCACCTTACTGCACCAGCTGTCTGTGTGGGCCACCACTCCTGCGCGGGCCAGCCAGCTCTCTACTTGGGCTAGTCTGCCTTCACCAGAAGGCCCTGGGCATTGAACCCTGGACCTCCCATATAGTAGACAGGAGCCCAACTGTTTGAGCCACATCCACTTCCCTCTAATGTGTTTTTATCTCACCTATTTTGCCTTTCATTCCCACATGTTCGGCTATTTTCCTCTTCAGGATTTCAAACTCTTTGAGCCTGGCCAGTGGCTCTTAATACCCTTTATCTTTTAGCCACATTGTCTTTCAACATGTTGACTTGATTTAGATTTGTATGCATCTCGTTGATTAGCTATCTCAAATTCTGTGTCTCATTTCGGGCTTCAATATATTCCTTTGCTTGGGTCCTATATTCCTATTTCTTAGATCGCTTGTAATTTTTTGCTGATGTCTAGGCATCTGGTTACGATGGTGAGTTTGCTCTGATGTTCAATTCTCTCTCTTTCATAGGGATTTAGTGGCAGGAGGATGTGTGTTACTGTCATTCTTTGGTTCTTGGTTCAACTGTTCTAGGCCTTTGATTGTCCCTGCTTTGCTGCTCAATTCTGGGCCATGGATCCAGTAATGAGTTACAGACCTGCTACCAAAGGCTTGGGGTGGGCGGCTGCAAAAGTCCAAAACAGCATTTTTTTTAAAAAGGAGGTACCAGGAATTGAACCCAGGACCTCAAATATGGAAAGCAGGGAGCTCTGACCCATTCCCCCTCTGAAAGATGGGGTACAAATGCCTTTTCAGGGCATGAAGGGGGAAAAAATGTTTGTTTATCTAGGTTTTGAGTTCATGGTAGGAACCACAACATACAGCAGAGGCACTGTTTCTTTCAACGTGTTTTTTAAAGATTTATTTCGCCCTTCCCCCCATTGTTTTGTGCTCACTGTCTGCTCTCTCTGTCCATTTGCTATGTGTTCTTCTTGTCTTCTCTTTAGGTGGCACCAGGAACTAATCCTGGGACTTTCCAGAGTAGGAGAGAAGCACTTAATCTTTTGTGCCACCTCAGCTCCCTGGTCTACTGGATCTCTTATGGTCTCTCCTGTGTCTCCTTTTTGTTACATCATCTTGTTGCACCAGCTCTCCACATGGGCCAACAAGCCACAAGGGCCAGCACTCTGCATGGGCCAGCTTGCCTTCATCAAGAGGCCCCAGGAATCGAACCCTGGACCTACTATATGGCAGACAGGAGCCCAATTGCTTCAGCCACATCTGCATCCCTATTTATTGACTTTTAATTTAATTTCCTCACATGCATGCCCTTGGTCCACCAGCGGATGGTGCTCTTTGACAGAACTCTCAGTTCAAATGATGTTCAGAAGGTCTTTGCCACAACAACATGACAGAGGATCCTGCTTCAAGACTATTTTCAAAGCCTTGCAAATAAAACTTTCTCAGAGACTGTTCTCCAACCTTTGTTGGTATCCCGCTCCTTTTTTCTGGGAAGGAAATAATCCCACTCCTTTCTGCATCCTCAACAACCTGTTCCAGTTTATATGGAAGGTGTTTGTGAAAATTCAATCTCTTTTCAACCTTGCTGGCTCCCAGGGCAAACAATGGCATAGCTGCACCCCACCTGGAAGGGTTCATGGGACACAGCAGGCCAAATTTCTTGACCAAAAGCTGAATCAGCTTTCGGCTGCATCTTTCTCTCTCCCCTTTCCTGGGGAGGTGGAACCCTGCAGCCCCTCTATTCTTAGCTGTTGGCCAGCAGTCAGAGAATTAAAAGCTATCTGCTCCGAGGATAGGGAATGAGGTTCAGCAGCTGCAACTCTTACTAAAGAACGTGGTGTTTTTTAAAATATTTTACTTATTTATTGCCACCCCCTCCCCCCCTTGTTTCACTGTGCTTGCTGTCTGCTTGTTTTTCTCTTTAGGAGACACCGGGAACCAAACCTGGGACCTCCCATGTGGTAGGCAGGAGCTCAGTTACATGAGCCACATCCACTTCCCTCATAGTCTTCCTGTCAAGATATTCTTCCTTTACCCCTCTATTCTGTGTGCTCTGAACTATAAAACAAATTTGTTTTTAGGCCATTTCTGCCTGTATTCTAGATATTTTCCTCAGAGAGAAGTGAATCCTGTGTCTCTCTCATCTTCTTTAATGTTGAGTGTTTAGGCCTATAAATCTCCTTTCAGAACTGCCTTTGATGTATCCCATAAGATTTTCTTTTTTTTCTATCCAGTGTGTCATCTTTTGTGTGTGTGTCGTTTCGCTGCACAGGGGCCTGTACCTCTCTGTGCCACGCAGAAGCCTGCAATTCACTGCGCAGGTCTGTTATGCCTTTTTTCTTCTTTCACCAGGAAGTCCCAGGGATCAAACCTGGGTCCTCCATATGGTAAATGGGAGCTCAATTACTTGAGCCACAGTCACTTCCTATAAGTTTTGATAAGGTGTACTCCTGTCTTCATTCATCTCAATATACTTACTGATTTCCCCTAGAATTTCTTCTTTGACCCACTATTTGGGAGTTATTTAAATTCCATATTTTTGTGGATTTTCCAGTTATCCACTTTTCATTTCCAGCTTCATTCCATTGTCAGAGAAAATGCTGCATATAATTTCAATCTTTTTTATATTTATTGAGACTTCTTTTGTGACCAAATGAGTATTCTATCCTGGTGAATGATCCATGTGCACTTGAGAAGAATATATAACCTGCTTTTTGGGGTATATTGTTCTGTATACATCTGTAAGGTCTAGTTCATTTGTCACATTATTCAAGTTTTCTCCTTCCTTATTGATCTTCTGTCCAGATGTTCTATCTATTGATGACAGTGGAATACTGAAGTCTCCAACTATTATAGTAGAGATGCCTATTTCTCCCTCCAGTCTTGCCAGTGTTTGTGCCATGTATCTGGGGCACCATGGTGCAGGTGCATACATATTTATCATTGTTTTCATCTTTGGGTGGACTGCCCCTGTTATTATATATACTGTCTTTCTTTGTCTCTTATAAAAGCTTTTCACTTAAAATCTATTTTGCCCAATATTAACAGAGCTACCCCAGTTACTTTTTGGTTTCTATTTGCATGGAATATCTTTTTTCATCCTTTCACTTTCACCATATTTTTGTCTTTGGGTCTAACTTGAGTCTTTTGTAAACAACATATAGCTGGATCATGCTTTATTATCCATTTTGTCAATCTGCGTCTTTTCATTGGGGAGTTTAATCCATTAACATGCAGCATTATTAACGTAAAGGCAGTTACTTTCTTTAGCCATTTTGTCCTTTGGTTTTTGTATGTCATATCTTTCTTTGCTCTCTTTTCCATTATTGTAATCTCCCTTTCTGTATAGTCGATCTTTTGTGATGTGTCTGACTGATCCCTTTCTCATTTCTACTTCTGCATATTTTAAAAAATACTCATGTTTGTATGAACCCACAAGTTTATATTACACAACCTACATCTATTACCTACTAATCTGGAAAGATAACTTAGCTTCAATTGCATACACGTTGTCAGCTCCCACATCCCTGTTTCCCCTCTTTATGCTGTTTGTCCAACTTTACCATTTTATATTTTACATGTCCCTTATCAGGAAATGACTTTTTCTTACTAAATTGTATTTTGACTCTTATAGGAATTAAAGAATTGGACTGATTATTAAGGATACAGTACAATTGGGTTTTGCACTTATCCTTTTAGTTACTGATAATCTTCATTTCTTTATATAACTCCAAGCCATTATCTCTGGTCTTTTCCTTTCAACCTGCAGTACTCCCCACAGTATCTCTTGTAGGCCAAGTCTCTTATTAATGAACTCTCTCAGTTTCTGTTTATCTGTGAATATTTTAAACTTACCCTCATTTTTGAAGGACAGTTTTGCTGGATAAAGAATTCTTGGTTGGCAATTTTTCTCTTTCAGTGTCTTAAATATATTATACCACTACCTTCTTGCCTCCATGGAGGCAATTTCCATGGAGAAATTGGCACTTAGTCTTATTAAGGAGCCCTTGTATGTGATGAATTGCTTTTCTCTTGCGGCTTTCAGAATTCTTTCTTTATCTCTGCCATTTGGCATTCTGATTAGTATGTGTCTCAGAGTAGGTCTATTAGGATTCTGTTTGGAATATGTTGTACTTTTTAGGCATGTATATTATATTTTTTAGTAAGGGTTGGGAAATTTTCAGCCATTACTTCTTCAGATATTCTTTCTGCCCCTTTTACCTTCTCTTCTCCTTCTGGGTCACTCATGACATGTATGTTTGTGTCTTTCATACTTTCATTCAAATCCCTGAGACACTAAGTTTTTTCTATTCTTTTCTCTATCTGTTCTTCTGACTGTATGATTAAAAAAAAAAAAAAAGTCCTGTCTTTTAGTTTGATGATTCTTTCTTCTGCCTGTTCAAATATGCTATTGTATGAGCCACAATGATGAAAGAGGTTGCTGATGCCGGAGGAGTGGGGATGGGATAGGGTGTGGGGTATATGGGAACCTCTTATTTTTTAAAGTAACATTTTTTTGGTGATCTATGTATCTTTAAAAAACAAGACAATTAAAAAAATAAAATAAAAACAAAAAAAAAAATGCTATCGTATGCCTCTAGGTTATTTTTAATCTCTACTATTGTGCCATTCACCCCCATCATGTTATGTTTCTTTTTATCTTCCAAGTCCTTTTTTATGCTCACAACATACCCTTTAGCTCTTTATCCATTATTTTCCTTCAACTCCTTGATCTGATTTAGATTTGTTTGAACTTCTTTGATTAGTTGTTTCCAAATTCTGTATCGCCTCTGAAGTTTCCATTTGTTTCACTAAGTCATACTTTTGTAGCTTAGCCTGGCTTATAACGTTTTGCTGATATATGGGTATCTGATTATCTTGATGAATTAACTCTGAAGGTCAGTTTCTTCCTCATCTAGGGTTTTATTGTTCACTGGCTTTGTATTAAGGCTCTTCTTTGATACTTGCTCAACTTATTCTAAACCTTCAGAATAGTCCATGTTTAACTATTCAGATTTTCTCAGCTCTTCTTAATTAGATTCTTGCCCTGGATATGTGGTACAATTTTAAGATTGCACTTTTGGGGAAAAACTGTTCCACCTCCAGGAAAAAGTTTCCTTTCTAACTGTTTCTTCTCTGGGACTCTTGATCTATTCTGTTTGTTTTCATGCAGAATTTTCTCCCCAGCTCCTATGATTTATTTAAATTCTCTCCCTCATTCAGTGTCCCTTTTTCCTTACGCTTTTCATTTCTGGAAACTGTCTTGTCTTACAGCAGTTCAGTTTTACATCCCCCCCCCCTTTTTTTTTTTCCTGTGAGGCTGTTCTTCCTTCTAGTTTATTCCTGATTTCATTATCCGATACCAGGGAGCTAGATGGGGGTCAATCCAGAAAAAGGGCCACTCTAGGAAAGTCCTTTTTGTGTTTGAGGCAGTCCAGCCAAAGGAAACTGGATGGAGTTGGTATACCTCTTGTCAACAGTCCTGCCACAGTCAACCATTCCCCACCCCTGGCCCTTGACTGAAGCATAACTTAAAGAGGCTTGTGTTCCACCCTGGGTCTCTGTGGGTTTCTGTGCCTGGATACGCATAGGGTTCTAACCTGCTACTGTAAGTGGCTTTTTAGTCTGCCTCTGCAGTGGGAAGGACCCAGGCCATTGACTGGTGGGTCCACGATGGAAATTTCCTACCTGATATTTTTCTTTTTCTTCAATTCAGTATTTGTGGAGTCCTTCTCCAGTCTCTACCATCCTCCAGATTTCTAAGCAAGTGGGATCTGTCCTTTTATTAACTGATTCTCTAGAAAGACTTCTTCAGTCACCATGTTGATGATATCAGTACTTCCTTTGTCCATTTTTTTAAATGTCAGGTCACAAAAAAAGTCTCAAATTTACAAAGATTTGAATCATAAAGAATCTTCTCTAACTATAATGGAATGACGCTAGAAGTCAGTAATAGAGAAATAACTAGAAAATTCACAGATGGAAATTTAAAAATTTTTTTAAAGATTTATTTTCCCCCTTCCCCACCCCCACCCTACAGTTTTTGCTCTCTGTGTCCATTTGCTGTGTCTCTATATCTATTTCTCTTTTCGTCTTCTCTTCTCATCTTTCTCCTCTAGGATCGGAGGGATCCATCCGATCCTGGGGATCTCTGATGTGGAGAGAAGTTCCCTGTCAATTGTACCACCTCAGTTCCTGGTCTCTGCTGCACTTCACTTTGGCTCTCCCCTTTGTCTCTCCTTTGGCGCATCATCATCTTGCTGCGTGAGTCATCTGCGCAGGCACCAGGTAACCACACGGGCACTCACATGGGCACTTGCCTCCACCACGCGGGTACTCAGCTCACTACACAGGCATGCTTTCTCTCGTCTTTTCACCAGGAGATCCCAGGGATCAAACCTGGGTTCTCCCATATGGTAGGAGGAGGCCTTATCACTTGAGCCATATCCACTTCCCCAACACATCAAAATTTATGGAATGCAGCAAAGATGGTACTCATAGAGAACTTATAGTAGTAAATGCTTACATAAAAAAAAAGATCTCAAATCAGTAAATTTAATGTGTCATTTCTGGAGGAACAAGTGGAAGAAGAATAAACCAAATCTAGAGTGAAATGGAACAAATAATAAACATTATTTATATGAAACAGAGAATAGAAAAAAAATAACAGAAAGGGTCAATGAAACCAGAAAACTGGTTCCTTGAGAAGATCAATAAAATTGACAAACCTTCACTAGACAAAGAAAAAGAAGACACAAAATTCAGAAATGAAAGGGGATGATATCACTGCTGACCTTACAGGGGGAAAAAATGGATAAGAGAATACTATGAAAAACCATATACCAATAAATTAGATAACCTAGTGAAATAGACAAATTAGCAGAAACACAGAAATTACCTAAACTGACTCAAGAAGAAATAGAAACTCTCAATAGACCAATAAGAAATAAAGAGATCAAATCAGTTATCATAACTGCCCAGCAAAGAAAAGTCCAGGACCAGATGGCTTCACTGGTGAAATATACCAAACATCCCAAGAAGAATTAGCACTGATCCTTCTCAAACTCTTGCAAAAATTTGAAGAGGAAGAAAGAATTCCTATCTCACTGTATAAGACCAACATGACCCAAATACCAAACCTAAGATAGCTCAAGAAAAAAACCCCAACATCCTTTATGAATATATTAATAGAAGCAAAAATTCTCAATAAAATACTAACAAACCAAATCCAACAGCACATTAAGAAGATTACACACCACGATCAAGTGGGATTTATCTTAGGAATGTAAGGATGGTTCAACATAAAAAAAACCAATCAGGGTAATATACCACAGTGACAGAATGAAGGAAAAATATCTCAAGTGATGTGGAAAAGGCATTTGACAAAATCCAACATCCTTTCTTGATAAAAAAACATTCAGAAAACTTGGAATTGAAGGGAACTCCCTCAACGTGATAAAGAGCATATATGAAAAACCCACAACTAACATCAGATCACGTTCAATGGTGAAATACTGAAAGCTTTCCCCCTAAGATCAGGAAAAAGACAAGAATGCCTGCTTTCATCACTGCTACTTAACATTATAACTAGAAGTGGTAGCCAGAGCAATTAAGCAAGAACAATTCAAGGCCTCCAAATCAGAAAGGGAGATATAAAATTATCCCTATTCCCAGATAACATGATCTTATATAGAATACCCTGCAGAATCTATACAAAAGCTACTAGAATAAATGAATTCAGCATAGTGGTGGGGTATAAGATCAACACACAAAAATTAGTGGTGTTTCTATAATAAACAGTCATAAACAGTCTGAAATGTAAGTCAACAAGACAAATTCAACTATAATTAAAATAATTAAAGAATAAAATATCCAGGAATAAATTTAATCTAAGATGTAAAGGACTTATACATGGAAAACTATAAAACATTACTGAAAAATTAAAGAAGACCCGAATAAATAGATATTTCATGCTCATGAATAGGAATACTCAATATTGGTAAGATATCAATATTACCCAACATGATTTACAGATTCAGCATAATCTCAATCAAAACCCCAACAGCCTTCTTTGCAGAAATAGAAAAGCTAATCATCAAATTCATATGGAAGGGCAAGGGACCTGAAATTGCCAAAACCATCTTGAAAAAGAACAAAATTGGAGAACTCATGCTTCCAGATTCCAAAACCTATTCAGATTACTTCCGGGAAGATGGCAGACTAAAAGACATGAGATTCTCTTCTCCTCTAAAAAATAGCTAGAGGACAGGCTAAAACAGCCTAGAAAAGGATCTTCTTGGGTTTAGGACATCAGGCAAAGGTAACAAAGCAGGGAAATCAAGACAACAGAACTGTGAGTTGAAATCAGCAGATGCTGCTGCTGGCAGCATCCCACACACTAAAGATACTTTAGAATTCTTGAGCCTGCAAGTAAAGACAAAGGCAGCTCCAGGAATCTACTACTCCAGGAAAGGGAGAGACACACAGTCTAAGATGACACAGCCTTTGACTCACAAATTTGGTGTGCTGTGTCCCAGGAACCCTTCCAGGCTGGGTAGGGCCATTGTTTGTGCCTTGGAGCCAGCAAGGGGCTAGAAATAAACAACCTTCCCAATCTCCTCCTCTACTAACAGGAACTGATTGTTGAGGACTCAGAGGAGAGTGGAAATATTTCCCACCCAGGAAAAGGGAGGGAGCTGCCAGAGAAGGCTGGAGAACTGTCTCAGAGAAAATCTGAATTATAAGGTGCACAGCCTCCAGACAGAAAGATATATCACATTGACATGGTCTGTGTTGCAACAAATATACTCCAACAAGGCACTGAAATGAGAGCTGCCAAAGAGTGTCATCTGCTGGCAGAACATGGAAGTGCATGCAAGGAAATTAAAAATACGTGGGAGAGGCTTTTTCTGGTCTCTATAGCCTCCCTCCCCAAGGCCCTAGGAATTGACTCTACAATCAATTACTGGATCCAGTGCCCAGTTTTGAGTAACCAGCAGAACAATCCTAACAATCCAGGTCAAGTCAAAATCAAACAGCAGTGGTAACACACAGCCTCCTGCCACTAAATCCCTACAAAAGAGAAAGAAATTGAGCACCTGCGTAAATTACATCCTTATCAGATGCCTAGATATCAGCAAAAAATTATGAGCCATACTAAGAAAACAGAAGACATGGCCCAAGAAAAGGAATACATCAAAGCCCCAGAAGAGATGCAGAATTTGAAAGAACTACTCAGCAAGAAGTGCACAAATTTCCAAACTTAAATTAATAAATTGAAAGACAATATGGTCAAAGATATAAATGACATCAAGAAGACATTGTGGAAGCACAAAGAATTTGAAATCCTGAACAGAAATGTTACAGAGCTCATGGGAATGAAAGACACCATAGGTGAAACCAAAAATACATTTGAGGGAAGCGGATTTGGCTCAACTGATAGAGCATCTGCCCGTCATATGGGAGGTCCAGGGTTCAAACCCAGGGCCTCCTGACCTGTGTGGTAAGCTGGCCCACACGCAGTGCTGATGCGTGCAAGGAGTGCTGTGCCATGCAAGGGTGTCCCCGCGTGGGGCAGCCCCATGCACAAGGAGTGCGCCCTGCAAGGAGAGTCGCCCCATGCTAAAAAAGTGCAACCCGCCCAGGAGTGGCGCTGCACACACGGAGAGCTGACGCAGCAAAGTGACACAACAAAACGAGACACAGATGCCCAGCGCTGCTGACAAGAATGCAAGCGGACACAGAACACACAGCGAATGGACACAGAGAGTAGACAATGGGGGGGGGTAATAAATAAAAATAAATCTTTAAAAAAAGATACATTTGA
This sequence comes from Dasypus novemcinctus, assembly GCF_030445035.2. NCBI lineage: Eukaryota > Metazoa > Chordata > Mammalia > Cingulata > Dasypodidae > Dasypus > Dasypus novemcinctus. Next base: position 79,364,409 of record NC_080678.1, on the reverse strand, counting down.
GGGAAGCAGATGTGGCTCAACTGATAAGAGCATCTGCCTACCATATAGGAGGTCCAGGGTTCAGTACTAAGGATCTGCTGGCCCGTGTGGTGAGCTGGCCCACATGCATAGAACTATGGAAAAAAATGGACAGTTGATAAATAAACCCACACATCTATGGCCAATTGATTTTTGAGAAGAGTGTCAAGTCTACTTAATGGGGAAAGAATGGTCTCTTCAACAAAAGGAGCTGGGAAAACTGGATAACCACATACAGAAGAATGAAGTGGATACCTTTCTCAAGTTCACATAAAAAAATTCATAATGGAACTCTCACCTAAATTTAAGAAATAAAACTATATAACACTTAGAAGAAAACATAAGGAGTTCTTTAGGACCTTATATTAGGCAATGAATTCTTAGATCTATGCCAAAAACATGACTAACAAAAGAAACAACAAATAAACTAGACTTCATCAAAATAAAAAACTTGTGAATCAAAGGACACTAACAAGAAGTGAAAAGGTTACCAAAGGAAGAGAAAATATTTGACAACCATAGGTCTGATAAGTGTTTAATATCCAGAATATATAAAGAAATCCTTCAAGCCCACAACAAAAAGATAAAACCCAATTAATACATGGGCATAGAACAAATGGCCAATAAGCAGAAGAAAAGATGCTAAACATCATTAGTCATTAGGAAATGCAAATCGAAACTATAGTAATACCTCATACCCAGTAGAATGGAAAAGATAGAGAATAACAAGTGCTGGCAAGCATGTAAAGAAATAGGGATCCTTGTATATCGCTGGTGGGAACGTAAAATGGTATAGCCGCTGTGGAAAACAGTTTGGCGCTTCCTCAAAAAGTTAAATGTAGGGAAGCAGATTTCGGCCCAATGGATAAGGCGTCCACCTACCACATGGGAAATCCAGGGTTCAAACTCAGGGCCTCCTACCCATGTGGTGAGCTGGCCCACGCGCAGTGCTGATGTGCAGAAGGAGTGCTGTGCCACGCAGGGGTGTCCCCTGTGTAGGGGAGCCCCATGAGCAAGGAGTGTGCCCCATAAGGAGAGCCGCCCAGCGTGAAAAAAGCACAGCTTGCCCAGAAGTGGCGCCACACACACAGAGAGCTAATGCAGCAACATGACACAACAAAATGAGACAGAGATTCTGGGTGCCGCTGATAAGAATACAAGCAGCAACAGAAGATCACACAGCGAAAAGACACAGAGAGCAGATGCGGGGAGGGGAGAAAAATTTTAAAAATATATAAAAGTTAAATGTAGGCAGCGGACTTGGCCCAATGGTCAGAGCGTCCGTCTACCACATGGGAGGTCCACGGTTCAAACCCCGGGCCTCCTTGACCCGTGTGGAGCTGGCCCACGTGCAGTGCTGATGTGCACAAGGAGTGCTGTGCCATGCAGGGGTGTCCCCCGCGTAGGGGAGCCCCACGTGGAAGGAGTGCGTCTCGTATGGAAAGCCATCCAGAGTGAAGGAAAATACAGCCTGCCCAGGAATAGTGCCGCATACACAGAGAACTGACACAACAAGATGACACAACAAAAGGAAACACAGATTCACGTGCCGCTGACAACAACAGAAGCGGACAAAGAAGACGCAGCAAAAAAGACACGGAGAACAGACAACCGGGGTGGGGGGGAAGGGGAGATAAATAAATAAATAAATAAATCTTTAAAAAAAAAAAAAGAAAGAAAAAAGTTAAATGTAGAACTACCATATGACCCAGCAATCTCACTTCTAGGTATATACCAAAAGCACTGAAAGCAGTGACTCAAACAGATATTTGTACACTTATGTTCATAGGAGTACTATTCTTTTTACAATAGTTAAAAGGTAGGAAATCCCAAGTGTCCATCAACAGATTAGATAAACAAACACTAGAATATTATTCATTCCTGATATTCAGTCATGAAAAGGGATGGAGTTCTGATACGCTACAAAATGGATGAACCCTGAAGAGAGCATGTTGAGTGAAATAAGTCAGACACAAAGGGATATAAATTCTACGACTGATTCTACTTGTATGAAATGGCTAGTATAAGCAAATTCACAGAGACAGATAGGAGAGTACAGGTCACCAGGGTATGGGAAGTGGGGGAATGGGGAGTTAATTCATATTGTGTGCAGGATTTCTATCTGGGGTGATGGAAAAAGTTGTAATGGATGGTGATGGCAGTAGTACAACATTGTGAATGTGATTAATCCCACCTAAATTTTCTATCTGGGAATAACTGAGATGGGAAATTTTATGTTGCATACATTTCAACAATTTTAAAAAAGAGAAAGAGACTAGAAAGACAATGACCGTGTAATCTATAACCCTTAACTGAATCTAATAATGAAGAACAAATATATGTAGAGCTTTACACCAGTGTTAAATTTCTTTTTTCTATTTTCAAGCAAATACTTAATGTTAAATTTCTTGAATTTGAAACCATTTATTAGTGTTTAAGGAGCATGATGTATGCAACCTATTCTCAAATGCTTAGAAAACAGATAAGATAGATAATAGAATGATATAATTAATGTGGCAAAAAGCTAAATGTTAGTGAATCTGATTATCTGGGTAGGGGATATAGTGGAGTTTTCTGTATTGGTTTTGTATTATTTTTTCAATTGCCCTGTAAGTTTGAAAGTATTTCAAAATAATAAGTTAAAAAATATTTTAAACATTCATTTGCTCACTTGTAGAACTGTGAGCAAAGATGATAAAAATTAAATTCTTCTGCCATATGTCCAGCAACAAACTATTATCTTGCTCATGCTCTCATCATCTTCAACCAGATAAACCAGTTTTCCCCACCTTAACTATGCCCTATCTTATTTGCAAATATTCACACACCATTAAACTAAGCCTACAATGTCTCTAAGCCACAAAAGACTCCTACATATTCTATGATACCACTTACATAAAATGTAATCAATTTGTAAAGATGAAATTAGATTGGTGGTTATGTAGACCTGGGGAAGGCATGCTAAGGGGTATAGAGTTTTTCTTTTTTGGAGTAATGAAATGGTTTTAAATTTTTTTGTGGTGATCAACGCACAAATTGTGATTACACTAAAAGATAATGATTATACACTTTGGATAGATCGTATGGTATGTGAATATAGCTCAACAAAACTGCTTAATAAATAAATAATTGTGCAAGAATAGCCAGAAATGGCAGCTTTGTACAGCAGGCGAAGCACAGAGAGATTGAAAGGTAAAGAATTTTCTTGCTTGTTTATTATTGAAATAATGAAAATGCTCTAATACAATGATTGAAGTGATAAATACACAACTATGTGATTATACCAAATACCATTGATTGTATACTTTGGATGAATTTTATGCTTTACTAAAAATGTATCAATAAAACTGATTTAAAAATTGTCTTTAGTAAGTCCAGGAAATGGATGTGGTTCAAGCAACTGAGTTCCCGTCTACCATATAGGAGGTCCAGGGTTTGATGCCCAGGGCTTTCTGGCGAAGGCAAGCTGGCCTGTGTGGTGAGCTGGCCTGCGCATGCAGAGTACTGCCCTGCACAGGAATGCTGCCCTGCCCGGGAGTGCTGGCCCAGGTGCAGAGCTGGGGCAAGATGACAAAACAAAAAGAGACACAGAGAGACATAATAAGAGACAAGACAGATCAGGGAGCTGAGGTGGCACAAGAGAAAGATCACCTCTCTCTCACCTCAGAACGTCCCAGGATCGGTTCCTGGAGCCGCCTGATGAGAATGCAAGCAGACAGTGAAGAACACACAGTGAGGGAAACGGACTTTGGCCCAGTGGTTAGGGCGTCCGTCTACCACATGGGAGGGCCGCGGTTCAAGCCCCGGGCCTCCTTGACCCGTGTGGAGCTGGCCCATGCGCAGTGCTGATTCGTGCAAGGAGTGCCGTGCCACGCAGGGGTGTCCCCCGCGTAGGGGAGCCCCACGCGCAAGGAGTGCACCCATAGGGAGAGCCGCCCAGCGCCAAGGAGGGAGCAGCCTGCCCAGGAATGGCGCCGCCCACACTTCCCGTGCGGCTGACGACAACAGAAGCGGACAAAGAAACAAGACGCAGCAAAAAGACACAGAAAACAGACAACCGGGGGAGGGGAGGGGAATTAAATAAATAAAAATAAATCTTAAAAAAAAAAAAAAGCAAAAGAAAAAAAACAAAAAAAAAAAAGAACACACAGTGAATGGACACAGAGAACAGACAATGGGGGAGGAAAAAATAAAAATAAATCTTGATAAAAAAAAAAAAAGACTCCAGTCTTCAAAAAACCTTTACTCAATAACCTTGGCAGTGCCAGACTACAGACTCACTACTTTTCATCCTTCTTATTTCACACATCATGCCTCAGGAGAGATGAAAGGAGCCACACCCTTCTGTGTCATGCATGCTGCTCTATCACCCCTTCAGAGCTCTGTATTACCCCAATGGACTACACATCTGACCTAAGGTTAGGCAATCACTCTCCCTTCCACGCAGTATGCTGCTATATGCCTTGAGGATGGGGGACTGCTCCCTTCCCCAAGCATAGAACTCGGTTCCCCATCAACACAAACGCACCCAAATAAAAATTAAAGAAGTACATCTTCAATATATATTTTTTCACAGTTGATGAATGTAAGACTAAGCTGAATCTCTGACAGAATGACATGCTAATCTGCATTACTCTGAGACAAGTAAACTCATCTTCTTAGATGAGACAAAGTGATTAAATACATTGTTTTTCATGCATTTCTTACATGTAAATATTGTAGTCGTTTGGCTAATAAATGAAGTTAGAGAGCCAAATAAGTACACTTGTTGGATGAGAAGTTAATTGCCTAGTATAAACTCAGCCCAAAGTCACCAAATTAGAAATTTCACGACATGGTAAACTGGTCTTCTTTCCCTATATCTACATACACAACTCTATTCATTTCTCCCAAGGAAAGAAAGAGATTCAAAACAGGACTCCTCCAAAACACTTTTATTTTAATATATCTCAGTCTAAGTGGGTTATTTTCCCATCTTTCTGCTTTCTTGGTTCATCTCTAGACCCTTCTAAAGGCCTTTAAGTAATTCTCCTGTGAATCAGTCACAGCAACTCTCCAGCTGGTAGAGAAGTGCAATTCTATGAACAAGATTTCAGACCATCATAGTTAGTTCCCCTCTCTTGCTCTTGTTATGGCAACAGCAAACTTTTCCACAGCTGAGGAGGATGTTATGCAGGAAAAGAAAAGTGAAAAGAAAGGGTAAGTCTCTATGTTTCTACTTATTCCCCAGAGTACAACTCTCCCAAAAGGAGACTGCACAGCACCTATAAAAGAAATGTCAGGAGTTGATATGGCTCAGTGGTTTCAGGACTGCCTTCCCACATAAAAGGTCCCAGGTTCAATTCCCAGCCCTGGTACCTAATTAAAAAAAAAAGAAAAGAAATGTCAGCAGAAGGAATCACATTCTACTAACATTCTAGAGGTAGAAAAGTCTCTTTGACTCCTTTCCTAATTTGATAAGTATCCTAAAATAGTGGAGGAAAAAATTGGAATAGCAATCAGGACACTAAGTCCGAGGCTACCCACTGACATTAATGAGCTGTGTGATATTGAATTTGGGTCTTAATTTCCCTGAATTACAAAGTGAAAGCATTAGTCCCTTCAAGCTAACTAGTGTTAGAAAAGTGAAGCTGGCTATAGCAACTTGACCTTCCACGAAGGCCAAAAGTAGCCTCTCAATGGAAGAATCAAGTAGCATCTCTAATTCTTCACAAGCAGATAAGAAAAAATAAAATAAAATCTTCTTAATAATGAGAAAACATACTTCTCTGACAAGATAAGAAATCCACTATAACAAGTGTAAACTTCTCATTTCTCAAAATTACTGGAAGATAATTTTGAGAAATCTTTTCAAGGATAGCCTATATCCTCTGATCCCTAATGGAGAAAGAACTCTCAAGAGGGGAGATATAAATTCACTATGTTATGAATGTCCCTGCCCTGTCTGATCATTTAGGGCATTCAGCACATCAACTGTTATCCTGGAATGCTCTGACATATGACACTCCAGAAGGTTTCCAGAAGATGGAGGCAGGAAATGTGAATCCCCTCCCTTCCCACTAAATAGATTTCCAATTCAACTTTACTATCATTTTTCTAAATGTTTTCAAGCTGAAATATATGAGTTAGCATTTGACTATACTGTTATAGAACTAAAATTTTTACCTCTCCAACAAGATTTTGCTTTGTTTTTTCTTCACGATTTTAAGCCCATTCAGAGAAAGGACTGCATTTTCTACTTTCGTCTGTTGCCCTTTTTGCGTAAAGCACTGCACAGGGCACACAAAATGTCCTTAAGATACCTAATCACATTAATTCAGGTGACTGGAGGTGACCAAACAACAACAAACGATCTCACCCTTGTTCAGGGAAATAAAATTAGATGGGGGGAACTGGAGAAACAAGGGAACAAACCAGAAGGTGGGAAAACTCCACAAGAGGAAAAACTAAATCAATAAATACCAAACATCTAAACAGAACTGAGTTATTTGCTATAAAACAGTGATTAAGTCCAATTGCAACAGTTCTACAAACACATTATGTATGCCCTCATGTTAAAAATACAAAAATTATAACATGCTCTATCAACAACACAGGCTCAACATCATAAATGAACCAAGACAATACGTATATCTGAACAAAAAACTGTATGTAGGAAATATTTGTAGGCAGGTTAAGTGATATTTGAGAAAAAGGGGGTGAGTGCGTAAACGAATCGGTACCTCTGGCAGAATCTTTCCAAGCAGTTTACTTCCAAGCAAGAAAACTAACTGGATTAGTTTAAGGAACTAATCCAGATTGAGACAGGCTTCTATCTTTAAAGCGATGCATAAAGACTATGCTTTTAAAAGCATGGTAGCATTGTACTTTGACTGTTTGAAATATGCCAAAAGGGTGTCCACCTGTGACTCTTAGGGGAATAATTTATAACTAAAAGTTTAGTTCTGTCCCCAAATAAATGACAGTTGAGTGCAGTTGTTACTATCATATATGTGTTCTGAACTACAGAAGTACAGGCATTTACTGACCAATACCACAAAGAATTCTGGAAGAAGTTATAAATCTCTTTTTATTATCTTAGAAAACAATCATTTCTTAAAAGCTTATCAATTCAAGTTCAAGACAACTATCTGGAACAGATTCTGATCGTCAAAATCTTTTCGCCATTAAAAAGCAAGGTCTTAGCATGCTCTAACACGGGGACTGGTCTTGAAAGATCAGGAGGTTTCATTAAAAAGGTAAACAACCTCACTAGGACCTGCACTGTCCTGAAAGTTAACAGTGCCTTAAACCAAGCTCTCCATACATAGTGATGAATTTCTCCTCCCTGGGTTATTTTTAAGTCTTCTAATGCAGCCATACTTCCTCTAGAGGGTAAGCTCTCTCTCCTTGATTTTTATTCCTTGGTTTTGGCAAGGTCTCCTTATTCTACAGGCCTTGTTATTGTGCAATAGATTGAAGGGTTCGCCTAGGCCCAACTGCCCCAGATTGGCTGTTGCAATCTGGTAGTCCAGCCCCCAGGAACGCTGCTAGCAATCCTGTACAGGGCAGGGGCTGCCAGCTGCGGCCGGACCCTGTAGCAAGAAGCCACCCTTCACCCAAAAAAAAAGCAAAATTCATAAGTTAAAATGAAGACCCCGGTCATGGAGGAAGATTACAGATATGTTAGCTAGCAAGCAAGAATCCCTTCAATAACATCCTGCAATCCTGCTTTCCAGTCTCCTCCCTCTGGAGAACATCCCAGACAGGAGACAGACAACCTTTGAGCTCCCTTTTCCCGTGACCAATTTAACACGCTTCACCTCTACCCCAGTGTTACTTATTGTAAACAGTTCCTGGTCGTACTTTGAAAAGTAATGCACAGGAACCTCCCTCTGCACCGCCTCTCTCCATATCCCCTTCCCCAGATCTGCAAGCCCATCCGCCTAGGGTGTCTGTCCTGTGACACTGCCCACTTCCACCCATCTCCAAACGCGACGCCGCCAAAACCGTACGGTAAGGCTGTCTACCACACCCGCCTCCTTTCCTTGGCTATTACTTGATTAATTTCTCTTCGCGGCCGGGGAACTACCCCCACCCGTGTAGCCACGTCCAGCAAAGTAAACAACACTGTCAAAGCAGGATAACACTAGGAGAGGCTTCCAAACTCCGCATTCCAGCCTCTTCCTTGTGTTCTAAAAGCACACAAATCCTCGCAGGGTCCCAGGAGCGAATGACTCCCCCCAACTTCCCTTCTGAAAAAAGCCCGGGAGACAACGCCAAAATCAAACATTACTGTGCACATATGCACGCTTTGCAAGAGGTAGAGATAATACGAAACGCAACGCCAAGTGTAGACGAATTTGCCCGGGAAGGAGACGCAGAAGAAAGAGAAAACTAGATCGAGTGCATAAACCTGCCACGAAGCGGGAACAAGAGCTTTTTTTTCCGCGACGGGTGAGCCACGTTCCCAGAGTGGGCGCGCACTGAATCGAGTTACTGGGAAGAGAGAACGCAAAGTTAAAGTTCCCGACGCGACCCAGCTTGGACACGCCCTGAAAGAGTTGCAAAGGACCGCGCCGGGAGTCCGGGCCACCGAGGACTGGTGCGGGCGCGCTCGGAACCGGCTGCAGGCTCTGGGGGCCGCGAGGGACGGCCGGCGCTCACCTCCCGGCGTGGTGGAGAAGAGCGTTCCCCCGGGCGTGGTGCAATAGTCATGAGGTAGCTGCGCGGCGTCGCTGATGGGCACGGTGCGGGTGGGGATGGCGCGGCTCTGGCTGGGCTGGTGGCCGCTACCGGCGGACGAGGACATGGCTCTGGGCGCGGGCTCTCGGGCTTTGTCCGGGGGCAGGCGGGCGGCGGCGGTGGCGACGGCGGGGCCCGGGCTGCTCCCGCTCCTCAGGCGGGCGGAACTGTGGGCGCAACTAGGTGCGCTCCGCTCGCTCCTCGCTCGCTCCCTCTTGCTCCCTCCTCCCGCTTCGCTCCCGCCGCCGCCCTCTCAGCCGCCGCCGCCGCCGCCGCCCGATCCTCCGGCCTCCGCCTGCAGCTTCAGCAGCAGCAGCAGCAGCAGCGGCAGCAGCGGCGACGACGACAACCGGAAGCCAGCGAAGGCGGGAGCCTGAAGGAGTTCGGGGAAGCGGGCCTGCCGGAGGTGACGTTTCCGCGGGGCGAGGCGGGGCCTAAGCGTGGAGGAGGCGGGGCCGAGCCAGGGGAGGGGCTTACAGCCGTGAGTGCTGCTCTAGAAGCCGAGGGAGTCTGCGCGAATTGTGGGAGCCGTGCGAGAGCACACGCGGAGAATTTTTTATTTATGTATATTTTTAATTGCCAGTCTACACTATTTTACTAAACAAAAGTAATTTTATTGCTCATTATTAAATATAGGCAATGCAGGCACGAGGGCTGTAAAAAAATCAAACGGCAGAAACATTTTGGGCGTACTTTCTCTTAGTTTTTCAATTCTTTCCAGAGGCATTCACGCTTACCGATTTATTATGTATCCTTCCAGGCAGTCCCTAAATACAGGCATAAAGCCACACATAAACATTAGGGGGAAAAAAGTTCAATAACTATCCACATCACAGCAAGGTTTAGTATTGTATTAGAGATGAAGAAACTGACGCACGAGAGAGGGTTTATCATGAGGTACCTGAAAATCCTAGGTGTGGAATGCTGATCTTTGCTCTAAGGGTTCTCAAAACATTTTGGTCTCAATACGCCTTTACATTTTAAAAAATGATTGAGGATCCCAATCATAATGATAATCTGTGGATTATGTCTATTGATAATTACAGTGTTAGAAATTAAAATGGAGAAATTTAAGAAATATTAGTTTACAAAAATAGTAGTAATAACATTGCATGTAAACATTTTTATGAAAATAATATTTTCCTAAACAACAGAAAAATGCTTATTCTGGACGTTTTTCATGCCAATGGAATCATAAAATATGCGGCCTTTTGTTTGCAGTTTCTTTCACTTAGCATAATAAATTCAAGGTTCATCTATGTTGTAACCTGAATCAATACTTCATTCCTTTTTTCCCTGTTTAAATATAATTCACCTGCCATAAAATTCACTCTTTAAAAGCTCATAATTCGGTGGTTTATAGTATGTTCAAAAGCTCTGCAACCATCACCACTAATTCCAGAATATTCTCATCACACCAAAAAGATACAATTCTGTGAAAGTTTTTGTGTGAACATAGATTTTCAGTGCTCACGGGTATATACCTAGGAGTGGAATTGCTGAGTCTTAGGGCAACTCTATGTTCAACATTTTGAAGAACTACAGACTGTTTTCTAAAGCAACTGCACTATTTTATATTCCAACCAGCAGTGTATGAGGGTTCCGATGGTATCATGTCCTTGTCCACACTCATTATTGCCTGTCCTTTTGATTATAGCCACCTTAATGGGTGTGACGTGATATCTCATTGTGCTTTTGATTTGCATTTACCTGGTGACTAATAATGTTGAGCATCTTTCCATGTGCTTAGTGACCCTTAGTATATCTTCTTTTGGAGACGTGTCTATTCAAAATATTTTGTCCATTTTCTAATTGGTTTGTAAGAGTTCTTTATATATCGATTTGTACGAGTTTTCTATATATTCTAAATATCAGAGCACCATCAAATATGTGATTTGTAAATATTTCCCACTCTGTAGGTTGTCCTTTCATTCTCTTGATGGTATACTTTGACACACACAGGTTTTTAATTTCAATGAAATCCAATTTATTTATTTTTTCCTTGAAGGTGTGTGCTTTTTTTGTCATATCTAAGAAACCATTGCCTAATCCAAGGCCATTAAGATTATAACTATGTTTTCTTATAAGTGTTTTATAGTTTAGTTCTTACATTTAAGTCTTTGACCCATTTTAAATTAATTATTTTATATGGTGTGTTAGATAGGAGTCCAATTTCATTCTTTTGAAAGTGACCATCCAGTTGACATGACACCATTTTCTGGAAAGACTGTTTTTCCTTCATTGAAATGTCTTGGTAAAAACTTGCTTCTTAAACTGAACTTCTTTGGGGAAATGTATTCCAGATGAAGAACTCAAGGAAGTAGGACCGTAGCAGATTGGCAGAACCCTTTTTTAGAATCAACACAACAAGCAATGTACAAGGTTGACTACGACGGTCCACTGCTCTGAGCTCTTCACATGCATCACTGCTTGCCGCACTCCTGACCCAGCTCTATGCAGTAGTCTCCATTATTAGATGCATTTGACAGATGGGGAGCTGAGGCGCAAAGGAGTTGAATAGCTTGCTGTATTAGTTGTCACTGCATAGCAAATTACCTCAAAATGTAGTGGCTGAAAACAACAATGTTTATTTATTATCTCACGGGTCCTGAGGGTTAGAAATTTGGAAGTAGCTTAGCCAGGTGCTTCTGGCTTGAAATCTCTGATGACGTTGCAAACCAGGATTATAATCATCTAAATGTTTCACAGGGACTGAGGATTTGCTTCCAAATTCACTCACATGGCTGTGTCAGGCTCGCTAAGTTTCTTCCTACATGGACCTTCCCTTGTAGCTGCTTGGTGTGTGCTCATTCCGCCAGCAGGATTGAGTTGAGAGAAGAGGAAGCTACAATGACTCTTTGTTGGTGGTTTTTTTTTCATTTTTTTTGCTTGTGTTTTTTTTTTAAGATTTATTTTTCATTTTATTTCTCTCCCCTTCCCCCCGCCCCAACCCCGGTTGTCTGTTCTCTGTGTCTATTTGCTGTGTCTTCTTTGTCTGCTTCTGTTGGTGTCAGCGGCATGGGAATCTGTGTCTCTTTTTTTTGCGTCATCTTGCTGTGCCAGCTCTCCGTTTGTGCGGCACCACTCCTGGGCAGGCTGCACTTTTTTTGTGCTGGCAGCTCTACTTATGGGGTGCACTCCTTGGGAGTGGGCTCCCCTACGAGGGGGACACCCCTCCGTGGCACAGCACTCCTTGCACGCATCAGCATCCATGTGGGCCAGCTCACCACGCAGGTTAGGAGGCCCTGGGTTTGAACCCTGGCCCTCCCATGTGGTAGGCGGATGCCCTATCTGTCGGGCCAAATCTGCTTCCCTGTTGTTTGTTTTTGTTTTTTCAGGAGGCCAGAAACCACACCTGGGACCTCCCATGTGGGAGGCGGGTACTCAACTGCTTGAGCCACACCAGCTCCCAACTCTTTTTTAAAATTATTATTTTTTATTTTTCCCCTTCCCTTCCTCTCCCCTCTCCCTTTCCTTCTCCCTCACCCCTGCCCTGCTGTTTTTTTAATGCTGTCTGTGTCCATTTGCTGTGTGATCTTCTGTATCTCTCTTTTTTGTCTTCTCTTCTTGTTTTTTCTTCTCTAGGATTCACCAGGATTCAATCCTGGGAACCTCTTATGTGTAGAGAGGTGCCTGTCAGTTCCTGGTTTTTGCTGCGCTTCACCTTTGATTCTCCGTTTCGTCTCTTTTTTATTGCGTCATCTTCTTTCTGCGTGACTCACTTGTGCAGGCACTGGCTCACTGCACAGGCACTAACTCAGCACATGGGCCCTTGCACCGGCACTCAGCTTGCTGCGCGGGCTCTCGGCTCAGGGTGTGGGCATTCGCGTGGGCGCTCGGCTTGCCGCACAGGCACTTGGCTTGCCGTGTGGCCACTCACATGGGCACTTGGCTCACCACGTGGCAACTCCCATGGGCACTCAGCTCACGGCATGGGCACTGGGCTTGCTGCACAGGCACTTGGTTCCCCATGCAGGCACTGGCTCACCACACAGGCACATGGGAAGCGAGTGCCTTTTTCACCAGGAGGCCCCAGGGATTGAACCTGAGTCCTCTCATATGGTAGACAGAGGCCCTATCACTTGAGCCACATCTGCTTCCCTCAACTCTTTTATTAGGTCATAAGTCTTGGAAGTCACAGGTCATATCATTACTTCTGCCACATTCTACTCATTAGAAATGAGTCAGCAAGTATTGCCCCATAGTCCATGGAGAGGGGGTTAGACGCCATCTTTTTTTTTTTCAAAGAAAGATTTATTTATTTATTTATTCTGTCCCCTCCTCCCCATTGTTTTTGAGCTTGCTGCCTGCTCTCTGTATCCATTTGCTGTGCGTTCTTCTGTGTCTGCTTGTCTTCTCTTTAGGTGGCACTGGGAAAAGATCCTGGGACCTTCAGAGTGGGCGAGAGGCGTTCAGTCTCTTGTGCTACCTCAGCTCCCTGGTCTGCTGCGTCTCTTATTGTCTCTCCTCTGTGTCTCTTTTCGTTGCGTCATCTTTCTGGGCCAGCTCTCCGCGTGGTCCAGCTCTCCGTGTGGGCCAGCTTGCCTTTACCAGGAGGCCCCAGGAATCAAAACCTGGACCTCCTATATGGTAGACGGGAGCCCAATTGGTTGAGCCACATCCACTTCCCAGACTCTATCTTTTGAAGGAAGGAGTATCAGAGAATTTGTGGACGTATTGTCAAGCCTCCACACCTGCCCAAGGTTATAAAGGTCATAAGTGTTTCAAGAGGAGAGACCCAGTGTGAGAGCCCTTATAAACCCCTGCCTGCATCACACCTGCTAATGGCCCTTTGGGCTAAGCAAATCACACAGGCCAGCCCAGAACCAATGCAGATTCAATGTGGACGGGGACAAGAGTCTGACTACCAAGAGACATAGTTCATCGGGGGCCACCAATGAAACAGTCTACCACAATGCAATCGCTTTTATCTCCCTGAAATATTAGTGTCTTTGTGAAGTTATTTTTTGCAACCCACATTGTTGCTATTTCCTTTCAGTTTACTTTCTCTACTTATTTTGAAGGCCCTAGAAGTGTTCCTCAGATGCCTGATAATCTTTGGCTGTCTATTCACAGTTAAACATTAAAGAGAGCCTAAATCCTTAATAGACTACCTAAAGGCTTAAACTACTTAGTATTCCATGGAAAGCTCTGAGTGGGGATAGAGTGAAGAGTGCTTGTGTCACGGTGAGGTTCTCGGTAATCAGACACGGACCAGCCATTTCATTGGGGGACCCCAAATGTCAGTGTCTGTGTATATTGTATCTTGTGCTGGTCAAGTTCCCTAGAAAGAATCCTACATAAATCTGGGTGCCAGGGTCCTGAGAACCAAGCAGGGGCTAGGAGGCAGGGGGGTAGTGGGGACTCTTTCATTCAGAATGCAGACTTTATTCCACCCACCCCTTCAGTATAATACCTTCTCTAGGCCACAGCTGGGTCTGGTGTCCCTGAGACCAACTCCATCTACTGCTCAACCTCTCTAGAAGGTAAACCTTTCATGTCTGGGCACTGAGGAGGGAAAGATGCTTCACTGGGCAGGAAGGGGGAGGAGATCTGGGTTTCCAGCAGCTCTTTTTAAACCAGTCTTTGTCTTTCCAGCCCCACCTTGTACCCCTGACAACAGACCTTGAACCTTCCCACAGTTCTATGACATGACCTGACCACTTTCTTGATAGCTGTCCACCTGTAAAGTTACATTTCAACTTTTCCCATTCAGCGAAGTCAATTATTGCTTGTTCCTTTGCTTTCCAGCTTCTGGAATTTTGATGCCTTCACTGGTCTGCTGCCATATCCTTTTCTGGCCTCCTGTCCTTATGGGTTTTTGCCTTTTGAAAAAGATTCTTGGGAAGCAGATGTGGCTCAAGCGATTGAGCTCCTGCCTAGCACATGGGAAGTCCCTGGTTTGATTCCTAGTGCCTCCTAAAGAAGACAGTGAGCTGGCATGATGGTCAGGCACGGCAAGTTGACACAACAAAAGACACAGGAAGAAAAAACACAATGAGAGACACAATAAAAGCAGGGGGTGGATGTTCCCAGTGCCTCCTAAGGAAGATGAGCAAGACACGAGCTGACAAGATGGGCAGGTGCGGCCAGCTGAGGCAACATGATGACACAACAAGAAGCACAAGAAGAAAAAACATGAGAAACACAACAAAACAGGGAACAGAGGTGGCTCAAGTGATTAGGTGCCCCCCCCCCACATCAGAGGTCCCAGTTTCAGTTCCTGGTGCCTAACGGACACAGCAAGTGCAAATAACGAGGGGGTGGGGAGAAAGAAATAAAATAAATCTTGAAAAAAACAAAGATTCTTTTATTTTGTCACTGTAGCGCAATATGTAAAAGAATGAATGTAGCTAGCTGTGTTCTAGTAATAGTTTATTTACAAAAGCCGGAGCTGGCTGCATTTAGCCTGTGGGCAGTCATTCACAGACCCTGCCTGTTGGGGATTGAATCCTGTTCCCCACAAAAGGCATGTTCAGGTCCCAACCCCCCTCTGCCTATGGGTGTGGGCCCATTGTAAATAGGATCTCTTAAAAATGTAACTTCAGTGCTCAGACTGAATGAGGGTGGGCCTTAATCCAAAATGGCTGAGGTCCTTATAAGGAAAGGAAACTGGACAAGAAAGAGGCCTGGGGAGCTGCCAGGAGCTGGAATTCAATGGAACCTCAAAGTCAAAGGAGGAGAAACTGCCACGGGCATTGCCATGGGACAGAAAAAACAAGGAACCCCAAAGATTGCCGGCCAGCCAGAAAATACTGGCCAGGAGGAAACCAGGCCTTGAACTCTGGCATTGTGAGCCAATAAATTCCTGTTGATAAGTCAGCCCTTTTTATGGCATTTGTTTTAGCAGCTAGGAAACTAAAACATGGCCTAAAACACTGGACTAAAACACATTTGTTAATGCCACAAATATTTACTGAGCACCTACTATGTGTCAGGTTGTTCTGGGGAGGAGAATAGAGCAGGAAACAGAACAGTGACCCTGCTAACAGGAGCATATTATATATATATATATATATATTTGAGATTTTTATTATTTATTTATTTATTTATCCCCCCTCCCCTTTTCCCCCATTGTCTGCTCTCTGTGTCCATTCGCTATGTGTTCTTCTGTGTCTGCTTCTATTCTCATTAGGTGGCTCCAGGAACCGATCCTGGGGCTTTCTGGAGTGGGAGAGAGATAATTACCCTCTTGTGCCACCCCAGCTCCCCTGTTCTGTTACATCTTATTTTCTCTCCTCTGTGTCTCTTGTTGTGTCATCTTTTTTTTTTTTTTAATTAATTTTCTCCCTCCTCCCCTGCCCTGCGGTTTTTGCTGTCTGTGTCCATTTGCTGTGTGATCTTCTGTAGCTATTTCTCTTTTTGTCTTCTCTTCTCTCCTCCTCTAGGATTCACTGGGATTCGATCCTCTGATATGGAGAGAGGTTCCCTGTCAACTGCACGATCTCAGTTCCTGGTCTCTGCTGCGCTTCACCTTGACTCTCCCCTTCGTCTCTCTTTTGTTGCGTCATCATCTTGCTGCGTGACTCACTTGCCCGGGCACTGGCTCACTGCCCGGGCACTTGGCTTGCTGCGCGAGCACTCAGCTTGCCGCACAGGCACTGGCTCACCTCATGGGCACTTGTCTCGTCATGTAGGCACTGGCTCACCATGTGGGCAGCCACACGGGCACGCGGGTCACCACGCAGGCACCCGTGCGGGCACTTGGCTCACCACACAGGTCCTTGGCTCACCGTGTGGGCCCTTGGTACCTGTGTGGGCACTCGGCTCGTCACGCAGGTACTGGTTCGCTGCACAGGCACACTTTCTCTTCTTCTTTTTCACCAGGAGGCCCCAGGGATCAAACTCAGGTCTTCCCATATAGTAGGTAGAGACCTTATCACGTGAGCCACATCCAGTTCCTTGTTGTGTCGCCTTGCTGTGCCAGCTCTCCGTGTTGGCCAGCAGTCCTGCGAGGGATGGCTTTCCCACATGGGGCAGCATTCCCACGCAGGGTGGCACTCCTGCGCAGGGCCGCATTCCCACATGGGCCGGCACACCGCGTGGGCCAGCTCGCTGCGTGGGCCAGCTTGCCCTCACCAGGAGGCCCTGGGCATCGAACTCTAGACCTCCTATATGGTAGACAGGAGCCAATTGGTTGAGCCACATTCATTTCCCTAATATATTTTAAAAAATATATTAGCCCATTAAGCAATAACTCCCCATTCCCTCCTCCCCCAGTCCCTGGTCACCTCTTCTCTACTTTCTGTCTCTATGAACTTGCCTGTTCCAGATAGTTCATGTAGATGGAATCATACAGCATCTGTCCTCCTGTTCATACTCCCATTTAGTACTTGGTTTGGGTGGGCCTTCCTCGTCCTGCCCCAGCCTGGGCTGTTCTACCTCCCTCTGAGCTCCCATAGCACCCAGTGCGTGGTGGCCCCTTGCACCCACCCTCTGGTGAGCATTGGTGTCCGATCCCCCTGCAGGACAGTGAACGCATCGAGGGCAAGGACTGGGTTCTCCTGGCCTCGTATCCCCACAGGGCCTGGCACAGAACCAACCTGTGGTCTGTGCTCGTCAAACTGGCTTTGAGAAGCCTCTGTGGACCAGGAAGAGATAAACATTAGACACAGCTGTGGACAGACAGGTCTGGGCAGCACAAGGCCTGTTAGGTTTTCTGTAGATGAGAATTGTCATAGAATTTACAAGCAATGAAATGCTCTCTTTTAAATAAACATGTTAATGAGTTTTGACAAATGTTTCATCCTTGTAAATACCACCACGAACTATACTTAGGACACTTGTCACCCCCAAAAGTTCCCTTGTACCCCTTTGCGGCCAGTGCCCCCCCACTCCCGGCACCGGCCCCAGGCAATCACTGATCCGCTTTCTATCACTATGATTACATTTGCCAGGTTTAAAGGTTCATATAAATGGAATAATATTTCTTGTACTGTTTCATGTCTGGCTGCTGTCACTCAGCATAATGTATTATATGTGTCAGTGTTCACTCCTTTTTATTCCACAGTTTGTTGAGAATTTGAAGGAAAAGGAGATCTCTGGCTTCTCCCCCAGGACCTACCATGGGGACCTAGGCGGCCCGGGGTGGCCTCAACATACGTGTCACTGGGTGTCATCTCCGGATGAGGTGCAGGGTGTTGGTGAGCCGCTGATACAGCTGTGACCCCCAGACACAGTGCTCCTGGGTCCATACCTGGTGGTTGTCCAGGATTAAAGGTGTAAAATACACCACTATTTTGGCAACCCTGTCTTGGCATTTTTTAAAGTTATTAACATAATTGGAGTTTCAGAACAAGGGAAGTGGTGGGACGGGGTCTGCTGTCTCTGACCCGGGAGTGCCCTTCCTGTAGTCATCTACTCCAGCGTTTAGTCACTCCAGCTTCCCCAGACACCATCCTCTTAACTCACCAGCCCTTGACCCCTGACCCAGTGCCCTGTTCCCTCTGGTTCTGTCTTTCCCAGGCTGGGGGGGGGGGCCAATCCCCAACCTCTGTAATATAGCTGCCCAAGCCAGAGCTATATCATCATGAGGATAGTGGCCCCTGACGTTTGGATAACGCTTTCCTACTTTACAAAGCAATTTCATTGCCATTATCTCATTTAATCCAAGCCACAGCCTTGTGATGTAGCCAGGCCACTTATTATTATCATTATTTTTTAAGATTTATATTTTATTTATTTCTCTCCCCCCACCCTGTTATCTGCTCTCTGTGTCCATTTGCTGTGTGTTCTTCTGTGTCCACTTGGATTCTTGTCACAGCCTGTCTCTTTTTGTTGCATCATCTTGCTGCATCAGTTCTTCATGTGTGCGGTACCACTGCTAGGCAAGCTGCACTTTCTTTGCGCAGGGCGGCTCTCCTTATGGGGCGCACTCCTTGCACCTGTGGCTCCCCTACACAGGGGACACCCCTGTGTGGCAGGGCACTCCTTGCGCGCATCAGCACTATGGGTGGGCCAGCTCACCACACAGGTCAGGAGACCCTGCGTTTGAACCCTAGACCTCCCATGTGGTAAGTAGACGCTCTATCCGTTGAGCCAAATCCGCTTCCCTTATTATTCTTATTTTGCACGTTTTATAAATGAAGAAACTGAGGTCCAAGGAGGTCACATGACTTCCCTGAAGCCGTACAGTCAGGACCTGGTGGAGCTGGGACTAGAACCCAAGGTTTCTGGCTGGCTGCCCTGTCCTCTTTCTGTTACACCCACTGGCTTCCCACACGTAGAGAGCATGCAGGGTGCCCCTTGAGCAAGTGCCCTTTGTCCTTATATCTGATGAACTCATTGGGGTGTGAGCAGCATCTGTTTCCTGAGCTTCTGAAACAAGAGATAGAATGGATTGAGGAGGTGATGACAATAACAGATAACATTTATAAGCATCTAGGATGTGTCAGATGCTCTATGAGGCCTTTTGGAGATCTTCTAATATTTGCAACTGCCCGACAAGGTAGACATTATTATGACTATTTGATGGATGAGAAGGCAGCCTCAGAGGAGCTTGCCCAGGGTCACCTGCTGTAGCTCGTGGACATTTCTGTAGCCTTGTGCTGTTGGGAACAGGGCGACCTTGCACTGGCTTTGGGGCCAGCTATGCTTGATTCAAACGCTGGCTCTTCCACCCCTTTCTGTACAAGCATGAGCTCTGAACCAGTTTTCTCGTCTGAAAAAATAGGAATAATCATAGAGTGTTTGCCAATGAGGAGTGATGGTCAGGCGTCCAAATGGATCCAAGAAGGCACCAGGGGCCACCAGGGACAGGTGGGAGAGTAGCATCTCTCTGTCCAATGTGCCAGAGGGGGCCATGCTGTGGTCTCAGACTCCATCCTTTTGAGGTCCTCTCAAGTGATGCCTTTCCTCTGTCATTGTAGACTTCAGAAAATGAGGTATGGCTTGTTCAAAGTTATTTAGGCATACTAAAGTCCTCTGTTGGAGCCAGTTTGTTTTCTGCCTATCTACTAAAATTCAGCACTTGTAGTTCCTGTCTTTCTCCTTCTTTATCCAGATAGTTAGTGGAAGGTGCTTCATGGGTCTGACTTTCCTTCTACCACCCCTGGCCTGCAGGGTGAAATGATGTCAGAGGAGGCACGCCACATCACATCCGGTGGCATCTGCTTGTTTTTATAGCTTGAGCTCCAACTAGAGAGAACTCTTCTGAAATGGAAGTGCACTGTCATCAAAGTAGCGGTGTGCCACGCCCTGTGCCAGCTACAGCCCAAAGGCAGGGCATGTGGTGAGCAGACCCAAGGGTGGTGCTCACCAAGTTGAGGCAAGAGGTATACTGCCCCAAGGAACTTCTGCCCTCTCTAGGTGGAGCCTCGGGTTTTCCATGGGAAACCTTTTGTGATGAGTGGGTGGGTGCTGTCGAGTTCAGGGTAGAAGACTCTGACTCAGTTACTGAGGATCGGATTTTCCAAGCCATCTCCACACAAGCTACCTGGCTTCTATCTACCCATCAATGAATGCACACAGAAGCATTTATTCAGCTCCTGGTCAATCCCTGGCTCTGAGTCAGGGGTAAATAAGGGCAGACTCACAGAGCTTCCATCTAGTCATGGGGTTTGGCTGCTTCGATGACAACTCGCTGCAGCCAGGTCTTCTGGATGAATTTTAATGAGTTAGTCATCCATCCATACTGAATTAGATTACCAGAAATCCTGGGGTGGTAGTATATGTCTGATTGTATCACCACCGCTTCTTCCATAGTTTCCCATTATTTTTGGAACAAAGATCAAAATCTTGAACAAGTTCCTGCACTGTCCGGCTACGTCTCTGCCTCTCACTTTCCGAGCCAGCTCCCCTAATGGGCCATGCTTCCTCCAGTTGCAGGCCTTTGGACATACTTTGCCTGGTTCTTCATGGTGAACAGAGTTTGAGGTGACCCCTATATTCCCCACCTGCTGTTTTCATGCCCTTGTATTAATCTCTCCTCCTCAATGTGAGCAGGACCTGTGACTTGCTTCTACTACCAATAGAATATGGAAAAAATGATGGGATGCCACTCTGGTGGTTATATTTTATTATATAAGAATCCATTGTGCCAGCAAACTTGCTCTAGAGGCTCTCTCTGTGTGTCTCTGTCTCTGTTGCAGACTTTGAAGAAGCAAGCTGCCATGTGTCCTTTAACTACAAGGAAATTAATTATGTCAACCATCTGATGAGCTTGGAAGCAGACCCTGCCCCAGGCAAGCTTCCATGTGGGAACTCAGCCTTGGCTGGCACCTTGATTGCAGCCTTCCTGTGGACTCAACTAAGCCATGGCCCGACAGAAACAATGAGATAATATGTGTGTTGCTTCATGCTGCTAAGTTTGTGGCAATTTGTTACTAAGCATAGAAAATCAATGTATTCTCTAATACTATAATATTCACCTAGTTGGCTCCTACTCATCCTTAATCCTTCCCAGCCCACTCAGATTCATTTTCTCCAGGCAGCCTTACCCACCCTTCTGCCAAGTTCTGATCTCCTCGTTCAAGGTGCTCATACCACTGTGTGCTTCTCTCTTCCACATGACCTGTGCGGTCATTACCCTGTGATTATTTAATTAACATCTACCCCTCTACTAGACTAGAAGTTCCCTGAGAGCCGGACCTGGACTGTCATACTCTCCATTTTCCCCTGGGGACTAGCACAGTGCCTGGCACAGGGCAGGCAATCAGTAAATATTTGTCCAATAAATCAGTGATTTGCAGCAAATCCAGGGCCATGGGAGCTGGCTTGTTCAGTGGCTCAAGGCCAGAGTGATTTGGGGGAAAGTTGGGTAATATAGTCCTAAAGCCTCACCTTTTTTGTGACATATCTGGACAACTAAAGCAGCAAGTAAATTTTGGGGCATCCTTGATGAGAGTATTCTGTGTCCATAAAACAGCCACACTGAGCCACCTCCAGGGCTTGGCATGGGTGTGTTTCTCTTGGAAACTCCAATCTCCTTCCTCCTTCCAGAAGAACATTTTGTACTTGGATCACCACGCAGGTCTCTTAACAATGCCCTCCCTATGAGTTTCCACCTTTGTGGTCAATGGAGGGAAAATGGAGGGGAGAACAGAGGGTGTGGCCAGGAGGAGGGTGCTCCAGCTTGGCAGTTTCAATAATGTCCATGAAATGCCAAGTAGCTTGTCCAGCAATACATAGAAAGAGAGGCACATGGGGTTGGTTAGCTAGAAGGCTCCACTTCTTGCTGTAAAAATAAGGCCAAAGGGCATCAGAGTTCTTAGCCCTGTATTCTCCAGCTGGACCTTTACTACCTGCCTGGGGGGTTTGACATCAGTGTTTAAACACTCCCAAATCTCTCTATCTTTAGCTATCGCTCCCTTGGTCCTAAGGCCCTTCCTAGGTAGGACCATGTTTTCCTCCATTCCTTCCAGCCAAGCTCCTTGAAAGAGTTGTCTGCACATGCTGATCTCGTTCTCATTTCCGTTCCTCCACTCCTCTATCACTTGTTTGGCCTCCCCTGCTGCCATTGCACAGAAACTGTTTTGATATCAAATCCAATGGATACTTTTTGGTTCTCATCTGTTTTTTTTTTTTTTTAAAGATTTATTTATTTATTTAATTCCCCCCCTCCCCCGGTTGTCTGTTCTCTGTGTCTATTTGCTGCGTCTTGTTTCTTTGTCCGCTTCTGCCATCATCAGTGGCACGGGAAGTGTGGGCGGCGCCATTCCTGGGCAGGCTGCACTTTCTTTTTGCACTGGGCTGCTCTCCTTAGGGGTGCACTCCTTGCGCGTGGGGGACACCCCTGTGTGGCACGGCTCTCCTTGTGCTCATCAGCATTGCGCATGGGCCAGCTCCACACAGGTTAAGGAGGCTGGGGGTTTGAACCGCGGACCTCCCATGTGGTAGATGGACGCCCTAACCACTGGGCCAAGTCTGTTTCCCTTTTTTTTTTTTTAAAGGTTTATTTATTTGTTTGTTTGTTTCTCTCCCCTCCCCCCCCCCGCCCTGGTTGTCTGTTCTTTGTGTCTATTTGCTGCGTCTTCTTCGTCCGCTTCTGTTGTTGTCAGCGGCACGGGAATCTGTGTTTCTTTTTGTTGCATCATCTTGCTGTGTCAGCTCTCTGTGTAGGCGGTGCCATTCTTGGACAGGCTGCACTTTCTTTCCTGCTGGGCAGCTCTCCTTACGGGTGCACTTCTTGTGCGTGGGGCTCCCCTACGTGAGGACACCCCTGCGTGGCAGGGCGCTCCTTGAGTGCATCAGCACTGCACATGGGCCAGCTCCACATGGGTCAAGGAGGCCCGGGGCTTGAACCGCGGACCTCCCACGTGGTAGACGGACGCCCTAACCACTGGGCCAAGTCCACTTCCCTGGCTCTCATCCTAGTGTTCTCCTCCAACCATCTCTATTCCCTCAAATTTTGGGGTACTGGTCTCTACTGCTCCTCTTCATTTCTTCCTGGCATCTCCCTCTCCATTTGCATCCGCTGCCTGCTGCTCTGCCCCTCATTTAAATGTTGATGTTCCCCAGGTTTTACCCTTGGTCCTCTTCCCTTCTCACTCCTCACCTCCCTCAGGTTAGCTCACCAATCTCACTGTATCACCTTCTGCCGGTGGCTCCCAAATCCAGAGCTTCAGCTCCAGGCTCAGATATCTAACTCATCCTTCATATGTCTGTCAGGCACACCTAGCTGCATCTCCTAAACAGAGCCTGCCATCTCCCACTGCCCCAGATCCTCTCCCTCAGCTGCGTCCTCTGACCTGGCTCATGGCAACATCATCCCCCCAATCGACCACCAGTCTTCTTTGCCATCACTCCTCATATTGAACCAGTCACGATGACCTATCTTTTCTGCCTCCTAAATATTCATGTGCATCCCCCTGTTTCTATCCTTTCTGCCTCTCAGTCCCATATGGAGAGGCTGAAATACTTGAATGTATATTTTCCCTCTATATTGTAATTTCCTTTTAACAGGTGAAAGGGGAAAAGGCAATAGATGCTCAGTGGATCTGGTCTTTGCTCTTTCTAAAATTTATTTCTTTAAAGATTTACTTATTCATTTATTTATTCCCCCCCCGCCCCTCCTCTTGCCCTGCTGTTTTTTTTTTTTTTTTCTGTCTGTGTTCTCTTCTCATTTTCTTCCTCTAGGATTCACAGGGATTTGATCCTGGAGACTCCTGATGTGGAGAGAGTTTCCCTGTCACTTGTGCCACCTCGGTTCCTGGTTTACTTTGCTCTTTCTAAAGCTGCAGCAGAGAAGTGGGTTGGTGTCTGGAACTGCAGGATTTAGTGAACTTAGTTAATGAGCTCTCTGTCATTGGAGACATTCAAGGCAGGTACGGGAACCTCTTGATTAGGATAGTGCAGCACGGACTCCTGCTTTGGACATGATGTGGGATTGGACCAGAGGTGCTGCTTCAGTGCCCACATCGAGCTCACAGATGCATTTTGTTTGGCCCACAAATTGTTAAAAATTGTTTAATGCATTGCCAGTATGAAAGAAATCTACAGATTTCAATGTAAAAAAAAAGAATCTCTAGCTTCTCTTGAAAAAAAAACTGATCTAGCAACTCTTGGTCCAGAGTGCAGCCACCATCCTTGGAACAGATTTGCCACTGTCCCATCAGATGGACCATTATCACAGTCTCTACCTGCCTGCTTCACACTTTTACATGACTGCCTGGACCCTGGAAACATCTGCATTTGCTATTCCTGGACCACGACACTCAAGTTTCTGCCGAGCCTGTGATATTTTGTTATCGTGTTTAGGCAATCGAGTGAATTTCCTTGGGATTGGCTCTGGGTTCCCCCTGTGTCTAATCCTGGTAAATCCTCCCTCCTTAGTCTCCTCCAGGAAGTATTACTGGACAATCTGTGTGGTACCTCTCCTTCCCAATCATCTTCCCCTTTCTAAATATTCCTCTGGCTCAGGTCTCTAGCTCTCTCTGAGACCCACTCCATTCCAAACTGTGTCTCCTCAGAGCCCAACCCATGATATCATTTTTTCCTTCTCAGGTATTTCAGTAAAGAATGTGTGTGCATATATCTTGCCCTTCCTTTGAGAGTGTTCATGAGTTTCAGAATAAGACTTCAAAAGATAGATGATTGAGATGTTTTCATGTAGAATTCTCAGCATCCCCTAGTAGGGTAGGAAGGTACAGATAAACTAGAGGCAATCCAAGGAGATCCTGAATCAGTTAGAAATGCTTTCAGAAAACTCTATTTCAGTTGTGTGATGGTTAGGCTAATATGTCAGCTTGGCCAAATAATTGTGCCCAGTTGTTTGGTCAAGCAAGCACTAAGCTAATTGTAATACAAGGACATTTATGGACTTTAGTCACCCATGAGGATACTGCATAGATAACTGATTACATCAACCAGGAAGATTGCTGTCAGCAATGAGAGTGCTTTATCCAATCATTTGAATGCCTTAAAAGGGAAAGTGATTTCAGCATTCAGATAGAATTTCTCAGCTCGTCTTTGGACACCCAGTGTCTCCCAGAAATTCATCAAGGACCTTCACTGGACTTTCATTGGAGCCCCTGATTTGCAGTCTGCCTGAGGAACCTGGATTTGTGCATTCGCACAGTCACATGAGAGACTCCAATAAAATCTCTTACTACTGACAGATATCTCCTGTTGATTCTGTTTCCCTAGAGAACCCTGACTAATACAAGTGGCTTGAATAAAAGCCACACAAGATGTCCTGAACTCTGAGCTTGCTGGAGTTTGTTCAAGACCTCTCGCTCACGGTCAGAAGATGGCAGCTGAGGCTGCAGCTATCGTATTCACATTCAAGGCAGGAATAAAATTGTCCCATTCTATGAGGAATGCAACTACTTGCCCAGAAACTTCCAACCAAATTCTGTTTCTTTCCCATCAGCCAGATCACAGAACATGGTTTCTCCTAGTGTCAAGAGAGGCAAAGAAAATTAGTATTTAGTTGGCATATTGCTGCCCCAAACAAAATGGGGAATGTTAGCAAGAAACAAGAAGGGGACAGCTATCTGTCAATATCCTGGTGATTCAGGATCAAGAAAGGCTGACCTACAAGAAAGAGTAAAGAGGATGGATGAATTAATGCTCTCCTGGGTGGATAACTAAACAATTGATCAGTAAACACTTCCAACCCTGTGTCATGAGAAGGATACTTTCAGAGTCAGTCTCAGGCCTTCCCTCAAGGAGCTTACAATTAGGATGGTGGCACAAGGTCTGTATTTGTAAACCATATTTTTCTGAACTCTGGGAAAGTAGTCTGAACATGAAAAACAAGGTTTATTTCTTTGGCTCAGTCCCTAACCGCTGACTTACAGGGACCTTTACCCCAAACCCCTTCCTTTGGCAGAGACTGCTAATTGTTCCCCAGGATGCATTTTTCTCTTCTTCCTTTTAGTAATAAACCCTGCACGTTGTAGCTTGGCACATGACACCCAGACACAGACTACATTTCCCAGACTTCCTTGTAATTAGGTATGGTCATGTGACTAAGTTAGGACCATGAGATACAAACCAAAATGCTATATACAACATCTAGATCATCTTCTTTAAGGCAGAACAGCTTGTCCTGGACATTTTCCTTACCCCTTCCTGCCAGTTCCAAAAATGATTTAACTGCTGTTGCACCTAACTTCTTGGACCCAGAGAGGAAAGGAATATGTTGAAGATGACAGAGAAATGCCTTGGTTTCTAGGTGAACTTATAGAACAGAGCTGTCAACCTTCCCTAGATGCCCTTTTCTAACCATTTTGTTTGATTTATAATGTTTTGAGATCTTCCTGCAAGCCGCTTAGCTATACCCTAATCAATATACTCTGAGAATAAAATAGGAACATCACCTTGTCTATTGCAAATATAGTTCTCTAACACTGTCAAGGGGAATTCTATACACCCTGACATATCTTACATATGCTTTGTTTCCAAGTCATAGAGCAGTGCTGTCTCTGACTTTCAGTTTCTCACTAGGGCCCAGAAACTAGGTTTGGGACTAGGGTTAGTTAGGCAAGTAAGGCCTCCCGGTGCAAAATTTAAGGAGGCACATTCAGGATCATGCAAGTGCAGGGCAAGCACTAGAGAATGAGTGCCTCCTTAAATTTTTACCCAGGGGAAGGGGATGTGGCTCAACTGATAGAGAGTCCATCTTCCATGTGGGGGGCGGAAGGGAAGCGGGGAGAAATAAATAACATAAATTTTACTTCTTTTTTTTTTTTTTTTATCCAGGGCACCTCACTTACCTGTGCCTATAGTCCAGGAGTTCCTAACCTTTTTTGTTCCATGGGCCCCTTTGCCAGTCAGGTGAAAACCACAGACCCCTTGCTAAGTCCACACTATACTTTGTATTATTTCATAAATATTTCACACCTGCACCAACATGTCCCCTCAAGAATAATGTTTTTTTGAATTCTTAATTCAAGGTCACAGACCCCTAAGGGGTCCGTGGACCCCTGGTTAAGAACCCCTGCATATATAGTTCCAGTCCTGCCAGAAGCCATTGCATTTCCATTAAAAAACTTAAAAATAAATTGCTCTTTGGCCTGACAGGATTTCACTGCTAAGATTTTTTCCTTTGGAAATAAACAAGTTCCAAACCATATGTACAAAATTATAGGTTTGTTGAAAAAGTATATAAATATATGAATAGAAGGACTTACATCCAACTGATAACAGTAGTTACCTTTGGGAAGTAGGTATTTTTCCTACACGTGATTTTTCCGTTGTGTTTTTTTATGTTTTACAAATTTTCTGCACTCTGCAAGTGATATCTTTTTTGGGGGTTGGGCATTAAACCATTTTTTTAAAAACTTTTATTTTGTAAGACTTTTGAACTTATAGGACAGTTACAAAAATAATACCAGTCCCATGCAGAGAACCCCAACATACCCCTATGCCCCTGGATACCCAGATCACCAGTTTTAACCCTTTGCCACATTTGCTGACTTTCCTTTCCCCTCCTCTACCACGTTTATTGAGGAATCCATTTTCTGAACACGTGAGTATAGGTTGTATACATTAAGTTCCTTGATTGCTTACATGCACATTTCCAAAGAACAAAGGTATTTACATATGTAACCACCGTAAGTGCAGTTATCAAGTTCAAGAAATTTAACATTGATATGGCACTTACAGTCTATATGGCAGGTTTTTCATATTATGTCCCTTTTATATATTGTATTGCATTTAATTGTCATTGTTTCCTTAGTGGCCTTTCCCTTTTTTTTAATTGTGTGAACATATATATGACATAAATTTTCCATCTCAACCCTTCCCGAGCATACCATTCAATGAGATAAATCACATTCATGATGTTGTAGTACCATCACCACCTTCCCTTTCTAATGTTTTCCCATTTCCCCAAGTAGAAACCTATAACATTATGCTTTGACACCCCGTTCCCCTTGCCCCCACTCCGGGCAACATGCATTATACTTTCTATCTCTATGAGCTTGCATATTCTCCAGTATTTTCTTTGGAGTTACCATGCGGCTTAAACTTAAATCTGAAACAATCTCCTTGGCTTTGATACCAACTTGACATCAATAGTATACACAGGGAAGCGGACTTGGCCCAGTGGTTAGGGCGTCCGTCTACCACATGGGAGGTCTGCGGTTCAAACCCCGAGCCTCCTTGACCCGTGTGGAGCTGGCCCATGCACGGTGCTGATGCGCGCAAGGAGTGCCAAGCCACACAGGGGTGTCCCCTGCGTAGGGGAGCCCCCCGCGCAAGGAGTGCACCCTGTAAGGAGAGCCGCCCAGCGCGAAAGAAAGTACAGCCTGCCCAGGAATGGTGCCACACACACGGAGAGCTGACACAACAAGATGACACAACAAAAAGAAACACAGATTCCTGTGCCACTGACAACAACAGAAGTGGACAAAGAAGATGCAGCAAATAGACACAGAGAACAGACAACTGGGGCGGCGGGGGGGTGGGAAGGGGAGAGAAATAAATAAATAAAATAAATATTAAAAAAAAAAAGTATACACAAACTATGTTCCTGTACCCCTCTATCCCTTCACCTTAATGTAGTTCTTGTCACAAATTACACATTTATACATTAGGACTCCCACACCACTGATTTACCCTTACATTTTATACATTTGCCTTTTAGATCCTACAGGAAGTAAAAAGTGGACTTACTGACCAAGAGTACAATAATGCTGGCATTTATATTTACTCATGTTGTTAACCTCACTAGGGACCTTTATTTTTTCATGCGGCTTCCATCTACTATCTATATTCCTTTCATTTCAATCTGCATAACTCTCTTTAGCATCTTTGTAGGGCTAGTACAGTGGTGATGAATCTCCTTCAGCTTTTGTTTTTCTGGGAATGTCTTCATCTCTTCCTCATTTTTTTTTCATTTTAAGAACATTTTGGCAGCAGACTTGGCCCAGAGGATAGGGTGTCCGTCTACCACATGGGAGGTCCTTGGTTCAAACCCCGGGCCTCCTTGACCCGTGTGGAGCTGGCCCACACACAGTGCTGATGCGCGCAGGGAGTGCCGTGCCATGCAGGGGTGTCCCCCGCGTAGGGGAGCCCCACGCGCAAGGAGTGTGCCCTGTAAGGAGAGCCGGCCAGGGTGAAAGAAAGTGCAGCCTGCCCGGGAATGGTGCCACACACAGGGAGAGCTGACACAACAAGATGATGCAGCAAAAAGCAAAAAGAAACACAGATTCCCGTGCCGCTGACAACGACAGAAGCGGACAAAGAAGACGGCAGCAAATAGACACAGAGAACAGACAACCAGGGTGGAGGGGGGAAGGGGAGAGAAATAAATAAATAAACCTTTTTTTAAAAAAAGAACAATTTATTTAAGTATATTATTCATACATGAATATACATAAACAAAAGTGTATAGTAGATGTTGTAAACTTACAAAACAAGCATGCATAACATCATACAGGGCTCTCATACATCTCCCCACCACAAATACCTTGCATTGTTATGAAATATTTGTAACAAATTATGAAAGAGAATCATCAAAGTAGTACTACTAACTATAGCCTGTATCTTACATTTGATGTATTTACCCCAACCCACTCTATTTTTTTAATAAACCATACAATTTATCTAAAGTGTACAATGACATTTAGTACAATCAGTGACTTGTGCATACATCACTTCGATCAATATTAGAACATTTTCATTGCTCAAAAAATAAAAAAAAAAGAAAAAGAAAAACAACAAAAGCAAACCACTATCCTACCCATACATTAACACTACTAATTACAAATTCTATGATGTGCTCTCACCATTTCTAAACATTTCCAAACAACTTTTTACCTATTCTGCACAGATTAAACCTCAGCTTTCCATTCTCTAACCACATTCTGTTCTTATGACTTATATTCTAGCTATCAACTCAATGAATTTGCTCATTATATTTATTTCATTATAGCAAAAGCAGATAATATTTGTCCTTTTATGTCTGGTTTGCTTCACTCAACATAATGTCCTCCAGGTTCATCTACATTATTGTATGCTTCATGACTTCATTTCTTCTTACAGCTGAAAAATATTCCTTTGTGTGTATACACCACAGTTTGTTTATCCATTCATCAGTTGGTGGACACCTGGGTTGTTTCTATCTTTTGGCAATTGAGAATAATGTCTTCATGAACATTGGTGTGTAGATGTCTGTTTGTGTCACTACTCTCAGTTCTTTTGGAAATATACCTAGTAGCAGTATTGCCAGGTCACATGGTAGATCTATATCTAACTTCCTTAACCACCAAACAGACTTCCACAGTGGCTGTACCATTCTACACTTCCATCAACAGTGAATAAGCATTCCTATGTCTCCACATTTTCTCCAATACTTGTCGTTTTTTGTTTTGTTAATAATGGCCATTCTAGTAGGTATGAAATGATACCTCATTGTAGCTTTGATTTGCATTTCCCTAATAACCAGTGATGTGGAATATTCTTTCATGGTTTTGTTTTGTTTTTGCCATTTATATTTCTTCTTTAGAAAAATGTCTATTCGGGTCATTTGTCCATTTTTTAATTGGATCATTTGTCTTTTCATTATTAAGTTGTAGAATCTCTTTATATATCATGAATATTAGACACTTGTCAGATGTGTGATTACCAAATATTTTCTCCCATTGACTAGGCTGCCATTTTACCCTCTTCACAAAGTCCTTTGAAGTGCTCATTCCTAGTGTATAGAACACTACTGATTTTTGCATGTTGATCTTATATCCTGTCACTTTTCTGAACTTATATCTGCTTTGTTATAGATATTTTGGGATTTTCTAAATATAGAATCATATCTGTGAATATTGAGAGTTTTATGTCCTCTTTTCCAATTTGGATGCCTTTTATTTCTTTTTCTTGCCTAATTGCTTTAGCTAGAACTTCTAGCACAATGTCTAATAACAGTGGTGACAGTGAACTTCCTTGTCTTGTTCCCGATCTTAGAGGGAAGGCTTTCAACCTCTCCCCATTGAGTAAAATGTTGGTGGTGGGATTTTCATATATGCCCTTTAATATGTTGAGGAACTTTCCTTCTTTGACTATCTTTTGAAGTGTTTTTATCAAGAAATGATGCTGAATTTTGTTAAATGCCTTTTGAGAATCAAATGAAATGATCATGTGGTTTTTTCCCCTTTCATTTGTTAATGTGGTGCATTATGTTAATTCATTTTCTTATGTTGAACCACACTTCCATACCAGGAATAAATGTCACTTAGTCATGGTGTATAATTTTTTAATATGCTGATGGACTGTATTTGCAAGTATTTTATTGAGAATTTTTGCATCTATGTTCATTGGAGAGATTAGTCCATAATTTTCTTTTTTGTAGTACTTTTATCTGGTTTTGTTTTTTTTGTTGTTGTTGTTGTTGTTGTTCAGTTTTTTTTTTAGTTTTGTTTTGTTTTAAAGATTTGTTTTTTTATTTATTTCTCTCTCCTTCCCTGCCCCCAGTTATCTGCTTTCTGTGTCCATTTGCTGTGTGTTCTTCTGTGTCCACTTGTATTCTTGTCAGCAGCACCAAGAATCTGTGTCTTTTTGTTGCATCATCTTGCTGCATCAGCTCTCCATGTGTGCAGTGCCATTCCTGGGCATGCTGCACTTTTTTCACGCTGGGTGGCTCTCCTTACTTGGTGCACTCCTTGTGCATGGGGCTCCCCTACGCGGGGGACACCCCTGCGTGGCACGGCACTCCTTGCACGCATCAGCACTGCTCATGGGCCAGCTCATCACATGGGTCACCTCCCAAGTGGTAGGCAGACACCCTATCCATTGGGCCAAATCCGCTTCCCCCTTTTTTTTTTTTTCAGTTTTATTTTATATACAAAGAACTATCATTGTTTTAGTCAGGTAGATGTCCTGGACAGTCCATTCAAGGAGGATCAGTGAGCCTAGCTTGATGAAGGATATATCCTTCATGTACTGACAGGAACACTGGCGGTGCATATTGAGACCGTATTTGCAGATCAGACCATGTCGATTTGAGCAGACTAGGTAAGAACGGGAACCCTGGTCGAATTTTTACAGATAGCTCCAGTAGAGCTGCTGGTGACTCAGGGCACAATGAGGGTAAAGGCTGGCTTTGGTATTAAGGTGAAGTTGGCTTCATAAAATGTGTTGGGTAATTTTCCCTCCTCTTCAATTTTTTGGAAGAATTTGAACAGGATTGTTATTAACTCTTCTTAAAATGTTTGGCAGAATTCACCTGTGAAGTCATCTGGACCTGGACTTTTCTTTGTTGGGAGATTTTTGATGACTAACTCAGTCTCTTTGCTTGTGACTGATTTGTTGAGTTCCTGTATTTCTTGTAGTGTCATTGTAGGTTGTGCATTTCTAGGAATTTGTCCATTTCATCTAGATTGTCTGATTTGTTGGCATGCAGTTTCTCATAATATCCTCTTGTGATCTTTGTTATTTTTGTGGGCTCAGTCATAACTTCGCCTCTTTCATTCCTGATTTTATTTGTATCATCTGTCTTTTTTTGTTAGTTTTCCTAACTATTTGTTGATGTTATCGATCTTCCCACAGAACCAGTGTTCGGTTTGCTCAATTTTCTCTATTGTTTTTCTGTTGTTGTTGTTCTCAACTTCATTTGTTTCTGCTCTAATCTTTGTTATATCTTTATTTTTGTTTGTTTTGGGATTGGTTTGCTGTTCTTTTTCTAGTTTTTCCAGTTTTTCAGCTAGGGCTTTGATTCTGGCTCTCTCTTTCTTTCTTTTTTTAAATTTAGTCATTTAGGGGTATATATTTCCCTCTCAGCACTGCCTTCACTGTATCCCATACATTTTGATAAGATGTGTTCTCATTTGCATTCATCTCAAGATATCTACTAATTTCTCTAGCAATTTCCTCTTTGACCCACGGATTGTTCAGGAGTGTTTTGTTTAGCCTCTATATAAGTGCAAAATTTCCCTTTCCTACCTGCTATTAATTTCCAGATTCATACCATTATGATCAGAGAAGGTGCTTTGTATAATTTCTATCTTCTTAAATTTATTGAAAGTTGTGTTGTGGGCCAACATGTGGTCTGTCCTGGAGAAAGATTCATGGGTACTCGAGGATTAGCATGATTTGGAGTGCAATGTTCTGTATAAGCCTGTCAGGTCCTGCTCATTTTTATCATATGTTTCAACTTCTCTGTTGATCTTCTGTCTGGTTGTTCTATTTACTGGTGTGAGTGATGTGTTGAAATTTCCAACTACTACTGTAGAGACATCTGTTTCTCCCTTCAGTTTTGCCAAAGTTTGCCTCAAGTATTTTGGGGCACCCTGGTTAGGAGCATATATATTTATGACTGTTATTCCTTCCTGGTGGATTGTCCCTTTTATTAACAGTTAACAGCCTTCTGCATCTCTTATCACTTTTTTGCATTTAAAGTCTGTTTTGTCTGACATCTGGATAACTACTCCTGCTCTCTTTTGATTACTGTTTGGTTGAAATATCTTTTTCCTACCTTTCACTTTCAGTCTATTTGCATCCTTGGGTCTAAGGTCTCCTGCAGACAGCATATGAATGGCTCATGTTTTCTTATTCATTCTATTAGCTTATGTCTTTTGATTGGGGAGTTTAATCCATTAACATTCAATGTGACTGCCACAGTAAATATTGCCTCGAATACCAGGACTCCTGAGGGCTCTAGAGACACCAGACACGATAGGCAGGGCAGATAGCTCAGGAGTTTGGTGACCTGCCAGTGGGCCTCACCTTAGAATTTATGCTCCCCACTGTGATTGAGTTGGATTAATTTGTGGTTTTGCTACACATGGCTGTTTTGCCCCTTCTGTTTGAACCTATAGTTAGTACTATACTTGGTAGGTGTATGTCCAAGAGACTTAAATCATTGGTCCATCCACGTGCCAGTTGGGCCCTGAATCTCAACAGAGTTGTAATACCTACCCTCCAGTTCATTGGACTCACCCAAGACAACTAACAAGGAGACGATTGACAATGCCCAACCCAATGAAAAGAGAGAGTCTACAACTGCAAGTAAGATAGTTCCATCCATCTGCCCCACAGGAGCTAAGTGCCCCTCTCGATTAGAGGCAGAGTGGGCATCACCATCCCAAAATGCTCAAGACTGGGGAATGAACAATGAAATAAAGTAGACTTACTATTGTTCTACTATAGACTTATTGTTATTCTAGTAATGGAAGAACTTTCGTCATTGATGTGGAGGCAGTGGCCACCAAAGGTTCTGAGGGGAGGGAGAGGGAAAAGTCAGTGTAATATGAGGGCATTTTCGGGACATTGGAATTGTCCTGCATGACGTTGTAATGATGGATACAGGCCATTATATATTTTGTCATAACTTACAAAATTGCATGGGACAGAGTGTAAACTATAATGTAAATTATAATCCACAATTAGTGGCAATGCTTCAATATGTGTTCATCAATTGTAACAAATGTACCACACTAATGAAGGATGCTGTTAATGTGGGAAAGGGTGGGAGGGAGAGGGAGTGGGGCATATGGGAATCACCTATATTTTTTATATAACCTTCATGTAATCTAAAGTTTTTTTTAAGTTAAAAAAAAAAGCATAAATCCATAAAAAAAGAAAAAAAAATCAATGTTATTACTGAAAGGCATTAGTTACTTAAACCATTTTATCCTTTGGCTTTCATTGTCATATCTTTTTTTTTTTTGTCCATCTTTTTACCTTTTGGTTACCCTTTCTGATAGTCTTCACCTCTATGCTCTCCTCCAAGCCTCTCTCTCTTCTCTTTTCTGGCTCCAGAAGTCCCTGCGTATTTCCTACAGTGCTGGATTCTTGGTTTTGAACTCAGTTTGTGTTTATCTGTGGCTATTTTAAGCTCACTGTCATATTTGAAGGACAGTTTGCCTGATAAAGAATTCTTGGCTGGCAGATTTTCTCTTTCAGCACCTTAATTATATCATACCACTTCCTTCTTGCCTCCATGGTTTGTGCAGAGAAATCCACACTAAGTCTTATTGGATGTCCCTTATATAGCTTTTCCCTAGCTACTTTCATAATTTGCTCTTCATTTTTGGCATTTTGAATCTGCATATTATGTGTTTTGGGGTAGGTCTATCTAGATTCATTCTAATTGGAGTACACTCCACTTCCTGGACATGTATATTCATGTCTCCATGAGAATTGGGAAATTTCCGGCCATTATTTCTGCCCCTTTTCCCTTCTCTTGTCTTTCTGAAACTCCCAAAACACCTATGCTGGTGTGCATCATGTTATCATTCAACTCCCTGAGCCCCTGGTCAATTTTTTTCCATTCTTTTCTCCCTTTGTTCTTCTCTCTCTTCAATTTCAGTTGTTCTTTCCTCTATGTTTCTGATTCTTCCATCCATGATTTCAACTCTGCTGTTGTGTGCCTCTATTGTATTTTTATTCTCACTTACTGCATCTTTCATTCCCATAAGCTCTGTTATTTTTCTAGCCAAGATTTCAAATGTTTCTTTGTGCTCACTCAGTGTCTTCTTAATGTTTTTATTTCTTTAGCCATGTTGTCCTTCAACTCTATGATTGGCTTAGGAGATTTCTATGAACTTCATTGATGAGCAGTTTCAAGTTCTGTGTCTTGTTTGGAGCTTTTTTTTTTTTTTTAACATTGGTTATATTTATTTATTTATTTTTGAGGAGGATTTTTGTTTTTAAAGATTTATTCTAAAGATTTTATTTCTCTCCCCTCCCCGGCCCCACCCCCCCCAGTTGTCTGCTTTCTGTGTCCATTTGCTGTGTTCTTCTGTGTCCACTTATATTCTTGTCAGCAGCACCAGGAATCTGTGTCTCTTTTTGTTGTATCATCTTGCTGCATCAGCTTTGCATGTGTGCGGCGCCACTCCTGGGCAAGCTGCACTTTTTTTGCACTGGGTGGCTCTCCTTACGGGACGTACTCCTTCTGTGTGTGGCTCCCCTACACGGGGGACACCCCTGCATGGCATGGCACTCCTTGCGCACATCAGCATTATACATGGACCAGCTCATCACATGGGTCAGGAGGCCCTGGGTTTGAACCCTGCACCTCCCATGTGGTAGGCGGACGCTCTATCCATTAAGCCAAATCTGCTTCCCCTCATCTGGAGCTTTGCATTGTTCTTTTACCTAAATCATATCTTGCTTTTTCTTTGTATCACTTGTAATTTTTTGCTGATATCTAGGCATCTGATTCTGATGCTGAATTTACTCTGATATTCAATTTCTCTCTTTTGCCTAGGGATTTACTGTTAAGTCGATGAGTGCTACCATCTTTGACTCAATTTGACTCATTCTAGATATTTAGGATTGCCCCTGTTTAACTGCTGAAACCAGGGCTATGGACCCAGTGCAGGCTGGTCTCTAAGGGTTTGGGGGAGGGTGGCAGTAAAGGCACCTGCTTGTCTCTTATTTATTTATCATTATTTTCCTTTTTCATGCACTTTTCTGGTCAGGCCAGCTGATGGTACTCTTTGACAGACCTCTCAGCTCAGACCTCAGGTACTAGGGGGAATGCCTTTGGTTTAACTCCTCGGGTGGGTGGGTGGTGCAGAAGCAATGTCTTCAGGGCTGGCCAAGCCTCAGAAACAAACTTTCTCAGAGGCTATTCTCCATCGTTGGCTGGCCACAGCTTCTCTTTCTCTGCCTCCTCACCAACCAGCCCAGGGCAGTAGGAAGGGTGTTTGAGAAGGTAAATTTTCTTCAGCTCCCTGCTGGCTCTCAATGTAAAAACAGTATTGTTGCCTCACCTGGCCTGTAAGTGTGAGACTGCTCCAACGCAGTAGACCAAGTTTGCTGGCCAAAACCTGAATTTGCTTTAGGCTGTCCCTCCATCTCCTCTTCACGTGGAAGAGGACCCCTGCAACCCGCTTCATCCATAGACTGCTGTTTGCTCTGAAGGTGGGGGATGGGCACTCCTACTACTTCTGCAGCTTTACTCATGGGAATTTTTCAACCGAGACACCTTTCCTTCCCCTGGTGTCTTGCCTCCCCCTGGTGTCCTGAACCCCAGAGCAGCCCTCCAGATGGTGTCTCCCTGTCCCTAGCTGTTTTCTTCTGGGAGAGAAGTGATCCCTCTGCCTCTCTAGTCCTCCATTTTCCTGGTAACCATCTCTCCTTTTTTAAAACTTTAAAAATTTGTTAAGTTTTTATTTCTCTCCCCCTCCCCCCCCCACCCTCCCATTGTCTGCTCTCTGTGTCCATTCGCTGTGTGTGTTCTTCTGTGTCCACTTGGATTCTTGTCAGTGGCACCACAAATCTGTCTTTTTTTGTTTTGTCATCTTGTTGCATCAGCTCTCCATGTGTGCGGTGCCACTCCTGGGCAGGCTGTGCTTTTTTCGCGTGGGGTGGCTCTCCTTGCAAAGAGCACTCCACGGCACTCCTTGCATGCACCAGCACTGCGCATGGGCCAGCTCACCACATGGGTTAGGAGGCCCTGGGTTTGAATCCTGGACCTCCCATGTGGTAGGTGGATGCTCTATCAGTTTAGCCAAATCTGCTTCCCTCTCCTTCATTTTTGAAAGACAGTTTTTCTGGATATAGAATCACTGGTTGTCAATTTTTGCTTTCAGTACTTTAAAAATGTTTTCCCACTGCCTTCTGGCCTTCATCATTTCTGATGCAAAATTAGCAATTAATCATATTGAAGCTTCCTTGTACATGACAAGTTTCTTTTCTCTTGTGGCTTTTAATTCTCTCTTTATCTTTGGCATTCAGCAGTTTGATTATAATGTGCTGTCGCATGAATTTATCCTGTTTGGAGTTTCTTGAGTAACTTGGATGTGTACATTCATATCTCTTGTTAAGTTTGGAAAAATTTCAGCCATATCTTATAATATTCTCTTTGTCCCCTTCTTTCTTTTGTCTCTTTCTGGGACTCCCACAATGCATATATTGTTATGCTTATTGGTGTTCTACAGATTCCTTAGATTCTGTTCACTTTTCTTCATTCTTTTTTCCTTCTGCTTCTCAAAATGGTTAATGGATGATTTGAATGGTCTAGTTCTGATTCTTGTTTTGGCCATTTCCAGTTTGCTGTCAAACAAACTCTGCCAGGGATTTTTTTATTTCAGTTAATGTTGTCTTCAGCTCTGTTTGGTTCCTTTTCATAATTTCCACCTTTCTATTAGTATTCTCTTTGTGTTCATCTATTGTTTTCCTGATTACCTCTAGTTATTTGTCCATGTTTTCCTTTAGTTCTTTGAGCATATTTAGGACCATTTTTTAAAGTCTTTATCTGGAATGTCCCAGGCTGGTCCTCCTCATTGATGGTTCCTAATACTTTAATCTTCTCCCTCGCGTGGGCCGTCACCTCCTCTTTCTTTGTTTGTTTTGTGAACTTTTGTTGAAACCTGGACTTTTTTATATTTTAGTGTGTTATTGCTGGAATTTAGACTCTGAGGCATCTTTTCCTTAAAGTACCCAGGTAGTGTATTGACAGAGCTTTCCCTGAATGTCAGAAGCCAACCAAAAAAAAGAGAGAAAGAGAGAAGGAAAGAAGGAAAGAAAGAAAGAAGGAAGGAAAGAAAGAAAGAAAAAGAAAGGAAGGAAGGAAGGAAGGAAGGAAGGAAGGAAGGAAGGAAGGAAGGAAGGAAGGAAGGAAGAAGGGAAGAAGGGAAGAAGAAAAGCATCTTTTCAGCCTTTGCAGATTGACCTGTGTGAGTTCTCTCCTTGGTGGCCTATCCTTCTGTCCATACCATGAGTTTAGAGAAAAGCTCCATACTGAAGCCTAAAGTCACCCTGACCTTTTCTGCACATGTGTCTTGTCTTGGCCATGTGCCTGTGGCTCCAGGAATTCCCAGTTCACACAGTTCCAAATGCCTCAACTTTCCTAGGAAAGTTTCCTCATGGCCCTGAGCACTGCACTGTGTGTCCTACACCAGCAGTTCCTTGCCCCAGGCGGCACGACTTGACTGCTTTCCCAATGCCTTCTGCAGGGGAGTTCTGGGAACTGGGAGTCCTTCAGGACACCACTGGGCACACATGCTGCCAGTATGTGCATGAGGGACTGGAACCAGAAACCTGCGTTGGGAGCACTGGGAGAACATGTGGCTCCCCACCAAGCCGGTGAGGGGTCGGGGAGGAGACTGCCAGGGCGCTGGGAGATCCTAGCTTTTAAGTAGGCTGCTTTGATTCGGCGCTCATCCTGTTCCTGCAGTCGTTTACCTGTTTTCTGGAATTTTGAGAAAGATGTTTCTTCTAGTTTTTTGCTGGTTGTCCAGCACTCCTGGGGGTAGACAGAATGGAGAAGCATCTCACTCCACAACGGGGTGAGGCCCTCGAGCAGTTTTAAAGGTCTGGTTTTCTTCTTCTAGTTTCCCCCCAAAGTGACACTTCGAAAAAAAAAAAAAAGTTTAACTGTCCCTCTTTTCAAAGGTGACCCATTACGCTTGGACTAAGCACCTTTTCCCTCCTGGTGAGCACCTTCCCTAGGCACTTTAAGCTCTTGCTCCTGTAGCCCCACGGAGTCTTACCCTACACACCTCCCAGAGTGCCCACGTCATCCGAGTTGACGGACAGGCTGGGGCAAGCCCGTTGGGGGCTCTGTCTTACCTTTCCCCAGGGGTCCAGAGGGCACTGTGGGAGGGGATATGGAGGCTTACAGGCCCTGCCTAAGGCTGCACAGAGGCCCCCTCCCCTCCACGTTCTCTCCCGAGACTTTTCCCCGGGTGTAGCTCAGGCTTCTTGGCTCCATGGTGGATAGTGTCTGATAAACCGGATTTTAATCTCGACTCTGCCGTGTACAAGCCACGTGACTTTGGGCAAGCGATGTAGTGACTGGGCTCAAGTTTTCACTTCACTGACGTGCAGGTAACACGGGGAGCTCCCTCACAGGATGTTCTGGACTGAGTAAGAATGCACGCGAGGGCGGATCCCAGCTGCGCGCGGCGCGCTCTCGTGGTTACTGACGCCCCCGTGCGGAGGTCTCGCCCTCGCTCTTAGTCGCACCATTTCCCAAACTCTCCCGGCTTAGGCCATGGCACCGCCCAGGAGCTGGCTCGAGCTGGAAGCCAGGCCGTCATCCTAGACAGCCCCCTCTCTTTCCGTCTCCAGATCCAATCCTGGTGAGTCGACCTCTTGGCTGCCTTGCATCTGTCTCCCGTCCACACCCGCTCTCCCCGGAAGACTGACAGCGCCTCCGCCCTGTTCTCCTTACGCCCATTCTTGGCTCTTTCTAATCCTTCTCCACCTTGTAGCCAGGGAACCAGATCATGACTTTCAAACCCTTCATGACTTCCAAGTGCATTTAGAATATAAAATCCAAAATCCTCCCTAGGGATTGCCAAGACCAGCCCGGTCTGGCCCCCGTTCACCCCACCAGCCTCTCCCCGCCCTCCCCCCTGCTCACCAGCCTCACAGACCTTTCCAGCCTCAGGGGCTTTTCAGGGGCCATTTCCTCTGCCTGAAACATTCTTCCTCCTTCTTTTCCTGTCTCACTGACACTCTTTCTTCAGGACGCAGCCTGAACGCAGGTTTCCCTAGAGGCCTTTCCTAACCCCCTGTCTAAATTAGGGCTCTTGTTAGTCTCCTCCCTGTGCTTTTCCTCAAGGCACTTTTCACAAATGATAAGGATAAAAATGTGTTTGTATGTTCTTTTAACATCCACCTCTAAAATCAAATTTAAAGTTGCAGGGAAGCAATGTGGCTCAACTGACAGAGCATCTGCCTACCACATAGGAGGTCCAGGGTTCAAACCCAGGTTTCAAACCCAGGACCTCCTTGAGCCGTGTGGAGCTGGCCCACGCACAGTGCTGATGCGCACAAGGAGTGCCGGGCCACGCAGGGGTGTCCCTCGCGTAGGGAGCCCCATGCACAAGGAGTGTGCCCTGCAAAGGAGAACTGCCCCGTGTGAGAAAAAGCGCAACTTGCCCAGGAGTAGTGCCGCCCACATGGAGAGCTGACTCAGCAAGATGACACAACAAAAAGAGACACAGGTTCCTGGTGCCACTGACAAGAGTGCAAGCAGACACAGAAGAACACACAGCGAATGGACACAGGGAGCTGACAACAGTGGTGGTGGGGAATAAATAAAAAATCTTTTAAAAAGTTGCAGGGAAGGGGAGCAGATGTGGCTCAAGTCATTGAGCACCAGCCTCCCACATGGGAGGTCCCAAGTTCAATCCCTGACTTCTGGTACCTCAAAAAAAAAAAAAGTTGCAGGAGGCAGGAACCATGTTTCTTTGCTAAATGATCTATCCATAGTGCCTAGAGCACCTAGATTGTGCCTGGGGCAAAGTGCACACTCAACAAAAATTTTATTAAAAGAATTAGTTAAATATTAGAATATACATCTCTGAATTTCAACATATATGCTCTATAAACTCATTCAAGTAGTATAGGACATCAGATCAATGAGAACTTATTCTAGGCTGGTTTGGTCTAAGAAATCATCTTGTAGGAGCAGTAAACATCCATCTGTCTTCCCATTCAACCTATCCATCCATCCACCCATCTTTCCAAACACCCACCGATCCACCCACTTATCCATCCTTCTATCCATCCATTTGCCCTTCTATCCATCTGTTTACTCAAATGTACATCCATCATTTCACTGAATAAACACTGTCTTACTTTGCCAGGGCCGCTGTAACAAAACATCTCAGGCTAGTTGGCTTAAAAATCAGGAACTTATTGTCTCACAGTTTTGGTGACTAGAAGTCTGAAATCCAGGTGTCAGCAGCACCAGGCTCCCTCTGAAGTCTGTAGCATCTGGTGGTCGCTTGCCAACAATCTGTAAATTGATCTCTGCCTCCGTCATATGGCTTACTCTCTCCCTGTCTCCTCCTGACTGCTTCCAAATTTCCTCTCCTTATAAGGACCCCAGGCATTTTGGATTAAGACCCTCTTTCACTGGGTTTGGCCTCACCTTAATTAATAACATATTCAGAGATCCTATTTACAAATGGGTTCACATCCTCAGAACTGTGGGTTAGGAACTGACCAAGTCTTTGTCGGGGACA
Organism: Dasypus novemcinctus; assembly: GCF_030445035.2. Lineage (NCBI taxonomy): Eukaryota > Metazoa > Chordata > Mammalia > Cingulata > Dasypodidae > Dasypus > Dasypus novemcinctus. Next base: position 79,322,356 of record NC_080678.1, on the reverse strand, counting down.
TAATTCAACCCCTAACAAATGCATGGTATGCATATTGATGAGAGATGTTGAAAGTTGAACTGTACTTAGAAATCATCTAGTACTGTGGTTCTCAAACTTTCTGACATTGATCTACAGCAAAAAAAAAAAAATACATTTTCACATCATGATCCAATATATACATCCATTTGTATAAAAATGAAACAAAAGTTTCATTAGATAATGCTCTTTTCACATGTGAATCTTGATATTATTTTTTTTTAAGATTTATTTATGAAAAGCAGATGTGGTTCAAATGGTTGAGCACCTGCTTTCCACAGGGGAGGTCCTGGGTTTGGTTCCTGGTGCCTCTTAAAAGCAAAGAAACAAACAACAAGCAAACAAACAAGCAAACAAAAAAACAGCTCAGGGGAGCCAACGTGGCTCAGTGGTTGAGAGTAGGCCTCCTGCATGTGAGGTCCTGGGTTCCATCCCTGGCCCCAGTCACCTCAACAAAACAAAACAAAACAAAGCTAAACTAATAATTGCCTTCAAAGAAATTTTAGTGTCTTTTGAAAAACTAAAATTCAGTAAGATGTGTTGTTATATGTGTGTGTACGGAGAATGAATACATAATTTAAAGCACCTGGCAGAAAAAATGATGGTTAGTTATAAAATTATTATTATTATTCCAAATCATTCCATGCTCTGTTCTTTCCTCCCAAAGTGCATCTCTAATCACATCCCTCCCTTGCTCAAAGATTTGCAAAAGCTTTCCATTACCTCCTGCAGGAGACTGTGGTGGTTATGATCCCCAATGTGTTTTCTCCTTCCTGCATTTACATCTTTTGGTGACCCCTTCCAGACTGACTCCAAGCTTGCCACATGACTACTTTTGTCTAATGGGACAACTGAAAATGTGCCACAAGCAGAGGTTTGAGAAGTATTTTCACTTTGGGGTTCGTCCTTCTGCCTGGGCCAAAAATTCCTGGGTGATGAAGGACCCCGTGGAGCAGAGGCCCCTGTCTGTCCCAGCTGAGGCTGCTAGACCACCCAGCCTGCCTGTTGCCTGACGAGGGCGTGAGGCCGTCCGCACCATCCAGCCCCAGGTGCCTGCCCGCCGACTGCGGAGATCAGCCAAGCTGGACCAGACCTGAAGAACTGCCCAGGTGGCTTACAGGATTGTGGGAAATAATACATGTTTGTTGTATTAAGCTGCTACATCTGGGGGTGATTTTTTGCAAAGCAAAAGCTAATGGAAATACCCGGCAAATCAAGTACTAGCTTCTCTTCCTGGCATCGAATGAACGTTTTGCTTTCTTATTCCCCAAGCTTCAGCCTCATGCGACTACTTGGTGTTTCCAGGAATGCTCTATGCTTTCTTACCCCTAAGCCTTTGCTCTAGCCGAGTCCTCTTGGAATGGTCTTCTCTTCCCTACTCTTTTGCCACCCTCATTCCTTTCTTGTCCTTTTGTGCTTATTGAAATTCAACCCATTTTTAAAGACTTAATCAAGTATCACCTTTTCCTGCAATTGGTGGCAAATTGGGAGCAACTTGTCCTATTTTTTTATTTTATTTTATTTTTTGTTTTCTGGTATGGGTGGAACAATGACAAGAAGTGCTCAAGTGAAAGCAAATGCTTTTATTTTATTTATTTTATAAATCTTTATTTATTTATTTCTCTCCCTTTCCCTGACCCCACCCCACCCCGCCCCACCCCATCCCAGTTGTCTGTTCTCTGTGTCCACTTGCTGCCTGTTCTTTTTTTGTCCACTTCTGTTGTTGTCAGAGGCACAGGAATTTGTGTTTCTTTTTGTTGTGTCATTTTGTTGTGTCAGCTCTCCACGTGTGCGGTGCCATTCTTGGGCAGGCTGCAGTTTCTTTCGCGCTGGGTGGCTCTCCTTATGGGGCACACTCCTTGTGCGTGGGGCTCCCCTACGCGGGGACACCTCTGCATGGCAGGGCACTCCTTGTGCACATCAGCACCGTGCATGGGCCAGCTCCACACGGGTCAAGGAGGCCTGGGGTTTGAACCGCGGACCTCCCGTTTGGTAGACAGATGCCATGCCCTAACCACTGGGCCAAGTCCGCTTCCCAGCAAATGCTTTTAAATCTCAGTGTTTATGTTTCATAGGGTCATATACCCATCAGCTTTTTTTTTTCTCCCCCTCCCCCTGGATCCCACTGTTTTGCTGTCTGTGTCCATTAGTTGTGTGATCTTCTGTGTCTGTTTCTTTTTATCTTCTCTTCTCGTCTTCTCCTCTAGGATTCACCTAGATTCAATCCCAGGGACCTCCAATGTGGGAGAGAGGTTCCCTGTCACTTGTGCCACCTCATTTCCTGGTTTCTGTTGCGTCTTGCCTTGACTCTCCCCTATGTCTTTCTTTTATTGCGTCATCATCTTGCTGCATTGCTGCATTCCTCGCTGTGCAGGCATGCTTTTACTTGGAGACACCAGGGATCGAACCCAGGTCCTCCCATATGGTAGATGGAAGCCCAATCGTTTGAGCCACATCTGCTTCCCTCAATCTGTCCTTGAAACTCTTTATTTTGTACTACCCAACTCATATGCAATATTACAGTGTTTCCCAAGGCGGGAACTGTATTTTTGATAGTACAGGAGTACTGGCATGAGAGAGTTATTCCTTTTTCATATTCTTTTCAATCATTTTGAAAGCAAAGGTGCTGGTATGTTATTATCGTCTCTGGAACTCTTGCTAAACTCTTTTTTATAATAGAGAGAGCAAGCCCCAGGCCCAGACCTTTGGCAGACCACAGTAATTTGCTAGAATTAAATAACATTGGGGAAGTGGACTTGGCCCAGTGGTTAGGGCGTCTGTCTACCACATGGGAGGTCTGCGGTTCAAACCCTGGGCCTCCTTGACCCGTGTGGAGCTGGCCCATGCACGGTGCTGATGTGCACAAAGAGTGCCCTGCCACGCAGGGGTGTCCCCTGCGTAGGGGAGCCCCACGCGCAAGGAGTGCACCTGTAAGGAGAGCCGCCCAGCGCGAAAGAAAGTGCAGTCTGCCTAAGAATGGTGCCGCCCACATGGAGAGCTGACACAACAAGATGACGCAACAGAAAGAAACAGATTCCGGTGCTGCTGACAACAACGGAAGCGGACAAAAAAAGAACAGGCAGCAAGTGGACACAGAGAACAGACAACTGGGGCGGGTGGGGGAAGAGGAGAGAAATAAATAAATAAATAAATCTTTAAAAAAAAGTTTAAAAAAATAAATAACATTGTTTCATTTTCATTGTAGTTATTTTTCCATTTATGCTCTATTTATGGCAAGTGATACTGGTTTCCATTTGTAGTAATGATATAAAGTTTAATTTTAAAAAAAGTTAAAATTAAGTCAATTTAGAGGGGAAAAGAAGAAAATAACAATATGGTATGCTGATAAACCTGCTTTCTGGAACAAAAAAAAAAAGCCCTGATTCAGTGTGTGCTTATTTCCTGGTGTAAATTTTCCCACCATGGCCTGTTTTAGGCAATCAAAGTGATGTAACCAAATGCAAAGCAGGAATAGATGTGCAGAATCAGCTGTCTGAGCCCTGTGTGGGGTTCAGCTACAGCAAAAACCAGGAGGGGGTTTGGCATGACTGAAGCCTGAGAAACCCTTTATTACGGTCTCTTTTGTATGGATATTATTTCCCACATTAGTGTGCAGGCACCTTGAGGGTACTGACTGCTTCATGCTCATCTTTGCAAATCCTGTGGTACCTGGCAGGAGCTTCATGGTGGACACCTCTCACCAGCTGAGACTTCTGGAAGAGGGACTGGGTGAACGTCTCTTCTGCCTGAGGGCGGCAGTGACTCGGAGTGACCTCCAGTTCTTGGTTCTTAGTAACTCAGCCCCAGGCAGAGGCGAGGCTCCAGGGAGGAGGGGAGGATGCATGGGTATCTGGCTCACACTTGTCCGTGGACTTCTCATTTTCATTCCACCCCACGGTTTGTAAGATGAGAGCAAATATGAGGAGAACAGAATGGACTAGGAGAGATTTAAGGCCTTGAGATGGCTTCTGGGAATTCTCCCCACCAGGGTCCTCAGTCAAAGGAGGTGGCCTGTTGGCTCTGTCTACAGGACAGCATGCCTTCCACAAATTCCCTGAGAATTTACCCTGCTCAAGGAGAGGGAGACCCTCCAGGGAACAGCCAGATAACAATTTTTGTCATTGTGCAATAGGTTTTCTATCTGGCAAGCAGGACTCAAGCATCGATGGGGGCTGTGCCCAAGCCCAGGCAAATACTCAAGGCTCTCTGTTCGTAGGTGAAGGGCGTGTGGCTTCCAGTGCACGTGGCCAGGCTTGGGCTGAGTCTCTAAGGGGTCCATGCTTTGGATTTCTTCAGAGGAACCCGTGTGGGGCCAGCTAAGCTTCTTCCTGGATTCCTTATTTGCTATACTAAAACTGAAGGTGAATTGTATACTTAAAAGTAGCTAAATTGGGAATTGTTATGTTCTATATATGTTGCCACAATAAAACAATAACAACAAAATGGAAGTCGGCAATGATGGTTTGAGGGGTCTGTATCCCAGCTATGAGGGATAATATTTTGCCAATTAATTAACATTGAATCGAGTCTGCGAGTAGTGCGACAAAGTCTTATCGCTGCCAATAAACAATTAATGAGCACCCATTATGTGCTAGGTGTTGTGGGGATATTGATTGAGCACTGTGGTAGTTTGCAAAACTAGCCCCACTTCTTTATTCATCCCTGTATCCCTGTCCTGTGCAATGTGACTTCTGTGTATCCCCCCGCCCCAATCAGGAAATGGAGTCTATTTTCCCACCCCTTGACTTGGGGTGGCCTTGTGAATTAGTGTAGTCAGTACCACTGTGGAAGGGACACAGAGTCAGTTTGTTTTTTAAAGATTTATTTATTTATCCCCACCCAATTGTTTGTGCTCGCTGTCTGCTGTGTCCATTTGCTGTGTGTTATTCTGTGTTTGCTTTTCTTCTCTTTTAGGTGCACTGGAAACCAATCCTGGGACATTCTGGAGTGGGAGAGAAGCGCTCAATCATTTGTGCCACCTCAGCTCCCTGGTCTGCTGCGTCTCCTGTGTGTGGGCCAGCACTCCAGCACGGGCCAGCTTGCCACGTGGGCCAGCTTGTTCTTCACCAGGAGTCCCCAGGATTCGAACCCTAGAGCTCCTATATGGTAGATGGGAGCCCAATTGCTTGAGCCACATCCACTTCCCACACAGTGCCTGTTTTGAACCTAGGCCTCAAGAGACCTTGCATGATTTCACTCTTGCTCTTGGAACCCTACAACTCCAGGGGACCAAGCCTGGGCTAGCCTGCTAGTGGATGAGAGACATGTGGCCTGGTTGCTCCCAATGCCCCAGTCGACATCTAGCCACCCCCAAGAGCAGAGGCACTGGCTGCCTGGCACCTGATACAGGTGAATGTGGGAGTCTATCTGAGATTGGAAGAATTGTCCTGTTAAGCCCAGCCTAAAATGCTGACCCATAAAATCATGAGCTAAATAAATGGCTGCTGCTTTAATCCACTAAATTTTGGGATGGTTTGTTATGCAGCAAATGTTAACTGATGCAAGCACGTACCCTGTGCTAGGTTCTGGCCTGGGTAAAATTGGGCAGTCTTGTGTGGGAAGTCTTGTGAGGAAATGGCACAGTACTGGGTACAGAGCAGCAAGTCCTCTAGGGGAGCAGCAGACTCAGGGGAATTAGAGGGGGGGCATGTGAGCTGGGGAGGAGTCTTGTCCACATGGAATTGGAGGGTCCTGGGTGAAATTCCAAGAAGAGGCCTCTGAGTGAGGTAAAAGGATGAATGTGAGAAACCCCAGACAGAGGCCATCAGTCAGGTGCTATTTTTTGAGCCCTTACAATGTGCATGGAAGCATTGTCCTGTGTATGGCTTAGTAGAGGAGAGAAAATATCACATGTCAAAGTTGGCCAAGAAATGGAAGGCTGGTTTGAAATGAATCATAAGGAGCGGTGTCTGCTTTGTCTAGAATAATGAGGATCTTGGTTAGGAAAAAACAGGACTCCACCTATTTGTTATTTATCTCTGGTACCTGGCAGGGGTGGGGTGGTGATGAACCGGGTGGGTTGGGGAGACGCCTCCATTGTCTTTCTGGGAAGGAAAGAGGAGTCAGAAAATCATGACTGCTCAGGCTCCCCAGAACTGGGGACTCCTAGAGCATCTGTGTCTGATTCATCCAGGTACACCCCAAGGCACAGAGCTTTGCACCTGCTCCACACTCAGTTTTGAAAGATTTATTTTGGAGACGATTCTTATTCCCTTCCCTTTACTCCTACTCATGCATCAAGGCCCCGGGGGGAATGTGCACTCCTTGTCTGACTGATCCCAACCCCCAGAGACTGAATTAAATGTTCTTTCTTTAGGACTTTCACAAACTTAATACAGGCTTCTGTTTGAGGACTCAACACATTTATCATTTATCATCGTCTGGTTGAGAGAGGTGCCTTATTCTCCTTTGTCTTCTCCTTAGTGTCTAGGAAAGGGCACATGGCAAGTCCTGCATAAATGAAGGCCTGGAGAGCTGCGACTTTTCCCTGAGTGACTATCATGGCTAGGAGTATATGAATAATTTCATACATTAATCCTCATAATGACCCACGGAGCAGGTTCCTATTTTATAGATGAGTACGTTGGGCTTCAGAAAGGTGAAATAACTTAGTAAAGCCTGAATTACTGTCTCTAAATTGATGAATGGGCGCCTGAAGACATCCAAATGAGTTTTTTGCTCCCATCTTCACTTTTTTCAAAGTACCCCTGATTTGGCTAATTCAACGCCATTCCCTCAAGGAAAAAACCATCTGGAGCCCGAGTCCTATTGATACTTGCACGTTCCGGTCTACAACGGTCCCCACCCCAACCCCACGAAAGGATCTTCCTCCCAGACACCGCACACAAAGCGGAGCCGCTTTCCGGACCAGAGCGCGCGGGCCGCACGTCCGCGCGCGCCTCTCCCGGGAGCCGCGTGAGGCCCCGCGCGCGCTGATTGGCTCCGCGCGGCCCGTGGTCCTCCGCCTGGGCCCGCCCCGGCGCCTGCCCCGGCGCGGTGATTGGTCGGGCGGCCGTGCGCGCGGCGCGCAGAGACCGCAGCCGCGCGCCCCTCCCCGGCCGGCCCGCGCTCGCGGCTGTTGCACCGGGCGCCGGCGGCGGCCGAGGGAGCGTGACTGCGCTGCGCAGGGCGCTAGGAGGCATTGTCGCCGTAAGTGGAGCAGAAAGCGGCCCGAGACTGCGCCATACGCTTCGTGCCCCGCACAGTAGCCTGAGGCTACGCGTTTGAGGGGCTAGGGCAGAGAGGGAGAGAAGTGTCCCCGTGCTGGCAGCGCACCCTCCCCCTCCCCCTCCCCCAGGTCACCCCGTGGGAAAGAGCAGCGGTGCATCAGCTGCGGCTTCTGCAGTGCCGAGGGGCCCGGCTCCCTGCGGGCTCTTGCTTGCAGGCAGCAGCTGGACCTGGATGGCCCAGGGGAGTGGGTGCAGCCGTCCCAGGGGACAGGGAGTCCCGGGAAGCGCTCCCGGGCGGGTCCCCTTCCCCGCGGGAGGTGCCTTTGCAGGTAGAGGCTTCTGTGCACTTCGTCACCGAGGCAGCACTAAGGCGTGCCTGTCGGTCTCCGGCGCCTTTCCGTGCGCCCGGGCCAGCGCGGGAACCCCCAGCCCTATGTGGTCGCCACCGTTCTCCTCTCGGTTTTATTCTCCCCAGTCCCCGCCTGCCAGTCGAGCGGAAGGCCGGCGACGCGGAGCCATTGGCTGCAGGCGCCGGGGGGTGGGGAAGACGGGCGAGGCAGGCTCCGTGGGCGTGGGGCGCGGGGCCCTGACCGGGGCACCGCGCACTGTCCTGGGAGGCGCAGTCCGAGGGTGCCTAGGTGTCCATAGGAGATCACGCGCAGGGCTCCCCGAACCCCGTGGTGGAAAAACAAGGCCTCATTCCGTCCTGTTTACGCCCCAGCGTTTCTTTCCTTTGGGTGGGAAAGTGGGTCAACTCTGTTTTGGCGTTGGGTGTGCTTTTGGGGTACAGCTACTTGGCTCCGATCCAGCTCTCAGCCCCTCATCTTTCCATCCACATGCCCCTTAGTGTGGTCTAAAGGACCGGCTTGAGCCAGCGGTGGGGGGAGCTCGCACACATGGCTCCGGAGGCTCCAGTTGCGGGTAGGAGTGGCTGCCAGGCTAAGTTTCCAAATGACCGCACCAGTAACTAAATATAGGAGCAGCCGGTGCAGACCGGGTGTCTTAGCAGCTCCGTTGCACAGATCTCCAGATTGCAGATTAGATGTCTTACTGGTACGGGTGGGAGCCCTTGTCAGGGTTTTAGCCAAAATCACCCCTCCCCAGGCTTGTATCCAGGTGAAACCAGGCTGTGGGTACAGGAGGGCAGCACTGCCAGCTCCCACAGAGCAGGGTAGCATTTCTTTTCTGGCATTCAATTTACTACATCCTAACTTCCTGTCTGTACCTGTTTAATCCACCTATTGGTAATGCCTTAGTATGGGAAGCACTTACTGGCTTGCAAAGCCCTTTCTCAAAAGTTGTAAGCCATTTACTTCTCGTAACAACCCCACGAGGAAGGTGGCATTTCCATTTTACCCATGGGGCTGCTCATAACAGTGATAACTTTCCAAATGTCTGGCTGGATTATGCTGTTCTCAAAAAATTTTTCCATAGTGCCCTGCAGAGGAACAGAGGACAGACTTACAGGAATGCATCCAGGACCAGACTGGCTGCCTGTGCTCTGCTCCCTGGTATCTGCTGCACAGACCCTACCTCAGTTCCTTCTGCCATGCCGAGCACCCTCGTGGCTGAGCAGGAGGGCACTGCTCTCTGGGCCTGGATACAGGGCCTTGCTGGTATCGCACCCAGTCTGCCTTCTGTCAGTGAAGTTCTCTTATACCTGGTGGCACACTCACTCTGGCCGACACCCTGTCTCTGTGCCTTTACTTCCCCAATGTGTGCTTTATAGGGTGCCCAGGAGGTGTTGATTAGATTTAAACTTTTTGTGAGATCACGGTGTGCACTGTGTTGAAGGACAGTGGAAGTGTGAGTATGAGCTGAGCAGGATCCCCGGGCTATGGTGAGCCTTCCTTGAAGTTGTCTAAGCGTCGCCTCCTCCAGCACCTGGGGCCAGCAGTGTTCTCCAGTTGGGGTGCCCCAAGCCCAGATGAGACCCATGTGGGCTGGTAGTTTCTGATTCTCCCCTTTGGGGCATTTGCTTACTCTCTCTTCCTACCACCTCTGCATGTGGGGTGGGCCAGATGCCCCAAGGGCCCCCAAAATTGGTCTTCTGGGGGTACCCCGGGACTCTGGGTTTGGGTTGTGGATCTAGGAGGGCTGCCCTGGGTGCAGATCATGCCCACTGGTTGGCATGGTATTTCTTTTGTGGGATTGTGAGTTGGGCTGCCAGGATGGTGCTGACATGCTGATTCTAGGGGACTCAGTTGCTTGTATAGACAGGGGCCCCTCACACCCTGGGGGCAATCCTACTTAGGGGGCTTGGCACCCACAAGAGGTGGGTCCAGAGCTCTCTCTGTCACTTACACGTGACTTGGACAGTTTTCTTTCTTTCTCAGAAACAGAACAAAAGAGAACAGAGTTCTTAACCACCACCCCAACCCCACCCCATTCTCTCTTGTCTGGTTACATACTAAATAAATTCTTGCTCTTTTTTTGCGAAAGGCCCAGCCATGGGATGAAAGCAGTCAGGGCACCCCAGGAGCCCACCCAGGCTCCTGTCATCCCTTAGTTCTGGGGCTCCCTTACCCTGATGTCACATGTGGTCCAGCCACTCTCTCCTCTCATAGGCATAACCGGTTTTGTCTAACCTGGGAGAGGGGCTCTCGGCTTACTTTATGAGGAAGTTTCTTTTGTGGGGGACATTTTTCGGTGCAGTGAGGATGGCTTCATACCAGTTGGTGCGGGCGGCTGTGGACAACAGGATCCCCTTGTGGGTCTAGGGTACGTCTGTGCTGTAGCCACAGGAGTGGCTGGCTCTGACACCCAGACATTCCAGACCGCTCCTGTTTCTGCCCCTGTGCGCATTCGCTGATACACACCAAGGGGTGCCTGACATGCCCTGATTAGTTTTCAGCCCTGGGCTCCTTGGCTCAAGGCGCCACTCCTCCCCCTGGTGGCAGCTAGTAGAACTGCACACAGGGCAGCTTCGTGATTTCCCTTTCCCCTCTGTTAGGAGGCAAGGGTCGCCTCAGTGCTGTTTTTCAGAAAACTCTTTTTTCACCAGAATTGCAAATTTCACCAGAATTGCAAATATATATATATATATAGCTGTTTCTTTCCTCCCTCTTCATTCTGCCATCTACCTGGTAGATGCTCAATAAGGGTGATTGTTGATGATGAAATGTTAGGGATGGAGACAGGAGGGAGCATGGTATGGCAGGAAGCAGGAGGAGCCCTTGTCTGGGAGTCAGGAGACCTGGGTTCTTTGTTTGCATCTAGCTGACAGGCCCCCCTTCTGGGGTCCTCAGTTTTCCCACCCATAAACTGAGAACATTACTCTGAATCGGGGTGATAGTCTTAAAGGCAGCATGGTGAAGCGCTAGGGTTCCGTTTCCCACAGGCCCACCTTACCCAGATTGCCCACCTGGCATCTTTAGGTATCTGCATTTATGACCGTCCTCATCCAGACAGTGTCTTAGATTTGTTGTTAGAGGCACTTGGCCTGTGTCCAGATTTGGAAGCTGGTCAATGACTGTTGGTCGTCATCATCATTGGGGGCTGCTGGTGGAGCCTCTGCCCTGTGTTCGTTGTGCACTGGGTGAGATGCTGAGGCGACATCACAGTATAGACCTGCCCCCGCCCCCAGCTGCCCCCAGGCCAGTGGAGGAGACCAGGATGTCTATATATAAAAGTTCAGAAACACCCCAAGTGGCTCGTAATAAGGCCTTAGGTGCTGCTGAAACGCAGAGGGAGGAGAGAACACGGCACTGGGGCAACCCGGGAAAACTTCCCGGAGGTGGAGCGGTGTGGATTCTACTCATTCCTCAAAGATGAGTTCCACCGAGTTGTTTGCTCAGAGTCACATTAACTGGGATTAGATGCCGGTGTCCTGCACGTGCAGTGTTTTATCCTGTCAACCATTTATTGAGTGCCCGCCTGTCCTGGGCTCTGGGCTAGATAGGTTATGTATGTTTTTATTCAATCCTCATATTAACCCAACATGAGGTATTGCTGGGTCTACTTAGATAAGGAACCTGGGGCTCAGAGTAGTTAAGAAACTCTCCCAAGGCTTCTCAGCTAGTTACTGGCCAAGCTGGGCCTTAGGCTGTCTCCAAAATTCAGTGTCAAAATTCAGTGTCAACCTCCTTGGCGAGACCGAAGGAAGGCACCACGGATTCTCCGCCGAGCAGCTGGGTGGGCCTGGCCTGCCCTGCTTGGACACGGAGCACGTGAGGTTGCTTTCTTGTATCCCTTAGGGGTCCAGCTCCACCCTCCTTGCCCTTCACATTCTTCTGCCTTTGACTTTCAGAGCGAATTCAGTGGAGCTCCTCAGGCTGTCCAGCAAGCTGGGGTTGGAGGTAGGGGCCAAAAAAGTGCATTGAAAGCACTTGACCTCAAGTTCATTCGTGTCTGTTGGGTGCTGCCTTTGGTGATGTGGGTGACTTTTGTAAAGAAACGAGCTCTAGATATGGAGCTGGGCTGACCTGATTATTGCACTTTTGCCTTGGCTAGGTCACTTAGGCCCTCCATGCCTCAGTTTCTTTCTCTGTAATAGAAAGAGTTGGGGACGTTACTAGGGCCCCTTGTCTCTAACACCTAATTTTGTTACCCTCACCCTTCAAGTCTCTCTTAGTGATCCAATTGCCCTTCTCTCATTTCCATTCCCCTTCCCCTCCCCCAGGGACCTCTCCTCTTCCCTGGAGTCTTACAGATAAACTCAGCTACAGGCTGAGCATCAGGGCTGTAGGCTAAAAGCGTAGCTTTCCCTCTATGTTGACCCCTGGGAAGGGAATTCTTAGAGACCACCCACGGGCCAGACCTTGAGCCTTGGTGGGGCAGGGCTGCGTTTTATTTTCCTTGTGTTCCCACTTCCTGGTGTACAGGAGGAGCCTGGCGGGGTGGCAGAGCGAGAGGGGGTGCTGGAGGAGTTGTCCTAGAGGGGTTGTGGACAGGGCTCCAGCTCAGAGGCTGGAGGACAAGCGTCTCCCCTGCAGCTGGCTGCGCCCCGCCTCCTCCCCGCAGCTCTGCCTGTCGAGTGAGTCAGGCTAGCACACACACCTGAGCCCTCAGGCCCACCTGGCGGAAGGCCCAGGCCGGGCCGCGCCTGGTGAGGTCACACATGCCAGGCTTCCCAGTTGCCCCCACCCTCAGACCGGCAGGTCACCTGCTCCTCAGGCCGAGCTGCACGTGGCCTGGGCTCCGGGCTGCAGGAGGAGGTGGGTGGCTGGGCCCTCCTGGCCGGCGTCCCGGCATCCTGGATTCCGGGGAGGGACACATGGGTGCGGTCCCCGCCGGCGGGCGGTGCTTCCCGGCTCTCACGGCTCTGTCTTCCCCAGGCGCAGGCCCCCAGTGAGGCTGGCGGCAGGACAGGAGTCTGCATGCTGAGGAAGATGGGTGAGGCTGTGGCCAGAGTCGCTAGGAAGGTCAATGAGACGGTGGAGAGCGGCTCCGACACCCTAGGTGAGTGAGGGCAGTGCCGCTGCAGGTTTGTGGAGGAATAGACAGAGGACGTCTCAGCGTGTGCCCTTGTCGTCAGGATGGAGTTGTTTCTGGGAACTTTCTTTTTCTTTTCAGGAGGTCCTGAGGATTGAACCCGGGATCTTGTACGTGGGAAGCAGGTGCTCAATCACTGAGCTATACCCGCTCCACCAGGGAACTTGATGGCTTTTATGTTTAGCGTACATGTCCCAGGTCCTGACATCAGGCGTGTTTCTTCCTCTAGGCCATGGTCAAACAGGTCTGCCTAACACGAGGAAGGGGCCCCCATGCCTGTGCCATCTGCTTGCCTTTGGACTGCTGGCGACTCTGGGTGGAAATAAGGAGCTGCACTGCTCTGTAGCGCTTGCGTTCAGGCCCTGGGTGGGTGCTGCCTGAGTGTTGTCTGCCCTGGTCTTCTCACCTCCCTGTAGAGAACCCATCCAGGCCGGGGGAGCCTCCGTCTTCCCATCAGGAGGAGCTGGGGGGGTCAGAGGCAAAGTGGGCTTTTCTGGGGTTGCATGGCAGGGAGGCCTCTTTCCATTCCAGTTTTGCTTGAACTGGATGTTAGGTACTTTTTGCTTTGAGTTAGTCATCGCCTTTAAGCCCATGCTGTTACTCCAGGATGCCAAGAATTTAAACCACCAGCTCATTTAATTTAATTGGGCACATATTCATTGACTATCTGACACGTGCAAGGGGCAGCTGGGGAACCAGGCACTTACCATGTGTGTGTGTCACCCACTGGAATGCCAGCGCCACCACAGAGCCACAGATGTGCTGGAGGGGCCCACGGAGGCCACAGCCCCACCCGGGGGTGATTGTGCAGGTGGCAGGGTGGGATTTGAGTTGGTCTTTTGGCCTGTGGAGAGATGTTGGACAGGCAGGTAGGGGTGTGTGTGTCTCGAGGAGGGGCCTTCCATGGGATTAGCACTCCTGCAGAGGCCCCGAGTCTGGAGACGTAGAGCACTTCTGCGGGCAGCTGCCCACCCGGGGGTCTGGAGTGGGGCTCCAGGGGCAGGGGTGGCGGCCCAGGAGGTGGAGTGACTGTCAGCCTGCGGATCGTCCCGCTCGCCACCTCTTCCAGGAAGCCCGCCCCACCCCGGCCGCCCCTTGCTCCCTTCCTCCTCTGCAGCTCATATTCAGGGACCCATGGCATTCACTCCCCACCAGGCCTAGCACCGAGGCAGGCTCTCTGTGAGCACCCAGAGGTGTTAGCTGAACGAGCTAAGGTGGGAGAGGCGTCTCTTCCCTCAGCAAACTAACTCAAAGGGCCTCACTTGTTCTGGAGGGAAGTCTCTGGGGGGCTCAGGCTGGTGAGCTGATGATGGGACCCTCAGCACAAAGGTGGGAGCCCACACCTGTCACTAGCAGGGTGCGGTCGACCGCTGCTTGCGGGGTGTCCACAGTGATGTGGTGATTGCAGGACCGGGCTCCGGCTCACCTGGGCCTGGATTTGAACCCCACCAGGCCACTACCCTGGCAGCTCACCTAACCTCTCTGACCTCCGGTTCCTCACTGTGAAGTGGGAGTGGTGGTGGGCCCGCCCATCGAGGAGTCGGGAGTAATTGTGGTGCTGTAAGGTGCTTGGCATGTACTTGGCTCAATAAATGGCAGCTATTATTTTTAATTCTCATTCTCCACGGCTAGGGGTGGGGCCTGAGTCTCCTGCTTCCCTCCAGGTCTCCGCTGGGTCTGCTTCACCTTGCCTTTGGACAGGGAGTCGGGTGCACATGGACGCATCTCCGCAGCGAATAACCCAGCCCTCCCTTAAAACGTCGTAGGGAGGTGGACACCTGCGGCTCAGTCCTGGGCAGGTGTGTAAAGTGCAGCCGGCGCTGGAGGTCAGTGGAGGAGGGAGATTCTGAGAAGCCCGGGGTCTAAGCAGTCAGCCGGAATGGAGCACCTGCTGTGTGCCAGGTGCTGGGGCGTTGCTCAGGATGTGTGCAGGAGAGTCCTGGGCCCAAGACCAGTCACAGAGCAGTGACTGACACACGGGATCCCTGCGAGGCAGCGTCGGGTGGAGATGTGGCTTGGTGTGGAAGTGGTCTGGGAGGGCTTTCTGGAGGAGGTGGGAATTGAACTGGGTCTTGAAAGATAGGTTGTCACATCAAATAGCACATGATCTGAACTAGCCTAAACGTCCAGCACCTGAAAATTGCTTAAATAAAAAGGTTGTAGCTTTACTATGCAATTTATGAAGCCACTTCATTATGTGCCCAAATGAAGACTGACAAATTCTTATGTATAGTGTCAAGTGGAAAAAAACAAGGATCCCAAACTGTATATACAGTAAGATGCCAAATATGTTAAACTTGTGTTTGTGTAGAAAACATTTAGAAGGAAAATACTAATTTTGCTGTTTTTAAATGTTCTGTGATGATCATATTACAATTAGAACAATCTATAAAATATAAGATATACTCTACAAGAGAAGATTTTAGGGCACGGACCACCTGCTGTTATAAAGGTAGAATTAAAACTCATTTCCCAACAGGAGAGTTGCAGGGATAGCTCATTCTCTCAGCCTGTGCCCCCGGCGGTCGGAGGGCTCCCTGGCTCGTCACCTTCTGCTGGGTGCCCCTCCCAGCCTCCTGGCCTCCCTGCCCGTGTGCGTGGCCGGTGGGTTGGCTGCGGAGTGGGGGATGCCCTGTGGAGCCTGGGCTGGAGGAGCTCCGGCACAGGCTGCTCTCACCTGGCTCAGGTAGGGTAGGTGACTCCCTAAGCACTCTGGCTCCTGCGGGCACAACATCCCTGCGGAGATGGGCTTGCTCTTCCCGTAAGCTGAGCTTCGGCCGCTCTGGGTCCCTTCCTCTCTGGAGAAGCTGGCGCCCTTCCACCTGGCCCCTGGTCTGGAGCCGCTTTCCTCCCAGCCCCTGACCCTTTCTCAGCATCACCTGCTGGTCTCGTCCAGCCAGCCCAGAGTCAGGGACCGCCCTGGACTCAGCCTCCCCTCCCTGAGCCACGCTCTGCTCTCTGGCCTCTCCTTTCTCCCCAAGTTAGCAGCGGTTCTCTGTAGAGGCTTCAGACCCATCGGGGCTTCCCGGGTTTCTGACCTGCCTCTCCCCACCATCCGCCCAGGCCGCTCTGGGGGAGGGACGCCCAGGTCTGTGTGTGCTTTGGGGACCACTGTAGAGATGCCCGTTCCTGCAGAGGAGCAGGATTTAGAAAGGCCTGGGAGGACGGGGGAGGGTGGGGACACGGGCAGGGGGCAGGGATGGAGGCGCTGGCAAAGATGGGGAGACAGGAGCCACGTGGGCGGGTGGGAAGCAGTTTCTCCAGGGCCTGCTGGGCCTTGGGCTGCAATCACATTTCGAGTCTTTTAATCCTCTCTGTGGTCTCTTGGAGGATTCCTGACTGTGCTCATTTCTAGGAAATTCCAAGCCATTAGGTCCTGGCACGTTGTCCTCTCCGTCTCAGCCCAAAAGGAATTCTCCTGCCAGAATTCCTCTTGGGCCTTCAATTCTGTGTCTCTGTTGTGCCTTTGATCCTTCTCTTGATCTCTGCTGTCACCCCAAACAGAAATAATTGCCTATTCCTCCCTCTCCCCAGCCCTGGTAACCTTTAACTTATTTTCTGTCTCTATGGATTTGCTTATTCTATATATTTCAAATATGTGGAATCATACAATAGCTGTCCTTCTATATCTAATTTATCTCCCATCCATCTAATTTTTAATTTTTTTTTTTTTGAGGTACCGAGGGCCAGGGATCAAACCCCAGACCTTGTATGAGGGAAGCCAGTGCTCAGCCAGAGCCACATCGGCTCCCCTGAGTTGGTTTTAGTGTTTGTTTTGCTCATTGTTTGTTTTCTCAGGAGGCCCTGGGAACGAAATCCACAACCTCCCATGTGGTTTTTGACAAAAATTTGATTTAAAAGAATAATAGCTTTCTCCTTCCTTATTTTTTTCAAGTCTTTTTAAAAACTTCCTTTAATCAATTGACTATACGTGCTTTGTAATTTCTGCTACTGCTTCTGTAACGGGAGGCTCTGAGGGGCCCAGGTCTGCTGTTCCTGTGGACTCTTGCGCATGGCAGATGGTTCTGGGTGGAGTTTGTCATCTTGGACCCTGGGTTCATTTCTGGTAGTGGGGACGTGCCCTCCAGAGGGGGTTGTGTTTGCTCCCTTTACATGCCTGCCTGTGGGTGACCAGCCTAAAGCAAGTCGTCTGTTAATTTCTCAGCCCTTGGGGGGCTTCCCATAAGAGGGACCCTTAGAGAAGTCGATATTTGAACCCCAAAGCCAGGTGAGAACAGGCCTGTGTTTTCAGAATCTCAGGGAGAGTTTTTCTTCACTCCATTGCACAGGCTAAGACCAAACAGCTTTCTGTTAATCAAAAAGTAGATTTTCCCCCAATTCACCTTTTCACTGAGGGTAGTCCTCAAAGTCCCAGCTTTCTGCAGGGGTCTCAGCTTCAGTTTTCCACCTTCACACACGAGCCCCCTGGCTGTCCACTGTCACACTGGCCCAGGGCAGCCAAGCGTCAGTACCTGTTGGCCCCTCGCCTTCTCAGTCCCTCTGTCCTTTCGGCCCCTGGAGCTTGTGCTTATTAAATGCCAAGCGCGGTCATGAGTACTTGACAGGTGCTGACTCACTCAGGCCTGCAGCAGCCCTACGACAGCGATGTTAACATCCCCGTTCTACCCATGGGGCAACTAAGCTGCAGACTGTCTTTTATCCAGTGTCTTAAGTGCTTTGTAGCAGGAGAGTGTGGAACTTGTTGCCTCTGCCGTGCTGGAGTCAGCAAGAACCTTTTTATTTTTAACAGATGAGTGAGCTGTAATTTACTGCCATCAACTTTACCCATTTGTGTATACAATTCATTGGTTTTCAGTACATTCACAGAGTTTTGCAACCATTGCCACAATCAATTTTTAAAACTTTCTATTTTATTTTATTTTTATTTTGTATTTATTGAAATATATCACTCATATATAAACATACATAAAGAATAAGTATATAATAGTTGTGAACTTACAAAACAAACATATATAGCATCTCACCGTACCAATAACTTGCACTGTTTTTAAAACCTTTAATAATTAAAGAGCATTGTCAAAATATAATTACTAAACAAAATATTTTTCCCCTAACCAATCCTATTATTATCTTTATATCATTTATATATAAACATACATAAACAATTAAGTGTATAGTAAAAGTTGTGAACTTACAAAGAAAGCATGCATGACATCATACAGGGGTCCCATACATCAACCCTCCACAACCACCTTGCATTGTCATGAGACGTTTGTTACAAATTATGAAAGAATATTGTCAAAATCTTGCTAATCGTAGTCCTTATCTTACGTTTGGTGTGTTTTTCCCCCAACCCACCCTATTATTATTTTTTAAATATATTTTTTTATGACAGAAGTTGTAAACTTATAAAACAATCATGCACAAGTATAGAATTCCCAAACAACACCCACCACAATGTGGTGTGTCATTTGCTACAGATAAAATAATATCATCTGATTGTTACTGTGTCCATAGTGTACATTTGGCTCCCATTTTCCATACTGCCTCAGTATCAACACAGTACATCTTTTGCATAGATGCAAGAATATTATATTATTACTACTAACCATAGTCCATAGGTCATTCCAGCTGTATTTTTCCCATGCTTCTCCACATTCCCAATATCCTGCAGCAGTGATATACATTTGTTCTAGCTAACAAAGGACATTCTTTAATCTGTACCATCAGCCACAATTCTTACCCACCTCTTGGTTTACTGTGCTATGAAGTTCCTAGATTATTCTCAAGCATTCAGTCAATTGGCATTTACATAACTAGACTACCATTTTCAGTCACATCCCCATTTATAAACCAGCTGTTACTCACTGTGTGTTACCATCCACTCTATACATTTCCACACTTATACAGTAAAGGTAATGAAAACTTCTACATACATTAAATATCAGTAGTCCACTCAGTCCTTCTCTTAGCTCCTTTAAGAATCCATCACCTACCACCAGGTCTTAAAGATATTTTCCTACAATTTCTTCTAGAAGTTTTATGGTTCTTATTTTTATTTTTAGGTTTTTGATCCATTTTGAGTTAATTTTTGGATAAGGTGTGAGATAGGGGTCCTCTTTTCTTCTTTCAGCTATGAATGTCCAATTCTTTCAGCACCTTTTGTTGAATGGATTGTTCTGCCTGAGCTGTCAGTTTGTCAGGCTAGTCAAAAATCACTTCACCGTACCTGTGAGGGTCTGTTTCTGAACCATAAATTTGGTTCCATTGGTCTGTTGTGTCTGTCTTTAGGCCAGTACCACATGCTGTTTTTACCACTATAGGTAGGTATTATGATTTAAAGTCTGGAGATGAGGGTTTACTTTTCCTTTTTATGATGTTTCACAAGGCTATTCGGGACTCCTTACCCTTCCAAATGAATTTAATGATCATTGCCCACGGACCTATGAAGCTTCTCCCAATTTTCTCCTTTGCCAGGGGTAGGGACAGAGTCGCAGCTCTGTGGAATAGTCCACATGCAGGCCTAGACTGTAGTTGCCCAGAGAGACTGATGAGGCTTCACATCCCTTTCTCTCCTGCCTGGGGCAGGGATGGGGCTGCAGGTGTGGGCAGCAATCTATGCAGTGCAGGTCCAAGATGACTGCAGTTGCCCTGGTAGACTTGTGATTTTCAGTCTATGCCAGCCAGAGTTCCCTGCAGTTACCTGTATAGGCTGGTGCAGGGCTCCTCAGCCTCCTCCCTGCCAGAGGCGGGGCTGAAGCCTAGGTGGGCTGCAGGCTGATCTGCGTGAAAGAAACTGGTTCCTGCCAGACACTGAGAGTTTCAGTCAGCTTGGCTTCTTCTCAGGCTGGGGTGGAGTCAGAATGGTAGCTACTGGCCTCTTTCTGACTTGGGCTGGTTCTCACCCCAGCTGTTCCCAGGATTATATCTTAGCCAGCCAAATCTACCAATCAGTAGCTGAAATCGGCAGCCAACCATCCCCTCCTCCCCCATTTTTGGGAAATGGAGCTTCCAATTCCAGCCACAGAATAGCTCCTGGGGTGGCTTGTGCCACCAGCATCGGATAATCACTGGCCTCCACTGGCTTGGCCAGTAATTTCCCGGAAAGGCTGGCGCAGGTCCCCACAGCTTCCTCCCTGCTGGAGATGGCACTGGGGCCTAGGCTAGACCTGCAATATGATCTGGATGGAAAGAAGCTGGTCCCACCAGCACTGGGATTTTCAGCCTGCTCCGCTTCCTCCCTTCATGCCAGGCGCGAGATTAAGATGGTGGCTCTCAGCCTCTTTCTGACTTGGACAGGCTCAAACTTTAGCTCTTCTCAGGATTATACTTTAGCCAGTCAAATTTACTCATCAGTAGCTGAAGTTGGTGCCCAACCGTCTTCTCTTCCTCCCCCGTTTTGGGGAAGTGGAGCTTTCAATTCCAGCCGCGGAGCAGCTCCCAAGCTGGCTTGTGCCTCCAGTGGAGGATGGGCACTGTCCTGCAGAACGTGGAGCCTCTCCTTTCCAGTCTTCTCTGCAAATGGGCAGTCTCCTCCTTCCACTCCTTCAAGGACGTTGCAGGATGCTCTTCTGGTCTCCTGGAGCCCCACACAGTTGCTTCAGCCAGCTCCAGAGAGCTCTGGGTGTTTACTAACTGCCCTGCAGCAGGAGCTGACTCTAGGAGCTCCTTACTCTGCTGCCATCTTGCGGATTGTCCTTATTTTATTTTTTAAGATATATTTTTTAAATTTCTCCCCCCTCCCCTCATTGTTGATGCTCGCAGTCTGCTGTCTTTCTGTCTGGGTGTGCTCTCTGAGTCTGCTTGTCTTCTTTTAGGAGGCATGGGAACCAAATCTGGGATCTCCCATGTGGGAGGGAGGTACCCAATTGCTTTAGCCACGTCCGCTCTCTGCTTGTTGTGTCTCTCATTGTGTTTCCTTGTTGCAGTATTTCGCTGTGACATCTTGTTTCGTCAGCTTACTTACCATGCCAACCCTTCATGTTAGCTTGTTGACTTGCTTGTCTTCTTTAGGAGGCACCAGGAACTGAACCCAGGACCTCCCATATGGAAGGCAGGTGCCCAACTGCTTGAGCCACATCTGCTTCCTGAAAACTTTCTTTAGGTCAAAAAGAAACTGAGTAGGTGCCCATTAGCTATACCTCTGAGCCCACCCACCCCTCCAGTCCTGGGTAACCACTGATCTTTTTGTCTCTATAGATTTGCCTATTCTGGACTTTTCATATACATGGAATCATACGATATGTGACCTTTTGTGACTCCTTTCTTTCACTTTTGCAAATTTCTTTCAAGGTTCATCCATGTTGCAGCATGTGTCATTGCTTCATTCCTTTTTATGGATGAATAATGTTCCATTGGATGGTGTAGCAGTTTGATATAGTTATGAATTTCAAAAATAGATATTGGATTATGTTTGTAATCTGGTCTGTACCTGGGCATGATTAAGTTATGATTAGGGCTTTGATTGGGCCACGTCATTAGGGCATTGAGTCTCCACCCTTTAGTGGGTGGGGACTCACAGATAAAAAGGCACGGTGAAGGACAGAGTTGAGGGTTTTTGATGTTGGAGTTTGATGCTGAAGCCTTAAGCTTGGAGCCCCAGGAAGTAAGCTCACAGAGGAAGGGAAGCAAGCCCCAGGAAGAAAGGAACCTTGAACCCAGAGAGGAGCAAGACCCTGGAAGGGAGGAACTCAGGAAGCCTGAACCCTCTCAACCATTGGCAGCCATCTTGCTCCAACATGTGGAAATAGACTTTGGTGAGGGAGGTAACTTATGCTTTTTTTTTTTAAAAGATTTTATTTATTTATTTATTTCTCTCCCTTTCCCCTCCCCACCCCGGTTGGCTGTTCTCTGTGTTTTTATGCTGCATCTTCTTCTTTGTCCGCGGCACAGGAATCTGTGTTTCTTTTTGTTGCATCATCTTGCTTTGTCAGCTCTCCGTGTGTGGGGCGCCATTCCTGGGCAGGCTGCACTTTCTTTCGCCCTGGGCGGGTCTTCTTACGGGGCGTACTCCTTGCACGTGGGGCTCCCCTACGCGGGGGACACCCCTGTATGGCAGGGCACTCCTTGCGCACATCAGCACTGCACATGGGCCATCTGCACATGGGTCAAGGAGGCCCGGGGTTTGAACCGTGGACCTCACATGTGGTAGACGGATGCCCTAACCACTGGGCCAAGTCCGCCACCAACTTATGCTTTATGGACTGGTGTCTGTAAGCTCCTATTCCAAATAAATACTCTTTATAAAAACCACCTGATTTCTGGTATTTTGCATCAGCACCCCTTTGGCTGATAATACAGATCGTTATACAGCGTTTTCCTTATCTGCTCATCAGTTGATCACACTTGGCTTATTTCAGTTCTTTGGCTATTATGAATAATATGAACACTTTTGGGGCAGGCATATGTTTTCATCCATCTTGGGTATATCCCTAGGAGTGGAATTGCTGGGTCAGATGGTAATTCTACGTTTAAGTATTTGAGAAACTGCCAGACTCTTTTCCACAGAGGCCACACAATTTTATTCTCCCACTAGCAGTGTGTGAGGGTTCTGCAAAAGCCTTTTGAGAAAGGATCTTTATCCCTGCAGTGCAGATACTGGAGCTAAGGCTTAAGGCCCAGTGGTACGACTGCTTAGAGATAGAACCAGCTTAATCACCGGGCTTTGTGGTACACACATGTCTCTTGTCCTTTCCAGAAACAGCGTACTGCCCCATGCTGTCCCTGTTGAGGGGTGGGGTAGGAGACAGCAGAGGAGAACTCAGAGACCAGAGCAACTTGAAGCCCCTGCCCCCCCCCACCTTTTCGTCTCCTCTTCCCCTCATGCCTTCTTAGAGCCACCGAGATTAAAATCTACCTGTTTGTGGTTGGGACATCTCAGATGGTGAGGAGAAAGTGGAGACAGTCCCATGGGCTGCTACAAGGCACAAGTGCGCTTCCTCTTCTGCAGGGCTTCCAAAAGCGGGTGTTCTGAGTAGCCTCTATCAGGGTGCTTTGGATATGGTTAGAAATGTGTATTCATGGGCTGTACGCCGGAGTCTTGAAAGTAGAATCTCTGAGAATGGGACCTAATGAGTTGTATTACAGTAAGGCCCCCAGATGTTTCTTCCTTGCCTTGAACTTATTTTTTTAATCGAGATTTAATTTACAGTTCTATGAGTTTTGACAAATGCATACAGTCCTGTAACCGCCACCATAATAAGAATAGAATATTTCTTCTCCCCCCGAAATTCTGGTGCCCCTCTGTAGTCAAGCCATCCCCTGCCCCCAAAACCTGGGACCCCCTGATCCATCCTTTTTTTATTGCTGAGTCGTATTCCAAGGCCGGATTCCATTGGAAGGCTCTCTGCTATCGGTATGAGTGTGTTTGTGTGTGTGAGAGAGACACGCAAGGAGACAGAGAGAATAACTATTCGAATCCCCAGGGAAGTAATTAGTGTGGCGCCGGCCCCGCCCCTGCCTTGGTTCAAGGCGGTGTGAGAAGGGCTGTGCTCCTCCCTTCCCCCCTTCCCTTTCCTCTCCCCCTCTACTCTCTCCCTCTCCCCTCCTCCCTCGCCTGCTCCCCCAGGCTCAGGCCAAGTGTGGCTTCCTGTGCTTGCTCACCAGCAGGTGGCGCTCTGCCGCCAGCCAACCAGCCTGAAGGATGCAGAGACCCCGGACTGCCCTGGCGGTTGCTGGGTGGGGGCGCCCCGGTCCTGGTCCTGGCGAGGATTTGCTCTCCCGCCCAGCTCTCTTCCTGTGTTCACATTCCTGTCCGACCCCCTTTAGGGTCTGACTTTGTCCTCCCTGCCCTAAGCAAAAAGGATTTGCTGAGGACTCAGGAAACAATATCAGTTGATTCTAGAAGTGCAGGTCTATTTCTAAACTCTCAATTTGATTCCACTGATCAGTGTGTCTGTCTTTACGCTGATACCTTGCTATTTTTGACCACTGTAGTTTGCTTTATGGTATACTTCAGAGTCAGGAAGCATGGGTACTCAGACTTTTATCTTCTTTTTTAGGATGATATTGGCTATTTGGTACCCCTTTCCTTTCCAAATAAATTTGGCAATTGACTTCTATTTTTGTAAAGTAGGTTGTTGGAATTTTGATTGGTATTGCATTGAATCTCTAAATCACTTTGGGTAGAATTGTCATCTTCACGATGTTTAGTCTTATAATCCATGAAAATGGAGTGTCCTTCCATTTATTTAGATCTTCTTTGGTTTCTTTTAGCAGTGTTTTGTAGTTTTCTGAATACAGATCCTTTACATTACTGGTTAAATTAATTCCTAGATATTTTAGTATTTTGTTGCTATTGTAAATAGAAATTTTTTCTTTTATTTCCTCCTCTGCTTGCTCATTACCAGTGTATAGAAACACTAATTTTTACAGTTGACCTTGTATCTTGTCACTTTGCTGAACTCATTTATTAGCTCTAATAGCTTTGTTGTAGGTATTCTGGGGTTTTCTAAATATAGGTTCATTTCATATGAGAATAGTGGGAGTTTTACTTCCTCTTTTACAGTTTGGATGCCTTTTATTTCTTTTTCTTACCTGGTTGCTCAGCTAGAACTTTTAGCACAGTGTTGAATAACAATAGTGACAGTGTGCATCCTTGTTTTGTTCCCAATCTTAGAGAGAAAGCTTTGAACCTCTCCCCATTAATTATTATGTTGGCTATGGGATTTTTGTATATACCCTTTATTACGTTAAGGAACTTTGCTTCTATACCTGTTTTTCCCCCATACCCCCCAGATGGTTCCCTCATTCTTTGTTCATTGTTTTTGCTTGTTGTTTGCCCTCATTGTCTGCTTGTTGCTTTTTCCCCCCTTAGGAGGCACCAGGAACCAAACCCAGGACCTCCCATATGGAAGGTGGGCGCTCAACTGCTTGAGCCATATCTGCTCCCTGCTCATTTGTTTTTTTCTTTTTGGTATTGCCTGTTTGTTTTTGCTTGTTGTCTGTTCTTTGTTTGTCTTCTTTAGGAGGCATGAGGAACTGAACCTGGGACCTCCCATATAGGAGGTGGGCATTCAACTGTTTCAGCCACATCTGCTCACTTATACCTTCCCCCCCCCACCGTTGTCTGGTCTCTCTGTCCATATGCTGTGTGTTCTTCTGCATCTGCTTGCATTATCCAGTGCACTGGGAAACTGCATCTCTTTTTTTGTTGCATCATCTTGCTGCATCAGCCCTCTGTGTGTGCAGCACCACTTCTGGGTGGGCTGTGCTTTTTTCACGTGGGGCGACTGTCCTTGCGGGGTGTGCTCCTTGCACGTGGGGCACCCGTATGCAGAGGTGCCCCAGCATGGCATGGCACTTCTTGCACGTGGCAGCACTGCGCATGGGCCAGCTTACCACATGGGTTAGTAGGCCCTGGTGATCGAACCCTGGACCCTCTATATGGTAGACAAGATGCTCTATCAGTTGAGTCATGTCCACTTCCCTATACCTATCTTTTTTTTTCATCCCCCCCTTGTAGCTTTTTGTGTGCTGTCTGCTCTCTGTCCATTTGCTGTGTGTTCTTCTGTGTCTGTATTTATTATTTTTATTTCCCCTCCCCCCTTGTGGCTTGCTTGCTGTCTGCTTTCTGTGTCCATTTGCTGCGTGCTCTTCTGTGTATTTTTGCTTGTCTCCCTTTTTTTTTTGTTCCATTATCTTGCTGAGTTGCCTCTCCATGGCACCTGCAGGCCGGGCCCCAGGATATGAACCCAGGGCCTTCTACATAGTAGATGGGAGCCCAACTGATTGAGCCACAGCTACCTCCCCCTATACCTATCTTTTGAAGTGTTTTTGTCGAGAAAAGATGCTGTATTTGTCAAATGCCTTTTCTGCATTAATGGAGATGATCATGCGTTTTTTTTCTCTTTGATTTGTTAATGTTTATTACATTAATTGATTTTTTAATGTTGAACCACCCTTATATACCAGGAATAAAACCCACTTGGTTGTGGTGTATAATTCTTTTATTGTGCTGTTGGAGTTGATTTGCAAGTATTTCGGATATTCATTTATGTAATCACCTGAAGTGCAGTTGTCAAGTTTAAGAAATTTAATATTGATATATTTTAATTTTTCTCATGTCCCAATGATGTACTTTTGAGCCTGTTCTCCATTCTTAGGTCTGATCCAGTATCATGTATTGCATTTAATTATTATCTCTTTAGTTTCTCTTTCATTCTTTCTTTTTTAATTGTGGAAACATATATACAACATAAGGCTTCCCAACCCAGCCCCTCCAGAGCACACCATTCAGTGGTATTAATCAGTCACAACATTGTAGTCCCGTCACTACCATTCATTACTAGAACTTTCCCTTCACCCTAAACAGAAATTGTGCATTCATTTTGCGTTAGCTTCCCTTTGTCCCTTTCCCCATCAAAATGGAAATACGAGCACATCTGCATCCATCTCTCCCCCTGTACTGCTTTCTGCCCCACTGCAGCCAGTTAAATGAACAAGTGCTGATGCATACTGCTCAGGGTTGGTTTAACATGTCCCTTGGTTTGAAAGACAGTTTTACTGGATATAGAATTCTTGGGTTGGAAAAGTTTTGCTTCTGGCACTTTAAATATGTTTTCTACTGCCTTCTTGCCTTCGTGGATTCTGATGAGAAATTGGCACGTAGTCTTATTGAGTCTCCCGTATATATTACATGTTGCTTCTCTTTTGTGGCTTTCAGAATTCTCTCTTTATCTTTATCATTTGACAGTTTGAGTATAATGTGACCCAGTGTGGGTCTGTTTAGGCTTATCATGTTTGGAGTTCATCGAGTCTCCTACATGTGTATATTCATGTCTTTCTTTCAATTTGGGAAGTTTTCAGCCATTATTTCTTTGAATATCCTTTCTGCCTTTTTCTTTCTTCCCCCTCTGGAACGTCCACAATGTATATATTGGTATGCCTTATGGTGACCCGCAGGTTCCTCAGATTCTGTTCATTTACCTTCATTGTTTCCTCTTTCTGATCCTCACACTAGATGATTTCAGCTGTTTTGTCTTCAGGTTCACTGATTCTTCCTTCTGCCGGCTCCATTCTGCTGTTGAACTCCTTCAGGGAATTTATCATTTCTCTTTCTGTGGTCTTCAGCTGTTTGGTTCTTTTTATAATTTCTATCTCTCTATTGCTATTCACTTTGTGTTCACCTAACATTTTTCTGATTTCCTTTAGTCCTTTGTCCATGTCTTCCTTTAGCTCTTTGAGCGTATTTAAGACCATATTTTAAAGTCTTGGTCTGGAATGTCCCAGCTCTGGTCCTCCTAAATGATGGTTTCTAATGCTTTAATTTTCTCCTTTGCCTGGGCCATCATTTTGTGTTTAAGTGTTTTGTAACCTTTAGTTGAAACCTGGACATTTTGATATTTGAATGTGCTATTGTTGGAGATCTGTTCCTTGCGCTTGTATTCAGCTAGTGTTGTAACAGAGCTTTCCTTGAAGCCAGGAGCAGACAAAAGAGGAAAAAGAAGAAAACACCTCTTCCCGTGTTTGCAGATTGATCTGTGTGAGTGCTCTCCCTCAGGGTTTATCCATGCAATGAGTTTGGAGACTAGCTCCAGAGCAAAGCCTAGGGCCCTCCTCCATTCTTTCTGCACATGCATCTTGTCTTTGGCATGTACGTGTAGCCAAGGAATTCTTCCCTGTTCACACTGTTGTGAATGCTCTCCCCTCCCCTAGGAAACAGATTCCTCACAGCCCTGCACCTTACACAGTGTGTCCTACAGCCAGCGGTCCCTTGCCCCAGGCAGCCACTTGACTGCTGCCCACAGAGAGAGCTCAGTGACCTGTCCTCTACATGCAGGGCATGTTCTGGGACAGTGAGTCTCTTAGCCCACCACCAAACAGATTGGGCCAGTCATACAGCAGGTGCACAAGGTTTACTCTGCTTTCTCTGGAACTGGAACCAGGATCTGCGCTAGGCGCACAGGCTGGCTTCTTACTGAGCTGGTGAGGGGTGGGAGAGGGACCAGCCAGGGCACCATGGCAGATCCTCCTGCCGTCTGCTGGCCAGCCTGGAAACTGCAAGGGAAAAACTTCTCAGCCTGAACTCCTAGGCTAAAAACCGTGCCCCATTAGTGAGCCTCTAGCCTGATTTTTGATAACTTAACTTGGGTAATTTTAAAGACTCAGAATAAGTTGAGCCAAAAATCAAAGAAGAGCCATGAAAAAAAAACCAAAAACACTAGGCAAAAGAGAGAAAATTGACTGTCAGAGTAAATTCACCAATATATTCAAATGCCTAGACGTAAGCAAAATATTACAAGCCATACTAGGAAACAGGAAGATATGGTTCAGCCAAAGGAACAAGCCAAATACACAGATGAGATACGGGATTTAAGACAGCTCATCGATGATATCACACAAATCTCCTAAATCAGTGCAGAGAATTGAAGGAAAATATGACTAAAGAGAAAAAGGCTATTAACAAGACAATGGGTGAGCATAAAGAACAATTTGAGAGCCTGCAAAGAAGAGTAACAGAGCTTATGGGAATAAACGACACAATGGATGCATTTCAAAATACCTTAGAGACACATAGCAGATTTGAATTGATGGAGGAAAGAATTAGTGCTATCGAGGACAGAAAATCAGAACTTGAAAAGACAGGAGAGAAGAATGAAAAAATGGAACAGGGTTGCAGGGAATTGAATGACAACATGAAATGCACGATACTCGTTATTGGTTTCCCAGAAGGGGAAGAGAATGGGAAAGGGGCAGAAAGAATATTTGAGGGAATATTGATAAAAACTTCCCAGCTCTTATGAAAGACATAAATATCAAAACCCAGGGACAATGTACCTCTAACAGAATAAATCCAAATAGACCTTCTCCAAAACACCTACTATTCAGAACAACAAATACCAGAGATAAAGGAGAGGATTCTGAAAGCAGAAAGAGAAAAGCAATGCGTCACATACAAGGGAAGCGCAATAAGATTAAATGCCAGCCTCTCATCATAAACCATGGAGGTGAGAGGACAGTAGTATGATGGATTTAAGGTATTGAAAGAGAAAATTGCCAGCCAAGATTTCTGTATCCAGCAAAACTGTCCTTCAAAAAATGAAGTTGAATTAAAAAAAAAAAAAAGAATGAGGGTGAGTTTAAAGTCTTCACGGACAAATAGGATTCTGGAATTTATCCTGTGAAACAGTGTGTTAGTTTCTATTGTTGCTGTAACAAACTACCACAAACTCAATGGTTTAGAACCACAGAAAGTATTCACGCACAGAGCGCTCCTTGGAGGCTCTGGGAGAATGCGTGTCTTGCCCTTGCCAGCTTCTCTTGCCTGCTGGCCGTCCCTGCCTGGAGGACGCATCACTCCAGCCTCTATCACGTCACCATGTCATGTTGCCACCTCCTCTTCTGTCTGTGTCAGATCTCCTCTGCCTCTCTTTTATAAGGACCCTGTGATTACTTTTAGGGCCCACCTGGATAATCCAGGATAATTTTCCTATATTAGTCGGGGTTCTCTAGGGAACCAGAGCTGACAGGAGTGATCTGTAAATAGTATGAGACTTTACAAGGTTGTCTCATGCAACCATAGGGATGCATGACTCCAAATTCTGTAGCGCAGGCTGCAAGCCAGGGGCGCAAATGAGGGTCCTCATTGAATTCCCCAGGAGGCCCTGGGTCTCTGAACCAGAGAAGGGGATTCTCTCTCTGAATGCAGAAATCACTTTCCCCTCTAAGGCCCTTAACTGATTGGATGAACGTTACTCATTGCTGACAGCAATCTCCCCAGTTGATGTAGATGTAGCCAGCCATCAGTGCAATCACCTCACTGATGACTGAAGCCCAGAAATGCTCTTGTATTACATTTAGCCCATGCTTGCTTGACCAAACAACGGGGCATCATTACCTGGCCCAGTTGACACATTAGCCATTACACTTCTCATCTTAAGATCCCTAATTAGCTTCATCACACCTGCCAAGACCCTTTTCCCTCTATAAGGTGATATTCCCAGGTTCCGGGGATCAGGTCCTGATGTCCTAGGGG
Source organism: Dasypus novemcinctus (assembly GCF_030445035.2). Taxonomy (NCBI): domain Eukaryota; kingdom Metazoa; phylum Chordata; class Mammalia; order Cingulata; family Dasypodidae; genus Dasypus; species Dasypus novemcinctus. The sequence continues at coordinate 79,292,800 of NC_080678.1, read as the reverse complement.
TTAGTATGTTATTTCTCCTCTTTTTTTTTTAAGATTTATTTTACTTATTTACAAACCCCCCTGTTGTTTGCAGATGCTGTCTACTCTCTCTGTCCATTTGCTGTGTGCTCTCTGTGTCTGCTCATCTTCTCTTAAGGAGGCACAGGGGGACCGAACGCGGGACCTCCCATGTGGAAGAGAGGTGCTCAATCACCTGAGCCACCTCAGCTCCCTGGATTGTTGTGTCTTTCATCGTCATTCCTCTTTGTATCTCTTTTGTTGTGTCAGCTCGCCGCACCTACCCATTGGTTGCACCAGCTCACCTTCTCCAGGAGGCCCTGGGAACTGAACCCGGGTCCTCCCAGGTGCTAGGTGGAAGCCCAGTCACTTGAGCCACATCCCCTTCCCAACAGTGAGGATTTCGAGCAGGAATGTCAGGGCTGGAGCTGGGCTCTGAGGAGTGTCAGTCCGGTAGACCTGGCTGGCCCCTGAGCCTGCCCATCTGTTGCTGCCTGCTGTCACCTTCTCACCAAGCCCCCAAATAACAAAAAAAACGAGCTTAGAAGGAGGAAGGGGCTAATAGCTAAAGGGCTGATGTGACCGAGGCTACAAGCAATCCCTGTTAACTTCCTTTATGGTCCTGGGAGGCCTTTCTGTGTGATGAACTCATTCCCAGAGGGACCCCTTTTAGTCTCAGGGCAGAGGGAGGGAGTGTGAGCTGTGCCTTGCCCCTCTGGCTGTGGGCATCCCCAGTGTCCACTGTCCTCCTGGGTGCCGGCCGGTTGTGCCACTGGTGACAGGGAGACTGGGTGAGTGGCGGAGGCCCAGGGTGCCACTGGGCCCTGAGCTCCACAGCCTGGGGGGTGGCAGAAGGCCCTGGCCTGGGAGTCGGGCAGCCTGGACGTGAGTCAGCTCAGCCACAAATGTGCTCTGTGACCTTGGAATCATGTCACACCTCTGGCTCTGCCACCTCCTCCTCAGAGGGCTCTGGGGACCGCCCGCTCCCAGAGTACCTCTAAACACGGGCATTTTCTGGCCCCTGAGTTCTGGAGAGGACAGGCTGTGGGTGCTGCTGTGGCTGCAGGGGCAGCCGGTAAACATTCGAGGGTGATCAGGAGGACACACTAGCCCAGGGAAGGGCAAGAGACACGGGTTGGGGGTGGTGTGTGAGAGTGTATGTAGAGACAGATAACCAGCTTGGAAAGAAAAGTCACTCAGGCTTTCAGGGAGCCAGGTGACTTCCTTGGTGGCAGAGTGGCCCGGGTGCGGAGATGCTGGGCCCGGGGCTGGGGCTCCCTTCTTGGGTGGGGTCAGCCCTCCCAGGGCATCTGAATTCTGGCTGCTCCTGAGCTGGCCCCGAGAGCAGCTGATGTCAAGAGGTGGGGACCGCAGAGGGCTCCCCAGGCCATGTCCTTCCCAGGGGGTGGGAGTGAGTCCACTTTTTGGGTAGGTGAGTGGGGGTGGGGTGGGGTTTCAGGCAAACCTTTCACACCATGCCCGGGTCTGGAATTTCCTCTTTGTGCCCAGGATCGGCGTGGGGGGTCAGCAGGCCCTGTGGAGGGAAAGGGAGTAGCTCCATCTAGGAAAGCAGCTCTTGGGATGGAGAGAGAACATTTGCTCGAGCCCTGGCATTTGAACAGGGAGGAATACTTTAGAATAAATAAATACGTACATCTATTTAATTAAGAAACTGCCAGTAATACACGTGTGTAGTGCATACACCAAAAGGAACAGAAAGGTCACAGTGAGAGGCCAGGCCTGCTCGGGCTCTGTTCTCTGGCACCCGGTTCCTTCCTCCCTGGCTGACAGTGTGGGTGCCAGTGTCTGGTGGCTCTGGAGCAGGAGTTATGGGGTACTGTTAGGGTTGGGGTTAGACTGGTAATGCTAGACTTGCCAGGGACGAGGCCGGTCAGCTGGCATCCCGAGGCTTTTCACATTTGTAGCAGTGGAGGGAGAGGACCCAGGCCCTACAGAGGTGGCCCAGGACTCTCTTTTGGGCTTCCCCTAAACTTTCAGCTTTGGAAGCTCCGCTGGCCGTGAGTCCCACCCCACCCTTGTTCCGGCTGCACTGTGGGACCTTGGACTTCTGGGGGGAGGCAGGATAGGAGCAGGGGTCAGCAGTGCCGACCTCAGGCACACCCCACCTGATCCTTGGGTTCCCTGTTCCCTTTGTTGGATGAATGAATTATTCTTTCATCCCGTGGGTGCCGATTACTCGGGCTTCTCTCAGTTTTCCCCCTTCTCATTCTTTTGTCTGCGGCAATCACCCAGATGGAAGAACCGATCCAACCCTTAAGTGACTCCAAGGAAGCCAAGTGGGTGGTGGTTTTCCCTTCACAGTGAGCAGATGGAGATGCCGCCAGCCCTGGAGACGGGCAGTTGGACCCAGCCGGTCACATGGGTTGTAAAGCACTTGCAAAATATAAAAAAAGTATTGAGATCGAGTTTCTATCTTGAGTTTTATACACACGGGATGTTGTTTTGTAGGCATACTAAGGGGGTTGCCTGGAAGAGGGGACATTTCGGCTCAATGTTAAGGCATGGATCAGGAACTGAACCCGGGGCCTCTCATGTGGGAAGGAGGCGCCCGCTGGCTTAAGCCACCTCCGCTCCCTCATTTTTGTTTTAATATGCATTACCCTGATGGCTAACGATGCTGAGCCTCTTTTCATTTGCTTAGTGGACATTTGTTTGGCCAATGCCTTGGCCAAGAGTCAGTTTCTTTAAGTCCTTGCCGATGTTTTAATTGGGTGGTTTGTCTTTTTGTTGTTAAGCTGTAGGAGTTATATATATATATAAAATATAAGTATATATATAATACATATATATATATTTCCTGGATATTAAAACCTTGACATGATTTGAAAATATTTTCTCCCATTTTGTGGGTGGTTTTTTTTTCAATTTATTTTATTTTTTAAAACTTTAATGAAGTATATCACTCATACATAAACATACATGAACAATAAGTGTGTAGTAATAATTGTGAACTTACAAACATATATAACATCATACAGGACTCTTATACCTCACCCTACCACCAATACCTTGTATTGTTAAACATTTTTAACTAATTGATTAAAGAGCATTGTCAAAATATTACTACTAACCAAAGTATTTTCCCAACCCACCCTATTATTATTATCTTTATATAATTTATATATGAACATACATAAGTAAGTATATAGTAAAAATTGTGAACTTACAAAGCAAACATGCATAACATCATACAGGGGTCCCATACATCAACCCTCCACCAACACCTTGCATTGTCGTGAGATGTTTTTTACAAATTATGACAGAATATTGTCAAAATCTTACTACTAATTATAGTCTTTACCTTATTTTCACCCCAACCCACCCTATAATTGTTTTTAAAATGTATTTTTATGACAGAAGTTGTAAACCTATAAAACAATCGTGCACGTGTGCAGAATTCCCAAACAACACCCCTCTATTAACACCACACTATGGTGGAACATTTGTTACAGAGAAGATAATATCATCTGATTGTTACCATATCCATAGTGTACATTTGGCTCACATTTTCCATACCACCCCATTATCAACACAGTGCATCTTTAGCATTGCTGCAAGAATATTATATTATTACTGCTAACCACAGTCTGTAGGTCAGTCCAGTTGTATTTTTCTCCATGCTTCTCCACATTCCCACCACCCTGCACTAGTGATGTACACTTGCTCTAGCTCACAAAGTACACTCTTGCATCCATACCATCAACCACATTCTCATCCACCTTGTTTTACTGTGCTATTCAGTTCCTAGGTTATTCTCTAGGATACTGTCAATTGGCATTTACATACCTACACTAACATTTTCAGCCACATCCCCATTTATAAATTAGCTGTTATTTGTTACCATCCACTCTATACATTTCCACACTTTTACAGTAAAGCTAATTAAAAGTTCTACATACTTTAAATATCAGTAGTCCATCTCAGTCCTCCTCTTATCTCCTTTAAGAATCCACTGCCTACCACCAAGTCTTGAAGATATTTTCCTACAATTTCTTCTAGAAGCTTTAAGGTTCTTGCTTTATTTTTAGGTTTTTGAACCATTTTGAGTTAATTTTTGGATAAGGTGTGAAATAGGGGTCCTGTTTCCTTCTTTTGATTATGGATATCCAGTTCTTTCAGCACCATTTGTTGAATGGACTGTTCTGCCTGAGCTGTGTGTGTTTGACAGGCTAGTCAAAAATCACTTGACCATACATACAAGGGTCTGTTTCTGAACCATAGATTTGGTTCCATTGGTCTATGTGTCTGTCTTTATGCCAGTACCATGCTGTTTTTTCCACTATAGCTAGGAAATATGATTTAAAGTCTGGAGATGAGGGTTCACTTTTCCTTTCTAAGATGTTTCTGGCTACTCAGGACCCCTTACCCTTTCAAATAAATTTGATAATCATGTTTTCAATTCTTAAAAAAAATGCTGGTGGAATTTTTATCAATGCATTGAATCTGTATATCAATTTGTATAGAATTGACATCTTAATGATATTTAGTCTTCTAATCCATGAGCATGTAATGTTCTTCCAGTTATTTAGTCTTTATTTCTTTTAATGCTGAGTTGCAGTTTTCTGAATACAAGTTACATTTTTGGTTAAGTTTTTCCTCGCTATTTGAGTTTTATCTGTCATATTTTATTTCACCACTCTTTGGACACTTTTAGTTACTTTAATTGATATAATCTTCATTTCTAGACTCTCTTTTAGGCCTCTCTTTCCTGTCTTTTCAGGCTCTAGCATTCCCTTTAGTATTTCCTGAAAATCTGGTTTCTTGGTTAGAAATTCTCTCAGTTTCTGTTTATCTGTGAATATTCTAAACTCGCCCTCATTTTTGAAAGACAGTCTTCACGGATAGAAGATTCTTGGCTGGAAGGTTTTCTCTTATAATATTTTAAATATATCATGCTGCTGTCTTCTTGCCTCCATAGTTTCTCGTGAGAAATCAGCACTTAATCTTATTGGGTTTCCCTTATATGTTATGCATTGCTTTTCTCTTGCTGTTCTCAGAATTCTCTCTTTGTCTTTGGCATTTGACATTCTGATTAGTATGTGTCTCAGAGTAGGTCTATTCGGATTTATTTGGATGGGAGTACGTTGTGCTTCCTGGACTTAGATATCCATGTCCTGCAATAGGGTTGGGAAATTTTCTAGCATTATTTCTTCAGATATAGTTTCTGCCCCTTTCCCCTTTTCTTTTCCTTCTGGGACACCCAGGACATGTATGTTTGCACGTCTTTTGCTGTCATTTAGTTTCCTGAGACCTTGTTCAATTTTTTCCATTCTTCATCTGTTCTTTTGTATGTTCACTTTCAGAGGCCATTTCTTCAAGCTCACCAGTCCTTTCTTCTGCCTCCTCAAATCTGCTATTATATGATTCCAGTGTTTTTAAAATTTCATTTATTGCACCTTTCATTCCCATGAGATCTATTTTTTTATGTATGCTTTCAAATTCTTTGTGCTCATGCAATGTCTTTTAATTAAAAAAAAAAAAGATTTATTTATTTATTTTCTCTCCCCCACCCCACCCCTGTTCTCTGTTCTCTGTGTCTGTTTGCTGCGTCTTCTTTGTCTGCTTCTGTTGTCGTCAGTGGCATGGGAATCTGTGTTTCTTTTTGTTGTGTCATCTTGTTGTGTCAGCTCTCCGTGTGTGTGGCGCCATTCCTGGGCAGGCTGCACTTCCTTTCGTGCTGGGCGGCTCTCCTTACGGGGCGCACTCCTTGCACGTGGGGCTCCCCTACGCGGGGGACACCCCTGCGTGGTGCGGCACTCCTTGCGCACATCAGCACTGCGCATGGGCCAGCTCCACACAGGTCAAGGAGGCCTGGAGTTTGAACTGCGGACCTCCCATGTGGTAGACGGATGCCCTAACCACTGGGTCAAGTCCGCCGACAAAGTTTTTAATTTTGATGGAATTAAATTTATCTACTGTTTCTTTTCTTTCTTTTGCTTTTGGTATCATATGTGAGAATATTGTCATCATTTTGCAGATGAGGAAACTGGGGCACAAAGAGGCTAAACAAATAATCCAATCCTTTACCTAGTACATGTGTGGGGAGGGAGAGATTGGAACCAGGCATGCACATGAGAAGTCCCCTTTGTTACCCCTTTGTTTTGAAAGAGCATGGGGAGAGAGTGTTGTTTTGTTCGTTGGGAACCTGATGAATTCAGATCTGGGCGGCGATGGGAGGTCCCTGGTAGTGCCTGAGCAGGGGGTGATATGATCCGGGCTGGGATTAGGAAGACACTGCTGGGTATAGGGTGGATGTGAGACCAGTGGAATGGAACCAGGGAAGAAGCAGTGCATTCTGTGTGCCAGGACCTGTGCTGGTGCGGCTTTATCAGGGGTTGAGGCCAGTGGGAGAAGAGATGTAAGGTAGGAGAGGCTGGGAATGAGGGTTTAGGTGGGGGTGTGGCAGAGAGTCAGGGGTTGCAGCATGGCAGGGGGTTGTGCTTTTTAAAAAAATAGGGACGTCTGGGTTATGTGGGGTGATTCAGGGGACCCTGTTAAGTTGAGATCTCCTGGGGGTACCCCTGAGGAAGGGTATAGTAAGGCATTAGAAATATGGGAATAGCTAGCTGGAATGGAGGTTTCTGCAAAAGTGCTTGACCTCCACCCTAATTCTGGGTTCCCCAACAACACTGCTGTTATCCTCCTGCTAGCACAGATGGGTAGGTGCCCCAAGAGGTAGGTGGTTAAATACTGCACCCCAGGCTGCCCGGCTGCCCTGCTGTCACCAGGACTTTGAAGCAGTGTTTTTGAAGGGAAAGAAGAATATTCTTTGAAACCTCATGAGTAATTATGCAGCTTCAAAACGTGTATGTTGGCAGAAGAATAAAAATGTTCTGCCTCAGAGAGATAATCAAATAGATAATTCTGTGGCATCAAAAGCTTGTGTTACCCAAGCATGAACATGTTCAGCTTTGAGGAGTGATTTAATGAGGCTAAGCGGTTTATTAAAATCAAATACTGAAACTTCTTCAGCATGATAAAGGGCGTATATGAAAAGCCCCTAGTTAACATCATACTTAATAGTGAAGAACTGAAAGCATGCCCTCTAAGATCAGGAACAAGAAAATGATCCCCATTGTCACCACTTGTTTTAGTTTGCCAAAGGGATGCCGATGCAAAGTACCAGAAATGGGATGGCTTTTCTAAAGGGGATTTATTGGGGATAAAAGCTTACAGTTCCAAGGCTGTGAAAAGTACAAACTTAGGCACCATCAGAGATGCTTTCTCACCAAAGTCAGCTACTGTTGTCCCAGCGTGTTGCCATGTGGTGAAGCAAGATGACTGCTGATCTCTGCTGAAGTTTCAGCCTTCCCCTCCGAGCTTACCATCTCCTCTTGAGCTGCTCCGTGGGCCCAGCCTCTTGGGGCTTTGTGCTTACGCATTTCTATAATCTTCTTTCTTACATGGCAGGATAAAACATGGTGGCTTCCTTTTCCGGTGTCTGTCTGAGTGAGTCTCTGTGTTTCTCTTTATATTAGACCCAGCAAGAGGATGGAGACTCAACCTGAGTCACACCTCACTGATGTAGTCCAGTCAGAACCCTAAAGCAATCTTGTCAAGTAATCCAATCAAAGGGCCCACAATAGAATTTAATGCAATCACAGGTATCACATCCAAAGGAATAGATTAGTTTACAAACATAATATTTCTCTTTTGGTGATTCACAAAAAAATTTGAAATTGCCACTCCACTGTTACTCAACATTGTGCTGGATGTCCTTGCCAGAGCAATTAGACAAGAAAAAGACATAAAAGCCATTCAAATTGGAAAGGTAGAAACAAAACCTTTTCTGTTTGCAGATGACATAGTCTTATGTAGAAATCCCCGAAAAATCTGCAACAAAGCTTCCAAAACTAATAAATGAATTCAGCAGTGTGGCAAGGTCCAAGAACTGTATCCCAAAAATCAGTACTATTTCTGTACACTAGTAATGAACTGTCAGAAAAAGAAATCAAGAAAAAAAATTACATTTACACTGGATTGAAGACCTAAATGTAAGCGCCAGAACTATCAAACTCCTAGAAGAAAGCATAGGGAAACATCTTCGAGAACTTGTGTTAGGCAATGATTTCTTAGACTTTATACCCTGTGGCAGTTGATGGTATTTTATGAACCCCCCAAAAGAGAAAGATTATGTTTGTAGATTGATGTTTTCCTCTGGATGTGATACCCTTTGAATGGATTAGATTCAGCCGACATGTCTTGATTAAATTACCTGTTAAAATTAGGGCTTTGATTCCACCACGTCAGTAGGGCATGACTCCAGGTTGAGTCCCTGCCCCCTTGGTGGGCTAGTAGAAACAGATACTCACAGAAGAAGAAACAGGAAGGGAGAAAGCTCCATAGACTTGGAAGAGGAGAGAACTTAGTCATTCTAGACCTGCCATGTGATAGAAAGGAGAAGACTCAAACAGCTAAAGCCTCAGGAAGAGAGACGAGCCCTATGCCCACCTACAGCTGAGATCAAAAGAAGCTGGACCCACGGAGCCTTTAGAGGAAGAAGGGAAGAGAGACCATGCAGAGATCGCCTGCCATCTTGCTTCAACATGTGACCACAGACTTGGGTGAGAAAGCAGCCTGGAGTTGGATTTTTTAGGGCCTTGTAACTGTAAGCTTTTACTCCAAATAAATACCCTTTATGAAAGCGAACAGATTTCTGGTACTTTGCATCAGCACCCCTTTGGCTGACAAATAGACACCCAAAGCACAAGCAAACCAAAGAAAAAATGGATAATTGGAACCTAATCGAAATTTGAAACTTTTTTGCCTCAGAGAACTTTATCACGAAAGTAAAATGACAACCTACACAATGGGAGAAAATATTTGAAAACTGCATATCTGGTAAAGGTTTAACATCCAGAATATAAAAAGAAATCCTTCAAGGGAGGTGGACTTGGCCCAATGGATAGGGCATCTGCCTACACATGGGAGGTCCACAGTTCAAACCCCGGGCCTCCTTGATCGTGTGGAGCTGGCCCATGCGCAGTGCTGATGCGCACAAGGAGTGCCGTGCCATACAGGGGTGTCCCCTGTGTGGGGATGCCCCACGTGCAAGGAGTGTGCCCTGCAAGGAGAGCCGCCCAGCGTGAAAGAAAGTTCAGCCTGCCCAGGAGTGGCCCCGCACATACAGACACAACAAGATGATGCAACAAAAAGAAACACAGATTCCCAGTGCCGCTGATAAGGATAGAAGCAGTCACAGAAGAACACACAGCGAATGGACACAGAGAGCAGACAACTGGGGGGGGGCGGCGGAAGGGGAGCGAAATAAATTAAAAAAAAAAGAACTCTTTAAAATAAAAAAGAAATCCTTCAAGGAACTGCAGTGGTGCAAAAGAATGATCACCTCTCTCCCACTTCAGAAGATCCCAGGATTGGTTCCCGGAGCCACCTAATGAGAAGACAAGCAGACACAGAAGAACACACAGCAAATGGATACAGAGAGCAGACAGTGGAAGGAGGGGGGAGAAATTTTTTAAGAAAAGAAATCCTTCAACTCAACAACAAAAAGACAACCAATTAAACTTATGGACAAAAGACTTAGACATTTCTCCAAAGAAGATATGAAAATGGCAAAACACACACACAAACACACACATACGAAAAGATGTTCAGCATCATTAGCCATTATGGACTGCAAATCAAAACCAAAATGAGATTCCATTTCATACTCACTAGAATGGCTATTATAAAACAGAAAATTACAATGGTTGGAGGATGTATAGAAATAGGAACACTCATTCATTGCTGATGGGAATATAAAATGGTGCAGCCTCTGTGGAAAACAGTTTGGCAGTTCTTTAGAAAGTTAAGTATAAAATTACTGTTTCACCTGACAATCCCACTTCTAGGGTATATACCCCAAAGAATTAAATTTGCATACTGAGGGAAATGGATGTGGCTCAACCAATTGGGCTCCCGTCTACCATATAGGAGATCCAGGGTTCGATGCCCAGGACCTTCTGGTGAGCGCAAGCTGGCCCACACAGAGTGCTGGCCCACGTGGGAATGCCGCCCCGTGCAGGAGTGCTGGCCCACATGAGAGTGCCACCCAGTATGGGAAAGCCACCCTGTGCAGGCGTGCCGGCCAATGCAGAGAGCTGGCGTAGCAAGATGATGCAACAAGAGACACAGAAGAGAGAAAATAAGAAGACGTAGCAGAACAGAGAGTTGAGGTGGCGCAAGAGGGTAATCACCTCTTTCCCACTCCTGAAGGTCCCAGGATCAGTTCCCGGAGCTGCCTAATGAAAATACAAGTAGACACAGAATACACAGTGAATGGACAGAGAGAGCAGACAATGGGGAGGGGGAGGGGAAATAAAATCTTAAAAAAAAAAATTTGCACATTGATGTTCATAGCAGCATTATTCACAATAGCCAAGAAGTAAACAACCCAAGAGTCCATCAACGGAATGGATGAGCAAAATGTGGCATAATACTCAATGAAATATTATTCAGTCATAAAAAGGAATGAATTTCTGATTTATGTGACAGCATGGATGAACCTTGAAGACATCATGTTGAGTTAAATAAGCCAGATCAAAAGGACAAATATTGTATGATCTCACTTATATGAAATAATTAGAATAAGGAAACTAATAGAGCTAGAATCTAGAATAGGTTACCAGGGGTTAGATGGGAGTAGGGAATAGGGAGTGAATATTTAAATGTACAGAGTTTTTATTAGGGGTAATGGGAAAGTTTTGGAAGTATATGGTGGTGGTGGTAGCACAACATTGTAAATATAATTAACAACAAACAATGAATTAGATATTTGAACATGGTTAAAAGGGGAAGTTTTAGGTTGTATACATGCTACTTGAATAAAATAAAATCCATGGTACTGCACAACACAAACAGTAAATCCCAAGTTAAACCATGGATTACAGTTAATGATACAATTATAAAAATGTGCTTTCATCAGTTGTAACAAATGTACCACACCTATGTAGTGTGTTTAATATGTGGGAATCCTGCATTTTATTCATGACTCTCTGATTTTAAAAAAAGCCACAAAAATATTAGTTACTGAAATATAAACATGGCTCGGGCTGATCAGGCAGTTGGGGATGGAGGTACACAATGGAGGGGTGTGCAAAGCTCGTCGTTCCAGAATTGAATCCCTGGCAAACCCCAGGTTATAAATGTGGGGGCACACACTGCCATGCACGATCTCCTCGTAGGAGTTTGTGAGCTTGAATTGAAATTTAAAAAACAACTTTATTCTTGTGGGATGTGTTGGTGTAGGTGTGATATTTTTATTAAATAATACACAGTATAGTATGGATTTAGTAAGGGGTCTGATTGGCAAAGGGGTCTGTGGATCAAAAAAGGTTAAGAATACCTGCTTTAGACGTTAGGAAATTGTGGTTCATTCTCTGAGAGATGGGTGCTGCAAAAGGTGATTATCCTCCAAGTCGAGGATTGATTAAGGCCCCTTTGATATCTGCTTCATTGTGGTTGACTGTCTTTTGCTAAGATGTATATTTTTGTTGTGCTCCAATTTATCCTCATATTTTGTCGATTTCGTTTTTACAAGCTTTTGTTCACTGTGTGCTGTGTACTATGCATGTAAGCTCTTCAGAGGATGGCAAAGTAGGACAGCAGGAAGGGAGTTGATTACTGAGCTCTGACCAGTGTTCTATTAGGCTGTTACTTGCTTGTACTTGCTGTTATTTCTGCCTGTGTTGTCCCTTCTCCAGATCTGAACATGCCCTACTGCATCTTTTTATTCCTTTTTTTTCTCTTTATTTTGAAATAATTTCAAATATACTGGGAAGTTGCAAAAATACTACAAAATCAGGAGTGGATGTGGTCAAATGGTTGAGTACCCACTTCCCACATGGGAGGTCCTAGGTTGGGTTCCTGGTGCCTCTTGGGAAAAAAACAAGCAAGCAAGCAAAACAAATGAAAACACCAACTCAGGGAAGCTGATGTGGCTGAGCGCCTGCTTCTCACATACAAGTCCAGGGTTCATTCCCTGGCCCCTGGTATCTCAAGAAAAAAAAACTGCACTACAGAATCTATACCGAGAACTCCAATAAACCCCCATCCAGATACCAGGAGCCACCAACTTTTAATATTGCTTCACATTTGCCTTATCATTTTACCCATCCATCCATCTATCCATCCATCCATCCATCTGCCTCTATTCGTCTACCCATTTTCTGAGCATTTGAGAGTAGGTTGTACGCATTATGCTCCTTGAACACTTAATATTTCCATGTGCATTTTCTAATAACAAGAATATTCACTTATATAACCACCTTAGAGTTCACAAGTTCAAGAAATTTAACATTGATTTGAAGCTTACATTCCATTTTCCAAAATTTTCATATGTCCTAATAGTGTCCTTTTGGCCCTTTTCTTCTCCATTATTATATCCAGTACAGTATCATGTATTGCATTTAATTGCCATAATGCTGACCTTCCCTCAGCACCATTTGTTACTAGAATTTTTCCATCACTTCGAAATAAAAAAAAAAACCCACACGAATCCTACAACCATAATACATTAATTCTTCATCCCCTTGTGCCACCTGCCCCCTGGTAACCTCTAGTCTACTTTCTGTCTTCATGAATTTGCCTATTTTAGCTATTTCATGTAAGTGGAATATACAATACCTGTCCTTTTGTGTCTGGCTTATTTCACTGAACATGATGGTTTATCCATCTTGTGACATGGATCAGAATGTCATTCTGTTTTTATATTCCACTGTGTGTGTATACCACATTCTGTTGTTCATTCATCTGTTGATGGACAACTTTGGGCAATCATGAGTAATGCCACTATGAACACGAGTGTGCAAATACCTGTTTGAGTCCCTGCTTTCAATTCTTTTGGTTATATACCTAAAGGTAGGTTTTCTGGGTCATGTTGTGATTCCTTACTCATGTTTCTGAATAACTGCCAACTGTTTTTCACAGCTGCTGCCCTATTTTACATACCCTAGTGGTGAACTAGTGCTCCTATTTCTTTACACCCTCTCCAACACTTGATATTTCCTTATTTATTTATTTACTTAACATTAATATTTATTAAATAAATAAATATTTATTTAACATTTAGTGGATGTGAGATGGTATCTCATTGTGGTTTTGATTTGCATTTCCATAATAGCTAATGATGTTGAACATCTTTTCATGTGCTCTCTGGAGAAATGTCTATTCAAATTTTTTGTCCCTTTTTAAATTCTGTTGTTTGTGCTTTTGTTGTTGAGTTGAAGGATTTCTTTATATATTCTGGATATTAATCCCTTATCGCATATGTAATTTCCAAATATTTTCTCCCATTGTGAGATTGTCATTTTACTTTTGTGATAAAGTCCTTTGAGGCACAAAACTTTAATTTTGATGAGATCCCATTTATCTGTTTTTCTTCTATTGCTTGTGCTTTGGTCATAAGTTCTAAGAAATCATTGCTTAGCACAAGGTCCTCAAGATGCTTCCCTATGTTTTCTTCTAGGAGTTTGATAATAATATAATAACATAAATAACTTACACTAGATTAGCATGGAAATACAGAATAAAAAACTTCTGAGTAAGAAAAAGACAATCCAATAGAAAGTTCTTAACTGTAGATCTTTGATCTGATTTGGGTTAATTTTTGTACTTGCTCTGAGGTAGGCATCCACCTTTGTTCTTCTACGAATGGAGATCCAGTTTTCCCATTTGTTGAAGAGACTGTTCTTTTCCCCATTGAATGGACTTGGCATCCTTATCAAAAAGTGGGGGTTGATTTCTGAGCTCTCAGTTAGTTTCTATTGGTTGTCCCTGTCTGTTGTCCCTGTACCTTGCTGTTTTGATTACTGTTGCTTTGTAATAAGTTTTAAAATAGGGAAGTGTGAGTCCTACAACTTTGTTCGTTATTTTTCTAGTTGTTTTTAGCAATATCCCTTACTCTTCCATATGCATTAGATAATTTGGCTGTTTCATTTCAGCTGTTGCAATTTTGTAATTGTGTTGAATTTGTAAATTGGGTAGAATTGACATCTTCTTAATAGTCTTCCAATCCATGAACATGTAAAATTCTTCCATTTATTTACATGTTCTTTAATTTCTATCACTAATGTTTTGTAGTTTACCATGTACAAATCCTTTACATTCTTGGTTACATTCATTCCTAGATATTTGGTTCCTTTAATTGCTATTGTAAATGGAATTTTTTCTTGATTTCCTTTTCAGTTTGTTCGTTACTAGTAGATAGAAACACCACTGATTTTTGTGTGTTGCTCTTGTACCCTGCTACTTTGCTGAATTTGTTTCTTAGCTTTGTTGTGGATTCCTACCATTTTAAATTGCCTTTTTCTTGATTCATCACCTGCCCGATTCCTGCAACCCTTTATCTCTTTTCTGCAGCTTTGAGAAAAATGTTTCTGCCTTTTTTGTTTGTTGCTGAAAGTTTCTGAGGGGAGACAGGCCCCTAGCACATCCCACCCCCCCATCTCGATCAGAGTGGTGTTCTTTTTATTCCTCTCTCAGCTAAATGCCACTTCCTCTGAGAAGCCTTCCCTCACTACCCTGTCTCTCCCACCTCATTTACCTACTGGCCCTTTACACTGTTTTATTTTCCTGAGGGCAGTTATTTTTTAAAATTTACCCCCTTCCCCCCATTGTCTGCTCTCTGTGTCCATTCGCTGTGTGTTCTTCTGTGTCTGCTTGTATTCTCAGTAGGCAGCTCTAGGAACTGATCCTGGGTTTGCCAAAGTGGGAGAGAGGTGATCATTCTCTTGTGCCACCTCAGCTCCCTGATCTTCTTATCTCTCCTTTGTGTCTCTTTTTGTTGCGTCATCTCGCTGCACCAGCTCTCTGTACAGGCCAGCACTCCTGCACAGGACAACATTCCTGCGCAGGCCAGCACTCCGCATGGGCCAGCACTCCGTGTGGGCCAGCACTTGGCATGGGCTAGCTTGCCTTCACCAGGAGGCCCTGGGCATTGATACCTGGACCTCCTGTATGGTAGGCGGGAGCCCAGTTGGTTGAGCCTCATCTGCTTCCCCTGAGAGCAGTTATTAAGGTTTGACTTTATTTCAGTTATCTGTCTCTCCTTGACTGCACTTCTCCTTAGACTAGAAAGTCAGCTCCTGCCTGGCTCACTGGGTCCTCTTATGGCGCTGGCACAGTCAGTACTCATGGAGAATTTATTCAATGAAGGATTACATCTGATTTTCTCAACAGCCCTGTATAAAGTGGTATTTCATGTCACTCATAGAAGGGGAAACTGAGGCTTCATGAGCTGTAGTTGTTTGCATGGATTCCCACAGCCAGCAGATCTGGAGCTGGAATTTGAACCTGGGTATGTTGGTCTCCCCTGCCAGATTTGGCTTTACTGTGCCACCCATCTCAGTGGAGCCTCGTTCCTGCCCTCCAGGAGCTCTTGCCTTGCTAGGAAGAGCAAGACAGACACATTAAAAACTCTTACAAGATGCAGCAAGCTGACACAAGCTGATGCAACAAGAGATACAAGAAGAAAAACATAATGAGAGACCTAACAAAACAGGGAATGGAGGTGGCTTAAGCAATTAGATGCCTCCTTCCCAGATGGGAGGTCCTGGGTTTCGTTCCCAGTGCCTCCTAAAGAAACAAGAAGGATGAACAGACCCAGCAAGTGCAAACAACAAGGTGGATGGGGGGAGATAAAGAAATAAAATATTAAAAAAACAACAGCAACAAAAAACCCCAAAACCCTCACGAAAGGCACATCGGGAGAGGTGCCCAAAGAGAGGTGGCATGAATGCAATGGGGCATCAGGGAGGGAGCAGTGACGTTAGGCTGAAGAAATGAGCAAAGGCTTCGTGGAGGTGAGGCGATGAAGCAAGACCGTGCAGGGTGGTGTTGGCAGGAGAGGGGGTTTTTGAGGGCTGGGGGGCCTTCTCCTAGGAGGGACAGCACCAGCCGGAGGATGCAGGTTGGGGGATGAAGGGCGTTTGCAGGGAGCGGTCCAGCTCTGCCGGGGCTTGGGAGCTTTGCTGGAGAGGGGCAGGGGGGATGCCTCAGAGGGGAGCCGGCCCTGGAGCCTTCTGCCTGGGAGCTGGGCTGCAGAGGGGGCGCGTTCCAACCGGCTGGGGGCGTCCCCAAAGGCTCTTGAGTGGGAGCATGGCATAATGGGAAGAAATATTCAGGTGATCTGGAAGGAAGGGGGTGGGATGTGGAGAGCAGGGGATACCACAAATTCCAGATGAATTCCAGCTTTACAAAGCTCATTCCTTTCAGGTTATGGTAAAACACGTTGGAAAAATCATGCCTCTGCCATATGGTATGGCTCTTACCGTGAACTCAAACCCTAGATAAATACTAGCTCATTTTCCCCCCTTCATTGCCTGAAAGGGCATTCGTACCCCATCTTTCAGAGGGGCTGGGGCAGAGCTTCCTGGTGGTGAGGAGTTCAGTTAAGCTGAGAACGTTTGTCTGTGTGATGTCTGGGGCCCCACCCAGGTCAGTTGCCCTGTGGCTCCAGGATTCTACTAAGCAAATGCTCTTCGGCCAGTGCTCTTGTCAAAAAGGAGAGGCTGTAAGCTGAGCCAAACATTACTGAATTGTCTGTTGTGGATAGAGCTGCTGAGACCTTCAGCCTTGCCGTGCTGCGCACCGCCAGATGAGCAAACTCTCAGGCGTACACGCTTTAGGGCACACCCTAAAGATGGCGCACCGGCAGAGAGCGATCAAGCACCACCCTCCTGCCTCCGTCTGTTAGCATACTGTCCAATTGCAAAATTACACATAAGCTACACTGCGCTAGTGCCAATAGCTAACTGACATCTCGCTATTCATTCTATATAAGCTGCTGATCTTGCACTGTAGAGTAGATTTGTGACTTTAACCGGTCTCCGGAGTGTGTTTATCTCCGTCGTCCTCACCCCAGCGGGTAACCGAGTTCAACAGTCTGTGCCTTAGAACATGCTAGAACATGCCCTGTGATAGGGGGGATCCAAGCTCCGTGCAGTTAGCCTCCTAGGCCTCAGTCACACTGCTGGTGAGAACCGAGCTGGACTTTGAACCCAAAGAGTCCAACTGCAGTTCCACCACCCTACACTAACTACACCACACTAGTCCAGCTCTCCCTACCATGGTCAGAAGGATGGCTATTCTTAAAAAAATTTTTTTAAGCAAAATGTAAAATAATAGTCACTTACCCTTATGTGGCACTTACTATGTGCCACGACCTTTCTAAGCACCTTATATGTCATCTAATTTAATCCTCTCGGCAGCTCCATGAGGTCGGTGCTATTATGGTTGTCCCTTTTTTATCAGTGTGGAAACAGTCACAGCAGGTAAGTGGGAGAGCTGGGATTCAAACTCAGGCAGTCTGGCTACCCTCAGAGAGCTCGGTCTGACAGTGTAAGACCTGTGACTGTGTGAGGGTATTTGAAGAGAGGACCTGGCTGGGATCGGCTGTTGTTCAGGAACTGATATAGAGAAAACACATTTTTTCTAGATCACAAGAATGAAAAGTTAGACCTGGGTTTACTGGAAAGAGCCTGCACCCATCTCTAAAAGGTGGAACTCCTGGCACCCCCAGGCTCGGGTGGGCATCCTCAGTGTAAAGAACAAAACTTTAAGCAGCGCCAAGGCCTCTCGGTGACTCGGGCTGCCAGCCTCTGAAAGCCTACTTGACTCCACAGCTGGGAACTGCAGGATGCAAAGAGCGTGCACAACTGCCGATGGTCAAGACTGACCCCGTCAGAGGGCAGCACCAAAACCTCCGTCCCAGCTAGGCGCTCACAGCCGCTGTGCATGTCGTTTTCAGGGCCAACTACCTCTAGAGAGTTTAAGCAAAGAGCAGCCCCTAGCCTAGTGTCCCTTGACAAATCCCCTTTGTGGGGATTTTTTGGGTGCTTAGCTCCCAGTCTCTAGCACAGTGCTTCCTGACTTCTCCCCGTGTTGTGCCATGCATAGAGAGAAGGCCATAGAGGAAGCAGGTGCTCACTGAGGACTGCATGATCCAGAAAATTCCACCATTGTAGCACTTACAGTGAGCCCTGGGGGTTTGTGAGGTAGAAAAGCACAGAAGGGGGCCCTTCAGGAAGGGGGGATTGTGGGGGGCCTGGGGGTAGCTGGAAACGTGCATGCTGATTTCCGGGGAAGCTGAACGTGACCACGGGTCTGGGGGCTTGTTTCTTTCACTTCCTACTTTATACCCTTCTGTATTGTGTGAGGGGTTTACATCAACTTATATCACTTCTTACAAATATTGTCAATTTAAAGAAAGTAACAGGGAAGCGGACTTGGCCCAGTGGTTAGGGTGTCCGTCTACCACATGGGAGGTCCAGGGTTCAAACCCAGGGTCTCCTGACCCGTGTGATGAGCTGGCCGACACGCAGTGCTGATGGGCGCAAGGAGTGCCCTGCCACACAGGGGTATCTCCCACGTAGGGGAGCCCCACGCACAAGGAGTGCCCCCTGTAAGGAGAGCTGCCCAGTGGGAAAGAAAGTTCAGCCTGCCCAGGAATGGTGCTGCACACATGGAGAGCTGATGCAGCAAGATGATGCAACAAAAAGAAACACAGATTTCCGGTGCTGCTAATAAGGATAGAAGTGGTCACAGAAGAACACACAGTGCATGGACACAGAGAGCAGACACAGAGAGCAAGTCCATGTTAATGGGACAAAACAGTCTCTTCAACAAATGGTGCTGGGAGAACTGGATATCAATAACCAAAAGAGCGAAAGAGGACCCCTTTCTCACTACCTGTGTGCAAGAATCCACTCAAAATGTATCAAAGACCTAAACATAAAAACCAGGACTATAAAACCCCTAGAAAAGATAATGTAGGGAAACAGCTACAAGACCTTGTAGTAGGTAGGGTCTCTTAAACCCTACACCCAAAGCATGAGCAACAAAATAAAATAATGAATAGATGGGACTTCTTCAAAGTTAAACAATTTGCACCTCACAGGACTTTGTCAAAAGGATGAAAAGGCAGCCAACTCAATGGGAGAAAATATTTGGAAATCACATATCTGATAAGGGTTTAATATCTATGATATATTAAGAGATGCTACAACTCAACAACAAAAAGACAAAAGACCCAATTAAAACATGGGCAAAAGATTTGAATAGACATTTTCCAAAGAAGAAATACAAATGGTGAAAAAACACATGAAAAAACGTTCAACGTCACTAGCGATTAGGGAAATGCAGAGCAAAGCTACCCTAAGATATCATGTCACACCTATTAAAAAGAGAATAGGAAAGTGGATTTGGCTCACCTGATAGAGCGTCCACCTACCATGTGGGAGGTCCAGGGTTCAAACCCAGGGTCTTCTGACCCGTGTGATGAGCTGGCCGACACGCAGTGCTAATGGGTGCAAGGAGTGCCCTGCCACACAGGGGTATCTCCCACGTAGGGGAGCCCCACGCACAAGGAGTGCCCCCTGTAAGGAGAGCTGCCCAGTGGGAAAGAAAGTTCAGCCTGCCCAGGAATGGTGCTGCACACATGGAGAGCTGATGCAGCAAGATGATGCAACAAAAAGAAACACAGATTTCCGGTGCTGCTAATAAGGATAGAAGTGGTCACAGAAGAACACACAGTGCATGGACACAGAGAGCAGACACAGAGAGCAAGTCCATGTTAATGGGACAAAACAGTCTCTTCAACAAATGGTGCTGGGAGAACTGGATATCAATAACCAAAAGAGCGAAAGAGGACCCCTTTCTCACTACCTGTGTGCAAGAATCCACTCAAAATGTATCAAAGACCTAAACATAAAAACCAGGACTATAAAACCCCTAGAAAAGATAATGTAGGGAAACAGCTACAAGACCTTGTAGTAGGTAGGGTCTCTTAAACCCTACACCCAAAGCATGAGCAACAAAATAAAATAATGAATAGATGGGACTTCTTCAAAGTTAAACAATTTGCACCTCACAGGACTTTGTCAAAAGGATGAAAAGGCAGCCAACTCAATGGGAGAAAATATTTGGAAATCACATATCTGATAAGGGTTTAATATCTATGATATATTAAGAGATGCTACAACTCAACAACAAAAAGACAAAAGACCCAATTAAAACATGGGCAAAAGATTTGAATAGACATTTTCCAAAGAAGAAATACAAATGGTGAAAAAACACATGAAAAAACGTTCAACGTCACTAGCGATTAGGGAAATGCAGAGCAAAGCTACCCTAAGATATCATGTCACACCTATTAAAAAGAGAATAGGAAAGTGGATTTGGCTCACCTGATAGAGCGTCCACCTACCATGTGGGAGGTCCAGGGTTCAAACCCAGGGTCTTCTGACCCGTGTGATGAGCTGGCCGACACGCAGTGCTAATGGGTGCAAGGAGTGCCCTGCCACACAGGGGTATCTCCCACGTAGGGGAGCCCCACGCACAAGGAGTGTGCCCCGTAAGGAGAGCTGCCCCATGGGAAAAAAGTACAGCCTGCCCAGGAATGGCGCCGCACACACAGAGAGCTGATGCAGCAAGATGACACAACAAAAAAGAGATACAGGTTCCCAGTGCCACTGACAAGAATACAAGTGGACACAGAAGAACACACAGTGAATGGATGCAGAGAGCAGACAACAGAGGGAGGGAAGGGGAGAGAAATAAAAAAAAAAAGAGAGAACTACAAGTATCGGAGAGGATGTGGAGAGATAGGAACATTTATTGTTGGTGGAAATGCAGAATGGTACAGCCACTGTGGAGGCTGTTTGGCAGTTCCTAAAGAAGTTGAATATCGATTTACCATGTGTCCCTGCAATACCACTACTGTGTATATACCTGGAAGAACTGAGAGCAGAGACAAGAACAGATACCTGCACACTGATGTTCATAGCAGTGTTATTTAAAATTGCCAAAAGTTGGAAACAAAAGTGTCCATCAATTGATGAATGAGTAAACAAACTGGTGTACACACATGATAGAATATTATGCAGCTGTAAGAAGAAATGCGGTCATGAAGTATATGAAAACATGGATGAACCTGTAGGACTTTATGTTAAGTGAAGCAAGTGAGACACGAAAGGAAAAATATGGTATGATTGTGCTATTATGAACAAAATATGTGTACTCTCACGAAGTTAATACCTAGAATATGAAAATGGAAAGCTGAGGGTTAACTTGGGCAGAATTGGTAAAAAGGTTGTATGTTAATCTTTGGAAATGAATAGAAAAGGTGAAAGCACAACATGTTTCTAACTAGCAGTGCTGTTACTTGGGTATGGGAGTGGTTGAAAGGGAAAGTCTGAGGTCGTGTATATTACTAGAAGGAAAGCTCACAAATGTAACATGGGACTGTATAGCATAGTGAAACCTCATGTGAAATATGAATATGGATAATTTTGCATATAAAAGACTATTTGAAACTGAACAAATGCTATGTATATTAATGTTATAAGATGTTAATATCAGGCAACCCCCCCCCCACATTATGCTAAGTGAAAGAAACCAGTCACAAAGTACTACATATTGTATGATTCCATTTCTATAAAATGTGAATATAAATCAGTTTATAAAGATAGTGGTTATGTAGGGCTGGGGAAGGATAGAGGGATTGAGAAGTGACTGCTAAAGGGTGTGGAGTTTTTCCTTTTGGAGTAATGAAATCGCTCTAAAACTTTTCGTGGTGATGAATGTACAACACCGTGATTATCCTAAAAGCCATTGACTGTACACTTTGGATGGATTGTTTGGTATGTGCATATATCTCAATAAAACTGCTTTAAAAAAACAAACTTTATTTGGACATAGTAGAAAGGCTGAATTGTATTCTAATTTGAACGGCTAGGTTGTGTAAGAAATGCCTTGAAAATTCTCCTTTTGGAATGTCTTCCAAGATTTGAGTTCCAGGGAGTCCAGCAGAAATATGACTCAGAGTTTCCCCAAATCGTTGCTTGGAGGATGTCTTTTTTCCACCTTTTTACATTTTTTAAATTAAAGTATCTGTTCACATTTCAAGCCCATTTTTCTACTAGGTAATTTGTTTCTTTTACATCAATTAATAGGTATTCTTTGTCTTCCCTATAATAGTCTTTTGTAAGTTATATGTGTTTCAAATGTATTTCTCCCTTTTTCTGGGGCTTTTGATGACCATAATTCTTAATTTTAAAGTGGTTACATTTACCATTCTTTTCTTTTCTTTTTTTTTTTTTTTAAAGATTTATTTATTTATTTAATTTCCCCCCCTCCCCTGGTTGTCTGTTCTTGGTGTCTATTTGCTGCGTCTTGTTTCTTTGTCCGCTTCTGTTGTCGTCAGCGGCTAGGGAAGTGTGGGCGGCGCCATTCCTGGGCAGGCTGCACTTTCTTTTCACGCTGGGCGGCTCTCCTTACGGGGCGCACTCCTTGCGCGTGGGGCTCCCCCACGCGGGGGACACCCTTGCGTGGCACGGCACTCCTTGCGCGCATCAGCGCTGCGCATGGCCAGCTCCACACGGGTCAAGGAGGCCCGCGGACCTCCCATATGGTAGACGGACGCCCTAACCACTGGGCCAAAGTCCGTTTCCCCCATTCTTTTCTTTATGATTAGTGAATTTCGTATCTGGTTTAAGACAGCTTTTCCTGCCCTGAAATCTTGAGGTTTTAAAAATATTTTATTTTAAAAGTTTTATGGTTTTTCCTTTTTCACAGTTCTGTAACACATTTAGAAGTGATGTTTGTATATGGCATGAAGTAGATCCTCCTTTTTATTATGGGGATACCCAGTTACCCCAGAATTATTTATTTATAAGCCCATATTTTCCCCCAATTTGTAACAATATCTTTGTCATATATTACATATTTATACATGTGCATGTCAGTTTCTGGATAATCTTTCTGTTCTGTTGGTTTATTTGTCCATCTCTGCACTGCTACTAAATAGTTATATTTACTTCAGCTTTATAATAAACATTTCTATCTTGGGCAAATTTCTTTCTAATCACCCAATATGGCCTTAAAGCTCGAGGCTCTAGGTTCCAGGAATCAGCACATGACCTCAGATTAATCATACTGGTTTTTTGTTTCTTCTTCATTTGTGGCCTCTTGGGAATTCCCTTACTTTCTGGATCCTTAGCTATGCATTTAAAAGAATCTTTAGCAACTACTGTGAGAAGAGATGTGGGGGCATTTTCGGGACTTGGATTTGCCCTAAATGATATTGCAGGGACATTATACATCCTGCCATAAACCACTGAGTGGACTGGGGGAGAGTGTAAACTACCATGTAAATTATTATTATTATTTTTGAAAGATTTATTTATTTATTTTATTTCTCTCTCCTCCCTCCCCCCAAGTTGTCTGCTCTCTTTGTCTGTTTGCTCCGTGTTCTTCTTTGTCTGTTTCTGTTGTTGGCAGTGGCACAGGAATCTGTGTTTCTTTTTGTTGCGTCATCTTATTGTGTCAGCTCTCTGTGTGTGTGGCGCCATTCCTGGGCAGGCTGGACTTCCTTTCACGCTGGGCGGCTCTCCTTACGGGCGCACTCCTTGCGCGTGGGGCTCCCCTACGCGGGGATAGCCCTGCGTGGCAGGGCACTCCTTGCGCGCATCAGCACTGCGCATGGGCCAGCTGCACATGGGTCAAGGAGGCCCGGGGTTTGAACCACGGACCTCCCATGTGGTAGGTGGACAGCCTATCCATTGGGCCAAGTCCGCTTCCCTCTTATATTTTTTATTTGTAACACTTTTTGTGATTATGTATCTTTAAAAAAAGGACAATATAATAAAAAATTAAAGTAAAAAAATAATAATCTTTACTGTAAACAAACGAAAAAAAGAAGGTAAAATCCATAACTTCCTGCCACCCTGGGGAAAGTTTTCCCTCAAGTGCTGAGAAGGTTGGCTCAGTGAACATGTGTCTTAATGGCATATACCTGGGGACAGGGGTACGGTGACTAAAATCCTGTCAGGGCAAGCCTTAGAGGAGCTATTCTAGAGCCCGGGGGCCTGTGCTGACCCTGACCCCCGCCCCCCTCCCCAGCCAAGGCAGCTGTCACACAGGACTCCTGAATTCCAGAGGTGCCTTCTCATGAACCAGACTGTGGAACCCCTAGCCTCTCCTGGCAGATGCTGCGACAGAAATGTGTTTACCTCAGAGAAGGAAGCGGAGCCGCTGGCCCCCAGCTGGTGGCCACCAGGACTATCCAGACTCAAAGGGAGCGGTGGCTCCTGAGCGGGCCTGAGAGCACCCTCTTCCTTGGGTCCAAATCAAGGCATTTCTTGGGCCTGGCACTTCCTTGGTGGGACCTCGGGTAAGTTAAGAAGCTAAAATGTTGGAACAACTCCAATACCCATCAGCTGATGAATAGATAAACAAAATGCGGAATAGCCATTCAATGGAGTAGTATTATGTGGTGAAACATAATGAAGTAATGCTACATGCTGCAACATGATGAACGTGAAAACATGTTAAGTGAAAGAAGCCAGGCACAAAAGGCTACCTAGAGTGTGAGTCCCTTTACATGAAATGTCCAGAATTGGCAAATCTGTAGAGACAGAAAGCAGATTAGTGGTTGCCAAGATCGGAATGGGGAATAACTGCTGCTGGATGTGGGCTGATGAAAAGGTTCTGGAATTGGGTAGTGGTGATGACTGCACGACTTTATGACTGTTCTAAAAACTACTGAATTGTACATGTAGAATGGTGGATTTTATCATACATGAGTTGTGCTTCAATAAAAAAAAGTGAGGACAAGAAGATCCAACTAACAGAGTTGTTATGAGCATGATATAAAATGTGTGCAAGGTGCTTCCTTAGCGTCGTGTCCGGCAGATGGCACTCAGTAAAATAGGAGATGCTGCTATGAGGATGCAAATATATTGCTTTTACTTGATTGTTACAGAGATGTGCTTCAGCTCTCTTGCTCATTATTCCTTGAATGAGGAAGAGGACCCCTGGCAGGGCACTTATTCTAACAACCTCACCACATGGCGAGAGCAATGTGTGTTATTGTGGGGGGTCTGGAAGTATTTAAAAATCCCTGTTCCTCCCTGGCAACCTAGCCACGCACCTTAAAAAAAAAAAGAAACAAAAATGGTTTAATTAGAATCAAAAGTAATACCTACACAGGACACAACCAAATGGCACACATTCACTGACTTAAGGTATTAAATCATTTTAATTTAATCAGTGACTCGTCATAGACACATAGGCTCAGGAGAGAATAGAAGTGGCAGGTGTCGTGGTGCCAGCAGTCGACAGCCAGCCGCCAGCAGCTCCAGGCTGACCACAGCTGGTCGGAGCAAGGGCCCACAGCCCTGAGGCCAGCACTGCCCAGGCACCGTCTCCTTCGGTCTGCGTAACGGCTTCTGAGGGAGGCTATCCTCCTCCTTTTTTTTTTTTGAGGTACTGAGTGTTGAACCCGGGGCCTTGTATGTGGGAAGCTGGCGCTCAACTACTAGGCCACATCGGCTCCCCTGAGTCGGTTTCTTCGTTTTGTTTGTTGTTGTTGTTTTTGCTTTTAGGAGGTACTGGGAGCCAAACCAGGACCTCCCTTGTGGGAAGCAGGTGCTCAACTGCTTGAGCCACATCCGCTCCTTCTCCCCCTCCTTTTGCAGATGAGGAAATTAAAGCCCTCAGCAGTGAAGAAGGGGCTCCAGGTTACACGGCTAGTAAGAAAGGGATGGGACTTTCCCTCCTTTTGAAGGCACTGCCCCGGGGGCCAAGTCCACAGACCTGCTTTCCAATCTGCTCACTCACCCAGTTGCCCGGCCAGGGTGCTTTGCTCTCAGGGCCTCAAGCTGTTTTCTATAAAACGCAGAGAATGGACTGGGCTCGCCTTCGTCCCAGCATGAAATGCACGAAACTGGTGACTGCCAGACTAGACTTCTCCGCAAATGGTAATGTGCTCATGAACCTCCTGCAGGGCGTGGTTACCTGCAGCGTCTGAGTCCTACGGGCTGTGGTGGGGTACGACATTGAGACACAGAGATCAAGGACCTTGGCCATGGCCACACAGCTAGTAAGTGGCAGAGCCAGCTTCAGCGCAGGGTAGTCTGACTTTGGAGTCTACTACTTTCTGTAATGAAAGCACAGCTGGGCCTCTGACATGGCGGAAACCATGAACATTATGTGCACGTGGCCAGTGTTTGGCAAACACTTGTCCCTTGCTGGCAGGGTGGTGTCCTTTCCCCTCTGATGAAAGCACATTGTTGTGAATGTAATGAACAGCACTGAATTATATAGCTAAATGGTCCAAAGACGAGGTTTTAGGTTGTATATATGTGGTTAAAAGATGAGGTTTTAGGTTGTATATATATTTTTTCATTAAAAAAATTGAAAACCAGGGAGCAGATGTGTCTCAAACAGTTGAGCACCCACCTCCCACATGGGGAGTCCTGGGTTTGGTTCCCAGTGCCTCCTAAAGGAAAAAAAAAACCCAAACAGACAATGAACAGACAACGAGCAAAAAAAGCAAAAAATATGCACAGGCAGCAGCCAACAAGCAAAAACAAAGAGCAGTGAAGCTCAGACAATGATCATACAGATAAGGGGGCCATCCTTGGGGGAAGGAGTTTTAAAAACGGAATCATTGGCCTGTACTACACAGTGAATCCTAATGCAGACTCTAGACTCTAGTTAATAGTGTTGAAGCCGGCTAGTAAGATAGGGAGTCAAAAGGCAGATCTGGAACCTGGCAAGAAGTCCACGTGGACATCAGTAGCCCCAAGGTGGCTGCTGGAAGACCCCCCCCCCAAGATCCTGCCACTCAGAACAAGACTTCCTCCAGAAGCCAGGAGAAGCCCCGGATATTCCCCAAGGACTTTATCATTGGGCTCTCTGCCAGGGGATTGGTGGGTGGGGCAGTCAATCAAAGTAGTAACAGCTGGGACTCCTAGGCCATTAGCAAAGGCGTAGGATAATTAACAGTTCAAAAAGCAGGCACAAGGCCTGAACGTGCTCTCTCCCCCCTTTGGACCCCGATTCTGGCTGCTTTCTCCCCCTGCATGGATCAACACGCAAGTAAAACCTGGGCATTTATAAATTATAATGGGGAATTGTGGTCTGTAGATCAGCCCGCTTTATCACTTTTCAGCCCTGTCCTCTCTTCCTGGGACCCATGATCTGTTACTTTCTCCCATTTCTCTTCCCTTCCTACCTGAATAAATTACTGGCCTAACTTACCCGACGTGCTCTTGAAATTCATTTCTGCAGCATAGCCAAGAACCTAGGGAAGCCGACTTGGCCCAGTGGTTAGGGCGTTCGTCTACCACATGGGAGGTCCACGGTTCAAGCCCCGGGCCTCCTTGACCCGTGTGGAGCTGGCCCATGCGCAGTGCTGATGTGCGCAAGGAGTGCCCTGCCACGCAGGGGTGTCCCCGCGTAGGGGAGCCAGGGTCAAGGAGTGCGCCCCTTAAGGAGAGCCACCCAGCGCCAAAGAAAGTTCAGCCTGCCCAGAAATGGCGCCGCCCACACGGAGAGCTGACACAAGATGATGCAACAAAAAGAAACACAGATCCCCATGCCGCTGACAACAACAGAAGCGGACAAAGAAGAACATGCAGTAAATAGACTCAGAGAACAGACAACTGGGGGGGAAGAGGAAGGGGAGAGAAATAAATAAAAATAAATCTTTAAAAAAAAAAAAACCTAGACAAAACCTGGTAACAGTATAATTATAATAATATTCTCTCATCAATTTTAACAAAGTTACCACACTAATGCACGATGTTAACGATGGGGGCAGATACATGGAAACTCTATTTTCTGCATGATTTTTCTGTAAACCTCCAGCTTCTCTGATTGAAAAAAAAGAACAACAGACACCCTCGTTTTACAGAGGAGGAAACAAAAGGGCATGTAGAAGTTTCCCTGAGATGGTGGCAGGGCCGGGACCCGAACTTGGGCCTCCGAGTCCCAGGCCAGAACTGCTTCTACACTGAGGGTCACATGTGCTCTTACAGAACAGAAACTTGAAGAACAGGGCAGGAGAGGAGGAGGAAGGGACAGTGCCTCTTCTTGAGATAGCCCGGCCTGAGGGAGAAGCAGGAGGCACCAGACACGAACACCTGAGGTGTGTGCAAATCTAAAACCCTGCCCCAGGCCCCGCGCTCAGTGTGCAGTATCTCCTGGTATAACCCGGGGTCAGTTCAGCCCAAGGTCAGAGTCACCACAGCCCCTCCAGGCCAGTGATGCTCAATCCGAATCCCCTCCAGGGCTCCCCTCCCCCAGTTTCTGATTTGCATTTCTAACAGGCTTCTGGGTGGGCAGATGCTTTAGCCCCGGGACCCCACACTGAGCGCCACTGCTCTGGACCAGCCTGCTACTCTGTGTGGTCCTTGGACCCACCAAGTAGAAATGCAGAACCTCAGGCCCTACCCCAACCGGGGCCTCAGCAGGATCCCCAGGTGATTTGTTTACACATCTCAGCTTGGAAAGTGCTGGTACTGGGCAGAGCTCACCAGCCGGCTGCACATTAGAGCTGCCTGGGGAGCTTTTAAAACTCTCCATCCCCAAACCCCAGCCCACGCTAATTAAATCAGAACCTCTGGGAGTGAGACTTGGGCATGAAGAGTTCATCGAGCTCCCCGGGTGATCCTGGTGTGCAGCCAAGGCTGAGAGCCACGGGCTGGGGTCCAGGTAGGAGCAGGGAGGGGACTCAGGCTCCTGGGCCCTAACCCTGACATTTGCAAAGCAAGGATGTAAGAGCTGGTGTGTCCTGCCTGAAGTCCACAGCCAGTCAGTGACAAATCTGGGCTCCTTGATACCTGTATCAAGCTCTTGCATCTCTTAGTCCCCCTGAATTAGCTCCCGGCCACTGCAGGGCACCAGGTTCCTGGTCGTGGAGGAACCTGCTCATGGGAAATGCACCATCTCCTATTTTGGGTCAGCGCAGCAGCCCAGAGTGACAGTATGGCTCTCTCCAGGGAGGCAGTGTGGCACAGTGGCTAGGGACATGCATTCATGCCCAGCTCTGCCACTTACTAAACTGAGGGCCCATAGCGTGAGGCCTGGGTTTCTCCTCTCCGAAACAGTTGCGGTAATAGCAGTAACATCTCACGGGGTTGTGGTAAAGATTAAACGAGGTGGTCCGTGACAGTGCCGAGACCAAAGCACTTTAGAAATGCCGTTTATTGTTTCATTAACTGGGTGACTTTGGATAAGTCATATGACCTTGAACAAACCATTCCACTTCTCTGTGACTTGGTTTCCTTATCTGTTGAAAAGGGATAATAAGCACAGTACCGACCTTACAGGGTGGTTGTGAAGAGTAGATGACATAGTAGGTCTGAAGCCCCAAGCACAGTGTCCGGCCCAAACCTATGGCAAAAAACGGTGGCTACATTTATATGCCGAAGACCCAGAGCCTGTGCAGGAGCAAGTTCTTCTGGGTGGGCAGAGGCTGAGCTGGGTCAGTCCCACCTCTCTGAAGGGAACATCTAGACCCTGGGGGATTGAAGTTTCTTGGGACATGTTTGCCTGAAGAAGAAAAGATTATTGATGCCCTTCATCCTCATATGTGTAAAGGACTAATCACATAGTCCACATAGAAGGCACGTATTCTATGTGTGATCCAAGAGGGCGGCAGGACCATGGGTGGCCGTTAACATGGTTCATGAAATTACTTTCTAACAGTTAAAACCATTTGTGGGGATGAGTTCCCCCTCACTGGAGATATTCAAGGAAAACCCTGTGCCCTTTAGTGGAGAGTGAGAGAATTTCAAGTCTCAATGTCCCTACCCCCCCCCACCCCAGTTTGCCTAGTGATAAGAATTACTTGGGGATATTTGTTTTAAAAACCATCACCAATTCTCTGATGCCGTTCCAGACCCACTGAAGCAGACTCTCTAGGGGAGGGATCAGGGACCAGCCTCTCCAGGTGAGTCTTACTTGGAAGTCTGGGAAACAGGGGCTGAATAAACTCCAGCCTCCTTCTAACTCAGATTCTGTGAAAAATGACACGGGGGAGAGGGGGGGCCTGGGTCACACTGGCTCTGACTTCTCCATAGCCTTGGCCAGGAGCCCATGCACCCCCCAGCCTACCCCCCACCCCTCTTTACTCGGGGCTCGGGCACCCTCCCCTCTTCTCCCTGCTGGGCCTGTCAGCAGGCCCCTCTCCACAGAGCCTGAGCAGGGGCGTAGAGTCCCGTTAAACTGCAAGCCTGAGGGCTCCCCGGCTGCCCGCTGAACCTTCTGCTCACTTTCTGGATTTTGCTCGTCTGGAGTGGTTCTGCCCACCAGTTACTTTTCATTAGGCATTCATTAGGACTAATGAGGCAACCTTTAATAAAGGGCTCCTGAGTTTTGAATAAAAGGTCCTGTTATTAACACAAAGTACTGCCCTAATTAGAGGTTTGGAGACATGCATTTTGGCCCTCTAGTAATCATAATTATAATTATGAGGATAATTATACGCCTTGTGTTTTCTCTTGTGCCTTCCCCCAAAGCTACTGCGGTCCAGGTACCCGCGGGTGCTAGAGAACACAGTGCTCGTCCCAGCTGCCGTCCAGATGTTGATGGGGAGAGGCAGTAATAGACACCTGGGCACATTCTTGACACAAGGGACAGTCCAGCAGGAAGGTCCCCGAACCTGGGTGTGGATCTTCCTGCCCTCGGGTGAGCGTTTAAGCACCGCTTCCTGATGTTTGCAGAGGGGATAGTTCCCACAGCACAGCGCCGCAGAGCCTGAAGCAGGCCGGGTCGTGGTGGCTATTACTCCCCTCCCTCCCTGTGTCCAGGTGGGAGGTAGACGAGACAGGGTGGAGATTTGTCCCCAGACGTCTGGGCACCTGTATCTCCTGCCCCTTGTATGTACACATGGACGGTGGAGAGCTGTTCCCAAGACCCCGCCCTCCCCTCTCAGCGGGGGGTGGAGTCCCGGTGCTGTGCTCACTGGCATAACACCCCAGCAGGGCCCCTCCATCCCTGGGTGCCTTGGCCGTCAGTGGCGTCCAGCCCATTCTGAGTCCGAGCCTTCGTGGTGTAGCTCCTCCCACACATACCAGCTTCCAGGTCACAGGGCTGGAGTGCCCAAGGACAAAGAAACCACGGGATGTTGCAGGGCACAGTGTGGCACCGTGGATATTTGCGGAGAGTGAATGAAGAGGCAGGTGGGGTGGATTCCGGGGCCCTCGGCATCCTGCTGGTGTCAGGGTGGTGTGGCCCTGCATTTGTGTCGCTTGGCAGGGGGCTTGTATGTTGCTGGAATTGGAGACCTGCAGAGTGGAGTGGTGCGAGGGTGGGTGGCATGTGGCTGGTCAGGGTGGGAGGAGCGAGGCAATGGGCTGGGCATTCCTGGGCTGATCTGCTCGCGGAAGATGGGCTGCTTTGCAGAGGTCCCTTGGAAATAAACCGAATGGCTTTAGGGCTTTGTGACTCTTCGCCATTCTTTGTGGTAGGTTGTTTAATTCTGTTTACTTCTGGGTTTTTGTTTGATCTTAAATATTTAAGTTCTAATCCTATCTAGAGTTTATTTTGATTCTTGGGTTAATTGAGAATATCTCTTTTGTTTTCACAAAATTGTTAGTTGGTTATCCTAATATCAGTTGAGTAATCTTTCCCTTCCACAGTTTATTTGTGAGGCCTCTTTAGCATTTGTAAATTGTTCCATATTATTTCTGGACTATATTTTATGGACTATATACTCTCTTTCAGTGATGCTTTTTTCCTCTTGTCACTCCGTTTTAATATTGGTTATCACCCTACTGCCTTCTCTTTTTGAGAATCCTGCTTGCTCTTTTCCCCTTTTGAACTTTAAAACCATTAAACCTTTTTGGGATTTGGGTAGGAATTACATGAAACAATCTATAAGCCAATTCCTTAAAAATATCAACATTTCACTATTTTGACTTCTCATCCATGAACACATTTTATAACTTCACATACAAATCTCTTCATATGGGTCAGATATATATTCCCTTACAATTATTTCTAGATATGTTCTTGTTGCTATTAAGAATAAGATCTTTAAACACTGTATGCTGTTGCTGGCATGTAGGAATATTATTGACCTTTGCCTATTTATTTTGATTAGCCACTTTGCTGAGCTTCTTTTAAATTCTAATAGTTTGTTAGATTGTTGTAGAATTTGAGAGAGGTTCAATTATTTGCATTTAGAAAGGCCAGGAGTCAGGAATGATTTTGAGAAGGAAAAATGGTTTATTGACAGCCTGCCAGACTCAGGAGCTTTCTGTTGCAAATCCAAGCCCTGAACAAGAATTTTGAGTTCCTTTTACAGAGAGGAAAGGTCAAATTGTTCTTTGTTTCAGTGCTGAATAGGCTTGAATTCGCATATATTGCCCACATCCTAGGTAAGCTTTTAGCATGGATCTTATACATTCTAGATAAGCTTTTAGCACGTTTGGTTTGCATTTGCCTTGAATATTTAAAGTTTATAGAGTTTGCATTGCTAAACTGTTTCCTGGGACTGGAGTCGTTGCCATGGTCACCAAGGGCAGGACTGCAGCCTCTTACCGTCCCACACCCACAAGTCACAGACCGCTTAGGTTATCTACAAAGAGATGAAGAGCCTCCCACCCATAGCCCACATCGAGATGACTATCGTGCATTTCTGAGGCTACTCTGTCATTTCGTATACCCATAGTAACTATTTCCTCTGTTTTCAGTGTTTATGCTTTCTGTTTCATTGGCTAGAGCTTCCACGACCATATTCAGGAATACTGGTGATTGAACACATCCTTCCTTTGCTTTGTTTTAAAGGAAAATCTTCTGATGTTTTCCCCATGCTGCAGTTGACATGTTGATGAGAGCTGTCAGTCTTTATTGAAAGTGGCTGGTAAAATTTACATCCACCACAACAAAATCTCCTTTTAGCCCTTTATGCATCGGGCTCACTGGGGGGCCTCATTATTTGAAAGTCTGTGCTCTGTCTAGAGTCCCAGCTTGCTCTAAACCCTAAGCCTGCAGAGCTGCTCTGCTTCCAGCTCAACCCTTGGTCTGTCATCTCTCCTGAGACCTCTTCCCCCGGCAGGATGCCCCACGCCCTGACAGAAAGCTGGAGCCTGACATGTGGCAGCAGCAGGGCTGGGGTCCTCTAGAGCCACACTGGGTCCCGGGAGGTGTTCGAGACACCTCATGCTACGTTGCCTGTGGGGGAGCCCTGTGGATGAGGGTCCTATGGTCTTTTGCCTGTACCTCCTTTCCCCTTTGCTTTTCTCAAACTACTTCAGTGAGATTGCCTGTGCCCCTGCCCTGGCCCCAAGCCTGCTGGAGCCCTGCTGTCCTGTGGGAAGCAGACACAAAGAGATGAACGCACTACAGGGTGAAGCGCTCTCACAGGCTTATATGAGACTCGAGGCTGGGGCAACCAAGTGCTTGGGGCAGTCCGGGAAGGCTTCACGGAGGAAGTGACGTTTGAGCTGGGTCTTGGAGCAAGAGTAGAAATTCTATGAGGCGGATGAAAAAGAAGGGCTTTGAGGCTGGGGAACAGTCTGCAGTGGTTTAGAGGCCTGGGGGAGTCAGCCTCTTTGGGAAAAGCTGAGTTTGCTGAGAGATGTGGGCAAGTGCTATCTGAGTCGGTGAGTGTTCCTGGGGTTCAGGGCTTGGGGCGCAATCACCACCAACAGGGGTGGCCAATGCAGACTTCTTGAAGAGGTAGCATGGGAGCTAGCCTTGAAGCATAGAGCATTTGGATGGACTGGGAAGGGGAGGAGAGAAATAGCATTTGTAGCATTCCCGCCACGTACCTTCCAGCCCCTTCGTTAGTCCTTATTTCATTACATTTGATTTTCCCGTCAGCCCTCCTGAGTAGATGATGCCCCCATTTTATAGAAGAGGACACTGAGCTTCATGGAACTCACCCAACAGAGGAGCTGGACAGCCTAATTTCTGAGGCTTCTTGCTTTTGGTCTCCTTGCTGCCATATGTATATATAACTGTATTGAGATGTAATTCATATACCAGACAATTCGTTCATTTTAAGAGTATAAATGTTTTTATTTTTTTAAAGATTTATTTATTTCTCTCCCCCTGCCCCCAGCTGTCTGCTCTCTGTGTCCATTTGCTGTGTGTTCTTCTGTGACCACTTCTATCCTTATCAGCTACACCAGGAATCTGTGTTTCTTTTTGTTGCGTCATCTTGCTGTGTCAGCTCTCCATTTGTGCAGCACCGTTCCTGGGCAGGCTGTACTTTCTTTCGCGCTGGGCAGCTCTCCTTATGGGGTGCACTCCTTGCGCGTGGGGCTCCCCTACATGGGGACACCCCTGTGTGGCAGGGCACTCCTTGCACACATCAGCGCTGCGCGTGGGCCAGCTCCACATGGGTCAAGGAGGCCCGGAGTTTGAACCGCGGACCTCCCATGTGGTAGGCGGACGCCCTATCCATTGGGCCAAGTCCCACTTCTCCTAAGTGGTTTTAGTATATTCACAGAGTTGTGCAGTTGTCATCTTATTCCAATTGGGAACATTTTCTTTTATTACTCCCAAAAAGAAACATTATACACCTCAACTTTCACTCTCCAGTGCTCCCTCCCCCCAGCCCTGGCAACCACTAGTCTGATCTCTGTCTCTAAGGATTTGTCTGTTCTGGAATTTCATATAATTTGTGGTCCTTTGTGGCTGCTTTCTTTCACTTAGCATAATGTAATGTTTCAGGCTCCATCGCTGTTGTAGGAGGATCAGTACTTCTCTCCTTTTTATGGCTGCGTAATATCCCACTGTATGGACATCAGCATTCTGTTTATGCATTCATCAGGTGACAGACATTTGGTTTGTTTCTACTTTTTGGCTATTGTGAATAATGTTGCTATGAGCATGCACGCACATGTTTTTGTGTGAACAGATGTCCTCTTGGGTACATGCCTAGGAGTGGAATTGCTGGATCATATGGTAACCATATGTTTAACCATCCAGGGAATGGCCCGACTACTTTCCACTGGGCAGGGCTTGCTGCAGAGTGATGGGACTGGGTAGGTCAGACCACCAAGTCCATGTGAGTTGCCTGCTTGTGAAGAGGGAGACTGTCGTGAAGTGCTCCTAAGACAACAGCCTCATCGTTGCGTCCTTGATGATTCCAAAGGGCCTTGTGGGTGCGCAGGGCCTCAAGGGAGGCTGCGAATGTGGCTCTGCGTTCCGCTAGGCAGGGCAGGCGGCTGCCACCGCAGAGACGCTGTAAGATAGCCTCTGTTCAGGCGAAGAGGAAGGCTCCTGGGAGAGGGAGGCGGGGTCTCCAGCTGCTGCGGGGAGACAGGTGGGAGGGGAGGGAGGTTGGGGCCTGTGTGGGTTTGGGGCAGGTTCTCGGGCAGCTTCCGCTGACAGCTGGGCCCTGTCTTTTGGCTGCAGACCTGGCCGAGTGCAAGCTGGTGTCCTTCCCCATCGGCATCTACAAGGTCCTGCGGAATGTCTCCGACCAGATCCACCTCATCACGCTGGCCAACAATGAGCTCAAGTCCCTCACCAGCAAGTTTATGACCACGTTCAGTCAACTCCAAGGTAGGCCCTGCTCAGGCCAGGACGGGTGGGCCCTCGTCCTTCAGGCCCAGGCCCTGTCGGGGGCGTGTCGCCAGGGTCCGTCCCCGACGGGCCAACACCCGTGAGAGCATCTCCAGGGCTTCAAGGCTGGACCTGTGTCCTCCCTGCGGCCTGAAACCCTGTAAGGGTCATTCCTGCCTCTAGCCGGCTGGTGAACCAGATTGGCCATGGGTCAAGAGCGTGTATCCCGGCGTGATTCTTTTGTTCTGAACAGACCAGCAAGCTGTTTGGGGTTCTTAGGCCCAGGATTCTGGGTAGACTTGAATGAGGCTCTTTCTCACCCTCCAGTCTAGCTCTGGTCTCCCATGCTGCTTTCTCAGTTCAGGAGTGACAGGTGTTTTTTTTTTCTCCTGGGCACACATAGAGTGAGGGACAAGGTCTCTTGGCAGGGAGATGGGCCAGGGACTGGCAGGTGGCTCCTTCTGTCCTGCTGCAGGTGTCCACTGCTGCTCAGCAACTGGCAGACCTTGGAAATGAGGGGGGGGGCGGGAAGATGCAGGTACGGGCCAGGAGGCAGAGGAGAGGTGGTGCCTGCCTTCTGGAGTTCTCTATCTGATAGAGGCATGAAAAGGAAGGGTGCGAGATCCTCTTTAGAGGAACAAATACACAAAGCACAAGGGACTGCTGTGAACACGCCTCACGTAGCTGCCTGGGCTGGGCAGGCTTCCCAGAGGGGTGGGCAATGGGCGGAGCCCAGAAGGGAGAGGTCCAGAAGGGAAGAGGCTTGAACGGCGGCTGAGTTGGAGCTGCAGGCAAGGCCTGGAGAGGCCGCCTGGCAGGTGCAGGCAGAGGGCAAGGAGGAGGGGTTGGTCTGTGCAGTTGTTTCTGAATGACCCTCACAGAACTCACTGCCTTTTAACTTGAAAAGCTAAAGCCATTATTCCTGGAAGGGGGAGGCACTCCTGGGGCAGGGCTTGTTTTCCCCAGAGACACCTGTGGGTCTTTTTACCCTGGCTGCTTTGTCTGTCCTTCCTTTCCTGGTAGCTGCTTTTTAAAACAGGTGAGACAGGTTCTCACAGCCTGCAGGTCCCTGGACCAGGAGGTCCCCTCCCTGGCTGAAATTAGAATCACTTGAGGAGTTTTTCTGCAAACACTGTTGCCTTAGCCCAACCCTAAGCCGAGTTGAATTGGAATGCCTGGTTGTGGGTCTGGGCTTAAGCATTTGTTAAAACCTACAGTGGTCATTTTAAAGTACCAACACCCAAGGTTGAGAACCATCGTTCATGGGTCATAAACGTAAATGCCTAAGAGACATTGAGTATGTAAGTAGCAAGTGACTCAGATTAGGTATAAACAATAGGGAGTGGTGAGGACTGTGGCAAACCAGAGCACAGACCTGTCTGAAAGGAGCAGCCACCATTTGGCTTCAGCTGGGTATGCTGAACACAGATGGTGTTTCGTTCTCCTGGTTGTTTTATTTAATAGCAGCTGGATAGGCATTTCATGTGAATTTTCC
This sequence comes from Dasypus novemcinctus, assembly GCF_030445035.2. Classification (NCBI taxonomy): domain Eukaryota; kingdom Metazoa; phylum Chordata; class Mammalia; order Cingulata; family Dasypodidae; genus Dasypus; species Dasypus novemcinctus. Next base: position 79,255,980 of record NC_080678.1, on the reverse strand, counting down.
CAATTTCTACCTAATATGAGGGCTAATAAGACACATCTGCAAGCTAAATTTAGCTCATGAGCCACTGGCTTGTCCATTTCATGTATATGGAGAAGATCGGGGAGGGGAAAGGACTTGAGCAGTAGATCCAGGCCTGGAGCCCAGGTCACCCTCCTCCCAGCCAGGGCTGCACTTCAGGCCACTTGCCTTAGCTCAAGGGGCCCTAGTGCTGTATCCAGCCACTGGAAGTGGACACTTGCTTTCCAGAGGCTAGAAAGATAGAAAAGGGATATTGGGGGGGGCAGTCTGGAGCCCCCAGGAAGGGTACATTCAGCCAAGGGGCTTCCTTTGGGTGAGAGGAGAGTTCATATATGCTTTCATGCATTAAGACTTCTCTTGAGCACCTGCTGTGTTCCAGACCAGAGTTTGGAGGCAGGGAAACAAAGACGGTGCCTAAACCAGGGCCTGTTGACAACGCCAAGGGCCACAGTCGTGGCACAGACAAAACACTGGGGTGCTGGGAAGAGGAGTTAGTTCTTCCTGAGGGTGGTGTGGGAAGGGGCTGGTGAGCGTGGAAGCCAGAGCTCTCAAAGACCGTGCCATCTGGGCAGCGCCCCGTGGCGGGCAGCCTCCTCTGGGGGCACAGTGCCGATGGTGGGAGCGGGCTGTGTGTTCGCGCCTTGGCCTGGGAACTGCGCGTCGGCACAACACCCTCCTGGTCGGAGGTCTGTGGGTGGAGGTTGTTCGAACTCCTTCCCGCAAGGTCCCTGACTCCCCGACACTGCCTCAAATTACAGAGGACAGGCCCCCTAACTGGATTTCCAGTTAGGGTCGGGGTTAGGGTTGGGGATGATGGGGACGATGGGGATGATGAGGATGAGGGGGACAATGGGGACGATGGGGATGATGGCGATGATGGGGACGATGAGGATGATGGGGATGATGGGGATGATGGGGATGATGGGGGTGATGGGGATGATGGGGGTGATGGGGACAATGGGGACGATGAGGACGATGGGGATGATGGGGGTGATGGGGATGATGGGGGTGATGGGGGTGATGGGGACGATGAGGACGATGGGGATGATGGGGACGATGAGGATGATGGGGATGATGGGGGTGATGGGGATGATGGGGGTGATGGGGGTGATGGGGACGATGAGGATGATGGGGATGATGGGGGTGATGGGGACGATGGGGATGATGGGGATGATGGGGACGATGAGGATGATGGGGATGGATGGGGATGATGAGGACGATGGGGATGAGGGGGATGATGGGGACGATGGGGATGAGGGGGATGATGGGGACGATGGGGATGGGGATGATGGGAACGATGGGGACGATGGGGATGGGATGTGTGGCCGAGGGCAGGAGGGGCAGGAGCTGAGAGTCCCACTTGGCTCCCATGGAGGTGGCGCAGGGCCTTTCTTGTGGCTTCTCTTTCAAACAGAGGAGCCTTCTTCGTTTGGAGAGGACGCTTGGACGGGCCATACTGGGTTCTGTGTGCAGCCTGCCAGTGCCCTCTTCCGGGTTCCTAATGGAACTGGGGCTGCCTCGGTGCTGCCTTCCTGCCTGGCAGGCTGTCTTCCTTGGATGCCCAGGGAGCTTGTTTCTGCCGGACTTGTGGCCTCCACCATGGGGGGTCATCTTTCAGATGATGCCCTTCACCCATTTTATGGGGGGCAAAAGCAAGACCTGAAAAAGCCAGTGGCAGAAATGCAATCCGCCTGACGGGCCGGAGGCCTGTGCTTTTCTTGGCAAAGAGAGTGGCTCCCCACGTCCAGCCGTGGCTCCCCTGGCTCACCTCCTACGTCCACGCACCAGGCTCCTCGCTTCCTCCCCGTGCAGCCATTCAGCTCTTGGTACTGTGTCCTGGGCCTGCAGGCCGTGCTCGTGAGCACCTCGCACGAGAGCCCAAACTCGCAGGGCACTTAGCAGGCCTGGGTCTGTGCCGAGTGTCACATGCTTTACCTCATTTTATCCTCATAGCAGCTCAGCGTGGGTCCTGATAAGAAAATTAAGACCTACCCCTTGCCCTCGAGGAGCTCACAGTCTGGGGGGAGGCAGGTGTTTAAGCAAAGCATGACAATGTGAGGGGGCCCTGAGGAGGCAGAGCTCCTTTCTGCTTTGGGTGGGTGGGGAGTCAGAAAACAACTGGGGAAATGACTTAAAGTGGGATTTGACAGATGAATAAGAATTGGCCAGATGAATAAGGGAGCATCATCTGGGAACATGGGAGGTGTGTCTGGAGAATGACTAGAAAAATGGTACAAGACAATGTCACGGGGCAAAGAAGTACAATGTGTCATCAAGGATTGGCCTGAGGAAACCAGCTGCCCAAGCAGGAACGTTTAGGAAGGGTCCTGGGAGGTGGGATGGGTTGGGCCTTGTGGAAGAAGCAGACAAAAGCATTGAGGCAAGAGATGCAGCAGGAGTCAAGGGGGCCATGGACGAAGGCACCAGCTGACCAGGCAGGAGAAGGTCTCGCCAGCTGGGTCCATGTCAGGCAGGTTGTCCTTACCCAGATCCCGAGGAAGGTCGTGAGGTGGGCGAGTTCTCTCACCCTGCGGGCCCGGCCAGCTGAGGGTGCGGTGGCGCTCTGGCGCCTGCACCTGGCCTTGCTCTGCGACCTTGGCAAAGACCAGCTGGCTTAGAGGCCACCACAGCTGGAGGGAATCAGGCCTGACAGGGCCCCGAGGGAGAGGGCTCGTCATTAGGCGTTGAGCGGTCGCCCAGCCCTCCAGCAGTGTGGAGTCGAGATAGTCTCTCAGGCCCACAGCTCGTAGTATGCTGGGATTTTTCAGCAGCAACAGGGTTCTTTTCCTCTCTCTAACATTTACCCAAGTACGTGCGCTCTCCCTGATGTGCTGTGGGCTCCTCCACAGCGTCGGGGCCTCGCGTGCCAGGCCCCATGGAGGCCCCGTGTTGGGGCCTGTCTGTAAATGGACTGCTCACCAGAGAGCCTGTTGTCTTCCCCACAGGGTGTCCCCATTCCTCTCACCAGCTCCTTTGTTTGCTTCCCGGGAAGATGTGGTAATTTTCCTCATTACCTCAGCAGTTAGGCCAGGTTGCCAGGACGCTCCACGCTCCACGGCTGTGTCTTCACCCTCGGCAGGCAGCGCCGTAACAGATGGGCTGCACCAGTCCCCTTCTGCACTCTCTGGGGAGTGGCCTTCTCTTCCGAGGGTCTCTGATAAGTCTGGTGCCTGGTGGAGAGTGTGGGCAAAGGGCATCGGGAAGCTAGCATGAAGAAACTGGGTTAGCACAGACAGGAGCGGGGGAAAGAAAACAGAGCTGGCCTTTCTCTTCCTCGGGTCAGACCTTCAAAACAGTCGGGAGGCTGGGGAGGTGTTGGGGAGCTGGCGGCGGGTGTATGCTGATGGGACAGCGTATGGCGGGGCCCAGAAGGGTGTGTTTCCAGTTTCCTGGGGACAGAGGAGGACAGGGTCCTGGGCACCCTAAATGACCCAAAGCCAGGAGAGCAGACAGTCCTGAGGGAAGGCCGTCAGGAAGGAGCCGGGGCAGCCTTGCTGATCCTTCCCCACTCCCTGCCTTGCTTTGGTCCACGCTTTACTTTTCCTGTGCAGCCGGACAGAGGAGGAAAGAAGAGGGTCCCAGACATTTGCTGAGTAAGCTGGGCAGACATTGAAGCTTTGCAGTGCTCCAGAGACGTTGCTGTGTTTAGTCTGGGATTGGGCAGGTCCACTGTCAGGGGTGCACATTTTCTGGTACCTGCCGCTGGAATAGTAGGGCCTGGGAAGGTCCAAAATGCTCAGATTATCCACAAGAGGCAGCCCCCATTGCTGATGACCAAGTGGTCACGAGGGTGTGGCCTTCTGTGTCATTTTTGCCATAGTCCCCAAGGGCATCTGGCCCCTTTGGGTTACCAGCTGACCTCAGGGGGGCAAAGGCCAAACTGTCAATAAATGATGCCCGTGCACATGCTTCCCGGGGTGGGTCAGCCCTCCCTAGTGGAGAGTTAAAGGAACCCAAGTGCCATGGGCTTTTCAGCAGCCTTAGGATCGCATGTCAGATTGCCGAGGCCAGCAGTGTGAACATTTTAAGACTGTTGCTGTAGACTGACGTCATCCAGCCCCGATGCTGGCCCTGAGCCTGGGGACCCACCAGGAGTGAAGAGCTGTGGTCAGGCTGGCCCAGGACCACAAGCTGAGAGGCTGGGTGTTTAGAGCACTGCTGCTGGGTTCAAATCCAGTTCCGGGTCTGGACATCTCCTTCTACCCCTCTGGACCCACCGGCCATCCTGATCCTGGCCCTGGGGGCTGATCATCCACAGGTTCTGTTGCCTGCTGGCTGTGGTTGGGTCCAGCTCATGGGGAGGCCCAGCAGGAGATGGGGAGAAGGGAGGGGAATATACGGCCACCTCCCTGTGGGGTCCCCCTTGGGCTGGCTGTGTTTTGTCCACAGGTCACTTCTCTCAGTGACGCCTCTGCGTGACTCTCTCCTGGTTTCCTTTGGGTGGTGATGGCGCCACTGCTGCTAACCCTTGCTTGCTGCAGGATCCCCTGTGACTCCCCTACAACCTCCCAGGCCTCGGTAGATGGTTACCTGCTTGACTTACCCTGATTAGAGCACCATCGGTTCCCAATTTGGGACCCTCACTGGTGCTGCCACTTTCTAGCTCTGTCACTGTGGGCAAGTTGTTTATTTAACTGTTCTGTGGCCTCAGTTTCCCCCTTGGTACAATGGAATAGTAATGATAGTAGTCTCTACCTCCTGGGACTGCTGTGAAGATTAAATAAGTACTGCCCGGCACAGTACCGGGCAACGTAGCAGCAGGTGTTCCCTAGTTCAAACCACCAGTGGGAGTGGAATGTGTACACCGTTTTGCATCTTGCTTAATTTTTAACCTAAGAATGTATCTTAGAAATTGGTCCACGTCAGTACAAGAGCAGCCTTATTCTTTTCTCTGGGTGCAGGTTTTGGATCTGCCTCTGTTAGAAGCGCCTCTCACCCTTGGCTTCTGTCTACCCCAAGGAGTGGGTGTGGCTTTCAGAACTGCATTTTCCTTACACCTCTGAGCCCTGATGGCAGCACGTGCCTCTGTGCCCAGCTTCCTTAGTGCTGACGTGGCCCATCCGAGGGACTCATGTTACCCCACCCCACCGAAGGACTCTGCCGGGCCGGGGTTCCTTGCAGGCAGGGACAGCAGTCTCTCGTTGACGTGGGTTGGAGCTGACGCCCGGGGTACCGGATCAGCAGGCAGTTTTGGAGCTGGCACAGCCCATCGCTGAGCGGCTGCGCAGGCACTGCAGGCCGGCTTCACGTGTCCCGTAACAGAATCAGCGGGGCCTCGTCTTTCTGCCGGTGTGAATCTGAGGCCTCTGAGTCAGTCTTGGCTGTGGTCCAAGATAAGGACAATGTGGGAAGTCATAAGAGGAACTTGGGGAAGGAGAGGGCGATTAAATGGACATCGGAAACCACAGTTCAGGACAACAAATAAAGAAATGTCACGACTGGCTGGGGCTGCTCCTGGACGGGGGCTTGGGAGAACCTTGCGAGTGAGATGAAGAGGGGCTTTAACCCCACAGCATATGGGCCATTTTGGGAGCCCAGGTTGTCTGACTCTGAAACCCGACACAAGAGAGCAGGAAGAAACCTTCGGAGCCCCCCTAATGCAACCCCTCTGGGACCAGAGGCTCTCAGCCCTCCCTGTTCCCTGCGGGGGGTGGGAGATGCTGGGCAGACAGCCTGGCTGTTGTGCCCAAGGGCTGCAGTAACAGACCCAGACCAGGCTGTGGCTGCGTCAGGAGCTCAGCACACCGGCTGGCCCAGTGGCCGGGCCAGGGCCACACTGTCGTTGTGCTTAAGTGGAGGCAACAGACAGAACCCCAAGTGCCCAAGGTGGGGCTGTGTGGGAGATAAAAGAGAAAACAAAGGCATCAGTCACTTTTGATTAGTCTCTCTGGACCTCAGTTTCCCTGTATGAGAAATGGGAGGAAAGGCATACTCTAGGAGTTTTGTGAGGTTGGAGATAATGCACACGAGAGCCCTGCCTGGGGCTTGGAGCACGGAAGGTGCTTGGGGAGGGTGGTTCTGATGTGGGGCTGGTAGTGACCCCATGGGGCTCAGACATGTCCATGACCATCTCTGCCACGTAGTCAGGAGGACAGTCCCGATGTGGAAATTTTTGGGGTCTCTGCAAATAGAACTGTCGAGATCCCCAAGTCCAGGCCTTCCCGTTTGGGGACCCATAGGCCCAGAGGGGAGAAGTGGCTTGTGCCCTCCATCCAGGCAGACGTGACACAGGACCTCAGCTTGGGTCCCTGGTCCTCAGTCAGGCTCTTTCCCATGGAAACAGGCAGTTTAGCCACCCGAAGGTTGACTGATCCTGTGGGAGCATGTTGTATATGTATTTGTACCCTACCTTACTGCACAGAGGATTTGTGGAGCTTGTGAGAGGGCAGCTTGGCACAAGGATAGACCTCTGCTGGGCCGTGACTTCCAGAAGTAAACCTGGATGGCTGGGGAGAGCATGCGCTCCTGCCCACATGCCTCCCGTCAGGAGGCTTGCCCTCTTCTGCCCAGTTCGAGGCCTTTTCCTGGACAGTGTCCCTCTCCTGGGGCTCAGGTCTGGCCTACCTGTGAGGTGGCACTTTGACATCTTTGGTGGAACTTAGCATACTCTTTGAACTTCATTAAGTTCCAGGAATTGGGCGCAAAGCCAGAACTTTGACAGGAGTGAGGAGGTTTCTTTCTCAAAGAATCTGCTCTTTGCCCTTCCCCCAGGAGGGGGTCTGGAAGTAGCTCCGTGCTGTGGTTCCCACAGAGAAATTTATCCACCCAAAACCTACCAGATCTACTATTAACAGCTTGACACTCATACATTTGACAACTTAGAAGAAACGGACCAGTTCATTAAAAACCACAAACTACAAAAAAACAACCAAGATGAAGGATACACAAAGATTCTCAACAAAATATTAGCAAATCAAATCCAGCAATTTATTTAAAAAAGTTATTGTCCTGGCCAAGTGGGGTTTATTCCAAGTGTGCAAGGCTGGTTCAGCATTTGAAAATCAGTTAGAATGCACCATATCAACAACCTGAAAAAGAAAAATCATATGATCATGTCATTTGACACAGTGAAAGCATATGACAAACTACTGCCCCCATTCATGATTTAAAAAACTCTTTGCAAACTAGGAATACAGCAGGAACTGCCTCAACTTAGTAAAGAGCATCTACAAAACCCCTACAATTAACATACTTGATAATGAAAAACAAGGCTTTCCTCCTAAGATGGGGAACAAGGAAGAATGTTTGTTCTCATCCTGGAATATGACTGCAATAAGTCACTGCAATAACACAAGAAAAAGAAAGAAAAGGCTACAAATTGGAAAGGAAGAATAAAACTGTTGCTATTTATAGATGATATAATTGTCTATATAGAAAATCCCAAGAATCTACAAAACAAACAAACAAGCAAACCTCCTAGAACTAACAAATGAGATCAGCAAGTCCTAGGACACAAATTGACTAGGTCTTGCTTGTCTCCTCCTCAGAATGCTTTCTCTGGTTTCCCATCTCCTTGGAGTAGAACCCAGTATCTTCCCTGTAGTCATCAGTTTCTCTAGGGAAACAGAACCAACAAGGGGGAAAAAAAAGAAAAAAAAATATGTATATATACAGACACACATACATATATATATATGTATGTAAATATTATAAGTGTTTATAAGAATTGTCTCACGTGGCTGTGGAGATGGGCAGCCCAAAAGCTGGGAACTCCCGAACTCCCGAGAAGGTTTTCGATGAATTCCCCAGGAGAAGCTGGCTGGCTGAAGTAGAGATGGAAATTCTCTCTTCTGACTGCTGAAATCAGTCCTTTTAAAGGCTTCAAGTGATTGGATGAAACTTATCTCATTGTTAAAGGCAGTGTCCTCAGTTGATAGTAGATATAATCAGCCATAGATGTACTCAATTCACTGATAATTTAAGTCCACAGAACGTCCTCACAGTAACAGTCAGGCAGTGCTGGCTTGACCAAACAGCTGGGCACCATCAGCTGGCCAGGTTGACACATGAACTTGACATCACATTCCTCAGGCCTCCGAGGCCCTGCATAGCCTGGTTCTAGTCTCATCTCTACCACTCTTCCTCTCCTGCTCCCCGTTGCAGATGCACGGACCTCTTTTCTGTTCTTTGGACATGCCTAGTCCTTGTCTACCTCAGGGCCTTTGCACTGGTTTCCTCTGATAGCTCTACCTGGGCTCTTGGTACAGTTGGTTCCTTCTCACCTTTCACTCTGACCTTACATGCCTTCTCTGACCACGTAACAATCTGAAATGATCTTATTTATTTTCTTGTTTATTACTTTCTGCCCCAACTAATGGGTAAGCTTGTCAAGGGAGGGGTCTGGTTTGTCTGGTTCACCACAGTTTCCACACTGTCTAGCAGTACCTGCCCCATGGTGACTGCTGAGTGAGGGCAGACTGTTTTGGCATCACTGTGTGTGGTGGCCTCTTCTGCAGGCCATGTGTCACAGCTGTAGCCACCCTCTCTTCCTTTATTTCCCTTTTGACTTCTGCCTTTAATGTTAGCTTTCAATTTCCTCTCTGCAGAGATTCTGTAATCCATGAATTTTGTCCTTTTCTTACAGAATGGAAATTCCCTCCCATTTTGGGGGTATATTTCACTTTTCAATGATTGTTCCTTTTTCATGTTCAAGTACAAGAGTGAGCACACAGTAGGTTTTTAATGAATATCTGTTATTTGTACAACAGGCTTTAGCTCTCGGGGCACTATCTCAGTTGATCATCACAGCCTTGTCGTGACCTGGGCAGGCAAGACCTCCTGAGGCCAGCGGGGAGAGGGGGGCCTGGCGACCTGGGGGCAGTTAGAACAGAACCAGGTCCTCCTGTTCTTCTCCTTCAGTCATTCACCACTAACCACGCAAGGATTTGCTAAGCATCTTCAGAGACAACAGGTACTGGCAGGACTCGGGTTGCGAAGCTGGATAAAGCAGGGTGCTGGAATGGCCCCCTTCTCTTGGGGAAGCAGGTCCTCCCTGAGGCAGTACAGTGATGCGGTGAGGGCTCGGGCTTTGGGTTTTGGTGGTGGAGGGACGGGGAGTGTTGTTGGAAAAGGAAAGTCACATATCTGGGGAGAGTGTTTGGGGTTTGTGTGGTCTTGGGCAAGTTATTTAATCTCACTGTGGTTTTGTCAACTGTCAATCAGGGATATTGGGTTATAGTAAAACTAAAATGATTATTACATTTAAACCCTTAGAACAAGTACCTGGAACCTAATAGTGCTCAATAAAGTTTAGCTGTTATTATGGCTTTTTGTTCTAAGTCCCATACTCAATGAGCTAAACTGGAATCCAGCAGAACAACTCTGTCCTGGGAACTCCTCGCTCAAGCCCGGTACTTCACCACGCTCTCAGCGCAGCAGGGGCCTGAGTCACGGAAGCGGGGCTGACCCTCCCCTTCCCTGAGCGGATTAGGGCCCCCTTTGCAGCTGAGTAATGGAAAGCCTCCCTTTCCACCCCAGTTTCAATGCAGAGCCTTTGATTATTCCAGTGCCGTTAAGCCGCTGAATGCCCAGGGTCCAGGCCCTGCCTGCTCAGCCTCTGCACCTGCTGTGCCTTTTGCTTTTCAGAAAAACTTCTCAGCTTGCAGAGAGGCCTTCTCCCAGACTGAGCCAGCCCTTCCATGCAGGGGAACCATTCCTTAGAGTGGGCCACTAAAGAAAGGCTGGACGTCAGAGAGCAGCCTTCCCTGGGCGCTGGGCCAGGGAGCTGATTATATATCCACATGTCCCTTAGTTTTTAAAGCAGTGTTCTTCAGAGATGGGTACACCAAGCAATGACTTGGAAAGCTGTCTAAGCTCTATTAAGTGAAGAAGCAGGTCTGAAGACGGTACGGTCTGTGATTCCATTTTTGCTTAAAAAACAAAACTATACATTAATTAGTGTACCCATATTAAGCATGGAAGAATGTATACCAAACTGTTAACCTTGGTTCTTTCTAGGGATGAGAATACATGAAATTTTCATTTTTCTATGTTATCTTTTTTTTTTTTTAAGATTTTATTTACTCCCCACCCTGTTGTTTTTCATTTGATGTGTCTGTTTGTCTTCCTTGTTTCTTTAGGAGGCACCAGGAGCTGAACCCAGCACCGGAGGTGCCTAATCACTTAAGCCACCTCCGCTCCCTGCTTTGTTGTGTCTCTCATTAGGTTTTTCCTTCCCGTGTCTCTTGTTTCATTAGCCTGCTGCATCAGCTCACCATACCTACCCATCACGTCAGCTTGCTATCTTCTTCAAGAGGCACCAGGAACCTCTCTGCTCCCTGCTTTGTTGTATTCATTACTGTGTTTTTTCTTCTTGTGTCTGCTTGCTGCACCTGCCTATCATGTCAGCTTGCTGTCTTCTTTAGGAGGTACTGGGATTGGAACCAGTGACCTCCCATGTGGTAGGCAGGAGCCCAGTTACATGAGCTACATCTGCTTCCCTATGCTATCTATTTTTGTGATGTTTATAATTTTAGAATGAGTATGCACTGCTTTTATAAGCAGAAAATGCATTTAAAATTAAACTGTATGGGTCAGGATAGGCCAGGTTTGCCAAAATAATTGACAAATAATATCAAATCTCAAGGGCTTAAGACAATGAAGTTTTATGTCTTGTTCATGCACGTGTTCAACAGCAGGGGTTTCTGTCCCTCGACCTCTCTCAAGGACCCAAGTGTGGCTGGGCCTGTGCTAGAGGAAAGGGGGATGCAGCAAAGCATGCACTAGTCCTTAAAGCTTCCACTGGAAATGACCTTCATTTCTTCCACTGGCATTTCATTGGCCGAAACAAGTCTCAAGGTCACAATAAATTTAAGAGGGCAGGGAAGTGCAACCTCCATTGTGTCAAGAAGGATTAAGAGTAAAATATTTGTGAGCAGTGGGATAATTACCACTGATGTAGGCTATGGGTGGGGGGCTGTGCAACTCTTCATAGATAACCTAAGCTGTGTGTATCTGACGGTGGAAGCTGGAGCCCGGACCTTCGTAACCATGGCAACTACTCCAGTCCCAGAAAAACAATTAAACAATGTAAGCTCTATAAACTTTAAATATTCAGGAAAGATGCAAACCAAATATGTTAAAAACTTACCTGGAATATATAGGGTTCATGTTAAAAGCTTACTTGGAATGTATAAGGTTCAGGTTAAAAACTTACCCAGAATGTGGGGAATATGTGTTAATTCAAACTTATTGAGCACTGAAACAAAGCACCATTTAACTCTTTCTCTGTGTAAAAGCAACTTGAAAATCTTATTCGGGGCTCGGGTTTTTTGAGCAGAGAGCTCCTGAGCCCAGCCGGTAGTACATAAATTCTTTTTCCTTCCCAAAATTATTACTGAGTGCCTTTCCGCAATAACTGAAACTCTCTCGTCATCTATAATACCAGAGCAACCAAATGATACGCTAACTGTAAATACTAGCTTGAGTTCATGGGACTCTTTCTCCTCAGGTCCCTTGGCATAGACCAAGGCAAATGACAGAAGAGAGGTACCTGCCATGGTTTCACCAGGGACCACAACCGTGCGGCCCACGTGTTTAATTTTCTGAGGGTCTTGTTTGAGTTGACTGTCCCAAGGAGCATACCTGAAGCAGTGGCTCCCAGCTGGGCATGTGATGATGCATCAGCATCATCTAGGGAGCCTTTCCTACATACCCACCCCCCAGGAAAGCAGTATATGGGAAAGGAAGCGGATGTGGGAAAGGAAGCGGATGTGGGAAAGGAAGCGGATGTGGGAAAGGAAGCGGGTGTGGCTCAGGCGACTGGGCTCCCGCCTACCACATGGGAGGTCACTGGTACATCTTGGAGTCTCTCTTCGAGTTGGGCATCACAGGCTCAGAGGAGTCAGGTGTAACTCTCAGCTCTGAGCTTTGGAGAAGGTTTGAAGGTTTGGGGGCCAAGAGCTGAAGAGGGCCTTGGGGTCAGCTGGGAAGACAGCTGATGAAGAGTAGGGCCCGTGTGTGTGACGGCCTGGCTGGGTGGATGCCTGCTTGGTGCTGGCTCATGATGGGACTGAGGACTCGACCGTGACTTTTCCTGAGGAAACAGCTCCAGCGCCAACAAGGCCCTGAAATTTCTATCCATAGAGTGGGAAAGACGATAAAGCCAAAATACCAAATATCTCTTGGTGAAAAAACATTTCAGCAACATCTAAGTTTTAAGCAGTGTCCCTTTCTGAAACGACTCCAAGATAAACCAGCTGCAAAATTTATTTGTGGCAGCTGAAGAAGTCTCAGCCTTGTTTGTGTTGGGGTGTTGAGAGTCAGTAGGTAGAGTGGTTAAAAGTATGGACTCCTTAGCAGGCTACCCTGAGGTGGAAAAAAAACAACCCAGCTCTGTAAAATGGAACTAATGTGATTAATCCTGGGGTGAAGGCTGGTTTAACACCTAAAAAAATCATTGAATACAATACCCCTTATCGACAGACTCAAGGATTAAAACCACTTGGCTATCTAAACATATGCAGAAAAAGGTGATACAATTCAACACTCTTTCACAATAAAAACACTCAACAAACTATGAATAGAAGGAACTTCCTCAATCTGATAAAGAGCCTCCATGAAAAACTCAAGCTAACATGGTGCTTAAGGGACGAGACTGGCTGCTTCCCCCCTAAAGTCAGGATAGGCACGGGGATGCCAGCTCCCCCCTAAGGTCAGGATAGGCACGGGGATGCCAGCTCCCCCTAAGGTCAGGATAGGCACGGGGATGCCAGCTCCCCCTAAGGTCAGGATAGGCACGGGGATGCCAGCTCCCCCCTAAAGTCAGGATAAGCACGGGGATGCCAGCTCCCCCTAAGGTCAGGATAGGCACGGGGATGCCAGCTCCCCCCTAAGGTCAGGATAAGCACGGGGATGCCAGCTCCCCCTAAGGTCAGGATAGGCACGGGGATGCCAGCTCCCCCCTAAGGTCAGGATAGGCACGGGGATGCCAGCTCCCCCCTAAGGTCAGGATAGGCACGGGGATGCCAGCTCCCCCTAAGGTCAGGATAGGTACGGGGATGCCAGCTCCCCCTAAGGTCAGGATAGGCACGGGGATGCCAGCTCCCCCTAAGGTCAGGATAGGCACGGGGATGCCAGCTCCCCCCTAAGGTCAGGATAGGCACGGGGATGCCAGCTCCCCCTAAGGTCAGGATAGGCACGGGGATGCCAGCTCCCCCTAAGGTCAGGATAGGCACGGGGATGCCAGCTCCCCCTAAGGTCAGGATAGGCACGGGGATGCCAGCTCCCCCCTAAGGTCAGGATAGGCACGGGGATGCCAGCTCCCCCTAAGGTCAGGATAGGCACGGGGATGCCAGCTCCCCCTAAGGTCAGGATAGGCACGGGGATGCCAGCTCCCCCTAAGGTCAGGATAGGCACGGGGATGCCAGCTCCCCCTAAGGTCAGGATAGGCACGGGGATGCCAGCTCCCCTTAAGGTCAGGATAGGCACGGGGATGCCAGCTCCCCCTAAGGTCAGGATAGGCACGGGGATGCCAGCTCCCCCTAAGGTCAGGATAGGCACGGGGATGCCAGCTCCCCCCTAAGGTCAGGATAGGCACGGGGATGCCAGCTCCCCCCTAAGGTCAGGATAGGCACGGGGATGCCAGCTCCCCCTAAGGTCAGGATAGGCACGGGGATGCCAGCTCCCCCTAAGGTCAGGATAGGCACGGGGATGCCAGCTCCCCCTAAGGTCAGGATAGGCACGGGGATGCCGCTCCCCCCTAAGGTCAGGATAGGCACGGGGATGCCAGCTCTTGCCACTTGTATTTAACGTTGTACTGGAGGTTCTCTGGCCAGATCACTTAGGCAAGAAAATGAAATAAAAGGTATCCAGATTGAAAAGGGAGAAGCAAAACTATCTCCCTTTACAGATAACCTGATGTTATATATAGAAAACCCAAAATAATTTGCTAAAAAACTATTACAACTGATAAACCAGTACAGCAAGGTTGCAGATGTTAAGATCAATATACAGTAAAAATGAGCAAAACTGAAAATGAAATTAAGAAAGCAATTTCCGGGAAACGGACTTGGCCCAGTGGTTGGGGCGTCCGTCTACCACATGGGAGATCCGCAGTTCACCCGGGCCTCCTTGACCCGTGTGGAGGTGGTCCATGCGCAGTGCTGATGTGCGCAAGGAGTACCGTGCCACGCAGGGGTGTCCCCCGCGTAGGGGAGCCCCACGCACAAGGAGTGTGCCCCAGGAGAGCCGCCCAGTGCAAAAGAAAGTGCAGCCTGCCCAGGAATGGTGCCGCACCACACTTCCCGTGCCGCTGACGACAACAGAAGCGGACAAAAGAAACAAGAAGCAGCAAATAGACACAGAGAACAGACAACCGGGGGAGGGGGGGAATTAAATAAATAAATTAATTTAAAAAAAAGATTAAAAAAAAGCAATTTCCTTTTGCAAAAATATCTAAAAGAATAAAATTTTTAGAAATAAATTTAGCAAAAGAAGGACAAAGCTTATACTATGAAATCTACAAAACATTACTGAGAGAAATTAAAAGAGGACCTAAATAAATGGAAAGACATCCTGTGTTCATGGGTCTGAAGATTTAATATTGTTTGGATGTCTGTACTCTCTGTGATGGTTAGGCTAATGTGTCAACTTGGCCATGTAATGTGCCCAGTTGTTTGGTCAGGCAAGCACTGGGCTAAGTGTAATACAAGGACATTTATGGACTTCAGTCATCAATGAGTTTATTGCATAGATGGCTGATTACATCTGTAATCAACCAAGGAAATTGCCATCAGCAATAAGTGATTGAGCCCAGGTGCTCCATATGGTAAATGAGAGCTGAATTGGTTGAACCACACCCGCTCCCCCCTCACTGTTTTTTAAACAGCTACTAGTCTAATAGGTGTAAGATGATATCTTATTGTAGTTTTGATTTGCATTTCTCTAATAGCTAGTGATGTTGAGCATCTTTTCATGTGCTTTTTAGCCATTTGTATTTCTTCTTTGGAAAAGTGTCTATTCAAATCTCTTGCCCATTTTTCAAATGGGTTGTTTGCCTTTTAATTTTGAAATGTAATATTTCTTTATATATGCTGCATATAAGGCCCTTATTGGATAAACGGTTACCAAATATTTTCTCCCATTGAGTAGGCTGCCTTTTCACTTTCTTGACAAACTCCTTTCAAGTGCAGAAGTTTTTTATTTTGAGGAGGTCTCATTTATCAATTTTTTCTTTTTGTTGTTTGCCCTTTGGGTATAAAGTTTATGAAACCATTTCCTATTACAAGATCTTGTAGACTACATTATCTTTTAGGAGCTTTACAATTTTGGCTCTTATGTTTAGATCTTTGATCCATCTTGAGTTAATTTTTTTATAGGAAGTGAGATAGTGATCCTCTCTCATTCTTTAGGATATGGATATCCAGTTCTCCAAGCACCATTTATTGAAGAGTCCATTCTGTCCCAGTTGAGCAGGCTTGGTGGCCTTGTCCGATATCAGTTGACTGTATATATGTGAGGATCTCTATCAGAGCTCTCAGTTTGGTTCCATTGGTCAGTTTGTCTATTCTTGTGCCAATACCATGCAGTTTTGACCACTGTAACTTTGTAGCATACTTTTAAAGTCAGGTATTGTGATTCCTCCAATTTCATTTTTCTATTCCAATATGTTTTTGGCTATTTGGGGCTTCTTGCCCCTCCAAATAAATTCATAATTAGCTCTTCCAATTCAGTAAAAAATGGTGTTGTAATTTTCACTTATTGTTTGTTGTTTGTTTTTTGTTTTTTTGAGGTACCAGGGATTAAACCTGGGATCTCGTACATAGGAAGCATGTGCTCAACTACTTGAGCTACATCTGCTCCCCTATTTTTTTTTAACTTTTTAAACAAATTTATTGAAATATATCATTTATACATAAACATACATAAACAATAAATGTATAATAGTTGTGAACTTACAAAACAAACATATATAACATCAAACAAACATATATAACATCTCACCCTACCACCAGTAACTTGCATTGTTTTTAACCCTTTTAAACTAATAATTAAAGAGCATTGTCAAAATATTACTACTGGCAGCGGACTTGGCCCAGTGGTTAGGGCGTCTGTCTACCACATGGGAGGTCCGAGGTTCAAACCCCGGACCTCCTTGACCCGTGTGGAGCTGGCCCACTCACAGTGCTGATGCACGCAAGGAGTGCCCTGCCACACAGGGGTGTCCCCGCGTAGGGGAGCCCCATGTGCAAGGAGTGTGCCTGGTAAGGAGAGCCGCCCAGCACGAAAGAAAGTGCAGCCTGCCCAGAAATGGTGCCGCACACACGGAGAGCTGACACAGCAAGATGACGCAACAAAAGAAACACAGATTACAGATTCCTATGCTGCTGACAATAACAGAAGAGGACAAAGAAGACACAGCAAATAGACACAGAGAACAGACAACCGGGGTGGGAGGGGGAAGGGGAGAGAAATAAATGAATAAATAAAAATTTAAAAAAATATTACTACTAAACAAAATATTTTTCCCCTAACCAATCCTATTATTATCTTTATATCATTTATATATGAACATACATAAACAATTAAGTGTATAGTAAAAGTTGTGAACTTACAAAGCAAACATGCATAACATCAAATGGGTCCCATACATCAACCCTCCATCAACACCTTACATTGTCATGAGACGTTTGCCACAAACTATGAAAGAATACTGTCAAAATCTTACTACTAATCATGGTCCTTATCTTAGATTTGGTATGTTTTTCCCCCATCTCACCCTATTATTATTTTTTAAATATATTTTTTATGACATAAGTTATAAACTTATAAAACAGTCGTACACATGTGCAGAATTTTCAAACAACAGTCCTCCATCAACACACCACAATGTGGTATGTCATTTGCTACAGATAGAATAATATAATCTGATTATTGCCATGTCCATAGTGTACATTTGGCTCCCATTTTCCATACTGCCTCAGTATCAACACAGTACATCTTTTGAATAGATGCAAGAATATTATTACTACTAATCACAGTCCATAGCTCACTCCAGCTGTATTTTTCCCATGCTTCTCCATATTCCCAACACCTTGCAGTAGTAATATACATTTGTTCTAGCTAACAAAGGACACTCTTGCATCTGTACCATCAACCACAATTCTCACCCACCTCTTGGTTTACTGTGCTATGAAGTTCCTAGATTTTTCTCAAGCATTCTGTCAGTTGGCATTTACATAATTAGACTACCATTTTCAGTCACATCCCCATTTATAAACTAGCTGTTACTCACTATGTGTTACCATCCACTCTATACATTTCCACAGTTTTACGGTAAAGCTAATGAAAACTTCTACATATATTAAATATCAGTAGTCCACTCAGTCCTTCTCTTATCTCCTACCAGCTACCACCAGGTCTTGAAGATATTTTCAGTAATTTCTTCCAGAAGTTTTATGTTTCTTCCTTTTATTTTTAGTTTTTTTTATCCATTTTGAGTTAATTTTTGGATCAGGTGTGAGATAGTGTTCCTCTTTCCTTCTTTCAGCTATGGATGTCCAATTCTTTCAGCACCATTTGTTGAATGGATTGTTCTGCCCGAGTTGTGTGAGTTTGACAGGCTAGTCATAAATCACTGGCCATGGGAAGTGGACTTGGCCCAGTGGTTAAGGTGTCCGTCTACCACATGGGAGGTCCACTGTTCAAACCCCAGGCCTCCTTGACCCTTGTCGAGCTGGCCCATGTGCAGTGCTGATGCGCGCAAAGAATGCTGTGCCATGCAGGGGTGTCCCACAAGGAGTGTGCCCTGTAAGGAGAGCTGCCCAGCGTGAAAGAAAGTGCAGCCTGCCTAGGAATGGTGCCGCCCACACGGAGAACTGACACAACAAGTTGACGCAACAAAGAAACACAGATTCCTGTGCCACTGACAACAACAGAAGTGGACAAAGAAGACGGACGCAGCAAATAGACACAGAGAAAAGACAACCAGGGCAGGAGGTGGTGGGGAAGGGGAGAGAAATAAATAAATCTTAAAAAAAAACCCACAGAGTCCCGTGCTTCTGACAACAACAGAAGCGGACAAAAAACACGCAGCAAATAGACACAGAGAACAGACAACTGGGGCGGGGGGAGGGGAGAGAAATAATAAATAAATAAATAAATAAATAAATAAATAAATAAATAAATAAATAAATCTTAAAAAAAAATCACTGGCCATACCTGTGAGGGTCTGTTTCTGAACCATAAATTTGGTTCCATTGGTCTATTGTGTTTGTCTTTAGGCCAGTACCATGCTGTTTTTACCACTATAGGTAGGTATTATGATTTAAAGCCTAGAGATGAGGGTTCCTTTTTATGATGTTTCTGGCTATTCAGGACTCCTTACCCTTCCAAATAAATTTAATGATCATGTTTTCAAGTTTTTCTTTAATGCTGGTGGAATTTTTATCGGGATTGCATTAAATCTGTATATCAATTTGAGTAGAATTGACATCTTAATAATATTTAGTCTTCTAATCCATAAGCATGGGATGTTCTTCCAATTATTTAGGGCTTTTTTGATTTGTTTTAACATTGAGTTCCAGTTTTCTGAATACAAGTGCTTTACATCATTGGTTAAGTTTATTCCTGACTATTTGAGTTTTATCTGTCATATTTTATTTTTACCACTCTTTTGACACTTTTTAGTTACTTTTATTGCTATAATCTTCATTTCTAGACTCTCTTCCAGGCCCCTCTCTCCTGTCTTTTCTTTTCAGACTCTAGCATACCCTTTGGTATTTCCTGAAAATCTGGTCTCTTGCTTAGGAATTCTCTTAGTTTGTTTATGAATATTCTTATTTTACCCTCATTTTTGAAAGACAGTCTTGCTGGATATAAGATTCTTGACTGGAAGTTTTTCTCTTGTAGTATCTTAAATATATCAGACCACTGTCTTCTTGCCTCCATGGTTTCTGGTGAGAAATCAGCACTTAATATTATTGGGCATCCCTTAACTGTTATGCATTGCTTTTCTTTTGCTGCTCTCAGAATTCTTTGTCTTTGGCCTTTGACATTCTGATGAGTATGGTTTTGGAGTTAGTCTATTTGAATTTTTTTGGATGGGAGTACGTTGTGCTTCTTGGACGGGGATATCTATGTCCTTCAATAGGGTTGGGAAATTTTCTACCATTATTTAACTATTCCTTCTGCCCCTTTTCCATTTTCTTTTCCTTCTGGGACACCCATGACACGTATGTTTGCACATTTTTGCTGTCATTTAGTTCCCTGAGACCTTGTTCAATTTTTTCCATTCTTCTTGTCATCTGTTCTTTTGTATGTTCACTTTCAGAGGTCATTTCTTCAAGCTCACCAATCCTTTGTTCTGCCTCCTCAAATCTGCTATTATATGATTCCAGTGTTTTTAAAATTTCATTTATTGCACCTTTCATTCCCATAAGATCTGCTCTTTTTCTGTGTATGCTTTCAAATTCTTCTTTGTGCTCATCCAATGTCTTCTTAATATCCTTAATCTCTTTAGCCATCTCATTGAATTCAGTAAGGAGATTTGTTTGAACATCTATAATTAGTTGTCTCAACTCCTTTATGTCATCTGGAGGCTTATCTTGTTCCTTTAACTGGGCCATAGCTTCCTGTTTCTTGGTGTGGATTGTAATTTTTTGTTGGTGTCTTCGCATCTGGCTTACTAGAGTATTTTTTCTGGGTGCAGTTTTTCTCTCTCTTTTAGGACTTCCTATCATTTCTCCCTTGCTGGTTGTGCAGTAGGAGCCAAGCATGTAGTTGGTGCTGTAAGCTGTGGAGGCTCCAGCTGCCCTCATTGCACCAGGGACCAATGAAGCTTCTTCCAACTTTCTCCTTTGCCAGGAGTAGGGACAGAGTCATAGCTATGTGGAATAATCCACATACAGGCCTAGACTGTAGTTGCCCAGGGAGATTGATAAAGTTTCGCATCCCTTTTACCCCTGCCTAGGGCAGGGATGTGGCTGCAGGTGTGGGCAGCAATCTAAGCAGTGCAAGTCCTAAGATGACCACAGTTGCCCTGGTAGATTTCTGATTTTCAGTCTATGCCAGCCGAAGTTCCCTGCAGTTATCTTACAGGCTGGTACAGGGCTCCTCAGCCTCCTCCCTGACAGAGGCGGGACTGAGCCTAGGTGGGCTGCAGGCTGATCTGCTTGAAAGAAACTGTCAGCCCAGCTTCCCCTCAGGCTGGGGGTGGAGTCAGAATGGTGGCTACTGGCCCCTTTCTGACTTGGGCTGGTGCTCACCCCAGCTGTTCCCAGGGTTATCTCTTTGCCAGCCAAATCTCCCAATCAGTAGCTGAAATCGGCAGCCAACTGTCTCCTCCTCTCCTGTTTCTGGGAAATGGAGCTTCCAATTCCCGTCACAGAGCAGCTCCTGGGACAGCTTGTGCTGCCAGAGTAGGACAATCACTGGCCTCTGCGGCTTGTCCGGTAATTTCCTGGACAGGCTGGCACAGGTCCCCGCAGCTTCCTCCCTGCTGGAGGTGGCACTGGGTCCTAGGCTAGACCTGCAGTATGGTCAGAACAGGAAGAAGCCGGTGCCCACCAGAACTGGGATTTCCAGTCTGCCCCGCTTCCCCTCGTGCCAGGCGCGGAGTTAAGGTGGCAGCTCCCGGCCTCTTTCTGACCTGGACAGGCTCAAACCTTAGCTGTTCTCAGGATCATACTGTAGCCCATTGAATTTCCCCATCATAGCTGAAATTGGTGCCCAACCATCTCTTCCTCCCCCGTTTTTGGAAAGTGGAGCTTCAATTCCAGCCGCGGAACAGCTCCGGAGGCGGCTTGTGCCTGCAGTGGAGGATGGGCACCTGCCTCCGTGGGATGGAGCGCTCTATTTATGAGTCTTCCCTGCAGATGGGCAGTCTCCTCCTTCCACTCCCCCAAGGACATTGCAGGATGCTCTTCTGGGTCTCCTGGAGCCCCCAAACAGGTACTTAACCTACCTCCAGAGAGCCCTGGGTGTTTGCTAACTGCCGTGTAGCAGGAGCTGACTCTAGGAGCTCCTTACTCCTCCGCCATCTTGCTGGTTTTTCCCCCTATTTTTTAAAAAATATTTTTGTATTTTGTTATTTTTTAGGATTTTTATTTATTTAGTTTGGACCTTGTTTTGGGGGAGATTTGGGATTACAGAAGGGTTGCAACTGTGGCAGAGGAGGATTACTGGTGTAGGGTATCAGTGGTGGGAGCATGTGTGGGGAGAGTTGCACCTGGGGCATGCCTTTATGGAAGATGAATATGTTCATGTGGTCATGAGATATTGTCTTTGTGGGTGGAGACATACACAATAACTGAAAGAATATTGAATTCCTTCCTGGGAAGTCCTGCTACATTCTCTAATAGAGCAGTAAGAATCCCTAGAGTACATGGGAAGTGCCTAGTGAAGGAGGCCAGACCTATATGCCAGGTCCTTGATATTGATGGTTGAACTTACGAACTTTGTTCCTGTGAAATTGAAAGTTAGCCTAGTATTATATATTTCCTAAGAGTTACCCCCTTAAAGCCTCCTTGTTGTGCAAATGTAGCCTCTCCCTAAGCCAAACTCAGCATATAACCTCACTACCTTCCCCCTGGCATGGGACATGACTCCTAGGGATGAGCCTCCCTGGCACGGAGGGATTATTACCGAGCGCCAACTAGTGATGCATTTGGAAAAAGACCTTGACCAAAAGGGAGACATATTAAATATAAGAGAGTTTTTATAGCTAAGAGATTTCACAGTGAGTCATTCCAGAGGTCCAGCTTATACACACTTAAGGAGGATCTCATTGACTGCCACAGTAAACAGTGCTTCAAGCAGGGGAGCTCCTGAGGGCTCTAGAGACATCTGAACATTGTAGGCAAGGCAGACAATCTCAGGAATTCGGCCCCCTTTCTGTGGGCCTTACCTTGGAGAGCTGTTCAGCTCTCAGGAGTTGTCTTACAGTTGAACCTCCTTGTGGCTGTAATTAGACTCAGCAAATTGATTTGATAAATGGCCTCTTTTTAAATTTTTCTTTAACAATCTGAAAATGTCAAAAATGGGGGTTAACAAAATCAAGCGAGGACAACTATGAGGTCTGATGCTGCGGCATGAAGGACTGGGCCAGCAGGCCATAGTACCCCTTCCAAGCTAGCATGCTGTGCATCTGTGATGCTGCACGTCTGTGATGCTGTGGCCATGTTTTCAGCTCATCACTGCTTGGGGCTCTAAACACCTGCTCCCAAATGCCACAGGATCCTGCGCTTTTGCTTTCTGAAACAGCACAGGATGGGCTTGTGTTCATTATAGCTTCAGACAAAGCATATTCCTTCTAAGTAAACTTGGGTGATAAGTAATACAAGTCTGGTAGGTAACAACCCATTACCATCCAGATGACTGGATTAAGCCAGGTGCCCTGCCTGGTTTGCCATACCCACCTGTCTCTGTCCATCCTTCCATCCTTCTCTCTCACATACATTTTTACTGGGTGCCCAGTACTATTCGAAGTTCTTTTCCTATATTAACTCTTTTCAGCCTCATAATAGCCCTATAAAGAGGTTCTGCTCTTGTCCCCAGTTTATGAGGCAAAAATAGGTAACATACCCAAGGTCCCACAGTCTGAAAGTGGCAGTCTGAATTTGAACCCCAAGCTGTCTCTAACCCCCACAGGCAGGGGAGGAGGGACACTGAGGGCCTCCCTCCCTGATTGGGGCTGTACCCCCACCCCTGAAGAGTCTTGCGTGTGTAACCCAGGAGGAGGAGGCAGGCAGCTCCCTCTCTCTGTCTCTGCATTCCCAGGGCCCACTATCCCTACCCAGCAAACAAACCTGCTAATGGAATGCCACAGGGCCTAGGCAGGGAGAAGCAAAGGCTGGGGCTGGGCTTTTAGGAAGTCTTCTGGGAGATGGGTGCAGGCATGACATGAATCCTGAACATGGAAGTAGAAAACAAGCCTGGGGAGGGCCAGGACAGTTTGGAGCATTGGTCTGCTCCCTGTCTGCAGCACTGAGTGGCACCTGCTGCTGAGGTCTGCGGACAGAGAGCCGCACCCTGCAGCATGCGCTCTGACCACCAGCGGCTGCCCCCCTGGGGCCCAGGCTGGCTTCACAGGGCCAGGTGGCCCATCACAGGCCTCTCTTGCAGACATGGTATGAACTGGGGGTGTGGAGGTGCCAGCTGCCGTCAGACCACACAGCCTGGCAGGCATTGTGGAAGTGAGGCATTGTGGAAGTGCACAGGAACTGAATAGCCAGGCAAATTGGGTCACGTTCTCCTGCCTGCAGGCATTCTCCAGGCCCCTCTGCACTGGTCTGAACCCTCCCTGGGGCCCAGATTCTTATTCTGACAACAGTGTCCAGTGAGAGTTGAATAAACTTTTGTAATAATTATATTTACTTTTACTTTCCACTTAAGGAAAGCAATAGCTACTTTTCCCTTTTTACATAAGTAAGAAGAACAAATCAGTTTATGGAAAAATGTTGTCACATGTGGACAGAAATTTGGCAAAATTTGAGGGTGATACTCAAATTCATTCATTTCTTCATTCACTCATCAAATATGTGTTGAGTGCTCACTGGGTAAAGGACACAGTTGTGGGCACTTTTATACATCAGAGGCAAAACCTCACCCTCATGCAGTCCGTATTTGTATGAGGAGACAGACAATATACAAACAGGTTAACGTGCTAGGCAATAACAGGGCCTATGAAGGCAAATGTTGCAGGGAAAGGGGACAGAAACTGATAAGAGGCAATCCTATTTTAGAGTGACATTTGGGCAGAGAATCAAATGAAGTGACACAGTCAGTCTTGCAAATATATAGGGTAAAGAACATTCTAGAAAGGAACTGTTTGTACAAAGGCCCTGAGGCAGCAGCATGCTCAGAGTATTTGAGGAAATGTGTTTGGGAAAGGCAGGTTTGAAAAACACGGGACTAGATATTCTCCCATGCCCCTTCCAACTCTGTGTCCTGTCGACTGGGATCTGGATATGGGCTGTTTTGTGGCTTAAGGTGCGACTATTGAAGTACTTGGCTGCTTGGGGGGGGGGGCCTGAGTTAGTGGGAGGGGTAGTGGTTCCACTGATGGGGGCCTTGGTTTCAGGAAGTTCCCTGAAAATGAGAAAATGGGTAATCCAGTCTCTCTGTATTATCTGTTTGCCTCTGGGGGAATGAGAAGAAGTGTCATTATTTATCAAATATTTGTGGCATGATCATATGGTGTACTGCAAGGGGCTTGGTATAGTGGAACAAAGATGAATTTGAGTGATTCCTGCCTGCCTCCAGCCCCAGCCTGGCCAAGCAGGGCCCTGCAGTGTGGCTGTACTCAGAGGTGTGCGTGCGTGCGTGCGTGCGTGCGTGCGCGCGTGCGTGCGCGCGTGCGCAGAGGGGCAGGGGAACTCTGCTGGCACTGCAGGGAACCCTGGGGGAAGCAGTTGGAACCCAGCCTCAGGGCAGCTCTCTCCTACCACCAGGGGCTGCTTTGTGGAGCTGAGGAAGAGGGCCAGCCACAGAATTTGTGGGCCCAGTGCTAAATGAAAATTTGGGACCCTTGTTCAAAACTCTGGAAAAGAGTGCCGTTAAAGCTACAAAGAAAGCTTTTCCTTTCTTCTGCATGCTGTCTTTCAACTTGTCATGGTCTATTTTTATTTGCTGTTTAATGTCATTCTAAGTAAAGTAAAAATAACATTTGAAATTATTAGCATGATTTCCCATTTGTATTGTGCAATGCCAGTTTTAATGGCAAATATCAGTGCATTTAACTTGTGTATAAAAAATCAGTGCAATTCCACAATTTGTGTTTCATGGCTAATTTCTGGAGGGTGCCTTGAGCTGACCAGAAGAGACAAACTCCTGGAAGGAGGAAGTGAGGATTTCTCCAGGCTTAGAGCTAGCTGAGGGGGTACTCTGGGCATGGGGATACTTGTGGGGCAAGTGTAGACTCTCACAGGTGTCCAAGGAGCCCACCACACATTTCGGAGCACACCCTCAGGCCTGACAGCTACTGGCCTGACAAGCTAGATGCTTGACCACCTCCTTGAGCCTCCACTGGGGGTGGGGACCTGGGGAAGTTGAGCAGGCAGCCGCCCTTTCCACGACAGGTGGGCAGCTCCCAAAGATCTCGAAACCTCTGCATAGGACATGCTCTGTACCTGGGCTGGGCACAGACACCTTGGCGCTGCCGGTCTGGGGTAGGACAACTGCCACCATGCCCCACCCTTAGACACCTGAGGGCACACATGCCTGTCCCCAACCTGCCCCATGTCCAGGCAGAGATGGGGAGGGGGAGGCCAGGTGGAGCCTGGGCACCAGGGGCCAGGGGAGCAGGCTGCTCAACAGTGGGAAGTGCTTGGCACCATCCCTGGTACAGGGTAAACATTCATAAAGGTCATGACATCATCACCATGATCATTACAGCACAAGGCTGCTGTGCAGATTTAATGTATGCGAAGTGCTGTGCACAATGTCTAGCACACAGTGGGTGCTCAGGAAACATCAGGGAAGAAAGGAAGGAAGCAGAGGAAGCCAGAGGCAGTAGGAGAGCAGGGCACAGAGATCAGACGTGAAGGAGTCGGCCCCCAGACGGGCCTCAGTTTCTGCTGGTTTCCTCATCTCGTCCACGTGAGCCCTGACAGTGAACCCCTCCTCTGTTAACTGCCCTGTGAGGCAGGTATTATTACTAGACCTTTTTCACAGATGAGGAACCTAAGACCTAAGGGGATAAAAAAAACCCTGAGGGAACAGCCTCTTGGATTTGACCCCAGGCAGCCTGGTGAGCTGCCCCCCTTGGAAGCACCGTTTTGCTGTCATGTACCCCTGCCCTGGCCCCCATGATACCTGGTTTCTGCCCTCGTACCTTCTCATTTCCCAGCCCAGGGCACACCCCAACCTCTCTCTGCACATCATGGCATTTCAGCTACAGCTGCACCACCCCTGCCCCTTCCCTCAGCACCCCTCAGCCAGGTGCCCAGCTGCGGGGCTCCAGCCAGCCAGGCTCGCCTTCTCCCCCGCTCTCTGCGAGGGTTGCTGGTCCACTTGGGAGCAGCCACCTGAGGGTTGGAACCCACCCAAGTCGGGTCAGCTGTGGCTGGGGAGGGAACAGGGTCACGACACAGAAATTACTTGGCTCCCAGTGACTCCTTGAACAGGAGCCAAGCAGAGTGGCCATGGGGTGCGGGGGCCCTGGACCGAGGCCACGAATGAGGAGGAGCCAGCACGTCCTGACCCTTGGTCCAGCCCAAAGAGCCTTCAGTCCCCAAGCCGAAAGCAGGGCACCCAGTGGACCGAGGGGCGGCAGGGCCAGGCGGTGGTGGAAGCGTCACCCTCCTCAGCATAAAGGGGCATGGAGTGGGCTGCGTTGGAATCAGGGGCCAGGCGGGAGGTGGGGGCTCTGGGTGGTCTCGGGGTCCTCCCCTTCTCACCCTTCCCTCTCTCTCTGCCCACCCCCCTCGGCAGCTCTACGCCTGGAAGGGAACTTCCTGCACCGCCTCCCCAACGAGGTCAGCACCCTGCAGCACCTCAAGGCCATCGACCTGTCCCGTAACAAGTTCCGGGATTTCCCCGAGCAGCTCACCACCCTGCCAGCACTGGAGACCATCAACCTGGAGCAGAACGAGATCGTGGGTGAGTGGCAGGGAGGGGTCTGGGCACGACACGGCCCATTCGAGATCGATATCTGGCCCGGGGCGGGGGACACCCGCCTTCCTCTGAGCACCCTTTCCTGCTGGAGGTTCTTGTAGTACATGCAGAGGGCGCAGGGCCTGGGAAGGTAACCCTGCGGCCCTGCCGCCTGCCTGGTGCTCAGCCGGACACTTACTTCTGGCAGGTAAAGACCATGGCTTTCTGCACAGCGCTGTCTGGAGCTAGCTGGGTGGCCTTTCACCACAGGCTCTCCCTCTCTGTGTCTGTCTGATGGGCTGGGCTGTCCCGAGGCCCCTTCAGCTCCTACCCTCTGTAAATGCATTCCTGGCCGAGTCGCCAGCTCTCCCTTCCTCGCCTTCACAGTGAGCTCTTCACCATCATTATGCAGGGCCCACTGGGCATGTGTCCCGAACAGCCACTCTTGACCCTTCCAGTACAAACGGGCCCTTCCTGTTGACCCAGCTGGCTGGCACCCCCCTCCACCAGGATCCTCAGGCTCTCCCACTCGGGGTCCGATATGTGCCTTCTGCAAACAGCGGATTCCAGGTGGCTGGTTCTGCTCGGGAAGAGGAGGTCCCCTCCCTCGTCCCGCCATAGTTACGTAGCTGTCCGGCTCATCCCGATGGCAGGAGGCTGCGTGTCCTCCCCAGCTTGCTGTCTCATCTCCCTGGAGAGAGCCCAGCACTGGCCAGGCCTCCCCATGCCCTCGACCCCAGTGCTTCCTCCGTCAGCAGCCATGGCTGTGCAGGAAGCCCCTCGGGCACATTCCTCCCTCTCTCGCGGTGCCTTGGGTTGATGCTGCTCGACCTTGCGGCTGCACCCATGCTTTGATCTCGGGAAGCTCATTCACAGCCGAGATGCCGCTGCCCAAGGCGAGAGCTCTGTGGTGGTTTGGAGCTGCCTCCTGGGGGTGGCCTTCCCCGTGAGTGGTGAGCTCCCCATCTCTCGGGGGTGCTGCAGAAACAACCCCAGCCCTGAACCCTGCAGCTCTGAGGTTCTGGGGCTCGCTGCTCCATTCTTTACAGGTCACACAGTGAGTCTGTAGAAGTGTCAGGACTAGAATACAAGACTCCAAAACTTCGCCCTGTGCCTGGGGTGGGGTTCCTTTCCTGGCCTCTGAGAAGGCCCTGGGCGTGGGCTCTGGCCCAGTCTTGCCCTGCCAAGACCAAGGTCCTGAGTGGCTGGTCTCCGGGCTGGCCCCTTTGGTCCTCTTTGGGCCTGAGCGAGTGTACCCTGTTAGGCAGAACGAGCATGCCCAGATCACCTTTTCACTGCAAGGCCTCTCCCTCCTGAGCTGGCCTGGTCGCCTAGGGTCCTGCTGCTGAGCTTGCCATTCCTGGCCAGGCCCTCCTGCTGGGCCACTCCTCTACTTCCTCTTATTCATTGAGGCCTTTCCTCAATGAATTCATTGAGGCTTTTCCTCTAGGGCAGTAGCCAACAGGGGCTCCTCTGAGGCCAGTGCTGTATTAGTCAGCCAATGGGGTGCTGATGTATAATACCAGAAATTGGTTGGTTTTTATGAAGCGTATTTATTTGGGATGGGAGCTTACAGATACCAGCCCTAAAGCGTAAGTTACTTCCCTCACCAAAGTCTGTTTTCATATGTTGGAGCAAGATGGCTGCCAACGTCTGCAAGAGTTCAGGGCTCTTGGGTTCTTCTCTTCCAGGGTCTTGCTTCTCTCTGGGTTCAGGGTTCCCGTCTTCCCAGGGCTTGCTTCTTCCTGGGCTCAGGGTTCCACTCTTCCTGGGGCTTGCTTCTCTTTCCTCTGTGAGCTTACTTTCCCAGGCTCCAGCTTAAGACTTCAGCATCAAACTCCAACATCAAAACTCCAACATTAACAGGAAGTGGATTTGGCTCAATGGATAGAGTGTCGGCCTACCATATGGGAGGTCCAAGGTTCAAAACCAGGGCCTCCTGACCCTGGGATGAGCTGGCCCACATGCAGTGCTGATGCGCACAAGGAGTGCCATGCCACGCAGGGGTGTCCACTGTGTAGGGGAGCCCCACCCATAAGGAGTGCACCCCGTAAGGAGAGCCGCCCAGTGCGAGAAAAGTGCAGCCTGCCCAGGAATGGTGCCGCACACACGGAGAGCTGGTGCAGCAAGATGACACAACAAAAAGAGACACAGATTCCGGGTGCCACTGACAAGAATACAAGCAGACACAGAAAGAACACAGCGAATGGACACAGAACAGACAACTGGGGGTGGGGAGGGAGGCGGGGAAGGGGAGAGAAAAACAAAAAATACACACACAAAAAACAACTCCAACATTAAAAACCTTCAACTCTGTCCTTTGCCATGCCTTTTATCTGTGAGTCCCCACCCACCAAGGGGCAGGGACTTAACACCCTACTGTCACAAGAGGTTTACTTGAGTACTGAATCCAATATAATCTAATATGCCCAGAGGAAAAGACTAATTTTCAAACATAATCCAGTATTTCTCTTTGGAATACATCAATATTATCAAACTGCTACAAATGCCATGATCAGAGCTGGGTATATAGCTGGCAGACAGGATAGAAACTGGCCACCAACTTCACCACTTCCTAACTGTGATCTTGGAAGACTCACATAGCCCTTGAGCTGCAGTTTCTCCTCTTTCAAATGGAGATTATTCTCCCCTCCTTGTCTCCAGAAGGTGGTCAGAGAGAAGAAGGCGGGGGATCAGGCTGAGTGGCTGAGTCCAAGTACAAAAGTGACTTTCACCGAAGTGGGCTGTGTAGAGTGGCACCCCACTCCCCTAAGGCTTCCCCTCCCACAGGCTCACAGCATCCCTCAGCAGCAGGAGCTCCAGAGCCAAGGTCAGCTGTTTCGCTCATTCTCATATACAGATCTCCGCCTTTCTGCAGAGTGACCATGATCGCCCTTTGCACGTGGAAGCATCTTAGAGTTTACCAAGAACACTTGTGTGCAGGCCCTCACCAGCAGGGTGACCATCCTAATTTGACAGATGTAGAAACGGAGCTTCTAAAAGATCCTCCTAGCCTCCACGTGCCTGTCTCATGCCTGGCCAGGAAGAGGAGGCATCAGGAGCCATCCCTGCATGGCCTCCTGGTCAGTTCAGCTGTGACAGAGCCCTTCTGCTGCCCGGCCTGGGCCAGGCCGTGTGTGTGTGTGTGCGCGCGCACACGCTCACTGCCGGGGCTTCCCGTGTCCAGGCCCCTGTCCGCTGCGGGAGGCCGGGTTGATCATGACCCCCACCCCCACTGAAGAGAAGGAGCGTCGAGGCAGCCACGGTTCCCTGCTGGAGTCTCCTCTGTTTCTAGTTTCTACTTCTCTGATCCTTTTGCACCAACAAATAACCAAGGAGGGAGGAGACAACCACAGCCCCTCTGCAGCTTCCCAGCCATCCTAGTTTCTTGGGTGACTTCTCAACTCCCAAACCAGAGGAAAGGCCAGACCACCACCGCATTAGCATCCTGTTTGGAGGGAAGCGAGCATTGGAGGGCAGGAAGGGGGCTGGGAATACTGCCTGGCACGTCCTTCATTATGGAAATGCCTTTGCACCCTTGCTGATTGTGGCTGATCTCCTGGGAATGATTGCGTTGGACCTTATGATGCCTTCAGAGTGGCTTATTTTCCCCTCTCAGAGTGGGTATTGGAAAAAGGGAAAAAAACTTATTTCTTTTAGAAATAAACTTGAGACACATGAGTTGCCTTGAAGCCTTAGTTCAGAAAATAGAGAACCCATGTGCACCACAATGAGACTCTCTGTCTCAGGGTCATTCCCAAAGGGACCTCCTGAGGGATGTCCCTGGCCTGGCCCAGGAAGACCTGGAGGGCTCGCGGCATCCTGGGCCCCCAGGGTCAAACCTGCCAGCCTCAGGTTTCTAAACAGTGCGGCCACCCAGGCCTCCTCCACCCTCGGGGCCATTCTATGGGCAGTGGAGGAGAGAGGGCTCCAGTCCCTGAGGGAAGTACGGAGGCCCGGGAGGGACGGAGACCTTGTTGCCTGCTTTCTGATCCGGAGGTGGCAGTGCCGGTCCTGGGTGCTCAGTGGTGGCTGAGTGCGCTCGGGTCTCGTCTCACCTCTGTGCCCACCTTGTGTAGACAGTCGGTCCTTTGGCCTTTTTTGGTGGCCTTGATGTGTGCCTCTGCACCTCTCGTCCCTGGGGCCACCATGCCTGCCCCTGATCTGGCTTGGGGTCTGGTATAGAGCAGGCACTCGGTTGGTTGAGAACACTGTGGCAAGCCGGTATGATAATGCCCGCATGCCCCTCTGAATTTACTGAGGCCCAGTAAGGCAGATTTTTTCACGTTGCAAGTTGTGACACATTAATGAATCGTAAAATCAAAGTCGTGGGTTGAGACCAGCAAATTTGTAATGAATTAGAATAGGAAATGTCAGGATGTATCACATGTAGTATGGCAAATACTGTGTTGTGAAGCCTTTTATTTCAGTTTTATTATGTACTTACACAGATCTGTATACTAGGTCATGATGTAAAAATGTGCTTTTTATTAGAGTCATGAAAAAAATTGAGAGCTACTCCCATGAGCTGTCCTGCAGAGATATGGGGAGTCTGCTGTTGGCCAGCCAGCCGCCCATCCTCCCGCTGCCACACTCACAGCCACACTGTACGTCTTTCCCTCCTTCGTTTCCCTACCCATGTCCCCCTCCATTCTGGTCACAGCAGGGGTAGGCTGAGGATGGCAATAAGGCTCCAGCTTTGGGGACAAGCTCCTCACTCCCCTGAGCATGGAGACAGGTGACGACAGGGTCGGCACCACCTGACTCTGTCCCTACCCCTCCAGCTGTGTCCTGTGCTCTCAGCCTGGAAGTCCTTCTTCGTCTCACCATTGTCTTTGCCTGTGGCCAAATGCCCTGAGTCTGGAGGTTTGAGCCTGGTTCAGGTACACAGGATGCAGTGCAGGTGAAGGGACATCTTCCCCCAGCTGGCCCTCACAGACACGCAGTGCTGGGTGCCTCTAGTCCAGATGGGAGGGCCCTGGGTACTTGGGGACAGGCTTGCCAGCACACACCTATTTGCTCCCAAGAGGGAGAAAAGGATTTGTAGCCTAGAGTGTTTGTTCAGACTGTAGTTCCAAATGACTGGGCAATAGGATGGACCCCATACTTCCCAAACCAGGAATTGGTGTCTGGAAGCGTTTCAGCATTTATAAGCAAACTTGACGGGAGAAATGGGGGCTGCAAAGGCGAATGAGCTGCAGGTCCCGAGCTCAGGTTGCTTTTAGTTCATCGGGGGGCGTGAGTGTGAGCAGGTATTAAGCTCCTGGATAGGACGCGGTCAGAGCTGTAAGGGAGATCAGAGGTGCTGGGGAGAGAACTCAGACGGGCGCAGCTGTCCATGTGTCCATGTGGGAGGGCGCCCAGGAGGACCCCAGGAGGGTTTCTGGAGGAGGTGGAAGCATTTCATGTGGATGGTGAAAGACGAGGTGGGCGATTGCTTGCACCTGGTGGCCTGGCGGAGGTGAGGAAGTTAGCTCCTCCACTCCAACAGCCCCCGGCTGTGCCTTGGATGTGGGTGCAGGAGCCACATTCCATCCTACCCCACTTGTCACAAGTCCTGGATGTCAGATAGCAGTTTAAAGTCCTGCAACACGGGGGGGTAAAGAGATCAAGTCTTTTGGACACTTCATTTTGCTAAGCAGGAGACTGTTTCAGCTAAGCTAGAATTTAACTTTCCATAACCCTCCCTTTGCTGTTTTTTTTTTTTTTTTCCCCTATACTCACTGTTCTGGAGGGAGAGATCACAGGAAAACAAGGTCTAATAAACAGAGCACTAAACCGAAAAGTGCTGTATTACCTAGTGATGCTTTGGGAGCATTTACTGAACTCTGCGCTCTTGCTGTTCTGTCTCCCTGTCTGGGCCAGCATTTCTCAGTGTGGTCCCAGGACCAGCAGCACGGCCATCACCCGGGACTTGTTAGACATTCAGAACCTCAAGCTCCCTCTCAGACCTCCTGAATCAGAACCTGTACCACAGCCAGTTCCCTGGGGGATTTGGACACCTGTTCTGGTTAGAGAAAGGCCAAGCATGGCTACTCCCTAAACCTCACAGAATTTCTTAGGGTAAGCTCCCAGAGCCCACATCCAGATCCCCCTGGAGTGCCTGTTAAAATGCAGGTTTCTGGGGAAGTGGATATGGCTCAGGCAACTGGGCTCCCCCCACCGCATGGAAGCTCACTGGTTCAGATCCCAGCGCCTCCTAAAGAAGACAGCAAGCTGACGTAGCAGGCAGGTGCAGCGAGCTGACGCAACAAGGTAACCCAACAAGAGACGTGGGGAGGAAAAACAGAATGAGAGACACAACAAAGCAGGGAGTGGAGGTGGCTCAAATAATTAGGCATCTCCCTCCCACATCAGAGGTCCTGGGTTTCAGCCCCTGGTACCTCCTAAAGAATCAAGGAAGATGAACAGACACAGCAAGTGAAAAACAAGGGGGGTGGGGAGAAATGGGGAGAAGTATATAAATAAAATCTTTTTAAAAAAACATGCAGGTTTCTGGGTCCTGCCTCAGCCCTACAGACACAGAATGTCTGTGGCTTGGGCTCAGGAATCTGCTTTTCTAACGAGTGCCCTGCACAGGGGAGGGGAGCGTGCTGATGTGAGCAGCTCAGGGCACAGCTGTCCCTATGTCTTCTCCTCCATTCCCCACGCCACCGAGTCAGTGTCAAGTCCTGCCCATACTGCTTCCTGAATCTTCTTTGTCCCTGCCTCCTCCTTTGGCATTTGGCTGGTTCAATCCTTCATCATCTCTTATCGAGGCCATTGCATCAGCCCTCCTAAGGTCTCCTCAGGTGCATACCCTTGCCCCATGCAGAAAAAGAGGGACTTGGGGGAATCATGGCACTCTGACAGTCCTTGCCCTGCCGGAGGTGGCAGCCACACCCTCCTGCAGCCTGGTGCTGTGCTAGGGCACCTGGGCCCTGTGTCGCATGTACCCTTCTTGGGGCCGGCAGGACAGGAGCAGACATCCCATTCTAGTCTCCTGGATGTAGTGTCCCTGGCCATCCTGGGCACAAATTTCTACGGGACCCCACAGTCCCCCGCCCCCTACGTTCCCATCACTGGGCTAGGACTCAGTCTGTTTAGCAGAGTAAACGGTTCCACGTCACCCGGGGCATTGGAGAACCTGGCCTTATTTCATCGTAGGACTCTCTTCCGAGCTGCTCCTTAGAGGTTCCGTGGGCCCCGATCGCTCTAATAACTTGCCTTTTAGGGGGATGGGACAGTCGCCAAGTACCCAGTGCTGAGTGAGTGTGCCGGGAAAGAGAGCCTGCTGGAGGGCCGTGAGGGTGGACGCCGGGGCCGGGAGACACGTGACACCTGGGCAGGGTGCAGTCTGAGGCCCCATCCTGCCTGCCTGGGGACGATGCTTTCGTTTTTCAGTCTTCTTACCCTTCCTGTTCTTTAGCTCCATAGCACAGCCCCCTGTTCCTTAGCTGGGCAAGGAGGAGAATGTGACTACTGGTCATTCAGCTGGAGGCCAGCTGTTCCTTTGAAACAGGAAACCCCGGAGGAGCAGGTGCAGAAATAATGCTTTGATCTAAAACAACAGAAGTGCGCAAACTTTTCACAACCTAATGACTGTGGAGGCCTTGCACACATCCCCTATAATTATCTCATTTAATCTGCTCCCAGCCTCTCTCCTGGAGAGGTGGCATGATGGCCACTGAGAGCAGAACAAAGAGGCTCC
Source organism: Dasypus novemcinctus (assembly GCF_030445035.2). Classification (NCBI taxonomy): domain Eukaryota; kingdom Metazoa; phylum Chordata; class Mammalia; order Cingulata; family Dasypodidae; genus Dasypus; species Dasypus novemcinctus. The sequence continues at coordinate 79,221,740 of NC_080678.1, read as the reverse complement.
AGGGGTTAAGCAGCCTCTAGAGAATGCGGTGGACAGGATTCCCATGTAGCTCTTTAGTGCTCAGAGCCTGGCGAGTTGCCCTTTGATGGAAAGGGCCATGGCTGGCTGGAGCGGGGGCGGTGAGGGAGGGAAGCCACATGCCTTGGAGGCCCCCAGCAACTAGTAGTAAAATTGAATTGGCAGGTTGCAGGGGGGCAGGTTCTCTTACAGTGGACTTGCTCAGCCCTGGCAAGAGTCCTGTAGGTGCAGGAAAGGCAACTGCCCTTGGAGGGGCCGCTCTACTAGGTCTTGTTAGCTGGTGGTGCACGAGGGATGATGGGAGCTCCCGTCCTGCCTTAAGAAGGTCAGAGCACAGCAGCCGCCTCTCGCCTTCCCCCTTTCCCTCGAGGCTGCAGGCTCTGCTGGGGGTGGGGGTCAGGGCTGTTCAGATCCGAAGGTGGGTTTGTGAGCCGAGCTGTTTGTATCCCCAGCGCTGTAAGGACACGTGTGAAATTGTCTGGCTGTGTCCCTCAAGCTGCACCATCTTGCGCCTTGCACCACTCGTGGTTTAGCCGTGAAGCCCTGGTCCTTACAGGACAGCCCCTCTCAGGGGGACTGGACGTTAAGTACTACCATGTCAAGGCTTTGAGAGGCCGGCCTGCTGCCCACCCTGCAGACTCACCCACCTCGAGGTGGGGGAAGGCAGGAAGTGGGGAATCTTGACCCCAAAAAAGGCTCTGGACACAGGCCCTACCCCATGCCAGATCAGACAGAGGCATTCATGTCTCCCCAGGCTGCCCGGGAGGGCGCCTCGCTCTCAGCGCCAGCTGCCCTCAGAACTTCACTGCGCCCTAGGGGCAGCTTGACCACCGGCAGGAAAGGTTCGCGGGTTCCCCCTGGGCCGTCTGCCTGTTTCCTGTCCGGATGGTGCCGGGACAGACGTGTGAAGGGAGACCCCCACGGTGTGCACAAGCAGCCGTCAAGGCAGGCTCCTCTCCCACCCCCTGCCCCTCTCCTGACGGGTTGTGGTCCCCTTCGGGTAAGTGGCCTGTGAATCAGACTCCACTCAGCCCTGACCACTGTCCTCCTCCACTCTTGCCAGGCTTCCCAGAGTTTAGCAGCAGAACAGGCACAGGTCTGAGGCCTCGCTCCCCGCATGAGCGTGACCAAGTCACCTCACCTCTGCGAGCTTCGAGCCTCGAGCTCAGGTGCAGAGTGGGGACAACAGCTCATCCCTTCGGGGCTGATATAGGCCTGGATGTGCCCACCCCCTGCCGCCCGTGGCTCTGCCTCCTTTGCCACTCCCCTCTCACCTTGACCCCCACCTTGGGGCCATTTACCCAGGGCCAGGGCAGAGGAGCAGGAGACGCTGTCGGACAGAGGCTAACCTGTGGGCTACAGGCCCAGGACAGGGCTCAGCTAACCAGGGAAGGTTCCCCTTGTCCTCCTGGACGATTCTACGTGGCTAGCCCCCAGCAAAATTGTGGCACCCTCCAGAGCCGTTGGAGCCCACCTCTGCCCCCTTCTCCAGGCTTGCCACTCCACCCTTGCAGGTCCCAGTCTTGAGTCCCATTTGGCTCTCAGGGACTGGCCAAGTAATTGCTGATGAGGAAGTAGTCAATGGTTATGGAATGACTCGATTACCTCCTTAAGGATGGTGGAAAGAACACTGGATGGGGAGTCTGGGGATCTGTATTTGAGATCCCACTTTACCATTTTCTAGCAGTGTATAGTCATTTAACTGAAAGCTCAGTTTCCTCATATGAAAAATAGGAAAAGTAATCCCAATGTATATCATCACAGCCCTGCTCAGAGATCAGTCGAAATTAATGCACATAGCATTTGATAAAGTGAGAAGTCCCTCCGTGAACTTCTAAGGGATTGTCATACGCACATGTGCACACACATGCACACACATGCACACATACACAGAGGTGTACTTTTAAGGAAAACAGGAGGCCACTATTGAAACTACTGAGTTCAAGATGTTCTGCCGAGCCTGCTGTGTGGAGTGGGTGGCCCTGGGCCTGGACACTGGGATGCTGAGGCCGGAACCCACAGCCTGCATCTGGGCTGGCAGCAGGAGCAGCTGAGCAGCAGGAGCAGCCGCAGCAGGCCTCCTCCTCAGCCTCTTGCTGGAGAACTAATTGGCAGACTTAACTGCACGGGGTCAAGGAATAGCTGGCATATTTTTCCAGCAAGTTATTTCACTCCGTGGTGTCACAGTTTCCTCCTCTGTATGATTTAATAGAGTAAATGAGTTAATATATGCAAAGCACTCGGAATGGTGCTGGCATTGAGTGAGCCTGGTAAGTGGGGTGGGGGCAGGGTGCACTCAGGGCAAAGGGGAGCTCAGATGAGGGCTTGGGGGTTAGAAGCGTGGGCTAAGAGTTGGGCTCTAGGCCTATCTGGGGGAGACAGAGCTGCCCCCTCTCTGGGCGTGGGGTTTGGGTCTCAGCTTTCAAGAGTCTGAGCCTCGTCCCGATCCCTGTGTCCTGAGTGTCGCTGTGCCCAGGGTGGAGGACCTGCCCTGCATGCCATGGCAGACCCGTGCCTGCAGAGCCCCAAGCAGCAGGGAGGCTCCACCGCCCTGACGAGTTGGGGAGGCCGGTCATTAGGCAGGGCGAGCAGGGAGCGCCTGCCAGCCGCTGGGCCATGCCGAGGGAGAGGTGGGGAGGAAACAAACAGGCCTTGGCAGCAACTAGGACAGATTAGATGAGGCCCCCTGACATGGGTGCTTGCCTGGGTGGTGGTGAGGGAGGCTTCCGTTTGCAGTGTCTGTCCCCAGTCCACCCCCAACCCCCTGAGAAGAAATGGTGTTCTCTGTATTAACCTCTGTGTGGCAAAGCCTTGATTAACCAGGGCCTCCAATGACCCAGGATACTGTTTGCACTCTGCTGGTAGCCAAAGGCAGATGCAAATCAAAATGAACAAGGGGCAAAACCCATTTTCATGCTTGTTCATGAGCCCTTCTCCAATACCTCCCACCCTTGCCTCTGCCCAGAGAGCTGGAGAGCAGCCCTCATGCTGTGGCTCCCAGCTCAGCTTCGCCAGGGCCTTATTTGGAGAAAGGGGCATGTGCATGGATTTATTTGGAAAATATTCAGTGTATTAGTTTCCAATGGCTGCCTTAACAAAGCACCACAAACTGGGTGCCCTAAGACCATCAAAATTTGCTGTCTCACAGGCTTAGAGGCCAGTAGTCTGAAGTCAAGGTGTCGGAAGGCCCCTGTGCCCTCTGAGGCTCTAGGGGAGAAGCCTGCCTTGCCTCCTCCCGGCTTCCCCTGGTGGCCTGCAGTCCTTGGAGGTCCTTGACTTGAAGCTGCACCGCTCCGGCCCCTGCCTTTGTGTTCACATGGCTGCCTTCTGAGGGCAGCAGGAATTGGATTCAAGCACCCCCTAGTGCAGGACGACCTCATCTTAACTGGGTATATGTACAAAGACCCTATCCCAAATAAGGTCTCATTCTGAGGCTCTGGGTAGATGTGAATTTGCAGGGTCACTGTTCAACCCAGTACATTCATTCATTCAGCAGTTGTTTCTTAATCAAGTGACTTACTCTGCCAGGGATGCACGGTGAACCAAGCCTCCTCCCTGCCATCACGGAGCTCATAGCATCACCAGTTATACTAGGTGAGGTCAAACTCTTGTCTAAGCACTTTCAAGGATGCTCTCATTTAATCCTCACAACAAGCTTATGAGGTAGGTATTCTCACCAGATGAGGAAACAGGCATAGACAGGTTAAATAGCTTGACCAAGGTTATGCCACCTGGTCAGAGCTAGGATTCGAAAAGCAGACTCTTTCCAGAGCCCCAGCTGTCCAAGATACGGCTTCTTATAGGGAGAGATATTTGCAAGTAGCTGCAGGAAGGTAGGAAGTCACAGGCAAGTGATGGCTGGAGCACGCTTGAGGGAGGGAGAGGGTGAGTGATGGTAATAAGGCCGGTTTGTCCAGGCCACGTTCCCTACACTTCAGCCTCACACAGCAGGCGGATGAGGGCAGCTTCCCAGGATGGAAGTGCTGTGCACATGTTTTCACTGGATTTTATCATTAATCCTCACCTAGCAGCCCAGTGATGCTCGAACTTGCTCTGCATTCACATCATCTAGGGAGCTTTTAAAAGTCCCTATGGCCCCGTCACACCCCATTCCAATTACATCAGAATCTCTGATGGTGGAATTTGGGCATCCAGACCTTTTAGAGCACCCCAGGTGAGTTCAATGTCCAACCAAGCCTGACAACCACTGAGCTAGACCACAACCCTCGCCCACCAAGCACACTTCTGCCCCCGTCTCAGGGTTGTAGGGGCCTCTTCTACTTGAAACAATGGACAAGCCCAGCCTTGGGGGATTACAGGGGCCAAACTGCCGTATACATGCTCTCGCCGCCCTTAACCACCTTCCGGTCCCTGAAGCTGCCAGCTGTGACCTCCCTCCTCTCCCAGGATGTGCTCTGCGTGTGTAAGTGTGTGCGTATGTGTGTAACTGCATCAGAATGAGAAGAGCAAGAGGCCTGGCCAGGAGGCCAGGGAGATGCAGAGGTGAGCTCTGTGGATCTGCACCTTTCCCTCTGGGTTCTTTCCCACTGACCCTCCTGCCCAGCCCCTGGGTCCCGTAGCACAGCCTGCCCGCCTGGCTCTTTCAAAAGGAACTTTACCAGTAAGCCAATGGCAAGTGAAAACCTGTAAAGGGAAAGAAAAAAATAAAGTGGTCCAGGTCCCTAAGTATGAGTTCAGGCCAAAGAATCGCAGTGAAAATGGAGAGGAGTCAGCCCATGCTCCAGCACCGGCTCACCCAGGCTCGGGGACCTCACGTTGGTAGCTGGAAATCGGCCACAGCGGGAGTATCTACACCACGGAAATTGGCAAGTGCTGCAAATCAGGGTTTTCCTCCCCGAGAGCAGATTGTTTAACACTGGCCAGCGCACCCCTGGCTCAGGGCCTCCCCGCTTCCTTTCCCCTCAGCGCTCTGGCGGCTTCTCCTATCCTGGCGTCCTACTCCCCGCCCACCTCCCCCGCCAGCAGCACCACCATCCCTGACCTTCAACTCATTTTGTTTCCCAGGAGCTGGTTTCCCTTGATGAGACCCTCCCTGGCTTGTTGCCCCCTACTGGTTATTGCAGGAGCAGTTTTGTTCTTCCATTTTCAATTGTAAGGGAGGTCTTTTTTTTAAAAATTCATTTAAAAAAAAATTACATTCAAAAAATATGAGGTCCCCATTCACCCACACCGCCCCCACGCCACCACTCCCCCCACAGTAACACTGTCCCCCATCATCATGACACATCCATTGCATCTGGTGAGTACACCTCTGGGTATCGCTGCACCCCATGGCCTGTGGTCCACACCATAGCCCACACTCTCCCACATTCCATCCAGTGGGCCATGGGAGGACATACAATGTCCGGCAATTGTCCCTGCAGCACCACCCAGGACAACTCCAGATTGTAAGGGAGGTCTTTTTTCTCCCACAGTGATATTGAACCTGAGCAGAAAGATCTGTAAAGTTGATATCTGCAACTGAATTTGAAGAAGGATTTACAGCGGAGCCGCCGGCACGCTCACCCCACCCAGAGAGAACCGCTGCGGGAGGCAGGGGCTTCTCCTGCCTCCATGTCCTAGCCTCTGTGGCTCCAGGCACGTGACCTCTAGAACACTGTTGGCACAGGCACGGGGCTAGCAATGAGGGAGGGATGTCAGAGAGAGGTGACTGCAAAGTTGCCATCCTTCGTTGGCCCCTCCCCAGAGCATCTCACCCAGACAGTTGGAGGAACTAACTGGGAGAGGGGCTGGGCGTGGGGAACCCAGTGGCCAGACTGCGGGAGAGGAGAGAAAGGGAGAGGAGGGGCCGGCCCCAGGGAGCGGAGGCTGGTAATCTGAGCAGGAAGATAAATGCCAGGTGGGCCAGGCCATCTGAGTTCTTTATTTCGCTGTCTCCAGAGCAGCCAATAGGAAGCCTGTGTTATTTCTGAAGAGGGCTGTTGTGATCCGGCTTTGATTGCAAGTCAGTGTAATAAGCCTCCCTCCGTTCCGTGGAGAGGAGCAGGCTGTGGCTGCTGGAGCCGCTCAGTGCCAATTAGCCCACTTTTGCTGGCCAGCCTGGAGCAGGGAGAGGAAGTCCCACAGTAGCTTTTCTCCACCTTTGTTTTTCTTTCCCCGCAGCTTGTGCTTGTACTTGGGGAAAAAAAAAAAAACAACCCAAATGTGTCTACAGGGTCGTTAGTGGCTTCTTAAAGTATTCCTTGCTCCCCATCTTCTGGAGCACCCACCCCCCCTCAGTCTTTCTCCCACCCAAGTACTAACCAGCCCAACCCCGCTTCGCTTCTGAGATGAGACGAGATCGGGCGCACTCAGGGTGGTATGGCTGTGGACTCCCTCCTACTCTTCCTAATCCTCAGTAACCCAGTCCCCCTTAGGGAGCACCTCACTGACACCCCCTCCCCACCCCACTGTCCCCTGTGGTCCCAGCACACAGACCATGAAGCAGGTGGGACCATTTTAGAGATGAGAGGTTGAGGTTTGGAGAGGCTGAGAGGCGTGCTTGAGGGTCTGCACATGTAGACCGCAGAGGCAAGACTAGGGCCTGGGTCTCTGAGCCGTCCACTCTCCCAGGTGGCCCCTCTTTCAGCAGAGGGCCCAGATGCCCCTGTTCCACAAAGCCTTCCCCAAGAGCCATAGATCTCAGCTTGCAAGCTTAGCCAAGGGCAGTGCAGTGTCCTTGCTTCCAGATGGCAGGGGCTGTTTCTGTTTTCTGTCTGCCCCCTCCGTACCAGACAGGATGCTCACTGCTCCCACCTGGCTCCCTCCGAGCCTTCTGAAGGCACAGACTGGGCCGTGTGAGTGGCACTGAGTTGCATGTGTGGGTGTGGCCATGAAGCATTCTTGTTACAGGCATGATTCCCTGTCTTTACCAGGTTACCATATTTTGTCTGCTTGTCCCTTGTGGCATTTGAGTAGGGACCCAGGGCTCAACTCAGCCTCCTTGAGCTTCATTGTTCTGGTCTCCAGGTGTCAAGAGCTGCTGCGAGCCTGTGGCGTGGGGGCCAGCCAGGCATTGTCAAACACGAATGTGTCCAGAAGTGCCCGGGAGCCTGGCTAAGGCAGCCTCCCAGGGCATCGGGCTGGAATGCAGCTAGGTGTGCCTCTGTATCTATAGACAGCACCTCAAGCGCAACTGTAAGGCAGGAGTTCAGAAGATGCAGGCCTGAAACACGCTGGCTGGGGTTCCCTCTGAGGACAGGAGCAGAGAAGCTGAGGGATCATGGCTATCCAGGCATTCTGGCCAGAAGGAGGTAGGTCAGGTCAGGAGAGGGACAGATGTTCATGTGTAAACTCACCAGTGTGCTCCGGCCTGGGCAGGTCTGTGTTTAAGCTGCCAAGGAAACTGGACACGGGCCCTGGGCCTCCAGGAGAGAGTATTTCAGGTCTCAATTTGAGAAGGGACCTTAAATGTCACAGGGCCCAGCCCTACTCAGTGCTGGAATCCCAGCTGTGACCTGTCTGCCAAGAGGTCGGTCAGCCTCTGGGTTCGCTCTGTGCCGGGAAGCTCACTACCTCCTGCTGCTTCCCTGGGCCTGGACCCTCCTCCTTTCGCATCCTAGTAGACTGAGTGTCCATCCGCCCCCCTCCCCCGCCATGGAGGCATGGCATCCTGGAAATGACCCTTTTTAGTATCTTGCCTCTCACTTAGTCCCATTGGTTTGAAATAAGTTTCCCGTCAGTAGTCGTAAGATTAGCGCTAATGATTATGCTGACCCAAGAAATTTTCTCTAAATACTGCCCACTTTGATTTCACTGCTATTGATTACTGTAAGCTTCCGACAGACATCTGAGGGAGTCTGGGCAATGGGAGGAGGCCTGGGCCCACCTGTGCTGGTGGGAGAAGGGTCAGACAGAGCCGTGAGGAGAAACCCACCTCCAGCTTTGTGAGAGGACAGCACAGGTGGGGTGGGCATTTGAGCCACGTTGGTGTCCTCCTTCTCTTGCCCCAGGGCAGCTGGATGTGTGGCTTTTGGAGTCACCCAGGAGCACCAAACATTGCAATAGAATCCCACGACCACCACCCCCGTGCATTAGGGACAATGGAACATTTACAGGAACAGCACCCTGGCTTCTAGAGAGGCTCCCAGGACCTCCCAGTCCTTTGCAGACTTAGGCTGAAAGAGCTGGAAGTCATCCCAGAATGCCTTGTAGACTCAGCATCCCATTATCAATGTAAAGTTGGAAACAACCTGAATATCCAACAGTAGAAGCAGGAGCCAAAATGTGGGACATCCATACCACAGACTGTGGTGTAGCCATAAAAATGCCATCAAATTGTAACCTGGAAATGCTGTTTACAAAGTGTCATCAAGAAAAGCATGTTATGGCATGGTGTCTAAGAGGCCATTAAAAAGTTGGGAAGGCCGTATACCAAAACCTTAACAGTGATTAGTTCTGGAGGGTAGGACATGAGTGATTTGATTTTTGCTTATCAGTATTTTCTAAATTGACTACCAGTGCGAAAAGGCTGGTATCTTGTCACAGCCTTGGTGCACAGAGCCTTGGCCTGACGTGCAGATGTCCACAGATAGGCTGGCAAGGGAAAGGGCCCAACTCTTGAATGTCATTGGTCACAGAGTGTGTTAGTCAGTCAGAGGGGTGCTGATGCAAAATACCAGAAACCTGTTGGCTTTTATAAAGGGTTTTTATTTAGGGTTGGAGCTTACAGATACCAGGCCATAAAGTATAAGTTACTTCCCTCACCAAAGTCTATTTTAGCATGTTGGAGCAAGATGGTGGCTGATGTCTGTGAGGGTTCAGGCTTCCTGGGTTCCTCTGGGCTCAGCTCCTCTGTTTTCTCCTCAGGGTCAGCTGTAGACTATGAGGCTCTCTAGGCTTTGCCTCTCTCCACAAGGTCAGCTATAGATTATCAGGTGAACTGCTCTGTCTCTTTCCCCGGGGCTCCAGCTTAAGACTTAAGCATCAAACTCCAACATCAAAACTCCAGTATGCATCAAAAGCTCCAAATCTGTCCTTTGCCATGCCTTTTATCATTGGGCCCTGATGATGTGGCCCAATGAAAGCCTTAATCATAACTCAATCATGCCCAGTAATAGACCAGATTACAAACATAATCCAGTATCTATTTTTGGAATTAGTAACTATATCAAACTGCTACACAGAGGTAACTAATCAAGCAACATTTGTTGGGTTCACTGTACCCAGCCCAGGGTGTCCCCAAGCCTGAGGAAGCATCTGATCTATTACAGAAGGTAAGACATTCATTCATTCTTCCAACAAGTATTTATTGGGTAGCCCAGTGGGCACTGTGCTAAGTGCCACATTTCTAGAGGTGAACAGATGGCTTCTCAGGTTGCAGATGTGATACCTGAAATGAGGATGCTTAAAAAAAGTGCCATGGAGGTGGGAGGGGCACCCTGGGGAGCAGCATAGAGGAGGTGGCCTTTGAGCTGGGATTTGAGGAGCAGGATGTCAGAGGGTGGTGCAGAGGGAATGAACAGCGCATGAGGGACAAGAGCCTCGTCCTCTCCAGGTATCCCAGAATCCAAAGCCCTCGGTCCTGTTATCTCTGTGTTGCTGGTGTGCCATGTGGCTTCCAGAAGCTTATTTCATCTCTGCAAGCCTCAGTTTTCATATCCTCCTCTCCACACACCATTTCTGGTCAGGAGTTGTGAGCATCATTGATTTTCTTTAAGCATTATCCATAAAATCTGGGCTGGACTGTCAGGCTTCTTGCTTCCTGGTTTGCGTGCTCCTGCTAGTTGATTCTGCCAGCTCAGACATGGTCCCGTGGCCCCACTGATCCTTCCACTAAACTGCTCAAACAACATTAGCAGTTAATTCAAGGAAAAGAGGTCCACCTAGTCCCTGCCCTTTGCTGTGAAAGCCGCCACCGCCCTTCAGCAGTGGGTTGGAGAATGCCACAGGTACCAGATCCAGAGGCCGGCTGGGTGGTAGATGTGGACGTGGCAGAGGCTGAGCACTCAGGCAGCGCTGCCCGCCTGGGCCTGGAGTCACAGATTCGCTGCAAGGGCCGGGCTGCTGTGGACTCTGTGTCCCACCTAGCAGGGCCACAGGAGACCCTCTTCCCACTCTCATGACCATTGACCTCTGTGCCTGCTGCTGGCTTCCTTGGCTGAGGGATGGAGGAGTCATGGAGTCCAGAGTGGAAGAGTCACCCCCTTCTTCCTTCCAAAGGGAAACTGAGACAGAATCAGTGGTCCCAGTGGCAGGTGGGGAGATGGAGTGACTTAGCGGCTCTTAGCCTCAGCCACCATCTCTGAAATGAGGACATAGCGATAGTTGAGACTGTGATACCCTCAGCCCAGGGTCCATCCCTTAGTGAGTTGCTCAGCGAAACCTACCTGTTCTGATGACCCGGGGCTTGGGGACCAGTGGAAGGAGGTTGGACATGGGGGCCCAGGCCTTGTCCTTCTGTGGTGTGGGATGAAGCGCATGAGCTTCGGAGCCAGGCACTGCCCTACTTCCATCAGTTACTGGCTTGGTGACCTTGGGCAAGTCATGGATCTGAGACTTAGTTTCCTTATCTGCAAAATGGGTTGTTGTGAGGAACTATCTAGCCCAGGGCCCACTTTGTAGCAGGCTTCAAGTGTCAGCTGCCAGGTGCTACCTCCTTTGTCTGGCCCCTTTAGGCAAGGTGCTCGGCGTCCCCTGGCCTTAAATGCCTTCTGTACCACATGGGGGTTACCACACCCACAAAATGTGAAATGACTCTTACAGTAAAGGCAACAGGGTGCTCTTACTCCAGGCAGCCTGGGTCAGAAATAATGGCATCTGCCCTGCCTGCCCTCATTGCTAGGGGTGGCCATTGCATGTGGAATGACACTCTCAGCAGAGATGTGAGGGTTCCGAGTAATTCGCCCTTTTCTTTCTGGCCGTCATTGGTAGGGAAAATGGGGGCCCAGCTGATGGGAATACAGTCGAGAACTACCATGGACAGCCCCTACCTTTCCCACACTTCAAAAAGGCAGCACCCACCCTAGTAGGCTTCCACCCTCCACCTGGGCAGGCCTCTCCACCCCCAGGGGGCGGCCGAGTAGTGTGATATTTGCATCTGAAGGAGCTCCTGGGCTAGCAGAAGGGGAGCAGGTAGACCTTGCTTTTCCTTCTCTCCCAGGAGTCACTTCTAACCCTGCATTCTGGAAGCAGCCCTGTATACAGAACCTTTCCTTACCCGGACCTCCCAAGTCTGCCCTGGTCTCGGGGCACCCCTCCTTCCCTGCTCGTCCCTGTCCTCTCTACCCATCATGCTCCTGCTGGCCACCCAGGTCATGGCCAGCCTCATGTGGCTGCCCTGGGGCCAGTCTTCTTGCCTGGGACACAGCCCCTTGACACAGCCCCTTCTAGCAACTCCCTCCCAGCTAACCAGGATGTCCTTTTGTGCCCACCACATACATGTGCCAGAATTCAAAGCATCCTCAGAGGCTTGAGTGTTCCTGTGCTGCCATGGCAGGCAAGGCAGCGAGTGGGCACCTGGTCTCATCAACAGAGCCCTGTCGTCAGGGAGCTCGGAGTCCAGGACACCCCAGGGTGCCAAGGGACTTCCCTCTCTCACATCATCCTGTTTTCCAGTGTTGCTTCCACCCGCTGCACCTCAGTTTCCTCGATTTCAAGGACCCTCCCAGCTCTGATAATATCAGCCCCTGGCCAATAATCTGTGAGAATGGGTTCCTCACAGAACCTTCCAGTTGGTGCTCTCAGCTCTCAGCAAAGGTCAGATTTGGGCCTTCTAATCTGTGAATGGTAGTGAGGAGCTCGGAAGAACTCCCCTTCCCTCTCCACATAATCTGATCCCCAGGTCATCTCAGTGCAGAACTCAGGTGGAGCTCTGTGGCCAGCAACTTCACCCTGCGAAGCTGTAGGGCTTGTTCTCTGGGATCTGGGTGGCTGGTGTGCTTGGAGCAGGCCCCGGGCTAGAGGCAGGGACAGAAGGGCACTGCGCTTACTGAGTATGTATTGTTTGAGCACTGCCGGCACCCTGCACACAGCTGCCCTGCCGATTCCTCATGGCCTCCCTGCAAGTTGGCTGGGATGACCTCAGTTTACAAGGAGCGGGTGCTCAGGTTCAGGGATGGCACGGACCCTCCTAGGGCAACATCGTCAGTCTCCATAGAGCCTGCTCATCCTCTCTTCCCATGAGGTTGAGCACATCTGGGGGGTGTTTGCCTGAAGAAGGCAGTGATGCTGGAGGGAATAGAGGTCTGAGAAGTGTTATCTGAACAAGGGCTTGTTCTACGCTGTGACTCAAGGATGCCTGGAAGATGCAGGACCCAGCCTCGAGGAGACCCTAACTCAGAGCAGGTCAACGAGGAAATGCCTGCTTTGGGGCCACACAGGGTCCAGAGAGAGCCTGACTTCCACCCTCCCCACTGGCTTCTGTTAGCGATGGGGGCCTTGGGCTGCAGAAGGACCTGCTCCTGGCCCGTTGGCCCTGCAGGAAGACTTTTGTTTTCTATTTCCCATGACTAAGAGGCCCCCTGGAGGGCTCCCGTGGGATGTGGCATGAGGTATATGGACTCGCAGCTAGCACAGTCCATACTTTTCCAGCTGAATTTTCCAGCTAATCCCAATGAAATCATGAAGAAACACTAAACAAACCCAAAATGAGGAATATTCTATTAAAAATGAGAGATAGTGGGGCAGTGGCTGTGGCTTAATCAGTTGGGCTTCTTTTTTTTTTTTTTTTAAAGATTTATTTATTTATTTAATTCCCCCCCCTCCCCTGGTTGTTTGTTTTTGGTGTCTATTTGCTGCGTCGTTTCTTTGTCCGCTTTTGTTGTCGTCAGCTGCAGGGGAAGTGTGGGCGGCGCCATTCCTGGGCAGGCTGCACTTTCTTTTCACGCTGGGCGGCTTTCCTCACGGGCGCACTCCTTGCGGGACACCCTTGCGTGGCACCGCACTCCTTGCGTGCATCAGCACCGCGCATGGCCAGCTCCACACGGGTCAAGGAGGCCCGGGGTTTGAACCGCGGACCTCCCATATGGTAGACAGACACCCTAACCACTGGGCCAAAGTCCGTTTCCCCAGTTGGGCTTCTGTCCACCATTTGGGAGGCCCTGGGTTCACAACCTCATGAAGGCAGGCTGGCCTGTGCCAGCAGAGAACTGACGGCCCATGCCCGTGGAGAGCTGGCACAGCAAGATGACGCAACAAAAGGGAGACAAACAGACACAGAAGAACGCACAGCAAATGGACACAGAGAGCAGATAGCAAACAAGCCACAAGGGGGGGGATAAAAAAAAATGAGGGATAGTGTATTCTTCAAAAATGTCAATGGCATAAAAGACAAAAAAAGGCTGTGTCTCCAAATTAAAAGAACCCAAAGAGAAATGACAACGAAATGCAATACCTGACCCAAGACTGGATCTTATTCGTAAGAGGGAAAATGCTAATAAAGGACATTATTCAGCCAACTGACAAAACTGGAATTTGGATGAGATAGTCAAAAAAGTATTATATGAATATAAATTTATGAAATTGATAACTGGAGTTATATAAGATAATGTCTTTTTTCTTAGGAAATACGCTGAAATAGGGGTAAAGAAAAGTACATGAGTTGTGTTTGTGATCATCAAATGGTTCTGGAAAAAAACGTGTGTGTAGAGAGAGAGAGCACACATGCACAAATGATAAATTAGATAAAATGGCCCAATTGATGAAATCTGGGTAAAGGGTATATATGGTGTTCTTTGTATTGTTTTTAGTTTTTGCAACTTTTTGAAATTTGAAATTATTTCCAAATAAAAGGGGAAAGAAAGAGTGACTTAAAATAATATTCAAAATGTTCCAAGTTAAAAATTCTTGAACTGGAAGTTTAAAGACAGTTACATGAAAGCCAGATACATGATATATGGTTCATTTATACAAAGTTCTGGAATAAGCTGTTAGAGAAAAAAACAGCACTCACTGGGACACGGAGACTGACAATTGCAGGCAGAAAGTTTATTGGGAAGCTCTCCCAATGGAGGGGGTCTGAAGAAAAGCTTCAGCCTGCCTCTGGCAAAGGTGGTCATGAATTTATACAGTACATCTATAGGCAGGAAAATGTTTAGTCAGTGGGAGGGGATTGGGGCTGGGTAAGACCTGAGGGCCAACAGGGATGGCTAGGGGATGGTGGGCTAGAGGATGGTGGGCTAGGGGTAGTGAATTCTAGGGATGCGGGAGGGGGTGGTGTCATGTGGCTCCTTTGACTGTTCTTGTGAGGAAATGAACTGTATCTGAACACATAGGCTCTGGATCGGGGGCTCTTCTGTCACAGGAATGCAAGTCACTGTTTGTTAACCATTGTAAACCTTTTGATCAGTTAATCATCATAAACCTTGTAAGGGAGAAACCTCTAACATTCCTAACTCTTTGGTTACATATATATAGTAAGAGGCCTAAGCAGGAGTGTAAGGTTCTGGGCTGGATGGAAGGGTGGGGAGTTGGGGCCATGGACTTTGTCTAGCAGCTTCCTACTGTCAAGGGGCGGCGAGGGGATCCCTTCTGTCTTGCCACGTGGGTTCTGATTTCTGGTCCTGGAGAGGCTGGCATTGGTGTTCATGCAGTAGAAAGAGGCAGTTTACATATTCTTGAATTGCTGCTTGTACGATTCAGCACATGAATCAGACAAAGGGCTGTAAGAGATAAGGACTAATAAGAAGCAGCAGCAATAATATCAGTGTCGTGTTATGAGGGGTAAAAGAATTGATTTCATGGGGGTAGCAGTGTGATATAGTTATGAATTCCAAAAATAGATATTGGATTATGTTTCTCAGCTTGTCTGTACTGGACATGATTAAATTATGATTAGGGCTTTGATTGGGCCATGTCATTAGGGCATTGAGTCCCTACCTTCCCCACCCATTGGTGGTGGAGACTCAACAGATAAAAGGCATGACAAAGGAGAGAGCTGGAGGTTTTTAATGTTGGAGTTTGATGCTGGAGTCTTAAACTGGAGCCCTGGGAAGTAAGCACACAGAGAAAAGAGAAGCAAGCCGTAGGAAGAGAGGAACCCCGAGCCTGGAGAGAACCAAGACCCGGGATGAGAAGAACCCAGGAAGCCCGAACTATTGCAGACATCGGCAGCCATTTTGCCCCAACACATGAAAATAGACTTTGGTGAGAGAAGTAACTTATGCTTTATGGCCTAGTATCTGTAAGCACCTACCCCAAATAAATAACCTTTATAAAAACCAACAAGATCTTGGTATTTTGCATCAGCACCACTTTGACTGACTAATAAAAAAGAGTGAGGAGAAATAAGAAAGAAATGGGGATAGCCATGATTGATTTACATAGCTATTATTTCAGGCCTTCTGGATGGTTTTTTTATGTTTTCTTTTAAAATTTTGACATTTTCCTCTATTCTGTTATATAGAAGCATTATAACCTATAATAGGGACCTGTAGCCTGTGAAGCAGCCCTCTTTATCACTTTTCAGCCCCTACCTGTCCACCTGGGATGCCTGCTCTGTTATTTTCTCCCATTTCTCTTCCCTCCCTATCTGAATAAATTACTGGTCTAACTCAAATATATATATATATATGTGTGTGTGTGTGTGTGTGTGTGTATATATAAGCAACAGCTCTCACTTATGACTGCACAGGAGCTTCTTGTGATAGCAGTGAGGACTTTAAGGCAAGTAGGCTAGCCAAGAGTGATAGGATTTAGCTGTTTTGAGAAAAAGGGCAATAACTTGGTTAAGGGCAAGTAGGGATTACAAGGAACTGATGAAAAATGTGAAATTCTGTAACGAGCATATAACTGATTTGGTGACTAAAGGAGAAGAGGGGATGCCATCAACCCCCGAATAGAGATTGAGGAAGGGGATAAAAGTTCTGAATATTCTAGGAAGACTGCATATGTGACCCCGTGCTAATTAAAAAGGAGATTGGCTTCCTTCCAACCTTGATGCTAACCCTCAGTTCAGACTTATTGATCAAGATGTGAGGCCATCTCAGATGTGATCTTTGCCCACAAGCCTCTTCTGTTACTTTTACCGGATCTGTCATTGGTGCTGGGGTTAGTGTATACCCAGAGGACCTGAATCTCTGGACTGACCATGTGATAGCCAGGCCCTGAGCCTCAACAGACTTCAGCTCCTACACTCTGGTTTATTGGACTTACCCCACTCAGCTAACATGGAGGTGAAGAAGGTCAAGCACCACACCAGGGAGCCAAGAGTGCCTACAACTGAAAGCAGGAGGATTGCATCCAGCATCCATGTGGAATCTAAGCCCCCTCTTGATATAGATGTGGAGAGGACACAGCCATCCTAGGGTCCACAGGATGGAGGAATAGAGTATGGATTAGAGTGGACTTACTGATACTCTATTCATGAACTATTGTGATTAGTAATCGAAGAAAATGTGGCATTGGTGTGGAGAAAGTGGCCATGGTGGCTGCTGGGGGTAGGGAGTGGGAGGAAGAGATGTGATGTGGGGGCATTTTCAGGACTTGGAATTGCCCTGGGTGGTGCTGCAGGGACAGTTACCGGACATTGTATGTCCTCCTATGGCCCACTGGGTGGACCGTGGGAGAGTGTGGGCTATGGTGTGGACCATTGACCATGAGGTGCAGCGGTGCTCAGAGATGTATTCACCAAATGTAGTAAGTGTCTCATGATGATGGAGGAGGTTGTTGTTGTGGGGGGAGGAGTGGGGGGAGGGGGGTGGGGGATATATGGGGACCTTATTTTTTTTAATGTAACATTAAAAAAATAAAGACAATAACAATGTAAAAAAAAAAAAAAAAGATGTGGGGCCATTTTGAACCAGGGACCTGCCAGTCATCTGTTGTTAATCTAAGGAGGTCTGGAGAGGAGTGTCTCCGCTGCGGTTCAGTAGCATATTCTGGAGGAACTTTCCTGGAAACAGCATTTTCAGGACAGTCCAACACCCAATGGCCTTTACGATGTCATATCCGGCCAGGCCTCAGTGGAGACCTGGGATCGGGGCAGGAGCATGCCCAGTGCCCCTCCTTTCCACACTTAAAACAGGGTGCTGGAGGTTGCTAAAGAGAAGAAAGGGAATTGGGTTTCTCAGAATGAGACCTGAGGGCAGCAGCTAGGAGGGAGGCTTTAGCCTGATCTCATTTGTGTTTTTCTAATTGGCTTCCTCTTCTCTATTGTTAAAGACATTAAAAGCTGCTTTCCTCAGGTCTTTCTGAGGGGTTTGAGGTTTTTTTTCCTAATTTTTGTAACTTTTCCTAATGTTTGGATAAGACTCTGTGATAAAGTGAGTGTAGGTATAGCTGATCAGAGTCTGACTCAGGATCTCAACTGTTGTATTTAAGGAGCAACTCGGTTAATCTATTCATAAAAGTAGCTGGATTTTCATCAAGCTTTTGTGAAATCTAATTTTATCATAATTAACTGTTTCAAGGCCAGTCTTTTTCGTGTCTTCTATTATACAGATTAAAAAGAGGACCATTTGGGGAAGGTGAGCAGACCCTGACTGATAGTTCCAGGGTGGATTAGTGGTTGGAACTGCGCTGGGGCTTGCTGGGTGTACACTGGGGTTTTGAGTACGCATGGAATCTGCAAAAGCGGTAGCAGCCATTCAGGTGGGTTTTTCTTCAGGTGTAGTTGAAGAGGTAAGGATAATGTATGTGTTCTGACATGTGTGATTGTAAGAGTGGGCGAGGTGCTGGAATTCTTTGATGTATGTAGCAGGATTTTCAGAGAAAGAGCTTAACCGGTTTTCTAGCTGACTTAAATCTGAGCGAGAAGAGAATGTGTATTTTAACTATTCTTTCAGCTTCTGCTATTTCTCTGAGAGGTAAGAGGGGTGTTGATGTTGGTGTAGAATTAAGAGGTGGAGAGGGTAAACTTTTGTGTTTACGGAGGTGGAGGTAGATGGCAAGGAGGGGGAGGACCTAGTTCTCACGAACAAATAGGAGGGGGGGAGAAAGGAGGGGCAGAAAACAGCACAGCAGCGGGCTGAGGGGCGGGAGGGGGCGGCACGGATGAGGACGAAGATGAAGTTGGAGGCACATAGGGAGGGGGTGCAGGAGGAACTTGGCTTGCCAGATCAAAGTTGAGATTTCAGGAGATTTGGGAGGTGGGGGAGACGGAGATGAAAGTTGTTGAGGTGTTTTCTGGTATAAAAGAAGAATTTGGTAGGAAGAACAGGATTGGCAGAGGGAGGGCAGTTCAGTCACTGGGATTGCAGGCAGAAACGAAGGAAAAGGAAAACCTGAATGTAAGGAACCTCAGGCTACCACCCGCTGTGCTGGATGTAGTTTTTTAAGTTTTGGAGAATTTGGAAATTGAAAGTGCCGTTTTCCAGTCATTGACTTTCATTGTTCAGCCACACGGAGGTTGAATAGACAATGGTTTTTAGGTCTAATGTCTCCTTCTGGATACAGAGTTTTAAGGTTATGAAGGAGACAGCCTAGAGGGGTGGTTTTTGGGGCAGGCTGAAATTGAATTCCCCATTTTAGGTGGCTTGGGCAAGACTAAGGATCTCTATAAAGGAAAGAACGGGAGATTCCAAGTTAGACAGGTGTCCCCGAATCAGTCAGAAATCTCCAAGGAAACAGGAAACCGTGCTTGGAACCAGACTTCTCCGGAGCCAAGGGGTTTCTTCCCACAAGGACGCAGGCCTTCCACCTGCCGTGGCCCTTCGGACAGTGAGGGTCACTGACCTAGTGCTAGTTTTTTTTCAGTGGGTTGCCCTGGACAGTGGAAAAAGGAGAAAGAGAGAGCCAGGCGGATCCTCCGGTGAAGAAATCCTTGGCTCACCCAGCTATGATTCAGTGTCCGGTGTTGGATGGGTTCGCGGCAGTGGCAGGGGGAGATGCTGCACCAGTCATTCAGTCACAATGTGACCCTAGTCCGGGTTTCAGCACCCAGTGTTAGAGAAGAAAATGGCGCTCACTGGGGCACGGAGCCTGGCGATTGCAGGCAGAAAGTTTATTGGGAAGCTCTCCCAATGGAGGGGGTCTGAAGAGAAGCTTCAGCCTGCCTCTGGCAAAGGCGGTCATGAATTTATACAGTACATCTATAGGGGGAAAAATGTTTAGTCAGTGGGAGGGGATTGGGGCTTGGGTAAGACCCGAGGGCCAATGGCTAGGGGGTGGTGGGCTAGGGGTAGTGAATTCTAGGGCTGCGGGAGGGGATGGTGTCAAGTGGCTCCTTTGTCTATTCTTGTGAGGAAATGAACTGTATCTGAACATGCAGGCCCTGGATGGGGGGTTGTTCTATGTTACCGGAATGCAAGTCATTGTTAGCCATTGTAAACCTTTTGATCAGTTAATCATCATAAACCTTGTAAGGGAGAAACCTCTAACACAGGCCAAATGAATCAATGATGAGAAAAACCCAGGAGTACAAACTAGAAAGGGCCACAGGGGAACTTTACGGGGTTCTCTAAATTTTTATATTTAGTTTTTATTGTAGTAACATTGTATATAACACCAAGATTCCCATTTTCCCCGTAATCACTACAATTCAGGGGCACTAACAGCATTCACAGTGTTGTGCCACCATCACCACCATCCACCGCCAAAACATTCTCAGCTCCCCAAACAGAAGCTCTGTACCCGTCAAGCAGTGACTTCCCCTTCCCCCAGCCCCTCGTAACCTAAATCTACTTTCTGTCTCTGAATTGAAATGGTTTATGTTTGATCTGGATGGAGGTTACATGAGTGTTTATATATATGTAAAAAAAGCAGATAATATACCGACACGCGCTTTGAGTATTTTACTGTATGTATATCTCAATTAAAAATAATGGTGCTTAGTGAAAAAATATATATATAGAACTAGAATGAGGCGTGTAGCACAAAACCACTTATCTAAATTTAAAATGCATCATGCATAAAGGGAAAGTATAAGGGAACTCCTGTCTTTCCTGGATCATTTTCCTGAAAACCTGTAACTTTTCTAATTTAAAAAGAAAATCAAATTATTGTACATAACACACACTAACATGCTCCAAAATGAAAAACAGAACAACAAACACAAAGAAACCTCCGCTCTGGCCAGTGCACGGCGCCTGGAAGAGAACAGGAGCCGGCTCTTTCCCTCACTGTTGGCCTTAGGTTTTGCAGGACACGGGAGGGGCAAGGCCTTGGCTGTATGGGATCTGGACAGAGAGGATACAGCCAGGGCCTTTGCTTGGATGGGGCTGGTCTGTCCAGGGCAGCCCTAGCCTCGCCAGCCCATGTGCCACAGCATTCACTCCTGGCTGCCCACTGTGTATCCAGCCTCATTCTTAGTGCTTTCTAAGAACTCCCTTAATCCTCCCCCAACTCCATTGGCTAGGTCTATTTCTCACTCCCATTTTACAGATGAGGACACTAAGTCAGGGTTCTCTAGGGAAACAGAATCAACAAGAGATATCTGTCAATAGTAAGAGATTTTATCAGAGTCTCTCACACAACCGTGGGGATGCACAAGTCCAGGTTCCGCAGGCAGGCTGCAACCAGGGGCTCCAGTGAAAGCCCAGTGAAGGTTATTGACGAGTTTTGGGAGACATTGGCTGTCCAAAGACGAGCTGGGAAATTCTCACTCAATGCTGGCGTCACTTCCCCTTTTAAGGCATTCAACTGGTTGGATAAAGCCTCACTCATTGCTGATGGCAATCTCTCTGATGTAATTATAATTAGCTATCTGTGATTTACCACTGCAGTAAAGACAATGGTGACTGAAGTCCATAAATGCCCTTGTATTACAGTTAGCCCAGTGCCTGTCTGACCAAACAACTGGGCACAATTACCTGGCCAAGTTGACACAGGAGCCTAACCATCACACAGAGTTTGATTACCTTGCCCAAGGACACATGGCTAGAAAATGTCAGAGCTGAGATTCAAATGCAGGTGGTCTGGAGTCAGTCCCTTACCCACAGTGTGCCCCTTCCCACGTAGAGACCCCCCCTTCCTGGTGGTCCAAAGGAGGAAGAGCAAGTTATCCACAGGGACCCTGGGCCCAGATGGGGGCGCCTGGCTTTCTGGGCTGAGCGGTCCCGCAGCCCTCACTGTTCCATACTGCCCGCAGGGCAGGGCCCAGAACCTGGACCTGGAAGCCCCTCGAAACCACTGAGACAGTCCTCCGGCTGCCTCCCGGCCCCACTGTTTTACCCTGCTTCTCTCCATCCACAGACACTCCCTGTTACCTTCATTTAAGTTCCCTTCCTCCTCGATGGCCTCACCCAGCTGCCACCTCTGTGCCAGGCCCGGCCGCTCCCGCCCCTGAACTCCTGCAGCCTTTCTGAGAACCTGGACTCGAGTCTGGGCTCAGCTAATTATGTGCTTGGGATGTTCGGCATGTTACTTAGCGTCTCTGGGCGTCGTTTTCTTTAATGATATTATCTACTATCCACTGGGCACAGTATGGAGTCCAGACATGATCTCATGCATCCTGAAACAACCTGGCGAGATATATACTTGTATTTGTTTCTAGTGGCTGCTGTGACAAATGACCACAAACTTAGTGGCTTAAGACAATGCAAATTCATCTTACAGTTCTGGAGGCCAGGGGCTTGAGATCAATTTCCCTGGGCTAGGGTTCCTTCTGGAGACTCAAGGAAGGTTCTGTTGCCTCACCTTTTTCAGATTCTGGTATCACCCGTACTCCTGGGTTTCTGCCCTTGCCTCCCTCTTCAAAGCACATGATTCCAGTTTCCTTCCATCATCACGTCACCTCCTCTGCTCTAGTAAAATCTCACCTCCCATCCTGCTTATAAGGTCACTTGTGATCTTAGTACCCACCCTGATAATCTCCCCATCGCAAGATTCTCAACTGAAGCACATCTCCAAAGTCCTGTTTGCCATGTAAGGTAACATTCAAAGGTTATAGGGATAAGGTGGCTTGGGGATGTTATTCAGCTCAACACAAAGACTATTATTGTTATAACCCTGAGAAGAAGTTTAATAATTTGTTGGAGGCCACATAGCTATTAGGTGGCAAACCTGGGACTCGAAACTGAGTGAGCCTAAATGTTCAGTGTGAGGAACCGGAAGTGTTATCAAGCATTAATGTAGCTGTTGACTTGTCTGGTCGTTTTTTTTTAAACAATGGCAATTTATTCACTCACAGTTTGAGGCTGGGAAAAAGTCCAGTCAAGGTGCCAACAAGGCGATGCTTTCTTCTTGGAGACGGTAGCCTGCTGGGCCTGGCTGCTGGTGATTCTTGGTCCTTAGCGTGGCACATGGCAGTGTCTCCTGACCTCGCCCCTCTCTTCTGGATTCCGTTGATGTTCAGCCTCTTGCTTCCTGTGGCTTTTTGAATTTCATTCTCTTATAAAGGTCTTCAGTCATAGGAGTAAGGCCCTTCCTGATTGAGGTGGGCCAAACCTTCACTGAAGTGACCTCATCAAAAGGCCCTCCTTCTGGGTTCACACCCACAGGAATGGATTAGGCTTAAAAGCATATTTTCCTGGGGCATGTGCAACTTCAAACCACCACACTCTATCCTCCGGGACCCCACAAAGACATGTTCTTTCTTCATGCAAAATACATTAATTCCATCACAGTATCCCGCAAGCCTCAAGTCCTTGTAGAAACAATGCTAAGTACAAAGTCTCATCAAAATCAGTTATGGGCGTGGTCTGTCCTGAGCACAATTCCCCTCCGGCTGTGGACCTGTGAAACCTAGAGAACAAGTTACCTGCTTCCGATATACAGTGGCGGGACAGGCATAGGATAAACTTCTCCATTCCAGAAGGGGGAGGTTAGAGGGAAAAACAGAGTCCACGAGTCCCAAACAATCCTGAAATCCAACAGGGCAGACTCCACTAGAGGACTCTGTGGTGTGACCTGTTTTTCCCGAGGCTCTCCTCCACGTGGCTGTCATGTCTGGGTGGGCCCCCAGGCAGCCCCTTACACAGGGCCAGACACCCAGGAGCTGACCCCATGTGCGTGCGTGATGGAGAACCTACTCCTCGCCGGCGTCTGCAGGCAGGCGAGCGCCAGCATCCTCTGGTCCATCCCTCCCCCCTGCCTGGCCCCCAGCCCACCTAACCTGTGCCTTCTCTTCCTGGCAGATGTGCCCGTGGAGAAGCTGGCTGCAATGCCGGCCTTGCAGAGCATCGACCTCCGCTTCAACCCGCTGAGCGCCGAGGTGCGGGTGATTGCCCCGCCACTCATCAAGTTTGACATGCTCATGTCTCCGGAGGGTGCACGGCCCCCCCCACCTTAGGTCACCTGCCTCACACCCACCCATCAAGGGACAGAGGCCACCTGGCCTGGCACCTGAGGGGCGCAAGTCTCTTGGGCCCTTAGGAGGCCGAGCTTGGGGGATTGGGGGCGGGTGGGCAGAACCGTGTGGTGGGAGAGGCGTGGCCGGTCCAGGTAGACAGCTTAGAGCAGTAGTGGGCCCTGGCACAGCCGGAGGGAGAGGGAAGGGTGGGGGCAGGAGGCGGGCCTCTGAGCGCTCACAGCTTCTGTGCAAACCTGAGCAGATCCCTCGCCCTCTCTGAACCTTGTTATTTGGAAAGGGGGGTGGGGGGTAGTGGGGAGTTTTTGCCTCCTTTGGACTTAAGAGGCTGTTTTGGAAATGGATGCCTCCAAATTACTCCCAAGCCATCAGCCCCTTGGAACCTGTGGAATGAGCGCTGTGGAGCCTCTTCTGGGCCCCTGCAGGTTTGAGGCCTTGTTTTTAGTGCTGAGAGCCAATGGCTGGCCTGTGGGGTGGAGAAGAAAACCTCCTTGTATTTATTGCTTCCTGAGAACTGACCCAGATGAAGTGGTCACCGCTTCCCAGCCCTGCTGGGCCCCTGGATTGGTAGGAGCCTGAGCCAGGGACAGGTGGCAGGACAGTTGCGCTGAGAGTGCTGCCTGGTGTAGCAGGGCTGAGGACATTTACCCCGGAACCCAAGGATCATCCAGCTGGGAAACTGGAAGTCAAGTCTGCTCTATCCGCCCTCGTGATTAAGACAGGCTTGGGAAGGAAGCTCTGGGCACCCCATCCCTCACTCAGGAGTGCCCAGGTGTGCCTGGCACCAACCTTTGGGCTGCAGAAGAAGGGGTCCAGAGAGAAATAGGCCATTTATGCCTGTGGCTCTGGCTCGAGTGACAAGATGGTCACACTCCTCACAGTAGCCCTCTGGCAGGAGGCTGGCTGCCCATCATTGACCCACCTGGGGGGCAGAAGACACTGTAGACTGCTAGCCAGCTCCCAGGCCACCCCCCAAAGTCCTGATGACCTTGTCATTTCTAGACCCTCAACCGGGGATCTGGGGTGTGGCCAACCAATAGGGTGACCGACTGTCCTGGTTTGCCCAGGATCGAGGAGCTGTATGGGACAGTCCCTCATAAACCAGGTGGGTGATCCCCCCTACCAGGAGAGGGCCTGGGGTCTTGCTTTCTGGAAAAACCTGTGGTTTGGGGAACCCCTGACCCTCTTGATCACCCAGGAATCTACCTCCCACCTTCTCCTCTGTGGAGCAACCAGGCTTGTAGCCAACTCAGAACCCCCTGGCCAGGACCTTTGTGTGAGTATGTAGAGACAAAGCCAGGCCTGCATCCTGTGGGCAAGTGGCCACTCCCCCACTCCTCAGGTTAAGCTGTCCAGCGCTTCCTCAGAGCTTCCCACTTCCCTTTCCCCACCATAGCCTGTGTGTCTGCAGGGAGGCACATGCTCACACCTGCTCGCACCTCCTGTCCTTGGCAGGGAGCTGGCCGGCACTGTTCGCTAGTTACTGAACACTCTGCGTCCTAAGAGATACCTTGTTTGCTCTGCTTATAGCCGTAGGCCTGATTGGCCAAGCTCTGGGAAAAGGGGTTTTTCAGGGCAAGATGGTTGAGACAAGATCTTCAGGGCTGCCAAAGTCAGCCATGCACGTTGGAGGCAGGTGAGGGCTGAAGCCCAGTTCTGCAGTGGGACTTCTTCT
Organism: Dasypus novemcinctus; assembly: GCF_030445035.2. NCBI lineage: Eukaryota > Metazoa > Chordata > Mammalia > Cingulata > Dasypodidae > Dasypus > Dasypus novemcinctus. The sequence goes on along the minus strand of NC_080678.1, from coordinate 79,196,922 downwards.
TGCACAGAGGCATTGTACAGCCAGAGCTTTCAACTCCAAGTGTGGTCCTTAGTGGCAGCAACATGACCTGGGAGCTTATTAGAGCTGCGGGATCTCAGGCCTCACCCTGGACTTCCTGAGTCACAATCTGTATTTTAACAACCTTCCCAGGTAGTTCCTACAAGCACTTTTCAGTTTGAGAAGGAAGGGCCTAGGGTGACCTTAGGGATGCCCTTGGGGGGGAGAGAAAAGGTTCTCTCAGTCTTTCCCCCGCCTCTGAGGCCCTGGGCCTGGGTTTGTCCCTGTCCCTAAATCCACCCTGGCAGGGAGCCCCTTGGTCTGGCTGACAGTCCTGGTGAAGGGAGCAGCCCCCTCTCTCCCCAGCCCCACCAAGTCCACATCACCTTGTTTCTGGCTAGCCTGCATGCTAAGCTGCCAGCTTCCCCAAGGGTTGCTTCTGGAAGTTGCTTTCTACTCTGCTTGGAGAGTTTGCTCTTCCCTCCCTGGGAATGCTTGGGCAGTCAGAAAAGCCCCTCAGATCAGAGCTCACTGTGTGAGGGAACTCCCTTAGCTTTGAGACTGCAATAAAGAATGTGCTGGTTTATCTCCCTGGTTGGTGTTGAAGTCATTCTCACTGCACAGACCTCGTGTAAGCCTGGGTGTTGGGCCCGCTCACCTGCAAAGGACTGCCCTCTTTGTTGAAAACATGAGTTAAAGAAAGCTAGATGGGGGCGAACTCAAAAATATTTACAGATGGGACATGGGCACAACCAAGTAGAAGTGTGCATGCCCCAAAGCTGTGCTGCTACGAAACAGCTCGCCAGCAGCCCTGGGGGAGACCCTAGACATGGGGGAAGGAATGAAGCTGTCCCCAATTTTTCCCTCACTGGTGCTAGACTTCACACCCTTAAGGCCTCATTTCTCTGGGTCAGTCGTCCTCAAAGAGGGGTCTCCAGACTCTCAAGCATAATTGGGTAGCTGGCTAGAAATGCACATTCTCGGACCCCACAGCCCCATCCCAGGCTTACTGAACCAGAAACTCTGGAGGTGAGGCCCCAAAACTCTTCAGGTGGTTCTGATGCATGCTCAAGTCAAAGAACCACTCTTCTGGGTTCAGAGTTAGCATCAGTTGTTTATTTTTAAATGTGAAGGGCCAACTTGAGTTTGCCTTTACTTCTATTTAATAAACACATAGTATCAGAGCTTAGCTCATACTAGGCAGTATCTGAGCACTTTACAAATACTGACTCACTCAGTCCCCACAACAACCCTCCTAGCTTTGTGATTGGCCAGATCCCCTTCTCACCCCAGGCCTGTTTGCTGTCCTTAAAGTGAAGGGGCTTATCCGGGGACCAGATGCCCCAAGGGTCTTTCTCATCTCACATGGTCAGTATTTCTCAGAGGCTGCTAAGTGTCCCCTGGGGATTGACCTGGACCCAGGCTATTTCCCCACCCCACCCCAAAGGTCAGAGAAAGGACTCCTGGTTTCTTCTAGCCAAGTGGTGGCTCATGGAATATAGCACCGGCTCAACCTGCCAATCCAACAAAGTGGACTTTCTCTCAGGGTAAGGCGTACGAAGCCTCTCAGATTGGGGAGTGAGGGGTAGGGGCAAAGGCAGGGTCATGTGGATATCTGGGAGATGGTTTTAGTGGGCCTCTCAATGCAGGGGAAGGAGCCTTGATTAGGACTGGGTACAGATCCTGATATAATGTAGGGTCTGTGCACACAGGCAAGGCGGGATGTTGAAGTGAGAGGTTCGAAGAGTCTTGTCTCGATGCAGTCTACTGAAGAGTTGAACAGGGGGATGTTCCTTTAAGTGATTCTTCCAGGGAGCTCCTCTACCGAACAATAAAGTTATTTGCAATTTTTCTCTTTCTGGGTAAGAGTTACCTGGAACAGTAAGGTTATGTTAAGAAGACAGTAAAATACTTAAGTCTTGTTAATGTAGACTGTAAGCTTCATGGGGTTAGATGGTTTCAATTCCTGGTCTCCCCAAAATACCATATTGGACCCCAAAACCATGATTTGGAGCTGCTTTTTACATGAAATGTGCCTGTCCACTTCTCTAAAAGCCAGCCCTGGGGAGTGGGCAGTAGTTCCTGGAAAGGGAGAGTTGGCAGCTGCCCCAGAAGGCATGGGAGAGGTGCCAAGTGAGGAAGGGTGGGCCTGGGAGAAGAGCCCTGGGCAGGAGAATCTCTCGGGCCTATAGGAAGACAGTCCATGTTCTGAATGTCCATCTCTGGACAGATGGGCTGGACCTATCCTGAGAAAAGGTACACAAGCTCAGCTGCTTGAAGTCTTAACACAGCCCTATTTGTTGGAAGACACGGTCTCTTCTCCCTGGCTGGAAATGCACACAGGAGGCCATCGGTATGGCTGCCATTTTGAAAAGACTCAGAATCTACTGGGAAGGAGGAGGGGAAGATCTCAGCTTGGTCCCAGTATGGTTCCTGTGAAGCAGACTCAGCACCCAGCAGGCATTTTCAGCATCTGTTTTGTCAGTGGTGGGGCAGGAGAGGAGGGGCTATTCCTGGAAAAGCCAGGCTAAGGGGGCTGCAGAGAGACTGGGGCCTAGGTGAGAGGGGGGTTCCTTCCTAGGAGCCAGGAACACCCCACCCACTCCTTAGCCAGCCTCTAACTTCAAAATGTTTTTAAATAGACTATTAGACCAACAAATGAGGTCAGGGTTGTTTTTTGCGTTTTACAAGTGGTAAATGAGGGCTCTAATGGCTGACTCATTCCCACGGCCAGGTCAGCAACAGCAGAGGATGAGAAGGCGGGAGCTCCAAGCAGATGAGCTCCCAAATGCCAGGACCCAGCAAGGGCCATGGAAAGAACCCAAAGCAGGGAGCCAGGAGATCAGGGCATTAGTCTGGACTCTGTGCTAACTCCCTGTGTGTCCTTGGGCAAGTTATTCCACCTCTCTGGAACACAGGGTTCCCATCTATAAAATGGGGATGTTTGGACCAGAAGGGCATTCTGACTCTGACAGTCTGCCTTCTTTCCTACAAAATCCAAGTGTAAGGAGCTTCTTCCTGAGGAGACACTGGAGGCCCCTGCTGGCTTTCTGTCTGGGGTCCTGTACCCTGAGCAGTGACGACTTTTGAGGTGGGCTCTAGGCAGGAGGGATTCAGGTGGCTCTCCACCACGTCAGGGAAGATGCTGAAGCCTCTTGAGCATAGGTGGGCTGCTCTCTGGAATGTCTGGGGACAGCATTTACACCTCCTGGAGGCACTTGAGCTGGCCACCTGGTTTATGTTCAGGTCACACAGGCAGGTAAATTTCCCTGTGAGGCACACACAGAGGAACGGCCAGGTTTTGGAAAGGGAGACATGATGAGCCGATTCGGGACAGGTATGATTCCCAGGTTTGTGTCCAGAATGTGAGTGGCATTCACAGGATATCAGGAGACCAGATTAGTGATCACCTAATGATGTGATGCTAATCCCACACCCCTTTTCACACTGCTGCCCAGAGAGGTTGAGAGGCTTGCCCAAAGTTACACAAGAAGCAGAGCTTGAGATAAAAACTTTTGAGGATTGTGGAAGATAACAAGGCAGGAAGCTCCATGAATCAGTCCCTCTACCAAAATATTCAATTGTCAGAAACTGTTGGAATCAACTATTTTGAAACTCTAGAGTCTAGTGAAACACTGCAGCATCCAAGGAAGAGTTGAAGGAAGAGGCTGGTAAACTATGGTAAGTATCAGTGAATTTCACCCCCAATGTAGCAGCTACCAGCCCCCAGTGCACAAGTGCGTGCTCGGCAGCAGTGGGGACTGTGGCCTGGGCTCCTGGTGCAGCTTGCTGCTGCCTGGGTGCGCTATAAGGCCCTAGTGTTCCCGAATCTGGGGGTGTGGGGTCTGATAGCTTATCACAGCTTTTGAGCAGCTACTTTAGGTCACTAGGGGACTAGCTCTGAGAACAGCCATTGTTTTGACATCACTTTGGCAAAATTGGCAGAGTAGTTTTAAAGAGGCAGTACCTTTTTTCCCCTTTTCTCTTTTCCTATGTAGAAGCAAAAATAGTTTCGAAAAATCGCAAATTGATACCTCCAGACCTCAACAACAACAACAACAAAACGGCAGTTCCAGGGGAGTGGGAAAACTAGATTTCCAGAGTTACAGCAGCATAATACTCAAAATTTCCAGTTCTTAATGAAAAATTACAAAACATACAAACTGGTAAATATGGCCTATTCACAGGAAAAAAGAATTTGCCAGAAACTGTCCCTGAGGAAGTTCATACATTGGAATTACTAGTCAAAGACATTAAATCAACTGTCTGAAATGTTCAATGAGCTAAAGGAATCCACAAACAAAGAAAAGAATTTAGGAAAATGTCTGAACAAAATGAAGACATAGAAATTATAAAAAGGAACCCCACAGATATTTTGAAATGGCAAAGTACAGTAATTGAAATGAAAAACTCATTAGATGGATTCAATAGATTTGAACAGGCAGAAGAAAGGATTAGCAAATTTAAAAACAAGTGCATTGAAATTATCCAGTGTAAGGAGCAGAAAGAAAAAAATAATTCAGGAAAATGAAAAGGGCCTGAGTGACCTGTGGGACACTATCGAGCATACCAGCATACACAGTTTCGGAGCCGCAGAAGGATAAGAGAAAGGGGCAGGAAGGTATTTGAAGGAATAGTGGCCCCAAATTTCCCAAATCCGATGAAAAACAAGAATATGCACCCCCAGGAATCTCAACAAACTCCAAGCAGGATAGACTTTTAAGAGAGCTACCTCAAGGCACATTAGAAGGAAATTGTCAAAATCCAAAACCAAGAGAGGATTTTGAAAGCAGCAAGAGAAGTGATTTGTCACATACAAGGAATCCCCAATAAGATTAAGAGTGGATTTCTCATCAGAAACCAGGGGAGTAGGAAGAAAATGGGATGACATATTTAAAACCCTTAAAGAAAAATACTGTCAATCAAGAATTCTATATCTGACAAAACTATCTTTCAGAAATGAAGGAGAAGGGGAAGCGGACTTGGCCTAATGGATAGGGCGTCTGTCTACCACATGGGAGGTCCGCGGTTCAAACCCCAGGCCTCCTTGACCCGTGTGGAGCTGGCCCATGTGCAGTGTTGATGCGTGCAAGGAGTGCCCTGCCACGCAGGGGTGTCCCCCGCGTAGGGGAGCCCCACGCGCAAGGAGTGCGCCCGTGAGGAGAGCCGCCCAGCGTGAAAGAAAGTGTAGCCTGCCCAGGAATGGTGCCGCACACACGGAGAGCTGACACAGCAAGATGATGCAACAAAAAGAAACACAGATTTCCGGTGCCGCTGACACAGAAGAACACACAGCGAATGGACACAGAGAGCAGACGACTGGAGGGGGGGGGAGGAGGAGGGAGAGAAAAATAAATAAATCTTAAAAAAAAAAAAAAGGAGAAATTAGGACATTTACAGATACCAGGAAGAAGCAAACTGTTTCTCCAGAGGCCCCTGAAAGAAACCCCTGACAACCCCCACCCCCTCACCCTCACCCCCACATGAAGGAATGGGCCATTCACCTCATCAGCCTGGGACCTGGGACTTTCATTCACACAATAAAAATTTATGGTGTGTCTTTTGGTCACCTGACAGGTGCTGGAGACCAGGCAGAGTCCAATCCAGCTCAACCATTTGTTGAGCATCTATTATGTGCTGGGTGGAAACTTCAAAATCATGTAATTTACTTCCCTCAAAACCACTTACAAATGCAAAAACTGAGACTCAGAAGCAGGCAAGTAACTTGCCCAAAGTACACATCTGGTGAGTGCTGACACACACGGCCCCTGTTCTCCCCAGTCTCCGAAGAGAGCCAGAGCTGAAGGTGCTTCTCCAACCTCTGGCCCGCCTGTGGTTGCCTCTCATCCCCTTCTAAGGAGGGCCCGGAGTCCTGAATGCCTGGGTGGGGTAAGGAAGAATGGGGGAGTGGGGCACGGAGTTACTGGACATGCCAGCTAGGGCTGCAGTAAGGGGTCGGTTTCGCCCCCTCTTTTGCAGGGCAGCTGGGTCCCTACCAAGTGAGCTCCATCAGGGAGGCAGGCCTGGCAGGGGGCGCTGCGCGGACGCAGGTGTGCCGGGTGCTATGGCGACGGCGCGGCGTGGACCCCCTCCTCGCTCTCTCCCGCCGGGGCGGCGCGGGGCGGCGGGCGGCAGAGCCGCGAAGGCAGCGGCGGCGCGCCGAACCTGCCGGCTGGACTTCCCCACCGCCGCCCCGGAGCGCCGAGGAGAGCGAGACCCGGCGTGGGGCCGACCCGCGCGCACACGCCCCCTGTCCTCCTCCGCCGGCCCCGAACCCGCCCTTCAAGCGCAGGGGCGCGGGGCGCGGGGCGCGGGGCGGGCAACGAGTGTCAGGACACCTCCCCTCTGCCCCTGCCCGCCGGCAGCGGCCCGCCGCCTCCCTCACTCGAGACTGTCCCGAAGTGGGCGAGTGGGCAACATGGAAGGTGAGTGACAGGGGCAGGGGGCAGGGGGCAGGGGGCGGGGAGGGTGGGGGTGCCGGCCCAGGAGCTGTGGGTCAAGAGAGAGGAAAGGGGCAGGGGTGTCTGATCGCTGATGGCTGTCCAGAGCCGGCCACTAAGTGTGTGTGTGTGTGTGTGTGTGTGTAAGAGAGCCGCAGGGACAGAGACAGAGGCGAGAAAGACCTGGGGACCTCTGTGCCCATGTTGTGTGTGTGAGTGTAGGTCTGTGTGCGCACGCATGCATGAGCAGAGAATCATCAGATGCTGGGTGAGGACAGCTGGCTATTAGCTTTAAAAGAATTGTCACTGACTTTGCCAGTTGGGAGTGATGGGGGTGGTAGGGGAGATGTGATTCTAGACATGATCTCCTTGCAGCAAGAATTTCTCTTCCTGGGGAAAAAGGGAGGGAACTTTGGAACTGACCTCCAACACTTTAAAAGATAATGACCCCTGGCATAAAGCTATTTGCTCCAGCCTTACCAGATGGAGGCCAGACTCCTCTCTCAGCCAGGGGAAAGAGATTTAGGCTAAGAAACTAGAGGACTGATGGTTGATCCACTGGGTTGCTGGGGGTCTTTTGGGTGGTGCCTAAACCTCTCTGTGCTACTGGAGAAATATATCCAACTCACCTCAGGGTTGCTGTGAGGATGAAATAAGGCAAGATGTGTTATACAAATTTATGCCAGTAAGAGCAGGCTGCTGCAGGAGCTAATAAAACCCTGAGATCTCAAATAAGTAATTGCAAACACTGCTGGCAAGAAAGAAAAGGGAGTATTGTAGAAAACCTTGTGAGGCTGCACTTATAGCTTTCCAAAGAGGAGTGCATAACCCACAATGAATCTAGACGATTGCCAGAATCTATAAGAATAGTGCTTGCAGAGCACTGAAGCCCGAGTGAACAGAAGCCGGGGGGAGCTGGCAAAAACAGAGCAAAGATCTTTTAAAGTCTAAGTAAGAATAGCAGGAAGAAATCTACTTGGGACTTAGGGGTGGTAGTGTAACCTTGAAGCACAAGAAAAGTAGGCAGAGCAGGGCACTGGCAATTTTACTTCAAATGATAGAATAAAGAGCATGAGGAAATTGAAACCCAAGAGTGATAGGACAGAGGCATGGAGCAATCTACAATGAGCTCACCCTTAGCAACCCAGACAGATGCCATCCCAGGAACCTGGAGGAATTTGCAGATGTAATCGGCGACTTGGAGGAAATTACAGAGAGTGAAGGAAGTGCCTGAAAATTGAAGGTGGGCAAATGCCCTGATTTTCAGAAAGGAAGGAAAGATAGATTTTTTTAAAAACCCTCTAAACTGCTAAGATTAGTACTGGCCTCTATTAAAATTGTAGAATAAATGCTTGAACACAATTAGTGAAGACTTAGGAGACAATAAAGCAATCAGACATCTCAGAATTTTTTTCCAAGGAGGCCACCCGCACATTTGCAAAGATGTGTGCATGAGCATGTTCATCCTGGTACAAAATAGGAAGCCATCAAGATGCCCATAAATTAAGTAAATTAAGTAAATGATGAGACGCACCTACAATGACATACCATGCAGACATTATTTATTGACAGGGAAATATGTACACTGTCTCCTATTGAGTAATAAAAAGCAAGTTTTAGCACATATGTATACTTTGTGCAAAATTACCCAGCTTTATAATTGGATATGTATACAATATATGAAAAGCGATGGTCACTAACATCTTCATTTGGATTCTCTTGAAAGCGGACCTTAAGAAAAGGATTTGGGAATAGGGAGTTTATTTAGGAGGTGATGCCTGGAAGCAGAAGTGAGGGAGTGGGGAAAGTGAAATATGAAAGGGCAAAAAAGCTAGAAATGGGTGCATTAATTAGGTGGTTATAGTTGTGGACAATGGGGGGCTCTGTCGCCCTGGGGACCCTCTGAGAAAAGTGCGGAATGCACTGAGAATTGCCCACATGCCGTCGAGGTGCTGACTCCTCTTTGCCCCTCCCCATTGGATGAGGGTTGCCCATTCCCACACCTGTGGGCTGTTCCTGTTCATGACTTCAGAGAAAGCAAAACAGAGGGCCCTCTGGTACAGGCACACATGCAGTACAAGGAGCTGGTCACTCCAGCTGAAATCTTGGGGCATGAAGCATTACCAATGCATCTGCCACTGCAGGTTTCTCTGGGTGTGAGATTTCCATGATTTTTACTCTCTCCTTTTGTAGTGCTCAGAATTGCTTTATAATAAGCATGTACAGGTATTTCTATAAAAACAACAAAGCCATTTTCAAAAAGAAAAAAAAATGCAAATAATGAAGTGCTCATTAAGTGCCTACATGGGTTCACTATGAACAAATCAGGCTAAACTGACTGGGTTTCTAAGGGGTAAAAAGATACATTACAAGATTCCAGCGGGACACTGAAAAGATCTCTCATGAAAGCTCTGTGATTGATGGGGAGCCCTAGGATGTAGTGGGAGGGCTGGCGACTGCACTGTGTCATAGCTTGATAGCAGCCCAGAGGTCCCTCAGGTACGACATTAATGAACAGTGTAGATGGCAAGTGAAAGGCATGTCTATCCAATCTGTGGACAAGAGCCCTACCACCCACAAGGTAACAGGTTCAAAGTAGCACATTCTCTTCATCCTGGACTGCTGGATTGAAACCAAGAAAGTGAAATCCCAAAAGGCTGAAAGTAAAGTCCTGAATATAGGTCTCAAAAATCATGGAGCGGGTATAGCTCAGTGGTTGAGCACCTACTTCACATGTACTAGGTGCTAGGTTCAATCCCCGGTACCTTCTAAAAAACGTTAAAAATCAATTGCATACAATTTAAATGGGGGAGATCTGGCTTGTATTCTTGAGGAAAATCATTTCGGGGGGGGGTGTCAAAATGGGCTGACAGAACGTCCTGCAACTCCCCTCACTGAAGAGACACTGGATGTTCAGGGGGGTAAAGCTGGGGAGGGGGGCACGCTCCTGGGAACGGGGCCTCATTCTCAGTCTGTGTGGCTTCAGGACCTGTGAGGGCAAGTACAGTAAGACGATTCAGTTCAGCCTTCGGGAAGACTTCTGATTACCACGATTCTGCTTCAGTGAAGGGACTGCCAGGTCTGATCACTGACTAAGGGGGGATCCTTGGGAAGGCTGGGCCAGATGCATGACCTGGAGGGGTCTCCGAGGGCCCAGGCACCTTCTCCCAACCCTGCAGTCTGCTGGGCCCCCTCTGAGTTGCCGGGGCCAGCCCCCCCTGGGCCTTGGCTGTGATGTTATGCTGTGGGGTACCTCGGCAGAAGTTCAGTAAATTGGATCTGCTCCCCACTTCAATCCCAGCCTGACCCCAGGCTAGTGGCTTCCTCGGAGCCCCCAGCAGCCTCCACACCTGTCCAGACAGCCTGGGAGCTCTGTGGCTGAGGGAGACCCATAGGCTGGGAGGATGTATTTCCACACCGACTCTGGGGGGGGGGGGGGAGGTGCCATGAGGATGTGGCATCTACAGGGAACAGAGATCACTGGAAAGAAGAGGGGCCGAGGAGCAAGCCAGCTGATCTCTCCCAGCTCAGGACACAGCAACAGCTTGGAGGCCCAGGTGGTTGCTTCTTTTCCATGCCCCTCGCAGTACCCTGCCCCTGGAAGTGACAGAGACACTGTGCCCTGTTCTTGTTCACAAAGCACTTCCCCCCGTGGATCTGCCTATCCAGCCTGGGCGGTGAGCAGGGCAAGCAGCATTCCCCCATTCAACAGATGGGAAAACTGAGACTCAGGAGCTACAGCTTACCCAAGCTGGCACTACAGCAAGTCTGCTGGCTTTTTCTGCACAAATGGCCCAGACTCTGGACACCATCTGGGGTTGCAGTTTTCATGGAGTCCCACTGTCCTGCTAATATCCTGCATGGAGCCCAGCTGTCCTGAAGCACTTCTGCACCTTCCTGTCTTGCTGGGGTGGGGAAGAGAAGGGGCCTCCCTGCTGCTGGGGAGGGTGCAGGCCTGGTTCTCACTGGAGCAGTGGTCTATCCAGTGGTGATCTGTTCTGCTTCCAGAAGTGAGTTGAAACAATACTTAGAATAAGTATTTTTTTTGCTCCAATCCGTCTGTGGCCCATTCTATTGCAAAGACCTCAGCCTATTAGAGCCACGGGAGGCCTGAGCAAACAGTTGCTCAATGTTTATTTTACAAATGAGGAAATGGAGGCCCAGAAAGTAGAACTGATCACACAGTTAATTTCCACAAAATCTACTTAATATACAAATATAAAATATTTAAATTCAGTCTCTCTTTCTTAAAACCCTTTTCCTACCCTCTCATTGATACCTGAAATTTCATCTTCAGAGATTTGCTTTATATGATCTAAGGTTTGATTCCTGCTGAAATGCAAGTGTCCAAAAGAGACATAAACCTACTATGAGTCATTTCTTCATCTAGGTGAACAAGTTCATGAGAACATTTCCTAAAAGAATGTACTGCTAAGGATGGGGAGAGAGCACACAAGTAGTTTGGTCCAGGGGTCCTGAGACTCCAGGTGGTGATGCTTGGTTGGGAAATCCTGAATGGGGAAGGCTGGAACCCAAAAGGGTTAGGCAGCCACTTGCATTACTTCTGAGCTGTGCCCAGGGCAGCCCTGGCTGTGCCTCTGACCACAGTCTGTTTGCTTCATAACACATGGAGTATTTATGGTGTCAGCTTTTGCAGCTGAAGCCTCCATGAAGCAAGATGCCCCCAAGTCAAGGATCTGTGCTTTCCTGCCACTCCCTAATTGCTACTGATGAACACTGGACATCCAGAGAGGATGAGAAAATGGTTGAAGGTGGCAAAGTCAGAGCAAGGCTCAAACCTAAACCAGGTCTTCTGGCTTACTCAATGTATCCTGAATCCTGGAGCCAGGTGAAGCCTGGGGTTCCACCACTGCTACACACTGTGGCCTGTGAACAAATCTCTTTGCCTTTAAGCTTTGGTTCTCCTGTCTTTAAAATGAAAAGAATTCTCCTCTCCTTGTCAGAGATAGCTTGATGCTGCATAAAAAGTATTTCAACAATAATTAAAACAGTATATGTCAGAGCCTATCAGATATAGCTAAAGCAGTTCTTGGAGGGAAAGTCATTGCTTTTGGAACCTATATTAACTACTAACATTCCTTAATTGCCTATATGTTCCAGGCCCCATGCCAATTAGTGGAGAGAATTTAGAGCTAAATTAGGCATGACTTCTGTCCCTAAGGAATTTCCAGCTCAAACGATGAAAAAAAAACCAAACTCTGTACATAACTGAAGTACAAAGCAAAATGTGATCAGTGCTGTGGGTAGACTGAACAAACAGACCCTGAGGAAGCAGATAGTCATAGGATGCGGAGAGGGAGCTCCAGGGTGCCTTACCTAGGGAAAGAGAGAAAAGACATTTCCCCTCTTTCCTTTCACCTCCCCTCTTAAATCACTTTTATTCCTACTTTCTAAGGCCTGGAATTCTTTAAGTTGGCTGAGCGTACACTGCTTGATGTGCAAGTAAAGGACAATTCAGTAATTCATTGCAGCCCCTGTCGGCTACCCCCGGAGCCCCTCAGCTCTCAGAACCTCTGGCTTTTGCCACCCAAAATGAGTCTTGGAAGTCCCACCAGCTTCTCCACCAGAAGAGGCCAGGCTTGCAAAATCCATGTTGTTGGAGTGGGTGCCTGGGATGGGTTGGGTTTTAGCTCATCCTTCCGGGACAGCAGCAGGTGAGGGAGGAAGTCTCAGGAAGCTCCTTACTCAACATCGATCCCCCAGCATATCCTCCTCTCATTGTCCTGATGGGCCCTGATACCGGCCTTACCCAAGCTTGCTTCCTCAGGAACAAGCCTAAATGAACTGGAACCTCATCGTGGCCCCTCGTTCCCTGTGGCTGCCTGCAAGATGCTACTGCAGTCACGACGCAGCCAGTAGCTCTGTGAGGCTCTTTGTAATTTACTCCTCCTCGCTGAGCCTGGTAACTACCCCATGAGGCAGGGAGGTCACCCACATTTGAAAGCAAGGAGGGCACAGGGAGCTGAAGTGTATCTTCCGGGGTCACGTAGGAAGCAAGGTCTGGATGACCATGGTGGTACCCAGAGGTGAGATGAGGGATTAGGCTTCCCCATAATCAGCTCCCAAGCCACCCCAAACTAAATACACTGCTCTGTATAAATGCAAAAACTTCTTTGAGACAAAGCCTCAAGCTTCTCCTTCAAACCAAGTTGTCCCCCTAAGTCTCATGGGTAAGTTCTGGATCAGCCCTCGAGGCCACGCTTTCTGACTCTTAGGTCAGTGTCCTTTTCCCCTCTACATCAGCACAGTGTCTGTGGAAGATCATATGGGGAGCAGGAATTTGGGGGGGGTCACAGTGCCATCTCCACCCATCTACCTGTTCCCCTTCCACTGTCCCTGGGGTCCTGAACCTGGACTCTGAAAACCTCTAGGAGGCCCAAGGATTGTTAGCTTTTGTGTGTGTGTGTCCGAGAATCCCCTTTTAGCAGTCAAGACAAGTGGGATTATAAGCAAAAGAAACTGGCTCTGGGAAACTTAAGCACCATGGGGAACTTACTGGAAGGGTGTAGGTAGGTCGTTCAGTGGAAAGAAAAGCTGAGGCTCTTCTTTGGATTTGCCTCTAGGATTCAGAGCCAAATCCAAAGAAGAGGTCTGATTGGTCATTCTTTGGCCAGGAGAGTGTGCAGAACTGTCATTGTCAGCCCCTGGAAAGCTGCAAGGAGGACGGCTGGTTTCTCAAGGGGGAAATTGTGATGCTAGAAGGGGCTGTGGATGGCAGGGGTGGCGGTGGGGGTGGCTAAAGCCCTGAATACCCGACACTCCCTAGAAATTGTATGTAAAACAGAGTTCACTTTTGGGGAGAGGGGCCAACTCTTTGAGAGGTCCTAAATTTCATCTGGACCAAGACCACCTTCTAGTGTATCAAGATAGGGCTGTAGTGAGTACCTTGAGGACAGGGGCTGTGATTCAGGAGTTTGTGATCATGCTTACACATTGAACTCACCAGGGGAGCCTTTGTTAAAATGTCAGTGACTGTCCTCACCGGGTGCAGTGGATGTGCCGCGGTGATGGAAGAGGTTGTTGATGTGGGAGGGGTGGGGTGGGGGGTATACGGGGACCTCATATTTTTTTACTGTAACATTTAAAAGAAAATAAAGAAAAAAAGAAGAAGAAAAAAAATGTCAGTGCCTGGGCCCCACCCCAAGGATCCGGGTTGGTCTCGGGTGGGCCTGGGGGTGTGGATCATTCGTCAGGTGAGAACCAGTGAGGTAATCATTATTTTAGTCACATTTATCAGAACTTCCCTCTGATTTGAAAAGAAAAAATACAAATTAGTGAAAAAGAGCATAAAAATCACTTGAAACAAAACCCCCTGTGGATAACCACTGTCAGCATTTTTTTTCATTCTTACTACAATTCACACACACATTTTAAAATACAGAATATGGGTTTATCATGCATGTACATACCATGTTGCAACGACTACGCCCACGGTTAATGTTTTCCCCTATGTCATCATCAGTGCTTTCCTTAAAAGTGTGGAATGCTGGATCTAGGAGGCGGTCCCTTTGAGGGCTTTGGGTGGATGTGCCCTCGCGGCTGAGACGGCGGTGATTTGCACTCCCCTTCCCTGCTCAGTGCAGTTACGCCCTGACCCTCACTGCACATTAACACACTCCTCTTTGCCAATCTGACGGATGAAAAGTTACCTCAATGTTCTTTTAAAATTCCACGTCTTTGATTACAAGTGACGTTGAACGCTTTGTTTCCCGTGCTCATTGGCCCCTTGTACTGCTTTGTGCTCTTTGCCGCCCCTCGTGTTTTGTTCTTTCGTGCCTCCCCGGTGCTCCGCATTCCCCCGAAGGAGGCTCTCAGGAAGTGGGCGTTGGACGGGCTGAACCCACGGTCGCCAGCCTGGGCTCGAGTGCCCTGTGTGTTCCCGGGATAAACAAGCAGGTGGCGGTAACGACAAAGTTATTAGCGGGGGAACACCCAGCCGTGTCTGTGCGAAGGTCATTCGTTTTGGTGTTGTTTTCTCTCCGCGTGCATCTTTCAAGCCAGTAAGGAGGCCCAAACTGAGAGCATTACAGAGCATTATCCTCCTATCAGGACTGCCGTGGCTAGGCTAATACCTAGCAGGCGTTGCTCTAAATTCCTTTCACAAATTATCTCATTGGACCCTCACCACATCTCTCCAGTGTTAATTCATCTCTGTTACCAGGGAGGAATCTGGTTTCCAGAGGAGACATGACCTGTCCTCGGTCATACCAGGAAGTGTTTGAGTTTCTGTTTTAAAGATGACAAAGCTGAGTCCCCATAAAGGGGAAGAGGCATGCCTAAGTCACCACAAGGAGCAGGGGCGAAGGGCTGGTTCCCAGTCCCTGCACATCCACTACCTCCCAGAGCTTTTGGCCCAAGCCCTTTAGTTCAATGGTCCTCACGTGTGCGTGTGCATCGTAATTACCTGGAGGCCACCTCTGGGACCCCAGGGTTTCTGATGCCCTAGGTCAGGGGTGAGGCCAGTGAATTTGCATTTCTAACACATTCCCAGGTGATGCAGATGCTGCTGGGTGGGGACCACACTTTGAGGAACATTGCACCCCATCTTCTGTCCAGCCCCAGCTTATAGAAGCCCAGAGATTGACAACTGAGATCATCGGCATGCGCTGGAGGCAACCATTATTTCATTCTGAGACCTCTGGGAAGCTCCCCAGGTGGAGGAACAGATTAAGTGGGTTCAGCGGGTGAGATTTTCATAGGATGTATCCACAGGATGACTGCCGATTCCAGAAAGGACAAGTTCAGGTGTTAATGAGGCCTCTGGTGCTAGAATAGAGTCCAGGTGGGGTGGGAGGCCTGCATGCCTCCACCCTGCCCCAGCCCAGGGGCGGTGCCAGGGATGGGATGGAGTTTTTCCTCCCTGAGAAAAGTCTGTCCACAGAGCTGGAAGCTGCACCAAGTCTACAGACTATTGTTCAGCCTCATCAGAGGGTCTAGAAAGGGATGGGGGAAGTGAGTGGGGCTCAAGCAACTGGGCTCCCGTCTACCATATGAGAGGCCCAAGGTTTGATTCCCGGGGCCTCCTGGTGAAGGCGAGCTGGACTGGGTGGTGAGCTGGCCCACACAGAGTTCTGGTCCACACTGAGTGCTGGCCTGCGCGGCAAGCAGGCACAGCAAGATGACTGTATTTGTCAGCCAAAGGGGTACTGATGCAAAATACCAGAAGCCTGGTGACTTTTATAAAGGGTATTTATTTGGGGTAGGAGCTTACAGTTACCAGGCCATAAAGCATAAGTTGCTTCCCTCACCAAACTCTATTCCCACATGGAGCAAGATAGCTGCTGACATCTGTGAGGGTTCAGGCTTCTGGGTTCCTCTGGGCTCATCTCCTCTGATTTCTCCACAAGGTCAGCTGCTGACTGTCAAATGAATGGCTCCGTCTCTCTACCTGGGGTTTCTGTCGTGTCTAAGGAGCTGTCTCTATTCCTCTGTGTGCTTCTCCTGGCTCAGGTCCTCTCTTCCCAGGGCTTGCTTCTCTTTCCTCTGCATATTGACTTCTTGGGGCTCCAGCTTAAGACTTCAGCATCAAACTCCAACATCAGAAATCCTCAACTCTGTCCTTTGCCATGCCTTTTACCAAGGGATGGGGACTTAACGCCCTAATGACATGGCCCAATAAAAGCCCTAATCATAACAATCATGTCCAGGTACAGACCAGATTACAAACATAATCCAATATCTATTTTTGGAATACATAACCATATTAAACTGCTACAATGACTAACAAAAAGAGACACAGGAGAGACAATAAGAGAAGCAGCAGACCAGGGAGCTGAGGTGGCACAAGAGATTAAGCACCTCTTTCCTACTCCGGAAGGGTCCTAGGATTTGCTCCTGGTACCACCTAAGGAGAAGACAAGCAGACACAGAAGAATGCACAGCAAATGAAAACAAAGAATAGACAATTGGGGCGGGGGGGGGGGGGGAGGAGGAAGGAGAAATAAAATAAATAAATCTTTTAGAAAAGAGAAAGAAAGGGATGGTGTCACTCCCAGACACTTTACGGTGACAAACCTTGGAATATGAGCTCCCTAAGTGGGGGACACAGTGAAGGGGCAGCGGGAGAACCATGCAGGCCAGTGGAGTCCAGCCTAGCAGGCTCTGCCAATCTTCTCTACCCACTCCCACCCACGGGTCTTCTCCAGTCCTGGGGACTGATTTGGAGTTGACTTGAGACTCAGTAGAATGAGCTGGGGGCTCTTTCCAGAGGAGTCTGGAGAAGGCCTTCCGTTACCACCTCTCCTTCCTTCTTTCCTTCATACAAATCCTTATTCCTTCAACTACCATCCGTGGAGCCATTTACCATGGTGGCACTGAGGAGATGCTGGGAATAGGTTGTGAACATGACTCTCAAGGGTGGGGAACAAAAATGCTGGATGTGAAACAATGAAATATTGACCAATTGAAGAGAATGAACACGATGCTGGGGGAGACAATAGTGGGGTGCGTACCTTAGAGTAATCAAGTCGGGCCTCTCTGAGATGACATTAAGCTGAGATCTACATTTTGGGGTGGTTTTTTATTAGTCATGGATAATAGAAATAGAAATCTTGTTTGGATCCTGACCAATGGACAAACCAACTAGTAAGAACATTTTTAACCAAGCAGGGAATTTAGAATGCCGGATGCTGTAGAGTCCTTATTTTTTAGAAATGCAAAACTGAATGTTTAAGAATGAAAGATAGTGATGTCTAACATTTGCTTTAAAATAATCAAAACAGAGTAGTGATATGGGTGAAACAAGACTGGCCTTGAGTTGATAACTGTTGAAGCTGGATAATGTATATGTGGGGTTCTTTGTACTCTTCTCTCTTGTAAAGGTTCTTTAAACTATATACCCTAGTATATATTCATTATAATATTCTCTCTTGTATATGTTTGGCATTTTAAAAATACAAATGTTTGATGTGGTTGGAGGCCCCTAGAGGGCCTCAGCAGGGGAGTGTCATCTCCTCCCCTCACCAAGCACCAGGGGCTCCCACTTCTCCACCTCTACTAGTAGGTATCCTGCTCCCCACCAGAACGATCCACTGCTGCACCGCTGGTCCCTGTGGCCCTGACAGTGCCAGCTCATCGGCCCTTGCTCTCCCCAGGGTTTCTCTAGCCTCTAGGTCCCAAGCCTCCTGCGGGCTTCCAGGCCAGTGGCTGAGTTCTGGATGCAACAGAAGACTCCCCGAAGACTCTTCATCCCCTGGAAAGGGCCACATTCGGTCCCAGAGGAAGGCAGGAGGAGAGTTTATGAGACAACATCCTGAGTCACCACATCTAATGACTTCCCAGAAGAGCTGTGGTTGGACACTGAGCCTCTCCCTTCGAAACATGGCTGGGGAAACACACACTAAAGCCTGATGCTGACTCAAGAGGTGCCTACCCCAGCTCGCAGAGCCAGGCCAACTCTGTGGCGTGCTCCTCTGTGACATTGAGCAAGTCACTGAACCTCTCTGATCCCAGTTCTCCCATTTCAAATGGGGCCTCTTCCTAACCTGCTTATCTCATGTGGTCCCTGGACAGGTAAATGCTGTAATAGGTATGGAAGTGCTGTGCAGATAAGCAGCTGATCACCATGAAGGGAGGAGGCAAAGTGTGGCGGCAGCCTTGGCTCTAATAGGTGCCTCTGCTCCTTAACCCTGGTTCAGAGGCCCCTTTCACTCTCCCTTTTGGGACTGCCCTCCTGTCTGTCCCAACAAAAGATCACGGAGGAGGTGGTGAGAAGGGACAGCAAAGATCCTGAGGGTATGAGGAGTCAGCGCTCCAGAAGAAAAGAGGTGGCACGCTCAGAAAGGGGGTGTTCTGGTCAGCCAAAGGGGTGCAGATGCAAAATACCAGAAATTGGTTGGTTTTTATAAAGGGTATTTATTTGGGGTAGGAGCTTACAGACACCAGGCCATAAAGCAGAAGTTACTTCCCTCACCCAAGTCTATTTTCACATGTTGGAGCAAGATGGCCGCTGACGTCTGTGAGGGTTCAGGCTTCCTGGGTTCCTCCCTTCCTGGGGCTGGCTTCTCTTTCCTCTGTGAGCTTACTTCCTGGGGCTCCAGCTTAAGGCATCAGCATCAAATTCCAACATCAAAACTCAAACATCAAAAACCCTCAACTCTGTCCTTTGCTGTGCCTTTTATCTGCGAGTCCCCACCCAGCAAGGGGCAGGTACTCAATGCCCTACTGACACAAGTAATCAAGTAAACCTCTGAATCCAATATAATCCCATGTGCCCAGGGTAAAAGACCAGTGTACAAACATATTCCAATATTTCTTTTTGGAATTGATCAATATTATCAAACTGCTACAGGGGATAACTGAAGAGAGTTTAATGGAGGAACTTTTTCAGTTTAAGTGAGGGAAGGGATAGAGCAACTAGCAAGGGATGGTGAGCCACCAGGGAGGAGCAGCCACAGGAAGCTATTACCACCTGTCAGCCTTTTGGGGCAAGGAGAGGGGACAGTGTTAATGTAGCCTGGCAAGAGCTAGAGCCACGGAAGAGGGGCCACCCAAGGGGAGCTGTGGCTCTAGAGAAAACCAGGCCAGGAGGGTGTCAAAAGATAAATATGCTGACCTCTCCCTTCTGCCCTTCAGTTTCCTTCAGTACCTCCCATGGGCTGAACCCAACCAGAGGCCAGAGGGCAAAGGGAGCTGGGTGTATTAGCTTCCTGTGGCTGCTGTAACAAATTACCACAAAGTAGGTAGTTTAAAACAACAAAAATGTATTCTCTCACTGTTCTACAGGCCACAAGTCCAAAACCAAGTTGTCGGCGGAGCCGTGTTCCCTCCAGAGGTTCTGGAGAGACTCCATTCCTTGCCTTCTCCAGCTTTTGGTGGCTGTCGACATTCTTAGGACACCCCAGCCCATTCCTCAGCTGCGACACTCAAGTCTCTTACTTGGGTGACACAGCTTTCTCCTCTTGTCCCCCCTGACACTTATCCTAGGATTCAGGGACCACCCAGATAATCCAGGATGCTCTCATCTCCAGATCCTTAACTTAGATTTAAATTACATTTGCAGGCAGCGGACTTGGCCCAGTGGTTAGGGCATCCGTCAGCCACATGGGAGGTCCACGGTTCAAACCCCGGGCCTCCATGACCCATGTGGAGCTGGCCCATGCGCAGTGCTGATGCACGCAAGGAGTGCCCTGCCACGCAGGGGTGTCCCCTTGCATAGGGGAGCCCCACGTGCAAGGAGTGCACCCCGTAAGGAGAGCCGCCCAGCGCGAAAGAAAGTGCAGCCTGCCCAGGAATGGCGCCGCACACACGGAGTGCTGACACAACAAGATGACACAACAAAAAGAAACACAGATTCCCGTGCCGCTGACAACAACAGAAGGGGAAAAAGAAGACGCAGCAAAATAGACACAGAGAACAGACAACCGGGGTGGAGGGGGGAAGGGGAGAGAAATAAATAAATAAATAAATCTTTAAAATAAATAAATAAATAAATAAATCACGTTTACAAAGAACCTTTTTACAAATAAGGTCAAATTCATAGGTCCCAGGGATTAGGACCTAGACATACCTTTTTGAGGGCCCCTATGATGCAGTCCTTCGAGGGCTACCTCTGGGGCTGAGCAGAATGGAAAATAAATGGGGAGGAGGTATAAATGGAGAATAACCAACCTTGGGGAATGAATCCTGGGCAAGGTGGGTGGGAGGTGTGAGGTAAGGGTTTGGGGGCTCCCATGTGAAAGCCTTGGAGTAAAGGATCCAGGTACAATTGGAACTGAGCGCATGATCGTGCATGGTCAGGGTTTGGAGCACGGAAGGGTCTCCCCTTTGCCTAGAGTTCTGACCCACATGCTCCTTTGGCCCTAGGGGAGTCCTCCCAGCCTCCCAACGGCAGCTGGCCCCAAAGCCCGAACGGGAGCGGTACCGAGGCTGCCTCCACCGTGAACCTCACCTTCTCCTCCTACTACCAGCACTCCTCGCCAGTGGCAGCCATGTTCATTGTGGCCTACGTGCTCATCTTCCTTCTCTGCATGGTGGGCAACGCCCTGGTCTGCTTCATCGTTGTCAAGAACCGGCACATGCGCACTGTCACCAACATGTTCATTCTCAACCTGGCCGTCAGCGACCTGCTGGTGGGCATCTTCTGCATGCCCACCACCCTTGTGGACAACCTCATCACAGGTGAGGGGGGATGGCGGGCGGTGGGACTGGGCCCCTCCCCACCCCACCAGCTCAGGCCTGAAACGGGAGCCGGGGGGACAGAAATCATTGCTGAGCTGGTCTCTTGGCCGAGATGCCAAGTGTGTCTCAAACTCTCGGGACAGTCTTGTGGTAGAGAGATTAGACTAGAAATAGTGAGCCAAATAAATGAACTAATCGTTTTCTTTTGTCAGGCATTGTGTTCAGTACTCGTCATACATTATCTTAACTAATCCTCAAAACCATCCAATGAAGTATGATTTATTATCATCCCCATTTTATGAATGAGGAGACTGGGGCTCAGGGTGGTTAAAGTTCTGGCCCATAGTTACACAGCTAATACATGTCAAGGTCCACATTTCTATTCGCTACGCCACAGTTTTGCTTTCCCATTTAACTCGCACAGGCAGATCTAGAACCAGCTGGAAGGAGTGGTGGGGAGGCAGGTTTCCTGGGAATAAGGACTTAAAATCCACTCATTTGAGTTCTGTCTTGTAAGTAGTGAGCTCCCCGTCACTTTAAGTGTCTGAGTAGGGACTGACCGGCCACTTAACAGGGGTTAGTAGAAGGGATTCAGGTAGAACTAGACACCTGGCTTCTCACTGCCTACCTGTGCAACCTACAGATGTCAGAAAGATTCCCCTGCCATCTACTCTCCCCCATGTGATTTGCCTTTCTCGCTCCAGATTCGGGCATCCACAGATCATGAAATTCCATGTGGGGCAGGCCTGGTGTCCAGGGCTGTGCAGACCCCTAGAGGCCCGCGCCTACAGGCTCTGGGCTGAGCACTCCCAGCAGCGAGGAGAGCTCAGCCTCCAGAGCCCGGATAGCCCCATTTGGAGGGACTTACCTGATCCGTGTGGGGCAGCTGGTGCGTCTGTAGGTCCCAGAGCCTAGGAGTGGAGGCTGGGTGGGGATGGCTTCCCTTGGCCTTGCTGGCTCTGCCTGGGGGAACATTCTCTCCCTGATGAATCCCAGGTTTTTTCAGGGCTTCAGAATATAGAATGTGCATCCTTCTCTTCCCTAACACACAGGTGTATACACATGCATGCTTACACACCCATGCATATACACTTGTGCAGAGATGTGCACGCACACACACACACACACACTGGCCAGGTCTAGTTACCAGTCCTTTCACATGTTCAAAAATTTTAAAAATTATTTGAATAACTGAAACATTCACATGGCTCAGTTGTCAAAAGATAGCAAAGCGTTTCTAGTTTCTGCCCCTCTTCTGGCCTTTCAGCTCTTCCCCTAGGAGGTAATCAATGTTGACATTTTCTTGTGTCCTTTTCCAAAAATATTCTATGTAAGCAAATTGAAAAAATGTTAACTTTCTAAGTAGTAAGTTCTGCACCTTTACTTTTTTTCTTCCTTAAACATATATCATGGGGGAAGCAGATGTGACTCAAGCAATTGGGCTTCTGTCTACCAAATGAGAGGTCCAGGGTTCCATACCAGGGGTCTCCTGGTGAAAGGCAAGTTGGCCCACACTGTGAGCTGGCCCGAGTGGAGACGTGGTGCAACAAGATGATGCAACAAAGAGGAGACACAGAGGAGAGACAGTAAGAGACGCAGCAAATCAGGGAGCTGAGGTTTGAGTGCCTCTCTCCCACTCCGGAAGGTCCTAGGATTGGTTCCTGGTGCCACCTAAAGAGAAGACAAGCAAACACAGAGGAATGCACAGTGAATGGACACAGAGAGCAAACAAAATAAATCTTTTAAAAAAACATATATCATGGGACAGATGTAGAAGATAGATGGAAGGAAAGAAAGAGGGAGGGAGAGAGGGAGGGAGAGAGAGTGGCCAAATGTGGCAGAATGTTAAAATTCGTAGATCTAAGTATTTGTGGGATGTTTGTTGGAGTTTTCTGTATAGGTGTTTGCAACTGTCCTATGAGTTTGAAATGATTTCAAAATAAAAATTTTAAGGGAAAACATTGATCATGGAGCTATTGCATATCAATCAATAAAAGTTTTCTCATTCTATTTCTAACTACTTAGAATTCCATTGTATTGCAGTACTATAATTTATTTAACTAGTCTCTTTTTGATTAGTATTTAGATTGTTTCTGATAGAATCTTTGTCTGGGTCCCACCCCCAAAGATGTTTATTGTAATTAGTCTGGCATTGGTTCTTTTCAAAGCTCCCCAGGTGATTCTAGTGTACAACCAAGTCTGAGAACCACTGACCTAGAAGCTGGGGCAGGACTATCAGAACAGAAACCTGGGCAGGGCTCATGGAGAGAAATCACAGGGAGACATATTTCGATCAATACAGAGTGTCTCTCAATTGTCAGAACTCTTCATGGTAGTGTGGTCTGTTGAGGACGTGGTGAGTTCCTCCTTCCTGGAGGTATGCAAGGAGGCGGATGACCACCTAGTGACATGGTGAAAAGATCCAAGCCTAGGAGGGAACATGGCTTAGAGGCCTGGTGGTCTCTAGCTGTTGGTGGGTGGCCTCTGTCATTGCAGGGTGGCCCTTTGACAATGCCACGTGCAAGATGAGCGGCTTGGTGCAAGGCATGTCCGTGTCAGCTTCTGTTTTCACCCTGGTGGCCATCGCTGTGGAAAGGTGAGGGGTTTTCTGGCTGGGTTATCCCGGGTAACTGGGCTGGCTGGAGCCTGGGGTCGGGTGGAGGAGGGGGTGGGCTGTACTGCTGGTCTTTCAGGCTCAGATTCCACCAGCGTCTCTGATAAGCAAAGGTCTGTGAATATGGTCAGAGGTAAGGAATGGAGCCATGGGGCCAAGGAGGTGTTGCAAACAATAAAGCACAGAACCAACTGCAGTAAGTCCTTGTCCCCCTCAGCATCACTGGCGCTGCCAGGGAATGGGGGAGGAGGTGGGAGACCAGCAGGCAGGCTGAAGGTGGTGGTAGTGATCCTATGCTCTTCAGACATCTCACCCTCTCCAGCACTGCCTCCCTATGGGGCCTTGGGAAAGTCACTTAATTACCGAGCTTGGTTTTTCATCTGTCAAGTGGAATCAGTGAAGTAATGGTGGTTTGGAGGATTCAGTAAGATTCTGGATGTGAAGCTTCTGCACAGTACTGGCACACGCAAATGTCAGCTGTGATATTCATTCTATTTCTTCCTTATTCCCACACCTTCCTCCTTGTCCTCCCCTCCCCAGCGCAGCGCCTCTTAGCTCCTACCTTCCTAGAATCTGGTGTTCTTATCTTCTGTCCATTTCTGCCCCCATCAAACCCTGTCATTTATAACCCAGGGAGGTAGACAGTTGGAGGGATGGAAGTGGAGTCTCTTCTCTGCCAGGCAAGCTAGCTGGGTGACTGGGGGGAGTTCCTTCTCTCCACTGAGCTCCACTTCATTACCTTTGTTGGATGAGTTTTTGTGAGAGTGCAACCTCTCCCAGAGGCATCTGCATTACGCGTCCTCTAGGAAGCCTGCTCAAACTTCCCCCAGGCCATAGTATTCTCCTCCACCTAGTAACTGCAATTGCACTCAGAGTCAGTACTAGGCACTTAATGAATATTTGCTCTCTGGCAGTTTCCTGAGTGTGAGATGCTATGATGCCATTCGGTCAAAGCCATGCTAGTTGAGACAGCAAAGCTTGAGTCAGGGAGTGGGAGAGGTAAAAGGTGCTGTCAAACATAGTAAAGGGCAGCTAAGCAGGTGGGCAGGACAGTGTGGTGAAGTGAAAAGAGCACTGGGCTGGACAAGTTTTATACATATGTTCCAGGCAGGGTCTGCCCCTAAATAGCCATGTGACCTCTTATATCCCTTCCCCTCTCTGGGCCTGGCTCCCCCTCCTATAAACAAGTAAGCTTGACTAGACGGTCCGGAGGTTCCCGTTTTCTGGCAAAGGTAGATGGGAGAAGACGTTCTGGGAAATAGGAACCCCCTGGTTTTTCTCACAATGAAGACTTCACTTCCCCTATCTACATCGGCAGTTCTCCACCCTAGCTGCACACTAGAATCACCTGCGGAGCTTTAAAATCACCACCACAACACAAAACAATGCTCAAACCCCTTCCCCGACTAGTTAGATTGGAATCTTTGGCTGTTTTAAGAAATGCCTCAGAAGATGCTGCCAGGGTGTACAGCGGCCGGTTTATAAGGTCTAGAGGAGCAAGAAGGGCCTGCGTTTCAGGCTGGTGCTCGCTACTTGCTAGCTGTGTTACCTTGGGCCAGTTGCTTAACACCTGATTTCTCGATTCCTCACCTGTAAAATAAGGATGTAATAATAATCGCTGCTGAGCCTTTCTGGTGCAGATGTTTCCTAACACAGTGGAGCTGCTGGTGGAAGGAGGCTGGCCAACATTAGAGATAGCCTGTCCTGGAGGCTCCACACTTGAACTTCCAAGGATTTCTGGAGAATCCATAAACAGCTAAAATTGTTTTCTTTGTATATCCCATCAGCCTACGCAAGGACGGAATGCTCAGACTAACCACTCTGTGAATTGCCAGCTAATCAGTTTACCCCTAAAGTGCAGGAACAGGGTTCATTGTCCCCAAGCTGTTTTCTCCTCCTCTCTCTTATAAATCTGTTTTTGCCTTTGTTCCTTGACTCAGAGCCTACTAGCTGACTTTCTCCCAGGTGAGAAACCAATTTGCTAGCAAAGGAACTAATTAGTGTCTGGGCCACTCCTTGATTCCCCTGACTGAGACTGGTGCGACGCTGAATTGAATAAAAAGTGCCCACAGCCTGTCAGCCCCCAGCGAGCCTTGTTAGCTCTGCCCACGCGCCCACTTCTTTTTGTTCCTTGGCTGCAGGTTCCGCTGCATCGTGCACCCTTTCCGCGAGAAGCTGACCCTGCGGAAGGCGCTGGTCACCATCGCGGTCATCTGGGCGCTGGCCCTGCTCATCATGTGCCCCTCGGCCGTCACGCTGACTGTCACGCGCGAGGAGCATCACTTCATGGTGGACGCGCACAACCGCTCCTACCCGCTCTACTCGTGCTGGGAGGCGTGGCCCGCGAAGGGCATGCGCAAGGTCTACACCGCCGTGCTCTTCTCGCACATCTACCTGGCGCCGCTCACGCTCATCGTGGTCATGTACGCCCGCATCGCCCGCAAGCTCTGCAAGGCCTCGGGCCCCGCCTGCGACGGCGAGGAGGCGGCCGCGGAGGGCCGGCGGGGGTCCCGGCGCAAGGCCAGGGTCGTGCACATGCTGGTCATGGTGGCGCTGTTCTTCACGCTGTCCTGGCTGCCTCTCTGGTCGCTGCTGCTGCTCATCGACTACGGGCAGCTCAGCGAGCCGCAGCTGCACCTGCTCAGCGTCTACGCCTTCCCCTTGGCGCACTGGCTGGCCTTCTTCAACAGCAGCGCCAACCCCATCATCTACGGCTACTTCAACGAGAACTTCCGCCGCGGCTTCCGGGCGGCCTTCCGCGCGCAGCTCTGCCCGCGGCAGCGGCGGCGCCACCCGGACGCCTACTCGGAGAGGCCGAGCGGGCGCCTGCGCCGCCGGGTCTTCGTGGAGGCGCGGCCCAGCCATTCGGGCCTGCCCTCCGAGTCGGCGCCCGGCGGCGGGGCGCCCCGGCCCGGCCGCCTCCCGCTGCGCCACGGGCGCGTGGGCCACCGCGGCTTGGCGGGGGCGGGCCCGGGCTGCCCCCACGCGGCCCTCACCGTCCCGGCCTGGGATCGCTGAGCTGGTCCCGCCTGAGCTCGCTGAGCGAACGTGAGCCGGGGCGGACGGCAGCCCGGCCTGGCGTTAGGAGAGGGTGCTGGGGCCTCTCTCGAGATCGAGGCAATGCGCAGCCGCAGGGATGATTCTCTACTCCTTCATCCCCTCAGTTGGAGGCAGATGGAGAGAAAGGAGCTAACATTCCCTGAAACGCTTCTATGGGGTAGACTTGACAAAGGTCGTCTCATTTCATTTCCACCACCTTTTGGGAGTAAGTTTTCTTATCCCCATTCCGCAGATGAGGGAGCGAGGCCTGGAGAAGACCCCCGGGCAGTACAAGGTGTCTCGCTGGAAATCTCCCCTGAGCCCGTCTGACTCCAGTGCCTCAATGGTCTTCATACTCTCAGCCCTTTCCACCATCTGAGGTGAGCACAGAGAAGAGTGTCAATCCTAATTAGGCGACTGGGAAGAGGCAAAAGGCAAAGGCGACCTGTCCATTTGATATTTTGCGCTCATGTCCTGGAGCCCCTTATGTGTTATTACTGAAGCCGCTCCCCTCGGCCCTTTCCTAGGAGAACACCGTGGGCCCCTCCCGCCAGCTCCTAATGCCCTGGTTTGTTCCATGAAGTGTCCAGGGCCATGCTCTTCCCCAAAGCCCTACAATAAGACGTCACCACCGAGCAGCTGCGGAACGAGCCCTCTGGAGCTGGCTGCAGAGCGCTCTGGGCCTGGCCTTCTGGGTCTCAGCCTAGAGAAGGGACGAGAGGACTCTCCCCACCCCGGCCCACCCTGATAGGGCCCATCACCATCACCCAGACCCAGGCCAGAACTTAGAATGCAGCTGCAAGGCCACTTGGAGGCATCTGTTTATTTGTTTATGGATAAGGAGGAAGGGGAAGCATAGTACACAATAGCTATTTTTTGCCTTTGGAAACATACCGCTCACTGAAGCTGCAAGCACAAAGCCATTCCCAGTGTTGCTCCCTGGGGGCTGGGGGAAGGGAGGGGAGGAGTCAGCCAACTGAAAGTGCAGCTGGGTGCCCTTTGGAGACTCCTGAAGGACAAATGCTGACCCCACT
Organism: Dasypus novemcinctus; assembly: GCF_030445035.2. Classification (NCBI taxonomy): domain Eukaryota; kingdom Metazoa; phylum Chordata; class Mammalia; order Cingulata; family Dasypodidae; genus Dasypus; species Dasypus novemcinctus. The sequence continues at coordinate 79,169,659 of NC_080678.1, read as the reverse complement.
CCCCAGCGTGGATGACTCATGTGCTCTAAAAAGGGGTGGGGTCTGGGAGGTCCCTTGTTTTCTCTGGCCATCACCCAGCACACCTGCATAGCCTTGAAGAAATGAGGGTTTTCTTCAGGAGATGGGAGGAAATGAGATCCCCTTGGGTGGTCCTTGCACAACCCCAAGAGTCTACAGTTAACTGGACATTTTTCCCTTCACTGCTACAGGGAACATAATATTTCTAGAATTTTAGTGAATAAGGCAGAAACATTTTCAGGGATCAGAGCAGATCATGTGACTCTGAGCCTCCATTTCATGAATTGACCCACAATGACAACCCGTTTTACTCGCTAAATACTGAGTAGAGGGGCAGAAGAAAATTCCTAAGCAGTTGTACAGCATGTTCTCCAAATGTGTTCCCAAACAGTATCTCATGTGATTCATACAAATGAGGCCAAAGGAGATGTTGTTATTGCCGTTTCACAAAGTAACTGAGGCTCAAAGACGCCAAGGTTGCAGGGCCACAGAGGGGCAGGGTTTGGATTAGAATTTGTCTTCGGACAGTGTTCTTCCCACACTGCATCTTGCCTTTTAAGGAAGGTAGATTAGGCGTGGTGGGGAAGAGAGCTGGAAGTCCCCACCAATGTTTCCTGCCTGACAGAATCCCCATCCCCAAGCTCTGGGTTGTGGGAAACAAGTCTGCAGTGTTTACTCTTGTCATTTCTGGCCTGAGCTGTTCTGTATACATGTTTTGCCCGTATGCTTGAGCAGGCTGCCAGGATCCATCAGGTTGCCGTTCCAGTAGAGGTGTCTGGGTGGTGACGGATGAGGGTCTCAGGAGACTGGGCCCTGCTGTCCATCAGTGGGATTAGCTGAGGCCGTGGGCCCCATTTTGGGTCCTGTATCTGTGTTACATGCCACATGGGCCAGAGGTTTCCTGGCTGTTTACTATGAAGACTCTGACTCCAGGCTCTAAAAATAGACCAGAAAAAGTACCATCCCAAGCCCAAAATGCCTGTCCCTGTGGCTGCCTGGAATTTGTCTGGAGACACCGTCTGGATTTTCCTCTGGGGTGTGTTTCCTATGAACCACAAAGTCGCAGCATTTACAGCTGGGGGAGATCAGGCTGCTCACCCACACCAGCAATGCTCAGTCTTTCCACCAAGGCTCCTTTGTTTTATTCCGCCCCCTAAAATGCCATGCTTTGAAAGATTGTGACTACTAAAACACAAATACATACACACAAAACTGCACTGTCGCAAAGACCTTATTTTTGTCATTTTTCTTTTTAAAAATCCATCACAGGCCTCCCTGTACCTGCCTGTTCAGAAAGTTGTTCCAAATGGTAACAGGCATGATTTGGTGCTTCCATAAGGTGGTGAGGCCTTACCGGCATGTGTGTGGTTTTAAGTTGTGAAAGCAGTTCCTGATAGTAGCTCCTGTGTGAAGCTCCAGGATAGAGACCCCAAGATAAGAACCAGGGATTTCTCCCAACTTAGCATTTATGGGTGACTAGACAGAGGGCCAAGGACAGCTGGGATTTTTCTCACTCCCCTGTTCTCACCCCAACTGCTCTGAGCCTCTGCTGGTTTTTTTGTTTGTTTGTTTGTTTTTAAAGATTTATTTTATTTATTTCTCCCTCCATTCCCCCCATTGTCTGCTCTGTGTCCATTCGCTGTGTGTTCTGTGTCTGCTTGTATTCTCATTAGGCGGCTTTGGTAACTGATTCTGGGACCTTCTGGAGTGGGAGAGAGGCGATTATTCTCTTGCACCACCTCAGCTCCCTGTTCTGCTACATCTTATTTTCTCTCTTCTGTGTCTCTTGTTGCTTCATCTTGCTGCACCAACCCTCCGTGTCAGCCAGCACTCCTGCATGGGGCAGCTTTTGCCTGCCTGGCATTCCTATGCAGGGCAGCACTCCTGTGCAGGGCCACATTCCCAATGGGCTGGCACTCTGCGTGGGCCAGCACTCCATGTGGGCCAGCTTGCCCTCACCAGGAGGCCCTGGGCATCAAACCCTGGGCCTCCTGTATGGTAGACAGAGTCCAATTGGTTGAGCCACATCCATTTTCCTCTGCTGGGTTTTATTTCTTGACTATAGTGGCTAGAAACTTCTCTATACATTCCACAGGATGATTTTTTAAAATGAAGCTATTTTTATAATCATAGCTTTATTTTCCTTACTTGACACCTATGCCCTGGTTCCTGAGCTCTATCAGGGACTTTATGCAGCTACCCCAAGACATTCAAGAGAAAGCAAGATGGACATCTCCAGATGGACCATCCTCCACCTACAGGCTGGTAGTGTCTACTAAGGTGAGCACCCTTTCACAGGCAGAAAGCTTGAGAGGAGTTGGATGTGAAGGGGGAAAGGGCCAGAGGCCTGTTGACACTCAGCACCCCTACCCCAGATGGCTTCTTGAAGGATTCCGTGTCCAGTCTTGTCATGCGCAACATGAGCGTTCATTTCTAATTGTGGGCCTTCACTGATAAATGGCCTCTTGACTTCCCCAAGACCATGCAGCACCCAGCAGACCAATGTGAACTGGAGGCGGCTGCCCACCCTGGACCCCACAAACCACAGTCTGCCCAGCTGTATGCTCAGACCTTTCTCTCGGGGCCTGGAGGATGCATGAGTCGATCTGAGTTGGAATGGAGGGTGGAGTTGGCAAAGTAGGACAAGAGCCCCCTGGCATTAGGCTACTGTGCATTCATCCCAAAATCAATGTGAGAGCCAAACCAAGGGCTGGATGTACAAAGCGTTGCTATTAAGCTCTGTACCTTTCTATGTCCTTCTCCTCAGCTCACCCTCCAATGTGCCACCGAAGAAAGACAGATGAGAAGGAGGTGACCCAAATGGGCTTCATTACAAGCAAACGATGTTGAATCAATAGATTCCTGGTCAAATAACCCAGTTATTTAAGTTTATATTTATGGTTGCCTTTTCCTTTCTATAAAAACACTACATAATCATTGTGGAAATTTTAACAAAATTTAGATAAGAAAAGAGAATAAAGTAAAAAACACCAAATACCATCACAAGAGATAAGTGTGGAGTCATTTTCCATACATATATGTATATCTATATATTTTTTATTTTTAAACAGCTCTATTGAGGCATAATTTGCATATAATAACATTCACCCATTTTAAGCATTCGGTTTGATGAGTTCTAGCAAAGATAAACAATTGTGTAAACATCACAATACTCAAGATGAAGAGTATTTCCATCATCCCAAAAAGTTCCCTTGTGCCAATTTGTAGTCAATCCTTTCCTCACACTCCCCGTCCAACGTAACTTCCGCTTTGATCTCTGCCACTAGAATCTTACTTGATTTAGAATATCACAAATGAAATCATACAGTGTGAGGCCTTTTGAGTCTGGCTTTTTTGACTTAGCATGTTTTTTAGATTCACCCATGTTGTAGCATCTATCAATAATTCATTGTTTTAAAAAAATTATTAGAGCATTTTCATGATTTCATTATAATAATAAACAAAAAACAGACAAGAAAATTCTTCACCTCTCAGTCTCTCTGTGCTTCCCTTGCTGTACATAGCTGCTATTTCTGGCTATTCTTGCACATTTATTTATTTATTAAGCAGTTTTATTGAAATATATTCACATACCATACAATCTAACCAAAGTGTATAATAAGTGGCTTTTAGGAAAATCACAATGTTGTGCATTCATCACTATACAAAATTTTAGAACAATTTCATTACTCCAAAAAGGAAAACTCCATACCTCTTAGCATTCCTTTTTCAGCCCTACATAACCATTCATCTAATTTCATCTTTATAAATTGATTTATAATGACATTTTATATAAATGGAATCACACAATATGTAGTACTTTGTGTCTGGTTTCTTTCATTTAGCATAATGTTTTTCCCCCATGATATTAACATCTTGTAGTATGAATATACATTTGTTCAGTTTCAAAGAAAAACGGTCTCATGTATGCAAGTTTACCATATTCATATTTCACACATGGTTTTACTATGCCATACAGTTCCATGTTACGTTTTTAGTTTCCTTTTAGTAGTATGCATGATAGACTTTCTCTCTCTCTCTCTCTTTTTAAGATTTATTTATTTATTTCCCTCTCACCCCTGCATTGTCTGCTCCCTGTGCCCATTCACTGTACATTCTTCTGTGTCTGCTTGTCTTCTCTTTAGGTGGCCCCAGGAATGGATCCTAGGATCTTCCAGAGTGGGAGAGAGGTGCTCAGTCTCTTGTGCCACCTCAGCTCCCTGGTCTGCTGCGTCTCTTATTGTCTCTCCTCTGTGTCTCTTTTTGTTGCATCATCTTGCTGCGCCAGCTGTCTGCTTGGGCCAGCTTGCCACGTGGGCGAGCACTCCTGTGTGGGCCAGCACTCCACATGGGCCAGCTCTTCACTTGGGCCAGCTTAACACATGGGCCGGCTCGCCACATGGGCCAGCTTGCCTTCACCGAGGCCCCAGGAATGGAACCCTGGACTTCCCATATGGTAGATGGGAGCCAAATCGCTTGAGCCACATCCACCTCCCTAGACTTTCTCTTTTAACCACTTTCATATCCACATAATAGCACTGCTAGTTACAAACGTTATATTCAGCTTTCACCTTTTTGTATTTCTTTCCAGAGATTAACACACATCCTTTTTTACCAATTCTGCACAAGTTAACCCTCAGCTTTCCATTCTCTAACCTCATTCTATTTTCAGGCAACCCATATTCAAGGGATAAAACTCAAGGAGAGAGAGCTTATACTCTAGAGGAAGTATGGCTGCATTAGAAGACTTAAAAATAACCCAGGGAGGAGAAAGTCATCACTATGTATGGAGAGCTTGGCTTAAGGCACTGTTGACTTTCAGAACAGTGCAGTTCCTAGTGAAGTTGTTTACCTTTAATGAAACCCCCTGATCTTTCAAGACTAGTCCCCATGTTTGAGCATGCTAAGACCTTGCTTTTTAATGGTGAAAGATTTTGACAGATCAGAATCTGCTCCAGACAGTTGTCTTGAACTTGAACTGATAAGCTTTTAAGAAATGGTTGTTTTCCAAGATGATAAAAAGAGATAACTTCTTCCAGAATTCTCTGGCACATTGGACAGAGAGATGCTACTCTCCTGCCTGTCCCTGGTGGACCCTAGTGCCTTTTTGGATCCATTTTGATACCTGATCATCACTCCCCATTGACCAAACAGAAGAGCACTCTTTGATTTGCATTTCCCTAATTGCTAGTGCTGTTGAACATTTTTTCATGTGTTTTTTTTTTTTTTTAACCATTTGCATTACTTCTTTGGACAAATGTTTATTCAAGTCTTTGCCCATTTTTAAATCGGATTGTTTTTCTTTTTATTGTTGAGTTGTAGCATCTCTTTATATATCATGGATATTAAGCTCCTATCAGATGTGTGATTTCCAAATATTTTTCTCTGTGTTGGCTGCTTTTTCACCCTTTTGACAAAGTCCTTTGAGGTGCAAAAGTGTTTAGTTTTGAGGAGGTCCCATTTAGCTATTTTTTTCTTTTGTTGCTCAAGCTTTGGATGTAAGGTGCAAGAAACCATCACCTACCACAAGATTTTTAAGGTGTCTTCCTACATTTTCTTCTAGTAGTCTTACGGTCCTGGCTTTTCTATTTAGGTCTTTGATCCATTTTGAGTTGATTCTTGTATAGGGGGTGAGATAGGGGTCCTCTTTCATTCTTTTGTTCATGGATCTCCAGTTCTTCCAGAACCATTTGTTGAAGAGACTGTTTTGTCTTATTAACATGGACTTGGTAGGTTTGTCATAAACCAGTGGACTGTAGAGGTGAGGGTTTGTTTTTGGATTTCAGTTCTATTTAAATGATCAGTATGTCTATCTTTATGCCAATACTATACTGTTTTGACCACTGTAGCTTTGTAAAAAGTTTCAAGATCAGACAGTGAAATTCCTTCCATGTCACTCTTCTTTTTTAGAAGTTCATTGCTTTTTATTGCTGAGTTGTATTCCATTGTGTGGCTATATCATATATATTTTTAAATATTTTTTATTTATTTTTAAAAGATACTTAGATTACATAAAATGTTACACACACGTACACACAAAGGGATTCCCATATGCCCCACTCCCCACACATCCTACTTTTCCCCACATTAACAACTTCTTTCATTAGAGTGATACATTCTTTGCAATTGATGAACACATTTTGGAGCACTGCCACTATGCATGGATCATAGTTTACATGGTAGTGTACACTCTTTCCCACTTAATTCTGTAGGTTATGGCAAGATACATAATGACCTGTATCTGTCTTTGCAATGTCATTCAGGACAATTCCCAGTCCTGAAAATGCCTCCATATGATACCTCTTTTTCCCTCTCCCTGACTTCAGCACCTCCAGTGGCCACTGTCTCCATATCAATGATAACATTTCTTCCATTGCTAGAATCATAATAAGTCTATAGTAGAATACCAGTAAGTCTACTCTAGTCCATATTTTATTCCCCAGTCCTGAGTATTCTGGGCTGGTGATGCTCACTCCACCTCTGATTGAGAGGGGACTTTGATACCATATGGCTGATGGATGGGACTCTCTTGCTTGCAGTTGTAGACTCTCTCAGTTCCTTGGTGTGGTGGTTGTCCATCCTCACCTCCTTGTTAGTTGTCCTGGGTGAGTCCAATGAACTGGAGAGTAGATGTTACAACTCCACTGAGGCTCAGGGCCCATCTGGCACATGGACAGCCCAGAGATTCATATATCATATTTTATCCATCCATTCATCAGTTGGTAGACATTTGAGTTGTTACTTGTTTTTGGCCATTATGAATAATGCTGCTATGACCATTCGTACAAGTCCTTACATGCATGTATGTTTTCGATTCTCTTGTGTAAATCCTTGGGAGATTGTTGGATTGCATGGTAAGAGTATATTTAACTGCATAAGAAAGTGCCAAAGTATTTTCCAAAGTGACTTCCCATTAGCAGCATATGACAGTTCCAGTGCTCCACATTCTTGTCCACACTTAGTAGTATCAGTCTTTTAAAAATTTCCCTGATGACTAATGTCATTGGGCATATTTTCATGTGTCATTCATATGTCTTTCAGTGCAAATGTCTGTTCAAGACTATTTTTTAAAAATAAGCTTGTATTATAGAGGCTTTATTTCTCCCTCCACCCCCATTCCCCCTGTTGTCTACTCTCTGTGTTCATTTGCTGTGTGTTCTCCTGTGTCTGCTTTTATTCTCATTAGGTGGCTCTGGGAACCAGTCCTGGGACCTTCTGGAGTGGGAGAGGCGATTATTCTCTTGCGCCACCTCAGGTTCCTGTTCTGCTATATCTTCTTATTTTCTCTCCTCTGTGTCTCTTGTTGCTTCATCTTGCTGCACCAGCTCTCCACATCAGCTGGCACTCCCGCGCGGGGCGGCTTTCCTGTGTGGGGTGACATTCCCATGCAGGGCTGCACTCCTGCATGGGGCTGCATTCCCACACAAGCCGGCACTCTGTGTGGGCCAGCTCACTGCACGGGTGAGCTTACCCTCACCAGGAGGCCCTGGGGATAGAACCCTGGACCTCCTATATGGTAGACAGGGGCCCAATTGGTCAAGCCACATCCTTTTCCCAATAAATGACTTTTAAACCCATTGAAGACGGGTTTACAGCAAGACAGGAGAATAGAGTGTGATAGAGGTGGGAGGGTTATTTTAATAGGTGGTTAATGATGGCCTCTCTGAGGCATTTACATCTGAGTGCAGATATTAATGAAGTGAGAGAGGGAGCCATGTATATAGCTGGGGAAGGACCAACCCAGACAGAAAGGCACAGTGCTATTTGTATCTGTTACATATCTCTCTCAATGGGCCAAAATTCCCTGAAAACTGAGATCTGTAGACTCAGATCTAGGACATTACCTGGTGCAAAGGAAGCCCTCAATAAATGTCTGCTGAATGAATGAAGAAATGAAATAAGCAGATTGTTGTTTCTATATTATATGGGAAAAGCAAGATGCAAAGGAAGTTAAAGAACTTATTGAAGGTCACATATCTAGGAGGTGTTGAAGCCCAGATTCAAATCCTGATCCATCTGACCAGGAAGTTCAAGTTTTCACCACTCCTCCAAGCTACTGTGGACTCTACTTTCCACATTTGCAAAACTAGGGTTCAGAATAAAAGAGGCTCTATGGAAGTCTCCTTTAATCCTAAAAATAAAACCAGCCAGCCACAGGCTCCACACTGCTGTTTTGGCCACAAGGACGCATTTCCATCACATTCAGTGGCTTCCAAAGATTTGAAATGGAAGTAAGACCAGCAGTTTAAGGAAAAAGGCATGAATTTAGTTTGATCCAATACAACATCAAGTCCTCCACGCAGCCACAAGCTGGAAGAAATCATCTTTTGACTCCTCTGCCCTCGTGGGCACCACCAATAGAGCAAAAGCTGCTGAATTGGCTTCGTGTCCCGTCTTGAGCTGTTTGTGGCCTCCTGCTAGCTGCAATACCCAGGCCTTTGAATCCTGTCATTACCAGGATGTGGTTGTGTGCAAGCAACCAAATTAACGTGGGTGGAAAAACCCCAGCTTAGTGATTTGGGCAAATTAGTTTATCTGTCCCATGGCCAGTGTTGGTATGAAATCACTCTCTGAGGAGGAATCACCGTACCCCACCCCGCCCCTCCGACTCCCTCTCTGCATGGAAGTTAAAACAGCCAAAGCCAAACCATTTGAATGAGAGGGAAACCTGCATTTACGTGGTTTGACAACCCATGAGGGAGAGCGTGTTGCACAGTGCATTTTATTTGTCTGTACTGCTGTCTGGCAGTCCTTTGAAACCCCCTCAATGAGCATAATCTCCTTTAGTCTCTTCTAACCCATGTCTTTAGAAAATGATCCTGTTCTCTATGCTATAAATTATAGAAAATAAACTTATTATGAAAAGGTTTGCTCTCCACTCTTTATCTTCCCATTTCATTAGTATTTTACCCTTTTTGCATTTTCACCACAAATGTAAAGCTTCCTAGCAAAATAGCCACCCCAGTCTACCCCCAAAAGGTGGACAGATTATGTTACCACAGACATAATTACAGTATTCCCACTTTACGGACAGGAAAATGCTGCGAATAGAGACTAAGGCATGTGCTTGATGTCCCCCCAGCTAGTTAAGTGGTGAAATCAAAACAAAATGTCAGGCCTTGTGGGTTGCAGTCCAGTGTTCTTGACGTTACACCAGATTAACTCCCCACTTATAAGTGTATGCAACAGTTTAGACAAAATTAATTCTGATATGTTTGCTCAGCAAACTGAGTGTCTGTTGAGCCTGGGGACATGGTCTACCCCACAGCCTGGAGAGAAGACAGAAAAGAGAAAAATCATAATATGGTACAGTGGTTTGTTTGATGAGGTATTGTTGTTGGTGAGAGAAGTGACAGAACAGCCTGAAAGGCATCAGAAAAGGGTTCCCATAGGAAACTTGAAATAAGTCTTAAAGATTGAGTTAGAGACAACCATGTAGAGAGGAAGGGTTTGAAGTTTAGAGTAGTACATTCAGATCTTGGTCTTATAAGGCTCACTCTGGCAGTAGGTAGAGAATGAATTGGAGAGGGATGGAGCTGGATGCCAGTGAAATAGGAGGTATTTGTAGGAATCCAGGTGAGAAATCATGGGGTTGCCTAAGGCAGAAGGGATGGAGAAGAGGCGACAAATCAAGAAATGTTTAGGAGGGAAGGGGTGAAGCAGACTTGGCCCAATGGATAGGGCGTCCGCCTACCACATGGGAGGTCCACAGTTCAAACCCCAGGCGTCCTTGACTCATGTGGAGCGGGCCCATGCGCAGTGCTGATGTGCACAAGGAGTGCCATGCCACGCAGGGGTGTCCCCCGCGTAGGGAAACCCCATGCTCAAGGAGTGCGCCTGGTAAGGAGACCTGCCCAGCAGGAAAGAAAGTGCAGCCTGCCCAAGAATGGCACCACACACATGGAGAGCTGACACAACAAGAAGACGCAACAAAAAGAAACAGATTCCTGGTGCTGCTGATAAGGATAGAAATGGTCACAGAAGAACAGACAGCGAATGGACACAGAGCGCAGACAACTTGTGGGGGGGAGAAGGGAGATAAATAAATAAATAAATTTTTAAAATAAAGAGGGAAGGGGATTGTGGTTCAAGTGATAGAGCTTCCACCTACCATATAGGAGGACCTGGATTTGATCTCTGGGGCCTCCTGGTAAAAAAGAAGAAGAGAAAGCATGCCTACATGGCAAGCCAGTACCCACGCAAGTGCCTGTATGATGAGCCAGTGCCCCATGCAAGTGAGTCGTGCAGCAATATTATGACTTATCAGAAGAGAGGCAAGGGGATAGTCAAGGTGAAGTGCAACAGAAACCAGGAACTGAAGTAGCACAATTGACAGGGACCCTCTCTCCCCATCAGAGGTCTCCAGGATTGAAATCCAGTGAATCCTAGAGGAGAGAAAATGAGAAGAAAAGACAACACCAATAGCAGAAAAAAAAACCCAGCAGGGTGGGATGAGGAGGGGGGGGAGGGGGAGGACATAAATAAATAAATAAATAAATAAATCTTTAAATCTTTAAAAAAAAGAGAGAGATGTTTAAGATACCATTTCAGTATTGCCTGGTAACTAACTGGTAGGATGGGTCATCATGTAGGTTGCTTTCAGTTGTCAGTAACAGAAACCTGACTCAAACTGGCTTAAGCTATAAGGGATATATTGGCTCATATAATAGAAAGTGCAGAAGCTTTATTGTTCAGGGGCTCAACAATGGCATCATGGGTCCAGGTTGTCTCCATTCCTCTGCTTTGCCATCTACAGTGTAAACTTCATCCTTAGACTGGCTTCTCTCAAGGTGTAAAATGGTGAAAAACACAATCAGAACTTTCTTGTTTACATTCAGTATAAGAGAAAGAAAGAAAAAGAGAAAGAGACTCTTTCCTGGGAAGCAGATGTGGCTCGAGCAGTTGGGTGCCTGCCTACCATAGGGAGATCCTGGGTTCGGTTCCCAGTGTCTCCTAAAAAAAGAAGACTAGCACACAACGAACAGACACAGAGAATAGACAGCGAATGCAAACAATGGGGTGGCAGAGTGGGGGTTGAGGATATATAAACTTTAAAAAAAACCACTCCTCCCTTTATTTTCTCCTAAGAGCAAGGTAACATTTCCCAAAAGGAAGCCATAAACTCTTATTGGCTCAAATTGTGTCATGTACCCATTTCTTAACCATCCTTGTGGCAAGATTAATGCCATATTCTGATTGGCTTGAGATGGGATTCCTGAACAGTTATGAGGGATGGGATTATTATGATTGTCTTAGACAAATCAAGGTCTACCCCTGGAACTAGAGTTAACTTCTAATCTAGTTAGTCTAGGGGAAGGGTGAAAGATTGTTGGGAAGTTATATCCATAAAAAAATTTTCTTTTCAGCTGCAAGAAACAGAAAAACCCTGGAAAACTGGTTCAAACATGATGAAGTCAATTATTAAACAAAGTCAATTTATTATTTCACGTAAAAGAAGCTTTGAGGTAGGTCAGCTCTAGGGTTGGTTAATCAGTGACATCCTCAGGAGCCAAGGTTTCACACTTTGCCTTGTCATTATAGGTGTATCAATTATACCTACAGGCTATCTCTCCTCAAAGTTGTAAGACAGCTGTGGCTACCAAATTCCACAACAATATCCAAAGGAAGAAGGGATTGCCTCCCCCAGTGTATCTCTCATGGAAGTAAGAGAACCTTTCCCAGAACCCTCCGTCACCCTCTCCTCATATCTCCTTGGCCAGAATTGTTTCACATTCCCATGACCAAACTAGACACAGTCATGGAGAATGGAACCATCATAATTAACTTAGACTAATCAGGACCTTCCCTTGAGGCTGGAGAGCCTAGAGTACTGGGCAGATATGGCATCATTAAATGAGATAGAGGACATAAGAGCATATTTGTAAGGAGAGATGGTGAGCTCACTTTTGGACTATGAGATTCTGTGGGTCACCCAAGCAGACAAGTCCAGAAGGTAGCTATATATTATGGTTGACCACTCCTTTATTCTCAAAACCTTCTCTTCTCCCTGGCTTCCCAGATATCACATTGCCATGTTTTATCCGCTATCTCTCTGGTAGTCCTTCTTGGACCCTTGTTGGCACCTCTTCCTCCACCAGTCGCTGGAATGTTGGAGCTCCCTGGGGTTCTGTTCTAGGCCCTCTGCTTTCTTTACTCTGTCCTTTCATTCCCTCCAGGTGATCTCATCCTCTCTTATGGCTTGAATTGTCCAAATTGTCCAGCCTACTTCTATTCTGAGTTCCAGGCCTCATATCTAACCACCCAGTGAATATCTCAACTTGGACTGTAGACCTTTCCCCAACTCCCCCTACCCCCTCACCCCCCATAGTCTGCACCAGGTCCTCTTCATTGTCACTGACAATTCTGGAAAGTCTCTTTTCTCTAGCTTATATAATGGACTATACAAATGCAGCTTCATCCAACTCCATTTTTATCCTAAGTCCCTGTAGTCATATCCATTCTTCACTCTCTTCCTCTGCTCTGCAGTATCTGTTGGGAGAGAGGGACTGCTGTATTTGTTGAGAGTAGGTTTCTCAAGCTCCTAAGTCAGAGATGCTCTCAATCAATCACTCCCCTTCCTGTAATAGGAGCATACTTTGCCTCATTGCCAAGTACCTTATAGAGCCTCCCTGCAGATGAGTGTGCCTACTCACTCCCTTGATATTGGCCTGGCTGTGTGACTTGCTTTGGTCAATGGAATGTGAGCCGAAGTTGTGAACACCAGTTGTGGACCAGAAGCTAAAGTCATCATAAGGTTCAGCCATTTCTCTTCTCCCTCTACCATGAGACCAAGATAGGAGCTGCTCCTTCTGTCAGGATCCTGGGATAATAAATATGAGCAGACTCATAGCCCTGACATGTAATCTGAGAAAGAAAGAAGTGTAGTGGTAAGATTTTGGAGGGAGGATCATCTGTTACCACAACATTATCTAGAAAAAGCTAGTACAATAATTGCTACCAAGAATAGAATGCTGACCTAAAGAGTCTCCTAGGCTTTGGGGCCTAGACAGGGGCAGCAAGGAAGCTGGAGCCTTTGATCAGCGAGAAGGCAGATAATGTACAGCATAGCTTATGACTTTAGGCAGAGAGATTGGGAGACAGACTTACTAATGTGCCAAAGTTGGTTAAGAAATAAGGTTCTTTCCATTTTTCTGCTTTGCTTCTGCAAATTTGGTTCACAGCCAAATTCTCCTCATCATGACTGTAGCAGCTTTAGCTCTCTATGTTAATCAGCTCTTGCTAGCTTATTCTGCTGTAACAAACAACCCCTAAAATCTCTGTGGCTTCAAACAACAAATATCCAGAAATATATTTTCCTTTTAAGATTAAGGAAAACTTCCATCCAGAGACTCACTAGTGACTTTCTCCTCATTCCACTGGACAGAATTGTATTACGTTGACATGCCTTAAATAATCACTGATGACCATGATTGTCTTTGCTCATTTCAAACTCATCCTTTGAATATGGAATAGTATAGGTGTGCAGAGAGCAGGAGTAGATTTCTGAACAAAATCAGGATTATGTTAAAAAGGAAAAGGGGATATAGCTATTGGGCAGGCAACTGTCAGTATTTGCTATCATACTCAAATGTGAAGTCATCCTTTTTTTCTCACCCACTAACTCTGTAAATGACCATCCAACTGGTTGTTGTAACCAGAAACCTGAAATTCTTAAATGTCCATCTTCCTCATTTTCCACCCCATCCAATGAATGATCAGTTCCATTGATTCTCTCTTGGACAGCTCAATAATCAGCTGACTTCTCTTTTGCTACCCAAGCCTAATGCACCACCACCATCTCTTTCCTAGACTACTGTAGCAGCCTCCTTGTTGGTCTTCCTGCTTCTAGTCTTGCCAAATCTCAACCCAGGCCAAGCTGCTAACAGAGCCATCATTTAAAGCAGTTCTGTTTGTGTCACCTTCCTGCTAAAATCCCATCTGAGGTTTCCCATTGCCCTTAGGAGAGAGTTCAAACCTCTATCGTGGCTTCTAGGGCCCTGTGCAATTTGACCATATCCATTTCTCTGGTGTTATCACTTGCTACGCTTTTTCTGGCTTCTGTCTTGTCCCCTTTCCTTTATTAAGCCCTTACCCTTTGGTCACAGCTTAAGGGTCAATTCCTTGAAGAGTTTCTTGATCTCCATAATGTCTTGTACTTCCTCTATCATTCTACTCACTCAAATTTATTGTAATTGCGTTGAACTCTTTCTTTCTTCCAGTCTATGAGTTCTGTGAGAGCCAGGACCTTGTCTTTCTTATTCAATGTTACATCCCTGCCACCTAGCACAGAGCATGGCCGCAATAAGTGAGCAGTAGAATCAGTTATAGATTTGAGATTTTCCATGCATAACCCCTATAGGTGGTCTTTAAAGCCAAAGGTGGGAAGCAGTCGTGGCTCAACTGATAGAGTGTCCACCATACCATATGGAGGGCCCAGGGTTCAATTCCCAGGGCATCCTGACCTGTGTGGTGAGCTGGCCCACGTGCAATGCTGCCATGTGCAAGGAGTGCCGTGCCATGCAGGGGTGTCCCCTGCATCGGGGTGCCCCACGTGCAAGGAGTGCACCCTGCAAGGAGAGCCACCCCACGCGGAAAAAGCGCAGCCTGTCCAGGAGGGGCATCACACACATGGAGAGCTGCCGCCACAAGATGACACAACAAAAAAAGTGACAGTTTCCCGGGGCTGCATGACAAGAATGCAAGCAGACACAGAAGAACACACAGCGAATGGACACAGAGAGCAAGACAATGGCGGGGGGAAGAAATAAATAAAATAAATCTTTTTAAAAATAAATAAATAAAGCGAAAGGTATACATGAGATAGCCTAGGGAGAGTGTCTCTATAGAGGAAGACAAGGTGAGAAGTACAAAGACAATGAAACTTAATAAACAGCCAGAAGAAGAGAAGGCTAAGAGGGAGAGCGAGAAATGAGTGGCCAGAGAAGTAGCAGGAATGTCAGAAGTGAATGCAGTCATTAAGCCAAAGGAGAGAGAGGGTCAGGAAATTGGGAAGTACCCAACAGTGTCCCCCACAGTCAAGAGGACAGGATTCACAGTGAAAAGTGCCATTGGACTTGGTCACAGAGCAATAAAGAGCAAACATTTGAGAATAGCTGTGGTTCTTTTTACCTCACTAGTGAAATTAAGAGGTATTTTTCCCTCTTTTTTGTTAATTCTTCTACCATTGGCCCAGGAAACATTCATTAAACATCCAGTCTAGGCCAGGTATCGTGCTAGGCCTTTGGGAGACATGTAGCTTAGAACAAGATCCATTTGGGTCCTGAGGGACTCCCCACCCATGCCTGAAAGGGAAAATTACAAAGCACTGACTTGTGCCCCAGCCAAAGCCAGGGCTGGGTGTTTTATTAGAGTTGGCGTTGATTGGCTCTCCAAACACATGCCATAAAACAAAAGCTGGAGTGTAAGTCCAGAGGTTAGTAAGACTTTATTATCTAGCTCTGAGCTGGCAGGAAGCAAAAGAGAAAGTGTGTTTGCCACATTATTGCATCATTTCTGTCCATGAGTCAGTCAGAGATGATATTCTAGATTTTTCCAAGAAAACTGTTTCTGTTTGCTCAAAGGCAGAAAACTGATAGAGCAGTTCAGTTAAAAGAGCATCCCCTGAAAAAACACTCTGGACTAGATCCTATTTTTCACTTAGAGATTCCTTTAACTCTCAGGCCTGCATGTATCACTGACTAGACTATTGCTCTACTGTCGTTTTTCTTCTTTTTTTCTCCTCCTGTGCTCTAACTACATTATAACAGTGTGGTGTAGTGTTCAACAGATCAGTGAGTCACAACCTTCTGAAAATTAATGGAAAGGTCAAAGGGCTTGAGAGTTTGGACCGGTAGGGACGCTCTAATTAGAAAATTATCTTACTAAGTTTTCATTTAATACAGAGAATATCTCATTTTCTACAGTAGGCATTGTTGGTGGGGGGGGGGAGAAGCATGTATCAAAATGACCTTAAAGCACATTAACTTCAATGTTTTAGAAAAACAATTATTTAAAGAAACACTGCTCACTAAACATTTAAGAAATAAACCAAGCATCTTTGAGATGATCCCCCCTAACTTATAATTAAGATGTTGAAGAACACTTTTTCCTAACACATAGGATTGGTGAAGTAAGAGAAGTAAAAGTTTGCCTACAGCCTCAGACTTTAGATTTGGGGTCTGATGTGACAAGTTGGAACAGAAGTAGAAAAACAAGCTCCCAGGAGCCAATGTAGCTCAGTAATTGAACTCCGGCTTCCCACATATGAGGTCCCAGGCTCAATCCCAGGTACCCAGAAAAAAAAAATGCTCCGAAGACCCTATCCTTGACTGAGAGAATCGTCCTCAAGGGAGTCTGAGCTCATGCCTGGATTCTGGATTTTCCAGTGCTTCCTTCTGAAGGCCCTGGGGATCTGGGTCGGATTGGGCAAGGAGGGGAAGAGAGGAAATCCTCTGTACTGGAGAGGCTGGGAACAGCAAGTTAGCTTAGTGAGTACTTACAAAGTGCCATGCACTGCTCCAAGCATCTGATGTGTGTTAACTCAATCATCCCAACAACCCTGTGAAATAGTTACTATTATTTCCATTTTCCAGGTGAGAAACTGAAGCAGAGGGGTTAAAAGTAGTAGTAGTAAAAAAAAAAAAAAAAAAAGGAAAAGTGGTAGTAGTGTCAAACACCAGGAAATGGATGAGCTGCTCTCCTGCTGGGTGCCACTATGGGTGTCGGTAATATGCTTCAACTTTGCTAAAACAAGATCCGATGCTGAGACTGGAAGCAGATGACTTATAAATGCCTTTTGAGACATGGATCTGCTCTGCTGGGAAAGGTGTGTTAGAGCGAAAGGTGAGTTCCTTGTACCGGGGTGAGCCGGGGAAAAGATAGGAAACTGGGGAGGCGGTGGCCTATTCCAAGCTGGTTCAAGCTGATCTTTTGCGCGCTAGACCTCCTCTGCCAGAGTCCCAAAACCCGCAGGCCGATTCTGGTGACTGGAGAAAACTTCTGCAACCAGCCACGTGGCTCAATCTCAGAGGGAAGGGGGCGGGGCGAGGGAGGGCGGGGCTGAGCGCGAGGTCGCGCGGGCCAGGCGAAGTGCGCCTGCGCAGGAAGTGGGCCGGGCGGGGGTGGGGTGGGAACGGGAGAGCCAGCAGCGTTAAAGGCCGCTCCCCTCCCGGTTCGCTGGTCCA
Source organism: Dasypus novemcinctus (assembly GCF_030445035.2). NCBI lineage: Eukaryota > Metazoa > Chordata > Mammalia > Cingulata > Dasypodidae > Dasypus > Dasypus novemcinctus. The sequence goes on along the minus strand of NC_080678.1, from coordinate 79,152,458 downwards.
GTCCTTGCAGTGCGCAAGCGCGGAGGTCTCGTCTTGTCAGTCGGCGCCGCGTGCGGGCTGGTGGGTTTGTGGCAGCGGCAGCAGCTGGTCTCCGGCACCATGAGCGGCTTCAGCAGCGAGGAGCGCGCCGCGCCCTTCACCCTTGAGTATCGAGTTTTCCTCAGTGAGTGTCCGCCGACCGCACTCCTTCCCCGCCCTCTCACCCATTCATTCCCGGGCCTCGCCTTCCGCCGGTGCGGGTGCGGCCCGCGCTGGGCTGGGTGTCCTCGGCGCGCGCTGAACTCCTCGGGTCGGTCCCCCGGGCCCCGGGCCGGCCCTCACTATCCACATTTAGCGCTTGTGGGCGGGACGGCGTGGGCCGGCCTCTAGCCATGCCTCTAAAGAAAAATATTCCTCCTCCACACGCTCTGAGGGAGGAGAGCCTGGGCCAGGATGGTTTTGCAGGTGTCCGGCTCCAGCATTGTCTGATGGAAAAAGGAAACCACTGAGTCACCCTACGAAGGTGGCTGGATGGTAAAATAATTCTCGTAAGAGGATTACTCATTTCAGGGGAAAGGAAGGGCGGTGACTTAATTCCTTAATTCCACTGCTGTAGCTCAGATTGTCCGCTCTGAGGGGGGTCCAATATTCGTTCTACAGATGGGGAAACCGAGGCCCCAATCTAAATCGGTCAGTGGAGGCGCTGCACCAATCCCTCTGGGTCCCAATAGCGCTCCTACCTCTCCGGCGTGGTTTCCCGTAACACTGAAGCTGGGAAAGCGCCTTATGAAACAGAAAGCTGGTCCCCAATCTCGGAACGCCAATCTCGGAAGCATGAGTTAAAGTGCCAAGTTTTTAACTTTGTGCAAAAAATCGGTATTTAAGGGGAACCGCAAGTCCAGCTACACTTTAGTACCGAGGTTGCTGCAGGCTGATGGCGCTTCGCTTGCCTTGTTGTACACCTTTTGCCTGCAGATGAATGAAGACTACCTCGGCTCATCTTTACCCTCCACTCTCCAGAAGCTGCAAGGAGTAGATTATTGGTGATAAAGAGGCACTCCAAATATGTCACCCACACCGTTCCTGTTTTAACTTCTTTTCAGTTTTATTTTGGAAGGAAATAGTCAAGTGCAGTGAACTCGGATTTTGTGAACACCGAAAGAATGAATAAAGCCCTTAGCAAAAAGTAGCCTGGTGTGGTAGGAAACAGAAAGTGAACAATGAAGCTTCCACATCTAGCTAAAGAGTAAACTACCATGTAAATTCCAGGAAGGGTGGGACTCCACATTTTATTTAATTTCAGAATTAAGCAGCTTGGTGGTGGTGGGGCTTTTGATAAATAATTCACTGAACTATTTTTCTGGAGATAGTGTTGACTCCAGAATTTCTCTATTGGAGGGGCTTAGAGGGCAACTCTCCTGATTTGAAGAGGAGGGATTAAAATTTTTTTTTCAAAATCGTAGGTTTCTTAACTTCCTTGGTAATAGAAGTAAGATTCCTCCCCTCTATAATATTACATGTGCCAGTGTCTTTAAAACTGATAATGGGTTGGGCCCCAAAGTCACAGTTGGCTCTGAAAGGACCGTTTTGGAATTGAAGATGGTCATTGTTTATTTTTTCCCTATTCCATTTTGGTTTTTAAACCTGAAGAGATGCAATGTAGACTTGATCCATAGGTTTCCTAAAGAATAAGTGTGGACGTTTTAAAGCTTTTTATATAAAAATTGCCTGCGAAAGTGTTGTGATTTGGTTATCCTTAAGAAAAATCATAATCTAAGATGGCTCTGTCTTCTGGGAAGGGACATCATTTAAAGCAACATGATTTGTAATTCAGCAAATTGGTCCTCCTCTTCCCTCCAAGTATTTCTTAATAGTTCTGTAAATTAACTGATGTCAGATCAATCTAAAAGAATTGATTGCCTTTTGTGTATCAGGCACTGCTAGACTCTTGGGAAACCAAGGTGTGTTAGATAGTCCCTGCCCTCAGTACAGGGTTAAGAACCTGTTAGATACCTAAGGAAAGCATAGGATGAAAACCCAAGTCTAGCTTGGAGGAAGGTCAGAAAAAACAACCAGTTTTTCTGGTGCATGAATAATTGCATGAATGTTGTAAAAAATGTATACTTCATGCATCTGAAAGTGTAATTAACCACAGTAATGTTTTCTAATTTATTTTATAGAAAATGAAAAAGGACAGTATATATCTCCATTTCATGATATTCCAATTTATGCAGATAAGGTAAGGTATCATTTTCTTTTGAACATAGTTTCTTTAATCAACGAGTTCCACATACATATTTTCTTATGTCTCTTAACAAGTATATAAAGTCCTGTGAGTTAAAGGTGCATTGACTAAATAAGAAGTCAGTCTTACAGGCTGACTTGAAGCAAACTATCTTTGGGTTGCCTTGGTTAAAAAAAAAATGTGTATTTAGAACTGAACTATTAGTTCTTCTTTTGTGGTTTTAAAGTAAACCAGGTAGCCAGCACAAAATTTGGCTATGAGATGTTTATTAAACAGTAACAATAAACTATATTGTTCAATAATTATGGAAAGTTTGATATATTTAATGGGCTGGTAGAATTTAGCTACAAATAGTGTTAATAAAAGTAAGTCCCCAGACTCGTAAAAAGACATGTCTGTTTCTATACGTACCAGTAAGTTGAAGAAATCTAGCTTTAGTATTGAGTAGGTTGAACAGAAAGTGGTAAGAATCTTAGCTTTCTGAGGGAAAAAACTCTAGAACTACATATACCAAAATATTTTTGTAAGCCCTTACTGTTAAAATTACTAGTGACTTCTTGTTTTTATTTTCTTTTTTTGCCTCTTTATATTTTCTAATCTTTTTACAAAGAATTTGCATTATTTGTACAACTTTAAATAGTTATTTTAAAAACACAGCTTTTTGGTTTAGCCTCTTTCCCAATGGGAGAAGTTTGTATTGCATTTAGAAACTGACACAAGGACAAATGTCTGATTCTTTTTCACACCTTAAAAATTTTTTTCTATCAGTGAGGAAGATTGAAACAGTGAGTATGGAGCTTTTTGAGTTGTAAAACCTTCTTAGGTTGTTGACATTCCTTAGCTAGGTGTGAGTGCATAGTATATGTGAACAACACGTTACAATATACATCTAGAATAATAATAAAGATGAAATTTTATCCTTGTATGTGCTGAGTCTTACTGTTTTTCTGGGTTTGATTCTCAGACAGAAGTAACCAAATTCATTGTACTTCTGATTTCTGGACTGGTAACCAAATTCATTGTACTTCTGATTTCTGGACTGACACTTGGACATTGGCAGAAAATTCAACCTACATGTTGCTTCAGAGGAGCCTGTCTGAGCTGGACTGTGACTAGAGGCAGTGGAACAAATAGCCTGAGGCCAATTACGTGCCACAGGTACAGGAGGGACCTCTAATTGGCATGTCTTCTCCTGTGGGATTCTCGAAGTAGTATTTATTCAGAAACTCTAATTTGTTACATCTGATTTCCTGGGAGTTGATATGAACCATCAGATCCTCCTCTCCCCTTAAATTGCCATCATTTTGTTGGTTAGAACAATCTGTTTGTTCCATAGTAGTATGTACTTTAAAATACTTTATAGGAACATCTCACCATCTTAATTAATGAGATATAAAACGATGACCCCTAAGTTTATTGATGGCATACAGATAAGTAAAGAAGGAAACTTTTTTCTTGACAGTTTTCTTTTTTTTTGTTTTTTTGGGTTTTTTTTTTTAAAGATTTATTTATTTATTTAATTTCCCCCCCTCCCCCGGTTGTCTGTTCTTGGTGTCTATTTGCTGCGTCTTGTTTCTTTGTCCGCTTCTGTTGTCGTCAGCGGCACGGGAAGTGTGGGCGGCGCCATTCCTGGGCAGGCTGCACTTTCTTTTGTGCTGGGCGGCTCTCCTTACGGGGTGCACTCCTTGCGCGTGGGGTTTCTCTACGCGGGGGACACCCCTGCATGGCAGGGCACTCCTTGCGCGCATCAGCACTGCGCATGGGCCAGCTCCACACGGTTAACAGTTTTTTTGATAGCTATTTTTTTGTGTGTTCAGAAATGATTGAACAATAATCTAAACAAGGACCAGAATAATCATAGCAGTTGTGGTATGACTATTTTATTTTATTGCTGTTGCAAGTTACCCCAAAATAGGAAACCGAGATTATAAATTGGTGTCATGTAAAATTTATTCACTCAGATTACTTTGCAATACTGTAAAGTCTTATACAGCCCTAATTATATCTGTAATCTGTGCTCTGAGCTTTCTTAAATGAAGACTGCCTTTGTACCACCTTTTCTTTTTCTTAGGAGGTACTGGGATTGAACCCGGGACCTCATACATGGGAAGCAGGTGTTCAGTCACTGAACTACACCCACTCCCCATTGTACTACTTTAGGCAGAGAAGGTTCTACCTATGCAAACACAAGCTCTTGAGAGAGCTCTTGAATTTCACCAGTGATCCAAACTTCACTGAACTACAGCACTTCTGATTTCTGCCTGAGAAGCAGGAAAGAGTTCTTTAGTTTTGTTTTTAAGGAATTATACACAAAATAAAAATAAAGGAGTAGAAGTGAGAAATTATTTTGGATTATGGCTTTTCTTTGTTTTTAAGGAACTTATATTGTGTACAAAAGAAAAATAAGGGAAAGGTAGGCAGAAATTATTTTGGATTATAACCTAAATAAAAGATCTGATTAATTCAATTGGTTACAGAAAAGTAAAAGTGTGTGTGTGTTTAGTTCAAAGTGATTTGAATTAAACTCTGGCCCTGCGACAGGAGTTTGCAGTCAGCCCGGTGGCAGACTAATGCCCGGGGATGCATTGGACACCAGTCTGCAGCTGCATCCAACCACTCCAGCCATAGTTTATGTAAATACATTTTTAGGATATGTTCATAGATTTTATCCCTAATGTGGCTAGTCATTCGAAGGATGATAATAAGATATCATTATCTTGGGAGGCTGTACCTTTAACACAACTCAAGTGGATCAACTAAGAAAAAATGTCCAAAGACTTATATTTTACTCTATGTCAGGACCTTTCAGTGAGGACAGCATTTGTTTTGGTATATGCCATTATATAATAAATACAGCCAGTTCTGGAAATCTTTGTACCTCAGATAGACACATATATCAATGTCAAATTTCTTGATAACTGCACCTAAGATGATTATATAAGTGAATACTCTTGTTTGTAAGAAATATACATGGAACTATTATGTGTTCAAGGAGTAGAATGTGTGCAATCAGCTCTCAAATGTTCAGAAAATAGAAGGACAGATAGAATGATATAGCAAAATAAAAAGTGAAAAACAACTATATACACTTTATCCTGTTTCACTAAGGAATTAGAATTTAATGCTTCTGAAAGCAGCAGTTTTAAAGACATATCATTAATATGGACCAATTGTGGTGATAGAGTTGGGAAGCCCAGTTTGAAGTTTTTTAAAAAAATTGTTTTATTACTTTATATAGGTATTTGTGGCAATATTTATTGCCAAATAAAAGAGCTTGTTGGATCTGCTATGAGTAGATAATTTGTGTAATTGGAAAGCAAATGAGTGTTACTGAAAGATTGTTTTTTGTTTTGTTTTATTTTAAAAATCTTAATAGGTTAATGTCTTGCATAGAATCTTAACATAATTTATTGTGCAAAATTTTTCTCATTGTAGATACCATGTGCTAAGTTACAATTCTAAATGAGTAAGAGGCACACACATAATATTTGTTTCTTTTGGCCTTAGACGTTTGTCACTTCTGAATGAAATAATTCAGAAGCCTATTTACTTTAACAATTTAGAGTGAATACGTCTATAATCACTTAACTGACATTGAAGCCAAAACTTAAACCTAAGCATTAAATGCCATTGTCTCTTGGCACGCCCTTAATAAGCAAAATATTCCTGGACATGAAATCTGGTACAGCAGATTGTGGGGCAGACCATTTCCTTATTAGCTATATGAGTTCTTCTGATAGAATTTAATACTCCATAACTACTCCAGAAGTTAAAAAAGAGAAAGAGAGGGAAAAAGAAAAAAAAAGCAAGCTGCTTTTGTTTTTTTGCTCCCTTCTTGCTTTATGTCTCATCTCTAGATAAATTTAGAACAAAAATCTTCTCTCCCACCATTGGTTTTCTTACTGCTTTTACAATTTTATTGCAAACCAGAAAAATAAAAGAAAGGGTGGTGGGGTCAGAGGGTGATTTTTGTATTCTAAATCTGGTATTTATTTGATTTCTGAAGTTATCTAGAGAAGCACATGATAGGTCAATTTGAAAATGCTAATCTAAACCAGTTAAGAAATTCTGCAATGTCATGTTCTTTAGACTTCAGATCCAGTGTTGGAAACAGATCATGAGTCATAAGGTGTTCATTAAGTCTCTCAATAAAGACACATTTAACTTTGCTAAATTTCGGAGATGAGATGTAATTAAGTTGAGAGTATGCTCACTATATATGCGCTTAACTACATTGGTAACAGTAGCCTACCAGATAGCTATAGCCTATTCTTTGGTAATTTTATTTTAAATCTTTTCGATTAATGGAATTATATTTTAATTTAGATTTGTTAAATGAACAGTTTGCTTAGAATCTTGATATCTTTAACATTAACTTTCTTGACTACCTGAGAGGTGATTATAAATCTGAGAAGTGAGACATATTTCTGAGGTTATGAAGTCAGGGAACTAAAGGTAGAGTTTATATTAATAGTTTGCCTTTTCCCCTGTCTCCCATAGTCTTGTCCAAATTCCCTGTATTATTTAAGCTTTCACTGAAATTGTGCTCAGGGAGGCAAGAGCTTTGATGCCAGAGCAAGGATTTTAGAATCCAAGGCATGGTAGAAATCGACAGCAGAGTTCCAAAGCATTGGGAATAATAGTAAATCTAGGATTGAAGTAAATAATAGGCTTGAATTTTTAACTGGGTGATACAAAGTTTCTTGAAATCTTGCCTCATATTTGTAAGTGCCTAAACATTAGAAACATTAGAAAGCATAATGTTTTAAACAGTAAAAGTCTTTATAGCAATATTGTAATTGGTTGAATTTTTCTTGCCAGTTGCCCAGAAAGTCCTAAATATTACTGTTCACCTAGTGACAATTCCCTGAATCATAGCCATAGAGTCTAGGAGAAATGAACTGTTCTTTAAAAACTTCTTTCTTTGATAAGCTGTTCTTTTTTTTTTAAAGATTTATTTTATTTCTTTCTCTCCCCTTCCCTGCCAACCCCACCCCCCACCCCCACCCCCCGCTGCTAGTTGTATGCTCTCTTTGTCCATTCACTGTGTATTCTTCTGTGTCTGCTTATATTCTTGCCAGTGGCACCGGGAATCTGTGTCTCTTTTTGTTGCAGCATCTTGCTGCGTCACCTCTCCATGTATGCGGCTCCACTCCTGAGCAGGCTGCACTTTTTCTTTTTTTTTTTGCATGGGGCAGCTCTCCTTGAGGGGCGCACTCCTTGTGTGTGGGGCTCCCCTAAGCGGGGGACACCCCTGCGTGGCATGGCACTCCTTGCGCACATCAGCACTATGCATGGGCCAGTTCACCACACGGGTCAGGAGGCCCTGGGTTTGAATCCTGGTCCTCCCATGTGGTAAGCGGACACTCTATCCATTGAGCCAAATCTGCTTCCCAATAAGCTGTTCTTGAGTAGTAGTTCCTGCTGAAGTATAAGAACCGCTTTCCCCTTACAGCAATATAATTAAAAACACCTTCCCTTGTGATAATTGTTGGAGAAAAAATAACTAAAAGCTGCTACAAATTCATTGCTTTAAAAAAATACAGAAATCACTACAGCTGATACAAACATTTGAAAATATAGTAAACATTAGTTTTACAGAAAAGCCACTCACCTACATTTGCTGTTGTCTGAGACTTATAAACTGAAAGTACCTGATTTGGAAATCTAACTGTTAGAGAGTTAAAAGAACACTGAAAGGGAAGTGAATTTGGCTCAACTGATAAGAGTATCTGCCTACTTCCTGGGAGGTCCAGGGTTCAAACCCAGGACCTCTTGACCCGTGTGGTGAGCTGGCCCATGCGCAGTGCTGAATCACACAAGGAGTGCCGTGCCACGCAGGGGTGTCCCCCGCGTAGGGGAGCCCCATGCACAAGGAGTGCTCCTTGTAAGGAGAGCTGCTCCACGTGAAAAAAGTACAGCCTGCCCAGGAGTGGCACCACACACATGGAGAACTGATGCAGCAAGATGTTGCAACAAAGAGAGACAAGATTCCTGGTGCTGCTGACAAGAATGGAAGCAGACACAGGAGAACACATAGCGAATGGACACTGAGAGCAGACACCCTGGGGCGGGGAGAAATTTTAAAAAAAATCTTTAAAAAAAGAAAGAACACTGATAATCTTCAGCATCTAGAAAAGCTTCTGGCAAGTAGTAGGTGGTACTCAAGAAATACTTGTGTAAAAAATATATGTAATTGACTCTGTGGCCCCTTGTTTGGTACCCATTGCTGTTTCTGGACCAGCTAATTTCTAAAACATTCTAGCATTCAGAGTTCTTCTTTCGTGGTAAAGTTATCATACTGTTTTCTGAAAGATGTTTTTTTCCCTTGTAATTTTTTTTTTTACTTCCCATTAGCTATTTGGGTTTGTAATGTTAGATAATGTTTTGAGGGTATATATGTGTTTATCATTTAATTCCATTAAAGTGTTCAAAATAGTTTCCAAATTTTGAATTAGAGACTTCAGCTCTATTTGCCACTTTTCTCTTGAAACAATGTATTCGTTCGGTAGTATTTTCTTTTAAAAAATTAACAATCTCCTTGATTTTCTCTTTTCAGTAGTTTTAAATAATACTGTGATTATGGTTTATTCAGTGGAACTAAAATTATTCTCTGTCTTGTAGAAACAGCTCCATCTTGTGAACCTTTAGGATATTGCTGCTGAAATCTTTTAAAGCCCTAACTTGGTCTTGTATCATAGACCTACAAATTTTGATTTTAATAGCTGAGAAGTGGTTCTAGACAGATGCAGTTCTTGAAAATTTACAGTGGGGAGAGTGAAATTTAATCACAAATTCTGAGCCTTCCTATCCATGAACAATTAGCATTACATTTTCTAATCCATCCAGTTACTGCTTTTCAGAGATAAAGCAGTTTATTCAGTCTTGTTAAATAATATCTCCATTCTTTATCATTTTTATGTCATACCAAGTAGACATCAGGAGGCTTGGAGCAGAAACCTGTGAATGAATGCTTTAGTCTTCCTTGGTTTGACCAAGAAGTTAAATAAATGAGTTTTACATTCTTGAGTATAAATCTGTGCAGCTTTTCTGCTTGGTTAAAAGTAGCAACAAGATAATTATTTGGTTTATTCCCTTGTAGATTATCAGTCGCTGGTTTTTTTTTAAAGTGCTTTTTTAAAAAAAATATATTTCCCCTCCCCCCCTTTGATGCTTGTTTTTGCTGCCTGCTCTCTGTGTTCATTCGCTGCATGTTCTTCTGTGTCTGCTTATCTCCTTTTGGTTGTGTCATCTTGCTGTGTCACCTCTCCTTACCGGGCGCGCCGGCTGTCAGCTCTCCTTGCAGGGTGCACCGGCCATCAGTGGCCAGCTTGCCCTCACAAGGAGGCCTCAGGACTAAACTCAGGGCCTCCTATGTGGTAGATGGGAGCCCAATCAATTGAGCCACAGCCATCTCCCAGTACCTGATTTTTAAATACAAAATAGCAAGGGGGTAATTCTAAAAAGATGTGTATTGAAGTGATTTTTATTTTAAGGAGGTACTCAAATTTGAACCCAGGACTGTGTACATGGGAAGCAGGTGCTCAACCACTTGAGCTACATCCACTCCCCCAAAACATATATATTTTTAGAGGAGGAATTACATATTTTTATCTGTGCCCTTTGTAGAGACTATAAACTGCAAAATTGCATTTAAAACTACATTGGGGGAAGCAGACTTGGCCCAACGGATAGGGTTTCGCGTACCACATGGGAGGTCTGCGGTTCAAACCCCGGGCTTCCTTGACCCATGTGGAGCTGCCCCATGCACAGTGCTGATGCGCGCAAGGAGTGCCCTGCCATGCAGGGGTGTCCCCCGCGTAGGGGAGCCCCATGCGCAAGGAGTGCGCCCATAAGGAGAGCCGCCCAGCGTGAAAGAAAGTGCAGCCTGCCCAATAATGGTGCCACACACACGGAGAGCTGATGCAACAAGATGACGCAACAAAAAGAAACACAGATTCCCGGTGCCGCTGATATGGATAGAAGGAGTCACAGAAGAACACACAGCGAATGGACACAGAGAACAGACAACTGGGGGTGGGGTGTGTAAGGAGAGAGAAATTAATAATAATAATAATAATAAACTACATTGGCAAAAATAATATTCTGACTCTATTCAAAGCTCAGTTTTAATTTAAAGAAACTCTTAAATTAATCTTTGTCTCTTGTATGCAAAGCGAGGTGGTAAAATGTGATTTTTTTCATTGTGTCTTTAAATAGTAAGCAACTAGGAGTTTTTCTCCCTGAATGTATCATCCACTTTTAAATGGTCAGTTTAAGGTTGTAAATTACCATAGGACTGCCATTGGTTAAAATGTTTTTGGAACATATTCTTTTATCTTTAGTGTCAAATTTCTTGTCCTTGTGAGGGGGACTTGATTTTTAAAAATAGCCAAACCTGATGGGGAGTGGGTGTAGCTCAGTGGTTGAGCTTGCTTCGCATGTATGGGGTCCCGGCTTCAATCCCAGTATCTCCTAAAAAACAACAAAAACAAAACCAGCTGAATCAGGAGAATAATGGTGGTAATTGGTTTGATAGATTTTATTTGAGACCGAAACTAAAGTATGACAAAGTAATTAGGCTGATATGGGCTTTGTCTTCTAAACTGCCTCTGAAATAAAAGCTCCAAAAACATTTTTGATTATTGTGGTATCACTGAAGCAAATGAAAGTCCTTGGAGATGATTGCTTTGTAGATATCCCTCTTTAGAGATATAAATTCTGTTATGTTTGCTTAAAAACAGTTTCTTTCCTTTATAGAAACATTTTTTCTACTTCCTCCAACATTTCGCTATGAAAAACTTAAAATACACAGAAAAATTTAGATGCTAAAATTAATATTTTGCTCTATTTACTTTATTTCTTCATCTGTCAATCTTAGTTTTTTATGTATGGTGTGTTGAAAGTCCATTGACTTCAAAGATCTGTCAAAAATCTGACACAATATATGGGTTAGTTTTCGAAGAAGTAGGACATGCTCACTGAAGGAAGAGAACAAATTAGTTCTGTGACCATCTGACTTTCTTCTTGTTTTTTCAGGATGTGTTCCACATGGTAGTTGAGGTACCACGCTGGTCTAATGCAAAAATGGAGGTAATGTTTTGCTCTACATTAATGGTCAGACTTTTGGTGTTAGTTTTGATCTAGCCACACTGATATGCTCAAGAATTAAACAATCTAAACTTTTAAGATTTCCCTCTGCCTAGTCCCAATCAATTTTCCAGTTGCAGCTTCCATTACCTGCTAACCTGTATGTTCCAGCTAAGTGCAACCATTTGCTGTTTTCAAATATGCTCCAGCCTTTCCTGCTCTATACCTTTGCTTCTGACATTTCCAAAGCCCAGAATTACTTTTTCCTCCTCTGTCTTAATCTTTTTCAGTAGATCATTGACTCCTCCACAAGGTTTTCCATAGGCAACCCAGCTACAAATAATCTCATTGCAATTTCTGTTGCATCTTGTTAATATATTTCTCATGACACCTAACATATTTGGCTTTTAGTTATGTGTACTTACATATATATTTTCTATCACTTAAGCCTTTTGACAGTAACCATACTTGCATACATATGACAATCAAATGTTTTAATATTTTTAAATGCTTTAAAGGATAATTGAAGTTGGATATTACTTATTTTGCCCTTTTAATAAAAATCTTGGTATTTCTTGCTTTGTGCAATTGATAAATGTTCCTTTTCCCTTGTTGATAGTACATGTATGCCTCAAGTGAGTTTTCCACTTAATGGCTGATTATGGAAAAAAATTATTTAGGTTGGAATTATAAAATGATTGGAATGTAAAATGGAACAGCTGGTATGCAAAAATAGTTTGGCAATCCTCAAAAAGTTAAACATAGAATTACCATTTTACCCATAATTCTACTTCTAGCTATGTACCAAAAGAATTGAAACCAAGGGTTCAAACAGATCTTGTACACCGATGTTCATAGCAGTATTATTTACAGTAGCCAAAAGGTAGAAGCAACCCAAATGTTCCATCAACAAATGGATAGAAAAATAAAATGTGGTATGAATATATACAATGGAATATTATTCAGCCATGAAACAGAACAAAGTTCCAGTACATGCTACAACATGGGTAAACCTTGAAAAGAGTTATGTTGAGTCAAATAAGCCAAATACAAAAGGACAGATACTGTATGATTTAATGTATATGAAATATCTAGAATAAACAAATTAATAGAGATAAAAAATTGATTAGAGATTACCAGGAAAAGAGCAATGGGGGAGGTATTACTTAATGGGTACAGAGTTTGTCTTTGGGGCAATAGGAAAGTTTTGGTAATGGGTGATGGTGATAGCAGTACAACATGTAAATATAATTAATGCCACTAAATTGTACTCTTAAAAATGGTTAAAATGGGAAATTTTGATTATGTTACCACAATAAAAAAGCTTTAAAAATTATAAAAATGTTAGAAGTAAAATATATTTTTAATGAAATAGAGTGAGGGGATGTGCAAGCATGCATAGTATAATTTATTTCCTCAAAATCTTATTTGAAGAATATTTCATGGCCAAATATATAACAATACGAACATTTTAATTTCAGATTGCTACAAAGGACCCTTTAAACCCAATTAAACAAGATGTGAAAAAAGGAAAACTCCGTTATGTTGCAAATTTGTTCCCTTATAAAGGATATATCTGGAATTATGGTGCCATCCCTCAGGTATGTCTTCATGCAATTACTGAAAAATGTACATTTTAGCCTACCGTTATTAATAACAAGAGTTGAGGGAAGCAGATGTGGCTCAAGTGATAGAGCTTCTGCCTACCATATGGGAGGACCCAGGTTTAATCTCTGGGGCCTCCTGGTGAAAAAGAAGAAGAGAAAGTGTGCTAATGCAGCAAGCCAGTGCCCATGTAAGTGCCCGCACAAGTGAGTCATGCAGCAAGATGATGACGCATCAAAAAGAGAGACTAGGGTCGAAGCCAAACTCAGCATGTAAATGCAATGCCTTCCCCCCAGCGTGGGACATGACACCTGGGGATGAGCCTCCCTGGCAACGAGGGACCACTATCAACTACCAACTGATGATGCAACTGGAAAATGACCTTATACGGAAGGTTCAATGCGGATCAGTAGAATATCCATGTCTACATAAAATACCATGACTTTAAAATGCTGTTTGACCTAAAGTAAGGGGGAAATGGAAAGGAGAAATGAGTTTATATGGCTACGAGTTTCTAAAAAAGAGTCTGGAGGCTGGCAGAAGGTTTGCCCTCATGCACAACTGAGCAGAGTCAGAGAGACAGATAAAGCAGATACAACCCCCAGATATTGGTTCCTTTGAGGGCTAAAGAGACCCACGGGAGTTATGGTCATGGCCGATGGGGTTAACTACCAGGGCAGATGGCCCCTCTTTGGAAATGGTGTTTATGTGTGATGAATCTGGACTCAGATGGGATCTCCCTTCATAAGACTTTCATGCCAATGTGCTGGAGGTGCAGTTAATGTTGGGGTTTAAGATATATTTAGGGGATTTGAATCTCTGGACTGACAATGTGATAGCCAGATCCTGAGCCTCAACAGACTCCAGCACCTACAATCTGATTTATTGGAATTACCACACTCAGCTAAGATGGAGTTGAAGAAGGACAACCACCACACCATGGAGCCTAGAGTGATTACAACTGAAAATGGGAGGATTGCATCCAGCATCCAGGTGGAATCTGACCCTCCTCTTGACATAGAGGTGCAATGGACACAACCAATCCAATGTCCACATAGAAGAGGTGGCATTGGAATGGGAAAAGTGGACATAGTGGACGAAGGGTATGGGGAAAGGCAGGAAGAGATGAGAGGTGGAGGCGTCTTTGGGACATGGAGCTGCCCTGGATGGTACTTCAGAGGCAATCACCGGACATTGTAAATCCTCACAGGGCCCACTGGATGGAATGGAGGAGAGTATGGGCTATGATGTGAACCAATGTATATGAGGTGCAGAGGTGCCCAAAGATGTACTTACAAAATCCAATGGATGTGTCATGATGATGGGAACGAGTGTTGTTGGGGGGGGGAGAGGGGGGGGTGGGGGGATGGGGTTGAATGGGACCTCACATATATATTTTTAATGTAATATTATTACAAAGTCAATAAAAAATAAAAAAATTAAAAAAAAAAAAAAAAAAGAGAGAGACTAGGGGAGAGTCAAGGTGAAGCACAGCAGAAACCAGGAGCTGAGGTGGTGCGATTGACAGGGAACCTCTCTCCACATCAGGGGTCTCCAGGATTGAATCCCGTTGAATCCCAGAGGAGAGAAAATGAGAAGAGAAGGCAATACAGACAGCAAAAACAGCAGGGCAGGAGGAGGGGAAGGGGGAAAATAGATGAATAAGTAAATCTTAAAAAAAAAGATTTGGGAAGCCAGTGTAGCTCAGTGGTTGAGCTCCTTAAGAAAGGTTTTTCTGTAGTAGATTTTAAAGATAAAAAGGGTTAGTTAACTCATTTTAATACTTCCTCTTGAATCTTCAAGAAAAACCAAAAGGTAAATATTTATAATATTTAAATTCAGATTTGAGAATTTATTTTTTTGAAATATTTCTTTTTAAAAAGTATTTATTTTGAAATATTTCTTTTTAAATCTGGACTCTAAAATCTTTCTTACAGATGGAGTGGCAAGTCTAATAATTAAAAAGTGGTTAAACATGGATTTTATTTATTTTTAAATTTTTCGTGTGAAATTCCTTTTTTAAATATGGGGTGAAGGTGAAATGATTTGCCCGGAATCACACAGCAATTTCATGACAGAGTAAGCACTGATTTTTGACACCCGGCAGACCATGGTTTAAACTCCAGCCTGCCGATTCCTAGTACACCTAATTTGCTTCGGTTTCCTCCCCGCTGAGATAGGGATACTTCTATTTTAGCACTTAGCTCATGGTTATTATGAAGAATAAAGCGGTTAGTACCCAGCACATGTAAGTTCTCAGAGCTGTTGACTTTCACGTGTAGTGTCCTGATTCCTTCTTCTTTAGGCCGAGCTTTGTGGTAGAGTAATTATGGGATTGTTACCACAGCAGTCAACCCTTTGAGAAGAGGATGTCTACATTGGTTACCAAATTATCCCCAGCACAATGCCAGTTTATAGTAGGTTCTTATTTAATATTTGAATGAAGAATAACTAGAATGATGTCTACTTTAAGCAAATTATGTGCACTTAATTCTTGTTTGGCTAGGCTAATGCTGGGGTACTTAAGTTTTTTTATGTGAACTATTCAATTTAGTGTTTCCCTACTGATTCTGATAAATGCTTTGTTTTTATTAACCACTCAGTGTGTTAAATATAGAAACCCTGTGAGAGGCTCTTTGCATTAGTAGAACCTAGGTCAAACTCATCTAGCTTGTTAGGTAATCACAGAGTTGTTAATTTGCATTAGTAATGGCACTTTAACTTATATTTCAATTGATTTAGTATTTTTTTTCTCTCCCCTTCCCCCGGCCCCCCAGTTGGCTTGTTCTCTGTGTCCATTCACTGTGTGTTCTTCTGTGACTGCTTCCATCCTTATCAGTGACACTGGGAGTCTGTGTTTCTTTTTGTTGTGTCAGCTCTCTGTGTGTGCAGCACCATTCTTGGGCAGGCTGCACTTTCTTTTGCGCTGTGTGGCTCTCCTTACGGGGCACACTCCTTGCGCATGGGGCTCCCCTACGTGGGGAACACCCCTGCGTGGCATGGCACTCCTTGCGCGCATCAGCACTGCACATGGGCCTGCTCCATACGGGTCAAGGAGGCCCGGTGTTTGAACCGCTGACCTCCCATGTGGTAGGTGGACACCCTATCCATTGGGCCAAGTCTACTTCCCATAGTATTTAGTCTTGAAAGAACATCCTTTTGGGAAAACATTGCAAAATACTTATTCTTGTGTGTGTTGGAATTTGCTTTCTTAAACCTAAATTTCTGGCCAGCAGAGCTATCAGTTCTTTATGAGTTGCTCTGCAAGGACTCTGTCTTGCAGTTTAGCAAGGAAAGAAAGTCAGCAATCTAAAGCTCCAGAAAATCCCAATTAAACTTTTCAGTCTTGGTTCCTGGTCAAAGTATGATACTTACAC
Source organism: Dasypus novemcinctus (assembly GCF_030445035.2). Lineage (NCBI taxonomy): Eukaryota > Metazoa > Chordata > Mammalia > Cingulata > Dasypodidae > Dasypus > Dasypus novemcinctus. Next base: position 79,136,162 of record NC_080678.1, on the reverse strand, counting down.
CATCAGAACACTTCATTTCCATTTCAGTCTTTATGCCCATATAGCTCTGCTTTGGAAATTTGTTTTGAAGAAAGTCTAGTTAGTAGGAGATAATAAGTATCTACAAGAAAGAGTTCATCAAAGCAGTTTTCTTTTAATGTATTTGTAAAGTAAGTATTTAGGCTTATATTTGTTTGTGTTTGTTTCAGTTATTGGGTGGTGGTTGTCAATTTGTTTTAAATAGGATTATTGTTTTAGTTTAGTGTTACATAATAGGGGTTCTGGGATTTGATTGAAATTATTGTGTGTATTAAGATTCTAAAATGTGAATAAAGATTAAAATTTTTTAAACAAGAAAAAAATTACTGAAGATTTCATATTTTTGCAAGAACAACTCATAGGGTGTTATCTTTTAATGTCAACCTCATCCTTTCGTAAATAGCAATTATGGGAATGCTCTATGCCTTATTTTTTCAGACTTGGGAAGACCCAGGACACAATGACAAACATACTGGCTGTAGTGGCGACAATGACCCCATTGATGTGTGTGAAATTGGAAGCAAGGTAATGAAATCTGAATTTCTTTTTTAGTATTGGCATATAATTAATGAAATATGTATATATAGGTTATACTTCTAAAAATATTGTGAATAAAATACATGAATATTAGCAAAAATAGTGGTGTCTGAGTGATAAATTAAAGTTTCCATTTCATTCCAAGCATTTGTATGTTATAACTTGTGTATTTAAACCTAGTATAAAAAAAATGTGTATATGTACATGTGTGTATAAATGTGCAAATATATAAAAGAAGTAGACATGTTCTGTATTGCTGTAGAAGGCAGAGAATTAGTCAATAGGTAGAGTAGTAGGAGGAAAATTTCATCTTTATCCAAGATAAACCTTATTTAATGATTTGAAGTGAACAAGGATTTGGCCCAAGCTGAATGACCGCATGAGTCAGAAATTTATGATAAGAATTCCCCTATCAAATAAGATTACTCTAAGTTTCTGATTATGGTTATATTACTTTGCAATCTTTCTCAGGCTCAGGGAAATATTTAACAACTGAAAAGAAAGTTGTCATTCAGTTTTGTTTGTTTGTTTTTTAAACTTTATTTCAACTTTAAAAAATAAAATAACCGACAAAAGGCAGCTTAACAAATTATGGAATCATTACTTTAAAAAATCCTGTCCAGGCACATTTATCTTATTTAATCTTAAAAACAAACTCAGTAGTTTCTCCAGTGTTCTGAAAGATGAATAAATGAGTCCAGATTGGTTAAATGAACATGACCAAAGTTTTCTTGTTAATGAAAAAAATGAAGAAAAAAAAAATGCTTGATCATATTTACATCTCATAAAACTAAATCCCATATTCTTTTTTTTTAATCTGTAGCATTGATATAATACCATCTTTGCTTTTGCTAAAAAACTATTACAATATTACTGTTAACTATAGTCTAAGTTACTTTAGTTGTATTTTTCCCATGTGTTGCCATATTTTTAACACCTTGTAATAGAGGAACATTCTTTGATTTATATTGTTAACTGCACTCCTCATCTACCACCAAAATCACTAGAGTATACAGTCCCTAGATTATTCTCTAGCTGTCTTTCTATTAACATTAACCTCCCAAGATTATGTCTTTCAGCCACAATCACATGTATAAATTGGCAGTGTTTAGTTATACTCAATATAATGTGCTACCTTCAACTCTATCCATTTCCATATATTTATAGTCAACCTTATTAAACATTCTATATACATTCAACATGAGCTTCCCCTTCTCAACCTACATTCTGTCTCCTGCTAATCTATAGTTTAACTCCAAAATTTTACACATTGTATTTAGTTCATATCAGTGAGACCACACAATATTCATCCTTTTGTGTCTGGTTTATTTCACTCAGCATAATATCCTCAAGGTTCATCCATGTTGTCACATGCATCCCAAGTTCATTCCTTCTTATAGCTGAGTAGTATTCCGTCATATGTATATGCCACATTTTGTTTATCCATTCATCAATTGATGGGTACTTAGTTTGTTTCCATCTTTTAGCAATTGTGAATAATGATGCTATGAACATTGGTGTACAAATATATGTTTGTGTCTTGCTTCCAGTGCTTCTGAATATAGTCCTGGTAGCAGGATTGCTGGATCATATGGCAGTTCTATATTTAGCTTCCTGAGGAACTACCAAACTCTTCTGCAGAAGCTGCTGCGTTTTACATTCCCACCAATAGTGAAAGAGTGTTCCCATTTCTCCATATTCTCTCCAGCACTTGTAGTTTTCTGTTTTTTTTAATAATGACCATTCTGTAAAGTGTGAAATGATGTCTTATAGTTTTGATCTGCATTTCCCCAATAGCTAGAGATGTTGAGCATCTTTTCATTTGCTTTTTGGCCATTTGTATTTCCTCTTTGGAAAAATGTCTTTTCAAATCTTTTGCCTGTTTTTTTTAATTGGGTTGTCTTTTTGTTTTTGTTTTGTTTTTTTTTGAGGTACCTGGGATTGAATCCATGACCTCATATATAGAAAGCTGGCATTCAACTACGGAGCCACATTGACTTCCCTGAGTTGGTTTTATCATTTGTTTTGCTTGTTGTTTGTTTTTGATTTTTCAGATGGCACTGGGAACTGAAACCAAGACCTCCATGTGGGAGGTGGGCGCTCAACCATTTGAGCCACATATGCTCTTTCTTTTTATCATTGAGTTGTGTGATCTCTTTGTATAAAATGGAGGGAAGCGGACTTGGCCCAGTGGATAGGGTGTCTGCTTATCACATGGGAAGACCGCAGTTCAAATCCCAAGCCTCCTTGACCCATGTGGAGCTGGTTCATGTGCAGTGCTGATGTGGAGAGAAAGAAATAAAAAATAAAATAAATAAAATATATAAAATGGAACTCAAACCCTTATTGGATGTGTGCTTTTTTAGTTTTTCAGCTAACTAAGTGACTTCTTTAAAATTAAAGGTAAAGAAGCTACATTAAAATATATATTTAAACCAGTTATGTATAATTTATAGTTTGGAACGATCAGTCATAGTTTAATTACCTTTAATTATGTTGGTGATGTTCTTTTTTTTTCCCAAAGATTTATTTATTTATTTATTTCCCCTTCCCCCCTCCCCAGTTGTCTGCTCTGTGTCCATTCGCTGTGTTCTTCTGTGACTGCTTCTATCCTTATCAGCGGCACCAGGAGTCTGTGTTTCTTTTTGTTGTGTCATCTTGTTGTGTCAGCTCTCCGTGTGTGTGGCACCATTCTTGGGCAGGCTGCACTTTCTTTCGTGTTGGGTGGCTCGCCTTACGGGGTGCACTCCTTGCACGTGGGGCTCCTCTACACGGGGGACACCCCTGAGTCGCACGGCACTCCTTGCACGCATCAGCACTGCGCATGGGCCAGCTCCACACGGGTCAAGGAGGCCCGGGGTTTGAACTGTGGACCTCCCATGTGGTAGACGGACGCCCTAACCACTGGACCAAGTCTGCTTCCCTGGTGATGTTCTTAATGACCTACAAATAATAAGGGGTATCTGTTTTCCAACTTGGTAAGACTGATTAGGTGTTTACATTTTTAGCTTTTTAAAATTTACTGAAAGGAGCAATCGTAAGGTAAGTTTTTACATAAACTTGACAGCTTCCTTATTTCCTATTATCCACTAAGAAAAATTTTTCAAAGGTTTCTTTTAGTAGTATTATCCTGACTCTGGTTCTTCACTCTCAGGTATGTGCAAGAGGTGAAATAATTGGGGTGAAAGTTTTGGGCATTTTGGCTATGATTGATGAAGGGGAAACTGACTGGAAAGTCATCGCCATTAATGTGGAAGATCCTGATGCAGCCAACTATAATGGTAAGAAGTCTTTTTATGAGGAGTCTGAAGTCTTTATACCTCATCTTTTTTTTTTTTTTAAGATTTATTTATTTATTTCTCCCCCGCCCCGGTTGTCTGTTCTCTGTGTCTATTTGCTGCATCTTCTTTGTCCGCTTCTGTTATTGTCAGCGGCATGGGAATCTGTGTTTCTTTTTGTTGTGTCAGCTCTCTGTGTGTGCGGCTGAACTTCTTTCGCGCTGGGCAGCTCTCCTTACGGGGCGCACTCCTTGCGCGTGGGACTCCCCTATATGAGGCACACCCCTGCGTGGCAGGGCACTCCTTGTGCGCATCAGCACTGCACATGGGCCAGCTCCACACGGGTCAAGGAGGCCCGGGGTTTGAACCGTGGACCTCCCATGTGGTAAACAGATGCCCTAACCACTGGGCCAAGTCCGCCGCCCTATACCTCATTCTTAAGCACCACCAGTCTTAATATATGATGACAGAATTGTAAACCTTCACTCTCTTTAACCAAACTGTTAAAGAATGGAAGGGAAGAGTAAAACATTTGGCAAAGCATTATTATTTTCACTACTGATCTATTGTAATTAACAAAGTAAACTATTTCCTTCTCTTCAGGGGAAAAAACATCTGGTAATTAGGGCTTGCCTTACCATTTTCTTTTATCCTTCCCCACATATGAACACTCAGTTGCTTCGTTTATTTTTATTTATTGAGGTATAATTTGCATATCATAAAATTTACCCTTTTGTACTGTAAAATTCAGTGGATTTTTAAAAATATTTACAAAGTTGTAGAACCATCACCATTAATTCCAGAAAGCTTTCATCATCCCCCCAAAAATATCCTAATTTCTTTCATCCCAGGCCCTGGCCAATGCCCTATACTAATATAAGATGTTAGTAATACGGGAAACTGGGGAGTGGGTATAGCTCACAGTTGAGCACCTGCTTCCCACATGGGAGGTCTTGGGTTTGGTTCCTGGTGCCTCCTGAAAAAAAAAAAAAACAACAACAGACAAGCAAACAAAAATTACATCTCAGAGGAACTGATATGGCTCAGTGGTTGAGAGCCAGCTTTCCACATATGAGGTCCTGGGTTCAAGTCCTGGCCCAGATTCCTAAAAATGAAAGGAGGGGTGGGTAGGAAACTTAGTATTGGGTATATGGGAACTCCTTGTATTATTTTTGCAACTTTTCTGTAACTAAAAAACTCTTCTAAAATTTAAAAGTTTACTAGGAAAAAAAAGGCAACTGGAATACATTAATAGACTATTGAGAACACTCAAAAGTGATGTGAGCCAAGTATATATTTGGTGTAATTCCTTTTTTTTTTTAGGAAATTGACATTAAGATCAGCATCATTTTGACCCAGTAATTCTACTTTTAAATATCTGTTCCACAAAATTGCTCATAAATATATACAAAGATGTATGTATAAGGATATTCATTGTAGCATTGTTTAAAGTAGCAAAAACCTGTAAAATCGCCTACTATATGAACTGGCTAGATGATTAAATAATTATGGTCTGTCCAGATAGTAGAGTACATGTGTGGCTATTACCAAGAAGAAGTAGATTTGTATGTTTGGATGTGGAAAGATCACTAAGACAAAATGGCATTTTGTTTTGTTATTAAATTCATCTTACAAGGTGTGATTTCATATATGTTTTTAAAAAGTACATACATTTAGATCTATATTTGTGTTACGTTGCTAAAGCTGCCATAAAATGCGTAGACTTTTCTGATATGAATTTATTATTATAGTTTACAAGTTTATAGTTATGAGGCTGGGGAATTGTCCCAGTCAAGGCACCATCAAGGTGATGCTTTCTTCCTGAAGACCAGCTGCCAGTGATCCTGAAATCCTCTTGACACATAGCAAGGCATATGGCAGCATCTGCTGGCCTCTTCCTTCTCTTCCGAGTTTTGTTGCTTCCAGCTTTCTCTCTCTTTCTGTCTCCCTATTCATCCTGTTTGTAAAGGACTGCACTAAGAGGATTAAGAGCCACCCTGGGCCACAGCTTAACTGCAGTAATCTAATCAAAAGATCCTGCTTCCCATAGGTTTACACCCACATTAGCTTTAAGGACATGATTTTTCTGGGGTCCATACAGCTTCAAACCATCAAAATAAAGTCATGGAAGAAGGACTGGAAGAACACCAATCTTTTAATAGTGAAATGGGGAGAAGAGTGAGACGCTTGTATTTTTGTTCAGGTATTTCTGCATTGTTTAGATTTTGTACAGTGAGAGTGCATTGATCCATTTGTCATCTCTGTTTCTCACTGTGTCTATTTTTATATGTGCTACTTATGCAAAGTAGCATAGCACACATTAAGTGGCATGCTCTGGGCAGATTAGTAAAGCCAAGGTCTTCATTATGGTAACGCCATTTTGCTAGGGTATTACTTTATTCCAGTAGAAATTATTAGAATCCTGAGAACATTCTCTAGATGGTCCCATGGTGCAAGTAGTATGCTTCTTTCTCTAAATATCAGTCTAAGGCAGTGTCTGTTTGTCATCAGTTATATTCTGAAGAGTTTTTCTAGAGAAGGGAGAATTTTTGACTAGCCACAACTTCAGGAGGGAGACTGATACGTCCTTGATGTGGCATCAGGAAGCAGTTCTTAAATCTTCCTCCTCAGGTATCTCTGCATGGGTTTTGCCTATGCATACATAATGTACAGCATGAGGAGCAAACATCTACTGAGTTTTCCCACTTTTTTTTTTTTTTTTTTTTGTGCTCTAGGTTTCCCAATCTGGATCCAGCACACCTTTATAATGTCTAGTTTACAATCAGAGTTAATCAGCTCTTATATTTTTTTTAATTTCTGGGATTTCAGATTCTGTGTCAGGTGACAGATTTTATGTTAACTATAAATTCTTTGAAATCTACCAATGTTTAAATATTTCCCAGTTCATTTTGTAAATTTTTTATACTTTTAATGATTTTATGATGACAGAATGTTTGATATCCTTTAACTGTATAAATTATAGGTTAGACTTAAAGCAATTATTTTATTTTTTTTATTTTTTAGCAGTTATTTTATATAAATATAAATGTTTCTGCTGTTGAATCCATTCCTTCTCCCAGTAATACTTTTCCTGATAGACTTTTTAACATTTATATCTTCTGTTTGCTGGCATTTAGCAAGGGTTTGGTCAGTGTGATAACACTGATGTTATACATATTTGCCATACTGGGTCTTTCATTGCATAGCCCCCAACCATTCCTCTATCCTCTTATCTAATGGCACTTACTGTCTAATAGTTCTCTTACTAATTAATGTAAGAGCAATTGTAAGATACTGGATTTTTCCTTTTAATGCGTATATATATTATCAATGAAGTGATTAACTCCAATATTATCTTAAAATTCTTAGATAATCCATAGTAAGTACTTGATACATTTTTTGTGCATTAATAATTACTTATGCATCTTGCTATCTGCTTATTCTCTTCTTAGATATTAATGATGTCAAACGGCTGAAACCTGGCTACCTGGAAGCCACTGTGGACTGGTTTAGACGGTACAAGGTTCCTGATGGAAAACCAGAGAATGAATTTGCTTTCAATGCAGAATTTAAAGATAAGGTTAAGAAAAGCCATTTGAATTGTAGCTTTAGGCCTGTTTGCTTTCAGACTTATAATTTTTTTTTTAAGATTTATTTATTTTTTTATTTCTCTCACCTTCCCTCCCCACCTCCCCGCAGTTGTCTGTTCTCTGTGTCTGTTTGCTGTGTGTTCTTCTTCGTCTGCTTCTGTTGTTGTCAGCAGCACCAGAATCTGTGTCTCTTTTTGTTGCATCATCTTGCTGTGTCACTCTCTGTGTGGGCGGCACCATTCCAGGGCAGGCTGCACTTTCTTTCGTGCTGGGCGGCTGTCCTTACAGGGCATACTCCTTGTGTGTGGGGCTCCCCTACGCAGGGGCACCCCTGCGTGGCACGGCACTCCTTGCGCACATCAGCACTGCGCGTGGGCTAGCCCCACACGGGTCAAGGAGGCCCGGGGTTTGAACTGCGGACCTCCCATGTGGTAGACAGACGCCCTAACCACTGGGCCAAGTCCACTTCCCCAAACTTACAATTTAACCATACTGTTACCATATAAAGTCTATCGGGTTTATAAAACAAAGGTCTAAAGACATAAGACAGTCTTGATGTTGATTTATTCATTTAAATGTTCTCCGTTTTTGACACAAGGAAGTGATTCAAAACAGACAAAGTGTCAGGTTTTGAGAAAATTTTGATAATAGGAAAAGAACATTTTCCAATGATTATAATGCATATCTCTTCAAATTATAGGACTTTGCAATTGATATTATTAAAAGCACTCATGACCATTGGAGAGCATTAGTGACTAAGAAAACCGATGGAAAAGGAATCAGTTGGTAAGCTTTTGGCTTTTTTCTCCATGTTTAACGCATGAAACAGACCAGCTTGCTCCAAAGGTTTTTAATAACCCTAAGACACCATTTACTTTGAACAGAGATAACTGGTTTTGCCCGTCAATGCTTGAGTGGGAAGGCAAAATCCATACATAAACAATTGAAGTGTCTATAAAATACTCTCTTAATAAGTGCAAACTAAAATTATAAAGGGGACTGTGAGATCGGAGCTGCTTAAGGGTAATTGGGAAAGGCTGCCAAGCATCAGGGTGCGCAGAATGTATTAGATAAAGTAAGTTTGATTAATGATGTAAATTTATAAGATGTATCACAACTAAATCAGGATCTACTATGTGCACTGAATTGTAACTACCATTAATAAGAATAGCTAATGTTTATTGAACAGTTAGTATCTGCCAAGCACATAATTGAGGTATAGAGAGATTAAACTTAACTTTCCTCACACCGTAATAAATGTTGGAGCTAGGACTCAGTCCCTGCCCGAAACCCATCTTCTTTATCAGTACAATACACTTCTCTTAGGTATTTAAATATTTATAAGAGGTTATCCACTATCATCACTTAACTAATGTTGTTCTGGAAATACTAGCCAGAAATAAGAAATATGAATAGAAATAAGATGTAGAAGTATTGGAAAATGAGGGATTCAACTCAGGGAGACTGCTACGGCTCTGGTTGTGCACCAGTTTTCCACATGGAGGTCCTGGGTTCAACCCCTAGCACCACCTAAAAATAAATAAAGAAATAGGCTGAGATTTATTTTTTTAAAAAAGCTTAGTTGAATTTATTTATTACCTTGTAGTAAGGAATACCTTTCAAAATGGAGCAGAAAACTCAAAATCCATAAAAGAAAGGTTTACTCACAATATTTCTGTTTTTGTATACCAGAAGACAATTTTCCCCAGTTTCTTTTATTTTCTTCACATGGCAAAGGGCTAAATTCCATAGTTTACAAATAGATATCCAAGTCAGTAAGAAAAAAGACTAACAACTTAATGAAGGGGAAAAGGGGACAAGGCAGTTTATATATTAAAAGATGAACAATCTCATAATGTAAAATGCAATTCAGTAAGATAATGTTACTCTCTACTAGATTTGTAAAAATTTTCAAAGTTTGATGATAGCCAGGGATGTCAAGGATAATATATATAATTGGTGAGAGAAACAAAAACAGGCAACAAGCCTGTGGATACAGCTTTTCTGAAGGGCAATTTGGCATGTCTAGTCCAAAAATTAAAAATACATGTATTTTTCTTTATAGCAACACTCCTAGGACTGTATCTTAAAGATAATGCCAAAAAATTCATCAAGAAATATGTATAAGGCTGTTCATTGCACCCGTATAGTAGCACACTATGTGGCACACTTTAAAAAAAAAACTAGATCTATATATGGTGATATGGAATGATGTCCAAAATATATTAAGTAGGAAAAGCAAAGTCCATAGTAATATATTAATATGATCCCATCCCAGCAAATTCAATGCACACACGCACAAAACACACACATCTATCTCAGTATCTATTTAAAAAATTTTTTTCTGGAGAGCAGCTAAAGGACTGTAAGTAGTGCTTGTCTTTGGAGACAACCCTTTGGAGAGTGGAGGGACACTCTTGTTTTGTGACTTTCTGTACTTCTAAAATTTTCTATTTTTAATTTTTTTAATGTCATAATTTATCTGGGAAGTAGCATTTTTTCCTGAGTATGAGAAAAATCCTAATGTATAAAAAATAGTTTTTCCAGGAATATTCTATTCCATGAGTCAGGATAAAGTCCAGTAAAATGGAAACATTGCCCTTCCATGAACAACAGAAAAATTGAGTACATTAACACATTTGTATGAAAATGTTTAATCATAGTGCTTTGTTTTTAAGTTAACGTCTCTATTTTGTGGTATTTTATTATTTCTGTGGAGACGTACTTAAGGTGTGTTAAGTAACAGATAACTGCAGATATTTCCTATTTCATTTTAATAAAACATCTCAATATACCCATATATAAAAATAAATACTACGATAATTGATGTATAGGAAAGGGATATTTGAACAATGATAATAAAAAGAAAACATTTTTAAAAGATCACTTATAACCATACTGTTTCCAGAGACACCCCTACTAACATTTGGAATTTTTCTTTTTATAGTCCTTTGTGTGCATATATAATGCTTTTTTTTTTTTTTTTGATAATGAGGATCATATTGTATGTACAATTTGTTTTAGGATGTTTTTATTTAACACCATGTTATAAGCATTTCCTCATGTCATAAAAAATAGTATTTTTATAATATATAGTATTTAAAATAGTTGGGAAACCATTTTTGATCATTCCCTATTGTTGGACATTTTGATTGCTATCAGTTTTTCTCTTAAAATATCAATAGTGAAATAGTGTCTGGCAAACATCTTTCTAGATGATTTTTAAAATCTTCAATTGGGTTCTTAGAAGTAGAATTTCTCTATCAAAGCATATGAACTTTTTAAAAGTTTTGAACACATTTTACCAAATTTTTTCCCACAGATGTTGAACTCAGTGTTATTCCTGCCAGAATTATTTCTCTCAAATATCTCACCAACAATGACAGGAACTGGCTTTTTGGAATTATTTTTCTTTCATTATTTTCCAATTAGGAAAAAAAGTCTTATTTTTATATGTATTTCTCAGCTCTGTCAATGAGAAATATAAGCCTTCAATCTCAGGTTCTTAAATCTGAATTTAAGTGATTTGAATTTAATTAAATCTATAAGTAAAACTGACCACAAGAATAGCTGTACTGGGAAACGGACTTTGGCCCAGTGGTTAGGGCGTCCGTCTACCATATGGGAGGTCCGCGGTTCAAACCCTGGGCCTCCTTGACCCGTGTGGAGCTGGCCATGCGCAGTGCTGATGCGCGCAAGGAGTGCCGTGCCACGCAAGGGTGTCCTCCGCGTGGGGGAGCCCCACGCGCAAGGAGTGCGCCCGTGAGGAAAGTCGCCCAGCGTGAAAAGAAAGAGCAGCCTGCCCAGGAATGGCCCGCCCACACTTCCCGTGCCGCTGACAACAACAGAAGTGGACAAAGAAACAAGACGCAGCAAATAGACACCAAGAACAGACAACCAGGGGAGGGGGGGGAATTAAATAAATAAATAAATCTTTAAAAAAAAAAAAAAGAATAGCTGTAGCTTGCCCAAACAAGTAGTGACAGTGTTTAATATAGGTGAGAAAGCTTTCAATTAAACCAGACTTAAATGTCATCTGGTTATTTTTTAACTCTTAAGAGCGAATTTTTTGTGACTTATGATTTCTTTTATTTTATTTAATAGCATGAATACAACAGTGTCTGAGAGCCCCTTCAAGTGTGAGCCCGATGCTGCCAAAGCCATTGTGGATGCTGTATGTAAAATTTTCCTTAAAAAAAGAATACCTGGTGGCAAAAAAAAAAAAAAAAAGTGCTAAATGGGGAAGAGAAGTGCTTTCAATAAATATTTGAGTACCTCTCATACTCATATTACTGTGTAAAGTCTTGAAATTAGAAACCTTGGACACACAAAAATACCCTTTTGAGGGGAGCAGCTGGGGAGTGGTCCTGGTCAACCATATGTTAAAAAGATAGCAAGTAGTATAGTTTATAAAAATCAAAATGATTCCAGAATGTACCAAGTAACCCAAGTGCCTGTATACCTATCATAAGTCATTTTTCACAAAAGAACAAATGAGAATTTACTTGGCCTGGTTAGAGCAAGGAATTTATTAAATTTGGGGTACTATTGTAGGAGTGGTTTAAATATTAAAAAAGACTCATGTGAGGTAATAAACCATTCATCATGGAAATAATGTTGTTTTTGTGCTATTTTTGGATTAGCCTAAAGATAGAACTAGGTCATCTTAAATTATTCTCATTTATAATATTTTAAAAAATCAAAGAAAATGAGATCTGGCTTGTAAATGGGGTAGTAGAAAGTAAAAAGAACAATTTAAAGATGAAGCCAGTATGTTTAGATTTATCTTTAATTATATATGAATCCTGACACTTAGGAGTTAGAATGGATAAGTAGGAAGGGAAAAGTCAGTGGTTGACTCTTTAATGAGAACACTTTGTTCACATTATTTATATATATATAAAATGTCCTTATATGTGCATGAAATTAGTTTTTCTTTATTTCTTTAAAAAATAATTATTATTATTCTCCTGTGTCTTTAAAAGCCAGGAGGCTTTAATCTGCTAGTTTCTCTTGGTAGTACAGCAAACCTTGCCTTTTTCTGTATGTTATTGTTTTTAGGACCTGAAAACTAGGATAGCTGTCTTCTGTTCAGATTAGTTTTTGTGTCAGTATCCTTTTTAGCTTTTTTTTTTTTCTGGGATTAGACTAATATATTTTTAACTTTTAATTTCAGTTACCACCACCTTGTGAATCTGCCTGTACATTACCAACAGATGGTAAGGTCTACTTTCTAGCAAAATTACATTAAACATTGTGTATGTGTGTGCATGTGTACACGCTTACATACATGTGGAGAGAGGGGGAAGGAAAAGGAAAAAAGAAACCTTTTCAGAGTTCCATAATTTAGTGGAAAGAAAGATGGACTGCTGCATATCCCCTTTATTGCCAGTTTCTGTCACAGTGGTTTTCAAACTGACCCACAATATTTCCGAGTTGCGTGTAAATGTCTCATGGACACTGAAGGGGCACCTGATTGGGCTGGGCTCTATGTCCCCATGTGAACACAAGCTGCTTCTCCCAGAAAACAGTTCTGCTTCTCTTCCCATTTAGATGTTAGAATTCTCTGTAAGGTTCTTTTGGTGAGAAAAACATGTTTGAAAATCACACTTCTATAGGATTAGCCTCAAGAATGAGGAAGCTCAAAAGAAAATGCTGTGACAAATGACCTGTTTTGCTCTAGTAATTTTGCGTGTATGTATATTTGTTTTATGATAATCCATAGTAGGATTCATTAAAGCAAGTATGTTATTTTTATTACATGTTGGATGTAATTTTGATTCTTAGCAGGAATTCTAATTTGTTTTTCTTTTCTTTGAATATAGTGGATAAATGGTTCCATCACCAGAAAAACTAAGGAAATTTCTCTGGAATACAAAGCTGATACTGCTGTGTTCTTTTCATCTTGAAGTATTAGTTGCAAAAGTAGTAGCTTTTCAAAGCTTTAAATTTATAGAGCTAATCTTCATAAACCAAATTCTGCTGTGACCAATCCCAGATATTCAGAATGTTGTCTGTCTAAAAGCCTTTTTCATTTTCATATTTCAACTAAGATAACTTTATTACATGCTTAAATATAAAAGCAGATGTTGTAATTTGAAAGTCATTTGTGAATAGATGTGAAAGATAAACACATACTGGATGTATATGTTTACCATGTGTTAGAAATAAAATTATTTTGCTGAAATTCAGTTTAGGATATTTTTATTTTATTCTGAAGCCTGACATTACCAAGCAGGAATGGGTACTTTTCAGTGTTTGTTTTCTATCAAGGATCTTAAAATTCAATTTTATAATTACTTGTTAGACTAAAACTGACTGCTTATTCTTAGGGACCTGAGAATGGAATCTTTTAAACTTCTGGTTGTTTTGATACTATGCTTCGTTACATAATTGTTGGCATCCCATTGTAAAGCAAAGGCTTTACATCTACTTATTAACTCTGTACTATGTCAGTTACCAGCCACTTGAAACCTCAGTTCCCTCATCTGTAGAACAGATCTTATTTGTGTAATAGCATGTGGTGAGCAGTCAGCTTTGTTTTTTTTAAAGAGGTACCAGAGATTGAACCCAGACCTTGTACATGAGAAGCAGGCATTCAACCAGTGAGCTACATCTGCTCCCCAGCGAGAGTTGTTTTTTGCGTTTGTTTGTTTGTCCATGTTTAGGAGGTACCAGGGATCAAACCTGGGACCTCGAACATGGAAACAGGCACTCAACCACTTGAGCTACATCAGCTCCCCAGATTTCTTTAGTTGAAATTTTTATTGAGATAACTTTGGATTCACAGTACACTAGACTTAAATGTAGAGATTCCTTGTACACTTTATCTACTTTCCCCCAATGGTAACATTTTCGGAAACTATAGTATATTAACATTACATCTAGGACATTGACATATACAAGTCACTGTTCTTATTCAGATTTCTCCAGTTTTACTTTTTTTTTTTTTTAAATTTCTCTCCCTTTCCCCCCCTCCCCCAGTTGTCTGCTCTCTGTGTCCATTTCGCTGTGTGTTCTGTGATTGCTTCTGTCCTTACCAGCTGTACCGGGAATCTGTGTTTCTTTTTGTTGTGTCATCTTGTTGTGTCAGCCCTCCATGTGTGTAGTGCCATTCTTGGGCAGGCTGCACTTTTTGCGCTGGGCGGCTCTCCTTATGGGGTGCACTCCTTGCGCGTGGGGCTCCCCTACGCGGCGGACACCTCTGCATGGCGGTACACTCCTTGCGCGCATCAGCACTGCGCGTGGGCCAGCTCCACACGGGTTAAGGAGGCCCGGGGTTTGAACCACGGACCTCCCATGTGGTAGGCGGATGCCCTATCCATTGGGCCACACCCGCTCCCCAGTTTTACTTTTACTCACTTGTATGTGTGTGTATGTGGGTGGGGGGAGTATGTTCTATACAATTATATACATTACAAGGATGTCTTGTTACCACTTTATAACCACACCGATGCGTTCTCTTTCACACCCAGCCCTGGCTCTTGCAGTCATTAATCTCTCCTCTTTTCTAAAATTTTGTCATTTCAAAATGATTATATAAATGGAATTGTACATATATTACCTTTTGGGATTGGCTTTTGTTGTTCAGCCTCATTCCCTGGAGATTCATTCAAGTTGTTGCATATATTGATAGTTTGTTCCTTTTTTTAGTCATTCCTTTTTCTTACTGGGTAATATTCCATGGTATGTATGTACCACAGTTTGTTTAGCCATTCACCTATTGAAGGATGCTGCGCTAAGTCACCAGTCCTTTGCCTCAAAGGGAAGGCGACGCAGAACTTAGAGAAATAAAAGGACAGAGAGAGAGAGACATGAGAGGAAATAAAGATGGGACCAGGGGACTCACAGCTTCTGAAACTGAGAGCCTCAACCCTAATTTCACATCATATTTATCAGGTACTCCAAAGCAGCTGTTCCTCATCAGCACGGCGACGTTTACAATAACTGGGGACAAGTGCAACAAATAGGGAACAGATAAGCCTGTTTCTCACAATAGAAGGACATCTAGGCTAATTCCAGGTTTTGACTATTACAATTAAAGTAGCTATGAATATTCATATACAGATTTTTATATGGTCATAAGCTTTTGTTTCTCTGGGAAAAATGCCCGGTAGTACAATTGCTAGGTGGTATGATAGGCATATGTTTAGTTTTATAAGAAATTGCCAAATTGTTTTCCAGGGTGGCTATACTGTTACACATTTCCAGCAGCAAGATATGAGTGACCCATTTTCTCCACAGCCTTTATTTTAGCCATTCTCTTAGATGGGTAGTGATCTCAATGGCAGTTTAATTTCCAGCACCTTTGTGGTATTTTTTTTTTTTTTTTAAAGATTCATTTATTTTTTATTTATTTCTCTCCCCTCCCCACTGCCAGTTGTCTGCTCTCTGTGTCCATTTGCTGTGTGTTCCTCTGTGACCACTTCTATCCTTATCAGTGGCATGGGAATCTGTGTTTCTTTTTGTTGCGTCATCTTGCTGCGTCAGCTCTCCGTGTGTGCGGCGCCATTCCTGGGCAGGCTGCACTTTCTTTCACGCTGGGCGACTCTCCTTACAGGGCGCACTCCTTGCATGTGGGTCTCCCCTACACGGGGGACACCCCTGCGTGGCAGGGCACTCCTTGTGCGCATCAGCACTGCGCATGGGCCAGCTGCATACAGGTCAAGGAGGCCTGGGGTTTGAACTGCGGACCTCCCATGTGGTAGGCAGACACCCTATCTATTGGGCCAAGGCTGCTTCCCTGTGGTTTGTTTTAATCTTTTTGGTTTACCTGGTGCTGCTGGGGCTCTTCATGGTCCCTGCTGATCCTGGCTGAGGGGGCTGGACCTTTCTCAGTAAAGACGGGTTGGTTAGATCCCCTTACTGCTGCTGTCACTTTCCTCCCCACTGTCCCGATGTCCCTGGGCAGGAGAGGAGAGACTTGGGCCATGGCAACAAAGAGGCTTCAGCCTGCTCACCCACCACTTGCCACAGTATCTCTTGGTAGAAAAGGGGAGTCTCAAGCCTTGGGGGAAGGACAGTGCCACCCTGGTTGCTTATTTCTGGAGGGGCCCCCATCGCTCCTGCTTGCTGATGGTGTTGGGCTCACCAGAGGAGCTCCCATCTGATCCACGGGAGGACTGAGCCTCCCTGGGCTGCCTTCTGTTGCTTGGCTGGATGTTGGGATATGCCAGGTCTGGCAGCCTTCTGTTGGGTGACAGGATGCAAGATGCCCTGCTGCTCTACTGCTCCTCTAGTTCTGGGGTCCCAAACCAGCAGAAGAAGCTTTAGGTAAGTGGAACTTTCTTCCCCATTAGTGATACTGGATAAAAGCTATCCGTGTACTAAAACCAGAAAGAAATTCTAAATCCTAGGACAACAGCTGTTCAACAAACATTCCTTGAGATCTGACTTTGCGCCAGACACTGCTTTCAGTTCTGGGGATGCAGCGTTGAACAAAACGGATTAAGTCACTGTTAGCGTCTAGGTCAATGCCAGGAGCAGCAGACGGCTACTGCAACTGGGGAGCGCGTCCTGTTATCTGTTAAATGCCGGCAGCCTTTGCCATCTTTCTGGCCTCAGCTTGGGACCCAGACCAAGCAAGAAGAGGACATCAAACTGTACCTGGAAGGGCTGCCCCTACCCAGGAACCTTTCAACCTGGTTGAGACAGACTAGAGTTTGAGAAATTTTGCTTTTAGAGGCTGAGCCCAAGAAATGCTGTTGAGTTACTATTACCGTGAACTATAAAGAATGTCTGTGTGTCTCAAGGAATGTGTATTCTATCTTTGTTCTGCTTTTGTTTACTTTTTGTTTCAGTTATCTTTACTGCATAATAATAAATCATCCCAAACTTCATGGTATGAAACAACCACCGTTTGATTATGCTCAGGGATCCTATGAGTTAGGAATTCAGAAAGGGCATAGCTGGGATGGCTTGTCTCCGCTCCACAATGTCTGTGGCCTCAAGCTGCGAAGACTTGAAGGCTGGAGGTGGCTCCACAGCAAGAGGCTGGAATTGCCTGAAGCTTGTTTACTCACTGACTACTGGCTGTGACCTCAGCTGTGGCTGTCGGCATGACTGTGTGTGTTGCCTTTCCATGGGGCTACTTGGGTTTCCCCGCACAGTGGCTGGGCTCCAAAAGCTAGTGCCCCAAGTGAACCAGGCAGAAGCTGTATCACCTTTCATGACTTGCCTTGGAACCCACACAGCATCACTTCTGCCATAGTTAAAAGCCACTCCCAGGGAAGCGGACTTGGCCTAGTGGTTAGGGCGTCTGTCTACCACATGGGAGGTCCACGGTTCAAACCCCGGGCCTCCTTGACCCGTGTGGAGCTGGCCCATGCACAGTGCTGATGCGCACAAGGAGTGCTGTGCCACACAGGGGTGTCCCCGTGTAGGGGAGCCCCATGCACAAGGAGTGCGCCCCATAAGGAGAGCCGCCCAGCGCAAAAGAAAGTTCAGCCTGCCCAGGAATGGCGCCGCACACATGGAGAGCTGACACAAGATAACACAACAAAAAGAGACACAGGTTCCCATGCCACTGACAACGACAGAAGTGGACAGGGAAGAGCATGCAGCAAATGGGCACAGAGAACAGACAGCTGGGGCAGGTGGGGGGCAAGGGGAGATAGGTAGGTAGGTAGATAGATAGATAGATAGATAGATAGATAGATAGATAGATAGATAGATAAACAAATCTTTAAAAAAAAAAAAGCCACTCCCAGTTCAAGGGAAGGGAATATAGACCCTGCCTCTTGAAGGGAGAGGAGTGTCAACGTCACACTGTAAGAAGAACCTGTGGGATAGGACATACTGTTGAGACCATTTGTGGAAATACAATCTGCTCTATTTTTCATCAACAGTTTCCCTTGTAATAATGGAAACCACATTTAGTAAGAATGCCATATGCTTTGACACATTATCTCATTTAACACACAGATAATCTCTCTCTCTTTTTTTTTTTTTTTTTAACTAGAAAAAGATTAGAGAACCTAAGAAACTTGCCACCAGTCACTCAGTTGGTATGTGGTATAGGCAGGATTTATGCCCAGATGACTTAACGTTGAGATAATTGATTTTCTTGCTGTTTTACATTACATCTCTGTCTTCAAAAGCATTATTAATTGGGACTTATCCATCAAACTGATGTCCTGTTATCTATTAATTATTCCCTTTTCGTTAAGCTTTGTTGTTTCTAATGTTTTAGCTCTTTGTTATATTTGGGGATGGCTTTTTCTCTTTGAATTATTTTCTAAGGATAAACTTCCAGGGGTAAATTGCAGAGTCACAAGATATTCACAATTTGTTCTTATATTGACATGCTTTCTGCAAACCTTTTGCCAGTTTTTAACACAGCATGTGATTACTTTTTCATCAGGCTTGGAAATCAAACAGGTCTGGGTAAATTCTTTAACCTGTATCAGCTTCAGACTTCCCATCTGTAAGATGGCAATAGAACCAGCCATCACGGGCTGGCATGAGAATTAAATGAGAGGATGTACATGAAAGGTCTCACCCAGTGCCAGTGTTACAGTAGGTGTTCAGTAAATGCTGCTTGTTCATAGTTGTAATCTCAACACTGTGATCAATGCATTTTTTTTTTTCAGATAAGGAAACTCTAAGTGTTGTCCCAGTTGTGGAAGGGGTCTGAATGAGAACTCATTGAAAATTCAAAACGCATTTTCATTGTCACTGAGCCCAGGCCTGCGTGAACTACAGCTGTAATAGCAATTACTTCCTACCTGATAAGCATACTCACTCTGCAAGGGCTGACATTATGTTTTTGCTCATAAAGTTCTTTACATTTAGAAAAAGCTACACCTACTGCTTTCTGGGGGTTCTCTGGGCAGGAGTGAATTTGCTTTTACATTGACAAGAATGCTGTGTAAATTGCTTCAAGTGGAAAAGCATTTATTTAAGAGTTAAAATTTTGAATCACTTGCCACATGGTTCATTAATGCCGCTGCTGGTCTTCGGGATCTTTTCCTTAGTTATTACAAAACCTTTAAAATAACAGAATATACTCGCCAGAAATAAGATTAAGCAATGAGAACCACAATGTCAGAATGAGTTAGAATAAGCACAGGCAGATGTGGGAAAGATGTTTAACATCATATCATAGATATGAAAACAGAAGGTTGTAGTACACAAGAGCAGTAACCGAAAGCAAACTCTGGCTTAGGGGCTGGGTCCTGCCCTTAGCTGGCTTTGTAAATAAATTCTCTAGGAAC
The DNA here is from genome assembly GCF_030445035.2 of Dasypus novemcinctus. Taxonomy (NCBI): domain Eukaryota; kingdom Metazoa; phylum Chordata; class Mammalia; order Cingulata; family Dasypodidae; genus Dasypus; species Dasypus novemcinctus. The sequence continues at coordinate 79,116,524 of NC_080678.1, read as the reverse complement.
AGTCACTCCCGTCTACTTACACACTGGCTGCCTTCATGCTACAATGGCAAAACTGAGTAGTTGGGACAGAGACCACATATGGTCCCCAAACCGAAAATATTTACTTTTTGACCAATTACAGAAAAATTTTCCCAACCCCTGCTCTATTGTACAATCCTATCTGTAGTGTTTTGGGGGAAAGATACATTAATGGCTGTGCTTGTATGGGCATAGAAAATTTCTGGGTGGAGGAAAAAAGAGTTTATAGAGATTACCTTTGGGGCAGGGAACGTGGAGTTAAGCAAGGAAGAGGCATTTCCTTCCACTTTACCAGCTTCTGTACTCTTTGAGTTATTTTCTAGAAGCATGTATAACTTTAAAAAAATTTTTTTTTTTTTGAAAAGCAAATAAAGCAGGAGAACAGTGCTCTCAGATAAATGGTGGAGAAGGGCTCCTGGTCCAAGGTAGCCTCTCTCCAAGTGGTACCTGCACTGAATCATCAGCAGTAGTTATTTAAAACAAAAACAAAAACACAAAAACAAAAACAAAACACATAAAAATCTAATCAGGGAAGAGGACTTGGCCCAGTGTTTAGGGCGTCCACCTACCACATGGGAGGTCAAACCCTGGGCCTCCTTGACCCGTGTGGAGCTGGCCCATGTGCAGTGCTGATGCGCACAAGGAGTGCCCTGCCATGCAGGGGTGTCCCCGCGTAGGGGAGCCCCACGCGCAAGGAGTGCGCCCCGTAAGGAGAGCCGCCCAGCGCGAAAGAAAGCACAGCCTGCCTAGGAATGGCGCCGCACACACGGAGAGCTGACACAACAAGATGACGCAACTAAAAGAAACACAGATTCCCAGGCCGCTGACAACAACAGAAGCGGACAAAGAAGACATTGCAGCAAATAGACACAGAGAACAGACAACTGGGGCGGGGGGAGGAGTTGGAATGGGAGATAAATAAATAAATAAATAAATAAATAAATAAATCTTTTTAAAAAATTTAATCAGAACTGAGAGGGGCTGGGCCTGGAGTCTCATTTTTAACCAGTTCCCCAGGTGGGTTTAATGCACGCTGATGTTTGAAAGCACTGCCGTAGTCTTAAATTTCAGGGATTGGCAAACATTTCTCAGTGGCTTTAATATGATCAGTGTGCGTTAATTGATTCCAGCAAATGTCTAACCACAGCGAGAGCAGCAAAACAACTCCCATTTATGGGCACTTCCTAAATGTCAGGCTTGTACCACAGGCTTAATGTATGTGCTGTGTCTCCTCTAATTCTCTCAGCAGCTCTAAGTTGAGTGTTACTGTGAGGAGCATGGGTCCAGGCAGGTTAAGTAAGCTACCTACATGTCAGGCCACCTAGTTGGTGCCAGGCACTGTCCTAGGGGCAGGGGATGTGGAGACATTACTCCAGCCCCCTGGAACTCCCCATACTCGGTGAATCTCCTCTCTTTCGTGCTGCTCACCAGGCAAGCCCCTTGGTGCTGGTTTGCTTCTGTGAGGCAGTCTCAAGAGACCAGCCAGCTGGGCCACAGTTTGCACACCTGCAAAATGAGGGACTTAACAAGGTCCCTCTGAAAGCCGCCTTCTTACTGTGTAGCACGTATGTCAGCGTGGCAGTGTCGCTCGCAGCTCCTCGCTGCTGCATCCCTGCTCCCAGGCCCTCCTGGGCTGGCATGTCCTCCTCCCGCCTTTCCTTTTTGAGACAGGTGGAGTCACCACCCCCATCTCTGCGTCAGGACTATTTTCCTAGCACCACCGTCAACCCATCTCTCCGCCCAGCTCATTAAAATAAATCATGTATCCCAAAATAGCCGGCCAGCCCCTCTCAAGCAGGATTGTCACCTTGTTTAGACCCCAGTCAATTGCCTGGTACCGAGCCCAGAGGAGTTCAGTAAATGCAACTGGAACAATTCTCAAATGGCTTTGCTGCCCTCCTCGAGTTGATCAGAGCAAGCAGTCTGATGATTGCCGCTTCCACTGAGAAGAGCTCCCGAGCTCTTGGCTTTACACGCGCACAGTGTTGTTTCGTTTTAAGGGTCCTCTTTGACTCTTGGTTCCACTTATTATATTTCCTTATAGGTGTCCATGTTCCCCCCAAAAATATTAAGACCATAGAAAAGGAAAGAAATAAGAGAAAAAGAATAACAATTTTTTTAAAAGATGAAAAAGGAACCATAAAAGAACAGGAAGAAAAAGAAAGTAATTAGAGTGAAAAACCATAAAGAATAAAAAGGAATAAGAATAAAAAAGGTGGAGTAAAAAGAAACAGGGAAAAAAATAGATTAAGAGACTGGAAAGATGAGAAGCAAGAAAATGAAAAGCAAACAAGAAGGTAGAATGAAAGAAAAGCAGCAGAAGAGGGAAAAATGACAGAAAGAAAAGAAATAAGGACAAAAAAGAGATAAAAGAAGGAAAAAAAATAAAACAGAAAAAACAGGCTTACCTCTCAGGCCACTAGCAACTGTCTCAGGCTGCCAGTGCTCACCAATCACCCTGCAGCCCGCCCTCCCCAGGTAAGGTACCAGGGTGTAGAGAAAAGAATAAAGAATTTAAAAAGTAATATAATATAGGTTAGCAGATGTGGCTCAAGCAGTTAAGCACCTGCTTCCCACACGGGAGTTCCCAGGTTCAGTTCCCGTGTGCCTCCTAAAAAAAATGAAAAGACAACATGCAAACAAATGGCAAAAGCAACTCAGGGGAGCTGGTATGGCTCAGTGGTTAAGCGCTGGCTTTCCACATATGAGGTCTTAGGTTCAATCCTTGGCCCCAGTACCTCAAAAAATAAGAAATCATAAAAACCTAAAAAAGGGAAACAGATGTGGCTCAACCAACTGGGCTCCCACCTACCATATAGGAGGTCCAGGGTTTGATGCCCAGGGCCTCCTGGTGAGGGCAAGCTGGCCCACGTGGCAAGCTGGCCCGTGTGGAGTGCTGGCCCAGCTGCAATGTTGCCCCGCACAGGAGTGCCCCCCTGCGTGGGAATGTCGCCAAGCGCAGGAAAGCCTCCCCGCGCAGGCGTGCTGTCTGATGCTGAGAGCTGATGGAGCAAGATAACACAAGAGACACAGAGGAGAGAAAATAAGAAGACGCAGCAAAACGGCGTTGAGGTGGCACAAGAGAGTAATCACCTCTCTCCCACTCTGGAAGGTCCCAGGATTGGTTCCTGGAGGTGCCTAATGAGAATACAAGCAGACACAGAAGAACACACAGAGAATGGACACAGAGAGCAAACAACGGGGGGAACGGGACAGGGGGTAGAAATAAATAAAATAAATCTTGAAAAAAAAAACAGACCTAAAAAATCCATCAGTCCTTTTAAGTTCCTCTGTCCTTCCCTTCAACTCCCACTCTCTGCAGTTCCTGGGGTGCCTCTCTCACTGGCCCTCACATCCCGCAGGGTGTTAGGCCTTTTTTTTTAAGGAGGTACCAGGGATTGAACCCAGGACTTCATACCTGTGAAGAACGCCTGACCTACGCCCGCTCGCCCGGTCAGTTAGGCTCCTGAAGCTTCCTGAGGCTGTTGGCTCCTCTGCCTGCCTCTGTGCCCTCAGGCTGGTGGGCTTCTGACATTTGGCCGGTCGCCTCTCCAGCCTTCCCTCTCCCTGGCTGTTAGCCGCCTGCCAGCGCCACCCCCTCCCTGACCACTTCTCACCCCAGGCGGGCGTGTGACAGCCTGCCTGATCGTTACCCCCTCCGCTCTCCCTGGAGCTGCTTCAGGGCTGGACAGTGTCTTTTTTTTCTTTCCTTGGTCTACCCACCCCATCTCCTCTCCCAGCTACACCTCCCCCACTGAGTTAGGTGGGTACCAGGATGCACCCCTGGTCTCCGGGGATGTGGGTGGGGAGGGCTGTCCTCACTCTTGGAGCTGGCTGAGCACTGATCTTCCAGCCAAGTGACTTCCTGGCTTCCCTCTCCTTCTGAGCCTGCTCGAGTATCTTATCTCCTACGGGTTCTCTTTCCCCCAGCAAACTGGGTCCCCCCATCTAAGATCTGCCTTCTCCAGTTGACCCCGTGGCCACAGCTTCCCTTCTGCCAGGCAAGCCTGCTACCTTCCCGCAGTTTCTAGAGGAGAAGAGCGGCCTGCCTGTCCCTGATCCGCCATCTTGGCTCTCCTGGCGCACAGCATCGTGCCAAGGGGAACTAAAGCCACAGTGCAGACACTGGGCAAAACCCTGGGGCTTTGATTTTATTGTATCGTGAATAATTACAAGTTACTCATAGGTTAAAAGACACAGCTATGTTATGGTATGCTAGTTTTTCATGAGCTTTGAAGAGAAAACCTGCTATTTCAGGGCAATTAGCTGTTAGTGTCTGTTGTCTTAGGATATGCCACCAGATGCTCTTAGGGTAAATTCAGAGGCAAACTTTGCAGAGCACCATGGGAAGAGCTCTCTTGTCCTGGGGAGTCACGAGACCTGAATTCTGGCCTTAGCTCTATGACATCAGCAGTTCTTTCCACATCTCTGGGCCTCAGTTTACTCATTTCATAAAAAAAGGTAGTGGCTCCTACCTTTAGCATATGTCTTAGTTTGCCAAAGGCTGCCAATGCAATATACCAGTAATGGGTTGGCTTTCATAATGAGAAATTTATTAGGGTAAAAGCTTATAATTCCAAGGTAACAAAAATGCCCAAATCAAAGCATCACCAGAGATGTTCTTTCACCAAATGTTGGCTGCTATCAGATCCTGAAGTCCTGCTGTTGCTGTGATAGGTTTCCAGGTTCTTGGCCATGTTGCAGAAAAGAATTTAAGAATGTGCCATATATATATATATATATTTACTGCTCCCCGCCCCCTTGCGGCTTTTTGCTTGCTGTCTGCTCTCTGTGTCCATTCACTGCACGCTCTTCTGTTTTTGTTTTTTTTTAACTTGTCTCCTGTTTTGTTGCATCACCTTGCTGAGTCGGCTCTCCACAGCGCTTGTAGGCCAGGCAACACTCCATGGCCGGCGGGCGAGCCTGCCTTCACAAGGAGGCCCCGGGACATGAACCCAGGGCCTCCCATATGGTAGATGGGAGCCCAACTGATTGCGTCACAGCTGCTTCCTGGATGTGCCATATTTTAAGGAAGCAAATAAAGTGTTCGTTGTAAAGTGAAAGAAAGAGAAAGCACACATCCAAGACGGAGATGCAAGGGTGCTTAAGGGAGAGACGCGGGCTGGGGCTGGGGCCTTATTTAAGGCTGGCCTCCCCCTTCTTCCTTGCTCCATGTAGATGAAGACTATGAGTTACAACATTCTCATTGGTTCTAAGTGTGCAAAAGAAGGATTAGAAACAAAACATTTGTCTGAGTGTCTGCCGGCCTGAGGGGGAGTAAGGAAAGGGGGTACAAATGAGCTTCTCATTACCTATTGTCTTCAGATATTCAGCCTTGGGGATTGACTGTTCCTTATTGCCTGGACTTTCTGCTATCAGATGCAGGCAAAGATGGGCACCCGCGAGCACAAATTTTACACAGAACTGACTGTTTTGTCCTTATTGCCCTAGTGCTTTCCTATGGCACACTTTTTTCCCTCAGGTCCCTGTTCTAGCCTCCCTCAATTTCCCCCTCAGAGAGTTTTCACCCTTATTTTTAAGGAGAAACTGAAAGGCAATGGTCATTTTTCTGTAGTTATTTTCCACTGTTTAGGAGCAGTAGTCCCTGCCTGACTGGGTATAAAACTCTGGCTATTCTATTGAGACCAAGAGGAGGTACACTTGGGATGGTGGTTGGAACTGGCTGGAATCCTCACATGATCATTAATTTGCATTGCAAAACATCCAACCTGGAAGAGATAAACCTGGTTAGGGCTTTAAAAACACAAGGGCCTATTAGGAGAATAAAGAGAAAGGTTGAGAATGGACCTAAAAGTGGTATGGGCCAGGATAGGTTAGGAACACAGAGCATGGGAGGACTAGATTAGTGAGTCCGTAAGATACAGAGGGGGCAATGTATGCTAGCGAGCATAAGCCTGTCCAGAGGGGCGGTAAGGAGAGGTAAGCCTTGTTTCTACAAAGAAAGAAAATTCCATTCTGACAATTTAAAGTAACAGCAAATGTGAGAATGGGTAAAGGTATCATCTTCTGTAGTTACATCCTGCTAATTAGGGGTGAGGAAAATCTTCATATCATGTTGAAGTATACCCTAGAAATAAACCCACAAACATAATAAGACAAGCATATGGCAAGCAAAATAAAGGCAGTATTTAAGAGAGCCATTCTTTTATCTAATAGACATGTTCATTACTTTAAAAATGAATCAAGTTTGCCAAGACTTTTAACTTGTTCAATATCCCTCTGCTTATGATCTAGACTAGAGGAGATATTATCATATTCACAAGGTATATAGGTACAGCACTTAATACCAATCAGTGGGGAAGCAGAGATGGCTCAACTGATAGAATGTCTGCCTACCATATAGGAGGTCAAGGGTTCAGTACCCAGGGCCTCCTGGCCCACGTGGTGAGCTGGCCCACATGCAGTGCTGTCATGTGCAAGGAGTGCTGTGTCATGCAGAGGTCCCCCCCACATAGGGGTGCCCCCCACACAAGGAGTGTGCCCTGCAAGGAGAGCTGCCCCGCATGAAAAAAGCAGAGCCCACCCAGGAGTGGTGCCGCACACACACAGAGCTGATGCAGCACGATGATGCAACAAAAAGAGACACAGATTCCCAGTGCTGCCTGAGAAGAATGCAAGTGGACACAGAAGAACACACAGTGAATGGACATAGAGAGTACATGGGGGGAAGCAGAGAGAAACAAATAAAAAAGAAAAAAACAAGTTCCTCTTTGAACTGTAGTTAATAGATTTAGGTTCAAGGTTTGTAGTACCATTCATGTTGTCTCTCCATGGGAGCAGGCCATAATGCCAATTGTTTGTTTAGGTTCTACTGACATTATTTCAGTAATTATTGCTCCACTTTGTGTATCCTTCACACAGCCAGCATGCTGCAGCACTGTTGTCCTGGAGAGAGGCCCCAACGTTTCACCAGCCTGATGTATAGTGCCCTCTGGCACTATGAAACAGAGCCAGTCTGCAGGCAGTCCATTGTAAATCTAGTGATATCAAGCCATCAACAGCTGCTGCAGGAATCTGAAACAGCAATGTATTTCCATCTACTTCAGGAGCATGACCAAAAGATGTGGTAGATAATGTTATCATTTTAGGGGTTGTAGTGACTGACCTAGTCAATAACTCAAATGGAGACGCACCATGCAGGGCACTGGGGGCCTGGTTTTAATGCACAAGAGAGTTTGACAATACTGAAGTCCATCACTTTTAGTTTTTATACACTTTCTAAATACTTCCAATGCAATTTATAACATATCAAATGAACTTAACTATTTTTTTTAAGGAGGTACTGGGGATTGAATCCAGGACTTTGTACATGGAAGCAGGCATTCGACCACTGAACTACATATACTCCCCAATGAGAGTTGGTTTTTTCATTTGATTGTTTGATTGTTTTTAGGAGGTACCAGAGATCAAACCTGGAACCTTATACATGAGAAGGAGGCACTCAACCACTCGAGCTATATCCACTTCCCACTATTTTTAGTACTTTAGTTTTTACTTTTATAATTTTACCATGTTATGTTAACAGGTATTTTACTTTAGCAGTAAAGAAAGAAACTACTTTCTCCATTATTTTATGAATAAAATATCTTCCCTCTGCCATCACCTTAATATGAGATTGAGGTGGCCTCTGACACATTTCTCTCTTATAACATTACTTTTTGGTACCAATGTCAATTAAGGTTTCTACTTAATAATGGCTTCCTGGAATTTAACCATTAAAATACTTCAGTTTAGAAAATGGTTTTACAAACTTCCTAAACCAGTTGTAACCACATAGACTAATTACTTCACCTTTAAATAGCTTATTAAATTACAGTTAACAACCAATGAAATTTACTTTATCCATTTAAGTCTTGTCTTACAATCCTTATTCTGTTCTATGAAAACTAGTTATTTCACTTTATTTATTTATTTATTATTATTTTATTTATTTCTCTCCCCTTCCCCACCATTGTCTCCTGTCTGTGTCCATTCACTGTGTGTTCTTTTGCATCTGCTTGTTTTATCAGGTGGCACTGAGAAGCTGTCTCTTTTTTGTTGTGTCATCTTGCTGTGTCAGCTCTTTGTGTGTGGCACCACTCCTGGGTGGGCTGCACTTCTTTCATGTGGGGTGGCTCTCCTTGTGGGGCACTCTCATTGCACATGGGGCTCACCTACGTGGGAGCGCCCCTGCATGGCATGGCACTCCTTGCACGCGACAGCACTGTGTGTGGGTCAGCTCATCACATGGGTCAGGAGGCCCTGTGTATAGAACCCTGGACTCTCCATATGGTAGGCAGATGCTCTATCAGTTGAGCCATGTCTGCTTCCCCTAGTTATTTCACTTTAGATCTACATTTTCTTTTAAACTTAATTTCACTAAAGACAAACTTACAATTTTCATCATTTTAAAGATTTAATAAATATAATGTTAATTTATTTGATTAGTATCCTATAAACCTAGGGAGATTACACCCAAGCCAAAAATTGAAGCAATTATAGTTTATGCAAGAAATGTTCTTTTTTTCCCCCTTTCTTCCATAGGAAGTTAAAAGCTCTGTTTTATAATATTCTAAAATTGAATAACCTGTAAAAGTATGCTAATTGCCAGGTTCTAAGGTATATTATAATATATTATAATTGTTTAATTTGTTTTAATCATAATTTAGAGAAATCTTTTCATAGCTTTTGGTAATTGGCAATTGGATATTAATTACTCTCATTCCAAGGCTGTTAAAATGTTTATATTGGGGAATTACAGGACAAACTATGCAAACCGAGGTTTATTCTGTAACATTCCTCTGTCCTTTTATTCTTAATTTCCAGATCCAGTAGACAGAGTTTTAAGCTAAACTTAAATTTTCCTATCTTATCACACCTAGCCCTTCCCCCATAGCTCTCTCAAAGAGAAGACTCTGGTGGAGGGAGGGGGGAAGGGCAGGTCAAGGACCTTAGGATAAACTTTTTCTTCTCTCAATAGTTTCTATATTCACATTTCTATATGACTTTACTTTCCTGCTTAGCTTCTCTGATTTGGGCTGCAGGAATATTCATTTACATATATAAGCACTTATTTAATTTTTTACAAATTGAATAGAGCTTTTCTTAGAATTTTCATTTGTTAACTTGATAGTACCATCCAGAGGTATAAAAATATACACTGAACAAATAGACACAAATAGAGAGTTAGACACACAAAACACACAACTCACTAAATGTACTTAAAATTTTCATTCTCTTACAAAATAAGTTTAAGTGTAAAATAACATTATATTCAAAAGCTCTATTTGAAAGCTATTTCTGATTATTCTAATCTGTACTGTGACCACACAAGTTTTCACAAAAATTTCATTCTTTTTAGTCATTGGCTTATAACCAAATTGTTGCCAATGCTTTAAAATACAATCTACAATATTTTCCTTTACTTCAGAGCTCTACTTATTTCCCATTTCAGCTCTAACAGACCTTGGATGAGCAAAACCAATTGCTCACCAAAGTCATTGAAGTTTCAGGGAAAACTAATTTCTCTCATGACCTGCTGCTTTCAGGATCCTTGAAGCTCGGGGCGGGAGGCCCTCACTTCCCAGTCCTCAGAGATAAAAGGACGCTGGTGACCACTGGAGTGGAAGAGTAGGGAGCAGAAATTTTTTTATGGATTCAAACCAGAATATAGAGTGGTTACCATCACTACGGCAAGTATAACCAAGGATGAGCCTAATTCCAAAATAACCATAAACAAAAGTAAATTCAGTCTAGGATTACCGTCACAGTAGTGAATATACACAAGAGTAAGACTAGTCTCTTTTTTTTAAAGATTTATTTATTTATTTATTTCTCTCCCCTTTCCTCCGACCCTGGTTGTCTGTTCTCTGTGTCTATTTGCTGCATCTTCTTTGTCTGCTTCTGTTGTTGTCAGTGGCACAGGAATCTGTTTCTTTTTCTCTTTTTGTTGCGTCATCTTGTTGTATCAGCTCTCTGTGTGTGTGGCACCATTCCTGGGCAGGCTGTACTTTCTTTCGCGCTGGGTGGCTCTCCTTATGGGGCGCACTCCTTGCACGTGGGGCTCCCCTACGCAGGGGACACCCCTGCGTGGCACGGCACTCCTTGGGCAGATCAGCACTGCGCATAGGCCAGCTCCACACAGGTCAAGGAGGCCCGGGGTTTGAACCGCGGACCTCCCATGTGGTAGATGGATGCCCTAACCACTGGGCCAAGTCCGCCGCCCAAGACTAGTCTTGAAGTAAGCGTAAATAAAGGTAAGCTTAGTCTAGAATTCAATCACAATAGCAGGTCCAGGCTAAATCCAGCCAGTTTCAGCAATTTCAGATATTATCCTTTTGCTGTTTTATAATACAAAGGCATTTATATAATGATTTTGTCTTAACTCTTAGTTACAGTTTCTGGTATATTTTGACTTCAAAACAAATTGGGCACTTTAGTTTATCAAATAAGCAACTAAAACTATTTTATTAGTAATGTTAATGTTGCTAAGTTTTTCTACTTTTCCAGCAGTTGAACTAATCCCATGTGTGATACAAAACAAATCCAATTACAAGACAGTATTAAAATTTAAAGACTCATCTTTAGGTTACTTTTCACCATTATCCAGTTTATGCTGTGGCCAGGCAATATTGCAATAGAAAATCAATTTCATCTTTTTCTTAAGGGGATCCCCTCCATGTTTAGATCAATTACCCAATATACACTCCAAAGGAGAGATAACCAGCACATTCTGAGAGTTTTCCACAGGTAAGCAATACCAACAGAAGTCATGAAGACAGAACATCAAGAGTAGATGGTCCTTGACTTTCAGGAAGATGGCAGACTAGAAAGACATAGGACTAACATTTCTCCCTGAAAAATAGCTAGAGGTTAGGCAGAAATGGCCTGGAAAAAAATCTTCTAGGATTTAGGACACCGGGGGAATGCCAGACACTGCCCACAAGAGGAAGGGACAAAGGAAAAAAATCGCCATAGCAAAACTGTGAGTTAAGAAAGTGGCAGCTGCTACTGCTAGCACCCTGCCCCACACTAAAGACACTTTTGAATTTTCAGGTCTCGGGGCCAGCGACTACAAAGGGGCCCCAGAAACACCTCCCCTGGAAAGGGGAGAGAAAGGGACACAGCCGAAGGCTGAATCAGCTTTTGACCCACAAATTTAGTCTGCTGTGTCCCGGCATCCTTCCAGGCCAGGTGAGGCTGCGCCACTGTTTGCCTTGGAGCCAACACCAAACTAAAGAGACACGACCCTCCCAATCTCCCTCTCTACAAACTGGACTCACCGTTGAGGATGCAGAGGGGAGTGGAATTATTTCCTACCCGGGAAAAAGGAGGAGGCTGCCAGTGAAGGTTGGAAAACTGCCACTGAGAAAGTTTGAATTACAAGGCTCTTAGCCTCTGGGCAGGAACCTATATCACATTGATCCAGATGATATTGCAACAAACACACTTCCACCAGACATTGAACTAGAGAGAGGAGCCAAAGAGCACCATCTGCCGGCAGAGCAAGGACGTACATGTGAGGAAATTAAAAGTAAATAATTGAGAGGCTTTTTCTGGCCTTTATAGCCTCCCTCCCCAAGGCCCCAGGAAGGGAATCTGCAGTCCATTACTGGGTCCAGAGCCCAGTTTTGAGCAATTAACAGGGACAATACTAAAGATCTAGGTTGAACCAAGAATCAAAGAACAGCAGGAACACACAGCTGCCCGCCACTAAAATGCTACGGGAGAGAAATTGAGCATCTGAGTAAACTCACCATCCTAATCAGAAGCCAAGACATCAGCAAAATTATTGTTGAGTGATACTAAGAAAATGGAAGACATGGTCCAAGAAAGTAACATATCAAAGACACAGTAGAGATGCAGGATTTGAGACAATTAATTAACTAGATACACACAAATTTCCAAAATCAAATTAATGAGTTCAGAGACAATATGGCTAAAGAGATAAATGACATCAAGAAGACATTGAGGGCAGTGGACTTGGCCCAGTGGTTAGGGCATCTGTCTACCACATGAGAGGTCTGCAGTTTCAAAACCCGGGCCTCCTTGACCCGTGTGGAGCTGGCCCATGCGCAGTGCTGATACGCGCAAGGAGTGCCCTGCCATGCAGGGGTGTCTCCCGCGTAGGGGAGCCCCACGTGCAAGGAGTGTGCCCCATAAGGAGCGCTACCCAGGGTGAAAGAAAGTGCAGCCTGCCCAGGAATGGTGCCGCATTCACGGAGAGCTGACACAACAAGATGACGCAACAAAAAGAAACACAGATTCCCATGCCACTGACAACAACAGAAGCGGACAAAGAAGAAGACGCAGCAAATAGACACAGAGAACAGACAACCAGGGTGGGGGGCGGGGGAGGGGTGAGAAATAAATAAATAAATAAAATCTTTTAAAAAAAGAAGACATTGAGCAAGCACGAAGAAGAATCTGTAAACCTGAATAGAAAAGTAACAGAACTCAAGGAAATGAAAGACATGATAGGTGAGATCAAAAACACATTAGAAGAAAAGAGAAAAAACTAAATTAAAAAACACATTAGAGGAGTGGATGTGGCTCAAGTGGTTGAGCGTCTGACTCCCATGTAGGAGATCATGGGTTCAGTTCTTGGTGCTTCCTAAAAACAAACAAACAAACAACAAGCAAACAAACAAAAAAACAACTCAAAGGAGCTGACTCAGTGGTTGAGTTCCAGCTTCCCACATACGAAGCCCCAGTTTCAATCCCTGGCCCCAGTACCTTAAAAAAAAAAGAACAACAACAACAAACCCACAATAGAGACATACAGCAGCAAACTTGAAATGATAGAAGAAAGAAAAGTGATACTGAAGACAGAACAGCTATAAATTGAAAAGAGAAAAGACTGGAAAAACTTGAGCAGGGGCTTCGGGAGTTGAAGGACAACCCAAAATGCAACAAAGTGTGCGTCATGGGAGTTTGAGAAAGAGAAAAGAAGGGATAAGGGGCAGAAAGAGCATCTGAGGAAATAATAGCTGGAAATTTCCCAACTCTTCTAAAAGAAATGAATTTACATGTCCGAGAAGCACAGTGTACTCCAATCAGAATAAATCTGAATAGACCTACTCCAAGACACATAATACTCAGAATGTCGACTGTCAAAGACAGGTAGCCCGCCTCCTCCCCACCGCCGCCTCCTCTGTTTCCCTTGCCTGCTTGGGGCCACTTCCCTCTCTGGCTACCCCACCACCGCCGCAGCTACTGCTGGCCCCTCTGGCCCTCCGGCCCTGAGAAGCAGCAGCCTTATGTGGTCTCCTGCACGGCGTGGGGCGCAGCCATGGCGGCATCGGGGAAGTGGGGCCATGGGCAGCGGCTGAGCGGGCCATGCCTCGGCGGGGGCGGTGGCGCCATCAACCCGGCCTCGCTGACCCCTGTGACCTGCAGCTCACCGCCCTCATCGTGGAGCCGCTCTAGAGCCGGGGCCTGGTCATCAGCTTCTGCAGGGACTGCCTGACCGACGTGATTACCAAGCCAGCTTACCAAAACCGGAGGCAGAAGGTGGACAATGTTGTGTCTACACATCTGGACAAGCAGGAATGGAATCCTATGGTGAACAAAATCCAGTTGCAGTAGGAGGTTATGCACGTTTGTTTTACTATGCAATTATTGGTTACGTATGTTCATGTATGAATGAGAAACTGCAACATTTTTTTAAATTAAAAAAACAACAACAGTTGCAAAATGGCTGAGGCAGAGTATGCTCCAGTCAGGGATGTTGGAAGCTGGAGTAGACAATTATTTCTCAGATGGTGGTTCCAAAACAAAACCGCAACTTCAGACCACAGATAGGACGAGCGATTCATGAGTTCCTGGCTGCCCAGAAGAAAGAAGCTGTGCCGGCTCCCCCTCCAGAGCCTGAGAGCCAGGAGCCCCCTGCTCCTTCCCAGGATGCAGCCTAAGAATCTGCTTGACATCTGTTGAGAACTCCATTTAATTAATGGGGAGAAATGGATTTGGTTTACATACGAGTGCAACTGCGAATGAAGGTGGCCATGGTGTGCCGATTTCAAGATTTCAGCCTTGACTGGGGGCGGTGTCCAGATTGACCAGGGGGCGAGTGTGGCAGTGGGAGAATTGACTGTACCCCCTGCATCGCGCTGCGTCTGCCCAGCCTGACACAGGAGGTGACAGCCAGTAGACACTAAAGAGACCACAACAAAACACTAGGGCAACCTGAGGTTTACCGGAAACAAGCCTGGAGACTGCAATGGAATTTAGGATCTGTGTTTTGGGATAAACAAAAGCTAAGTCAAGGAACATAAGCTGTCCAGACTCAAAGACACCATTTTAAAGAATGACTGTAAAGGTTAGCAGGAAGTGTATATTTGACAGTTTATTTGCTGTTGTCTCTCAAGGTTGCAAACTAGAATGTACAAACCTTTGGCCTCAAGTAGCTGTTAAATTGTTGGGACCTTGAACATGAATCTTTTCGCCAGTTTCCTTTCTCCTATAAGAGGAAGAAAACCGGGGACCCTAGAATGAATGAGGAAACTCAGCCAAAGTACAGGGAAAAACATTGCAGGTTCTCTCTCCAGAGCTTCTTCCTTTCCTGCAAGGGCTGGTGAGTGTTGGTTGGGTGTTTATTTTATTCTTGTTTCTGTGTTTGTTTAGAAAAGTTAGTCATCAATAAATGGCTTAATTTTAAAAAATAAAACCATCTGATATTCTTTACAAAAAAAAGTCAAAGATAAAGACAAAATTCTCAGAGCAGCAAGGGAGAAGAAACCATCACAAACCAAGGATGCTCAGTAAGACCTAGCACAGATTTCTCATCAGAAACCATGGAGGCAAGAAGATAGTGGTATGGTATTGATACAATTAGGATACTGAAAGAGAAAAACTGCCAGCCGAGAACTCTTTGTCCAGCAAAATTGTTCTTCAAATATGAAGATGAGTATAAAATAGTCACAAACAAACAGAAACCAAGAGTATTCATGAAAAAGAATTCACCTTTGCAGGAAATATTAAAGGTAGCCTTAAAACCTGAAAGAAAAAGGAGAGAGAGGGCTGGAGGAGAGTATAGAAGAAAGAATAGCAGAAAGGGTAACTAAACAAGTAAAAAGACAGTAAAAAATAAGATGTGATATATGAAAACCAAAGAAGAAAATGATGGAAGTAAATAATGCGTTTACAGTAATATAATTGAATGTGAGTGGATTAAACTCCCCCATCAAGAGATAATAGGCTGACAAAATGGATAAAAATACCATGAGCCATCCATATGCTGCTTACAAGGGACTCATCTTAGACCCAGTGATACAAAGCGGCTGAAAGCAAAAGGTTGGAAAAAGATACTCCATGCAAATAGTAACGAAAAACAGAGCAGGGGTAGCTATACTAGTATCAGAATCTCCAGCCTTTGTCCTCTAGGGAAATCCCTGGGCCGCTGCTAGGTTTAGAGCTAAAGGATCCAGGGAAGCCTTGCAGCCGATGAGACACGAATCGGGGCTGCATCCCCATTAGTCAGCTCTCACACGGGGTAAAGTCCTGTGGACTTTTTCACTGGATGGAAAGAGGCTCTGCTTTGGGTGTGGCCTGCCTGCCTGGGTCCCAGGCTGTATGGGGGTGGCGCTGATAGTCTTGCTAGGGGTGGGTCAAAAGGGGCTTCTGGGTCCAGGACAGGTCATAACGGGTGTGCTACTAAAAAGGGGGTCATCTAAGGTGTCTTTTTCCTTTTTGGAAAGCCATATTCCTTGTGCTCCAGATTTTCCCTGTACACAGAGCAATCATTAATAACCCTTTAGATGCTGGTTCTGATACAGAGCCATACAAAGCTAGACATAGGGAATTTCTAGCCATTTTCTGTCCCTTTTATACAAGAGATCTGACTTTTAGAGCCAGATTAAGTATTAGTTATCCAAAGGGGTACTGATGCAAATACCAGAAATCTGTTGGCTTTCATAAAAGATATTTATTTGGGGTAGAAGCTTATAATCACAAGGCCCTAAAGAGTCCAACTCAAGGTACCATAAGAGGTAATTTTTCGCCCAAAGTCATTTGCCACGTGTTGAAGCAAAATGGCAGACAATGTCTGCGAGATTCAGCCTTCCTTTTCCTCTTAAGGCTCCATGGTCCCAGCTTCTTCTGATCTCAGCTGTAGGCTGGTATAGGCTCGTCTCTCAGGGCTTCTCAGCTGCTCTGTTCAGCTGCAAACGATCAGGTTCTTCTCTCTTCTTGGGGCCTCTGCTGTGTCTATGGAGCTGTCTTTCTCTGTGTTCCTATTCTCTGTGTATCTCTGTGTATCTGTTTCCATGTTCTCAGTTGACAGTCCATTTATATAGCCCACCAAGGGGGCAGGGACTCAACCTTGCATGCTCTAATGACATGGTGGAATCACAGCCCTAATTTTCATTTAATAAAGTAAAACTGAAACCTCTGAATTTAATACAATCTAAGGGGTATCAGCAAGTGGATATGGCTCAAGCAGTTGGGCACCTGCCTACCACATGGGAGGCCCCAGGTTTGGTTCCCAGTGCCTCTTAAAGAAGATGAGCAAGACAGCAAGCTGATGTGATGGGCTAACACAGCGATCTGATGCAACAAGATGACACAATGAAAAGACACAGGGAGGAAACACAATGAGAGACACAACAAGCAGGGAGTAGAGCAGGTTCAAGTGATTAGGCACCTCCCTCCCACATGGGATTGTCCTGGGTTTGGCTCCTGGTGCCTCCTAAAAAGAAGATGAGCACACAGCGAACAGACATAGAGAGCAGACAATGAGTGCAGACAACGAGGTGGGGGGAGAGAAATAAAGTTAAAAAATAAATCTTAAAAAAATGGGGGGTTATCATGCCCAGAGGAAAAGACCTGTTTATAAACATAATTAATATCTCTTTTTGGAATTCATAAATATATCAAACTGCCACAGGAGGATAAGTTTATAATTAAGGGTTCCATTTAATGGCCACTCCTGGCCATCTTTTAACTTATACAATGGCCACACCGTAGTACAAAAGGTTAGTTTCTTTCTCTTTAGACCATCAGTAGGTAGGTTGTTCCAGTTTCGGATGAAACACTCCAGTGGGGTGTCTGTGGGAATGCTGGAGGAACCACCCCTTATCCCAGGGGAGAATGAGAGTGCATCCATCCATCTCAGGCCGTCCCGCTCCTAGACCTGGCCGAATGTAAACTGCTTGCTGTCCCGGCATCCCGGGGATGGGAGCCCTGTTCGCTGTCCCAGCATTCCTGGAATCGGGAGCCCCTGCTCACAGTCCTGGTGGCCCAGCGATCAGGAGCCGCTGCTGCTGGGCGTCCCCAGGGCCTTGGCGGTCTTGGGAGACATCTGGGTCCAGTTCCCAGACCAAAGCTACCAAGCTGAGGTTCCTCCCTAGAATGGGGGCTTTCTAGGGACTCTTTCCTTCTAGAGTGGTCTACTTTTTCAGGCAATTTAGAGAGTGGCCAGGAGAGGAACTTTATAATGGTCCAGATTACAAGGCACTGAAGGTCAGGGACTTGCTTTATGGCCACAGCTACAAAAGCCTCCTTGAATTTGCATGGCATGGACCAGCCCCTGCCACCTCTGAGGAGAGAGCTGGAGAACTCTGGGTAGACCGAGATTATGTCCTATGGGAGCCAGTCCTGGAAACTGCTTGAAGTGGCAAGGGGAAATGGCAGGAGGAAATGACAAAAGAGAGCACAGACAGGCTCTGGTTAGAGGCCAAAACTCACCAGTCTTTGCCGGGTGGTGGAAGGTGTTACCAGTTCTCCTGACTGGCTCACCAAAGATGTTGCCAGTTTTGGGTTTCCAAGTTCTTGGCCATGTTGCAGAAATGAATGTAAGGATGCACCATATTTTAAGCAAGCAAGTGAAGAGTTTATTGTTAAGCAAAAGAAAGAAAAAGTACACACCCAAGACAGGGGTGCAGCAGGCATGCTCAAGGGAGAGAGGCACACTGGGGCTGGGATTGTGGCCTTATTTAAGGCTGGCTTGCCCCCCTTCCTTCCTCTATGTAAGTGTAAGTGAAGATTTGTGAGTTACAACATTCTCATTGGTTCTGAGTGTGCAAAAGAAGGATGGGAAGCACAACATTTTCATTGGTCTGAGTGTCTGTGGGCCTGAGTGGGAATAAGGAAAGGGGGTACAAATGGGCTCTATTGTCTTCGGGTATTTGGACTTGGGTGGTTGACTCTTCCCTTTTTGGCAGGACTTTCCATTGTTAGATGCAGGCAAGGACAACGAGGCAACTGTGAGTAGGAGTTCTACACAGAACTGACTGTGTAGCCAGGGCTTTCCCATGGCACCCTTTTTCTCTCAGGTCCCTGTTCTAGCCTGCCTCACTGCCACATGGCAAGACAAAATGGCAGGTCTGCCAATCTCTCTCCACTTTCTCCTCCAGCTCAGCGATGGGTTTTCTCTATCTTTATCAGGTATCTCTCCCTGGGTCTTGCCTCCTTGAGCCTCTCAAGGCCTCCTTGTCTTTCTGCAGTTGTAGGCAAACCTAGAGTCCTCTCTTTTCACATGGCAGTGTCAAAATGGCAGAGCTCCCTTTTCTGTCTCTTCTTTCTCTGTGTGTATTCTCAGTTTATAACAGACCCAGCAAGAGGGCAGAGACCCAACGTGGGTCACAGCTCACTGACATAGTCCAATGAAAAGCCCTAAAGCAATCTAATCAAGTGGTCACTGACTCTAATGCAAAAGGCCCAGTATTAGTTGGCCAAAGGGGTGCTGATGCAAAATACCACAAATTGGTTGGTTTTCATAAAGGGTATTTATTTGGGGTAGGAGCTTACAGACAACCGGGCCATAAAGCATAAGTTACTTCCCACACCAAAGTCTATTTTCACGTGTTGGAACAAGATGTCTGCCAACGTCTGTGAGGGCTCAGGCTTCCTGGATTCCTCTCTTCCAGGGTCTTGCTTCTCTCTGGGTTCAGTGGTTCCTCTATTCCCAGGGCTTGCCTCTTCCTGGGCTCAAGTTTCCTCTCTTTCTGGGACTTGCTTCTGTTTCCTCTGTGAGCTTACGTCCCAGGGCTCTAGCTTAAGGCTTCAGCATCAAACTCCTAGATCAAAACTCCAACATCAAAACCCCTTTGGCTGACTAATACAGAATTTGGTATTGAGAAGTGGGGAAGTACTTTTGCAATTACCAAAATGCTGGAATGGTTTTATAAATGGGTAAGGGGTATTTTTTTTGGAGGAATTGTGAGATGCTTGGAAGAAAAGACCTACAGTGCTTTGAAGAGACTGATGATAACAATATGGATGTTAAAGAGACTTTTTATGATGCCTTAGAATTAAATGATGAAACTGTTATTGGAAACTGGAGGAAAGGCGATCTGTGTTTTAAAGTTGCAGAGAACTTAGCAAAATTAACTCCTGGTGTTTCATGGAAGGCAGAATTTGAAAATGGCAAGCCTGAGCATTTAGCTGAATAAATTTCCAAAGTAAACGTGGAGAATGTGGCTTGGCTTCTGCTTGCAGCTTATAGCAAAATGCTAGATGAGAGAGATATACTGAGGACTGAACTGTCAGGCACATGGAAAACAGAAATTAATTCTGGAAATTCCAGGCCTCTGGAAATCAAGTTCCCAGATGAAAGTGCCTCATTGGAGGACTTAACTAAACTTGGCACTTGTCAATCAGGATTGAAGATGCAGCCATCTCAGAAAGACTTGTGGAAAGTCTCACTGTCTGATGGCTTGGACTCCTGCTTCTTGCATGCTAAACCAACAAGGTTTTTAAGAGAACTGAATGAACAAAACCACTGTCAGCTTGGACTAAAAGGAACATGGAAGGGGGAGATTGAAGGACAAACAGCTTTAAGAGGAAAACCATGGAAGCTGAGATCTGGAATTAAGGTATCACCTTGGGCCAAGAGAGGAATCTCACCCACGTATACAGAGAGTATAAGTTTGGCCCAGCAGTTGAAGAGGGTGGATGTTCCCACCCGATGTTCTGGGAGAATTTTACCATCCCAGGTACAGAGAGGATAGAGCACATTCCCCAAGGATTAGAGCAATTAAGGTCAGCACCCCACAGGTCTGAATTAGGGAAGGCCAGGTGGTCAACTCGTTGTTCTGAGTGGGTTGAGCCTGTATGCCAAAGGTTAGGGGGATGTTGTCTT
Organism: Dasypus novemcinctus; assembly: GCF_030445035.2. Lineage (NCBI taxonomy): Eukaryota > Metazoa > Chordata > Mammalia > Cingulata > Dasypodidae > Dasypus > Dasypus novemcinctus. The sequence continues at coordinate 79,096,426 of NC_080678.1, read as the reverse complement.
CATGTCACTGTACTAGAGGGGTTAAGGCTCTAACTCAAAGATTGGGTGAGGTGTGGCAATCACTGCAACACTCTTGGAGGGAGAGGTCTGGAGCTTGGTCGACACCCAGATGCTTGATGAGGGTGGAATCAAGAAAATGGCCATTGGGCAAGCATATGGAAAGGGTAGGTTCCCATAAGGCACCAAGGAGAAGAAATCACCATCTTAAGAATGACTCTTAGACTGAAATTGAATGGAGGATGCCCTGCAGTTTTACCAAACTGTAGAAGACCCATGACTCATGTTTCCCTCCCAATTTCTCCTTATTGTAATGAAATGTTTATCCTTTGTCTGTCCCATTTGTGTGTTTAGAAACAGATAAATTGTTTTGTAAGTTTCAGAGGTCCATAGCAGGCAGGACTTTGCCCCAAGATAAACTATATTTCTTTAAATTGATTGTGATATGATTTAGTACTTGCATTGTTACTGATTTAAGGTTTTTTCAAATATCGTAATGTCTTTTTGGAATTCAGAGGGTGGAGTATAGCAGTTTAATATGGTTATGAATTCCAAAAATAGATATTGGATTGTGTTTGTAATCTGGTCTGTACCTGGATGTGATTAAGTTATGATTAGGGCTTTGATTGGGCCACATCATTAGGGTGTTGAATCCTCACCGCTTGGTAGGTAGGGACTCACAGATAAAAGACATGGCAAAGGACAGAGTTGAGGGTTTTTCAATATTGGAGTTTGATGCTAAAGCGTTAAGCTGGAGCCCTGGGACGTAAGCTCACAGAGGAAACAGAAGCAAGTCCCAGAAAGAGAGGAAACTTGAGCCCAGGAAGAAGCAAGCCCTGGGAAGAAAGGAACCCTTAACCCAGAGAGAAGCAAGACCCTGGAAGAAAGGAACACAGGAAGCCTGAACCCTCACAGATGTTGGCAGCCATCTTGCTCCAACACGTGAAAATAGACTTTGGTGAGGGAAGTAGCTTATTCTTTATGGCCTGGTATCTGTAAGCTCCTACCCCAAATAAATACCCTTTATGAAAACCAACCGATTTCTGGTGTTTTGCATCAGCACCTCTTTGGCTGACTAATACAGGCCCCAACTACGCTGTGTTTACAGGCACAGGTATGGGTTAGCTTAAGAACATAATTCTCTGGGGTCCACAAAAGACAAACCAGGAAAGCATACATTTTGGGGAGATGTCATGTTTTTATGATTCTGATGTACTCCAGTGGAGGAGGAGGGGGTGGTGTGGGGAGGAGGGAACTCTGCAACTAATGGGGACAAAGAGAGTGATTTTGACTAATATTAAGTTTCAATCCACATTTGCATGATTCTCAAACTATAGAGGAGGAAAAAGGGTATAAAAAAATGGTCATACCCTTTGCTACAGTAGGATATGTTCTTCGCTTCCCCCAAAATATTTGGCATGACCAATTGGGACGTAAGGTGCAACCTCATTAAGATTGGCATGCTGTAATAGTATCTCCGTTGTGTATTTGCAATCCTATTTCCTTTTGGTCATCAGGATCAATCACCTCAGCTAGTACAGCAATTCCCTTCTTTTCCTATGGATTCCAAAACCTGAGGAGCCCAAAGTGGCCAAGTAGTAGTCTTATCTTCCAATTCAATGAATTGTGTCTCCTGGTGGAAGCACTCCGCCTTTTGGAACCAAGTAGACCAGCAGATCTTAAGGTTGCAGGGTCAGGAAGCAAAAAATTTTTCTAGTGATCATTCAGGTAATAGTGAGTGGTGTCACTCCCATTTCCACCCCTTGATTCCTGGACCATGAATCCTAGCTCTGGGAGAAACAGCACCATAGGGTGGAGCTGATTTAGAGCATACACAGTCTTCTGGAGAACATTGCCCCAGCCCTGTGATATATTGCCACCTAGCTGGCACCATAATTGAGTCTTCAAAAGGTCATTCCACTTTTATCAACCCAGCTGCTTCAGGATGATGGGGAACATGATAAGACCAGTGAATTCCATGAGCTTGTGCCCATTCCCACACATCATTTACTGTAAAGTAGGTTCTTTGAGAAGAAACAGTGTTGTGTGGAATATCATGATGATGGATAGACCGTTCTATAAGTCCGTGGTTAGTAGTTTTGGCAGAAGCATTGAGTGCAGGGAAGGCAAGCAAACCCATATCTGGAGTGTATCTATTCCCGTTAGAACAAAATGCTAACCGTTCCACGATGGAAGTGATCCAATGTAATCCACCTGTCACCAGGTAGCAGGCTGATCACCTTATGGAATGGTGCCATATCTGGGACTGAGGTTGGGCTCTGCTGCTGGCAGATTGGGCACTCAGCGGTGGCTGTAGGCAGGTTGGTCTTGATGAGTAGAAGTCAACGTTGCTGAGCTCATGCATAAACCTACATCCCAACCACATGACCACTTTGTGCATGAGCCCATTGGACAATTAGAGGAATTGCTGGGGAAAGAGGCCAATTGGTATCTACAGAATGACTTACCTTAAGCACTTGATGTTTAAAATCTTCTTCTTAAGTTGCCCTCTGCTGAGCATTCACACAGGACACACAAATATCTTCATGTTTTTTGTCCAATCAGAAAGGTCTCTCCACATACCTTCCCCAGACTTCTTTGTCACCAATTTTCCAATCACTTTCTTTCCAAGTCCTTCACCATCCAGCCAAACTATTGGTGACTGCCTATGAGTCAGTATACAAATGCACCCCTGGCCATTTCTCCTTCCAAGCAAAATGAAGTACCAGGTGCTGTGCTTGAAATTCACCCACTAGGAGGATTTCCCTTCACATTGCCCTTCAGGGATGTCCCAGAAAGGAGGTATGGTCCTGCAGCTGTCCATTTTGGGGAGGTACCTGTACATCATGCAGAACCATTTGTAAACCAGGCCTGAATTTTCTCTTCCTCAGTCAAGTGATGGTAAGGAACTCCTCAAGAGGCCATAGCTCCTGCACTGTGGAGACCTGGTGGCCCTCACAGCAGGAAGCTAGCACAGCGAGATGACACAACAAAGGGAGAACAGAGGAGAGACAGTGAGAGACACAGCCGACCAAGGAGATGAGGTGACTCAAGCAATTGAGTGCCTCTCTCCTACACTGTAGGTACTGGGATCGGCTCCCGGTGCCTCTTAAAGAGAAAGACAAGCAGACACGGAAAGAATGCACAGTGAATGGACAGAGAGAGCAGACAGTGAGCGCAAACAACAATAAGGGGGGAGGGAGAAAAAAAAACATTTTAAAAAAAGGCCATAGCTGTGGGCAGGGAAAGAGAAGGTAATGTGGCAGGAGTGGGGACCTGTTCGGACGTCAGTCTAGTTATAGGTCTGGAAGAAAAGAGTGATGGTGGGAGTGGGCTGCTAGAAGAATTGTAAGTGACTTACAAGCCAATATTCCATTGCATTTTCAGAGGAGTGAGGACTGTTTCCTCAGGGGACGTGGTTACAGGTGTATCAGGCACAGAAGGGTTAACCTCTTCAGATGGAGGATCTTCAGATCATTACAGATTTGTCATGTCCCCACTGCCGTCATTATCAACTCCTATGTCCCCATTCCAATTTTCACCATTCCTTTCCAATCAATACCCTCATTTCAGGAGTGGGGGTAGCTCAGTAGTTTGAATGTCTGCTTCCCAGGGATGAGGTCCCGGGATCAATCCTTTGTACCTCCTTAAAAAAAACACAACCCTCATTTTAACAGCAGACACCTGCAAGATTGGGATTTTAGTTTATGTTGTAATTCAGCCACTTGCACAGAGACTCTGGATCTGGTTTTCAGAGATCTCTAACGTGGGGATCACACATAAAAGTTTCCACTTCCTTCATGTGCTGCTTAAGTTAGGAATTTGAAGCCTTGAGCTCATCCCTTTCTTTTCCAACTGTATCCAGCTTATTTAGTCACAACCTGCCAACATCATAATACCTTTTAACTCCACAAAACTCTGTTAAGATGTCACTCAGAGCCTTGCCTCTTATAAGCGTTTGAGTAGCTTTATCCAGTGTTGATATTTTGCATATCTTTATTCCCATGGACTATCTGTGCCATTTTGATTGCTGGAAATAGGGTGATTACTGTCTTTGAATCTAATCAGTTTAGAGAACCAAATCCACGCATACACATATAAAACAAAATTGGAAAATTGATTTATACCCTTGTAACCTATTATTTTAACTTAATATCATGTGAACATTCTCCATTTTAAAAAATATTCAACGCCATATAAAATTATTCAGACAGCTTTATAACACAGATATATAACAGTTCAGTTAACCAATATCCTATGATTTGCCTTTTAGATTATTTCCAATTTTAAATAAGGCTGCAATGAATGAACATCTTTACAAATAAATCTTGGAAAATATCTCAGATTCTTTCCTGAGGATAAATTCCTAGAAGCAGTACCGCAGGGTCAATGTGTATGTATATTTAAAAATATTTTCACATGTGCTTAACTGCCTTCTAGAAAGATCTACCAGTTTGCTCTCCTGCCAGCAGTTTCTGTGAGTGCCCAAAGCCACAGGATTTTGAACATAATGTAAAAACCTCTTTTTAAAAATTTAGCTTATTAAATATACTTTCCCCCTTCCCTTAGTAACACCTAATTAACCCTCAAAAGAATGCTCTAATCTAGTGCTTCTCAAGCTTTAGTGAGCATCAGAATCATCTTGAGAGCTTGTTAAAACAGATTGCTGTGCCCACCCCCAGAGATTATGATTTAGTAGATCCCGCGTGGGAAAGGAGAATTTAAGTTTCTAACAAGATCCCAGGAGATGCCAAGACTCCTGATCTGCAGACTACACTTTGATAACAGTGCACCAGAGAGACTTTATGAATTTTCGGTGGTATCAACTATACTTTTCCTATGGAACCTGCCTGATTCTATCCTGTGTGTTCTGCCAACTGATTGATCTTATCATGCACTCTAAATAATGCTTCCAACAACCCACACCAGCAGAATGTGGACATTGCTGGTTTTCTGTCTCTAAAATCATGTTTGGGAAGTGGATGTGGCTTAGGCAACTGGGCTCCTGCCTACCACATGGGAGGTCGCTGGTTTGGATCCCAGTGCCTCCTACAGAAGACAGCAAAGCTGGTGTGACAGGTAGGTGCAGTGAGCTGAGACAACGAGATACAAGAAGAAAAAAAACAAAACATATTGACAGATACAACAAAGCAGGGAGCAGAGGTTCCCAGTGCCTCCTAAGGCAGATAGCAAGCTGATGTGATGGGCAGACACGGCTAGCTGACATAACAAGATGATGTAACAAGAGATGCAGAGAGGAAAAACATAATGAGAGACACAACAAAAGCAGGGAGCAGAGGTGGCTCAAGTGATTAGGCACCTCCCTCCCATATCAGAAGGCCTTTTTTTAAAAATTTTTATTTATTAATTTCTCTCCCCTTCCCTCCCCACCCCCCGCCAGTTGTCTGCTCTCTGTGTCCATTCACTGTGTTCTTCTGTGTCTGCTTGTATTCTTGTCAGTGGCACCTGGAATCTGTGTCTCATTTTGTTGCGTCATCTTGCTATATCAGCTCTCCGTGTGGGCAGCGCCATTCCTGGGCAGGCTGCACTTTTTTTGCGCTGGGCGGCTCTCCTTACAGGGTGTACTCCTTGTGCGTGGGGTTCCCCTATGTGGGGGACACTCCTGCATGGCACGGCACTTCTTGCATGCATCAGTACTGTGTGTGGGCCAGCTCATCACAAGGGTCTGGAGGCCCTGGGTTTGAACCTTGGACCTTCCATGTGGTAGGCGGATGCCCTATCCGTTGGGCCAAATCCGCTTCCCCCTGTGCCTCCTAAAGAAACAAGGAAGACAAACAAACACAGCAAGTGCAAACAACAAGGGGATGGGGAGAAATAAATAAATAAATCCTAAAAAAATAATAATAAAATAAAAAAAATAAAAAGCATGTATTGTAAGAATCCCCAACTTCACACTCTGCCTTCAAGAAGTTCACCAGTGAGATGATACATCTAAAAATTACTATAGATGTGGAGAAATTGGAACCTTTATAATACACCACTGGTAGGAATGTAGAATGGTACAACCACTTTGGAAAACAGTCTAGTAGTTCCTCAAAAGGTTAAACAAAAGAATTACCATATGACACAGAAATTCCACTCCTGGATTTATACTGAGGGAATTGAAGACACATGTCCAACCAAAAACTTGTGTTTGATTGTTCATAGCACCATTATTCATAACAGTCAAAAGTAGAAACAACTCAAATGTCCACTGAATGATGAATGGATAAATTGTGTTGTATCCATTCAACGACCAATAAAAATGGAATGACTTACTGATACATGCTAGGAAAGAACCTTGAAAACATTATGCTAAGTGAAAGAAGCCACCACAAAAGACTGCATATTGTCTGATTCCATTTATATGACATGTCAAGAATAGACAAATCTATAGAAACAGAAGGTAGATATGTGATTTCCAGGGGATGGGGGAGGAAATGTAATGAAAATTGACTACTAATGGGTATAGGGTGTCTTTTGAGGTGATGAAATGTTCTAAAATTGATTTCAGTGATGACTGCTGTATTAGTCTGCCAAAAGGGTGCCAATGAAAGGTACCAGAAATCTCTTGGCTTTTATAAAGGGTATTTATTTGGGGTAAAAGCTTATAGTCCCAAAGTCTTGGAAATTCCAACTCAAGGTACCCTAAGAGGTACTTTCTCACCGAAGCCAGCTGCCATGTGTTGAAGCAGATGGTGGGCTATCTCTGCCTGGTTTCAGCCTTCCCTTCTGGGCCTCCTTTTCCTCTTGAGAGAAGCTGTGGACCCAGCTTCTTCCCAATCTCAGCTGAGGCTGGCAAAGCTCTTGTCTTTCAGGGCTTCCTGTATCAGGCTCAGCTCTCGTCGCAAGGTCAACTGTAAGCTACTAGGCAAATGGTCCGTCTCACCGGAGGCTTTAGCCGTTTGAGCCTTCTTTCTTTCACATGGCAGTATAAAAAATGACAAAGTTCTCTCTTCTCTGTGTCTTCTTGAGTGAGTGTCCATTTATATCACACCCAGCAAGGGGGCGGGTCTCAACCTGAACCATGCCCTCTGATGTAGTCAAATCAAAAAGCCTAATCTTAGCAGGTAATCTAATCAGAGACATCTCAGCTGAATTTAAAGCAACCAAGGGGCATCACCCCCAGAGGAATAGATTAGTTTACAAACATTATCTTTCTCTTTTTGGGATTCATAAATAATCTCAAACTACCACAGCTGCCAACTCTGAATTTACTAAAAACCAGCAAACTTTACACCTTAATAGGTGAATTGTATGGTATGTCAATTATATCTCAAAAAAGTTGTTACCGAAAAATCACCATAAACCAACATTAAAGGTACTGCAATGTTAGAAAGGAAGTAGAGAAGCTATGGGAAGGTGTGGACGTTTTGCTTGAATTGGGTCTTGAACCATCAGCTCTCCCTCCAGGCAGAGATAAGGTAAAAGGTTCCTCCAGAGGGAACAATCCATGCAAAGTTGGAGATGCAGTAAGGAATCTCAAGGCTGAAAATGATGTTGATAATATCCAACATTTATTGAATGTACAGTTTGTTCTAGCAAACTAAAATTATATTCTTATTTAATTTTCATAAAACCATTAATTCATTCACTCAGTCAATTTGCCCAATCAATTATTGAATAAATTTAATTGGGTACCTACTAAATGCCAGGAATTGCTAGCCATTGGTGATCCTGTAATGAAGCAGATATTATTATTATCCCAATTTACGCGTAGGAAAGTTAAATAAATTCTCAAAGTTACAGAGCTAGTAAGTTGAAGAACTGGAATTCACACCCAGGCTATCTGAATCTAGAACAAATTTTTTAAAAATTACAATCTTTTGTATGCCCACAAATAGTGATAATTTTACATAAATGTCATCACACCTCTCTGACTTCCTCTCCTGCTTCCCCATCTCTCTTTTCCTTTTGGCTTGGCTATGGCTCTTTACCTCTCTCCTTCCCATTTGACCATCCCTGCCCCCTGAATACATATTCTTGGGTGGGAAGGGAGGCAGAAGTTTGTTTATGTATTTATGTATCTATGTATTTATTTATTTTAAAGAGCACTTTAGTTTTAGAACTATCAGATTTACAGAAAAACTTCAAAGATAGTACAAGAAGTTCCCATGTACCCAACACTCAGTTTCCCCTATTAATATCTTATGCTGTTATGGTACATTTGTCACAATTAATGAACCAAAATCAATCCATTAATATTAAGTGAAGTCCAGACTTGACTCAGATTTCCTTAGTTGTTACTTAATGTCCCTTCTCTGTTCCATGACTCCATCCAGGATTCCACATTACATTTATTTATTTATTTATTTTTTAAATCCTATGTACCATTTCCTTCCTTCCTTCCTTCCTCCCTCCCTTCCTCCCTCCCTCCTTCCTTCCCTTTCTCTCCCCTTCCCCACCCAGTTGTCTGCTCTCTGTGTTCATTCACTGCCTGTTCTTCTGTGACCTCTTCTATCCTTATCAGCGGCACCGGGAATCTGTGTTTCTTTTTGTCGCATCATCTTGTTGTGTCAGCTCTCCATGTGTGCGGCGCCATTCTTGGGCAGGCTGCACATTCTTTCCCGCTGGGCGGCTCTCCTTACGGGGCGCACTCCTTGCGCATGGGGCTCCCCTATGTGGGGAAACCCCTGCGTGGCAGGGCACTCCTTGTGTGCATCAGCGCTGTGCATGGACCAGCTCCACACGGGTCAAGGAGGCCCAGAGTTGAACCACGGACCTCCTATGTGGTAGGCGGATGCCCTATCCATTGGGTCAGGTCCACTTCCCCACATTACATTTAGTTGTCATGTCTCCTTAGGTTCCTCTTGACTGTGACAGTTTTCAGACATTTCTTCTTTTTTTTTCTAAAGATTAAAAAAAAAATTTTTTTTTAAATTTCTCTCCCCTTCCCACCCCTCCCCTCAGTTGACTGTTCTCTGTGTCTATTTTGCTGCGTGTCCTTCTTTGTTCGCTTCTGTTGTTGTCAGCAGCACGGGAATCTGTGTTACTTTTTGTTGCGTCATCTTGTTGTGTCAGCTCTCCCTGTGTGTGGCACCATTCCTGGGCAGGCTGAACTTTCTTTCGTGCTGGGCGGCTCTCCTTATGGGGTGCACTCCCTGTGCGTGGGGCTCCCCTATGCAGGGGACACCCCTGCATGTCACGGCACTCCTTGCACGCATCAGCACTGCGCATGGGCCAGCTGCACACGGGTCAAGGAGGCCTGGGGTTTGAACTGCGGACCTCCCATGTAGTAGACGGACGCCCTAACCACTGGGCCAAGTCCACTTCCCTAAAGATTTATTTTATTTATGTATTCCCCCCTCCTCGTGGTTTGTGGTCACTGGGTGCTGTCTGTGTCTGCTTGTCTTCTCTTTAGGAGGAACCAGAACGGAACCTGGGACTCTCCATGTGGAAGAGAGGTACTCAGTCACCTGAGCCACCTCAGTTCCCTGGTTTGTTTTGTCTCTGACTGTCTCTCCTCTCTATGTCTCTTTTGTTGTGACATCTTGTTGTGTCAACTTACCCTCCTGCCCGCTGCACCTGCCCAGCCATGCCAGCTCGCCTTCTCCAGGAGGCACTGGAACCAAACCCGGGACCTCCCATGTGATAGGCAGAAGCCCAATCACTTGAGCCAACATCTGCTTCTCCATTCCTTCTTTTTGACGTCCTTGACAGTTCTGAGGTGTAAACATTTTGTAGAATATCTCTCGGTTGGATTTGTCTGATGTTCTTCTCATGATTATATTGGGAGTATGTGCTTTGGAAAAGAAGAGCACAGGATAGAGTGCTATTCTCATCACATCATACCAAGAGTACATACTGTAGATGCTGGAGTGAGACAATTGGGATGCGGAGACCAACGATTATAGGCAAGGATTTATTGAGAAAATCCAACAGGAAGGGGTCTGAAGATAGAAGCTTCAGCCCACTCCTGGCAGAGGCAGTCATGAATTTTTATAGGACATCTATAGGCAAGAATATGCTTAGTCAGCAGGAGTGGGTTGGGGTTTGGGTAAGACCCGAGGGCCTATAGGGATGGCTAGGGGGCATACAGGGGCAGTGAATTCTAGGAGTGTGGAAGGGACTGGTGGGTCATGCGGCTTCTTTGTTTATTCTTGTGAGGAAATGAACTGTATCTGGACACATAGGCTTGGTTTAGGGGGCTGCTCTATGTCACCGATGTGGCTCCTTCTGAGTAAATGGCTGGTCGCACTACCACAATGGGGCGGGTTAATAATAAACTTGCAACTTCTGCAAGTCGTGGCTGTTATTCAGATCGGGGGCTAGGGATGGGGCCTAGTCCCGTCACATATGATCAACATGACTTGTCACTGTTGGTATTAACCTTGATCGCCTGGCTGAGGTACTGTTTGTCAGGCTTCTCTGCTGTAAAGTTATTCTTTTTTTACCCCCTTGTAATACTTTACTCTGGAAATAAGTCACCATGCACTCCCCATACTTAATGAGAAGGAAGTTGTGTTCTACCTCTTTGAAGAGTTACTTAAATTATTTGGAATTCTTCTGGAAGGGAGATTTGTCTATTCTCCTTCATTGTTTATTTATTCAATCACTTATCTTTATCAGTATGGACTCATGGATATTTATTTTGGACTTTGCGTCATAATACAATATTTATTTATTTTGTTTGCGTTTGCTCATAATGTTCCAGCTTTGATTGGTGGAAGCTCTTTCAGTTGGCTCCTGCATCTCTTTGACATACCCCTATCATTGTGAGGTTTTGTTTGTTTTTGAGAACTTCCTTACTTTCTGTCACTAGAAGATGCTCCAAGCTTACCTTGTATATTCCATGCCTCAACCTTAGAACTAGATGATATTAGAAGCAAGATCTTGATGATAGGTGTACTCATTGCTATGAATTTTTGTTGCTTCTAGGACTTCTTAGCTGACAGAACAAGGAAATGTATATTGTATATTGTGTCAATGTATATTGACACAAGTCAATATACACACATACATTATAGATACAAACATATATATATTTTATATATCTATATGTAAGCTAAACATGAGTTCATACTGAGGTCTCCAACTGTAATCCATCACCACATGGATCATTCTAGCTTCCTTCCCTTGCTTATCTATAATCTCTCCCTCCAACAGCGAGAAACCTGGCTCCCACCATCCACCACCCATTTATTTAATTGTTTAATTCCAGGATACATTTATAGTGGTTTCAGAATTATTTACTCATACTCCTGTAAGTATTAACAACTTTATTAATTAAACAACTTTATCAAGCAGAAGACAGTGCTTACATGTGATGCCTTTTGCCTTTAATATTACAGAACTCACTCATTTCCAGAGTTACTTAGATCTTCACCTTTTCTCCCCACCTCCTTCAGTGAGGTTATTTAATGTACTTATAATACAGTTAGAGTGTTTTCTTACATTTTGCATTCCATCCTAGGATGTCCTGACCTACTAAATGATTTTTTAAAAATTTGCACACATCAAGCCTCAGTCTTTATGTTGTAATGTTCTATGGGTTTTGACAAATGTATAATATTCGGTATTCACCATTATTTTATTTTTTAATTACAGAAATTTTAATAACTTAAACATAAAAAATAAGATAAAATCCTTGCTTACTGTCAACTCCACTCCTTTCTTAGAGATTAACTGCTGTTATCAGTTCGGAGTGTATATTTCTAGATTTTTTTCTATGCCTTACACACATGTATTTGAATATATATAAATATACAATTCAGTTTTTAAAAACATGCGTGGCATGTATGTACATCTTGGAGATCTTCTGATGTTGTTACATAGAGGTGTATCTAATTATTTTAAACTAGTGTTAAGATAACACAGATGTACTGTTGACCACATTCTTAACCTACTCCGTGTAACATGTCCAGAAACCTAATTTGTTCTGGGTATCTCAGACTCTCCGTGCAAGTTGGAAAATAGAAGGGGGAGGCAAAAGAGGTAGGTAGAAATCAGATAATGAAAGGCCTCCTACTTCCTTGCAAAGGAGACCCTTGACTTTAAGGAGACTCTGGAGAGGCATCAAGAGTTTTTAAAGCTGGGAAGGAACTCAGTGGGTACAGATGTGTGGTGGATTTCCTTGTTTGTTTTTGTTGTTGCTGACTTTGTTTGTTTGTTTGTTTGTGTTTTTTTAGGAGGTACTGGTGATTGAACCCAGGATGTCATATATGGGAAGCAGGCGCTGAACCAATGAGCTATCCCACTTCCTAGACATGTTTTAAGGAATCCTGGTAATTTATAATGCTGTTTGACAACATACCTCTTTTTTTACCCCTTCATCATTTATCATTAGGAAATGTCTGAGCATATTTGTTGAATGCATGACTGCTCTATAAACATTGGGGTAGCTATGATATCACATGCCATTTGGAGACTGTCATCACCTCAGCTACTCCATCAGCATTTATTGGATACTATGGGAGGAAATAAAGGGGAATATGAAAGGGGTAGAATATAAGATCAACATGCAAAATATCAGTAACATTTTTGTACACTAGTATTGAACAATCTGAGGAGGAAATCGGGAAAAACTCCATTTACAATAGCAACAAAAAGACTCAAATACCTAGAAATCAATTTAACCAAAAAAGTAGAGGACCTGTATCAGAAAACTACAAAACAATGCTAAAAGAAATCAGTGAAGACCTAAAGAAATGGAAAGACATTCCATGTTCATGGATTGGAAGGCTAAATATTATGAAAATGTCAATCCTACACACAAACTGATTTATAGATTCAACACAATACCAATCAAAATTCCAACAACTTACTTTACAGAAATAGAAAAGGCAATAACCAAATTCATTTGGAAGGGAAAGTACACCTGAATAGCCAAAAGCATTCTAAAAAAGAAGAGCATCATGGAAGGAATTTCACTGCCTGATCTTGAAACATATTACAAAGTTACAGTGGTCAAAAGAGCATGGTACTGGCATAAAGATAAACACATCGATCAGTGGAATAGAATTGAGAGTCCAGAAAAAAACCCCTCACCTCTATGGTCAACTGGTTTTTGACAAACCTACCAAGCCCATGTTAACAGGACAAAACAGACTCTTCAACAAATGGTGCTGGGAGAACTGGGTATCTCTAACCAAAAGATTGAAAGAGGACCCCTATCTCACTCCCTATCCAAGAATCAACTCAAAATGGGTCAAAGACCTAAATAAAAGTCAGAACAATAAAAATACTGGAAGAAAATGTTGGGAAACATCTTAAAGGCCTTGTGGTAGGTGGTGGTTTCTTGGACCTTACACCCAAACCACGTACAAAAGAAGAAAAAATAGATGAGACTTCCTCAAAATTACACTTTTGCACCTCATAGGACTTTGTCAAAAAGCTGAAAAGGCAGCTGACTCAATGGGAGAAAATATTTGGAAGTCACACATCTTATAAGGGTTATAAAGAGATGCTACAGCTCAACAATAAAAAGACAAACAATTCAATTTAAAAAATGGGCAAAAGACTTGAATAGATATTTGTCCAAATAAGAAACACAAATGGCAAAAAAACAAAAACATGAACAAATGTTCACTAATGATTAGGGAAATACAAATCAAAGCTATGATGAGATATCATTTCACACCTATCAGAATGGCCACTCTTAAAAATATAGAGAACTACAACTACATGAGAACTACAAGGAGGTAGAGAAATAGGAATACTCATTCACTGTTGTTGGGAATGAGGAATGGTACAGCCACATGGAGGACTGTTTGGCAATTCTTAAAGAAGTTAAATATAGATTTGCCACATGACTCTGCAATACCACTACCGCGTCTATACCCAGAAGAACTGAGAGCAGTGACAACAGACATCTGCATACCTAAGTTCATAGTGGCATTATTCAAGATAGCCAAAAGTTGGAAACATCTCAGGTGTCCATTAACTGAGGAATGGGGAAACAAACTGGTGTATTCACACAATGCAATATTATGCAGCGGTAAGAAGAAATGAAGTCATAAAGCACATGACAATATGATGAACCTGGAGAACACTATGTTGAGTGAAGCAAGACAGACACAAAAGGACAAATACTATATGATTGCCTTATTATGAACTAAATATATTGTGTAACATATTGTATAATTCCATCTATATAAAATATAAATATAAAGTCTATTTATAAAGATGAAATTTGCTTAGCGATTATGTAGGGCTAGGGATGGCATGCTAAGGGGTGTGAAGTTTTTATTTATTTATTTATTTATTTTTAAGATTGATTTATTTATCCCCATCCTCGTTTTGAGCTCACTGTCTGCTGTGTCCATTCACTATGTGTTCTTCTGTGTCTGCTTGTCTTCTCTTTAGGTGGCATTGGGAACTGATCCTGGGACCTCCTGGAGTGAGAAAGACGTACTCAATCTCTTGCGCCACCTCAGCTCCCTGATCTGCTGCATCTCTTATTGTCTCTCCTCTGTGTCTCTTTTTGTTGTGTCATCTTGCTGCATCAGCTCTCTGCGTGGACTAGCACGCAAGCACAGGCCAGGACTCCACGTGGGCTGGCACTCTGCATGGGCCAGCTTGCCTTCACCAGGAGGCCCTGGGAATCAAACCCTGGACTTCGGGAGCCCAATCACTTGAGCCACATCTGCTTCCTGAGTTTTCTTTTTGGAGTAATGAAATAACTGTAAAATTTTTTGTGATGATGAATGCACATTGTGATTATATTAAAAGCCATCGATTATTCACTTTAGATAGATCATAGGGTATGTATGTAAATGTATCTCAATAAAACTGCTTAATAAATAAATAAATAATTGTGCAAGAATAGCCAGAAATAGCAGCTGTGTACAGCAGGGGAAACAGAGAGAGATTGAGAGATAAAGAATTTTCTTGGGAAGTGGACTTGGCCCAGTGGTTAGGGCGTCCATCTATTGCATGGGAGGTCCATGGTTCAAACCCGGGCCTCCTTGAACCGTGTGGAGCTGGCCCATGAGCAGCGCTGATGGGCGTGCAAGGAGTGCCGTGACACGCAGGGGTGTCCCCTGCATAGGGGAGCCCCACGCGCAGGGAGTGCACCCTGTAAGGAGAGCCGCCCAGCGTGAAAGAAAGTTCAGCCTGCCCAGGAATGGTGCCACAGACATGGAGAGCTGACACAACAAGATGACACAACAAAAAAAGAAACACAGATTCCCATGCTGCTGACAACAACAGAAGCAGACAAAGAAGAAGATGCAGCAAACAGACACAGAGAACAGACAACCGGGGAGGGAGGGGAGAGAAAATAAATAAATAAATAAATCTTCTTTTAAAAAAAGAATTTTCTTATTTGATTGTTGTTTTTATTATTATTACTAATGAAGTAATGAAAATGTTCTAATAATGACTGAAGTGATGAATGCACATCTATGTGAGTATACCAAATACCACTGATTGTACACTTTGGATGAATTGTACCCTTTATTAATATGTATCAGTAAAATTGATTTGTTAAAACAAAAACAACAAACTAGGACATGGGACTAAATGATCTCCAAGAATTAAGACTGTAAGCTCTATAGGGGAGCGGCCTCATTCCTGTGTTCCCCATGCCTACCTTATATCCTAACATCTAGCAAGTGCTTGATAAATATTGAATGAATTATTTCACCTTAAAATGAAAAATGTTTTATTGCTTCCTAGGGGCAAATAGTTGTGATGCCAAAATATCACCTAATTCAGTAATCACAAAGAAAAATATGTGTGTTCCTGGAGTTTGTTGAGAGCTGTAATTCAGTTTCTTGCTAAATCTGGTTGTCACATGACACTAGGCAATTTTGCAAAGCTTCTACCTGTCAGACTTCTTTTTGCCCTTTTACTTTTTGCATACATGGAGTTAACTAGAATTTCTGCAATTGAGGAAAATAAGCTTTATTACTGTTGCATCCTCAATCCTTTTTAATTGGCTGGAGGTCTAAACTGCTGTATTGCAATTAGGAGTAATTATTAATTTAGTCTCATTACTATCCATGTAGAATGCTATTGATGTTGGGTTAACCCTGTAACATGAAGGGATGCATCTGTAAGCATCACCTGTACTTTTGGCCTGTAATGTTTCCAATGATTAGTCTTTAAGACATGTGTGCATTGCATTGTATCTACAAATCATCCATAATGCTAGTACCAAAGAAGATCATATCCTATCCCTCAACCTGTACAACCTGTACAATGGCACTTCATTACTATTGCCAAGTTCTTTTTCCCCTGGACAGTGGGAAGAAGTCAGGTGCTTAAAGAGATCAGTGAGAGTCGCCTAGTATGCATAAGCATACCATTTCTGCAGTTTTACTTATCCTAGTGTTGGATTTGAGGTAGTTCCCAGGACAGTTTTAACACTACAGGATGCGTTGGTCACCCTGCTAGAAACCCTACATGCCAGCTTGGCCTTAATCAATTAAAGAAGGAAATTTTCCTGGAAAAACCTCTGTATGGGGTAAATCCCAATTGCTGCTGTGGTCTGTGAGGGAGAGAAAACCCAAAGTAGTGTAAGAAGGAAGGAACTCCTAACATACAGGGAAGGGAGATGTATCGAGTTCCTGTGGTGGGCTAGGAACTATATTAAATGCCTCACAAGCATTATGTAATACTAGAACTCTGTGAGGTACTGCTAAGATCACGCCCATTTTACAGAGCAGAAAACTGAGGTGGAGAGATCCAACCAAGGAATTCCTCCCTTGCTGCCTGTTCAGTGGCGAGAGGCAAGGGGACTTTCCAGAGACGGCGGTAGTAGGTCAGGCTGAGGTGCAGTAGGAGAACAGGAAGGGCCAAGGGGGCAGGGGAGTGGGCTTAGGCCTTGAGTGAAATCATCTGGGTTGGAGCAGCTCTGTCATAACCCTCTGGGTGGTTTGGGCAAGTCATTTTTCTCCTAGGGCAACAGCTTACTGTCACATGAGAGCTTTTGTAAACAAATAATAGAAACCTTTATTGAAAAGGTACTTCCCACCCCCCCACCCCGAAAAAAAAGGACAAAGAAAAGGTACTCTGGAAATGACTTTATGTATACAGCAATTCCTGTTTTACCCATTGTATAGGCAGGGAATACCTGTGGTTTGGGATGCTCATTGTGTCCAAAGCCATCTAGTTGGTAAGCAGTTTGCAGCACTTCTGAGAATTCGACTCTGCTCCCTCCCTCCTCCTGCATCCCCCAAGTCATCCTCCTGTCAACCCCTCTTTCTTGTGATCCAGCTCCTGCCAGGGCCAATGCATTACCTTGCCCTGGCATGTCCCTGTGCATATACTGGGGTCCCCAGCTCCATTCACAGAGTCCCTCTGGTTTCGTCAAAGCCAGTGAGAAGCCGGAAAGTGGTCTGACCCCCTTCTGTGTCTAGGCAAGATTCAAGCTAAACTTTGAAGACCCACAGGCTGAAATGATGGGAGAAGGTGGTTAGCTCCCCCATCCGTCCAGTCCAACCATCTGACTTTTGCTGGAGTTGCCAGGAGCTGTTTTGTGGGAAAACTGGCGCCAATCTTCCTTCACCCCATGCTACTGACTGTCCCAAGTCTGTGGACAAGGGCCAAACCTTACTGATTATTGAACAGTCTCTTCAGTGCCTCTGGCTTCAGGTGTCACTTTTATTGTTTATTAAATTCCTACATGTACTTGGAACTATTTCTGGCTTTTGTTTTGTTGCGTCGGTATATCTAGCTTTTCAGGTACCAGTACCAAACTTTTAATTGAATCTCTAATTTGTTGTGATATCTAATAGTGATAGCTCTCTCTTGTTTGCTCTTTTCTAAAACCTGTTTGTTTTCTGGCTATTCTTGTATATTTTTCCATATGACTTTTAGGAACAAAAAGAGAGTTTAAAACACACATGACCTATGAATCCTATTAGTACTTTTATTGGAATTATGTTAAATTTATTATTTCACTTATGAAGAATTGAGAGCCTTATGATATTGAGTCTTCCTATCCAAAAACATTTTTCTTTCCATTTGACTCAGCTTGCTGATCTGTAGAATGGGAGCAAAAATAATACCAATCTCAGAGCCATCCTCGGGATTAACTGAGAAAACGCATGTAAAATATAGCACAGTGGCTTTGCTACTTCCCAGTTGCATAGCCTTAGGTTTGTCCCTCATTTGTAAAATGAGGATTATCATAGTATCTGCTTGATAGGACTGTAATGAGGGTTAAATGAAATGGGGAAGGCAAAGTATTCAGTGCATTACCTGGAATATAAGTGCTCAATAAAATACCAGCTATTCTTCTGAAAAACAGGCTATCAAAGGAAACTGGGGCTTAAAGCAAAAATTTGGTAGGTTCCATCTAGGTCGAGGGCGCCAAGGTTAACGCTTCTTTCAAAGAACCTACCCACTCCTCGGTCGCTACTTCTAATTTGTCCTGTCTGTCTGGCAACCGACCGGAACTTGAATCCGCAATCCCAAGCACCCAAAGCCTCCGAGGGAGGCCAGGACCCCGCCCCCAGGCTTTGCGCCCCCGAGCTGCCACGTCTCGCGCGTCCCGCTAGACGTAGGGAGGAGGCGGAGCCAAATCGGGACCAGCCCCTCCGCGGCCCGAGTCGCTTGTAGGGCGTACTGGGGTGGCAGAGCGTCGTGACGCTTGCGAAGGGGGGCAGGCACGCGCCCGGAAGTCCAGTGGGAGGGCGTATTACGTACATCCGGCGAGTAGCTGGCGGTCTTGGATCTTGCCGGTCTGTGTGTTCTGAGAGGGTCGAGACCGCCGCCGCCGTCGGAGCAGCCCCTGGGCCGTGAGTCAGGGAGCCGCGCCCGGGGGAGGGAGCCGGAGCCGGAGGAGCTGGGCGGACGGCGGTGAGGGTCAGGGCGGAAACTGGCCCAGACGGGGATGGGGGGGGGGAGTGACACGCAGGCGGTTCTGTGGGGCCGCTGGGCTGGTTCTGGGCGGGGACGGGCCGCCTTGGCCCGGTCTGCCCAGTCCCTTGCCCGACCTCTGGAGTATCGGGCCGACCTGTCTTCCGCTCGGAGGTCTTGCTGCTGCTGGGCTGGCGCGGAGAATGGACCCCCTCTGATAAGTTTGTTTTCCTGCCGTGCGCTCCGGTTTACGAAACGACTTCCCGTACTCTGTCTTGGATGAGCCTCACAGCCCTCGGTGAGGCAGGGTGGGAGTCCTTAATGGTTATTCTTGTGCCACAGACTCGGGGAGTGAGGCTCGCCGACGAGAGTGAATTGCCCATGGCCCTGCAGCTCTCCAAGTGTGAGCTCTTC
The DNA here is from genome assembly GCF_030445035.2 of Dasypus novemcinctus. Lineage (NCBI taxonomy): Eukaryota > Metazoa > Chordata > Mammalia > Cingulata > Dasypodidae > Dasypus > Dasypus novemcinctus. Next base: position 79,077,268 of record NC_080678.1, on the reverse strand, counting down.
AACCAGGCCTAGGGACTGCTTATCCACAACTCCCCCACTTGAGGTCTATTATCTAGTGCCCTGGGTTGAACCTCGTATTTTCTCCTTCATGTTTCTTCTTTCCTTTCTTCCGTGCATGGAAAAATTCCCTCATGTGCCTTTGGTATAGATTAGTGTTTTCTTCACCATTATAGCCAAGGGGTCAGGACCACGTTTATGAGGTCCTGTTAGCATCCTCCCTTGCTCTAGGTCTTTTCTCCTTTACCTTGATTCCATCTGTTTAGTTTGTGACAGGGGGCTTATGGAGATTTGCAGTGGGGCTGACCTTTGGCATTTACTTCACAGCTAGGCAGAGGCAGAGTTTCATAAAAGCCAGCGGCTTACTACCCAAAATCTGTCCTGGAACGGTGTCTCACTGTTGCTGTGAATGTGCGTAAGAAGTAATGTGTAAATATAAAATCAGCCTTTTCTGAGGTTCCTCACTGGCAGTGGTCAGCCTGGTGCTCCTCTTTTCTGTTTGTTTGAATCAATCAGTTCTGAACTTTGCAAGTTTAATTCTGGATACATGAGTAGTATTTTCGTTGGTAGTTTAGATCCCCTAAATTTTAGAGTACTCTAATTTAGCACAAGGTCATGGATTGTATCAACAAGAGAAAGTAAATGAAATGCTGGTTATTAAAATACCATCCAAAAGATGTGATGAGATAGAAGGAAAAATTTCCAAGATTTTATTAATCTGTGTAGTTAGTGGATTAAGGAAGTTTTGCACTGTCTTTTTTAAAGCAATTTTGTGATTTTGGTTTGACTTTTATGTGTTAACAGGATATTACTAGGAAGAGCTTTAGTGTTGAAAGACCAGGGTTTAAATCTGGCACTGTTACTTTCTTAGATGAGCAGTCTTGGACAAGTTTGCTAACCGAGGAGTGTCAGCATCTTCAACTGAGGCCAAAGACTGCCTGCTTGGGTTGGTGTGAGGAGAAATGAAATGTATGCACTGACACTGTATAAACTATAAAACACTACTGATGAGGGGGTGTAAATCCTAAGATCCCAAGAAAATGGAGAAGCGGTACAACCCAACCCTTTGGGTCCAGAGGGTTTTGGGTTTTTATTACTTTTTAACGTTATCCAAAGAGTTTCTTCAAGCATTTGTCATAGATCATTTTGGGGGGAAGAATTATAGGACGTTTAAAGCAGGATTGTCAAGAAAAATAAATTTGAAAAATTAAGGTATTTCAGTTAACATGAAAAACCGTTTAAACTTGTGGGTTTTTCTCCTTGTCACCTTCTGAGACTATCTAGTTGGGAAGATTTAAAAAAGCAAAACAAAACATATTTCTAAAATAGTATGGTAAAATTTTAAAAAGAGTATATGAAATATTGGCTATAAAACACTGTAGTATAATTGAATACAGAAGTGTTGTGTTTTAAAGGAGTGATGAGAATGGGAGTGACCTTTATGAGCTGTTCTTTCTAAAGATGAACCATGTTTCTCCAAGTGGTAGGCTGAAAGAAGGGGGAGGGAAGGAGGTCCGGTTTGGGGAAATTGCAGAGGAAAGGCGCTTTGGCTTTTTACTTACTTATGGTATGTAGGAACTTAAGTGTGTCACAGGAGTTTTGTTTAAGTTGAATTTCTTAAAGTACAAATCACAAAATTGCTTAAAAGCACAGTTCTATATAAAACTATTTAGCATACTAAATTCGGTCTTTTTTTCCTACCAAAACATATTTTGGTATTACTGAAAAGGGCAAAAAACAAATAATTTATTATCTTTTCATAAAAGCTTTGGCCTTTATTGTTCACTCCTACCCAAACTCATTTGCCCCTCCATGGTAAGAGCTATGAAAAGTAAGCATTAAGCAGGCCCTAAAGTCAGGCCCTGTAAGATCAGGTTATAGGCCTGATGAAAATCTGGTAATTGGATGGTAAAGAAAATGAACATACTTCTTCCATTTTAAAATTTCTTCTTTATCTAACATTCTTCAGATGAGTATAGGTGGGTTTTTGTGGATAACCCTTTTTACAGGTCACTGTTTATGAAACTTATGATTGCTGCTGGTCACATCTAGTATAAAGACTATAGTGTTCAGCTGCTTCTACTGATGGAGAGGAGCAAAGGGGGAAAATCTTCATTTTTTTTGGCACCAGTATCTGAGATATTGAGGCAGAAAATCAGTGTAACTAGGAAATGCTGACTCTTCAGGAACTTCAAGACTTCCAGTGTCTCTGAAGCCTTCCTTCTTAACTTCACTCAGAGGTCCTCATTATTCCCAGTATAGGTAGACCTTTTAGTATATAGCTCATCTTTTGGCTTCACTAGTCTTATGGGAGATAATAGGAAAAGCGGTATTACTTTAAGTTCTAATTAAGGTATGTACTTGGCTAGGAACCTGCTGCTATATGCCCTGAAAGAGTTGTTTTTTTTTTTTAAGATTTATTTATTTATTCACCCCACCCCCCATTGTTTCCCGCAGGCTGTCTGCTCTCTGTGTGTTCTTCTATGTTTGCTTGTCTTTTCTTTAGACAGTACTGGGAACCAATCCTGGGACCTTCTGGAGTGGGAGAGAGGCACTCAATCTCTTGTGCTACCTCAGCCCCCTGATCTGCCGTGTCTCTGATTGTCTCTCCTCTGTGTCTCTTTTTGTTGCATCATCTTGCTGCGCCAGCTCTCCGCACAGGGCCAGCGCTTCTGCATGAACCAGCACTCCGCACAGGCCAGCTCGCTGCCTGGGCCAGCTTGCTTTCACCAAGAGGTCCCAGGACCTGGACCTCGTATATGGTAGATGGGAGTCCAATCACTTGAGCCACATCTGTTTCTCGTGAAAGAGTGTTCTTGTTTTAAGAAAATCCGTACTTGTAAAATAGATTAGGGCTTGATTGATTATTCACATTATAAAAAGATTCTCTTCTATCCCTTCATGATTCTTTAAAATAGTGATTATCATTTTCTTTTATAAATGGAGGTACACAGCACCTTAACAAAAGGAATTAAATATTGTTTAAGAAGGAATATCATTGGAAAATGGAACAGAGCAAATTGTGCTAGTTACTACTAGGATATTCTTATTTTTTAATGAGTTTTTTTTTCAAGGATGGGTTAATATAATTTTTCACCGCCCTTTTTAGGAGGTAATGGGGATTGAATCTGGGACCTCATACATGGGAGGCAAGCACTCAGCCATTGAACTACATCTGCTCCCCCTTAGTATGATTTTTATTTTTATTTTCTACTTGTACGTCTGTGTGGCATTTTGATCCAGATTATTGAAGAGACTTAATTTCTTAGAGGTGTTGCTAATTGGTAGATAGCAATGGTGTATCTAGGAAATGTGCATGAGCAGCTGCCTGGACCAGTGAGTTGCTCAGTAAAAGAGGAGAATACTTCTTTAATTCCTAATCCTCTGAGTATCATAGATTGAAAAAAGATTAGAAAACCAGTAGTTTGTACAGATCAGAGAACCCTAAAAGCTTTCCCCTAGAGCGCACAGTCTCAAGAGCGAAGAGGAATCTTAGATATCTTCTTTATTTGCTTCCTTATGCCTGAAAACATGAGACTGTAAACTTTCATCAGGGCCAGGGGTCAGAGTTCACTTCTCCAGAACTATACCGGCATTAAGAAAGCTAACATTTGCTGCTTTTGTATTTTATACAGGTAGTAAGCATTAATAATGTCTTTCATCTTTGAATGGATCTACAATGGCTTCAGCAGTGTGCTCCAGTTCCTAGGTAAAGCCTTTTCCATGAAATGTCATAGATATTTAAATAAATATTCCAACAATTTAAATACAAATAGCCTTTGGTATCTAGAGAGTAAAATTACATTAAAGTTTTTCTCTTTTAGGACTCTACAAGAAATCTGGAAAACTTGTATTCTTGGGTTTGGACAATGCGGGCAAAACCACTCTTCTACACATGCTCAAAGATGACAGATTGGGCCAACATGTTCCAACGCTACATCCAAGTAGGTTTGAAAATACCAGGAGACAGTCTTTTGACATTTGAATGTCAATATCAGGCTTGGAGGATGATTTCCCAATTGTTGCAGTTTTTTAAATAACTTGATATTCCAAAAACTAGGTCACTTGAAAAAGTTCCCTGTAGGACATATGCAGGGCACATACTGATAGATGTAAACCTCTAGAACTTTGTCATTATTTGTTCTCACTAGTCCTGTAATGGAACATGTCTCCAAATTTACTTATAAGAATGCAGCAAACCCCTGAGAAAAATTAATTCTTGAGCTTTTAGAATAATTTAAGAACATTTTTATCCTTGATTCCTTGTCCTTACAAGGTGCAAGAAAGCTTCATTAATTTTTTAAAAATTGTGTTTATATATAACACAAATTGTCCTTTTAACCATTCTCTGTGTATAATTCAGCAATAACAATTACAGACAATTTTGTGATAACCACCACTTAATCTATTATCTACACTGTTTAAATTTCTGAGGAACTGCCACATTGTTTTTCACTGCAGCTACATCATTTTGCATTCCCACCAGCAGTGTACAAGGGTTTCTATTTCTTGGCATAATGGCCAACATTTATTTTCCACTTTTTAAATAGCAACCGTCCTAATAGGTGTGAAGTAGTATCTCATTTTGGTTGGTTTGCATTTCCATCCTGGCTAATGATATTGAGCATCTTTTCATGTGCTTATTGGTCATTTGTATATCTTTGGCAAAATGGTTATTCGAGTCTTTTGTCTATTTTTAAATTGTGTTTTGTCTTTTTGTTGTGGCATTGAAGGAATTCTTATATATTCTGGATATTAAACCTGTATCAGATATGTGGTTTCCAAACTATTAAATTTTGTTTTGGTGTTGGCTTCCAGTACTGATAGTTGGTCTTTGTGGAACTGAGAAATTTATTTCCTCTTTTTCTGACAATTTTATTAGCTTCAGAAGAGTTGACAATTGCTGGAATGACTTTTACAACTTTTGATCTTGGTGGGCATGAGCAAGGTAAGAGACAATTTAGTGAAAGGATAGTATTAACATGTTTCATATTGCTATATGAAACATGTTTATATGTATGTATGACACATCCTTTATAGCATGTGTCATTTTTAACTTTTGAATCACTTGAATTTAGGACTGTGATCTTTTAGTCATTTTCTATCTGAATAGTTTTCTTATTACTTCAATAAAGCTTTTTAATTCACTAATTATTTTTAAGTAAATTTGTCAAAATTACAAAACTAATACCTTTTGCCCAGATTTATTACTCTCTTTCCATATAATACATGTTAATATTTATTTTTTTCTGAACCATTTGTTAATACATCATTCCCTTTTACTCCTCAGTACTTCAGTATATATTTTCTGAGAATAAGAATATTCTCTTATGTAATTATAATGGTATCAAATTCAGGAAGTTTTACTTCATTCTACTCTATTGTATATATTCCTTTTTTAATAGTTGTCCCAATAATATATTTTTCTCTTCAATTAGGACCCAATATAAAATTACATATTGCATTTAGTTATTATATTTTTAATCCTTTATTTAATGGAGTGTTAATATGCTGCTTTGTGTTACTTTTGACCATTCTGATCTGAATTGATATTTTGTATATTCTGCCCCTTTTGGCAGCCACCTTGCCCTCTTCGTAAGTGTTTTTTTGTCTTATTCAGGCCATGTCTGTTTGGTTCCCAGATTCCTGTGAGGTGTCTTGTTCAGACTTAATGTATATGTTTTAGAGATATTCAGAATAGAGTATCTTTATCTGATGGGCATTAAGTTTACATTTGGCAAGGCTTTAGGCCTAGGAGTAAAACATTTAAGGTGTGGGATAAATATTTTGGGAAGGCAGGGAAAAGAAACTTGAGTTTCTATTAGGTTTACTCATTGGTTATTATATTGAGTTGAAAAGTCTCTTTTCGAAGTATTAGATTGTATCTAATATAATTTAAAAATTCAGGGAATGTTGTGGGAGGAGGGGGTGTGTGGGGAGTGGGGTATATGGGAACCTCCTATGTTTTTTAATGTAACATATGTGATTTTTGTATCTTTAAAAAATTTTTTTTTTTAATTCAGGGAGTGAATGTGGCTCAAGCAGTTGAGTACCTGCTTCCCATATGGGAGGGTCCTAGGTTCTGTCCCCAGTGCTTCCTAAAAACAAAAAACCAACAACAAGCAAACCAAAAACCCACTCAGCTGGGAAGCGGATGTGGCTCAACGGATAGAGCTTCCGCCTACCATCTAGAAGGTCCAAGGTTTGATACCCAGGGCCTAGTGGCCTGTGTGGCAAGCTGGCCTACGCAGAGTGCTGCTGTGTGCATGGAGTGTTGCCCTGCACAGGGGTGCCCCCCACATAGGAGTACTGCCCTATGTAGGAATGCGCCCCACACAGGAGTACAGCCTGCCCAGGAGTGGTGCTGCCCACACGGAGAGCTGACACAGCAAGATGACCCAACAAAAAAAGACACAGAGAAGAGACAATATGAGATGCAGCGAACTAGGGAACTGAGGTGACCATGCAAGAGAATGATCGTCTCTCTCTCACTCTGGGCGATCCCAGGATTAATTCCCAGAGCCACCTAACGAGAATACAGCAGACACTGAACAACACACAGCTAATGGACACAGGGTACAGACAATGGGGGAAAGAGGGGAAAAAATAAATTTAAAAAAAACAACCTAACTCAGCTAATGTGGCTTAGTGGTTGAGTACCAGCCTCCCACATACAAGGTCCAGGGTTCAATCCCTGGCCCCGGAACCTCAAAAAAACAAAATTCCAGGTATCATTTAAAATATAATATTGTTATTTTCTAATGATTTAGTCATAATCAGTGATTTTATTAGCATAGCTTTTAAAATTCATTTAATATATATATAACTTCTGCAAAATTATATATACACAGTCGTCATGATCACATAAAATATCTGTGTAGAAAAAGATCGGAAGAAAATATACCAAAACATTAGGTGTTTTGATGGACTATAATTGATCTTGTTACCTTTTTTCCTATAATGAGCTTATATTTTCATTTGGATAGAATTGGGTATATATCGCATCTTTCTACTTCTTCCAAAAGAATTTGAGACTGCCTACAAATTTAAATTTACAGCAAGCTAAGACCATAATAAGCAGCATGGAGACCATCTGGAAAATTCAGGAGTAGATGTTTTTGGATACCTGAAATGGAATTTTAGATTAGCTTTCAGGTTTCCTTAAAATGAGGGAAATGGTATTGATGTATAGAGTTTTTGTTTTTTTTCCTTTTGCTCTACTCAGGAAAATTTATTTACAGGAGGATTTTCATAATAACCTAGCCCCCATGTTACAGGTTTTTAAAATAAGACATTTGAAAGTTTTCTATTTGCATAACTTTAAAATTTTACCTTATTAAAGCAACACAAGTTCAATGTAACAAATTCAATTAATATAGAAATATAAGTGGTAAGAGTGAAAGTTTCCCGAACCCCTCCTCCCATTGGTAACTTTTATTAACTGTTCAGAGTAGAGAAATTGTTAATTCCATTGAAAGAACTGAAAATGAAATTGTAATACAATTAAAGCATTGCTTCCCAATAGTTATCACTTCATGTCACAAAGAAAAAATACCTTTTATAAAAGAGCCCTTTGGGTTAAATAAAAGAGGCTGGCCTGGGGGCTTCATCTCCCAGTCCCCCTGATCACTGAGGGGATGAGTATTTCAGCATACCTACACACTGGTTAGTTAGGAATTAGCCTGGGCCTGAAGATATAGGGACAGGTAATTTGAATCCTGATGTTCTAATGCCGGGTTTGCAAGCTCACAGCTTGAGTTAAGTCATTTAAATGGGTGAAGCTGACTGGGTATAAGATAGTAGGGTGTGGTAGAAACTTCAACAAAACGAAGAACTAGACCACATCTACAGGGTAGCCACCCCTCAGTTATAGTTCATTATTGGCATGTGGGTATGGAGGCATGCATGGGATTGCCAGGGTTGTAGTTTCGCAAGGAAAGCAGAAATTGTTAAAAAACAAAACATTTAGTTTAGGGGTTATATATTTGCATCCTCTGTATGAGTAATGCTCTGTACAACTTGGAAAATCCATAGGGACACTAATGCTCTTGAAACCTGGCCACATTTGTCCATTTTAGACCACTAGGTTGTTTTCAATATATACATTGTATTGACGCAGTTACATACTTTGTCTTTTCAGCACGTCGGGTTTGGAAAAATTATCTCCCAGCTATTAATGGGATTGTCTTTCTGGTGGACTGTGCAGATCATTCTCGCCTCATGGAATCCAAAGTTGAGCTTAATGTACGTTTATATTTTTTCTCTTCTCTTGGCCACTATTTCTGTTAAGGAATACAGTTCAGTAGTGCCAATGCCTAATCATTCCAGTTCACATTTGGTGAAAGTCATAGGCACAGGAAGAAAATGTTTTAAAATCTAAGATGTTGCTTTTCAATGTCCTGAGGAAAGTTAACTCCAAACTGAGTAAATTAACTTTGTTGATTATGTCATAGAATGACTGTGTCCTAGTTTGCTCTGGACAATCCCCAGTTTGTGCCTTTTGGCCCAGCATAATTAATAGCATTCTCTTTCATGTATGGTCACCTATTATGTAGAAAAAACCGTAAAAGAGATGAGAGTTCTTTATGTTTTTGATTCTGCGTTCTCAAGTTGTGCCTACCCATACCCCCACTGAATGACTTGCCAGGTTTTAACTGTCTGTTCTTAGTCTTCAGTCTAGGTCAGTTGTAGTGTTGGCTACCTTCAGGGACTCACTTCAAGTTTTCTCCTTTTTTAATATTCCCTTTTATTGACTTGAGTGTTTGTATAATCTTGCTCTTATTATCTCACTTCCTATTGCTTCACCCTGTAGCTTTACCTTTTTCTTGGATTTTCTTCCTTTCATTATAACTATCCCTCTTCATTCTTGTTCCTTACAATTTGAACCAGTTTCAAATTTATTATATCTCTCAAATGTATAGCCCTAGCGCCATGTAGAACAGCCTACAGAGCAATCCTTATTTATATTTCCCCTTGGCACTCACCTTTCTTTTTTAAACTCTCCTTTACACTCTTGATTTTGGTACTTTAGTTTCTTCATAAGCACCTGTTCCTCTGCCTAGCTCTTAAATGGTGCAGTTCTCTTGGGTCTAAACTTTCTCCCAGGCCGGTCAAGCAATTTCTAATTCCTTTCTCTACCACCCACATTCTCATGACTCCCAAATGGATTTTTTTTTTTTTTTTTGAGGTACCGGGGCGGGGGAACCCTGGACCTCATATGTGGGAAGCCAGCGTTCAACCACTGAACCATATCGGTTGCCCTGAATTGTTTTTTTTTGTCTGCTCCTTGGTTTTTTTTTTGCTTTTAGGGAGGCACCGGGGACCAAGCCTGGGACCTCCTGTGTGGGAAGCAGGCACTCAACTGCTTGAGCCACATCCACTCACCTCAAATGGATTTCTCTTGTTCATACTTCTCTTCTGATCTCCAGCCTCTTAACATAAAACTGCCTCCTAAATGACTCCACTTACCAATTCTGTTTTCTCAGAATGGAACTTGTCATCTTCCCCTACCATCTACATGGACATCCAGTACAGAAACTTAAGAATTATTGTAGATTCCATGCCAGCTTTCCCCTTTCCACTCTGTCATCCTTACTCCTTCTGAATATTCTCAGGGTATTCTGTCTCAGTGTGCTCTTACCCAGAGGATATATCATTTATCTTCTCCCCACACCCCAACACTGTGACCTACCATCTACCCAGTTACTAAGAGTAGTTATTGAATTCTCCATTAATTTCTACTTGAATCTTAAGTTGTCTATTTTACTCCTTAATATTTGATTTTTTCTACTTCTCACCATCCCTACTTTACTTTGTTGGTTTTGGCCTTCATTATTCTTTTCATTTGTTGTCACAATCTCCTCATTGATCTTCTTGCCTTCATTGCACACTCTGCCATGCACTGTAATGCTAACTTTCCAAGGCTTGTCACTACTCTACTTACTGTCCTTTAATAATTCTGTCATCTTCAGGATAAAATCTACCAATCTTTTGCATAGCACATAAGATCTTTCATTATCTCCCCTCTCTTTATTTCTCCATCTTCCTTTCTCTTTATTGCTTACCTTGAACTACATTCTGATCATAGAAAACCACTTGCCCTTCCTTGAATATGCACAAGTAGCTATCCCTGCCTTTTTTTCTCACCTGTCCCCATTACTCCCCCCACCCCCTTTTTTTTTTTAGCAGAAACATGCAGGAAGTAGAGTTCCCTTGTACCCCCTCTTACACACAACTTTCTCTATTGTTAACATGCATTAGTATGACACCTTTGTTACAAAACATGAAACAATATTGTAATTACACTTTTAACTATAGTCCATAGTTTATATTAGGGTTCACTGTTGGTGATGTACATATGGTTTTTAAAAGCTATATGTTTCAGTAACATATATATGACCTAAAATTTCTCCTTATATGATTTAGTGGTGTTACATTCACAATGTTGTGCTGCCATCACCACCATCCAACCAAAATTTTTCCATTATCCCAAACAAATTCTGTACCAATTAAGCATTAACCCCTATTCCCTACTCACACCCCAGCTCCTGGTAACCTGCATTCTGGTTTCTGACTGTTGAGTTTGCTTATTCAAATTATTTCCTATCATTGAGGTAGTATAATATATGTCCTTTTGTATCTGGATTATTTCACTCAACCTAATGTTTTTAAGGTTTTACCCTCTTTTGCTGGTAAATTTCAAAATAATCCTTTAAGACAGTGCAGAATTGTAATGTGTCCATTCATGGTAAACCAGCCCTGACTTCTCATGCTGTGTTAAGACTCCCCACCTTATCAATGTTCATTGTCTCTACTGGTTTTCTTATTGTCTTTCCCACTAGAGTTTGAATTTAGATGTTAGGAGCCATCTGACATGTAGTAGGCATTATGTCAGTATTTAATGAATGAATGACATCCTTACTTTGTTGTTCAACACTTCCTGGAATTCAAGATGGTCAAAGCACATTCTCTTTTATCCCTTCACATCTGATTTCCTTCAATAGCTTCCCTGTCAGTGAGCATGATTTCCAGGCTTGAAATCAATGCCAGCTTTGACCCTTCCTCTCCTCACTTTATGTGCCTTATTTAAACATCGGGTCTCTTCATTTCTTTCTGTAAAATGCCTCCTGCGCTATTTCTTAGATGCTGCCACCTTAGGCTAGATCATCATCTCTCATCTGAGTACCACAGATAGATATTATTTGTGAATTCGTTTTACTAAAGTATAGATTTTATTGAGTAACTTGTGTGGTTTGGGGTCTTCGGGATATATTGCAGCTAGCTTCTCAGACTGGTATTTGAGTTCTTCTGTAATGTGACTCATCTCTAGTTACATGCCAGTATAAATGCTATAATCCAGCCGTACAGTACTCTAAGTGACTTCCTGACTTTTCCCTCTGCAAAGCCATTTCCTTTGCGCTATCACCATACTTCCTTTACCCTACCATCTAACCAAATCCTGCTCTTCACATCCCAGTTGAAGTTCCACATCTTTGCTAAGACTTTCTCAAGCCCATATCGACATTTTATCTGAATTTCTTTTAATAATTATATTCTATTCCCATTCATTGTGATACTTAATCATCCTCTACATTGTTTTTAACTTTCCTTTGTTAACATATATAGATAAAGAGTAAGGATTTCTTTAGGACTTCTCTTTCCTATTGTATCCCTCTCTATGCCTGAGATAGTGCTTTGCACACAGTGGGCATTCAGTGAATATTGGGTGAATATTGGGGAGTTCCTGTGAGCATTTTCTAGACTAAAGCTAGAGCATTCATTCTTCTAGAACTGTGCTGAGTGGATATCCCAGGGGTGGTTTATGGTGGAGCAGTTTAGCTCAGAGAGGTAAGGTTCGGCCAGTTCTGCTGCCTTGTAAATAACAGCCTTTGGGAAACGGACTTTGGCCCAGTGGTTAGGGCGTCCGTCTACCACATGGGAGGTCCGCGGTTCAAGCCCCGGGCCTCCTTGACCCGTGTGGAGCTGGCCCGTGAGCAGTGCTGATGCGCGCAAGGAGTGCCCTGCTACACAGGGGTGTCCCCCGCTTAGGGGAGCCCCACGCTAGGGGAGCCCCACGCGCAAGGAGTGTACCCATAAGGAGAGCCGCCCAGCGCGAAGGAGGGAGCAGCCTGCCGAGGAATGGCGCCGCCCACACTTTCCGTGCCGCTGACGACAACAGAAGCGGACAAAGAAACAAGACGCAGCAAATAGACACAGAAAACAGACAACCGGGGGAGGGGAGGGGAATTAAATAAATAAAAATAAATCTTTAAAAAATAATAATAATAATAACAGCCTTAAGTTGCAGTTGTTTTGAGGCAGTTAGGATACTTTTGTCTAAGGTCAAGAAATGTTATATGTCAAGATTAGCTTTTAGTTATTTACTCAGATATGATTTTCAGAATTTTATTTTACATCTGCTACCTTATAGACCAGTGGAAATCAAAGTTGTTTCTATCATCTGGTGGGCTTTTGTGTATTCCACACGTAGCTGTTTTTTCATCTTTTCCTTAGGCTCTAATGACTGATGAAACAATATCCAATGTGCCAATCCTTATCTTGGGTAACAAAATTGACAGAACAGATGCAATCAGTGAAGAAAAACTCCGTGAGATATTTGGGCTTTATGGACAGACCACAGGAAAGGTAAGAGACAAGAACCTTCAGGGGACATATTATAAAGGAAATTCCCACTTTCAGAAACATTCATGTTTTAAAATAAGCATCAACTTTTCTTTCAAAAGTTTAAATGAGTTTAGGATTTGTTTTACTGTGGGTATTTTGTAAACTGTCTGAAGGTAAGAACATATTTTTGCTTTAACAGTTTTCTAATGAGAATTTTCTGACTACCTTTCCAATCTAATTCTGTGAAATCTCTTTTGAAAGAGCCTATCTTAGCCAGAAAATAAAAATTTTTTGATTGGCAAATTCAGCTTATGAAAAAGAATAATCATTATATATCACTTTCCAAGTAGTGGAAAACAAGGCACCTAATCCATCTCCAGAAGCTCCTGCTGAGAGGTTGTTGAGGAAACTCTGGTTTTGCAGATTAGGAAATTGAGATAATGATTTGTTCAGGTCTACACAGCACATCAGTGACAGAGCCAGGAATAGATCTAATCCTCCAGATTAGTAGGTTATGCTGTCCCCAGTGGAAGAAGGAACTTGTTGCAGAAAAGCAGATTTGTGAGAGAGGAAATTGAGATAACAGGAATCCTTCTGGTCTTCTTAACTCAGGGTTTTGGCATATTTAATCTTCCTTTTCTGTGGCCTATGAAAACTTTTTACTTCTTTACATGGTTCCTTAGTCTTGCTCTTCCTGGTTATCTTCTATTTCATTTACTTTTTCTTTCTGCATGAGTGTTGCACATACATGAATTCTTCCCTAATTACGACACACCCTAGTATCATTGTATATTTCTGCAAGCTTGTGTTAAATGAGAATGTGTGTATTTTCTAAAAAGCACTGGACCTCTTTTATCCATTGAAGAACATGCTGGTTCCATGGATCCCAGTGACCTTATTCTTTGTCCACTGCCATACCTTTCCATGAATGTGAGGGTGTTCAGAGCAAATACTCTACCCACACAGAGAAACGCTGGGATGAGGATTGTGTTGCTTACTATATCCAGAAAGCATGAAGTCCTGGGGAAGTCATTGCTTTGTCCACGTTTCTATAATTTATTCCTACTTAGATTTGCTTTTAAGGAATAGAGAAACTGATTTTTGTGATCCCCCTTCAAGTGTTCCCGCCGTGGAGGTGCTAACAGCCTTTCTTGGTTTTGCCTCCCTTAGGGGAATGTGACCCTGAAGGAACTGAACGCCCGCCCCATGGAAGTCTTCATGTGCAGTGTGCTCAAGAGGCAAGGCTACGGCGAGGGTTTCCGCTGGCTTTCCCAGTATATTGACTGATGTTTGGACGGTGAAAATAAAAGAGTTTTACTTCTCTGGACTGATCCTATTCACAGCTTCCTCATGAACTTTTGTAATAGAACAAGGAAAGCTCTCCAACCATGCCTGGCGTTGAAAAGCCAGCTATCTCTGGTCACCTCTCTCATCGCCCAGTGGTGACATGTGCTCTTCTCCACACTGTTGGGAGGTAATGCTGCCCCACATGCTGGTGCAGGTCTGCATCCCGGGACTTAGAAGCTGGCAGGATCTGCCGAGTAAAGCTGTGCCATCGTGAGGCACCTGAAAAGAAAAACACGTCTCACCACTGTGGTTGATTTAAAAGAAAGTGATTTCTATTTTTTAAAGAAGTGTTGTTAATGTAATTGGTGTCCCTCCTAACTTTTGAGTTCATAATTTACTTGGTCCAGAGTTTTCTATTCTTTTTTTAATCTAGTGAATGGTATTTAGAGATTTCATAAAATTACGAACAGATACACATTGGAGGCCAAAGCTCACCCAGGTGAACTTACTCCTGTTAAATTGCAGGTTGGTAAAAGGAGCCCCCTGAGCGCACCTGTCTCTGTAACTGCCTAGTAGTGGGTGGCATCCCTTTGTGCACAGAGAACTAGGAATGGGGGGCAGGAGGACCCTGCCCCTTGAAGTTCTGGCAGGTTTCCATTGTGTTGAGTAGAGTCATTCCTCATTAAGGAATGTGTAGCAGATTGTTTGCTGAGGAGTTAATTATACAATGGGTTGTTACTATTATACTTATAAAATTAAGAATTTCAGCCAGTCTCTGCTTCAATACTATCGTGAAATTTCAGTTTTCCCGATAGCACCTTCCTTACTCATTTTCAGTTAAAAAAAAGTGACTTTTGCTTCATGAAAGAGTTGAGACTGATTCCAGTTTGCCAGTGTTGTTGCATTCTACAGATGTGTCTCAATTCTCAGTTACTTTTGCACATATTTTAGGGGAAATTTTTTCTGAATAGGAGAATCAAACAGGGCAAAGTTAATAGCTTGAGGGCTCTTAATTCTGTAAGTAAGGACTAAAATACCTGGTATTCTAATACTTGTTTGAATCTAGAGAAGATTTACTCAAGGAAATTTTCACTTTCAGAATTTGTTCTGTTTCATTAGGCTGGTCCTGAGCTCTTTTTTTCTTTTCTCTTTATCACTTATCTATTTTTTGGTGTTTAAAGTAAAGGTCAACATTTGTAGCTTTCCCAGTTTTTTTTTTGGGTATGAATTTGCCCTTTCCATTCTAAAAATAAGCTGGGGAAAACAATCCAAGAACTTCTATAGAGCTGTTCCTTTTAAGCCACTACCACTTCTTGTCAGATAATAAACCTGGTATGTAAAAGTGTCAGTATCCCCAATAGTGTGCATGAGGATTATTTTTATAGCATTCTGTATCCTAATGCCATGTGTGGAATTGGATTTTCATGATCTTAACCTAAGTTTCACCCTCATAGGAAAAGAAGAAGGGATGGGTTAAGGTCTTAAGATGGGAGGCTCTCTTTATTCAGTTTTCCTTTAATTAAAGGTTAGAGGTAATTCCCTCAAAACTGAAGATTGTGATGATGATGCTTATTTGTAGAAGATTGAAATAAATTTAGTGGATTCCTGCTTCTGAGAGGATAGGGAAAATATGGATAACATTCCTGGAGATGTGAGAGTATCATTCTTTAATTGGATTTCTCATTTTTAGTCCTCAGTTTTAGGTGAAGCATGTCACGTACTGAATGCAGAGGCTTGATGAAATTAAATCTGGAAAGAGCATGTGTGTGCCATTTATTAACAAGGCATATCTGGATAAATATAAAATTGTTGATTTGGAAAGGGTAAAGCCTCAAGTGAAAAATCTAGGTAACAGTGAATGAACTTAGGCAGTTGACTTAACTTTTTATTTCCTTTGGCTAAATATTACCCATACTTCTCTATCTGAAGACATGAAAAGTATGGTTGATTCAGTGTTAGTTTTCTGGTTTTTTGTTTCTTTACAATTTGCCCCTAATCACATGGTAGCAAGCTAGAAACTATGATAGGGTGACTTTTTGTGAAAGTGGTTTATTTTGACCACTGGAGAAAGAAGGGATTGAAAAGTCAAGTAGCACCAATCTGTTTCTTGCCCCACAGAACACTATTCCTTTAATACTGTATCTGAAAGAAAATGCTGTAAGGAGCTCTGTTCCAAACAGTGTATAGGAACTCCCGTGAATTGAGACTTTTCATTCTGTTTTATAAGAGTGCATATATGTCCTAATTCAGGAAAAGTAAAACAGTCATTTACAAAAGAAAGTCATTCTGTATCCTAAGCATTTTAATAAAAAATAAAACAAACTTGCTATCTCTGTGTATGTGTTGGTTCTGAGTTCTGAGTTTGAACAACATACGGCATTTGGGAAGCAAAAGTTTCTTGTCTACTTATAGGAAGAAACATTTTTTAGGCTGGATGTGAGAGACTTAAAATTTTGCTACCAGGAAAAAAAGAAAACAAGGGCTGGGCCAGTTCACACATTTCACTAGAGGTAATGTATTTATTTAGTACAATCTGAGGGCCTTGGAGCAGGCTGTGTCCCCAGTGTTGGTGGTCATCTCTGAAATAGGATGGGTCTGACAGATATTTGAACAAAATCTTATATTAACGTGCCAGTGACAACTGGGTTCAGTTTAGCTGTTGGGCTAATCTTTTTTCAAAAAATTAGATTGAGTTGAATGCTACGTTTGCCAAAATTGAGGAATAAAATCTGTGCTTGTCCATTTACTAGCCTTATGGGAAGCCCAAATGAGATTCCAAAACTAAAGTACTGGGACAAATAGAATGGGAAGCAATATGCTACAGGTTCTTTTTGATAAAGCGTTAAATTATTGGAGGTATCCTGACCTTGACATTACTGTCCTCATTGCTGTGGAAGAATGCCATGGGTTCTGCGAGAATGTAGAATTCTTTGTTTTGTTTTGAGTTGGAGTGGATTATGAAGGTTAAAGTCTGAGTCAATGAGCCGAGTACTCAAGGTGGTCTCACCTTAGCTGTTGCTGGCTGTGACTGGGGACTCTACTGCGGGCTGCCATACAGAAAAGCCTGAAGCATAAGCGTTTATGCTGGAGGCTTGAACGTCATTAAGGGACGATCACTGGACTCTAGAGAGAAAGAAACTCTTAATTGCTAGGAAGTTGGGATGGTGAAGAGAATTTACTGTTATCAAACCATCTTCTGTGCCATGGAAACAACAGAAGCCATTGACTGCTAATTTCAGTCCTGCTTCATACTTCAATTTCCCTTTCCCAAACAGATTGGGGTCACTGAATTATCCTCTTGTGCAGGGATACACCAATAGCATTAGTTTTATTCAAAGGTTTGAGGCAGAATATGTAATTTAAGTAGCATTAGAATATTTTTTCATTATTGTTGATGTGTTTACTATATAGTACTAGATCTCTTAAACATCGATGTGCATTTTAGTGATAAGCATAAAGCCAGCCTTCATAATGTCTAGTTTGTGGTAGCTGCTTTGGAGGTATTATGAGGGGTTCTCCCTTCCACGTCCACCCCCAATACTGTTCATGCACATCAGTTCTCAAGGAAACTTCTTTGGAAAAGTAGGGAAGTTTTGTGTTGCCTAGATCAGGATGTGGCAAACTGGCTTGTTGGCCAAATCTGGCCTGCCACCTGTTTTGGCCTGTGTTCTAGGAAAGAATGGCTCTTGCATTTTTAAATGATTGGACTAAAAAGAATAGTATTTTCTGACATGTAAAAATTATATAAAATGCAAATCTCAGGATCCACAAAAGTTATGTTCCAACACAGTCGTCCCTATTAGTTTAGCTTTTTTTGTGCCACAACTGCCGGAGTATTTGAGACAGATTATATGACCTTCAAAACCAAAATTATTTACATCTGGCCCTTGACAGAAAGAGTTTTTGACTCTTGTCCTAGATAAATCTTAGGTGTTGGTTATAAATGCCATTATGTGAAATGTGCATATTGCAAAATACAGGGTTGTATAATTTTAAATTTTGACTTCAGCTCCTGTTCATCATAGTCCATTTAAAGGGCAATTTTATTTAGAGCAAATCCAATTTCCATGAGATTTGTTGTGGCATCAGAAGGTCTTATATTTACTGTAAAAATTTGGCATCAGAAGGTCTTACAGTTAGTGTAAAAATTTCAAAATACTGAATCGGCCAAGGATTTCCTTGGCTTGTACTATCCCGTGGGTCCGAGGCGGAATGCGGCCTAGACCTGGGCAGAGACTGATACTTCAGTTTTGCCACGGCCTGGACGAGTCTAGCCACGAAAGCTCATTGCTATTCCTGACGCCAACTAACCTAGAGACTAGGCTCCGAGGGACCCGCCCCCTGCCCGGTCTCCCCGTAAAGCCACAGTCGTGTCACTCTCCTGAGGTTCGCCCTTGGGCACAGCTTCACCCTCTACGTCCCACAGGTTGGAAGAACCAACGAAGGCGGGGAAAGGAGGGGGCCGGTCAGCCAATCAGGACTCGGCCCCGACCCCAGCCAATCGGCCTCGACGAGAAAGACCTGAGTCAGTGCCTGCGCGTTCGCTAGCAGCTGTGGGTGGCGCTGCGTCGGCTGAGCGTGCCCCGCCCGGGTCCTCGCTCGCTTCCTTCGTCTCCCGGGTGCGCTGTCCCGGGCGCCATGGGGCGGCAGTGGGGGCCCGTCCTGAGGGCTGCCGAGCAGGCCGGCTGCGTGGTGAGCGCCTCCCGGGCCGGCCAGCCTGAGGCCGGCTCGTGGAGTTGCAGCGGGGTGATCCTCAGCCGTAGCCCCGGCCTGGTGCTATGCCACGGGGGCATCTTCACCCCCTTCCTGCTAGCGGGCAGCGGGGCCCTGACGGCGACCGGCGCCTCCTTCCTGCCTGGCGACAGTTGCAGCGACGACCTGCGCCTTCACGTGCAGTGGGGCCCAACGGCCGCGAGCTCCGCAGGCCGCGCGGAGCGGGGCAATCCGGGGCTGTGCACGCCGCAGTGTGCGGCCTCCGCCTCGGGCCCGCTGGCCCTGCAGCGCCGGCGCCCTCCGCAGCCCCCGCGTCGCGCCGAGCTGCTGCTGCTGCTGAGCTGCCCGGCCTTCCGGGCCCACTTCACGCGCCTCTTCGGGGGCGAGTCGGCCGAGCAGTGGCGCTTCGCGAGCGGGGTGCCGGAGGACGAGGTGTCGGAGGAAGAGGAGGAGGATCAGCTGAGAGCGCTGGGCTGGTTCGCGCTGCTGCGCGTACGGCCTGGCCCGGCGGCGGGGGAGGCGGAGGAGCGCGGCGCGGTCGTGGCCGTGGCGCCTCTCGGGGCCGTGCCTAAGGGCGCGCCGCTGCTGGCCTGCGGCTCCCCGTTCGGGGCGTTCTGTCCGGACATCTTCCTCAACACGCTGAGCCGCGGGGTGCTCAGCAACGCGGCGGGCCCGCTGCTGCTCACCGACGCGCGCTGCCTGCCGGGCACGGAGGGCGGCGGCGTGTTCGCGGCGCCACCCGCGGGGGCGCTGGTGGCGCTGGTGGCAGCGCCGCTGTGCTGGAAGGCCCGCGAGTGGGTGGGCCTCACGCTGCTCTGCGCTGCCGCCCCGCTCCTCCGCGCCGCCCGGGCGGCGCTCGGCCACCTGTGCCCGGCCTCCGCTGGCCTGGTCGCCCTCCTGCCGCCCGAGGTGGGCGCCCCGCGGGGCCTGCCCCTCCTTGATCCCAGACCCCGGTGGGCGGCCGCAGCCGTGCTGGTGGAGTGCGGCACCGTGTGGGGCTCCGGAGTGGCTGTGGCGCCCAGCCTTGTGGTGACCTGCCGGCATGTGGCCCGTCGGGAGGCAGCTCGAGTCCTGGTGCGCACTGCCACCCCCAAGTAAGGCCCGCAGGCTGCCCCCACTCTCCCCTCACCAGGTCTAGGGTCTGGGTCCTGGTGTACCACCCTGAGGATTAGGGAGGCTGTTCTTCGGGCTTCATGCTGATGCTTTGGGGTGTAGAATAGTAGGGACCTGGAGCCCTCCCTCATCCTTGATGCCCAGAGCCCCAGTATAGTTGGGAACCTGGACCTCCTGGCAGGGGCTGGCCTGAATGGGAGTTGGGTAAGATGCTAAATGCCACACAATTCTGGATTTGGGAACTGTAGTGCCTCCGTGTCAAAGACTGGGCATCTTTCTTCCTTCTAGGAACTTCTCTGCTGCGTATGCCTGCACCACACCTCCCACAAGGTTCTATGAATGGACACTTCCTATCCCTCTTCCCACCCCTGAAACTGATGAAGTCACAATGACTTGATTGAGATGGGCCTGTCCATCATCCTCAGTTTCTCTCTTAGATCGTAACCAGAGTTTCCCTTCTGAATCAAAACTACAGATAGGGGGTCCTACCTAATTAGAATGTGGGCATGGGCCGCAGGCATATACACATATTTTGAATAATCTTTGGGTGACCCTGGTAGATAGTGAGATTGGGACTTTAGGCAGTCTTTTGATCCCTCTGCAGGGAAAAGCATCCTAGGTCTCTACTTCGCTTCCTCTGTGGGGACAACTGCCTTGGGTTCCTGGCTTGGTTTTCTAGTACAGATTCTTTTTGTTTCCTGTGTAGCCTCAGGTGGTGCTTAGACCTAAGTAAAGCAGAAGAGAGTTTTGTTGTAAATGCCTGACCTTCTGTACCTGCCTAAACCCAGCCTCTCAGCCCAGGCCTTTCCAAATCCCTCTTCGTAATCCTGGGATTATCCAAGCATGGTTAACCAGCCCAGGTTTGCTATAAAGGTGCTCACAGATAGCCTATGGGGCAGCCATGATTTTATGGGGAAGACTGATGAGAATTTTCCTTTTTCAGATAGGGTAGTTACCCTTACAGAAAGGTTTTGTGTATAGTAAGAAGCCTCTGTGATCTTGGGCAAGTCACGTAAGCTCTCTAAGCTGCCTCCCCTTGAGTTAACATGTGAAGTATTGGAATAGAGCCTGGCAATGGTAAGAGCTGTAGAAGTGCTGGCATTATGTAAGAAGGGGTACAGAGGGGTGAACTTGTGCCTGCCTCACCAACTTGTAAGCTTGCTGCGGGTATCAAATGAGGCAGTGAAGGAAAATGCTTGGAATATTTACCCTGGGCCCTGCCACTTACTCTGTGACCTGGGGAAAATTACTCTACCTTTCTGGGCCTTGGCTGCACTGTCTAGAATGGAGATAAGGGTGCCTGGTTCTTAGGGCTGTGGGGAAGACTCAATAAGATGTCCAGAGAGCATAACACTGGCCTGGCCCATAGTCTGTCAGGTGTTTATTATTATGGTGACGTTCAGGAGGCTTTACATAGAAATACTGGGCAGTTGATAAAAGCACAGAACATTTAAGTGACATGCCCAGAGTCATCTGACTTGTGGGTTCCAAGACTGACACCCAAGTCTTCTGAGTCCAAGTCCATGGCTTACTGTGTCATTCTCTCCTTGTCTCTCCTCTCTGCATGGTAGCATGAAAGGTCAGAAAGCTAGCCTGTTATTTGTTTTCCTTGCCCCCAGGAGTGCTGAGATCTGGGGACATGTGGTGTTTGCTACCCGGGAGACATCTCCCTATGACATAGCAGTGGTGAGCCTGGAGGAGAGGCTCGACGGTGTCCCCATGCCTGAGCTTGCTGAGCACTTCCACACAGGTAAGAGGCAAAAGGGGCGCAGCCTGAAGGGGGCTCTTCAGGCAGGGGGTGGACCGTGGGAAGAAAAGGCAGTGTCTGGCCCTCTAACCCTACCAGACCAGGAGGCCAGTCTCCCAGGCCAGCTCCTTCCCTGCCCCAGTTGAATAAATGAGTCAGGATGGCACCAAGCTGGCCTGAAATCATGCTGGTTACAGTGCATTGGCCAGTGTTGTTCTTGGATGCCCTCCCTGCTTGTGCCCAGCATGCCCATCCCGTTGCGAGGTGCTGGGGGGCAGTGGCACACCCAGTGAAGGGTGAGATAGACCATCCCTCAGGGTCTGCAGCAGTGGGAGGAAGGGTGCTAGGGGGCTCCTTCAGCACTAGACTGGTCCGATAGGTGTATGGCACTTTTGAGGTTCCAGTGGCATGATCTGGGTGAAACGCTTAGTAATGCTGCCACATAAGTATGTGATATGTCATGGTGATGACGCATACAGGCTTTCTGGATTGGCATCTCTCCTCTGCTACTTTCTAGCCCTGTATCCTTGGACAGTCTACTTAGCTGTTCTCTGCCTCAGTTTCCACAACTGAAAAATGGGGCTAATTCTTCTGGCTGTTGTAAGGATTAGGTGAGAGGTTGCCTGAAAGCACTTAATAAAGGAAGGTGGTGACTGCCTTAGAATCATCATTACCATTTCTTCTCACCAGGAGACCTCCTTGTCCCAGGAGGAGGTGGATGCTAACTCTACAAACACTTATTGAGCCCCTAGCTCGATACTAGGTGACTACACAGCCTGGCAGGGGAACAAGGGCTTGGCTGTAGAACAGCCAGAGGTTCAGGAGAAGTAGTTGAGCAGGTGCCTTGCTGGGAGTTCGGGAGAGGTCCCGGCATCTTCCTGCTGGGGGACCTGGAGATGGCGCTCTGGAGGTGGCAGTATCGATCAGACCCTTGGAGGGCCGGGAGGGTTTGAACCTCTGGAGTGGGTAGGGATGGGGGTTGGGAGCGCGAGTTCTGCCAGGACAGAAGAGGCTCCCTGGTTTCACCTTCCTTCCCTCCTGGCAGGCGAGGCTGTCAGTGTGGAGGGCTTTGGTGTCTTCGGCCAAGCTTGCGGCCCCTCGGTGACCACGGGTATCCTGTCGGCTGTGGTGCACGTGGATGGTACACCAGTGATGCTGCAGACCACGTGTGCCGTGCACGGCGGCTCCAGTGGGGGACCCCTCTTCTCTACCTGCTCAGGGAAACTCCTGGGTAACCAGCTCCTTGACCCTCCCCCAGCCTTCCCCTTGCCACAGTCTCAGTCCCACCCAGGGGTTGCTTGGTTCCTATCCCTGGGAGTGACCCTCTGTCTGGGAAGTTTGGTGGGTCTTATGCCCAGGAGGTAGTTAGCCAAGGGTTACAGGCGTTTCTGCTCCTGAGGGAAGCTGACCGAACTAGGAGGGAAGAGATCTGGGTTCTGGTGCCATCTCTGCTGCTAATCCACTGAGTGACATTAGGTATGTCAGCTGCTCTTATTTGATCTGTGAACTTCAGGCATCAGATTAGTCCATGGGTCACAAAATGAAAAGCCCACAGAAGGGAATGGATGTGGCTCAAGTGGTTGGGTGCCTGCCTTCCACATGGGAGGTCCTGGCTTCAGTTTCTAGGGCTTCCTGAAAAAACAGAAGCAAACAACAAGCAAACAGATGAAAAAAACAACTCAGAAGCTGTTGTGGCACTGGCTTCATACCTACAAGGTCCTGGGTTCTGTCCCCAGCACCCAGGACCTGAAAAAAAAAAAATACACAGGCTGGGTGAAGACGGTTGGGAGCAGAGAGGGCAGTGGTGGGCTGGGTGGACACTGTCCACCTCCAGCAGATAGGTGCCCTGAAGAAATGTGGGCCTCATTTGATGGATTTTTCAACTGTTCACAAGAGGCTGTGAACCTTTTATTTTAAATTGTAGTTGGTAAATGTTTCCATTTTTAAATTTTGATAACTAATTCAGATTTTTAAAAGCACTGAGTCTGTTTATCTATATGTATATATACTTTAATATATTATCATACACATATTTAAAAAGCAAACCACAGGTTCATATGGATACCTCCCATTCCCTTCCAGTGCCACAGGGTTCATTCCAACCTTCTCCTTTTTCTTATTTGTAAAGTCTTTGTGCAGTAGTGAGAAACCTTGCCCTCTTATCTACAGTATAGTTACTTATTTGCTCAACTCTAGTATAAGAATAGTTTCAGAATTCTTAACCCACACCCAGAAACAAATTTATCACCTAGAGAACAGTACTTGTGTACATTATTTTGGTTTTTAGTTGTAAAGTGTCTAGTCAAAACACCTAGGTCGGCTCCTTCCCCATCCCCTTCAGTGGGTTTATGCCATTCATTTGTAACAGATTCATGTGACACAGTCTGCTTTCCATATTCCCCCCACATCCTGGCTGACTTTTCAAATATATATATGCAGGTAAGTGGATACATCAATAAATATAAACGCCGTGAGTTAGTGTGTGTGTGTGTATCCCTCCACTGAGAGGGGATAGAAGCAGTGACACCCCAGTTGTGTTGAGCATACCCAGAGCTCAGTTCTTGGTTTCTAAATAGCATTCTCTAATAAAAGCGACCAAGAGCTAGTTGATTCCAGGCTGGGGTAGGAAAAGTCTGAGATGAGCTGGAGCATCCTGTGGTGCCAGAAGGGAAGCTAATGACAATGACAACAAAAAGATATAGTTATGTCAAAAGTTAAAAGGACCAGAAGCCAGCCTGAAGGAGCTCCCATTGGAACAACTTGAGCACTGAAACAAATAGCAATGGTATTGGATTATAACCCAAAGAACAGAATGGATATCCATGTGTTCACATTGATACAAAGAAATAACTAAATAAATTTTTTAAAGTGACAGTTCCATACAGAAGAATTCTAGTTATTAAATATAGAAGGAATGAGGAGAATAGAAAAATCACTATTAAAACACCAAGAATTGCTGAAGGCTGGATTCCCTGATGGATGCTAAAATTAGTGGGCAAAAGTTTAAGTAGAAACAGGATATTTGCACACCCTCAAACTATCTCCCCTAAAATATTTAGTCATTTCTAAGGGGAAAATTGTGAGTTGACAGTGGAGGAAGCTGGCAGACACCACCTTAAGCCAAGTTATCAAGGCTAACATCACAAGTAATATATATGACACCAAGTGCCCCTGAGGGGGCGCACTGAGAAGGACACATCACTTCTTTGGTATTCTTCCCAATAATGTGGAATCTGAATCTAACCACAAGAAACCAAGGGACAAACCCAAATTGAGGGACACTCTACAAAATAACTGACCCACACTCGTCCAAAGTGCCAAGACCATGAAAGAACAGACTGAAGAACTGTCCCAGATTGGAGAAGACTAAGGAGACAGGGCACCTAATTGTAATTTGAGATCCTGGATTAGATCCTCAAAACAGAGAAGAGGCAATAATGGAAAAACTCTAGTGAAATCCAAATGAGTTCTGGACTTTAGTTAGTGGTATTGTACCAAGATTAATTTTTTTTTTCTTTCTATTTCTCAACTTATTTTTTTTTATTTTTTTTTATTGACTTTGTAATAATATTACATTAAAAATATATATGTGAGGTCCCATTCAGCCCCACCCCCCACCCCCCCTCTCCCCCCCCCAACAACACTCGTTCCCATCATCATGACACATCCATTGGATTTGGTAAGTACATCTTTGGGCACCTCTGCACCTCATAGTCAATGGTCCACATCATGGCCCATACTCTCCTCCATTCCATCCAGTGGGCCCTGTGAGGATTTACAATGTCCGGTGATTACCTCTGAAGCACCATCCAGGGCAGCTCCATGTCCCAAAGACGCCTCCACCTCTCATCTCTTCCTGCCTTTCCCCATACCCATCGTCCACCATGTCCACTTTTCCCAATCCAATGCCACCTATTCTATGTGGACACCAAGATTAATTTATTGTTGTGATAAGTGTTCTGTGATTATGTAAAGTGTTCACATAAAGGGAAGCTGGGGGAAGGGAATATAGTAACTGCTATTTTTGCAACACTTCTATGAGTCTAAGATTATCTAAAAAAGGACACACACACACAGCAGGACAAACAAAACTGGTCTTTGGGTCTGCGTCATTCGTTCACCTAGTAAGTATTCACTGAGTGCCTCCTCTGCCAGGTTCTAGGCACTGCAGGTACAGCAGGAACAAAACAAAGTCCTGCCCTCACGGAACTGGCACTGGTTGGAGAGAAGACAATCAACAGAATAAGTGAATCATAGGCTGTGTTCAGTCCTGATTAGTGTTAAGGAAAAAGTAAAGCCAGGAAGGGGGGTAGGGTTTGAGAAGGGGGTGTTGGCGACAGGAAGCCCAGTGTCTGTCGCTGTGAGAGGGTCTCAAGCCCCAGTGGGCCCTGGGGTTCCAGGAGGGAGGTGGTTGTGCTCCCCATCCGTCTCCTGGCTCACGTGCTCTTCCTCTCTTGACTCCCCAACAGGCATCGTTGCAAGCAACACCCGGGACAATAACACAGGGGCCACCTACCCCCACCTGAACTTCAGCATTCCCATCACGGTGCTCCAGCCGGGCCTGCAGCGGTACCGCCAGACTGGCGACCTGGGCGGCCTCCGCGAGCTGGACCGAGCTTCCGAGCCAGTCAGGGTGGTGTGGCGGCTGCAGCGGCCGCCAGCCGAGGCCCCCCGGAGCAAGCTTTGAGGCCATCGCGGTCCTCCGCGGAGGACGCGGACCATTTCTTGCTGCGGGAAATGGCACTGAGGTAATGGCAGCCTCGGCCGGGCTGCCTCCCCAGCACCGCCAGCCCCTTCAGGGGATCAGGCTGCTCGCAGGCTGCACCCTGGAGTCTGGAACAAACTTCTCTTCAGCCCCAGAGGTCCCCGCGGGCTCCATGCTGTCCTCCCCACACCTGGACGCCCGCTTTGGGGCGCATCCCTGAGCCTCCACCTCTCCGTCCCTCTGGCATTGGATGCCACTGGGTTACTTTCCTTGTGGGGAGCCAGTTACCACTGCACCACAGCTCCGGTCCTGACAGGTGGGCAGATGCTGGCTGGGAGGCAGGCCCGGCGCGTCTGTTCCTACTCAGGAGACTGCCAGAGCGGCTACGTCACTGCGGACCTCGGCTCCTCTCGCTGCCTCTCAGAATCAGGCTGACAGAGGGCTCGGCTTCCTCAGAATACCTCAGCAGAGAGGCCTGCACAGTTCTGAAGGCCAGAGATGAAAGGAAAAGGAACTGGAGCATCTACCTGTTCTCCCTGACCTGCAGGGCGGTGGCGTCTTGAAAGTCAGGCATCTTGGGTCTTCGTATCCAGGCGTCCCTGACTCACAGGGACGCTGACACAGTGCCTTAATTTTCCAGGCCACACACTGGGTCTCAGGGATCTCAGGGGGCAGAATGTCTCTAACTGGGGCTTGGGAATAAACAGGATCTATGGGAGAACCTCTATACTTCTATGTATCAGATTCTTTTTTTCTGTTTTGAAAAAACAAACCAGGTTGAATCTGGGGTAGGCAAGCATCAGGCAAAGAGATACACCCTTTCTGTCCTTTCTATGGCAATTTTGAGCTCACAGGGCACTCTTGCTGACAGGTCACTCCCTAGGTAGCTGGTCATAGCACTCATCAGCTCTTGGTCTCAGAAGGTAGTGGCCTTTGCCTGTGAGCAAGAATTTACAGAGTACCTGCACCATGCCCAGGCCTGCGCGAGGCCCCAGGATGTGTGGGAGTTGGAGACTCAATGGTGAACGAGTCAGGTCAGCCCCCAGGTAGCTGAGACCAACCCTGAGAGTCAGGAGCAGGCACCCTGCCCAGGGCCCTGCCCAAACTCTAGGCAACCACAGAGTGCTCTCATGATGCTTGTTCCTCCCAGGACAGCTTGGGGATGGATCTAGAGAGCAAGTTTGGGAGAAGTCCCACAGCACAGTAAAGGTAGCAAGGGCCCAGAGCTCAGGTATGGAGGTGTGGGTACTCCACACACTCACGAGCTACGGTGGGGAGACCAGTAGTCTGCTCCTTAGCATGGTTAGTGCACTGTGCAGGTGGAGGTGTATGCTCTGAGTCCAGGGAGGTAGGCGAGGCTTTCAGATGCCTCCAGCTGAACCTTGAAAGGGGAGTAGTTTACCCAGTGGACTGGAAATGGAGGGTGCTCCAGGCAGAGAGAGCAGTGTGAGCTGGGACAAGGAAGGGTGAAACCACTGTTATGCCCTGCATGGTGATAGTTCTTAGCAGTTCTGGGGCTGCTAAGTGAAGAGAGAATTTAAGGAATGAGACTGGAGGCTGAGGGACTGGTTACAACAGTCCAGATGAGAGAGAAGATGGCTCAGGCGGGATTGGTGGCCATGGAGAAGATCAAGTGGCACAACAGGAGTTGGAACTGAATGATGTGCAACCAGTGCAGAGAGAGAAAGGTCAAGTGGTGCCTGGATTTCTGGCTGGGGTAATAATGGGGTGGCCGTTTAAGATGTTTGTGTGAGGGCACATGTTTCCTTGAGGGGTCTGTGGAACCTCAAGCAAAGATACACAGCAAAGCTGCTGAATAAGTGCGTGAATTAGGATAATGCAGTAAATGAAGCCCCCGCCCCATCTCTGGCCTAAGACAGTGGAAGTTTATTGCCCATGTGAAGTTCAAAATAGTGCACCTGATCGGCAGTGGAGGGTGGTTCTTCTGCAATAGTGATCGAGGGGCCTGGACTCCTCCCTTTTTGTGCCTCTCATTACGTCTGGGGTCTCAGCTCAGAGTCTTCTGCCAGGTCCTCTGTACCTGGTTGGTAGATGGGGAAGAGAGAGAGAAGACATCCCTGCTGCTGTTGCTTGAAAAAAAATTTTTTTTAAATAATTTTATTTGGAAACAAATTCCAACTTACAAAGAGTTGCAAAATCCCCATAAAGTCTTTACCCAGAGACCCCATTCACCAAATTCCCCAATGATGTTCTTTCTAAGAAAAATATCTAATTTGGTAACACAAGGTGCACCCACTTGTCACATCTCTGTTCCCCCTTGACTTAGAACTGTTCTTCGATCTTTCCTTGAGTTTCATGCCCATGACCATTCTGAAGTCAACAGGGCAGTAATTCTGTAGAATGTTCCTTAACATGGGGTTGTCACTTCAACCTCTGCTTCTTCTGTCTTCCCTTGTGTGTCTCTGCCTCTTTTCCTCTTATGACACCAGCCATATTGGATTAAGGGCCCACCCTACTCCATCATGAGCTTATCTTAACTAATTCCAAATGCAATGACCGTATTTCCAAATAGGGTCACATTCTGAGGTCCTGGGGGTTCGCAGTTCAACTCACCTATTTGGGAGACACAATTCAACCCATAGCAGTGGGGCACAGCATCCCCACCTGCTTTGTTTTCTTTCTTCTGGCCTCCTCTGCTCACTCAGACTCCCTCTTTATGCAGTCTGCATCTGGCCGTCCAGACCTTTCTGGCCCTTTTCTCCTTGACCATTTATCTTGAGCTCTCATTATCACATGCCCCATTCTCAGTTTTCCCATATACCTGACAAAGAGAACAAATATCTGATTGGGCCCACTCCTCTGCTCATGCCCTATTAACATCTCTACTTCAGAGGAGCTGTGGACTGGGCAGTTTCATCTAGGCTGGGAGGCCACGTGCAGTGGGGCCTGGGCTGCAGATGAAGCTGGGTGCTATCAGTTAGGAGCAGGTATAGTAAAGGGCCTGGGGCCATCAGTGGTTAAGGGACCGGGCCAGAGGGGAGCCTGCAAGGGGGCTGAGAAGAGAAGAGCAGAGAGACAGAAGATCAGGGAGGCTAAGACCTAGGTCACTGGGGCAGATAGCAGTTAGCCACTCACCAAAATGTGTTTTCTTCTCTTCTGCCAGGGCATAGCTAGACTGGCTACATGCAGGGCCCTCATGGTCAGGTGTGTCTGTAAGGGGTGATATGCCACTTTTAGGCCTGCCTTGTAAACAACCTATCTTGCCTACCCTGTGCTTTTACACCTTTCCCCTGGTAGGAATGGAAGAAACCCCTAAGTACCAGCCTCTGTCAGCCTGGTCCCTGGATGAGTGTGTGGAGGGCAGCCTTATTAACCTAGTGGCCTGCTGCTGATACCCAGGCAAGAAATACACTTCGGTTATATGTGAGCCGTTACATCTGTGGGTCTGTTTGTCACAGCAGCTAACCTACCCTTGTTAAGGTGGTCATCACATGCAGATTTGTTCCCTAGTTGGGAACTATACCAAACTACGTGCTGGGGGAGAGAAGGTGGAAAGGGGCATTTGTTCCTGTCTTTTAAGGCTTACAAATTTGGTTGGAACTACAAATGGAAAAGGAGAACCTTGCACAAGCTCTTCAGAGATAAGAGTTAAGTGGGGATTCAGTTCCAGTTTCTCTAGGCTCCTGAGTTGATCCCAGTACCTTGGAGCTCCCCCCAGCCTTGGGAGCCAGCAGTAAAGTCACCTGTTGAGTCCATTATGCCTGAGAGCTGGTGACCCTCCCTTCTCCTCAATTCTGAGAGGCTAGAATCTGCCTGCTGCCCCCATGAATCCTTAAAGTGCTGTGGAATTGTTCATATTTTGGCCTTCAAACCACACCTTTCTACTATATCTGCCACCTGAAAATTCAAAGAAAAAAGTCCTCTATTAGGCTACATTAGGCCTGTGAGCCCTGATTTTGATTTCCAGAGCTATGGGTACTGATGGGTGGAAAGAGAGAGGTGGTGTAGATGAACTGCCTGAGGACGGACACAGGAGGGGTTGCACTCAGACAGATCTTCTCCCTTCTTCTGGATGAAGGTGTCTTCTGGTTGCCAAGATGGTGTTATCAGAGAAGTGGATTTGGCTCAACAGATAGAGCATCCGTCTACCACATGGGAGGTCCAGGGTTCAAACCCAGGGTCTCCTGACCCATGTGGTGAGCTGGCCCACGCGCAGTGCTGATGCATGCAAAGAGTGCCGTGCCACGCAGGGGTGTCCCCCGCATAGGGGAGCCCCACACACAAGGAGTGCACCCTGCAAGGAAAGCCACCCTGTGTGAAAAAAGTGCAGCTGGCCCAGGAATCACTGCATGCACGGAGAGCTGACACAGCAAGATGACGCAACAAAAAGAGACACAGATTCCCGGTGCTGCTGACAAGGATGCAAGCGGACACAGAAGAACACACAGACACACAGTGAATGAACATAGAGAGCAGACAAGGGAGGGGAGGGGGACGGGAAGGGGAGAGAAATAAAAAATCTTAAAAAAAAAAGTGACAATTGGACACCTTCCCTGATTTCCTGGTTTGGGGCAGATCCTTGGAGGTAAGCCCCAAGCCCAGTTTCACATCCTCACATGCCTTTCTCCATCCCATCCAGCTTCATGTTTGTGCTACACTTTTTTTTTTTCCAAGATTATTTCTGCTCCCTCCCTCCATTGTCTGCTCTCTCTGTCCATTTGCTGTGTGTTTTTCTGTGTCTGCTTGTATTCTCATTAGGCAGCTCCAGGAACAGATCCTGGGACTTTCCGGAGTGGAAGAGAGGCGATCATTCTCTTGCACCACCTCAGCTACCTGTTCTGCTATGTCTCTTATTGTCTCCTCTCTGTGTCTCTTGTTGCGTCATCTTGCTGCGCCAGCTCTCTGCGTCGGCTGGCACTCCTGTGCAGGGTGGCATTCCTGCATGGAAGGAAGGTGGGGCACTCCCACACAAGGTGGCATTCCCGTGCAGGGTGGCACTCCTGTGTGGGCTGGTATTCTGCGTGGGCCTGCTTGTCACACGGGCCAGCTCACCTTCACCAGATGGCCCTGGGCATTGAACCCTGGACCTCCTATATGGTAAATGAGAGCCCAACTGCTTGAGCCGCATCCATTTCCCTGTGCTGCACTTTTTAGAGTCTGTCCCTTCCACCTGCCATTTGGAAGCCTCTTCATCCATCCAGGCCCAGGTCCTCCACAAAACCTCCCTTGACCTTCCCAAGCCAGGGCCATCTCCCGGTGCCCTATGTGGGCTGTGGCACTCTCTATCCACCTCTCTGTCTCCCAGCCTGTTCCCAGTAAATTTCCACCGCTCACTCGATATCAGAATTGAGACTCTGTTTGCCTGCTCAGTGACCTCCAGCCCCCTTAGGGATGATACCCTGCTGAGGGATCTCCTGGCTTCAGGGTCATAGTTATGACCTTGCTTATGACCTTGCTTTAAGGCCCAGTTCCTTGCTCTCCTAGCTGCTTTTTTTTTTTTTAAAGATTTATTTATTTATTTCACCCCGCCCCCACCCCTGCCCCTGCCCCTGCCCCAGTTGTCTGTTCTCTGTGTCTACTTGCTGCGTCTTCTTCTTTGTCCGCTTCTGTTGTTGTTGGCAGCACCCGGAATCTCTGTTTCTTTTTTGTTGCGTCATCTTGCTGCGTCAGCTCTCCGTGTGCGCAGCACCATTCCTGGGCAGGCTGCACTTTCTTTCGTGCTGGGCGGCTCTCCTTACAGGGCGCACTCCTTGCGCGTGGGGCTCCCCTACCCGGGGGACACCCCTACGCGGGGGACACCCCTGCGCGGGGGACACCCCTGCGTGGCAGGGCACTCCTTGCGCGCATCAGCACTGCGCATGGGCCAGCTCCACACGGGTCAAGGAGGCCCGGGGTTTGAACCGCGGACCTCCCATGTGGTAGACGGACGCCCTAACCACTGGGCCAAGTCTGCTTCCCTCCTAGCTGCTTGATGCATAAATTCCTTAGCCTATAGGAGCCTCAGTTTCTTCATCTGTGAAATGGAGATTCATAGAATTTATGTTGCAAGACTGGTGTGAAAAATAAATTTGAAAGGGTAGCCACTTGGTTTTGTGTTCAATAACTATTAGTTCTTATTTTTCTAAGTGTACTGGTAGGATTGTTTCACCAGAATAATTTTGGTTGCCACTAGCTGGGGAGAGGGAGGAGTAGGATTGAAGTGGGATTGACTACTAATAGGTATGGAGTTTCTTTGGTGCTAAAAATGTTCTGGAATTAGTGGCGGTGGTTGCACAAGATGGTGAATATATTAAAACCCACTGACTTATACACTTTAAAAGGGTGCGTGGTTATATCTTAATTGCAAATATTAGTAAACTCTAGGAGAACCAGGTTCTGGGTTGCTGGTAGACACTGCGGATCCAAAGTCCAGCAAACTGAGGTCTCTGTCCCAAAGAATGATCTAAGACAGTTCTTGCCCTTCTTGGTGTCAGAGTTTCAGCCCTGCCCTGCTTTCCCATGGTTTTATGAAGGAAAAAAGAGAGAGAGAGAGAAAGAGAAAAAATCTATTTGGAAGTGTGCAAAACTCAGAACAAATGCAAGGCTTACTGTGCCTGGAACCCTAAGTCAGGCCAGGGGCTCCATGTGCTTGCTGTACCCACGCTCTGGCACAGGTTTCTTGTCCGTGGCCCCAGGGGCTGAGAGAAGGCCAAGGGACTGGAGGCTCGGATAGCTCTGCCCTCCTCAGCCCTATGTATGGGATATGATCAGAGAAGAGAGTCCAGAGAACTGGAAGACACAGCAAGGGCCGTGTGGGTTTAGAGTGAGAGTGGGGTGCAGGCAGGAGGGCACCACCTTCCTTCCTGACTTGAGATGATTCCAGGAAGCCACATCTCCTACATGGAATTTATGACAACATTCCTGGCATTGGGGTATTGGGTTCAAGGTCTTTGACCACAGATTTTGGAAAAGGTACAGGAATGGCCACTTTCTGTGTGTTCTTCCATGAAAACTGGAAAGGCGAAGGGAAGTTATTAAAAAGGAAAAATTTAAAAAAGCATTGGGCTGCCAGTGAGGAAGCCACCAAGGTGCTGCACCCTTGGGGAAGGTGATCTCTTTCTGTGGACTATCTATACAAAACTGCCATGGCTATTTGTTGTTGCTAGTTAGGCACCATGCTAAAACAGTTCACATAAGTGATCTCACTGACTCTTTTCCACAACTCTTAAGGAAGGTGTTAATGTCTGCATTAAATAGACGAAGCTTTCTTCTCTTTCACCATCTTCGTTCCATCCCCTCTCCAGATTGTAGCTTGAATCAGTGCATTTCTCTCCAGCTCTTAGGCCAAGTTCCCTTCTCTTTTTCCATGGTCTACAATACCCTCCTAACTATTCTCCCCAATTTCACTGGGGGCAGCCCCCACTCCCAGCCCTCCCCCATCCTTCCACCACGAGCATAACTCAGATCTGTCACTCTGGGGCTTAAAACCCTCCAGGGGCATCCAGTGGCCCTTGAAATACCAGCCTCCACCAGGGCCTCCAGGCCTCCCTGCCCCTGCAGGGACTGGGGCTGCGCTGTCCTCTGGCCGACTCAGCGACACACCAGCTCCCAGCTCCTCCACGTCGGGGTGCTCACGGAGCTGGGGTGCTCACGTTAACTCCTCCGCATCCTTGGAATGACCCTGATCTTTCTTACCCCAATTGGTAATGTTTGTGCGTGTGTTTGTTTAATAGCTATTGTCCCCCAGATTATGAGTTCCATGAGAGTGAAAACCATGTCTGTTTGGTTAGCCATTTTATCCCCCAGGGCCAAGCACTGAGTGGCATACAGTAGGCGCTCAACAGGGTCTGCTGAATTTTTATCTACATGCCTGAAGGAAGGAGGTTGGGTAACCTGCCCAAGGTCAAAGCGCGAGCTTCCCCGGACCCTCTTCCCGACCCCAGGGTGCGGCGGCCCTAAAGGTGTCTCCCAGGAAGTCAGGCCGAAACTCTAAGCAGAGAGTGGTAGAGGTGTTTCTGGGCTCCAAGTGGCTCAGGCATGGTTGGGGCGTGGGGGGTCATTTGTTTCAAAGTTCGAGGCAGCTCGCTAGAGGTCAGGGTCCGTTCCCACCGGCGGCTCGCGGAGGCGGCCCGAGAGCGCCGGCCAAAGCCTGCACTTCCCCGGAGGCCCGCGGGGGGCGGTGCGCCCGGGCCGGGGGCGGGCTCCGGCTGAGTCACGCCCCAGAGGGTGGTCGGGGCCTGGCGGCGGGCGCGGGAGCAGAGCGGCGGGAGCGGGAGCGGGAGCGGGAGCGCGCGGGCAGGTGAGGCGCGCCGGGCGGGCCGGGGCCCGGCAGCGGGCGCGGGGGCTGGGGAAACGCGGCGGCCGGCGTTGGGAGGTCGGAGCGTGGGAGGAGAGGCTCGG
Organism: Dasypus novemcinctus; assembly: GCF_030445035.2. Taxonomy (NCBI): domain Eukaryota; kingdom Metazoa; phylum Chordata; class Mammalia; order Cingulata; family Dasypodidae; genus Dasypus; species Dasypus novemcinctus. The sequence goes on along the minus strand of NC_080678.1, from coordinate 79,042,742 downwards.
GAGGAGGCTCGCCGGGCTGCAGGGCGAGGGTCTGCGCCACCCACTTCCCCAAAAAAGAAACCAGGGAGGCTTACGTCCTGCGGAGGGCAGCCTTGGGCTTCTTTCCATGCCCTCCCTCACTTGGAAACTCTCCAACCCCCCACCCCCCCCATTCCCCGCTAAGTCTTTCCTAGTAAGGCGTGCACAGTCGAGTAAGAGCCGGGGAAAGTAGGGGAGACGGGCGGTGTAACCCCGATCCTGGGCGCGGGGGGTCCCAGGTAGGCTGCGGAGCGGCGGGCTCAAAGCTGCGCTCCCTCAGCGCACCTGCCTTGGGGTGAGGGGCCGAAGTCAGAAGGCAGGGCCCCAGGAGTAAAGTAATTAGGGTTACCGAGTGCCCATAGACCCCCGGGGTGCATTTAGGAGGTCTGCTCCCCGCCCACACAAGGCCCCTGGGTTCCGTGGGTCACGGTCCACGCCGCTGAACTAACTGAAAACCAGCACGGGGGACACTGCCCTGGAACTGCTTTTAGGGCTTTCCTTCCGGTCAACACCACCTTCTCCCCTTTAACAAGAGTCGCTTTGCTTCTTTAGATTTACTGGGAGGGTGGGGAGGCCAGAGATGGTTTGGGAACTGGAGGATCCTGCTCCTGGCAGAGGGTGAGACAGAGGGTCAGGCATGAGGTGCTTTCACCTTCCCTGGCTTTGCAGCCTATGCTCAAAGAAGGCGGGTAAGCGCAGTAGCAGAGGCCAGCCCAGGCTACTGGGACTTGTGGTTAGAGAGCCCACCTATCCTCACTCCAGCACCCAGAGGGGAGTCCTCCAAATAGTCCTGTGTGTAACCATGGATCCAGTGTACCCCCATTTCACAGAGAAGGAGACTGTGGCCCAGCCGGTGCTAGGGCTTGGCCAGGCCTGGCCCAGCGATTGCGTGGTGGAGCTGGGTGATCTTTGTCCACTTCAGGGCCAGCCTGGTCGCCTGGTGGTGAAAGAGGGAACCAGGGTTCAGGCACAGACAATGGACAGACCATGGGGGCCTTACGGGGACCTGAGAGTGATGGACAGTTTGCATGGGCCTAGGTTTTTGGAATAGGAGTTTTGTGACACCCAGATGTGCCTGTCTGCCCAAGAGCTGCCCTTTCCTGGGGCATGAAAGAGACAGTCTCCTTTCCAGAGTTTTGAGTCCCTTCCAGAAATGGGCTGTTTTGGGCTTACGTTCGGCATGTGTTCCCTGGGGGCTGCTGACAGAGGCCCACTCTCAACCCCGTGCGGGTCACTGAGTTCAGGGAGGGAGACCACCCGTCCTCTCCCTCCCCCGTGGAGAGGGGCCATGCATGGTGCTTTGAGTGGCACTCTAGTGGCCCTCTCCTCCAGGACGGCCGCTCTAGAACACGGCTGTTGAAAGAGCTCTTGTGGGAATCCACCCTTGGCAGTGACCGTTGACATGGAAAAAGCTACTTGTGCTATTTATAATCTCTGTGGAGCCATACTGGGTGCTGGCCTTACTCTGATCAGAGCCCGCGTGGTTCCGTCTGCTGGTCTTCTGAGGCATGGCCTCTCCCCAGCTTTGGAAACATTTAACTTCCTCGTTTTTTAGTAGATTCCTTGTTTGAATTGTTAGATCCTCTGTCATCTCAGCTCCATTTATTGTGACTTTGTCAAGGATCCTCCTGGAGTCAGGCTGAGTGAGTGTCCTTGGTAGAGAAACAGGTTTTACTGAGCAAATTAGAGTATAAACTAGATTGTGTGTGTGTGTGTGTATTGGGGAGGAGGGTAGCAAAGGTGAAATCATTTGGTTGTTGCTGGACAATTAGGGTTTGTTTTGTTCTCTCAAGCCAGGCAGAAAGGATAATAACCAAGATTCTCTAGGCTTCCTCCTTTGATTTGGATGTTCAGTTCAAAATCAGATGGTGGGTTTGGCAGTTCCTTAAAAAGTTAAACATAGACTTGTATGACCCAGCAATTCCACTCCTTGATATATACCCAAGAGAATCGAAAACACATGTTCACATTAAAAACTTTCATACAAATGTTCATAGGACTATTATATTCAGAATAGCCAAAAAGTGGAAACAACCCGAATATCCACCCCCTGATGATGGATAAACAAAATGTGGAAGATCCATACAAAGGAATATTTTGCAGCCATAAAAAGGGATGGAGTACTAATTCATGCTACAACATGAATGAAAGCATTATCCTATGAGAAAGAAGTCAGACACAAAAGGCTACCTATGTTGTAGGATTCCATTTACATGAAATACCTAGAAAAGGCAAATCCATAGAGACTGAAAGTAGCTGAGTGGTTGCCAGGGGCTGAATAGGCACAGGCAGGAATGGGGACTAATGACGACAGGGTTTCGTTTTGAGGTGATAAAAATGTTCTGGAATTAGATAGTGGTGATGGTTGTACAACTTTATGAATATACTAAAAACGGCTAAACTGTACATGTTGGTGAATTATTTGCTATATGAATTACATCTCAATTTAAAAAAATCATATGGTGGTGTTAGAGATAAATCTTCTGAAAGAAAATAAGGCTCACCCGATTGTGGAGAAGAAAAGAATTTATTCTCAATCTTGCAAGAAGGGGCGCACAACCAGAAAACGTGGCTGGCGCCCCAAACAAAGAGAAATGACACAATTTATACCCCTAAGCCTAGCACGCAAGCCCTTTCTCTGTTTCTCCATAGATTGGATACTTCAGAAGTTACAGCCTATCTGAGAAGATCTAACTTTCCTGCACAAAAGTTTGTGATTACCCACTTCCCCCATCACATTCCAACCATTTTAGTTTTTACCTGCTCCCCTTTGCCAAATAAGGAATGAAATTTAGTGCTGAATTGGTATTGACTTAGCTCTTTCTTGGGCATCTTTTTTACTGCCTATAGGACTGGCTTAAGCTGGTTTCCTTTGTTCCTGCTTAACCCAGGAGTGGGAGACTGGGGCAGTAGGCTGCCAGGTTACATTAATCAATATTTTCTTCCTTTATGTGAAAACTAACCTAATCTTTGTTTCTTAGAGTGGGAGCCTTGCCTTGTTTTTAAAGCTTTATTATTTCTGTTAAAATGGCATAGACTCCTTAAAAAAAACACCTCAGTACAAACAAGCTCAAATAAAAAAGTAGAAACATCCTAGTAGTGACTACTCTTAGCATTTTGGTTCAGAGCATAGATTGGGTCAGACTATTGAGGCCTCAACTTGGGCAAGTTACTGAACTTTCTAAAATAGGGAGAAAAGCCTGCATCTGTTAGAAGCAAAAACTACAGGGCCGCTAGCTATTGTTATGATCACATATATATGTGTGTATGTGTAGCAGGTGCACTTATCTCATTAAATAGCCCATAAGTGGAATGAACTTATCTGTAAAAATAAATCATCCAAGCTGTTAAAAAAAATCACCCACCCTTTAAAGATTAATAGCTGTAGAATATTGCTATGTATCTATATTGGTTAGTTTATCCTGTAGTTTCCCGTTGATGGACGTTGCAGTTATTTGCCCTATACTGCTGTGCTGTAACATATAATGGCACACATAGTTTCTGAACACAGGGATTGTACATCCATGACTTAAGCCTGCGGGTTGGGTTCTGGCAGGTGGGCCATGGCCAGCAGAGAGGGAGTCCAGCTGTCCCTGGGGGCGTGGGAGAGATGACGTGTCTGAGAGCATTGGGCAAGAGAGGCCGCTGAGGAAGAACTGCTGGCCTGCTCTTCCTCACGGAGTGTGTCATAGGTCAGTAGAGGAGAGCAAAGAGCAGATTCCGAGGAGACGACTTCAGGGGAATGGAGTGTAAATGGCCTCCCCCAGCTCTGCCTCAGTGGTGCCCCAGGTGGGCCTGGGTGTGTCCTCAGGCCTCATACCCAACCCCTGCGCCTCCAGGGGAGCAGGTGCCTTCAATGAGGCAGTGCCTGTTTGGGTGGGGGAAGGCTTTGGCCTTTGGGGAAGCCAGCGGATGATTCCAGGAAGCTGCAGAAGCAGGGGCTGGCTCCTGTCACCTGCCCTCCCCACCTTTCTGATACCTGTTCCCTGTATTCCCCTCACTCCCACCCCTCTTCCCGCTGGGCCTCTGGGCCTAAGCTGTCCCCTCTGCTATGAGAGCCCTGGCCTCTGCCCTTTTCCCAGGCTCTTGGGCAACCTCCCTGAGGCTCCCTGGGTGGTCTCGGGGGCCTAACCCACAGCAGAACCCGCCACGAGCTGTGTCCGCCCCTTTCAAGACCTGCACCCAGCTAGCCTGGAAGAGGGCCTCGCTGAGTGTTTTCCTGACCACTGGTTGCCAGCAGCCAGGGCAAAGCCTGGCATAGAGGGGCCCTGAAGAAGGGAGCAGGCGAGATGCACCCCTCCCGGGGCCTGCTTCCTAGGCCCTGCTCGGCTCCTGCTCTCCACTGTCCTGCCCTCTGACTGGGCCCCTGGGCCCTCTGGGGTCCTGGCCCCCAGGGGACACTCCTTTTGTCCCTTTTGGAAAGCTCAGTCTGGCAAACACCCAAGGTTCTCAGTTTGCTGGGAACTGGTCAGGCTGCCCCAGCCCACATTTGAGCATGCTCTGCGTGCCCTGGTCCTGCCCCCTCTGCAGAGCCCTGTCATCTCAGGGCTGCTCCCCATCTCAGGCCTCCAGCCAGAGCCTTGCCCCCACCCCCGACTCTGGAACCTGCACCATTGCCCACCTCTCCCCACCCTCCTTCTCACCAGCAGATATTGCTTCTGAGTCCTGGAGCAGTACTGTTCCTCCTCCCAGCAGACATTTCTTCCTTCTCCTTATCTCCTGGGGATAGCCCCCCTCCCCCCAGCAGGCTGAGTCTTGGTGGACATCTGCTGTCCCAGGAATGCTGCTGTGGGGATGACTTGTCTCTGAACCCCCTTCTCCTCCACCCCACTGCCAGGGCCTTAGTTCACAGCTCATTCTGTTTTGCAGAATGATTGCAATAACCTGCTAATTTTTTTTTCCTTTATTTTCTTTTAAATGTTACATTAAAAAAATATGAGGTCCCCATATACCCCCTACCCCACCCACGCCACCCCTCCCACATCAACATACTCTTCCATCATTGTGGCACATCCACTGCACCTGGCGAATACCTTCTGGAGAACCGCTATAGCGCATGGACAGTGGTCCACATTGTAGTCCAGATTCTCCCCCAGTCCACCCAGTGGGCCACGACAGGACATACAATGTTCAGCATCCGTCCCTGCAGTACCACCTAGGACAACTCCAACTCCTGAAAATGCCCCCACACCTTATCTCTTCTTCCCTCTCCTGACCATCAGCAGCCACCATGGCCACTCTCTCCACATCACTACTACAATTTCCCCTTACTAATCACAGTATTTCCCTAGCAGAACACCAGTAAGTCCACTCTAATCCATACTCTATTCCTCCATCTTGTGGACCTGGGATGGCTATGTCCAGTCCCCCTCTACATTAAGAGGGGGTTTAGATTCCACATGGATGATGGATGCACTTCTCCTGCTTGCACCTGTAGGCACTCTTGGCTCCCTGGTGTGGTGGTTGACCCTCTTCACCTCCCTGTCAGCTGGCCAGGGTAAGTCCAAGAAACCAGAGGGTAGGAGCTGCAAGTCTGCTGAGGTCCAGGGCCTGGCCGTCACATGGACAGTTCAGAGATTCAGGTCTCCTGAGTATACACCAACCCAAATGCCAACCACAGGTCCGGTAAAAGTAGCAGAAGAGACATGTGTAGCAAGGTTATATCTGAGTCCAATTCCATCACACTCAGGAACACAAAATCCAAAGTAGGCCAACTGATATGACCCTGAACTCCAGAGCCATCTGCCTTGACCATAAAACCTGTGGGTCGCTGCAGCCCTCAGGAGAACCAGCACCTGGGTTTCCATCTACCTTGGCTGTCTCTGGTACCCTGCTGAAGCATGCATAAGCATCACCCCCTGATGGCCTCCCGACTCTTTTTTGGAGACGCTTAGCCTTATAAACTCACTTGTCCTTTCCATTTCCCCCTTTTTATCCAAAGTCAAAATGCAGTTTTTAACACCTGATATTATATGTAGGCTGAGATATTCTGCTGGTCTGAGTTGACCTCTTTGTTCATAGTCTTTTTGTAGTTATATCATCAGCTGGTGCTTGGTAGTAATCCCTTGGTGCCAGGGAGGCTCATCCCCAGGAGTCATGTCCCACACTGGGGGGAAGGCAGTGCATCTACATGCTGAGTTTGGCTTAGAGAGTGGCCACATTTGAGCAACATGGAAGCTCTCAGGAGGTAACTCTTAGGCACCCCACAGCTATAGGTCTAGTTCATATTTCAATAACCTGCTAATTGATCTCCTTCAGTCTGGGGTTTGAACTGCTCACCTGTGGGCTGGGCAGAAGCTGGTTGCTGTATAAGCTAGTGCAGAGTTTCAGGAATTTCTTTAGGGGAGTGGGTGTAGCTCAGTGGTTGAGTGCCTGCTTCCCATGTACGAGGTCCTGGGTTCAATCCCCAGTACCTTCATACAAAAGAAAAAGAAAAAAAAATTTTTTTCGCTTCTTTAGATAGGGTGTTTGCGTGTCACTTCCCCACAGGTGTGCCCACCATTTCTTGTTACTGGCCACCTGCCCAGCTTCCCACATTCACATCCTCTTGGCCCTTTGAGTTTGCAGGCTGTGCCTTTATAAGGGCAGGGACAGGATCTGTCTGTCTGTCTGACCGCAGGGTTCAAAGAATAGGAGCCCAAGAACTGTATGTTGTGGAGTGAATGTAACTATCCTTTTCAAAAGTCTTTGATGAAATGTATTAAGTGAAAAAAAAAGTGCACAGCACTCTAATGTATACAAAAAATGTGATTATAGGCACACAGAATATCTCTGGAAGGGTTCATAGGAAGTTGGTAACAGTGGATGCCCCTGGAGAAGGGAACTGGGTAGTTGGGGGTTAGGGTGGAAAAGGAGTGGATACTCCTTTTCCTTCTGAATTTACTTCAATTTTTCTTGATTGAAATGTCACTAATAAAAGATTACATAATTTTAAAAGGTCAAGCCCTGGCGTCCGAGGCCCTTCTCCCCAGCCCCCACCTGCCTCTCTGGGCCCCCCTGACTCTGACATGGTCTCTCCTCCTTCCCGGCAGTGCCAGGTTCGAGATGGGGTCCCAGGTCTCGGTGGACATGGGCTCTGTGCACGTGGTGATCGTGGGCGGGGGCTTCGGCGGGATCACGGCCGCCAGCCAGCTCCAGGCACGGAACGTCCCCTTCACGCTGGTCGACTTGAAGGACTCCTTCCACCACAACACGGCTGCCCTCCGTGCCTCCGTGGAGAGCGGTAACGGTTCCCTTCCCGGGGCTTTCTCTGTGAGCTCCGTCTTGGTGGTGGCTGTGGGCGCGGCTTCAGGCTGGAGATGGTTTTCTCCACTTAGAGCACGGTGCCTACAGTTGGGCCATTAGACAACCCTGGAGACTTGCAAGGTCACTGGAGACTCTCAAGGTCACTGGCCTCAGAAAGTCCCCAGAAGTAGGTACTGTCAGGGACGGGAGGGCCCCCGGGTATCCTCACCCCGCTGTTTGCCAACGGTGCAGTTCAGGAAAGGTCCTGGCCTGTTCTCAATTCCGCTGGGCCACCCCAGCTCTGCACTATGGCTTCCATTACCCAGGGTTCGCCAAAAAGACGTTCATTTCCTACTCGGCGACCTTCAAGGACAACTTCCGGCAGGGCCTGGTGGTTGGAATAGACCTGAAGAATCAGACGGTGCTGCTGCAGGGTGGCGAGGTGAGTGTGTGGGGGTTTGGCCGGCCCACCTACTGCATCGGGAGTCCCCTGGAGGACGCGGCTGCTGGCTGTCCAGAGGTCGTCATCTGTATCCCCCACACCCTGGCCTGGTGCTGGGCAGAGAGCAGATTCTTCATGAATATGGGCCTGACCGTGGCAAGCACAAGAAGATGGTGACAGCTATTTCTTTCTTTCTTTTATTTTTTTTGAGGTGCAAGAGCTGGGGATTGAATCAGGGATCTCCCAAGTTGGCTATTTTTCCTTTGTTTGTGCATTGTTTTTTATTTTTGCCTTTAGGAGGCAGTGGGAACCGAACCAGGGACCTCTTGTGTGGGAAGCAGGCACTCAACTGCATGAGCCACACCCACTCCCCATATTTCTTGAGCCTTCCCTGTATACCACACACTGCCCTGAGGCTTTGCAGAAATCTCGGGTAATGCTCACTGGGACTCTTAGGGAGGTGGGGGCCCTTGTTTCTCAGGGCTCCTGCTGCAGACTGGGCAGCTTGGAACAACAGACTTTTATTCTGTTAGGATTGTGGAGGCCAGAAGTCCAAAGTCAAGGTGTGTACAGGGCCCTTCTCACCCCAAAGCTGCAGGGAAGAATCTCCCTCCTGACTTCTGGTGGCTTCTGGCACCCCCTGGCTCTTTCTGCCTCGGCCATCATGTGGCATTCTCCCTCTGTCTGGGTCCACATTTCCTCTTGTAAAGGCACCAATCAGAGTATGAGGAGGGCTCACGCCACTCCAGTGTGACCTCATTTCTAACTTAGCTGATTGCATCTGGAATGACCCAATTTCCAAACAGGGTCACCCTGAGGTATCAGGGATTAGGACTTCACCATATCTTTTGGCGGGACACAGTCAATCCCTAACCGTGGTTTAACCTCATTTTATAGAAAGGCTAAATGGCTTGCCTCACATTCCACACTGGTGAGAGACTAAGCCAAGATGTTTCCTCGACAGTCTCACCCCAAAGCCCCTTTGAAAGCCAGTGTCCTGGACCAGCCCGGGGGGCTCTCCTTGCTGTCTAGAATCGGTGGTGAGGCACAGAGCCAGCAGGTACCACCCCATGTCCCCTGCACCGGGAGGCCGTTGTAAGCAGAGGTGTGTCTTTCCCTGTGTTTGTACTCGCTGCCCCAGTGGAGCCCGGCTGGGTGTTAGAGCTGCGCTGCCTGGAGCGCCAACTCGTGCCCCATGCTGAGGGTCACCCCCAGGCCCAGCCCCTGACTCCGATACAGAGCTAAGGGGGTGTATTAGTCAGCCAAAGGGGTGCTGATGCAAAATACCAGAAATTGCTGGCTGTTATAAAGGGTGTTTATTTGGGGTAGGAGCTTACAGACACCAGGCTGTAAAGCATAAGTTACTTCCCTCACCAAAGTCTATTTTCACGTGTCGGAACAAGATGGCTGCCGACATCTGCCAGGGTTCAGGCTTCCTAGGTTCCTCTCTTCCAGGGTCTTGCTTCTCTCTGGGTTCAAGTTTCCTCTGTGTGCTTACTTCCTGTGGCTCCAGCTTAAGAGTTCAGCATCAAACTCCAACATCAACTCCAACATTAAGAACCCTCAACTCTGTCCTTTGCCATGTCTTTTATCTGTGAGTCCACACCCACCAAGGGGTAGGGACTCAACGCCCTATGATGTGACCCAATCAAAGCCCTAATCATAACGTAATCATGCCCAGGTACAGACCAGATTACAAACACAATCCAGTATCTATTTTTGGAATTCATAACCATATCAAACTGCTATAGGGGGATTGAAGAAAAGAGATCCGATCCCATTCTCTACCTTCAGAGAGCATTCATTTAGTGTGAATTAATTCTGGGGTTGGAGAATCTCTTGGTTGGAAAGATTACTGAGTCTCCCCGCCATGAGGTTTTGGGGCTGTGCTTCTCGAGCCCTGGAAGGGACCTTGATTGCATCTCAGGCCCCTAAGGGGGTGTGGGGCTGAGTGGGAACCAGGCCCCCCCTCCTGTCCCCTTTTCATCAGAACACGGCCAACTCTTTTGTTTGAGTGTCCGAACAAGATTTCCTTTATTTTTGGAGAGAGCGATGGAGGAAAAGGGTTCTTCTAAAATAAAATGCCTGGAGGCTTTGAACTAACATCATATGGGAGGCAAGACTCCTGCTTGCCTGCCTCACACCGTGGGGAGCTCACTCCTCCACTGTCTGTGGTCTCTCAGCAGGAAGCGCATCTGCTCCCTTAACCGTTCCCCCAGTTCTACTGCCATCCCTCTGCCTAACCAGTTTGGGGCTTTTATTCCCATCCGTCAGTATACCCGGAGGAGCCTTTTCCACCTGGTGCTCCTTGGCTGATGGGGGGTCCTGGTATTGGGTGCAGAGCCCAGGCCCCCTGCCCCATCCTGCACTCATCTTTCTTCTTGTTCCTCCTAGGCCCTGCCCTTCTCTCATCTTATCCTGGCCACGGGCAGCACTGGGCCCTTCCCGGGCAAGTTTACCCAGGCTTCCAGCCAGCAGTCCGCCATCCAGGCCTATGAGGACATGGTGAGGCAGGTGAGCTGGCCGGCTGGCCAGGGGTCAGAGAGGGCAGACCAGGCGGGACCCCTGCAAGAGCAGGGGTGCTGACACCGTGAGAGGCAGGCGGCTGTGGGGACGGCTGGGGGCAGCCAGGAGACTGCCTGGGAGGTGTTTGGGGCCGCCAGTACAGCGTGAAGTCAGACAGTTACTAGGAAGATGCTTTCCCACGAGACCTTTGGACCTGCCATGAAGTCTGGGAGTGAGCATCCCTAGATCGGCCCACTTTGCCGAGTGGTGGCCCACACTTGTCTCTTAGGGCTTTCCGTGCTCACGTCACCTCCCATTTGAACAGGGCTTTGTGCTTTCAGGAGCAGGCTATATCCACGATCTCAGGAGTCTTGGGAGGTGGGGACGACAGTGGGTGCTGTCACCACTTAACAGGTGGGGAAATGGAGACCCAGAGAGGGGTTCCAAGGTGAGTGCTGTTCAGTGAGGAAGGCCAGGTCTCTCTCTGCAAAGCTTCTGAGAAGCCTGTGGAACCGCCAGCTCAGTGACGAGCAGACATTAGTGTTGAGATTGGGAGCCCAGCTTTGGGGGTCATCTCGTTCGTAAGGTGGGTGGTAGTAATACTTGGCAAGGGGCTGTTGTGGGCTGCAAGTGAGAAAATTCAGGGGACGCTCACAGCACTGAGGAAGTACTCAAATTCATACCCTAGGTTCGGAAGGGGAGTTCTGCACTCACTGTTCTTTTTTGACCAAGGAACCCGCAGTAAAGGCTGAGCAAGGAAGCAGGGGGGTGATTTTTGGGTGTGTTTCACATTTTCTTTCCTAACAGGTCCAGAGCTCACAGCTCATTGTGGTGGTGGGAGGAGGCTCGGCAGGAGTGGAGATGGCAGCGGAGATTAAAACGGAATATCCAGAGAAAGAGGTGGGGCTATGGGCTGGGCCTTGGCTTTGAACTCTAAGGGGTTGTTTTCTTTCTGTTATCTTCACATTCTGCTGAACAGCAGAAACTTGCTCAGGGCCTGGGAGGCAGGAGATCTGATTACATCCTGGTGGGCCTGCGTTGCCCAGTTCACGCTCTCAATATTGGGGAATCTGGGAAGGTATGGTTCTGCCGGAGATTTTTCTGGGAGAGCCAGGACCCCACTGCACCATGAGAACTCCTGGAGAACCCAGCCGTTCTGGATGTGTCCTAGTGCGGAGAGGTCCTGCCCTGTGCGGTCCACACGGGAGGACCAAGCCCAAAGTGGGTACTCAGGCCCGCAGGCAGGCAGGCAGAACAGTGACGGATTCAGGCCTTTACCGTGTAAATTCAGAATCTGAACACCCCCTTTTGCTGACAGCTTGGCCAAAGACACATGACTTCATTTCAAAAATTGTTTTTGGTCTAGGGCAGGTTGTTTTCTTGTTTTTGTTTTGTTTGAGGCTTTGTTTTTTTGTTTTGTTTGTTTGAGCAGCTTTTTCTGTCTTTTTCTTCTATAGCCTCAGATGGTAAGTAACCTTTGCCCTGGCATGCCCCGCGCGAGAGGTTGGAGGCTCAGTGGTGGGGGCGCCGCACGGGCCTGCCTCGTTCCCTCGTGGGGCAGAGAACCTGCCTGGGATGGCGAGGGTGGAAGCAGAACCTGGCACGTTGCTAAAGGCTGGGCCAGGGCTGATGGCAGTAATTACAGGCTCGAGGCAAGAGTTTGCTCACAGCTGATGCGGCAGCAGCTTCTGAGAGCTACACGGAGCCTGTGGCTGGGTCTTTTTCCCCAGGGCTAGGCAGGTTGGTTTTGAAAAGAAAAATCAATGCAGACTAATTTAATGATATGGCTATTCCCTGGCAAATTGTTGGAGGTTATTATGAGTTATTAATTTTGATTTATGGCCGTAAAGACCAGGGTTAAGTAGTAAATAATTCCAAGTAACTCAGTATAATTTCCACTTGTTTATCATTTGTAGTCTAATGGGAATAGTAGCCACCCTTTACTGAGGCCTGAATCTGGGCTGAGCTATGTGCTTTATACATGTTTTCTCATTTCATCGTGACAAAGTTCCCAAGTGGGACTAGCAGCCCCATTTTACAGTGACTTAACTGAGGCTCCAGGAGGTGTCCAGGTGAGTTTCAGAGATGGGATTTCAGCCCAGCAGTCCGATTTCAAAGCCCAAGCTTTGGCCATCATTCCACCCTGCCTCCTGCTTCCCCCACTGACCCAGACACCAAGTAGTCAGGCCTGGAAGCACTGATTTCAGAACCAACCTTACTGTACGTGCCGGGCTGATTCGTAGTTATAGTGTCAGTGGTGTATATGTAAATTGAATCATTGTAAGTATCTGAGGATGCTTTGTCAATTATTTTCCAAGTGGCTGTAGGTGAGATGTCACTGGATTGTAGGTGCCTTGGTGGTCCTCTGTCCCAAGGGTGGCAGGGTAGAGCTGGAAGCCGTAGACTAGGAGCCGGGAGATGTGGGCTTGGGCCCAGCTCTCTGCTAATTGGCTCCGGCACTGGGCAGGTTACTTCTCTGGAGCCTCAGTTTCTTTGTCTGTAAACTGGAGTTGGGGGCGGGGCAGGAGAGACAGACCCATGGCTTTTTCAGTCTCTGTGTGTGAGCCGGAGACTCAGTGGCTCCTTCTCTGGCCCTGTGTTTGTCTCTGTCCCCAGGTCACCCTCATTCACTCCCGGGTGGCCCTCGCCGACCAGGAGCTCCTGTCTAGTGTCCGGCAGGAGGTGAAGGAGATCCTCCTCCGGAAGGGCGTGCAGCTGCTGCTCAGTATGTGCAATTTCACCTGCCTCCTTGCCCGGCCCCAGAACCCCTGGTCCCCCAGCTCCCCGGCTCAGTGAGGTTTGACCCTGAGGGGTGGGCGCTGCCGCCAGCTTGAGGGGTTTCCACTTTCACCCTGGGGTGAGCAGGAAGCACCTCAGAGACTGTCCCAGCACCAAGCCCCTAAGCCTTGCTGTCTGCCTGGAGGCTGTGTCTGTCCCCTGGGGAGGCCCTGGAATGCCCGGGGCTGTACAGGAGTTGCAGGTTTCGGTCGCAGCAATGTTCCGGTCCCTGCTTTGAAGGCAGTGTAGGTGGCCGGTCCATAGTGCTGTCTGCTGAAGGACGTTTAGAAATGATATTTATTTTGTCAGGGGCACAGCAACACACATCACAAACCGGTTGGCTTCATCAGCAGGAATTTATCGTCTCCTAGTTTTGGAGGCTGAACGCCCAGGCTCAGGGGGTCAGCAGGAGGGTGCTTTGTCTGGATGAAGTCCGCAGCGTTCTGGCGGCACCTTGCGGCAACCCGCGACACAGGCTCTGCCCCCGTTACGGGGCTGTCTCTCCCTGTCCCCCTGCTGTGTCCAATTTTCCTCTGCTTATAGGGATTCTACTCATACTGGATTAAGGCCCACCCTCTTCAGTTTGGCTTTACCTTTAATCACTTCTTCGGAGAATCCTATTACAGATGGGTTTACGCCCACAGCACTGGGGTTAGAGCCTGAAGATGTCTTTGTGGAAGGCATGATGCAACCCTAACAGCACCTGCGGGATTTGACCTGGATGATGTCTCTGTGGTCGAGGGAATAGATTTGTTGTTTGTATTTTGAGGATGGTAAGGAGTATGGCTTTTGTCCAGAGCAGGAGGGAAGAGAACCTTCTAGCATTTTGGAGAGTGCGGCTCTTATCCCAGTGGTGTGGCCACACACTTCCCCGCCCCGGGCTTCAGCCCCTCGCCTCTAACAGGGTTTAGGTGTGTGGTCGCACGTCCTCCGTTTCACACTTAGTTCTGCAGGACTGTCTCACGTTCACTTTCAGGCAGTGAGTATTATAAGCTGGCTTCTCCGGCTTTTCTTGCTTCCACCTTCCTCAGTGGTGTCACTGGAGGGCTCGTCCTGCCTGGTTAGGATGGTGTAGATGTCATTCAGAGAAGTGCATCTGAGGTCTTCCGCGGAATAGCTTTTCCCAGAATTTCTTGGGAAACTCAGCTCACTTCCCCAAATTGTTCTTGGAACTTGCCTCCACTTGGATCCCTTGGGGGCAGATGTCCAGCATGTGCTCCTTGTGGCAGTAGAGTGGCCTGGCGGCTGGGCCTGGTGGGAAGATGGGAGGGGAGTCAGTGGTCCAGTGGGGCATCGCTGTCCAGGCCCCTCCCAGGACCTCACGCTTGGGCCCCGGCCTCTACAAAGTGCCCATCCGCCGCCAGCTCCTAGTCACAAACTCCCTTGCTCTGTGTGACAGGCGAGCGGGTGAGCAACCTGGAGGGGCTGCCTCTCAATGAATATCGAGAGTCCATCAAAGTGCAGACAGACAAAGGCACGGAGGTGGCCGCCAACCTGGTCATTCTCTGCAGCGGCATCAAGATCAACAGCTCTGCCTACCGCAGTGCGTTCGGTAAGCCGGAGGCCAGTGTCGGTGAGCCTTGGCATCCCTCCCCGGCTGTCCTCACTGTCCTGCAGAGCGTGCGGTACCCCGGCCGGGGATCACCGCCTCCCTGCCTTTCCCCCATTCAGCCCAGCAGCGTATTTGGGCTCTTCTGAATGGCGACATCAACTGTAAATTCAGGTTAGGTCCATTCTTGCTGTGCTTTCCTTAGCTGTGTCGATGGCTTTGTCCAAGGTAGCCAGCATGACCAGTTTTCCAAAATTAGGAGCTGGTAAGGGATTTCAGAAAGACAAAGATCCGTTTTCTGTTATTTTCCTTCTTACGTGGATGCGGAGGAAGTTCTGGGTACAGGCCTGCTTTTCTCTAGTCCACGGGTACTGCTCTCCCCAAACCCTGACCCACACAGTGGCCACTTGGGCTTGGAGTGAGTGTCTGGGCAGCCATATGGCCTCGTGTTCATTAACTCCATGCTCAACTATTTAGCTAACTGGAGGCGGAGGGAGAGGGGCTCATGTTTTTAGGCTTCCCTGGATGAGCCGGAGTCTCTGGCTCCTTCTCAGATTCCCTGGCTGCTTTGTGTTCCAGGTCCCCAGCATTTACTCCTTCCCTGGCAAGGAGCTCCTGCCTTGTGTCTGGCAGGAAGTACTTATCCAATCCCAGAAGACAAAGCTACCCTGGCTGTGGGGGTGGGGATGGAGGGCTCGTAATGGACAGAGATCCCAGAATTTCATGCCCAATTGTCCTAATTTTGTATTTTCAAAGATATGGTATTTTAAGTCTCTTAAAGAAACAGTTCACCCTTAATCAAAACCCTGTGTTTGTTTTAAAAGTCCAGCCCATGTTCAAAAGGAAATGAAGACTTGGCTAATCAAGGTAACTTGTAAAGAGATCTGTGCCTCTCAGAACGATGCCTGCTCTTTTCTTGCCCAGTTCCCACACTGGCGCCAGTAGCCCTGCCTTTGCAGGGAGTTCTGCGACAGGGACCTCAGGGAGAAATAACTTAGGGGGGAGGTTTGCCTCTTGAGGCTGCACCTTCGGGGTGACTTCACCTCCTGGTGGCCAGTTATACTGGTGACTGGGGGTTCTTGGTTTTGGCGTCTCTTTTGCCCGGCAGAGAGTAGACTGGCCAGCAACGGCGCCCTGAGGGTGAACGAGTACCTGCAGGTGGAGGGCTGCAGCAACGTCTATGCCATCGGCGACTGCGCCGATGTGAGGGAGCCCAAGATGGCCTATCACGCCGGCCTCCACGCCAACGTCGCTGTGACCAACATCATCAACTCCGTGAAACAGACGCCCCTCAAGGACTACAAGCCAGGTAAGGGAAGCCCTGCACGCCTCGCAGCGTTAAGAGGGTTTGTGCTTAGACGTGCCGCAACCTGCCCACCAGAACAAACTCCGAAAGCACGTGACAGAAGCAGCCCCCAGAGCTCTTCAAAAATAAATCAGGAGAATGGGCGCAGCTCCGTGGTTGAGTGCCTGCTTCACACGAACAAGGTCCCAGGTTCTATCCCCAGTAACCCCTAAAAAAAAAAATCAGGAAAGTAGGTTCAGCTCTGTGGTTAAGCACCTGCTTTGCATGTATGTGGTCCTGGGTTCAATCCCGGTTCCTCCGGGAAACAAAAAAAAATCAGGGACTTGTCTCCTTCCTAAAAGCCTTATGCATTTTCCTGCCCTGAAACTAAAGACCCCTGGTGAACTGCAGGCCCGGGAAGGCTCAGCACGGTTTCAGTTGATGCGCGTCTCTTCCCTACAGGTGCACTGACGTTCCTCCTGGCCATGGGGAGAAACGATGGCGTGGGCCAGATCAGTGGCTACTACGTGGGTCGGCTCATGGTCCGGCTGGCCAAGAGCCGGGACCTGTTTGTCTCCACGAGCTGGAAAACCATGAGGCAGTCTCCACCCTGAAGGGGAGGCCGGGCGTGGCATTGAGGTACCGGCGGGTGGCGAATGGACGGCTGGGCCTATGGCAAGCGCCAGAGGCAAAAGCTTTTTGCCCTGAGTTAGATGTCAGTGGGGTATGAGTGACTGGAAACACAACTTGTGTAGAACCAACTTTAAAAATGGGGAGAGAGAAGCTTTAAAGGAAGATACCGCAGGAGGACTCTTTCTGGGCTTGGAAAGGTCTGCTTACTGCCGTGCTGGCTGATGGGCTCGTGTGGTCTTGGGGAGGACAGGCCGGCTGTCTCTACCGCAGGCTCCTGTGTGTGTGTGGGTTTTGGGGGGCCATTCAGAGCTCTGAGTAGGGAAAGGAGAAAGCCGGGTCTCTTGGAGGCTACCCTCAGTAAGGGCAGGAAGGAGAGCCCGCATGGGGAAACCAGCTAAGGGGAGCTGGGGTGGAGAGGCAGCCTGCACCCCTACTTCTGCCATCACGTCAGAACATGGGGGCTTAGACTTCTCGCGACATCCAAGTGAAACGGGCGGCTAATAGGAGCCTCCTTTTAAACTGCCCCTGACTTATAGTTAGTCCTTATAGTCTTGAATCTTAATGACACTTCCTCTATGTCCATTCTAAATTCTGAGTATACACCATAGGTTACATTTAAGAAGACAAAATTTCTCTCCTGGTTAATCTGTCCTCACAGACTGTTTTTACAAGGCTCACAGCTTTTTACAAAGCTCAGACTGTTGGCCCCAGGAGGCGCTGCAGGAAGGGCAGCCGAGCTAAACTGAACCTTCTGTGGGTTGCGCTCTGGTTAAAATTCAGGGAGCAGGGGGCATTCAGCAGATGGAGCCCTGCGTTTCCAGGTTGCAGGCATGGGCAGCTGAACTCCAGCTGGATGCCAGCAGGGCCTGCGGGAACCTTGGCAGGTTTGAGCTTCCGGTTTCCTGGTCAACCCCAGTGGCATTTCTCTGGAAGCCCAGGTACTTGGCAATAACACTTGTCACTGACTATGGCTCCATATTGCGGAGAAAACTTTTGCTCATCGGTCTTTTTTTTTTTTTTTTTAAACCAAATGGAAAGTTAATCATGAGATGAAGAGTAAATTGCAAATGACTCAAATTTAAAATAAGGAGGCTCCTATTTTGGACTGCATAGGTTAAATTTCTGTAGCAGAAGTGGTTGATGAGTTCATCCAAATATATTCAGGCCCTGACTCTTCTCTGCCTGTCCCTCCCTGCTCACTTTTGACGGTGGCCTCTGGGTACTTGGCCAGAGTCCTTACAATACCAGCTCTGGGGTTCTCAGCTTGTCCCCCTTTGGGCCTGGCCCAGGCTCTGTTCCACTTTCTTGCCAAGGCCTAAGCAAGATTTGCATGTCTCTCCTGAAGGTTGGCTGCCCCTCCCCGCGGCAGGCAGGAGAGCCAGTGCTGATCGAGGCTTTGTCTGGCGCCCACGGACGATCACCAGCCAGCTGCAACCTTCCGGAAGCAGGACCTGCTGCTGGACAAGCACAGGCCGTTACGTGCTGTCTGACCCGAGGCCTAGCACGAGAGGGGTCTCAGCCCGTTAGTGACGAGCCTTGCTCCATTCTGACATGTCTAGCACTTTCTACCTATTGGAACAGTTTTCTAAACTGAGGAAAACGTTTGTTGCAATAAAAGAATATGTTGTAAGAAAGACACTGGATCCTTTTTTTCCTTTCATTTTCTTTAAAAAACAAAACAAAACAAAAGCCTGAAGCAAAAACTTTAGGAGTAGTTACAGATAGTATTGGGAATTGGGGGCACTAAAACAGAAGAGGAAAGCACCAGTGAAATGTCTTCCAATTTTCTCTCCATCATGGAATACAGACAACAAACAAAACCCAAGTCACTTTTATGCCCTTGGAAAAAGGAGGAACAAAAGATTGTAAGAATTTTGAAAGGATTTTTGTGTGTGGGTGCGTGTGTAAAAGTCAATGCTATAAATCTAAAACGAGGTCTGTTTTCTTAAAAAGTTCTAAAACAACAGGAAGAAAACACATGGAAAGAAACCCCTGTGGAGACCTGGTTAATTACAGGCTGAGGCTCTTTAAGAGAATATAAAAGGCGGGGGCTCCGTGGCAGGGGTGGGCTGCCCCTGCCGCCTCCGCAGCCCCACAGACCAGCTTCCCTGCGCGGCCACCCTCCGCCCCCTGCTGGCCGGCACCCTTCCTCTCTCCTGGTAAAGACTAAAACCCCACTCCGGTGACTGGTAATCCTCTCGGGTTCCTGCCGAAGAAGGCAGCGGCCGCCCCGGGGGGCTACTTGGTGTCGAGCTTGGCCATCTCCTGCACGTAGATGCCGATGCTCTCGCTGTCGAAGAGCAGGAAGTAAACGTTCTTCAGCGAGGACCCGCTGGAGTCGTCGAAGTGCGCAGAGATGGCCTTCAGGGTGACCTGGGCCGCCGTCTGTTTGGGAAAGCAGTTTCTGGCAAAAAGGAAAAGACACTTGAGCAGACCTCATTTTGGCCACTGGGGCCCGTGGGAATAACTCCTGGACCCCGGTGTTGGCACCTGGCCAAACCCGGTGCTTGTCCACGTCTCATCTCTGACCAGATCAGAGTGACAGCCTGGGAGGGGGGCGGGCAGGGGGCGGTATCCCCCTCTACAGGTGTCCAAGCTGACTCAGAGACCCAGCCATTTTAGCCACGGGCCCACAGCTAAAATGTAGGTGAGCGGAGCCCGTCACCTGCTTTAAAAATGCTAGTAATTCAGCATTTAAAATGCCTGGCAAATGTAGGCTTTATTAGTTCCCTCAAAACTGGTTCACGTGCCACCCAGATCATTATTAAATGGCAAAGACGTATGCTCAAAAGCTAGTCTCCCTAATTCCTTTCCATGTATTCATGCCTCTCGCCCATTCGTCCACACCAATGTAACTGCAGCAGCGGTGACTCTAGCAGGGCCCCCAGCGCCTGGGACCTCGGCAGTGCTGCCTGCCAGCCTGGGCCGTGGCTTTGGCCTCTGGGGACAAGGCCCCCCAAGTGGTCATTTGGGGTCAGCCATCGAGCCTCCTTGGTGGATCCAGGACAGCCTGCTTGGGATAAAATCTTCTCGCTCGCATGTGGTGTTCCAGAAGCCAGAACAGCCCTGCTTGTGGTCCCAGCTGTACAAAGAATTCAGCCCCAGTGCCCGGGGGTCCGGGCGGTGGAGACCAGTGCTGCTTGCCTAGGCCGAGATGGGATTACAGCAGGAACCCGTGCCTCCTGGCTTCCCTCTTCCCTCTTAGCCTTCTCATGACTTGGCTACAAATAGAACATCTCTATAAACTAAATCGTATCTCTTGCAAGATGGGAGAGTTTCAAAATTAAAGCAATAAATTGCTTCAGCTATGAGCTGAAGGGAGAGTTTAGGCTGCGAGTGAGAACAGATGTACTCATTATTCACCCAGGACGGCTCCTGTGCGCAATTGGGGTCTGACAATTAACCCTAATATTCTGTCCCTCCCCGCTGCTTTCAGCAAGGCGTGGGTGAGAGCATTCTACTTCTCTGTGAGTGTCTGTCAAAGTCCCTTCCCGAGCCTCCGCCTCCTGGTGCTCCTGTCCTCAAAGCAGTGCAGGAATCGCCTGGGGACTGGATTCCGGGCAGGCGCTGGGGCCTGGAATGCCGCATCCCAGCAAGCTCTCAGGTGATGTCGCTGCGGCGGGCCCACAGGGTACATGCCGAGCAGCGAGGCCCTGGAGCTGGGGTTTTCTGCTCCTGTGGTCGAGACATGGCTTTGGAAGCGGAAGCGGCAGACGCTCAAGATGACGTGCCGCCTTGCCTCCGACCGTTCTGGGCCTCCCATTCCTCACCCAAAGCTGGCCTTTCTACCCGGCTCTGTCAAGGAGGCAGAGGAGCTGGCCCAGCCACGGGAGACCTGTGGGCCCCATTTCTCTGTTTTGTTTCTTTTTTCCCCTGTCTGGTTGCCATCATCATCTTTTTGGTGTGATGCTTCCCCACGTGGGGGCCCGCGCCTCTCGGCGCCGTGCAGGTCTGGGACGACTTTTTTCTTTTTTTTTTTTTACCAGGAGGTCCCAGGGAGCAAACCCGGGTCCTCCAGATGGTAAACGGAAGCTCAGTTGCTTGAGCCGCAGCCGTTTCCCTCTGGGTGTGCTGAAGGATAGAAATGGGGTCTTTTGTGATCGCCCATGTCAACAAGCCTGCTGCCCTGGCAGCAGCGGTCACGCCTCCTGGAATGCCCAGGCAGGAAGTTAGTAAGTGGTGGGCGCAGCTGGCTCCCAGGGGAAAAAAAAGGCTGGAAGAGTGAACTCAGGAGAAGCACCTCTTACCTGCCGCTGGGGAAAGGTGGGAACGCGACGGACTTTAGCTTCTTGTCCTCGGCTGCCGAGAGGCAGTTTTTGATGGTCTCTTCGAGCTGTTCTTCGCACTTATCGGAGCCCCACTGAGGGATGTGACAGTGGATGACAAATTTGGCTGCTAGGCCGCTGGACTGGCTGACTGCGGCTGGGACATGGAGAGAAGAAGGCCAGAGGTTACTGCCTGAGCTTTCACCCAAGCCTGGGGTTGGGCCCAATCACGTAGCTTCCTTACACTGCAGAGATTTAGACTCCTCACAACCGGGGTTGGCTCACTACCTGCATCTGAAATATAATTCTGTTACCAGCTGAATGGTATTCTAAAATAGAACATGTAAAGTCTTTTAAATCAGAGGAGTATCTTCTAATGCAGTGTCAAGTCAATCAAGAAGAAACCATGCCTTCTCATCCCTGTGAAGCCCTGGATTAAAGCTAGATTTTGAATGTTGCATGTGGTAATACTTTAGCCTACTACTACAGCAACTGGGAATGGAAAACACAGCTTGTAGCTTGTAATGCTTTACAATGTTCTCTAGAAATGCCGAGGACAAGGGTCAAGGACACGCTAGGGTTGTGACACTGCCTTTTGGCACACAGCACTCGCAAAGAGAATGACTGGCGGCGTGGTCTTGTTGCAGTGCTGTCACCTGGTGCGTCACCTCCAGGCAGAAGGCCTGTGCTCTGAGGCTGCTGCTTCTGGAGTTGCAGGGAGAGCCCGGGGCTACACTCACTTGCCCCCCAGTGCAGGTTGTAGAAGCTTAATGTGAGACATCTTTGACGAGCTTCTGTGCTCTCTGACTGTATTTACAGGATGAATGAAAGACCTGCCTTTCCACTCACTTGCTCAGCCTGGAAACCCTCCCCTTCTTGCACCCTGGCAATGCCTCTGCTGCTGAAATATTAACAGTCTCTGGATCTACCCTCCTCCCTGCCAGCCACGGTCTGTGTGCCCTGCACTGCCATAGTCTAACACGTACTTGCATTTATTTATTTTCTTACATTTTAACATCCCTGATGTCAGGATGTGTCTAACAATCACTGTCAGCCTGGGCTGAAGCTGAGATCTTCCAGAGAGATTTTGTTTTTGCTCCTGAGTCACCTGGGGACACTACCAAACTGAGGTCACTTCCCACTCACTTCTCAGCCTGGAGCTGTTTTGGATCTCACCAGCACGGTAAACTGGATAAACTGGGCTGCAAATCTCCAGGAGTCCCCGCTTGTGGTTCAGATTCTCTAGTGAGGCTTTCCCTCTGTCCATGCAGTGAGACCTGCGAGTTTCTTGCTGTGGTGAGTTCACTTCCTGTTTGCTCGTAAAGGGAACACATCCCAACTCTGTGTGGCGTCTCCTACTGGACTCCCGCCTTGGCAATGGCTTCGTTCTTTGTGGTTCATATAGGGGCATATCTTACGTCTGATGGTGTTTTGAAGTTGGATGAAATACGGTATCACAACCTGATGGACTGTCTCCTTTTTGGTTGACCTCACCCGTCCCTCCTTGTCAGGGTGCCCCCAGGGATTTGTCTGGGCTGTGGCTACTTAGCCCTAGCACAGCCAATTTCTTAGCTCATGTGGCCTTTCGAAGTCCTTCCGGCAAGGTCTGTGGATTGCTGACGCTCAATTCTTGCACGTCTGAAACTGTGCTTCTTTCTACCCCCCTTACCCTTCAGAAAGAGCAGCCTGCCCAGGAATGGCGCCGCCCACACTTCCCGTGCCGCTGATGACAACAGAAGCGGACAAAGAAACAAGACGCAGCAAATAGACACCAAGAACAGACAACCAGGGGAGGAGGGGAAATTAAATAAATAAATAAATCTTTAAAAAAAAAAAAAAAAAAAGACAAGTTGGGAACACATGGACTTCTTGGTTGAGAGTGCTTTGGAGATACTTCTTTCCCATTTTCAAGCATCTTTTGTTGCTGATGAGAAGTCTGTGGTCAGTAGAACTGTCCTTTCCTCTGGGTTGCTTTTAAGATTTCTCTTGCTTCTTTGAATACCTGGCATGTCACCACAATGGGCCAGGTTTTGGATTTTTATTTATTATGCTCGACATTTCCAACTAAGGACTCGTGTGTTCATTTCTGGGAAATTCAGCCGTGATCTCTTTAAATAGTGTTCCTCTAGTTTCTCGCTGCAGCTCCATCTGGAAGGGTTGGAACCTTTTGATCTTCTTTCTACAATGTCAGGCAGTTTGGTGGGTGCCTCCCCAGCCCCCAGCCCCCAAGTCAGAGCGAGTCTTACACAGCTGATTTGGGGCTCTGTCTCGTGGGGAAAAGGGAGGTGGGAGATCCAGGCACTGACCGGCGGGCCTGGCCTGGGCCTGGGTGCCACGCTTTCTGGTCCCTTCTCCCACTTTAGAAAGGCAGATTTTACACACGCCATCGTTCTGGGGCTGGTCAGAGCTTTGGCTTCCTGTAACGGCCGTGGGAGTCAGCCAGCCGCTTGCTTTGAGCTGCCCCCAATGCCCGTGACCTGCAGAAGGCCACCTCCGGGTGGCCCCACTCGTCACTCGACCTGGAGCCCAGGGGCTGGGGCTGCGACCTCCCCGCTGCTACTGCAGGCGGTTCTTCTAGCTCTGACCACGGCTGCCGTTAGCTTATATTTGAGTGTGGCTCTGTCTTAAAATTTTATAAAAGGCATTTCATCTGTCAGTGCTGCACGGACGGGTGACTAGTAGGTGTGGAGTTTGAAGCAGAACGCATGTTCTTTCTGGACTCAAAGCCCCTGGCACTTTTCTGACAATCAAATCTGATTACGGCAGTCCTCTGCTGAAACTCCAGGGGCACCCCTCTTGCCCAGATGAGGGCCGACCAAGACCCCTTATCACAGTCCATGGGACCCAGTCTCGTCTCTGGTCGCTGTTTCTCTCCTCGCTACCTGCTGACCCGACACAGCCTGCTCTCCTGTGACCTAAGCCTTCGCCCATTGCTCTCACCACCCAACTCCACCTTGTGCCTTAAGGTACAAAGCAGTTCTCCCTTCTGCATGGGAGCCCTCCAGGCAGAGGTCGTGCCCCCCCATGCCTCCACCATGCCCCATTTATGTGTTTGTCTTTCTTAGAAGACTATGCAGTGCTTAAGGGCAGGAAGGGGCTTTATTGACGTCTGAAGCCCTAGCATTTGTGCAGTCACTGGATGTTCAGGGAGTGAACTGGTTGGTGATGCTGTGGGTCAGGCATGGACTTGAAGTTGGATCTGCCTGTCAAAAGTTACCCAGTAGAATTGAAAACAGGTGTTCCAACAACTACCGGTCTACCAACATGACTTACAGCATACACAGAGGCCAAAAGGACGAAACCCAAGTGTCTATCAGCAGATGAATGGAGAAACTAATTGTGGTATATCCATAAATGGAATATTATTCAGCAGTCAACAGGACTGAAGTTCTGATATGCTACATGATAGATGGACCTTGAAAACACCATGCTAAGTGAAAGAAGCCAGGCACAAAAGGCCACCTATGAAATATCCAGAATTGGCAAATCCATAGAGACAGAAAGCAGATGGGAGGTTGCCAAGGGCTGGGACAGACGGGAACGGGGCGTGATTGCTTTATGGGTACGGGGTTTCCATTTGGGGTGATGCAAAAGTCCTGGATCTAGATGGTGGTGATGGTTGCACAACACTGTACATGTACGTAATGCCCCTGAACTGCATACTTAAGTGGTTACAAAAGTAAGTTTAATGCTATATGTATTTTATCACAATGAACAAAGGAAAAAGTTACCCAATGGCTCCAAACCATTTTGGGGGGATCTGATGCAAACTTGGTAGTCTCCACATATGGGCCTGTTCAAATCGTCAGAGAGATGCTAAAATAGCTTCCTGATTAATTATGGCATGTTTTGTTTCACAAACTGATGAGCAGAAGCATGCAAGGCTGCAAGGAGAGGAAGGCAGTGAGGCTGTGTTGGGAATATGGGCCCAGTTCCACACTTACCTTCAGCAACTTCCAAAGGCCCTTGGGATTTACGAAGCTCCTTGACTGTTTCCAAGAACTCTTTCCCCCCAGCCTTTTCCAAGGCTTTGCCTAAAAAAAGAGAACAATGGGAAGCCATTGTGGTGGTTCTTTTCCATGTCCTCACAGTTGGACACATTCTTAGTAGGCCAGAAAAGAAACTAGGACTCAAGTTTCACAACTGAAATCTTGGTTTGCTAGTGTTCCGTGGTGGCAAGGGTCTCTGGGTCTCCATCCAGCAGGACTGAGATTCTAATAAACTTACAGGACATTCTTAGGGATGATTTGTCTAGAAGGCAGTCTTAAGACATGAATCCTGAAGATGATTTTTAAAAACTGAGGCTCCAGTGTCCTCTCTGTGTACGCTACTCTATGCTCTAGTAACCCACATCGTGTTGATTCGAATCAGTGTCTTGGTGACTTGACAGCAGCACCCCACACCGAGCCTGCAGCCTGCCTCTCTTCACGAGCTTCTAAGTCTAGTCCCAGAGCCGAGCCTTGGAGGCCGAACCTGGTGATGACAGGCGGCGGAGCAGGAACCTCTGGGCTCCAAGCTCTGGAATCCCATGTCCATCTCAGCACGACCACCACCACTCATTGTGAGTCCTGGGGGTTGTAGGACAGATACAGGCCCAGGGTACCCTGACGTGTTGTCCCCAACGTGGCCTCAAATTGCAATGGAAGAGTTCAGAGAACTACAGGCCCAGGGTACCCTGACGTGTTGTCCCCAACGTGGCCTCAAATTGCAATGGAAGAGTTCAGAGAACTGAGTGATTAATCTCTGAGGACCGTCCTGCTGGGGGGGGTCCCTGAGTCCTACTCAATACCTCAGAGGCGAGCGGAAGCCCAAGGAGATGGCAGGACTCCACCTCTGGCCCAGCAGGAACCCACCTGTGTGCACCCGGGGCCCCAGCTCCCTCCTGACCCTCCCATGACTGAGATGACAGGTGGGCGTTTTGCCCAGACTTGGACCACTGCTCTTGTGGTGGGAGGTGAGGTGTCTCATCTCACGTGTTTCATCTTCTAATAATTTGATGCTCTGGCCGTCTGGGGCACGTCTCAGCTCTTTTGCTTTATGGTTAGTAGTTATTGTTATTGTTATTGTTATTATCATTATTATTCAGTTCAGAGGCTTCCCTAGAAGCTGAGCAAGGAGGCTTCCCTGCACCACACTCAAACGCTCAGGTCTGTCTGAAGAGCCACAGTACGCTCAGTCTCTCCACCGGGCCCGGGGGAAGCTTTCTTCATGAACACGCTTGGGTTTCAACATGATAGTCAGGAATGGTGATTCCTGGCGAGGCCAAGTGTAGCACCTATGGATCTCTGTCTCCTTTCTGGCTCTCAGACTCCAGGCCAGTGCTTCATCTGCTGGCCAGGAATAAAATCACATAAGCCTGAGGAGACTCAGGAACCGGAGCTGGTAGCCAAGGTCATGTTGGTCTCGGGGAAATTGAGAAGGAAGGGAACATACATCTCAGTTGCCACCCTGTGCATTCAGACCAAAGGGGAAAGTTTAAAAGACAAGGTGATACCATTCCCTTCACTGAAGACATGTTTTGTTTTTTTTTTTAGGTACTTTTAGGTACTTTTTTTTAGGGATTGAACCCAGGACCTTGTATGTAGGAAGCCGGTACACAACCCCTGAGCCACATTTGCTCCCTTAAGTTGGTTCTTTAGTTTGTTTTCCTTATTGTTTGTTTTTTTCAGGAGGCACCAGGAACTGAACCCGGGACCTCCCATGTGAGAGGCGGGTGCTCAACTGCTCGAGCCACATCTGCTCCCAGAAGACTTTTTAAGAATAAATGAGACTGTGGAGTTGGGGAGAGAAGCTGCTCTCTATGTAAGTATTCCAATGAGTAAATGAAGAAGGAATGATAGCATCAGACTATTACTACTTTGCAACCTCTAAGAAAGACCAGGTCTAGAGATGGATCTTCAGTGGCTCTAACATCACAAAAAAGATGAGTAGACATTACGTGCCTCCTGATGGAAGGGCACTGTTTCACCAACAAGGTAGTCCTGCCCAAATTTTGAACCTGAATCTTATTACACTTCTAGATCCAACTATCAATTTATAAGAACAACAAAGAAATACTTTTAACAAAATTAGGAGGATG
Organism: Dasypus novemcinctus; assembly: GCF_030445035.2. Lineage (NCBI taxonomy): Eukaryota > Metazoa > Chordata > Mammalia > Cingulata > Dasypodidae > Dasypus > Dasypus novemcinctus. Next base: position 79,015,964 of record NC_080678.1, on the reverse strand, counting down.
AAATAAAAATACAGACTGTGGAAAGTTCGGCAGGACAAATGGCCAGGTTTCCTCATTTGAAAATTGAGAGAAAGAAAGAGAAAAGAGAAGGAAAAGAAAGGACCTGTTGGTTATCAGAGACTTAAGAGATTTATCACTAATTGCAAAGTGTAAATTTACTTGGATTCTGACTCAAATAAATTTTTAAAAAATTGACATTTATGATACAATTGGAATTTGAACACTGACTGGATGTTTGATGATGTTAAAGATTTACTGTTTTTTTTTTTTCAGGTGTGGTAACAGTATTGTAGTCATGCCATTAAAAAGTAGTCCCTTGTTGAGCAAAGCAAGCCAGACACAAAGGGACAAATACTGTATGATTGTGTTACTATGAACCAAATATATTGTATGATTTAAAAAACCCCACAAAATCCCCTCCCCAAAACACTTACATGTATCCAGTACATTTAATTGAGAAATGTATGTTTTTATTCAACTGTGTTTTCTTTTTCTTTTTCAATTATTTTTTATATTTTCAATTATTAAGTGTACAAAATAAAGCTGAAAATTTTTTTGAACACACACACACAAAAGTAGCTGAAACCAGTGTGGCCATGGGTTGCCGATTATTGCAACTGGGTGATGGACACAGAGGGTGTCGTCATACTCATCTGCTTTTTGCGGTATATGTTTGAAATTTTCTGTAATAACATATACTTTTTAAAAAACAATAAATCAGGACTTTATCTGTAAGTGGTGACTGGTTTAGGTGATGATGGTATAGAATGAATTCATAACAGGAGCAACTCCTTGTAACAACCCAACAACCAGAAAAAAGACTGTCATTTTTTAAATGCTTTTGGCCTCCACTGCACTAAACGCCATATATGTGTAATCTGATTTCACCTTCACAGCACCTCGATGAGGCAGGTTATCTGCACTTACAGGTGAGGGAACCAAACTTGAGAAGGTTAAGAAGCCTGCCCAAGGTCACATGTAACTAGGAAGTGACCAGTAAAATCCAGGGCCCAGCCCAGGCTGACTCCAGAACTTGCAGTGTGCCCTGAACCGTTTTGCTGGCCTTCAGCTCCTTTAACCTGCAGATTCCCAAGGGGTGGGCCTTATAATCCTCTCTGTGATCTGAGTTTGAGTTTAATACTCTTTCTGCTCCACCACACCCAGTAGGACCACACGCACTAGGATGGCTGTTATTTAAAAAAATGGAAAATATATAGAGAGTTGGTGAGGACGTGGAGAGATGGAATCCCCGTCTATTGTTGGTGAGAATGTAAAATAGTGCGGCCGCCGTGGGAAGCAGCCTGGCGGTTCGTCAAAAAGTTAACCATGGAATTGCTACATGACTTGGCAATTCCACTCGGTACATATGGACACCAATATTCATAGCAGCATTATTCACAGTAGCCAAAAGGTGGAAAAGCCCGTGTCCATCAACAGATGAACAGATAAAGAAAATGTAGAATATAAATATATGGGATATTAATCAGACACGGAAAGGAATGAAGTCCTGATACATGTGACAACATGGATGAATGAGACTTGAAAACATTGGGCTGAGTGAAATAAACCAGAACATGAAAGGTCAAATATTGTATGATTCCATTTGTATGAAATATTTTTGAATAGGCAAATCCATAGTGGCAGAAAGTAGAGTACAGGTTACCAGGGGTCAGGGGGCCACTATTGCTTAGTGGGTACAGAGTTCCTGTTTGGAGTAATGAAAAAGTTTTGGTGGTAGATGGTGGGTGATGGCAGAGCAACAGTGTGAATGTAATTATTGCCACTGAATTGTACATTTAAAATGGTTAAATATGGCAAATTTTGTTACATGTATGTTACCACAATAAAAGTAAAAAATCAGAAGTATCATTGTTGTTCTTCTGATATAAATATTCAAATATAATAGAAATGTATGAAGCAGGAACACTGCAGCTTCGAAACAGAGCTCAAGATTCAAGCCACTAGGGGGAGCCTTTCTCAGGGAGAGAGTCGCCCGCAGCCTTTGGGCCTGGGCCGAGATGGAAGTGGGAAGGAATCTGCACGGCCCGGCCCCTAGGGAGGTGAAGCCCTGCTTCTCTTTAATACTCGGCTCTGTCCAGTGCCTTCCTGTCTCCCGCTCGACAAAGCAAGTGGCCTCTGGTGCCATGGGGGAAGCTTAAGTGGAGCCCAGCAGGCTCAGGACCCCGGTGCCGGCACCTGGCAGCTGCCCCAGACGGCCTACCTGAGAGGCCCGGCACCCAGGGGAGAGGCCTATTCTGGGGAGCGGATGCGGCTCAAGGTGGCGAGCGCCTGCATCCCACACGGGAGGTGCCGGGCTCGGTTCCCGGTGCCTCCTAAAAGCAGAACACAAAAAAAACAAACAACAAGCAAACAAACCAAAAAACCAACTCAGGGAAGCCGATGTGGCTCAGTGCTTGAGCGCCGGCTACGCACACACGAGGTCCTGGGTTCCATCCCCAGACCCGGTAACTCAAAAATGAATTAATTAATAAAGCCTTTTCTTGACTCACTTTACCACTTTACCTTTTCAGTGGAGATTTCGGGCTGAGATGGTGATCATTTAATAAGCCGTCATTTCCAGCGCCCCGAGGGCTTCCCCTCCTCGCTCCACCACCTCACTAAAACCAGCAGCCCACCACCACTCCTGGAACAGGACCTGACCACTGCTAGAATAAACCCACGCGGGGACTTACAGAGTGTAATTTTTTCTAGATGTCCGTTTCCTTTTGGCCAATAGTGGTCTCAATATTTAAACTTAAAACATATGTAGCGTTTTACCTCAAAACATGTACAACAACGTCTATAGCACCACTATTCATTGTAGACCCAACTGGAAACCACCCAAACGCCATCAGCGGTAGGACTGGATCAATAACTGTGGTAAATCGTACGATGCAGCAAAAACGAACTATAACCGCACTCGATAGTGTGGAGGAATTTCACAAATACAGTGTTGAGAAAAAGAAGCCAGTTGGGGAAGAGTATATACTACATGGTTTCATTTATGTAAAATTCAAAACAGGTGAAACGCTTCCGTGCTGTTAGGACACAGGCTAGAGCAGGGGTTCTTAACCTTTTTTTGTTCCATGGACCCCTTTGCCAGTCAGGTGAAAACTGTGGACCCCTTACTAAGTCCACACTACACTGTGTGTTATTTAATAAATATATCACACCCGCGCCAACATGTCCCCACAAGAATACTTTTTTCAAATTTAAATTCAGGCCCACGGACCCCTTGTTAGGAACCCTTGGGCCTAGGTTATCGTTGGAGGGGACAGGACTAGGGGGGTGGCTCCCAAGGTTCTGTTTCAGCAGCTAGGCGCTGGTTTCACAGGCGTGTTCACTTTGAAAATATTCATCAAGCTGAACACTAATGATCCATGCACATTTCTGTTTTTATGCAATACTTCCATTCAAATTTCTAAAAGGAAATGTACAGAATTAAAACAAAGCTGGGGGAGCGGATATAGCTCAAGTGCTTGAGCACAAGCTTCCCATGTACAAGGTCCTGGGTTCAATCCCTGGTAACTCCTTAAAAACAAACAAAAGCAAAGCTACTTACTCTCTAGCAATGTCGTTCAGTCATATAGAGACTAAGAGTTTGACGTGGTACCGAGCACTGCAATGTCCAGTTAACACTGACCAGCTTCACAGCGATGGAAGTCTCGGGACTTACCTATATCTTCCTTGAGGTCAATTTCTGCGGTGGTGGGGTGGACAATGCCCTCCACTCTCATGGAGCCAATATGGCTGATGTCACTCTGGGTCAGGGACAGCTGCAGCAGGAAGAGAAGGTGGAGAATAGGGCAAGACCAAATCCCATGGAAAACTGGCAGAGTTTCCCACCATACCCCTGCAGTCTCGTGGTTACACTGAGTGTCAATGGAAAGGGGCAGCAGATGGAGTACCGGCCTCAGGTTTCCCAGGTGTTTGGTTTTCAACAGGCTCTTTTGACCTCAATGGATTTGATTTTCACGTTGAGGCTAGCGGCATGCAACCAATCTGCCTCCACATCTAGGGTCGGCTTCCAACCCTTGTGGCCTTGGTTTTCGGTGATGCCTCCCCTGGGCGGCTCCTGCCACGGAAGCCGGGGCTCTCGCTCCCTTCTGCCACAATGTCCTGCTCCCAAAGCAGCTCTGACCTTTTGAGGGCAGGGCTGAGAAGTCAGTGGCCTTTCTGGGGGGACATTTTTGACGTGCTCTGGGATTCCACCCTGCTTATGTCTGGCCATGCACCCTTTTGGGGACCACATTCTTGGGTCCCCAAGAATGTGAAATGCTGCCCTCTGTGGATGAAGCCCAGTGGAATGGGGCATCCTTCGCGTCTGCATGTGGGAGCGAGAACCTTATGCTCCTCTAGGTAAGTGAGAGAAAGCTTATGGCCACTGATGCGGACAGCCCCTAGAGGGGGCCCGCATCCTGCCTTTTGCTTCCTTCGCTCCCCAGTGATGAATTAGGAGCCCCCATTTGTGCCCTTTCTAGTTGCCCGAGGGCAAACTTGTGGCCAGATAGATGACCGAACTGACGGGATCCTCACATCTCTTACTTCAGCCCCTGTCTACTCGGTGGATAAACGGTCTGCTAAGTAAACTTTAACTTGTGAAAATGAATTCTTTGCATATCTGGCTGGGCTGCTGTCATACTGCCCAAGACTGTTCAAATGTTTGGCCCCGTTTTGTTTTCTTTCTGCCATCCAGAAAGGGGAGCAGACTGGATTACTGGCAAATAATTCATTTCTAACACCAGGGATATTCAGGAAACATTTACTTCTGCTTTCTTTCTTGGATAAATTACATCGAACCATGTCAGGCAGGCTTCCCAAAGGCAGTTTGAGAAAGTTATGGATTTTTTCCCCATCTTTTGGTGGGCATAGAAATAACTGGGGCATGGGAAATTCCTAGCAAAGCCAGAATGCCACTCTCTCTTCTGGCCAGGAAGCCCCTCTCTGCCTACCTCTGGCCGACCAATGTCAGCATTTACAGTTTTCAGTACTAAAGAGCTTGTTCACTCTCATGATGCAGAAACGACTTTAAAAAGGAATAATTCAAGACCAGTGTGAAAGTTGCATTCGGGGCACAAGGGCCGAAGGAGGCATCATTGCTTGTATGCAGGAGGCTATAAAAACGCAATGGTGTTTTACTACAGCACCTTATGTTTGTCGTTCTTACCTTCTGCCCTAGGACAAGGCTCTTGGAAGACAGGATGGTGAAGCCATCCCCTGGCCCATCTTCAGAGGTGGAATTTGAAGTTCCTTCCTTATCGCTGTCCTTTGGTTTGGACTGTTGGTAGAAATCAGAAGGACAGATGGGCAACGATCCCGAAAAGGACCGAGGTGGCTTTACTAAGCTCCTCCTATGGCCACTACCAGCTTGGATGTGACAGGATGTGACTGGGCATCGTGTTCTGCTGTTCCTCGATGGAGGGAAGCAAGGGACAGTAACACGAGGAGAAGAAAAGGGTACTGCAAAAAAAGAATGTGTCAGAGGGGTTCCCACGGCCTGTCATCCTCACCCAGACCCAGACACGTACACATTATTGCTCCTTTCTGTTCTGTGGCTCGTGATGTCAAGCTCCAGGACCGAGCGCAGTCGTGCCCAGCACACTTCTCCTCCTGCCCTCTCCTCAGGATCTTCCCAGGGTGCAGAGGCAGTTGAGTGAACCCTTACATAATCTTTTGTGCTATCACGGAGATTTGTGCAATGAAAGTTTGACAGCCTCGAAAGCAGAGCTGTCCAGTAGAATTTTCTGCAATCATGGAAATGTTGCTGGCACTGACCAGTGCCAGCAAGCCCTTGAAATGGGGCCGGTGCAACTGAGGTGATGAATTTTTAATTTGATTCAATTTTAATTCAAGTTGAAATAGTCACTTGTGGTTAGTGGTTACCGTATTGGACAGCACATGAAAGTATTACCCACAAATGGCATCTCTGAGCTGTAGCTACTTAGCATAACTAGCTATCCCAAACACCTGAAGTCCCATTGGCTGAACTCCAGGGACCATTTATGGGATACCAGACCTTTTTTTAAGTATGCAACATGGCACTCTAGAGAAACAGGGTTCCAGGTCATCATCTTTCATCATATGATTTCAGTGGGAGTGATGGAAGAGATCTGGAAAAACGGAAACTACCCATGCTTTTGGTTTGGAGACCTCTGGAGGACCCCGTTTGATGATTTGAGGTCTCCTACCAAAGGCCCTTTATTATTCTACGTATCCATTCTAGTTCTTTTCTTCTCAAGCTGCAGAGGCTTCTCCTTCAGATGCTGGTGACACCCTCACCTTTTGCTCTTTTAATCTTTCCTCTCGTGCCGTGGGAGTCCCTGGCTCACAAGACGCAGCCTTGGCTCACCTTTTTGGACGTCCGTGGCTTGGCAGCCTTGGATTTCTTGCCTCCCTTCTTGCCCGATGTGGATTTCCTTCCTCTTTTCTCTGGGGGAGGGGAGAGGATCGTTTCCGACTTGCCTCTGGCCCCTCGCTTTTTGGCCAGCAGCTCAGGGTGAATTCTGGGCAGGACGCCTCCACTGGCGATGGTCACTCCTTTTAGCAGCTGAAGAGAGAAAAAGCATGAGCTCATTCAGCAACCAGCTTTCTCATTCTAGATTCAATACAATTTGAACTGTTGACACAATGTGTCTTTGCTTTCCTGAAGAAATTGCGTAATGCACAAGTTAAATGGCTTTCCCCTCTTTGACTTGTATAGCGTTTCTTTGTAGGCCTGTGATCTTCTACAGAAAGGAAAACAAAGCAAAGTAAAATAAAAGGGTTATAGAGGTTGAAACCAGGGATGTTCCCCTTGGCTCTGTATTCCAGACACAACCAAGGATAAAGAGTGTCAGATGTAGGGAGTACCGTTTGTCAAAAGTTAGGTTCAAAGGTCAACTAAAGGACCAGACACAGTGAACCACAGACCATGGTCTCCATACTCTTTTTCTAAAGATTTATTTTATTTATTCCCCCTACCCTGTTGTTTGTGCTGACTGTTTGCTCTCTGTGTCCATTCGCTGCATGCTCTCTGTGTCTGCTCGTCTTCTCTTGAGGAGGCACTGGGAACAGAACCTGGGACCTCCCATGTGGAAGAGAGGTGCTCAATCACCTGAGCCATCTCAGCTCCCTGGTTTGCTGTGTCTCTCATTTCATTTTCTCTTTGTTGCGTCATCTTGTGTCACCTTGCCATGCCTGCCTATCATGTGAACCCGCTGTCTTGCTCGTCTTCTCCAGGAGGCACCAGGCATGGAACCTTGGGACCTCCCATGTGGTAGGTGGGAGCTCAATTGTTTGAGCCACATTTGCTTTCCCCATACTCTCTCTCTTTTTTCTTAGTTACCCCCATACTCTTTTGATGATGTGTTCCATCAGCAAAATGTGTGACCACGAACCTCCCAAATGATGTGTGTTTATTTCCTTGTGAGTAACCCACATGTACTACCACACTAATCGATCCTGCACATTCTAAAGCAGCAGTACTCCAAATGTCACCCCTGGACCAGGGCTGGTCCGTGACCTGCAAGTTAATCTGAGTGTGACAAGAGAAGTATAGAAATTGAGAGTTAGAGTCCAGAATCTCTTAGAACAAAATGACAGAGGCATTGTATAGACACTGGAGCTCTTAACAAAAATCAGTGCTTGCATTTGGTTTATTTTTATTTTTTTTTATTTCATTTTTCTAATAATTCATTTTTAGTCCATTTTAAAAAATGATCAGTCCACAGTGGGTTGGAAACAAGAGGAACTGGTTCTTTAACCCTGACAGTTTGAGAAGAATGTAGAAAATAAATAGGGGAGTGGATGTAACTCAGTGCTTGAGCACCTGCTTCCCCTGTATGAAGTCCTGGGTCCAATCCCCAGGACCTCCTAAAAAAAAATTAAAAAGAAAAATTAAATATAAATAAAAAGTCAAATATTACCTAACTTCCACCTTGCATGTTCTTGGAAGGGCATTCATTCCACTTCAGAGTTGGTTCTAATATATAAAGGGTGATTCCCCTGCCCTCATTAGAAGAAATTATCAACAAAGAAATAATAAGAAATTATCAACAAAACAGCTATGAAGAGAAGAACATATATGTGCAGAGGCCTTCCCCAGCAAAACACTGAGTGTGCCTTTAGAAAGATAAAGAAGGTCTGGCAAGTCCCAGAATATATAACGGGCTCCATTGCAGAGGCAATTTTACTTTGAATCTGAATGACATGGCTCCCAGGATTTGTTCTTTTCTTCTCTGGTCTGAATTTTTTCGTATAAATGCAAGTGGGGTTGTAGCAGGAAGGACTTGTGGCTTGTCTCAGGGCTTCAGACACATACCTGGTTGAGCTCCTCATCGTTCGCCACAGCCAGCAGGATGTGTCTTGGAGCTATCCGCGCCTTCTTGTTGTCCCTCGCGGCATTCCCAGCCAATTCTAGAATTTCCGCTGAAATTACAAGAGGGTGTTAACAGGTCATCACAGAATGGGGTCTGAGCTTTCTAAAGCTTTTCTTTAGAAACGGCCTTCATGTTTGATCACAATTGTCCATTTGTGATTTTTTTATGCTTGGATGTGGAAAGAAATGCAGAAAGCTGATGAGAACTCAGGTCACACACAAGTAACATATTTTCTCTCAATATTTATTCTCTCCCTCATTCCTTAGTAGATGGACCCATGATTTTTTTTTTTTAAGGAGGTACCAGGGATTAACCCAGGACCTCATAACATGGAAGCAGGCGCTCAACCACTGAGCTACATCTCTCCCCAATAAGAGTTGGTTTTTCGTTTGTTTGTTTGTTCTAGGAGGTATCTGGGATCAAACTGGGACCTTGTACATGGGAAACAGGTGCTCAACCACTTGAGCTTCATCCGCTCCCTCCCTCTGATTTTTGCTGAGCCCATATCCGCAGGAATGGAGACTACATTTCCCAATGACCCTAGTTGATCAGTGTGGCATGTGGCTAAGTTCTAGCTAAGGAAGGACAAGCAGTTGTATTGTGTGGCACTTCTGGGAAATCCTTCAAGAAGGGGATATACCCTTCTACTGGTGAACTGAGGACATGATGACTGACATTTGAGCAGTCACCTTCACCCAAGAGGAAGAAGCCATGCACTGCGGATGGTGAAGCAATAAGACAGAAAGAGCCTGAGTTTCTCATGACAGCGGAGCCTTCTTACCAGCTGGATTGTCTTCTTTAGACTTCTTTTGCATGAGAGAGAAATAAACTCTCTTGTGTTAGCCACTGTCAGGTTAATCATGACCAATACAGAATCCTAACATAGGACCTGAATTTCTTTCAGTCTGCAGAGAGCAGGGTCATCTGAACAGATTAGTGATGTAAGTAAATTCTGTCTCTGATCCCCATTGGGACCCACTTCAAAATCTCCTTTTCCCCTTTGCTGTCTCTGACATCAAGGCCCCAGGTCCCTCCTGTCCTACAGGGAAGCAGATGGGAAGAACCGGCCTGTACTGTGGGATGAAGAAACGCTTAACCCCAAAAGAGAATTCAGAATGGGGGTTCCCTTGAGACCTGGGGTCATCCATTTATCCCTCAGGACCTAAGCATGGCTCTGACTTTAAATAAACACTTGGTAAATGTGAGAAAGCTGATTAGAAAGAATTTCCCTAAAACTATTTTGCATGCTATAAAAAATTTTGGGTCAACATTAAAACAAAAACAAAAGCCACCACCTCGCTGCAGAATTGGTTTATACCATCTGTATGCCTTTCCCCATCCTCCTCTGTCTTCTCTTCTTTTCTTTCTTCCTCGATTTTAGAAGAATGCTCTGGGAAATCAAATTTGGCTGCCTTAGAAAGTATGAACGAGCCTTAAAAAATTCCTTGCCTTGGAAAGCTACAGCCAGTGTGCCAATGTGTCGTCTCACCCTTAATGCAAAAAAAAAAAAAAAAAAAAAGTGTGTATGTGTATGTGTGTTCTGTGTCTATGTATGTGGGTGTGTCGGGAGTGAGTTGTGGGTGCACTAGCATAAATACTCAGCCCTAAATTAACAGGCGATCTTGATGAATCTTTTCCAATCAACCCAATTCCAAATAAAACACATGAAATTGCCACCATTCATAAAAAGCGACGGTAATAATAAAAACTTGGCATAAGTATGCCATATTAACTAAGCAAATGTGATTAACAAAAATTAGCATAAAATAAACATTGGATTTAAATATTTATATGGTGTTTCCATAATGAAGTGTGCTAAATCATTGCAAATTCATTCTCACAGTATCTTTTCCAGGTTATTAAGCAATGAATATTGTGTGTGAATCTTAAAAACAAGAAAGGGCGCTCTGCTGTCATTACTGGCGAGTCCTTTATACAGAGGCTATATTTTCTGAATCAATGACTGGGGCCCTGTCGTTTGAGAAGTATGAACACACTTGTTGGGACAAAGGGATGGAATATTTGAAATGGATGCCTTATCAGGAAGTTAGCCTAGTAGCTGTATTCAGGTTCTTGCCTGACCCTTTCTTCTCTTAAAATGGGTTCCCATCAAAAAGAAATAAAGGGGACTTACTGGTATTCTACTATAGAACTATTGTGACTCTAGCAATGGAAGAAAATGTACCATTGATGTGGAGACAGTGGCCACAGTAGCTGCTGAGGGCAGGGAGAGGGAAGAAGAGATGTATGTAGGGGCATTTTCAGGACTTGGAGTTGTCCTGAATGATATTGCAGGGACAGATGCCGGACATTATATATCCTGCCATAACCCACTGAATGAAATGGGGGAGAGTATAAACTACAATGTAAACTGTAATCCATGTGGTTCAGCAGTGCTCCAAAATGTATTCACCAAATGCAATGAATGTGCCACAATGATGAAAAGGGTTGGTGTTGTGGGAGGAGTTGGGTGGGGTGTGGGTATGGGAACCTCTTATATGTTTTAGTTTAACATTTTATGTGATCTATGTATCTTAAAAAAAAAAAAGACAATAAAAAAAATAAACAAAAAGAAAGAAAAAGGTGGTGATGCTTTCCTAATTGGGTTTGCTTTATGATTTAAGGTTAAACTGTACACCTCCCAATCGTGGACAGTAAAGAAGTTTCCTTCAGCTGCATATCTTGGGGAAATGGTCATTGCCGGGCCCCACACTTGAGAGGAAGATGCCCTCCACTTACCCCTCTCTCTAGATGGGGCGGGGGAAGAGGGGCTAGGCGGGAACAGGAGAGCTAAGGAGCCTTCCGATTAGAAGCTTCTGAGCAGGACTTGAACTGAATAGAATTTAGCTTCTTGGGCCATCCTTTTCCTGCCTCCTGCCTCCTGCATTTAGACAAAGAAATGAGATGTCCCCCCCAAGTGCATCAGATTCCCCGACGGTGAGTGGCCAGGCAGAGGCGAAGCATTATGCTTGGAGCCTTCCAGTTAGGCTGAAGCAGCTCATGTGCTTTCAGCCCGGCAGACAGATGCACAGACATTTCGAAGATAGAGAAGCAGCTGGAATCAAATGCAACCAAGGCAGAGACAAAATCAACAATTCAGCGAGCAGCACAATGCATGGCACCCCAGCCAGGTCCAGGGAGTGTGCCACTGCTCTCTTAATCTAACCCTTCTGCAATAATTTAACAGAGAGAAAACCTTAGCTATATGCTCTAATGCAAAAGCAGAGGTGGTTTTTTTTTTTTTTGAAAAACTTCTTAATAAAACAACAGAAAATCTAGACCAAGGAGTTATTTTCTCTGTTGGATTTTTAGTCTGAATGTCTCTTGAGAGAGAGACTTGGCCATTTACGATGATTACTAATATTTTCAAATGTTATTATGACCAATATATTCACATGAACTGTAACAGTTTGCTTACATATTTTCATTTTATTGCTTTTGGGGACAAAGCATCCTTTTATTGACAACCAACAGGAAAAGTGGATTTACTTAGCACCAATTTGTTTTACTGCAAATTTTGCAGGAAAATCTTTATTGTGTTAAATGGTAAAGATGTCTATCGAAACCCTTCACTTCTCAGGGAGATGCACTTCTGTCCAACATAGTAATCATGTGGAACACAGCTGAGCATCGTGTAGTAAAAAGAATACCATCTTGGGAAGCGGACTTGGCCCAGTGGTTAGGGCGTCCGTCTACCACATGGGAGGTTGTGGTTCAAATCCCAGGCCTCCTTAACCCGTGTGGAGCTGGCCCATGCGCAGTGCTGATGCGCGCAAGGAGTGCTGTGCCACGCAGGGGTGCCCCCGCGTAGGGGAGCCCCACGTGCAGGGAGTAAGGAGAGCCGCCCAGCGGGAAAGAAAGTGCAGCCTGCCCAGGAATGGCCCCACACGCATGGAGAGCTGACAGAGCAAGATGACGCAACAAAAAGAAACACAGATTCCCGTGCCACTGACAACAACAGAAGCGGACAAAGAAGAAGACACAGCAAGAAGACACAGCAAATAGACACAGAAAACAGACAACTGCGGGGCGGAGGGAAGGGGAGAGGAAAAAAAAAAAGAATGCCATCTTTAGCTGAAAGGGATGTGGTGAAGCGCATGTGCGTTGTTTTGCAATAGCCTGTGTCCTTTTTGATATGTACACAATTTAAGTTGACACTGGATATTCTAGCCCACAGCAAATGGAAAATACATTAAAGTAAGATTGGGGCAGAGGCATGCAGGGGCCACTCCTGCAAGACTCTCTCGCCTGGTTCTTCTTTCTTTGTCCCCTGCTGCCCTGGTGCTCTGGCCATCCCTCTGCTCTGCTTGGTCTCTGCAATTTTCTGCTCTGGCTCCCACGCATCTACCCACCTGCCCAGCTACAAAATCTGTACCTTCACCGCTCCCATGGTGTCACCTGCAGCTTTGCTCAGGGATTCCATAGGCAACTCAACCTCACCACACCCCCCAATGAAAACAGTAGCTTTTTGCTGAGCCTGGTCCTCCCACACCCTTGAGACTGGCAGCTCCATCACACATGGCTCCTTCCAGAGACCTGGGAGGCATTTCCCTCCCTCCCCCTCCTCCCAGTGCCCCCGTGGGGCCCGTCCGGCCTCATCAATCTCACACACCTTTGCCCCCCTACATTTATTGAGTTAAGGCTCAAAGACCTTCTAGCCCAGATACTTGTAGGGCCGTCCAGATGGTTTCCCCACCTCCAGTTTTGTCCTCCAGTTCCTGACCAACAAGGTCACCGCAAAGGCCATTGTTACTTCCATGCCGTTTAGAAAAACGTGCCCCTTCCTCAGGACAAGCTACTTGATTTTGCTAGAACAGAAGCCTTTACCGCCATTTGCTGGACATTCTCACAATAAATATACAAATCTTCGAGGTCTACGATGTGAATGATAGCTACCCCTTAAATGTGTGCCTTTGTGCAGTGTATGACCTGCACGACCACAGTGTGATATTTCCAAAACACAAATCTAACAAATGAATATTGTTAGATCACAAAATGCTTGCTCTTGGATAATTGGATAGACTCAATTATCTGGAAGCGGTGAGTAAAGGATGGGTTCTCTGTTACACAATGATATGAGATGTCCTGAAATACACCCTGTTTTGAGATCGATTTGTCCTGTCAATTAAATATATATCACAGAATATTTTCTCATCATAAAAATTATTATCAAGTAATTCATTCTCAATGTCTTACATTTATGGTATGCCTATCGTTGATAAATACTAAGTATTTTTCTGGAATTTGGGGTTTGTTTATTCAGTCCATTTTCCTCACATCCACTGGAGTTGTAAAATAGGCCAACATGATCACAGTTCTACAGATCGAGAAACTCAGGTACGTATATGATGACATTCTGGGCGAGCGGAGCACATCTCAGGCCAAGGAACATTCTAGATGACCAGTTCAGCATGCATTCTTTGCCTCATTTTGCAACTTCCCCCAGTAAGTTGGGACCAGAAAACTGAATGGCTTGAACTGGACCTGGCCGTCGTGTTTGAAACCTGGGGCTGGCCATTCGGCAGTCAGGCAGGCAGCCACCTCTCACCCAGCGCTGCTGGAAATGGGTGCAACTCCTTTTCTGATTGAGCTGCCCAGCACCCTTCTCTTACTGGCCATTCCTGGGACCCCAGGTGCCCTTTCTGGAGGTAGCGAGGGGCTGTGAGGACCCTTCAGAGACCAGAGATGAATCTGAGAGGGGAGGCAAACTGGCCAGCGGAAATCCACCGACGGCAGCAGGGCTGGCTGCCAGGCCACCAGCGGGAGACAATCCCTCCTGCGGGGAGAAGGGCACGGTCCGTGCTGAGGCCCGGGCAGGAGGGACGAGCTGAGGGCGCCCAGGAGGGCTGGGGTCCCTCGCCAAGCTCTCTCGCTGGGGGATCCCACTCACTTCCGTGGCCCTGACTACCGTGGGCTGCCCGCCACGCCCTCCTGGGCCCCAGACAGTTCTCCACTGAGTACCCACGCCCAGAGGCCCGAGCGGCCCGCGCTACCTTAGGTAGCCCCTAAGACGACGAGGAGCCGGGCAGCGTGCCCGCAGCTCGGGGCTGGCGAGGGGCAGAGCCGGAACCCGGGCTCGGTTCTGTCAGAATCCAGCCCTGCGGTCCCCTCTGCTCTCCTGGACGTCAGGAGACGACACGCCAAACCGAGCCCCTCCTCCTCCACCCTGTTTCTCCTCCGTCGATTCCTCCTCAGCTACAGGCGGCGCTCTCCCCCCATCAGCCGCTTTCCTCTCGGCCAGCTCCTCACGTATCCCATCCAATCCTCTCGTCTCCGGGTCCACACCTCTCCTCTCCCACCCATGGGAGCTGGGACGGAAAGACTCGTGTCATGCTTGACGCCCCTTCTCTTTAATTGAAGTCGTGCATGGGCAGAGCTGGCTCCACCCTCACCACCAACTGTCCACTAGTCCTGGCCACTGTCAGTTCTCAAAAGTGCCCCCGCAACAACCCCAGCTGGTCTCCTGGATGCCCGCCTTGTCCCCTGCCACTCCTTCTCCAGCTAAAGCCCGAGTGGCCCTCCCCAAACACCTCCTCCTCCCTCCGATGCCTTCCCCTGCCACATGTGTGGGAAGCTTTGCTACTTCAACCAGCAGACCCCTGCCTACCCCACCTCAGAGCCCCATCCCTCAGGTGTGCTCCAGGCAGGTGAACTCCCTCCAGCTCCTGCCCACGGCCACTGCATTGCCTCTAAACTTTGGGTCTTTGCCTCATCCCTCCCCGATCGGGAAATCTCCCCCAGCTCAACCTCCGACCTGCGTCTAGCTAATTCCTCTTATTTGCAACCCTGGCTACCCATTAGAATCACCCGGGGAGCTTTTACAAACTCTAATGCCCAGACCATTTACATGAAATCTTGGCGTGGGATTCAGGTATCCAGGATTTCTAATCAATACACGTGAGAAAAACCACAAGAATGTGGTTTAGGCCTTAACATCCTTAACAATAGGTACCCTGCCCTCCAATAGCTCCTCTCTCACTTCCCTGGTGAACGCGCATCGCATCCTTTTGCTTGTCCTGCTTGCTAGACTGGACGCCCAGGGAAGGAAGGGCCATCTCTGCCTGTCTTCTGCTGTGTCCCAAAGGGGACACTTGGTCAATACTTGTTTCATGAAGGTTGAAAGTTATTTCAAGGGGACAAAATCAAAAGCACAAACTGAGCCTCCACTCTCCCCGTCTCCACAATTAGCAAAAATCCCTCTTTTCAGTTACTCACAGTGGCCTGTAATTCCACTCAAAATGATTCATTCTTTTGGCTTAAAACCCCTTGTCCAATTAAAATGCCAATGCAGCTTGGAAGTACAAACACCTTCAGGGCACTAGGCATTTATACTTTGCCCTGAATGATTTTATCAGCTCTTAATAGAGGGAGGGGCCAGGAGGCTTACCCTTTATTGAGTGCATCCTGTGCCTTGCCACACAATTAGCTCCTGGAAGGGAGCCAGCACTGGAAACAACTGGAAACACCCCAGGCTCAAGGAGGGTAAGTAATAATCAGCCCACGTAACAAAGCCAGTAAACTGATAAACCCAGATGTGAATGACACCTAAGCCTATGCACTCTCAACTCCAGTCTGAGGTTGGGGAGAAGAAAGCACAGAAGGAAGGGAAGGGAATGACACAGACCAGGCAAGACCGACTTCGCCTTCGGCCCCATTCGACCCAGAGCCAGGGCAGTGCAGGATGCTGGGACGACCCTGCAGGAAGGGAGGTTGGCAACACCCTCCTCCCACGTGCTCACCCTTCACCCCTCTCTTCTCCCACACTTGATGCTCAACCCGGCGGCAGCAAATCCTGTTGGGTCTGCCTCAGTAGCTACTAGCACGCCGCCCCAGGCACCTGTCTCTATTTGCCTTGCATCACTGCAATACCTCCTTGCCCCTCTCCACCTCCACCTGTCAGCAGCCAGGTCAGATCACCTGTGCCTCTGCTCAAAACCCTCACAAGCGCCCACCTCAGGCTCTTTACCCTGTGACTCCGCTCCATCCCCCCAGCTCCCACCTGGCCAGGCTCGCACTCAGTGCCCAGCTGGCTCTCAGCTCCAGCCCGGGGTCTCCCTGCTGCTCTGCCACCACTCCAGGCACGCCCCCTCGCACACTGGCTGCGCCCCCTGCCTGGGACACCCTTCTCCAGACATCCACATGCCACGTTCTGAGTGGAGCCTTCCCAGACCACTCTGTTTACCATGGCCCCATCCGCTCCCTTCCTGGAACACCCTGTCTCCCTCCTCTGCTTTATTTGTCTCTCTAGCACTTACATACATGTTACTTATTTGCTGACATTTCTTCCAGGACGTATTTTGCTCCAGGAATGGAACTCTTGACTGTCTGGTCACTGCTGGAGCCCCAGCATATAGAACATGGGTTCTTAACAAGGGACTGTGAGCTTGAACTTAAAAGCAAAAACAAAAACATTCTTGTGGGGACGTGTTGGTGTGGGTATGATATATTTATGAAATAATACACAGTATAGTGTGGACTTAGTAAGGGGTTCGTGGTTTTCATCTGACTGGCAAAGGGATCTGTGGAACAAAAAATGTTAAGAACCCTTGATCTAGCACAGTACCTGGCATATAGTAGGTACTCAATAAGTGTTTGTTGAATAAATGAAGGAAGGTGCTTTTAAATAACAGGAATATAAGAAATCAATTTGAGAATAAGATGATGTTCTACTTTGGGGGAACACTAAATCTTTAAAGATGGCCACATGTTTAAGGGCCGGCGGAAGGAGAGCCGTTTTGTGATTCTTTAGTTCCCACTGTCATGGGGCCTGGTGGCTCTGGTCCAAGAAAAATTTAAAATCATATAAATGGTCCCATTTTTCTACCAGGGAAGGCTCTCAGGATTTGCTGGGAGCACTGATTATGCAGATGCTCAACAGACATTTGCTGAATGAATGACTGGAGTAGGGAAAGTTGCATGCTTTTCATCAGTATCTGAACCAAAGGGTAACAGAGAATCCAGCGATTTGAAAAACCAAATTTTGTTCTATTGTGCACCTAAGTTTAGAGTTCTGCTTAATTATTTTGGTTATATGAATATTAGTGGGGAGTGTAGGGCAGCAAAAAGTGCATGGGCTTGGGGTCAGAGACCCTCGGTGAATCCCAGCTCCCCCTTTCACGCTGTGGGATGTCAGGGCCACTCAGTGTCTTGAGGCTCAGTGGGTGATCCTGACCCTAACAAGCCATGCTGAAGCTTCATAAACATTTCTCAAAGGGCCACTCTGTCATAAGTCTCCCCCCACCACCTGGGAGTTTTCCCATTAGATTCCTGGGTCCCACTCCAGAGCACGGGGTGCAGCAGGGAACATGCACTTTAAATGAGCCCGCCCCAGGTCTTCAGGCAGCTGGCTGCTCAAAGACCATCTCAATCTTGCTACTCAAAGTGTGGTCCCTGGATACCAGCGCCAGCACCGCCTGGGAGCGAGTTAGAGATGCAGAGTCTCAGGCCCCAGCCCTGCTCTGGTGAACAAGACCCGGAGTGATTCCTACCCTGCAAAGCACTGCACTCTAACACTTAATTCTTGGAGCCCTCCAGTCCTTCCTCAAACCTCCTAAAGGATCCGGAAAGGTTTTTGGCCCAGGAACGAGTGCTTCGTTTCATAGAGAAAGCTCAAGATGCTGAGGTCAGCCTGAGGGGAGAGAGTGCGTGTGATCCAGGCGAACCCCTCATCAGCAGGTGCTGACAGCTGAGTGAGGTACAGGAAGGTACAGCAGCACTGAGCATCTCTTGGAGGAGGAAGAGATGACACTTGAGGGAGAAACCGGGGAGCAGGAGCCTGAGCAGAGATGCCGCTGGGCACTGGTGCTTGAGCAGGCCGAGGAGGACCCCACTGCCCTCCCCTGAGCAGGGCCCACCCCCACCACGCCCCTGGGGTTTTCCAGCTGCTCCCAGGGGTAGGGAGTTGGGGGAGGTTTGCTATTAAACCCAGCTTACATCCCAAAGGGTTTAAGCTTTATGTCTGGGGAATTTGTTAATCTTGGGCAAAGTCAGTGACATTGTCACTCATGCTAAAATGACCCTACAAGGAGCTCATCACACATTTCAAAATGTATTTTTAAAAAGCATCTTTGATAGTGTGAAGTTTTATTTCTGTTTAAGTATAACGTAAGAGAACAACAAAAAAGCTAAAGAGAAAGTTACTCAAATACATAAAGGACGCATACAGTAAAAATCCCACCTTATGGTAAAAAATAATTGCAACACCCAAGACGGGGAATGTTTTCCTATGTACCCAGTGTACACAGAGAATGGCCTCAGTGAAGAGCAAACCCCAAACATTATAAAGGAAACCCATGGTAAACATGAGCATTGAGTTCTAGTTTAGAAGCACCAGGAACACTTTTAATGAGGACTTTGATGTTAAGTGAAGAGCCTTCTTTACAAAATGAATAGCAACCCTATTTCTCTTCTGAGGGAAACTGGATTTTTGCATATTGCGTTTGCTTAAAGCAAGACCCCTCTGGAGGCTGGTCTGGAGAAAATCCCTTTTCTGTGGGTTCTCTGCCTTCCATTTGATCGTCTGTCCTTATGCCCTCTGCTCTCCTCTAAAGCCTGCAGAAATTGATTTTAGCCGAGTGGTAAAGACGGAAGCCTGCCACAGATGGATCAAAGCCCCCTTGCCACCCGTGTGTGGGCAGAGGTGAGGGTGGGCGCCGCGTGCCCACATTACCTGCCAGGTACTCGATGACGGCTGCCATGTAGACCGGGGCGCCCACGCTGATCCGGTACTTGAATGTCCCCTTCTTCAGGTAACGCATCAGCCTGCCCACCGGGAAGATGACCCCGGCCCTGGCTGAACGCGACAGCTTGGACATTTTCTTCTTCCCACTTCGGCCTGACATCTTGCCTCAGTTTCCCTCTCAGCTTGCTGATACGGTGGCCTCCCTGGCACCAAAAGAATGCTGGAAAGGAAAGAAGGCAGGGTTGAGGGCAGTGGCTGGCAAACATCTTGGGGACAGCGGTGGGGCTGTGACCCGCCTGACGGCCATGTGGGGGAAGCTGAGACCCAGCTGCTGCCCCAGGGCGCTGCGGGCAGGGACTGAGTGAGGGGTCTTTGCGAGGTTTCTGCAGGCCCTGCCGCAAACAGCTGCCCATGACCCCCCCATCAAGCTGGCTGGACCTCAGCAGGGAGGCAAAAGAGAACTGTCACTCGAGAAGACGGGCATGGCCAGGTGAACAGCGGCCCCCTGGCTGCCCATGCCCTAACCCTTGGAACCTCCAGCTGTCACCTTGCATGACAAGACGTGATGAAGCTAAGGCTCTTGAGATGGGGAGAGTCTCCTGGATTATCTGGGCAGGACCTAAATGCAATCACAGACTCCTTATGTGTGGGAAGCACATCAGAGTGAGTGGTGGGAGATGGGCGTGATGCAAGAAAGGCATCGTGAGCCCCAGAAACGCAGGAGGTCCCGAGAAGCTGGAAGGGGCCTGGGAACGATTTGCCCCGAGTCTCCGGGAGGAACGCAGCCCTGCCCACACCGAGCTTTGGCCCAGCGAGACTCTTGGACTTTGGACCCCCAGCACTGAGAGAGAATGCGTTTGTGTTGTTTGAAGGCACTGAATTTGTGATGATTTGTTAGCGCACCCACAGAGAAACTCACCAGTTCTTTGCCCTGATTTGCTTCTGCCCGTTAATAAATGGGGCTTGGTTCCTATGATCAGGGGGATTACGATGGTTAGCTTTGACCCACAAAACAGCAGATGGGCCTTTCTCAGGTGGGAGACACGTTTCTAAATTCTCCAATAATGTAGCATTAGTAAGAACGGAAGCAGGTCAGAGAGGCAGTTTTGTTGGACATGCTAATGCTGGGAAACCAAACAGCAAATTAAAAGGCCTGAGCTTCTATGCCTCCTGATGCAACCTGAGCTTCTATGCCTCAGAATAGATTTTTAAGAAGTCTTCAGAATTAGCGCAGTGTTAAGGGGTAACTTTAGTAAAGTACACGGGAAGACCTGGATGTAATTCGCTGTTGTTTCGGGAGGAGCTGACCAAGGCTGCTCTCCCAAGGAAGCCCACTTACAGGTGTGGTCTCAGGACAGTAAGTGTGCAACCACACAGGTAGGAGGAAGAGGCTTGGGCAGGCGTCGGGAACGGCTGGAGTACCTGCGTTGGCCAGAACTGTCCGAGGAGATGGGGACACAGGGGCAATGGGAATAGTCCCATTCTCCAGGGACTTCTGCAAATGGGGTGGTGCCCAATGGAGGGGACTCCTATGTGCTGGAAATCACCCCGGGCTGGGAGCAGGAAGCCCCAGGCACGGACCCCACCTCTAAAAGGTAGCCCCACAGGTCATCCGTGTGGCCCTAGGGCCTCATCCATAAAACCCAAGAGGTGACAAATTGATCCTTGAGGTCCTTCTGGTCTTAGACGTTCTAATTTTTCTGAAATACACTTCCACATGGTTCTGGAAAAGAGGCTCAGCTCCTTTAAGAAGTTGGTCCAAAGAGCTAAGTGCCTGTGCCGGCTGGTAAAGAGGTGCTCAGGACTCCACTAAGCCAATGGTGCGTTTTTGTCTCTGTTACTTGTGAGTAGGGCTGTGAGGGGATTAGTAAGCGTGGCTGCCAAGGAAACCACCTGAGAAGGCCACCATGGGGTGGACGTACTTGCGGATGCCTGGGTGACGCTGGACGTCCTAAGTTCTCCCTACCAGTGGAGAGAAGGATGCATGAAGCCCCCTCTAATTTGTTCTAACTAGGCAAAGTTTAGGAATTATGCCACATTATGTTTGAGGAAAGACCCTGGCAGGACGCAGCTCTTTGAACAGTTACACACGCTCTGCGTGTGCTGCTCCCAGGTGTTTGATCTGCAAGACACTTGTCCTTTCAACTCCGAAAGACCAAGGTTTAAAGTCTTCCAATAATCGCACGGTGCATGGAAGAGTTTTAAGGATGTTAACAGTGGGGGAGAGGAAAATAAAACGCAAAACTTAGGAAAGTGGAGGGAAGGATACACGACTGCCTGCTCACTCCTTTTTCCTTTTACCCCCATGAGCACAGCTGAAGAACATCACTGGTTTTGTGTGCGCGGGGGAAGAGGACATATTCAGCATCTATTGCTTTAGCATTCATTTCTATGATCGGGTTTTAAGCCCATAGGGACTCCGATGAGTTATGTTTTCTAGATAACACAAAGGTAAATATTAAATTGCAGCACTGACTTGGACACAGGCAATAAACTCACACCAGCCTATACAAATAACCACTGTATTTCACTGAGTTTATGATGCGCTGTTTTATTTGTTACATTTTACTATCTCCAAAAATCAGTATGCACCTTACAATTGATGACATTGTAGATTCAATGAAAGACAGTCTTTATGGAGCATTTATTATTGAACAAGAAACGACATAAGATGTTATGGAATATACAAAGGAGGGAGAAGACAAGAACCTTGTCCTCAAATATTTTCCAATGAAGTTACATGACAGACCATAATAAAGTTTCGAATAGATGCTAGAGGCATGGTTCCCAAACTGTGCGTGGAGGCACCCCAAAGGATCGGTTACACTTTCAAGGGAAATACAGCGATACTTGACCTCTGTGGCGACACCACAACTCTTGGCTCAAGATAGTTTCAACAGTTTCAGCAGCAGATTATACCATATTCCTTTCAATGATGTCACATCTTTGCAAAGCTGGGGTTTTGGCCAGTAGCATGAGAAAATCAATGTAGAATGGAAAATGAGGCTAATGGTGTCCAGTCTAATTTCAAGGTGTGAGAAGTTGTGCCCAACAGGTACACACAACCTATTTGTAATTAACTGTGGAACAGTTAAGAATGAAATAAAAAATATGTTTTCTGTTTATTCATGTGCATTTTTTCCAAACCGCTACTAAATTGTTAGGCCAAGTATACTTATAAAATTGTTTGGACATAAACACTTAAAAAATGGAACTCTTAGGTAATTCTTCTTGTCCAGAGGCACCAAGAAAAAATGATGGAGACACTAAAGACTGAACTGAGCAAGTCTGGGAACCTCTAGGGTTAGGTTCTAATACCACCAAGCTTCAGCATTTTATTATATTTTACTCGGGGTCCTCTGGAAGCAAAGAAAGCAAGAGAGTTAAAGAGTAACATTTTTTAGTTTATTTTATCTTAAATCAAAGTAATACTTGCTCATTATTTTTTAAAAAGGTACAGAAATGTACATAATGAAAAGCAAGTCTCTATACTCTTTCCACTCCCATTTTCACTTCCAGAGGCAATGACCTGTAAACATTTTTCACTCCAGTTCTGATGGTTACTTCCAAAACTCTCATAAGTTTACATCTCCTCTTGATTTATTTTCACTTTTAGACAGTCTCTACTGATTCCTGTCTAATGTGGAAATTTCACTCATTTTGCTCCTCTCTTTTCCAGTTGTATATTTTCATTGTTTTAGTTTGCTAAAAGCTGCCAAAGCAATACACTAGAAATGAGTAGGCCTTTTCATTGGGATTTATTGGGCCAAAAGCTTACACTTCTGAGGCCGTGAAAGTGCCCAAATCCAGGCGTCAGCAGAGGCCACCCTCCCTGCAAGCGCGTGGCCAGCCCCGGAAGGCACCTGCCTGCTTCTGCCTTCTCCACTCCACTCCTTTCAGCTTCTGGCTGCCTCTGGCTTCTCTCCGTCTTGTTGCTTCAGCTTCTGCCTTTCTCTCTCTGCTTCTAGTGTTTCTGTTTCTGCAGCCTTTTCATTCTTCTGATTATAAAGGATTCCAGTACGACGGTTAGGACCCACCCTGAGTCCCACAATCTAATCAAAGGCCCTTAACCCAGGTAATTCACCAGAAGGTCCCACCTACAATAGGTTTACTTGCACAGGAATGGATTAGCTTTAAGAACAGGATTTTGTGGGGTCTACAAAGCTTCAAATGGCCCCATACATCTTTACCGAAGCTTTAAATAATACACTTAAATCTCCATTTCGGATTTCACCACCTTTAGCCATTATTGCCCCAGTCATCATGATGTAAGATGAGGTTGTGAGTGCCCTCGGCTTTCCTGCCCACTTCTACCTCCCCTATCCTTTTTTTTTTTTGAGTTACCAGTGCCAGGGATTGAACCTGGGACCTCGAATGCATGAAGCTGGCACTCAACCCACTGAGCCATATCAGCTCCCCTCAGTTGGTTTTTCATTTGTTTACTTGTTTTTTTCATTTTTAGGTGGCACCAGGGACCGAACCCGGGACCTCCCATGTGGGAAGCAGGTGTTCAACCACTTGAGCTACATCTGCTCCTTTATACTTTCCACTGTCATGGTTAATAACATTCGTATTTTGCTCTGTAATCACAATGAAATCTTCCACATTTTGACTGTAGGTTTATTTTGAAACTTGGATGCCAATAAACAGCATTTACAAAATCATGATTTTGCAGATCAAGAGGGGTGCTGGTTAGCACCATGTCACCTTCTCTGTGACCCAACACCATGTCCCTGTGTCCCCACATCAAGAACAAATGGAATCTGTATTTTCTGTAAGCCTGTTGTTCAAAATCACTCCACATTTGGCTTCCCATTTGGAACCATGTCATTCTTGTATAGCCTTTCTTCCTCCTTCCAAAGTTATTAATTAACCTTTCTTAGTTCCTGTTGATGAAAGACAAAATAATGTGCCTTTACCAAATGCTCAAAATTACCCAGCTTCTCATTTATATCGTTCTTTCCGGAGACAATGTTCCTGAAGCGCTCTGACCCTGGGCTCCAGTTTGGACTGACAGTCATTTATTCAGCAGTCACCTGGGTTTTGCCCTCCCATTCATCCCTTATCTGACTTCTTTATTGGGGTTTTCCCTGTTTTGCTGATATCCACCTCCTGCAACTTCTTTAGAAACAGTACAGGGAAGAAAATTTTGTTTTCTTATACAAATGAGATTGTCTTTATTGAATGATCTTTATCACTGGATGGGGGATATACTTTCAGCATCAGAATAATCATGCTCCCAAATTTTGAAGCCATTGAGCTCGTGTTTTAGCATCCAGTGTTACAGATAAGAAGTTTGGTGCTAGTTCTCCCCCTACCCCCAAGCATTTCGATTTTCTCTTTATCCTTGATGTTCTAAAACTTCACAAGAATGTGTCTAGACATGCTTTTCCCCCATTCATGCTACTCAGCACTTGGTGATAATCCTATTTAATCTGAAGACTCGTGTCTTCCATAACTGGGATTTCTTTTCTATTGTGTATTTGATGATCTCACCCCCATTCTTTTACCCCCCCTCCCCCCACTTTACCTCCCCCTTCTCTGGGATGCTGCTAAACCAGGTTTTGGATCTCCTGGATTGCTCCTCCAAGTGTCTCATCTTTTTTCTTCTATTTTGACTCTTCCCGTTTCATATCTAATTTTGGTAACCATATTTTTAATTTCCAAGAGCTCTTTCTTGTTCTCTAGTTGTTCCTTTTTCAGAGCATCCTTTTCTTTTATGAATGCACTATGTCTTCAAAACTCTGTGAAACTAATGAGAATGTGTTAAAGTTATCTTCTGCTCTCTAAATTGTTCATCCAGAATCAGTTATGCTATTTATGTGTTTTAAATGTCTGGTGATCTTTGGCTATATATTTGTAATTAAGAATGAAGAATGAGGTTGATTATAAAGGTAGATGGACAAGCTTGCCTCTACGATTGCTTGGTAAGCTTGCTTGTTGTTCGGTAGCTCTGGGTGTGTGTGCAGGGTCTGCCAAATAGTAGGCATCACCTGAGGGTTCCCACTTAGGAACCAAGAGTCCCCAAACACCGGAATAAGGGGTGCTTTATTTTGAGGAGTCACAGCCATCCTAGAAATTCTAGCCCTGCTCTATAGTTAGGTTTCTTTAGAGATGGTCCCTCAGATTGTTAGTTTAGGGAATAAATGCCAGATTGTCAGTAACTTGACTAGGGGTAGGGGAGGGTGAGAGACCAATTCATGCAGCTGTACTGGAGGCAGGCCGTCAATGGCTGTTCAGGACTCATGGGAGCTCACCTTCTCTTAGGCTACCTCTTAAAAAAAAAATGATTTGCAGATATATATATTTTTCAGTGCTGTTAATTTCATTCACAATGTTGTGGACAGCTCCCTTCTGCTTTCATTCTTTGTTGCAGCTTCTCCTGTGAATTTATTAGCATGTTCCTATGTATACTTTCAGTCTTCCAAAAATTTATTGAAATCACCAACACCGGCAGCTGCCCCTGTGTTGATAAGTGTTTATTTTCTTTACACTTCTTTGCTATAATTTCTGTGGGCTTGAGAGAAGGTGGGGGTTGAAGAAAAACCCACTTTGTGCTCAGTCCAGTATTTTGCCCAAAGCTTTATCTACTTGTTTATTTATTTATTTATTTTAAGGAGGTATCAGGGATTGAAATTAAAATCTAACAACACCTATAATTTGGGATTGATCTAGAAATGAGTTTGCTAGAAAGGAGAAAGAGCTCAACTGTTTTAGAACTGAGTAACAATGTCATACTGAAAAGTTAGTATTACTTTCACCACAAGACGAGTCAATGGAAATTGGTCTTGAGACAAATAAATCATATCAAATTTTACATCAAGAGATTGTATGAGACTCATTATATAATGGAATCAAATTCGGCATGTTTGCATTTTCATGATTGTAATGTGATATTCCTATAAACAATATTTAAAAGTATATTTGTAATCTCAGAGTATATTGTAATTTCAGAAAGGAGGAGTGGGAAGAAAGGAAATATGGTAGCATTTGCCCTTATTGATTGAATTGCTTTGGTAAGAAACAGAACTTTATTTAATACACTGATTGTCTTCATAAAAAGATAAAAAAGTCTGGCTTCTTCAGAGCAATAATTTCTTTTAGTGCAAAGAAGTTTTTTTTTTACCAAGTAAAAAGAGCTGATAAAGAGTAACACATTTTTTATGCCTCAAAACAACTTCTCAAAATTTTTATTTTATATAAAGGGATGAGGAATATGACAAACTCTCAGCCAACCAGCAAGATGGTCCATTAGAAGACTCTAGTAATTCTGATTTAAATAACTACGTTTCTATATTCAAGGTTCTTTCTTCAGAGGCTTTCTAAAAGGGAGAGCAGTCTAAATTGAGGATTGGGAGTAATAATTATAGGCCAGCATGTCACAGGTCGGGCTGATGAATCACATTGACAAAGTACCTGGAATTACATGACTGCTTGTTTTAAAGTACTCTGTTGAGGTCATTCTCTTCAGAAGTACATAAATCAGAATGCATATACATATATAATTTTAAACCTATAAATAAAAGGGCTTACAGCTTTTTAATAATGGAAATGAATTTTTAAAAAAAACTTTGAATACTGTTTTCTAAAATGTTCACAAGCATGAAAAACATGGCGTCATCCCCTAGCGGCTTTGTGTACTGTTTTAAAATTGCTGAAATATATGTACAATTTGTTCATTTTTAGTCCCTGTGATATCTCCCTAATCCGTACTATGTGTTTTAGAAAATTTGATATTGTAAATGTTTATGGAAAAATGAAGTAGACACAGTAATGAAGCATCATTACTTTTCCAGTTCAAAACTATCCTTTGGGAGAATCAAATGAGATAAAATAAAAGTAGGTGTGACATAAGGGAATTCCATATGAATATATTAACTACATGTAGACAAATATTTTTAAAAGGTATGAAAAAAATCTGTCAGACAACTTCACACCTAATAGAATTCTAATATATCTTGGTGTGTTACCTTAAGTACTGTATTAAAATAATAATAGTTTGTTAGCATTATTTTGTAACAGTAAAAACCATTTTCAGTAATACTAGCTAAATCATTTGCTCTATTACACTTCCATTTATGAACTCCAAGGGCAAACCATTATTGTACAAGTAATACTTTCCAAACCATTTTCTTCCAAGGCCACTTTTAAGTGAATGAGAATAGTCAATAATTTTAGTGTCATATATGTTAAAGCACATTAACAATTTATAATATAAAGAGCTATATCAAATGCAATTTCATCAAAATGACACTCGAATCAAATTAACCAAATTAACCAACCATGAATGTTACAACCAAGCATTAACCCAATTTATTTAAATTATACTATTGATAACAAATCACTCTCTTTTTTAAAAAAAGTATTTCATATCATGTGGAATATTCTAGTGTGACACTCAACCGCCAGCACATTCTTTGTAATTCTGAAGCAGAGAATGTGCGGCCATCTCAGGGGAGAGGAGACCTGAGCAGGGGCTGGGCGCCCACCTGGAGTGGACTTGGGATACCTGCTTCTATGGCTGGATTTTTTTTTTTTTTTTTTTTTTTTACCTCTAGACATATTTTTGTGGTCTTTGCTGAACCTGAGCTAAGGTTAAAACAAAAAAGAAAAGTAGAAGTTCTTGCTATAATTTCATTTCTTTATTACTAGCCTTATGTTATTTCCTAATATAAATATATATGGCTACCCACAGTGTTAGTTGGGTGAGAAATGAATAAAAATAATTTTAGTTCTCTTTGAATGTGATTAGTAATGTAGCCCAGAAGGAAGTCTACCAGCAAATGCTCTGTTTGCCTTCCTGAGTTTATCTCTTCATGGAAAACCAAGCCAAACCAAACCAAAACCCTTCACTGGGTCCAGTATGGCCTCTTCTTGTCTTTTTAGTAATTTGAGGATTGACAAATAAGAACAGTGGCCAACTATGCTGTTTCCTCAACAGCCAATGGTTTGAAATTCGTAGTGCAGTTTGTTACAAGCTGTGGTCTCTTGCTTCTCCGAGCAGAGAACTGGCTTTGGCTAAAGCAAGATGAGCTTCTCAGGTGGGAGCGAGGGGATAGGGAAGCTCCCTTGGGGGGTGGCAGTGAGTGTTGCCAGTTCCAGAGAGCAGGTGGGCTGTAGCCCTTGGTGCTGCCTGACCCACCAGGAGCTTCCAGAGACATTGTAACTGCTGGGCAGCTGGGCACACAGGTGGCCTGCGTCTGCTCTCTGTGACCCCTCTTTCTCCATCCCTTCGCTGCCTGCAATCCCCTCCCCCATTTACTTACTGCCAGTCCTCAGGCAGTGGCCAGTGTGGGAGCTGTTGCCAGGGGACTTTGGATTCTGTGCTGTTGACAGGCAGTGTCACTCGCTGGGCACGGTTCTATGGGCTCTCCCCTTACCCCCTGGGCCCTGGTACAATGCATCATCTGCACCGGCCAAGGGTGACCATGGGAGGCAGGGTGCCATTCTATCTGTGGGTGGAACTAGCCAGATCTCTAGGGGGCATCATCGTGGTAAAATGGAAGGTGCGGTGTGCTAGACAGGGGGATCCAGTTCTTCACCAACTAGCCCTGGCCCTTGGGAAAATCAGCTGATTTTCACAACACCCTTTGTATGGGCAAAACCTTACAGGTGCCCTAGTATATAAAGCAGATGGCAGGGGAGCGGTCCTGGCTGGTGTGGGGAGGTGCCCTGGCACCTTGATGGCATGATCCCCACCATACCTGCCTTGGGATCTCCAGTGGACCCTGGGCTCGGAAGAGCACCTTCTGAGAACCACGGGACAGGCTGACCTCTGGGGTCCCTTCCAACCCATAAAGATGATAGTGTTCTATAAAGATGCTCAAACTGTCACTCCTTCTAACCCCTCCTTGTCACTCACATTCACAGAGATGGATCAACCAGGTAGAATAAGTTACTTCAAGGGCATCATTCAATTGAAGTCATTATTTCATCACCCATGATACCTGGAGAAAAACTAGACCTGAAAAGTCTGCTTTGTGACTAACATATTTTCTTTATAGACCTGCCTGTTCTCCAACCAAAACAATGCTCCATGTTGCTGACAAAGGAACAGCAGACATGAAAATTCAGTTTAGTGGTAAGAGGACAACACTTGAGTTGACTGTCGCTGAAATTCTTAAAAGCCTGATCAATGTGGAAGTTTAGCACTTGGGTGGGGGACCCAGTGACTCATCAACTGATTTCCAAGTTTATGCTGAATATTCCATAAGCTATTAGAATTGACCTCTTTGAACCCATCCACCACTATTCCACTATTTAATTTTAGTGGTTTTATTGAGCAGTGAAGGCAGCTCAAAATACGAGGCATATAATCTGTATATTCACCAGGGGAAGTGCTGGGCCACTAAAATAAGGCCTGGGTTTTCCAGGATAAGAATGATTTTTTTTTTATTTTTTTTTTTGTCCTGCTGTTATGGAAATATCCCAAATTTATGCATCTAAACTATATTGTTAGGACTGCCTCTCATATCCAAAAACCATCCCCAGATCTTTAGTCAGACTATGTGTTGTCATATTGGGTTAAAAAATATGGTCACTGTATGTAACTCTCCTGGCATCCCAGAATCAGCTGAATGAAGCGTCCCCGCCCCGAGGTGCTAGTACTGCGCGAGTTTCCATGCACATTTCTGTCAAAGCATGCGAATTTTGACTTGAATTACTTGCTCCATTCCAAGTCCAAATTGGCAATGCCAGTCAAATAAATTGGGCAAAGTATGATGGATGGTGAGATGGATAAATGAACAGTAAGGACTCCAGTAAAAACACCAAATTTATCTTATTTAAAACTTAGTGACAAGACAGTTTAAAGTATAGTGTTAGATGGTCCAGATCGATACCCTTTATCTTTCATTTGACACAGTCAGGTAAAATAGTGATGCGAATAATGCTTTTCTTTGTTTGTATTTTTGTATGTGTATGTATTTTTAAGGAGGTATCAGGGATTGAACCCAGAACCTCATACGTGGGAAGCAGGCACTCAACCACTTGAGCTATGTCCACTCCCAACAATATTTTTTTTAAATAAAAATTTGCTTATGTTAATATTAGAATGAATATACCCTGAGAATGACCGGCATGGTAGTAGCACCTACTTCTTTCCACCTGGGCGGAAAGGCATGCCCGGCTGCCTGGGCCAAGTCCTAACTCTGGCACTCACCAGCATGTGGTGACACCCGGGCCTCCTTAACCTCTCTGTGCCTAATTTCTTTTCTGTAAGATGGGTGTAATAATAGTACCTGCCTATAGTGTTGCTGAAAGAATGAAATGAGCACCCTTAGAGTGCTTGCAACAGTGCCTGGCATTTAATAAATAGGCATAATACAGAATATTAGCTATTATGACTTATTTCCACAAAAGAAAACAGCTGGAGAGAACTTTCCACAGAATGCGGGCTAACGTTTTCTTGAGTGTATTTCTGTCGATTGTTCCCACCCTCATTCCAGCTACTATAATACTAGAGGGTTTGAAGTTGTGTGTATGATAATGTGAGGCTTAAAACTTTCTATTTCCCTTGTTGAATTTACAAGCTGGTGTAAGGGGGTGACAATGAAATTTTAACCCTGGGAAAACTCCAGGAACCGTGTATTCTATTGGGAACCCTCACGACAGCAAACACTGTATTTCCTAAATTCGGCCAAAAACAAGTCAGTCACTAACAACGGGGGTGGGGGGAGGTGGCAAAATGCCATCTGCCCGGGAATTCACAGTCATTGCAATCTTAAAATCATAGGATTTCACAAAATCATGATCTATTAAGACTGGAAGGGAACTGAGGTTTCCATCATTTACTTCCCCTCCCACAAGAAAGTTAAGGCATGGGGGAAGGCCATTAGTCAATAAATGGTTCCAGAACTAGAACCCGGCCCTCCAACCCCAGGTCTGGAATCCCGAGCCTGCGCCGTTGTGAACCCCCCAAGGCACCTGGTATATAGTACTACATACATAGGAGAGACTCAATAAACGTTCCTTAAATGAATGAGTGAATAAATGAAACCAGCCTTAAATATTTGTTTCAAAGGCATTTGGGGGTTCTTTTTGTATTTTTTTGGGGGAAATAGATGATCTTCTCAAATACTTATCTTGCTCCCCACCCTAAATGCCAAGGTACAACCAGCATGGACTCAGGACTGTAATAAGCCCCCACCTCATGCTCACACTATATTCATTTTTCAAGCACCGCCCTCCCACACTGTTGTTAGAACTCATATTCCTCTCTGCTGGCTCATTTCTCCACCCCACCCCCCCAATCTAATTTAACATATTCATGGAATCATTGCAATGAAAGACATTGTGAATATTCATTTAGTTCATCTCTCACCCTCCACCTTGTTTGGGTGGGTCAGGGCTCAGCCTTGCAATGGTATCTACAAAATGGTGCTGAAGATTAAGGAGCTCTGCATCAAGCTTCCTTCTCTCTGACTCGCTCCCTTTCCCCTTTCCATTCAAATCCTGCTATATTCGCTATAAATCCCAGCCAATTCCCTCCCTTACCACCTAAAATTCTCTTCTCCCTTCAAAAATGATTGTAGCATATTATCTATGACTTTATTATAATTATCAATCACTTTCAAACTATCATTTGCATTGAGTTATTCAAGCAATCTATATATTAATTCAAATTGTAAAATTTCAAATATTATAAATGATAGTTAAGGATGGATATAAATAATAACATGACTAAAGTCCTCCTTGACAACTCCCTCCGATTCCTGTCTATTTTAGTAGGTGTATTCTTCCAGATTGTTTCTATACTTTTATTTACCCAGTTTTACTCACAGAAATTTACAGTTTTATTTTGTTTTTATGTAAAGGATCCCCTACAGTATGCACTGTTCTGCAATTTTCTTTTTCATTAATAATACATCTGGGTGAGCTGTCTCAGTATATATAGATCTGGCACATTCTTTTTAACTGCTGCCTAATATTCCAGAAAATAGA
The DNA here is from genome assembly GCF_030445035.2 of Dasypus novemcinctus. Taxonomy (NCBI): domain Eukaryota; kingdom Metazoa; phylum Chordata; class Mammalia; order Cingulata; family Dasypodidae; genus Dasypus; species Dasypus novemcinctus. The sequence continues at coordinate 78,983,984 of NC_080678.1, read as the reverse complement.
TGCACCAGAGTTTATTTAGTCCTCCTCTGTTGAGGACCATTGGGCTGTGTGCAGTTTTTCAGAACTGCGAAGACTGTGCAGTGAATAGCCTCACACACGTCGTGCACATGTATGCCTGCTTCTCTAGGATACTTACAAGAAATGCCATTGCTGGGTCACAGAATGTGCACGTTATTAATTTTAATGATGTGAAATGGCCCTCCAAATTGGCTGTATCAATTTACACATCTGCCAGCCGTGTATAAAGTACCTGTTTTCCCACTTGCTTGCCAATATTGATCATTTTTCACCTTATTTTATCTCCTAGGCTTGGGGCTGTAAGCTCTGTGACAGTAGGGCCCATATCTCCCTCATGTTTGCTTTGCTCCCCACATCCAGAGGGGTTAAATAATTGGTGCTCAAATAATTGGTGCTCACTAAATGTCTCTTGAATGGTCTTTGAACCATAATTTCTTTGCTTATCTCTGTGCCGTATAAAAGTTTTGAAAGCATTGATCAAAATTGCATCCAACTCTGAATGCAAAAAATTTGTAAAAGACTTAGTTGAAATTTTGCACATCCCTGCTAAACAATTTACAGTTATCTTTCATTCAAAGTTGTCTAAGACAGGATTCACCTCCTGCTTTGCTAGCAGTGGGCAGTGGACACAGTGACAGTTGTCTAAGACAATAAATAGCTAGCAGGGTGCCTCACCCACTGGGAAACAGCAGACCTTAAAAACCCAGGGAACTAGACAGAAGGTGGAATGGTGAGTAGGGCCAGAATCTTTGGAACATTCTGGATCCCTGGAGATAAATGTTTTAGATTTTTGAAAGAGAGGAAACCATTGATAATATCTTAAAGCATGGCAATAAAGGAATCCAGGTGAGAAGCAACTGTGACCGGGTAGGAAAAACTGGGCAGCTTTTAAAAGGCAATCTGGATAAAGGAAGGAGGGAATTTCAAGGTGTGAATCATGCAATTCAAGATAACCTTTTCAACCTAGGGCAGTGCTATACTAATTATAAAAATCAGTGAGGATGGTACTAAATCTTGGAGATCTGAACATTTAGTTTGAGAATAAGAGTTTTCTAAACAAAGGGTAGGAGCTAACTTTCAGTTAAGTATATAATTTGGAATTACCCAAAGCTTAGTTTGTGCTTCAGCAAGGAACTGTTTCTAAAAAAGAAACGTATCTGAAGACTTATTTTCACTCATTATTGTTTTTTTTTTTTTTCCCGCTCTCCTATCGAACCGTTTCAGTAGCAACTGCAGCTCAGTGAGGGTACAATTCAACACAAGCAAATGAGAAAAGTGAGGAAACCATTCGCCACGGGGGATTGATTACCCCTAGGGGAATGGGCTTCTGAGGTCTGCGGGCACTTGGGCACTTAGAACGGGCCCTTGTTTTGAATTTCCCTGAGCCTGATACCTCAGCTCACCAGCACTGTTAGGAAGAAAGGAACTGCCTTTTAGAGTCGGGCTGCGAGGCACTCCCTCAAACACACCAGGGCCTGGGCTGGGTTTCTCCGCACGTTTATTTTAGCCGCATTCATCCATTTACCCACCCCGGGAGGGTGGGGGGTGGGCGGCTTGGAAGGTGCTGCCAATAAGCCCCAGCGATAGCCATGCCAGGAACAATCAGGGACTGTAAACTCTGGGAGAAGGAGACCTATCTGGCCCCTTTGGGGCTCAATGGCCCTTTGGCCATTGTTGTGAGGAACAAAGAGGGGCAGGGGGTGAGGGCGCCCCCGCGAGGTGAGGCGGGAAAGGACTCACAGGGGCGCGAATTTGGAGGCTGAGACGAGGCTGCGCCCTGGAGAGCGGACTGGAGCCCCGGGAGGTAGGGCCGTCTCCCGGCCCGCCGCGACCCGCGCGCGTTCCGCACCGCATCCGGCGTCTGGCACAGCCCTTTCCTGCGCTGCAGCCACTTTACTTCTATTCCCTTTTTCCTTTTTTTTTTTTTTTCCCGCGCAAAGCGGGACTGGCTGGGTGAGCCGTAAAGGGGCCGCCATTTCCCGGTGAAAGCGCAGCGCGCGTCTCCACGGGCGCCCCGGAAAGGGAACCGGAGGGGAGTGCCCGGCCCTCGCCCTCCTCTGCGACGGTCCTGGGAGCACAGGGGCGCCCGCGGCGCCCGGGTGTCCGGTTCAGCAGCCCCCGGCCCTCGGCCCCGCCGCCCGGCGTCCCCAGCTTGACCTTCCCGGCGCGGCCCGCCCCCGGACCGGGTCCCTTCCCTCCGCCCCGCGCCTCCGCGCCCCTTCCATTGTCAGCCCGGGCACCTCCGAGGCCCCGGAGCGGCCCTGTCCAGCTCCCTCGGCCCCGGCGCAGCCCACCGCCCCCAACCAGTCCCCCTCAGCGCCCGGGCGCCCCCCTCCTCCCTCTTCCGCGCCCCAAACTCCGCATCCCCGGGCGTCCGCCGCTCGCTCCCGGCCCCAGCCTCGCCCGGGGCCCGCCGCTCGGACCCTGCATCCCCTCTCCTTCCCTCGTTGCCCAAGATGCCCCCGGCCCCTCACCGGCAGCGGGAATTTTAGGGCTTTAGCAAATCCCTCTTTTATTTCCCGAGGATGCGAGTTGAACAGCTTTATTAATTCATTTTTTTGAGGAAGGTCGGCTATCGGGGATGCCCCCGCAGGGGTAGGGGGAGAGGCTCGGGTGGATCTCTCCGGCCCCAGCACTGCCCCAGCGGTGTGTTTTGTTTCCAGACCCCGAAGCCCTCTAAACAATAATGCCATCGCCATGGCGGGCTCACCTGGTCTGGGCCGCCTGCTCCGGGCGCCCGGTGCCCTCTGCGCGCCCCTCCCCGGCAGGTTCGGCCCGCGCGGCGCCGGTGCCGGGCAGGACTCTTTGCCTTTCTTTGGGTTCTATCTGTGCGTGTCAATGGCGGCAAGCGGCAGTTCTCCGGGCCGCGGATAGTAGCAGGGGGAGGAGGAGGAGGGAGAAGGGATTGCTCCTTCTCCACATAACCACCTCTAGGAGGAGTCGCTCAGCCTCATCCCCCGCCAGCCCAAGGCTCCGCGACGGGTCTGGGGCTTTCGGTGGGGCTTGATGAGCTATTGTCCTTCAGGAGCATTAATGATGAAACCGCTCGGCCTCCGCGTCGCTGGCGGATGCGCCGGGGGCCACTTGCTAAGAGGAGGCTTTCCCCAGAGCTGGGGACAGCGGCGCTATGGTCACAATCCCGTGTCTCCTGTTAGCAGGATCTACCTTTGGTGGGAGAAGACTTGCGTGGGCTTTCATCAGGCAGTTCTGAGGAGAGCTTTAGAAGGCGAAAGCGAAAAATGCCACCTTCGATGTGTCCTTACACAATTACAAATGCGTTAATATCTGGGAAGCCACAACCACAGGAACTGAGAAATTTTATCCGCGCCTGTTGACTTTATAAATTAAGACAGATTTGGAAGATGGCATTGCATAGTATTTGGAGAATCAGATGTATGTTATGGTGGATAGGACATAATTTTTAAATGGGCTGCTTTACAGTGTGTTAATTAGTAATATCCCAACGGATAGTAAGATGAGCACGAGGCTATTGTCTTAAGGACCAATTTTTCTTAGTTTCTAGAAAATTGGAGGTGGGGGTGGGGTGGACTATTCCAGGTGTGATAATGGGCATCAGTAGCAGCTCTGTTCTCCCAGGAAGCCAGTGGTTTCCTTTGACATGTAAAGATGTGGGCCAGGGCTCCATGGCTGGAGGGGCAGGCAGAGGAATTTGTTTACTTCAGTGGGAAATGCCAACTTGCTGTAGACCATCCATGCTTCCTCTGATTTCTCCTTTATGAGTCAAAGGATTCTGAGAGGCAAAATATTGATCTCTTTTAAAAAAAACAACTCACGTGAAACCAGAATCATCCAACATTGGCCATTCCCGTTTGGTAATATATGTGTGTATTTGCCCCTACAAGCTTATAGGGCAACGGGGGTGGGGGGTACCTTTGGGATGACTGAAACCCTTCAATTGCCTGAGTTGCAAGAATCCAAGTGCCTAGTGTCCTCTGTATTAATGCTAGTTAATCAGGGCTGTTGATGGCATTCATCCGTAGCGCTTTAAAACATGCATTTTCAACAAGGGTTTTGCTGAGAATCAGGCACCTTCCTCTGCAACTTCCCTAAAGGTCATGCATATAACATAAAGGCATAAATAAGCCTCTCTGCTTAAGCCTTTAATCGCATGGGGTTTGTCAACTTCTGGACCTACGGGTGTTTCTTACGATTTCCTTCATTCTTCTCCCTAAGCCTCTCTCTGGAGCGCCTCATTGTTCTTGATTAGAAATCAAGTCAGGATCAAGTTCTCTTCCCCTAGGACATATACATAAAGGTTTTTAAATAATCTGAGGCATCTGATAGTGGTTTCTTTTCCTCCTTCCTGGAGAGAGGAACAGCTCCTACCTCCCTTCTTTTTCTGGTGCCCATTCTGGACCAGAATCAACCTCCAGGCCAACATTTTAGAGGGCAGGAGCCTTCTAGGAGTACTTGAAGAGAAATATTCCTACCCTGTGACCCAGTCAGCCAGGCTGGCTGAAATATAATGGAATAATTTGTCAATCCATATTAGATTCACATTCTTGTCATTTTCCAATAAAAGTGGTACATGTCATTTTTATGTGGATTTTATTTAATTTGTTTCAAGTAGGATGTCAGCTCTTTGGTTTCAGTTGTCCTCATTGGCTTCTGAATAGAAGGGACCACTGCTAGCAGAGTCCTCCTTGTTCAAATCCTTTATGTTCTGGGAGGAAACCTGGTACTCAGATGCGTGAGTCCACTCAACCAAGGCCACACAGGTAAATTAATGGCAGAGCTCTGGTGGACTTCCAGATACCCAGCCTAATGCAATTTCCACCAACTCCAAATTTTCAGGTTGTATGGGGACAAACAGATAACTTAATATACACATCAGAATAAATATGTGTTTCCACTCAAAATTTTGAACTGAGATAATACTGTACAGTTTAATACATTTAAAATAATCAATATGATTAAAAGTTCATGAGTCATCTTGAGTTCTGCAGTGGTCTCCAGGTCAGGGAACCTCTGATAAATTGAATCCTAAATAATGATAGGAATAATAGCTTACACTTACTGAATGCTTGCCATGGACCAGGCACCAGGGCCAAACACTTAACCCTTGCTAAGTTGATTTAGCCCTCACAACAAATTCTCTGGAGGCAGGGAGCAGATGAGAAATTAACCATGGTTCCAGACCAGGAAGTGGCAAGGCCATGCTGGTAACCACTGTCTTCATATGAAGGGAGGTAAGAGCACCAGTTGGGAGTTAAGTCACCAGGCTCATTTGCTTTGGGCAAAGGAATTTTGCACTTGGTCAAATGATCAAACCCCTTTGGACCATTCCCAACACATATCCTCAAGGCCTCTGCAAACAAAATTACCGGAGGTTTGGTTGATTACAATTGCGATGAAAATATTTTCTTAACCCTTGACCTGTGTGTAATATTTTGAATAAATGTATTGATTATGAGTTGACTCTATTAGCAACAAGGATGTCTAGTAAAAATGTTACTGAGATGCAGACTAAACGGCTTTTCCATTTAGATTCAGACATGTAGCATGATTTAGATATGAAAAAATAATCATAGAATAAGCCACAGAACCATGTTCATATTTTATTGGGTCTACTAGTAATTCATTCACAAAATCATCCTTTTAAAAAATAGTTTCATTGATTTTGTCCCCCAAACCTTTTTTTCTGTCTCATGATCCAAGTTTATGATGTTGGATGAATTGGATGGATTTTCATTCTTCATGCTTAGCTCTAATCCAATTTATGAAACCTATTATAATTTTTTATCATTTTACACTTCTGGGATCTTGCTATGTAATTACCCCATTAATATCCTGACTCGTATCTCTTCCTGTAGGACTAAGTGTAAATATCTGCCTGTAGGTATGTAAGTATATGTGTACAAGATTTGTACGTACCGATCAATTTTATTTGAGAATTTCTGATACTTTTTGAAGTAACCTTAGAGTCCCTGGGAGTGTCACAAAAACAGATGAAAATCATTGGTTTAAACTCTTCTTTGGATGTACATAAGACAACTCTAGATACTGTATTAGTTCCATCAAGGTGCCAAATGGCATAACTCTAAATAGCAACTTGGTGGCCTGAGGGTAACACCAAGCTAAAAAGTTCTCCCACTATTCTAAAGAAAAAATACAGCCTCCAAAAGTAACCTGTAGCCCAGAAAATACTAGGCACTCTAATTAAAAAACAATTTTTTTTAGCCAGAAATATGCAGTCTTTCCTGTTATTATATTTTGAACAGGAATATGATTAATATTAAGGTTTATTTCCTCAGTCATAACTGATGGCTTTAGGATCTTAATAATTTATGAAAAGGAATAATGTTCTCAAAGAAAGGACACATGGGCAATCATCAGACCAACAAAGCCCATTCTTAGTAATTTCTGGCCTAAACATCTTGGTCTCTAACAAAAGAAGCATTTTACTAGTTTGGTTCTTAAAAACAACAACATATGTCCTTTTAGATACTGAGTTTTGAACCTTTGATTCTGGGAAAGTAGATTTACCTAAGTGGGTGTGTGTGTGCATAGATGCATACCTATGTGAATAAATCTACACATCTATAAGTGAGTGGTTTTTTATTACATGTGTCTATGTTATAGGATGGTAGTGGCTGAGATTGTAGTATGCTCAGAGTTGAGGCTACTGTGGACTTTAAAGGAGTCTACCCCATGTTTAGCATTTAACCTATGAAATGTTAAAGAAAGGTTTCAAGTTTTTAAGAGAACTACATTTTTAGCAGTATTTGTGCAAAGTTGTGGTTATGAAAATAAGGCATGGAGGGTCATTAAATTGAAAGGATGGGAAGTGGACTTGGCCCAGTGGATAGGATGTCCGTCTGCCACGTGGGAGACCTGCGGTTCAAACCCCGGGCCTCCTTGACCTGTGTGGAGCTGGCCCATGCACAGTGCTGATGCGCGCAAGGAGTGCCCTGCCACACGGGGGTGTCCCCCACGTAGGGGAGCCCCATGTGCAAGGAGTGCGCCCCGTAGGGAGAGCTGCCCAGCAAGAAAGAAAGTGCAGCCTGCCCAGGAGTGGTGCCGCACACACGGAGAGTTGACACAACAAGATGATGCAACAAAAAGAGGCACAGATTCCCATGCTGCTGACAACAACAGAAGTGGACAAAAAGGAGAACACGCAGCAAATGGACACAGAGAACAGACAACTGGGGTGGGAGTGGGGGGGAAGGGGAGAGAAATAAATAAAATAAATCTTTTTAAAAAATAAATAAATAAATTGAAAGGAAATAGAACCCGGAGCTGAGAAAGTGTACCTGTTGATGTCTTGCACTGGTTGGTGATGGTGAAGAGGCCCTCTGGGAGACCCTCCTTTTCTTTCTAGGCAAAGCTCCTTGGATGTTTGGGATCTGAGGTGACATCAGGCAACTAGAGAATTTGGACCTTAGCATCTGTGTTGGGAGATCTTTGCAATTTGGCCTCACACCAAAACAAAATTGCTCTTTATGATTTAGACCCATTCATAGAGAATGGGGACATTGATTTTTCAAATCCACAAAAGCAGAATACCATGGTTAAAAAAATGTAATTTATTTATACAAATGGTGTGTTTTTACAAAGGCCATCTGTCAGTTGACTCTATGATCTAAAACAAATCTGTTTGTTCTCCAGAAGAAATAACATGTCTGTTGAAAAAGGATTTATGGATGACAGGCTGCCCAATCTACCAGCTATTGGTGTACTAGTAACTATTTATGATATATTTACTTCTATGGGAGTGCTGTGAGTGGAAACTATTACTTGTAAAGTATGGTAATTAATTTTTCATTACCTCAAAGCCAAGAAATGGAGCCCAGTTGCATTTATTAAGATAGCTGCATGAGAAACATGTTCCTTCTGGGGAAAAATATCCAAATGAAGGCATGATATGGCCACATGGTAGCTTTCTGCATTGATGGGGGTGGGATAGGCCTGTGGTGTTGAACTCAAGCCCTTGAACTTGTTTTAGAGAGTAAGAGGTCAGGTCACTCTTGAATGACCCTAGCTACTTGATCTACAGGCACCACTGATGGCGCTTACTGAAAATTAGATCTTACTGTTAATGATAAAACAAAAACATAAACAAACTTCTAAGCTGGGAGAAACAGAAACAAAAAAGAAGAGAAAGTCCCCTCCCACCCTACCCCCAAAGAAGACACCTGAATGTAGTAAAATACATATTTTTTTTGATGGAATCTAATATTTTAAAAGTATATATTCTTTTCAAGAAACTAGACTAAGCCATGTGAGAAGTATAAAAAAGCATGTTCTCTTCCCTTAGTAAGCTTGCCATCCCCACCTGATAACTCAAGAAATGGGATAAGTACAGGAATTAACTTGAAATTATGAATGAAAAAAGATCAGCAAGAACCAGTAGTTATCAGTGTCACCTTAAGAAAGATATCTTAACACTTTCTTAAGGTAACACCTGATTCTTACATATTGGTTCTCTGAAGCATTCTTAACATTAGCTAAACCAGTTTTTTGTCAATATTTTATTTACTTTTTATTTATTTTTGTTATCTAAACACTTAAAAAGATAGGCAATACTTGAGCACAGTACAAGAATCAAAGGCTAGAAAGGGAAGCAGTCCTTGCCCGAGAGTTTCCAGCTATCCAGATGCCCTCTCCAAAGTAACCAAGGCTAACAGTTCCTGGTGAGTCCTTCCAGAGCAGGTACTTTTCTCCTTTCGTGGTCAGAAGTCTTAGTTGTCTTCTCTGGGGAACCACAGGTGGACCTTTAATATTCAAATGTCTCAGGAGACAGATTCTAAGTGCATTTGCTTCCCCACTGTTGATATCTCAGGGCAGAAGAGTGGTCGTGGGGACTCTGAGGCAAGACATTGATAACGGTATCAAAGTGGGATCCATTGCTGCACTACAAAATGGAAGGTACCAACTCCAGATCTAGGAAAAGCCCCACGTGGCTTAAGCTGAAGCCCTCGTGAAGATGCCCAGGTTTATTTATTTCCCACAAATACTTCACAGTAGTGGTGCCAGAGATGAAGGGGGCACTTCCTAGGAGCCCCAGATCTCTCGGGACAGCTGGACAGAGCCTGTTTGCTGTCATGCTCCATATTTCAAAAGGCATCCCAACTGAGGGGCCATTGGCCATGATCTTATCCAGGCTTATGTCTACTTGGACCCTTGGCAGCTGGGGTCCACGGGCAGGATGGCCTTCAGCGGGGGCTGCTGCTCTCTGGGATTGGCTGCCAGCCTTCCGCTCTGGAGGCTGGGCCTCAGCTCAGCAGAGGAGGGCCTGAGGGTAATGGCTCAGGACAGAGTATTGCCCAGGGAGATGTGTGGACAGGAGGTTGGTGGAGATGAGGCCATCTAGGGGCAGGACGGCAGCACACGTTTCCTGCAGCCGTTCACCCAGGGCCTCCCTCCATACTCTCTTCGGCTTCTCATCCCCAAACCTCCTCTCCCCACCTACAGAGGAGTTCTTTTTCTCTACTCCTGGGCTTCAACACATCTCTCTCTTCCTCTCCTAATTGTTCCTTTGATTCTTTTGGGTTGGGGAAGAGTGTTCAGAGTGAGAAGGGAGAGAGCTCATGTTAAAGGAGACTTAATTACTCCTATCTTTGTTATACAAATTTTTGCTTCCATTTTCCTTCTTTCCTCCTGCCCTCCTTTGCTTCCTTTACCTTTGACGTTCTTAACTTGGGCCTCGGGACACTTAAAGGTCTTAGAAGATAGTGAGGCTCTGAGAATATTTGCGAGTGTGCATTTCTGTTGAGAAGATCCACATTATGCTTTGGGAAAATTCTCTAAGGGATTCCCACCATAAAAGGTGACTAATGCTGACTCAGCCTTTGCATCTTGGTCCAAGCTCTCGTCCTCACCATCTGGGTTCTGTTTCTTCTATCATGTGCTCTCAGAAAACTTCATTCCTTCCTTATATCAGGAATTGGCAACCTTTTTCTGTGAAGGGCTCAATAGGAAATGTTTTCACTTTTGCTGGCCAAGAGGCAAAATGGAGGATGCTTGGTAGCTGCTTATATAACAAGGGAAAGTAAATATTTCCACAAAGTTTTTATTAATAAAATTCTAAAATAATAATAATAATAATTGCGTACAATTTTTGAAACACAGGTCAACGATTAAGAAGAATAGAATTCTTTTTTAGGGTGATAACATTTTGCTTAATTGGGGACCATAATTTATTGTTCCCTACCTTCAAAATTGATGGCAGATATTCATCTGCTGGCTATAGTAAGATTTTATATACTTAATTTTTGAAAACTCGAATTTCATATCATTTTCATATGTCACAAAATATTAGTCTTTGAATTTTTAAAATTTAAACACTTAAAATGTAAAAATCATTCTTAGCTCATGGGCCATACAAAAGTAGGTGGCAGCGGCCATGCTTACTAATCCCTGCGCTCATGCCAGTTTATGGTCTACGCACTTGTTTTCTCCTCCTTCTTCTTGCTTTAAATGCCCATGGTTAAAATATCAAATAATCCTAAAAGGATTTAGTTGAAAACAATATTCTCCTGCTCTCTTTCTCCCTATCTGTTTTAGTTCCTGGCTGCTAAAACAAGCACCATACCATGGTGACTTAACAACAGGAATTTATTGGCTCATGGTTTCAGAGGCTAGAAGGCTCGTTTTCTCCCAGGATGGGTATCTTCTGCTGGCTGGTAATCTTTGGGGTTCCCTGGATTTTTTTGTCACATGACTATGCACATGGCAGCTTCTTCTCTGTTCTCTTCCAGATTCTGTTGACTTCCAGCGTTCGGCTGCATCCTGTGGCTTCTCTTTCTGGGGGCAATTTCCTTTGCTTCTAAGGACTTCAGCCATGTTGGGTTGAGGCATGCCCTTGTTCAGTTTGGGTACCTCTTAACTAATAACATCTTCGAAGGTCCTATTTACAAATGGGTTCACACCCACAGGACCAGGGTTGGGACCTGAACATGATTTGATCCCCAACACCATCCCACTGCTGCTCCCTAGAGGAAATCACTTTAGAGTCTTGGCTGTTTCTTCTGATATTTATCTCTACATATCTAAGAAAGAAAGAGCAAGAAAAGGAGAGAAGAAAAGAGCAAAGAAAAAAGGAATATAAAGCTGTTTCTTGATTTATCAACTTTAGACACTGTACCTATTGACCTCCTATTATGGAATGAGGAGTTTGTTCTCTCACATTCTTCTTCTCCTTCCCACTTCTTTTCCTTTCATCCTCTCAATATAGTTACATCACAATTTTTGGTTAAATTAACATTCAATGTTTACATCATTATGATCACATAGCTATTACTCACAGCAGATTCATGTCGTATACTATAACTGCATTTCCTATCTTGCCCAACATTCATTTTTTCTGAAGGTAATAATTGCTCCCCCCCCCCCCCCCCCGCCCTTGATTCATTGTACTTTTGGGCAGATACAACAGAAGTTCAGTACCTCATAGGCCATGTAATTTTGGAGAAATTTGTGCCTAATGACATTGTACATTGTGTAGTAATGCAAGTGCATATGGGTGATGCCTCATCATTCTCAGTATAACTATGGGCAATGAAGCAAGATGGAGCTGATGGTGTAAGATGAAATTGTACCTGCCACCTGGATGTTACATCCTGTGGCTTGCACAAGGTGATTTTTGTATGCTTTTTACAACCTGCAAGATGTCACAGTAGACAGCCTGCCATCCTGTTCCTCTGTTAGTGGCAATGCATCCTTTCAGCTTGCCACAGTGAAATGTTGTTTGTATAACATTTCTGACTGGATGTAATTTTTCCCCCAACTTCACCACAGATCTATAGAACTCCTTTTAATAGGGCAAAGCAAGCGGGTAATCTAGCAATTTTTTTCTTAGGCATTCCTTCTGAATCTCCACAATTTTTCCCATTCCAGTCTGTACTGGTTGCTCTGTAGGATTGCTATACAATTATTCTTGGTACTTCTACTTTCCAACCCCTTGACAATGTCATTTACTCCTTTCTTGTGTTGGAGCCTGTTTTGCTCTTTCTAGATTGACTTCCTTGTTTTGGTGGGGCATTTTCCATGGACTTCCTAAGAAAGGTGCATGGGAGGTAAAATATTTGAGACCTTGCACGTCAGAAATATCTTTATTTGACCACCACACTTGATATCTTTCACCTGTGGTCATCGCTCTTGCTCTTTTGTCCTTGAGTGTTTGTGTCTTTAAATTCCTTTATTATTAATTTAGTGGAGTTTTGGGAGAGTGGAAATAAACTCAGATAGAGTTAGTTCGTTGCCACCTGTTAATCAATGTCTTGTTTATTAATAGAACCCTCAAAGTTTAGCCAGACAGACGGAATACAGTCTACATTTCCAGGCTCTCTTGCATCTAGATATGGCTGTGTCACTAATTTATGGCCAATTCTGTACATGTACGTACCTTCCAAAATATGATCTTAAAGGTGAGAGGCACTCTATTGCATGGAATGTGGCTGTGGTGGTAAGCTATTCTCAGTGATACAGATGAGGGTGACACTCTGGGAAGGTTAACCAACAAGAGAGAATGAATCTGGTCCCCAGCATTGTGGGACTGCCTTATTAGCTCTGGCTTCTAATGCTTAGACAAGTTATGTGGGAGAGAATTTTATCTTTATCTAGTTTAAGTCATTATTAGTAGGACCTGCATGTGTTTAAGCTGCTGTATTTAACTGGAAGCAATCCTTTATTGCAGGTAGAATAAAAGCTTCTTCTCTTTTTTCACATAAGGGAAATAAAAGTCCCAGAAATGGTAGATAGGGGAGGAAGAAACACATCTCTCAGTTGAGTGAATGGAGGAATATACTAGTACCCTTCCAATTTTTATTCACAGGACTTATGGAAAAAAGAAGAGGCTTAGAAATTAAAGACTAGGTTCTAGTCCTAGTTCCCTTATTGTGTGGCCTTGGGCAAGTGATATAATCTCTTTGAGTCTTAGTTTCCTCATCAATAAAATGATGACCATGGTTAAATAATGGGGATGGTTGTGGTATGTGCCAAATTCTGCTTCTGGTGCCTTTAAATATATTTTCTACAGTATAATCTTTAAAATGAGTGTTATCTGGGGAAGCAGATGTGGCTGAAGTGATCCGGCTTCCACCTACCATATGGGAAGACCTGGGTTCGATCGTTGGGGCCTCCTGGTAAAAAGCGTGCCCTGTGTGGTGAGCCAGTGACTGCATGAGTGCCTGCGCGGCTAGCCAAGTGCCCGCGCGGGGAGCTGAGTGCCCCTGAGAGTACCCACATGGTGAGCTAGTGCCCGCACAGGGAGCCAAGGGCCCACGTGGTGAGCCAGTGCCTGTGCAAGTGAGTCATCTGGCAAAATGATGATGCAACAAAAGAGAGACAAAGGGGAGAGTCAAGGTGAGGTGCAACAGAAACCAGGAACTGAGATGGCACAAGTGACAGGGAACCTCTCTCCACATCAGAGGTCCCCAGGATTGAATCCCAGTGAACCCTAGAGGAGAAAAATGAGAAGAGAAGACGAAAAGAGAAGTAGAGGGAAGGGAATATGGCTCAAGTGATTGGGCTTCCGCCTACCATATGGGAGGAACCCGGGTTTGACACCTTGGACCTCCTGGTTAAAAAAAAAAGAAAAGTGTGCCCACATGGCAGGCCAATGCCTGCACAGTGAGCCAGTGCCTCTGTGGTGAGCCAAGGGCCCACATGGTGAGCCAAATGCCTGTGTTGTGAGCCAGTACCCGCGCAAGTGAGTCCTGCAGCAAGATGAGGATGCAACTAAAAAAGAGAGAAGAAGGGGAGAGTAAAGTGAAGCACAACAGAAACCAGGAACAGAGGTGGCACAAAGTGACAGGGAATCTCTGTCCACATCAGAGGTCCCCAGGACCGAATCCTGATGAATCCTAGAAAAGGAGAAAAAAATATAAAAAGGAGGTAAGAAGACAAAAAAGAGAAATAAATACAGATGATGAATGGATACAGCAAAAAACAGCAGGGTGGGGGGAGGGAAAAATGAATGTTAGCTGATGGATTAGTCTAAATGTATTATAATAATACGAATGGGTATTACTTCTTGAACACTTTCCATGTGCCAGAGACTGCAAAGCACTTGAATAATGGCAATGAGGATAATAATAATAAATCCTTATTGCATGCTACCATGTGCCATCTCTTACACTGTAAGAGCAACTCTTAATGATGATTCCATTAAGCCCACTTTACAGATAAGGAAAGTGAGATTTACAGAGCTTAAGTAACTTGCCAAAGGCAAGGATTCACATGCACATCTAGGATGACTCTAAAACCTTTGCTCTTAAGCTGTTGCAATTCTTTAATTCTCCCCACCTTTTCAAAAAATGTTACATCTGATGTTTTAAATGAGCAATATATGGTTAAAACAGGCAGGTTTCACTTTGAATGGTTTGTACATATTATGGGGCTGTATGACACAGGAAATCCTGTGTTGGAAGATAGACTGTGGTTAACAGAACATATGTAAGAACATTCTCTCATGAACTTTAACAAATAAATAATACTAATTCAAGGTTAAAAAATCAGGTGGATTGGGGGAAAATACACCAAATGTAAGTGATGGGCTATAGTTAGTATATACTCTTCCATGATTTGTAACAAATGGTTCAGAAGGTGAGGTTTTGGTGGTGGGGTGAAGTATGGGAATCCTGTATGATGATATGCATGTTTGTTTTTTAAGTTCACAATTTTTATTATATACATATTGTTTATATATATTCATGTATGAATGATTTACTTCAATACAATAAGATATAAAATTTTATTGAAGTATATCATTATTAGGTTTGATTAGAGAACCACAAACTGGATCTAAAGTAAAATTGGCCTGAAACCTAAGACATATTGTTTTGAACCCATGGCTATGCCACAAAACTCAGAATCACGGATGGGACGTAGGCTTAGCCTATCTAACCTCCCACCCAGTGTGGGAATTCCTTCGTGAGAGCCTGGACAAACGACCACCCAGCCTCTGTTTTAATACCTCGGTGGCTGAGATTTCACTGTTTTCTTAAGCTGCCTGTGTCACTGGCGGAGAATTTCAACAATGTTGGTTTTCAGATTCAAGCCCCTGAGTCACTTGCTACTTTGGCAAAGCTAAAGCCACCAAATGGCAGCACATCTCTCTGACTTTCAGTTCCCTCCTTCCCCCTTCCACCTGCTCCTAGGATAGAGAATTTCCTGGAGAAGATGGCATTTGAGCTAAGCCTGAAAGATGGAATGGGGTTTCACCAGGTGGATCTCAGAGAAGGTGGGGAGCTTGGAGGCGGGCCTGGCGGGGGTGTGGCCGGCGACCCAACCTGGGTGAGCAGCTTAACGGGAAGATGTCTTTGGAATGGCAGGTGGCCGCCCTCACATGGGAGTCTAGAGCCTGAGGGATTGGTACTACCTATGGTAAGCAGTGAGATCTCGGCACTTTTTGCGAACAGAGGAGGGCGCAATCCAAGGACCATGCTTTTGGGAGATTCCTCTGACGCTTGTGCTAGTACAACGGATGGATCAGGAGAGAGACCCTGGAGCAGAGGCTGGTCCCTTCCCCACTGCCTCAGCAGGTGTCCGCTGGCTCCTCTCATCTACGTAATTGCTTTTCTCTCTAGGCAGGAAGGTCTTTATTTTTCCTACTGTATAATAGAACAGTTTATTAAAACAAAACAAAACAAAACAAAAAACTAAGGCTGTATATTAAAACAAGAATTTTAAAGGAGAGAAGATGGAGACCAGTCTTGGACAACAAATTGTTGAAATGTATCTGGAGCACCTAGTTTTGCTCTCCAAGCCTTCTCTGAGAATATCTCTAGCAAGGGGCACAGTAAGTCACAACCTCAAAGAGAATCTTTTAATCTTGTCATGTGTGCCCAAAGTCACACAGCTGGCTAGTGGCTCTGCAGCATCAGAGCCTGGGTTTTCTGATAGAGATTCCAAGGTTCTTTCCATTCCCTCTCACCGGCCCAGTGTATAATTATTTACACACATACATATATACACATGCATCTATACATATACACATATACATACATACATATATATACACATTATATCTTACACATATCAAAGGCTCCATAGTAACTCAACATAAGAATTAGAATTTTTGCAATTGGATTTCATGTGGGGAAATGAAAAAGACTCAATCTCTATTTAGACATGCTTATTTTCATAAAAGGATACACTTCCATGAGGCATATTAGGTAGATCTACCTTGACTCTTATGGTCCATTCACATAGGAAATGCCTGTGTCATCGCCCATTTTACTAAATGATCTCATCTGTTGTCTGAGCCCAGGTTGGTCCTGGGGTGCAGCTCTCTTTCTAGTGCACCACGATGCCTCTCTGTTTGGTGGCCCCTTTTGTCCAGCTCATCATAGGAGGGTGTTCTCTACGTTGTTCTGTGCTGACCAGAAAATCAAGGGCTCCCAAGTTACATGACAAGGACCAAGAGGAACCTTCTTTAGAACCATAGGGGATGGTAGCAATTAAAATCTTTAAGAACTTTCCAAAAAAACCTCTCTGCAGAGTAGCTATGACAGCTGCTGGTGATGAAGAGGAAAAACTGTTGGCTCAGAACCAGCCAGTTCTGAGCAGTGGGGTTGCCTGCTCTACTCCAAAAAGTCTATTTTATTCTGTGGTGGCTCCTGAAATGTGGGCTCTAGAAATCCTGCTTTCAATGTGCCACTGGGGATCTTGGGTTATTAAAGATTATTGCTAGTGTGTGTAGGAAATAATTCCAGTTCTACATTGTACATCAGCTTAAAGGACTATATCAGTTACTACAGAGTGTTGCAGTGATATATATGTTTGCATTTGTAACCCATTTCATTTGTAATGAAAATTATGTTGGGGACATTATACCACATAACCCAGAGAAGCAAATATTCTCCCATCAGCTTCTATCAACTTTTTATTTTTCAGAATAAATTCTGCAGGCTAACCCTCACATGTACAAGTTTTTGTTTTCCAAATAGAATAAATGTTCAGATAACCTTTCACTCAAACTTATATATCCTTAAATAGTTATATGATTAGTGATTCAATTGAATTAATAGCTTCCAATGCCTTTTCTGGGGGAATTTTAAGTTTTCTTACATCACTCAAAGTTCAGATAAAATCCCAACTATTGAATTCTGTGCCCACGAAACAAATTCTATATTATACTTGGTGAGAGCACATGACATCCCATGTGCCATATCTTATTCCTTTTCACATTTGTAAAGTTTTTTAGTCAACATTCAAATTGGGCATTAATTTTTTCTTAGTTTTAGATTGCTCTGTAGTTCCTTTGCTAATCTTTAGAATGAATGAGGTATTTTCTTGGAAATGCTGTAGGGCTGATATTCAATGTGGCTAATCTTATTTGACCCAACCCTAGTCATTCACCAACAACAGATGTTCATGGTATAGTTTTCACTTTCCTGCTTGCCCTGTGAGCAATCAAGTTTGCAGTGTGTCTTTATCAGGTCTTCAGATTGCCAGTCAAACCTGGTATTTTTCTTGTGCTTATTTTCCCTCCCTTGGGATACAACCTTTTGGTGATATTAAAGGTTTGTGGCAGTTCTCATTTAGGCTTTTCTTGTTTTTAGGTATAGCTAATGCTGGGATAAGATTTTTGTCAGATCAAATTTAGAGGTATGCTACAGATCTGTTTGGAATACTGAAAACAACAGGATCGTTCTACAACATTTCTAAGTGGAATACCTCAGTGTCCTTGCCTACAAAACAATCACAAGCTCGTCTGAACCATGTGCAGAGCCTGCCAACAGAATCTCCAGATTAGCTGAATCCCAATTCTGGTTTCATGATGCCTGTTCCTCCTCACCCACCTTCAGCCAAATATTATTATAATTAGAACAAGTTCTGAAATATAATTTTAGTTGCTTTCAATTCTGTACATTTTTTTAAATTAGAGAAGTTGTGGGTTTACAAAACAATCCTGCATAAAATACAGGATTTCCCATACACCATCCCACCACCAACACCTTGCATTGGTGTGGAACATTTTTTACCATTGATGAAAGCACTTTTTATTTTTTTAAAGATTTATTATTTATTTATTTCTCTCCCTTCCCTGCCCCACTGTTGTCTGCTTTTTGTGTCCACTCACTGTGTGATCTTCTGTATCTGCCTGTATTCTTGTCAGCGGCACTGGGTATCTGTGTCTCTTTTTGTTGCATTGTCTTGCTGCATCAGCTCTTGGTGTGTGTGGTGCCATACCTGGGCACACTTTTTTAGCACAGGGTGGCTCTCCTTGCAGGGCACACTTCTTGCGCGTGGGGCTCCCCTATGCGGGGGACTCCCCTGCATGGCACAGCACTCCTTGTGTGCATCAGCACTGCCCATGGGCCAGCTCACCGCACGGGTCAGGAGGTCCTGAGTGTGAACCTTGTACCTCCCATGTAGGTAGGCGGACGCCCTATCTGTTGGGCCAAATCCACTTCCCATTTTTTTTTTTTTATATTACTTTTAAAATTTATTTTTTATTTTTTTTAAAAGATACTTAGATTACATAAATGTTACATAAAAAATAAAGGGGATTCCCATATGCCCTGCTCCCTATACCTTTCCCATTTTCTCACATTAACAACATCATTCATTAGTGCAGTACATTCTTTACAATTGATTTTGGAGCATTGCCACTAGGCATGGATTATAGTTTACATTATAGTTTACATTCTCTCCTGCCCAATTTTGTAGGTTGTGGCAAAATATATAATGGCCTGTATCTATTATTGCATTGTCATTTAGGACAATTTCCGAGTCCTGAAAATACCCCCATTTTACATGTGTTTTTCCCTTTCCCTGCCCAGAACCCCCACTGGCCACTGCCTCCACATAATGATATAAGTTCTTACATTGCTGGAATAACAGTAAGTCTACAGTAGAATACCAGTTAGTCTACTTTGGTCCATAGTTCATTCCCCAATCCTGAGGATTCTGGTATGGTGATGCCCACACCCCCTCTAATTGAGAGGGGGCTTTGATCCCATAGGGCAGATGGATGGACTCTGTTGCCGGCAGTTGTAGACTCTGTCCATTCCTTGGGATGGTTGTTGTCCATCATAATTTCCTGTTAGTTGTCCTGGGTGAATCCAATGAACTGCAGAGTAGTTGTTGCAACTCCACTGAGATTCAGGGCCCAGTGATAGGACTTCTTAAAGATTGTACTTTTTTTTTCAATAGTAGTTGGCTTTGTTACAACAGATGAAAGATTATTAAAATATTTCTATTGTCCATTATTTACATTAAGTGTATTTTTCCCATATACCACCCTATTATTACACCTTGTGTTAGTATCGTACATTTGTTATAATTCATGAAAGAGCATTCTTATACTTGTACTATTAGCTATGGTCCATATTCTAAAATAAGGTTCACTGTGTTGTACAATCCTATGTTTTATCTTTTAATTTTTATTCTGTCAATATATACATTCTAAAGTTTCCCCTTTTAACCATAGTTACCTATATAGTTCAGTGCTGTTGATTATACTCACAATAGTATGTTACCATCACCACTATCCATTTCTAATCCTTTACCATCAGCCTAAATAGAAAGTCTGTACAAATATCAACTCACCATTCTCTAACCCCAGTCTATCTCCTAGTAGATTCTAACTATGAGTTTGCTTATTATAATTACTTCATATCAGTGAGATCATACAGTATTTGCCCTTTTGTGTCTGGCTTGTTGCACTCAGCATAGTGTCCTCAAGGTTCATACATGTTGTTGCATGTATCAGGACTTCATTCCTTTTTACAGCTGAATAATGTTCCATTGTAATATACCACATTGTATTTATGCATTCATTGGTTGATGGACCCTTGAGCTGTTTCCATCTTTTGGCAATTTGAATAATGCCATTGTGAACACCGCTGTTCAAATCTCTGTCCAAGTCCCTGCTTTCAGTTTGTCTGGGCACATACCTAGTAGTGGTATTGCTGGATCATCTGGTAATTCTATATTTAGCTTCCTGAAGAACTGCGAAACTGTCTTCTACAGTGGTTGCACCATTTTACATTCCCACCGGCAGTGAATGAGTGTTCCTATTTTTCCACATTTTCTCCTATTTAAAAAAAAATAGTGGCCATTCCAGTAGGTGGGAAATGATATCTCATTGTGGTTTTGATTTGCATTTCCCTAGTAGCTAGTGATGTTGAGCCATTTGTATTTCCTCTTTGGAGAAATGTCTATTCATGTCTTTTGCCCACTTTTTAATTGGGTTGTCCTTTCATTGTTGAGTGGTAGAATTTCTATATATATTCTGGATATTAAACACTTATCAGGTTTGTGGTTTCCAGATATTTTTTCTCATTGAGTAGGTTGTTTTTCACTTTCTCGACAAAGTTCTTAGATGCACAAAAGCTTTTAATTTTTGAGGAGGTCCCATTTATCTATTTTTTCTTTTGTTGCATGTGCTTTGGGTGTAAGGTCTAAGAAACCATTGCCAACCACAAAATGGTGAAGATGCACAATTTCTTCTAGGAGATTTATAGTCCTGGTTCTTCTTGTAGGTCTTTGATACATTTTGAGTTAACTTTTGTGTATAGTGTGAGATAGGGGTCCTCTTTTAATCTTTTGCACATGACTATCCAGTTCTCCAAACACCATTTATTGAAGAGGCTATTCTTTCCCAGTCGAGGGAACTTGGCAGCTGTGTCAAGTGGTATGTACATAATTTTTTTGAATGCCTGCTCTTGACTAGAGGCTGGTTGTTAACACATACCACACAGCAATTTAGGTAGGAATGGGCAGAACTGATGTAATCAAAGCAAAGAAGCAAAAATAGTGAAATGAGTCCAAAAGTATGAATTTTGTTTCTAAGAACCATTCATACAATTTATGAATTATTTTCAGTCAAACATTTATTTAAAAATTTGTCCTGATTACAAAAGTAAATAATATATTGCAGGTATTTTAGAAAATACAGAAAAGTAATAATCATCTTTCATCTCAACATCCGTAACTAACCACTTGTATTAGGGTTCTCCAGAGAAACAGAACCAACAGGCTAAATATTCTGCTAGTGGCACCTGGCTTGCTAGAAATTCCAGCAAGAGCCAGTGTTGAAACGGACAGAAATTCTTCTTCTGATCTCTGAAACCCTTTGTTCTGGCTTTTGAGACCTCCAATTGATTGAATGAGGAGATTACCCATATTTGCTTAGGGCAGTCTCCTTTGTTGATTGTAAATACAATCATCTGGTTGTGGATGCAAATCCCATGTAGGAAATAGCCCTCACAGTAATAAGCAGGCCAGTGGTTGACCAAACAACTGGACACCATAACCTATGCAGGTTGGTACTTGAAACTAGCCATCATGCCACTATTAATACTTCATTACATGTCCTTCCTTTCTTTCTTCTCACCATGTCTCTGTAGTTATATTATAAAATAAAACCCATGTATAGAAAACCACACAAATCTGTGACTTAGTACAATACCCAAGTAAAGTAATAGAACTTGGCCAGCCATACCAGAAATCCCTCACCTACCCCAGCCCCATCTCAAGCTCCTCACTGCCCACAGACATAGTCACTGTTCTGATTTTACCAAGTATAACATTATGGTGTTTATAACTTCTACATATGTAATAAGCTGCAAAATATATTGCTTTTCTTTCACTTTAAACAGACAACTACCTTGTAAAGAAAATTTAAAAATAAGGAAAAAAAGTTTGTTTAGCTACATATTTAACCATTTCTGGTGCTTTTCATTCTCTATATATCCAAATTTTCATTTAGTATGCCTTTTATTTTGCCTGAAGCATTCCTTTAACCCTTTTTTTTTTTAAGATTTATTTTTATTTATCCCCCTCCCTTTGCCACCTGTGCTCGCTGTCTGCTCTCTGTGTCCATTGCTGTGTGTTCTTCTGTGTCTGCTTGTCTTTTCTTCTTGTCTTCTCTTTGGGAGGCACCAGGAACTGATCCTGGGACCTCTGACATGGGAGAGCCCCCTCAGCTCCCTGGTTAGCTGCATCTCTCACTCTCTCCTCTGCATCTCCCTTTGTTGTGTCATCTTGCTGCACTGGCTCTCTGTGGGGTGGGCCACTCACTTTTACCAGGAGGCCTGGGAATTGAACCTGGGGCCTTCCATATGGTAGATGGGAATCTAATCGCTTGACCCACGTCTGCTTCCCTCCTTTAACATTTCTTGAACTGTGGGTCTGCAGCTAATGAATTTTTTCAGCTTTTCTATGAAGTGTTCGTCCCACAGCCAATAATCCCTTGCCCCGGGCAGCCATGGCTTGACTGCTGTGGGAGAGCTCTGTGGACTACCTTCCACATACAGGCAAGTTCTGGGATGACAAGCCTGTGCTGAATGTCCTGGTTCAGTCCCTCAGGGTGCCACCAAAGAGAATGGCCTAGACCTACATGTGTCTAGGATGTATGTGCTGGTTTCTCCATTCCCTCCAGAACCAGCCCAGGGATCTGCACTGCGAGCTCAGGCCGGCGCCACATCAAGCTGGTGGGGACAGGGGGGAAGGGTGAGGCACTAGCAAGTTTGTCAGGAGTTCCTACCATTTTTAAGTTGTTTTTTTTTCTCTTGATTTGGCACTTGCCCTGTTACTGCAATCCTTTAGCTACGTTCTGGAGCTTTAGCTACTTTCTGGACGTTTCTTCCAATTCTTGCTGGTTGGTCAAAATTTCTGTGGGGGAACAGAGCCCTGGAGCTTCTCATTCTGCCAGCTTGATCAGGATGGGGCTTGCATGATCTCTGTTAAAAAGTTGGTTGTCAGGAAGTGGGTGTGGCTCAAGCAACTGGGCTCCCACCTACCATGTAGGAGGTCCAGGGTTTGATACCCAGGGCCTCCTGGTGAAGGCAAGCTGGCCCGCATGGCCAGCTGGCCCACGCAGAGAGCCACCCTGCACAGGAGTGCTGTCCCACAGAGGAGTGCTGGCCGACGCAGCAAGATGATGCAACAAAAAGAGACACAGATGAGATATAATAAGAGATGCATGGGAAACGGACTTTGGCCCAGCGGTTAGGGCGTCCGTCTACCATATGGGAGGTCCGCGGTTCAAACCCCGGGCCTCCTTGACCCGTGTGGAGCTGGCCATGCGCAGTGCTGATGCGCGCAAGGAGTGCCGTACCACGCAAGGGTGTCCCCCGCGTGGGGGAGCCCCCACGCGCAAGGAGTGCGCCCGTGAGGAAAGCCGCCCAGCGTGAAAAGAAAGTGCAGCCTGCCCAGGAATGGCGCCGCCCACACTTCCTGTGCCGCTGACGACAACAGAAGCGGACAAAGAAACAAAAGCAGACAAAGAAACAAGACGCAACAAATAGACACCAAGAACAGACAACCAGGGGAGGGGGGAAATTAAATAAATAAATAAATCTTTAAAAAAAAAAAAAAAAAAAATAAGAGATGCAGCAGAACAGGGAGTTAAGGTGGCGCAAGAGAATGATCGCCTCTCTCCCACCCCGGAAGGTCCCAGAATTGGTTCCTGGAGCCACTTAATGAGAATACAAGCAGACACAGAAGAACACACAGTGGATGGACACAGAGAGCAGACAACGGAGGGAGGGGGGAGAAATAAATAAGTCTTAAAAAGTTGGTTGTCATTCTTATCTTTGTTTTCTGGCTACTTATAAGATTTTATCTTTATCACTAGTTTTAAGCAATCTAGTTATGTTGTGCCATGATAGACTTTTCCAGTTTCTTGTGCTTTGGGCCCATTGAGGTTCTTGGACCTATGATGTAATAAATTTGAACAGATTTGGAAAAATTTCGGCCATTATTTCTTCAAAAACATTTTGACCCTACTTCCTTCCTCTTTGCTCTCCTTTGGGGGACACCGGTTACACATCCTAGGCTGCTGGTGGGTATCCCACTGCTCAGTGGTATTCTGTTCATTTATTTCAGTCTTTTTTTCTGTTATATTTTGGATACTTTCTATTGCTATATCTTCAAATTCATCAATCTTTTTTCCCATAGTGTCTAATTAATATGCTGTTAATCCTATCTAGTGTGTTTTGAAAAAAATCTGTTTTACTCTCTTGAAGTTAATTTGGATTAAAAAAATGTATCTTTCATATCTCTACATGCTCAAATTTTCCTCTACATTCTTGAACATATGGGCCATAATTATAATTGTTTTAATGTCCTTGTCTTCTAATTCTATCATTTGTGTCATTTCTGACTGTTTCTACTGACTGAGTTTTCTCTTCATTATGGGTCATATTTTTCTGTTCCTTTTCATTGGTAATTTTTTATTGGATCAAGACATTATGAATTTTACTTTGTGGGGAGCTGGATATTTTGCATTGCTATAAATATTCTTATGTTTACTTCTATAATATAGCAAAGTTACTTGGAAACAGGTTGATCATTTTGAGGGTTACTTTCAAGCTTGAATAGCTGGGACCAGAGCAGCCTTTGCCTTAGCACTGATTTTGCCTCACTACTCAATGTTTCATGAATTATGAGGGTTTCCACTCTCATTGGTGGGACCATGAACTACTCCTAGTTCTTTGTGAGTTCCAAGAACAGTTCACCTTTCTCCATTTAGGTGATTCTTTCTCCAACACCTCTCTCTTCTGCAGTACTTTGCTCTATAGACTCTAATCTCAGGGCCTCCTTGAGCTCCCAGCATTGACTCCTCAACTCCGTAACCTCTGGGTTCCCCCTTTCTGCATTGTGGCCTTGATCCTCTTCCCAGACAGTGAGCTACCTTGATTTTAGGGCTCACCTTGCTTGTTTCCCATCTCTCAGGGATCACTGTCGTGTGCCGCCAGATGTCCAATGACAGAAAACCGTTTCTTCATAAAAAGTTTCTAGTTTTTTAGTCGTTTCAGGAAGGAAGGTAAATCTATTCCTGGGCAATCCATTTTGATCAGAAGTGGAAGACCTTATCCTGAATTTTATGGTGATCATTTCCTTATATTACTGTGTAATTTTATTACCCCAGTGTACATCTCTAAACACTACAGTTTAGTCTTGCCCATTCAAAATTTATTATATATCATGTAAGTCTTTTAATAAATACATTCCTTATCCGACCCTTACTTTTCCTTTCATTTTATCTGCTGAAGAACTAGACTGTTTGACCTGTAGAGTTTCCCACAGTCTGGATTTTGCAGATGCATATTTGGCGTGTGGTCCAGCACATTGCTCTGGTGTTTTGTATTTCCTGCAAATGGGCAGAGGGATCCACTGGTTGGATCAGACTCGGGTTCACTACTTTGGGAAGGCTACAGTGCTGCTGGGTGCGCTCATCAGAAGGCCCGTAGTATCCGGTTCTTTCTTTTTTGTGTGTGTGATACTAGCAGTCATGAATGCTTAATGCCTACATTTATAAATTCACTGGGGACTGTAAAATGGTGATATTCTAATTCATTTAGTTCTTTTTCATTTATTAGTTGGAGTACCTTTATAAAGAGCTACTTTTCCTCATCTACTATTTGATTATCCATCACATTTATGGAAAAGGCAGGATAAATGCTTCATTCAAGATAATGACTTGGTTTCATATCATTCTCTCATGGTGACCAATTAGTTTTTAAAAAAATCATTTTTAGTGTCATTATTAATTCATTAATGGATGGGTTTCAATAAATTGCAATTACTATCCCCTTTGATGCTCAAATTGACTCATCTCTGGCTGCTGAGAGTCTCTTCAAGTTGGCTTCTGAGTCCTTTTAAACACCTTAGCAGCTTGATAACTTCCTATCTAATATGACAAGCTGGTTCAGGCTCATGTTGTACACGTCCTGCCCCAAAGCAAGAATCAGCAATTTACCCCAATAAGCCCTAGTTTCTTTTAACAGAAAATGATATTTCATGCCATCTGAGATCTAGGGATGACCATTTCTTTTAGACTGGTCATTGAACAGAGCTGATATGTAGATGTATATATGTATAAAATATCTTATGAGTTCATATTGATTCTTCTAATTCATGACCACAGTCTTTTAAAATTCAGTCTCTCCTGTATTACATCTGCATCTCTTCTCTTCTACACCAAAAATTTTGTTTCTCAAGGACACAGAGATGATAAATTAGATATCTCATAATTACTCATTTACTTTATTCCCCTGTTTTATTTACACAAAACAGTCTCAGAATAACAATACTATCACCAGTTCTATTACTGAGATCAGTTAAAATACTCTTTTGCATATGGTATCCCCATTATACCACCATTTAAAAATAATTAACTATCTACATTGTTGGAACTTCAGTCATTACATATTGTAATCTCTCCCTTTAGTATTTACGTTATAAATAGCTACATATTTACTGCTTACCAGCAGTCCTTATGTTAATGTTTCCCTAATCTTTTTGCTTGTCTGAAGTTCATTTTTTGGGTAGATTTCTTAGAAAGGGCTCATGGGACCAATATATTCCCTAAGTTTTTGCGTGTTAGTAACAGTTTGTGTCCTTTATACTTGAATGCCATTTTTTGCTATGTATGAAATCCTTAGCTCATATTTTCTTTTATGTATTTTTTTAATCATATTTTCTTTTCTTGAGTATCTTAAATATTTTTCTGGCATGAAGTATTGGTATAGAAATGTTTGAAGATATTCTAATATTCTTTTCTTTGTAACTCATTTAGTGTTTTTTTAGATGCCCAATGGGTTTTTCTCTTTTATCTTCTTGACAGTCGAGGAATTTTATTAGGATTGGTCATTCAGGATTGATAGTCTCAGGTATAAGACATGGTATTGTCTTTTAAAATGTAGTTTTAAAGTTTTTTTATTTCAGAAAATTTTCTTGAATTACAATTTTTGGTATTTGTTGTGTTCCTTAGTTTTAGGTTTTTTTTTTTTTCTTTGTCGTCTTCTATTACGCATATGTTGAATCATCTTTGCCTATAATCAGTATTTGTTACTTTTTCTCTAATCCTTTTTATCACTTTTAAAAACCCTTTTTTATTTTGAAAAATTCCCCCCTTTCATCTTCTATTTCTCTGAAGGCATTATCTATAGTATTTATTTGCTCTTGTGTTCCTTTTAGTTGAGTGTATATTCCTAAAATAATTTTTTCTTTTCTTTTTAATTTTCTTAGTTCTGTCACCTTATTTCTGAGTTGCTCTTATTCTTACTTATGGTGTCATTTAAAATGCCATTTAGCTCATTTTAAGATAAAAACGACAGTTTTGATCAGCTCTGCGGCTTATTTTTCTGTTGTGTTTTTATTGTCCGTAAGGAGATACTATTTCTTATTTTCGTTTTCTTACAACAGTCTTGTATGGAATTGGACCTGCATATTTTTCGTTGTTCATTTTCATGTAGAATTAGTTTTACTGAGCTCTGAGAAAGGGGTATGGTTCAGGGTAGCTTTTCTAACTTCCTAGAGCGCCCTCTTCTGTTGTTTTTGTATAGTGTTAAAAATGTTGAGACTTGCGGTTTCCTGGCTCTGTTCCTCTCCCCTATTTTCGCCTGGACGTTCTCTTTTGCTCACTTCTATTGTCCCAGCAGTGGGGGCTCCGTCCTCGAAGGGAGCCCTGGCAGGATAATTGTGAGACTTCATAGGGATTAGATGCTCTGGGCCCGTCACACCTTATTGCGAACCACTTGTACTCGCTAGCTCCTGGGAACGGTGAAGCCCTCTTTCTACTAGCTGTTAAACTCACACTGGCCCATTTTGCTTTTCCAGGCAATACCTGTGGGTTATTTTGGGGTTCCTGTTCTCAGATTTCTCAGATGCCCCATTGCCTTTCTCAGCTTTCTTCTTTCTGGTGCTGATACCATGCAGGTCTGTGGCTACTGCTGTTTTGTCCCAAACAGATGTATTTTGGCATTTGTGGGGATAACTTATCACCCAGTTTTTCCTTAATTGAGGTATAAGTTACAAACAGAAATGCACATATCTTCAGTGTTAGGATGAAGGAGTTTTGACAAAGTCTGCACCCACCTTGTCAGGTGGGTTACTAAATAACCAGGTAGGTTATTGTCTATGTTTATTTTTATTTGAGATAAAATTCACATAACCTATTTTCACCATTTTAACCCTTTAAAGTGTGTAATTCAGTAGTTTGTAGTATACTCACACCATTATCACTATCTAATTCCAGAACTTTTTTTTGTTTTTTGTTTTGTTTTTCTAACACATTTTTGAAAATTAAAGTTTATAGATCACACAGAATGTTACATTAAAAAAACATAAGGGTTCCCATATACCCCCCACCCCCTCACACCAACAACCTCCCCCATTATTGTGGCATGCTCATCGCAGTCGGCGAACACATTTTGGAGCACTGCTGCACTACATGGATAATAGTTTACCCTGTAGTTCACACTCTCCCCCAGTACATTCAGTGGGTTATGGCCGGATATATAATGTCCAGCATCTAACAATATCATTTAGGATAACTCCAAGTCCCCCAAATTCCCCCACATCACATCTCTTCTTCCCTCTCCCTGCCCTTAGCAACTACTGTGGCCACTTTCTCCACATCAATGATACATTTTCTTCTATTACTAGTCACAATAGTTTTATAGTAGAATATCAGTAAGTCCACTCTAATTCATAGTTTATTCCTCCATTCTATGGACCCTGGGATGGTGATGTCCACTCCACCTCTATATCAAGAGGGGGCTTAGATTCCACATGGATAATGAATGCAATTCTTCTGCTTGCAGTTGTAAGCACTATTGGTTCCCTGGTGTGGTGAGGTGGTTCACTTCCCTGTTAGCTGACTTGGGTAAAGTCCAATGAACCAGAGAGTAGAAGTTGCAACTCTGCTGAGGCTTAGGGCCCAGCTGTCACATGGGCAGTCAAGAGATTCAAGTCCCCTGAGTATACACCATCCCTAATGCCAACCACAAGTTCAGTAAAAGTGAAAGAAGAGGCTTGTGTAGAAAGATCACATCTGAGTCCAGCTCCATCACTCTCAGGAACACAAATTCCAAAATAGGGCCCACGGACATGGCACAGAACTCCAAATCCATCTGCCAGGACCATATACCCTGTGGGCCTCCATAACCTTCAGGAGAACCAGTACCTAGGTTTGTATCTACTTTGGCTGTTTCTGGGGTTCTGCTGAGGTGTGCATAAGTATTACCCCTCTGATGATCTCCTGACTCTTTTTTGAAGACTCCTAGCCATATAAACTCATTTCTCTTTGCCATTTCCCCCTTTATTCAAGGCCAAAAAGCAGTTTTTAACACATGATCGTACATGTAGGCTGAGATATTCTGCTGGTCTGAGTTGACCCTTTTATTCAAGGTCTCTTTCTAGTTGCATCACCAGTTAGTGATTGGTAGTAATCTCTTGGCACCAGGGAGGCTCATCCCTGGGAGTCATGTCTCACACCGGTGGGGAAGGTGGTGCATTTACATGCGAGTTTGGCTTAGAGAGTGGCTACATTTGAGCAATATGGAGGTACTCAGGAGGTAACTCTTAGGCACTCTGAAGCTCTAGGCCTAGTTCATATTTCAGGCACACAGGGTCATAAGCATAATCATCAGTATCAAGGGCTCATCACTAGACCATCCTTCCTTGTTGGTCTTTGCTGTTGCACTTTGGGAGTTATTGCCGTTCCAGTGGGGAATATGACAGAGCTCCCCTGAGTAGGAACTCAGCACTCCCTCAGTTGTCATTTGTAACTGTAACTACTATGAAAATATCCAATATATATCAGAACATTTTTATGTCCCCTATGTACATGCCCTGGAGAACTCCCTCCCAACCATGTGCCCCCCATCAATAATACCACACCAGTGTTCCTCCCCTGCTGTAGTTGAACCTCTCTGTGATCCAAAACTTCTTCAACAATGAAGCCTAATATATTGCTAAAGTCAGTTATTAGAAAAATGAAGTATACTGATGGATTTAAAGATTAGAAATATACTACTAATTTAGAAATACTAAAATAAAGTAAAAATAAATTGGTGTATTAAAAAAATGAAAAGTATTATAAAGCTTTGTTTTTAACATTTTGCCTTTCATCACTGTAGTAGGTGTTGCCCTGTATGTACAATGGCAAGGCACTTTCATTTCTTCCTCAATGTCTACATCCTCTAATTTTTAATTTTGTCTTCAAAATTTTAGATCACAGTATTTCACATATACAATATAGGGGACTTCCATATATCCAACATCATGCCCTTTTCCCCCTTCCCCAGCAATGATCTTTTTACATGTTCCAGAACATTTTCTCATCCCCAAAAGACAGCCTAAATATATTAAGCAGTCACTCCCTTTACTGCCCTCCCTCCAGCCCCTGGCAACCACTAATCTACCTTCTGCCTCTATGGATTTGCCTATTCTGAACATTTCATATAAACAGAATCAGACAATATACAGCCTTTTGTGTCTGGCTTCTTTCACTTAGCACAATGTTTTCAACTTTTGGTCATGTTGTAGCATATAAATGTCAGAGTCTGATTTTGAAACTAGGCATTTTACTCCAGCACTCGTGCCTGTCTTTTTTAATATTTTTAAAAGATTTATTTATTTATTTATTTATTTATTTATCTCCCTTTCCCCTCCCCCCCTCCACTGTGGTTGTCTGTTCTCTGTGTCTATTTGCTGTATCTTCTACTTTGTCCTCTTCTGTTGTTGTCAGCGGCATGGGAATCTGTGCTTTTTTTTGTTGCGTCATCTTGTTGTGTCAGCTCTCCATGTGTGAGGTGCCATTCTTGGGCAGGCTGCACTTTCTTTCACACTGGGCGGCTGTCCTTACAGGCGCACTCCTTGCGCGTGGGGCTCCCCTACGTGGGGGACACCCCTGCGTGGCAGGGCACTCCTTGCGCGTATCAGCGCTGCGCATGGCCAGCTCCACATGAGTCAAGGAGGCCCAGGGTTTGAACCGCGGACCTCCCATGTGGTAGTGGATGCCCTATCTTTTGGGCCAAGTCCGCTTCCCCCTACTCGTGCCTGTCTTGATAGCTCTACTGCATGCCGTCCTAATCTAAAGGACGGTGAGTGCAGTGATGCTTGAGAATAACACCTTTGCAGTCAAGTCGATGCACAAATTAGAGTCTTGTTCTTGATAAAACATTTCTGGTTATAAAACAAATGTAAGATTAATGAAGAAGTAAGTTTCACATATGCAAACTACTTTTACAGATTTATTGGAGTATAATTGGAAAATAAACTGCACATATTTAATGTGTACTATTTGATAAGTGTTAACATACAAATATACCCATGAAACCATCACCATAACCAAAATAATATTGCCATCATTGCCAAATTTTCCTCATGACCCTTTGTAATCTCTTCCTCCTTCCTTCCTCCTCTCAAAGCAACCTCTGGTCTGCTTTCTGTTACTGCGTATTAATTGCATTTCTAAGTAATGCAAAATAGATGGAATCCTAGAGTATGAACTCCTTTTTTTTTTTTAAGATTTCTTTTATTTCTCTCCATCCCCCCCACCCCCATTGTCTGCTGTCTGTGTCCATTCACTCTGTGTTCTTCTGTGTCCGCTTGCATTATCTGGTGGCACTGGGAAATTTTGTCTCTTTTTTGTTGCATCATCTTGCTGTGTCAGCTATCTGTGTGTGCGGCGCCATTTCTCGGTGGGCTGCGCTTTTTTCATGTGGGGTGGCTTTCCTTGTGGGGTGCACTCCTTGCACATGGGGCACCCCTACACGGGGGTTCCCCTGTATGGCACTGTACTCCTTGCACGTGGCAGCACTGTGTGTGGGCCAGTTTACCACATGGATCAGGAGGCCCTGGGGATCGAACTCTGGGCCTTCTATATGGTAGACAGATACTCTATCAATCGAGCCACGTCTGCTTCCCTAATCTCTTATTAATACTGTTGCATGTATCAGAAGTTAATTTCTTTTTGTTGCTCTAATAGTCTATTGTATGGCTATACCACAATTTGTTTATACATTCACCGTTGATGGACATTTGTGTGGTCTCGAGCTTTTGACTATTATAAGTAAAATTGCTATGAATACCTGGCTACAAGTTTTTGTGTGCATATATGTTTTGTTTTTTTGGGGTGTAAAACCTGGAGGTAGGATAGCTGGATTGTATTATATGTCTAATCTTTTAATTTTCTTTATTTAGTTCTCCCCACCCCACACCCCCCGTTGTTTTGTGTTCATTGTCTGCTCTCTGTGTCCATTTGCTGTGTGCTCGTCATTTCTTTAGGAGCCACTGGGAACCAAACCTGGAATCTCTCATGTAAGACAGAGGGCCTCAGTCGCTTGAGCCATCTACACTCCCTACTTTGTTGTGTCTCTCACTGTGTTTCCTCTTGGTGTCTCCTTGTTGCCTCATCTTGTTGCTTCAGCTTGCCATGCCAGCTTGTCGTGCCAGCTTGCTATCTTCCTCAGAAGGCACTGGGAATCAAACTTGGGACCTCCCATTAGGTAGGCAGGGGCCCAAATGCTTGAGTCACATCTGCTTCCCTGTATGTGTAATTTTTAAAGAAACTGCCAAACAATTTTCAAAATGGTTGTACAATTTTACATTCCATCAATAGTGTATGAGAGTTTCAGTTCCTTGTGTTTTTTTCCATCTTAACACATTTTAAAATTGAAATTTAATGTAGATACAGAAAAGTACATATGTTGTAAGTATAGAGTTTGATAATGTGTCAGAGAGGGAATGTGCTCACATAACTATCACTTGGGCCAAGAAATAGAAGCCCCCCTGAGCTCCCCAGCAGCACTATCAATTTCCACCGTCCTCCCCCAAGTGAGCAGCATCCTGACTTCTATCATGATATGCATGAAATCATATACTATGTATTCTTTTGGGCCTGGCCTTTTTGAGAGCATTGTGAAATTCATACATTTTGCTGCATGTAGCAGTGCTTTTTCATTACTGTTATAGCTTGCCATTATACGAATATATCACAATTTGTATATCTGTTCTAATGTACATGGATATCTGGACTGATTTTAATTGGGGACTATTATGCATACTGCTGCATTGAACTTTCTTGAACCCAGCTTTTGGTGAATATATGCACTCATTCTTGGGTATGCATCTAAGAGTGGAAATGCTAGATTTTAGGAATGACTTTTAGTAGATGCTACTAAAGAGTTACAAAATGGTTTTGCTAATCATTATTCCCACTGTATGAGTCGTTCCATATTCTTGCAAAGATATGTGGTCATTTAAATGACGGATGTATAATAGCATTCCATTGCAGATTAAATTTGCATTTTCCTAATCATTAATGAGATTTTTCCTCTCTGTGAAGTGCTATTTAAACCTTTGTCCTTTTTATGTTAGGTTTATGCCCTTCCATTGGTTTGTAGGCATACTTTGTGGGTTCACATTGCAAATGTTTTTTTTTTTCACATTGTGGCATGCCCTTTCACTCTGTTTTTCAGACTGTGCCATTTTACATTCCTACAGACAATGCTGGAGAGAGCTAGTTTCTCCAGAGCCTCACCAGATTTGGTATGATCATTCACTCTTCTTCATTTTAGCTGTACTGTCCGGAATGTAGTGATATCTCATTGTAGTTTGGATTTTTACTTCCTTAATGGCTAATGATGTTGAACACAATTTTCATGTTCATATTTTTACTTATTGGTCATCTGCATCTCCTCTTTGGTAAACTATCTGTGCATGGCTTTTGCTCATTTTTAAAATTGGTTGCTTTCTTTTTTTTTTTTTTGCTCCCCTGCCCTGGTTGTCTGTTCTCTGTGTCTATTTGCTGCATCTTCTTCTTTGTCCACTTCAGTTGCTGTCTGTGGCACGGGAATCTGTGTTTCTTTTTTTCTGTTGCGTCATCTTGTTGTGTCAGCTCTCCGTGTGTGTAGCACCATTCCTGGGCAGGCTGCACTTTCTTTCGTGCTGGGCGGCTTTCCTTATGGGGCACACTCCTTGTGCGTGAGACTCCCCTACGCGGGGGACAACCCTGCGTGGCAGGGCACTCCTTGCGCGCATCAGCACTGTGCATGGGCCAGCTCCACACGGGTCAAGGAGGCCCCGGGGTTTGAACTGCGGACCTCCCATGTGGTAGACAGACGCCCTAATCACTGGGCCAAGTCTGCTTCCCTGTTTTCATTTTCTTAATAAGGTTTTTCACAGCATAGCAGTTTAATTTTGATGAAATCCAAATTATTAACATTTTTTTAATGGGTCTTTATCATGTGTCATGTCTGAGAACTCTTTGCCTGGCTCTATATTCCAAAGATTTTCTGCTATGTTTTCTTATAAAAAATTCATAGTTTTACATTTTCCATTGAACTCTACAATCTGTTTTGAATTAAGTGTTGTAAAACATGTAAGGTTTAGGTCAAGATTCTTCCCCCCCCCCCTATTTATATCCAATTATTCATGCATCATTTGTTGAAAAGACTGTCTTTCCTCCATTAAGTTGCTTTTGCACTTTTGTCAAAACTCAATTGAGCCTATTTGTACTGGCCTATTTCTGGGTTCTTTCTTTTGTTGCAGTTATCTAAGGTGTCTATTCTTTCATCAATACCACTCTGTCTTAATCACTGTCACTATATATTAAGTCTTTTTTTTTTTTAAAGATTTATTTATTTATTTTTCTACCCCCCCTCCCACCCCGGTTGTCTGTTTTCTCTATTTGCTGCGTCTTCTTTGTCCGCTTCTGTTGTTGTCAGCGGCATGGGAATCTGTGTTTCTTTTTGTTTCGTCGTCTTGTTGTGTCAGCTCTCTGTGTGTGCCGCACCATTCCTGGGCAGGCTGCACTTTCTTTCGTGCTGGGCGGTTCTCCTTACAGGGCGCACTCCTTGCACGTGGGGCTCCCCTACGCGGGGAACACCCTGCGTGGCAGGGCACTCCTTGCGCGCATCAGCACTGCACATGGGCCAGCTCCACACGGGTCGAGGAGGCCGGGGTTTGAACCGCGGACCTCCCATGTGGTAGACGGACGCCCTAACCGCTTGGCCAAGTCCGCCGCCTATATTAAGTCGTTACATTAGATAATTAGAGTGATTCCTCTCACCTTATTCTTCTTTTTGAAGATGGGATTAGCTCCTCTAGTTCCTTTGCATTTCCATATAAATTTTAGAATAAGCTTGACTATACAACAATGTTTCTGGGATAGCTATGTATTATGCTGCTAGATCAATTTGGGGAGAACTGACATCTTTACTACACTGAGTCTTCCACTTCATGAGCACTGTATGTCTCTCCATCTTTTTACACCTTCTTTGATTTCTTTCATCTGCATTTTGCAATTTTCAGTGTACAATTACTCTATGTGTCTTGTTAGATTTATCCCTAGGTATTTCATTTTTGGAAAGCAATTGTAAATTGCACTGTATTTTAAATTTTGGTTTCCACATGTTCCTTTTCATGTATGGAGTATGATTGATTTTTTTAAACCACTCACAGTAAAAGTTTATTCATTTGAACCCATTTATTAATAATCTTTAATTATTCAGAAAATAAATAGGGTTAAATTATATTACATATTTTATGAAAAGAATTATTATATAAATTCTGAGAGTGTGACTAAACTGTTATCACATCGATATTAATGATAGGTAAATGACATATATTCTTTAAAGTATTTTTTTGTGTTGCAAAAGACCATGTGAGGAGGATGAAATGCAAGCTACGGACTGGGAGAAAATATTTGCACATACTATATATATAAAAAGACTTGTATCTAGAATATATTCTAAAATATATATAGAATTATTATAGTATTCATAAAGATCTAGTTGGTGGATCTCTTTTTTCAACTGAAATTTGTATATTGAGATAATTGTAGATTCACACACAGTTAGTTGGAAAGCATAATACAGACAGATCCGGCATATAACCTTTACCCTGTTTTCCTTAAAGGATGAATTTTGCAAACTGTAGTGCAATATCACAATCAGGATATTGACATCGATGCAATCTTCCAATCTTAGATTTCCCATTTTCCTTGTATTCATGTGTGCGTGTGTTTAGTTCTATGCCCTTTTATTACACGTGCAGATTCATGTATCCACCCCAGCAATCAAGATACTGACCAGTTCCATCACCACAAGAACCCCCCACTTTGCCCTTTTTTAACCACGTCCATCACCCTCCAGATTCCCCACAAGCCTCCATCCCTAACCCCTAGCAACCAACCGTTAATCTGTTCTCTGTTCCTAAAACTTTGTCATTTAAAAAATTTTGTATAAATGGAATCATGTACCATGTGCGCTTTGGGGATTGGATGTTTTGACTCAGTGTAATACCCTGAAGAGTCATCTGAGTCACTTAATCTGTTGATAGTCTGTCCCTTTCCCTTGCCGAGTAGCCTTCCATGGTAGGCATGTACCACAGTCTAACCATTCATCTGATGAAGGGCATCCGGGCTATTTCCAGGTTTTTACTATTATAAATAAAGCTGCTGTGAACATTTGTGTTAGTATACATTTTCCTTTCTCTGGATAAATGCTGGGGAATGCAATTAAAGGGTTGTATGAAAATTCCACGTTTAGTTTTTATAAGAAACTGACAAACTATTTCCTAGAGTGGCTATATCATTTATATTCACATCAGCAACATAAGTGATTTGGTTTCTCCATATTCTTGCCATCATTTCCTTTGTTACTGTTTTTTATTTTAGTCGTTTTGTTAGATGTATAGTGATATTTCATTGTGGTTCTGATTTGGGTTTCCTTAATGGCTAATGATATTGAACATCTTTTCATGTTTTTATTTGCTGTATCTGAATCCTCTTCAGTGAAATGTCTCTTCATGTCTCTTACCCATCTTCTAATTTCTAATTGGATTGTTTGTTTTTACTACAATATTTGACAGTTCTTTATGTATTCTAGATACTAGTCATTTGTTGGATATGTGAGTTGCAAATATTTCTCCCAGACTGTAACTTGTATTTCTTCCTCCCCACATGGTTGTTTGTTTGTTTTAACACAAAGTTTAAAATTTGATGTGGTACAAGTTATCAATTTTTTTCTTTCATGGATCATGTTTTTAGTGTCAAATCTAAGAACACTTTGTCTAACCTCAACCCCAAAGATTTCTCCTATGTTTTTTCTTTTTACATTTTATATTTAGGTCCATGATCCATTTTAAGTTAATTTTTATAAAAGATATGAGGTTTAGGTCAAGGTTAATTTTTTTTTACCTAATCTCAAAATACTCGAGCACTACAGACTTGCCTATCTGGACCTTTCATGTAAATGGAATCAGACACTCTATGGCCTTTTGTGCCTGACTTCTGCTTAGCGTAATGTTTTCAAGCTTCTACAGTGTTGTGGTATGTATCAGCACTTTGTTCCTTTTTATGATTGAATAATATTCCATTGTATATCTATACCCCATTTTATTTATCCATTCCTCAGTTGATGGACATTTGGGTTGTTTGCACTTGTTGAGTTCTGTGAATAGTGCTGCCAAGAACATTCATGGACATGTTTTTGGGTCACCATATGTTTTCATTTCTCTTGCGTCTGTACCTAGGAATGAGATTTCTGGGTCATATGGTGACTCTATATTTGACCTTTTGAGAAACTGCTAAACTTTTTTCCATAGCAGTGGCACAATTTTATATTCCTGCCAGTAGGGTATAAGGGTCCCAATTTCTCCGCATACTTGCCAACACTTGTTGCTCTTCCTTCCCTCCCCCTCGGTTCCCTTCCCCTCCTTTTCCCTTCCCTTTCATTATAGCCATACTAATGGCTGTGAAATGGTATCCTATTATGCTTTTTGATTTGTGTTTCCTAATGACTAATCATGTTGAGCATCTTTTCATGAACTTGTTGGTCATTTGTGTATCTTCATTGCAGATGCCTACTCATGTCATTTGCCCATTTAAAAATTTTGTTGTTGAGTTGTAAGATTTCTTTACGTATGCTGGATACAAGACCCTTATCAAGTATATGATTTTCAAATATTTTCTTCCATTCTGTGGACTGTCTTTTTACTCTCTTGGTAATGTCCTTTGATGCACAAAAGTTGTCATTTTAATGACTATTTAAATTTTTTTTCTAGAATTTCTAATTTTTCTTTTTTCAAAATTGATCTGCTTCATCCTGTCTTGTTCATTCGTTATAGTTTCTACATTTTAAAAAGTTGCTTTAATCATTTTAAGCATATGTTATTTATTATCTTTTTCTGAGAGCTCCATTGCCTTTGGCTCACAGGATTTTAATTATTCTTTATGGAGTTGTGTGCCTCAAATGTTTTGCAAGTTTTAATTGTGAACAAATCTTCACCAGGAGCTGTTTTCTGTTAAAGTTCTGCTATGGGTGTGGAAGTTGCCTAACCAAAAAGTGGTACATTTGCCTCTGCTTATGATCCAAGGGGTTCTTTCCTTCCAAAACAATTTTAATGTTAATTTCAGGTTTCTGGGGTGACAGACAAGGAGAGAATGGGGAGGGCCTGCAAATGGGTATGGGGGGTGAGGGTGGTGGTGATGAAAATGTCCTGGAATTAAATAGTTGTGATCCAACTTTGTGAATATATTAAGAATCACTAAACTTTGTCCTTTAAAAGGTCAGTTTTATGGTATGTAAATTATATCTTGATTTTTTAAAAAAGAAAAAAATTATCCTGTCTGCACCGTGTAAGTGATAAAAATTTAGCCTGCCCGTCCCCATGGAGCTCCAGGTCAGTCTCTTTGTTGCATTCCTGAGCTTGCGGATAGAATTTTTTCGTTTCCGTTTTAAAGAGAAAGCAGCTCTTCAAGACTCCTAGCTTGATATGGTGTCTTTATTTCAACTTCTTGCCTTGTACATACCTGAGACGTTGGCTCCTGCCTCTGTGGGAGGAGTGGAGTGAGGGGGGTGGGAGTATATGGGGACCTCTTCTATTTTTTGATTGTAACATTTAAAAAAAAATAAAGAGTGAAAAAAAATAATCCCAACCTCAGGCTCTTAAATCCTAGGTCTAATACCCACTTGAGTCACCACGAATTCTCTTCCTTCTTACCTTCTCATTTGCATTCCCTTGGCATTTTGGGCACTGGGGATTTTTTCCCCTTGCTTTAGAACTGTCTCTCTGCATCAACTAATTATTTTTAAATGGTGGATAATATTCCACAGTGTTGCTATTGTGCATTTAATTATTTATTTTTAAAAGATTTATTTATCTTCCCCCCTTCCCCTCCTCCCACTCTGCTGTTTTTGCTGTCTTGTGTTGCCTTCTCTTCTCATTTTCTCTCCTCTGGCATTCTCCGGGATTCGATCCTGGAGACCTCTGATGGGGAGAGAAGATCCCTGTCAATTGTACCACCTCAGTTCCTGGTTTCTGCTGCACTTCACTTTGACTCTCCCCTTGTCTCTCTTTTGATGCGTCATCATCTTGCTGCGTGACTCACTTGCACGGGGCACTGGCTCACCACGCCAGCACTTGTGTGGGCACTGGCTTGCTGCGCAGGCACAATTTCTCTTCTTCTTTTTCACCAGGAAGCCCCAGGGGTCGAACCGAGGTCCTCCCATTTGGTAGGTGGAAACTCTATCGCTTGACCTACATCTGCTTCCCCTGTGCATTTATTTAATACTCCTTATTTTGCCATTACAAATAACTTCAATAAAAATTCTTGTGCATATGTTCTTACAAACTGATTCATTTAGTTCATGTCAGGTAGAATTCCACAAGTGGGATTGTTGTGTCAAATATATGTGCATTTTGATGTCAATACCTATTGCCAGATATCTTTTTTAAAAAAATCAATTTTATTGATATATATTAGTAAAGCGTGTAATTCCTCCAAGGCATAAAATCAATGGTATTTGCTATAATCACATAGTTGTGCATTCATCATTTCAATCATTTTTAGAGCATTTTCATTATTTCAATATTAATAATAAACAAAAAAAAAAAAGAAAAAAGAAAGAAAGAGAAAGAAACAAACAAGGAAATTCCTTACCTTTCAATCTCTCTATGCTTCCCCTACTGTACATAGCTGTTGTTTCTGGCTATTCTATCCACAGTATATAATCAATGGCTTTTAGTATAACCACAATATTGTACATTCATCATCTTAAACATTCTAGAACAATTTCATTTTTCCAAAAATGAAGACTCCAAACCCCTTGGCATTCCTTCCTCAGACCTACATAACAACTAATCTTTCATATTTATGAATTGATTTATATTTACGTTTTATATAAATGGAATCATACAATATGTATCTTGTCTCCTTCACTTAGAATAATTTTTTTGGTCTGACATTATTATTGTGTAGTATTAGCTTACATTTGTTCAGCCTCAAGGAAAAATGCTCTTATATATACAATGCTACCCATATTCATATTTCACATAATACATTTATATTTCACATAATATATTTAGTCCATAATAGGGCAATCATACAGTATTTATCCTTTTGTGCTTGGCTTGCTTCGCTCAACATAATGTCCTCCAGGTTCATCCATGTTTTCATATATTTCACGACTGCTAGAAACCTTTTAAAAAATGTTATAGAATTTCTCACACCCCCACTAACAGTGTACAAGGCTGCCCATTTCCCTATATGCCTTGCCATCTCTTTGCTTGGTAGGTAGAAGCTGGACTGAAGTCCTGTGTTCTGAGGATGCTTCCAAGGGGTCTACGGGCAGTGGAGGTGGGGCAAGGAGAGAGAGGATATATTGGACTACTTCTCATTGGGCAAATGGGTTATTTGAGTAATTAATTTTGTAAACGGAGTGGGAGAGAAAATTTATGAGGTTTGTGAAGCAGATTTTATCAGTTGTGGAAGACATAATGCATACTAAAGCTGAGACCTGCCCGTCTTGTCAGTCATAGGCTTGTAAGTCATATATCACATACCAGTTAGCCCATAAAGATAATTCCCAGGCCCCCATTAATGTGGTTCTAGTGTCAGTTCACTTGTTCTTGAATTCAATTTTATTCAGGCCTTACTCTTTGGGCCCACCTCTCAATTTTTGTTCTCAAAGAGATTAGCTTTGACTGCTGTCCTCTCTGGCTCAGGTCAAGGCGTAAGCTCTCAGGATGCGGGCTTCATTCTTCTCTCCCAGCTTTTGCCTGTCTTGGGCAGTGATCCTTGCCTTATACTCCCTTGGTCACTCTTCAGTTCTACTCCTGGACTGCTTATGAAGGGTTGGATTTGGAAGTTGGAAGAGAACAGCCATCCAGCCACTGCAACCTGTGAATATTTCTTTTGCTATCATAGCATTGGAAGTTTAGGAGAAGATAAATGACAGAAATGAGTGTCTTACTGAGAATATTCCCATGTAAAAAATGAACAATGCTGTTTTTGAATGAATGGTAAGGGAATGGAGAATATTGGTTAACAAGCAGTAAGGTAATGAAGCTCGGAGTTTTAAGCAGAGAGGGTTTATTAGAAAGAAAAGTTATATCAAGCAATACTTTGTAACTTATTTTGATAGTTTTTAAATGAGAGAAGATACAGATGTCAGACACATAAATGTCAGCATCACCTTTTAAAAAGTGTTTGAAACTTTCACCAGTAAAATTTAAGATGGCTGGGAATTAGAAACATAGTCACATCGTTTGCAGTCTGCTTGAGAGAGTGCAAATGGCAAATGGTACTGGTCAGCAGTGGGTTGAGATGTTTAAACAGAGGTTGTAGAGTCTGAAAACTATTGCTGGAATCTACAACCCTTAAGAAATAGGTCTAGGAATCCAGGAGTTTCTGAGCAAGTATATTTGTGGGAAAAAGTTTAAGTTATGTCCTCTTGGAAATCTTAATTGACTTCTCAACAAGGTGTTGAGGGTGGACTGTGCTTTATGGAAATGGACATTTTATGTTCAACAGTGGCAGCCAGCCTGGCTCTAACTGCTGCTCTGTAAATTCATGCTCTCTATTGTGGTTGATTTCCTACTCTAATTGGTGTGGGATTCAGAAAGGTTTTCCTATAAAGTGAGATGGTCAGTATTCTAAATCCTTGTGGTTTATTTTATATAAAATATTCCATTTATTTTCTTGAGTAACTTTGGGGTTATTGTATTCATGTTATTTTCGTGATTAAAAGGAACAAACTTTTTTTAAATTCAGGAATAGACTGCATTCTGTTTTTAATTTCTCCTAGAAATGGGACTGCTTGACAGACTTTTTTTTTGGAATACCATCAACTGGTTAATCTGAGTGTACTATGTGAGGGAGATAGCAAAGCTCTTTTAGATCTCATGTCTCCTAATTTGATTCTCAGGAAAGATCTTCCCAACTACATATTTCTGATAGAAAAGAGGTGCCCTGGTATATATATATATATATATAGGATATAATGAAAAATATTTTGAAGCTGTGCAAAAGGCAATTTCTAGAGCCATTGATTAAAATTTTTTCCTATTTTTACTCATCATAGAAAATACTTCTGTCTTTGAGGGAAATTGTTTCCCATTTATTTTCTTCCTGATTTTATCTGTGCTATATATATATATTGTTTGTCTTTGCTTTTTCCTCTATTCCTTTAAGAACAATCTTAAAGAAAACATTGAAAAAGAAAAAAAAAATCACTCATAATCCTGTCACTCCATGTCAGGAACAGTTCTCCCTTTTTTTTTTTTTAATTGATTTGAGTTATCTTTGTAAATTTTTTCCATAAGTAATTAGTTTATCGTCTTGTTTCCTGCTTTTTTACTCCACTTAAAATATTATAAACACTTCTCCATGTATTTACATAGCCTTTCATCACCATCATATGCTTTTACGATTTCATAATTTGAAAACTCGAAATTGTAAATTTACTTAACTGTTTCAGTGGAAGTTATCCTAAAATGCAACAGAAATATTCTCACTCCTTTTCCCCAAAGAGGCATTAGGACATTTGATCTCTTTTCAGTACTAGGCTAATTTTTGGAATGGCAGTCAGAGAAATAAAGGTGCTCAATTAGCTAAGAGTTCAGCTCAGAGACAAATTTTAAGAAATGATTTTATTCCAAAAAACATCATTCTTTTTTGGAAAGAGAAAGAAAAAACACCAACAAATTAGCCTTAATTCCAATGCTGATACTACCACTATATTATCTCTTTTTGTATTTGTACATACTTTCACCCAAATCTGGTTTCTTTTCTTATCTTGTCCTTTTTAAAAATGACATAACACACAAATACATTATTATTGTAAAAGATTTGAATAATTATTAAGTGGAGAGGAAACCATAAATTTCCCCTTTCTTCTAGTGCATACATCTCCCCTTCTTCCAGAGGTAAATTACTATTAAATATTTGGTGAGCATAATTCAAATTTACTTCTATGTTGTTACAGACATATAAGTACATAATAGTTACTTCTTTTCTTTTTATAAATAAGATCATACTTATCTTATTCTGTATCTTGCTTTCTCACTTTAAAATATGTTAGAGCAAGTTCATGGGTTTTTTTTAATTCTACAATTATTTTTTTAATTTTTATTTTTTTAAATTCATTTTTTAAAATATTACATTAAAAAAAATATGAGGTCCCCATATATCCCCCACCCCCCTCACTCCACTACTCCCCCCATAGCAACATGGGCTATGATGTGGACCATTGACCATGAGGTGCAGAGATGCTCAGAGATGTATTCACCAAGTGCAATGAACGTCTCATGATGATGGAGTTCATGTTAGTATATGTATTCTCTTTAACAGCCACTTAGTATTCCATGGAAGGGATTATATCAGACTTTAAAAATGTTTCCTCTATTAATGGACATTTAGGTTTGTTTTTTTTCCCAAAGATTTATTTTTTATTTATTTCTCCTCACCCCCCCCCCCAGTTGTCTGCTCTCTGTGTCCATTTGCTGTGTGTTCTTCTGTGACTGCTTATATCCTTATCAGCAGCACCGGGAATTTGTGTTTCTTTTTGTTGCGTCATCTTGCTGTGTCAGCTCTCCATGTGTGCGGTGCCATTCTTGGGCAGGCTGCACTTTCTTTCATGCTGGGCGGCTCTCCTTATGGGGTGCACTCCTTGCACTTGGGGCTCCCCTATGCGGGGAACTCCCCTGTGTGGCAGGGCACTCCTTGCGCGCATCAGCACTGTGCATGGGCCAGCTCCACACGGGTCAAGGAGGCCCAGGGTTTGAACTGCGGACCTCCCATGTGGTAGATGGACGCCCTAACCACTGGGCCAAGTCTGCTTCCCTGTTATTTTTTTCTGTAACAAACAATGCTGCTACAGATATCCTTGTGCATTTTCTTTGAAATGTGTGAGAATTCCTATAAGGAAGCTCCCTATAAGTGAATTTCAAGTTCAAAGGGTAAGCATGTTAAAAAGATAGAAAGTTTAGTAGTAGATGAGAATTGTGATTAATAATATAATACAGGAATATTTTATTATTTTTTAAAGATTTATTTTATTTATTTCTCTCCCCACCCCCCTGTCTGCTCTCTGCGTCCATTTGCTGTGTGTTCTTCTGCGTCCACTTGCGTTATTCATCAGCACTGGGAAACTGCATCTCTTTTTTGTTGCATCATCTTGCTGTGTCAGTTCTCCGTGTGTGCAGTGCCACTCCTGGGCAGGCTGCGCTTTTTTCATGTGGGACGGCTCTCCTTGCAGGGTGCACACCTTGCACATGGGGCACCCCTACGTGGGGGCGCCCCTGCGTGGCAGGGCACTCCTTGCACGCGGCTGCACTGCATGTGGGCCAACTTACCACATGGGTCAGGAAGCCCCGAGGATCAAACCCTGGGCCCTCCGTATGGTAGACAGACACTCTACCAGTTGAGCCGTGTCTGCTTCCCAGAATATTCTTCTACTACAGGGTGTTAAGAATGTAGTGATACATGGGAAAAATATAACTAATGTAATTTATGGTCTATAATTAAGAACATTATAATGTTTTTGTAGTAAAAACAAAGTTGGTATGGTACTTTCTTAATTCTAAAGGTAAAAACAGAATAGGATTAAGCATTTTTTCCCCTTTTTCACATT
Organism: Dasypus novemcinctus; assembly: GCF_030445035.2. Taxonomy (NCBI): domain Eukaryota; kingdom Metazoa; phylum Chordata; class Mammalia; order Cingulata; family Dasypodidae; genus Dasypus; species Dasypus novemcinctus. Next base: position 78,939,333 of record NC_080678.1, on the reverse strand, counting down.
TTACATTAATAAAGAGATATTGATTATGTCATTTAAGTAATCTTTTTCATCTGTGTATCTTTCTGAACACTAGACGAACAACTGAGTTAGCAGTTGGAATTAAATGAGATAAAAGTGCCCAAAAAAGATCTTTTTAGGAGTAATGTTTCCATAACTTGTTGAACTGCATTTTTCTATTCTTTTTTTTTGTGAATTTGAAATAAAAATTTAAAAAAGTTTAATAAAAAAAAAAAAGTTTGAGAGATACTGTCATACTTCCTTCATTTTCCATCCTCTCCAATAGTATGTTAGGGTGTTTGTTTCCTTTTATTCTTGTCAAGTTTCATATTATAAAACCTTAAAAATTGGCAATCTGCTGGAGGTGGGGAATGCTCTTTATAGTTTTAAGTTGCGTTTCCTTGCTTTATGGAGGAGACTGCTAAATGTCCTCCAGTATCCACCTTCTTTCTTTCAGTAAACACTGTGTTTTCCAGCTGTCTTCACACTTCAGTTAGTTCATGCTAATGGATATAGGAATGGAAGTGATGTATGGGCTCCTCACGGTCTTCTTTTCCTTTACAACAGCAGGAAATAGTGCTGAGTGGAACATTTTTGGGGGGCCATATATTAAGATTTGCAGAGCTGCCCCTCCAGCTCAACCAACTGCTTCATGCATAGAACCCATTTATCACACCTATCTTTTTTCAGTCCTTCTATTTTGGGATCTCTTTGTTACAGCAGCTAGGCCTCTGCACTAACGAATACTGTTATCTTTTCAAGTTTATTGGACATTTGTACTTTTTCTTCTGTAATGTGCTTGGTCAAATCATTTGTCTATTTTTCAGTTTTGGTCTTTTTTTTGAGGTAACCTGGGTTGGGGATTGAACCCTGGCCCTTGTGTGTGGGAAGCCAATATTCAACCACTGAGCCACATCAGCTCCACTGAGTTGGTTTTAAAAATTTGTTTGCTCGTTGTTTGTTTCCTTGTTTCTAGGAGATACTGGGAACTGAACTCGGGACTTCCCGTGTGGGAAGCTGGCACTTAACCATGTGAGTCACATCCGATTCCCAGTTTTGGTCTTTTAAAATATTTTATTGGGTAATCTTCATATATTCTGGAAATTTCTCCACTATTAAAAATGTTGCAAATATTTTTTCTGCTTGACTTTATTTGCTGTATCTTTCAAGAGAAAGCAATATAGTTGTGTGTTGTTTTTAAAATAAACACATTACAAATTTTGTTTGACTCATTTTGGATAAGAGGGAAATAAATTTTTCCAACCAGTTCAAAGGAACAATCCAAAGAACAGACATATCAGATATATTGGAATGAATGTGCAAAGGCAGGCAAACTTGCTTCTTGCATAATAGAAGAGGGAACTCAATTGAATCTTTACAGGACAGAATTCATTTTCATGTTCAAAAGCAAGAATTATTTTCATTGCTCTCAGTTATCTGTAACTTACAGAGTTGCAAAATAGCTCAAAGGCAACGAAGGACTAAACAGATAACCTGGGAAGGTGTTCACTAAAAATGCATGTTTTTCCATTGGAGACACCAAGTCATCTTTTTTGCTAATCCAAATTTCCTTACTTATTATAACATTCTGGTTGATATGTTGTCTACTTATCTGTTGTTTTTTATTTTGTTTTTGTTTATTTGTGCATCTTCCCCCCCTAGCTAGGTAGTAAGCTCCTCTGGGGGCAAGAACTGTGTCTTGTATTATTTTTGTCTCCCCAGATTTTTCCAGATACAGTGCTGGATGAAAAACTGGTATTTTTTGACTTGTTGGTGGAATGAACTAATCACATCTGGGTGTTTTGGCAACCATGATAGATATTAGATCTTTTTTTAAAAATTATTTTTATTAAAACAGTTGTAGGTTTACAGGAAAAAAACCATGCAAATAGTACATTGTTCCAATCACACTTTCCCCATTGGATAGTAGGTGCTCATGGCATGTTTTTCAACAGTACACAATTACGAACATGACCTTGGAGGGGTACAGAAGACTGAAGTTTTAAATTTAATTAGATCATTTCTGTAAATCTTTTACTTGATCACATATAGGTTTTATATGTTCCTTAAAAAGACTATTCCATTCCAGGGTCATAATCTCTTTTCTTAATACTTTTATTAAAAAAATGTTTTAAATCCCTCTGAAGTTCATTTTAGTGAAGATATGAAGTAGGTAACTAATTTTTTTTTATTTTTCCAATTAGTATCTGTTATCTTGTTTCCTCACTGATTTAAAATACCAATATGATGTGTTGTAAATACCCACATTTATATGTGGATCAATTTTGGGGCTATTCTAGTTCGTTGTTCTGTTCATCTTATCCTGAAACATTAACAGCCTGTTATTTAAATGTTTTTGTCAAGAAAATTTTCAAATATACACAAAAATAGAGGAAATCGTGTAGTGTCAATATAACCTTACTCAGACTCAAATAAGTAGCAACATTTTGCCATCCTTGCTTACTCTATCCCTTTTCTATCTACTGTTGAATTGTTTTAAAACATTTAAAAATGTGAAGAGACATGACTTTTCACTCCTGAATGCTTCCATACACATCTCCAAAAACCCCCAGCATTTTCTTATATGACCACAATACCATTATTGCCTCTAAAAAATAGCAATAACTCCCTAATATTATTTAAGGGCCTATCCATGCTTATATTTTTCTGGTATAACAAAGTTAGAAATCCTATATCAATATAGTCTGGTTTTATACCTTGTAGGCCAAGTCTCCTTTGCATTATTATTTTAAAAAAATATATACATATGTATTTACTATTCTTGTATATTTTCTCTGTCAGGTGGAATTTCCATCTTCTTGTCAAATTCCATAAACAATGTACTCTATTGTGAATTTCTTTGGATCACATTAAAGTTATAAATTAACTTTTGGAGTTTTGACAGTTTTACAGTATTGATTCTTTCCATCCAGAAACATATTTCTACATTTATTTAGGTCTTCTTTCATGTCCTTTGGTAAAGATTTAGAGTTCTTTTCAGGTAGTTTTTCACATTTCTTTCTTTTTTCCCCCTCCTCTGTTGATGTTCTTCCCTTTCTGCCTTCTTTTTGATTATTTGAATATTTATATTTTTACTTCTATTTTAATTTTCTGTAAGCTTTTTAAGCTATACTTCTAAGTGTTATGCATTTTTTCCTCTATTTTTTGGTGTTGGTTTTTTTGGGGCTTACAATATACATCCCTAAATTTTTTTTAAACAAATCAATTTTATTGATAATATTAATAAAGCATACAATTCACCCAAAATGTATAATCATGTATTTGGTGTAATCACATAGTTGTGCATTCATCACTTCAGTATTACTAGAGCATTTTTATTATTTCAATAACAACAATAACAGTAACAATAAAAAACAGACAAAAAAAAAGAATATTCTTCACCTCTCAATCTCTCTATGCTTCCCCTGCCATACATAGCTGCTATTTCTTGCTATTCTTAAATAGTTATTTATTTATTTTTAAGCATTTTTATTGAGATACATTCACATACCATTAAATCTATGCAAAGTGTATAATCAACGGCTTTTAGTATAACCACAATGTTGTACATTCTTCACCACAAAAGATTTTAGAACAATTTCATTACTCCAAAAAGAAAAACTCCACACCCCTTAGCAGTCACCTCTCAATCCCTCTGTCTTTCCCCAGCTTTATATAACCACATATCTAATTTCATCTTTATAGACTAATTTATATTTACATTTTATAGAAATGGAATCATACAATATGTAGTACTTTGTGTCTGTTGTCTTTCACTTAGCACGTTTCTTTTTTTGCCTGCTATTGATATAGTATTAACGTATTTTAGTTCAGTTTCAAAGAAAAACAGTCTTACATATGCAATTTTACCCAAATTCATATTTCACACGAGGTTTTACTGTGCTATACATTCTCTAGCAAAGGGAGCTTACAAAATACATCATTAAATTTTTTAAAAATTGAGTTTATTCTTCATTTAACTTTTAAAACACTATTATAGTTGAGTATTAAAACAAAAACTATAGCAACTAGTGAGCATATTATGATTACAGTCCTTCTCTTATTCGCTACTGCATATAAGATGCCAGTAGTGAGTTGTCATTCACTGCCCGCCACTAAGAGGGTTGACACTAAACCCCACCTCTGGGGTGACGGCCACTGTCCTCATATGCTTCTCCATGGTAACGGCTGTCTTTCCTGATTGGAATCAAAGTTCACTAGTTCTACCTGATCCATTTCATCAGCTTCTTCTATTTCTTTCCTCTAAGGTAAACGTTTTTCCAGCAAAGGTAGTTTTATCAGGTGAGAGAAAGCCATTCTTGGGAAAGTTTACCTTAAATTTCGATGACTAGGTAACCCTTTTCCTATGTCCTGCGATAAACTGGCATGCCTTCATTTACACACACTTGATATCTCCAGGCTTGACAGTCTGACCTGGATGAGAGGTGATGACTATGACTCGGTAGTCAAGAGTGAATGTTGGTTTTTGGAAGCCAGGCAGTGCTTCAACCAGCTGTATGTCCATACACATGAAAAGGTCTTCTCTTCATTGATAAAAGCAGCACGATCCTTGGGGTCTAAAACAATATCTCCTGGCTCCAGTTGTGGCTCTGGGTTGGAATGTCATCTTATGGCCCATCTTTCATGCCTTTATCAATATGAACTTCTCGAATCTACTTTGCTCAAACTATCTTCCTTCCATTGCAGCTTTTACATCTATCTTTAGGACTGATCTGTCCCTCATGGTCCTGGCACTCTGTACACACAGACTGAATTTGCTGAGCCCTTCCAGGTCCTGGCTGATGAATTCTTATTTGCCGTCCATTACCTTGACAATTAGGATAGCACTCTGCTACTCCTTTCTTACCACCTCGACCTTCACATTTGTCACAAACCACATTCTTTTGTAGAGCTAGTGTTCTTGTTGCAATGTTATGTAAATCTTCTAAGGTTACTGAGAGCTGATGTATAATGTTTTTACCTTTCCTTTCTCCTGCATCTTTCCACCACTTCCAAAAAAACTATCTAAGATGTCCATGAGGGAGCCAAACCCCCACCTGCTCCACCCTTTTTTATGGCCTCTTCTCCTTTGTCATGTAACTCTCTTTTCTTTGCACTAGAAACACTTAATAAGCTTGAGAAATCTGTTGAAACTACTTGCCCTCCTTCGGATTCTTATTAGGGTGTATTCACTCCTGTGAGCCTTTTTCAACTCTTCCTGGGTGACACTGGGTTTGACCCAAAACATGAGAGTAAGTGTTCACCTCTTCCAGCCATTGAACAGGCCGGGAGTGGTGGAGGGAGTGGGAAGGAGTGCGCTCGTGTGCAGAGCTTGGCCAGTTGTCTCTCCTCCGCCTTTCACTGAACATTCTGGAAAGTTCTCTACATCCTTACGTTTTTACAGTTCACTTAGAGTTAATATTGTATTATTTTATGTAAACTGTAGAAATCTTACAACTATATGGATCCAGTTATGGCTTCTCACCATTACACTATAGTTGTAATATGTTTTGCATATTCATACCCCTTGAGCCCCATATGTTATAACTTTTGCTTTAAATATTTCTTTGTATTTGAAAAAAATGAGGAAATTATCCCTTTATATTTATCCATATACTAACCATTTCTGATGCTCTTCACTCCTTTCTAAAGATCCAAAACTTCCTTTGAAATAGTTTCCCTTAAGCCTGCAGCATTTCCTTTATCATTTCTTGTAGTACAGGTCTGTTGGTGATGCATTCTCCTAGTTTTCTTTTATCTAAAGATGTGTTTATTTCGCTTTCATTTTTTAAATGCTGAATGTAGAACTCCTGGTTGACAGGTGTGATGGTTAGGCTAATGTGTCAACTTGACCAGGTTAATTGTGCCTAGTTGTTTGGTCAAGCAAACACTGGGCTGTAATACAAGGACATTTATGGACTTTAGTCACCAGTGATTTTACTGCATAGATAGCTGATTACATTTACATCAACCAGGAAGATTGCTGTCAGCAATGAGTTGATGCTTTATCCAATCAGTTGAATGCCTTAAAAGGGGAAGTGATTTCAGCATTCAGAAAAAATTTCCCTGCTTGTCTTTGGACAGTCAACGTCTCCTGGAAACTCATCAAGGACCTTCTTTGAACTTTCACCGGAGCCCCTGGATTGCAGCCTGACTCTGTAACCTGGACTTGTGCATCCCCACAGTCATGTGAGAGTCTCTTACAAAATTTCTTACTATTGACAGATAGCTCTTGTTGATTCTATTTTCCCTAGAGAACCCTGACTAATACAACAGGTTTTTCTTTCAGCATTTTGAAGATGTTGTTTGACTGTCTTTTGGCCTTCATTATTTATGAGAAATCAAGAGTAATCCAAATCATCGTTCCCCCTGTACATATTATGTCATTTTTCTCTGGCTGTTTTTAAGACTTTCTATTTATCTTTGGTGTGCAGAAGGTTGACTTTGATGTCCCTACACATGGTTTTCATATTTATCCTGCATGAGATGCACTGAGCTTTTTAAATCTGTAAATTATTTCTTTTACCACATTTGGGAACATTTTGGCCATTATTTCTTCAAATGTTTTTCTGTTCCATTCTCTTATCTCCTCTACTGGGACTTGAATTACATGAATGTTACACTTTTTGATATTGTCCTACATGTTGCTAAGTCTCTGCTAATTTATTTTTATTTTTGTTTTTTAGATTGGATAATTTCTATTGCTCTATCTTCAAATTTATTGGTGCTTTCTTTCTGTAATCATCAATCTGTTGTGATATATTTCAGATACTGTATTTTTCAGTTATAGAATTTCTCGGTTATTTTTTTAAAAAATTAATTAATTAATTTGTCTCTCCCCTGCCCCCCTCATTGTTTTGCATTCATTGTCTGCTTTCTGTGTCCATTCTCTGTGTGTTCTTTTGTGTCTGCTTGTCTTCTCTTTAAGCGGCACTGGGAACCAATCCTGGGACCTTCTGGAGTGGGAGAGAGGCACTCCGTCTCTTGCATCACCTCAGCTTCCTGGTCTGCTGCATTTCTTATTGTCTCTCCTCTGTGTCTCTTTTTGTTGTGTCATCTTGCTGCACCAGCTCTCTGCATGGGCCAGCACTCTGTGTGGGCCTGTTTTCCTGCATGGGCCAGCACTCCACATGGGCCAGTTTGCTGCCTGGGCCAGCTTGCTTTTCATGAGGAGGTCCCAGGAATCAAACCCTGGATCTCCTATGTGGGAGATGGGAGCCCAATCACTTGAGCCACATCTGCTTCCCTCTACTGGTTATTTTTATAGTTTTTATTTTTCTGTTGGATTTCCTATCTGTTCATTTATTATGAATATATCTTCCCTCATACCTTTCAGCATAGTTAAAATAGTTGATTTAAAGTCCTGGTGTATTAATGTCAACATCCAGGTCATGTTGGGGTTGATTTGCATTTCTTTTCTTTTCTCATGAGAATAAGTCACGTTCTTCTGTTATTAGTGCATTGAGTAATTTTCTACTGTGTACTGAATATTATAAATGCTATATAGTGGGTATCCTGAATTTTATTATAATCTTCAGACGGGTGTTTATTTACTGTTTTAATGGGCACTGCATTTGTTTTAACTCAAACTACAAACATTATGGTCAAATTTCAATTTGGTTCTTTTAGCATTCACTGACTACATTCTATTTACCTGTGATTTAGGTCTTAGCCAGAGATTTGGGCAGAGATCATTCTGAAAAATTGAGTCTCTGCCTCTATGATTCTCTCCTTTCTGGCATTCCTATCCCGCTTTCCAGTGGCTATAATTTCCCTGAACTCTATCCCCTGGTTCTTTAAATCACAAAGACTGCAAGTTTATATCAGTTTTAGTCACCTTGCATGTAATAGACTGCATTAGTCAGGGCTCTCTAGGGAAAAAGAACTGACAGGAGCTATCTGTAAATATTATGAGATTTTATAAAATTGCCTCATGTGACTGTGGGGATACACAAGTCCACATTCCTTAGGGCAGGCTGTAGCCAGGGAGTCAGATGAAGGTCCCTAGTGAGTTCTCCCGTAGAAGCTGGCTGGATGAAGTAGACATGGAAATTCTCTCTTCTGACTGCTGAAATAATCACTTCTCCTTTTAAGGCCTTCAGCAATTGGATGAGATGTCTCTCATTGCTGAAGGCAATTTCTTTAGTTGGTTACAGATGTAATCAGCCATAGATATAATTAATTTACGGATGATTTAAGTACACAAAATGTCATCACAGTAACAATTAGGCCAGTGCTTACTTGACCAAACAACGGGTACCATTACCTGGCCAAGTTGTCACATGAACCTAATCATCACATAAACTGAGGCTTACCCTCAGTCTAGGAGCCATAAAATGTGAAACCCACCCAGTGCCATTCCCTTACTCCATGTGTCAACTCTCTCCGGAATCTACCTTTTTCCAATGCCTTCAGATAGTTGTGTTTTATGTTTTGTCCAGATTTCATAGCTTTTTTCTGTGGAAGGGTTGGTTTATTAGAAGCTTCCTTATTCATTATTGGAAGGGGAGGCTGTTATTCCATATTTCTTATTAGGTTAATTGCTAGGGGTTTTCTAAGTTCGGTTGCTTTGTGAATGGGATTTTCCCTATATAATGTTTTCTCATCAGATTTCCTTAAACTTAATTAATTTATTTTAAATTGTGGTAAAATATATATATATAAATCATTTAAACCATTTTAGGTGGGCGATTCTTTGACATTAGGTACATTGACAATACTGTGTAAATTTCACCACTATCTATTTCCAGATGATTTTCATCATCCTAATCTCAAACTCATGCTCATTTAGCCGTAACACCCCATTCCTCCCCCTCCTGCCCTTGTAACCACTATTTCACTTTCTGTTTCTGTGAATTTGCTTATTGTAAGCATTTCATATAAGAGAAATCATACAATATTTGTCCCTTTGTGTCTGGCTTATTTCACACGACATGATGTCTTTAAGAGTTATCCACATTGTAGCATGAATCAGTAGTTCACTTCTTTTTTATTGTTGAATATCTCATTGGATTTTGCTGCTATATGTAAAAGCTATTAAGTTTTGCTTATAATCTTGTGTCTTACCACTGTACTGATTAAATGCTCTTATTAAGCCTACTGATTTCTCAATCTATGGTCTTAGAAATTTTCTAGAGAGATTGTCATTATAATATTTACAGTTAAATATAATTTTGTCTTTTCTTTATAATATTTGTTTTTTTTCTCACTTTTTATTTTACCAACTGAGACTTTGATACAATGTGGATTCATATTGGAATAAGCCATGTCCTTCCCTTGCTCCTAATATTAATTAGAATGCTTCCAGGGAAGTGGACGTGGCTCAAATGATAGAGCACTCACTTACCATATAGGAGGTCCAGGGTTTGATACCCAGGGCCTCTTGGCCCGTGTGGTGAGCTGGCCCACGCGCACTGCTGCGACTTGCAAGGAGTGCCATGCCATGCAGGGATGCCCCATGCGTAGGGGTCCCACATGCAAGAAGTGTGCCCCACAAAGAAAGCTGCCCTGCGTGAAAAGCGCAGCCTGCCCAGGAATGGCGCTGCACACATGGAGAGCTGATGCAGCAAGATGACATAACAAAAAAAGAGACCCAGATTCCTGGTGCCACCTGACAAGAACGCAAGGGGACACAGAAGAACACACAGTGAATGGACACAGAGAGCAGACAATGGGGGGGGGGGGGAGGGAGAAAGGGAGAGAAATAAATAAAATCTTAAAAAAAAAAAAAGAATGCTTCCATTGCTCTATGCTTAAGAATGATATCTGTATAAATTTTTTGTAGATATTAATTCTTTTTCTTGTATTTTATAAAATAATAACTTTACTGAGATATAATTCACTTACCACACAATGCACCCATTTATCAAGTATAACTGAATGTTTTTTATTATATATTCAGAGTTGTGCAACCATCATCACAATCAATGTTACATTTTCATCACTCCGAAAAGAGCCTCATCACCATTATCAGTTACTCCTCATTTCCCTCCAAAAATCCATCCGTAGGCAAACATCTATCTACTTTGTCTCTGTGGATTTGCCAGTTATAGACATTTCATTCATTTAAATGGAATCATAGAAAATGTAGTTCTTTGTAACTGGTTTCCTTCAACTTAACATAATTTTTGCAAGGTTCTTCCATGTAGTAGCAGTATCAATACTTAATTCTTCTTTGTGATTGAATAATATTCCTTTTTATGGATATTATTTATCCATTCAACAATTGATGGACATTTGGGCTGTTTCCACTTTTAGATTTTATGGATAATACTGCTATGAACATCCATATGCAAGTGTTTATGTGAATGTATGTTTCCCTTTCTGTTGATGATACACCTGAGAGTGGTATTGCTGGGTCTTGTGGTCACTCTGTTTAACCTTTTGAGGAACTGCCAGACTGTTTTCCAAAGTGGGTACACCATTTTATATTTCTACTGGCAGTTTACGATGGTTCCAATTATTCCCTATTCTTGTCAACACTTGTTATTTTCCATTTTTAAAACTATGGCCATCCTAGTGGGTGTGAAGTGGTATCTCATTGTGGTATTCATTTGCATATTCCTGACGGCTAATGATGTTGAGCATCTTTTTATGTGCTTTTTGGCCATTTGTGTATCTTTCCCCCCACACACTCTAATCCATATTTTATTCCTCTATCCTGTGGACCCTGGGGTAGCGATGTCTACTCTACCTCTAAATTGAGAGGGGGCTTAGACCCCACATGGCTGATGGATGGAATTTTCCTGCTTGCAGCTATAGACTCTTTCGGTTCCCTGGTGTGGTGGTTGACCATCTTCACCTCCCTGTTAGCTGACCTGGGTAAGTCCAATGAACTGGAGAGTTGGTGTTGCAACTCTGCTGAGGCTCAGGGCCCAGCTGGCACATAGACGGTCCAGAGATTCGAGACTCCTGAGCATATACAAACCCCAGCACCAACCACAGGTTCAGTAAAAGTGACAGAAGAGGCATGCATAGAGAGGTCACATCTGAGTCCAACTCCATCACACTCAGGAGCACAAATTCCAAATTAGGGCCCACTGACGAGGCACTGAACTCCAGAGCCATCTGTTACGACTGTAGGACCTGGATGTCTCCATATGTATATCTTCTTTGGAGGAATGTCCATTCAGATTTTTTAAGTAGGGTTATCTAATTATTATTAATATTTAATTGTAATAGTTCTTCATATATTTAGATACAAATTCTCTTTCAGATATGTGATTTGCAATGTTTTCTCCCATTTTGTGGATTTCCTTTTCACTTTCTTTATGGTGTCCTTTGGAGCACAGAAGTTTTAAATTTGATGATGTCAAAAATGTCTTTTTTGGTATGTTTTTGGTGTCACATGTAAGAAACCACTGTCTAATGCAAGGTCACAAAGATTAACCTCGATGGTTTATTCTAAGAATTTTGTTGCTCTAGTTTTTAAATTTAGGTCTATGATCCATTTTGAGTTGATTTTTATATAAGATGTGAGGAAGGTGTTCACCTTTTTTCATTTGCATGAGGATATCCAGTTCTAGCACCATTTGTTGAAAACCTTATTCTTCCCTCCCTAATAAATTGTCTTGACACACTTGTTGAAAATCAATTGACCAGAAATGTATAGATTTATTTCTGAACTCTAAATTCTATCCCATTTACCTATATGTCTATCATTATGCTGGTACCACACAGTCTTGATTATTGTAGCTTTATATTAAGTTTTGAAATCAGGAAGTATTCGTTCTCCAATTTTGTTCTTTTTCAAGATTGTGTTGGCTATTCTGGTTCCCTTGGATTTCCATATGAATTTGTGGATCAGCTGGTTAATTTCTTACATTTCAACTTGAAGGATTCCCTTTAGTATTTCTTATAGGGCATGCCTGCTATCAACAAATTATTTCAGTTCTTGTTTATCTGGGAATGCCTTAATTCCTCCTCTATTGTGAAAGACATAGATATAGAATTCTTGGTTGACAGTACTTTTCTTGAAGCATTTTGAATATGTCAGCCCACTGCATTATGATGCCCATGATTCTGGTGAGAGATCAGCTGGTAATCATATTGAAGATCCTTGTATGTGATGAAGAACATCTCTCTTACTGCTTTCAAGAGTCCATTTTTGTCTTTCTCTTGCCTTTTGGCAATTTGATTATGATGCATCTATGTTCATGTTTTCCTGCTTGAATTTGTTGAGTTTCTTCAATATGTAGTTTAATGTTTTCTATAAAATTTGGGAAATTACAAGGATTATTCTTCAAATATTCTTTCTGCCACCGCCCCCTCCCCAACTCTTTCTGGGACTCTCATTATGTTGGCATACTTGATGGTACTCAACAATTCTCTGAGGCTTGTTTGTTTTCTTTTTTTAATTACCTTGTAGAATTTTACTTTTTTTTCTCTCCCCCTCCCCCTCCCTCTCCCTCTCCTCCACCCTGCTGTATCTATTTCTCTTTTTGTCTTCTCATCTTTCTCCTTTAGGATTTGGGGACCTCCGATGTGGAGAAAGGTTTCCTGTCAATTGTGCCACCTTAGTTCCTGGTCTCTCCTGTGCTTCACCTTGACTCTTCCCTTGTCTCTCTTTTGTTGTGTCATCATCTTGCTGTGTGACTCACTTGCGCAGGCTTTGGCTCACTGCATGGGCACTTGGCTTGCTGCATGGGCACTCGGTTTGCCATGTGGGCACTGGCTCACCATGCGGGCACTGGCTCACCACACGGGTACTCATGTGGGCACTTGGTTCACCACGCGGGCACTTGCCTCACCAAGCAGGCACTCACGTGGGCACTGGCTTGCCGCACAGGCACGCTTTCTCTTCTTTTTCACCAGGAGGCCCCAGGGATTGGACCTGAGTCCTCCCATATGGTAGGCAGAGGCCTTATCACTTGAGCCACATCTGCTTCCCCTTGTTTATTTTCTTCTCTATGTTTTCTTTCTGCCCCTCAGACAGGATAATCTTAATTAATCTATCTCCAATTTAACTTATTCTTTTCTCTGCCTGCTCAAATCTGTGGATGAGCCCTTCTAGTGATTTTTTTCATTTTGGTGATTGTACTTTTTTTTTTTAAAGATTTATTTTTCATTTATTTCTCTCTCCTCCCCCTACCCCATTGTCGCTTTCTGTGTCCATTCTCAGTGTGTTCTTCTTCGTCCGCTTGCATTCTTGTCAGTGGCACTGGGAATCTGTGTCTCTTTTTGTTGCGTCATCTTGCTATGTCAGCTCTCTGTGTGTGCTGTGCCACTCCTGGGCAGGCTGCATCTTTTTCACGTGGGGCGGCTCTCCTTGAGGGTGCACTCCTTGTGCATGGGGCTCCCCTATGTGGGGGACACCCCTACTTGGCAAGGCACTCCTTGCACATATCAGCACTGTGCATGGGCCAACTCACCACATGGACTTTTCAACTCTAGAAATTTTATTTGGTTCTTTTAAAATATAACTTTTATCTCTTTATATTGATGTATTTTATATCTTGAGACATAATTCTCACACTTTCCTTTAGTTATTTTTTTCTCAATTAAAAGCAAGTGTTTATTTTGTATGAAAAAATTACAGAATACTGATCACAGGAAACTTTTGCCAGTTGCACTGAGTAATTACGTTCATATACTATATGTTGTTATTTTACATTTATCTGATCTACTCCAGCTTTTTTTTTTTTTGGTTACTGTTTGCATGGAATACCTTTTTTCCAACCTTTCACGTTTAACCTGGTTATGTCCTTTCATCTGAGGTGGGTCTCTTGTAGACAACATATAGACGGAGCTCATATTTTTTTTATCCATTCTATCAGTCTGTGTCTTTTTATTGGGGAGTTCAATCCATTGACATTCAGTGTTATTACAGTAAAGGCATTACTTACTTCATCCATTTTGTCCTTTGACTTTCTGTTGTCTTATCATTCTATTGTCTATCTTCTTATCTTTTAGTTTACCCTTCCTAATAATCTTCATTTCTAAACTCTTCTCCAAATTTCTCACCCTTGTTTTTTTTTTCCTTCAGGCTGCAGCATCCCTTTAGTACCTCTTGCAAATCTGGCCTTTTGGTAACACATTCTATCAGGTTTTGTTTGTCTTCATTTTTGAAGGACAGTTTTGCCGAATATAGAATTGTTGGCTGGCAGTTTTTCTCTTTCAGTACCTTAAATACATCTGTAGCAGTTTTATATTATTGATGAATTCCAAAAAGAAATACTGGATTATGTTTGTAATTGAGTTATGATTGAGTTATGACTGGGGCTTTGATTGGGCCATGTCATTAGGGCATTGAGTCCCCACCCCTTGGTGGGGACTCTCAGATAAAAGGCATGGCAAAGGACAGAGTAGAGGGTTCTTAATGTTGGAGTTTTGATGTTGGAGTTTGATGCTGAAGCCTTAAGCTGGAGCCCCAGGAAGTTAGCACACAGAGAAAAGAGAAGCAAGCCCCAGGAAGAGAGGAAACTTGAACCCAGAGAGAAGCAAGACCCTGGAAGGGAGGAACCCAGGAAGCCTGAACCCTCATAGCCGTCAGCAGCCATCTTGCTCCAACATAAGAAAATAGACTTTGGTGAGGGAAGTAACTTATGCTTTATGGCCTGGTATCTGTAAGCTCCTACCCCAGATAAAAATCCTTTATAAAAACCAACCAATTTCTGGTATTTTCCATCAGTACCCCTTTGGCTGACCAATACAACATCATACCATTTTCTCCTCTCCTTGGTTTCTGATGAGAGGTCGGCACTTAATATTATCGAGTTTCCCTTGTATGTTATGCTTTGCTTTTCTCTTGCTGCTTCCAGAATCTTCTCTTATCACTGATATTTGTCATTCTGAATAGTACGTGTCTTGGGGTAAGTCTATTTGGATTTATTCTGTTTGGGGTGTGTTGTCCTTCTTGGGTATTGATATTTATGTCCTTCATAAGGGTTGGGAAATCTTTGGGCATTATTTCCTCAAATATTCTTTCTGCCCCTTTTCCATTCTCTTCTCCTTCTGGGACACCAATAATGTGAATGTTTGTGCATTTTGTGTTGTCATTCAATTCTCTGAGACTCTGTTCCATTTTTTCCATTCTCTTCTCCTGTCTTTTCCAGTTCAAATGTTCTATCTTTGAACTCACTACTTCTGTCTTTAAGCAATTAAAATCTGCTCTTATGTGCCTCTAATGTAATTTTAATCTCAGCCATCATGTCCTTCATTCCCATAAAGTCTGTAACTTTTCTTTGCAGGCTTTCAAATTGTTCTTTATGCTCTCCCAGTATCTTCTTAATATCCTTTATTTCTTTAGTCATATTTTCTTTAAATTCTTTGAAGCAATTTAGGAGAGTTGTGTGATTATCACTGATTAATTGTATTAAATCCTGTATTGCTTCAGGATATTTTGTTTGTTCTTTTTTTTTTTTTTTAAAGATTTATTTATTTATTTAATTTCCCCCCCTCCCCTGGTTGTCTGTTCTTGGTGTCTATTTGCTGCGTCTTGTTTCTTTGTCCGCTTCTGTTGTCGTCAGCGTCACGGGAAGTGTGGGCGGCGCCATTCCTGGGCAGGCTGCTCTTTCTTTTCACGCTGGGCGGCTCTCCTCACGGGCGCACTCCTTGCGCGTGGGGCTCCCCCACGCGGGGGACACCCTTGCGTGGCATGGCACTCCTTGCGCGCATCAGCGCTGCACATGGCCAGCTCCACACAGGTCAAGGAGGCCCGGGGTTTGAACCGCGGACCTCCCATATGGTAGACGGACGCCCTAACCACTGGGCCAAAGTCCGTTTCCCTGTTTGTTCTTTTGGTTGGCCATTTCTTCCTGTTTCCTAGTTTGGCTTCTAAGTTTTGCTGATGTCTAGGCATCTGAATATGTTGGAGAATTTACTCTGATGGCTAATTTCTCTCTCTTGCCTATTGTTCTTTTTCCTCCATAGCTCTTCTTTGCTATTTTATTCAACTTATTCTCAGTCTTTAAAATTGCCCAACTTAAGTTTTCAAAATTGGCCCAAGGAATCACTTGTGGGGTGCAGATTTTCTTTCAGGGGTTGGATACAGAGAGTGTGAACCATTTTTGTCCATGCAATTTCCAGACCAACCAGCAGATGGTGATAGCTCACCTTTCAACAAGGTATTTCTGTCTCGGCTTTCCTGTGTTCCTGTGTTGAATCTCCAGATTGAAGATTCAAAGTGGGCTCTGCTGCCCAAATTCACTGAAGAAAAGCACTCCAACCTCCCCTCCCTCTTCCTTTGAAACAGCTGACAGGGAGGAAGATGTCTACTGCTCTGTAAGTTGGCTTCAGTGAGCCAGGGGTTTTACCCTAACTTGATATCTTGGAGGAGGGGAGCTCTATCTGGCCACCACGGGCGCTTGATAACTCAATGTTTGTAATTTGGCTTCTTCATCTCTCTGTTTCTCACCCTTCTGGGAGTTGTGTAGCACTATCCTGGTCTGATGACCCCCAAAGCAGGAGCCTTGGACAGCTTTTGGGTCTTTCTCTGTTGTTTTTGTGAGAGCATTCAGCTCTGCCTGTTAGTCTGTCATCATCTACTCACAATCTTCTCCTTTAGTTTTTTAGACATGGTTTCCTTTAGTTTTTTGAACATATTTAAAATGGCTGATTTAAAGTCTTTGTGTAGTAAGTTCAATGTCTGGGCTTCCTCAAGGATAGTTTCTATTAATTGGCTGTTTTCTTTTTTTACTGTGTATGGGCCATACTTTCTTTTTTCTTTTTAGTAATAATAAACTTTATTTTTGAGAAGTTTTAGATTTACAGAAAAATTACATAGAAATTAGAGGGAATTCCTATATAACCCCCACCCACACACATAGTTTCCCTTATTATTAATATCTTACAATAGTGTGGCACATTTGTTACATTTAATAAACCAAATACTGGAGCATTGCTATTAACCAAAGTCCATAGTTTACATTATGGTTTACACTTTGTGCTGTATAAGCTTTGATAAATGTATAATGTCATGTGTCCATCATTGTGGTATAATACAGAACAATTTCAATGTCCTAAAAATGCCCTATTTTCCACCTGTTCATCCCTTGCCCTTGCTTCTGAACCCTTGGCAACCACTACCTTTATATCAGTGTTAAAAGTTCTTCTGTTTACACAGAATAATAAGTACAATATAATGAATCTACTGTGGTTCATGGTTACACTCTCCCCTTGTGTTTGTTCATTCCTCAGTGTGGAGGGATTTGAGACGATGTCTGCCCTGACTCCTTCTGGCTGAGAAGGGACTTAGATATTATCAGGCAGATGGGAGGAATTGTTTTGCTTGCAGTTGTAGATACTCCTTGTTTTTTGGGATGGGACTTGTCCATCATCATCATTTTGCCAGTTGCCAGGGAAAGCCTGAGGAACTGGAGAGTAGGAGTTGGCCGTAACTCTGCTGGGATTCAGGACTCAATTGGCACATGAATAATCCAAAGATTTAAGTCTCTGAGAGATATATTTAATGGGTATATTGAAAACTATAGATCCAAATACAAGGAATAGAAGAATCATGAGTAGGAGAATTATAAATGAGTATAATAATGTTATATTGGGAAAACAGATGATCATATATTCCCAAATAGGGCCCACTGAGGAAGTATTGATTTCAGGAGTCCGTGTGCCTTGCCTCTGGTGTCTGGATGTCCCTAGAGCTCTCAGGAACATTCTTGTTTGAGGCTTTGTTTACTGTGGCAGTAAGTGAGACCTGTATAAGTATAACCTCTGGAATGACCTCCCAACTCACTTTGAAATTTCTTAATCATAAAAAATACATTTGTGGGAAGCGGATTTGGCTCACCTGATAGAGCGTTTGCTTACCACATGGGAGGTCCAGGGTAAAAACCCAGGACCTTCTGACCCATGTGGAGCTGGCCCATGTGCAGTGTTGATATGCCTAAGGAGTGCCGTGCCACATAGGGGTGTCCCCCGCATAGGGGAGCCCCATGCACAAGGAGTGTGTCCCGTTAGAATAACTGCCCTATGTGAAAAAAAGTGCAGCCTGCACAGGAGTGGCACCGCACACATGGAGAGCTGATGCAGCAAGATGACCCAACAAAAAAGAGTTGTGGTTTCCCAGTACTGCTGACAAGAATATAAGCAGACATGGAAGAACACACAGCGAATGGACACAGAGAGCATACAGCTGGTGGGGGTGGGGGAAAGGGGAGAGAAATAAGTAAATCGAAAAAAAAATTTAAAAAATGCATTTGTAATTAATATTTCCTCCTTTTGGTCAAGGTCTTTTTTCCAAAATGCATCACTGGTTGACACTTGGTAATAATCCCTCAGTGCCAAGGAGGCTCATTCCCAGGAGTATGTTCCATGCTGGGGGGAAGGTAGTGAGTTTATTTGCTGAGTTTGGCTTAACAAGAGGCTGAGCAGTAACAAGGAGATTTTCAGGAGGTAATTCTTAGGTATTAATTCCAATTAGGCTAAGTTTCAGTTTTACAGAAATAAGACTCATAAGTTTAAGCATTAAGATCAAGGGCTTGGCATATTGGCCTGTTTTCTTTTGTTAGGCACACAGCTTTTATATTCCAGAGATTTTTGCCATTTTATTTGAGAAAGTAACAGGACTTCCCCAGCTGGAGGTTTAATGTTTTATTAGCTACTGGGTGGGCTTCTGTCTAGTGAGAAAACTTACCTCTGACAACATGAATACATTCATATCCCATAGAAGTATGCTTTAGGTGCATTTCCCCCCATATGTCACACCACTATCAATACCCTGTACTAGTGGTGTGCCTTTGTTACAGATCCTGAAAAAACATTCTATTCATAAATCTTAACCACAATCCTCAGCCACCCAAAGTTCACTTAGTTATACAATCACCTGTTTTATCCTCTAGTTTTCCTTCTAACATCATGGACAGACCAAAACTTTCCCATTCAACTATGTTCACACTTACACTTCAGCGCCATTAATTACACTCATATGGATGTGCCACCATCACCTCTGTCCATTTCCAAATCATTATAAGCACCCTAATTGCAAATTCTGCACAGATTAAGCATCAGCTCACCACTCTCTCACTTCTATCTCCTGGTAACCTATCTTCCAGACTCTACCTCCACAAGTCTGCTCACTATCTTTAATTCATATCAATGAGATCATGCAATATTTGCCCTTTTGTGTCTGCCTTATTTCATTCAATATAATGTGCTCGAGGTTCATCCATGTTGTCACATACATCAGTACTTCCTTCTTATAGCTGAATAATATTCCATTGTATACATATACCACGGTTTTCTTATCCATTCATCAGTTGATGGACACATGGGTTGCTTCCATGTTTTGGTGTGAATAATGCCACTATGAACATTGGTGTGCTTATATCTGTTCATATTTCTGCTTTCAATTCTTCTGGGTATATACCTATTAGTGGGATTTCTAGATCATATAATAATGCTATACTTAACTTCCTATGGAATTGTCAAACTGCCCTCCAGTGGCTGCACCATTGTACAATCCCACCAGGAGTGAACGAGGTGTTCCTATTTGCCCACATCCTCTCCAACATATGCAGTTTTGTTTTTTTAAAATAGCAGCCAATCTAGTAGGTGTGAAATATCTCATTGTAGTTTTGATTTGCATTTCCCTAATAACGAGTGATGTTGAGCATCTTTTCATGTACTTTTTAGGCATCTGTATTTCCTCTTTGGAAAAGTGTCTGTTCAAGTCTCTTGCCCATTTTTAAAAATGGGTTGTTTGTCTTTTTATTATTGAGTTGTAAGATTTCTTTATATATGCTGGGTACTAGACTCTTATTGGATATGTGGTTTTCAAATGTTTTCTCCCAATTTGTAGGCTGGCTTTCTTTTTTTCCACAATTATTTATTTATTTATCAATCAGTTTTATTGAGATATATTCACATGCAATACAATCTATTGAAAGATATATAATAAATGACTTTTAGTATAATCACAACATTGGGCATTCATCACCACAAAAAATTTTAGAAACAGGGAAGCGGATGTGGCTCAGGCAGTTGGGTGCCCACCTACCACATGGGAGATCCTGGGTTTGATTCCCTGTGCCTCCTAAAAAAGATGAACAAGACAGTGAGCTGATGCGATGGGCTGGCGCTATGAGCTGGCAAGACGAGGTGACACAACAAGATGATGCAACAAGATAACACCGCAATGAGGAGACACAATGAGGAAACACAATGAGAGATGGAACAAGCAAGGAGGAGAGGTGACTTAAGTGATTGGTTGCCACCCTCCTACATGGGAGGTCCTGGGTTTAGTTCTTGGTGCCTCCTAAAAAGAAGATGAGAGTTATAGAGAGCAGACAGTGAGCACAAATAACAAGGAGGGGAGGGTGGGATAAATAAATAAATAAATCTAAAAAAAGTATTTTAGAACCATTTCATTACTCCAAAAAGAAAAACTCCACACCCCTTAGCATGCCTTTGCCAGCCCTACAAAACCACTAATCTAATTTCATCTTTATAAATTGACTTATATTTACATTTTATATAAATGGAATCATACAGTACATTACACAATATATTTAACTCATAGTGTGCAATCATATAGTATTTGTCCTTTTGTGTCAGGTTTGCTTTACTCAACATAATGCCCTCCAGGCTTATCCATGTTGTCATATGCCTTGTGACTTCATTTCTTCTTACAGCTGCATAATATTAATATTCCATCATGTGTATGTACCACATTTTGTTTACCCATTCATCAGTTGATGGATACCTGGGTTGTCTGCAACTTCTGGCAATCATGAATAATACTGCTGTGCACATCAGTGTATGAAGTCTGTTCGTGTCACTGCTCTCAGTTCTTCTGGCTATATACCCGGTAGTGGTATTGCTGGGTCACAAGGCAAGTCTATATTCTAGTTCTTTGGAGCTGCCAAATAGTCCTCCATAGTGGCTGTACGATTCTGCATTCCCACCAACAGTGAATAAGTGTTCCTATCTCTCTACATCCTCTCCAACGTGTATAGTTCTCAGTCTTTTTAATAGCAGTTACTCTGATAGGTGTGAAAAATGATATCTCATTTTAGTTTTGATTTGCCATTCCCTAATCATTTGTAATGATGAACATTTTTTCATGTGTTTGGTTTTTTTTTTTTTTCACTCAGAGAAAGTGATTTTTATTTTTACAATTTCTCTTTCAGTTGTCAAAATCTTATCTACAGGCCTTTGACAAGAATTTCTCCTTTCTTGTAAAATGATGTACATTACAGAAATCCCAGTACTATATTTGCTTGAGATGAGGCCTAAGATCCCAAGAAATATATTAATTTATCCAAATCAAAGGAATTATTGCCAGGTAACATCAATAATGTTTTCTCATAAGTCCTTTCCCAATAAAACAGAGATATAGTACTCCTTTAGGAGAAATACTAGCAGATCAAATTCTGACTTACAAATTAGCTAACCATATATTGTTTCTCATGGGGTTATAGAGCCATATTTCCCAGATTTTTCAATATAGTGTTTTATCTGCTTAGTATTCCAAAAAAACTTACTTCATTCAGTAAGTTTCCAGTTAATTCAATCCATGTCATCAGATTTGGCAAAATATAATTCAAAACAAACCATCCAGATAATCATGAAACTACACCAAAAAGGTAGAAAAGAAAGCAAACAGTTGGATTAATCAATTAAAGTAGGAATGTGATGCACATCCAGACAATACTCTAAAGATTTTGCAAAGACAGAACAAAATATCATATTTTTTTGCCATTTGTATTTCTTCTTTGGACAAATGTCTTTTCAAGTCTTTTGCCCATTTTTAAAATCTGGTAGTTCATCTTTTTATTTTCGAGTTGTATGATCTCTTTATATATCATGGATATTAAATGCTTATTGGACCTGTGATTTCGAAAAATTTTCTCCCATTGAGTCAGTTGCCTTTTCACCCTTTTGACAAAGTCCTGTGAGATGCAAAAGTGTTTAGTTTTGGGGAGGCCCATTTATCTATTTTTTCTTTTGTTGTGTGTCCTTCGGGTATAAAGTACAAGAAACCACTGCCTACCACAAGGTCTTTAAGATGTTTCCCTGCATTTTCTTCTAGTAGTTGTATGGTCCTGGCTTTTATATTTAGGTCTTTGATCCATTTTGAGTGGACTCTTGCACAGGGAGTGAGATAGGGGTCCTCTTTCATTCTTTTGGTATAGATATCCAGTTCTCCCAGCACTGTTTGTTGAAGAGACTGTTTTTTCCCATTTACATGGACTTGGTAGGTTTGTCAAAAATGAGTTGACCATAGAGGGGATGGTTTATTTCTGGACTCACAATTCTATTACATTGACAAATGTGTCTATTTTTATGCCAGTACTATGATATTTTGGCTACTATAACTTTGTAATATGTTTCAAGGTCAGACAATGAAATGCCTCCCATATTGCTCTTCTGTTTTAGAATGCTTTTGGATAATCTAGGTGCTCTTTCTCTTCCAAATGAATTTGGTAATTGTCTTTTCTATTTCTGTACACTAGGCTTTTGAAATTTTGATTGGTATTGCATTGAATCTATAAATATTTTGGGTAGGATTTACATCTTCATGATATTTAGTCTTCCAATCCATGAACATGGAATCTCTTCCATTTGTTTAGGTCTTCAATGATTTCTTTTAGCATCATTTTGTAGTTTTCTGCGTATAGGACATATACTTTTTTCGTTAAATTGATCCCTAGGTATTTAAGTCTTTTTGTTGTTATTATAAATGGAATTTCCCCTCTGATTTCTAACTCAGACAGTTCAATACTAGTGTACAAAAACATTACTGATTTTTGTGTGTCGATCTTGTATCCTGCCACTTTGTTGAACTTATTAGCCCAAGTAGCTTTGTTGCAGACATTTCAGAATTTTCTAAATATAGGATCATGTCATTCACAAATAGTGAGAGTTTTACTTCCTCTTTTCCTATCTGGATGCCTTTAATTTTTAAATTCTTGTTTAATTGCTCTAGCTAGAAGAACTTCTATTACAATGTTGAATAACAATGTTGAGAGTGGGCATCCCTGTCTTATACCTGATTTTAGAGGAAAAGCTTTCAACTTTTCCTTCCCATTGAGTGCGATATTGGCTGTGAGTTTTTCATATATGCCTTTTATAATATTGAGGAATTTCCCTCTATTCCTATCTTTCAAAGTGTTTTTTATCAAAAAAGGGATCTGGATTTTGTTGAATGCCTTTTCTGCATTGATTGGGATGACGATGTGTATTTTTTTTTTTTCAGTATTAGAGAATTTTTTAAAAAATTTTATTCATTTTGTAAAAATATTACATTAAAAAAATATGAGGTCCCATTCAACCCCCCCACCCCCACCCCCCCACTCCCCCCCCCCCCCCAGCAACACTCACTCCCATCATCATGACACATCCATTGTGTTTGGTAAGTACATCTCTGGGCATCTCTGCACCTCATGGTCAATGGTCCACATCATAGCCCATACTCTCCCACGTTCCATCCAGTGGACCCTGGGAGGATTTACAATGTCCAGTAATTGTCCCTGAAGCACCACCCAGGACAACTCCAAGTCCCAAAAACACCTCCACATCTCATCTCTTCCTCCCATTCCCCATACCCATCAGCCACCATGGCCACTTTTCCCACACCAATGCCACCTTTTCTCTGTGGACCTTGGATTGGTTGTGTCCCTTGCACCTCTATGTCAAGAGGAGGCTCAGATTCCACAGGGATACTGGATGCAATCCTCCTGCTTTCAGTTGTAGGCACTCTAGGCTCCATGGTGTGGTGGTTGACATTCTTCAACTCCATGTTACCTGAGTGGGGTAAGTCCAATAAATCAGAGTGTAGGAGTTGAAGTCTGTTGAGGCTCAGGGCCTGGCTATCATATTGTCAGTCCAGAGATTCAAATCCCCTAGATATATCTTAAACCCCAGCTCCAACTACACTTCCAGTAAAGTAGCATGAAAGCCTTGTGAAAAGAGATCCCATCTGTGTTCAGCTCCATCATGCAGAAACACCAGCTCCAAAGAAGGGCCAACTGACATGGCAGTGAACCCCATCTGCCATGACCCTAGAACATGTGGGTCTCTTTAGCCCTCAAAAGAACCAATACCTGGGTTGTATCTACTTTATCTGTCTCTGAGACTCTGCTCATGTGTGCATAAGGGCAATCCTTCTGACATTCTCCAGACTCTTTTTTAGAGACTCATAGCCATATAAACTCATTTGTCCTTTCCATTTCCCCCTTAATTTAGGTCAAACAGCAATTTTAACTCCTGTTATTACATGTAGACCGGGATATTCTGCCAGTCTGTGTTGAACCTTTAATTCAAGGTCATTTTCTAGTTGCATCATCAGTTGGTACTTGGTAGTGATCCCTCGGTGCCAGGGAGGCTCATCCCCGGGTGTCATGTCCCACGCTGGGGGGAAGGCATCTCATTTACATGCTGAGTTTGGCTTCAAGACTGGCCACATTTGAGTAACATGAAGGCTGTCAGGAGGAAACTCGTAGGCACAGTGCTGCTCTAGGCCTTGTTCTTATTTCAGGCATATAGTGTATTTTTTCCCTTCAATTTGTTTATATGGCGTATTGATTGATTTTCTTATGTTGAACCAGCCTTGTATGCCAGGGATAAATTTCACTTGGTCCTGGTGTTTTAGTCTTTTTAAAAATTTTTAAAATTTTTATCTCCTAATACACAGCCTCAAAATTATTCTTATGTAATCAAATGTCCCTCCTGTATGTACTCCATCAAAATCTGACTGGCTCTTTGGAAAGAGTCGTACCTCTTTTCTGAATATCCGAAATATCCTCAGTTAGGAATATTCGATTAAAATTCAAATGTAGTAACTTACATTGAGGACAGAAAGACAGGTTTTCATTGCTATGTATAGGAATGTCTCTCTCCTTTCTCTTGTTTTATTTTATAAACCTGTTTTGCCTTTTTTTAGGCATTTTTCAATTTAATTGATACATATTAAAAAAGCATAAATCCATCCAAAGCATATAATGAATGGTATTTGGCATAATCACATGTTTGTGCATTCATCACCCCATTAACTCCCAGAGCAGTTTCAATATTCCAATAATAATAATAATAGGGAAACGGACTTGGCCCAGTGGTTAGGGCATCCGTCTACCACATGGGAGGTCCGTGGTTCAAACCCCGGGCTTCCTTGACCCGTGTGGAGCAGGCCCATGCAAGGAGTGCCCTGCCACGCAGGGGTGTCCCCCGCGTAGGGGAGCCCCACGCGCAAGGAGTGCACCCTGTAAGGAGAGCCTGCCCAGGAATGGCGCCGCCCACACTTCCCTTGCCGCTGACAACAACAGAAGCGGACAAAGAAACAAGACGCAGCAAATAGACACAGAGAACAGACAACTGGGGGCGGGGGGGAATTAAATAAATAAATAAATCTTAAAAAAAAAAAATAATAATAAACAAGAAATGGGCAAACAAACAAAACTCATCACTCTCCATCTCTCTATGCCTCACCTGGCACACATAGCTGCTATTCTTTTCCCTTCTCTCCAGTGTATTTGTATTTATGTATTGTAAATATAGTCTTATACCTGCAAGATCACCCATTTTTTTGTTTTACGTGAGGTTTTATTATCTTATACAGTTCCATGTTACAGTTTTTAGCTTTCCTTTTAATGATATACATGACGTTAGACTTCCCTTTTCCAACTACTGTCCTATCTATACAATAGCTCTGCTAGTTACAAACACCATGCTATTCTTTAACCATTTCTATTTTCAAAGATTTACAAGCAACATTTAAAAATTCTGCACAGATTAACCCTCAGCTTTCCATTCTCCACCCTCGTTCTGTTTTCTGGTGACCTGTATTCTAATTATTAACTCGACAAATTTACACAGTATATTTATTTCATAATAGCGCAATTATATAGTATTTGTCCTTTTGTGTCTGGCTTGTTTCACACAACATAATGTCCTCCAGGTTCATCCATGTTTTCATACACTTAACGATTTCATTTCTTCTTACTGTTGCACATTACATTGTGTGTATATGCCACAATTTGTTAATCCATTCATCAGTTGATGGACACTTGGGTTGTTTCCAACTTTTGGCAATTGTGAATAATGCCACTATGAACATTGGTGTGCAGATATCTGTTTGTGTCTCTGCTCTCACTTCTTCTGGGTATATACCTAATAATGGCATTGCTGGGCCACACGGCAAGTCTATATTCAACTTCCTTAGAAACTGCCAAATAGGGAAACGGACTTTGGCCCAGTGGTTAGGGCGTCCGTCTACCATATGGGAGGTCCGCGGTTCAAACCCCGGGCCTCCTTGACCCGTGTGGAGCTGGCCATGCGCAGTGCTGATGCGCGCAAGGAGTGCCTTGCCACGCAAGGGTGTCCCCCGCGTGGGGGAGCCCCACGCACAAGGAGTGCGCCCGTGAGGAAAGCCGCCCAGCGTGAAAAGAAAGAGCAGCCTGCCCAGGAATGGCGCCGCCCACACTTCCCGTGCCGCTGACGACAACAGAAGTGGACAAAGAAACAAGACGCAGCAAAACAGACACCAAGAACAGACAATCAGGGGAGGGGGGGAAATTAAATAAATAAATAAATCTTTAAAAAAAAAAAAAAAAAAAGAAACTGCCAAATAGTCCTCCACAGTGGCTGTACCATTCTATGTTCCCACCAACAGTGAATAAGCGTTCCTATCTCTCCACATCCTCTCCAACATTTACAGTTTTCTGCCTTTTAAATATCAGCCAGTCTAATAGGTATGAAATGATATTAATATCTCTTTGTAGTTTTGATTTTCATTTCCCTAATAGCTAGTGATATTGAAAATTTTTTCAGGTTTTTTTTTGCCATTTGTATTTCTTCTTTGGGCAAATGTCTTTTCAACTCTTTTGCCCATTTTTCAGTTGAGTAGTTTGTCTTTTTATTGTTGAGTTGTATGATCTCTTTGTATATCATGGATATTAAACCCTTACTGGATATCTGATTGCCAAATATTTTCTCCCATTGAGTTGGCCGCTTTTTCTCCTATTTGACAAAGTCCTTTGAGGTACATAAGTGTTTAAGTTTGAAGAGGTCCCATTTGTCTATTTTTTCTTTTGTTGCTAATGCTTTGGGTGTAAGATTTAAGAAACTGCCACCTACTATAAGATCTTGAAGATGTTTTCCCACATTTTCTTCTAGGGACTTTATGGTTGTTGTTTTTACATTTAGGTCTTTGATCCATTTTGAGCTAATTTTTGTATAAGGTATGAGATAGGGGTCTTCTTTCTTTCTTTTGGATATGGATATCCAATTCTTCCAGACTATTTGCTGAATAGACTGTTCTAGCCCAGCTGCGAGGGCTTGACTGCCTTGTCAAAAATCACTGGACTGTAGATGTGAGGGTCTATTTCTGAGTTCTTAATTCAGTTTCATTGGTAAATATGTATGTCCTTATGATAGTACCAGGCTCTTTTTACCACTGTAGCTAGGTAATATGTTTAAAGTCTGGAAGTGAGAGTCCTCCAACTTCATTCTTCTTTTAGTCTTCTGATAGGCTGTTGGATTCGATTTGCAAGTGTTTCGTTGGGAATTTTTGCTTCTATGTTCATTAGAGAGATTGGTCTATAATTTTCTTTTCTTATAGTGTCTTTATCTGGCTTTGGTATTGGGGTAATGTTAGCTTCACAAAATGTGTTTGGTAATCTTATCTCCTCTTTTTGGAAGAGTTTAAGCTGGATTGGTGTTAATTTTTCTCAAAATGCTTGGTAGAATTTACCTGTGAAGCCACCTGGTCCTGGACTTTTCTTTGTTAGGAGATTTTTAAATGTGACTGGTTTCTTAAGTTCTTGTATTTCTTGTAGCATTAGTGTAGGTTGTTTGTGCATTTCTAGGAATTTGTCCATTTCATCTAAGTTGTCTAGTTTGTTGGCATACAGGTTCTCATTATATCCCCTTATGATTCTTTTTATTTATGTGGGGTCAGTCATAACTTCCCCCTTTCATTTCTGATTGAATTTATTTTCATCTTCTCTCTTTTTTTCTTAATTAGTCTAGCTAGGGGTTTGCCAATTTTATTGATTTTTCTCAAAGAACTGACTTGGTTTTGTTGATTTTCTCTATTTGTTCTTGATTTCATTTATTTCTGTCTTATCTTTATTTTTTCTTTCCTTCTGCTTGTTTTGGAGTTGGTTTGCTCTTCTTTTTTAGTTTCTCCAGTTGTTCAGTTAGATCTTTGATTTTAGCTTTGTATTAGTCAGCCAAAGAGTTGCTTATGCAAAATATCAGAAATTCATTGGCTTTCATAAGAGGGTATTTATTTGGGATAGACGCTTACAGTTACCGGACCATAAAGTATACGTTACTTTCCTCACCAAAGTCTGTTGCCATGTGTTGGAACAAGAAGTCTGCAAGTGTTCAGACTTCCTCTTCCTCTTAAGGTTCCATGATCCCAACTTCTTCCAATATCAGCTGTAGGCTGGGGTAAATCTCATCTCTCTCCCAGGACTCATTTCTCTCTAGTCTCAACTGGTCTGCTCTGTCCCCAAGGCCAACTGTAAACTATCAGGCAAATGGCTTGTCGCTCTTCCCAGGGCCTCTGCCATGTCTAATAGAGCTGTCTCTCTTTCCTCATGTATCTGCTTCTCTGTTTATTTACTTCCTTAGGCTCCAGGATTAAAACTCCAACTGTTTTCTTTGCCTTATCCTAATGACATGGCCTAAAAAAGCCCTAGTCATAATTTAAGTAAGTAAAAGTGAAACCTCTGAATTCAATGCAATCTCAGGTTATCACTAGCCCAGAGGAACAGACCAATTTACAAACATAATCAGTATTTCTTTTTGGAATTCATCAATAATATCAAGCTGCTACAAGCTCTTTCTTCTTTTTTAATGTAGGCATTTAGGGCTATACATTTCCCTCTCATGACTGCCTTTGCTGTATTCCATAAATTTTTTTTTATCCCCCACCCCCTTGCAACTTGCTTGCTGTCTGCTCTCTGTGTCCATTCGCTGTGCATTTTTCTGTGTGTCTGTATTTATTTATTTTTTAAAAATTTATTCCACCCCCTTTGTGACTTGTTTGTTGTCTGCTCTCTGTGTCCATTCGCTGTGCATTCTTCTGTGTGTCTGTATTTATTTATTTATTTTTAAAAAATTTATTCCACCCCCCCACGACTTGTTTGTTGTCTGCTCTCTGTGTCCATTTGCTGCACACTCTTCTGTGTTTTTACTTGTCTCCCTTTTGTTGGTGCATCACCTTGCTGAGTTGGCTCTCCGCGGTGCTTGTGGGTCAGGTGGCACTCTGCGGCGCTTGCCGGCCAGCAGCTCTCCACGGCTTGTGGGCAAGCCTGCCTTCACAAGGAGACCCCGGGATGTGAACCCAGGACCTCCCATATGGTAGATGGGAGCCCAACTGATTGAGCCACAGGCGCTTCCCTGTATCCCATGGTTTTGATAAATTGTGTTCTCAGTTCCATTTGTCTCAATATATTTACTGATTTCACTTGATATTTGTTTTTTGATCCACTGATTATTTAGGAGTATGTTGTTTAATCTCCACACATTTGCACATTTACCTCTTTCCTGTCTATTATTGATTTCCAGTTTCATTCCATTATGATCTGAGAAGTTGCTTTGTATAATTTCAATCTTTTCATATTTATTGAGAGCTGCATTGTGACCTAACATGTGGTCTACCCTGCAGAAAGATCCATGGGGACTTGAGAAGAATGTATAACCCTCTGAGTTTGGGTGCAGTGATCTGTATGGGTCTGTTAGGTCTAACTTGTTTATCATATTGTTCAAGTTCTCTGTTTCCTTGTTCATTTTGTCTAGTTGTTCTATCTAATGATGTGAATGGTGTGTTGAAGTCTCCAACAATTATTGTAGAGATATCTATTTCTCCCTTCAGTTTTGTCAGTTTGTCTCATGTATTTTTTTTTAGATGTTAATGTTCTTTTTAAAAAAGATTTATTATTATTTTATTTATTTTTCTCCCCTTCCCCAACCCAGCTGTCTGCCCTCTGTGTCCTTGCTGTGTGTTCTTCTGTATCCACCCTGCACCCCTGTCAGCAGCACCCAGAATCTGTGTCTCTCCCTGCTGCATCATCTTGCTGTGTCAGCATTCCGCGCATGCGACGCCACTCCTGGTGCAGGCTGCACCTCCTTCGCGCTGGGCAGCTCTCCCTATGGGGTGCACCCCCTGCGCGTGGGGCTCCCCTATGCGGAGGACACCCCAGCGTGGCAGGGCACTCCTTGTGCGCATGAGTACTGCACGTGGGCCAGCTCCACACGGGTCAAGGAGGCCCAGGGTTTGAACCCGGGACCCCCCACATGGCAGGCAGATGCCCCAGTCGTTGGGCCAAATCTGCTTCCCCGTCTCATGTATTTTGGGGCTCACTGGTTAGGTGCATATAGATATTTATGACTGTTATATCTTCCTGGTGGATTGTCCCTTTTATTAATACATAGTGGCCTTCTGTATCTCTTATGACCTTTTTGTATTTGAAGTTTGTTTTGTCTGATATTATTATCGCTACCCCTGCTCTTTTTGGTTACTGTTTGTGTGGAGTATGTTTTTCCAACCTTTCACTTCAACCGGTTTGTATCCTGGGTCTAAGATGTGTTTCTGGTAAGCAGCATGTGGATGGCTCATGTTTTTTTTAAATCCGTTCTGTCAGCCTATATCTTTTGACTGGGGAATTTAATCCATTCACATTCAATGATATTAATGTAAATGTATTATTTACATCCACCATTTTATTCTTTGATCTTCTTATGTTATATCTTATTTTTGTCCATCTTTTTACTCTTTTGGTTACCCTTTCTGCTATTCTCTCTTCTATACTCTCTTCCAAGCTTCTCTCTCCTGTCTTTTTCTTTCAGACTCTAAGTCTTCCTTTAATATTTCCTGCAAAAATGAATTCTTTTTTATGAATTCTTTTAGTTTCTGTTTGTTTGTGACTATTTCATAGTCACTTTCATATTTGAAGGACAATTTTGCTGGATAAAGAATTCTTGATGGGAGCCGATGTGGCCCAGTGGTTGAATGCTGGCTTTCCACGTATGAGGTCCTGGGTTTAATTCCCAGCCCCCGGTACCTCAAAAAAAAAAAAAAAAAAATAGGGGAGCAGCTGTTGCTCAAGTGGTTGAATGCCTGCTTCCCTCATGGGAGGTCCTAAGTGTCGTCCCCAGTGCCTCCTAAAAATGAAAAGAAACAACAAGCAAACAAACAAAAAACCAACTCAGGGGAATCAATGTGGCTCAGTGGTTGAGTGCTGGCTTCCTGCATACAAGATCCTAGGTTCAATCCCCATCCCTGGTACCTCCGGAACAGCAACAAAAAAGAAGTTCCCAGCTGGTAGTTTTTCCATTTCAGTATCTTAATTGTATCATGCCACTGTCTTCTCACCTTCATGGTTTCTGATGAGAAATCCACACTAAGTCTTACTGGGTGTCCCTTGTATTTGATGGTTTGCTTCTCCCTTGCTGCTTTCAGAATTTTCTCTTTAGCTTTGAAGTTTGACTTTCTGAGTAGTATGTATCTTGGAGTAGGTCTCCCATGACATGAATGTTGTTGTGTTTTGTATTGTCATTCAACTCCCTGAGCTCCTGTTCAATTTTTTCCATTCTTTTCTCTTTCTGTTCTTTTCCTCTCTCCAATTTCAGCTGTTCTGTCTTCAATATCACTTATTCTTTCTTCAATCATTTTGAGTATGCTGTTGTATGACTCTAATGTGTTTTTGATCTCACCTATCGTGTCTTTCATGAGTTCTGTTACTTTTCTATTCAGGTTTCAATTTTTTCTTTGTGCTTGGTCAATGTCTCCTTGATGTTGTTTATCTCTTTAGACATATTGTCTTCCAACTCGTTAATTTGATTTTGGAAATTCATGTGCATCTCGTTAATTAGTTGTTTCAAATCCGTGTCTCTTCTGGGGCTTTGATATATTCCTTTTCTTTGACCCTGTCTTCCATTTCCTTAGTAGAGCTCAATAACTTTTTGCTGATGTCTGAGCATCTTCTTAGAATGGCATCTGACTCAGATGCTCAATTTCTCCCTCTTTTATAGGGATTTAGTGGCAAGTGGCTGTATATTACTACTGTCCTTTGATTCTTGGCTCAACTGGGGTTTAGAATTGTCTCTGTTAGTTGTTTAAAACGGGTTCTGGACCCAGTAATGAGTGGCAGACCAACTTCCTAGGGCCTTGGGGAGGGAGGCTATAAAGGCCAGAAAAAGTCTTTCTTACTTATTTACTTTAAATTTACTCAGATGCTCTTCTTTCATCTGCTGGCAGATGGCATGATTTGACAGCTTTCTCAGTTTAATGCTTGGTTGGAGTGTGTATGCTGCAATACTGACTGAATGATTATGAAATAAGTTCCCACCTGGAGGTTAAGAGCCCTGTAATTCAAACTTTCTCAGAGACAGTTCTCCAAACTTCACTGGCAGCCCTGAGTAGGAAATAATTCCATTCCCTTCTGTGTCCTCAATAATCAATCCTGATTATTAGAGGAGGAGATTGAGGGGGTTGGATCTCTTTAGTCATAGATCTCTTTAGTCTGGAGCAGCTCCCAAGGCCCCACACAGCCTGGAAGGGCTCCTGGGACAAAGCAGACCAAATTTGTTGGTCAAAAGCTGAGTCAGCCTTAGGCTGTGTCCCTCTCTCTCCCCTTTCCTGGGGAGGTAGATTCCTGGGGCCCCCTTTGTCTGTGGCCACTGGCTGCAAGGCCTGAGAATTCAAAATAACTTTAGTGTGGCGGAGGGTGCTGGCAGGAGTAGCTGCTGCTTTCAACTCACAGTTTTGTTGTGGTGACTCTTTCCTTTGTCCCTCTCTCTTCTGGGTGGTGTCCAGCCTTCCCTTGGTGTCCTAAACCCTAGAAAATCTTTTCCAGGCCATTTCTGCCTGTTCTTCAGCTATTTTTCTTGGGCTGGCTTTCTTTACACACTCCTTTGAAGTGCAAAAGTTTTTAGTTCTGAGGAGGTCCCATTTACCTATTTTTTCTTTCATTATTTGGGCATTGGGTGTAAAGTTTATTAAACCATTGCCTACCACAACATCTCATAGATGTTTCCCTTTATCATCTAAGAGCTATATGGTCCTGGCTCTTAAATTTAGGTCTTTGATCCATCGGAGTTAATTTTTCTATAGGGCATGAGATAGGGATCCTCTTTCATTATTTTTGCATATGGATATCTAGTTCTCCCACACCATTTGCTGGAGAGACTATTCTGTCCCAGTTGAGTGGACTTAGCAGCCTTGTGAAATATCAGTTGGCCATAGATGTGTGGGTCTATTTCTTTTTTTTTTTTAAGATTTATTTTTTATGTATTTCTCTCCCCTTCCCCCCTCCACCAAGTTGTCTGCTCTTTGTCCATTTGCTGTGTGTTCTTCAGTGTCTGCTTGCATTCTTGTCAGCAGTACCAGGAATCTGTTTCTCTTTTTTGTTGCATTATCTTGCTGTGTCAGCTCTGTGTGTGTGTGGCACTGCTCATGGGCAGGCTGTGCTTTTATTTTCATGTAGGGTGGCTCTCCTTACAGGGTGCAATCCTTGCACATGGGGCTCCCCTACATGGGGAACACCCCTGTGTGGTATGACACTCCTTGCACGCATCAGCACTGTGCATGGGCCAGCTCCACAAGAGTCAGGAGGCCCTGGGTTTGAACCCTGGACTTCCCAGATGGTAGGCAGACACTCTATCATTTGAGCCAAATCTGATTCTATTTCTGAACTCTCAATTTTTTTCCATTGGTCAATATGTCTATCCTTGTGTCGATACTATTCAGTTTTGACCACTATGACTTTGTAGTATGTTTTGAAGTCAGGTAGTGTGAGTGCTCCAACTTTGTTTTTAGTTTTTCAAGATGTTTTTGGCTATTTGGAGCCCCTTACTCTTCCAAATATATTTGATAATTGGCTTTTCTGTTTTAGCAAAAAATGCTCTTGGAATTTTTATTGGGATTGTGTTGAATCTGTAAATCAATTTGGGTAGAATTGACATCTTAATGATATTTATTTATTTATTTATGAAAGATTTATTATTTATTCCTTTCCTACTCATTGTTTGCACTCACTGTCTACTCTCTGTGTCCAGTCTCTGTGTGCTTGTCTTCCCTTTAAGAGGTACTGGGAATTGAATCTGGGACCCTTCCATGTGGGAGAGATGTACCCAGTCACTCAAGCCACCTTGGCTTCCTGCTTTTGTTGTATCTCTCATTGTCCTTCTTCTTTGTGTCCCCCCGCTGCACCATCCTGTTGTGTCAGCTTGCCGTGCCTGCCCATCACACCAGCTCACTGTCTTGCTCTTCTTCTCAAGGAGGCACTGGGAACTGAAACCAGAACCTCCCACATAGTAGGCAGGAGTCCAATTGCTTGAGCCACATCTGCTTCCCTTAATGATATTTGTAGTCTTCCAATCCATGAACATGGCATGTCCTTCTATTGATTTAGGCCTTCTTTGATTTCCTTTAGCATTATTGTATAGTTTTCTGTGTCCAAGTCCTTTATTTCCTTGCTTAAACTTATTCCTAGATATTTGATTCTTTTAGTTGCTATTTTAAATGGAATCTTTTTCTTGATTTCCTCTGCAGACTGCTCATTACTAGTTTTATTAGTGAGGGTTCTCTAGGGAAACAGAATCAACAAGGGATATCTGTTAATAGTAAGAGATTTATCAGAGTCTCTCATGCAGCCATGGGGATGCACAAGTCCAGGTTCTACAAGCAGGCTGCAACCAGGAGCTCTGATAAAAGTCCAATGAAGGTTCTTGATGAGTTCTGGGAGATGTTGGCTTTCTAAAGATGAGCTGAGAAATTCTCTCTCAATGCTGGAATCACTTCCCTTTTTAAGGCATTCAACTTATTGAGTTAAGCAACACTCATGGCTGATGGCAATCTCCCCGATTGATGTAATTATAACCAGCTATCTATGATACACCACTGCAGTAAAGTCAATGGTGACTAAAGCCCATGAATGCACTTGTATTACAGTTACCCCAGTGCTTGCTTGACCAAACAATAGGGCACAATTACCTGTCTGAGTTGATGCAATAGCCTAACCATCACACTAGTGTATAGAAACACTACTGATTTTTGCATGTTGGTTTTGTATCCTGTCACTTTGCTGAACTCATTTATTAGCTCTAGTAGTTGCGTTGTAGGGTTTTCAGGACTTTCTATGTATAGGAGCATAAATCTGCAAATACTGAAAGTTTTAATTCTTTCTTTCAAATTTGATGGCTTTTATTTCTTTTTCTTGCCTAAGTGCTCTAGTAAGAACTTCCAACATGATATTGGTTGAGAGTGGTAACAGTGGGCATCTTTGTCTTGTTCCAGATTGTAGAGGGAAAGCCTTTGGCTTTTCATTATTGAGAATGATGTTAGCTGTGGGTTTTCCATATATGCCCTTTTTCATGATGTACTAGCCAGGACTCTCTAGGGAAACAGAATTGACAGGAGATATCTGTAAATAGTATGAGATTTTATAAAATTCTCTCATGTGGCCATGGGGATGCACAAGTCCAACTTCCACAGGCAGACTGCAAGCAGGGGCTCCAATGAAGGTCCTTGATGAGTTTTCAAGAGACACTGGCTGTCTGAAGTCCAACTGGAAAATGCCCTCTGATGCTGAAATCACTTTCCCTTTTAAGGCATTCATCTGATTGGATAAAATGTCACTCATTGCTGATGGCAATTTCCTGGGTTTATTGTAGATATAATCAGTCATGTATGCAGTAAATATGACTGAAGCCCATATCTGTCCTTGTATTACAATTAGCCCAGTGCTTGCTTGACCAAACAACTGGGCACTCTTACCTGGCTGAGTTGACACATTAGCCTAACCATCACACATGTTGAGGAAGTTTCCTTCTATTCCTATCTTTTGAAATGTTTTTAACAAGAAAAGATGCTGAATTTTGTCAAATGACTTTTCTGTGTCGATAGAAATGCTTATATAATTTTTCTTCCTTGATCTGTTAATGTGGTGTGTTACATTAATTAATTTTATTATGTTGAACCATGTCTTATGTTGCATGATTTTCAGTAACTCTTCTGCAATAATTTTGTGAAGACTGTGTTCTTTGTTGGTATGGCAAAAGAAGTCTCTGCTTGTTTAGCTTAGTGGTCAGCTAATGATTGGACAGCGATTTCCTTAAATGCTGGAAAGCAGTAAGTTCCCAGTCTTTGCCAAGAGGCACACCTTCAAACCTTAGGCATGCAATTGACAACTCTGCCTTAAATTTCACTTCCTGATTGCACAGAAATTTAAGGGCAGTGAGAGATGAGATCTTAGAAACTTCTCAAGTTTCTCTTGAGCAGGCACACAGTGCAACACAGGTGTGTATCTTTCTAGATTCCCGGGAATATATCAGCACTTTTCACACTCCCCAGTTTTTCCTTTTAAGCATGTGGTTATACAATTATTCACCCCAACTGTTATCCAGTGCCCAGAGAGCTACATTGTTAAACATTTGGCACTTATTGTTCTCAACAAATGCTCTTGGAGGAAAAGCTATTCAGAGTTATGTCAAATAAAGACAAGCCTAGCAAGTGGGGTTTTCCAGGGACCACCAGGTCGGTGACGTTATGACCATCTGGAAATGTGGTTGCCCGGATGCTGTCTTTCACTGTGACTGCAGACTATCTTTATTTTTATTTTTATTTTTTATGGCTACTGTGGATCTGGAGGGGTAGGGATGGAGTAGAACAAGCTCAAATGACAAAAAGTTCATTGTTTCTACCAAGATACAGATGTTTTTCTTGAGTAAAACAGATTGCTGCAAGCCATTGGTTGCTTTCCAGAGCTCTGAGAAAGTTGATTCTGATCATTTTTGCCACTGTTCTCATTGCTTCTATGAAGGAGAGGGATTTTAGAAGTCTTTACTCTGTCATTCTCATGGACATTGCCCTGGATAAGTTTAAAATATTATCACACAGCATCTTCTCTCCATGTCCACAGTTATAGCTGGTGCTCCTATCTTTCTCCTTATTCAGAATAAGGGGTAATTATGGCATGCTTTTATTTTGTCTTTCTCCAGGTCTCTGCCACTTTTCTTGATGAGACTATTTGGGATTTTTCTTTGTTTTAGATAGCTGTTGATGAAAACACCCCAAACTATATTGGCTTAACTATCCATTTTGCTGATTTCTATGCACTTAACAGTTTCTTGTATACCATACCTTCCTGTTTGCTGGAGTACATTTTCTAGCAATAATTTCAGTGAGAGTTCATCACCTAAGAAATAAACAGAATCTTGCCTATCTGGACATGTCTTTATTTTGTTCTTGTGCTTGAATAATAGTTTGATTGGGGTTAGAATTTAGGTTCAAAATTATGTGTTGAAACTTTGAAATTATTTCTGCATGGTCTTCTTTTTTAATTTTTAAATTTGAAATAATTTCTAACATACAGAAAAATTATAGTAGTACAAAGAACTCCTGCATATTCTTCACCTATATTTACCAGTTATTCACAGTTTCTCACATTTGTTTGATCATTTTCTTTTTCTATTTCTATTTTTTTTCTGAACTGCTAAGAGCAAATTGCAGACATATGCCCCTTTACCCTTAAATGCTTCAGTGTGTATTTTCTAAGGACAAGGACATTCACTTACATACCTGCAATAGCATTACAAAAATCAGTATATTTAGTTAATTATAAAATAGTACTAGATAATCTATAGATCATTTTCAAATGTTGCCAATTGCCCTATGATGAACCTTATAGCATTTTTTTTTTTTTCTGGTCCAGAACCCATTTAGTTAGTCTCTTTAATCTCTTTATTTTTCATTAATCTGGATCAATTTCTTGGCCTTTTTTTTTTCTTTCATGATTCTGACTTTTTTGAAGAGTACAAAGAGTACAGACCAGTGCTTTTGCTAATGAGAATTTGGAGGAAAGGGGACTGAACATGAGTGTATTTAACTTATAACCCATCCTCATTCTTGGAAAGCCAAGGGGTTAAATTATCGGCTTTTGGAATATCCAGTATCCAAACTCCTCAAGTCCTGTTCAATCTCAGGATCCCTGGGAATGCCATTTAACAGCTCATTTGGGGAATTTACACTTTCTCAATGGGGCATGGGCTGGGAAAGAGATCCCTACATGGTTGGAGCTATCTAAGCCAAAGCCTTCCAAATCAGTCTGAGGGGCTGTACACTGATTTTTTTCAAACACACTTGTAACTGTCAGCAGCAACTATAATCACACCATATGGAAAATACCAAGGGTCAAAATATATCTCCAGCTACCACTGTAGGCCACAAGAGCATCAGAAGAGATTTAAAATCTCTTCATTTTATGAAAAAGTAAAGGCCTTGGGAGAGGAAGGACTGGTGAGGATCATATAACTTATTAGTGCCCCAGCCCCATCTTGAATTAATATTCTGATTTATTATTTAAACTTAAAATGATCTAGCAGTGATAAGAAAAACCACTGGTCAGCACTGGAGAGAATATAATGGCCACATTAATTAAATAATACTGGGAAAAAAGGAGCAGCATATTTCATGCCTCCGTGGCTAGGAGGTTATGCTCCTGCCAGCCCAAATAAAAAGACAAGGTGGGTGATACGCGTGGAGCATCAGTGGGCTGGGCCCCGTGAAGTTAAAAAGGAGAGACTGCAATTCATTATTTGAAGAACATTTTAACTGTCAGCACATTGAATTAAGGGGCCAGTAGCCAAGAGGTCCTTCCCAGTTAACAGCCACAAATGTGAAGGGTCAGGGGTCTTTAATTTGGAGGAAAGACTCGAGCCTTATAAAGGTAGAGATTTACTGCTCAGGAGTGATGAGTGCTGTGTCATCCAGGACTAACATCCTTCACTGACTACATCTGCTTTTGATAAACTCTAAAGAGTTAGTTATTTAGGTCAAAAGTTTGTAAGCCCCAGGCTAAGTGAGGATGGGAAAGGGGTGGGGAGACACTGAGTAGAAAGCAGGGGAAGGGCTCAGGGAATTTATCCATCTGGAAGGTTAACACTCAAAAACCTGCCTCCATCAGTATCTGCCCAAGGGTTTTTCTGATTAACTTGAAGAGGATGTGCTTTAAAGTCTGTGAAACAAGTCTGGGTATTAAATAAAGCCGAGGCTTGCTTTACAGTTGTAGAAAAAAAAAATTGTGTTTTAATGGAAAACTCTGTCATTTATAGCATACCCTTCTGGATCCTCACGTTCTAACCTGCTCATTGTCTTTGAGTTATTTTGCAATGCTTTATAAATTGTTGGTAACTGATAGATGTGTAAATTCTGTCCTGTCTAGTGGTGATTTAATTGATTTCCTCCTCCCAAGTGGAAAGCCACTTTGGTCTCCATATGCAATTTATTTCAACTTTCCTTTACTCCATATAGATTTGTTTTGTTCAATTTTTCCCCTTTGAGCTCATATAATACCTGTCTGTGTACTCATCACATGAGTAAAATGAAATATTTACCGTGTTCATTTTTAAGTCTGTGTGAGAGTCCCGGTTGTACCTTGTTTTGAAAAGCATCTTTAACACAATCCTCCCGCAGCCTTTTGCTTGTGCAAAGGTCTAGCCTCCCTCTCCTTTTTGGAGGCAGTACCCCCTACTGTCTTTCTGAGCTTTGATTACCCCGGTCAGATCTCTGGAGACTACTTAACTGGAACTTTCAAGTATCAGCCATGTAAAACAAAATACAGCAGAAACCTTTTTTTCTTTTTCTTTTTTTGGGGAGAGGGGCAATATTTTTGGAATTGTTGGGTTTATCAGTTTTCAAGCACAGGACTGGGTGTTTAAATATCCAGCTGTTTGAGTGTTTAAATATCTAGCTGTTTCACCAAGTTTCCATCGAGTTGCTGACAGATGTCACAGGTCCTTGTGAAGGGAAACCATTTAGGCTGGCAGTGGGAAAGGAAACATCAGGAACCTGTAAACTGAGGAGTTCAGTTTAAATAAATGCTCACCCTAGTACTAGCATTTCAGAGCAGGAAGGGTTCGAGATTATATTAAATCGCTGCTTGGTCCAACTCTTCAGAAAAGGCGGACGGGTGGGAGCCTTTACTCAGACCCCCAAACTGGGCAATGCAATGGCTGTATTTCTGATGGCCTAATGAGAGGTCGAGGGCTCGTAAGGGACTGATAGATCAATGTAGCAAATTTCCTTAACAGTCCCACTGTTAAGAAGGGTGTCTGCAGTGGAGGGAGGGATCACAGCTCCAGGGAGGGGTCCCGATGGTCCCTTTGGCGCCATCAACACAATGGTGAGTGGCCTTGGGTGTCACGTGAATTCTCAGCATCCTCCTCTACAGGCTGAGGGGGTGTTTTATATGATCTTCAAGTCTTCCTTCTACTCTGACCTGGTTAGCATCTAAAGCCAAGCCTTTTGCTCTGTGGAGTGGAAAGTAAACCGTGAGTCGTGGCTTTCTTTCGAGCTGGATAGCTTTAGCTTGGTTGGTCGTCAAGGATAAGAAGGCAGTTCTCAGTTGGGTGTAGTTAGATTTTCTAGGTTCCAAAGTAGAGTGTGCCTGAGACATTCCTTGGGATTCCTTCCCACTTGGGGAGGATTGACAATTCTATGTCATTTGATTAAATTTCTGCCTTGATAGAAGCCTTCATGACTTATTAGACATGGTCAATAAGAAATTTTGGTCAAACCCAGAATAATCCAAAACTTGAGTTTTTCATAAAAATTGTTGAAACATTTTCCCCCCAAATGCTTTAAAGTTAATAAAATAATTATGATTTATCAGTCTTTAATCTTTAGAAATACCAACAGGAGATAACTTTGCAGTTAATTTTGATTTTTGCCCAAAATAGAATTCAAAAAAGAGGAGAAAGAAATCTCCCTTATCTACCCCCTACCAAATTGATACAGTCAAAATTAAAACTTGATAAGTCTGTGCATTTGACTAGCAAATTTTTGTTTGTCTTAGATTAAAAAAAAATTTTTTTTGACTAGCAACGTTTTGCTTTCAAAATATTTTGCATCTGTTACCTTGTTGGAGTTTTACAACTGTGGCAGCTGTTTTCAATTTTAGACAAAGCTCCAAGAGGTTAAGTTTCTTAGGGTCCCACATCCGTTAATGAAAGAGAGAACTAAGAAACCACTTTTCTGACCCCCAATTTTCCCTCTTTTATATGGCACCATCTGACTACCATTAGTTAGGAATGAGGGCTCTCAAATCATTAAACTCTCTTTCCTTCTTACAGGATATAAAAGTGAAGGCATATAATTTCTCAAAAAAAAAAAAAAAGAGGAACAAGATGGAGATGTTTTATGATTTATAACTTAGATCAACTTCCATGTTAGAAAAAAGAGAAACAAAATATATAATTAATATTTACATATTTTACAATGGAAAGTATTTACAGCATAGTAAGTACAAAAAGAATTGTATATAAAACTCTAGGACAACACAGATATCAAGGACCACAATTTCAGTAGGAAATTCTCTGGCTCTTATTTCCTAAGAAGTTGAAATCCATAGGCTAACTATTGTCTAACCTTTTATTTAGCCAGTTACCGTTTTATGTTTTAAACTTATGGCCTGTCCAAAATGAGCTTGTTTTGTGCAATGAGTAACTGATCTTCCCATACCACTTTTTGGGGTTCCCCTTCCATCCTTAGGACAACTCCAGGGAACAGGCTGGTTTGTTCAATTAAGTCTTAAAGGTAAACACATTTGGGAAAACCATTTAGATACAGAGTTGCAATGACTGCCCACCCCTTAAAGGAACAAAACCAAGGTCCGCTGGGGGCTGTCACTTGGTGTGGCAGAGCCGGGACGATGACGTGGCTCTTCCTCCACCATCCTTCCCGTGGGCAGAGCTCTGAGCCTGGCATCACGTTGGCCTCGGCCGGCTGGCCTTGCTCAGATCAGGCAGGAAGGCCTCTCAACCCAGGCCACACTGTCCACATCTGCACAGGCTGCCTCCTTGGCGAGCAGGTTGCAGCCGACCTGGGGGCATGTCTAGAGCTGGGGAAGGGGGTGGGCGAGAAGTTTCCAGCAGAGCTGCTTATGGAGTTACCCGGGCCTCTGTCCCCACTTCAGGAGCCCTTGAGGAGCCGCTGTGGCAGCCCAGAACACCTGGCATGGTTTCCTCTGTCATTTACTTTTAGCCTGGAAGCTATGGAAATGGAGCAGAAAGAAGACCTATCTTTGACTCGTTATGCTCAGAACGAGTCACCAATCATTAAAAATCCAAGCCAGGAAGAATAGAATAATCCAGCAGAGAAACACAAGTTTTGCTGAAATAGCACCCGATTGTATGACGTAAACCATGTAAGTAGCATTTTAAAAGGACTAATCTTGTAATGGAAATATCTAGCAGAGAACTCATTGTCTAAGCAAAAGTTTTCTTGTGTATGTTTACACAGACAACTAACATAATTTAAAAATATCCAAGGTGATTTACAAAATGAATTGAGTGCATTAAAAAATCCAAAATTAAGAATGATAATATAACAATAGTGATAATGATCACAATAAAAATGTCAGTAACTTAAAACACCAAGATATGCCAAAAGGCACTTACATATATGAAGTTAGCAATAGCAAAACATACATAAAATGGGTGTGAGGGTTCAAATATTTTTGAAATCATCTGAAGGTTGTGGGAAGCAAGGCAAACTCTGTTCCGTTATCAAGCCCATTGTGGAAATAAAATATTGTGCATTTAAATACTGCACACCCAAAATGCACCAAATAACAAGGAAAAAATGAAAATAAATTAAAGGAGTTAAGGTAATAAATGAGTAAAATCCAATTGCTTCAATAAACAGTTTGATCAAGTCAGCCTGGAATTGCTATGAAAGTTCATAATGTATGTTGGCAAAGGAAGTATTGGAAATTAAGGATAAAGGTCAGGGCACCTTCCCTTAATAATAAAGTTTTCCTGATAAAATGGCATTTGCACTAAGTCACTGAAATTTGGTAGAAGTTTCTGTAAACTTTCTTATAAAGGAAGCTCTCAAACTTACAGAGTTGTTAAAACATTTTAGAGCCCATTTGTAGATCACTAACTTAAGTCATCAG
Source organism: Dasypus novemcinctus (assembly GCF_030445035.2). Taxonomy (NCBI): domain Eukaryota; kingdom Metazoa; phylum Chordata; class Mammalia; order Cingulata; family Dasypodidae; genus Dasypus; species Dasypus novemcinctus. The sequence goes on along the minus strand of NC_080678.1, from coordinate 78,896,476 downwards.
GGGACCGTTTTATGTTTGGTGGAGTCTGGAGTAAGAGACCAAAGCAACTATGGGCTGTTGGAGAAAAGCCATCTGAGGCGCAGGATACTGCCCAGAAGGGGTCCCTTTGGTCAGTACCGAGAGGCTGAGTTTGAGGCCAGGGCCATGGAGGTCCCCAAAGGCCATCAGGTCTTGGGGTACCACCATCCCACGGATGACTGGTGGAAGCCCCAGAGGTCTCAGGTCTGCCTGGGGTGGCCAGCCAGGGAGCCCTGAGACAGAACACCTCTTTAAACTAGAAAAAACAGACACCCATGTGGTTCAAAACAAAACCCCAGTGGGCACAAGGTAAAGTGTATCTGGCCTACTTAAACCCATAAGCTACCGAATTCCAGAATCAAAAAATCATACATCTAGTCTCCCCCTTAAATCTGAAGGATGGGGACAGTGAAACCTGTGCACGGTGCTAGAGGCTTCCCCTAGATCCGCTGCCTTCCTCTCCTGAGCTGTGGGGGGCCACGGTGCTGCACTGAGAAGTCTGCAGGGACACATTGAACTGAAAACCGACAGGAAACCCTAGACACTGCTTATGACCATTCAGCCAAGGAAACCAAAAAACCAAAACCAAAACAAATGAACCCCCCCAAACCCCCCAAACCCCCCAAAACAAAAACAAAACAAAACAAAAAATCCAACAAAAGAAAACAAAGCATTTCTTCCCCAGGAGGTCCTAACAACATTGTTTTGTCGGACTTTTAAACTAAAAATAAAATAAGATAAAAGAGTATGTTTTTCCTCTTCTAAGGAACATAATAGAATAAATGATACACCTGTCAAAAAATCTTTTTAAATGAAAGGCCCCAGGAGTGTTTGGTAGGAAAACAAAGCGGTCACTCAAGTTGACAAGATTGTAGACTTTTTCTCCCCAAGGAAATGGTTTTGTGGAGGGGAGCGATCATGATGCAGTGGACAGGGCAGCGGGCGGAACTGAGAGAGCGTCCTGGGGCAAGAGGGAATGGGGAGGAGGGTGGGAATGGGGACAGAAGAGATGGGAACAGGGACAGGAAAGGAGCCATGCCGCCTGGGGATGAGACGGAAAAGGGAGAAACTAGAAATAAAACAGACAAAAGGAGGTGAGACTCCATCAGGGCGTGCCTCCAGGACGCGGGGCAGGGCCGGGGAGGACGGGCCAAGGGGCCCACCTCGAACGGCAGTGCCAGGGGCTGGGGGCATAGTGCTTGAGAGGTCAGGGGTTGAAGCCATTTGGTAAAGAGCCAAAAGGCAGCAAGAAGGTGGAAACCTTCCAGGCCCCTTCCCTGCCTGCGGGGTTTGGCGCCGACGTTAAAATGCAGCGCTGTGAGAGTGGTGGCTGTCCCCTCAGCCCCGGAGCGGTCCCCTAGAAAGCACCAGCGTGTGGAAAGGGGTGGGGGCGGGGGTCCGGGCGGCCCGAGCGTGGGGTGAGGAGAGGGGTGCCTCATGCCGGGGCCTTAGCCCAGGCGGCCTTCACAGGAGGCGCTTTTGACCCAAAGGAGAGTTCAGGGGAAATGACCTTTTAAAAAGTTATAGGAAAAATGCAACAATTAGTAAAGAGAAGCCTTAACATCAAAACAGAAATGATAAACTTAAGGCATTAGAAAATTATATGCAGGCAAATGTTTTCTCCTTCCATACAAAAGACCCACGGCCTGCAGTTATGGACCGGTCCTTACCAAAATCAATTCCTACCAGAGAAAATAAAGTAAGTGATTGGCGGGGATTATTCGCAAAAACCATTGTTTTCCCCTAATTAGGTTCTGACTTAATTTGAAAAAAAAAAATTAAACCAGCAATGAACTGGACTGAAGCAAACTATAAGACACAGTCAAAGAAAACGCTTCTATCGAAATACTGAGGTAAACATTTAAAAATTTAAGACATCAGGTAGAGCACATGGGAAGCCTGCCCAGTGGCTGAAAGTCCACAGGGTGGACAGACAGAAGGAGCAGGCTTCCCGGGGAGATGGAAGCAGGACCAGTGTCTACAAAACATCTCAGGTGGGAGCCGAGGAAGGAGAAAAACCTCATTTAACCAGGAAGATGGGTAACTGGCATTTTAAAGTGAGGTGTTTTTTTTTTTTGCTTTTTTGTTTTTTTTTAAATTGCAGATACTTTTCTTTTAGGAAGAAGATAAAACTTATGACCATTCATGGAATTTATTTTTTAAAGCATCTTCCTCGGAGTCAGTCCAGATTGATCCTGTCCTAGCTGAGGTTGGCCTCCATGTTCATGTCTCCCTTCTTCACTTTCTAGAATGTTCATCAGTCAGGCCTCTGTGCCGACACAAGGAGGACGACTTTGAACCTATTTTCGCCAGGAATTTTAATGAACCACTCCTCACGTGATTCCAGTTAACCAAGACTTGACTACAAAAAGGAAGACTTTTTTTTTCTGACGGGTTAACCCTAGCCGTCCTGTCGTCCCACCTTTGTACAGCTCTGCACCGTTTTCCACGTCCTGTGAGGTAGGCAGCCCTTTCCCCACCCTACCGGTGAGGAAAGGAGGCTCAGGGCGGGGGAGGCCCTTCACGAGGTCACCGGCTGCCGGAGGCAGCGTGGTGGAGGCAAGCAGCCGCTCTCCTTCCTCCCAGCTTGTCTGCTGGCTGGAGGAGTTGCAGGCACATTTATTTTGGTGGCCGTTAGCAATAAAGCACTGTCTTTGGAATGGGTGGAATGCAAGAAATATGTCTCTTAGCAGGCGCTTTCACTGCCTTTCTCCAAACCTGCTCACTTCCATGCCATTTTACCAAGGGATGCTTTCTATTTCTCCCCTGCCCTGGTGATTTTGGCAGGAGCATGGGCTCCTGACTGAGTCCCGAGTCATGCCCTTTAGCTATGATTTTTGCCACATCCAGTTACGCGTGCGTGTCCTTGACCCCACAGGGGCCCAAGATGGACCCAGGCAATTTGTCTGCAGCTCCGGACAGATTGTCCCTACTGTGAGATGAGCCTACCAAGAGGGCAGCGTGGCTGGCTGGAGAGCTCTGTGACAGAGGTGGAGTTATCAAATGAAGTCCAGGATTGCACATTTGCAAGCTTCGTGGGTCAGACACTAAAACGAGAAAAACAACAACCCCCCAAAACTCATTCTAAGGTGTTTTTTTTAACCTATCACAGGGAGAAAAGATTTTGTTACGGATTGAAGGTCAGAGTGTGTCCCCTGTGATCCAGCCTCTCCATCCCAGAATCATCTCGAGAAGACCTTGCTCTGAGACACCAGGTTTCTCCAGAAGCTCTTTGTGTCCTTTGAACACCCACTGCCCTTTGTTTGCGCCTTCCTCTGTCCCACCCTCCCTTCCCACACAGTTGTCATTTGTGTTTGATCTTATCTTCCTACCAGCGGTGAGGGGTGGTGAGGACGTGGAGTGTTTCCTTCAGTCCTCACACCATGTCCGCCTTGGTTCTGTGGACCCCTGAAGTGAAGCCCCCATGAAGGCTTGTAGCTCTGAGGTTGTTGCTAGGGAGGGCTGGGGGGTGACTTAAGTTCTGGCTCGTTGTCGGAGTGGCCTCATGTCCTGGAGCGCCAGGCTTGCCAGGCAGACACCCGGCGTCCCAGCCTGCTTATTCCCAGCACCCTCTTTCACGTGCACAGTGTCCTGGATTGCATTACAGGACATGGTCACTCATACTGAAGAGGTAGGGCTGCGTGGCGGTTTGCGCATCACGGCAAAGGGGGAAGTGAGGCAGTGGAGCTGGTTAACCTCACGGCCCTTTGCCTTCAACAATTCCGCTCAAGGAAGGGGGCTTATTTCAGACCCTCTTGACAATACGTAGCTGGCCGCCTCCTCTGCTCTTTGCCAGTTCAGTACTGGCTGAGCATCCCACGGCACCAGACTAGAAGTGGGAGGCCCTTGGCTCTGAGCGCCAACCCAGGCATCCAACGGAGTTACCCGGCCTTGCTTGTGGGCTCCATGAGGACGGCGAGCCCAGGAGCCCTTGGAGCGACAGCAACAGCAGAGGTTCCTGGCTGCAGGGACGCGGCAGCAGGTCAGAGAGCTGGAGAAGAGGTGGACTGGGCAAGCTTAGCTCTTCCACTGGGCTTCAGCCCTTGGAGAGGGCAGGGCCATATGCCAGGGCAGGAAGCCACAGCCCCAACTCTCAGCTGGCCACACCGATCAGCCCCTCAAACCAAGCCCCTGGGGAGGGTGCGGCCAGCCATCCTGTGTCCAGGGGCTCCTCCATCTTCTCCATCCTCCAAGGCAAGGCATTTTCCCTGAGGCTCTTGGCTGGCTGGCTTCACTTCTTGGCGACTAACCAAGGACTCTGACCCTTGAGGAGATATAGAGAAGGTGAGGTTTGAGGAGGAGCCTCCCGGAGGGGTCCCACAGGCCCGGCTGCCACCTGGTCAGACTCCAGTCCCCTCATGTTTGGACCTTCCGTCTTTCCCCCCTCTCTTCTACCACAATCCCATTGGTCCTCCCTTGAAGTGAGAAGGAAGCAGGCTCCAGGATCACGCTCACTGGAAGATCATGTCAGGAAGAGGGGCACGAGGCTGGGGAGAGGACTTCCCGCCTGCAGTGGCAGCCGCCCCCCTCTGCCTTGTAAGCCCCCCTGGCCTACGTGGTCCTCTTTGCCGGCTGGGGGAGCCCCTCCTGGAGTGCTCAGCGTGCGTCCTAGTACCACCGGGTATAGTTCTTAGGTCCTGGAGGCCAGGGCTGAGTCTTACCTTCCAGGAGGCCCCTCCCTTCCCCTTCCACCTGCCTGGCAGGAGGCACAGTCCCTGCACATAGTAGGTGCTCAATAAACATGGCTTGCTAAGTCAGCAGGCCAGGGAGGTTTATGAGCCTTTGAGCTAGGGCCCTTGGGAGAGACGATCTGGAGGACCCCTCCCTGCGCTCTCACACAAGGTGGGAGGAGAAAAGAGCCCAGAGTTTCAGGTTGTTCCAAGGAGGGAGAGGATCTTCCAAGGGCAGAGCTCAAGTCTCCCGGGGCTGTGGTATTTGAGCCTTGAAAGGTGGGTGGGATTTGGACAGAGGAGAATGGCATTCCAGGTGAAGGATGGCCAAAGGTGCAGAAGGGGGAGCGCCGAGGGGGTGTCTAGGGGTCAGTGAGCTGTGGCTCCCTGAAGGGAAGGGGGTGGGCCTGCTGGGAGGCCCCGGGCCGGCTGGGGCTTTGCCCTTTGGCCAGCTCTCCATCCGTCTGTCTTCCTTGGAGACTAGGTTTCCTGAGAACTCGAGGGTCACAAAACTGCTCCCTTGAGGAGCTGCTGCTGGCTTCTGGGCGGCTTTCCTTCTCTGCCCTCCGGCTCCGGGGGTCTCTTTTCTGACTCCCTCTCCAGTGACTGCCCTTCCCTTCTTTACAGACATTGGGAGGCTTGGGTGCTCGACACCTCAAGCTGTCCAGGGCCGGGGAGGGGCCTGGCTTTGGAGAGTGGGGGACGCTTGCGGGGGGGGGGGGCGCCGATGGCCTGCTGGAAGCGGGGCTGGGCAAGCCCATGGCAGCAGCACCTGCTCCTCAGCATTGGTGGGGGCTTCGGGGCCCTCCCCGGGTGTCAGGTGATGAAGCCCACCTTGCTTCGTTGCCTGCTCTTGGATACACTCAGCAGTGGGGAAGCCACCGAGAGAAACAGCCTCCACCCCCTGCCCTCCCCGGGGAGAGCGGAGCCTGCTCCCCTACCCCGTGCGGGCCGGGCCCCCCGAGTTTTGTTATTCAGGGTTAAGGAGCACACACATGCCGCACGCAGCTCCGCGCTGCCCACCCCATGCACAATGCCACCGCAGCCAGTGTCGCTAGGTGTGGGTCGCCCGGCATGCTCCAGCACCCGCGGCTTCCAGGAGCTGGCCCGTCCCTGGGATCCGAGGGTTTCGGGCTATCAGAGCTGGAGGAGCCCACGGAGGCCACCCAAGCGCAGCTTCTTCATTTTACACTGCGGAAATCTGAGGCCTGGAGCAGGCGCCCAGCTCAGTCACGGCAGAGAAAGGGCTAGAAGCCTCTCCTCAACTCCTCCTTTTGTGGCCTTCCCCTAGTCCCCCGCACCCCACGCTGCAGGGTGCCAGGTGCAGTCAGGGCGCCGGGAAGGGAGGCCAGCGCAGGGTGGGGCTGGGCTGGGCTGGGGGTGAGTGGGCATCGTGTCCTTTAGCACAGAGTGGCTTCTCTGAGTCCCCAGCATCTTGGAGGCCTGAGTCACCACCTTGGCAAGGCTGTTTATGCAGGCCTGGATCGGCCTGTCACACTGTCAGCCCAGGGGCACCCGCTCAGCCCTTTGTCAAGCCAGGGGCCTGCAGGTCTCCAGGAGGCTGCTGGGCAGCTGCGTGCCCTCTGTACCAGAGCACAGAGCAGCAGGCACTGCGAGCGGGAGGGAGCCACACAGGACCAGGGCCTCGCGGTTAACATAGAACTTTCCCCCATGCAGACTTAGTTTGCCCAGCGGGGAAGGGGAGCTCCCCTCTTGCTCCCTGGGCATACAGTTTTCAGCAGGAGGTGCTGCAGGTGCCAGGCTGCTGCTTCCCAAGAGTGGAGCAAGCGTCCTCACTCCCCGCACACGGCTCTCTGGTCACCCACCCCTCTGCACTGCCGTTACCCGATCCCCCCTGCCTTGTACCTGCACCTCTCACGGCAGCACCTGGGGATTCCATCTCGCCTTGGTCTCCTGGACTGCTCTGTTCCCCATTCATTCTGCAAACTTCTTGACTATGTGTTTTCCTCCTTTTAATCCCCCTGCACTGCACTGGACACAGAGCTGAGTATGGTTGCTTAATGAATACTTTTCTGATAGGTTCAGGTAAAAACAAAGATCTTGGTTAACCCTTGTCATGTTTTTAGATACCCTGTTTTCTTAAGTTAAGGCTCAGGTGGAAATGTCCAGGGCTGGGCCTGAAGCCAGAAGCTCCTGAGTACACTGCCCACAGCAACAAGACAGGGGAGGGGTCCTGTGGCACCAAAGTGCATGATGAGACAATGTGTTTACTCACACAAGGTCAAACTTTGGTGGACAGCAACCCAGCCAGGAAGGCAGCGTGGAGGCCACAACTAGGCAGATCCATTTCCTTTTTTCACTTTGCCCACCAGACAGCTCGAAGTGACATGTGCAGCTCAACTTCAGTAACCCCGGAGGGCCCTTTATTTGTCTCTCCAGGGTTCTCTGGGCACTCCTTTTTCTTCTATCCTTATTTTCCTTGAGTCTGACTTTTAAACTTTCATTTACATATATTTCTATTTTTTTGTGTATGTTCTTGTAAGCTACTTCAGAGTCTATGACATTAGCTGAAGTGTAATAAGTAAACAAATAATACATGTTTGAAACAAAATATAAGAGGTTTCTGCTTGCCCAGAGTTACCCAGGGTATTCAGCTGATGGAGAATTCTAGTTTGCAGGCGGTTCCAGTTAGTGGATTACTCCATTCTGAAACCATCCACAGGTTCTGATTGCTCTCCCCGGAGCGAGAAAGTGGATCAGGCTGTGGGTAGGGCGAAACCAGGGAGGGGACAGGTGAGTTCCATTTGATGACCACATAGATCAACTCTAGTTCAATCGAGGTGGCCAAGGCTTAGAGGGGGAGTTGTCTCATTGCCAGAGTAGGCGTTTTGGGTAAGAATGCCAGGGCCGTCTGCGTGGGCCAGGGTGGCAGAGGTGGTAGAGGGTTTGTGACGGGAAACCCCTCGCTCAGAGTTAGTGTTGCTGTGTATGGACAGCATCTGAGTCAAGCGTGCCTTCGTACTGTCTGGGAAGAAAGGATGTATAAAAGACATTTAAAATAAAACACGATGAGGGGAACGTTTAAACCACCCAAGTAGGCTGCTATTTCCAGGCACTTTAGAAGCATCAATTTATGTTTTTTCAAAAAATCAAACACTAAATCTAAATGTTCCATAGTAGGTAATACCTGGTAATTAAAATAGGTTTCCTGGAGATCGTTAGTAAACAGTGCACTGGGAATGGAAAGAACAAAACTCTATTTTAGAAAATGGCAACTTCAGCTTGGTTCTACCTGGCCCAGATCAGTGAGTGTTTTCTGAATGTTCTTTGCTAGAGTGGGATGGCAGGTGAGGTGACACTCTCTCAGCTATGAGCCATCAGTGGACCTGCAAGCCCGTATCAAGAGGATGGCGGGGTCAGCGACAGCTGATGCGATACTAGGTACTGCAGCGCCAAAGGAGAAACCTGGACAGAAGCGATAGCAAATGGCTCTGTGCCACCCTGGGTGGCTGTCAGCACAATTGAACTGTCAGTGGTAAAGCTTGACCGCTACCTGATGGCCTTGGGCCATATTATAACAGAAAGCAGACATTGCTTAACGGAGTTCCTCTCATTTCAAAGCATGACACCATTCTTCTGAGGACGCCTGCCTCACAAGAAACAACGTCTTTAATTTAATGATTAATCAGGATCATGAATTGCCATGTTTTCATTTTTTTTTTTAATAATGAAAATCCATAAGAGTTTAAAATATTCTTAGATACACCTAGCTTGGCAAACACCACCAACTTCCACGTGTATGTGAATTCACACGTACGCTAGCCAGCACCCGAAGGCTGGGTGGCCCCCTTTGGCACCAGAACACAATAATTTATTAAGCTTCAATACTTAATAAGTGTGCACAAATATCATGCAAACATTACGACCGTATTCACAAAGAAAAAGTGTATTAGAGACATAAACTTATACAAAACATCTTGTAAACAAAGGGGAAGAGGTTGATATCTTCTGTACAAAATATGCAAGTTTTTTTTTTAATAATCTGTAAGATGCATCATACTTCTGGCATTTTCAAAAAGTGAAAACTGTATAAAAATAAATATTCTATGTACAAACACACACACAGGCCAATCCAAGGTTAGAGGCATCACTGCAAAAAAACACAAAAAGCAAAAAACATAGAGTTAGTTTTAGTGAGTCAGTGGATGTTTATTTCCCTTGTAGGAAGTAAGAGAGAGAGATCTTGTTCTGAATTGGATGGGAGCTCTGGTTAGGGCAACTGGGTCAGAGAAAGGACTGGAAGCACCCTGAGGGTGGGAAACTGAGCTTACTTTCCAGTGACTCCCCTACTTGGCCACTAGAGGGCACTTTCTCACTACATGCCTATGGACGCCGGCTGTTATTGATTACTGAATAGACTGAAGTAATGGTGTGAACGGCCAGGCAGGAGGCTGTCCCGTTGCTCCTCCAAGACACTGTAGCTCTTGACAGGGGCTGTTTTTCATCTGGTAAGCACAGCCATTTCTACCTCCTAACCGTCAGCAACAGCCTTGAAGAAGGTTACTCTTAGAGGGTAAGGGGTTGAGGGCTTACCCCACACTTCTCTTACCTGCTCTGGTAGAGCTTTGGCTAGGTCTGGGGTGGGAGTCCACAAGAGGATGCAGCATGGCTTGAGGGACAGATTCTGGGGGAGACCCTCCCTTAAGTGTTGAGATTTTCCTTTCTCTGATGAAGGTGCAGATGGGTACTTAACCTAGGGTCTCTTGGAGACTTTACGTCTTTCATCCAACCCCATGAATTAATGAGATTCTGAGCAGCTTAGCAGAAAGAAGCTTGCTCATCTCATTGAACGTGTGACTCCACTGGAATAGGACCGTATTCCAGTTAGCTAAGTACAAACTCTTGAGCTGATGGGCATCATCAGCCTTTTTTTTTTTTTTTTTTTGAGAGGGGAAAATAGATTTTTATTGTGGTAACATGTATATCACATAAAATTTGCCATTTTACTCATTTTTTAGTGTATAAGTCGGTGGAGTTAATTCCATTTTCAGTGCTGTGCTACCATCTTAGTTATCCACGGTCGGAACTTTGGCATTATCCCAAACAGAAACTCTGCACCAATTATACAGTGGCTCTGCATTCCCTCTGCCCTCGGCTCTTATTAACTTCTAGTCGACTTATAGTATTTATGGATTTGCTTATTCTAGATATTTTGTATTAGTGGAAACACACAATATTTGTCCTTTTGTAAAGATACAGCTTCTAGACTGAACCTCAGGGAATGGCTGAGGCTGCAAACCTGGCTCGGCAAGGGTGGCTCTTCAGACCACGTTGCCTTTGCCAAACTGACAAGATGAGCACGTGCTAGAGTGCTGGGTCATTGCAAGCGTTTGTGGAGGCTGTGTGCCTGGAGTAAATCTGATGCACTATTGTTGGAGGATAAATGCTGCATTCATCCTAAGGAGCAATCTGACAAATTCAGTAAAATATGTCTCCAGCCCTTTTTTGGGAATGAGCCAATGGCTGGTGACCACTGGGGTGGAGGGCTGGTTGAAGTCTTTGAGTGGGAGGCAGGGGTGAGGAGCTGCTGGGTGGTGGCCAGTGGGGTAGCAGGGCAGCCACTGCCTTTGCCAGGGTCAAGGTGGACTTCCGGATTAGCCAAATGATGGCCCTCATCAGGCCGGAGAGCCCTGCACTTGGGGGCCATGGCTGAAAGGAGTGATGCATGTAAGGGCACAGCCCTGTGATGTCAGATGGCTTTAAAGATGGCAAATCCCAGGACAAATGTGAATAAATGAAAGCCCAGTGCCGGTAGGAATTCTGGGCACCCAAGGGAGGTTGTGCTGCAGGTTACACGTGGGAAAGCAGGAAGCTCTGGCAGATTACGTTCAAGGGGAAGGGTGGAGTGGTGAGCTGGACAATATCTATGAGGAGGTGTAGGAACCATGTGAGTTTATACTTAAAGCAACAGATTTCCTATCTGTGGATAAAGGCCATCATGTGGCTTAAATAACCTCATATGAATGCTATGAAAATAGCTAATTAATAACTAATTTTAAGTCATGCTTTCAAACTCCTTAGAGGAAAGGCACTGTATCAATTAACCATACAAAACAAAAACGTCATCTGTGTGGCTACATGGAAAGTCCATACACTGGAATGCTAACGCCTTGAAAAGCATTTTTGAGTGTTCTCCAAGCGTGGCCACGCTCGGGATGTTCCAAGGGCACTGCCGATGCCATTGAGACAGTTCCCTTTAGACCCCTGCCTGCATTCTCTCAGCTAGAGAAATGGAGCCCCAAGTACACCTGTGCCCCAAGGCAGTGCAAAGGCAGGAAACCTTACCTTGTTCCAGCAGCCCTGGACCGGTAAGCCATCTTCACCCTGCAATGAGGAAGGAGGCAGAAGGGCTGAGACTCTCAGAGCGCGGCCCACGAAGCAGGCTGGACAAGGATGACAAGGCTCACAAACATTCCCAATTTCTCTGTTTCTTTTCTCTGCCTCGGGTCAGAGTCTCCGAAGGAGAGGGAAACATGTTGGCCGTCTAAGGTGACTTGGAGCTACAGTGCAAGGCCAGGAGGGGCTCTCCTAGCTCGTGGGACCAGGGAGCAGAGGCGTCCCCGAAGCCACAGCTGGGAGACCCGCTGGACTCTGCCCTAGTTCACTGGGTGCTGGTGCTTGCGGCCAAGTCACTCAGCATTTGGGGGCCTCAGTTCTGTCCTCCGTAAAACCTGGGGCAGGCTCCCCGGTTCACGCGTGCTCTTGTTTTCCCCTCTTCCTTAGCCCAGTGGTGGGAGGAAGTCTAGACAGCCCCATCTGATGCACTATGGTGGGGGGTGCACAGAGGGAAGGACAATCTCAGGGGTGTTGCAGCGGGGTCCTGAGGTGGCCTCAGCCAGAAGATAAGCTTTCGGCACAGCCTGAGATACTGCAGGGAATTTGGGGGTGAACCAACTGTCTGTCCCCTTTGTTGGCGGCAACTGCTGGGACCCTCAGGATGTCTGCTCAAGGAGACAGAAACCGCCTGACAGCCCGGCCTCTCTGGCACACGCTGGGAGAACCTAGACGTCTTCGAGAGAAGAGGTGGGCAGGGTGAAGCTGAGCCGAGGGCAGAGGTCCAGTACTTGGCCTGAGTCTGCGGGGCTGCTCCCCAGCCCGGAATTCCAGGCTCCAGGGCAGAGAAAGAGATTCTTGAAGGACCTGGGGCTTCAGGCGACTGGAAGAAGCGGTCAGTGCCCAGGGAGGATGAACGGGAGCCTCTGCGCCCTAGACCAACTTAACCAGCCGGGGCAGGCACCTAAACGCTTGCCGCTTGGCATTTGGCAGGCAGCCCCCGTCATGGAGGACCAAAGGAGTCTACTTATCTTGTACTAAAAGTCATGACCATATGCACAAGAACGCAGTACCGGAGGCAAGGACCAACAGTGAGCAGGAAAGGGAAGATATGCACACATCTGCAGCAAGATTACTAGACATACACTTCCATATGGGGTGTTAGTGGAGAAAATGCCATTTTGCATTAAAGGGTCAAATAGGATGACCTCCATTTTCTCCTTTGGGTCGGGGAGGGGACTGCAGGGGAGGCGGTGCAGCCCCACTTTCCGGATGGCCCTCTGCCCCCTTCCCCAGCCCGTGGCACGCTTCACTCAGCCCCACTGGTGCGTGGATGGTGCTGGTGGGGAGGAGGGTGGCAGCCGGAGGATGGCAAGGTGTGTGCGTGCGGGAGAGGAGGACGGAGGCCAAGAAGAGGCTCCCGTGGGGCAAGGGCTTGCCGTGGGAGGGGGCAGAAGGCCGGCGGAGGAGGAATGGTGGCTCCTGGAGGGAGGCGGGAGCCCCGCGGTTGAGAGGTGCCCGTGCATGCTGCATGCTCCACTCCGCTGCCGTGCCGGGGGTGGGGGGCGGGAGCAGGGGTTCTAGCGGCGGGGGCAGGAAGCATGTTCCCTGTGCTGCAATAAGCTACAGGCCTAGAGTCTGGGCCGGAGAGAACTAAGGGCTACCACCTATGCCGGATTGGAAGAGGGGTGCTTGGAAGAGGGACCCTAAATGTCTCCCTCCCTTCTCTCCCTTAACTACATTCTCAACTTCTTTATCCTCTGCCAGACTATTCAGTGGTGATCTATCTGAAGATGAAACCGAGGGAAGGTCTCGAAATGTCTTGTGGAATTTCAACAAAAAGGACCAACCCTTTAGGATTTAAAAATCTGATTTGAATCAATTCCCCCTCACTGCCACCCCAGTTCTGGTGGTGTCACCAGGGCAGCAACCCCAGACCCAGGCTAGATGAGGAAGCTGGCGTTCCCCTCCTCTGCTTCGGGAATAGAACTTCTTCATCTACCCCAGAAAGGTTTCTGGGTGTGCCCATCTGCCCCCGGCCACATCGTGAGGCTGTGCAGGGGCAGGGGGATGTGGGGCTGCCTCGGCCATCTCAGTGGGGCTGGGTCCCCTCCACACTTCAGCAAATGCTTTGCCAGGTGCTCAGCTGAACTGACTGCATTGCGGGAGGGAAGAGAAGTCACGGTTCTAAGATCCTGTCCAGAGAACCCACTTTCCTAGTTTTATTTCTGGTGGTGGATTTGTCTGGAAGCAACTCTGAAATGAGGATCAGACGCAGGCAAAGCTGGTTTCCCATGGGGTAACGTGCTTTTGAAGCAGCAGCAGACGGCAGACTTCACGTGCAAGAGAGCAGCGTGTCTGGCAGGCCCCAGAGGTGACCCTGGGTGTCTACGGAGGGAGGAAGCAAGACGAGGAGATTGGGCGGGTGGAGGCCGAGGGGCGGGGATGGCGGTGGACAGGCATGCGGGTGTCAACCACACACGTGGGGGGGCCTGGGGGGCCATGCGGGAAAGGGCAGGCGATGCCGTACCAATGGGCATGGGGCATCCAGTCCGTCCAGCCCTGGTAACCCCGGCTCCCCTTTCTCTCCTTTAAAACCTCGGTGTCCCTGTTTACAAAACCAACCACGATGATTATTGAGTCGGGGCTGGCCAGCTCCATCGGTGGAGTGGAGAGGCTCGGCCCTAGCCTGGCCAGGATGCGGGACCCTCAGGGCACCTACAAAGGGGCTAAGCCCCGGTTCATTCCCCATCTCCCAAATTCAATCCTTGTGCTCTCTTTGGCTTCCTGGGGGTTCGGCTTCTGAACACGGTCAACCAGCCCCATCTCTATGTAAAGACTCACTTGGAGTAGACACAGGTGAATGTCAACTTCAGTGCATGCTAATTTTCAGAACCTTCAAATGGATCAAGAAGGTGCCATGGATAATGAATCATGGGTTCGTTGGGGAAGGCTTCCTGTGGGTGTCTGGCTACGAGTGGGGTCGGAAGCGTCAAGGATTTTAGCTGGCTGGCTGGTGGGCGTTGGGAGGCTGGCTCCTGAAAGACCCCTGCCTGGACCTGCTCTGCTCACTTGTGAGCATAAGTGTCCTGAGGAGAAGCCAAGCCCAGGGCCCCGCATCCTGACCGAGGGAGGATTCAGACGGTGTGAACCCCTGGCCACTGGACAGAGGTGGCCGCAAAACAAAGAAGGCAAATTTGCGGCTGGCAAGTGCTCCGCTGGCTTCTGAATTAACCCTGGAGCTAAGAGCTGAGGCCTCCTCCCCAAATCACTTTCCTCTTGGTTCTTTGCTTTCACACATCAATTGTTCTGCATCTTCAAAGGAAAGAGATTTAGCCACAATGATTCACAGCTGTGGTTTTAAGGCAACCCTACAGGGGGCAGAATTTCACGAGTTAAATGGACAGATTTCAGTGGCATGCATGTAGTCATTTAGTTCTCATCTGAGTTTATTTGCCTTCTTTGTTTCCAACTTGCAAACCTCAAGGAAAAAACCAGAACAATGCAAGAGATAAATAAAAACATACCAACGGGCAGGGGGCATCTAATCCAGGTGCTCCTTGGTCTCCCTTATCCCCTTTAGGCCCTCTAGAGCCTTTCTTCCCCCTCTCCCCCTGTAAACAATGGTTTAGTCCAAGAAAAAAAATAACATCAAAACTTTAGGATTATTCATGTGTTAAAGTTAGAGACAGAAAAAGAAAAGAATAAAAATTAAAGAGGGTAAAAAGCATAGATTCCCTTGGATAGGATTTGGGGGCAGTACCCACCTTCACCCTGCTAAGCACCTGAGACTTTGGCTAAGGCAGGTGGGGAGGGGCAGGGGCGGAAGGCGAGGCCAGGCTGCAGGGAGCAGCGGGGCCAGCGCTGGGGGTGGAGGGGAGGTACAGGTGGCGATTTTGCTGATGCTGGGCCTGGGGTGGATCTGTGATGAGCAGAGTGCCTAGGGACCAACTTCCTTCTCTTGCACCGTCCATTTTTGGAAGGCTTTGGGCTGCTGCCTTTTTGTGCTGCTGCTTTTCATTCCTTTGGTATTCTATCAGGAGGCAAGGTGATTTTGTTGAGAGCCTTGGGTGTGTGTGCATGCATGTGCTAGTGTCTTCGTGGGTGCATGGGTGAGTGTGGGTAGGTGCTTGTGTGTGGATGTGTGCGTGCACTATGGGTGTGTTTGTGCATGTGTACCTGTATACAAGTATGCTCTGGGCTCAGCTGGGTCCTCCGTTCTACGAGGGTCTCCAGCCTGGCCCAGGCTGAGGTCACAGACAGCTACTAGGACACGGACCTGTCAGTTCGTGGGATTCATTTGTTTCTGAAAAGCTTCACTGAACTGCATCCTTCTAACTTGAACCCTATTTTCTGCATCAGGGTCATTCTCCATTTAAAGGAGGACGGTGAGGAATTCTTTTTAAAAGTGAAACCTCACATCTGTAATGAATTTGGATTTTCATATGTTGTGTTTCTTTAAAAATGGCCCAGGCATGCCCTGGGGGAATCTTCCGGAGAACTCTTTCCATCCTCTAGAAGATCAACTGTCTACTGCATGGGGACATCCACAGTGCTACTTCAGGGTGGCAAGACCTTGAAGACTTGGTGGCATATTTGTCAGAACAAAGGCTTGGAGTCAGAGCTGGATCGTCAATTATTAGCTGTGTGACTCTGGGATGTTACTTAACGTCTCTGAGTCTCAATTTCCTCACCTGTAAAATCGGGATAACAACATTTGCCTCAAAGGTCTTTGAGATCTTTGTGCATATTAAATACTGACTGCTGGCATATAGTATGCGCTCAGTTAATGATACCTGCCTCATAATGACAGTAACAATGGTCATTATTTATTGTTGTTACTGAGGCAAGCCTTGGGGTCAGAGTTTCGGTCTTATAGATTCTGTGGCTTTCTCACAGTGGAAAGATGCAGTATATGAGTTTGTTAGAGGAAGCAGAGGATAAGAATACTTTTGAGATTTCCTCTGCTCTATGGAAATTATCCAAATTTCTTGATTCCAGAAATTGGTTGCAATTTCCAATGCATTTTTAAAAAATGAATTTTCCAAGACTCAAATCAATACTTAGAAAATGGTATGTATTTAAGGGGAATAATGCATATACACATGTGGTACACTCCGTTTGTTCTGTTGGCTGCCATGTATCCCACCAAGGAGAGCAGCCTGGCATAAATAATCCTCAGGCGGAGAAGTGAGACCACGAGCTCTTTGGATGGGAGAGCCCCAGGGTGACCCTCCTCTGGAGTGCCGCCCCTCGTTCTGTTTGGGGCGGGCCAGGGTAGAGATGACCCAGTGTCTCATTAAGAGGGTGGGCACAGCGGCACAGGGTGGGGCCTTCCAGGCCTGGATGGCCTGCCTGCGGATAACAGAGGGTCAGCTGGTCTCAGGCTTCCCCGATGGGCGACAGACAGACACCGCGGGGCCTCGGTGTCATGTTCTAAGGGCAAGGGCGGGCGCTTTCCGTTGGGTGTCCTTTAAAGGTATCAGAGTAGAAGTTTTACCTTTATCCTCCTCCGCCCCCTCCCTAGAGAATGACAGGAAAGAGGCCCTGCCAGAGAGAGCATTCTAGCTGGTAAGGAGGGGATGGGACAAGTGAAGTCAAGCAGCAGAGCTTTCTTTAAAAATAAAGGAAATAAACTGGAAGCTGGGGGAGGGGAGGGAAGGGATGAGGGCCATGGGATTATGGGATTGCGGTGGGTGAGTGTATCTAGGGGAGAGGAAGATTGGAGTCGGAGAAGAGGAAGGAAGGGGCAGATCCAGGCCATAAGACATAGGAGAGGACATACCCATACACACACACACACACCCAGACAGGGCAACTCAGAGAGTGGCGAGTTAGGCTCTGCACTGTCAGAACTTTTCAGTGGCTTTCAGGCAGCCCTGCAGTGACATCAATCACTTTGGGGCTGTGTACCCGACTTTCCTGATGACCAAATTGCTAGATCCACACCGCCCTTCATCCTTTGACTCATCGTTCATCCTGAAGTGGCATCTGGGCCAAATTCACGGAGAGCTCCTTAGTGACCAGGGGACTGCCCTTCGTGACAAGGGCAGACCATTCTTTCCATGGGCATCTGTGACTTCCTCTTAGAAAACTTCCTGTTTCAGGCTCTGATCCTTTGTCCGCCACTACCTTCCTCCTTCCCGGACCAGGAAAGAGGCTCCTAGACGTTGCTCTGGTAGGGCTTGGAGAAGCAGCATTTTAAGGTCGTGTCTCGGATCAGTGTGAGATGGAGAGAAAGACTCGTGCACCCACGGGGAGCCTCCGGGATGGAAGTCCCAAGGCGCGACTTGGGGCAGAGTTTGGGAGCTGCCCTCCAGGGAGGGACTCACCCTCCACTGGATTGGCTGGGGGGCTGGGTGCTTCTGAACATCTCTAGCTTCACCTTCTAAGTAACAGTGAATGTTGTCTAAGCCCTTTCTGCATTTCACCTTGGTCAAAGCGTCCCTCTTCGCAGCTCCCAGGTTAGCAAAGCAGCCCTCGGCAAAGCCCTGGCTCTGCTGGAGTCTTCTTTGTTTCGGAGGCTTTCTCACCAGGCCCTCACATCCCCCCCCCCCCCAAAGTCCTGTTAGGGCCAGTTATAAAGAGAACGAATGAGGAGGCGAGGTTTAGGGAGACTCTTACAGGACATTCTGGCCCCCTGAGAGTCCACTCTCCTGACTGGAGGCAGTAAGCTGCTCTTTGATTCGGAAACCTGCCCTTTGGAATGAGTCTAGTAAGTCAGTTAGTTCTTCAAGGTGTATTTGAAAGCAAGTTTATGCATCTTTACTCTTTTCTGGACTTAACTTTGAAGTGACATATTCCTAATCTACACAGGGGCAAGTGTGTATTGCTTTAGGAAGGGAGAAGGGGAGAACTTTCTCTCTGATTCCAGGGTCTCACTGGCTCACTCTTGTTTCCTTAAGAACCACAGCCACCAGCCTCCCGCCCTCGCCTGGTCGTGATGAGCACTCTCTACCTTCACTGCCTCACCTCTAGGGCAGCACATCACTGTCGCCTCGAGGATGGGCTTTGCGGCCTTCAAATGACTCGGCGCCTGAAGCCAACTGAAAAGGTCTTAAAAGATAGGTTTTACGAACAGTCGCATAAAGAAAAGAAAACCAGAACTCTTTAGAAATAAATTAGAAAGGAGGTTACTAAGCCAAGGAAGGGGTGGAACGATCAATTTCTTGAGGGGCCTACACTCTGATGACCCACTACAGGAAGGTGGGGTTCCCGGCCCCCCTCAAAAGGCTGGTCCCCCCTCTGGAAGGAGACCTACTATTCCGGCGGAGCCTAAACTTGGCCTTCCCATGGGACACTCTGGGGGTGGCTCTGCCTGCTCCCCCTTGTTTACAGACCCCTGGGACAAACCGAGGTGCTTTTGACCAGCTGCCTGGGGGAGTCTTCGGGGATGGCAAAGTACTCTCGAAACATGTCTGAAACTAATTGGTACCAGATATAAACATAGGGATTCTGGCATTTGCTGTTCATGAACAGGGCATCAGTTTTCAAAGACCAGCCCCATGACCTGGATCCTCGAGGCCGCCTGCTCTGCTCTAATCTCTGTGGCACCCCAAGACGTTGTGCATCATTCGGGGCCTCGTTTCTCCGTCTGTTCCTCCCATTCCTTCCCTTCAAAGTCTAAGATCCTTGGGTTTTACCACCCACTAGAAGACCCTCTTGGGCCTCTAGGGGATGTGGGCCCACTCTGGGAACCACTGTGATAGGACACCAGATGAAAGAGTCCTTCTAGAAAGGAGCTGGAAGGGTCTCTCTTGGTCAAATGTTAAATTATCCCTTTGGCCCAAATGCCAAAGGCCACGGCATGTGTCATACACCCCCCCTGTGGACATTCAATAAATGTGTCCTGATGAAGACGGCAGAATCCAAAGGCAGAGCACAGGGCCTAGGGAGGCAAAATTCATCTCATAGTGCTGCTGACTCTTTCCAAGAGAAACAATGGCTGTAATATATTGTTTAAAACAGTTGGCTGCTTATAACAGCTGTATCCTTGTTCTCAGAACTGGAATTTATTTTCTCTCTCACCTGGCAAAACTAAGTGTTAGAAGGCAAGGACTAGCTAATGATGGATTTAAAAAATGCCACGCAGGGGCCCATTATCAGGGCGACACAGAAGGAGCTGGGTGTGGGCCTGGTTACTGGGCGGCAAGGCTGACCTGACAGCCCCTGGGAGGCTCAGCACCTCCGTGTCAGGCGGAAAATGCGAGCTTCATTTCAAGCCTGGGCCCAGGCTCCCTGGAGGCTACACATTAAGGCCCTCGTTTTAAAGCCTTTTAATTTAGGAGGACTTATTGGAAAACACCTTTTTGCCGTGTTGGGTCAGGTCTTCCTAATTGATCATTCCACCACAACAGGAAGACGTTAGTGACCACAGCCAAGGGGTGAGGGCTCAGACTCACCCGGTTTCCTTTGTCCCCGGGTGGTCCGTGTAAACCCTGCCGTCAATCAGAGAAACGGAGACACGTTAGGGAGAAAACACGGAATGCCACCAGCTCTTCCTTCGGGGCTCGCAACGCTCTCTACTGAAGCCTCGTCCACTGGAGACAGCTTGGTCATTCCCATTTCACAGAGAGGGGACACAGTGGGAGGTCGCTCAAGTAACGCAACCCAGGGACAAATGATGAGCTAGGGACAGAGCCACGACACGGTCTTGCCTTGTTGCTCCACAGCCCATGCCCTTGGCAGTCAAGAGCTTCCAGGGTAATGGTGATGAGAGCTGGGATCTGAGGACAAGGCTGTGGGATCAAGAAGCTCTCTTGGCAGAGAAACTAACCCGTCCACCTGCCATCCTGCCAGGCTCTTGTTGGAGGAACGATTCGCCACCTTCTCACACTCTTTTCTAGGTGCTGGATGCTATCTACTCCTTCAGCTAGGGGAATGCACACAAGGCAAAGATTTGCCTGGAGCTGCCTGTTTAGCCAAAACAGCAGCCTAGACAACTTAGCCCAGAGCCGGCAAGCAGATGTACAAGCCTTACAGCGGAGAGGAAATAAAAGTTCTGGCTCCCATAGGCAGACAATTTACTTTGATAACAAAGCGCCGGGAAAACATGCTGCAAATGGAGAGCCAGCCTATTTTTCCAGGCCCAGCTTTCTTGGGAAAGCTGCTCCTTTCCTGGAGGCTCTTCCTCTCGTATTGTCGGGATTTGGGTTTGATTCTGCCCGGCCAAGGGGCTCAACCCCTTGAGGGCAGGGGACCCCGCGCTCATCCGGGGCCCCCTGCGGCACCTAATGCCCAGCGCACGGCGGGAGGGGCTCATGCTGTTTGCTGCCTCCCATCCCATGGGATGGGCGAGGCCGTGGTTGGTCCCCGACAGCTGTGCGCCCGTTTTTCCCCTTAAGTTGTGCCCAGCAGGAACGTTCTCTTTGGCTGCTGGCAGCTTCCTCGGTCGTAGAAATGGGAATTCTCACGTGGCTCTGGGTCTGTCGCTCCAGGCCCCGGGCTTTCTCTTTCGACAGAGCCTCTGTTGGGTGGGGCGGGGCGGGGGCGGCGGAGGGGAGCCTCCGATTCCTGAGACTTACCGGGAGCCCCGCTGCTCCTGTTGGTCCCGTCATGCCGGGGTCGCCTTTGCTGCCCTGAAGCGAGAGGGAGGAAGCCATGAGCCCCCCGACAGGACAGCGCATTCCCTCAGCCATTTCCTACTCCCCTGTGAACGGGAGAAGCCTCCCCAGCTCCCTGAGAGAGCCCCCAGGGAAGCAGGGAGCTGGCCAGAGGGTGGGGCGGGCCGGGGTGGAAACCCCTTCACATTCTCTCTCCAGTGCCTCAGGTCCATCCCCCAAGAACTGAGCAGTGTCCTGGGGGTACTGGCTGGTCCCCCCTTAAGCAGGGGAGGGCAAAAGGGAGCAGGGAATGGGTGTGGATGAGGAAGGCGGGGAAAAGAGACAGGAAAGAGAAAGTTTGCATCTTTTCTTTGAGGCCTCCCTCAAGTGTCACCTCCTCAGGGAAGCCCTCCTGATGTCTCCCAGTGGCTGTGATTTCAGAGAGCTGGACACCCCTCCTCAGAAGCTCCGCCCTCCCCACCCCACGAAGGCTGCTCCGGTCTCCCTTGGCTGTGTTGTCTGAGAACGAGATCAGAGATTGCCCTGAGGCAGTGAGCGGGGGTGGGGGGGGGTGGGGGGGAGTGAGGGGGGGTGTGCGGGTGGAGAGGGGAGCTGAGCCGCTCACAGCCGCGAGCTTGGCGGAGGCCCCTCCGAGGTCCAGCACCCGAGCCGGCCTCCAGGGAGCCCAAGTCCTGAGCGTGCACAAACTGGGGCCTGGCAAGGGCTGACGTGGACCCACAGGGCAGCCCTGGGGCCCTCCCCTGAGCCAACGCCCTCCTCCCTCACCCTGCGCACACCACCCCACGTGGGGCTGGGCTTGGGCAGCGCGTGACGTGCCCGGTCCAGGGACCAGAACCGTGGGAGCGTGGTCGTCTCCTGACTCCTAGGTGCGCCTGGGGATTTTCCTAAGCTCACCTGGGACTCTGTTCCACGCCCTCTCCCTAGTGGAGAGGTGTCCCGGGGGCCACAGCATCTGGGACCTGCCCGACTCCGAATCATGCTACTGACGCGAGGTGACCAGGGGCAGAAGTGGAGAAAGCGGCCCACTGTCCCCACTGCCCCGAGTCCCTGTCCATGCACAGCTACAAGATGAGCCACCCCCAGGCCTGCTGTCCCCCCTGGGCTGTTGCCAGCACCACCAGGACAGATGGAGGAGGAAGGCGCGGCGGCCGGGCCTCCTTTGGCTGATGGAAGTGGGAACCCGGGAAGGCGCTGGAGCCCGGGCGCCCAGCTGGGGGATCCGAGGCTCAGGGTGGAGGGGCCCTCTCGTCCTCCTGGACGCCCCGTCCCCGGCGGGCTGAGTACTCACCCTCTCGCCCTTTGGTCCCGCTGGGCCGGGAGCGCCAATTGGTCCTGGAGTGCCCTGGGGAGTGTAAGGCAAGCCGAGGTGAGGGCCTGGCGGGGGGCGCGCTGGGCAGCCCGCCCGAGGCCTGGACACCCAGTTTTCAGGGTTGGCGAGGTCAGGCTCGTCAAGGGCGGTCACTGGACCGGGCCGTGTTCCTGTTTGGGTTTGGGGGGCCTTGGGAGGGGAGCATGCCTCCCCTCTGCCCCTGAGCCAGATTCTTGGAATGGAACCCTTTTGCGTCACAACCCAGCTTGCCAAGACTGAAAACGGTGGGAAAATGGGGCCTTAGTTTGCTCCCAGAAGCTCTTGAGAGGGAGTCGAGCCCACCCCACGGGTGGGGGCCGGGGGCTGGCACCCCTGTGCTATCGCAGCTCCACATGCAGCAGGAAGGCCTTCATGCCACAGAGACCGGTGCAGACACACACAGAGCAGGCGTGGGAGGGTCGCTCAGCACCGCCGCCCTGGCCGCCCCCCATGGCTGCCCCACTGCAGACCCCGCCCTCTGTCCCCGCCTTCTCCTCTCCCCTCCTCCGGGGCCCTGCAGGAATGCGTATGCCTCGGGTGCCTGCCCTGGCCTGGGTGGCAGGGTGTCCCAGACCCTCCTGACTCGGGGCTCCAGGGCAGTGGTTGTTGCTTAGAGACAGGAGCAGGGCCTGCTAGGGCAAAAGTAAGCGGCTCTCTAATTTACAGCCTGGCTGGCTCAAGACTGGCGTTTGTATTTCCGCCTCAGTGTTTGTATTTCCTGCCCAGATGAGGCCGGGAGGATGCAGGTTGGACCTGTGGGCAGGTCCCAGGGCTCTGATGTGGCTGTGAAAGGTGGACACAGAGCCCGTGGGAAGACGCTGATTTACTTTACATGAAAAAATTAAAAAGAGCAATTAAATGGCATCAGTGCGCCCATTGCAACCAGGAGGGAAGGACAGTGTGTCGGCATCAATAACAAGGCAAGAGGCCAGATCAGGCTAATGGCCAAGGACAGGGCCACAGTCAGCCTGGCCATTCCAAACCCTGCCTCGAAGGCCTCCAAGCTGTGTGACCCTGGAGGAGTTACTTAGCCTCTCTGAGTATCAGTGTTTTCTTTTCTGCGACATGAGGATGGTTAGTGCCTGCCTCCAGGGTTAAATGAGAGAATGCATGGGAAGCCTGTGGCGCTGGGCCAGGAGTGCTCAATAAATATTAGTTATTGACAGGCCAGGATATTTGTCCCATAAAAATTTTCCTTTAGGGCTGTGATATTGATTTCATGAGAAAAATAAGACTTTCAGTCCAAGGGGACAGAGTATATGAATTTGCACTGCTTCCCTCTGCCCACTGTTAATGGTAAAAGCAGTTGAGGAAAAAGTCTCACTTTCTTGGATTCCAGCCACAGAACATTCCCCTAACCCTGACCCTGGGAAAGGTGAACTTGGGAGACAGAGGCCGTGATGGACGATCAAAGCCCTAAAAGTGACTGGGCGAGGGGGTCTGCTTTCCATCTGGGGGAGCCGATGGGGTCCTCTCCATAAAGGCCTGGGGGGAGCAGGGCTTGGAAAAGATCTGCCGTCCCGGGCATGTCCCGTCAGCACCTCCTCTTTATGAGGGCCCAGGACAGGTGCTCAACAGGACGGAGCTCCGAGTGGGGTCACTGCAGCCCTGCCCATCTGAAAGCTGGAGGCGTCCCCAGGTGTGGCTTTGGTGGCCCACCGCCCCGTCCCTGGAAAGCCTTGCTGCTGTGTTTGAGCAGGTCCCTGGACCCGTCTGTACATCTTCCCTTCTCTGTATGAACTGCTGAAAGTTCTCTCTCCTGGTCATTACTGCAGCCAGCCCGTTAGCACCTCGTCTCCCGATGGGGTCGGTGACCCCAACGCCACAGAATGGGGAGAGAGCCAGGAGCAGGCTGTCCCCAGAATCTCGTGGGGTGCTCAGGGAGGTGGAGAGGAAGTTTCCCTCCGACGCATGAGCTGTTTGTCACAAGGAGACAGGTGTTTTCGAGTCAAGAGTAGGCGATGCCTGTTTTATGGAGAAAGGGGCTGAGCCCCTCACTTGTTCCACAATAAACCCTCTTGTTGGACTGCAGGGTGGCCGTGGGGCCACAGGGAGAGGCGTGGCTAGAACGCGGCGTGCCGCGCTGGCTGGAATGGCCTCTGAGCTCCTGCACGCTACACCTGCCCCGTCCAGGGCCCTCCCGCCCCCATCCACCCCAGCTGGTGGCCGCATGGGAGTGGGGAGCCCCGGTGGGCAGAGAGGAGATGAACAGAGCTCAGAGCATGAGGACAACACGGCACGGCGCGCACAGATAGACACTGTGATGGTGGTGGGGACGGGTCGTGGCCTGAAGGCCAGCGCTCGGCTCCCAGGCCAAGCTCGCACCCCTTCAGGAACGGGGTCGGTGCTGCTGGAGCCCCCCATTCCCCTCCCACATCTGCTAACTCCGGTTTGGGGTCCCTGGGTGCGTACTCTGGAAAGGGGAATTCCAATGAGGCCCGTGCGTTGGGGCAAGAGTCTGGATTCGGGACTGAACTGCGCGGGGCTGTACGTGCTGGTGTCTGTGGGGGAACGAGGCAGGACTCACTGGAACACGAGGCCACAGCGGGACAGACAGAGGGGTCACAGGCCAGGGGTGGGACGGGGTGGGGACGGGGATAACGGAGAAGTGACACTCACCGGTGGCCCAGGCCTGCCGTCCAAACCTGACGCTCCCTGGACGAAGGGGACGGTTTGACCAAAAGAAGGGGAGGGGAGAAACGGGAGGGGAAAAAGGGAATGGGGGAGGGAAGAGGTGAGTGAAGCAGTGACTCTGGACAGACATAAATGCTGGTAATCAAACAAAACGGGAGAAATAAGCTTGGCAGGACAGGGAACGGTGTTTACATGGAAACCAACAACACATGGAGACGCTGGGTACAGTGTGGCCTGCCGAGCCCTCCTGAGGCTCCTGACCCGACTCCCCTCTCCCTTCTTATCCTCTCCCAGCAGCCCCCTCCCAAGGGGTTCCAGTGTTCTGGGGAGAGGGACACAGAAAGTGAACTCCAGCAGAGCTCACAGTGCGTCCTTCCCAGGAGGGGTCTGGGAGAGGCTGGCCTTTGCGGTCCCTTTTGCACACCTGCTGAGACCAGACTGGGCTGGGGACCCCCGAGAGCTGGGCACTGACTTAGAGCCCTCAGATTCGCAGGCAGAGCAGAAGCTGGCCTTCTCCTGGCGGGCCGGGTGGAGGACTGGAACCTCGAGTGGTAACACTAACAATGGCTGACAGTTCTCGGACACTGTACAGTTTGCAGAGCCCAGCACCAATTCCTATGCTCTCAGACAAGGGCTCTTTTATAGAAAAAGCCTTTGGGGGCAGCTGCCTGGGAGAGAGGGCTTTGCCCGGGGCAAAGCGGCAGGCAGGCGGGCTGCTATTAAGACCAGGTGCTGGGGCTGCCCTCCTGTCTAGTGTCACATAAGCTCGGATGCTGGGGTATGGTGAGTTAGGAAGCCCCCCTGCAGCCCACCTAGGAAAACCAGGGGGCGAATATTGCCTACTGATTCCAGTATGACAGACCAGGGAGAAGGCAATGGGGACACTCGCCCAGTGAGATGCTTGAAAACTGCTTCCACCTGAGCCTCAGGGTTTTTACCCCCCCAATCCTCACCCCCCCAGAAGGAAGGCGGGGGAGGGGGGAGCAGTATCGTCCTGGGGAAATGGTGTCGGGTAGCAGGTCGCTAAAGGGACTCCTTCTCAGTGTTAGGACCACATGGCTCTTGGGCGGATGTTGACGCCCCAGCCTGGAGAGCTGAGGTTCTCACCCCATGTTAGAATCCCCCAGGAGATCCAAAACTAGCCAGATGCTCAGGCCCCGCCCCAGGCCCATTACATCCAAGTCTCTGAAAGTGGGGCTGGGTGATGGAGTGCTCAGAAAACTTCCCAGGTGATTCCAATGTGCAGCCAGCGTTAGAGCTGAGGACCACCTCTGTGGGGCCAAGAGAGGGATCTCTATAGACCAGTCCCAGAAAAAATAGGTTGTTACTACATGGACTGAAAAATCCAAGGGAAGCCTGAAAATCGAACTTTATCCAAATATCTACATGCTTCGTCTGGGCAGTATTAATACTGAGTTATCAACAGAGGGCATAAACTGGAAGCTTTCAGGCTATATGTGGGCCATGGACATATTTCTTAAGGTCTATACCGTTGTAAATAATTTTGAGCTAGCGTTAGAAAGTGGGGAGATTGCACGTAAAATGTCAGGTCTCCAGCTTCCCTGGAAAATGCAGAAGATTCAGAAACACTGGGTCCCCATTCCCCCAAGCAACAGCCAGCTGAGCTAGAAGGGGATGCTCCATTTAAGAAGGGACACATGGTTCCAGTGAGTGATAGTCTCCACCACTCTCTATTGTCACCCTGAAGTCCAAATTAGCTGGTGCTTATAGACATACTTGGGTGTTTTGTTTTGTTTTTTCTTTCTTCCTTTAACTAGAAAAAGGATTTCCCTGTACATGTATCTGTATCAAAAGTTAGAAAATAAAAGATAGACTGGGTACTCTCTCTTTCATCTGGCCGGTCCTTTGCTCATATTACCGGCTTGGCTGCTGTGGCTTGTGAATTCCAAGCCCTGGCTGAATTCTCCAATTTGCATTAGGGTTGTTGGGGCCACGAAGATGAGCAAGGAGAGATGTGTGGTTGAGGCGGGGGAGGAAGGCTCCTTTAATAGCAAGGAGTATTTAATCATTCCGGACACAGTTTAAGACTTGGGGAAATGTCTGTAAGGTCATTCTTTCTGGGGTCTGTCAAGTGAAGCAGCTTCTTAGGCGTTCCTACATTTGCTACACTAATGAGGGTGTAACGATACCTTTCATTGTTTGGTTGCTGTGGTTGAATTAAGCAGACCTTCGACTTTTGCCAAGCTGGGATAATGGGCTTTCCATTGTTCCCGCGGCCCTTTATGGCTTCCTGGAGTGGGAACTGGCCGTGAGCCGGGGACAAAGGAAGCCCGAGTGGCTAGGAAGAGCCCCCTTGTGAGGCCGCAGGCGCGGTGGAGGAGCAGCCTCTACCCTGGCTGTCACTGGCTTCATGGGTGACCTCAAATGACTCACTTTCTCCTCTGGGATCATCAGTAAAATGATGCGATGGATCGCTAAAGTCCCTTCCAGCTCTTGAAAAACAAATCAGAGCCTCCAACCTCAGTGGGGTGTGCGTGAGGATGGCGTAGGGCCCCAGGGATGGGTGGTGCCTCACCTGGACACAGGTGAGGCAGTGATGAGCCCATTGGCCCTAAGAGGTTGGGGCAAAGGACGGGCCCAGCCCAGCCCCTACACCTGGGAATGTGGAGGATGCCTTCTGAGCAGCCTTGGGCAATCTGATATCAGAGATCTCCAGGAATCTGAGTCTGAGTGGCCTAAGCCTGCTGTCACCAAAGAATCTGACCCTTTCTAAGCTTTTCTGCTGTGGCCAGTGCTCAAGAGAGAGAGCAGCGGTTGCTCAGGGAGTCCCTCTGGGAAAAATAGGAGCTAAATGGGGAATTTCCCTCTGTCCCATTGCACCCAAGCCCTCCAAGCTCGGTCCACATAAGGACAGAATTTTCTTGCCCTGAATCATGCCTCGTAGGGACTGAAGCTGTTTGAAGGCCCCTCCTGGCTTTCCAGCTGGGAGCTCCTTGGGAGCTTACTCAGCTTCGCCTTCCCCCAGCCTCAGGGCCTGGCCCAGAGGAGGCTCTTGGTAAGAGACTTAGGACCAACAGTCTTGCCAGGCTGGAAAGCAAACCACATGGAGATCTGGAATGCTCCGCACTTCAGAACGTCGAGTTTTCCAGAGGTCTTCTCCCAGGTGCCCGCCCAGCACCCCTGGCCCCATCAGGACTTCCTGGGCTCCTGGGCCCAGCTGGGCTCCTCTCAGCAATTTTCTGGGTCCAAGGTACTTACCGGCAACCCCAGAGGACCTCGGTCTCCTTTTTCTCCCTGGTCACCCTTCTCTCCTTTTGCTCCATCTATTCCTGCTTCCCCCTGAAGGAAAGGCAGATGGGGAGATCACAGAAGGGCACATCCCAGACAAGTCATTCTGGCATTCTGGGGTCCCGAAGGGTGGGGAGATATGGGGCAGGTGGAGGAGGGAGAAGGTGGAGGTGGCTGGTGCAGGGGTGGCAGGCCAGGGACCCCGAGGATCCCTGAACTCTCAGCCTGGCTCTGCCCCAGGTTGAGCCCCCTTGCACTAACCTGAGGTCCCCCAAAATAAAAGGGACAGGTAGAGTGGGAACAAACCCATAAGGACAGTGCCAGGTCAGGCTTTATCACTGGTAGAGGATTCTCAGACCAGCTAGCTGCACAGGAGGAAAACTGGGACCTACAGAGATTTTGCTGGCAGATGCCTGAAATGCCACCAGCACAGCACAGAGCTTCTCAAACGGAGCAGCCACCAGCCACCCCCCTATCCACTTGAAATGTCTGGGGGAAGATTGGGAAGCTGTCATCCCAGTTCAGTGGGCTGGGCCCTGGGGAGGGGTCCCACTCTAAGCTGCTCCCCACCTCCCATTTATTCTTCAGGGTGAATGAAGGTCTGGGCCAGGTGACGTGGGCAAAGGACTTCGTCATTTGCTAAGCATCTAACCTATCACTCTGTGGGGTTAAGTGGTGGAGGGAAAATTCTGAAGCCAAAGCATGCCAGATGCTGATGGTGGCTGTGAAGGGGACTGTGGGACTTCCTTCTGCCCTGCCTGTTCTTTGGCCGGGGTGTCACATGACTCCATTTGGGGAGCAGAATCAGCTGGGTCACCTGTCACAGGAGCACTTACCCTCTTTTTTGCTGTCACTGACCCAGCCCTCTTCCTGACCCCCCTTGCCCAGCACCTGTCACTTGACATCTTCCTACCTTTGGTCCAGGAACACCTTGGATCCCCTGTATTTGAAATCAAAACAAGGCACGTTAGAACCGCATTTCAAGTTAAATCAACTTCCTTCTCCATACACTGGGCCTCAGAAGAGCAAGGGCTTGGGTGCAGAGTCTGGTATGGGTCCCTGTGCAGGAGAGGCAGATGGGACTGCTAATGGGGACCCTGCCGGGGGTGGGAGCTGCAGAAGCAGACTGAGCCAGCCTCCCCGGCCAGGGGCTGATAATCTCTCTGTGGCCCCCAGAGCTGACCCCGAGTCTCATGAAGGGAAGATTCAGAGGAAACACAGTGTAAATTAAATAACTCTGAACTCTGAACAGTGTCTGACACATGGTAAGTTTCAACAGATGCTGGCGCTGTGTATTATCACTACCTCTGCTTCTGCTTCTCCAGTGACGATGGGTGACACCCTGCCTTGGGGACCGGGAACCACAGAGGCACGGACCAGCACCTTTTGCTTCAGGATGCTTGGGTATTTACCAAATGCAGCGCAACCCCTGAAGGGGTTGCCTTATCATCCGTAACCTGGGAAGAGCACTCCGTGGGGCTTTAAAGGTTTTCAAGGTCAATTTCAATGTCAGCTGGTTAGGAGGAAGGATGAAGGGGAGGAACAGATGTCTGATGGCAGAGGGTTAGGTGACAAAGCGACTCCTGCTGAGCAGTGGGACCAGACCCCGGTCTGCCATTCCACTCAACTGTCTCCAGGGAAGTGGGTAAGGCCCAGGCTCTTGGTGTCCCTGGATGGCACCTGCTCAGTATGGGTGGAAAGGGAAGAAGGTTCCTGGGAGGAGGAGGTGACAGTGACTTAAGGCTGAGGCTGAGCCCAGTAACTGGCTCGGGGAGGGGACATTAGGGATCTGACCACAGGGGACCAAAATGTGGACAAGTCCTCCAGACTTACCGGAGGTCCAGGAGGGCCCTCTGACCCTGGTGGCCCAGGAACCTGGAAGTGAAAGGGGAGACTGTCAGCTCACTCCCTTCACAACTGAAGTGGCCCTTCTGCCTGACATAGATCAGGGTCCAGCTGGGGACTGCAAGGCCAGTGGGGGGTCAACCTGTGACTGCCCAGCACAGGCTCCCCAAAGAAGGCTTAGAACAGGCAACCCATCGGCTCTAACAATGTTGAAAAAAATGTCAGGAAATGTCCCCCCAATGTTTAGTCTTCCAGATTTTTTTGTGAAATTAGATCTGGCAACACGAGACTCTGTTTGCATGGCAGGCTAAATCAGCTTCCTTATCCATCTGCTAGAGCTGGTCAGGAGTTTCCCCCTTAAGGAGCATGAGTTCTTTCACTCACCCTAGTCCCTACCAATCCGTACTGTCTCTATACCTGGACCTCATGTATTTGTTCCTTGCCTGACCCTTGTAGGCATTTGAGTTAGAGACCTTTGGCTTAGAGGAGCAGGGATTGATTATCTGGACTGGGAGGAGGCTGAGATGTTTCTGCAGAATTATCTCAAGACTCCCCAGGTCTGTAACCAACAGGAGGAGGACTGTTGGCCTCCAAGTCCCATCAGGGCTGGGGTAGTAAAAGAGATTCGGACTAGAGAGTGGAGACGGGACCCTCTATGGAGGTTGGTGCCCATCACCGTGTCTGCCTCTGATGGAGATGGGCGTCCATTTGTCCACAGGCAACCACCCAAGAGGCAGGAAGGAGACCTGCCCGCTCCTTTCTGAGCTGGTCACCCCATGTTGGCTTATCTGCAGGGCCTCCTCAGGCCCTCCAGGCCACTCCTGCGACGGCTTCCAGGCCCGGCTGCTGGCCGGTGTCCCGGGCACTGCAGGGCAAGCCGCCGATCCCGCCACTATTACTTTCCTCATCCCCAGACCCTGGCACTGGCCCAGGACATGCCAGGCGCTCTGGGTTCCACATAGCGAGAAGGTGGAGCGGCCCCACGGCTGGCTTAGCGCCCACCATCTTGGGTGCTCATCGGGCATCCGGCTCCTCCTCCGTCTCCTCGTCCCAGAGGGCCTGGGCTGCCGAGGGCCCCTGTCAAGTCATCTCCCGACGCAGGAGGGACAGGAAGAACCACCCACCTCCACTCCTGGGTCACCCTTCTTCCCGGGTTCTCCTTTCTCTCCCTGTGGGCACAAAACACCACGGCATGAACGTCATCACAGACAGACCTCAGATCCCTGACAAACTGGATCTGGACCAGACTGGGTCTCAGTGCCAGAAGCAAGGAACATCTGGGGGCTGTGGAGGTAGTCGGCCCACAGGAGGGGAGGGGGAGGGGGAGGGGAAGGGAAGGGAGAGAGGGGAGGGGGAGGGGAGGGGGAGAAGGGGGGGAGGGGAGGGGAAGAGGGGAGAAGAGAAGGAGGGGAGGAGGAAGGCTGGCAAAGGAGAGCCATGATCGCTGACTTCAGGAATCTGAGGTTCTAGCAAGTGGGAGGAGAGCCTGTAGCAGACAGGCCCTAGGATGGACGTGGTACGTGTTTCTAACCCATAGAAGATGGCACATGGCAAAGGTAACAGCATGTCACTCCCAGGATTTGATATATATATGTCTATCTTTATCTCTATCATCCATTTATTTATCTATACCTATCAGTTATCTATCTCTATTATCTATCTTCAGCTCTTCTATTTATATCCATTTATTCTATTTACCCTCTATCAATCAATCACTTGTTGTCTATTTATTTATCTCTCTCTACCTAATTCTCCCTCCCTCCCTCTATCACCCGTCATCTGTCTGTCTGGCTGGCTCTGTCTTGTTTCCACACCAGAGAGACTCGCTAGCTGGCCTTGACGCCGCCAGCTGCCATCAGGTGGCCTGCCTGGAGACGGCCCCGCGGTAGGGAACTGCGGTGACCTCGGGAGCTGAGGGCCTCAGCCCTACACCAGAAGGCCCTGAATTCTGCCCCTGGCTCCAGCTGAGAACGCGGCAGCCAAGGTCTGATGGCAGCCTTGGGAGACCCGGGCAGAGGAGCCGGCGGAGTGCTTGTTGGTTTAAGCCGCCGATCCGTGGTATTTGTTAGGCCGCTATAAACTAGGAACTCAGATCCAGAGGGCAGAATGGGGCCGGGAGGGGAGGGGGGCAGCTACAACAAAGAAGCTTTCCACACCACACCTGGAGGCACCCCCTCCACCAGGGAGCTCCCTTCCCTAGGGTGAACATGGGGGGGCCGTGAGCTCCCTGCCTGTCCAGGGAAGTTGGACAGCGGGTCAGGGCTGCTGCAGAGGGATTCCTGCACTGGGAGGGAGGGAGGCAGGACTGGGCGACCTCTAAGGTTCCTATTCCCTTCTAAGAGGGACAATTCCAAGCACAAGATTCACCTGCCCTGGAACCAGGTTGGGGCCTGAACCGAGGACCTGAGGTCCCCTTTTGCACTCCAGTGCCCCTCGGGGCAGTGGCTGCTCACCCTCGAGGAACCCCCAGGGTGGGGCAGGCGCGGGTTGGTGCAGTCCCCACAGCACCAGGCACCTGCTGGCTGCCCGCGACTGCAGCTGCCTGCTGGCAACTTCGACACCCAGCCCTGTCGCCTTACTGTGAATCCCGGGAGCCCGATCAGGCCGGGTGATCCTGCTGCTCCGGGTCTCCCTGGGTAACCTGGTTCTCCCTTCTCCCCAGTGGGGCCGTCTAGACCCTACAGATCGACAAAGATCTCTGTTAGTGAAGCGCAAGGCCGTCCCGCTGCGTGGCCTGCCCTACAGCCGCATGCACGCGTGGCTTCCTGGGAGGGTGCCCATTTCACTGACGGGGACACCTGGGGCTCAGGCCAAGTCATCAGTGCAGCTGGACTGGCAAAGGCCCCTCTTTTCTACATGCAACCTCTCCTGGGAGTAGGGTTTCCCCATGCTTTCCAAAGAGGAGTTTTACGTTTGGGACCCCATCTCCTTCCCAACAGCCCACTGGGGTATCCAGGGATGGCATCACAATCCCACTGGAGATGAGGAAACATGAGGAAACGGAGGCTCTACGAGGCTCAGTGACTTGCCCGAGGTCACAGACAGATGACAACTGAATGGACCTGGGTCCCTTGAGTCAGGAATTGGCCTCATAAAGTAAGTGGCTCGAGGGGGCACCCGCGTGGACCTCTGGGGGGGGGCACCCGCGTGGATCTCGCCTCCCCAGCTCCGGGCTCCGGGGCAGCAGCTGGCGCCACGCTGGGGGCTGCACATGCACGGAGGCGCGCCGCGGCCCCGCCCACTCACCGGCGAGCCTGCTTGTCCTGTCTCCCCTTTCTCGCCCTTCTCTCCTGGGCTCCCCGTGCGTCCGTGTTCTCCCATCGCTCCAGGAGGCCCCTCCTTTCCAGGGGGTCCTTGGGGACCAGGGGGGCCCATGTCGCCTGGCTTGCCTCTAGGTCCCTTTGGAAAAGAGCAACCACACTTAGATGCATCAGTGGAGGAACGAGCGGGCAGAGGACACAGCACAACGGGAGGGCCAGAGGGCATCAGACGCGCTCTGTGCCTGCCGGCGCCCAGGAGAGAGCCTGGCAGCGCCTCTTCATGGGCACCTGGGGGGGCTCCTTGGCCAAAAGCCCAGCCCAGAGGGGCCTGCCTGTCTCGCCCTGGAGCCTGCAGTGGGGGCTCAGTGGGCTCCCCCACCTTCGCCTTCCCCACACAGACTTGGGCCTGGGATGCTTCAGGGGTTGGTCAGGCCGTGCTGTCCTTACCTTTTCCCCGTCGTGCCCTGGAGGGCCTGGCAGTCCGATCTCCCCCTGTGGCCAGAATAGCGGAAGGTCAGCTCCGAGGAGACAGTGATGACTCGGCATTTTACCACAGCCCCGCTGCCTCTGCCAGCCCCTGGGCACGCCAGGGGGCCCGCCTCCCGGGCTCCCCCCAGACCTGCTCCTGGAGGTCCTGGCCGCCCCCAGGGAGCACGCTTCATTTTCATAGCAACCAAAGCCCCTCCTTTAGGTAGGGACAGAGGGACAGAGCTTAAGAAGGCGTGGCCTCTGCCTTCCAGGTAAACAGGCTGCATCACCAGGCAAATGACGTAGGTTCTAGCCAGAGTGGCCGAGAGGAAGGGGCAGGAGGAGGTGGGCTTTGAGTAGGGCTTAAAGATGAGAAAGGCTTGGGGAGAGGGGAAGTGGGGCAGGAACGAGCAAGGCCCAGAGGGGCAAAAGCGCACAACCCTTTGAGAAGAAACACAGGGCGCTTGCGGAGGGAGGCACGGGAGGGGGGCAGGCTGGGAAGGGCCCTTTGCCACAGCCTCTGATCCCTGATGGCTGGCTTCGGGCCACGGCTGGGGTCCAGTTGGGGCAGACCCAGGCTCACTGCATCAGAGCCTGAGAGTTACAGGAACCCAAGAGAAGGACGCTGGGAAGGGGGAGCAGCAGAGCCGAGGGCTGGGGGGTGGGCGCTGTGCTGGGGGTGGCAGGAGGGCAGCACCTCTGCAGGGACTTCACCCCCACTCGCTGTCAAGACAAGTTTTACCTTCTGGCCCTGAATCCCTGGAGCTCCAGGAGGGCCAGTTTGCCCGGGAAGTCCAGGGGGCCCCTAGGGAAGAAGAGAAAGTCACACGGAAAATCCTTCTGACTGAGAGGGGGGGTCTCCAGAGGGGGAATGATGTGGCGACCAGCGGTTTCAAACCTTTTTTTAGTGATAGAAACAATTTCGGGAAACGGACTTTGGCCCAGTGGTTAGGGCGTCCGTCTACCATATGGGAGGTCCGCGGTTCAAACCCCGGGCCTCCTTGACCCGTGTGGAGCTGGCCATGCGCAGTGCTAATGCGCGCAAGGAGTGCCGTGCCACGCAAGGGTGTCCCCCGCGTAGGGGAGCCCCACGCGCAAGGAGTGCGCCCTGTAAGGAGAGCCACCCAGCGTGAAAAGAAAGAGCAGCCTGCCCAGGAATGGCGCCGCCCACACTTCCCGTGCCGCTGACGACAACAGAAGCGGACAAAGAAACAAGACGCAGCAAATAGACACCAAGAACAGACAACCAGGGGAGGGGGGGAAATTAAATAAATAAATAAAATCTTTAAAAAAAAAGAAAAAGAAACAATTTCCTTTTTTTTTCTGTTTTGCAAAGGGAATAACATGGGGAACCCCAGAATGTAAAACAGATAAGCACGGAACTTGCTTGGGTTAAAGTGGGGCTGGGGGTCCTAGAGCCATGCCCAGCAGCCCCTCCCTCCTCTTCCCTCCAGGAACCGGTGGAGGCTCCTTGGGCTCCAAGGACACACATCTGACTTTCTCCGGCAAGCTCTCCAGGGAACAACCCAAATGCCCATCACCACGGGAAGAGATGGTGCATCTAAGCAGCGGACCATGCTCTACAGTTAAAGAGTCAAGCACCGGGGATGGCAATGGCACAGGTGATCCCAAAAAACATGCAGAGTCTAAGAAGCTGGGTGCAGAGACTACACCCTGTGTGATTCTAGTTATACGAAACTCTAGAAAAGACAAATGTGATCTATAGTGCAGCAAGCAGATCAGCGGTGGCCTGCCGCTGGGCGCGGGGAACTCCTAAGGGGCATGAAGGAACTTTCTGGAGTGATTGTGGTCATAGTTACATGGGTTTATATACATAGGTCAAAACACATCGAATTCTATGCTTAAAACTGCTAACATTTTATGATTTGTAAACTATACCTCAAAGTTGATTTTAAAAGAAAAGAAAATGTTTGTGTTTCCAGGAAAGGTTTGCTTTCAATACCTATTTCAAATAATATATTTTAATGTTCCCAAATGAAGCTCACTGATTCCAACCAGAACCATATCGGCTAAAACCAATTTCTAAGATTGGAAAATCATATGATTGGTGTTCAGTTCTGAGCTAAGTGTGTTCTGTGGCACACAACCAATAAAAAACATCAAGTGAAAAGAAATTCTGACAGTTGGAAAACCTTGTGATGAGCCCTCCTCTTTCCACCTTGTAAATTAGACCTTGGTGTGCGTGTCATAACTGCAGGTATTTACTGAGGCTTATGCTGGGAGAAATGTGGGCAAGATGGGCCTGGGATCCACTGCTTTCTTTTCAAAAGCAGACAGCGAAATGGATTACTAGGGAAGGGGGAAATGTGGAAGGTTATTACTGATGCCCCAGAGTTATGGATTTTACCAGCAGAGGGTTGAGGAAAAAGAGAAACCTCCTCCTTGATGCCCATCTTTCCTTGACGCAGCTGTGCACTCACAGCTGTGTGGGTGAAGCGCCCTCACAGAAGACAGCCGCGGCCCGGTGCTCGGGCAGCTCGGGCAGCTCGGGCACTCGCAAGTCCCCGGCTCAGATGGCCCTCAGCCCCCCCACAGCCGGGTTGACCCTAGCCCAGGAGCCCAGTGTTGGCTTCCGATGGGGAGAACGTGCGCCCTCACCTGCAGGCTGCCCCCCTCCCTTCAGCCAGTGCCCGAGAAAGAGAGAAGGGGACTTACCATCAAGGCCAGCGTGCGGATCTCCTGAAAAACCAACACCACCGTCAGTGGAAGGGCACACCCAGGGCCGCCCGGAAGGGCCCTCTGCCAGCCCGGGGAACGTGGGAGCTGTGCCCCCGAAGAGGCACAGGAGGAAGGGGGAGGGTCGCCCTCACAGGTGGGTGTCCGTAGGCTGGCCTGTCACTCTTTGTAAGCACTGGGCAGAGAACGCCCATCGTCGGGCACCCAGCTGCTGCTCTACAAGGACGAGATGTGCTGAAAATGCACCGGCAACCCTCCTCCCCTTTGCGAAAGGAGGGAAGAAGCGGCCTCTCTCATCCTTTCTAGTGGCCCACGGGGGCCGTCCCTTGTGCTGTTCTCTTCTCCCAGAACTCAGAATTCCAGGTTTAGATGTACTTCCTTTAAGCTAAGGCAGTATAGAAAGACAGGGAAGCATTCAAAAATTAAATTAGAGGGACAAATGGGGCTTTATAAATGAATTCACACACACACACACACACACTCCTCTAAAGCAGTGGTCTCAATCTAGGGCAATTTTGCACCCCCAGGAGGCATTTGGTGATGTCTGGAGACATTTTTTGGTTGTGGCAACTGGGGGTGCTATTGGCATCTAGTGGGTAGAAACCAGGGAAGCTGCTAAACATCCTACAATGCAGCACCAGGCAATAAAGAATTACCCAGCCCAAAATGCCAGTAGTGCTGAGGTTGAGAAACCCTGCTTTAAAGGGTCAGTGACTTATACACAAAATATGATTAACCAAAAGGGGAGACGAGTTTCTGGGAGCAGCTTCTACCATGTGAAAGGGGAGTGTGCGTGTTCTGAAGAAATGGGCCCCAGAACCCTGCACGGGCTGCACCCCTGGGGGTGCCAAATGATGGGAGCCATTTGCCAAAGGAGAGCCAGGGGCGAGCCTCCTGGAAGCTCTGCCCCACGTGTGAAAAGCTCTGGTCCAATCGCTAGTCTCTGGCGAAGCCCCACTCACCTGGAGGGCCTCGTTGATGTTTCCATTGTAATCCACCATCTCCCCTTTCCCTGGTTCTCCCTTGGAGCCCTGCAAGGCAAATGAGATCTCAGCCAGGGCCTGGAGGAGGGACCTGAAGGCAAGCGCTGTCTGCTCCCCATCTAAACAGCTCCACCCTGCTGACCCAGAGCAGCCGGGGGAGGCTGATGCGGGGAGCCCACCCACGCTCGGAGGATGCTCAGGGATTCTAGAACAAACAGAGAAATCTCTATGTGAGACTTCCGGATGGGACAGTTCAATCATGGACGCAATGTCAGCCTCAACCCAGGGCCAGAATGCTCTTCGCCTCCCTCCCCTGCAAGACCCCAGGGTCAGCCACCGCCCACTTGGACGCCAGGGAGGCGAGACGTCACTCTGTGACTCCAGGCGAGAGATGCACGTACCTTGGGGCCAGCGGGTCCCTGCTCTCCAGCTGCTCCAGGCTCCCCCTGTTGCATGACAAAATTGGAGTGACATGGAGACAAAGGTGGGCACTGTATGTCTCCAGATGGGCCGTGCAGGGGTCAGGAGGCTCATCTTGGTGCAGGCTGAGGACACAGACCTGCCTGGCCATTAAAGAGCAGCAAGGCTCCGCCCCCTTCAGGAAGCACCCCCTTAGCGCCTGCCCGCGCCCTCTCTCTCCTAGGTCCTCGGGGCTAAGTCTGCTCCCTCCCACGGAGGACTTGACATTCTGTCTTGCATTCTTTGCCAGTGACCACCTGTGACAGGCTGGCCTTGGTCAGTAACACCCTGGCTTCTCTCTCATTGCCATTCTGCTCATGGAGCAAGGGCTCAGTAAACTCTGCCGTTTGCCCCGATGGTGCATATATTTGCCGTGGAGAACCCGTGGGGTTCTTTTTCGGGTACCTCGCTTGTGAAAGACCCCAGCTGCACGGTGAAACAGGGGGACCACAGAAGGCATCAGGAGGGCCTTTTGTGGGGTGCGGGGCGTGCACAGGGCATCTGTCCCTGCCGGAAACATGACGAACACTGAGCGTTAACGAGACACAAATGACAATGCCCATCCTTCTGGGATGTTAAAATTAAAGGACATCCATAGGTATGTATATGTGTATTTATCAATATAGAAAGTAAGATGAAAGCAAAAATGAACTCTTTGGTATGATTCAACCTGTGGCAACCTTTCAGTCGGTGGCTCATGGAGTCAAGCCATTGCCACATTGCAGCATCCCCCTGCCGCCCCCCAGCCACACGGCAGCACCCCCCCTCCCTCCAGCATTCTGGTCCCTCTGTGTCTCCGAGGGGCACACCAGCACTGACCCAACCCTTTCGTGGAGTAGCTGGAGAGAGTGAGAACCAAGCGGCTTGGGAAGCGAACAGAAGCAGGGGCTCTGGTCACACGCAGCCCAGTGTCCCGCGCCAGGGCTGGCCTCTGCAGGGCTGCTGACTCATGGCAGGCTCTCCAAAGCCAAAGCCAGCCAGAAGGATGGTGGCAGGAGCCGCGGGGGGCCAGTGCGGACCAGCCCTGTGCCCTGAGGTCCAGCTGTAGGGACCGCCAGGACGCTCTCTCTCGGGACTGAATTCCCAGGATCTGGGGCACGGTGTACCTTGTGTCCTTGCCGTCCTGGGGGGCCAGCCTGGCCATTCGTACCAGCTTCTCCCTGGGGAAGAGGAGAGAGACGGGATGAGGGCACCCAGGGCAGGGTGGGCAGCTGCTTAGGGGATAAAAATGGTCTTGCTGCTGCTGCCCTGGCTACGCAGTGCCTGTGGGCCTCTGTCTCTTTCCCTTCTGCTAACTCACACCATCCCACCTTTGGGATGTCTGCCCACCCTGGGGCCCAGCCTGGGCCTCACCTCCTCCTGGAAGCCCCCCCTAGCTGCTCTCTTCTTCCTCTGAGCGTGGCACCACTGCTCACCCCACGCTGCCAGGCCCTCCCCGGTTCTCGGTTCATACGCACACGCCCTGCTCGACCGCCACCCCCAGCTGCACTGTGCCCTGACTTCAGCCCTGAGTGCGGGAGGCAGGTGATTTTGGAGGCTGGAACACCTGGGAAGGCACATCTCATCAGGTCCTGCAAGGACACCGAGGGAAGCCTGAAAGCCTTGGGTGTCGGGGAGGGGGCACCAGAAGGCTGAGAACGGGGTTAAAGGGAGAGAGGGGGAGACCTCTCAAACCCTCCACTGGTTTAATAATTTGCCTGGGCCTGAAGGTGGGCATCAGTTCAGGAACAGTCTTCTAGCTTTCTCTCCCTTTTGCCCCAAGACACAGGACAGTAGTGACCAGGTTTCCCCAAGCCCAAGTTGAGACCCAAGATGTGTGAAAGATACGGGGTCAGTGGAGAGACTCCAGCATGGGGGGCGCCCCGAAGCTGGGTGGCCGGGCTACCTTTGGCAAAGCTCATGCTGGGCACATGCTCTGTTCCAGCCACGGCCAGGCTGCAAAACTGGGGGGCAGCCAGAGACCCTTCCCGCCACTCATCCCGCCTGCCTCTGGGGTTTACTGTGGCGTCCTCCATGGTGTCCCTGGGAATTGGGGGTCTGTTTCTCCTGCTATATTATAAGCAATCCGAGGGCAGGCTCGGCAGCCCCACTGCCCAGCAAGGGCCCACCCCGTAGCAGGCCCTTGATAAGTATCTATGGGATGAATGGGCGCGTTGCCTCAAATCATACCAAGTAATTGATCATTTCCTTATGATCTAAGAAAGATTTGGTCTCCCTGTGCTGCTAAAGTAAACCCAGCCAGGCACAAGGGCTCTGCTTTGGGAACCCCCAATCTTACCACTGCCGTTTCTAACCAGTGCAAGAAAAGCCAGGGCAGCGCCTTCTGTGGCTGCCACCCCGACGCCACCACTTCTGCCCCGTGCGCCATCGCCGGGAGGCACCCAGCTGATGAGAGCTGAGGCGAGGGACCATTCTGTCTGTCGGGAGCCCCGCAGCCATTGGTCCCTGGCCCAGTCATATCACAGCCTTTGGACTCAGTGGGACCAGCCACCTGCCCTGAAGGACCTCTCTCCTGGACAGGCAGCTGTCACCTGCTCGGAAGCA
Source organism: Dasypus novemcinctus (assembly GCF_030445035.2). Taxonomy (NCBI): domain Eukaryota; kingdom Metazoa; phylum Chordata; class Mammalia; order Cingulata; family Dasypodidae; genus Dasypus; species Dasypus novemcinctus. The sequence goes on along the minus strand of NC_080678.1, from coordinate 78,856,444 downwards.
AGGATGGGGCCCAAATGACCTTTCTAGGAGGTCCTGGGAAAAATAGCAAGAGAAAGCTAAAGAAGGAGACGTGTCCAGGACGCATGTCCCCAGGGACAGGCCGAGGAGAGAGGCCACAGGCAGAACTTTTCCTCGAGCACTGGCCCCAGGGGAAGACTCACCTTCAGCCCGGGGGGCCCGGGGAGCCCTGGGGGGCCGGGCTCCCCTCTGCTTCCTCCAATGGAGTTGCCGGCATCACCTTTCTCTCCCTGGGGGTGCAAAGTAGAGATGCCATCACTCGGCCCCCCTAACTCTGCAGGGAGGAGGTCTCTTGCCACCTGTCCATTTGTCTTTTCTTCCACCACAGTTCAAAGGAGTGGAGGCAGCTTAGCCCCTAGGGCGAAGCTGAACTCTGAGGGACAGTAAGCTCCCCCAGAGGGCACCAGCATGGCTGGGGACCAGAGGCCTTGGGACTGGTCTGGTTTGATCTGGCAGTGGGATGTGAGGTGGGAGCAGAGCTGGATGCAGAAGGGGAACAGGTTTAGAGCCAACCAAGGGAGCTGCCAGGACCTGGGGCTAGAGGAGTGTTTCCAAGGTGTGCGCCTTGGAATACAGTGTGCGGAAGCGATGGGTTAAACCAGACTCTGAGGGCCTTCTCTGCAGGACTGCTCAGAGCCTTTGGCAGGCCAAGGGGCCTGGGGGTCTCTCTTATTTGACTTCAAATCTTTTTTTTTTTTTTTTTTAATGAACTCTTGTACAGAGCTAGTGTGCTATGGAACATTTCTTGGAGCTGGAAGAGAGAAATCCAACTGAATGGCAGCTACTGTGGTCTAGCTGTAGGCAATTTTGGCCAGTCAAGGTCTCCCTTGGGGACCCCCTGCGCAAACGGAATCTGCCTGTGTTCCAGCCCCTTTCCTTCTGGCCCATCCGGGAGGGGGGGGCACGTCCGATGCTGGGGCCCGTGTGACTGTGGAGGGCCGGAGGGGTGGGGTGGGATGGACGCAGAGCCCCACCTGAGCTCCTGTCACCTACCTTGTGCCCCAGGGGGCCCGGGAGCCCAGGGGAGCCCGCAGCCCCCGTCTCGCCCTGCGGGGGAAACAGACGGGAGAGTCAGGCCTGGCTTCCCAGGGACGCGCTCAGGGCCGTGGCTCTCCTCTCCTGCCCTCTGCCCCCTCCCGGCAGTTCTCTGAAGGGCTCCACTTCCTGCCGGACCCCCGCCCCGGCGCCTCCGGGGCCACCAGCGCCCTCTTCGTCCTGGCACGCCGAGCCCAGTGGTGAGAGCCCCCCCGTTCTCCCCATGCCCGCGCCTCTCACGCAGGAAGGAGTGTGACAGAGGCCAACAGAAGTCAGTCTCCCCTGGGGAGCGGCGGGGGGCTCAGAATGCCAGCACCAGGGAAACCCCTTCCGTGGGCTGATGCCTGCCATGAGGAGGCCCGGCCCCCTCTGCCTCCTCCTCCCTGCCTCGGGGCGGCCAGAAACCCTGTCGCCAGAACTTGTCCTTTGAGACTATCTTGGGGAGTTTGTCTTCCTCGTCAGCAACTATTACTGAAGAACTCTAATTTTTAAAAATTATTATTTTTGATTAAAAAAAATTTTTATGGCATGAATCAGAGAGCCCCTTAGAGCGACTTGAGCCCCTCTTTCACTTTCTAGATGAAGCAAGAGAGGTTCCAGGAGGTTAGCGACAAGCCGGGTCCAGAGCCCAGCTCTCCCGATGCTCTGGCTTCTTTGTCACAGTGACTTAAATTTGCATTCGCAGATTATGCGATATTAGGTTAGCAGTCCACGAGCAGCCTGCGGGGGCTTAGTGCCATTCCCTGAGGCTGGAGGAACGGTGCTCTCTCGTTTGTAACAGTATGAACTGAAGGTTCTGGGATCGTTATTTGGAAAGATGAACTTTCCGGCTGGAGCCACGAAAGAGGCCACGCCAAGTCCGTGGGTGTCATCTTTCCCTCCTCCTTGAGCAGAAGGTGAATCTCCAAATGGCTGGAAGCTGGCAAAGGGAGGGGATGAGAGCCACACAAGGGTCCACGAGACGGGAGGGCCCTGAGGGGGCTCCTGGAGAGGTGCCTTAGCCTGGACACCCCCTTCCCCCGAGACAGGCCCGGATGAAGACACGGGATGAAGATCCTGCCCTCCTGCTGGGCTTCCCAAGAGGGATGGTATGTTCTAGAATCCGATTTCCACACTTTTCCCGCCCCCCTGAGGACAGCCCCTCTTTCCAAGGCCGCATGCACCCCAGCACATTGCAGGCAGCACGCCAGCCACGGGGGTGGGCAGGGAGTGGGGCCCAGCCGGCCGGGGCGAGGGAGGCACACACCCAAATACACAAGATCCTACCCGCTGCCCCCTCTCTCCCGGCAAACCTGGGGACCCTGGCCTCCCTGCTGCTCCTGGGTCTCCCTTTAGGTAAGAAGAGAAAGTCACTGATAAGAGGACAGGGTGGTGGTGAGGGTGGGAAGGAAGTGGTCATACACCAGTGTTCCCAAAGTGGGTTCTGTAGAATACTTGTCCTGTAAGATGCTCTTCTTTGGAAAAAAAAAGAATTTGGGAAATGCTGCGAAACACATTTCCTTTTAGAGCTTCCTAATGCATATTAGCATATTAAAGGCTCTGAGAAGGTCTGCAGTAAAGAAACCTCTATATTTCTAACCCAGGATTTCTCAAACTAATTTGACCATGGTAACTTTTTGGTCATGCTACCCCTTTTATCATGCTAGATGAGAAAGAGAACGCTATAGGCTCAAGGGACAAAAGTCACTGCCCACTGGAGTTGGCATGCCAACAGGCCTCTTAAGATGGCGTGAGACGGAGCTGTCCAGGTAGGATCCAGGGAAGGGAGAGGCATTTGCGGTGTGCTCCCGACATGCAGGCCCCTCCTGGTGCCCCCCTACCCAGTCGGGTCCCCAGCCCCAGGCCAGTCTCCGGGGGTCCAACAGCAAGACAGCGCCTCCCACCCCACCCACCCCCAATGCTCCATGCAGCCCAGCACTTTCCTGCTGCATCAGTACCTTGGCTCCGGGAGTCCCTGGCTCACCCTGCATGGAAATAAAAAGAAGAATCGGGTAAAGAAACGAGAGCGAGAGTGGAGAGATCCAACGAGGGAAAGTGCATTGGAGCAAGGTGAAGAGTGAGACCAGGCCAGGGCGCTCCTCTGTCCAGCCCCAGGCACCCTGGCGCTGGCCCTTCGAGGGTGCCTTATTTAGCGCAGCACGTCCTCGCAGGCGCGCCTAGTCTAAGCAGCGACTTCCTCCAGGCTGTGGAAAAGAACGCCAGTACGGCTTCTCTTTCTCTCCTACTAACAGATTTTTTCCCCTGAGGACAGGAGCTAGGCTGATTCAACTCTGCTTCTCCCAGAGCGTCCGGCCGAGCGCTTGGCACTGAGGCATGCCCACTGAATGAGTCCAGTCGATGGCCCAGGGAGCGAGGGACTCCACGGCTGTAGGCGTCGCTGGGCTGCGGCCAGATCTTCCCCTTGGGGAGGCGTGTGGCAGGTGGGCATGTGAGAGCCCCCAGAACAGGGAGAGGAATGAATGGGCATTTGATTTGGACTTGGCATTGAGAACTTGTGCTTCCGGGTGCTCCCACCCACCCGCCAGCCAACGAGTGGGGTGAGGGCTCTGGAGAAGGACTCCTGCTCTCGGAAGCTTTGAAAGCATGAGTGATTGGATTCTAGAGCACTAAGGAAGGGCCTGGGCTCCTTCGGCGCTAGCAGGCTGGCGAGACCTTTCATTTGAGGACTGGCAAATGTTGGCTACTTATTTGCAAGGCTTAGTTAACCATCTATTGCTCTTAACGTTGTGCGTCCCCACGACTGCTGCTTTCAGAAGACTTTCCGAGCCCTGGCTGCCCCCTCCCGGGCCCTGTGGCCGCCCCACTGAGGGTCTGAGGCCCCAGCCCTGGCCTCCTCGCTCCACCTTTCCCATCCTGCCTCTGGGAGGTTGCGTTCCACTGACCTTCATGCCAGCCACGGCGATTCCCGGAAGCCCCTGGCAGAGAGGAAAAAGGCATGAAGACTTTGCAGCCCGAGGAAGCGTGGAGGAAACGACTGACCCCCTTGGTGAGATGTGGAAGGAAGACTCCCCACTTCTGCCTGCGCCCAGATCCACCCAGCGGAAGCGGGGGCTGAGCTTGCTGATGCCGCAGAGAGCACTGGGAGAGGCTCCGGGCAGCACGCCGTGCTGGTTTCTTGGGGCTTCCCGCCCGCCTGTTCAGTATCCAGGCTCTACTGGGAGGCCCAGGGGGGGCCCTGGGTGGGCTAGACGGGGGCATCCCAGGGGTCGCGGGGGGTCCTTCATAAGAATGTGAAAGGAGGATGTGGGGGGGAAGGTGGAGGCAGAAGGAGCGCTGTGGGGGAGGGGAGACCAGCAGTGACGCAAAATAAAGGGGTCGATTTTACCGAGGACAGTAGCCCCCTGAGTGTGCAAGTGGGATTCTCCTCACAGGCAGTCTCTGTGCCTCACAGACTGGCGAGCAGCTGGGGTGCACCCATTTTCATGTCAGCCCAAGACCACCTATTCCGAGGTAAATATGCTTCCCAAAGCACCACTTAGTGAACCCCAAGTGGGGTTGATTTTTGGGGAGATCCCCACCCCCCACGTGGGTCTCAGGACTGAGCCAGAGCTGCGGGCACCTGAGCAGGTTTTGTGGGACCCAGAGATGCCCAGAAGGAGCTCACACCTGAGCTGTCCAAGGGACAGGACAGAGGGACCTGGGCGAGGGCCTGGGGAGGCAATAGGCACCCCCTCTTCCCAGCAGGATGTGAGGAGGAGGACGGCCGACGAGCTGAGCCTCCCAGGGTGTCCCAGAGCTAAGGGGCGAGGGACAGGAGCAGGGGAGGTTCAAGGGGCTGCCCCGGGACGCGGCGGGATGGGGCGGGTACCTTGGCTCCTTGTTTGCCTGGCATCCCCGGCATGCCCCGTTCTCCCTGGAGGAAGAAATCAGACAAACATTGAGAAGAGGCACAGACTCACGGGCCCCAGGCCTAGGAGCGCCGGAAGCAAGGCCTGCAAGGACGCCAGAGGGGAAGGTCCGGCTGGAAGCCTGGCTGGCCGTCCACCGTCAAGATGAGTTTTGAGGACCTCGCCGACTTCCCGGGTGATCGTGGCCAGACGGCGGCCCCCCTCAGCCGGTGCACCAAGTGGGAGAGGCCCCCACGGCGAGCAGCTCACGGGGCGAGTCCAGTGGGCGGGCGGCTGGGCAGCCAGTGCAGGCCAGGCCGAGGGCACCGTGCAGGAGCAGCGTGGCACCGTGCGGGAGCAGCGTGGCGCCGGCCTACGGAACGCGTTCCTGCCGTGCCCAGTGCTTCCCTGCCCTCCTTTCACTCCAGCGGTTTTGCTAGAACGGCACCTGCTGGATGAGCCAGATGTGGCTTCTCCTCTCTCGCCTTTGTCTGGGGCTCCTTTTCCTCCCGGGTTCCGTGGGTCTAGGGGTTCCTAAAGGTCGGTGGGCCTTGGCCCCACGTGGCCAGAGGGTTGGCCTGTGCTTCGGGGGTGGGGTGGGGTGCACGGGGGCGGCCGGCCTGCTTCTCTGCGCTCCATTCCTGCCCATGTCACCTATTCGGGATATAGGATCTTCCGTGCCAGAAGATGGAGCCCTCCCATAATCTGACCCTACTGCTGACCCCTGGGCCACAGGCTGGGATGTCAGAGCTCAGAAAGTGACCTGCAGCAGAGCCAGGGCCCCAGGCCGGCCCCGGCCCTCGAGCTCTGGGAAGTCCCTGCTTGCGGGGCTGGCGCTTGGCTAAGTGCTTGAGGTACCTCCTGCAATTACTCCCAAGACTCCTCTCCAGCGTGGCAGGGAATGCAGGGACGACTGCCAAGATGCAGAGCAGGGATTTGAACACAGGCCCGTCGGCCACCAAAGCCCGGGTGCTCATTTCTCTTGGTCAACCCCAAGCATCTAATGGGCTGATGTTCTATCAGCTTCCAGCAAACACCCACTGCAGACCGAAAGCAGGGCAAAGCCCCTCTCTGCGGAGGGCCCTCGGCGGCGTGAGCGGCGGCTCCGCGGGGCTGGGCGGGGCCCTGACCGCCCGCGCTGGTCTGCTCTGTGGCCAGCAGAGGGCGCCACAGGACCTCACCTGAAGCGCAGCTGCGGCAGTGGTGGCGAAGTCCAACTCACCGCCCACCGCGTGGAGCTGTCCAAGGGGAAAGAGCCCCAAAGCCCCCTCCTCACAAGAGCAGGGTGAGGGCTGCTGTCACTGTTTCCTTGGGAAGACCAAGCTTCCCTGCTAACATCCCAGCCTGACCCAGCAGAGTCAACTCAACCCCAATCCCCTGAGACCCCCAGAGCTCCCGAGGGAGGTGCAGGTGGGCGGTCAGCTTGCGAGTCCCAGGATATTCGGGGATATCCCATGTATCACTTTCTTCTGCTTCCCCTCTTTTCCTCAGTTTACTCCCAACGTCCCTGCCTTCCTCGCTCCACCTCTGTTTTGGGGAGCTGGGCTGGGAGTCAGGACACTGTGTGACTTCAGAGAAGCCCCTTTCCCTCTCTGGGCCCAGGATCCTCATCTACAAGATGGAGACTGGACTGGATACCTCACGCTCGGACCTGTCCTCCATTGCTCTGTCACCCACAGCTGGGCTGCCTTTAGGAGGGAGAGAGGCCAAAGCCAAAGAGATGACCCTCGGGGCTGCTGGGCTTGGTGGGAGAGGAAGTTGGAGTGGGGATGGGGGGTGTAAGCATCTGCTCTCCTTTCTTTGGCCCAGGACAGCTGCGGGGGCTCCTGTGCCTGCTTCACGCTCCCCTCTGGGATTCTGCTGACAATCCCTGCGCAGCTGAGCAGACAAAACCCTGGGCGTGAAGGCTCTGGCTAGGTGGGTTGTAGGTAGAGACAACGCTTGCACCCTGGGCCCCTTAGAGCCCCCTAGGGGAGCAGCCCTCCTCGTTAGGGCAGCTGACCCTCGCCCCTTCTGTCCCGCCCTGGGTCAGCTCTCCTAATTCCACAAACAACCCAGACTCCCTTGATCCCCGTCCGGGGGCCTCTCCCGCCCCCACTCCTTTGCCAGGCAGGAAGCAAGGGCGCCCTGGCTGACCCCGGCCGCGGCCCTCTCCCCTCACATTAGTCTCACCCGCCCAGGACTGGTCTCTAGGGCTGGCCTCAGCCTGACCTCCGACCTGGGGAGCCGGGCTCATCACAGAGCAGAAAACATCAAGTTCTGGATGCTGGGGGATGTGACGGGGGGGGGGGGGCCGAGAGGCACAACCGAGGGCTCCAGGGCTGGCGGGCGCAGTGCAGGGAGCGGTGGAGGCAGGGCCTGCGGGGGCTGCTGCGGCGCCTTCCCGCCGGGCATTCTCGTGAGATCCCACCTAGAGGCATCTCCACGTTCCCTCTTAAAAGTTTTCCTGTGTCTGTCCCTGCAATATCATTCAGGACAACTCCAAGTCCCCAAATGCCCCGACCTCTTCTTCCGTCTCCCAGCCCTCAGCAACGCCCGTGGCCACTGTCTCCACCTCAATGGTACAATTTCTTCCATTGCTAGTCACAACAGGTCTATAGTAGAACACCAGTAAGTCCACTCTAATCCATCATTTATTCCTCCATCCTGTGGACCCTGGGATGGTGATGTCCACTCCACCTCTAAATCGAGAGGGGGCTTAGATCCCATCCTGCCATAACCCACTGAGTGGACTGGGGAAGAGTGTAAACTACAGCGTAAACTGTAATGCATGCGGTGCAGCAGTACTCCAACAAATGTATTCACCAAATGCCATGAATGTGCCACACTGGTGAAAGAGATTGTTGATGTGGGAGGAGTGGGGTGGGGTGTGGGGTATATGGGAACTGCTTATACTTTTTAACGTAACATTTTTTGTGATCTATGTATCTTTTTTTAAAAAAAAGGACAATAAAAAAAAAAGTTTCCCTGTGTAAAAGGGGCAAATTGCTTGGAGTTGTGCCGAATTTAGATCCACTAACCCAGGGCTATCTTCATCTTTGGAGGGCCAGGCTCTCAGAGTCTGTTAAAGCCTGGAGAGCCACTTGATTTACCTCCTCTACCTCTACCTTCCCATGTCCTCAGACCCCAGCGGGCCCGCCCGTGAGCTCCTCACAGCGTCCGCGGGCGTTCTCCTCTGGCCGCAGCTTCCAGGTGGGACAGCCCATCCTTTCCTGAGATGACAGACTGGAAGGCTGCTCCTTGGAGCACAAACCCTCCCTGCTCGCGTCCTCTGGGAGGGGCCTGCTAATTGGTGATTTACTGTTTGTCGAACGAGCCAGGCAGGGACTTGGCAGGAGGAAGCAGTCTGCAAGGAGGAGGGGTCTTGGAGGAGGGCTCGCCAGCCCAGCAAAGGCCCCGGCCAGGGAGGGGGGAAGAGATGAATGGACCGGCTAATGGGAGGCCTTCCGAACCGGTGGGGACTCACACACACCCGCTTTGTTCTCTGCAGGGGAGGGGGAAGGCTGCGGGGTGGGGAGCGGAGGGCAGGGGAGGCCGCAGGCGGCTTGGGCCTCGTGCCTGGACCAGGTCCTTTCCTGGGCTGGACAGGCCGGGGGGCAGAGGGCATTGCCCCCTGAATAGCTCCCAGACCTTCCCAGCCAGTTCCTGCTTCCCCGCCCCAGCCAGCCCCAGCCCAGAAAGGGCTGGAGCCACGGAAGTGCCAAGTCCTGCCATACGTAATTAGGGCCCGCAGGAAGCGAGCCGGGTATTAACCCGGCCAGGCGCCCCACCTCAGGCCAGGGCTTTGGAAGGGCAGCTGGCTTGTCATCTCGATTTGCGATCAGGTGATCCTGCAGTTCAGTTCCAAAGAGAAAGTCAACCCTAATTACTCGGTGGACTCTGGAGTGCAGGACAGGCAGGGCTGGGAGAGCACAGGCTGGCGGCCGGAGCTGGGGGGGCTGGAGTCCCTCCCGCGCCACGAGGCCCCGGGCTGCGGCCCATGGCTCAGATCTCTGACCCGTTTTAATTTGAACGGTCTGGACGTCCCCACGGGAATTCCCTGGCTTTGAAAGAGAATGTCGTCCCCACACCAGACGGCTCCCGCGCCCTGGCCTCCATCTGCATGGAGCCCTCAGGCGTGTGTGGATGTCACGCGAGGCCTGCGGCTGCGCAGGTCCTCTGGGAAACGGTGGGTGCGGGGAGGCTTAGGGACAGCTGTGGTGGGGGCGTCCAGAGAAGCGTTGGGGGCCCCAGGGCTCACCTCCCGGGGAGTCGTCCCACTAGCCTCTGTGCCAACGGGTAAACCGCTGCACTTGAGTTCTTTGACCAAAATGATGCACCAAAACCCCCACTTTCTCCACCATAGCAATGCTCGAGACAGTGCTCGGAGGAAGCCTGGAGCCTCAGGAGCGGCCTGGACCCGGGCACAAACTTTTTTTCACAAGACGGAAAACACCTCTCTCCCCACCTCATTTCCTTCCACTTGAGAAGGGGGGCAGGCCTTCTGGAAATCTTGGGGTCCTCCTGGGCTTATAAGACGCATGAAGTCCTGGCAACGAGGGACCACTATCAACTACCAACTGATGATGCAACTGGAAAATGACCTTATACGGAAGGTTCAATGCGGATCAGCAGAATATCCATGTCTACATAAAATACCATGACTTTAAAATGCTGTTTGACCTAAAGTAAGGGGGAAATGGAAAGGAGAAATGAGTTTATATGGCTACGAGTTTCTAAAAAAGAGTCTGGAGGCTGGCAGAAGGTTTGCCCTCATGCACAACTGAGCAGAGTCAGAGAGACAGATAAAGCAGATACAACCCCCAGATATTGGTTCCTTTGAGGGCTAAAGAGACCCATGGGAGTTATGGTCATGGCCGATGGGGTTAACTACCAGGGCAGATGGCCCCTCTTTGGAAATGGTGTTTATGTGTGATGAATCTGGACTCAGATGGGATCTCCCTTCATAAGACTTTCATGCTAATGTGCTGGAGGTGCAGTTAATGTTGGGGTTTAAGATATATTTAGGGGATTTGAATCTCTGGACTGACAATGTGATAGCCAGATCCTGAGCCTCAACAGACTCCAGCACCTACAATCTGATTTATTGGACTTACCACACTCAGCTAAGATGGAGGTGAAGAAGGACAACCACCACACCATGGAGCCTAGAGTGATTACAACTGAAAATGGGAGGATTGCATCCAGCATCCAGGTGGAATCTGAGCCTCCTCTTGACATAAAGGTGCAATGGACACAACCAATCCAGTGTCCACATAGAAGAGGTGGCATTGGATTGGGAAAAGTGGACATAATGGACAAAGGGTATGGGGAAAGGCAGGAAGAGATGAGAGGTGGAGGCGTCTTCGGGACATGGAGCTGCCCTGGATGGTGCTTCAGAGGTAATCACCGGACATTGTAAATCCTCACAGGGCCTACATGATGGAATAGAGGAGAGTATGGGCCATGATGTGAACCAATGTATATGAGGTGCAGAGGTGCCCAAAGATGTACTTACCAAATCCAATGGATGTGTCATGATGATGGGAACGAGTGTTGTTGGGGGGGGGGAGAGGGGGGGTGGGGGGGTGGGGTTGAATGGGACCTCACATATATATTTTTAATGTAATATTATTACAAAGTCAATAAAAAATAAAAAAATTTAAAAAAAAAAAAAAAAAAAAAAGACGCATGAAGTAAAGTCGGGTAGAGCTCGGTTTTGGGCTCAAACAGACCTGGGTTGGGGCCCTGGCACCTCTACTTCCTAGCTGTGGCCCTCAGGGGACCAGCCTCTATGAACCGCGCTTTGTCATCTATAAATTGGGGTAAGAATAAAGCTACCTCACAGGGCATCGACAGCACGCAGGGGGAGGATGCATGCCCTGTCGAGGTGCAGCCTTGCCTGCTGGGGGCTCAGGGATTAGCAGCTGGCATTGCGCTGAGCCGCCCTCTGACGGGAAGATCGGGGTCATCACCCGGCACAGCAGCTTCCAACCGTGGGGCCCCACTGGAGCCCCTCCCCAGAGGCCCTGTTTGTGGGGCGCCCTGCAGGCACCCAGGGACCTCTGGGGCACTATCAAGGGGCTGCAGCGTGAGGAGCGTGTCTCTTTCTGGTCTGAAGGCAGCACTGCGCAGCCTGTGGATGCACAGCTGTGCGCCAGCCTCGGCCCCGCATGTGCCTGCACTCACGCTCAGACTGCCCAGCTACCAGCTCCGAGGCGCCTGGAGAGACGCTCTCACCAGGCTTTGGGGTACGCAGAATTACAGTCCGACAATACTCGTCAGTCCTCTTGAAAGAGAGCCAAGGCTGTAATGTTTTAAACACAGAGTCTCGCAACATATTTAGAGTAGATTGATGTCATAAATTTGGATCCAAATCAGTACCACATGGGTGCACAAGTAGCCTCGCAGTGTTCAGGCAGGAGGGATGGGCCCCAAACAGGGTGTGGGGGCAGCCTGGGTGCCCACTGGCCCGCACTCGGGCTTTGTCCCCGAGGGGCTTTTGGAAAAGCCCGCCCTGCTGGCCTGGCCGGCCTTTGGGAGCTGACGGGGCTGGCGGTGGTGCTCAGATCAAGTCATCAGCCAACTTCGCAGGCTGAGAAAGGTCTTTGCTGAGAATTAAATTCCATCAGGCGCTGACAGCAAGGCCTCCTTGCCTGTGCGCCCGTCGTGGGGGCAGAGGTGGCTGCTTGGAGGGCTGGAGCACACGTGGAGAGTGCATCGGTTATTCTACAGCGCCCCTGCTGTCCCCTACTGGCCACCAAAGGCAGCTGCGTGCTCTGTCTCAGCTCGCAGGATGCCCACCCGCTGGGCAGTTCCTTCCTTGGGGGTGAGGCAGGAGAAAAATCGTCTTCCCAGCCTCTGGATTAAACCACCCTCATGTGACAGGTCCCTGGCCAGCCCCTTGCTCCAAGCAGAGAGCAGCGAGGGGAAGAGAGAGAAGTGGACAAGAGCAGAAGGTTGGGGCTAACCCTCCCCACCACAGACAGCCACTGCTGAGGCTGATCTGAGTTAGCTGCACCTGGGGGAGACCCCCAGGGAGCTGTGAACCTCGGCACCCGGCCTGGCAGCCCCAGCACGACCGCTCACTAGCTGTGCCACTGGGGCAATGCGTGGGCCCCTCTGAGTTGCTCATCAGTGAAATGGGGATATGAGCTGTAACCGCTGGGCCCTGGTTAGAACCAGGACAGAGAATGGACGGGCTTTGGTTAAACTACAGATGTGAGGCATCGCTCTCTGGATGCCAGTCTCTCAATCTAGCATTCTGAGGCTAAGAAGCTTCAGCCCCGTGCAAGACACCTGCCAGCCAGCCCATTGTGGCCGGGCTAGAGTAACAGGTACTTGTGTGCTCCCGAGGGTCACCTGGACTCTGAGAGTTGACCCCAGTCCTGGAAGAGGCCCCTCTCCCGCTGGACGTCAGCTCCCCCGTGCACACCCTCTGGTGACAGGACAGAGGTCCCAGCAGAGGGAGCAGTGCTGAGACACGGGTGCTGAGACCCCCTGGGGGCTGGTTGGCTTTGGGAGGCTGGGGACACCAGTAGGGCCTAGAGAAGAGCCTCGACAACAAGTTGGGACAAGTGGAGGCAGCAGGAGCCTTCCAGAGGCCCAGAGAGGCAGGGACGGGAGCTAGTGGTCTCACAGCCTCTCCAGACTCTGGGAGAAGAGGTTCCTGTGCAAGAGCAGAGGGGCAGGGTCTGGCAAAGGGGAGCAGGAGTCCAGAGGAAGGAGCAGGCCCTTCTCCTCCACTCTGCACGAGACCTACAAGCAGTGATGCTTCTGACAAGCTCTAGACATGGAGGAAAAAGGCTCAGACAAAGGCCCACGGAGGCCAAGATTCCTAGCAGGTCAGCATCTCCCACAAAGCTGGGAGCTGGTCCACTCTTGGATATATGGAGCCAACTATGTCCCAGGCAGCCATGGCTTCCCTGAGCTGGAAGAGATTTTAAGCCAGTCTCCCATCTGATCTAGAAGCTTCTCTTAACACATCTCAGACAAGTCCTTATCCAGCCTCTACTTGACTACCTCTGAGATGAGACTCCCTTCCTCCCAAGGCACCTGTGGCTATTAGCAAGCTCCTTAGTGAGCTGAAACCACTCTTTCTGTAGTGCTCACACATTGGCCCTTGCTCTAGCCTAGTTATGCCAAAAAAAAAAAAAAGTACTCTCCCCCTTCTATGCTGGATCATACTGTTTTTTTCTGAAAATTCAATGCAACCAGGGTTGAGTTATTTACCCCACAATTTGAACCTAGGGTTCAGTTATTACACTCATGGGACTAGCTCTTCCATCACTGCGACACCCCAACCCTCAGCTGAGGTCTCTCCATCCTCAGGACGCCTGCATCACCCCCGCACCTCCAAGCTCTTTTCTGGACGAACCAGACGTCCAGTTTGCTGCAGCGTGCAGGCGCCCTGCAGCCCGATGCTGAGCCGCAGGCCCCGCCATGAGCTGGGGAACTGCAGGCCCGGCCTCCCGGCTTGGAGGAGCTGGTCTGGCTGCTAAAGGAAAACCGACCCTCGCCGCACCAGGAGGCAGTAAATTTTGTGAGTCTGTGCAAGTGAATAGAAGCACCATGGGGGCTATAATTTCCTCTTCCTGACACAATACCAACTTCTCAGTTTATGCAGAACTAATTAAAGATCTCTCAGGTCCCGCCGTTTCACCCACCAAGCACCCATGAAACAGTGCGGTGATGGCAGCTGCCCGATGACAGCGTGCAAGGCGTGTGCTTCTTCCTCGTGCTGGCCCTTCCTGCCTGCCTCTTGGATCTCTCCTCCTCCTGGAAGGCTCCAGGGCAGCTTCCCACCCGGGAGCGGGAGGGCAGGGGTGCCCTTGGAAGCAGATGGTACTGTGGGAAGGACTCAGACCTGGACATGAATTCCTGCCCTGCCACTGCCCAGCCAGGAGCCCTTGGTCCAGCCCCCGTTTCCTCTTGTGTTAAGTGGGAGAATCAGAGCACCAGCCTCGTGGGCGGCCTTCGGGTTAGAAGTAACGCAGGCCATGTTGAAAGACAGCGTCTGGCACATGATCGCCGTTCAGTAAGTGGTGACTTACTAAAAGGACTAGGACGCTATCGCGGTTACTGCAGTGACCACCTCTCAGCCTGTGCGCAGATGGATTCCTGTCCTTTTGAATTTGCTGGCAGAAGGCCTGCCCTCCAATGCTCTGCTACTCCTCTGATCAAAAAGTGGAGCTGAGTCCCCGTCCACACCGACTGATGCAAATTGGCCACGTGACTTGCTCTGATGGAGAGGACATCGGGAAGCATGATGCCGGGGGCACTTGAAAAGGGCTTGTGCACTGGGCCTGCTGCGCCGTAAGGAAGCCTGTCCAGCCTCCTGGAGGAGGAGAGGCCGCATGGAGAACAGAGGCGCCCCCGCCCACAGCCGGCGCCAACCTCGGGCCAGGTCAAGGCCACCTTGGCCCTCCCACCTTGCCATCCACCATCTGATGGGGCTGCGTGAGCAAGACCGAGGCCAGCAGACCCGCCCAGACTGCCAACCCACAGGCTCATGAGAAAGAAATCATTGCTTTAAGCCAGTAAGTTTGGGGTGGTTTGTCACCCCAATAGATAACTGATATGCCTATCATCCATCAGGGCTGAGCTGCTAAGTTATCTTCTTCCAGAAGCTTCCTCCCAGACGGGTATTAATCTCTCTGCCCCCTGTAATCCCACGGCACTTTGCCTTCACCAGGGTTATTTATGCAGGAAACCTTCAGTCTCTTTGGCCTGTGAACTTACAGAGCGCGGGGCTGGACCCTTCCGCCCCCCACTATTTTCAGCATGGAGTGCTGCCCAGGGTGGGCCCCAGGAATCTGGCTCGCAGTTATCAGGCCCTCACGGGGCCATGCTGGTACAGACACGGCCGCTCGTTTTGGTGGGAAGAGCCCTTCCTGGGTCCAAGTGCCGGCTGTGCCACCAGCTCGCACGAGGCTCCCGCGCTGGCCCCACCCCCCAGCCTCCCCGTCCTCAGAGGAGAGATGCGAACCCCTGTTCAGCTGGCCTGGGCCCCCCTGGGTAGTGTGCACCACCTAGCGCTGACCCACTTGGGGTACCACCGGGGGAGGCGGGGTCCTCTCCCTCCCCCTCCTTCTTACCTTCCGCCCGTGATAGCCCTGGATCCCAGGGTCACCCTGGGGAACGGAGAGAAAGCTATGAGAGGGGTTTTCCCAATGGCAAACTTCTGCTTGTCCCCCTCAAGGCCCACCCTCATCGTCCCCAAAACCCCAAACCTCCTGACCCTTCAACACCCACCTCGGCCCTTCCCTGGCACATAGTTCCTGGCTTCCTCTGAAGCCAACAGAGGCTGTTCCACTTTTCAAAACAAGCACCCACTTTTCAGAGGCACAGGAGTGGTGGGCGGGGCCCGGGGAGCTGAGTTTCGCTTTGGGCTTTGCTGCTGACTCGCTGTCCACCTGGACAAGGCACTTCTCCCCAGGGCTCGGCTTCCCCGGCTCTAAGACTGGGTGGAGCAGGAGCTGAGCTTCGCCCCGGGGCTTGGCAATTTCTCCTCCCCAGCGCCCTAGGCTCTCCAGCTTCAAAGGGAGAGCTTGCTGGGCACACTGGGCTTCCAGGTCAAGTTTCACAAGAGACTCGCTGGCCCCGAAGGTCCCTTCCAGTATTGATATCTTAGGACGCGCTCTTCAGTAGGACATTGTGACAATGTCTGGGCACCAGCGTGGGGGCTCCAACCAGACTGCGAGCACTTGGGAGGGGACGGCTATCCACACTATCTGTAGCACCTGCTCAGCCTGAGCATACAGAAATGCAATCCTTGTGGAACCAGATCCACTTCCTAGGAGGAGGTGGTGTTTGGAAGTGAGCCAGGCTTATCCCTCTCTCTTAGCCCGGGGCCTCCTTAGCAGCCCACAGAGCTGCCTCCCCGCCCTCCCTCCTGCAGGGAACTCTCCCACCTATTCCACAGTCACCCAGGAGGACCCTTACCTTCGGTCCAGGAGGCCCCGGTAAGCCCTGTGGAAGCAAGAAGAAGGTGTGTGGGAGACGGTTTCCTCTGCAAATGGTTGAGGTTAGTGCTGTGTACAGTGGGGCTGGGGGAAGAGCTGCCCCAAATGGCCACAGCGAGAGGACAGACGTGCTAGGACACGTCTCAGCTTTCCTGGAAGGCTGGCTGCGACCTGCGGAGGGCACGTGGGGACAACAGGCCCTGTCCCTCTTCGGAGCCACATGGAGCCAGGGGCAGCTCCGCTGCGCTTGCCCACTGCAAAATAGGTCAGCGGGCTCCTGCTAAATTGACGTGTGGCTTGGTTCAGATCCTGACCCACCCAGCTCCTGTGTGGGACCCCCTCGAGGAGACCGACCTTTCCCAGCAGAGCCTCGATTCGACCTCTGGCCCCGCCCGCCTGCAAGAAGCCCCCAGCTTCCTGGCTCCGGCCCTTCCGCCCAGGCCACCGCGACAGTGGCAGTAAGTGGGGGCGAGATCGCGGGGCCGAGGTGCCCGCGGGAGCTCAAGGGGGAGCAGAGAAGGCTCTGCCGCAGTGCTGGGCGTGGGCCCGACAGCAAACACGGGTTAGAGAAAACCGTGATGCCCCAGTCTGGTCTGTTTCCATGGGTTTAAAAAATACTTTGGGTTTTTTTTTCTCTGTAAACAACCTAACAAAGAAAACCCTCTGGATTTGGTTCAGGGAGCAGGAGCCCTCACTAAATGTGCACGGGGGAGGATGGTCAGCAAAGAAATGAATTTTAAGCAAGTTTTGGTTTTCTCAGCTTGGTTTGGTTCAATTCCCTAAATTTCACTTCCTTTCTGGTTTTCTGTTCTCCCATCTAGAAATCCATGGAAGTGAGACGAATCCCCCTCCCTGGGGTCCTTGGAAATATTTAAAATCCATGGTGGAGCGGTGCTGGGCAGGGCCGGCTCCCAGCAGGTTTCTTTTCCACCTTTGGGGGACCCTGCCCTGAGCCTCGGGGTTGGCAGCTGAGGCACCGAGAGACCCAGGGGTGATCTCAGGGTGGCCCTATGCATCGAGGGCCCCTTGGCAGGGACACCCCTGACCTAGCAATTCTACCCCTGGGGCTCTATCCCTGCAACAGCCAGAGATGTGCACAGACATTTACACCTGCGGATGCGCTATAAATAGGCCCGGCAGCCCTGAAACCGATGTTGTGGGGAAAGGGCTTGCTTTATGCTGATAAGTGAAAAGCTTAGCATGATATGAAACTGTCATTTTATTCAGAATGTTACCAATCTGGAAAAAGTTTGTGTGCAGATATGACTAGGGAGAGAAATGGAAGGGCTCTACAAAATGTTAATGACGGTTTACTTTGGATGTGGCAAAATGGACAATTAAAACTTTTTGTCTATGTCCTCCAAATTTTTCAAAATGAATGTATGACACTTTTGTGATAAGAAAGAAAACCAGGTAATTATTTCCACATAGGAAAACCCTTGTTAATAAGCAAACAGATTTTGTCCTTAACCCCTGGTCCCTTCTATAATATATAAAGGCAGCCTTATTTCTGGGTAGGGGATCCATTTTTCTGTAGAGGAGTCCTGGTATCTGATGAATTGTTCTCCTGCCCTGGCACTCTGTTGTACTAAAATGGACTGAGAGTGTTGGGTGTCCCCTAGGCTTACAGATGGGTGATCGGCGGCCACCGGATTTGACCTGGAGCCGACCGAGGGGGACCCGGGTTGGCTCCTTCCAGCAGTGGTCCCCACGCCAACCCCCAGGTCCACGCGGGGCTGGCCAGGCGTCCAGCTCGGCTGGAGAGGCGGCCCAGCCGTGGGAGCTCCACGCCTGCTGTCTTCTCCTCGCCTGCTTTGCCTGGCACACCCACGGGGGAGACATGCTCACTGGGGGGCCAGGGGACTTCCTGCCCCGTCAGAACCCACTCCCCCTGACTCGGGCTTTCCGAAGCCCAGGGCCCAGGGGCCATCCCTCGGAGGTGGTCCTGGGAGATCTCCTTTGAGCTCTCTGCTGAGGCCGGGGAAGGGGCAGCTTGTAGAGATCTCCTCCTGGAAGGAAATGACTGGGGACCTGGCAGGTTTGCAGAGCCTGAGCTCACCAGGCAAGGGGGTCAAGGAGAGGCAGCTCCTTGTCTGGCCTACCCAGGTCCAGGGGCCTTGCCAGGGTGTTTCAGGGACCCAGGCTCCTGTTGGTTATCAAAGGTTTGGGTGCTTCCAGAAACTTCTTGGGACCAATCCTGAAGGAGAGGAGAGGAGGTGGTGGATAGAGGAAGGGGCTACTTACGGGTGGCCCGATGGGCCCTGGCAGTCCTGGGTGCCCCAGCGGTCCGCTCGGTCCCGGGGGGCCTGGTGGCCCTGGTGGGCCTTGGATGCCGGCCTGGCCCTGTTCACCCTGAGGTTTGGGAGACAAGTGTTAGAGCGAAGACCCCAGAGCTGGGGGCCAGTTCCCACCCAGTGCCATGCGCCCGGTGAAGGCCCAGCGTGGGCTGGGAGGGGAAGGCGTGGTGGCGGCGGGGAGAGATGGCGACGTGACGGTTGTGGCTGCCGTGATGGTGGAGCCTCCATGCAGGAGCTGGGGTGGCGAGAGGAGAGCCGAGACATCAGGCCCCCCGGGCGGGGCTTCCCGAGAGGACGACCTGCACTGAGCTGCTGGCGAGGGCCTGAGAACCAGCTACAGGAGGCGAGGGGGGATGGAGCCGAGCCCCAGCCCTCCAAGGCCTGGTGCCACCCAGCCAAGTGGCCAGAGCCTGGTCCAGGTGATCAGCGGCCTGGGCCTGCCTTGGCCACTGCAATCCTTGTGGCAAGTCATGTCCTCTCTCTAAGCCCTGGACTCCAGCTGTAGAATGGGAACAGCAGTTCCTGGTTTCCTATCTCAGTTATTCACTGTTTTTGTCTTACCCAGAGGATCAGATGAGATCCTCAGGGCAGGGGTCATGGAATTTTGTTTGGCTCACCAAACAATTGGGCAAGAGATTTGATGTAAAAATGTGTATTGGCAGCTTCTGATGAAAAACCAGGAGGCCTGGCAACCCTGGGCCCCCATCCCTGCGGGGCGACCATCGCCTGGACCCGAGGAGCGACCGCTCCTTCAGAGGGGCTGAGTCCTCCAGTTGCCTGGGTCCCGGGCCTCCTGTGTCTGCCACTCGTGCGGCCTGCGTGGCGTCAGAGGGCATCTGAGTTTGCAAGCCTCGGCTTGCTTGGAAGTGCTTTGAAGCCATGAAGTGTTTTATGCCTGCGTGGGTTGCTTTTGCGCTTCTCTTCCCCCAGCCCAGCTCCTCAGCCAGCTGCTCTGAGTTTAGCCCTCGTCCCCATACTTGTACCCAGGATGGAGACCGAGAGCCCAGCATAGTAGGGGCTGTGTTGTGTCCCCTCAAGAAGAGGACAGTGCCTGCTCCATGCCACCCAGGTCTTGGGGCTGGGGGAGAGCCAGAGCATCCTACATCTGGACTGATGCAGATCCGCACGGGCCATCGATTTCACCGCCATGTTCTTTTCTAAATGGCCTCGGCAGAGAGCAGAATGGCCCGACAGGCGTGAGAGCTTCCGGCTGGGATGACGCGGAGTCCTGGAGACCTGGCTGGCCCACCCCTTCAGTGTGATCTCAGCAAGCCTCTGGACACCCTGTGTGACGTGGGCGGCTGATGATGCTTGCTGCAGGTTGTGGGATGTGGTGAAGGTGACCAGGAGGCCACGACTCAGAATGAGAAACGGAAGATTTAACAGCACCTGCTTGCACCACCTCTCACTGGAACATCCTAAGGCACCAGCAGCTCTGGGAGCTGGGCCTTGTCCCACTGCACCCTCTAGAAGCCACTTTAGGGTTCAGAGTGCAGGGGGCGGGTGCAGAAATGGCTTTGTTGGTCTCCCTGCTCCCACTCCCCTTTCCCCTTCAGCTTCATGTTGGCTGTTTTGACCCAAGGGCTGCTCTGGAGTGTCCTTCCTGAACCAGGGGAGGCTTAAAGCAAACTCAGTCTTCAGGAGGGGAGTACAGCCTCCTTGTCAACCAGAATAAATCTGAGTAAGTCCATCGAGTCCTCCAAATTCCCAAATAACCTCTTGCATTGGTGCGCTACTTTATACTCTTCACAGTATTTCTACATTTTTGGAAGAGAGGGATAATGCACAGGGCAGGGAATGCTTGGCTAAAACAAAACCCTGAGGTCCTTTTCAATTTTGAAATTCTAGAATTGTCTCCATGTTCCAAGTCCCATTTTACAGAAGAGAAAATGGAGGCTCAGAGAAGTTGAGCTCCCTGACTGAGGCCAAAGTCAAGGTGAGAGCCAGGACCCAAACTCGGGACTGCAGATTCTAGTCCTATTTATTCCAATTAATCTGCCAGCAAAAAGTGTTCTCTGTCCAACTCTGCACTTTGGAAATGACCTCCAACACCATCTGCTACAGACATCACATCTCATATAAAGTTTCCTCTTTCAGGTAATGTTAGACCTGATGTTTAAGCCTCTTGCAGAGCCTGTAAAGTCAGTATTGCTTTATTGATCGGAAACGGACCAGTCTTCTTATGTCCCATGAGGGCTGACAGCATAAAAACCTTCTTCTCCAGGCGGATGCTGCCCGAGGCTGGCTGGGGCCCTACTCTTTCTCTCTTCTTTGAAAACCAGGTCAGGGGCAGCTCAGAGATTCCGGCCTCCTGCCCCTGGCTCTCAAGGCGACAGCGGCAAAACACAGTGGCCAGGGCCGAATCCGGGACCTCTCTCAATCTCTTCACCTGAAGAGTGGGGCTGTGTGGCCACCCCACCACCGTCGAGTGAGATCATCGTGGAGGACGATCTACGGAGGATTCTTACAAGAGGGCCCGGGACCCAGGGAGGGCTCGCTGAACGGCCACAGCCACAGCTAAGGTCGCAGGAGCCGCCGGGCGTCCAGGCCGCGCCGAGGGCACATCCTCAGCCCTCCTAGGATTGGGGCTGGCACGGGCAGGGCTGGGGTGGTGGGGTGGGCCTGTGGGTGAGGCTCTCAAGGACTGGGCAGGCGGACCGGGAGCGCAGCCTTGCAGGCTGGGCAGCGCGCACCACGCGTCTCTCTGCATTTTTGGCTGTTTCATTGGAGTGACTTTTTAGCCTTGTTCTGACCATCCAGGCCCCTGAGCTCCTGACTCCTCCTGAGTCAGGTCGGATGGTGGCCTTGAGGTCCCGCTGCCAGGCCTTCAGCGCGCGTCTCCGGCTCCACCACGCCCAGCATCCCTGCCAGGTCAGGGGTACTCCCGGTGCTGTGGAAGGAAGGGGAGAGGCAGGGGAGGCAGCCAGGCTGCCCTGGCCTGGAATCGAGCTGTGATGCCCATACCTGGGTCCCTGGGTCTGAGACAACTCGGAGAGAAGGAATGAGATTGCATTTTGCTTCGTGACCTTGTCCTTCCTCAGCCTCCTCGGGTCAGGAAGGCAGGAAGAAGGAAGAAGCTTTTGCTCAGGAGGGTTATACCAGTTGGCTTGCTCCTCGGACTTAGGTTACAGGTGGTCAGATGCGAAGCCTTCTCACAGCAGGGGCCCCTCCTGCATTTCTAAGTGCAGAGGCTGCAGGTTCACCCGAGAGCCTGCACGTGGGCCTCGCTGCCCGTTCCAATTCCACCTCTTGCTATTGGTGGGAGCTTGGGCAAATCCATTTGCTTCTCTGAGCCTCATTTTCCTAGGATCCAAAATATGGGTAATAGTGATAACGATAGCTAACACTGTGAGCAGTGCTTCTGTGGTGCCAAGGACTATTCTCAGTGCTTCACATACACAACAACAACCCTATGCAGCAGGTACTGTGATCACATTTTCCAGGTGAGGAAGCCGAGGCTCAGAGAGATTAAGTAACTTGCCCCAAATCACACAGCTAGAAAGGAGCAGAGAACCCGAGTACAAATTCCTGCTCAGCAGTATACCTGCTGTGTGACTTTGGGCAACCTCACCTCTCTGAGCTTCAATGTCCTCATCTGTGAAGTAAGGATGAATGGGCCTCATTCATACAACTGCTAAGAGAAGAAGAGAAAGCCAGGCGTGCACGACGCGCAGTCGACTGAGCAGCCGCCCAGGGGTAGGCGTCCCAGGTCTTCCGGCGCCTGTGTGTTGTGTATGTCCATCTCGACGGTATTTATGGGTCTTTTTGCCTAATTTAATGGACCCTAGCTAGAGCGAGGCCTGGCTTCGTCTGTGACCCCATCTGGCCTCCTTGCAGAGCCCCTTGGGGAAGCCGCGCCCCGGGCACCCAGACGGTGTCTACCTGGAAGGTCCGCCTTTTAATGACTGGAGGCGGAGCCAGCCGCACTGAATTGAGGAGAGGCAGCAGCTGAGGAGAAAGATGAGGTGCAGGGCCAGAGGGCAAGGGCCAGAGATCGCAGGTGGTCAGAAGGATGCCGAGAGTCGCAGGGCAGCCGAGAGGGTGGGCGGAGAGGAAGAGAGAAGAGAGATTAGCGAGCGTGAGCCACAGGGAGGGGCGGCGTGGAGGGGGCGCCCACGGGGCTGTGGGCCAGTGTCCCCCGGAAAGCGAGGACCCCCAGAGGAGGGGCCGCTCTGTCCGTGGCCCGCCTGGGCCGGCAGCCCCCTGGTGGGGAGAGCGCCGCTCCTCCTAAGAGCCCCCCTGCGACACGCGGCCCAACATTGCACTGCCAGCCCCACCCGGCCTGGCTGGTGAGCGCCTGGCTGGGGCTAGTGGCCTCAGAGCTCTGGCCGGGAAGCCACGGGACCAGCTAAATTGGTACTTGAAGTCAGGCTGGTGTGTGGTGGCCTCTGGGTTCTGTTTTTGGGTGAACGAGAAAGGCTGATGCCAGCGAATCTGGGGAGGATGGTCAAGGGCGGTGCCAACCCAGCTCCCGGGGGCTGAGCCGGGCCGAGGGTGGGGCCGGTCTGGGCACAAGCTAAGTGCTACTCAGCTCTCACCCCGGGGCCAGAGGACTTGGAAAATAGAGGCTGGGCAAAGAGATGTCTCCGCAATGTTCAACCACTCTTTCGGGGGTGGGAGCAGAAGCAACTCCTAATTACGTCATCTAATGTGATTTTCACTTCTGGATACTCTTGCTACGTCCTGTCCCTCTTCCCGTTGCAGCTGAGCGACTCATGGCTTTAGGAGGCAGTTAGAACCCATGTGAAACCGAAGAGCACATGTAATCAATCACTTGTATTTTAAAGCATTTTAACCCACATTTGGGGGCGAGCTTTAAGAGCCACGGGCCCCTGGGCTGAGAGTGTGCCCACCTGGAGCTTGGGACCTCAACAGAGGCCTCGCTGCAGCCTTCGTGGGTGACTGCTGCTCAGAGAGCCCCAGGGGGGGCCGCCCACCGTCCCACTGCTGGGGCCTGGGGGTGTGCAATATTGGGCTCAGTGTCCAGGAGGTCTCCCGGCAGAGAGGGTCCCGCGGATCTGCCGTGGAGCCGACAAACCTTCAGGGTAATTATCTGGTTGGAGCGCAGAGCTGCTAGAGTGCCGCTCAGGGACTCCTGGGTGGGGGAGGGGAAGGAGGGGGCGGTCAGGGCCATGGGGGAGGGGGAGTGCTCGGAGCCCACAGACACCAGCTCTCCTGCTCCCCACCCCGGGGGCCTTTCCCCCTGCTCCTGTGCCTCCCACTCAGGCCCTGGCCTAGGGACGCTGCAGGCTGGACCCCTTAGCATCTCGTGGGCCTAGAGACCTGCCCTCACCACATGCCCAGATCCCTTGGAAAGCCAAAGGCCAACTGCCCCGGAAGCCTCCCTCTCTTCTAGCTTCTTCTACATAATTAGGGGAGCTGGCTGCCCTGGCCCTGCCCATCAGCTGGGTCCCCAAATTCCCTCTCATTCCCACCTGACTCTTCCCCCAAGTGGCCCCCATCAGCACACCGTGCTACGCTGCAACCTGGGGCGGGGGTGCCTCTTCTGGAGCCTTCTACCACTGCCCCCTTCCTCTCGTGGTGACTGAGAAGCCCAGAGCCCTCTCCTCTCCCACCCCAGGCGCTCGCTCAGGACTGATGACGCACTGCCAAAGCGTCTGCAGTTGTGTTGTCTTTGTGCCGGGGGATGTTGTCTTTCTTTCGGGTAACATAACAATCCTGTGAGCCCATCGTTGCAAATAAACACAGCTGACCTTCTATTATTGTATCAGGATCAGGCTGGCCGGAACACGGGGCCCCTGCATCCCCGCAGCACATGACGCTGACAGGCTGGCTGTCTGCGTGGCTGCTGGCATGCAGCCCCCTGCCCAGGCCCGGCCGGGCTCAGCCTCTCCCTGGCCCAGGTGTGCAGGGGTCCGAGCCTGGGGGCTTTCCAGCCTCCTGAGCAGATGGGTGGAGCCTGGCGCTGCACCAAGGCCCTGCAATTGTCTTCCAGAGAGAGGCTGGTGCTGAGCCTGGCTTGTGCCTGTCAGCATTCCTTAAATCCCCCCGCCAGGGCCTGCCTGGGAGCCACTCTGCATGTGTTTCTGGGCATAAATGCAGCCCAGGATGCCCCATGACAGGGTGTGGACACCTAATGACGCCCGTCCTCCCTGCCCCTGCTCCCTGGGCCTGAGAGCTGCAAGGATGGCACTTTCCTGCACCCACGTCACTGCAGCTCCTGCTGGAGAAGGCAGAGCCCACCCTTGCCCTCCTCTGTCCCAAGAATGGCTCTTGCTGTCGGGGCACAAGTTTGAAGATTCCTAACAGGATGACAGCATTCTTTCGGATTCTGCCTATTGGGGCAGAGCTGGGTGGGAAATCAGGGGTAGGAGACATCTCAGCTCTGAAATCCCCCGCCTGCCCCAGAGATTTTATCCTGGGATTTAGATAGCCAGCTCCCAATTTCTCCCACCATCAAGGTCTGGGTCATCTGAAACAATGACTAAGCTGAAAGTCCCTCTCACTTGGCCCTGGCAGGCGGCCAGACACACAAACACAGTCGCACGAATACACGCTTGATGGGAACGGCCAGACATGCAGGCTCATCTGAGCACAAGGCCAAACGGAGGAGGCCCTGTATGGAGGAGACACACAGGTGGGCAAATGGGCACACATGGGCGGGCACACATGGGCAGGCACAAACATATGGGCACAGGTGGGCACACATGGACACACACACAGGTGGGCACACACAGGCACACAAAGCCAGGTATACACAGGCAGGCACACATGAGCACACAGCCAGGCACACACAGGTGGGCACAGGTGGGCACACAGGGGCAGGCACACAATTCCACATTTCCACAACTCAAGAGATTCATAAGACACAATACTGAGAGACACAGTCAGCTGCGTGGCCAATCACAATGGGACCCCACAGACCCCTCTCTGGCTGCACCAGCTGCTCAGTATTGGAGAGCTGAGCCTGTTTCTCCCAGATGCTGGGGGACGGGGGTTTGAGCTGGCTGCCGAGTCCCAGGGATGGATCCAAGGGCCCCGCCTGGTTTTGGGGGTTCACTTACCCGGTGCGGGTACTCTCCACACTGACCCTGGTGGGGGGAGGGAAGGAGGTGTTAGCACTTGTTGGGGAGGAGAAGGGGCCGTCCTCAGGGCTGAAGGACATGCCACTTCCATCATCTCCCACCAGCCCTGCGCTGGCCCTGAGCCCTGAGTCAGGGGAACAAACCCCCCCCCGCCCCTTGCTCCCGGCTGGCAGCAAGGAAGAACCCCCAGGGCCTGCCTGGAAGTGGCCCCCTGGAGCCTAGGGCAGGGCGAGGAGCTGGGTCCCATCCCGGCACCTCCCTGGAGAGATCTCGGCTCTGGGCGGGTCCACCCAGCAGCACTCAACACGAGTCCCTGGATGGGGAGGCAGGTGTGGGCCATGGGGCTCATGTGAGTGGGGGCAGCAGGCTCCTTGCCACCCTCCCAGGGGCAAGCACAGCAGCCTCCACCAGAGACGGAGGACGGACGATGCCAGCGATGGACCAGCCGACCCCTCGAAATCCTAGAGGCTCTTGGAGGTGTGTCATGGCCCCCGTGGGGGTGGCAGGTGGGGGCAGAGGGAAAGGCAGAAAGGACCGGGCTCCAGGCAGGGCTCCCCCCCCCCCCGAAAAACAGAGCGCCACCTAGAGGGGCCCCGCTTTTATCTCCTTGATGGTGGGGCCACAGGGATTCCTGGATCAAAGGGCTATGTTGGAAAAAACTAACGTTTGAAAAGAAGCACCAGTGGACCTTTGGCTACCTGCTGGGAGGCTGTTTCCTGAAACAGACCTTCTGGAAAGGCTCCGGCAGGCTTACCTTTTCTCCTTTCTGTCCTTGAGGTCCCTACGAAGAGACGGAAATGAGAGTTAGAGAGCAAAACCAAGCACTCCCGGCTGAAGCCTCTGCAGGGAATACCAAGAACAGGTACCAACCGGTTGTCCTCGGGGACCCGCCAGACCCTGTGGGGAGGAAACACACACACGCGTCAATGGGGGGACAGGAGCCAGGGGCAGAATCAGGGGCACATGCCTGGGGGGGGGGGCGGATTATGGGAGAGCCCGGGGCTTCCAGTGCTTTTTTTAATTATTATTATTTTTTAAGATATATTTTTTATTTATTTCTCTCCCCTTCCCCTCCCCCCAGTTGTCTGCTCTGTGTCCATTCGCTGTGTGTTCTGTGACTGCTTCTATCCTTATCAGCGGCACCGGGAATCTGTGTTTCTTTTTGTTGCGTCATCTTGCTGTGTCAGCTCTCTGTGTGGGCGGCACCATTCCTGGACAGGCTGCACTTTCTTTCACGCTGGGCGGCTCTCTTTACGGGTGCACTCCTTGCGCGTGGGGCTCCCCTACGCGGGGGACACCCCTGCGTGGCAGGGCACTCCTTGCGCGCATCAACACTGCGCATGGCCAGCTCCACACGGGTCAAGGAGGCCCGGGGTTTGAACCATGGACCTCCCATGTGGTAGGCAGATACCCTATCCATTGGGCCAAGTCCGCTTCCCTCCTGTGCTTTCTGAAATGCTACCGAGTCCTGCAGGCTGGCTTGGTCTTCCTGTGCCTGAGAAGTTCCAGGCAGTGTGGCCGTAAACACCAGCCCTCAGTTTCTTCACCCGAGCACCGGGCATGGCTGTGTGCATCCGCCCCCAGCACAGGGCCATGGTGAAGGACGTCTCATGGACAGTGTGGTGATTCTGCATCCAATGACGCTCACGGGCCACCAAGGGGCTCATCTGGAAGTCGTGGGATAACCCTGCCTCATGGAGCCAAGAGCCCTGGCGCATGCTATCTTCTACCTGCCACGGCCTCAGCTGGACACCCTCTGGGAGCAGGGCATTGCCTCAGCCATCGGGGCTGTAGAGGAACCTTTGGTAGAAGAGGAGTAGAAGCGGGTATCTCAGGCATGTTCCGGGCTCCTGCAAGGTTGTCCTGGCTACTTCCCGGAGCTAAGAAGGAAGCCTGACTCTGTCCTCTGAGGACATGGTCGAGCTGGCCCTCTCAGGAACCTTTTCTCTGAGCTAGTGTGGAGGACGCCTCATGGCCACTGTGGGGGAAAGAGGGGACAGGACCAAAGAATCCCCCGAGGCAGTCTCCTCAGGCCTGCGCTGAGCTCACAGCTCACACCGGCCCCACGAGGAAGGTTCTCAGCAGGTGAGGGTGCTTTACAGTCCGTCTCACTGCAGAGGCCCAGCCTCTTCCACGCTGCCGCCCTTTGTGAACGTGGCTCCTAGACTTGCTCCGCCACTGACTCCCGCACAAGCAGTCCCTGGCCCCCTGTGCCCCCTGCAGTCCTTTCCAGTGGCCACCCTGTGGGTCATAAGGCCCACCTGAAGAACTCAGGGCCCCCATGGATGGACTGCACCTGGGTGCACTGTCCTCAGGGTGCCGAGATGTGGGAGAAGGGCCTCTCTTGCCCCCGACTTGCCAATTGGACTAACCTCGGAACTGGGAAATCCCCAGAGGTTCACCAGAAGGGGACAAGTGGCCTTTGGGACAATCTGAGTGGCACCCTCAGCCGTTCTGGCTGACTGAGCGTTTAGAGCCAAGTTCAGCAGAAGACGATTCATCCAGCAGGGACCCAGGGAACAGAGAGGAGTGTGAGCAAGACAGGGTGCCAGGGAATGAGAAAAGTAACACGAAGTCTTTAGGACAGCAAGAGACTTGGAGGATTGAGACCAGAGGTCCCAGGTAGAGGCTCTCGGGACAATTGTGGGTCCCAGAGCTTATGTGTTTGCCCCACATATATATACATTTAATATTTCAATTAATTGTGAACATGTAAGAGCAAGGAGAGAGCTAATAAAGATCTGGATCGGCAGCGTGTCTGAAGCGTTCTCGGGGCTACTGAGAGATGGGCAGAGCAGGTGAGGACACAGGGTAAGGGGTGAGTGTGAGCCTCAGACCCCAGAGTTGGATGCCCAGCCCAGGGGAAACTGTCTGGGGAGGGAGACGAGTGGGAGACGGACAGATGCTGAGCAGGCCAAGATAATCACATTAAGCAGCAGTGTTGAATTAATAGCTCCGGGATCCCTGTGCCAAGCTAAACAGGAGCCTAATGGCTCTACGGCCTGTCAGATTTTGAGGCAGGTGGGGATCTATCACATTGACGCAGGCTCATGGGAGATGAGGTGGCCCTTCCCTATCTTCTGAGTTAGCCTTGACCCCTCATAGATGGGAAGGCTCTGAGGCAGGTCAAGTGGAATGGGGTAGAGGGACAGTGTGAGCAGTGGAAGGTCAGGGAAAGAAGCCCCATACAAGGGTGCTTCTCCTTCTAGACAAAAGGCCCCGGCAGCAGGGGGGCAGCATATAGGAGTGGGAAGATCCCACTGCATCAGTTTGAATCCCAGCTCCCTTATTTAGTAGCTGTGTGGTCTTGAGCCCGGTGCTTAACCATTCTGTGCCTTGGTTTCCCCTTCTGTAAAAAGGAGATGACAAACTTGTTCTGAGGATTCCAGAACAGTGCCTCGTTGAGGACCATTATTACTACTTTGGATGTGCCACAGACAGCCTTAGGGAAACATCAGGTCACCAGGAAGGGGAAGAAGGTGGGGAGCTGAGGAGGGACAGAGTGAATAAGCACCCCAAACTCCTGGCATCCGAGTTTCTCACGCCTCTATAAAAATGGAAGCATGGAAGTTGATTTGGTTCCCTTCACACATGTGCACAGCGCGCTTAAGAACAAGGGAGGGGCTGTAAGCAATGCGTGTGCAGCAAAGGGAGCTGGGCCGGGGAGGAAAGCTTGCTAGAAGACCTGGACTCCAGCTGCCAGCTCTTCCATCGGCTGCCTCCTGTGCCTCAGGGCCACTCCTCTCCCGTTCCACAAACAGCTCCAGGACTTTCCTGCCTCAGGGCCTCTGGCCATGCCCAATGCCCAGCATGCTCCTTTATTACTTTCTCTTGGTTAAATCATCATTTTCGAGCCCCAGGTCACACACCTCTCTGCAGGGAAGCGTCTCTGACCCTCAGCCTGGTGGCGGCTGCTCTGTGGGGTGAGCTTTCTCAGGGCTCCAGCATGACCTTTCCACAGCGCTTAGTAATTCGTGAGCTCCGTGCGTGATTACCCAAAGGTGTGCCTCCGCCTCTAGACTGTGGCTAGGTCGGTGTCTGCTTTGCTCCTGCCTGTATCCCTGGAGCTGGCCCAGCGCCGGGCACATTAAGACACTCCGTAAACAGGCTCCACAGCTGTCAGAACAGGAGAAGAGGCTGTGGAGGCCAGGTGCCACGGAGGACGGAGGGAGCACTAGAGGACCACGTAAAGTACTTCGTCCGGTGCCCTCCGCCTAGAAGCCCCCAGCTGTGTCGGCTGCCCCTGAGGCAGGCAGACAGGCAGAGGGGGAGCAAGCCGCCGAGGTCCCGTGGCCAGTCGGGGCAGAGCTGGGGCCTCGGCCTGCTTTACCACCTGCGGGACTGGGCGGCCTCCCTCTGCGGCAGGGCTCCACCTCCCCCTGTCTTGGCAGCGCCCCCGCAGTGGGCGGACAGGGTCTTCAGCCCAGCACGTGCAGCACGGCGCGAGCCAGACCCCTGCGGATGGAGGGCCGGGGGGCTGCCGTGTTGCTCTCACCACCTGGTGGCAGCTCCCAAGCCTCCAGGCGGCCCCTCACCATGTGGGCACGCCCCAGACCTGGAGGCGGGAATCGTTCAGCCCTGGGGAGGCTCTGCAGCAGGGGGAAGGGGCCAGGAGGAAGGCCAAGGAGCTCGGCGTGGGGCGGGCACTGGGAAAGCCACGCCATCCCGGGCATGGTGGGAAAACCCAGCCAAGGAGAAATGCCTTCCCCCAGAGGAGATGCCTGGCTGGCTCCCCACGCCCCAGGGGGGTTGCTGAGTGGAAGCTTGTCCGGGCAGTTTGGGGGTGCTGAGCTAGCTCTACCTCTTGGTGACACTGGCAGACCTCTCCCTGGGACCCCCTGCCCTGCCTACCCCCCCCCACCGTGCTGACTGTAAGGGGGTGTGCTGCACGGCTGGGAGCGTCCGAGAGGGGCGGCCATGCCCGCGGTCAGCTCTCTATGCCGGGCAGCGCTCGGCAAAGGTCCAGGAGGGCCCCCACCCGCTCCCGGGAAGGCAGCGGAGCTGGAGTCTTACCATCTCCCCTTTTGGTCCGGGGTGGCCCTGGAAGGAGAAGAGCGTGAATGCCAGCGACATCGGCGGCGGCCCCCTCGGCCCCTCCACAGCGGCTCCTCCCTCCCATCCCCAACGGCTCTCTTCACGCGTTTTTTGTTTACATGCGTCCACTTGTGTCCAGCCCTTGACCTTCCGACTCAGTCGTGGTCACTCATCCACCGCCCTTTGCAGAGTGCAGAGGTGGGAGGGGCGGTGTCTCTGGGCTGGAGCCTCTGCCCTGTCCACACACCCAGGAGGGCTTCACGGGGCGCACGGTCCCATGAGATGAGTGGAAATGAGCAGGACAGCTCGCTGGCCGGCAGTGGGGGTGTGACCGGGTGGGCAGTGGGGCCCTTCCTCCCAGGGGGTGCCAGCTGCTCAGGGGAGGGGGACGGTGGGCTTGGCCATCGGTAAGACCACCCAATCCCTTTACTTGGTGAGGGGTCTCGGAGGGACCAAGCTCTCCTCTGGCCCACTCCTTCCTAGGACTGGGGAAGGGGTTCCTTTCCCCATCAACATTCGTCAGGGGACTAAGTCGAGAGGATTAAAACAAACGAAAAAGCTCCGGGGGAGGAGAACCCAGCTTGGCGGCTGTGGACAACTCACTAGCATTAAGGGCAGCTAGTTCAAATAGCGTCTCCTCCCCTTTCACCCTTCCACGCGCTCTCGGTCCATCTAAAGCGGCTTCCAAGGAGTCAGGGAGGGCCCAGAGATCCAGGGTTGGTGACCTGGGCCCAGCAAGAAGAGCCCACAGGTATTGGGGGCCCACTTACCGGTTTGCCGTCTAGCCCAATGGGACCCTGAAACAGGAAGGAGCCAGATATGAAAACCAAGCATCACAGGACTCTTGCCAAGAGGCTGCACGCTGCAGCGGTTAAGAGCGCGAGTTCTAGACTCCAACAAGTTAGGGTTCAAGTCCCTGCTTATCCACTTACTGGTCATGTGACCATGACTCAGCCTAAGCCTCAATATCCCATCCTGAAATGGGGATGAGTCTGAAAGAATCTTTCACAAAGGGAAGAGAAGAGTGAATGAAATGCTTGGCCCAGGGGAGAACCCAATGGATGGCCATCACCACTGATACCAAGGCCTGGGGAGAGGGGACTTAGCAGCTACCCTGCTCGGCCTCTTGGGCCCCTTAGGTAGGGGTCAAAGGGCACCCAGATGGCCACCGGGTTGCTGCTTGCACGGGAGCCAGATGGGAGGTTGAGCTGCACAGGTGGTTTCCCTGCAGTGCCTCATCTGCGCCATATTCGGGCATCACACTGGGCTCTATCAGCCTGTGACTTCTCTCATGGCAACCTGAGAGGTCGCCTGATCCCTGCCCCCTGCCCCTCTGTTTGTTTATTTCCCTGGTTTTACTTGCTCCACGGACCAAGCACCGAGCTACTCTCCTTGGCCGCTCTCTCTGAACGGTAGTGGAAGGGCGTCCTTAAGTAGGGTTTAGAAGAGAAAGAGGGCTTCAGGGCTGGCCTTGGGTGAAGTCCCACCCAACCAGGCCCAGAGACCGCCTAGGACAAAACTGACCTCAGCCCCTGCTTACCGGAAATCCAGGAAAACCTCGCGTGCCGGGCTGGCCCTGGAAAGAACAGGAGAGGAGTGAGGATGAGCGCACGGGGATGAAGCTAAGCCCTGGCTCCTGGCTCTCTGCTCCCCAAGACCCGTGGCTTCCTTCCCACTCCTCTGTGGGCGTCCTTGGGAGACCCACCCCATGGAGAGCTGGCTGGGAGGGAGGGAGGAGAAAGATGGGCATGAACATTGGTAGGAAGTTCCTTCAGCGAATGGGGATGGGGAAAGGACAGAGGAGGCAGGCAGCATCCTGAGGGTCTGCGCAGGAGAGCTCCACACCCTGTGGACGCACTGAGCCTCGGCCTGTAACCATGACAGCAGAGCGGAGGTGGCGGGGGCTCAGACCGCAGCACACTGGGCTCCCGGACTGCAACCCTCCAGGTCCTTTCGATTGACAGCCATTGCTCATGGCCACTTAGCTGAGGGTGGTTTGGATATCAGCCGATACCAGGGCTCGACCTTCAGGCAAGCAAACACAGTTGTCCACTTTCCTCTACCCTGGCTGCAGGCTTCTCCTATCGGATGGGAAATCTGTGGATCTCCTAATCTTTGTGGGAAGTGAAGCAACTTGCCCATTTCCCTGGAGGTGCAGAGAGCAACACACAGTCAGGCTGGAGACTAGAAGCATGAGGTCAGCAGAAGCAGGGACTGTGAAGATCCAGGGCTGGGGGTGGGGGGCGGCTTGCCGGAAGTCAAGGGCAGTAGAGATCTACCACACATTGTCATGTCACTGCCCTTCTCAGGAACCAGCAAGGGTTCCCTTCTGCTCACACGTCATTCAAGGTCATCCTCAGTCCAGTCCTGATCAACCATCTTAGCCTCCTTTCCTGCCTCACCTCTCCATCCACTCTTCGTTCAGGCACACTGACTCACCTGCCTTTCCCTGGACACACATCATTTACACTTCCAGCTCTTGGCCTGGAGTCTCCACTTGGCTGAGATGGCCATGATCTCTTCCTGCGCACAGGCATTTGAGCCTGGCAGTTCTAATTTTGGCTTTGCCAGTGATGGTGGTGTGATCCAAGCAAGTGGTAACCTCTCGTTTCCTCTTCCACGGAATGGGGATACTGGTTCAGCCTCATGGGGCCACTGAATTACATGTAATTATGTTTGTAAAGCCTGAGGGTGGTACTCTGTCAGCATTTGGGAAATGATAGCTGAATTGAACTGAACCGAGGAGCACTCAGAATAAAGCAAGATTTAAGTCCGGGGCTCAACAGAGTCTTTGTTAAGCAGTGGTTTCAGAATCAGATCCAACACAGAGGGAGATTTCTGGGTCCATCTGCTGAGACCCTGAAACATCTTCAGGCTGGATGGGTCCTCCTTGGAGCCAGGAGGGCTTGAGGAAGTGAGTGCCCCGGCACTTTGCTCAGGGGACAAGCCAGCCCCTCTGGCTGGGTCGGGAGGGGACCCCGCTGTCAGGGTGGGTGCACTGGTTAGGAGGGGAGCAAGCTGGAATCTGTGCAGGCTAAGGGGGCTTGTGGCAGGCAGCCCAAAGGGCAGGAGGAGGGGACACCATTCCTAGATCAGAAGGGCCTCCAGCCTCTCCCCTCTCAAGGGTAAGTGACACTAAGAATAGCACCAAGGAGAAAACCCGGAAACCTGCAAGGTGGCCTCTGGAACCTTCCAGTACTGACTCTCTACTGCTCTGAGCATGGAGAGGCCTGACGCAAAGGTCAGGAGGAGAGGATTCCAAGAAACATCCTCCAGGCCCACTCAGACCGTGTTTACACGCTCGGGGTAATCATGCGGTTTGCTAATTACAGAACCTGCCGGGTGGCAGGATGTAAGTCTCCAAATCCAGAGCTGACCAGGGCTTTTTCAGGGATCTTGGGAAGATGCCGTCATTAACTAAATGGAAACTGGGTTTCTGCTTTCTGCAGAAGTTGGGCCTGGGTGAGGCACTTGGGGAAGTTTGGAGAGAGTTTATAATTTACATCTTTCAATTATATGCTTAGGTTGAACAGCTTTCCCTCTTTTACCGCTGGCCCTATTTGTTTGTACTTGCTACCAATATTTTCTACTAGGTTTTCTGCTTTTATTGACTTGAGTAAGGCTCTTTGTAAGAACAGTAATTCTTTGACAGCATATGCACTGCAGATATTTGCTCCATCTCGGCACTTTGTTTTTTTACGGTATGTTTTCTGCTATACGGAGGAGCAGACCTGGCTGGGGAGATGAGCACAGCTCAACGCGATGACTTTGCCGTGTCATCCTGATGTCCAAGTGGAGACATCTGTCTGCAGCCGGAGGGTCGGAGGCTGTAGTGGGCTGGAACTGACTCGCTGGCTCCCGAGAGCAGATCCCCCCAGCTTGGTGTCCAGTGGCATCGCATGGGAACTTGACAATCGGCTGTGGGGAAAGTGTTCACACCACCGAAATCGGCACACCGTGGGCGAAGAAGGGCTCTCCTTGCCTCCCCTTCCCTACCCCCATCCAACAATGAAGCATTTACCAACACAGAATCTTGTTTGGAAAATGGTCAGCTTGGCTGGGGTGGGTGGTAATGGAGCACAGGCTCTGGGCAGATGCACAACTGACTCTGTCAGGGGTCAGGGGTCAGGGAAGGAAGTCGGCTGGTAGGTTTCTTCCATCCAGAACCTTCCGTCTGTTTTCTGTTGCTTTAGCCCACACAGTTTGCAGGTAGGAGGTCCTCTCAGAAAGGTGGGGAGGGGTCAGCACACCCAGACATGCTGCATGAGCATCTTGCCTCACTGAATTATGAACCATGATCGTCCTCCAAAGCGCCTGAGATAGTTTCTTCCTTAGCTTGGACCATTTATCAAGCTCCACCAGAGGAGACAGGTGGCCCCAAAAGCAGCAAGGCTGGTTCTTATTAGCAGCATTTACGCCGGACCCTTCCGGGCTGTGTACAAAGCCACATGTTCCTCATTATTCTGGCTGCCAGGGCCTGCCCCACTTGACCTCTACCCTTCAATGAAAAATGGCCCCTTTGTCTCCCCCAACCCCTACTATCCCAGCTCAGGATGGCTTCCCAGGAGAGGCTGAAGGGACTGCCCCTGCCGTCCAGGGCGGCCTCAGCAGGGTGGCCCAGTTGTCGGGTGACGGTCACCGACAGAGGCCAATGCCGGAGGACGCTGGGCTTGGTTAAGGGCCCCCAAACCAGGCAAGCTCTCCTAGCACCAAGGCAGGCACCAAAGGGACAGTTGTTTTTTCTTCTCTTTCGGTTAAATATCCTTTTTAAACAGGAGATCTAAAAGCACAAAAATGGGGAGTCAGTGCAAGACTCTGGACTTTGGAATGAGGACGAACTGGACAAGTCCAAGCGCCACCACCTACTAGTTGCATGACCACAGGCAGGAGTCAGAGCACTCAGCCTCCTTCTCCGTAAAACGCACGGGTGGCGCCTGCCCTGCAGCATTTTGGGAGGGCAGGAGGCGACCTGCAGGACCACAAGCGGGGGGCCTAGGGGCCCAGCTCACGGCAGGTGTCCAGGAGAAGGATGCTGGCATTGCCACCTGAGCAGGTCGTTGCCCCCACTGGAGTCACATCCGGAGCAGTAGGTATGTTCCTGATTAGGCTTCCACATGCCGGGCCAGAAGCTGGGAGCCGCTGAGGCAGATAACTGCCCCTAAGCACATTCTCCAAGAGGGGGGCCTTTTCAGCAATCGCAAGGTGGCATGTTGACGTGGTGCTGATGAAAGGACCCTAGAGGAGGCAGCATGATGGGCCGACAGGAACGTACGTGGCCAGATGGCGCAGAAGACGGAGACGGCGGCCAAGGGCAGAAGCTCCGGCCCTGACAGGCCTACCCCCAGCCTGGCCCTCTGTGCTAGAACCCAAGACTCTGTCCCCCTTCTCTGTGACTTTCCTGACTCCCAGCTCCTCTCTGGCTAAGATGCACAGGAGGCTGGAAACCTGCCAGGGGCAGCGGGTTGGCGAGCCAGAGAGAGGGCTCCAGAGGGCAGGCACGTCTCCCGGGGTGATTAATCTGGCAGTGTGGCTGCGCTCCAGCTGTGCCCCTCGGGAAAGTCACTCGACCTCTCTGTAACGCGGAGGTAACGTGAGGACGCAATGAGTGAAGAAGTGGAAAGGCCTACGGACACCGCCTGCCGCACGTCAGGTCCTGAGTGTCAGCCTGAGCTGCTGAGGAGGCCGTGTCCACCCAGCCCAGGGCGTGCAGACCCTGCCTCTGGCCCGGGCCCCGACCTGCCCACCTCCCCTGGCTCACCAGCTCCACGCTCTGTTTCCTTCTCTTACCTTCCCCGGGTCTCCACGGAGCCCCCTTTCGGCCCCATCGCTTAGCTTCTAGCACTTACCACGGCCCTCCTCCTGGCTTCTTAGCTCCTTCTCACCCCCGCCCTTGGACATAACAGCAATGTGCTCTTTGACCCCTCCTTAGACTGTGGGTGAGAGCCCCCGCTCAGAACTCCCAGGGGGCGAGAGCCGGGAGGGCCCGTCAGCCTCCGGAGGGCTCTCAAAGACGCCAGCCTCGCGTGGCGGGAGAGGAGCCGGCCGCGGTGCACATGCAGTCTTGGCTCTGGGCATGCCCTGTTCACGCTGGGCCCTCGGGATTACCCCTGGGCCCACCCCCTCACAATGCATCGCAGGGCAGGAAACCAGCACAGCAAAGCCCGGGCAGCCTGCGGTGGTGGTGGAAGCCCCGGGGGCCAGGAGCCCTGGGTTCTGATCCCGCCCGGCCTCTACCTGCCGGAAACCCTCCAGACCCCCTCCTCTCTCTGGGCCTCAGTTTCCCCTTCTGAGAGGACTGGACTAGACAGTCGCTGAGGTTCTTTCTGGTCTGACGTCTGATGATTTTATTTAAGTCCCATGTTCAGGTGCGGTTTGGGAAAACAACCCGCTCTCCCTCCCGTAGACACGCATCGTCCCAGCTTCCTCACCATGTCTCCCTTCCTGTCCCTAAGGAAACGTGCGAGAGGAAGCAGCCCTGACTTCCCAAGCTCCTGGCCCCTTGGTGGAGGGTACGGAGACCCTGGACCCAGGAGTGCTCATACGCAGAGCCTCCAAGGGTGGGTGGTGGGCTGGGCCTCGGCCAGAGCTGGGTGTCTGCTCCGGGGGCTTCTGGAAGTAAAGGCGCATCCCCTGGAAAGCTGCAGCGTCCCCTCCAGAGAGGAGCGGGCACCTTCTCCCTTCTGCCCGCAAATAGCAGGCTGCTTCACAGCTACCAGAGTTTTGCGGTCAGAGAGTAGGCGCTCCCGAGGCCGCCGAGAGGCTGTAATTTAGGTATATTTAGTCAGGCCACTTTCCTCAACATCAGCAGCAGCGCTGTGGCCCGGTCTGGCTGACCACACCACATGGAGTGGCCGCCACACCCAGGGGGACCGCCAGGACTCGCTCCCCACCCCCAACCCCCGCCCCCACCTGGGGCCTTTTCATTAACTCAACCACCCCCACCCCCCACTCCAAAGAAGAGCAAAAACCACTTACAGGGGGGCCGCGAGGACCGATGATGGATATCCCAGCATCTCCCGGGGCCCCCTGTGCGGAGAGAGATAAAGGAGAGTGAGGTAGGGTGGGACGATGGCAAGGAAAGGGAAGTGGGCAAGAGAAGAGTGAAAGGAGAAGAGCTGGCAGGTGGGGACGGGGGAGCAGGAGAGGAGGGGGTGTAAAGCCAGAGGCCGTGGGGACAAAAGGGAGGCCAAGGGTGTGGGGTGAGAAGAGAGGAAACGAAGGGCGAAGGCGTGGGTGTTGCGAGGTGAGCAAGAGCAGAGGTGCGGGCACCCCGTGGGGCAGGCCAAGAAGAGGTGTTCAGGGAGGTAGTGGAGAGGGGACACCGGAGGGAGAGGCTCAGCTCAGCACCGGCTGCCCCGGCCAGAGGCCCCGAGCTCTCCCGACCATCGCCCTGCTCACGACGGTTCCCCACCTAGCCCAACCCCCCCAAGTTTTAAAGGTCTTGAGAGCTTCCCACCCACCCCCAAGTGCCCCTCTGGCTGCACTCCCTCTAACTGGTGACGCTGGTGTCCAGGGCTGTTGACAGCAGGTGGGGACTTACTACGTGGGTCCAGCAGCCCTGGGCCTGATGGCTTGAGCTGCCTCCAATTTCTTAGTCCTGGATTGAGGTGACAGAGGGTTAGGGCTGGGGCAAAACTTTCAGCCCCAAGGGGATGGTGCAGGATGCTGAGCTTTGAGGCCACAGAGCTGCCCAAGGGGCCGTGCGAGCTAGACCAATACTTGTATGTGCGTGTGGTTGTGGTGGTGGCGGGATTTGACAGAAGGAGGGTGACAGGACGGAACACGGA
Organism: Dasypus novemcinctus; assembly: GCF_030445035.2. Classification (NCBI taxonomy): domain Eukaryota; kingdom Metazoa; phylum Chordata; class Mammalia; order Cingulata; family Dasypodidae; genus Dasypus; species Dasypus novemcinctus. The sequence continues at coordinate 78,818,457 of NC_080678.1, read as the reverse complement.
AGGAGGAGAGATGGGACGCTCTGACAGAGGGTTGGCAACTGTGTCCGCTGCCATCAGGAATCCACACCTCCCAGCAGGGACGTGCAGGGGAGTGAGAAGCCCAAGGCCTCAAGTTGGAGGTCTTGCTTTGAAACCACTGGCCAACTGGGAAACCTCTCTGGGCCCACGGCATGCCTCCTCTGCGAACGAAGGGTGCTGGGAGCGGCTCTACCAAACTTACAGGGCAAGGTGCACAATGCATTTGTAAACTGGAATGCCTTGCACACCGGTGAGGGGGCGATGGCAATTTAGTAACTGTTTATGCCACTGCAACTACACAAGAATTTTTATACAAGGCATTGCAGTTTAATGGTTAAGAGCACAGACTTTGGAGCCAGAATGCTTGGGTTTGAAGCCCAGTTCCTTCCCCTATCAGCTGTGTGACCTTGGGCAAGCTATTAAACTCCCCCATGCCTCGGTTTCCTCATCTGTAACACAGAGGTGAAAGCACACGAAAATTACACGAAGTGATGTTATGATGTGCCTAACCCAATGGCTGGCCCACACGCAAGGTGCTCTGAGGTGTTTGCTATTGTCCTTAGACAACGATTAGGTCATTTGTCCTTCTCCTGGGAAGGTTAGCCTCGCGTGAAGTTGGGGCTGGAGGAGACTTCTTTCCATTTGGGGGACAGCAATGCAGTGGCTAGGACCCCAACTTTGGAGTCAGTTACACCTAGGCTCCTCCCCAGCTCTGTGACCTTGGGCAATGACCTTGCCTTTTTGTGCTTCAGCTGTCATATAAAATGGGAAGATTGAACTTCCCTGTTAGGGCTGTGTGATTGTCAACTAGGATAACAGAGGTGCAACCCTTAAAACAGCTCCTGCACAGAGTTTGTGGTTAATACATAGTGGCTGCTGTACTATTGCCATCGCATTGTAATTTTGGAGACAGGGAGACTATCGTGAAGAAATACACGCTGCGATCCACGGGCAAGGCAGCAGGGGCGGCCGGAGCAGTACTGGGCTGGGCACTGGCAGGTCTGGCTTCCAGCCTGTCTGCATCACTTTTGCTGAGGGACCTTGGGCAAGCCCCACCCCTCCTTGGGGCCTCAGTTTCCTCATCTGTAACATGAGCTGGTTAGATGTGTTATTCTCTGAAATCTCTAAGAACCTGCTAGTCTGATATTCCAGGATGGCAGTGGCTGTCCTTATAGACAAGGACATACATATATAAGGACAGCTGGGCTCGTCCTTATAGACGCCTCCTCCCAGCAGACTTCACTCTACAACCCTGGGAGTCTCCCCTTCCTGGGTGTTTCCCCAGGGAACTCTCTCTGGGGCTTCCTGAAGAAGGGGCTTCTAAGTCTGAGGACACAGAACAGACGAGCGCTGGCCTTGTCTTGGGGAAGGGACTGGCTATGTCCCGGGATCGGAGTGAGGAGGCCACGTGAAGCCGGATGGGCCATGGGAGACCCGCTAAGCCAGGAGAGCTGGGACCAAGACTCCTCCGATGCTGCCAGGGGGCTGGGCTCTAGGGCTGTAGGGTCAGCCCAGAGCTGCTGGCTCTGCCGGGGCCACGGGGTGAGCGGGTGGCCAGGCAGGGCAGCAGCTGAGAAATGGGGCTCTGAAAGCCCCTCCCCAGAGATTCCACGGGGCAGAAGGGATTGGAGGGGCTGAAGGAGACCCTGTGGACTCACCTTCTCGCCTGGGTGGCCCTTTACTCCCTGCGGCAGCCACATGCAAAACAGGGTGCAGGGAAGAGAGAGGGAGGGAGAGAAAAAAGAAAGAGGATGAGAGAGCAGCACAGACACAAGAATCCGTGTCACTGCACAATGAGCAAACAAAAGAAATCACCATGAAATGAGAAACAAAACAAAACACAGATGCTGTCACACGGCAGGGTCCCCGTCCCACCAGCTCAGCCTCAGCCCACAGTCTGCCTTGCTGCCGTTCCAGAAAACGGGGAGAACTGGTGGCCAGGGGTGAAAGAGGCTCTTGGAAAGTGTATGCTTGTGTGCATGAGAGAGAGAGTGAAAGAGAGAGAAGAAGAACTCACCAAGGTAAGAAACTGCTGAGAAGCCATGGGCACTCGGGGGCTGGATCAGTTTGAGGGGGGGGGTGGCTGGGGGTGGGGAGGACTGCTCGGGGCCTGGGATGTGGTGGTGGATTCTGCGAGGATGGAGGGGCCAGCTGACCTCCAAGTCAGAGCTTTGCCAAGCGAGGCATGCGGGGAGCCTTTGGGGCTGATGAGGCAAGAGGGGAGGTGGGCATGGCGAGTATGGGTGGACCCACAGCAGAACCCACCAACTGGAGGGATGGAGGAGGGTCAGAATACAGAGGAAACTGGGTCATCGGCTGAGGGTCTCCTGTAACCACAGTGACCATGAGGGGTGCAGGGGTGTCACCTCTTGTGTCCTTCCACCTCCCCCCAACAACTCAGGCATTTCCCACTGGCCACCCGGGAGTCCTTATCAGGTGGCTCATGCCCGGACCCCTACTGGGCAGCCAAATGGGCCCATTGTCACATTTAAAATAGCACAAGCAAGGTGAAAAGCCCCCAAATGGCTTGAATATAGCCTTGAGTAGAAGGAAATGGGGAGACTCAATGCAGCCTGCCCCCTCCCCCCACCGTGGGTCAAAATCAGGCTCAGAGGGACACCTTAGGGGTGTGTGTGGACATCTACCTAGTCCAAGGAGTGTGGGTGCGGGAGGCCAGGCGGCGCCAGCTGGCACATTGCAGCCTCCTGCAGGCCACAGCACTCGGGCTAAACAGAGGCTCCTGAAGCTTCCCCGGGAGGAGCAAGGAGTTTGGCTCTGAGAGCCCCCTCAGGTACAAAGCCCCGCTCCACCCTATCTTGGGCAAATTGAGTCTCAACATCCTCAGCAGTGGGACGGGGTACCGATAGCACCAGACTCAGGAGCCCGTGAGGCTACACTCAGGAAACCTGATGGCGGGGGCTGGTGCCTCTACAGGAAGGACACCCATCTGCGAGCATGCGCAGTTAAAGCAGAGGTCTGGGGCAGGCGGGAACTCCTCAGTGCTCTGCTTGGGGAGTGGTGGGACAGCCTCATGTGGGGGGCCCAGGGCTCCCAGCCTCCCAGCCTTGGTGGGTGGTGGTGGCTGGGCCCTGGAGAGTTCCAAGCTCTTGACCTGGAACCCTTGTCCTGAACCTCTGAAAGGTCCCAGGCCCAGGCACCATGGCCCCATCCTAAGGCTTAGCTCCTCCTTAGGCTACTGTGCCAATGGCTGGGGAACTGGGGTTGGAGGGCATCACTGTCAAGGTCAGGGTCAAGAGCACAGGTTTTGAGGTCAGACTGCCTGGGCTAAACTCCCTGCTCAGCCTCCTCCTGGCCATGTGACCTGGGGAAAGACACATCTTTCAGACGAGCCTCTGTTTTCTCATCTGAAAAATAGGGGTGGAAATCTGCCTGCCTGATGCAGTTCCTGGGAGGACAGAATGAGCTAATTTGTGTCTGGCTCTTAGCAGAATGCCCAGCATGCAGCTAGCAATCGTGAGAGTTAGCTGTTGTGTGGATGCCTTTTCCCAAACTCTGAGCCCTGGGCTCACTCCAGGCATGCAGACTCACACATGGATGCCACACCAACGCCTCAGGCCAATGCCAGCTGAAGAGGAGGAGGAGGAGGAAGAAGCCAGGGTGGAGGTGGAAGCTGACGGCTAGGGCACAGTTAGGACTCAGGCCAGGAGAGCAGCCCCAGCCTCAAACTGGGCAATGATGAGGCCAGTGTATGGTCATCCCAGCCGGAGGCGGCCAAAGGTGGCCAAAGGTGTCTGCACTGCCCTTTCTAGTCCCTTAGAGACCATCTCTCTGAAGCCACCAGGAAAAACCTGGTACCCAGGACCTCAAGGCCTAGTGCCACCTTCCCATTTCTGGGAAATGCTCTCCTTGTCAAATTCTCATTTCCCTGTCTCCATTTTAGTTTTTCAGTAGGAAATGTTAATGTTTAAATCAAAGCCTCCTGGTGAGGATTTGGAGGCACCACAGGCAACCAAGCCCCGTCCTTGTCATCTCCTCCAGATGTGTCTCCATCTACGGAGAGCGCTCCTCCTGGAGCTCTGGCTCCGTGCGGGTTCTGTAAAGCATGCCCAGTCTTCCAGCGGACGGACACCATAACTTTGAGGTTGCAAATTTTCTCCATCTTTTGCTGGGGTGCGGTTGCAGGAGCAGCTACAAATCAGAGGGCGAGCGTGCTGCCTCGGGCGCGGGTGGGAGACCTCCCAAGGCCTCACCCTGCCACCTGCACGCGATTAGCAAGGAGCCTCATCTGTGTACCTTTCCTGGGTTTGCTCTTTGCCGTGGCAGCTCTCTGGAGAATAAAGCCATGCTGTAAAGGCCGAAGGACTAGAATAAAAGGCCTTCCCTTCTCCCCTGGCCCTCTCTGCAGCTGACTTGGGGAGGGGCAGGAGGCTGGGGCAGGCAGCACCTTGCCGTGGCTTGGCGGCCAGGCCAGCGCGGAGAAGCAAGCAGCGCCCCCCAGGAGCAGGTGCAGATGCGCCAACTCACCACACGTCCCGGCATCCCGATGGCACCTTTGTCTCCCTGGTGAATGAGGCGGAAACAGACAGATGTGCTGGAGCCAGGCCAGCGTAGGAAGGACCCCACGGCTGGCTGTGCACCCAGGCCTGTTTTGCATGGGCAGGTGGGGGCCTCCCATGTGGGAGAACTTTCCCATGCAGCACCCACGATTGTTCACAAGCAGCCCCCTATTGCTCTCTGCACCAGGCGTACCGCTGTGCAAACTAAAGTCGAGCCAGAACCTCAGTTTCCCCGTGTGTAGCATGACGGGTCCAGGGCCCTTCCCACTTAGGCTTCAGTTGTCACAGCCCATTCCAGCTATGACCAGATTGTGCCTCATCCTTGTCATGTGCAACTTGGAGGCATGGGGCAGGGGCACAGGCAGCTCCTTGTGATTCAGGAGTGAATCACTTCCCTGGGTCTGACTGCTGGAGCTGAGGAGCACACCGCCCTGCTCCTTCCCAGGCCCTCCTTTGGGGAAAGCTGTGGACAGGGGCCTTCTCCATTCCTCCCTCCTCTCGGCCACCTCCAGCACTGACAGGAGGCACCGCGAGCCATGTGGATTCAGCCATGGCACGAGTTTCGGCTGCTGGCACGGGTGAGGGGAAGATCACTTTGTTTCGTAGCCGGGGTTACGTCTTCCTGCTCTGGAAATCTGCTTATTAAGTTTTCCCCCTCCCCCACTTGGTAGAAAATATTTTTTTGCAATCATGCGCGTGCAGACATCATAAAACCTGGGGTGGGGCCTGGGGTTCGGTATGAGCCTGGAAGGGTGGAGAGCCATCAGATGCAGAAGAGAAGACAGTATTTGTCCAGCCTGCTGGGGATCAGACAGCTGGGGTCTTGGGTTTTCCTGAAGTGTGTGGGCATTTCTGGGCCATTCTGTGCTTCTGCTGACCCCGCCAAGGTGAAAGCATTACAAGATGTGTGTGGGATGCACCAAAGAATAGCAATCAACACTAAAATTAGATTTTTGTCGCACATGTTGTCAAGTCCAGTGGAGTCAAATGCACTGCCCCTGTTGAAGTGTAGCAAGGTGGCAGTTTTGATTTTAAGCACCAGCTCTGTTTCCTTAAGCTCCCTCAGCATCAGCCTCTGGCCCATGGGGGTCCTAGGAGCTTCTCTCTTATGGGGATCCCATGAGATCATGTCTCTAAAGGGCTCATGGGCAGGCCTGGCACTCAGTCTGTGTGGAGTAAATGGCATCTGCTAGTGTTACTCCAGCCCTGCTAGTGAATTTAGAAGCTTGCTTGTACGTCACACCTTTTGCATTTCACAGCAAGGGCCAGGGCCAGCAAATCTTTTCTTGGGTCACTCCAGGGTTCCTTCACAATGAAAACATAAACAAGACCATAATCCATGGGCCCAAGGTCTCCGAGAACCCCAGGCCCTGCTGGTCATCAGCTGTGGCATCCAACGGTCCATATGCTATTGGGCTTTCAAATGATATTGCAGGATGTGGGTTTTAGTTTCTTTTTCGTTTCTCTTAAAAAACTAATGTTCTTTGCAGTCTTGGCCATAAAATGTTTGGGTTAGGGACAGGCACGGAATGGTCAGCAGGCTGGAAACTGCATGCTGCAGCCCTGCTCTGTGAATTGCCCCCTAAATGCTTTTTAAAGGTGGACTTGGTAAGAAAAACCAAGGTCTGCCCACGTTCCTCCTCAGTCATCTGATTTTCCCCTCCTTGGGTTTCGTAGGACCGAGTCACCCGCCCGCCCTCTGCTCCGGGGCTCTTACTTCCTGGAGGGTTTCCATTTTCAAGGCTAAACATGATTCCACATGCATTTCATTAAGAAAGTCACTGCTGGATATGAATTCTAGAAGCTGCTGTACTGGTCAAAAGGTTACAGTATAATTCATGACTAAATAGGAGTAACTGGAATAAGAGGCATTCATAGAAGGGTCTGGAATCCTTGGTGAAGGGAGACAGGGCAGCCTGGCACACTTCGTGCATCTCAGCATCTTTCCAAGTCACTCTGTACCACTCAACCGATGTGTGCCCATGCTTGAGGTCATGGAGCTATATCTTAGAAGACTTTCAAAGATGGTTCTCAAATGTCAACATGGACCCCAAGGAACAGTAGTTTGGAAGGATGTGTGATAACACAGGTTCTCCAACAGGTCTAGTGGCAGAGTGACTGGGGACAGGGTACTCTACCTCTGTGAGCCTCAGTTTCCTCATCTTTCCAGTGGGCATAATGCCATCCATTTCACCAAGTTGTTGAACAAATCAAATGTATAAAGTGCGGTTAGCACAGGCCTGGTACATGTTAAGGTCCCATTAAAAGGAGGCTACTGTTATTATTCCTACATCCTTCCAAAGTCCCTATGGTTACTTGGCACAGCCTTTCCAGAAATTCAGAAATAGCACCTGAGGGAAAATAGTCTTAGCGTCTACTCTTTCACCAGAAGGCGCAGGAAAGAAGGGGCAGTGAGCCACTGGGCTGCTGCCCCCCCCCCATTACGGGGGGTCTGCCTGGTGGTCAGTGTCAGAGTTGGAGGGGTCTGCATGTGTGCGTCACATGCCTGGGACCCCAGGAGGGGCCCCAAGGGGCTGAGCTGTAGCTCATGATGCTCCAGCAGGGCCCTCCCTAGTCTCAAAGGAGGCAAGGGCTGAGGGTGGGCTTCCCCTCAGTTAGGGATTAGAGACCCTGGAGAGAGGCTCTCACCCGGACACACCCAGAGGAAAAGCAGCCAACCCACCTAGCCAGGCCTCGGGTTGAGAAAGAGCAAAGGAAAGAAGAAATGAAAGCTGCTTACCGGGAGTCCAGGTCTTCCAGTGGGACCCTGAAAGAAAGGGGTGACAGTGAGGTTTACACAGGTCAGGGGTTTGCAATACCAGATTCTTCAGAGCTGCCCTGACTGGCTGCACAACTTTAATTTTGGACTTACAGCCAAGCAAGCTGTGAGCCACTTAAGTCCCTTCAGTTGACCCGTTGTGCCATATTTGTCATAGCAGCTCTGGCAAACTGAGACAGGGAGGAACTACCTGGGAGAGCTTCGAGAGCTAAGTCCCAACCTTGCCCTGGAGGAGGCAGGGGGTCCAGGAGAGACACTGGCATCTTGGTAGGGGAGACAGTGCGGCTTAGAGGCTAAGGGATGGGCTCTGGGGTCAGCCTGCCTGTGGTCAAACCCTGGCTCTGCCACTTACTGGTTGTGTGACGGTAGGTAAGCTGCGGGGCCCCCTGGCCCTCTGCTTGCTCCTCTGGCACATGGGAGAGCAGTCACGCCTAGCTCTTAGGACCGAATGAGAATGCACGCAGGGCTCTCGGCACAGGGTCTGGCATTAGAAGCGCTGAACAAATGGTGCTATTACAAGTACTATTAGAAGGGAAGAGGGCTGGAGGGGTGTGAGGAGCTGGCCTCGATTTCTCCCTCTGGAGACCCTCCTAGCAGGTACAGATTTCATCCTTGCAGACATCCTGCTCTTCCCATACACCGAAGGCAGAAGCCGAAGTGGCCTCAGGATGTTCCTAGGAGGACAAGTTCCTGCTCCAGGGCTGAAACCCAGGAGGCACCGGGAGGACACCCCTCCTCCGCCGTAGTTCCCGAGGACGCCCTCTCAGCCCTGTGCCTTGGGAGTGCTGGGTAACGGCCGCCAGGGTGACAGGACACCTCCCACCCACTCTGCATGCTTCCACCCGACCACCAAAGCGCAGCTCCCGGGGCAGGGGCTTTTACGTTCTCCAAGACGCACTGTAGGCTCTCAGGACACCTGTGTGAATGAATGAATCAGGGCGATACCACGTGCCCGAAACTTAGCCCTCTTCCTTCCCAGGCCCCCACAGAGACCCCTCAGGGCACTGAGTAGCCCTCCTTCCACTGAAGCTTTAGCGCTGAGCCTGTGGGGTCGGGGTTCAACCACACAGGGAGGCTCCACTCAGGCCAGAACAGCAAGGGACAGTTCACTTACAGCTCGCAAGGACTTAAAACCACTATCGCCCACATCACACCATCCTCACGAGGCTACACGGAGGCTCAACACGAGGAAGAGCCGGCCTCCACCCAAGCCTCTGGCGCGCTCCCGCCTTACTGCAGCCCTGCTTTGGGCTGGATGACCAATAGATGTCAGCTTGAGCGCCACCTCCAATGGACTGGTAGTGCCTGACTCTAGGGTTGTGCTAAGAAGCCTCCTAATGGATTTGCAATGTCTGCCATGGGCAGGAGGGGTGGGCAGGGGTGGCCACACATTTGCTACATCTTAAACAATTCCTGCTACAACTGAAATGCACCCTTCGTTGCCGTGTCCTCTAGGCACTGGCTGTCCTGTCGGGAACCGGGTCATCTGCTTGGAGTGCAGAGCCATCCCAGAGATGGCCCCAGCGATAGCCACAGAGGGCAGAGGGCAGGCGCTGCCACCAAGGGCATCCCTGACTTTTTGCAGGGAGCAGAGAGGACAGGGCTGAGGCGGAGGTTTCCACCCTGACGCACTTCCGGCTCCGCTTCCTCCTGCCTGGGTGTTTCAGCAGCCGTCGGGCAAAGGTTCAGGACTTCTCCTCCGTGCCAGGTCAGAATGGGGGAATCGCTTCCCGGATACCTCTGCTGCCGCCACAGGTGTGACTCGGCTGGAACCGGGCAGGTGGGGAGCACGAGGAGAGAACATTTGCTTCTCCTCGGCGGCACCCGCTCTAGGTCAGAGTGCTCGGAACCCTAAATTTCTGGTGAGGAAAGGACCCTCGAGCCAGGCAGGGCCTTGGCAGGGGCCCCGCCCTTTCAGCAGGGACCCAGAGCTGACCTCGCCTGGGGTGGCTCCGGCAGCCTGGAGGTGGAGACGCCGTGGGTGCAGGAGGTTCTGGGCGCAGGAGGTGAGGGCTCTTTTGGTTTGTCAGAAAGGACAGGGGGGAAATAAGGGCCATTTCCAGCAGGTGGTCTGTCAGAGTTCCCAATAGCAGAGTTTATTTTGGAAGATTGATGACAGGAATTGAGATCCGACATCCCAAACACGCCACGATAAATCATTCCCCCTCAGTTCAAGAAGGGAGGCGATTCTCCTCTCTTGGTGTGACTCATCAGTCGGGGCGCTGAGCAGGGTTCTCAGCATGGGTTCAATTTACTCTTCGGGGAGCAGATGGAACACTAAATAATGGCCCTATTAAAAACTGGGCAGGCTGCTCTCCCAGGTACATAACAAGAGGAAGCAACTCTGGAAGGGACGGGAGCCTGGTTGATTTCAGCAACCTTCTTGAGACATGATGAGGCAGTCTGGGCTCTTTCAAATCCCCACCCCCGGCTCCCCTAGTGCCCTCTGGGTCTTTTGTTGGGATATCAAATGTCTCTCAAAGAAGACGGTGCTCCTGTTCTCTGGGTCCATTACTTCGGGGAGATAGCCTCCTTGGGCTCTTCTCAAGTTCTCTGGAAATAACCGGGCTCCCCCACCCCACCCTGGGCCTCAGAGGGACTCCTGGAGAGAGGAGGGACGCTGTAATTTACGTGTCGTCTCCAAGGTCTAGCCTGCCGCCATGACTTTCCCTTACACAAGAACCGCCACCCGCCCAGGGGACTGGGCCATCGCAAAGCTGCCCACTTACTGCTGGGGCGTGGCGCCAGGGGCCTGGCGCAGCCCATGCTGAGAGCCGCACGCCGACCTGTTTTCTGACCGGCAGGAGCCTTTCCAAGGACCAGAACCGAGGAGAGATGATCTCTTTCCTCTTTCTAATACCTTGTGCTTCTTTGACCCCAATTGCTTCTTCGGGGGACAAAGGAGCTGGGCTAACAATGGGGCGAGCCGTCCTTTCAGATTTAAATGCGGGCCCTGCTTTGTATTGGGGGTGGGGGGGGCAGCCACCGCCCGGCCCTGGAGTGGGTAGAGGTGGGCGGAAGGCGACACACAGCCTCCTTTCCCGTGTGAAGAGTCGTGAGGGATCTGCAGAGGCGGTCTGCGTAGGAGCTCCCTGGGAAGGCAGCAGAGGGCCCACGGCCGACCCCCCACCCCGGCCCGTTACCGGCAGGGAGCAAAGTTCTTTGAGATGTGTGTGGCCCGGCTGCAGCTTGAGTACTTACAGGAGGTCCTGAAAGAGAGAGAGAAAATGCCAGGGTCAGCGTCACTGCTGTAAGGAATACGAGGTGTGGGTGGGCGTGGCAAGAGGGGGGTTGGGGGGTCAGGGGGTGGCTGCCTTAGAAGCGGTGTCCAAGGGTTTCATCTGGACTTCAGAGCTTGTATTTTTCTGGCCGGCCTTTGCCAATGTAATCTCCTCCCCCTTTATATCATCTCCGTATTTTCATGATTGGATGAGAATTCCAGAGGTCTGGACCCCAGGCTCAGCCCTCCTGGGAGCCTAAAGGTGATCCCTAGGACAGGCCCCCACCTCAGCTTCCCTGTCCCTGAAACAGACTCTTCAGGACCTGCCCAAACTTGTGTGCAGGGCTGCTCTGCAGAACACAGCACGGTGGGCACCAAAGTTCACAGAGAAAGGTGGAAAGTTTAACAAAACCCAAAGAGATTATGACAGGTCTCATGCTCGCTGTCCTCTCCAAGTTTCCCATGAAGGCACTGGAAACAAGCAGCGAGGAGAGCGGGCAAGGCGTCTCCTTCCGTTCCCTGCCTGAGGCCTGCGGGTCTGCCCCGGTTTCTGTTAAGCTATGCGCCGGCTGCCCTACCCTCCCGGGACCACTGCCCACTTCTTTCTCAATGCCCACCTCTCACGCTCCGCACCCTCTGTGCCACTCTCTTTTCTTTTCCTCTCTGCGTCCATTGTCCCTTCTCCCTCCCATAGACCTCAGCAACAGCCCTATGCTGTCTTGGCAATCGCCAAGAATGACAAATTCAAGTCTTCCGAGGAGGAAGCAAGGGCCGGGGCTGGGTAGGGGCTGGGAGAAAAGCAGCAGCAGAAAAATCATGAAATAAAAGGCATTTCTGCGGAACATGAGTCACACCCCCCCCCCGGGCTGCTGGCTTCCCAGCTGGGCCTGGAGCATCTGCCTGGCCAGTAGTGACCTGGCGACGTTAACGCAGCTGCCACTCCTGCTACTCCTTTTATGCTCGGCCAATAAAGACTCCTCATGTTTCCCCTCGCTCCTCACTTTCCCAAAGCCCGCTTCCTTCCCTCCTCCTCTAGCCATGGCTCCTCTGTCCTGGTGCCAGTCCAGGAGGAAACAGCCTCTTTCATTCTGGCCTCCGTCAAACCATCATGCTAAGGTGGAACAAAACGTTGAAAAAAAACAAGTCGAGAGGTGTAGTAACTGGGGGGGGGGGCCCACACCAGGGTTTCAGAACAGGAGAGAGAAGGTGGCTGGTGGAGGAGGGGAGCGTCTGGGACCTATTAGGCTCCAGGGCGGGGGACATCTGAAAATGTCCCCCGAGGTGCAGCCTGCCAGAGGGGCTGGCCCCACTGGAAAGTCCATGCCTCCTGGCTGGGGGAAGTGTCCTCAGAGTGAGAAGCAGCCTGGTGACAGCTCAGCCCCTGGCAATTCGGATGTTTGGGTCACGTGGGTGGCAGATGCCCAGGCCCGCTGGGCCTGACAGGACGCTGGCTCCCAGGGCTGCACACAGGCTAGGGGACGCAGGCCCTGCCCTTGGCAATCCGGGCTGCACAGCTATCACCAGGTGTGCCTGGGGAGATGACATGGGACTCAGCGCTCTGCTGGGTCTTGGGAGAGCACATGGCTGGGTCCACTAAGTTCCCCTGAGACATACAAATTTTAGCGATGAGTTGGAGGTTTTTGACATCACCAGCACCATTGTCATTGCTGCTCATCCCTCTAGGTGCCTACTCGGTGCCAGGCACACGTCTAAGTGTTTCCATTTGTTAACTCCCTTAATCTGCATCGCCCCACGGGGTAGGTTCTACTATCCCAAGTTGCAGGTGGGAAACTGAGGCACAGAAAGTCCGAGCGACCCCCTTCAAGCTAAGCAGGGAGCAGGGTGTAGAGCTCCAAATCCCTTCCCCACAGGGCTTCTCTCTAGGGGTCTCAGAGGCAGCCTGGCAGGGCAATGGCTTTGGGAAGCTCCGTGGTGCTGGCTGCAGTCAAAGTAGAGGTGTGGGCTGGTCTCCCATGGGGGCCACTTGGCCACATGCAGAGCTGTGGGCAATGACAGACCCCTACCCTGGCTGGGCACCGTGGTGGTGGGAGCTGTGTACCCCAGAGAAGCAAGGTCTCAAACTTAACCCATTCCTGGGGGTGTGAGTCCTTGGACACAAGAGCTTTTGATTTTTGATGAGGCTTCTTCAGTTAAGGTATAGCCCGGCTGAGTCAGGGTGGCTCTTAATCCTACTGTGGAAGGCCTTACAGGGAAGGCCACAGAGAGAGAGAGTGCCAGAGGCAGCAGCCGGAAGTCAAAGGAACCTGGAGGAGAAAGGAGAAACCGCGAGAGGCCCCCAAATGCCATTCTTTTGGGAGAAAGCATCACCTTGTGACGCCTTGATTTTGGACTTCTCGTAGCTTCAAAACCACAAGCCAATCAAGTCCTGCTGTTCAAGCCAACGTATTGCATGGCATTTGACTCAGCAGCCAGGAGACTCAAACAGGCACCAGAGAATCACCCTCTGGAGATTGCTGAGTCCCAGTGTGCAGATGGGAATGAGAGACCCAGGGAGGCCGGCATGCAGCTGGGACCACTGAGTGGGTGGGTGGCCTCCTGATGCCGCACCCGGGGTCTTGCTCACAAACCACATGACCTCTTGTGACCTGCATTGCTGACCCTGCTGAGGGCGTGGGAAAGGTTCTGCACAACCCACTGTCAGATGGCGAGAGAGAAGGGGAACCCCTCAACTCCTCCATGGGCCTGCTCCGGGTGGCGTGGGGATGTTCTGTCCGAGACCCAACCCCTTCCCTGGGCCTGGGGTCCATCACCCACCAGCGTGTAGTAACAGATGGCTCCAGTCCCGGGACATCGTCTGGGTCACACATTAATTTCCAACAATATTTTTGTATGTTCATATATTCATTCATTCATTCAACAAACACTTAATAAATGTCTACTGTGTGTCAGGCATGGTGCTGGGCTATGATATAAAGATACGTAAGGGACAGTCACTACCCTTTAAGGAAGGCAAGTTTTATGTTTTAAGCACCTGATATTTCCCAGGCCTGATGGTAGGCTCTGGCACTTTAGAACTCAAGAGCTCAATTCCTCCTCTGTGCAGTCAATAGTGCCCTATCTCAGGAAGCTGGAGAAATTCCAGAGAGGAGGACTAAATGAGCCAAAGTCATTAAGAGGGAAAGGTTTGCTGGAGGAGCATTCATTCATTCATTATTCTATAATGGGTACTGAGCATCTATTACGTGCAGGCACAATGCTAAGTACAGTCGCTCTAACGCTGCATTTAATCCTTAGAGACTCATGCCAGGTCGCCATTATCATCCCATTTCACAGGTGAAGAACCTGAGGCTTAGAGGTTAGGCAACCTGCTGAAGGTCACCCTGCTTTTGAGTGTCAGTGCCGCGAGTTTTAAAAAACAGGATTTGAACCCTGTCTCTCTCAGCACGAAGCCTGTGCTCTCCAGGCTGTGAAGGTCACAAGGGGGGGAGGGGCTTCATCCCCTCACCTGGCCTCAGCCACACACCCCCCATTATGGGCAGGAGAGTCCTCTTCCTCTCCCCCACAGGCCTGGCCCCACCCCAGGCTTAGAATCCATCCTGGTCCCGGACAGGGGGTGTGGAGCCACAGGGTGCTCCCGGGTTCAGCATCACATGAGCCGTGTGCTGACCCTGCTTTGGCGCTGGGCTCCCAGCAGCTGGGGTCACCGCCCACATTTGCTGGGCCCTGCTGCCAGGCTTGCTGCAGCCGACCTCCTGCCCCTTGGCTCTGCCACGTGCCGGGCCCATCCCTGCCAGGACGGAGGCTCTGCTCCCCAGGCGCTCCTCGGATCTCCAGTGGCTGAACCAGCCAGCTTTGTCCCACTGGAGCAGCCCTTCTCAACTGGGGGTGATTTTGCCTCCCAGGGGACAGCCGGCAATGTCTGGAGACATTTTTGGTTTTTACAACTGAGAGGTTGCTCCTGGTCGCCAGTAGAGGCCAGAGATGCTGCTAAACATTGCACAGGTGCAAGGCAGTCTCCTCCAACAAAGACTTCTCTCGCCCCAAATGTCGCTAGTGCCAAGGATGAGAAACCCTTTGCTGGACTGATGGGACTAGCTTGATCTCCCAGGCAGCCTGTGTGCCTTCAATTCCCAGAATGCACCCACCTGCCCTGCCCATGGCGGGAGCCCAGCCCTTGCACCACTAGTGACCTGTCTTTTGAGTGTCTGTCCTTTGACGTTTGCCAACTTTGGGGATCCCATTCTTCTAGAGTTTGGCCTGTTCTACCCCCACCCAAGACCTCATAGGACAAACCATAATCCACTTACTGAGCCTGCACTCTGTGCCTGGTGCTCTGACATAATATACATAATCTACAGTGACGGTATATACGCTATCTCATGCAGGGAAGGAGCTACTATTCTTCCCAATCTACAGCTGAAAAAGCCAAGGCCCAGAGAGGTTAAGGCATGCACTCCAGGTTGCAGGGCTCACGCGGACCTCCAGACCTCAGCCTGCACCCAAACCCAGTCTGTGTGCTCGCCACATCTCCCCGGGGCACAAACACAGCGGGGCTCACTGGAGCAGGCTTCCGGGACCCCCAGGACCCTGGGCTTGAAGGAGCAATAAAAGGAAGGACCCCTTCCTCCAGCCACCTCTGCCTCCAGGGGAGCTGAAGAGGGAAACCCGAGCAGCTTCACAAACCACCGAGAGAAATCCATCAGTGACAGGCATGCTGAGCCGTTCAAGGAAACTCAATGAGTTCCGAGGCAGTGTCTGTCCTTTGAGGTTGACATCAAAGAGGACAACCAAGCCCTTCTCTCTTACAGCCCCGCGGCAGACACACCGACTTTACAGGGGAAGGGCAGACACAGCTTTCTGGGGCAGACCGCCTGGATTTGGTCCCCCGGGAGCATGTCTGACAAATCATGCTTTGTGACTGACAGAGCACTTTCTTATATCTTAACTCGCTTGAACATCACCATAATCTGACTCCCACTCTATGGACGAGAAAGCTGAGGCTCCGAGAAGGGCTGTGACTTGCCTCTGGTTCACAGCCCGCAAGTGATGGAGACGCTACATGTCGTGAATCCTAGTCCAGTGCTCTTCTCAGGGCAGTCTGCCACTGGCAGAGCTCTAATGGGTAACAGGAGTCTTTACATTTCCCAGAAAAATTGCAGGACTACACAGCCAGCAGTGTGTATTGGAGCCAGCTAATAGAGTCCTGGGAGAGCCGATTAATTGGGGGCATCTCCTCCCCAATCTGCCTTCAGTCACTTCACATTGGCAGCTGGAAATTGGCCATGGTGGGATAGAAACATCAGAAATCAACAAGAGCAGTAAATCAGCTGCTACTCCCACCCTCAGTCCCGAGAGCCAGTTGTTAAACATTTTCCAGCACTCCTGTGATGATGTTTCTCAGCCACAAGACATCCCTAGACCTTTTCAGCTCTGACTGATGAGGCATAACAGGTCCTGAGAGTGTGGGTAGCAGTTAAAATCACACACAACTGTACTCTGCTCCTGCACTTGTGGCAGACATTGCTAATCAATCACAGTTAATCTTCCCCAATGAGCACAGGCAAGGCTTCACAATTCTTTCCAATCAGCAGGACATGGCACACTAGATGGAACCTACTACTAGTCATCTGGGAACTAGAGCCACCTGGGGGGTAAGGCACGGGGCAGCAAGCAGGCAAAGCCCGAGGGTTGTACGGGCGGTAGTCTTATCAGGCAGGGCTTGGGCCAGCCTTGAGGGTTGGAGTAAACCGAGGCAGTCACCCACTCTGAACCCACTTGGCCAGGGTGGGGGCGGCAGAGAGGCTGGGTGCCCTAGACCTCCCAGGCACAGCTTGCACTAGGTGTGGTGACTGACATGAACGGCAGCCCCCTCCCCCCTTCCCCATCCAGCTGTCAAGATTGGCAGAGAGACGGGGAGGTGCAGGTGGGGAAGGGACGGCGCCAGCAAGATCCCCTCAGCTAGCCCCTGGCCCAGCCCCAGCAGGTCCTCAGATCACTCCCGAGCCGCAGCTGTGCTGCTGCCACACCTGGGGCAGTGGGAGAGTGGCCTGGAGGCCACCTTCCTGCAGACAGCATGGAAGGGTTGTCCAGCCCAGCGGCCCCTCGGGCCAGCTCCTGGGACCCCTTGGGCTCTCTGCCCTTAGCAAGCCCCTCCCTGGGGCCAGGGTGGGGGATAGGATGGGGGACACTTAGCTGCCTCAGCCTGGGTTGCAGACACCCTCGGTTGCCTCCCGAATGGCCATTCTCTCTCTCCTCCTTCCTAACGGAACCCCGATTTATCCCAGGGTTTGTCCTCTCTCCACACAGCCCTGAGGTCCCAGGGAAGTGGATCCCGCTCACTAGGAGTGGGTGAGCGCCAGCGCCTGGGGCCAGGAACCCTTGTGAAGGTGGCTCTGGTGAGCTTGGGGAGACCCGCTTCAGCTGGAGGTGAGGGAAGCCCATAGCCGAGGCCACCCAGACGATGGCAGTTCCCGCAATGACGGCGTCCGCGTGCCCCGTCGGGGGGGAAAGCAGCTCGGAGGCTGCTGGAAGCTGAGGCTGCGGGGGCTACTGGCCTGCGGGAGGCCCCAGGCAGAGGCGAGGAGAATGCCGGGTGGGGGGCCTGGCAGCAGGGACCCTGCCCCGAGGAGGGTGGGCAACCCCTCCGATGGACGATGGCCATGGCATCACGCCATCACTTGGGCCCACCCCGCCAGCCGGGGAGAAGAGAGAAGGAAGGGGCGGGGGTGGGGGTCCTGAACCGGCGGAGGGTGCCCCTGAAGGGCGAGCGTTCTAAACAGGAAGTGCTGTGTGACTCTGGCGTGTTTTCCGCCCTTCGGCAGAAGTCAGGGGCTTGAGAGCAAAGCCAAGTGTGGGGCAAAGAAAGTCACGTCCTTGCACACTTGAGCTGCGCTGGCTCCGTGCTCGCCTCACAAGTGTTCAGCATCACAGGCACCTGCTCACCGCCCGCGGTGTGGGCTGCTTGCAGGTGCTTTGGGTCACACTGGCCCTGGCCTGGGGGCTCCGGCCACTTCTTCCCCGAGGCGGCCCCATAGCCAGTCACCCGCCTCTGCTTCACGCAGCCCTCCCCAGTGGGCCCACGTGGTCCCCTGACCCCAACCTGCCCAGGTTAGCCGGGTTGGCCGCAGGCCTCAGGGCCTCTCCTCTCCTGCCCCCTTTGGGCCAGGTTGGCCCCGCCTCCACCCCCTTTGGTCCCCACTCGGTCCTGACTTGCTCCCCACCCCTACGCGGGCCCCCGCCTGGGTGCTGCGCGAATGGACCAGGTCTGCTCAGCCGAGCCCTCCGACCTTCTCAGGGTCCTTGCCTCAGCTGTTCTCCCGGATGCACGTGGCAGCCCTGAGAGGCTGGGCGGGTTTCGGCAGCCCCGTTTCCCGCAGGAGGGACGCAGATGCAGTGAGGGAAAACGGCGCCCAGGACCTCTCGAAAACTCCAGCAAGCTCCGGCCTCGCCTCCCGCTCCAGCTCCCGACCTCGAGGGCTGGGCCAGGGCCCAGGCGGGCCAGCGGCCTCAACACCCAGGACGCCAGCCCAGGACCCGGGCCCCAGGGTCATTTATTTTCTCTCATTGGGGTGTCCTGTCCATCCTTGCAGGAAGACAAGTCTCCTCTGAGGCACAATAGCTCTGACCCGAGACCTGCTTCCTGACGCCGGATCTCGCCAGCCCACCCGGGGTCCTTGTGGAAGGCCTGGCTGGGGCACCTCAAACGTCACGGCCTCTGCGGGCGGGACCCCCCCAGGCCACCGTGGTCTGCTCAGACCAACCCTGACCTCAACCCTGCAGAGGCCTGGTGGAGGGCCCCGGCTTTGAAGGTCTTTTCTCCTGAGCATGGGCTTTTTTATTTTAAGGTCACATTTATGGATAGCCCCTTATGGGGGCTGCTGTCGTCATTCTAAGTCTTCTGTCTCATTGTCATCATGAACACTAATATTTACTGAGTGCTTGCTAATCTCCAGAAAAGGGCCTAGCACTTTATACATCACCTCATTTAATCTTTACAATAGTCCTATAAGGCGCCACCTAACAGATGTGGAAACTGAGGCACAGAGAGGTCAAGTCACCAGACCATGGTCATACAACTGGAACCCCAACATGCCCATCGTCCCAAAGCTACACAGGACCTCACTGGAGAGCCACAACAACTCTGACAGGCAGGGTCGCTGTGGTTATTATCCCATTTTACAGGAGGGGCTCTTGAGGTGCAGAGAAGTTAAATGACCTGCCCAAGGTCACACAGCTGGTAGGTGGCAGGACAGGCAGTGGAAATCAGCTTTCCCCTAAAGCTCTTCTCCTTAACCCCTACAGTTATTGCTTCAGCTGTGAAAGCAAAGTAAGAGTCCACAGACTTAGGGTGGTGGGGCGAGAGGTTCAGATTGCTGAGAAAGAACAAATCTAATTAAGTCCTTTCCAGTCCTTTGAGTAACACGTGGCCCCATCCACGGGGCCAGCTTTGGAGTCCTCTCATCTCCTTGCCCGAGCCGGTCGCTATGCACGCCCACTGAGGAGCGACTGCTAACCCCCACCCAGGCAGGGCCCATCTGAGGAGTAACTACCCCAGCCACACACATGCATCAGCCTCACGGGTTTATTGCTCCTCCTTTACGTAGAAGTAATGAACTAGAAACCTGACTGACAACTTGACCTTTCACTTACCAAACTGGACTCCTGCCCACCACCCCCAGTACAGTCTTGTGGGTAAGGGCATGGACTTCAGAGTTGAAAAATCACAGGTTCAAATTCCAACTTTGCTACTTATTAGCTGTGTGATCTTGGGCAAGTAGCTTAACCTGTCTGAGTTCCACTGCCCTTCTCTGTAAAATGCAACTCCCGATAGTATCCACCCCCACTGGATTTGGAAGGTTAAATGAGAGAGTACAGGTAAAGTGTTTAGCACTGTTCTTGGCTTAAACACTCAATAAATGATAGCTATGGCCATTATTATGTTATGAAGTCAGGAATAATGACATTTGCCCACAAAATGTATGAGACCTTCTTCTGTGTTTTAACCAGTCAAAGAGCTAATACTTAGAGTGCTCTGGTCAGCCACCATCCAAAATGCTTTAAGGATATCTACGTATTTAACTTTTACAAGCCTTGTAAGAGAGGCACTGCTACCCCCATTTTACAGATGAGGAAACTGAGGCATAGAGAGGCAGTGTCCCCTGCCTGGATTGCACAGCTGGCGAGCGGCGGCTAATTCCAGGGCCGTGCTTCATGGCCGCTCAGATGAGCCCCCGAAACCTTGGAAACCAAGAACCACAAACAGGCAGGGGTCAGGTTAAGCTGCGATAACCAGAGCATGATGGATGGGGCTGGATGACCATTTGAATAAAATAAGAATAGATTAAAGTCTGGCTTTGAACTGGTGGGACAAATTGCGTAATTCCTCACTTCCTTGGGCCCCTGACACTTCCAGGTTGAGGTCAGAATCAGAATGAGAGTGAGGAAATCTTGGGGGTAGGTCTTGCTAGGGGAGATTGCAGGCTCAATTCCGCAGATTCAGGCCAAGGGCAGGCATTGTTCTCAGGCTGCCAGTTCCCCGAACACACGCCGGCTCAGGGCAGAGGGGCTGGGCTGGCTGGACACAGAACGGGGCAGTGGCCCAGAGAAGGGACACTGGTTCACCATCAAGTGATCCAGGTGGAAATCAACCTGGTGCGGGCAGGGACTGCCCATTGAACTCTGCTGCCTCGGACTTTATTCAACTTTATTTATGTAATGACTTGGAGTCTTAGGGTCTCTGAACTTGAACTTGTCACCCTTGACTGAATCTCCAAGAAGCGGCAAGATCCCCCACATGACCTGGAGATATCTTCCCAAAGAGAGTTATATTGGGCCGCACCCTCAATCCCTCACCTCTGGTCCTTCCTAGGAAGTCAGCAGCACAAGTGCTACGCCTTTTCCACATCTAAAAGGCACAAACAGTTCTCCAGCAAAGCTCTAGAATGTATACTGCAGCTGCATACCACCTCCTCCAGGCAGCTGGCTTTGATTTATGTCTATCATGGTACCAAACTCAATTGTCTCCCAAATCCTCAAAATCTTTAGTTATCATTTTCATTTCAATGTCTGAATGTCAATTCCATGTTTTTCTACCCTGTCTTCTCTATTAGACTGAAAGATTTCTGATGGCTGCAGCCATTTATTCTTGATTCAGTACTCTAAGAGGAGTTGTGGGAGATGATGTGTTGCAAATGGAAGTGTCTACAAGGATCCAGGCAGGATAAAGAAGTGAAGCCGGCTGGGTGTGGAGCAGTAGGGAGTGGTGGAGACGATGGAAAAGTGCTGAGGGCTTGCCTGTGTGCTTAAAATGAAGTGGCTAGTCCTCAGCTGCCACCAAGTACTGCCAGGTGAGGATACAGACCCATTATTGTCAGATCTTAAAATATTCAAGAAAAGCTGCAAGTTGATTTTTTAAAGGCAAAAATCTCCTGATTTCTAAATGTTGGTACTAATATTTTTAATTTTTGAAAACCCTTCTGCAAGCCAGACAAAGCCTGGGAGGAGCTGCATTTGGTCCTCAAGCTGCTAATTCACAACACACAATCTCTGGGGACCTTCCAGTTTTCAACAGTTGCAATTCTGTGGCTCAGAACCACTGGCCCAGAGTGTGTGCTCAGCAAATCCTGGCTGAATTAAGCGAAAGGATGGGTGGGCCAACTGGCTATCTCCTTGACTCAGGAACTATGAAGAAACAATGTCACAACAGTGTTTGGAAACTGAACTTCTGCTTGGGAGTTAGGATTGGCCAAGTCTGGAACTATTTGGTGATGCTACCTTTGAGTGTGTTTGCATCCCTCCCCTTTCCCTCTCTGCTCCCACCAGGCACGGAAGCACCAAACAAGTCCCCAGCCTAAGTCCATGAGTTAGAAGGCTGAGTTTTACTCAGACCTGGAGGTCAGGTAGGGTAACAGTGAGCAGTGACTGGGAGCAACTGACCATTAGGGAGGTACTTTATTGCCACTGAGTATTCATCTTAAATCTTATTTTTTAATTTGTGTGCAATTAAAAATGTATACAGGGAAGTGGATTTGGCTCAATGGATAGAGCATCTGCCTACCATATGGGAGGCCCAGGGGTCAAACCCAGGGCCTCCTGACCCATGTGGTGAGCTGGCCCACGCCCAGTGCTGATGTGCACAAGGAGTGCCATGCCATGCACGGGTGTCCCCCACATAGGGGAGCCCCATGTGCAAGGAGTGCACCCTGTAAGGAGAGCCACCCAGTGCGAAAAAAGTGCAGCCTGCCCAGGAGTGGCGCCGCACACACTGCTGACGTAGCAAGATGACGCAACAAAAAGAGACACAGAGTCCTGGTGCCACTGACAAGAATGCAAGTGGACACAGAAGAACACATGGCAAATGGACACAGAGAGCAGACAACTGGGTGGGGGGGATGGGCAGGGAAGGGGAGAGAAATTTTTAAAAAAATCTTAAAAAAAAAATATATATATATATATATACACACAGTGACTAGTCGTAAGTGAATGTGAATGCCTGGCCATAGTACAGAGTATTTTAACTTATAAAAGCATAGTCAGATAGAAAATCTTGCTTATCTCTGTCTCTCAATTAATCATGGTTTAAGAAGTTGTTATTGGCTCCAAGGCCATGATTAAGGCGTGCATATGTGACGGGAGGCCAGGAAGCCGTGGGAAATACCAGCCTCATGGGCAGCTGCCTAGAAACTGCCCATGGGCCTGATACCACACGCCTGCCTGAATGGTACCACCCGACACTCTGGACCTCACAGATGGCCAGGAAAGCAGCTCCTCTGTGCTCCGCATCTTCTATGTGCCAAGCTGTAGATGGAGGCCTTTCCATTCATTATTTCTAATCTTTATAACACAACTTATCCGCAAGTTCAAGTATTCTAATCTACCAAGGTTCAATAAGTTTAGATAGGTTGTCCAAGGTCCAATAGTTAAGAAATGATGGAGCCTGGGTTGGTCAGACTCCTAAGTCCATCTTCTTTCTATACTACTGCCTGGAGAACTAGAAAAATGGGACAAAGTTGTACAGGGAAGTGCTGGCAGCATTGAGATGAAAGCCCAGATGTCAGGGCCCTGCTTTGAGTACAAGACTACTCTGGGATGGTGAATACCTGGGACATGTGCCTCTACTCCTCCAGCCAGGGCCCATGCAGACCTAACTAGTCTATTCCAGAGCTGATTCTTATACTTCTGGCAGTCACAACCAATCAATCAGAGCTGGGCCTGGGATGAAACATATTTACCATTCTTGGCCAGGGTTTTGCACAACTCCAAGTGAAAGAACCTTCCTAACTTAGGATGTAGACCCTCTGACCAGAGTCTGGTGGCAAGCAGAGGCAGAGAGAAACCACTATCTTTCAAATGGAGAGGGCTTAAGCATGCCACGGAAGGAGCAGAAGGCAGATGGAAGGATGAAGCAAGACTCCGTAGTCTTACATGCTAGACCAGATAGGCTGGGGGTTGGGGCCCCGTTTGCACAGCTAGCCATGCGACTTCACATGTATGTGTCGGGGTGTGGGGTGCTGGGGTGACCAAGGAGCCTAGGAATGGATACATCTGCACTATGAACAGTGAAAACACTTTGGATTTTACATTTGGCTTTGCTTTTTGAAAAAAAGTTTGTGTTGTTTTGCTGACACTTATTTATTGTTAAAACAGCTCTGTAACAACATTAAAGGCCATTTTGTGAAAGAAAAGCATCATCCCCAGCCCCTGGCCCCCACACGACTGTTTCCAGTTTTTCTTCTCCTCTCTGATCCTGGTCCACATACATACCTATCTTTGCAGAGCTGAGAGCAGTGTGCAGGCAGTTTGGGCCACGCTACTTTTACTTAACATGACAAGGTAAATACATCCCCACATTTGGGAAGCCTTCAAAATTCCATTTTTAAATGGCCGCACATTTCATCATGTTGATACCCTGTGACTCACCTACTTGCTTTACTAGATCTTGAGGGTTTTGATAGTCTATGCTACAATGAATGACTGTGCGTATAGCACTTTGAAAAATTATTCATTAGGCTAAGGAAGTGGGCCTACTGGGTCAATAGGAAACCTTTGTGTGAACATCGTGTTGACTTTCTGCATTTGCTTTTATTTTTTATTAGAGCAGCTGTAAGTCTACAGAAAAATCGTGCAGAAAGTGGAGTTCCCAGATACCCATCCACCCCCTCATTTGCACTTGCTTTTGACCTCACAGAAACCTCTCAGGAGTTTTCAGAACACTGTACTTCACCGGATCCTACGACAATCCCAAGAGGGTTTGTGCCTTCTATTATAAAGACAGGGAATCTGAGGCTTGGAGGGTAAGAAGCCTATTCCAGGTCACCCAGCCAAAAAAGAGGCTTCATTGGACTGGCCACTTGTGTTTCAAGCTCCTTGTCAAAGTTCTTTCCATCAGACCTGAGTCCTGGGTGAGGGATGTTTCGGGGCAGGGAGGGCAGAGCTCACAGCAAATGGGGTCGACGGTGTCGAGAGCAGGCAGAAGCCTCTCTGGTTGCCAGCTATCCCTCCTCACTGCTCCCCCTCCTCACGGAATGTCCTTTCCCGACATTCTCTTGACTTTTAATCAAGAGAAGATGCTGTTGGAGCAGGGGCGGGGCACCCCGAGGAGCCGGGGCTGTGTTCTCAGGGGCCGTTTGCAAGAAGGGGCTCGTAGCAGCTGCCTCTCTGCATGAAGGGCCCCTCCCCGCAGTGGGACACCCTGAGAGGGGGCTCCGGGGGAAGGGCAGGCAGTGTGAGAGAGCTCTGCAGAGGAAGAGGCTGGGTGGTCTCCTAGAGTGCTGGCCCCTCTCTGCCCGAGGCACTGGGAAAGCACAATAAACCCAGCCGAGCAGCCCCTGCCCAGGGCTGGCCAGGGCGGGTCCACCTTGGCTGATGGGGTGGCTTCACTGCCCCGAAGCGTGGGCCCACTCTGCCCGGCCAGGCCCACTCTTCTCCCCACCAGGATGGGGGGGTCTGACTGCGCAGGCCACCCCCAGCACCACCCTCCATTGCCCCACTCCTGGGCCCCCACCAGTCCAGCCTCCCCGCCCGGCAGGGTCTCATCCAGCCAGTGAGTCAGCGATGATCGATTGAGCCCCTACCTCATGGATCTGGCACTGCTCTAAGTTGGTGCTGGGGCTACGGAGGTGAAAAAGACAGGCCTG
Source organism: Dasypus novemcinctus (assembly GCF_030445035.2). Classification (NCBI taxonomy): domain Eukaryota; kingdom Metazoa; phylum Chordata; class Mammalia; order Cingulata; family Dasypodidae; genus Dasypus; species Dasypus novemcinctus. The sequence goes on along the minus strand of NC_080678.1, from coordinate 78,793,827 downwards.
GTGTAGGCCCTTGGAGTTTGTTTTCTTATCTGGAAAATGGGGATAAAGCAGTCGCTATCTTGTATGGGTGCTCTGAGAATTAAACGAGACAATATGCGTCGAGGGCTTAAACTGGCGCCTGACACATAGCGAGCGCCGCGTCAGTATCAGCGTTGACGTTATTACTTCTAGTTGCAGGAGAGAGCCAATAAACGCACAAGGATGTGAGAAAAATGCAGGCACTGCTACCTGCTACGAAGAAGTTAAAATACGGCAATGTAGTGGAGGGGGGCTGGAGTTTGGAAAATGTGTTAGCTCAGGTGGTAGGGAAGGACTTTCTGAGGAAGGGACATTGGAGCTGAAACTTAAATGATGAGGAGCTGGCGAGAGGGGATCTGCAGGACACACATTCTACACACCGACGAGACACAGCGAGTGCAAAGGCCCTGAGACGGCAACAAGCTTGGGGGTCTGGGGAATAGAAGGAAAGGCCCATATGGCTGGAGCTGTGCTGCCCAATGTGGTAGCTACTTCAGTGACAATTCACTGAAATGAAATAAAATAGAAGGCCCAGTACCCCCGTCTCACCAGCCAGGTCTCAAGTGTTCAACGCTGTCCGTGGCAAGTGGTTATCATACTGGAACAGCGCACACAGAGAATATTTTCATCGTTGCCAAAAGTTCTAATTAAGGAGTGTTGCCTCAGAGCTTTGGAAAAAAGGAAGAGATTGGCATGAGATGAGGCAAGAGTGGCAGGCGGGGGCCGGACCTCGAAGAGCTTTAAGCTAGAGCAAGGAGCTTGGCATTTTTCCTGAGTGCACTGAGAAACCTTCGGGATGTCTTCAGCAGGGGAGTGATGTTATCTGGCCTGGACTTTGGCGAAATCACTTCGGCTTAGGAGGGAGGAGGGACTCCCGTCTGATTCTCCACTCCCCTCAGCCCGAGGAATCCTGAGACGTCAGAGCTGAAAGGGGACAGGTGTGTTCACCGAGCCCAGTCCTCTCACGGTCCCAAGCCTGCAAGTTCTGAGGAGTACACACAGAATGCCACAGAAACTTCTGGAACGCAGCATTTTCTCGAGGGATGCGTGGCTCCCCGTAGCAAAAGCGGGGATGGGGCTGCCGGTCTCAAGGTCTTTTGTCCCTGTCCTGGGCCCCTGACAAAGGCCCCTGTAGTGGACGCCGGGCTGTGCCCTCCACCCAGTCCCCCTCAGAGGGTGAGCGTTACTCCAGATGCTGGAGTGCTGCCCACCTCCTCGGGCGCTGCCTCAGCTGAAGAGAGCCACCTTCTGGCCTGGCCCCCAGGCCCGACCTGGGACAACTCGGAAGGGCCATCCCAGCTCCAGCAACCGATCGGAGCAGCCGCCGCCCTCGTTGTGACGCCCCCACAGCTCACCTCTGCTCGGCCCACTCCTGCCTCCTTCCCTTCCATGCTGTTGATCCTGCGAGCGCCTGATAAACTTCCCCAGGCTGATCTACGTTTCAAGGCCACCTTCCCAGGGAACCCCATCTGCATGGGCTCCCCTCAGCCTTCCCAGTATTGGAGCCTGGAGCCAGGGCAATGAAGCAGCCCCACGATGACTGCACAGGGTGAGCGTGGCCGTGACCAACTGGAAAGGACTCCCAAGTAGGCACTTCCTCAGAACGCAGGCTCTGACGTGCCCCTGCTTCCCCCCGTGGGACACGCCCCGGGCCTGGAGAGCTGCCCTGCGCCCCACTTCCCACAGGCGGCCCTGGTCCTCCTCCTTCTCCTCAGCATGCCTCATCTTCCCAAAGGGAAAGCCCTGGCTCTGAGGGAGTCCACCACAAGCCCAGTTTCCTACGACTCCTAAATGCCTGACCTGGGATTTGAACCCAGGTCTGGTGACTCCAGAGTCTGCCCTGACCCATATTGGGCTGTGTAGTCTAACCTCAGAATTCTAAACCCAAGATTTCATGCATTAACACACACATTCTTTTCAAGGAACTGAGGAATTTGAATCTCACTTTGCCTCTGTTCTAGTCCAGCATCAGAGGACATCCTCCCCCTCCACCCCACCGCATCCAGCGGGAGTTTTATGGCTTCCCTACAGCTACCACCTAATGTCTGTCTTAGGCACTGCTTTTCCAGGCTCTACAAATACTGCTTTGATGTACTTACAGCCCCTACTGAGGGCACTGGTTAATAAATCATCATGTGGAGTCCAGGATGGCCAATCCGACATCTTCCCCTGACCTCCGACCTCACCAGGAGCTGGCAGTGGGGCTGCTCCATATCCCAGGAGTGCTGGGGCAGGACAATTCAGGGAAGCTGAAATCACCTAGGCAGCTCGCCCTGGGCAAGGAGGTCTGGAAAGAGGCCGAGGACATTGGAACCTTAGCAGATGGGAAAAAAAACCCTGAAGGATTTGGGGATCCCAGGAGTCTGGGGACAGGTTGAGGCGAGCAAGGGAAGATGGCAGGAGGCGCTGTCCTTGCCACCAGCCCCCGAGTAAAAGAGAAGACTGTAGAGGGAAGCGGATACGGCTCAACGGCTAGAGCCTCTGCCTGCCAGAAAGGAGGTCCAGGGGGCGATACCCAGGGCCTCCCGGCCTGTGGTAAGCTGGCCCACGTGGAGCGCTGCCGCGCACAAGGAGTGTCACCCCACACAGGGGTACCCCCTGCGCAAGGAACGGCCCCCACGCAAGTAGCGCAGCCCCGTGCAGGGGAGCAGACCGCCCAGGAGTGGTGCTGCCCACACAGAGAACCGATGCAGCGAGACGACACAATGAAAAAGCGATACAGAGAAGAGACAATATGAGATGCAGCGAACTAGGGAGCTGAGGTGGAGCAGGAGAACCATCGCCTCTCTCCCACTGTATAGTTGGCTTCTGAAGAATCAGGACCCATATGCTACTGGGGTCAGAAAGGCCTGCTATGTCGGGGGTGGGAAGGTGGGGGCCAAAATCAGAAAGGAGACGTGAAAGGTGGGAACCAACATCCTCTCCTTCATGGGAAATAAATAAAAACACAAACCCGCCATCAGGAAGCAATAATCCTGCACCTCTCCCCAACGAGAAGGCAGAGGGCTGTGGAGCCTGGGGTGGTGGGGAAGCAGGAGCGTGGCATGGCCCGCACGGACCCCCGAGCACCTGGCTGGGCCGCCAGGGCATCTGGGCCAAGCCCCAGCCCCTCTGCTGGAGGAAGTGGGAAAAGGACCCGAGGGCAGGGCGGTGCGGGTGCTGAAAGGGGTTTCTCTGACAGAACAAGAGAGTGGAGCTGAGGCCTGAAAGTGACTTTCAATTGGTTTAGGGTTAGAAACCTGTTCTTTTTAAGCACCACGATTTAAGACTCTTTTACAATTTGAAGCCATTTTTAAAATGGCTTGAATAGCCCTCTTCATTTTTGGTAAAATTGTTAAGGAATTCCCGTCCATCTGAGCCAGCGGGAAAGATGGAAATGAATTGCTCGGCATGGGGCCGGCAGAGAAGGAGGGTGTCGAGGCACCCTGGGAGGCTAGGTGCGGGCCCAGCAGCAGGAGACCCCGTGAGGACAGCATCACAGGGGCAGGTGCGGCTGGACGTGACAGCCTGGGCTGTGCCAATGTCCAGTCCACACTGTACAAGGCACCCCAGGGAAGGCGAGCTGCCAGAGGGTGCGTCCTGGGGACGTGTGGCCGTCACTGCCCCTCTGTGCTGATGGCTTCTGCTGTTGGGATGCTTCGTTTTGTTTTGTAAGGGGAGGAGGAATCATTTCAAGTGCGAAGAGATGGGGGTCGCGCTCCTGGTCCATTCCCCTCCAGAAAGAGGCAAGGGAAGTCTGGGGCGGAGAAGACAGGTGAAGGAGACAGATCGTCAGCCTGCACCTCCAGCGTGTCCCGGGGGCTGCTCTCTGTTTTGCCAAGTAGAATTTGTTTATATCTGCATAGTCCTTACAGCTTTCTCAGAACTGTGATGTGCATGAGCTTTGGAGTCAAACAGACGTGCGTTCAAATCCTCATGCTTCTCGATAGCTGTGGGGCCCAGGTGGATTTCTTTTAATCTCCCTGAGCCTCCGTTTCCTTATCTATAAAATGGAGCCAGCTGTACCAGTTGTGAGGATGAGACGTGAGTTGTAAGGTTCTTGGCACTTAACAGGCCCCCAGTAAGTGGCAGCCTTGCTTCTTATTACTAAATCACCTTGTGGGGTTAGGATGTGTGCTACCGGAGGATTTTTATTCATTCAGGTCAATGCTTTGCGGACTCCTTGTGACACTCATGCGGCCATCTGATCCATCTTCTTGGCAGCCTCTGCGTTTTTCCTGCCCCTCCCTCGGAGCCCCTCTGTCTCAGCTGGTGCCAGTGGTTTCCCCAGCTCCATGGCTGCAGGGACTTGGGCGGATGACCCCACGCCCCATCTGGCACACGCAGCCCCCACTCCCACCATAGACAAGCTGGGGAGCGGAAGGAGGGTGGAAGCTGGAGGCAAAGCGGGCTGTGTTTCCTGCCTGCATTCTGAGCACAAGCACTTCGGAAGGCATTCTCATTGCAACCTCCCGATGGGCCGGTCGCCCCCTCCCGCCATGGGGCGCCTGGCTGGTAAGGCCTACTGAACTCCTTTAGGTTTCTGGGCTGATGTAGGGCCTCCTGATTGCTTCTGCGGGCCAGGTAGGGAGGGAAGGGGGAGAGAACGGGGAGCCCCTCCCCTCCTCTGGCTGGAGGCCTCCGTCCCTCGTCCCAGGGCCAAGTCCTAATTCCCCGGCCTGCAAATGCCGAGGAGCCGCAAAGCTGGAGGCTTATACACAGGCCCTGCTGTTTACTGGGCGGCTTAGGGCCAGGACCCAGGTCCGGCTGGCCTCAACCACTTCCTCTCCTGAGCTGCCTCTTCTCACCTGGGTTGTAAGTGAGGACGGGGGAAGAGAGGGCAGGAGGCGGTGGGGAGAGATGAGAGGGACAGAGGAAGGGCCTACTAAGTGCTCGGCTCTGTGTGTGCCATCTCATTTAATCGGTGGCAGTAAAGCACGCTATCCAACGCGTGCGCGTGTGTGAGCAGGGCGCAAATGCGGGTTTTGGAGGCAGGCTGGCACAGCCGTCAACAGTACAGGCGCTGGGTGGGGCCTGAGCTCCCGCCCCAGCCCTGACACTTATGGGATGACCTTATCCACAGCGACACGTTACTTCCCTGCCCTGAGCCTCAGTTTCCTCATCGGTAAAACGGGGATGAGAATGCCTACCTCCTCGGGCTGAGGGGCGTGGAGCTCTCAGCATGGTGTCTGGCACACTGTACAGTATTCAGAAGACCGTAGCTATGAGGAGGAGGAGGCGGCAGCGAGGACAGAGAGAGCCAGGTGAGGAGAAACCAGGAGAGGGACCCCGAAGGGGGTCTGAGCACAAGAACTTGCCGCCCTGTCTCCACCTGGGATTTTACCGGCTTCAGTTTTCGCCCCCATCAGTGGCGGTGGTGGGGAGCTCCAAACCAGCTAAGCAGGATGGCAGCAGAGCCTGCACGCCCAAAGGCCTGCACGTCCTGCTTCCCCGCCAGCCCCCGGGCAGAGGGGGCACCCATGGGGGAAGTTCATTCGGGACCCCGATTCAGCCATCCTGGGGCTCACCACCGAGCACCAGAAACCCGCCCTGTGTCTTTAACGGGGCACCGGTTGGGAGCCCAGGAGGGAGGTTAAGACGATTAGCTGGTGCTAACACATTTAGGATGTGGAAGAAGTCTTTTCTTGGCCGTCCATCAAAGGAAGGATTGAATGTCCCCGAGCTTGGAAAGAGCAGAGGGGAGGCAAGGCTGGGGGAGGGGAGTGGGCGGGCCTTATGTGTTTACCAGCTGAGTGTTCTCTCTGGACAGGCACAGGGGGTGTGCGGGAGCCGGGCAGGCGTGCCGGGCCCGGCCAGCTGTCTGTCCTGGCGCTGGCCTTCCCGTCAGCCCGTCTGTCTGTCGCCGCCCCGCCCCCACTGCCCCAACCCCAGCTCAGGTTATGTCCAAGCAGCTGGGCTGAAAGGTGATCCTGGAGGAAGAAGGCCCTTCCTGTTGATGAGGAACCGGGACACTCTCCCCAGCCCCCTCCAGCCCGACCAGACCCCCTCCTCACCCAGGCTCCTGTCCTGGGGCCACCCCCTGCCCCTTGTCACCAAGAGCTGGGCAGCTCCTCGTGCAGCTTCTTGCGTGAGCGAGGGAAACTCGCACGGGCTCCCCGAGAGATGGCAAACCATGCACTAACGCTTCATCGCAGGTTGTTTCCCGCGTGGGCTGGAGGGAGAGCAGGGGAGCCGGGCCACATCCAGGAGCGGTTCATTCAGAACTGCTTGGTGCCAGCTCTGGGCCGGGCCCTGTGTCGGGCACCGGAGAGACAGAGAGCAAGACACTGTCCTGTCCCTGCCCTAGCACCTGCCCCGGGGAGCTCCCCACCTGGTGGGGTGGAGAAAGACACACCAACACGGAGCATAGACACAGCAGTGGCTCTCAGAGGTTAATGGGCAAAAGGATTACCTGGTATGTCTCTAAATGCAGATTTCTAGGCCACACCCTTGGTGATTCTGATGCTATGGGCACGTGTTGGGCCTGGGCATCTGCATTTTTAAAGCAGAGCAGGTAGTTCTGAGGCAGGCGGATGTTGGAGTTGATTCGGAGAAAGACTGAAATGGAGGGAGCAGGGATATAGTGACAAGAAGGGGTGTAGGGTCGGGGTGAAGGGGGCAGGAAATACTTTCCAGGGTAGGTGCCCCGCAGCTGACTGACGGGGAGGGAGGCAGGCGGGTGGGTTGGGGAAGGCCCAGTTTGCTGTGGTTTGGGGGTGCGGAGGGGTGTGGAGAAAGAGGAGGCTGAGCATGAAGGCAGGGGGAGCTCTTGCAAGCACCAGGGGCCTCGGAAAGCATCAGGACCGTGTCCTGGGGCAGCGCACTGTCCTCAGCAAGGGAGGGTCTCGATGGGCTTGTCCTTCTGAAAGACTGTCCCAGCTGCAGGGGCCCAAACGGAGGTGGGGGCAGGGGTTAGGGTGTGGCCGACGGTGGGGAAGAGGAAGGCGGGGTGGGCCGAGGCGGCGGGACAGGGACGGAGGCCGCCCCGAGGCTGAATCTGTGGGACGTGGGGCCTGGCCCGCGGAGGGCTGAGGCAGAAGGAAGCCGAGCCATGCCTCCAGTTTGCGGTCTTGGGTGTGGGGAAGAGTACTGCTTCTCCTTGAGGCTGGAGAGCCAAGAGAAGGGGCAGGCTGAAGAGGAAGATGCCTCCAGTTTGCGGTCTTGGGTGTGGGGAAGAGTACTGCTTCTCCTTGAGGCTGGAGAGCCAAGAGAAGGGGCAGGCTGAAGAGGAAGATGGGGCAGCTGTAGACCCAGGGGCGTGAAGATCCCCGGAGGCTGGGCAGTGGGCAACCGGACATATGAACCCAGAGGGCAGGGAGGAAAACTGCGCTGAAGTCTCAGATTTGAGAGACGGCGGAACCCGAGCCCGTGGCTTTCAACTTTTTGGCTGACCGTGTATAAGAAAGTCACACCTGGAACACGTCTAGAGAAACAAAGGGCTTCGTGAAGCAAGAGTTCCCGTAATTACTACATACACTTGCTAATTTCTACTGTTTTCCTCTACAGTATTTCATTTAATTTAAAAAAAATGCTGGTCACAGTCCACTAAATTAATTTTGTGACCTGATGGGTTGTGCCCTGCAATTTTATGAACGTTGATCTCAACGGAAAGGGAGTCACTAGAGAGGACGCGATCACCAGGGTTTAGGAGGCAAAAGTGGGCTCGAGGCGCCCCGGTGGGTAAAGCACGGGGGAAGGTGAGCCAGCAGACAGCTGAGCAGGCAGGCATGCGGAAAACTGGGAGACAGTGTCTGGCAAGAGAGGAGACCAATTCACGCAGAAAGGAGATGTCAGGTTGCAGGCAGCTCGAGCAGCCCTGGGACCCAGCAGGCTGTGGCCGGCGGGGTCAATGCAGCAGCCAAAGCCCCGACACTGCATCAGACGCAGGGAAGGTCAGCCCAAGACGAGGCCTCGGGGGTGCTGGGGCCATGCTAGCGTGGGCAGCCCAGGCCCAGCGAGGTGCAGGGCTGTGCCCCAGGAGACCCGGGCTCCCTCTCCCCGCTGTCTCAACCTTGCCCCCTGGCCCCACCCCTCTGTTATCCTTCTCCTTGGAGCATGTGTGGTCTCTTGGGGTTTCCGGGGAGATAGTCCTCCTTATCCTTGCTCATGCTCGAGGCTGCGTGGGACACGAGAGGCTGAGTAGCCGGGGATTTGTCACCTCATTTGAGTCGCTCATCACTCGTTGAGGCCGCACGCTGTGCTAGGCCCAGCACCTAGGTGGACCTGCCCTCACCTGGGGTGGGGGTTAGACAGCTCCCCTCGGATGGGAAGCGTCACTAAGACCTGAGGGGTGAGTAGGAGAGCGCTCAGCCGGAGAGGGGCAGGCTGTACCGGGAGCCTCGGAAGGAGGGTGTCCCACCCACTTCCCTTTGGCCTTCTGGGACAGAAATCAAGAGTTGTTCTGGGCTCCCAATCACCAGGAAGGCCTGGAGAGCAGCAGACTGGAGGAGCTTGGTGGCCCAGAGGCTGCCAGGGCCCACAGACACGGCACCAGCCCCTTCGGTGTGTATCACGTCCTTCCCAGCTCAGGTCCCAGCTTGCCCCATCTGTGACTTCTCCATCTTCTCAGGATGCCTGTCATACACTGGATACGAAATTTATGGGAAGCTGGGGAGAGCCTGTGCTGTCCCAGGCCAAACCCCTCTAGGAGAGGCTCTCAGAGAAGTCATAAGCCTTCCACGGAGCAAACATAAGGTGCTACTCCTGGGAAGAACTGTGGGCAGCATCTAACCCAAGGTCCCTTTTTGCAGATAAGGAAACTGGGGAAGTGGGGCAGAGAATCTTATCATTAATTAGGTATAGGGTCTCAACAAAATACGGTTCTCTAGCAGGCCTCTCTGGTAAACTCCTGCTCATCTCCCAAAACCCATACGAAAAATCACCTTCCTTGGAATTCTGGCAATCGAGCCCAGGCTCTCCACAGTAAAACCACTGCAAACAATCTATCAACTCAGGAGACGAGGCTCAATTCCATCTGCCAGCACAGTGCTGCTATAATTGACCGCCCGGGGCACCACTACTTCCAGTTTGCATTCACCCAGTTTATGTACTTTTACAGCTTCAAGTTTCCTTCAAGGCCAGGGATGCGTGGTTGACAGACACGACTTCAGCTCAGCCAGCACTCCCTGCTTCCTGCCAGCAGCCATGACATCTGTCGTCACCATGTCCACATTGTCAGCTAACACTCCCACTGCTTCACCTTCTGCTTACTCCTGTTCTAAGCACGTGCACATTTTAACTCATTTAATCCTCACAACCACCTAATGAAGCAGCTACTGTCATTAACCTATTTTACAGATGGGTAACTGAGCCATGAGTTTAGGCCATTGATGTTTGGACTTGGGCTTGACCTTGATGGAAGTAGTTTTCATGTCCTCCTCAGTGTGTAGCTCCCAGGCTTGCTGGGGGTGTGAAGGGGAAGAAGAGGAAGGGAACTGACCAGACACGCAGCACAGGGAGGTGGGCAAACCTCCCTGTTCCCTGAGGCCCCTGTCACAAGTGTCACGCCAGCCACCAGCATATGCTGAGCACAGCACCTGCCACACTATGTTGCCCATCATTTCCAGAACAGGGTACTTTCCATGCCCCACAGGATAGCACATGCTGTTGCCTTGTCTGGGATGCCTCCTGCCCTCCCAACTCAAATCCTACTAATTCTTCAAGATGTAGAGCAAAGACACCTCCTCTGGGAAGCCCTTAGGGTTTACTAGTTGTCGCAGTTGGAAGTTCTTTTATGAATCTCACAAAGATTATGTTCTTTATTCTTGTGGGTGTGGTACCCTTTGATTGCATTAGATTCAGTTTAGATCACTTGACTAGATTGCTTTGGATTGGGCTGCATTAGTGAGACAGCTTGGCTCTGATATAAATAGAGATACAAACACAGACATACAGGCAATAAGAAAGCTGCCATATTTGATCCTGCCATGTGAGAGAAATATCTCCAGGTTTGCCTATAGCTGCAGAAAGGCAGAGAAACCCCGAGAGACTGAGAGAGGAGGCCTGGAAGAAGCCATACGCCTGGCTGTCCACTGCTGGGCTCCAGGAGATGGTAGATTTTGGATGGAAGGCAGAGACCTCTGCAGATATTGATGACCAACTTCCTTTGCAACATGGCAGGACCCTGAGAAAGCATCTCTGCTGATGCCTTGATTTGGACATTTCACAGACTTGTAACTGCAAGGTTTTACCTCCAATAAATCCCCTTTATAAAAGCTAACCCAGGAGGTGGATGTGAATCAAGCAATTGGGCTCCTGTCTACCATACGGGGTTCGATGCCCAGGGCCTCCTGGTGAAGGCAGGCTGGCCCATGTGGTGAGCTGCCCTGTGCAGGAGTGCTGGCCTACGTGGAGAACTGGCGCAGCAAGATGATGCAACAAAGAGACACAGAGGAGAGACAATAAGAGGCGCAGCACCCCAGGGAGCTGAGGTGGCACAAGAGAATGATCGCCTCTCTCCCACTCTGGAACGTCCCAGGATCAGTTGCCAGAGCTGCCTAATAAGAATACAAGCAGACACAGAGAACACAGTGAATGGACATTAGAGAGCAGACAATGGAGGGAGGAGGGGGAGAAATAAATAAATACATCTTAAAAAAATAAAGTTATTAATTATTAAAAAAAAAAACAAACCAACCCATATTTGGTACTTTGTATCGGCAGCCCTGTGGCAAACTAAGGCACTAGTCCATTTGCTTCTGACTCCCCTTGGGTGTTTTTACATCACATCCTTTATTTGTGGGTCTCTCTCCTGGTGGACAAGGACCCTATCTGGTTCGAGTTTGTGGCCCCAAATACCCATCACATTGCCTGGCCCGGAGTGAATGATTAGCAACTTTTTATTGGTAAGTCAGTGCTTCCTAGCCCCAGACCTCTCCATTGGGCTGCAGCGCCTCTTCTGGTGGACACAGCAGGAATACTGGGAATGGAACAGAAGAAAACGGACTTCCCCAACCCTGCCACCACCATCGCCATCACAGTCCACCTTAGCTTAGCACTTACTATACGCTGGGCCTGGGGACAGATGGCCTTACATTCGTGATTTCATGTGATCCTCACAACAGTCCACAGAATCAGTCTTCTCATTATTCCCACTGTATAGATCAAAGCTGTCCAACAGAGCATTCTGCAATGATGGAAATGTTCTCTAACTGTATTGTCCAATACAGTGACCGCTAGCCTTATGAACCCTTGAAATACGGCTAGTGCAACTGAGGAACTGAAATTTTAATTGTATTTCATTTTAAATTGCTTACATTTAAGTTTAAAGAGCCACATGTGGCTAGTGGCAATAATAAGGGATACTGCAGTATAGATGATAAAAGACCAGAGAGGTTAAGTAACTCGCCTAAGAGCACACAATGGAAAGCGACAAAGGCAGGACTTGAACCCAGGATTGTCTGACCCCAAAACCCCGACTTTGAACCATGACGCACTAGCTCCATGCCCCTTCCTCACACCTAGAATGTTTGGGGGTGGTAGTGGCAGAGGGAGGAGGTTAGCATCATCACACCGGCTACAGCGCAAGCTGACCACATCAGCAGCACGACTATGGCAAGGCGCCGGGCCTTTCTCGGCCTCCAATTCCTGCTGTGATCCCACTCCCTCCAGCATGGATATGCTATGAGCCATGATTTATTTGCAGGAGACCTTTGCTCATAGGCTCTGCAGCCAGAGAACATAAACAGTTTACTCTTGCTGCGTTTCTGCAGCCCAGGCAACCAGGAGGATGTAACTTTGCTTGGCCCTGGCACCGACTCACACATGCACGCACCCGAGGCACGTAAGGGCCTCTGCTCTGGTGTCAATGCTGCTGCTGAACAACTGCGGGGCCGTGTCTGAAGCCCTGCACGGCCGGGCGCTGCAGGCTTGGCAGCGAGCTGGGCAGCAACGGGCGCTGGTGCCGACACCGGTCCCGGGAGCACACGTGCGGGTACCCACAGCCTGGCCGGCTGCTGGAGACAAGGGCGTAGAGGAGACAGTGGTGACAGCACACAGCCATGTCCAGTGCCCAGGAAAGCCCGCCCTCAGACTGGGCCCTTTCATGGGGTTACTCTTAGTGTCAAGTGAGCATGGACAGAAGAATGCCTCCAGGGGGCCTTGGAGGTGCAGTGATGTGGGGTGAGGTGGAGGGCTGCAGAGTGTGGATGTCGCACAGGGGCTGGGGTCAGGGCACCTGGATTCTGGTCCCTGCTCTACACAGAAGCCAGCCTGAGTTGTTCACGATGCCAACCTGATGTCAAGGCCCTGCTCCATACCCATTGTCCTTAGGATAAAGACCTAAGAACACGGCCCATGATCTCCAGCTCCTGCTGACCTTCCCAACCTCATCTCACACCCCTCTCTTCCCCCCGAGCTCCCTGCTTTCCCACACAGGTCTTCTTCCAATGTCGCCACACTCCTCCTGCTTCAGGGCCTTTGCACATGCTGTGCCCGCTGTCCGGAATAGTCTCCCTCCTCTCTTTGCCTAGTCAATTCCTGCTGCTCTAGCAGATCTCTTCTCAAGGATCACTTCCTCGGGAGCCTTCCTGGACCTCCATGTTTCTGAGGACGTTTTTCTAGTGTCTCACGAAACCCTGTACCTCTCTTTGGTAGTATTGGTCACTACTGCAATTTCACATTTGCTGATCAGTCAACTGGGAAAAAGAGTTTAAATTGTATTTGAACTTTGTAGGACCCATTCCTTATTGTAGTTGTTGCAGTTGTTTCCTCATGTTGTAGATGATAGTACAGTTCTGATAGCAAACAGCTGCTTGGTAGTTTCCAATAAATACGATGTGGAAACTAGGGTCGAGGTGTTCAGTTCCAGAAGCTGTGAGTCCCCTGGTCCCATCTTCATTTCCTCTCTTGTGTCTCTCTTTCTGTCCTTTATTTCATAAAGTTCTGCATCGCCTTCCCTTCAAGCCAACCTATCGCTGAGCTGATCTCAGCAGTCAATGGACTGTAAGCTCCGTGAGGGCAGGGGTCATGCTTTGTGCCCACTTGTATCCCCAGCACTTAGCAAAGGCCTGGCACAAATGCTGAAAAAATGGATCAGTGAATTAAAGAAAGGATGCTATTTTGGTTTTGTGCGAGGCAATCCCAGTCTCCGTTCCTGATGGCTGAGGAAACAGTGGTAGAGCCTCTGCTCCCTGCCCCGTGCCTGGGAAAGGCGGAACTGATTGTCTGGGGTGGGGGTGGGGGCGGATGTGCAAACAGCCTTTGACGACCCAGAGGCATTAGGTTATGCTCGGAGGAAGGGGCAGACACTAAGGAAGCCCTTAGCAGCCCCCCTTTACCCTAAGTTAGGGAGGTGGGGTTGGCTGGGAATCCAGAAGATTTCATCTAAGCACAGGCTGAAGGAGAGCTGAGTGACAGGCGTGGGTGGGAACAGGGGCTCCTGCAGAGGGCACGGAAGGGGCAAAGGCCCCCTGGTGAGAGCGCCCTGGCTCTTAGTTCCGGGGGGGCTGTGCTGGGAGTATGCATGGGGTGGGGCCGGGGAGGGGAAGTGGGAGAGCAGGGGCGGGGGGGCTGGAGCCCAGACGGGGCAGGTCGGACTCTAGCTGGGGGCTGGCGCCACTGTGGGCTTTCCGGCCGAGGGGCGGCAGGAGCCACCTCCTGCGTAAATCAGAGTCTGGGGCCCCTTCCAGCGCTGAGGTCCGCCTCGTGGGACCCACCAAGGCCTTGGGCTCCATCCTGGGTTAGGATGGCTCCAGCTCTGGCCAACAGAAGCCTCGAGGGAGTGGTTTTCCCCCGATGCCAACTTAAAGGTCAGGCGGATCCCAGGTTTCCAGTCAGAACTACTTGGAGCGCCAAGGTTTTTTTCCCCAGCCCTTTGGGGAACCCATGACATTCCCAGCCCGGAACCTCACCGGGTAACGCGTCCCCTGAGCTCCCGAGCTGCTGTGAGAAGCAGGATTTCCTTTAATTTGTCCTAAACTTACCTCACTCAAGTTTCAAAGCGAGCCCCAGCTTCCCAGCGTTTCGGGATTTAGTGAGCAAGGAAATGCACGCGAGGGGAGGGCGGAGGTGGGAAGGGGAGCTCCGGACGCCTCCTCTCTCCAGGGCTCTTTGCCCTCTTGCATCTCCTTCAGCCAACAAACTGGACTCCCACTGCGCGGCGACAGACAGACAGGCCGGCGGCCGCCTCTGTGTCCAGGCCCCTCTCGCCCGTCTGAAGGGGCCTGCGCTGATGACCTCGAAGGGAAACGAGGCCGGTCAGCGGACTCCTCGCTCCAGCCCAGGGCGGCCCCGGACGGGGCGCGTAATCACAGCCCTTGCATGAGCTCCGCACCTCCAGCTGAGCCCCGCGTCCTGCCCCCATCCCCCGGAAACCTCCCCGCCCACCCAGGTACCTGGCCCAAGCCCTGCTCCAGCCCCGCCCCTTCCTGGCCCAGTCCTGTCAATGGCTCAAGGCAGAAAGCTGTACGTTTTTTGTGGCTCCTGTCTCTCACCACTCCCCAAAAGCGGCCCACCAGCAAGGCCTGCCAATGTCCCCTCCAGAACACGGTGAGTCCGTCACCCTCCCACCTCCTCTGTCTCCAGCCTCTCCCCTGGACGCGCACAGCAGGCTCCCCTCTCCTTGCCCGCTCCTCAGCCTCTCTGCACTCATTCTCCGTCAGCACCAAGGGGGAGCGTCTTAAAATGTACCCCAGAGCGAGTGGCTTCTCCTCTTAACACCCCCTGCCCCTCTTCTTCTCTGGGGGCGGAATTTACACCCCAGGCCGGCGTCCCTCCACTGGGGACCTGGCTTTCTCCTGCAGCCACTCCTGCCAGCTTCTGGCTTTTCTGACGCCCCAGGTCCAGCCCCAACTCAGGGGCCTCGCCTGCTCTGTTCCTGCTGACCAGCCTGCTGTGACCCATGCCCCAAGCCGATCCTTTTATTTGTTTATTGAACAGTCCTCTTTAGAGCGCGTCTTTGGCTCTGCCGGGCTCAGTCTCAGCGCTGTCAACTTCTAAGCCACTTGTTAGCCCTCCATACAGCTGGCTCCTCTCAATAGGGCAAGTGTCCCCTTCTCACAGAGGCCTTCCCCGACCACCATCAAACGCAACACCCGTGTCCCCGCCAGGCTCTATCGGCGCAGCCCCTTGAGTCATTTTCTTCATAACAATCCAGGAATACTTTCTTGTTTGGTTGTTTATGTGCCCACGTGCTTATTGTCTGTCTCTCCCACTAGGCTGTAAGCTCCATCAGGTTTACTGGTATAGCCCAGGAGCCCAGCACAGAGCTGCCCATGAGACACTCGATAAATAACTGAAGGAAGGGGTCACCTGCCCAGGGACGCCTTAAGGCCACCGCACTCTCTAAACCCCACAGCCGGCACATACAAATGCAGAATAGAACTGGTGTGTTGCCTGTGGACCCAGCTCGGCGGCCCGATGAGGGGATGGACTTCTTGAAGGCTGGGAGCTGGTCTTATAGGCCCATGTAACAACTGGCACCTTCAGAGCAAAGAACAACCAACTTTATCTTGACACCCCTGGGGTCACTGGCCTCACCCAGGTACTTGGGGCAGCCATTGCAGCCCCTTCTGTGGATGCGGGCGCCGAGGCCCCAAGTCCAGACCACTCAGTGTGCCGAGAGCCAGGGACGGCTCCACCTCCCGGTGCCAGAACCAGGGCCTTCCAAAGGCCTGTGCCACCAGCTTGCCCGGTGCTCTGTGTGCAGCAGGGCTCCGTGGAGGTGGCTACACTCCCTGCAGCCAACAGGCAGCTTAAAGGGGCTCCCGTCCAGATGGATTCCTCTGGAAAGGCTGTTTCTTAGTTTGAGAGGCTCAGGAGGAGAGGCAATGGTGGTGGTCAAAAGAGTACAGGACCGTGGCTCAGGAAACCTAGGTAATGATAGCTCAGGACCATTTATCAAGCACCTGCTAAGTGCTGTACATACATCTCCTTAACAGGCATGATGACAATGGGACAAACGGGGTTTTTACAGATGAGTAAACTGAGGCTCAGAGAGGTTAAGTCATGGGCCCATTGTAACATAGACCCAGAACTCAGCCAGCAGCCAATCCCGCCAGTGGTTGGTCCAGGTTCTTCCAGAAGGGGCTGAGTGACCCTGGTGGAGCCTCTCCCCCTCTTTGGGCCTTGGATTCTGAGAGTCCCAGGTTCACACCAGATCCTGACTAGGCCGTGGGCTCTGACATGGGTGGGAGAGGGAGGAGACAAGGATGTGTGGGTGCTGCTGTCTCCTGGGCGGACATGGGAAGGAGCTGCCTGGAGGCATGGCATTCTTGGAGCAGGGGCAAACCCTGCCCCACCCAGGGCATCTCGGGTGGCGTGTCCAGGGGTGACCGACCCACAGGGAGCCCGGCCTCCTGGACTGGCGGGATGACAGACTCCACGGTCACATGGGGAAGGAGAAGGGCTGGGGACCCGTGGGGCTTCCCAACACCAAGAAAGTGACTCATCACCTCCCAGGGGGTTTCGGGAACATCCAGCCCCACGACAGAGCTGCTGGAATGGGCTCCCAACGCGAGCTTCCTTTTTGTCTTTTTTTCCTCTTTTTTCCAGCAGAATCTTTGAGTCTGTAGTTCTTCTACAGAAACCTGATCTGGCTGCATTGGTTCCACCCCAGAAGCAGGAAGGGCACAGAGGTGGAGAAGAGATGAGAATCAAGGCTGATTTCCAACTCCCCAGGGGATCTGCCCCACTCCCCAGAAGAAGGGCAGGGTGAGAAAACCTCCCCTAATGCCCCAAAGCATGGGTGCAGAAGGTTCCGGGACTTCTTCCCTAGGAGTTGTGTGGAGGGCGGGGGTTCCAGGGTGCCTGCCGTTTGGGGTGAGGCAGCACCTTCTGTTCTGTTCTAAGGGCAGCTGAGGCACTGTGGGGAAGGACAGGGCACCTCGTGGACAGATGACTCCCCCCAGGCGCCCAGCCTGGCCTCTGCTCTTGACCTCCGGAGGCACCTGGGGCCTGCAGCATTGGCTGATAGGGCCGCACCTCTGGTTTACATCCCTCTGCCTTGCCTCAGTTTCCAGCAAACTCCTGCCTCCCTGCAGCCCTGGTCATGGCTCTGGGGACCCATTTGGGGGATGAGACACTGTTGAAAGAGCCAGAATGCCGAGCGCCTCTGTCCCTGTCGGGCCGAGCACTTGGGGCAAGTTCCCTTTCCTCTCTCAGGGCCTCATTTTCCCAGCTGCAGAGCGCAGGGGTGGACAGCACCAGTGGATTTCACACAGTGCTGGGAGATCCCCGGGGGTCTCCAGGGATGCCTGGAGGGGCCCACCAGCCCCCCACCTCCACAGTTCCAACCCCAAGGGCTCTGCTCTTACATGCATATGTGTTGGACTTCACGTGAGATTCCGTTCAAGGTCAGGGCAGGGTCCCTGGGTGGGGCAGCTTGGCTTCTGCAGCTGTGACGAGACGGTGCCCCTTCAGGAACTGCAGGCCTGGGAAGGCAGGCAGCCCCTCCTGGGCCCCTGATCAGCCCCTGCCCCAGCCTGAGGGCCCCTCGCCCTCCCTCTCTTAATGAATAATCGAGGCTGTCCACCCCAGACTCCTCCCCAGTTAGGGGCAAGGCCAGCAGGAGGTGGCCAGGAGCAGTTTTCAGAGGCCCAAAGTGAAAATTTAAGTGCTGGGGCCCGAATTCTTTCAGGGTTGACCACACTTTGCAAAGTCGAGTTCTCCTTCCCCTTCATGGTTGGTGGGGGAGAACCAAGAGGGTGGGTGGGGATGGGAATTGAGCCCTCTGGCCCCGCACAAAGTCAGGCATGCCGGGTGGACATGGACACGCTGCCTCGATTAGCCAGAAAGAGTGCTTGGTTACTCAGCGAGGCACGCTGTAGGAGAAAGGGGCACAGATTTCAAAACCACAGCATCATCTAGCTTTTTTTGAAACCTCCATCAACCTCTGGTGATTTCTCTCAGAGTCAGGGCACCCAGTGACTCACCTACCCCATTCTTCCTCATTCCCTGTGTGAAAAGCAGAAAAATGACACCCGGCCAATACCTCTGGGTGCCCATCAGCAAAGAACGCTGCCATCAGGGGTGCGGCTGAGAACCGCAGCCTTATGGGGACCGCCCCTCGCAGCCAGGAGGCCACCGCGGGGGGTCGATCCGGCCACACTGGCCCGCTGCCCCCGTGAGGGAAAGGACCTTCTTTATCCAGGAAGGACCTGCATTCACGGTCTAAAGGGCAATGACTAGGACATTCAAGCTGTCCCTTGGGCCTGGATGTCCTGGAGCCCGGGGGCACGGCCGGGCGGCCCCTCCGTGCTGACCTGCAGGCAGGCGGGGGAGCTCTCCCCCCTTGGCCGGGCGCGCTCACCCTCAGGAGGTCTGGGACCCGCCACCCACTGGCTGGCCTGTCTTGCGGCATCTGGGCACCCTGTGGCGGCTCGCGTCACTATGTGGGGAGTGGAGTGTCCCCTTCTACACTTGGCCGGCCGGGCCCTTTCCTGTGGCTCTTTGCCCGCCGGGCCCATAGCATGTCCTCCCTGCCAAGTTGGTTCGGGTCAGGCAGGCTCGACCCCCGTTCCGGGCTTCAGGAGCCTCCCTGGGGACGCACGAGGCAGGAGTCGGCCTGTTTCCTTTAGCGACACCCCCTTCCCCACAGACATTCCCACAGCGCCTGGCCTGGCGTACCTGCCGCATGCAGACAGATGGCAAAGCCTTGAGGGGGGGTGGGAGGAGGCGTCCAGCTGAAAGAGTTTGTGAAGTGAGCCGGAAAGAATGAGCAGACAAGGCCTGGGGTCGTCCTGCTGCCAATCAGCAACTCTCCCGCCCCCGCCTGCCCTGCACCCACCCCAACCTCGGCGGCAGCCCCCCTCCCCATGCAGGGCCAGCACCCCCCTGCATCGGAGGCTGAGCCAGCTGTGCTATGGGCCCCTGCTGAGCCAAACGCCAGGCGCGCAGGCTGAGTGTGGTTCTCCACCCCTTTCCCTGGAGCCTCAGTCCCCCGACTTCACGGGGGCTGGGATGCCAGAGGATGGGGGCCCAGGGCTGCAGCCGTGCTGGGAGCCCACCTGCGGGCCCGCCAGCCCCTGAGCCCTTGGTGCTCTCTGCAGCAGCCACTGCTTTACATGCATGTCCCTGTACTAGGCCACCAAACACCTCTGTCTCCTGAAGTCAGAGCGTGGAGCAGAGCCAGTGCTCAAGGGCTGTGTGTTGAGAGAGAGAGCGAGAGCGAGAGAGATGGAGAGTGAGTGAGAGAGCAAGAGAGCAAGAGCGAGCGAGTGAAAGAGAAAGAGAGGAGAGCAAGCCTGCATTTTGACACTGCTCCTCTTTGCCAGAAGTCTGACTACTGGGTTTAAATACTGGCTCCAGCACTCACTAGCTCTGTGCCTTGGCAACATTCTGCAACTTCTTCAGGCTTCAGCTTAAGACTGAGACAATTAGAGTACCCACCACATAAAGCGATCGCGGAGATTAAATGAGACAATTCCTATGGAGTGAGTGTAGCCGTGCCTGGCATGGAGCCAGCCTTCACTGCATGCTGTCATGGTTGATGACTAGTCTCCAGCCTTCCCTGGCAGCCCCCTCCCTGGACAAGGAGGACAGCCAGGGCTGACTCCTGTCCCCTGCCCATGCCAGGGAACACTTCTCGTTGCAGGGAAGTCACCTTCTGGTGCTTTGGAGCTGGTTTCCCGCTCTCGTCACTTCCTAACCCTGTCCCTTGAGCAAATGGCTCTGAGCTTCAGCTTCCTCATCTGGAAAATGGGGAGATGGGAATACTAACCCCAGAGAGATGTTGGGAGGATGAAATGGGGGGAGGTGTGTAAAATGCAAGAGAGCCCTGCATAGCAGAGGCTGCCTGGGCCAGCCCGGAAACTTCCAGGGAGGAGCTATGGCCAGAGGTGGCCTGGCTGGCGACAGAAGTGGGTGGCCACCAAGGGGGTGGGCAGCCAGGTGGCTCCAGGAGGGAGAACTGAGGGCTGTGTCCCTATGCCCAGGCACGTCCACTTCTGGTCCATTCTAACTGCCTGAGAGGAACCATGGGCCATTCTTGATGACTGCCCCTTCCTCCAAAGTAGCAGGAGTCCCTATAGCATCACCGGGCTGGAACCTGCCTTTGGCCCTTCAGGCCAGAGCTGGTGGGAGCTAAACCCTGCATCTGGGGACAAGGCCTGAGCTCCACGTCACCCAGGCTGTGCAGTAAGGAGGCAGAGGGCCGTGGGCACCGGCCTCTCCTGGGCAGTTTCCCACCCCGGTGCCTCCAGCCCTCTCTCTGCCCTGCGCGCTGACCCGGGCAGCCAGCCAGCCAGGCAGCAGCTTTGGGGAGGGCCTCAGGGGCCAGGATCAGAGCCCTCTCTCACCTGTCTCCCTCCACCCGGGCCTCCAGCAGATGCCTGGCTTGTCCAAAATAGAACTCGGCATCCTTTCTCTCCAGCCTGTTCCCCTCTGCTCTGCCTTGTTCCTGAAGGCAAAGGAGTGGCCTTCAACGCCGTGGGCTCACATTCTGGCTGTGGACCTTGGGTGATCTCTTAACATCTCCGAGCCTCAGTTTCCTCATCTTGGGCATGGGGACGACCATGGGCACCACAGGGTACTTGATGGGAAGAGAAGCAGCAGTGCCTTCCAGCATGAGCACGAGGTCCTCTTTTAGTATAAATATATGCCACCTGGGCTCCCAAGGCCTCCTACCTTGCCCACACCACACAGGCAACCAACACTTGACACTTGCATCTCTGAAATGTCCCCCTTTTGCTCCTTCCGCATGCTCCCCTGGCCTCTGTTAGCTGGACCATTGCAGCCTCTGCCTCGTCAGCCTCCTGCCCCAAAGTCCTCGGTCCTACAGGCACATACACTGGGGCATGTCACATCCTCCTTACAGACCCTCCACAGAGTCCCACTGTCCACTCAATAAAGTCCCTCTGTGGTCTGCAGCCCCTCCCACTTTTCTTTCCAGCCTTTTCTCTTGCTACATCGCTCCAGGTGAGCTCACTGCAGCTGTTCCAGATTGTTCCTCATTTCCCAGAGAGGCAGGGAAAAAAGCAGCACAGGCCTTCAGGCCTTTACACTTTTATTTTGCGATTTCTTTGGCCTAGAATATCCTTCCATACATTTGTATTTACTGAAATCTTACCTGTCTTTCAAGGCCTGCCTCAAATGCCACTTTCCCCCAACGCCTCCCTTCAAAAGTAATCACTTCTTCTCTTACAAAGTTTTCCAAAGCGGCTGCTGGTACTTCTGTCTAGCACTCAGCTAACCCTACGTGGAGGCACTGTGTCCGGTTCCCCTTGCGTCCCCACAGCGCTCAGCCTGGGCCTGACGGGGTGAGACCTCAGCACGTGGCTTGTACCCAATGCTGGGCAAGTTGCTGGCTGACGGAGCCCACGTGCGGCCTCCTGTGAGAGAGGACACAGCCAGCCCCGGCCTGCCCCGGCCCCTGGCCTGCCTCTGCCCACCGGGCGTGGGGGCAGGCAGTGGGTACTCATGTCCCTGCCCTGCCTGCAGCTTCCGCCCTCCAGGGGCTGGTTCTACCGCCCTTCTAGGGCTTCTGGCAGGTGAGTGTGCGGTACCAGAGCAGAGGACTTGCGGGAGCCGGGCTGAATGGGCTCCTCTTTCTCCAGGAAGCCTGGCCGAGCGGGAGAATTGAGCACCCAGTGTGTGCTGTGGTCTGCCTGGGCGTCCACCCAGACAGACGGCTGTCCACATTCTCCTGGTCTCCCAAGGGTCCCTTTGACAAAGTCCCTCCCACCCCAACCAACAGCTGCTGCAACCAGAGAGAGGCCACCTGTCTGGTTCCATGCGGATAAGGGTGCAAACACCATCCTAAGGAAAGCCCCGACCCTCCAGGGGTGACTCAGCTCGACTGGGACTGGGTGGGAGAGGGTATGGGGGTGTTCCTTCATGAATTCTGAGACCTCCAACACTCAGTGTCACCAGTGAGCGCCAACCTCTGCCCAAGGAGCCAATCATCACCCCTAATTGTAATTAGTCCCGTGGGCCTTTATGTACATCTCACAGCACTCAGCAGAGTCTACCTTCTGCTAGATAGCTGAATTGCTTAGTAGATTGTCCACCTTAATATTCATTTGTATCCTACGCCACAAATGACAAAGAGCTTTCCCAATAACCCTGTAAGTTCCTTGTTTGTACCCAAATGGAAACTCAGAGTTTAAGTGACCTTTCTAAGAACTAGACTGGGGGCTGGGAGTCACTCTGCAAATGCCACCCTCACAAATTCGATGATTTTACATTTCTTGCAGTGTATAGCATGGTGTCCTGTCACTAGAGGGACCCAGGACGTCTCAGTGTCGGAGTGGCCCCGCCCACGCGGGGCAGAGAGGGCAGTGGGAGTCACCGTGTCACCTGAGCTGGCACCGCTGCAGCCTGAGCCAGGCTTCCCCATCACCTCCGTGGCACAGTGTGGCCTTCCCTTCCAGGCCCTCCCGTGGTTGGACGCAACTGAGCAAGTCCTCATGACCCCACACCAGAAGCTCTTTTCCACCCAGTGTAATCGCCACCGTCATGGCAACTAACCCTCATTTAGAGCCAAGCAGTGTCGGGGCCCGAGGAGGTGCTGGGTGCAGGAGTCCAGCTGAGCAGGGTTTGGGCCCCTGGACGGGGGTCCTGGTAGAGGGGACACTTTGTTTCCAGCTGAAGGCCACACACACACGGAATTTATGCTCCAAGTAACGATACATCCTTGCTGAGGGAGAAAGCCAATTAGATACAGTCAGGTCCAAAGGGACCCTCTAATCCAACAATATCCTCTAATCAACCACCAGCTTAAAAGGGTTTTATCTTGAAATATTTCAGACATTCAGAGTGGTTTAAAAATAATATATAAAATTTTAGAAAAAGAACAAAAAAACCCAAAAAATAACATAATGTACTATTTGGCAGTAAAAAGGAATGAAGTGCTGATACATGCTACAACATGGATGAATCTTGAAACTGTGTTAAATCCCTAGAGCCAGAGAGTAGACTAGTGACGGCCTAGGGCTGAGGCTGCACTTGGGGCGGGAAGGGGGTGACCACGTGGGTAGGGAGTTTCTTTTGGGGGTGATTAAAAAGTGTTCTAAAATAGTCTGTAGTGATGTAGTGAATATACCCCAAGCCATTTACATGTATACCTTAAATGGATTAAATGTATGATAAGTGAATTTTATCTTAATAAAGTTGTTATCAAAACAAATCATATAATGGACTCGGTCTACCCACCATCCAGCTTAATAATGATCAGCAGAGCCAGACCCCAGTCTCCACCCTGGCGCTCCTACTCTCCTACTCGTGGGGTGCCACTAGCTTGAACTCAATGTATACCACGCCCATGTATTTCTTTCCTTTTTTTTTTGTTAAGATTTATTTTTATTCATTTCTCTCCCCTTCCCCGCCCCCCCCCCCATTGTCTGCTCTCTGTGTCCATTCGCTCTGTGTTCTGTGTCTGCTTGCATTCTTGTCATGCAGCACCAGGAAACTATTGCTTTTTTTGTTGCATCATCTTGCTGCGTCAGCTCTGTGTGTGCGATGCCACTTCTGGGCAGGCTGCACTTGTTTTGCATGGGGAGGCTCTCCTTGCGGGGCGCACTCCTTACGCATGGGGAATCCCTATGCAGGGGACACCCCCGTGTGGCACGGCACTCCTTGCGCGTGGCAGCACTGCGCATGGGCCAGCTCACCACATGGGTCAGGAGGCCCTGGGTTCACCTGGACCCTCCATATGGTAGATGGACGCTCTATCAGCTGAGCCACAACAGCTTCTCTCCCATGTATTTCTTTGTACTTTACTTACACACAAATTCCCTGAACAATGCTTTGAGTTGTTTGTATATTTTAACTTTGTATCAAAGAATGACATTGTAAATATTCTCCTGGCATTGGCTTTTCCCCCTCAGTAGGACAGGATATACAATGTATTCTTTTGAGACGCCCCCATGGCGTTGCCTGGTTGGAGGTGGTAGATGAAGGGACCACAATTTACTGCTCCACAATGTGCGTGTCTTCTTTCCTCCTGACAGACACTCGGGTTTTCCGTACAAACAGTGCCACAGTGGACAGCCTTTCCTGCCTTCTGCATGGAGAAGAGCTTCTCTAGGCTGTGCTAGGGCTGGAGCCACTTTGTTAGGGGCAGACACTGCCAGAGTTGTCTTCGGAGTCACTCTCCTCTTTTTACGAGTGAGGACAGTGTGGCCCAGAGAGCGGACAGTGGCCTGCTCAGTGTCCCGCGGGGTCCGGGGCGGACTCCCAGTGTGGCCTCGCCCTCTGTCTTTCCAGAACACTCCATTTCCTTATTTTTATTTCTCTGCAAATCCCAGCGACCACCCGGGTGTTATCAGAGCTGATCTAGGAGAAACACATTATCAGCCTTGTCCAGGAGGACTGGGGATCTGGAAATGGTTTGGGAGGAAATGGGAAGAAATTAACTCTAGAGAATTCCCAAGGCATCTCTAAAGTGCGCAGAGCCGGATGGCCTGAGACAGAGGCCCTTCCAGGGGCAGAGGGCGGAGCGTTTCTCAGCCGGGCAGCGCCTGGGCTCCCAGAAGCCGTGGGCTGCTGCCACCCTTCCCTCGCCTGGTAACTGGCCCTCCCCCCGAGGGGAGCACGAGCTGTTGCCAGGGGCTTTCTTAGGCCTGGGGCCTCCGCCAAGCTAAAAGCCAGCCCTCCCTCTGGGGCAATGCAGGTGTGGGGCTGTAGCGACTTTAGGGGGAGCCTTCGGTTGAAGCCAAGCGGCCAAACATTATCGATTGCTTGTCTGATTTCTAAAGCGCAATTCCCCCGCTCTGGTCTGGGGTGGCTCCCTCCCCTTCAGCCTTGTCACTCCAAATGCCATCCCACGACAGCACATGGGCCTCCCCAGGGAGTTTGCTGGAAATGCAGACATCAGCAAGAGGGGAGGCTCAAGGGGACGGGAATTTTGGCTTTTACCCCATGGGGGATGGAGAGCTGCTAAAGTGCTTTAACTGGAGTTCTGCATTAATTTTTAAAAATATCATCCTGGCTGGAGGAGGCCAGTTGAGGGGCTATTGCAGCAAGTAAGGCGAGCCATGACGTCGGCTTGGACCAGGGTGATGACGGTGGCGGTGGACATGGGCTGGTGGGACACGAGGGAAAAGGCAGTGTCAGGCTGGCTTCCAGGTTCTGGCTCAGGGCTGGGCACATATGGGTGAGGGTGCCATGCACAGCCATGGGGAATGTTGGAAAAGGGCCCTGAGTGGGGGAGAGACGCTGGCACCGGCCGAGTGCCCTTTGAGGATGGGTGGCCTGTGCGACTTCCAGGTAGAGTCATGAAGGAGGCCGCCAGATGTGGTTTGCAGGCAGAGGAGGCTCTGCTTCCCTGGAAACCTTCTCTCACTGTGGAAGGCTTTCACGCGTCCATAGGACCTCAATCAAATGGTTAATGATCATAGGCAGTGAGAGCAGACACCTGCACCACACTCGCAGGTGTAGACACATCTTGGTCTGTTTGCACTTCTCATTTTAAGACAAATTACTTGTCCCAGTAGGTGGTTTTGCCTGGATTTCCATTGCCAGGCATTATGTTAGCATAGCAATCCAGGGGCAGAACGTGTGTACAGGCAATAGCAGGGGGGTGGGACCTACAGGCCTGATGTAATGGGCCTGGAGGGATGACAAGGTTATCAGGTAGAAGCTGAGAAGGAAGGCATCGGAGCTGCATGAGCCGCTGAACACAGGTGGGACACTGCAGGGCACGGACAGGGGAGCAGCCCCGGTTTACTGAAATAAAAGGAGGATGGCAGGGAGACTGGCCAGAGATTAGACTAGAGAGACCACGTGGCTGGTGGGGGTGGGGGGATGCCCGTGTGAGCACTGGGGAGCTGCGGATGGTTTTTGAGCAGAGGAGAGAAAGACCCAGGTGTGCTCATGGGAGATGAAGACGACTTTTGTGAAATGGCCCAGGAGAGAGTGAGAAGGCAGGGCTGGGGCGGGGGCAGTGGAGATGGAACAGGTAAGGCATTTCAGAGGAGGAATGACAGGACCCAGCAGCTGATGGAGAAGTGTGGGTGGAGAGGGAGACGGCGCGGCTGCCCCGGTTTTGAGCCCGGGTGTCCGGGAAGCGTGATGGGCCATGAGACAGGACTGCAAAGCCGGAGGAGGGGCGGGGGCGGGAGTGAGGCTGACACATCAGGTGGAAGCCCATCCCTCCGGCTGGAGCAGAAAAGGAGAGTCAGAATAGCCACGACAACATCGGGTGGAATAGCAGAACCTCCTACGTGAGCCCACGCGACCCAGAGGGACGTGAGCCCGGGAACCTGCTTTCAGCAACGGCCTGAAACGACTGGGCAAGAACCCATCAAGTACTTGCAGGCACAGCAGGGGTTTTGAGTACCTGGAAACAGTACTTCTTGAGTTTAATGTTCTCCCTAAAGTAATCGTCACCTCTGCCGGTCTTCTCTTCATTAATGGCCCCCAGGGACACGTTGGTGGAATTCTCCCTTTTGTGGGTGGGCAGAGTCTGAAATGAGGAGGACGGCAAGGAAAGCATGGGGGTCATGGATTAGCTGCTCTCAGGCCTCACGAGAGTGGAGAGAGGATCTCAGTTTGGGACCAAAGCCCCAGCCACAGGTCCTGCCCAGGTAAATGCCATGAGGCTGTTGGAGGCAAACTCCGGTGCCAGGGAGAGCAGGGCAAGGCTGGCAAGAGAAAAGGCTCAGGATGTGTGGGCACCAGCTCTCACCACCTTACGGAAAAGAACCAGGCTGGGGAGACAGTCTCAACCTGCTCGTAAATAGCAGCACATGAGCGAAATACAGCTCTGCTCATGGAATCACAGACTGCTGTCACTGGAAGGGACTGCTCTCCCCTCCAAGCTACCCTCCTCATCACTGCCTGTTATTGTTCTAGAAGACAAATTGGATCAGGTCCAACCGATGCTCCCGAAACCTCCCCTGATTCTTCCTCCTCAGCCGTGGGGGCAACCACACCAGGGCACGGGCACAGCTGCCCTCCGTTCCTGTACCCCTGGCAGACACCGTTAACCGATTGCCACATTTCCTGCTGAGTGTGATGCAGCCTCAGAAACTGACTCAACACAGGAGTCTGGGCAGCTGTTTCCAATCACACTCAGGATGAAAACGATTTGCCTCCTATTGAACAGAGAAAGCCAGGACCCTAGCCCGGCCCTTGGCAATCTCCCTCTGACCTCTCTTTCCACCCTCATCTCCCATCACTGCTTCCCTGCTCCAGCTCCCCCAAACTGCTTCCACTCTCAAGCACACATGCCTTTATCTTACTCCTCAGAGCCTCTGTATGTGACCATCTGGAATGTGGCAGACTGCTAGTTGGCCCTCCGTATCTGTTCTCCCACCAAGCAGAGTATTAATATTTTATCTGGGCATATGAATACCCAGCTAAAAATATTTCCTGGCCTCTTTTGGGCCGGAGGGTGGCCACATGACTAAGTTTTGGTCAGTGAGAGGTGTTTTTTTTTTTTTTCAAGTGTTGCTCTTAAAGATTTGGGCTGGTCAGGGGATAGCACTGAAGAAGCTCCCAGGGCCCAGGGAAGGGTGCCATGTGGTGGAGATGGCAGTCCTGGGCCACTCTCCTCTGGCCTGCTAAGAGAGAGAGACAGATACTTCTTTCTTGCCCAGGTCCCCGAATTTTGACTTCTTTGGTTCTGGTGGCAGCTGAGTCTACACCCTAATATACATGCTTCTCCCTGCGCCTCTTTGGCCTCAAGACCAACGTGCAGGCCGCCTCCTGGGTCAAGTTCTCCTGGAGTCCCTGGGGACTCCCCGGCACTTGGTGCACACCTCTCAATAGCACCCAACATCAGAGCACCGTGGGGCCTCTCCTGGGCAACTCCTCGCCCCCCATCCATCCTCTTGCCGCTACAGGTGCCGGAGTCCAAACCTCTTGGCCTGAAGGTCGGTGCGTGGCTCTGGCCTCCCCTCCCCCTTAGAGATGAGACCCAGGCAGGGACGCCTTCTGCAGCTCAGCGGCCCGGGCTCCCTCCTGGGACAAGCACGCCCTGTCCCTCACGCTGCCGGCCCCACCCTGCGCTTGGCGCACGGCCGGCCCCACCCAGCCCCAGCCTGGCTGACCTGAAGGAGCTGCTTCCTTGCTGGCTGGAGCCTTTATTGTCCTGCTTCTCGTTTATGAATAAGAACGGGGACAGAGCATGAGAAAGTTTGCCTGAGCTTTGTGCTCTCTTCGCCAAGCGGCCCAGGAAGTCCCACGCTCTGTGGATCTCTTCCCAAGGCCTTTGCCCTGCTCCACCAGGTGTAGGGATTGCAGACGCCCCCACCTATTCCTCTGAATTGCTGGCTGCTGTGACCCCCCCAGCGAGGCCCGACGTCTGGCATCCCACCCATGGGCTCCGCTGGCCGATGCTGCCCGCAGCCGAGGAGGAGGACGCAGCCAGACCTCAGGCACTGGAGGACTATTTTGGGACAGGGAGGGTCCAGGGAGGATGTTGGCGAGCGTCAGGATAGGAAGGGAAGGAGGTAGGTTTCTGCCCACGATTATGTGTCCTGAGCCCTCTGGACGCCTCCCAGGGGCCCAAGGCTGCCACGGGGAGGCCACACCCACCACAGGACTCCCGCCTCGGCCCAGCAGCGAGCTGGGGGAAGGCAGGGGTTTGGGGCTGGTGGCTCTGATGCCAGCTGGCCCCAGCGGGCAGGCCAAGTGTGTGTTTATTTGTTGTGTCCCAACAGCTGAGGTTTTGGCCTCAGGCAAGGGGTGGGGGATCAGAAACCAATCAGGGTGGGGCGGGGATCCAAAACCAAACAGAGGGCAAATGGACAACATGAAAAAGTCTCCAATCAAGCGGGAGTATCGATGATAATTTATTGAGCGCTTACTGGGCATCTGCCATGTGCCGGGCACAATGTCGGGAGCTGGCCCTGGTTTTGTAGGTGCCACTTTACATTTGTAGAAGTCCTTCCACAAGTAGCAGGACCCGAAGGAAATCATCAGAGAAGCAGGATTTAGGTGTAAAAATGAATGTGGGGTTTTCCTTATGATTTGGGGATCTGCAAATGATTTAGATTATGAGAAGTCCCCTCGGCCTGCTCTCGGTGTTCTGGGGACAGTCACAATCGATAGGGAGGGCTCGGGGCTGTGTCTGGAACCTAGTAGGTGCTCAGTTAAGGGCAGCAACAGGAACGGTCATCACTCATCACAGGTAGGATTGGTGCCTGGGAGGTCACTTGAACCCAGGTGAGAAGCCTCAGGGTGGTCAGAGGGCAGGTCAAGGACCTGCAGGGTCCCCCCCGGCCTCGGAGATGCACCACACACTACGTTTCAAGCGCTGAGACCCTTCTCTGGGGTTCTTCAAGTCCTCTGCCTGGCCCTCCAAAAAGCTGGGAGAGCTTCTTAGCCCCCTTCTGATTTCGCCTCAGCCTTGGGCCTTCTCTTGACCTTCTCCAGGCACTGACCACCTAGTTCTGACCAAAGTGTCCCAGGGAATTCCCCTAACACCTGGCGCACCCCACCAGGAGGCCCTGCGCTCCCTGAGCTCTCCCGGCCAAGCCATCTCCGTGACGCGTTCCTCCTCCCTCCTTCCCTCGGTGTATCCCCACAGGAGCCCTCTCCGTGCCGTTCCTTCTCATGGTGTCCCTCCTCCTCTCCTCCTCGCTACCATCTGAGCTGCTCCCATGGCTCCCAGGCTTTCTCTGCTCCTACGAGACCCGGGGGTCGCGACACGTCTACCCAGAAGGTGGGGAGGAGACAAGCCCCCTGCCCGCTCCTCCTTCCCTCCTCTCCCAGCCCTCCCAGCCTCCAGCCTTTCTGAAACCCAAGATTGCAACATACTTGTTTGGCACCCACCCCAGGGCTGGGACAGCGGGAGCTGGTCAGGCAGCTGCGATGCTGTCCCCAGTCGGGCAGGGAAGGGAGGAGGACAGGCTCCTGCCTTGCCATCAATGTGCAGCCTCATCGCCCCAAACACCAGGATGGGACGTTTGGGAAGGATTTCTTGTCCTTTCTTAAGTACCAGAGGCAGCTGAAGAAATACTGAAGGTGAGAATAGTAGAGCTTGCCAGGAGCCAGGCCAGGGGCTGAGGGCCTTCCAGGACTGCCTCGCCGAACGCTGCCACACACCTGCGAGTGTGCATTAGCCCTGGCTTTCAGACCAGGCAGTGGGGGCACAGGGCGGTTCAGTCGCTCCCTGCAGTCATCCAGCTGGTATGTGTCAGAGCCGGAACTCCAGCTCCAGTCCCCTGGCCTAAACCTGCTTTCTACACTTTGTAATTGCCTGATACAGGGACAACGGACATGATTACTGGACTATGAGGCTGCCCAGAGATACTGATGCCCGCGGTTGCTCTGCCAGGCCCCGTCACCCACCCTCGCCTGCATCTCATCTCATTAATCTTGGCATTCCTCTCCTGCAAGCTTTCCCAGGTCCCGGGCCCAATCTCCTGGGCCCCGAGGGAGGGAGGGAGCTTCCCAGGCTTCTGGACACCCTTTTAATTAACCCGGATGACCTTCCCCTAACTGGGGCAGCTGAATCTCTTCACGGTCTCACCACGTCCCGTGCCAGCTTCCCTGAGCTGTGACTCCTGCCCCAGCCCACTCCCTGTGGCTAAATTTGGCCCCTCCGTTTCTCCTGCCCATAGGCTCCACACCTGTCAGGCGCTCTTCTGTGGCTTGGAGACCCCAGAAGAGGGTTACCAGGGCCCCCTCATTCCTGCAGCAGAGGGGAGCAGCCAGTGAGCCCAGGGGTGCACTGCCAGGGCCGACTGCCCACAGCAGGCAGCGACAGGCCACACTCTCAGCTGGCAGAGACCCAGGGCAGGGCAGAACCTTCTGTGGTTACTTAAATGTGCTCCTCCCAACACTTTTCAGGGCTTCCTTCGTCAGCCTCAAGGTACCACAGCCATCTCACCCACTCAAGAGAACTGTGGCACTTACTATTCTGTCATTCTCAGACCTTAACAAGAATGGTCAGGAATCTAGAGAAGTGGACAACGCAACTGAAGCCTGCAGCCGGCACGGGACCCGGCGCAGGGTGGGAACTCAGTCTGCAGCTGTTAAATAGATGAATGGCCACGGTGGCGGCAGAGGCCGAATGACAGAGAGGAGAGAGCTCTAGAATAGGTGTCCCCAGCAAGAAAGCTGCCCGGCGCAGGGCTCTTTGGTGGAAAAAGCCGGTGAAACTGGCCAGCTTCATGACGGCTCATCACTTCTCTTCCTTTCGCTTTGGACCCATTTCTCCTCGTGTCTGCGTGTGTGTATATGTGCATGAACATACTGTGCACACACATAACCCTAAGCCACCTGTTCCGGGGAGGCGAGGCCCTAGGACAATGGGCAACGGGCCTTTGTGTATCCCTCCTGCGTGTCAGACCTGGAGACCGGCAGTGCAGGCAAGGGGCAGGGCCCCAGCCCTCGTGGGGCCTGTCTCCCCCTCCTCTCTGCGCAGCATTTCACAGTGTATGAAACGGGGCCACTTTGTCATCCAATTTCGCCCGGTGCGCGCAATGTCTGGCCCACAGAAGGGCTTAGGAATGAATGAATGAATGAATGAATGAATGAATGAATGAGTGAATGATGGGTGGGACACTCAGCGAGTAGGCAGGAGGTCGACAGCAGACACGCTCATTCCCATCTTTCCAACGGAAGCGACACCCCGAGCGAGGTGAGGCTGGCGCGTCACCACAGGGAGGAGCTCTGGTACGTGGTCCCCCCCTAGGGATGCCCTTGCCTCGCCCGGCTGCTGGGCTCCTTACCTGGTGGGCAGTTACACCCGGGGGACGTGCTCAGGGCCTCCCGGCGCCGCCGCGAGTGGAGCTTCCATTTCTGCACAAGAAGACAGAGAAGAGGAGTCACTGGGAGCTTGTCAGCGCCAAGGCCTTGGGAGGTCTGCTGGCAGAGAGGCTGGGGAGGGGGGCGGCTGGCGGGAGGACCATGCCTGGATCAAAGACTGGCAGTTATGGCCCTTGACTGGCCACCAGGCGTCTGGGTAATGGGAAGCAGACGTAGAGAGGCCCCGTGTCGGTAACCTCGTGACTGCTGTCTTTGGAGCCCTCGTAAGGAAATTCGCCCCAACCACAGGGTCCCAGAAACCCGTCTCAGCCCGCCTGCGTCCCACACTCGGGCGCATGACGATGTGCTTCGCGCTGCCCTCTGTTCGTGCTTTCCCATCTCGGTCTGGGCTCCCAACCGGATCCTGGGGTCAGGGGCAGAGCCAGGCCTGGCAGGAGGTGGGAGTCTGGGGAGGGGGTCTTTGCGGGAAGGAGGGGGCTGGAGGTCTAAACAGACATGAAGGGGAGGAGTGTCCTAAAGAGGAGACCCTCACCCAGAAATGGGAGGCCGGGCACAAAAATATTAGGCCCCTGCCCTCTTGGCGTTTACCTTCTAGTGGACAACGAAGAGACAGATAATACAATTCAGGAAGTTCCAAGTGTGGGGAGCAGCATAAGGCGGGGCAGGGGAGAGGGATGGAAGATGCTATTTTCAGCTGGGGGTCATGGAGCCCTCTCTGGGGAGAAGCCATTTGAGCAGAGACCTGATGGAAGTAAGGGGCTCCCTTTGGGGAGCAAGGGGGTTCCAGGCAGAGGGAACAGCAAAGGCAAAGGCCCTGAGGCAGGAAGCTGTGTGGAGTCCTCGAGGGACAGTCAAGAGGGCTCCAGGGTGGCTGGAGTGACGTGAGCATTGGGGGAGGGACAGGGGCAGGCGGCCAGCCCATCTTGGGCAAAGACTGACTTTATAGCCATGCAGGTGCCTGACATTTCCGTGGCTTCCGCACATCCACTAGTGGTCGAGCTACAGAGGATGCCGCGGGGCCCCAGCAGGCCTCCCTTCAGGGTGAAGACACTCATTCCTTAGCTGCTGGGAGTGTGGGCTGCCAGCGGCACCTCTCCTAGAGCTGCTCTCAGCCTCGATTAAGGCCACACCCAGTCCCCAGGGGCAGCCCACCTCCAAATGCTCTTAGATGCAGGGCTCCAGAGACCCAGCCCCCGTGCCTGCATTTGGGATACCTCCGAGGGCCATCCCAGCTCGAGGCCCTCTGCTGTGACTGCACCACAGCCTGACTTCTCCTTCTGCCCAATCCTGCTTCCCTCGCCCCATCAACGTGGATCCCAGTGAATCTGTTCACACACCTCCAGCTGGGAGCCTTCCTTGGGGACCCAACCTGAGACAGCCTGGAAGTGACTCTCACGTTTCCTAAGCCTTCACCTGCCCCCTTGCTGCCCTGTGCAATAGGCAAGAGAGGAACTGGCCCCATTTTATAATCAAGGAAACCGAGCCTCAGAGGAAAAGAGAATTGCCTCCAACAAGGAAGCCGCGGCGTGCCTAAATTCCAGGTCCTCCAACATCAAGTTCAATGCTTTTGTCCAATTAATCCAATCTTTATTGAGTTCTACTAATTCAAGACTGTGCAAAACGGGGAGCAGGACACAGTGCCCAGCAGCAAAGAGGCCTGAGCCTAGAGTGGGAGCGGCGTGGTCGGAAGTGTCCAGGTGACGCCCACCTTGGTGAGTGGGAGATGAGGGGAGCGGGGACGTGGTGCCAAGGGGCCTGTGTGCCCAGGTGAGGAGGTCAGAGCGGAGCAGCCACACAAGGGTGTCAAGGAGAGGAGGCGGGTGGCCAAAGCCGGGCTGAGTAGAGGCCATTCCCACAGCACATGCAGGAGGGAAGGTGGGAGGCCCGTCCAATCCAGGGCACTGGGGGTCCGGGTGACAAGCACGGCAGTAGGATGGGGGGAAGCAGATGGAACGGGGGATATGCAGGAGGAAGAATGGACAGGGCTCAGATGCGGGGGTGAGGGACGCGGCCTGGCTCTGCCTTGGGCAGTCGCGATGCCTCCCTGCATTGAGAAACACTGGGGCACGGGCAGGTTTGAGGGGAGGATGAGTTTGGTCTGGGACAAGTTGTGTTTGAGGAGCCCGGGGCCATCCTGTCGAGATGCCCATGGCAGGTGAGGCTCTGGAGCTCAGGCCAGGGGCCTGGCAAAACGGCCAGTGCAGGAGCCAGAAGCATGGAGAGGAACGAGACACCAGGGTAGTTGAGGTCCCGGGTCACGGAGGTGGGCAGCGGGCTGAATTCAGGGGGTAGGTGTGTTTTCTTGGCCTGCTCAGTGCTGATTTTTAAAAAGAATTAAATCCCAACATAACGACAGCCCTTCCATAGTCTCAGTTTCAACCCTCCCCCTAAAACCCCACCCCGGGCTTCTTCTCCTCCACCAGCACCGTCGGTCCCGGCTCCTACCACCTCTTTACTGCCCCTTGTTCCACTCCCTTCCTCGCCCAGCACACTGTCCGTGGTCTGCGATTAGAACCACTTAGGACCACTCCCATCTACATTGGCCTCCCTTGATGCCTTCCCCTTTGCCACATCCTCTAGGCTAAGCCGCAAACCCGGTTCCATTCAACATTCCCACCTACCCCCAGCGGCTGCGACAGGCCCCAGAAAACGCAACCTTGCTGACCACCGGCCCGTTCCCTCAGGATCATCTCCAATGGCAGGGCCACCCGCTGGCCAGCTCACGGCCCGAGCAGCTTCCCCACCTCTTCTCTCCCCAAACTGCCAACACCTCTACCCCACTCTTAACAGATGGCCTTGAGAAAACAGAAGCAGGCAGAAGAGGCCTTCCAGAAGCTCCCAGCGCCCGACCACGGTCCCTCTGCGCCGGGACTGCTCGCTCCCCTGGCCTCTCTGTGCTCGCAGCAACGACCGACCGCCCGGCCCCCCAGGTGGCCCTCCCTCTCTCCTCTCGCCCACCCGGGGACCTCACTGCAGCAAGGGCCCCCCCTTCTCCCGCAGCATCAATTTCCTCCTCGAGACTGGATCCTGAACGTCAGGGTCGGCAAACTTTCTCTGTAAAGGGCCATACGGCATCTGTCACGACTCGGTCCTGCCCGTCGTTGCGAGAAAGCAGCCAGAAACAGCTCAGAAACAAATGAGCACCGTCCTGTTCCCATAAAAACATCTCTCCAAAAACAGGATCTAGCCACAGTGTGCAGACCCCCAATTTACATCATCGTGCAAACATGCTGGTATTCCTTCCATCATAAAAGAAGCAAGGAAAAAAAAACTTCCCTCTTGACCTTATTTAGCTCTTTTCCTGGAAACACTCCTTAATGCAAGTCATCTACCTTCTGCCGCTTTCTCTCCCTCCTGGACCCCTCCCCCGCCAAGTCGCTCTCCCCGAGGTCTCCAAGGAGCTCCGCCTCACAAAGCCCACTGGGCGGCCAGCAGCACTTGCTCCCTCCACCTCTTGACACACTGCCTGCCTCGGCCCCAGGCCCACCCTCCCCGGCTGCTTGCACCCCGCGGCTGCTCCTTCCCTGTCTCCATGGCCGGTGCCTCTTCTCTTCCTAAATGTGGGGTCTGCAGAGCCCAGGCCAGGGTCTCATCTCTCTTTTCTCACGCTGACTTCCTGGGTAGTGGTCTTTGGGTTTTAAATGCCACCCGTGTGTGATGACTGACGCCCACATTTGCAACTCAACTTGGAAATGGTAGCTGCATAGAACCGGCTGCTTACTGACATCTTCACAAGGTCTCGCAGGCACCTCACAATTAGCCCGTCACATTGAGTTCCCCGGCCCCGGAATGCTCCTCCCACCGTCTTCCCCATCACAGGAAACGGCAGCTCCATGCCACAAGCCTCGAAATCACTGCAGCCTCTCTTTCCATCTCACCCACAGCCACTCACCCGGCAACCCCTGTTCTCTGCCTACAAGACTCCCCAGATGGAGCCCTCCGCACCTTCTCCACCCGCCTACCACCCTGGCCCCAGCCTCGCCAGCTCTGGCCCTGTTGTTCTCGCAAACTTTGCAGTAGTTACGAACCCCAGAAAAAAACATGTTCTTAATTTTAATCCATTCCTGGATGTGGGAACCCTGGTAAATAGGGCCTTTTGAAGATGTTCTTTTTAGGTAAGGCATGGCCAACTAAATCAGGCTGGACTTTAACCTGGATTACTGGAGGCCTTTATCAGCAGAAGGAAATTCAGATGTAGGGAGAGAAAGCCAAGAGAAGCAGGAAGTCAGAAGCCAATGAGAACTCAGAGAGAAAGAAGAATACATTGCCACGGGCACTGTCATGTGACAGAAAAGCCGAGGACCAAGGATGGCCAGCAGCTAGTCCCAGAGGGCCCCAGTCTTCGGGGAGAAAGCACCATCTTGCAGAAGCCTTGACTTTGGACTTCTCATAGCCTCAAAACCGTGTCAATAAATTCCCATTGTGTAAGCCAACCCATTTCATAGTGCTTTTTTTTTAGCAGCTGGAAACTAATACCACTCTCTAATAGATCCCCCTGCTTCTGCTCTTGCCCTCTACAGACTATTGTCAATGCAGCCGTCAGGGTGATCACAGGCGCCTCCTGATGCTCCTACATGTGCCAGGTTTTCTCCTGCCTCAGGGCCTTCTGCCTGGGACGTCCTTGTACCACCTAGCTACCCGGCTCAATGGCAGTGAGGCCCTCCTGCCCCCTCCCCCACAAATATGCTTCCTCTACCCTCTTCCTGTGCTATTTTTCCCCTCAGGAGCTTTTTTGGGGGGCTTACATGTCTTATTTATTATCTCCCTCTACAACAAGAATATTTCACAAGCACATGGATTGTTACGTCTGTTTTATTCACTGCTGTATCCCCAGGGCCTGGCACATAGTAGGTGCTCAATAAATATCAGCTTCTTACAAATCAGGAGATTTCACATCAAGTTCGGATTTCCAGTCTTACAAAACGGGAGGATCTGGAAACACTGGGCCATCACCTTCCCACGGTGACAGTCGTGGAGCGCTGAGTGGCAGCTGCCCCTTTCAGATGGATGTATGCTGTCCAGGTCACCAAAGAACCCTTTCCGGGCAGCTGCACCTGCTTAGGCCACCAGCCTGGCCCCCTTGGGTACCTGGTGAGAAGGCTGAGCCATCCCCAGGCTGAGGCTCAGAGGCAGGTGGGGAACTTTCGGAGGCCCCGGGCTGGGCCCCCAGCCTCCTGGGGCAGAGAAGCCTTCCTGCTTCCCCCCTATGGGCAGCCGGGGCCCCCTGGAACGCCCTGAGTGGCCAGACCTGAAACACCACCCACCCGATCATGGCAGCTATTAAATGCCTGTATCAGTATCAAAGGGAAAATGCCAGGCAGCTACTCGCTCCCCCCAGAGAATGCAACTCGGGTTGGGGCTTGGGTTTAGGGGCCACTCCCTCCCCGAGCCTCAGTCCCAGGGCTCTTAAAGGGCCCAGCACTATCTGTGATATGGGGAGGGGTCCAAGTGATGGGGGAGAAGTGGCAGGGAACCTAGGAGAGCTCTGCATTCTATAGCCATGAACTTGAACCTGCTACCTTCCCCCAGGGGAAACGTTTCCTCACCTGCAAAGGGGATACGACCCACCTGCTGACTTCCTATACATGATTGCAGGGACCGAACGAGATCACGTAAATGAAAGTGCTTTGGAAACTATGAAGCATTTGTCACTGTCAGAGGGAATTATTAAGTGGTAGTCAATACTGATAATAATAGTTACACATATTGAGCACTTACTGTACACCAAGCATGGTGCTAAGTGCTTTGGGTGGGAAATGTTATAAAATAATTAATTTTTAATATCCTTAATTTAGGACTCTATTATAACCACCTGTTCTTACTGGGGGGGGGGACCCTGGACTTACTGAAGAAAGCATCTACTAGGTGCAGAGCTTGGCAGTGTGATAGGAACTGGAGCTACATACATTTAGGAATGCCTAGTCCCAACTCTTCCACTGAGTGTGTATTAAACAAGAGATATTCCTTCCCGGCCCCACTTGCCTTGTCTGTAAAATGGGGATAATACCAGTCATCCTCTACACTACACAGGATGGCTGGAAGGGTAAAGTGACATGAGATCAGAAAATGAAAAGAGGTGTCCAGGCCTGAAGAGGAGTGGTCACCTGTCAGGCCAGCTTGTTTATCCTAGCGGCCAGACGAGGCCACTTCTCGCCCGTTCTGGTGCCAGGCCTGTGCTCCCACCCGCCCTAGCGAGGCTGGGGTGGCACGGTTGGCCTGTCCTCACTGTGTGCGCCTCTGCCGGCACGTGGCCAAGTTCCCTGCACTTGTTATGCCCTCGCCTGCTGGGAACACAGACTGCCCTTCCTGCAAGAGGGAGGGGGAGCGGGGGTCCTACCTGCGGGCCCGCCATCGACCCTAAGAGCTAGCAACTGTGGAAAGGACCACGCCGGGCAGAGCTGCAGCACCCGTGCCGTGGCCCTGACAACACCTGGCACAGAGGGGAGGCGCGACCCCTTCTCCGAGGACCCTTCTTATCACGCGGCTTCAGAGCTGTCGACCGGGCCGGCTGCCCTGCTAGAGAACGAGCCGGCCGGTGAGGGCAGGGCCGGGGCCGGGCCGGCTGCCCTGCTAGAGAACGAGCCGGCCGGTGAGGGCAGGGCCGGGCTCCAGCCTGAACACGGACTTGAGGATTCATACCCGCAGCTTCCAGAGGAGGTGGGATTAGGGCTGGGCTGTGGCAGGATTTGGAGAGATGGGGACAGGCGTGGGGAGGACATTCCAGGGAGGAGCCAAGGCACAGAGGCAGGACGGGCGGCTCAGTGCTGGCTCCCCCCAGCCCCGCAGCAAGCCACAGAAGGGCTGTGCTGAAGGGATGGGCCCCTGTGCAGCCCCAGGCCCCAGGGCAGGCAGCTGGGCAGGTGTCAGGGAAGCAGAGGACACGGACCAGCTCAGCACACACCCACAGGCACAGGTCTGCTCTGGGGCATTGAGGGACTGTCGTCTCCCTCTTCCCACAGCTCTCTTGGTCCAGCAGCCTTGGCACCTGGTCACAGACCCCCAGGGCCAGGAAACAGGGGCCTGAGGGTCCTCCAGTGCCACCAGCTGCCTCTGCTTCCCTGTGTCACCAGAACCACAGACACGTGGCTTCAGGCTCTGCGGCTGAGGAGCCGGGGAAGGGGCGCCTGGCCCCGGGTGGCTTCCCAGAGTTCACATCGGGAAGTCCTCCCTGCTGGCAAAGCTCAGGCCCTGCCGTGGCCACAGTGCAGTCCAGGAGCGGGGCCCTGGGTGACCGTGTGGCTGTGGATGGGCGGTGGGCTGTGCGGGGCCCGAGACCTCAAGGCTTGTAGGGGCTCTGGGCTCATGTCTGGGTCTGGGGCAGGATGGACGGGCCCGCTCCCAGGGAGCCTCTTCCCTCCTTCCTTCCGCTCCACAAGTGGGTGTTGAGCACCTACTATGTGCCCAAGCTGTGCAAGGTGCCGAGGATTCCTGCTGAGCAAAGCAGACGAGGAAGCTGCCCTCACGAAGGGGCGCTAAGAACCTGCAGGCCACACATACCTAGACGTAACCGTGGCGACAAGGGCTGTGGCCGAAAGGGGCGAGGTGCTGAGCCAGGCACGGGGCACGGACTGGCCCGACCCGTCACTGCCAGCCGAGCTGAGAGCTGAAGGACCAGGCACAGGGGACATGGCTAAGAGCTAGCACAGCGACACGCTGACGAAGTGGGCGGGACACCGACTCCTCCACCTCATTTAAGGCTCACAAGAACCCACTGTGACCCAGAGGCAGAGAGAGGGGACGTCACCTGCACAGAGGCACGCGGCCGGGAAGGGCAGAGGTGGGCTTTGACCCCCGGACGCCGGCCTCAGAGCCCACGCCACTCTGCTCTGTGCCCGCGACAGGCGGGCTGGGCTCTCTCGAGGAAAGGGGACGTTGCTTTGTTCTGATTATACCGGGCGCAGCTCAGAGCACTTCAGAGGTTCTCACTTTTTTAATCCTAGAAACAAGGTTGATACTCTTATTACCATCATCCCCGTTCTACAGTGGTACAACCCAAGGCCCAGAGGGGTTAGGCAATTTGCCCAGGGCCACACAGCCAGGAATTAGCAGCCTGGCTCCGTGCTCTTAGACTTAGACGAGCCAGTGAAGGGCCATGTGGCTGGACAGAAAAGCAAGGGGAGGTGAGCCACTGGGGTGCCGGGGAGGGCGGCAAGGGCTGGGCCCTATGGGCCACACCAAGTATGGTCTTTGATCTGAGAGCAATGGGAAGTTGCTGAAGAGTTTTAAGCAGGGAGACAGCACGATCGTATTTAGTTGTTGTTGTTTTAAAATCAGCAATATTGCAGTTTGGACAATGAATGGGGCGGGGCAAAGCAGGTGGGAGCAGATGAGTTAGGAGGCTCCTGCCGTGGCCTGGGAGAGCCAGGGAGGGAAGAGCAGGCCTGCAGGAAGCTGAGAAGGCACAGAAGGGCCTGGAATGGGCACACTGGAGGCCGCTGCACTCACAAAGGAGGGGAGCCTGGACTTGCCACTCAATTTGGACACACTGAGTTTGAGGTCCTTTCGAGACATGCTGGAGGAAGTGTAGGGTGGTAGGTGGAGGGATGGGTCTGGAGTTCCAATAAAAAGAAAAAGCCCACACCTTACAGTCAGAGCTGTCCAACCACAGAAGAGGCAGTTGCATAAGGTAGTGAGTTCACCATCACCAAGGGTGTGTAAGCCTGATGGCCAGAGATGCTGTGGGGGTTTCTGGGGCAGCACAAGATTCGCAAAGGCCCTTTCTTCCAACACCCTGATTCGACCGAGTGGAGAGAGGCTGGAGGTGGCAGGGCCACCCTCTGGCTTCCCGTGCCACCAAGCCTCCCCCACTACCAGGAAACCTCAAGGGCCAGCTCAAAGGGAGGTGGCAGAACCCCAGCTGAGGCCCCTGTAGGCCAGCCCCCTTTCTGCAACCTTTTCCCCAGAGGCCCCCTTTCCTGGCCTGCCTACATGCACCCCCTCAGAGCACGGCCCGAGGCAGCAGAGGTCCGGCTGGAGAGCTGCCCTCGCAGGTGACTTTGCAGGTACGAGATCCCTCAGAGGGCAGAACTCCAGGTCCGACGAGAGCCTCTTTGTGGAAGATGTGCCGTCCGGGGACAGCAAGGCCTTCCGACAGGAACTTAAAACAGAGAAGCAGGAGGCGGCCTGGGGAAGGGCGGGTGGGCAGCGAGAGCCTGCAGCGTGGGAGAACTGGGGTCAGGGAGGAAGCCAGGGAGTGCGGCTGGGGGTGGGGTGGGCCGGGGAGAGGACAGGGGGCCAGAGCCACCAGAGGCCCAGCCCCCGTGACCTCCAGTCTGGTGTTTCAGGAAAACCCACAATCGCCTCCAGATGGGGAGACAGGGCCTCAGGGTCACCCTGGGAGGCAGAAGCTGCGCCTCCCAGGAGGCCGTCCTGCCCCTCTGTGCTTGTCCTTTGAAGGCCCAGAGGAGCACCCGCTGCCAGCAGCCCTGTCTCCCCACTTTGGGCCACGGAGAGCTGCTCTCCAGGGATGTCTGCTGCCAGGGCAAAGGGCAGAACTGGTCCGGGCAGGAGCGGGGGCAGCGGTAGCATGTGCCTGCTGTTGACGTCTCCTGGTGACCCACAGAGAAAACCCAGGGGAGTCGGGGACCCCAGCCTGCCCCAGCCCTTCCTGCCCCTCCCCTGGCCCCGACCTCAATTTCCCTTGGAGGAGCCTGCTTACTTCCTTCTCAACAAACAGCTTCTGACAAGGGCAGAATCCAGCCGAAAGAGGTGGGAGAAGGATTTCCCAGGCTTCTCCTGAAACCGTCTTTCCTTCTGCATGGCAAATCCTCAATGTTATGTTTTGAAGGGAAAAATAACATGCCATTGCTTATCCTTCTTTAAGCCTCCAGGACTTTTATTGACAACTCATTGGCACCATCAGCCCCTCACATGGCCGAGGACCCTGGCCTGGTTCCATAGTACATCACTTGAGGAACTGCAGACTGTCCCCACAGAGATTCACACTCAGGCGATTGGGAAGGGGGCCCCAAGTGATTCAAATGCATCCAGCCCCTCGCGGGCCCAGGGGCAGGCCTTTGGGGGCAAATGTTTGTGATGAGGCAGGGGCGAGCAGCTTCTGAATATTAATTACTTGAGGACTTTTACCCCTGCCTTGCTCCGGAAGGGAAATTCAGCTGACTGACAAAGACAGACACACATTTTACAGGGAGGTAGAAGGAGGAGTGAGAGGAAGAAAGAGAAGCAAGGGCAGGGCCATACAATGGAACTGGGAATGAGGCTGGCCCAGAGGGCTCCCCTGCGCCCGGTGAGCTCCAGCTTTAGTGGTGAGCTTCCCAGTCATCAGCTCAGTGTCCGAAAGGCAAGAGCAAACCCTGGGAAGCCCGAGCATCCTAGAAGCCAAGGCTGGAAGAGACACACCCAGGCCTGATGTGGAGGACAGCCTCCTCAAGGTCATTCTCACAACCAAGTTGGTAATGCAGGTGGGAGGTCTGGGCCAAGGGCCTGCGGCCAAGACTGCTCAACAGGTGGCACCTCCCCAGAAGCCAAACAGAACTGGAAGGCTCCTGACCCCCGGCTTATAGAACCTGCCTCCAGGGACTCAGAGGGGTCGGGAACTTTATACAGGGTAGTGCCTGGCACATATAAGTACCCAATCAATATTAGCTGTTAATAAACACCACAGGTGCAGTGCCGCCCCATCCTAGCTCCTCCACTGATGAGGCAGGTGGTAAGATCACAGCTGCCATTAATCAGATGATTTCATTGCATCCTACAACAGGGCGTTGTCTTCCCCATTTTTCAGATCAGGACACCAAGGCTCAGATGACGTGACTTCTTCAAGGTTACACAACGGGCGAGGGGCAGAGGTCCAGTGACACCAAACCCTGTAAGCTTGCCCACATCACTATTTTGCTCCCAAAATGAAAACCAAAACCACTCTAGGCAGCCTGGGCAGACGAAGATGAGGCTCCTGATTGGTGGGAGTAGGGCTGGGAGGGGCTGGG
The DNA here is from genome assembly GCF_030445035.2 of Dasypus novemcinctus. Taxonomy (NCBI): domain Eukaryota; kingdom Metazoa; phylum Chordata; class Mammalia; order Cingulata; family Dasypodidae; genus Dasypus; species Dasypus novemcinctus. Next base: position 78,751,288 of record NC_080678.1, on the reverse strand, counting down.
TGTTCCCACATCACCACACCCTGAGCCATCCCCCTTCTCCCAGCCGGAGCCAGGAGTGTCGCCCTGACTTACTAATCATCTCATCTTCTGCTGGCTCCTGCAAAACACCCACCTCTAGGGCAGACCCCTCAGCAAATGCTGAGCCTCCAGGCTGGGTGGATGTGTGGGGGGCAGAGGTTGAGGCTCCTTCCCTAGCCTCCAGCAGATAGACCTGAAATCAATAACTAATTGGTGATGGCCACCTGCTACAGGCAAAGTTCCAGGCTGGACTGGGTGAGGGATCTGGCCACAAGCAAGCCAGCGCCCTGTCATCAAGGGTATGTGTGACAAATTGGGAGACAAGATATTTAAGGCAATAGAGAAGAGGACACATGATATAACGTAGTTGGGGCTGAGTCATGGATGACAAGTAGATTTTATCTGGCATATTGACTCTGATTGACTGTGAGCAGCAGCCTGGAGCACCATTTTGAAAAGGATTCTGAGGCCCTATCCAGGCTCAATGGGAAAGAGTGCATTGCGTGATTAGTCATGTCTCCCATATTCAATTAGTCATGTCTGCCGTGGTCTCAGGATCCGGAAAGGCAGCGTGTGCCATGTTTATAGATGTGCCGTATTTGAACTAAATCCTTGGCACAGCCAGAAAGTGCTATGGGCAGGAGGCCCTCTATAAGTTGGTGTGGTCTGAGAAGGCTTTCTGGAGGACATTGTGTGCAAATATAGAATTATCAGAAAGATGTGCAAGTATAGATTTATCAGAAAGAAGGGAAAAAGGCATCTGTATGGGAGTGGTCAAACTGTAAAACTCTGTTTAAGGCAGATGGTATTTTATTTTTTTTCTGATACTTTCAGTCTTTTCCCCACCAACTTTCCATGAGGATCAGCTGTTTAAAGACGCCCTGTCTGGTTTGGAGCCTTTTGCTTGTTTTAATACCTTTGGAGAAGCTGTAAAACGGAAACAACTCTCCATGGCTTTATAGTGAATGCAACTCTGAATTAAAAACAACAACAACTTAGAGTCATTAAAGGTTCCTCATCTTGAACATGGACTTACACTTTCACTGGTTAGTTGGAGCTTCCTGGAATGCTGTGTTGAAAAGGATTCTGAGGCTGTATGTAAGATCAATGGGAAAGTGAGCTGCAATTGGTTAGCAATGTCTGTCGAGGACCCAGGAAAAGGGAATCTACTTGCCACCACTGGTCATGTACATTGTCCAGAAAGGAGACACTGTGGTATAAAGGAGAGACACCTACTAGATCCTATCCCTGGCTCCTCTGACAACTGGGTGGGTGTTTTCTCATCTAGAGAGTGGGGCGCGGAGGGGTTCTGAGGACCCACCCTCTCTTAACTGCCCAGGACCATTCACAAGACTATCATGTATCACAAATTGATTTAGGACTGACCCAGTGGGGTCCACGCTGCACCTGAGGGCCCCTGAGTCTAGGGTCTGCCCAGTTACTGATGTCCAGGGCAGCAGTAAGCTGCACAGGACACTATACACAGACCCTCACCCCCACACCTGCCACCCCACCCTTCCCCTCTAAGAGGCTGCTCCCATCCTCATCCCAGCATTTCAGTCCTGCAAGACCCTATCCAGAGCCCCAGACTTTAAGCCTCTGCTTTCATCTCTCCCTGGCTGCCACCTCGGGAAAGGACCGGTAAAGCGCCCCACACATACCGCATAAATGTGAGACAGTCCTAGCACAGATGCTACTAGGACGAGGGGTCAGCGTCTGCGTGGGAGCCCCCAGCATTCTAGCCTGGAAGCTTCCCCTCTCCCAGGAGATTCCTGCAGGCGGAGAAGACCCTCAGTGCCGAAGGGGTTAAATCACAGATAATGGGGTGCAAACAGTGACACCAGTCTCCTCAGCTGTAAAACGGGGCTGAAGGTGTCTATGCTTAGAGAAGCGGGGAGGACTGAAAGAGCCACGGCTGTAACATTCGTGCTGTTGGGCTCCCCGCCACACCCTAAAAACACGAGGCTTTTCTAGTACAGTTGTTGTTTTTTGCTGTCCCCAGGGATGGGAGCCTGCCTGGCACCCCTCAAAATCCCCCCGGAAGGTGGTTGCGGACGCCCTCGTCCCCCCTCGTCCCCCCTCGGTCCTACAACACAGCCTTGGCTATGGTCACTTCCACTCCCTTCTCTGTCATTCCATACCCGCCCCCTTGCCCCAGGTGACATCTGATTTCTTCCATTTGGGACATTCCAGTTTATTTCTCCACAGCAAACAAATCAAGTAACAGGCAGCTGGAGACTCGTTAAGGGCCCTAGACCAAGAAAGAGGCGCAGATAGGGAAGAGTAGGGGCCGGAAGCCACACTCGGGGCTGCCCAGGGAGCCTGCCCCCCACCCAGGCTCTGCCCCCCTCTCCCCCCAGAGGCTCACCTCCACCTCGGCTTGGCTCGTCCTAGGCATCCCCTCCCCCTGGGTCCCTCTGCTTGGCCTTCCCTGCCAGCTCCGTCTCCCCCTGGTCTCACAGGCACACTCTGCCTCCTCACTGGGAGAGACAAGGTACGCGCGCCCTGGCTCCTGCCTCCAGGCCACTGTGCCCTTCCCAGGGCCGCTTCCTTCATCCTTCAGGGTGTGGCTCGGCCACCCTGCCCCAGGTCCCAGGGGCCCTCCAAAAGCACTCATTTGTCCTGGGCATGGCCTTGGGTCATGGCACTCGATCCCAGAGCACTGTCCCATCTGCCATCTGCCGAGGGGCTCAGAGGAAGGCAGCACTTAGACTTTACAGAGGAGGAGCCTGAGGTTCAGGGTGGGACTGCCGCGGCTTGTCTACACCAAGCGGCTGCCGAGACACAGACCCAGGCTGGAATCCCAGTCTTGGACCGCAAAGCTCTCCAGCGGTCTCCTGAGAGCAGGGATGCACAGCAGGTCCATTTCCACAGAATCCATCCGTGCCTTTTCCTCTCTTCAGCCAGGGGTTTCCACCCGTCTCAGTCCTCCCTTCTCTACCTCACCCATTCCTCTCCTTCCCCCTTTGCTCAGACCCAGGAGGAAACACCTAGGGAAGGCAAGGCCCGGGCGGGGCCCCTCGGCTGCCCCCAGGACACCTCCTCAGGCCCAGAAGCTGCCCCTAGAGCAGCGCATCCAGGAGACCTTTCGGAGATGGTGGAAATGTTCAGTATCTGGGCTGTGCAATGGGGTAGCCACGAGCCACAGCTGGTTTCTGAGCCCTTGAAGTGCGCCTAGTGTCAACTGAGAAGCTGAGTTTCAAATTTTGCTTACTTTTACTTAATTTAAATATAGTCCTATGTGACTGGGGCTACCCTCTTGGACGACACGGCCCCTGGGCTGCAGGCCCCACCCAGGAAATGTCGCCCCCACTCAGACCAGGCTACCCTCCCCTGCCCACAGGACAAGCAAGGCCTGCCCCCTAACCCCAACTGCCACCCTGCTGACCGTCCCTGCAGCCGCCATCATTTCCAGTCCCCCGTCTCTGGCCGCACATCCCCCTTCCGTCCAGGTCACAGTCCCCTCGGGCCTGCAGCGGTCTCTTTGGCCTCCCTGTTTTGCCTTAAGTCTCTCATTCTGAGCAGGGGTTCTTAACAAGGGGTCCATGAGCTCGAATTGAAATTCAAAAACACATAATTCTTGTGGGGACGTGTTGGTGTGGGTGTGATATATTTATTAAATAATACACAGGATAATATGGACTTAGTAAAGGGTCCCTGGTTTTCACTTGACAAGCAAAGGGTTCCGTGAAACAAAAAAGGTTTTAAGAACCCCTGTTCTAGGGATATAGCCGCTCCCCACAAAACCCACCAGTGGTCCATACCACTCTTACAGATAGACCTGCCTCCGAGGCCCCCCTTCACCTGGACTCTCCCCAGCCGTATCTTCTGCCGCCCACCTTCCAGTCCTTATCAGTTCCCCAGGTCAAGCCCCCTCTCTGACCTTCAGGCTCCAGATGCTGTTCGCTCTGCTCCCTGAGAAGTTACCCCCAGCTCACCCTTTCACCTGGCAGACTCCTGCTCACCCTTAGGTCTTAGCTTGAAAGTCACTTCCCAGGAAGCCCACCACGACTGCCACCAGCGTCGCCACCACCAGCAGACTATGTCACACGCAGAACATCCCTGGACCCCCTTCTACTTCCACTGCTGGAGCATTCGGCGCGCAGCACGGTCCGTGCCATGTCCTTCTCTGAGCCCTACCTGCCTGTAAGTTTGGGAAGGCACATGTGTGCACACCCGGTCCTGACCCGCAGCTGGTTCTCAGTAAACATTTGCTGAACGAGTGGATGAATGAACAAAGAAAGGAGCAGGACACAGTGGAATGAGTACTGGTATGTGTATCAGGAGGCCTAGGTTCTAGCCCTGGATCAGCCATGAACTTGTCAAGGGACTCTGGGCAACCTATAGCCCCTCTCTGGGCCTCAGTTACCCCATCTGTAAAATGGGGAGTCAGTTTAGATGATTTCTGGGTGATCCTCCACTCTGGCAGGTGATCCCATACAAGAAGTCAGGATGGAGAGATGAGGCTGCCGTTTGGAGAGGAGAGCTTGGCATGCCAGTAAAGACAGTCAGCCCCAAGGCCCTGAGAGCAAGAGGCTTGGCCTGGCTCAGTCTGAGGCAGAGGAAGCAAGGACCTGGGAAAAGGCCGGGGCACTGCCTGGCCAGCACCAGGGTCTGGGGGAGGAATTGAGCTAAAGCTCCAGGGGCAGATGCTTGTCCTTCAGCCTCCAGGGCCCTGAAATACCTGGGTGAGCCCCCCACTTCCCTGACAGCCTCCCCACCACCCAGCCAGGCCCTCTTCCTTCTCAGCCTGCGGGCCAAGGCCGCCTGCTCACAGCACTGAGCCCAGAGGCTCCCTCCACACGCAGGGGACCGTGGGTGGCCTGACAGAGCCCTCTGCACCCCAGTGGCCTGGCGGGGTGTGGCAATGAGCTGACAAGGGTATTCACTGGTGCACCGTAAGCTTGCCCTGTGGGCACCCTCCCTGTTGGCTGGTTCCTCGCCCTGACCATCTCCATGTAGAGAAAGGGTGGGTCCTGCCAAAATGGTCGCAGCACCCACCTCCACAGCCTGAGTTCCACGGCTTCCCAACACCTCCATTTTGCAAGCTCAGAAGGGTTAGGGTACGTGTTCCAGGTTGCCTGGCTTCTAAGTAGGAGTAGGAATAAAAACCCAGGCCAGCGGGACTCTGCCACCCTGCTCTTCACTATTGCCCACCACCCACTAAGTAGGAGCACCTCCCTCCCATTCCCCCACCCCCAACCTCCCCAGAAACCACTTGCTCCAGGACCTCGTCACAGCCCGCCACAGCCTCGCCTGCCCCTCCTCCTCTTCACCTGGCTCCTGGTATCCAGATGCCCATAAGTCACCAGGTCTCACCATCTTAATGGCCAGTCTTTCCTCTGGTGGCACAGTAAGACTGCATGTCCCCCCCAGATGGCCAGCATGATGCACACTAGGTGCTTCCTGAAGATCAGAACAGTGGCCTTTAATAAAGGGCATTTGGGGAACAGGAGACGACAGCTCAACATCCTTTTCTCAGCAAAATCTCACACACACACGTTGGGGACCATTCCAAGAGCCCCAGGATGAGAAACCCGGCTTAGGAACAAGATCGTGTGAGCTAATTCGTGCCCATTGTGGGCAGTGCCAGCGTGGCCCGCACCTGGGCCCTGGAGGCTTGGAGCCCTGAGCAGGAAGGGACCTGGACGCCGCCCCCGGCAAGGGTTGCCTTTCTGAGTCCCGCAGCCCCTTGGATGACTCACTCCTCTACTCCCTCTTCCCAACTGAACGTGGCCATAAAAGTCAGGCAGCGGCCGACCCTGAAGAAGGTTAGGGGGAGGGCCGCGGGGCCCAGCAGGCTTTGGCCCAGGCGCCGGGCACGCTTCCCGCCGTGTGGGCGCGGGGCCGCACCACGCCACGCACACCCGGCCCAGGAAGGGGAGCAGGGCAGTTCGCCCGCCTCTGCGCGCCTCCTCGCGCGTTACCTTCCTCCACCTGCCCTACGCGTTCCGGGCACTCCCAGCGCAGCACGCCGGGCGGGGGTCGGCGACAGGCGGCCGGGGGCGGGAGCCGCAGGACCACGCACACGCTGCCTGGTCCTCCCGGTCCCGGCCGGGCCGCGTCCGACTCTGCCTCCACCGCTCCCGCAGATAAGTTGGGCGAGTCCCGGCGCGGCGCGCGGCGCGGAGAGCGAGCGCCCGTGGGCACCGGCTGGCCGAGAGTTTGGAGGCTGCGCGAGGGGGCGCCGCGGGGAGCGATAAAAGCCAGCAACAAAGAGCACAGACCTCGTCCAGCAGTTGGTTGACTCGTCCCAAAATAGCCGTCTCCATTTGCTGCTCTGCGCGCTCGGCTTCCAGGCGCAGCACCCGGGCCTGCAGCTCGGTGGTCCGAAAGTGGGCGAGCAGGCTGAGCGCCAGCGAGCACAGGGCCAGCACCAGCAGCGCGCACGAGCCCGGGCCCGGCAGCCGCGCGCAGCGCCCCGCGGGCCCCGCGGCCAGCGCCCCCGGCCTCGGCGCGCCCAGCTCCCCAGGGCCGCGGGCGCCGGCGGCCGCCGCTTTCCGGGCGCGCTCCGCTATCATGCCCTGGCGGCTGGAGAACCAATAAATAAATAAATAGAATAAATAAGGAGGCGATCCAGACTGCGGGGCGGGGGGAAAAGGGCTGTGGCGCTGGAAAACGGCCCTTCCTTCGCTCCCGGCAAAGCGGACGGAAAAATCAGCGCCGAGGGGAAAAAGCCGAAAGACACCACCGGCGGTAATTGGGGTGCACCAAGATGAGGGGAAAAAAAATGACTTTGAAGAGTGTTCTCAGTCCAGGAAAGTGAGGGGAATCCGGCCGGCCCTGCTCTCCTCTTTCCCTTCAGGTAGTATCTGCAGCGTCCTCGGGTTGCTCCCGCGCGGTCGGCCCTTCTGGACGGCTCGCGTCTCCCGGGCGAGCCAGTTTCAGTCGCGGGGCGAAGGGGCGCACTTGGAGGGCCCCATGGGCAGAGGTGGGTCGTGGCCGCTGCCGAGGAGCACTGGGGCCGATTCCGGCGCCTGTGTAACTTGACACACTCGCCGCGGCTGTGCGGATCGGATGAGCAATCCGTGCTACTTCCCAAACTAATCTCTCCCGCCCCCCTCCCTCCTCCTCCGCTCCGCTCCTCCACCTCCTGCGGGGCGACGGCTGGGATTTGTTTATTTATGCAAACTCGCCCGGGGTGGGGGGCGTGGTGCGCTGGCCCCGCGGCCCCAGGCCACCGGCCCGGGAGCCCCTCTCCCAAGCGCCCTGTCCCCTTTGAAGTGACACTTGGGGTTATTTATAGGCAGGAAGGGGGTGTGGAGTGGAGCTGGGACTCCCGCTTTTCGCCTTTTTCTCGGATTCGCCCTGAGGGCCCGGTGGCCTTCGCCTGTACAGGGACACGGCTCCTTTTAATGATAAATTGGCAAAGCCAGTCTTTGGGACCCTCCAGGAGCCTGGCTGTTGTTGTCAGCGCATCCGGATAGCCCTCCAAGCCCTGAGCAGGCCTGAGCTCCCACCCGCAGCCCAAGCCCTCAATCCCTCCGTCCCCGAGAGGACTCCACCTTGCGTTCTGCACCCAGCCGATTCCTGCAGCTCCACCGGCGCGCCTGGACCACGTCTTTAGGGGGCAACAGAACTGGAGCCCTTTTGTGACTTCCAGGATCAAGACGTGACAACAGCGTAACACCTGAGCAGAGGTTTACTGCAGGGCATCTGAGCGGCGGGTCAGTCCTGCTGCGGGCCCTGGCCTGGACGTGAGAACTGTTCCATCCATCTCTGCTGTCCCACCAGCCTGCCCCAGCCATCCCAGCTACTGCCTTCCTTGAAAGGTGAGCAGTTCCCACACATACTCATGCGCCACGTGGGAAGGACTCCTTCCCTATAGCTTACCCTGCTCCCTCCTGCTTTTATTTCCTAGCTCCAGTGGAGAAAGCTGGTGGCCTGCAGGACATTTTCTGGTTTCCTCTGAGCCCCTCTTTCTTTTGGTCACCTCCCAGAGATCTTATCTCCTTGCACCCCGGACATTCCTGCAAATGAAGTGGTGGGATGGAGTTAGTGGAGGAAGCCTACCTGCCTGGAACAGCAGGCAAGGGTGAGAAGGCTGGCTTCCTGCTGACCTTGAAATGTGAAAGAGGCTGGGGGTGGGGGGTGGGGGGTGGGCTGTTGGTATGAATCTGTTTTATAATGACAGGATGTGACAGTCCCCGCTTCAGGCGTTATATATGACCTGGTGGGCCTTAGTAGATAAAACAGTCTCACGGCACACCTAACAAACAAGAGCGTTGAGCTGGTAATATAGTACTTAAAATGATTGAAATACTGCTGATGCTGGGTCAGCCAGCCACTGTAGAGGATATTGGGATAGAAAATGATGCAACAGAAAGGGCGGGGACTCAAGAGCTCCAGTCCCAGCTCTAGCATTTCCCTGATGGGCGCCTTGGGTGAGTGAGCCTTGGTTTCCCCATCCCTGTGGTGGGATGTCCCAATTCTGCTGCAGGGAGGGAGAAAACTTTGAGAGAACCCAGGGGTGTTGTCAACCACCAGGGGGCATTCGAGAGTTTCTGTACTGCCAGGAACTGGCCAGGGGATGCAGGGACTTGGACTCGGCTTCCTTCTCCCTCAGCTCTCCCAGGCTAGTGGAATGGAGGAGCTGGGGCTTCACTTCACTCCTTCTTTCTTTTGCATGCTGATCTTTGCCTTTGCTGGGTTCTAGAGGCCCTCAGGAATGCCCAGGCAGTGACACCTAGAAGGGTTGGGGCTGGTGTCTGGAGGGGAAGGAGGAGGGTGCAGTGCTGGCCTGAACTCTGGAGTAAGGAACCCAGCATCGGAAGTAATTTCTCCAAACCCTGGAGACTTCCAGGAGGCCTCCAGTCAGAGAAACCCAGAAATAAATCCCAGTTTCATCGATGCTGGGGTTCCTTACCACCTCTGAGCCTCAGTTTTCACACTTATTAAATGGACTTATAATAAAGATCCTGTACCTCCCTGATTGGGAGGACATAATGAGGTAACGCCCAGCACAGAGTAAGCACTCAATGATTGGTATTCGTCTCCTTCTTTGGGAATCCATGGCTGCTCATGCCAGCTTAGGCACAGCTACCTCTGGGCTCCCCGTTGTAAAACAGGAAGAAATTCTAATTCCAAGAGAAAGTAAGTGAGTCACAGATAATCTCTCTTTTCCCACGGCTGATAGCCGGGGGTAGCGGTTTGTGGGAGGCAAGCCTTAGCCTCAGTTGAGGAGCCCTATTCCCAGATATCCCTGCCCTTCTTCCTCCAGTGTCTGAAATTCTTACCCTGGGGAATTTTTCCATTTAGGCTAAGCATTGCCTACCCCAGGCAAATGTTATATTGTAATTGTGTTTATTTCGAACCCCTCTTTCTGCAGAGGTAGGGAAGTGAGGCAGGGGACACAGAGGTACAAAGACCCTGCCTGCCCTCCAGGAGCTCAAAGTTGAGTGGAGAAGATAAGACCTATTCAGAAAAACTGCCATGAAGAGCAGAAGAGTGAAAATCCACAAAACTGCAAGTGTCTTAAAGAAGGCGCTTTGGAGGTTCCCAGGGAAAAGGGCAGGGACCCTGTGGTTCAGGATGACTCTGTGTTTGCAAGGAGATAGAGAACCTTCAGTACTACCCAAAAGAATGTGACTTTGATCTGTGATCGCAGATCTGCAGATCTCCTACATAAAAACAGACATTCTGGGGCTCATTTCAGAGAGCTAAAAAGAAATAAAAAAATATGCATACTGTCTCTATTGTACCTAAAGTATTTTCCATGTTTTCCTGCCTCTGCACTTTTGCTTCTGCTGGACCCTCTGCTAGGACGACCAGCCGGCCTTCACCCAGCGGCTGTCTGCAGCTTAATGTCCCACTAGCTCCTCGAAGCCCAGTTTTCCCGAGGGAGCACCTCTCCTCCCCTCCCTGCGCCTTCCCTTTCCCTGAAAGCCTTCCCATCCCGGCTCCTGAGCCCCCACCATCCCATCTTCCCTTGTCTCTTGGCTTCTCCATCTTCTCTGCAGACCCCTCTTCCTTTCTCCCTGTCAAAACTGGTGGTCAAACCTCCTCACACTCTGTTGCAGGTCCTCTCCTGGGCTCTTCCCCCCGGGGACTTCACCTGGCCACACGCCAGAATCACCTGTGGGAGGCCGCAGGAGAAGAGACACCTGCTGTTTCATCTGCCCTGAGCTTATTCCTCCTGTCTCCCCAGTTTCCCTTGCGAAACCTTCTCTCTCTCAGTGCCTGTGGCTCCGATGGGGTTGACCCCATTCTCGGCTCTAGGGTAGATGAGCGAAACATAATCAGTTAGGATGTCCCATCTTCCCTGGTGACAGTGATTGGCCATGGGGTCGTGTTCAGGCCAATGTGAGTCTGTCTGGTATGACTGGGAAGGGGCAGCTACTTCTTTGCAAAAAGGATGCCAGCAGGAGCTGCAGGGGGCACCTGGTGACTGTTGGTAAAGATCCTACCTGAGAATGCAGCCCATCCAGAGGTTGGTGGACATACAGACAGACTGAGGCCTGAGACATTTAGACCTCTGGATCAAACTGTGCCTGATGCTCATCATGCCTAACTTTAAGTTCAATGAGTCAACCAGTTAGTTCTCTTTTTGCTTAAGCCTCTCTGAGTGGGGTGTCTTCTCTTGCAAGTGAAAGGGCCCAGAGTCACAAATAAGGCCTCACCCCAACTTCCAAGTCAGACTCTCTTTGTGGTGGGAGTTGAGGGCAGGGAAACCTGGTTCCCATCCTGTTTATAAAAGCTCCCCCAAAGGACTGGAATGCCCTGCAGTGCGTACTCCCCCAGGAGGACTTGTCCATCCTGTGCCCCCCACCCCTGCTGATGACTTCACAAGCCCATAGCCGCACTTCCCGTGCCCATGGCCATCTGCCCTCTGGCAGCTCCCCTCGGCCCCACCCTCACCCCTCGAACTTCCCCACGCTCTTCCCGTTGAGTCCCATTGGGGGGTGGGATTGGCATCACCCTGTGCCTCAGGCCGGGTGATGGCTTTCTCCCTCACCCTTACTTCCTCCATCCGCTTGGGGCCAAGTCCTGTGGACTCCACCTTCTTGCTTCTCTCATCTCTGCTCCTCCTTTCTGATTTCCGTGCTCCCTCGGCCTGCCCCAGGCCTAGCTCTTTAGACAGGCTGACCACGCCCACGCAGCAGCCGCAGCCGCCCAGGCCAGCCCAGGGACGCCTGGACCGGGACCTGCCACCGCCCCCCCCTCCCCCTCTGGACTCCCTGTTCTTTATTTCTCTCCCAGGCTTCTCGACCGCTGCCACGACAGCCCCGCCTCCAGCTCTGCCTCTGGCTCCTGCGTCTGCTAAGCGAGGAGCCAGAAGGGCCTGGGCCCCTGGCGGCTGGCGGGGTCGAGCTGCCGGTCTAGCCTGGACTTCTTGTGAATGAGAGGTAGCCCACCTCATCTGGGCCACTCTTGTCCTGGTTCTGCCTTGGGCAGCCTGAGCCCCATCCTAACTATGACCTGTGTCCAGCCCTTCAACTAAGCTTGGAGTTCCTCGAGAGCGGGGGACGGCCGTGTTCACCTCTGCAAACTCAGCCCTCGGCTCTGAAGATGCCATTTCCTCTTAGGCAAAATTTCAAGGTTGTTGGCAAGCGAGGGGAAGTGGAGTGGCCTGCACTCGTCAGTGTATAAGAGCTTTTCTAGCCCTCCAATTCATTCATTCAGCAAATGTTCATGGAGCACTCTTCAAATGCCAGGCGCTGTGCTAGAGACACAGCCGTGAACGGGACAGGCTAGTGGTGGAGGCTGAAAGGTGAGTGCTAAGATGCAGGAAATGGAGGGTGCTTGGGGGCACAGAAGAGGTGCCTCGGGTAGGCTGAGGGATGAGAGCTGAACAATGGGCAGAGTTAGGTGAAGGGGTGCAGGAAGCATGGCAAACAGGGCCCGCCTGTGCGGAGGCCTGGAGCGGCAAGCCTGGCACCCGGGGGAAGCTGTGGCTGGGTGCGGGGTGCTGAGGAGGTGGGTGAATGAATCGGGGTTTGGACTTTGTCCTGAGGGCAACGCAGAGGCATGAAGGCACCCTGCTCCCATGCTGGATGTCCCTTTTGGAGTAGAGGTGAGACGAGCCAGGCAGGCATCTTCACGGGCTCAGGCACTCGGTATTGCCTTGGTACTGCCCGTAAGATGAAATCATTTTGCCCCAGCTCAGGACTCTGGGCACAGCAGTGTGTGGCGTCACTGGGGGGAGTCCTCTGGGGCCCTGAGGCCAGCCTGAGACTCTGAGTTGGAGCTGCGGACCAGACATTTGGAAATGCCTTTTCCTGAGTCCTCACTTCCTTCCTGAGCAACTGCCGCCAGCGATCAGTTCACTGGCTGTGACCCTGCCGAGCTGGGGGAGGGGTCGAGGGGCAGGGGCTGCAGATGTGCGGGGGAGGGCCAGCCCTGTCCAGCAGGTCCTGGGAGTCTTGTTAACTGGGGCCAAGATAAACTTTCTAATTAAGTTAAGAACAGAGCCAAGTGCAGAGGCTCTCCTGATAAAAACGCCTGGGAGACCCTCCTCAGCAGGTCGAGGGGCTTGGAGGAGTTTGGGTGCCTACAGTTTCAGGCCATGAGGGCCGGTGTACAGGTATGGGTGGGCGTGGCCCCCAGCTCCCTTCTGTTTAGGGTCTTAGCATGCGTGCTTGCCTTCATCTGCTCTTGTGTTCTGGCTCACGTGAGATCATGCACGTCTCTGCACACATGTACAGGCAATCGTGTTCAGGGCAGTGCAAATGCTGGGGGCGACCAGGGCTACCCCCAGGCCACTCCCAGTATGTGTGTGCTTGCGTGTGCCTATATACAGGTGCCTAGAAAGTGGGGTGTGCTGACGTCTGTGTGGGTAATCTGTTTTGGTCTAGCCGCATATTCGAGAACACATACCTGCTACTGAAAGGCCATGGTCCCGCCCATGTGGAGAGGTGGTGATAGCTGTGATCAGGGACAGTTATCTCCAGTATCTGTAACCGCATAACAAATGGCCCCAAAACTCCAGGGCTTAAATTGAACAGTTTTATTATTTCTCACAGTGCTGTGAGTTGACAGGTCTCAGCTGAGTGGTTCTTCTGCTCCAAATAAGGTGACTGAGGTCAAGCATGTGGCTGCTCTGTGGGAGCTTGGCTGGGAGCTCAGCAGGGGCTGGAACACTCCATAGTTTCTCATCCTCCAGGGGCTCGCTCCTCCTAGCATCCAGATTGAGCTTCTCTATAACATAGCTGCTGGCTTCCAAAGGGTGCGTTCCAAACGCCGAGCTCCAGTGGGCTTGTCTACACTTGCTAATGTGTGGTCCACTGGAGGCCATAAAAGTAACTGTCTACTCCAGCCAGTGGGGCAGGTTAGTGGACCTGGCCAGAGGATTGTTTAGCTCTGGAAAGTAATTTGGGGAATGTTGTGGTTAGAAAAGACCGTGCCCAACTGTCAATTCTTCCCAGCCTCGCTCTCTCATATTGACCTCTTCCAGAAGCATCTGGAGGCCCAAATAGCCCACATCCCTCTGGTCTCAGGCGGTGTGAGAATAATTCAGCAGATGCTCCTACCTGGCCTCCTCCCAAGGTGAGGGCTGGACATCTCTGGGACCCACTTTCTGCTCACTTTGAGAGTGTTCCAGGTGGCATCAGGCCCTGGCTCCACTGCTTACTAGCTGTGTGACCTTGGGTGAGTTGTGTAGTCTCTCTGCACTTGTGTTTTTAATCCGAAATATGTGGAAAACAATGCCTACTTCCAAAGGGCATTGTGAAGATTAGACATGATGATGCACACAAAGAGCTGGGTCAGTCCTCAGAATATGGGAGTCATCGTGGCTATTGTAACAACTGCAGAGTCTAGGAACATATAGCAAAGGCCAGACAAGAGTTTGTGCCTCCGCTCAAGCCTTGTGTTCCTGCAGCTGAGAGGAAAGACACTGCTTGCCCATTTGCACAATCTCTGTGTGCAGGAAAGAAAATAGCAGTGCCAGGCAGCAAGAACTGAGGGTCAAACAGGAAGGCAGATGAGAAATGCCTTGAAACCTGGGGAAGGAGAGATGGGTAGAAACTTGGAATTGGAGTGAAGATTCAAGGAAGGCTTCCTGTGAGAAGTGAGATCTGAGAGGGGCCTTGAGCATGGCAGAATCCAGACAGGGGAGAGGACTAGGAGAACCAGGCAGAAGTTCCCAGATTTTGTGGTCCATCCTTGCCAAGGACTTGCCATGTGACTTCCCAACCCCCAAGAGCCAAAGCCATCTGTTCCTTCCTCCCCTCTCAAGTGGCATGGGCTGGCCATTTGGCATACATGGCAGCACTGCCATTCTGAAACCATTGGCAGACATCACTAATCAACTACTGAACACACACAGACACACTGGTTACATTTCTCAAAGCAGAATGTGATTGCCAATTTATGGAGGTGAGTACATGAGCTAAAAGTATTTGGTCAATTCAGGTTGAGTTGAATAAAAAGTGTTGTCTTTGAAACCCAGAAGCTCTGAGCCCTGGCTTCTCCATCTGCAAAAAGAAGTGTGCCTTTCATTAAGGACCTTAACCTCTCTGGACCTCAGCCTCCTGCTTGGGGCAGAGCAATATTAATCCCTTCTCAGGGGAACACTGAGAAACTCAAATGAGGTCATGTGTGGAGGCCCCTAATGAGGTACAAAATCCAGAGGAGACAATGGTGTTGGTCACGCGGCAGCCAGACGTCAGAAACCACAAGCAGTGCGTGCGTTAGGGCCCTGTTTGCAGCTTTTTGGAGGAAGAACAGTCAATTGAGGAGTGAGAGCGAGACGCAGACCCTCAGAGCTGTCAGCCTGTGGAACAGGACTGGGGATCTGGGCCTCAGCGCAGAGAGGGTGGAAGTAGCCCAGGACCTGAGCTCCCCGTGACAAGCAGGAAGAGCTGTCGGAATGGCAGGCAACTGCGGTTAAGAGACAGATGTTTCTGGTTGACAACAGCCAGGTAACGAAGAGCCCAATTAGTTTACGAAAGCCCATCCCTGTTTCCCAGCATTTGGGATGTTCAGGTGACGGCGTTGTGTCTCAGCTTGCTCTTCTGTCCCCGTGACCTCTGTCCATCCTCACCGCCGGGAACTCTTTCTTGACCTTGAACTCTGTCTTTAAATCTCAACTTTGGAGTTCTCCTGGTTTGAAGTGGGATGAATCCCCACCCCTTGCCCAGAAGGACCTTTGTAAATGCCCCAAAGCTCCACTGCAGGCATCAGCAGAACTGAGCACAGACAGGGTGTTGCCCACCGGCCCCAGGTTCAAGCTCTACCCGGTACGTGGCCATGGCCATGGTTAGCAAATCCAGAAGGAAGCTTTGCCCACCCGCAGGAGCTTTTGTCCTTCTAGTTCCTTCTCCAGCAGTAGCTGCAAAGGCAGAGCCTCCTGGAACATTTGTTCCCATAAACCTCATTACAAAGGCCCTTTCCCTCTCTCATTTTCCTAAAGGCAGTTGCTTTGTTAAGGTCATTTCTGAGATGGGGGAAAATGCCCTGTTTGTCTTTCTTGCATAGCAACCCCCCCGCCACCCCCCAGTCAGGAAACGTGAGGTCTTGCTTTCCTCGAGTGATTGTTCCTGACATTAGCTGGCTGCCAACAACCAGGTCTGCTGCAGATACATTAACTTGGGCCTTCCCTTGGCTTTACAAGGCTCGGGACAACATCTGGAAACAGATGTTGAGCAGGAGCAGGAGGCACAGAGCCAAAAGCAAGTCCCGGGCCTCCAGGGGAGGGGGAAGAGATGTGCAGACGGCCCCAGCAGGCTGCAGGAGAAGAGCTAGTGTGGGAGATTTGCACCTTTGAAGGTGCAGCCCCATCACACCCAAGGATGCGGGGCAGCCCAGGCCCGAGGGCCGTTGCTGCAGAGGTGCTGAGCGCTGGCCCCACAGCTCCCTCTCCACTCCCATTCTGCAGCCAAGGACTAAGAGGCAAGCTCTTTGACCATGCCAACCTTCTTGTCTCCCACTAGATGGTAAATTCCTGAATGGTTGGAGACTTGGCCAAACTCAAATTTGTTGAGGTTCCAAATGTGAAGTTTAGGATTGAGCAAATTAAGGTTTTTGGGAAGAGTACTGGTGATGGTGGTGGTGATGGGGAGTGTGTGGATTCAAACTAGGGTGCCTGCCTGCTCACTAAGTTTCCCCAGGTGCTAGGTATGTCCTGGGCACATGTCCCAAGATGGGCCAATTACAGAATCGCACATTTCCAGCCATTATGATTAGCCCAAAGGATGACTAAGCTGGATCAATTGGGGAGCTTCCCTGGGATTTTTCTATTTGAATTTGGGACATGGAATTTCTTTTGCTCTGGGCTCACTATGCAGGTAGGACATAAGTCCCTGAAGCTCACATGGACAGGGCTCTGTCTACAGAAGGAGAGAATTAAATGGACTATGGAGAGAAGCAGAGATGAGAGAGAGGGGAGAAAGTGTCCCATAAGTGTTTGAGTCCCTTGGGCACTGTCGCCTGTAGGATGGTCTTGCCCTTTTTCAGTTTGGTATGTGAACCATAAACCCCAGCTCTCTTCTTCTCTCCCTTAAGCTAGTTGGCTTGGGTTTCTGTTACTTGCTACCAAGGGGTTCTGACTGACCTTGAGCAGGAACTGGTCATGGATTGTAGATTGTCATGTGAGAGACCCTGATGCTGATGTGGTGGTAGAGGTGAAGACGAATGCTGGGGATAGAGGTGGTCATGGTGATACACCATTGGTATTGCCAATAAAAATGGTGGTTGGGACCATGGTCCAGAGGAGATGCAGCCATTGATGGACTGAGGTTAGTGCCGGAGGTGGCTGTGGTGGCCACGAGATTGCTTGTTCAGGATGATGGTAAGGCTTTAACCAGCCTCACTGGATGTTTTAGTTTGCCAAAAAATTGCCAATGCAAAGTCAGAAAATGTATTGGCTTTTATAAAGGGGATTTATTTGGAGTAAAATCTTACAGTTCAAAGGCTGTGAAAAGTCCATACCAAGGCACCATCAGAGATGCTTTCTCACCACAGTCGGCTACTGTTGATCCTGGCCTGTTGCCACATGTGGCAAGATGGCTGCTCATCTCTGTGAGGTTTCAGACTTCCCCTCCAGAATCTACCATCTTTTGGAGCTCAGCTGTGAGCAACCAGGCATAAGGCTTGTGTCTTTCCCGGCCTCCTGTATCAGTCTCGGCTGTTCCACTCTTTTCCCAAGTTCAGCTGCAAGCTATCAGGCATACTGCAGGGCTGGTTTCCTATTGAGGTGCTCCATGGGTCCAGCCTCTTGGGAGCTTCATGCTTAAGCAATCCTCTCTCTCACATTGCAGATTCAATTACGACAGTTTCCTTTTTTCTCATCTATGTGAGTCCATTTATATCAGAACCAGCAAGAAGGTGGGCACTCAACCCCCTTAGTCTGATCAAAAGCCCTAAAGCAATCTTATCAAGTAATCTAATCAAAGGTGCCCCAGCTGAATTTAATGCAATCAAAGGGTATCACACCCAGAGGAATAGATCCATTCACACACATAACTTTTCTCTTTTGGGGATTCATAAAATAATCTCAAGCTGCCACACCAGGGTATATGTCTCAAAAGCACATGCCCAAAAGACCCAGAGAATGGATTATTTTGAAAGGACAGAGGGAGGTGGGGAGGGAGGAGAACAAATTCCTAGCTGGACCTGGGAAGAATGTTCCAGATGGTACCCCATAGAACTTCAGAATCATATTGGAACCTTTTGGAACAGAAAACCCCAAGTCCTCAACCCCCTCAGGTCTTTTTGAGAATTCCAGGTGCCTCCAGCCAGGAGGGGTAGCCTGTTTTAAACAGCAGGTGAGAGGAACCTGGGGCTGCATTGTTAGTCTGTGGGAGAGCAAACATAAAAAAGCTCCACACCTCATGTCTAACCATTTGTTCTTCATCTTTGAATATCTGTTTATCATGACCTAGTTGGTGAAAACGAGTCCCTTCTGGAGAATAATAATAGCTCATTTTTATTCAGCATTTACTCTGTGCCCAGCACTGTGGCTTCATAGACATCAGCTCTCATAATGATGGGTATTACCATTCTCCCATTTAGCAGATGAAGAAACTGAGGTACAGAGAGGTCTGTAGCTCACCAACACCCTGTTAGAAGGCAGAGTGAGAAGCCAGGTGGTCTGTCTCCATGTCCCACACCCAACCACAGGAAAATGTGCTCGGCCCCTTCCCCAGGCCCCTCCCTTGCATCCCCTTCTCCCTGGGATCCCCTGGAGGAAGCCACCTGCATTAGGGAGCCAACTGGCCGTGCCGACGCCCACGTGGGAAGGAGCACCGATCAAGGAGGGCTGGTTGTTGCGAAGGGGCCTGCCTCCTCTTTGGGGTCCAGTCACTCCTCCCAAACAGAGGGCTCAGCCTGCAGGAGTGAGCACAGAGCTCCAAGACTGTGTAACAGACAAAAAACTGTAAGTCTCACTTAGAGTTGGACAAGCCTGTGGGCTAGTAACTAACTTCTCTGAGGCTCGATTTTCTCACCAGTGAAGTACGAATAATAATGCTTCCTTCCGAGGTTATTGAGAGCGTTGGGCATGAGACGTGTCTAGCCCTGTGCCTGGGACATAGTAAGTACTCAATAAATGGCAGCCACAGTTATCATACAGATTAGCTCAAACTCCAGTTCTCTCCACCGTTGTTCCCATCGACGAGCGAAAGCCTGCCCTGCGAAGGGGAGAGGGGCCTAGGAGGGGAGAACTGAGCGGCTGAAAACCCCAGACCTGACTTGGCTAGCAGGAGGGCCGGTGCTGGTCGCTGCGCTATCTCCCTTCCCCAGAAGTTAGCTATCCCCAGAGCTGGATTGCTAAAAATAAACACACCCCATTTCCACAATGGAAAGTTTTCTTTAAAAAAAAGAAAGAAAGTAAAACGTTCTCCTGTCAAGTCCTTTGGCCAAAAAGCACGCAGAAAGATAAATGAAGCCTTTTACACAGACTCCTGAGGTTCCAGCTCTGGGCCCCACCCTGTGGCCACAGCTGGGGCTTTGGTGGAGTCTCCTGCAGCCTCAGGCGCCAGGCTCCCCAGTGTCCCTGGGAGGCCTGTGGGGCCCCCCTTCTATGGTGGCAATGTCCTTTTGTAGATAAGGGACCCACCTTGCCTCTCATTTTTAGTTATCCCTTCCTGGTGGAGCCCCCTGAAGGCACCGGGAGCCACCGTGTCACCCTGGCACCCAGCACTGTCCATTTGGCTATAGTTTGGAACCTGTTTCTCGTAGCCCCCACGGCCACCCCACATCATGGCCCAGACAGGTGAAAATCCTTGTCCAAGGTCACCCAGCAAGTGCATGGCTGATCTGGGGCAGAGGGAAGGCTTCCAGCTTCCGGCCCAGAATCTTCCATACCCGCCACTCTGTCCCACCAAAGACCCATAAGGAAACTCATGTCAAATCATCAGTCTGGGGTGTGACGTGGAAGTCTCTGCACATGGAGTCACAAGATACGGACTCTTCACGCTCTGCAGGACCCCGTAGGTCACCGCATGGCTCCGAGTGTCTACTGTCTCATCTGCAAAACAGGGACAACGAGGCCAACCTCCTGGTGTTGTAGCACGGAAGGGCCTAGAACACCGAAAGGACTCAGTACACAGATTCACATTATGTGAAAACCGGTGTTGTTTTCCTTGGAAGGATGTGGGGACTTCTGAGTGACTGACAATTAATTAGGCTATTCTGAATTTTCCAGTTTTTCTACTATGAATGTTACAGCTTCTCTAATAAGAAAATATTTTTCTTTTGGTTTTAAATAAGACACACACGAGATCTCTGTGCTTGTCAACTCGTGGTCCTTTCATAGTGCTATTTGCGTCAATCAGGAAAAGAAGTCTTTGGGATCAGGCCTCTGATATCATGGCAGAATTCCCAAGGAGCCAGGCAGGCTCCAAGGCAGAGATTTGCCGGCGGGAGGTGTACTGGGGAGGGAGCGGAAGGGAGGAAAAAGTACAAGGATCCCGCAGAGCTCAGCAGCTGGGTAGTCCTTGAGACTTGCCCCGCATTGAGTTAAGGGGGCCTGTCTCTGTACTGCCCACACCCAGCACCGGCCCTTGGGTGCAGGCTGCCCCCAAAGAGGAAGCATGATCTCAGGTGAGGCCTCTCCCTCCAGCAGCTGACACCCTGCAGCCGGGGAAGCTGTGTCTCTGTTCAGAAGGGGAACCTGGGGGGTCTTTTCCAGCTAAGCTAAAGCTGGCACTGCAGAGGGCAGAAGGGGCAGAAGCAGAGCTCCTGGTGAAAAGGCCCCAGTCCCTAGAGCCTGGCAGGCCAGAGCTGCACGCACTTAACCCCTGCCGTCACCTCTGGCATTTCTGTGGCTGCATCTGAGCTCCCTATTTTCCCTGCTTCCCCAATCTGAGTCCTGACACTCCATCCGCGGGGAGCCTGGGGATGCAGCTTCCCAGCTGGGGAATTCCAAGCCTCTTGCCAAGCCACAAGGATCTTAAAAGAGGCTTTGCACACGGAGCATCCTCCCAAACGCTCAGGAGCTTTGCATCTCCAGAGGGAAGGCTGCCTGTCCATCTCCAGGGGCTCCTCCAGGTACTTTTGCTGTTGTGTACCTGAGAGAAACATTCCTGAGTACAACCCACACACGTGGGCTTCCCAGACTTGGAAGCAGTTCAAAAATGTTTTGAGTGTATCTGTTAGAATACACAGAAAATCTGACCCACACTGGCTGAAACAATAAAGTGAAGATCTTGGCTCACCTAATCGGAAACTTTGAAGGTCTGGCTTCAGGTGATGCTTGATTCAGAGTTCAGCAGTGTCATTGTCTTTGTTTCCCTCCCTCCCTCCCTCTCTTCCCCCCTCTCTCTCTTTTTTCTTTCTCTGCCCCCTTTCTTTTCCTCCCTCCCTCTCCGCACTCTCGCTCTCTGCTGCTGCTTCTGCTGTGCAGCTTCACCCTGAGCCTGGCTTCTCTCATGCCCCGAGATGGTGGCTGCCCAGAGCTCCCAGGGCTCCGTGCTTTCCCACTCACATCCTGCACTAGCTTAGGTCACACGCCCACCCCTGGACCAGTCTCTGTGGGCAGGAGGAGGGGATGTGCTAACTGGCTTCAGCCCTGGTGTGGATGCAGGTTGAGTCAGCTTCTAAATCATTATCCCCAAACAGAAGCCAGGGCTGCTGGGAGGGGCACATGGGTCCCCTGAGGCCACCACCAAGTGCTCAGAGTGGCTCATGGTGCTGTGGGCTCCACAGCCTCTCTAACAGCTAAAACACACAAACCCTTTAAGAACAGTGTATTAGTCGGCCAAAGGGGTGCTGATGCAAATTACCAGAAATTGGTTGGTTTTTATAAGGGGTATATATTTGGGGTAGGAGCTTACAGATACCAGGTCATAAAGCGTAAGTTACTTCCTGCACCAAAGTCTATTTTCACGTGTTGGAGCAAGATGGCTGCCGACGTCTGCCAGGGTTCAGGCTTCCTGCGTTCCTCTGGGCTCAGCTCCTCTGTTTTCTCCGTAAGGTCAGCTGTGGACTCTCAGGCAAACGACTCTGTATCCCTCTCTGGGACTCCAGCTTCAGCATCAAACTCCAACATCGAAACTCCAACATTGAAAGCCCCTAAGGCTGCCCTTTGCCATGCCTTTTATCTGTGAGTCCCCACCCTTTCCCCTGACATAAGAGGTTTACATGATTACTTAATCAAGGAAACCTATGAATCCAATATAATCTAATATGCCCAGAGGAAAAGTTCAGTTTACAAACATAATCCAATATTTCTTTTTGGAATTCATCAATAATATCAAACTGCTACAAATAGCATATACATCTTCAGGGTTCCTCACAACTGATGTCAGAGGTGGGTGCTCCTAGGGCTCCAACTGTTCATTCTCAGGGCCTGTCGCGTAGGCTGCTGGTAAGGGCTAGTTCTCTTTAGTTGCATGGTGGGAGTTTGTTATTTTTAGTACAGATTATGAGCACTTTGCCCTCCTTGTGGGACCAGTGCTGGAGGAGCCATGCGGTGTAGGATTAGCCAATCAGTGCTGTCCACTGTCTTGAGCTCAGGTGATTGGCTCAAGGATGGACACATGATCCCATCTGAGCCATTGTCAGCCAGGCCTAGGAGTTTGCCTCCCATAGTTGGGAGAAGAAAAGCTATCTTTCCTGCTGAATTTGAACCTGGAGCTGCGGGCAGCCATTTTTCCACAGCTTGGAGCCTGAAAATGAAGATACCTGGAAAAGAGTAAGGCTGAAAATGGACCAGTGCTGCATCCTACTGACAGTTTGAAACCTTGGCACAAGCTGCACCTGAAGCCAGAACTACTGTGGACTTTTCAAAAATATGTTCCAATAAATTCCTGTTTCGTTCAGGCTTGATGAGTTGGGCTATCTGTCACTGGCAACCCAAAGAATCCTAGAGTTTGTCTTATTCCTACCCCCACTCTGCCTGGCTGAAAGCTCCTGATTTCTCTTGTGCAGAACCCAGGTTTTCAGCAAGGAAACTGTTTCCCCACCAAAAGCTTCAGCTTGGAGGTGTCAAAACATGGGGTGTGATAAAAAAAAAACCAACGTTGTCTATAATGGCCAAAGGCACACTGCCAGGCCATCTCTTCCAGCTGGGGAGGAGCACAGAGCATAACTGGAGAAAGAGGGGGCTCCAAAGGGAGCCAGAAGAGAAAGCAGTCAAGATCCCACTCTGACGAAAGCAAAACCGGGGGAGCTGCTGGTCCCTCCCCAGGGAAATTAAGCCTGGCCGTTGGGAATTTTTCTCAAGAGAATGTGCATGGCTTTGCTGCACATCCCCTCGCAGGCTCTTCCTCAAATGGCTAAATAATCTGGAGGGCTCTGCTATGTATTTTTCATTCCACATACTAGTCACTTTCCCTGCCTGTGCCAGCCAGCCAAATTTAACCCCAAAGAGACATTCTTCTTATGAATTCATGTTAATGGAATCCCAAAACTTGCAGAATCAAATGTCAAGTGTCCATGGTGTAGCTTTGCATATGACCAGTTCAGCAAATGTTACCAGCACCTCTTCCAGCCAGACCCGAGATCGGCTGGACCCTCTATGTGAGTGCTGACGTCACCCACGGGAGTGAGACGCACCTGCTCCTCAAAGAGCTCAGAGTTGGTGGAAGGTGGCTGAGAAAGCTGAGCTATAAGACAAGCCGAATAAAGAGAGGACAGACGAGAGTTAGTGTCGGAGCGCTGTGTTTTGAGAATGTCGCAGGAGGTGGGGTGGTGGTGGGAGGCAATCGTGGCAGAACTTCACAGAGGGGCTGCCATGGGGCTTACGCTTGAACTTCACCCTCTGCTGTCTAGGGAGAGGCTGGAAGGTTTTCTGGGCTGAGAGAGCAGAGCCAGCCCAGCACAAGACCATGTCCTCATCCTTCTCCCCCATCTTTCTTAGGCCAAGTGTACATTGCTGGGTGTCTGCATCTACAGCTCAGAGAGGGGTATGGAAAGGCTGTACGCAAGGGGGTAACTTCACTGTCACATGTGGGCCTTATCCTTCATGCAGCTGTGACTTTTTCAGCCAGGACTTTTCTTCCTCAGGCCAATCTGAGAAGCTCAAAGGAAAGCCGGGAATTGTAGGTCTCACAATGTCATAGTGGGTTCTACACCAGCCTGCTAGGAGAGAGCCCCCTGGTAAATACTGCAGCTGAAAGCGTAACTGCTCACAACTGGCCACGTTAGCTCGCCAGCCAAAAGAGGTTGATGCTGGAGGTGGGAGCGGGGAGGGAGTGTGGATTAAATGAAGACCTGGCTCAAAATGGGAAATGTAGGTAAGAGGGGTGGGGCAGATGCAGGAGCTCTGTATGGGGCATAGAAGATGAATATTGTATTGGAAGTTTGGGAGCTCTGCTGTGTGACTTTGGGTCCACCACTCAATCTCTCTGTGCTTCATCTAGGAAACAGGCAAGAGTAAAACACAGGGAACTCTGATGGTGGGTGGTAATATATTAGTGATCAAATACTGTATAATAAGTCACCCCCAAAACTTAGTGCTTACACAACAGTATTCATTTGTTATCACCCCCAGTACCTGTGGCGCAGGAATGCAAGAGCAGCTTGGCTGGGTGGTGCCAGCTTGCAGGTGTCTTGTCAAGTTGCTGTCAGATGTTGGCCGGGGCTGCCGCTTGCCTGGGGCTGAAGAGCGCACGGTTTGGGTGGCAGAGCTCGGTTCCTCTCCTTGTGGACGTCTCCGCAGGGCTGCCACTCCCCTCGTGACTAATCCGAGGGACCTGAGTGGAGGCTGCATGACACTTCTGCTGTATCCCGTTAACCACACAGGTCAGTCGCGATTCAACGTGGGAGGCGGCTACCGAAGGCAGGAATATTAGGAGGCGAGGACCGCCAGGGGCAGCTTGGTGGCTAGCTGCCACCGAGCTCTGTCCTCTGGCTCGTGACTCTCCCAGTGCAACAACGCTCACACCCCTTCCCCAGCCCCCCAAAGTCTCCTCCCATTCCAGCATTGGCTCAAAGTGCAGCCTCCCCTCGTCTAAATCAGGCCCAGGTGTGGGTAGGCTTTTGAGTTCCACGAGCATGGTTCAGTTGACGGTGGCTTGAGGAGCTCGGAGGGATGTCGAGTTGGGGTAGGGGCAGAGGATGGGGGCGGCAGAGTCATGCAGGCAGTGAGGGGCCGAGGGGCCCACTCTCCACCCGAGTCAGAGCAGCGAGGCAGCCCGCAGGTGCCAGGCACAGGGGAGACTGAGGAACCGAGTGACGGGTTCTGCAGGCCTTCCCAGAGCCCCCCGCCCCAACTCAGTCATCACCGAAATACTCCAAACGGATCTTTCGATTTATTTCAAGCCCTCTTTAAAAATGCACATCATGGTGGTGGACTTGGCCCAGTGGTTAGGGCGTCCGTCTCCCACATGGGAGGTCAAACCCCGGGCATCCTTGACCTGTGTGGAGCTGGCCCATGCGCAGTGCTGATGCGCGCAAGGAGTGCCCTGCCACGCAGGGGTGTCCCCCGCGTAGGGGAGCCCCACACGCAAGGAGTGCGCCCCGTAAGGAGAGCCGCCCAGCGCAAAAGAGAGTGCAGCCTCCCCAGGAATGGCGCCGCACACATGGAGAGCTGACACAACACGATGATGTAACAAAAAGAAACACAGATTCCTGTGCCGCTGACAACAACAGAAGCAGACAAAGAAGACGCAGCAAATAGACACAGAGAACAGACAACTGGGGTGGGGGGGGAGGGGAGAGAAATAAATAAATAAATCTTTAAATTAAAAAAAAGAATGCACATTATGAATTTATAGTCAAGTCACCCCCAAAACCACCAAGTGACCTGCGCTTGCCCAGGCTCCGCACATTCAGCAGGATGCGGATTTCTGCAGTGCTAGCTGAGGTCCCGGCATGCGTCTCCCATGTCAAAACCGATTCGTGGCTTTCTGTTTATTAAGGCAGGAAAAGGGGCTCAGACATTTGAACAAAAGCATTGCACAGTGCCGGTAGAGAAGACAGGCTCAGTCATTCAGGTGAGTGCAGGGTTCCTCACCTGGATACAGGTGGTTGGCTAGGGATCCATGAGCGATTAAGGACTAGTTCCATGGGCTCTTTCCCACTGGCAGAGATGAGGTGGGAAGTACAAAGGACTTGGTGAGGACAGATGCTCCTATTTACTTGCTGTGTGACCTTGGCACCTCTCTGGACCTCAGTTTCCTTATCATCAAAATGGAGACACCAGTACCCAACCTGCCTGCCTCACAAGGCTGCCTTGAGACTCCAGCAAGACAACATCTGTGGTCTGAGCTGCCATCTGTGGTTGGGCAGGTTGTTTACTGCACAAGGGTGCCCCGTGGAGGGCTGAAGCCATGCTCCACTGACAAGCTGTGAGACTGGGGGGCTGCTTGTCCAGAGGGAGAATCTTTTTCTAATTGGCACCCCGGGGCCGTGTGAGCCAGTGGCTCTGTGAAGCTTAGTCATGAGCGGTGTGAAGTGTCAACAGGAAGGGCTTCTGCATGGCCCGGCTGGCCTCGCCCCTGCTCAGAGGTCCCCAGTGCCTCTGCCAGGCAGACAGAGGGAAGAGGAGGAGGGAAGCTGGGTCTGGAGCTGCCCCCACCCAAGAGGAGAAGGGGGAGCCAGGGCCTCCCTCCGCTGCCTCCAGATGTCTGTGCGTGGTGGCTCCTGCTGTGCCGGCTGCAGGCAGGAGGGGGGCGACAGCCAGGGAGCCTGGGAGACCCTGAGTGGGGGCCTGGGCAGCGCCCGTCCATCCTGCGGGAAGGAGAGTGGGGCCCTGGGTGGGGGTGGCCCCCACAGAAACCTCCCAGGACCCCCCGCTCCTCAGCTACACCTGGTGGGGGGACTGGAACGGCCTGGAGAAAGGAACCCCGGGGGGACGTAGGGGAAGCAGAAGCCAGAGGATAAGGGGCCAAGAGGCTCGACGCCCCCTCCACACCCCTTTCCCTGCACCCCCCCCCTTACCCTGCGCTTCCACCGCCCCGATCGGCTGGCCCATCCCGAGCCCTCTGCCCTCAGAGGCAGAACGGGGCAGAGCTGCCTTTCTCTGGAAGGCTCCTGCCAGCTCTGACCCCGCACATAACGCTGGGAGGTCCAGGGGGCCGCCACCCTCTCCCACCACACGCCGTGGACCCACAGGGCCCAGCGAATCGCTCATTTGTGCCAGGGCGGGAAGGGGGGTGGAATGATGCGACAGCATTATCCAGGAAGGACAAATTCCAGGTCACCCACTCGGGCCTGCAGGAGGAAGAGCTTGCTTCTTTGCCACCCGGGGGGTGTTTCAAGCCCCAGACTCCCTGGTGGTGGGAGTGTAATCACAGCCAGCTTGGAGTCCCTCTCCCTGGCCCGGGGGCTTCAGTGTCATTTGCGATGTCCGTCACTCGGACTGTTCTTGTTCGTTGGTCCCTGCAGGTTGCCGTGGAGATGGCCTTTGTCCCTTGCAGGGTCCTTGATGATCCGCTCTGTTCCTCTAGTGCTGGGCCGCTCTGGGGGTAGCTCCCTGGTCCTTCCTCTCCGGGCCGTGCTGGCACACAGGCCATCTCGGCAAGGCTGGCTGGGGCCCGGCTGGAGCACACGCCGTGAAGCCATGTCCCCTTCTGAGGTCTTTCTAGAGCTCTCTGGAGAAGGGGCCCAGGTCCCCTGCCCTCAGGTCCTCCAAAGCTCACTGGGCCCCTTTCTCTGAAACCATCACTCTCCCCAGCCGCCAACCCCAAGCTGGAGACGCAGGGATGGGGAAGCAGCGCTCTTGCCCACGTTGTCCGTCACGCTTTGCTAGTGTGGCTTCCTTCCACTGCCCTGCTGCTCAGAAGTTCTCAACTCGAGGGCAAGACTCCTGCCCCTGCCTTCTGTGGGACGCCCCTTCGCTCCATCAGGGAGCAATGGACAGGATGTTCATGGGGACAGGAAGGGAAGGGGCAAAGTGTGGGAGGGGAAAATACCAGAAAGACATTGGTAATATTTCGAAGCACCTACCTGCAGTGTTGGCAGGGTTCACCTGCACTCCGACAGGTTTAAGTGACCTGACCTGTGACGATAATGGCACCTGTCACAGGCAGACCCAAAGAGGGAAGCTGGAACCTCTTTCTGCACCCCAAAATGCCATATTCCATCACCTGTTTGACTCACGCTCCATGCCTGGGAGGAGCTCCTCAGTCAGGTGGGCTGTAGACAGCAGAGATGCTGGACAGATGTCCCCTCAGAAGACAGACTCACTCAGAGGGTTGGTGAGCCTCCCGTCTCTGAAAGGCCATCAGGGGGAGAAGGCCGTGCTCTGGGGCTCCCTGTAAGATCTGAGGGGGATGGGGAGTTGGGTGTCAGCCCTGCTGAAGGGAAGCCCTAAGGTGAGGGTTTGTCTGAGAGTGGAAAGAGCTTCCTTACAGGTAGTGAGTTCCCCGTCAGAGGAGTGATGAAGTAGAGGCCGGATGGCCCTTGGTATGAGATAGAGCCTTGGAGAGAACAGTCGATAAGATCTGAGGTTCCTGTCCTGCTGGGATGTGAATACTCCTCCCACCCGCTGGGCCCTGGTGGGTCCCACTATTGGTTGCAATTCCACTAATCCATACCCTGAGGTAACTCAGACAGGTGTTGTCTGAACACATTGCCAACTACGAAAAATGAAAGAACGCAAATGAAAGCATGTGGGAAGAGCTTGCCCTGCTCGCGAGACCAGCCGGGGCCCAGCCTTCCTTCAGGTGTGAGCAGTCACCCTGGAAACGCACATCCCTGCTCACTCTCACTGCTCTGTGACCTGGCCTCCCACTGTTTTCTGAGAAAATTGAGGCCATCAGGTTTATGAGTTCTCAATTCCCAGACATCCTCACGTCAGGTCTTGTCCCAGCCAGACTCCTTCTGCCTCCTGCACTGCAGGCTCCGAGGATGAGGGTCTCCCTGTGCAAAGCCAACCAGTCCGCCAGTGCCCTTGGCCTCCGATTCTCCCCCTCATCCCGAGGCTACCCCCTCAGCCAGCCCTTGCCTCTCCTGGCTCTTCACTGCTCCTAATCCATGGGCTGCTTCTCCTCTGCCTAAAAATATGCTTGGGCCTCTCACATGCCAAAACCCAAATCCTCCTATGTTATCCTCTAGCTTCTGTCCAAATCTCCCTTGTCCCCTTCTCTTCCAACCTCCTTCAAAAAGTAGCCCGCTCTGCTGGTCTCCACTTGTTCACCACCCATTCAAACCTCGGTCTGATGCAAACTGGTCATCTGAAGTTCCTTTTAAGCAGGACACCAGTGACACCTTGATCAACAAGTCCAATGGCCATTTGTCAATCTTTAGTCACTGCTGTATTGAAAACTATTGTTTGAGCCACTTTTAACCCCAAACGAGTTTGTTTTGGATCCCTTGCAGCCTAAAGCATCCCGATGAGCATAAGAGGGACCCATTCCCTTCTATATTTCTATGTTCATGCCCCTCAAATTTTCATCTCCAGCCCAGATCTTCCTCCAAAGGGGCAAGCTCGAATATCCACCTGCCTACCGTTATCAACACTGAATGTCTCACCCGACAAGTTCCTCAAACTCATCGTGTCCAGATTTGATGCTAATTTCCCCCTCCTAAACTTCCTTCCCTCCAATCTCTCAGCCTCAGTTTGGGGATAGCAACACTCCTGGCTGACCCAAGCTGGAAGCCTGGCTGTCATTCTGGAACACTTACCTTTCCTCTTCTCCTTCTAGCTGTCAATCGCCAGGTCCTGTTTTCACGCCTTAAGCATTTCTGATATATATCACCTCCTCCTCCTCCTCCTACTTCCCCAGGACAGTAGTTGACATCTTGCTCCTTTTCTACCCTCTCCCCCTCCCCCCGCCATTTCCAATGCATCCTCCACACTGCTTTGGCCACAGCACTCTTTCTGAAACAAATCTGTCAGTATCTCTCACGTGCTTAGAACATTTCAATGCCTCCCCCATTGTTTACACACTGAAGTCCCTACCCTTCCCAAGGTGGACAGCTTCTAGAAACTGGCCTGGCCTCTGCTGACCACTCTTGCCTCTCCCTGTCTTCACATCACATCCCAGCAACACCCGTTTGAGTTGTTTTCTTTCACTGATCCCACTGCTTCTCGGCTCTGGCCCTTGGGCATGCTGTGCCTACTGCTCGAGGTGCCTGCCTGCCGGCTCTATCTCAGCCCCCAGCTTTGCTCCTGCGAACATCTATTTCTTCTCTAAGAGTAGGTTTGCCTTTTCCTCCCCCTGGAACCTTCCCTTAGCGCCCAACCTCCAACCTTGTACAGGTACCCTCTTCTGTGCTCCAGCAATAGCTCGCACGGGTCTTTCTTTCTCGGTCTACCAGTTGGCTTTACAGTCATGGTTAAATGTCTGTCTCTCTCTCAAGACCAAGCTCTTTGGGATCAGAGACTGAGACTCACTTACCCTGGTATGCCTGGCCTCTGGCGTGGGCCCAGGCCTGTGGCGGATGTTCAGTAAGTGTGTGGTAACTGAGTGAATCACCAAATGAATCTCTTCTAGCAGGTCCCTAAAGACCATTGCCATGGAATGCCTAGTGGTTAGCTCACTCAAGTAAGCGGATTGGCTTAAAAGTAATAAAATCATGTCTCCTTAAAATCATTTTTCCACCAGCACTTTCCTTTAATCAGTACAATAAGGGAGAGGAGTGTATTTGTGGTGAGGTTTCCATAGCATTTTTCTCAGAAGGGGTATTGTGTTTCCAGAGACAGGGAATCATAGCTCAGGAAGAGAAAATGTGAAAAGAGCATGGCATGGATCAGAGAAACAGCTGAACAACTCTTTTAGATGATGATAATCAGGATGGACTTTAAGAATACATGAAGTGGATGGCTGGAGATGTGGGGTAACGTGGTGGGTATCTGATAGGCCTTTCTCCCCCAGTTGCCATACTTATCAAAATTCCACCATTAGAAAGTCATTCCTTGTGACTACTCATCATCCTCTTTTGTAGAACATTTACAAGCCAAATTTCCTGTGGAAGTCCCTCTCTCTTTTCAGAGATTGCTTTCTTCTCCTTAGAAGATATCTGCCTCCCCCTCTGTCTACCACAATTTTTCCTATTTTTGAAAATGTAGATGAAATCCCTTCTCTCCCACGAAGCTTCCCCGGGCTTTCTTTTAAGATCATGAGTCCCTCATGGGGCAGAAACTGCGTCTCATTCCACACTGTCTCCTGGGTGCCTGTGGAGCCTGGCATGTGGGAGTGGTTCGATCAGTGAAGGGTGATCCGACATGAACTAACCCAGCACATAGTCATTTCTCCACCCTTAAATTCTCGCTGCTTCTGTCAGGGCCGGATCTCCGGTATTCGCTGTCTGCAGGTTCTTTCACTTGAAAAACTGGTTTCCTTTGCTTGGTGATAGACAGGGTTTAGTATTCAAAACTCCTGAGGAAATAAGGGAAATATTTGTATTTAATCCCTTTCAGTGCAACAGAGAAAGGAGGAAAATAGTTAAATTTGCATATTAAAGTAACAGAATCATTCCTGCTGTGGCAGACTGGAGGACCGGCCCTCACCCTCCGCCCTCTCAGCAGCCGGCTCTCCCTGGCCTCCTCCTGGTGGAGCCCCATTCCCTGCCCTGGGCTCTGCGCTCGACCCCCGTGACTTGCTCTGGCCAATGGCCTAGGGCAGAAGTGAAATTGCACCTGGCTCTTTAGGAGGCATCATGAGTCTCTGTGCCTCTTTTACACCTCTGTGTTAGTCAGGCAAAGGGGTGCTGATGCAAAGTACCAGAAATCTGTTGGCTTTTATAAAGGGTATTTACTGGGGGTAGAGGCTTACAGTCACAAGGCCATAAAGTGTAAGTTACTTCCCTCACCAAGTCTGTTGCCGACATCTAAAGGGTTTGGACTTCCTCTTCCGGCTCCATGGTCCCAGCTTCTTCCAATATCAGCTGTAGGCTGGGATAAGTCTAGTCTCTCTCCCTGGGGCTCATTGCTCTCTGGGCTCAGCTGCTCAGGGCTCTGGTCTCTACAGCAGCAAACTATGAGGCTCATCCCTCTTCCAGCGCTGCAGGATCCTGTCTAATGAACTGTCTCTCTTCCTCTATGTTCTCCTTCTCCGTGCATTTACTTCCCAGGGTTCTAGCATCAGGAACTTCAACTCTCTCCTCTGCCCTGTCGTTTTCTCTGGGAGACCCTGCCTCCTTGGTCCTACTGACTCAATGTCCTACTGATGTGGCCCAGTCGAAGCCCTAATCATAAGTTAATCAAGTAAAAGTGAAACCTCTGAAGTTAATACAATCTAATATGCCCAGAGGAACAGACCAGTTTACTAACATAATCCAATATCTGCTTTTGGAATTCATAAACAATATTAAACTGCCACCACCTCTGTGGCTGCCATGAGAGAAATATGTCCAACCACCCCTTTGAGGAGGAGACACAGGGGCGAACCTCCCCAGCCGGCCCGCAGATGTGCGGTGAGAAGCCAGAGGCAGAGCCCCCCAGCCAAGCCCAGCCTAGAGGAGCTGAGCCCCCGCCAACCCGCAGAGGCGTGAGAGTACACAATGGTTGCATCGAGCCTGAGTTTTGGGGTGTTTTATTGTGCAGCATTGTTGTGGCAATAGCTGACTGCCAGATGACTTGGGCCAAGCACTTCCTGGGTGTACAGCCCCCGCCGAGTGCTCAGTAGGAGGTTATCAGTGGTGCTTTCCTGGTAGATGTACAAGAATTCTAGCATCTCAGACCTGGGAGGGCCTTTAAAGGAATTATGGATAGAGACACCATCCCAGAGTGGGGCTGTGACTTGTCCAAGGCCAAGTTTGTGGCAGAGCTTGGGCTAGCACTCGGCGCTGGTGCCTCCTCGACAAATTGGGCTGACGCTCCCACTTCCAGGGGGCCAGCCAGATGAAAACCATTCCTTCCTCCTGCTCCCTCCTCAGCCCCACACGCGAGTGTCATGTCACTGCGCTGGAATTTTGACAAATGTGAAGTGGTGGCATGGGAGAAGCAGCAGGAAGGCAGGGCCGGAAGAAGGTGCAGCCAGAGTCATGCCGCCAGATGCGAGCAGGGCTGTTTGTCTGCACCCGCGTCTCCCTCCGGTGCCAGATGCCCTGTGACTGGACCCCCAGCCCAGACCTCAGGCTGCGGGCCAGCTTCCGCAGCCTGGTCTCCGGAGAGACGTTTGCTCTCAGGTGCTGGAAGCTGATGACGGCCTCACCTGTCATCATTAACTTCTGGCTCCCCCCAGGCCCGGGGAACCCGGCACAGACAGCCATGGACTGGGCTGGAGGCGGCTGGGACAGGGGTGGGGACCCGAGTTCCAGGGAGAGAGGCTGCTGCTCCCTGGAGTCTGTGCCTCCCTCTCGTTCCCGCTCCAGATGGCGCCTGCAGCAGCACATCTTCACACTCCAGAGTTCCTTGGCTGGAGTGGAACCAGCTTCTGAGACCCCTGCTGGGGGACGGCCCATGAAATCCCCCCATTGCGACAGGAGCCAGAGAAGAAAGGAGGCCTGGGCGGGGATTGAAGGAGCTGCTCTGAGCCTGCTCTGCCAGGAAAGCTGAGCAAAAGGGAGAGTGGAAGGGGCATCCCTCGGGAGTCAGCAGCCTTGGGTTTTGGTCTAATGTTGCGTTTTATCTACTCTCTGTGTGACCTTCAAGAAGTCACTTCCCATCCCTGGGCCTCCGTTTCCCATTCCGTCCAATGGCTGCATAGGAATAAGTGCTTTAGAGGGGGCCTCCGGCCCTGCTCTCTGGTGCTGGTACTGCCCTGGAGTATTTCCTCTATCCCCATGGGATAATATTAATAGTTCCTGTTTATTCAGCCCTCAGTATGTGCCAGGCACTGAACCAAATACTTGTGTGTACTAGCTCTGGAGCCAGGCCGACGGGGATTGGCCCCCCAGCTCTGCCCCATGCTGCAGCTGGCTCTCTGAGCGTCTCCATGCCCTCTGGTTGGGTGGGCTTAGTCAAGGTGGCTTCACACAGGGTGCTGGGAAGATTAAATGCTGTAGGTACAACACTCGGTGTGTGCCCAGTACTGGCAAGCGCTTGGTAAACCTCAGCTCTGCCTTCCGCAGAGCTAGAATCTGGGGTGATTCATTGTGCTCAAAAAGCAAACATCCTGAGCTCTGGATTAGCATGACCTTCCAAAGCCTTGACTTCATCCAGGGAGATGGTGCCCCTCGCCCCGACCCCCCACCCCAGAAGCTTCAAGTCAGAGAAGGCCGTGCAGCTCCCCTCCTTGCCTTTTGGGTCCTCTCCTGTCACTCTGGCCCGGCCTGCAGTGAAAGTGACAACCTCTTTGAAATCCAGCATCTTCTCGCTCTTTCTCGGCTTCCTACCCAAAATCTGCCCGTGGAAAAGGGTCAGGTGGCTCATTTATATTAAGGTCTAAAGGGCTGGACTGTGCCTCTCGGAGGGGCGGGGTTTGGAAGGAAACAAAGCCATCCGGTGAGGAGGGCACTTTGGGGTCAGGGTGCTCCTCAGGCATCAGCGTGTGAGGGAGTTACGTGTGGGCTGGGGGTGCTTCCCTGGACCCCAAGGCTGTGGCTGCCCTTTGGTGCCCTTCTGGAAGCAAATCCGCTCCAAGACTCTGCTGGGGATCAAGGCTTCAAGCTCCAGGCAACCTCGCCGCACCCCGGGCCTCTCTCCGCCCCTCCTGGCTGCACGCCTGGGCCCCACGAGGAGCTCTTTCAGGGTCACCCCAGTTGCCCAAGGCCCAGCCCACCGCCCCCGCCCGCTTCCCCGCTCGCTTGTCCCTTTGCTCCATCCCAGCTTCTAGGGGAATGCGTTCTCCCTGGGGTTTTGGAGTGAGCTCGCCTGATTCATTCTAAGAGCGTGTTTGTTTACATTCCCTGGGCCTTTTTATTCTTGAGGAAAAAAAGAAGGCAAGAAAGGAAGGAAGCGAAGGCAGGGAAGAAAGAAGGAAATTGATTTAAACCTTGGTCAAGGAGTGGACCCCCCTTTCTTTCTCCCGTTTTATCCCCAGCAGCAAACCTTCAGGTTCTGGAATGAAAGGGAAGGCGCCCCAGCCACGGCCGTCAGGAGAGAGCCGAGGGGCGCCCAGTCCCCGAGAGGGTGGGGATCCCCAGGACCAAGCTCGGGGTGCCCGCTCTTTCTCCCAGGGGCCTCAGTGGCTGCACCGACTGCGCCCAGGGGTTGCCAGTGTGCGCCACCCTTGCCCACCACCAAGGGGGCTCCCAGAACCTCCGTGCGTCCGCCTCTTTTCACTCCCTGCTGCCCCCACAAGTCCGAGAGGAAGAAAGAAAGGAAAAGGCGCCCCCCCCCCGTCTCCATCTCACCCTCCCCCCCCCGATTTGTTTTCCTCCTGCCGTGCCGTGTTCTCAGGTACTATCCCGTGGGTGCTCGCCACAGTCACCCCACACCCAGAGCAGTGCCCGGGACATCGTGGACGGAAGGAGACGTCACCCGTGACCCTCAGCTTGCGGCTGCCATCGCCAGCCCTCAGGTCCTGTTTCCCGTGGCGGGGGGTCCGTTCCTCAGAGCCGCGAGGGTGGGTGGGCAGTGTGGGAAGGACCCTTGGCAGGTCCCGTAGCTCAAGGACAGTAGCTCAGAGCTGCTGCGCCCCTTTCCAGAGCGTACGAGGACCCCGAGGCTGAGGACGTGGGGGGACGTGTAAGGCCATCCCTGCTTCCCAGCGAACCCCGAGCGTGGAGCCCGAGGACGTACCCAAACATGGAGGGCTGCGCAGGGCAGGTGCGAGCCAGGAAGCCTCCCTGGCGCTGTCGGCTCCTGGCCCGCCTCTTGCTGCCCTTGGCTGGGGGAACACATTGTTCAGAGGAGAAAGTGGGGTGCCTGCCAGTCCTCGTCTGGCCTGAGCGAGGCTAGGCCTGAGCTCGCAGGAGTCCCCGGCCAGGGAGTGCCCGAGCGCTGCCCCTTCCTGCCACCAGGGTGCTGGACAGCCCAGAGGAGCCATGCTACCTGCTACCTGGTACGGCACAGCTCAGGTGTGCTTCTTCTTGGACCACCCACTGACCTCTGTTCCATGGCTCCCCCATCGCTCCTGGCCTGCTGCCTGGCACACCTGCCAATTATTTCAAATCCTCACAAGGTGGTTGTTGAGCAGGGGTTATTTTACAGATAGGGAAAGGGAAGCTTACAGATGTTATGTCATGTGTCCAGGGCTGCATGGCTCCTGAAAGGGGGACTTGCCATCCTGACTCGAGTTCTGATGTCCCTGGTCCCGGCATGGAAGCCTTGTCCATGGGAGATTTCATTCCTGGTTCTGAGACTTGGCCCCCCTGCTCCAGGCACCCCCCCACCCTCAGCATCACCTGGGAAGGGAACGTGGGAGAAGTGCCCACTCCTCGACCCTTCCCAGCCACGCGGGCCCAGGTTTTCGGAAGGCGGGCACGCCTCCGGGGGCGCAGAAAACACGTCGGTCTTGCCTCTCTTCCAAATGGACAGCCAGGTCCTGAACGATCATTTTTTTTCCTTCCTGTGTCTGCAAAACACAGATTTCCTTTTAAGTCTTCTAGGCCCAGAAAAATATTTGTGTAAGCGAATGGACTCTGGCATACCCTGGCCACTGTCGCACTCCCACTCGACGCTTCCTGGCTGCGTGACCTTGGGCAAACAGCACACCCTCTCTGACCTCGATGTCCTGATCGCTAATGTGGGGGTGCTGCTGATACCTGCCTCCCAAGGATTCAGTGACAGAACCCGTGAAAGGCTCCAAGGATGGTGCCTGGCAGACAAATATTCCTTAAATGCCCCCTTCATTATTTTCAAATGATGAGGTGGTGCGATGGGAAAAGGTCAGCTTCCAACCCCGGACTTCCCAGTTATTAGCTGGGCCTCAGTTTCCCCATCTTTAGAGTGAGGAGGGTTGCCTGAACACCCTGATTCTATGCTTCAGAGTACTCTGTGCTGACCAAGACCTGACCCCTCAGATAACGTGTTCCAGCCCCTGTGAGCATCTGTTTTCTCACGTTTTCCAGACACACTTCCCTCATTTCCACAAAGTGAGGGGAGGGCAGGGGTTCCTGCAGGCAGACAAAACATACAAACGTCCAGAGAGGTTACGTGATCTGCCCAAAGTCACACAGCAGACACCACACCAGAACCCAGCTTTCCTTCCATTCTGTTCCAAGGGCCCCCGTGACTCATTGTGAACTGAGAGGTGGGAGAAGGACCCATGGGGCAACAGAGATAAAAACACCTAGAGAAGGGAAGAAATGGGGCCCCAGCAGCTCTCCTGCCCCCCACAGGGCCCTGGAGGCTCACAGTCTCTGGGGCAATGAGAGAAAGGCGGGCAGGGAAGAGGCCCGCGGCTGCCTCCACGCCCCGGTCTGAAAGCAGGCTTTCCCCACAGGCGGTGAGCAGAGCGCCGAATGAGCCCAAGCGGCCCTGGAGCCTCCTGTCGGCTGGGGAGCTGAGGGGGACATCTGGCTGCTGCGCGGAGGCTGTGCGAGCTGCCAGCCGGCCGCAAGCCCGGCCACCAGGGACCACCAGCGGCCGCAGCCGCGGGCCACCGGCAGTGGGGCCAGGAGAAGGCAGCGGCCTCTCTCCTCAGCATGGGTCTCAAGAGTCAGCCGGGGGAAGCGGACTTGGCCCAGTGGTTAGGGCGTCCGTCTACCACACGGGAGGTCCACAGTTCAAGCCCCGGGCCTCCTTGACCCGTGTGGAGCTGGCCCGTGCGCAGTGCTGATGCGCGCAAGGAGTGCCGTGCCACGCAGGGGTGTCCCCCGCGTAGGGGAGCCCCACATCCAAGGAGTGCGCCCCGTAAGGAGAGCCGCCCAGCGCGAAAGAAAGAGCAGCCTGCCCAGGAATGGCGCCACCCACACGGAGAGCTGACACAACAAGATGATGCCACGAAAAGAAACACAGATTCCCGTGCTGCTGACAACAGAAGCGGACAAAGAAGAACATGCAGCAAATAGACACAGAGAACATACAACTGAGGAGGGGGGGAAGGGAGGAGAAAAAAAAAAAGAGTCGGCCAGGGTATCCGGGAGCAGGGCCGTGTGGTCCCAGCGAGCCAGGGCCCAGCTGTCCCCCTCCATTACCCCACGAGCTGTCGGGGAGGGCCTGGCTAGGAGTGAGGACACCGATTTCCATCCCCACTCGGTGGACCTCAGGACCTAGCCAGAACCAGCTCTAGGCCAGATGAGCCAAAGTCCCTGCCGTGGCCGCTCCTCCCACCCCACCAGCAGCTTGTGCTTAGGTTAGGTGCTGACCAAGCTCTACCATTCATCAGCTGTGTGACCCTGGGCAAGTTACGAAACCACTCTGGGCAAGTGCCTTAACCTGTAAGGTCAGTATCTGCCTCTGGTTTATTGTGAAAATCACATGAGTGAAGGCTCAACCAGGTCTGGCACGGGGCTTCAGGTGGATCCTGGCTCTTGTTGGTATCATCTCCGTCAGTCACCTGCCTCTCCTGTTCTTGCATCAACCCAGGCTCTCAGGTCTCCTTGTCAACCCTTCCTCTCCCGGCGTTCCGCACACAAGGCGCGGCCTGACTGAAGCCAGGAAAGGCCCAACCGGTCACTGTTTGCATCATTTTATTACTTAGTGATAGGAAGAGTCACTACAGCGCCAGCTCGCAGGGTCCTTGTCCCACACACCAAAGAGGACAGCACTAAAACAAAAGGGCCATACACGAGCCACCCTGCGCCAATTCCAGGCCACAGCGCAGGACGCCCGGAGGCTGCACCACATTGCGGGGGGGGGACGGGACGGGGGGAAGGGAAGCCTCCACCTTGTCAGGACCTGGGGTGGGGGCAGCCTCCCCCAGGAGGCAGGGAGGCCGGCGGGAGAGGGCCTCGCAGCAGCCCCGTCCCCTCGGGGTCCTGGAGGACCCCAAGTGCTCCCCCGGGACGGAGCTTCACGGCGGCTCAAGCTCCTGCTGAGGGCGGCGCGCTGCGTGCAGGCCCCCGCCCCAGCAGCCCAGCAGCCTCCCCTCCTCCTCTGCGAAGAGCTGGGAGGAGAAGCCCCTGGTGGCCCAGACCTGGCCACGGTCCCCTTACAGCTGCAGCGGCACTGACGCCGCCGAGGAGAGTAGCCGCTAGCGTCATTGCGTGTGTGCGGGACAAGCCCGCGCTGAGTGCTGTACGGGGATGCATTTAGAGGAACTCGGAACAACCTTAGCGGAGCGGGTGGAACTCGGGGGCTGAGCACCTGCTTCACATGTATCAGGTCCCGGGTTCGATCCCCGGTACTGCCTTTAAAAAGGACAAAACAACTAAGAAGTTACCGCTGCTATTCCCATTTTAGAGATGAGAAAGGGAGCCTCACTCAAAACTAGTGGTAGGTTTGGGATGCCAGCCCTGACCGCTGACTTCCGAGCCATGAACTGTCCCTTCAGATGGTGTAGAGCGACATCTATCTCCCCCATGAGGCTGCGAGTGCCTTGCCTGCCCCCCACCCCATAACTCCCGGGACCTCCCGTGTCTTTTTGCCTGAGGGTTCTCTCCGGCTGCCCAGGTGGCAGGCCAGGGGCCCCATCAACTAGAGGCTGAGAGGTGGTGGATACACACCCCAGACCCCTGGCCCTCTGGGGGCGACACCTCGGAGGCGTGACCCGCAGTCCCCACTGCTTCCCGCAGCTGCCCCATTACGCTCCAGCCGCCCACAGCGTTTGCCCGCCAGGCTGTCTTCCATTCCTGTCTCACCTTCCCACTCAACTGCCCACAAGCCACTACCAAACAGCCCCACACGAGAATGACTTGCACTCACAACCTTACCTCCAAGCCTGCTTCTGGGGAAGCCCAAACAAAGTGCTGCAGTTTTGGGGGACAGCTGACCCTACATTACACTGTGGGGTTATGGAAAGGCAAACCACTAGCCTAATAATTCTCTACAGTTTTGATTTTTATCCTAAACACATATTTCTTTTGCCATTACATTAAAATGTTTGTTTAGAAAAAGTAAACCTCCCATTGGAAAGACAAGCTCCAGTGGCAGAGTCAAGGAAGCCACTTCCTCTCAAGTGGAGCGTGATAAAGATCACAAAGGAAGGTCACAGGCGCGAGTTCAGGGGAAGGAGAAAAGGACGAATGCCTGGGAGCTGTGGGGCTGTTCAGGGAGGGCTTCCTGGAGGTGACAGCAAGGGAGCTGGGTGTTGAAGATGGGCTGGAATTAGATCGATGGGAGTGGATCACCCAGATGTCAGAGAGGATGTGAGCTCCCTCTCCAGGCAGGAGCAAAGAAGGGGTGCTAATGGCATCTTGGGAAGCCCAGGCCTGCTGCTCTCCAGCTGGGTGACCTTGGGCAATAACTCAACCTCTCTGAGCTTCCTCATCTGTACAGCAGGCATTCCAGGCTGAGAGACCTAGACAAGGTGATGTGGGCAAAACTCTGGCACAGAGGGCACAGCCAGGGCCAGGTGGCCGCTGCCAGTAGTGGGGGTGGTCCAGTCTGACTCGCTGCCCGTAACTGGACCTCAGCCCTGGAGGGGCCGGGATGGTCCTGCTCAATTCCCCAGGTGCTCAATTCCCACCTCCAGGAAGTCGTTTCATCCCTGTGCGCCCCAGACCCCTCATCGGTAAAGTGAGACTCAAATCTGACCTCCACCTGCATTCAGGGCTCTATGGCGGAACTGGAGAAGAAGACAAATGTGCAAGGTTTATAAACTGTTGAATGCCGGCACTTTGGAGAGATTACGGTGATGGCCACAGTGACTCAAATGCAATATGCGAGAGCAGAGATTTTATTATAGCATAGGGATTCCTAGATGTTTCTAGATAGAAGTGACTCTAGATGGAGCGATCTAGTTCAACATCCCCCACATGTCCCATTTTACAGATGTGCAGGCCAAGGCTCAGAAAAGGCCACGCAGCTGCCAAGTGGCAGAGCCAGGATTTGAGCCAAGACTGCGGTGGCTGGTAGTTCCAGGCCCCTGCTCTCTTTCAGGAGCACAGCTGCCTTCTAAACAAATCCGCCTTGTCCCCCTTCTCGTCGCTCTTCCTCCAGCCCCACCTTCAACCTCACAGCCCTCAATCCGCTCCTGGCGGCGTGGCTCACACAGGTTTATCTCAGAGAAGCTGCACCGGCACGGGTCTCTGTTTGTACGACTCTCCACCTCTGTGTACCGGTGTTGATCCAGTGGTGTCCTGTCTGCCCTTTTAGCCTGGAAGCCAGTGTGGCTCGTCCTGCCTCCTGGGAAACCCGCCCCCCCTCCCTGTGGGCTCTGACCTCT
The DNA here is from genome assembly GCF_030445035.2 of Dasypus novemcinctus. NCBI lineage: Eukaryota > Metazoa > Chordata > Mammalia > Cingulata > Dasypodidae > Dasypus > Dasypus novemcinctus. Next base: position 78,710,903 of record NC_080678.1, on the reverse strand, counting down.
GCACGCAGCAGGTGCCGCCACTTCATGCCTGGACCGGGCAAGGCTCAGAGGCAAATCAAGAAGGGAAAGGGAGGAGCCCCGGAGGGCAGGAAAGCAGAGTGTGTTCCTGGGTCCAGGATATCAACAATCCCAACCATAATAAAAATGCTAGTTCCCTTTATGCCCACTTCTTCTGCAGGGACTGTCCTAGGTGGTCCCCATGGCTCAGCCTGCCCCCAGCAGCCCCGCGCCGGGCATCATTTTGTTACCCCTGTCTTCAGGTGAAAGGTCCAGAGAAGCCACGCGTGACTGAGATCACCGCCACTCTCGGGTGGTGGAGCCAGGATTCAAACCCACGTCTCGTTGTCTCCAAACCCTTTGCTCTTATTCCCTCCACTGAATGTCCCTGAGAGGGCCCCCCCCCCCCGCATACCCAGAGTCCACTGCCCAACGTGGCTGCAGGGGGCCCCGTGTGCTTCCACTGCCCCAGCCGACTCCTCTTCGGGGGAAACGTGTCCCTGTCACTTGAGAGCCACCCGCTGGGAAACCCTGGACCCCTTCTGCTGGCAGAACCGCTGCCCCCGATGCTGATACACAATCAGTGAGCGTCTAAAGTGAGTTAGCCTTTTAGAGGGCAATTTGGCAGAAGCTGGCAAAAGGTTTTTTTAAAATGGCACGCTCTTTGGCCCAGCGATACCTCTGCTAGCAAGCAGTCGCCCCCGGCACGGCAGCGCTGACCCACGAGTGTTCCCTGCAGCCGGCCTACGTGTTCGCCGGCGGGGAGGGAGTTACTCGGGGTGGCGGTGAGCAGCAGTTAAAAAGAACCAGGCAGATGTATATGAACTGACGTGGGATGAGCTCCAAGACATGTGGCAAGCAGAAAAAAGCAGGCTGCAGAACAATATGTGAAGTGTATATATAAAACACCCAAAACAAATCCAAATGATATATACGTGTAAACAAACGCCAAGAAAATGGACTGCAACGAAACGTCCTGAACTGTAAACAGTAGTCACCCCGGGGAGAGGATAGTTCGGGGGGCGGAGGTAGGGTAGGATTTTTACTGTTTTCTCTGTGTACTTACGGATTCTACCCCCTCCTGTGAATGCCTCGGTGACTCACTTGTTAAGAAACAAAGGCAAATCTGAAACCCGGCGGCTCTTGCTGGAGGCGAGTTTTCCGAGGATGGAGATAGAGGGGGTGGGTTTCCCGGGCCTGGGAGGGCAGCTGGAGGAGATGGCCCCAAGGATCCTGCAGTGTGTGCAGGACCCTCTGCGTGCTGCTCCCCCAGGGCAGCTTCCTGTGACCCTCCGAGGCTGGGCGACCTCTCAGGCCCATCATCTCTGTAACCATGATTGGCCTGGACAGCCGCCCAGGGATGGGCAGTGCCGAGATCCTGACGGGGAGGGGCCTTGGTCAGTGGGGGCTCAGAGCACACACTCCCGTGACGCGGGAACAACGAGGGCTGGGGGCGCTGCCCGCGGGGTGGGGGTGCAGGCCTGGGCTGGGTAAGAGTCTCCTACAGCTGCAGGAGAGGAAAGCTCCAGAGCCAGCGTCCCCCCAGATGTGGGGCAGCGTGTCCTCCGCCCTCCCCAGTGCCCCCCCACTGCAGTCACCGCCCCCTAAGAGAGACTTTCCCTAACCCACGATTTCAAAATGGCTCGGAGCACAGACTCTGGAGTCTGTTGGATCCGGATTTGAATCTGTCTCTTGGCAGCTCTGCCGGCGTGAGCTTGTGGCTTACCTTTCTGAGCCTCCATTTCTTCGTCTGTAAAACGAGAATATCCTCGAACTATTTCACAGGGCTGTGCTGAGGCATTTGATAATATTTATGAAGCATAATTGCAGGGCCTGATGCATAATAAGTGCTGGATAAATTCCTGTTTATTCCTGGGTCACAGCTACCACCTGGGCACTGTGGGGGAAGGGGGCTTTTTAAGAAGCCTTCAAATCCAGCCCAACTCCAGATAGCTGACTTTTAAAAAAATTTCCTAAAACAACAATCGAACTCTCTCTTCATTTCCAGAAACAGGTTCACAAGCCCTGGCTGAAACCCTTGTAGCTCTCTGTGTTTCAGATCCGTGACTTTTTGGATTTGGGATATGCACACATATTGATAGAACCCCTAGCAGGGCCTGGGCGAGCACCCCATAGTCAAACGTAGCAATATTTTTGCAGCAAAATGTATGAATATTCACACCGATGGGGAGCGATAGATAAATTCAATAAATAGCTTGAGGTCAGTTCAGGTCAGATTTTGCTGTCAAAAGAGTTACAAAAACCTTTGGTTCTCAAAGTTTTGGGGTTTCAGAATGGTGGATTAGGAATCGTGGATCTGCTTTATAAATCCCTGATACTCTCAGACTCTCCGTCCACTCCCAAAAGTGCCTTCCCTGCCCTGCAACAACACCAAGAACAAGGCACTTTTATCACCGCTTTACAGATTAAATAAAAGCCCAGAGAAGTGAAGAGACCTGCCCCGTATCACACAGCAGGCAAGGATCGGAGTCGGGACTAGGGCTGGGATCCTAAGTTTCTGGGGAAGGCAGCGAGAGGATGCAGAGGCCAGGGCGGTGGGAGACCGTCGGTCCCTTCCCGCTCGTCCAGCCCCCAGGCCGCCGGCTTGAGCGTCTCCTCCTCCTGAGCGCCAGCACCCTGCAGGGCACGTGTGTGCCGCCCGTGCCAGCGCGCGCGCACGCGCAGCGCCGGCGCCGGGCCCAGGCGCCCCTCCCCGCCCGCCGGTTGCCAGGGTTGATAGTAATGAAGCTGTAACGGAGGAGAGTGCTCCTCCGCCATGTGTTTTCACTTCAGCGGTACAACCGAGATATTTCCTGGCATCTGGGTTCAATTGCAGGCGGACAAGGGAGCTGGTGGCGGCAGAGGAGGAGGCCGGGGGTGGGAGCCAAGGCGGAGGCTCGCCACCCGCTGCGGATGTGCCTGCAGCTACGACAGGCCCGCTCCGTCCGGTCGCTGCAGCCAAGCCCGGGAGGGAGGCGGCCGGCCAGATGAGGTGGCTAACGGGGGCGGCGGGGTGTAAATAAATAATCGAGTGCGCGGAAGAGGCGACTGCGGCGGGCGGCGCTGGCCGCGGGGGTGGAGGGTCTTTCGGGGAGGGGGGTGGGTTTTCAGCAGAGGCAGCTGGTTCCTGACCTGGGGCGCCAGGAGTGCACAGCCCTCCCTGGAAGGAGCCCTCCGCGCCGGCCTCTGCGCTCGGGCGTGTGCGCTTTGGTCCCTCTGGGGCTGGGCGGCTCGGCTCGGGCCACTCCTGGGGGCTGGGACGCCGAGTGTGGACCCGGAGCAGCCGCGGCCCGGATGCCACGTGACCCCGCGGGCTTTTGGGTGAAGTCCGGCCGGCTCTGGGAGGAAGTGTCTGTCCTGCTTTCTTGTTTTACCCCGTAAACTACACGCCGATGTCGTTCGAGGTCCTCCCTAGCCCGAGTGCAGCCTGCCCTCCCGTCTTGGCGTGGGCGCTTGGCCATCTGTGGCAGCATGGTTTGTTGGCTAAATGTATGGGCTCTGGAGTTACAAAGACTCGAAGGTTCTGTCAAGGACTGCTGGGTGACCCTGAAAGTACCTAACTTCTCTGTGCCTGGGCTCCTTCATCTATAAAATGGGGTGACAATAGCACCCACTCATGGACTTGTGGGAGGTAAATGAGCTAATTTACAGGAAACTCTAATAACTAAATGGCTATTGTCAGAGTTTCTGGAAATCAACTGGACTTTCAATCACCTTGCAGATAAGATCCTGTGACCCAGCAAGCGAAACACCTTGCTCAGGGTCCCAGATCTTGCTTGTGACGGGGCAGGGCTGAGGGCCAGGCTTTCTTCCACCCAGGCCCACCCCTGCTCTGTCTCACTCACCCTCTGACATGATGCTTTCTCCATGCCTCCTGGTGTGCCTGGGTGAAAACAGCTCTCTGAACATGTGGCACCCTTTGAAAAAATGTCTAGATGTCTAGATAGATAGATATGTGTGTACATGCTTAATAAGCCTAGAAGGAAGTAAACCCAACTCAACAGACAGCACATATTCAGAGTTTATTTTATATTCTTTTTTAATGATGATTTTTTTCTCCCTGCTTGTGCCAGCTCTGTGATTTGAATGAATGAATAAATGAGTGAAAATGCAAACCTTTAGGAAGAGTTCTGGGAGTTGGTCAGAAAATCCCCACGTTGTTAGCACAGCCCAGGGGCTGCAGTTTGACATCAGCCAGGCCTGCACTCAGCTCTCAGGTAACTGCGTGAACCTGCCTGAGCCTTGCTGTTCTCATCTGTCAAATGGGGGTCCTAGACACACCTGTGCCATCGGCTGTTGTGGGAACTAAATGAACGCGCGCACTGGCCCCGGGCCGGCGTCATAAAGACAGTGATGGTGGCTTCGCTCATGATTACAGAAGGAGTTTTCAGATCCCCTAGTGGAGGGCCTGCCTCTGGTGAGGAGACGCCGGGGCCCAAAGATGAAGTTGGAAGAGTGGCTCCTGTGTTTGCAGAGCGTGTGTACCTTTTTGAAGGACTTTCTCACCCATTACCTTATTTGAGCTACACAAGGCCCAGGTAAAGGGAGTGAAGACAAACATGACTATCCTAGTTTTATAGAGGGAGAAACAGGGGCTTTGACCTATGGAGAGGGCTGCCTGGGGTCGCCCAAGTCTTCCCTAGGGCGGTGGGCAGACTGTTAGACACTCAACCTGATTGCCTTTGGCCTTGGTCACTGGGCAGGCTGCTCCATCCAGGTCTTCTGCAAATTCCACTCCAACTGCAATAAGCCAATGAGCGTTTATAGAGGGCTTACCATGTGCAATGTACAGGGTGGGGCACCAAGACAGATAATAGCTAACTTTTATTGAGCTCATACTATATGCCAGGCTTTGTACTAAGTGCTCTGCAAGTACTATCTCAAAGGACCATACGAACCCCAAGCGTAGACACCATTATTATTCACATGTTTATAGGTGAGGAAACTGAGGCACAGAGAGCATTTAAGTAAACTTGTCCAAGTTCACCAAGCAAGTGATGGAGTAGGAATTTCAATCCCGGCAGTGTGGCTCGAGGGAAATGACCCTTCACCACCACCCCATCTTCCTTCCAGTCCTGAGGGGCTTGATCCTGGCTTAGGTATGGAAAGAGGAGGAAAAACACTGCACCTACTGGGTGCTGGATCTATGTGAGCATTTACAGATGATTTCATTGACAGCTCAAGACAGCCCTTTGAACTAGGATTGTTATCCCCATTTACAATTCAGGGCTGGAGTAGAATGGGCTGGGGTGGCTGAGAAGGTTTCCTATTGGGGGCAGAACCTGATATGGGACAGAGGGGCAGGCAAAAGTGTTATGGCTTGCAGGGACAGCAACACCTTGTCTCCAACCTTTCCCTTCTGGGGAAAGAAGGCTCATCTTTCCTCTCCTGGGCCCTTGGTGAGCTGGTGCCCTAAACTGTGGCTGCTGGCCTGTTGGCTATATTTACAAGGCTGCCTTAACCAGAAACTCCCCCAAGACTCTCTGCTTCTAGACACAAGGTTCACCTGTTTCCACACATGGAAAAGCCTGGCAAGGGGTTCACTCTCCCTTGCCATCCCCCCTGTGGCTTCCAAGCCCCCTCATATGGCTTGCCTCTTCTCCCTCATATGGCTTGCCTCTTCCCTGGAGCTGGGGAAGGGCGACAGTAGGGAGGCTGGGGGAGAATCTTTTCAGTGTCAGCAAGCCGTGTCTCAGAGAAACAGGCAATTGTATTCCTAGGACCCGAGCTTGGAAGGAGGAACCTGAGAATCAGCTAATCCAACCCCGCGAAGCCACTGACGTCAATCAGCCATGGTTGAAGGCCTCCTTCGGCTGAAATTTCACCCCTACTTGAGGTGGCCCATTCTGTGCTGATGGACCAAGATCTTCCGTTCTCCCTAGAAGTGACTCTTTTCAGCTGGGAAGGTCAAGTGAGGCCAAGGTGCTGGTACTCCCTGGGGAGCCTAGACTTTTTCAACATGGTGCAGCTTGTCAATACCCCAAGAGGATGGCCTGGGTACCACCCAGTGGTGTGGTTCAAGGTCCTCTAAAACCCTCTGCTCAAAACTGCCCCCCACAGGGTTGTCATGGGACCTGATGTTTTCTCCAACAAGAAAGAGTCCCCCCTTTTGGTTTGTCTCTTTATTTTCTTTAGTTGTCTTTAAAAATTAAAAAAACGCTTTATTTAGATATAATTGGCATACCACACAATTCGCCCATTTAAAGTGTACAGTTCAATGATTTTAGTACACTTACGGAGTTTGGCCACCATCACCGGTCAGTTTGAAAACATTTTCATCACTCCAAAGAGAAACTCCATACCCATGAGCAGTAACTTCCCATTTTCTCCCAAGCCTCCCAGCTCTAGGCAATCACTGATCTACTTTCTCTCTCCATAGATTTGCCTCTTCTGGACATTCATATACAAGGGATCAAACAATATGTGTTTTTTGTGACTGACTTCTTTCACTTTGCATAATGTTTTCAAGATTCTTCCAAGTTGTCGCATGTATCAATATTTTGTTCCTTCTAATGGCCAAATAATATTCCATTGCATAGATATACCACATTTTATTTACCCATTTTCCTCAGTTGATAGACATTTGGGTCATTTCCACTTTGGGGCTATTATGAATAATGCTCTTGTGAATATTCATGCACAAGTTTTTATGGGGATATGTGTTTGATTTCTCTTGGGCATATACCTAGGAGTAGAATTTTAAGCCATCTGCTCAGCCCATTGAGGAACTGACAAACTGTTTTCCTTAGTGGATGCACCATTTTACATTCCCACCAGCAACGTATGAGGGTTCCAATTTCTCTACAATCTGGCCATCACTTGGTATTATCTGTCTTTTTTATTATAGCCATTCTAGTGGGTGTGAAGAAGTATCTCATTGTGGGGTTTTTTTTTAAAGATTTATTTTATTTATTTACTCCCCTCATTGTTTGCGCCTGCTGTCTGCTCTCTGTGTCTGTTTGTTGTCTGCTTGTCTTCTTTCTAGAAGGCACTAGGAGCCAAACCTGGGACCTCTCATGTGGGAGGGAGGCACCCTATCACTCGAACCACCTCCTTTCCCTGCTTGTCGTGTCTCTTATTGTATTTCCTCATTGTGACTCCTTGTTGCATCATCTTGTTATGTCATCTTGTTACATCATCTTGTTACGTCAGCTTGCCACACCAGCCTGTCATGTCAGTTTGATGTCTTGCTCTTTAGGAGACACTGGGAACTGAACCGGAACCTCCTGTGTGGTAGGCAGGCACCCAACTGCTTGAGCCACATCGGCTTACCTCATTGTAGTTTTGATGTGCCTTTTCTTGATGGCTAATGATGTTGAACATCTTTTCATATGCTAATTGGCCATTTGTATATCTTCTTTGGAGTAATACATATTCAGATCCTTTGCACATTTTTAAATTAGGTTATTTGTCTTATTAAGTTGTAAGAATACTTTATATATTCTGGATACTAGATCATTCTTAGATATAAATGGTTTGCTAATAATTTCTCACATACTATGAGTTGCCTTTTCAGTTTCTTAGTGGTATTCTTTGAAGCATAAACATTTTTAATTTTGAATAATTCTAATTTAGAATTATTTTTAAAAAGGCCTATTTTTTCTTTTGTTGCTTGAACCTTTGGTGTCATCTCTAAGGAACCGTTGCCTAATCCATCATCATGAAGGTTTATGCCTATGTATTCTTCTAAGACTTATATAGTTTTAGCTCTTACATTTAAGACTTTGATCTGTTTTGTGTTAATTTTTGTAAATGGTGTGAGGTAAGGTGCAACTCCATTATTTTGCATGTGGACATCCAGTTGTTCAATCTTTTGATTAACAGAAATTCATAGATTTAATATGTTTGACTTTATCTTATATTTTTAAATCAGGATTTTGGTGATCTTGTTAAAGAAATTCTTCCCTCCTTCTCAAGAGCTGAAAGATATTTATTGACATTTTCATTTTAAAATGTAAGGTTTTATTTTTGACATTTAAGATTTTAATCCATTTGGAGTTCCGTTTTGTGTAGGGTATAAGGTAAGGATTACATTTCATTCCCCTCCCCCACCCATGGATGCCCAATTACTCCCACACTACTTAGGGAAAACACTATCCTTTCCCCTCTTTTCTGACAGGCCACCTGTGTCATGTATTAGAAAAGGCACTGGATATGGAGTCAAAAGAAGCATGGTCAAATCTGGACTTTCTCACTTCAGCTGTGTGATTGTTGGCAACAATGATAATTCAGAGTGTCAGAATAAAAGCCTTCACCCACTGTTTTAGTTTGCTAAGTTGCTCAAAACAGCTACCATAAAATGGGTTGGCTTTTACGGTGGGAATGTATTATCTTACAAGCTTACCATTTTGAGGCTGAGAAAAATGTCCAACACAAGGTATCATCAGGCGATACTTTCTTCCTGAAGACCAGCTGCTGGCCATCCTGGACTCCTCTGTCACATGGCAGGTGCACGATGGCATCTGTTGGCCTCTCCCTTCTCTCCCAGCTCTCATTGCTTTCACTGTCTTGCTTCCATGGCTTTCTCTGTGTGTGTGTGTGTATTCATCCCATTTATAAAGGACTCCAGTAGAGGATTAAGATCCACCCTGGGCCATGTCTTAATTGAAGTAACCTCATCAAAAGGTCCTACTTACAACAGGTTTACACCCACAGGAATGGAGTAGCTTTAAGAACAGGGTTTTCTGGGGTAGACACCACCACACTCACCATTAGCATTCAGTGGAGCGACTGTTTCAGATTAGCTTCAGGTTAGGTCAGTGAACCAGAAGGAGCCCCCGAGAGAGGGGGAATCAATAAAGAGGAGGCCCAGGGTATAAGGGATGAAACCTCGGCTGGAATGGGAGTCCTCTGGAGCCAGGGGCAAAGAGCCCTGGGGCCTAGGAGGGAACAGAGGTCTTCGGGAGATGAGAAGACCCACCCTGAATTGTGGGGTGGGCCACAGAGCGGGAAGAGTCCAGGCCAGCTCACCTGAGCCTGGGAGGGGTCCACAGACCGCGGACTCCAGCCTCCAAGGGCGGGCACAGCTGGCTGGTGGGGAGGTGTCCGGTTCTCTCACCTGCTCCTTGCCTGGTTTGTCCAGACATTTCTTGGTACCGTGGGGACTTTTTATGCAAGTTGGCCTCATCAGGAAGCACAGGGCCTGACACCCAGTTCGTGCTTAATAAATGTTTGATGAGAGGAAGGAAGGAAGGAAGAAAAGGAAGGAAGGAAGGAAGGAAGGGAGGGAGGGAGGGTTTAAGTCACATGGCCTGAGGATTCTGTGAAGCCTCTCTGGAGTTCAGAAAAATTAACCCTGGGCTAGAGGACGACCCGCACAATCCACCCCCAGGCTCCCCTCCTGCTCCCCCCATGGCACTGCCCTCCTCAGAGCCTCCTTGCTACTCAAATCTTGGTCCCGTTCTCCCCTGACCTCTCTCTCCTGGAACCACTTTCTCGCTCCTTCTCCTTGAAACAACCCAGCCCCTCTCCTCCTTCTCATCCAGAATCTGACTCCTTTCTCCAGAAACCTTCCAGACTCCCAGAATCCCCCTCTCCCTCCCTTCCAGAAATCCTCTGAACTGACCTGTTCGTTTGTCACCCATGTGCTCAGCCCTGGGTTTGGCCAAAGCCAGATCCCTCTGTCTCCCTCTGTTTTGGGCCATCATGTCCTCACTGACCTTCTCTTATAGGGAGAAGAAAGGCCTAGAAACCTCCTCCAAATCCTCATCCCAAACCCCTCCTGGTGCAGTAAGGAGAGACCCCAGAGCTCTCTGCAGTACATTGTGTCTGGAAAAATCTTACCAACCCCCACACAAGCCAGCATTCCAAACTGGGAAAAACAATTTCCATCCTAAGAAGCCACAAACCCACCCCTATCGCACCCACCGCACACAGGATACGCCCCCGCCTTGGCCTGGTGGAAACAGCAGAACGAAGGGGAGAAGATGGGGGAGATTGAGGATGACAGAGCCAGGTAGGGTGGGACAAGAGAGGAACCGAGAAACACAGAGTGCTGGAAACTTCCGAACACAAGCGCAGGCAGCCAGAGGCGCCGGTCTTGCCTCCCGCCGGTCCCCTCCCTCTGCTGCCCTGGTCTGGCTCTGCAGTGCAGACGCTCCCTGTAGCATGAGCCCAGGAGGAGTTCCCTTCCCTGAAGGAGCTGGGGACGCCGCATCCGTCTGCTCCGTGCTGCAGATTCATTTTCTGAGGCATCCCCTTTGGACTACAGCTTCCTCTTCTTGTCTTCCTGTTTACAGATGTACCCCCCCAAAATGTGGAAACTCAATAAACAGACCTGCACTTCTGTTTAATTTGCTGGTTCTAAGTACAAAACCTAGAGACATATCTTCTAGAATGTTCTGCAGGCCCCCTCTCCCTCATTCGTTCCTGCACCCGGACATTCAGTTAGCGTTCCTTGTCTGTAGCTTGCCTCTTCCTGGTCCGTTCACCTGTACTGCCTTTGGAACCACTGAGGCAGCCCCTCCACGGGGCTTTGCTGCAAGGCTGTCTACTGCAGAGGGCTCTGCATCCCACTTACAAAGTTAGCAGCTACCAGCATGCCTGAAAGCACAACCCACGTAGCCAAGACCACCGTGTTGTCTGCCATGATAGGAAATTGAGGAAAGAGGTTTCTGGTGTTCTGCTCAATTAAGCTGTCGCGGGGTGTTTTGAAACTACGGGCCAAACACAAAAATAGATTTGCAATCGCTTTGCATTTATGCTTGGCAAGTTATTTTGTATATTACCATTATTTTTCCTTTAAATATAGAAGTTAGCTCTTCTTCCATTTTCTAAATGTCATTTCATTACATCCTGGAATCAGATTTTCCTTTCCAGAGGAATGTATCTTCAATTTAACAATTAAAGTTGAGGAAACATTAGGATTCTGTGCGCAGAAACTAATTTTGAAGATTTTTCCCTCCCAGGGATTGTGCTGTTGACGTCAGTTGCAATCTCCCCTCTGCCCCATTCATTCTTCGGCGCCCTTTGGCATTTAGGGCTGGTTTCTCATGTAGTTCTACCAGACAACCATGAAATCCTGAGCTTAACCCCTGAGGGGAAAAAAATGGTCTGGGGAGGATATCAGCATTCATGGTGCATTTAATACAGCCAGATCCCCAGGACTCAGACCCGTGAGAGCCTGGAGTTAGAAACTTGGAGCTGAGAGAGCACTGGAAGGCCATCCACCTCCAAAGAGATAATGATCTCTTTTCCAGAACTACGATCTTTCTCTTCTCTTTTTGAAGTTTTCCAGGTGTAGCAACTCTGCAGACACCTGTTCTAGGGGTTTTGGCTGAGAAGTTCTCCTTCTATGTCCCACTGTGACCTCACCAGTTTTAACCACATGTCTAGGGTTGCTAGATGGAGCAAAAACAAAAGCTAACTTTGAATTTTGGGAAAAAACAAATCATTTTCAGTAGAAATCTGCTCCATGCAATATTTGGGATATACGTATGCTATAAAAGAATTTGTTGTTTATCTGAAATTCCACTTTAACTGGGCTTACTCTATTTTGTCTGGCAACCCTACACATGCCCTCTTCCTAGCGCAGGCTGATGTTGGCCACAGATGACCCTTGCCATATAGGGACTGGCCTTGAAGCCCCGGCTTTCTGCTGCGCCCTGAGCGGAACTTGTCCTGCCCCAAGGGAGAAAAAGTTTCAAAGACCCTCCAGGTCGTAGCACAGTCCACACCGTGTGAGGGGCCCTGACGCCTGATGGCTGATTGCTACCATCTGCCAGGAAGCGTGGGGAAAGGTGCCCCAGCAGCCGGAGTGGGGCACGCTGCCTGGCCCTTCCTACCTGCACCGGGGAGGAAATGCTACACGGAGGCACCCACAGGCCTGCAAAAGCCAGAGCTGAGGCTGCCAATTTGGGACCAGACTGGAACAAGACCCCAAATAGGGAAGAGGGAGAGAAAGAGAGGAAGGAAGGAGATCAGGAGCAGAACACAGACTTAGGCCTCTCGAGATCTGTGTAGACAATGTGTGGTCAAGGAGCCCGAAGTAGACCGCAGGCCCTGAGGGCTTCCCGGAGGAGGCGGGGGTGACTGCAAGAGGATGAGGTGGAGGTCAGTGGGTCGGAGCCCTACACAGAGGAAGTCAGCGTCGCTCCAGTCCCACGAGAAAGGGCCAGCTGAGGACCTTCTTCCTTCGCATCTGCCCAGGCTGGATTCACAGAGAGGTGAGGCAGCCCCTGCCCCAGCGGGTGAATAGAGGACCGGGGGAGGCCCAAGCGTGGAGGGTGAGTTCCAGGAAGCACGGGGGCGGGGGTGGGAGGCCCCGAGGGGAGAGCGCGTGCGCACACACTCACACATGCACACATGCACACACACGTGCACACATGCACACACGCATGCGCGCACACCCACATGCACACACACACGTACACGTACACACACACACAAACTCTCTCTCTCTCTCTGCCTTTAAAACACTTTATATGTTCTGGCCACTGAATGAGTCAGGGTTCCCAGCTGCCCGTGGAAGAAACTCAAGTCAAGCTGGCTCTGAGCACCAGGAGAATTCCGTGCCCGAGGCCGGGAAGGCTGCAGCAGAGCTCGCCTCAGGTGTGTCCGGCCCCGGGCCGGCAGTGTCCACGAGCAGCCTCTCCTCCTCCCGACCGCCCTGCCCTGTCCTGCTCTCCCCAGATGGCCCCCGGGCCCGGCCTCCTCCCCGCTGGGCAACGCAGCAGCGGTGCTGGCGGCGCTCCCCGCGCTCCGGCTTTTGACCTGATTTGTTTCATGTGCTCCTTCCGGACCCATCCCTGTGGCCAGGCTTGGTCAAGGGTGAGACTCGGTGTGTGTGAGGGGGGGTCAGCCACCCCCACCCCAGGGACTGACTGTGAGAGAGGAGGTTCTCCCAAAGGACAGTTGGGTGCTGTCAGCAGAGAGGGAGAAGGGTGAGAGGCACGGGGGCCGGTCAAGTGAAAACGACCGCTATCCAAGCCAGGGAGCTGGGGCGCCACAGCAGCCCAAGGAGGGGGGTGCCGGGCGGGGATCACGAACTTGTTTTGTGGACGAGGGGAAACTGAGGCTCAGAGTTCTTGCAACTTGCCCAATACCACAGGACAAGGTGGAGGCACGGCGGCGATGGGACCCAGGTTTCTGGGTCCTGACGTGCCGCGTGGGGAGAGCCAGCTAGGGAGACGTCCCCGGTGGAAGCGGGAGGCGTGGTCCCCGCCCTCCCAGGCCTTCCCCGGCCAGTGCTGGACCTCCCCAGGCACTGGGAGAAGACCGCTTCCCAATCCCCGGAAGGCAAGAGCGCAGCCTCAGGGCACGCCGGGGGGTGCTGCGGGCCGTGGAGGGAAACGGGGTGGCTGCAGCTGGGTGTTGACAGTAGCCGCGTGTCCACCGGGAGCAGCAAAGGAGCAGGGTCCAGGGGCTCCAGGCCGGGTGAGGGGGCAGCCCGGCGGGGAGACGGGCAGGGAGAGCCTCCTGCGTCCCTCGCACCCCTAGTAGGGCCCAGGAGACCCGGAGCCCGACACCAGGGGCGCCCCAGGCTCCACCCGCCCCCGCTCAAGGTATGACCCTGGGGGGGGGCACGCCCACTCCTGCGCCCCAGTCTCCTCCCCTGGAAAACGAGGCACGGGGACCACACTGGTGGCCGCGATTCCCTCTTCTGAGCTGCAGCCCACAGCAAGAAACACCTTCACCGCGGACTCGGTGCAACACGCGGGGAGAAATTTCACAAAGCGGTATTCACTCATCGCGTCTGATGATTTATTTCATTTTTCAGAAGCTCGTTTTTATCCACCCCCTCACAGCTTTAAAAAACGCACTGGACTAGATGATCTCCAAAAGGGCTTCCTTAGATGCTAAATCATTTTTTCTTGTTTGTTTTGGCCTTTGTTTGGCTTTTGGCTTTGTATATCTGTTAGGTGCTACCGGGCACTTGGAGGAACCAGACGGGAGGCGGGTGCTGGGGGGCCGTACTCAGAATGCCCCCCCTTTCCTCCTTGCCTCGCCCCCCAGATCTTCTCCCATTTGCCTTCCCAGTTCTGAGGCTCCTCACAGGGCGCCAAAGGCTGGGCTGGGACCCTTTGTATTGTGTAAACTTGGACAATTTCCCTCCCTAGACCCTTTCTTTACCTGTTGAAAGTATAAGGATGACCGGCGTGTTGAGTGCACCCTGCCTGGCACAAATCTGTGACGTTGCGGGTGGGCACAGTGGCACCCTCCAGCCCCCCACCCCTCCGCCGGGGCTGGGGTCCAGCATCCCGCCCATCCCCGCTGCCCAGTGGGCCCCCGGAAGCCTGGTAAGTGGTTTCAAGGCCGCCAGCAGCATCTGTCCGCGTTTGACAGGCCGTTTAATCAGAGACCGCAGCTTCTGTTTGGAGACGGAGGGAGCGCCCCGCAGGGAGGCCCCGAGACCTCGCAAGGAAATACCGGAGGGTCGACTTTCTGTCTGTCAAAGGCAGCCCTGCCGAGAAAGGGCTGCAGGGCACTAAGTGAGCGGCTCCCGGCTTGTCTTTCTTGCAGGCAAGAGTCACACACCAGTTTCCTTCCTCCTCTCCCAGGGGCTCCAAGTTGAACTTCTTGAAGTTCTCGGCCAGGCCACCGCCTTGGCTTCTGCCAATTGGGTGTGGCCGGGATTGGACGGAAGTTGAGAATCCTGAAACGGGCTGCTGAAAGGGTTTTTTAAACTGACTTTCCATTACACAAGCAATACATGAATACCGTCTCCCTTTTAAAAATAAAAGCATCCCAGAAAAATAACAGAGTTCTCTTTGAGTGCCACACTCAAATCCATTCCTCACTCCCATCCCCCCTTCCCCAGAGATAACCTCTATGCATCTGGTACAAAAATGGGTAACGTTGTGTAGCGTGTTTTCTTTTCCAAATAAATTGTACCTGCGGCAAATACTCCTTATTGCCCACCCAACAACCAGAGGCTTCTCCTTCTTCCCCTCTAGCAGAAACTGATATTTCAAGTAGTGGGCAGAAATCTCTTGACATAAGGAATAGTGGATTTTCCCCAGCCCCATGGGAATAAATCATGATTGTTTCAAATGATTCTTGAAAATCTCATTCTTCTTAACCAGGAATTGACTGAAAGGTAGGCAGATGACCAGTTCTGGCTAATAAGATTTAAGGGAAGTCTACTGGGGAGGGCTTACCTTACCAAAGAAAAGGTCAAAACTTCACGAAGAGAAAACCCTTTCACTTCCACCTTCTTCATTCCTTCAGTTTAAATGTGATGTCTAGTCCTTCAGCAGCTATTTTGAGACAATGAGGCAACAAGCAAAAGAGAAAAGCCAACAAAATCACTGAGGCGTGTTTTTAAGTAGTTGACTCAACTTCATCAAATGCCACTTCTGGACTCAGTATTTGAGAAATGTAAACTCCTTTTCATTTAAGCTACAGTAGGTTGGATGTTAGGTTGCTTAAAGCCCAAAGGTATCTTGACTCCGAATTATACTGTGTCTTAGTTTTCCAGGGCTGCTGTAACAAACTACCAAGGACTAAGTGTCTTAAACGCTTGAATTTATTGTCCCACCGTCTTGGAGGCTTCCTCTGAAGTCTGTAGGTGGCATACAATCCATGGCATAACTCAATCTCTGCTTGCTCACATGACTGAGTTTCTTCTTTTGCATGTTGCCTGTTCAGAGGACTTGCCCGTTTGTTCTTTTTCTTATTGATTTGCAAATATTCCTTATATATTGTGGATTTCTGTCCTTTCTCTCTTATGCCTGTTTCAAGTCTTTTCTGTCAGTGTGCCACTGGTCTTTTAAGCCCAGCTTTGTGACAGTGACCGCTGCTCGCTCCTCCTGTATGTTGAGGGATGGAGAGCCCGTGATTAGCAAGAGCATCTAACAACGGCTTTCGTTCTCTTTCCTTTAAGACCCACTGCCTCCATCCACAAGCCTAACACCCCACCCCTGCCCCACCCTCCCTGGACGTCCTCACCTCCTCCTTTGTCTGAACGTTCCACCCTTTGGGTCACGCTCCGCGTTCGGCAACCAAGGAGAGGCCTCAGGTCCAGAGAAGGCCTCGGTCATCCCAGGAGAGGAGGAAGAAGCCTGAGGCGCTGGTTGTAAGGGGCTGCCCTCTGCCCGGGGTCCCAAGGATCTGGGGGCTGGCCTCGTCGTCCACCTCCTATGGTCCATCTGAAGGCGGCTGCTGCATTTGGACGCAGGGACCCTTGGTGTCAGCTCCCAGCGCCGCAGCTCCTGATGTCCGCTCCTCCGGCCTCCCCATCAGAGACCCACTTCCCTCGGGGGCCTGACAGCCTCGACTCCCACAGATGCCATTTTCTTCTCAGCCTGGGGAGCCTCTCCAGGGCTCTGTCTCCTTAAATGCTCCCACCTTCCCTTGAGTCACCCTTTCTGTCTTCTGCATCCGCACCCTGAATAGGACAATCAGAGCCAAGGACCCTGCAAGAGCTGGGGCAGCTGCAGACCAAAGCCTGCACACGGGCTGCTCCTCTGGGTGTCCCGCCACTCCTGCTTCCGGTGCTGCCCCCAGGGCTGCCCAGGAGAGCCCCTGAATGGTTTTTCCTCCTCCGCCCTGCTCCCCCGCAGGAGCAGGGCTACAGCAGCAGCATTCTCAGCTCGAGATGCCCTCCATGTACCCTTAGGGGGCTGCTTGACCTCTCTAAGTCTCTAGGCTTCTCCTCTGGAGAGTGAGGCTTCCCTTGGGTGACCAGAAGCCTGGGAACGGCGGCCACAGAACAGAGCACAAAAGCTGGCCTGCTTCCCCCGCTGGCTGTGTGCACAAGGGCTAGGCTCGGCCTGGGACTCCATGCCAGATTCTGAAGGACAAAAGGCTGGCCCAGCTCCATGGGGCGCCCGAGTCCCAGGTCCTGGTTGCTGCTGCCTTTCTGGAGAAAAACCATCATCATAATGACATCTATGGAGGCCTTGTCTGTTTCTGGCATTGGGCTAGGTTCTTTACATGAATGAGTCTATCTAATTTTCTAAAAATATTGTGAAGTAGGTAATATTTTCCCCATTTTTCAAGTGAGGGAAATAAGTGTGCTGGTTTAAGTCTTTTATGTGGACCCCAGAAAATTATGTTCCTTAATTGAACCTCATGAACCTTGATTAGATTATATCAGGGAAGGGCCATTTAATCAGATTGCTCCAGTCGGGCCTAGTCCAGGGTGAGTCCTAATCCTCTTACTGGCGTCTTTTATAAACGGAGGAATAAAGAGCTACAGACACCCAGGAAAAAAGCAGCAGTCACAGAGAGAAGCCTCCAGATGTCGGAATCAATGAATCCAGGAGGGAGGAAAGCCACAGATGGAGCAGCCTGAAGCAGAACGAGCAGCGAAGCCTGGGGGAGAGCGGGGAGACCAGCAGAGCCACCACGTGCCTTGGCACCTGGCAGGAGTCCCGGGTCGCCAGCAGCCAACCCTCAGGCAGACAGCATCTCAGAGGATGCCTCAATTTGGACATCTTCACAGCCTCAGAACTGTAAGCTTTCAACCTCATAAATCCCCACTGTAAAAGCCAACCCATTTCTGATATATCTCATTGGCAACCTTTAGCAAACTAAAACAGTAAGTCTCAGGGAGGTCAAGTTATGTGCCCAAGGGTGGGGGAAGCAAGATTGGAGTCCTGGTGGTCTGACTCAGAGCCCAAACACCTGCCCCAGGTGCTCCCTGGATCCTATGGGCAGCTTTTGTGGGACTGGGGCCCGCAGCATCACCAGACTTCTTGAAGGTGGTAGAAATGATGGCTGTGGATCCAGTTCTGAAACGCTCTGTGACCCGGGTGAGCCGCTAAACCTCTCTGGAGCAGGTTCCCCCGGAGACAGCAGCAGGAGCCACCTTGCCTGGCCCTTCTCCCAGGCTTTGTGAAGTTCATGTCAGATACAGGATGGGAGAAGGCTTTGAAAAGTCTGCAGGGCCAGAGTCCTGGGTAAGATTCTCGCCTGCAAATGCACAAAGCAGAGGCCCCGCCAAACCAGACCCCTCTTCCCCCCAGGGGACTCCACCTTCCCACTCCTCACCTCCTGCTTTGGAGAACCCAGCCAGCCGCCTCCCTCCATTCATGCACAGGTCAGGTGTTGTCACATTCTGGGAGCAGCCTCAGGCCCCAGACCCGTCACAGTTTCCAGGGCCAGCCCGAATCCCCAGTCATCTAGCTGGTGAATGGAGGAGAAGATTCCAAACAGACATGTCCCCCCTCGTTCAGGCCATCTTGACCCCAGGAAGCTTTGGCCAAGAAAGAAAGGAAGAGGCTCGGGCAAGGGCTGAAAGGGGATGATTGCCTGCAGTTCTCCGTACCAGGGGCTGGGGGCCTGTCTTCAGAGGGGTGCCTGACTCCAGTCCAGGCTCCCTGGAGACCTCAGGCCTGGACTGGCATTCCAGAAAGGAGGAGCGGGGAGGCACGGCTTCCTTCTCCAGGCGACTTCACGATGAGAGGCCGTGTCAGGGTGTGCCAGGCAGTGTGCTGGGCCCTGGCGGACAGACATGGTCCCTCGCACAAACGGGTCTGGGGATCTTTGGTTTAATTTTCAAGGATATCTGAGGAAGGGAGCCCCTTCCTGCACTATCAACAGCTCCATGTGCTCGCATGACTTGGAAACAGACTCTGCATTTGGATTTGATTTTGGGGCATGATTTCCTCACCTACCTACAATCTTGATTTAGTCTCTGGGTGGCCCCGTGAGGAAGGCAGAGTAGGAGATATTCCCCACCTAGACGAGTTGATTGGAAACACTGGAGAGCTGGGTTCAGACGTCTGGAGGTTATGTCTGGTCTCGGTGTTAAGGGCACTGTGATTGATTACTGATGTCTGCAGTGAGTGCAGGAGTGGGAAGGGGTAGTACAGGCCAATGGAGTGGACATTCGGCATCAAAGTATGTCCTCCTCAAGGACATGGGTCAAATCTTATTTGTACCTGCTGTACCTGGCACAGTGGCTGGTGCAAGGTAGAGATGCTCAATCATTGTGTTCTATAGAAAAGAACAAAGTACAGGTGAAAATGCTGAGACCCAGAAGTGGGGAGGGGGTCTTGCTCAAGGACACATGGTCATCCCAGATCTCCTAACTACCCATCCTATGGCATCTTGTCAAACCCCCAGGCGTCCTCAGCCCCAGGTGTGTATCTGTATTTCCATCTCTGACCAATTCAGAGCCTCCATGCCCCGCACCAGACGCGGCTCTGAACACCAACCCCGCAGCTGGCCCAGGCCACGGGGGCATCTGGGGAGAAGGTAGCAGGCCCTATACTTTGACGATGTGGGAAAGAGGCTTGCAAGATAGGGCCAGCCCTGGGTCGGAGGGGAGCCAGGCACCCCAGAGTGGCTCCAGGAGGCCTGGAGAAAGGGAGGGCCGTTCCCCTGGGCGTGTGTGTTGGTGGGGAGCAGTCCCGGAACACTACCTGCCCCTGGGCAGGGGCGGGCGGCCGTTCTCGTCATTGCTCAGATCACCCACAAATATTTCAGGGTGCATCCTGGCCTGCATCTGGCCAACACTAAACCTGAGCCTTCTGAAACAGAAGGTTCAGGAGGCTTTTTACTCTTTCTCAGCAGCTGAGGGGCAAGGCTCTCCCACACCCAACATTGCATTAAAGAGCCTCTCTTAGTGGGGTCCCCAGCTTTGTTCTTCTCATGGTGCTTTCTTGTCCACTCTCTGGCCTAGAAGGGAACCACAGAATGTTAACATTGAAAGGGCCTAAGGGATCCCCAGAAACCGAGGCCCAGAGGGGAAACGACTTGCCCGAGGTCCCATGGAGAGGTAGGGCTGACCCTGTGTCCCTCAGGGCTCCCCAGCTTTCTTTGTGACCCTGACCGGGTGATATACATCAGGATTCAGGCTCTCTGAGGAGGCAGCAGCAGCTGGGAGTTGTGACAACAAGTGGGGTGGCTGGAGGGGGTTTTGGGGTCAGACCCCAACCCCTTGCAAGCGTTCACTCCCTAGGGTCATGCCCGGTGGCTGCCCCGTCTGCCCCAGTCCCTGCCGTGCCACTCGCAAATGATTCCTTGTTTGTTTGTTCATTCATTTATTTTTTAATGTTTTGGGGTTTATTTTCATCCTTTGTGTTTACAGGGAAAACTGCATAAACAATCCCAGAAAGAGGCCACCAGCTCCCACCAGCTGCTTGGGTCCAGGGTCAAAGTCAATATTTTTGGGAAATGGGCCTTTCCTCCCCCTGCCCCTTCCCATCTGGCCAAGTGGAGGGCCCCGTTGTTTAGCATAACGAGAGTGCAGGAAGTGTGGGGCAGGCACGGAGTGAGGTGCTCAGGACACACTGCGCCGTGCAGTCAGGCCCCAGATAACTCAACGGCCCGGGTTTACCAACGGGGAAACGGACTTGCCCCAGGCCACAAAGTTAGCCATCGGTGGAGCCGGGATTCAATCCCCGGCAGTCTAGAATTCAAGTTCTTGCCACTGCGCTAAAGTGACTGCTAAAACGGAGGTGGACTGCGGTGGGCTTGGGGACACGAGGGGGAGGAGTGGGAAGGGCAGGGCTGATGCTTCCCTCAAGGAAAGGCCTACAGGGTGGGACCCAGCCCCTGCCACATCCCTGGAGAATACTAGGCAGCACATATACACACATGCATACAAACACACACGTGCACGTAAACACACACTCAAACACCCGCACAGGCACCTTCCCACACCCTTGCTGGCAGGCTCACGCACACAGAGACTGACCCATTGCAGTGACGCAGCTGGCGCTGACCAGCCCAAATCCCCGGGCACACACTTAACCCCGAGGCCCGAACCCAGTGCTCCCGCAGCAACTAGATGCTGGCCCGGTCCCGCCAGCAGCCTCAGCCTGACTTCCCCGGCCCTCCCCGGGACTGCACAGGAAGCAGGATGTACATCGTCATGGCCAGGAAGCCTCTCACTTGCCCTCCACTTTGGCACTTCCTCCTTTTTTGTTGCCACTGCCCACTGGCCACATGCAGGTCTGAAGAAACTGAGGCCAGAGAGAAGTGGGTCCGAGTTAAGCCCTGGCTTTACCGGGATGCTTCCTTCAATCATGTCTCAAGATTTTTCTAGCTTGAGATTCTCCCTGGCCTAGCTGAGAAGGATTAATGGGGACTCCCTGACCTGGTGTGGAGCGTGTGGGCGTGAGACAGACCCGTGTGAATGCTGAATGAAGGGATGGGTGATGGAGGATGGAGAATGGATGGATGATGGCTGGACAGATGGATGGATGGACAGACAGATGGATGGACAGAGTGAATGAAAGAAGGAAGAAGGGAGTGAATGAATGATGAATAACACACCCAGGAAACAGAAGACACAAGTCAAGACTTTCTGCCCTCATGGAGATGGCAATTTCTGAAATGTGGCAGTTTGAGGTTATTTTGTGAATCCCCAAAAGGGAAAGATTATGTTTGTAAACTAATCTATTCCTGTGGTGTGGTACCCTTTGATTGCACTAAATTCAGTGGAGGAGCCTTTGATTAGATTACTTGATAAGGTCACTTTCGGGCTTTTGATAGGACTGTGTCAGTGGGGCATGACTAGTTTCAGTCTCTGCCCCCTTTCTGGGCCTGATATAAAGGGACACTCAGACAGACGGAGGATAAAGGGAGTCGGAATAGTTGACTCTGCAATGTGAGAGAGAGGATTGCTTAGGCAAGAAGCCCCAAAGGCTGGGCCCGCAGAGCAGCTCAAGGGGAGAGGATGAGCCGGAGGGGAGGGCGGAGACCCCTGCGGCGACGGCAGCCGTCTTGCTTCACCACGTGGCAGCACGCAGGCGTCAACGGGAGCCGGCTTTGGTGAGAAAGCCTCTCTGACGCTGCCTCGGTTTGGACATTCCAAACAGCTTGCCTGGAAACTGCAAGCTTTTACCCCAGATAAATTCCCATTTTGAAAGCCATCCCAGTCCTGGTACTTTGCAGCTGCAGCCCTTTGGGAAAGTAAAACAAGTGCATGCAAGTCCCCACACGGGGCCACGCTCCGCGGCATCCTTGCTGTCTGAGTCTCCTTCTTTGGAAGGTCTTTGTTAATCACCCTCCACCTCCACCATCCTGCTGCCCTTGGGGGAAGAGGGTGCACTCTCCCACATGACATTTGACCCAGGAGTGGACTCCGTGTGCCCCTTTAGTTCCCTGTCGCGCCGCTGAGAGAAGGCTTGTTTATACTAGACTTTACTCTAGGCTGAGGACAGCAATAGGGATATGAGCCCTGGGTCCGAGCTCCTGACATTTGTGTCCCCTTCCCTCTTCTGGTACCTGTGACAGACATCACTAGCTGATCTCGGCACTCTGTCACTGAGCTCAGGGTCCTGCTCGGTACTGTGCTCCAGATAGCCACCAGCAGCCGGGGGACAGTGACTGTTAAGTAGACACTGTTTAACCTCCTGGGCTAGGGTGCTGACCAGCGCAGGGAGGTCGCTGGAGAGGACCCCCTGCCCCTCCTCCTGCTCAGCCGGAGGATGGCAGGGGCGCCAGGTGTAAGGCTGGCCTGTTCGACCCGTGGAGCAGGAGCAACATGTTGGAACTGGGGTGCCAGGGCCAGAGAGGACTGAGGCCTCTGCATCTCCCAGCCAGGGCGTCCCAGTTGTCTTGAGGACAGCAGTGGTGCTGGAGCCTGGGGAGGTTGGCGATCAACGGCTCAACTCTCTCGCTTTACCGTAGAGGCCCAGCGTGGCCAGGTGCCTTGCCCAAGTCTACACAGTGACTGGCGCAGTGGGGTCTAACCCAGAACCCTGGCCCCGCAGATCCGGTGCCCCCACCCTAACCCTAACCCTAGCTCCAACTCTAGCCCCAGCCCTAACGCTTTTTGTTTAGACGGTGACAGTAAGGCTGGGACAGAAGCTGCGCCTTCTCGTTCTGGTCCGGGGCCCTTTCATTACCCAGCTCTGGCTTCCTCTCTCTGACAGAGACAAAGAAGAGTTCTAGCCACCAATCCAGGGCCTTCTGAGCTCATTGGCTGGTGAGTCCTTCAGAGCTGGCTTCCAAGTTTTAAAACTTGCTATCTTTTCAAGGAGATTTTGCCTGAGTAGGGACTAAGGGTTAAGGGTTAGAAAGGCTCAAAGAGAGAACTGGAACTGTGATGAGAAAATAAGCATTTTTTCTCGAGTGCTCCATTCCCCTGCTCCTTTGTGGTCTGTGGAGAAAACATCTCTGCCCAAGCCTGAAGCCTCTAACATGAGTTTTGAACAGTCCTGGAAGAGCTGGAGAACGGGCCTTTCTTAGAGCCGGGATGGAGGTCAATCTGGAAAGAGGGACTTGAGTTGAGGGGCACGTTTCCTCTTCTTAGGGGGAACAGGGCAAGGGGGCGCTGGAACTGGGTACGTGGCCGGGCACTTGGCTGCTGTCGACACGGGCAGCCCTGGGGGGCAGGTGAGCCTGGGTGGGGAGGGGTGACTGGGCCCCGAGGGGCGGGGGGGTTGGGTGTTGTAAATGAATAGACCTGCTGGCAGGTGGGTGGCTACGAGCTAGAGATTACCTGTGTAGGGGGTTGATTTGGGGTAGGCCAGATGGTAAAACATCGGGTTTTTAACTTTCAAAAATTAATAGACCTTATTTTTTTAGAACAGTTTTGGGTTTACAGGAAAACTGAACAGAAAGTAGAGGGTTCCCATACGCCCTCCTCTCCTGCTTCCACCACAGACCTAGTTGCCCCGTTACTGACCTTTTTTTAAAACTTTTTTTCTTTATTTTGTTTTAATGTTACATTCAAAAAATATAAGCGGTTCCCTTATACCCCCCCACCCCACTCCTCCCACATCAACACCCCCCCCCGCCAGGGCACACTCACTGCACTTGACAGACGCACCCCGGAGCTCGCCGTGCCACGTGGGTAACAGTCCACATGGCAGTTTACACTCTCGGATGAACTTTTAGTTCCCTCCGCTGCTCAAGCAAATCCCATGAAATGGGCAGGGTTAAGCAAGGGGAATTTCTTCGCTCGTGGTTTTGCAGCTCAAACAAAGTCCAAATCGAGGTGCCAGTGAGGCGATCGGGCGGAAGTCGCCAATCGGGGGCCGCCTCCCGGCAGCTCGTGGCTTCTGCGCACACGGCAAGGCCCACGGCTCTCCCTTCTCCTGCCAGTCCCGTCGACGTTCGGCTCCTCACTGTTTGCTCCCCCTGCTTTCCCTCTCTCTCTCTGAATTTCATTCTTTCCTGAAGGACTCCAGTAACAGGATCAAGAGCCATCCTGGCTGGGCTGGGCCCCACCTGGACCGAAGTAACCTCGGCAAAAGGTCCTACTTGCAACGGTCCACACCCACAGGAAAGGATTCCGTTTAGGAGCATGTTTTCCTGGGGTACGTACAGCTTCAAACCACCTCGTTAGCAGCCTGTGTTAGCAGGGTCCATTTGTTACAACGGATGAACCGGTAATGAGACGTTAAAATAAACTCAAGTCCATAGTTCACACGGATTCACTCTCTGTGTTGCACAGTCCCATGCATTTTGACAAATGCATAATGATACCTAATGTCATCTATGCACCAGTACAGCGTCCTAAGGAATGGTTTTACCCCCCTAAAAATGGCCTGTGCTTCTCCTATTCCTCCCTTTTCCCCCCGAGCCCCTGACAACCCCTGATCTTTTCACTGTCTCTAAAGTTTTCCCTTTTCCATAATGTCATATAGTTTGACTCATACGTTTGGAGTCTTTTCAGACTGGTTTCTTTCACTCAACAATGTCTATTTAAGGTTTCTCCACGGTTTGTCATGGCTTGAGAGCTGACTTCTTTTTATCACTAGATAATATCCCATTGTAGGGATGTATCACGGTTTGTTTACCCAGTCACCTACTGAAGAACACTTTGGTGGCTTCTAGTCTGGAGCAATTACGTGTAAAGCATCACGTGCAAGGTTCCATGTGGACACACGCTCTCAATTCCTTTGGCTGAATGGGAGCATGCTTGCTGGGTTGTATGGTAAGCCTGAATTTAACTTTGTAAGAACTGCCAAACTGGCTTCCAAAGTGGCTGTACCAGTTTGCGCTCCCACCAGCTCTAAACCAGGTTTTAGGTGAGCGGGTAAGCGCTTGTGGGGCGGGGCGGGCAGGGAGTGGGTGGGCTATGTGGCAGGTGTGCATCGTGAGGATTGGGTGGGCTGGGCATTCCCTGGGATGGAGGTAAGCAGTTGCTTAGGGGGGTGGTGGACAGGCTGGCTGCTGGGAGGTAAGCAGTGCTTAGGGGGGTGGTGGGCAGGCTGACTGCTGGGAGGTAAGCAGTGCTTAGGGGGTGGTGGGCAGGCTGACTGCTGGGAGGTAAGCAGTGCTTAGGGGGTGGTGGGCTGGGCATTCCCTGGGATGGAGGTAAGCAGTTGCTTAGGGGGGTGGTGGACAGGCTGGCTGCTGGGAGGTAAGCAGTGCTTAGGGGATGGTGGGCAGGCTGGCTGCTGGGAGGTAAGCAGTGCTTAGGGGGTGGTGGGCAGGCTGGCTGCTGGGAGGTAAGCAGTGCTTAGGGGGTGGTGGGCAGGCTGGCTGCTGGGAGGTAAGCAGTGCTTAGGGGGTGGTGGGCAGGCTGGCTGCTGCGAGGTAAGCAGTGCTTAGGGGGTGGTGGGCAGGCTGGCTGCTGGGAGGTAAGCAGTGCTTAGGGGGTGGGGGCAGGCTGGCTGCTGGGAGGTAAGCAGTGCTTAGGGGGTGGTGGGCAGGCTGGCTGCTGCGAGGTAAGCAGTGCTTAGGGGGTGGTGGGCAGGCTGGCTGCTGCGAGGTAAGCAGTGCTTAGGGGGTGGTGGGCAGGCTGGCTGCTGCGAGGTAAGCAGTGCTTAGGGGGGTGGTGGGCAGGCTGGCTGCTGGGAGGCAGCTGAGTGCACAGAGCAGGATGGGGCTGTTTCGGGCTGGAAAGTCTGGGTGTTCCACTCCACCTTCCCCTTGGCATTTGGCACTTGGCAGCTGCTGAGAGGCAAATGCCTGGCTCCCCCATTGCCTCCTTGCTGTGAACGAGCTCCCAGCCCTCTGCAGCTCCCACCCACCAATCAGCCTGCCTGGAGCTGAGGGCTAGACTCAGGGCCGGACAGACTGGGGGCTATTTGGAGCAGCGGTCAGGCCCTGACCTACTTGAGCCAGCCCAGAGTGACCTCTGGATGCTTTCTGGAAACCTCTGGCAAGTATCCTCCCCTCTCACATTGCACAGGCTCAGCTGTTTGGGGAGGAAGAGGAGTGGTGGGAGGACGCGGTGGGCAGCTTTCCACGAGGAGGGTGTAGTCTTGATGTCCACAGCGCCGGGCTGGCCGCGTTGCCGCGGTGCTGGAGGAGGAGTGGCAGGGCCTGGGGCATGGGGACAGCACGCCAGGGGGTGCGAGGGGCAGGGGGCAGCAGCAGCGGGGTGCAGAATGAGGGCCTAACAAGTCCACTCGTTTAGGTCCTTTGCAAAAGAGTTGGGATGTGGATCTGGGCTGACGTGGGCTCTTGTACCGTTAGGGAAGAAAGCATTCGTGAGGCCAGATTAGGACTAAACGGGATGGCAGAGCGGCTATTAAATCACCCAAGAGTCCAGAGGCAGCTTGTGTACATGCTTAAGAGTAAGGGCTGTGGAGCCAGCTTGCTGGTATCTAAACCCACCTCTACTACTTCCTGGCTGTGTGACTTCAGGCAAGTCACTGAACTTCTCTGTGCTTCATTTTCCTCATCCTTGAAATAGTGTAAAATACTAATACCTACCCCATAGGGTTGTGAGGAGTAAATGAACTACATATGAAAGGTATTAAGAAGAATATCTAGTACATGGTAAATGATACATGAATTATTATTGTTGTTATTTCATTGGACTTACCAGCCTCTTCTCATTACCTAGCTGCTACCTACGCTCGTCTCCAGGTCTCTTATCTCTTCATTAAAGGGGGACTTCCGGGGACAGCCCAAGGCTGTTGGTACGAGTCACACCAATACAGACACGTGTATTCCTGACAGAGTGTTTAATGGTCCCTCTCTGTGGCAGGAGCAATCCCTCCGCCCCCAATGTCAAGCCCAAGTCAAGAAGCAATAGGAAGGAAGGGGAGACAAGAAGGGGGCTTAATGGAGGGGGCCCTGGGGGAACTACCTTCCTGGTTTAGAGAAAGCCAAGGGGGAGAGAAGGCTGCTGCCAGCCCCGCCCCCAGCCCTGCCAGGGGACAGGTGTGGGACCGTGGCGGCTGCGGATGGACGGCAGGGAGAGACGGAGGGCAGCCAGGGGCCTCGTCGCTGCGCCCTCTCGCCCTGCGGTGGCCAGGACATCAGCTGCCCGGCCAAGAATGGCCTGCGTGGAATGGGCTGGCCACCGGAGAGGAAGCCCCGAGTGTGCCAGGCCCGCCGGGGGCCGGGTCAGGGGCCGCCGGCCACAGCTGCTCTGCTGGCTGCCCCCCCCCCACCCCGGGGAACTGTCAACTGCACGCTCGCCCCCGAGAGGGGCCAATTGCTCATTCGGGAGCCCCACTCTGCTTCCAGCCGCTTCCTGCTCCTGGCCTCTCCTGTCCCCTGTCTGTCCCCAGCTCAGTCTCAGGCACAGGACAAACGCTATCGGGCTGACCTCGAGGGCTTCGGACAGTGGTGCGTGTGTGCTGGGAAGGGCTGGGCGGGGACGGTGCGGGCAGCACTGCCACCTCCCTGTGCCGACGGTGGCCAAGTGAGCTGACCCCTCGGTGCCTTCGTGACCTTGGCGTTGAAGTTGTGGGTGGGCTTCTTCCGTGTGAGAGGTGGGCCGGGGGAAGACATTAATAATGTCTGAAAAACTGAAATTAGGACTTAAAAAATGAGCTGATTCCTGGAACCACGAAACCACGGCCGCCATTACCCCCGTCATCACCCCGCCAGACACCCCCAGGGCCACCGCGGCTGCCCTGCAGCCCCGGCCAGAGGCAGCCCACCCTGGCACTCCACGTGGGGTGGGGAATTGTGACCCACCGACATGCAGCCGACATAAACCCACCTCCACTAGGTCTTCTTGGCTCTCAGATATCTAAAAGTCTGGCTGAATTGACTAATTGGAGGGGAACAGGGAAGGCAGACCGGTATGCACAAGTACACCTCGGTGTGTCTGGGTTCCGTGCTCGCGTGCCTGTGTGTGCTAGTACACCTCGGTGTGTCTGGGTTGCGTGCTCGCGTGCCTGTGTGTGCTAGTACACCTCGGTGTGTCTGGGTTGTGTGCTCGCGTGCCTGTGTGTGCTAGTACACCTCGGTGTGTCTGGGTTGCGTGCTCGCGTGCCTGTGTGTGCAAGTACACCTCGGTGTGTCTGGGTTGCGTGCTCGCGTGCCTGTGTGTGCTAGTACACCTCGGTGTGTCTGGGTTGCGTGCTCGCGTGCCTGTGTGTGCTAGTACACCTCGGTGTGTCTGGGTTGCGTGCTCGCGTGCCTGTGTGTGCTAGTACACCTCGGTGTGTCTGGGTTGTGTGCTCGTGTGCCTGTGTGTGCTAGTACACCTCGGTGTGTCTGGGTTGTGTGCTCGCGTGCCTGTGTGTGCTAGTACACCTCGGTGTGTCTGGGTTGTGTGCTCAGTGCCTGTGTGTGCAAGTACACCTCGGTGTGTCTGGGTTGCGTGCTCGCGTGCCTGTGTGTGCTAGTACACCTCGGTGTGTCTGGGTTGCGTGCTCGCGTGCCTGTGTGTGCAAGTACACCTCGGTGTGTCTGGGTTGTGTGCTCGCGTGCCTGTGTGTGCTAGTACACCTCGGTGTGTCTGGGTTGTGTGCTCGCGTGCCTGTGTGTGCTAGTACACCTCGGTGTGTCTGGGTTGTGTGCTCGCGTGCCTGTGTGTGCTAGTACACCTCGGTGTGTCTGGGTTGCGTGCTCGCGTGCCTGTGTGTGCTAGTACACCTCGGTGTGTCTGGGTTGTGTGCTCATGTGCCTGTGTGTGCAAGTACACCTCGGTGTGTCTGGGTTGCGTGCTCGCGTGCCTGTGCGTGCAAGTACACCTTGGTGTGTCTGGGTTGCGTGCTCGCGTGCCTGTGTGTGCAAGTACACCTCGGTGTGTCTGGGTTGTGTGCTCGCATGCCTTCGTGGGCATACCTGAGCACATATGCTTGGTCTCAAAGCAGATCAGAGAGCTTTGGGGAAATCTCTGTTCTGTACCATTTATAGCACCTGACATTTGCATAATAGTAATAACAAAGAGTTGTCAGGACAACCCACAGCTTCTTTTTCCCCTACAAAGTGGGAAAACAAAGGGGAAGAAAAACAAGTATTTTTCTTGCAATTTTCCCAAGAAAAATCTCAGGCCCGCAGAGGTGATGTGACTTGTCCAAGGTGGCCCAGTGAGTCAGAGCTACATCCAGGCCTGGAGGCCAGATGTTCAGGATCCCTTGCTGGGTGAGTCCCAGCAGGAGGTGGGTTCAAAGGCTGCTGTTGGCTGGCCCCCCTGAAGCCCCCCTCCCGCCCCCAGGGCATCTCACGGCTGTCCTGCTCCTCTGCTTCTCAGGAGGCGGCCGCTGGCTGGGGGCTCAGAGGGGCTCCGGGGCGCTCC
The DNA here is from genome assembly GCF_030445035.2 of Dasypus novemcinctus. Classification (NCBI taxonomy): domain Eukaryota; kingdom Metazoa; phylum Chordata; class Mammalia; order Cingulata; family Dasypodidae; genus Dasypus; species Dasypus novemcinctus. The sequence continues at coordinate 78,681,625 of NC_080678.1, read as the reverse complement.
GCTGGGCCGAGCCTGCAGCACTCGATGGAGCAAGGAGGCTCCTCTGGCCTCGGCCTTCCTGAGCAGGCTGGACTCGAGGTGACCCTGCGGGGCGGGGGCGGCTCAGGGCCCAGCCCGTGTGGAAGGCAGGGAGGTGGCAGTAGGCAGCGCAGCGGCGGAGCAGGGCCGTCCAGCCACCAGCCCGCACACCCGCGGGCCAGCTCAGAGCCTCCAGGCCAGAGCCGCGTCCATCCACACTCGCCCGCACCCACAGCCGCTCTTCCCCGCGCCCTCACGCGCCGCATGATCGACCCACTCGGCGTCCCCGTGTAAGTACCCCCACCAGGCGGTCAGAATGACACATTGTCACACACAACAGTGGATGACTCTCGCACACTCACACACGTGTGCAGATCATGTAGAAAGTGTGTTCTCCCAGACACGGACAAACCTGCAGGACCACACGCCCCCCACAGTCACCACATTCTCGCCGTCTTAGGCTGGGTCTAAGCAGACCCCAAGACAAGGGTTCAAGTGCAAGTGGAGTGTTTGGAAGGTAATTGCAGGAAGCTCTGGTGGGGAGTGGGGAAGTGCACGGCGAAGGGAAAGAAGGCAAATCGGGTGCGTGGTCGAGCCAGTTATCGCCGTAGGCAGCCGGGGCCGTCCTGCTGGGGAACCTGGGAGACAGGGTAGAACATGCGTCAGCGTCACCCAGCTGAAGGGAGGGGGCGGGCTATTTACCCACGACGCCCATCAGTCAGGCTGAGCACGGCTCTGTGGGGTGTTAAGTCCCTGGAATTTCCAGACCACCCCTCACAGGGCCGAGGGGAGCTTCAGGCTGGAGAAAACCTCAGGCAGACCCAGGCCTGGCACGTGGAGACGGTGTGCCGAGGGGCGTGGGCCAGTCGCCTCCTGGTCTGCTGCCCTCGCGCTGAGTACAGTCCATAGATGCACGCACCCAGGGCTCAGACCCAGGCTTTCCAAGCACTTGTCATGAGAGAAGCCATCGATAAAGATCACACATAATATTGTAACTGAACGGAAGTGACAGAGGCTGGGGGCCGAGACAGGGGCCATCTCAGGGTTTGGCCTGACTGTCACTTTGAAGCTCCAAGCTGGTACTGTGTGTCTGGAAAGGGGAAAGGAACATGGGCTGTCAGGGACAATGGGAGAGGTGAGCCTCCCTCCTATTTGCGCCCCCTCTCTTGACTACCCCGTCCCCCAAAGAGCGTGGAGGTCCCATCATTCATCTTCTCAAAAGCCCTCAGGGCTCCTAAGTACCCTGGGATGGACCCAGCTCAGGAGCCTTGCACGGACAGCCCCAACCCACCCTCCTAGCAGGCTTGGCTCTGGCCAGACAGGGCTCCTTGTGCCATGGACACCCCCTGGAGCTGGCACTGCTGCCCAACAACCAGGCCTCAGCCCCTGCTGGGACACCTTGTCTTTCTTCCTTTGGGCTGAAGCCCCCCAGCCTTCAAAGGCCTGCTCAGATCCCACCTTCCTGCGACACCCTTGTGGCTTCACGCCGAATCCCCCAATTTTCTGCGTGTGGCCGTGAGAGCTACTCTAGTGGACTGCTGTTTTGTGCTGCCCAGCACAAGCCCCTGTGCTGGGCTGGTGAGGGTCTTGGTGGGAAGGGGGCCCTCCTCCTGAGCAGAAGCTAAGAACACCAGCTACTCCCCTTCCTGGCTCCCTTGCACCTGGGGTGTGAGCTGATGACTTAAGGCCGTCAATTGGAAGTGTCCACCCAGGGATTTAACTCTGGAAATAGAAACACAAACAGGCAGCCTCAAGGAAGAACTTCCGTTAGCGGTGGTGGCAGGTGGCAGCAACCTCCAAGGTCCAGGGCTGGCATCGTTGGGGATACAGGTTGGGTATCCAATAATTGGTGGAAATGGCATCTGCAAGAGCCTGGGTGCCTTGGGCTTTGCCTCTGACTCTAGAGCCTCCTGTTTATCTGGACCAAATTTCTGAGCCTGATTCATCAACTTCAATGGCTCTGAAGCCTCCCAATGTCAGTTCAGTAAATTGTCCTAGAGCCAATGCCTGCTCCTGCATCCCAGTCTCCTGACAGATCCAGGCTCCTCCACTTAGTGGTTCTCTCTCGAACAACGCAAACCCTGAGCACTTGGAGGCAGGGCACAATGGCTTGCACATCTCGGTACCTCCTACTGCCCCAGGAAAGGGGAAGGAAAAGCTCTACATACACAAGCTTGCTGAGTGCTCCCACTAGACGAGTGGTAACCCATTTTACGGATGAGGAAGTAGAGGTCATCCAAGGTGGCACAAAGTCAAACCTAAGATGCCTGACTTGGAAGACAGAAACTGTCTGGCAATTGTCTGAAGGCTAGTAAATAAATCTTGTAGGGGCGGCAGATTTGGGAACAACCCAAGACCCCTCCCTGCAGCACACCCCTAGGAAGGGAGAAACTGACTCCTCTGTGCTTGAGCACAGGTCTTACTTACAGTCACTGTGTGTTCGGCACACACTGTTATTGCTACACCATAGCACACGCATGCCCCAGGGTTACTGTCGCACACGTCTCAGCTTCCACTCTGCTTGCACTTTTGCCTCCTCCCCACTCCTCACCACCGTCTTCATCCTCCTTGCATCAGATAGAGTGATCCTTCTAAAATGAAAACCAGATCGTATCAGCCCTGCCTCCACCCTCCAGTGTCCATCCGTATAAACCCCTGGAGAAGATACGTTCAGTGTTAAACGCAAAGCCCTCCCTGCTGCTTTGGGCTCCGCGGCCCCAGGCTGTGTTCAATGGGAACCTTTCCCTCACCTGGTCTCTCCAGCCACACCAGCCTCCTGCTGTCCTCGGGCCTCTAAGCATGTCCCCATCCCAGGGCTTCGCACCTACTCTTGCCTCTGCCAGGGAACCTTTCCCTCGACCTCCCCAGTCACCTGCTCGAGGAAACTTCACTGATCCCTTATCTGATCTGGGACCCCACCTCTCCTCCAACTTAGCCTGCTTCGCTCATCATAACTCCCTGACATTCCATCATATGCGCAGTTGTTCATCTGTCCATTAAACAGCCAGCTGCCTGCATCACACAGCCTGGAACGGTGCCTGGAAAGAAGGCTTTCCTGAGGGAAGGTATAAAGAGTGAATGAACGTGTCTCCACGTTATAGATCAGGGGCTCAGGCTCAGGAACTTTGCCTGGGCCTGTCAGACTCCACTTCTGGGGCTCCCAGGGCCCCTTCCTGTAGACCCCCGAGAGGGCTGGGGGGCGTAGATGTTATTGACCCCAGTGTTTGGACATCCTCTGGTTGGAGGCCAAGGATTAACAAAGCCCTTGGCAGTAGAAACTGGATTTTCATCCTCAGGGTCCTTAAAACCTGGCTCAGTGATGCAGAGCAAGCACTTGGTAAGTTTTGTCGCCGGGAGGGCTCCCCAGGGATGCTCCGAGACAAGGCAACTTCATTCATTCGTTCTGTATATGCTCATGGAACACTGCTCTGCGCCAGGCCCACGGGCAGGGCAGAGCACATGGCCATGAATTAAACCCACCCGGCCCTTGCCCTCCTGGAGCTTACCATCTAGGTTCTCCCTTGAGGAGCCCTTGACCTTCCAGGACAGGGCACATGGAGTGGCCCCGCCCTGCAGGGAGGGGCACAGGTGGCAGTGGCTTTGCTGGTCCCACTGCTCCGTGGCTGCTGCCGACACGTTCAGCTCCGCAGGCTGCAGCAGCGTGCAGGCTCCCTCCCGCCTGTACGCCCATGCGTGGTGCTCTCGGGCAGCGGAGACCCAGGGCGGGCCGGAAGTGCCAGTGATGGGTTCACAGGCTGCAGAGCGGAGGACGAGGGGGCCCCTTGAGGCTGTCTTGTGCAATCTGCTCACTGGACCGAGGCGGAAGCAGGTCCACAGCGGGCAGGGGCCTCCCCCAGATCACCAGCGGGTCACAGCAGAGCCAGGCTCTGCTCTTTCTGCTGCAGGGTCCAGCTCGGGTCTGATTGGTGACCTGGTCAGTTGAGGGGACATCTGGCAACCCTGGAAGCCAGAACACAGCCCCCAGGGCAGAGTGCCCAAGGGATCCTGCTCCCTTCCTTCCAGAAAATGTGAGACCCTGCTTCCCAGTGCACCTTGGAGGACGTGGACCCTGTTGGCCTGTGGCTGTTCCAGGGTGCAGGAGACTAGCCCGAGAGGCGAGGTGCACACTGACCAGCCCCTGTGGCGGCCGGGCTGCCAAAGCCGCGCCGACCCCCCTGGATGAATTGGTCAGGGGCGCCAGTGGGGGAGGGAGGTTCCCTTCCCCCGGCACTGCCAGGTGGAGGAGAGCAGTTTGGAAGTCAAGCAGTGCCCACGCCTGGCTCTTCCATCCCTTTCTTGCACTCACCTCCCGGCTGGGAGCCCGGGGAGGCGAGGGGAGGCCACAGCCTTGGCCAAGAGCGCCATGTGGACAGCCTCCCAGGAGGCCCCTGCAGGGCAGGCAGGTTGCTGGCGCCCGCACAGGCGTGGAGCTGTCAACCTGTCAGGGCACAGGCTCAGTGCTGGCCTCATTGGCTGCGGGCATCCAGAACCTTCCTGCCCACAGGAAGCTGAGGCCCGGGGCGGGGCGGGCAGGGGTCCCACAATGAGTGAGCGGGCGAGCCTGGGCAGAACCCAGACCTGCTGTCCCCAGTTGAGGGCCCTCTAGTCCTGCCCATCCCCCCTCTCAAAACACAGCACCCAGGGGACAGAGCCCTCCACCACCACCCCACCCCACCCACTCTGGCGTGAAGCTCAGAATTGCTGACCCGTATGAGGTCACCTGCCCTCCAGGTGCCCCGGGCGTGGGCTCCATTTCCAGAAGCGGCAGAGCATACGGGGCAGGTGAGGCCGAGAGCTGGGAGGGCCCTGACACTGGGTCTGCCAGGCCCCCCGAGGGCCCCCGCCCCGCCCCGGGCCCCTCCTTGGAATGAGATCCACACGGCCCCGGGGATGGCTGTCCAGGCTGCTCAGCCGTCCCCACACCTCTGCCTGGGTCTGCTGCGCCTGCCTCACTCCGGCCTCCTGGAGGTCTTCCTGCCGCTCATCTTGGCCCTCTGGATCTCTCTCTCTTTTTTTTTTTTTTCAAAGATTTATTTATTTATTTATTTCTCTCTCCTCCGCCCCGCCCCTGTTGTCTGTTCTCTGTATCTATTTGCTGCGTGTTTTCCTTTGTCTGCTTCTGTTGTTGTCAGCGGCATGGGAATCTGTGTTTCTTTTTGTTGTGTCATCTTGTGTGTCAGCTCTCCGTGTGTGCGGCGCCATTCCTGGGCAGGCTGCACTTTCTTTCGCGCTGGGCGGCTCTCCTTACAGGGTGCACTCCTTGCTCGTGGGGCTCCCCTACGCGGGGGACACCCCTGTGTGGCAGGGCACTCTTTGCACGCATCAGCACTGCGCATGGGCCAGCTCCACACGGGTCAAGGAGGCCCGGGGTTTGAACTGCGGACCTCCCATGTGGTAGGCGGACGCCCTAACCACTGGGCCAAGTCCGCTTCCCATGGATTTCTTTCTTAATCAGCTTGTCACTCCCTTGTTTCCAAACCCTCAATGGCTCCCTATTGCCTATAACTTTGGGGACCGGCAAGGCCCCTTAGAATCCATTCCAGCCTAGCTTTCTGGCTTCTTCCTCCTGGCCAGTTCCTGGCAGGCTTTGCCTACTCTTCCTCAAGTAGGCCCGAGTTTGAGGTCTCCTTACTTTTGCATACCCTGGAGTTTTCTTTCTCCAACTGAGGAAACCACTCCTGGTTCTGTGCTGGGCAGACACACTGAGCCCAGCTCCTTTTGCTCCCTGTGTAAACAGATGACTTAAAGGCTTAGGGGCAGAAAAATAAATAGCCCTGCCGGCCGCAGCTGGCCTCTGCCGCAGGGAGCTCTCTTTTCCTTAGGGAAGCAGTTCCTGGGCTCAGAAACCCTAGAAGACAGGGCATACCCCCGCTGCCCCTCCCAGCGCCCCACTGGGCTTTCTGCCGCCTCCCGCTCCCCAAGTCCCAACCACGAGTTAGAGGGGTGCCCCCCAGAAGCTCATATTCTCTATGCAAGAGGTCCCCGGATGCAAAGGATGTCGGGGGAAAGACGGGCATGCTGGGCCCTGGCCCCATTCACACAGCCCTAGGAGCCCCTCGGGATTCCTAGGAGGACGGGGCGGGGAAAGGGAAGGGAACTGGGGAGGGGGCAGGAGGCTTTGGTGGGAGCCAAACACTGCTACCAACTGGCTGGGTGAGTCTGGGCCAGGAACACGACCTCCCTGGACCTCGGCTGTCTAGAATGTGGGGGTGATAATAGTACTTGTCCATGGGGTTGTTGTAAGAGTTAAATGAGATTATACACGCCGAGGGCAGGACAGCACCTGGCACATAGTGAGTGCTCACCGAGTGGCAGCTGTTGGTGTTGTTTCATTACTGCTGAGGCCACCTGGCTGCCACCCTGAGAGCCGAGTCACACACTCCAAACACCCAAGTCCAGCCCCAGCTTTCATGGACTCTCTCATGGTTCTCTGAGCACATCCCTCCCCTCCCCCCCCAACATACGCTCCAGCCCCCACCCAGATGTCTGCTCTCTGCCGACACCAGGCTTCTAGCTGTTTGAAAACATCTGGAGGGTGCATCTTGGCTCTCTGCGAGGTCCAGATGTTTGGGCACCCTGTGGACCCGCTTTTCCGGCCTCCCCCTAGGAACTGGGCAGGGGGCGCAGCGTGTTGTAGCAAACATCTGTGATTGCAGGGAGCCTGGCCCCCACTTCCCTGAGGCCGGCCCCCCAGCCAGGGGCCCTCCGGGGACACAGTCACCTCCAGCCTCTGCTCCGGGCACTGGCACCTCAGGGCTGGCCCCTGCCCCTCCCAGGCCCTGCAGAACAAGAGCCAGCTGGCCCTGGAGGCGGCCGGAAGGGCACTCAGGGCTGGGGGTGGGGGGCCGAGAGCTCTGGGGAGCCGCAGACCTGGGCAGCAGGTGTTGGCACCCAGGAGCAAGGAGCCCTGGGTTCTAGTCCTGCCTCTCCGTGCCCTTGCTGGGTGGCCTTGGCAGGTCACTCTCACGCTCTTGGCCTCAGTTCCTGCATCTGAGGGGCCTGGGCTGGAGCAGGGGCTACTAAATCCGTCCAGTACTGGATGTCTCCAGAGTACCTGTGAGACCCCAGCCCTCCCACCCCAGCTACCACCGCCACCCACCCCAGAGATTCTAATTCGCCAGGTTTGGGAACAGGTCTGGGAATTGTCAACAAAGGCCTTTCCAGTGGGCCTCCAGGTAAAAGAGCCCCTGGGCCAGACGAAGGGTGAGGACCCTCCACTTCCTGGTGGCCTCTGTGCACTGACCCTGCCCTGGCCGTGAGACCCCCGCGGGGAGGCTGCGGTCAGGCAGCTGTGGCCCGGGCAGGCACAGGGCCAGGGCAGATGCCACCGGGCACATTGGACGAGGTCGCAGGGGCCAGACGCTTGTGTGAGAGGCAGTGCCTGGGTCTGGGTGGATCTGGGAAGGTGGGTGGGAACGCAGGTGTGCCTCTCCACGTGAGTGGGAGTGTGTGTGCCCATGTGCACACGCGACGCCCAAGCTGGGATATTTGTAGCCCCCTGCCCCGCCTGCTGCGGCGGTGATGCCATGGGGCAACGGCCCAGGAGGGCCGCCCGCCCCTCCCTGCCCCCCGTGGGGAGATGGACGGCCAGTCCCTCCACGTGGGTGGCACAATCCCTGCGCACAGGTGGCAGGGCTGGGCTCCGGCAGGGCCACTCTGTGCTGAGTGGCTGGGGAGGGGGCTGGGCAGGTTGGGGCCGGGACAGCCAGGTCCAGCCGTGGGTCAGCCCTCACCGTGGCCTTGACAAAGCTGGAGCGCTGGGAGAGGGCAGCAGGACCCCCGAGACCCCCGCCCGCCATCTGCACAACCTTCACGGCATCTGGGTGGCCTGCAGCCTGTGCGTAAGTTCGGGCCCCTCCAGTTCTCCTCTTCTCACCCTGCCCGCTCCGGGGGCCTAAGAGGCCAGGCGAACTGGGGGAAGAGGGGACGGACAAGGGCCGAGAATTTGAAGGTCCCTCCCCGAGGCACCCCCCACCTCATTATCCAGGTGGCCCCCCCCCAGCCTGCCCTCTTCCCCCCACGCCAGGCTGCTGTGCCCGCTCAGGGCTGGGCTCCTCTGGGCTCATTTCCCCGGCCCGGGCTCATTGAAGGACAGGCCCCAGCCAGGCTGGGTGGGCAGAGCGAGGACAGATGGGGCTTGGCTGGCAGGGCAGTTTCGAGCGCCCCAGTCTTCTCAGCTGTGGAAACTGCCCACCGCTGCCCTTAGCTATGGGGGGACAGCCCGGAATGAGTTGGCCTCACACACACACGCACGTGCAACAAGCGAGCAACCCAGCCCAGGACTCCTGTGTTTAAGACCCCGTCCCAGCCCCTGGCTGGTGAGACCCTCTGCTGCCTCCTGCTCGGGGTATTGTGAAGACGTGATCTGCCAAGGTCACGGAGGCTCTGAGCACTGGACCTGGAGTCGGGGGCCAGGCCTCCGCTCCCAGCTCAGCCGCAGTCATGCTGGGGTCCCGGGGCCAGACCTGGGCCAGGTTCAGTTGTCAGCAGAGCCCAGGACCCTCCAAGGAGATGAAGCCAACGGAAAGAAACTCCTTGAGCACAGACCACATGCCACGCCATCTGTGAAGCATTTTACACGGCATAGCACGATCTTTACAGGGACCCTATGGGGTAGGTTCTGTAATTATCCCTACTTTACAGGTAACAACTAAGGCCCAGAGAGGTGAAGCTACTTGCCCAAGGTCACGCAGTGAGTAAACAACGGATACGGGGTCCAGAGCCAGCATGGGCTTAATTCCTGGATCAGGATTTTAACCACAGCATCTCCCCCCACCCCACCCCACCCCCCGACTTCATGAGGGTCTACTTCCTTTAAGGATCAGAGCTGGAGGAATTGGAAGCAGGAAAGGAGCTGAAGGAGCTTGGGAACAGAGCCACAGATAGCTAAGGTGGGAAACGCAGGGTATGGAAGGGGTTGGCAGACTTTTCCTGCCAAGAGTCAGAGAGTAGATATTTTAGGCCATCTCTGTTGGAGTCAACTCTGCCAATTGTAGCACAAAGGCAGCAATGGATAACTCGTGAGAGTGTGGTTGTGTTCAAATAAAATATCAATTAATTGATACTGAAATTTGAATTCCATATAGTGTTCCCATGACCCAAAATATTCTTTTGTATTTTTTTCCCAACCATTTTAAAATGTGAAGACCATTCTTAGCTCACGGGCCATACAGAAACAGGAGGTGGGCTAGATGTGGCCCACGGGCTGCAGCGGGCGTTGCTCAGGAGCTCTGTGCTTTGTGGCTGTGCGGCGTCTTGCAATTCTTCCACCGGGTTAGAGCAACTGGCTGCTTGAATGAAAACCCAAGATTAGATCTAATAGCTTCACACACAGTTAGAGCCAGGCATTCAAACGGCATTGCCTGTCTCTTTTCTCCCTCTAGGCGCTGCGGTTCTGGGTTGACTTCAGTCTCGGTTAGGGTCCTCCTAAGGGATGGCAGATGTGGCCACCAGCAGCTCCACGTTCATATCTGTTTAGCAACCCCAGTTGAAAACAAACCAACTTCCCACTTAGCACATTTCCAGGAGATGCTCTTATTGGCCAGCTTTGGGTCATGAAACTGCCCCTGAACCAACCACCCTTTCCAGGGTGTCAAGGGGCAGAGTCAGTCCCCACTGGATCTGTGTCTGCTGGGAGTGGGGTAGAGGTGAGTCTCCAGTGGAAAATCGAGGCGCTGGAACCAGACGAATGGTGAGTGAAGGCTGGGGAGTTGGAAGTGGAGGTAGCTCAAGTGGTTGAGTGCCTGCTTCCCATATACAAGGTCCTGGGTTCGATTTCTGGTACCTCCTAGAATACAAACAAATGAACCAAAAAAATCAACTCTCATTGTGGAGCAGAAGTTGCTCAGTGGTCAAACTCCTGTTTTCTATGCACGAGGCCCTGGGTTCAATCCCCAGAACAAACAAAAAAGTCTGGGCAGACAAGAACAGCAGCTGTCTGTCCGTCCTTTCCTGCCCACACCCCCCCCCCTCCTCGCAGAGCTGAGTCTCAGGTTTTATGAAAGGTGAATTATGGCACCCCCTGCCAGGCAGTGGGGCAATGGGTAAAGCGAGCACCGAGACAACACGAAGACCTGTTAGGAAGGAAACTGGTGCGTGTGGCGGCCCTTTGTCTGGGGCATCTCTGCCATTAGCACCACAACCTCCTGCTAGAAGAGACCACACAGGGCGATTCGAAACTCCAGAAGCCACCTTGGAAGTGGAAGTGGAGGCATGGGGCGGAGGGCAAACCCCCTGCCCCGGGGCCCCCACATCATGCTACGCGAACAGCTGGGTTCCCTGCCATCCCAGACAAGTGGATTTAAAAGCCGAAAGCCGTGCCTATGTGCATTTTAGAGGCAGGAGGTGGTTGTGAGGCTGTGATTCTGCTGCTGGTTTTGTTTAACACTTTCTCCCCTGCCTTCTCCACGGACTCAGAACGGAAGGGAAGGCTCGGGCACTGCCCTTTCCCCACCTGACAGACCAGCGCTCAGGGCCTCTTGCCCGCGTGGGGGCAGGAGAGTGGAGGACCCGCCACCTGCCCGGGGCCCGCAGCCCATTGGTGGCAGCTTCAGGCCTGGACGATGCAGGCCCCTCGGCTACTGGAATCTGTTCTCCGCCCAGCGGTCAGACCCACCTGGCAAAACTGCCCCTCGGCTAAGGCCACCCCTGCTCGAAGGCCTCCACGGGCTCTTTGGGATATCAAACTCCTGGTCCAGGCAGGAAGGCCCTGGCGTCAGCGGGCCTGGGGCGGCCCCAGCCTCATCTCAGCCCCCTCCCCTCTCCTAGCCGCCTTGCCTTCTGGCTTGGCTCTCTCGCTCTGCTGCTGCCCTCTGCACTTCTCCGCAGGCTGCCTCCATCTACTCTTCCAGGCTCAACTCAAATCACCTCTCCTACAGGAGGCCTTGTCTGAGCCCGCTGCTCCAGCACCCTGGCCCAGTCCCATGGGGCCCCCAAGGCTCTGGCTTCCCCAGCAGGTGCCTCGAGCGGCCGGCCAGTCCAGAATTGCAGGGGAGGCAGTGCCCATGGGCAGCTGGGAGGGCCCAGCAAAAGCAGGGCTTGTTCTCTCCCCCACCCCCATGGCTTCGCCCAGGACACGGTGGTTCCACAGGCCTCTGAGACAGTCCAGGGACTGGGGCCAGCTGTGCTTCCCTGAGAAGCTGAGCTAGCTCGAGAAGGTACCGCCTGGGTTTAGCTTTTCTCCCTCTGCCTACCTACCTGCCCCTCACTCTTATTTCCCACAAAAAAAGCATTAGTGCAGAAGCTTTGCTGCAGACTGGGTTTTATGGAGAACCCAGGCTAAGATATTTACTTTTGTAAAACCAGCACCATATGTAGCATAACATAAGCACTGGGGTACATTCATGGGATGGATGCATGGATGGATGGATGGATGGATGGATGGATGGATGGATGCCTGGATGGATGCCTGGATGGATGCATGGATGGATACATGGATGGATGCATGGATGGATGGATGGATGGATGGATGCATGGATGCATGGATGGATGCATAGATGCATGGATGGATGGATGCATGCATGGATCGATGGATGGATGCATGGATGCATGGATGGATTGATGGATGGATGCATGCATGGATGCATGGATGCATGGATAGGTGCGTGAATGCATGGATGGATGCATGGATGCATGGATGCACGGATGCATGGATGGATGCGTGCATGCATGGGTGCATGGATGCATGGATGGATAGATGCCTGGATGCATGGATGGATGTATGCATGCATGCATGCATGGAAGGAAGGCTTAGCTATAGAATGCAGCCAGGGACCTCTTAGGGAGGCAAAAATCGATACCCACATATTCCAGCTATAGTCATTGAGGTGCACAGCCAAGGAGGCACTGTCCCACACGTGACGTCCACATCCCCTCCCTCATATCAGACACACCCTCAGACACTCCCCCTGACTAAGGACTGCTCCATCTCTTCCAGGTCAAGCTTCTTGTGAGTGATTCTATTTGTAGGATTGGAAAAGGGGACAGAGGCAAATGGAAAAATCTCACCAGACAATGGATAATCCCCATGGAAGTGAGATCATAATGAACATGCACACTCTTGTGTATAAACCCTGCATGAGCACTGCCTGTGTACACTCACTGACTCCTCACAGCAACCCTCCAAGGGAGATACTGTTATTTCTTTCCCCATATTACAAATGAAGAAGCAGACTCAGACAGGCTAAGTTCCTTCCCCAAGTCACACAGCCAGTAAGCGGCAGAGGCAGGGTTTGAACCCACAGCTGCCTGGCTCCAGCAGCTGTGCTTGTAAGAGTGGGGTCAGTTCTATTCTTGGCCAGCCAGACCTAGCAATCCCGGTTTTCCCATCGCCCGAGGCAGGGCAGCCTTCAGGTCAGTCGGGCAGGGGTGCGTGCGCTCTCCTTTGGGTAGCCCTGGTGTAGCCATGTAACAGATGCCTCTAATATGGGGAGACCCACCCCCAAAAACCCTCCCAGAAGAAAGAGCCCTTTTTTCTCTGCATGAGCCAGAGGAGGGCAGAGGAAGGAACAGCTCCAGCCTGCCTGGAGATTTATGAGTCTCCACTTGCGAAGACTTCTCCAGATGGAGGGCCACTGGGGAGTTTTTTGTTTAGTTTCCCAGGTGAAGGGAAGCAGAGAGAAGGTGCAGGAAGAGGACAAGAAGTGATGGAGAGAGGCAAGGGACTTGAGATGGCCTCACCCCTTCCCTGCCGGCCCTGTGTGAGGAGACCGGCAACACTGGCTCCCAGGCCCCCGTTCAGCCTCCAGGGGCCTCACCACCCCTTGGCCGGAGCGCACCAGCCCGCCTCAGTGCCTTGGGTCCTAGGCTTCCTGCCATAGCCGGGGCCTCGGAGCTCCGCCCCCACCTACCTGCCCCCAGGAGCTTGGAGCTACTGCATCGTCCCCGGCAGGCTCCTGGGGGGCAGCTCACGCCACCCTCCCCGCTGGAGCGGAGAGGCCCATGCCTTCTGTCCTTCCAGGTCCAAGCACAGCCTAAAGCTTGCCTTCCAGCACGGCCCCCGCCTTCAGGGCCATCCAGCCCCGCACGACTCCCGCCCTCCGGGAGAACTCCCAGGGGAGAGCCCGGCCCGCGCCAGCCGCCCACTCGGGAGCCTCGCCACAGTCTCTTCTGCTGGAATTGTGCCCAGGGCCTGGTGGCTGGGTTCCCTAGGAGGCCAAACCACCCAGGTCCCTTCCATCCTCTCCCCTTTCCTGGGAATCAAACCAGTCAACAGTTAGGAAGAGGACCCCAGAGCAGACAGTGGTAACCTGCGGCCGGGAGCGCGGGCTGTCCGCCAGCATCCGCCCCCTGCTCCTCCTTTAGCACCAGAACTTCTAAGTTTAAAGACTATTTCTCAGCCCCCCTCGGTAGATGTGGCCTGTGACCAAGTCCTGCACAATAAGATGTAAGCAGAAGGGGAAGCCACTTCCGCGTTACGACCTAAAAGAAGCATGTGTCCCAGGGCCACCGTGCAGGGTCGAATGAGTTTTAACTTTACTTCTGCGGGGATGTGATTCATATACACTAAGATGTGAATGGTGTGCCTTAGATCTGTGTAGTGTACAACTGTGCACGGGGGCCTGGGGGGCTTTCTCTTGTCCGCTTTCCTTCTTTTGCTGGCCGGGATACAAATACAATGGCAGGAGCTGGAACAGCCGCTTTAGACCTAGAGATGGAAGCCGAGTGTTGAGCACAGTCGAAGTGCCCCATGAGCCTGCGTATTCAGCTCTCCTGGAGAGCTTCAAAATCTCTCAATTCCCACCCAAACCTCTTGCACCCTAGTCTTCGTCACACCAGTAAACAAGAGCACCATCCACCCAGTTTCTCCAGCGGGTAACCTGGAATCTGCCCGAGTCTGCCTCCCTTGCCCTGGCCTGCCCCTTCAGCGAGTACTGTCGGCTCGGACCCCTGGCCCCATGGACGCATCCCCCCCACCCCCGCCTCTCTGCTTCACTCTTCAATCCACGCCCGGGTATAGCCAGCAAGCTCTCCTTAGAGAGTAAGCGAAGTCATTCTTTCAATGAAAACCCTTCAGTAGCTCCCCGCATCATTTATACGAAGACTCAGACTCCTTGCCCACAGCACGCAGGGCCCTGAGTCACGTCCCCAAGCTCGTTCCCCCCAGGGCTCCAGCAGCTGCTGTTCCTTCTGCCTGGAACACCCTGCCCCCATGTCCACGTGGCCGGCTCCTTCTTGCCGTTCTGGTGACAACTCACATGTCACTTCTCTAGAGAGGACTTCCCGTATCACAACCGAAAGCAGCCTCCTACCCCACCTACCCAGGACCCTCTGTGTAGTTGTCTACATGGTACTTCGTGCTCTTTGACCTTGTCTTTCCTCTTTGCCTGCTCATTGTCTGTCTCCTCAAACTATAATTTACACTCTTATTCCATGAGAGCAAATATTTGTTAAATAAATATTTGTAAATAAATGACTAGAAGAAGTCAACAAGCGCTTGTTAAGTCTCAGACAAAAGAAATCAACAGGAGAACAATTCTCCAAATGTATGGAATGGTCTAAAGGGGAGCTGTCAGGGAAGTGTGTTTCGTTTGCTCTTCATGGTTGATGTTATATGTTTCAGGTTTTGTTTTGATTTTTACCTTTGGGTGAACTCAGGAGATGGGACACTAGGAGCTCAGGTAGATCATCAGCAGTCTAAGTTATGCAGTTGAACAGGTCGTGCACTGCACAACTCCAGGAGCTGCCATCCACACTGGAGTCTGGGGGAATAGCACTCCCTGGAGGTGTGCAGTGCACAGCTGTGCAGCGATGGGGGCAGCTCTGAAAGCCATATGGGAAAAAGGGAGATAGTAGAGAGGGAGAGAGAAAAGAAAAAGAATTTATTTTATAGAAGAAAGCATTGGAACCGTTCTAAGTGATCACCCACTTTAAGTGTCCTCCCTCATTTCACAAATAAGGAAAATGAGACCTCAAGAAGTGAAATAACCTTAGAAAGCAAAGAAGGAACAAAGCCAGTCAAAACCCTATAAAAGGACGAATTACACCAATATCGTCATGTCCATGGTTTATATTTCATCACCTTTTTAGTGGGTAAAGGAGACTGTTTGCTCCATTGAGGGAAAGCAGGGCCCTAGTGCCAAGCAGTGGCTGAAACTTGTTTTATATATGATGTTTTTTATTAAAGAAGTTTGTAAGTTTATAAAAAATCATGCAGAAAATGTGGAGTTCTCATATACTCGCCGCCCTCCTTGCCCCCATCACTGACCCTGCAGTGGTGTGGTAACTTCCCTACAGCTGATGAGAGACTATTACTATAAGTATACTATTAACTACAGTCCAGTTTACATTAGGGTTCACCGTTTGTATTATACAGTTCTGTGGTTGGTTTTGGGATTTTTAACATTTTTTATTCTAGTAACATATATACAACTTAAAATTCCCCTTTAACCACATTCGTGGAATTCAGTGGTGTCAATTACATTCACCATGTTGTACTATCATCACCACTATCCTTTACCAAAACTTTTCTATCATCCAGACAGAAATTCTGTACCCGTTATGCATTAACTCCTCATTCCCAACCCCTGCCCTGGCCCCTGGTAACCTGGTTTCTGATGCCTCAACGAGTTTGCTGATTCGAATTATTTCCTATCAGTTAGCCCATCCAATATTTTTCCTTTTCCGATTGGCTTATTTCACTCAGCATGGTGCCTTCAAGGCCTGCCATGCTGTCACATGTATTAGAACTTCATTCCTTTCTACAATTGAATAATATTCCACTGTACATATACACCACAATTTGTGGGTCCATTCATCTGCTGATGGAGAGTTGGGTGGTTTCTATCTTTCAGTAATTATGAGTAATGTTGTTTGAACATCAGTGTGGAAATATCCGCTTGAATCCCTGGTTTCAATTCTTTGAGGTATACACCTACAAGTGGCAATGCTAGGTCATGGTAATTCTATGCTTAACTTTCTGAGGAACCAACAAATTGTGTTCCACGGCGGCTGCACCATATTGCTTTGCCACATGGTTGGGAATGTAAACCATAAAGTTCTCTAGGGGCGCAACCAGTTACCCAACGGCAAAAGCTACAAAAGCTCAGAGACTGTGTCCATCTGTTTCACCATTGCATACCCCTATCCCCTGCCCATACTCAAGGCTAGCGTGCAGTAGACTTTCAAATAATGACATCTAACCTTCACTGAGCCCTGACCAAGTGCCAGGCACTGTTTTAAGCACTTTACATATATAACTTATTTAATCCTCCTAACAACCTTATGAGGCAGGTCCTAGTATTATCACTTTTTTATGGATGGGGAAACTGAGCCATGGAGAGGTTAGGTAACTTGTACATGATGCACAGCTAGTAAGTGCCAAATGAATTGACGAATAAACAAATGAATAAATGAACCTGTTAGGTCATCACGAGTCCTAAAATATCAGAGACCGTAGAGCCTCTCACATGGCTGATGAGCTGCTCAGCACAGCGATAAATCACTCCCAGGGAGCAAGGGGCTCCCCTCCCTGCAGGAATTAGCACAGTCAATGGTCTGGGAGAAACCTTGACATGTCCCAAGATGAGACAGGGCTGGATGGGCTAGTGGTCAGTGGGGGCCAAGCTGGAGGAAGTGTATTTTATTTGCTATTCTGGAGGTGCTAAGTGGGAAGGTGGCAGGGGCCCTTGGACACACACACTCACACACACTGTGTCTCAGCTGACAGGAAGAGGAAATGCTTTGCATTTTCCAGCCGCTTGTCGCCAGGCCAAGCCTAAATGCCAGCCCTAAAAATACAGCCTGGAAGCCAAGCTATGCTAACAGCTCCCTCCTGTCGGTCACTGAGCCCCTCCTTATCCCCTCAGGTTTATTTTTGAATGTGGATGCTCTGTGAAAGCAATTTGATGCTGGCTAAACCTGAGCCCTTTTTGCTTTCCTGTTTCCTTCCATTCAGGTTTCTGGAAGGAGAAGGGAAAGAGGGAAACATGGTTGCCTTTGGTTCTGGAGGAAAGCAAAGGGGATGAGCAGAGAGGAATAAGAAAACCTAGGTTACACACAGGCCCTTCTGCATGGTTCGCTGATTTGGTTGCCAATGAAAACTGGTCAAGCTGACACCATGCTGGGCACAGTGTGGGGAAGTGGAGTCACATACACCATACCTGTCCTCAGGGTACTGGCAGCCTTTGTGGGGCATACGCCAAAACACAGGAAACAAGTCAAACATCCCAAGACGCAGAATAGCTTCCAGGTAAACTCTAGTCCTCCAAGCAGTCTTAAGGCCACCCCTTTGAGCTTGTCAGGAGCTTACCAGGGTGAATAAAAGCCAAGGATGAGTGAAAGACCAAAAACCTCCCACTATGTATGATTGGAAACAAGGCAAGGATATCAGCTCTTATCATTCCTACTTAACATTGTATTGAAGTTTGAAGCCAATGCAATAAGGCAAGAAAAAGAAATAAAAGGCACCCAGATAGGAAAGGGAGATGTTAAAATGTCTTTATTTGCAAATGGCACAATTGTCTCTATAGAAAATCCTAAGGAATCTACAAAAAGGCTACTAGAATTTGTGAGTTAGAGGTTGTAGGAGTCAAGATCAATATACAAAAATCAATCGTATGCCTATATTCTAGCAACGAATAACTAGAAACTGAAATTTTAAAACTACCATTTCCATTAGCAAGAAGAAGTATGAAATGATGAGGGATAACACTGACAAAAGATGAATAAGACCTATACACTGAAAACTGAAAATCACTGCTGAGAGAAATTAGGAACTAAATAAATGGAAGAAGGAAATATTGTGTTCATGAATTAGAAAATTCAGTATTGGTCCGTGTGGAGCTGGCCCATGTGCAGTGCTGATGCGCACAAGGAGTGCCGTGCCACGCAGGGGTGTCCCCCGCGTAGGGGAGCCCCACGCGCAAGAAGTGCGCCCCGTAAGGAGAGCCACCCAGCACGAAAGAAAGTGCAGCCTGCCCAGGAATGGCGCCACCCACACTTCCTGTGGCTGACCAACAGAAGTGGACAAAGAAACAAGACGCAGCAAATAGACACAGAGAACAGACAACCGGCGGGGGGGGGGGGGTTAAATTAATTAATTAATTAATTTTTAAAAAGTAAACTATTAAAAAAAATTCAGTATTGGTAAGATGTTCATTTTCTACAATTTGATCTAAAGATCCAATAGAATCCTAATGAACATTCCAGCAATTTAAATGTAAGAGCTAAAATTATATAACTTCGAGAAGAAAACATAGGAGAAAATCTTAGTGACTTTGGATTTGGCAAAGATTTCTTAAACATGACACAAAAAAACACAAACTATAAAAGAAAAAAGTAAATAACATGATATGTTTACAAAAAATGAAAAAGTGAGCTACCCCCTGGAAAATATTTTTGCAGCACATTTATTCAACAAGGAACTTGTATCCAGACTATAAAAAGAACCCCTACAACTAAATAAGAAGACAAACAACCTTATTTTTTAAAGTGAACAAAATATTTGAGCAGGCATTTCACCAAAGAAGACACGTGGGAGCGGATATTGCTCAAGTGGTTGAGTGCCTGCTTCCCACATGGATCCAGAGTTCAGGTTCCTAGTGCCTCCTAAAAAAATTTTTAAAAAACAAACCACAAGCAAAAACAAATGAAAAATCCAAGTCGGGGGAGCCAATGTGGCTCAGTGATTGAGTGCCAGCTTCTCACATATGAAGTCCTGGGTTCAATTCCCAGCCCCAGTATCTCAAAAAAAAAAAGAAGAAGACTTAAGGATGATATTTAAGCAGATGAAAAGATGCTCAACATTGTTGATCATTAGGGAAATGCAGATGGAAAGGAAACCACAATGCAATAACTTGGCTCACCCACTGGAATGGATACGATACCCAGTGTTGGAAAGGATGTGGAGGGACCAGAACTCTCACACACTGCCAGTGGAGATGCAAAATGACACAAGCATTTTGGAAAACAGTTTGGCAGTTTCCACTCTTCGGTATTTACCCAAAAGAAATGAAAGCATGTGTCCACACAAATGTGCATACATGAATGTTCATAGCACCTTTATTGTAATAGTCAAAACTGGAAACGACCCAAACGTCCACCAACAGATGAATGTATATACAAATTGTGGTGCATTCACACAATGGAGTAGTATCCAGAAATTAAAAGAATAAACTGCTTATACACACAATAAAGTGGATACAAATAAAAATATTTAGACTGAGTGAAAGGCAAAATTAAAAGGTACAGATTGTGGGAAGCGGCTGTGGCTCAATCAGATGGGTTCCCACCTACCATGTGGGAGGCCCTGGGTTCCCGTCCCGGGGCCTCTTTGTGAAGGTAAGCTGGCCTGCGCCTGCGGAGAGCTGGCACCGCAAGATGACGCAGCAAAAGGGAGACAAGCAGACACAGAAGAATGCGCAGCGAATGGACATAGAGAGCAGACAGCAAGCAAGCTGCGGGGGGATAAATAAATAAAACAAAAATTTTAAAAATTAAAAAATAAAAGTACATATTGTGTGTTAAAATTCTAGAAATTGCGTACTAATCTTTAGTGACAGAAAGCAGATCAGTCTTTGGGGGGTGATAGACAGATCTACCATCTTGACTGTGGTGATGATTTCATGAGTGTAGGTATGTCCAAACTTACCAAACTGGATACTTTAAATATGTACAGTTTATGACTGTGAGTTATACTTCAATAAAGCTTAAAAAGAAAAAAAGGCTGAGAAAGAAAGAAAGAAAAAAAGTGTTTGTGGACCCCCAGAACCCTGTGACAGCCCCCGCAGATCCCAGGCGTCAGACCCCTGGCCCACAGCAGCACCCATTACCACGCATGTTAATAGGCTAATTCTCTACTCCAGACTCTCCCTCAGCACTGCCCAGCCTCACTTGGTCTTTTTTTGGACCAAGAGCCCATAGAGGTTAGAGCAGGGCATTGCACCCTGGAGACAGCCCAGGGGCAGGTCCACCTGGCAGTCATGCTCAGGGGCCGGCCTGATGCACTGCACCTGGCCCCTGAGCTACCGGACCCCAAGTCACCCCAACGCCCAGGGCCGTAGCCCGAGTTGCTGGAGAAAACCCAGCGGGCTCTGCTTTAGCCATCTCCCTCTCCTGCCTGGCTCCCCAGGCACAGGCTCCACGGACCCCGGAATCAAGAGACAGAAGAGAGACAGAGCTGCCTCCCCTGATCTGCCCCCTGGGTCAGGGATTTAGAGGAAGTGGTCTCAGCACCCCATATCCACTGGCATCTTCTGAAACTTGGTCCTTTTCGCCACCCCATGAGTCCCCGGGGAGCACATCTCAGGCGTCCAGCAGAGGGCGCCGTGCGCCTTCTAACCTGGCTCTGTGGCCTGTTTCCTAGGTGCCTGGGTGTGCGTCCTTGGCCCGGATGCACGGACCCAGATGGGCACGAGGAGGGAGCTCCTGTTCCAGCTCCTTGGACTCTTCTTCCAGCAGCTGCTCCTTTCTGAGTAGGACTCTGAACCTTGATGGGGAGGCACCAGTAGGCTCAGAGAGGCGCTTGGGGTGGGGCAGCCAGGGGTGGGCACTCTAGCTTGATGCCCTCAAAGTGCCTGACAGTCCATGGACACCCACCTACAAACTGCTGTGGTGCTTTGACCTCCCCAGCCTGCCCCTTCCTTCTGGGATTAGGTCCCTGCCCTCCAAGAGCTTCCGACCTCACCATCACCAACCACAGACCTGCCAGGGGTAAGGGGTGACGCTAGCCCAGGGGCCTCCTGCCCTGGCTGCCCGTCATGACTGTTGAAGAGCTTTTAAAAATGCCAACATCTAGCCCACCCCAGGTCAGTTAAAGGAGACCGTGGGTGTCAGTATTCTGTCGTCAGCTCCTCAGGGTTGAGAACCACAGGGCTAGAAGCTCTGCCTGGAGCCTCAGCCCTGGCTCTTCAGAGGGTGCCCCCAGGGCAAGCAGCACCGGCAGCTTGTTAGAGCTGCAGGATCTCAAGCCCCTCCCCAGATCTTCCCAACCAGGGTCTCCATTTTAACCAGATCCCCAGGTGGACCGGGGCAAGTGCTGCCTTAGATGCAGAGTCTTGGCTCCTGGCGTCAGTAGGTTGACTTTGTGGTTGGGTTTCCCAGGGGCAGACCAAAAATAGATGTCACCACATAGCACGTGACAAGCGCTAATGGAAGGACACATGGAGAGATGGATGTAGGAGATTAAAAGGCGGGTGACGTCGGCGGGCTAGAACATTCTGGAGGCCTCCGAGGGGAGGTGGAGTTTCAGCAGCCTTCTGGACACCTCCGTGGAGAGTTTGAGGAGGCATCTGAGAAGGGGCAATGGCTCCACCAAGGCCCAGTGGAGGGGGCGCTTGGCGTGACAGGAAGTGGGCCCCGTGGAAAAGAGCCTCGGGGAGGGAAGGAGAGGAAACCCACCTGGGGAGGGGCTTGGAGCCAGACACGGAGAGCCAGGAAGGGAGGCAGAGGGGCTGACTTGATCCTGCAGGCCGAGGGGAGCCCTTGAGGACTTTTGAGCAGGAAAATAACCTGTAAATAGGAGCTTTGAAAAATGTACCTGGAAGGGAGTGTGTGGGAAATGGAAGGGAATGCCTTGCTTTCCCCACAGTACCAGGCAGAACGGTTAATAATGAAAATAACGGGGAAAGCAAAGAGCTAAAATCTTTGGTGCCTGGCATTTTCCGCACGAGAGTCCAAGTGCTCGTGATGGTTACGAGTAGGGCTGAGTCCTCTGGGGCACGCCCGGCGGGCTCCCAGCAGTCTCTAAACCCGTCGGCCAGGGTGTTGAGAAGGGTGACTGTCATCCCTGGTTAAATAGAGACCATGTGCCACCAAAGCGCAGCCATTTGATGGCTACCTGCAGCCCTGACTTCTGTTGTGTTACGTGGAGTTAACCATTACCGCACCCCAGGGAGCGTCAGTGATGATTAAAGGAGAGTTTATGTTGTCTACTTTGTGATAGATAGATAGACAGACAGACAGATAGAGAGAGAGATGGATGGATGGATGGATGGTGGATGGATGGATGATAGCTAATGATAGTTTATGAAGCTGGAAGGAGATGGTGCCTAGCAAAGGGCCTGGCACACAGCAGGGCCGGTGAAGGCAGGCGACTGCTGTTCAGCGCGGAGAGCCATGTGAGGGGCGACGCTTCGGGCAGGAACCCAGGTGTCTATCCTGGACTCCGATGTAGACTCCTGGGCCACCCCCTCCTCTGCTGGCGGTGGGCACCGGCTCCATCTCCAGCCCCTCCCCACCCCCACCCGGCCCCCATTGCTCTAGCCAAGCAGACTGCCTCCTCCCCAGGGCGCCGCCTGCAGCCTCGACGCCCTGGGCACTCCTTCCTTTAGGTTATCTCCTCCTCGCCCAGGACGCGGTGCCTGAGGGCGGAGGCCGCTGAGCAGCCCCTGACGGCACTGCCCGGTCCCAGCACCCCAGGCCGCAATCACTGCCCTCTCTGGAGGGTCTGCCTCCCCACCAGGGCCCCCTGAGGCCAAGACCTCCCAGGCTCAAGGCTGTGGCTTGAACCAGCAAATGATGTGAAGCAGACAGGCAAACTTCAGGTGATTGCATGAAGGAATGAACATGTCTCCAGCGTCATTGTTCCATGCCGGGAGTGGTCCACCCAGAACACTTGCTTCGCTTGAATCCTGATCTCCCATTTACTAGCTGTGTGACTTGGAACAAGGTAGTTAACCTCTCTGTGCCTCTGTTTCCTCATATGTAGAACAGGTCTATTAGGGTTGTGCATAATTAATTAATTAGCACGGGGTCTGGCACCTAGTAAGCTTGCAATAAATGATGGCTGGAATCATTACTATAGTAATTATTATAATAATATAAGAACTTTTATTATATTATAATACAATATAACTCTAATCATCATTAACCATTAGCTTCCTGGGCCACCATTCAAGCTTGGCTCTGCAGAGGGGACACATCCAGAGTGCAGGAGCCCCCCACCCTCCACCCTGTCCCTGGCAGCTGGAGGATTTCAGAACAGGCAGTAGGCGTGGCCGCAGGCTGGGGCAGCAGGCTGGGAGGAGCCCGGCAGTAGCTCCCTCCAACCCAAACTCCCCTCTGGCGCTGGACCAAGCTGCCTGTGGTCCTAAACTCCATCACGTCATACACTGACCCTGGGCAGGGCCCTGGCTCTTCTACCCCCACCCCATTCCAGTAAAAACCAGACTAGTTTCCCCCAGCCCCTCCCCCCGTCCTCAGCTTTCCCACCATACCATAGAGGAGCAGTCCCCAAAGTGTGCGCCACAAGACACAAGCCCTGGGAGTGTTCCCCAGTCAAACGCTTCATGTTTTATTCCCACCCTGCTCCCCCGTGTTCCTGATACACAGCAGCTATTAAAGGCCCTGACAAGTCCTGCAGGAAAGAAACCTGGTTTCCTCTGTTTAGTCCAGAACTTCCCAAACGTTGACTATGGAAGCCCCTCCCTTGTTTTCATGAACTATAAGTTTCTAAATCAGAGTTGGGGCAATACTGTCCTAGAAACTGTGGCCCTGGAAGTCCCTATCTGGAGCCCTGCCCCATTTTATAGATGTAAAAACAGAAGCTGGGAAGACGCTTCTCCTTGCCTAAAGATGCTAAGGGAGCCACTGGAGAGGCGGGGCTGGGACTGTGAAGGGCTGGCAGCCAGGCTGCTGCACCCTCCCACCATCCTCACTCCTGGAAGGTCACTTCCCTCTCGGCCCCGGACACCCGATGGCCCAAGGCCCCACCAGCGAGACCATCCACACACGGGGACAGCTGCTGGCCAGCCTCAGGGAGACCCGGAAAATAAACGATGAGGATGGGGCTCCCGGGGACTGGAGATTGATGTGGCTGCGGCCGGGGCGACATAATGGGCCCTGCAGCCCAGGCAGGCGGGAATTGAAAGGCAAGGGACATAAATAACGGGCAATAAAGGGTGGGAAGCTGGCCCAAAGGAATAAATCCCTGCTCCCAACAGGCTCAGTACGGGAGGAGAGCAGCGTTGGTGGTGGGGGTGATAGCAAGTGGGCTGCCAGCAGCACGCTGGCCTCTTAGTCACACTCGCTCCCACACATCACACACTCAGGAGGGAGTGAGGGGAGATGGGGAGACAGCCCAGAAGGGGCCCAGGTCCTGCCCCAGTCACCAAGTTGCCCGACTGGGGAAGCCACTTGCTCTGCCTCAGTTTCCTCCTTGATAAAATGAGTCATGGTTACTAGGTCACTGTTTCTGAAGGAGGGTCCAAGGACCATCTGCATCAGTATGACCCAAGGGGCTTGTTAAATATGCAGATTCCTGGGTCCCACCACTGACCCATTGAATTTGGGTCTGTAGGGGAGGATCCAGGACCAGCACAGCCAACAAGCTCCCCAGGAATGAGACTCACTGGGCTGGTGGGATGCTAAGGTCCCTTATTTCGTATGGATTAGATGGCAAATAGATGAGGAAATGATGAATAGATAAACAGACGGGTGGGTGGGAGGATGGATGGGTGGGTGAATGGGTGGGTAGATGGGTAGATGGGTGGGTAGATGGATGGGTGGATGGGTGGGTGGGTGGGTGGATGGGTGGATGAATGAGTGGGTGGATGTGTGGATGGATGGATGGGTGGATGGGTGGGTGGGTGGATGGGTGGATGGGTGGGTGAGTGGGTGGACGGATGGATGAATGAGTGGGTGGTTGGGTGGGTGGATGGATGGATGGATGGATAATAGATGTCTGCACAATTTATTAACTGTGTCCTATGTGATAGGCTCATTGCTTTGTGCTTGTCCAATTCCATTTTTACTTTAATTACCCCCATACTGCTGGTTAAGAAATCAGTACAAAGAGGTTCCATAACTCACAGAGGGATCTGGCCCAGGTCTGAGAGCCCAGAGCCCATGCTCCCAAGCACCACAGAGTACCGCCCTGGACGAGGGGACACGGCAGACCCTCCAGTCAGCATGGCCAGTTTGTTGCTGTACGACCTTGACGTCTCTTGAAGTAAGATCTGGTCCCAGAAGCCCATCCCCGTGCCCTGTCCTGTCTCTCTCTGCCTGTGGGGGCAGGAGGCCCTGGGGATGTGGCCGGGTCCCCCACCACCACCACCACCAGCAGCCTGGACGGCGGAGACCTGGGGCGTTGAGCCTTATTGCGTGTTTCCTCGTGAGCGGCGCTCCAGGCCCGGCGAAGGGCCTGCTGGTCCCCGGATGCTCGGGGGCCTCTCTTCTTCTCTGCAGATGGCCTGAACCCCACCCACTTCCCTAACTCCGAGGAGCCAGGACCCCTGCCGGCCCCACCTCCCTCCTCCCCTCCGCCCTGCTCCCACCTGCCTCCCGAGGACAAGGGGAGGAGAGTCCAGGGTCCCTGAGGAGGGTGCGGTGGCTCGAGGATGGAGGGGACCCGAGCCTGGCCCTGGAAGCGGCTCCCCGAGAGGTCCACGGGGAAGGCTCTGCGCTGCTGGGCCTGCTCCAGAGGAAGCCGGAAGCCAGGCCCGTGGGCCCTGGGAGCAGCTGGGGACAGGGCCTTAGCCCCTCGCCGCTGTCCTCGGCTGGGGCGGGGTCTCAGAGGAGGGGCCTTCCGGGGGCCGGCGCCCTCCCCACTCAGAGACGCGACAGGAGCCCCCTCCTGGGCGTGGGGAGCCTCAGGCCCCCTGGAGCTCTGGGCTGAGCAGAGGGACCGAGCGGGCACTGTGCTCCTGGCAGCCCAGACACGGGCCCGGAGCTGCTGGAGCAGGATCACACAGCGGTGGCGTTCGGGCAAGGTCCGGCCGGGTCCCTTATTCTCTCCCTGAATTTGTCATTCTTTTGTGGTAAAACGCGTCCCCCAGTGAAAGCAAAGAAGAGCATGTTAAACCATTTCCATTTCCTACCTGAGAACGGATTACTTGGCCATGAACCCCGAATTTTAAGGTAGGGAAACATTTCCTACAACCTCGGCCCTGGCTGTGCACTCAGACCACCTGGGGGCAGTGACAGGACACCAGGTGCCCCCAGCCGGGGTCCCCCTGACTGGGGCGTATTTCACAGCTCTCCAGGTAGCCTGAGGGCAGCTTCCACCAGCTTCTTTCCCGGGGACCCTTTTAGGCTGGTAAAATGCTCCCCCCCTGGGAGCTTGAGAGGAAAGCAGGACCTCAGGCCTCGCCCTCCTGAGTCGGAAGCTGCACCTTCGGGGGTTTGCAGGTGCATTGAAGTTTGAAACGGGCCCCCTGAAAGAAAGCCGGCCCCTCGTTGGCACCTTACCCCAGAGGCCTGGCGGGGAGCAGGCCTCAGCATCTCTGGGCCCTTTGCCCCCCTCGCTGCCCCACCTCCCCCCAAACCCTTTTCAGCCACAGAGGCCACTTGTGTGGGGCTGGGAAGAGGGTGTCTGTGCGGGGAGCCCGCCTTCTGCCCAGGCCCCGGGAGGCCCCGAGACCTCTTCCCCTTCCGAGAGAGCGCGTGGGTGATTTACTGCCGGCAGACACCGGGTGGAGGGCTGGGGGCGCGCGGGCCGGGGCACGGCTGGCAGCCGGCCTGACCAAACACACCCAGCGCCAGCCGCCGCCGGACCCTCAGCCGCCACGCAGCTCCGAAGACACATGGGCTCCGCGCGGAGGAGGGTGGGCTGTTTTGTTTTTCTTTTTTAACAAGCGAGCCTTGTTCCAGGGACCGGGAGCATATGTTGCCGCTGTGGCCCGTGCTGCACCTGCTGATTCTGTTCTCGAGACCCAATGTGTCCCCACCCCTGTCCTCTTACTCCCTTTCCCCACACCCTCCACCCGCTTCTGGCACAGCAGGGAAGCAAGTGGGGGGATGAGCACAGGGGGAGGCCAGGGGGCTAGGTCCAGAGCGATGCTGTGCGCACCGGGATTTGGGTTACGGGGTGAAGTCAGGAGGGAGCTCCCACCCCACCTCCAGGATAAGGCAGGGCCATGCAGGAAAGGAGGGCCGGTGGGCGGGGAAGGGGCATGTTTTAAAGAGGGTCAGTGTGTAACAGATGTCCCCCAACTATGCCACTCCTGAAAGGAAGGGCTTTCTCTTGTTCCCTCTCAAGCATCTTGCAAAGGGGCTGGGAAAAGCCACAGGGAAGGAGTAAGGAACAAAGAAAGAAAAGACGGATGGATGGCTGGAGGAAGGATGGAGGAAGGATGGATGGAGAGTGGATGATTATGACTTTCAGCTCCAGCAGTAAGGCAAACTGGGTCCTTGAAAGGTCTCCCTGCTTACTGACTAGATCCTGGATAAATTACATCAGGCATTTTTCCATACATTTCTGAGCTTGCAAAATGTTAAGGCAATATCCAAGGGAGGAAAAAATTCACAAGGAGCTGAAACCCAAAGGTGATGTTGACATTTAATTAAAATGTATAAATACGTTTATTAGTAGCACCAAAGAAAAGCCCCTGCAAGTTAGGGGAGCTGAACTGGATGTTCCCAAATCAAGCCTGAGACCTCTGAAAGGGCCAAAATGGTTCCAGGTCAGAATTACCTCCCTGGTTTCCAGCCAAAGAAACGTAAGTTGTCTCTGGAGGAGGGCATTTCCAATTGAGACCCTCATGGCACCTAAAGATTAAGCTGAGGGAAGCAGACTTGGCCCAGTGGTTAGGGCGTCCGTCTACCACACGGGAGGTGTGCGGTTCAAACCCCGGGCCTCCTTGACCCGTGTGGAGCTGGCCCATGCGCAGTGCTGATGCACACAAGGAGCGCCCTGCCACGCAGGGGTGTCCCCGCGTAGGGGAACCCCATGCGCAAGGAGTGCGCCCCATAAGGAGAGCCGCCCAGCGCGAAAGAAAGTGCAGCCTGCCTAAGAATGGCGCCGCCCACACGGAGAGCTGACAAAACAAGATAACGCAACAAAAAGAAACAGATTCCCTTGCCGCTGACAACAACAGAAGCGGACAAAGAAGAACACACAGCAAATGGACACAGAGAACAGACAACTGGGGCGGGGGGGGGGGGGGTAGGGGGAAAGGGGAAATAAATAAATAAATCTTTAAAAAAAAAAAGATTAAGTTGAATAAAATGTGAAGTCACAATCAAAAATTACCAAACACACATAAATACCAGTTGCCGTGTGTGTGTGTGTATAACAGAAGCAACATACAGATTTAGATCCTTAAGGACAAAAAAATGTTGGAATAATCAAACATAAACTATTAAATAACTATGAGATGTTTAAAGAAATACAAAGTGGAACCCAGTCCCTACCCCAAAATAAGTAAGGAATAGGAGATTATTAAAAAGTGACTAGGATTTCAGCTTTCTGACATGAGGGCATAATAAGGTCTAGACTTCCCTTCCTCTATTAACAACTAAAAATCTGGGAAGGGTGGGGGATGGGATATATGGAATAAGTGTTTTCAGGCGCTGGACAACAGGCAACACAGAAGTAGAGAAGGGCAACAAACCATCACCCCAGCTTTCTACACAGAGGTAGTCTCAGACAGTTGAAGAGAGAAACTGGAGTTTGGGGAGGCTGAGGTGCCTAGAATTTACAGGACAGAATATCAGAAAACAAGCTAGCTCTGCAGGGAAAAGGCTCCATGTATCTGATAGGGGGTCCCTTGAATCTTTGACTGAATGCTGGTCTGTGTGTGCATAAGGTGGAATACTCAAGGTTCAACAAAGAACATTTGGGGGAGAACAATTACCAGGGACCTGCAAGCTGGAAATTTCCCAGAACCCACACAGAGGTAGCAATCATTGGAGTTATTTTATTCTTTTTCATATGGCTATCCAATTTGTTCCAGCACCATTTGTTGGAAAAGTTGGCTCCCTTCACTTCTATTTAGCGTTTCACCTGAGGTCCTAGCCACTGCAGTAAGATAAGAAGATATAAAAGCATCCATACTGGAAAAGAAGTAAAAGTGTATTTTCAGGTAACACGATTGTGTATGTAGACAATCTTAAGACTCTACAAAGAAGCTACCAGAACTAAATAAGTGAGGTGAGCAAGGTTACAAGATACAAGGTCAACATATTTTTAAATCAATCATATTTATAAATACTAATAAAATGAACAACTGAAATTGAAGTGTAAAATGCCATTTACAATGATATGCAAAAATACTTAGAAAAAAAATTGATGAGCTATGTATAAGATCTGTATACTGAGAACAACCAAACCGATGGAGGATATACCATGGCCAAAGATCAGAAGACTCAATGTTGTTAATATGATGTTATTCCCAAATTGGTCTACAGATTCAAAGCAATCCTAATAAAAGTCCCAACACTTTTTTTTTAGTAGAAATTGACAAGCTGATTCTAAAATTCATATGGAAATGCAGAGAACCGAGAATAGCCAAGATAATTTTGAAGACAAGAGCCATGATGGAGGTTTACACTGCCTGAATTCAGTATTTATTATTGAGTGATAGTAAGAAAAACAGTGTAATATTAGCATAGGGACAGACATATTTATAGAGCAATGGAACAGAATATAAAGCCCAGAAATAAATCCACACATATATGGTAGTAAATTGATTTGACAAAGATGTATTTGTCAGGATACTCCAGGGAAACAGAACCAATGGGATATATATATTATACATATATGTAAAATATTATGAAATTTATTCTAGGAATTGGCTCATGTCACTGTGGGTATTGGCAAGCCCGAATTCCGCAAAGCAGGCTGCAGGCTGGGAACTCCGATGAAAATTTCAGTGAATTTCCCAGGAGAAGCTGACTGGCTGAAGGAGAGAGAGAAATTCTTCTTTTTAACTGCTGAAATCATCAGTTCTCCCTTTACGACCGTCCAGCTGACTGAATGAGGCATCTCTCATTGCTCAAGGCAATCTCTTTTGTTGATTGTAGATGTAGACAGCCCAAAATGCAATCAACTGACGGTTTAAATTCACAGAAACTATCAGGTCAGTGCTGGGTTGACCAAATAACTGGACACTATACCCTAGCCAAGTTGACACATGAACTTAACCGTCACAGATACTTTAATGTGGCAAGTACAGTTTTTTCAACAAACGGTGCAGAAACAATTAGATAGCCATATGTAAAAAACATAAAACCCCAATGCCCCACTTCATACAATACACAAAAATACTCAAAATAGAAAAAGCCTAAAGGTAAAAACTGAAACTATAAAACCTCTAGAATCATATTTAGGAGATAGTCTTGACAACCTTGAAGTAGGACATGAAAAGCATGAATAATAAGAGTAAAAGTTATAAAATGAAATTTTCTGCTCTTCCAAAGACAACATTAAGAAAATGAAAAGGCAAGCCATAGACTTGGGAAAATATTCATAATACACGTATCTACCAAAGGCTTGCATCCAGAATATATAAAGAACTCTCAAAACTCATAAGAAGAAGACAATGAACCCAATAAAATATGGGTTAAAAAACCTGAATAGACACTTTGCCAAAGAAGTGAGAAATTAAATAAGCAAATGAAAAGATACTTACCCACATTAGTCATCAGAGAAATGCAAATTAAAACTATAAGTTATCATACAGATTTTAAAAGATTGACAATACCAAGCGTTGATGAGGATGTGAAGCAACTGGATATCTCATAAATTGCCGTTAGGAATGTAAAATACTACAACTACTTTAGAAACTAGTTTGGCAAATGAATACCATACAATCCAGTCATTCCACTACTAGGTATTTACCCAAGATAAATGAAACATGTGTTACTTGAAAACTTGCACATGAATGTTCAGGAAAAAGTTTTTTCATAATAGCCCCAAACTGAAAACAGCCCATATATCCACAGAAAGATAATGTATAAACAAATTGTGGTATATCCTCACTAATTGGGACACTATTCACCAATAAAAAGGAAAAAACTTACTTGTACATACAAGCATGGATGAATCTCATATCATTATGCAGAGCAAAAGAAGCCAGATGTAAAAGAATTCATGCTGTATAATTCCCATTTTTATGAAACTCTACAAAAGACAAATCTAATCTACAGTAATAGAAGTTAGATGAGTGGCTAAGGTGGGAATTCATTGGAAAAGGACACAAAGGAAACTTTTGGGGTGGTGGAAATGTTCTCTATCTTGATTATGGTGGTAGTTACATGTGAGTATATAGACTTGGAAAAGTTCAACAAATGCTACACTTAAAGTAAATGTCAAACAGACCTGCGGATCAACAAAACTGAGCTTTTAGAAACAACAACAAAAATACACGCAATTGTCCAAATTCAAAACTCAATGTATAGACCCTGCAATGCTGGGTTTGAACCCAAATATCAGGCAGCAACAACTACACTTAGTTGAACTTGGTATCTAAATATCATTGTCCAATAAAAGGAAATGGTGAAATGCCTGATTCTATGTCTGGGAGAAAGAAAATAAAAGACGATCTTGGAGGATCTTGTGGTGCCAGAAAGTAAGAGAGTGCTTTAAAAAAAAGTCTAAAACCACAAGAACCAACAAAATAACAAAATAAATATCTACAAATCTATACTGATAAAAATAAATGATTGAAGAATAATTCTAAATAATAAATGAAGTAGGACTAAGGGAAATAGAAAAACACCATTAGAACATCACAGAAATTATTACTGCAGGCAAGATCCACTAATGAATGCTCAAATGAATGACAAAACTTACAGAGAAACAGGATATTTGCATAGCCTTAAATATCTTCCCCAAAATACATATTAATTATGTGACAGTTTTAACATATTCCATAAATTCATTGGTACCCCTCTCTTCAGGAGGTGAGCTTAATTCCCCTTCCCATTTATAATGAATAGCTGGGGAAAGGGAAAATAGTACCATTCACGGTGGAGAAGCCTGGAGGATACCACCTTAGCCAAGGGATCAAGGTTAGCATCACTGGCAATAAGTTACATTGAAATAATGTACTCCCTGGTAAGACCAGGTGAGAAGGGCATATTACTTTCGTGGTACTCGTCCCCAAAATCCATAACCCCAGTCTAATCATGAAGAAACAAACAAACCCAAACAGAGGAATGTTATACAAAATAAATACCTGGCCAGTATTCCTCAAATGTATCAAGACCATGAAAGACAAGGAAAGACTGAAGAACTGTCACAGATAAGAAAACTAAGAAGACATCACAATTAAATGTAATGTGGCATCTTTAATTGGATCCCCAGACAGAAAAAAAAGAACTTAGTGGAAAAACAGAGAAAATCCAAATAAAGTCTGTAATATTTAGTAATATTATACCAATGTTAATTTCTTAGTTTTGATAATTGCACCATGGCTATGTAACATGATAATATTAGGGGAAGCTGGGAGAATTCTCTGTACTATCTCACAACTCTTCTTTAAGGCTAAAAAATTTTTAAAACCAAAAGTTTTTAGAAATTAGTTACTGCTCTTACGACATATATAAATGCAACATCAGCATGAAATTATGCACCATGTAGTCCATGTCCAGGCAAAGGTAGATGATCTATCCACATAGAGTTCTAGATTTCTCTACCAGATCCCAATGTAAAAACTGGAGAAATATTCGGTAGCTTACACTTTAATGAAATTTAGAAAGTGACTTTTCCTTAAGCCTGAGCTAAATTACCTTGTGGCATTTACTCTACATATAACTCAAATTGTCTTTTAATCTTTTGTTATTCAAATTTTCAGTTTTTATATTGTTTTCCCTAATCAAGTTTAAATTCCTTGACAGATAGGAGTTACAGTTTAAATCTCATGCCTTTCATACAGTGGATTCCCAATAATGTTTTAGCACTTAAAAAAAAAAAACACCCACATGTAAAAAGATCATTGCTGGGGAAAGGGGAAAAGGGTTTACCATAGGGTATATGGGAGACCCCTATATTCTATATGTAACTTTACTGTGACCTAAAACTTTTTTGAAGACATAATAAAAAATAAATAAATAAAAAGAATGTAGACACTGAGGAAGAAATGGCAGAGATTGATTGCTTGCCATTCTACATACAGTGCAACACCTAATACAGTGATGAAAGGCAAAACACCAAAAAAAATTTTTTAATGATATTTTTCATTTTTCAAATACCCCAATTTATTTTTTACTTTATTTCAGTTTTTCTAAATTAGTATGTATTCTATTTCTAGTCTTTAAACCTATCATTACTTTCGTTTTCCTATTAATTGAATTCAGCAATATATTAGACTTCATTTTTGCAGATGTTTTGGATCACGGAGGGAATCAAATACGGCAGGGGAGGAGCACTGATGGGGAGTGTCATTGATGGGGGATGCATAGGTGGGAAGGAGTTCTCCAGAGCATGCATATAGAGTATACAGATATGTTCAGATATTCTTTGGGTATTGACGTAGTGGGTAGTATTTCACATGACAACGGAGAAGTGCTGAGTTCCTATTCCGGGGAACTCTGTCACAATTCCCAATGAGCAGCAACAATCCCCCAAGTGCAAGGGCAAAGACTAGTGAAGAAGGATGATCCAGTGATGGGCCCTTGATACTGACTATGCTTAGGAGCCCATGTGCTTGAAATCTCAACTAGGTCTAGAGCTGCAGGGGGCCTAAGAGATACCTCCTGAGAGCCTCCATGTTGCTCAAATGTAGCCACTCTCTAGGCCAAACTCAGCATGTACATGTG
This sequence comes from Dasypus novemcinctus, assembly GCF_030445035.2. Lineage (NCBI taxonomy): Eukaryota > Metazoa > Chordata > Mammalia > Cingulata > Dasypodidae > Dasypus > Dasypus novemcinctus. The sequence goes on along the minus strand of NC_080678.1, from coordinate 78,648,190 downwards.
TTACTTACCCTGCAGCATGGGACATGACTCCTGGGGATGAGCCTCCCTTGTGCCAAGGGATTACTACCAAGCACCACCTGGTGATGCAACTGGAAAAAGACATTGAATAAAAGGGGGAAACAGTAACGACAAATGAGTTTATATGGCTAACAGACTTCAAAGTGAGTCAGGAGGTCACCAGAGGGGTCATGCTTAAGCACATCTCAGCAGGATCTCAGAGACAGCCAAAGTAGATACAACCCCAGGTAATGGTGCTCCTAAAGGCTACAGAGACACCCAGATCCTAGAGTCATGACATATGACTCTAAAGTTCAGTGCCTTTCCAGTTGGCCCTACTTTGGAATTTGTGCTCCTGAGTGTGATGGAGTTGGACTCAGATGTGACCTCTCTATGCATGCCTTTTTTGTCACTTTTACTGAACCTGTGGCTGGTGCCAGGGTTGGTGTATGCTTAGGAGACTTGAATCACTGGACTGACTGTGTGCCAGCTGGGCCCTGAGTCTCAGCAGAGTTACAACACCTACTCTCTGGTTTGTTGGACTTACCCAGGTCAGCTAAAAGGGAGGTGGAGTTGGTCAACCACCACACCAGGGAACTGAGAGTCTACAACTGCAAGCAGGAGAGTTCCATCCATCAGCCATGTGGTTTCTAAGCCCCTTCTCGAGTTAGAGGTGGAGTGGACACCGCCATCCCAGAGTCCTCAGGATGGAGGAATAAAATATGGATTAGAGTGAACTGACTGGTATTCTACTATAGAATTATTGTGCCTCCAGCAATGGAAGAAACTGTATCATTGTTGTGGAGACAGTGGCCATGGGAGTTGCTGAGGGCAGAGAGAGGGGAAAAAGAGGTATGATATGAGGACATTTTCAGGACTTGGAGTTGTCCTGAATGATATTGCAGGGACAGATGCTGGACATTATATATCTTGCCAGACCCACTGAATGGACTAGGAGAGAGTGTAAACTACAATGTAAACTATAATCCATGCTGTGTAGCAGTGCTCCAAAATGTATTCATCAACTGCAATGAATGTGCCATGCTGATGAAAGAGTTTAGTGATGTGGGAGTAATGTGGGGAGGTAGGGAGTGGGGGTGTATGGGATCTTCTTATATTTTTTAATGTAACATTTTGGATAATCTATGTATCTTTTAAAAAATAAATGTAAAAACCTATTAAAAATCACAGAATGTATCATATTTACAAAATAAAATATCCATACATGCAAATATATATATATATATACCTAGTTATCTTGGGAGCTCAATGTCCACACATTCATATGGGGCATATAATCTTGCATGTGTCAAGAACTAAAAATATTATCTTGATTTTCACTGATTTGAATTTAGTGTTTTATATTCCCTCAAATTGTTCTCAATCAAAATTAGTAAATCCTGCCCTCCCTCTGGAGTTATTGGAAACATATGGGATCTTTTTTGAACTGGGACTTCTAGTGGGGGGAGGGTGGACAAAATATGCTAAAAAGCCTTGTAATTTGTGGAACAATCCTGCAAAATAATCAATTCCCAACGCAAAATGGCAATAGCTTCCTTATTATTAAAAAAAAAGGCTGTATATGGGTTAAGCCTTGTAATTTGTGGAACAATCCTGCAAAATAATCAATTCCCAACCCAAAATGGCAATAGCTTCCTTATTATTAAAAAAAAAGGCTGTATATGGGTTAAGTAGCAGATTAGACATAGTTGAAAAGAGAATTCATGAATTAGAAGATACATCTAGAGAAACTAACCCAAATACAGGACAGTGCTAAAGGGAGAGAGGGAGAGAGAAAGAGAGAGGAGAGGAAAAGAGAGGAAACATAAAGAGATGGAGAAAAGTTCAGAAATGTGAGCAATTGTATGAGAAGGTGTCTAACAGGTGAAATTAGAGTACTGAAAAGAGAGAATAGAAAGAATAGAAGAGAAGGAGCATTTGAAAGAAGAATCCTTGAGAATTTTTCACAACTAAAGATACAAGTCCACATCCCAGGTACAGTGGCGGGGACCGGGAGGGAGTGAGGGTTCAACAGTGAGCCCCTGATGCTAATGACTATGCTTGTGAGCTGATAAACCTAAAATAAGAACAAGGCCTAGAGCAACATTGTGCCTGGGAATTTCCTCCTGTCAGCCTTCATGTTACTCAAATGTGGCCAGTCTCGAAGCCAAACTCAGCATGTAAATGCAATGCCTTCCCCCCAGCGTGGGACATGACACCCGGGGATGAGCCTCCCTGGCAATGAGGGACCACTATCAACTACCAACTGATGATGCAACTGGAAAATGACCTTATACGGAAGGTTCAATGCGGATCAGCAGAATATCCATGTCTACATAAAATAACATGACTTTAAAATGCTGTTTGACCTAAAGTAAGGGGGAAATGGAAAGGAGAAATGAGTTTATATGGCTACGAGTTTCTAAAAAAGAGTCTGGAGGCTGGCAGAAGGATTGCCCTCATGCACAACTGAGCAGAGTCAGAGAGACAGATAAAGCAGATACAACCCCCAGATATTGGTTCCTTTGAGGGCTAAAGAGACCCATGGGAGTTATGGTCATGGCCGATGGGGTTAACTACCAGGGCAGATGGCCCCTCTTTGGAAATGGTGTTTATGTGTGATGAATCTGGACTCAGATGGGATCTCCCTTCATAAGACTTTCATGCTAATGTGCTGGAGGTGCAGTTAATGTTGGGGTTTAAGATATATTTAGGGGATTTGAATCTCTGGACTGACAATGTGATAGCCAGATCCTGAGCCTCAACAGACTCCAGCACCTACAATCTGATCTATTGGACTTACCACACTCAGCTAAGATGGAGTTGAAGAAGGACAACCACCACACCATGGAGCCTAGAGTGATTACAACTGAAAATGGGAGGATTGCATCCAGCATCCATGTGGAATCTGAGCCTCCTCTTGACATAGAGGTGCAATGGACACAACCAATCCAATGTCCACATAGAAGAGGTGGCATTGGATTGGGAAAAGTGGACAAGGTGGACGATGGGTATGGGGAAAGGCAGGAAGAGATGAGAGGTGGAGGTGTCTTTGGGACATGGAGCTGCCCTGGTTGGTGCTTCAGAGGTAATCACCGGACATTGTAAATCCTCACAGGGCCCACTGGATTGAATGGAGGAGAGTATGGGCCATGATGTGAACCATTGTCTATGAGGTGCAGAGGTGCCCAAAGATGTACTTACCAAATCCAATGGATGTGTCATGATGATGGGAACGAGTGTTGTTGGGGGGGGGAGAGGGGGGGTGGGGGGGGTGGGGTTGAATGGGACCTCACATATATATTTTTAATGTAATATTATTACAAAGTCAATAAAAAATAAAAAAATTAAAAAAAATTGTTGCATGTCTAGCACACACAAAGTACTATATTAAAGACCAACCCGACTGTAAAAAAAAAAAAAAAAAAAAAAAAGATACAAGTCCACAGATACAGGAAGCCCAACGTATATCCAAAAAGCAGCCAGAGAAAAAAGACCACTCACCTACCCCCAAAAATGAAATTAGACTGATAGCTGATGTCAGTCATAGTGGAAGGCAAAAGATAGTCCTTCAAAGAAATGGGAAAACAACAACAACAACAACAACTTTAAGTTTGATATGCAGCAAAACTATCTTTCAAGACAAGGGTTAAAGAAAAATATTTTCAGGTAAATAAAAACTGAGTTTTCTACTAACAGACCTTTACTAAAGGTCCTCAGGAAGCAGTCTTCAGCTTCATCCTGGATCTCTCACCTTTTGGTAGTGGAAAGAGCACTGTAATAGGAGTCAGAATATCAGGTTGTGGTCATGCTTTTTGCAGTAATTCTGTATGAGATCTCTTTGAGACCCTGTAGATGCCTGAACTATAAATGATGGTGAGGAAAGCTTTCCCTGATTATTTAAATAGTGGTTGTCAAAAAAAATAATGGTCTAAAGGCCTCTGGGGGTCCCCAAGTCCATCTCAGGGGGTCCCCAAGATCTTCCCTTTTCTATATCTGTGTGAGACCAGATTTTGTTCATATTCTTCAACTAAAAGCAACTCATGGGAACAGACTGAGTGCAGAAACAGGTGTCTTATTAAGCCAGACATAGAAGAGATTTGCCCAAATACAAAACAATGCCACTCTTCCCACTAAATGTGTTTTGAAAACTAAAAGATATTTTTCATAAAATATTTATGTTAACATGTAGTGGACTCAATATTTTTAAGCTGATTAATAAAATATTTGAAAGCATCTTATTTTTAATTTCTAATATGATAAACATTTATACCCATATAAACAAAAAAGTTTGTTTTATATATCCATATGGTGTAGCAGTGCTCCAAAATGTATTCACCAAATGCAATGAATGTGCCATGATGTTGAAAGAGGTTGTTGATGTGGGAAGAGTGGGGTGAGGGGGTGGGAGTGGGGGGCGGAATATGGGAACCTCTTATATTTTTTTAATGTAACATTTAAAAAAATAAAGAAAAAAAACACCTCAGCAAACACTAAAAAAAAGGAGTGTCCTCGTTTTTTGATAATGTAAAGGTCCCTGAGACTAAAAAGTGTAAGAACCACTACAGTTAGAATTAAATGAGACTGAGCCTGCCACATACCAGCCTTCGTGAGTCTGAGATCTAAGGATCCAAGTGATCCCTGTTTTACAGATGATGAAGCTGAGCACAGCTCTACACAGAGAGCTTGGCTGACTTATCCAACGGCACACAGGAAGAGGCAGATTCAGTGTTCAAAGCCAGAGTGTTTAACTCCAGAGCCCAAGCTCTTAACCCCCACATTATAACTATTACTTGATGAATGCAATTTATTTTTCAATACGTTTTTCAGCAATGTTATAGGGGCAGCATAATTAATAAAAGGGTTACATGCTGTGAAAAGATTGGAAATCACTAAGGTGAAACAACGGCTTCATTTTTTTCAAGAGATGTGGGACTAGAACCCACATCTCTCTACACCCCCTCAGGTGGTTTGCCACCCCCCACACACACACACTTCCTGTTAGGGAGTGCAATGCCTCCCAGCATCCTCCTCAATCCCAGCGGGGGAGTCCTGGCCCTCTCCTCCTCCCAGAGAAGGATGGAGCGGGCCTGCCCCAGACTGAAAAGGAAGTAGATTCAAGAAGCATCTAGCCTGGTGCTAAGATCTTAATCTTTTTCTTTACATTTCCTTTAGCGTCTTGGTCTGGGTGCTCTGTCCCTGAGCTAGATTGCCTTTTGGCAATTCCCAGGGCCTCTCTGAACTGCTGTTTCTTCATCTGTAAAATGGGACTAGCACAAAATGGTCACTTGGAGGTCCAGCAAAGGAAGGCATGGCTCAGTCATGCCATGTTCTTAAACAGGCACATGTGTACGCACATAATCACTCACAAAAGCACAGCCCCCTCTTTCTCTTTATTTACTGGGGCACGTGGGGTAGTAGGTGACCCAAGCCATCTTGCTGAAAGAACAGGTACAGCATCAAAAGGAGAAACACTATTTTTGAGTCCTTGCAGGGCACTGAAAACAAACGCTGGGCTTCTGCTCCCTCCACTGGCCCCTTACCCTGAAGGAAGCCCTTCTGAGAGCATTTTGTACTGGGGGGATTCCCAGAGCCTGCTTTCCCATCTATGCCAACAGCACGCAGAATGGCAAGAGGGCCTTCCTTCCAAACAGAGGCCAGATGCAAGAGTGAGGGAACTCTCAGGTGCTGGGGAGTTACCAGGTTGGGGTAGAGCAGCAGGCGGGGTGGGTGGGGTGGCACTTCCAGCTTACAGATTCTTCCTTTACATCATCTCACTCAACTTCCTTGAGGGGTTTGGAATTTCAAAAAACACAAATCTTATTTTTTTTTCCCTCTGATCTTTCCTAAGTGTGATATGCTCATTACAAAAGGCACGTGAAAAACGTATAAAGAAGTAAGAATTATCTAAAATTTCACTTTCTGCAGAAAACCATGATTGATAATAGTCTAAGGCTGTGGTTCCCAAGGGCACATGGCAAATTCACCAGGACACGGGGGAATATTTTATATTTCAAGGGAACCGCAGTGACATCTGTTGGAGGCTACTCAAACTACTAACCCCAGGTAGTCCACATTTTCCACGTTAGCTCATGCTACATTCCTCGCAACGATGGCATCCTTTCATGAAGTCATTTGCTGGTAACTGCTGTGATAAAAACCAAAGGCCACATGGAAATCATTGTGGTAGAGATGTCCAATGAGATACGGGTATCCAGTGAGGCCCTGAGGGTTGAACAGTGCACAGTGCCCAACACACACCCCGTTACCAATGCGTTACGGCTGTGAGTAAAATTAAAATATTATTTTTCCTATCCACTTATATGCATTATCTTTTCAGAAGATGTATTTGTCAGCCAAAGGGTGCTGATGCAAAATACCAGAAATCTGCTGGGTGTTATAAAGGGTGTTTATTTGGGGTAGGAGCCGACATACCAGGCCATAAAGTGTAAGTTACTTCCCTCACCAAAGTCTATTTGGAGCAAGATGGCTGCTGACATCTGTGAGGGTTCAGGCTTCTTGGGTTCCTATGTTCCTGGGGCTTGCTTTCCGCTAAGTTCAAGGTTCATTTCTTCCTGGGGATGGCTTCTCTTTTCTCTGGGTGCTGACTTCCTGGGTCTTCAGCATCAAACTCTAACATCAGAAATCTCCAACTCTGTTCTCAGCCATGCCTTTTATCTGTGAGTCCCCACACACCAAGGGGCATAACTCAATCATGCCCAGGTACAGATCAGATTACAAGCATAATCCAATATTTCTTTTTGGAGTTCATCGATTATATCAAACTGCTACAGAAGGCTACCATGTTTTGAGGATATAAATACACATTGAGTTATTTAGACCTAACTACTTAATAAATGGAATTCTTTGGTATATCATTTAGTCTTGGAGCACCATAATAAAATTACTGATACTGAGAGTGTTATGATAAGAGAAAGTTTGGAAACTTCTGGGGCATTTGCTTCTAGTTTTTTAATATTTGTAAACAAACACATATATCTTCTTTGTAATTGAGCCCGTATGCAGACACGGTTTTATAATGGGCATTATAATTCATCATTTTATAGTTGAAGAAACTAGCCCCAAAGAAAAGTAGGCACACGGCTAATCAGGCGCCTTTTAACACACTTCCCTGCTTCCCTCGCTGAGATTCCCAAGATGGCGGATCTCTACGGCTCTGAGTGGTACCTCCCCAAGCAGCATTTGCAGAACTTTAGGATTACTCTGCCTTCCTCTAGGCTACTGCCATAATGTCATCCCTGATATGATGATAAATCAGAAATGCCTTAATCTTACCTCATGCCCCATTTTGCTGATTCCTAAAACTTCATCTACCCTTTAACTTAAGATTCTCATAAATAGCAGATGACTCTGGGAAAAGAAACCCATTGAGCTATTATCAACCATTCACAATCTCCACGTGAGTGAGGTTATCAGAGCATTTCCTGAGAGCAGTTTTGATAAGGAAAAAAAGAGGGGTGTGGAGACCTCTAAGGGGGCTGGGTAGCGGGTATCTCTGATGGGATTCCCTGGAAACAGACTGATTGCAAGAAATATGTACAGAAAGTATTGGAAGAGGGGGTCAGTTTGCAAGAGGTCCACCTGTAAGGAGCTGCAGAAGGTGGGCTGAGCAAAGGAGGAGCTCCCCTTGCAGTGAAATTGCAACGGAGGCCTCAGCCATCTGACGGGGGCTCTCGAGCTGAGGTGGCCCTTCAGAGTCGTCAGAAATTGAGGCAAGGGGCCAGGTCTTTGTGTCACTCCATCAGCCAGTCTTTGGGTGCTTGTTAACCCTGGGAAGAAGTGTAACTCAGAGCAAGGCAGCTCCGGGTAGACCAGGCAGTGCGCAGAGAGGGATGCCGCTGTGACCATCGGCAGCTAATAGCCCTGTCATCGGGCTGGGTAAATTAGGCAGACATGGTCACTCTCCTCTTAAAGAAAAAAAAAAATGATGGACACTAAAGAAATAACTAAACAAGGAAATAGTTACTTACAATTGTGCTAAGTGTACTGAAGGAGAAATCCAAGAGTTTGAGCACATGCAATAAAAGGGAAGAGCAAATGTCCTAACCTAGTCTGGAGTGGGTGGGGATCAGGGAAATCTTCCCTGAAAGAGGAACACAGGAACAGGAGCAGGAGTTGCACAGGTTTGGGGGGGTGGGGGAGGGGGGAAGCAATCTTGGAAAGTATGTGCAAAGGTCCTGAGGCAGAAGGAGCATCCAGGAAAAGCCTATAGCTGAGCTTGGGGCATGAGGGTCCACGACAAGTCAAGGCTGGCATGCAGCCTGGGTCGTACCAAGCAGGGTCATGGGGAGGACAGAGGACCCTATCCAAAAGGGACCCTGTTCTAACGGCCCCCACTGGAAACCACTGACCAGGGAGGTAAGTCCCACGAGCAGATCACGCACCTCCTCTCTGGGATCCTCACCTGCCTTCAGGCCACCATTTGATGATCAGTCCAACCATAATCACCAGGATATGAACATGGGGTCCCCGGGGACGTGCCCCCTCCCTCTCCAGCAAGCCTCAGCCTCAGAGCAGGCAGCAGCCTCTCCCCTGGAAACACCCCTAGGCGTCTAAAGGGAGACCCTGGAAAACAATGATTTTCCTTGTCTTCCCCATCATCCCTTTCTGCCCCCTCTAAAAATATCCTTGTGGGGGAAAAAAGGGGGAGGGAAGTGATTAATCCCTTTGCCGACCTCCCCCAGAGGAAACGGAGGAACAAACGAGCAGAGCTCAAAGGTCCCATCTGGGAAGTCACTCAGTGTTTCCAGGATCTGACCCGGCGGCTCCAAGGAGGACCCTGGCAGGCAAGGAAGCCCGGGTGGCGGGCGCGCCGTCTGATGTCTGTCTGCCTCCGTGAGAACTCCCGGAAGCCGGGGCCGGGGCTTCCCAAGCAGATCTCACACGCCAGACGGCCACCGCGGGGCGTGGGCAGCCCGCGGAAAACCCCAGCGCCCACCACGACCCGCCAGTGTTTTCAAAGCCCCCCAAACCGTTCCGTTAAACCTAACGGTCGCCTTGAGTGATTTTCTTCCTGACTCAGTGGGATGATGGCACTTAACCTTTCCTTAAACAGAGGCAACCGTTGAAATCAAAGCTGGCAAATTGGTCTCATGCATGGATATGGCCCTAAAAATTAATCAGCCTGGACAGGGTGGCCCAGAGAATGGCTTGTTCCTGTAGCGCTTGCGTGCCAGGCGCTGCTCGTGCTTCACGGACATTCACCCATTTGACCTTCACAACGCTCCTGTGAGGTAGAGAAAAGTATTGTCCCCATTGCACGGATGAGGAAACTGAGGCACAGACTGGGGAATGGCAGAAGGAACAGGGAGTCAAACGAGAGTGTGGTTTCTGGCTTGTAGCCCAGGCCCTGAGGCACACCTGGGGGCTTTGAGGAGCCCCCTCAGGGTGGTAGGTGGCCACTCCCACCCCTTTCCTCCAGAGAAGGCCTTTTCATCTATTTCAGCATAAAGATTTTTGCTATTCCAGCACAAAGATTTTTGAAATAAAAATTGCAAGGCTTCAAATAAATTTGCAAGTCACTGGCAAGAGGACTTTGTCTGAAGAGGCAGGTGACCTTTCTTCTGTCTTCTGACAGTTTGAATTAAAGGTCCGAGGTGCAGCCCAGGAATCAGTGCTGAATAAACACACCAGGTGATTCTTACCTTCAGACAAGACTGGGGGGAAAGAAGGACTTGGCTTTGGGTTCCAGCGCTGCCCCCCGCCGCCCTTGGCCTCAGCACGACCTAGGTCAACCCTGAGCCTCGATCGCTTCACCTGGAAAATGGGCACAGTCTCCACCCTGCCTCCCTCCGAGGCCTGCCGTGGGGTGCACGGGACCAGCGCTGTCCTAGGGCCTGTAAATGGCAGCGGCTGTTCCCTTCCCAGCTGCGGGACGGCCTTCCCCCTGAGCCTGGATCGAGGCAAGAAGTGTGCCTGCAGGGGACGCCAAGGCTGATTCTTGAGACTTCGACGGCGTGGAGGGAAGATAGGCTGGAGCAGGCGTAGACGCCCCAGCTAAACACCGGCACGGTGGCCAAGAGGCTTAAACGCACCTCGTGGCCCCCCACTTGCGGGATTCCTCGTGGCAGTCCGGGGAATCCCCCAAGGGGCAGGGGACAGGGAGGAGCCTGGCCCTGGGCATCGCCACCCTGGGCCAGCGGCTCGGTGCCTCTGCGGCAGCTTCCCCATCTGTAAAAGAAGGGGATCAGTGCGCAGCCGTGTTGCTGCTTGCCCAGGTCCTGTGGGCAGGTGCTCGGCAAATCGCTGATCTTTCCGTGACAGCGGGATTTCTGGCTGGAGCTTCGCACTCACCTGAGGTGGTGGCACAATTTCAGTGAATTCGGGGCACTCCCCTGCTCCCTCCAGGAGGAGTCTGAGTTATGGGGGGCGGGCTTCTAACACCCCAGGTGCTGGGGACATCAGCACGTCCCTGAAGCATCTGCCCGCAAGGGCCTCGGTGCCTCTCGGCAGAGCCCTGGGCAGCACGGCTTCCACCCACTCAGCTCACCCCCAGGTGCCCCTGCTTCCTGCCGCCCCTGCCTCTTCCGCTCAGCAGTTCTCCGGGCTGGGCCTCCCGGGGCGTGGGAAGCCAGCCAGGTGCCCGCGGGCCCAGCTACCTGCCCTTCCCTCCCTGGCGCTCACTGTCTTCCGGAGCTCCCTGGAGAAGGTGCCACTAGGGTGCCTGCTCTCACTCCAGATGTTGCTCCCCCATTGACGCTCAGCCCTGCGCATCCTTCTAAGGTCTGGGGTTTGGGGTGGGGGCCCCCAAGGCAGGCAGACTCCTTCGTTTCCACTCCCCTACTGTCCCACCCCTCTTCGATTGCACAAGGCTCAGAGGCTTGAATGGGGGGCCTGGAGTGAACGCCCAGAAGGAAAATAATCATTCCCATCTCAAACAAGAGCCCCCACCCCCTTCGCTGTCATCGGCATGCTCGGGGCCACAGCAGAGGGGGGACAGCAGAGTTGGAGCAGGGCTGGGAGGATGGGGTGTCCCTGGAAAGACATCTCAGCATAGGCCGGGTAGCAGGGTCCCGATGCGGAAAGATGGAAGGAGAGTAGGGGGATTTCACAGCAGCCCCCTGGGCCATGGCTGGAGCCCTGGCGTGTGGCCTGGAAGGGGCTTCCAAGTGTGTCATAAGGCAGTTGGGGGCTGGCCTGGCTGCGCGTGCGCGCGCGCACACACACACACACACACCCATAGGTTCAGGCCTCTGGGGCTGGCTGGGGCCAGGCTAGTCCCTCCTCAGCCCCAGACTTGCATGCGCCACCCCCAAAACGGAGAGCAAGCCAGCCCACATGCCCCCCCAAACACACACAGCCTTCCCTGGTGAAGCAGAGGGCAAGAGGAAGGGGGAAGGACGAGAAGGCGGGACTGAGGGTATTTGGGCCTCCTCTGTTCAGCACTCCTCCCCTGCACAAGTGTCCCGGGATGTCCCACAGCCCCAGCTCCCACTCTGCCCTGGAAATTGCCCTGCAACCGCGGCTGAGTCTCCGTGGCCCCCTCTGAGACACCACAGTGTCCCTGCAACGTCCCAGGGCCAAGAGGACTACACGGCCACAATCCTCAGGCTCCAAAGGACTGTCCCTCCTCCGCCCCAAGCCTGTTCAGGTAGGACAAGGGACGCTTTGCCCCCAAGGACACTGCCGGTGAAGTTCTAGGGGGCACCCTGGTCTGCCACTTTCAACACGCCTCTCTCCTCCCGGGGCCTCCTCCGTGTGGAGCACGAGAGGGCCGGGAGGGATGGAGAGATTCTAAACCGCCTCCTGCCGTGGCCAGATTTCACCTCGGAAAACAGACACAGGACCTGCTTCGATCTTGCCAGAGGCAGGACGGGCTCCCAGAGCTAGGCCAGGGGTGTGGCTGGGGAGGCGGAGGGCAGTGGGTAGAGGGGCCTTCGGGGAACAGAGCCTTCCAGGTCACAGCCCAGGCTGCGGGCCAGCCCCTGGGCATGGGTCGGTGGCAGAAGCCCCGGGAGGGACATGGTTCAGCCCGGGGCTCCTGTGGGCCTCAGCTGCGCCTGCGGACAGACGCCTCCAGGCTGGGCGGGGTGGGACCCGCGCAGGGGTTCAAGGACCAGCAAAGAGCAGGGGTGGGCACGTGCTTGTGGGTTTCCTGGGTGCTTGGAATTGTTGGGTGTACAGAGAGGGTGTGTGTGTGTGTGTGTGTTTGTGTGTGTGTGTGTGTGTGTGTGTGTGTCTTCAGGTTTCAGGCAGCAGAAGCCTTCCAGGGAAAAAAACAGAGGCCAGTAGAGAGCAGCCTAGCCATAGGCTAAGTTTCAGCCGGTACCTCCAGGGGAGCTGGACTGGCTGTTAAATCTCTAAAATTCTTCAGTACTTGCTGTCCCGAACTCCTGGAGTGGCCTCCCCTACCAGCCCAGCCTATTACTCCTGTCCCAGGACCCCAAGAACTCCCCACCCTCACCGTCCTGCAACCAGAGAGTGAAGCCGGGGTTTTGCAGGGATGGCCTGGAGCCCGCTCGGTGCCCACGAGCCGCTCCGCTGGCTGATCAGCGCCCTTCTGTGAGTGGGCATCAGCGTGCAGACCGGCCTCCGTGCACGGTGAGCTCAGCTCCCTCCCGCCTCAGCTGTGCCTTCCCTTGCTTTCACCAGCCCCTCTTGTGCAGTCCCACCCTGAGTCCTGGGGGCCCAATGTCAAGGCCAGACACTTGACAAGGCCAGACACTTGTCCAGAGGCTGCAGCTGGGCTGAAGGGCAGGTGGGGGTCTGCTCCTTGCTCCACGCCCCCCACCCCAGAGCCCAGGAGATCTGTCCCCTCTGCCACGGCCCCAGCCGGTCTTTTGATGAATATTCCACGGCAGCTCAGCCTCCACAGGCTGCGAGGCCGCCCCTCCCTGCTGCCGTTGGCCAACAACCTGGAAAGGGTTTTAATCTCAGAAACAGTCAAGGTGGGGAAGGGGCCTGAGGGGAGCTGGGAGGACCATATGGAACCCTTTGAGGCGCTGGGCCAGAGCCCAGATACACCTCCACGCACTGGGGAGCCAGGCCAGCTCTTGGCTTCGCCTGCGCAGCGCCTGCCAGGGAAAGGAGCGTGGGAGAACAGGCAGGAGGGCCACGGGGGGCACGCGGGGGCACGCGGGGACTACGTGTACACCGGGCTGCTGTCCTGGGGTGAGGACATGCCGGCCGGCTGCCCAGTGGCTGGGCTGGGGCTGACGGCTCACCAGGCGCGGGGGTCAACAAAGGCATTTGGGGATCCTCAAGGCATTGGCTTGTCTGGGACGCTGCTCCTGGCGCCCTGGCCGGATCTGCAGCCTGGTTCCCGGAGCCCCCGGACGTGCGGTGTCCACGGTGGCTGCCCCGTCCGCCATGCAGCCGGTCCTCCCTGCGCGTCACAAGCCTGGCCCCACACCGGACGCCGGGCCTTGCAGTGCCAACTGCGCTGGCTGATGATGTGACCGCCTGACTAAATATTTAACTTGCTTGGATTTTAGCCTCACCGCACTAAACTTTGGACTGATCCGGATTTTGGACTGACCTTGTCGGATTTTGGACCGACCTCACCAAATTTCAGACAAACCACCTCCCTAAAGGCAAAGCAGCCTGAACTTCTGTCTAGACTCCCAGGACCCTGAGATGAATTGATCGAGTTTTTGAATGATTTTGCAGAAGTTTTGACTAAACTTGACTGGAAGTAATGTGGCCTCTCCCAAATGTTCAACCCACCTGACTGGATTTTTGACTGGTTTGACTTAAAAGTTCTCACTGATTGTTATTTTTAAAAACGGAACGGCTGAGCCCTCGGATTCTTTTATTTTGAATTGGCCCAGGTGATCGGGCGCTGTCAGACCCACAGTAAACAGTAGGAAATCTTGTGAGGAGGCTTGAAGGGCTGGCCCTCGGCCTGGCGCCGAGTCCCCATCTCACACCCAAGTCTCTTTGAGAGGCAGACTGTCCTCACCTGGAGAGGAGATGGGGCAAGAGGTGTCCACTGGTCCCTTATCCCCATTCTGGAATCTTCTAACATTCCAGCCACGCTACTGACGCTCCCCTCGACCATTTTCTGCCTGCCTTCTTGGTGCCAACATTGCTGCAACTCTTAGAACTGGGCATCAGGAGATCTAGGGAACAACACACCTGGTCTTGGATCTAAGTCAGTTTCCTCAATTTCTCCATCTGCCAAATGGAGCCTGCATTTAGGAGGTCATATAACATGGAACTTTAAGGAGAGGGCCCCGACCTCAGTCTGCCTGGGTTCAGGGCTGCCACTTCTGTGGGAGCCTGGGATATGTTGATGAACTCTTCCCAACTTCAGTTTCTTCACATCTTAAATGGGCGGATCTCTTGGACTTGTTCTGAGGTCTTTGGCAAGAATATTAAGGATAGCTAGCGCTTGCTGGGCACTTACTCTGAGCCAGCCACTGCTCTAGTGCTGCTGATGGCCTTAGGTCCTCACCGCATCTTCACCGAAGCCCGCAAGGCCAGCAGGCGGCAGAGCGACCGCCAGAGGCCCTGCTCCCCGCCACTCTGCGATCCCGGCCTTGCCTCACGCTGCTCGAGGATCCAGTAAGTCCTGGCGAGCATTCTCTCCCTTTGGCATCACGACCATAGTGTGAGGATGACTGTCCTGTTTCTCTTGGGAAGAACTGGGCTCCGCTTTGAGGCACGTTGCAGTAAAGCATTTTTATTTGATGATGTAACTTCAAACTATTTGGGGAACATTGGAAAGCAAGGCTCTCCTACTCCCCTACTCCAACACCAATTAAGTCTTGGATATTTTCAAACCCTCCACGTGTGTCAGAACCGTGGGGCTCATTCGGTGCTTTGGGACATTTGGGAACCTACTCCCAGCAGTCCTGACTTTACCACTGGACCATCCCCAGGCTCCTTTACTGGCACCTTAGCAGGAACCAGATTTGCAGCGTGTTCTCCAACCCACAGTGGGTGCTGGTACACTCCAGGCATATATCCCAGTGCCAATGGCCACGACAGTGGCCGTGGAGGGACCAGACCCTCTTCCTGATCTTGACCACTTCCCGTGGCAAAGCTGGTACTGCTTCTTGCCTCCAGGGTGGCAGAGAAGGCAGGTGTTGGGGAGGACGAATGAGCAATAAGTGTTCATTCCTGACACAAAGGAAACGGGAGAGCCGGCGAGCGGCGCTGTGGGCTGCCCTTTACGGCAGTCCCTGTGCTAAGCCACCACCTGAGTCTGTTTGTGTCCTGTCTGGACAACCGCTCTCCTCCCCTGCCTTCCCTCTCTTCCTTGCCTTTGCACATGCTCTTCTCTGCCTGGTAGGCCTTCCTCCCTTTTCTTACCTGCTCCACGTTAGCTGAAAAGCTGCCACGTTAGACATGATTTGGGAGCTAGAGGCAGAGACAGGCCCAGAAACACGGCATTTATCAAAGGAACACAGAGCCTGGACACACAGCCGGACAAGAATCGGAATGATGCCCTGGATTTCTGCCTTGTCGCCTGGAGATGTGGCAGAGGTGGTCCCTGAGGATGGAATTTCTGCCCTGTCAGCACCCTATAGGAGTTCAATAAATGTTTGTCCAAAGTAAGTCTGTGTATCAATATGCACTTACCTTAAACACCCAGTTCAAATACTTCTCCTCTTGGAATCACTGCCAGATTCCCACAAGCAGAATAAGTGTCTCCCATCGGCTTTGCACCTAGAAGGGATCAAAGCCACCCACTTTGTTTAATTCCCCACCCCCTCCCTGATGATGAACTCTGTGAGGACAGAAATGGATTCATTTTTGCATTGCTAGGGCCCTGTAGAAATTTCGTGTTGATGCGGAGTGAATGTGTATTCCTACAAGTATTGTATAAACAAGTGTGTTTGTGTGTGTGTGTGATATCTGTGAGTGAGGGTTGTTGTCATGGTGGGGGTCCTTCTCACGTCTTACTCTTTATCATATTTGCTTCATTACAATCTCTCAGCTTCTCCCCTGTGACTCCCTTCTGTCTCCATGTGGACAAGAGTGTTTGGAAACATCCCTAATGTTTGGAAATTTTGGAAGATTGTTGCAGAAGATTGGGCTGAGAGACACTGAGGCATCAGCCTCGTCAGTGCCTTCCTTTCAGCCGGGCTTGGGCACATGTCAAGAGGCAGCCAGAACCCTTTAGCCAGAGGCATCCTCCTCTTGTCTCCCTGTACCTCTGCTTCCACAAAACCCCTCCACCCTCAGAAGAGCCCCCCAACCCCATCCCACTCCAACTCACAACTTGAGCTTGGTGGAGTGGTACCAAGGGGCACGTAGCATCATGACCATTGAACATTCCAGGCAGAACCCTCAGGTTGGACAACAGGTCGACCCTGTCTAGGAGCTGCTCCCGCCCCCATGCTGGGGAAGGTCAGTTGCATGGCTTCTCTAGCCCAGGCTGAGCACCAACCTGAGAGGCTCACAAGGCCTGGAGAAGGCCCCCCCAAGTACAGAGACCCCCACGTTTTACCCCCAAATACCCCACTGCCTGGGTATAACAGTCCTTGCTTCAATAGGGATTTTTAAAATATCTGAAGTACACCTTTCCCACATTGTACATTCCATGAACTTTAATTGAGCCTTGATTCTGACCAGCACCAAGCCTTGCTATTAATAACACGTCACAGCTCTTATGCCAGACGCCAGGATGAGCCTCACAGGCTTCGCCGTTTGGTCCCCGTGACGTCCCTGTTGCAAAGACCAGGCTCAGAGGTCATCAGTTTCTCGAGGATGCACAGAAGTTAAGTGGTAGAGCCAGGAATTTAACCCACCACTCTCTCACATTCCACTCTTCTGTCTCTAGCTTTCCCCCTCCACCCCAGAAAGGTGGAAAAGCTGAAACAGGCATTAATGTCCCCACCTTAATGATGAAAATTGACCCTGGTCGAATTTAGGAGAATTTCCAGAGACCTTGCAGGGGCCAGGCGGGAGTCCAGTCTGGGCTCCAAAGTCCACGTTGCCCTAAGGAGAGCCTCTGCCAACGCTGCTGCCCACCTCTGAACCCCCCGCCAGCACCCTCTCTGCCTGGCTCTGAGACTCCATCTCAGCGTCCCTCCCCCTCCCTGACTCTGCTGTACGGAATGAAATGACGGACAGGAGATGGGCTCCTGGGAAAGAGAAGGTCACCAACCAGGACTGGTTTGCAAGGCATCGGCGCTGGGGCATGACAGGCCCCAGAGCAAGCCCCAGCTAAATGCCCGCCCCTGCAGGCCCCCCTCCCACAGATCTCCTTCTGCTGGGGCAGGACTGACCCTGCATTCCTGGTGGCTGAGGCACTTGAGCATTCCATCAGCAGTGCTCTCGCCTCATCCGTGCTCACCCGGCCAAGGGCTTTGGGCTCCACGACAAGATCAATAGCGGCCCGGGTGGCATCAGGCCAAGCCTATTTTTGGTTTTGAGACTGGCCAACACCAACCAGGCCTGTTTCTCTTCCATCTCCTCCCACTGACCCTCTCTTGCCGCTTCCCTAAAATGCTAGCCTCTCTGCTCAGAGGTGAGGACTCTCCCATTCTTTTGAGACTCCCTTCTCAGGCTAAATGTCTCCCCAGAGCACGATGGGAAGATCCCAAGAGGCTGACGGGAAGCAGGATTTCCAGAGCCTTGAGCTCCAGCCCCAAAGTACAAGAAAGTCAGGTGAGTCCCCAGGTAACCCCCAAAGCCCTGGGTCCTCGAGCCTCACCCACTGAGGAATCCCAATCTCCAAGCTTGTCTCATCGAGGGACACCAAGGGATTGGAAGTTTGGAAACAATTATTCAGGAACTTGATGGAGCATAGAAGAAAAACACATGGATTTAAAAGCCAGCTCTGGTCACTACCTCACTCTCTGGACATCAGTTTACCCATCAGTTTAATGAGAAGGCTGGACTTTGTCCCCAAATATGATCCCCGTTACGGCATTCATCGACATGACCAATGGAGGAAGATAATTGCGATGAAGTTTTTGCTTTCAAAGCACTCTTCTGTCATTCCATTCCTTCTCACCTTATCTCGGCTACCACATGGTGTGAATTACCCATGTGCTACTAAGAATAATAAAATAAGAGAAGACATCTGACATGTATGGAGCACTTACTACATGCCAGACCATCATCTAAGTGTTTTCTGTGCACTAATTCATGCACTCCTCCAGCAATGCTACAAGATGGGTGCTATCGTTGCCCACCCCCCCATTTTACAGATGACCAACATTATGCCCAGAGAGCTGACATAATGTGCCAAGATGATGTGCTCAGAAATGGCAGAGCCTGGCTCTGCACACAGGTGGGCTGTCTCCAGAGCACGCACAATTAATGACTGTGCCACACAGGCCACAGCAAGAGGGAAGAGACACAGACTTTACAGCCCAGAAGGGAAGGTATGGCTTGTACATAAATTAGCCTAATACAAGCTGTGGGAGTGATGTGACCAAGACACAAACAGCTGATATTCCCTGGGAGAGCAGATGAAGGGAAAATTGCTTTCAGCTGGAACTTGAAAGGAGGTTTTACAGAGAGGTGACATTTTAGCTGAGCCTTGAAGGACAGGTAAGATTTGGACCGGTGGAGGTTCAGGGCAGGGAAGCAGTGGGGATTGTGTTTGGGGAAAGCAGCTTGTTCTGCTGGGGCATGGACGGGCAGCAGAAGAAAGAGACTGATCAAAGGATGTCAAAGCCAAGCTGCAGAGGGTTGCAAATGCCCGTTTCATTCTGAACAAAGATGATGGAGAGACAAACTATTTGGCCTTGGGAGAGACATTGTCAGGACTGTGTTTTGGGCACTGGATGTGCCTAGAGGCTCGAGCACCACGTGCACTCAGGCTCCAAAAGAAGGCTCAGCCCAGTCGGTGGTTGAAAAAGCCTGTTGCTTATGCAGGGGGGTAGAATGGGCAAGAGATGAAAAGGCCCCCAGAGACTAGCAGCCTCGCCCTCTTGAGGCCTCATGGAGGGCAGGAAATCGCATGACGGGAGCCCAACGAGAGCCCGGGCCCACCAGCAGGGATGCAGATCTCTGGGAGATAAAACCACTGCCAGAAGCATGAGCCAGAGAAGAAAGGAACAAGGAAGGTCCTGCCAGGGCTTTCCACACACAGAAGCCAGAAGCCAGCAGGCAAGGAGCCCTGGGCGAGGAGGCTGCCAGGGTCAGTCCCCTGGGACACAGCCGGGCAGAGAGGGACGGAGAGTGGACTGGGGAGGGCCTCAAAACTAGAGGCCTCACCAGCCCTGACCAGGTTAGAAGTTCTTGTAACGGTTAAGAAAGAGACAGTGTATGGGAAGCGGGCTTGGCCCAGTGTTTAGGGCATCCGTCTACCACATGGGAGGTCCACGGTTCAAACCCTGGGCCTCCTTGACCTGTGTGGAGTTGGCCCATGTGCAGTGCTGATGTGCGCAAGGAGTGCCCTGCCACGCAGGGGTGTCCCCGCATAGGGGAGCCCCACGCACAAGGAGTGCACCCTGTAAGGAGAGCCACCCAGCGCGAAAGAAAGTGCAGCCTGCCCAGGAATGGCCCCACACACAGGGAGAGCTGACACAACAAGATGACACAACAAAAAGAAACACAGATTCCCATGCTGCTGACAACAACAGAAGCAGACAAAAGAAGAAGACGCAGCAAATAGACACAGAGAACAGACAACCAGGGTGGGGAGGGAAGGGGCAGTTGCAAAAAAAAAAAAGGGGGGGTGGGGGGAACAATTGTGAGGGAACTTAAAGAAGTAAGACTGAGAGAATTCGGCAAGAAGTTATCTTCAGGGCCGAAGAAGAGTGTGGATACCTACTTAGCGCCAGCTGTATACACAGCAGAACTTCTGTGTTGAATTTTTTTTAAAAAAACACAAAAAACAAGAGTCTGCTCTGTTATGTTTTAAATTTGAAAGACTGGAAATAAACCTGAGGTGATGGGCAATATACTAGTCAGGGTTGCATTGGAAGGGCTAGGGAAGCAGGGTCTTCTCTTTGTAGTCGCCTCTTCACGCGTTTCCCCGTGCGTAGACTTCTTGGGTGAATTCTCTTCCCCGTTCTGCAAAGAAGGGAACTAAGACCCAAGGAATGTCAGTGGTTTGGGGAAGGCCACGATATTTGTTGCCTGTGGCCCGCAGAGCAAATGACCACAAACTTGGTGGCTTGAAACCATAGAAATTCACTCTCTCAGAGTTCTGCAGACCAGAAGTCTGAAATCCAGATGTCAACAGGGCCGTGCCCCCTTCAAAGGCTCAAGGGAAGAATCTGTCCTGGCCTCATCCAGCTTCTGATGGCCCCAAGCGTTCCCCGCCTCCGTGGCCACATTGCATCCTCCTCCTCTCTCTGTCTCGAATCTCCCTCCGGCTTTCTCTTAGAAGGAACCTTACTCTTGGATTGAGGGCCCAACCGCATAATCCAGGAAGATCGCCTCCTCTCCAGATCCTTAATTTAATTACATTTGCAAAGACCCTTTTTTCAAATAAGGTCACATTCACAGGTTCCAGGGCTTAGGGAGTGAACATATCTTTTGGGGCTACCACTTAACCCACCAGAGGCAGAAAGCAAGAGCATCTCAGAGCCTAAAGTAGAAGCTGCCACAGCCCCCCACTCTCCTCCCAACCCACCCCCAGCTGATGTTTTCTGAAAGAACACAGTCCAGGCCAGTCCCACAGGGGAAAGGAGGGCTCAAGCTTCCACCCACCCCATGTGGCAGGGCCTCTGCCTGGGATAGGCCTCGCCTCCTCCACTCCCACCCTCTCTTTATCCAACCCCTCTGCAATCCAGGCCCCAAGATGAATGCGTCTTTGCCTTGGAAAAGACACAGGAACTAACCAAGAACTTCCAGCTCTGTTTTTCCACTGTGTGATCTCCATTCAACAGGTTACTGGGGCAGTTGATTGCGATGGTGGATTGTGAAATAAATGGTACCACTTAAAGCCTTGGAAAACAGTTCCATTATACTGCAGCAGATTTTTGGCAATTCCTCAAGTCTGGCTTGTTTTATGTCTAATTACATATCACTGGGCATATCCCCCATATGTTATGCTTCACGTAAAAAATACATGGAAATCTTCCTCTTTTTCCATCAGCCTCTGCCCAGAAAGGAACAGATTTTGGTTGTGTTCTTCTGCAATAAAGAAGCTGTTGTCTCCAACACCATGACACTTCACAACCTGGACTTTATGGGCCCCCCTCGCTCTGATTCGGAGGACTTGAAAGAGGGATCTGGGTTTTCCATATGTGGTTTCTGGACTGGAAGCAAAGGGCACTGGTTAGGATCCATGTCCTGGGATGGTTGGAAACCCAGCAGGGCCCTGATCTGGGGAGGCAAAGGGGCTGACAGGGGAGGGGAGGGTGGTATGCTTGACTTCTGGAGATGAGGTCTGGCTGCAGAGACTTTTCTGTACCTCATAGTGTTACCAGAAATGCTGGGGTCTAGAGATCAATGAGTATTGATGGGTACTCATTGGGTCATGGGTACCTCATCTAACAATCAATCTACCAGCATTTCTTAAGCACCTCCTATGTGCCTAGCTCAGTTCTGGAGGCTGAGTCAGGGAGGGAGTGGGGAGAGGGATCCCAAAGAGAAGAGATGCGGAGTAAGCTCACAACATGGTTATGAGAGCGGGTTCCGGAATTGGCTTGCCTGGGTTCAAAGCTCTGCCCTATAGTTTGCCAGCTGTGGGATGTTTGACGAGTCACTAAAACCTACATAAACCTCAATGTATTCATCCCTAAAGTGGGGATGTCAAGGTATGGCCACCTGGGGCCCAGGGGAGAATTAAACGCGTTATCCATGCAAAGGGTCTCAGGATGTTCTTAGCCCAGAGTGTGAGCTCCATGCCCAGTTATTATGACAATTGCTACTATTATGCTCCCTATTCGCAGGGGTGGGTTGGGAAGCAAGGGAAATAGAAGAAGTGGCCCCTAATTGCCCAGGCCTGGGTTTCAAGCCTAGATCCCTACTGACTGAGGAAGTGGAGTCTTGGCCCATCCTGGGGACAACTGGAAGCAATCTAATTGAACTGGACTTGAACTGACTGCAGTCAGAAGAGAAGGGCTGGGCCACTGTGGGCCGGAGTCCTTGAGGGTTTTATGGGGGCAAAAGATGCAGCAGGATATGGATAAAGGATAAAAGGGGAGCATGACCAAAAGTAGGATGACCTGAAAGAGCGTGATGCTTTTGTGAGAGATTAAACTGCTCATTATTCATTCCTAAACACCTACCAAGCATCTCCTGTTACTCATACCTACTGATGCCAGGCAGCCTGCAGGGCAAGAGGAAAACAGAGTTCAAATGTGGTCCTTACTCCAGTCTAGGGGGCCCTCACCCATACACAGGACATTACAGTCCCATGGCCTGTATGCAGAGCAGAGGGACAGGAGGCATCAAGGTCAGGGAAGGGTGCACAGGAAAGGCCACTTATTGACTTAGCCTGATTAGCTAGTGATGAGAGCACATGCTGGGGACAGGTGGGTCAGTCTGGGCAGATATTCCTGATTAAATGACCACTCCAACTTTCACCCAAATGGCTCTGATATCACACCCAACACAAGAACCTATTGAATGTAACGTGGGAGCAAGGACCTTTTTTGCCATGTTCAAACAGTACTTAGCACAGCATAGATGCTCAAAAACTAGTTATTAAATGGAAGAATTGATGAGTAATTAAGATGCGTTCTGGCCGGTGCCATCCGTTTGCCCCTAGAGGTCCACTCTCTTCCCTTGTCCACCCTGCTCTCTGCCTGGGATACTAACCAGGACAAGCCACCTCAGTGGGCTCCCCTGCCCTCTGGCCTGTCATTGAGTTTGGCCAAAGGAGAACCCTGGTAGAATATTGGAGGGAGAGAGAAGAGTGGCTAAGAGCTCTAAAAGTGTATTCCCTACACATTGTTCCCTTCCACCCTTATTAAGTAAAAACCTATGCTCTTAATTGTTCTCAGGAACTCTGGTGATGTTCATCTTTGGATTCTCAGCAAGTTTTTTGTGTGGCTTTACAATAAATACTCCTTTATTTGAGAAAGGTCGGGTGGGACTCGATGTCTTCCAACCAAACTGGATGGATAGATGCATGGATGGATGATGCATGGATGGATGCATGGATGGATGCATGGACGGATGCATGGACGGATGCATGGACGGATGTATGGACGGATGCATGGATGGATGCATGGATGGATGGATGCATGGATGGATGGATGCATGGATGGACGGAGTTTCAGGAGTTTCAGGCAGATCAGCTCCCCGAATGGGAATAAAGGTTGGCTCCTCTTTCATCCCAGAACACTTCATGTGAGGTTCACTGTGCATGGGAAACTCCACATTCAACCCCCAGAAGCCTTTTAGAGCTTTGGGCCAGAGTCCTGTTCTGTGAGATCCCCCTGTTGACAAGCTGCCCCTGACCAGACTCCTGCTGTGGCCCTGGCACTTCCCAGGGCTCCATACAAGAGCACAGATCTTTCCTTTCTTGGGGCCTTGCCTCCTCCCCATGGTTGTCCCTAGAAGAGAAGGCACAGGCCCCCCCAGTTCCCAGATCCCAGACCTTAATGAAGATGAGGTCCCTTCCCCGGGACCCAACCACGACTCTGCTTTCCAACTCTACCCCCTCCCCACCGCCCCCATCGTGTTCCTTTCCCTCCCCACCAGGGAGGACTTTTCCAGTCCATCTGAGGAGGGGTGTTTACTCACTCAGGATGTTTTCTCCTAAATCCGTAGCCTTTGCGTTGAGTCTTTTCTGTTCCCCTAGAGCCAAGGCTTTTGAACATAAAAGTCAGGAAGAGATTCCTTTTATTTCCTCCGCCTTCTTCTGTCACATCCTTTCCCTGCAGCAACGGGCACAGAGGAGCTGGCTGTGTGAATGGGAGAAGGGTGGGGATGGAAGGAAACGTGGGGTGGGGTGGAGGAGGGGGATAGCAGTTGGCTTTTCAAAATGTTCTGCATCCAGATGGCACCTCATTGAAACTCTCAACAATACTGCGGCAGAAACACTACTTTGCCCATTTTTAAGATGAGAAGACCAATGCTCAGATCAGCTCTGACCTTTGAACCTGGCACCCACTCTCCTGTTTGTGTCGAGACTTTCCTGGCAGTGCGAGGACAACAGGGCCAGGGTCCCTGTGGATCTTCCCTTCTTGGCCTCAGCTCTGCTCCTAGTCCAGGTTCTAGGGAGCCCCGGGGCCTTGACTGCATCCCCCACACCCCCCACACCCCACCCGGGCACAGGCACTTAGACCATTATCGTCAGGGGCAGATGTTGGAGTGAACATAACTGGGACTTCCTGCCCAGTTGGTGGTGAGTAATCAATAAAATAAATATTGACTATCACTCTTTGTAATCTCCTTGGAGCCTCACAGCAACCTAGGGAGAAAGATATGATGTCACTTACGTACAGAGGTTAAATTGTTTGGCCATGGTCACAGGCAGGCGAGGGTGAGGGCAGCGCTGAAATCCTCTGGCTCGCTGGCGGGCGCTGTGTCCACTGCCGCAGCATTCACCCAGAGTTGGAGCCTCTCAGGGTCATTGTCCTGGTGTTTAAGGAGCCCACAGAGAGGCTGCTAAGCTGCTTTGATATAGCCGTGGGCAAGGGAGCATCATGTCCTGTGGTCCCTGTACATTCCCAGATCTTTCCATGGCCTACATGGGCTTAGCAAGGGCAGGCCCTCAGGAAACAGGACTGGTTATGCCCAGATCAGAAGAGGAGAGGGGGTCACCTTCAGCCCTAAGGGAGGATCCTCCCCCCAGCGCCCACACCTGCTAAGACCCTGGACACTTTGCAAACAGACCTGCAGTGCAGGTTTTGGCTGGCCTGAGACTTCCAGATAATGAGGTGTCACAGGCTCTGCAAAAGGAGACCCCAGGGAGTTCTTGGCAGCTGGGAGTGAGGGGACAATCCCCAACCCTCTGGGCAGCTCAGGAGTGGGTGTCTGTAGACCTCCAACACCCCCTGACAGGGTGCCCTCACCACCCCAGGACTCTGGGGAAAGTCTAGTCTTCTCTCCATTTCCACCAAACTTTCAAAGGAAAGGCTTGCCTCTTCCAGGCCACAGGGCTCCAGGAAACCTCACAAATCCTTCCAGAGGTGAAGGGCCCAGGCCCAGCTAAGAAAGCTGGTCTCTGCCGATGGGATGGGCTTGTAGGCCTTCATGCCAACGAGCTCTCACACCCCACCCCATCTCCATCACCCACCCAGTTCAGCCTTCCCCAAAGGACAGGCCTCCACTTAGCGCCCTGGACTCACCCTCCTGCCCAGTGTCCACCTCAGATGTCTCCAGGGCCAGGCTATCACAGGGTGAGGGAAGTGAGCTGGGCAGGGACTATGGCCAGCAGAAGATTCCAAAGTGGTGTCCATTACCCAGCTCCAACCCACTGTTGCCAGGTCTTCTGATTTTTCAAGAAAAATTTTATGTAAAATATTCTCAAATTTAAGTGCCCAACTGCTACCTCAAAACTTAAAACAGGCTTCCAGTTGACCAAAAACATGGTGCAAGACACTCCAGGGTACCACTTCCTCACAGACTTTTTGAACAACTAGAAAAAACTGGCAGATCCATCTTCCTCAAAACTCCAAAGAACAAAGAGTTGAAGTAACTGGGCAAGTGCTGAATCAAGAAAGCACAGCCTTAAAAACGTGAAATCAAGAAAAAACTCCATGTACTGTAGTAACTAAAGGAATTAACTATTAGGAATAAATTTAACCAAAGATGTAAAGGGCTTATGCATGGAAAACTATAAGACATTGCTAAAAGAAATCAAAGACCTAAATAAATAGATTGGAAGACTATTCTACCCAAAGCAATTTAAAGATTCACCACAATCCCAATCAAAATTCCAACAGCCTTCTTTGCAGATGGAAAAGTTGATCATCAACTTTATATGAAGAGGGGAAGCAGATTTGGCCCAGTGGTTAGGGCGTCCATCTACCACATGGGAGGTCCGTGGTTCAAACCCTGGGCCTCCTTGACCCGTTTGGAGCTGGCCCACGCACAGTGCTGATGTATGCAAGGAGTGCCATGCTACACGGGGGTGCCCCCTGCGTAGGGGAACCCCACACGCAAGGAGTGCGCCCTATAAGGAGAGCCGCCCAGTGCGAAAAAAAGTGCAGCCTGCCCAAGAATGGTGCTGCACACATGGAGAGCTGACACAAGATGACACAACAAAAAGAAACACAGATTCCCATGCCACTGACAACAACAGAAGTGAACAAAGAAGAACACACAGAAAGAGACAAAGAGAACAGACAACTGGGTCGGGGGGTGGGGGGAAGGAAAGGGAGAGAAATAAATAAAATAAATCTTAAAAAAAAAAAAAAAACTTTATACGGAGGGGTAAGGGACCCCAAATGCCCAAAAAACATCTTGAAAAGAAGCTCAAAGTTCACGATTTTAAAACTTATTACAAAACTACAGTAATCAAATTATAGCATGGTACTGGCATAAGGACAGGCATAAAAACCAATGAATCAAGTTGAGAGTTCAGGAATAAATCTGCATATATATGGGCATTTGGTTTTGACAAGAGTGCCAAGTATACTCAATGGGAAATGACTTGTTTCTTCAACAAATGATGCTGGAAACACTGGATATCCATAGTTAAATACCTCACACCATACACAAAAATTAACTCCAAATGGACCAAAGGCCTAAATATAAGAATCAAAACTATACAAGAAGAAAGCATAGGGAAGCATCTGCATGACCTTGTGTTAGGCAATGGTTTCTTAAGCTTTACACCAAAAGCATACACAACAAAGAAAAAAATAAATGGGATTTCACCAACAATTAAAATTTCCATGCATTAAAAGACTTCATCATGAAAGTAAAAAGAAAACCCTACAGAATGTGAGAAAATATTTGGAAGCCACATATCCAATAATGGTTTAATATCCAGAATATATTAATATAAAGAAATCCTATAACTCAACAACAAAAAGACAAAGAACCCAATATAAAAATGGGCAAAAAACTTGAATAGAATTTTCTCCAAAGAAGATATTTAATTGGCCAAAAAGCACATGAAAAGATGTTCAACATCATTAGTCATCAGGGAAACGCAAATCAAAACCACAATGAAAATTAATGAATAAATAAAATTAGTTCTATGCTCGGAAAAAAAAAAACCACAATGAGATACCATTTCACACACAATAGAATGGCTACTATTTTAAAAAATGGAAAATAACAAGTGTTGGAGAGGATGTGGAGAAAAAGGAACACTCATTCATTGTCGGAGGGGACGTAAAAGGATGCAGCCTCTGTGCAAAACAGTTTGGCAGTTCCTCAGAAAGTTAAGTATAGAATTACATATGACTCAGCACTCCCATTTCTACGTATATATCCCAAAAGAATTGAAAGCAGGAACTTGTACAGATATTTGCACATGGATGTTCATAGCAGTATTATACCCAATTGTCAAAAGATGGAGGCACACCAAGTGTCCATGAACTAATAAATGGATAAACAAAATATGGTATACACATACAATGGTTATTATTCATAAAAAGAAATGAAGTTCTGATGCATATTACAACATGGATGAACCTTTAAGATATCATGTTAAGTGAAATAAGCCAGTCACAGAAGAACACACAGTGTATGATCTCACTGATCAGAAGTAATTAGAGTATGCAAATTTATGGAGTCAGAAACTAGAATACAGGTTACCAGGGGCCCAGGTGGGGGTAGGAAACAGGGAAGGGATGCTTACTTGGTACAGAATTTCTATTTGGGATGATGAGAATGTTGCTAACGGATAGTGGTGATGGTAGCAGAACATTGTGAATTAATTAACAGCACTTAATTATATATTTAAAAGGGGAAATTTTAGGTTGCTTATACGTCACTAGAATACAAACTGTTTTTAAAACTGTAGGACTGTACCCTAACGTACACCACAGACTATAGTTAACAGTTCAATCATAATAGTCTTCCAGCGTCGATTCCCACACAAATACAAATGTTAATAATAGAGAACTCTGTATTTTCTGCATGATTTTTCTGTAAACCTACAACTTCTTTAATTTTTTAAAAAATTTGACTAAAAAAAACTTTAAAAAGAACAGAAAATGCAAAACCAAATAAAAATCGCCACACGGGCCCATTTAAAAACACACTCACACACACACAAACTGCTGGTCCCACAGTTTTCCAGTTTGGAAACAGTCAGCCTGGATGCCCCTGAGCCACCAGCAGGACCCTGCAGCCTCACTGTGGCCTGAGCTCCTTCTCTTCCAACAAACTCAGTGGGTCTTACAAGCTGCAGCCTAGCAGTGCTCTGCCACCGCTCATGCACTCCCAAGGCCCTGTAGATGCCCCTTGTCAGGAAAGGAGGGCCCTGTGGCAGAAAAGGAAGGCATGCCACTTGCCCATCCGCTGGGAAAACCTGATTCAGGAGTGGCAGATCCCGCTACCATCCCAGGCTATGCTTGGAGTCTGGTGTGGGATTAGAACCCACATCCAGGGGCTCCCAGGTGTGCTCATATTCCCACAGGGAGCACCAGGCTGCCAGGACGCTTGTCCCTGGCCTGGCCATCGTCCTGGGAGGCCTGTCCTTACGTCAAGTCATTGTGCTGGGGAGTGGGGTCAGGAGCCACGGGAGGGGCGTGGAGGTTAGAATCCAGCCCTGGGCCCTTTGGCTCGCAAATTCCGCCCATCCAGACAGCTCGGCCGGCGTCTCCCCCTATTGTCTGGGGCCTGCCCGCTGGGTTTCTCATCGCCCCCAGCCTGCACGCTGGCTGCACGGACACAGCAGTCAGGAGCGGGAAGCCCATCCTGCTTGGCCCCCCTGCAGGAGGACTGGCCCTGCACAGCCTGCCGCTCGGCTGTGGCACGTGAGCACCCAGAGGGAGCTGCTGACAGGGAGCTGGTGCTCTCTTGGGGAGGCGAGGACCGGAGCTGCCCATCCCACTGGGATTCAAGATTCTTGCAGACAGGCTTAAAGGGAGGGCACTGAGAGACCCTTGGGGGACCACCAGATGTTCAGTACCCGGACCCAGGACAGAAGCCTCAGTTTACCTTCAGATATTTCCAAGATGTTAATGATAGTCCCTCTCTCTTCCTTACAGCAGGTCCTTCTGGGAATTTCAGTTTCTAATTTGAGTATGTCACTCAATGTATTGCTTTCCATAGCACATTCTCTCATTCAGTCTGACCTTCCCTTCTGTTAGTCAGTCAACAACTATTTATGGAACCTCCAGAGGGGCGAGCAGGGGAGTGTGTTTGGCCAAGGTTGGCTGGCCTACCTACCCTTGCCCCAGGACCCACTTCTCAGAGGGCTTCCCACAGTCACCTGCTGAGAGAGACACATGTAGTCCCTGGAGCTCACAGGCCCTCCTCCTGCAGGCTACAAAGCCCCAGAAACCCTGCCCTCCAGCCAAGAGGCAGCTGAGGGCACCAGCTCAGGGGTTCATGGGAACACAGCGGGTCTGTCCCATGAGGCCCCTGCAGTGGGAGAGCGTCACTCAGGCCCGGCCTGGCCCCCGCCGGTTCTGGGGCTGCCACTGGCACCAGGTCTTTGGACGACTCACCCCTTCTCCCTTGACTGGCCCTGGGCTGGGTGGACCACATGCACACCCAAGCCCTGCCTTGACCCTTCGTCTCTCTCGATGTCCCCGAGGCTTTCTTTCCATCCCTCGCAGGCACGGGCTCTGACTCGGATTTGGCAAGGGGAGGGGTCATCTGGGGTCCTCTCCTCTCGAGGCCAGCCTCCACTCCCCAAGGCTTCATGGGTCTCAAGAGCCAACCTCAGGCATTTGGAGGGGCCGCCTGCAGGGGCAGGTAGCTGGGACCCATTGGTCTGAGAAAGTGTGGGGACCAGCAGGAATGGGTCCTGGGTCCAGGCTGGGGCTGAGAGCCACATGGTGTCCCCCTTCTGTGGGCCTCTTTGGAGAAAGGCTCACACATGGAAATTGGATTTCATCCAAACAAGTAGCCAGTTTGGAGCCGGAATGGAATAAGTGCGGCTAAGATGCTCCCAGGGCCCTGCAGCATCCTGGGCTCTCTCTGAGCCTCAGTCTCCTTGTCTGGAAATGAGATAAAGTCTGGAACAGTGCCTCAAGCCTAGGTGGTAGAGCCAGACACGTGTGCTCTAAATCCCAGCTCTGATCTGTGATCTGAGTTCCTTAACCTGCCTGAGGCACCGACGCATCGCTTGTAAGAGGGAAACGAGCACGATAATGCTCTGAGGCCACTGACCCAAAGGACCCGGCATGGAGCAGGCCTCGGGAAGCAGGAGTTAGGTTATTACTTCGTAGGGCTGTTTTCAGGATTATGAAATGAGAGCATGCGTGTGCAAAGGTGTGCCATATGGGGTCCGTGACAGCAATCGCCACTCAGTGTCCTCCTCCCCCTGGACCTCATCAGCCTCCTTCCCTCATTCTCTGTCTCGTTTCTTATCCTCTGCCTTAACCTCCCCTCCCCACCCACCCCCAAAGCCAACATCCAACACCAGTTTCCTATTCCCTCGCCCCAGAACCTACAGTGACTCTCCATTGTCCCTCCCGTTCAAACGTGATGCCACCCCCACCACCCCGGTGGTCCCTGGCCTTACCTCGCTCCCGTCCCCAGGGAGAGCCTCCCCCCTGGGGAGTAGGTCTCCTCGCGGCCTCCCATATGCCCGCTCAGGCCCCCGCCCCATCTTTACTCGTTCTTGGTTGCTGGTTGCATCTCTCCACAAATGCAATCCCACCCCTCCTTCCAGAATCAACTGAGTTTCACCTCTCAGTCATCGTATCTATGTTTTGAGCAGCATGACACGATCAGAGCAGCACAGGAGGGGGTCGGTGGAGGGGTGTGCCGGATGGATGGCCGGGCACGGAGCAAGCAGGACCCCACAGTCAGGCCCCTAACCCAGCCCTGCCCACCCTGTGGTCCCGGCCGCGGTCAGCCGTACCAGGTCAAGGGCCCTTGCCCCGTGTTTCAGAATCCTCAAAGCCCCTCAGGTGGGGCTGGGTATACAGCAGGTGCCCAATAAAGACCTGACACCGGGATGCTCCTGGTGCAGGCTTCCCAGCCTCCAGCATCTCTAACCCTCTCCTGCTCAGCGTCCCTCCTGCTTAAAAAGAGGCTCCCTCCCTGCCGCCTGCAGCCCCAGCCTCCGCCCCCTTCACGTAGATCATGTCCGTAAAGCCCCCGGGACCTACGTGCATTATGAACATCAGGTGTTACTACTAGATCCAGGCCTGGGAAGTTGCGAGGAGGCGGGCAGGGGGAGAGGGGCTCCAGGAGGTCTGCCCCAGCTGAGCCGGACCAAGTTTCTTATGGCCCAGCTGCTATTAGTCAAAACTGATGGCTGCTGCCGGCTCCTCGGAGTTACGAGGAGCCAGGGAGGGCAGCGCTGGCTGTGTTTCGAGCTTGTTGAGGGCTTTGGACTCTTTGCCTGGCGTTTGCGGTTGGACTAAGCCCAGGGCACGTTCGGCCGGGCCATTTTTAAAATTTGTTTCTCAGCCCATGTGATTTAAGGGTCCTCCCAGGGCTCCCTGGTCCCGCAGAGCGGCTGCTGAGAGCCTGTGCCTGCAGGTCCTTTCTGCAGTCCCTGCGAAGGGATGGAGATGGGTTGGACTCAGAGCTGTAAAGCTCCTCAGGTGGGAACTAGAGGCCCTGAGCTGGTGGTTTCGAGATCTCTGGACGCTTCCCCATTCCCTGCTCTCATCGTTCCCCATGGTTGATGACAGGAGCCCCGAGTCACATCCTTCTCTCCTTCACTAGCCTGTGAACCCTGCTGGCTGGAGGCCACTCTAGGGCACGTGGCTCATGAGCACAAGGCAGAGGCCAGGCATTTACTCCCCACCTTGCCCCCAGGTAGCCATGAGGACCAGGGATCCCACCAGCTGCTCATGGCCCACCGGGACCCCTGCAGCCTTTCCTGGGGCATCTCCCAATCAATCAGCCCCACCCCTGGCTGGGCACCACCCTCTCCACCCCCCGGCACTGCCATTCGGCCCCCCACCCTGTAACGTCAGCCCTCCCCACTGCCTCCACGCCCCCTCCCCCATCACCAGCACCACCCCTTCACACGCCATCAGGCAAGGAACTCTTAGGACGCAGGTGCAGTCAAAAGCAGCCCCGTATGGGGAAAACTTTGAGGAAGGGTGATTTACACCGGGGATGCCCACCCTATGAATGGAGGATCCCAGAGAAATTGAGCGATACCAGGATCTGCAAAGGGTGCTCGGGTGTACCAAGCCTTGTCTGTAGCTGGAATAAATTGTATGTCTCAAAATGCATGCTCCACGCAGCCCAAAGGTTGGTAGAGGTGGGGTTTGCTCAGTGGACACACATTCAAAATGCTGCTGGCTCCAGAGTGGCTCTTTGAATCAAAGAGGAGGAGCGTGGAATTTGTCATGGTTTGTGCATCGAGGAGCTCATGGGATCTTGGAAAAGACATAAATAAATCTCAAATCGAAACTGTGATAAGTGCAGTGAAGGAGCGTCCCAGGTGCTGCAGGAAATGGAAAGGTGGGCACCCCGGGGGTTCCCCAATGAAGCCAATGAGCCGCCTGCCCGATGCCTCCTCTCCTGTCCTCACTGATGTGGCCCTTGTCTGGGTCACGCCTGTGACCAGCAGAATCCCCTGGCATCATGGTAATGCCATGATGAATGCACTTAACTCCTTCATGCCTCTATTTTTCATCTGTAAAATGGGCCTGGCACAAGCCATTACTATGAGGATTAGCCGAGGCAAGGACAGTGACAGTCCTTTGTGAGCCGGGAGCATCAGGGACAAAAGCTTCTGAGACCTGACGGTGGCAGGTAAAGGCCGTATTTTCTTTCCGACGACTGCCCCCTCCCCGCCCCCCAGAGTCTCTGGTCCCACGCAGTGGTACTGACGTCTCTCCTCTCTGGCTCTCGAGTGACCTTACTCCAAGGAGCACAGCGATGCTCCGCGGGTGGGGACGGCAGGGAGGAGGGATTTGATCCCATTCTGGGAGGGACCTGTCCAACTTTCCATCAGAAACGGCTTCAGGGGGCCTACAACTGGAGACAGCGCGGAGGGGGCAGTGGGGAGGCAGAGAACCCAGACAGAGGGACAGGAAGGTGACAGCTCAGATGGGAGGGAGAGGAGCCAGGGGACGGGCACACAGGGGCCCCCGAGCCTGGCCCCCTGTTAAATATAACGCCAGCCCATTGTTTCCTCTGGTAATTGTATTTTGCTGTTTTCCCTCTTGACATGCAGCCTAAATGAGGAACTGGCCAAGACGGGGGCCACCTGGAAGTTCTAAGAACACAATTGTTTTTGTATTGAAAATGAAATTGTGTATTTTTTAAGTTTAAAAAAGCAAACACTCCAAGGTCATATATTGGCCCCGTGCCTCCTGGAATCCGGCTTATCTGCTATTTTTTGCTCAAGGTGCCTGAGTCTGGGGGCCCAGAAGCAGGGGTCAGCCAGGGGCCATGCCTGGGAAGGTGGTAAGAAACGGTGTACCCCGAGGGAGGCTGGAGGGCGGTGCAGCTCAGCACCCCGATCCAGGGTGCAGACTCACTGCCCCCTTTAGATGTGAGCCCACTGCCCTGGAAACAAGGTTTGCCGGCCTGGCACGATCGGAGCCAGGCGTGGGGAGCGAAGCTGATTCCCACGCGGCGGGACCTTGGCAAAGGGGAAGGAGCGACCCTCACTCCTGGGCTGATGCGGCAGGCGAAGCCTGTGTGGTGTGTGTGTGTGAGGTGTGTGAGGTGTGTGTGTGTGTGTGAGGGACGCACACGTGGGTGTGGGGGGAGGGTGATTGTGTACATGCGTGTGTGTGACGTGGGGTATGTGGTGAGTGGGGGTCTGGGGAGGAAGAGGGGTGGGTGTACATGTGGTGTGAGGGTGAGTGTGTGGAGCACAAATGTGTGTGTGGTGTGGAGGGTGTGTGTGCCTGTGCACGCCTGTGTATGGGGCAAGTGAATGATGTACGTGTATGCCACACGCGTGGGGAGGTGGCTGTGCGGGGGTAGCACGCACTTGGGTGTGTACGCAGTGTGTGTGTGTGTATATGTGGGGGGTGTGGGGGGGTGTGGCGTGTGCATGTGTGTGAGGGTCTGTGTGGGTGTATATGTGTGCTGCACACACGGGGGTGGTGTATGTGTGGAGCGTGTGGGGTGCACGTGTGTGGTGTGTGGTGTGGGGGTGTACGTGGTATGTGTGTATGGCGCGTGCGTAGGAGGCATAAGGGGCGTGTGTGTGGTGTGCACGTGTGTGGCACTCGTGTGCGAGGCGCTCGCACGGGGGTATGTGAGTGTGGTGAGTGCTTAACTGCCCACAGCCGTCCTATCGGCCACCGGCGGTCCTAGGCCTGCCCAGCACGCAGCGACCTCGGCCTTTCCCAGCGGAGGCAGGCTCGTCGGCTCGGGGTGGGAGTCCAGACCGCCCCTTCCTGAAGCAGGCGCGTCTGTGGGGAGGGGAGGAGCAACCCCCACACTCGGAAAGCAGACCGAGCTCTTCCACGCGCACCCACGTGCGTACTGGTTCCCTGCCCTGCGGTTCTCCCTGTGCCTCTGTCTCTTAGTGTTGCTCCTCAGAGAACTTCTGTTGAATTGAGAAGTTCTAAGCCCACCTGACAGATGGGTGAGGGAGGCCCAGAGGGATCGGAGGGGCCGCTCGGGGCCGCCAGCGGGGGGAGCACGACCACCAGCCCAGGGCTTGGCCTCCCAGTGGGCTGAGGCCTTGCCTGCCCTCCGGGGTGGGCTGAGCCCTCCCCGGCTCCCCCCAGCCCTGCCTTGGGACGAAAGCGCCCTCCTCCTCAGCGGCCAGCACCCCTCCTGGTCTCTCTGACAGCCGTGGCGACCTCCCCCTCAACACTCCAGGGAGGCTGGCACAGCAGACAGAGCAGCAGGGTTACGGGGCGAGCCCCCCGGCCAGCACAGCCACGCGCCCTTGGCGGGAGCACCTGCGGCCCCACAGCCGGGTTGCCTGGCCAGGTGGAGCCTGCTCTCGGGTGAAGGAGGCGGGAGGATGCTGGACGGGCTCTGGCCTCTGTCGTGGGCTCTCCTCCTGTGTCCACTGGGCAGCCGGAGTCTGGCAGGGGCAGTGGGGGCCGTGTTGGGGGCCCTGACATGAGCCAGGAAGTTGGAGACAAATTCTCACCACCAGAGCGCGAGGGCAAATACCTGGTGCTACCAAGCCTCACATGCCCTCACCACGGGCCAGGCCCTCTTACAGACGCTGGAGCCAGAGCCAGAGAGCTTCGGCGGCGCGTCTCGGCACGAAGGCGTTAAAGCACGGAGCGCGCGCCCTCTGAGGGGAGAATGCCAGCCTCTGCTGTAATCTTGGAAAAGGCAGCCTAGAAGCCAGCATCCCAGATACCCAGAGGGGCGAGAGGAACACTGAGCCAAGCCAGGTGAGCCAGACAAGGTGGGAGCACAGCCTGCATCCCCACCCAGAGGCCGGCCTCGACTGTCCCGGCACCTGTGCCCAGGGCTGGCGGCATGATTTGTAGGGCCTCCAGCAAAATGCAAATGCGGGCACCTGTTAAAAAAGCATGAAGAACGTGGAGGCGGCGGTGGAGGGCATTAAACTCAGCGTGGGCCCAACTGGAGCTGCATGTCCCGGGAGTTGGCCCTGCCTGTCCCGTCTCTGCTGGAAAGTGCTGGCTCTATTATTAGACTGTGCCTGGGTTGAGGTAGTGAAGCCTTAGGCGCGCGTTTGTTCAATGACAAAGCCCGACAAAGCCGCCCGGAGCAGGACTCTCACGGAATAGATTTCTCTGTGCCCAAAGAGGCCATAACAACTTCCCGTTTGCTTTAAAATAAGTGCATGTATTCTTTTCCTCTCGTGATTTCTTACTTTGGTTTCTTCCATGCAGAAGAATCGCATCCGTAACTCCAGGAAGCGGGTGTGTACTTGCCACAAGGCCTGCGTGTCCCGCTCTGAGCAGAGCAGGGGGCAGATGGCTCATGTCCTCCGGGTGCCAGTTTCCTGCCCCTGGTGGGGTGGGGGGACGCGACTGTGGTCACTTCCCGGCCCCTTCACGGCATCCATGCCGCCGAGCTCGGAATGGTCGCAGGAAACCCCCTGGCACACAAAGCTCGGCCATCACAAGCCCTTAACACCGGGGGCTAAGGCCGCCCGGGGGAAACCAGCGGCCACCGATCAAAGCATTCTTCCGGCCCCGGAGGAAACCAGCCCAGCCTCAGCACGAGCCCATCAAACAGCGCGCCCCAGAGGATTCGGGGCTCCAGGTGCGCGGCGGGCTCGCTGCCCGTGCTGCCCTGGCTCCAGTCGCCTGCCTCCTTCCCTGTGTGCTGAGCCTCGTCTGGGCTTCCAGTCGTGGATGGGATGTGCAGCTTCCCCCACCCTGCCTGGCCTTGAGGGCGGAAAGGACCAGAGTCCCACCTCCAGGCCTTGGGCAGCCCATCAGGCAAAGCCTAAAAATACACGCGAGGAAATAGACACGTGTCCAAAGGGACCGTGTCCAAAGGGACCGGGGCCGCTTCCCCGACTTGACTTGCACGGGCCAGCTGTGTAAACCCGCGTCCTCCCCTCCCTCCACCTCTGACTAGAAATTGGGTCAAAGCACAAGAAACAATTAGGAATTAAGCAATGCGCAGTCCCCAGGAACACTCTGCTCCTCCAGCAGCTGAAGACTCCACCTACTGCTCACCAAATCTTTGCTCTGCTTCTTGGAAGTATGGACTGGAATGAGGGTGGACAGCAAGCGTCCCGTCTATAGGAGACGTGCGGCTGGAATTTGAGGAGACATCTCCACAGGTGGCAGGTGGCCTAGCTCTTCTGCACCTTCTAGACCTTTCTGAGGGCAGGAGGGGCTGGGAGCTGGCGGAAGAGGAAAGCATCTGCTATTCCTGGAGTTCGGGGCAAAGCACTGGTAAACAGGAGTGGGGCCACGTTCCAGTCTCTCTTGGGGAGGAAGGGGCTCCAGGCAATGCTCCCATCCCCACCCTTGTACCACACCACTACCACCACCACCACCCCTGCCACCCTCACCCCTCAAAAATGAGCTAGCTCTAACCTCAGCAGCACCCCGGTTTTATACCTGGGGCTTCTGAGCAAGAAGGAAAGGGGAGACAAAGGGATCTGCAAATGCTCCTGCTCAGACCCCTGGCTCTGACCCTTAGGACTCTCTGCAAGGTTGGGGGACAGGATGCCAGGCTGAGAGGTTCCTTGGGGGTGAAGGGTGCAGTGAGGTGGGGCCTCAAGAATCGCAGAGGGACAGCACACACACACCCCCAAACCACATCCATCAGGCCACTGTAGATGGTGGTGAAGGTCTGGTGCTGGATTCCACGTGGCCAAGCAAAGGCGGCTGTGTACCAGCCCCACTTTTAAAAATCAATTCTGGTAGGGCTGGGGAAGGACTGCTAAAGGGCGTGGGGGTTTTCTTTTCGGAGTAATGAAATTGTTCTAAAATTTTTTGTGGTGATGAATGCACAACATTGTGATTGTACTAAAGCCATTGATTATACACTTTGGATAGATCGTATGGAATGTGAATACATCTCAATAAAACTGCTTAATAAACAAATAATGGTGCAGCTATGGACAGCATAGGGCAGGGGAAGAATACAGAAGTTAAGAGATAAAAACTTTTCTTGCTTATTAATATTACTGAAATGCTCTAATAACGACTGAATTGGTGAACGCACAACTATGCGATTATACCAAATACCATTGATTATATACTTTAGATTAATTGCATGCTTTATTAATATGTATCAATAAAATTGATTTGTTTAAAAAAATCAACTCTGGCTCTGGGTTTATCCTATGGGGCCATGGTTTGCTGCAGGCTTTGGCCTGAGGGCGCCAGCTCCTGCCGAGCCCCTGCCCACCTTCAGAAAGGGCCACAGCCAGGGCCTGCCAGGGCTTTCACGTCCCTTGAGAAAAATATTTTGTATTACTTTGCATTTATTCCCACTGACAATCCCCCAATACATACACAAACACACACAAAAACCCTTTTTTTACCATTCTGGGTTCCTTCCATCTTTCATGGGTATACACCTTCCTTTTTAGACCATTTATATATTACTTAGAAAAAGTAGGTATGTGTTTTTATCCTGCCTTATCCTCCTAATAGGTACATATATTTATGTTATTTATGTTATACCTAGCATGGTCTATTTTTAAAAAAACAAAACTGGGGAGCAGATTTGGCTCAAGCAGTTGAGCACCTGCTTCCCACATGGGAAGTCCTGGGTTTGGTTCCCAGTGCCTCCTTAAAAAAAATTTTTTTTAATTTAAAAAAAAGCAAACAAATGAAAAAACTAACTCAGGGGAGCTGAGGCTGAGCACTGGCTTCCCACATACAAGGTCCCAGATTCAATGCTCAGCCCTGGACCTCAAAAAAAAAAAAAATCGTATACAGTAATGCCTTTACCTGAAATGATTCTTAAGTAGGTTAATTCAGGGCACCTGTGGCCTGAGGGAGGCGGCAAGACGGAAAGGGAGAGAGACCTGAAAATGCCAATTCTCCCAAAGCCTTAAATATCTGGAAACATCACACGTATTTAAGGGATATAACGTCCATATACAGTGTGATCCCAATTGTGTAAATACACATGATCAACGTGGGAGAAAAGTCTGAAGGGACATGGTGGCTTTATCTCATTTGTCACATTTTAGTGATTTTAAGCGTCTTTGTGCTTTTCCGTACTTCCTGAGTTTTCTACTTTGAGCCTGTTAATGAAGAGGTAAGAGGAAGCTTTATCAAAACCCCTCCATCCGCTCCTTTTCTTCCTCTTAAGAGTACTTTAAACAGGTACTCCGTGTGCATGGTGCAAACTTCGGAAGGTAACCGAGGATTCCGTGGAAAGTCGGTCTCCCTCTGGCCCTGCGACATCAACCTCCTCCCCAGGCGCAACCGGTCACAGAGACAGAAGCTGCTGAAAGGAGTCACCGTCGCCGGGGTTTGGGCCAAGTTGCGCCCGCTGAGCTGCGTTCCCCGCAGCCCGCACGCCCCGGCCTCTGGCCCGAGCCCCGGCCTGCTCCTTGGCCCACCTTCCCTAGACCCAGGAGCGTGGCCCCGGGGCAGGGGGGGGCGGGGCCTGGCCTCCGGGGACACCCCCTCGGGCAACCATTAGGCCCCGCCCCACGGCCCCCTTCCAGGGTGGGAGGCAAGTCCCCCCGCACATCTGGGGGGAGGGGGGACTCACGCACATAGTGATAGGGGGCGGGGTCTCCCTGAAAAGAGAAACCCAGAAGCAAAATTAGGTACAACAGTAAAAACTTAAAATGAGCAAAACCCGAACAAATTATTTTTAAAAACTGACAAACATCACAAACCACAAAATCCAGAACACTCTTGCCGACCAGCTTCTGCTCCCGCGCGTTTCGCACCCCTTCTTGGGATGCCGTGCCTGCGGGGAGCCCGCGCTCCGGGGAACCAGCCCTACCCGGGAGGCCAGCGGCGCCTTACCCAGGGCGCAGTGCTGCAACCGCCTGAACGCTCCTGCCTCGCCCCGCCGCAGCCTGTCCCCGCCATCCCAGGGACACCCCGCCACTCCACACGCCAGCAAAGCAGAGGCAGGGGCTCGTGGCCTCGAGCGACTGCAGTGGAAGCATTTTAGCTTTGCGATTTTCACAAGAGCACGTGACCACGCAGACACGGTGCCAGGGCCCCTTCTCCAGCGGAGGAAGACGCCTGTGTGCACAGAGCCCCTGGGTGGGAGCCAAATCAGCTTCCGGGAACCCCGCCTCTGCTGGGGACTGTCACCCCCACCTGAGATGCAGCTCCGCAGGCTGACTCCTCCCCCTTCCGTCCCAGTGGCACCGACCACTCGTCCTGGAGCCCTCTCAGGACCCCCAGCCTAAGACCCTTGCTAGTCTCTCTCTCAGAACCCTGCTTTGGTGCTGCTTGGTATTTTTCACAATTGGTAGTGCTATCTCTGCGTGTTTTTCCTTTTGCCTCTAACCTCTCCCACCAGACGCCATCCTCAGAGGGCAAAGACCACATCTGCCTTGACCACAGCTGCGCCCCCCAAGCCGGGCACACACTTGGCCTCTCTCCACAATGCCAGGGCGGGAGCGTGCTGCCCTGCTGCTGCAGGTGCCAGAGAACGGAAAGCCCCAAGGAGCGGATGAGCTTTGCCCTGGTCTCTTGCTGGGTCCATGAAGAGCAGATGATACGTAAGACCTACATTCAAGGAAATGGCCCTGGGGAGATGAGGCGGAAGCATCCAAAGTGTGTGCTTCTTTC
Source organism: Dasypus novemcinctus (assembly GCF_030445035.2). Classification (NCBI taxonomy): domain Eukaryota; kingdom Metazoa; phylum Chordata; class Mammalia; order Cingulata; family Dasypodidae; genus Dasypus; species Dasypus novemcinctus. The sequence goes on along the minus strand of NC_080678.1, from coordinate 78,608,183 downwards.
GCGCAGGAACACACAGGAGCAGTGTGCTCTTGACCAAGCCAGGAGGGACTCCAGCGGGCTCACAAGTAGGCAAGATGGTGATGCAGGGAGGGGTGGGTTCAGCATATCACGAAGTGCCTTACAGTATCAAAGAGGCCTTAGAAATATGAAATTGAGCTGGAAGACACATTGGCCAAAGAAATAAGGGGAAAAAAAAAAAACAAGAGGAGAGAAGGAAGGAAGGGAGGGCAGGAGGCAGGGAGGGAGGAGAGAGGGAGGATGGAGGAAAGGAGATGAAGGAAGGGAGGAAGGAGGCATCTTTAAGAACTCAAATTTGGCAAAATAATTTACCTAAAACTCTGCAGTCATTCTCAGAGGGAGCAGAAGCTAGCCTGTTCCATCTGCAGCGTGGTAAATGTGATGAACAGACATTCGAGGCTGGGCCCTCAGCTGGGAGGCTTTAGGCCACCACGGCGCAGAAATGGCTTCTCCCGAGACCAGCTGATCCTGGTCACCTGAAGCGTCCCTGCTGGGCCTGGAGTCCTGTCCTGAGGGCGCTCTGGCCTGTCACACATTCTCAGGGGAGAACCCCAGAGGGGAGGGTGAACGTTCCTGTGTGTCCCCCAGGCCAGTTTCCATGGTGCCGGGGCCCCTCACGCTGAGAAAGCCAAGACCCTCAGAGGCAGGACGAGCTCGACCCCTCCTCTGAGCCTCCCTGCCAGCCCCTTCCGCCCCAGCCCGCCGCTCCCCCACAGCGTCCCTTGTCTCCAGCGGTGTCTGTGAACGCCTGTGCCACTCGCGGTCACTCTCGTTGCCCCCCTTCCTCTGTCTGCAGGCTAGCACACGTCCCCACCCCCTGACTGATCTACACAGGGAGAATGGGGGAAATGACTCTTTAATTAATCTCCTGCCTTAATTAATTATTGTAATGGCTTTCAACTTGGGGAGAAAGAGGGGCACAAAGTGCTTAATATGTTTTTATGGCGACACACACATTCTCCGCTTGGCAGCGAATGGAGAGGCCTGTTTCGGGTTTGGGGTCTGTGGAGTGATTTATGGGGGGCATTAACACCACAGAAACACTCCTGCTTCAGATTCACCGTCTGGCTGTCTCTGGTGACCCAAAGCCTCACCCTCTACTCTTTCCTTCACACCCCGTCTCCTCAGCTCGCTGCTTCCTCTTTCCTCAATGGCTCTCTTCTTTCAGCCTCCTTCTTCGGCTGGCTGTGTCACCCTTGCACCTTTTTCTCCACCACACCCTTCTGCTGTCTCTCACCATCTCCCCACAGCCTCCTCTCCAAAGCCTGGAGGCTGCTCCGGGAATGGCTGAGGGTGGAAGCTGCCAGGCTGGCGGCATCCACTGGCCGCTGGAAGGCGGGCGAGGGGCCCGGCGGGGCGTGGTGGGTGGAGAAGCCAGGAACCTGGGTCAGCTTTGGCCTATTTCTCTCTGACAACACCCCTGCTCCGAGCACCCTTTAGGGATGCCTCGGTCACTCTTGAGTGGAGGAGAAGGTTACCAGGAGAACCTTGTGGAAAGAAAAGGCTTCAGGCCTTCGTGGCCCAGGGCGGGGACACCCTTTAGAGAGGACTCCCAAGTCTGCTGCGAGTGGGGAAATGGCCATTGGGGCTGACAGGAATTTCTGGAAAGAAGGAAGGAGACGAAATAAAGCAGAAAAAGAATCCCACAAATCACTCTTCAGTAAGGTGAGAATCTCCACGGCAACCTGCCCAGGGCTGAGAAGCACCGCGGCAGGCGATGCGTCACCATGGAAACCACATCCTAGGACACCCTGGCGTTGGTCCCTGTCTGTCTCTGCAGATGAGGTGTTGGGGGCAGGGGCGAGAACTGCAGGGACCCCCTGGGGAACTGAGGTGGGGGTGAGAGTGAGGAAAGAGACAAGAGAGGAGGGACAAGAGGGAGGGGAGTGGAAGGAGGTGGAAGGTAGAGGAGAAAGCGAGGCGGGAGACACGGGACAGGGAGAGGAGGACGGGAGGAGAGGAAGTTCCAGGAACCAGACGGCCTCTCTGGAGGCGCATCCTCCAGGCCTCCGGGCCTTTCCCTGCCCACAGGGGGGTGCTCTGTGGCTGAGAGTGAGACTGGCTGTGCCGGGGACTTGAGTGGGGTGAAGGGGCACGAGCTACAGCCCCGAACCGACCTCAAGCCACCCGGAGCAGGGCCCCCAGCCCTCCCTGCAGGTACCCCATCCTCGCTCGTCATTTAGTCGAGATGAGTAGGGGGAGCACTCCCCTGACCCCAGAACAACCCCACAAAGGGTCTGGACCCAGAGGAACCCAGTTAGGGAGCTCCGGTCCCTCCCCTGCCCCAGGGAGCCCAAGCTCAAGGGTGCAAGATGACGGTGATGGGAAGCTGCGCCCCAAAGCCGGCCTCCTGCCCCAGTTACTCCCAGGCTCCGCTTGTGGGTCCCTCTCGCTGGGACTAAGTGGCCAACGGGTGTTTGGCGCCACCTGCTGGTGGCCACTGGAAGGAAGGTGCTGTTCCACCTCCAGAATTGGCCTGTCCTGAGCCCTCCCGGGCAGAGGCCAGGGCTCTTCAGCCCAGGTGCCAAACCCACAACCCCTCGGAGGGCCGGGCCGGGGGGCCAGGTGAACTCTTCCAAATGAATGCCAGAACACAGCCACGTGGAGAAGGCGTCCTGCCCTGGGCCTGATCGGCTGTGTGCTCTTGGCAAGTCAGTGTCCTCTCGGGGCTTCAGTGTCCCATCTGTGAAAGGAATATTTGGCGTAAGGCACCCCTCAGAGCTTTGCAGGGCTTGGCCAGCCTCTGAGTTACTTAACTCAAGCCGGAATTTAGTTCCTACCCAGAGTATTCCGTTGAGTCTGGGGAGAGAGCCCGGAACTCCCCCCAGTGCCTAGTGCTGCTCCACGGGCCGGACGCTGTCGGCCCACCTGGGTCAAGGGCGGCTCCGCTCAGGGGGGCACCGGAGTTTCCCACCCCCTTCCCTTTGCCAAGGGGGCCACCAAGCTGAAGCTCAGGCATCCAGCACCCACCACCACAGCCCACCTCGGCCCCACCTGCAGTGCAGCTCTGGGCAGAGCTGTGGTGGTGCCCCGTGAGCACGGGAGGCTCCTCCAGTGTCCAGGTGAGAAGCCACCGCAGCCCGGGAAGAGCTGGTGAGCAGGCCCAGCCTTTGCCTCTTCCTCCTTCCTGCTGACTGCAGTGGGAAGCGCTGCTGAGGAGGGACAGGGAAGCTGAGGCCACAGCCCACGGCGGGACCCCGACACCTGGAGTGGGGCAGCTTCAGGGCCAGGTAACAGGGGTTCCCCCACAGGTCTCCACTGGAGGGTTGCTGCCTCCCTTCAGAGAGACACAGGGGAGCAGGCAGGTGTCAGAGACCCCAGGGCCCCACAGAGCCCTGGCTTGGGGTGACGGGTGCACTGTTGACCCAGGTTTGTTCTTTCCTTCTTTCGTCTCCCTCTCCCCCTGGCGGGCAGCACTTATAACTTGAGAATAAAGCCTCTGAGTGCCCGGCTGAGACTTTCTCCTCAACCCCAGGTTCCAGGCTGGCCAAGGCAGTTGGGGCACAACTCGTGTCTGCCCCCAGTTGTGCAGGTGCCTTCGTGCGTTACCCACACAACAATCCCTGCGCTTTCGCTAAGGTCAGGGGCTGGGACCAGAGAGAGCCAGATCCCATCCCTGTCCTCGGAAATGTGTGGCATGTGAAAGGGCGGCCCACAGGCCGGGGTCCCCAGAGCAAGCAGCTCGTGTCAGAGCCACTGGGGGAAGCCGCTGTGTGGCCGGGTGAGAACAACTGCTGTACAAGAAAGGAACAGCTTGTCCAAGGTACATTCAGGTGTTTTCCCTTCCTTGGCTGGCAGCGTCTAGATTTTAGTCACTTCGTCACAGACGAAGTTGGTTTTTCAGAATTAGCTGAGCTCTATGCTGCAAAAGAAACCCCCTCCTCTAGGCCGCGGAACTTCGGAGGTAAACCTCTCAGCTGCGTTATGCTGGTATCGGAAATTTTTTTTTTTTTCCCAAAAGCAAATTACAATTCAAATATTCTTCAATTGGGGCAGCCAGTTTTCAATCGCAAGCTCACAGGAAGTGACCTGACACAAACGCCCGTGCACACGTGCTGCAATGCACCAGGTGCAGCCGCTCGTTTGGGCCTCTCAGCCACCCTCCCAGCCACCCTCCAAGGCACATCACCCCCAGGGCACAGGTGGAGGAAACAGAGGCACAGGAACTTGCCCCAAGGTGCACAGCGAGCAAGTGGGAGATTCTGGCTCCCCTGCTCCTCGGCACCTATGAAAACAACAGGCGCTAGCCAATAGACCCTGTGTCACAAATGCCATGTTAATGAAAGGAACTGTTCAGCCCTGGGCTAGTTGACCAGTGAGGTCAGAGAGGGATTTTGTGGCGAGTTCATGTTCCCACCCAGATATTCCACCAGGGGGCGCCATGGGGTAACTTTCTCCAATCCTTCCGCACCGCCCACCAGGAGGCCGAGGTCTGCAGAGGCTTTGGCCACGGGCGGTTCAGAACTAAAGAAACCCAAGGCTCACTCTTCCAGCCCTTCAGCCTTCTTAATCCAGATCTTCAAAACATGGGGGAAGGCGGTGACAGTGCTGATGCCAAGCCACGTTAGGCAAAATCCACGAAGCACCTACTGGGGGCAAGTACCAGCAAGGAAATCTGGCCCGGCCCCTTTGTTTTTCCAGAATGGGAAAAGGCCAAGAGAGGGATTCGCCCTGGGCTGGTGGTCGAGAGGCCCTCCGGGCTTGCCTTGGAAGGCTGAGAGATTCCAAACCTCAGGAAGGCCCCAGGGCTGGGAGCGCCCCTCCTCTCCAGGACACTCTGTCCCTCCCTCTCCCACCACGCCCAGCCCCAGCCTAGGCCAAAAAGCCTACTTTTGGTCCCTGTGGCAAAGAGAGGGTTAGCCCTGAGACGGCTCTCAGGAACTGGCCGAGCTGGAACTGCTGCTGGGCCTCATCTCCGGCTCGGTGTCTCCTCTGGAAGGCTAATGGCCAGCGGAGGGGGCGGAGAGGCCAAGCTTCGTGAGAAAAGGCAGGAGGGTGCAGGGGCCAGCAGGTCCCCAGAGTGGGGCAGGAGCACACTGCTGCTCAGGGGTTGCCCCAGGCCAGCGAGCTACAAGTACCTGCTGGGGGTTGCCCCAGGCAAGAGGCAGGGCCTCTTTTCCAGCCCTGCAGAGGCAGAGGGGGGCCCCCGGGGAGACCCGAGCTGGGGGCGCCCTTGGATGGGGGTCTGAGCAGCGCTCCCCAGAGGCAGTCAGGCGGCAAATCCAACCTGACGTGGAAGCCCAGCTCTTCGAGGATTAGCCCTGGCAATGACCGGAGCCCGCCGTGGAATCTTCCCCCTGGGGCAGGATTAGGTCCAGCAAGGCAGCCCAGGCTGGGGGGTCCTGTCACACAGCAGGAGATGAGGAACCGCCCACCCTCCTCACAAGGCTCGACTCAGATGCCCCTGACGAGACCAAGGCAGGCAGGGGCTCTGCAGAGGGCCACCACAGTCTGAGTGTCTGGCCACCAGAGCAGTGCGCCTCGGGCAGCTCAGAGCACGTCCACACCCACGGTTTCCTCAGTGCATGTGGGCGCCTCATGGATGGGCATTCAAAGGAGAGGCAGAGGCGCGCCCCAGGACCCACTAACAGCTACACGGGCTGCACAACTCCAGGGGGCGCCCTCCCCGCACTACGTCGCCTCTGCCAGCAGGTAAGGCTGCTCCTTGGCTGCTGGCCGGAACAGTGCCCCGTCAGATCCTGCTGGCCTTCCAGAAGTGACAGCCAGAGCAGAGGTTACCAAACTCTGTCCAGAGCCCGGGGGGGCAGAGAAGGTGGACTGTGGAAAGAAGAGTCAATGGGATGGGACCTGGGGCAGAATGGGACAAGAGCTGCTTCCTTTAACAACTTCTAACCCTCAATGCCCTCCCTTAGGCCTCGCCCCCCCCCCCCCCCCCCCCCCCCGCTGTTCAGCACCCAGGCCCTCCTGCCCTCAGGTCTGCTGAGCACGGCCAGGCCCCTCCCCGCTCCAGGCCCACAGGCCCCCTTCCCCCCCACCTCCTTTATCAGGAGCAGAGAGGAAGGCCCTGCTCCCCCTGCCCTCTCCCCCCCAAGAGGGTTTGGTCTGTACCCTCGATTCTCCTCTGAGGGCTTGGGTTTGGGGAGTGGAACCCAAATTCGAGAAGATACATTTCTCTCACTGTGGGTTTGTGGACTCAGAGCCACACCCTCTAAAGATATTTTATATATTGGGGGTCTGCTTCAGATTTATTTCTTCAGCTTTGAACGGGGGGAAAAGAAAGGAAAACCCCAGCCCTAGAGAGAGAGCGAGGGGAGAAGGGAGTTTGGGGGAGAGGTCCTGCACAGGAACGAGCCCCTTCCGGCGTGGCTTGGGGTGGGGGGCTGGGAAGAGAGGCCGCAGGAAGCAGCCAAGGACACCGGCCAGGGCTGGGCCACCCCTGCCCAGGCCTCAGAGGGGAGCCAGGCCCTCCCTTCCCCCTCTGTGACCCCCCAAAAGGCCCAACACCCCTCCCCTTTACGTGCCCATCATAAAGGGGACACATGGTCCAACTGTCGCCAGGAAATAGAGACACAGAAAACATTCTTTGAGAAGGGCGTTCTGTTCCAACGCCACGAAGCTCCCCCAGGTACCTCTGCGGTAAAGGCGCAGCCCCCAGGGCGGCAGCGGACTGAGGAGGGCAGGCTCCCAGAAGGGGGGACAGGAGCCATCCCCCTCTCTATCCCACCACACCCCACAGTGGGTGGCTGCCCCAGCCCCTCCAAAACCTGCTATACCCCCAAACAACCAAACCCAGAAGGATCCTGACAAAAGGGTGGGGAATCTGGGCCCGAGCAGGCGAGGGCCCCGGGCTCACCGGCCTCTTGCTAACCTGCCACCCGCCGCCCACGCGGCCCTCAGCTGCCCTGCGCCTGCCACCCTGGCGGGGCCCACACGCAGACCCGGGGCTCGAGAGCCAAAACTCAAGGCCGTCTCTCACAAAAAGCAGGGCCCCCTCCCCCCCCTGCTCTGTAGAAGCCTCACCCCATGTGCACTGAGGTGCTCGGTACACCACCTCCTAAGGAGAGGGTGCTGTGGTCAGAGCTTAGAAAGCCTCCGGAAGTTCAGGGAGGCTGCGGGCCTTGGTCAAAGCCCTGGGGGGGCGGGGGGGACACACCTCAGACCTGCACCCTGGCCATCCGTCCCCTCACCCTTCCCAGCCATTACAGCCGGAGGACCCCTCCACCCAGGACTGACCTTCAAGTCCAGCATCTCAGAATGAGCCTAGACGTGAGCCAGGCCTCAGACAGATGAGGGGTTTACCTGGACCCCACCCCCAGCCCCTGGATCTATTTCCACCCTCCAAGGTCATGTGCCCACTGCCACCCAGTTCCTCAAGCCCAGCCCCTTCCCAGGTCACCTCCAGACCTGCATGCCAGCTGGACTATTATTGACTAATCTCTTGACCATGGACTCACTTTTTACTTAAATCTATTTATTGAAAATGTCACCACAGTAAATAGCATGCCAGTATCACCTGTCATAAATAAAAGGCAGCCAATAAAAAATACAATTAAAGCAAAGCAGTGCTATAAAAATCTGGAAACTTTTCCCACCTGCCCTAAGCCCAAGGCCCGCTCCCTAGTAAAAGGGGAAGTCAGCACACATCCCAGAGGCGTTAGAACATTCGGGCACCAAACTGAGACTTCCTTCTTGGCATAAAAGGATTGAAAGAGAGTTGGACAGGGGATCTATCTCAGTCTGATTTCATGTTACTCACGGCAGGCTCTACCCCTCCTAAAAACACCTCAAGGGCCCCATGTATTGCCCAACACAAGCCTAGAATGTCCTTCTGCCTCGTGCTTAATGCAACATGGAAACACACCCACGGCCCTCCTCTGACCACACCTTCGAGGCATCACCAGATCCCCTACCCAAGTGCCTGCAATTCCCTCTCCAAAACGCCTTCCTCCCAGGAGCCCCCGGGGTCACCGCTGACTCAGGTGGGACACCAGGTAGACCAGGCCCACCAGCAGAAGTCCCCGCACGCCGAGCATCATGAGCAGGAAGAGGAGCAGGATGGAGGTCACGGGTTCCACGGCATGGTGGCCCAGATGCCACTGCGGGAAGCCCATGTTCACCAGCTGCCGGTTGAGGTCATGGAAGGGGGACTGAGCAGCACCCAGCCTGGCCCCCGCCTGCTGCTGGCGGGGACCAGGACCGCCCGCGGGGATACCATGGCCCCTGTGGAGAAAGCTCTGCAAGTTGGAGACAGAGAGAGACAAGTGAATCCAGAGAAAGTTTCCCTGAAGTTGGGGTACCAGCCAGGAGAGAACCCCACTGGGCCAGGCCCGCCCACCCCCAGGAGGGGAAGGCTAGATAGGAAAGGGTGGGTAGTGCCCAGGAGCCACCCAGGGCCCCTCCTTTCTCAGCAATCCCCGAATGCCACCCACAGGAATGCCCACAACTGAGTCACAAGCTCTCAGAGCACAGAAAGTGCCAGCCCCTCCTGCCCATACCATGCCCTGGGTGAAGACGCGCAGGGAAGAGGGGAAGGGGTCTCAGCAGGCTGCACTGCAGGGCACAGCCCTAGGGCAGGCGTTCTTAATACTCATCACCCCTTCCTTTAAAATAATCATTTTGTGGCCATGGACTCATCTCCTTCACTTATTCTCCAGCTCCTCTCTCATCCAGGAGACGTAGAGGAGAGACGCTGGCTGCAATGGGGTGTGCTAACGAGGTTAAGGGAGACAGGGTCTCGGGTTTCAAGTCCAGGAGGCTGCCTGGAGGAGGGAGACCTGGAGAGGCAGGGGACTGAACAACAAATCCACTGGGTTTTCCCCAAGTCTCGACCCTCTGGGCTCCTCAGCCAGGCTCTGGCAAAGAGAGCATCAGGCTAGAGAAGGCGAATGGCCAGCAGGACAGACTTCCGGGAGCTCAGGAGACAGCGGTGCAGGGGACGGCAGGAGCCCAGCCACTCCCCTTCCGCGGAGGATGGGAACCCACCTGGCGAGGGGTGCTGGGGTGCAGTGTTGTGGTGGTCCTCACGCGGGGGTCGTCGTCCTGCACGATCTCCCCGTTGGCCAGGATCCGCACCATCCTCCGAGGAGCTGGGGTCCCTGAGGGGCTGCACCTGCAATGCGCAGTCGGACCTGGGGCTGACTCAGAAGCCAAGCGGCCCCGAGGTCCCCCATAACCCCAAACTCAGCAGCGACCGACAGCTAGGGTCATGACAGTCCCTGGACGATATTTTCCCAGACTTCAAAAAGCCTCGTGGGAACAATGACGAGAGGTAAAGAGATGTTTGCTCTCAGGGGGAATAACTCCCAATCGTGGCGCTCACACTGGCTACCGGCGCCGAGTGGGCACGGTGTCTGCAATTTATTGATAAAGAGGAGAAATAAATAAGTATAAGCTGTCTGCCAGATAAAAAATCTCTCAGACACTGAGTCCACTGGGGCCACTAGCAAAAGGATCCTCAGAGTAGGAAGTTTCATTACCACCACCCGGGGTGAGAACCGGGGAAAGCCCACCCGCCCGCCTCCTGTGAGCACAGCCCACTCCGCTGAGCTGAGCCCGACGTAGCACGCCTTCGCCCAGGGCAGGAAGTGGAGGCCCCGGCTGCTTTAAGCCCAGGTCACACATTTCCAGGCAGCGGAGAAACGTAAAGGCAGGCACTCTGGCTCCAGGGCCGCCTCTGGGTACTAAACAGGGAGCCCGGGGCACCAGCGTCCCAGCCCACCCGACCCACATTCCATTGTGCCCTCTGTTAAAAAATGGGGACCGCGTCCTGTTCCCTCAGGGAGCAAATGCCAAGGACCTGGGCCTTCTCCTGCCCACCGTCCAGCACCCCCAGGAGAGCCAGGCCCCACTGCAGAGCTGCTTTTCGTAAATCAACTGTACTGAAACATATTCATAAGCCATACAATCCACCTCAAGTGTACAAAAATGGCTTTTGGTATAATCAGAGTTGGGCACTCATCACTGCAATCAATATTAGAGCATTTTCACTGCTCCAGAAGGAAACACCCCCCACACACACCCATGAGCAGTCACCTGCCAGTCCCCCCATCCTTCCCCTCACGTCAGATGTTCCTTTAGATGCACTGCGTGGCAGTGGCCGCTCTGGCAGCCACACACCATGCTCAGAGGGGCACACCTGTCATGCAGGGGACATGCCCCCCACCTGTCCCTCACTTTTAAGTGATACCTCTCCGTCTGTTGCTATCAGGAGGACAGGACCCAGCCTGCCCAAAAAGGGGGGTGGGGGTGGGGGCACTGCCCTAGCTTCTGGGAGGGCTCCTCTCTGCAGACCCCCTGGCCCCCCAGTCCTGTCCTAAGGCAGAGCCCCTTACTCCAAGGGTGCCCATGGGGGGTGGAAGTGTGGGGTCAAATCAAGCCTCTCCCTGAGTCTGTCGGAAAAGGCCATTTTTCTCAGGAGATGAGTCAGTTTTCATGGAAATTCTCAAAAGCACTCGTGACACATCCCACAGGGGCTTGGGAGCCCTGGGGCCTCCTGCCGCGGGGCTTGGGATGGGGCTGGAATGGGAGGGGGGCTTTGTGAAGAGCGCCGCCCCCTGGAGAAGGCCGAGAAGGTCGTGGTCCCCCGCAGTCTCGTTATGCTTTGTCATCCCTCCCCCGCCGGGTGGGCTAAAGGCGCGGCCCGTCCCCTCAGGGCACCTGACACAACCGGATGGGAGCCTGGTCCAGCGGCACGGATGGCACCCTGGGACAGGAGGGGACCGAGGGCCCGCACCGGGGAGGGGGCGCCGCTCAGGCCCCCGGGCCGCAGTCTCCCTGTCCAGGTCCCGTCCCCCTCCTCTCCAGCCCCGGACACCCACCTGCAGGGGCGGCGCGCGGGCCTGGGCGGCGTCCGCTGGCGGCGGCTGGGAGACGGCGTCCGCCCGCCTGACCTCCAGGGAGCGCGGCGCGGGAGGGGCGCGGCCGGGCGGGCGGCGCCGCAGCCCCCTCTGCAGGCGTCCCCGGAACTGCAGCTGCCGGCCGGCGGTGGCGCGGCCGCGAGGAGGGAGGAGGAAGGGAGGGGAGGAGGGAGGGAGGAGGGAGGGAGGAGGGAGGAGGGGAAGAGGGGGAGGGCAGGGAGAGAGGGGGAGGGCCGGGAGGCGGGGCCAAGCGGAGGTTTGCTGAGGCGGTGGCGAGGGTACCAGGAGGACTCATGCCCTCAAGTTGCCACGAGTCCAGTCCGGGAGACTGGGCCTGAACCACAGCGCAGGGGAGACTGACTGCCGCGCGCAGGGGAAGACGTGCTTCCCGGAGGAGGCGGCCTTTGAAGGGTAGGTAGGAGTTGCCTGTCAGGCAAAAAAAGGAAGGGCACTCCTGGCCGAAGGGAACACCTATGGAAAGGCATAAGCTGTTCCCGGCGCGCCCGCGACCCGAGAGCACCAGCCGGGCAGGCCGACCCTCCGTGTCCCCCTGCAAACTGGGATAATCAGAACATTTGCCTCGGTAGATTGTTGTGAAGGGTAAGAATGAGCGTCTGGCACGTGGTAAGTGTTGATAAACGCCAGCTATGCTGATCAGTCATCAGTGTTTCCCGAAGTCGGCAGATATTGAGCATGCATTAGGACCCAGGTACCTGCTAGCCCTGGGAGTGGGAGCAGAAAGAAGAGTGAGATTTATTCAGACCTTGCCTCCAGGGCTCAGAGTGGATCTTGAAACTGGCCGCCTGTTGAAATTGCATTGGGCCTTTTTTTTTTTTAATCCCAAAGCCTGAGTTGCGCCCCAGAAATGCCAATGCCATTGGACTGGGATGCGGCTGGGCATGAGGCTCTTTAAAAACCAACTGCCAGGTGATTCTAAGGAGCTTCAGTGCCAAGAACCACTGTCTTCAACAAAAAGAGCCCCATTAGTGGGAGCACACAACCCAGGACCCCAAGGAATCCCAGGACCACTGTGGGCTGGCAGAACCCGGGGTCGCAGGGAGGAAATTGGGCTGTTTCCGGGAAGGTATGAGCTGACACCGCTGCCTTCAAAGAGATGCAGTCCAGTCACAGACAAGCGTGGGAGCCCAGGAGGAAGCAAGTCCCTCCAGAGAGGCTCGAGGCCAGCTTTCTGGAGGTGGTAGCATTTGAACTTGGAGAAGGCCCACCATTACCACTGAATACAGCCTCAGGAGACTTAATCAATTTTCCTACCTCCCCACCATTCCACTTCCCTCAGGGCTCACCCCTGCTCAAGAACCTGCAGTGTTCCCTACTGACTGCCCTACAGACAAACTCATCAGCAGAGCTCTGAAAACCCTCCAGAGGGCCCCAGCACACACCTGCCAACCCCTCCTCAGTGCCAGCCAAGCCCGTCTCCCTGGTCTCCCCAAAAGTGCATCACACACAGGCCTCCCCAGTCTAAATAGTCCCATTGCCAAGCTTCAGTTTTGGTCGTTTCATGTGATGACAATAATCCCTGTGCATGGAGGGATCTTAAATCTTTAAATGTTTGGTTATGACTCATCAATGAAAACATCTAGTCCTGCAGATTTTGGAGGACAGAGACAGTTTTAAAATTATAAATTCAATTTCCTTCATAGTTATAGAGTTATTCAAAGTATCTTTTTCATATTGGATGAGTGGTGGTAGTTTGTTTTGTCAAGGATGTGGTCTATTTCATCTAAATTGTCAAATTTATGTGTGTAAAGTTTTCATAGTGTTTTCTTATTATCTTTTTGATGTCTACAGCGTCTGTAATGATATTCCTTTGATATCTGATATTGGCAATTTGTGTCGTCTCTTTTTTTGTCAGTCTTTTTAGAGTTTCTTAATTTTTTTTTCAAAGAACCATCTCTTTGTTTCATTGTTTTTCTATATTGTTTTTCTGTTTTGTTTTTTATGTCATTGATTTCTCCTCCTATCTTTATTCTTTCTTTCCCTGTGCCTGTTTTGAGCTTGTTTTGCACTTCTTTTTCTAGGTTCTTAAGATGGGTGTTTACATTATTGGTCTGAGACAGTCCCTCTTTTCTAAAATATATATTTAATGCTAAAAATTCCCCTCTCAGCACTGCTTTAGCTGTGTCCCACGAATTCCAATGTGTTGCACTTTTATTTTAATTCAGCCCAATGTATTTTTACTTTATTTTGAGACTTTTTCTTTGACTCATGGATTTATTTAGAATGTTGTTTTTAGTTTTCAAGTGTTTGGAGATTTTCCTATTATCTTTCTGGTTTTGATTTCTAGTTTGATTCCATTGGGGTCAGAAAACACACTTTGGATGATTGCAATTCTTTTAAACTTGCTGAAGCTTGTTTTATGGCTCTGGATATGATCTGTGTTGGTATATTTCCCATAGGCACTTGAAAAGAATTTGTGTTATGCTGTTTTTCATTGCATAATGTTGTTGGTATGGTTGAGTTCTTCTATTTACGTGCTGATTTTCTGTTAGTTATTTATCAGTTGTTGAAAGAGAAGTGTTGAGGTCTCCACCTATAATTCTGAATATGTCTATTTTTCATTTCAATTCTATCAGTTTTTGCTTTGCATATTTTGCAACTCTGTTGTTTGGTGAATACACATTTAGGATTGCTTTATCTTCTTGGTGGATTAACCCTGTTTATCATACATAATGTCCTTCCCTATATCTGGTAATTTTCTTTGCTCAGAATATCTTTATTTGATATTAATATACCCATTCCTTAAATTAATGTTGCATTATATACCTTTTCTATCCTTTTACTTTCAACCTGTCTATATTGTTATATTTGAAGTGAGTTTCTTATAGACAGCATATAGTTGGAACATGTTTTTTAATCTGCTCTGTCAATCTATCTTTTAATTGGGGTTTTTAGATCATTTACACTTAATATAATTATTAACATATTAAAGCTTAAGTCTGCCATTTTATTTTTTGTTTTCTGTTTGTTCTTTGTTTTTTTGTTTTTTTCCTGCCTTTCTATGTGTTACTTCAGCATTTTTTAGAATTTCATTTTATTTATTTACAGCGTTCTTCAGTGTACCTTTGCATAGTCTTTTAGAGATTATGCTAGGTATTACATTATATATTCATAACATATACATGTTTTCATTTACTAGTTCAAGTGAAGTATATAAACTTACTTCCTTTTATGCTCTTTTGTCCTTCACCATTTATAATCTGTCTTAAATAATTTCCTCTATACATTTAGAACCACATCACACAATGTTATGTTTCAACTATTAAACATAATTTAGAAAACTCATTTTATTTACCCATTTTTTGCTTATCATGTTATTCCTTCTTGGTAGTGCAAGTTTCCTTATTTTATCACGTCCTTTCTGTTCAGAGAACTTCCTTTTTAGGATAAGTCCCCTGGCCACAAATTATTTTAGTTTACCTTCTTCTATGACTGTCTTAATTTCCTCTTAATTTTTGAAGGATATTTTTGCTGGGTATAGGATTCTGGATTGTCAGTTCTTTTCTTTCACCACTTGAAAAATATTGTGAAAAATAATGTGTATTCCTTCTGGCCTCCACGGTTTCTAGTAAAAAATCTGCTCTTGTTTGAATTGGTTTTCTCCTGTGGGTAAGGTAACATTTTTCTCTGGCTGATTTTAAGATTTTTTTTCTTTGCCTTTAGTTTTGGGAGGTATAATTATTGTCTTAGTTTGCCAGAGTTTTTGTGACAAATACCACACACTGGGTTGGGTAAAACAACAAAAATTTATTGGCTCACTATTTGGAGGTTAGAAATCCAAAATCAAGATGTCAGCAAGGCCATGCTTCTCCCACAGTGAGTAGCATCCTGGTGATGGCAGTCTTCTGTCCCATGGCAAACTCTCTCCTTTCTGGCTTTTCCTGGTTTCTGGCTTTTCCTACTGTGTCAGAATTTCCTCCTTATAAGACTTCTAGCCATACAGATTAAAGCCCACCCGGATTCAGTTTGGCCACACCTTAACTAGTAACAACATCTTCAAAGAGTTTTTGAAAGGGTTCAGACCCACAGGTATGTGGATTGAGATCTGAAAATGTCTTTTATGGGGTACATGATTCAGTCCCCAACAATTATGATATGTCTTGGGATTTCTTTAGGTTTCTCTTATTTGGGGTTCACTATGCTTCTGGAATCTGTAGGTTTATACCTATATATAGCAAAATTTGGAGAGTTTGCAGCCATTATTTCTTCAACTATTTTTTCAGGCCCACTCACTGTCTCCCCTTCTTCTCAGACTTTGATGATACACATGTTAGATCTTTTTTGATAGTCACAGAAGCTCTGTTTGTTTTTTTAGACCAGTTTCTCTCTATAGTTCAGATTGGGTAAATTTGTTGTTGTTCTATCTTCCAGTTTACTGATTCATTCATCTGTCCCCTCACTTCTGCTGTTGAGCCATCCACTGAGCTTTTATTTCAGTTTTTGCATTTTTCAGGTCACTTCTCTATATTTTCTATTTCCATCCCCACCATGGTGCTCAGAGAGATAAACAGCAAAACCCTTAATGCCTGGAGATACAGGCACTTCCCTGGGGAGAGTGGGCAGTATAGCACCGAGAATGTTGCATCCTTTTGGAAGTAAATCCTCAGGTGTTTAAACTCAAAGGAGGGAAGCGGATTAGGCTCGACTGATAGAGTGTCCACCTACCATATGGGAGGTCCAGGGTTAAAACCCAAGGCCTCCTGACCCATGTGTTGAGCTGGCCCACACGCAGTGCTGATGCGCGCAAGGAATGCCATGCCATGCAGGGGTGTCCCCTGCATAGGGGAGCCCCACCCGCAAGGAGTGCTCCCTGCAAGGAGAGCTGCCCCACATGAAAAAAAGCACAGCCTGCCCAGGAGTGGTGCTGCACACACAGAGAGCTGATGCAGCAAGAATACACGACAAAAAAGAGACACAGATTCCTGATGCCACTGACAAGAATGCAGGCAGACACAGAAGAAAACACAGAGAATGGACAAAGAGAGCAGACAACAGGGGAGTGGAGGGAGAGAAATAAATAAAAAATAAATCTTTAAAAAAAAACTCAAAGCTTAAGAAGGGGAGACTTGTCAGGAATGCCTTCTGTCTCCTAAGATGGGCATGGGGTGCTTCAGGCAATCTGATACCAGGTCCCAGGCAGTTTCTTCTCCTATTCCAGGGTTCAGAAGAGTGAAGAGAGGTCTGAATGTTAAAAAAAAAAAAAAAAAAAAAAGAGGGACAGGGAGAATGGAGAAACCAGGGAGTGCCTTGGATACCTTTCATCTCTTCCACAGAGGAAATAGCAGAGACAGAAGTGGGGTGGGGGTGAACAGAAAAGAAACCAAAATCAGAGAATGAGGTCAGCCCAGCCAAGGGCTTTTTGTAGTGTCTTAATTAAGCCTGGAGCCCCCATTGTTCCTCTTAGGGTGGAACATATGTTCAGGGCCTGGCTGAGGTTTGGAACTGCAGCTTTAATGTTACTGGGCCCCATGGGGTAGGGGGATGGGCATCCCTAAGCCAGCCAAGAACTGCTAGCATCTCCAGCCCAGCCTCTCCCAGAGTCACCTGTGGTCGGAGCAGGAGAAAAAGAAACAACAAAAAAGGCTTCACCTCCTGCTCTGCCTTTCAGTGGGCCTCAGTTTTCCAATGTGTATCATTCAGATGAGGCTGGCTAGGACAGTAGGCAGTCATCTAGTCACCTGCCACCACCTAGAGCAAGTGGATAGCCCAATGGTGAAGGACTTGAGCCCAAGATCAGCCGAACTTCCATTCAAATGCCCACTCTGCTGCTTGCTGGCTGGGTTGCCTTCAACAAGAGACCCAATCAATCTCTCTGAACCTGTTTCCACATATGTAAAATGGGGTAATTGTTCCCATCCTAAATGTCTGCAGTGGGAATACCGAGAATGATCCATGTAAAGCTCTTCATACATAGTGCTTGTAGTTATCATCAGAGCAGAGAAAAGAAGCAGACACTGGAGAAAGGAGACACAGCACAGGCCCATCAAGGCTGCAGGAGTCAAGGTGAAGAGCGAGCTGTGGATGTGAGGGGGGAAGGCTGTAGCAGTTTGATATGGTTATGAATCCCAAAAATAGATATTGGATTATGTTTGTAATCTGGTCTGTACCTGGGTGTGATTGAGTAATGATTGGGGCTTTGATTGGGCCACGTCATTAGGGCATTGAGTCCCCACCCTCACAGATAAAAGGCATGGCCAAGGACAGAGTTGAGGGCTTTTTATGTTGGAGTTTTGATGTTGGAGTATGATGCTGAAGTCTTGAGCTGGAGCCCGGGAGGGAGAGACAGAGCCATTCGCCTGATAGTCTACAGCTGACCTTGTGAAGAGAAGCAAAGCCTAGAGAGCTTGATAGTCTACAGCAGACCTTGTGAAGAAACCAGAGGAGCTGAGCCCAGAGGAACCCAGGAAGCCTGAACCCTGGCAGACGTCAGCAGCCATCTTGCCCCAACATGTGGAAATAGACTTTGGTGAGGGAAGTGTAACCTATGCTTTATGGCCTGGTATCTGTAAGCTCCTACCCCAAATAAATACCCTTTATAAAAGCCAACAGGTTTCTGGTATTTTGCATCAGCACCCCTTTGGCTGACTAATAGAGAATTTGGTATCAAGAATGGGGTAGGAGTTGTGCTATAATATGCTGAATATGTTTTCATATGTTTTATGGGCTGTATTCAATGTTTTATATGTTTTATGGGCAACTTTGTCTTTCATACCTGCAGCATGGGACAATAACCAATGATTGATTCAGGGCATAGCTTATAAGAAATACAGCAGGATATTAATTGATACCCCTTCTCTTATCCTCAAATTTTGGCAGAGGCTCCAGAGGCCCAGAACGATGTGCTGGGAGCCCAGTGTCCCCCAGTCGTAAGGTGGGAAACTAGCCAGCCTGTGCAGGGAGCAGTAATGATTATGACACTGGTCTACCAGCCTTGGCCCATTGCCCACCTCCAGGCTGTATAAACAAGGACAAAGACGTCTTTGAAGACATGGAACAGGCCAGTGAAGAAGAATTTGGGGAGACACTCATCAGTGAGTACTTTGTCACCTCAAGCTAAATTAAGGGCCTCCAAGAACACCCTGGGGAGAGTTTGACATGTGTGCCTTGTAGTTGGAAAGATGCTGGAACTGGTATCGGACTCATGTCTGAAAAGTCCAAAGAAGAGAGTATATGGTGGCTGCTGCCTGGGATGACAGAGGGAAGAGAAGCAGCTGTGCTGGGAAAAACTGGCTCTTCCAGAATCCAGGAGAGCAAAGGGTTCACACATCTCCCTGAGTCAGACGTGCAGCCTGAAGGAGGAAGCCAGGCTGGTCGCCTTGAGCACGACCGTCCGGGTGGACAGCGGGAAAGCACAAGGTGTCTCCCCAGAAACCCAGGGGCTGAGGGGGTCTCATACAACGTTTGTGCCAAGGTAACTGTAGGTGGGAGCTCCTTAGTCATAGGGATGGTTTCCAAAGAACCCAGGAAACTACCTCTCCAGTGAAGAATCAGCAGTTGGAAGCCACCGCACCAGCGAGGTTATAGCACCAGCTCCATGTTACAATTTAGCAAGAACTTTGCTGCTTCTTCCCCCTCTGGGCTACAAACCAACAGCCAAGGAGTTGGGCAAAAAGAAAAGAGAGAAGGCTGTAATGCCTCCCCACACACACTTATCCAATTCCGGGTTTCTAGTCTGCCATAGGCCTGAGCTGAGGGAGGGGAGACGCCTTAAATAAAGTTGGAGTTTTCATATTACACTGGTCGTTTTAATGTCTGGGAAAAGACACTATTTGTTTGCTATCTGTTAGTGACTGGAATAGCCCTGTGAACAGCTACAGATTTCATCCAGACACAATGAAGAAGAAAACAAAAGCGCAGGTTTGAGGAGGTAGCAGAAAGAAATGAAAAAGTCGCTTTCTGTTCGCAACCTACTAGGTCCAGTTTGTCCAAAATCCAGTTACAGATACAGTCGATTCTTGCTATTCACAGTAGTTACGTTCCCTGAAGTCACCCTGAGCGCTGAATTAGCAAACATTGATTCCTCAGTGCTCCTAGGGAGTCACAACATTTTCATCAACCAGTCACTACATCACCTTGTTTTATGTGTATTTCTGTTTAAAGACATCCTATTTAATGCTTATTGTTGATTCATTAACATTGAACTCACAGCCAACAGCACTATAACTCACACCTGAACGAAGCTTATTTAACACATGTATTTGCTCTATAAGGTCTTGTGCCTAGGAACAAGACAGCACTTAAGGACTGCATTTGTGGGCCATTTTAGATAGCAAAATCACAAACAAAAAGCATGAAAATGTGAGAAATGTGCACTAAATATACCATGAAAAGAACATTTCTTTACAGTATGAGAGCTGAAACCAGAAGGCTGTGTGTCATCTTGTTGACCTCACCTGAGAACAGGCGTGGCAAGTGACTCAACTATTTTGCCTCTCCTTATTCATTCTTTAAGAATAGGTCTGCTAGCACAACATTCTTTTAGTTTTCCTTCACCTAGAATGTCTTTACTTCCTTTTGAATCCTAAAAGATAATTTCACTGTACATAGAATTTGCAATTGAAAGTTTTTTCTTTCAGCACTTGAAAAATGTTGTGCCACTTCCTCATGGCTTCCTTGATTTCAGATGAGAATATGCTGTCATTGAATTGTTGTTCTCTAGGTAATGTGTCATTTCAGTCTGGCTGCCTTTGAGATTTTTTATTTGTCCTTCAAAAGTTTAATTATGGTGCATCTTGGCATTGATTTCTTTTATCCTATTTGTGGTTAGCCAAGTTTCTTGAATTTGTGGGTTTGTCTTTTGCCATATTTGGGGAATTTGAAGCCATGACTTACTTGAATAATCTTTCAACCTCATTCTTTATCTTCTCCTCTGGAAATCCAGTGATACAAATGTTGGATCTTTCTTATTGTCCCACATGTTCCTAAGACTCTTTCTTTCTTTTTTTTTATTCAGTCTACTTTTTCTCTATAATTCATGATGGATAAATTATATTAATCTGTCCTCAAGTTCACTGATTCTATCCTCTGTCATCTC
Organism: Dasypus novemcinctus; assembly: GCF_030445035.2. Taxonomy (NCBI): domain Eukaryota; kingdom Metazoa; phylum Chordata; class Mammalia; order Cingulata; family Dasypodidae; genus Dasypus; species Dasypus novemcinctus. The sequence goes on along the minus strand of NC_080678.1, from coordinate 78,588,296 downwards.
CATTGTACTATCGAACCCACCCAATGATTTTTCAAATATATGTTATTGTATTTTTCATATCTATAATTTCCATTTCATTCTTTTTTATAACTTCTAGTTCTTTTCTGAGAAATTTTTTCAACTGTTTCAAGAGAATTTATAATTGCTTTTGAATCATTTTTATGGTAGTTGCTTTAAAATCCTTGTCAGATTATTCCAACATCTGGTTTATTTCGGTATATTTAGTTTATTGTCTTTTCTCATTCAAGTTATAGTTTTTCTGATTCTTGTTGTGATGGGTGATTTTTTATTGTATCCTAGACATTTGGCAGGGGTAATAATATGGACAAAGGCAATGAGGTAGGAATTCAGTCAAGAAACAAGTGACGCTGCCCACAGTGGAATATGAACTGTGGTTAATCATACAAATATGGGAGTGTTCCCTCCTGAACTATAACAAATGTGCAATACTAATACATAGTGTTAATAATGGAGGGTATGGAGAAAAGTATACCAAATATACTTTTTATTTGTAGTGATAATAGTCTGGTGTATTCTTTCATAATATGTAACAAATGTTTTATAACAATGTAGGTGTTGGTGGAGTGGTGTTGTTTAGGAAATTTGGATATTATGCATGATTTTTTCTAAGTTCATAACTTCTCTAATAAAATATATATATGTATATTTAAAAAAAGAAACAAGAGAGTTTCCCAAAAGTAATTATGTTATTTTCACTTATGAGTGTTCAGAACTAGCCCAGGGCTTACTCATTGCAGGGGTTTAAAAAAATATCTGATGAATGGAGTTGACTGTACTTTTAGACGAGTTTGTTCTGGAGTAAAGACTGTAGAGAGGAGTAATGATAAATTTCCATGAAATGACAAGTTGAGGCCAGCCTGGAAAGATATGTGAAAGAACACCTATTGCTTTAGCCTGTCCAACACACATTCCCCCCCTCCTTTTGCTTCTTGAGGAAGGGACTCTCCTCCACTATAGGTCCATATAGTTCAGGTTGAGCTACTCCCACTCCCATATCCAGTGGTAACATGTGGCCCAAGCCTGGCCCAACAGTTTACTGTCTTCTATCGGCTATGTTATTACTTTGCAACCCAAGCTGAGCCAATGAGAAACCTTCCTGGAACTACTGCTGGAGTTTTAGAGAAAAAAGGACTCCCTTTCCACTGAAGTTGCTAAGCTAATTTTTTTTAAGAAGCCTGCAGTGATATCATGGAAAATGGTGACATAGGGCCAGCAAAAAATCACTCCCTCCACTAAAATCCTTATCAGCTGACAGAATCAACTTTTTTAGAACTCTGAAATCTACTCCAAAGCTTATGGCAACCAAGAGACTGCTTACTAAATAAAAGGACAGCTAAATTCCAGTAAGAGAGAGTACTCATCTGACTGTCATGCCCCATTTCTCAGCAGGGCAGCAGCAGCAGCCATGGGGACAGTGTTCCACATTCCTGTTGTGGCTTAGGGGACTAACACAAACCTTGTGCTTCAAGTGCTGTTGCTCTGTGTTTTAACATGTCTGTTGGTTCCCTGAGGGACCAGCACAGAGGCTGACCTTTGTTTCACATGCCCCCTTCAGACTGGAGTGGATTTCCAGATGGTGGCAGTATCTGTCAAAAGATGTAAAGACATATGCTCTCTGTGCATGCATGGACAAGGGACAGTGGATAGGGCAAGCAGTGGACAGATCAAAAAGACTGGGAAGGAGGCACAAGGTTCTTTGAAAACAAGGTCTCAGAAGGCACTGAGTCTGTCCAGGAAAAGGGTGTGCAATGTGCATGGCCAGGACTGGTCACATGCTCAGAAAAGACCTGAGAGAACCTAGTCTGGCACCTCTGGTGAATATGTGGGTTCTACACCAGCAGGAGAGGAAGGCTAACACTGAGTAGAAGGCAGCCTGACTTAGCATCGAAGGAGTGCCCAAACTTAGAGCCAAACTTCATAGACTAGGGGAATAGTTTTGGGTTTTTTTTTTTCCTTGTTTGGCTCCAGGAATTTAAGGAAATCTGTCACTTCACTGGCTGACCACTTAGATAACAGAACAGAGACTTCAGTGACCACAGTGACCACATATGATAAGAAAGTTGTTGCAAAAATAGTCTAGACAATCACTAAACAAATCAGAAATCAACAGTCACAACAGCAAATGCAAAAGAATCTCATTTCCATTGTTGGCACATTATAATATTCAAAATGCCCAGTTGTCAACAAAAAATTACAAAGCACACAGAGAAACAGAAAGGTATGGCCCATTCATAGGGGACAAAAATAAATTAACAGAAAATATCCCTGAGGTCCAGACATTGGACCTACTAAAGACTTTAAATCGACTGTCTTAAATATGCTCAAAGAGCTAAAGAAAAACATGGACACAGAACTAAGGAAACTAGGAAAGTGGTGTATGAACAAAATGTGAATATCATTAAAGAGATGAAAATTGTAAAAATGGAACCAAATAGAAATCCTGAAGCCAAAGTACCATAAGAGAAATGAAAAATTCACTAGAGACATTCACCAGCAAATTTGAACAGATAGAAGAAAGAATCAGCAAACTTGAAGAAAGGATAATTAAAATTACCCAGTCAGGGAAGCAGAAAGAAGAAAGAATGAAGAAAAGTGAAGAAACCTAAGAGTTCTATAGAATATCATCAGGCATACCTGCATATGCATTATGGGAGCCCAAGAAGGAGAAGGGAGAGAGAAAGGGACAGAAAGACTATTTGAAGAGTTAATGGCTGAAAATATCCCTAATTTGATGAAAGACCTGAATCTCTAAATCCCAGAAGCTCAACAAACTTCAGGTAGGATAAACCCAAAGAGATCTACACTGAGACCTACTGTAATCAAACTGTCAAAAAGACAAAGATGAATTGATAATTCCCACTTAACAGATGAGCTATCTATAGTCCCACAAATCTGGAGTTAAAACCCGTAGCTCCAGGGCCTTTTCTGCCTGCTTTCATTCCTTCATCTTTGCCTGCAATGGCCTCATCAAAAGCATATATCTAGCCCTCTGTGGCCTGGGTCCCAACTTTGGCTTCCTATTGGAAGCACCAGGCAGACTTGTTAAATTTACAGAATCAGGAATACTGGAGGTCCACGTGCAAAGAAATAAAGATGGACCACCTACCTCATACCATATATAAAAATTAACAGAATGGAGTAAGGACCGAAATATAAGAGCTAAACCACAAAAATCTTAGATGAAAACATAGGAGAAAATCTTCATAGCCTTGAATTTTGTAGTGGATTCTTAGATATGATACCAAGTGCATGAGCAACAAAATTAAAAAGTAGATAAATTAGAGTTCATCAAATAAAAAACTTTTGTACATCAAAAGACATTATCAAGAAAGTGAAAAGATAGCCTACAACATGGGAAAAATAGTTGCAAATCATATATCTGATAAGGGTTTACTATCTAGAATATACAAAGAACTCCTAAAACTCAACAACAAAAAGACAAACAAGCCAATTTAGAATGGCCAAAAGACTTGAATAGACTTCTTCAAAGAAGATCTGCAAATGGCCAATAAACACATGAAAAGATTCTTAACATCATTAGTCATCTGGGAAATGCAAATCAAAACCACAATGAGATCACACTTCATACGCACTAGGTTGGCTATTATTCTGAAATGGAAAATAATGAGTGTTGGTGATGATGTGGAACTGGAACCTTTGTACATTGTTGGTGGGAGTGTAAAATGTTGCAGCCACTGTGGAAAATAGTTTGGCATTCCTCAAAAATTTTCCACATGACCTGGTAATTCTACTTTTGGGTATACACCTAAAAGAATTGAAAACATGGACTCAAACAGGTACTTCTGCACAACTGTTCATAGCAACATTATTCACAATAGCCAAAAGGTGGAAGCAGCCCAAGTGTCCATTACAGATGAATGGATAATCAAAATGTGGTCTATCCACATGTCAAAATATTATTCAGCCATAAAAAAGAAAGAAGTTCTGATAAATGCTGCAATATGGATGACCCTGAAAACATTATGCTGAGTGAAATAAGCCAGACACAAAAGGACAAGTATTGTTTGATTCTACTTAATATGAAATATCTAGAATAGGCAAATTCATAGAGACAAAAAAGTAGCTAAGAAGTTACCAGGAACTGGGGGAAGGGAAAGATGAGGAGCCAGAGCTTAATATATACAGAGTTTCTGTTTGGAGTGATTTTAAAAAAAAGTTTTGAGTAATGGATGGTGGTGGGGGTAGCACAACATGATGAACATAATTAATGTCATTGAATTGTACAATTATGTTTAAATGGGAAAATTTGTTTATATATATAGATATATATTTTTACAGACTTCAGGGCTACCAGAGGGCCTACTCTGGTAGCAGGCACAAGTATTCTGAAATTCTTAATCTAGAAACCCACTTTACCTCTAGACTATGAGCTCTTGAGTCAAGGATGGGGGGTATTCGCTGTGTTATCCGTAGTGCCTTGTCCATGTCAGACTTCAGTCTGAGTGTAAGCTAAATGATTGAAAGTCTTCATTTTGTTTTGTCCTAACTTTTATTCAAAGCTCTTCATTCGCTCAAAGCCTTGGCACATCTCTACTGAAGAGAAACAAATTAAAAAATCAGAGAGGTTGTGTGACTTGCCTGGAATTTCTCAGCAACCTATAAACACCTTAGATGACCTACTGAAACTCTGCAACCTCTCATAAAAATGCATGTACATGCATTCATAATTCATAATTCTTAGAAGCCTCTAGGTTGGGAGATGGATACTACCTTGAAAATTTCTATTTTAGTCTAAGGAGGAAAAATTCATATATCCCAATAACTAATCGCAGCAAAGATTGTTGGTAATAGATTCCTAATTTATAGCAAGGTATATGGTCATCCAGTTTACAGATTATATTTCCCATCCTCTCTTGTAGCTAAATGAGGATATGATTATGTGCAGGCCAATGGAAACATAAGCAGAGGTTATATACAAGGGCTTTGCCCTTCAAGGAAAAGGATGGACCTTTTCTATCATCCCTCTGGCTGGAATGTGGACATGGCAGTGACCATCTTGGATAATGAGAATAAAGCAAGCATCCTAGAGACAGCAAGAAACAGGACAGAAGGTGCTCAATAAATGTGGGATGTATTGAAGCAAATCTTGCTCTCTTTAATTTCTCTCATACTGGAAGTCATTAAGTTACCTCATCATTGCTAGCATCCCTCAGTGCGGCAAAGTCCAGGCCAACTGTCTACTATGTTGAAAAGTGTGATAGTCATTAAGATGTTTCCCAAGATTCTTGTTTTCCTCACTGTCTTGGGTTGGGTGACTCCAGAAGTAGACCTCGAAACGAGAATTTGAGGCCAGAAAGCATTTGGGGGGGTGGACGGGGTGATGAGACAAGGAAGGGAAGGAGGGCACTAGACATTTTGAAGCCAGTTACCACTGTGGGCACCTGGAGTGCAGGCCCACCAGGGAACTCTAGGAGACAGTGGAGAACAAGTCTCAAAGTTATCCCAACCTATGGGAAGGACACTAGGATACTTGCCCCTCAACTCTCCTCCAGCCTTGGTTGAGGGCTGCTTCCAAGGGCATTAACTCTCTGCTACTTCCAGCCTGTCATGTACTTGGATCAGACATGACCCATGGCCAGAAAAAGAGCCCTCAGGCAGAGAACTGCAGGTGATCATAAGTAATAGCTTTGGAGCTTAGAGGCAAATGTTGATGGGATGGGTGGGCTCTGACAACAATGCTACATTTTCCTTCTGGGTGTGCAGTAGGCTTGCACTTCCCTAACATTTTTGAAATTAAGTGTGGCTATGTGACTGCTTTTAGCCAATGAAATGTGAGCAAAAGATATATACCTGTCTCATCTGCGCAGAAGCTTTCAGGACCTGTGTGCAATTTGCCACTCTCCTATGCCCCTTCTCATTGATTGTAGAAGCAGGTGCAAAGATGGAGACTCCATCAGCCCAGGTCCCTGAGTGACTACCTAAGAGCAGAGCTCACCACAACTCTGTGTAGACATGTGGCAAGAGCAGGGAATACACTTTGATTTGTTAAGCCACTGAAATTCTGGATCGTTTGTTACCATGCAAAACAGAGCCTCCCGACTGATACAAGTTTAATCCATAGAGACACAACCCTCAAATGAGCTCATGAGTGGGATTCGACCCATCATTGGGCTTTGTTTGGCCCATTCAAAATTGAATCCAGGTGTCTGGCTTCTTTTTAAAAAGAATCATAAGATCTGGTAAATATTGGCCACATTCCCACAGGGCAGCAATCACCTCTAGTTCAGTGGCACTGCCCCCTTTAGATACAGCATATGCTCTCCACAATGTATTCCTATTATGATGCTGGTTTCTTCCTTCTTTTACATTACCAGATCTCTGTAGACAATTAAGTTTATGGACCAGTCCCTGGTGCTTTGTATAAGGCTATAAAGGTGTTGTTGATATTCAGGTCTCCCACAGCCTTGGCTCTTTTACCTGCATCCAAGTTTACAGAAGCCACCTGGGTCTGATCAGTCCCTTCCATTCATTCCGTGTGCCCTGCCAACCTACTTCTGAAAGCCCAGGTCTCACACAACCTTCATCTGCCTGGGCCCACCTATCTGACCTCTGATGGAGGTCATTTACAATGACCTTGCTAAATTCGCAAGGCATGGCCCGTCTTCAAGGAGCTCATTCTCTAGTGAGGGAGACACTTATGCAAAGGAACCTCCAAATACAAGGTCGGATATGATGAGCACCAAATGAGAGCAGCTTTGGGACTTGATCTTGAGTGATCTTGAACAAATCACATTTCCTTTCTGAGTCTCAGTTCCCTCATTTGTCAACTTAGGGTTTAGAACCACATGCTGTTGAAAGTCTTCCTCCATCCTAACTCTGTTTCTTGATGTTTCTCACAACACTTAGCACATCATGGGGTTGTGCTGTTGGACTACAATTCTTCAGAAAAAGGCTGATGCTAATTCCAATTCACTCAGGTTTAGACTGTGACAAGTACTGACTCCCACCCATGATCTTCAAATGCTTTTGTGGCATGATCTTAAAATGCTTTGGGGCTATTCCTTCCATAAAAGATGACTTCCAAATCTGTGCTCCATACAACTGAAGAGCCATTTTAACTATTCATGGTGATGAAGCTATAGGCGAGACAGGGCCTCCAAGGGTCATCCAGTCCAGCCCTTTGCCTCCAAGAACTGCACAGCCCTTCCAGGCCAGAAAATGGAAAGATATCATAATAGGCTAAATCCCTGCTTTTACAATTCAAACCGTTTTCCCCAGGTCTAATCTCTGTGGGGAACAGCTGGCCACCCTCTCCTAATGATCCTTCATAAACATTTATGGAACAGAGGTAAGGTGTGCCCAATTGACCCAGGGCCATCTTGGTGGCTGGGCAATTGCATTGATAGAAATTTGATTTGTAATTTCCTGAGTAGACTAGAAGTTCTGCACAAAAGAGTTCCCCTGTACACTTGCATCTGCAAAGTGTACCCCGCACACCAGAGAAGCTCACGTGCAGGGAGCCTCCAAGCCCACTGTGGGTTCTGGTGGAAAAGAATGAATTAGCCATCTGCACACAACACCTGCTGGTCGCATTGATTTGCCTGTACCTTCTTCTTTGTAGTCACTCAGCAGGAGTCCAAGTGGGTTGGTTTTACAACCAACTCACAGATTGGACCTATAGATTAAGAGAGAGTCGGGGTGGATGAGGCATGAACTCAGGGTCAGAAGACCTGAATTCTTTTTTCCACTCCATGATACAAATTGAATACCCTTGGGTGAGTCACATCACCACCTTACAGCCTCAGTTTCATAATATGTAAAATGGGCTGCTGATCTCTGACCACACTGCCTCAGTGGTGTGATAGGAGATAATAGGTGAGAAATTACAGAGCAAGTATTAACTTGTGTCATAACTGTTGATGATAATGTAATGTTTGCATGGAGGGAAGAACCCAAGAAGAGCCACATGTTAGAACTTCTAGTTATATTGTTTTTATTTCTTCCATGTAAATTTATTTTGGGGTGTGTTTTCTAATGCACATGTCAGTGTCTTCACAATGATGGAGCATTCTCTACAAACTGATGCTGACCTAAGCATTTTACATGCATTAGATGGGTGAAGCCCCATGAAGTAGGTAGTTTGGTATTATCCTCATTTTATAGGTGAGAACATGGAGGTTTTTCAGAGAGGTTGAGTTAAAGAACTAAAGTTATACAGCTATGAAATGGAGAAGTCAGAACTGAAACCAGGCTGTCTGCTCAATCGCCCATGCTCTTTTCCATTACTTTATGCTGCCTGGTGCAGAAGTACATCTCTAATTCATAAGTAAATCAATTTGGCATATGGTTTATATTGTACATAATGTACTAGGAATAGTAAATACCCAACATATTGTGAAGGGTTTGCTAAAATATTTTTCTGATAGGGGCACATAACCAAAAAAATTGGAGACTGGCTGCCTGAAGTTCCAAGAAAGGGGAAATATGAGGTCTATTGCCCCCACAGCAGGGCCAGGACTAGCATGAGGCAAGCGAGGTGACCAGGGCACACAATTGAGGAGGCACTCGCTCTCAAGGTTGTGCAAGCCTGGTGCTGCCCCCACAGCACTGATGGGGGAAGCTCAGGAAAGCTCCTGGAGGACATAGGGAAAGAAAGACACGAGAGGAGGGGAAAGTCACCATTATTTATTGTTCCCAAACACTTCATCTCCTGTCCACCCCCAAAGCCCCAGCTAAGACCTGTCCACCTCTGCAGGGTTCCAGAAGGTGGCAGGATGGAGATGCTGGGGTGTAGGTAGAGTGTAGGGGACCAGGAGGGTGATGGAATGAAGATTCTCTGCCAGCTGGCTGGAGTGGACACAAGGGAAGCGGACATGCAGTCTCAGCTCTATGACATGGGGCCTCAGGCAGCTCGTGTAAAAGGGGGCTAAGAAAAAGCCTCTCCTCTCTCCCCCGCTGGTTGTGTGGGTGCATGAGAGGTGTTTTTCTGCCTCCTTCGAAGTTCCATATGAATACTAGCATTACTAAGTGCCGCGTGGAACTGGTTTTTAAAAGCATATTGCATTACGTTCTATGGTTTCTCCACTAAGTTATTCTAGAATTAATTCTTGCCTCTCCCCTTCCACCATTCTTGCCCCCCTCCTGCCTTCCCAGCCTGGTAACTGAGGGGTGGAGGTGGTGGGGGAGAGTGAGTTGAGAATCTCATCCACGTGACCTACAGAGGTGATTTGGCTAGTGTCGCCCCACCTCCCCCAAACTCAAAGTAGCTCTGAGACCCTGGGTTCTTACTGCTGGTCTTAACTGCTGTTGCCTGGGCCTTGGAAAAGTGAGGCCCACATTCAGTCAGCAACACAGAAAAGGAACAAGAGCCCAAGTGAGGCTGGGGAGGCCGCCCCGAACTTTTGGAATGAAAAGAGCCCATCCAAACACACGGAGGGTGGGTGGGGCATGTTTTTATCCAGAAACAGGCTTGGAGGGAGGAAGGGGCTCCAAGCTTCCTCCTTCCCACCCCCACCCCACCCCAGCGTGCACACACCCAGCCTCCCAGCTCCAGGCCAGCCTGGAAGAAAAGAAGGTCCCACAGCCTGGCATCAGCAGGTGTGCCTGGCCTGTCGCTGAGTATCACAGTGGCCCAAGAGTGGCCTGTGCACCTAGGGTTGAAAGATTGAGGAGGCAGCCAATGGCTTCTTAAACCCTTTGGTGCCAGACCTGTCCTTCCCCACTGTCATCACTGTCCTGACCTTGTCATCGTTTTGGGAAAAGACCTATCAGACTTAGACGATTCTAGAAACTCACATCAGGGGAATAAAGTCCGTGTGCACTCCAGAAGATGCACCATTTCTGGGTTTTCTCTACTCACTTCTTAATAAGGACTACTGATGTGGAAGTCTTCCAAATATTGGAGACTTGGAAATTATAAATATTTACACCACAGTTTCCCATTTTATAGATGGGAAATAGAGACCCAGAGAGGCCAAGTAATTTGTTCACGGTCCCACAGGAATAGTAGTAGAGCAGAACTCCTGTGCCCCTCCCTGCGCCCCATCCAGCTCTCTTCCCCTTTCTGCTACCCAAGCATAGCTCCGGGACGTCGCACCGTCTAGCCAAGAAGACCCCCGGGAAGGAGAAGTATGCCGAACCAGCTCCTTCCCGCGCAGAGTCGGTCACCAGTGCGCCTCAGGTGGATACCAACTGCTAGGAATCCCGGGAGGAAGTCTTCACTCTGGACTTCCAAAACCCGAGGTCAAGCGAGGGCGAGAGATCATGCAGTGCCCAGCGGGCACCTCCAGACCTTCCAGCCCTCTCCACTCCGTCCAGGGGCCCCTTCTCCAGCAGCTTTTCCGTCCGCGCTCTACTGCGGCAACCTTGCGCGCCCCTGGCGACCAGCGCGGCGCGTGCGCCACGGTGCCGAAGGGCGAGCGCAGAGTTGGAGGCGCCTGGAGTTGACCTCCCAGCCCCGGCCGGTTTCCGCTGTTTCTTTCTTTGTGGAAAGGGAAAAATGACACAGCCTGCTCGTTCCCCAAGCCGCGACCCGCGCGGGGCCAGGCATATGGGCATCTTGCGCTCTGCATCTGTGTCCTCGCTCGCGTTTTCTGTGGATGCGTGTATGTCTGCATTTGTGTTTGGGCCGGGCGCTGGGAACAAACGCGCATCTGTTAAATTTGACAATAAAGTCCTACAGCGAAGCTGCCAAGATTGGGGTGGCGGGTGGGGGCGGAAGGCAGAGGGGGTGCGTGAGAGCCGGAGTCTCAAAAGGCGACTCCAAAGCGCCTGGCCCAGGTATTATGTCGGAGGAAGGTGAGGAGAGCAGCTGCTCCTTCTCGCAGGGTGTGTATGGGAGCGAGGGTGCGTGTGTCCCAGTGAAGAGTACACACCGATCTGCCCAACATATGTCGCCACAAATCACAGTATCTCTCCCTCCTCCGCCCCTACCCCCACTCCAGGCGCTGCTCTCTGCAGAGCAGAGAGAGGCTATGAGAAGAGACGCCGCGTCAACAGGTGTCTCCGTGCGCAATGCACCTTTTCAGTCATTCACCGTCGGCGGGGAATAATGTGGACACTTTGTTTCCTGGCGCTGCGCGCGAGCTGCGAACGGCCGGGGGAGGCGGCCCTGGACAGGGAGGGGGATCTGGAAATAAAGACCCCAGGCACTCCTGAGGGCCCAGGCCCTCTCCCCCTTTTGTTCTCAGACTCCCTGGGCTGGAGCTCCCTTGTGCGCCCTGGGGGGTTGGCATATGGCGCCCTCTCACCTACCCAAGAAAAAGAACCAGTCACCCATTCAAGAGCGCACAAAATCTCTGGGCCCTGGGAGGGGGAGTCTCTGAGGGAATGACCTCTCTCCCAAAGCCGGTGAGGAGCACGCCTTATCTCTCCCACCCCACCCCCACCATCCCCTCAGCTGGCGCAGCAGCCGTTGGGTGGGGAGCAGCGCGCGGGGCAGCACCATCCTGCGGAAGCGCCCCAGCTCCTGGCAGATGAAATATGAGGCTGGTGAGCCCCTGGAGACCATATGCTTTCAATAAAAGAAGACAAATAGGACCGAGATAGGCCTTGCAGCCAACCTGTTATAAATGGGTGGCAATTGGGCCAATGTACACGGGGGCAGGGCCCCCGGGGGGAGGCCCAATCGGTGCCAAATCCATGTGTCAGCTTCTGGGACAGGTGTGCCCAGGGGCCAGGGGCCGGGTCTCTCCGCTCAGGGTTTATCACGGCAAAGGTAATATTGTGCTAACTATGAGTAAACAGTCATTGTGAAAACCAGGGAGAGTTTATCAGAGGCAAACTAGTTGGGGGGTGGCTTAACAATAAAGTTGCCCGCCGTGGGAGCAGGTGACGGCTGGCTGCGCGGACTCCCGCAGTAGATGTTTTCCAAAGCACTCCACTTTACAATCTCTTGTAATTATTTATTAAACGAAATCTATTTATTATTATTTTAGCAAACACTGGAGACAGGTGGGGCTTTCTTTCCGTCCTCTCCTTTTGTTTGAAGGGCTGTTTGAAGTGGCCAGTCTCGGCCCTCGCAGCTCGCTCGCCAGATTTTTGTCTTCCCTTCTTTCAGTGCCGAGGCAAAGGCGAGAGAAAGAAGCCCCCTCCTCTGGCAAGCCATTAGCTATTCAGCTTCCCATGGCCCCCCTCCCTCCCAGCTCCACTCTCAAAGAGCCCCCAGGCACTGCTAAGATTTTTCCCCCCCGCCGACAGGGAGGTGGCAGGGCTGGCCGCTGCCTTCCTTCTCTTCCAGTCTGCCCGCCATCTCCAGGCATCTGGCTGTCGCCTCTCTCCTGAGCCCCAGCAGCTTCCGGGCATGCTTAGGTCTTAGGAGGTAGAGGGGTCCAGAGTCCTGGGGTCCTCAGAGGCGGAGGCTGGCCCAGGGCTGTAGGAACAGGTTCCAATCCCGACGAGAAGACGCGTTTCACAAATTCCGCCATTGCGCACGGAGTTGTCGCCGCCTGCGCCTCCGCCACCACAAGCACAGAGATTAGTTTTGGAGAGAGGTCTGTGCGTCCTCTGCAGCGGATAGGGAGGGCATGGATCCTCGATATCTAACCCCCCTGGAGTCCTCAACCTCAGGCCACGCACTCCTGGCCGGAAGAAGGGTCTCCAGGAATCCTGGCGTGCAACGCCGAGGCGGATGCCCCAGGACGCTGCGCGCTCCTAGCCTTGGTTGCTTTTTGCGCAAAGCAGGAGTGGTGGCCGCGGGCAAGCGCCGGAGGACCTTAAACCGGAGGGGTTCAGGGAGGGTGGAGAAGGGATCCAAGTGAGTCCTAGAATTGTCTCTCTGGCTAGAAGATTCCCAAGAATCCCCAAAGATCTTTTTGCTGCAGGAAGCTCGCCCTGTGGCTCTTCCCAGTATGCATTAGCTGCTCCAAGCAGGCTCCAGTCAGAGTTAGGCTTGCTCTCACTCTCTATCTGAGGTTCCCCGCAGGGACGAGAGTCCTGGCTGTGGGCTACTCCAAGCCCCCAGGGGACCACAGAAGCGCTTGGATGCCTCATGGCCAAGGCCCTCTCCACCGAACCTGTCTAGGTCCTGGGGCATTAAGGGTGCTGTTTTGGATTTCCTGTCCCAGTTCCTAATTCTTATAAACCAAGCCAGGCTGGGGCATGGGGCAGGAAAGTTGAGAGATGAAGCCTGCGTAGATGCAAGTACCCTGATGAAGGAGGTCACTACCCCTTGTCTAATTTGACCTTCACACACCCCAGGCATCTCCTATTTTCTGCATTTGGGGGCCTATGATTTCATCTTGAGAAAAGCAGGTACCGCAATCAAGGAGAGGCAGCTAGGGCAGGGGGTGCTCTTTTGCTTGGAGTCTTGGGGCCTGAGTTCTACCTGATCCTGATAGAACTGGCCGTATGACCTTGGGTCAGCCACTTCCCTTCTCTGGGCCTCCACTGTTCAATGAGTAGACAAGTCTCAGGTTCCCAGCCTTATGGCTAAAAGATGCATCTGGAGCAAGGAGTAATTTAGGGGAGGGCCACAGCAAAGAAGTGGAACCCAAGAGTCCAGATGGGATCTTTATGTTAGTCCTGACCTTGACAGGGCTTGGGTTCCCGCAGCAAGGGAAGGAGCCTCTGCTCACAGCGCCCCAGTGGGACGGCGGTACACCACCACTCCATTCTGGAGCCCCTCTCCATTCTGGAGCCCCTCTCCATTCTAGAGCCCCTCTCCATTCTGGAGCCCCTCTCCCTGACCCCCAAGCTTTACCACTCTTGGAGGTACTTTCACCCCTCAAGCATCCTGGGCTGCGAAAGGCCGCCACCAGTGCGGACACGCAACCTACCTCACCCCCTCACCCCATCCCCTCCGTGTCCCAGCCGGGTCCTGCCCCCTCCGCCGGCTTCCGGGAGGCTCGAGGTCTCGGGGCCCGCTAGAAAGCGAAGCTTTTGCCGTCTCCGGAGGCTTAACCCGGCCTCCAGTCGCCCCCTGCTCTGCTTTCTTCCCCCCGGCCTGTCGCGGTCAAGGGAGAGGAGCGGAAGCCGCGACCCCTCACCCTAAGTGACCGGAAGCAGAAGACCACGGGGTGTCCAAGGCGGGGACAAGAGGAGGGGCCGGCGGAAGAAAGAATAACGAGCTCAGACTCACTCGGGGAAGGTTTCCTGACGGCGCCAAGAGGGGCAGCCTGAGGACCTCGGAGAGCGCCTGCCCTGCGCCGGCCGCTCGATCCCTGCGGAAGGCTGAGGCAGGGGGCTGGACGAGGTGACCGCCGACAGCCCCTGCCTTCCTGCGATTGGACAGGACTAAGGGGGAGAAAGGGTGGATCCGCTTCCAACGCGCAGTCCACCGTGGGCGTTCAAAAGACACAAGCCCAGGCGGCTGCTCCCGACTCTCAGCTGGCTGTGACCTCCTGGCCCTCTCCTGGCCCCCTCCCCCGTCCCCGAACTCGCCCCGCCGCAGGCCCTGACTCGAACGCTAGGGACCGGTCCATGCGGGGACTGTCCACGGGTGGTGTTGCTGGAATGTCCCCCAGGAGGCCTCTGGGCGGGATCAGAATGTCTCTGGGTGGGAGGAGGGGAAGGGGCCCCCCAGCGCCTCTGCCTGGGGAGTGTGGGCAGGCCTCTGGAGGAGGCATCTCGGGGTGAGATCCGGGCTCGGAAACCCTCAAACAAAGGTCTCAGAGTGGCAGGGGCGTTGGAAAGCATCAGTGACACACGGCCCCGTGTGCATCCCCCTACGCCGACCCATGGTGCTGGAGAGCAGGGGGGCAGCCGGGCCCGGGGGATGCTCCTCCAAGCCGCTGGTCAGAGCACCTGGCTCCTTGCTCCATCCCTGCCACTTTCTCGCCGAGCGATTTGGGTCGAGTCGCCTCCCACCCCACCCCCACCCCGAGCCTCAGTATCCCAGTGCGCAACACGTCTGGACCGCCACTCCTCTACAGGTTTCCCAACGCCCTTTTTTGGTACCGAGGGGGGGGGGGGGGGGGTCTGGGCAGCTGCAAAAGAAAGAAGACGAGCAAAGCGGTCAGGCGCGAGGCAGACGGGGTGCTGCCACTGGGCGAGGCTCTTTGAGGAACCGAGAGTTGCTGGGACCGAGCCCGCCGGGAGAGAGCAAACAGAGCGCGCTCCCCTCCCCCGACCCCGGCCCTTTGTCCGGAATCCAGCTGTGCCCCGCGGGGGAGGAGGGGGCTCGCGTGGCGAGGCCCGGGGGCCCCTGCGCTGATTGGCCCGCGGCGCGGGCAGCAGCGGGGCAGGCACGCTCCTGGCCCGGGCGGAGCAGATAAAGCGTGCCAAGGGGCACACGACTCCCGGCTCCGGAAATCCCCGCGGTCTCGCAGCGGCGCCGAGAGCCCGCCCGCGGCCGGAACTCGCGGCCTTCGCGCTTCTCTTTTCGCCCGCCGGCTGGGGAAACTCCCCCGTGGCGGCGCCCGCAGCTCAGCCGAGGGGGCGAGCGAGAAGGCGGCTCAGCCTGCGCCGCCCGCCGCTCTCTGACCTCTCGCGCCCTGAAAACTAGGTAACGCTGTCTATTCTGGTACTTGGAGGTCGCTGAGAGGACCCCTCGTCCTCGGGCCCCCCGGGGTGCCTCTCTCTCGGTTTAGTCCTACCTGGCCAGGGTGTCCAACCCACGCTTACCCTTCCCTCTTACCTCGCTGCAGGATGGCGCCTTATCCTTCGGGCGCGCCCACTGTCCAAGTGACCCGTGAGACTATGCAGCCCTTCCCGGGCGCCTCGGGCGACGAAGTGACCGGCGCCGCTTCCACACCGCCCAGCCCCACTCTCGTGACACCGAACTGCTCCGAGGCCGAAGGGGGCGGTTGCCGAGGGGCCGCGAGGAAGCTCCGGGCGCGGCGCGGGGGTCGCAGCCGGCCCAAGAGCGAGTTAGCGCTGAGCAAGCAGCGACGGAACCGGCGCAAGAAGGCCAACGACCGCGAGCGCAATCGGATGCACAACCTCAACTCCGCGCTGGACGCGCTGCGCGGCGTCCTGCCCACCTTCCCGGACGACGCGAAGCTCACCAAGATCGAGACTCTGCGCTTTGCGCACAACTACATCTGGGCGCTGACGCAGGCGCTGCGCATAGCGGACCACAGCCTCCACGAGTTGGAGCCGCCAGCGCCGCAGGGCGGGGACCTGGGCAGCCCAGACGGTGGCTCCCCGGGGGATTGGGGTTCCCTCTACTCCCCGGTGTCCCAGGCAGACAGCCTGAGCCCTGCCGCCTCGCTGCCGGCTCCCGCCTCCCCCGCCTGCCTGCGCCCCGGCGCCCTGGCCTTCTCCGATTTTCTGTGAAAGAGGGAAGGGGCGGGAGCCGTAGGAGGAGGGCGGCGACGACTGTCAAGCGCACTGGCTCCCTCTCACTCGGGTCCCTGCGCCCGCGGGGACATCAGACCGGGTTCAGTCCCTAGCCCCGCCGCGCTGCGCCGCGCCAACTCTCCATCCCTCTGCGACTCCCCGCGCGAAGCTGGGCCCTGCAGGCCAAGCACTTTTTAGGTCCGCTCCCTGCAGCCGCCCCAAAGTCCCGTGCGATGAGGGCGAGAACGGCAGCACTGCACAGCCGGGGATGCTCTCAGTCTCTGGACGCATTGCCGGTGTTCGAGTCCCGGTGTGCCTGTCTGCCGGTCGGCCTGTCTCTTACCACCCCTTCCCCAAAGTGATTTAATCCAATGTTTGGTCTCTCCGAGACTGTTCCCGTCGCCCCGTGTCTCTTCTTCAAAGACGCAGCTGACCACCTTCCCTCTCCCCTATCAAGTCCCGGGTTTCGGGCCGCTCCACTCTGCCTTAATCCACGAAGGCGATCCTTTGCCTTCCCCTTGTGCACTTTCGGAGCTATCGCCCTTCCGGAGACAGGAAACTAGGTTGTGAACTGGAAACGCGTGAGCTGGGCGTGGACGCGCCTCCCCTGCCTCCCTGCGTCCTGCTCGAGAAAAGTGAGCTGCGCAGTACCGGCTTTGAGCGCCGCGCGTCTTTTTTCTTTTCTTTTCTTTTTTTTTTTTTTAAATCAGCTTGTGAATAATTTGTTTTTTTAAAGGTGAATTTTGGTACGGTAAATTATATACCTCCCTTCCCCTGTGTTTCACGTTTGTATTTATTGATGAGATTTTACAACGGGAAAAGTCTATATTTTGTTCATAAGATTATTTGGGGACTGGTGAATGAGATTTTAAGCCAATAATAAAAATAAAAATAATAAAAGGACCTCCAAGAAGCATGAGCAAAGTGACTCCATCGTGCGGCTGCGAGCGGAGGGCTGGCTGCTGCCTCTGCGACTGGGGATGGGAAGGAAAGGGGTGGCTCTATCCACGGGGAGAAGATGAGGCTCTTTCTGGGGTTCTGGGGTACCTCCCTTGGACCCGAACAAAGAGGCCACTGCGCTGGACTGGAAGCCGGACAGATTGCGTTCCGAGGGTGAGTCAGCAATACATGCCTAAAAAGTAAGAGCTGGGTGTCTGCTTAGAAATCATCGCTCCTGCCCACTTGTTTTATTTATAGGAATCGACTTGTGTTCATTCAACCAGCGGTTTAGAAGAAAGACAAGCCTCAAGTTACAGCTACTCACTTGAGCTGCTGGCGCTTTTACCTACACGACCAGCGCCTGCAGAGCTATGGGGAACGGAGGGACTAATGTGAGGTCAGAACCCTCGGAAAGACTGCGGCGGGCTCAGGCATCCCGGAAATTTCCCCAAAGTGTTTAGTGGCCTAGCGCATCCCCTTAGCGCATTTTACGCTTCCGGTGCTGGAGCAGCGACGTCTTGACTCTCCGCCCGGAGTCACCAAGGTGACTCTCGGGCGCCCCCGGCCATCCGGCAGACAGCCTTAACTATAAAGTTATCAAGAGGCTGGTGCGGGTTCCCAGTCCTGCGTTCTCTCTTATTCCCAAGATTAAATCTGGCAGGTGGCCACCGAGGAATTGAAGCCTCTCCGGGGGTGCAGTAGCGCGCCCCTGCATGGCTTGAGGGAGCTCCAGGGTCTGGGGGAAACTAATCTGAACTGCAAGAACCCACAGATTCCATCTGCAGCTACCCAGTGAGTCGGACCCAGAGGCCTCCAGTAGCAAAAAGCAGTGGGGTGCAGTGGACAAGTAGGAACCACTAGGTAGTTCTCTCTTTCCAGGGTGTTGGAGAGCAAAGGTGGTGGCTCTCCAGGGGCTAATGACTCTGACTCTTGAATGTCTCTCTCCTGCACCCTCCCACCTCAAAATGAACTCTCTCTTCTACTCCCAGGTCATTAAAGGTAGCTCGGAGGAGATAGGTCTCTTATCAGGGGCCGGATTTGAGGGGCGGGAATGGGGGACACAGCAAACAAACCAATGAAGGGAGGTTTTGTTTCATTTCATGGGCTTTAGTCTGGGAGGAGATTAATGAGTTATTGGTGACCTCTGCGGCAGCCAATTTTCCACCTGAGGCACCGCCCGGGGACAGGTGTTAGCTGTTTCAAGTAGCTCAGACCCAGCGTCTGCTACTTGCTGGGCATTGGGGGAAGGAGTGTGGACAGACACAAAAGGCAGGAAGGCCCATCTCTGTCCTCCCAGGACAGGGGACAAGGATATAGGCAAAGCCATGCAAGACCAAAAGATACCCAGCTAGGTTGAGGTACAAGCCACAGGGCCTGGAAAAGACTGTGAGATGCCTGCGCGAAGAGGTGGCATTTGAGTCAGAACTTAAGGTTTGGAGACTTTCCTCAAGCGGGAAGATCATTCTTCTTTTGGAAGGCAGCGGGAGGTAGTGCTCATCCTAGGAGGGGGCTCCCTTGATGCAAACGACGCCTGAAAACTGGAGGCGCGCCTGCAGGCCTGCATTCCAGGTGGCAGCGGCAGTGGAGCTGGGGCTGCACCCACCGACCAGGCCCTCTTTTGCTTTAGAGGGCGCTCAGGTAAGAAGCCATTAGTCACCCAACAGACAGTTTCTCTGCCCTATGAATTAAGACAGCAGGAATAACAAACGGGTCCCACCGCATCTTGGGTCTGGGCGGACTAGACCCTGGATCTGTCAGCCCTGCTCTCCAAATGAGAAAGAGGCTCAGAGTTTGGTTGAATCGCTGCAAAGTTGGGGGCTCCCTTGTGCTCAAGGCGCCCCATCAACGTGTGCGGAGTCGCGTTGCGGAGGCAAGCCTCGTCCCTGCCTCTTTTCAAACAGCCCCTTAGCAAGAAGGGCTCGGAGACACTTCTGTGAGTGGGAGTCCAACTAGCCCAGCGTCACCACCTCCGAGACCCCGGCCACCCCCAGCTCCCGGCCGGCATCTTGCTTTAAGCAGCTTTTAAAACCAGCCAGGCGCTTCGCAGTCTTCGAGAGAAGTCGGCTCCCTGCCCCTTCCGCCGGCGCTTGTTCGGCTGCGGAACCTCTAGGGTTCTGAGGTGGCAGCCTGAGTTCCAGGGTCCTGAAACCCGGACAGAGTCCCAAGCGGGGACAGGAAAGACTCTCGGGTCGAACGACTCGTCCCCCCTCCTCTGCCTTTGTCTGAGTCCAAGCCTGGCTTCCAGAAAAGCAGCACATGAATCTTGTGCCTCACCCCCCCCTCCCCACCCAACCCGCGTCCGCACACAGAAGCAGGTAGATTTATGGGGCCCTGCCCCCACCCCACTCCACCCCCCAGCCAGCCGCGGTCCCGGGACAAAGCGTCAGGGGGCCATTGGAATGCTAATGTCTGGGAGCCAGGCTCTGGGCGGGCACAAAGGCAGGCGGGGCCCGGGGCGCACGCGACCCCACAGGCGCACCCTGCCCACCCCCCACGTCTACATCCACCGGCCGCCCTGCCAGGCTGTGTGGCCTTGGACAATTCTCCCAGCCTCTGTTTATTCACATAGGAAGTTGGAGGGAGCCCTAATTCTCTTTCCCTGCTTTTCTGGGCGCCTGAGGCAGTGCTTGCGGTGTTGGGAGGTAGAGTCCCCATGACCCGAAGCGGTAGAGAAGACCCTGCCGACCCGGGCACGGACCCGGGTGTGGGGAGGCCGGCGGGGTATTCGGCTGTGGAAGTGGAACAGATAAGCGTTGGGTACGTGGTAATTACATTTTTGCCTTCATGTAGTTAATGTTCTTGGTTGTGTCCCTTCCCTTTTTGAATCCCTGCAGAAGGCCTTCAAGAGAAGGGGTGGGGAGGCATGTGCTAATCTTACCTGACCGCCCGGCTTGCTAAGGGCCAATTGCGGCCAGACACTTAAGGACCCTCGTCCGCTGGTGAGGTGGACAAGGCAAGGGTAGCCACGTCCACGGACCAGAGAACAAAGCCCTGGAAGTGACTTGCCCAAGGCCCCTAATTACTCCATGGGTTATTGGGACAAGCTAGGACTGGGGCCGGCGTTGGAAGTTTGGAACCCTTTCCTTTGCGGCCAAAGAGTGTTGGGGGCAGCGAGTCAGTCTGGAGTTGTGCACTGGCTCTGGCCGGGCCTTCGGGGTCTTGTAAGGTCGACAGGCTCATCCCTTATCCGCCTCCTCCGCTTCTGGGATGGGAGGTCCTGGCTGCGCCGTGCGGCTGATCGTCGTCTTCTGCCGGGCGCGGCGGCGCGCCCCTGCCCATGGTGCTGAAAAGAGCGCGGCTCCAGCGCGCGAGATAAGCCTGGAAGGGAACAGGGCGCGCTCAACCCGGAAAACCACCTACCCACCCCCTCGGCCCACGTTTCCAGGCCAAAGTCCCCAAGAACGTCCCTGTGGACTTGCAGACCCACAGGGCAGGCAGGTTTCCTTAGTGTGGTGGCCTGAGTGGAACAACAGTGGAAGTAGACGGCATCCCTGTTTGGGAGAACTGGTTTGGAACTTTGCCCTCAACAGGGCCTTCATTCTTTGGGTTACAATTAAGTTTTAGTTATTCCAAGACAGGAGCAGGAAGTCCTCCAAATGCATGTACAGGCTAGTAGAGTGGTTAAGAGCAGTTGGCTTAGAATGACCCAGACATGGGTTCAAATTCTGGTGGCTGCTAACTGATGGTTTTCAATTAACCCCTCCGCTGCCTCTGTAAGGCCCATTTTCCTCACCTGTGAAGTTAGGGCAGTGAAATGGTGGCCACTTCGTTGGGCTGTTGTGTTGATTCCATGGTAGCTATTACTACTAGCCTCTTCATTAGTCTCGAATTCTTCTCTCATTCTCCCAACTGGAGAACGGGGTAGGGTAGAGGGCTTTTTGTATTAATTTGAATTTTCCTCTGGATCTCTGCTCAGTTAGAAATGGCACAAGGCCACCCACCCCAGACTGTGACCTTTCTCAGCTTAGGTATATCCTTCCTGACCTCCAGGATTATAAGACCAGATGTCCCTTAGGCAGCTCAAAGGAAACATGTCCGAAATGGAATTCTTCTCCCTTAGCCCCAATCCAGTGCTGTCTTCTGTTCCTGACCTCACAAAGTGGCATCACTCAGGCACACGCACTAGAGACCTGGGTCATCTTGACTCTCTCACACACACAGTGCCCACATCCAGTTAACCCTCAAGTCCTGTTGATTTTGCCTTCTCATTTTTTCCCCTTGACTCTGGTCCTTCTTTTACCTCCTTATGACCACTGCCCTAGCTCAGGCTCCCATCTCTCCCATGGAGAGGCCTCCTAGCTGAACTTCCGATCCCTAAGAGAGACACCCTTCCCTCTATCCTCCATGCAGCAGCCAGAGTTCCCATATAATAGGCAAACAGTGTCACTCACCTGTTCAAAATCCCCAAGTGGCATCTAATGGTTCATGAGGCAAAGGCCATATGCCGAAAGAGGATTGTGTAGTGTGAGCTGTGAAACGATATGAATTCCCTGCAGGACTGGGAAGGCCACAAGCAAGTTCCTTACCTTGTCACTCCACTTCCCCATCTGTAAAGTGAGAATAATAATATTACATTTTAGGGTTTGGATCAGGGTAAAGCTAGGCTACTATAACAGAGATTCACCAAGAATTCAGTCTGAGATGAACATACCAGGTGAATGGGTAGTTCTGTTCCATGACGTCATTCAGGGACCCAGGTCCCTTCCCTCCTCTTCCTCCACCAACTCTTAAGTCCTTGTCCTCCACATGGTTGAGGCTGTATTGCCATGGGTCCCAGCCAGTGTGAAGAGGAAAGAAGGTAGAGAGGAGACTCACCCACAGTCTTAAAACTTAGACTTGGTAGCATAGCCCACTTCTGCTCATATTCCACAGAAAGAATGCGGTCACATGTCTCACCTAACTGCAGAGCGGCTGTGTACCTAGGAAGAAGGGAAGAAGAGATTCTAGTGGGCAGTGAGTGACAGTCTCCACTAAAGGACTGTTGTCAATATTAAATTTTATTCATTGCTGTGACAATTATTTGTTTTTATTCTCACAAATCACACATGCTTGTGTTCAGACCCTTGTTGTATCACCCTCCCTTTCACAATGCCTCGTTTGCCTTGACATTTATCCTCCAAAAATACTGGCCTGCTTGGGATTTTCCCCTTATACACCACTCACACACCCTTCCGTGCTTTTTTTGCATTGCAACCCCCCTTCTCCATCCACACTTCTTTCTGGCTGCCTCCAGCACAGACATCGCCTCTTCCTGGATGCTTTCTCTGAGCTCTTTCTCCCTCCTCTCTGCCCCCATGATGTCCCCACATGTGACTATCCTCATATTCACAGATGGTAAGCAATGACCTGCTTTCTCCACTGGTCAGTGATAGCTGCTTGAGGGCAGGGACTGTGTCTAAACATCTTTGTGTCTCCAATGAGCAGAACATTAAGTGGATCAGATGCCACATGTTTTGAGAACGAGTGAATAAGTGAGCAAGTTGACTAAATGAATGAAAGTCTTTGCAGTTATTTGTTTAGAAATTTCTATCCCTCCAGATGGCCTAGTACGTAAAGGCCGAATGAAAGTTTATTGAATACTTGATTATAGAGACCCATTCCCCTTCCTGCCTCATACTCTCCTCAGAGCCAAAATAACCTTGGCAGTCTGCTGGTCTATTTTAGCCTAGGTAAGGCTGAGTTATCACAGCAGCATCATTGTTTCTGAGCTCGCTGGTGACATGGCCAATGGGCGTGTGTGGGTGATCCCTCCTGAGACAGTCCAAGTGAGTCAATGGAAAGAACATGGGGTTTGACAGCTCTCTCAACTCTAGTGCTTCCTAATTCTATGACCTTGAGCAAGTTACGTAGCCTCTCCAAGTCTCAGTTTCTTCACCCATAAAAATGGAGAAGATCTACCCAAAGGATTTTATGAGGATTCAAATGAGGTGACAGATATTTGCATTCACTGCATGTTACTGTGAGCTCTTTGCATCATCACCAGCCCTGCTAACTCTGTTGGACTAGTTATTTATTGCTGTGTAACCAATCACCCAAAACCTAACCACTTAAAACAGGAAACACTTGTTATCTCAGTTTTTGTGGGTCAGTTTTCATGGCTTAGCTAGTGCCTCTGGTTCAAGGTCTCTCATGAGGTTATAACTGGGGCATTAGCCAGGGACGTGGTCTCATCTGAAGGCCTGACTGGCTTCTCAGCTCCCTCCTGTGGTTTTGCTGGCAGGATTCAGCTCCTGGTGGGCTTCTGGACTAAGGGCCCCAGTTCCTAACTGGCTCTTGGCCAGAAGCCCCCTCAGTTCCTTACCATGTGGACCTCTCCATAGGGCAGCTCACTACATGGCAGCTGGCTTCCCTCCATGCAAACAAGCAAAGTGGGGGGAGGAGGGTGGCACCCAGGATGGAAGCCACATCTTTTTTGTAATCTAATCTCAAAAGTGACATCCCATCACCTCTGCCATTCTGTTTGCCAGAGAAAAATCACTAAATCCAGTCCACGGCCAAGGGGGAGGGGCTCTCACATGGGCATGAATTCCAGGAAGAGGAGGAGGCAATCACTGGGGACCACCTCAGAGGCTCCTTGTCAGGCTGGCAGTAGCAGAAATCTTTCTTACCCACTTTCCACCCTCCCTCAGCCCCCAAGACAGGCCCCCCTCAAACACACCCCTCGCCAGGGTCAAACATGCCAGGGTTCAAAGGCAGAAAGTCCAGGTAATTTGACTCCTGGGGCTGAAACAGATGTCTCCCTGTCCCCCAGTGCTGGTTGGCCCAGGAGGGGGACTGCTAAGTGAGCATTTGAGCCACCCCAGCTGATCTTTGACATCCATTTACGGCTTTCACAGGCCTCCCCACCCCCACTCCTGCAGGCAGAGATTTAGGATGTCTGGGGCCTGGACACTGTACCCACCGAAGGGAAATTTACTGCCTCTAGAGAACCAGGGCCTGACTTGGGGTCTTGAATGCATCTTTTTCCCCTTTGCCTCTGCTTTATTAGGTTAATCATTGCTTGAATCGGTTGCCATGGTTTGGGCAAACCCATGGCGACTCTATAATGAAGCCTGAAAGACTCGGACCCCATTTATCATCCCCAGTGTTTGGGAGGCCCAGAGCCTCGCCTGCCTCCTCCCGGGCCTGGGCACCACCCTTCTGCCTGGGCCGCCCGACCCCTTTTAAACGAGGAATGAACAGGTGGCGACTTGGAAGAGGAGACCTACACAGGTGGAGTGTACCGCACGCCCTGTCACCTCACACACACACACACATTTGTGCACACACACATGCATACACACGTACACACAAACTTACAACTCTCTACCCCGGGGTCCAAACACAGGCCAAACACACAGGCAGCTCTGCCAGATTTATTTATTTTTTCTGGGGAAGGGGAAGGAAATTAATGATTTTCAGATAGAAGGGATCAGTGGCTGCCCTTAGAAATCGGGGAGCTCTGTCTCAGAAGATCCGGGTGTTATGCTTTTTATCCCCCAAGCACAGATTAAACAGCATTGCAATTCAGCAATGGGTTGGGGACAGGTGAGGCAAGGGCCAGTGGGGAAACTGAGGCATGCGGAGGCTCAGCACATGTTCAAGGTCACATGGTGATGACACAGTCAGGGAAGAACCAGTCTCCTAGGTCAGATTTTTTTTTTTTTATTTTATTATGGAAAATTTCAAAAATAAAAGAGCATAATGAATTCTCACCCAGATTCAACAATTATCAACTCAGAGCCCACCATACATCACCCACACCTCTACCTACTCCCCCAGCACAACCTCTGGTATATTTTGAAGTAAAAACCCGGACATCATACAATTTCAGTGATAAATACTTCTCTAGCGTCCTTCGGCTCAGCCTGAGATGCATGGGCAAGCTTGGCAGCCAAGAGAATTGGCTCTGAAGATGGACACCCTGGGGTTCAAATCTGAGCTCTGCCCCTTCCCAGCTGTGTGACCTTGGACCAATGACCTAATATCTCTGAACCTCAGTTTCCTCAACTACAAAAGGATACAGCATTGCCTATCCCATCAGGTGATAGTCAGAAAAGGAGAGCACACAGGGAAGGGGCCTGCACGGGTGCCAGGTGCAGAGTAAGCCTGCAGTGAGTGGAGCCTTGTGTGAGCCCTGCACTTGTTACCCCTGTGCTGCCGGCAGCGGCTCTAGGCTGCCCTGGCAAGAGGTCAGCTCCTGGCCTCCAGCTTCCAGATCTCGTGGTAGAATCCTCTGGCATGAGGGCGGTGGTCTCTACCTGCCACAGGACCCTGAGAATTCAGACCTCAGTGGGGAGCCTGGCTCCAGGAGCTGACAGCCACCAGCCGTGGCTGCCCACGGGCTGCTCGGCCCTGTGCCATGAGTGGCTCTCCACCTCCAGCCCCATGGGGAAAACCAGACACGCCTTCTCCTTGCATCTTTGGGCCTTCTGACCCCATTTGTGAGCAGGTGCTGATATGCCTGCCTGATGGTTGCATGTGTGTGCACACGCTTCTGTGTGTGTACATGCGTCTGAATGTGTGTTGTCCCAAAGCAAAGACATGAAGGCGTGAGCATAGTACAGAGGCTTCCTAGAGGAGATGGCGGGACCGAGCTCTGCCGATCAGGTAAGCTGAGAACTGAAGAAAGGGCTGGGCAGGGGCTCTGTGGAGGCAGGGAGCACGGGAAGGGAGGTCTGTGTCCCCTGTGTAGATGAGGCCTGAGTCCCAATAGCTGTCTTGTCCAGGTTTATTCCAAGAAATCACCCCAAGCCCCAGGTTCCAAGCCATGAACAGTACTCCTGGGCTGTAGGGGTGTGTCCTGCACACCCTCTCCCCCATCTCCCATCTTTTTTAATGGCAGCTGATTTTTTTTAATTGAGTGCTTACCATATCTGAGCACAGACCTAGTGTTTTTGTTTCTTAGTCTGTAAAATCAGAATTATTCTTTCCATTTTACAAATGACAAAACTGAGGCTTAAAGTAGCTAAGTAACATATTCAAGGTTACCCAGCAAGAAGTGGAGTCAGATTCTGAACCCAGGCTTTCTTGGCCCAGAGCCTGTGCTCTTGACCGCTGTTGTATCACACTACCAATATACTTCCCTTTCCCTTTTAAGTTTTATTTTGGACATTTTCAAACACACCCAAAAGCACCATCATTTAGCTTCCGCAACCATCAATTCGCGATCAACCCTGTTTCACCTCCACCCACCCTAACCCTGCACACATTCTTTTGTGTGTGTGTGTGTGGAAGATTTTAAAGCAAATTTCAGACAACTATCATCCCACTGGTAAATACTTCATTTCTAAATATAAGGGCATTTTTCGAAAACACAACCACCAAGGCATTTTCACACCTAACGATATTAACTAACAATTCTTTAATCAGACCTAAAATCCAGCCATATTCAGATGTCCTGAACTGTCTTTTACAAAGCTTAAGAACAAAGACCCTCCCATCTTGGGGGCTCCTCTCTCCCAGCCCGAGAGGGGAACCCGGGGCTTCCAGCTCAGTCTCGACTTCAGGGCAGGGTGGACCGGCCCTGAGCAAACCCTGTCCCATTCCCTCCATGCCCCACAAATCCCACGCTAAAGTTTGGTGACCAACCGTCCTGGTTTGTTTGGGACTGTCCCGGTTGGAGCGCTGAAAGCCCCTATCTCAGGCCACCCTACAAGATGCCGGAAGCCCCCCACAGCACGCCCCCCGCCCCGCCTCCTAGCTCCAGTGCAGAGTCACCCACCGAGAGCAGGGGCAGCCTGCTACTGAATTCCAAGGGCCCTCCAAATAAGTAATTTACCGAAACCTTTGAGAGGCCCAGGCGCTCCGGGCTGCGGCTGAGGAGAGGGCCCGAAGCCCCCCAGCCGCCAGCAGAGAATCAGGGTCTTTTCACACCCATGGGGCCAAATTCAGCAGTCTCCTCCCTCTGTCTTTTTCCCCCTCTCCAGATCTAATGACAATCCAAAGAGTTCCTGATAGGGTTTTAAAAGATGCTCTTTCATTCACCGTCCACCAAGCATGAAAATCCAGCTCGTTTGTCTCCATTCTTCGCCTGGCCGGCCTAGGGCCTGCAACCTCAAACTTGTCACTCACTTTTCACTTCCTTTTGTTGGATTCGCCTTTATTTCATTCTTCTGTCTCCTCTGTGCACCCTCCTCTACCCCTTCTCACTCCATCCCTGTCCTTCTCCTCTGCCCACCCACCCCCGCCCCAGCATTCCCCAGTTCCTCTCTCTCAACACACAAAAAGCAACAGACCAGTCTGGGAACAACTTCAGCCCCCGTGCTCTCCCCCCAACCTCTTCTCACTCACTGCTTTTTAAAAACGGTAGCAAAACCCAGGCTGGGGGATCCAGGATCTAGCCCGGGCTAGACGTGGTCTCTGGGGCTGCTGCGTCCAAAGCTTTGGCTTCACAGCTGTGAAAACTGAAACCCAGAGAGGGAAGAGACTTGAGCAAGGTCACACGCAAGGTCACACCCAGCATTGGTGGCAGAGCAGGGTCCAGCTCTCAGCCTGCACTGCCCCGCTTGGAATTGATGGCGAATCTTCCGTGCCCACAGCACAGCTTATTCCCTCTTTACGATTCTCAGCTCTCTGGCCTAGGGCCATTTCCAGTCCCTCTCTGTGCCCCTGGATTGCTCAACACACAGTACGTGTTCAGTGGCGGCGAGGTTTCTTTTTTTTTTTTTTGTCTTTATTTTTTTAATGTTACACTAAAAAAATATGAGGTCCCCATATACCCCCCACCCCCCTCACCCCACGCCTCCCCCCATAACAACAACCTCCTCCATCATCCTGAGACATTCATTGCACTTGGTGAATACATCTCTGAGCACCACTGCACCTCATGGTCAATGGTCCACATCATTATTAGCAAAACAACTAAACTGAAGGAACTCAGGGGGAAGGTGGCATCCTTCTCTTTGGGCCTCTTAGCAGCCACCTCCTGGGCAGTGGCTTGGTGGCCAGGACTGAGGTATAATGACCCAGTTTCTGGGCCCAGAGGAGAGAGGGGGTAGATAAGAGAGGGTATGTTGCCAGTGGCCAGCTCCCTTACCATACACCTTCTGAGAACAACAGAAACTGGAGAGAAAGGAGAGAGGTGTCCCCGCCCTTCTGCAGGGGGCAGGGCCAATGGACCAGGAATTCCCACCCCCTCTCCCCTCACCAGGGCCCCGATTGCATGGGGGGAGGAGGCAATGGGCATCTCATCTGTGGCGAGATGAAATAAGAGGGAGTAAAAGAAGCAGAAAAGAGTAAGCAAGGGGGAGTAAGAGAAGGTGAAGGCCACAAGGACTGGCTCTCCTGTGCCACACCCTGTGCCAGTGACTGGAGGAGAAAGGCAGCTGCTGGCCCGGAGCCCTGAGGTCCTCGAGGGCCAGGCAGGTTGGATTCCGCAGCTTGTGTCAGACGGAGCTCAGCCTCAGTCTGCAACCTGGCCAGTGCCTTCCTCCTAGAGGCTCCGCTTCTGTAAATGGGACCACTAGCCCCCACCTGGCCAAGCTAGCAACCTGGGAGCCGTCCTCACCTCGCCCTCTGGCTTGGCCTCCAGTGTCTGTGGAGCCCGCCTTCACCTCTCCCTGCTTTCTCCTTTGGCACTTTTTTTTTTTAAGATTTATTTATTTATTTACCCCCTTCCCCTCCTCCCCCCTGCTGTTTTTGCTGTCTGTGTCCATTCGCTGTGTGATCTTCTGCATCTATTTCTCTTTTTGTCTTCTCTTCTCATTTTTTCTCCACTAGGATTCACTGGGATTCTATCCCGGGAACCCCTGATGTGGAGAGAGGTTCCCTGTCAATTGCACCACCTCGGTTCCCAGTCTCTGCTGCGCTTCACCTTGACTCTCCTCTTCTCTCTTCTTCGTTGTGTCATCATCTTGCTGCGTGACTCACTTGCGCTGGCACTGGCCCACTGTGCGGGCACTCACGTGGGCACTGGCTCACCATGTGGGCCTCTTTCTCTTCTTCTGTTTCACCAGGAGGCCCCAGAGATGGAGCCCGGGTCCTCCCATTTGGTAGGCAGAGGCCCTATCACTTGAGCCACATCCGCTTCCCTCCTTTGGCTCTTGACTGACTGTTGTCCCAACCATGCTGAGGGCCCTGTCTGGAGCCCCCTGTCACCTCTGTTTCCAGTGTGGCCCGCATGCCCTATCCTAATATCCCGCTGAGCTCGCGTCTCTCCTCTGCATGGAGCTTGCCTTGGGGGAGAGCGGAGAGCGAGCTGCTTACCTCTTGTGGTCAAGAGCACAGGCTGGGAAACGGACTTTGGCCCAGTGGTTAGGGCGTCCGTCTACCACATGGGAGGTCCGCGGTTCAAACCCCGGGCCTCCTTGACCCGTGTGGAGCTGGCCCGTGCGCAGTGCTGATGCACGCAAGGAGTGCCGTGCCACACAGGGGTGTCCCCCGCGTGGGGCTTCCCTACGCACAAGGAGTGCACCCATAGGGAGAGCCGCCCAGCGCGAAGGCGGGAGCAGCCTGCCAAGGAATGGCGCCGCCCACACTTCCCCTGCCGCTGACAACAACAGAAGCGGACAAAGAAACAAGACGCAGCAGAAAGACACAGAAAACAGACAACCGGGGGAGGGGAGGGGAATTAAATAAATAAAAATAAATCTTTAAAAAAAAAAAAAAAGAGCACAGGCTTAGAGTCAGGCTCCCTGGGCTCAAGTGACAGCTCTACCACCTACCAGTTGGGTGACCTCAGACAACCTCTTTGAGCCTCATCTGGGAAATACAGAAAATTATAGTATCTGTCTCACAGCAGAGTTACAAAGATTAGCTAGACATAGACAATGTACTACAAGATACAAATATAAAACTGCTAATGAAAACCCCCAGTGAGTGTTTGCTGTTGCTGTTGCTAATTATTTTAAAACTTGACCCATCATTTCTTGTGGACAATATTATCAAATGCCTTAAAATAGTCAAGCTTGTTGACCTAGAAATTCCTCCTAAGAAAATCATCCAAAATTGCGTAAAAGTGTATTGACAAAATTATTCATAACATCATATTTTATAATGGTAATAAAATTCAATACAAATGAAATGTTCAACCGTGGGAGACAGAGTTAATTATTGTATGTATCCACAAAATGGGCTAATGTGCAACACTGAAAATTATGTTGTAAAATAATGCTTGTTGATATAGGGAAAAGCTCACAAAAACATGACTAAATGGATAAAGTAAATTGGATTATAAACAAATGCAACATGTTGCAAACCATCAACAAAACACCCAGAATTTCTAGATAAAAGATGATAAGCATTTTTAGAGGCATAGTTTGAAATGATTTGTATAAAAGATATATGCATTTTATGCCTAGAAAACAATCTATCAATCTGTTTCTAACCAAACATGAGATTTGTAGAATTTTCTCTTCTTTTCAAATTTTGTAACATTTTTGCACTGAGTTTGTATTACTTTCTAAGTAGAGGGAAATGTTATCATTTAAGAATTTCAATTAATGAATAAAGCGGTTACTTCTATTTTTTTTTTAAATACAGGGATGGCAGGAATGGTTTATTTGACGTGGAATTTTTGAGTTTGGCAAGGGATAGATGGATCTAGAAGGGCTTACTACAGGTACTCAGGGGCTAAGATGTTAGTGATCAAGGGGCAATAAGGGGAATTTGAGCTATTGCCTCCCAACTCAAAGGCTGAAGACTGTTTCACTTCCCTCTCCAGTTTCCCACTACACCACATGGGATTTGAGGAAGGGATGTAAAGGAAATCGAGCCCTCTGTTGAATTTCCTTCTATGTGCCCTGAACTGTGTGTGGGGGGGGTGGGTGGGGGGGGCAGGGGGACCTCTGGAATTCAAGGTAGATCCAGGCTTTAGGTACCTGAACAGCTCAAGAAATGAGCTCTCCTCTATAAAAGCATTTACCAGAACCTGGTCTTTCACTGGTTAAGCATTAAGGTGGTACAAAATGTGCAACCACTTTAGATTAAAATCTTCCTACAGTGGGGTGAATAGTGTGCCTCCACCTGGAACCTGCAAGTGTGACCTGCAAATATGGAGAAAGAGTCTTTGCACGTGTAATTAAATTAAGCATCTTGAGATCGTCAGGGATTAGGGTGGACTCTAAATCCAATGTGAAGTCCTTTTACAAGGAGAGAAGGAGAAGCAGACCCGGAGGCCCCGAGAAGGCAAAGTGAAGGTGGAGGTGGACATTGGGGTGATGCTGCCTCCAGCCAAGGGACTCCAGGAACCACCAACCAGAAGCTAGAAGAGGCAGGAAAGGAGTCTTCCCTAGAGCCTTCACGGGGAGCGCAGCCCTGCTGACACCTCGATTTCAGACTTGTCGCACCCAGAGCAGCGATAGAATACATGTCTATTGTTTTAAGCCACTTGCTTTGTGATCGCTTGTTATGGAAGCCCTAGCAAACGAAAACACTTTAAAAGTATCACCTCTTTCTGTATCTCCTTAGAGAGAGCACATGACATAAGTCAAGTGTTTGGCAAATAGTATGTTAGCAATCACCCAGTTCTGTGGCTCCTGGGATGTGCTCGCTCCTCCATGGAATGGCCCCGGCTGCTGTGGGGATCTGAGCTCTTCTCTCCCCTGTTC
Organism: Dasypus novemcinctus; assembly: GCF_030445035.2. Lineage (NCBI taxonomy): Eukaryota > Metazoa > Chordata > Mammalia > Cingulata > Dasypodidae > Dasypus > Dasypus novemcinctus. Next base: position 78,556,629 of record NC_080678.1, on the reverse strand, counting down.
TTTCCCCAGCTATTCCAGGTTGCCTGCACCCCGTTCCTGGAGTGCTGCCCCTGATCATCTGTGGCCTGGGGAGCCAGTTATCCAAGTTCAGTGGTTTTGTTTGCAAAAGAAGAATCAATGGACTCTAAGTGTGGCCTTTCCTGTGGGCCTTTCCTGACGATGAGGTGCGTGAACTTTGGGTCTTGGACTTTATGCCATTTGGATGATGCCAGAATATGGGAGGGAGGGGCCTTCATCTAGTGAGGTAAGGTCAGAGATTCCTGGTACCAGCTTGGGGACTCTCAGGAGTACAGGTGTCAGGTGGACCTAAACTTGCTGCAGTAGGCAGAGTGCCCAGTCTATGGGTTTGTGAGAGGAAAGCATTTCTAGAATGACTGAGGTGACCCAACTTAAGTCGAGAGAAGAATCAGGAGACTGCCTGGAGGAAGTGGACCTTTGAAGGAAGGGAAAGCCTCGGGGCAAAGAGGCAGTAACAGATAGGGAAATGAGCATGGGATTTGAGCCCAACGACTCGGTTTGAATCCCAGCTCACTCACTGGTAAGATTTTGTGGCTCTTCTTCCAGACTTTTACATACATTTAAAGAAAAAAAGGGTCCTGTACTTGTTGTCATACTATGTTTATTTCACTCGATATATTACGAACATCTCTCAGTGTCAATGAAATTTGGAAATACATCTAAATATAGAAATATAACATGACCATTTTAATTGCCATGTTAATTGCTTTCGTCTCTTCATCTTAAATAGTGCATAGAACCTGCCTATGTGCTAGGGCTAAGATTTAAAGGAGAAAGCTTGTGGGCCTATGTGTGGCTCACTGGCACTTGCAGAAAGGAGTTGGTGCCTTTTATTGGCCATCCTGCCTAGGGGACTAACACTCCAAAGAGCAGGCTGGACCACAGGAGGCGGGGAGAGGGTGGCAGGAAAGAGCAGGCTTCTGGCCGCTCCTCATCCATCAACGCTGACAAACCTGGTCCCCGTGCGGTCTGCAGCCCCAGCTGCTGAGCAACGGCAGGTATGGAGAAGGAGCCCCTCCTGGGGCCCTCGGCACCCTCCTCTTAGGTCAACAGACAGAGCAGGCTCTGTTGGCCTGGTTGGGACAGGGAAGATTAATGGAGCAGGTGCAGGCTGGGACGGGGCAATCACCTGGCCCGACAAGGTCCCTCCTGGAGACTGAATGCCTGACCCAGGCCAAGAACCCAGCCTGATGTCACTCAGGCCGGGCTCAGACGTGACTGGGGGTGAGCTGGAGCCAGCTGGGCCACCTCTGCTGCCCACTCCCATTCCAGTCCCTCCTGGCCTCCCCTGGCCTCACTTGGGGGGCCCTCAGAGGGGCCCCTGGAGCCCAGCTGGGGGAACGCAGTTTTAAAATAATTCTTTTCTTGTTTTTCCATTTGCTGAGTAATTCATTATAGAAAAAGTTAGATTAGCAAGATATTTTAAATCACCTGTTAGTCTAACCACCCAGAGATTACCGCCACTAACATTTGGAGGATATTTTTGCAGACTTTTACACACGCATGTGAATTAGAGAGAAAGAGAAAACACTCTATACTTACCTTGTCATCTTTTTCTGCTTAATATATTATGAACCTATTTTAGTGTCAGTCAAAATATAGATCTATGTCATCATTTTAATTGTACATATAGTCTGTGTGTTGAGGTAAAGGGTCAATTTATTTCACCAAAAATCCCTATTGGATATTTTGGTTGTGTCCTATTTTTGTCCTTTATAAATAACACTGAGTTGACCATTTATATAAATAGATCTTTTTATTATTTCTTTAGGAAAATGTCTTAGAAATGGAACTGCTGGGTCAGAAGGTTTAGAGGATGTGTTCTTTTTACATCTTTTAATTCATATTGCTAAAGGGTTATACCTGAGTTTATTGGCCCATCCTGGCCTGGGGTGAGTGAGGAGGGAGTGGTGGGGGGTGGGAGGGGACCATGGACAGATATTGGGATGGGGGCAGTCTAGCATGGATCTCACCCTCCAGGAGTTTGTCCCTCAGTCTCCCAGCTGGAGAGAGAAGTTGCAGAATAGGCAGGTAAGGAAGCCAATGGACTTGAGAACTGGGCACCCTGGGAGCAGCCGAGAAGTCCGAGTGGAGAAAGAAACACTCTCCAGAGGAGATGAAGTCAGGGAAGACTTCCCAGAGAAGGTGGAATTTTGGCTGGCCTTGGAAGGTGGGACAGGTGTGCCTATCCAACACACATATTCCAGGTGGGGCAAAGGGGCGGGAAGAAGTGCCCACATACCCAAATTTTGTTTTAGAGAAGAAGGCAGCCAGAACCTGCCCTTAGTCATGGAGTCCTCTCCCTGCCCGTGATGTTGCTGAACCTTCCAGAGGGCACAGCCTTGCCTCGTGGTCAGACCTAAAGTGAGAGCAGAGGCGGGCCCCACACGTTGCTTTGTCACATTGAATAGCAACTCCCTGAATAGACCTGCCATCAGTTTCCCATTTGCAAAAGGAGACGATAATTCTATCACTCTCACACAAAGGCTGTAAGGACTGAGGGAGATGCGTGGGATGGACCTTTGGAAACTGGGATTAATCTAAGGGATTAATCATTAGAAAGAAAAAGTGACCTAATTTTCTGTCCCCAAAGCTAAATTGTATCATATTTCCCTGCTCTCATCCCTAACCCATTTTCGTTTGCCTCCAGGGTCCTGAGACCCTGACAGGTTCGGCAGCTCAGTGAAGAACTCCGTGGTCCAGATCCCCGGGGCCCAGTGGGGAGGGAAAGAAAAAGACACCTACCAGGTGCTGGCCCTCCATGCTCATCCTCAACCGCATCCTTACAACATCCCTGGGATAATGGACTTGTTTGCCCCATTCAACAGATAAAGAAACTGAGGCTCAGAGCATTTGGTCATTTACCTTGGTTGAAAGAGATGGTGGGCACCCAGGATTCAACCCCAGGTCTCTCTGGCCCCAAAGCACTTGATCCTGCCTTGGTCAGGCTGTCACCAGAGCGGAGCTCAGCATCACTGGGGATAGAAGCTCTTTGGGGAACATCTAGTCTCACCATGGGGGAGGATTTCTGGGGTTGGGGAGTGTGGGATCTGAAGCGATGGGGATGGAAGGCCTGGACTCTCATAGTCCACTCCCTTTTCCCCCCACCCCAACATCACCACTGGCCTCTTTTGCGTGGGGCAACCAGCTGTGACCTGACCTTGTGCCTCTGACAATGATTTAACCACTAGGGGTCAACCTATCAGAGGAGGAAGTGGAGCCTTAGCTCCAGCCCTTGACTCTGCCACTAGCTGAGGGATGGGAGAAAGAGAGTCCAAGGAAAGGCCAGGGATCTTTGTTTCTGCCTGCATTTCCCCCCCTGGGGCCCACCACAAAGCACCAGGGACCCACGGAGCCCCTGAAGTTCTGTGTCTGCTCCTCCACCCTGTACAAGTCCAGCTTCCTTTAGTGAAAACTCAGGGAGCTCTGAAATTTTATCACTCCTCTCTCCTGCCCATCAGGGGAAAGCCCTGCTGACCACAGAGTGCAGCAGGAATCTCACAGGCCTGGAAATTCAGAGACCCGGGTTTGTCCCCCAGCCTCCTCACTGACGGTGCAGAGGCCCCAGTGCAAGTGCTACCAGGGGCCACACAGGCAACAGGAATGAATGGTTGTGGCCACCTGGAGAGGCCACAAACCCCTAGAGGGCCCAGCTGCTACTTAGGTCCAGCCCACTTTTTCTAGGCACCAGAAATAGGAAAATCCTTGGGGTTCAGATTGCCACGACTTTCAATTTTTCAAGAGAACTTAGAAATCCCAATTTGTATGTTAAATTTCCCCAAATGTTAGCAACTAATTTGGGGAAAATAATTCAAATCTAACTTAGACCAAACAAAAGAAGTCTATGGGCTGTTGGTAGCCTTGGGATAGAGCCTCTGGCCCATATACAGAAAGCATAAAGGCCACTATAATATCCGTGATTAGATATTATGTAGCATAACCCCTTTGTTTTAGGTGGGGAAACTGAGGCCAGATTGAGGGGTGGGCATAGCTTGGTGAAGGTACGCAGAAAGTTAGTGGCCCAGCTGGCAAGGAATCTACTTCTCCTGCCCCTGGTCTATGCTCTTCCCATGACTTGCTTGGATCAAGGGGCCAGTGGACACCTTGATTCTGAGCAGGGGAGCAAGAGGAGGAAAGCTGAGGCCTTCCCTCCCTGCCATGCTCATGTGAGGCGCCTTCCTTCAGGCTGGTGTGGGTGCAGGGCTCCAGCACACTTCCACACTCGGCACCTGTGTGCCCCTCCACCTTTTCCCACCATTGCTTCCTACCACCCCCATTCCAGGACGCCAGCCTTAATCCTCTGTGGTGAAGCACACGTGGCAGGTGGTGGAAGGGGACTATTATCCTTGTTCTATTATCCAAGCCACCCTTTCTGTGTGGTGGAGGGAGTATCTCCATAAATAATACTGATTTGCAAGCCAATTAAGAAATTAGACAAAGGAAAGACAGAAAGAGACCAAATAGCACATTTACTGATTTTGGAAAACATGACTCAGGGTTGTGGGCAAGTCCGCTTCCTAATAATGGAATTACTCAGACTTACCCATAAAATCACAACCAACTCTGCACCATCAGGATTTTTCTCTACTCACAAGGGCAGAATAGAAATGTGTGTTCTCCACAGACAGCTTGCACCTAGAAAAAGGGACCCGACTACCTAAACCAGACAGCTCCTGCCAAACTCAGCAATCAGATAAATCATTCGATATTCCCTGGAGCAGAATGAGGGAGAGATCAAAGACAAGGCCCAGGTAATGGGCCTCCCAACACACAGAAGGAGAGATCAGGCTTCCATTTTATCTCCACTTTTGAGTTAGTAGCTATACCTCTTTGTTATTCATTTAGTAATTGCTCTAGGGTTTACAATATGCTCAGTTACTTACTACCAAATGGTATTATACCCCTTCATGTATAATGCAAAACTTTACAACAGAATATAGACTTTCATTTTCCCCTCCCATCTTTTGTGCTATTGTGCATTTTACTTCTACATGCTACAAACCTCAAATATATTGTTATTATTTTTACTGTATACAATTAATTATATTTCTGAAATTATTTTATTTTATATTTACTCACATATTTACCATTTCTTGCTCTCTTCATTCCTTTGTTTCAATTCAAGTTTCCATCTGGGATTTTCCTTCTACCTGAAGGATTTCCTATACCATTTCTTATAGAGCAAGTCTTCTAGCAACAAATTCTACCAGTTTTAATTTGTATAGAAAGAAATATTTATTTCATCTTCAGTTTTCACTGGGGATTGAATTCTAGGTTATGCACTGGTTTTTCTTTCAGCACTTTAAAGATGTTTCATTGTCCACTGGCTTGTGTAATTTTGGGTGGAAAGTCTGCTGTCATCATCATCTTTGCTCTTGGGTGTTTTTTATTTATAAGGCATGAGGTTTGATTATGGATGGAAGGATAATATAAAGACACTCAGGTGAAAAGCGAAAGTCTTTATTACTTACAGCTCTAAATGAGAGAAGGCTGATATACAGGCGCACACAGGGGATTGTAACTAGAGACAGGAAACATCAAACTGAACTATAGGAGACAGCTTAAGCATGGCAAATTAGGTGGGGTTAGTTGAGTTTCACAGTATCCCTGTGGGTTAACCTAGCTGAATAATTTCATGGGCTCCAGGACACAGAGACTATCCCTGGTTGTCAGGTACCTGGCCCTGGACAATTATGCTGGAAGCATAGTGGCCCAGGAGTGGTCAGCATAAGGACTTAACCGGATGCTCAATAAAGGGAACTGATAGGCCTCTAGTCAGGGTCTCAAAACTATGTCAAGACAGCGTCTTATATTATACTTGGTCATAATGACTTTTTTCTCTGACTGCTTTCAAAATTTTTGTCTTGACCATTGACTTTCAGCAGTTTGATTTTAATATTCCTGGGTATGATTTTATTTGTGTTTACCCTGCTTGGAGTTCACTGACATTCTTTAATCTGTGGATTTATAGTTTTCATCAAATTTGGAACATTTTTGCCCATTATTTCCTCAAATATTCTTTCTATGCCCACTCCTCCTTCAGAGTCTCCAATTGCATGTATGTTAGACCATTTGACATTGTTCCACAGGTCATTGAGGCTCTGTTTATTATTTTTTTTCCTCAATGTTTCTTCTCTCAGTGCTTCATTGGATAGTTTCTAAGGCAATGTCTTCAAGCTCACTGGTCTTTTCTTCTGCATTGTCTAATTAGTTGTTCAATCTATTCAGCAAAATTTCATTTCAAATTTTGTATATTTTTCATCTCTAAGAGTTCCATTTGGGCCTTTTTATCTTCCATTTCTTTCCTCATGGTATTCATTTTCCCCTATAAACTGTTGACCATAATAAGCATATTTGTAATAGTTGTTATAGTATCCTTGAATACTAATTCCTTCATCTTTTATTTCTGGGTCTATTCTATTGATGGATTTTTCTCTTAATTATGAGTAACTTCCTCCTCCTCTTCCTCTTCATCTTCCTCCTCCTCCTCCCTCTCCTCCTCCTCCTTCACATTTCTAGTAATTCTTGATTGGATGATGGAAATTTAATTTTACATTGTTGAGTACTGTATTGTGTTTTATTCCATTAAAGAGCATTGCACTTTTTTCTGGCAAGCAATTAAAAGCCAGTATGATCTCTTTGAGACTGGTTTTTAAGCTTTCTAAGGGTGGGGCTATAGTAGTCTTTACACTAGAGATAGCTAGCTCCCCTATAGAAAATCCCCTATAGAAGATCCCAAAAGGATCTCTTATTGCATAGTATCAATGCCTTGTATATTCAACAATGTCTCTCTACCCTGGTTAGTGAGAAATCCAATTATTTCACATGTGTGAGCTCTGAGGATTTTTTGTCCTTTAGCTCCCCAGTAATTGTTCTTCATCTGGAAGTTGTTTCCTGACCAACTTCATGGATTTTTATTCATCTAAAGCCTCAAGGGAATCCGATGTAGATTTCTGGAGTTTTCTCTGAAAATATCCCTTCTCTCCATTACTCTGCTTCGCAAATCCTTTATACCTCAACCTCTCAAACACTGCAATCTGTCTTGTTAGCTCAACAAGAAGACTGGGTTTTATTTGGGCTCCCTATCGCTGCATACAGACGAGATAGTGCCTCCAGGCAGAAAGCCAGGGTGCTCAAAGAGCTTAACTAATTTGTTTCCCTTCTCTAAAGGATTACAATCCTGTGCTGCCTGTTGTCCATTGTCTGAAAACTGTTGTTTCATATATTTTGTCTCATTTCTAGCTGTGTATGGCAGGATGGTAGCTCTGGTTCCTGTTACTCCCTTACAACTAGAAGCAGAAGTCTAGAAAGAAACATTAGGAGTGAGGGAATGTTCTACCATTAATAGCTCCTGTATGAGGATGAGGACCTAGCTCATTTTAAGATCATGCTTGTGCTCTGAGGAATGTTGTATTTGATCACCTAGCTACATAGCTGTGTGGCACAATGGAAAGGATCAGGGATCCGTAATCTATATCTACCCCCTCATGGTCTGTGGTGGCTTTTTAAAAAATTTTGTCTTCTCCACGTGCTTTCTCCCCTATTCCTGATTACAGTATCCACCTCCCTTTGGAGAACTGATTCTCTTCAATTTCATATAGTTCTGCTTGGGCTGTCAACCAGAGGCCACAGTGATGGATATGTGACCCATACTTCACCAATCAGGGCTCCCCAACCCCACTAACCCAGTTATTGGTTTGAGGATGCGAACCTGATCTAAATTGGGGCAATCAGAAACCTTCCCTAAGATTTTGTACAGGGAGTCTAGGAAAGAAAAGCTTTTTCCTGGGGCATCAACTAGGCAGGATTGATGTAGATCTACAGCTTTCTGCACACACATTCTACCTCCCTACCTACCTCTGCAGTAGAAAAGATCAGGAGAGAAGGCCTGAGCCAAAACCTGAGTGATGTCCCACATATCTAGGAGGCCAGTTCCACCTCTGCATTTCCTGGTGTGAACAAATAAAAATTCTGCTGGTTTGAATTGGTTTTCTGTCACTTTTACACTAAAAAGAAAAATTTGACTACTTCTTGTCTCTGGGTCTTGGGCCAGGTATCTTCGAAGTGCACTATATATTCTCTAATGCATAGACAAGATGATCCATTGGTGTGTGGGAGGAAAATATAATATCTCCTATTTTTTTAAGGAATTTTTTATGGTCTTTTTTTTTAAAGATACATAGATCACACAAAATGTTACATTAAAAAAATATAAGAGGTTCCCATATACCCCACTCCCCACCCCCCACATGCCAATATCTCCTATTTATAGCAGGCATTTTCCAGAGGGAAAAGGATATCTTGGAATGACAGGATAGCATGTGCAATGGCATGTCCTCTGAGGGGCCAGGGCTGGGGTCTGTCTCAACATTATCTCCCCCAGCACCAAGCACAGGACCTGGCTCATAGTTGGCACCAAACAAATAATTGTTAGGTGAATTAATAAATGAATATGAATGGGCGAAGAATGTTTAGATAAGTGCTTAAGGTGGGGTATAGAGTGCATAGCATGTGGATGTGGAAGATGAGGAGCAAGAGATAGGACTTTTGGGAAGGGCAGGGCATAGACATCTTAGAGCAGGGGATTTCTATGCTAAGATTTGGGTTTAGAAGGCTCTCTTTGACTTCTGGTGAAAGACTGTGTGCAGTGACATTTTTTAAGAATCTATTTGCAGGGAAGTGATTGGGCTCCTGTCCACCATATGGGGAGTCCAGGGTTTGATTTATGGGGCCTCCTGGTGAAGGCAAGCTGTTCTGCATGGCAAGCTAGCCCAAGCACAGCGCTGATCCACACGGTGTGCTGGCCCACATGGCATGCTGGCCCACATGGAATGCTGGCTCATGCAGGAATGTTTGCCTGCACGGAGTGCTGGCCCATGCAGAAAGCTGGTGCAGCAAGATGACGCAACAAAAAGAGATAGAGTGGAGAGACAATAAGAGATACAGCAGACCAGGAAGCTGAGGTGGCACAAGAGATTGAACACCTCTCCCCCATGCTGGAAGGTCCCAGGATCGGTTCCTGGTGCTGCCTAAAGAGAAGACAAGCAGACAAAGATAAATAAATCTTTTAAAAAAATAATTTACTGCAATAGCCAAGTTTGAGATGATGGAGACTTGGGAGATGAAGGATGGTGCTGATTTAAGGGCAGGATTGCCTTGGTGACTGGATGTTGGGGCACTGCAACAATGAGGTGGGAGAGGTTTTGGTCAGAAAGGGGAATGAGAGGTGTCATGACAGAAGTGAATGAATCAGGGGAGACCCAGGGGGTTCCACTTTGGGAGCCTAGGATAGAAAATATCTGGATGAGGAGAAAGTTTGGAAGAAACAGTACTTGTGGTTTTGAATTAAGACATTCAGATGGAGATGTCCCATAGACCATGGGATTTGTCAGAAATGGGGATACAAATTTGGGAGTCATCAGGGAAGGCATAATATTAAAACAATGAGAATAGTTACAGATGAGAAGGCCAAGGAATGAACCAAAGCACATTTAAGGGGGGTGGTACCAAGACTGCCAAATTACAGTACTCCAGAGGATACCTGTAGTCTACAGACTATATGGAATATAGTTATCCATCTATTCTCTATCTACCTATCATCTGTCTATCTCTCTATCTATCTATCGCCTCCCTACAGCAGATGCCCTGGTCAGGACCCATGAGTGACTCACATGGATATACTCAGAGAGGTAGGAGCAGCCCAGGGAGAGTGGTGTCCTGGAAGTCAAGAAAGATGAGTCTCAAGAAGTAGGGGTCAAACACCACAAGGAAGTAAAGGGGAATAGGGACTGGAAATGAATAGTTCTCAAGGAAATACAGAATCAGCTCCACCACCGACTAGCTGCTCTTCTCCGGCAAGTTCCCGGGCCGCAACCACCTCCTAGAGCAGCCGCGGTTAAAGGAGTTAATCCTCCCAAGCGCCAAGAGAGTGAGCTCTCAGGGAATGCGGGCTCCTGCTTTTATTATTATTATTCTCTTTTCCCCTTGACTGCTTCAGCCCGTGCTGACCACCCCCGTCTCGGACCTCCCCCTCTGCCTCCCTCCCCAAGCCCCTGGCTGACTGGCCACCTCTGGAGGACCTGGGGCCCTGGGTCTCTGGGTCGGGCCGGCCCCTGGCACGAGTCTCCTCTCTCCCACACTCTGGGAGGCTCTGCGGAGCAGCGGGCCGCAGGGAGCAGGAAGTCCCAAAGCCCGGAGCGAGGCCCAGAGGCCAGCGGTGGGTGGGCGGCGCTTCCTCCGGGCCACGCCCCCAGCCCCTTCCTCAGACCCGGGTTTACCTGAATTTCACCTTGTTTAGCCCGGCGGGTGGGTTAGGGTTGGGGGTGGGGAGTCAAAAGGGGCTTGGAATCCCCCCCAGCGCCCTCGGTCCTAGGGGGTCCTGCGACTGCCCCCCGACTTTCTGAGCAGGAGAGCTCAGTTAGCTGGCGGAGGGGGAAGGGGCGTGGAACGAGCGCGAGGAGCCTCGGGGCGCGCTGTGTGGCCTGCAGGCCGCCGGCTTTGGAAGGCCGATTTGCTCTGGCTGGGGCGGAGGAAGCGAATGCTAATTTCCTCCCCAAGGGGGTCTGCGGCCTTTCCTCTCCGGCCCAAAGGGTCGGGGGAGCGCGAGGCCGGGCTTTCCTGTCGGCTGTCCTTTGACTGCCGTCGTCCTCGCCCTCCCCCAGCCCGCGCACACCTCCTGGGACCCCAGGGACCACCCCACGATGCACCTGCAGAAAGGGGGTGTTCTTTCTTCACGCTGCCCAGGGAAGAGGCTAGTTGCATAAGCTAAACCCTGGGGCGGCCCCAAACCTCGCTGGGGTTTAGCAGCATCGTGGTCCTCGGCTTATGTTCCTTTGTAGAGGCAGTTTCTGCTTTTTCTATCTGCAGTTTAGGATATGCATTTTTCTCTTTGAATAATACACTTTTTAATTTATAGTAAAGACATTTAAAGAAAAATGATTAGTTGGACGCGACAGAGGCACAAAGTGCAGTCCAGAAGTTGTGCGTATGGGTGGGTGGGCTCTCCTGCAGCACCCAGGTGACTCCCTGGGAGGAGGCCCTGCCTGCCCAAAGCCTCCAGGGACCCGGAGCTCCCAGGCAGGCCCTCTGGCTGACCGAGGGTGCAGTTAGGGTCCCCACTGCTCCCCAAGGGCCGAGGGCTTTGTTCCTCTTCTCCTTTTCTGGTCTGGTGTGAGCCTACACACATACACACACACACGTGCAGACTCCCCCTCCCTTCCCTCTCCCACTCTCCCCCTCCTCTTTGGGGGTCCTTTGTGAGGTAATTGGATTTCTCCCCTTGTTAGTTTGCAATGAAAATGTCATCTATTCCCGGCCACTGCCAGGGAGGGGCCGAGCCCCCATTCAGCAAGCCCGGCCCAGAGCTGTGAAGCTATTCAGGCCTCCAGCCTCCCGCCTGGGCAGGCAGCTGCAGGTCTCCCGGCCAGAGCCCCCTTCCCCTCCCTGCCCCTAGCAGCGAGCCCAGCCCTGGGCTGCTGCTCTCACCTCCGCCCACCCCCAGCAAGCTGGCCCTGGAGGAATTTGATTTTAAGAGCCCTTCCCCTACCTGGGAGTGTGGGCACAGGGGAGGAGAATGGGAGGGAGAGGAAGAGAGGAGGCTTCCCCCATGGGGGACGTTCCATGGAAGTTTCAAGACATTAGGGGCACTGGAAAAGCACCTAAGAGAGACTGGCGAAGGACAGGCTGAGGCAGGATGGCTATGGCGACCGGCCCCTTGGAGATCACTGGCGGGACCCAGTCGGAAACCATCTTGGCACTGCCCAGCCTCAGCGTGAACCACAGGAAGTGCATCCTCCTCGCCCCCAGGGTTCCTAGGCAGGGGGAAAGATGGCTTACCATGTATTCAGACATCTGCCCGAGTCCCGCGCAGTGACTTTGAGGGCAAAAGGAAATAATCGGGATGGAAAGGCAGGGATGTGGATTTCCAAACTTGAAAGCCTTCCCCCAGAGAGAAAGAGAAAAACACCCCACTGGCCCCCTCCCAGACCTTTCCTGGATATCTTCTCCATTATGAACCACCTCCGGAGAGGGCTCTGCATCTTAGCTGCCCCATCAGGGAGCAGGCAGGGGTGAGCTCCTCACTTGCTCCCTGAGTTTCCCAACTGTCATCACTTTTCCATCATTGTTTGGAATCTTGTCTTCCTTTGAGGGTCACAGTCATCAATCAGGGTCAACCCCCATATTTACTATCTTACCGTCTCCTGACCCTGCATGGTCTGCTGTTGTCCTGGGGCACACCTTTTCCCCAGCCCTGGGACCCTTTGCTTCACCTGGGTCACCAAGACACTGGAACTTGGCATCCCCCAAACCCTCCCACCTCTGAAGCTGAAAATCCCAGAGTCCCCCTGGCCAGCTGTAGCCTCCTGGTCTCCCACGGCTCCCTCCTGAATTTGAGACACATCCCAATTGACCTCCTCCCACCTTCTCTCAGACATGCCTTCCCTTCCTCCAGGTTATGCCATTTTTCCTACCGGTCCAGATCCCAAGGCCCGTCACCTGAACATCTCTCACTGTATTGAAGCAGGCTAGTAAGACAAGAAATCAATAGACATACCTAGAACCTGGCAAAGAGTCCATGTGGACATCAGTAACCCCCAAGATGGCTGCTGGAAGACCCCCACCCCCAAAATTCTGCTATCCAGAACAAAGACTTCTTCTGGATGCAAGGAAATACCCTGGATGTTCCCTAGGGACTTTATCATTGGGCCGTCACAGGGAATTGATGGGTGGGGTGATCAATCAAAACAGAAACAGCTGGAGCCCCCTCCCCTGCCATTAGCAAAGGAGTGGACTAATTAATAGTTGAAAAAGCAGACCATGAGGCCTGAGAATGCACGTGCTCCACTCTCTTGCCCCTGGACCCGTTCCTGCCCTCTGTGCACCACTCTTGCCATTTTTCCTCTGCCATGTGGCTATGCAAGTAAACCTGGGGATTTATAACCTATAATGGGGAATTGTAGTCTGTAAATCAGCCCTCTTTATCCCTTTTTGCCCCCTTCCTCTCTACCTGGGACCCCTGATCTGTTATTTTCTTCCATTTCTCTTCCCTCCCTACCTGAATAAATTACTAGCTTAACTCACCCAGCATGCTCTTGACATTCATTTCTGCAGCATAGCCAAGAACCTCAATAAAATCTGGTAATGTATTTGGCAAGCCAGCTGGGAGTTTATTTGGTGAATGAAACTATGGCCTACCGCTTGTTTACTACCTTCCTTTTGTTCTCTACTTTAAGCGGCTTCATCTACGAGCCCCTACAGGATGTAATCCCAGGAAGAAAGGGACCGGGGCTCGGGAATGCTCCACATCTGCGCCACATGCCCATCCTTGTTAAATCTAACCCCTGTTTGGGAGGGCTGGGGCACAGAACAGGAGCTCCTGCACCGCTCTTTTGAGCCCTTTCAGCAGCCAGAGACTCTGCCTCGGGGCCAGCGACCATTGCCTTCTCCCACCCTCTCCCCTAGGGGGCGCACAGCAGTGATGGAGAGCCAGAGAGTCAAGGGCTTCCCGGGTCCACACCTTTGCAAGCACCTTTCCTCTCTGACCGCACCCAGCTACCTGGGGGAATAAAGTAGGAAGGCAGTGAGCAGAGCCAGAATGGATGCCATGGGAGTTCCCTTCCCCAAGGTGGTCACAGGCCATGATACCCTTGCAATTTCTAACCTTTACCCATGTTTTACCTTTCTACTTCTTGCCACTGAATTTCTCTTTGCAGGTTTGTGTCAGAATGCTTCAGAATGTTTTAATAACTATAAAACTGGGAAAGTGCCTTTATCTAGCAAGGAAGCTATTGCCTCAGAACCCCAAAGCCTGTTAACTAGAACAATTAACCTCTAATCACTTCATGGGCTTTTGATGACTGGTTTAACTGAGAAACTCCTAAACGGTAGTACTAAGACTGCATCTAAGACTTCTGGAAGGATAGGAGGAAAAAGCACCATTTGGCTTGGCAGCTTCAGGTTGCTAGTCAACCTGTCTCCCAAGTCCAGGCAGCCCCGGGAACACCTGGCAGCAGGGGCTCTCTGATTCCCTGGGGTGGCAGGAATCAGAGAGCAGCCAAACATTTCCTGAGATTTGACTCAGGAACTTCTGTTTGGGTCAGTTGGTCTCGAGCCCTGTATAGGTCAGGGGTGCCGAGAACCAGAGCAGGAAACTGAATGGCCCCCATTCCTTGGGCCCATCCATTCAGAGAGAAGTCAAATATCCCCTGAGAGACAAATATCTCAGGTGCTTTGATTTGGGGCTGCTGCTCAGTCTCCCACCAATTCAGCTTGGGTGCATTGATCTGACCACTGGAGGAAGCATCAAATATCCCCCAGGGCCTAGGTTGCCCACTCAGGGATGCCTGTGGGCCAGGTTAGCTCTAAATAAAAATTCTCAGGATCCTGAGACAGAGCATCAGCTCCAAATTATAGGGAGTGGTGAATTTTATTCAGACTAGAACTCTGGGATGCTGGAACAGTCAACTAAAAGGTGCTTCTCATTCTTCCTAAAATAATGATTGCAACCTCTAACCTACCAGCAAACTCCTCATAGGAATCTCTTAGGAATCAGAAAATTCTACCTACTGCTGGTCCACATAGCCACAGTATAGCCAAGAGCAGCCTCTCTATAAAACCCTGAATTCCAGTTAAATCAGTGTAAGAAAAGAAAACAAATAGATCTAACACCCAGAAACCTCATGTCATGTCTCCTTAAAAAAATAAGGAAATAAACCTCAAACTTCTCAGTTTAAACTCAGTCGTGCCTATAAAAAAATGTGAATAGTAATCAAAATAAGAAACTTCATGTGCCATCAATTAAGGTCAAAGAGTTCCTTGAAATGCTAATTTGTTCTGTTTAATTTGTTCTTAACTTTGTGTTCAACTTTAAAATCTGTGTTTAACTTTATCAGATTTCTCGTGCCTAGGAAATCAAATTTGGGGTTCATGTGTTACAAATTGGGTAACAGTGAAAGGCAACCTAAAAATGATCTTTAAAGGTCAATACTGTCTTGCTGGTGGATTTAATGCATAAATCACAAGTGGAATTAATTCAATTTCTTAAAAAACAGAAAAATTTCACAAAGTTGTTCAAGAAATAAACTTTGGCATTGTCAGACTACCTTGTGCATCCAAACCAAGCCTTCAATACATTGCAGGTTGCCTCTCCATATGAGTTATTGGCTAGGTTGGTCACTGACCCCTAAAACAATAAATGTATCTACTACATCTCTGGTTGTGCTCCTGAAGTCAAGAAAAACTACGTTGCAGTTTCAAACCCCTATAGCAACCAATGGTGGTTCAATATAGCCAAATGTACAATGGACGTTGCCTCCAGATAGGCATTGTGTCATAATGCCAAAGGGTGCTATGCACCAGGCCAGTGGAATACAGGAAACTACTTTCCTAGTCTCTCTCTAGGGTCAACGATGCTGCAGCTTGCTCACTGTGTAAAGGACATACCAAGTGGAGCCATGATTATCAGAGTACTGTGAGTAGAACTTAAACACAATTAGCATTATGGTCTGCTCCCATGGAAAGGTAATACATAAGGTATTGCAAGCATGAAACTTAAATCTGTTAATTGCAGCTCAAAGAAAAACTTATGCATTGAATAGTACATTAATTAGTATTAAGTACTGTACCCATATCCTATTATAGATATATGTCTGATGATTATGGTGATATTCCTAATAGATCATATGCAAAAGGATATTGAACATGTCAAAAGTCCTTGTAAACTTAATTTTCTAAGTAGTTAATAAATGTGCTTAACCCAGGTATCCCTCTTAGCTCTTATTCCAGAACCTGTCCCACTCATACCCTGGAAAGGACTGGCAAACCTACCTGACATCCTACCAGGAATAAACATTTCCCATCAGAAAGGAAACAATAAACAAGGTCGTTAGGACCCATTTCAACTTCACCCCTTTGAAATGGTCCATGGCATTCTTTCCTTACCCAAGACCTGCAAACTAGGGCCTAATCAAAACTGGACAAAAAACAAGCCTCAGTCTCAACTAAAGGCAAAATGTAAAATCTGTAGTTCTCATCACTCCCACAGCTATTAAAGAATTTCCAGCTCGGTGCACTAATCCTGAGTAAAGCCAGCTGCCCAAGAAAGTGCCAGCTCACCAGAAGCACCTGACGAGATGTACAAATGCCAGTCATTGAACAACCTGAAAGACCTCTTAAAGAAAAAAAGCTAGGTAGTGTCTATATCAAAGTCAGCTGTTCCCTCTAACTCTAGCCCAAACGCCTATTGCTAGGGAAAAAACGAACCAGACTTCCCTTTAAGAAACCTTGTCTGTTTTCATCTCCTTTAACTTAACTAAAAAGACAATGCCTCTCTCCTACCATAGGAACTAGGATTCACAATTATACCTAACCCCATTGTCTACTGCAATTTCTCTCTGAAATCAACCAACAGCATAAAATAACTAAAAAAAATAGTAATAATACTATTTCCCACCAACTTTGGGAAAATGCAGTCTTTGGAGGCACCTAGTCTTTTCTACTTCTGTGGTCCTGTGTCCTCTTAGGAGAACCATATATTCTCAAAGTTCTAATGAAGTCTATTCCTTCCAGAATCAACATCTTATTAGCCACATAAGAACTTCACCCAACTTCACACAGGATGCCAGCTCCACCTTCCTCCAATCGAGATAGAATAGCAGAGTTCTATACCTGGTCAGGTAGGGCCTATAGTCCCTAGCCAGCAGGAAGTAACTACAGAAGGAAGATCATCTCCCTTCAGCACCCCTTTAAGATTAAAGGTGTAAACTCTCTGAGGGGGGAATGAAGCAGGCTAGTAAGATAAGAAATCAATAGACAGATCTAGAACCTGGCAAAGAGTCCACGTGGACATCAGTAACCCCCAAGATGGCTGCTGGAAGACCCCCACCCCCAAAATTCTGCTATCCAGAACAAAGACTTCTTCTGGATGCAAGGAAATACCCTGGATGTTCCCTAGGGACTTTATCATTGGGCCGTCACAGGGAATTGATGGGTGGGGTGATCAATCAAAACAGCAAACAGCTGGAGCCTCCTCCCCTGCCATTAGCAAAGGAGTGGACTAATTAATAGTTGAAAAAGCAGACCATGAGGCCTGAGAGTGCACGTGCTCCGTTCTCTTGCCTCTGGACCTGTTCCTGCCCTCTATGTGCCACTCTCCCCATTTTTCCTCTGCCATGTGGCCATGCAAGTAAATCTGGGGATTTATAATGTATAATAGGGAATTTGTAGTCTGCAAATCAGCCCGCTTATCGCTTTTCAGCCCCTTCCTCTCTACCTGGGACCTCTGATCTGTTATTTTCTTCCATTTCTCTTCCCTCCCTACCTGAATAAATTACTGGCCTAATTCACCCAGCATGCTCTTGACATTCATTTCTGCAGCATAGCCAAGAACCTCAATAAAATCCGGTAACAGTATGCCCAGATCTCTAGCCCCTCTCAGCCCTCCGCAGAGAGCCCCAACCTTGAGCCAGCCCTGCCCCCTGGTGTGTGTGAACACTGTTGAGGTCAGTCCTCCTTGGAGCAATCTCAGCCAGGCTTCCAGGGTCACTTGACAAGACTCTTGTTGTCTTGAGACAGTCCTCTTTACCATTCCTTTTAGCAAGAAATTGATACCTCGAGTCCCATGCTCAACTCTCCCAACATATCACATAGCTGGGGCCTCACCTTGTGATTCACAGAGTAAACAAGAGAGACCATCTAACTGAAATCCCCTCCTTTCATGCCCCCATGCCTAGAGCTAACAGCAGAGATGACTGAGCTTGGCACAGGGCTGGCAGAATAAAGCTTACATTTCCCAGTTTCCCGGGCAGCTAGGTGTGGGCCATGTGCTAATTCTGGCCAATGGGATTGTGATGGTCAATTTCATGTGTCAAGTTGACTTGACTATGGTGTCCAGCTGTTTGGCCAAACAGGCACTGGCCTGATTGTTACTGTGAGGGTCTTTTGTAGTAGGATTTGCATCTTTAGTAAGTTGATTACATCTACAATCAACAAAAGAGATTGCCCTCAGCAGTGTGGGAAGTCTCCTTATCCAATCAGTTGGGGTCTTACAAGCCAGAACTGAAGATTTCAGGAGTCAGAAAGAAGAATTTCTGACTCAACATCAGTCATCCAGCTTCTCCTAGGGAATTTGGACTCAACTTCAGCATCACCTTTATCAGAGTTTCCAGCTTGTGGCCTGCCCTATGGAGTTTGAACTTGCCAGCCCCCAAGGTCCTGTACACCTACCCCTTATATACTAAATCTTTATATCCTGTCAGTTATTATATACATTAATACATACATACATCTTTACACATATCTCCTGTTGGTTCTTTATCTCTGGAGAACCCTGGACTAATGCAGGGATATAAAGGAAAGTGATCTGTGAGCTTTTGAGTCTTTTCTTAAAAGATGGGGTTGTACCGCCCCCCCCCCCTTTTTTCCTTCCTTCTTGCTGGCTAGAATGTGGGTAGATGGAGCAAGGACAGCCATATTAGCCCTGAGAGGTAAACTTGAGGATAGAGGTCACTCATGCTGGGGCAATAACATAGGTGGAACCTGGGCCACTGACCCCTTGGAATGAGCCTCAAATGGATTCCTCCAGACATTTTCAGCATGAGAGAGAAAGGTCTTGTTTAAGGCCTGTTCCTTGGGGTGTTTTATCATTTGATCCTGCAGTGGTGGCTGGGCCCTTCTTCCCCGCCGCAGCTGGGTGCTCTGGGGCATCTCTCTTCGGAGATCTCTCCTGTGTGGTCAACACTCGCCGGCTCCTTTCTGGGCACAGCTGCTAACCTCTTGTCCACTTTGCAAGGCCAAGCCCCTAAGCCATGCCCCACCCTCCCAGCAGCTCACTGTCTCCTTTCTTTTCAGAGGGTAGATGCCGAGAAACACCCTGCTCTCCTCTTCCTTCTCCCTCCCATGCCCTCTTCAGCCTGCAGTGATGAGACTTTCCTGCTCACGTCTCCTCCAAGGCGACTCACCGCCCCCACCAGGGTCACCAAGGGTCTCTGATGGCTAAACGGAAGGGGCACTTTTCAGTCCGCACTTCACTCGAAGTCTCTAATAATCGATGATGTCACCCCTCTTTTCACTCGGCATCTTGCTCCCCCGCCTGCCTTGCTCTCCTATGTTCTTGAGTAATCTCCCTCAAGTATCATGATTCCCGAGCTTCCACTGTGGCCCCTTCTTTCCTTTCCTCCCCCTGCCCTCTCATCCTGAGGAGCAGTGCGTTGACCACTGCTAGGGCTTTCACTCCACCAGGCTGACCGTTCTAGCTGGAGCCAGGCCTCTTGTCCCTGCAGCCACCCTCCGAGCCTCTCTTCTAGCCATGCTGCTGCTGGTGACTGGCATTACTGAGTGCCTACTGTGTGCCAGGCTGCTCAAAGCACTTTGCATGGTTATCACCCTCCATGGGTTCTTTCAGTCCTCTGATTTAATTACTGGTGCTTCCACGGAGGCACAGAGAAGTTAAGGGACCCCCACAAGGCCACCACAACAGTAAGTGGCAGGGTTGGGGTGCATGCCCAGATGGTCTGGCTCCAGAGCCTGTACCCCAAGTCAGTGGACGTCTTCCAAACAAGCCTGCATCTTCTCTATCGACCCTTCACCTACCTTGCTGCCACCACTCAACCCTCAGAAGAGCCAGGGTCCTGGGAGTCGCCCTTGGCTTTCCTCCCGTCCTCCAGCCCCGCTCCCAGCTGTCACCACACCATCAGTGTCTCTCAAGGCCTTCCCTTCCCCCTCCTCCCAGAATCCAGCCATCCACACCACTTTCTTAGCTCAGGCCCTCATCAGGACTATTGCCAGAACTTCCTAACGGGTGTCCCTGCCCCTGCCTTGCTCCCCTCCAGTCCATCCTCCTCACAGCTGCCAGATGAACAGACAACCCAGACCTGACCATGTCTCTCCTCTGCCTAAAAACTCATCGGTGCTTCCTGTTATTCCTGAGTCCAAGTCCATGGCATGATTTACCCTCCGCTCACCGCTCCAGCCCCACCCACGGTTCTCTTCTTCCTTCCATCCTATGCCTGAGCCACCAGCCAAGTTCTGGGTATGCTATGCTATTTTCCACGCTTGAGTGTTTGCTCCACTAGAATGCACCTCCTTCTCCACCTGCTTGTTCTACTGACAAATGGCTGCTCACTGATCTAATGTCCCATCCTCGGTGAAGCTTTCCAAGACTTGGCTCTCTGGGCCCCACTACTGCATATTGATACCTTTATTCAAGATTGCCCTTGGATTTGGCCAAAGCGCCCTCATCCTGAACCACCCTCTGGCTAGATAGTTCCCCTTCAGGCAAGAAGCCTTGAGGACCAAGGGGATGTGCCCGCCTGGAGTCTGGGACTCTTTCTATATCACCCTCTCGGGGACCCAGAATCTCAGGACTCCCAGCTTGCTGCCAGGGCCTGCGGGAGCCCCTTTTCTGGTACCATTTCAAAAGGCAGTGCAAACCACCAAACGTGGGGTGGCCAAGGGACGCCTCTTTGAGGATGGCCTACAGCTTGGACTTGCAGCCTGGGGCACCCACACCCATGCACGCAGGGCCCTGTTAAGGGGCCCCAGGCAGGCCCTGGCCGCAGGCTGAAGGCCGTCTCCAGTAGAGTCCCCAGGAAGGCTCCTGGGAACAATGTTCCCTCTGTTCTTGCTTGTTGGTAACAGGTTGTCCATGTCTTTTGTACTTAAAAGCCACATTTTATTTCCTTGAGTATCTTAAATATGCTACTCGATTTTTTCTGGCATGAAGCATTGCTGTCTGAAGTCTAATTTTCTTCCTTTTATAGGTCATATGGTTTTTTTTTTTTTTTTTGCCTAGATAACCAGAATTTTTCTTTTCCTTTGACAGCCAGTAATTTTACCAGACTATGTTTTATTTTGTTGGTGGGTCGGTTGGTTTTTCAGAGTATGTTTTGGTGTTGTTTGTTCTGGGTTGATATTCTCAGACATTTCTCAGAAATGCAGTATTCTCTTTTGGGTCATTGCTTCTAATCTTTTTTTTTTTTATGTCAAGAAAGCTTTCTTGAATAATAGTTTTTAAAGTATATATTTTTATTAAAGTTGTAAACTTAACAAAACAATCATGCACGTGTGTGGAATTCCTATACAGCACCCTTCCACAAACATACCACATTGTTGTGGAACACTTGTTACAAATTAGGAGATAATAACAGACTATTACCACTAATGATAGTCTATAGCATACATTTGGTATATTTTTTCCATACCCCCCAATGTTTTTCTTTCTTTCTGTTTTGTTTTGAGGTACTTGGGCGAGGCATTGAACCAGCGACTTCATATGTGGGGAGCAGGTGCTCAACCGCTGAGCCATATAAATTTTCCTTGGTTGGCTTTTTTGTTTGTTTTGTTTGTTGTTTGTTTGTTTGGGAGGCACCAGGAGCCAAACCTGGACCTCCCATGTGGGAAGCAGGCAGCTTTCACCACATCCACTCCCCCAACCCAGTTATTAGCACAGTACATCCTTGGCATTGATGCAACAATATTACAGTATTGCTGTTGACTATAGTCCATAGGTTACATTAATTGCATTTTTCCCATGATTCTCCACATTTTACCACCTTGTAATAGTGACATACATTTGCTGTAGTTCACAGAAGGACATTCTTGCATTTGTACTATTAACCACAATCCTCATCCGCCTCTGGGTTCACTGTTATTCAGTCCCTAGATTATTTTCTATTTTTTTTCAATTGACATTTACATTCCTAGACTACCTTTTTCAACCACAAGCCCATTTATAAACCAGCTGTGTTAGTTCTACTTATTATAATATGTTACCATCAAAGCTATCCATTTCCACACTTTCACAGTCAAGTTAATTAAAACCTCTACATACATTAAGCATCAGTGCCCCTTCTCAGCCCTCCTCTTATCTCCTAATAACCTATACTCTAGGTTTTAACTCCATGCATTTATTCTTTGTATTTAGTTCATATAATTGAGACCATGCAATGTTTGTCCTTTTGTGTCTGGCTTATTTCACTTAGCACAGTGTCTTCAGCATTCATCCGTGTTATTATTTGTGTCCCAATTTCATTTCTTCTTACAGCAGCATAGTATGCCATCATATGTGGATCCTACATTTTGTTTATCCATTCACTGATTGATTGATGGACACTTGGCTTGTTTCCATCTTTTGGCAATTGTGAATGATGCTGCTATGAACATCGGTGTGCAAATGTCTGTTTGCTTAAATAATCGTTTTTAGTATTTTTCTATATCCTTACTTTTGTTTTCTTTTTCAGGGATTCCTGTTATCCACATGTCGAGTCTTCTTTGTCCACATTCAATATTTGGCACCTTCTCTTAAGCATTGTCTGTTGTGTTTATTCACTGTTGTGTTCCTTCAATTTTATTATTGAAATGCTTTCCCTATATTTCTAACTCTTTCCTGGAATTCTGTCACCCCATTTCTGATTTTTTCTAATCCTAATTTGTCAGTCTTTCATTCAAAAAAAGCAATGTCAATATATTTTTTTATCAGTTTGAAATGATAGTTTATAATTTTATTTTTTGAGTGTGTAGTTATGTCTGACATGCTTTTATTGTCCATAGCAAAGTTATTCTACTCATTTTTCTCAAAATACTTTTATAAGATTTGACCTCAATATTTCTTGATTGTTTATTTTTATGTGAAATTAGTTTTCTTGAACCTTTAGAAGGAGGTGTGGTTTAGGATGTTTTTATTACTACTTCTGTTGTTTTTATATAGTGTGAAAAACATGGTGATTTCCCCTGCAACATTTTTATCTGGATCAGCTCTTTACTTCATCTCTATTACCCTGTCCTTTGCGATTTTTATTTTTTAACTTCTCTTTGCATTTTTACAAGTTTTTGCTGGGCATATTTAACTGCAGTGGAATATTATACTTTAAATAAATGGACTCTATGTATCAGATCTTAAGAACACAATGTTGAGTGGAAAAATGAGTTGCATAATGATACATAGAACATTATATCATATATCATTTTAATGATAAACTTTATTTTTAGAACAGTTATAGATTTATAGAAAAAGTGTGCAGAAAGTACAGAATTCCCATATACTCCCCCACACACAGTTTATCCTGCTGTTAACATCTTGCATTAGTGTGGTGCATTGGTTATAATTGCTGAATCAATACTGATACATTACTAGTAACTAAGGTCTATAGTTCACATTAGGGTTCACTCTCTGTATTATAAAGTCCTATGGGTTTTGACAATTACGATATCATACAGAATAGTTTCACTGCCGTGAAAATGTCCTGTGTTCCATCTATATATCCACCTGTCCCGAGCATCTGGATGCCACTAATCTTTTTTTTTTTTAAGATTTATTTTATTTATTTCTCTCCACTTCTCCCCACCCCACCCCCCAGTCCCTACCTCTCATCTGCTCTCTGTGTCCATTCGCTGTGTGTTCTTCTGTGTCCGCATGCATTATCAGGTGGCACTGGGAATCTGTGTCTTTTTTTTGTTGCATCATCTTGTTGCATCAGCTCTCCATGTGTGTGGTGCCACTCCTGGGCAGGCTGAGCTTTTTTTCATGTGGGGTGACTTTCCTTGCTGGGCACACTCCTTGTGCATAGGGTACCCCTACGTGGGGGTGCATGTGGCACAACATTCCTTGCATGCAGCAGCACTGCACATGGCCCAGCTCATCACACAGGTCAGGAGGCCCTGGGGATCAAAACCTGGACCTCCTATATGATAGACAGACGCTCTATCAGTTGAGTCACGTCTGCTTCCCTGATGTTTTGGGTTTTTTTTTTAAGATTTTATTTGTTCCCCCTCTCCATTGTTTTGTGCTTGCTGTCTGCTCATCTTCATCTTTTTTTAGGCTCATGGGAACTGAACCCAGAACCTTCCATGTACAAAGGAGGTGCCCAATCACTTGAGCCACCCCTGCTCTCTGCTTTTGTCTCTCATTGTGTTTCCTTGTTGCCTCATCATCTTGTTGCATTGTCATCTTGTTGTGTCAGCTTGCTGTGCCAGCCCCTTGCACCAGCTTGCTGTCTTGCTCATCTCCTTTAGGAGGCACTGGGAACAAACCTGGGGCCTCCCATGTGGTATGTGGGTGCCCTAGGGATTGAGCCACATTCGCTTCCCACCACTGATCTTTTTATTGTCTCTACAGTTTTGCCTTTTCTACAATGTCATCGTTGGAATCATATAATATGTAGCCTTTTCAGACTGGCTTCATTCACTTAACAATGTGCATTTAAAGTTCCTCCATGTCTTTTCATAACTTGATAGTTCATTTCTTTTTATCATTGAATAATATTCCATTATAGACATGTACTAATGTTTGTTATCAATTCACTTATTGAAGGACATCTTGGTAGTTTCCAATTTTTGGCAGTTATGCATAAAGCTACTATAAATGGTCACATGCAGGTTTTTGTGTGGATATAAATTTTCCATTTCTTTAGCTAAATACCTAGGAGTGCAATTGCTGGATCATATGATTAGCCTATATTTATAAATTTTTTAATGATAGATTATTTAGTTACCTATACAAGAAATAAAGGTATAAAAATATGGACTGGAAGAAGATACAGCACACTTATGAGACTCGAAAGGGAAAAAGGAAAATGGCACAGGGGAAGGGAGCCCCTTATCTGTATAGCTGTGTTTTTTTAAAAAATCAGAAACAAAAATGTCCAATTGTGAATATTTGTCCATTCAGGATAGGCCTAGATGAGAATTTCTGTTTTTCTCAGTAGTCTTTCCATACTTTTTAACTTGCCAAAGGAAAGGTATCGGGGCTAACCTGGTTCCTCAGGGTTGACTCTGCACTAGGGAAAAGTTCAGGAAGAAAATCCACAACTAGATATATCCTAGTAGATGGATCAAATGTCAGAGATAAGGAATCCCCTAAGAATTCAAGCAGAAAAGGAAGGTTATCCCAAATAACAAAATCAGGATGACCTCAGACCTCTCTTTTGGCCAACACGTAAGAGCTTTCTGATTTTTCACTATTACAAACAGTGCCCCCGCGGACATCCTATCTCAACTCCCAGGGTGCCTGTGTGAGTGGCTCACTCAGGTGCACTCAGGTGCAGCTCGTGGATGGGCCACAGGCAGGTGAGATTCTGAGCCCCCATCCCAGGCCTGAGGTGCCTCCTCCTTTTACTCGGGAGCTCATAAATGCTACCACTTCACTTTCTCTATGAGTCCTGAAGGTTAAAACAATTGCCAAGTCATAGGATCTGCATGTCCTTAACTTTACTGAGTCTTTTTCTTGTTTCAACCATAAATTTACTTCTTTTATAACTTGATTATTGCCTCTGTTTCCTCCAGCTGTGTGTGTGTGTGTCTGCCTGTCTGTGTGTCTGGTTGGGAGCAGAGGTGGAGGCAGGGGCAGGGAAAACCTGCCAGTTGGGTGAGATTTCTGTGGCTCTTGTCTTTGTTTGTTCTCTGTCATGCTCTGTCCTCCTTCTCCTTGTCCTTGTCCGTGTCCTTGTCCTCCTTCTTCTCCTTCTCCTACTTCTCCTTTGCATTCTGAGAATGTTTCTCCCTCTGGTCTTTTATATTTTTTATTTGATTTTTACACTCTCTGGTCTCCTATTTATTGCGTTTAATGCAAATTTCAATTGTTTACCACCATCTCTTACTATGAATTGGCCTCATTTATTAGCAATATTCTCTTGTGTCTTATATAAAGCCAGAAGTACAAATAGCCTAATCTTGCCAGTGAAATTCATT
Organism: Dasypus novemcinctus; assembly: GCF_030445035.2. Classification (NCBI taxonomy): domain Eukaryota; kingdom Metazoa; phylum Chordata; class Mammalia; order Cingulata; family Dasypodidae; genus Dasypus; species Dasypus novemcinctus. Next base: position 78,530,931 of record NC_080678.1, on the reverse strand, counting down.
GTGAGGAAAGGTTAGAATCTGAGTCACATGTTCATTCAACAAAATGTTATTGAGCACCTACTATGTGTCTTGTGCCAGGCAGAGCTGCAGTGAGTAGAAGATGCTCTCCTTGTCCTCTCCTTCTCCTTCCCCTTTGCTGCACCTTTCTTCTAGGGTCTCCTTATTTCCCCCTGCTGGGTCCTTCTTTAACCAAGTTTTCTTTTATTTGTTGGATTCTTGGATTGCCCCTCACACCTTGGCAGAGAGGAGAGGAGGAGATGGGCAAAGACTTGACCAGGCTCTGGGCCCTCTGCTGTATGTGCCCAGCTCCTGCGTGGTTACAGGTGGGGGGCTCAGGACCCCGAGTCCCAGAGGCCCAGGCGCCTTCACTCAGCTTCCACCAGCACCAGGTGCCTCGACCTAAGCACTGGGGCGTCAGCAGCTCACAAGGCACACCCACCTCCTGCCGCGTGGAGCTGAGCCTCCAGCAGATCGTAAAATAGGTGATAGGTTAGGTGACGGCTGTGGCAGTCCAGTGGGTTGCTAGCATTGCCTGCGGAGCGCGTGGAGCAAGGGCTTGGGGAGGGGGAGGGCGCTGAGCGGGACAAGCGCCCCTCTCTGCATCCTCCCGGTGACCTCTGTTCACAGATGAGGAAAGGCGGGGGGGGGGGGGGGGGGGGGGGGCTCAGCAGGGGGCCGTGCTCCCCCGCCGCAGGGCCCGGGCTGCGCGCGCTGCGCTCTCCCGACGAGGCGGTCCCGGCTGCCCTCCCCGGCCTCTCTCTGGGCCTCCGCGTGCGGCGCCTGAAGGCCAAGGCCGCCCTCTCGCGGTCGCGCGAAGCCTCGGGGCTGAGCTCCGCCGGGTGAGCGGGCGCTTCGCCTGGGGGCTGGGCGCCGGGGGGCGGGACCCTACCGGACCAAGCAGGTGACCCCGAGCCGGCTCTGCTGCTCGGGCGCAGGCAGAGTGGGTCAAATCCTGGTTTTTCGGCTTATTCCACCAACGGTATGATTTAAGTCAACTGGCTCCCGAAGCCCCAGTGGCGTCCTCACCTGTCCCATGGCTGTGATGACTAAATAGGAGGAAGAATAAAGCGCACTAAGCACGGTGCCCAGCGCACAGTGACCTAAGGGCCCGACGGTTGCCGATAACAGTGACCGACCCTGGTCACTCTTACCATTGGTTTTATCCAGCTTCGTTTGTTAGTCTGTAAAACGGGGATGGCAAAATTTCATCTAAACCAATTTCACAGAATGGTCATTCATCCGACTTTTTTTATTGGGCGCCCACTAAATGCAGGCACCTGTAGTATTTTCGGCTTTCTCACCTTGTGGTCCGTACCTCTGGGGTGGGGACAGAGGAGGGGCACACTCCAGTTGCGGCCCCAATGGGTGCCAAGCTGAGGGAGGGGTGCCAAGTGGAGATGCAGTGTGGGCAGGCAGCACCCCCTAGTGGACACAGGCTCTGCTCGTTTTCTTGCTGGGAAGAATTGTGCCTCCACCTGCCCGGCCTCTCAGGACTGTGGATCAAGTTCCCTCCCAGGGTTCACAGACTGGGAGAGCTAGTCCCCGGTGCAAGAGCCAGCAGCCCCATAATGTTGCTAGGCGCTTCCCAGGCCCCAGGAGGGTGGTGGGCAGGGCAGGGGTCTGGGGGTCCCAGGAAGGAGAGCAGGCTCTGGGATTGTGGCAGAGCCTCTTGTCATTCCACTTACTAAAACATTCAGGCCTCAGCTTTCCTCTGAAAAATGGGTGATCATGAAATAAGTCCCTCCACACCCAGAATTGAAGTGAGGTTTGGAGGAACCAGGTGGCAGGGTGGCAGAGTGGGGAGTTGGATCTTTCCAGTGGGGTGATGGGTAGAACCTTGCGAGCTGAGCATGAACTTAGTCCAGGGACTTGCCAGCTGGAGCAGGGGTCCAGCCCTGAGGCTGAAGTGACAGGTGGGGACTCAGAGCCAGTCTGGCACATTATGCAGGAGCAAGGGTCTTGGGGCCAGACATGTGTTCAAATCCTGGCTGCACCACTTACCAACATTCCTTAACTCTTCTGATCCACAATTTCCTTTTCCATAACAGTAATTATGGGCTGTTATAGGTGAAAACAATTGAGTACAGAGCCTGAAAAATTGATTACTGTGGTGTGGTGGAGAGAGGTCACACAATGAAGGGGCTGTTCTCTTAAAGACTGGGGGTCCAGAGCTCATGTCTGTCCCTGGGTCCCAGCTCAGCCCTAGCACCACCTGGAGTCCAGGCTGGGAGCATTGGCCCATTCCCCCATCCCCTGGGTTGTCTGGGACAACGGTGGGGTGCTGGTCTGGCTATCACGGACTGCTTGGGGTTTATTTTCCCATTGATACTCTCTCTCCAGGCCATCCCCGCTCATTCCATTCTTTTTCATGCAACAAATACTGAGTGTTACTATGTGTCAGGCACTGGACTAGGTGCAGGAGACACAGTGGGAATCAGACACCACTATGCTCCATCCCAAATCCTCTTGATCCCATGCTTTATTCCAATCAGGTCCATGGGATCCAGTTCTTGCAGGCTCTGACCAGCTTTGAGCAGGTACAGCAGAGCTGTGCTTCACTCCCAGCCCTGCCCCATCCCTCTCTCTTCCTGCCCTGGGGCTCCTATAAGGCCATGGCTGGAAATGTCCCAAAAATCTGCTTGTTCTTTGTGAATGTGCAGGAGAGTTAACATCTGTGGGGCCACTTGTGATTGATGGGGGTGGAAGCTAATGGAGAAAGGATTTCCCCTTTCACCCACTGGGTAGGTAGGTGGAATCCTATCTCCCAAGTCTCCTCAGGAGGCCCCTGGGGGCGTGAGTACCTCTTGGTAGGGGCTCATGTAATAATGCATCCTTGTACTGGCTTTCCCTCCTTGTTTCATTTCCCCCTGTCCCAAACTCCTGCTTCCTGGGATCACTTCCCAAATAAATTGCTTGTGTCCCGTGCCTGCCTGGGCTCTTAGGCATTTGCCTGAGATCTGCATTTGCCTCCAGATCAGCTTTCAGGAGAACCCAGGCTAAGACGAGGGGTGAATAAAAGACAAAGGTTTCCACCTTCATGGAGCCTTTGTACCAGTTGTGGAGACAGAAAATAAACAGGGCAAATAAGTAAAATATATCCTATGTTAGTGGTAATATGTTAGTGGAGAAAAATAAAGCTGGGAAGGGAGACAGGGAATAAAGGAAGGAGATGGCCGTTTTACTGAGGGGGCCAAGGAGGGTCTCATTGAGGAGGTGACGTCTGAGTCAAGACCAGGTGAGAATGAGAATTTGCCATGCTGATCTGAGAGCAGAGCACTTCAGGCAGAGACAAGAGCACATGCAAAGGTCCTGTGCATTCGAGGAACATCACAGAGGCTGACGTGGCTGGAGCAGAGTAACGGAGCAGAGATTCTGAGAGGTCATGGGGGAGCCAGGCGGTGTGGGGCCTCACGGGTCATGGGGAGGATTTCAGCCTTTACGCCAAGTGAGGTGAGCAGCCGTGACCAAGGGCTCTGAGCAGAAAGGAGAGCTGGGACAGTGCTCTAACAGGGGCGCTCCAGCTGGTGCATAGAGAATGGCCACATGGGGATCAATTGGGAAGCCGTGGGATTGATCTAGGTGAGAGATGATGGTGGCTCGGAGTGAGAGAAGTCTGCATTTGTCTTGAAGGTGCAGCTGACAGGGTTTGCTAAAGCATTGGATGAAGCGTATGTGAGAAGCAGAACAGGCACGGGTGACTCCAGGGTTTTAGGCCTGAGCACCTAGAAGGATGGGGTGCCCTTTCCCTGAAGTGGGGAGGAATGCGGGCGGAGCAGGATTGGGGGAGGATTTCCAACCAGGAATCTGTGTTGGAAATGTGTGTGTGGGCTGTCCTTAGACAATCAAGTGGAGATGTCCAGTAGCCAGTTGGATTTATGCCTGTCACCAAGAGAAGAAAGGTGTAGGCTGCAAAGGCCATTTTGTCTGAGTCATGAACTCAGGCGTGGTGTTTAAAACCAGGAGGCTGAGAGAGCTCCTGAAGGGAGTGAGGGTAGATAGGAAAGAGAGAGGAGGCCTTTAAATGCTAAGAGGCTGGGGAAGAGGAACCACAAATTAGGCTTAGTAAAGGTGGCGAGAGAAGTAAGAGAAAAACCAGGCAAGGTTGGTATCCTGAAGACAAACAGGAAAGCATTTCAAGGAGAAGCGAGTGATCAAATTCTGCCAACAAGTCAAGTAACAGGAGTGACACTTGAACACTAGATATAGCAACATAGTTATTTCACCTCACTTATTCATGTTATAGTCAATATGGATAAGAGAGAGAAGACAAATATGCCACGTCAGGAATAAGAGGTGAAATAATTATGGATTTTACTGGTATTAAAATGATAAAGAAATATTATGAACAAATTTAAGCCAATAAAATTTGATAACATAGATGAAATGGACAAATTTCCTGAAGGACAAAAACTACCAGTGCTCTCCCAAGAAGAAATTAATAACCTGAATAGTCCTATATCTATTAAACAAATTGCATTTGTAGCTAAAAACCTTCCCACAAAGAAAATTGGGGTCCAGGTAACATCTTTGGTGAATTCTACCACACTTTTTTTTTTTAAGATTTATTTATTTCTCTCCCACCCCCACCCCCCCACCACTCCCCCCACTCCCCTGTTGTCTGCTTTCTGTGTTCTTCTGTGTGTGCTTGTATTCTCATTAGACAGCTCCAGGAACCAATCCTGGAACCTTCCGGAGTGGAAGAGAGGTAATCATTCTCTTGCACCACCTCAGCTCCCTGTTCTCTTACATCTCTTATTGTCTCTCCTCTGTATCACTTGTTCTGTCATCTTACTGCGCCAGCTCTCCGCATCAGCCAGCACTCTTGCACGGGGTGGCACTCCTGCATGAGCTGGCACTCCACATGGGCCAGCTTGCCTTCTCCAGGAGGCCCTGGGTATCAAACCCTGGACCTCCTATATGGTAGATGGGAGCCCAACTGCTTGAGCCACATCTGTTTCCCTCTACCAAACTTTTAAGGAAGAAATAATATCAATTCTTTATCAACCCTTCCAGAAAATTGAAAATGAGGGAATATTTCCCAACTTATCCTATGAAGTAAACATTACTCTTATACCAAAACCAAAGACACTGCAAGAAAACAATCCAATATCTTTCCTGAACCTAGATGCAAAAATTCTAAATATTTTAGCAAACTGAATCCAACAATATTAATAGTGTTAACAAAAATGTGTAACCTAAAACTATAACACTTCTTAAAAAGCATGAGAAAATCTTTGTGACCTTGGGTTAGACACAGATTTCTTAGATACAATGCCAAAGGCACAGTATATAGAAGAAAACCTTGGTGATTTGGTCTTCAAATTTAAAACTTCTCCTTGAAAAACACTATTAAGGAGAATAAAAAACAAGCCACAAACTGGGAGAAAATATTTGTAAATCATATATCTAATAAAGAATTTGTATGCAGAATATAAAGAACTCTCAAAACATGATAATGAGAAAATAAATCCAATTTTTAAATAAAAAATATTTGAACAGACACTTCACCAAAGAAGTTATCTGTATGGCAAATAAGGCCATAAAAAGATGTTCAACATCAGTAATTATTAGGGAAATCCAAATTAAAACCACTATGAGAGCATGACATATGGTGATATTAGAATGGCTAAAATTTAAAAAGACTGATCTTACCAAGTGCTGGTGAGGTTGAGAAGGAACTGGCTCTCTCAGGAACTTTTGGTGGGGATGCAAAAGTGTGACCACTTTGGAAAACTGTTTTGTAGTTTCTTTAAAAAGTTAAACATACACCTACCATACGGTCTAGCCATTCTACTTCTAGATATTGACCTAAGAGAAATGAAAGCATGCATCCACTCAAAGACAGGTACCGGAACATCCATATCAGCATTTTTGGTAATAGCAAAAAAACTGGAAACAACACAAATGTCCATCATGGATGAACGAACTGTGGGATGCCCAAACAAAGGAATGCTACTCAGCAATAAAAAGGAATGGACTGTCTTGCTGTTGGGGTGGGGATTTACAGATACGCAAGGAGAGGAGGCTAGAATGACCCATGTGGTAATGGATCATAGTTGGAGACATTAGTATGAACTCATTTAGCTTATATAGATGCAAATGGTTATATGTAGACATACTTATAGATATGTATATAGACAAAAGCTAATACACACACATATTTTCTTGCTCTGTCAGCTGAGAGGACCTAAAAGAAATGACACTCCAGTAGCAATGGGCACACCCAGTATCCAGATCTTGGATTCTGTTATTGTTGTCCAATAAAAGGAACCAGGGCTCCTTGGAGAAATGACTGATTCTAAGACTGGGGCAGGAAATATACAATATAAGCCAGGAGCATCTTGTAGTGCCAGAAAGTAAGGAAGCGCTCAAAAAACAAACGAAAATCCCCAAAACCCCACATTGCCCGGTGCACAGGTGTCAACTGAAAGAGCTTCCAATGGCCAAAGCTGGAACAATTTAAGGAGCACAGTGAAAAAGTAATATTGGATTATAACCCAAAGTATAAAATAAATACCCTTGAGTCTCTACTGATACGTTTGAATGAACAGATGTGGAAGAAGAAACAAATCTTCCTTACAGAAGAATTCAAAATAATTTATGTAGAGGAAAAAAAGAATGAACTCTTGATATATGCTATATACTACAATATGAATGAATCTTAATAATGTTGAGCAAAAGGAGTCATACAAAAAGACATGCATGCTGTATGTGCTATATGTAAAATTTTAGAAAATGCAAACGAAGCTACAGAGACAGGAAGAAGCTCAGTGGTTGCCTGCGGATGGGGCAGGTGGTGATGGGAGGGGTAGAAGGAAACAATTCCCAAGGGGCAGGAGGAAGTTTTGGTAAAATTACTTATTTTTTAAAAATTTTTAAAAATTAATAGATCACAAGGAATGTTACATTAAAAAACATAAAAAACAAAAAACATGAGGTTCCCATATAACCCACTCCCCACTCCCCACTACATCATCTTTGTAAATTGTATTTTTTGAAGATATATACATCACAAAAAATATATAAGAGGTTTCTGTATACCCTCCACCCCCCACCCCACCCCACTCCTCCCACTCCAACAAACTCCCTCATCATTGCGGCACCCTCATCGCACTCAGTGGACACATTTTGGGGCACTGCTGCACCACACAGATAATAGTTTACCCTGTAGTTCGTTCTCTCCCCCAGTACATTCAGTGGGTTATGGCAGGATATATAAAGTCCAGCATCTGACCCTGCAATATCATATAGGACAACTCAAAGTCCCGAAAATGTCCCCAATCACATCTCTTCTACCCTCTCCCTGCCCTCAGCAACTACTGTGGCCACTTTCTCCACCTCGATGCTAAAATTTCTTCTATTACTTATCATAATAGTTTTATAGTAAAGTATCAGTAAGTCCACTCTAGTCCATATTTTATTCCTCCACCCTGTGGACCCTGGGATGGCAATGTCCCCTCCAACTCTAGATCAAGAGGGGGCTTAGATGCCACATGGATGATGGACGCAATTCCTCTGCTTACAGTTGTAGGCACTCTTGATTCCCTGGTGTGGTGGTTGACCATCCTCACCTCCATTAGCTGACCTGGGCAAGACCAACGAACCAGAAAGTAGGAGTTGCCACTCTGCTGAGGCTCAGGGCCCAGCTGGCTCATGGGCACAAAGATTCAAGTCACCTGAGCATGGACCATCCCTAGTGCCAATCGCAGGTTCAGTAAAAGTGACAGAAGAGAAATGTGTAGAAAAGTCACATCTGAGTCCAACTCCATCACACTCAGGAGCACAAATTCCAAAGTAGGGCACTCTGGCATGCCACAGAGCTCCAAATCCATCTGGCATGATTATATACCTTGTGGATCTCCATAGCCTTCAGGAGAACCAGTACCTAGGGTTGTATCTATTTTGGCTTTTTCTGGGGTCCTGCTGAGGTGTGCATAAGTATGACCCCTCTGATGACCTCCTGACTTTTTTTAGAAGACTCTTAGCCATATCAACTCATTTGCCTTTGCCATTTCCCCCTTTTATTCTAGGTCAAAAAGCAGTTTTTAACACTTGATCCAACATGTAGGCTGAGATATTCTGCTGGTCTGAGTTGACCCTTTTATTCAAGGTCTCACTTCTCCAGTTACTGATTGGTAGTAATCCCTCGGCGCCAGGGAGTCTCATCCCCAGGAGTCATGTCCCACGTTGGGGGGAAGATAATGCATTTACATACTGATTTTGGCTTAGAGAGTGGCCACATTTGAGCAACATGGAGGCTCTCAGGAGGTAACTCTTAGGCCCCCTGCAGCTCTAGACCTAGTTCATATTTCAGGCACACAGGCTCCTAAGCATAGTCATCAGAATCAAGGGCTCATTATTGGACCATCCTTCCTTGTTGATCTTTGCCGTTGCACTTGGGAATAAACTGTTAAAAAATAAATTTCAAGAATATTGCATTTGGAATTTTTGTACGAAGTCAGTCTTTCCTAAGGCATTTTTACCATTCTATTATATAACAACAAAGGCCCAAACTTGAAGTCCACAAATCCCCTCTAGTTTTCCAGAGTGGGTGGCACAAACACTGCCATTTTCTTTGTGTCCCACGGTGGGGGAGATGGGCTGGTTTTGAAGGTCATTCTTCCATCCCTGTGATGCGAGGTGTCAAGATAATGCTGTTGACCTTGAAGCACAAAAGAGTGTGATAGCAGGGAAGTCCTCCACCACAGGACTGAAAAATCCTGCCCCCCATGTTCCACGTGCTTGCTGGAGAAGTGTGTGACTAAGGTTTGGAAGGAAAAGAGGAGGTAAATATACACTGGAGCTCAGTGCCCACGAGCACTGACCCACAGATCCTGGTGCACGTGAGCAGCCATGTGGGCGGTGATGAGAGGAGCCAGCTAGAGAAGGTGTGTGCGGTGGTGGAAAGCACAAGGACAAAGTGATCAGGGGGTTCCAGTTTCCAGGCTAACATGACTTTGGATGAGCAGACTCAGTGCTGTCCCACCTCACCCCTGCAGCACCAGTGCCACTTTGCTACCCAAAGGCGGCTGCCGTTAACCCCTGGGCACAGAAAGAATCCTCAGAGAAAAGCCAGGGTGGTGGGGCACAGGGTCACCGGCCAGATTCAGAGCTTAAAAAACAAACAAATAAAAACCAGAATCTATCTGGTCAAAATACAGACCAGGCAGAGCTGCAGCAGCTGGGCCTGTACCACACCAGGTGACAGAGGCGGAGAGCAGAGGGGCTGAGCTGAACATGGGTTCAGGTCATGGCTTTGCCACTTCCCAGCTGTGTGCCTTGGGCAGGTTATCCAACCCCTCTGTGTCTCCGCCCACCCTTACCTTGAGCTCTTCAGGTCTGGGGCTTTTGTTTTAGATTTTATTTTTTATTTATTTCTCTCCCTTCCCCGCCTCCCCCCCCCCCGCCGCCCCCGTTGTCTGCTCTGTGTCCATTCGCTGTGTGTTCTTCTGTGTCCGCTTGTATTCTTGCCAGCAGCACCAGGAATCTGTGTCTGGTTTCGTTGCATCATCTTGCTGCGTCAGCTCTCCATGTGTGCGGCGGCACTCCTGGGCAGGCTGCACTTTTTTGGTGCGGGGTGACTCTCCTTATGGGGTACACTCCTTGCACGTGGGGCTCCCCTATGCGGGGGACACCCCTACATGGCACAGCACCCCTCGCACGCAGCAGCACTGTGCATGGGCCAGCTCACCATACCGACCAGGAGGCCCTGGGTTTGAACCCTGGACCTCCCATGTGGTAGGCAGACGCTCTATCAGTTGAACCAAATCTGCTTCCCTGGGGCTTTTATTTTATTTCTATTGCCCTGGCTACTAAAAAACTCACAGAAAATCTAGAACCCAAGTCTTGGGGCAGGAAACTTGGGTAGACAGATCCATGCAAGTCCCGCAGTCTCCAGCAGGGGGCGCTCGGCACCAAGCTGTACTTGTCACTGAGCCTCACAGCCTCAGCCCCTGGGTACAAGCTGCTCACTATTGGAAGGAGTCACTCTGGTCCTAAAACCACACGTGGATTTATGGGTACCACTCCCTTCTGGACCCTTGGCTTTCCTAGTTCCCCATCTGCCCCACTTCCCAGAGGAGGGACCCCATGCATACTTTGCTGAAACTGCACCCCAGTCTGTACAACAGGTGTTGTGCTCTCTGCCTCCTCCCAAGGTTTCCCATGAGAGAATTCTTAGCAGGAATGACGGAGAAAGGTTCTGGCCCCCAAGTACAGCTGGGAAAAGCCATTTCCTTAAGTAGCCACACCGAAGAATGAGAAAGGCCATTCCAAACCAGAAGCAGGCACCCCTGGGAGAGATGCTCATCCTCAGGCCTCGGTGCCCCCAACTGGCACCAAATCATCACCCCCGCTTGGCCCCTGACAGCGCTTGCACCGTAAGGGGATTCCTATCCAAAGCTGAGGCCGCATCAAAAGAGTACAAAAGACAAAAAAAAAAAAAATCACATCTTTATTGTTTGATTAACGAACTGGATTGGAGGGGCAAGAATGGGGCGTGTGGAGATACACCCAGCTCTGATTAGTCAGCAACTCCTGTTAACACGTACAAAACTGAGTGTTACAAAAATCACATAAAAAATTCAGGTCAGCAAAAGAGCAGCCCTGGGGGTGGGCTCAAGGCACCTGGAAGGCTGAGAAAAGGGCCCAACCTGGCCCTGGAGTGTGGCCAAGGAAGGGGTGGGGGGGCTGGGGCTGCCCCTCTCCCACTGGCCCCAGAAGGTCACACGCATTCCCCTCTCCCCAGAGGGACATAAATACCACCAGCCAAGGCACTGCCAGAAACTAGCCCTGAGCTAAACCCCGAGCTCCCCTCACCCCCAAGCCACCCAGGCCTGGAGAGGACGCGCCTTTGTTCCCCGCGCCCTGCACCCTGCAGTGTGGGTGCCGCTCTGAGCAGGGTGGGATCCGGGCAGGGCCACCCAGAGGCTTCTTAGGGAACGGAGTCGAGCTCGGCCAGCCGTGGCCGCAGGGCAGCAGTGCGGGCAGCCCAGGCGCGGGGCAGAGGCTTTGGTCAGTGCCAGGTGTCGGGAGAGGGGCCGCACTGCTGGCCAGTCCCCGCGTGGACTGGGAGATGCGGCCCTGGCTCTGTCCCACGGGAGGCCCGGTCCGGGCCCTAAATGGGGTAGCACATGCAGCAGCCGGTGCCCGCGGCCTCCACACTGGCCTTGGCGCCAGGCCCCAGGAGCCCGTCGGTGACAGAGTGCTCCGTGATGATGTCCTCCACCCGGGTGATGTACAGCAGGGTCAGCAGCACCCCTAGGAACTGAGGGGGGCGTGGGGCCAGTGAGGGCCGTCCTGGACGGTCCCTGGCCCTCAGGAACCCTCCTGGCTCTGGCGGCCTGGGAAGCCCCCACAGCGCAGCGTCTCCCGGCCCCTCTTCTGCCCCTCCCGGGGAATCCCAGGGACCCTCCCCATCCCCCAGCGGCAGAGGCCTCTCCGTTCAGGGTCCCATGCCCCCCCCCCATTTGAACCTACAGCCTGCCTAGCTGTACCCGCCCGCTCCCCTCCCCGTGGGGTGGGGGTGCCAGCCCACCTGGGGAAGAAGGATGCCCAGCAGGATGCCCGCCATGATGGCGTAGTTGTCCATGAACCAGATGAGCACGGCGTTGGTGCAGCCCCGCACGTAGATGACGTCCTGCACGCTGAGGCGCTGCAAGGGGGGGGTGTGGGGGTGGAGCCTGGCCGGCGGGGCAGAGGCCCCCCCACCTGCCCGGAATGGGAATGTCCCTCAACCTCTGCGCCTCATGGTGACAGGGTGGTTGCAGACCACCGCCCTCAATAAAGCAGTCCTGCTCCCCAGGGAACAGCCTGGACGTTTGTGGGGGCATGTTTGGTTCTCACAAACTCTGGGGCTCTGGGCCGAGGGGCTGCAAAGCTCAGGGCAATTCTCCTCCACAAATGACGACCCTGCCTCAGGCAGGCCTGTGGGCAGGAATCCCATTTATAAACAGCTGAGCCAAAACCCTAACTCCAGGTTAAAAAAAAAAAAGCACAGTGCATTCTGAATGGTTTTCATATGTGCACTGAATTTTCCAGAAATACTGCTATGTAAATTAATGGTCGTACTTCATTTTGTTCAGAACTTTATGAAGAGTTGTTCACATTTTAAAAAGCAATGGCAAAATGATGCCCACGTATGTGAGTTGCCAAGACAACCCCCGTGAATCAGCTGCCTCTGCAGCAGCGCAGTCTCGGGGAGTCTTCCTATCGGTGACAACACGGCAACTACAAACACGATGACTTTACTGCGTCTCCTTCAGTCTCTCTCTAGGGCCTCAGCAGTGGCATGCTGAAATACGTTGTTATGTAACTGTGAATCGTTCTATTTCTCCTTTGATCTCAGTTATGTGTGTCAGGAAGCTTGTATCTGTGAATTTCATTTCAGGATAATAAATAGGGCATTACCAAGTATTTATCATAAAAATGGCCATTGGGGCTGATGGGTTGAGAACCATTGCTGATCTATGGTCCTCAAACTTTACCATGTGTCAGAGTCACCTGCTGGGCCCCAGCCCAAGAGGTTCTCATTCAGGAGGTCTTGGGCAAAGCCTGAGAATTTGCATCTCTGCCAAGCTCCCAGGTGAGGCTGAGGCTGCCGGGTCAGGGGCTCCGCTCTGAGGACCTCCAAGGCAGCTCGAGGTCATCGTTATTTGGATTCCCTTCCCAGCACCACCCCCGGCTTCTCTCCTAGCCCAGCGGAGCTGCCCAGGAAGCTGCCCTGGGCCGGCGGTGTGGGCCAGGCAGGCTCGCCGTCCTCCAGGGGCTTCTGAGGTCCCGGCTGAGGGACCCAGCTGGAGCGGTCTGCAGACCCGCCGCTCCGAGGGCAGAGGCAGGGCGTGCCGAGCAGGCTGGCCACACGGGGCACCAGCAAGCGCCGTGCGGGCCTCTGGGGAAAGCCCACAGTGGGTGCCTGGCACCCTGGGCCGGGGCCCTCGCCCAGCCTGCAGGACTCCTAGCAACCTGTGCACTTCTGTGTCTGAATGGGGGTGGCAAACCCTGGCGGTCCCTGGCTCCTGTTCAGAGCTGGGGAGGTTGGGAAACCTCAGCAGTCGAGCTCCCCGCACCCTCCCCCAGGGATCCGGCCCCCCCCCCGCACCCTCCCCCAGGGATCCTGCCAATCGTCCTGGGGGTGGGATGGGAAGAGCAACATTCCTGGGGGAAACGGGATTTTAGACACTACCTCCTTGTCGATTGTTTTGTAGCCACACATGGTGTTGACGACGTCGGTCTGAAATAGAAATAGTTTAGCAGATAATACTTAACATGCTTCCTTTACAAGATGCCATTTTCTCCCCATTTTATGGATGGAAGTACTGAGGCGCAGAGGGCCTCCGTCCAAAGTCACGGAGCCGATTCCCCCCCAGGTAGTCTGGCCGTGTCTGCATCTCGACTGCCCCCAGGGAAACATCCAGGGAGGACAGGTGGGAAGGCTGGGCCCGTGGCGCTGGGTGGGGGGACCCCCAGCCTCCCCCCCTCACCCCTGCAGCGCCCCAGAGCTACTATCCCAGAGGTCAGGGCACTCCGCTGGCTCTTATGAAGAAAAGGCTCAGACCTGAGGGTGAGCAGCCAGTCGGGGCCCCTGGCTACACTTCCCTGCCTTGGAGACCACCACCCACCCAGAGGGCCAGTGGAGGGTGCCACTACCGCTTCCTGGGAAGGGGGCTGCTCTCAGGGACTCCCAGATACCGATCAATCTGAGCTCAGGGAAGCTGTGGTCAGGTCCCGGGGTCTCGAGGCCCCAGCCCCGTGCAACCCCTCCAGAGGTGGTGAATTTTATGAGTCAGCCTGGCTAGACCATGGACCAGGCCGTCTGCTCCAACATTAGCCGAGATGTTGCTGCGAAGGAGTTTTGTAGCTGCTGTTAACACCTATGATCAGTCGACCCTAAATAAAGGAGATTACCCTCATTTATTTATAATAATGTGGCTAGTTCTCCCTCCAATCGCTTTAAATCCTTAAAGAGCAAAACTGAAGGTTCTCAAAGAAGAAATTCTGCCTCAAGATGGCAACGTCAACACCTACTGGGTTTCCAGCCTGCTGGCCCTCCCCAGATTTCATATTTGCCACCTCCTATAACAACGTGAGCAAATCCCTTAAAATAAATCTTTGTATATACATGCACGTATAGCATGTACATATATACATCCACACACTCGTATGTGTGTATCTTCTTGGTTCTCTTTCTCTCTAGAACCCTGAGTGACACACCTCCCTAGGCAAGCCCCAAGTCACGGGGCTGGCAGGGCTCTTCCCGTCGGGTTTCCTGGGTCCAGATCCTGCTCTACCACCTCCTAGCTCCTTGAGCGGCCTTAGGTAGGCTGCTGAGGGACCAGCACGTGGGAGGCACTCAACGAATCCTTGTTGAATGAATGGATGGATGAGTGAGTGAAGGGGCCCCTCTGTCTTCCCTACCAGCAGTGATGATCACTGAGCCCACCTCAGAGTGCTGTTTAGGACATGAAATGAGATGCACACGTCAGTGCTTGCCCCGGGCCAGGCCGACAGCAGAGCTTGGCTGCACTGGTTGGCATGATCCGGCCTTGGAAGGGCAAGGACAGGCGTCTGCTCCCCCTCCAAGACAGCAGGTGGCCTCAGACATCATCCAGATCATTCTGAATGACAGGGCTTGGTGTGGGCAAAATTACCTGCCTCGGTGCAGACGGCCAGCAGGTGCCCCCAGGCCAGCCACGCCCAGCACCCCAAGCGGCCAGGCAGCCGTTTGTGGCCCTGACCCCCACGGAGAGCCAGGCCTGAGGGGCATGAGGGCATGATGCGAGGGGGTGCTTTCTACCTCGTTCATTTATTCACCCATTTCGTTCACTTAACAAAGAGGAATTGAGCTGTTATGTGCTAATCACCATTCTTGGCACTTGGAGTATAGAACAAAACAAGGCCTCTAACGTGTATGCATGTGGAGGGGGTGGATGTATACTTGGGAGCTCTGTACGTTCTGTGAGATTTTTCTGTAAACATACAATTGCTCTCATTTTAATATTAATTAAAATTTTTTAAAGTCCTTGTCTTCATGGAATAGCAAGGAAGAGATAAATAATAAATAAATAGGTAAACTATAAGGCATATAAGCATGTGACAAGGAGCAGTGCAGTAACTTCATCAGGCTGGACCAGAGTACTAAATCATAACCTCTGCCCCGGGAGTGCCCCGTGTCCCAGCAGACATGCAGCTGGCAGAGGTGCCTTCCCTTACACACATGTGTAGAGCCCAGAACCCTTCCCTGTCCCCAGGGTAGGTCTTGCCTCTCCTGCCACCAGAGCTCCCTCCCCAAGGGGTGGTAAGATGCACCCGTGGTCTTTCAAAAGGCCAAGCCTGCCTGGGTTTGAGCATAGAGTCAGTATTTCACCAGAGGTTCTGCTGAAGTTCCAGGGGTCCTGACATCAGCTGCCCAACTGCTGCAGGACCGCAGGACAGGCAGTTAGCAAGGTGGCCTCTGAGCAGCCATCGGCCAGTACACCAAAGTCGCTGTTTTGCTATTCATGCGTCTTCCTCTCACCTGAAGATACAGAACCCATGAGCTGGGTTATTGGGTCTGAGCAGCCAACGGGAAAGCAGGAGACAGGCCTCCAGTTACAGGCCCCCAAAGGGCAGCCAACAGCAAGGGAGGGGTGTACCAGATTCCCGGCAGCTCAGACAAATCCCACACAACCGGTTGGCTTAACAACAGGAATCTGCTGGCTCACGGTTTCACAGGCTAGAGGGCTTGCCTCCTCCCAGGTTCAGTATCTCCCGGCGGACAATCTTTGGGGTTCCTGGCTTTTCCGTCACCTGGCAATGCACATGGCGGCATCTTCTCCCTTCTCTTCCAGGTGCCACGGACTTCCACTTTCTGGCTGCCACCCATGGCGTCTCTTTCTGGGTGCAATTTCCTTTGCTTTTAAGGACTCCAGCGATATTGGATCAAGCCCGCCCTCACTCAGGCTTCACACCTTCAAAGTTCCTACTTACAAATGGGCTCACACCCCAGGCCCAGGGGTTGGGACCTGAACATGCCTTTTGTGCAGGACGTGATTCAATCCCCAGCAAGGGGATAGCTCCAAAAATTGGACGTGAGAGCTCAACAGGCACTGCAGTCTGGGGCCATTTAACGTAGAGCAAGCTGCCCTCCACACCAGCAGGTCTGTGGGGCATCGCTGTCGCATATTAGTATGACCAAAGCTTTATGAGCATACATGAAGCTCTATTGCTCCACATCCTCTAAATAAAGTCACCCAGGAGACATTTCTTTTAAAGCTAAGAGCCAGGAAACAAAGTTGCTTTTGGTAGGTTTTCTGTTTAACAATGAGAATGATTTAACAGGCCAAGTCTCCCTTTTACCTTTGGCTGCCAGGTAGCTCTAAACCACCAAACCCAAATCTCATTTCCAGTGATTCCGGAGGCCCTTTAGGGTTTTATATTTTTCTCTTCATCTATGCCTATTTTAGAATACATTTTCCATGCTCCTGATATTTTTTAATTTTAGTTTTTTGTTCTCTGCATTTCCTGTGTGCTCATTCAAATCCTTTGTCAAATGAGATCATGTAAAATGGATAAAGAAATAGATTTGTACACAAATCAAACTGATTCTATTAAGGAAGGAAACAGCCTCTTTTATATTTAGAGAAAATCAGGTAGGTGTGGATTGGCTCAGAGAGAGCTGATGGTAGTTCTGTAACATGGGACCAGAGACAACTTCAGTCAGGTGAAAGCCACCTCCCCGTCCACTCAGGGCTCTTGAGAGTCCGTCCTGTGTGGCCAGCATCTGTGTTTACACCCCCAGGGCCTCTCGTGGAACTCCCATCTCCTCCTGCCAAGTCCACACGGCCGCCCTGAGCACCTGCTTCCCGGCAGCCCTCCCCTCCCAGGCAGTGGCTCCTGTCTTCCCTGGGGCTCCGGCCAAAACGTGGGGTCCTCCTTGATCTCTCCTCCGCCACCTCCCACATCTGATAGGTCAGCAAATCCTGTCAGCTTACTTTCAGAACAAAGCCAGAACCTGACCGCTTTTACCACCCCCGCCACCAATGCCTGGCTCAAGGCCCCCATCTTCTCCTGCCCAGAACCCCCCCAGCTGCTGGGAGTGCTGCTGGCAGAAGCTTTAGCTGTCAGCTCCCTCCCACGACGGCCTCAGTAAGCCACATACAATGGTCGGTGGATGTGCAGCCGAAGGCCGAGGCCCCCACCCCCCAGGCCAACGCTGGAGGACCATCCTGGCTCATACTCATAGATTCGGCTGAGGCCCTCGCTGAGACTGCGTGGGTGCTTGACTTCTCCCCCTGCCCAGCCCTGCTTCTGTCTCCTCCCATCAGTGGGTGCTGATCCTCAGAGGACGCCTTAGAAGCCTCCTGCACACTAACCAGCATCTCAGAGTCTGCTTCCCAGAAAACTGGTGACACTGGGATCGCTGCACTAACCTCCTGACCCTACTCCCTGTGTCCACTCCTGCCCCCTACCGTCTGCTCTTTGCACAGCAGCCAGGGTGATCTGGTGTAACCTCTACTTGTAGCCCTGCACAGCCCGTCATGCAAGGTAACATCAAAGTCTTCACCGTGGAGCTCTTTGGCTTCATCTACTGCTCTCCCCTGCACTCACTCTGCTCCAGCCACACTGGTCACTGTGCTTTTTCTCAAACGCATTGGCGCTATTCCCACCTCAGGGCCTTTGCACTTGCTAGTCTCTCTGCCAGGAATATCCCTCCCCCAGACACGTTCCTAGCTCACTCCCTCCCTTCCCTCAGGTTTTGTTTTTTGCTTTTTTCAACTGTGAAATAGCCTTCTTAGAATCTCAAAGTGAAACCCTGCATGTCCCTGCTTTATTTTTTTCCTTAGCATCACCTTCCAACACACTCAATCTTTTACCTTCTTATTTTGTCAGTTTTCCCCTCCAGGGTGTCAGCTCCACATGGGCCGAGATTTTTGTGCGTCGGCTCTATCCCTACCACCTAGAATGTTTCTGGCACATGGTAGGTCCTCAAAAAAGATTTGTTGGATGAGTGAATAAAGGAATGACTGAATGAACGATGCAAGTTACGGCTCCACACCTGGACTCGCCGTTCTGGCGCCGCTGCCCTGCTGCTGCTCAGGAGCCCTCCCTTCCCTGGCCTCTCTGAAAACCCCGTGCGCCTCCTCCCCCGCTCTGCCCCTACCCAGAGAGCCACCCTGCCATGGCAGCTAAAAGTTCCCAAGCCCCCCCATCTAGCATTTTCAGGGCGAGTGCACTTGGCGCTGGCTCCCACGCTCATTGGCTGGGCCTCCACCCCCACCAGCAGCTGCTCGTTTACAGAATCCAGCAGTAGGCACAGAACGATGGAAACGTCAGAAGAGAAATTTTCCATGACTATTTGGGGCATGAGTAATTACAAAGCTCCCTGCCTCCTTCCAACCCTGAAACGAGCCAACTTCTGCAGTCAAGCACGGAAGACTGATGAAGCCTCTTGCTCTTAAGCGGTGACTGCACAGGACGGTGCCCCAAGGGTGGTGGGGCTGAGAGGCTCGTGCTGGGCCCAGCTCTCACAACAGCAGGCCCCCATCCAGCCCCCTGCTGCTGACAATCACCAGGGCCTCAGGCCCACAGCCCTCCTGAGACCCCGGGGTGCAAGCCCTGCTCTGGTCCCCCCAGCCCTGCTCGGTCCCGGCCTGAAGCCTGCTCCTGTTCTGTGCCCGCTCATCTGGGGCACGGCTCTGGTGCTGGCCACCTGTGATTCATCCCAGCCCCGTGAGCCTCGGGCAGGCATGGAGCTTTCTGGGGCTTTGCTTCCCTTATCTGTAAAGTGGGTAAAATAACAACACCTGCCCGCGGGCTGGCTGTGGTGACCGAGCGAGCTGGTCCCACTAAAGCACAGAGGAGGGTGAGCGTGCAATAACTGAGAGCTGACGGGAAAGCAAGGCCTCCCCCCACCCCACCCCAGGTTCATCCCTAAGGCTCAGCCGCCCTCTCCTGCCCCTTCCCACCCGACCCCCTCTGTCCTCAGTGTGGGCAGAAAGATGAGGGAGGTGCCTGAGCAGCCGGGGTGGCCTCCAACATGCCCCCCCCAGTGGCAGGTACCGTGTTTCTGAAGCAGCAAGTGTAGGGCACCCCGCAGGCCAGGGGTCCAGGGGCGTTGCAGTCGTGGTACTGGTTTTTGTTCCAATCTCGGTAGTCTTCCCCGCCACAGCACTTAAACTGAGAAGGAAACAAGCAGTAAAGAGGAGCTGCCATCATCAGAGAGACCCCATCAGACAGGAGGAAGGGGCCCTGCCAGGGGTCCCCATGGGAGGGGGCAGCTACACAGGAGCACATCAAACTGTACTTTGTCAGGCCAGAATTGACTGAAAGTGGCATGGGCTGCCCAGGAGGTAGTGAGCTCCCCATCACAGAAGGGCAAGCAGGTGAAGGCTGGCAGCCTCTTGGGGAAATGGTAATGGCTAAACACTGCAAGAAATGCTCCCCTGACAGGTGGACTCTATCTCCTTCATCTTTGTGTCGCTGGTGCCAGCGCCAGACTGGAGAGGATGACAGTTAATGTCCACGAGATTGTGGTTCTGTGCAAGTTCCCCCCAACCCCAGTGGCCCCAAATGGGCTTCCTCCCCCCATCCTGAGAAGCCAGGTCCGCCCCCCAGGGGAGATCTGTCTGTCCTGTCCTTCGCAAAGGAGGCAAGCACACCTCGCATCCCACCTGGGGCTCAGGACTGAAATTATGGGAAGGCTGGCATCATGTAGCCGATGCTTGCATCACCTCCCCTGGGAAGTACTTAGGACTCTACTGAATTGCTGGTATGTGCAAGGCATTGTTCAGACACTGGAGATACAATAGTGAGCAAAACCAACACAGCCCCTGCCCTTGTGGCACACACTGCAGTGGAGGGAGACAGAGAGTACACTGCTGTAGTAGCTTGGTATTATTTATGCCTTTCAAAAACTGGAATTGTGTTTGTAAACTGGTCTGTCCCTCCGGGCATATTAGATTGTATTGGATTCAGAGGTTTCACTTTTACTTTGATTAAACAATGCTTGGGGCTTTGATTGGGCCATGTCAGCAGGAGATTGTGTCCCCTCCCCCTTGGTGGGCAGGGACTCACAGAGAAAACTACATGGCAGAGCAGAAGAATTAGTTGGCGTTTTGATGATGGAATTTTGAGCTGGAACCCAGGAAGGAAGCACATAGGAGAAGAACACAGAGGAATAGAGACAGCGCCACAGACATGGCAGGGGCTCAGAGGATAGACGAGCTGTTCACCTGATAGTCTACAGCTGACCCTGTGGACAGACGCAAGCCTGAGCCTGGAGAGAATTGAGCTCTGGGGAGAGAGACAATGCCCAGAAAGCCTGATGGCCTACAGCTGATCTTAGAAGACGCTGGGACCACAGAGCCTTAAGAGGAAGAGGAAGCCTGAATGTCAGCAGCCGTCTTGCTCCAACACGTAGCAAAAGACTTTGGTGAGGGAAGTAACTTATGCTTTATGGCCTGGTAACTGTAAGCTCTACCCCAAATAAATACCCTTTATAAGAGCCAACCGATTGGTGGTATTTTGCATCAGCACCCCTTCGGCTGACTAATACAACCACTAAATGAAAAGATCACATACGCAGTGCTGTGTCCATGGAGTTGATGAAACAGGGAAAGGAGTGGGGCAGGGGTGACTCCAGGTGGGGAGTTCAGCTGAGGCTGCTCTGAGGAGATGATATTTAATAGGAAACTGTCAGTCAGCACACGCAAAGGCCCTGCACAGACATGAGGTTTTATTTTGAGAGCAGATTCAGAGGCCAGTGTGTCTGGGGCCGAGCAAGCAAGAGTAGAGCAGATGAGGTTGAGAGGTCAGCACGGCTAGACCATATAAAGCCTTGAATAAATAGGGGCTGAGAAAGCATTTTAAGAATGATGGAAACACTGGAGGGTTTAGCCAGGGGAGTGATGTGGTCAGAGGCCCTGACTGATATATAAGCCAAAAACTTTTCTGGGGTCTCCTCAGTGCCCCTTGGGCCATCAGGTTTGGGGATCTGGAAGCATTCTCTGTGATGCAATTCAAAGGGCATGTGCTTTACAATCAGACAGACCCAAGTTCAGATCCTCACACCCCCACGCCTAGCTGTGTGACCTTGGACAAGTCGATCAGCCCCTCTGGGCTTCATATCCTGGTCTGTAAATCAGGGAGAGCAATGCCAGCTTTGCACAATGGAGCTGAGAATCACAAGGAGAGGCTGTGTGTGAAGCACTCAGCACAGGGCCTGGCATCAAGCAGGGGCCCGATGAGCATTTGTCAGCCCCACTGCAGGACGATGGAATCCCCAGGCCAGCTGATGGTTGGTTCCAATGCAAACATCATCCTCTGGCCAGAGCTGATGGGTGTATCCCTGGCGGAGAAGCCCCTGCTTCCCCATCCACTGCCAGTCCTTAAGCAGCCACCCACTCTAGGAACGGTTAAGCTACCGGGCACCTCTCCCCACCTTCTTGAGCAGGGTCCCAATGGCGGCGAAGGGCACAGCAGGCACATCTCTGACTTGAGGGTGCCTGGCTCACCTGCTTCTGGACAAAGTCCATGATGTTTTTGAAGTCCAGATCGTCATAGTAGTTCTCAATGCCTCTGCGAATGTTGTCGTTCAGGAAGTCAATGGTCTAGTTAGAAGGAGAAATCACAAAGGATAAGAACCACACACCCCCGAATCCAACCCGAGTTCTCCCGGAAGGGGTCCCCACAGAGAGCCGGTGTGGCCCCCACAGCCCCCACCCCTGCCTGCACCAAGCGCCCCTCCAGCCCAGCCCTGGGCACCCTCGGCCTTGCGCCCCATGCCCTCCCCTGACCCTGGAATCCCTCTGCCACCTCGAGCAGAAGCGATTCGCCCCACCTCCTCCACATCAGCCGAGCGGGGTCTCCGGGGTGGGGGGCTGCCTGGGGGCACCAGGTCTGGAGTGGCAATGCCGGTGGGGGCCTCGGCTCGCCTGATTCCTGGCCTCCTGCTCTCTCGGCCACCCAGAGGCCAGTGAAATCTTCCTTTGCCCTTCGCCACCATCCAGCCTCCTGTGGTCCATTCGGAGACCCAGAGGGGTGGCATGACTCGGCCCAGGTCACCGAGCAGGCTGGTGGTGGCCCAGCCAGGGCTGGAGATCAGGCCTCCCCGCCTCCGGGCGGGCCTCCCTCCGTGTCGCGACAGCATGCTGGCCCACGGTCCAAGCGGGTCACCCTCCCTCCGGGGCAGGGCCGGCTTCCCCCGGGAGGGCCGCTGGCGCGCCGCCCTCTCCCAGTCACACTGGGCTTGCGGGAAGAAGAGCCCGGCTGTTGTGCTGCCGTCTGCGAGGACAAAGGACCCCTGAGCGGGAAGGGGCGGGGCCGGGAGCGTGGGCGCCGGCTCCAGACGCACGGGGGACAATCGGGGCTTTCAGAGACAGGGGCCGCGTATCAGGAGAGGCTGCGCTGCACAAAGGGGGCATTCTCAGCTCTGGGGCAGCGGCCAGAGGCACCAGGCCGAGGCCGAGGCGTCCGCGGGGGCCACAGCCCGGGGTTTCGGGTCCGGTTCTGCGGCTGCGAGCCCTTCCCAGCTCACTTGCCCTCGCTGGACCTCAGTCTCCCCATTTACAAACCAGCCCCGTGGGCCTTTCTTTAAAGTAACTTCCAACTCGAGGGTCAAAGCCAGATCTGGGAGGAGCTGAAAAGCCTCAGGTCAAGAGCTCGGTCCCTGCAGCCACCCCAGGCTCAGGCACTTCAGTGGCCTTGCGAGGCTCCACTTCCTCACCTGCGACACGAGCGTGAAAATACTCTCCGCGCCACAGGGATGTTGTGAGGTTTAGTGTGCTTAGTGGGACGTCAGGCACACAGTAGGGCGCTGGGTGCACTGTGACGATAATACAGGTATGGTACCACTTCATTCCCATCATGGCATCAGGGGAAAACAGCCGATCCCAAGGGAAACCGAGGCTCCAGCTCCTGACCAGAAGCCCCACTGCAATGGAGGCAGCATCCAGGGCTGCCAGGACAGGCCGGTACTCAATGGGACCCCACACAATTCCCCCGCAGTCCCCAGAGGTCATGGGACTTGTCCAAGGTCACTCAGCTGGTGGGTGGCAGAGAGACGCTGGAACAAAGGGGGCAAAACTCCCAGCCTCTTACTCTTTGAAAAGCCAAGATAAGGACCCAAGGCTCAGTTTTGGGGTCATCTCCCCGAACTATCTCCAGTGTCACGAGAGGAATAAAAGGATGCAAGGAGACCTGCTTAGCTTGGCACCAAGGAATGAAGGAGGCTGGCGCAGGAAGCCTGGTTGCTGCGGCCAGAAGGAAAACCCTGTGCTGATGAGAAATGGCAAGGAGCGGGCTGGGAGCCGAGGAGATCACACAGGAGACCCAGGAGGACAGAGAGGATGGCAGGAGCTGGCGCTGGATCTGGGGAACGGCCTGGGCAGAGGTGGGACCCACCTGGCTTCAGGCCTGCCCTTCCCAGCGGCCCCATGAAAATTTTCTCCCTGGTGCCTGCTCTCCTGGGCCCTGAAGTGACAGGCCAGCTGGCTGGGGCATAGCCCGGGGGTGCCGAGAAACAGGACACCAGGGTGGGGCCAGTCTGCCACCCAGGGTGGGGCTGGGGAATGAGCTCACAGCACCGAATGGCACGCCACACGGGGCCGGCCGGGTCGGGGCACGCGGGTGGAGTGGGGAGGGTGCCAGGGGCAGTGCGTGGGGAGGTGTGGCTTCTGCCACTCCCGGTCCCCCCCCCCCGTGACCCCTCCGGATCCTCCCGGGCCCTCTGCACTCCCCTGCCCCACTGATCGCCTTCCCCATGCCCCACTGGGTAACTTGACTGCTTAGAATCCCCCAGGGCTGGAAACGGGGCAGGAGGAGGGCAGGAATCCGGGGCAGGGAGGAAGAGAAGCGTGTGCACGCGTGTGCGCGTTGTCCTCGGCGTGGGGAAGGGGCAGGGGTGAAGGGCCCCCTCCCTCTCTGGTGAGCAGCCCCGGCTTCTCCCCTCACGTACTCACAGCCCTCTGAGCACTTCCCAAAGTCATGCTGGCCCCTAGAGAAGCCTCTTCGTGACAATTAGGCCTTCCATCTGGCAGGCCGGGCAGGGCCCTGCAGAGAAGAGGGCCCTTCGGAACCGGCAGGAGGAACAGATGGTCCCCGCGGCGGCACCGGGCTCCGCGGGGCGGCAGCTGCCCCCGTTCCCACTGGGACGGCTTTGGGTCAACGCCGCGCTGCACGGGCAGAGAGGTCCCCCACGCCTGGGTGGCTCCTGGGCCGGGCTGGGCGGGGTGGGGGGAGGGAGGAAGAGATCTTGAGACTTCAGGGGAGAGAAGGAGGGCGGGGGTGGGAAACTCCAGTAAGACCAGCAGGTCGTGCAGTGTGCTAACTGTGAAGTGCGGCGCCAGCGCAGGCAGGTGCGGTAATGCTGTAGGGGCCTCGGGGGAGCGGCTAAGAGGTCCCGCCCTGTGGGAGCCCAGTGGAGGGAGTTCTGGCTTCCTCCAAGCATGCCCGAGTGCCACCCCTCTCTGTTCTAAACCAGCTCCCTCCAGCAGGGCCCGCTCCCAGCGAGGGCAGAAAATCACCTTTCATGAATCCCTGACACAAGGCCACGGGGCCCAGGCAAGATGAGCAGACAATAAGCCAGCCTCAAAGCCCACACGGTTCAAGAGAGCAGACTGTTTAAGCCGCTAGACTCCAACTGCTAAAGAATTGTCCTCTCTAGTTCTTTCTTTTTAAATCCAGTATTAGGGATTTCCAAAGCTTCTGCCTCACCCCTCTGTGCAAGCTGTGTGGAGCACTTCTAAATGAATGAGGAACACAAGCGGGTGCACATGAGGCAGCAGCTCCACGGAGGACAGAGGAAAAGGGAAGGGGGGTGGAGGGGGCTACAGCCGAGCCTCCCCCAGGCTCCCGCAGTCAGCCCCAGGGACCCCGCCCCTCTCTGGGGAGTGGGCTGTCCTGGGCTCCTGGGGCTGTCTGAGCTTCAGTCCCAGGGCCACACTGGCTCCTGCAGGCTCCACCCCCACCCGCTGGCTTCCGCTGCTTCCATATTCACTTCTGAGGTGCAAGGCTGGGAGGTCCGGCTGCTGGCCCAGTTCCCAAAGTTGGGGGGGCGAGGGGGGGGAAGGCATGGTGCTCAGCCTAGGGCTTCCTTCCTACCTTTGTGCCTGGGCCCAGCCAGCATCTCTGGGCTTCCCCAGCTCCCCTAAAGGCAGGGACTCCTCCTCTTTGCTTCCAGACCCCAGTCTCTGCTCCAGCCCAATCTGGCAACCGAGGCTGACAAGAACCCAGGCGTAGAAGGCTGAAGGGCTCTTTTGGAATATCTGCCAGACCCTTCCTCGCATCTGGCCCAAAGTCACAGGCATGAACCCAGAAAACGGGGTCGTGTTATGCCTCAGTTTCCCAGGTACGTGGGGCTCTAGCCCTCACCCCAAATGGCTGTTCACAGTGGGGCCAGCTGTAGGAGCGTGGCCAGTTCAGTGCAGAGCTGTCTCTACTGCAGAGCCACTGGCAGCTTGGTCTGGGTGGGAAGGACGTACAGTCACAGTGCCCAGAGCCAGTCTGTGCTCTGACAAACTGCTGGGCCTCCCCACCTTTCCCTGGCCTGGCGCTGGGTGTGTAGATGGCACACTCTCGTCAAGGCCTGGAGGGAAGGCACTGCTCCACGCCCCCCCCCCAGTGATAGAGGGAGGGAGGCCCCGGGATGGCGGTACAGACGCCAGCGACAGGTGTCCCTGCTCTGCTCTGCCTGGCCCCACAACTTGGCACGCTGGGAATACAGGGCAGGGGCTGCACAGCTCCAATGCCCTGATTAGAGGCCCCAGGACAAATAGGACAACGGCAGGGGTCCAGGGGGATGAGCACCCAGACAGCTGCGGAGGTGACTGCACTGCCTCTGCTCCCAATACCTGCCTCTGTGCCCAGGTCCCGGCTGCACAGCCACTCACCCTGAAAAGCGGAGAAGTGGCTGGTGCGACCTCTCCCAGGGTCAAGGCCTGGCTGGGTTTCTTCCTTGTGCCCTGGACTCTGTTGGTCTTTTGCTGCGGTTACGGTGCGGCTGCTGCGGCCGGTGCCCCTTCCTGAGAACCCAGCGCAAAGTCGTTAGCCTGAGGTTTGTGTCCACTTGTCACCCCACGTGGGTCCTTGAGGGCTACCGGGAGTAGCCTGAGGAGCTGGAGACTGAACTGCTGATATCGTGGCCCTGAGAAGTCTTCTCTTGGTGAGGAAAAAATGGAATTGGGGCCTCACTCCTCCGAGAAGCAGCTCCCCCTTTCCTCCACCTGACACCTGCCCTTCCCCCACCACCAGCCCAGCTCTCTGTTCTACAAAGTCACACTGCGCTGGAGTCGGAAGGGACCTTATTTTTCTTTAAATGGCATTTTCTCCTTGATTAAAAAAAAAGAAAAGAAAATTTGGGAGCTAGGGAAAAAATTTATGGGAGAGAATAAGAATTATTCTAGTCCCACCCCTCAAAGGAAGTAAGAGTTAGTATTTCTATTTCCTTCCAGTGTTTCCCCAGACCTCTTTTTCCTCTGTGGAGCTCTTACTGTCTTTGTAGCTTTATGTCTTGCTCTTGTATTTTTAAAGTTGAACATCAAGGGCATATGATGCTATGGCCCACCCTGACCCTCCAAACAGCTGAGAGCCCGATGGTGAGGTGCTTCCTGGGCTCAAATGGAGACCCCCTGCAGGGCTGCAGAGGGGCAGCAGGGCCACCAGCAAGGACGCACGGGGCGGGCGCAGCTCTTCCCCATCCCAGGGGAAGCCCCACGGCGCTTGATGACTGCCACGGCATCCTAAGATTTGAGGACCAAAGGCCCCTGAGGTTTCCGAGGCCAGTGCCTGTGTCTCAGCTCCCTCACCTCAAAATAGGGGATGTGATGGTTCAATTCATGTGTCAGCTTGGCCAGGGGATGGCAGCCAGTTGTTGGGTCAAGCCAGCACTGGCCTGTTACCGTGAGGCTATTTTGCTGATTTAAATCATCAGGGAGTCGGTCGCATCAATGGCTGATGACATCCACAAGCAACTGAAGGGACTGCCTTCAGCAATGGGAGACGTCTTCGTCCACTCCGCTGAAGGCCTTAACGGGAGAACTGATGGTTGCAGCTTCCAGAAGGATACGTTTCTGTCTCTGCTCCAGTCCACCAGCTTCCCCTGCAGAACTCAAAAGCTTCATCGGAATTCCCGACCTACAGAATTTGGTCTACCTACAGAATTTGGACTGGCCAATCCCCACAGCTGTGACCAATTTCTATAATACATCTCTAAATAGTTATACACATATGTATGTGTATATATCTCCTGTCAGTTCTGCTTCCCTGGAGAACTCCGACCAAGGAGCCCTTTCTGACATACAGAGTATTGGGAAATGACGAGACTGCTGGTGTGAAAGTTTGTTGAAAATGGAAAGTGGTGTTCACTTGGGAGACTGTGCATTAAAGCCATTGAGGCTGGTGACCAGGCCGTGGGTCTGGGCTCCAGACAGGGAGCACGACCCGGTGACCGCTGGAGAGCCACAGGCCCGCAGGCCCCGCCTGGCCACAGACCAGGTCCCGTGGGCACTGGGAAGAAATGCCAGGCTCCCTCCAGGCTGCCACCAAGGGACCCAATGCCCTGCCTGCTCAGAGCAGATGCTAGGGAAAGTAGGAGAGGAAAAGGAGGGGAAGGTAGCAAAACAGTGGGGAAGCATCTGCTGTGCTCTTGGGGGGTTTCTCAGCCTCACTGTGCCTCCGTCAATAGGAAGGGAATCTCCCCACCCCCCTGCCTTCCAGGCACACACACAGGAGGTCCTGGCAGAGCAGGGGTGGGTGCTGCTCCCGCTCTTGCCTGAGGACGGTCGTGGCAGGTCAGACTGGGGTCTCACAGGGCCTGGGATAGGGACTGCTGCCCTGGGCTCAGCTTCTACAAGGAAGGCAATCTGCTGTAACCCTGATGCAGCCTCCTTGCAACAACTGCCCCGGGAGGCCAGAAACCCAGCTGGCTAGGGCCAGGGTACGGGTAGAGGCAGGGGAATGGACGGAGAGA
Source organism: Dasypus novemcinctus (assembly GCF_030445035.2). Classification (NCBI taxonomy): domain Eukaryota; kingdom Metazoa; phylum Chordata; class Mammalia; order Cingulata; family Dasypodidae; genus Dasypus; species Dasypus novemcinctus. The sequence continues at coordinate 78,502,988 of NC_080678.1, read as the reverse complement.
ACTGAGAACGGAGCTTCTGCTCCCCAAGCCCCACCTGTGCCCCAAAAAAGACAAATGGAGAAGGTAAGGGAGGAGGACGAAGATCTGGTTTGCTCGGTCGCTGCCCCAACCCCTCCGTGCCCCACCCCGCCACTCGCTCCCCGTGGGGCCTTGGGCAAGTCCTCTGCCTTCCCCAGGCCTTGGGGTGGAGAAGCTAACATGACACGAGGGCACACTACAGCCGGCACCATGCCTGGTTCTGCACACGCCCATCTCATCAGGTCTTCTCCCAAAACCCCACAAGCAAGAAACTTTTACAGCTAAGGCACCTGAGGGTCTGAGAGGCTAAGGGAAACACTCACGGTCATCCAGAGAAGAGGCGGCGCTCCAGCATCTCATCTCCAGTGAAGTCCCCTCCCGCCCCCTCCCCATCACTGGCCCACTCTGCACACCTGTCGATCTCATGTCTGCCCCAGGGCCTTTGCTCCTGCCATACCCCTGCCCCTGCCTGTTCCCTCTGAGCTTCCCTGGTTGGCTCCCTTTCACGATGAAGGCCTCAAATCAAACGTCGCCTCCTCCTCAGCCGTGTCACCACCCTCTTAAATGCTGTCCTCCCCACCTCTGCCCCGGCTTTCTCATTCTCTGGTCAACCTGGTCAGTGCCTGCCTCCCCCAGCTGAATGGAAGCTCCACGAGAGGCAGGGGTCAGCTCTGCTCAGCACGGCACCCCTGGCCCACAGCCCAGGGCGCACTCGCCGCTCGCCCAGTCGACGTGCCACGATGGAGGGGTGGACAGACCCACCTGGTTCCGGAAGATCAAGGCCACTACGCCGCCAGCAAGCTCGATGATGAGGCAGATTCCAAGGATGTACATGAACTAAAAAGCAAAGTTGAGAGTCACCCACAGGAAGCGCCACCTGCTCTGCGATCGGGCACCGGGGGGCCATGGCGGGACCGCCTCTGCGCGAGCACGCACCGGCGACCGGGTCTGTCGCCCCTTCCTCTGCGAGAACACAGGAAGTGGACAGACAGTCCCTGGGAAAGTCCAACGTTGGAGCCAGCGGTCAGGAAGAGTGACTCAGATGTCTCGGCTGAATTGTCACCAGTGTCTGCCCCACGTCCTTGCTGGGGTGGAGGGGGAAGCCGACCCCCCACCCGGGGAGGAGAGCCGCCCCTTGTGGCTGTGCCCATGGCCAGAGGACAGGGCCTGCCTGTGTCGTGCGGGCATTCCGGCCCACGGTGCGGATCCCCTAAACCCCCAGGGTGGCTGAGGGGTGCCTGAGGCTTAGGAGGGGTGCACCCCACCCCTGCCCTCACTGAATAGCAGGCACTGTCCCTGCTGACTCCAGCACCTTCCAGCCTCAGGCAGCATCAGGCCCTGTGGAGAGGGGCTGCCCTTCCGAGGGGACAAGGGGGGACCGAAACACAACCCATGGGGGTGAGCAGGCCTGCCTGCCGGCGCCCTGGCTCTAGGGGGCCATCCTCACCCCACAGACAGCCGCCAGGGAAGGCTCCACCCCCTGACCCCGGGCCCAAGCAGGCCGGCCACGCCCTGGGACTTTGGCCCAAGTAACCCGGAAAAAGCACCTGGGATCAAGCCTTGCGGGGATTCTTTTGGCCTGGGGCTGCCGGGGACCCGCTCAAAGACAGCCCAAGGATGATGCCAGGCGGAGCAGCTCCAGCCGGGGGGTGGCGGAGAGAGACCCCACCGGTGCTCCCTGCACCTCTGCACAAGCCAAGGGCCTCCTGGTCCCACAAGCTAATGCGCTCACTTCCCACCTATTTCTGCTTTTACTTGCTCTCCCTTGACTTTGGTTTCTCCCACTTGCAACTGAGGGTCCAGATAAGCACGAGGTTTAAGAAAAATGAGCACAACAGCATTAAAGATACGCAGCTCTTCCACCCAGGAGGGGAGGTGGCCTGGGCCCTCTTGGGCCCAGGGGGACAGATGGGCTCCTCCAGGGAACTCCGGGGGAGCTGCCTTGAGGCCGGAAGGAGCTGAGCTGCCCCACGGGCCCCAGGGCTGCCCCCGCCCCTCCCCTGGGGACCCCAGGGCTGGCTGAGGGGGTGGGACTCACCGCCTGGAGGAGGCACAGGTTGTCGCGGAGGGAAGCCAGCACGCCGATGAAGGAGACGATGAACATGACGACCCCCAGGAGGAGAAGGATGATGGCGGGGGCCAGGAAGGCGCTCTCCAGGGTCTTGTATTTCTGCCGCTCGACCTCGGCGTAGATTCCCACAGACAGGACCAGGCCCCCGATCAGCTGCCGCAGAGGGCGGGGAGAGAGCCGGGGAAGGCCCCGCGTCACTGGGTTTCCCCCCCCTAGAGTCCCTCGGGGTGGCGGAGCCTGCCACCGGGCCCCGCACGTGTACGGGCCCTGCGGGGAGAGGCCCCTCTCAGGCCGGCCACGGTGGGTTGGGGAAACGCCCTGGGTTGGAAAGTCAGAGACTGGGCGCTCGGTTCACTGAGTGTTCTCATCTGAAAAACGGTACCAAAACAGTTGTTTCTGCCCTGTTCACCAGACAGGTTTTCGACAAGGCTTTAGCGAGATAAACAAAGTGGAGACACCGCGAACCTGGAAGCGCAGAGCAGCCGGGGTGAGGGTGAGACAGGTGGGACCCTCCAGGAAATTCTGGAACTGCTCAGAGGGCAGGCATTTCACCCAGCACCTTAAGAAACAAACTTCCTTTCAGGATGGCCCTCCAAAGGCCGAAGGTTGGCCTGGGAGGGATTTCAAGGGGATTTTGGGGTAGAATTCCCCCATTACCAATCTTTCCATCCATGGAAGGATCACTGTGACATTGCAGCTGGCCCCACCCACAGCACCCAGAGAAGCCTGGAGCTGCTCTGCCACACCCCCTAGGCCCCCTAACTGCCCCTCAGCCCATTTCCTACACCACAGTCAGAGCAAAACCGACGTCGGCGTGTGGCGATCCTCTGCACCCAGAATGAAGGCCAAATTCCAAACAGCCGACAGGTCCTCACCACCCTCCCTCTCTCCCCTTCCTCGCTCTGCTTCAGCTGCACTGGCCTCTCTGCTGCTCCCCCAACACATAACAGTATGCGGACCTCGGCGCCTTGGCTGTCCCCACGGCCGGAATGCCCTTCCTCCTGACATCCACGTGGCCCGCTCCCATCCAGGGACTCTGACTTGCTGGTCCGCAGGTTTTCTGGGGGCTGGGACAAATCATTAGACATACTGGACTTCTCCACTGAGCCAAAGGGAGCATTTGAGGGTAAACAGAAGCCGTGGTGCTGGCAACTTAAGGCTGAGTAAACCTTGGAAAAGATAATACAGGCAAGATTTTGGGAAGACCAGGCAATATCTGGAACCCTGTGGGGCCACCGCTCCAGTTACTCCCTCGGCCTTTCATCGACTGTGACGGGGCTTCTCGTGGATCCCCGTGTCCTCACCGCAGATCTCCAAGACTGTCAGGTACGGGCCTAAGTGCTGACAAAGTCAACCAAGCAGACCAAGCTCACCTCCAGAGGGTCACTGGGCACCGTCTTGCTGCATCTCACAGCAGAGTGCCACGGCCCGTGGTTTGAAAAGATCATCCCGGCTCACTGAGCTACACTCTTCCCTCCCACCCAGCACACGGGGGCCAGCAGGCGCTGGAGGCACGGACAGACTCAGCCACTTACTAACAAGTTGGCCACGTCAGGAAAGCCATGAGTGAAGTGACTTCATCGCAATTAACCACTTGGGTAAATTTTTAAATTCATAGGGAGAATACACACCCACACAGACACACACAGTCCTCTGCAGGAGAATGACAACCAAAGGACATCAAATCTACCTTTGAAAGAAAAATTAACCATTCAGTTCACACTCCAAAACCCAGAATGCCGTGAAATTGTTGTTCAAGGCTGGCCTAAACCCCAGGGGTCCACTGAGAACAGGATGAGCAATCTCTAAAGAGCCAAATCCCCCGCTTCCAAAATACCGCACCGAGAAGGAGCCACGCACCAAAGCCCAGGCCTGAGCCAGACACAGAAACCTCCACTCCAAAGCAGAGGCTAATGGTTAAATGAGAAATACCCCCCGCCCCCCGAGAACGGAGTCTTCAGCGCCCAAGCACAGCATGAACAAAGTACTGAGGGAAGGACACAGTGTACTTGAGGGCGGGAGAGGAGGGTTATCTTCTATCTTGATGAAAAGTGTAATTCTTACCTTGTCACTGAACCAAAAGAACTCTGACATTTTACTATTTTCAGAACTGATTCCATATACTTTTGAGTGTTCTATGTTTCCTGTGAGTAAAAGAAATCCTTCTTCTCTGGCAAGACGGGGCACGGGCCCTGACCACCTCCCCACCCCCACCCCTCCGCCTGCTCCCCCTTTCCCACCTGAGCCTGGCTTCTGGTTAAGGTACTGTGCTTGGGAAGGCACCCCCAAAACACCGGAGCTGCCGTCGGCCCCCGATTCCGAGCAGCACTGACCCCGTCTCTCCACGCAGGCCCTCCTGGTGGCTTCTATTTTCACAAGCTCCCAGAGGAGGACATCAGGGCCCTGAGACCCAGCGCAAAACACCGCAGGAAACACAGCACTTCCTCCGGTCTGATCTCACTCCCGGCCACTGCAAAGCATCCCCTCTTCCTTGCCAGTTACCCTGGAGATGCTTCCAGACCACGAAAGCCATGGGAAACTCCCACAGCGAACTGAAACCCTGGCCTCACGACTCCCCCAGCACTGTGCACTGAGCCGTCACAGGCCCCCGTCTCCCTCTGAGCCGCCTGGCAGGCTCCCCCGTCAGGGGGCCCAAACACCACGGGCCCATCTGGGTTCTTTCTTCAAGAGTTCCAAGGGGCAGTGGGCATGGGGAGGGGCCGGCATAACCCTTCCCAGGAACTTCAAGATTTCCAAATGATGCTGACCTCGCCGATGACATCAGTTTATGTTTCCGAGCACAACATTAACTGTCAATGCCAGCGTGCAATCCTGCCCGCCACCCTCGGCTAATTATAGCTTTTCGCGGGGCGCCCAGCTGCTCCAGCTCCAGCTCAGGAAATAAATGGTGCATTTAGCTTCAGCTAAACAGGGCAGGGGGCACGGGGCAGGGGGCACAGCCACGCCCCTGTGGAGCGGGCGAGGGCATGCTGCTAGCAGCCCACAGGCCAGGCCCAAAGCTCTAGGCTTGGTGCACGATGTGGGGGGGTCAGCAGGACTGCCCAGAGGCCAGAGGCCTAGGACCCAGCTTCCTCCGCTGCAGGGGTGGGGCAGGGGCATTCCGCGCAGCTGCTGGGAAGCAGGGGGCCTGTGAGTGGCCCCTGGGCCTCCTCGTAGGAAGCATCTGGTGACCTAGAGCAGTGCCGGGAGGCTCAGCCCCAGCTGGGGCAAGATGAGCCCTGAGAGCGGACCTGCAAAGGGTTCGTTTTCACCCCAAACGCATACAGCAGGCACCCATTGTGTTTCAGGCCCTGTAGGAGGCTCTGTGGGGTCACAGAGGGAGGCCAGATTTGAGGTGAACCTGAGTAGCAGAGGTAGGAGAGGCTAGAAATGATCTCTGTGTCCCTCTGAGGAGAATTCAGGGGGTCTCTGGATTGGAGTGGAAAAAGTTACCTTTCTTTTCATCAGCCTCTAACGGAAATACAGCACTTCCACTTTGAATGCTGGCAACAAACGTAGCAGCACCTGAGACTTTAATACCAATAGAAATGGTGCTAAAGTTATTGTATCTTAAAATACCATTTATATTTACTATTGCTTCAAAATTACAGTACTCACTAGACCCACTGCTATATCTTGTGATTTAATGCACTGATGAAGCACAGTACTACTTACAGCATATTTGGTTTTGTAATATTTTAATCACTGTATCTCAAAATAATTGGTTTCTTTTTGTAACCCTGTGTATTTCATTTTTTAAAAAAGACTTATTTATTTATTTATCCTCCCCCTATTGTCTTCTCTGTGTCCATTCAAGTGCATTCTTCTGTGTCCGCTTGTCTTCTCTTTAGGCAGCACCAGGAACTGATCCTGGGACCTTCCAGAGTGGGAGAGAGGTGCTCAATCTCTTGTGCCACCTCGGCTCTCTGGTCTGCTGTGTCTCTTATTATCTCTCCTTGGTGTCTCTTGTTGCATCATCTTGCTGCTCTAGCTCTCTGCTCAGGCCAGCTCGCCACAAGGACCAGCTCCCCTTAACCAGGAGGCCCCGGGAATCGAACCCTGGACCTCCCATATGGTAGGCAGGAGCCCAATAGCTTGAGCCACGTCCACTTTCCTGTGTATTTCATTTTATTCATTTAAATATCTTGTTCTGAGGAGGGGTCCATAGGCTTCCCCAGAGAGCCAAAGGTGTCCTTGGTACAAAAGTGGTGACCAAGCCAGGTCTGTGGGAAGCAGGCTTCTGCACCAGCTTCTCTCCTGCCCAAATCAGGGTGCTGGAAAGAGCAGTAGAGGAAAGATAAGACACAGGACTTGTTTTGTGGGCCTGCCATTTATTAGCTCAGTGCCCTTGACTCATCACTTTCCCTCTTTGGGCTTTATTTGCACATGTAAAACAGTGGTCTCATTTGCTAAGGGCTGCCAATGCAAAATACCAGAAATGGGTTGGCTTTTATAGTGGGAATTTATTAGGGTACAAGCTTACAGTTCTGAGGCTGTGAAAATGTCCAAATCAAGGCATCACCAGCAGTGCTGTCTCACCAAAGGTCAGCTGCTGGCAGATCCTGGACTCCTGGCACACGGCGAGGGAAAATAACCGTGGGTCTGCCTTCTCCAGGCTCACTTTCTCCCTGAGCTCAGCTGTGAACAATCAGGCATAACGCTCGCTCGCTCTTCCGGCCTCGTTGCTTCAGCAGCTCTGCTCCTGGGGTTTCTCTGTGCTTCTGTGGCTGCAGGTGATCCCAGGGTCCTCTCTCACCTGGCAGGGTAAAACGGCAGCTCTCTCCATGGCTCCTCTGTTTTTTCGAGACTCCAGCAAGAGGACAGAGACCCACCCTGTGTCATGTCAAAGACCCCCAACTGAAGCAACTGAATCAAAAGTGATCTAATCAAAGGTCCCCTAACTGAATCTAACCAAAAGACCCCACACACAAAAGGTGTACATGCACAAGAACATAATTTTCTGGGGTCCATAAAAGCCTGCTACCATTACACGTGCCAGCATCCTGCCAAGTCCCTTCCTCTCCACACCCCCTCCACACCCAAAGGACGGGCCATTCCCAGTTCTCCAGTTAGATGCAAAGAGGTTAAGTGACACAGAGCATACACAGGAGGGTCAGGACTCACCCCCGAGCCCTCCCTCCTAACAGCTGGCTGGCCACTGACATTACCGAATGGGCATCTTGTGGAGACCAGAGACAGCTGGTGAAATGGCTTTGCAGAATTTGAAGGTACCAGGAGCTGAGCAGCATTGCCAACAGAACTCTTGGTGATGATGGTAATATCTGATAAAGTAGCCACAAGCCACACATGATTAGCAAGCCCTTGAAGCATGGCCTGTGTGGCTGAGGAACTGAATTTTTCCACATTATTTCATTTTAATGTATAGTTAACCTCACAGGGCTAACAGCCATCATATTGGACAAGCAGCTCTAGAGTGTCTCCTCATCAGATGGCATCCTTCGCCACGCCCTGTTACTCCTTTCCGAAGGCAGAGACCACACTTCGTAAAGTCATGTGCCAGATTATTACAGGGTGGCAGGAATATGGAGAAGAATGGGAAAAACATAATTAATGTAATGTATGGGCTACACTTAACAGCAATACTGTAATATTCTTGCATCAATGCCAAAGATGCACTATGTTAATAAAAGGGGGTGGGAAAAATATACCAAATATATGCTATGGCATATATATATCTGTGGTCATAGCGGAACAGTCTAATGATATTATCTCAATCCATAACAAATGTTCCACAACTGTGTGCTGTGTTGGTGCAGAAGTGTTGTACAGGAATTCCACACATGTGCAGGATTGCTTTTTAAGTTCACAACTTCCATAATAAAAACATATTTAAAAAGAAAAAGTTATGTGCCAGGGGAGCAGGTGTAGCTGCTTCCCATGTACAAGGTCCTGGGTTCAATCCCTGGTACCTCCTAAAAAAAAAAAAATTCCAATCATCCTGCCATTAATTAGAGAATGCTGAATAAATACCCACTGACTTCATCCAGGAGAAAACACCTTCCTCTTCTCCCACGTTCCCCCAGAGAGCTAGGTTCCTGTCGGCCCACTTCCTTTGCCCCTAAGGAAAGCAGAACAGGCCAGAACCAGGAGGCCTCGCAGTGCCCCTAACCTAACCTGCTGGAGGACTCCCTCTGTTCCCCCAGAGAGCTCCAGGTCCACCTCCAGGACCCGTGGGCAGCACTCCAAGGTCAGGCGTCCCTGGACCTTAGCCAGCCCCAGGGCCATTTCCAAGACCCCAGACCCACTACCCCAGGCAGCCAGTGCTTGAGGAATGGGGCTCCCCACAACCCTGAGCCAAAACCAGCCCTTGGGAAAGCAGCAGAGGCTGCCTCGCAGAGCTGGGAAGGGGGCTGCTCCCTGGTCTGTGCCCCCAAAACTTTGCTGTCCACACTACCCTGACCCAAGAGAGGACTTCTTTTTCCTTTTTAAAACCTGGATGTCAAGTGCACAGAATCCAGGTAATTATCATCCTTGGTCCAAGACACATTCACTGTCACAGCCCACTTTTATTTATTTTTAATAATGTAATAAGCACCTAGAAACCGACCACCCAAAACAATCATCTACACCTAACATCGTTCCCATCTACCCAGGATAAACATCACCCTGAACCCTGTGTTTATTCCTTTAGTTTCCTTTTTCTACAGTTTTAAGTCATCTATATGTACTCCAAAACTGTATTTTTATTTTATAAAAAGGGATCATAAGGGGTATGTGTATATATGCACTGAATGGCACATGGCTCTTAACTATACTAAACTGCTCCAGCCACCCCCATGGCCCAGTCCCACCACCCCTGTCATGCAGGCGTGTTTCGGGGCCTCTCTTCCTTCCACTGGCTGGTATATGTATCCCTGCACCACCCGCGGTCTCGCTGTAGTTCATATGTTCTGAGTGCTGTGTACCCTTCTGCATAGTCCTATTCTGTGAACACAGCACAGTGCGTTCACCCACTCTCCACGAGTGGGCACTGCAGTTGCTGCAAGGTCTTGAAGCACACTGCGCAGCCGTGCATATGTCCTGGACGTGTCTCCCGGTAGGCATGAGCAAATGTCTGTCTCTCATCTGTCCCTTGGAGAGGATTTGCCCTACAGATGAGAGAGGAATGATAGGCTTTGGGAGATAATGCCAAAGTGTTCTCCCACGTGATTATATCCACACGTACGTCCCCAGCAGGGAATGAGAGTTGGTGTGGAGCCAGATTCCCTGCACTGCTCATGGTGATGCCCCAAAAAGATGTGTCCATGTCCTAACCCTTGGAATCTGTAAAGGTAACCCTATTTGGAAAAAGGGTCTTTTCAGATGTAAGTGAGGATCTCGAGATGATTTTGAATGGCCCTAAATCCAATGACTCGTGTCCTCCTAAGAGACAGACTGAGCCCCAGGAAGAAGGCAACGCGAAGACAAAGGCAGAGCCTGGAGGGATGTGCCTACACCAAGGACTGCCAAGGAGGCAGGCAGGGAACGGAGTCTCCTTCACAACCGCCAAAAGAAACCCACCCCGCCGACACCCTGATTTCAGACTTCCGGCCTCCAGAACTGTGAGGGTACTTTCTGTTTTAAGCCACTGAGGCTTGGAAACCAACAGCAGCCATGGAAACCAACACACTCAGTGTTGCCAAAGTTTTGATTTGTTTTTGTTTTTTTTTACCAAATGGGTATATCATGTTTATTGAACTCATGGGTTTCTCCTTCTGTGCAATACCTTTTTTTGTTGGGTTTTTGTTTTTCTCTTTTCTTAAAATTTTATTTGTACAATGCCTTTTTTTCTTTTGAAGATTTAATTTCTCCGCACCACCCCCGTTCTCCCCATTGTCTGCTCACTGTGTCTATTTGCTGTGTGTTCTTTTTTGTCTGTTAGTATTCTTATTAGGCAGCTCTGGGAACCAATCCTGGAACCTTCCAGAGTGGCAGAGAAGCAATTACTCTCTTGCGCCACCTCAACTCCCTGTTCTGCTACGTCTTCTTATTGTCTCTCCTCTGTTGCGTCATCTTGCTGGCACCAGCTCTTTGCACTGGCCAGTCTCCTGTGTAGGGCGGCTTTCCTGTACTGGGTGGCTTTCCTGCACTGGGCAGCATTCCCACGTGGGCTGGCACTCCACGTGGGCCAGCTCAGTGCGTGGGCCAGCTTGCCCTCACCAGGAGGCCTTGGGCATCAAACCCTGGACCTCCTATACGATGGACAGGAGATCAATTGGTTGAGCCACATTCATTTCCCGGTACAATGCCTTTAATTATTTTTTTTAAGATGTATTATTTTTGTAATTTATCTCTCCCCATCCCGCCCCTCCCCCTTTCAGTTTTCTGCTCTCTGTGTCTGCCCATACCCCTGTCAGCAGCACCCGGAATCCATGTCTCCCCCTGCTGCACCATCCTGCTGTATCAGTTCTCCGTATGTGCAGCGCCACTCCTGGGCAGGCTACAATTTTTCTGTGCTGGGTGGCTTTCCTTACGGAGCACACTCCTTGCACGTGGGGCTCCCCTACGTGGGGGACATCCCCACATGGCACGGCGCTCCTTGCGCACATCAGCACTGTGCGTGGGTCAGCTCATCACACGGGTCAGGAGGCCTGGGCTTGAACCCTGGACCTCCCAGGCGGACAACCCATCCATTGCGCCAAATTCTCTTCCCTGCGATGCCTTTTAATGCCTCTTGTCCATTTTTCTTTTGGGCTGTTGGTCTTCATGATGTGTAGCTCTTTACATATTCCTGATAGCAATTCCTTTGATTATATTACACAGATCTTTTCCTAGGAGGCAATCTGTCTCTTCACTTTCTTTAAGGTATCTTTTGCTACACAAAAATGTTCATTTTTAATGAAGTCAAATATATCTTTTATAGCCAATGCTTTTTTGCCTTAAGAACTCTGTCCCTGCCCCAAGTTCTAAAACATATTTACCTACTATATTTCTTACTAAAAGTTTTATAGTTTGTTTTTGATATCCAGGCCCTTAATCCATGGGAATCCAATCTCACCTTTTTCATATGGATTACCATGCTCTCCAGCTTCACTTACTAGCCCGTCTCCACCGACAGACAAGATCCCGCCATTGCACGCTCAGTTTGCACACACGGCTGGGTCTGCTCTGACCTCTCTGGCCTCTTCCACTGATCCCATTCTAGAGCAGAGCCTCCCAGGGCGTAAAGGATAAGAGTGGCTCGTGGTTAATTTGAAAACCACGGAAAACATCCATGAGAAGATGACCCTCAGCACTGGACGACCACAGCTTCATGACGAGTCTCAGCATCTGGCAGGCCACGTCTCCCCTTCCGGGCTTCCTCAGAAGCGGGTATTCTTGGACCTTGACTCTCCGTCTACATTTCAGAATCATCTTATCAAATTTCATGAAAAAAAACCTGCTGATATTTGACCAGAACTGCACTGAATCTATACATACATCTCTTTGGGGAAGAACTGACATCTTTACATATTAGGCCTTCCTCTCCATGGGTAAGTTTATTCCCTCTTTATTTAGGTCTTCTGTACTGTGACTTCATTAATAACAGTGCTCTCTGCTTCTCCAAGCTTTGACATGGCTTCTGAGCAGAGCTGGGCAAAGACTTCCAGAAGTATTCCTCCAGCCGGAAGGCCCTCCAGCTAGGCCCAGCAGGGAACTCAGCCTCTGGAAAACAAACCTTCTCGAGGAAGCAGAGCGGACCTGCCAGACTGTTTTGCTACCCTTCCTGTTGGCAATAGCTTCAGAAACTTGGCTTAAAAGACTCCTACACGCGCTCGGCACATGCCAGGCTGGGAAGGAGCTGAACTGGGAGGTTCGCCAGTTCCAGCTATGCCAACCAGCCAGAGCAGGTGCGTAGTTTTAGGAGCAACCACACGATGCACAAAGCACTGGGAGTCAGCGCTGAACAAGCCCCCAACACTCAATTTAGGAAGAGCTCGGGAGAAGGCAGCAGAAAGGTGGCTTAAAGAGAACCCGTTACAATATTCTGAGGACAAAATGCAGAGCAATTACTCCCTCCTGGGAAACCAGAGGGAAGGGCCATCTGGGCTGCGCCTTGAGACACGTGGGTGTTTGACTTCCCACAGCTGGGCCTGCACGAAGGAACGAATCTGAGAAGTGACATGGTTTCAGGGGACGGTAAGCCCAAAGAAGAAATGCTTGAGCCAATCCCATTCCGAAATAGAGCCTTCTAGGCCGTAAAGATAAATGTGGGTGGTGGTTAATCTGAAAACCATGGAAAGAGCCAAGGGAGGAAGGCTGGTCGGGAGCAATTTCACCCGCACCAACAAACTCCTTTCCCTGCTGTGCTCTTCCCCTCCCTCTCCAGGCCTCTGTCTCTCCCTCCCCACCTTCCATAGGTCAGAACCTGCCTGCAGGAGGCCGTGGGGCCTGGGTGGTACCTTCCCAGGCACCAGGCTGCCTGACCTCAGCCCGGGGTGGGCCCCAGGGCCAGGCTGACTCGGTAGCCAGAGCAATCAGACCAGCAAACAAAGCACCCTGGACAGCTGGCCCTGGCAGCACCGCGGGCTCCCATAAGGGGGAACGTGGTTCGTTCTTTTTCCCTCTGCACAGAATCCCACGTCTGAACTGATTCTGTGCCCCTAAACTCAGGCTGGAAGGCAGAGGCTGCAGTGGGACCACAGGTGTCAGTGTCCGGCCTGTGCAGGGCCTTAGAGAACATGATCACCCCACTCCAAGGCTCGGGACCCCGAAGAGCTCAAAGGGGAAACAAAGAAAGAAGGAAGCATCAAACATTGGAAGGAGCACTGAGCTGGCACTTGGAGCCCTGGACCTGAATCCCAGCTCTGTCGTTACTTCCTGTAAGACCTTGGGCAAATCCTTTTCCCTCTCTGGGACTCAGTTTCCCTGTTCAAAGGGAGAGGCTTGGACATGAGGCATCGTCACTGCTCCAAGAGTCTGATGCCCAAACAGGCCCTCCTGGAATCCCAACGCACGAACAGACCGTGCCGGTCCAAAGTCTCCTCCTCTCAGCAAATGCATCGCTCGCCCCACACGCCACCCTCTTCCCCGGGTGCACGCTTGCTTTCCCACCTGGCCGAGGGACAGCCCACTTCTGCATGAGTCAGGCCTCAAAGGGACACACCAGCCTCGATCAAGGCACACGCCCCCAGCACTGCTTCCCACAGCAGCCATGGAAAGGAGGCCAAATGTTCCTGGAAGTAATAAAGCCAAAAGGGGCTACTCCCCATCCTCCAAAGTTCAACTCAAAGACCTCCTCTCCCAGGAAGCCTTCCTGGATCACCCCAGCTGAGTGCAATCTCTCTCCATGAAGCATCCATGAAACCACTGACTTGCTTTCAAAATTCTTTCACCAAACAAACGATCCACACCACCCCAAGTATCATCCCACAGCTTAGGGAGTCACTGCAATGAGAAACGTGCCTTTACAATGGAGAGAACTCCATTGTTCTCCCACTCCCAGCCTGGCAGGGCCCACCTGGCCTGTCTTCACGGGCCTCCGGTGTGGTGCCCTGGGCCTCCCACCACACTCCCCTCACCACACTCCCCCCCCCTGCCCCCCATGAAGCCCTCCAGCAGGACACGTGACCAAAGCCAAACTGGGAAGAAACAGTGAGGCAAATCCAGAAGCTGGAACGTTCTGCAACTAACTGGACTGGACTCTACAAAGAAATCAAAAGAAGGGGAGATAGTCTAGATTGAGGGAGATTAGAGAGACATTTAACCACCTAAAGGGAAGCAGATGCGGTTCAAGCAATTGGGCTCTCATCTACCAAATGGGAGGTCCAGGGTTCAATTCCCAGGGCCTCCTGGTAAAGGCAAGGTGGCCCGTGCAGTGAGCTGGCCCAAGCAGAGAGCTGGCGCAGCAAGACGACGCAACAAGAAAAGACACGGAGGAGAGACAATAAGAGACGCAGCAGACCAGGGAGCCGAGGTGGCACAAGAGATTGAGTGCCTCTCTCCCACTCCAGAAGGTCCCAGGATTGTTACCCAGTGCCACCTAAAGAGAAGACAAGCGGACACAGAAGAACACACAGTGAATGGACACAGAGAACAGACAATGGGGTGGTGTGTGTGTGTGTGTGTGTGTGTGTGTGTAATAAAAAAATAAATCTTTAAAAAAAACCCAGAAACCTGCCTAAAGAATGTGTGAACCCTGAGTGCATCAGGGGTTGGGTGAAACATCAGCCACAAAGGACATTTTGGGGAACAACTGGGGAAATTTGAATAGGGACTGGGTATTGAATGATGTTATTTAATGGTGACTCCTAAAATATGGACAGTGGGGGTGCTGTGCGGGGAGTGCCCTTCAGTCGAGCTGAATGCTGGCATACGTAGGGGTGAAGTGTCATGATGATGGCAGCTTCCTTGCAGCTGGTTTGGCAAAAGGAAAGTGGTTATTTAGAGAGAGAAATAGAGCAAGTGAGCGAGAGAGATGGTTAAGTCAGGATGTTAAGAATTGGTAACTCAAAAGCAGGAAGGTTTTCTTTGAACTCTTCTTTCAACTTTTCTGGGAGTTGGAAATCTAAAAAAAAAAAAAAATTAAGTTCATTTTCCCCGTCACAGTTAGACATAGGAATTACTGATGGGGGCTTCTCCAGCAACATGTTAGCGCTCTGTGTCTGGCATGAGAGAAGAGGCCTCTCCCAGCTGCCCCCACTCCTGCCTTCAGAACCAAGGAGCCAAGAGTGGCTGCCCCCCGGGAGACAGCCGGCCTGTCCTGAAGCCTCCAGGCCAGGCGACACCAGGGCACGTGGGTCCCCCCAGGCAGACAGCGGTCCTGCGGCTCTTTAGAAGGTCTCCCCACAGGGCCAGGCCCAGGGGAGCCCCTAGTGCCTGGGCGGGGAGGAACTCGGGGAGTCTCAGGTGGGGTCCCATGCATGGGATACTGGATCCTGGTCTTTTTGGTGTGTTTTTTTTTTAAGTGCTAGGAGATTTCTGGGGACAACTAGAGTAGTTATACATGCACGTCTTATTAGAAACAAAGGAATTATCATTAAATTTTCTTAGGTATGATAACAGCATTGTGGTTATCTCTGAGAACTTCTTTTTTTTTTTATGACATGCCTCCTGGGATATTTGGGGTGACCCTTCACGATGTCCACAACTTCCTCCGCTGTGGCCACACGTTAAAATGCTTGAATCCGGGTAGTGGTCGTACGGGTGTTCTTTGTATCGTTCTTCCAGCTTCTCTGCACGTTTGAAATGTTTAGCAATAAAAAGCTGAGAAAATGAGACCCCAGTTCTGGACTTTCCAAGAGGCGGTCTACGCACAGGTCTGAGTCTTCCTTCCCAGCCAGACTCTCCTGCGGCAGGGAGGTCTCGGTGCCTGCAGCCGGGGGCCGGCTCAGCGCGGCCTGGGGCAGTGGCCTCCTCTGGCCTGGACTTAATGCCCCAAACAGATGTTCCACTAACTGCTGATGGGGCTAAATATAGACTGTAACGGGAACCTACCCATTATGCAGCCAGCCCAGCCTGCTAGGAAACAGGCCTCCGAGGGCTGGAGGACGTGCTCCCCGGCCTGCCTGACCCAGCCGGCCCTCTCAAAGTCCCCTCCTCCTCTACACTTAGAAAATCAGGAAAAGAAAAGATGCGCACGACAAACCCACATGAAAGCAAAACCCCAGCACCGACGCCAGCTGGGAGCGGAGGTGAAGGTGGCTGCGGAAGAGCCACTGGGGCGCTGGGGTGGGCCCAGGAGGGGCAGGCCCGGGGCCTGGAGAGACCACGCTCTCACTGAGGAGCTGTGTGCCTTTGGGCAGATCTTCCCACTCTTGAGGGCTGCCTGCCTCTGCATGCCATCTGCCCAGGGGTTGCTGAGAGAATCCATGAGACCACAGAACTGCTTTGTAAACTGTAAGGCGCTGGACCACGTCCTGAGAATTCCCATCCTTTCTTTAAAAGTCAACAAATATGCCCGACCAGGAAGTGCCACGATATCAAAGGTCCCAGAACTCGGGGGCTGGGAGGTGCCACCAAGAACGCACAGCATTTCCCACTACGACTGACTTGATATTTTCCTTCAAACGACTTACTTTTCTTACTACAATAAATATGGCACCAACCTAATCTAATTGACATCTATGAAATGACAGATTTGAGGCACTATTTTCTTATTCACACACCCGTAATATGCATTAGCCTTTTTTAACATCCTGGGTGAACCACCTAGAGCCATCGCAAACTCCACCAGGAACAGCAGATGGGCACTGCGCTGGCCCCACCTTCCCCCTCCACAGCGGAGCATCTGAGGCCCAGAGAGGCCGCCACCCCCAGCGAGGGGTCAGCAGCTGCCACCCAGCCTCTCCACTCCCAGGCCAGTCCTGTCTCCACCCCAAGCTGCCCACCCTCATCAGGAACAAGAGGGAAGTTCTCATGCCCTGGTCTATCCTCTCCAAAAAAAGAAAAATGAAAAACCTATTTTGAAGGACAGTGATGCCGGCACCAGTCCTGCCTTCCTGCAGCTCCAGGGAGCACAATGGGGGCTCGAGCTTCGGCACCTCGTCCCACTTGCACTCTGCCCCCTTCTTTCCCACCTCCCCGGGGGAGCCCACAGCCCCTGCTGCAGGGGGCCAGGCCCCACTCCTGGGAAGATGCTCCCAGAGAATCCAAGGCCCTGGATTGCCTCTGAAATGTTTGACACGTGACTGAGTGACCAAACCCGTCTACAGATCACCCAAGCCAAAGACTCTAAAAAGGGAAAAGTTCTTTAAAAGAACACCTGGTGGAAGTGGCAAAAATCCGTTGTATATATGTTACCACAATTTTATTTCTAATGGGCAAAGGCAAAAGAGTGAAAAGACAACCTAATGAATGGGAGAAAATAGTTGCAAACCATATATCACATAAGGGTTTAAATAGCCACAATATATAAAGAACTGCTACAGCCCAACAACAAAAAGACAAACCTAATTTTAAAATGGGCAAAGGAAAAAGTTGGAATCAACCCAAATGCCCATCAACAGATGAGTGGATCAATAAAATGTGGTATATACACACAATGGAATACTACTCGGCTGTAAGAACAAACACACTACAAACACATGTGATAACATGGATGAATCTTGAGAACCTTATGTTGAGTGAAGCAACCCAGACATTGAAGGACAAATACTACATGACCTCAATGATATGAAATAAACAAGCTGCCCTAGATAGCAAGAGACTGAACGATAGGCTTACAGGAAATCGGAGGGTGGAGGAAGGATATGAGCCGATGTCTGCAGGGGGGGAATTTAAGACGAGATGGTGGTAAGTATGAACACAAAGAAGAGATAAAATGGGGGCAAGGGGTTGCCTTTGGTTGGGGCTTTAAGGGTTTGAGGGTGGCTGGGGAGGGATGGTTGGGTAACGTTGCCCAAAAGTGGGGGGAGGGAGGGGGAGCATACGAACACAGGAGAGGGTCAGGAGGTGGTGGAGAGTAAAATGCCGAGAAAATCATATCAAAATATAATAAAGAGGGTTACCTGTTTAGAATGCTCGGAGGGGAGGGTCTGATGCAGGACGGGCTCCTGGGGAATGCCTAAATGCTCATTCTGCCAGAGTGGGTGACACCATGGGGTAAAATCCCAAGTAGTGAGAGTGGGGGTGGACCCACATCCTGGGGAGGACTAATGCCACCAAATAGAGGGAACTGTATCCCTCGAGAGAAAGGGTGGCTCCCAGGGCATTGGGGCAGTTGAGCAAGTTAGGCCCTGAACACTATTCCATCTATTTCTGGAAGTGGCTCCTCAGGAAACGAAGGTTGGCTGTCACTGTGGGCACCAAGGTGGAAGGGAAAATGGACGTTAAATGTGTGGAACCAAAGTAAAAGGGGGGCAAGAGAGGAGTTTTTTGAGAGTACACAAGGATGGATATAAAACATGTAATATTACACCATAACATATAGGAGATGACAGACTGATAATGTAAACCATAATGTAAAACATAGGATAACTAAAAATGTAAAGAACTGTGTATCCTAAAGTATGCACCATAATGTAAGCACAGATATTACCTTGTTAGAAAGCTAATATCTCAGACTCTGTACATCACCTTAAGTAAATATGATGTGAAAAGGGTGTAAGAGTATCGCTGTGGAAGGAAAAAGGTTTTGTGGTGGATGTATGGGAGTGCTGTATATTATATATATGCATTGCTGTGGTCTAGGACTCCTGTGAAGAAATGCTGAATAATTGGGGGGGGGGGGGAAAAAAAAAAAAAAGGATAGGATGTGGAATTTTTTCAAGTCAACATTCTTTATCTAAGTTCTTTATCTAACTTTATCCAAGTTCTTTATCCATCCTTTAAACCCATCGCTATATACCATTCCCTAGTAAGGGACCATGACATTATATTGGGCTTCAAATTTCGGGGAGTTCTGGACCACAGAGTGTTTCAACAATGGCAATGGAGGGATACTGGTATGGGATACCAATGACAGGTGATATATGGCTGACAGGGAGCTGTACAGAACATATGTCCAGGGGGCATGGTAATGATTGGATATACTCATAATGGCAACAATTAAAAACCACAGCAGGGGGGGTACTGGGTTCCTGGCCAGTGGTGCTCTGCCGCGGTCCCTAGGGGAGCAGCGACAGTCTCCCAGGTACAGCGGCGGGGACCTGGAGGGAGTGAGGGTTCAACAGTGAGCCCCTGATGCTAATGACTATGCTTGTGAGCTGATAAACCTAAAATAAGAACAAGGCCTAGAGCAACATTGTGCCTGGGAATTTCCTCCTGTCAGCCTTCATGTTACTCAAATGTGGCCAGTCTCGAAGCCAAACTCAGCATGTAAATGCAATGCCTTCCCTCCAGCGTGGGACATGACACCCGGGGAGGAGCCTCCCTGGCAACGAGGGACCACTATCAAATACCAACTGATGATGCAACTGGAAAAGGACCTTATACGGAAGGTTCAATGCGGATCAGCAGAATATCCATGTCTACATAAAATAACATGACTTTAAAATGCTGTTTGACCTAAAGTAAGGGGGAAATGGAAAGGAGAAATGAGTTTATATGGCTACGAGTTTCTAAAAAAGAGTCTGGAGGCTGGCAGAAGGATTGCCCTCATGCAGAACTGAGCAGAGTCAGAGAGACAGATAAAGCAGATACAACCCCCAGATATTGGTTCCTTTGAAGGAGTTATGGCCATGGCCGATGGGGTTAACTACCAGGGCAGATGGCCCCTCTTTGGAAATGGTGTTTATGTGTGATGAATCTGGACTCAGATGGGATCTCCCTTCATAAGACTTTCATGCTAATGTGCTGGAGGTGCAGTTAACGTTGGGATTTAAGATATATTTAGGGGATTTGAATCTCTGGACTGACAATGTGATAGCCAGGTCCTGAACCTCAACAGACTCCAGCACCTACAATCTGATTTATTGGACTTACCACACTCAGCTAAGATGGAGTTGAAGAAGGACAATCACCACACCATGGAGCCTAGAGTGATTACAACTGAAAATGGGAGGATTGCATCCAGCATCCATGTGGAATTTGAGCCTCCTCTTGACATAGAGGTGCAATGGACACAACCAATCCAATGTCCACATAGAAGAGGTGGTATTGGATTGAGAAAAGTGGACATGGTGGATGATGGGTATGGGGAAAGGCAGGAAGAGATGAGAGGTGGAGGTGTCTTTGGGACATGGAGCTGCCCTGGATGGTGCTTCAGAGGCAATCACCGGACATTGTAAATCCTCACAGGGCCCACTGGATGGAATGGAGGAGAGTATGGGCCATGATGTGGACCATTGACTATGAGGTGCAGAGGTGCCCAAAGATGTACTTACCAAATCCAATGGATGTGTCATGATGATGGGAACGAGTGTTGTTGGGGGGGGAAAGGGGGGGTGGGGGAGCGGGGTTGAATGGGACCTCACATATATATTTTTGATGTAATATTATTACAAAGTCAATAAAAAAAAAAAAGTCAAAAAATAAAATAAAATAAAATGGGCAAAGGACTTGAATAGACATGTCTGCAAAGACGACATACAAATGGCCAAGTAGCACATGAAAAGATATTATCATTAGCCCTTAGGAAAATGCAAATCAAAACACACAATGAGCTATCACTCCACACCTACTAGGGTGGCAATTTTTTGTTAAGATTTATTTTATTTACTTATCCACCCCTCCTCATTGTTTGTGGTCACTCTGCTCTCTGTGTCCATTTGCAGTGTGCTCTCCGTGTCTGCTCATCTTCTCTTTAGGAGGCACAGGGAACCGAACCTGGGATCTCTCATGTGAGAGAGAGGCCCTCAGTCACCTGAGCCAGCTCAGCGTCCTGGTTTGTTGTGTCTCTCATTGCCTTTCCTCTTTGTCTCTTTGTTGAGTGATCTTGCTGTGCCTGCTCACCGTGCCTGCCGGCTGCACCAGCTTGCCTTTTCCAGGAGGAACTAGCAACCGAACCCGGAACCTTCCATGTGGTAGGCGGGAACTCAATCGCTTGAGCCACATCAGCTTCCCTAGGGTGGCAATTATTAAAAAACAAAACCACATATACACAAAGACAACTGGGGTAGGAAGGAAGTCAGCAAGTCTGTCAAAAGAGGGCAAGCAAGACCTTGCACTTACTAGCAGGTTACCTAACCTCTCTGAGCCTCTGTTTCTTCAGTCTAAATGGGGATAGTAATAGTGCCTAATTCTTGGTTGCTGGAGGATGTCTAGAAAACATCTCAACCCAGCGCCTGGCATATAGGAAGCCCTCGATGTTAGCTTAAAAAGGACAAACTAGGAGGATGCTGAAGGTTCAAGCAGACGATGGGTGGCAGGAGTGCGGGGGGATTTCCTGACTGTTAAGGGGACTGCTTCATTCCAATTGAGGCCAGCATCAGCGAAGACACAGTGAGAAGGAAGACAGAAGCCGACCAAAACCAGGCCCACTCCTGCCTCTGCGCCCAGGGGCCCCTGAACAACGCGGGCCCTCATTTTGCTTCTGCTCCGAGCATGAGCCTTTCTACCACGGGACGGGCAGAGGCAGGGAGGAAGGAGTTGAGTGGCCCCTGCCACGCTTCTGGGCGCTGGGCTCCTCCTGCACCAGGGGCCCAGAGCGTAGCTCCCGGCTGCTAAGTGTCCCCACCGCAGGCTCCTGGGAGCAGTCCACCAGGCCAGCCCAGCAGCTCCCGCCAGATCACAGACTGCCTGCAGCCGCCCGGAGCAGGCCGCTGGGCCCTGCGAGTGCGCAGCCCCGCCCAGCGCCAGGTGAACAGCAGTCCCCGGGGCAGAGGCCGGGGGAGGCTGAGCCGGAACCCAGCCAGCGCGAGCACGGGGGTTCCCGCTGCCTGCCCTGCAGGGGACACGCTTCCCTCTGTCAGCAAGGGCCAGTCGGTCAGTAAAATCAGAGCTCAGGCCTCCATCCCCAGGGGCAGCGGCAGCCTGACCCCACCTGGGGAGGACGCCCCTGGGGCGCAGTCACTGAGGAGTGCCCCGCCCCTTTGCGGCTGCAGAACCAGAGGACTGGCGGTGGGATCAGGGTTTCCGTTTCCTCCTCTCTGAAAGGAAGGGCAGCACCAGATGCCCCCCACAGCTCATCTCGACGTCCAGGCCACGTCCAAACCACCCCACGTGGCAGGGAAGGGAATCCCAGATATCTCATGGCCTCCCTTGGCAAGCAGTTCCAATTTAACTACTTTCAGAGCCAGGAAGTCCTTCCTGAGAGCTAACTGGCATTCCCGTCCCTTACTCGAATTATCATTTTAACCTCTTTCCATGAAGGCTTTTTTTGCAGAGGGAAAATCCCCAAGATCTGCTGGCCTCCTTCCTACCGTGGTTGTCTGTTTTTAATCATTGCCATCCCAGGGAAGTAGATGTGGCTAAAGCAATTGACTTGGCGAGCTCTGATCTCTGCAGTCCGGGGGATCGGGGAGGGCAGGGCTGTGGGCCCTGAGGCCTCAGCCCTGCGAGGTGTGATCTTCCCCTGGCCCCAGTCCTGCTCAGCAGGCTCTCCCCTCCTAGTCTTCAGCACAGCTCCCAGAAGAAAAAGGGATTTTAGGGCCCAGCTCAACTGGGCCCCTTCCTAGAGTGGCAACCTGATGAAGCAGAAAGAACAGTTGGTCTGAGTCAGAAGCCACGAGTTCAAGTGCCCATCCTTCCACCAGCTGGCCACTAGCTAGCACAGGACCCCCAAGCAAGTGCATCTCCCCGTCTGGCCTCTGTTTCTCCATCTGGAACTGGAGCAGGACCACCCCACTGTGGCTTCCCTACCAGGATCAGAACTGCAGGTCACATCCAGCTTTCCAACGTCAGTAGTTCTCCAAACTGAGATACAATTAAGAGGGAATAAGGTCACGCACCAATCTTCAGGTTTGGGAATCCCTGACTCAAAAGGCTCAAGTCTGATTCTGTAGAAGCCTCTTTGAGTTACAAACTTAACTGCAGAGAGGTGTTGCTTTTAGAGCAGATAAAGGAATGTTGTAAAGAAAACCTAGCAGGAAGCATAAAATTCTAGGTCTCAGGGAATTCGTCCATGGAGCCCCTGCAGGAGAAGCGCTGCCTCCCGTGCAGCCCCCCACATCTGAGCCTGGTGAGCTCACACATCGCCAGCCCTGCCTCGCCCCGACTGAGCCCCACCGCTCCCCTTTCCTGGGCCCGCTTGCAGCCAGCCTCTCCCATCCATGGCCCAGGGAGACTGGCCAGGTGGTCAGGGAGGTCAGAAAAAAACCCAGCACCCTCCTCAGGATTCAGCTCCAGAGGAGGTCGACGTGGAGGCAGGGCGGGTCCTGTCCCAGCACCTTCATTTAGGAGGGCCGTGGGCTATGGTTTCAACTCCAGCCCCCCAGGAGAGTTACCTGGGAAGCTTAGAAACTACAGGTGCCCGGGTTCCACCTAGACCAGTGGAGTCAGAACGTCTGTGACGAGGTCTGGACGTGGGTGCTTTGGAAAATCTCCCAGGTAGGAAGGCTCTCACCGTGGTTGAACCCCAGTGACCTCGAAGGCCCTGTCTTCTGATTCCAGGAAATGCCCCAGTCATCCAGAATCTGGCTCCAGCCCCAGAAGCCGGCACCCCACCCCACCCAGAGGACTCTGCCCCAATCTGCCGTGGGGAGGGGCGGGGCGGGCCTCAGGCCCCTGCCAACCACCCTGTGCTCATGCCTGCGGCCCAGCGCCCCAGCGCCTGGCACGGCCCCGGGCACCCAGTGAGTGCGCGGGAACTGGCCACCTGACCCCAGGCACCTCCACGGTCCCCGCCCCCCCACCCCCACCCCCACCCGCTCTGCAATACAGCAGAGAGACTGTGGCGGCCAGCTGTGGGGACAGGAGGCTGTGTGACCTGCCCAAGGCCACGGGCAGCATCCTGGGAGGGGCTTGCCAGTGCGCCTGGGAACTGGTGGTTCCTGCTGTCGCAGGCCGGAAGGAGACGGGCTCTGGGCAGGGAAAAACAAGCTCTAACAGGGCCAAGGCTGTTTTCTTTCTGACTTCCGGGCAAATATTTTACTGCCCATCAGGCCAAGATGCAAATGCCTCCCTTGGTCAGAAAGCCCATTTAGGAAAAGTTAAATAAAACAAAACAGGCATTGTGCCGGCTCTCCTCTGTGAAACAGTCTTATGCCAGAGATGTGCCTGTTACCTGCCCTCTGCGCTCAAACAAGCCACGCCCGCTCAGGGCCTCAGTCGCCTCCTCTGTAAACGGGACCAGAGTCCACGGCCTGCCCAGCGTCCAGGGATATCGAAAGGACCCAAGGAGGTGAAGACAGCAGGGCGAGGAGGGCAAGACCCACCGAGCACCCAGGCTCCTGCCCGGCGGCCCTGCCCTCTTCACACCTGCACAAATGCTGATCCCGTAACTACTCTGTGCAAGACACTGCTAAGAGGAGGAAACTGAGGCATAGGGGATGCATGACCCGCCCATGGTCATCTCCACTCCTCTCTCCCAGGCCTCCCACCCCCCCCTCCTCGAAGTCCTCCACACGCCACAGCCAGGCAGGCCGGCAGGAAAACACGCACCCCCTCGGACCGGCCGCCGCTGCTGTTGATTTCGGCTTCCGTCTCCCCATGGGCTGACGCTCTTGGCGGGTGAAGATGGCACCTTTGACTTCTGTCTCCCCCACCCCTTGGCCCTGGGGCTGAGCTTGGAGCTAAACAAATGCACCCGTGTTGACCGAGACCCATCCTGCATTTCCTGCCTGGGCAGATCCCCGCCCTGTCCTTATGGCGGGGTGGGGACAGCTCTCAGGACCCTGCAGGACGCCGCTTCGACAGCCCACTGGACCCGCGCGCCCGACCAAGGGAAGGGCCCAACCCCGGGTAGAGGCCACATCTACTCTCAAAGGGTCAGACCTCTTGGCCAAAGGGTAAGGTGACAACCACCTGCCCTGGACAGGTGGAGCCCCCCCCCCCCCAGAGAAACGTCGCCTCCTCTGACAAAACAAATTCCAGAGGTTCCAGTGGTATCTTACGGAGCGGAGCCCAGCCCAGCCCCTGGCCAGCTCCCCTCAGCTCTGCGAGGCTCCCCAGGTAAGAGCCTATACTCCCCGTGGGCTCCAGGCCCCCGGCGTGCTGGATGCCTTTGCCCTCTGGGGTGTCCATAGATGAAGAGGCTGGGGGCAGGTCATCTACCTGGGTCACACAGCAGAACCAGCACTTGGTCGGGGATCTCAGGTGGCACTGCCACCAGGTTCTGACTCACGTCCCCAGGCCCCTGACACCCTCTCCACCCCAGCCTGGTGCTCTGTAGGCTTCCCACTCTGCTACACCACGCTTGCCTGCCTCAGGGCCCTTGCACGTACCAGTCCTTTTCCTATGGTTGCTTCCTCCTCACCCTGTGGGCCTCAGCTAAAGCGTCAGCACCTCAGGAAGGCTTTCCTCGCCCACCCCATCTAAAGGAGGGCCTCTCCACCCCTCTCCACTTACTAACACAGTTTGGTTCTTCCTTAGCAGCTACCACAACTATGCTGTTTACTGGACTGCCTGTTTCCCCCAGGCTCAGCTAAGTCTGTCTTGTTCACAGTTGTTTCCAGGTACCTTGTCACAGGGCCTGGCATCTAGTAGGTATCAAATAACTAAGAACCAACCAACTCTGCTTTACAGAGAGACTGGTAGGTCAGGACCGGATGCTCCTGCCTTTCACAGATTCTCGCCCTTTCAACCCCATTCACATCCGAAAGCTCTCTCTGGCAAAGGTTTTCTTTACAGCTCCCTGTGCTCTGGGTTTGCGCAGAAGACATCTTCCCCCTGAGTGTGGAGCCAGCTGGTATGGAAATTTCTTTATCAGTCCCTTATCAGGTTCGCCCTGAGCCCCACCCCAGGTTAGCCTGTGAGTGGGAGAGAGGTAGAGAGGTGTGGGCAGGGAAGGCGGCAGGAGGCCAGATCTCTATTCCCGCCTCCCCAGGAACAAAACGACATTGCCATCCAGTCTAACAACTTGAATAATCCCTCCCTTAAAGGAAGGGAAGGGACCACGCACAGAAGCCTAGACCGAGAGAGAAGCGGCTCTCCCGGGGCCTTTGTAAAATGAGGGCGTGGGGAGGCTCCTCCTTCTCTGGCTTGGAAAGGCCGGGGCAGCTGAGGGGTGGGGAGACTCTTAGTGCCCGAGGCCCAGCCCGGGGCTTGCTGCACGCTGACCCCTTGGGCTGACCCACTCCACCTTGGGCTTGAGTTTTACCACTTCCTCTTTGAAACGCTCGCCTAATACAAGAGGAAAATAAGCCTGCCGGAAGAACCAAGCACAACAAAAGAATAAAGGAAACAAAAGGCATGTACATATACACACAAATAGATGGCCGGCTGGTTGTTCACCAACCCCAAACCCGGCGGCCTCTTCCGGAGGTAGAATCAATGGTGATTTTTACGGTCTTCACTGAACTTTCCTGAATTGCTTTAAAAAAAAAAAAAAAAACAACTATGTGAACTTATTATTTTCACAAAAACAATAAAGCTTTTTCAAAGGTAAAAAAAAAAAGTCCTGCGGGAGGCGAATCCACTTTCTTTCCCGCCTGCTTCACCCTGCGCTTCAGTGGGAGGCGGGGACCTGCTGCTTTTGGAAGAGGCTGCCCCCCACCCAGCCCTGACACCAGGGAGGGGTGGGGGTGGGGGGGGGCTGGTAAAGGCAATGGGGCCCCTACAACAAAACTGGAGTCAGGCAACGCGGGGCCTGTCTCGGGCGGCCACCAGCTTGCTGTGCAGTCTGGGGGAAGTCCCACCCTCTCTCCAGGCCTCCGCCTTCTCTGTAAACTGCAAAGTCTGCACTAAGGTGCCCTTAAGGGCTCTTCTCAGTCTATGACTCTTGAGCACCTAAAAGCATAGAGAGGAGGGTGGAAAAAGAACAGCAAACCCTCAGGTAGTTGACGCAGTGCTCTCCAGGTGCCAGGCACTGTCCTACATCCTTTCTAAACGTTATATCCATTTAATCTTCTCAGAAACTCTGAGGTAGGTACTGATGTCCCCCGTTTTACAAATAAGGTAACTGAGGCCAATGGCAGTTGTGATGGTTAAGCTCATGTGTCAACTTGGCTAGGTTATGGTGTCCAGTTGTTTGGTCAAGCCCAGTACTGGCCTGATTGTTACTGTGAGGAATTAAATTATCAGTCAGTTGACTGCATCTACGGCTGACTGCATCTACAATCAACAGAGGAGAATGCCTTCAGCAATGAGAGAAGTTTCATCCAATCATCTGAAGGCCTTAAAGGGACGACTTCAGCTCAGAAAGGATAATTTCAGTACTTCAGTCGGCCAGCTCCTCCTAGGGAGGAGTTCCCAGCTTGTGGCCTGTCCCATGGAATTCAGATTTGCCAGACTTGCCAGCCCCCACGATTGTGAGAGCCAGTTCCTATAAAAACCTCTTAATATTTATATACATACATAGATAGCTATATACACACACTTACATCCTGTTGGGTTGGGTTCTCTGGAGAACCCTAATATGGAAGTAAGCTGCCTAAATTGTACAAACTTTAAGTGCCAGTTAGGATTTGAACCCAGGCAGCCTGATCGAGAGCCCATTCACATCCAAAATTTCTCTTACGAAAAGGTTTTCTTTACAGCTCCCTGTGCTCTGGGTTTACCCAGAAGACATTTTCCCCCTGAGTGTAGAGCCAGTGTACTACACTACAGGGAAACAAAAAGAATCACAGCTCAAACCGTGATAACCAGGCCCATCCTTGGAGGAAAAAAAAGGCAAGGAAGAGCCACTATTGCTTCTGGCATTTACTACCATCCCCAGGTACTTTTCTTCCTGACACCCTTGCCCACACTGGAAACCCCACCCACTGCTGGTGCTTTCTAGAGAGCCAGTAGCTCAGTAGCTCAGTGACCAGCCCAGCCCACTCCACAGAGCCAGAGGCCTGGGCAGACCCGACCGCTGCTGGCCATACCCCCTGCTGGGTTCTGCCCAGCACCTCCACGTCGGGGCTCCACGCAGGGCGTGGGTTGGAGGCCGAATGCCACCACCAGGCAGCAGGCCGTCCCTGAGCGCCGGCTGTGTGCCCGGCCCCGAGCCCCACACTCAGAGGGGAGTTACCCTGCTGACCTCTGGAGCATGAGTGAGCTACCCCCTGACTGCTGGAGTATGAATGGGCTACCCCCCTGACCTCTGGGAGCCTGCCGTCCAGCAAGATCATGAAAGCTGATCTCTCGGATGCCCTGTAGTCAGTGCTAAAATTAGAGGTGTGTCCCCAGTGGGCTCAGGGCACATGTGTCAGGATGATTCACTCTGCGGGGTGGGAAGAGGAGGCCTGAAGGGTCTCCTTTATAACGGAGACTTCACCACGACACCCTGGAAGGAGCACGGGAATGGGGACCACTGAAACATGTCCTCTCTGGGAACAGGAGGGTCCCCAAGTATGGGACGGGGGATCATTTTAATAGATTTAAGGTTAGATTGACTCAGCAGCTGAGAAAAGTATTCCTTTAATTCCCTTCCAGTCCTTCTGATCGCATCGAGTGAATCTCTGGCTAGGCTGCCGGTTTCTAACACCTTGCGAACACTTGCCAGGCTGCCCTGTTAGCAAAGAGGGGGCAGGCCTCAAATGCACAGCCTTCAGCAGGCGTAGGATTCACATGAGGGATACTGGTCTCCCCCTGGCAGCAGTGATATGAAGCCACCTTTTAAAAAGAAGTTTAAGCTTAAAAAGTGAGTTAATGTAAAGAAATATATTAAATAAATAATATTACAATTAGCATCCCCTCTATGTAGGACAGTTTAGCGACATCTATCAAAATTCTAAAAGTACATCGAAAACCCAGTAAAGCTATTCTAGGTTACACTAGTGCTTACTCCTGGAGGAAGAGGTAGTGACTGGAGGAGGGCATGGGCAGAGGGGGCTCCTGGGGTCTGACGACTGTTCTGTGGTTGATCTGGGGGCTGATTCTATAGGTGTGGTCACTTGGTGGAAAGTCCTTAAGCTGAATGCGCTTAAGATAGGTGTATTATACATTCATATCCCTTTAACCTAGCACTTGCACTAGGTTAAATTACCCTACATACACATACATGTGCAAAATGACACATTCAGAGATATTCACTGCAATAACTAAAGCCTGGAAACAACCTAAGAGACTGATTGAATCTATGTCATCCATGCAGCCATCAAACAGATGAAGCAGCCACTGGCAAATCTCCAAACTTTACATGGCTTTAAATGTAAGTGAAAAATTAAGGGTCAGAATGATGTATAGTGTGCTACCTCTGAACATACACATATTTGTGCCGAATATGTCTCAGAAAAGTTGGACAGGAAGAAAGGGGTGAAGACTTGCCACTGTTGACCAGTTTTTTGTACTTTTTTACCATGTAACAAAATATTACAGAAGTTGCATGGCTAAGGTACAACTTATGGTCCCTTTCAGGCCTCAAGACTGAGACCAAAATGTTAGCACTCTGGGCTTAAAAAGCAAGTAACCCTTAGCTCTACTCCTCCTTCCAAGAGGTGGCACCAGAGATAATGGGCTTTCCTGTAAATGGTTTCCAATTAAGAGCAAACCAGGCTTGGGACAAATTACTTACTCAGTTTCCGCCCTGCAGTCAAACTCTGGCACCTGGAGCTGCCCTGGCTGAGTTCTTGGCATGAGTGGGAAGGTTTTTAAGCAGAAATCTTTCCAGGGATGAGAAGTCAGTGATTTGGTAAGGCCAGCACAGTTGGCTGGAGAAGATAGACTCCAAATTTTGAGTCTCGCCTCACCCCCAAGAAGCAAAGCAAGGGCTGCTGGGTGGTTCTTCGCTGGGGGTTGCAGAGGTGGGTGACAGAACAAGGCCTTAAGAACTCCAGTTCGGTTTATTGAACTGCATTGATTTCTTTCACCTGGCACTTTGCTAGCTCACAGGTCACTATCTCCCCATATCATTAAATCTAAAAACCACCCAGGGAGGTGGGGTAGACAAGTAGAAGTTATCCACTTTACGGATGAGAAAACGTGAGGGAGGGGTGAAGCCAGAAATGTGACAGCCCCCCTTCTGCCCCTTGGTCTTCCCCATCTTTTCACCTCCCTACCCACCAAACTTGGTCTTTCCTTTTTCAACTCTGACCTACAGAGAGGAGTGCCTGCGGCATGCAAAGAATTGCAAAATCACAACTAGGACCTTCGAGAGCATCTCAGTGGGTCTCAACCCTGGCTGCCCACTAGAATCACCTGAGGATCTTAAATAAACACCAGCGCCAGGGCCCTATCCCAGATGGACTGAAGCCAAATTCTCTGGAGGCAAGCCCGGGCATCCGGAGTTTTTAAACCCTCTCCAGTTGCTTCTGATGCATCTTTGGGGTGCGAATCACCGAATGAGAGTTCAAATCACCCCCATCCCAATCGCTCAAACAACCTTCTGCCTCCCTGGGCCTTTCACTAGGGGTCTTTCCCGCACCCTCTGGGTCCCCCCACGGAATGTTCATCACTTTGCTCATTACTTGGAGTCAGGGAACTGGACCAGGAGTGAGGTGCCTCCTTCTAGATGGGTGTCCCCGGGCAAGTCAGCTAGCAAGTCTGAAGCCTAAAACAGGGAAGCGACTTGCCTAAGATCTCAAAATGAGTCAGTAACAGAGCAGAACTAGAGCCAGGACTTCCTCCCCACCAGGTGAGGTCACACCCACCGAGGGGCCCCACGGAAAGCAGGCGCTGATGGCAGATCTACCAACTCCTGCTAGCAGAACAGGCAAGACAAGTGGGCTGAGGAGGAGGCGTGCGTGTGAGTGTGTATGACTGTGTGTATGTTGAGGGGCAAGTGTCAGCGACCTTGGCAGCCTAGGGTCACTGGGCAAGTCTGCCCTTGTGGCATATTGGAGGGGGCGGGGGGAGCTCTTCTAGAGTGGCCAGCCTCAAGCTGGCCAGTGGGAAGATGTCCCCACTTTTATGTGGTACTCAGCCAAACCTGACCTCCCTGTAAGGAAACCCAGTCTCTTGGGACAGCTTACCCCACGGACTTTGGGTTTCCAGCTTCCTGCTCACAACAACAATGGCTCGCACTTGAGCTCTTCGCCGACCCCTGTTCTAGGCACTGTACAGGCCAGGTCATTTGACCTCACAGCCATGCTAAGGGTCACTGTCCCCGTTTGACAGATGAGGAAACTATGGCATAGAGAGATGAAGTTACTCCCCCAAGATCACTCAGTTAGAAAATGCCACGGCAGGATTTGAATCCTGTTGCATGCTCTAACCACTACCTCCTGACTCTCAGCAAAACAGAGGAGGAGGCAAGGCTCAGTGGCAGTGACAATTGGTACTGAGCACCCTGGAGCGGCCGCAGGTCTCCCCAGACATCCCCTAGTGAAATCTTCCCCACAAGGCCACGGCCAAGACTCGTGCAACCTCCTTCGACCAGTGAGGAAATGAAGGCGCAGGGAGCGGCCAACCGCCAAGTAAATAACGGGGACAGGACCCGGAATCCAGGTTTTCCAACCCGGGACCACAAAGCCTGCCCGCTTCCTCCTCACAGGCAGAAGGGAGTTGCAAACTCAGTGACCGCCCGCAGGCCTGCGGAGCCAGGGGTGTGCGCTGCCGGCGCCGCAGACTAACCGCGCGCCAGGTGCACAGGTGAGACTCATGGTGCTCCGTCGCCTACCGACTCTCACGCTCCCGACCCCGCCGCTGAAATTCCGGCTGAGTCGGCCACCTGGATTTCCAGGTTCTCAGGGAGAGTGGTTCGAGGGGCTCGGCGCACCTCCGCGAGCCCGCCCCGATGGGATTAAATCCAGACCCAACCCAGCGCCAGGGCCGGGCGTGGTGGCGGTCGATGGAGTGGGAACCTTCCCCCAACCCCCGCGCCCTATTCGGGTCACTCACCCAGAACGCTGTGGAGTAGACGATGAGCGAGAACTTGAGCCAGAGGTAGGAGAAGCGCGCGCAGTAGCGCACCTGCTCGGAGTCCCCGCGGGGCATCCTGGGCGCTCCCGGCGCGGGCCTCTGGGGCTCCCGGGCTCGGTCCCTCCGCCGCGCTCGCGGCCCCACCTGCGGCTGCCCGGCCGCCGGCCCCGCCACCAGCGCTCTCCCCGGGACTGGCACCCGGGCCCCGCAATCACGGCCCCAGCTGGAGAGCCGGCCAGCCCCGGCGGCCAATGGGAGCGAGGCGGAGGCCCAGCCCCTGGGAGGGGGCCGGCCGAGGGCGGAGCCGCGGCCCGGGACTCGACCCGAGGCGGGGGGAGGCGAGCCGGCGAGAGCTTCGCGGAGGAGCTCGCCGACGCCTCTGGAAACGGCTACGCTGAAAGGCGCGGAGCGGGGCGTGGGAGCGAATGTCGGCGAGGAGAGCTAGGGAGCGAGCGAGCCTAATCCCGGGCACACAGAAGGCGCTGCTTACATGCGGGCTGTGGACTGTTTTCCAGAAGGCAGACTACGGGAAAGGGCAGCAAATAACGGCCAAGGTGTTGAAAGTATGCAAGTAAGTGTGCAAGACTTGAATGAAATAAGTGCAGGTGCTCAACCGTGGGCGGGGGCGGAATGCCAGCGCCACGTGCGCATTTGGAAGGTGCAGCAGACCGGGGTGGAGCTAGGGCCTGGAGTTTTCTCCTGTAATTTAGCTCTTAACGGAAGCCTTTGCCCAAACGGTGCCCCAGAA
Source organism: Dasypus novemcinctus (assembly GCF_030445035.2). Classification (NCBI taxonomy): domain Eukaryota; kingdom Metazoa; phylum Chordata; class Mammalia; order Cingulata; family Dasypodidae; genus Dasypus; species Dasypus novemcinctus. The sequence continues at coordinate 78,470,970 of NC_080678.1, read as the reverse complement.
TCCTCTTCTTTGGGGTCTGGTGATATTCCAGCCCTGCTTCCGAGGTCCTCCTTCTCCGGGAAGCCCTCGCCCTTGGCCATTCCCAGGCTGGGTCAGCGGGCTCCCTCCCTTGCACACCCTCAGCCCAAGTCCGACTGGGACTCTTCCTGGTCTGTCCTTTCCTCGGACTGGTGGCAGAGGTGGCTGTGACCTTGTTTCCCATGCTAGCCGTCGCGGCCTTACTCACCCTGTTTCCCACCTCCTGGGCCTAACTCAGCCTGGGGCTTTGGGCAACCGGCAATTATTTATAACACTTGCTAATTCCACGTGGGGCCCAGAGGTCCTGAGCTCCATCCTAGTGTTGGGTGGGGTCCCTGGTGGTGACTCCAGGAATGACACCCTTGACCAAGTTTCCTACCCCTTGTCTCACAGCCCCCCTCCCCCAATAAACGCTCACCACCAGAGACAGCGCTGGGAACTGCCGGCAGCAGGGCTCCGCACCAGAAGGAAGGGAGTAAAGGTGGAGAGTGGGTGTATGGTTTAGATTTTTTTCATGATGTGAGTGAGTGGTGCCACTGATGAGTTTTAAACAGGGAAGTGATCTAGTATCTGACTGGTGCATTAAAAATCTCCTTGTGCCTTTCACATGGAGGGTGGACTGGAGAAGGCAGACACTGGGGAGCAGGAAGGCTGGTTACGAGGCCATCGTGGCAGTCGCAGTATGAGATGATGTTGGCTTGGGACCAAGGGTACAGCACCAGAAATGGTGGCAAGTGGTTAGATTTGGGAAAGTTTATTGGACATAGAGACAACAGGACTTCTTGATGAATTAGGTGTGGGGTGTGAAGAAGAGAGAAAAATCAAGGATCATTCCAAGTTTTCCACCTTGAGCAACTACATGGATGGTGCTGTCATTTGCAGAGGTGAGGAGGGGTAGGGGCAGGTCTGCTTGGAAATCAATTTGTTTTTTCCAAATCCTGCCAGAGTTATCTTGGGAGCTCAGAAGTGAGGTCTATACTGGATGACATAAATTTAAGAGTCATCGTGTCAATTTAAACCATGGGCCTATGTAAGATCACCTGGGAGAAGGGGAGGGCAGGGGAGGGGACCAAAGATTGTTCCTGAAGTCCTCCAACATTGAGAGAAGGAGAAGCTGGTAAAGAAATCAGAGAAGGTGCAGCTAGTGAGTAAGGAAGAAAATGAGGCCAGTACAGTGACAGGGATGCCTGGGGAAGAAAAGGCTTCAAGAATTTGAAAGAGATGTGGAGCAGGATTTAGTGTTCATGGGAACACATGTTCTGAAACTCTCCAACTATGTCCTGAGAGGGCAGATAAGGGCAGCGCAGAGAATTGACCATTGACTTTACAAGATGCAGGGCATTATAAGATGTGACCTTGATGAGAGCTATTTCGATGGAGCCATGGGTGAAAGCCCAGTTGGAGTGGATTGAGGAGTGGAAGGAAAGAGAAGAAATGAAAGATGCAAAGGTAGACAACTCTTGAGGACTTTGCTGGGAAGGGAACAGGGAAACGGACACTCACGGACAGGTATATAAAACCACTCATGTGGTACTTAATATGTGGAATTCTTTCAAATGCACCAAATAGCCTCCCAGCCCAAATACACAAGAGTTAGTAGCCTCTTTATAGGAAATTTTAAAAGGCTGCAAATCATTTGCAGCTTCTCTTATCACATAGCATTTATTTCCATACCCCTTGAGTCTATGGGGAACTTGTGACTTGCTGTGATTGATGGACGTGAGGATGTTTGAGTTCCAAGTCTAGGTCTCAAGAGGCCTTAAAGCTCATGCTTTGGGCTCTTGGAATGTTGCTGCCATGAGAACAAGCCCGTCTGCTGGAGAGACTACAGGAAGTAGAACCAATTTGTCCCAACTGACAGCTACTAACAGCCAGGCATGAGTGAAATTATCTTAGACCACTTAGCCCAGTCACCCCACTAGCTGACCACATCCACGTAAGTGAGTGCAGGTGAACTATCTAGCTGAGCCCAGATCAAATTGCCAACCCATAGAATCATGAAGTAACAAATGATTGCTTTAAGGCATGAAGTTTTGGAGTGCTTTGTTATGAAGCAAATGCTAACTGATAAACTTAGTGACTCAATAAACAAACTCAAATGACCATCCCTTCTTTCCTCTTCCTCCAGTACTTCCCTGGAGTACTGCATTTTTGAACTATATATTTTTTCTTGAGAATGCACTTCTGTTTTCCCTCAAACTTTCCTTTACCCCTTTCTGCACCATCTCCTCCCCATCCACTTTTCAATTCTCATGGATCCACATTCTTTCTCTACCAGTTATTTATTTAGCACCAGGCACTGAGCCGTAGGTTCTCACATGATTATCTCAATTCTCACACCAAAGCCTGTGGAAGTTGATGTTAGTCCCACCTTACAAATAGAACACTGAAGTTCAGAGAAGTAACTGAATAGTTCTCCACTGGGAAGGTAGACTGTTCTCTCATCCAGCAAGCTATGTGCTATTGCCCCAGCTACATTAGAATGAAGTGACTTCATGTGGTTTGAAAAACAAAACAGGAACAGTACACGCAGCCAGATACTGGGAATTCAATACTGGTTAGAGCTGAAACCACATGGAGTCATTGTAGGTTACTGCAAAACAGTAGTTCTGTGAGACTAAGTGTTTTGTAAAAAAGGATCCATCAGATAATTCTGGAAATGCTGCAGTATATATCTTCATAGCTTCTAACGTGAATAGGTATGGTAGATCTCTAAGAGGAAAGAAAGGTATGCAGCCTTTCTCCACTGTATTAACCACAGAATCACTTTTTCCCAAGTCATCAGCTATTAACATCAAGGAGCTAGTATCCCTTGGAATGTACGTTGAGAAATGCTGCCCAGTGGAACTAATTCCCTCATTCTTTTGGAGTTGAATGTGACCTCCTCCAAGTCATGTGCTCTATATTTAAGAAGAAAATTAAAGACAAAGAGATTGTTTTTGCTTGACTTTGTAAAATTATACAACTTCCTCTACTATGGTTGCAAGACGACCAGTGGGGTCTGTGATTTTACCTCCCAGGGCCCAGGAGGAACCAGGACCAAAGCCTCTCAGGAAATGCAAAATGCTCAGTGCTCAGAGGGGCCAGAGTTAATCCTGTGGTTTCCCATCTTGTAAATCCCCTGAAGCTCTGCTTCCAAAACGTGTGCTCCTGCTGCCACCCGTGCCCATCTCCATGCATCCCAGGGCCGCCTTCTTAGGCTTGGCTGCGGAACCCCCCTCCTTGCAGCTCCCCCCGACCAGACACTTCCTGCCTCCTTTGGGGCAGACAGGACCAAATGAGTTGTCCAGTTCCCCATTCTCTCTGGGTCCCAGAGGCCCAATTTGCTCTGCCCCTCCCCACTCCCTCCTTGAGACAAGATCCTGGGGCAGTTGCACAAATGCCTTCATGCCACATTGGTCAGCCCAGGCCCGCCTTCCTGCTACCCCTGCTGTCCCAGCTGCACGGCTCTTCCTCACCAGCCGGAGCACAGAGCAGATGGCCTCGGGAACAGCTGTGGGACGGGTAGGTTGATAACGTGGTTTTCCAGCCACAGGGAACCATGGCTAAATGATGGCACAGCCATGCTGCACCATGTCACTGGATGGAAGTCTACTGAGGACCGTGGGAACTGCTCTTCACACACTGAGGCTCTGCCTGTGTTTGGGAGGTTGGGGTTGGGATAGGTCAGGTTTGTCTAATTCTGAGACTCCAGCACGGCTTTCTGGGCTTCCATCCTCAGCGATGGGGTTGGGGGAACAGAAGGGTAGTGCCCAGCGGGTGGGTAGAGTCTATTGGAGAACTCCCTTGGCCCTTAAGGGATGGGACATCTGGGAGTCCTGGGTAGAGTGGCCAAGTCCACGGGGCCAGGAGGGAGGGTCCCTGATCTGGCAGCAGGTCCCAGGGCTAGGAATGGGATCAAGAGCTGGCAGAACCTACAAGAGTTCTGTCTACTGTTCCCCATGAGGCGTTTGGGGCTGGGCCCCTGGGTGGTGGGCAGGAGCAGGCCTGGGGGTCAGCCGAGGTGGTCAGCCAGTGGGGAGGTCCAGGTGAGGTGGAGCCATGGAAATCAGAAGAGGATAATCAATGGTAAGTTCCATAGGATGAGAGCTTTTCTCCCAAAATTACTCCCCCTCCATGTGTAGGGTGAGAGTCTTTCCAGAAGAAGATGGAGGAGGGATTCTCCTCAAATTGAAAACCAACAGATGCCCAGTCCTTTCCAATGTAACTTGGATTGCCCTGTATGGGCCCCAGGTATGGCTGCCCCATGATTTGGAACTTTTTCATTCCTCAGCAAGTCTCTTCTAGTCAAGTGACAGGGTCCTGAGGCTGCTAATACCTGAAGACTGTTTGAGGCTTGACCCATTCTGCCACTTCACCTGAAGCTGCCCCAGATCCTGACTTACCACAGATGTGAGCCCTGGCTCCAAACACATGGACACCAGCCAGGCCCTCGCCTTGCCCTTGGCTCCCTGTAGAACTTGGAACAAAATCCTCACCGAGGTCCTGCCCTGGGACCGCTGAAGCACAGGGGCTCTCCTCCTCTCTAACCACTTGCCCTCGCCTCCCTTGGGGTGGGGGAAAATGGATGCCCCAGGGACATGTTTACTTTCTTTTGTCCCCTCTTCCTCGGGTGACCAGCTGCCCAGTTTGCCCAGGACTGAGGGCGGTTCCTGGGATGTGGGACTTTTGGTTTTGAAATGGGAACAGTGCCAAGCAAACCATCACAGCTTTCTGGAACTGAGGGGCTTCCCAGGATGCAGGAATTTCTGATGCTAAAACTGGGAAAGTGCTGGGCAGACTCGGCAGTTGCTGACGGTGCTTCTTTCCACCTTGCCCACCCTCTCACGGATGTTCAGAGGGAGTGGTCAGTGGTAAGAGGAAAACTCAGAGATGGAATGGAGGTCCCGGGACAGGACCAGTGTCTCCAGTTACCCGAAGGCTGTCGAGGGGGAGAGCAGAGACTCATTGCAAGGGAGCCCTTGGGATGGGAACAGGCCCAACAGGACATGATCCCGGAGGAGGTGGACTCCCGGAAGCAGCACAGGGTTGGGGAAAAAGCCTTCGATTCAGAGTCAGAAAGTGGGGGTTCACATCCCAGCCCTTCCGTGCGCAAGCCTGAGACACTGGGAACGCAGCTGCCCTCTCTGGATACCAGTTTCCTCACCTGTGAGTGAGGCCCTCCAAGGACAAATGAGGTCACCAGCATGAAATGATCAAGCACGGGGCCTGGAACAGAGCAGGCCCTAAAGAAGTGAGCCAAAGCTGTATCTAGACCGGAGGGAGATTTTTCCTATAGAGGTGTCCAGACATGGAATGGGATGCTTTGGGAGGGGCCGGGGAGGGACCAGGGAAGGGAGGTCCTTGTCCCTCATGAAATGCAATCCCTTTTCAGAATGTGGAGAGGGTCAGGGGGAAAGAGAGCAGACAGGGAGGGTTGCATCCCCCCGAGGGTGTGTGATGCTCTCATGATTCTCTTGCACCTTCCGGTTTTTCTCCAAAACTCCCAGCTGACAGCTGACCCTCTGTCCAGCTGCAACGGTGGATGCACCAAGATCCTCTACATGGGGAAGACCTCGGAGCCCACATAGCCTTGCTCGCTGTGCGCAGGGACGTGCAGGCAGACCTGGAATGAGAACTCAGGTCTCTGGGGTCCTTTCCTGAATAAATGGGAAGACACGTTCCTAGACGGAAAGTCTCAGTACTGAAAACGTCAATTCTCTACGGATTAATCTCTATGTCCAAAGAGGTCCCAAGCAAAGTGTAAGAGAATTTCAGAAGTGAATCCACAAGCTGATATTACAATTCATCCAGAAAATATAAATGAATAGTCAAGAAAATTAGGAAGAAAAAAAATGAGCTAGAACAGACACTCTCAAAAATTAACACAAACTATTAAGCTATAGTAATTAAAACAGAGTGACATTGGTTGCAGGAGTGGCCAAAAAGATTAACGGAGCATACTAGAGATTACTAGAGCAAACATATGTATAGCAGTTTAGTGTGTGCTGAAGGTGGCATTTCATAGACTACACAGTAAATGGAATTGGGACAATTGGCTATATGTTTGTGGAAAAATAAGGGCAACTCTTTATTCCTATGGCAACAAAAAGTAATTTCCAGGCAGATTCTAGAGAAAAGGTTTTTTAAAAATTTAATTTAAAAAATCATAAGAAAATATGTCTATGCTAGTATTCTTGGGCTTAAAAAAGCTTTTACATAAAATACAGAATTCATGAAAGAAGAGGCTGAATCATTGAAAAGGGACCATAGAGTTTTGTTTTTAAAGATTATTTTTTTAAATTTTTCTCCCCTCCCCTCCCCTCCCCCAGTTGTCTGCTCTCTGCATCCATTCGCTGTGTGTTCTTCTGTGTCCACTTGTATTCTTGTCAGTGGCATTGGGAATCTGTGTTTCTTTCTGTTGCATCATCTTGCTGCATCAGCTCTTCATGTGTGCAGCGCCACTCCTGGGCAGGCTGCACTTTTTTCACGGTGGGTGGCTCTCCTTATGGGGTGCACTCCTGGCGCATGGGGCTCCCCTATGCAGGGACACCCCTGCATGGCACAGCACTCGTTGCACGCATCAGCACTGTACATGGGCCAGTTCATCACACAGGTTAGGAAGCCCTGGGTTTGAACTCTGGACCTCCCATGTGGTAGGCAGACGCCCTATCATTTGAGCCAAATCCACTTCCCAGATTTTTTTTTAAAGCGTCAGACTAGGAGAAAATATTTATGATAAGTAATAGACAAATAATTAATACTCAAAACATTTTAATAATTATTATAACTCAATGGGTTGGCAACCCACTTTAAAAAACAGGCAAAAGAGAGGAAATGCAAAAAGCCAAAATTACTTATGAAAAATTTTCTACATCACTAGTATTAGAAATATACAAATTTTTAAAATTCCATTCCTCTTTTTTGTCCTTAAATTGACAAAAATTAAAAAGATCAGAAATACCCATTATTGAAAACAATATGGGGAAACAAATCCCCCTTCCACAATGTGGTGGGGGTGCAAACTGTATAGCCTTTTTTGGAGTCATTTGTCAGTATCTTTTGAAATTAAAGGGGCTCATAGCGTTTGACCTAACAGTTTCATTTCTAGATTTCCATTCTAGAGAAATGCCCTACGTGTACAAGAAGCACACACGGGATGTTCGTTGGGGTTACCTTTGGAAATGCCTGAAGGACCATCAGTGGAGATTATGTACAGTCACACCATGGAAACCACACAGAGGTTACAGAGAATGAGCTGACACAGAAAGTCCACCCAAGACATCCTTAAAGAGAAAGAAAATCAAGTTGCAAAACAGTATGTATGAATCAAAGCCAAAATGAGATATCATTTCATACCTATCAGAATGGCCACTATTTAAAAGATAGAAAACTACAAGTATTGGAGAGGATTGGAGAGATAGGAACACTTACTCACTGTTGGTGGGAATGTAGAATGGTACAGCCACCGTGAAGGACTGTTTGGCAGTTCCTAACAAAGTTGAATATAGATTTGCCACATGACCTGGCAATACCACTACTGCGTATACACCCAGAAGAACTGAGAGCAGTGACAGACACCGGCACACTGATGTTCATAGCGGCATTATTCATGATTGCCGAAAGCTGGGAACAACCCAGGTGTCCATCAACCGATGAATGGAAAAACAAATTGTGGAGTAAACATACAATAGAATATTTTGCAGCTGTAAGAAGAAATGAAGTCATGAAGCATATGAAACATGGATAAACCTGAGGGACATTATGTTGAGTGAAGCAAGCCAAATAAAAAAGGACAAATACTGTGTGATTGCGCTACTATGAACTAAACATACTGCGTAAACTCGTGTTCTTAATAACTAGACTATAGGTCACCGGAAAATAGAATGAGGTTACAGAAAGGAAAGCAGAAGGTTAACCTGTGCAGAATCGGTAAAAAGATTGTTGGTTAATCTTTGGAAATGAGTAGAAATGCTGAAAGCACATCTTAGTAACTAGCAGTGCTAATATATGGGTATGACAGTGGTTGAAAGGGAAAGTCTAAAGTCCTGTATATTACGAGAAGGAAAGCTAAAAAATGTAACATGGCACTGTATAGCATAGCAAAACCTCGTGAAATATGGATAATATTGCATGTATAAAACTGTTTTTCTCTGAAATAGAACAAATGTACATTAATATTATAAGATGTTAATATCAGGCAAATATCTAACCAAACCAAACTATGGGCAGTAGTGTACAGTAATATATTAATAATCTTCCATTAAGAGTAAAAAAGGAAATATACTAAGGGAAAGAAACTAGAGAAAAGGTACTATATATTATTTGACTCCATCTATACAAAATATAAATACAAATAAATTAGAGCGATGGAAACAATAGCAGCCATGGATGGCAGGGGAAAGATAAGAGAGATTGAGAGGTGATTATTAAGGGGTAGAGGTTTTTGTTTAATAGTAACATTATTGGAGTAGTGAAAACATTAATGTTGATTGAAGTGATTAATGCACAACTCTGATTATACCAAATACACTTTGTATAGATTATACAAAGATTGTACACTTTGGATAGATTATATGTTTTATGAATGTGTATTAATATCAATAAAATTGATTAAAAACAGTATGTACAACATGTTCATATATATATATAGGAACACAAACCTCAAACTAACTACATGTTACCTACAAATATGCATAATAATAGTCCTTAACTTTGGAGAGAAAAGTAGGATGGGGGAGGGTAGTTAAAGAGGAGTTTTGTTGTTGTTGTTCTTTTAAAGATTTATTTATTTCTCTCCCCTCCCCTCGGTTGTCTGTTCTCTGTGTCTATTTGCTGCGTCTTCTTTGTCCGCTTCTGTTGTTGTCAGCAGCACAGGAATCTGTGTTTCTTTTTGTTGCATCAGTTCTCCGTGTGTGCACCTCCATTCCTGGGCAGGCTGCACTTTCTTTTGCACTGGGTGGCTCTCCATACGGGGCGCACTCCTTGCGCATGGGGCTCCCCTATGTGGGGGACACCCCTGCGTGGCAGGGCACTCCTTGCACGCATCAGCACTGCGTATGGGCCAGCTCCACACGGGTCAAGGAGGCCCGGGGTTTGAACCGTGGACCTCCCATGTGGTAGACAGACGCCCTAACCACTGGGCCAAGTCCGCCACCTAAAGGGGACTTTTGTTCTCCTAAGAACAGTGTTGCAAAAAATGACTTACAACAAAAAATTACAAAAGGAAGATATGAAAGTTAAGTGGTCCCTTCCTTCCAAAGTTACACATATATACAAATCAATATGCATATATATTCAATTTTATATGTCGATATATATATTATATATTCCTGTGTGCATTATGTATGTGAGGAGAGAAAGGAGAGCAAGCAAATTTTTTTCTTAAAAATTAGCTCATACAGGGAGCTGATGTGGCTCAGTGGTTGAGCACTGGCTCCCCACACACGAAGTTCCAGGTTCAATCTCTAATCCTGGTACCTAAAAAAAAATTAGCTCATACATTATATACTGTTCTGAAGCTTGCTTTTCACCCAAATAATTATCATAGGCATATTCTTTTTGAAGGCTATACAGTTGGAATTTCATTATAGGGATGCACTGTAAGTTAGGGCACCAGTGCCCAGAATGATAGATTTTAGGTTGTTCCCAGTCTTTTGCTGTTGCAGCCAACGCAACCTTGGTCATTCTTGTTCCTGGTGTGTTTGTGCACATGTGCTTTTTTCTCCACAATCTCACCAAGACTAGTGAATGAAAAGTGTTATTACAACTTACCCATAATGAAATACCATCTCACACCTATCAGAATGGCTAAAATTGAGAGGACTGACCAAGTGTTACTGAGGAGACAGCAACAGAATTCTCACACAGTCCTAGACTGTAACTTGGTACAACCACTTCAGAAAATTACTTGGCATTTTCTTTTAACGTTGGAGATAAACTCTACCTTATGGTTCAGAAATTCCAACTGAAATGCATGCATGTGCCCTGAGAGGTCAGTACGAGAATATTCCTAGAGGCACAACCCAAAAGGCCATTAGCAGGAGTGTGGCTACTTCACTGTGGTATGTGCACATAGTGGGACACCAGGCAGCCTGGAATGAGCGAACTTCAGCCAAACCCAGTAAAACTGGATATGACTCTCACAGCAAAAACACTAAACCAAAGAAGCCAGGCATAAAGGAACACATACTATGTGATTCCATAAATATAACACAAACAGACGAAACAAAGCTATACTGTTTAAAGATACAGTACACGGTATAGAAAAGAAGGAAGTGAGTGCTCTATTCTAAAATCGAGGTAATGGTTATTTTTAAGGGGGAGAACAAGGGTTGTGATTGGAAAGTCACTGGCAACATCCTTTGGCTTGCCCTGCATGGTGGTTTCTTGGGTGCTTGCTTTATCAAATCATTAGGTTATACATTTATATTTTAAGCCCTTTTCTACCTGTGTTATATTGCATAATAAAAAGTTACGTATTTTTAAAGAAAAATGATGTTCTCATTTTAATTTGCATTTGATGATTTAGTGAGGTTGAATGTGTTTTAACACGTTCATTAGTCATTTGTAGTTTTTCTGCAAATTTCCTGTTGATGTCCTTTGCACATTTTATCTATTAAGCAATAGGCTCTTTGAAGTGGGCAAAGTCAAAGGCTGGCAGGCTGAGGAAATATCAGTCTCACCCCTTAAGCCCAGAGGAGGGGGCCTTCCTGGCTGAGGAGACCCCAGGCGGGATGCACAGAGCTTTGACTGAGGAGGGGTCTTGGAGCCAGCTGGGGTTGGCCTTGTTGGGGTTCAGCCAGGCATGCAGGGAAGGTAGCTGGGGAGCCCTGGTGAGGGGAGGTGGTGCCAGGCCCTGCGTGACTCACTGGGAGTGGCTGGGTGCCCAGGCATTAGGCTCAAGCAGCCCCACCTGTCACTCGGAAATGGCAGGGTCCTGCTTGGGAAGGAAGGCCTCGGGGGGCGGGCTGACGGTGCCAAAAATGGGGACCTGGGGGCCCAGAAGAGGGGTCTGGACTTGATCCTGTAGCTACTGGGGAAGATGGACAGAGGAAGGGATGGAAGACTTTACACTCAGAAAACATGTATCATCCCCTGTTCTGTGCCAGGCAAGTTAACAAGTCACAGCGTCCTGCCATGTGTGAAATGCCACGGGACCCCCAGAGCAGGGGCAGATGAAAACTAGCAGCCCTTAAGGGCAGATGCCACAGTTTACAGCCTCCAAAGTACTTTCACCTGACACATTCGAGCACTCACCACTTCCAGACTTATTTGGATGGTGCCCGCCTTCCCCACTGGATCATCAGCACCCTGCGGTGGGTAGTGCCATCTTACCACCTGGCATCTGAGAATGGGTGGGATGCCAGGTCCATTTAGGTGCTCGTTAAACATGGACTCTGCAGAGCTGACCCTCCCTGGGCCTCCACCAAAATCCAGACAGCCCTGGCCACCGGGAGGGCTCACAGGGAGGGGTCAGTTCTCCTCTCCCAGACTTGCTGGCTCCTTTCTCCTACTTCCCACATTTTCCCTCAGGGCACTTCTACTTCCTCTTTCCTGTTCCCTGAGCAATTCAGCTTAGTTGCAGCATCTACTTTTTTTAAAAAAAGATTTTATTTATTTATTTCTGCACACACACACACATTGTTTGTGCTTGCTGTCACTTCTGTTCACTGTGTCCTCATCTTCTTTTCAGAGGCACCGGGAACCGAACCCAGGTCCTCCCATGTGGGAGGGAGGCACCCAGTCACTCGAGACACATCTGCTCCCTGCTTATTGTATCTTCTAGGTGCGTTGTCTACTTGCATCGTCTAGTTGCGTCATCTAGTTGCATTGTCTAGTTGTGTCAGCTCACCTCGCCAGCCCATCGCATCAGCTCACTGTCTTGCTCGTCTTCTTTAGGAGGCACCGGGAACTGATCCTGGGACCTCCCATGTGGTAGGCGGGGACCCAACTGCTTGAGCCACATCCGCTTCCCTCTTCTTTCTCTCATGCACACCAAATCCCTCTCTGCCCTGCTCAGAAAAATCAAAGTGTCCCCCATTAGCAAAATATCACTGTCTGTAACAAATATATTAAATGAACTGTTGGGGTTTTTTCTCCCTTTCATGGATCATTATAAGAGCTTTGTGTGGGAAACAAGGCAGGCAGGAGTCTCCCTGCTTTATTCACGAGGAACCTCAGGCTCAGAGTTTGTACCCAAAGCCACACAGCCCTTGAGGATCTTCTCAGGGACTAGAAGCTGGGCTAGCATCCACCACCCAGCTGCTTCCTCAGGCTTCCCTTCAAATAATGGAGCAGTGTTTTCTCCTCTCTGCCCTAGAGAACAGCCCCCAGCCCTTGACAATGACTGCAGTAAAACTTGGCTAATCTGGACTTCCCAGGTGGAGGAGGGAGTGCTGGGCAGGAACCACTGAGAGGGCCAGAAAGCCCGTGGCTATTCTTTGTAAGTTACACTGCATCATAAATGCCACGGAGGGAGCAGGTAATTAAAGTGGAACCATGGAATTAACTTAGGAAAGAATCTAATCTTCCTCCAATTTTACTGTCATGTGAAGCCAAGTCACCTGCCTCCCAGGCGTCTTCCAATTCGACCTGGCTCATGCACTTTCAACATCACCCAGAAATAGTTTACACTGTGACCCAGACTACAAACAAAACACAGCTGAGACAAAAATTTCATGAAACAAACTTGTCCTTACTGGGTGATGCACTCTGGTATTTTCTATTCTATCTCCTTGGTTTTAACACTAGTCATAGCGCACTGTTTGAAAACCGCTCATCTATCTCAATCAAGCTGCTGCAGAATGCCTCAGAGAAACCCTGCTAGGTCTGATTGAGCAAGCAGGTAAGTCACATCTGGATTTGCAACATCTGTTTGCACAGAAAGTATCCAGGTGCTAAGCAAAAGCAAAACCTTTCTAAAGTTGGCTCAGGTGAATCCTAAAATGCCCTGAATTGAGCATCGATGTCGGACCCGCTCTCCCAGCTGGTTCACTAACGCTCTGGGTACCATGACTGGGGAGCCTGGAGGGGACACCTGAGACTTCGGAGAACTGCTGTACCTCCCAGGGCAGGAGGAAGTTTGGGACATCTCTCACCTGGACTACAGCTGAGGGACCAGGGGCAGGAGAGCAGGCGTGACCTGCTGGAGGGGTCTGGTGGGAAGGAATTCCGGTTCCTGGAGCAGAACCTGCCAACAGAACCCTCGCTCTTCTCAGGGAGGGACTGCTCCTGCCTGGGCGGTGTGTGGTCCTCGGGGGCCTGCCCCCCCAGCTGACCACGCAGATCAAAGGGCAACTGCTCTCGTGTTCTGACTGGAACAGAGAGGTGAAGGGGGTTGCCAGGTCCTTCCCCGCCACCGGCCCATGAGAGCAGAAACGGATGTCTTCCACTGCTTACTGCTTTGGCCCTGCTCTAGAAACATCAGCAGCTTGACCTCTGTGGGGCTGAGGAAACAAAACCATGAGCAACTAAAGACAAATTATACACGTACAAGAAAACTCAGGGACCTGCAGGAGGAGGCCTTAGATGAGCACAGTAAGTAGAACTAGCAGGAAAGACGGAGAGGATTTCAAAGGGGGGGGGGAGGTTTATCAAGGAGATACAGTTAGAAAACACACGAAAAGATTCTTGCAAACTGAAAAAATCTTGACTTTGAAGTATAGCAATTAGGTGGAGAAGGTCGTGCTGAGAACTGAATCGGCAGCCTGGAAGATAAAGCGGGAGAAATACCTCTCAGAGGAAACAACAACAAAATGAACAGGGAGGGAGAAATCAAGAGGGTAAGACGAGATATGGAGGCCAGATCCAAGAAGGAGAAACCCAGGGATGTTCCTGGCTGGCTAACTTCACCCCATTCCCAACCCCTTCTTCCTCTCTCCTACTCTACAGTGGAGGCTAGAAAAGGGAAATTTACTCCTGCTCAGCTTCCTTTGTTTTATAGCACAGTTCTGCCCAATAAAACGTAAACTTATGAGAAGTAATAATTAAAGAAATGATAGAAAAAAGTTCCCTCTGGAGAAGTAAAACTTGATTTTCAAATTGAAAGAACCGAGTACCAGGCATATTTAATTAAAACGGTATTCTTAGATACATCTCGGTAAATCCCAGAATTCCAGGAATAAGAGATAAAAGAGAAAAGAACAATTCTTTACAAAGAAAAAGTATCAGACTAGCATTAGATTTTCTTTCATTTTAAACCCTTGAATCTGGAAGACAAAAAGACAATATCAATAGATGATTGAAAGTAAATAACCATGATCTAAAAATCCGTATCCTTGCCCATGAGCCAGCTGGGCCCTGAGCCTCAGCAGAGTGGCGACTCCTACTCTCTGGTTCACTGGTCTTGCTCAGGTCAGCTAATGGAGGTGAGGATGGTCAACCACCACACCAGGGAATCGAGAGTGCCTACATCAGCAAGCAGAGGAATTGCATCCATCATCCATGTGGAATCTGAGCCCCTTCTCGATACAGAGGTGGAGGGGACATCGCCATCCCAGGGTCCACAGAATGGAGGAATAAAATATGGACTAGAGTGGACTTACTAATATTCTACTATAAAACTATTGTGATGGATAATAGAAGAAATTTTAACATCGACGTGGAGAAAGTGGCCACAGTAGTTGCTGAGGGCAGGGAGAGGGTAGAAGAGATGTGATGTGGGAGCATTTTCAGGACTTCGAGTATGATATTGCAGGGTCAGATGCTGGACTTTATATATCCTGCCATAACCCACTGAATGTGCTGGGGGAGAGTGTGAACTACAGGGTAAACTATTATCCATGTAGGGCAGCAGTGCCCCCAAATGCATTCACCAGGTGTGATGAGTGTGCCACAATGATGGGGGAGATTGTTGGAGTGGGGGGGGGGTGGGGGAGTATAAGGGAACCTCTTATATTTTTTAATATAACATTTTTTATGTGATGTATATATCTTCAAAAAATATAATTTACAAAAATGATGTGGTGGGGAGTGGGTTATATGGGAAAAGAAGAAGAAAGAAAGGAAGGAAGAAAAGAAAGAGAGAGAGACCGGGTCAAGTAACAATGCTAAAACTTCCTTAATGTGATAACTGTACTGTGATTAGGTAAGAGAACGCCCTTGTTCTTCAGAAATATTGAAGTATTTAGGTGTAAAGGGACATAATGTCTCCAACCTACCCTAAAATGTTTTGGGAAAGTGGGGTATATACATGTATGTATGTATGTAGAGGGAGAGAATGAAAAAGCAAAGGAGACAAAATGTAAACAGCTGGTAAATCTTGTACTGGATATATGAGGATCCTTGTGCAAACTCTTGAAATTATACAAAAATAAAAGTTATAAAAATTTTTTAAAAATAAAAATCTGTGTCCTGCCGAGATATCCTTCACCTGAAGGACAAAAATAATAATTGGGGGCGTACAAGGTCTCAGAGTGCATTCTGTGTACCTACTGTACATGAGTAGATTGCTCCAGGAAGTACTCTAACTAAATGGCAATTTAAATCAGAACAGAGATCTCAAGATGGGAGAAGGCAAAGAAAAGACAGTGGTGAGCAACAGTTATAGTTAAGTCTAAATGGATAATGATAACATGACTTCTATAAAATTTTAAGTGAGAAGTCTTGAAATAGAAGATCCAATCTTAAAAATAGCCCAGGACTAAAAGAGTTATATGATCTCAGCAAAACACTGTGCTTAGGTGGCGAAGAGAAAAAAATAAGGAAGACAAAGTTTTCCAAATGTATCATTTATCCTGAAAGAGAGGGTAATAAGTGAAACATCTTACTGAAGGGGATGTAGTCATTGATTTTTATAATAGAGAACTAGATATTTAACTAGTATTTAGAAATACTTAGAAGGTAGTCTATCATTTGATCAACAAACAAGTGAAAGGAAATACAAAATGGAAGAACTACATTGTACAAAATAAAGGGTAAATGTAAAATATGATGGGAGGAATAAAAATACTTAACTGTAACATTAAATATAAATGGGTTCATGCTCCCATCAAAAACAGAGATTGTCAGTTACATTTTTTAAAATATCTAGCTATATGTTGTTAATGTGAAATATATCAAAAACAAAGTGAAAAAGAAAAATTGAAAAAAAGGGAATGGGCAAAGAGATGCCAGGCAGATGCAAACAAAAAGAAATTAGGAGTCACAACATTATTGTCAAGGTGATATTCAAGACCAAAAGGATGAAACAGGACAAAGTAGTATATTATGTAACTTAAAAATCTGTGATAATATTCAAACCTTTATGCACCAAATAACATAGCAGCCAAGTACATAATGCAAAAATTCCTACTCCTACAGACAAATTTAATAAAAAGATATAGCAGGGGAAGTGAATGTGGCTTAAGTAATTGAGCTCCTGCCTACCACATGGGAGGTCCCCGGTTCAGTTCCTGATTCCTTGGGCCTCCTAAAGACAATGAGCAAGACAGCAAGCTGATGTGACAGGCAGGTGTGGCTAGGTGACCCGACAAGATGATGCAACAAGAGACACAAGGAGGAAAAGATAATGAAAGACAAAACAAAGCAGGGAATGGAGGTGGCTCAAGCAATTAGGCACCTCCCTCCCACATGGGAGGTCCTGAGTTGGGTTCCCCATGCCTCCTAAAAAGAAGACCAGCACACAACGAAAAGACATAGCAAATACAAACAAGGGAGTGGGGAGAAATAAATAAATTACATCTTAAAAAAAAAAGATATAGTAGGACATTTTAATGTACTCATTTCCAACTTGCAAACAATCTCATATACAGAGGATTGAGTAATAAAATCAACAAGCCAATTCATAGGTGTGTTTGGCATTTTGAACCCTACAATCAAAGACTATACACCCTTTTCATATATGTCCATGGAAAATGTACCAAATTACTCATGTAACTGACCATAGTGGAACCTTTAATAAATACTGAAAGGTAGAGCAAGCAGCACGTGCTCATAATAAACCAATAAAATTAGAAATCAAAAAGAAAAAAACTTGACCAAAAAAAAATCTCAACTATTTGAAAATTATTAAAAATCCTTCTAAATAACTTCTAAATCGATAAGAAAATTGCAATTAAAATAGATTTTCTAAGAAAGTAACAGATGCAGCTAAGACCTACAAGTAACAGTAAAACTCTACTCAAAGAAAATATTACAGCCTTAAATATATTTTTATTTATCATGGGAGACTGAAAATGTATAATTTCTTTCAATTTAAGAAAGTAGAAAAAAGATCAGCAAAATATACCAAGTAGAAAAAGTTAGAGAGTAAAAACTTAAATTTACAAATCAGGAAGTAGTGATGTTATTGTGTTAGGACAAATGCAGATAAGTATCAGAAAAAATGACTAAAAGAATTGAAATTGGCTGCTTCTGGGGACAGGAATTAGGATTAGGAAGAGTATTATTGGGGATCACTTTTTATTGTTATAAGTCTTATGGAATCATTTGACTTTAAATAATGTAAATGTATTACTTTGATTTTTTTTAAAAAAGTTTAACATTTAACAAAAACAGTAAGGGAAAACAGATCTGGAAACTTTGAGTTGTTCCCATATGGACAATCCCGCCTCAGTTTGAAATTTTCTTTTATTGCTTGGTGTAATATGAGCCTTTCAAGTCTCAGTTTCTTCCTTTGTAAAATGGAGCATTGACTTGTAGAACACACTAGCGGGAGGGACAAGGACAGGCTGCAGCTCCTGGGAAAGACCAGGTGTGCAGCCCCCACCTCCCAGCCGTGGGCACTGGCCGATCAGCTCAGCACATCTGCTCTCTGGTTTCACTTTTCAGTTAAAATTGTTGCGTTCGTTGTGTTTTCCAATAAACCATAAGCACGTGAGGTGTTCCCCATAGTCTCAAGGTCCCTGGACAGTTATTAGCCACAAACTGGGAATTTCAAGCAGAAAACTGGGCAGAAGGGGCTTTGAGGGTATTAAGAACAGACATATTTATATCTACTTCCACCATTAGAAAAGAAAATGTATTTGTTTGTACTTCAAACCTTGTAAACAGACAAAGTGCAAAAACAAACCCGCGCCAAAATTCAAAATTGTAAGAATAAAACTTACCTCTGTGGTTGTAAAGATTCGTTCTGTTCGTGTATGCACACACAGGCCATCGGTCAGGCTCGCTGGGCATACAGCGAGCAGGAAGGACCATCTTTCTCTCAAGGGAAGGGGGAAGGGGAGCAGATATTTAGAAAAGTGGTAACAATACAGCATGGTGCATATCCAGAGGGGGGCGTTCAGAAGGATCGGTTAGATTCCGTCTGTGCATTCCAGGAAGGCTCCCAGGAGGCAGTGATATTAAAGAGGGGTCTGCCAGGTTGGGGGGGGGGGGTGTCACCAGGTGAACGGATGTGGAAGATGTCACACACCAAGGCAAGAGCCTTCACCTGTGGTGCCCAAACTTTTGCTGGGCAGCTTTAAAAAGTACTAATGCCCAGCTCAGCTTTCATTGGTCACAGGTAGGACCAGGGCATGGGAGCTTACAAAGCTGGGGGGCGGACCTTGGCCCAGTGGTTAGGGCATCCGTCTACCACATGGGAGGTCCGTGGTTCAAACCCCGGGCCTCCTTGACCCGTGTGGAGCTGGCCCACGTGCGGTGCTGATGTGTGCAAGGAGTGCCCTGCCACGCAGGGGTGTCCCCCGCATAGGGGAACCCCACGCGCAAGGAGTGCTGCTGTAAGGAGAGCCACCCAGCGCGAAGGAGGGAGCAGCCTGCCCAGGAATGGCGCCGCACACACTTCCTGTACCGCTGACGACAACAGAAGCGGACAAAGAAACAAGACGCAGCAAATAGACACAGAGAACAGACAACCGGGGGAGGGAGTTAAATAAATAAATAAATCTTTAAAAAAAATAAAAATAAAAAAATAATAAAATGCCAGTGCAAAAAAGGTAATGATAAATCAGTAGTTTGGTACTCATAATGTATAACAATGTAATGTGTGACAAGAACTACATAAAGATGGGGGAAGGAGGACTGTAGGAACACAATATGTATAGACTATTGAAATTAACTTGGTATCAAAATAAACAAGATTGTTATAGATTTAGGATATTAAATTTAAGTCCCAGGTGGTGGACTTGGCCCAGTGGTTAGGGCGTCCGTCTACCACATGGGAGGTCCGCGGTTCAAAGCCTCCTTGACCCGTGTGGAGCTGGCCATGCGCAGTGCTGATGCGCGCGAGGAGTGCCCTGCCACGCAGGAGTGACCCTGCGTAGGGGAGCCCCACGCGCAAGGAGTACACCCTGTAAGGAGAGCCGCCCAGCGTGAAAGAAAGTGCAGCCTGCCCAGGAATGGCGCTGCCCACACGGAGAGCTGACACAACAAGATGACACAACAAAAAGAAACACAGATTCCCGCGCTGTTAACAACAACAGAAGTGGACAAAAACAAGAACACGCAACAAATGGACACAGAGAACAGACAACTGGGGTGGGGGGTTGGGGGAAGAGACAAACAAATAAATAATAAATAACAAATAAATAAATCTTAAAAAAAAGAAAAACAAAGCTCCCCGGGTGATGCTTCTGTGCGTCCAAGCTTGGGCTCTACCTGGCCTGCACTAGGGCACGAGGCAAGGGGAGGGGCCGTCTGGAAGCTGGATGAGGAGCTGGAGGGGACGGGAAGGCAGGGGGAATGGAGAGAAAGGGTTAAGATTTAGGAGGTCGAGTAGACTGGACTAGGTGGTAACCGTGGGGAGAGCAGGCAGGAAGGGGCCGATGTGATGGCCAGCTTTAGGCTCGGGCTCCATTTCCTGGACGCAGCACTCAGGAGGAGGAAGGGCTGAGGGCCGGAAGACGTGCTCATTAGAGATGTCCTGCCCGGCTCGGGAACCTGTTCCCGCGCCGCGTCCTTCGGCGCAGCTGGTTGAGAGGCTGCTTACAGCCCCCGCCCCTTCCCCACCTGTACTCAAGCATTCTCGCGGTGGGGGCGCCCTCTAGTGCCGCCATCTGCGTGCTACAGGCGCCCCGCCGTCCGCACCCCTCCGCAGGGGTGTGGCTGGGCCCAGGCGGCAGTCAGCGCAGGGAGCGGGTGGGGAGGGGCTGGCCCCGAGTTGGCCTGATGCTCAGGCCACCGTCTCCCAGGTGAGTCCCGTGGTCTGCGCAACTGAGAGTAAGGGTCCCCTTTAGATACGGCGCCTTCTCTGCAACTGCTCCTCCGTCAAGCAGGAGGCCTTGGAGGGGCGGGGGAGAGGGCGAGGGACCCGGAGTCTGGAGGCCTGGGTTCCGGTCCCACCTCCGGAGTTCCTGGCTATCTGACCTCTAGTGAGCGCCATTCTTGAGACGAGGGAGTCTCTGGGAGCCTAACAATCGTGGGCCACGCTCTGAACACTCCCTTCTGAGAAGAGGCAGGCTCAGCTCTCCTGTTTCCTGGAAGGGTGTGTCCAGTGCTGCTGAAGGGCAGAGCACAAGTGCCCTGGAGTCACAGGTGGGAGAAGAATCCCTGGGAGGCTTCTAGGGGGAGGCAGCATTCTATCTGGACCCTAAAGAAGTTAAGAGTCTGTGGCAAGACACCCATCCTTGGGACATTCAAGAGAAATTTGTAGTCAGAGAAAAACCCAGGATAAGAGGCGGAAGGGTGTGAGCTTTGGAGTCAGATTTACCAGGTTTTGACTCTTGGAACCAGCAGCTGTGTGGCCTTGGACAAGTTATTTAGTCTTTCTGAGCATATATCTCCGTCTGTGAAGGGAGGATATATAAACTGAGAA
Source organism: Dasypus novemcinctus (assembly GCF_030445035.2). Classification (NCBI taxonomy): domain Eukaryota; kingdom Metazoa; phylum Chordata; class Mammalia; order Cingulata; family Dasypodidae; genus Dasypus; species Dasypus novemcinctus. The sequence goes on along the minus strand of NC_080678.1, from coordinate 78,450,275 downwards.
CGGCAAGGGCTTATTTAGCCCTATTGCCTGGCACTATTCCAAGCCCTTTGCATATATTAACTATTAATAGCTTAATCCTCAGCACGATCCTATGAGGCAATGCAACGAGCCCCACTCTACGGATGAGGAAAACGAGGCACCAGAGCATATGGGATTTGATCGATCACCTGACACATGGTTGGAGCTGGCTAAGTGGTGGCTACTGCTGTGATGATCAAAGACGTGCTGCTCCCTGCTGTGCAGAAACAGGTGGACTCATTGGCAGAGCTCGCTCTCGTGGGCCCATCCCCAGGAAGAGAATTTCTAGAGCTATAAGTGACCTTCTCCAGGAAGGTGGGCACATAGGCACCAGCCGACACCCAGGCAGATTCTCTTTCTAAAAGGGAGAATGTGAAAGTGGTTCCTGATGGATGATAAACAGTCACCCACGGCAAAGGATGGCAGATATTTCCTCTTAACCTGAAGAGCGGTGGGGAGTCCCTGATGGATTTTAAGCAGTAAGTAGAGGCCCTGATTTGTGTTTCAAAAGGAGCACAGGGGCAGTGGTGGCAGAGGGAGTGGACGGCAGCAAGGAGGCTGCTGCGGCACGTCTAACGGCGGTGGCGACCTGGACCCCGTGAGGATGGGCGGAAGGGTCTATGGACCCACACGCGTTTTTGGCCAAGTGGAAAATTTTCTGTGACATATGCCAAGAACTAACTGGGATTCCAGCATGAGCTGCAGGCACACAGGAGCTTTATTCGCCTGTTTTCCATTGGTCAGGGAGTCTTCTGCAGAATCCCCCAGCCTCGTGATGTCATTTTAGTGGAATTAAATTTTTGTAGCCCAAACTGATATTGTGAGGGCCTGTTGGCCAAGCCTGTGTCAGGGACAGGCTCTGTTTCCCTACTAAGAGGTGGACAGCAGATTTTGCAAATGACCTTGGGTGGAGCACCCTCGGGTGAAGAAGGCCATTTAGCCTAAAAGCACACACTGATGCATCCTCAAAATAGTGGCATTTTTTTTTAAGATTTTTTAAAAATTAATTTCTCTCCCCTCCCCCACCGTTGTCTGTCTGCCCTCCCCAACCCCTCCCCCACCCCCGCCTCTAATGGTTTTAATATGGTAGTTTAGCTTTACCTTTTCCTCCTTTGCCACACTTGAAGGACAGAATGCAAATGTTTTCCCTCAGGTCCTAGGAAGTTTCCTACGAAAGTCGCCATGCCCTTGAGGAAAGAGGAAAGGTTGTCAAAGATACCACGGAAGAGCAGGCAGGACGGCGCAGCCGGAGGAAGCCGCTGAGGTTCTTAGGGACATAGGACTTTCTTGAGGGGCGGGGGGGCCGTGGGGCCGGGAGAAGCGCGTGCTCGGTCCTTCTCCCTGGCAGGGCCCGGGCAGGAGTGGCTGTGGGGACCTCTGGAAGGAAGGACCCCCGGAACTCATGCCCCAGCTGAGCCCCAAATTCCAGGGTCACAGGCACGTCTCAGAAACAACACACTCCCCGACCTTGCCGGAACGGGGAGAAGAGGCGCCTGGGCCGTGACCTGTGTGGAACGATGCCCAGGAAAGGGGCCCCACCCCAGATGCCTGGGTGCCCTGCGCAGCCCCACGGGTGGGCAGTGGAGTGGGATGAGGTTGGATTTCCCTGCAGCTCATTGAGATGGGGACTTGGAGTCAAGATAAAGTGACTTTGAGAGAACGAGGAAACAGGACTGTTCTGTGCTCCTGGGCGCATGAGCTTAGATCTATAATTGTGACAGCCAGGCTGGTCTGCCTTCCCCTCCGGATTGAGGCTCATTCCTTGTCCCTTCCGCCACTCCTTCGAGGGGCCCCCCAAGTGCCCGCCGCTCCTTCATCTTGGACGCCCCTGGTGGTCTCTCCCTCTCTCCTCTGAAACTTGAAGCTCGTGGCGTGAGAGGTGGCACACCCATTCACCAGCTGGGTAGGGGGAGTCCTCTCTGCTAGGCTGAGATTTGCTTCCCACCTAGGCAGGTGCTTTTCTCCCGACGCTGAACTGATGTGAGACCACCCACTGAGAAGGGAGGCTCGCTGAGGGCCCAGGGCGGGACCCTTCAACGGAACCCTTTGCCACGCCCTTTTCTCCCCTCACTCCTGCACCATGCCACGGCACCAGCTGCCATGTTTGCCAACACCAAGGCTAAGCCGCCAAATCCTCTGCCTGCAACCCCTGCTGCCCCTGGAGTGAGCCCCGTTTACCCAGCCAGCTAGATGGGATGTCGGGGTGCCCTTCCTAGGACCAGCCTCGCCCACTTCCTCCTGCGCCTCCCTAGATGGGCAGGTTCTGCTGCGGGCCGTTGCCTGAGAAATGGCCCTGCTTTGTGTTAAGGGCTCTGAGCTCTGTGTACACCAGGACTACGGCAGATGTAAACATTCCCGGCCTCCCTTCTCCAGCAAGATAAACTTCAGGCTTTCAGGGCGAGACACTGCCCCCAACACGCTCCCAATGTTTAAAGAAAGTGTCAGCTACGCCCATGCTTTTGGCAGAGACCATTTCTCCCTCACTCGGCTGAAGACTGAGTTCTGGGCCACAGATGCCCAGGTCAAGGGGCAGGGAGCACGAGCCATTGCTACGGGGACCAGGACTCAGGACCCACTCGGTCATAGACAGAGGGAGCTACGTATGAGGAATAAATCCAGAAATGCTATGGGGACTCTCATATTCTCCAAAAGCTCTGCTCTGCCTATATGTAGATGTGACTTTAGTTTAAGCTTCAAGTCCTATGCAAAAAAGACTGCTACCTCCTTACCCCTGGCAGGGTAAGATTTTAAACATTATTCATCAATTTGTATTCATTTATTCATCCGTCATTTATAGAGCACTACTATGTGCCAGTGTGCCAGGCATTATCACATTACAATGTACTTAAACATCATATATATAGCATATGCTGCCCTGTCCACTCAGAGTTTTTGAAAATCCCATTAGTCCTAGTCCCTTTAGTTAAAGGCTTTCATTGATATTTTAAATCTTACTCACCATTTTCATTCAACCAACATTTAAAGGCATTTACCATGCGCTGACCACTCTCCTAGACCCTGGAGATAAATAGGACACAATCCTGGCCCGAGGAGCCCCCCATTGGTGTAACAGGGAGGTGGCTTTGATGGGCTCCCAGAGAGAGGAGGATGAACAGACCAGAAAAGGATGTGCAGGTCAGAGGGAGGCAATGGGCAGCCGCTCTCAGGGCTGTGGGGCCTCCCCCCTGGCAGTGTGACCTGGGACAAGTCCTTTCCCTCTTGAGGGCTCAATTTCCTCTTCTCCAAAATGAGAAGGTCAAACTAAATCAGGGCTCCTGGGTCTTTGGAGTTCATGCAATAAAATTTCAAATTATCAGTTGAGGGAAACATACGGTGTTACCAACTTTTTAATTTCAGCGAGTAAGGATTTTTAAGGAAAAAGCAAAGACAGGCCTGTTTTGGTTTGCTAAAGGCTGCCAACGCAACATACCAGAAATGCATTGGCTTTTACGATGGGAATTTATTAAGTTAAAAGCTTACAGTTCTGAGGTTGTGAAAATGTCCAAATCAAGGCATCATCAGAGATGCTGTCTTACCAAAGGTCAGCTGCTGACCATCCTGGACTCTTGCTACGTGGCAAGACACCGTGGCAGCTCTGCCAGTCTCTGCTTTCTCCTCCAGGCTCATTTTCTCCCTGAGCTCAGCTCTAGGTGGCCAGGCACGTGGCAGGACATAATGGCAGTGTCAGCTCTTCTCTCCCCTGCCATTGCTAGCTCCACTTCGGGCTGCTCTATGACTCTTCTCTCTCCTGGGTTTGTCAACTCTGGAGGCTTCTTTCTGTCTCTGCTGCTTTTTCCTCTGTGTGTCTGTGGATTTATAAAGGACTCCAGTAAGAGGATTAGGACCCGTCCTGGGCTATGCCCTACTGGAGCAATCTAATCAAATGGCCTTACCTGATCTAATCGCATCAAAGGGTTGATAGGTTCAATTTAAGAACAAAATTTTCTGGGATCCACATAAAAGGTTCAAAGCAACACAAGGCCTAACAACTACCATCTGTCATCGCCATTATTTCATAAAAGAAAAGGACATTTTCACCCAACAAACCAGAAAGGGCATAGTCTCAGAATGAAGAGAAACCCTTTAAATGAATCCCGTTAGCTGAATACGGAGCTACCTTATCCTCGTTGTCTTCATTTTGCCCATTCCAGGTGAACTTTGTCATCACCTGATGCGCACTCAGTGGGTGTGACAAGGTGACCTGCAGAGGCTTTCCAGCGCAAATGTCCCACCATTTGGTATGACCCACAGAATGACTTAGAGGTCTAAGCCTAGGGCATCTCCAGGTCAGAGAAACACAATCAGACAACTTCTAAAAGCAATTCCAAAACTAACTCTGTGCAAGCACCTCTCAGATCTTTTGAAGGGGCATACAATCCACAGGACTTCCTATGGTCCTTTTTCTCTCCCACCCACTTTGGACCCTGCAGCTGCTCCTGCCTTTTTCTCCTACCTGAAAAAACAATTCCTCTGCCAACTCCCGTCTTCCAGCCTCCAGCCTAGAGGTCACAATGACACAGGTGAGCAGGAGCCCTCCTGTGCATGCACCCTGTCTGACGGCACAGCCGCCATCGGCCCTGATGGACACTGCGCTGTGCTCCCCAGATCCCCTGCAGGCGGCTGGGAGTGCCGTCCAGAGGTGGTTAGCTGCCATCTCCTTCCCGCCTGCTTCCCCTGCGGAGCTGCCTTGCCTAGGGCCTTGCCACGCCCCTTCATGGGGCGACTTACATCCAACGATGGAAGATGATCTTGTGACCAGTGCAGGACCACTCTGAAGGGCCCTTCTAGTTCCAGAGCAACCCATGGACTTGTCCAAGTCTAGCCAAGGCTTGTGGGGTTGTCCAGCCCGCATTCCCACTGAACCTCTCCCCCTGCCCTCACCCTTCCCCGGTGAAGATCCCAAGGGTGCTCTTAATAAGCCCCCTGCACACTAATCTCTGAACCAGTCTGCTTCCTGGAGGTACCCAACCTGGGCCATCAGCCCAGCCAGTCACGGCCAGAGCCTCGGAGCAACCTTCCCCGCCTCCCTCCGCTGCTTCCTGTTGGACGGGACTTCATATACATAAACCCTGATGAGTAAACCTTACAGCCTTTTTTTTTTTTTGGAGGTACCAGGAATTGAACCCAGGACCTCATATATGGGAAGCAGGCGCTCAACCACTTGAGCTACATCCATTCCCCAACCTTACAGTCTTGATATGCCAATAGGAGCTACAGGAATTTAGTATATTCTTTCTCTTTTAACAAAGCCTGACTTTATTTATTTTTAAGATTTATTTTATTTATTTCTCTCCCCTTCCCTCCCTCCCGTTGTCTGCTCTCTGTGCCCACTCGCTGTGTGTTCTTCTGTGTCCGCTTGCACCCTGGGTGGCCCCGGGAAACTGCGTCTCTTTTTTGTTGGGTCGCCTTGCTGCGTCAGCTCTCCATGTGTGCGGCGCCACTCCTGGGCGGGCTGCGCTTTTTTCACGCAGGGCGGCTCCCCTTGCAGGGCACACTCCTTGCACATGGGGCACCCCCACATGGGGTTGTCCCTGCGTGGCACAGCACTCCTTGCGCACGGCAGCTCTGCGCATGGGCCCGGCCACCACACGGGTCAGGAGGCCCTGAGTATCCAACCCTGGACGCTCCCATGTGGTAGGCAGACGCTCTATCAGTTGAGCCACATCTGCTTCCCAAAGCCTGACTTTAAAGACCATCATCCAGCGAGGGGCTCAGAAGGTCAGCTATGAGCTCCAAAGCTGGTCAGTAACCCCTTGGTCCTGGGTGGCTCCCATCCTCTCCCTTCTTGAAGCCACAAGCCTCACAGCACATAGCTGGAAAGATGCAAGAGCATATGATTTAGGAGGAAATAAAATCCCTTAGATTTAACAGCTCCAAAAATCTCCAAAAATCTCCTTGGATTTCCTGATACACATACAGGGGAGGGTTGTACTGTTCTGAACTTCTGTGGCCTGGTAACAGTTGTCCTTAGCTGTCCTAGCCCTGCAGTGTGCTGGCACCTGAAACTAAAAAAATTCTGCCCTCCTGGGAATAGGAGGCCAGGACAGCCAGGAGAGGTCTCGTGTTTACATTCTCATTTCTACATGTTCTACCCTCCAAGAGCCTGGCCAATTGGGCATGGAGCAGAAACAAGCCCCAAGTTGACCAGCTGCTGCTGCTGCCAGTGAAAGAGGTCAAAGGCCAAACAGAGGGTGGTGGGTGGCCCTGGAGAGGGGACAGACCTCTCCTTGGCGTGGCCAGGCCTGGAGCTGGTTCTGTCCAAAGCTGGCTGTGGCCGGGCAGGAGTCCCAGAGTCTCCAGGACATACAGTCAGTGGAGGATAAGGGCCCAGGAAGCACCCCCTCCCCAAGAAGCAGGACTGGATCTGACCAGACCACACGCATGCTTAGCACAACAGCACAGCAGGGGCACCAAACCAAGTTCTTCAACTCTGAATAACTTATCTGGAAGTTTACAATTGGAAAAATCTAGAAAAAATCTCTTTCGATTTCAGCATGTATTTAAGTTTCGTGATTTACAGTTTTGGTGTTGTGCTTGTTTTGGATTCCATTAGTAATATAATCTTTTCTTCACTTGAAACCTTTAAAGGCCTTTCCCAGCTAAGCCAGGAAGGCAGGAGGCGGTCTGTGTGAAGTGATGCACCAGGGAGAAGCAGGAAAGAAGGGGTCCAGGTGGCAGTGGGGCAGGGCAGGCCATGAGAGGTCCAGCCTGTGCCAGGCAGCTGGTCCTGCAGAGCCTGGGGGAGCCAGGAGGCCACCGGCCAAGGTTGGCTGGGGAGTGAGACCCTCGTCTCTTTAACGAGGGGCTTGCTCTGACCTTCTGAGCGAGCCCTGCCTTTGGGGTCCACCCCCGCACAGGGGGGCACAGGTACACGAGGTGGGAGCACACACCCCCATCATTCAGCAGCAGCATCACACCTGCACTGGGCATTACAACACACCACACTCTCGGTCAACGGCAAAGCAGATTCCTTCGTGCAAGCCCATCACAGCCCCCCAGGGACTAGAAGCCTAGCCTTCAACTAGTGACTGGATTAACAAAATGTGGTAAACACGCACACGCAATGAAATAGTATTCAGCTGCAGAAAGGAATGAAGTTCTATACACGCTACAATGTGGATGAACCTTGCAGACCTCATGGTGAGTGAAATGAGCCAGACGCAAAAAGACAGACATTGTTTGATCTCTACTTACAAGAAGCACCTAGAATATGCATATTAAAAAAAGACTGAAAACAGACTAATGGTTACCGGGGACAGGGGGGATTGGGAGTTATTGTTAGGGTATGAATTTCTGTTTGAGGTGATGAAAATGTTCCAGAAATATATTGTGGTGGAGGTTACACAATATTGTCAATGTACTTAATGTCACATTTAATGTTCACTTAAAATGGTTAAAATGATTTTATGTTATACGTATTTTACCACAATGAAAAAAAACAGGCTCTTAAAAAACAAACAAACAAAATAACAACTCTAGCCTTTCTGGGGGCCACAAGGAGGCACATGGTTCTCAAAGCGAGGCCCGAAACCAGCAGCCTCAGTATGACCTGGTAGCTCGTTGGAAAGGCCTGGGTTTTTCTGTCTTCTCCCTTGTGTAGACCCCAGAGCCATTTGGGGGATTCCCTTGGAGCCACAAATCCCTGAAGCACTTTTTATGTGTCAACCCCTGTGCTAACTATAGTTTATTTTTTTATTTTTTTATTTTAGGTGTAAACAACTTCTTAGAATTATTTATTAACAATTTTATTTTCAAATTTGAATGAACATTCTAACAGGATATTTGACAGCAGTTACTTTGAAATGTAATTTTACTTTTGGGGAAATATAGAATTTGGGTTTTTTGTGTTTTTTTTTTACTTCATCAGTTAAGTTTTTTTAATTAATTAATTTTTAATGTTACATTAAAAAAATGAGGTCCCCATATACTCCCCCACCCCCCTCACCCCACTCCTCCCATAACCACAACCTCCTCCATCATCATGGGACATTCATTGCACTTGGTGAATACATCTCTGAGCACTGCTGCACCACATGGTCAATGGTCCACATTATAGTTTACCCCAGTCCACCCAGTGGGCCATGGGAGGACATACAACGTCCAGTAACTGTCCCTGCAGCACCACCCAGGACACCTCCAAGTCCTGAAAATGCCCCCATGTCACATCTCTTCTTCCCATTCCCACCCTCAGCAGCTACCGTGGCCACTTTCTCCACCTCAGTGTTACATTTACTTCCATTACTAAGCACATTAGTTCCAGAATAGAGCATCAATAAGTCCACTCTAATCCATGCTCTCTTCCTCCACCCTGTGGACCCTGGGATGGCTATGTCCACTCCACCCCTCTATCGAGAGGGGGCCTCGACTCCACTTGGACGATGGATGCAATTCTCTTGTTTGCAGCTGTAGGCATAAATATAGTTTAAGTACATTATCTCATTTAAAGCTCACAAATACACTGTGAGACAGGCACTTTATTTTCCCTAATTTTTTCAGGTGGGGCAGCTGGAGCCCCGACAGCATAAAGGACTTGCCCGGGTCGGCCTAGCCCCCAGGTGTGTGCTCCTGTCCCCTTGGAGAAGCGGCCTTTGCCCCTGCTGGCTCTCTCCACCCCCCGAGGCCGTTGCTCCCCAGGCCAGCCCGCCTCCAGCCCGTCCAGCTTTCGCCCTTTCCCCTGGGTCTCTCCTGCCCCAGCAGCCAGCCCTCAAGCTTTCCTCAAGAGGCAAGGCCCAGCGTCCAAGCAGGGGGTGGGACGGGGGCGGGAGCCGAAGCCGCACCTCGTGAGCAGACAGCACGTCTGCCAAGGCCCTTTTCCACCCAGCTCGGGAGAGCGAGCTGCAGAGAGGCAGCAGCCTGGGGCTGGCGCTTGGCAGAGTTGTGAGCACATCCTGGCCCCCCGCCCAGCCTGCACCCCAAAGCTGGAGAGCCAGCCTGCTGGGCGGTGGACCGTGGAATCCAGTCTCCGGCTGAGCACCCGTCAGCATGGGACGCCATTCCCATCGGATCCAGCCTGTTTCCTGGATAGCTTTAGGAGGGCCCTGGGTTCAAGTCCTGCCTTGCCACCAACTTCAACTTGCTGAGTAACTTGGGCTGGTCACTTCTTTGGAATCTCAGTTTTTCCATCTCTGCAGGGAAGGGGTTGAATCAGTGATTTCGAAGGATGCTTCCTGCTCTGAAACTGTGATTTGGATTCCAGGTTGCCACGTGGTGTTTGAGAATTCTAGCCGGGTCGTGGAACTCTGAAACGCCGCCAGCTCTGGCTTTCTGCTCATTCCCATGCATCTTTTGCGCTAGTCCCAGGTCATGCCGGGGGGTTGCGAGTGACCCAGGCCCCCACGACACGGCGTCCGCTCCACTCTCTCCCTGCTGTCCACGTGCGGCAGGAGATTCCTCTTCCACGGCAGAGCCGGGCCGAGCACCGGGGCCCGGGAGGAGCCGCAGAGCCAGGCGCGTCTTCTCGGACCCGGGGGCCGCCATGAGGGTCTGCACCGCCGCGCCCGACGCCAACGTCTCGTCCGACCCTGGGGGCAACGTCACGGGCGTCACGGCCTTCTCCATGCCCGCCTGGCAGCTGGCGCTCTGGGCCGCGGCCTACCTGACCCTGGTGCTGGTAGCCGTGGCCGGCAACGCCACGGTCATCTGGATCATCCTGGCCCACCGGCGGATGCGCACGGTCACCAGCTACTTCATCGTCAACCTGGCCCTGGCCGACCTTTGCATGGCCGCCTTCAACGCCACCGTCAACTTCGTCTACGCCAGCCACAACGTCTGGTACTTCGGCCGCGCCTTCTGCTACTTCCAGAACCTCTTCCCCATCACGGCCATGTTCGTCAGCATCTACTCCATGACGGCCATCGCCGCCGACAGGCAAGGCGCGCTGCGGGTGGGGGGTGGGGGCGGGGGCTTCTCGCTCTGCCGAGGGGGGCAGCGACCCGTCTGAGGGGGCACAGCGAGCTAAGGGTAGGACCCAGGGCACTGCCTCCCCGGCCCAGTGTACCTGGAGGTCAGTGGGCTGTGGAACCAAAGCAAGCAGGGCTAAGGGGAGACGCAAGGGAGAACTTTGTACTAGATGGGTTGTGCCAGGTTGTGAAGGGAGGGATGAGGCAGAGTTTTAGGGGCCTTCTGGAATGTTCTTCTCTGGATTTGGTCTTGGTTTTGGTGTCTTTCTTTTACCACAAGGAAGCTGCTTGTATTGATTTTTTTTTTCCCCCAGACAGATCATTGGGGGAAGAATATTTAACTTTGCAAGCAGATATAATACAAAGCATCAATTTCCCCAGCCTACGGCTGGACCTGAGGGTTCCTTACGAGAGGGCCAGTTAGTGTCCCGACGCTGTCCTCAGGCACTGCAGACAGTGCCCCTGAGGAGGGGCCGGGAGGGTGGGAGGAGTTCGCCGGGGACTGGTCCCTTTTAGAGCTGGTTGGGGCAGGCAGGGTCGAGTGGGGATGAGGAAGGGGAGTTCTGAGTCCCAGGGGGAGTGCGAGTCCGATCAACAGCCATCAGAAAGGGACGTGGGAAAGACACAGGGTGTGTGGGAGGTGGGGAGGGGGCCCGGGACCCTCGGAGACTTGGGCCCAGGGTGGCCTGGCAAGTCGGGGCCCTCCCAGTCCTTCCCTGACCCCCTTAGCCCCCACCCCAACTGGCCCTGCTACCTTTACCCAGAGAAACTCACCTACTCTGCACTGGGCGGTTTTGCCATGGAGTTCCCTTTAAGATTTTATTTGTCTTTTTTTTTTAAGTTCCATTAATTAAAAAAGGAAAGGTTAGAAAACCATTCATTGTGAACAAGCTTCTAACTTTACACCCAGAGAGGCAGGCTGGAGGCAGACAGGAGGGGGGCAGAGCGGGCGCCCGGGCCTCGGGCTCTCAGCCCAGTGCTCGCCCCTCGTCAGCTCCCCGCACCCCACCACCACCACCCAGGATACACCCTGATGCTCGCTGGATGTCTCTGAAAGGCCTCGCTCAGATTTTCCTTCCTTTCGTTTGCTCAACAATTGTATGAGTTTCTTTGTCAGGCACAGTCCTGCGCCCTGGGCAATAATGCCCACGGAGAAAACTACATCCAGCTGCTGACCTCATGGGGCTTTCTTTTTAAAGGGGGATAAAAATAGACTGCAGAGGGCAGGGGGGCAGGCAGGGACCAGGCGGGAGGCTGCGCAGGGATAATCCAGGCGAGAGAGGATGGCGGCTCAGACCAGGGTGGCAAGAGCGGCGACTCCTCCGTTCATTTCTTCATTCAAGCATTCATTCATTCAACAAATATGTACTCAGCACCTGCTATGTGCAGACCCGATACGTTAGGGGAAAAAGCCAGAAAGATGTCCGCCTTGGGAAGAGTTTAGACAATCAGCACGTAAAGAAATAAACTATATGTTGTGTTTTGAGGTCATGAGTGCTATGAAAAAATACCAGCAAGTGTAAAGGGGATCCAAGATGTTAGAGAGAGGGGATGGGCAGGCCCCGCTGTCAGGACAGATGGCTTCATGACAGTGAGATTTGAGCAAAGGCAGGACGGAGGTGAGAGAGTGATCCCTACAGACCCTTGGGAAAGAACGTTCCAGGCAAAAGGCACGGCAGCAGCAAAGGGCCTGTGGCAGGGGCACGGCTGGTGTGTGTGAGGAGCAGCAGGAGGAGGAGAGGGACCATCCAGGACCAACGCATTGGGTGCGCTTGAAGGAAACACGTGGGAACCAGTGCAGCTCTGAGCCCCCGCGCTCCTGCGGCCTGCCGGCCACCGCGCAGAGCGCTTCCTGGCATTTCTCGCTGCATTCGCACAACAACCCTGTGGGGCATGAATTACTAATATCCCTTTTCACAGAGGAAGAAGCATAGGCCCAAAGGGCTGAGGTTGTTTGCTCAAGATCAGTTCAGTGTTGGTAATTACATTCACAATGTTGTGCCCCCGTCACCTCCATCCCTTCCCACAGCTTTTCCATCACCCCAAACAGAAACTCTGTGATGTGTATTATATTTAATTCGTGCATAAGCATTATCCATAGGAGGGGCCGGGACTGCCAAGACGCAGGACACAAAGAAAGTCCCGGATCTAGCCCCACGCCCTCTTTAGAGGAGGCCAAGCCCGCGAGAGCTGTGCAGGGCAGGCGGGGGCCTTGCTTCTGGGGGGAGGGTGTCCTTCAGCTCTTGACCTTGGGGAAGCACGTGGCCACCCTGCAGCTCCCCCTTCCTCCATCAGGGCCCTGGACCCACCCAGCCTCAGCCCCACCAGGGCCCAGGACTTTCCTTTACCGTCTTTCTGGGTCCTGGCAATAGAGCAGAGCCAAATCTGCAAGACCCGGTAGCAGAGGGCTGGAGCCAACCTAGTTCAAAGCCAGCCAGCTCCGCCTCTTCCAAGCTGTCGCTTCACTTCTCCAAGGCTCGGTTTCCTGCTGTGGAAAATGAAGACAACAACCCTCTGAGAGAACTCAGCAAGGCAACAAGCCCTGCACCTCACCAGGCAAAGGAGTGCCAAGGGGCAGCTCGAGCCCCCACGGGTACCCCCGAGAGAGGCAGGAGCCGAGGAGACAGGACTGTTCCTGGCAGGCTCCACGGAGGAGGAGGCGTTTTGCTTGGACGCTAATGAATAAGGAGAGGAAGGAGGCATTCCACGCCTGGAATGCCTGGACTGGGGGGGGAAGTGTCCCACGGAGAGTGACGGGGGCAGCATTGTCCCAGGGCCAGAGGGACCAGGGCAGCCGCGAGAAGCCGTGGCAGAGGAGGGGGGAAGAGCACTGGCCATACAGTGGAGGGTCTCAAAATTCGCATTTCGAGGTTTGGAATGCACTGTCCAAAACTGTAGCCACTGGCCGTATGTGCCTATTTAAACTTAATTACAATTAAAAAATCATTTCCTCAGTCACATTAGCCACAGTTCTAGCGCTTGAAGCCACATGTGATTAGCAGCTACTAAATGGGACAGCACAGAGACAGAACAACACGGAAAGGTCTGCGTGGGACTTCGGGAGACTGGTGGGCTCTGCTAAGATTTCTGGACAGGGCCTGGCCCAGGGGCTCGGGCAGGGCACGACTTCAGTCCTGCCCCAGGACGGACTTGCAGTGTGGCGGGCTGCGGGCGTGTCCCCTCTCAGAGGGAGGTGGTGCGGTGGGGAGCCTGGGCTGGACCTCTGGGGCCCTGGCGTGCTGTGTGGCCATTGGGAGTCACCGGCCCAGCTGGCTCTCTGCAGGGCAGCGAGGCTCCAGCATCTGCGGGCAGTGGGCAGCATGCAGGGGATGGGGCTGGAGGGCGGGCCTGGGGTGGGGAGGGGGTGGAGATGGTCTGCCGGGAGTGTGCCCGCTGCTCACACCACCCTCTGCTCACAGGTACATGGCCATCGTCCACCCCTTCCAGCCTCGGCTCTCGGCGCCCAGCACCAAAGCGGTTATTGCTGGCATCTGGCTGGTGGCTCTGGCCCTCGCCTTCCCCCAGTGCTTCTACTCCACCGTCACCCTGAACCAGGGTGCTACCAAGTGTGTCGTGGACTGGCCCAAAGACAGCGGGGGCATGACCCTCCTCCTGTAAGGCCCCCTGGCATGCATGTGGGTGGGTGTGTATACCTGAGAACAGGCGCGTGTACCTGTGTGCCTGTGTACGCGTGTACATGCATGTACACGTGGGGGGTATGTGTGCACGCACGTGTCCAGCCAGGTACATGGGATTAGGTGCATACACGTGTATGCTAAAAATAGTGTGACATGGCACTGACCAGGCAGCAGGCCTGCTCTGAGCACTTTATGTATATCAACCCATTGAATTCTCCTAACGGTCTATGAGGGAAGTACTATCATCATTCCCATTTTTCAGATGAGGAACTGAGGCATGGAAAAATTAAGTCATTTCCCCAAGACCACACAGTTAGTAAGTGATAAAGCTGGGATTCAAACCCAGGCCATCCGGCTCCAGCGCCCCATCTCCCGAGCACTGTGCTACTTAAATAAGATGTGTGCCCTTCCATAAGGACCATGCAGTGTGAATGTGACCACGGGACCCTGCCCGCCGTGCTCACTTGTGCACGTGTTTGAAAGCACATGGGTGTGTTTGTTGATGTGTGGCGTGCACGTGGGCCCGTGTGTGCCAGGGGAGGGCACTGCACGTGCTCAGGCCACAGAGGGTCAGAGTTTGGAAGCGGAAAGAGTGGTGGGTGGGGTCCGGGATGCCAGGTGCCTGCTCCAGGCTGAGGTGGGCCCCCAGGCTGGGGGGGGGGCTGGGTGGGAGGGGCTAGAAGAACCCAGGCCTCGCCCAGCTGCCATGTGACCCTGGCTATGTCCTTTCCCCATTCTGGGTCTCGGTTTCCCCAGTTCTCACAGTGTGGTTCTGGGATCCCCAAGCATTGCACCATTGGTTAGTAGAGGATGAGGGACCAGTTGAGGGGAGCAGATGTAGCTCAGTGGTTGAGCGCCTGCTTCCCACAAATGAGGCCTGGGTTCAATCCCTGGTACTTCCTAAAAGCAAACAAAAAGCAAACAGCAAAAAAAAAAAAAAAAAAAACTGCAAAAAAAAACAGTTGTGGGCAGGGGTTTTGCAGTCTGTCAACTAGATGGGAGCCCTCTTGGTGGGAGACCCACCAAGGTCACCGAGCCTCTCTGAGCCTCTGGCTCCTTCTCTGTAACAGGGAGATTAGGAATAAGGCCTTGTACTCGAAGCCCTTCACACAGTTCCTGACACAGAACTGGCATCCAGGATGCGGTAGTTTCAAAAGGCGCCAAGCTAACCTGGAGGTGGCAGGCTTAGGCCGGTAAAGCTGCGCCCGTGAGCATGAGGATGCGGCATGTGCTGAGCTGAGGGCTGCCAGGTAACCAGGGCCACACAGCCCCCTGCCCCGCCTGCTTTCTCACCCCTCCCCCAGCACCAGCCCACCTGCTCTCCATCTGTCCTGAGCACCTGCCAAGAGCAGGCCCTTCTTGTGGCCTTCAGCGCTGGGGAAGCACCCTTCCTCTGCGGAGCCTGTCCCCGGGGGCTGGCGAGGCTCGAGGGCAGCCCTGCCGGGGGGAGGGAGTCTCTGCCCCCACCCTGCTCCCCACTCTCTCAGAAGGGTCCCCTGTGAAGGCGTGCGCATGTAGGGCTCAGGGAGTGGAGAACAGAACACTGCGCCTGGCCACTGGGGGGCGATGCTTCTCCACCTAAATGCAGGCCTTTCTCCCCTGAGAGGGGGACGGTCCGAACTTAGGGCACCCAGCATCAACTCCCTAGGCATGGCAAGTTCCAACCCTGCTTTTGGCAACAGGATTGCAGGAGGGCAGGAGTGGGCCAGGAAAGCCACTCTTCGTTGTTATTTAGAATTCTGAGAGAGGATTTGGGGGGAAGCTTGGTTTAAGCGTGAGAACGTGTTACTGTTTTTCTTGGGTGGGGGAGCTCCTACTAAGAGCTAGATTGGGGGCTCCATCCTCAGAGGCCACCATCCTGTGTGTGTGTGTATGTGTGTGTGTACAGGGTGAGACTGATGAATTTCCAGATGCTCTCGACAGGAAAAGTCACGTATACCCAAAATAAAAATACAAAAAGTCCAGGCTGAGAGGGGAGGCATCCCTAATTCTAGAAGTTCCTAGAATATAGTCCCCATGGCTCCTCAGAGGTCACTCCTGGTGGAAACCTAGCTTTGGGTGAATTTCTATCCTGACTCCGGCTTCCAAGAAGGAAAAAGATGGGCTGATCGTATTTGGAAAGACCCTTAGTGATTACCTCCTCATTTTATAGATGGGAAAACTGAGGCTGAGGGAGACACCTGACTTGCCCAAGATCATACATCAAAGAACAGGTCAAGAGCCCTGTTCTGATCACACAGGGTTGACCCTCAGTAAAAGAAAATCATTTGAGTCTTTTTTTTTTTAGATTTATTTGTTTATTTCTCTCCCCCCACCCCCCGCCCCCCGCCCCCCGGTTGTCTGTTCTCTGTGTCTATTTGCTGCATCTTCTTCTTTGTCCACTTCTGTTGTTGTCAGCAGCACGGGAATCTGTGTTTCTTTTGGTTGTGTCATCTTGCTGTGTCAGCTCTCCGTGTGTGCAGCACCATTCCTGGGCAGGCTGCACTTTCTTTCGCGCTGAGCGGCTCTCCATATAGGGCGCACTCCTTGCGTGTGGGGCTCCCCTTTGCGGGGGAGACCCCTGCGTGGCACGGCACTCCTTGCATGCATCAGCTCTGCGCATGGGCCAGCTCCACACAGGTCAAGGAGGCCCTGGGTTTGAACCGCGGACCTCCCATGTGGTAGATGGACACCCTAACCACTGGACCAAGTCCGCTTCCCTCATTTGAGTCTTAAGTCTATGGAGCTGATACAGACTTCCTGGGCCTCGGTTTCCCCATCTGGACAATAAGGCAGGTGGCTTGGTTGACCCTCAAAGCCTTTCTTGCTCAATCACTATGATCCCACAATGACGGTGAAGTGGCCTGGCACTTGCTGTGCTTCCTCCCATCTTACCTGCTCTGACAGCAGGGCTCTCAACCCAGCTCCTAGATGAGGATCTGGGGTCTTGGCGCTCCCACTCATTTTGTAATTGTAATTTGGCATTCTTGCCAAAGGAGCACGCAAACAGAATTCTAATTACCAGGCTTCCAGGGAGACATTTGCTGAAGCTACCTGCTCTCCTAACCTTTGGGTGGTGGTGCCGTCTGAAAGGGGCCCAGTGAGGCTGGCACACAGTGGGGCTTGGAACACCTTTGCCCTCTTAGTAAGAAAGAAAAAAGCCACGTGGTGGGGGGCAGGGGTGGGAAGGCGGGGAGGGCAGCAGTCTCAGCCCATTCATGAGAGGTTCAAAGGGCTCTCGCTGCAGCCCTGGCTGGGAGGCAGTCCTCAGCCTCCGCTTCCCTGGAGCTTCCCTGGAGCAAGGCTCAGGCATCACTCGGGGCCAGAGATCATGTGTGTGTAAACACTGTCCTTCCAAAAGGAAGCGAAACCGCCTCGGCGCGTGGGGGCGGGGTGAGCAGCCATGAGGTGGGCCTCTGGGCCGCTTGCTCACAGGTGGTGTAAAAGTGCGTTCACTAACGTGTTCCCAGCCTCATGCTGACCGGCGGGAAGCCGATGACAGCAGCGTGTGCAACCTGGGGCTTTCCCGCTGCCGGTTCCTTGACTGGGACATTAGTGCCGGATGGACCCATGTTAACTGCAGTGGTGCATAGACAGATTTTACAGAGATATTATCTAATCTGCACACATAGGGTTGTGGAAGGAAATAGCCTGTCAACAGTGTGGGAGTGGGATAAGTGATTCACTTCCACCTTTGTGCTTAATGGTATTTTAAAATTTTTAAAGAAATGTACTACTCGGGTAATTTTTTCATTCTTATTCATTTTTATTAGACGTTGTCTCCTTGTTTGCTACTTGTCTATCACAGGGAAGGAGGCAGGGCTAATTTAAGAAGCCAGGCAGACCTACCGCAGCCTTCTAGCTAGACCCAGAGGCCACTCTCCAGCGGGAACTACCGCCCCAGAGGTCGGGGAGAACCCACTGTGCCGGCCTTCAATTTCCACCTTTTGCAGCAGGGGGCGCCCTCTTTTGGAACATATGCTAGCCAGCGTCACCTTTGTGTTTTTCTTTAATCCCAACCAAGGCCCCGGGTGGGGGTGGGTGCACAGAGATCTGCCCAGGAAACCCGAGCCGGGTCCAAGGGCGCCCGCGGGGCTCCGGGGACCGCGCGCGGGCGGATGTTGGAGTCGGGCCACCCGGTGCCCAGGCCCCCGGTTCTCCCTGCAGGTACCACCTCACCGTGATCGCCCTCATCTACTTCCTGCCGCTGGCAGTGATGTTCGTCGCCTACAGCGTCATCGGCCTCACGCTTTGGAGGCGTGGGGTCCCCGGGCACCAGGCGCACGGCGCCAACCTGCGCCACCTGCGTGCCAAGAAGAAGGTGGGTGCTGGGGGGTGGGGCTGAAGCGGGGGCGGGGTGGGGGGCAAGGATCCCTGGGTAACCTGTCCTTGGCCCCATCCTGCATCCGTTCCTCCCGGGCTGGCGGATTTACATCTGGTCTTAGGTCACAAACAGAGTTAAACATGCAGAGTTAATCGAACTTCCCAGAATCTTAGGAGACCTGGATAAATCCTAAAGCCTCACAGAATTTCAGGTACTTCCAAGAATCTCAGAATGATAGAATCTTAAACCCAGACTTCTAGAATAATCTGAATGTTGAATTTAAGCAGCACAGGAACCTGAATCTAATGCCAGAACTGCAGCCCTCAGGGATCTTGCAGGCCTGATTGTCGTCCAGCTGCATGTCTGTCTTCAGTTTCCACTTTCCACGCCCACCTGAAATGTCACTGTCCCCGTCCCTCCTGCCACCGGGGTCCCCCCAAGGATGCCGATGTAGCATTCCATGCTCAGTGCTCCTCTGCCCACACCCAGTCAAGGCTTACCTTTTGCACGCCCCCTTCCAACTAGGCGACCAGGGGACAGAATGGGTTGGGCACATGATGGGTCCAGCTTAAAGCCCCGGCTTCTCACCTGGTCCTGGCACTTTTCACAGGGTCTCAGGGAAGTAGTGGACAGGGACACCACCTGATCCCAGCAGGGCGCTGGGCCTGCAGGAGGGGCCTGTGGGGGCCACACCGCGGGGACAGAGGGCAGAGAGCTGGCACCCCAGGCCTTGGACAGAAGGGCTGCGTCAGGGAGACACAGATTCCAGGGAGAGGGGGCCTGGGAGCTCGCAGCTGGCACGGGGTCTCCCCAAGGGTGGGGCTAGGAGCGAGAGCTCATCCTTTTGGGAGAGGTGGCAGTTGAGCTGGGCTCTGAGGACGGGGGGCTTCAGAGCAAGATTCAGAAAGGACAGCAGGGTGGACAGTGTGGCTGGGAGGGGCTCAGGCATGCCTGGGTGACACGTGCTTCAGGGGCCTGAGGCAGTAGAGGAAGAGAGGGCCCCGGTGTGAGGGCTCCCCAGGCTGGCCTGCGGGCCCCCACCTCTGCCCCCGGGAGGGCTGGGGCTCGGGGCTCTCGCTCAAGAGTGACCTGAGCCTCTCCCGGGCCAGTTTGTGAAGACCATGGTGCTGGTGGTGGTGACATTTGCGGTCTGCTGGCTGCCCTACCACTTCTACTTCATCCTGGGCCGCTTCCAGGAGGACATCTACTGCCACAAGTTCATCCAGCAGGTCTACCTGGCGCTCTTCTGGTTGGCCATGAGCTCCACCATGTACAATCCCATCATCTACTGCTGCCTCAACGGCAGGTGAGCCCCACGCTGGCCCCTCCCTCGGCCCTGGGGGCCCCACCTGGGCGTGCCCGAGCCTGCGCAGCTCCAGCCACCTCCCCCGTTCCAGCCTGAGCCTCTGCCCCTCTGCCCCTCACCCCCGCACAAGAATGCCATCTTCACAGTCCAACCCCCAGCACAGTTCTCCCTCTCCTCGTGACCCAGCTTGAGCCCCACCTCCTCCCCAAAGCCTTGCCCGACTGCCCAGGCCACAGCTCTGTCTGCTTCCGTAATGCCTACAAGCTCTCCTTTCTGGGGTCTATGTCAGAGAAGGAGGAGCAAAGTCCAGGAGAGGCAGGAGAACAAGCAGAGGGAGTGGGAAGGAAGGATTTACTTCTGCCCTGGCAAGTTGAAGAGCTTCCTGCGATGAAGAAAACCTCAGGACTCCCCTGAGAAGCGGGCAGCACCAACCCCAGCAGTCCTAGGCACTCGGCAGGAAGCTGGAGGCCAGACTGGGCTGGGGCTGGCTGCTGCCTGGGAAGTCCAGTGTCTTCCTTGCCCTCGAGGGGCTTGCAGGGCAGCTGGGAAGTGGCCGTGGCTGGCTCAGCTGGGAGAAGGCAGCCAGGATCCCGTTCCTCCCTTCCATGTCGTCTGATTCTCCCTGTCCTTGCACTCATGGGAAAGCAGAGTCCCGAGAAGGACTGGCACTTGGTCTGGGGCACTTGGAGCAGGGGAGTAAGGCAGGGAAGGACCCCAGCACCCAAGAGTGCAGCTCTGCAGAGCGGGCTGTTTTCAACCTCCAAAGCCCCTGAAGGTGGGGCCAGGCAAAAGTAGGTGAGAGGTGGACACTGAGTCTTGGCCACAGCAAGAAAATGACGTGGGTGAGGTGACCCTGGGCCTTTTGCCACCCCCCCCCCCAGGTGTCCAGGCCACCCACAGTGCAGAGAGGTCTTTGTTGCTCAGACTTCCCATCCACCTGGCAAAGGCCGGGAGGAAGTGAGAGAATTAAGGTATTTGGTGGGTGCTAACTGGGTGCCAGAACCCTCCTTTATCTCCTAACAGGCAGGTAGATGATGGGAGGGGGAAGGGGTTATCCCCATTTTACAGGTGAGGAAACCGCCTTGGAAAGGAAGAGATTCTTCTCAATTCATTCAGCAAGCAATGAAACCAGAATTCTGTGTATCTCCAGAGGCTGTGCGCCTCTCCCCACGTCACACATTCTCTCTGGGTGGGAGAGCCCTGGGAGTCAGGGAAGGGCCACCCCAGTGTCTGTGCATGGGTCACATGCCTACTACCCAGCCACCCAGTCCCTGGAACCTGAAAGCCAGCCTAGGTAGGGCTCCGCGCGATCCTGAAATAGCCTCTGAATCATTGCCTATGTGATGACACTGGCTCTAAGGCCGGATTGGAGCTCCTGGCAGGAATCCTCATTCATTCGGCCAGTGTTTCCCAAGTGGCAACATGTGTCCAACACTGTTCCGGGCACTTGGGCTACACCAGTGAACCAAACCAAAGGTCCCTGTCCTCAGCCAGCTGGCTCTCCATGGGGCAAGGCAGACACTCCACACAAGGACTAAGTGCCCCTCGTGTATTAGAAGGTAGGAAGTCGTCTGGGAAAAGAAAAGCTCTTGCAGGATAAGGGGGATGAGGGTGCTGCCAGTGGAGTGGTGGGGGTGGGAGTTGCAACTTCACAGGACAGTCAGGGTGAGCCTCACTGAGGAGTCCATCTGGCAAAGACTTGAGGGGTGCATTTGGCCATGCAGCTGGCCGGGGAAGAGTTCCAGGCAGAGGGCACCGCCACTGCAGGGTTCTGGGAGAGACCTAGCCCGGCAGCTCGGGACCCTAGGGGGATGTGGGTACAAGCAGGGACTCGGCTAGGAAGCTCTCGTGGCAATCCAGGCGAGAGATGGTGGTCTAGGCCCCATCTAAGGAGTGGTCAGTTTGGATATTGCTAAGGTAGAGCCGACAGCCTCTGTGCTGGAGGGGAAGTGGCATGTGAGGGCAAGTCCAGCTTCCTGGCCTGAATGACGGGAGATGGGGAACACTGCGGACGAAGCAGTGGGGGCAGATAAGCTGGTTGGGGTGGGGAGAGTGATCGGGAGCTCCCCTGGGGACACGTTGATGTGGATGTCAGGTACAGGAACACCACGCTTGCTCACGTGCTGGTGGCTGGGCCACACAGTGGACTCGGGTGGAGCTACAGGTGAGGGTCCCAGTGAGTCCTGGCCTCCTGGGCACAGAACCTGCCGAGGGGGGGGGACAGGACAGTTCTCCCTCGCTCGGCTGTTGCACAGGATCTCGTTGCCGCTTCTCTGACCAGCCAGTGTCCTTTTTCTGCCAACCCATTTCTTCTGTTCGCTGTGTCTGCTTCCTCTGAATTCCAGTTTGCACATGGATCTTCTGTACTTTCATGGGGAAAGTTATTTATGTTTAAGCAAAGGTACTAGAACTTAGCACTTCCACAGGCATAGTTTCTTTCAAAGCACTTCCAACAGTGCCAAAATCTAAATTTTTAAAGAGCTTCCTCCTTGAATACCCCTATAGAAGTCAGTTTACAGGTCAAACAAGAAAACCTGCTGTTCTTTCATAATTAGACTTGTAGGTTAACAAATGATTCAATTCCATTTCAATACCCACTTCAATCACTCAACTCGGCTCCAGATTACTTCCGGCTGTTTCTACACTCAAACCCAGTAAAGAACACATCTCAAGAGACACTGAGCGGGGAGCCAGTGTAGCTCAGTGGTTGAGCACCGGCTTTCCACACGGGAGGTCCTGGGTTCACTCCCTGGCCCTGGCACCTCAAAAAAGAGAGACACTGAGCCAGGTGGGCTCCTAGGCATGAGGCAGCGACGGTCCCCTGGAGGGGAGATGAGCTCCTGGGGTGGGGGTGGGCACACGACAGCCCGGACGCTGCGCCCTGACCCTGTGCTCATGGTGACTCTCCACCTCCAGGTTCCGCTCAGGATTCCGGCTGGCTTTCCGTTGCTGCCCATGGGTCACGCCAACTGAGGAAGACAGACTCGAGCTGACCTATGCTCCATCGCTCTCAGTGAGGGTCAACAGGTGTCATACTAAAGAGACTTTGTTCACGACTGGGGAAGCGGTCCCCTGTGAGGACACCAATGGGCAGGCTGGGGATCCCCAAGATGGGGTGTCCACTGAGCCCTGTAGCCTGCTCAGGGCGAAGCCCAGCACCTTTGGACAAGCAGTGAATCGAGAGCACAGGATCTGAAAGTTAGGCCCACTCCTCACCCTTCAATACACCAATGAAAAAACAAGAGAGGGCCATGGACCAGGCAGGGGATGCCGACACTAAGAGGCCCAGCCCAGAGACTGCTTCAGGGATGTTACGCTGGTCAGCGTAGACAGCTAACATTAGTCCAGGAACTGCAAGCTCAAATCCCTTCCTGGGGCCAGGCATACAAAATAAATGAGTGCATGGGGTCCAGCAGAAAAGAAAATCTGCCAACATAATAAAAGGCAACTGACTTCCAGCCTCAGCGTGGGGATATACGGAATGGTGGGGACTGTGGTAAAACTGGAAGAGACAGGCATCCCATGGAGACAGCTGTTTGGCTCTGGACAAATGTTGTCACATGGTACCTGCTGCCAGGTCTTCTAATCTTTCAACAGAAGCCAGGAATCCAAACTTGTGAGAACTTCGCACTTAATAAATTTGGCTCACATATTCCTAACTTTGGAAAAATGGAACAAAACGTTTGTGGGCAGCACACAACACTGACATTGGTTATCAGGCAAAAGACACAAAGAAGGAAGCTTCTTGCTTTGCAAAATCCATTGGCTGTGAGTTAACCCAAGGCTTCTCTACCTCAGCACCCAAGAACTCAGATACAGCCAAGTGTGGACAGTGGTTAGAAGGGAACTGGACCTGAATCCCAGCTGTGTTTCCTCCAGCAAGTCACTCTGACCCTTATCCTCTTCCTCTTCCCCATGGCAAGCCCACCTTATAGGCTGCTGTAGGATCTCTCTAGGTGACGCCCATAAACTAGCAGGCCAGAGCGAGCTTCCAGCGAACAGGGCCGTGCTGACTCCTCTCTGCCAGCCGTTTGCCATGGAAGCCTCCTCCAAGTTCAGCAACACAGCGAACCCCTCCCTACTGCGGCAAGCAGGTGACAGGCAGAGAACCCCAACTGTCCCCACTCCCAGAAAGCTCCAGGCCTGGTTCAGTCCACCCCAGGGTGCGCTGCTCCTCACTTGCACACTCACCCTCCATGCCCCTTCCCCCAAAGAACCACGTGACACTAAGCGCGTATCAAGGAGCAAGGAGTTTAATGGTATGTGCCTTCTCCACAAAGATCACTGTGCCAGACACCAGCCTCAGCGGTTCCCCAAATAAAGATATTCCCATCCCACGAAATGGAGTGGGCATGCAGTCTGCAGTTTTCCAGGGGGGGGGGGGTACTTAAAGCTGGAGTCCCGGCTTGGGAGACACATGTGGCACGAAAATGTGGACTGAGACGGGATCCACCAGAGGGCGGCGGGAGAACCCAAAAGGGCAGCCGGGCAGTGGAACAGTCATCTGCAAAGGTTGTTGCTGGTGCAGGCAGAGGCAAAGGGGCTGATAATGAACAAATTTCCTTGAGGAGGGAGTCATTTAAGATCTGGGAGGCGGGGAAGGCAGCAGACCCTGCTGCCCTGGCCTGCTTTGATACTTCACATGCCTTAGGGCAGGGGTACTATTTAACCTATTGCCCAGGAGTCAGCTGAGGGGGTGACCAAAGGGCAGGATCTGCTTGGGGATGGGGAAGCGGGAACCTCAAACCCAGCCCGTGGAAGCCAAGTTTGTTTCTTTGTTCCAACTTCAAGCAAGGACGACAGGTAAAGACATGACTGGCTTTGTTTGCAGAGCTGAGGCCTGACATTCTTTTACCCCTTAACCGTGTGGGGTGGGGGCTGCAGGAGCCTCTCCATGCAAGAGGTAGGACCCCAGGGTAGAGAACTAGCATAGACATCCGGCAGGACAGGTGCTGGAAGGAAGGCAAGGAGAGAGGCCACTTCTGTGATACGTTCCAGGGAGGGTACACAAGTCATTGTGCCAGATTAATGGGGTCTGAAGGACACAACCTTCACCTGAAACTCTCTCCCCCCACCCAGAAGGCCCCATTTCACCACATTCCATGACTTTCTTCCCTCTCCCCAGTCATTAAGCATCACTCAGGTTTTGGATTGGTACAAAGTTTACTAGGTCATACACCATGGCTCACAGAAGCAACGGCAAACTCCAGTGATGGTATTATTGGTTGGTTGGTTCATTTTACCCAAATGAAGACAAGACACTTTCCCATGGATGACCCACCTCCCCCCCCCAAGACAAACAGGGTGCAAAACTATCACAATGTGGCTACGGCTGGTTCCACAGACACACAATTTAGTGGCAATGACATGCCCCAACAGGAGCCTTGGGACAATGACAGCAGTAGGTGCTGGGACGCGAGGAAGCGGCTAATGCTACATCCACACACCCTTCAGGTCGCGCCCCTGGGAGGGGAGTCCCGGCAGTGTCTGCTGGAGGGTAATACGTTTCCTACGGGGATGCGTCTCCACGGGCAGGCCCTATCAGGCCTGGCAGATGACGTGACTTTTCATTTCGAGCCAATAAATAACTTCGTTGGGTGAATGCATAAATTAGGAATGGACACCACTGAGGCCCACACGCGGGGAACGTATGACCATGTTGAAATCAAATCATGCAGAGTGGCAGGGCAGGTGAGGAGGGATCCAGGAGAGAGAGACTCTCAACAGCACACTCTATTTTGTACCCTACTTTATACGCCATTCGTTGTCGTGCTTTCCTCCCCACTGCGGCGATGGTGGGCTCTGGTGCTGGCGTCTCCCAGCACAGCTCACTGGGAGGAAGAGGGGGTCACCGCTTGAAGAGAGAAGTGCTGGAAGGGCACAGGCTGGGGGTCCTGCGCTTTTAGCTGCTCAGGCCTGTTTCTCCTCGGAGCCGCACACCCACGGCCGTGATGAGGGCAGCTCCCTTGCCACTGCCATCTTCGGACAGGAGGAACGACACATTACAGCTTGGTGACAGCTCCTTCACGGTTTGGTGCATAATTTTGGAGAAGCTAAAAAAGACAGAAAACAGAGGAAGATGGGCAGAGACGTTGGATTCCCCTGTAAATGCCCCAACACCCTAATAAGAGAGAAGTGAAGGAAGATGCGCAGGACCACTTAAAATCTTCTGCGGCTTACTGAAAATGGTTAGCGGCAAGTGGCTGGGTCAATCCTAACGTCACAGTTTTGAGCAGGCAAGCACAACAGATAACTCCAAAACAAACTACTCTGCATGGCTGATAGGGGCTGGGGCATGAATCGCCCACTTGGACACGCCCATCTGCAGAGCTTGGGGCTCCAGGGGACCTGGAATCTAACACGGGTGCTGGATCCTGGACATGGACCACCGAGGCTGGCCCAAACCAGCCAAGCCGAGGCTACATGTGAATGAACATAACCTACACCCAGCTGCAGTCCCTCGGAGACCCCCACCCCATTACCAGGAACAGCCTGGCACCCAAGAGCCAAGAGAGCGAGACCCCCATCCCTCCACCCCCCCCCCCCAGCGAAGGATAACTGCTAAATGAGAGGTGACACAAGTGCTTGCACTTTCAATGGAGGAGGAAAGAGGCTGAGGATGTTCGGGTGATGGGCCCACAGGAGTAACAACCCTGCCATTTATTGAGTACCGACTAGATGCCCTACACTCTGTATACCTAGTCCCCAGTTCTGCTTATAGATGAATATGAGACTCTGTAGAGATTAAGTACTTGGGGACAGCTTCTACATCATGGCAGCAGGATTAAATCCAAGACTGTATGGCTCCCAAACCTAGTTCAAAACCACCCTCAGGTGCTGCCTCAGTGGACAGTGAGGACCACTGCTAAGGTGGAGAGACAGAGGTGGGATGAACAAGACAGAGGGTTCCATCCCAAGCCATGACCACGAGGTAAGCAAGGGACATCCAACTGAGTTGGATGACATTACAGCCCAGTTTGTCTGGGATGGTTCCAGTTTGTTATGGTCCCAGAGTAATTATTATTAGCACCCTTTTCATCGCAGGACCCCAGTTCAGACACTAAGTTGTATGATCATTCCACTCATAAGAGCCAAGCTTGGGGACACATGATAAGGTGAAAAAGTAAGGAAGCAGACGTGGCTCAACTGATAGAGCATCTGCCTACCATATGGGAGGTCCAGGGTTCAAACCCAGGGCCTCCTGACCTGTGTGGTGGTGGCCCACGTGCGGCGTGCTGCACGCAAGGAGTGCCGTGCCATGCAGGGGTGTCCCCTGTGTAGGGGAGCCCCACGCGCAAGGAATGTGCCCTGCATTGAGCCTCCCCGCGCGAGAAAGGCACAGCCCACCCGGTAGTGGCACCACACACATGGAGAGCTGATGCAGCAAGATGATGCAACAAAGAGAGACACAGATTCCTGGTGCCGCGGAGAATGCAAGCAGACACAGAAGAACACACAACAAATGGACAGAGAGAACAGACAACGGGGGGGGGGGATAAATAATGAATCTTTTTTTTTTTTTTTTTTAAAGGCAGACAGGGACATGTGTCCTCCTCAGACACAGGTGTCAGGCATTTCCCAGCCACCAGCCTCTACGAGAACCAGGCAACCAAAAGGAGGCCACACCCTACCCCTTCCTGCCACAAAGCCCAGGGCCAGAACACACGGCTCTTTCCAGCCTCTTGACAAACTCTGCCCCTTTCCTCCCCTCCCTCTCCCTGCTCACCAAGCAGCCTTCAGGCCAGGCTGCCGAGAGCCAGACGGATGCCCACGCCCCCCTGACCTCCTTCCCTGCTCCCTACCCCATCCTGGACTCAGGCGGAGCTGTGTCGTGCCGCTGAGCAGAGCTGCCTCCCCAGGGGTTCCAGGCAAGCTCCCAAGCTGATCCCACCCAGGCAAGCCCCAGTCTCTACAGGCCCAGCCTTCGGGCCGGCCAGGCCAGGTGAGCAAACTTCCTGGCGGGCATCTCAGCCCGATGCCCCATCAGGATCAACGGATCTCAGCTGCCCGGGAGGTGCTGCCCGTGGGAGCCCGCAGCCCCACTTACTGCGGGTGGAGCTTGTAGAGCGTGCCGTCCACGCCCACCGTCACGTTCAGGTGGTTGAGCCCACGGTTCTCGCGGATCTTGTCCACCACGGCAGCCATGCCCGCGCCGCACAGCTGCGCGGCCCTCCTGGACACGACCCCGCACACCATCTTGACGAGGATGCTGTCGTCGCACGTGCTGTTCAGCCCCAGCTGCTGCAGGATGGCCCGCACCTGGAGCAGTGCCAAGCGGTCACTGTGGTGGACAAAAGCTGGATGAAGCAGGGCCCCCGAGAGCAGCCTGGGAGCTGGCTCCCAAGTGCTTTTCGCTCTTTGCTTTTTTCCGACTTCATGAATCGCACCAATTTCCCACATCCTTAAACATCCCGAGAACAGGATTGGAAACTGCTGCCATAGTATTCCATTCTAGGGGCGCACCATAATTTTTTTAGCCCATTTGGGGACATTTAGGTTGCTTGCAATTTCTGCAGCTATGACATATCGATGAAGTTTTTGGTTTACATTTCTTAGTCTTCAACTCTGATTTTTTTTCCTTAGGACACATTTCTGGGTCAGAGTTTTTGATATATATTGCCAGGTGCCTTTCAGAAAAGTTGTATCAATTTACTTTCTCACTCTAGCAGAGTCTGATTGTACTTGTCCCCATGCACATTTACCAACCACACCTTCTTCCCCCCACCCCCACCCAGGGAAATAATCACTATTTTAAACTTTTGGCAATTTGGTAAGAAAAGAATGGCAACACACAGTGTTGTAATTTGTATCTATTAGTGAGGGTGGCCATTTTTTTCATTTATTTGCCATATCAAATGGACATACCCATTAAGTCCAAAGCCTTTTTTCCTCCTGGGGTGCTTATCTCTTTCTTACTAAGTTTAAAGAGATGATGATGATGATGATGATCAATGCACAAATGATTATTCATATTTTAAAGATGAGGAAACTGAGGCTGGGAGAAACTAAATAACTTACATGTCAGTGGGACAGAGCTGGGTCTAAAGCCCAGACCTGCCCGACCCTGGACCAACTTACATAAAATATGCATGTTCTCCTCCCTCTTTAAGTTGGATGACTGCCCCCCCCCTTTCTTTTTAGGAGATACAGGAGAATAGAACCTGGCACTCAACCACTGAGCTCCACCTGCTAAACCTCCAGTGTTTTAAAGAGTATTTTATTTATTTCACTCTTCCCCCAGCCCCCATTGTTTGCTCTGTTTGTTGTGTGCTCGTCTTCTTTTTCAAGAGGCACCGGGAACTGAATCTGGGACCTCCCATGTGGGAGAAGGTGCCCAATCGCTTGAACCACCTCCACTCCCTACTTGTGTCTCATTGTAATTTTCCTTGTTGCATCTCCTTGTCATGTCATCTCATTGCATCAGCTCCCCATGCCAGCCAGTCATGCTGGCTTGCTGGCTTGCTCTAGAAGGCACCAGGACCTGAACCCAGGACCTCCCATATGGCAGGTGGGCACTCAACTGCTTGAGCCACATCTGCTTCCCCACCCCCATTTTTTTTTTTTCACAGAAGCTATACATTACACATAGGTAAATTTAGCAATTTTACTTTATGATTTCTTTTTTCCCCCTTTTTTCACTAGTGAAGTTGTTGATTTACAAAACAATCATGCATAAAATACAGGGTTCCTAAATACACATGGACATGTGTACACGTGTTACAATTGATGAAAGCATATTTTAACAATTGTACTATTAACTATACTCTGTGATTTAACTTAGGGTTTGCTGTTTGTGTTGTACAGTTCCAAGGATTTTTTTAAAAATTTTTATTCTAGGACCATATATACAACCCTAACATTTCCCCTTTTAATTTTCACTCCCCATTTATATTCACAATATTGTGCTACCATCCATTACCAAAACTTAACAACTAATCCAAATAGAAACTGTACAATTTAAGCATTAATTCCCTATCCCCTAACCTACCCCAGCCCCGGGCAACCTGTATTCTCTATTCTGTCTCTATGAGGTTACATATCCTAATTATTTATCAGTGAGATTTTACAATATTTGTCCTTTTGTGCCTGGCTTATTTCACTCAACACCATGTCTTCAAGGTTCATCCATGTCACTGCATATATTAGAACTTAATTCCCTTTTACAGCTGAATAGTATTCCGTGTCTGTATCCTTTCTTCAGTTGATGGACATTTGGGCTGCTTCCATCTTTCGGCAATTGTGAATACCGCTATGAACGCTGGTGTGCAAATATCTGTTCGAGTTCCTGCTCTCAATTCTTTTGGGTGTATAACTGGAAGTGGGATTGTCAGGTCATATGGTAATTCTATAGTTACCTTTCTGAGGCACTGCCAAGCTGTCTTCCACAGCAGTGCACCATTTTACATTCCCATCAGCAATGAATGAGTGTTTCTATTGCCCTATTTTTTTTTCTCTCCCCTTCCCCACTCCCACCCCCAGTTGTCTGCTCTCTGTGTCCATTTGCTGTGTGTTCTTCTGTGACCACTTCTATCCTCATCAGCGGCACCGGGAGGCTGTGTTTCTTTTTGCTGCGTCATCTTGTTGTGTCAGCTCTCCGTGTGTGCGGTGCCATTTTTGGGCAGGCTGCACTTTCTTTTGTGCTGGGCGGCTCTACTTATGGGGCACACTCCTTGCGCTTGGGGCTCCCCTACGCGGGGACACCCCTGCGTGGCAGGGCACTCCTTGCGCACATCAGCACTGTGCATGGGCCAGCTCCACACAGGTCAAGGAGGCCCGGGGTTTGAACTGTGGACCTCCCATGTGGTAGACGGACGCCCTATCCATTGGGCCAAGTCCACTTCCCTCTATTGCTCTGTAACCTCTCCAACATTTGTAAATTTGTGTTGTTTTTTAAAATAGTAGTCATTCTATTGGGTGTGAAATGATATCTCATTATGGTTTTGATTTGCATTTCCCTAATGGCTATTGATGTTATCTTTTCATGTGCTTTCTGGCCACTCGCATAACTTCTTTGCAGAAATGTCTATTCAAGTCTCATGCCCATTTTTTTTTTTAAAGATTTATTTATTTCTCTCCCTCTTCCCCCCTGTTGTCTGCTCTCTTGTGTCCATTCTCTGTGTGTTATTCTGTGTCAGTTTGATTCTTGTTAGGCGGCACCAAGAATCTGTGTCTCTTTTTGGTTGCGTCATCTTGCTGTGTCAGCTCTCCATGTAGGCAGCGCCACTCCTGGGTGGGCTGTGCTTTTTTTTTTTCATGTGGGGTGGCTCTCCTTGAGGGGTGTACTCCTTGTGCGTGGGGCACCCCTACGCAGGGACGCCCCTGTGTGGCATGGCACTCCTCATGCGCAGAAGCACTGTGCATGGGACAGCTCATCACACTGGTCAGGGGGCCCTGGGTATCAAACCCTGGACTCTCCATATAGTAGGTGGATGCTCTATCAGTTGATCTACGTCCGCTTCCCTCACATCCATTTCTTAATTGGGTTGTTTGTCTTTTTGTTGAGTTGAATGATTTCTTTATATATTCTGGATATTAAACTCTTATTGGATATTCATAAGAGATTATGGTCTGTAATTTTGTTTTCTTGTGGTATCTTTACCTGGCTTTGGGATGAGGGTGATGTTGACCTCGTAGAATGAATTAGGAAGTGTTCCATCCTTTTCAACTTTTTGGAAGAGTTTAAGCAGGATTGGTGTTAATTCTTCCTGGAATGTTTGGTAAAATTCTCCTGTGAAGTCATCCAATCCTGGGCTTTCCTTTCTTGGGAGGCTTTTGATTACTGATTCAATCTCTTTACTAATTGTTGTTGCGTTGAGATCTTCTATTTGTTCTTGAGTCAGTGTAGGCAGTTTGAGTGTTTCTAGGAATTTGTCCATTTCATCTTGTTTATCTAGTTAGTTGGTTTATAGTTGCTTATAGTTTCCTCTTAGAGTCCTTTTTTATTTTAGTAGTGTCAGTAGTAATGTCTCCCCACTTTTCATGTCTGAATTCGGTTATTTTGTCCTCTCTCTTTTGTCAGCCTAGTTAAAAGTCTGTCAATTTTACTGTTCTGTTTCAAAGAACCAATTTTTGGTTTTGTTGATTCTATTGTTTATTTAAAGTTCTCTATTTCAGGGTTTCTTAACCTGTTTTGTTCTACAGACCCCTTTCCCAGTTGGGTGAAAACCACAGACCCCTTACTAAGTCCACACTGTACTGCGTATTTAATAAATATATCTTACTCGCACTAACAGATCCCCACAAAAATAATGTTTTTTTGAATTTTCAATTCAAACTTATGGACTCCCTGAAACCACGGAGGGTCCGTGGACCCCTGCATAAGAACCCCTGCTCTATTTCATTTATCTCCACTCTAATCTTTGTTATTTCCTTCCTCTGGCTCTCTTTGGATTTAGTTTGCTCTTCTATTTCTAGTGTTTCCAGTTTTGACGTTAGGTCTCTGATTTGAAATCTTTCTTCTTTTTAAATTTAAATATTTAGAGCTATAAATTTCCCTCTCAAGCACTGCCTTTGCTGCACCCCAGGAGTTTTGGTATGTTGTATTTCATTTTCATTTGTCTCAAGATATTTTCCTTGTGATTTCCTCTTTAACCCATTGGCTGTTAAAAAGTACATTAATTTCCACATATTTGCAACTTTTCCATTTCTCCCTCGTTATTTATTTCTAGCTTCATTCCACTGTGGTCAGAGAAGAACATTGTATGATTTCCATATTTTTAAATTTGTGACTTGTTTTGTTATGTAAAATATGCTCTATTCTGGAGAATGATCCATGTGCACTAGAGAAGAATGCTTATTCTGCTGCTGTTGGGTGAACTATTTATGTCTATTAGGTCTAGTTGGTTTATAGTATCATTCAAGTCTTCTATTTCCTTATTGACCTTCTGTCTAGATGTTATATCTGTTATTGAAAGTAGTGTATAAAAGTCTCTTCCTGTTAATGAAGAACCATCAGTTTCTCTGTTCAAATCTGTCAGTATTTGCTTCATATGTTATGGTACTTTGGTGTTAGGTGCATATATATTTATAATCGTTATGCCTTGTTGAATTGACCCCTTTATTAGTATATAATGACCGCCTTTGTTCCTCATAACTATTTTGATTTAAAGTCTGTTTTATCTGATAGCTACCCTAGCTCTCTTTTGGTTATTACTTGCCTGGTACATATTTTTTCCATCCTTTCACTTTCACTCTCCTTATGTCTTTGAATTTAAGGTAGTCTCTAGTAAACAGCATATACTTGGGTCATTTTAAAAAAAAATCTATTCTGCCAATCTGTCTTTTGACTGAAGAGTTAAATCCATTTACATTTAAAGTCACTATTAATAAATGCAGGACTTTCTCTTGCCATTTTGCTATGTAGTCTTCGTAAGTCTTATTCCTTTTTTGTTCTTCAATTCTTCCACTAATACCTACTTTTATATATTTTTTTGTTTTGCACCACATTGAGTTGCCTTCTCATTTCTACCTGGATACACTTTTTATATATTTTCCTTGCGATTACCATGGGGTTAAAATTTAATACCCTAAATATATAAAAGTCATATTAGGTTTGATACCAGTTTGACTTCAATAGCCTACCCCTTTATTTTTCCTATACCTCTCTGTTCACCTTTTTTGTACCCATTACCAATTATAACTTTATACCTTGTATGTCCAAAACCATAGGTTTACCATTACTTTTTGTGCATTTGCCTTATAGTGTCTTAGGAAGTGAGAAGTGGAGTAACATAACAAGAAATACAATAAAATAGTACTGGCATCTTTTGCCAAGTTTGGGGAGTTTATCCCCCTTATGTTTGTTGAGTCCTCAAGCTTTGAGAATTTGGAGATGGTGATGCCCACTCTGCTTCCAACTGAGAGGGGCTTAGATCCCATGGGGAAGATGGACAGAACTGTCTTGCTTGCAGTTGTAGATACTCTGTTTTTTTGGGATGGGCACTGTCCATCAGCATCTTTTTGTTAGTTATCCTGGGTGGGTCTGATGAACTGGAGAGTGGTTACACAAATGGTTCCCTTTACGAGAGGTCTTTATTTCTTTATACCACTTTGAACAGTCTAGGATCCTTTCCTTTTAGTCTGAAAAACTACCTTTAGCATTGCTTGTAGGGCAGGTCTGATGGCGATGAACTCCCTCAGGGTTTTTTGTTTGTTTGTTTTAAATCTGAGAATCTATTTCCTTACTGACCTGTCTAGATGTTCTGTTATTGAAAGTGGTATATAAAAGTCTCTTCCTATTAATGTAGAATCATCAATTTCTCTGTTCAAATCTGTCAGTATTTGTTTCACATACGGTGTTTTGCCGTTAGGTGCATTCATATTTATAATCGTGATGCCTTGTTGTTGAATTGGCCCCTTTATCAGTCTATAGTGACCGCCCTTGTCCCTCATAACTGTTTTGATTTAAAGTCTATTTTAACTGATATTAGTATAGCTACCCTATACTAAACCTGGGAATGTCTTAATCTCTCCCACATTTTTGAAAGTAAGTCTTGCTGCATATAAAATTATTGGGTGGCAGTTGTTTACTTTCAAACTTTCAGTATTTCAACCCACTGTCTTTTTCCCTCCATTGTTTTTGATGAGAAATTGGCACTCAACCTAATTTGAGACTCCCTTGTACATTTGTACATAACACGTTTTTCTCTTGCAGCTTTCACAAGTCTCTCCTTGTCTTTTGCATTCAACAGTTTGAGCAATATATACACGGTATATTTTTCGTCAAGTTTATCCTACTTGGTGCTCTCTGGACTTCCTGGATGTGCACATTCACATCTTTTGCTAAGTTTGAGAAGTTTTCTGTCATTACTTCTTCGAATATTCTTTCTTCCCCTTTCTTTCTTCTCCTTCTGGGACTCCTAAATGCATACATTGGTATGCTTGATGGTGCTCCTTTGCCTGACTCATTTCTATTGTCTTGTCTTCAAGTTCACAGATTTTATTTTGTCAGCTCCAATCTGCTGTTGAAACCCTACTGGGTATTTTTCATTTCAATTTTTGTGGTCTTCAACTCCTGTTTGGTTCCTTTTTAAAATTTATCTATATTGAGACTTTCATATTATTCACTGTTTTCCTGATATCCTTTAGTTATTTCTCTGTACTTGACTTCATCTCCTTGTCCGGCACGTCCAAAATCTGGTCTCATAATCTTTTCTTATACACTATACATTTTCATATTTTAAAATGCTAATTCTGGGATTTATTCCCTGAGATGTCTGTTTCTTGAGTTTTTAACCAGCTGACAAATAATACAGATTTTCTTCAGTGTTAGCCCTCTTATAAGAAAAGTCCACACAAGGGAAATGAAAAGTGCAGAGTCTTCCCTGTCATTTCTGGGCCTGTGTCTTATCCTAGCCTTGTGCTTGCTGGTTGCTTAGGAGTTGTTTACGGGAGTTTGAATGCACCCTCTACTTCCTAGGAGATAGACCTCTCCCTCTCCCAGTTACTGCTGGATTTAAAGCAGGTAAGTCTTTGTCCAGGCTATCTGCCACAATTGTTTTTCAAAGGCAAATTTGGGGAGGGGGGGCGCATAACTGGGAGGAGTTTTCCAAGTCAGTCTTTCCCAGCTGCAACAAGGCCAGGGACCAACAAAGGGAGTGCAGGCCAATTCCAAACTGTTCTGGAGCAGGGATGAGGGAGGGTCCAGGAAGGGCGCCAGGAGCTTCGTCCACAGCTCCCCAAAGCTGCTTTCTTGATCTGTCTGGGAACACTGCCCTTCACCTGTCCTCCGCAGCTTGGAGGAAGCCTACTGTGTTTAGGCCTCTTCTGACACCTTTGTCCAGGGCAGGTTGAAACAAGAGCAGCCCTCAGAGCTTGACACCCAGCATCTGAAGTAACGAATCAAAAGCCAGGACCAGAGATTGCCCCTGCCCCCCCAGATCTTGGGAAGTGGATTATTCGATCCCTTTCTGGCGCCAGCAGCCATGCCAGGGCCCGGAGCTCGCTTGGTCTGATACGGTGGATGGGAATCGTAACTGCCATGTGACAGCAATTTACTTTATTTACCATAATTTACCAGCTCTTCCCTGGATGCTGTACAGGGTTCTGTTGGATCCCAGAGTTTCAAAATAGTTGATACAGACAGTTCCAGTCTGCTTAATAGTTGAGCTGGTAAAGGGACTGATTCCTGGAGCTTCCTGTTCAGCCATCTTCCCATAACCCCCCTCCTTTATGCTAGCTGCACTCTTATGCTTTAAAAGACCTTCCTCATCCTGAGATTAAAAAATAGATGGGTCCTACTTTTCACATGTAGCTCTCTGAACCATTTGGTATGATGAGAAAGCAGGTGATCACTTATTTTTCAAGGGCAAAGCAGTCCACTGCATCACGTGGTGAGGTGCGCCACCCTTCCCCAGAGCTGGGGGGCGGTGACTGCTCGGTGTGCTCAGTTCTCCCGGGCTCACTGCTCCTGCACCCGTCTGCGGCGGCACCTCGCTGCCTTCCTCACGGTGGGCGGCCAGTGTTCCGTGCAGGTCACCAACACAGGCATCGGGAAAAGCAGTGCACAGGCTCCAGCAGTGCTGATGTTTTTGTTATTATGATGATTATAAAAATGAAGTGGCATGTGTAGCACTGGCTTTGCTTTCTCAGAGCACTTTTCCACCCTCTCTCACAGCTCCCCTTGGAAGGTGGCAAGGGCAGGCACGAAAATGTTCACTCCACTTGCGAAAAGAAGGAGGAGGAGGACAGAAGCAGCTGTGGGGTGCAGCGCATGCTCAGCCATGGTCCCAGGCTGCCTTTTCTGATGAAATGCTCTATTAGACTCAATGCCCCTTTAATACAAATACTTGTTTTGAAGTATTGCGCCTTTACTGTCCTGGAATGGCATCCACTTAGTATACTTACATACATAATTTCAAATAAACTAATACTGTACCCTAATATAACAGACAAGTAAAAAAGAAAGTAATTTATAATAAAATTATGGGATTTCAATATGCAGAGATGCTCAGGGCCTGACTACTCCAGAGAAGAAAAACACCCTCGGCTAATGGCCAGCATGTCCCCGAGAGGCCCCACAACCCATTAGACTCACTGGCCCGGCCGACCTCTAGCCAGTGGGGCTGCCCCTCCCCACTCACCTCTCAATCTGAGAGAGGTACTTGGTCTCGAAGATGCCCCTTGTCTTCAGGGTCTCAGAGATCTGCCCTCGGAAGAGGAAGCCCTTCTTGGTGAAGTCGATCAAGATGTTGCGGACGATCTCGCCCAGGTACATTCCGCTGATCATCTTCTCATACCTGAGGGAGGAGGAGGGGAGTTGGGGTAGCTGAGAGGGGTGACCGGAGCGCCAGTGGCCGTGTGCCTCCCCAGCAGAAGCATGGGCGCAGAAGACCGAGAAGGACCAGCAATCCTCAACTCGTCCCAAATCAGAAGCAAAACCAAGCTCAGCATCCATGCCTGACTGCCAAGCAGGTCTGCCTCCTCACCTAACTTTCGGCTCTTCGCCTGGCTAAACACCACTGGAGCTCTTAGCCCTTCATCTCCCGTGGACTGGCTGCCATGCACCCATGCTTCCCCTCCTTCCAACACTCAATTCCCTGCTTCCCTCTCCCACTGCAGTGAAAGCCCCAAGAGGACTGGGAATGTGTGACTTGTTGAGCTCTGATTCTCCAGGGCCTACCATAGCACTCAGCTCTCACTACATGCTCAACAAATACCTGCAGAATAAGCAAGTACTGGGCCAAGATTAAAGGGACAAGAGGACAAGAAGACAAGGAGGAAGTTCCTAGATTTTCTGAAGGTTGTGCAAGTGGAATGGAGGGGCCATGCAGGCTGGAGGATTCCAGCGGTTACAACACACCTGAGGTCACCCCGTTTTAGGGGCTCTTCATTTCCTGCCCTCCAGCATCTCTAGAAATGACACAGGATTTAAGTGTCTCCAAGGACACACCCATCCCAGAGTCCTTAAGCTGGAAAGATCCCTCTGGTGATACTTGAGAGATCTCAGGTGGTCAACAGAAAAACACATGAACTAGCACGGACTCACAGAGAGGGTATGTGTGGTTAACGCCCGTTCAGTTCTTCTGAGTCTACCAACGGGACTCAGTGCAGTGCTAATATGTCCTGAACTCCTTCCTAATACTTGGCTAACCTCTCTTTGTAACAGAGGGGGTCTTAGTTTAGAGCCTTCGGTGGTCACAGTATCTAGCTATAACTTAAAAGCACTGCTTGTCACTACATTCATTTTGATGGTTGCCATCTATTTATGGTAATATTGGTTTTCTACCTGGTTCCTCCCTCACTAAATTTAAGTAAAGAATATAAGCTGATTTAAAGAAAAACACTAAGTAACTATCAGCCCAGGTGGTATTTAGAAAAGGCAAAAGTCCTGAGGGTGGCTGGAGGGTGACTTATGTTTGGGAGGTGCTTCTTTCTGCTCCTGGGACAGGCTTGCACATGCCCTGCCTCTCAGAGGATGGTGTGATTCCTGGAATCCAAGGAAGCCTGGGAGCTCTGAGACAAAGGTCATTTGCGCAATGGGAAGAGTGGATGCTGCTGCCATCTCAGAGAGGGTCCCTGAGACCTTAGCTGCAAAGTTCCAAATAGCCACCAGGTGGTGGAGGCGGGTCCCCTGTGAGAAGGATGAATTGGGAACGAGTCCCTGCTTCAACCCTGACCTCCTCCCCAAACCCCTAATTTCCCTGGAGACCTTTGACAACTGCTGGCCGAGTATGTTCTACTTCCACGGAAACAACAAAGTAAAAACCTGCTGACCAAACTGGTTTCTATTATTTCGATGAGGAAGGCACGCAGAACAGGGGAAGACCAGAATCTTCTAGGATGGAAAAGGTCAATGAGGGAAGTGGGGAGCCAATGTCCCCTGCTGTCTGGCCATATTCCCGGGCAGAGGAGGCACCTGGACAGGGCACCAGTCCCCGGGCTGTCGGGTACCATGCCAGGGCCCATCCTCACTGGGTCTCTCCCATCCTTGGACAACAAGCCAAGGTCAAGAATGAAGCAGGTACCCTGCGGAGCCAGTCTCCCGGCCCCTGCCCAGACCCCCCTCCTACTAGAGAAACAGAATGCAGCCAAATGCCCCCCTCCCTCCTGACTGCCCCGCGGTCCCCTCCCCCAGGAGGAAGGGGGATCACCTTTGTTTCCCAGCGTTTAGAGAATATTCATCCACCAGTACGTCATAGTTTGTTCGGATATCGTCCAGACACCCGTTGTCCCCGAAGGCGCCCCACTCCATATTGATACACATGCGCCCCTGGTTCCCCTCCAGCACCTCGACGTTCCTCATTTCTTCCATGTAGCAGGCATTGCTGCCTGTTCCTGAAACACACAGAGGAGCAGAAATGCGTGGTCATGCCTCCCTGCTCAGGGGTCTTGCTACTGGGCCTGGGGCCTGTGACTCCACAGATGCAGAGGTACATTTTAAAAATGAACCAAGTAACAGTTTCTTTTCCATCGCTTTCCAGGAAAACCTCCACATACAAAGGGAGAGTCTGAACCTCCTCCCAGAGTGCATCTGATGAACTTATTGTACACTAAGGCATCGGTACCAAGGGCCTGGGTATTAACCTGCCCAAGGCTCTAGTTGTTTTAAGAGCAGATGATTTCACAACAAAGGGATGTGTCTGTAATGGTGGAGGTTCAGGCAATATTCAGGCTGAAAGGAAATAATATTATACGGGGGTTGTCTACCGTCTTGCTCTAGACATCCGCTTATTACGGACAATCGCAGGCTAGGCCTGTTCATTAAACTCTCCTAACGTTTCAGGAATGAATCCCACAGTACTTTAGGGATGGACAGTGTCCTGAGCATTTCCTAAGCCGATGGCTCCACGCCATTTTGGTCTCACAGACCTCTTTCAAAACGTGCTGATTCTCCTGAGGAAAAGGAACATTTCTGTGGGCTCATGCAAACACTGCACCGTAGGCAATTAGGCAAATGGCTTGCAGGGCTTCAGGAGGCTCTGATTTCCTCTAGGGCAGGGACACGCCAAGGACTGGGGCTGGACCACAAACTACTTGTTGTTCCAGTCCACGAGATAAGAACAGAAGTTGAGAGTCACGTTCTGAAACTTTCACCGCAGTTTTAATTGCCATGGCACCCAAGGTGGACTTGTCACATTGAACAGACCACAAATTAAAAACCAACCAGACAACTAACCAATGAATCCTGAGCACAGGTATTTAATGTGCACTTGAA
Source organism: Dasypus novemcinctus (assembly GCF_030445035.2). Classification (NCBI taxonomy): domain Eukaryota; kingdom Metazoa; phylum Chordata; class Mammalia; order Cingulata; family Dasypodidae; genus Dasypus; species Dasypus novemcinctus. The sequence goes on along the minus strand of NC_080678.1, from coordinate 78,410,956 downwards.
TCAACCTGGGGGGTCTGTTAAGATGCAGATCCTGAGTCAGAAGGCCTGAAGTGGGGCCTGAGACCCTGTATCTCTAACAAGCTCCCAGGTGACGCCCAATGCTACTGGCCCATGGACCTCACTCAGCATAAGGCCCTAGAGCACCACCGACTGGTTCTAGGGAGAACATAGGTGGATATTATTAACATAGTTAGGGAGACACAATAACTCCCAAGCCCTGTCAGAGCAAAAGGGCTCTTTAGGTCACTTTCTTCCCCTTTGAAGAAGATATTCAAGTAGAACTCACAAATACTGCTGAGAGTGTAACTGGGTATTTCTGGGGGATTTTTTTGTTTGTTTGTTCTTTCTTGCTCTCTCCCAGTTCCCTTCCACTCAAGATTACAAACTTCAAAGAAGAGGTGCCGTGGAAGGGATGGTGGTGGAGGAGGGGCAAAGAAAGTCAAAACCAAACTTCCTGCCCATGGGAGCTGAGCAGAGATGAACTGAGGGAGGAAGGGAAACGTGGCCTGAAATGTGGCTGCAGCCAGTGGAGAACCTCCACCCCAGCCTGGTGCCACGAATATCTAATCAGGCTGCCCTGAGCGGCACCGTCCCAACCTCCCCGGCAGGAAGGTGAGGCCTTGAAAGGAAGAGGAGAATGTGCTGTGTCACTCTAGCTTTGCACTTCACACTTAAACCCAGTCACAGAAGGAAGGGAGGGGATGGGTGGAGAAAGAGCTTTACAAAAGAAAGAGGAAAGGAAACAGCCCAAAAGCCAACCCCCGAACATTTCACCTGGAACTGATCTCCAGTTATTCTGAAATTTGACAGAAACCAAAAGGGGTGTAACAAATGAAAAGTCTTCCCAGCATCAGAAGGGTGGCTTGATGGGGCCTCATCCCAGTCTCCAAGACACTCAGCAAATGGCCCACCCAGCAGGGGTGGCGCCCTCCCCTCCAGGCTCCTGACCGCAGGAGGAGGACTGGATGACTGCTTTCCTCACAGTCCAAATCAGTAGGCCACAGGAATGACGAGCACGCCAGGCCCAGATCCCTAACGCACCCAGAATACCAGGGAACAACCTGCAAAGCCCACAGATAATCCCTCCGGGACTCACTTCAGTGGCCGGGACCCCTCCCCAATAGTGGTTGCTAAAAGCAAAATGATGCCCAAGACTAAAAGCACCCAATACAGTCCACCCTCTTGGCCAGACCAGCTTCAGGGCACCCGACACCAACCCTCCCAAGCCATGCAGTCCACGTGGGGCCTCATTCCTAGAGACAGCTCAAGTTCATCAAGATCAGTGTGAAGTGTATGGGATTGCTGGGGAAGGGAAAGGCTCCGGAGGGCTCCGCAACCCTGGTCCAGGACTGAACTCTGAACAAAGGTAGTGAAGGGCCAGCATGACCATACACTGCCCGGCCCAGGGGGCTGAGCTGCGGAGTCAGGGCTCCACAAAGCAGGGGGACGCTAGCCTTCCCTTCCCGGCACACTCACCGACGATGAGGCCGACCTCACAGGTGGGTTCCTCGTATGCGCAGGTCATCATGGTGCCCACCGTGTCGTTGACCACAGCTACTACGTCCAAATCAAATTCCTTTGGGAAGAATGGGACACAGTTTTAGAGGGGGCAGCTCTACCCAACTTGAGCCCTGCCAGTTCACTCTGCTGCCCAGCAGTCAAGAGAGCCACTGGCACATCCCCTGAAATGGTTTTCTTACCAGCTGAAAAAAAGGTAATCATCTTCACTGACTAATATCTACTGTTATTGATGTACGTAAAATCTTAAATTAAGTAAGGGAAGTTTTCTACCCATTTTACAGATGGTACCAAGTACTAAGAGTGGCAGCCAGAAGGGAGTTCCTGAATGGAGCAAAGACAAAGGATGATGGCCCAACTCCAAAGTGTCATCTGCAGTCTTTGCAGAGAGCATAATGGAAATATCAGATCCGCTTCTCAGAATCTGCCCTTCAGAAATAGTCAGGTGGGTACACAAAGGTATAGCACGAGGACACTGAACCACAGCATGAGGTGCAATAGACAGAAACAACCCAGATCCAGATCCAGATCAGGGGGGCTATGGGAACCACAGTTCAGACACACACTGGAACCCTGTGCAGCCAGGAGAAGAGATTGGCCTAGATGTTGGATGAGAAAAGACTGTAGCACAGAGAATGAAAAAAGGCAAGTTGCAATGTTGTTTATAGAACATATTTTCCATTTTTTAAAAAAATGTGTCTGTATAACGTGTGTTTTGGTAAATGTATGGAAAGCAAACAAGTAAGAATACAAATTAACGTTAAACAGGCAGAGTCTGAAATGGGCAAAAATAGATCGCAGGCCTCTTTTCAATGAAATACTAGATGTCATCTAGCATACATACACTTCTAGTTTCAGAGTCTATAGGACTATATGCCTTTGTTTGGGGGCTACTTTACGACTTTTTTTTTTTTTAATTTATTTATCCCCCCCCCCAGTTGTTCTCTGTGTCTATTAGCTGCGTGTTCTTCTTTGTCCGCTTCTGTTGTTGTCAGCAGCACGGGAATCTATGTTTCTTTTTGTTGCATCATCTTGTTGTGTCAGCTCTCCATGTGTGTGGCACCATTCCCGGGCAGCTGCACTTTCTTTCGCACTGGGCGGCTCTTGGGCACACTCCTTGCGCATGGGGCTCCCCTGCGCGGGGGACACCCCTGCGTGTCATGGCACTCCTTGCGTGCACCAGCACTGCACATGGGCCAGCTCCACATGGGTCAAGGAGGCCTGGGGTTTGAACCACAGACCTCCCATGTGGTAGACGGACGCCCTATCTACTGGGCTTCCCTACTTTACAACTTTTTAAGAAAGTTGTAGAAAACTGATGGTAATATAAATGATTCTTGTCCACAGAGATGAAAATAAGTAAAATTCTGCGGCTGGTGCAAATGATCCTTCCTCCAGGACATTCATTTCAACTTTCTGGATGGCCTATATATTCGTCTGTTCTTTGGACTGTCCTTTGAACTGATTTTTTTTTTTTTAGCTTTTTACTGATTCCCTCATTCATTGAGTTAAACAAAACCTTTGGCCTTTCCCATTTTCTATTTTGTCAATGTCTTCCAGCCAAAGACCACCAGGACAAAGTTAGGTTTATTAACTTGCAACTTGGGAGAACACATACCATGGGGCACCCTGGAGCCCCTCAGCCAGGAAGTCTTAGAAAGAATTTCTTATAGGCTTCGGGCTGTGAAGGTGATTTGGGAGAGGGTTCAAAGAAGTGGGGCTTTGTTTTGAATTGCTGTCAGAAAGCAGGGGCAATTTTATGATTGAGTACCTTAATAAATCTTATCTAGAAGCCACAGGGAGTGAAGTGTGGCTAAAATGGTCCTTGGTGAAGAAGTAGCCATTTGCATTAGCTAGGTTGGAGGGATGTTCGAACAACTATTTAAGTTCTGACCTGATTACATATTGGGCTTACTTTTGTCTTAATCCATTGTGTTCAGAGTGGCTGTGTCCGAGTTTCTTGTGCCAATAAATTGTTACATTTACAGGAGAACGCCAAGGCCAAGCGTGCCAGGCCAGGGCCCAGCTGTCAGGAGTGGCTTTGCTCTTTTTCAATTTGTATGAGAATCATGATTTTACCTTTTCTAAAATATTAGCCTTTAGCAACACAAATCTCTTAACCTCAGTTTTATCGCTGGCAGTAGTAGAATGAGGACATGGGGAACTTTCATTAGCAAGATCATGTGCTTCTATATTATCTGAATTCTTTACAACAACAAAGATTTAAATATATATGTGTGCATATATGTCTGTGTATATCTTTTACGGTACCAGGGCTGGGGATTGAATCTGGGACCTCGTACACAGTATTCTGGAGGCACCAGGGACCAAACCCAGGACCTCCCCCTCCCATGTGGAAGCAGGCCCAACTGCTGGAGCCTCATCCGCTCCCCGAAATACATATTTTTAATAGTTACCTCTCTCCTTTTTACTGCCTCCCTTAGTAAGGTGACAACATCGTGCCCCACGCAGTCACTCGCCTTAAAACCCTTTGTCCAGGTGATCAAGATTCCCTGAAATACGAAAAGCACCAGTGGAGTCAGGTGTAATTAACCCTTTGGGGCAGAATACAAAATTTCACCCCCTCCCTCCTGAGTTAACATCTGCTGAGAACTTAAAGCGAGGCCCAGGGCTTAAACATCTGAAGCACAAACCAATAACACAACTGGCCATAGCTTCCCCGGGCCCACCCTGCCCTCAGCGTTCTCACAGCATAGTTTAGAACCCCACCCTGGAGATGGAGAAACTGAGACATAGAAGGTCAATGGGCGTGTGCAAGTTCACTCAGCAGGGGGCAGAGCTGGACCAGGCCTCAGGTTTCCTGGTTCTCAGCCTGCTGCTATACTTGGCAAAACCAATCAGCTTCCCTGAGGCAGGGCTCACCGACAACCTACGTGAGGGAACGCAAATATTAGTAACAGTGTGGGCTCTTTAGGTTTGAATGGGCTGAAGTCATAATTTTGTTAGGAAAACAAAGTGTCACGATGTGTACTCACTACGAGGAGTAGTGATGGTATACATGAACCACTTTTTAAAAAGTCACCCAAACCTTTAAACACTGAAAAACAAACAAAACCTGCCAAAAAAAAAAAAAAAGTTCCTATGGATCCAATTCCCAAGATCTTAAAAGGATTTAAGGGGGAAAAAAGTCCCAGGTCTGCAAGCAACTGGATGAACTGGCTTAGGGAGGCAGGTGGCCCCGCTCTGGTTCCTCAGTGCTGACAATCACAGGCCTTCACCCCTGGCCCAAGGCCTGTGTGATCTGATGCCACCTCCAGGCATTCTTCCTGGCCACACCCCCACTTGTGACACACAGAGCTCCCCCGGGCTCTTCCAACCAGACAGGCTCTGCTTCCCTCGTGACTGCAAAATCGGCTCCCTCTGCCTGCCTGGAGCTGCCACACTGGACTCCCCAAAGACAGGAAGTTCAGCTGTCCCCGGCACCTAGTTCTCAGCAGTACGCAAACCCTGGCCCTGGACCCTTTTCACCCCATTTGTTCAACAAGCATTTACTAAGTATCTCCTCTGATACATGCTGTGTATGTAGGGAAACAGGTCCTTGCTCCAAGAGCTCACATCACGGTAGAAAAGCAAGCTATATCATCCGAAGAACTGTTTGAAAAGTGCTGTAATCAAGGCAGCAATCAAAGGAACAGGGAACATAGAAGAGGGTGAAATTCTTTTGCCTGGGGGACCAGGTGGCTTCCCAGAAGAGGTGTAGTTAAATTGATAAGGAAGAGCAGGAGAAGGGTCATAAGACCTATCAGTAATTGTGAAACAAGCCTGGGTGAACTCCCAAATATGTGAGCTAGTCTCAGACATCAGGGTTCAAACCAAGAGTGGAGAAGGCTTTGGGCGCCAGCCCACCCTGCCACAGGGCATCAGAGCTCCCCACTGTCTGACACCTGGAAGAAAGAGACTCACCTGATCCAAACTCGTTTGCTTGCAGGGAAACGAAAACGTGAAGCCCAGAGGCATTTTGGGACCTTTGATCCCCATGTAGTCCAGGAAGTCAGAAATGCAGGAGACGATGTGGTCAAACAGCTTTTGGAGAAAAAAAAGTATTACCCATGCTCGCTCTGGTTTCATGCACAAGGACACTTAAAGTATAAGCACGGCACACGCAGGGCAGGCCCCCTTCTCTGGGATCTTTGCAGCCACCTGCATGTCAGAAGCCCAGCATGGCTGACAGGTAAACCCCAGTGCTTTGAGGCTACAGGGCATGACTGCATGGCTGCAGGCAGCACATGGGAGCCCGGGGGGCCACGTTGCCGCACACGCACCACAGTGATGCAGACTGTGCTCACCTCCTCCCCAGTGCCTTGCATGATTTCAGTGGGAATAGCATAGATCTTGTTGTGCATTTCCACCGTTCTCTTCTTCCCGCTACGGATTTTCACCAGCAGGACACGGAAATTCGTTCCTCCAAGATCCAGGGCCAAGAAGTCACCATTCTCTGTTATAGTCAAGAACATAAAGAAGGTCAAACACAGTCTTGGTAGCCAGTAACTCAAGACTCCAGGCTTTCCAGGAGGTACCCCTCATTAAGTACAGGGGAGAGGCTACAAGCCCCCACAGGCCAGCCCTGCCTCTCCTCCCTCCCTCCTGCTCACAGCCCAGGCCTAGAGAAGGACCCCCACATGCTTTTAGTCCGTGAACCACATTGAAAGAATATGAATCACTCGTTACAATGCACAAGCAAACCAACTTCACCCAGCTTAATAAGAAAGCCTGGAGACAATGCTCTCGATTTAGACAACTTCATACAAAAACTAATAATTCACGCCAGTATGTAGATTGTTTGAAAAAATGGCCACCATCATTCCCCTCCCTGCTCTTACGCTTCTTTGCAATATGACTTTGCAGCTCTGCCCATAAAAAGATGAAGCTTACACTCCATCTTCTTCGGAGGGAGGAGGGATTAGGGTATTAATGCTTAATGGGTACAGTTTCTGTTTGGGATGATGAAAAAGTTTTAGTTATGGTTGGTGGTGATGGTCGCACAACGTTGTAAATGTAATTAATGAATTGCACACTTAAAAATGGTTATAAATGGGTGGCCCAAGGTGATCTCTGAAAATGATTCGCTATTCTCTTGACCCAGAAAACCCCACAAAATCATGCAAATCAAGAGGTTCAAGTCTTCATGTTCACTTTAAGAACACCTGAGACATGGCCCAGGCCATCAAGGGTATACATATTCAAAAAGCCACCAAGTATCTGAATGATGTCACTTTGCAGAAGCAATGTACGGCCATTCCGTCGTTACAATGGTGGCATCAGGAGGTGTGCCCAGGCAAAGAGTGGGGCTGGAAACAGGGTCGACGGCCCAATGAATGTGCTGAATTTTTGTTGCACATGCTTAAAAATGCAGAAGGTAATACTGAACTTAAGGGTTTAGATGTAGATTCTGTGGTCACTGAGCACATCCATGTGAACAAAGCGTCCAAGATGCGCCATCGTACTTACAGAACTCATGGTCAGATTAACCCATACATGAGCTCCCCCTGCCACACTGAGATGATCCTTATGGAAAAAGAACAAATTGTTCCTAAACCAGAAGAGGAGATTGCACAGAAGAAACAAAAACGTACGGCTTGGGAATAACTTCAACATACAATAAATACAAATAAAAGTTTTAAAAAATGGTTACGGTGGCAAGTTTTATGAGATATATAACCACAAAGCACACACACAAAAAAGGAAATTCTAGAAATGAAAACTATAATTGTAGAAATAAAACACTAAATGGGGGATTAAAAAAAAATTGGCATCCATTTCTCCTGCCCTTGAGTCTGGGCCTGCCTTATGACTTGATTTGGCCAAGAAAGTAACAGCAGAAGTCAAGCTGAGCCACTCCCAGCCCGGGCCTCCTAGAAGCTTTGCCATCTCCCATTCTCCCTCGCTGACCGGCAGCTACCACACAGCGAGCCTGGGGCCCTGCTGGAGAATGGAATGAGGAACGTGGCCAGGTAGCCCAGCTGTGACCACAGCCACATGAGTGAATCCAGCAGAGATCAATCCGGGCTGGCCCAGACGAGCAGAACCGTCCAGCCAACCCATGACCCATGGGCATTAAGACGGTGGTCGTTTTAAGCCACTAAGATTGAGGGAGGTGTATAATGCCAGAACACCAGACATACCCATCACCAACACTCAGTACTCCCGGGACCCACCCGAGAAGCCCTTTGGATTCCCCCAAGTGCTCAGCCCCAACAAAGCCCAGCAAGGTTGTCCTTAAGAGCTGGATTCTGTCCTTCCATCTGTCAGGGAGTGAAAATCCCCAGGCCCCTGTCTGCCTCACACACACCCGGGCAGGGTTTAGGAAGAGCCCGGATTAAATAACTTCCTTACTCTCAAATCCATGCACTGAGTGCTTATCCTTCTGGGGTTTCCCATGTTCACAAGAAAAATTACATCAGTCTCACTGTTGTGGGAGTTGCCCAACTTCTTTCTTTTAAGAGCTCTTTCTAATTCTGACCAGGGCTGCAAGAGTTTAGAGACGGAGCTTGCCTGGGAGGCCTGACCAGGGCAAGTCAATTTCCTGGAGTTACACGCATGGTCAATCAGTGATAAAAATGGAAAATGGAGGTTTTTAGTTAGCATCTAGCTCTTGCCCAAACCCTGCATCCCCCAGAGAATCCAATCTCCCCTTCCTGCCTGCCCCAGCCCCTCTGTGACTCCATCATCAATACTGAGCCCCCAGAAGAGGCCCTCACCAGTCCCATCCGGAGTGCTCCGGACGAAGGAGGGTAGCATCTTGACGATGGCCTTCTCGTGCGTTGCCTTCTTCAGCCCAAACTCCATCTCAGCCCTCATCCTCCTCTTCACTTCCAACAGCATCTCCTTGGTGAGGCGGAAGTGGGCCAGGGTCTCCTCTATCTGTCGGTGCTGCTCGGCCAGGCGGTAAGCGACGGCCGTCACCATGGCGGCCCCCTTGCCGCTGCCACTCTCCGAGAGGAGGAAACGCACGTCGGAGTCGGGCACCAGGCGTCTCAGGGTCTTGTGGAAACGCCGGGAATACCTGGGGAGCAGGAGTGGGTTGGACATGCCACCATAGCTGGACTGTGCCCGCTGCCGAGGCCCTCTTTCCCCACACTTCCATTCCATTTCCTACACTTATTTTTTCATTGCACAAGTCACATTCACCCAATTGTTGAAAAACAAAAATAGTGGCAAGTGCAGACAGGCAAAAAGGAAAAATGAAACCGTAGCAAGTATAGACAGGTAAAAGGAAAAATGAAATTACTTGCAACCACACCTAAAAAGAAAGGATTATAATGATTACATCAGTACCAAATACAGAAAATTTGGGGCCCAAAAGAAATGTCATCCTCCACATGACGAGAACACAGTATAGCAGAGTGGTCAAGGGTACAGTGTTGGAAAATCAGACAGACCCAGAAACAAAGGGAGCTCTAGCACTCCAAGTCAAGTGACCTTGAGCAGTTAGTTAACCTTGGAGGAATCAGGAAGACGGTATCTGGCTGACCGTGATGGGATCCGAACTCAATGAGTTCACTGAAACACTCACATTGGTACCTGGTGCTCAGTCAGGGCTCAGTCATTGATCACTTTTGTTTTTTACTTTGAACTGGCCTTGCCCTCCCCTCCCCAAGACATTTATTACCAGCTAGAAGAAAACTTTAGGACAAGACTCTGAGAGGAAGACAAAAAAGAAGGCTGCCCGCCAAAGGGAACAGCCAAGGAAAACGTACCCCAGAATATTAATAGGGGTCACCTCCAGGGACTGGGATCAAGAATGACTTCTATTCTTGTAACTTTTTGAACTATCTGAAGTTCCTATACTGAAAATATATTATTTCTGAAAGAAGAAATATTTCATTAAAATTATCATTTTTTTAAAAATGTGGCAAATCCCTAGGCTTTCTTGCCCGAAAATTAGCCAAGAAATTCCAAAAACTAAAAAATAAAGATGGGTGGCTAGGTTTATTCTCAAGAATTTTACAAATACTTTAAGAATTCAAAGAAATAAAATTAAGAACCATAGCTATGCTACTTATTCTAGCCAGGCAGATAATAATATGTAATTAGCTTATACCCTAGCTCCTCAGTAACTCAGAAGAATTTCAAATTAAGTCCACATTGGTTTACCTGCCGTGCTCATTAAATAGACAGTGGGTAAAAAACAAGGCCCTGTACAAAGTCATGTCACTGGCGATTATTATAACTTAGAAATAAAGGCTTGGAATTTACCTCCAGCCTTTTACAAAGTTACAAGCCAAGTTCTTACTGAGCACAAGAGGCCTTTGAAACTAAACTTTTGAACCTGGCTCAGGTAGAGACAGGAAGGCTGCATGATGGAGCCTCTCCTCATTGATGAGGCAGGAGGATGTGGATTACTCACAACTTCACATTGCTCTGGCTCCCTGATTCAAAGCATCAACAAGTTCCTATTGTAACAGGTGGCATCGAGGCTTTGGGGGATTTTATCAGGAGTTTCTAAAACAAAAATGTGTGTGCAGAACCCTTGACCAAGCTATAATGACAACAAAGGTCACTGAAGATAGACACATTCTACCCAGTGTTACTGGCAACTACAGAAATCCCTAACAAGACTTTAAAATGGGCACAGGTGGCCCTGGAGTGCAGAGGCAGTGCCGGTGAGAACCAGCTGAGGGCTGGATCCTTCCCAAGTGGGCAACACACATTTTAAAATTTGGCTTGATAACAGAGGAACAGTTATCCTCATAAGAATCACCAGTGTTCTCCTCTGGAACTCCATGGCTGCATCTCACTAGTTATTTGGACTGGTTATTATTAAAACGTCATCTGGCGTTTCTACCAACCAACGTTCACTGGGTGCAAAAGTCTGACCTCTGGAAGAGTTTAGGCCAGATGGGTACTAAGTGCCAATTACAGCAAAGGGCAGACTCACTGTGGGTGTGTCTTGTAAAGAGACCCGTCGACACCAACCGTGGTCCGCAACCTGGGGGTGCCCTTGTTTTCACGGAGGCGGTTCAAGATGGCACCCAGCGTTGCAGCCACCAGGTTGGCAGAGCGAAAGGAGACAATGGTGCACACGTGCTGGACCGAAATACAGTCGTCGTCAGACGGCTCCACTCCCAGGCGGGTCAGGATTTCCTTGGCATTGTGGAGGCCTTCCTTATTCCTGTGAGGTGAGAGACGATACTGTGAAGACTCTGATGCTAGGCTGAGTCACATACCCCAAAAAAAACACGTGCTCTCAATCCTAATATGCCTCTCTGTGAGGCACGAACCCACTGTAAATAAGACCTTTTGAAGATGATGTTTTTAGTTCAGGTGTGGCCCAACTGAATGAGGGTGGGTCTTAACCAAAGCAATGGAGGTTGGAGAAGACCATATAGAAGAAACTAGAAGTCAGTGGACACCAGAAAAGCAGACATAAGGAGAGAGAGAGATCACCACGTGATGGAAGGCAGAGATGCAAGGATTACAGCAAACCAGCACCAGAATGCTACAGACTTTGGGAAGGAAGCATGGTCCTGCTGATGCCTGGATGTTGGTCTTCTAGCTTCTGAAACCATGAGACTATAAATTCCCATTGTTTAAGCCAACTCATTATGTGCTATTTGTCATAGCAGCCTAGCAAACTAAGACCGTATAAGGCAATGCAAAGCACTGAGGTTGGAAAGCTACTGGACCTAAGATAGTAAGATGCCTGAGAAGAGCATGAAAAGGATTCCTCTCCAAAAGAAATATGGGGCAACAGGAAAAACTAGTCAAAGCTGGGTTACAACAGGCAAGGTACATGGAGAGAAGTGGAGAAAGGAAATATGTGGACTCTAAGAAGGTTGGAGAATGAACTGCCCCCACCCCAGGGCTCAGAGTTCATGAAGCCTGGGGCAATTTCCTGCTGTTGGGGTCTGTGAGTTGCCCCCTGTGAGTTGCCTATCCTTTCCCTGAGGTTTTTTAGTTAAATTACAATTTTTTACATACATGCATTGCATATCTCATTAGATTCATTCTGAGGTACTTAATAGTTTTGTTACTATTGTAAATGATGCCTGTAAATATATGTATATCCTTTCTATAATGCACATAATAGGGGAACAGATGTAGCTCTGATTGAGAGCCTGCTTCCCATGTACAAGGTCCCTGGTACCTCTAAAAAAAAAACAGAAAAAAAACATATACAAGGGAAGTGTATTTGGCTCAATGGATAGAGCATCCGCCTACCACTTGGGAGGTCCAGGGTTCAAACCCAGGGCCTCCTGACCCATGTGGTGAGCTGGCCCACTCACAGTGCTGATGCGCGCAAGGAGTGCCCTGCCACGCAGGGGTGTTCCCTGCATAGGGAGCCCCACCCACAAAGAGCGCACCTGTAAGGAGAGCTGCCCTGCACAAAGAAAGCACATCCTGCCCAGGTATGGCGCCGCACACACGGAGAGCTGACGCAGCAAGATGATGCAACAAAAAGAGACACAGATTCCCAGTGCTGCTGACAAGAATCAAAGCAGACACAGAGGAACATACAGCAAATGGAAAACAGAGAGCAGACAATGGGGTGGGAGGAAAGAAATAAAAATAAATCTTAAAAAAAAGATATACAAGATATAGATAGTAATGTAAGATGTTAACAAATGGGAAAACTAGGTTCAGGGTATATAGGAACTCTGTGCTACCTCTGCAACTTGTCTGTAAATCTAAAACAATTCTAAAATTTAAAATTCAATTAAAAAGATACACATGCATATGTGTATACATACATTTTAAATACTACCCATATAGAGAAATACAATTGACTTTTATATCTTAGCTTCAGACATTTTGCTATCCTTTCCTGTTGTTTCTGCTCAAATGTCTATAGATTTTTGGAGTGTCTCTAGACAATATTCATCTGCAAATAATGACAGTTTTACTTCCTTCCTCTTTTTTTTTTTTAAATTCTCATGGCTTTAGTTTCTTTCTGTTTTGCTTTTTTTCATTTTGTGGTTTCTGTTTTTAACACTGACTAATACTTCAATAGTCAACACAAGGTTAAGAGAAACCAGAGATACTCATTTCTGATTTTAAAGGGAAGGCTTCAAGCACCCGCACTTACATGAGGATTGATCTTAGAGGCTTTTTGAGATAGGCATTTTTAAAATACACATGCTTTCTTGAGCGACCTAGAGTAGGTCTGTGTTTCCCACTAATCACAGAGAACATGAGAAGCAGACCGAAAGGAAGAAAGGCATTTCCTGCCGTTGTCGATGACTGAAGGCAAGCCACCACCTCCCACACCCCTCTTTCCCCAAGGCAGACCAGGAGACCTGGGAAGACAATTCAAAGCTCAGCAGTGCAGCACACCGGATGTTCCCTGAGGCATTATGCACAGCTGCCAAAAGGAGGAAGCAACCCAAGTGTCCACTGACAGATGAATGAACAACACGTGGTACATACACACTATGGGATGTTAGCCATAAAAGTAACAAAGCTCTGATACATGCTACAACATGGACGAACCTTGACGATATCACATTGAGTGAACTAAACCAGACACAAAATGATGGATATTATATGACCTCATTTTTATGAAATAAATAAATTCAGAGTCAGAAAACAGAATACAGGTTACCAGGGGCCGGGATGGGGTAGGAAATGGGAAGTTAATGCATCATAAGTAGAGTTCCTGTTTGGGATGTTGGAAAAGTTTTGGAAATGGATGGTGGCGATGGTAGCATAACATTGTGAATATTAATTAACACTGCTAAATTGTATATTTGAAGGTGGTTAAAAGGGAAAATTTTAGGTTGTATGTGTGTTACCATAATAAATTCTTTTTCAACCATAGAACTTTACAACACACACTGTGAACCCAATGTAACGTATAAACTATAGCTAATAGTATATTATAATAACATTGTTTCATCAACTGTAACAAAGGGTACCACACTAAGGCAAAGTGTTAATAAAAGGGAAATCTCACTGATGTGGAGACAGGGACCACAGCAGTTACTGAAGGCTGGGAGAAGGAAGAGGAGGTATATGTGGGGGCATTTTCAGGACTTGGAGTTGTCCTGAATGATACTGCAGGGACAGATGCAGGACATTATATATCCTGCCATAACCCATTGAATGGACTGGGGGAAGAGTGTAAACTACAATGTAAACTATAATCCATGCGGTATAGCAGTGCTCCAAAATGTATTCACTAAGTGGAATGAATGTGCCACAATGATGAAAGAGGTTGTTGATGTGGGAGGAGTGGGGGTGGTGGGGGGTGGGGTATATGGGAACCTCATATCTTTTTATGTAATGTTTTTTGTGATCTATATATCTTTAAAAAGACAAATTTAAAAAAAAAAATTTTAAGGGAAATCTATATGTGTGAGGGGAGTTAGGTGGGAATCCTGTGCTTTCTGTATCATTTTTCTGTTAAGCCTAAACAAGAAAAAAGAAAAATCCTCAGTGGTGCAGGCTCCCTGCTTACTGCAGCTCTGCACGGTCTGCTCCCAAAGGAGAGTGTCCTAGGACAAAGCCCAGCACAAGCATCAGCAGAAGATTCCAAACAAACTTCACTCTACTTCTGGCAGCCTCCTTATCTAACCCCAAAGACAGCAGATGCACATCTTCTCCCAGGAGCCAGCACTGGGAAGCCACTGGCCCCACCTGACCAGCCAGCAGCTGCGGGAATGCTGCTCCGTGCAGCCGCGAGATGCCTCCCCAGCAGCAGGGTGGCCGCCAGCTAGGCTTGTCTTCCACCAGAGGCCCTCCACTGGCTGGACAGATGGACTCTTCTGCACCAGGAAGAGAACCTGGTGGCAAACAGAAGCAGTCACAAGAATCCCATCGATTTGGAGGCAGCTGGCAACATCAAATTACCACCGGGATCAGTTTCCTGATTCCCTCTCAGGCTGAAGGGCCTTGAAGTAACAGCCATGGCAGAGAATTCCTGGGTTTCTTATTTGGCACCAAGAGGTTGCAGTCAGATTGCTGGTTGGACTCTGTCTTTCCATGGCTATCTGTCCTGTCTCATCTGCTAACCGGTGTTTCCCAAACTTATATGCCAGGGAACCCTTCAGGCTGTTAACAGGAGTTCCCTGAAAGACGGTATATTGAAGAAAAGGGGTGGACTTTGGGCACAAAAAGTTTTGGAAAATATTGGGTTAGCTAAGATTAAATGGTAATGAATACTGTAAATCTTTAAAGGGAGAAAAAAACGTAGTGTTTCTCAAACTTATTGGCCACAGGTCCTTCTTTCAGGGAATAGCCGTTATCATCTCAAGGTCTCTAGGGTTCCTGGACACTGGCTGGAGGAGGGCATGACACACGGATGGGGGGATTCCCAGCAAGACCCCAGCCCGGGGACTTGCTCGGCTCCATGCTCTCCATTAGAATCATTAGAATCATCTGCTTCCTGGATTCTAATCTTACCCCGAGAGAGGGAAAAGAGAGGGAGGGAGCAAGAGAAAGAGACAGACAGTGAGGGGAGATGGGGGAAGGTAAGCTGCTTTTGTAATGAAATGGAAAAATCACCCACAAGCGTTTGCCACTCACTAGGTGGTTCTTTCAAGGAGAAATGGAATCACCACAAGGGCCCGCAGGGAGACCAGCCCCGCGGGTCAGCTCCAGCGTGGGGGGACTGCGCAGAGAAGCCTGGCACTCCTGGGGGAAAGGCCCGCCGGAGCAGGAGGGCCCGCCGCTGCCCACCACCCCCAGCAGGCCTCGAGGGGCGGCACCTACTTTTCGATGGCCGACACGTCGCTGGTGTTGAACTTCCCTTTGGTAAGCAGCTCTGGGGTGATCCGCCCCTGAAATAAGAGGCCCTCCTTGGCCATCTTGACCAGGATCATTCGAACCAGCTCCCCCATGTACATGCCACTGACCATCTTCTCAAACCTGAGGAGAAACACACCAGGCATTTGTCAGGTTCTTCCCACCCACCAGCACGACCAGGGGAGGAAGGCAAGGCCTCATCCTCGCCAGCCCAGTCTCGTTAGCCGCGGGACCACAGAGTCATGGGATCACGTGTGATGGGACAGGGGGCCTGGGAAGCCAACGCTGAAAGGCGCATCATGCGGACGGCACGTCCATGCCCAGGAAGGTCAGTGAGAGATGAGCGCCACAGGGCGGGAGCAGGCAAGGGGGGCTGCCTGGAGGTGGGGCCTTCTCATTATCTGGGGATGATGAGAAGACCGCCAGACAGAAACGAGCAGAATGTGATCTTCCCTTACATTTACACAAAACTGTATGCTGGGAAGATGTGACTTGAGCAACTGAGTTCCTGCCTACCACACGGGAGGTCCTGGGTTCGGTTCCCAGTGCCTCCTAAAGAAGATGAGCAAGATAGCGAGCTGATAAGACAGGCTAGCATGGTAAGCTGATGCAACAAGATGGTGCAATGAAGAGACACAAGGAGGAAAACACAATGAGAGACCCAACAAAGCAGGGAGCTGAGGTGGGTCAAGCGATTAGGTGCCTCCCTCCCACATGGGAGATCCCGGGTTAGGTTCCGGTGCCTCCTAAAAAAAAAACATGAACACACAATGAAGAGACACAGCAAGAGACAAAACAATGAGGTGGGGGGGGTGGCGGAGTGAAATAAATAAATAAATCTTAAAAAAAAAATTGCTCTATCAGGGACATCCCAACCCCTGTGGAAAGGAGGTGACCCCAGCTCAGAAAGGATTACTGTCTTCTCCAAGGGACAGCTGAGGAGGTGATGGGGCTGCAAGTGCAGCTGCTCCCAGTGGGGTCACTGCTGGGGCCTGTTACCTCCCTGGTATCCATTTTCTCCTCTAGCAAAATAACCAAGAATTTGCTTTGAGGAACCCACTTCTCTTCACTGATCTCACCCTAAATTTCAGGGTGGGCTCTGAGCTTAATGCCAATCAGCTTAAGAGCTTAAGCCATGTGCAGGCGCAGGCGCTGACAGAGAAAATCCACAGATTGTGGGAGCTGAGAGAAGACTCCTGGGTACACAGCTTCTGTGCTCTCTCCTGTTCTCTCTCTCTCATTCTCTCTCCTCTCCTTTCTCCCCTCCCTCCACCCTGGGCAGGGAAGCGTGGTGTGAGGTGCAGCCTCTGTTGCTGCAACAGCCATTCGGAGTCCAGGGCTGCACGTGGAGCCTGCGTCTGAAGCCACCATGCACGAAGGGAGGCTCAGGAGAGCCAGCAAGAGGCCAGGCGTGGTGCCGCTTCTGAGCCAGGGTAGGGCAGATGAAAGAGGAGGATCCCCGCCCGAGTCGCCAGCCACTCCTCGCAGGGAGCCCAGCTGGCACCACCAGCGCTGGCTCTGACGCAGCAAAACAATCTGTTCCAGTCAGAGGCGGGCCCGGGAGCCAAGTTGCTGCTGGGACCTGAGTGCCCGCCCTCCCCTGTCAACGCAGGCAGTGACTTCCAGCCGCGCTGGAAACACAGCCTTCATTGTTCCTGCTCCGACAGGACCAGACAGGACTGCCCGGCCACATCGGTGTCGAGGCTCCCTGGCCTGGGTGCCCCAGTGGCTCCTGGAGGCCCAGCCACCGCCCCCGGCCCCTGTGGGGACAGCCGCCGCTCAGCCCTGAGCCAGGACCTCAAGGCCAGCAGGGGCCTTGGGGCCAGGCTGCCTGGGCCCAGTCCCAGCTCTGCCCTCACCTCTCCATGCCTCAGTTTCCTCATCTCTATATGGGATAGTGACAGGGCCTATCATCGAGGGCTGTGCTAAGGAGGGAATGGGTAATAGGTAAAATGCCACGGTGCCCAGAGAATAACGAGGACTTATTTGGCTCTTCCTATGTGTCCAATGCTTTTCTAAGCACTTTATATGTATTAATTTATTTCATCCTCATTATAACCCTATAAGATAGGCATTATCATTATCCTCATTTCACAGATGAGGAAACTGAGGCACAGAAAAGTTACATAACTTGCCCATGATCGCAGAGCTAATAAGTGACAAATGCAGGTTTTGAACCCAGTTAAGTCTAGCCCCAGGGGCCATGCTGTAACCACTGTGCATTCTGCCTAGCTCACGGACAGTGTCATTAAACGTTTGCTATCATGTCATGCTGGGGCCAGCTAGGCCAATCTCCCTGCCTCATCCTCCTCTAGTCCACTTCCGCCCTCAGCAGCCTGCTGCTAGAGTGACGGTCCGACAGCAGGAAAGAATATTCCCATTAAGATGAGCTAAAAGCAACCTCCTGACACACTTCTACCACTGCTTCTCGCGCGGCCTTCCCAAGACCCCCAGCAGGATCTGAACCCTTTCGATGGGATGGTCTCCATGTAGATCCTGACATGCCCTTTTCTGGGTAAGGAGGCCCTAGGCCTTTTCCAGGCCCCCAGAGCTCTCACTGGAGCAACAGAAGAGAAAACAGCATTTCTCGTGATCCTTTCTCGGCCCGAGCCAGAGGCTCCTGGGGACTGGCCAGGCTCCTGCACAGCCGCTGTGCTTCCTTCCCTTCTGCGCATGTGAAACCCAGCAAAGCGTGGTCTCCCTCCCAGCGGTCAGACACCTACGACCAGAATGGGCAGCGAGGAGTGGCCCTGCGGGCGCCAGCTGCCTGCCTGCTGGTTGACACAGGCAGGGGTGAGACCCACACGGCCTGGAAGACAGGCTGGAAAGGCAGGGTGGGGTCCTTTGCAGAGAATGGGCAAGGCCGTGCACACCAACTAGTTCCCCTGGCAGCCAGGGTCTGCCCCAACTGGCAGCCCAGGGAAAGGAGGACAGAGGTCTGTGGCCAAGCAAACTGGGACTGCAGCCACAGAGGCCCGGGTGGGCGGAGCGGCGTACAAAAAGGCATCTGGGGTGGACTTGAAAAGATCTGAAGTTACTCCACCTCCATCCAGGCAAAAGAATTCTCCCGACCAACAGCGTTTGCTGTTGCAACCACTGCTATTGTTTTGTGGGATGGGTATCTCCTTGCATTTAGAAGGATGTGATGAATAAGGAGTCATGGGAAAATGAGATTTGAGATCCCTGACACTACACAGAAAACAGGAGAGCAGGAGGCCCAAGGAGACAGGAGGGAAACAGAGAGAGAATTCAAAATGAAAGAAGATGGGGAACAAAATGTCCAGGAAGGCAGTGGTCATCAACGCAGGCCAGAGCCACAGAGCTCCTGGGACAATGCCCTTCCTATCAACCAAATACAGCAGGCGCTCAGTCAATGCTAACTGCAATCAAAATGCAGAAAATGAGTGGGCGTGCAGTGGCCTAGAACCAGCGCTTCAGCACCTGGGCACCGAAAGCCTTTGCATAAATCCACCACACGCAAGTTTTCAACCCTGGCTAAAAACTGGAATCACCTGGCAAGCACTAACAATCCCGAGGACCGGCCCCAGCCCAGGCCAAAAAGGATGGTAAAAAACTACTCTACCCTGATGTGTTTTTTTCCCATAAATGAGAGAGATGCCTCTTGGGGATTCTGGAAGCTCTCTCTGAATATTCAAACTTTCAACCCCCACATAGAAGACCCCCCAAGGAAGGCCAGCTCAAACCTCAACAGAGAGGGAAGCAGGTGTGGCTCAGGAGACTGGGCTCCCGCCTGCCACCTGGGAGTCTGCTGGTTCGGATCCTAGAGCCTCCTAAATAAGACAGAGAGCTGGCACGATGGGCAGGCACAGCGAGCTGATGCAACAAGAGACGTGGATAGGAAAAACATAATGATACAACAAAGCAGAGAGCAGAGGTGGCTCAAGCATTTAGGTACCTCCCTCCCACACCAGAGGTCCCAGGTTTGGTTCCCAGTGCCTCCTAAAGTAACAAGGAAGATGAACAGACACAGCAAGTGAAAAACAATAGGGGTTGGGGAGAAATAAATAAATAAAATAATTCTTTTAAAAAAAAAAACTCAACAAAGAGACCTGACCCAGTTTTAACCTATCCCAGTGCCTTCATTTTCCCACCAGTAAAATGGAACAAACATCTTTCCATGTCACACACAGGACACATGGCTTTGAATAACTTGGTATCCCATTAAAGAGAGGCACAGGGAAGACCCAAAGCCTGGGAGAACAGCAAAAACTGGCCTGCCCTAAGGTTACCAAGGTTTGGTCAAGAGCTTATTTCCAAGAGTATGAGGCAACTCAAGAAATCTATACTTTTCTTGGAGAATGATTATCTGCCCTAAGTTAATCAATAAGCAGGAAAGAACTCTGTGGGGAAGACACCCCAGCCTTTCTCTCTCACCCACCCCCCCATTTATTCACCTACCCATCCATTGTTCACCCATCCCACACCTATCCATCCATCCTCCCCTCTCAGAAACGCTTGTTGGAAAACAACTGTGAACCCAGTTCCCAGTTCAGCCTGGGGATACAGTTCAGTCCTTTAGAGAAATCAGAAAATTTGTCAAGGACAGAGAGCTGAGAAATCCAGGTTTACACATCTCTCCCACCAGGGCTGCGACGGTGCAGACAAGCACCTGGGCTGTACCTGCTCAGTGAGCACAGGTGGCGGGTCCCACCTGTGATTGAGTGAGAGCTAGTAGCTACAGCCACATGATCTCTTATCTGAAATGCCTGGGGTCAGATGTGTCTTGGAAGTTGGAGACTTGAGGATTTTAGAGATGGAATTCGGTGCATATGCCGCTTATTTCGGGATACCCCCACAAGCAGTACCTGTGGCAGCACTGGGATCGGGCTAACAGCTGCGCAGCACGACAGAGACACGGTCACAGCAAGCAGCTGTGTGTCAGCTGGCCTCAGGTTCTAGCACCCATGGAGGAGAGAATCACCCAAGGTTGTGGCTTTCGGAGCTCTGGAAGTGCGGTCAGGGTTGCGTGTGGCCCTTTTCAAGAAGCTCCTGCCTCAGTCTCAGGCTGCCAAGTACATGTTCAACTCTGGGTCTAAGAACTTGGCAATTCTCTCAGCGAGCAGCCTAATTTACTCAACCACCACCCCCGGCTGTGGGGAGGTGGCCAGTTACGCAATTCCTTTAACTCAGGTGGCAAGCTCAACTCGTCCAGCTGAAATCTCCAGAGCTTTTGGGCAACGGACTTTCAAATGACAAACTCCTATTTCTCTGTGGCCTAAGGATTAGGGGTGTTAGGCCAACAGGGTAGGTGACCATTAAAAGATGGAACAGCAAGTCAGCCCATTCTCCCAGCCTCCCTGCAGGTCGCCAAGATCAGACTCAGGATGAGGCCGCTGGAAGGCTGAGTCCATCTAAGGTCCTAGCAGCACACTGGAATCAGAGAGAAATGTGAAAACCCATGTGCACCTCAGAAATGAAGCGAGGACCACTCTGGCCCAAATGTCACCCTGATTTCAGCAGCCAGGAGCTCTCCACCCACTCAGACCCACGTGCCCGTACTGGATACGGAGAAATTCCTTCATCCTCCAATCTCCCTAGGGTCTGTAAAACTCATGATTCCCACCCACCCCTCTATCAGAAAGATATTTGCACATTTCCTCCCCATCTAGACAATAAGTCCGGGAAGGGGAGGCCCTGTTTTGTGTCACGGAGCCTTGAGCACATAACAAGTGCTCAAGAAATACATGTCAAATGAGTGGACACTCACAGCTGCTTGCTCAGGACGCCCCCCGCATGTGTCCTCTCTAAGCTGCAACACTGGTGACAAGGGTGTACTCGGAGGTTTTTAAACCTTAAATTTACATAATGCTTCTGTGCTTTTAATTTTCCATGCTTTACAATGTATGATCATAGTGTAATTAAACTAAGAAAACATCATTTTCGGGGAGAGGGTGTATTGTAGCTCAGTGGTTGAGCACCTCCTCATGTGTACGAGGTCCTGGGTTCAATACCCTGTACCTCCTAAAAAAAAAAAAGAAAAGAAAAAACATCATTTTAAAAATGCTTTTAAAGCTACAGACTCCCCACTGTGCATCTATCCAAACGAGGAGGGAGAGAGAATGCAAACGTGGTAGCCTTTTCCCTTTTTGATCTCACCGCTTGGCTACAGGCCTCTTTTCTCCCACCCCAAACCTTTGTGTTACGTGTCCCCTGAGTCACACACTGGCTGGGAAGAAAAAGTCAGGGACTCACAGCTGCTTTCCAGGGTTGAGGGACCCCCGGTCTATCTCTCGGTCAAACTCGGTCCGGATGTCCTCCAGGAAGCCGTCGTCTCCAAAGGCCCCCCACTCGGTGTTGATGCACATCCTCCCCTCGTCGCCTTCCACCAGGTCAATGTGCCTCAGCTCCTCCATGTAGCAGGCATTGGTGCCGGTGCCTTGGAGAGACAAGACGGGGAGCTGTGAGCACACACAGGCACGAGGCAGGCGGCGGTGTCCGCGCCGGGCGTGGGCGGGACGGAGGGACGGGCGTTACCAATGATCAGGCCCACTTCACAATGCTGGTCGTCGTAGCCACAGGTCATCATGGTCCCCACCGTGTCGTTCACCACGGCCACAATGTTGGCGTCATAGTCCTGGGGACAGAGAGCGGAGTGTCACCGTCCACTCGCACGTGGGAGCAGAGCTCACCAACCTGGAGCAGCACTGGGCAGGAGAAGCTCCGGGTTTAATACCCACCACTCCCCTCGGGGGTGGAGCTGCTTCATTCCTGCTGGTACTCCAGTGAACTGGATTACAGTGTCGGGATTAATCACGGAACTGCTCACTGCCCTCAGTCACCGGGCTTATGCTCCCTGCAGAGTGCATTTTCTCACGGAGCCATGTTCCTCTAAGGCCAGCTGACCAATGCCAGCGCTTCTGCCTTGTTCTAGCCACAGAGGGCACCTGGCAACTCACACTCACTGCACAGTCCAAGCTCTCCAGTGCCCAGAGGGGGCCCTGGCCTGGGCATGTGGGTCCTTTGGGCAGTGCCTCTGTTCCCTTGAGAGCTCTTGTGTGACCCACACAGGGCCCCCGGGCTGCGACCCCCACCTCTCACCTGATGCCCATCTCTCACCTGTTCTCACCTCTCACCTGACCCCACCTCTCACCTGCTTGGGTCTTCAAGACTCCCCCCATCTGATGGCCTGGGCCCTGGCACTACCTGACCCCCACCCCACTGCCCCCTGGAAAGGGCCTTGGTCTGTTTCAGGACACAGCCTTCTCCCCGCATGTCCCCTCCTCCACGTGGCAGAGGCAGATGGCCCACAGGAAAATTACCCCTCGTTTTTTGATGGCCTTGTTAAGCAGCTTTACCACGTCCACTCCCTCCACTCCACTCGCTTTAAATCGTTTCGTCCAGGTGATCAGGACGGCCTGCAAAGGAGAGCAGATGGGGCTGGATGAGCGCTGGGAAGCCGCCAGAATCTCCAGGTCCCTGGAGAGGCTGCTCAAGGAGAGCGAAGAAACGGGGGCCCAGAGAGGCTAAGCGCCTTGCCAGACTGCGTTCCATCTTCTGTTCGCCCACGTGATGGATTTCTCTGGGAGGAAAAGACCTGCCTAGGATTTCTGGCTCACACTAGAATAAATCAAGCAACCGACAGTCCAGGAGTCACACAGCAAGCAAATCTCACTAGATTTCAACTGCACAGCCAGGGCCCATTAAAAAAGCGAGCCCCAGAGAAATCCCATTTACCTGATCACCCTCCCCCAGCTTCCACAGCCCCAGGGCAAAAAAGCCAGAGCCAAACTGGCAAAAGAAACAAAATGCTCAGATAATTCTTGGCTCCTAAGAGCCAGGTCTAGGAGATGCAGGGACAATGTTACCTATATATGATTTACGCTTCCTTCACCGCTTTAGAAATTAACCCTATTTGTAAGCTGTACAGCTGTACCCTCCGCTGTTTATACAATATGATCCCATTTCTGTGTGTCTATTAATGGAGAAACATCAGGAAGGCTGTGTGTGTGTGTGTGTGTGTGTGTATCAAAGGTTATTCACTTTGGAATGGGGAGGGGTAGGAATTTTACTTTTTGTTTTATGTACTTTTATTTTTTTTTCTTTTTCTTTTTGCTTTGGTTTTCTTGCTTTATAAACTTTTATATTAAATACTTTTACATTTTGCTTTTGCATTTTAAAATAACCAAAGATACTAATGGGAAAAATCATCACTACAGTTGAGTGTTTTTCTCTGAATGGGGACAGTGGCCACACGTGCGGAGGGCCTGGGACGATTCTCTGATCCCACTGTACAGTCTTGGTGGGTGAGGGGTGACCCGGTAATGGGGCTTGCTCGGCGGCGAGCGCTGCCCTCCTTCCCGCGGAAGCCAGGCCAGCCTGTGAGAGGCACTGGCAAAGGCCAGCCTGCGACAATGTGAGGCTTTCCCCCAGCAGCAGTGACAATGTGAGGCTTTCCCCCAGCAGCAGTGACAATGTGAGGCTTTTCCCCCAGCAGCAGCAGCCGGTGGCTCGGGCAGGCATTCCTCAAGTCCCTGGGCTTTTCTTCCCCTGCCCCAGCCCCCTGGCCCCCCCCAAAAAATGCAGAGAAGATGGTGTTTGAGGAAGAACGTTAGACTGGAAACCCTGGTCCTTTCTCCACACCTCCTGGCCATTTCCTGGGGGCTGTCCCCTAGCTCCTCTGCCCCTGACTTGAATCATCGGCAGAACAAGGAGCTGGTGGAGATCTGGGCAATCACGAAGGCCCTTGCCTGCCGTAAAGCAAGGACACCGATGCCCTGGACGCCCAGGAGACTCTCCAGGATGGGGGGCAAGGACAGCGGCTGGGCCCCCGCTGTGGCTCCTCTGCCCAGAAGGCCCCTCTCCCAGGCACTTCTCCAGGGTCTTCTCGTGCCCACGGGGACGGTCCCTCCCTGGAAGCTGGGAGGGCAGCCGTGTCTGCTCACTGGCCTCTCCCAGGGCCTGGCGCAGCGCCGGGCGCAGGGACAGCTCTCGCTGAACGGACGCACGCGCGAGGCCGGAGCTCAGCCCCCCGGCCGCGCCGAGGGCTCGCCGTCCCCAGGCCATCTCCCACCTCTCACGCTGTGTGTGCACGGGGGACGGCCCTGAGCGCCCCACTGCCCAGGGAGCAAGGCTGCTGTGTCTCAGTTCTCAGAAGTAAAGGGATACGAAAGGCCGAGAACAAGCAAATATGCTGCTTGTGGGGAAAGACTGGCCACGGACACTAACCAAACACTTATTTCTCAGTTTTGGAGACAGGCAGGCATCCCGCCCTGGTCTCCCGCCCACACTACCCCAGGCCCGCAGCTCGGGGATGTGCGTGGTGAGAACTCTTCCCCTTCCACCAGGATCTTTGGGGATCGAGGACAAGCATACAGGGTCTAGAGCTGTTGAGCCCCAGTTCCTACCACCTGTGGCTCCCTTCTTTCTCTCCTCACCAGGGCACTGTAGGAAAACTCTGCCACCCTCCTCCCACCCAGGCCTCTGCTCCTGACCTTTGCTATCCCCTCCTCCAGGCAGGCGGCTTAAGACCAAACCATCTGTCCACAGTAACCTGAGTCCCTGGAGATATTTACAGACACGGCAGGAGTCTTGTGCCTTGTTGAACAGAACCCCTGCAAGTCTGCTACCTTGAAATGCATTTAATTCCAAGGCACAGTCGAGTTTTACTGCAACAAGGGCTAGCGGTGGCTAAAGGTTTAAAAAAAATTTTCAGGGATGTACAACTTAAAATTCATATTCATTGACTTGCTTTCATCAGCCACTACCCAATTCAGCACTGCCACACAGGAGCAGAGCTGGAGAAATCAATGATCTGTTGGGAGAGTCAGGACACATAGAAGCAAAATTGAGTCATTTGCTAGGTAACCAGGAAACCACCCTAATGGAAGCAGAGCAGGCGGGGACGTAAGTGCTAGTGGTGGTTCAGGGCACGACCTTCCTAAAAGTGGGAGGAAGGGTCACTCAGTCATCTCCCTGCTTCCTCCTTTCCTCCCGGTGCTTCCCACTTCCTGCAGACAGGCCAGCCCCGCTGTGACAGCAGGAGGAGGTTCCAGAATGAGACAGCAACTCTCCCAGAGGCAGTTAGACCCGCCGGAGGACGGGGGGCTCCTTGGGGAGGCTCCGGTTTTCCCATCCGTGAAATGAGGGGCTTGGCCTGCTGAACCCTCAAGCCCCTTCATTTTTTCTTTTTTTTTAAACATTTATTTTTATTTACTTATCCCCCCCACCTTGTTGTTTGCACTCACAGTCTGCTCTGTATCCATTCACTCTGTGCTCTCCGGGTCTGCTCATCTTCTCTTTAGGAGGCACTGGGAACTGACCTTGGGACCTCCCATGGGGAAGAGGGGCACTCAATTGCTTGAGCCACCTCCACCTCCCTGCTTTATTGTATCTGGTTGTGTTTCCTCTTTGTGTCTCCTTGTTGTGTCATCTTGTTCCATCAGCTCACCGTGCCAGCCTGTCGTGCCAGCTCACTGTCTTTTCATCTTCTCCAGGAGGTACTGGGAACCGAACCCAGGACCTCCCATGTGGTAGGCGGGAGCTCAATTGCTTGAGCCACATCCACGTCCCTCAAGCTCCTTCTTGCTCCTACATTACGTGATTCCACAAATCTACAATGTCAGGGCTCCAGCAGTGGGTATCAGTGTCCAAGAGAGGGTACTGACCCTGCTGAAAGAGGGGTACAGGGATACTACCGGGGGGTATAGAGGGTGCCAGGTGCCCAAAAGCTACTATTCCACAGCAAAGCGGAGAGCTTCCAAGCAGGAGCTCTGGAGCCAGGCTAACCAGAGCTAATTCAGGTTCTGCTGCTTCCTTCGTGACCTTGGGCAGGCTGCTTAACCCCCCTGAACCTCGGACTCCTTATCTGTAAAGCAGGGATACTAAGGATTTCACTCGTAGGACTGTCTGAAGGTTATATGCATTAACTGTGATGAGCATATTAGAATGGGGCCAGGCACACGGCACAATAAATGTTAACTACTGGTATTCCTATTTTTAGGAATTTATTCATAGGTTTCTGTGTGTGTGTGTGTGTTTCTATCTCTTCACGTAGAACAGGAACAAGACTGCATCTACTTATTCTGTATTCCTGCAGTGCTCCAAAGTACAATTCTATCCAACAGCTGATCTGGGTCCATTCAGGTTGAAGGGATGAATGAACAAACAAATAACAAACAAAAAAGGTGAACGCAACAAGCCATGCAGAAGTCAACAAGGGGACCCGTGCTTCTCTGAGCAGCAGCAGGGCCTGGCAAGGAGGTGGCCCTGGCACCCGAGGCCCTGCCCAGACTCCCTGGGACCAGGAAGGCTTCCAGCTAACCCCCTCACACCACGCAGCTCCATCCAAGGGCTTTCCAAACTCTCTCCCCATCATCATTCAACCTGCTTTATAGTCCTTCACTTGCTTAAGTTTTATAAATGTTTCTCTCTACCTTATGGCCACAAATATCATGGTGCGTCTCCCCAAATACATAAATACCGACATATAAGTAATTGAAAAAACAAACTATATCATGACGTCACATTAATTTCTGTGTTTCTTAAAAAAAAATATGCACACCATCCTATAAACAAAAGGGGAAATGAGTCAAGAAAAAGGTTCATTAGCTTTCCTATTCTGGGGTCTGGAGCCTGGGAAATCCCAGAAGGGCCTTACCTCATCTATTTTGGATTGTCGGCATGGGAAAGAAAACGTGAATCCCACAGGTAATTTCTTGTCTTTGATTTTCTTTTTCTCCATGAAATCTCCCAGGCACTCAGCAACGTGATCGAAAAGCTGAGGGAAGCATGAGAGAGCAGTCAAGTGGGGGAAAGGGCACTTGGCGTTTCCGGGGGAAATGGAAACAATTCCTCCTCCACCCCCAGAAAAGGGCACGCCTGCCCACGCCGTCCTCCCCACGGCCGCGCTGCGTGAACGGCGGAGAAGAACCACGGCAAAGGGGCTGGCCTGGGGCCCGCACGGCACTCAGGACGCGCTGCAGACGCTGGAAAGAGGGCTGGCCCCTCAGCGGTCACCAGGACGTACGGCCTGGAACTGAGAAAATGCGAAAATCACAGAAACCAGCTCATCCCTCCATCCCACCCCGGCCGAGGCTCTACAGCCCCTTCCCACACCTCTACGGCTGTAAATTCTAGAAGCTGCAATGGCAACTGCCCAGCCTCTAGCCCTCTGCAGTGATTTAAGAACCTTCCGACCACGACGCCTTTTTAAACTTTCTCTTATAGTGCAGTGAGTGCACACACCCTAGTGCAGAGCACAGCGGGTTCCCACAACCGGCACACCCCCGCGTGGCCAACACCACACCCGGCACCCTGGAAGTGCCTCTTGCGCCCTTGCAGTCTCTGCGGCTGCCACCCAACCCCACCAACGACAACCACCAGCCACACTGACTCCTAACTGCCGATTCGCCCTGCCTGCTTTTCTCCTGTGTGTTCATGCGATGACACAGAGTGTGCCCTTCAGTGTCCCCGTCTTTCACGCGGCACTGTGCATGACAGCTATGCTGTGGTGTGGCACTGCAGACTGTTGGCTCTCCTTGCGGCACAGTGTTCCATGGTGTGAACACCACAATTTATTGACTGCACTGCAACCCATTACCTGCGATCTCTCAGGTGCTTACACATCCCAGGAATCCACTAAGAACCCAGAACACTGGCGCCCTGGCCTCCGTACAAATACTACCAACGAGAGGAGGCTCACCACGGCAAAGGCAATCCTTCCGGATCTCTCCAAAACCTCCCCTCATTTCTCAAACATGCCCAGAATCGAATATAAAGTTCAACCAGAGGAGAGCTTAGTAGAACAAAGAACCTCCTTTAGCTTTAGCTCTCTACTCCTGGTAATGCAACCAAACCCTATACGTGCTCTTTTGGCAGACACACTACAGTCCAGGTAGCCGTCTTTTGCACATGGCTGCCCTGACACCAGACCTCCCTCGTTCAGCCTTCCACCGTCAGGACCAGCTGGCTTACAGAGGGGACAGCCGGTCACAGAGCTCCTCGGAGCCCAGAAGGCAGCAGTACTGGTGGAGTCAAAGCAGAGTCACGGGGAACAGCCGCAGCCTGGGGGTCCCAGAAAAGGCCTGACGGCTGTCCCCACAGAACCATCCCTGGGAGGGGGCCACAAGCCATTATTTCCATCTCCATCGTTCCCCAGATGACCTTGGCCCCGCTCGAAAGCCCAACTTTCCTGCCAGGGAAAAGGAAAACCCGGGTGACTGACTGAGGAGCCTCTGTCCCAGTCTTGACTCCTTGGGCTGGGCTGCGACAGAGGACCATGTCCCCACCCTCTGCAGAAACCTGCTGAGCTTCCTGTGACCTATATTTCAGATCAATATAAACCCATTACTAAGTCCATCAGCGCCCCACGCCCGCCGCACTCAGTCGCTCCAGGCTGCCCTGCCGCCTCAGGAGAGACGGCTGGGCAGCAGGAAGGCCGCCGGCAGGAAGTGGCAGGGAAGTGCTGAGAGCTCGAACGCAGAGAGGGATTGACACAGAGGGGCCCTGCAGCCAGCCCCTGGACCCAAACCAAACACAACTACCCACAGCCCTCCGTTACGGAGGAAATGCCTCTGCGGAAGGAAATGCACAGTCCACGAGCTACAAGCCTGTTCACGGAGGCAGGAAGCGACCCCTGGGCTACCCGTCTAGAATCAGCCAGGGAGGGAAGTTATGCAACCTCTCTGGGCTCACGCTTTTAGCATTATTTCTTTCCCGACAACATGTTCATTAAACCTCCCCTCACTCCCCAAATCAGTACCTCTAACTCAGAGGAGTTCTTAACCAGGGGTCCACAGACCCCCAAGGGATCCGTGGAAGGACTTCAAGGGCTCCGTAGGCTTGAATTGAAAAAAACCAACCTATTATCTTTATTTTCTCCGACCTCTAACTGAAATCTAGCATTTCTTTCACTTATGAATGTACATAATAAATAAATTATAGCAGTATTCATTTCATATCACATTACAGTTGTTGCATAGTTCAAAATATCGCTTATGCTAATCCATACTTTGAAATTACAGTAGTTGTTAGACCCGCTGCTAGTGGAGTGTCATAAAACTATCTGCCACTACATTCTGAGAAGGGGTCTGTGGAACAAAAAAGGTTAAGAGCCCTTGCTCTAACTGAAGGTGACAATTACTAAAACAAAAACTTTAAAATGTATTATTCAAAATCCTGAAAATTAATGTTTCAAGTGAGTTGCATTCATAATTCTGAAGTTATTAAAGCTTAAAACTGCACTGAGGAAGTGGATTTGGCTCAACAGATAGAGCATCCGCCTACCACATGGGAGGGCCAGGGTTCAAGCCCCAGGACCTCTGTGTGGTGAGCTGGCCCATGCACAGTGCTGATGTGCGCAGGGAGTGCGGCGCCACGCAGGGGTGTCCCCCGTGTAGGGAGCCCCTCAAGCAAGGAGTGTACCCCATAAGGAGAGCCACCCCATGTGAAAAAAATAGCGCAGCCTGCCCAGGAGTGGCGCTGCACATGTGGAGAGATGACGCAGCAAGATGACGTGGCAGAAGGAGACACAGATTCTGGGTGCCACTGACAAGAATGCAAGCAACACAGAGGAACACATGGCAAGTAGACACAGAGAGCAGACAACGGAGGGGGGGGTAGCAGGGGGTGGAATAAATCTTTTTAAAAAACCTGCACTGAGACTTTTGGGATGCTGTGTGTGTGTCTGTGTGTAAAGACAGGAGGGAGGGAGGAAAGAAGAATGAAAAAAAAGGTTAAAGCAAATAGTTAACAGTTGGGGAATATGGGTGACGGGTATAGAGGAGCTCTTTGTACTTGCCTTAAACTTTTCTGTAAGGTTAATATTGCATCAAAATAAAAGGTTTTAAAATGTAATAATAATTCCCACACATTAGATGATGAAAGTTCCCTATGAACACAACCCCAAGAATTTACCTCTCTTCATAGCCTATGAATCTGAGCTGCTTCCTAGACAAATGAGGGCCCTCGTTTACCGGAATACTCTATAAATGTACATGAGAGAGTTCAGAAAAAATGCACCACCCAATTCTCATTTCAACCTCACACCAAACTTCTGGAGTAGGGATTTCTATTTCATCCCTATTTTTCATCTTCTAACCCTCTCCTTCATCCCAAAGTTCCTCATCATCAAAAAATTAAAACAAAAACCCAGAAATATAAACCATAAAGGCCAAAACAAAACCAAGCCTAGTAGTTTCATGTTGCTGAAACTGTAACATCTGGAGCTGGACTGCCTGGGTTCAAGGTCCAGCTCTACCCCTTGAAACAGGCTGTAAGACACAAGCGCTGCTGAGGACAGCTGAGCCTCCATCTGCCAATCTGTAAAATGGAAATGATAATAATGCATACCCCATGAGTTTGTGGTGAAGAGTATATGAATTAGTATATGTAAAGTACTCAGGTGAGTGCCTTGCATGTAAGTACTACTTAGGTATCTGCCATAATCATGCTGTATCACCACCACCATCATCACCACCTGTCCTTTGCAGACTGCTTAGAATGAATGGGCAGAGGAAAAGACAGAGATGGAGGGAAACAAAGCCATCCTGCGAATGAGAAAAGAAGAAGACAGGGACAGAGTCTGGGACAGACAAGGTCACCGGGGTGGTTAAGAAGGAAATCACTAGAGTGATTACAACTGAAAATGGGAGGATTGCATCCAGCATCCAGGTGGAATCTGAGCCTCCTCTTGACATAAAGGTGCAATGGACACAACCAATCCAGTGTCCACATAGAAGAGGTGGCATTGGATTGGGAAAAGTGGACATAATGGACAAAGGGTATGGGGAAAGGCAGGAAGAGATGAGAGGTGGAGGCGTCTTCGGGACATGGAGCTGCCCTGGATGGTGCTTCAGAGGTAATCACCGGACATTGTAAATCCTCACAGGGCCTACATGATGGAATAGAGGAGAGTATGGGCCATGATGTGAACCAATGTATATGAGGTGCAGAGGTGCCCAAAGATGTACTTACCAAATCCAATGGATGTGTCATGATGATGGGAACGAGTGTTGTTGGGGGGGGGGGAGAGGGGGGGTGGGGGGGTGGGGTTGAATGGGACCTCACATATATATTTTTAATGTAATATTATTACAAAGTCAATAAAAAATAAAAAAATTAAAAAAAAAAAAAAAAGAAGGAAATCACATGGAATCAACTCGGCGGAGTGAACTGTGTGTGTGTGTGCTGGGGACACCCATTTATTTACCAGCCCTGCCCTAAAAGCTCAGGCCAGAGCACAGAGGCAATGTGTGCATCAGGGGTGAGGCCCGATGGCGAAAGCAACAGGCAAAGTGGCTCCCAAGGACGGGATCATGAGGGACAGTGAGTGCTTGTGGCCAAGTGCCCAGAGCAGGAAGCCGAAATGCTGATGGCCACCTGCACAAAGGACATGGCAGAGGGCAAGGGATGCTAGAAAGGCCCAACCGCTGCAGCCCTCCAACCAGTGGGCCACTCAGAACCCAGAGACAGAATGAGGAGGGGGCCTTTGGGCAGGGCCATCAAGTGAGGGGAAGTGCCAGGGTCAGCAGCTGAGCGCAGAGTGTCCATCTGTTAGAATGACATTGCACCTTCAGTGACACGGGTCCGAAGAACTCTGAACCCAAACTCCAGGAAGCAGGTTAAAAGCCAGGACTAGCCCGTTATCTCCTGGACAAAGAAAACGCTGATGACGGACTCCAGGTCCCACCCAAGATAATTTAAGAACAAAGTGGAGTCCAGAGGAGCAGCCTCCTGGGTCCACCCCAGAACAAATGGGTTCCCTGCGGAACCTGCTCATGACCCCTGTCCCAAACACACCCTCCCCAAAGCAAATATTTGGCAAGGTCTGAACACATATCCCGGACAGGAGCCATGACTCAGGAGACGAGCCACAACCCAGAGGAGTGAGGGGTCTAAGGAAAGGGCAAGGAGTGTCCCCCCACCCGACCGGCTGGGCCTCCGGGAGAAGGTGCACTGGCCAAATCTTGACCGCAGAGGTGTCAGCGAGACAGGGCCCCCGCTGACCACAACCCGGCAGGCAGGAGCCGCTGGAAGGGCCCTCCGGAGTATGCCCACGGCTCATTGGCCAGCGAGGGCCAGTCTTCCTGAGAGGTACCATCCCTCCAGGGTACAGCCCAGCAGGGAGCCCGGGGAGGGGTGGGCTTCGGGTGCTGAGTGGGATGGGAGTTTCCTAAGCAAGGCCCTGTCCTCCTGCTTTCCATGCCAGGGTTTTGGACACAACGATGAAACCAGGTAGCGACGAGGCCCCTGATCAGCCTGGAGCTGTGAATTCCGAGTCCTGCTCTCCCGATGCACCCTATGGGGACTGGGTTTGGTGAGCTGTGTGAGGAGGCCAGTGAGCTGGAGAAAGGGACAGTTTCGCCCCAGGGTTCTGGTAAACCCCTGCTGGGGAACAACCCCAGGGTCCTTAAGGAATGAATGCATTTCCACGACAGAGCTGCCAGCCTCCCTCCTCACACCCTGGACCCCACAAAGGCTGGAGCAGCCCAGCCCCACTCCACCAGTTCACCCAGATGGGGTGTCTCTTCTACAACCCGGCCTCCCACGCAGGTGTCCCTCTCAGTCTGAAATCTCTGCCAGATGCTTTCCAGCTAAGCCAGAGGTGCAGGACACCCTGAGTGCTTCGGCATCTGGCTCTTCTGAGAGCCCGGGGCCCAGGGCCTGGCCGGCCCGAGCTGACCTGAAAAGCGCGGGGACCCACCTGGCTTCCGCTGCCGTGCATGATGTTTTCTGGGGTGTCGTAAACCTCAGACTCCATGCGCACATTCTGACTTTGCTCGTGATTCACTTGCACCCGCAGAATTCGAAAGGAAGACCCACCGAGGTCCAGGGCAATGAAATCTCCCTTTTCTGTTGAGGGAGACAACAGGTAGCACATCAGATTCAAGTATCACGAGGAGGTCACGTACCGTGCCCGCTTCCCCGGAGGCCCAGGCCCTCTTCTGCCTCCCCCTGCCGTGCGGTCCTCCCAGCTGGAAAGCAGGAGGAGGCAAACCTCACCTGAACCCCACCCTGGCTGGAAGAGGGAGCTAGAGGACCCTAAACTGAGCCCGGAGTCCTTGAACAAGCAGCTTCACGCTCAGCTGCAGAAGAATGAGAATACTGAATTAACTACACACGCTTTAATTCCTTACCTTACTTGAAAAATTGCACTGCTATCCACTAAAAAGGAAATAAGAAAAGAGAAGCATCACAGTCAAACTGGGATGAGGGGTTTTTCGACTCAGAGATAACCCTGAACTTGAGGGCCATCCCACGTCGGCTCTGACATCAGTCACCAGGAGCCGCAGCTCCTCTTAGTCTCGGTCACTTAGGAGTAGAAACTGCTGCGGCGACTACCTCCCTGATGACCAGTATGGGCAGTGACTAGGGGAGGCGGTCTGAGAGAATGGAGAAGTCGCTGAGAGACTATCCGCCAAGTTCACCAGGCGGCACCAAGGGAGGCAGGCATCCGAGCCTTTCAGCCGCCAGCAAACATCCTATCTAGTCACCGCACACATGCACCCCCCAGAAAAAGGTCATTAAAATCTGCTCATTTTACTCCACATACCAAGGTGACATTCCCACCGTCCCTTGAGCCAGGGTGAGAGAGCCATCCTGCCTCTGCAAGCCCCGTGGTCCCCTAAGCCCTCTTTCCTATGGCATCTTTTTTCTAGGGGAACATCTTTACTATTATTTAGGGAAAGGGGAGGAAGTAACAGCTCTACTGAGATATAAACCACATACTATACAATTAACCCACCTAGTGTACAATCGAATGGCTTTTAGTATATCCACAGAGTTGTGCAACCATCACTGCATCACTGTGATTAATTCTGGAACATTTTCATCACTCTTACAGAAACCCTGGATGTACCCTTTAGCTATTATCTCCCAATCCCTCCACCCCCCAGCCCTAAGTAACCACTAATCTACTTCCTATTTCTATTTACCTATTCTGGGCATTTCATATAAATGGAATCATGTAATATATAATCTTCTGTGAATGGCTTTTTTCACTTAGCAAAATGTTTCAAGGTTCATCCATGTCATAACATTTATCAGTAGTACTTCATTCATTTTTATTGCCAAACAATACTCCTTTATATGGATATACCACGTTTTGTTTATTGATTCATTGGTTGATGGGCACTTCAGTTGTTTCCACTTTTTAGAAAATATTATAATTAATGCTCCTATGAAAAACTGTGTACAAATTTTTTGTGTGGACATGTTTTCAGGTGTCTGATGCATATATACCTAAGACTGGAATTGCCAGATCAAATGGCAATTCCATCTTTAACTTTTGGAGGAAAAGCCACACAATTTTCCAAAGCAGATGCCCCATTTTATATTCACATCAGCAGTGGGTGAGAGTTCTGATTTCCCCACATCTTTACCAACACTGTTCTCTGACTTTTTGTTTTTGTTTTGTTTTGTTTTTTAGGTACCAGGGCCAGGGATTGAACCGAGGACCTTGTATGTGGGAAGGCAGTGCTCAAAGACTGAGCCACATTGGTTCCCCTCGTTATCAGACTTTTTGATGTAACCATCCTAGTGGATGTAAAGTGGTATCTCATTGTGGTTTTGATTTGCATTTCCCTAATGACTAATGATGCTGGGCATCTTCTCATGTGCTTATTGGCCATTTATGTATCTCCTTTGGATCAGTCTATTCAGATCCTTTGCCATCTGAAAAATTGGGTTTTTGTTTTTGAGTTGTTAAGAGTTCTTTATATACTCTAGATACCAGTCCCTTACATATATGATTTGCCAATATTTTCCCTGTTTTTTTTTTTTTTACTTCCTTTCAAGGGACTTTTTTTTTTTTTTTAAAGATTTATTTTATTTATTTCTCTTCCCTTCCTCCTCACCCCACCCCCCCCGGCCCCCATTGTCTGCTGTCTGTGTCCATTCGCTGTGTGTTCTTATCAGGCAGCACCCAGAATCTATGTCTCTTTTTGTTGCGTCAGTTCTCCATGTGTGCAGTGCCACCCCTGGGCAGGCTGCACTTTTTTTCATGTGGGGCGGCTCTCCTTGCGGGGCACACCCCTGCACAGGGCACCCCTGCATGGGAGGGCACTCCCTGCGTACAGTAGCACTGTGTGTGGGCCAGTTCACCACACGGGTCAGGAGGCCCTGGGGATCGAACTCTGGACCCTCCATATGATAGACGGACACTCTATCAGTTGAGCCACATCTACTTCCCTCTAGTGTCCACTGAAGCACAAATTTTTAAAAATTTTTGATGAAGTCCAACTAATCTATTTTTCATTTTGCTTTTGTACTTTGTTGTCATATCTAAAAATCCATTGCCAAACCTAAAGTCATGAAAATTTCTCCCTATATTTTCTTCTAAGAGTTTTGTAGTTTCAGGTCTTATATTTAGGTCTTTGATTCATTTTGAGTTTATTTTTATATATGGTGTGAGGGAGAGGTCCAACTCCATTCTGTTGCTGTGGCTATCCAGTTGTCCCACACCGTTTACTAAAAGGACTATTCTTTCCCCATTAAATAGTCTCAGCACCATTGTCAAAAATCATTTGAGGGAAGCAGATTTGGCTCAACTGATAGAGCATCCGCTTACCACATGGGAGATCCAGGGTTCAAACCCAGGGCCTCCTGTCCTGACCCGTGTTGTGAGCTGGCCCACGCGCAGCGCTTACATGCGCAAGGATACCCTGTCACACAGGGGTGTCCCCCGCGTAGGGGAGCCCCACATGCAAGGAGTGCGCCCCACAAGGAGAGCAGCCCCGCACGAAAAAAGCGTAGCCCCCCCAGGAGTGGACTCCGCACACATGGAGAGCTGATGCAACAAGATGACACAACAAAAAGAGACACAGATTCCGGGTGCCGCTGACTAGAATACAAGTGGACACAGAAGAACACACAGCGAATGGACACAGAGAGCAGACAACTGGGTGGGGGGGAGGGGTGTGAATGGGAGAAAAATAAAACCTAAATCTTTAAAAAAAAATAATAATTTGAGGGGAACAGATGTCGCTCAAGTGGCTGAGTGCCTGCTTCCCACATGAGGTCCCAGATTAGATCCCTGGTACCTGATAGGAAAGAAACACACAAATAAATCTTATTGGGAGGCAGATGTGGCTCAAGTGGTTGAGCACCTGCTTCCCACATATGAGGTCCTGGGTTCAATCCCTGGTACCTCCTAAAAAAAAATCAATTGACTGTAAATATCCTATTTTTAGACCCCCAATTCTATCCCATCGATCTCGATGCCTGTCCTTATGGCAGTACCACACTGTCCTGAGTACCGCTCCTCTGTTCTAAGTTTTCCCATCAGGAAGCTAAAGTCCTCCAACTGCGTTCTTCTTCTACAAGATTGTTTTGGCTATTCTGGATCCCTGGAATTGTTTATTATTTTTTTAAAATTGTAAAGGAAGCAGACGTGGCTCACGCGGTTGAGTGCCTGCTTCCCACACGGGAGGTCCTGGGTTCGGTTTCCGGTGCCTCCTAAAAACAAAAACCAAGCAAACGGACGAGAAAACTAACTCAGGGAAACCCATGTGGCTCAGTGGTTGAGCACCAGCTTCCCACGTTCAAGGTCCTGGTTCAATCCCCTATTCCCGTACCTCAAAAAAAAAAATTTGTAAAGGCTGTTTTGTTTTTTTTTCAAATAAAATTGACACATTTGTATCTGATATCACCAACCTGTAAGCTCTGACATGCTGCTTTATTCCTAGAAGTTAGAATACTGTCTAGCACTGAGTAAGGTCTCAACAAATGCTTGCCAAATAATTGAGGGTAGAAATGAATGAATGAACCAAAGAAGTCTTCCACTGAAGTTTTTGTTTTGTTTTGTTTTTTTAAATCTTAGTGCTGTTTTAGTTTATGATTTACTGGAAGATTTCCTGTGAAGATGCAAACTTAGAATACGTTGGATTCAGTCAGAGGGTTGGGTTTCCAGTCCATTCAATTTCTGTATTTTTTATTAGCAAAGTTGTGGGTTTACAGAACAATCATACATAAAAGGCAGAATTCCCTTTACCACCCTATTACTGACACCTTGCATTGGTGTGGTCTTGCACTGAATTTAACTGTCATTATTATCTTCTCTCTCAAGTTCCTTAGGAGTCTTTCCATCTGCCCTGGCATCCAAGGCCAGCTCAGCTGGGTGGCTGACCGATCACAAGGATTAGTGGCCTATTTATTCATTCATTCATTCAAGTCACCCCTGCTGGTTGGTGAATAAGCACAAAGCAGTAAAAGCAGCTGAGCTATAATCATGTAATTCACCTATCATACAATTTACCCATTTTATAGTATACAATTCAGTGGTTTTTAATATAGTCATAGACTTGTGCAACCATCACCACTATCCAATTTTTGAACTTTTCCTCACCTCCGAAAGAAACCCAATACCATTAGCAGTCACTCCCCATTTCCCCCCCCTACCTCCCCAGCCTACGCTTTCTATCTCCACAGACTTGCCCATTCTGGACATTTCATATGGCTTTTCTCACTGAGCAAAAGGTTCAAGGTTCACCCATGTTAAAGCACACAGCAGCACTTAGTTTCTATTGCCAAATAATATTCTGCTGTATGACTGTATCACATGACTCCGCAGACTTCAATCTGCTTTGGTGGTCCAAAGGAGAAAAACCAAGGGTAGAGGTGGGAGAATGATGAGGAACAGGCATCACAGAGCTGTGGGAAAATGAGACCCTGACTTTATGAATGGTTCACATCAGTTTAAGGTTTTCATTGGGCTCCCATCAGAATCCTAACACCCATGCTGTTTACACAACTACCAGGTTAAAAACCTGAATTGGGCATGAGGCGATTCCTCTTCTGAGGATGAGTTACTAGAATATCAAAAGCACTTTAATTGACCACCAGCTAATATTCAT
The DNA here is from genome assembly GCF_030445035.2 of Dasypus novemcinctus. NCBI lineage: Eukaryota > Metazoa > Chordata > Mammalia > Cingulata > Dasypodidae > Dasypus > Dasypus novemcinctus. The sequence goes on along the minus strand of NC_080678.1, from coordinate 78,372,923 downwards.
CGAGTTTTTCTTCACTCCTGCAACTGATAAAGTGCTTGGCGTACATCATTTTATTTTTAATCCACTCAAAACTATGAAGCAGACACTGTAATGGTCCCCATTCTATAGACAAGCAAGTCAAGGCTGGGAGTAACTCACCCAAACACACAGCTAGCAAGTAGCAGATCGAGAATCTGAACCCAAAGCCCAAGTTCATAACCATCGAGTTAAAACTGCCTCCTGGGCAGGCCTCGGGACAGGGCTCTCCCCAGGGATGGCATTCGAGTGTGCTGGCAGCTCGTCAGGGGTGTTCACATTTCTTTTCTGGGGCTTTTCTCAGTATCCATGACCCCTCTGAATACATCCAAGAAGCTTTTGTCTTTGTCTTGCTCTGTTCTTTCATGAAGATAATAAAAACTTATCTGGTGCAAATAATTATAAAACCATATGTGCATAGGGAAATAATGGGCAAAGTGAATACTATGTTAGGATGAAACTATGGGTGTTTTTTTGTTTATTTAACATTTATAGTTAATGAATTCATTTAATGTTTGAGTTTAAATACACACATTTGTTTATTCAATCTTTTACACTAGGTTTTCATCCTAATGTTTTAAAAAAAGGCATGGGGAGACCGGTCCCTGCTTTTTCAGTTGCCAGCTGAGTCAAAAATCTCATTTCAGTTGAATCAAAGAGCTAACCTAGAGAAAGCAGGTGCACGGTGCTGAAGCTGCGGTGCTGGCGGCCGGGAACTCCTGTTTGTGAGCACAGGTTGAGCAGCCTGCGCTCAGCCAGGCAAGGGGGCACGCTGCGGGCAGCACCTGTGCAGGACACAGGCCTGAAGTTTTTCAAGCAGGAGAAGTGAACAGTGACCTGGACTACATGGAGACCCAGGAGGAGCCTGGCCGTAGGGGTGCCTGGGGCTGGTAAGCCAACCTGCCGCCAGAGCCCACCCACGCCAGCTCTCCACTGCTTCCTTAGGCAACAAGCACGTGTCCTGTCAGCAGGGTCGCAGGGAGTTAGGGTCAGAGAAGGGTCGCCTTGAGATGTGAGGACAAGGTTCAACACACTCCATAAACCCTATAAATGGGAGTTGACAGAGTTGGGGGGGGGGCATGAGAAATAGCCCCTGAAGGCAGTCAGTTACAAGGTCCCGGTCAAGACCAGTGCTCTCTCTCCTGATCCTTCCCTCAACACAGATCCTGGTTCCATGTGAAGGGTGGGTTTTGTGTGTACTAAAAGAAGTGACATTTGGGAAACGGACTTTGGCCCAGTGGTTAGGGCGTCCGTCTACCATATGGGAGGTCCGCGGTTCAAACCCCGGGCCTCCTTGACCCGTGTGGAGCTGGCCATGCGCAGTGCTGATGCGCGCAAGGAGTGCCGTGCCACGCAAGGGTGTCCCCCGCGTGGGGGAGTCCCACGCGCAAGGAGTGCGCCCGTGAGGAAAGCCGCCCAGCGTGAAAAGAAAGAGCAGCCTGCCCAGGAATGGCGCCGCCCACACTTCCCGTGCCGCTGACGACAACAGAAGCGGACAAAGCAACAAGACGCAGCAAATAGACACCAAGAACAGACAACCGGGGGGGGGGGGGGGGGGGGAATTAAATAAATAAAAATAAATCTTTAAAAAAAAAAAAAAAAGAAGTGACATTTGACTTCTCTTCTGAAAATCACATCTGCAGCTCAGGAAATGTGGTACAAATATTAACTCACCTTCCTGGTTTAAGGATGACAAAGTTGAATGACTCACTCATGGTTCCCATGGGCAGGGCCAGGGCGTGCATCTTCTAACCTTCCTCAGTTGGATTATAAGCAACTTGAAGGCAAAGGTTCACCTCCCTTCCTCAAGTACTGAACCCAGCACATGGCCATCAACGAGTGTTTGCTGCTAGCTCAATAAGAAGTACCTGGGTCCAGCAGGGTCCATTCAGACCCGTACTCTGCCAGGCAGAGGACACCAGGGAATGCTCTCTGGTAAGGGCACAGATTTCCCGTAAGCTTCTGGATGTCTGGCATCTCTTTAGATAACTACCCTCCCATTTTTAATCTGTGAGATAGGGGGCAGGGCTGACCCCCTGCTTAGGCCCCAGGGGCACAGATGTGTGCACGTCCAGGTTTGTCCAGAGACAGCCTTCTCAGCCATCACAATTGGTTCAGAATCAGCCAAGTCAACCGACCACCACCCTTGCCAAGAATTTCACTCCGGGGAACGGGCATGCTCTTTCGCTGAGATGGCTGGCTGTAAGATGTCACCTGGGGTTGCAGCAGCCATCTCTGTCGTCTTAAGGGCCGAGTTGGCCGGAGAATGAAGCCAGTGCTAAGAAAATAGGGCTGACTGAAAGAATGACACAGGTGAATCCCTGGATATGGACGCCAACTCCAGTCTAGACTTCCCAGTTACGGAAACCTAGAATTATCCTTTTTGTTTAAACTAATTTTAGATTTCTTTCAGCCACAGCCAACAGGCTCCAAAGTTCAATATTCTTTATTAGTAAGTGAATGTGCCCCCCTAAATACCTAATTCCCTTCCGTAACAAAGGGGACCTATCGCCCATGAGTTTATCTCAGGTGGCCTCCCGATTCTAAGTGGCGTGGCCGGCTGCCCTGCAGCACAGCAACCGGCGCTCTGGGCTGTGGGCTAACCCACATTCTGGGTGGCTAGCCCACAGATGGGGGGTCCGAGTCAGCATGGAGACACTCTGCCTTCGCTTCCCCCAGCTGTCAGCCTCCACCCCCGTCACATCACAGGGATGCCAGTGACTCCTGTGAAACCCCTCCAGGGGCCTGACAGTGGGGCTCTTTGGACTGGCCACATGGGTTAGGAAAGGCCTCCCCAAAGAATTCTTGCAAAGTCAGTTATTAAATTACAATGATGATGATGACCGCAATGAGCCACCGTAACTCTTAGGGTGGCTCACAATTCCCAAAGCATTTTCACTGGATTCTCTCGACAGTCTTAAAAGGCAAGTAGGGCTGAGACTATCATGCCCATTTTTCAGATGAGGAAATGGAGACTAAGAAAAGTTAAGTGACTTCTTTAAGGTCACATAACTAGGAAATGCTACAGCCAGGGGTTAATCCAATGCTTTGGGTTTATAATTGCATTCCCCCCCCTTAACTTCACGTGCCCTCTTTCTGCAGCTGTGTGCTTCCTTCCCTCCACCACCACCCTCCCTTCAAATCTTTGGCCTCAAACTTCATTCCTGCTACTGATGTTTCCCGCATTTTCTATTTCCACTGAAGCTAGGAGAACCTCTCTTCAAGACAAGGCTCATTAAACAAAACATCCAACGGGCTCCTGGCAACTCTCACTTTCTAATGCCATTATTACTAGCAAATAATGGAAAACAAACATGGGGACAGATGTCTCACTTGAGTCCAAGCCTGCACTGGAATATAGGGCAAACAAAAACTCCATCCTCATGAAATGCCTGCCTTGGGCCTTCTTAATGAATTAATTTGGCACATGAGATATAAAGGCATTTCCTCCCATCTGTAATCTAGCTACTTGATGAGAATTCTACGCCTTCATCAAAAACCCACCTCTGCGGTTGTAAGTGAAAGCTTGTTGATTTAGAACACTAGAAATTCAGAGATGGAAAGAACTTACCAGATGAGAGAACTGCGGCAGAGAAAGGCAAGTGACTAGCCCAAATGCCACAGGAAAAGAAAGGAAATATTTTCCTTCCTTTGGCTAGAAACTAGTACTATGTATATTCAGAGCCCAAAAATAACTGACCACACTGCAAACCATTCTCCTTTGCATGAAAAAAGATAATGGTACCATTTAGGCTTCTAGCAAATATTCTTTGAACTTCTCCTTTGGGTAAAGAGCAGGCTGGGAAGCATGAAGGAGGAAGAAACATCCAACTCCATTTACCCTCAAAATGTATAAAATCTGATTAGTACCTATAATATCCTTAGTGATAAATGAGAAGGGGGGAAAAGGGAAGGTTTCATGAATGAGACCCAAAGTGAGCTGGCTCTCCTCAGAAAGGCTAGACGCAGGTGGGCAGCTTTGAAGAGGGACTTCTATTTAGCCAAGTCACCAGTGTTAAAAGGCTTCAGTATTTTCCTTCTTTTATTTATTATTCACACCTTTTCTCCTTCGAAAAGGATTTACAGCAACTAAAAGCTACTTCAAGGCTTAAAAAATTAATGTATATATAACTGAAGTGCAACTAAAGAAATAGCACTGCCCATAAAAAATAGCCAGAGAAGAAAAAATTAAATTGTAAAAATGGGCTGACCACACCAAAGCTTGGTGTGTACTTCCAGCTTTCTCTCCCATTTCTCCGCAAGCTTTGTTCTTTTCCCCATTTCCCAAATAAATTCTTTTTACTAGCCTAATAAAAAAAATTTTTTTTCAAAGGGCTGGGCTGATATATTTCTGAACAAAGTAAGTAGGGAAAGATCATCCAAACTGAGTCATTTTGGTGGTTCCTCAGAAAGTTGAATATAAAATTCCCGTAAGACTCAGCAATCCCACTTCTAAGTACATAGCCAAAAAAATCGAAAGCAAGGACTCAGACAGATGTTTGTACACCCATGTTTACAGCAGCATTATTCACAATAACCAAAAGGTGGAGGCAACCCCACTTTCAGCGGAGGAATTGGATAAACAAAATGTGGTATGTACATACACTGACATATTACTCAGCCATATACAAAGAATGAAGTCCTGCTACATGCCACAACGAGGATGAACCTGAAGACATCACGTTGAGTGAAAGAAGCTGGACACAAAAGGACAAATACTGCATGATTTCACTTACATGAAATTCCCAGAATACGCAAATTCACACAGAAAGCAGATTACAGGCTGGGGAGCCGGGAATAGGACAGGGAGGAATGGGGAGCTACTGCTTAATGGGTGCAGAGTTTCTGTCTGGGATGATGAAAAAGTTCTGTTGTTGGATGGTGGTGATGGTCACACAACACAGTGAGTGTAGTCAGTACCACTGAACTGTACACCTGAAAATGGTCAAATGGGAAATTTTCAGTTATATATATGTTACCATAAAAGCTAAATAAACATATATATTTGAACTCCAAGTCGTCCAGTACACCAGGGTCAAGATGAACTAGGAAAGAAAAGGTTCTCTCTCTGCCTTGGAAATCAAATCACCACATAAGCGGCAGGGGTATTTCTCTGCCATGTTGCGTTCCGCTGTATCCTTCAGTGGTTTGGGATGACCACTAATTCTGTCGCTGACTAATTACTACAGATGAAGCAGTGATTAAACATTTCAAAAAGGGAACAGCACCACGGACTACTACGAAGGAGACCTGTATTACGATTCTCCAGGGGGCCTCCTGAGTCTTGTTGATGAAGGAAGGGCAGGCGCAGGGGAAGAGGTGGTGGAGGCACTCACAGAGGGGCAGGGCTTGGATGGGGGCCCCCGCGACTGGGGCCTTGGCCCAATAGCCATCTCTCTGTGTGGCTGTAGGGACCCTTGTAATAGGAGTGTGGGCCGCAGGACACAGGAACTGAGCCCACCCACTAACCTGAGAAACAGCCATAAGCAGAAGGGCTATCCCAAGGAAGAAGCAGTCTGAGGGTGGAGCACCAGGGTGGCGGGAAGTGGGAAGGGTGCTGAGAGCACCGTCTGTGCACAGGAGGGTGGGTCCTTGCAGTTCAGGGCTGTGGTTCCACTCCCCTTCCTGCTTCCCTCCTCCATGCAGCTTTGTGCTCCTGAGCAGTCCCAAACATTCACCTGCATGAGCACTGGAGAGGAGAGAGGCCAAAAAGGAGGCAGGGGAGCCCCCCTCCTGCTGCTGGCTTCTGCTCTGCAAACCCTAAGAGTGTTTCCCCACATGGGAGTATTAACGCAAGTCGTCAAATTCAAGACACCGTTGACTGGTGACACACATCACTATTTTATGTAACACTGAGGTGCTGGTTTGAGTCTTTCGAGGACTCCAGAAAATTCTGTTCTTCAACTAACCCATTCCAGTGCACGTAAACCTACTGAATGTGGGACCTCTGGGTTAGATTCAGTTAAGGGGCCTTTTGAGCAGATGACTCTTTATTAGAGTGCTTCAATTAAGGGACCAGATAGTTTCACAAGTGATTTCTACCAAGCTTTTGAGAAGAATTAACAGCAATCCTGTTTAAACTCTTTCAAAAAACTGAAGAGGGGGGAAAATTACCCAACACATTTTATGAAGTCAACACCACCCTAATATCAAAGCTAGATAAAGATACAACAAGAAAAGAAAATTACAGACCAATCTCTCCAAAGAACATAGATGCAAAAATTCTCAACAAAATACTTGCAAATAGAATCCAACAGCATATCAAAAGAATTATACAAATCAACTAGTGGGATGTACTGCCAGTATGCAAGGGTGGTTCAACACAAAAAAATCAATTAATGTAACATACCACATTAATGAACTGAAGAAAAAAAAACATGATCATCTCAATCAATGCAGAAAAGGCATTCAACAAAATCCAGCATCCTTTCTTGATAAAAAACATTCTGAAAGAATAAAAAAAAAAAAATTCCCCAATACGATAAAGGGCATATAAGAAAAATCCACAGCAAACATGGAACTAAATGGGGAAAGGTTAAAAGCTTTTCTTCTAAGATTGGGAACAAGACAAGAATGCCCACTGTCACCACTATTATTCAACATTGTACTAGAAGTTCTAGCTAGAGCAATTAGATAAGAGAAAGAAAAAAAAAGGCATTCAAACAGGAAAAGATGAAGTAAAACTCTCACTAGTCACAGATGACAGGACATTTCATACAATTCTGAAATGTCTATGAAAAAGCTACTTAAACTAAAAACAAGTTCAGCATAGTAGCAGGATATAAGGTCAACAGGCAAAAATCAGTACATTACTGTACACTAGCTCTGAAAAATCTGAAGAGGAAATCAGGGGAAAATTTCAATTTACAATAGCAACGAAAAGTCTCAAATATCTAGGAAGTAATTTAACCAGATATACTGGACCTATGTTCAGAAAACTACAAAACACCGCTAAAAGAAATCAAAGACCTAAACTAATGGAAAGACATCCCGTGTTCATGGACTGGAAGACAAAATACTGTGAAGATGTCAATCCTACCCAAACTAACTGATAGTTTCAATGCAGTACCATTCAAAATTCCAACAGCCTACTTTTCAGAAAAAGAAAGGCAATTACCAAATTCATTTGTACCTGAATAGCCAAAAACATTCTAAAATAAGAAGAATGATATAGGAGGAATTTCACTGCCTGGCCTTGAAACATATTACAAAGATACAGTGGTCAAAACATCATGGTATTGGCATACAGATAGACACATTGATCAATGGAATAGAACTGAGAGCCCAGAAATAGACCCTCTACTCTATAGCCAACTGCTTTTTGACAAACCAACCAAGTGTGCACATTACTGGAACAAAACAATCTCTTCAACAAATAGTGCTGGGAGAACTAGATATCCATAACCAAAAGATGAGAGAGGACCCCTATCTCACTCCCTATATAAGAATCAATTCAAAATGGATCAAAGACCTAAATATTAAAGCCAGGACCATAAAACCACTAGAAAAAAATGTAGGAAGACATCTTAAAGACATTTTGGTAGGTGGTGGTTTCTTGGATCTTCCACCCAAAGCACAAGCAACAAAAGAAAAAATATAGATAAATGGGACCTCTTCAAAATTAAACACTTGCACATCACAGGACCTTGTCAAAAGGGTGAAACAGAAGCAGACTCAATAGGAGAAAATATTTGGAAATTGCATGTCTGAAAAGGGTTTAATATCCATGATATATAAAGAGATGCTATAACTCAACAATAAAAAGACAAATGACCCAATTAAAAAATGGGCAAAAAACTTGAATAGGCATTTGTCCAAAGAAGAAATACAAATAGCAAAAAAAAACACACACATGAAAATAACGTTCAACATCACTAACAATTACAGAAATGCAAATCAAAGCAACAATGAAATGTCATTTCACACCTATTAGAATGGCCACTATTAAAAAGACAGAGAACTACTAGTGTTGGAGAGGATGTGGAGAGATAAGAAAGCTTATTCACTGGTGGTGGGAATGTAGAATGGTACAGCCACTGTGGAGGACTGTTTGGCAGTTCCTAAGGAAGTTGAATACAGATTTACTACATGACCTGGCAATACCAGTACTGGGTATATACCCAGAACTAAGAGCAGTGACACAAACAGACATTTGCACACCGATGTTCTTAGTGGCATTATTCACAGTTACCAAAAGATGGACAACAACCCAGGTGTCCATCAACCAATGAATAGATAAACAAATTGTGATGTAAATGTATGAAGGAATAGTATACAGCTAATAAGAAGAAATGAAGTTGTGAAGCATATGACAACATGGATGACATTATATAGAGTGAAGCAAGACAGACACAAAAGGACAAATAGTGTATGACTACATTATTACAAACTAAATATAATGTGCAAACTCCTGAAGTTAATAACTAGAATACAGGTCACCAGAAAACAGAATGAGGTTAGAGAATGAAAGTTGAGGGTTAATCTATGCAGAATTGGTAAAAAGGTTGTTTGTAAATCTTTGGAAATGAATAGAAATGCTGAAACCACATTTTAGTGTTTGTAACTAGCAGCACTGATATATGAGTATGACAGTGGTTGAACACGAAAGTCTAAGGTCCTGAATATTACTAGATGGAAAGCTAAAAATGTAACATGGCACTGTATAGCATAGCAAAAGTCACATAAAATATAAGTATGGGTAATATTGCATACATAAGACTTTTTCCTTGAAACAGAAAAAATGTATGTTAATGTTAGAAGATGTTAATATTAGGGAAAAATACAGCCAAAGCAAAATTCAGACAGTAGTGTATAATAATATATTAATAATCTTCCATTAAGGATAAAAGAAAAAATGAAATTTATTAAGTGAAAGAAACTAAAGGTACTACATATTGTTTGACTCCATGTATATAAAATATAAATATAAATAAATTAGAGAGATAGAAACAGAATAGCTATATGGCAAGGGAAGCATAGAGAAATTGAGAGGTGATTATTAAGGGGTACAGTCCTTTTTTAATTGTTTTTCTATTATTTTATTGGAATAAAGAAAATGCTCTAGTAATGATTGACGAAATGAGTGCACAACTTTGTGATTACCATATACCACTGACTGTATACTTTGGGTAGATTGTATGCTTTATTGATATGTGTGAATGCCCCGGCCAGCGGGGCTGCGAACTGGGGCTCGTGGCTTGCGTGGAGGAGAATGATGAGACAGGAGACGCGAGGAATGACAGCGAGACAGGGTGAGGATCAAGCTGCAAATTTTATTGAGGGGAACAAAGGATATATACTCTTGGGAAAAGGAGGGGTAATGGGTGGAGGTGAAAGTTAGGGATTGGTTGTGGTCACTACTGATATGTAGAGTGGGTTTCAGTTTACCTGCCTTGTGCCTGCGCACTGCCTTGTCAGCCTGGGCAGTGGCGGGAAGACAGAGAACAAAGACCTGAAGGGGAAGAAGAATGAGGAAGTGACAAGGCAGATTTGGATTCTGCCATGTTGTGGGACCTGACATATTGTGAGGGGCTAATTATAGTTTGCTTAATTGAGAGGGTTGGCTCTTCTCTGGCAGCCGTGCTACTGATTCTTGCTGAGTTCGACATACATTCTTTTTATCGCTCCCAACAGATATGTATCAATAAAGTTGATTTTTTAAAAAGCCAACCCATTTCTGGTATATGGCACTGGCAGCCTTTGGCTAACAAAGACAACTAAGAAAGAAAAAACACTGCCAAAAATAATTTTAAGATGTGATCCATTGGACAACATATTGCTGATTTCAGAGATACTCGAGCGGAAAGGCATGAGTGTTTTGAAATAGATAAATATATGGTAACAGATAAAAACGGTTTGGGATAAAATAGCTTTCTTCCTTCAGGACTTCTCAGGGCCTTGAGTATATTGGTGTCTCAGGGCCTTTAGTATATCGGATCTCTAAGAGAAGGCTGGAGAAAGTTGTATTTCCCAAATGAATGTGTTCTGGGTCTTGTTTGAGGAGGAGCGATAGGGGCAAACTTGAATCCACTTGGAGACTCTCAGTCCTGGAAATGGTTTGTGGAGAGGGAGCGCCCCCAGCTAACATCAGATCCTAGGCAGGGGCTGACTGACAGCACCATTCAGAGAGAAGGATGCCACCTCCTCCTCAGACGTGTCTGCCCTGGGCCGGCACAGCAGATCAGGTGTCCCGAAGGGATCAGGTATAGTTCTGAGCTCCACCAAGCCAAGCCAGAACAGGTGCTCTCCTGGGGGCTGCCCACACCCACCTCAGCTCCCCTTCCCCTCTCTCAGCTGAAAGCAGGGCACAGCCACATCTCTCCTACAACTCTGAAACTGCTAAACCTGGAAAGGCTCAAATGCTCCTGGATATGGGCTCCATCCAGGAAAAGCAGGATCCAACCAAAAAGGTCTCTTGACCCCAGCCAAAGACGTCAGAACAAAACCCAGTGCCCTCCATGGGTGGGTCACCCTGATGGCCACCATCTCTCGGGCAGTTCTTAAAAAGCTAAACTGGCCCAGCTTGATCAAGCCGTATGATCTTGTGGCACCCTAGTGGCCTCTCCCCTACCCCTCATAGCTCGGCACTGATCAGCCTGTCCTCCCAGTGTGGATCCCTGGTCCCAGTACCAGAGGGAGCAGAGTAACCCTGGGAGCATATCTGCCTGGGCCCAATCTGCCTGGGGTGGCCTAAAGGACTCGCTGTCCCAGAACTTGCCCTGCATGTGGACAGCGGCTCACAGAGCTCTCCTACAGAGAGCTGTGGGAGAGCAGCCAAATGGCAGTGTGGGGAAAGGGACTGCTGGCGTAGGACATATAGTGCAGAGCTCAGGACCCCAAGGAAACTGTTTCCTAGGGAAGAGGGGAAATTTGTAACCAAGTAAGTGGAGGAATTCCTAGGGCCACCCAAGCATGCCCAAGACAAAAAGCTTGCTCAAAAAGGATCAGGATGGCCCCTAGGCTTTGGCCTCAAGCTATTCTCTATAAGTCATCGTATGATGGATAAGCTCTGAAGAACACTGGCACTGGTCAATCCACAAAGACTAGGAAAGGTGTTTCCTTTCTTTCCTCTTTTTTTTGGTTGTTGTTGTTAGTTCCTGGCATTCAAGGAAAGCTCTGTCCTAATACTAGCTGGAAACAAGCTTAAGGAACAGATACCTCAGAGTCTAAATTCCAGATATAACACCCTAAATATCAAAACATCCAGGTCGCAACAAAAAATTACAAATATACAAGGAAAAATAGGAAGCGATGACCCAGGCAAGGAAGACTATTAAAGCATTGAAAAAAAACATCAATGAAGAGGATCAGACCTGGGACATACCAGACAGACATAAAAAAGGTCCTGGGGAGAAACGGATGCGGCTCAAGTCATGGAGCTTCTGCCTACCATATGGGAGGACCTGGGTTCGATCCCTGAAGCCTCCTGGTGAAAAAGAAGAGAAAGTGTGCCCGCACGGCAAGCCAGTGCCAGCACGAGTGCCTGCGTGGTGAGCCAGTGTCCCACACAAGTGAGTCACGCAGCAAGACGATACATCAAAAGAGAGATAAGGCAAGAGTCAAGGTGAAGTGCAGGAGACCAGGAACTGAGGTGACGCAATTGACAGGGAACCTTTCTCCCCATCAGAGGTCTCCAGGATCAAATCCCGGTGAATCCTAGAGGAGAGAAAATGAGAAGAGAAGACAACACAGACAGCAAAAACAGCATGACAGGAGAAAGGGAAGGGGGAGAAATAAATCAATAAATCAATAATCAATAAATCAATTAATGAATCTTTTTTTTTAAAGGTCCTGGGGAGCAGATGTAGCTTAGTGGTTGAGCGCCTGCTTCCCATGTATGAGGTCCTGAGTTCAATCCCCAGTACCTCCTAAAAAAAAAGGAAAGGAAAAGAAAGATTCTGAATATGCTCAAAGAATTAAAGGAAAATGTAGACAAAGAACTAAACCAGGAAAATAATAGATGAACACACAGAGAATTATCAAGAGAGATGGAAATTATAGAAAGGAACCAAACAGAGCTGAAGACCACAATAACAGAAATGTAAATTCCCTAGAGTAGTTCCACAGAAGTTTGGAGCTGGGAAAAGAAAGAATAAAGAACTTGAAGATAAGAAAATTGAAATCATTCAGTCTGAAGAACAGAAAGAAGAATGAAGAAAAGTGAACAGAGCCTTAGGAAGTTGTGGGACACCATCAAGCATACCTACACAAGCATGTGGGAGTCCCATAAGGAGAAGAAAGAAAGAGGCAGAGAGAATATTCAAAGAAATAATGGCAGGAACTTCCCAAATTTAACAAAAGATATAAATATATACATCCAAGATGTTCAATGAACTCTAAACAGCAACAGCATAAACCCAAATAGACCCATACTGCAGCATATTATAATGAAACTGTTGAATGCCAAAGAGAAAGAGAATCATGAAAGCAACAAAAGAGAAGCAACATGTCACATACAAGGAAGCCTCAATAACATTAAGTGCCTATTTCTCATCAGAAACCACAGAGGCAAAAAGGTAGCGGGAGAACATATTTTTTAAATGCTAAAAGCAAAAAACTTCCAACAAATCCCCATCAGTAGGCCTTACTTTGGAATTTATATTCCCCAATATAACGGAGTCAGACTCATTTATAGTTTCCCTACACATGGCTCTTCTGCCCCTTTTATTTGAACCTATAATTAGAACTATAATTGTTAAATATATGTCCCAGAGACTTAAATCTTTTGTCCATCCATGTGCCAGTTGAGCCCTGAATCCCAGCAGCGTTGCAACACCTACTCTCCAGTTCATAGGACTCACCCAGGACAACTAACAAGGAGATGACGATAGACAAAAACCATCCCAAGAGAGAGTGTCTGCAACTGTAAGCAAGATAGTTCCATCCATCTGCCCCCATGGGATCTAAGCCCCTCTCAATTAGCAGCAGAGTGGGCATCACCATCCCAAAATGAACAATGGACTAAAGTAGACTATTATTATTCTACTATAGATTTATTATAATTCTAGCAATTCTTTTATCATTAATATAAAAGCAGTGGCTCCCAGAGGTTCTGCAGGGAGGGAGAGGCAAGAATAGGTGTAACATGGGGGCATTTTCAGGACATTGGAATTGTCTTGCATTACATTACAATGATGGATACTGGCCATTATATATTTTGTTATAACCTACAAAATTGTGTGTGACAGAGTATAAACTATAATGTAAACTATAGTCCATGGTTAGTAGCAATGCTTTAAAATATGTGTTCATGAATTGTAACAAATGTACCATGCTAATGAAGGATGTTGTTAATGTGGGAAAGTGGGGGTGGAGGGTGTGATGATATGTGAATCCCCTATATTTTTTATGTAATATTTATATAATATAAAGCTTCTTTAAAAATAAAAATAAAAATTTTTTAATTAAAAAAAAAAAACTGCCAAACAAGAATTCTATATCTGGCAATACTGTCTTTCAAAAATGAAGGCAAGATTAGGACATTCCCAGATAAACAAAAACTGAGGGACTTCATCAACAGCCTTACAAAAGATGCTAAAGAGAGTTCTCCAGGTTGAAGGGAAAGGACAATACCTGATAAATCAAAGCTGCAGGAAGGAATAAAAGATCTCTGATAAGAGTAATAACAGGTAAATATAAATGCCGATATCACTGTATTTTTGGTTTGTAACTCTACTTCTTTTTACTTCTTACAGAATTATAAGAATAATGACTATAATATAAGAATGTTCTTTAACAAAGTGCTAAGAATACATTGATGCACGGAAAATAACAACTAATGTAATTTATGGACAATAGTTAAGAGTAATATTGTAATACTTTGCAGCAAGGGCAAGAAGATACTATTTCAATACTAAGGGACAATAATGGGGTGTACAAGGGGGTAAGAGATTTTTCCTTTTGGAGTAATGAAAACGTTCTAAACTTGACTGAGGTAATGACAGCACAACTCTGATGAAAATGAGAGCCACTGAGTGTATACTCTGAATGGACTGTAAAAGCATGGGTCCGTACACACAGAGGATCTAGTGGAGGATGATGCACTGTGGTTAACAGGACAAAGATGAGAAAGTTTTCTCCTAAATGATAACAAATATGTAATACTAATTTAGGGTTTTAATAACTGGGGGGGGGGAGGTTGGGGTAAAATACACCAAATATAAGCTATGGCCTATAGTTAGCAGTAATATTTTGACAATGCTCTTTCATAGTTTGTAACAAACGTTTCACAATAATGTAAGGGGTTGGTGGTAGGAAGATGTATGTGAGCTTTATATGATGAAATGCACATTTGTTTTGTAAATTCACAAATTTTACTATACAATTATTGTTTATGTATGTTCATATATGGATGATATACTTCAATAAAATCTTATTTTTAAAAAGGCAAAGGATAAATTGTAATGAGAAAGCAGTGGTTTTGGACTCATTGCATACAAACATGAAACTGGTGACAAGAACTACATAAGGTCGGGGGGCAGACAGGTATAGGAATATAGTTTGTGTATACCACTGAAGTTAAGTTGGTATCAAAGAAACAAGATTGTTAAAGATTTGGGATGTTAAATTTAAGCCCCATAGCAACAACAAAGAAAATATCAGAGCATATATAAGCTCACAGAGACAAAGAATACAGGTTGCCAGGGGCAGTGAGGACAGGGGTAGTGGGGAGTTAAAGCAAACTGGGTATAGGGCTTGTTTGGGGAAATGGGAACGTTTTGGTAGTGAAAGGTGGTGAGCGTACCACAGTATTGTGATTGTGATTAATCCCATAGAATGGTATGCTTGGGAGTGACTGAGATGGGAAAGTGTATGCTATATATGTATGTTCACAAAATTAAATTTTTTAAAAAGGGTAAAAGAGCAACTAAAGAGACAATGACAATTAAATGTAATACATGGTCCTGGATGGGATCTAGCAAGAGGAGAAAAAGCTCAAAGGGACATTATTGGGACATAACGAAAATATCAATTATAGACTGTAAGTTTTATATCAATGTTATATTTCCCGAACTTGATAAGTGCACTTAAGGTGGGTACAGTAAGTGAAAATCTTTGTTCTTAGGAATGCACATGGCACTACACTATACTTAAGTACTTAAGTTTAAGTGTTCAGAAAGTGGATAAATTGACAGATGATGGATGGAGGGATGGATGGATAGACGGAAGGAAGCAAGAGTGGGAGGGAGGGAAGGAGGGGAGGAAAATATGGAAAATGTGACAAAATGTTAAAATTGGTAGATCTCCAAAAAAAAAATCTGGTGGATCTGGGTATCTGGGGGGATAGAGGTATGCCAGAGTTCTCTGAATAGGGTTCGTATTATTTTGTTAACTGTACTGTTACGTTTGTAAGTATTTCAAAATAACAATTTTAACAAAAAAAGCTATAGTGCTAGTAACCAAGACCAAAAAGAACAAAAGGAAAAAGGCAAACAGAGCAGATTTCTAAATAGCAAAGAAACAACGTGATAGGTGTGTGTGTGTGAAATACACCCCATCTGTGACCACTGCTGACAGTAAACAGCACACGCCCTTCATCAGCCTTGGAATCACTGTTGTGATTTCTGAAGGTCACTGTGGCCAGTCGGCTCCAACAAACCATGCACATGTCCAGCTTCTGTGAATGTTGGCGGCAACAGCTGCAGTCTTCCTGACCTCCGTTTTGCAGGCTGCACACCAGATGCCCCAATTCCCTGCTTTCAGCATGAGTGTCCACAGCAGGGAAGTAGGAGAATGAGTGGTGAGCGTCAAGCTCCTCACAACCCCAAGAGAAACTTTTCTTCCTCATAACCTCTCTCCCTTTACTGCAAGCCTGGGTCAAGCCAAAACCACCACTGCAAACTAATAACTGCAGTCAGTGGGGCAGCCCAGGCTGCACCTCCCAGCCTCTCCACTCTGCCTGGTGCAGGGGCTGATGCCCCAGGAACACAAACCCATGGGAGAAAAAAAATTTTTTTTTTTTCAATTCCACCTCCCTTTTCCATTTCTCTGCATTGGGGACTAACTGATTCAGCATTACATAATTTGTTTCAAAGGGATTCTTGACTCTCACCTTTGAATCTGAGACCCACTTGGCTACTAAGATTTTACTTATCTGGGGTACTAAAGGGGGTCCTTGGTGCCCTGATGGAGAGATTCTCCTAAAATGAAACCTTCATGTTCTAGAGATTTTCATGTACACAAGTCATCAGGGCAACCTAACAGCAACTGTAAGACCCATAAACACTACACTTTCTCAAGTATCACAGGCCACTAGAAGTCAGGCCAATGGGGGC
The DNA here is from genome assembly GCF_030445035.2 of Dasypus novemcinctus. Classification (NCBI taxonomy): domain Eukaryota; kingdom Metazoa; phylum Chordata; class Mammalia; order Cingulata; family Dasypodidae; genus Dasypus; species Dasypus novemcinctus. The sequence continues at coordinate 78,356,634 of NC_080678.1, read as the reverse complement.
AGGTCGGCCATATCTAACCATGGTACCCCAATGCCTGGCACATGACAGTGTTCAGCACACATCTGTTGGATAGGTGGATGCAGGGAGGGAGGATGGAGGGAGAATGAAGGGAGGATGGATGGATGGATGGATGGAAGACCTGATGAATGGAATGGCAAGAGAGAGGGAAGGAGGGAGGGAGGGAGGGAGGGAGGGAGGGAGGGCAGGAGGATGGAGGGAGAATGAAGGGAGGATGGATGGATGGATGGATGGATGGATGGATGGATGGATGGATGGATGGATGGATGGAAGACCTGATGGGTGGAATGGCAAAAGAGGGAGGGGAGGAGGGGAAAAGGGAGGGAGGAAGGGGGAGAAATGGTAAAGACAGTTCTGGTTTCACAGAATATTTAGCCCTCAGAGCCCAAAGTCTGGTTGAGAGACTCACCTGAACCATCAGGAATGGACCTTACAAACGTTGGCAACATCTTGAGTGTGGCTGTTGGATTAAAATCTCGGGAGAGGCCATTCTCCATTTCCTTCTTGAAGCGAGTCATGATATCTAACAGAGTATCATCGGAGAGCCGCATGGCGTACAGATACTTGTCAATCTGGTGGGAAGGATGAGAAGGAAGGCACGTGAAACTGAGGCTGAAGATGGCTATGTCAGTTCGAGACTGGTTGGGTCAGGACAAGGCAGCCTGAGGTGCCCTCCTGGCCGAGACAATCAGTTCCTGCTCATGCTGAAAAGTCCACAACTGGCACATCACGGGACCATCACCAACTGTGAGACCCAGAACAGGATCTGTGAATGCTCTGAGCCCCAGTTCCTCACCTGTAAAAGGAATGGCTGGAACCAGACGATCTGTAAGTCCCTCCAACCTGGAATGGGACAGGAAAGCTGCCCTTAGAGCCCCACAAGAACATGACAGAGACAGGTCTGTCCCGGACCTTCACACCTCAAGCCTCCACAGGACTCTTTACCCCTGGGGGAAGTGGCCATCCTCACGTGGAGGCCGTGCAGCAGAGGGTAAAATGAGGGCTTTAGAATCAGCTCCCTGCATTCAAATTCAGCTGTCACCAGCTGCATGAATCTCAATTTCCTCAACTGAAAAACCATGATAAATAGGACCTAATTCACAGGAAGTTTGAAGATCACATTAGCTGGAGAACACTTAGAACATAGTAAGTGCTCAATAGACATCAGCTATTTATTACTCACGTGTGGCTATGGTATCAGTGGGTTTCCTAGGATAGGACTTTCAGGCTGATGAAAATGATGGCCAAAGGGCTAGAACCCTCCACAGAAAATGGGGAGGCAGGACCACAGCACAGAGACCTTAACAGCACCCGCAGAAGTACCCGTGTCCCAGGGCCAATGTGCTCATGGCTCCAAGTCGGACCACTCTCCACTCCCACCCGTGGATGGGACCTGTGTTCTCTGTTTTCAAGGTTCCCAAGCTCCCAAACTCAGGCCCCCTGGGACAGGCAGAGGGGGAGCAATCATTCCATTGCCAAGTCAGTGGTTGTTCCTCCTTCATAGTTTACCATTTATTTTCTCAGAAAATGTTTACTGGGCACCTACTATGTGCCCGGCACTGGGCCTGTCCTTGGAGCACCTGTCCCGGGGAGTTCACCAGCAGTCCCTTTGCCTCACCATTCATTCTTTCCACTAGTCAGCTTAAGAACCAGGTACCTGATTACTGATGATTCATCTATCACAATGGTTTCCATCTCTAATCTTTCTTCCTTCCCACCATCTTCTATACCACTACCACATCAGCCTCCTTCAAAACACCCAGATCAATTCACCCCCCTGCTCAAAACCTTGCTATGCCTCTCCATTTCTGAGGCACCAAAGCTCTGCAGCCCAGGTTTGGCTCCACACCCTCTGAACTCCAGCCAAACCACCTCTACCACTCCTGTAAGTGCCCGGGCCTTCCTGCTTCTGTTGTCACCTCTGTCGGAAATGTTCTACCTTCCCTGCCCAGCCGTCCAAATCCTACCTGCCCTTCAAGGCTCGAATCAGATGTCTGAATCCCTCAGGCTGGGCCCCGCTTCCCTCAGCAAGATCTAGCCTGGATCACGGCTTTCAGGGCCTGCTCCGTTCACCTTGACCTCCCAGTGCCCCACACTGTGTCCTGCACACACAAGGCTCCGAGAGGATGGAGGGGCATATTTATGACTTGGTAAGCCTGAAAAGACCTTGACACTGATTGCTCATGCTTACCTTACATCCCAACTCAAGGGCAGAGAGGCCTCCGCTAGGTCATTTCTGCAGCCTCGTGACCCCTCCCAGGCTCTGCCTGTCCCCTGCCTCACAGACAATCAGGCAAGAGTCTCCCCAAAAGTCCCCTGCAACCAAAGACCATCCCTGCCCCACCCCCGACCTCTCCTACTGCAGCTACTTTTTCCTTTTCTTTTTGAGATAAAGCAACTCAAGGAAGCACCATCATAAACCACCTAGCACTGAAACAGAAGTTGCCTGAATCACGGCCTTGGGAGGACAGCCACACCCCAGCCTACCCCCAGGGCACCACCTCGGGCTGCAGATCAGAACCGGCCTTGCCAACATGGCGCCGCGGTCTGGGTGGGGGATCATGACACAAGCGTGTGTGTGCGGGCGACGACGCACTGTTCAGAGAAGGCTTCCTGGAGGGGCGATGTTAGGGCTTCCAGGCACAACAAGAGCATGTGCGAGGCCAAGGTGAGGGAGAGTAGTTTGTTCCACAAACAGAAACAAATTCAGTGTGCATCAAGCAGACAGCGTAATGAAGAAAAGACTGAAGGCCTGGATTGTGCAGGGCCTTACGAGGCACGTGAACAAATATAGACTCCACCCCAGCTCGGAACAGCTTTAACAAGAATACAAAGGTGGGATTTGTGTTTTAGCAAGATCAAGCTGTCTGGGTGGAGAACAGACGGGGCAGGAGCAAGACCGTGCAAAACCGTGACACTGCACTCCAGCGTTTTGGACGCGCTTCCACTCCCACACTCAGCACGCAGCTCAGTGATCACCTGTTTACTGACATGTCCATCTCTTCCGATAATGTTTGAGTGTCACAGGAAAAGGCAACATGTTTAATGTACCTTTGAAACTCACCCAATGTTGCCTGGCACAAAGGAGGGATTCAATAAATGTCTATTGGATGCTGAAATAGTATGTACCTTGTCATTATATTGTGGTTTATTGAATATCAAGTGCTTCCACGTACACTATATTATTTTACCTTTAAACAACCCTGTCTAGGACACATTCTTAGTGTCCATTATACAGATGGAGAAACTGAGGCTCCAAGAAGCTAAGTGATTATCAAAGCGCACAACCAGGGTTTAGAGCTTGTACCTGCAAACCTAATGTTCCTTCCTTCAGTCATCCCCATCCTGGGGGAAAGGCTGCTCCTCCTATTCTGAGGGCAGGCCCAAGTAAAGCTACTGAAGTTTTCCAGTCAGAGAAAAGCTTTCAGGAAAAAACAGGGCTCTTGGTAGCTCCTTGGCCACCTTGTTTCCCAAACTGAAGTGCAGCTCAGCAGACACAGATCTGAGAGTCCCGATGTTTTCCGCAGCAGAGTCCAGAAGCTCAAATGAGGAAGCAGGTTGGGGACACAGAAGGCAACCCGGTGTCCATGCTTCCATGGAAGCAGGGCAGTCGCCCTCTTTGTAATACATTTCATGAGTCATCATGTAGCACAACCTCTCTCAGAAGAGATATGGAAACTGGGGCCAAGTGGGGGTGTGACTTGGGCAGAGCTGGAACTGAAACTGAGGGCTCTTGGATGTCAGTGAACTGAGGCTGAGTGAAGGGAGGCCCTTTCCACCAGTCCTGGCCAAGGGAGAAGCCACTCCTCTAGTGTCCCCAGGCTGCCCAGCCAAGCAGGCACTGGGTGCAGCATTCAGCAAATGGACACCAAGTGGGCTGGGACTGTAAGTATTAATAGCTGGGAAGCATGGGACCAAAGCACAGGCCAAGAGACATTTGCAGAACAGGCTCGGGGCCCAGGGTGCCCAGCGCCCAGCTGAACAAAGGGTGTCTTTCCTCTCATTCAGATCAGCTCCTCTCATTCAGATCAGCTCCCCTGGCACCTGGCCAGGATGCCTCTGAACCCATCCAGCCTCTGTCAGCCTGGGAAAGAGCCTGAGAATGCAAGGTGAATGGGACGGAGATAGGAAGGAAAGGCAGTGGGGAAAAAAAAATAAATTAATGCTCTGCCCAGTGGCTCCAGATCTTGGCAAGGCTGCACTCTACAAGAAACCCAGTAAGAAAGTTGCTATTTCCTATATGAGGTGGGGCCGGGAGGCCAGAAGAGGAGAGACGAGGCTAAGGGACAAGACCCACAGAGGCAGACTTCTGGGCTCGGGGGTTTTGGCCGGTCAGTCTGTGGTCCTTTCAACTTTTCTATACCTGTTACCCTCTCCACGGCATTTCCAGATCTGTCCCTCTGTCCCCTTCCCCTCTCCACCTCATCCCTCGTCTCTCTCTCTAGCTCTCTTTCTCTCTCTTTCACACACACACACACTCACATTTCCACAATCCTTCCCCTCCTCTTGAGACACTGCCTCCAAACCACTGCTGCTTTACCGCTTGGGCCAAATGACAGAACCCAAAGAATCCCCTTGATCTTCCAACTCCCCAGCCCACACATCTTGGAGATGGAGAAAGCAGTGCAGGACCTTCTGGCTACAAACCTCAAGCCTTTGGAACATGTCAGAGGCCTGAGGCTCCCAAGCTCTACTCTCACATGGTGTCTGAAACAAGCAAGTGGGACTACGGTCAGGCTGGGAAGGGAATGGGGGGGCAGAGGCCCCATCACACACCCAGGGCTGGGTCCTGCAGACTCTTGCCTGCCGAGGAACGCCATCCAGCCACCTGGGTCTCTCCCACCACTTCCTGAGGACCGGGCCCTTCCTGTGCGGGTACAGGCCAGGTGGGCTGCTCAGGGCAGGGGCTCCTGCCCAAATCCTGTCCAAAAACTTGCCCTGGGTTATCCTTCTTGTGGACCAAGAAGGCCCTGAAGCTTTCTTTCAACAGCTCCAGGAGTTGGGCCACGGGAAAGGGAATGTGAGGCAGAGAGCAGAGCCTTGCCAAGGCCCCAGACCCAGAGTCTTCCAGCCAATGAAAGAACCAAATGGCGCAGTACCAAGCTAAACTCACAAACAGTCCTGTGTCCCGACCCCACCCCACCTCCTGCTCCCAAAAGAACAGTGCACATAGACCCAGGAGCAAAGAGATGCGCCAACACCAAAGTCAAGACCAGACATGCCCAAGGGAATGTCCCAAGGGTACAACCCAGTCCTGGCAGGAGGTGCTGGTAACCACTGGCGACCAGGCACGTTCACCCCCTGGAGGCAGGGGACGAGGACATGGAAAAGCCTCACTCCCTCTCTCATCCATTCTCCGGTGAGGTGGAGAATGAGGCAGAGCCAAGAGACTTGACGTTTCCTTTGCAAAGAAAGTCAGGAGCCCGGCAGTGAAGGGTTAAGAGGCAGGCTTGCTTAAGGGCTGGGCGGAGATTTCAACAGCGGCTTCGCTTCCCCTTCTTAAAGAGACCGACTCCTCAGCCGGAATGGGTCCTGGGTGTACAGAAAGGACTTTCACATATATTATCCCATTTGAACTTCACAGCAGAGATGAAATGAGCTGAGATGTAAGGTGCCGGCATGAAGTAGGTGCTTAGTATGTTAGTTCCCTTTCTCCATTGACAACACCCAGTGACGTAAGCAGGATATATATAATTATCTCCATTTTACAGGAGAGGAAATTGAGACCCAGTGACTCACAGCTACAGAGTTTATAAGTGGCAGGTGGGTCTAGAATCCAGGTCTCATAACCCCTCATGTGGGGTTTCTTCTTTCCCACGTGGTGGAAGGAACATATACGCTTTGGAGGAAAAGAGCTGGGTTCAAATTCAAGATCAGCCACTTATTAGCTGTGTGATTTTGGACAAACCCTGAGCCTTGGTTTCCTCACTTTTAAGATGGTGATAATACCTCTTCATCCCGAGGGTAACAGGGAGGATTTTAATAATGTGCTGAGAACAAAGCAAGCAACAAGTGTCATTTCTCTTCTGCCTACCCCTATGAAAGGGACATCATCATGTCCCCAACTCCTTTTACCTAAATATCTAGAAAAATGCACCCAACTACCAAGCATTATTGACCCATTTTGTAGAAGAAAAACGAAAGCTAGATGGCAATGGGCCTGAAACTACAGCAAACGAGACACCAGCAAAATTCCTCTGAATCATCTGCATCATTTGGGTTTTTGTTTTGTTTTGTTTTTAACTGTAACAGCAATATACACTTATTATAAAAATAAAAATACTCAAACACCACATACATGCATAGAAGCAAAAAAGTATGAGTTCTTCCCCCAACCTTCCCAGAGATAGTCCTCCTATGAGAGGTTGATGTTCTAGGGCTGTTTGAATACCTAAACGGACACCTGTGCACACAGAGACTACATGTCACGAACACTTTCTCCTCTGAAACCTGAAGGCCACCTTCCCACTTCCTCTGGGAACTGTCTGGAAGACTCGCACTAACAGAGGGGGGTCCTTGAGATTTCCTCAGTGCCCTGCCGGCAAGGAGCCCAGATGAGGCGCTGCAGACCCCAGAACTCAGTACTGGCTTTGCCGTCCTGTCAGCCTCTCGGTCTCTCCACCTGCAACATGGGTATGTTCACATGCCCTCAATAGATAATTCACAGAGCTTTTTTTTTTAAAGATTTGTTTATTTATTTCTCTCCCCTTACCCCCCTCCCCCCCAGTTGTCTGTTCTCTGTGTCTATTTGCTGCATCTTCTTTGTCCACGTCTGTTGTTGTCAGCGGCACTGGAATCTGTGTTTCTTTTTGTTGCGTCATCTTGTTGTGTCAGCTCTCCGTGTGGGCGGCGCCATTCCTGGGCAGGCTGCACTGTCTTTCACGCTGGGCGGCTCTCCTTACGAGGACCACTCCTTGCACGTGGAGCTCCCCTACGCGGGGGACACCCCTGCGTGGCAGGGCACTCCTTGCGTGCATCAGCACTGCACATGGGCCAGCTCCACACCGGTCAAGGAGGCCCGGGGTTTGAACCGCGGACCTTCCATGTGGTAGGTGGACGCCCTAACCACTGGGCCAAGTCCGCCACCTCACAGAGCATTTTTACACGTGGGTCCTTACACCAGCTGGTACAGAAATTCAGCAGCTGTCGTCACTTCTAATTCTCAGAGGAAGAATCCAAGACCCAAAGGGAGTTGGGGAACGGTCAAGGTGGCCACTGGTAAGCAAAAGGCCAGGGTAGGCACCAAGTTCCCCGACTCCTGGCCCTCTGCTCCTTCCTCTGAACCTTTCTGCTCAGCCCAGGGAGAACCCAGGCTTCCGAGAGCAGGGAGATAAGGGACCTGGGGCAGCTTGAGAGCCCCAGCGCTGTCCACTGCACAAGCAGCGGGGGCTCCCTTGCAGACAGCGCTAACGGCCAGGGTGATTTTTAGGCCTCATTCACCCTCCACCTGGGATCATACCCAACAAGCTGCCTCATCTGCTGAGTTCCCCTTTTGCAAAATCCTGCAGAGGAAGTTCAAACCGGAATGAGCCTTCTGCTGTGGTTTGTGTCACCCCAATCCCTCCGCTCCTCGGGCCACCAGGCCCCCCGTCACTGCCACAGGTGGCGGCTGGGGATGCATCATTTCTGTCCTGCTCTTGACAGCTGGCCTCTGAGCAGACAGGGAGTTTGCCACATGCGCCAACTTTGACCTAAGGCTTTCCCCACAGGAACCGTTCCCCACGCCCTCGAGCGGCGCCCCAGAGCCTTCCCCTCAGGCAGTGTGGGGCCCTCACGTCGGTGCTTTCCCCTCCAAGCTCCTTCCTCACACACCCACTGTCCACTCTGCTTCCCTGGCCTGCAATGGCCTCTCCAGCGCCTCCCCGACGCCCATCTCTACACACACGCCCCCCAGCGCACATGACACCATCTGTCCCCACCCACGCGGTCGGAGCCTCTCCGCAGCATCCGTTCGGCCTGGCGCACCGTCGGCGTGTCCGGCTAGAACACCAGCACCAGTGGTTCGCAGTCCGTGCCTTCCGGAACTTCGTGTCGCCAAAGCCCTTTGCGCGGTGCCGCGGGTGGCTGCTCGGCTGGGCCGGGCCTACCTCGGGGAGGTCTCCAGAAGGGTTTGTTGGTTCAGATAAGGCCCAGGGACTCCTCTTCCCCCAATGGCCCAGCCCTTCTCCCCTGCCAAGCTGGACCCCTCACCTCAGCCTCAAGGCACCCCGTGCAAGGGAAAAAACACCACAGGCATTTTAATTTTAACCCCACTCCATTCCCTCACAGGATCTCCATTTCACAACTGAGGCCCAGAGGGACACGAGAGGCCCTGGAGGCAATGAGGATTCTTACACACCTAGCCAGGCCTCCCTGGAACTGCCGAGATACCTGAAAGTCCCTGGAGGAAAACAAATTCCACTAGAGTCTCCTGAGGCAAGATCTGTGGCTGAACAGCTCCAAAGCAAAAATGGCCCCTTAGGCATGTGAGCCCGCTGAATTGTGGACATCCCCCTTTCCCAGTCCCTTTGTCAGGTTCATAGATAACGCGCAGTGCACTTTAGCCATAATTTTACTCGTGCTTCTGAACTGTTGGTTCTGTCTCCTGAACATGCACTTAGAGCTACTGTGTACCACATACTGCTCGTACAACTGTTCATTCACAATAAACCACGAGGAAAACGGGATCCCCAATATTGAGGAAACTAAAGTTCTAAGAACAGAGGGCACTTGCACCTACCGTGTGACCCAGGCTGCACAGTTTGCAAGGCAGGCTTTAGCTATCACACTTTACCCGGGAGGAGCCCAAAGCCACCCCAAAGCACCTGGCAGCCAGGGCAGCACCGGCTCAGGAGCTCCAAATTCAGCACTCCTTCCCTCATTCCCGGACAGGAGGCTGGGGCCCTAAGGTCATAAGGTCCTCCTGGTGACCTTGGCACCCATAAGTAGGAGTTTCCTGGATGGTGAGTGACCAAGCCCTTGCCCCGGATAAGAACAAAGCTGTCACAATGAACAATCTAAAAATAAAGGAGGCACCCGTCCTCTCAAAGGGAACAGAACAGCCCTGGAATGTGGCGCGGCAAGAACAACAGGCTTAACTCTCAGCCTCCTCCTGGATGGCTTGGGAAGGGGCCAGCCTCCAAACTTGCAATCCCCAGCAGCACGGGCACCTCCTGACAAGACGGAAAGCAGGATCTGAAGTGCCGACAGATCTGCTTTCACTCTGAGGCAACCAGGCCCCCGTGCCATGGGCTGTAAATATCGCTCACTCCCATCCCATTCCCTCTCTCCCAGCCCCAGCCCAGGCTGCAGTGGTGAGAGAGGAGCTGGTGAGAAGTTACAAGACCCCCTCCAGCCACAACGACTCCCTCTGTGACCTTGAGCAAGTCACTCCCTTCTCTGTGGAAAAACCCACCCTCTCACCCTCACACATGGTGGGCACAGGAGCTCCACGGCACTGTGGAGTCCTCAGAACACAGGCTTTTCAGAAATCCATTTGGCCGGTGGGAAAATGGACATGCAGATGTCGACAGATCCTCAAGCTCTCACGTACAACTGGGAGCAAAGGCAGAATGGCACCAGGGTGCCCGCCTCAGCCTGGCACTCTGTCCTCTCCTATCCAAAAAGCTGCAATCCCCACCTGGCTACCACAGATGCCACCAGGGTTCTGGGTGAAAAACCATGGCCACACTTTTAAGAGTATTTCCACATCCATTTTCTAATTTAATTCTCATGACTTAATCTCACCCCACAGATAAGGAAACTGAGGCCCAGAGAGCTTCTTGGCCACTGAACAACTCTCCTGAAGCAGGAGGGGTCCTTTGGAGCCTCCTAATCTTATAAATGAGTAAACTGAGGCCCAAAGACCCACAGGAACCCACTGCTTTAAATACAACATGCCTCTGTCCCAACTTTGGAGCCATAAAACCTACTGCCTAGTAGAGTGCTGTCCCACAGAAATACAATGCAAGCCACATTTGGAATTTTCAATTTTCAAGTAGCCACAATTTAAAAAGTAAAAAGAAACAGGTGAAACTACTTTCTTTTTTTTTTTTATTTAAAGTAAGATTTTATTGAAGTATGTCATTCATATGAAACTACTTTCAATGACCATTTTATTTAATCCAATATATTCAAAATAGCTCAAACATATAATGGATGTTAAAAAAAAATTTGAATGAGATATTTATATCCGTTTTGTCATATGAAGTCTTCAAAATCCTAGGTCTATTTTATACCTAACAGACATCTCAAATCACACTCGCCACATTTCAAGTGCTCAACAGCCACTTGTGGCTAGTGGCTTTTGTATTTGGGCAGCATTTCAGACTCATTCTTTTACGGGGGTCCGGGGTGGACAGCTCCTACCAGGAGGCAGCTGTGATGTTGTAGAATGAGCAATGCACTGCGAGCCTGAGGTCCTGGCTCTGCATGCCCAGCAACGTCATCTGGGCCAGGCCCTCCTGGGTCCCCATCCCGGCACACTGCTTTCTGAACATGGTTTCTGAGACTTGTTTGCCCCATACGTAAAATACAGGAAGAAATGCCTACATCCAAGCTTGCTGGGAAGACTCAACCAAATCAAGCATATGGAAGCATTTTGCACAACTGCAATTGTGAGGTGCTATCTAATACAATGTCAACCTGGGTCTCCCACTCTACTCACCCCACCCACCCAGAGAGGGCCCTGGTAGGCACCAGGAGACAGCAGAGAAGTGAGGTCAGGTGTAACCATCAGCTGAAGACAAACCCCATGTGTCAATCGGTAAAATCAACAGGGCTTACAATATGGCCAGGTAGAGAGGCAAGGAGAGAAGGCTGGAGCAGCCTCCAGAAGTGGGCACAGCAGGGCTGGGAGCATTAGGAGCCCTCTTGGGGGTTCTCTTTTAAATGCAAATAAAGATGGGGGAGGGGGGGAGGACTCGTGGAAAGGGCTGAGAGAGGGATTTGAACACAATAGGGAAAACTGTTGATACCTCACTGTAAATAATTTTATTGGACAAATTTCTTTCCCGAGTAGAGAGGGTTGGTCCACACACAGCTGGCAGAGAAGGACACACAGGAGACAGCCCACAGGGGTTGGCAAGGGACAAGAGAAGAATGCTAGGGGAATGTACAGTGGAATCCTGAGCCCCTCCCCCACACACACTCTAGCTTTCCCTTCTTGGCACTCATTTTTCCTGAACTGCCAAATGAGGGAGTTGGGCATACTATGGTGGAAAGCACAGAGTTCAGGGGACCAGGAAGTGCATCTGTCCCCATCACTAACGAGCTGTGTGGGCATCTGCAAGTCACTTCCCCACTCATTTCTTTTTTTTTTTTTTTTAAATTTTTATTTATTTAATTCCCCCCCCGGCCCCCCCCCCCCCCCCCCCCCCCGTTGTCTGTTCTCGGTGTCCATTTGCTGCGTCTTGTTTCTTTGTCCACTTCTGTTGTCGTCAGCGGCACGGGAAGTGTGGGCGGCGCCATTCCTGGGCAGGCTGCTCTTTCTTTTCACGCTGGGCGGCTCTCCTCACGGGCGCACTCTTTGCGCGTGGGGCTCCCCCACGCGGGGGACACCCTTGCGTGGCACAGCACTCCTTGCGCGCATCAGCACTGCGCATGGCCAGCTCCACACGGGTCAAGGAGGCCCGGGGTTTGAACCACGGACCTCCCATATGGTAGACTGACGCCCTAACCACTGGGCCAAAGTCCGTTTCCCACCCCACTCATTTCTAATGGAGATGATGCCACCTCCCTCAAAGTGATTAAAAGGAAGTCTCCCAGAAAATCCCCAAGGAGGTAGTGAAAACATGCCCACTCAAAAAGCATTATTCATAATAGCCAAAAGATGGAAAGAACCCCAGAGTCCATCAATTGATATGTGGTATGCCATACAATAAAATACTATTCAGCCATAAAGAGTGAGGGACTGACAAATGCCACAGCACAGACGAATGTTCAAAATATTATGCTAAGTGAAAGAGGCCTGACACAAAAGGCTACCTATTGTATGATTCCATTTGTTTAAAATGTCCAGAATAGGCAAATCCGTAGACAGAAAGTAAGTTACTGGCTGCCAGGGGCTGTGGCATAACTCCTTAGTATCCAGGGGGTGAACATGTTCTGGAATTAAATGGTGGTAATGGCTGTACAACCTTGTGAATGTACTAGAAACCACTGAATTGTCTATTTTTAAATGGTTAAATTGGTGATTTTCATGGTATGTGAACTAGATTTCAGTAACATCTAAGTCTCAGGGTCCTCACCGGAAAGTAGAGATCCTAACAGTGCCTGCCTCATGAGGGCGTGGTCGGATACAGCAAGATAAGGCTCATAAAGATTTTAGCCCAGTACCTGGCAGTAAAGGTGACTGGGCATTACATGTTGACTTCAATTAGTATTATTTCCACTAATTATTAAATGAGACCTAGGTTAAGAAAAAGAAAGACAAGCATGCAACACCTCCCCACTTCTAGTCTTCTAGGTCCCCCCAGGGCTTATCTTCAGTGAGCCTCCATCCAAAACCGGATCTGGATGAACTGCACGGGAGCCTGCCTTTTCTGCCACACACAGGGACTGCAGGGCTTCTTTCTGTTTGCAAAGGACCGGACTGCCGGTGCCACATTTCAGTTTTGCTGGCACAGAAGGATGAGGGGAAGGTGGGATACAGCCACCCCCTCCTTTTACAGAATATAGTCTGAGAGAGGCTGCTGCCTTGAGTTTTCTCTGAACAGAGTGAGGCATGTTTAGGAGACAGATAAGCCTGCCACAGGCAGGGACCTCCCAGGAAGAAAGAGTGCAAGCAAAGCTAGCATGTGTCTGTTTTCTAATTCCCAGAAACATTAACGGATTCACAGTAGAGCCTGGAGGGCCACAGAGTTATCACAAGCCTTCCTCTGCATGCACCCCTCCCGTAAAACTGTTTCAGCAGCCGTGAGTGGAGTTTGGCCAAAATGAGAGCTGTCCGCTTAACTCAGTAAGACTTTGCAACCAGGGCTGTTTGATAAAGTAAATTAAGAAATGGGCTAATTTAAAACTAAGCTTGAATGCTGTAATGTGACTGGAAATGACTGCGAAAAGAAACAGACTCTTAAAACTTCCCTATTAAACTTTTTAAAGGTCCGTACTTAACAAGGGTTGGCACAGAACCACAGGAACTCGCACACACTTCTGATGGGGATGCCAGCTGCCAGGACCGCGGGGGACAGAGAGCAAGGTGGCAAAATCTTGTAAATGGGAAGATGCATGCACTCACGCACGTGCACACTAGCTACCCCAGCCCAAGTGCACACCTTAGCACCTACAGAAACTCTTGTATACGTGCTAGAGATGTGCACCAGAAGGCTCACCGTGGCAGTTATTTTTATTTTTAAAAATTAGGAACCCAAACGTCCATCAACAGAATGGATCAATTAACTGTGATTTATTTACACACTGTAAGAGCATAGAGCAGTTTAAATTGATGAAACAGCTATATGGATCAGTGTGGGAAAACCTCAAAAATATGCTGAGCTAAAAAAGGTGGATACATACAGTATGGTAACATTTATAAAAGTTTGAAACCCATGTAAAGCAATACTATATATATTGTTTAAAGATACATGCAGGGAAACAGATGTGGCTCAAGCGATTGGGCTCCCGTCTACCATATAGGAGGTCTAGGGTTTGATGCCCAGGGCCTCCTGGTGAAGGCAAGCTGGCCCATGTGGCAAGCTGGCCCACGCAGATTGCTGGCCTGTGTGGAGAGCTGGCGCAGCAAGATGATGCAACAAAAAGAGACACAGAGAAGAGACAATAAGAGACATAGCAGATCAGGGAACTGAGGTGGCTCAAGAGAATGATCACCTCTCTCCCACTCTGGAAGGTCCCAGGATCGGTTCCCAGAGCCGCCTAATGAGAAACAAGCAGACACAGAACACACAGAGAATGGACACACAGAGCAAACAACGGAGGGAAAGAGGAATAAATAAATCTTTTTAAAAAAAGATACATCCATATGTAACAAAAGTATAAAAACAAACAAACATGGAAGTGATAAATACCCAATTCAGGCCAGAGGTCACCTCTGGAGGAAGGGGGAGCAGATGGGCTCAGACATGGGCCCAGAAGGAGTTTCTACAGTGTCTATGATGTGTTATTTCTAAAGCTGACTGGTGGGTGGGTACACAGGTGTTTGTTCTGTTAACCTCAATATTTTTTATATACCTAAAATATTAACTTATATTTATTAATTTATGGGACAGAGAATTAAAATATAGGTTCCAAGGTACACCATTAAAATCAGCAAAGATGGATTTTTGTCCTAAAGGAAAAGACAGTTGAGGGAACAAGAACAGCCCTTCTGATCCCATGTCTGATGTTCAGGCAACCTGGGGAAGGTCTCTTCTCTCCTCCGGATGGGCCTCCAGTCTGCAATTCTAAATGCGGAATAAAATCTCTGCCTTCCTACCAGCAGCACGCAAGGCAGGCAGCATGAGGCTGAGCGCAGGGGGCACATACAGACCTGGCAACCTTACTCACGTTTTTAAAAGGTCCGATAACACGTACCCCTGGATGCTATCATACCTGTGTGTATTTTTAATATGTCTGACAAAAAAAAATGACTATTACTCTCAGACATGACACCTATAAAGTGTTTCGGGCTGCTCAGGGGTTAACAAGCAACCATTAAGAGAAAGGCTAAAGAAAAAACAAAACTACATTTTGGTGTGTAACATTTAGCTCTACCTTAACAACGTTTCTAAGTAAAATATTCCCATTTGTACTGTTTACCAGTCAATGCTGTTCTCAGAAGTAAGAGCCTATCAATCAGCTAAAACTTTTACCTATTTCTCTTTAAGATCAGATGCAATGAACACAGCCCAGGGTATCTTAAGTGGCTTCCTACAATCCCGTTGTTAGGGGTTCGTTTGGTGGGAAGGCAGTGGACACCTGTCCTGCTCCCCCAACCAGACTAACCCCCCCACACACTTCCCTCAGGTCTGAGGGCAGGGAGAGGGAACAGCTGCCCCTGGCACTTACCAGGCCAACACCTAGAGCCTGGCTTTGGGGGGTTCCCACCCCAGTTCCCATCCCTCCACCCAGTCCCTCATTTGATACGTTCTCATACAAGTCTATGCTTTGCACATATCACATCTGACAGCAAATAATTATTTATGCTCCATGAGAATAGGGGCCATATCTGCATGATTTGTAGTTACTGCCCCAACCTAGCACAGTACCCCACATATAAAAAGGACTCAATGAACATTTCTGAAGAAATGAGTATGTTCCAGCAATTAGATTTGATTCGAAGGGTCTTTGATCAATAAGCGGGTGCCATTAGCCCCGCCACAACTGCTTCCAGGACAGATACGCCTGCCTCTCCATCCAGCCTCCCTGCGCCGCCTCAGGCATGGTCAGAGCAGACGCCAGCAGCTAATCGCATCAGCCACACGGAGCTGGAAGCAGCCACCCCAAATCAGTCTTTTTTGGGGGAAAGCTGCCCATGTTTTCTCAGAACAGCAGGAACGTGGGAGGTCGGCAGCGTGGCCAGATGTGAAACCCCTCACACCTACCCACTTTCCCAGTTCACTCCCTCACAACATTCCCAAATTATCAGACCAAACAGAGTGCAGTGCCTTCTCATGGGGAGAACCCCTAGGGCATCAGAGGTAGAGGGGACAGGGATTCTGAGATGATGATTCACCAAGGAGCAACGATCTCATGGATATTTGTACAACACCAGACAGAAAAGTCTACGAGACATTTTTCATAATTTTCTGCATCTCATCTCTCTCACCCCTCAGCAATAAGGAAAGGGTGTTTTCTTCCGATTGCTTTTGCAGCTGGGACCCATGGATTCAGAGGAAATGGACCCTTACATTGCTAAGCTTGCTCTCCTGTCTTCCTGGGCCAACGGCTCCTAGGTTTGGACATTCGACAAATCACACCTGTTTGTTTACCTGCCTGCTTGGGATTACGTAGATCCTGGGATCGCACCCAGGGAAAATTCACGGGTGTTTGCTCTCCATTCTGACTGTCCCAGAGGAGAGGAAGTCTCTCTTTAGAGGACAGGTTCTGACCTTCCTGGACCATTTCATTTTCCTAAACAGAGCACTTGCAATCCATCCTCCTCCTCCAGGCTCCTAAGGCCGAGTGGAAGAGCTGGTGAGACAAGGCACATGTTAAAGCACTTTGAGGTCAAAGGATCCAGGATCGAGCTGCAGTATTTGCAGATGTCTGGGATTCTCATGAATGGAATCTTTCACAAGCATACACGTGCCTTCTTTTCCTCCAAAGAGCACTATAAGAATGAACGGAAAATCAATGTTTTGTGCTTAGGCAAGCCTAATGCCCGGACATCACTTTAAAAGCACCCTATTAACCAATATTATATAGATGCAGTCTGGGAAGTGGGGCCCCAAGCCTGGAATCCAGATGTTTAAACCATTTCAACCCAGGATCTATATTATGATATTTAATTACTGATGTGCCTCATGGGCAATGGGGAGAGGAATGACTCCCCTGCTGTGATCACCTCGGTAGCCTGAAGAATCCCGCCAAACCTTCCCTGCTTTCCCAGGCCAGGGGGCGTGGGAAGGTGGGGCGAATGCCGGGTCTGCCTCTGAGACCTGCCACCTGGGGCTGGAGGGTTAAATCAGGCTGGGTCTGCATAGGGTCGCAGGCAAGGCATAAGAAATAAGCAGTCCTTGGTGAGGTTCAAGAGAGCCATCTTGTTTTTAAGAATCCCCTTGACAAATATTACCCTGCCAAAGCTCAAGCCCCGCCCACAGAAGGCTCTGAGGCCCAGGGTGGGAAGGGAGTTCAGAATAACAATGTTACAGGAAGGACTTAAGGATCAATAGACTTGAAAGTCACACCCACTCACCCAGGGGCCAGGGAGACAGAAGAAATGAGTCAGGCTGCCTGAGGGGAAGAGAGAGCTCTGGGGACCGCACTAGATCTGACGCCCCTGATAAAACAGACCCTGAGGGGGCAGAGGTCACACATAGGTGGTGGCGGAAGTAGATGCTGTTGGTTTACAAGGTCATCCCACCCACCATCCCACGGTCTGCCGTCTTCAGCCACAGAGGCCACCACGTGCAGGAGGGCAGCCAACATCTCTTGGCCTGTTCTAGGCATGCTGGAAGGCTGTCTCCACATTTAATTTTCACACCATGTAATCGAAAGAGTGTCAGTGATGCACAACATCATTGAAGAAAACCTGTGAAATTCCAGCACTGGCACTCACTCTTCCTGGAGTTCAGGGGCCCGAAGGGAGCTCCAGGGTGATCCACGGAAGCGAGACTGAGCTCAGAGTCCGCTGTCCCTTAAAGCCATGTCGGACCACGGAGAGTGGCTGAACTCACAGAGCTGATTCCCAGGCCAGTCTCCTATCCAGGGCCCCAGGGACTGTCTCTCAGCACCTCCCCGCTCAGCTGACTTCCAGGAGGAGCCTGGCCCCGGTGCCTGGTAGAGGGAGATGGGAGATGGGAGATCTGGGTCCCCACCCTGGTCCTGGCCCTGGCCCTGCCAGGTGACCTTGATGAGGTTACTGCCCTCTCCGGGCTGGTTTTCTACTGTGTGGGAGGTGGGGGTCTTCTTCCGTGTATGCAAAGAGCACTGGCCATCCTGTGGCCCGCAGGGCAGAAAATCAAGGCCTGTTGCTCCAGCCTCTCACCCAAAGGGAGCACAGCCAGTCAGGATGACTTTGTTCGGCCATCCCAGCTTACCCAAGCAATAACAGCACTCACACCAGGTGTGGCTGGGACAGGAGCCTGTGCCAAACCTGGCACTGAAAAAATGGGCGTCTTTCCCTACAGCCTCAGCTATTTCTTAATAACAATTTAGCAAAATCGGCAGAAACCTGCAAGTGGACAATATTTTACCCTAGACAGATGTCAAAGGCAGCAACATGTCAGGGCAGACAGATGTCTTCATGTACAAATACACATATCACAAACATGCGTGTCAAGGCCTACAAGCACCCCGAAGAACCAGAGTCACTTATTTGAGCTCCCTGAGCTGGCTGGAAATTACAGCGTAGGAGAGTGGTCACGTAGATGAATAAAAAATTCCATTCAGATGGGCAGCTCCAGACCTGAGGCCTATGAGCAAAGTTTCCCGTAGCTTCCGCACCCCTCCCGGTTCCGGGAAGCCAGGCTGGTCACCCAGGCTTGGTTACCCGGGCTGGTCACCCATCCTCTGATTAACGATCAGCCGCAACAGCTAGGAGAGCCCGGGTGACAGCCCTTCCGGGGCACCCCGGCGCCATCCGCCGGGAACCCCAAATATGGGCTGGCTGGCCTCCAGGCAGCACTCCCGCTTGCTGCTCGCTCACCTCCCCAGCATCTCCGTCATCACACCTCCGCCCCCGGCGCTCGGACCCTTCCACACGAGCGCGGCGGCCGGTCCCCACGCAGCCACCTCCCCGCACGGCCCATCTGACATCCACAGCCCGTTTCAAGGACACTGCAGCAAGCAGCTCAAGCTCAGTCTCGGGGTTCTGGCGCCCACCCCACACCCGCAGCACACACACCCACACTGGCAATGCCAGAGGGAATCAGTGCGAGCAGGCGTCCCCAGCGCTCGGCAGTCCAATGCTGGCCTGGGGGAGGCTGGGAGCCGGAGGATGGAGGCGGCGACTGCGAGCGGATGCCGGCATGCAGGGCTGCGGCCAGGGCGCCGGGCGGCGGCGGCGGGGGCTCACCTTTTTGACCTGGTCATCCTTGAGCTCGGTGAAGTAATAGGCTAGCAGCTGCGCGGCGATCATGCTGGCGGTCGGTCGCGGCGCGGCAGGCGTGGGGCCGGCGTCTGTCTTCCGCAGCCGGGGCGAGCAGTGGTCCTCCCGCGGCTGCTCGGCGGCTCCTCCTCCTTCTCCTCCCGCAGCTCCTCCCCCACCGCCGGGCGCGGCGGCCGCTCGGCGCGCTCCCTCCCTCCGCGCTCCCGTCCCCCGTGCCCCGGAGGGTGACCGCGCCAGCCGGCCCCCCTCCTCCGCGCCCATTGGCTGCCGCGCGCCTCTGCAGCGCAGGGCGGCGGCGCCGGGACGCGAGCGAGGAACGCGCGGTCCTCCCTCCCGCGCGGAAAGTAGGCGGGGAACGCCGCGAAATCCCCCCGAGCCGGGCGGCGCCCTGCACGTCCCCCACGTAGGGAGCCCGCGCACCACCACGCGTGGCGGCGCCCGGGCGGGCGGGGCGCGCCGGGAGGGTTCGCTGCGAGAACCCGGACGCTTCGAGTGGCCTCTCCTCTTCCCTCGCAGATTAGACCTCCTACTCTGTGCTCTGAGGGAGGGAGTTTGCAGAAATGGACCTGGAAAGCCGGCAGATCTGTGCCGGCGGAAGCGGGAGCCCGGGGACAACACCGAGTCGCCGCGCCCGTCCGCCCTGGCGGGTCCAGGGCCCGAGGCGGCGCCCTGCCCGGGCCCTCGGCCGCAGCGCAGCGCCCTTGCCACCCCGCGGGTCAGCGCTGCGACGCCTCCCGCCCGCCGCCGGGCCTCATCTCGACTCGAGGATTGCCACTGTTAAATACACTGGGACGCCGGGTAGCGTCCGCCCCTGATTCACGGGCTCCTGCTTGGGCGGGAACCTGGGATGCAGGCCTCTCGGTGACCCAGGCCCTTCAGAGTCTGGAGGACAATTCAGGCTCCCTTCCCAGATGACGTATTTCTTGCAGAGCCGTTTGTGTGTACAGGAAGTTAGCTGGGGTGGAAGGGATCCCTAGAAAACCATTCAGCTACAGTAAGGGGGGGGGGTTGGGGAGAGGAAGTGATGGTGGCACAAGACTGTAAATATAACTAATGCCGCTGGATCGTACATTTCAAAATGGTTTAAAAGGGCAAACTTTATGATTAAAAAACTAAAATTAAAGGGGTATTTAGAGGTATTTATGCGTCTACTAGGACGGATGACAGCCACAGAAATCTTGGATTCATGTCTCTGTGTCCCAATGCTACCAGGAGCTTTACTGCTCTGTGAGATGCTGAGTACTGAGCTAAAAACTGCAAAGGAGTGGCTCCTATCCTTCTTCAACAGGTGAGCAGGCTGAGGCTCAGGGACACCACCTATCTTGCTGGCTTTTATACAGCCAGGAAGTTGTGCTTTTGGGATTGGGTGTTGGGTCTCTGTGTCTGCACAGCCAGAGCTTGCTCCTGGGTTTTATGGTCCTCCCAGTTGTATGTAGCTGCATCTGCCTAAAGAGGCCACCTTCCTGGGCCCCTTTCCCTGATGGAGATGGTGGATTGGGGGCCTCTGGATATGGGGCTGCACCATGTGCTGCCTGGAGAGGCCAGAATGCAATGCTGGCAAGCCCACCCCCACCTCAGCCCTAGGTCCTGGGAGCCCCTGGCCAGGCCTAGCAAAGGTACAGTGGAGTCAGGAGGAAAGCACTCACATCCAGAACAACTGTCCTTATGAGCCCTGGGAGCCTGGCAGCTGCCATCACCAAATGCAAAGGAAGAGCTCAGACAGGGCCTCTGAGGCCAGAACCCTGCGTCCAGCACACAGCCCCCATTCACTGGCCCAGCCGTGGCATCCCAAGGAACACCTCTGAGGCCTGAGCCTAAACTCATGCCCCTTGGTTGTTGTGAAACACTGTAATAAAACACCTGCATACGATATACCCTTAGTACGCGGTAGGTATTATCATACGACTGACTGTGAAGTTGAGGTTTAAGTTTCAGGGCTACTTACTTGTATATGACCCTTCCTAGGCCTTAGGAGGGCCTAGAAATTTTTATGTTTGGACATTTGAATTCCTTTCCAAAGAGGTTCCCTAAAATTATGTAAGCTTTAATCCCCACACAACCTGGATCTTGGATATTATTATAAGCCAGGAACAGAGAGGTTTTGGGGCACCCATCAAGCATTTACACTGCCTATATAGTCATAAAGCAAAATTGGGTGAATGAGGGTTGTTCTCAAGTGCCATCTGATTTGAGTCCTACAGATATGATTCTGCCAAACTTGCAAGGCTGGAAGTTCCTTGAGGGTGGAGGACCGTGTTTTGCTAATTACTTTGTCTCCCCCAACCTGTCTGGCATGAGGCAGGTCAAATGAGGCAGGTGCCGGGTGCCATTCTCAGGAGCTCACCCCTTAACCAGCCCCCGCTACAACTGAGATCACTTATCTGAGCCTGATGGAGCCAGGGAGAAGCTGCCCCCCAAATGGTCTGAGATCTTCTGTCTGCAGGCGGGAAGGCTGCCTTGCTTTCTCTTCTCTGGCCTTTGAGGAGCAGCTCCTTCTCAAGGTGACTCATTTCTCCACCCTCTGCTGAATGCAGCCAGGCCCCAAGGCCCATCCGTAGTTGCAGAGAAATGTCTCTAGGCCTGAACCACTACCTCCCCCCAATCCCCAGTCCTCATCACCCCATGTCAAAAATATTAAAAGAGGCTTCTGCCTACCCTCCCTGGTTCCTGGCTTCCCGCCACCCAAGCCATTCCGAGCACCACGCCACATTAATCCTGCTAAAAAGCAGGCTAATCACATCACTACCCTAACCAAAATCCCTCAACAGCCCCTTCCTTCCTGATGGAGCCCATTTAAACTTCTCTGCCCGGTTTCTGAGGTCTTCTGAAATCTGACTCCACATTTTCCCAGGTATCTCTTCCTCCCAATGTTGACCACAGCCAGGCCAGGCCAATTTCCCACTGCCCTCAGCTCCCTCCAGGTCCATTCCATTTGAGGCCCTCTTCATATTTCCTTGCTTGCCCTGCCTTCTCCGCTCACTTCCACCTGACCAAATACCCGTCCCTCACCAGAGGCCCAGCTCTCCCGCCTTCCACAGGAAGCGGCCACCACCTCACCACCACCACCACGTCTACTCACCCCAGTATCACAGGCCTCGGTACCTCCACAGGGCAAACTCAGACTGTGCTCAGAGTGCATCAATGTCTAGACCAACAAACACTCTCCTTGACAGGCGGGGGCCCTGAGGCACAGCAGGCATGCCATCTTGCTCAGAACTGGGTTACGGGACTCAGACCCAGTTCTGATGCCCACCCGGAGTTCTGTCCATCCTTCCCCACAACCTCACAGCAGCTTGCACCTCAGATAAGTAACACTGAGTCATGACGCCTGCCTAATATTGGTTACTGTCCTCTGGGGGGCCCCATCTTATCTGCTCTAATCAGACAGAGCTTCCCGAGGCCAGAGGCCACCCTGTACTTCTTTTGTCCTCCACTGGGCTCAGCGCTGAGACTGTGTCTCCTCTGTCATACCAATTATCACCTCCTGCACGTCTCCACTCCTCTGCCTCTTTCTGCTGTCACATGGCTCTTACGCCCCAACTAAGTCTGCTTGCTGATTACTCCCCTGACGCTCAGAAAGAGCAGCTCTACAGGTCTCCTTCCCTCAACCTCCAGAGCACCCTCCCTTCCTCCAAATCCCCTGGATCTCTCTCTGTTCATCTGCTCTCATTCTGTGGCTGTCTCCCAAGAGACCTCTTGTACAGGTGGTGGTCGGGGGGGGGCGGGGGGTAGGAACAGCAGTACCCAGGCTCCCACCCCACCAAACGCTCCTGCCTAAAAGAGAGCACAGGCTGCAGCTCAGGGCAGAATGTCTGTAACGCCTGAGTCGGACCCACCCAGCGCACTAGGAGTGTTACACCCAAAATTTTCTCCAGTGGATCCAAGCCCTACACCCAGTAGACTGGGGCACACTTCTCAAAGCGATATGTTTGCATAATGTTTGACAGATTACAGAGCAGTTTCTCATGTATACCCTCATTTCTCCTGATAACAGCCCTGGGAAGTTAGAAAGGCAAATATCATTATCCCCATTTAATCATCAATGTCAGGATATGAAAGTTATAGTTTGTTTAAGGTCTCAAAGATAGCAAGGAAAGAAAAAAGGCAGTCCAATGAATGCCCAAACCACTGCAACGTCTTCCAACCTGACACAGTTTGGGACTATCTTGCTCCGTATAAACCATAGAGAAGAGACAGAGGGGGTCCTGATCCAGTATTTCCATTAGTTAGGTCAGGGATTTTCAACCTGGCTGCCCGCCCGTGAGGAATACCTGGAGGGCTTTGGAAAATGCTGACAGCTAGGCCCTGCCGCCAGAGGTCTGGTCCTGGGGTGCAGTCCGGACAGTTTTTATAAATTCCCCAGATGAGAACCGCCAATTTAGACCCTGACTTTCTACAGGAACATCTTTAAGAAATTTCTACAATGAATCAACCTGTAATATTTTTAGCGGCCTCGCTTGGACAGCGCTGAACGTGGTCCCTCCAGGGTGTTGGTGGCCCTGTAGGTTAACCATGACCTTCTCATCAGCTTAGCACACAGTTCTGCTGCTGCCTGAGAACACACAGCCCCCACAGTGGCTGAATTGCAAAATCATTTTCCTAGCCTTTCCTTCTCCCTTTTTCCTTTGCCCAAAGCTCCACTTTCCAGCAACATCGTAACAGAAGTTGTAAACAGGCAACCGTCAGGCTAAACTGTGGCCTGTAACATACCTTATTTGGCTCACATGGTGTTTGATAGATTCGAGCCAACAATTCAAAATTAGGGTATTTCATTTGTAAATCCAGGTTTCTGGCCTCTAAGATCTAGCTACAGGAGAACCCGGGTTACCACGTGGCAACCATCAACAGCCTCTGCTCTCTGGGCGGCCCGGCCCCACCTGGCTTGCCCTCTTCCCTACTTTACTCTGCTGATTGGCCCTGAAAGTATTTACATTTTAAACGCCAGAAGCCTGGAGATTATAAGAAATAGGCCTCAGGTACTAGAGTGGGGACTAGGGTGGGGCAGGAGCTGTGCCATTTAAATCTTGCACCCTGGGTGCCTCTTTTGCTCTGTTCTCTCAGGAACCATTAGAGCCTCTGCCTGTCTGCCTGCCCCTTGCCCACCCCTCATCTGTTCACCATGGTCCCCAGAGGTCCTGGCCACCACAGACCTCTTTCTCAACCTCTGTCCTAAGGAGGCTCCGCTCTACATTCCACCCTCACTCTGTTGCCTGTGGCGCTGACAAGCCTCCTTCCCGCAGAAAGAATGGCGGCCTGGAGGAGGAAGGGTTAACCAGACTGTCGAGGCCTGCCCAAGGCCTCAGACCTGCTCCTTATCTCTGGAAGTCTCCTTGCCCAAAGGAAACCCTTATCTCTGTTGAAGGAGAGCAATCTCAAATCACCCTTGTGGTCACCCTGAGTTTCCCGGGGTGACCAGAGTTTCCCGGGGATAGTTCTCTCCAGTGCCCGCACACAACTGCCTTCGCAGGCCAACAAAAGATCCCCAATCCTGCCCCCTAGAATTGGCACCCAAATATAGAGGGAAAAAGCTCACACAGAGAGGCCACAGTCAACAAACACCTGGGCAAGGGCTCTAGCTGTGGGATTTCTGGGTTTGTATATAAATCAACAAACAAAATTTAGGTACTGATTTTCTCTTTTGCCAAGAAAAGATATTTTTTAAAATTATAATTTCTATCTTCTATCACCATAGTTTCCTAAAGGAAAAAGATATTTTAACCCATAGAAGTAAAAAGGACATAACCTCAAAATAATGGACTTTTTTTAAACTAAATACATGGATTTTTAGTAATAAAGCTAGTGTTTAAGTAGCTCTTGCTATATACCAGGTATTGTTCTAAGGTCTTCACTTGTACTAACTTGTTTCATCCTCAGAACAGCCAGTCCACTGGGGTCGATACTATTAATATCCTGTTTAATAGATGAGAAAACGGAGTCACAGGGAAGCAACATTCTCGAGGACACATGGTTACTGTCTGCCTCCAGTCTGTGCTCTTATACACCAGTTCACTCTGCCACTCCAACAAGGTACAGTAGTCATTTTACCATAATGTCCTTATTTCTCTTATTTCCCCCTGATCCAGTGAAACTTCAGTCACAGGTAGGTTCAAGGACCTGACTGGGAACTTTCCCCCTGGTGGACCCAATAAAGCCTTGGATAGATTTATAAAGCATGACAAGTGGGTCCCGGCTCTCCAGTCTCCCATAAAGGGACATTCTCAAGCCAAGCAGCAAGGCAGAGGGGGTTGTAGAAAGCAGTTTCCCCTCCCAGCGGGGTGGGGTAGGGGCATCTGGCTTCAGTTGATCCTGCTGAATTGGGTGGCTGAGTGTGCCCTTCTCTCTCGTTGTCTGCTCCGAGTCCGTTCCAAACTGTCCTCCCAAAGACTCGTCCTTGTCAAGATCTCTAGCCCCAACCTCACTCCCAAGCTGCAGACCCATATTTCCAACTGCATATAAACATCAACTCCTAGATGTCTCACCGGCACCAGAAATTCAATGTCTCCCATCAGTGATTTTCTTCTTAATCTTTTTTTTTTCTGGATTCTACACCTCATCATTGATTCGCTCAGCAAATATTTGGGAAGCACCTAATCTTCCCTAGGGCTTCTCTCCATACTATAAATGTGGTGGTGACCAAGACAGAGTCCCTGACCACCTTCTGGGAGGGAGAGGACGGGCAGTAAACAAATCACGGATAAATATACATTAGGTCAGGTGCTAGGAGGAAAAATAAGCAGGGTGTTGCTGACAGATATATCCCATAATATCCACTTCACCGTTGTCTTAATTTATAAAAGCTCCAATCTTTGGCTGAATTCGGATTCCCCCAGAATAAAGACTGCATTTCCCAGTATCCCCTGTAGCTCAATGTGGCCATGTGACCATTGCTGGCCAAGAAGATGGAAGTGAAAGTGTTTCTTGGCAGCTTCCAGGAGCCTTCCTGAAGACGTGCTTCCTGTGAACCCTTTCCGCCTTCTTTGCTATTCCTCCTCCCTCCTTCCTGCTGGCTGAAACACAGCTATACTGCCGGGAGACTCAGCCGCCATCTTGGATTATGAGATGACCTTGGGAATGGGCGCCACACAAAACAAAGCAACAAAATAAAACAGCCTGGGTTCCTGTCACCACGGTGCCCCATATCAGCCCCGCACTGACTGCTTCCAGATTTCTGGAACTTGGGAGAAAAATAAAAATTTGACGTGCTTACCCAACTGTTCTCTTGGAGTTTTCTATTACTGCCAGCCAAATCCAACCCTGATACATAGGTTAAACTGGCCTAATCTCACCCTTCCTGACACACAGGCTGAACACATAGAGGATGGGAGTATTGTTTTAGATAGGATAGACAGCCAAGGCCTCCCTGAGGAGGTGACATTTGAGCAGAAACCAGAATGAAGTGAGGGAGTGTGCCATGCCAATGACCAGGAAAAGGATGTTCCAGGCAGAATCATCCCATCACCTTAGCTAGAAGTCTGGGTGTCATCTTTGAGCTCCTTCTTCTTCCACATGCCCCCTAACTAGTCTGTCACCAAACCCTATCAATTCTACCTACTAATGTGTCTCAAGAACAAAAACAACAACAACAAAAAACCCCACAATCAAACCACATCTAAGAACTCACTTGAATCCATTCTCTCTCCATATTCCTTCTCCTAGAACAAAACCCTTATCAGTATCAACTCTCCCCTATCCCCAGGCTACAAAATTTGTTGGATCATGAACACCTATCAGTAAAAATGTTTTGTTTTTGTTTTTTGGAGGTACCAGGAATCGAACTTGGGACCTCGTACATGGGAAGTAGGTGCTCAACCACTTGAGCTACATCCACTCCCCAGTAAAACTGTTTTGATTATGTATCTCAATAATATATAGTTTTGGGAAGCGGACTTGGCCCAGTGGTTAGGGCGTCCATCTACCACATGGGAGTTCCGCAATTCAAACCCCGGGCCTCCTTGGCCCGTGTGCAGCTGGCCCATGCACAGTGCTGATGCGCGCAAGGAGTGCCCTGCCACGCAGGAGTGTCCCCCGCGTAGGGGAGTGCCACGTGCAAGGAGTGCGCCCCATAAGGAGAGCCGCCCAGCGCGATAGAAAGTGCAGCCTCCCCAAGAATGGTGCCGCCCACACGGAGAGCTGACACAACAAGATGACGCAACAAAAAAGAAAACACAGATTCCCATGCCACTGACAACAACAGAAGCGGACAAAGAAGAAGACGCAGCAAATAGACACAGAAAACAGACAACCAGAGAGGGGGGGTGGGAGGGAAGGGGAGAAAAATAAATAAATAAATCTTTTTTAAAAAACTATTAAAAAAATAATAGTTTTATTTACTTATAACTATCAATGCATACTGCTGCACTAACACATTATGTATATGATAAAACACATAAAATAGGCATAAAACAAACATAAAATGGATTGGATAGATTGTAGTATAAAATAATATAACTAATTTGGAAACAGTTGTTTCTTTAAAAAAAAAAAAGTTAAATACACACCTACCCTAAGACCTGCAGTTCTACTCCTAGGTATTTACCCAAGAGAAATGAAAGCATATGTCCATATAAGGATTTGTATACAAACGTTCCTAGCAGTTTTATTTGTAATAATCAAAATGGAAATAACCCAAATGCCCATTATCAGATGAATGGATAAACAAATGTTTTTATATTCCTACAATGGAATACTTCTCAACAATAGAAAGAAATGAACTACTTTTTTCTTTTCCTTTTTTTTGGTAGCAGCTTTACTGAGATATAGTCCACATACCATAAAATTCACCCATTTAAGATGAAAAATTCAGTGGTTTTTAGTACAGTCACAGAGTTGTGAGGACATCACTGGAATCAATTTTAGAACATTTCATCACCCCAAAAAGAAACCCTGGACTCTTTAGCCTTTACCTCTCAATCCTGCCATCCTATCCCAGGCCCATAAAACCACTAATCTCCTTTCCATGTCTATAGATTTGCCTATTGTGGACATGTCATGCAAATGAAATCATACAATATGTGGCCTTTTGTGACTGGCTTTTTTCATTTAACATCACATAAGAGATGTAGCATGCATCAGAACTTCATTCCTTTATTATTATTATTTTTAAAGAAGGTTTAGATTACATAAATGTTATATCAAAAATATAGGGAGGGGAATGGGGGGTATATGGGAACCTCATATTTTTTGAATGCCACATTAAAAAAATAAATAAAGACCAAAAAAATATATATAGGGGAGGGAAGAGGGTGTGGCTCAAGTGATTGGACTTCTGCCTACCATATGGGAGGACTCGGGTGTGATCACTGCGGTCTCCTAGTAAAAAAGAAAAGAGAAAACATGCCCGCATGACGAGCTGAGTGCCTGAGTGCTGTGCGGTGAGCCAGTCAGTGCCTGCTTAAGTGAGTCACACAGCATGATGACGCAGCAAGATGATGATGCAGCAAGATGATGATGCAACAAAAGAGAGACAAAGGGGAGAGTCAAGGTGAGGCACAACAGAAACCAGGAACTGAGGTGGTGCAAATGACAGGGAACCTCTTTCCACATCAGAGGTCCCCAGGATCAAATCCCAGTAAATCCTAGAGAAGAAAAACAAGAGAAGACAGAAAGAGAAACAGATACAGAGAATCACACAGTGAATGGACACAGATAGCAAAAAAAAAAACAGCAGGGCAGGGGGAGGGGGAGGAGGAAAAATGAAAGAACATTGAAATAAATGGAGAAATATTCCTTTAGATATACATATACATGGGATTAGGAAGCAGAAGTGGCTCAAGTGATTGAGCTCCCGTCCAGTATATGGGAGGTCCAAAGTTCTATTCCCAGGGTCTCCTGGTGAAGGCAAGCTGGCCTGAGCAGAGAGCTGGCAGAGCAAGAAGATGCAACAAAAAGAGACACAGAGGAGAGACAATAAGAGATGCAGCAGACCAGGGAGCTGAGGTAGCTCAAGAGAATGATCCCCTCTCTCCCACTCCGGAAGGTCCCAGGATCGGTTTCCAGAGCCGCCTAAAGAGAAGACAAGCAGACACAGAAGAAAGCACAGCAAATGGACACAGAGAGCAGAAAATGAGGGAGTGGGGGGATGGATAAATAAATAAATCTTCGAAAAAATATATATAGGGAATACCCATATACCCCACCCCTCACCCTCCCACACCCATACTAACATTTTTTGTTGGTGTGATCCATTTGTTACAGTCGATGAACACATAGTGAAGCATTGTACTAACCAAGTTAATTCCTTTTATTGTCAAATAATATTTCATTGTATGAATATCCCACATTTTATTTATCCAATATTTAGGTGATAGACATTTGGTTTGTATCTACTTTTTGGCTATTAAAAATACTACTGTTGGCGGTGGACCTGGCCCAGTGGTTAGGGTGTCCGTCTACCACATGGGAGGTCTGCGGGTCAAACCCTGGGCCTCCTTGACCCGTGTGCAGCTGGCCCATGCGCAGTGCTGATGCGCGCAAAGAGTGCTGTGCCCCGAAGGGGTGTCCCCACATAGGGGAGCCCCATGTGCAAGGAGTGCGCCCCGTAAGGAGAGCCGCCCAGTGCGAAAGAAGGTGTAGCCTGCCCAAGAATGGCACTGCCCACACGGAGAGCTGACACAACAAGATGACGCAACAAAAAGAAACACAGATTCCTGTGCCACTGACAACAGAAGCGGACAAAGAAGACTCAGCAAATAGACAGAGAACAGACAACCGGGGTGGGGGGGAAAGGGGAGAGAAATAAATAAATAAATAAATCTTGAAAAAAACACAACATTCCATAAAAATACTACTGCTATGAACATCCACATACAGGTTTTTGTGTGGGCTTATGCTTTCATTTCTCTTAGGTACATATGTAGGAGTGCAATAGATGGATGTAGATGTTTACCAAAGTAGCCATATCATATTACATTACCACCAGCAGTTTATAAGGGTTCCAGTTTCTCCACAGCCTCACCAACACTTGTTATTATCCTGTTATCTATTTATTTTTAAATTTTTATTATAGCCATCCTAGTGGGGGTGGAGTAGTATCTCACTGTGGTTTTGATTTGCGTTTTCCTGATGACTAAAGATGTTGACCATCTTTTCATTTGCTTATTGGCCATTTATATATCTTCTTTGGAGAAATGTCAATTCAGGTCCTTTACCCATTTTTTGTGTTTGTTTTTTAAGTTAAACATGCATTTATCACATCTTTAAAATATCACAAATAGGTCTTGCACCTTGTTTCTACTGCCACACAATTCTTAGATCTTATTCATCAGCCTGCTGAACTGTTGTTTTTTTTTAAGAGACATAGATACTGTAGCAGTTTGATGTAGTTATGAATTCCAAAAATAGATACTGGATTATGTTTGTAGACTGGTCTGTACCTGGACATGATTAAATTATTATTAGGGCTTTGATTGGGCCATATCAGTTGATGTTGGAGTTTTGATATTGGAGTTTGATGCTGGAATCTTAAGGTGGAGCCCTGGGAAGTAAACTCACAGAGGAAAGAGAAGCAAGTCCTGGGAAGAGAGGAACCCTGAGCCTGGACAGAAGCAAGACCCGGGAAGTGAGGAACCCAGGAAGCCTGAACCCTGCCAGATGTCAGCAGCTATCTTGCTCCAACATGTGGAAATAGACTTGGTGAGGGAAGTAACATATGCTTTATGGCCTGGTATCTGTAAGTTCCTACCCCAAATAAATAAAAGTCAACCAATTTCTGGTATTTTGTCTCAGTACCCCTTTGGCTGACTAATACAGGTACCATCCAAAACTTTTTTTATATCCTTGTTTTTAACTGTTGGGGCTTGTTGAATCAAAGCTGCTGAATTTGATACATGTTCAATATCATTTCCTTCAAAAATTGACTCATCTTTCTGGGCTTGAGATAACAAACAAGCAACACCTTTCCTCACTGGAACCCTAAGAATATATTTTTCACACAAGAAATTTTGGATTTCAACCAGAAACCCACTCTCCGGAAAAACGACATTGATGGGAAGTGAGCACACCCAGACCCCATCTTATAACGGAAGCGCAGTGTAACACCCTTGACCGTGTTCTGCACAGGACAATCAACAGTGCCAGCTGTAGCCAGGTCCTCTCTATTTCCCCACCATTTGTCAACCCAACGCGTCTTCCTTTTCTTCCCAAGTAGACTGAGTTCTACATGGATGCGATTGAAATCCCTCCTCAGGCGGCGGACTTGGCCCAGTGGCTAGGGCATCCGTCTACCACATGGGAGGTCCAAGGTTCAAACCCCGGGCCTCCTTGACCTGTGTGGAGCTGGCCCATGCGCAGTGCTGATATGCACAAGGAGTGCCCTGCCACACAGGGGTGCCCCCCGTGTAGGGGAGCCCCACGCGCAAGGAGTGCGCCCGTAAGGAGAGCCGCCCAGCGCGAAAGAAAAAGCAGCCTGCCCAGGAATGGCGCCGCACACACGGAGAGCTGACAAAACAAGATGACGCAACAAAAAGAAACACAGATTCCCACGCCGCTGAAAACAGCAGAAGCGGACAATGAAGACGCAGCAAATAGACACAGAGAACAGACAATGGGGGGGGGGCGGAGAGAAATAAATAAATAAATAAATCTAAAAAAAAAAGAAATCCCTCCTCAGGATTCCTCCGTGGACTTTCACAATAACTGTGCATTATTGTGATATTTTCTGGAATCTCAACAGTTTGCTTGCTGAGAATGGTCTCCATTCTCCCAGTAGAGGCAGCAAAGATAGTCCTTTACCCATTTTTAAATTGAGTTATTTACCTTTTTTTATTGAATTGTAAGAGTTCATTATATATTCTAGATACAAGTCTTTTATCAGATATATGATTTGCAAATATTTCCTTCCATTCTGTGTGGCTCATTTATTCACCTTAATAGTGTCCTTTGAGGCACAAAAGATTTTAATTTTGATGAAGCCCAAGATATTTATTTTTTCCTTGGTTTCTTATGGTTTTTGTGCCATATTTAAGAAATGATTGGCAAATCCAAGATCATCTATGTTTTCCTCTAAGAGTTTTATAATTTTAACTCTTATATTTTGGACTTCGATCCATTTTGAAGTAATTTTATATATAGTATGAGGGAGGGGTCCATCTTCATTCTTTTGCATGTGGATATCCAACTGTCTAAGCACCATTTATTGAAAAGACTATCCTTTGCCCTATTCATTTCCCCCGTTGATTTGTTCTGGCATTCTTGTCAAAAAAATCAATTGATCATATGTACCAATATGCACAGTAGCATTATTCACAACAGCCAAAAACTGGAAGTAAGTCCAGTGCTCATCAACAAAAAAATGGAGTTTAAAATGTATTATTATTCAGCAGCTAAAATAGAATGAAGTTTTGGTGCATGCTTCAACAGGGATGAACCTTGAAAACATCATGTGGAGTGAAATAAACCAGACACAAAGGGAAAAATAGCAAATGATTTAACGTATATAAAATAACTAGAATATGCAAATTTTTAGAGCTAGAAAGGAGATTGCAGATTACCCGGAGTCCAGGAGTAGAGTTAATGCTTAGTGGGTACACAGTTTCTGTTTAGGGTGAAGGAAAACTTTTGGTCATGGATGGTGATAGTAGCAAAACATTGGGAATGTAGTTAATATCACTGAATTGTACACTTGAAAGTGGTTAAAATGGGAAATGTTATGTTGTATATATTTTACAATAAAAATTTTTTAAATAAAAAAATCCATTGGTCCTAAATGTGAAAGTTTATTTCTAGACTCAATTCTATTCCATTGATATATGTGTCTATCTTTTTGCCAGTACCACACTCTCTTGATTAGGATACCTTTACAGTAAGTTTTGAAATTAGAAGTATGTGTTTTCCATTTTTGTTCTTTAAAAATTATTTTGATTAGTTTGAGTCCATGTGAATTTTAGGATCAGTTTGTCAATTTCTGCAAAGAAGACAGCTAGCATTTTGATAGGGATTATTTTGCATTTTAAGGTTAATTGGGGGAATGTGGCAGTTTGAGATTATTTATGAATTCCAAAAAGAAAGATTATGTTTGTAAACTGGTCTTTTCCTTTGGGCATGATAACCCTTTGGTTGTATTAGATTCAGTTGAGATGTCTGATTAAATTATGCTAAGATTAGGGCTTTGATTCAACCACTTCATTAGAGGTGTGACTCAAAATAGAGTCCCTGACCCCTTGGTGGGCTGATAAAACAGACTCTCACAAGAAAGTAGACCCACAGAGAAGAAGTACACAGAGGAAGAGATACAGTTCATTAGACAGGATCCTGCAGCACCAGGAAGAGAGATGAGCCTGATAGTCTTCAGCTGCCCTTGTGAAGAGACCAGAGCAGCTAAGCCTAGAAAGAAATGAGCCCTGGGAAGGGAGATGAGCCTTATGCCAAAGAGCTGAGATTGGAAGAAGCTGGACCCATGGAGTCTTAAGAGGATAGAAGAAGGCTGAACCCTCACCAACATCGCCTGCCATCTTGCATCAACATGTGGCAACAGACTTTGGGTAAGAAAGTACCTCTTAAGTAACCTTGAGTTGGACTCTTTAGGGCCTTGTGATGACTGTAAACTTCTACCCCCAAATAAATACCCTTTATAAAAGCCAATAGATTTCTGGTACTTTGCATCAGCACCCCTCTGGCTGACTAATACAGGAAGTATTGCTATCTTAACAATATTGTCTTCCAATTCATGAACATGGAATGTCTTTCCAATTTATTTCTGTTTTTAATTTCTTTCAGCCATGTTTTGTATTTTTGAGAGTGTAGGTTTTGTACATCTTTTGTTAAATTTATTCCTAAGTATTGTATTCTTTTTGATGCTATTGTAAATGGAATTGTTTTCTTAATTTCATTTTTGGATTGTTCATTGCAAATGTATAGAAATACAATTGATTTGAGGATATTGACTTTGTATCCTGCAGTCTTGCTGAACTTGTTTAATAGTTCTAATATTTTTCAGTGGAATCCCCAGGATTTCCTATATAAAAGAGCATGTAGAAATGAAGTCTGAATACGTGCAACAGCATAAGATCATTGAAGCCCAGCACAAAAGGTCACACGTAAAAGTTTTACTTACATTAAACTCAAGAACAGGAAAACTTACCTAGGGTGATAGAGGTCAGAATAATGATAACCTCAGGACAGGGGATGGGGAAGTATTAACTAGAAAGGGGCACGAGGGGGTTTAGGGAGTGACGGAAATGTTTTATATATCTTGATCTGGGTTATGGTTACACAGAAGTATACACTGATAACATTTATTGAGCTGACATTTATGCTTTGTGCATTTGACCGTTAGGAGGGTATACCTTAATGAAAATTAAAGTAATAAACAAGAGAAAGATGAAATAAACAATATTTTAAAATGTGGTAGCCATATAGTACCTTACGCTAATTATCTCAAGGAACTCAACACATAGGAATTAGTGCATCATTAATACAGAAAGTAAAGCCAGAATTTATATAGCCTTCCTAATTTCCAATTTTTTTTCACTAACTTCTTATTAGATCTGATTAGATCTTTGTTTTCTTTTAACCCTACGAGGTGGCTGATGAATAGCTTGTATGAGGGATCAGGAAAAGTATTAGCACTCCCATTTTCTCTTTGTGAAGTATTCAGACTTCATTTCTACATGCTCTTTTATATAGGAAATCCTGAGGATTCCACTAAAAAATATTAGAACACAATCCACAGTGTTTTTTGCAGTAATCTTTTGTGAACCACTTGTCTATTTTGTGAAGGATAGTCTAGTTAAAGCTAGATAATATGACCCATAAAACTGCTTCAACAAGATAGTTATAAAACTCTAATACCTCACAAAATACTAAAATTGGCCCAGGAAACAAAGGAGGGGGCCACTGTCAACCCCTCCTCATTGGGAGACACGCCGTATACAGGGTGACACAGATGATGGTCTGAAAGGCTGAGTAAGCAAGGCCACTAGTCTATACTATACAAAAAAGACAATTTTTGTCTTTTAAAAATTGGTAACAAGGGAACTGTGATATGATACTTTCTTCCTGCTCCCAGGTGGATCATCTTAGATACCCCCGACTCTGGAGGCCTCTCTATACTTAGCCCCACTGCCTGCATCTCTGGCCTCCTGAATGTCCAAAGTTTCCCTCCAGCTCATGTTCCTCGCCACTGCAATGATAAAAATCAATTTGATCACATGACTCCTTAGCCTGGAAGGTCCTTTGAGCCCCATTGAAGGAATTCTTTAATGGGTCATCCAGTCTCAGCCCCTCCCAACCTCACCTCCTGCCTTCTCCAACAGCTTCTTGCCAGCCAGTCTCCCCCAAATTCTCCACACACCACAGTGGGCTCTACTTTTGCACTTGCTGCTCTCTGCTTGGGATGCCCTTCCTGGACCAGCAAATTTGTTCTTCGGCTTCAAGACTCTCTGCAAGTCTAATGTCCACTATTCAGACTTATCTTTCTAAGCAACATTGATCACTCCCTTCCCTGGCTCTTTTTTTTTTTTTTTTAAGATTTATTTATTTATTTTTTATTTAACTCCCCTCCCCTCCCCTCCCCCAGTGGTTGTCTGTTTTCTGTGTCTTTTTGCTGCATCTTGTTTCTTTGTCCGTTTCTTTGTCCACTTCTGTTGTCGTTGGGAAGTGTGGGCGGCGCCATTCCTGGGCAGGCTGCACTTTCCTTCGCGCTGGGTGGCTCTCCTCACGGGTGCACTCCTTGTGCGTGGGGCTCCCCTACGCGGGGGACACACCTGCGTGGGGCAGCACTCCCCGCGCGCATCAGCACTGCGCATGGGCCAGCTGCACACGGGTCAAGGAGGCCTGGGGTTTGAACCGCGGACCTCCCATGTGGTAGACGGACGCCCTAACCACTCGGCCAAAGTCCGTTTCCCCCTTCCCTGGCTCTTAAGGCACACGTCACTCTTGTTGTGTGTGTGTATGTATGTGTGTGTATGCACATTGAGCTTCACTTCTGAACCACAAATCCATTGTGGGAACTGAGTCTTACTCAACTTCAAAAGAACAAGAATACAGTTGTTCAATCAGTGGAATGTAGAACAAGGCAGAGGTGGTCCAGACTGGGCCTCAGAACTCAACTGGGACCAGGTAATGGGCCCAGAGGCAGGAGAAATCAACAGTTACTGTACTTCTTCCCTAACAAGTTGCCTCTTAAAGAACTCCACCTCACCACCTTCACATGAAGCAACCCATCTCAGATCCACCCTACTGCAATTTTAAGCACACAGTAAGGGGCCTACTTGGGAAACGGGAGGGAGCATGATCATCACAATAACACAGAAAACCCTGATTTGGGGCCATGTGGGATATGTCAATAGCAAAGATTTGAAATCCATCCATGTTCAAGTGCAGATGAGATGAGTATCACATCCCTGGCAGGCCTGATTCTGCACATTGGAAAGGACTGGAGGAAAGACGCTTCCATTCCTTCTCCCAGAGTCTCTTCCACAGTCAGTATTTCATGCAGCTTCAAGACAGAAGGGTCCTGGGTTTAGCTCCAAAACTTAGCACCTCACCTCTAGGAAAGGGCTAAGAAAGGGGCCTAGTAACAAAAAGCAGGCCCTCTCAGAAAGCACCTGCCCTCGGAGATGGACTAGGGTCTGGCAGGAGCAGGTGAGAGGTGGATGCTTCTCCTCGACCCAGAGAATTCACTGCCGGATTGTTTGGCTGGTTTAAAACAATTATCAGAATTCCCGAAGAGAATTAACACACTCTCTCCCTCTCTCTCTCTCTCTCTCTCTCTCAGAAAATGCTACAGAAAAAAATTAGAGGATTATTGAGGTTTCTTACCTTACTTTCTGTGAGTGGGGGATACACTGTGCTCCCTGTTGTAGACTTCCATGGGCATTAAAGAAAGACAAGACAAGACAAGGTGTTACAAAGTTGTCTTAGCAATGTGTGTTCACACATCCCAAAGCTTATAGCCAACAAATCACTGTGCAAAAGCAACAGTAATAACAAATAACCTTGAAATGGCTAAACAAATTATAAACACAGCAGTTCATAAATGAAACACAGCAGAGCTCAGAAGTGTTCAACTTGCCAATTTATTCTGATAAACACTTACAAGGTGCTTACAAATGCGCCAGGCCCTGTGCTAGAAGGTGGAGATTTGAAGATGAAAAACATCACTGGCTCTGTACTCAGGGAGCCCACTGTAGCAGCTGGATATCGTTATGAATTCCAAAGATAGATATTGGATTATGTTTGTAATCTGGTCGTCCCTGGGCATGATTAAGTTATGATTAGGGCTTTGATTGGGCCATGTCATCAGGATGTTGAGTAATCACACATAAAAGACATGGCAAAGGACAGAGTTGAGGGTATTTGATGTTGGAGTTTCGATGCTGGAGTTTGATGCTGAAGCCTTAAGCTGGAGCCCCAGGAAGTAAGCACACAGAGGAAAGAGAAGCAAGCCCCAGAAAGAGAGGAACCCTGAGCCCAGGAAGAAGCAAGCCCTGGGAAAAGAGGAACCCTGAACCCAGAGAGAAGCAAGACCCAAGAAGAGAAGAACCCAGGAAGCCTGAACCCTCGCAGACATCGGCAGCCATCTTGCTCCAACACGTGAAAATAGACTTTGGTGAGGGAAGTAACTTATGCTTTACGGCCTGGTATCTGTAAGCTCCTATCCCAAATAAATACCCTTTATAAAGGCAACAGAGTTCTGGTATTTTGCATCAGCACCCCTTTGGCTGACTACTACACCCACCATCTAGTAGAGAAGGCAGATGTGTCAATCAATGAGCAAAGCTGGAGAGGCCTGCAGGGTCACCAGAGAAGCACAAGGGTCCGATCCCTGCTGAGCCAAGATTACAGGGAACAATGCTTCCCAGATGAGCAGGGAAGCTACGGGGCCATCAAGCACTGACCAGCTCTTGGTGGTGTCTAGGTGGGGATGAGTCGGAATCCTGCCCTTTCAGAACTTCCTTTTATTCACTAGTTTTTTTGGAAGCTGCTACCAATCAAAGAAGTATTTTTCTTCATGTTGGCAGCCTGAAGGGTTATGGAGGGTGTAGCAGTTTATTATTTATGAACTCCAAAAATAGGTATTGGATTATGTTTGTAAATTGGTCTGTTCTTCTGGGTACATTAGATTGTATTGGATTCAGAGGTTTCACTTTTACTTGATTAAATTATGATTAAGGTTTTGATTGGGCCATGTTAGTAGGATGTATCATCCCTGCCCACCAAGGGGGCAGGGACTCACAGAGAAAACTACATGGCAGGGGAATTAGTTGGAGTTTTGAGCTGGAGCCCCAGGAAGTAAACATGAAGGAGAAGAACAAAGAGGAACAGAGATGGCTCCATACACATGGCAGGGGCCCCTGGAAGAGAAATGAGCCTGTTAGTCTACAGCTGACCTTGTGAAGAGACCAGAGCAGCTGAGCCCAGAGAGAAACAAGCCCCAGAAGAGAGACAAGAGGTATCCCAGCCTACAGCTGAGATTGGAAGAAGCTGGGACCACAGAGTCTTGAGAGGAAGAGGAAGCCTAAACCCTGCAGACATTGACAGCCATCTTGCTCTAAAACGTGGCAACAGACTTGGTGAGGGAAGTAACTTCTACTTTATGGCCTGATAACTGTAAGCTTCTACCCCGAATAAATACTCTTTATAAAAGCCAACAGATTTCTGGTATTTTGCATCAGCACCCCTTTGGTTGACTAC
The DNA here is from genome assembly GCF_030445035.2 of Dasypus novemcinctus. NCBI lineage: Eukaryota > Metazoa > Chordata > Mammalia > Cingulata > Dasypodidae > Dasypus > Dasypus novemcinctus. The sequence continues at coordinate 78,318,299 of NC_080678.1, read as the reverse complement.
ACCTTTGACAGAGGGTGTAGCAAATTTTTTGCGCAAAATAGCCATTATAATTTTCCTTGTCCCACAATGACTCTGGGATTTGCCATGTGACTTGCTTTGGCCAAAAGGACAATATCAGCATAATGCAAGCAGAGGAATTGCATCCTGCTTTTGGAATCCTTGCAGCCACCACATGTAATGAGCCTTAGCTAGTCTGCTGGAGGATGATTGACACATGGTCCAGTTATTTTCATCACACCTGCCTATAACCAGTCACCTGCCAGACATGTGAGAGAAGCCACAAACCATGAGCTGTCTGCAAATGTTTCAGTGAGCTCAGCTGATTGTAATGGGACAGAGAAGAGCCGTCCCACCTGAGCCCAATTGCCAACTCACAGAATTTTGGGCAAATAAAAAGTTGTTTAAAGCCATTAAGTACTTGGGTGATTTATTATGCAGCAAAAGCTAAGTGATACAGAAGGATAATTAAAAGTAGGAGTCAGAATAACAAGGCACATCTCAGAGATGTCTTCCTTCCTCTTCCAATATCCCCAAAATTCAAATGCAAGCCATCCTGTTTCGATGCTTTGCTCCCTTCCTGCTGGAATTCTAGAGGGAGAAGGTAGTCTGGACCTACGGAGGTGAGCTGAAGCTGGAACCTCAGGGAAGGTGAGTGCCAATCTCTTGTGTAAAGGGCATGCTGGGACCACTGGCTGAAGGCTGGGGACTGATTCACCTGTCATTGGGCACAGAGAGAGGGCTACTTGAGGATCACAGGCATGGTAAATGTTACCACATGCCGAGGAGCTAGGTAGGGGTTGGAGTAAAAATGCTCAGGTCATGGACTCAAGTCACACCTCCAGAAATGAGTATTTGGGGACACGCATGTGGCCAGCTCACCTGCTTTAGAGCTTGAGAAGGTCAAATCAGTTCTGCCAGTAAAGGAGAGACCAGTCAGCTCAATTAGAGCCTATCTGGTCCTTCTGCCTCCCCCTAGGAAGCAGGGGTGAGAGGTGGGGGTGGGGGATGGTCCCAACCAATCCCTGGGCTGCTAGGGACAGATTTTCTGGGGAGGGCCAGACTAGAGTAGATGTGACCCAAACTCATGTATATTGGCCCCAACGAGGGGCTTCAAATGGCTCTGATAATTGTAACTCAGAAATTAGGCCTCTCTTCAGTTCTTTATCTGACAGAGCAACCTATAAAGCCCCTCCTACCTTAGTTCCTGGACCCAGAAAGCACAGCACAAATGTTAGTTCCCCTTCTCCCTCCCAACTCTTGGCAGGTAACAAGGGATGGAGCCTGGAGTGACAGAACATGAGGCAATCCCACTTTACAAGGAAGGAGACTAAGATACCCAGAAGGCTGCATCGCAGCCTACAGATGTGGCCCTAGGCCTTGTAAGAATCAGGGGTAACCCATGTATCCCCCTTAGAGGGCAGGAACTTTCTTTACAGCTTGTCCTGTGCTGAACAGCATCTGGCATAGAGTAGGCACTTAATAAATGTTTGCTGTTTATGAACTGAAAAGCCATGCCCTCTTCTGAGCAGGTCCCAGATCAAAGGTGCCCCACAGAAATCATGGTCCCAGGGCTAGGGAAGCCAGAAAAGTCACCCCTCAGATAGCCCGAATTACCTGGACAATCTAGCAAATTTTCCATATGCCCAAGAATCAGAGTCCAGGCCTTCCTCCAATATACTCAAGAGAGCAGACTTCCGGCTGAAAGGGCTCTAGTGAAGCCGGCCTTGCTGACATTTAGAGGCCTACAGGAGAATTAAGAATAGGGGAAGAGGAAAGCGGATTTGGCTCAACTGATAGAGCATCGCCTACCACATGGGAGGTCCAGGGTTCAAACCCCGGGGCCTCCTGACCCATGTGGTGAGCTGGCCCGTGTGCAGGGCTGAGGCACGCAAGGAGTGCCCTGCCATACGGGGGTGTCCCCCACGTAGGGGAGCCCCACATGCAAGGAGTACGCCCCGTAAGGAGAGCTGCCCCACTCAAAAAAAGTGCAGCCTGCCCAGGAGTGGCCCTGCACACACGGAGAGCTGACCAGCAAGATGGCAAAACAAAAAAAGAGACACAGATTCCCGGCACTGCTGAAAAGAATACAAGTGGACACAGAAGAATACACAGCAATAGTCACAGAGAGCAGACAACTGGGAGGGTGGGGGGGAAGGGGAGAGAAATAAATAAAAAAACAAATCTTAAAAAAAAAAGAAAGAATAAGGGAAGAGCAAAAGAATGCCGTCTGGAGCTTGGACTAGCCTGGGGGCTGAGGAGAAAGACACTAAGCAGGTCACATGATGTTTGGCCATTCTTTAGACTAATAGAAGGGATTCAATACCCAGAACATGATGTTTCTAAGCTGGGGAAAATTCAAAATATGTCAGTCCTTAGGAAGATTTGGTTGCAGTGGCACACATCACCTTCAGCCCTGAGTTTGCTATGGACATAGAAAGAACATACGATTGGAGTCAGAGAGATAAGAATTTATGTCTTGGATCTGTCACTGACCAGCTGTGCAACCTTGGGCAAGTAACTTAACCTCTCTAAGCCTTGGTTTCCTCCCCTGAAAAATGGGAACGTAAAGGAGACCATGGAAAGTTGAATGACTGGCCCAGAGTAATTGCTCATTAAATGGCAACAACTACAGTAATGGTCACTGTTGACAGAGGCTTAGGGCAACTTACCCTGGGCTACTTGAGGCATAAGGGACAGGGATTCAAGCCAATGTCCAAGTCCTAGGTGTCCACCTTGGGTCTGAGACACAGAGGGCCAGCCCTCCACCCGCAGACTGACACTGGACCCCAGCTGCCAGCACCCACCCACACCTACAGTGGTGGGGCGGCTGCGACACTGGCTGCCTTGCTCCCCGGGCCTGCCTTCCGATCTCGCTCTCGGTGGCCTCCTGCCAGAGGCCAGCCAGGCCCGGCAGGAGCACAGGGGTGACCGGTGGTGATCGTGAGGGCTGGTTATGACATCCCAAACAAACCTCTGGTTGAGGTGCCTCTGCTTTCCCAAAGCAGACAAAACCTTTTCTCCTCCTTAAGAAAACAAGGAAGGAGGCTCAGAGGTCCAAGGGCCAAGATGAGTTTTCAGATTCATGTATTTAGTGACCTCCGCTCCTCCACCCGGTCCCAGAAGTCAAGGAGGCACCTCAGACTCTGCAAATGAGAACAAGACCAAGAGCTTCCAAGGCCTGGTGCCTGCTGAGGGGCAGGGCCTGAGAGACAGGGTGGAATTTAGTCCGCTCACAGCCCTGTGAGGTAGGAAGGCCACATCCTGGCTGGGCTGTAGCAGACTTTCCTGTGAGATGAGGAAGGGTTTTTGTTTTGTTTTGTTTTGTTATGACCAGTTTTTTTTTTTAATTATTTATTTATTTATTTTTTTAAATTACATTATGAAAAATATGAGGTCCCATTCAACCCCACCGCCCCCGCCCCCCACTCCCCCCACAGCAACACTCTCTCCCATCATCATGACACATCCATTGCACCTGGTAAGTTCATCTCTGAGCATCACTGCACCCCATAGTCAATGGTCCACATCATAGCCCAGACTCTCTCACGTTCCATCCAGTGGGCCCTGGGGGGATCTACAATGTCCCGTAATTGTCCGTATGACCAGTTTTTAAACAAATCTTGCCCTAGGCAGGGTTGAGGGAAAGTGGTCCCCCACCTCCAGGCTAAAGCAGCTCTTTGGGCTGCTAGTCTCTACTTTCAGATGCTAATTGGGAACTAATTTGTCACGCATGGGGTTGACCTGAGGAGATTATTCGCGAAACACGCCTCAGAGAGAGCTGAGAAGACTCTCATCCCGGGCGCACAGGGTTTGTCACTGGGGTTAAACTCCACCTCAAATTCCCAAACTGGATTCCTGCTCTGTGCTGTATTCCTGCAGCCTAGATTGATTTTAAATGAGCCAGCTACTCAGAACCTCGTTTGGCCTATAAAAGTTTTCCAGGGGGTTGTTTCAACATCCAGAGGAAAAGCAAGCGATAGGAACAGACTTCTGTCTTTACATGGCAATGTAAAATCAGGCCAAAGAAGGCTCTCCTTAGGGAGGACAAGCCAGGTTCCTGTTTTCAACACGCTTTCATGACTTCACAATGTAAGGGTCTGAAAAGTGTTTAGCCAGAGGGATGACGTGAACGAGGCATGGACTCGATCACCTGGACTCCTTGGGTCAGGACCCGCGTGGCTTTGGGAGAATTAACTGGCCCCAGAGGTAGAGGCTGGCTCTGTAGGGCTCCTGCCTTGCTGCATCATGCCACTACTGTGCTCTTGGATGGAGTTTTCTCTCATAAAGTGGACCTTGACATAACGCACTGCCAGAGAGAGTGGGCTTTGCAGGCTGTGGTGCAGGGTACTGCCTCAGAAGCTGGAGCCAAGCTTGGGGAGAACTCACATGTCCACGCTGACAGGTCTGTCCCATGGTGGGGGGCACTTCCTGAGCTGGGGCCTTTCTTGTTCTCTTCTCTCAGCAGCAGGATCTGGAATATCTGGAGAAAAGCAAAGTTCAAAGGACACAAGTTCAGTGTCTTGTCAGCCTCATTCCTGTCCTCTCCCATTGAGAAACGAGACATCCTGACATTGGGGACTGAGGGCAGAGCGCAGGCCCACATTTCTAGAAGGATTGTAACCCCAAGTAAAAGACCATAACTGCAAACATCCTTCCTCCTGACCATCACAGCCAAGATGTTTAAAGGCATCATTGTTGGTCATCTCTTCATCACCCACCTGCTCTTTAACCTCGTGCAACATGGCTCTGGGTCCTGGGGTTCCAGAAAGCCCTCCTGGGGCCGAATGCTGGCTGCCTCCCTACCCTTAGGAAGAGTAGGGAGAAGGGATGGCCTCTGCTAAACCAGAAAGAAGAGGAGGCATTTATCAGCCAGAAAGGAAGGAAGGAAGGGAGGGAGGAGATGCTAAAATTTAGATGCTTAAATCAAAGGTGGTATATAGTCAGAGTTCTCTAGAGAACTAGAACTGAACAGGATATATAAAGAGAGATTTAGTATAGGAATTGGCTACATGTGGGATTGGCAAGTCTGAATTCTGTAGGGTAAGTTGCAAGCTGGAAATTTTGAAAATGGTGATTGTGAAATCAGGCACATCCAAACTCTGTAGGGCTCTGCAAGCTGGAAACTGTGATGAAGATGAAGATGAATTTCCCAGGAGAAGCCTACTGGCTGAAAAAATTCTTTCTGACTCCTGAAATTATCAGAAGTCCATCTGATTGGATGAGGAAACTCCCCTCATTGCTGAGGGCTATCTCCTGTGTGGATTGTATGGGCAATCAGCTATGGATGCAATCAACTGATTAATGACATCTGCTAAATACCGTCACAGCACCATCAGGCTAGTGCTTGCTTGGCCAAACAACTGGACATCATCACCTAGCCAAGCTGACACACGAAATTATTTATCACAAGTGGTAAGTGCTGGGGGCAATGTGAGGTGCCAACCAAAGCCTTTGCTACAGGTGGGGCAGAGGGTGGCAGGGTCTCATTAAGAAACTCATGACAAGCACAGGAACCCTACTAATGTACGCAGGGACATATCCTTCTTTTGTCCCTGTGGTTGGCCAAAGAATGGCCCCCCAAAATGATGAAGGTTCCTAAATCCCTGGAACCTGTGATGTTACTTTATATTACAAAAGAGACTTTGCAGATGTGATTACGATAAAGATTTTGAGATGAGGAGGTTAGCTTGGATTACCTGGGTGGGTTCTAAATGCAATTACAAAAGTACTTATTAGAGGGAGACAGAGGAAGATTTGATAAAGGCAGAAAATGAAGTGATGATAGAAGCAAGGGGAGATTTGAAGATGCTATGCTGTTGGCTTTGAAGATAGAGGAAAGGTCCACAAGCCACAGAATGCAGCTCTAGGAGCTGGAAAAGGGCAGGAAATAGATTCTCCCCTAGAACTTCTGGAGGGAACATGATCCTCCTGACACAGTGCTTTCAGCCCAGTGATTTCAGACTTCTGGCTTCCAGAAACATAAGAGAATAAATCTGTGTTGTTTTAAGCCACCAGTCTGTGGTGATTTTGTTATAGCAGCCATAGACAACTAAAGCAGATTTTGGCACCTGAAAGTGGGGTACTGCTGTAGAGCTTACCTAAAAATGTACAAATGGTCTTGGAATTAGGCAATGGGCACAGATTAGGAGAACTCTGAGGTGCATTATAAAGGCTAGATTGTCTTGCATAGGCTGTAGGTATAAATATGGATGTTATAAGGATTCTGCCAGTGAGGGCTCAGAAGGAAATGAGGAACATGTTTTTGGAAACTGGAGGAAAGGGGAACCTTGTCAAATAGTAGCAGTTTGCTTAATTGACTTGTGTCCTATAGTTTATACGGAAAGCAGAAATTAAGTGTTTGGTTGATGAGCAAAGAGTTGAAGGTGAGGCCTGAATGCAGAGGAAAGTGATAAATTGAGGGAAGAACTGTTAAGCAAAAAGGAACCAGGACTTGATGACTTGGGAAATGCTCAGCCTATCCAGATTGAAAAAGATGATAACATTAGGAGATTCACTGTCAGGAAAACATGCTCTAAAGAGAAAGACAGGGGTGTGGGAGGACGACTTTCTGCTGGTGCATCAGAAAGATTGAAAAGTTCAGGGTATTCATTCACAAAGAGGGTATGGGATTTGAGTTGTGCACTCCAGTTTGGACACACTCTTGGTCTTGCCCACTTTCTGGTGGGCGTGGATCCACTGTAAAAAGGATCTCTTCAAGATGTTACTTCAGGGAAGTGAATGTGGCTCAAGAATTTGGGTGTCTGCCTACCACACAGGAGTTCCCAAGTCTATTCCCAGTGCCTCCTAAAGAAGACAAGCAAGACAGCAAGCTGGCATGGTGGGCTGGCACAGTGAGCTGACACAATAAGATGACACAACAAAAAAACATGAGGAAACACAAAAAGAGACAAAACAAGCAAGGAGCGGAGGTGGCTCAAGCCAATGAGCACCTCCCTCCCACATGGGAGGTCCCAGGTTCAGTTCCTGGTGCCTCCTAAAAAGAAGAGAAGCGGTCAACAAATGGACACAGAGCAGACAGAGAGCACAAACAACAAGGGGAGGATAGATACATAACATAAATAATAGATCTTTTTAAAAAAAAGATATTACTTCAGTTAAGATATGGTCCAACTAAATCTGGATTACTGGAGTCCTTTATAGGCAGAAGGAAAGTCAGATGGAAAGAGAAGCCACAGGGAGGAGCCAGAAGCTGGAAGTAAATGCAACGTGGGGTTAGGTCCTGGTGGGATTCATATCATGTTCCCAGTCTCACAAGGCAGTAAGGGGACAGGGAAAGGATACTCCTAGACAACCAGGCTTTGGATGGGGTGTGCCATGTTGATTGTAGAGTTTGCATAGATTGAGAACGTATACACTCCAACGGGACCTGGAGCCTGGGAATAACTACCTAGTCATGAATATAAGATGCCCAAGCATGGTTTCTCCATGGATACTGAAACACAAGAGCCTGGGGCCAGGGGCTATGCATATATTCATGTTATTATTTATAATAATAAATTAAAACTGCCATACTAACAAAAGGTCACTGCCAAAAATTGAAGTATGACCCATGCAAAAGCCTTGACACAGCCTCTTACATGCCAACCTCATCATTTTTGTTAGATTGAATAGAGATTTTATAATTCATACCAAAAGGCTAAGTCATGGGTCCCTGATCAATAAATGTCAGGTATCGTAAGTCAAATTCATGGAAGTTTTGTCATCCCATCGTTTAAGACCATTTCAGCTCTAAGAGGAGAAGTCAAGAGTCCATGCTTTTCAATACTGGTGTGATGCTGGGCATGCAGTCAGTGAACCACAACAGCTCAGGTGTTGGTGAAATCCACCAGAATTTTTTTGGCAGGATGGATACTTGTCATCCCTAACTTTCCCTGACCTGGCTCAAAGGCATTTGCATGTAAACCAAATTTGGTTTAAGGCTCATACTTAATTTCTTCACCCCAACGGTTTCTGTAAGAGAGGAGACATAGAGCTTGTCTGTTATGTATTCTTGACAGCATTTATAATATTGTAAATTGTCTTATTTCTTTACCTGCTTATTGCCCCCACCCCACCCCTAATTAGAATATAAGCTCTGAAGATACAGGGATTGTATTTCTTTCCACTACCACTGACCACACCCTGGAGCAGTGCTAGGCACAGAGTAAGTGTTGAACTCAGCCTTGAGGTTAAGTGGGTGGGCGCTAGAGCCAGGCTGCTTGGTTTAAAGCTCTACTCAGCCACTTATTAGCTACTTATCCTGCCTGAATTCAGTTTCCTCAACTGTAAAATGGGGATATAATAGTAATAGAGTCATACGCTATTATAAGGCATTTATACTATTTTAAGAGCACTTAAAATAGTGTGTGGCATTTAGTAAGTACTCTATATTTAGTTAGATATTACTATTGTTGATTGATTAGCAAATTTACTGAAATTCAAAACAGAAAGGGTTTTTACTAATAACCACAAATGGCTTGTAACAGAAGGCACAGCCTATTCAGTGGTGATTTAAAGTAGTGATTCTACAGGGAGAGAACACAAGACAAGTTGCTGGGGTAAGGGAAGACAATATCAGAACTTTTATTTGCATGTCTTTTTAAATCTCACCTTATAACTTTTATAGACCTTTTTTTTAAGAAGGTACTAGGGATTGAACCCAGAACCTAATGCATGGGAAGAAGGTGCTCAACCACTTGAGCTACATCTGTCCCCCAGGCTATTCTTTTTTTTTTTTTTTATTGGTGCATTTTTTGGGCAGGGGTTAATTTTTTTGAAGTATGTCATTCACACATGAACATACATAAACAATAAGTGTATAGTAAAAGTTGTGAACTTACAAAACAAACATGCATAGCATCTTACAGGGGTCCGGTACAGCAACCCAACACCACCACCTTGCATTGTTATGAGACATTTGTTACAAATTATAAAAGAATATCATCAAAATCTTACTATTAACTATAGTCCATATCCTACATTTGGTGTATTTTCCCCCCAACCCACCCTATTATTTTTTAAAATATATTTTTATTACAGAAGTTGTGAACTTACAAAACAATCATGCACATGTGCAGAACTCCCATACAACACCTCTTCATCAACACACCACATTGCGGTGGAGCATTTGTTACAGATTATGTGATAATACCATCAGGCTATTACCAACAACCATGGTCCATTATGTACACTTGGCACATTTTTCCCATATCCCCTCCCATTATCAACACAGTACATCTTTAGCATAGATGCATGAATATTACAGTATCATTGTTAACCACGGTCCACAAGCCTCACAAATTGTATTTTTCCCATGCTTCTCCACATTCCCACCACCTTACAATAATGACATACATTTGCTCGAGCTCACAGAAGGACTCTCTTGTATCTGTATCATCAATCAAAATGCTCATCCACCTCTGTGTTCACTGTGTTATTCAGTTCCTAGATTATTCTCTAGCTTTCTATCAACTGACATTTACATCTCTAGACTACCCTTTCCATCTAGCTGCTACTCACTATAATGTGTTATCATCAACTCTGTACATTTCCACACTTATACAGTAATGTTAATTAAAACTCCATATATAATAAGCATCAGTAGTCCTTCTGGGTCCACGTCTTATTTTCTAATAACCTACACTCTAGGTTTTAACTCCTTGCGTTTATTCTTTGTATTTAGTTCATATTAATGGTACCATTTATTTACATGTATTTGTCCTTTTGTTCCTTTTGTTTCTGGCTTACCTCACTTAGCATAATGTCTTCAAGATTCACCTATGTTATCATGTGTCCTAAATTCATTTTTTTACTGCAGCATAATATTCCATAATATGTATATACCACATTTTGCTTATTAGTTCATGGGTTGATGGACACTTGGTTTGCTTCCATCCTTCGGCAATTGTGAATAATACCACTATGAACATTAGTGTACAGATGTCTGTTCCTGTCACAGTTTTTAGTTCTTCTGGATATATTCCTAGTAGAGGGATTGCTGGATCATATGGTAGTTCTTTATTTAACTTCCTGAGGAACCACCAAACTGTCTTCCACAGAGACTGCACCATTTTACAATCCCACCAACAGTGAAGAAATGTTCCTATTTCTCCACATCCTCTCCAGCACTTATTATTTTGTTTTTTATTTATTTTTTTAATTATTTATTTATTTTTAAAAATTACATTCAACAAATATGAGGTCCCAATCAACCCCACCGCCCCCACCCCCCACTCCCCCCACAGCAACACTCTCTCCCATCATCGTGACACATCCATTGCACCCGGTAAGTACATCTCTGAACATCACTGCACCCCGTAGTCAATGGTCCACATCATAGCCCACACTCTCCCACATTTCATCCAGTGGGCCCTGGGGGGATCTACAATGTCCCGTAACTGTCCGTGAAGCACCACCCAGGACAACTCCACGTCCCGAATACGCCTCCACATCTCATCTCTTCCTCCCATTCCCAAACCCAGCAGCCACCATGGCTACCCTTCCCACACCCATTCCACATTTTCTCTGTGGACATTGGATTGGTTGTGTCCATTGCACATCTATGTCAAGTGGGGGCTTAGATTCCACATGGATACTGGATGCACTCCTCCTGCTTTCAGTTGTAGACACTCTAGGCTCCATGGTGTGGTGGTTGACCTTCTTCAACTCCATGTTAGCTGAGTGGGGTAAGTCCAATAAATCAAAGTGTAGGAGCTGAAGTCTGTTGAGGCTCTGGGTTTGGGTGTCATATTATCAGTCCAGAGATTCAAATCCCCTAAATATATCTTAAACCCCAGCACCTACTACAATTCCAATAAAGTAGCATGCAAGTCTTGTGAGAAGAGATCCCCTCTGAGTCCAATTCCATCATGCAGAAACACCAACTCCAAAGAAGGGCCATCTGCCATGGCAGTGAACCCCATCTGCCATGACCATAGAACCCGTGGGTCTCTTTATCCCTCAAAAGAACCAATACCTGGGGTTGTATCTACTTTATCTGTCTCTTAGACTCTGCTCAGTTGTGCATAAGGGCATTCCTTCTGACAACCTCCAGACTCTTTTTTAGAGACTCATAGCCTTATAATCTCATTTCTCCCTTCCATTTCCCCCTTACATTAGGTCAAACAGAATTTTGAAGTCATGTTATTATATGTAGACAGGGATATTCTGTTGATCCGTATTGAACCTTTAATTCAAGGTCATTTTCTAGTTGCATTTCAGCTGGTATGTGGTAGTGATCCCTCGGTGCCAGGGAGGCTCATCCCCAGGTGTCATGTCCCATGCTGGGGGGTGTTTTCTGTTTTTTAAATAATGGCCATTCTATATGGTATAAGATGCTATCTCATTGTTATTTTGATTTGCACTTCCCTAATATCTAGTGATACAGAACATTTTTTTCATGTGCTTTTGGCCATTTGTATTTCCTCTTTGGAGAAATGTCTATTTAAATCTATTGCCCATTTTTAAATTGGATTGCTTGCTCTTTTATTGTTGAGTTGTAGGATCTCTTTATATAGAGTGGAAGTCAAGGCCTTCTTAGATATGTGGTTTCCAATATTGTCTTCCATTGAGTGGGCTGCCTTTTCACCCTTTTTTTTTTAAGGTTTATTGTTATTTATTTCTCCCCATCCCCTCATTGTTTTGCATTTGCTGTGTCCATTCGTTGTGGGCTGGTCTTCTCTTTCTAGAAGGCACTGGGGACCAAACCTGGGACCTCCGATGTGGGAGGGAGGTGCCTAATTGCCTGAGCCACTTCTGTTCCCTGCTTATGTTGTATCTCTCATTGTGTTTCCTTGCTGTCTCTTGGTTGTGTCATCTTGTGTCAACTTGCTGCACCAGCCCATTGTGTTAGCTTGATATCTTGCTCATCTTCTATAGGAGGCACCAGGAACCAAACCTGGACCTCCTGTGTGATAGGCAAGAGCTCAGTCACCTGAGTCACATCCACTTCCTCTTTTCACCTTCTTGACAAAGTCTTTTGAATCACAAAGTGTTTAAGTTTGAGGAGGTCCAATATTTATTCATGTTTTCTTTTGTGACTTGTGCTTTTGGTGTACGGTTTAAGAATCCACCACCTACAACCAGGTCCTGAAGATGTTTTCCTACTTTTCTTCTAGGAGCTTTATGTTTCTTGCTTTTATATTTAGGTCTTTGATCAATTTTAAGGTAATTTTTGTATAAGGTGTGAGATAGGGGTCCTCTTTCTTTTGGATATGGATATCCAGTTCTCCCAGCACCATTTGTTGAATAAACTGTATGCCTTTTGGATTTGACAGGCTTGCCAAAAAGCACTTGACCATAGATGTGAAGGTCTGTTTCTGAATCATCAATTCAGTTCCATTGATCTATGTGTCTATCTTTATGCCAGTACCATGCTGTTTTTACCACTGTAGCTAGGTAATATCCTTTGTCAATCTAGCTAAAGATTTGTTGATTTTGTTAATCTCCTTGAAGATATCCTGTTGTTTGGGGTGCAATGTTCTGTATATGACTATTAGGCTTAGTCCATTTATCATATTATTCAAGCTCTCTGTTTCTTTATTGATCCTCTGCCCAGATGTTCTAGCCAATGCTGAGAATGGTATATTGAAGTCTTCAACTATTATTGTAGAGACATCTATTTCTCCCTTCAGTTTTGCCACTATTTGCCTCATGTATCTTGGAGCATCCTGGATAGATACATATACATTTATCATTGTTATTTCTTCCTGTTGAATTGCCCCTTTTATTAATATATAATGTCCTTCCTTATCTCTAATAACAGTTTTGTTTTTAATGTCTGTTTCACCTGATATAACTACTCCGGCATTATTTTATTTGTTTGTTTATTTGTTTTTGTTTGTTTGTTTTTGGATACTACACGCATGGAATAGCTATTTTCAGCCTTTCATTTTCAATCTATTGGTATCCTTGGGTCTAAGGTGAGTCTCTTGTAGATAGCACATATGTGGCTCATATTTTCTTATACATTCCACCAATCTGTGTCTTTTGATTGGAGAGTTTAATCCATTATAATTCAATGTTATTATTGTAAAGGCAGTTCTTATTTCACCCATTTTGACCTCTGGGTTTTATCTGTCATATTTGATTTTCATCATTCTTTTGACACTTTTATTTACTTTTACTGATACAGTCTTCATTTCTAGACTCTATTCCAAACTTCTCTCTCCTGTCTTTTCTTTTCAGGCTGTAGCACTCCCTTTAGTATTTCCTGCAAAACTGGTCTCTTTGTTATAAGCTCTCTTGGTTTCCGTTTATCTGTGAATATTCTAAAGTTGCCCACATTTTGTTGTTTGTTCATTTGCTCATTGTCTGCTTGTTGTCTGTTGTTGTTGTTTTTTTCTTAGGAAGCATCGGGACCCATACCCAGGGCCTCTCATGTGGGAGGCAGGCATTCAACTGCTTGTGCCACATCTGCTCCCTCACCCTCATTTTTGAAAAACAATCTAGCTGGATATAAGATTCTTGGATGGCACTTTTTCTTTTGCAGTATTTTAAATATATCATGCCACTGCCTTTTTGCTTCTATGGCTTTTGATGAGAAATCACACTTAATCTTACTAGGTATCCCTTATATGTTATGCATCACTTTTCTCTTACTACTCTCAGAATTCTCTTTCTTTTTGGCATTTGGCATTTTGATTAGTCTGTGTCTTGGAGTTGGTCTATTTGGATTTATTCATTTGGGAGTACATTGTACATCTTGGACAAAGATATCTATGTCCTTCAATCAGGTTGGGAAATTTTCTACCATTATTTCTTCAAATATACCTTCTGCCTCTTTTCTCTTCTCTGCTCCTTCTGGGACACCCATGACACTTATGTGTGCACACCTCTTACTGTTGTTTAGTTTCCTGAGATCTTGTTCAATTTTTTCCTTTCTTCTCTTCAGCTGTTCTTTTATATGTTCAGAGGCCATGTCTTCAAGGTCACCAATCCTTTCTTCTGCTTCCTCAAATCTCCTGTTATATGACTCCAGTGTATTTTTTTAACAAGTCAATTTTATTGATACATATTAATAAAGCATACAATTCATTCAAAGTGTAAAATCAATGGTATTTGGTATAATCACACAGTTGTGCTTTCATCACTTCAATCATTATCAGAGCATTTTCATTACTTCAATAATAATAATATAATAATAAAAAAAAGATAAACAAACAAGAAAATTCCCCACATCTCAATCTGTCTATGCCTCCCCCACTGCACACAGCTGCCATTTCTGGCTATTCTTGCACAATTATTTATTTATTAAGCAGTGTTATAGAGATATAATCATATACCATACAATATATCTAAAGTGTATAATCACTGGAAGTGGATTTGACTCAACTGATAGAGCATCCACCTACCACATGGGAGGTCCAGGGTTCTAACCCAGGGCCTCCTGACCCATGTGGTGAGCTGGACTATGCACAGTGCTGATGTGCACAAGGAGTGCCATGCCATGCAGGAGATTCCCCCATGTAGGAGCCCTGCATTGGAGAGCCACCACACACAAAACAAGTGCAGCCTGCCAAGGAATAGGGCTGCACACATGGAGAGCTGATACAGCAAGATGATGCAACAAAAAGAGACACAGATTTCCCATGCTGCTGACAAGAATGCAAGCAGACACAGAAGAACACAACAGCGAGTGGACACAGAGAGTGGACAACGGGGGGGGGGGGGGAGAAGGGGAAAGAGGAGAGAAATAAATAAAAAATAAATCTTAAAAAAATTTTAATTAAAAAATAAAGTGTATAATCAATAGCTCCCAGTATAATCACAATGCTGTACATCATCATCACAAAAAATTCTAGAATTATTTTATTACTCCAAAAAGAAACATTCCACACACCTTAGTATGCCTCCCCTAGACCTACATAACCACCACTCAAATTTCAATTTTATAAATTGATTTATACTCACATTTTATATAAATGGAATCATGAAATATGTTACATAATATATTTAGTTCATAGTAACACTATTATACAGTATTTGTCCTTTTATGTCTGGCTTGCTTCACTCAACATAAAGTCCTCAAGGTGCATCCATGTTGTCACATGCTTTATGACTTAATTTCTTCTTACAGCTGCATAATATTCCATCATGTGAATACACCACAGTTTGTTTATCTATTCATCAGTTGATGGACATCAACTTTTGGCGATCGTGATAATGCTGCTATGAACATTGGTGTGCAGATTTCTATTCATATCACTGCTCTCAGTTCTTCTAGGTATATAACCAGTAGTAGTATTACAGAGTCACATGGTAAATCTATATTCAAATTCTTTAGGAGCTGCCAAATAGTCCTTCACCTTTGTTGTACCATTCTGCACTCACACCAACAGAGAATAAGCATTCCTATTTCTCCACATCCTCTCCAACACTTGTTGTTCTCTGTCTTTTTAATAGTGGCCATTCTGATAGGTATGAAATATCTCTTTGTAGTTTTGACTTGCATTTTCCTAATCATTAGTGATGAACATTTTTTTCACGTGTGGTTTTTTGGGGGTTGGTTTTTTTTTTGCCATTTGTATTTTTTGGACAAATGCCTATTTAAGTCTTTTGCTCATTTTTTAATTGGGTCATTTGTCTTTTTATTGTTGAGTTGTAGCACCTCTTTATTTTTCATGGATATTAAGTGCTTATCAGACATGTGATTTCCAAATATTTTCTATCATTGTTTCAGCTGCCTTTTCACCCTTTTGACGAAGTTCTGTGAGGTGCAAAAGTGTTCAATTTTGAGGAGGTCCCATTTATCTATTTTTTCTTTTGTTATGCACATTTTTGTGATAAGGTCCAAGAAACCATCACCAACCACAAGGTCATGAAGAAGTTTCTCTACATTTTCTTCTAGTAGTTTTATGGTCTTGGCTTTAATATTTAGGTCTTTTATCCATTTTGAATTGATTCTTGTACAGGGAGTGAGATAGGAGTCTTCTTTCATTCTTTTGTTTACAGATATCTAGTTCTCCCAGCACCATTTGTTGAAGAGACTGCTTTGTCCCATTAATTTGGACTTGATATGTTTGTCAAAAACCAGTTGACCATAAAGCTGAGGGTTTATTTCTGGACTTTCAAATCTATTTCCCTGATTGATGTTTCTATTTTATGCCAGCACCATGATGTTTTGACCACTGTAGCTTTGTAATATGTTTCAAGGTCAGGCAGTGAAATTCCTCCCATGTCGCTTTTCTTTTTAGAATGCTTTTGGCTATTCAGGGTGTCCTTTCCCTTCCAAATGAATTTGGAAATTGCCTTTTCTATATCTGTAATGTAGACTATTGGAATTTTTATTGGTATTGCATTGAATCTATAAATCAATTTGGGTAGGATTGACATCTTTATGGTATTTAGTCTTCCAATCCATGAACACAGAAGGCTTTTCTATTTGTTTAGGTCTTCATTGATTTCTTTTAGCATTGTTTTGTAGTTTTTTGCACATAGGTCCTGTACTTTTTTGGTTAAATTGATTCCTAGATATTTGAGTCTTTTTGTTGCTATTGTAAATGGAATTTTCCTCTGATTTCCTACTGATTGTTCAATACTTGTGTACAAAAACATTACTGATCTTTGCATCTTGTCACTTTGTTAAACTCATGTATTAGTTCAAGTAGTTTGGTGTAGACTTTTGAGAATTTTCTAAATATAGGTTCACATCATCTGTAAATAGAATTTTACTTCCTCTTTTCCTATTTGAATGCCTTATTATTTTTTCTTGTCTAGTTGCTCTACCTAAAACTTCTAGTACAATTTTAAATAACATTAGTGACAGTGGGCATCCTTGTCTTGTTCACAATCTTAGAGGGAAAGCTTTCAATCTTTCCCCATTGAGTAAAATGTTGGCTGTGGGTTTTTCATATATGCCTTTTATCATATTAAGGAACTTTCATTCTATTCCTATCTTTTGAAGTGTATTTATCAAGAAAGGATGTTGGATTCTGTCAAATGTCTTTTCTGCATCAATTTGAGATGATCATGTGGTTTTTATCTCTTCGATTTGATTTTCTTACATTGAAACCACCTTGCATACCAGGAACAAATCCCACTTGGTTATGATGTGTAAGTCTTTTGACATGCTGTTGGATTCTATTTCCAATTATTTTGTTGGGAATTTTTGCATTGTATTCATTAGATATAGGTCTGTAATTTTCTTTTCTTATAGTGCCTTTATCTGGCTTTGGTATTAAGGTGATGTTGGCTTCATAAATGTTTTTGAGCAATTTTCCCTCCTCTTCAATTTTTTGGAAGAGTTTAAACAGGATTGGTGTTCATTCTTTTTTAAATGCTTGGTAGAATTCACCTATGAAGCCATCTTTTCCTGGATTTTCTTTGTTAGGAGATTTTTGATGACAATTCAATCTTTAAATGTGATTGATTTGTTAAATTCTTGTATTTCTTGTAGCATCGGTGTATGTCATTTGTGCATTTCTAGGAATTTGTCCATTTCATCTAGGTTGTCTAGTTTGTTGGCATACGGTTTCTCAAAATATACTCTCATGACCCTTTTTATTTCTATCATAACATCCCCCTTTTCATTTCTGATTGTATTTATTTGTATCTTCTCTCTTTTTGCTTTGTTAGTCTAGCTAGGGGTTTGTCAACTTTATTGATTTTCTCAAAGAAGCAGATTTTGGCTTTGTTGGTTTTCTCTTTTGTTGTTATTGTGGTTGTTGTTCTCAATTTCATTTATTTCTGCTCTTATATTTATTATTTCATTCCTTCTGCTTGCTTTAGGATTGGTTTGCTGTTCTTTTTCTCATTTCTCCAGTTGTCCAGTTAAATCTTTGAGTAAACTTTTTCTTTATTTTTAATTTTTTAAAGATTTATTTTATTTCTCTCCCTGTCCCCCCTCCATTGTCTGCTCTCTGTGTCCATCTGCTGTGTGTTCTTTTGCATCCCCTTGTATTATTCAGAGGCACTGGGAAACTGTCTCTTTTTTGTTGCATCATCTTGCTGTATCAGCTTTCTGTGTGTGCGGCACCACTTCTGCATGGGTTGCGCTTTTTTCACATGGGGTGCACTCCTTGTGCATGGGACACCTGCATGGCACAGCACTCCTTGTATGTGGCAGCACTGCGCGTGGGCCAGCTTACCACATGTTTCAGGAGGCCCTGGGGATCGAACCCTGGACCCTCCATATGGTAGATGGACGCTCTATCAGTTGAGCCACATCCACTTCCCTCTTTTTCTTTTTAATACAGGCATTTAGGGTACAAATTTACCTCTCGAAACTGCCTTCTCTGTATCCCACAAGTTTTGTTAAGTTGTATTCTTGTTTTCATTTGTCTCAATATATTTACTGATTTCACTTGCAATTTCTTCTTTGACCCACTGATTATTTAGGAGTGTGTTGTTTAGCTTCCACACGTTTGAGAATTTACCTCTTTCCTATTATTGATTTCCAGTTTCATTTCATTATGATCTGAGAAGGTGCTTTGTATAATTGCAATCTTTTTATATTTTTTGAGAGCTGCCTTGTGCCCTTACATGTGTTCTATCCTGGAGAAAGATCCATGGACCCTTGAGAAGAATGTATAACCCACTGAGTTTGGATGCAATGTTCTGTATACATCTGTTAGGTCTAATTCATTTATCACATTGTTCAAGTTCTCTGTTACCTGGTTGATCTTCTGTCTAGTTGTTCTGCCTAACGATGTGAGTAGTGTATTGAAGTCTCCAGTGACTATAGTAGTTTTGCCAGAGTTTGCCTCATGTATTTTGGGCACCCTTGTTAGATGCATAGATTTTTATGACTGTTATATCTTCCTGGTTAATTGTTCCTTCTATTAAATATAATGGCCTTCTCTATCTCATAACTTTTTTGAATTTAAAATCTGTTTTGTCTGATATTAGTATAGCTACCCTGCTCTTTTTTGGTTACTGTTTGTGTGGAGTATGTTTTTCCAACCTTTCATTTTTCAGCTGGTTTGTATCTCACCTTGGGTGTAAGGTGAGTTTCTTATAAGCAGCATATGGATAGCTCATGTTTTTTATTCATTCTGTCAGCCTATATCTTTTTTAAAAGATTTATTTTATTTATTATCCCCCCCCCCCCTATTGTTTGCACTCACTGTCTGCTCTCTGTGTCTGTTCTTTGTGTGCTTGTTCTTTTTTAGGAGGCACTGGGAACCAAACCAGGAAACTCCCATGTGGAAGGGAGGGCTCCCTGCTTGTTGTGTCTCTCATTGTGTGTTTTTCTTGTTGTGTCTCTTCATTGCATCATCCTGTTATGTCATGCCAGCCTGTCACATCAGCTCAGTGTCTCACTTGTCTTCTTTAGGAGGCACAGGAACCGAACCTGAGACCATCCATGTTGTAGGTGGGCACCCAAGTGCTTGAGCCACATCCACTTCCCATGATTGGGGAGTTTAATTCATTCACACTCAATGATATTACTGTAAATTCATTATTTACTTCCAATATTTTATTCTTTGGTTTTCATATGTCATATCATTTTTTTTCTGTTTTCTTATTCTTTTGGTTATCTTTTCTGCTATTATTTCTTCTATAATCTCCAAACCCCTCTCTCCTTTTTCTTTCAGGCTCTCAATCTTCCTTTTAATATTTCTTGCAAAGGTAGTTTCTTTTTCACACTCTTAGTTTCTGTTTGTGAATATTTTATACTCACCTTCATATTTGAAGGATAATATTGCTGACAGTTTTTCTCTTTTAGTATTCTAATTGGATCATACCACTGTCTTCTGACCTCCATGTTTTCTGATGAGAAGTCCACACTAAGTCTTACTGGATGTCTCTTCTATGTGATGGTTTGCTTCTCCCTTGCTGCTCTCAGAATTTGTCTTTATTTTTGACACTTGACATTCTGAGTAGTATGTGTCTTGGAGCAGATCTATTTGGATATATTCTGATTGAAGTACAGCATGATTCTTGGGCATGTAAATTCATTTCTTTCATTAGAGTTGGGAAATTTTCAGCTATTATTTCCTCAAATACTCTTCCTGCCATTTTCCTTCCCTTCTCCTTCTGAAACTCCCATGACACGTTACTGCATTTTGTGTTGTTATTCAACTCCCTTAGCCCCTGCTCAATTTTTCCATTCTTTTCTCTCTGTTCTTTTTTCTCTTCAATTTCTGCTGCTCAGTCTACAGTATCATTACTATTATTTCTTCTATCATTTCAAATCTGCTGTTGTATGCTTCTAACATGATTTTTATCTCACCTATTGACCTATTGTGTCTTTCATTCCCATGAGCTCTGTTACTTTTCTATTCAGGGTTTAAAATTCTTTTCTGTGCTTGCTCAATGTTGTTTATCTCTTTAGTCATTTTCTTTCAACTCATTAATTTGATTTTGTAAATTTGTGTGCACCTCGTTAATTAGTTGTCTCAAATTCTGCATCACTTCTAGGGCTTTGGTATATTCCTTTTCTTGGGTCATGTCTTCCATTTTATTAGTATGACTCATAATTTTTTGCTGATGTCTAGGCATCTGATTAGGATGATAGTTTACTCAGATGCTTTATTTCTCTTTCAGAAGGATTTAATGGCAGGACGTTATGAGTTATTGCTGTTCTTTGATTCATGGTTCAACATGGATTGTTAAAATTGTCTCTGTTAGTTGCTCAAAACCAGGCTCTGGACCCATTAATGGGTTTCAGACCTTTTTCCTAGGACCTTGGCAAGGGAGACTATAAAGGCCAGAAAACGTCTTATTTACTTTTTTTAAAAAACATTTTTATTAGAAAATTTGTGGGTTTACAGAACAATCATGCATAAAATACAGGATTCCCCTTGCCCACCCCCCCACACACCCTTGCATTGGTGTGGAATATTTGTTACAATTGATGATAGCACATTTTGATAATTGTACTTATAACCAAAATCCATGGTTTACCTTAGGGTTCACTGTTTGTATAATGTAGTTCCACGAATTTTTTTAAAAGTTTATTCTACTACCTATACACAATGTAAAATTTCCTTTTAATATCCAAATATATATTTCAGTGCTGTTAACTGTGTTCACAATATTGCATTACCATCACCACCATCCATTACCAAAACATTCCCATCACTCCAAAGGGGAACCTGTGCATTTTAAACTTTAACTTCCCATTCTCTATCCCTACCCTATCCCCTGGTAACATATATTCCAGCTCCTGACTGTGAGTTTGCTTATTCTAAAATTAAAACTTTTCTGAACTTTGCATTATTAAAGTTTTCAGAGAGAATTGTATAATGATTGCCCATTAACTCAGCCCCCAGATACAACAATTAACAATATCTTGCCATACTTTCAGCTGTTTCTTTTTCTTTCTTTTCTTCTCTCTAATGTAAGTCTTTTTTCCCATTTTTAAAAAATTTATTGAAGTATATCACTCATACATAAACACACATAAACATCAAGTATATAATAGTTGTGAACTTAGAAAACAAATATATATAACATCATACAGGACTCTCATAACTCACCCTACCACTAATAACTTGCATTGTTGTTAAACATTTTTAACTAACAATTAAAGAACATTGTCAAAATATTACTACTAACCAAAGTATTTTCCCCCAACCCACCCTATTATTATCTTTATATCATCTGTATATGAACATACAAAAACAATAAGTATATAGTAAAAGTTGTGAACTTAAAAAGAAAATATGCATAACATCATACATGAGCCCCATACATCAACCCTCCACCAACACCTTGCATTGCCGTGAGACGTTTGTTACAAATTATGAAAGAATATTGTCAAAATCTTACTACTAATTATAGTCCTTATCTTACATTTGGTGTATTTTTCCCCCAACCCACCGTAGTATTATTTTTTAAATTATATTTTTATAACGGAAGTTGTAAACTTACAAAACAATCATGCATATGTGTAGAATTCCCAAGCAATACCCCTTTATCAACACACCACACTGTGGTGGACATTGGTTACAGATTATAAGGTAATATCATCCAATTGTTACCACATCCATAGTATACATTTGGCACACATTTTCCATACTGCCCCTGTGGCAGTTTGATATAATTGATGAATTCCAAAAAGAAATATTGGATTATGCTTGTAATCTGATCTGTACCTGGCAGATTGAGTTATGATTAGGACGGTGAAGATAAAGGCATGGTGAAGAACAGAGTTGAGGGTTTCTAATGTTGGAGTTTTGAAGTTGGAGTTTGATGCTGAAGACTTAAGCTGGAGCCCTGGGAAGTAAGCTCACAGAGGAAAGAGAAGCCAGCCCCAGGAAGAAAGGAACCTCGAATCCAGAGAAAAGCAAGGCCCAAGAATGTAGGAACCCAGGAAGCCTGAACCCTTGCAGACATTGGCAGCCATGGTCTGGTATCTGCAAGCTCCTACCCCAAATATATACTCTTTATAAAAACCAACCAATTTCTGGTATTTTGCATCAGCACCCCTTTAGCTGACAAATACAGCCCCATTATCAACATAGTATATCTTTGGCATAGATGCAAGAATATTACATTATTACAGTAACCACATTCCATAGGTCACTCCAGTTGAATTTTTTCCATGTTTCTTCAAATTCCCACCAACCTGCAATAGTGATGTACATTTGCTCTAGTTGGCAAAGGACACTCTTGCATATGTACCATCAACCACAATTTTCATCCACCTCTGGGTTTACTGTGCTATTCAGTTCCTAGATTATTCTCTAGCATTCTGTCAACTGACATTTAAATACCTACACTACCATTTTCAGCCACATCCCCATTTACAAACTAGCTATTACTCACTATGTGTTGCCATCCGCTCTATACATTTCCACACTTTGACAGTAAGCTAATTAAAACATCTATATACATTAAATATCAGTAGTCCTTCTCAGTCCTCCTCTTACCTCCTTTAAGAATTTACCACCTTCTACCAAGTCCTGAGGTTGTTTTCCTACAATTTATTCTAGAAGATTTATAGTTCTTGCTTTTATTTTTAGGCTTTTGATCCATTTTGAGTAAATTTTTGGATAAAGTGAGATAGGGGTACTCTTTCCTTCTTTTAGCTATGGATATCGAGTTCTTTCAGCACCATTTGTTGAACGGACTGTTCTGCCCCAGCTATGTGGGTTTGACAGACAAGTCAAAAATTACTTGACCATACATGTGAGGGTTTCTTTCTGAACCATCAGTTTGGTTCCATCGGTCTATGTGGGTGTCTTTATGTCTGTACCATGTTGTTTTATTACCACTATATTTTATTACTACTATAGCTAGCTAATATTATTTAAAGTCTGGAGATGAGAGTTTGCTTTAAAGATGTTTCTGGCTATTCAGGACCCCTTACCCTTCCAAATAAATTTGATAATCATGTTTTCAATTTTTTAAAAAATGTTGGTGGAATGATTAACAGGATTGCATTTAATATATACATCAATTTGAGTAGAATTGACATCTGAATGATATTTAGTCTTCCAATGTGTGAACATGGAATGTTCTTGCAGTTATTTAGGCCTTTTAAAATTTAACACTGAGTTGCAGTTTTCTGAATACAAGTGCTTTACCTTGTTGGTTAAGTTTATTCCTGACAATTTGGACTTTATCTATCATATTTTATTTTCACCACTCTTTCGACCCATTTCAAGACTCTGTTCCAGGCCTCTCTCTCCTGTCTTTTCTTTTCAGGCTCTAGCACACCCTTTAATATTTCCTGAAAATCTGGTGTCTTGCTTAGAAATTCTCTCAGTTTCTGTTTATCTGTGAGTAGTCTAAACTTGCCTTCATATTTTGAAAGACAATCTTGCCAGATATAAGATTTTTGGCTGCAAGTTTTTCTCTTGCAGTATCTTAAATATATCAGGCACTGTCTTCTTGCCTCCATGGTTTCTGGTGAGAAATCAGCACTTAATCTTACTGGGTATCCCTTATATGTTATGGTTTGCTTTTCTCTTCCTGTTCTCAGAATTCTCTCTTTGTCTTTGGCATTTTACTTTCTGATTAATGTGTCTTGGAGTTGGTCTTTTCAGATTTTTTTCAGATGGGAGTATGTTGTGCTTCTTGGACATGGATTTTTTTTTAAAAAGATTTTTATTATTTATTTCTTCCCCTTGCCCCACCCCCCCCCTCACCACCACTGTCTGTTCTCTGTGTCCGCTTGCATTCTTGTCAGCGGCACTGGGAATCTGTGTCTCTTTTTGTTACGTCATCTTGCTGCATCAGCTCTTCCATGTGTGCAGCACCACTCCTGCACTTTTTTCACTCAGGGCAGCTCTCCTTACAGGGCGCACTCCTTGGGCATGGGGCTCCCCTACTTGGGGGACACCCCTGCGTGGCAGGGCACTCCTTGTGCACGTCTGCACTGCGTGTGGGTCAGCTCCACACGGGTCAGGAGACTCTGAGTTTGAACCCTGGACCTCCTACATGGTTGGTGGACGCTCTATCAGTTGAGCCAGATCTGCTTCCCAGACATGGATTTCTATATCCTTCAATCAGGTTGGGAAATTTTCTACCATTATTTCTTCAAATATTCCTTCTGCCCCTTTTCCCTTCTCTTCTCCTTCTGGGATACCCATTACACATGTTTGCATGTCTTCTGCTGTCATTTAGTTCTCTGAGAACTTGTTCAATTTTTTCCATTATTTTCTTCATCTGTTCTTTTGTATGTTCACTTTCAGAAGCCATTTCTTCAAGCTTACTGATCATGATTCCAATATTTTTAAAAATTTCATTTATTGCAACTTTCATTCCCGTAAGATCTGCTATTTTTCTATGTATGCTTTCAAATTCTTCTTTGTGCTCATCCAATGTCTTATTTTTTTAAGATTTTTTTTTTAAATCAGTTGGCTTTATTTTTTTTTTAAAGATTTATTTAATTCCCCCCCTCCCCCCCCCCCCCCCCGTTTGTCTGTTCTCTGTTCTCAGTGTCTATTTGCTGCGTCTTGTTTCTTTGTCCGCTTCTGTTGTCGTCAGCGGCACAGGAAGTGTGGGCGGCGCCATTCCTGGGCAGGCTGCACCTTCTTTCGCGCTGGGTGGCTCTCCTTATGGGGCACTCCTTGCGTGTGGGCTCCCCTACGCGGGGGACACCCCTGCGTGGCGCGGCACTCCTTGCGCGCATCAGCACTGCGCATGGGCCAGCTCCACATGGGTCAGGGAGGCCCGGGGTTTGAACCGCAGACCTCCCATGTGGTAGACGGACGCCCTAACCACTGGGCCAAGTCCGTTTCCCTTAAGATTTATTTTATTTATTTCTCTCCCCTTACCCCTCATTGTCTGCTCTCTGTGTCCATTAGCTGTGTGTTCTTCTGCGTCTGCTTACATTATCAGGTGGCACTGGGAATTTGCGCCTCTTTTTTGTTGTGTCATCTTGCTACGTCAGCTCTCCATGTGTGCAGTGCCACTCCTGGGTGGGCTGCACTCTTTTCACATGGGGCAGCTCTCCTTGCAGAGTACATACCTTGCACGTGGGGCACCCCCATGTGGGGTGCCCCTGAGTGGCACGGCACTCCTTTCACGTGGCAGCACTGTGCGTGTGCCAGCTTACCACACAGGTCAGGAGGCCCTGAGGATCGAACCCTGGACCCTCCATATGGTAGATGGATGCTCTATCAGTTGAGCCATGTCCGTTTCCCCCAATGTCTTCTTGATATCATCAATCTCTTTAGCCATTTCATTGAATTTTTTTTTTTTTTTTTTTTTTTTTTAAAGATTTATTTATTTATTTAATTTCCCCCCCTCCCCTGGTTGTCTGTTCTTGGTGTCTATTTGCTGCGTCTTGTTTCTTTGTCCGCTTCTGTTGTCGTCAGCGGCACGGGAAGTGTGGGCGGCGCCATTCCTGGGCAGGCTGCTCTTTCTTTTCACGCTGGGCGGCTTTCCTCATGGGCGCACTCCTTGCGCGTGGGGCTCCCCCACGCGGGGGACACCCTTGCGTGGCACGGCACTCCTTGCGCGCATCAGCACTGCGCATGGCCAGCTCCACATGGGTCAAGGAGGCCCGGGGTTTGAACCGCGGACCTCCCATATGGTAGACGGACGCCCTAACCACTGGGCCAAAGTCCGTTTCCCTAATTGAATTTTATTAAGGAGATTTGTTTGAACATCTATGATTAGTTGTCTCATTTCCTTTATGTCATCTGGAGACTTATCTTATTTCTTTAACTGGACCATAGCTTTCTGTTTCTTGGTGTGGATTGTAATTTTTTGTTGGTGTCTTGGCATCTGGCTTACTAGAGTATTTATTCTGGGTGCAATTTTTCTCTTTAGTGTAGGGCTTCCTGCCCTTTCTCCCTTGCTGGTTGTGCAGTAGGAGCCAAGGATGTAGTTGGTGCTATAAGCTGTGGAGGCTCAAGCTGCCCTCATTGCCCCAGGGATCGATGAAGCTTCTCTCAACTTTCTTCTTTGCCAGGATTAGGGACAGAGTCACAGTTGTGTGGCATAATCCAAGTCATGCAGGACTAGACTGTAGCTGCCCAGAGAGACTGATGAAGCTTCATGCTCCCTTCTTCTCTGCCTGGGGTAGGGATGGATTTGCAGGTGTGGGCAGCAAATTATGCAGTGCGGGTCCAAGATGACCGCAGTTACCCAGTAGACTTCTGATTATTCATTCCGTGCCAGCCAAGTGTACCTGCAGTTACTTGGATAGGCTGGTACAGGGCCCGCCAGCCTCCTCCCTGCAAGAGGTGGCCTGAAGCCTAGGCTAGGGCTGGAGGCCAATCTGGGTGAAAGAAACTGTTTCTACCATCACTGTGATTTTCAGTCAGCCAGGCTGTCCCTCAGGCTGGGGGTGAAGTCAAAATGGCAGCCACCGGCCTCTTTCTGAATTGGACAGGTTCAAACTTTAGCTGTTCTTAGGGTTATACTCTAGCCAACCTAATCCACCAATTAGTAGCTGAAATCAGTGGCCAACCATCTCCTCCTCCTCTGTTTTTGGGAAATGGAGCTTCAATTTCCAGCCACAGAACAGCTCCTGGGGTAACTTGCACTGCTGAAGTAGGAAAATCACCAGCCTCTGTGGTATGGCCTGTAATTTCCCAGAATAGCTGGCACAGGTCCCCCCAACTTCCTCCCTGCCTGAGGTGGGGTTGGGGTTTAGGCTAGAGGTGCATTCTGACCTGGATGGAACGAAGCCAGTCCCTACCATCACTGTGATTTTCAATCTGCCCCACTTTGTGTCAGGCACGAAGTTAAGATTGGGAGCTATGGGCCTCTTTCTGACTTGGACAGGTTCAAACTTTAGCTGTTCTTAGGATTATACTTTAGCCTGCCAAAGTTACTAATCCGTAGCTGAAGTTGGTTCCCAATCGTCTCTTCCTCTCCCATTTTTGGGAAGGGGAGCTTCCAATTCCAGCCACAGAACAGCTCCCAAGGTGGCTTGTGCCTCCAATGGAGGATGGACACAGGCCTTCATGGGGTAGAGTGCTCTACTTATGAGTCTTCTCTGCAGATGGGCAGTCTCCTCCTTCCACTCCTTCAAGGACATTGCAGGGTGCTCTTCTGGTCTCCTGGAGCCCCCAAACATGTACTTCAGCCGGCTCCAGATAGCTCTGGGTGTTTACTAACTGCCCTGTAGCAGGAGCTAACTCTAGGAGCTCCTTACTCCACAGCCATCTTGCTGGTTCCTCTTATTTACTTTTAATTTTCTCACATGCACTTCCTTGGACTGCCAGCAGAAGGTGCTTTTTGTCAGCCCTCTCAGTTCAATGCCTGGTTGGAGTGTGTTTCCTACAACAAGGACTGCATCAATGTGATAGAGGTTCCTGCTTGGAGGCTAACAGCCTTGTAATTCAAACTTTTTCAGATAGTCCTCCAGCCTTCCCTGGCAGCCCCCTCCCTTTTCCAGGGCAGGATATAATTCCACTCCCCTCTATGTCCTCAACAGTCAGTACCAGTTAGTAAAGAAGGAGATTGGGAGAGATGGATCTCTTTAGTCCCAGATCTCTTTAGTCCCAAACTGGCTCCCAAGGCAAACAATGGTATGACCCCACCTGGCCTGGAATTGCTGGTGGGACACAGAAGACCAAATTTGTGAGTCAAAAGCTGAGTCAGGGAAGCAGACTTGGCTCAACGGATAGAGCATCCACCTACCACATGGGAGGTCCATGGTTCAAACCCAGGGCCTCCTTGGCCCATGTGGAGCTAGCCCACATGCATTGCTGATGCACATAAGGACTGCTGTGCCATGCAGGGGTGTCCCCCGTGTAGGGGAGCCCCATGCACAAGGAGCATGCCCTGTAAGGAGAGCTGCCCATCGTGAAAGAAAGTGCAGCCTGCCCAGGAGTGGCGCCATACACACGGAGAGCTGACATAGCAAGATGGCGCAACAAAAAGAGACACAGGGGAAGTGGACTTGGCTCAACAGATAGAGCATTCGCCTACCACATGAGAGTTTTGTAGTTCAAATCCAGGGCCCTCCTTGACCTGTGTGGAGCTGGCCCACGTGCGGTGCTGATGTGCACAAAGAGTGCCATGCCATGCAGTGGTGTCCCCCACATAGGGGTTCCCCACACGCAAGGAGTGTGCCCTGTAAGGAGAGCCGCCCAGCCTGCCCAGGAACAGCGCCACACACACGGAGAGCTGACACAGCAAGATGACGCAACAAAAAGAGACAGATTCCCAGGCCGCTGACAAGAATGGAAGTGGACACGGAGGAACATGCAGCAAATGGACATAGAGGGCAGACACCTGGGAGGGGGAGATGGAGAGAGAAAAAAATAAAATAAATCTTTTTTAAAAAGAGAGAGAGACACAGATTCTCATTGCTGCTGACAAGAATAGAAACAGACACAGAAGAACACATAGCAAATGGACACAGAGAACAGACAACTGGGGCGGGGGGGGGGGGACAGGAAGGGAGAGAAATAAATAAAAATAGATATTTTTTTTTTAAAAAGCTGAGTCAGCCTTAGGCTGTACTCCTCTCTCCCCCCTTTCCCAGGCTAGTGGATCCCAGGAGCTCCCTTTGTCTGTAGCCAGCCCAGAGGCCTGAGAGTTGTAAAGTGTCTTTACTGTGGGGGAGGGTGCCAGCACTAGCAGCCACAGCTATTTTCAAGATAAATTCAAAAGACTTATTGTGCCAAATGCCACAGAGAAATGGATCAAAATAATACACGAGCAAGTTTAAGAAAAATTTCACACATTGACGTTGATATCTATTCAACTGATCAAAAACATAAAGCGCCATCAATTTGTCTTACCGGAATTACAATAATAACAAATTCCGGAATTTTCTTTCTTTTAAGCCACAGCTTTTAACTCACAGTTTTGCTTTTGCGATTCTTTTCCTTTGTCACTCTCTTCTGGGCAGTGCCCAGCCTTCATCAGGCATCCTAAACCCTAGAAGACTTTTTCCCGACTTTTTCAGCCTGTCTTCTAGGTATTTTTCTGGGAGAAAAGAAAGTCCATGTCTTTCTAGGCCACCATATTCCCAGAAGTGCCCTCCAGTGTGTTTTTAATTTCATTTATTGAGTCTTTCATTCCCATAAGGTCTGCTATTTTTGCTTTCAAATTCTTCTTTGTGCTTGCCCAAAATCTTAACATCCTTAATCTCTTCAGCCATCTCACTGAATTTATTAAGGAGATCATTTGAACGTCTATGACTAGTTGTCTCACTCCTTTATGTCATCTAGAAGCTTATCTTTTTTCTTTAATTGGGCCAAATCTTCCTGTTTCTTGGTATGCATTGTAATTTTTTGTTAGTGTTTTGGCATCTGGCTTACTAGATGTATTTATTCTGAGTATAGTTTTGAAGCAGGCTAGTAAGATAGGGATGGATCTGGAACTTGGCAGAGTCCACGTGGACATCAGTAACCCCCAAGGTGGCTGCTGGAAGACCCCCACCCCCAAGATTCTGGGTATCTTGGGTCCTCACTAGGGGATTGAAGGGTGGGGCAATCAATCAAAACAGCAAACAGCTGGAACCCCTCCCCTGCCATTAGCAAAGGGGTGGAATAATTAATAGTTTATAAAGCAAACTGCAAGGCCTGAGTGCTCGCTCCTCCCACTCTCTTGCCTCTGGACCCATTCCCGCCCTCTGTGTGCTGCTCTCACCATTTTTCCTCAGCCACTGGCCATGCAAATAACCTGGGGATTTATAATCTGTAATGAGGAATTGTAGCTTATAAATCAACCCTCTTTATCCCTTTTTACCCCCTTCCTCTCCACCTGGGACCCCTGCTCTGTTATTTTCTCCCATTTGTCTTCCCTCCCTACCTGAATAAATTACTGACCTAACTCACCCGGCATGCTCTTGAAATTCATTTCTGCAGCATAGCCAAGAACCTAGATACAACCCGGTAACATATTTGGCGTGCCAGTCCAGGAGTTTATTGGTGAGTGGCCTACAGCTTGTTTAATGCCTTCCTTTTGTTCTCTATTTTAAATGGGCCCCAAAGGTTGTAATCCCAGGAAAAGGGGCTGGGGCTCAGGAATTCTCCACGTCCATGTCTGCATCCACATTCACCTTTGCTCTGCGCACCCTGCCTTGTGAGACCTAATCCCAGTCAGGATGGCTGCATCATGTGGCAGTGGCTTAAATCATGGCCCTACGAAGACAGAGGTTCCCCAGGACAGCACCAGGCCCTGCTGACCTTCTTCAAGCCACTTTAGCTGCCAGAGTCTTTGTCTTCGGGCTTGCCTGCCATTGCCTTCTCCCACCCTCTCCCCTAGGGGGTCCATGGCAATAGTGGAGATCTGAGAGCTTACCCCTCCCACCGGGTCCATGCCATTGCAAGCAGCATTCCTATCTGACCATACCCAGCCATCTGGAGGAATGAAGTGGGAAGGCAGCGGGCAGAGCCAAAAATGGATGCCGTGGGAATTCCCTTCCCCAAGGCGGTCACAGGCTGTGATACCCTTGCATAATTAACCTTTGCCCATGTTTTACCTTTTTATTTCTTACTACTGAATTTCTCTTTGCAGGTTTGTGTTAGGATGCTTTGGTCTGTTTTAAAAAACTGTGAAAAGGGAAGCAGACATGCCTCAACTGATAAAGTGTCTGTCTACCATATGGAGGGTCCAGGGTTTGATCCCCAGGGCCTCCTGACCCATGTGGTAATCTGTCCCACGCACACTCTGCCTCATGCAACAAGTGCCGTGCCACCCAGGGGCACCCCCGCCCCCATGCACAAGGAGTGTGCCCCGCAAGGAGAGCTGCCCCATTTGAAAAAAATCACAGCCCATCCAGGAGTGGCCCTACACACACGGAGAGCTGACGCAAAATGACACAACAACAACAACAAAAAGGAGACACAGTTTCCCAATGCCACCAGATAATGTAAGCAGATGCAGAACACACAGGGAATGGACACAGAGAGCAGACAACGGAAGTTGGGGGGGTAGTGGGGGAGAGGGGAAGAAATAAATAAAAATAAATCTTTTTTTAAAAACCAAAAACTGTGAAAATGAAAAGTGCCTTTGTCTAACCAGGAAGCTATTGCCTCAGGAACCCAAAGCCTGTTAGCTAGAACAATTAGCCTCTAATCACTTAATGGCCTTTTGATGACTGGTTTAACTAGGAAACTATCAGACAATAAAGTCATAAGACCTAAGGCTGAGTCTAAGAATTCTAGAAGGATAGGAGGAAGAAGCACAATTCGGCTTGGCAGTTTCAGGTTGAAATCTAGTCAACCTGTCTCCCAAGTCTAGGACTGCCCCGGGAATGCCCGGAGGCAAGGGCTCTATGATACCCTGTGATGGTGGGAATCAGAAAGCAGCCAAATATTTCCTGAGATTTAACTCAGGAACTTCTGTTTGGGTCAGTCGGTTTCAGACCCTGGAAAGTAGGGGTGCCGAGAATCAGAGCAGGAAACTGAATATCTCCCTTCCCTTGGGCCCATCCATTCAGAGAGCAGCCGATATCTCCCGGGACAAACGTCTCAGGTGCTTTGATTTGGGGCCACTGATCTGGGGTCATTGATCTGATATCCAGAATCAGATACCCCCAAGACCTACCCACAAGGACACTTGTGGGTCAGTTAAGCCCTGAAAATAAGAATTCTCAGGATGCTGAGACAGGGCTTCAGCTCCAAATTATGTGGAGTGGTGAATTTTAGTCAGACTAGGACTCTGGGATGCCAGAATGGTCGACTAAAGGGTGCTTCTCATTCTTCCTAGAATAATGGGTGCAGCCTCTAGCATACCAGCAGACTCCGCTGGTATTCTCGAGAAATGGACAACCCTACCAACCGAAGGGTTGAAGAAGGAGAAACTGATCTTCTTCTGCAACACTGCATGGCCACAGTATAGCCTTGAGGCCTGTAAATGGCACTCTAAATTATGACTGTGTTTTGCAAATAGACCTCCTGTGTAAGAAGGAAAGAAAGCAGTCAGAGGTTTCATATATTCAGCTTTTTATAGCTCTATATCAGGATATGAGGTTAAGTGGATCTTGCAAGCTATACTATGCTTGGGAAGTGAAACCACTCCCTGAAAAGGAGGGTGATATCTCAGATGATCCCCTCCTCAGTTCCCCTTCTCCAGCCTCTGCTTCCGCGCCTCATGTCCCTGTAGTTAACCCAGCAGGAGTCACTAGAAGTGGAGCATGTTTCACCCTAATAGGAGATGCAAAAACGGTCTCTACCCAATAAGGCAAGCAGCAAATGGAGAAGTGGGAACAATTAGAGTCCATGTTCCCTTCTCCATGACAGATTTAACTCAGTGTGAGGAACAGTGGGGGCAATTTTCAGAAGACCCAAATAAGTTTACTGAGGAATTCCAGAAGGTAACTCTAAATTCTGAGCTGACATGGGGAGATGTGCAGGTTATCCTAGCCTGTGCTGCACCCCTGAAGGAAAACGCCCCATTTGGGAAGCAGCCCAGGGGCATGGGGATGGGACGGCTGCCCAGCAGCCCCAGCAATATGCCGTAGGGATTGTGGCAGTTCTAGAGGCTGATCCTAACTAGAACTACCAAAAAGGGCAAGCAGACGTAAGGAAAAGAGACCATATGATAGCATGCCTACTAAAGGAAATAAAAAAAGTACATTGTCAAATCCATTAATTATAATAAGCTGCAGGAAATAACACAAATGGAAAAGGAAAATCCTGCTCTGTTTCAAGGAAGATTAGTAGAAGCTATGAGAAAGTATACCCAAATTAATCCAGACTCACTGGAGGGACAGATTGTATTAAAAACCATTTATGACTAAAAATCATTTATCGACCGGGCAGCTCCAGATAGTAAAAGAAAACTCCAAAAGCTAGCTCCAGGTCCTGGACCCTCAATGAATTCTCCTTTAAAAGCAGCTTTTTCCATCTTTGACAACCATGACCAGGCCTTTGAGGAGTCAAGGGCGAAGAGGGACAGGCAGAAGGCTCAGCCACTTGCAGTTGCCATAAATGGCAGCTGGCCACCTCGGGGTCACCCCAGCTCAGGCTCCAGACCGTCGAGATCCCGCTTCAACTGTGCAGAGTTTAGTCACTGAGGGAAAACTGCCCTAAACCACGTAAGGAGCCCTCAGTCCCCGCCCCAGGTGTGGGAAAACAGGCCCCTGGGCTCCAGAGGGCGCCGAGTCCCTAAGGGGAGGCAGAGCACAGCTCAAGACCCTGGTGGCAGCAGCCCCCACCCCATGGAGGACTGAGGGGCCCGGGCAAAGAGTGGCTCCTTGGACGACTCCGTGGAACACCGAACTAGAGGAGCCCCGGGTGACCTGTGACATGACAGGTAAAGAAATTAACTTTTTAATTGATCCGGGAGCCACTTCTTCAGTTCTGACCTGTCACTCCAAGCCTCCTCCCCCAGGACCTGTCCAGGAGTGGGTGTTGACGGTAGAACTAAAGTTAGATCTTTTACTGAACCCCTTCTCTGCCAAATAGGAAACCTAATTTTAAGCCATCAATTTTTAATTGTCCCTGAATGTCCCACCCCCTTACTGGAGCGAGATTCACTTCGTACTCTGAGAACATGCATCCAACTAGTAGGAATCGATAGAACCTCTTAGGTGCCTATAGCCCAGTGCTCAGAGGAAGAATGTGGAACTCTGTGTTCAGCCATGGTTCTGGAGAAAGAGTCAGTGTCTCATCAACAGCCATTCCCCAGGAAATCAAGAGTAAAGTAAATGCTATTGTTTGGGAAACTGGGATGCCCAGAAGGGCCCTCCAGTTCCCCCAGTTTCCATTTCTTATGATACTAACCAGCCACACCCTCACAGAAAGCAGTACCCCCTCAAGGAGGAGGCTGTTAAAGGCCTCTGGCCCACAGTTAAAAAATTCTTGGAGAATGGCCTACTAATTCCCTGCCAATCTCCCTGCAACCTGACAATTCTTCCTGTGAAAAAGCCCAACAGTACCTACAGGCTAGTTCAAGACTTAAGAGCAGGGAAGTGGACTTGGCCCAGTGGTTAGGGCGTCCGTCTACCACATGGGAGGTCCGCGGTTCAAACCCTGGGCCTCCTTGACCCGTGTGGAGCTGGCCCATGCGCAGTGCTGATGCACGCAAGGAGTGCCCTGCCACGCAGGGGTGTCCCCCGTGCGCCCCGTAAGGAGAGCTGCCCAGCGTGGCACACACGGAGAGCTGACACAACAACAACAAAAAAGAAACACAGAGTCCCGTGCCACTGACAACAACAGAAGCGGACAAAGAAGAACACGGAGCAAATAGACACAGAGAACAGACAACGGGGGAGGAGGGGCTGGGGAGGAGGGTGAGGGAAGGGGAGAGAAATTTAAAAAATTAAAATAAAAAAAAAAGACAAAAGCAGTCAATAACTTTGTAATACCAATTCACCTAGTTGTACCCAACCCTTATACTCTGCCAAATCAGGTCCCAGAAACCTTGACTTGGTTTACCGTTCTAGACTTAAAAGACATCTTTTTCTGTATTCCTCTCCATGCAGACACCCATTTCCTTTTTGCCTCTGAATGGCGGGAGTCCAACTCTAGGCCCCCAGCCCAGCTTACATGAGCTGTGTTGCCTCAAGGGTTCCGAGACAGCCCCCACATTTTGGGGGACACCTTAGCTGACCTCCACTTGCCACAGAGTGCCCTTTCACAGTACGTGGATGATCTGTTGCTTTGCAGTCCAATGAAGGAAGTTTCCGATGCCACCACCATTTTAGTCCTTAATTTCCTAGCTGATAGGGCTATAGGGTGTCAGCATCCAAGGCACAAATCTCTCAGCAGAAAGTCTACCATTTAAGGTTCCTTCTTACCCCAGGAGAAAGATCTCTCCCCAGAAAGAGTTCAAGCTAGTATCCCCTACCTCAAACAAAGAAGCGCTGAGGACTTTCCTAGGAATGGCTGGTTACTGTAGACTGTGGATACCTAAGTTTGGGGAAATGGCCCAGCCACTGTACAGCACTATTGCAGGAGCTGATAACCAACCCTTAGAGCGGGGAACAAGTCATGCTCTGAAAGAGGCCTTAGTTAGCCCTCCAGCCCCAGAATTCCTAACCTAAGCCAGCCTTTCTTTCCATATATAACTGAGAAAAAAGGAGTAGTTCTAGGAGTGTAAGTCTAAAACCTGGATGAAATTTCACAACCTGTAGCTTGTTTCTCTAAACCACTAGACAGTACAGCACAGGGATGGCCACCTTGCCTGAGAGCAGTGGTGGCAACAGCCCTTTTAACTGAAAAAGCCACCAAACTAACTTGGGGGCAAGCTCTCACAGTTTCCACCCCACACCAGGTAAAGGACGTGCTTGAGGCCAGGGGCCACCCGTGGCTCACAGGTCGCCAGTTAATTAAATACCAGGCTCAATTGCTAGAGACCCCTGAAGGGCAAATAAGGGTGTGTCAGACTCTTAACCCAGCCACCCTACTACCAGTAGAGGACCCAGAGTCAGATCCTGAAGGACCCCTTCTCTACTCCTTCCTTGAAACTCTTAACCAAAACTACTCTCAAGCAGGCCAGATTTAAAAGATGAGCCTCTTGTGAACAGACATTAAATGGTTCACAGATGGAAGCAGTTTTATTAAGGAAGGAATTTAAAAGGCAGGCTATGCAGTGGCTTCTCAATAAAACCATAGAGGCCAAGCTCTTCCCCCTGGCACTTCAGCCCAGAAAGCAGAGCTAATTGCCCTTACCCAAAGTTTAAAACTAGCAGCTGGGAAATGGACTAATATTTACATAGACTCTAAGTCTGCTTTCCTTGTCCTTCATGCTCACTCTGCTGTGTGGCAAGAACAAGGCTTGCTTACGAACAGTCACCTATTATGCATAGGCAAGAAATCTTAAATTTACTAGAAGTCATACAGTTGCCTCAAGAGATAGCAGTTATGTATTGTCCAGGGCATCAGAAAACAAACACTGGTATAGCAAGGGAAATGCTCAAACTGATGCAGCTGCTAAAGGGGCAGCACAAACCCAGGCCTCCCTCCTACCCCTTATTTCAACACCTGTACCAGTACTTGAAGTTCCACAATATACCCAGGATGAACAAACCAGGGCAGCTAGCCTGGGGTTCACCCTAGAGGCTGATGGGTGGCTTGTTAAGGATACTCAGGTCTACCTGCCAGGAGCAGTTCAATGGGAAGTCCTTCATGGACTTCACCAAGCCATTCAACTGGGGAGGGATGCCCTAACCAGCTTAGCCAAACGGGTTTTTGAAGGACAGAGCTTAGTGAAAACAGTCAAAGAAGTTACCAGGAGTTGCCCCCAGTGTGCAGTTTATAACTCAGACAACAGGAGGCTTAACCATCCTCCCCTTTTAAACCCCCCTGTCCAGAGGCAGGGATCATATCTGGGGGAGAACTGGCAAATAAACTTCACCCACATGCCATCTTGCCAGGGCTATAAGTATCTCTTAGTACTGGTAAAAACTTTCACTGTATGGGTGGAAGCGTTTCCCACCAGAAGAGAAAGGGCAACTGGAGTGGCTAAAGCTCTCATAAAGGAAACAGTTCCCAGGTTTGGCTTGCCTAAGTCCCTCCAAAATGATAATGGGCCAGCCTTTACTAGTAAAATAACCCAAGGTCTATCAACTGCCCTCGGAATTAAATATCATCTCCATAGTTCCTGGAGGCCCCAATCCTCAAGGAAGGCAGAGTTAACTGTACTTTAAAGCAAATTCGAGCTAAACTCTGCCAGGAAACTGCATCACCTTGGGTCACCAACTCACCCGTGGCCTTACTAAGGCTCCGTTTAACTCTAAAAACCCACTTCAGCTTCGCCACTTTGAAATGGTTTATGGACAGACTTTTCTTACCCAGGACCTCGTACCAGATCCAGAAATTCAAGAACTTACAAAATATTTTATCAGCCTAGGAAGAACTCAACAAATCATCCAGGAGCTTGGAAACAAAATTCTTCCTAGCCCCAACCATGAATTAGCTTTACCTAAAGTTACACCTGGAGACCAGGTTCTAATCAAAACCTGGCAAGAAAACAGGTCTCACTCTCAATTAGAGCCTAAATGGAAGAGACCTTATTCTGTGGTTTTAATCACTCCCACAGCTGTTAAATTAAAGGGATTGCCAGCTGGGTACATTTATCCCGAGTGAAGCCAGCTGTCCAAGGAAGTATTAACTCTCACCAGAAACACCTGACAGGTCATAGAGTGCCAGCCATTGGACGGTGTAAGATACCTCTTCAAGAAAAAAAGCCAAGTAGTGTCTGTGTCAAAGTCAGCTGTTCCCTCTAACTCTAGCCCAAATGCCTATTGCTAGGGGGAAAACAAACCAAACATCCCTTAAAGAAACCTTGTCTGTTTTCATTTCCTGGATCTTAACTAAAAAGGACAATACTTCCCATTCTACTGAAGAAAGAATATTCTTTCCCATCAGCTTTGGGAAAATGCACACTTTGCAGATACCTGACCTTTTCTACTTCAGTGGTCCAGTATCCTCTTAGTGGGATCATATATTCTCAAAATTCTAATCAAGTTTTTTTCTTCCAAGATCAACATCTTGTTAGCGAAGTATGGGGACTTCATGCAGCTTCATAGAGGATGCCAGATCTGTCTTCCTTCAATCGAGATAGAATAGCAGGGTTCTACACCTTGTCAGGGAATGCCTGTAACCAGCAGGAAGTAGCTACAAAAGAAAGATCATCTCCTTTCAACACCCCTTTAAGATTAAAGGTGTAAACTCCTGAGGGGGGCATGAAGCAGGCTAGTAAGATAAGGAATAGATGGATCTGGAACCTGGCAGAGAGTCCAAGTGGACCTCAGTAACCCCCAAGATGGCTGCTGGAAGACCCCCACCCCCAGGATTCTGCTATCCAGATCAAAGACTTCTTCTGGGAGCAAAGAAAAGCCCCAGATGTTCCCTAGGGACTTTATCATTGGGTCCTCACTAGGGGATTGATGGGTGGGGTAATCAATCAAAAAGCAAACATCTGGAATCCTTCCCCTGCCATTAGCAAAGGGGTGGAATAATTAATAGTTTATAAAGCAAACCGAGAGGACCGAGTAGGCTCACACCCTGCTCTCTTGCCTCTGGACACGTTCCTGCCCTCTGTGTACTGCTCTTGCCATTTTTCCTCTGCCACGTGACCACACAAGTAAACCTGGGCATTTATAATCTATAATGTGGAATTGTAGCCTGTAAATCAGCCCTCTTTATCCCTTTTCACCCCCTTCCTCTCTACCTGGGACCCCTGCTCTGTTATTTTCTCCCTTTTCTCTTCCCTCCCTACCTGAATAAATTACTGACCTAACTCCCCCGGCATGCTCTTGAAATTCCTTTCTGCAGCATAGCCAAGAACCTGGATAAAATCTGGTAACAGTTTCTCTCTTTCGTTTTGGGCTTTTATGCCCTTTCTCCCTTCCTGGTTGTATAGGAGGAGCTGACCATGTAGTTGGTCCTGTAAGTTGTGGAGGCTGAAGTTGCCTGAGTTGCCACACGTTCCAATGAAGCTTCTCCCACCTTTCTCCTTTGCCAGAGGTAGGGATAGAGCCACAGCTGTGTGTAATAATCTAAGTCATGCAGGCCAAGACCATCTGTAGTTTCCCAAAGTGATTCATGAAGCTTCATGCCCCTTCCTCCCTTGCCTGGGGTGGGGATGGAGCTACAGGTGTGGGCAGCAATCTATGCCATGTGGGTCCAAAATGACCACAGTTGCCCAGGAAGACTGATGTAGCATCCCCCCACCAGGGGTGGAGATGGTCCCTCTGGACTGCCCAACAATTCAATTCATGTTGTCTGAATGTTCCTGCAGTTGCCCTGAGAGGCTGAAGGAGTACTGTCCCTTCTGCCCTTTAGAATGTGGGAATGGAACCACCGACACCCAACAGTTCAGCCCACATAGGTCAAAGGTGCCTGCCATTGCCCAGAGAAGCTGAGGAAACACCAGTCCTCTCCTATTCTATTGAGTGGTGGGGATGGATCCATGGGCGCCGAACAGTTCAGTCTCTGTAGGCTGAGAGTACCTGCTGTTGTCTGGAGAGGTTGAGTATACACCAGCCCCCTTCTATCTTATTAGGAGGTAGGGTGGATCCACAGGTACCCACTAGTCCAGGCCATGCAGGCCAAAAGCATCTGTCTTTGCCCAGAAATGCAAGGAAACACAGCTTCCCTTCTATCTTACTTGGGAGCAGGGATGGAGTTATAGGTGTCCAACTATTCAGTCTGTGCCAGCTGAATGTACCTGCAGTTACCCAGAGAGGTTGGTGCAGGTTCTGCCAGCTTCCTCCCTGCCAGAGGTGGGGCTGGAGCCTAAGCTAGGCCTGCAGTCCAATCTGGGTGGAAAGAAGCCAGTCTCTACCATTATTGTGGTTTTCAATCAGCCCCTCTTCCTTTCATGCCAGAGGCAGAGTCAAAATGGCAGCTACTGGCCTCTTTCTGACTTGGACAGGTTTAAATGTTAACTGTTCTTGGGGTTATACTTTAGCCAGCCAAATTTACTAATCAGGATCTGAAGTTTGTGCCTACTGACTCTTCTTCCCCTGTTTTTGGTAAATGGAGCTTCCAATTCCAGCCATGGAATATCTCCCAAGGCAGCTTGTACCACCAGTGGAGTATGGGCACCAGCCTCTGTGGCAAGGAGTGCTCTACTCACAAATCTTCTCTGCACATGGGCAGTCTCCTCCCTCCATTCTTTCAAGGATGTTACAGGGTGTTCTTCTACTTTCTTGGAGCCCCCAAACAGGTGCTTTAGTTAGTTCTGGGTGATTACTAACTGCCTTGTAGCACATGCTGACTCTTGGAGCAAGTTACTCTGCTGCCATGTTGGTTGTTGGCAGGCTATTCTTTTTAATGTACACATTATTTTAGTACTTTACTGTAATTAGTTTCCTGGCTGCTAAAACAAATACAATACAAGGGGTTGACCTAACAACAGGAATTTATTGGCTCACAGTTTCAGAGGCTAGAAGGCTTGCTTTCTTCAGGTGTCAGTATCTTCACTCTGGCTAGCAGTTTTGGGGGTTCCTTGGCTCTTCCATCTCATGGCAATGCACATGATGGTGTCTTCTTTCTCTCCCAGGTTTTCCACTGACTTCCAAATTCTGTCTGCTCCCTATGGCTTCTCTCTGTGCCCTTCTCTAAAAGGCCTCTAGTAATAGGATTAATGCCCATCCCGATACAGTTGAGTCACAGCTTAACTGAAGTAAC
Organism: Dasypus novemcinctus; assembly: GCF_030445035.2. Lineage (NCBI taxonomy): Eukaryota > Metazoa > Chordata > Mammalia > Cingulata > Dasypodidae > Dasypus > Dasypus novemcinctus. The sequence goes on along the minus strand of NC_080678.1, from coordinate 78,277,908 downwards.
CTCATCAAAAGGTCCTATTTACAATGGGTTAACATCCATAGGAATGGATTAAGAACATATTTTTGGGGGTACATAACTCCTAGATACCACCAGTTATTATATGTATATAATTTTCTAAAAATTGAGATATAATTCACATACAAAATTTTTTTTAAGATTTATTTTTTCTCTCCCCTTCCTCTCCTCCCAGTTGTCTGCTCTCTGCGTCCATTTGCTGTGTGTTCTTCTGTGTATACTTATATTCTTGTCAGCAGCACTGGGACTCTGTGTCTCTTTGTGTTGCATCATCTTGCCGCACCACCTCTCCATGTGTGTGGTGCCACTCCTGGGCAGGCTGCTTGGCAGAGCACTTCTTGCATGCATCAGCACTGCGCATGGGCCAGCTCTCCACATGGGTCAGGAGGCCCTGGGGCTTTGAACCCTGGACCTCCCATGTGGTAGGTGGAAGCTCTATCAGTTGAGCCAAATCTACTTCCCCACATAAAAAAATTCACCCTTTTAAATAAAGTGTACAATTCAGTGATTTTTAGTATATTCTCAAGGTTTTGCTACCTATCTAATTCCAAAATATTTTTATGACTCTAAAAAGAAACCCCAAACCCATTTGCAATCACTCCCATTTTCCCCCCACTTCCACTCCTAGCAGCCACTAATCTACCTTCCGTGCTTAGATTTGCCTATTCTGGGACCTTTCATATAAATGGACTCATAGATGTATATAATTTCAAAATAATTAAAATAAATATTGTATTAGTCAGGGTTTTCTAAGGAAACAGAATCAGTAGAAGATATATCTCTCAATAGAATGAGATTTTATAAGAGTCTCTCTTGTGACCATGGGGATGCACAAGTCCAGGTTCAAACCAGGGTCTCTGATGAAAATCCAGTGAAGGTCCTTGATGAGTTTCCAGGAGACGTTGGCTGTCCAAAGACAAGCTGGGAAATTCTTCCTGAATGCTGAAGTCACTTCCCCTTTTTATTTATTTATTCATTTGTTTTTAATTTATTTTTCTCCACCCACCCCATTGTCTGCTCTCTGTGTCCGTTCGCTGTGTGTTCTTCTGTGTCCACTTGGATTCTTGTCAGCAGCACCAGGAATCTGAGTCTCTTTTTGTTGCATCATCTTGCTGCATCAGCTTTCTGTGTGTGGCGTCATACCTGGGTAGGCTGTGCTTTCTTTGCGCAGGGCGGCTCTCCTTACAGGACGCACTCCTTGGGCATGGGGCTCCCCTACGCGGGGGACACCCCTGCGTGGCACAGCACTCCTTGCACACATCAGCACTGCGTGTGGGCCAGCTCACCACACAGGTCAGGAGGCTCTGGGTTTGAACCCCGAACCTCCCAAGTGGTAGGCAGACACTCTATCTATTAAGCCAAATCCACTTCCTTCACTTCCCCTTTTAAGGCATTCAGCTGATTGGATAAAGGGTCATTCATTGCTGACAGCAATCTCCCTGACTGATGTAGATGTAATCAGCTATCTATGCATAAACTTATGGGTGACTAAAGTCCATAAATGCCCTTGAATTACAATTAGCCCAGTGCTTACTTGACCAAACAACTGGGCACAATTACCTGGATAAGTTGACGCATTAGCCTAACCATCACACATACATTCAGGGATGTGTCCACAAAACTTTTTATCAGTGGGGTGCACAACCAAAAAGGTTTGGAGGCCCTGACTAAAAGCATAAAGCTTTCCTGGTTTTGTCCTCTCCAGCTTGCTCTGCAAATACCCTGATAGATACTCCATCAGCCTATACTAATGAAAGTCCAATAACTGACAAAGCAAAACACTAAATGTAATTGACATTTTGCTTTGTAATTTATGATTTGTTTATATTTAAAAAAGTGTTCTCCTAATTATGCCAGAGAGGTTAACAGACAGTTAAACTAGCCATGTAGCCTGGAACTAAGGTTCTCATCCCTGCTCTGCCACTTACTGAATGACCCTGAGCCCAGATTTTCTTACCGATAAAATGGGCATAATAATAGCATCTGTTTCACAGGAGAGAATTATCAAGTTCTTCTCCTTTTGTATTAGAATTTGACCTTAAGTTAACTCTCCAGCTCTGCTCCCCTTGTTACCTGATAAGGATTGTATGCCATGCAAATTACTGGCCAAATGCCTTAGGATAAAAATAACCCCTCCTTAGGTCATTGCTTCTGGATTGAGAGAACTATAAGTACCTGGTGGCAACTCATACCTGTCAACGTAGCATGCAGGAAGATATCCCTGTGGAGCCGTTACAAGAGATATTAGGGACAGGGGCGTAAGCCAGGGGATTCTACACTGCCCAGTGAGATCTTGTCTTACCCCATCTGAGCTGTTCTGCTGTGTGGGCTGCTGCACAGACTCCCTCAGGAAAGGAGAACCTGACATTTCCCTGCCGGCAAACTCCTAGGCAGATGGGGCCATGCATGGCCTGTGGCTGTCGAGTGAATGGGAAGGTTTAGTAGAACCCAGGATGTTGCAGAGTAAATGATGCATAGTTGTGGCACATGGTAGGTACTTAATAGCAATCATCACTATTGTTGGAAACGGACTTTGGCCCAGTGGTTAGGGCGTCCACCTACCATATGGGAGGTCTGTGGTTCAAACCCCGGGCCTCCTTGACCCGTGTGGAGCTGGCCATGTGCAGCGCTGATGCGCGCAAGGAGTGCCGTGCCACACAAGGGTGTCCCCCGCGTGGGCAAGGAGTGCGCCCGTGAGGAAAAGCCGCCCAGCGTGAAAAGAAAGAGCAGCCTGCCCAGGAATGGCGCCGCCCACACTTCCCGTGCCGCTGACGACAACAGAAGCGGACAAAGAAACAAGACGCAGCGAATAGACAACCAGGGGAGGGGGGGAAATTAAATAAATAAATAAATCTTTAAAAAAAAAATCATCACTATTGTTAATATAGCTAGTTGGGTTTGTTTTATTTTATTTACACTTACCAAATGATAGTGGGCAAGAGATTATTCTAACCCCGAGAAATCCACATGTAGCCCCATCATGAAAAACACTTCTCTGTAATTCTCAAAGGAGAAATTATACAAGTGTCCAATTCAACAAGAATTTAGTTGGCTCTGACTATGTGCCAAATACACAAGCTCTTAGCAGCACCACAGCAGTAAAGATGGACATAGTACCTGCCCTTGTAGAGCTTATGAAAATAAAGAACAATTAGAATGCATTGTTAAGGGGGAAGAGTGCTACTATATTTTGAACCATATTCTGTGGGTTTGAGAAGGCTTCTCAAAGAACACCTGCCTTTGACCTATGGCACAGAATTCCAGGTTGGAGAGGACTGGAGCCTCTCACCCACCTTCTGGCGGTGCTCACTGTACCTGTGTACCTCATTTCCTTTCTCTGTCCATGTCCTCAGGGAGTCCCACCCCACAGTGATTAGGGGCTTGGCCAAGAGACTCGCTTTAGTGTTAAGACAACAGCAAATATGTTCCAAGAAGAAACTTGAAAAGTGCTTACGGATGGGGTCTTACTCTCTCTTGCTGGCGACCCCCTGCCCTGGGGCCATGTGAAGTAGCCTGGGCTAACCTGCTGTGATGAGAGGCCAAATGGGGCAGAAACAAGCCATCCCAGCTGAGCACCCCGGGCCAGCCCACCCCCAGCCACCTGGGAGCCACCTGCAGGCACAGGACAGCCCAGCTGAGATCAGCCCAGCCTGGCTCAGACCAGCTGGACCATCAGGTGGACTCAGCCCAAATTGCTGAAACAGAATTTTGAGCTTATTGTTTTAAGCCACTAAATTCAGGGTGTTTTTTTTAACATAACACTAGATAACTGTGCCCGAAGGAGCTGGTCCCTGCTATCAAGAAGCAGGCTGGGGAAGTGAGTTTGACTCAATGGATAGAGTGCCCGCCTACCACATGGGAGGTCCAGGGTTCAAACCCAGGGCCTCCTGACCCATGTGGAGAGCTGGCCCACGCGCAGTGCTGATGTGCGCAAGGAGTGTCCTGACACGCAGGGGTGTCCTCCGTGTAGGGGAGCCCCACGCTCAAGGTCTGTACCCCGTAAGGAGAGCCACCATGTATGAAAAAAGCACAGCCTGCCCAGAAGTGGGGCTGCACACACGGAGAGCTGACACAGCAAGATGAAGCAACAAAAAGAGACACAGATTCCCCGTGCCGCTGACAAGACTCCAAGTGGACAAAGAAGAACACACAGTGAATGGACACAGAGAGCAGACAATGGGGGGCGGGGGGAAGGAAATAAATAAATAATAAATCTTTAAAAGAAAAAAAAAAAGAAGCAGGCTGGAGTAGAAGAGCGCTGGACAAGTAGTCAGAATTGCTGCTCTGGTCCTGGGTCCACCGCCTACTAGACAATCTCAGCAAAGACCCTGAACCCCGCCAAACCTCAGGTGTCATCAGATAACGATCCCTCTCCTTCTACCTCGTTGCAAAGATCCAACACAGCCAGTTGGATCCCTCAAGGAAGGTATTAGGATGCTCCAAGGGAAGGGGAGATGGGCTGGATGAAAGCTAGCACAAAAGAGACTTCGTTGCCCAGGAACTACTAACAATGCCACAGTAAGAAAGAGATTGCACTCACAGGGCAACATCTACACATCACGCTTCTTAACAACTTTCCTCATTTCAGCCTGATAACCCCATTAAGAGGGGGATAGTACTTCCTATTTTAATGGATGAGGATGCTGACATTCGGGGGGCTGTGACTGACTCAGTGCCACACCACAGCACTGGGGGGACAGCCTGGGCGCAGAGCTCACAGACTCCAGTGCCCGTATTTCTTCCACTTCACTGTGAGAGTCTGTATCCTGTCGTCCACCCCCCCCCCCTTCCTCTTCAGCCCCCAGAAAGCCCCGCCTCCCCAAGGAGAGCCCGCAAGGGCTGAGCCGGCCCCTTGCATTCAGAGCAGTTCATCGGCATGTTCCACCATGCGCTCTGGGCTTCCTGTCCAAGACCCGGGCAGCAACTCGTGTCTAGTGCGGGCGCTGCTCTGCATCACCAAAGCAACCTTACAGAGAATGGATGTTACACCTTTCCCATTTGTACTGATTTCTTAAAAGTCCCCATGGGTCAGTACTGTGACAGCGAAGATAATGCTGAGGGCCACCCCCCTTCTTCCTGGCTTCCGATCTGCTGTTACCCAGGAGACGGTAGTGGAGGGAAGAAAGGAAGCCTAGGGATTGGCCCAGGGCCCTTGCTTTTTGTCAAGAGGCTGCTTGGTCTAGAATTTGCGCGGAAATCCATGACGCTTTCGCTTGCACCTCATAGAGCCGGTACCTCCCGCATGCACAGCCTACTTCGCACTGGAGGCCGTGTTCCCACCACTCCAACTGGGAGCGCAGGGGTTCTGACAATGCTCGATTTCATCTGAGTCCTGCGATGCTGGAAAACAGGGAAGGTTAAGGAAGCCCCCAACCTTTGTATTCTGGAAAACAGAGTCCTGCAAAGAATGCTCCTCCCCATGGATGCCCCTGGTTTACCCATGACAAGGCCAGACGCGGGCCCTCCACATTCCTATTGCCTGTCTCATAAGTGACTAGCAGAACTTTTGTCCCATTGATAAATTTGAACAAAATGCTTGTTAACCAAACTTTGGCTAAGTTCCTTCCTCCAGACTTCTAGAACTTTAAGGATGCTTCAGAATTTAGGCTGCTTCAGCATAAAATGTTCTCAAAGCTATCTGGTCATGCCCACCTTTCATCCCATTTTCCCACACTCCTTTCTTTTTTCTTCTCTATAAAGGAAAACCCCTTTTTCCTAATACTTGAGACACTTGCACACCTGAAGGTCAGAGCTTTCTCCCTATTGCCATGGTCCCCTCCCTCAATTGCAGCAGAACTTTCCCCAACAATAAGCCTTTTGAATACAATCTGAGTTAGTCAGCCAAAGAGGTGCTGATGCAAAGTACCAGAAATCTGTTGGTTTTTATAAAGGGTATTTATTTGGGGTAAAAGCTTACATTTATAGGGCCCTACAGAGTCCAACTCAAGGTATCATAAAAGGTATTTTCTCACCAAAGTCTGTTGCCACGTATTGAAGCAAGATGGTTACCAATCTCTGCCAGAGCTCAGCCTCCTCTTCCTTTTAAGGCTCCACGGGCCCCGCTTCTTCTGATCTCAGCTGTAGGCTGGAGGGCTAGTTTCTTTCTGGGCCTTCTCAGCTGCTCAGGTCCCTGGTCTCTTCAGCTGCAAACTATCAGCTCTCCCTGGGGCTTTAGCTGTTTGAGCCTTCTCCTTTCTGGCAGGACTGAAATGACCAAATTCTCTCCTCTTCTGTGTCTTTGGAGCTCTCTTTCTTCCTGTGCCCTCTTCTGTATATCCTCTTGAGTGTCAGTTTCTATCAGCCCACCAAGGGGGCAGAGACTCAACCCTGAATCACAACCTTCTGATGTGGTAGAATCAAAGCCCTAATCTAATCAAGTAAACATAAAACCTTTGAATTTAATACAAAGGGCATCATGCCCAGAGGAACAGATCAGTTTATAAACATAATATCTTTTTTGGAATTCAAAAATAATATCAAACTGTTACAAAGTCTTTCCTTAAAAAGTTCAATTTGTTTATAATTTGATGGTTTTCCAGGAAGTCTAAAACCATGCTCCTCCTTCCCTCCTGGGAATCCATAGCATTAGTGTAAAACAAGTGGGGCCTTTCTCGAAAACCTGTCATGGTTTCTATCACATACGATTTAAAATTAGATGCTTTAATTTGTGTAATTTACCTAATTTAGGGATCCTAATAGCCAAGCTTTTTTAGGATGTACTGGGGATTGAACCTAGGACCTCGTACACGGGAAGCAGGTGTTCAACCACTTGAGCTACATCTGCTCTACCCCGGCATTTTATTTTTATTTCTCCCCCGCCCATTGTTTGTGCTTGCTGTCTGCTCTCTGTATCCATTCGCTGTGTGTTCTGCTGTGTCTGCTTGTCTTTTCTTCTTGTCTTTCTCTTTAGGAGGCACCAGGAACCAATCCTGGGATCTTCTGGAGTGGAAGAGAGGCACTCAATCACTTGCGCCACCTCAGCAACCTGGTCTGCTGCATCTCTTATTGTCTCTCCTCTGTGTCTCTCTTTGTTGCATCAACTTGCTGTACCAGTTCTCCATGCAGGCCAGTGCTCTGCATGGGCCAGCACTCCGCACGGGCCGGCTCTCCGCGTGGGCCAGCTTGCCTTCACCAGGAGGCCCCAGGGACCACACCCAGGTCCTCCCATATGGTAGACAGAAGCCTGCCCTATCACTTGAGCTACATCCGCTTCCCTTAAACTACTCTTTTGGAGATAATTATAAACAATATTTATTGGGTGCTTACCATCTCTGCTCAAAATAATTTACAGGCATTAATTCATACAAACCTGATAGTAGGTACTATTACTCGCATTTTATAGATGAGGCCCAAGAAGCTAAGTAACTTGCCCAAGGTCATACAGCTGGTAAGCAACAAGATCGAGGTTTGAAATCAGGCTGGCCTTGGGTCCTGTGCTCTTTTTATTTATTTTTTATTTCTCTACACGTTTTATTTAGATATATATATTTTTTTGCTTCTGTGCTCTTAACCACTGTACTAAAGTAGGTTAGCATACTGAAAGGGGGAAGGCGGCTAGCCCGGCAGACAATATGGCCAACAGACAACATGGCTGAGAGACCGCACGGCCATGAGACCTGGCCAGGAAACCTCCTGAGAAGAAGGCTGGGATCTGGCCATGAGAGTCTCATTTGGAACAAGATAGAAAGCCTTGGATATCACCAAGGGGCCTCATCATTGTGTCCCCTGGTGATCTGACGGTAGGTAATCAACCAGAACAGCAAATCGCTGGGGCCCCTCCCACAAACATTAGCAAATTAGCAAGGGGAGGAATAATTAATAGCTTAAAAGGTGACCACACAAGCCAAATCTTACGCTCTCTGCCTAGAAGAGCCAGCATCAAATCTCAGTGCATATTTCCGTCCTTCTCTTCCATTTCTCAGCAGCTCTGTTCCTTTCTCCCATGTCTCAATAAATTCTTTTTACTGGTCTAACTAAACTGGCATGTTCTTAAATTCTTTCATGTAGTGTAGCCAAGAACCTAGAGGAATCCAGGACTTCCCAGGTTTCAGTTCTACACTGTCTTTCAACAGCACGGTGTCAACTCAGACACTGATGTTAAAAGAGAAGGGGGAAAGGGCACACAGAAAAGAGGCATTTTGCAATTTGTCAAGCTACAATGAATATCAGCATATCATTGCCTTTTTTTAGAAAAAGCACATTATATAGGGAGCAGATGTGGCTCAAGCAGTTGAACACCTGCTTCTCACATGGGAGGTCCCAGGTTCGGTTCCCAGTGCCTCCTAAAGAAGATGAACAGACAGAGAGCAGACACAATGAGCAAACAGCGAGCAGACAATGAGCAAAAACAGAGAGCAGACAGATGAGGGAGCCATCTGGTAGGGACAAAAATCACGTTATAGATGGCATTAGCCCAATCACTTGAAACAAAAAGACCCAACTGTAGTGAGTTTGGGTCCAGTTACAAATTACTGTGTAACACATAGAATATGTTTGTGCCTCTCTGGGTCTCATCAGTAAAATAAGTGGATTTAAACTCCAGGATCTACCTTTTGAAATCCTGATTCTTTGATATCTCTTTATTCTTATTTTATAGAACAGGGCAGGAAGCTAGTTGATGCAAAAGGTCAGAGAAGCTGCTATTTCTGGACTACCTTTTAGTTATTAGTATTTCTATTTATCAGGAGTGGGCACTCACTGTTTGGTATTTTATTTGCAATAAACTGATCTCCAAAGATTTCCTTTCGAAAAGCCCCCCTCCCCACTGATTTTTACATTTTTCACTGTTTTACTAAATATTGAATGTTCTTTGACAATATTGGTGCTCATGTGATTGGGGGGGGCACAAAAACAAAATGAATGTCATAACATCAGAAAGTTTGTTTAAAACTCACAGATCAAATGTGTCTCAATGAATTTTTTTTCATTTGGATTTCAAACAATGATAGGATTGCCATTTTAATATACGTCACTGGAAATCTGCTTATTTGTGAATAGCCTATTGCTCATTTAGAAAAATACACCAGTGAGCAAAGTTTTTCTATTGTATTTTCAGGGGAAAAAAAAGGTCAGAGAGGGTCTGGATCCCTGGGAAGTGAGACCTGCACCCCAACCCACCCACCCCATCCACTTGCCTTGTGATGGCTTGAAATGCCCCTGCTGGCTCCTCACTTGTGCTCACTTTCATTTTTCCAAAAGGACAACATTTGCTGTCCTTGCTTCCCAACTGTAGATTCTTGGCACAAAGCAGGTGTGGGTGGGTGCTCTGGCTCTTTTCTTCCTATGAACAATGCTCTGGGCAACAGTCCTTTAGTTAGTTGAAGCCCTGAGAACAGAAAGGCACAAAAGATGCATTTGTCATAAAATTGGGAGTCACCACAGGGCCTGCAGGGGGAGGGCCTGTGCCAGTATCCCCTGGAAAGAAGGGAACTGGTCTCCTTTCCAGTGAAAAGAACTTTATCGTGGGCACTTCAATGGCCCTGGCATTTGGACAGTGCTTTATGGCTACGAAATTCTTTGTCCCCCTGGAACCTCACAGAAACCTTGGGCACAGGGGTGTGAATGGTGAAAATGAATGAAGACAAGGATGATGATAGATGGTGATAATGAGGGCAGCTCACATGTGCCAGGTGCCGTGCCTTGAGTTTCCCACGCATTGACTCTTGGAAGCTTTGCAACAGCATTAGGAAGTAGAAACTATTTTAGGTATGGGGAAGAGAAAGCTTAGAGTTAAGTCACATGCTCATGGAAATGCATGGCTGAGTCGGGCTTCCAACTCAGGCATCTCCAGCCCTCGTGCTTTTACCTCTATTTTATAAGTATAGGAGCTGAGACTTGGAGCTAGTAGGTAGTTCAGATCTAGTAAAACCAACTCAAGTTTAAGAATCTGTGTTAACCCAAAGCAATTTATAGATGCAATGTAATCCCAATCAAAATTCCAACAGATTCCTTTGCAGAAATGGAAAAGCCAAGATTTAAAAACTTGTTACAAAGCTACAGTAATCAAAACAGCATGGAACTGGCACAAGGACAGACATATAGACCAAGGGAATCAAATTGAGAGTTCAACTCAAGACTTCCCCATTTATGATAAGACTTCACATCTATGGCCAATTTATTTATTTATTTTTAAATTTCTCTCCCCTTCCCCGCCCCCCCTCCCAGTTGTCTGCTATCTGTATCCATTCACTGTGTATTCTTCTCTGTCTGCTTGTATTCTTGTCAGCGGCACCCGGAATCTGTGTCTCGTTTTGTTGCGTCATCTTGCTGCGTCAGCTCTCCATGTGTGCAGCTCTACTTCTGGGCAGGCTGCACTTTTTTCGCACTGGGCTGCTATCCTTACGGGGCACACTCCTCATGCGTGGGACTCCCCTACACGAGGGACACCCCTGCGTGCCACGGCACCCCTTGCATGCATCAGCACTGTGCGTGGGCCAGCTCATCACACAGGTCAGGAGGCCCCGGGTTTGAAACTTGGGCCTCCCATGTGGTAGGCAGATGCCCTATCAGTTGGGCCAAATGGGCTTCCCTATGGCCAATTTATTTTGACAGGAGTGCCAAGTCCACTCGATGGGGAAAAAACTGATCCTTCAACAAATGGTCCTTGGAAACTGGAAATCCATATGCAAAGGAGTGAAGGTGGACCCCTTCATCACACCATATATAAAAGTTAACTCAAAATGGATCAAAGTTCTAAATATAAAAACCAAAGCTATGAAACTCCTAGAAGAAAATGTAGGGAAACATCTTAAGGACCTTGTATTAGACAATGATTTCTTAGACTTTATACCAAATGCACACACAACAAAAGAGAAAATAGATAAATGGGACTTCATAAAAATTTAAAACTTCTCTGCATCAAAGGACTTCATAAGAAAGTAAAAAGGGAACAGATGTGGCTCAAGCGCCTGCTTCTCACATGGGAGGACCCAGGTTTGGTTTCTGGTGCTTCTAAAAACAAAAATACAAACAAGCAAAACAAACAAAAAACCAACTTAGGGTAAGTGATGTGACTAGGTGGTTGAGCACCAGCTCCTCATATACAAGGTCAGGGGTTCAATCCCCAGCCCTGGTACCTAAAAAATAATTACAAATTAAAAAAAAAAAGTAAAAAGACAACCCACAAAATGGGAGAAAATATTTGGAAACCATAAATCTGATAAGATTTTAATATACAGAATATATTAAGAACTCCTAAAACACATCTACAAAAATAACCCAATGAAATAATGGGCAAAGGACTTGAATAGGTGTTTCTCCAAAGAGGATACACAAATGGCTAATAAAAAATGCTCAACATCATTAGCCATTAGGGACATGCAAATCAAAACCATGAGATACCACTTCATACCTACTGGAATGGATACTATTAAAAAATGTGGAAAATACAAGTGTTGGAGAGGTTGTGGTAAAATAGGACCACTCGTACATTGTTGGTGAGAATGTAAAATTGTATAACTGCAATGAAGAATAGTTTGGTGGTTCCTCAGAAAGTTCGGTATAGAATTACCACATGACCCAGTAATACTACTGCTAGGTATATACCTAAAAGAATTGAAAGCAGGGGCTTGAACAGGCATTTGTCTTCTGATATTCATAGCAGCATTATTCACAGTTGCCAAAAGGTGGAAGCAACCCTGGTGTCCATCAATGGATGAATGGATCAATAAAATGTGGTATATACATACAATAGAATACTATTCAACTATAAAAGGGAATGAAGTTCTGATGCATGTTACAACATGGATGAACCTTGAAGACATCACGTTGAGTAAAATATGCCAGACACAAAAGGACAAATATATGCGCTCACTTATATGAAATAATTAGTATGTGCAAATTCAGAGTCAGAAACTAAAATACAAATTACCACGAGCCAGGGTCGGGGTAAGAAATGGGATGTTAATGACTGTATTAGTCAGCCAAAGGAGTGCTGGTGCAAAATACCAAAGATTGGTTGGTTTTTATAAAGGGTATTTATTTGGGGTTAGTTGCTTTCAGATACCAGGACATAAGCGTACGTAAGTTATTTCCCTCACAAAGTCTACTTTCATGTGTTGGAGCAAGATGGTTGCCGATGGCTACGAGGGTTCAGGCTTCCTGGATTCCTCCCTTCCAGAGTCTTGCTTCTCTCTGGGTTCAGGGTTCTTCTCTTCCCAGGACCTGCTTCTTCCTGGGCTCAGGGTTCCTCTCTTCCTGGGGCTGGATTCTCTTCCCTCTATGTACTTACTTCCCAGGGCTCCAGCCTAAGGCTTCAGCATCAGACTCCAACATCAAAAACCCTCAACTCTGTCCTTTGCCGTGCCTTTTATCTGTGAGTCCCCACCCACCGAGGGGTGGGAACTTAATGCCCTAATGACCCAATCAAAGCCTAATTATAACTTAATCATGCACAGGTACAGACCAGATTACAAACATAATCCAATATCTATTTTTGGAATTCATAACCATATCAAACTGCTACAATAATTGGTATATGGAGATTCTGTTTGGGGTGCTGGAAATGATGGTGGTAATAGTGGCACAATATTGTTAATGTAATTAAATGTCATTGAATATCCGAAAATGGTTAAAATGGGAAGTTAGGTTGTATATGTTTCCAGAATGAAATTTCTATAAAAAAATCACCCATAGACTGTACAACAGGAATGAATGCTAATGTAAACTACAGAGTATAACTAATAGTATAAATATAACAATGTTTCATCAATTGCAGCAAAGATAACACACTAAGGCAAAATGTTAGTAATCAGGAAAACTGTGTGTGAGGAGGGGTGGTATATGGGAACTACTTCCTGCATGACTTTTCTGTAAACCTATAAACGCTCTAATAAGAAAGACAGAAAGAAAAAGAAAAAAAGAAAGAGAGAAAAAGAGGGAGGGATGGAGGAAAAAGCGAAAGAATCTGTGGTAAAAAAAAAAAAAAAGATGTCCATATTCAGCCATAAACAGGAATGAAGTAATGTAATTAACACCATCAAATTGTATACTTGAAAGTGGTTAAAATGGGAAATGTGTTATATATGTGTTTCCACAATAAAAAGAAAATTTTAAAGAGTTAAAATAGCACATTTTATGGCATATTATGCTACCACAATTTTTAAAAGAAGGGAAGGAGGGAAGGAGGAGGGAGGAAGGAAGGAAAGAAAGAGAGAAAGGTCCAGGTTGGTGGAAGAAATCGAGAAGAGCCCCCTCTGGCTGGTGCCAGGCTGGCCAGGTGCAGCGTCGCTGAGTCCTGGTTACCGTGTGAACGTGGACGTGGTCCTTCTGCTCGCTAGACTTCCGTTTTGACACCTGTAACACGGGGATCACCCTACCTGCCTTGCGCAGTCCCTGCGGGGGTCAGAAACGCTGTCCTGACGCCTCTGGCCTAGCAGCAGGACCAGAAGGCAAGCCCAGGAAGCTGGAGCTCACTCCCCAGGCACAGGGCGGGTCGCTGCTCTCTCCCCCAGGCCTGGCGTTGTGTATTTCAAAAGATCGTTTTCCTCGTATGTGGAGTCAACAAGCAGGTGTGACTGTGTAACCACTGTTGTAGCCAGGTAGCCCATTTCCCCTAGGAACAGTCTCCCTGTAGATCGTAACTGCTGACTATTATAGTGGATGTTATTTTAGTTTGCTTTCTTTCCTTTAATTCCTATCCCGTATCAATTGAACTATTAATGAACTGTGTACATATTGCCCCGCTAGACTTGGTCAGTTCTTAATGGCCCTCTTGTTCAGCTCAGTTCAGTTCCTTTACTTGAGATCGTAAGTTAATTAAATGATTTAGGACTCTGCCATAACCTGGGACCCATGCTTCCGGCAGCTGGCTTTTGTCAATCCACAAGAGCAGCCTCTGGGGCCTGCCCTCACTCACTTCCAATGAAACAAAGCAATCGCTGTCTCCCAACATCCCAGTGTCACCAACCCCACCTCCCTTTGTTTGAGTTTCATAAAAGGCTCAAAGTTCTCCAATGTGGGGAGACAGATCTGAGGCTGAGGCCTCCTGTTCTCCTTACACAGTACTGTGCATTAAAGCTCTTTCTCTTCCAAACCCTGGTGTCACAGGTTGGTTTTGGCATGCACCAGGCAGCGAAAAGACCCTGGCTTTTCATCCCAGTCTGTGGCCCCAAGCAAGTTGCTGAACCTCTCTTGCTCTGTTTTCCTGGAGATACACGGAGTCGGAAACACATAACCACGAAGCCCTTGGCTGCAAGATGAGGTGAGGTTCAGCGGCTGGTAGACACGACCAGCCAAAAATCAAATGACTGTCCCAGGCCTCCTCCTTCCATCCTCCTCCCTGTGTGAGGAGCTGCTTTGGGGACAGACGCCTCTGTCCACTCACCTTCCTTTATTGTGCACAATCCCCACCCAACCTTCTCACCTCCTTCCTACTATTTTTAAATGCAGGCCTCATGGAGCTTAACAGTCTCTAAGTTAGAGAGATATTAATTAAGGAATTACAAAATTACAATTACAAACTATGAATTGGAGTAACTACCACAAAGGAGAAGCACAAGGACCCACAGAATCAAATACAGCCTGGGGGATCATGGGAGGAAAGGACTTTGGAGCTGCACATTGCCCTGGTGCGGGTTTTCTTTTGAGGCCCCCGAGGCAGGGAACAGGGGCCCTTAAAGGAGAAGGAGGACAGCATGCCCTACTACGTATTAATCCCCACCCCCTCCGTATTTGGGATTTATTGAGAATGGTCTCTAGATCAATGATTCCCAAAGTAGGCCCTGGAGAACATCAGCATTACCTGAGAACTTATTAGAAATGCAAATTCTCAGGCCCCCTCCCAGACCTAATGAGATGAAAACTTTGGGGGTGAGGCCAACAACCTGTGTTTTAACAAGCCCTCCAAGTGATTCTAAAGCAAGCCTAAGTTTGAGAGCCATTCTCCCATGTCTACAGTCAAGTGGATTCATTCATTAAAAGTGGTTCTCTCGGGGAAGCGGCTGTGGCTCAATCAGTTGGGCTCCCGTCTACCATATGGGAGGCCCTGGGTTCGCATCCCAGGGCCTCCTTGTGAAGGCAGGCTCGCCCACACCTGTGGAGAGCTGACCGCCTGCAAGTGCCACGGAGTGCTGCCCAGCCCGCAAGCACCACGGAGAGCCGGGTGACGCAACGAAAAAATAAAAAAAAAGGGAGACAAGTAAAAAAAACAGGGTGACGGAAGGAAAAAAGAAAAAAAAAGGGAGACAAGTGAAAAAACAAAGAAGAGTGTGCAATGAATGGACACAAGGAGCAGACAACAAGCAAGCTGCAAGGGGGGGTGGGGAATAAATAAAATAAATAAATACAGACACAGAAGAATGCACAGCAAATGGACACAGAGCAGAGAGCAAGCAAGCTGCAAGGGAGGGGAATTTTTTAAAAAGTGGTTCTCTCTCAATTGCTCATGTTCTCCAAATGGAAGAGGAATTTTTAGGTGATAATCTGGAAGATAGAAGCCCTGATGATAATCTGGAAGATAGAAGCCCTGATAGGGATCTCCAACTGTAGAGAGAAAGGCAACAAATTTTTTGATGAGGTGGGGGTAAGGGAATGAAAGATTTCCCCGAATCCAAGCATTTTAGCAATTCAGAGACTAAATGCCTAGAGGCTGAGACTCTGGAAAGTAAAGTGTATTATTTTAGAAGTGTAAAGTACCTAGGAGATCATATTCCACCCCACCTCCACCCCCCACCCAAGACAAGACGGGGACAGGTGGTACCTCACCCTTGAAGGCAGACTTTTCCATTATGGGTTGGCTCTGAATTGAAAATCAGAGATGAAAGTTACCTCCCTCTGATTTCCTTCCACTGGCCTTAGTTCTCTGGACTCTTATGGGTGAACTCTCTCCTTCCTCATGACTGCACAAGGATGACAGTCATTCTTTGTCCATAGTTCTTAGTGAAGACACAATCACAGACCAACCAGAGTATAAGGAAAGACCCTGGATTTATTACAGCAAGTGGGAACACACGATAGAAACTTCAAGGACATTCACCCTTCAGCTGGGCCAGCTGACATGAGGGTGACCACAGCCTGGAGAATGTTAAGGAAAGGCCATAGGGAAATGATTCCCAACTCTGAGGCAAGCTAGCATGTTTGCTAAGTCACTGAGGTCTTTCCCACATGGCTTAATCTAAATCCCCCTTTCATGATTTGGCTGGTTAGGAAGAAGTTTTTGGACTAAGTAAACTATTGACGTTTTTCAGGAGTCCTGATTACTTCACAGCCTAAGACCTGTTTATTTGCAGAGGAAATGATTCTCACAACATCTCTCACTCTATGGCTCCTTATCACATTCCACCAATTGTATGTTTATTCACACATTCATTCAACCATTCTGCCCATCCCCCAAACCCCATCCAATCCCAGACCCTCCCCCAGTTTACCTTCAATTGGGGCAGTGCCCAATATTTTCCTCAAATTGAGAAACTAAAGTCAACCTTGGGCAAATGCCATTCTGAAGACTATGCCAACCAAAGACCCAGTTCAGAGAAAACAAAATGGGGCAGAGTACAAAAAAGAGCAGTTTTACATTCTGTTTCAAACTTGTCTTAGCATGTTCTCCCCACATCCTAATGACCTGAGGAAGAGGGCAGAGATTGTTAGCCCATTTCAGCGTGAGACAGACTGAAGCCCAGGAAGAAATAAGCACAAGGACCTGCTTCTCAGCCTGGTCATCCACTGCCAGTCAGTGACTCCAGGCTGGGGAAGACTCCCATGTATGCCACCACCTGGGATGATGTCAGCCCCTAAGTGATGGCATAGCATCAGCCAAAACAAAACCTAAAAAGAAACTTACTATGTAATGGGCTCTGACATTTCCTGCATAAAGATGGTCTTTGGAGAGTCACACAGTGATAAAAATTCATCCTCTGAGGCTAGAATCACAGCTTCTCTCCACTCTTGATGATTCCGGACAAAAATGTGACCACATGCTCTTAAAGTGGCTTTGTACCAAACACGGGAGAGAGGTCATCCGCCCCTGCCTCCTAACAATTGGAGCCAAATCTCTGTTTCATTTTCACCAAAAAAAAAAAAAAAAAGTGTCCCCATCTTACCACAAGAGCCCATTGAATTCACTTCACAGAGGAAGCAAATGACTTCCTAATCTCAAGCAAAAAATGCCAGCTATGTGCTCCCACAGGGTTCCAGCCCTGGAGGCCACGGGGCACCAGGGCCATCACAATAACCTCCCAGCTGATCTACAATTCAATTCCCTTTTGTGCGAAGCTCCAGACGCTGTCTAACAGATCAGATCCGAGCTTCAAACCCAGAACTGCCCACCCTGACCTCTCCCCAAGGGGCATTCCTAGACCTCACAAGCAGACTCAGAAACGTAGGCAGGCTAGAACCGGGTCCCCGGGGACAGGCCACATAGATCCAGCGCTCACTCCTCTTTTAAGAGGAGAGACAGATTTCCTATTGGGTTCCCAAGGCTGTCTTCTATGTACCAGGCCCTGGAGTGGAAGGGGGCGGATAGATGGTAGGACAGAGTAGAACTATGAAACCCTCGAAGAGTTGGCCGATAAAACTCACGATTATACAAACATATACCCAAGAAAAGCCCATAAGGTAGCCATAGTGCGAGTAGGAAGTGCTTTATTAAGTGCCTTAGGCTCCGAGGAAATAGCAGCATGGTTCCAAGAAGATGAACCTGACCTGGGAAGTTGGCTAACCTGTCAGTTCCCCTGGGAAATATCAGTCTCCTTTCCTCTACCTCCTCACCTCTAATCCCACCATCAGATTTGTGTGTCCAGCCCTGTCCCTCCACAGTTCATTCTAAAACAGTATTTTTATCACAGGGATATCCGATGAATAGAATTTTATTAACGCTTATAAGGAGCTATAAAAATGTAAAAGATGGGAAGCAGACCTCGCCCTGTGGTTAGGGTGCCCGTCTACCACATGGGAGGTCCATGGTTCAAACCCCAGGCCTCCTTGACCCGTGTCGAGCTGGCCCATGCGCAGTGCTGGTGCGCACAAGGAGTGCCGTGCCACATAGGGGAGCCCCATGTGCAAGGAGTGCGCCCCGTAAGGAGAGCCACCCAGCGCGAAAGAAAGTGAGCCTGCCCAGGAATGGTGCCACACACAATGGAGAGCTGACACAACAAGATGACACAACAAAAAGAAACACAGATTCCCGTGCCGCTGACAACAACAGAAGCAGACAAATAAGAACACGCAGCAAATGGACACAGAGAACAAACAACTGGGGGGGGGGGAGGGGGGAAGGGGAGAGAAATAAATAAAATTAATCTTTAAAAAAAAAAAGTAAAAGACGACATAAATCTTAATGGCTATCCATGACATATTTGTAAGCAAAAATAGCTAGCACAGAGCAATGCTTAAAGGAGAATCCCATTTTTATCACCACCACCAAAGCAACCACATCCATGTGTATCCACCATACCACAGGAAGTAGCTGTTTCTGTAGATGAAAGAGGTGAGGGTCAGAGAAGAGTGGTTTAAATTTTGCTCCTGCCTCTCCTTGCATGTAATCTGTCACTTCCAGCTCCTTCACTGGGGGCAGCAATGGCTCAGGCCCCAGTGCACGTGTCCATGGAGTAAGACCAGGGCAAAAGCCCTACCAGGGTGAAGAGCTGGAAAACGGGCAAGGCTTGGCCAGTCTTGGGCATTCACTCGCCCACCCCTGAGGGCTGGTAGAATAATACATTGAGATCCCTCCTCCCATGTTGCTTTTCCCTAAGACAGTAAAGGCCAAACTCTAAAACCCTGACCACAGGAGGTGCTTGAGGATAACAGGAGTATTTAACGTGCATTTCGGGTACCGAGGACTCGCATCTCTAGAGAGGTCTCCCCCGCCCTTCATTGATTTCACTGGAACTGACTCAGACTAGGGTGTAGTCTTCTATCCTTCCCCAGTACACATTCCGAGACAGGGTAATCCTTGGGTAAATATAAGCTCAAAGGAAAAACTAACTAGACGTTGAGGAATAAGATAACTGTAGTATTAGAAAAACCCAGTATAGATTAAATATGGAGGCATCGTACTGAACCTTTGCAATAGAAGGTTAAGAATGATATAAATGCCTTTTTATAAAGATTAGCAAAAGGTTAATATCGGAAATTGCTGAAACTGGCTAGATTTAGCCTAGACTTGTAATTATGATAGTCATTCTAAAAAGGTCTCATCCCTGTTTACCATTACACAAAATGTAACCTCTCCCTGTGTATAACCCCTCCACCCTCCGGTTCACCGTCCCTATGGGAAACCTCGTGACTGACCTCTACTCTGTACTTTCCTATCCCAGAATCTTGATCTCTGATCATGATTGCAACCTTGTAACTCACCCTGGTTTGGTACCCCCACCACGTTCAACCCCTTAATGTTCATTAATGAAGGAACCTATGTCCTTCTCCATCCCAATTACTCATTAGCATCCTGATGGCATAAAATATTAGAATTTCTGCAGTTGTGAGAAGCTGATTTGAGATTGTACATCTCCGGTTTCCTGCCAGCAAATAAGTCCTCTTTTCTTTCCTAGCCCAGTTTGGCATGTCTGTCTTCTGCTGCTCCGAGCAAACGAACCCAGCCAAGGACCACCCCTGCCACTCTTCATAACTTATAAAGAAAGTAAGCAAATTGAGCAAACAACTAAAGCAGAAAATGTTAGAACAGACAGACCAGAAGTGTCAAGTAAGGATGATATATATACACTTAATGAGATGAAGTATAAGAACATGAAACAAAACTTGAAATCACAAAAAATAACCAAATAGAAATATTAAATATGAAAAATAAAATATAGAAATTTGAAAAAATAACATAGTAACTTAGGCAAAGAGTTTTTAAATAGGACAAAAATCTATCAATCTGCTTCCCCTCTCCCCCAAAAAAGGCAACAAAGGAAAAGAAGGAACATAGGTAAACAAAGGTAAAAGGGGACATAGATAGAACATAGTTTAAAAATAGAAATAAAACTAAGAGGGCGGCAGACTTGGCCCAGTTAGGGCATCCGTCTACTACATGGGAGGTCCGCGGTTCAAACCCCAGGCCTCCTTGACCCATGTGGAGCTGGCCCATGCACAGTGCTGATGCGCGCAAGCAGTGTCCTGCCACGCAGGGGTGTCCCCCACGTAGGGGAGCCCCACGCACAAGGAGTGCACCCCGTAAGGAGAGCCGCCCAGGGCGAAGGAAAGTGCAGCCTGCCCAGGAATGGTGCCACACACATGGAGAGCTGACACAACACGATGATGCAACAAAAAGAAACACAGATTCCCGTGCTGCTGACAACAGAAGTGGACAAAGAAGAAGATGCAAATAGAAGACACAAAGAACAGACAACCAGGGAGGGGAAGGGGGACGGGAGAGAAATAAATAAATCTTAAAAAAAAAAAACTAAGATAGTTCAAAAAAGTTTAAATATATCAATAATTACAAAAATATGATTGGGAAGTGGACTTGGCCTAGTGATTAGGGTGTCCGCCTACCACATGGGGGGTCCATGGTTCCAACCCGGGCCTGCTTGATGTGTGGGGAGCTGGCCCATGCACAGTGCTGATGCACACAAGGAGTACCGTGCCATGCACAGGTGTCTCCGACGTAGGGGAGCCCCATGCGCAAGGAGTGCGCCCCATAAGGAGAGCCGCCCAGAGCGAAACAAAGTGCAGCCTGCCCAAGAATGTCGCCGCCCACACGGAGAGTTGACACAACAAGATGACACAACAAAAAGAGACACGGATTCCCGGTGCCGCTGATAAAGGTTAGAAGTAAGCAATGGACACAGAGAACAGACAACTGGGGGGGGAGGGGGAGGAGAAGGGGAGAGAAATAAATAAAAAACAAATCTTTAAAAATATATATATATATAATTGTACTATCAACAAAAATATTGCCAAATACTATTTAGAACGGACATGTCTAAATAAGGACAGACAAGAATTGAATGCAAAGAATGAAAAAAGATACATCAGATGAATACTTACCCCAAAAAAGTTGATGAAGGAATATTAGAAAATATAGACTATAAAACGAGAATCACTAGACGTAGAGAGGGTCACTATAAGAATAATAAATATTCAATTCATTAAAAAAGATTAGAATTCTAATAAATTATCCCCTAAAGATTTAAAGTAGGGAAGCAGATGTGGCCCAGGCAATTGAGCTCCCACCTACTATATGGGAGGTCTCAGGTTCAGTTCCCAGTGCCTCCTAAAGAGAAGATGAGCACACAACGAATGAACAGACATAGCAAGTGCAAACGACGAGGGGGTAGGAAGAAATAAATAAAATCTTAAAAAAAAAAAAGATTTGAAGCAAAAATTGTTAGGCCTTGTGGTAGTTTGAGTCTTTTGTGGACCCCAGAAAATCATTCTTAAGCAAATCCATTTCTGTTAGTATAAACCTGTTATAGGTGGACTTTCCCTTTGGTTAGATCACGTCAGTAGGAAGTGACTCAGGGTGGGTCTTAATCCTCTTTCTGGAGTCCTTCACAAATGGGATAAACTTGCAGAGAAAGAAGACTGCAGAAACAGAAAGGACTCCCAGAAGCTGAGAAAGCCATGAGAGCAAGAAGCTGAAATCAACAGAACCCAGGAGAGAGGAAGCTGAAAGCGATGGAGCCCAGAGGAGAAGGCAAGACTGACGGATGCCACCACTGCCTGTCTCCAGCTGCAGCTTGGGGAGAAAGCATCTTCTGGTGATGCCTTGATTTGGACACTTTCACAGCGTCAGAGCTGCAATTTTCTAAGTTAATAAATCCCCATTGTAATAGCCAATCCATTTCTGGGATACTGCCTTGGCTGCTTTTAGCAAACTAAAACAGGCCTATGGGAGAATGTGACAAACTCACATTATGAGGGATATTTAGACATATTTCTCTATTATTAGGTCAAGCAAACAAAAAAATACCAAAAAGAGAGAAGATTTGCACAACAAAATGAATGTTTAGTCTAATAGACATATATGGAATTATTTACAGAGAATATATATTCTTCTCAGGAACAAATGATATATTTACTAAACAAAACTGAACAAATTTCTAAATAATATATATATATACAGAATAGTTTTGGCAAACTATGTCCCATGGGCCAAATGCAGCCCACCATATATCTTTGTAAATTTGGTTGGAACACAGCCACACTCATTCATTTATGTATTGCCTATGGTTGCTTTTGCGCTTCAATAGCAAAGATCATATGCCCTACAAAGCCTAAAGTACTTATTATTTGGCCCTTACAAAAAAGGTTGCTGACACCTGATATAGACTACATTCCATGATCAATATGCAAATAAGTCAGAAGTTAATAACAAAATGATACATTTTAAAATTCCATATATTTGGAAATTATGAAAGCACAAATTTAAAAATTATTTTAAATAACTCAAGTAAAATTTAAAAAACCATAATTGGAACTGAAAAATATTAAGGACTGGTGGCTTAGGATGTAGAAGATAACAGAAGAGCACTGTATCCACTATAACAATCATATAAAAGTGGATAAACTAAAAATAATCATATTTCATTTTAGAGACACTAGACAGCTATGGATGCAAAGAAGGCTAATGGAAATAATTCTATAGCAGAAAG
The DNA here is from genome assembly GCF_030445035.2 of Dasypus novemcinctus. NCBI lineage: Eukaryota > Metazoa > Chordata > Mammalia > Cingulata > Dasypodidae > Dasypus > Dasypus novemcinctus. The sequence goes on along the minus strand of NC_080678.1, from coordinate 78,255,361 downwards.
CATTCTTCTTTCTAACAATGAGTAGAGATAGGGTACTGCTTTCCTCTCTGAGAGAATTTGCTAAGTCTGGATATGGTCTGACAGAGATTAATTTTGACAGAACAGAGGCAAGTCTGCTCTGATAGAGAATGAAAAACCATGGCCACGTGTGCTGGCATGACAAAGTAGAATCTGGAGGAGTCTCAGTTGCAGAGCTAGTTTTCTCCACCTGTCAGTGTCCCCTCACTCCCCAGGATATTTGCTAAGGGCTGGGCAGTAGAGGAGGCTGGGAGCTAGACTGGAACTTCAGAAATTGATTTCCTGCAATATCAAGTTCTTTAAGAACAAGGAGTTTGCTCAAAGGAAGGGTCTGTAATAAACACAAGACAGTCATCACTCTTAAGTGACTTGAAACTAGAGGTGGGCCAGAAGATTGAAGTGATCAGCCCCTCACCTTCCTGGCAGAAAAAAAGGATGTACTATCTTTGGGTAAAAATAACATCTACATAAGACTCTAAGGTACTTTTGTACACAAGGTTCAGCATATAATAAAAACTTACCATACATGCAAAGAAGTAGGAGAATGTGACCTATAAGCAACAGGCGACCTAAGAGAATTAGCAAACAAGAAATTTAAAATAACTATTATAAATATACTAAAGAAACTAGAAGTAAAGATCAACAAAATGTAGAAAAAGATGAAGAATGGCAACAGAGAAATTAAATCTCTAAAAAAAGAAAAAGTGGATATTTAAGAAATAATAAATAAAATATTTTAAATGAAGATTTCATTGGATAGGCTTAACAAGCAGATTGGCCACAGCAGAAAAGATCATTGAACTTTAGTCATTAATAGAATATCTTCAAACCGAAATGCAGAAGGGGATAGAGTAACAATAAAGAAGAACAGAACATTAGACACATGTGAGGCATGAGCAAAAGGTCTAATATGTGTGTAACTAGAGTCCCAGAAGGAGACAGAAGAAATAATGAGTCAGAAGCCAATAATTTTCAAAAACCTATGAAAGACACCAACCCACAGACTCAAAAAGCTCTCAGTAAACCTCACACAGGATAAATAAAAGAAAACCACTCCTAAGCACATTCTAGTTAAACTCCTGAAAACTAAAGAGAAAACTTTAAATAGCCAGAAGAGGGAAGCGGCTGTGGCTCAGTCAGTTGGGCTCCTGTCTACCATATGGGAGGCCCTGGGTTCGCATCCCGGGGCCTCCCTGTGAAGGCAGGCTCGCCTGCAAGTGCCGCAGGGTGCCATCCAGCTCGCAAGCACCACAGAGAGCCGACTCAGCAAGGTGACGGAACAAAAAGGGAGAAAAGCAAAAATGCAGAAGAGCGCACAGCAAACGGACAGAGAGAGCAGACAGCAAGCAAGCTGCAAGGGGGGAAGGAGAAATAAATAAAAATACAGACACAGAAGAATACACAGTGAATGGACACAGAGAGCAGATAGCACACGCAAAAAAAGTCACGGGGGATGGGGGATAAAAAAAAATAGCCAGAAGAAAAAGACACATTACTTACAGGAGAACAACAAGAAGAATGACAACTCATTTCTCCACAGAAACTATACAAGTCTGAAGAAAATACGACATCTTTAAAATACTGAAATTATAAAAATTCTGCCAAACTAGAATTCTATGTCCTTCAAAAATGAGGCAAAATAGAGACAATTTCAGACAGACAAAACCTGAGAGAATTCATCACCAGCCGAGTGTACTACAAGAAATACTAAAGAAAATTCTTCAGATGGAAGGGAAATGATCCCAAATAGAATCATGCGACTGCAGAAAGGAAAGACCATTAAAAAAAGTAGATGTGTGGTGGGCCAGAAGTAGCTCAGTGGTTGAGCTCCTGCTTTGCAAGTATGAGGTCCCAGATTCAATCTCTGGTGCCTCCTAAAAAGGAAAAATAAAAAAGGTATATGAGTGGACAAACATAAAATATCATTTTTGATATAAAAAGACTGTTGACTAGGCAAGCAGATGTGGCTCAAGAAGTTGAGTCCCCGCCTACCAAATAGAAGGTCCCAGGTTTGGTTTCCGGTGCCTCCTAAAGAAGACAAAGAAGACAGCAAGCTGACATGACAAGTGAAGTGGCGAGCTGACGAAACAAGATGACGCAATGAGACGACACAACAAAGAGACACAGTGAGAGACACAATAAGCACAAGCAGAGGTGGCTTAAGCCATTGGGCGCCTCCCTCCCACATGAGAGGTCCTGGGTTCAGTTTCCAGTGCCTCCTAAAAAGAAGACAAGCACGCAATGAATAGATGCAGACAATGAGTGCAAACAATAAGAGGGAGAAAAATAAATAAATAAAAATAAAAATGTTTATTTTGAAAAAGTCTATTGACTATTTAAAGCAACAATAACGATGTATTGTGAGGTTTATAAACTTATACCAGTGTAAGATTTTTACACCAGTAAAGAAGATAAGCAAGACGGTGAGCTGACGTGATGGACAGGCATGGCAAGCTAATTCAACAAGATGACGTAACAAGAGACACAAGGGGAAATGGATGTGGCTAAGCAATTGAGCTCTTGCTTACCACATGGAGGTCCCTGATTTGGTTCCTGGTGCCCCCTAAAGAAGACAGTGAGCTGGCATGATGGGCAGGTGTGGCAAGTTGACATAACAAGAGATACAAAGGAAAACATAATGAGAGACACAACAAAGCAGGGAGCAGAGGTGGCTCAAGTGATTAGGAACCTCCCTCCCACATGGGAGGCCCCAGGTTCAGTTCCCAGTACCTCCTAAAAAGACCAGCACACAGCAAACAGATACAGCAAATGCAAAAAATGAGGGGATAGGGAGAAATAAATAAATAAATCTAAAAAAAGGGGGGGGTGCTTTTTATTTTAAAGAGGGGCTAAAACAGACTGTGGAGAAGTGGGATGAAAGGTTGGCATGATCAGATAGTAGATTTGAGAATGGTTTATGCTGAAGTAACTTATTTTTTGGGAGGAGCCCTTAAAGTTTAGGGGCTTGGAGAAAGGAGAGAATCTTAGCCAGTTTGGTGAACAAGCATTTTGTTCCAGTTGATCAGTGGGGACAAAAAAATTCAGCTAATCATTTATGAGACAACGAATGGGAATGTGGAGGGTCCATGTCTAGCCTTATCATAGATAAACTGGGAATTATCTAAGTCATATGGTGAAGGGTATTTCTGTGCAAGACTCCACTTTCTGGAACACGAAGGGTAGGGGGATTTCTTAAACTTCACTGTTTTCTAGAAACACAAGTCTCCTTCACTTGGTGTCCGGTCCCCTCCTCTGGCTTCTCCTGACCGACTGCATCTAAATTTCCTCTGCCTTGCAAGGACTCTGGTCATATTGGCTAAGGCCCACCCCGATCCTAGTCACAAGAGTCCAATCCGCAAATGGGTTAACACTCACAGAACGGGGCCTTAGGACTTGAACATGTATTTTGTGGGGAAAATGCTTCAATTCCCAACAGACTTTTACATTATTCACCTTTTTCAGCTGAGGAAATTGAAGCTCAGGTGGGTTAAATAGCATGCCTATAGCACAAACCAGACCCATCATCTTCTGAGTCCAAACCACACTGTCTCTCTGCCATCTGAGACACTATCCCTAACTAAGTACAATCTCCATTAGGACATTTTGAGCAAGGATTATTAACCTTGTGTCGAGGAATGCCCAAGGAGGCCCGTAAACATTTGGCAGGGAGGGGGGGTCAGAAATGACAACTTTATTTTCAATAGCCTCTAATTGAAATTCAGCACTTCCTTCAATGATGAATTAGTTGTGAATGTAACTAATACCACTGAATTATATATCTGAATATGGTTAAAAGGAGAAATTTTAAGTGGTATATATGTGCTAGAATAAAAATTTTAAAACAACCACCACCATAGGACTGTACAACACAAACAGTGAACCCTAATGCAAACTATGGACTATAGCTAATAGTACAATTATAAAAATACCCTCTCATCAATTGTAACAAACATACCACATTAATGCAAAATTTTTAAAAAATGAGAGCTGGTATATGGGAACTCTGTATTTTCTGCATGGTCTTTCTGTAAACCTACAACTTCTCGAATTAAAAAAAAATTATGAATGTGGGTATATCAGTTTGATATAATTGATGAATTCCAAAAAGAAATATTGGATTATGTTTGTAATCTGATCTATACCTCGGTATGATTGAGTTATCATTAGGGCGTGGAGTCCCCACGCAGTCCCCACCCCTTGGTGGGTGGAGACTCACAGATAAAAAGCACGGCAAAGGACATCGGAACTTTTGATGCCAGGGTTTCTGATGTTGGAGTTTGATGCTGAAGCCTTAAGCTGGAGCCCCAGGAAGTAAGTCCACAGAAGAAAGACAAGTCAGTCCCAGAAAGAGAGGAATGCTGAGCCCAGGAAGAAGCCAGCACCAGGAAGAAAGGAACCTTGAAGCCAGAGTAAAGCAAGACCCAGGAACGTACGAACCCAGGAAGCCTGAACCCTCGCAGTTGATGGCAGCCATCTTGCTCCAAATAGACTTTGGTGAGGGAAGTAACTTATGCTTTATGGCCTGGTATCTGTAAGCTCCTATCCCAAATAAATACCTTTTATAAAAACCAACCAATTTCTGGTATTTTGCATCAGTTTGACTGACTAATACAGTGGGCAACAAACAACAGTAGTGTTGGCAGTACCTATGACTTTGTCTCCAGGAAAAATAACAGATATTTTCTTATCTGTACCCTTGTTCACATCTCAAAATATTGTGTACACTCATTGGGACTTCAAATTCATGACTTTTATTAGGCCCTTGCTAGATCTTGTTATATAATACATGAATAAATAAGACATATCATTACATCACCGCTTTAATATTTTAATAACTATAATTCAATAACATTGGTTTGCATTATAATCCTGTGTGTTTTATACATTTAAAAACATTTTTCTGAAAAAAATGCACGGCTTTCACAGGATTGCCAAAGGGGTACATGGCACACACACACATACACCCACACACATGGTTAAGATTGACTGATCTAAAGGATGTAGGACATGGCCAGAAATTGAGTCTTCGCCTTATTCCTGTTTACCCTATTGTATTACAGATATTCATATGTCTTTTCTTCCTTGCTAGTCTGTGAATACTTAGAGGGCAGGAATGGTATCATATTTCTTTGGGTCACCAGTGCCTAGAGTTAGGGCTTGGCATTCATTGAGCCATCACTTATAGATGATGTCTACTGTGAATAAGGCTCAAATCACATTGAGTGATACAGAAGGATGGAGAGATTCAAAGGAGAACAATAATTCTCATGATTGATTGAGCATTCATTCATTCATTCATTCATTCAGAGAAGAATTGTCCAATGGCTGTTTCATGCCAGGCACTGTGCTACGCTCTGGGGCACCAAGAATAATAAGACCTAAGTGCTTCTTCTTATAGCGTGCCCATTTCAGCTGATGAGAAAAAGAGAAAAGAAGAAAAAGTCAAATGGGAATAAGTTCACTTGTTCTGGAGAAGCAGAGTCCTGGGGAAAATCTAGCTCTTGAATCTGTATTCATCAGTTCTTTATAGCCAAAAGGTAACTGGGAGAAAGTAGCCAGAGGGTTAGAAAAAGTAGATCAAGATATTCCTCCTAAGAGGAAAATTCAAGGAGCTTCTTATGAAGACAGTTTACCTTGTGTGGATACTGATCTTGCCTAGTAAACCTTGAGGAGAAGTTAGCCCTCCATGGCCCCAGGTGTCTCAAGGGCTGGTCTGCCTAAGGCAGTAAGATGGATGACTGCCCTCTCTAGAATTCTCTTCTGATCCAAGGATTCTATGATGCTATCAATTAGTCAGAATGTACAAGGTTACCTAGATACAATGGAGCTCCTTTTTCTTGTAAAATGCCAGAGAGCTGGAAAGGAAATAGGCTGGGCCACCTGCTTTAACTTGCCAGATTGTGGGAAAACATGGTGGTGCAGTTACCTGACTCTCTGGTTGCAGAACATCTGTCCAGAAAGGATGGCAATGAGACACTCACAGCAGAGTCAGGGAAAGAGGGACTGGGCCCAGAGGGTGTCTTAGAAAGAGAAGGCAACGGGGGAAAGGTAACCTAACAAGGACAACAAGATTTTGGGCTGTTAAAATCTGATAAAGTGAAACATTTCCTCAAAGAGGTACAACCTCAAATACAAAAAAGTCATTTTAATAAATCTGTACACCTTTTCCCCCATGAGGTATAACCTTAAAATCAGATGGTTAATTTTAGTACATCTAAGACCCTCTTGGACTCAGCCTCCTCCATTTTGTCTGTCTAAACATCCTGCTTCAACAAATGGTGATGGTTAGCACTGGAAATCATAATGTAATGAAGAGACCGCCAACCCTTTGTGGAGCTGAAGTGGTGTATAATTATGTCAGTAAGTAGAAGACATCAACCTAGATGACCTGGAATGTTACTCTTGCAGTTAGTTTCCCATGATAATGGGATAATCTCCAATTTTCCAAGGAATATTTTTCAGAGGGTTCTATTTTTTAGTCACTCCTCCATCCAGTAGTATTTAAAGAAACAGCAGAATGCTGGACTTGGTAGGGGAATACATAGATGTGGCTGACAAAGAGTTTACCATCTTAGGCCAGTTGAGAAACTCATACCTGTATGTTTGCTGGTCTTACCTGGGTGATCAGGTAGAAAGTTACAGGAGGTCTACATAAAGGGATAGGGAATTGGAAAAAGAGAGAAAGAATAAAGATTTCCACTGGGGAAATGGCCAGGAACCTGCCAATTTCACATAGTTCTGGAGAGTAGAACGGAGACCAGTGGAGAGTGTGGGAGGGGCTAAGTTCCAGGGATCTAGGGGTCAGCTCTGAAGTCAGCAGAACTTTCTGTCAACTCCAGCTGTTCAGAGGCCAGCACTAGAGGATCAAATGGTAATGGCCCCCAGCCATTGGACAAGTCTTCTCTGAATGAATGAATCCTGGAAGTATTCATTCAAGTAAAATTTGGATAATCTGTTAAGGATATTACAGAAAAAATTCCTTATATTCCCGCTGTGGGTGGGAAGTTTGAACTAGATGCTCCCAGCTCCTTCTGACTACGTGTCCCTCATTCCACCAGTAGAGTTACCGAGCAAGCCTCCCGGATGAAATACCAACACTTAATGTGAAGTTTCTTGGGAAATGAAATGTCTTTTATTCACTTACTGGATTTCGTATACCTGACAATCCTTAAAACAACTATCAGTAGCAGCAACACAACCACCGCAAAATGAGAAACAGATGCCCAATGGCATCATGCAATAACACACCCCTATTAAGGAACAAAATCCTACAGGAGCTGACAATTCCCTTTAAGCATGACAGCAATCAAAACTGTCTGTATCCTGGATAAATACTCCAAAACCCTAGTTCCGTCTTCACATTTGAAGTGAACATGAGTTGACGCGACATAAATTGAGGACAAGTTAGATTAGATCCCCAGCTTGTTATATGAGTACCTTTCACTCTTAACTGTTAATCCACAAGCAGAGAGTCCCATTGACTCCAGCCCATGGCTTGAGCATCCCAGGGGAAAACTCAGCCAGGCCAGGGCACTAGGGAGGATTCTGTGTATGTTTCTAAGACCAGCAGCCGCGACCCAAAGTCACAGAAAACTAACAGCTCAGGCCCTTAGGGGGAAATTTGCTGAAAGGGATATCTTGGGCCAGACACTTTGATTTCACAAGTTGGCCCATCTCTGGCCCAAATACAATAATAGAAATGTCATTTAATGCCATTGCAGAACCAGTAATGAGATGCTACCCAAGGACCTGGGGCTCTCTCTCAGCCATCCAGAAGATGAAGTCTGCCAGAAAGAGAGGCTGGTCGGTAGCCAAGGAACATCATGCCCATCCCCGAGGGGTCCCTAGTTCTCCTTCCGTGCCTGCTGTAACCTCTTGGCCACAGCAGTGATCAGAGCTGCCCCCTTTCCACTTCCATCTTCTGACAACATGAATGTCACGTCACATTGAGGGGCTAGTTCTTTCACAGTTTCCTGCAATATCCGAGAAAAGCTATGAAAAAGAGAAAGAGAAACATCATCAGCACTTAGGTATGAATCAGCATATTTATAAATGACTCCAGTCTGGTTTGTCCCTCCAAATTTGCTTCTAAACAGCTTCTTTGACAGTTGTTTTACCTTTTACCTTTTATTGGGCAAATACTAATGCAAGGGACTGTTCTAGGTGAACACATAAAGAATGTCAACAGAAGCAGATTTGGCTCAAGTGATTGAGCTCCTGCCTACGACACAGGAGGTCCCTGGCTCCATTCTTGGTGCTTCCTAAAGAAGACAGCAAGCTGGCACAATGAGCAGGCAAGCAAACTGATGCAAGAGATACAAGAAGAAAAACATAATGAGAGACACAACAAAGCAGGAAGCAGAGGTTCCCGGTGCCCTCCTAAAGAAGACAAGCAAGACAGCAAGCTGATGTGTTGGGCAGGCAAGTCCAAAATCAAAGCATTAGCAAGGCCATGCTTTCTCTCCAAGACTGTGGCGTTCTGGGATTGACTGCCAGTGGTCTTTGTCCCTGGCTTTTCTGACACATAGCAATGCACACGGCAGCAGCATCTCCTTTCTCTTCTGGTTCCCTTGACTTCCAGCTTCTGGCTGTTCCCTGTGGCTCCTTTTTTGTGTCCCATTTCCTTTGCTTATAAGGACTTCAGCCATAGTGGATGAAGGCCCACCCTCACTCAGTTTGGGGACCCCTTAACTAATAACATCCTCAAAGGTCCTGGGTCCCACAGGACCAGGGCTTGGGACCATAACATGTCTTTTGTGGGGATATGGTTCAATCTGCAACAGCACCTACTCAAATGATCATGAGTTATGTCTTGAGACAAAGGAGAGATTTGTAGGAACCAGATCAAAACATATGACCCCAAAGGGAAAATCAAGAAAAGATAGCAGTCAGTTACTTGGGATAATTAGTCAGCATCAAGGAAGGACTAAGGATTATAATAATGATGTAATAATAATAATAATGTACAATAATAATGTTCATGGAGATATTTCAGCATGATCTAAAATTTTTGTAAGCTTGGATTACTTTTCCTTTTCAGCAAAACAAAATGTAAAACATTAAATTAAAAAAATAGTTCCTTTGGGTGATGAAAAAGTTTTATGAATGGAAGGTGGTGATGGTAGCACCACACCATAAAAGTAATTAATGTCACTGAACTGTACACATAAAAATGGTTAAAATGGTTTTAAATTTTGTTATATACATATATATTACCATGATAAAAATGCATATGACTCAGATATATAAAATAATAATAATGATAGCTTCCATTATTGAGCTTTTGTGATGTGCCATGTACTTTACAGGTGCTATTTCACTTAGTCCTCATGACAACCTCTTCAATAGGTAGTATTTTTTGTACTTATTTTATAGATAAAGAACTAAGGCTCAAAGAGGATAAGAAATTGGCCCTAGACCTCTTAGCTTCTACAAGACAGAGCCAGGATTCAAACCCACTGTTGCCTGTCGGGGCTCTTAATCCTTCTGCCCACTGGCTCTAAACTAAGAAAACACATCCTTAACAAAGGCTCAGTGTTATGCAAAATATACAGGTTCTCCTTACAACCCGGTGAGGTGAGGGAGAATAATGATAACAACAACAATTTGCATTATTGAGCACTGTTGGAAGTACTTTATGTGTATTGGCTCATTCAATTCCCATGTAGACTATGAGATGGGGATTCTTACTGCCCCCCAACTTTTGCAGGTGAGGACCCTGGGGTTCATAGAGGTTCCCACATCCTACCACTAGGAAGGAGAGTCCCCAAGATTCAAACCTCATCTGTCAGCCTCAGCCGCCTCTGCCTTCACCACTCGGAGGCACTCCCTTCCTGTAACAGGACAGGACGCGTCTTCCCAGTCGGCAGCTGAGGAGGCTGTGCCGAGTCCACACTCGGGCCCAGGCCCCTCCACGCTTCTCACCGCGCACTCACTGGGGGTGCAGCTTGTACAGGGTGCCGTCCACGCCCACGGTCATCCGCAGTTGCTCGAGCTTCTGGTCTTCCCTCCTTTTCTCCACGATGGCGGCCAGGCCAGCACCACAGAGCTGAGCTGCCCGCCGGGACACGGCTCCACACACCTCCTTCACGATGATGCTGTCCTCGCACGTGCTATCCAGGCCCAGCTGCTGCAGGATCCTCCTGACCTGGAGGAGAGCCAGCCGATCGCTGCAGGAAAGCAGAGCAGGATGTCAGGGCCTCTCTCCCAGGGCCCTGGAGCCTGCCCAACATGGCTACAGCCTCCCCATCCTCAGACGTCCTAGCAGGAGAGAAGAGAAAATTGCCCAGGCCACGGCTAGGTGGAGCTGAATGTCTTAGAAGCTGAAAGTCAAGGTCTGCTACTCCCAGAAAGTCCCATCATCTTTAAAAAATAGAGTGTGAGCAGCAAGATTATATTGGCATGCTCACATCGATTCTCTCATGAGGAGGTATTACAAGATTCAGCAAGATACACGCCAGATACCCATTTTTCAAAAGAGGAATCTGAGGGTCAGAGTGTGAGAGACTGCCCCAAACAGGAGCACAGCAGGGATTCAACACAAGCCTTCTCCTCAAGCACAGCACCCTCCCACGGATCATGGCAGCCCACAGCATGGGGACTCTACTCAACTGCAGGCCAACTTTCCTTCTATTCAACATTTCTGATCCTCTGCTTCAGCTTCCCAAGCAGACTACACACTCTTTGAGGGTAAGACTATAATTCCAGTAGTAGCCAACAAAGGGCTGGGTGCATTCAATGAGTAAGTAAATGAATAGACAATTATTCTTCACCTTAGAGAATGGGAACCTAAAGCACATACAGAGAAGCAGCAACGATGGGGACAGGCTGGCCTCGATTCTGGGCCCTAACTATCTCACAGTAAACTAAGGACATTTACAGGGACCTCTGACTCCAAAATGTGGTCGCCGAGTGCGATGAGTGTCCCACAATGATGGGGGAGGTTGTTGGTGTGGGAGGAGTGGAGTGGGGGGATGGGGGTATACAGGAATCTCTCATGTTTTTTATAATGTAACCTTTTTTGTGATGTATGTATCTTCAAAAAAAATACAATTTACAAACATGATAGGGGTGGGGGAGTGGGATGTGGGTTATATGGGAACCTCTTACTTTTTTTAATGTAATGTTCTATGTGGTTTATTAACTTTAATTTAAAAGGTGTTATTTTAAAAAAAAAATTTTATTAAAAAAATAAAACACTGATGATACCAAATGCCTTCAAGGATGTGGAGCAATAGGAACTCTCATTCCCTCCTGGTGGGAATGCAAAATGGAACAGCCAGTTTGGGAGAGAGTCTAGCAGTTTCTTAAAAAGCTAAACATAGATTTTCCATACAATCCAGCAATTGCACTCCTATGTATTTACTCAGTTGAGTTGAAAACTTATGTACACACAAAAATCTGCACACCAATATTTATAGCAGCTTTACCAATGTATGCTGTATTCCAGTGCTCTGGAACTAAAACTGCAATATATCTCCAAGGTGTGCCTGGAGACCCATATTATAATCAGATGGTCAAAAGGCAAAGATAAAGAGAGAGTTTGAAAGCCACAAGAGAGAAGGAACATGTCACACACAAAGGAAGCCTCAATAACATTAAGTGCCTTTTTCTCATCAGAAGCCATGGAGACAAGAAAGACATAAAGTACAAAGGCAGCCAGAATTCTATGTCTAGCAAAACTGTCTTTCAAAAGTAAGGGAGAAATTAAGACATTCCCAGATAAACAAAAGCTGAGGGAGTTTGTGACCACGAGACTAGCCCTACAAGAAATGCTAAAGAGAGTTCTACTGGTTGAAAGGAAAACGCAATAGGCAAAAGATCAAAGCTACCTGAAGAAATAAAGATATGCCACGAGAGTAATGACGGGTAAATATAAATGCCAGTACTATTGCATTTTTGGTTTGTAACTCCACTTTTGATTTCCTGCAAGATCTAAAAGGCAAATGCACAAAATGTAATGAGAAATAAGTGGATTGGACCCATAATGTATAAAAAGGATTTTTTTTTCTTCCCTCCTCCCCCGCCCCACTGTTTTTTTGCCGTCTGTGTCCATTTGCTGTGTGATCTTCCATATCTATTTCTCTTTTTGTCTTCTCTTATCTGTCTCCTCTAGGGTTCACCAGGATTTGATCCTGGGGACCTCTGATGTGGAAAGAGCTTCCCTGCCAATTATGCCACCTCAGTTCTGTTCTCTGCTGCACTTCACCTTGACTCTCCCCTTTGCCTCTCTTTTTTTGGGTCATCTTCTTGCTGTGTGACTCACTTGCACAGGCACTGGCTCACCATGTGCGCACTCGGCTTGCTGCACGGGCATCCAGCTTGCCACACAGGCACTCGGCTCACTGCATGGGCAGTTGGCTCACCCTGTGGGCACTCACTCAGGCACTTCGCTCACCACATGGGCTGGCATTCGTGTGGACATTCGGTTCATCTTGCAGGCACTGGCTCACCACGCGAGCACTCACGTGGGCACTTGGCTCACCTCATGGGCACTCAGCTTGCCATGCAGGCACTCGCATGGGCACTTCGCCATACAGGCACTTGGCTCACCATGTGGGCACTCAGCTTATGGCATAGGCACGCTTTCTCTTCTTCTTTTTCACCAGGAGGCCCCAGGGATTGAACCCGAGTCCTCCCATATGGTATGCAGAGGTCTTATCACTTGAGCCACATCTGCTTCCCTAATATGTTTTTAATTGGTTACTTGAACTACATAAAGGTGGGAGGATGGAGAGGGTATAGGAACATAGTTTGTGTATACCATTGAAGTTAAGTTGGTATTAAAGTCATGAGAATGTTACAGATTCATGATGCTAAATTTCAGCCCAATGGTAACTACAAAGAAAATATCAAGATGACATGCAAGCTTATAGAGGCAGAGATTAGAGTACAGGTTGCCAGGAGGGGCGGGGCAGGAACAATGGGAAGTTAATGCATAATAGATGTAGGGTTTCTGTTTGGGGACATAGAAAAGTTTTAGTAATAGAAGGTAGTGAGGGTACTGCAATATTTTGAATGGGGTTAATCCCATTGAATGGTATGCTCAGGAATTGTTGAGATGGGAAAGTTTATGTTGTTTTCACAATTTAAAAAAGAGAGAGGGAGGGAAGCATATGTGAATCAGGAGACTGGGCTCCTGCCTACCACATGGGAGGTTGCTGGTTCAGTGCCTCCTAAAGAAGACAGCCAGCTGCCGTGATGGGCAGGCACCGTGAGCTGACACAACAAGATGATACAACAAGAGACAAGGGGAGGAAAAACAGAATGAGAGACACAACAAAGCAGGAAACGGAGGTGGTTCAAGCAATTAGGCACCTCCCTCCCACATCAGAGGTCCCAGGTTTGGCTCTAGTGCCTCCTAAAGAAACAAGGAAGACAAACAGACATAGCAAGTGAAAAATAACAATGGGGTAGGGAGAAATAAATAAATATTTAAAAAAACAACAACAACAAATAAGAGAGAGAGAGAAACTAAAGAAATAACAACAATTAAATGCAATATATCATCCTGGATGGGAACCACCAAAAGACTCAAAGACACATTTTGGGGACATATGAAAAAATTAGAATATAGACTGTAAGCTTTATATCAATGATAAACTTCGTGAACTTGATTACTGCATTTAAGGTGGTTACATAGTGTATATCCTTGTTTTTAGAAAATATACATAAAGTATTAAATGTTCAAGGAGCATAATATATACAACCTATATGCAAGTGTTCAGAAAATGGATGGGCAGATACATAGAGAGAGGCAGACAGACACGGCAAAGGTGGCAGCATATTAAAACTGGTGGATCTGGGTATCTGGGGGTAGGGGTAGGAGTTCTCTGTATGGGGTTTGTATTATTTTTGTTAACAGTCCTGTAAGTTTGAAAGTATTTAAAAATAAAAAGTTTTTTAAAAAGATATGGAGGATCCTTAGATGTATATTGTTAAGTGAAAGAAGACTCTCTGAAAAGGCTACATATTGTATGATTTCAACTATGTGGCATTCTAGAAAAGACAAAGTTATAGAGATAGTAAAATGATCAGTAGATGCCAAGGGTTCAGGGAGAGGGAGGAAGGGATAAATAGTAGAACACGGGATTTTTAGGGCAGTGAAACTATCCTGAATGATACTATAATGGTAGATACATGACATTATGCATTTGTCAAAAGCCATAAAACCGTACAACACAAAGAGTGAACCCTAATGCAAACAATGGACTTTAGTTAATAACAATATATCAGTATTGGTTCACCAGTTGTAACAATTGGACCACACTAATGCAAGACATTAATAATAGGAGAAACTATTGGGAGGGAGGTATATGGGAACCCTCGATACTTTCTGCACAATTTTTCTGTAAACCTAAAACTGCTCTAAAAAAAAATCTGTTAAAAATAAGAAGAAAACCTGCAATTTCCTTACAGTTTACCTAGTTCTTTCATGTATATTCTCTAACTCAATCATCTGAGCAATCCTGGGAGTTAAACAGCAGAGCAATTATTTCTCTTTTGAGGAGGAAACTGAATTCCAGACAAGTGAAGCAACCTGCTTTAGGTCACATAGCACAAACAGGTGCGCTCTGGGACTATAAACCCTGGGCTCTTCTGAGAATCACTACCCCACCCACTGACAACATACTCTGAAATGGGCCACATTCAGCATAGCAACCACCTCCTCCCAATAGGCACTAGATGGATGTGATTTTGTTTTTAATTCTATGGGGGATTTTTTTTTTAGCTGCAGAAATCAAAACATCCAAAGCAGACACAAAGTGATTTTCAGCTTGCTGGCTTCTGGTCATAAAGACCAGGAGACGTGAACAAATGAATGAATGAAAATAGAAAGAAATTCCAAACAGAGCCTCTGAAAATTAACATCCAGCACTAGTAGGAAGGCAGTGAAATGACATATTTATGCTTAAATGGTGGTAGCAAATACTGTAACTGTTTTAAAAAATAGTATGTCCATAGGAGGCCTATGCCTTTTAACAAATACTTCTAAGGAAATAAGTCACAAGATGCAAATGATTCTGTGTACAGTAATATTAATTATGGTATTAGAAGAACAGAAATCCATAAATTATAGGTTAGACACCCTAAAGGAAAAGTTTAGTAAATTATAGGACAGAAGCATAATATAATATTATGCAGCCATTTAAAATGATATTTAAACCAAAGATTTTCTAGGATTCCAGCTAATTAATGCAGAAGGAATTATAGAATTCGATTATCATCATTTTGCAACCCCTAGGGAAACAATAGATCTAGGCAATGAGCATCAATGACTGCTAACATCATAAAAAAGAGAGAGACAGACACAACTCAGTGCCTCCTATAAAGTATTCTTGCCCCAAACTCAACCCTGAATCTAGTCAAGCATCTCCATGTAACTATGAGTTTGCAGGAAATACAAAGGACAGAGGAAAATAATAGATGATGCCATCAGCAACCACCAGAATGTAGGAAGCTCATTGGATAAAAGTTTCTTCAACAAAAAAATATAAGGAAAAACAAGAGACGAAAGGGAAACCTAGGCTAGAGATTAAAAGGCATTTAAGGGAGGGACGGGGGACTTGGCCCAGTGGTCAGGGCATCCGCCTACCACATGGGAGGTCCCCGATTCAAACCCCAGGCCTCTTTGACCCGTGTGCAGCTGGCCCATGCGCAGTGCTGATGTGCGCAAGGAGTGCCGTGCCACGCAGGGGTGTCCCACATGTAGGGGAGCCCCACGCGCAAGGAGTGCGCCTCCTAAGGAGAGCCGCCCAGTGCAAAAGAAAGTGCAGCCTGCCGAGGAATGGTGCCACACACAGAGAGCTGACATAACAAGATCCACAAAAGATGACACAACAAAAAGAAACACAGATTCCCATGCCGCTGATAACAACAGAAGCGGACAAAGAAGATGCAGCAAATAGACACAGAGAACAGACAACTGGTGTGGGGGGTGAAAGGGTGGGGGGGAGGGGGATAAATAAATAATTTTTTTTTTTTAATGCATTTAAGGGAGTAGATGTGGCTCAAGTGGCTGAGCGCCCGCCTCCCACATAAGAGGTCCTGGGTTCAGTTCCCAGTGCCTTCTGAAAAAACAAAAACAAACAATGAGCAAAACAAATGAAAAAACCAACTCAGGGAAGCTGATGTGGCTCAGTGGTTAAGCACCAGCTTCCCACATAAGAGGTGCCTCAAAGAAAGGGGGGGCAGGATTTAAGAGCCATATCAGCCAATGCAATATCTGAACCTTGTTTGGATACTGCCACAAATAAATTAACTGTAAAAAAAACCACATTTTTAGGCAATTGTGGAAATAGGAGCACTAACAAGATAGTTATGAGATTAACTATTGAAGTGTGATGATGGTATTGTGCTTATGTTTAACCCTTGTATTTGAGAAATATGTATTGAAATATTTATAGACCAAGTGATATAAAATAAGAGATTTGTTTCAGATTAATAAGTTTGGGAGTGGGGGAAGCAGGAGTTACAAGTGAACCAAGTTTGACCGTGAGTTGATTGTTGTTGAAGCTGGCAAACGGCTACATGGCAGACTCATTGGGTTCACTGTAATATTCTGTCTACTCTAGGGTATGTTTACATTTTTTCATAATAAAAAGTAAAAGAAAAATCAGAACTGTAAATGAATACTTCCATGAGCAAACATTTACTAAAATAACATACAGAATAATATATGTAACATGATTTCAAATAGGAAAAATGTTTCAAGAACTGAAAAGGTTTACGACAGGCAAAATTTGTAAAAATCAAGTTTCTTTCATATATGGACATATCTTTTCAGGAATAAAAGAGGATGAAGAGCCTTAAGCTAACTCAGTGGAACAGTTTCGGAACCTCGTTGGGGACTTGGTTGGTCCTGCTGAGTGCTCGGAGGCCCAAGCAGGGTGCCGGCCCCTTCCCACCGTGGCCCTCCAGGCTGGGCTCCCGCTGCAGCTGGAAAGAGGCAGCCACCCCCAGGGGCAACCCCTGCCCCACCAGGGCCTTTCTGTTTCCACTTTTAAATCTCAGCTCTGCCCCTCCCCAGCAAGAAGATAGAGTGTCCCAATCAGTACATCTCACACCAGGCGGGGGAACTTGAGGAAACATCACCTTTCGATCTGGGACAGGAACTTGGTTTCAAAGATGCCCCTGGTCCTGAGACGCTCGGAAATCTGCCCACGGAAGAGGAAACCCTGCTTGGTCAGGTCGATCAGGATCTGCCGCACTATCTCCCCCAGGTACATTCCGCTTGTCATCTTCTCATATCTATTTGGGGAAGAGTGGGAAAGTTGGTGTAGGCAGGAAAACCAAGACTGGTGAAGGGTTCCGGAAGGACCAGCAGGCTGGACCGTGGCAGGCAGGCCACCAGCACGCCATTGTCGCCTACCAGCTGCCTGGCGCAGGGTGGACTAGTGTGGCTCCCCCAGGCAGCAGGCCCTGAGGAATGCAAGGCAGAAACAGCATGAGGAGGTGGGAAAGCCACACTTTGGGGCCATATGGACCAGGAGCCAAGGCCCAGCTCCGCCCCCCACTGGCTACATGGCTTTGAGCACCCACCATAACTATCTATTAAACAGCAAAACACCCACCCCACAAGACTATTAGGATGCAAGCATCTGGCATGCAATAGGCACTCTGCAAAAGTTAGTCCTTCTCCTGGCCCCAAACCTATTTCTTCCTTGCCTTTGTACTACAAATCTGTTCCATTGGAGATCCTCGCTGGCTCTATACTTGAAGAAATCAGTACTGTACTGAAGATTCTGCTCCATGAGAGAATATTTTTAAACTGTGCATGGATCAGGGGTGCTCAAAAAATGTTAGTGCCCTTCCTCCTTTCCATCAGGAGCAGGTGGGGAAAAGAGGCTTTGTAACTGATGCGCACGCTCCACAGGTGCGTGTAACAAGGAAACCGTCATTATTCGTAACAGTGAGATAAAGGTGTGGAGCTGGCCTGTCGCTCCTGCAGAACCAAAGGGAAACGTGTCTGAGACTTATCTGCTGGACCTGCATTCTCTCAACTGCTCAGGACCTCATCAGTCTAAGAACCAACACCAGAACAAATAATGATGATGGTAAGGCAAACTTAAATGTACTGCCCCTTGAACTCTCAGCCAAAATGTGAACCCCAGTGGATACTGACACAAGATAGAGTCAAAAGGAACTTGTGCCTTGAAAAGAGACTGGATGCCCCGACTTTGGATTCAGAGAAAACGTTCCTTCTTTTTGGGAAGAATTCCTGGCTCACCTGGAGTTCCCACCATTCAACTGCCTTCCAGCTTCAAAGTCTGTGCCAAAGGAAGATGGGGAACCGCCAGGGCCAGTCTTGGCCTGTTCATGCCTCTTGCTAGACCACGTCCTCAATTCAACAGAGGCGAAGGTGTCCACGGCCCAGGCATCCCATCACATTTCCCCTCTGCTCAACTTCTCCACTTGGATATCAGGAGTAAATCTACATTTTAATCACACTAAATCTACATTTTTATCTTATGTTTTCTATTAAGACACTGAGCTTAGTTGTGGCAAAACCTAAAACATTTACTATCTGGTCCTCTACAGAAAATGTTTGCCATCCCCAGTTCTAGTGGGTGGGCCCAGGTTACTCATCGAATCCTGGCATGCCAGCTCTAACCCTGTCTACATTTTCTTTCCTACTCAGGAAGGTATATCAGAGTGTAAGTAAAAATCCACTCTAATTTATTTGCTTTAAAAAAACATAATTGTCAGTACTTTTAATAAGGTTAGGAATTGGAATATACTTTAAATGACTGTGACTCATTGGTGGGACATGACATCAGAGTTGAGAACTAGCACTCCCATCTGTCATGGGCCTGAAGAACAGAGGTCACCACCCTGGCAGCACACTCTTGAAAGGCTAAGGATGTCGCCCTCTCCTCTGGAACTTCTAGAAGCCCATCCGGCAGTGCTCACTAACTCACCATGCCCCAGCTCTGTGCCACCTGGCCCACAGTGAGTGGACATTCCAGCAGCCCCTGCCTCACCCAGAGCCACCACCGGCCCATACAGTGCCTTGTGGTGATTAGGAAAAGACACTCTTTCCTTCTATCTGTTGGAAACTAGTCATGGCACACTGCTTTTGTTCAAATAAGATATTTTACTGACATTCAATGGAAAGTTGTAAAAAATACACAAAGTCATGGTGTCCATGATATGAAGATGGTACCCCCTTAGACCTGGTAAAGTTGTGCACTGCACAACCTACATAATCCACACTGCCACCTGCTCACCTCTGTTTGCCAGGATTCAACGACCCCTCATCCACCTCCTTGTCATATTGGGTCCTGATATCATCTATGCAGCCATTATCTCCAAATCCTCCCCACTCGGTGTTGATACACATCTTGCCTTCATCTCCTTCCACCACCTCAATGTTCCTCATCTCCTCCATGTAGCACATGTTGCTGCCTGTTCCTAGAAGAGAAAGTGAAATGCCTTCAGTCTTTCAAAGACACCATCAGGTCTTAGAGAGGCAGCAGAGTACAGTGGATAAGAATTCGGGCTTGGAGTCAGATACAACTGGGTATGGATTCTAGTCTTATTCTCATAGCCAGGTGCCTCATCTTTCAGAGGTTCAATTTCTTAATTTATAAAAAGGAGATAATAACTGCTTTAGAGATTTGTGTGGCAGTTTGAAGCTTCTATGGATCCCAGAAAATCATGCCCTTAGGTCTAATCCATTCCTATGCATGTAAACCTATTGTAGGTGGGACCTTTTGATTAAACTATTTCAGCTAAGGGCCCTTGATTAGATTGTATGATCCAGGGAGGGTCTTAATCCTCTTACTGGAGCCTTTTATAAACTGAGGAATAAAAAGACACAGACACAGAAAAAAAAGCTGCAGAGACCAAGAGGAATCCAGAAGCTGAAAGAGAAGGCCCTGGGAGCCAAAAGCTGAAATCAACAGAACGCAGAAGCTGAAAGGAAGCCACTTTGCCAGAAGCTGAAAGCAAGGAGGCCTGGAGGAGAGGGTAAAGACAAACGGATGTCGCCATGTGCCTGATCGCTTACAACTACAGCTCAGGCAGAAGGACTCTCCTGATGATGCCTTGAGCTGGACATTTTCATGTCCTCAGAACTGTAAGCTTTTAACCTAATAAATCCTCATTGTAAAGCCAGCTTATTTCTGGTATATTCCCCCAGCAGCTTTTAGCAAATGAAAGCAGCTTGGATAAGAAAAAAATAAGATAATGTTTGTAAGTTTTCTCTACATGGAAAGTGTTCAATATGTGGTATCTGCTATAATTATTATTACTCTTATGCCACAGGCACACCAAGTGGGCTTCCAAGCTGTCTTGGAGTGAGTAGAAAGAGCTGGAAGGGATCACACAGAGTCATCTAGTCTGGGATCAGCAAAACCTGGCATCCCAAGTCACTCTCTTCTCCCTTGCCCATAACCTGGTCTCAGAACCATTCTCAACATAGCAGTCTAGGCAACTACTATATTCAATCAAACAGGTCTCATCTTTTTAGCCTCCTTCATCTAGTCCAACCCCTCCCACAGATGAGGAAATTCAAGTCCAGACAGAGTAAGTAACTTGTCCAAGGTCACACAGTGGTAAGAGTTAGAGTGAGATGAAACCTCTTAGCTGGCATTGAAGACAACTTAGTATATCCCCAACACCTCGTTCTACCCACTATATGTCTCCAGGAAGTCCAGACAACCAACTGGACAACGTTCCCCAATTCTGTCATCTGGAATGCTCTTTTTCTCCATCTCCATCTATTCCAATTCTAGCCCTCCCCTTAACTCTTAGAGAGATTCAGTCTCCTGGAATCCACCTTTGATCTTAATCACTGCCAGACTTTTCCCAGGAACCCCTATGGTAGTTAATTTTGTGTATCAACTTGGCTAAGTTATGGTGTTTTGGTCAAACACTGTCCTAGATGTTGCTGTTGAGGTATTTTGTAGATGGGATTAGTATCTACCATCAGTTGACTTTAAGTAAAGGAGATGACCTTCCATAATGTGGATGGGTCTCAGCCAGTCAGTGAGACTTTAACCACAAAGAAATGAGAGTTCTGGGAAGAAGAAGGAATCCTGCCCCAAGACTACGTCCTTCACTCTGTCCTCAGTTTCCAGCCTGCTTGGCCTCCTTTACGGATTTCAGACTCCAGACTTCAACATCACTCTTTCCAGAATTTCCTATAGAATTCAGCCTGCCCTATGGAATTTGGATTCACGAGCCCCCACAGTTGTGAGAACCAATTCTTTAAAATAAATCTCAACTTACACACATACATATCCTGTTGATTCTGTTTCTCTGGAGAATTCTGATTGATACAACTCCTAAAACACCTATTTGACCTCAACCCACTTCCATCCCCCATCCTGAGTTGTTTCCAACTCTTCCTTTTCCTGTACACTCTGACAGCTAGAAGAATTCAGAGGACCACAGCAGGTACACATTGAGCTGGAGTGAAAATCCTCCCGTACAGTCACAATCTGATTGTGGCCTCCTTCCTCCCAGGGTGCCGGGATTGAACCCTGGACCTTGTACATGGGAAGCAGGTTCTCAACCACTGAGATATACCAGCTTCCTGGTTTAAGACTCTTAATGGAGAAAGATATTAAATAAAGACTTAGGAATTAGGGGATCTGGACCTTCAATCTTAACTTCATCTCTGCCTTGAACAAAGCTGACTTCAAAGCCTGTGTATCATGGAACAACGGTCCCTTACCCCTCACTATGTTAAAAGGAAACCTCTGAAAGATCAGATGGGATTAGGCTAATGGGACAAGCTTGGCCATTTACCTGCAATCAGGCCAATCTCACAATTGGGATCTTCATAGCCACAGGTCATCATGGTCCCCACTGTGTCATTTACAACTGCAACTATGTCCAAGTCAAACTCCTGCAAAGGAAGGAGCTCCACTGTAAGTAGAATGTGCAAGCCAAAGAGATTTTTTTTAAAAAGGAACTTTTATCAGGAAGGGCACATCGGTCTGAGGGGTGGGGCAGAGATGTATGATAGGCATAAGATGCAAAGCAGGGGGGCCTGGGAGAGGAGCAAGGTCAGCCACGAGCCTCAAATCCATATCGTACATTTCTCCGCTTGATGGCTTCCCTGAGCAGGTCCACCACATCTTCCCCTTCACAGTCGGTAGCTTTGAAGCCTTTGGTCCACTCTATGAGTATTCCCTAAAAGAAGGGAGAAATTCACTTGAGCAATAGTTTGCTGGGACCACTGACAACCTCACCGTCTACCAGATGCAAGGCATTACAGTTGACTGCTCGTCACACACACGCACTTCTGGCTGTGCTTCCACCTCTGCAGCCTTACTGCTGAGGACAGAGGCTTCCCACAGCATGATGCTCAATGTCTACCGCTGAGCGGAATAACCACAGCAATTCATATTCATCGAGGGGCAAATCATGTTCCCTGGCCATGACTACACAGAGTAAAGTTCTGGGATCATAGTGATCCCACTTCTAATCTAGCTAAGGTCAGAATTAAGATGTGAGCAAAGGTAAAGCTACCAAATGGGGGAGCTGATGTGGCTCAGTGGTTGAGTGCCAGCTTCCCATACTCGAGGTCCTCGGTTAAATCCCTGGCCCTGGTACCTAAATAAAAAAAACTACCAAATGGTCATCAAAGCATTACTCCACAGTGAAAATCTAGAGGCATTTTATAATTTCAACCATATGGGTCAATCTCTTATACATCCATAGAGGAAATGTTACACAACGATTAAAAATCATGCTGTGGGGAGAAGATGTGGCTCAAGCAGTTGAGCACCTGCCTCCCACATGGGAGGTCCTGGGTTTGGTTCCCAGTGCCTCCTAAAGAAGAAAAACAATGAATAGACATCGAGAGAAAAAAACTAGCAGGCAACGAGGAAAAAAGTAATGAGGAGACAACGAGCAAAAACCATGAGCAGACAATGAGCAAAAACAAATGAGTAGGGAGTGAATGTGGCCCAATAAGTTGAGCACCCACCTCCCAATGGGAGGTCCCAGGTTCAGTTCCCAGTGCCTCCTAAAAAAAAAAAACCAAGCAGACAATGAGGGGGAAAAAAAACAAAACGAGCTGACACTAAGCAAAAACAACAAGCAAAAAAGACCAACAATGAGCAAACAGATGAGGGAGCCATCTCAGGGAGGGGAAAAATCATGCTGTAAGAGAACATCTGAGGAAAGCAGATGCGGCTCAAGCAATTGGGCTCCTGTCTACCATATGGGAGGTCCAGGGTTTGATACCCAGGGTCTCCTGGTGAAGGCAGGCTGGCCTGCACAGTAAGATGGCCCCTGTGGAGTGCTGGCCTGCACAGAGTGCTGCCCCAAGCAGGCATGCCAGCAAATACGGAGAGCTGACACAGCAAGATGATGCAACAAAAAGAGAAAGAGAGGAGAGACCATGAGAAACAAAGCAGAACAGGGAACTGAAGTGGTGCAAGAGAATGATCACCTCTTTCTCACTCCGGAAGGTCCCAAGATCAGTTCCCAGAGCTGCCTCATGAGAATACAAGCAGACAGAGAAGAACACATGGTAAATGGACACAGAGAGCAGATAATGGAGGGAGAGGGGAGACATAAATAAATAAATAAATCTTTTAAAAAAAGAGAGAGTACATTTGATAGTGCAGAAAGATGTTCACAGTACTGTTAAGTAAAAACCATGTTAAACAAATGCATGCAATGAATACTTCTATTTTATTTTTAAAAGTTACACACATACACACACACTCAAGTCTGGAGAAAGGCCTGGAACAATACATACACCAAGGAGATTAACAGTGGTTCTCTCTGGGTATTGAGATTATGGGTACATTTTAGTCTCTCCTTTTAGTTTATTCAAATTTTCTATTTTTTCTAAAATTAGCTTGTATAAGTTTTGTAAAAGTGTTTTTAATTTTTTAGAGGAAACCCCGGGTTACACTGTTAGTTTGATGCAGGAGTTTGTCTAGACTCAAACTCCACATCTAGAAAGCTGGGTGGGGGAAAGGAGAACAGTCAGAGCTGGGGCATCTAGACCAGAAGGGCTCCTGGCACAGGGGAGCAGCCAGCAACTCTAATCCCCATGGCTGGGCAGCCCCTCAGCCAGCAAGTCCCAGGCTCCCGCCTTCTCTCCATGGAGCTTGGGAAACTGAGCTCCCCTGCTCCTTTTCTGACTGATATATGACACATTAGAGAGAGAACCCCAACTGAAGAAGCTCTTTCTTGATAACTAAATAAAATATTTTAAAACATATTAATTAGTTTTAAATATTAATTGATATTTTAAAATAAATACAATAATATTTATTAAATATTTTAAAAAACAAGTCTTTCTCTTTTCTCCCTGGCCAACTCCTAGTGGCTCTGTTTCCACCTGCCCATTTGTCTCCTTTCCCTCTTAGCTGTGTCTTTGTGAATCTGTCAGAACTGCTGGGGGAGAGGCCCAGTGTCCTGTGCCCCAAGTCAGGAGGGTTGCCACTGTGTCCTGGCACCCATCCGTCCTTCAGGACCGTGGACAGCTGTGCACAAGCCCCATCCCTCGTGGTGTATTAATTTTTAACAACAGCAGTAATACAAAAACACATTACTCTTATAAAAAATTAAAATATCACTGATAAGAATCAAGCCTGCTTTAACTACGCATTCCCCCAATCTGAGGGGTAACCTCTATGATCATTTTGATATGAATCCTTTCAGACCATTTTCTCTCCATTTCCATGTATTTAAAAAATAAATAAATTCATGCTGTGTGTGAAGAACTGCAATTTGTTTTCTCCCTCAATAATGAAACTTCTAAACCTTTTCAGGTCAGTTAATATAGATCTGCCACATTCCTTCACCTAGCACAATATTCCTTGAATATAACTGCACAAAAAGAAAGCTCCACAAAACATACCTATGAAACAAATACTATTTTTATCCCCATTTTTTGCATGAGGAAATCAAAGTACAGAGAGATAAAGTAACTTGCCCAAAGTCACACAGCCAGTAAGTAAAGAAGCCAGGATTCAAACCCAGGCAGTCTGGCTTCAGAGCCTGTGTTCTTAGCCATTATACTCTGTTCCCTCCCAATTAGGTAAGTTAATATCCATGAAGGACTCAGAGCAGTGTCTGAGGCCAGAGCAAATACTTTCTATGTGTTAAATAAAAATCAAGTAATTAATTCCATATGATTGATAAGCCATACTTGATCTCATCACTCTACATTGCCAGATATTTGGGTACCTCTAATTTTTCATGATTGAAGCGGGAGCTATAGTGAAGATTCATGTTCATTCCTCCTTGGGCTCTTAGGACATGTGCAGTTTTTTATTTTAGAGTCAGTCATATTACCAGACAACGCAGTGTTTTGAATTGCCCTTTCCCTGTTTTCTGAATGATACACCCACATGTGTGCGATCAAAACAAAAACTCAGGAATACTACCACCCTTATTTTGTGCAATACACTTTGATAATTTCTATTCTCTTTTGTTTTCATGTGGGAAATTGAGGCATGCAGGTCTCTGCAGGCCAATGTCTTGGATTGGAATCCTTTATCAACAGTTACAGGGGTGACACCTTGGGTAATGAACTTAATCTCTGTTTTCCTCAATTACAAAACGGTGATTAAAACAGTGGGGGCATTGGGGATATCACGGGAACACTGATGGGTTAGACAAAATCACAATAAAGCTTAGGTGCTTGTGGCAATTTGAAATTATTTTATGAATACCAAAAAAGAGAAAGATTATGTTTGTGAACTAATCCATTCCCGTGGTGTGAGGCCCTTTCAAATTGACTACGTCAGTGAGGCGTGACTCAGGTTGAATATCTGCCCTCTTGCTAGAGGCAGAAAAAGGAAGCCACCATATTTGACCCTGCAATGCGGGAGAAAGGACTCCAGTTTCACCCACAGCTGAGCTGCCAGGAGATCAGCCCTGCGAGGCTCTAAAGAGCTGAGGCCAAGGGAGAGTGAGCCATACACCTGATAGCTTGCTGCTGAGCTCAGGAAGAAAGAAGAGTAGCCAAGCCTGATATAGGAGGCCGGGAAAGAGACAAGCCCTATGCCTGCTTGTCACAGCTGAGAGACGGTGATCCTGCAGGGGAAGGCAGCGAGCCGGGCAGAAGCATGAGGTGGCCCTCATGACTTGCCACGTGGCCGGACCACAGGATCAACAGTAGCTGACTTTGGTGAGAAAACACCTCTGATGATGCCTTGATCTGGACATTTCATGGCCTCAGAACTGTAAGCGTTTACCCCAAAACCTCTTTATCAAAACCAACCCATTTCTGGTACTTTGCATCGGCAGCCCTTTGGCAACTTGCCATGCTGACCAGAGTTCACTGTAAATTCAGGAAAGGGCATCTGCTTTATGCCAGCCTCATAAGCCTGGTTGACATGAGTCTGCCAGAGAGGGCATCACTCCACCTGCTATTGAATCGGCCTGCAGAGCTAAGGCCAGACCCTGAGTTAAAGAGAATTCTCTACGGGTGACAGTGAGCCAGCCTCCCCCTCCCCTGCCCTCTGCTCCCCCAGTAGTAGTAATAGGACAAAATACTTGAGCACTTACTCTGTGCCAGGTACTGTGCTATACATTTTATATACATTAGTTCATGCAATCTTTACTATTAGCCTACCAAGTAGATACTGTTACCTTCATTTTTACAGATGAAGAAACCAAAGCTTAGAGAAGTTAAACGACCTGCTCACGGCCACTGGGGCAGGAAGCAGTCGAGCAGGGTTTCAGCCCAGGCGGCCTGTAACCCCAGAGCCTGTGCTCTTGTCTGCTGCTTTCCTGCCTAGGAAAGGATGTCTCTGTGCGGCAGCCACACCCAGACCTGAGCCTGAGCCACAGAAGGAGGGTCGCCCTGGCTCCAGAGGCTGCTGCTCGGGGCCATTCTTTGGGGCACCCCATCCTCTTCCTCCTGCAGCACAGACAGCTCTGTCCTGAGCCTGGCCCAAAGGCTCAACCGCACACCGCAACCAGCTTCAAGCAGAGGTCATCATCACCCAGGGCAGAGCAGGGGGTCTTGAAGAGAGCAGTCGGTGGCTACTTCTAAGCTCTACTTCTGGGTCCAGCTGGTCTACAGAAAACAAAACAAGAAACTCCCCAGGCCTAGTCTACTTGAGTCCTGACTTCCCAGTAAAAATGTTTTTGCTCATCACATATAAAACTAATGCCTGTGGGAAAAGGGTGTTTTTTATCTAAGAATTCCAAGAAAGACCTTGTGATAAATGTTTCTAAATTATTATGAACTGTCTCTTAAATCTATAATGTTCTTCAGTGTCAACTAAGTGTGCAAGTGATAAATTCCTCCTGAGACTTTAATATCAGGAAAGAATTGTATTTCCATGATGAACTGGTAAACTTCCTTTCATCAGCCGAGAAAAACCCTACAACCAATTGGGTTTCCCTGTTTACACCGGCTGCCCAGGGACACACAAAAACTGCTGCTGCCCACTTGCTTTAACTGCTCTTAACTGAGGGATTTCTGGATCATTCCCTCTTCCCCTCTCACCACAAGAGGGCTTCACCTCTGTTTTTTTTTTTTTTAAAGATTTATTTATTTATTTAATTCCCCCCCCTTCCCCCCGTTGTCTGTTCTCTGTGTCTATTTGCTGCACCTTGTTTCTTTGTCTGCTTCTGTTGTCCTCAGCTGCACGGGAAGTGTGGGCGGCGCCATTCCTGGGCAGGCTGCACTTTCTTTCACGCTGGGCGGCTCTCCTTACTGGTGCACTCCTTGCGCGTGGGGCTCCCCTACGCGGGGGACACCCCTGCGTGGCAGGGCACTCCTTGCGTGCATCAGCGCTGCGCATGGCCAGCTCCACACGGGTCAAGGAGGCCCGGGGTTTGAACCGCGGACCTCCCATGTGGTAGACGGACGCCCTAACCACTGGGCCAAGTCTGTTTCCCTTCACCTCTGTTTTAAGAGCAGTCATTAGCTATGTGTCCCTTTATTGCATGCTACTCTAAACTCTTTTTTTTTAACTTTAAGCCAAAAAAAAGAAATAATAATGAAAAACAGAACAAATTGAATGGTTACAATTCTCTTTTATGTTCCCCAGCTACCCTGGACCCGTGAGCCCTAAATGAAGTGAGCAGTAACTCCGGGGTAGCGTGAGGTGGAGGAAGGAAGCTGGGCGGGCTGGCGGGGAGCTGGGCTGGGCGGCCTTACCTTGTCAATGCTCGCCTGCCTGCAGGGAAAGGAGAACGTGAAGCCCAAGGGCAGCCGGGCTCCCTTGAGGCCCATGTAGTCCAGGAAGTCAGCGATGCACTGCACGATGTGGTCAAACAGCTGCATGGAGAGAGCGTCAGTCACACCTGGCCGGCAGGCACACCTGGCCAGTGGGCACATCTGGCCAGCAGGCACGGACCCTGCCCGGGGCTTACCTCCTCGCCCGTGCCCTGCATGATCTCCAGGGGGATGGCGAAGATCTTGTTGTACATCCGCACCGACCTTCGTGCACTTCTGATCTTTACCAAGAGGACCCGGAAGTTGGTTCCCCCCAAATCCAGGGCGAGGAACTTTCCTTTCTCTGTGGTGGAGAAAGAAAATTGGAGCAGCCATCCACCAGCATGCATGGAGCAGGGGCTTGTGTCGAGGCACTGGGAGGAAGAGCTGAGGCTGAAATGGGGCAGCCCAGAGCCTGCCCTCCTGGGGCTGCAGGACCAGAGGGACGTGACCATCACTGTGCAGTGTCAGGGCACTGGGCAGGCACCTGAGCCTGCCAGAGGCAGGCCACTTTTCTTGGCTTCCCCTTCCCCTACACCAAAGACCCAGGCATCCTCTGATCCACCAGTGAGGTGCAGTGAAAAGAGGTCTGGACTGCAATCAAGGGACCTGGGAGGTCTGAGAAATGAGCTTTTTATCTTGAGAAGAGAGTTCAGGTCTTGTTTTTCTACATCTGTAAAGTAAGGGAAGTTGGACCTCTGAAGCCTCTTGCAGCCTTAAAAACCATGTGTGATGGCCTTTTAGGGAGTCCAAGCAGCCATGCTTAAGAGGGGGTACCTGGTAAAGGACACAAGTGATACTCGTGCACAAGGAGTCTCTGAGGGCAAATCTGGGCCCTGCTGCCCTGACTGCAACTGGACCCCTGACGCCATGCCTTCCTGTCTGTACAGCCAAGAGGAATCGTTTGTCACCAGCACGAAATGATCCTTCCTGTCCCTGTTCTCCCCTTCCCTGGATTCCCACGGCCCCACCTGACTAATAAGAAACCATACCAAGCCCTGCCACCCCATGATACCACCCAGAGCCACCCAAGTGCAATGCCCTGTCGCTGCTCCGACACCCCACAGCATCACAGGCCACTCTGTTTAGCCTGTCCCCTTGCCCCTGTCCTCACGCACTCTGTTCTAACCATGCTGGTCCTTTCGTTATTCCCTGTATTTGCCAAAGACCTCACTTCCAGCCATCTCTGTATCCCCACATCCTGCTCTGTTTTTCTTCTTAAACCACCTGTCATTACCTGACAACATATGACATTAATTTGTTTATTGCCTGCCAGCCCAACAGACTGTGAGCTCCACTGTATTCTCTTCACAGCTACATCGTGAGGCCTAGAACAGGGCCTGACACACAGTAGGTCCATAATGAAGCTTTGAGGAATGTATGAGGGATAGAAGGATTAAAGGGATGAATGAATGAATAATTGAATAGTATCTTTTGCCATTCTCTGCTTTCTTCCCACGTAGAGTTAAAGGATATTAGCTTTGGAAAATGTCCTAGAAATCTTTGTTGTGAAGAGATCCAAAAATCAGCAGACTGATAGATCATCAAACCTCTCTAAGTCTCGATTTTGGCACCCCTTAAAAGGGAATCATTCTCTCTTTGCTTAACAAAGTAGTTGGGAGGGCCAAATGAGATGAAAGTTTCAAAAGCAAGTCCAAAGAGGTGAAAGAGCTTGCCTAAAGGACTGACTCTGCTAGTTTATGGCTTCTCTGGGCGGAGCCAGGGAACTAGGAGAAGGATCAGGGGTTGGAAAAGTTAGGGGCAGAGTGATGAGAGGGGTGAGGACGATCCCAGCCTCCAAAAAGAACAGCGTCAGAAAAGCCGGGCAGCAAGCCCAGACAATCCTGGGTATCTGGATGGAAGCGCCCAGGGGACAGGACTGGCTCTCCTGTTTGCTAACAGCATCGGGTGCTCTCCGCGTTCTCAACTGTGGGGGCGCATGCTCCAGCACACGCACGTGCACACCCTAGCTCGGAGATTCTTTCCCTGCAGTATCCTGGTTGAAGCAAGGCAAGTAGACTCAGGAGGCCCGGCACCCTGCCCTCCCCACCTCCACTACAGACAGAAACAGACAGCGTCCCGGGGTTTAAGGAGTTCCAGCAGGAGCGCGGGGGCCTTCCCAGCAGGGGCCGCGCTGGCCCACCTGTGCCGTCGGGCATCCCGCAGACGTAGGTGGGCAGCATCTTGACTGTGGCCCGCTGGTGGGTCTCCCTCTTCAGCCCGTACTCGAGCTCGGCGCGCATCTTGGCCTGCACACCTTCAAGGTGCGCCCGGGTCAGGTGGAACAAAGCCAGCACCTGGTCGATCTGCTTCCGCTGGGCCTGCAGGCGGCAGCCCACTGCCGTCACCATGGCGGACCCCTTGCTGCTGCCACTCTCGGACAGGAGGAAGCGGACGTCGCAGTTCGGGGCTAGTTTCCTCACCACCTTGTGCAGCCGTTTGGGGTACCTGAAGGCAGGGGTGATGGCCGAAATATTTAACAGTCAGAAAGGCCTGGCTTGGCCAGTTGGAACAGACACAGGTGTGGCAGTGGAAAAGGGTGGTGGACAATCCTGCTGGGCCTGGGATCAGCCCTTCAGTTACTGGATGGTAAGGATGGGCAGGGGGTGGCACGGGGAGAGACTAGCATAGCCGAGGCAGTAGAAGGTGAACTTGGGAGGCTCAGAGAAATGGCTATTCTATCAACTAATATTTCAACTGGTAGAGCACATGTTCACATAATATATTGGCTGAATAACATCTCCACCCAAATGAGAAGGATTTCTTTCCCCAGTCCTGTCCAGGATGTACCTGCCTGACTTCCAATATCACCTCTGTTAGCCAAAGAACCTTTTGCTTTCCCTCCTTCTAGAAACTTCTCATATCCGTAATTCCCCACCAGGATCCTGCATGTGAATTCGGCAACCTTTGTCATCCCTATTTTTCCCCAGCTATAACTGGGTGTGTCTTTCTAGTCCTAACACAGAGCAGGTATTCAATAAATAATGGATCAATAGTTGAATAATAGATGAGTGACTAGATGGATGGACACACAGATGGATGGCTTTAGCAGAATAGTTCTTTAAAAATGATCCCCCAAAGCAAGCCAGCCAGCTAGATGAACATGGTCTCCGCATTCGCTCTTCCCCTATTGGGCAGATGGTTCCGGCAGCCCAGAAAAGCGGCAGAGACCAGAGAGAAGAGCTGGGACTCTGCTCGGGAGAGGCTCGCTGGCGGCGGCTGGGCTGGCAGGCAGCACTTACTGGGGGTGTATCTTGTAGACTGTGCCGTCCACGCCGACCGTGGTCCGCAGCCGCGTGAGCTTCTTGTTTTCCCGGAGGCGTGTCAGGATGGCCGCCAGGGCTGCGGCACAGAGGTTGGCAGAGCGGAAGGAGACGATGGTGCAGACGTGCTGGGTGGCAATGCAGTCGGCCTCGGTGGGCTCCAGGCCCAGGTCCGTCAGGATCTCTCTTGTGTTGGCAAGGCCTTCTTTATACCTGGCCAGGGGACAGGAATGAGAGGACCCGCCTTCTCCAGCTCCTGGCTATTCCCATTGGGAATCCAGCTCTCCCCTCTCAGGAGCGTAAAAATGAACAGGTTGGCACACGGTGCTATAATAATACGCTAACCATATCAAGAATGATAATAGTAGCCAACATTTTGAAAGCACTCACCATGTGCCAGGGACTCATCTAAGGATTCTGCATGCATTAATTCACTTGATTCTCAAACAGTCCTGGGAAAAGTAGCACCGTTACTCTAACATACAGATGAGAGACATGAGGCACAGGCAGGTTAAGGAACTCAGCCAGGGTCATAGACCTAATAAGTACTAGAGCCAGGATTTGAACTCAGATTAAGAGCCCATGCTGGGAAGTGGATTCGGCCCAGTGGTTAGGGCATCCGTCTACCATATGGGAGGTCTGAGGTTCAAACCCCGGGCCTCCCTGACCTGTGTGGAGCTGGCCCATGTGCAGTGCTGCGAGCAAGGAGTGCCCTGCCATGCAGGGGTGTCCCCCGCGTAGGGGAGCTCCACACACAAGGAGTGCACCCCATAAGGAGAGCCACCCAGCGCGAAACAAAGTGCAGCCTGCCCAAGAATGGCGCCGCACACACGGAGAGCTGACAAAGCAAGATGACGCAACAAAAAGAAAACAAAGATTCCCGGTGCCACTGCTAAGGATAGAAGCGGTCACAGAAGAACACATAGCAAATGGACACAGAGAGCAGACAACTGGGGTGGGGGGGGGTGGGGGGAGTAGGGGATAGAAATAAATAAAATAAACAAATAAATCTTTTCTTAAAAAAAGAGCCCATGCTGGCACCCACCCTGAACTACTCTGCCTTAACTCCATCCCCACCAAGAACTGCACAGAACACAGGCTCTGGGGGTCAGGTACCATTCTGTACTGCTCAAAATCTAAACACATTACAAAGCTCAGGGAAATGCCAGGGTTTCTAAGCCTGAGAAGCAGGACGCTGAGTTGACTGAGACCAGCTGCCTTCACCAGCCAGCAACTGTTCCAGGGACCACCTGTGTATAAGGCCTCAAATCACCAAGGCCAAAGGCAGTCCCTGAAGGGCCCAGGTGGAGAAGGCCCATCTATCATTGCCATAGCATGAGGTCTTAATTTGGATTCCATGTGTGGGCTTTATGGTGTCCAAGAATGTCGAGACATCGTAAGCAAAATTATGTGGGAATATGCATTTCGGGGAGTAAAGGCCCCATAATTTGCATCAAAGTCTCAAAAGGGTCTGAGACCTTAAAAAATCTACAAGTCACCACTAGAGGGAGGAAAAAGGCAGCAAAACATGAGGAGGGGGTGGGGCTCTGACAGCAAAATCCCTAGCTGATGAAACCACCAGGAACGCCACACCTGAATCATGTAGCTATCACTAATTCATCGGAAGCTGTTCCCAGGTCTTAGAGAAGACCTGGTTCCTAGCTGTACCACTACCACCCTCATTACCCCCTGGCAAAGTCAAGGCTGGGGTGACGCCCCCAGCAGCTCACTTCTCCATGGCAGCCACATGTCGGGTCTCAATCTTGCCCTTAATGTGGAGTGTGGAGGACTTCTTGCCACCAAACAGGAGGCCTGCCTTGGCCATCTTCAGCAAAATGAGCCTGACGAGCTCCCCCAGGTACAGGCCGCTGATCATCTTCTCAAACCTGGAGGACAGATCAGTGGAGGCAACACCTTTGGTTACGCGGCATCCTTTTCCCAAAGACCCTGAGCCACAGCAAATGATCAGGGCACGCGTAGGGGGAGGGTCCCTCTATGGGGGTCAGGAGGCCTCACCCCCAGCCCCAGTCCTTGGGAAACCGCTAATCCTCTCTGACTTCATTTGCCTCATCTATAAAAGGAGAGGACTAAACTAGAGGAGACCCAAGATTCCTTTCTGCTCACAAAATACTTCATCCCAAGAATCTTAATCCCAAATTTCCCCTGGCCATGAAGGTACCATTCTCATATTAGGCATAAGGGACCTGAATTTCAGAGATTTCAGGTTCTTTTTTAAGATTCACCCAACCATGACATGAAAATTTCAAATCTCAGACTCAGATGCTTCCAACTCCTACAGAGTTCCTGTCTGAGAGAGAAAGATGCTGTGTTTGTGACACTGACTTGGAGAGCACTAGAGAGAAGTTATAATAAGATGGATGGACTATCCCACGAGACTACCCTACACCTTCACTCTGAGGCCATGAGCACCAATACATGATTACTAATTGTTTCCCGGGTAAAATATTAAATATAATTTTTTAAAATATAATTTTATTCCCCAAACACATTAAGACACAAAATCAGATACAATCTGTTTCAGAATCAACTTTGTACATTTCACTACAAAAAGCCTTAGAATAGGGGAACAGATGTGGCTCGAGAGGTTGAGTGCCAGCTTCCCACAAGGGAGGTCCCGGGTTCAGCCCCCAGTGCCTTCTGAAAAACAAAACAAAAAAACAAATAACAAACAAAAACACCAACTCAGGGGAGCCAATGTGGCTCATTGGTTGAGTGCTGACTTCCTGCATACACTGAAGAAACAGAAATTCAAACTGGGTTTAGACAATTTCAAAAAATTTTTAATGGAATTTCTTTTTAAGTGAAATGGAGATGGATAAGGATGATAAAGTCCAAAAGTCCACTTTGTGACAACAATGGGTCACCAGCAAATTAGGTATGTATTGGAGAACAGGTACATCCAAAATAGAAATTTGTTTTACACACAAGCAATTCTGGCGTTTTAATGGTATGGGAGAGATGCTTAAAATCTTTATTCATGAGAGTTCCTTGGAGAAATGGCTGATTCCAAAGCTAGGGCTGGGAAAGAATAAGATAAGCCTGGACTATCTTACCATGCCCGAAAATAAGAAAGTACTTAAGTACTTAAGGTACTTAAGTACCTTAAGGGTGATGGTGACAGGTTAAAAAAAAAAAAAAAAGTCACAGGAAATGGAGAGTTATTGCTTAATGGGTATAGAGTCTTTGTTTGGGGTAATGAAAAAAATTTGGTGATGGATGGTGGCAATAGTAGCACAATATTGTAAATATAATTATTATCATCAAATTGTACACACAAAAGTGGTTAAAATGGGAAATGTTGTGCGGTATACATGTTACCACAGTAACAATTTTTTAAAAAGACACAGCAGCCAGTTTGAAGGGGTTTCCATTGGCCAAATCTGAAACTATCTGATCACCAAAATAAATAATGATAGGAAGCAATTATAACCCATCAAACCAAAGAATCCATGAGTCCCTACTCGTATAACCAAACAAATGGAGGAGACAGGAAAGCTCTCCCCTAGAGTAATAACAACTCATAAATAAAGATGGGATGATGGTTTAGAAATTCATCAATGGGTGCTGTGGCAGTTTGAGATTATTTATGAATCCCAAAAAGAGAAAGATTATGTTTGTAAACTAATCTATTCCTCTGGGTGTGATACCCTGTGACTGCATTAAATTCAGTTGAGATGTCTTTAATTCGATTACCAGTTCAGATTAGGTTTTTTTATTAAACTAGGTCAGAGGACAGTGGCTCAGGTTGAGTGATTTCCCGCCCCCTTGCTGGGCCTGATATGAACAGACACTCACTCAAGAAGACACCCAGGGGAGAGAATTTTGTCATTTTATCTGGCCATGTGACAGAAAGGAGAAGACTCAAACAGCTAAAGCCCGGGGGAGATGGACCATTTGCCTAAAAGCTTACAGCTGACCTCAGGAAGAAAGCCAGACTGACATAGGAAGCCCTGAGAGACAAGCCCTATGCCAGCCTGCAGCTGAGATTGCTGAAACCTGGCAGAGATCACCTGCCCTCTTGCTTCAACACATAGCAGCTGATTTGGTGAGAAAGTACCTCTTAAGGTACCTTGAGGTGGACTTTCCATTGCCTTAGGACTGTAAGCTTTAACCCCAAATAAATATCCTTTATAAAACCCAACAGATTTCTGGTACTTTACATCACATCCCTTTGGCAGACAAATACAGATGCTAAAAACAGGGAGTGAAAGCTTGATGAGGAATGGGATATTTATATAGCCTCAAAGTATCTCCTTACAAGATATTTATTAATTACAAAAGGAATAACATTCACTTTATGGTAGAGAAACCTGTTGGACATTACCTTAACCAAGGGATTTGCGCTAACATCACCAGTAACATATCATTTGCCTCCTGATAATGCACTGCAAAAGACACAACCTTATTTTTGTGATATTCCTGCCCAAATTGCATAATCTGAATCTAATCATGATGAAACATTAGACAAATTCAAATTGAGGGTCATTCTGCAAAATAAATGGTCTGAATTCTTACAGGTCATAAAAAACAAAGAGATATTAAGGACTTGTTCCAGGTTAAAGGAGGCTAAAGATACAAGACAGCAAAATGCAACACATAATCCTAGACTGGAGACTGGACCAGGAAACATTTTTATCTTTTTTTATAAAGGACATTAGTGGGGCAATTGATGAATTTTTAATAAGATCTGTGAATTAGACATGAGATCTGATTAAGTATTAAGTTCTTAATTTTGATCATTATATATGTGCTTGGTTTTAGGAGATACACTGAAGTATTTAGGGGTAAAAAAGGGTATTATGTCTGTAACCTAGTCTCAATCAGAAAAAGTATTTATACATACATATGTGTATTTTATGTATATGAGTATTTTATATGTATGCATGCATATCCATACACACACCCACACATACAGGCATATATGGAAAGAGGAAATGTTAATATTTGTGGAATCAGAGTGAAGGGGTATATGGGGAAGTGTACAGTATTTTTGTAACTTTTCTGTAAGTCCAAAAATATTTCAAAATTTTAAAAATAAAACACCTTTTCTCATTCTTCAAACATTTAATGAGCTGCTGTAATGTGCAAGGCATTCTGTATAGAAAGGAAAGAAAACCTAAACGCATAGCCTGCCCTCAGGGAGCCCAGTGCACAGGGAAAGGGCCAAGGCAGATGCCCAAATAATTATTCTATAGTGAGCTTTGAGAAGGCTCCCTGAGACCTGTGGGCTGGGAAGGAGGGACACAGCGAATATGCAAGGACTTGTGACTAGGCTTCTAAACAAGAGGGTGGCAGGCGAGCACTGGAAACAAAACGGCAGGAGTTACGCCCAGTCCTCCCTCTAGGGCTGCACTGGCTTGGTCTGTGACCCCTTGCCTGAAGGTTCTAAGAGGGCAGGGTCCATGTCATCTGGTGCATAGAGGTCTCTCCTGTGCCTTGACACAAGTGCTCCCAAAATACTGATTAAATCAGAATTAGGCACAAAAGGACAAATGATTCCACTTACATGAAATATGTGGAATAGGCAAATTCATAGAGTCAGAGAATAGATGGGCAGTTACCAGGGGCTGGGGAGTGGGGTCAGGGGAACAGGGAGTTCATGCCTAATGGGTATAGGGTTTCTTTTTGGGGAGTGGAAAAAGTTTTGGTACCGGATGATGGTGATGGCAGCACAATACTGTGAGTGTAATTAATGCCACTGAGTGACAAATTGTACATTATATATGTTAGCGCAATAATTTTTTTTACATTTGAATTGGGTTTATGATCTAGGGGAAATCACTGTTTGCTTGGTTTCTCTCTGTCAAATGAAACTAAACCACAAGCCTCGCCTTATAAATTCACTGCGATGGACAACCAGTCACAACTCGAAAGCCCCCCAGGTGTAAAGTCCCCGAAAGATTGGGTATTTCCCAGGGATGATGCCAGGTGACAGATGAGGGTACTCACAGCTGCTTCCCTGGGTTGAGAGAGCCGAGGTCCAGCTCCCTGTCAAACTCGGTCCGGATGTCCTCCAAGGCCCCGTCGTCTCCAAAGGCCCCCCACTCCGTGCTGATGCACATCCTCCCCTCGTCGCCTTCCACCAGGTCAATGCTGCTTATGTCCTCCATGTAACACGCGTTGGTGCCAGTTCCTGAAAAAGGGATCAGAAAGAAGATGCAAAGGGAGACAGGCTCCTGGCTGGGCAAAGACAGAGAGAACCTTAGCCACCTGGGAGTTCCCCAAAAAGTGCCACAAGGTACTTTCGATCCACTCCAGGGGGCTGGTTCTCATGGAGAGAAGCAGTGCTGGTAAGCCCAGAGGTCATGGCGGAATAAAGCTGCTATATCAAGTCTATACTTTTCAGAGTGTTAATGGTTTGCTATTATGAATGACGTCACTGGTGAGGAAGTCTCTGATGCATATGTATGAAAGCTGACAAAGCACATTTTCAAAGAGGAAGATGAGTTAACCCAACCTTGTAAATACAAAAAAAATTCATCAGCCCACAGTCGCTTTTAAAATCCTTTCCCTTTAGCTACTTAACTTTCTACTTGATAGGAAACCTATTTTTACTCATGGCCTGCCATCAATTGTTTCTAGCATACTGCTATATCCTTATCTTTGATAGTGATTAGCTATCACTTAAGAAAGCAATGTTCATTATTCAAATACAAAATCACTCCAAGAAAATGTCTCAAAACTTGAGTATCGGGGAGTGACTACATATGGGCATAAGGGATCTTTTAGGGATGATGGAAAATATTCTAATATTGGATTGTGGTGATGGTTATAAAACTCTGTAAATTTACTAAAAGTCATTGAGTTGTACCCTTTAAATAAATCTTTATGCCTCAGTATAATGCTTAAAATAAATATAAATTTAAAAACTCGTATCTTCCCCTGGCTAATACTCTGTTCTGAGGATTTTAAAGTCCAGAAGGAGAAATAAGAAATGTGAATGGATGAATTGTATGTTTTATTAATATGTATCAATAAAATTGATTGGTTAAAAAATGTAGAAAAGCAGAATTAAATATAATAATTCGCAAACGCTTTTCTCAGAAAAGAGAGGACCCTGTGGAGGCATGGACCCAATTGTGGGTCCCCAGACATAGTCTCAAGGACAGACACAGGATGCTGTTCCTTCACCGTGCCCATCCCATTCCGCAGATGCAGGAAGGCAGATCAAGCCCACCCTGTAGTTGGGGAAAGTCAGGTTGAGGAGAGAACTGTTGGAATTTAAGGAAAAGCAATCCAGGATCAAAGACCTAAACATAAAAGCCAGGACCATACAACTACTAAAAGAAAATGTAGGGAATCATCTTAAAGACATTGTGGTATTGGTGGTTTCTTGGACCTTACACCCAAAGCACACACAACAAAATAAAAATAGATAAATTGACCTCCTCGAAAGTAAGCACTTTTACACATCACAGGACTTTGTCAAAAGGATGAAAAGGCAGCTGACTCAATGGGAGAAAATATTTGGAAATCCCATGTCCAATAAGGGTTAAATATCCATGATATATAAAGAGATGCTACAATGCAACAATAAAAAGACAAGTGGCCCAATTTAAAACTGGGCAAAAGAGAGAAGCAGCTGTGGCTCAATCAGCTGGGCTCCCATCTACCATACGGGAGGCCCTGGGTTCGTGTCCTGGGACCTCCTTGCGAAGGCAGGCTCGCGCGCACACTGCAGAGCACCGCCAAGCCTGCAGGCACCACAGAGAGCCAACTCAGCAAGGTGACACAACAAAAAAGGGAGACAAGCAAAAACACAGAAGAGCACGCAGCGAATGGACAGAGAGCAGACAGCAAGCAAGCTGCAAGGGGGGGTGCGGGTAAAAAAAAAAATGGGCAAAAATTTGAATAGACATTTGTCCAAAGAAGAAATACTAAAAGCAAAAAAAATACATGAAAAACTGTTCAACATCACTAATGATTAGGGAAATGCAAATCAAAACTATAACGAGATACCATTTCACACCTATCAGAATGGCGACTATCAAAAAGACAGAGAACTACAAGTGTTGGAGAGGATGTGGAGAGATAAGAGCACTTATTCACTATTGGTGGGAATATAGAATGGTACAGCCACTGTGGAGGGCTGTTTGGCAATTCCTGAAGAAGCTGAATATAGAATTGCCATGTGACCCTGCAATACCACTATTGGTTATATACCCAGAAGAACTGAGTGCAGTGATGCGAACAGACAACTGCACATCAATGTTCATAGTGGTGTTATTCACAATTGCCAAAAGTTAGAGACAACCCAGGTGTCCATCAACTGATGCGTGGTGTATATGCACGATGGAATGTTATACAACTGGAAGAAGAAATGAAGTTGTAAAGCATATGAAAACATGGATGAACCTTGAGGATGTTATGTTGAGGAAGCAAGCTAGACGCAAAAGGACAAAAACTGTATGACTGTGTTACTATGAACTAAATACATTGTATAATCCCATGGATTTACTAACTTGAATGTGGGTCCAGAAAAGTGAATGAGGTTAGAGAATGGAAAGCTGAGTGTTGTGCAGAATTGGTAGAAAGGATGTGTGTTAATCTTTGGAAATGAATAGAAAAGGTAAAAGCCCAACATAATGTTTGTAACTAGCAAGACTATTATTTGGGTATAAAAGTGGTTTAAAGGAAAAATCTAAGGTCCTGTATATTACTAAAAGGAAAGCTAAATAGCTGTAACCGGGAACTATACAGGATAGTAAGACCTCATGTGAAATAGAAAGATGGGTAAAATTACATTTATAAGACCGTTTTTCTTTGAAGCTGAACAAATGTATGTTAATACTATAGAATGTTAATATCATAATACCCATTATGCTAAGTAAAAGAAACCAGCCACAAAGTACTATATATTATATGATTCCATTTATATAAAATGTAAACATAAATCAATTTATAAAGATGGAATTAGATTTATGATTATGTAGGACTAGGGAAGGAATGCTAAGGGGTGTGGAGTTTTTCTTTTTGGAGTAATGAAATTGTTCTAAAATTTTTTGTGGTGATGAATGCACAACATTGTGATTATATTAAAAGCCATTGATTATACACTTTGGATAGATCGTACAGTATGTGACTATATCTCTATATATCTGCCAAATAAATAAATAATAAAATGCAATCCAGGGAACTTTCCCAACAAGTGTAAAGGGGCGGGAAGGGGGAGGAGGATACTCGAGATAAATTTGCTTTGATTGTACCCGTGGATCCCCCTCTGGCAGGACCCCTCCCAGCTCAGGTGCTGAGTCCATCCCCTGGACACCTCCGCCACTACATCCTGGTCCAAGCCATCAGCCCTTCTCATCTGGGCCGTGCTGTGGCCAATGAACTAGTCATCCTGCTTCCACTCTTGCCCTCAGCAATCAAGTCTCCCCCTGGCAGCCAAAATGAGCTTTTTAAAAGTGCACATCCTCTTTATCCCACCCTTCCCCAGAGTCCCCCAGGGGCTTCCTGTCTCCATCGGAGTAAAACTGGTGATCTTACAGTGACTTACATCCTCTGTCCTAGCAATCTGCCCAGTGTCTCCCACTCTCTCTGACCCTGCACCACCTACCACTCCACCTTCGCTCCCTTTGGCTGAGCCATGGTTTAGCCTTTTAGGATTCCTTGAGCTCCCCTAACTCATTCCCGTCTCAGAGACCAAGTGCTTCCTGTTTCCTTTGCCAAGGACTCTTCCCTCCAGCTCCACATTTCTCCCTCCTTCTCATCTCTGAGGTCCCTGCTTGTTCGTCACCCTTTAAAGGCGCCTTCCCTGATCACCTCCCTGCCAGACACTCCCGTCACATCGCCCTGCTTTATTTTCTTTATCACGTTGCTCACGACCTGCACTGAGAGCCTGTCAGTTTAGGAAGTTCCTCTCTCTTTCACACACACCCACACCACTGAAAGTTCCGTGATTATAGAAACCTTTGAGTATGAACTCACCACTGTGAATCTAGTGTGGAGCGTGGGGTCCGGCACATGTAAGCATGAATCCATTCATTGAATGAACACATGTAGTATTTTCTCTCTTCCCTATGTTGCTTCTCCTAAATAGAAAGTTCCAGCTCCCCTCCCACAAAATTTACTCAGCATTTGCTGAAACTGAGTCCCAAACCAGCCCTTTCCCACCCTGACTCCAAAAAAAAACAAGTCAATTTGAGTTACCGATGATGACACCAACTTCGCAGTAGGGATCATCATAGGCACATGTCATCATGGTCCCCACGGTGTCATTGACCAAGGCCAGGACATCCACATCCAAGTCCTGCAGGAACACAAGTTCCAGGGAGTGTCAGCGGGTGGGAGGGAGGTGTTATCCTTCTATCTTTCCCACAGAGGGAGCAAAAGCAGGGAGGGTGACTGGTTAAGACAATCACCAGATACTGCCTGCAGGGCCTGCCTGAGGAAACAAGGTCTTCACCCACGGTCAGGCCTCTGCACAGCTGTGGGGGGTTGGGGAGGAGAAAGAGCAGATTGGAGGCTGAAGAGGGGAACCCATGCTCTTTGTGGGAGAAAGTCTCTTTGCAATGGAAATATGAGGACTCCAGCCCCTTGTTTGGGAGACTCCGGGAAGGAACTGAGGAAAACATGTTGAGCCAGAGAGAAACGGCATTTCCAGGAGAAAATGCCAAAGTCCTCACCCACAAGACATCTGAACCAGAAAGCGCAGCCTCAACCGAATCCTCTCCATGGGTAGCACCAGGGGTTTCCCATCTGGGTTTCCCATTCTGCCAAGGCAACTTGGGTTATTGCACCAAGGTTCCCACAAAGAAAACAAGAAGAGAAAAAAGCAGGCTACAAAAGACCACAATCCCAGTGTCAAAGAGGAAAAAGACTGGCCAGGTATACATCAAAACATTCCTCTCGGGAAACGGACTTTGGCCCAGTGGTTAGGGCGTCCGTCTACCATATGGGAGGTCCGCGGTTCAAACCCCGGGCCTCCTTGACCCGAGTGGAGCTGGCCGTGCGCAGTGCTGATGCGCGCAAGGAGTGCCGCGCCACGCAAGGGTGTCCCCCGCGTGGGGGAGCCCCATGCGCAAGGAGTGCGCCCGTGAGGAAAAGCCGCCCAGCCTGAAAGAAAGAGCAGCCTGCCCAGGAATGGCGCCGCCCACACTTCCCGTGCCGCCGACGACAACAGAAGCGGACAAAGAAACAAGACGCAGCAAATAGACACCAAGAACAGACAACCAGGGGAGGGGGGAAATTAAATAAATAAATGAATCTTTAAAAAAAAACAAAAAAAAAAAAATTCCTCTCATTGTTAGGGTTCTGGGCAATTTAGATATGTTTGTGTACTTTCCAGCTCTGTAAGAAGCATGTTTTGCTTTTGCAAGTATTTACATTTTAAAATATATTTATCAAACAGAGACATTCAACGAATTGAGATGCGGGTGAGACTGGAAAGGAAGTGGTATCTTAAGGTTTGGTGAGGATGGGGTAGGAGCATTATACATAGCATCTGGTCTAACTGTGACTCTCCGAGGGGACTGTCAGGGAAGTGTGGGGTCACCTTTCAAGGGTGATTGGAACAAGCTCCACATGTCAAGGCTCATCAGGAGTTCATCCAAATTGACTGCACATGTACTGCAGTGAGACCTTCCCGAGACTGAAACCTCCAGATTCTCCTTCCAGGTTGGCCCAAGACCCCACCCAGAGAAAGAACAGGGACTGGGAGAGCACCCCCCGCAGAGGAGAATTCCTTGCCTTGTGTTTCTTCATGGCTTTGGTCAGACAGCTCACTACATCTGTTCCCTGAACGCCCCGTGCCTTAAACTTCTTCGTCCATGAAAGCAGGACACCCTGTGGGAAGATTTTGGATCCAGTCAAAATAAAGGAGGCTCCCGGATGTGAATGTCAGCTGCTTTAAGTGCATCTTCCTTGGCCATCTCTTCTTCAGACTGAATCACCCCAATTCTTTCAAGAGGCCCTTATTTCAGAGCACTTACCTAATAATTTAAGCATCTTTATAACTCTCATTTCATAATGGCAGAAGGAACAATTGCTGAAGAGTCAGGACTCATGAGACATTGGACAAGTCATTTAACCTCTCTGAGCCTCAGTTAACTCATCTGTAAAATGAAACTATCATTTCCCTGCATCTTTCTCAGGAAGACTCTGATGAAAACACTACATGATAGATGCATATTATGTGTGCTAAATGAATGGCTTGGCAGGTCCAAAAAAACAGGGATCCTTTGGGAACTTAATTTCAGCTTAGAAAAAAGTTTCTTAATGTGTATGACCAGTCATCTACAAATAGTGTTTCCCAGGAGTTTCACACCTGAAAGAGCAGATAATCATTAACTTTTTCAGATTGAAAGAGAACTTAGTGGTTAAAAGACTTGCCCAAGGCCACACAATCTAGAATGCCTGAACCCAAGTTTGCAAACTCCCTGACCATACTTCCTCCAGTCCCCTAAATTTATGGATTAGGAAACCTAGATATAGAGAAGAATTATGTCATTACTCAAGGTCTCGCTGTGAGGGACAGGACAGAGCCCAGCTAGAACTCAAAGTCTCTGATTCCTGACCGGCCGCCAGGGTTTTTTACTGCACCATCGCGCCACCCAGTGGTAGCTCTCCCTAGCTGCCGCCTTCATAGGATGTGGTAACAGATCCTGCTTCACCTGTTAGGGAAGTGAAAGGGTGCTAGGAACAGTGTGGGACATTTTGGTGGGGAGTTACACGGGGCAGAAGAGAAGTGTTTGTGATATAACTCTATGAAAAAAAGTAACAACAAAAAAAATAAAAAGCACATTATATATAATATAGGACTGAAAGGAAAACCCCACAATTACAGCAGTGGGTATTTCAGAGAGTTAGTACTAGAGGAGATTTCTATTTTTTTCTTTAAAATTTTCAACTCTCACTCTCCTTTTTTTTTTTTACCTTGAAGAAGTATATACTTTTACATTTTAAAAAAAGCCACATGCACAAAAAGAAATTTCTTTGGTTAAGATTTTTCTGGTAGTTCATTTTTTAAAAAGTGACTTCCTCTTTTTAATTCAAATCCTCTTATCCTTTTTAATCATTTTTAGCTGCTCGAAGAGGCCCTCTTAATCACACATCCTAACGAAGGCTTCCCTTTCCTTCTGCACTTGCCTGGTGAGCAGCCCCCACCTTCTCCAAGAGCTCTTATTTTAGAGCTCACAAAATCCCCATTGGTAGGAGAGTCAGGATTACATTCATATGAGCCTACAATCAGTTATTATAACTAATGAGTTTCTTTGGTTGAGGATTTTCTATTTATCTTTAGACTTTACC
This sequence comes from Dasypus novemcinctus, assembly GCF_030445035.2. Classification (NCBI taxonomy): domain Eukaryota; kingdom Metazoa; phylum Chordata; class Mammalia; order Cingulata; family Dasypodidae; genus Dasypus; species Dasypus novemcinctus. The sequence goes on along the minus strand of NC_080678.1, from coordinate 78,210,655 downwards.
AAAGGGCAGTTTGGGAGGAAATTTTGTAAAATATAAGTAATCAGGTAGACTTCAGTGAAGAAAAGGATTTCCTCTTTCCTCAACATAATCAAGTGCATTTCTTTTGTTTAAATGTTACTGGAAAATTCTTATTGTAATAAGACCCAAAATTGGTCAAGATGCTTTCAGGCACCTGGTAACTTTTTTTTATCCCCCCTCCCCCAGGTGATTCTCTTGTCTGTCTGCTCATTGTTTGCTCGCCTTCTCCAGGATGGACCTAGAGCCAAACCCAGGACCTCCACATGGGAAGCAGGTGCCTGACAGCCTGAGCCATATCCACTCCACACGGGCTGTGGCAGCTGCTGGCTTGGAGCATCTGCTCATTTGGGCATCTGCTCGTTGCAGCGGTGCAGCGTCTAGCTCATTGCGGTGGGTGCAGCTTCTGCTTGTCTTCTTTAGGAGGCACTGGGACCCGAACCCAGAACCTCCCATGTGGTAAGCAGGCACCCAACTGGTTAAGCCACATCCACTTCCCAACTGGTGACATTTTAAACAAAGTTCTAGAGCAGTGCCTTTCTGGAAAGGCAGTGTAGTTGGGAGTTTACAGGCTTAGACTAAGACACTGTTGGCTGTGTGGTCTTATGCAAGTCTTTTAACCTCTCTGAGCTACTGTTTTCCTCAAATACTAAATGGAGATAATAACTTTATCTACTTTATTTTGTTGTTTCGGGATTTTAATGAGATAATGCACATAAAGAATTTACCATGGTGCAAGACACAGCATCAAAATCCAAGGTAGACAGAGACAGCCAAGGTAGATGGAGACCCAGGTGCAGGTTCTCCTGAGGGCTGCAGAGACCCACAGGTCCGACAGTCATGGCAGGTGGCTCTGAAGTTCAGGGCCATGTCAGTGGGTCCTACTTTGGAGTTTGTGCTCCTGAGTGTGATGGAGTTGGACTCAGATATGACCTTTCTGCGCATGCCTCTTCTGTTACTTTTACCGGACCTGTGGTTGGTGCTGGGGTTGGTGTATACTCAGGAGACCTGAATCTCTGGACTGTCCATGTGACAGCCAGGCCCTGGGCCCCAGCAGACTTGCAGGTCCTACCCTCTGGTTTGTTGGACTTACCCTGGCCAGCTGATAGGGAGGTGAAGAGGGTCAACCACCACATCAGGGAGCCAAGAGTGCCTACAACTGTAAGCAGGAGAAGTGCATCCATCCTCCATGTGGAACATAAGCCCCCTCTTGATATAGAGGGGGACTGGACATCACCTTCCCAGGGTCCACAGGATGGAGGAATAGAGTATAGATTAGAGTGGACTTACTGGTGTTCTGCTGGGGAACTCTTGTCATTAGTAAGGGAAGAAATTGTAGTAGTGATGTAGAGAGGGTGGCCATGGTGGCTGCTGATGGTAGGGAGACGGAAGAAGAGATATGGTGTGAGGGCATTTTCAGGATTTGGAATTGTCCTGGGTGGTGTTGCAGGGACGGATGCTGGACATTGTGTGTCCTGCCATGGCCCACTGGGTGGACTGGGGGAGAGTGTGGACTACAATGTGGACCACTGTCCATGTGGTGCAATGGTGCTCCAGAATGTATTCACCAGGTGCAGTGGATGTGCCACAATGATGGAAGAGGTTGTTGATGTGGGAGGGGTGGGGTGGGGGGGATAGGGAGTATATGGGGAACTTATATTTTTTTAATGTAACATTTAAAAGAAAATAAAGAAGAAAAAAAATTCCAAGGTAGAGTACAAAAGCCATTAGTATACTAGCAAGATGCTGGTGGGTATTTAATGGCATTTAGATAAAGGCCAAAATTCCTGATAGACAAATCATAGATTTACCCCTCCGTGTAAATGTGTAAGAAAATGTATAAGTTTGATTCTCAAAGTCTAATGAGCTCCCACAGTGTAGCTTGAGAATTTTCATCCTTCTTCATAGCGTCTTTGTGCCTGAGCTTGAGAAGAGTAAGAGGTGTTTAAATATTTGGTGTGCAGCCGGCATACTCTTACCCTGCCACCTGCACTACAGAATCTGGTACCAAGGCTTGATCCTGACTCCTCCCTGCACTTCCTCTACTGACTCCTGAGACTTGGACAAGTCAGTGCTGGAGCCTCTGCTCATCCAGCCAGGAAAGATAATGACACCTCAGCGCAAAACTCCACTTCACCTCATGTGAACATTCCCTGCGATCTTCTTTGCACTATCTTTAATTCTTTCTTTATATATGAATGAAGAGGTAAACCTCAGCTCATTCCCTGTATAATTGATAGCAAAATCTTACTGAACGGAATTTTTAAAAACTAAGTTTTACTGCACCTTTCAATGGTCCAATCATTATCAAGCCCCTATTAAATACAGAATGGTGAGCTAGAGACTCTAGGGGTGGGGGGGAAGAATTATACAAAACAGTGTCTGCCCTCCAAAAATATGCTATTGAATTGGGGACAAGACACAAATGCACAGAGAGATTAGTAGTACAGAGGTGGTGGCGGTAACCCCGTGGCTACCACGCCTGCCCCAGGCGCAGGGCGGGCCACTTGCCTATGCTCTGTGGAAGCATCACCTCCGCCCAGCAAATACATATTACCATCCCTGCTTTCAAATGAGAAAACAAGAGGCTCGAGAAGTTAAGCAATTTGTCCAAGGGGACAGTTTGTGCTGAGCCATGACTCAGCGTGGAGCCTTAAAGTCCTTTCCCTTTCCACTGTTCCGCATAGTAAATGGCTCAATCCAACAATATCAAAAACATCCAAAGGCCCAAAACGAGGTGGGCCACGACTGGACTGTCACCTGGATGTTGTAACTGGTGTGTGCAGGAGACCAGAAAACACCACCCCAGACAGAAGTGACCCAAGGAGACTTGATTCCTGGCCTCAGGAGCTCACAGTCCTTTTGCATATTCCCTTATTTATTTTCACAGATTCCCTCAGGCTCAGCTTTAGCTTCACCCTGTTTACAAATTGAAAAACTGAGGGACACAGAGACCAATTACCAGAGACCCTGCCTTTCCCGTGGTATAGCTGAGACTCTATACCCCCAGCTCTGTGTCTGCTCAGTAACACTTTCACCCCAATGACTGATTCCCCCAGTCCTTCTCCTAAAGACTCCCTCAGCCTCTCAGCTCTTACTCTAGGCAGGTGTGTCGGTGCATCTAAATGTGGTCCCCAGGGAAACGGACTTGGCCCAGTGGTTAGGGCGTTTGTCGACCACATGGGAGGTCCGAGGTTCAAACCCCGGGCCTCCGTGACCTGTGTGGAGCTGGTCCACATGCAGTGCTGACGCGCGCAAGGAGTGCCGCGCCACGCAGGGGTGTCCCCCGCGAAGGGGAGCCCCACGTGCAAGGAGTGCGCCCCCGTAAGGAGAGCCGCCCAGCGTGAAAGAAATGTATAGCCTGCCCAGGAATGGCGCCGCCCACACTTCCCGTGCCGCTGACGACAACAGAAGGGGACAAAGAAACAAGACGCAGCAAATAGACACAGAGAACAGACAACCGGAAGGGGGGAATTAAATAAATAAAATAAATAAATAATAAAATCTTTTAATAAATAAATAAATAAATAAATGTGGTCCCCAGACCATGGGTACCACCTGGGAACCTGTTAGAAATGCAAATTTAGGGTCCTATCCCAGACCCACTGATTAGGTAACTCCAGGGTGGGTCCCAGGAATCATATTTAATAAGCTTTTTAGGGTGCTTCAATGCACACTAAGGTTTGAAGTAACCGAGCTAAGGCATGAAAATCACCCCACTGACTTGTGCTGTGCCCATGTTAAGTATGAAGTCGAGGCAGCTGGGTTAGTAAGTTCTCTGCCTCATATTTCCACCTCATAATTTAAAAAAGAAAAAGATAAACAAGAAAACCCCAGCTGCGTTCCTGAGCCCGGCCTGACTCCCACACACTCCTGTTTCGCCAGCCCTCGACGCCAGCTCCTGCCCAGCTCCTTGCCCAAACAGCCTTACCTCTTCCAGTTTAGTTTGTCTGCAGGGAAAAGAAAAGGTTAGGCCAAGTGGCAATTTTTTGTGCTTCAAATCTTTGGTTTCCATGAAATCAGCCAGACAGCCAGCTACGTATTCAAACAGCTGCAGAGGAGAGAAAGCAAAGGACCTGGAATAAGGCACGAGTACCCGGAACCTTGCTGCCAAGGCCTTCCCCCGCCCCACCCAGGTACCTCAGAGCCATTCCCTCGGATAACTTCATTGGCCATTGGGTAGAACTGACTCTCCATCTGGACATTTCGTTTCCCTTCTTGAGAGACTTGCACTTTCGAGACTCGAAATTTGGATCCTCCAAGATCCAGAGAAAGAAACTCCCCATGTTCTATTACAAAAAAAAAAAAAAGCTCCATTTATTGAGTTCTATTATATGATAAGCTCTGTACAAGAAGTTGGACATAGAAATACCTTAGAATCTCACATAAAATAGGTATCATTATCCCCGTTTGCTGAGGCTCCAAGTGCCGTCATTTACAGCCTTCGCTGTAAGGAACAGAAATGGGGTACAGTCCCTATCCAACTCCACAGTGGGAGCCCTTCTCACTGGACCATGCTGTAGGGAACATGCATGTTCATTTGGAAAAGACAAATGTGAACCCACTTCAGAAAAGCGCCTTGAGGGTGGAGCGGATTCTAGCATGCCACAACAGGGAAGAGAGAGCTGGCACTCCGAGCATGTGGAGCAAGGGCAAAGGTGGATAAAGGCTTGGAGGAGAAAGCAGAAGCATGTGCAGGGAAGAAACAAGCCCCATCAATAGGAGGGGCAGAGGAAAAGCCCTGTAGGAGCTAAGGGAGACGGAGACCCAGTGATGGCCCTTAAGATGGCAAGGATATTTAACTTTTTAGTCCAGAGTCACACCAAAAGGAGAAAATGGAGCATGCCCCAGCCTGCCCCCAGACAGATGCAGTACTTGGTTAAGTAGAGTCCCCCAAAACTCCTGTCCACCTGGAACCTCACAGTGTAACCTTACTTGGAAATATCTTTGCAGAAGTCATTAGTTAAGATGAGGTTGTACTGGATTAGAGTGGGCCCTAAGCCGATGACTGTTGCCCTTAGAAGAGGGAACAGGGACACAGACATGCCCTGTGGAGAATGCCATGTGAGGATGGAGGCCGAGACTGTAGTGACGCATCTTTAAGCTGAGGAAGGCCAAGGACTGCTGGGAACCACCTGAGCTAGGAGACAGGTAGGAAAGGCTTCTCCCTTGGAGCCTCTGAAAGGAACTGATATTGCTGACCCTTGATTTCAGACTTCTGGCCCCCAGAACTGCGAGAGAATAAATTTCTATTGTTTTAATCACCCAGTTTGTGGTACCTGTTATAGCGGCCCCAGGAAACTAAGGCAGATGCTATTGATAACAAGACGGAAATGAGGCCGTGTATGAGGCAGCCCGCTCTGATGCCTCCTCCCCAGAACCCGGCCAGAATTCCTGCCCAGGACCCAGCCACACAATGGGATGGGAAGTCAGGGGCGAAAACCCTGAACCAACAAGCCCACAAATCCTAGCGCTTAGGTGGCCTTGTTTTGTACCATGGGATTCCAGCCTCAGTGCCTGGATTTAAGGGGTCTGCTGACCAATCAGATTCACTCCCTGTGGAACAAGAAGTAAAAAATACAGGGAAATTGCTAGGAGGTGGTAAAAACTAAAACAAAAGGGTCCCAAAAGACAGATCAGCTGGGCAGCCAAGGTGGCCACATGCAGCTGAAATCACGGGGAAGAAAAGTCCAAGTCCCAGGCCCCCTGAGGCCTGCATGTGCCAGGGTCGCTGCCCTCGGATTCCCATGAGACCCCATCGGTCCCCCTTCTTGCTCCCAGCGTCCTCCCACAACCATTCTCCTTTCCTTGCCCTGGCTTGGGTAGGTTTCTTAGTTCCTGGCAAACAAAGAGCTGGTGGCCAGATTGCCAGAGCAGTTAGAGCAGAGCTCTGCAGCCTTTAACGTGCTTGAGAATCTCCAAAATCTTGTTAAAATGCAGCTTGTGAGGCCGTGGAAGTGAGGCCTGACACTCTGCATTTCCAGCCAAGCTCCCAGGTGCTGCTGCTGCTGCTGCTCTGCGGGGCACAGTTAAAGGATTCAAGTCCTAACTTATAGCCAGCTCCTTCTTTTGTTTGTATGGAGAGTCTTATCTTCCCAGAGCAGCCCTGAGAGGAGCCTAAAGGAGCTATTCATTATTAGATGAGGGAATCCAGGGCATTCACCCTAGGTAACTTTTTTTTTAAGATTTATTTTTTATTTATTTCTCCCCTCCACACACACACCCCGTTCCCCTCATTGTCTGCTCTCTGTGTCCATTTGCTGTGTGTTCTTCTGTGTCTGCTTGTATTCTCATTAGGTGGCCCTGGGAACTGATCCCCAGACCTTCCAGAGTTGGAGAGAAGCGATTATTCTCTTGTACCACCGTATCTCCCTGTTCTGCTATGTCTTCTTATTTTCTCTCCTCTGTCTCTTGTTCCGTCATCTTACTGTGCCAGCTCTCCATGTCAGCTGGCATCCTGTGCAGAGCGGCATCCCACACAAGGTGGTATTCCCATGCAGGGTGGCTCTCCTGAGTGGGGCCACACTTCTGCACAGGGCAGGCACTCTATGTGTGCCAGCTTGCCCTCACCGGGAGGCCCTGGGCATTGAACCCTGGATCTCCTATGTGGTAGATGGGAGCCCAGTTGGTTGAGCCACATCTGTTTCCCCTGCAACTTTTATTAGGCACTTGTGATGTACCAAGCAAGAGATGCTTTCATACATACTGCATATAAAGTAGGGTAAATCACACAATCCATGTGCAAACATTTACTGAGCAACTACCTTGTGCCATATTGTATGCCCTATGCTAGGGATACAATAGTAAAAGACCATGGGCTCCCTGGGGAGTCTACTGGGGATGCAGGCAAGTAAATAAGCACAGGGAGAGGCAGCTAAATCAGAAGAGTCAAAGGCAGCTCCCCAAGGGAGTTGATACACAGCTGAGTGTTGAAGGATGAAAGGGAGTTGACCAGCTGGACAGTGGAGTAGGCACATGGATGGCTCAAGGAAAGGAAGTCATGAGCAAAGGAATGAGGGGCAGAGAGATCATGGTGGGTTGTGAGTCTGAGGAAGGAGGAAGGCTGTGACAGAATTTGGTTGGTAGCTTTATACAAGAAAGTGGCAGGGAGCCACGGAAAGGGCTCTGATTGGGATTTTGGGAAAACGCTGCCAGTACCATCCAGGAATGGACTGAAGAGTTTCAAAACTACAAGAGGAGGTTCCTGTGCCACAATCCAGGTTGGAGGTGATGCAGACCCTGTGTCGTCTGCATGGAAACGCTCCAGTGACTCAAGATGCTATTTCATGGAAACCCTGTGATGTGATCCCTTCAACAACTCTGACGCCCAAGAAAAGGCTCAATGGCCATGGGAGGAAGGGGGTTGCCCAGGAAGAAGGAGAGGACCACAGCAGCAATGGGGCCACCAGGGCCTTTGGAGCAATTATTAACCAAATAGCCTCCCCAGTCCTAGTGCATGTCTGGGCTGGTCCTGGGAGGCCTGGCTGGAGATGGAGGCCAAAGGAGAAGCAGCCAGGTTGGGCTTATGAAATCATAATCATCCTTATAGTCACACAATGGGTAGAGGAGACGGCACAGTGATAACACACTTTTAAGGCCCTTATCTAATTAAGAACAGTCAATCACAGCTCCTCAACTAAAGGGCTGGGCAGTCACTGAGTCTCAAGCAGGTTTACCCCATCATGAGTGGACTCAGATGAAAGGAGAATAAACTACAGAGAGCAGGGAAACTCAGAAGGATTCCTCTGGAAACTCTGTATACATTTCTGAATTGGAAGATCCAACTGATAAGAAGAATTTTATTTTATTTTTTAAGATTTATTTATTTATTTATTTCTCTCCCCTTCCCCCCTCCCACCCCAGTTGTCTGTTCTGTGTGTCTACTTGCTACGTATTTTTCTTTGTCCACTTCTGTTGTTGTCAGCAGCACGGGAATCTGTGTTTCTTTTTGTTGCATCATCTTGTTGTGTCAGCTCTCTGTGTGTGTGGTGCCATTCTTGGAAAGGCTGCACTTTCTTTCACGCTGGGCGGCTTTCCTTATGGGGCACACTCCTTGAGCGTGGGGCTCCCCTACGCGGGGACACCCCTGCATGGCACAGCACTCCTTGCGTACATCAGCACTGCACAAGGGCCAGCTACACACGGGTCAAGGAGGCCCAGGGTTTGAACCGCGGACCTCCCGTGTAGTAGACAGATGACCTAACCGCTGGGCCAAGTCCGCTTCCCATAGTTTTTTGTTTCTGTTAGCAGTCATGAAATTATGTCACCAACTCAAAAGAGCTATTGAGGACTTGGGGCAGCATTTTAGAGATTTCAAAGCACTCCATCCACTTGACTTCATTGGATCCTAACAACTCTGCAAGGTGGTAGGGCGGACTAACCATGGCTTTCTGCTAATAAGCACAGGGCACTTTGCCAAGGACACCTGATTCATTAGTGACATCAGGACCCAGGGCCCTCACTGCATCAGAATCACTAGTGTGATTTACGATGCGGTGAGAGCTTCTGAGGACATAGCAAAGAAAGCGGGCAGGTGTCTCATGGCCTGAGGAGGAGGGAGTTTCTAAAACTCCTGGTTTCACTTCCTTTTTTTTTTTAAAGATTTATTATTTATTTATTTCTCTCCCCTTTTTCCACCCCCCAGTTGCCTGCTCTCTGTGACCATTCACTGTGTATTCTTCTGAGTCCATTTGTATTATTTTTGTTGCATCATCTTGCTGCATCAGCTCTCCATGTGTACAGCACCACTCCTGGGCAGGCTGCACCTTTTTCGTGTGGGGCAGCTCTCCTTACGGGGTGCACTCCTTGCACGTGGGGTTCCCATATGCAGGGGACACCCCTGCATGGCAGGGCACTCCTTGCACACATTAGCACTGTGCGTGGGCCAGCTCCACATGGGTCAGGAAGCCCTGGGTTTGAACCCTGGACCACCCATGTGGTAGGTGGATGCTCTATCCACTGAGCCAAATCTGCTTCCCTGGTTTCAATTCTAAACCCTCCTGAAGCAGCCAGCACAAGGAAGTTACACTCTGTCCTTGCAGCTGTCAGATCATCAAAGGCCACTTTCCCGTTTCTGGGGACACACCTTGTCTGTATCTGGAGGAGGAGCCACAGCACAGGAAATCAGGAGAACTTAGCCCTGGTGGCCCCATGCTCCCACACCTGCATGAGTCAGGGAACATGTGTACTTCCTCCACATGGCCATAGGTGACCCGTCAAGAACCATGGCCCCTGGTTCTCAATCCCTGAGGGACTGAGCTGAGATTTCAAAGTAGGACTGCCTCTGTCCAAAGTTTATCCCCCCCCCCCCCCCCCCCCCCCGTGAGGCACAGCTCACCCCTAGCACCCACCCACCAGCAAGGGAACAAGGCTTTTCCCATCACATTTTCCCAAGGACTTTGCAACCAGCAGAGCCAAGCTAATTTAGATATGCATATTGCCCTGGGGGGCCCCCAAAGCCAGCTAACCCAATTGAGGACCCCCTGAAAGCTTCCCAGACTTCAGCCCTGCTCCTTTAAGGGCCCAAAGGTTCCTGCTGGAGCTTGGTTTGGGCACTGGCATCCTGACACTAGTGCTTAGTGTTCTCGTCTGACCTAGTTATAATAGCTACACACAGGATTCTTATAGATTATGTGAGACAGTGAGTCCCAAATATTCTGCAGCCACAGTAGGGGCTCAGTAAACATCAGTTCCTTTCCCTCTCATGATTCTGCCCAGAGTCTAAGAATGGAAGAGTTGGATGAGATCCCATAGATCCCCTCGGAGTGTTCTAGGCTGTGATGAGCAAAATAATAGCCCCACTCCCCTCCAAGACGTCCACATCCTAACCTTTGGGTCCTATGACTATGTCGGGTTACATGGTTAAGGGGAATCAAAGTTGCTAATCAGCTGTCTTTGAGATTGGGAGATTATCCTGGAATATCCAGGTGGGCCCGACATAAATCACATGCATCCTTGTAAGTGGAAGAGGGAGGAAAAAGAGTCAGAGTCAAAGAGAGACTGGAAGATGCTACACTGCTGGCTTTGAAGATGGAAGAAGGGGGCCAGAAGCCAAGGCATGCAGGTGGCCTCTAGAAAATGGAAAGGTTAAGGAAACAGATTCTGTCCGACAGCCTCCAGAAGAAATGCAGCCCTGGGGACACTTGGATTTGAGCCTGGTGAAACCCATTTTGGACTTCTGAGCTCCAGAGCTGTAAGCAAATAAATGTGTTTTGTTTTAAGCCACTAAGTTTGTGGTAATTCATTATAGCAGTCATAGGATACTGATAGGCCTACTCATTTTACAGACAAAGTTGTTTAAGGTCACTGAGGAATGACAGAGCTGGGCCTAGAACCCAGGTTTCCTGAATTATCCTTTAATATTCTTTCTACTACATCATGCTGCATTCCATATCCTAGAATCTAGATGCCTGAGAGGGAAATGCCATTTATTATTCCTTCAACAAGGGTTTGAGGGTCTAGTATGCATCAGGCTCTATGCTAGTCGCTCAGAATACTGTGGTGAATGAGACACAGACTCTTTGTTTGTTGGTCCAATGGGGACATTCTCATATCCGACCTTCAGGGTGATGAGTCCTCTGACAAGCACCTAACCCAAAATGACATGCTGCTAGATGGAGGCAGTGACCTCTGCATGGAGGTCAAAGGCTAAGTTGGAGAAGGATGCTACAGCAGAAAGGAGACAATGTGTGAGGGCAAGGTGGGCAGAGAGAAAGCAAGGTACGTTTGCTCATGCAACCAAAAGGTATTCAGTAAGACAGAAGCATAGAGAGCCAAGGAGGTGGGAAGAGAGAATGTGGAGAGGAAAGAGGGGTCCAGGAGCAAACTTCACGTACCCATCAGTCAAGAGGGAGCCAGGGGGATCAGGATCCCTGACAGTCCCCAGGCCCACTCACCCGAACCATCAGGAATGGTCCTGACAAAGGTGGGCAGCATCTTCACTGTGGCCGTGGGGTTGGTGTCCTTGCCCAGGCCCTTCTCCATCTCAGCCTGGAACCGTGACATGATATCCAGAAGGGCCTCATCGGAGAGCCGCATGTGGTACAGGAACCTGTCCACCTGGAACAGACGCCGGAGTGAGCAGGGTTGGCTGCTGGGGCACCTGCCCTCCAGTCGAGGCTGTAAACCCCACTCCCATCGTGAAGCTGCACTCTGGACTCTGGGAACAGCTTTGTGATATGGATTCCCAAAGGCTTCCTGCCTAATACTGCATCAAGTGGGGGACGAAGAGAGGAGCTGAGAGAACAGAATGGAATAGAAGGCTAAAGAGGTGGGGATTTATAGCCTTATAGCAGTTTGATATGGTTATGAATTCCAAAAATAGATCTTAGATTATGTTTGCAATCTGGTCTGTACCTGGGCATGATTGAATTATGATGAGGGCTTTGACTGGGCCATGTCATTAGGGCACTGAGTCCCACCCACCAAGATAAAAGACATGGCAAATGACAGAGTTGAGGGTTTTTGATGGTAGAGTTTTGATGGTGGAGTTTGATGCTGAAGTCTTAAGCTGGAGCCCCAGGAAGTAAGCACACAGAGGAAAGAGAAGCAAGCCCTGGGAAGAGAAGACCTGAGCCAGGAGAAGAACACAGAGGAATAGAGACGGCTCCTTAGACACAGCAGAAACCCCAGGGAGAGAGACAGTCATTCACCTGATAGTCTACAGCTGACCTTGTGGACAGAGGCAAAGTCTAGAAAGCCTAATAGTCTACAGGTGACCTTGAGGAGAAACCAGAGGAGCTGAGCCCAGAGGAACCCAGGAAGCCTGAACCCTCACGGACATCAGCAGCCTCTTGCTCCAACATGTGAAAACAGACTTTGATGACGGAAGTAACTTATGCTTATGGCCTGGTATCTGTAAGCTCCTGCCCCAAATAAATACCCTTTATAAAAACCAACCAATCTCTGATATTTTGCATCAGCACCCCTTTGGATGACTAATACAAGCTTCCTCTGAAGGGTAAACTCTGAGAAAAATAATTCCCTCATTTTTCTGTTGGGACAATGTAGGGGCAGAAACTAAGGATTCAGGCTTTCTAATTTCTCATTCAGGGTCCCCACCATTGTCCCATTGCTTTCCACTAGAAAAGACTGGATTTAGCTTAATCTTAGACTCTTAAACATGGAAGGTTTCTTTTATCCGATGATGAAAATATATATCCAAACATGTTTGTTTATTGGCTGCTCTGTTCAGAGTTAAGTTCAGTTTTCAGCTGCGCTGCAATCTCTAAAACCTAAATGAAAAATCTAAAAATCTTCATTTTCTTTTAACTGCGGTTGTTCTAATTTAGTTGAAGTTTAATTTTTAAAGCCAGCTCACATTGCTACTGGAGATGAATGGATGTCACTCAAATAAATGAAAATAAGCAGGAAATCAGGGCAAAGGACCACAGTCTCAGTGGAGGGAAGTAATAAAGATCACTATGGCTGTGCTCAATCCAGCTGAGGATAACATCAAGGACACCAGAAGTTTCCTCCCCTGTGCTAACTGCTAAGATGGTGATGGCAACCTGGATTCCCCAGGCTCAATTGGAAAGATGCAGTGATGGGTCACCGATGGGAGCAGGAGGAGGGAGAGTGGCCTATGCACTATGTATTTGCCACCCATGTTTTGTATTTATTGGGAGCCCTCTCCACCCATCCAGGACTCAAGGAGGCTTGATCCCAAGGAAGTCTGTCCCCACACTTTTATCTAAGACCACAAGTTGCAGCCAAAAAATACTCTCATGAAGGACGTCTCATCTAATCTCATCTAATCTCTCAAGGCAGCCAAGTAAGGCCAAAATTATTGTTCCTAATTTAGAGATGAAGAAGCTAAGGCTCAGGGTCATTAAGTATCATTAGGCAGAGCTGCTAAGTGGCAGAAGTGGAACTATAAAGCAGTCTCTAGACTTCTTGCCCCACCCCCACCCCACCTGGTTTTAGTTCACAGCTTCATCTGTGATCCATGAGCCAAAGAGATGTACCAAAAATAGAGGCTATCACCTTTATCAGAAAGCAGGGGGAAGCGGACTTGGCCCAGTGGTTAGGGCATCCGTCTACCACATGGGAGGTCTGCGGTTCAAACCCCTGGGCCTCCTTGACCTGTGTGGAGCTGGCCATGCGCAGTGCTGATGCGCGCAAGGAGTGCTGTGCCACGCAGGAGTGCCCCCGCATAGGGGAGCCCCATATGCAAGGAGTGCGCCCCGTTAAGGAGAGCCGCCCAGCACAAAAGAAAGTTCAGCCTGCCCAGGAATGGCACCGCACGGAGAGCTGACACAGCAAGATGACACAACAAAAAGAAACACAGATTCCCGAGCTGCGGACAACAGAAGGGGACAAAGAAGAACACACAGCAAATAGACACAAAGAACAGACACTGGGGTGTGGGGGGGAAGAGGAGAGAAATAAAAATAAACAAATCTTTAAAAAAAAAAAAAAAAGAAAGCAGGGACCCAGCCACAAAAAAAAGAAAGCAGGGACCAGTCACAAACCAGGGCTCAGAGGTCACAGGGACCTAGCTCAGTCCAGTGCCAGTGCAGAGACCCGTGCCAATAAAATGGCATGGGCTCCAGAGGTTTGGAGGCCAGAGGAAACGTCATAGAACCATTAACAAGAAAGGACAATAGGGCTTTAAGCAGATTTGAGAGGATGTGATATAACCAGGTCATGCTTCATTAAGGGCTTCCTGCTCATGCTGAGTCTGTTTATCTCTAATTGGTTGGCACAACCATACTCAGATGGAGAAAACTGGATGGAAGGGACCTGACTCAAGTTACTGGCCATTGGGAAGGGAGAGATGCCCTATGTAGGAACTGAACTTGACCCTTCATCATTCCAAAACCCCGCAGACAGTGCTTCTGAACCTACTTCTCATCTTTGCTCAGGCCCCAGAGTATAAAGAGCTTCTCTGGGCATGCTCATAATGCCATCCTTTCCATGCAAGTAAGGGTTCGGTAACTTTGAGGGCACTGTTTGTGAGGTAAAATTTAACAGGAGAAAAAACAGTCAAGTTAGCGACCGTTTCTTGATTATTCCTTGTATCTTCCATAGCACCTTGTACAATAGCTAAAAGGGAAGAGTGAATCATATGTTGGGACCAAAAAAAGCTTTCTTTTAAAGCCAAGCAAGTGACTTTGGGCATGTATAACCAGAGACACATGTTCCAGGCACTAAGGAGGTACTCGTGATGCAAAAAACCAAGGCCATTTTGGGAGTGTCTCACAAACTATAACGTGGGTTACCTTCTAAATAAGAGAGCCAACAAGCAGCACATTTAACTTAGGAAGAGAAATTCAAAAATGTAAAGCTCAAAGCTGTTGGCTCACAGAATGTGCCAACTGGAAGGGACCTCAAAGATCACTTAGTACAAAGGTCTCATGTCATGTATCAAGAGTCATAAATAGGTTCAAGACTCTTGACTCAGCAATTTCACTTCTGGGACTCTATCCTCAGGAAATAATCTTAAATGTGGACGACATTAGATATATACAAATATTTATCCTAGTAATATTTTAATTGCGAAAAATGATTTTGAAAGTACCAAAAAGAGGGAAAAGGTTAAATAAATGATGGTAGGTCCACTTGATTTACTATTAGGAAGACATTAAAATGATAATTATGAAGACAATGGGAAAATGTTGATAAGCGGTTACAATATAACAATAAGTAAAGAAAGAAAGATTCAAAACTATAAGGACATTATAAGTAAAACTGTGAAAACATACACCATGAAAAAAGACAAGGGCTTTCATCCAGCAAACATGACATTGTTTGTGAAAGATAACATTTCTACTTTTCGTAATGTTGACTCACTAAATTGTAAAAAAAAAAAAATACACACTGAAAACGTAAGCATTCCTTCTCTTACCAAAAATCTGCAGGTCAGCAACCAGGCCCAACCTAATGTTATCAATAGGTCAAATAATGTCAATATATTGAACTGGAAAAGAAACGGAGTGGTTTCTCTTTTCTTTCATTACTTTTTTATTTTTGTTTTTAAAAATGTTCATATCGGAGGGTTTTTTAAAGTTGTTCCAGTGCCTGAATAGTAACCTTTGCAGGCAAGAATGCAAGGGATCTTGACAAGGGAGGAAGCACAGAAACTCAGAAGGGAACTGACTATCTGACCACAGGGAGAGAGAAAGCACCTCCTGCCTTCTGTGTGCATTGTGCTGTTTTTTGTTTTGCCCCATGCCTTCTGACCAGGTGTGTTTTTTCACCAGCAGAGGAGTGAATGATTGCAGTGCTCTCAGAACCCATGACTCACTCCAGCAACCCATGGGCCAACCTCCCACACCACTCCAGACCCCTGCTTAAGGTGGCTGCAAAATGCTCCTTGATCCCCTTGCTCAGTTCACTCTCACAAGCGTCCTAACTTAGGAAGGTGGGTGGTGGGGAGGGTGTGAGATCAGCTCTGAGCATTGACAAAGGCTGACACTCACACCCTGCCCCCCTGGAACCGGAACAGACCAGTGGAGGCTGCACCTCCAGTCAAAGGGGCCTCCAGAGCCCGCACGAGGGCTGCTGAACAAACTCGTCCTGCCCTAGGGCGTGACGAAAGGTCAGCCACTTTATGAAGGGCTCAAGAAACAGAAATGGATTTGTGGAGCCAAAAGTGTCGAGGTTCCAAAGATCTTGGGGTTTGGAGAGACACCATGTACATTGCATCTTTCATTAAAGAGGCAGTAATAAGAGAAAGTTAATTCTTGAGCAGGACTATATAGGACTTTTTCATCTTTTAAGTAGCCAGCAGAGGGTTTCATGAATCTAATCAACAAATGAAAATAAAGACAGAAGAAATCTGATTTATATTTTTTTAAGCATTTGCTTAACTGCTCACCCAACTCTCTAATAAAGTGTCATGGGAGTTTATCCCACCAAGCACACAAGGACTGTAAGCGACCGTGCTTCCTCTCAACCGGCAAAGCAGAGAGGCATCGCAGCGTATGGAAAGAATGCTGGAAGAGGAGCCAGCCGATCTGGATTTAATCCAGGTTCCAACATAAGTATCTGGGTGACCTTGGGCAAATCCTCCTTTCAGGAGAACCTCTGTTATCTGTAAACTAAGAAATGCTACATACCAGAGTGCCAGGCTTGGAACATTCCAGGCTTCCAAAGAGAGAATCCTGATGGCCCTGTTCAGCCCTGACCATGTTTTATCATCCCACCTCGGAATAAATTTTGTAGACAAGTTTATTGATTAAAAATAAAAGGGCGGGGGGAGGGGGAGAAGTACACCATTAACAGCAGACCCCTTGGCAAATAGCCCACGCCAAGAACAAATATGGCAATTATTGTACATTAAAATGCACACCTCTCATGGTGCCCATTTTATACTCTTTCAAGCACATCAATAATCAGATCTGTGTCAAAAGTTCTTAAAACTTCTTTAAAAATGACTCTCCTTTTCTTTGTAGCCTATCTCCCAAACATCACTTATATCATATCAAACACACATCTCTTTAAGCTTCCTGAAGCTTTCTCCTCATCGCCTTCCGGATCTGTCAGGAAGTTCTGAGTAAAATTCAAGATTCAGGACAGTAATGCAGTGCCCAGTGGTATGGAGGATTTACTTCCTCTTCCCCCTCTACGTGGTTTTTACAGATCTTTGTATCTTTTTATAATATGCTCTCTCGAATCCTTTTTGATGTAGTAGGGTATTAGTTAGTTTTGTCAGTGAAGAACGAACCAGGCATTTCTCAGCTCTGCTGAGTCCGTACCTTCTTGATCTGATCCTCCTTCAGCTTGCTGAAGTAAAATGCCATCAAGTGTACTGCAAACATTTTCCCCAAGTTCGGTTTCTCCTGAGATGGGCAGAGATTTCTGTGTGGCGTTTGGCTCCCACAGCTCCGGGGTTCTGCTCGCTTTCAGCTCAAGCCGGGAGACTTCCTGGGGAACGAGATGCTAGGACTGAATTCTCCCAGCCTGCTTGGTTCAATTATTAAACTTTGCCCTCTCTCTCTGGTTCCTCCCTCTGACACATACTTAATTATCTAGTATGAGGCTTTGGATGGCAGAGGAGGGTTGGTGGAGGGGGAGGCAGGGAATTGATGGGTTGCTTGAGCATTTGAGAGTCGGGTGCCACAAAATCTCATTGCTAAGCAACACTCTCAAACTAGAGCTCCACCAAGCCCACTGAGGCGAGGAAAATCTCTGAAAAGTTGGGCACTTAACAAAGCCAACTTTCGACCACTTGAACTGCTCTGCAAATTTCCAGACCTACGACTTTTCTCTTCAGTCCTTTTCTCCTCAGCCCAGGGATACAACTACATGACTTCCAGCCCACTATAGCACTGTCTTCATTAAGACTAAAGCATTGCCCTGGTCAGGGAGATTTTAAGAATGGTGAATGTAGCATTAAAAAAAAAATAGAGAAAAAAAAATGTTGGTACAAATTCCTCCATTTGTGACAGATGAGCTCTCACAGCTAACAGACCAGATCTCATAGCTAATGGTACAGAGATTATCACGTCAACAAGGACTTCTCGGTGGGACAAAAAGCCAAACGAAGGAATTCCTACCCACAATTTCCCCAAAACTAACCAAACGCCTCCTTAAAAGTAGCAACCAACGAGACTTTAATGAATGTCTGCTGGGAATCCAGTGTTGGGCATCCCAATGTTTTTTGTTCCTACCTGGTACCTGCTTTTGACACAAAGGCCCAGGGGCTGGGGGAGGGTGATTTTTTCAGATTGCTATAAAACTGTTTCTCAGATTGAGAAACCATTCTGTCTGCCCCTCAGGCAACAAACTCTAAACTTTGTACAAACAAGCAAAAGTTTACCTTCAGGTCTCAAAACCATCTGCTTCTCATTCCATTTGGAATTGCTGGTATTCTGAAATGGGAGTGTTCTTCCCAAGTCTGTGCTGGCCAAGGAGAACATCTTGGAGAAGGTAACCTGCCCATGAATGATAGCATTATTTGTCTTAATTCACCCATTTAAAAAGTAACCTCTGCAGTGCTGTACAGCACCAACTCTCATTGGCTTATTCAACATAGGGATAAGAGGTTACAATGGCCACTGGACAAAGGACACAAAACTAAAAATACTGCTTGTTTTCCTTTAAAGTATTGAGCTTGATGGGAAGACTAGAAGTCCAATAAGACCTATTTATTTAGCAAACATTTATATAGTATTTACTAGGTATTTTACAAAATTAATTCCCACAGCAACTATTATTCTCCCCATTTTACAGATGGATAAACTGAGGCATAGAGTCCAGAGGGTGAGTTTTGGCATAGGGATTTGAACCCAAGCAGCCTGGCTCCAGAGCTCATGCTTAGCCACTATACTGGCTCTCACCAACCTGGGAGCAAAGCACAGGGAAAATATGGGACCTAAGTTGCTGAAGACTGACCAAACCCCAGTAGCACAGTGGAAGGCACACGAAACCTAGATTCCCATTTTGGCTTTGCCATAACAGAAAACAAAGGCATTGAGTCCTTACCTATTCATAGCAACCTCAGTGTTTATCGTTAAGAATGAAAATAAATGAGCTCACATATGGGAAAGGAAAAGCGAGTGGCCCACAGAGGACGCTCAGAAAACATCTCTTGAATTTAAATCTTCATTGGCTAGGTATATCTTCTGAAAATTCCTATTTCTTCTCATCCCATTTGGTCCCTTCAGATAAAAATGCATGCGCTCCTTTCAGTACATTCAGTGAAAACAACATGACCTTAGACCATTACAAAGTACCAGGTCCATTTACTGAAACTGGAAAACAATTAAGAATTTTGTAAAAATCCTATTCTTGTTACTAAAGAAAATAGATCTTGAAATCTGCCCATATTCTTTTAGACGTTAAACCCAGAGTTAAGTTGTCCATAACATAAATCGGTCTGACCTGATGGTGTTCCAGATGCTTCAAAAGAATCGGAGTGTGTGAGAGAGCAAACTTCCATCAGAGAAAGTCAATGTAGAAACCTCCAAACCCTGCCAGTAGTTAGAGTTACTATGGTGTTGCTATGGGCGCAAGCACAGAGGAAGCAAAAATGTTAACCTCAGCAAGTTTCAAAAGAATGCTGCTGATTATTTTTAATAGGTTTATTCCTAAGCCAAGAGAAGACATGAAGAAATCAATTACACAACTGTACATATGAGCCTATTTGTAAAACTCATGCCAAGGAAAGAGAAGCCATATAAAGAAATGCAATTCATGTTGCTTTTAACATTTTTCAGAGTAATTACAATCTCAATTCCACAAAATAGCAGTGTTAAATAAATAAATAAATGAGACTTTTGGTTAAGCATGGCAAAAACCAGAAGAACAAAGAGAAATGAAAGGGCACTGTGGTCAATAAACAAAAAGAAAAAAGAAAAAAAAGAAGAGATGTTAACACAATTTTGAGACAGAGAGCTGTAGAGAAGTAACAGCTTAGCAGAGGAAACAATGAAACTTCAGTGCCTGCAGAGAGCAATTCAGCTGAGAAGTGGGCTGATGACATTTGTAAACACTCAGTAATTGGAGGCCCAGATACCTCAGAAAGGCAAGGGGTGAGACATGAGGCTGAAATCAGGACATTGGCTAAAGGTATAATAAAAGCAGTTAGAGACCCAGATGCCCCCCTTCCACTTAGAGCAATGGGTGACTACTCTCAACTCCCTACACACACTCAGGAGACTGAGAATTTGTTCTCTGGAGAAATTGAAGCCAAATGCCTCCAGGCCTGGGGCCACTGGACACCATAGGAAGTGGAGTGATACACAAGACAACAGGACCTCTGAGTAAAACCCTCAAATGAAACAATGAGACCCCAGACCACTTTTCTCTGGCCAGTGCCCCTTCAGCAAACGTGTATCCATATGCATCCCTTTCCTCCCTCACTGGGAGGAGTTGACAGTAGCCTCCTCTGGTAAAACTAAATGACTTTAGTCCCATTAACATAACTTTGGTAGGTTTGTTGAAAACTAGTTGGCCATAGAGGTGAGGATTTATTTCTGTACTCTCAATTCTCTTCCACTGATCGATGTGTCTATCTTTATGCCAATACCATGCTGTTTTGACCACTTAAGCTTTGTAATATGTTTCAGTGTCAGGCAGTGAAAGTCCTCCCACATCGTGCTTCTTTTTTAGAATGCTTCTGGCTATTTTGGATGCACTTTCCCTTCCAAATGAATTTGGAAATTGCCTTTTCTATTTCTGTAAAGTAGGCTGTTGGAATTTTGATTGGTTTTGCATCATATCTATAAATCAGTTTGGGTAGGATTGACATCATCACCATATTTAGTCTTCCAATCCATGAACATAGAATGTATTTCCATTTATTTAGGTCTTCACTGTTTTCTTTTAGCATTGTTTTGTAGTTTTCTGCATATAGGTCCTGTACTTCTTTGGTTAAATTGATTCCTAGGTATTTGACTCTTTTTGTTGCTATTGTAAATGGAATTTTTTCCCCTGATTTCCTTCTCAGATTGTTCAATATTAGTGTACAGAAACATTACTAATTTTTGCTTGTTGACCTTTTTTTTATTCCCCCCTCCCCCACCGTTGTCTGCTCTCTGTGTTCATTCACTATGTGTTCTTCTGTGACCACTTCTACTCTTATCAGCGGCACCAGGAATCTGTGTTTCTTTTTCTTGTGTTGTTATAGAATTTGAGAGAGGTTCAATTATTTGCATATAGAGAGGCCAGGACTCAGGAATGATTTTGAGAAGGAAAAATGGTTTATTGATGGCCGACTGGACTCGGGAGCTTTCTGTTTGAATCCCGAGCCCCGAACAAGAGTTTGAAATGTCTTTTATACAGGGAGGAAGGGCCAAATGGTCCCTTTGTTTCAGTTCTCAATAGGCTTGAATTAGCATATATATCTTCCACATCTTAGGTAAGCTTTTAGCATGGACTCCAGACATTCTAGATAAGCTTTTAACATATTTGGTTTGCCATTTCCCCTAAATACTTTTTTTTTTTTTTAAGATTTATTTATTTATTTAATTTCCCCTCCTCCCCTGGTTGTCTGTTCTTGGTGTCTATTTGCTGCATCTTGTTTCTTTGTCCACTTCTGTTGTCGTCAGCGGCACGGGAAGTGTGGGCGGCGCCATTCCTGGGCAGGCTGCTCTTTCTTTTCACACTGGGCGGCTTTCCTCACAGGCGCACTCCTTGCGCGTGGGGCTCCCCCACGCGGGGGACACCCCTGCACTGCACGGCACTCCTTGCACTCCTTGCGCACATCAGCACTGTGCATGGCCAGCTCCACACGGGTCAAGGAGGCCCGGGGTTTGAACCGCGGACCTCCCATATGGTAGACGGACGCCCTAACCACTGGGCCAAAGTCCGTTTCCCCCCTAAATACTTAAAGTTTATAGACCTTGCATTGTTAAACTGTTTCCTGGGACTGGAGTCGTTGCCATTGTCACTAGGGCAGGACTGCAGCCTCTTACCGTTCTACACCCACAAGTCAAACAGCTTAGGTTATCTCTGAAGAGACAAAGAGCCTCCCACCCATAGCCCACATCAGTGTCATCTTGTTGTGTCAGCTCCCCATGTGTGTGGCACCATTCGTGGGCAGGCTGCACTTTCTTTTGCACTGGGCAGCTCTCCTTACAGGGTGCACTCCTTGCACGTGGGGCTCCCCTACTCGGGGGACACCCCTGTGTGGCACGGCACTCGTTGCACACATCAGCACTGCACATGGGCCAGCTCCATATGGGTTGAGGAGGGCTGGGGTTTGAACTGTGGACCTCCCATGTGGTAGACAGATGCCCTATCCACTGGGCCAAGTCCACTTCCCATATTTAGTTTTTATTACATTTCTTGAAAAGATTTATTTATTTATTTATCCCCTCTCCCCCTGCCCCATTGTCTGCTCTCTGTGTCCATTCACTGTGTGTTCTTCTGTGTCTGCCTGTATTCCCATTAGGTGGCTCTGGGAACCAATCCTGGGACCTTCCAGAGTGGAAGAGAGGCACTCATTCTCTTGCACCACCTCAGCTCCCTGATATACTGCATCTCTTATTATCTCTCCTCTGTGTCTCTTTTTGTTGCGTCATCTTGCTGTGCCAGCTCTCCGCATAGGCCAGCACTCCTGTGTAGGGCAGCACTCCTGCATGGGGCAGTACTCTTTGCAGGCCAGCACTCTGCTTGGGCCAGCTCACCATATGGACCAGCTTGCCTTCACCAGGAGGCCCTGGGCATCGAACCCTGGACCTCCTATATGGTAGACAAGAGCCCAATTGCTTGAGCCACATCCGCTTCCCTGCTTGTTGATCTCATATCCTGTCACCTTGCTGAACTCATTTATTAACTCAAGTAGCTTTGTTGTAGACATTTCAGAATTTTCTAAATATAGGATCATGTCATCCACAAATAATGAGCATTTTACTTCCTTTTTTCCTATTTGGATGCCTCTTTTTTTTTCCTGTCTAATTACTCTAGCTAGAATTTCTAGTACAATGTTGAATAACATTGGCAGTAGGCATCCTTGTCTTTTGCAAGCTTTCAGTCTTTCCCAATTGAATATGAGGTTGGCTGTGGGTGTTTCATATATGCCTTTTATCATATTTAGGAATTTCCCTTCTATTCCTATCTTTCAAATTGCTTTCATCAAGAAAGGATGCTGAATTTTGTTGAATGCCTTTTCTTCATTGATCATGATGATCATGATTTTTTTTCCCTTCAATTTGTTAATATGGTATGTTACAATAATTGATTTCCTCATGTTGAACCACCCTTGCATACTAGGAATAAATCCCACTTCATCATGATGTGTAAGTCTTTTGATATGCTGTTTGATTCAATTTGCAAGTATTCCCCACCCCCACCCCCACCCCAAGATGACTCCTTCATCTGTTTGCTCACTGTTTTTTTGTTTGTTTGTTTGTTTGTTTTTGCTTGTTGTCCACTGTTTGTTCTGCTCTTGGTTTTGCTTGTTGTCTGCTATTTGTCTGTTTCTTCTTAGGAGGCACTGGGAACTGAACCTAAGACCTCCCATGTGGAAAGGTGGCACCCAACTGCCAGAGCCACATCCACTGTCCTCAATTTGCAAGTATTTTGTTGAGAATTTTTGCACCTATGTTCATTAGAGAGATTGGTCTGTAATTTTCTTTTCTTGTAATGTCTTTATCTGGCTTTGGTATTAGGGTGATTTGGCTTCATAAAATGTTGGGTAATTTTCCTTCCTCTTCAATTTTTTGGAAGAGTTTCAACAGGATTATTGTTAATTCTTCTCAAAATGCTTAGTAGAATTCACCTGTGAAGTCATCTGGTCCTGGACTTTTCTTTGTTGGGAGATTTCTGATGACAGAGTCAATCTCTAAATGTGCCTGGTTTGTTAAGTTCTATTTCTTGTGAAGTTAGTGTAAGTTGTTTGTGCATTTCTAGAAATTTGTCGATTTCATCTAGGTTGTCTAATTTGTTGGCATACAGTTTCTCATACTATCCTCTTATAATCCCTTTTATTTCTGTGGGGTTGGTCATATGTCCCTTACATTTCTCATTTTGTTCATTTGCATCTTCTCTCTTTTTTTCTTTATTAGTCTAGTCAGGGGGTTGTCAATTTTATTGATCTTCTCAAACAACTAGTTTCATTTTATTTTATTTTCTCAATTGTTGTTGTTGCTGCTGCTGTTGTTCTCCATTTCATCTATTTCTGCTCTAATCTTTATCATTTCTTTCCTTCTGCTTGCTTTGGGAATGGTTTGCTGTTCTTCTCATTTCTCCAGTTCTTAAGTTAGAGCTTTCATTTTAGCTCTTTCTTCTTTTTTAATATAGGCATTTAGGGCTATGAATTCCCATCTTAAGACTGCCATCACCATATCCTTTGAGTTTTGAAAGTTGTGTTCTCATTTTCCTTCATCTCAATATATTTACTGATTTCACTTACAATTTCTTCTTTGACCCACTGATTATTTAGGAGTGTGTTGTTCAACCTCCACACATTTGCAAATTTACCTCTTTCCCATCTATAATTGATTTCTAGTGTCATTCCATTATGACCTGAGAAGATGCTTGTATAATTTCAATCTTTTTATATTTATTGAGAGTTGCATTGTGACCTAACATGTGGTCTGTCCTGGAGAAAGATTCATGGGCACTTGAGAAGAATGTATAATCTGCTGAGTTTTGATGCAGCATTCTGTATATGTCTGTTAGGTCTAGGTCTTTTATCACAGTGTTCAAGTTCTCTGTTTCTTTGTTGAACTTCTGTCTAGTTGTTCTATCTAATGATGTGCATGGTGTGTTGGAGTCTCCAGCAATTATTGTAGAAATGTCTATTTCTCCCTTCAGTTTTGCCAGGTTTTGTCTCATGTATTTTGGGGCATCCTAGTTAGGTACATAGATATTTATAACTGTTATATTAATATCTTTCTTGGTTGTTTGTCCACTTATTAATATATATTGAGGGAAGCCGACTTGGCCCAATGGATAGGGCATTTGCCTACCATGAGAGGTCCGCAGTTCAAACTCCGGGCCTCCTTGACCCATGTGGAGCTGGCCCATGCGCAGTGCTGATGCGCACAAGGAGTGCTGTGCCATGCAGGGGTGTCCCCCGTATAGGGGAGCCCCACACACAGCGAGTGCACCCCATAAGGAGAGCTGCCCAGCGCGAAAGAAAGTGCAGCCTGCCCAAGAATGGTGCCGTACACACGGAGAACTGACACAACAAGATGATGCAACAAGAAAAAACACAGATTCCCAGTACCACTGATAAGGATAGAAGCCATCACAGAAGAACACAGAGTGAATGGACACAGTGAGCAGACAACTGGGGGGGGGGGGGGGAAGGGAAAGAAAAAAATAAAAGAAATAAATCTTTTAAAAAATATATATATAAACATATATATATATAGACCTTCTGTATCTCTTACAACATTTTTGCATTTAAAGTCTATTTTGTCCAATACTTAGTATAGCTACCTCTGCTCTTTTTGGTTACTGTTTGTGTGGAGTATCTTTTTCCAATCTTTCACTTTCAGCTGATTTGTATCCCTGAGTCTAACATGAGTCTCTTGTAAGCAGCATAGGATGACTCATGTTTTTTTAATCCATTCTGTCAGCCTATATCTTTCGATTGGGGAGCTTAATCCATTCACATTCAATGATATTACTGTAAATGTATTATTTACTTCCACATTTATTCTTTGGTTTTCATATATCATATTTTATTTTCATCTTTTTACTCTTCTGGTCATCCTTTCTGCTATTCTTGCCTTCTATACTCTCCTCCAAGCCTCTCCCTCCTATCTTTTTCTTTCAAGTTGTAAGGCTCCCTTTAGCATTTCCTGCAAAGGTGGATTCTTTTTTACAAACTCTCTTAGTTTATGTTTGTGAAAATTTTAAACTCACCTTCATATCTGAAGAACAATTTTGCTAGATAAAGAATTCTTGGCTGGCAGTTTTTCCCTTTCAATATCATAAATATCTTCTTACCTCCATGGTTTCAGATGAGAAATCCATGCTAATTCTTACTGTGTGTCTCTTGTATGTGATGGTTTGCTTCTCCCTTGCTGCTCTCTGAATTTTCTCTTTATCTTTGACATTTCATGTTCTGAGCAGTATGTGTCTTGGCATAGCTCTATTTGTACTTATTCTGCTTGGGGTACATTATGCTTCCTGGGCATGTAAGTTCATTTCTTTCATGAGAGTTGGTAAATTTTCTGCTTATTATTTCCTCAAATACTCTTTCTGCCCCTTTCCCTTCTCTTCTTTTCCTTCTGGATCTCCCATGACACCTATGTTGTTGCACTGTGTGTTATCATTCAACTCCCTGAGCCCCTGCTCAATTTTTTCCATTCTTTACTCTATTTTCACTCTTCTATTTCAGTTGTTCTGTCTTTATATCACTTATTCTTTCTCCTATCATTTCAAGTCTGCTGTTGTGCTTTGTGTGCCTCTAATTTTTTTTTTTTCAGGAGGTACCAAGGATTGAACCCAGGACCTTATACATAAGTAGGAGGTGCCCAACACCACTGAGCTACACCTGTTCCACTCTAATGTGTTTGGGTTTTTTTCCCAAGACTAGTAGCTCTTTATTATTTTTTTCTTAAAGATTTATTTTTTATTTCTCTTCCCTCCCCCCCACCTCCCATTGTCTGCTGTGTGTCCATTCTCGGTATTTTTTATTTTTTTTTGTCTTTATTTTTTTTAATATTACATTAAAAAAATATGAGGTCGCCATATACCCCCCTACCCCCCTCACCCCACTCCTCCCCCCATAGCAACAATCTCCATCATCATGAGACATTCATTGCATTTGGTGAATACATCTCTGAGCTCCGCTGCACCTCATGGTCAATGGTCCACATCATAGCCCACACTCTCCCACAGTCCACCCAGTGGGCCATGGGAGGACATACAATGTCCGGTAATTGTCCCCGCAGCACCACCCAGGACAACTCCAAGTCCCGAAAATGCCTCCACATCTCATCTCTTCCTCTCATTCCCCACACCCAGCAGCCACCATGGCACTTTCTCCACACCAATGCCACATTTTCTTTGATTACTAATCACAATAGTTCATGAATAGAATATCAGTAAGTCCACTCTAATCCATACTCTATTCCTCCATCCTGTGGACCTTGGATTGGTTGTGTCCACTCCACATCTATATCAAGAGGGGACTTAGATTCCACATGGATGCCTTATTTTCTTTCAACTCATTAATTTGATTTTGTTAATTTGTGTGCATCTCATTGATTGGGTGTCTCAAATCTTCTGTTTCTTCTGGTGATTTGATATATTCCTTTGCTTGGTCCATTTCTTCCATTTTCTTAGTATGACTTATTATATTTTGCTGATGTCTTAGGCATCTGATTATGATGGTGAATTTACGCAGATGCCCAATTTCTCTCTCTTTCATAGGGATTTAGTGCAGAAGGCTGTGTGTTACTGCTTGTTTGCTTCTTGGTTCAACCTGTTCTGGGTTTTTAGGATTATTCCTGTTAGTTGCTCAAATCTGGGCCCTGGACCCAGTAATGAGTTGCAGACCTGCTTCCAAGGGCCTTGGGGAGGGAGGGTGTAAAGGCTGGGAAAAGCCTGTCCTGCTTATTTAATTTCCTCACATGCACTTCATCGGTCCACCAGCAGATGGTGCGCTTTAGCTACCCTCTCAGTTCAAAGCCTGGTTGGAGTGTGTTCCGAGTGTGTTAGCTCCAGATCATTTTGATAGAGGATCCTGCCTGGAGGCTAAGAGGCTCCTAATTCAAACTTTCTCAGAGGCAGTTCTTCAACTTTTGCTGGCAGTCCCCAGGTAGGGACTAATTCCCATGTCTGCATCCTCAACAACCAGTCCTGGTCAGTAGAGAGGGAGATTGAGAGGGTCAGATCTCTTTAGCCCCTTGCTGGCTCCAAGGGCAAACAATGGTGCAGCCTCACCTGGCCTGGAAGGGTTCCTGAGACACAGCAGACCAAATTTTTGGGTCAAAAGCAAATCAGCCTTAAGCTGTGTCCCTCACGCTCCTCTTTTCCTGGGGAAGTAGCTCCCTAGAACTCCCTTTGTCTGTAGGCAGCCCTAAAGCCTGAGGATTCAAAAGTGTCTGCAGGGAAAGGGAGGACTCTGGCAGTTGCAGCTGCGGCTTTTAACTCATAGTTCTGCTTTTGCAATTTTTTTCCTTTGCCCCTCTCTATTCTGCGTGGTGTTCAGCCTTCCCCTGGTGTCCTAAACCCTAGAAGATGTTTTCCAGGCCATTTCTGCCTGTCCTCTAGCTATTTTTCTGGGAGAGAAAAGAGTCACATGTCTTTTCTAGTCTGCCATCTTCCTGATAGTTTATTTATAGCATTCTTAATTAGCTATGTAACAGTTTGAATTCAGATAATAAGATAATGACCTCTAAATAATATATTAGGACTGTCTGTAATTCAAAGTATAATACACATACACACATACACTGTAAACTTTGTTATAACAACACAAGATGTGTGATGTACTGAGTTGGCAAGGGAAGAATAATATTACTTTAGGAAAGTGAGCAAGATGAAAGGTTCTAAGATCAAGGCAAGATTTACAGTTAAAAAGAAGATTTGAAAATATATGAGTTCTAAGAGTACTAATAAATAATAAGGGGCATTATTGGTTGAATTTGGCTGGAAATCATGTATTTGAATCTTGTATATATAACTAGGTAAAAAGTCTTTGTATAAGGTCCATGTGGTGGTGAAATTTAATCACTACGGAATTTGAGAGACTAGATTATGGGCGTTTTGTCATCCATCACCTCAAGATAGAGGCTCTTCTCTACTACTGGCTGAAAGGCTCCAAGAAAAGCTCAGCACTGAAAGCCACTTAGAAAACCACTTTCTAAGTAGAATTCAGGACCATCACTTGTTAGAATACCAATAGTCCCATATCAGTAAGCAACAAAACCCTCACCATTTTTCTCCCTCAATGTAGACTCTCCAGAATTGTTCTGAATTCTGTGACTCCCTTTCCTTTCAAATGTATATCTGAATTCTTCTCAGGTGCAGATATTACATTGTTTATTTTTATTCCTCTTTTCAAAATGAAAAAAAAAGGAACTGTCAAGTAATAATAAAGAGTACTAAGAAACTAATAGAACTGTGATAGAGAAAATTAAAATTTCAAAAGGCTGTAAAATGAAGTTGAAATTGCCTAGAGTAGTACAAATGTCATAAAAGTGTAATTTTTAAATACTGATTTAATAACAACAAAAAAGGAATAATAACTATATTGCAAAGAAAGTATGGGAGAAGCAGTTTAACAAAGCTAAATCCTCTCACCTGATATATAAGGAAATCAGTTGCTAATGTCAAAAAATGAGGACTCGAGCTAGTAGGATATGCGTATTATGTAGAATCACTGAGGTAAATACTAGAAGAGATGACAGTTAAAAATGCTTTTCTTTGGTTTTTCGACCTGTGCATTCCTTTGACAAAATTTTTTTATAAAATGACAAGCTAATTTGCTTATTTACAAAGATTAAAGATAAGTTTGAAGTGCACAAGTGTGGCTGAAGGTGAGTTCTTATTTCCGAGTGAGCTGTATTTTGAATTCATATTATTTGTATTACTTTGGTTACATGTGAAGGGAATTTTACAGATATAATGGAATCAATATCCATCTATCAGCTTTAAATGGGTAACAATGCATAATAAACATGTCAAGAAAATGAAAAGGGAATGGTTAAAAAAAAATAAGGCAGAGAGGAGGAAAGGCCTTAAAAAGGCCTCAACTGGGGCCCCACATTACACGTCTCACCCTATAGAACGCCCTCACTCAATCTCAGGTATACCTTCACTTTTTCCCATTTCTCGATAAACTCTTTACTTGCTTGCCTACCCTAAAAAAAAAAAAAAGCCAATTCAGTGAACATTAGAAATTGCTACTATGGAATATATATATATGATCCTGACCTGATTACAAGCACTTGAGAAAAAGACTTTCCAGCAGGTGATTATAAATTTCACTGCATTTGACAGATACATCAAACAGTGATTCAAACTAATCACCGGGTTTACTAGTTTTACCCAGTTTCTACAGATGTTGAGTTTGCAAGGGATAGTGTGGACAGAGAACACGGCAATTGAATCTTTGGGTTGATTCGAGAGGGTGTAGCCTTAAAATACCAGCTTAAATCATCTCCTTTCCTCAAATTTGCCAAGAAGTAGCTTCCTAAATCCAGTCTCCAAAGCCTTATCCTGTTTCAAAAGCATTTTTCATCTCTAGCATTTTTTGCCCGTAAAGACAACTTGTTTTTCATCTCTGTATGAAATTATTCCACTATCTTAAATGACAGGCTTTTAGATAATAGTGGTAACTCAGAAGCATGTTTCAAAACATTGTTCAGTTTTGTATTTTTGTAAGCTTTGAAACAGGGGAGGGAAATTTCAGCCTGATTGTGAATCCATTTAACAAACCACAACTTTTCGCTGTGTCCTAATGGGTTTGTTTTGAGTTCAATACATGTAACATGACTACATCAGACTTAATTACAGGCTCACAGTTCTGAGCTGTTAAGACACTGGCGATCTGTGGTAAGTTTTTTATTTCTGATTCACCATAAAAGCCCTATTTCAAAAGACCTGTTTCATTTTGCAGATTTATACTTTTCCACAAATACAATGTACAAAGTACAAGTCATTGGTTATTATTCCTAATAACCAACTATGTACTAACCAGTTTATTAATTACCCACACCTGTAATGGTAGAATTGAGATCAGCATCTAAGCAGCAGTCTATCCTCTGTTAATGAGCAGCTGAATCCACAATTATTCAAAGAAGGCTTTCAGACAAGCTATTCTACACCTGTTACAACACTGCAAGGAAAAAAAAAAAAGCTGTGATTGGGAAAGAGTTAGAACATGATCTTATGTTCAGAACTTAATTTTCTCCAAATCTTAGAGGATTTGGAACTTACCCGGCCCAGAAGCCTGTAGAGATAAATCAAGCTTGTTGCCAAGTAGGAAGCCCCGGCTGTTTTCATTGTCACTATTTCAAGCACACTTTAGAGAATTGTTCAGGGCCACCCAATTATTTTTTCCTGTTTGGTTTCACCTGATGTCATCTTTCTTTAGTCTGTTCTGCTTGACCATTATGCTCTCCCTCCCCCAAAAGAAAAGGTGAAAGGGTAAACTATCACTATTTAAATTTAGCTAAATGTTCAGGCAGCCCTTCCTTACAGCATCCCCCACCTCTTATCTGAAGCTTTGCTAACATTTAACTTGCCTAAATGTATCTCCTCTACCTTACTAACTCTGGCTCCCATGATGGAGAAGTGGGGAGAACTAACAACCCACTAAGCGATGTATTTCATCACTTAAAAAACGAAACTAAGGCCATTATCCAATTCAGTTCATGGTATTTCTTGAGACCATTTCGATAAGCATGTCTGCTTGCTGTGGTATTAAGTCACAGGGAAAAGCTCACCCTAAAGGCTGAAGTTGCTGCCCAAAAGCAAACTGTCAAAAAGATACTCTTCCAGGCATTTCACTATTGTTTACCCATAAGCAAGGAGAAATAGTGCCACCTTTTGAGCCTTTATTTCCACGAAGGTAAAGGTTAATAGATTGGTTATCTCAGTTAAACGAAATATCTCTGAACTACTGAAAGAAAAGCCAGAGAGACAGAGAGAGATGACTAGCTTGGCAAACCTGGCCCTGGGTTCCCGGACCCAACCTGAACCAAATCAGGTTTAATCCCTAGTCTGAGGTGAGCCTCAATTCAGCAATTGCTCAAGAAATCACCTGTTTCTGGAATGACTTAAGAGTTCAGTTCACAGCACTCTTAAGTGGACCCAAATCTTCAGGCTCATTTATAAGGCACTTACTGTGAGCCAAGCAAGCCATGTGTTAAATGGCACGGCATATTTGACCTCCAGAACAATTCTATGTAGCTGTTCATGTCTACCTCCTTCAGAGGCAGAGCTGATGGCTGAAGAGAATGGAACCCAGTACTGTTGAACTGCAAACCCAATTTTAAACTTCTTTTAGTTGTGTTTCTGACCAAGGAGGTTTGAAAATTTGACTAGTCAAATAAAGGCCTTCATATATTAGACTGGCCTTTGGATATGGAGAGACCACTCTATCTAAAATGCCCCACCTACAGCCACCCATTACCCTCTTCCTTTATTCTACTTTTTTAGCATTTATCTCTTCTTGAAACTACTTTCACTAATCCCAAGTAATTATTGTGCTTCTATTATATTCCAGGCACCAAGGATACAGAACTGAATTAGTGAAACAACAATCTCTGCCCTCATGGAGCTATGATGACTTGTTCCTTTCTATGTCTCTACCAAAACACAAGCTCCATGAGGGCAGGATCATTATGTGTCACGCTGTCGCATATCTCCTGCATCTACAACCATCTCTCACATACGGAAGATGCTCACTGAATATTTGCTGAGTGAATGAAAGAAAATGAGTACAAGAGATGGTAATATTTGTCAAAGATTTCCATCCAAGATGTTCTCAGCAATGATGTAAGAAACCTGTCCAATAATTCACCAAATGGATTTTATTCCCATGCAGAGTTCCTTATAGTGTATATTGTCTTGATGCTATACTACAAATGGCCATTATATAAGGCTTTAAATAAAGTGTCTAAGACATTCCAGTATTTTTCAAGTGTTGTTTAGTCATCCTTAAGAGTTCATTTTTCTGTGCAAAAAAGCAGCCAGAGATAGTCACAATACTGTAGCAGGCAGTAAATGCATATGAGGGAAAGTTTTCAAAATAGACTTTTATTTGCAAAATTAAAAATAAAATAAAATAAAACAAAACTAGTCTGAATCATGTTGCTTCTTCTTTCCTTGTGTCCCTTTTGAGTAACTCTCAGATTCTGTTCTTTCTTTGCTATGTTCTGTTCGTTGTGTCAACCATTCTTTTTCTAGCTGTTTCAACATGTCAGGAGTGAGGAGTCCTTGTTGCACCAATCTGGAAGCAAGGGATTTCTCTCCTGTGACAGGACTGGGTGCCTCAGCAGCTGTATTTCCTAAAGTTTTGGTGCCACGTATCCTTCTAGCTTGACGCTTTAAGGTTCCTGACAACTTTGCTGGCATGCTCTCCAATTTCAATAGCTTATGTGCCTCAGAAATTTTAATCAATTTGGTGATGTTGTGTACACCATCTTGAATAATGCCATCTAGTTCTTTCTGGAGATCTCGAATAAGGCTGGCATCGGGAAACATATCCATAAACCGGTAGCTGGAAAAAAGACACATTATTTTACAAAACAGCTCTCATCACAGTTGCTAGACTTAGTATCAATGACAAATCTATACTTTGACACTGATTATTTCCAAATGTTTTCTCTTTTTGCAGACTCCATCCAGTGTCTTTGCTCAATCTTTATTTCTGCCCCAACACACCTGAGGAATATGTCATCATAAGGATAGCTCATCACTTGCATCTCAAGTGATTCTGATATGCTCCCCTAGAGGGACATGTCCCTCCTTTCTGAATCATGGGTCTAGAGGAATGCTTCTCAATTGCTCAAATACAAATGAATCACCTGGGGATCTTGTTTAAATGCAGAATTTGATTCAATAAGGCTGGGGTGGGCTTGATATTCTATATTTCTAGCAAACTTTCAGGTGATGCTGACACTTTTGGTACAGGGACCACCCTTTGAGAGTAGCAAGGGTCTAGTGGACCTTCTCACATAGCTACCTTTACTACAATCATAAGAACTCTTTAATCATTTTTGGAACAGGTATAAACCACGCTCAAATGCCTTTATGGACAATAAACCTCATATAGTGCCTAATTGAAAGAGCAAAAGACCATTCATAAAATCTTTGATTTGCCTTAGAAAAATGAGAACACATAAGAGAATAATTTTGGTACCTCAGCCACAAGTAGAGATCCAAAACGTCATGGACAGCTTCAAGATCCATGAGGTCTTTAATATTTTTAGGTGAAAGCAGTGGCCATTTAATATATCGACGTAGCCATGCAAAGGTTAGAGGCTCATTCCTACTATACTGTCTGGCAAACTGAGAGAAAGAGAAGAAAAGAGTTTAGAAAAGGAATCAGAGTTCACTTAAATCTGTTATTAGAAAGAAAAAGGAAGAATCCATAACAAAATGTTAACTGTAGCTGTTTCAATAGGTAGGTTGATCTCTCTTCTTCTTTATACTTTTATATATTTAAAAAAACATTATTTTATATGAGCTTTATTTTCTATAACTTGTTAATAATACCCTCCCTTATTATAAAGATACTTTAAGGTGGCCTGGGGCAAAAGTGGTCATTAAAATCCTGATTCTGCCTCTTCCCAGCTGTGACTTTGTCACCACGCAGTGCTCTATCTTCCTCATTGGTAACATAAAACCACCATACCCCTTTTGTGAACCATGAGACACCAGACTGCATCAGGCATCTTTAAGCATCACCTGTACTACAGGAGACAGGAATAGACCCTTCAAACAAGAATTCAAAATCATTAGCTTCAGAGAATAAGCTTATTTCAAATGGTTCATTTCAAAATTAGTGAAAATTACCTCTAAATGTTTAACCAAAGCAAGCTCAATACTTCAAAGAGAACCAGGGCAGCTTTAGCTCAATCATGGTTAAACAATGCTATGATTTTATTAAATTCAGTAGGGCACACTCTGCTAAGTTTAATGAATGCCAAGCAGGATAGCAATGGAGGCTGCAAATGTGATCATGCTAACCTGTTAAATAGATGTGCCAAACACAATTCTCAAGTTCTCTTTTAATAAAGGCAGTAGAATTTTAATACTGTTGTTCACAAAAAAAATAGTGGAAGCCCAATATGTAAAAAAGCCAAGTACAGAGCTACCCGGAGAAGGGGAGGGAGAGCTACCCACACACTCTGACACCTTCGTCCAGCAGCCAGGCCTAAAGAAGCTCCACAGAGCACAGTTTCAAAACCCTAAGTGGCATCAGAGGCCAAAGGAATTGAGCTCAATGGGATTTATAGTTCCCTAATGATGGAGATCAAAGAAAAAGTTAAAACCTCTAGATCTCACGTTCTAATATTTAAACAGTAAATAAAAGTGACTGTTGACCATACTATACCCTAGTAAAGAGTTTCTGTGTCATTAGATCAGCTGATTGAGAATGTTAAAAACAGGGCCAAAGCCATGGGAATGAGCTCCATGCAGGTCTATTTACCGCAGAGAAAAAAAGACTTCTACCTGATGCTGGCAAGCTTTCTCCAAATGTCAGCTCTAAGAAACAGCTAGGGATTTTCGAGGTAAACACCTGGACATGAAAGCCCTCTAAGACATATTAAGTGAAAAGAAAATGGCAAGTTGCAGAATAATTCATTATGATAATGCTTATGGGAAAACACAGCCACACAACAAATCTAGAACTTCTACAGGTAACATGTACATAGGCAAATGCAAAGGTTAAGGTCCGCAAGGATACACACAACATGGTAACAGTGACCACTTCAGAGGACTGGGATTGAAGGTAGGAGTCAAAGTTTTCAACCTATCTATAATGTCTTAATTTTGTACACAGAAAGCCCCACGTGCAAGGAGTGCACCCTGTAAGGAGAGCTGCCCAGTGCAAAAGAAAGTGCAGCCTGCCCAAGAATGGTGCCACACACACCGAGAGCTGACACAACAAGATGATGCAACAAAAAAGAAACAGAGATTCCCGTGCCGCTGACAACAACAGAAGCGGACAAAGAAGATGCAGCAAATAGACAAAGAGAACAGACAACCAGGGCGGGGAAGAAACAAACAAATAAATAAATAAATCTTAAAAAAAAAAAAAAGGGAAACGGACTTTGGCCCAGTGGTTAGGGCGTTCCTCTACCACATGGGAGGCCTGCGGTTCAAGCCCCGGGCCTCCTTGACCCGTGTGGAGCTGGCCCATGCGCAGTGCTGATGCGCGCAAGGAGTGCCGCGCCATGCAGGGTGTCCCCCGCGTAGGGGAGCCCCACGTGCAAGGAGTGCACCCATAAGGAGAGCCGCCCAGAGCGAAGGAGGGAGCAGCCTGCCCAGGAACGGCGCCGCCCACACTTCCCGTGCCGCTGACGACAACAGAAGCGGACAAAGAAACAAGACGCAGCAAAGAGACACGGAAAACAGACAACCGGGGGAGGGAAAGGGAATTAAATAAATAAATAAATAAATCTTTAAAAAAAAAAAAAGTATTTATCTATCATTTACATCATTAAAAACTTAGTTTTGAAACAATAAATGTATAAATAGATTTGATTAGGCTAGAGCTGGTATGTAGAACGCTAAGGCCTATAAAGGATATGGCAACTACCCCACAGCAGTAAGTCAGGACACTTGACACAGCGGGAGCAGCACATGCAAGGGCCCAGAGTAGTGAAAAAAGAGAGAGAGCTGGCCATTCAGTTTCCACTGCCGTTTCCTGGCCCCTGTTTGGATGAAAAACACTTCCTGTGTTCCTCAGAAATCAGAGCTCTCTATCTCATATCCAAATTGGTAAAAAGAAAAGAGGCTCACTGAGTGTACACTTTGGATGGACTGAACAAGGCATGGGCCTGTATAATACAGTGAGCCGTATGGTGGATGACGGGCTGTGGTTCCCAGAACAAAAATGACAGTGCTCTCTCATGAACTATGACAAGTGTACAAAACTAATACATGGTGTTAATAATAAGGGGAGGATATGGAAAAAATATACCAAATGTAAGCTGTAGACCATGGTTAGCAGTAATATTAATACTTCGATGAGTTCTTTCATAATCTATAACAAATTTTCCACAACAATGCAAGGTATTGGTAGAGGTATGATGAGTGGGAATTCTACATATTATGTATGATTATTTTATATGCTCTCAACTTCTCTAATTAAAAAAATCTATTCTAAAAATATATAGGGCAGAAGTGGATGTGGCTCAACCAGATGGGCGCCTGTTTTCCATATGGGAGGTCCCGGGTTTGGGTCCGAGTACCTCCTAAAAGAAGACAAATAGATACCACCCCCACTGCAAAGAGCTAGACACCACCTCTGCTGCAAGGAGCAGATGCTATAAGCCAGCAGATGCCACAGCCCAAAGGGAGCAGAGTTGGCTCAGGCCACTGGGCACTCGCCTCTCATGTGGGAGGTCCCAGGTTTGGCTCCCAGTAACTCCTGGAGAAGGCAAGTAAACAGTGTACAGACAGATGAGAGTACCATCGGGGGGAGAGTGGGATAAGAAAAATAAAGTAAATAAATAAATCTTTAAAAAATATATATATATGTGGCTCAAGCAGTTGGGCACCTGCCTACCACATGAGAGATCTCAGGTTTGGTTTCCAGTTCCTCCTAAAGAAGACAAGCAAGACAGCAAGCTGATGCAGTGAGCTGACACAATGAGGTGACACAACAAGGAGACACAACAAGAAAACACAATGAGAGATACAATAAGCAGGGAGCAGACATGGCTCAAGAGATTGGGTGCCTCTCTCCCACATGGGAGGGGAAGGGGTAAAAAGAAGCTGGGACACTGGAATCATCCTCATACAAGACAACCACCCATGGCTCAGTGTCTTACAGTTAAGAAATTGGAATACTATTGCCAACACTAGCTCCTAATCTCCCCTCTCTCCCCAACATTAATACGGAAAAAATACATCATCAGGCAAAGCATACACCCCTCAAAAATTTAATCATTTGGCTTTAGTATCTTCACAAAGGCTACCATATAAGCTCCAAAACAAGGCAAGGATTCCCTCGACCCCAAAAAGTTATCTGTAAGAAAAAAGGGAATCACTTTATATTTAAGTACTTACAAAGTCTTTCCTATTACAGGGCACCCTTTCAATTTTTTAGTTTGAAAAACAATGTACTTTTTGGGGAAATGTATCAACATGACACAATTCAAAACAACACTAAGATAAAGGCTTACCTGTAGCAATGAAGAGCAGACAAAAGGCTGCTTCTTGTTGATAGGGGCTGTGCAGAAAACATATCTCACTCGTAGATTTAATGGAATATGCTGGATCAACTCTGCAGAAAATTTAAAATCATCCATATTGCAGACAAAATATTGCCCATCAACTTGTGAAAAGTCTACAAAAATATCCTAGAGAAAAAAAGATATATGAAAATACTGGACTGCCAAATTGGGCACGAATAAATTAGACAAGTTTACAGAACACAATTTCTTTAATCCATAGCAGACTTTCAGAAAGGTCTGCTTTATTCACTGCCCCCTCAAGCTAATAAACTTCGTCATATCCTTCCCAAGCAGAAATACTCACGGAGAAGATTTGTCAGGAGAAAAGTCCCAGAAAATTTTGAGAAAAAGTTTTCACTTTTAATATAAATTTCATAAATATTACATTTCTACAAAACTAGACTATCCATGCATGCCCATGAGGTTGACCAGTAATTCTCTGGCATATTACCAACATTTTTAGAAAGACACAGCACAAAGGAGTTTTAAAAGTGAATTTCTACTTACAATGAGATTAGAAAGTGTTGTATCAGGGAGATGGTAGGCAAACATTTCAATCTGTTCAGCAGTTGGATGAAGCCCAGCTGCCTTTAGTGAAAGCAAAAAACAAAACCACCTGATTTTTTTTTAAAGGGCACATTTTCTTAAGTCATTTCAAGATAAAATCCTACATCCAGGCTAAGGTCTCACAAATGAATTAAATTCCAAGAATTCCAGTATAATACATATTTTTAAAAATCATTTTACCATTTATTACCAATTGGGAGCCAATATAATGACTTTGTAAAGCAAACAGATTGTACACATTTAGTAATTAGTCTTTTGCTTACTTTTTTTTTTTTTTTAGGTACCAGGACTTTGCTGGTGGGAAGCCAGTGCTCAACCACTGAGCCACATCAGCTACCCTCAATTGGTTTTTTCTTTTTTGTTTATTTGTTGTTGGTTTTTTTAGGAGGCACTGCAGACTGAATCGAGAACTTCTCATGTAGGAAGCAGGCACTCAATCACTTGAGCCACATCTGCGCCTACATTTTTTTTGTCCTACACATAAAACCTACAATGATCTGGCAGACTCCCAAAAAATGCTTTCTAATGTAAAACAAATTTTCAAGTGTCAATTCCCCACAAAGAACAAAAATGAATAAGGAAAAACCCAATCTCATTAAGGCAATAAAAGTGGCTGGGATACATACATACATAAATACATGAGAAGTTTCCTAATTGCAAGTCAGTTATCTCTAGCTACATTGTAATGGTAAGAAATGCCCAAAACTGAGTATAAAGAATGAAGCAAGGCAAAAGAAAAAAGGGAATGGGGAAGAAAAAGCAGAAAAGAGAAGTCAGATAGGAGGCATGAAAGGGGGAGGAAGAATATGAGTTAAAGAAATGAGGGACGCGAGAGGGAAACAGGGATGTCATTACTAACTGCCCTAGGAGCCACCCATGAATCTCACCATACCCTTAACAAAAGCTACAGAAATTGTTTCAACTACAGCTTTCATCCAGGTACTTTTTCTC
Source organism: Dasypus novemcinctus (assembly GCF_030445035.2). Classification (NCBI taxonomy): domain Eukaryota; kingdom Metazoa; phylum Chordata; class Mammalia; order Cingulata; family Dasypodidae; genus Dasypus; species Dasypus novemcinctus. Next base: position 78,171,851 of record NC_080678.1, on the reverse strand, counting down.
ATATAATCTCATATATATAATTCTCTTTACCTATAATCACTGAAAAATGAGATGAGTCACATAAGTCAATTTTCTATTATAGGTAACTTTAACATTTCATCTTTTTTTTCAGTAGTGATTTTGTTTAAAAATATATACTCTTGATTCATTAACTGTACTAACCAAAATTTAACCTTGTCCATACTGGTTTGAAGTTGCACTGCTTAGTGTTGTTTCTCCCCAACACTCGAGGTTTCTTCTACATTCAGGCTTCTGACAATTCTGCTGACTGCTAGATAGCTCAATGTGCCTACCTAAAGCAACCATTCCTGTCCCGCCTGCTTCTAGATTCCAGAAGAACTGAAGAAAAATTAGGTAATGAAACTTGTTCCATTCTGGACGTTTCAGTTGCACACCACTCTCTGACCTCTCTGAGTCCTTATGCCTCTCCAAAACAGTAAAGTAGAGCCCTGCCCTAATAAAGATGGCAGAGTGAGAAGCTTCAGGGCTCTGTATTCCCACAGAAGCTTTGAACAACCAGCAAGAACTGGCAGAAATATTATTCTCAAAGTTACAAAAAACAGTTAAAAGATTGCGGAAACAGGGTGGGTACCAAATCAAGAAAAAAATAAATTTAAAAGTGGTAGTGGGGGAAGCGGCTCAAGCAACTCAGTTCCCATTTACCATATAGGGGACCCAAGTTCGATCCCGTGGACCTCCTGCTATAATAATAAAAAAAAACAAACAAAAGGCGTCCCAGACATGAGCAGTGAGGTGCAGTTCCCCAGATGGCACAGAGAGGCACAGGACCCACATAGCGAAGTGACGCACCGAAAAGACAATGACGTAACCAGGTGGAGAAAAAAAAGTGGTAGGGTGAAGCAGATGTGGCTCAAACAATTGAGAGATTGAGCTCCCATCTACCACATGATGCCTCTAGTGCCTCCTGGAAAAGACAAGCAAGACAGCAAGTTGGCATGATGGGCAGGCACGGCAAGCTGACACAACAAGGTAACACAACAAGGAGACGCAAAGAGGAAAGACAATGAGAGACACAACAAACTAGGGAGCTGAGGTGGCTCAAGCAATTAAGCAATTCTCTTCCACATGGGAGGCCCCAGGTTTGGTGCCCAGTGCCACCTAAAAAGATGCGCAGACACAGAGAGCACACAGCGTATGGACGGAGAGAGCAGTGAGTGCAAAACAATGTGGGGGATGGGGGGCGGGAAATAAATGAATAAAAAATAAATCTTTTTATTAAGAGTGGTAGGATCGCATGGTGCCCTGGCTTGCCCCTCCCCCATCCCCACAGGCTCAGCACAGAGCTGGCCTGCACTCCCAGGGTGGGTCCTGATTCCAAAGGGAGCAGAGTAACCCTCATGCACACCCTGGGAATATGTACCTCTGGCCCAATCTCTCTGGTGGTAGCCAGAGGACTGAACCAGTTCACTCTTCACATGTTTGCCATCCCAGAATTTGCTCTGCATGTAGAAGCAAGCTCACAGAGCTGTCTCAGAGAAAGCTACAGGAGAGGAGTCAAGTCATACCTACCTAGGGCAAGGGAATGCTGCCTGTGGGACATGCTGTGTAGCACCCAGGACCCTGAGGAAACTGCTTCCTAGGGAAGAGGGGACATTCCTAGGGCCCTACACAAGATAAGACACAGGTCTAGAAAGGATCAGGGAGGCATCTACACTTGGCCTGGAACTATTCTCTAAATTTACTGCATGGATAAACTCTGAGGGAGAGCATCCACACAAGTCAATATGCAAAGTCTGGGAAAGGTATTTTCTTTTCTTGCTTTTTTTTTTTTTTTATAGCTCTGTCATAACATTAGCTGGATACAATCTTAAGGAACAGATAACCTCAGAGTCAAAATTCTAGCAATAACACACTAAAATATCAGGTTTCAAAAAACATTACAAAACATACAAAGAAACAGGGAGTAATGGCCCAGGCAAAGAAGATTAAAAATATTAGAAACCATCAATGAAGATGACCAGCCCTGAGACATACCAAAGATTAAAAAATGGTCCTAAATAAGCCCAAGGAACTAAAGAAAAACATGGACAAGTACCGGAAATCAGGAAAACAGCAAATAAAGAGAATATCAATAGAGAGATGAAATTATGGAAAGGAACCAAAGAGAGCTGAAGACCACAGTAATAGAAATTAAAAATTCCCTAGCAGGGTTCCACAGCAGACAGGAGAGCTGAAGGAATAAAGAATCGGTGAACCTGAAGATAAGACAACAATTGAAATCATTCAGTCTGAGAAGCAGAAAGAAGAAAAGTGAATAGAGCCTAAGGAACCTGTGTGTGACAGCCTGAATTCCATGAATCCCAGAAAAGATATGTTTTTGAACTAATCCATTCCTGTAGGTGTGAGACCCTTTTGAATGGACTATGTCAGTGAGGCATTAGTCAGCTTGGGTCTCCACTCTCTTGCTGGGTCTGATATAAACAGAGACAAAAAAAGTAACAGACACACCGAGGAAAAGAAAGCCACCATACTGATCCTGCCATGTGAGAAAGGACTGCAGGAAAACAGAGAAGCCTCGAGGGCTGAGAGAGGTCCCGGAGTCTGCAACTGCCAGAGTACTGAGGCATGGAAAGAGGCCTCAGAGGGGCTGGGACCACGGAGCAGCTCAAGACTCAGGAGACGAGTCCTGCCATATGCCTGACAGCTCAAGAAGAAAGCCAAGCAGTCGAGACTGAGAGAGTCGGTTGCCAGAAAGAGACAACCCTGTTCCTGACTGCTCACAGATGAGCTCCGAGAGACGGTGAGCCTGGAGTGGGAGGCAGAGATCTAGGCAGATATGACCCGCCATCTTGCTGTACCATACGGCACCTAACTTTGGTGAGAAAACATCTCTGCTGATGCCTTATTTATCACGGCCTCAGAACCATAAGCTTTACCCTAAATAAAATTCTCTTTATAAAAGCCAACCCATTTCTGGTACTTTGTATCAGCAGCCTTTGGAAAACTAAGACTGTGGGGCACCATCGAGCACACCACTCTATCACTATATGCACTGTGGGAGTTTCAGAAGGAGGGAAAGCAAGGGGCAGATAGAATACTCAAAGAAATATTGGCTAAAACATCCCAAATTTAACAAAAGATAAAAATATACACATCCAAGACACTTCACGAACTCCAAACAGGATAAACTCAAATGCACACAATGGAGTATTATAATCAAACTGTCAAATGCCAATGATACAGAGAGAATTCCAGAAGCCACAAGAGAGAAGCAACACGTCATGTAAAAGGAAACCTTGATCAGATGAAGTGACAATTTCTTATCAGAAACCACAGAGGCAAGAAGGTAGTGGGATGCCAACCAAGAACTCTGTATCTAGCAAAACAGTCTTTCAAAAATGAGGGAGAGATTATGATATTCCAGATAAATAAAAGCTGAAGGAGCTTGTCACCACTAGACCAGTCTTACAAGAGATGCTAAAAAGAGTACTGCAAGTTGAAAGGAAAGGATGATAGACAATAGATCAAAGCTGCATGAAGAAATAAAGCTCTCTGATAAAGGTAAAAACAAAGGTAAAAAAGGTAAAGGTAAAAAAATATAAATGCCTATACTATTTTATTTTTGGTTTCTAATTCCACTATTTACTCTCTACAGGATCTAAAGTGTGCCTACATAAAATGTAATGATAAATCAGTGGTTTGGGACTCATAAGTTATAAACATGTAATTGCTGACAAGAACTACATAAAGGTGGCGGGGACAGAGGGATATAAGAACATAGTTTTTTTTTTGGTTTTTTTTTTAGATTTATTTATTTAATTTCCCCCCCTCCCCTGGTTGTCTGTTCTTGGTGTCTATTTGCTGCGTCTTGTTTCTTTGTCCGCTTCCGTTGTCGTCAGCGGCACGGGAAGTGTGGGCGGCGCCATTCCTGGGCAGGCTGCTCTTTCTTTTCACGCTGGGCGACTTTCCTCACGGGCGCACTCCTTGCACGTGGGGCTCCCCCACGGGGGGGACACCCTTGCGTGGCACGGCACTCCTTGCGCGCATCAGCACTGCACACGGCCAGCTCCACACGGGTCAAGGAGGCCCGGGGTTTGAACCGCGGACCTCCCATATGGTAGACGGACGCCCTAACCACTGGGCCAAATTCCGTTTCCCAAGAACATAGTTTAAATACACTATTGAAGTTAAGTTGGTATCAAAGCAAATAAGATTCTCGTAGATTTGGGCTTTTAAATTTAAGTTCCCATGGTAACCAAAAAATATATATGAGAATATGTAAGTTCAGAGACTAATAGAAAATTAGAGTACATGTTGCCGGAGGTAGAGGAGGGAGGAGGGAAGGAATGGGGAGTTAATGCATAATGGGTATAGGGTTTCTATTTGAGGAGATGGGAAAGTTTCAGTAATAGAAGGTGGTAAAGGTACTGCAACATTGTGAAAATGGTTAATCCCCACTGACTGAATGGTATGCTTAGGAGTGGTAGAGATGGGAAAGTTTTATATTGTATATATGCTCCCACAATTAAAAAAAAAAAAAAGCAAAGAACAAATAAAGAGACAATGATAACTAATGAAATATGTGACTCTAGACAGGATCTAACAAGGGAGGAGAAAAGGTTGAAAGGGACATTATTGGGACATATGAAAAAAGTGGAATATAGACTGTAAATTTTATATTGATAATAAATTTCTTGAACTTAATAATTGTGCTTAAAGTGGTTACGTAAGTGAATATCCTTGTTCTTAGGAAATGTACATGGCAGTGTTTAGTGTTCAAGGAGAATGATGTATACAACCTACACTCAATTGTTCAAGAAAATTAAATGATAAGTAAATAGACAGAAGAAAGATAGAATTAAAGAAAGACTGGCCATAAGGATAGATAAACTGATACGGCAAATGTGGAACAATGCTAAAACTGGTGGATCTGGGAATTTGGGGGGATAGGAATATTTTGGAGTTGTTGGAATGGAGTCTGTATTATTTCTGCAACTGTCTTGTAAGTTTGAAGGTATTTAAAAATAAAAAGTTTATTTAAAAAAACAACAGTAAAGTAGGCGCTTCTTGGCATTACTTTAATAGCACAACTTTTTCTCTCATTTATGTTTCCAAATGTCTGAAGCAAAAGTCTGAATGGCGGGTGAAGGAAGAAATGACCATACTCCAGAGAGAAGTAATTAACACATACACCTTACCTGTATAGGATCCACAGGCCTATTCAAAATTTCCTTTAATAAACTGAGGTCTTCACGATTCATGGTGGTAACCTCTCCTACTTTAAATTTTGAGCTGAATCTACCTGCTCTGCCAGCAATCTGCAGGGCTTGAGAGGTAGTGATTGGTTCTATTTCTTTTTCCCCCTTTTCATTAACACTGGGCTTTAAAAGAGAGTAAAAAATAATTCTTCTTATGCTCCTGAAAAAGAAACAAAAACGATCTCACAGACTGCTGTACCAAAGAAACCTTAAATTACTTGGGTCATCACATAAATCCTCACTCCAATTCTAGTTCAGATATACTTGAAATTTTGCTCATTGTGAAAAATAAAGAAGAGGCTCTTGGTTACTCTCTTACATTCATATAGTATTTTTTAAAGTATGTAAATTTATTGAAAACCAAACTATACACTTACAATGAGTAAACTGTACGATGTAAATTATAGTCCAATAAAGCTATAAAAATAATTTTTTTTACAAATAACCCAAATAAAGTATTCTCAGACTGTTTTAAAAATTTGGCTGCTATTAATGGCTATAGTTCTATAATGGTGTAAGTTGCCTTGATACCCCAGAGGGGAATATTTAGGCTTAACATTGTTATCCCTAGAGATAATGATTTACCCAAATGCATAACAGGCTCTCAGACACCTACTGACTGAGAAAGAGAAAATAAGTAATATAACAGGTTGGAAGTGATGGAAGGAAGGGCTTAAACATCCTAGTGCTATACTATGTTTTCATAAGCAAAATAAATCTCAGGTCTATACTGTAATACCCACTCTCCTAAGTCAAAGTGACTGGACATTCCAACGCCAATTAGAAAACTGGAGAGAAAAAAAAAGTCATCTAATCCACTAAATAATCATGCTTATTAATAACAAATTACTTACAAATTAAGTCCCATGCCAATTGCATCTGTAGCAACCAGGATTTTGCATGGATCGTCAGGATCATTAAATTTTTTAGCTTGAGCAAGTTTGGTCCCTAAAAGAAAAACAGGTACAATACAGTTTATGTTAAATCAGTGTTCTCAGTCATATCATGCTGGAAACCCTCACCTCCTACTCTTCCCATTTTTATGGATAAACCTCTGTTTTTACAAACTTATTTCTTAAGATCCTCAATAGCGCCACTTATTCCTTATTTTCACTCTTTTATATATCCCCTCATGTAGCATCATAATCCCCTACCACACTAGCCTTATCATTTCTGAGGACACTTATTAAAAGAGACTTCAGGGTTAAAACTTGAAGGATATTAAAAAGTCTGTATTTTAATGAAATTTCTGTAAGAAAATCATAAAATCAACATTTAAAATACAGTCTATTAATAACAGCAAACAAAAGCTATAACTAAAATATTTTTATTTCCAATCAAGATGAACTAGAAAAACGTTAATTTTATATAACCTACAACAAATTACTGATAAGCCATTCAACTTAATTATCTTTTACTGTGTTTTCTATACATATCTTAATAAAAACAGCTAAAAGAACAGATGCCATGCCCCATCATTACGACAGAGACACCTACCACGTTAATAAAATATTCAATTTGCAATTAAAAAAAAAAAATTACCAGGTGGGAGACTGCCATAAATAACAGCTGATTCCAATCCCCGAATTTCAATCTGTCGACTCACGGAATAAATATCATTCTTGCTAAAACAGACAATGCAGTCCCCAGGTTGAAGATTATCTAAGGAGTCCAATGCATGGTCAAGCACAGAGATGGGGGTAAGCCTCTTATAGTTTCGAACCTATAACAAACACACGATATTATAAAAATCACACCAAACTCAACTTCTTGTAACCAATAATTAAGTGAAAAACATGCAAAACAATCCAAGAACAGCTAAAAACTGTTAAGTACCAATGTCTTACAAATGAAAATACAGAAAGCACTTAATTTGATATTGTGTTACAATTAGTTCTCATTGGCATTTGTAAAGTAATATAATATTCTATAGTATTTCATAAGTTTTCAAAGCTCTTTCACACATATTCAATTTTCAAGGCAGTTCTGTGAGTTCAGAGGGGTTGTTACTGGTACTTCTATTTATGAAAGGGTAAAATAGAGCTCAAGAAAAGAGGAGGTCTAAGGCTTTTTCTAATCCTAGCCTTCTGGGATTTGCCTAGTAACAGCAACGCCTAGACTGGAACCTGGAATGTTTTCCCACTACATCCCACTATCTCCTTGAAATCTGAGCATTAAACTAATGGGCTTAAAAGGAAGTAGTATTTCATACCCTAGAAATTTTAAGAGACACAAACTGTCACTGGCAGTTAAAACATTTATCAAAGTTCCCAATATCTGACATAAGACTTTGAAAAGCACAAAATTTAACTTGCCATTTTGCTGGGCCTCAAACTCCCAACAGTCTTGATTTATTTAATTCTAAAGAAATCTGCTCAAACCCCAGAAGGTTTTGTCAGGAGAAGCTGAGGAATATCTACTATACTCCCGAAGAGTGTGTCACAACTTCAGAACATGTAGTTCAGCTGAATATGTATGATCTAGCCCATCACAAAGAAATGAAGCTTTTTTTTTCATTCTTTTCAACTTATTTTGCCACTATCTGATGCCTATGAGGCTGATACCCAGATACTCTGGGCTACCTGATATGTCACACTGACAACAAAGCACATAATCTAGTACCTCCACTTCCTCCCCAGTCGTGTACATGAGCTCAGTAACCAGGTCAATAGCAGCAGATTCTCCACACAAATGGACTTCTTCAGCACACAGTCCTATAAATGGAAATTCAGGATTTTTTTTTAAAGAGATCAAAATTCAATATGTAACATATTACATAGCAAAAATACTCAGCATTTGCTTACTTATTGCTTTACAACTTTACCAAGTGTTTTCGTAAAGATTATCTCTTTGACTCAAACCTCAGAACCACCACCTTATAATGGGCAAAGATTATCTGCATCTTTATAAATCTCAAGGATTTTAAATTGCTTTGGCCCAAGTTTCAAGTGTATTATGGGATGAAGTCAGCCAGGACTAGAACCTAGTATTCCGATGCTTAGTACTGAATATAAGTCCTATCCTTGAATTTTTCAAATTAGGCTCCATGGCATCACTGAAGTGCCTCAAAGGCCGTGGCACTGGAGGGTGGAAGAAACTCCAAGCTCCTTACCCTATTAGATCCACTTTCATTTATCTTACATAACAAGCCTCAATGTATACTCTTTGTTTGAAGAAAGAGTTCAACTACTTGTTTTTAAATTTGAAAACACCTGCCCTACAACACGCTTATCAAAAATTCACACCAATATCAAAGAGTTCATTCATATCTGTGGACCTCAAGAGCACTACTTCCAAAAGCCTATCCTAAAGAAAAATAAATTAAATTTAAATTAAAAATAAAAAGCTATGGCCACAAAGATGTTTACTGAAACTTTTTTTAAGGATGTACTGCGGATTGAACCCAGGACCTCGTACATGGGAAGCAGGCACTCAACCAACTGAGCTATATCCGCTCCCCAATGAGAGTTGGTTTTTTTCTCAGCTTGTTTTTAGGAGGTACGGGAGATTGAACCCAGGACCTCATACGTGGGAAGCAGGTGCTCAACGACTTGACCGACATCTACTCCCACACTGCAGCATTAACAACAGAAAAAGATGTCCAATTATATGGTAACAAATTATGGTACAGCTCTTCAATGTGAATAATGGAATCATATTAATAGTCAGTACGGAAAATGTCTATGAAACAAAAGAACTGGAAAAAAAGATACAAAACTATATGTACACAAAATACTATATAGACAAGGGAAAAAGACTACTGTGAAACACACTAAAATGTTAATAGTGGCTGTGTAAATAAGGCAACATGTAATATTTTTTATTTTAATTATGTGGTTATGCTAATTTTTTAATGTGAGCAATGGATTTCCCACTATTAAAATAATTTAGAAAATTAAAACTTATACTTTAGCTGTCAGGGTTTTTGGTCTGATTTGTGTCAAAGGAGAGGCTCTCTCACAATTAAAAAAAAGGAAAGAAAGGGCAACTGAAGAGATTATGACAATGAAATAAAATACAGGATCTTGGATGGGATATAACAAGGGTGGAGAAAAGGCTCAAAGGGACATTATTGATACATATGAAAAACTGGAATACAGAGTGTAAGCTTTATGTAAGCTTAAATCAATATTCAATTTTGTGAATTGATAACTACACGTAAGGTGGTTACACAGTGAATATCCTTGTTCTTAGGAAACATACACAGCAGCATTAAGTGTTCAAGGAGCATGATATATACAACCTAAATACAAGTGTTCAAAAAAGTGGATTGATGGACAGAAAGACCAACAGATAAGAGAAATAGAACGATAGAGCATATGCAGCAAAACCTTAGAGTTGGAGTGTGCTAGAGATCTCTATATAGGGTTTGCATTATTTTTTAATTATTTTGTCAGTCTGCAAGTATTTCAAAATAAAAAGCTAAAAAGAGACAGAAAGAAGAATCTACCTGGATTTGGCAATGCCAAGCAAATAAATGCATGTCAGTAAAGATGTCACTAAGTAGGGGTTTTAGCATTTAGTAACACCAACCTAGAAGTGCTCTGGTCCAGGCCCATCCTCTGGCTGGATCTTTAATCATTTGAATTTCATCAATCACAGCTACTTCATCTTAAAATAAAAAAAGTTATCATGAGAAATAGTCTATTTAAATAATATCATAAAAAAATGACAACACCAAAACTCAAGCTTTCATCATCATCACCACCTTCATCACCATGGTGCAACCTCGTGGGAACAACCAACAATCTGATTCTTCTTTTCTGGCAGGCATGTTCCAAGTGCTTTACAACTGTAACTCATTTAATCCTTTTATCACTATCTCCTTTTATAGAAGATAAACTGAGGCCCAGAAAAAAAAAGTCACTTGTCCAATGTTCCATAGTAAACAAAGAGATGAAATTCAAATCCAGGCTAATTCCAAAGTCCATGCTCTTAACCACTGCACTGCACTGCCTCCAAAATTGAGCTAGTTCATGTGTCCTATTTTCTGCAATCTCAGAGGCAGCCAGGCAGAATCCCCTTAATAAGAACACATCTCCATAACAGAAAAAAAAGAAAGCAATCATCTTTGTTTCCAGGGACAAGAAGTAAAGAGCCCTGGAGTAAATGAAGCATCTCTACCACAGAAAGTCAGACAGGTTTCAGGACAAGGAAGTAAAATGAAAGGTGTGATTCCTTGGGCTCCAGCTATGCTCATTCTTAGGGTTTTAAAGCTTATCACACTATGCTAAAAAATTATATCCCACCTTATTTTCTAATGCCAACATTATCTCTAATAATGGCATTTCTAATTCCAACATCATTATTTTATTCTCTGTAAGTTACATTATATTTTTACTCTCTTTCCTAAATACCAAGGAATTGAGAAGAGAAAAACACTTTGTTTTAAAACCCATGTAATATACCACAGGGATATTCACGAAATGAAAGAAAGCAAATTTTATACTGAAAACCCATCAAATTAAAAACTATCTAAGGGAAAAAATAATAATAATACAAATAAAAACAAAAAAAAATTTCTTATAGCTTGGAGTATACGACCAAGAGTAGAAAAGAGAGGGTAAAAGAGGAAATTTTGATTTATAATCATCTGTGCTATTTGAAGTTTTAAAATGCGTTACTTTTTTTTTAATGCATAAACTTTTACAATAAACTTTTTTAAAACTATCCATTCACTCAGGAAGTTAAGACTATTAAAATTTTTTTAAAAATTAAAAAGGAAACTACCAAATAATACATAATGTATATTCCCTATTTTATTTAATATACACACCCACAATATATACTTAAGTGTATACATACATAATAGAAACACAAATATAGAAAAATTCTGGAAATTATATACCACAGGACTAATATTCATTGATTCTAGATAGGTGGAACTGAGGGATTATTTATGTTTATTTTCTTCTCTTTTCTTGCTCATTTTTTTTATATTCTATAATAAAGGTGATCCCTTATATAATAAGGAAAAAGTTCACTTTTATTTAAAATGTTTTCTAAACTATTTAAATAGAAGTTCACTGAAGCACTGTGTATAATGGTGAAAAGTTTTAAAAACTTAATGTCCTTTAACAGAGAATAAATAATTTCAGCATAAAATGGAATAGTATGTAACAGTTCAATTGAATAAACTTGATCCACATACCAACAAGATCTAAAAATGTGTGCAGAGTAAAAAAAAAAAGCAAGTTGCAGAACAATACGTACATTATGAGGATCGTGTCAAGGTTTTAAAACACGGCAATCCATAGTGTTATATATATATATATCGATGATATAAAAAGAGACAGGAAAAAGTATATACCAAATCATGATAGTGGTTGGCTCAAAAGAGGGGAGAGGAAATGAACTGAGGAATGGTACAAAGAATGCTGTTGACAATTTCATTCTTTGAAGAGAAAAAGGGAATGCATGTTCAGAACTAAGCATGACAGAGTGACATCTATTAGCATTCTTAGTACAGCGGTTTGTATACTGTTGTCTTTTTGTGATTTAAAAAACTTTTTCACAATAAAAAATTATTTCATGTATATATATTTTATAATAAAAATGACTAAAACAAAGTTTTTAGAAGTATACATACAAGGAGTTGTGACACTGCACATCTCCACAGTGCAAGCAACATGGGCAGCCTGTTTCCCATCTGGCTCTACTGTCACACGCTCTTCACCTGTCACCAAGTCACATGGCACACCCTAGGTTAACAAAAAAGAAATCTGAAATTATTTCTACCTTGAAAACAGCAGCAAAAAGAAGTTTGAATGTTTAATAGTCTCTTCATTACCACAAAATTGATTTATTTAACCAAAAGTTAAAACAAAATATTCCTTCTTTTTTCTTTTTTTATTAAAAAAACAAAGTAAGAGCCACTGTCTTACATAACCTAGATAAACATCTCAAATCGGCCAAATCCTCAAGTAACAAAAGGAGCATGAGAAATCATAGGGTTTTCAGTGCTAGATTTTGGAATTTCAGGTCACCCTAGTGGCCTCAATCTAATCGTGAGGAAGACATCAGACCTATCCAAACTCAGAGACAATTTCCAACAAAAGGACCTTGTAGTCTTCAAAAATGTAAAGGTCAGAGAAGACAAAGAAAGACTAAGGAACTGACCCAGATTAATGAAAACTAGAAATAAGACAATTAAATACAGTGCAAGATCCTGGGTGGAATCCTGGACCATGGTGGGAGAAGAGGAACTTTAATGGACAATGGGCAAATCTGAATATGGACTGTGTATTAAATAATGATATCAATTGCCAGTTTTGATAAATATCACATGTAAAAGAAAGTCCTTGTTCTTAGAAAATATATTAAATCTTTATGGATAAAAGAACATTATATATGCAAATTATTCTAAATTATTCAGAAAAAAAATAGAAGCAAGCATATAACTATAAATTCCTTACCAAAGCTGGCTAATCTAAGTCACATTATAAAGCCATAATAAAACAATGAACCAAAGTGTGGTCCATTTAGAAAAATGATGCCTCAAACCACAGGCCACTCAGTCCTCTTAATTTTTGAAAAGGTGGCTTCAGTCTTTATCATTAGTTCTAGCAGAGAGTGGCACATCTTACAACTGAAAGCTTCTTAGGTTCACTGAAATAAGGCAATTTTTGTTTACAGTAAATTTACTACGTATGAGTTTCCCCTCCTCCCACCTTCTCACCCCTCCAAAAAGAAAATTACAAGGAAAAAGATCAAATATTTGGCAATATACTGACAGCAGCATTAGTCTTTTCGAAGATCTCATGTGCCAGCAATTTTAAAGGACCACAATACACTCCAGATTTTGCTGCCAAGTATTTCTGGATTGCATGGTAAGTCTTTCCACTGTTTGTGGGTCCTGAATGGAATATTATCTTTCGCTGTCTGGCTCTGGCTTCTGGGTACCTAAAACATGAGTAGGAAACAGCTTAATTCAATATCCTCAAAATCCACTCTGGCAAAAATATCAACTGAAAAAAATTACAAATGAAACACCCTTTTAACATTCACAAGGTAGCTTCTTTGAAAAACTAAACAATGCATTTCATATTCACACAAAATTAGTGACAGATTTCCAAAAATGACATTTACTAACTAAAGAAGAGGAAAGACCCAAACGCAAATTAATTTCTTGGGTATTTTTCCCATTGTAAAAATTGCTTTATCTCAGAAAAGTGCCGTAAATAAGTTTGATAGCAATCAGCTCCATAGATATGTTCACATCATTCCCACAGCTCTAAACATATGACCCTATAAATAAATACTCACAGGCTTCTGAGTCTCAAGGTAAAAATACAACTTCAGTTATATCGTGTATATGTTCCATGATGGAATAACTGGTACTGGACTTGTCCTTCCACCATAACCAACTATAAAACTGGACAAAATATATGCAGCAACCATTTGAGAGCACTGGCAATAGGCAGTACAGAATTACTATCCCTGAAAGAAGGGAATACTTAAGAGGAGCCCTAATTCACCCAAGTAGGGCCTAGGGAACGGAACCCAAGTAGAGTACGACAGTCCTACTGAGCTGAAGAGGTAGAAATGAAGCTCAGAGCTGCTAAAGAGCAGAGTACAGAAGAGAAGGAAGAGTACAACAGTGTAGGAGCCCTGAAGTCTGTGTAGGGGTTCCCCATGGCTCCTTGGTCAAGGGCTTGGTGGAAAATGCACAAGGTGAGACCTGGTGAGGCCTAGCAGAGAGCAACTTGTTAAGGATTTGAGAGCGCAAAGTCTCAGTGGTCACCAAGTGCCAGGAGATGTCAGGGTTCCAGTCATAGTAGAGGGAGCTCATTAACACTCCAGGCTTTCAGTTGAGACACCTGAAAGGCCACACTAAGTGTGGCTCGTCTGCCCTAATAAAGCCTAAAATCAAGCCTGACCAGGATCAAGGGGAGCTACTAGGTAAATGCCTGCCAGAATTAACAGCCTATTTATCCAAGGAAAACAGCGTAAATCAGGCTCCTTACAATTTATCATCCAAAGTACAGTAAATATAATGATCACTAATCCCCCAAAATTAGAAATTAAAAATTTCAAATCCCCAAATAAAAAAACTAACCAGTTAGGTGGTATTCGTAAGTCACTGATTTTACGTAGATCATCTTTACAGTCCAGCACAGGGAATATCTGTTTTGCATGTCTCAAGAAAAATGGAAATAAATCATCTACATGAGCTGGAAAATAAAACACCGCATTAACATGTGTTAATCTACATATTAATCATAACCAAAGTTAGTGAGACCTTTTTTCTTACAAACTAAGTTGCAGGGGGGGCGGGCAGGGAATAAAAAGGAAAGTCCTGGAGCAGAGAGACCATCCTTTCCTGGGATCCTGCTCTGTCTTACTTTTTCCTCCAAATTTGTTATATTATCCAGGAAGAAAAAATAAAAGTAAAAACAGGCTGCCAACCACCATTATCTACTCCTTTAGTACTAGAGGAAAAAATCAGCAGAGGTGATAAAAATAAAGAACCCAGAAATATCCATTAGAGAGAAGGCCTGTAGTTGCATGAAGAGAAATACAGGTGCAGACATTTTTTAAACTACAAAGACCACACAAAGAGATAAACAGGAAAATGAATTAATTCCTCAGCAAGAAGTCTCTACAACTTAATGACTCCAAGTCAAAGGTAGGGCCATGTCCCATTCTGCTTTATATCCAGGTTCTACCTCAGCAAAAGTGTAAAAGTCAAATAAACCTGGCTAAGGGAATAAAATGATGTTCTTTTCCATTTTTAATTTTACAGCATGAGCTTTTTCCTGATATGAAGGAGAAAAAAGATAGTGGCAGAAAGAGATAGACTCCACTAGGTGCTAATTCCACCTGGTGAGAGAGCCTACTCTAGTATGGCCTATATTAACAGTGGAGAGCGGACGATGATAGAGCAAGGACCTGGTTTTTCTCCAGGCCAAGATATGGGTGATTTAATAATTATCTCATGGTAGCAAAAGGACCTAGAAAGATCTCTGATCAATGTTCGGGATTATTTACAAAGGATATTACTTGGGCCTTTTCTAAAACAAATAAGCCCCACCTAAAGAAGTAAACACCAAGTACAGGAAGAAACAGAAAACATATTCAACAAGATTTTTAAAACCTCTAAACACTTGCCTGCACTGAAGCAAATATCATTCAAAACAATATGAATGTCCACATCCAGGGAGTGAGACTGCATAATATAATTTCTAAAGCTTATGAAAGCTTGATGGAAAAGACGAGCTGTGGAAAACATAGTGTCAAAATAGGTAGAGGTTAATTTTCACTTAAAATATATATACACACACATGCACACACACATATACACACCCCACATTAAACTCATCAAAAGTGTCATTTTAAATGATTTTCATAACAAATTCGAAAGAATTCTTATTTTCTGTATATAAAGGGTTATCAGTTAGAAATAAATAAGGTAACTGGAAGAAATGTTTTTAAATATATATTTTAGATACATGCAACTTAAAGGGATTGCATTTTCTCAGAAATATACCTCAGTGACATGTCAAATTTAGTTCTTCCATAGCTCAGGAAATAATAGTCACAAACATGAAGATTCCATTTCTTAACATAAAACTTCGATAGTTTCAGAGTTTTTAATGACTCCAAATTCTGTAGTATTTGTTTCTACTGAAAGGCACTGAAATGTTTCATCAGTATTTAAATAACATAAGGGGGGAAGTGGATGTGGCTCAAGCAATTGAGCTCCCGCCTAACACACGGGAGATCCAGGTTCAGTTCTCGGTGCCTCCTGGAGAAGACAAGCAAGACAGTGAGCTGGAGCGACAGGCTGATGAGGTGAGCTGACGCAACAAGATGATGCAACAAGAGACACAAAGAAGAAACACAATGAGAGAGACAACAGGAGTAGGGATCAGGGGTGGCTCAAGTGACTGAGAGCCACTCTCCCACATGGGAGGTCCCAGGTTCAGTTCAGTGCCTCCTAAAGAGATCACAAGCAGACACAGAGAGCACACAGCAAATGGACACAGAATACAGACAGTGAGCACAAACAATGGGGTAAGGAGGAATAAATAAATCTTCTTAAAATAAACAAAAAAATAAATAAATAACACAGGGGAAGTGCATGTGGCTCAAGTGGTTGAGTGCCCGCTTCCCCCCGAACTTCCCAGGTTCAGTTCCTGGTACCTCCCCAAAACAAAAACCAAACAAGCAAACAAACTTAAAAACCAACTCAGGGAAGCCAACGTGGCTCTGCGGTTGGGCACTGGCTTCCCACACACAAGGTCCCGGCTACATACGTATAGGTACATACATAAGTACATATATACACACAAACACAAATATAAACATAAATATCATAAGGACTTTTTGTGCCTAACGAAACTGTTGGGGCAGAGCGACAATTTCCACTTTTGTCTACCCACCCCCAGGTATATTCCAATACAAGCAATGAGGACTCTCCATGCCATGTAATACGGCTCACAAAGTGAGCCTTGCCAGTTCCTTCAAGGCACACAAAGCTCAGGGACATGTCACCAGATGACAGATATGTATAGACTATACAAGATCCATACAATACTAACAAAGCTATACCCTTAGAAGTAATAAACATCATTATGAGATGTGATTAGACTTACCATCCAGTCCGTAATCAGCACTCAGTTTCTGAATTTCTTTTCTCTTATAAAAGTTGTCTAAGATCTTCTTTACTTCATCTGGAAGAAAGGTATCAAAATTTAACTTTTGTTTACTACATCAACAGAGAAATGTCTGAAAAGGAAAAGAAACTCGAAGTCAGAACACTCAAGGCAGTAGTCGACCTACAAAGTACTGAAAGAACTTTAAGATTTTAGTTGCTTACAAGTGCTTTATGGTTAATGGTGCAATGGAGTGTCTAACAAAATAACAAAATCAAATAATGCAAAATGTATTCTTTTATTGCAGAGGAAAGAGCAAGATACTACAAAATTTCTAAGAGGTAGCCCTAGCCTCCATCAAACCACTTTTAGACAACTGTGTTCTAATCTATTTACTTACAACCACTCTGAACATCAAATAGGGCAGCTATTTTTTTGCATGATTTTTCTGTAAACCTACAACTTTTTATGCAAATGATTAAAGGAGCTGGGAATGACCTATAGTTTGAAGATGATACTAGAGAGAATATTTTATTCTGTTCTAGAGGGGAGAATTAAAGTCAGTGGAGATAAGAGAAGCAGATTTCAAAAGTAGTTATATAAGAATTTCCTGACAATTAGACATTGAAAAGGGGTTTCCTCACAAAATGATGGGCTCCTTGTTACCAAATGTACTCAAGCAAGGGTGAGATGACCATATTTTGGGGGTGATATCAGAAAAATTACTGTGCTGTAGGGAAGGCTGAATTAGTTGCCTTGCTGAGTAACACACCACTATAAGTCAATAATTTTCTAGGTGAAAATGCTTTCAATTAAACTGAAATTGTATTAATGCCACAAAGGTCAAAGTAACCCTACTGAACTATTCCATAGAGATGAACATTTTACTGTTCCATCCACACACTGTGCATTTCTGGGAAAGCAGGCCAAAATTAAGGCTGCTGTCTTTGCCCATGAAACACACAAAGGCCAACTGAAAACTCTCAGGAAAGAGCCAACCACATTGTCACCCAATACATACAACACTCATTAAAGAAATTAACCCTGAACATCCATTAACAAAACTGTTTTGCAGAATGAGAGAATTTCAAAGTCACTGATTTAGCTACTAGATTTGCCCATAACTGAATATGAAATATATTATGCATTTTTTCAATGGCAGACCGCTAACCTGATATTTCTGGGTTTCTGTTACTTTGTACCTAGTGGTGGCAACAGTTTCTTTCTCTCTTTTTATTTGGTTTTGTATAGGAATCACACATTTTTCCAGGCTCTTATCTTTTTTTAATTTCCAAATTTTAAAGAACAATCATGCATACCAGACAGGAAAGTTTCTTTTTATTACCAGGAGAAAAATCAGTGACAAGTAAAAGACTGGGAAAAAGAAGTAGGAAAATTCTACTGCTCTATAAATTAAATTCAAACAGAAGGCAAGCCACATTTATTTAGAATTAATCCATTTTATATGACTAACATTCTGTTGTCTTAAGAATAGTGCTACTTTACTCACTTTTAAAAAATTATTAGAGAAGTTGTAGGTTTACAGAAAAATCATGCAAAAATATCAAGTCCCCATATACCATCCAATTATTAACCCCTTGCTATTTTACTCAATTTTTTAAGCAAATTTTTATTCTTTTTTTTCAAAGATACATAGATCACATAATATGTTACATTAAAAAATATAAGAGGTTCCTATACACCCTACTTCCCACTCACCCCACTCCTCCCACATCAGTAAAAGTGTAAGTGGAAAAAAAAATTATAAAAACACCAACTACTGTACAACACTACTTATAACACTATTTATAACAAATGTCCAGAATATGCAAATCTATAGTGACAGAAAGTAGACTAGTGGTTACTTAGGGCTCAGGGAGGGGTGCAACACAGACTACAAATGGGTATGGGGGGAAGCCAATGTGGTTCAAGTTACTGAGCACCCATCTACTACAAGGGAGGTCCCAGGTTCAGTTCCTGGTGCCTCCTGGAGAAGATGAGCAAGACAGCGGGCAGGCATGGCAAGCTGATGCAACATGACAACACAACAAGGAGACACAAAGAGAAAAGACAATGAAAGATACAACAAAGCAGGGAGCTGAAGTCGCTCAAAGGACTGAGCTCCTCTCTCTCACATGGAAGATCCCAGGTTTGGTTTCCGGTGCCACCCAAAGAAAAGACAAGCAGACACAGAGAGCAGAAAGCAAGCACAAACAATGAAGGGGAAGAGGGAATAAATAAATAAAGTAAATCTTTTTAAAAAAAAAATGGGTATGGGGTTTGTTTTCTTGGTGACGAAAATGTTTTAAAATTAAATTATAGTCATGGTTGCACAATCCTGCAAATATACTAAAAATCATGGAATTATATATTTTAAATGGGAAATTTATGGTATGTAAATTATCTCAATAAAGCTGTTTAAAACCATGAATATTACCCACCCAAAAATAATGAGAGGTTTCTCAATATCAAGACTTTATCTAAAAGGATTTTCCAAAATGCATTAATTAAAAAAAAATAATGGTAAAAACAGTAACACAATGGAAAAAGCCCTGAAAAGTTTTTTTAATTTACTACTTAAGCATATGAAAGTTGTTTTTTTTTCCACAAAAATTAAGCTTTAACTGTTCCACTGTTCTTAATGGAATGACCCAAATTTTGTTAAATTACTTCTCATTAAAATCATCAAGTAATTAAAATTAGAGACTCCCTGGATTTCAGTCTCAGTAGAAACTAGTCAGTCATCTCATCTATTAACCAGGCACTTGTTTCTTCCTGCTACTTTTAATAGGAATCGGGGATATAATAGAGGTATGTTTGCTAAAATTTGCTAAAATTAAGAGGCAGGAACCCACTATAAACTCTGAGCCAATTACAATGTATTTTAAAAGATTATACCTTCTTTGGGAGACAAAACAAAATGCTTCAAGCAGTTACTGTTCTAAAATTATTATCTACAAAAAAATTAAAATTTAAAATAAAATAATTATCTACTTTACTCACTCCTCTTACATCCTAAGGAGAAAGTAGGTAGCCATTACTACAGGCTTCTGAATTCTTATCTAGTGTTTTCTCCATTCTGTTAAAATGTTTTCATTCACTTGTTTCATTTACCAGTAACTGAAAGTCCATTAATATTCCAATAATAATTTAATTCCAATGCCAGAACCTTCTAGAAAGACCAACTCTACAGTAGAACAGGTGAAGAAAAGTGATCCGAAATTTTTAGAAGATCTCTAGGATCCAAAAAGGAAAGGCAGAGGAACCATACAAGACCAGAGTCGATCCTGAAGAGATTGTATCAAAGGCCACTGAATAATGACACACAGTCCTGTTCCTTTAATATTACAACTAGTATTACTGCCTTTTCCTTTGATTATGAAGATGTGCTGAAAGACTGTTCCTATGGCAAGGAACTCATACTAAACCTTTCATATTATCACAAAGGGAATTAGGAAACATGGTACAAGAGTTGCTAATGCTGTCACCACAGCATCAGACAGCTGTGCAATCGGCCAGATACCTCTGGTTTGCCTGCTTCTCTCTCAGATGATTGGAGTGACAGCATTAAGACACAAGAGCCTAAGCTGTTCCCTACACCCCCAAATGAGTCTATGTCTGATACATTCACATCAAATCACACAGGTTGAGCCTTTGCTCTTCTATAAGGTTCCTCTTGAAACCAAAAGCATAATGCCCATGCAGGCAGCTAGATATGCTGAAAGGTAATAATCTCTGGTCAGAAAATTGTCACCAAATGATCTTGACCCCCTTACCACTACCCACTAATTCTGCCCTTCCCAAATGGTATGCCTGATATGCCAGGCTAAGCATTTTGACAAGCTTCCTCAAAACTCTGACTCCAGTCCACCCTAGTAACAGGAAATGCCATCAACCTCCCTGCCACACCCTACCAGTCCAAGTCTCAATCTGTATCTACCAATCTACCAAGACTATCAGAAACCTACCAGACTGGGAAGCAGATGTGGCTTAAGCAATTGGACTTCTGCCTACCACATGGGAGGTCCCAGGTTTGGTTCCCAGTGCCTCCTAAAGAAGGCGAGCTGGTACAACAGCAGGCACGGTAAGCTGATGCAACAAAATAATGCAACTAAGAGACACAAAGAGTAAAGACAATGAGAGACACAGCAAACCAGGGAGCTGAGATGGCTCAAGCGACTGAGTGCCTCTCTCCCACATGGAAGGTCCCAGGTTCATTCCTGGTGCCTCCTAAAGAGAAGACGTTCAGACACAGAAAGCAGAGAGTAACCTCAAACAACGAGGGAGGGAGGAGTGAAAATAAAATCTTTTAAAAGGGGGGGAGGCTGTTTAAAAAATAGAAAGAAACCTACCAGAAAACTCTACAACCTGCCTCGATTAACCTGACACCGTCTCTAAGAATTATAGCTGCAAACCCACGGTTATTGTTTGTTGCTGCTACCTCCTGTAAACATGGCAGTAATAAATTAAAAAATCAGAATCACAAGGGGGGAGTGGTGGGGTGGGGGTGGTGGGGTTGAATGGGACCTCATATATTTTTTTAATGTAATATTTTTACAAAATCAATAAAATAAAAAAAATCAGAATCATAGTGGCAAACTTGGCCCAGTGGTTAGGTTGTCCGTCTACCACATGTGAGGTCCGCGGTTCAAACCCCGGGCCTCCTTGACCAGTGTGGCCCATGCGCAGGGCTGATGCGCACAAGGAGTGCCCTGCCACGCAGGAGTGTCCCCGCGTAGGGGAGCCCCATGCGCAAGGAGTGTGCCCCGTAAGGAGAGCTGCCCAGTGCAAAAGAAAGTGCAGCCTGCCCAAGAATGGAGCCACACACATGGAGAGCTGACACAACAAGATGACACAACAAAAAGAAACACAGATTCCTGTGCCACTGACAACAACAGAAGTGGACAAAGAAGACGCAGCAAATAGACACAGAGAACAGACAACTGGGGTGGGGTGGGGGGGAAGGGGAGAGAAATAAATAAATCTTTTAAAAAAAAAATCAGAATCAGTGAATGCTCTGGATGTACATGTGTCAACTGTGGACAGTCAGGGTGCTATAATACCTTCCTTCTTCACTGTTCCACCTGAGACAACCCAAAGCTTCCAGCTTAGTCAACCTTTTCAGAAAGAGGAGGGTCACTCTTCCATCAAAGGTAACTGTACTTCAATGATAGAACTTCCAAACACTTAAAAATTCCTAAAAAGGTGCTCACTTCAGCAGTGCATATACTAAAATCAGAATGATACAGAAAAGATTAGCATGGCCCCTGCACAAGGATGACATGCAAAATTTGTGAAGCATTCCAAAATTTGGGAAGCAGATGTGGCTCAAGCAGCTGGGCACCAGCCTACCACATGGGAGGATCCAGGTTTGGTTCCTGGTACCTCCTAAAGAAGACGAGCAAGACAGCAAGCTGATGCAGCAAGATGATGACACAACAAGGAAACGCAATGAGACACATAACAAGCAAGGAGTGGAGGTGGCTCAAGTGATTGGGTATCTCCTTCCCACATGGGAGGTCCTGAATTTGGTTCCCTGTGCCTCCTGAAAAAAAAGAAGACAAACACACACAGAGAGTAGAGAGCGAGTGCAAAAGCCAATGGGGGGATGGGGGGGGGTAAATAAATAAAACAAATATTTAAAAAAAAATCCTAAAAATGCCCAAAAGGCTTAAAAACAGTGCTTTACTGGAGCCAACTATGAGTAGAAATATACTTAAGGAATTTTATACCAGCTATTATTAGCCCAAAGAAAGCAAGGCTTAGAAAAAAATTCTGCGCTTGTACAATAATTTAAAAGTACATATACTTTTTTGTTAAATCCTCACATCAACAAAATAAACAGGTGGGACAGTTTGTCTGTATTCCTAGGGAAACAGTGTTTCCAGTTTCCACACATCAAAGAGTCTACTTCAGGGTACAATCCAGCAGCTATATTCCGTTTTTCAAAGTACCTTGTCAAGCAAGTAATGATGATTTTCACAACAATCCAGTTAGATCAGCAGGGAAAATATTATTCCCATTTTACCTATTAGGAAATGGAGAAAAGGTAAATGAATTGTAAACCAGGTATGTCATGGAAGTGCTGTGTGCACCATCTTTCTAGTTACAGTCTGTCTATATCCATGGGGTTAAATATTACAAGTAAATAGGGAAAAAACATATATATATATATATAGCATCTGTTGTGTGTTTAGAAGTATTTGTTGAACAACTGAGTAAAGATATCAGACTGTGGACAGAGCAGTGAACCCTGAAACCCACATGGAATCTGTTGTACATTCACCAATTAAGCAATTAGAGGTGGGAAGAATTTTGCTGCAAGGAAAACCTAGGATGCTAAGAAAGCTTAGAAACTTAACCTCCTCTCTAGTTAGAAAGCAACAGTAAAGCTACTTTTAAGAACCAGAAAGACTTGGCCCAGTGGTTAAGGCGTCTGCCTACCACATGGGAGGTCCAGGGCTCAAACCCCGGGCCTCCTGACCTGTGTGGAGCTGGCCCATGCGCAGTGCTGATGCGCACAAGGAGTGCCCTGCCACACAGGGGTGTCCCCCGCATAGGGGAGCCCCATGAGCGAGGAGTGTGCCCCGTAAGGAGGCCACCCAGCATGAAAAAAGCACAGCCCGCCCAGAAATGGCGCTGCACACACGGAGAGCTGACACAAGATGATGCAACAAAAAGAGACACAGAAGAACACACAGTGAAGAGACACAGAGAGCAGACATGGGGGGGGGGAGGGGGAAGGGAAGAGAAATAAAAATTAAAAAAAAAAAGAACCAGAAGGAGTCAGCTAGATTAAAATGAAGGGCTGCTCTTTGAAGAGAAAGCTGTTGCCTGTGCTCCAGCTCTTCCCGCCTCCTAACGCAGCCACCCCCAGCTATAGCTCTTAAGGACACCAGAAAGACCACATGAGAAACTTGAGAAAAGTGGAGATACCAGATACGCAGCTAGATATATATGTCCAGGGTGAATGAAAGAAGTCCAGGTTAGAAATAATGATCTGAGAAGAATTAACTTATAAATTAAATGTTAACTACAGGAGAGAAGAGGAGACACCCCAGGGAGAGCATGTAGAATAATCATCATCCTCTTGCAATGATAAAAGGATCATTCTACTAAATTCAACATCTGGACCAATGCCAGTTAAGGGAAATGAAAAATCACCCAGCATACACTGACCCAATAGGGTATCTAAAGATTCTCCAAAAGAAGAAAACCTGGTGCGGACAATCCAAGTCATCATTCTATCTCCTTCTTGGGAGTATCAGTGAAAGATCTATCAAGACTAATTAGAACAGCAAAGACATTTACATTGTCAGGTAAATTGGAACCCCAGGACAATACAAGGAGTTACTTATACGTGAATACAATAAATAAAACAAATTATTCTATGCAATTACCATTTGTTAAAAAAATAATAACATAGTCCCAAACTCCAAGCATTAACATTCGTTTGGAAGAACGGGTCCAAGAATAACATCTTGGGAGTTCCATTACGTTTTCAGTGAAAGTAAAGTACCTCTTCTCTGAAAAACAAGATCAAACCCACAGCATGTCGTAATCTCCATATTTTAAAATTACAACAAGGAGGCACTGATACTCCCAGTTAAAGTGAACTGCCTGAAGACAGCGACTAGGTAAGTGTTCCACAGAGTTATAGCTTTCCCTTCTCAGCCTGCCAAACACTTCATTTGGTCAAATGACTTCCCTTCCTCCCTAATCAACCAGAAATAAAAAAGTATAACCATATAATCCGAAACTGCACAGGCCCCTTGGAAACGTTTACAAGCCTCTCCCTCCTCCTCAAGTCCATCCAACATTAGTTTTGGGGATAAATCCCAGTGCCACTTGCTGATGCTCAGCTTTTTCGTCCTCTGTGGAGCCCCGGATGATAAGAGTACCTACCACCTTATTGTATTCTACCTTACGTTACGGTTATCCACATGTCCTGACGCCCCACACCACCGTAAGTTCCTTGAGAGAAGAGCTGAATCCGAGTCGGTGTCCCATCGGCCACCACCACAAAGCCTCGACTACGCTGGCGCTCAGGCAATGACAATTCTGAAAAAAGTCACCCTCTGACTTCAAACACGCACACACACACCTTTATTTTCTCGAGGACATCGTTCTGGGAAGCGGTGGAAACACAAAACAACGGTAGAAAAACCCGGTCGTCCACCAAACGACTCAAAAAAAAAAAAAAAGGTGAATAGTCATAACACAAAAAGGTTTAAGCCATTCAAAGGAGAGAAGCGAAAGAGTAAAGGCTGCTTCTGGGGCGGGATGTTAAGGATGAATCAGGAACAACTCCAAATTCGAGCGGTTCACAAACCAGTGAGGAGGCAGACATCGGCACGACGACAAGGCTCGAGGGGATCTCGGGGCACCAAGGGGGTGCGGCTTCCCCCCGGCCGGGCCGGGGCTGGGCAGACCCTTCTCCCCCACCCCACCCACGTCGCCTTCGACTCGCTCCTGTACTCACTCTTGTCCAGAGGCCGGGTTAGCTCAGCCCCGACGTCGCCATCCGCGCTGGGGCCCTGAGGTTTCACAGTCAGGGGGACGAACAAGGACGTGTTCGGGGCTTTGGAGCCACCCGAGGCAGAGGAGGCGGCGGCGGCGAGGGCAGGAACGCGCCCCGGAACCCCGGGAAAGCGCCCACTGTGGGCGCGAAAGGAAGAGCAGACAGCTGCCAGGTGCCCAGCCTGGCGCCCTGCCGGGAGCCGAGCCCACCACAGGGTACACCGCGGGAAGGACATTGAGAAGCAGGGAGCTGCCCCCGGACGCAGCAGTGGCCAGTGACGCACACCGCCCGCTCCTGCTGTCCAGAAAGACCCAGACCAAGCCGGGAAGCTGCCTAGGAAAATGCCTGATCAATAAGGTAAAATTGGTGACGCAGTACTGCTCTTAAAGGGAAGGAGAAGCTCGGACGTGAAACATCAGTAATGATAACCTTTTGTTCTCTCTTTCCTTTCATTGAAGAGTTGGACTAGCTTACTCTACGGAAGGGTAAATAATCAGGCATATTTGCGGATGTCTCAGGTGAGAGTCAGGGGCCTGTGAGCTGTGCCACGTGAGGGCAAACTGGCCTGTTAGGTAAGCGGGTGTCCAGAAGCACGTGGGCAGTTTGCTGCGCTGCTGACTGGGACAGGGGCTGTTTGTACTGTGGGGCATGAGCCTGGCCTTCAGGCTCGAATGCCAAAGATCATTCTCCAAAGGTTTCTTGGATTATGAGCTTTTGCTTCCCAATCGGGTAAAGTGATACTGATACTGAGCGAAAGTAGGTTCTTTTTTTCCAGTGAGTCTTTCTGCTTTTTCTCACCCCTCCCCCCTCCCCCCTCCCCTGCCCCGCATGGCTCCCTCATCTGTTTGCTCCTTGTTTTTGCTCATTTTCTGCTCTTTCTTCTTTAGGGGACACAAACCAAACCCGGGCCTAGGTCTGCGCCCAACTGCCTGAGCCACATGAGCTCCTCTCCCAAGGAGTACTTAGAGCCAATTCTTGGGACACCAGGGTTTTCAAAGAGAGAGCGCGTAGTTTATTGGTTTTATAAGCAATGGAGCATAATGTACCTTCTGGCCAAAAGTACTTCCTGGATCTGTAGAAATTCTGATATTTTATAACATCAGGGTGCCAATGAATAACTGGGGTGGAACTAGACACGTGTTCTTTCATAAACAAGCGTTCAGGACGGGTATGGTAGCAAAGGAGGGTCAGTCTCAAGGATTTGGATAGGAATATTAACAACAAAGGTCAGTTAAAAGGTCTTTCATATGGATATTAAGCAAGTGGGTGGAGTGGGTTACCATCCCGAAAGTAAGTAAACACAAGGGTGAGCCTAATCTATAAACAAAGATAAAGTCAATCTAGAATTACCATTGTAGAATTTGAGAGAGGTTCAGTTATTTGCGTATAGAGAGGCCGGGACTCAGGAATGATTTTGAGAAGGAAAAATGGTTTATTGACTGCCGGCCAGACTCTGGAGCTTTCTGTTTCAATCCCGAGCCCTGAACAAGATTTTTGAGTCCCTTCTATACAGCGAGGAAAGGCCAAATGGTTCTTTTGTTTCAGTTCTCAATAGGCTTGAATTAGCATATATTTTCCACATCGTAGGTAAGCTTTTAGCATGGACCTCATACATTCTAGATAAGCTTTTAGCTCGTTTGGTTTGCATTTCCCCTGAATATTCAAAGTCTATAGAATTTGCATTGATAAACTGTTTCCTGGGACTGGAGTGGTTGCCATGGTCACCAAGGGCAGGACTGCAGCCCCCCATCATCCCACACCCACATGTCAGGACAGACAGCTTAGGTTAAGGTTATCTCCGAAGAGACAAAGAGCCTCCCGCCCATAGCCCACATCACCATTACCAAGGTAAGAGTACACAAGGGTGGTGTTAAATCTAGAGTAACCATGTGTAGGGTGAGACAACTCTAGCTAGCTTCAGTAATTTCAGATATTAACTGTTTGCAATATATTTTATAAAAGGATCTTTATAATGATTTAGTAATCATAATCATTTGTTAATTCTTAACCCTTGGTTACAAACATGATCTGTCATTCAAGAGTTACTAAGAAATTTTGTTCTACAAATTCTTAGGTAAAATGCATTGTATGACATTATGTGTAAGTACTTGTATTTTAACGTGATGTCATTCTAGAAGCTAGTATGTCAACTCTGCATGGCAAAATGTGTCCTCAGCACCCTATTCAAAGTTCAATTTCATTTACATTAGTGGAATGCTGTGGCCTCTAATAAGGCTGCAAGATATTTAATTCAAAATATGCTGATAGTTTTTCACATCTCTTAAAACATTAAAACATTAAGATTCTTGTAACTTGAAGAAAACTGATATCGTGTATCAAATAGGATCCCAGTAATAGTTTGCTACTTGCTTATTATTGACAGAGAACTTTTTTGAACTCCAGAGATACAAGTAGTATGGTTTCTTGCCTTCAAAGAACTTTTGATCAGGTCTTGTTAAAAATAGTACATGTTAAGTAGTGTAGATATTTATTACTCTCATAGGCTAAGGAGAATTCAGAGACTGGAGCAATATCAGAACCATAAGGAAATTTCTTACAGACTTAAAAACAATAGGGAGTGGATATGGCTCAAGCTATTGGGTGCCCGCTTCTACGTGGGAGGTCCCAGGGTTGGGTCCATTGCCTCCTAAAGATGAGCAGATGCCGTAGCAGGCAAGACCCCACAACCAGCAGGCCCCACAACCGACAGATGCTGCAATGAGCAGACAATACAACCAGCAGGGAGCAGAAGTGGCTCAAGCGGTTGGGCACTCGCCTCCCACAATGGAGGTCCTGGTTTTGGTTCCCGGTGCCTCCTAAAGAAGACAAGCAGACAATAAGCAGACAGACAAGGGACCCATCTCAGGGTGGCGGGTGGGCGGGATATAAAATAAAAATAAATAAAAGATACAGAAAATCATAAGTTTAAGCATTTAGAAGAAAACTTCATAAAAAAAAACACAAGAAGTGGTAAGAAAATTCTAGTCAGAAAAAAATGATGTAATGAGGCAGGCTAGAATAGGGACCTGAGGGGAAGGAAAGATGTCATAGTGTAAGAAACAGATTAGTTTAGTTTTCACATAAAGGAAGAAAATATTGATTAATGTAAACTGGCAGCCTATTGCCTCAGTCTCCCACTCCCAGGTTAAGCAGGAACAAGGGAAACCAGCTTAAGCCAGTCCTATAGGCAGTAAAAAAGATACCCAAGAAACAGCTAAGTCAATACCAATTCAGCACTAAATTCCATTCCTTATTTGGCAAAGGGGAGCAGGTAAAAACTAAAATGGTTGGAATGTGATGGGGGAAGCGGTTAATCACAAACTTTTGCCTGGGAAAGTTGGATCTTCTTGGATAGGCTGTAATTTCTGAAGTATCCAATCTATGCAGACACAGAGGAAGGGCTTGCATGCTAGGTTTAGGGGTATACATTGTGTCATTTTTCTTTGTTCAGGGCGCCAGCCACATTTTCTAGTTGTGCGCCCCTTCTTGCAAGATTGAGAATAAATTCTTTTCTTCTCCACGATCGGGTGAGCCTTATTTTCTTCCAGAAGATTTCTTTCTAACAATAGAAAGGCACTAGGGCAACAAAGATAAAACATCCAGTCCTATGAACCTCCTGCTCACGGATCGCTCATCTTTGCTTGTACATGCAACAAAGAGCCACCAATGATAACGGAAAGTCCCACCAACAAGAGAGATGTCAGCTGCCCAAAGTCGGGTGCTGAGGGCAACAGATAATGAGAAGTCCATTCCTACCCCCTCCCCTGACCCTCACTCAGGCTGGCCAACATATAGAACCAATGAGAATGTTTCCAATCTTTTTGCTGCGAGACCCTGTTACTTGAGAACAAAGTCATAACTGTTACAACCAAATAGCCCACCAAAGACCATAGCCGTGAGGTCCCATTTGAAAGTCCCAGGCTCAAAAGTCCTGGATAATCCAAACAGAAAGGCCTCTCTACTGGTTCCCTGAAACCTAACTGGTGAAGGTAGAAAGGTAACCAATCAGGATAGCAAATAGCTGGGGTCCCTCCCCAGCATGAGGTAAAGGGAGGAGGAAAGGTTAAAAAAGGCCAAAACGCTTTACTCCCTTGCCTACCAAACCAAACCAAACAAACGAAAACAGTCTATTTGAATGGCATCCAGCCCCTTCCTAATTTGGCCCTCCTTAAATGCCTTTTCCAGCCTCATCTCTCTACTCCTCATATCCACCATTCTGTTCATGCCTGAACTACACACCAGTTATGGAGTCATAAGTTTTACCTCTGTAAACCTCAGGTGCCTCTCCTTTGTACTTCCAAGTACCTAGTATAGCCTTTATCACAGCACTAAACTGTATCATAATCTTGTCCCTAGATCAGTGGTTATAAAACTTTAGGGTGCATCAAAATCATTTAGAAAGCTTGTTAAAGAAAAGAGTTTAGGGCCCCATCCCCAGAGTATCTGATTCAGTAGGTCTGGATTGGAGTCAGAGAATTTACATTTTTAACATCTTACTAGTCAGGGGACCAGACTCTGAGAAACATTTTTCAGGATTATAGTTCCTCAGGGTATTGCCAATGTTACTCTCCAGAATTTAGTACACAGTAAACATTTGCTGAATGCATGCATGGATAGAGATGAATAGAGCTATAAATGGGGAGAAAGAAAGTGGGAGAACTTAAAAATAACCAAAGTGGACAGGAATAAAATAAGTTCTTCTCCCTTCTTTGCTTTTGTTTTTTTTTTCTCCCAAATGGTATACAAAATTTGATTTTGAAATTATGTCATTGCCTTTGCAATGTCTCAAATTCTGAAAATAATGTTTTTATTGTGGTAATGTGACAAAACTTGCCATTTAAACCATTTTTAAGTATACAATTCTATGGCAGTTAATTACATTCACAATATGCAAGCACCACCACCATCCATTATCAAAATTTCTTGTCATGACAAAAATTTTATACCTGTTAAAGCAATAATTCTCCATCTCCCTGGCCCCAATAACTTCTTATCTCCTTTCTGTCTACATAATTTTGCCTATTCTAGATTCACATATAGTGGAATCATACAATATTTGTCCTTTTGTATCTGGCATATTTCATTTAGAATAATGTTTCCAAGGTTCATCCAGAACTTCATTCCTTTTGTGGCTTAATAATATTCCACTATTGTGGCAGTTTGAAATTCTTTTATGAATCCCAAAAAGAGAAAAATTATGCTTTTGAACTAATCCATTCCTGTGGGTATGAGACCCTTTTGATTGGACTATGCCAGTGAGGCGTGACTCATGTTGAGTCTCCACCCCTTGCTGTCTCTCAGTGGAGACGCAGAGAGAACACACTCGGGAAAAGCAGAGGTCTGCCATATTTGATCCTGCAGTGTGAGAGAAAGCACTCCAGTTTCACCCAAAGCTAAGCTCAAGGAGAGGCCTCGGTGACTGTGGCAGTTTGAAATTATTTTATGAATCCCAGAAAGAGAAAATACTGTGTAAACCAATTTATTCCTCTGGGTATGATACCCTTTGATTGCATTGTATTCAGTTGAGGGGGCTTTGATTAGATTACTTGATAAGATTGATTTCTGATAATCAAGACTTTCTTCTGTCATTTTACAATTTAGTCTTTGTAACTCATACCTTAATTCTTCCATTAACACTTTCATATTTCCTGGCTTTTTATATTATATCATATTGAGTCCCTTCTCATTTTTATCTGGATATATTTGTCATATATTTTCCATGTGGTTATGATGGAATTAAAATTTAACATCCTAAATATATACCTATCGTATTTGATTTGATACCAACCTGACTAATACATATACACTGGTCCTATACTCCTTCAAACGACCATTCTTTGTTCTTGTTACAAATTATATCTTTGTACACTGTTTGTCCAATAGCATAGATTTATTGTTACTTTTTACCTATTTGCATTTTAGCACCTGTAAGTAGTAAGAATTGGAATTACAAAAAATAATTTTTGTACATAAAAAAATACGACACAGTAGTATTGGCATTTATAATTACCCAAATATTTACCTTTACCGGAGTTCTTTATTTCATTATACCACTTTTTTTTTTTAAGATTTATTTATTTATTTATTTCTCTCCCCTTCTCCCCCCTGCCCCAGTTGTCTGTTCTCTGTGTCTATTTGCTGCGTGTTCTTTGTCTGCTTCTGTTGTTGTCAGCGGCACGGGAATCTGTTGTCTCTTTTTGTTGCATCATCTTGTTGTGTCAGCTCTCCCTGTGTGCAGCACCATTCCTGGGCAGGCTGAACTTACTTTTGCGCTGGGCGGCTCTCCTTACGGGGCATACTCCTTGTGCGTGGGACTCATCTACACGGGGACACCACTGCATGGCACAGCACTCCTTGCACGCATCAGTGCTGCGTGTAGGCCAGCTCCACATGGGTCGAACTACTTTGTCTTTGTTGTTGTTTTAATTTCTTTTAATGTTTAATTTTTTATGTATATATTTCTTCATTGTTATTTGGGTATGTCTTAGTCTCACATTCATTTTTTTTTTTTAAGTCTTGCAGGGTATACAATTCTTGGTTGGTGGTGGTTTTCTTGGTTTTTTAAAAAAGATTTATTTATTTATTTCTCTGCCTTCCCCCCCCCCCCCCCGGTTGTCTGCTGTATCCATTCACTGTGTGTTCCTCTGTGACTGCTTCCATCCTTATCAGCGGCACTGGGAATCTGTGTTTCCTTTCTTGTTGCATCACCTTGCTGCATCAGCTCTCCATGTGTGTGGTGCCATTCTTGGGCAGGCTGCACTTTCTTTCGCACTGGGCAACTCTCTTTCAGGACGCATTCCTTGTGCGTGGGGCTCCCTTACACAGGGGACATCCTTGTATGGCACGGCACTCCCTGCACGCATCAGCACTGCACGTGGGCCAGCTCCACGTGGGTCAAGGAGGCCCGGGGTTTGAACCGCAGACCTCCCATGTGGTAGGCGAATGCCCCATCCATTGGGCCAAGTCTGCTTCCTTTCTGTGAGCATTTTTAGTATTTCAAACCCACTGTCTTCCTGCCTCCATGATTTCTGATGAGAAATCAGCACTTTTTTAAAAAAATTTTTTTATTCATTTTTAAAAATATTACATTCAAAAAATATGAGTTCCCATTCAACCCCACCGCCCCCACAGCAACACTCTTTCCCACCATCATGACACATCCATGCATTTGGTAAGTACATCTCTGGGCATCGCTGCACCTCATGGTCAGTAGTCCACATCATAGCCCATACTCTCCCATGGAGAAATCAGCACTTAATCTAACAGGGGTTCCCTTGTACATAACAAGTTGCTTTTCTCTTGCAGCTTTCAGAACTCTCTCATTGTCCTTGGCATTCTACAGTTTGATCAATATGTGATGGTACATATTTCTCTTCAAGTTTATCCTATTTAGTATTCTCTGGGCTCTTAGATATGCATATTCACGTATTTTCCTAAGTTTGGGAAGTTTTCTGCCATTATTTCTTTGACTGTCTCTTCTACTTTCTTCTCATTCTAGAACTCACATAATGTATATATTGGTAGTTTTGCTTTTTATAATTTTTTCTTTCTGCTCCTCAGAGTACCTGATTTCAATTGCCTTGTCTTCGAGTTCACAGATTCTTTTCTTCTGCTAGCTCCAATCTGCTGTTCAAACATTCCTGGGTATTTTTCATTTCAGTTATTGTGGTCTTCAACTTCAGTAGTTCTGTTAGGTTCCTTTTTATGATTTCTGTCAGAGTTCCCCGCTTACAAGGTTTGTAATGATTAAGAGATCATAAGGGCTGCGGACTTGGCCCAGTGGTTAGGGCGTCCGCCTACCACATGGGAGGTCCACGGTTCAAACCCCGGGCCTCCTTGACCCTCGTGGAGCTGGCCCATGCGCATTTCGGATGTCCCCGCATTTCGGATGTCCCCGCGTAGGGGAGCCCCACGCACAAGGAGTGCGCCCCATAAGGAGAGCCACCCAGCGCAAAAGAAAGTGCAGCCTGACCAGGAATTGGCGCCTCACACAGGGAGAGCTGACACAACAAGATGACGTAACCAAAAGAAACAGATTCCCTACTGCTGACAACAGAAGCAGACAAAGAAGACGCAGCAAATAGACACAGGGAACAGACAACCAGGGTGGGGCCGGGGGGGGGAGAGGAAGGGAGAGAAATAAATAAATCTTCAAAAAAAAACTTAAAAAAAAAAAGAGGTCGTAAGGCTGTGACTCCCTTCTGTTCCATTGAGCAAGATGCCTATGTGTGCAGAACAGTGTATTCCCCCCCAAGGATAAGTCTTATTACAGTGGGACTGGAGCAGATAAGGACTCATCCCTTCCAGACACCAGGATTCCAAGAATACCCTACCTCCTAGCCCACTAACCCCAAGCCATGAAGGAGAAGAATTCACTTTTACAGCCTCTTATTAACCAGAGCTATAGTCAGAGTCTAGCCCCCTCCCCTCCAACTAATGTTTTCCGGCCTATTGACGTACTTCCTGCCTATTGATGTACTGTATAAATTCACGTCTGCACTCTTCAGATCCCCTCCATTGGGAGAGTCTCCCAATAAACTGCCTGCCTGCCTGCAATCCTCGTCTCAATGTCCTAGTGAGTGCCACTTTTTAAAAAATATTCTCCTGTTCATTGTTTTTCATGATATCCATTAGTTCTTTCTCTGTATTTTCCTTCATCTCCTTGAGCATACTGAAGATATTTAAGTCTTTGTCCAATATGTCCATGTCTGGTCTTCTTCATTGATGTTGTCTGGATTTTTGTTATGGTTTGTTGTGTTGTTTTTGTTTTTTGTTTTTTTGGTTTGTTTTTTTGCATGGGCCATTGTTTCCTATTTCTTTGTCTTGTAATTTTTTTTGCATATTATATATTTAAATATTTTTAAATAACTCTGAGATTTATTCCTTGAGATGTCCGTTTCTTGAGTTTATATCCAGCTAGTGATAGGACAGAGATTTTGAGTTTCAGGAGCAAACAAAACCAAGTAAACGTAAGCAAAAACCACTTCCATCATCTTTGCAAATTGGCTTTGTGTTGGCTGGTGCTCTCCTGCAGAATTCAGCACTTCTATCAGGAAGAGCAGATTAAGGCAAATGCAAAATGCAGTGTCTTCCTTGTCTTTTCTGAGCCTGTAGCTTGTCCTGGCCTTGTGCTTGTTAGTAGCCATAGGAGTTCCCCTGTTCATAGTTTGAATGCCCCCTTTACTTCCTAGAAAACAGATCTCCCTCTCCTGAGTGTTCCACTGCAGAACTTAAAGCCGGTAAGACTTTTCCCCAGGTGCCTGCCTCAATGGTTTCTTACATTGCTTTGTCTCAAGCTGCTTTTGCCTGGAGGGAAGATTTGGGAAGTGGGGGAAGCATGCCAGAGAGAAGTTCCCGAAATCAGTCAGCTGTAACAAGCCAGAGACCCACAAAGAAAGCACTGGCCAGCTCCAAATTTCTCTGGGGAGTGGATGAAGGAGAGTCCAGGAAGAGGACCTGAAGCTTCTTCCATGGATCCCCAAAGCTTTGCCTTCTTGACTTGGAACCCATCCGGCAAATGCCCTTCAGCTGCACTCTTCACCTCTGGAAGCACACTGTCTTAAGTCTCCTCAGCCCCCTTTGTTGGGGCAGGGCAGATGAATGGCCACCCTCAGAGAAGAGGGCTCCCAGTAATCCGAAGTAGCTAATCAAAAGTAGTGGTCAAAAAAAATAAAAGCAATGGTCAGTGTTTGTACTGTCCACTTCCCCTGCTCCCCAGGATCTTAGAGAGATAGATGTATATCTTCTTCTCCGGCACCATCAAGTTTGCCAGGATAGGACCCCGTTACTGCCTGTGGTGAGTGTTGGGGATGCACAATGGTAACCATCATATGGGGAGAGCAGTTTATTGGTTTTCACTGCAAAACCAGCCTCTTCCTCCCACTCTTCCCTGGATGCCATACTATGTTTTACTATACACTGGAGTTTTAAAATATTTGATTAAGACAGTTCCTACCTGTTTAATAGTTGTTCTAGTAGGCACTGATTCCTGATTCAGAAGATACCTGGAGCTTCTTACTCTGCCATCTTGCCGCAATTCCTTTATTGATCAATTTTGAGATAACTTTTATATGATGCAAAGTAGGCATACGACTTCATTCTTTTGCACATGTAAATAGTTTTCCCAAAGAGACTATTCTTTCCTCTTTCAATGGACTTGACACTTTTGAAAAAAGTCAGTGGGAGGGGGAGGGAGTGGGGCATATGGGAATCCCCTATATTTTATATTTAACACTTATGTAATCTAAAGTTTCTTTAAAATAATTAATTTTTTAAAAAGTCACTTGGGCTGGACCTCCAGTAAGATGGTGGACTAGAAAGACACAGGACTCTCTTCTCTCCCATAAAAATAGCTAGAGGACAAACAGAAACGGCCTGGGGGGAAAATATTCTAGGGCATAGGACACCAGGGGAAGGCTGGATACTGCCCAGAGGAGAGGGGGCAAAGGAAAAGAATCTTGATGGCAGACTGTGAGTTAAAAGCCGCAGCTGCAAATGCCAGGGTGCTCTCCCCACACTATAGCCACATTTGAATTCTTGGGCCTCGGAGATGGAGGTTACAGATGAAGGAGGCCATTGGGATCCACCTCCCTAGAAGATGGGAGAGAGAGGAATACAGACTAAGGCTGACATAGTTTTTGACCCACAAATTGGGTCTACTTTGTCCCACGAGCCCTGCCAGGCCAAGTGGGGCCACACCATTGTTTGCCTTGGAAGCCAGTAAGGGACTAAAGAGATCTGGCCCTCTCAATCTCCCTCTCTATTGACCAGGACTGGTTGTTAAGGATGTAGAGGGGAGTGGAATTACTTCCTACTTAGGAAAAGGAAGGGGCTACCCGCAAAGGTTAGAGAATAGCCTCTGAGAAAATTGAATTATGAGGCTCTTAGCCTCCAGGCAGGAGTGTCTGTTACATTGATCCAGTGTAGCAGCAATCACACCCTGACCAGGCATTAACTGACAGGGCTGCCAAAGAGTGCCATCTGCTGGCAGAACAAAGAAGTACAAATGAAAAAAATTAGATTAAAGTAAGAGAGGCTTTTTTTGGCCTTTATAGCCTCCTTGCCCAAGGCCCTAGGAAGTGGATCTGCAGCTCATTACTGAGTCCAGGGCCCAAATCTGAGCACTGAACAGGGACAATCCTAAAGGCCCAGAACAGGTTGAACCAAGAATCAAAAAGCAGGTGTAACACACAGCATCCCACCACTAAAACCCTAAAAAAGAGAGAGAAATTGAACATCTGAGTAAACTCACCACCCTAATCAGATGCCTAGACATCAGCAAAAAGTTACAAGCCATACTAAGAAAATGGAAAAAATGGCTCAAGCAAAGGAATATATCCAAGCCTTAGAAGAGATACAGGATTTGAGATAACTAATTAATGAGATGCACACACATTTCCAAAATTAAGTTGAAAGACAATATGGCTAAAGAGATAAAGATACTGCCAGCTGTGGCTCAAGCAATTAAGTTCCTGTTTACCATATGGAGGACCTAAGTTCCATCCCTGAGACCTCCTGGTAAAAAAAGAAAAAAGGCATCCCAGACCTGCATGGTGAGGCACAGGTCCCCAACCGGGGAAGCAATGCACCAAAAAGACAATGATGCAACCACATGGAAAAAAAAAAAGACACTGAGCTAACACAAAGAAGATTTTGAAAACGTGAATAAAAAAGCAACAGATGGGGGGAAGCAGACTTGGTCCAATGGATACGGCGTCTGCCTACGACATGGGAGGTCCACAGTTCAAACCCTGGGCCTCCTTGACCCGTGTGGAGCTGGCCCATGTGCAATACTGATGCACACAAGGATGCCCTGCCACGCAGGGGTGTCCCCTGTGTAGGGGAACCCACGCACAAGGAGTGCGCCCCATAAGGAGAACCGCCCAGTGTGAAAGAAAGCACAGCCTGCCCAAGAATGGCGCCACACACACAGAGAGCTGACATAACAAGATGACGCAAGAAAAAGAAACACAGATTCCCGGTGCTGATAAGGATGGAAGTGGCCACAGAAGAACACACAGCGAATGGACACAGAGAGCAGACAACCTGGGGGGGGGGGGGGCGTGGAGAGAAATAAATAAATAAATCTTTAAAATAAAAAAGCAACAGATGGGAGTGAATGTGGCTAAGTGGCTGAGCACCTGCTTCCCACATGGGAGGTCCCAGGCTCGGTCCCCAGTGCCTGCTAAAAATAAACAGTGAACAAACAAACAACTCAGGGGAGTCGATGTGGCTCAGTGGTTGAGTGCTGGCTTCCCACATACAGGTTCAATACATAGCCCAGGTACCTGAAAAAAAAAAGAATAACAGAGCTCATGAGAATGAAAAACTCAACAGGTGAGATAAAAAACATATCAGAGGCATTCAACAACAGACTTGAAATGATAGAAAAAAGAATAAGTGATACTGAAGATAAAACAGCTGAAATTGAAAAGAATGGAAAAACTAGAGCAGAGACTCCGGGAATTGAATGATAACATGAAACACAACAACTTATGTGTTATAGTAGTTCAAGAAGGAGAAGTGAAGGGAAAAGAGACAGAAAGAGTATTTGAAGAAATAACAGCTGAAAATTTCCAAACTCTCATGGAAGAAATGAACTTAAATGTCTAAGAAGCACAGCCTACCCCAATCAGAATATATCTGAATAGACCTACTCCAAGACACCTGCTACTCAGAATGTCAAACATCAAAGATAAAGAGAAAATTTTTAGAGTGGCAAGGGAGAAGCAAACCATCACACACAAGGGATGCTCAGTGAGACTTAGTGTGGAATTCTCATGAAAAAAACATGGAGGGAAGGAGATAGTAGTAGTATGATACAATTAGGATACTGTAGCAGTTTGATATGTTAATGAATTCCTAAAATAGATATTGGATTATGCTTGTGAACTGGTCTTTTCCTCTAGCCATACTGTATTGGATTCAGAGGTTTCACTTTTACTTGATTAAATTATGATTTAGGCTTTGATTGGGCCACATCAGTAGGACCCTGGTAGGCGGGGACTCACAAAACTACATGGCAGAGCAGAGCAGTTAGTTGGAATTTTGATCTTGGAGCCTGGGAAATAAACACCCAGGAGAAGTAGATAGTTGAGGAAAGAGAGGAGGTTCTGTTAGACACAGCAGAGGCCCTGGGAAGAGAGATGAGTTGTTCGCCTGAGAGTTTACATCTGACCTCATGAAGAGAAGAGAGCAGCTGAGCCCAGAGAGAAAAGAGCACCAGGGAGAAGACAAGACTTATGCCGGCGTACAGCTGAGACTGAAAGCAGCTGAGACCGAAAGCAGCTGAGACCATGGAGTCTTAAGAGGAAAAGGAAGGCTGAACATTGGCAGCCATCTTGCCACAATAGGTAGCAACAGATTTTGGTGAGGGAAGTAACATCTGCTTTATGGCCAGTACTTGTAATCTTCTACCCCAAATAAATGCCCTTTATGAAAACCAACCAATTTCTGGACTTTTGCATCAGCACCCCTTTGGCTGACTAATACAGATACTGAAAGAGAAAAACTGCCAGCCAAAAATTCTTTATCTGGCAAAATTGTCCTTCAAATATGAAAGTGAGTTTAAAATATTCACAAATAAACAGAAACTAAGAGAGTTTGTAAAAAAAAATATCCATCTTTGCAGGAAATATAAGAAGCCAGACAGCATGAAAGAAAAATACAGGAGAGGTTTGGAGAAAAGTATAGAAGAATAGCAGAAAGGAAACAGGAAAGAGTAAAAAGACAGATGAAAATAAGTTATGACATATGAAAACCAAAGAATAAAATGGTGGAAGGAAATAATGCAGTCACAGTAATATCTTAGAATGTGAATGGATTAAACTCCCCAATCAAAAGATATAGACTGAGGGAAACGGACTTTGGCCCAGTGGTTAGGGCGTCCGTCTACCACATGGGAGGTCCGCAGTTCAAACCCCAGGCCTCCTTGACCTGTGTGGAGCTGGCCTATGCGCAGTGCTGATGCGTGCAAGGAGTGCCATGCCACACAGGGGTGTCCCCCGCGTAGGGGAGCCCCATGCGCAAGGAGTGCACCCATAAGGAGAGCCACCCAGCGCGAAGGAAAGTGTAGCCTGCCCAGGAATGGCACCGCCTACACTTCCCGTGCCGCTGACGACAACAGAAGTGGACAAAGAAACAAGACGCAGCAAAAAGACACAGAAAACAGACAACTGGGAGAGGGGAGGGGAATTAAATAAAAATAAATCTTAAAAAAAAAAAAAAAGATACAGACTTCCAGAATGGATTAAAAACCATGAGCCATCCATATGATGTTTTTTGTTTTAAGGATTAAAAAAAAAAACTCTCCCCATCCTCCCCCAGTTGTCTGCTCTCTGTCTATTCGCTGTGTTCTTCTGTGTCTGCTTGTATTCTTGTCAGTGGTACCCAGAATCTGTCTCATTTTTTTGTTGCGTCATCTCACTGAGTCAGTTCTCCGTGTGTGGTGTGTGCAGTGCCATTCCTGGGCAGGCTGCACTTTTTTCATGCTGGTTAGCTCTCCTTACGGGGCATACTCCTTGTGCATGGGGCTCCCCTAAGCGGGGGACACCCCTGCATGGCATGGTACTCTTTGTTCTCAACAGAGAACTTGAAAAATATGATAAATGAGGTAGACCTAACAGGCATATACAAACGTTGCACCCAAACTTGGCAGATGATACATTCTTCTCAAGGGCCCATAGATCTTTCTCTAGAATAGACCACATGTTAGGGCACAATGCAGCTCTCAATGAAGACTGAAATTATACAAAGCACCTTCTCACATCATAATGGAATGAAACTGGAAATCAATAATAGACAGGAAAGAGGTAAATTCACAAATGTGTGGACGCTAAACAACACACTTTTAAATAATCAGTGGGTCAAAGAAGAAATTGCAAGTGAAATCAGTAAATACATTGAGATAAATGAAAATGAGACACAACTTATCAAAACTTACAAGACACAGCAAAGGCAGTCTTGAAAGGGAATTTTATAGCCCAAAAAGGAAGAAAGAGCTAAAATCAAAGATCCAACTGAACAACTGGAGAAACCAGAAAAACAGTAAATCATTTCCAAAGCAAGCAGAAGAAATTAAAAATTAGAGCAGAAATAAATGAAATTGAGAACAACAACAAAATAGAGGAAATCAACAAAACCAAAAGCTGGTTATTTGAGAAGATCAATAAAACTGACAAACCCTAGCTAGACTAACAAAAAAAGAGAAAAGATGCACAATAAATACAATCAGAAATGAAAGGGGGGATGTTATGACTGACTCCACAGAAATAAAAAGGACCAGAAGGGGCTATTATGAGAAACTGTATGCCAACAACTTAGACAACGTAGATGAAATGGACAAATTTCTAGAACTGCACAAAAAACCTACACTGATGCTAAAAGGAATACAAGAAGTTAACCAAGCACATATAAAGAGATTAAATCGGTCATCAAATATCTCCCAACAAAGAAAAGTCCAGGACCAGATGGCTTCAGGGTGAATTTTACCAAGCATTTTGAGAATTAACACCAGTCCTGCTTAAACTCTTCCAAAAAAACTGAAAAGGGAAAACTACCCAACACATTTTATGAAGCCAACATCACTGCTAATACCAAAGTCACATAGACTCTACAAGAAAAGAAAATTACTGA
The DNA here is from genome assembly GCF_030445035.2 of Dasypus novemcinctus. NCBI lineage: Eukaryota > Metazoa > Chordata > Mammalia > Cingulata > Dasypodidae > Dasypus > Dasypus novemcinctus. The sequence goes on along the minus strand of NC_080678.1, from coordinate 78,130,881 downwards.
CCAATCTCTCTAATGAAGATAGATGCAAAAATTCTCAATAAAATACTCACAAATTAAATCCAAGGGCATATCAAAAGACTTATATATCACGACCAAGTCGGATATATTCCTGTTATGCAAAGGTGGTTCAACATAAGAAAATCAATCAATGTAATACACCACATTAACAAATTGAAGAATGAAAGACACATGATCATTACGATCAATGCAGAAAAGGCATTTGACAAAATCCAGCATCCTTTCTTGATAAAAATACTTCAAGAGATAGGAAGAGAAGGAAAAGTTCTCAATATGTTAAAAGGCATAAATGAAAAACCAACAGCCAACACCAAACTCAATAGGGAAAGGTTGAAAGCTTTCCTTCTAAGATTAGGAACAAAACAAGGATGCTCACTGTCACCAGTTATTCAACATTGTACTGGAGGGTCTAGCTAGAGCAATTAGACAGGAAAAAATATATAAAAGGTATGCAAATAGGATAAGAGGAAGTAAAACTTGATTTGTGGATGACATGATCGTGTATTTAGAAAATTCTGAAATGTCTATGACTAAGCTACTTGAGCTAATAACTGAGTTCAGTAAAGTGGCAGGATACAAGATCAACATGTAAAAATCAGTAATGTTTCTATACACTAGTATTGAACAATCTGAGGAGGAAATCGGGGGAAAATTTATTTACAATAGCAACAAAAAGACTCAAATAACTAGGAATCAATTTAACCAAAGTACAGAACAATGCTAAAAGAAATCAATGAAGGCTGAAACAAATGGAAAGACATTCTGTGTTCAAGGATTGGAAGATTAAATATCTGAAGATGTCAGTCCTACCCAAAATGATTTATAGATTCAATGCAATACCAATCAAAATTCCAACAGCCTACTTTACAGAAATAGAAAAAGCAATTACCAAATTCATTTGGAAGGGAAAGTGCACCCAAATAGGCAAAAACATTCTAAAAGAAGAGCAATAAGGGAGGACTTTCACTGCCTGACCTTAAAACATATTACAAAGCTACAGTGGTCAAAACTGCATGGTACTGGCATAGAGACATCAACCAGCGGAACAGAATTGATGAGTCCAGAAATAAATCTTCACCTCTAGAGTCAATAGGGTTTTTTAAATCTCTCCCCTCCCCCCCCCCCCCGCCAGGTTGTCTGCTCTCTGTGTCCATTTGCTGCATGTTCTTGTTTTTTTGTCTGCTTCTTTTGTTGTCACCGGCATGGGAATCTTTCTTTTTGTTGCGTCATCTTGCTGTGTCAACTCTTCGTGTGTGCGGCGCCATTCCTGGGCAGGTTGCACTTCTTTCACACTGGGCGGCTCTCCTTACAGGGCACACTCCTTGCACATGGGTGTCCCCGCATGGACACCCCTGCGTGGCTTGGCACTCCTTCTGTGCATCAGCACTGCGCATGGGCCAGCTCCACATGGGTCGAGGAGGCCCGGGGTTTGAACCACGGACCTCCCATGTGGTAGACGGATGCCCTATCCACTGGGCCAACTCCACTTCCCATTAATAGGTTTTTGACAAACCTACAAAGTCCATGTTGTAAAACATACGACAACATGGATGAACCTCAAGGAATGCTTTGTCCAACATAATGTCCTTGAGGTTCATCCATGTTGTCATATGTTATACAACATGGACTTTATAGGTTTGTCAAAATCAAATACTGTATGACTGCACCACTATAAACTAAATATATTGTGTAATCTCATGGAATTAGTAACTTGAATATGGTTCACCAGAAAATAGAATGAGGTCAGAGAATGGAAAGCTGAGGGTTAACTTGTTGAGAATTGGTAAAAAGGATGTGTTAATCTTTGGAAATTAATTTTAAAAAGGTGAAAACCCAACATAATGTCTGTAACGAGCAGTACAATTAGGTGAGTATGAAAGTGGTGTAAAGGGAGTCTAAGGTCATGTATATCACTAAAAGGAAAAGCTAAAAATTTAACATGGAACTGTATTATACCAAAACTGCATGTGAAATATGAATATGGGTAAAATTGCATGATTGTTTTTCTCTGAAAGTGAACACATGTATGTTAATACGAGAGGGGTAATAAAATTGTTCTAAAAAATTTTTGTGATTAATGCACAGCATTGTGATTATACTAAAAGTCATTAATTATACATTTTGGATAGATCATATATCTATTGAGAATGTATCTCAATAAAACTGCTTAATAAATGTGCAAAAATAGCCCGAAATTGCAGCTTAGTATAGCAGCAGAAGCATAGAGAAATCAAGAGGTATTTTGTTTTTATTATTTAAATGAAAATGCTCTGATGATGATTGAGGTGATGAATGCTCAACCATGTGATTATACCAAATACCATTGATTATACACTTCGGATGAAGTGTATCAATAAAATTGACTTGTTTAAAAAAAAAAAGAGTACAATGAGATATCATGTTACACCTATCAGAATGGCCATTATTAAAAAGACAAAGAACTCCAAGTGTCGGAGAGGATGTGGAGGGATAGGAACACATTCACTGTTGGTGGGAATGTAGAATGGTGTAGCTACTGTACAGACTGCTTGGCAGTTCTTAAAGAAGTTGAATATAGATTTGCGACATGACATGGCAATACCACTACTAGGTATATACCCAGAAGAACTGAGAGCAGTGACATGAGCAGACATCTGCACGCTGATATTCACAGCAGTGTTGCTTTCCATTGCCAAAAGCTGGAAACCCAGTTGTCCACTAACCAATGAATGAATAAACAAACTGTGGTGTATTCACGATGGAATATCATGCAGCTGTAAGAAGAAACAAAATCATAAAGCATATGACAACATGGATGAACCAGGAGGACATTATGTTGAGTGAAATAAGCCAGACCCAAAGAGACAAATACTGTATGATTGCACAATATAAATATATTGTGTAATCTCATGGAATTATTAACTTGAATATGATCACCAGAAAATAGAATGAGTTTAGAGAATGGAAAGCTAAGTGTTAACTTGTGCAGAATTGGTAAAAAGGATGTGTATTAATCTTTGGAAATGAGTAGAAAAGGTGAAGACCCAATATGTTTGTAACTAGCAGTACTACTATGTGGGTATCAAAGTATTGGGTGTTTTTTTTTAACAAATAAATTTTATTGATACTAATAAAGCATACAATTCATTCAAAGTGTACAATCAATGGTATTTGGTATAATCACGTAGTTATGCATTCATCACTTCAATCACTATTAGATCCTTTTCATTATTTCAATAATAATAAAGAAAAAAAAGACAATAAATTCTTCACTTCTCGATCCCTCTATTGAAACTGGTTTAAAGGGAAAGTCTAAGGACATGTATATTACTAAAAGGAAAGCTAAAAAATGTAACATTAAACTATAGCATAGTAAAACTGCAAAAATATGAATATGGTAAAACTGCATATATGACCATTTTTCTTTGAAGCTGAACAAATGTATGTTAATATCAGACAAAAATTTATGCTAAGTGAAGGAAACCAGACACAAAGTACTTCATATTGTGTAATTCCATTTATATAAAATGTAAATATAAATCAATTTATAACGATATGTTAAAAAGTCAATTGGCCATACGGAAGAGCCTTCATTTCAGCAGTCATGAGCCCCAGCCACTTGGAAAAGTCTAGGGTGAACCCAGACCCCAGCACCACTTCCTGGCTTGGATAATGACCTCTCCTTCTGCAAAGCATAGGAGCTTAGCTGGTTTTCAGAGCCAGCATCTCCAGCTGACTGGTTTTTGAGGCCACACTGTACCCTTGGAGATGAGAGGATGGTCTGAAGCCAACTCCTTGGCAAGGAGCCCAGTTTTCATCTCTAAGCCACCGTCTTTTGCATTTATGTCATAGGATGGACAGTCTGACAGACCCTGAAAGTCTGAGAAGACAAGCTCATTCGTGTAGAACCTTATGCTCTGGAGGAAATAGAAGGGAACATGGGAACATAGCGGGGGGGGGGGGTAGCCAGGGGCGGGGAGGGAAAAAAAAGTCAATTAGCCATAGACATATATGCGTATTTCTGGACACTCAATTCTATTCCACTGGTCTACATGTCTATCCTTATGCCAGTATCTGAGTTTTGCAGTTAAGTTTTAAAATAGAAAGTGAAAACCCTCCACCTTTTTTTTAAAAAAAGATTTGTTTATTTAATTCCCCCCCCTCCCCTGGTTGTCTGTTCTCTGTGTCTATTTGCTGCGTCTTGTTTCTTTGTCCGCTTCTGTTGTCGTCAGCGGCATGGGAAGTGTGGGCGGCGCCATTCCTGGGCAGACTGCAGTTTCTTTCGCGCTGGGCGGCTCTCCTTACCGGTGCACTCCTTGCGCGTGGGGCTCCCCTACACAGGGGCACCCCTGTGGGGCAGGGCACTCCTTGCGCGCATCAGCACTGCGCACGGGCCAGCTCCACACGGGTCAAGGAGGCCTGGGGTTTGAACCGGGGACCTCCCATGTGGTAGATGGACGCCCTAACCACTGGGCCAAGTCTGTTTCCCCTCCACCTTTCTTTTCCAAGATGTTTTAAAGCTATTTGGGGCCCCTCACAATTCCATATGAATTTGAGGATCAGTATGACAGTTTGAAGTTCTTTTATAAAATGCTAAAAAGACTGTTTTTGAACTAATCCATTCCTGTGGGTAAAACCCTTTTGATTGGACGACGTCAGTAAAGTATCACTCAGGCTGAGTCTGCCCTCTTGCTGGGTCTGATATAAATGGAGACAGAGAGAGAAAGCAAGCTGCCATATTTGATCTGACCATGTGAGCGAAATGCCTCCAAGTTTACCTATAGCTGCAGAAAGGCAGAGAAGGCCTGAGAGACTGAGAGAGGAGGCCCAGAAAGAGACAAGTCCTATGCTTGGATGCCCACAGTTGAGCTCCAGATGACAGATTCTGGAGTGGAAGGCAGAGAACTCGGCAGAAACTTGCGGCCATCTTCGCCACATGGCAAGACCCTAGAATCACCAGTAGCTTTCTTGTGAAAGCATCTTTGCTGATGCCTTGATCTGGACATTTCAGTCTCAGAACTGTAAGCTTTTATTCCAATAAATTCCCTTTTAAAAGCCAACACAGTTCAAGTACTTTGCACCAGCAGTCCTGTGGCAAACTAAGACAATCAGCTTTCCCATTTCTGCAAAAAACAACTGTTGAGATATGAATAGGGACTGTGTTGAACCTGTAGATTGATTATATTCACATCTTAATATTGCCTTCCAATCTATGAACATAGGATGTCCTACTTAAAGTCATCTTTTAATTCATTTTCTCATGGTTTTATAGGTTTCATTGTACAAGACTTTCACTAGCCAAACAGCTGAGAAGCAGTCCTTGGTTAAATTTATTCCGAAGCATTTTATTCTTTTAGATGCTATTACAATGGAGTTTTTTTTCTTGATTTCCTCTTCAGATTATTCATTGCTGGTGCATAGACAAATAGCTTTTGTGTGATATCTTGTATCCTGCAAATTTGCTGTACTTTATTAGCTCTAGTAGCTTTCTTAAGGATTTTCTAAATATGGAATCATGTTATCTATAAGTAGTTTTATCTCTTTTCCAATTTGCACGCCTTTTATTTCTTTCTCTTGCATAATTGAACAGGCTACAACTTCAAATACAATGTTAAGTAGCAGTGGTGAAAGTGGGTATCCTTATCTTGTTCCTGTTCTTAAGCGGAAAGCTTTTAGCCTTTCACCACCAAGTAATGATGTTAGCTGTGGGTTGCCTTTGCTTTTTTTGTTGTTGTTATTATCTGCTTTTTGTTTTTAAATTTATTTTTGCCTTTGTGTTTAATATTTACAAAACGTGCTATAAAAGAATTCACATAAATATCCTTAATAGATTTCTCCCCTTCATTTCTTACCTATTTTGCCTTGGCAGCACAAGAGAGGGACCCCTCACTCTTCGACTTGGAGATGGAGATAGTGTCAGGCAATAGTTGCCAGTAGAGCCTTAGTAGAGGTTAGTCAGCTAGAGAGCAGGCAAGAGGATGGACATTTTCCAAGGGTCTGGTATAACTAAACCACTGGATTATATATTGTATTAAAGACAATTTTTTTCTGGTTTATTATTTCTAATTAACTGGCAGACTTTCGACTCAAATCACCAAATACTGAATTAGAATTTTTATTTTTCAAATAGTCATGCAGCAGAACGTCTCGAGCAATAGTGAGTAAGTATCCTGTGTATAGTACAGACAGTGTTATAAGCCAGCTAACTGAAAGCATTTAAACTGAAACAGGCAATTTTTATAAAAACTTATCACAATTATAGCTTCCTAAATTATGGAGTAATCCTATCCTCAAAAAGAAATCTGACAATGAGAACGGATTGGAGAATAGACCTATTTTAATCATTCAAAGAGCAAGCTCTGTATCTGTTTCAAATAATTTTTGTAATCATGGTTGCACAATTTGAGGCTGGTTAAAAAAAATGGTTTTCAAATTTTGAGTAACTTTTAGATTATTACATGCAAGTGACCATGAAAATATTTGGTATTTTTTAAGTTTTGAAACTCGGAACAGGCACCTATATGAAGGAAAACAATACTATCCACAGATATGTACATTTAAAAATAGACGCTCTGGCATGGAACATTTTGCCAGTAGAGAGGTTGGTTATAGATCTTTTATCAAAGTGCCATTGTAGTAGTAAAACAAGTAAAACAGGTTTAAGGAAATGTAATTTGGATTATTTAGCTTACTCAAAGTAAGGTTAACTTACAAGACTCGCACTGAAGTGTATAAAAAATATTGGTACAAAAACCAATGAACTGTAAGTGAAGATAGTTTCCACACAGCGGGTTTCATTTTGGTATTTAAACCCTATATTCACTGTATTTGAGATTAGATCCCATGCATACTTTCTTTTTTCAGACAGTGAACAAATGACTTGAATCTAATGTTAAAAAAAAATTCCAACAGGTGGGCAAGGTTTAAATATGAGTTTGAACTAGCCGAAGTTCCAGGTTAACAAACATGAAATTGTACAGGTCTGAATATGCTTCACACATGCTCCTGAGTCCCCCATCCCCAAATTTTCACCTGAAAAGTGGAGAGAATATATTGGTGAGGTCAAGAAAATATCTGTGAATATGTGGCAAACAGATTCCTTAAATTAAAAAAAATACACAAACATGCTTCTAAGTATTTATGGAAAAATTATATGGTTTAACAAACTTTAAAACAGTAACACAGGATCAATTCTGCATTGCAGAAAACATACAACTGTACTGCTGGGAAGCAGCAGAATGGCTACTTGATATGGAAAAATAAAAAAAGCCACAATAACATGCCACATAATCCCTTGAAAAAATTTTTAATATTCATGTGACGAAAGACTTCAGGAAGCCAGGAATGGTAGACTCAGAAGCACCTACAGTTAAGCACTCCATATGCATTTCTCTAACGTAAACACAAATTAGTTTTCAAAACAAAACAAAATACTGAGATGCTGTTTTAAATCTGCACAATAAGGGCTACTCAGGTTTTCTAATATTATTTAAACAGAAAATATTTAATTTTTTGCATGTAGAGAATAAGAGGTAATCATTAGCATGAGAAAAAGATTTATAATCAACACTATGACAAAAGAAAGCGAAATTATAAATACCAGCCTACGCATAGGAAAATCTTTAATGTTTATGCTTAGGCATATTTGAGTGCTTATCATCAAATCAAAGTGCAGTAAAAAAAAAAAAAAAGGCAGCTTAAGAAAGTTCCAGTGTTTCAAAGAAAGCACTTCTTTAAATGTATATACATGAAGAACATTTAGTTATATCATAAAATATCTGCAGCACTGTAAGATGAAGGAAGACTATTATAAATGGATTTGGCCTTTTCCCCTCTATATGCTGCAACCATCTTTAACCTGCTGAACTTAATCTCAACAGTTACAGGAATTTTTTTTCCCCCTCATTCAGTTCACATTTCAGGCTGTTCAGCAGATGCCTGTGATTCTGGAGATTCAAATCGCTGGTGAAAGTTTGTTCTCTGTTTCCTCAGTTTTTCAGGTGCTTTTCTCCATAAAATGATCTCCTAATAAAACAAATGCAAAATATCAACAAATTAATGTTCTCTTATTAAACATTAAAATTTTATCTTAGAGATACTGCCACCTAATTTTAATCATAACAAAATCAAATTCTTCCTTACAAAAGCCTTTCTCCTTGATCAGCCCACTTTTCTTTCCTCCTTAAACTTGTACTGCCCCTTCTGCCCTCCCCACCTACACACAAGTACATCACCACACCAATCCAATTGGGCCCAAAGGCCTAAACTATTATTGATTTAAAGAAATTCCAAAACATGTCCTTTGATTTCCATTCCATTGCCCTCATCAAAGTCCAGGCTACCTTAGATACTAAAAATAGCTTCCTGATAAATAGTTCTGCTTTCCTTGCCTTTGGCCTCTTCCTAATCCATCCTTCACATTACAACCAGATTAATCGTTTTAAAACAATGCTTGAATTGCTAGTTAGTAGTTCTTAGTGCCTTCAGGATAAATCTCCTGCAAGGCATCTGTGGCCCTCCATAACCTTTATCAAATTTGCAACATCATCCCCTCCTTCACCAGCCAAACTGAGTTACTCTGCCTCCAGTGCACTCCAAATAAATTTGCCTTACTTCTTACCTATGTTCTTCAAATCCCTATTCCTCCAGCATATAAATTTTACCCTAACCAATCCACCCTGAATTCTCTCCTCCTCCTAAATTCCTAAAATTAACTGCTCCATAAAATCATGACTGGCTCTGGTTTTTTGCAGGTTTTTTAACTTTACCAACATATAAAAATTTCAACATAAGCCCCCAAAGTAAGCAATATACTTACTCAAATAATGCTTCTATAATGTAATAGATTTTGAAATTGTAAAATTCATGTACTTTTTTCTGAAAACTTAAATTACCTAAGTTTACACAGCATTTTGGCAGCAATGCCGGAATAACTGCTCTATCTTCTAAATGACTGTCAAATTATTATTTAAGTTTTCTGTTAACATATAATTTTTTTTTTCCAAACATATGCAATGTGGGGACTTTGAAGACATTTAATGTTTATAAAATTTAGTTTTTGTATTCTTCGCAGAACTTTATTTTTTGAGGTACTAGAACCAGGGATTGAAGCTGGGACCTTTTATGTGGGAAGCCAGTACTCAACCACTGAGCCACACTGGCTCCCCCGAGTTGGTTTTTTCATTTGTTTGTTTGTTTGTTCTCTGTTTTTAGGAGGCACTGGGAACCAAACCTGGGAATTCCCATGTGGGAAGCAGGCGCTCAACTGCTTGAGTCCCATCTGCTCCCCTCTTCACAATAGTTTAGCACAGAATAATTTCTAATTTCACTTTGAACGCACATTCAGTCTGACTCAGTATACTCAGTATACAGTATACTGTCTTAATCACAGTCTTCATTCAAAATTAATCAATGATTTTTAACTGATGTTCAAATAAGAACAAGTTTCATGGTTAACACCTTAGATCTAAAAATATTAGAACTGGGTCATCTCATGGATATCTATACCAGAATAGTTAATAAGGAAAAAGTTCAAACTCAAAGTTCCATCAAGTAAATGATGATACTATGCAGCCAATTAAAAGTGATAATGGAGGGAAGCAGATGTGGCCCAAGCAGTTGGGCACCATCCTACCACACGGGAGGTCCAGGTTTGGTTCCCAGTGCCTCCATAAGAAGATGAGCAAGAGGAAGCAGATGTAGCTCAAGCGATTGGGCTCCTGTCAACCATATGGGAGGTCCAGGGTTTGATTTCTGGGGCTCTTGGTGAAGGCGAGCTGGCCTGCGTGGTGAGCTGGTCCTCACAGAGTGCTGGCCCACACAGCGAGCTGGCTCGAGTGGAGTGCTGGCCCAAGCGGAGAGCTGGCGCAGCAAGATGACAGAACAAAGAGAGACAAAGAGGAGAGACAATAAGAGATGCAGCAGACCAGGGAGCTGAGGTGGCGCAAGAGATCGAGCACCACTCTCCCACTCTGGAAGGTACCAGGATTGGTTCCCAGTGCCGCCTAAAGAGAAGACAAGCTAACACAGAAGAATGTACACTGATGGGAAGTGGACTTTGCCCAATGGATAGGGCGTCCGCCTACCACATGGGAGGTCTGCGGTTCAAACCCCGGGCCTCCTTGACCCGTGTGCAGCTGGCCCAAGTGTGGTGCTAATGCGCACAAGGAATGCCCTGCCATGCAGAGCTGTCTCCCGCATAGGGGAGCCCCATGTGCAACGAATGTGCCCCGTATGGAGATCCGCCCAGTGCGAAAGAAAGTGCAGCCTGCCCAGGAATGGTGCCGCACACAAAGAGAGCTGACATAGCAAGATGACGCAACAAAAAAACCCACAGATTCCTGGTGCCACTGATAAGGATAGAAGCGGTCAGAGAACACACTACAGTGAATGGACACAGAGAACAGACAACTGGGGAAATGGGCAGGGGGGGAGGGGTGGGCAAGGGGAGAGAAATAAATAAAAAATAAATCTTTAAAAAAAAAAAAGAATGTACGCTGAACGGACACAGAGAGGAGACAATGGGGTGGGAGGTGGAGAAATTAAAGAAAAAAAGAAAAATGACAAGCAAGAGAGTTCACGTGATGGGCTGGTACAACAAGGTAATACAACAAGATGCAATGAGATGATGCAATGAGAAGACACAACGAGTCAACAAAATGTGAGCCAGAACACAGGGAACAGATGTGGCTCAAACAACTGGGTGCCTCCCTCCCACATAGGAGGTTCCAGGTTTGGTTCCCAGTGCCACCTAAAAAAAGAAGAGCAGGCACAGAAAGAACACAATGAACAGACAAGGGGTGTTGGTGAAATAAATCTTCAAAAAAAAAAAAAAGCAATAATGGAGATCTATATTGTTGACAAGGGAAAGATATTTAAGACGCTATTGAGTGTAAAAGCAAATTAAAGAACAACACACATAATATGATCTGAATACACATGCACAATCTGGAATTTCTGGTAATTTTTACTTCATTCTTTCTGCTCCTTACTCTACTGCATGAATTAAAAAAAAAAAACAACAGCAGATACTGTTTTAAGAAAAATAAAAGCCCTAATTATTGTCCATTCTTTTTTAAAAACCTGTTAAAAAATATATATATATAGCTATCTTTAAAGAAGTTTTATATTACAGAAAAGTTACATAAAAAATACAGGGGATTCCCATATAGCCTAACCTCTCCTCCTCTTACATTTTCCCCTATTAATAACATCCTACATTACTGTGTACATTTGTTACAACTGATGAACAAATATTGAAGCATTGCTACTAATCATGATCTACAGTTTACATTATGGTTTATACTTTGCACCACACAATTTTATAAATTTTGACTAAATACATATGCAGAACAATTACAAAGCCCTAAAAATGCCCTATTTCCACTTATTCTTCCCTCACCTTCCCTTCAGAACCTTGGTGACCGCTATCTTTTATCAATGTTATAGAACAAAATACCAGCATGGGTGCCACCATACCTGCTGCTTGAAGTATCTTCTGTCTTCCTCATCAACAAGGACTAGATTCAAAAAGTATCTTACTGAAAATTTTTTATTCACATCTCTCATTGTTGGAGTTGGGTCATACCCTGCTAAAAATAGTCTTATTGGAATTGATTCACCTGGAAGAAAAGCAATTTTCATTTAATTCTAAGAGATCATTAAATATAGTCATGTAATAAGTAGGATCTGAGCATCAGGGAGTAAAGACTGATGCTTCAGTTCCTCAGAGGAGATGCAGCAATAACCAACACTTGAGAGCAGGGTTTCTTAACCTTGGTGTTTCTGACATTTAGGGCTGGATAATTCTTCATTGTGGGGATGTCCTATGTATTTTAGGATGTGTAGCTGCATCCCTGGCCTCCACCCAACTGTCTCCCTAGCTGTGACAACCAAAATGTCTCCAGACATTGTCAAATATGCTCTGAAGGAAAAAGAGGAATTCTCCTGATTCTACTACTCTAGAGCCAGAATGCTGGCCTCAAATCCTGACTCTACTACTTACTGGCTGTGTGGCCTTGGCTAAGTCACCGTTCTGCTTCAAGTTTCTCATCTGTGAAATGGGTATAATACTCAACTCATAGGGAATGAGTAAGGACTACAAAGATGAATGTGTTGTATAGTGCTTAAAGCAATGTCAACAGATAAGTGCTGTTATTTTCTGCGTTTTCAAAGTTTACCATAATTTCTAATCATAGGCATAAATTCTTAAAATACCTATTACTAATTTATCCAAAGCAACAAACACGTGACATTGCTTCACAACCAAAAAGACTGCTATTCAGATTATCATGGCTTCTCTTGTTCTAGGAAAGGTAATTATATGCATACTTTCTTTTGAAAGTTGTAATAATCTTCCCATGCATATCTCCTTCCTGAAAGATATAAGACCTGTCTCCTTTTAAAAATCTGTGGCTGGGGAGCAGGTGTAACTCAGTGGCTGAACACCTGCTTCCCATGTATAGGATACCGGGTTCAATCCCTGGTGCATCCTATAAAAATTTTAAAAGTTAGTGGCTGCTGGAGTAATGTTGCACAAAACAAGATTATATAATGGAGGGTTTAGAGTCAGAAAGCCCTGGACTCAAACCCCAAACTGTGCAATCATTAGCTCTATCACCTTTAGAATGTTTTTAACTTCTTTGGATCACTTTTGTTTCATCTACAAAACAAGTATAGCACCACCTAACTAAAAGGAGAGTTGGGAGCTTTACAGTCCCCTGAAAGAAGCAGATGTGGCTCAAGTGGTTGAGTGCCTGCCTCCTACATGGGAGGTCCTGGATGCAGTTCCCAGTACCTCCTGGAAAAAAAAAAAGACAAGCAAAACAAATGAAAAAACCAATTCAGGGAAGCCGATGTGGCTCAGCGGTTGAGTGCCAGCTTCCCACATATGAGGCCCCAGGTTCAATCCCTGGACCTAGTACCAAAAAAAAAAAAAAAAAAGGCCACCTGAAAGATAAAGCCTAATCTGTAGTTAGCATTCAGCGACCCTTTGAAGTAATTATTAACAGAGTGAACAAAATACAAAGACATAAATTTAAAATGATAAAATACTGGCTTCATTGTCTTAGACACTGAAGATTACCTAGTAATGGAACTGCTTGTTTTCTGCGGGCTATAAGGACTCCAAAATCTCATGGGAATTCATGCTCAGCTATACTGCATCTTGTGTTCAGCATGAGGGAAAAAAAAGATTTACTGAGGGGAACTATTATAACAGAAGACAAAATATTACAAATTTGAACCAGAAAATATTTACACAAATGTCTCTTTCTAAATTCTAAATTTATGCTGAATGAAAAAATATTTCACACTACTAAGAACTATACAGCCTTCTCACATCTATACAAAGATGATCTTAAAAACCATCATTGGTTTTTGAAAAAAAAAAACCATCATTATGAGAATGATTTTAAGAACTCAAACTTTCACAATGGATAACTACTTTCAAACTAAACTGCCATGTACACTGCTGTTTACACAAAAGAAAGTGTCTGAGAAGTCTATTACCTTTTACTGGTGCACCATCCATTATTTCATATTTGGCAATTGTTTCTGTTTCTGTTGTGGTACTGGGTCCTAGTGTAATAATGTAAATGATATTAATTTAAATATTTCCAGAACATATTTTAAGTCTTGCACCTTCTTCCTATTTTCCACCATTATTTAGTGTTTTATCTTCCCATTTTGTGACAATGTCAATCTCTCTTTTCTATTTCTTATCCTCACTTAACATACTCATCACTCAACTGAATGTTTTGTTCCATTCTCTCTAAAAGGTGTCAAATAGTTCAGAAAACTCTTCACCAAGTTCCTTCTATTTCTAATATCTGCTAAAATAGACACCAGCAATACACATCAGAACTAACCAGTGACTTACTAGGTTTTTTTTGGAACACCCAAACTTTCTTCTCTCAGAGTTAGTTAACTTTAAGGTACACAAAATATCAAATCAAATACCTGATTGACAAATAGTTCTTTTAAACTGGGGAACTAACTCTCTGAAAGAATGTTGAACCCAGACAAAAATCAATGCTGTAAGTGAAAAAAGTATACCAAAACGAAGAGTAATGATCCCAATATTGTAAAATGTGCAATATGCAAAGACAAAAGTCTGTTCTGGATAATGAGTACAGAAGTTTTTCTATTTAAAATTTTCTAGAATAAAAAAATTTTTATAATCAGGAAAAAAATGGTTTAAATAAACAACTGCTTTCTAAACAACAAATGGTTTTAATATTTTAAAAATCACTTGATCTTTTAATTGCAGGTAGAAAAATGGAGACTGAGAAATCACATATGTTTGTACTTATTTGAACTGATTATAGATTTGGCAAAAAAAGTTAAAGGGGACAAAAAAAATCTACACATTGATTAAAATTAAAAAGTAGTTATTACTTCTAAAACTTTTTAATTACGTTTGATATTATTTCAAAATAAAAAGTTAAAAAAAAATCTGTGGGTCACCTGGGTAGTGATCTAGAAAATCAAGATAGATACATTCCTTATATTAATAACTTTGAATAGGACAAACTACAAATGAATTAAAAATTTAAACCAAAGCCAAACAAAATTCCAAATCATAAAACTATTATTTTAGTAGAATCAAGCTCAAAAAATTCATTTCAGAACCTCACTGTGAGAATGGCCTCTCCAACTGGCACAAAATCCTGAGGCCATAAAAGGAAAAACTGATAAATCTGACTACATAAACATCAAAAAGTTCTACCTAGTATAAACCACCACAAGCAAGACAAAGTGGGGAAATTTTTCACTATTCTTAATATGCAAAAAGGATTGATTTCCCTATACAAAGAGTTTCTACAAATCAATAAAGACCAACAATCCAATAGAGAATGGGGCAAAGGATATGAATAAATTACAAAAAATAAAAGTTTCTTTCTATATATAAAAAGAGGCTCACCCTCACTCCGAAAGAGAAAACTGTCAATTAAAACTACAAATAGTCTTCCCCTCCCCACCCATCAAATCAGCTAAAAGTTTTTATAATGTGCTGGTGCCAAAGTATGGGGAAAAGAAGCACTCTCCTACATTCACTACTGGAGGTAATGCAAAGTGGTACAACTCCTAAAGAGGACATATTGATAATATGTATCAAAATTATAAATGAACATACCCACTGACCCAACAATTCCACTTCTAAAATGACATTGTGTGTAACAGCAAAAGACTGGAAACAATCTGCATGTCTACCAATGGGGAAATAGTTAAATAAATTCTAGTACATCCAATTAATGAAATACTATAAAAAAAAGGTTAAGGACATATTCTATATACTTCTACAGGAAGATCTCTAAGATAAATTAAATGCAAATGAAGGTGTGTTTTATATGTCACCATTTAAATAAAAAAGAAGGAGAATAATATACTTGTATATGAATAAATAGCTAGAAGAATTTTAAAACTTATAAACATTTTCTAGGAGTACTTGCAGGACAGAAATTGTAGTAGCCTTTTATACTTTATTTCTGAACCATGCAAATACATTACCTACTCAAAAATTAACTTTTAAACAATCAGTGAGTAACTTACTATCAGCAATATTAAGTATCAAAGTAAGTACCCAATATGAACTTAGTTTATATTTAAACAGCACATTAAGACTTTAACAATTCAACTAAATCAAATAATCCCATTTTATTTCAAATGCTTTTCAACACTTACCAATTCCTGTGATTTCTTTTTTGATTAATTGTAACTCCATATGTTGGATTTTTATTCTTACTAATAAGAAGTAAATTTTTCCAACAATCACATCCTTTAAATGATACCTTTAGGGAAAGAATATACCTCACTAAGTATCAGTTTCCGAAACAAAAAAAGTAAAGTATGTCTTTCTGAAAAGCATTATTAGACATCTTTAAGGATAATAACTATTGAAGAAATAATTTGACTCTTCAGTTTAATTTACATTTTTTCCAAACAAGAATTTGTTTCACTCTGAAACTTTTACTTAATCATCAGTATGCGGTTAACTTATTTTTCAGAGAACCTAAGCACTTAAATGGAATGAAAAATTAATCATTTTAAGCATGAAATGTTTATTTAGTATATGAAGATGGTTTGAATTTTAAAAGCTTTAGGCAATTATCACTTATCAGTGAATTCAAACAATATCTGTCCTTTTGTGTCTAGCTAATTTCACTCAATATGATGTCTTCAAGGTTCACCTATGTTGTTGCATGTATCAGAGCTTCATTTTTTTTTGTGGCTGATATGAAATAATGAAACTAAGCAAATTCATAGAGTCAGAAATTAGAATACAGGTTGCCAGGTCCTGAGGTAGGGTAGGGAGTGGGAAGTTAATGATTAATTGGTACAGACTTTTGATTTTGGGTGATGGAAAAGTTTTGGTAATTGATGATGGTGATGATAGCAAAACCCTGTGAATGAAATTACAGCAATGAATTTTATGTTTGAATGTGGTTAAAAGTGGAAATTTTAGGTTGCATGTTATTAGAAAAAAAATTTAAAAACAAAACAGAGGGGTATAAAACAAAAAGAATGAACCCTGATATAAACTACAGACTTTAGTTAACAGTATAATTGTAATAATATTCTTTCACTACTTGGAACAATAGTACCATATGAATGCAAAGTGTTAATAATGGAGAGTAGGGGTTATGAGAACTCTGTATTTTCTGCATATTTCTGTAACCTACAAATTCTCTAATAAAAAACAGTATCTTAAAAAAAAAAAAGAAGAAAAGCACTACACAAGAATTTAGTGTCACGGCTGGATCAAGATGACAAAATGTGAAGCTGCAAGACTTCGGTACCCCAAAGAAGCTTTGAACAACCAGTCAAGAAATGGCAGAAACATCTTTCTCAAAGCTCCAGAAAACAGCTAAAGGATTTCAGTACCAGGACAAGCAATGAATCAAGAAAAGGGCAACTTTAAAAAGTGGTAGGATCTCGTGGTGCACTGGCTACCTCCTCCCTACCTCCTCACCAGAATGGCATGGAGCCAGTACCCGCTCACAGTCAGGAAGCAGAGTAACCGTCGAGTACATACTGGGAGCAAGTTTGTCTGGCCCAGTCTCGCTGGTGGTGGTCAGAGAGACTGAACCAGAACATTTTTCGCAGGCATGCAGTCCCAGAATTTGCCCTGCATGTAGAAGGCAGCTCACAGAACTGGCTGTCTGTATGCTGAGGGAGAACAGTCAAGTTGCAGTTGCCTGGAATAAGAGAATACTGGCTGTAGGACATATGGTTCGGTGCCGAGGACCATGAAGAAAGTGGTTCCCAGGGAAGAAGGAGCATTCATATCCACATTAATGGGGGAATTCCTAGGACCACACACACAAGCCCAAGACAAGATGCTTCTACAGAAAGGATCAGGGAGGCCCGTATACTTTGGCCTCAAGCTATTCTTGAAACTAATTGTATGATAAATTCTGAAGGAGAACACTGGTGCAAGTCAATCTGCAAAGACTAGGAGAAGTGTTTTCTTCCTTGTTATTTTTCATATTTATTTTTTTGCTATCTACTGGCATTGAAGGAAAGCTTTGTCATAACACTAGCTGGATACAAGCTTAAGAAACAGACAGATCAGAGTCTAAATTTCAGCAATAATATCTTAAAATATCAAAATGTCCAGGTTTCAACAAAGGATAACAAAACATACGAAGAAATAGGAAGTGATGGTCCAGGCAAAAGAAAAGATTAAAGCATTAGAAACCACTGATGAAGAAGTTCAGACCTGCGAAATACTACACAAAGACTTAAAAAAAATTATCCTAAATATGCACAAAGAGCTAAAGAAACCATGGACAAAGAACTAAAGGAAATAAGGAAAACAACAGATGAACACAAAAAGAATATCAATAGAGAGACTGAAATTAGTAAAAAGAACCAAAGAGCTGAAAACCATAGTAACACTAATTAAAAATTCTAGAGAGGCTCAATAGCAGATTGGAGCTGGCAGAATGAATCCATGAATTTGAACATAAGACAAATGAAATCACCCAATCTGAGAAGGAGAAATAATACTGAAGAGAAGTGAACAGAGCCTTAGAAACCTGTGGAATACAATTAATGATATCAATATACAAACTGTGGAAGGCCCAGAAGGAGACAAGAGAAAGGGGCAAAAAGAATATTCAAAGAAATAATGGCTGAAAAGTTTCCCAAATTTAACAAAAGACATGGAGATACACACAGCCAAAATGCTCAACAAACTCCAAATAGAATAAACCAAAATTGAACTACATGGTGATATACTATAATCAAATTATCAAGTCCGAAAGAGAGAGAATTCTGAAAGTATCAAGAGAAGCAATGTGTCATGTAAAAAGGAACCTCAATCATACCAATTTCTCATCAGAAACCATGGAAGCATGAAGGCAGTGAGGTGACATATTTAAAGTGCTGAAGACAAAACAAAAAAAGATACAGAATTCTCTATCTAGCAAAACTGTTTCTCAAAAATGAGGGAAAGGCTGGGGGCAAGATGGTGGCAGAGTAAGAAGCTCCAAGAATCAGCTCATCCTATAAGGCAGTTAGTAATTACCCAGGACTATCTAAAGCACCTGTAAGGGTGGGCCCCAAGAGACCAGAAAAGCATCCTGCAACATCCTTGGAAGATGGAAGGAGGAGACTGCCCAACTGCAGTGAAGATTTGTGAGTGGAGCATTCCATGATGCAGAGGCCAATGTCCATCCTCCACTGGCAGTGCAAGCTGCCTCAGGAGCTATTCCGTAGCTGGAGCTGGAAGTTCCATTTCCCCAAAACAGGGAGGATGAGATGGTCAGGTACCTACTTTAGCTACTGATTAGTAAATACAGCTGGCTAAAGTATAATCCTAAGAACATCTAAGTTTGAACCTGTCCAAGCAGAAAGAGGCCAGCAGCCACCATTTTAACTCTTCCCTTGGCATGAGGGGAAGCAGGGCTGATTGAAAATCACAGTGGCGATAGGGACTGGCTTCTTTCCACCCAGACCAGCCTGCAGCCCTAGCTTTGGTTCCAGCCCCACCTCTGGCAGGAAGGAAGCTGGGAGGGCCTGCACCAGCCTCTCTGGTCACCTGCAGGTGCTCATGACCAGCAAAGACTGGACAGTGGGACACCTAGGGCTCCATTACTAAAACTCAATAAGAGAGGAGGGGAGCTGTGTTTCCCCAGCCTCCCTCGGCAACTGCAGGTGCTTTCGGCCCACATGGATTAGTTTGTTGAGTGCCTTTGATGCCATCCCCGTAGGAGAAGAGGGAGCTGGCGTTTCTTCAGTTTCTCTGAACAAATGCGGGCACTTTCAGTCTGCACAGACAGGATACTTGCACACCTGTATCCATCCCCACCACTCAACAGGATAGGAGGCAAGGTGTGTTTCTTTAGCCTCCCTGGGCAACCACAGCTGCTTTCAGCCCACACACACTGATTAGTTGGACACCTGTATCTCCATCCCCACCCCCCAATATGATAAGAGGGGAGCTGTGTTCCCTCAACTTCTTTATTTTTTTTTTTAACGATTTATTTATTTATTTCTCTCCCCTTCACCCCCCAACCCGGTTGTCTGTTCGCTGTGTCTATTTGCTGCATCTTCTTCTTTGTCCGCTTCTGTTGTCAGAATCTGTGTTTCTTTTTGTTGCATCATCTTGCTGCGTCAGCTCTCTGTGTGGGCGGCGCCACTTACGGGGCGCACTCCTTGCACGTGGGGCTCCCCTACGTGGGGGACACCCCTGCGTGGTACGGCACTCTTTGAGCGCATCAGCACTGCGCCTGGGCCAGGTCCACACGGGTCAAGGAGGCCCAGGGTTTGAACTGCGGACCTCCCATGTGGTAGACAGATGCCCTAACCACTGGGCCAAGTCCTCTTCCCTCAACTTCTCTTAACAACAGGTACTTTCGATCTGCACGGACTGGACTGTTGGATGCCTGTGGTTTCACCCCTACCCCCCAATAGGACAGGAGGGGACTAGTGTTTCCTCAGCTTCTCTGGGCAACTGCAGGTGCTTTCAAGCATACAGACTTGTTAGCTGGGTGCCTGTGGTGCTATTTCCGCCCCTTAAAGAGCAGAAGGGACGGTACTCCCTCAGCCTCTCAGGGCAAATACAAATTAGATGACTGGGCACTTCGGAGGGTCAACCCCAACCCTGGCAGGGGCGGAGGGGGCCAGTGAAATATCAGTCTACCTGGGAAATTTTGGCCAAACACTGAGCTACATTCGCTACCTAATAAGAGCTGGTTATTTTGTCTGCTTATTTTTAGGAGGTACCGGAGAGTGAAACCAGGATCTCATACATGGGAAGTAGGTGCTCAACCACTTGAGCCACATCCACTCCCCTGTGGTTAGTTTTAACCCACATGGCTTAGTTTGCTACCAACACCTGAAGCTCCATCCCTGCCCCAGGCAGGGGATGAAGGGGCATGAAGCTTCATCAATCTCTCCAGGCAATTACAGACAGTCTTGGCATTTACAACTTGGATCACAACACATGTGGCCCCATCCCTACCCTTGAAAGAAGAAAAAGGTGGGAGAAGTTTTATCAGTTCCCTGGCAAAGTGGGCAGCTTCAGCCTCCAGAGCTTACGGTACCAACTATATTCTCAGCTCCTACTATATTAACAGCAAGGGAAAAAGAGTAAGCAAGCCCCAACCTGAAGAGAGAAACTGCATCCAGAATAAAGACATCTAGTAAACCAGATACCAAGACACCAACAAAAAACTACAATCCATACCAAGAAACAGGAAGTTATGGCCCAGTCAAAGGAACAAGATAATCCTCCAAATGACATACACTGGAGGCGTATAACACCAAATTTGAGAAGGCAGAAGAAAGGATCAGTGGGCTTGAAGACATAGCCTCTGAAAGCAAACCTACAAAAGAACAGATAAAGAAAATAATGGAAAAAAATTGAACAAGGTCTCAGGGAACTAGCTGATGGTAAAAGACATGCAAACATATGTGTCATGGGTGTCGCAGAAAGAGAAAGGAAAAGGGTCAGAAGGAATATTTGAAGAAATAATGGTAAAAAATTTCCCAGCCCTTTTGAAGGACATAGATATCCATGTCCAAGAAGCACACATATGGGGAGTGCAGCGAAGGCAGTTGTAAGAGGGTAATTTATAGTCCCCAATGCTAACATTTGAAAAGAAGAAAGAGCTAAGATCAATGACCTAACTACACAGCTGGAGAAATAGAAAAAGAACACCAAACTATTCCCAAAGGAAGCAGAAGGAATGAAATAATAAAGATCAGAGCAAAAATACCAAGAGAATTAACAAAACCAAAAGTTGGTTCTTCAAGAAGATTAACAAAGTTGACAAACTCTTAGCTAGACTGAAAAATAAGGAGAAAGATGCGAACAAAATAAAGAATGAAAATGGGATATTACTATTGACCCCACAGAAATAAAAGAGATCATAAGAGGATACTATAACAAATGTGCATCAACAAACTAGACAATGTAGATGAAATGGAAAAATTCCTAGGAATGTATGAACAAACCTACACTGACCCTAGAAGAAATAGAAGACCTCAACAAACGAATCACAAGTAGAGACTGAAACAGCAAAAAAACTCCCCGAAATGAAAAGCCCAGGACCAGATGATTTCACAGGTGAGTTCCACCAAGTATTCAAAGCTTTAATACCAATCTTACTCAAATTCTAAAAAATTGAACAGGAAGAAACACTACCAAACTCATTCTATGAAGCCAAAATCACCATAACACCAAAACCAGATAAAGATATTATGAAAAAAGAAAATTATAGACCCATTTTCCTAATGAATACAGATGCAAAAATCCAAAGCAAAATACTTGCTAATCAAATCCAACAATGCATTAAAGAATTATTCATCATGATCAAGTTGGTTTTATATCAGGCATGCAAATGTAGTTCAACAGAAGAAAATAAATCAGTGTAATACACCACACACTAATAAAGAGAAGAAAATTCACATGATCTTATCAATTGATGCAGAAAAGGCATTTGACAAAGCACAGCATCCTTGATAAAAATACTATAAAAGATAGGCATTGAAGGAAACTTTCTCAACTTGATAAAGGCCAAATATGAAAAGTCCACAGCTACCACTGCACTCAATGTGAAAGACTGAAAGCTTTCTCGTTGAAATCAGGAACAAGACAGAGATGCCCACTGGCGCCACCACTGTTCAGTATAGTGCTAGAGATTCTAGCTAGAGCAATCAGGCAAGAAAAAGAAATAAAAGGCATCCAGATCAGAAAGGAAGAACTAAAATTTCCGTTATTCACAGATGATATGAACATATACCTAGAAAATCCTGAAAAACCTAAAACAAAGCTGCTAGAGCTAACAAACGATTTCAGCAGAGTGGCAGGATATAAGATGCATGTACAAAAATCTGTAGTGTTTCTATGCACTAATAATGTGCAATCTGAGGAGCAAGTCAGGAAAAAAACTACATTTACTATAGCAACTAAAAGAATCAAATATTTAGAAATAAGCTTAATCACGGATGTAAAACACTTGTATTCAGGAAACTACACTGCATTGCTAAAAGAAAATTTTTTAAAAAGACCTAAATAAATGGAAGAACATTCCATGCTCATGGATTAGAAGACTAAATAACATTACGATGTCAGTTCTACCCAAACTGATATACAGATTCAACTGCAATCCTTTTTTTAAAGATTTATTTCTTATTTCTCTCCCCTGCCACCCCCCAATGTCTGCTCTCTGTGTCCATTCGCTGTGTGTTCTTCTGTGTCCGCTTGTATTCTTGTCAGCAGCACTGGGAACCTATGTCTCTTTTTGTTGTGTCATCTTGCTGCATCTGCTCTCCATGTGTGCAGTGCCACTCTTGGGCAGACTGCACTTTTTTCACATGGGGCGGCTCTACGCATGGGATGCACTCTTGCACGTGGGGTTCCCCTACATGGGTGACACCCCTGCGTGGCATGGCACTCCTTGTGCACATCAGCACTGTGCATGGGCCAGCTCACCACATGTGCCAGGAGGCCCTGGGTTTGAACCCTGGACCTCCCATGTGGTAGGTGGATGCTCTTATCAATTGGCCAAATCTGCTTCCCAGTCAACTGCAATCCTGATAAAAATCCCACCAGCATTTTTTTAAAAAATGGGAAACATGTATCAAATTGATTTGGAAGGGTAAGGGGCCCCAAATAGCCAGAAACATCTTAAAAAGAAGAATGAAATTGGAGGACGTTCACTTCCAGACTTTAATAAATCATATAACCTAGATACAGTAGTAAAACCAGCATGTTACTGGTATAAAAATAAACACATAGACCGATGGAATTAAATTGACGGTTCAGAAACAGTCCCACACATCTACGGTCAAGTGATTTTTGACAAGGCTGTCAAACCCATCCAGGTGGGGCAGAACAGTCTTTTCAACAAATGGTGCTGGGAGAACTGGATATCTTTATTCAAAAGAAAGAAAGAGGACCCCTATCTCATACCTCATACAAAAATTAGCTCAAAATTGATCAAAGACCTACATATAAAAGATTGAACCATAAAGCTCCTAGTAGAAAATACAAGGAAACATCTTCAAGACCTGATGGTAAAAAAGAAAAAAAGTAAAAAAAAAAGACCTGGTTGTAGGTGGTAGATTCTTAAACCTTACACTGAAAGCACAATCATCAAAAGAAAGAAAACATGGATAAATGGGACCTCCTCAAATTTAAATACTTTTGTGATTCACAAGACTTCATCAATGGGAGAAAATATTTGGAAATCACATATCCAATAAGGGATTTTTGTTGTTTTTAATTTTATTAAAATTAATAGATCACAAGGAATGTTACATTGAAAAACATAAAAAAACCAATAAGGGTTTGACTTCCATTCTATACAAAGAGATCCTACAACTCAACAATAAAAGAGCAAGCAATCCAATTAAAAAATGGGCAAAAATGTGAGAAATCTCACTTGAATGTTATGTAAGGTGTGAGACACAACAGTCTGACTCTGCGTGAAGAAAACATCTGGGTCTTTTAGTTGGTTTGGTGCATTTGCTGCTGCTGTTGCTACTGTTTGCCTCAAATGCTGTTTAAACAACATTAAATTCTTAGCCTACAAGGTGGGTCTTATGTACACAGAGTTGTTAATACACCCAATTAATGCTGTCTGACATGATAATTTTGTAGGGAGAAAATACGTGCTAATGATATTTTTGAGTTAAAACACCTTTTACTGAGGAATCTGCTGAAAAGTTGCACTTTTGTTACAATGCTTACACTTGGTACAAGCTCAGGTCTTAAATTATTAAAAATAAATACCGTTAGCAAGAAACCAGCTGGTTTAGAAAAAGTTTAGTATGTGAGATAAACTAGAAATTATCTTTATATTGTAGTATTTTCAGCACTCCATACATTCTATTACCTAAATATTTCCACATTATTTTGCGATTTAAATATTCTTACTAAGGAATAAAAACTTTAATACACAGGGTAAAAAAGGGCAAAAGACTAAATTGACATTTTTCCAAAGAGGAAATACAAATGGCCAAAATGCACATGAAAAAAATGTTCATAATCACTAGCTATTGGGGAAATGCAAATCAAAACAACAATGAGATATCTTACCTCAAAGAATGGCCATTATTAAAAAACAAAAACAAAAACAGAAAACAGTAAGTGCTAGAGAGGATGTGGAGAAATAGGAACATTCCTTCACAATTAGTAGGAATGTAAAATGGTGCAGCCTCTGTGGAAGATAGTTTGGTGGTTCCTTAGAAAGCTAAATCTAGAACTGCCATATGATCTAGCAATTTCTCTACTAGAAATATATACAGAAAAAACGAAAACTGTGATGTGAACAGACATTTGCACACAGATGTGCATTATTCAAAATTACCAAAAACGGAAACAACCCCCAAGTGTCCATCAATTGATGAATAGATAAGCAAAATGCAGTATATACATATGATGGGATATTATGCTGCTGTAATAAGAAATGAAATTGGGATACAAATGATAACATGGATGAACCTTGAAGAAATTATGCTAAGTGAAATAAGCCAGACCCAAAAAGGACAAATATTGTATGGTCTCCCTGATTTGAACTAAATACGAAGAATAAATGCATGGTGTTAAAACCTAGAGTATAGGTTATTAGGAGATAAGAGGAGGGCTGAGAAGGTGTACTGATGCTTAATGCATGTAGAGTTTTAATTAACTTGACTGTAAAAGTGTGGAAATGTAGAGAGTTGATAGTAACACATTATAGTGTGTAGAACTAATATAGCTGGTTTATAAATGGGATTGTGACTGAAAAGGGATGTAAATGTCAACTGAAAGAAAGTTAGAGAATAATCTAGGGACTATGTAACACAGTGAACTCAGGTGGATGAGAATTTTAGTCAATAGTACAAATACAAGAATGTCCTTCTATGAACCAGAACAAATGAACATCACTATTAGAAGGTGTAAGCATGTGGAGAATCATGGGAAAAATATAGTTATCGTAACCTATGGACTATAGTTAACAGCAATACTGTAATATTCTGGCATCAATGCCAACGATGTACTGTGTTAATAATTGGGGGGTATGGAAAAAATATGCTAAATGTATGCTATAGACCATAATTACTAGTAATAGTCTAATGATATTATCTTATAATCTGTAACAAATGTTCCACAACAATGCAGTGTGTTGGTGGAGGGGTGTTGTATGGGAATTCCACACATGTGCATGACTGTTTTGTAAGTTTACACCCTGTCTAATAAAAATATATTTAAACAAATATGAGAGAGAGATTATGACATTCCCAGATAATCAAAAGCTGAGGGAGTTCATCACCACTGTCCAGTCCTACAAGAGATGCTAATGAGAGTCCTACAAAAGTCGAAAGGGAGTGAGAACTATTATGTTAGATAATAGGTATAGACGAACAAGGGAGACTAAATAAATTACAGTACTTCTTTAATGGAAGCCTTGCTTACTATAAAATTATTAATGTAAAAATGTGGGAAGAGGATGAAACGGTACATCGTTTCTTCAACAAATAAGTTTTAAAGCAACATATAGAAGGGAAACCTCGTCAGAAAGAAAGGGTTTTTGTTTAGCTTTATAGAGATGGCCAGGCTGAAGCTATGTCAAGCTGGTGAGATAAGTTTTTACAGACATGAGGAGACTGGCTACCTTGTGAGACACTGAGTTCCTCTATAAAAAGTCACTAAGCAGAGACCTGGGAGAAATAGAATCTGAAAGACACCAGGTCAGAAGCCAAACCAAAATCCTAAAGTTTCTTTCACCTCAGAGATTCTGAGAAATTAATGTCAAATCTATCCTTACTTTGACCCATTTACATGGACCTGAAAAACTTATTTAATTTTCCTTGAATATTTAAAAATTGTCAGTTTATGAAAGGTACTTACTTTGACTTATTATATTCAAATTCTATGTGCAGACAATCTTCAATACCCACTTCCATTTTAATAGAGTTGTTAACATCAGGGTAGGTGGCAAGCTGGTGAACAATAAGATCATACTCTTTCACCAAGTCTGTCAGTCTTCTTACTATTGTCACTTTAAGAAAATACCTACAAAGTTAATGGAGAGGACAAATTTAATCTCTTGTGAGAAATTCAGATGTTTTATATAAGCAAACATTAACTGCAACTCATCTTTTCTCCTTCTTGTTCAACTCCTCTTGATCAACTCAAGCATCATTCACTTGATGGAATTTTAATTAAACAAAAATGCACCATAAAAAATATGAAATTCAATTGTGTATGTACTTTCAGATGAGTTTGGTAGGCTAGCTACTTGAGAGAATCTCTCCAAATCACTTTTATTTTTTTTTAAAGACATGATATAGGTTTACAGAAAAAATCAAAACAGAAAATAAGCGCTCCCATAAACCTCCTATTATTAACACCTTGCACTAGTCTGGTACATTTGTTATAATTGATGAAAGATTACTTAACTGTACTATGAACTCATCAAGTTTCCCTATTTGTGTTATACAAATCTATGTTTGCTTGTTTTTAAGGTTTACCAGAGACAGAAAGGGAGTAGAGGGTTGTGAGCCAATGTCCATATGGGCAAAATCTATGATAAGGTAGAAAGGTAGTTGTACGGTGGTTAGGCATGACAGTGGTGCAGTGATGCTACTGGGTTGGGCAGTGCTGGACTGTAAGGAGGGTAGTGGGCGGGGGTGGGGGGGTTGTACTGTCTATGGAACTGGGGGGGGGGAGGGTCAAGGGAGGGAGCTCATAAATTATGGGCATCTGTGGATATGTGGTTGAAACTACAATGCTGAGAATGTCTTTTTGGCAAATACGGCAGGGAAGGGTTACTGGTTTAGGGTTTTGGATGTGTGGGGGCATGCAGAACAAGGCACACCTGGGGCAGGCAACTAGCGAGTAGGTGAGTGTTCATCCTGTCATAGTGCACTGTATCAGTGGGTGAAGATCCACACAATGAATGGGAAAGTGTAGGACTGCCATCCTGAGAAGTCCTGCTTTCTTCTCAAATAGAGGGGCTCTCTCTTGAGAGCATAGGCAGTGCCTAATAGGTGAGGACAGGCCAGTATGTCAAGCTCTCAATGTTACTGCAAGTAACTATGAATCGTGTTCTTCAAGGAGTGAAGCTTGGTGGTTGCTGTGGGTCCTGAGGGGAGAGGGAGGGAGAAACAGAATAGATGGAACGTGGAGCATTTTTGGGGTGTTGGGATTGTTCTACATGATTTTGCGATGATGGCCACAGGCCACGCTAAATTTCATCAGATTTCATAAAAGTATACGGTCCAAAATGTCAACCATAATGTAAATCATTGACCATGGTTAGTATCAATGCTTCAGTACTTGAAAATCAGTTTTAATAAATGTGCCACCCACATGTAAAATGTTACTAATAGGGGAAAGGGGACAAGGGGGAGGATGTTCAGTAAATGGGAATCCCCTATATTCTGTATGTGACTTTTCTGTAACCTAAAGCTTCCTTGAAGATAAAATGAAAAAAATAAGACACTGAGGTCATAAATGGAGAAAAATGTCACTGTACATAAAAGACAATAGATACTATAGTGGTGAAATACATACTGCCAATTTTTTAATTTTTAATTTTAATTATTTTTTTATTATTTCAAATTTTAAAATTTTTTGTATTTTGTCATTCTTAAAACTATCATTATTTCATTTTATTATTTTTATTTGCTTATATTGCTGGCTTCATTTTTTAAGAAGTTTTGGACCACAGAAGGGTTATAACTGTGGCAGGGGAGAATCACTAGTGTGGGGTGTCAGTGATGGGGGATGCCTGGGAAGAGGGGCATACCTATAAGGTATATGAATGAGTTCAAGTGTTCATGAGGCATTGTCATGATGGGTGAAGACCCACACAATAACCAAAAGAATATCCAATTTCCATCCTGGGGAGAATGTGGCAGTAAAAGTACCCTGAGTACAGGGGCAGTGACTAGTAAAGAAGAATGGACCACTGACAGGCCCTTGATATTGATGACTGTACTTATGACCCTTTTCTTTTGAATTGAAACTTAGCCTATTATTATAGGTAGCATAACATAAGAGTTACCTACTGAGAGCCTCCTTGTTGCTCAAATATGGCCTCTCTCTAAGCCAAACTCAGCGTATAAATGTATTACCTTCCCCCCAGGTGTGGGACATGACTGCCAGGGATAAGCCTCCCTGGCGCTGACAGATTACTACCAAGCACCAACTAGCAATGCAACTGGAAAAAGACCTTGACCAAAAGGGGAAATGGGTAAAGACAAATGAGTTTATATGGCTAAGAGACTTCAAAGTGAGTTGGGAGGTCTTTCAAGAGGTTACGCTTGTGCATGTCTCAGCAGGATCTCATTGACTGCCACAGTAAATCTTGCCTCAAAAAGCAGGGCTCCTGAGGGCTCTGGAGACATCCAGACACTATAGGCAGGGCCGATAGCTCAGGAGTTGGTGCCCTGCCAGTGGGGCCTACTTTGGAATTTATGCTCTCCAATGTGGCAGAGTTGGACTCAGTTGTGGTTTCCCTACAAATCTCTTCTGCCCCTTCTATTTGAACCTATAGTTAGTACTAGAGTTGATAGGTGTACGTCCAAGAAACTTACATCTTTGGGCTTTCCATGTGCCAATCAGGCCCTGAATCTCAAAAGAGTAGCAAAACCTACTCTCCAGTTCACTGGACTCACCCAGGACAATGATGATGGACAACAACCATCCCAAGAAACAGAGAGTCTACAACTGCAAGCAAGATAGTCCCATACATCTGCCCCATGGAATCTAAGCCCCCTCTCAATTACAGAATTCTCAGGACTGGGGAATGAACAATGGACTAGAGTAGCCTTACTCTTATTCTACCAGAAACTTATTGTTATTCTAGCAATGGAAGAACTGTTATTATTCATGTGGAAGCAATGGCCACTGGAGGTTCTGAGGGAAGGGAAAGGGAAAAATAGGTGTAATATGGGGGCATTTTCAGGACACTGGCATTGTCCTGAATGATGTTGCAATGACAAATACAGGCTATTATGTATCTTGTCAAAACTTACAAAATTGTGCAGGAGAGAGTATAAACTATAATGTAAACGATAATCCACACTTAGTGACAATTCTCCAATATGTATTCAGCAATTATAACAAATGTACCATACTAATGAAGAATATTGTTAATGTAGGAAAGTGTGGGAGGGGTAGGGAATGGGGTATATGGGAATCCCCAACATTTTTTATGTAACATTTATGTAATCTAAGTACCTTTAAAAAAAAAAAAGGGCATCTGGTATAGCATCTGACATGTAGACCTTATATAATAAATCTTTGTTCATGAATTAAAGATAGGTACTTATTGGAGTGAATCAGTGCATAAAAAAATTTTCTTTTTAATAACATATATACAACCTAAAATTTCTATTTTTAAACACATTCAAATATACCAAATACATAAATCAGTGTAATAATTATGTTCTCTAGATCACTTTTTTCTTTTTGAGAAGGCACTAGGGTTTAACCTGGGACCTTGTACATGGAAATCAGGTGCTCAACCACTGAGCTACACATACTCCACTAGATCACTTCCTGACCATTTTCTGAATGAGATTCTTGGATGCAAATGCTAAGAAATGAATGTATTTAGAGGGTAATTCCATTTACGCCACAAATGAAATGCCTATGAGACAATTCATACATGCGACATGTATGACTAAAACTTCACATAATTCTCTAAATCTATGATGATAGAAAGCTCTTACTACTCTAGATCAGCATTAGCCAGATAAAATATTTGAAAAAATCTTTAAAAATCTTAAGTCCTCCAGTCCAGATTTATAACTAGAAGTTCTAATAAGACATTCAATAGTAGCCATTACTTTCTGGTTTTAACTTTGTTTAGTTTCTAACATATAGTCATACCTTAAGCGGACATTGGCACCAATGTAAGATTCATATGGCTTTTCAACTTGCATGAATTCAAAATCATAACTTCTGCTCTGAGTCAGTTCTCCAGGTAAGGCCAATTCTTTCACTAGGTTTACAAATTCGTGAGTATTACTCTTGTCATTGAAAAGTTCTAAAGAATTTTAAAAAGCAAAAAGACCAATTATATTTAATATACCTTTCAATAAAACCCCCAACTTCCACCTCCAATCCAAATAATTTCTACTAAAAGAAATAGTTGGATTTGACACTACTATTAAAAAACTAGAGCTATGATCTGAATTCCATTATCCTTATTATTTTCCAACTAGGCATAAAAAATTCAAGTAGCATAGCACGATAAAAATTTGTTACTAAAAAAATAAGATCATTCCTCTGATGTTAGTTAGGACTCTCCCAATATGAAGCTCTTTTCACATGTTAACAGCAATTATTTAAACTTCCTCCCTTCAAGGCAAAAAGTCTGTTTTGTTTTAATTAGTCAATATATTACCTTAAAATAATAATTATTAAAAAAACTACTGGGGGCAGATGTGGCTCAGTTGGTTGAGCTCTTGCCTCCCACATGGGGGGGGGGTACTGGGTTCTGTTCCCCATGCCTCTTGAGAAAATAAATGAAAAAAAAAAAAAAAAAAAAGGGCAACAAGCGAAAAAAAAAACCCGGCTCAGGGAAGCCGATATGGCTGTGTTTGAGTGCCAGCATCTCACATAGGAGGTCTTGGCTTCAATCCCCAGCCCTGGAACCTCCAAAAAAAAAACTATTATACACAAAACACTAAAACCAACTATTATTTAATTACTATAATTTGCCCTTCAAGTACAGTTTCATCTAGAATAGATATTTAAACATATATCTATCCAATTCAATTTTGATACCTTAAAAATGCAAAGTAAAACGCAGCTAAATTTAAAATCAAGCTATGTAAAGAGTATTAATTATAAAGATGTACATTCTTTTCTCTCTTTTCTGAATCTGCAATACTGAAATATTTATATACAGTTGAACTCTGCTAAATCAAGAATATATCTGAAATCCATGTATGGAAATGCACACTAGTTGGTCTGAGTCAAGAAGAAGTTACACCTTTCCTTTTCACAGAGAATTCTCTGTTAACAGGTGAATCTGGATACAGGTACACATGAAGTCAGAAAGACAAATGGCATGGGTAATTAGAAAGGGAAAAATGAAGATGAAACTGGTAATTCTGTGTAAGGCTGGTGAAAAATGTAGGCAGATGGAAATTTCAGTGAGTCAATTTGTGTGTAAGGCTGAAACTTTACATAACGCCTTTCATTTTTAATAACTAAGTTCAGTAACTTAAAGGCAGGATGAGTCAAACATCATTTATTATAATTAAAAGAAACATGTTTATAAAATAAGCCCTCTCTTTTATTATGCAAAATCAACTCCTTCCTTCCAGAAAACTAAGCTCTAATTCAATTATTTAAACGCCAAATCCAACCCTCTTCACACTCAGTTATCACAGAAAATAAAAGTAATACTATTTTAAAACTCACCAATTTGACCTACAAATTCAATTCTAATTCCTTGGTGCTCTAGCCTCTTTCCAGGTTGCTTAAAGACTAGGTTTACCTGCCAAAACATGAAATTGTGAGAGATGTTAACAGTCCTTTGAGTGGGCCTACCAGTAGATTCCTTCCAGATGAATGCAAGATATAAGTATTTCGGTATTCATTTTTGAAGTTTGAGACACCACCACATAACTATATCGGGATGACCCTATAGCACCAGAAAAGGTTTAATTTATTCATATACAATCACTACTGAACTATTATTTACACATACACTTAAAGCATCTTCTTTGTTAGGAAGGAATCCTTTACAGTTGGAGAAATAGGTAAAGACAATCAAAGAAAGTAAAAACCTTCAACTATCCAAATGTATTTTCTGGTCAGAAAGTTAAAAACAATTCTGTGATTAATAACAGCAACCTTAATGTGTGGTGATCACTAAGAATTGACCTAAATGGTCACTTTCAACTTTTTCTAACCACGAATATATTGTTATAAATCCTAACCTTAAAAGAAATGCATAGACTAAAAAAAGGAAAGAAAAAAAAAAAAAGTAATGCATATTACCCTAAGTCTATCACTTATCCAAAATACCGAGTATCTAAAGACTTAAATTTTGAGTATGATTTATCTCATACTTCCAAAGAAAAATACATAAACTAAACCTAAAAATCCCTAAATTCATATACCTGGGAACTGGAAACCTTAAATTTTTTAAATTTGAAAGAGAGTACACTCATATTAAAAATAAAATTCTCAATGTTTAGGGATTAACAGAATTTTAAAAATATAGAACAGCATGACTGCAGGTTTGCTCTTTACTGTAAGAAATATTAGCAACATGATGGAATATTTTCCTACAAACAGTGCTTCTCAAAAGAAACTAGATATCAGGGACCAATAAGAGATCCAATTACTTCTGTCTATAAACCATAGAAATTAAAATTATTCACTCTTCTCTATCTTCCATATCAGTAACCAAGATGAGTTAGTTATTTGCCTTCAAAATTAGTATCTCAGGCAAGAAAGTAAATAAATTATGTTACATCCACATGATGGAATATTGTTAAATTTAAAAATAATAGTCAACGAATTTTAATGATGTGGAGATGTGCATGGTATGTTACGTGAAGGAAACAAAACTGTCTAATTCCAATCATAATTTTTAAACAAATGAAAGAAATATGTCTAACACAGTTACTTCTGGAATGTGTGATTATGGATAATTTTTGTTTTCTTATAGTTTTCTATAGCTTTCAAGTTTACTGTTTTCTCTTTGTTTTTTAACTATGGGCAAATAAGCCAGAAAAAAATTATTT
Organism: Dasypus novemcinctus; assembly: GCF_030445035.2. Lineage (NCBI taxonomy): Eukaryota > Metazoa > Chordata > Mammalia > Cingulata > Dasypodidae > Dasypus > Dasypus novemcinctus. The sequence goes on along the minus strand of NC_080678.1, from coordinate 78,097,668 downwards.
TAAGAAAGAAAAGAAGTACTTAAAGAAGTTTCACATATACTAACAAGTTTAATTTTAGGTTTAAAAAAACACACACACACAAAAAACAAACACCCAAACATAATTCTCAGCTGTTTCATAAGCCAGACAGTAATTTATATCAATAAAGCACAAAGGGAAAAAGAGTATATTAAAAATGTCTACGTGGCAGTTGGTTTTTGAGAATGTCTTTTTTTTTTTTTAACATGCTGTGATATTTTAAAAATTTACAGTTCTTCAAAAGCATTATGAAAGCACATTATGGAACATTACAGTAGAAATGCAGTTATTCAGTTTTCCCACCTAGCTGCTTGAACTCTGAAATTTTCCTTGGCCACAACTGATGTTAAAAACATAGTTGTTTTTAAAGCCTAATGCAGGCTATCTATTCCTTCCCAACACTGGAAGGCATAATTAAACATTTTAGTTTAAAGGCTATTCTGTAAGGGAGCATAGGAAAGAAAATGAAACAATGATGGTAAACTGAATTAAAGAATTTTAGCACCAACTGTTATACTTTTGCAGGTTTTAATTTTGAATAATTTCAACCTTACAGAAAAGTTTCAAGAACAGCACAAGGAATTCCTATAAAACCTTTACCAGATTCAGCATATGTTTATACTTTGTCCCATTTTCTTTATCTTTCTATATACATAGAAGTGTGTGCACAGATAGCAGTTTTTTTCAGGAACCAACTAAGAATAAGCTGGACACGTCATACTCCTCCTATCCCTATACAATTCATGTGTATTTCCTAAAAAAGAAGGCACATTCTCTCACATAATTACTGTACAATTATCAAAATTAGGAAATGTAACATTCGATGGTCTACATTAATATTTCATCACCTATACTAATATGTTTTATAGGCTGTTTTCCCCCCAGGTCCAACATCAAATTATGCATTATGTTCAATTATCATGTCTCTTTAAACTCCTTTAATCTGGAACATTCTCCAGCTACTGTTGTTGTTTTTTTTTTTAATTCCTCCCCCCCGAACTTGCAGCTTGCTGTCTGCTCTCTGTGTCCATTCACTGTGCGCTCTTCTGTGTGTCTGCATTATTATTTTTATTACTCCCCCACTTCCGCTCCCCACAGCTTGCTTGTTGTCTGCTCTCTGTGTCCATCTGCTGTGCGCTCTTCTGTTTTTACTTGTCTCCCCTTTTTTTTTGTTGCATCACCTTTCTGAGCCGGCTCTCCGCAGCATGCAGGCGAGCCTGCCTTCACAAGGAGGCCCTGGACGGACGTGAACCCAGGGCCTCCCATATGGTAGACTGGAGCCCAACACAGCCACTTCCAAAGCCATTACCTTTTTAAAAAAATACAGGTCAGTTACTTTGTAGATTTTGGTTCCCCCATTTGGGTTTATCTGATGTTTTAACACAGAGTTAACATTTTTGGAAAGAAAAACTACAGAACTGAAGTTGTGTCCTCAGTATTTCATTTAATAGGAAGTACAAGATATTAGCAATGCTACTTTGATCACTTGTTTAAGGTGACCTACCAGGTTCGCCACAGTAAAGCTACTATTTTTCCTTTTGCTATTAGTAAATAATTGGTGTGGAGCTACTTAAGACTAGGCAAATATATTTAAAAGGCCATGAAAACAAAATGTAGGGAAACAACCTATATGTAAAATATATATTTACTGCTCTAGCAAGCATTCTCCCTTTAAAGAGATCTAACAAGAAATTTTCTTATTCTCCATCGTCTGTAACAATAGCTAAAACATTTACAGAATGAATAATTTTCTCAGTAATCCTTCAACAGTTTGACAAGAAAGGACTATCTTTACATGAAAAGTGAGAAAAACAATTCCTTCTTAATACTGCCAACTATAAACTGCACATATCAAAAGAAAGATATCCTGTCCTTGGAGCCAAGTGAGTTACTAACTTTCTCCACTTCATTATAAATTTGGATTGGAAGTCAAGATCAGAACTTATAAGAAATTAAGCAGTGGACAAAAAAATTTTAATATTAAATTGAAAATAGCCTCTGAAATTAATACTTCAGATTATGCATTACTAACATTCAAGCCCTCTAATGTGTTACTGGCCATTCGACAAAGTCAAGTATTTGAAAAGCTACTAAATAAAGCTAGAAAAGAAGAAAAAAAAATTTAGTGACAGATTTAGCAAGGAAAGTTATGAATATGACAGTTTCAAAACAAAACATACAGAAATTGCATTTTAATATAAACCTTATTTCCTTTGCAGGGGAGGATAGGTCTTTGTTTCAATTCTGATTTTGAGCAATTTTTTAAAAAAGAATGTCCTGACAAAGGAATTTTAACTATGACCCCCCCCTCCAAATCCCCAGATTAAATCACTAGCTAATTTTTCTCAAGTTAATTGCAAAACAACAAATGCATCACAAAAGTTAATCAGCAAGATTCTCAAAATTCCTCAGAAAGTATAGGGCTATAAGCTATATTTTATAAAAAAGGGGTGGTTGATATTAGTTTGAACTTAAGTCATATATTTACATATTTTTAAAGGTCAAATATAGCTGTAAAGTAGAAAAAAATTTAGTATACAGTCCAATCATTCTAAATTTAAGAAAGACTTTTCACTTGATAGGAACCAAATCAATGACTATCCTAAACAAGAATAAAGAGAATCTGAGTGACTAGCTTTTAAGAATTTCCTTATTCTATGATAATCTAAATATTTCTAGTTGCCTTAAGAAATGTTTTAAAAACACTCATCAAAACTTGTATAGACAGCAATAGTTTTAAGTTTTAAATTTAAAAAATAAAACCAATTTTAAAAAAATATATGCCACAAGGGTACCAAGACAATTCAATGGGAAAAGAACATTCTTTTGACCAAATGCTTCTGGGACAACTGGATACCTACATGTGAAAGAATTAAGTTGAACCGTTACCACATACCATATACAAATATTAACTCAAAGTGCAACTGGGGAATGGATGTAGCTCAAGTGGTTGAGCACCTGCTTCCCATGTATGAGGTCCCGGGTTCGGTCCCCGGTGCCTCCTAAAAACAATAAGAGGGGAGCCAATGTTGCTCAGTGGTCTAGTGCCATCTTCCCACATATGAGGTCCCAGGTTCAATCTCCAGCTGTGGCGCCTCAAAAAAAAAATTGGCAGAGGACTTGAATAGACTTTTCTCCAAAGATCTATAAAGATCAAAAGTACATGAAAAAGGAAGTGGCTGTGGCTCAATCAGTTGGGTTCCTGTCTATCATTGTGAAGGCAACCTGACCTGTGCATCAGAGAGCTGGCGCAGCAAGATGAGGCAACAAAGGGAGACAAGCAGATACAGAAAAAACGCTCAAGTGAATGGACACAGAGTAGAGACAGCAAAGCATGGAATAAGCCGCAAGGGGTGGGGGGGGAATAAATAAATAAATAATCTTTTTTTAAAAACTACATGAAAAGATCTCAAATATTATTTGTCATTAGGGAAATGCAAATCAAAACCACAGTGAGATATCCCTTCACATCCTATAGGATAGCTATAATCAAAATGAGGAATATTAACAAGTGCTATCAAGAATGTGAAGAGGGAAGTGGATGTGGCTCAAGCAGTTGGCACCTGCCTACCACATGGGAGGTCCTGGATTCCGTTCCCAATGTCTCCTGAAGAAGATGAGCAAGACAGTAAGATGATGCAAGTGGATGACATGATGAGCCAACGAAACGACCTGACATAACACAACAAGGAGACACAATGAGGGACACAACAAACAGGAAGTGGATGTGGCTCAAGCAATTGTGTGCCTCCCTCCCACATGGGAGGTCCCAGGTTCGGTTTACGGTGCCTCCTAAAAAGAAGACAAGCAGACAGAGAGCGCATACAACGAACAGACACAGAGAGCAGACAGCAAATGCAAACAATGGGGGGGGGGTGGGAATAAAATAAACCAAAAAAAAAAAAAGAATGTGCAAAAACCCAAACCCTCATACAATGCTGGAGGGAATGTAAAAGGGGAAGGATTTTGCACAATCTAATTGCAAGTGAACTCTCAAAACTGACTAGCCAGAGCTCCCTGCTGGCATAGCTGGTTAGAAAACTATCCTAAAAGAAATTCTCAAAGAAGTTCAAGAAAACTAATTTTAAATTCACATAAAAATGACTAACAGGAGTTTCAGAAAGATGGTGGCATAAAGATAAAAGGGATTATCTGTCTTCCAAAAACATCAAGCAAAGCAGAAAATGCCCAAAAAAACAGTTCTAGAGATCTGCAGACCAAGGGAGTGATGTCCACTTTCCAACAGGAAGTGGGACTGACCGGGAGGAGAAGCCAAAGGGAAAAAACACCGTCCCGCCCCCACGCCCCCCACACCTCTGTGGCAAACACACTCATTACTACCGGGACTGGCTGCCATTGATGCAGAGGGTAACGATGATTGTTTTCCTCCCTGGGAAAAGTGAGGGTGCAGCAAAGGGATGAGAGTAGCTTCTGATCAGTGAGTGTGGACTGCAGGGTCTGGCCTGAATAGCCAACACACAGGGGGATCACTCATGACATTGCATCACGTCACCCCCTAGTGGAAGTTGGAGTGAACACTCCCCTGGGGCTGAGGGGAAAGACTACCAAAGAGCACAATCTGCTGGCAGGCCAGGAAAGTGTACTCCAGGGGGAAAAAAAAAGAGATACTTTCAGCCTTTTTACTGTCCCACTCCACAAGGCCCTTGGAAACTGGTCTGCACCCCATTAGTGGCGTCTTGGCCCTGTTTTGGATAAAAAGAGGCAATTTTAAAGACCCAGTATAAGGTTAACAAAGAATCAAAGAAAACCAGTAACAGAGTAAATCCCTGGGCAAGAAAGAGAAATGGACCATCAGAGTAAAATCAACATCATAATCAGAGGCACAGACATCAGCAAAAAAATTATAAGCCAGACTAAGAAACAGGAAGATATGGCCCAGGCAAAGGAATAAACTAAAATGCCAGACAAGACACAAGATTGGAAACAAATCAAAGATGTTCAAACAAATCTCCTAAACAATTCAAAAAGCTGAAGGAAAATATGGCTAAAAAGATAAAGGACATTAAAAAGATTGGGTGTGGCAATTTGATATTATTTATGAATTCCAATAAGAGACACTGATTATGTTTGTAAACTGGTCTGTTCCTCTGGGCTGATATCCTTTGATTGTATTAGTTTCAACTGAGAAGTCTTTATTAAACAAAACTAGGGCTTTGATTTGACAATGTCAGTAGAGTGTAACACTCAGTTTGAGTTCCCACCCCCTTCGTGGCTCTATAAAGGGACACTCAAACAAGGAGACACACCCAAGTAGATACACAGAGAAGATACAGAGTGGAAGAGTGACAGTTCCATAGACAGAGTAGAGGCCCCAGGAAGAAGGATGAGCCTGATAGTCTACAACTGACCTTGTGAAGAGAACACAGCAGCTGAGCCCAGAATGAAATGAGCCCTGGGAAGAGAGACAAGCCCTATGCCAGCCTACAGCCGAGATCGGAAAAAGCTGGACCCACAGAACTTTAAGAGGGAAGAGGAAGAACGAACCCTCACAGATGTAGCCAGCCGTCTTGCTTCAACACATGATAACAGAGTTTGGTAAGGAAGTAACCTTGAGTTGAACTCTTTAGGACCTTGTAATTGTAAGCTTTTATCCCAAATAAACATCCTTTATAAAAGCCAATAAGGGGAAACGGATTTGGCTCAACTGATAGAGCATCCACCTACCACATAGGAGGTCCAGGGTTCAAACCCGCCTCCTGACCCATGTGGTGAGCTGGCCCACGCACAGTGCTGACGCGCATAAGAAGTGCTGCATAGGGGAGCCCCATGTGTGAGGAGTGTGCCCCAGCAGACAACTGGGGGGGGGGGGGAAGGGAGAGAAATAAATAAAAAATAAATCTTAAAAAAAAAAAGGGAGAGATGAAAATAAGATATATGAAAATCAAGGAATATGATGGTGGAAATAAATAATACATTAGAGTAATATCATTGAATGTGAATGGATTAAACTCCCCAATCAAAAAATACAAACTGACAGAATGGATTTAAAAAAACAGGAGGGGAGCAGATGTAGCTCAACTGGTTGATCACCTGCTTCCCATATATGAAGTCCTGGGTTCAATCTCTCGTAACTTCTAAAAAAAAAAAGTAAATAAATGAACAAACCTACTCTCTTGGGGATAGGATGTGGCTCAGTGGTTGAGCACCTGCTTCCCATGTACGAGGTCCTAGGTTCAATCAATCCTCAGTACCTCCTAAAATAGAGCCATCTGTATGCTGCCTACAAGAGACTCATCTTAAACCCAGGGATACAAATCAGATGAAAGTTAAAGACTGGGAAAAAGATATACCACACAAACAGTCACGAAAAAAGAGCAGGGGTAACTATACTAACATTGTACAAAAAAGATTTTAAATGCAAAAATGGTATAGGAGATACAGAAGGCCATTATATATAATAAAAGGGACAATCAACCAGGAGGAAATAACAGTCATGAATATTTATGCACCTAACCAGGATGCCCCAAAATACAATACATTACACAAACACTAACAAAACTGGAGAAAGAAATAGACAACTATATATAATAACGGTTGGAGACTTCAATACTCCACTCATATAGACAGAACAACTAGACAGAAAATCAGCAAGGAAAGAGAGAACTTGAATACGATAAATAAGCCAGACCTGACATATATATGGAATGTTATACCCCAAATCAGTAGCATATACATTCTTCTCAAGTGCTCATGGATCTTTCTCCAGGATAGACCACATGAGGGGTCACAAAACAGGTGTCAATAAATTTTTTTTAAAAAGATGTATTTATTTATTTCCCTCCCACCCCCATTGTCTGCTCTTTGTGTCCATTCGCTGTTGTGTTCTTCTGTGCTGCTTCTGTTCAGGCAGCACCAGGAAGCAATCCTGGGACCTTCCGGAGTGGGAGAGAGGTACTCATTCTCTTGCACCACCTCAGCTCCCTGGTCTGCTGTGTCTCTCATTGTCTCTCCTCTATGTCTCTTTCTGTTGCATCATCTTGCTGTGCCAGCACTCTGCTCGGACCAGCTCACCACGTGCACCAGCTTGCCTTCACCATCGAATCCTGGACCTCTTATATGGTAGACGGGAGCCACACCCACTTTCCTCAATAAATTTTAAAAGATTAAAATTACACAAAGCACCTGCTCTGATCATAATGGACCAAAGCTGGAAATCAATAATAGGTGGAGAACAAGAAAATTTGCAAATAAATGGAAGGTAAATATACTCTTAAAGAATCAGAGAAATTAGCAAATATCTTGAGACAAATGAAAACAAGAATACAATTTATCAAAATATATGGGTTGGGAAGCACTTGTGGCTCAAGCGCCTGTCCACCACATGGGAGGTTTTGGGTTCAGTCTCCAGAGCCTCCTAAAGAAGACAAGCAAGACCGTAAGCTGATGTGGTAGGCTAACGCAGCAAGCTGACCCAACAAGATGACACAAGGAGAAACAAGGAAACACAGTGAAAGACACAATAAGCAGGGAGTGGAAGTGGCTCAAATAACTAGGCACCTCACTCCTACATGGGAGGTCCCGGGTTCAGTCCTGATGCCTCCTAAAAAAAAAAAAAAAGATGAGCAAACACAGAGAACAAACAGTGAGGGCAAACAATGGGGGGGGCGGAGATAAATAAAATAATTTTTAAAAATTAAAAAATTATAAATGGGATGCAGCAAAGGCAGTGCTGAGAGCGACATTTATAGCCTTAAATGCCTATATTAAAAAGGTAGAAAGAGAGGACTTCTGGGAGGATGGCACTGGAGTAGGATGGTAGGACTTAACTCTCTTACAAAAGCAACAGAGGTAGGGCAAAACCTGTGCTGTGGGAGCAACTTTGGGGTCTGCAGACCAGGATAGTGCCGCACAAGATCCAAGAAGGTGATGGACAGACAAAGAGGCGAAAGTGAAAACCCTGAGTTACTAGTCCTCATGGCTGGGAAGGGCACCCATCCCCCACCCACAAGGTGAAAAGCCTGAGTAAAATTGGGGGCTCACGGCAGCCAACTGAGAGTGGAAAGGAAGTCTTCCTGACTGGGAGGAGGAAAGTGCAGCTTAAGGGGGAGAGTGGTTTCTATTCAGTGAGTTTGGCCAGTAGAGTCTACTCTGAATTTCAGGTCTGGCCAGACCGGAATCATCAGCAAGTAGAGGTTGAAGAGACACTTTAGTGGAAAGATTCACCTAGAGTGCCATCTGCTGGCAGGCCAGGAAACTCCAAGAAGTAAAAACGCTTTTTGGAGTCTCTCATGTCCCAGGGCCCCGTGATCTGCTCTGCATCCTATAGGTAGATCTCTGGTCCTGTTTTGCTAACTTAAACTGGTCAATCTTAATGATTCAGAATAAGCCGAACCAAAAATCAAAGAAAAGCTGTGAAACAAAACCACAAGGCAAGAGAGAAATTGACCATCAGAGTAATTTCACCAATATACTCAGATGTCAAGACATCAGCAAAAAATTAGAAGCCATACTATGAAACAGGAAGAGACAGCCCAGATAAAAGAGCAAATAAAAAATCCTGATGAGACAGAGGATTTAAGACAACTAATCAGTGATGTTCACATAAAACTCCTAAAAGAGATAAAGGATATTAAGATGACATTGTGATTATACTAAAAGCCACTGATTGTACAATTTGGAAAAATTGTATATTTGACTATCTCAATAAAACTGCCTAAAATTTCAAAAAAATAATAATAACAACTTTGGGATACAGAGTAGGCAGTGCCGAGAGGGAAATTTATAGCCTTCAATGCTTACACTAAAAAAGAAGAAAAAGCCAAAATCAGAGTCTCAACTGCACACCCAAAGGAACTAGAAAAAAGAACAGCCACCAATCCCAAATAAACAGAAGGAAAAAAAACCAAAGATTAGAGCAGAAATAAATGATATTGAGAACAAAAAATAGGATCAACAAAACCAAAAGCTATTTCTTTGAGAAGATGGACAAAATAGACAAACCCTTAGCTAAGCTAGACTGACAAAGAAAAAAAGAGATGATGCAAATAAATAAAATCAGAAATGAGACACATTACCAGTGACCCCCCAAAAAATGAAAGAAATCACAAGGGAAACGAGTGTTAACTCAGTGGTTGAGCACCTGCTTCACATGTATGAGATCCCAGGTTCAATCCCTGGTACCTCCTAAAAAAAAAGAAATCATAAGAGGATACTATGAACAACTATATGCCAACAAACTAGACAACAGGACAAAATGGACAAATTCCTAGAAACATGAACAACCTATACTGACGCTAGAGTAGAAGACCTTAACAAACCATTCACAAGTAATGAAACTGAAATAGCCATTTAAAAAAACTCCCAAAAATGAAAAGCCCAGGACCAAATGGCTTCATAGGTGAATTTTACAAATCATTTAAAGTAGATCTAATACTAATCTTGCTCAAACTCTTCCAAAAAATTGAAGAGGAGGAAATGCTACCAACCTCATTCTATGAAGCCAGCACCATCCTAATACCAAAGCCAGATAAAGATACAAGAAAAGAAAATTACAGACCAATCTCTCTAATGAACATAAGTGCAAAAATTCTCAACAAAATATTAGCAAACAAAATCCAACAGCATACTGAAAGAATTCTATTCCATGATAAAATGGGGTTTATTCCTGGTATGCCAGGGTGGTTCAACACCAGAATATCAATTAGTGTAATACACATTAATAAATTGAAGAAGAAAAATCACATGATCATCTTGACTGATGCCGAAAAAAGCATTTCACAAAATCCAGCATCCTTTCTCAATAAAAACACTTTGAAAGATCGGAATAGAAGGACGTTTTCTCAACAAGTTAAAGTGCATATATGAAAAATCCTCCACTAGCATCATACTCAATGTCAAAAGACTGAAAGCTTTCCCACTGAGACTGTGAACAAGACAAGGACGTCCACTGTCACCACTAATTTTTGATATTGTGCTAGGAGTTCTAGCTAGAGAAATTAGTCAAGAAAAAGAAATAAAAGGCACCCAAATAAGAAAGGAAGAGGCAAAACTTTCACTATTCACTGATACGATTCTATACCTTGAAAATCCCAAAAAATCCACAACAAAGCCCCTAGAAATAACAGACAAGTTCAACAAAGTGACAGGATACAATATAAATATGCAAAAATTAGTAGTGTTTCTATACATTTTTAATGAGCAATCTGAGGAGGAAGTGAAGGGGAAAAAAATCCCACTTACAATAGCTACTGAAAGAATCAAATATTTAGGAATAAACTTAACCAAGGACATAAAGGACCTGTATTCAGAAAACTACAAAACATTGCTAAAAGAAAACAAAGAAGGCCTACATAAATGAAAGAACATTCTGTGTTCATGAACTTGAAGAATAAACATCATTAAGATGTCAAATATACCCAAACAGATTCAATGCAAACCCAATAAAAATTCCAACAGCCTTTTTTACAGAAATGGAAAAGCCAATTATCAAGTTTATTTGGAAGGGTAAGGGGCCCCAAATAGCCTAAAATGTCCTAAAAAAGAAGAAGGAGGCTGGAGGACGCTTGCTTCCTGACAAAGTATATTGTCAAGTAAAAACAGCATGGTATATTAGCCAAGAGACCAAATTGAGAACTCAGAAATAGAACCTCACATCTACAGTCAAATGATTTTTGACAAGGCTGCCAAGCCCTCCCAGGTGGTCTAGAACAATCTATTCAACAAATGGTGCTGGGAGGACTGGATATCCATACCCAAAAGAAAGAGGATCGCTACCTTATACAAAAATTATTTCAAAATGGATCAAGGAGGGAAGCAGATAAGGCTCAAGCAATCGGGATCCCACCTCTCCATGGTTCGGTTCCTGGTGCTTCCTAAAGAAGACACCGAGCTGGCGTGATGGCCAAGCGCGGCAAGCTGACACAAGAGACACAAGGAGAAAAACATGAGACACAACAAAGCAAGGAATGGAGGTGGCTTAAGCAATTAGGCACCTCCCTCCAACATTTGAGATCCCAAGATCAATTCCCAGTGCCTCCTAAAGAAACAAAGAAGACAAACTAAAACAGCAAGTGCAAACAATGAGGGGGTAGGGAGAGACAGATAAATAAAATACAGCTTTAAAAAAAAATGCATCAAGGAGGGGGAGTGGGTCTAACTCAGTGGTTGAGCGTCTGCTTCCCATGTACGAGACCCTTGGTTCAATCCCCAATGCCTTCTAAAAATAAAAAATAAAATAAAAAAAGATAAGAAAATCAAGGACCCAAATTTAAAAGCTACAACCATTAAACTCCTAGAAGAAAATGTAGGGAAACATCTTCAAGATCTTGTGGTAGGCAGTAGTTTCTTAAACCTTACAACCAAAGCACAAGCCACAAAAGGAAAAATAAATGGGACCTCCTCAAAATTGAACACTTTTGTTCTTAAAAAAGACTTCATCAAGAAAGTAAAAAGAGGGAAGTGGATGTGGCTCAACTGATAGAGCTTCTGCCTGCCATAAAGGTTCAGGATTCAATAACCAGGGCCTCCTGGCCCATGTGGTTAGCTGGCCCATGTGGAGTGCTGCCGCATGCAAGGAAGGTCTCCCCGCACAGGTCCCCACTCCTCCCCCCCGCACAAGGAGTGTCCCCTGTGCAGGAGTGCAGCCCACCCAAGAGTGGTGCTGTCCACATGGAGAGCTGAAGCAGCAAGATGACACACAACAACAAAAAGACAGAGAGAAGGAAGGAAAAAGGCAGCCTACTAAATGGGAGAAAATATTTGGAAACCACATATCCAATAAGGGTTTGTATCCATGTTATATAAAGAAAGCATATATCGCAACAATAAAAAGATAAGCAATCCAATTTAAAAATGGGCAAAAGACTTGAACAGACATCTTTTCAAAGAGGAAATACAAGTGGCCAAAAGCACATGAAAAAAGGTTCAACATCACTAGTGATTAGGGAAATGCAGATCAAAACTACAAAGAAATATTATTTCATACCTTATAGAATGGCCATTATACAAAAAAAAAAAAAAAAGCCCAGAAAATTACAAGTGCTGGAGAGGATGTGGAGACTAGGAACACTCATTCTTTCACTGCCGGTGGGAATGTAGAATGGTACAGCCTCTGTGGAAGACAGTTTGATGATAACTCAAGAAGCTGAATATAAAACTGCCATATGATCCAGCAATCCCATTATCAGGAATACATTCAAAGAACTCAAAGCAAGGACGCAACTGACATTTGTACACCAATACGTTAACCACCCAAGTGTCCATCAACTGACAAGTGGATAAACAAAATGTGATATATACATATAATGGAATGCTATCCAGCTGTAAGAAGAAATGAAATTGGGATGCATATGACAACATGGATGAACTCTGAAGACATAACGTCACATGAAATAAGCCAAACACAAAAGGACAAATATTGTGTGGTCTCACTAATATGAACTAAATATGGTGAGTAAACTCAGAGATAAATTCTAGAGTATAAGTTACTAGGAGATAAAATGTAGGTTGAGAATGGAAGCTGATGCTTAATGTACATAGAATTTTTAATAAGGATTATTGTAAAAGTGTGGAAATGAACAGAGTTGATGGTAATATAGTAAGTGTTAGTATTAACTAATACTGCTGGTTTATAAATGTGATTATAGCTGAAAGAGGTAGTTAGGGATGTAAATATCATTTGAAAGGAAGCTAGAGGGAAGCGGACTTGGCCCAGTGGATAGGGCATCCGTCTACCACATGGGAGGTCCGTGGTTCAAACCCCGGGCCTCCTTGTCCCGTGTGGAGCTGGCCCACGTGCAGTGCTGATGTGCGCAAGGAGTGCCGTGCCACGTAGGGGTGCCCCCTGCGTAGGGGAACCCCCCGCGCAAGGAGTGCACCCCCCGCCCAGCGCGAAAGAAAGTGCAGCCTGCCCAGGAATAGTGCCACACACACGGTGAACTGACACAACAAGACAACACAACAAAAAGAAACAGGTTCCTGTGCTGCTGACAACAACAGAAGCGGACAAAAGAAGAACACGCAGCAAAATGGACACAGAGAACAGACAACTGGGGTCGGGGGGGGAAGGGGAGAGAAATAAATAAAATTTTAAAAAAAGGAAGCTAGAGATAATTGTAGGGACTGTAACAGTGATTTTGGTGGTGGATGAAGACAGTGGTTAATAGTATAAATATAAAAATGTTCTTATATTTACAAAGTGTTCAGAATATGGAGATACACAGTAAAAGCACAACTAATGTAACTTATGGATATAGTTAACAGTAATATTGTAATATTTTGCAGCAAAGGCAAAGAAGATATATCAATTCTAAGGGACAACAATAGGGGGGTACAACGGGATATGGGATTTTTCTTTTTGGTGTATTGAAAATGTTCTAAAATTGACTGAGGTGATGACAGCACACCTCTGTGATAAAAATGAGAGCCAGTGAGTATACACTTTGAATGGACTGTACAAAGCATGGGACAGTTTAACACAGGGAATCCAGTAGCAGATGATGGACTGTGGCTAACAGAACAAATATGAGAACATCCTCTCATGAATGACAACAAATGTATAATACTAATATAGAATGGTAATAATTGGATGGGTTGGGGCAAAATATGCCAAATGTATTGGGGCTAAAGTTAGTAGTAAAATTTTGATGATGTTCTGTCATAATTTGTAACAAATGATACACAACAACGCAAGGTGTTTGGTGATGGGGAGATGTATGGGAGCTTGTATAATGATATGCATGTTTGCCTTATAAATCACAGCTCTTACTCTATATTTATTGTTTATGTATGTTCATGTATTAATGATATATTTCAATAAAAATTTTTCAATGAAAAAAGAAAAAAACCACTGTAGTTCTGAAATTGAATTGGAAACAATAAACTCCTGAGATATTTTATCTCAATAAAAGTATACAGTATGTGTATATATATATATATATATATTTATATACGAACTACATATATAACCCCACCCCACATGTATTTACTAAAAATTTCAGAAACAATGACCAACACAATAGCAATGAACATTCCTAGCATGCAGATTACTGTCCTGAAAGACCTGGCCAATTCCAGTCTGAAGTAGGAAATGTCTGAGTCCAAAACATCTTGTCACAACAGTTAGCAAGGAAGCCACTAAAAACTCCTAGCGTCTTTTTCAGAAAGTTTCTTAAAAAAAGCTAAACATAAATTTACGAAATGATTCAGCAATTCCACTGCTAGATATATACCCAAGACAAATTAAAACTTATGTCTACAATAAAACGTACACATGAATGTTCGTTGCAGCATTCATTATTCCGCAACAGCAAAAAATGGAACTATCCCAAATGTCCATCAAGTGGTAAGCAGGTAAGTAAAATGTGGTATATCCATAAAATGGAATACTACTCAGCAATAAAAAGAAATACTGACACATGATAGAACATGGATAAACCTCAAAAACATGACACTATGTGGAAGAAACCAATAGGAAAAACCACATATTGTACTGATTCTATTTAAATGAAATATCCAGAAAAGGCAAATCTAAAGAGCCAAGTTAGATTACTGGTTGTTGCCAAGGGACAGTGATGGTAACAGGGATTAACTTCAAACTGATATGAAGGATCTTTCTGGGGTGAAAAAACTGTTCTATAATTGGACCGTGCTAATGGTTACACTACTCTAAAATTTACACTTAAAATGGCTGAATTTTATGGTATGTATATTACACATCAATAAAGCTTTAAAAAAAAAACCCTCCTAGAATGTCAAAAGGACAATACATTCGTGCTCTCCTGTAGGGGGAAAAAAAAAGACACAAGCCAACATGACTGTGGGAAGTACAATTCTAAAACAGCCCTCAAGATTACCATCCCTTGAAACACACATCTTGCGTAATCTTCTCCCCCTCCCTGAGTATGGGTGGAACCTGTGAATGTGACGGGATAGCATTCCTATAATTAGGTTACTAGTCAGGTAACTTTGATTTAATCAAAAGAGAAACGATCCTGGATGGGCCTAATGTAATCGAATAAGCCCTTAAGGAGGTAAAGTGTCAGAGAGACCCTTCCCTGCGGCTTCAAAGTTAAAAGCAAATGGCCGTGTGGCAAAGATCTCAGCTGAATGCTAGCAAGAAAGCAGGATCCTCTGTCACAGAGCAACAAGGAAACAATTTCTATCAAAAACTAATGAGCTTGTTAGAGGACCCTGCTCAGCTGAGACTGCAGTCTCATGCAACATCTTTTTTATTTTGTTCTGAGGTATCAGGGCCAGGGGATTAAACCCAGGACCTCTTATCTGAGAAGCTGGGCTCAACCCCTGAGCCACATAGGCTCCCGCGTTGGTTTTTCATTTGTTTACTTGTCGTTTGCTTTTTGTTTTTAGGAGGCACCGGAATCAAACCCACGACCTCCCATATGGGAAGTGCACACTCAACTTCTTCAGCCACATCCGCTCCCCCATGCAACATCTTAATTTCAGCCTGATCAGTCCCTGAGCAGAAGACCCAGCTAACCCATTTCCAGATTTCTGATCCACAAAAACTGTGAGATAATAAATTTGTATTGTTTTAGGCTGCTGAATTTATAACTGGTTGCACAGCAACAGAAAACGAATACAACAAAGTTATTTCTACTGGCCAAACATGGGGCAACTGGAGCATCAATAAGGATAATATTTACAAATAGATTAAAATTCACCCCAAGTATGTGATATTTTCTCATAATCTGTAACAAATCTTCCACAATAGTGTGGTGTGTTGGTGAAGGGTTGTTGTATAGGAATTCTACACATGTCCATGATTGTTTTAAGTTCACAACTTCCATAATAAAAATATATGTTTTTTAAAATTCAAGTATGTTTACATTTTGAAATCATTGCACTACTGATAAAATGAAACTATGAAAACTATGAAAATAAAAACATCACCTCTGGAGGATAACAGAACAAATTTATTATTTTAAAAACCAATAAAGGGGGAAAAATAAAGGATTTATTCTTTCTTTCCTAAATGAACTATACCACAAGGTAGCAAAACAACAGATGTATCTCTTTATGAAAGTATTAAAATCTTTTTAAAAAGTACTCTACTAAATAAAAACAAAATGATAAAATTAAAAGTACTGCCAATTTTGCAACCCCCAATGAATAAAATCCATCTAGGTATAAACATAAACAATCAAAAGCTGCCAAAAAGAGTAAGAAAACCAGACATTTTGTACTTCCTGAAGAAAGACCGTATCACCACCTACATTTTTCCCAAAGAAATAGAACTTGAGTGTGAATAAGCCCCTGTATCCAGCTGCCAATTTAGAGGCATATGGAAATCACAAGACTATTCTAAACTGTATTGTAAGTATGCTTTCGGCAAAATCCACACTATGGAGAACTCTACTGTCGAATGGCCCAGATACTTCAACAGATCATTTATAAGGAAAAAGAGAGCCACAAAGAGGGAACCTGTAGATCAAAAAACATTTTAAACCATATCTTTTTTTTTAATGAGCAAAACTAAACAATTAAAATCATAAGAAGTTTATTACCATAAAAGTCAGCCTAGGGGTACGAACGTGGCTGAAGCAGTTGAGTGGCCACCTCCCACACAGGAGGACCCAAGTTCAGTACCCAGTGCCAGCTAAAGATGAATGAGACAGCAAACTGACGCATCAAGTTGACCCAATGAGGAGACACAAGAAGCAGGGAGCTGACATTGCTCAAGCAACTGGGCAGTTCCCTCCCACATGGGAGGTCCTGGGTTTGGTTCCCAGTGCCTTCTAAAAAGAAAATGAGCAGACACAGAGAGCTCACAATGAACAGACTCAGAAAGGAGACAGAGAGCACAAACAACGGGGTGGGGGGTTGGGGGTGGAATAAATAAATAAAAATAAAGGTCAGCCTAGTGATTACTTTTGAAGGGAAGAGGCTGTGATTAGGATGGAACACATGGAGTAGCTGGCAGAGTTCCACTTCTTGATATGAATGGTCAAGAAATATGCCTTATAAGAACGTATTTTTGTTTTGTTTGGGCTTTCTTTGTTTTATTACACAATAAAAAGCTTAAAAAGAAATTTTAAAATTTCAGATCAATAAACAATCAGATTCAAGAGATATCTTCTAAGGAATAGAAAATATTTACCCAAGATATTTATCATAAAAAAATACATACTCTACAGTTACTGATTAGGTCTACAGTAATTCCAAAAGTGTAATTCAAATGCCAGTTATTTTTTTTTAGATTTATTTATTTATTCCCCCGCCCCTTGTTGTCTTGTGCTCACTGTATGCTGTCTGTCTGTTCATTGGATGCTCATTTACTTTTTTTTAAGGAGGCACCGGGAACCAAACCCAGGACCTCCCATGTGGGAGGGAGGTGCCCAAAGGCTTGAGCCACCTCCGCTCCCACTTGTCTCTCACTGTGTTTCCTCACAATTATTCTTTGTTGCATCAGTTTGCTGCACCAGCTCACTGTCTTGCTTGTCTTGTTTAGGAGGCATTGGAACCAAACCCAGGACCTCCATTTGGTAGGCAGGCATCCAGCTGCTCGAGCCACGTTCATTTCCCCCAGCTACTTTTTTTTTTAAGATTTATTTTTTATTTATTTCTCTCCCCTTCCCCCTCCATTGTCTGCTCTCTGCATTCATTTGCTTGGTGTGTTCTTCTGTGTCCGCTTGGATTCTTGTGAGCAGCACTGGGAATCTGTGTCTCTTTTTGTTCTGTGATCTTGCTGCGTTAGCTCTCCATGTGTGCGGCGCCACTCCTGGGAAGGCTGCACTTTTTCGCGCCAGGTAGGTCTCCTTACAGGGTGCACTCCTTGCATATGGGGCTCCTCTACGCAGAGGAAACCCCTGCATGGCACGGCACTCCTTGCGTGCATCAGCACTGTGTGTGGGCCAGCTCACCACATGGGTCAGGAGGCCCTGGTTTGAACCCTAGACCTCCCATGTGGTAGGCGGACGCTCTACAAGTTGAGCCAAATCCGCTTCCCTCAGCTTTATTTTAAAAGACAAATTTTAGGTGGATCCCAGCTCCACTGGAGAAAATGGTCAGAAACTAGACAGAGGTACACAATCACAAACACAAAATTTGCATGCAATTTAGAGAGTACAGAGACCATGCCCCTGAAACCTTTCCAGGTTAAGAATCTTTCCTGTAAATGTTCAAATGAATAAAGGATTTAGTTGACCTTAAGAAAAAAAAATTTCCACTGTTAATAAAATCATTCAAATTTAGAAACCGCACAGCCTACTTGATGACTAATTCTAACATTCTACAACCGGGTAATTCTCCAAAACAAAGATTTACCTTGCCTGAAACTGATTCTCCATCATAGAAGAGATAGTGTTTTTCCACTTTGCCATCTTCAGTTTTCATTTCTGCCATTTTCCTGGTTTCCCCATCATTAAGGACAATATCGATCTCACAAATGGGACCAAAAAAGCCTCCAAGAAAACTCTGAAATAAAAGGAAAATGTTCATATTTATCAAGTTTTGTCAGTCACTATATTTTGAACAGCAAATTTAATTACTTACGACCTATGGTTAAAAAGACTGAAAATCTGTGAGTTCATAAGGAAATGATGATAAAAATAAAAATAAATTTTAAAAATAAGCAAAAAAATTAAAAAAGCTAAAGAACAGAAAAGGAAACAAAAATTTAAAAAGACCAAAAATAAATACAAGAAAATAATAACTTGTATCAAATTCTACCTCAGAACTAAACAAATTAAAATTTGCTATAATTTCAATCTTTCCATAGGTAATCACTATAACCAAATACTAATATACACCAGAAATCTAAGAAGTTAATTCTTAACCTCAAACATAGATTTGAAAATTTACCTTTAGTTATACTTCTATGAGATTATTTCATTGTAGCAGAACTCAAACAATCTGAATTACTCATATATACACAAATACATATTCAATTGTACTAGTTACTGTAAAGTCTAATACCAGAAGAGTCTAAAGAGTATATATTTTACTGGGTAAAACCTTGGAATAAAACTTGTCCTAACAGACTAGACTAATGAAATTTATGTACATTTTTACAAAGAAAATTTATAAGCTTTACTCTGTAAATCCTGAAGATGACAAAAATATAAGGGATGAAAATGCCTTATGGGGGCACCTCTTCCCACTTGGGAGGCCCTGGGTTTGGTTCCCTAGACAAGCAAACAAGTGCAAACCAAGGAGGGGGTGAAAAATAAATAAAAATAAATCTTTTTTAAAAAATCAATTGCAAAATAGAAACAAACAAAAAATCAATTACTCATCAATGCCAAAATATACCACCTGGTAATAACAATAAAAAATTCATTAACATCGGATTATTTTTGTCATGGATAAAAGCTAGTTTTTTGGGAAGAGAGTATATAGTTCAGTGGTTTGAACTCCTGCTTCCCATATACAAGGTCCCAGGTTCTAGCCCCAATAGCTCCTAAAAAAAGAAAAGCTAGTCTTCTAGTCTTTTTTCCCCCACAAAGAGAATGTTCTCCTATCAAGTCTTCCTACATCCTTTCTTACTCTGTCCTACACAACAAAAAGAATGATATTTTAAAAACATAAATCTGATATCATCCTCAGCTTAAAATCCTTTAGTAGGCTGGTGAGAGTATAAATTCAAACTACTAATGCTTTAGAAAATAGTTTGGCATTATTTGGTAAAGCTGAAGATAAGTATATCCCTTGATCTAAATAATTCTACCCCTAAGTATATATCCTATATAGAAACTGTTACACACATGAACCTGGAGACAAATAAAAGACTATTCATAGCAGCATTGTTCACAGTAGCCCCAAAAGGAAACAATTCAAATATCCATCAACAGGAGAACAGAGGCATATACTCATACAATGGGAATACCAAACGCCAAAAGAATAAGGTTCAGCTATACACAACATGAATCTCACACACGTTGAGTGAAAAAAAAACACAAAAGAATACACACTGTTATGATTCCATTTGTATAAAAAGTCAAAACCAGGTAACCTGTACTACGTCATTAGAGGACAGGGAAGTAAATGGAAGAACACAGAAAGGGAGGTTCCAGCGCTTGTAATGTTTGTTTTTTCATCTGACTGCTTGATACAATCTCCAAGTCTTAAACTCAAAACATGCTTGATACAAATGTGTTCGATTATTTGTGCACTTTTCTGTAGGTGATGTTTACTTCACAAGTGTTTACTTACACACATACATACTTACCCTTGATCCCTAATATGGCCTACATATATCTGACCGTATCCATCTTTCCAGTCTTAACAGCATCAGCTGATCCAAGCTTTTTTCTTTGTTTTTTTTTTAAGATTTATTTTATTTCTACCCACCTCCCACTGTTTATGCTCACTGTCTGCTCTTTGTGTCTGTTGGCTGTGTGCTTGTTTTCTTTTTTCTTTTTTAGGAGGTACCGGGAACCGAACCTGGGTGGCGGGCGTGCAACTGCATGAGCCACATCTGCTTCCCCAAGCTCTTTCTAACACAGTTTGTCAGATTTGCCAGCCTTCCCTCTTGCCCTAGAGCCAAACTGTGTATCCTGAACCTAGTTTAATTCATCCTTCAAGTTGCAATTAGACTCATCTTCAAAAGAGGATTTCCCTGACTTCTCAATCAAAATTTGATTCTCCAAATTCAGGTCTCACAACACCATGTAGTTTTATTTCATAATTTATTATAATCAGTGTGCTTATTTATATTTGACTCCCTGACTGAACTGTAAACTCCATGGGGAAAGATACCTTGTCCTTTGATCATCTCTGAAGACAAAGTGTATTAGACAGTGTCTAGCAGTTAGTAGAAGGCATTCGAACACCTGCTGAATGTTAAATTCATTTTGAATAAAATACATGCTATCCTAAAAATAGAAAACATATGAATACACAAAAGATATGAGCTGAAATCTGGAACATTCGGTAAGACTAGGTAGGTCTTCCCCAGGAAATGAGCAATGGTATAGTAACAAAAGACCAGAGCTGTGTAGTCAAGGAACTTGTGTGAAGACCATGACCCTCCTAAGGCTATGTAAGTCATGGGGTGATAATATGACCAAACGACAGTTTTTTCCTTAATTCTGGGCTTGCTTCTTTTATTAATCCTACATTAACAAAAGGGATTATAATTTCAAGAAACCAAGTAATAGAATTGCCAGGCTAGTATTTTTCACATACTCCAAACACAGAAACAGCAAATTTTTTTGACAAGATTTCTCTTTCCCAGCAAAATTACAGATACATAACAAACAACTTTGATCAGAAAACTAAGAACCAAATTCGACTCAGAACTAATTTTGAAAAGACAATGAAAAGTACCAATTATAAATCACCTGCACTGTCCCTTCCTACTTAGCTTTCAATCTCCAAGTCTTAAACTCAAAATGTGCTCAAAATAGTAAAACGTGAAATTATATATCTTCACCTAAGGACTACAAACATGAGCTGATATCATATTTCAAAACCAATCAGCTGATATTCACTAATTATCAACTACATGGAAAACAATGAGCCAAAAAGGGTAATGGGGAAGGTTGCTGTAGGAGACGCAATTTTAAAAGGGTAGAAGACAAGGTGTCCAAGGAGCTATGGAAACAAAATTAGATATGTAAAAAAGATAATTGCCAACTGGCAATGAGGCTAAAAAGAAAGCGCTCTCCTACCTTATGAAACCCACAACCTTAACTCATTTGAGTTATAAAATAGAGGCAGGAAAATGAAAATATTTTCCCATTCCCCCTAATACTTCTCAGAGTTGATTAGGGAAAAAGAGATTTGAAAACTATAAAAAATGTCTTAAAGATAAAAGGAAATATTACAGTAACTTTTTCCACATATATATACTCAACACATAAGAGCTGAACTTGGGATTTGAAAGCTGATATTAAAAGATAAAATAATAAAAAATAAAATGAAAATTGCTATTAATTAAAATGGTATCAAATAGACTTATGTTTTATGAAATTTATCAATTATAATTACACAAGGAGTCTTATATTTTCCTTCTTTAAATATTTAACATCATTTTTAGAAGTTAAAAATTCCCAAGTATTAAAAATACATGTAGGGAAGTGGCTATGCCTTAAGCAACTGGGCTCCTGCCTACTACATTGGAGGTCCATGGTTTGGTTCCTGGTACCTCCTAAAGAAGACAGTGAGCTGGCACAACAGGCAGATGCCACAACCTGACACAATAAGATGACACAACAAGAGACACAAGAGGAAAAACATAACGAGAGACACAACAAAGCAGGGAGTGGAGGTGGCTTAAGTGATTAGGTGCCTCCCTCCCACATCAGAGGTCCCAAGTTCAGTTCCCGGTGCCTCCTAAAGATACAATGAAGACCAACAGACACAGCAAGTGCAAAACAAATAAATCTTAAAATACATATATATAAAATAATGTTAGCCTCAACTATTTTCTAAATGCATGAAATATTTCATAACTACAAATAAAAAGTAAACTTTCTTTCCAACACAAAAAAACTCTAAAATAGGGAGAGATTGGAAAGTATATAAAAAGTCTGGTATAGCATATGCAGAAGAATATTAGGTTGAGTAACAAACAATTGCATATTTAAAAGGTTAATTATGCCATGAGAATGGCATCCAGCTTTTTACATTAGGACACATAAAAAAATGAGCTATACTAAAAAAAATGAAATTTTTTAAAATGAACTATACTTAAAACCTCCAGACAACTGCGGATGTCTTACATTTAACAAGTAGACAAATGAAAAAAAAAAAAAAAACACAAAAAAAAGAAAAAGGTTTACATTTTTGTGTTTTCCTTCTAAAAGGTGTTGAAAGAAAAAGATTCTCTAACCCAAAGTCTTGCTCTTGAAGTTATGATGTGTATCTTATCATTTTCAAATGAAGCATGAAATTAAAATATTTAAATTTACTCACAAATTGTAATATTTTTCCAGATATGTAAAGAGGAAGTAAAATACAGAATTGTTAGGGTGGTGAAGACTAAAGGGGAATAAAAATGATAAAGAATGTTAAGATATATTAATGTAGACTTTTGTTGAAATCACAGAAAGCAGTCTTGAGACTTTTAAATTTAAGAATACATAGTTCTTAAGGAAAAGACATCTTCTAGTGAATATTCAGAATATGAGTTTTTCAGGAGTAACGCTAGGCAATTTGTACAAGACAATATGCAAAGGAATAAAAAAAATTTGCAAAGGAAACAGACTTGGCCCAATGGATAGGGTATCCACCTACCACATGGGAGGTTCAAACCCCGGGCCTCCTTGAGGCATGTGGAGCTGGCCCATGCGCAGTGCTGATGTGCGCAAGGAGTGCCCTGCCACACAGGGGTATCCCCCGTGTAGGGGAGCCCCATGCACAAAGAGCGCGTCCCGTAAGGAGAGCTGCCCAGCGTGAAAGAAAGTACAGCCTGCCCAAGAATGGCGCTGCACACGCAGAGAGCTGACACAAGATGACGCAACAAAAAAAAGACACAGATTCCCGGTGCCACAGAAGAACACACAGTGAATGGACAGAGAGCAGACAACGGGCGGGTGGACAGGTGGGGGGGGGGAGAGAGAAATAAATAAATGAATAAATCTTAAAAAAAAAAAGACAATATGCAAGTTAAAAAATCTCAAGTAGCTTTTAAATAACTGGATGCAAAATATACAACTATTTAAAACATCAGAGGGGAGCAGGTATAGTTCAGTGGTTGAGCGCCTGCTTCCCATGGACCAGGTCCAGGTTCGATCCCCAGTACCCACCGTAAAAAAATTTTTTTAAAATCACAGCATTTGTTTTTACAGTTTTCTAACCTAAGCTAAACCTATTACTGACTTTAAGATTTTTCATATAAGTCATAATTGTGTGACATTACCGTCTAGCAATTGTGAGCATTACTGTCTAGCAAAATTACAATGGATACAAAAAGGACAGCGAACTTTTCAGCCTTCACTAAAGAAATTTCACTGAGTTCAATGACAAAGAAACTCAACTTAAGGTGGGATGGAAGGAGACTCTCAAAATTTCTTCACTTACCCCATACACAAGCAATGAAACAGAACATTTTCATACATATATAAAACCAGCCTTTAAAAGTTAGTTTCATGAGTAATTTGAAAATTTAAAGCATTGCTCTTGAACATGATTCAAAAAGTATATTATAAATAAATATAAGCAAAAAATAGGAGGACCTTTTAAGTTTTCTTTTCGTAACTCCTGGACTAGGCAAGGCCCTCCAAATACTTCTTCCTTCTTATTTATCACAATTGTAATTTACACATTAAGGAAATAATTATACAAATAAATATTCATCTCCCCCTAGACTGTAAATTACAAGAGGGCAGGGGCTTGCTTGCTCACTGCCTCTGGGCATGCCTAAGCAATTTGTTGAATTAAGGAAAAAAAGGTTCCAAGTTTAGGAATGAACACGTCTGTCTTTACGCTTTAAAAATTAAAGCAACACGATTTCTGGATTTAAAAGCTATTTATTCAGAGTTATTTTTTAAACAAACCTAGCTTAGCTCTTGGCCAAAAATTTCAGTTTACAGAATTTACGAGTTTCAGAGGAGCTACTTGATAAGAACACACAGTAGGCGCTCAGTGAAATCGTCAAATGAAAATGAATAAACATATAGTATGATAAAATGACCCAAATAAGATCCAATCTAGAAGAGATTGCCTATACATATGAATTTCAACGCCATTGTGCCCACGCTTTTGTTTCCCACTAACTGTGGTTAGACTACTCCGATTTCCTTCCCTCTCCTGCTTTCTAGGCCAGTTCAACATCCCAAAGCGTTAAGTTTATAGAAATGGCTTGGGGGAGGAAATGAGAATCAATGCTTTAAAAGGCGGGCACGAAACCACTGACTTTTAAGTTAAAGACCACCCCCCCCCTCCTTTCAACGTTCTTTTCTTTATTCTCTCTCATTCTACAAGTGTCAACATCAAGCCTCAACTGGGGTCGTAAAGTCGCAGAATGTCACCATCTCCAGGCTTTAAAAATTAATCACGGAGTTTATCAAGCTCGTGACACACTGGCAGAGAATGACCAAGTCCTCCCGGAGTCCGGAACTGGGGGACTCGTGGGTCACCTAACATAAAGAGAAACGAAGCGGCCCGGGAAGAGCAGAGGGACTCACCACCTTGGAAGGGGAGGCAGCAACGAGCCCCCGCAGAGGCGGGGTCCGAGTACCCAACCAGGGCCCCCAAAGCCGGTCCAGAAACGCGGGCAGAGGCTCCGACATGGCCAGGAGAGCGCGCCGCTGTCCGCAGGTGCTCGAGCCTCGCCGAGACCGAGAAGAGGCGGCGCCGCCAGCTCCTCCCGGACCTCGGGGTGGCCCGACGGGCCTAACCCGCTCCCCGCCCTGCTCGCCTGCCCCCTCCTCCCGCTCCCGCTGCCTCTCCCGCAATGCCGGGCCCGCCGTTGGCCGGCGCGCCGCGCGCTCCGAGGCGAGGGCGGGAAGCCCTGCGCGAGGGCCGCCGCGCACTCACCATTGTCAGCGCAGTCGCCGAGTCCCCCCCCACTTCACTCCTTCACTCCTCTCGCCTCTGGAGAACTCCCAGTCCCCGCTCCCACCGCCGGGCGCCCCGTCACGTGATCCCCGGCCGCCTGCCACACGTGACTCCTCCCTTCTCCTCTTTCCCTCCCCCTGCACCCCGCCCCGCCCCCGGGTCTCTCCCCCTGCTCTACTGGCCAGCGTGGTCCCTCCGCCGAGAGGCCGTTTGCAGGCGGGGCCTCGAGCTCCACCCTTAGGCGGCCGGGGCGTGGCCACGCAGTCGACGTCAAGTAGGAGGAGCCTGGTGGACGTAGGTTCGCCCGGTCCTCTGCGCCCTCGCTTGTGTCACGTGATTGGCGGGTCGCTGACTCGCCTCCGACCGGCTCCTTCGCCACACCCTGTTCCGTCTTCTGTGGAAGTTTGAATGTCTGGGAAGGAGGGGTGGGTTTGCTCGGGAGGCTCTCTCCGTGGTTGGGTTAGAGAGTCACGGAGAACAGGAGCTGTAACGCGAAGCCGCGTTTCTTGAGACCTCGCAGTGAGACGTGGACGAGGCGTTCTTCCACCTTTCTTGAACCCCAAAGCTCCCCCTTCATTTGCTGTAAGAGCTTCTGCATTCTGAGAACTGAGCTTGGTGTTACAGCGCTCTGAAGAAAAGCCCTATAGAATAATCGACAGACGTTGGTTCCTAAAGTCCTTGAAGTCCTGGGATAGCTCAACTATCTTTGCATTCCGAGCCATGGAAGGCTCACAAATCAGTTGTAGCAACCAACCCAAAACAAATAATGCCCCTTCCTTTAAAAGTCTGGTGTTGCTGCTAAAGTCTCCTCTGGTCTTATCTGCATCAGAAATCACTGAATTGTAAGCCTAAAAGGCCTCCAGAGAAACGAAATACTATTTAGGACTTACAATTTCCAAGCCTAGTGTTACTGTACCACAGTGTTCTCCATCTATAACTAAGGTAGGAAAAAAAGATATTCTAAACACACCCTAATTAAAAAAACAAAAACAAGATTGTGAGGACGATAATCAAGAGGATGGCCTTTAACTACAGTTGAATTAGATTATAACTCAGCAGTTGAATTGGACTATAGCTGAGTAACAAAAAGATAGCTAGAAAATCCCCAAATATTTGGAAACTAAGCAACATAATTCTAAAACTCTCAAAAGAAGAAATCAACGGAAACTTAAAAATTGTTTGAATGAAAAGATAATGAAAATATACCCCCTCCAGCAGGCCCTATTTTGAAATTGATGAAAATCTATTCCCCCAATTTAACAGTTATTCTAATTTATAATTCCCCTAATCATGATTCTCCTTTTATTTGAATATAATTTTCAATTTACCTGTTATTTCTCAGAGACTCAAATCTTTGGATTATTCATGTGCTGGCTGAGCCTTCAAATCCAAGAGAGTCGTGACCAAGTCCTACCCTCCAGTTCTTTCAACTTGCTCCGAACAACTAACAAAATAATGATGATGAACCAGTCCCATCCCCAAAATAAGGAGTATCTTCAACTACAAGCAGAGCAATTCCTTTCCTCTGCCTCATAATATCTATGTCCTTTCTCAACCTGAAGCATTCAGAGCAGATATGGTCCCAAATCCCTCAAGACTGAGGAATGAACAGAAATAAGAGGGAAGTGTAACCACGGTCTAGGGCAGATTTGTTGTTATTGTGGTTATTATCTTGTGTTAATGGAGTAACTTGTAATGTTGATATAAAAATAAAAAGATAATGAAAGAGCAACATATCAGAGTTTATGAAATGTAACTGAAGTAGTGCTCAGAAAAAACTGTGGGGAGTAGACATGGCTCTAGCTGTTGAGCACCTGCCTCCCTCATGGGAGGTCTTGGGTTTGGTTCCCAGTGCCTTGTGAGAAAAAAACAAAACAAAACAAAGCAAGTGGTAAAACCAAATCAGGGAAGCAGAAGTGCCTCAGTGGTTGAGCACCAGTTTCCCACATGCAAAGTCCCAATTTCAATCTCTGGCTCCCAATACTTCAAAAAAAAAAAAAAATCTGTAACATATATTTGGAAAAAAAGAAGAAAGGTTTAAAATTAGTAACCTACGTTCCTACCTAAAGAAGCTAAAAAAGGCAAATTAAACCCTTAAGAGAGTAAAAGGAAGGAAAATGAAGAGCAAAAGTCAGGAGAATAGAAAATGGACAAAAATAGAGACGATTAAATTTTAAAATTGGAAAAAGTAAGAAAATTGATAAACCCCTTGCAATACTGATCGAGGAAAAAAGAGAGAAAATGGAAATTATCAATATTAGGAATGAAAAAGGGGATACCACTTTATATCCCACAGATATGAAAAGGATAAAGGGAATATTATGAACAGCTTTATGCCAATGAGTTTGACAACTTAGGAGAAATGATTAACATTCTTAAAAGCACAACTTGCTGAAACTATCAAAGGAAGAAATAGAAAATCTGAACAGTTCTACATAAAAAAGAAATTGAATATGAAATTGAAAAGCTTTCCACAAAAACAAAACTCTAGACCCTGGAATGCACTGGTGAAGTCTACCAAAATTTAAGAAGGAATAGTACCAAACTTCTTACACAAACTCTTTAAGACACTAGGGGAAGAGAGAACACTTTCCAACTAATTTTGAGTCCTGCAAAACCCTGATACCAAAACCTGACAATCACATTACAAGAAAGAAAACCCCTTCCAATATTCCTCATAAATTTACCTAAATTACCAAAAGCCCTAAATCAAATTTATGAAACAAATTTCTGTGAACACTGTAATCTGTGAAACAGCCCTAAACTATGGTCAAATGTACTCCTTAGGATCTTTTTATATTCCTTTAAAAATTCACGTTTAGAAGAATGGGACAATATCTCTTTACATGTTTTAAACATTTCTATCATTGCTGATGCTTGAGTAAACAATAATATATAGATATTGGTTAAAGTGAAACAAAAACAGAGCTCTTTTATCTAAGTCTCAAAAAAAACAAGGACTCATCAAAAGAGAGAATGTTTTTCATGTTCCCCCATCTTTGAATTTTTTTTTTTTGTAGGTGTCTCTTTCTGGTAGCTGAGAGTGATTGCTCGAGCCAAATATTTGAATTTGAGACCCCGACATTCATTCAAAATATACTTATTAAATGTCCACTTAATACCGAGTGCTGTTACAGACTGTGGGGCTTGAATTGGCAAAAATAAATTAATAAGGTCCTTGCTCCCCTGAAGCTTGTATTGTAGTGGAGGAAATGGACAATAAACAAGTAACTAAATGAGGTATTTTGAACTG
The DNA here is from genome assembly GCF_030445035.2 of Dasypus novemcinctus. Taxonomy (NCBI): domain Eukaryota; kingdom Metazoa; phylum Chordata; class Mammalia; order Cingulata; family Dasypodidae; genus Dasypus; species Dasypus novemcinctus. The sequence goes on along the minus strand of NC_080678.1, from coordinate 78,068,975 downwards.
GAAAAAATGTGTTAAAAAGAAATAAACATGGGAAGCGGATATGGCTGAACCGATAGAGCGTCCACCTACCACATGGGAGGTCCAGGATTCAAACCCAGGGCCTCCTGACCCGTGTGATGAGCTGGATCATGCTCAGGGCTGATGCGCCCAAGGAATGCCATGCTACTCAGGGGTGTCCCCTGCGTAGGGGAGCCCTACATTGAAGCAGTGTGCCCCGTAAGGGGAGCCCCCACACACAAAAAAAGTGCAGCCTGCCCAGGAGTGGCGCTACACACACGGAGAGCTGACGCAGCAAGATGATGCTACAAAAAGAGACAGTTTCCTGATGCCGCTGACAAGAATCCAAGCAGACACAGAAGAACATACACAGCAAATGGACACAGGGAGCAGACAACCGGGGCGGCTGGGGGAAAGGAGAGAGAGAATAAAAAAGAAAGAAACATGGTGACGCAATGGGTGGAAAGGGGGGCAATTCCCCACACGAAAAGTTTCTCCTATTATTGCTTTTGTATTAGTGTGGTACATTTGTTGCAATTGATATGAACCAATATTATGGTAATTATATTATTAGCTAAAAGTTCATAGTTTACATTAGGTTTCACTCTTTGTGTTGTACAGTTCTAGGAGATGTTGCTCTCTTAACCTCAGATCCACGAATGCTGGATCTGAGTTTAAAACAGCACATAGTGGTTTTGCCTCTGTGCCTGAAAATCCAAAGAAGTGTCTTCTTCCTTGCTCATTCCAACAGCACTCTGTTTATTCCCTTTGAATATAGTCCATCTTCTCTGCCAGATTTAGGAAAGAGACTGTGGCAGTTTGATATTATTTATGAATTCCAAAGAGAGATATTGATTATGTTTGTAAACTCTTTCTCTGAGCAAGATACCCTTTAACTATTAGATTCAGCTGAGACGCCTTTATTTAATTAATTTAAGACTCAGGCTTTGATTCAACTTACATCATTAGAATGTGACTCAGCGTTGAGTCCCAGCCCCTTTGGGCTGGTAAAACAGACTCTCACAAGGAACTAGACACAGAGGAGAAGAACACGGAGGAATAGAGACAGCTCAGTAGATAGACCAGAGGCCCCGGGAAGAGAGACGAGCCTGATAGTCTGCAGCTGACCCTGTGAAGAAAGCAGAGCAGCTGAGCTCAGAAAGAAATGGGGCCCAGGGAAAGAAACGAGACTTATTCCAGCCTACAGTTGAGAAGCTGGGACCATGGAGCCTTAAGAGGAAGAAGGAAGGCTGAACCATCACAGACATCTCCTGCCATCTTGCTTCAGCACATGGTCAATGACTTTGGGTGAACAAGTACCTCTTTTGGTACCTTGAGTTGGACTCTTTAGGGCCTTGCGACTGTAAGCTTCTACCCCAAATAAATGTCCTTTATAAAAGCCAAAGTTCTAGTACTTTGCATCAGCACCCCTTTGGCTGGCTAATACAAGGACTAAATGCTGCAAATTCATCCCTCACCCCTCTATCTCCAACCTAAAACTCAGTAAATCCATAATAAGTACTTTGTTTTGATTTTTAAAGCAGTTTTATTGAGATATATTCACATACCATGAAATCTATCCAAAGTGTACAATCAATGGTTTTTAATATAATCACAGTTTTGTGCATTCATCACCACAAAAAATTTTACAATTTCATTACTCCAAAAAGAAAACTTCACACCCTTTAACAATCACCTCTCAATCCCTCTATCCTTCCTCAGTCCTACAGAACCACTGATCTAATTCCATCTTTATAAATTGATTTATATACACATTTTATATAAATGGAATCATACCATATGTACTGCTTTCTGCGTGGTTTCTTTCACACTTAGCATAATGTTGTGATTTTCTTTTGCCGGATATTAACATCTTGTAACATTAACATTGATTTGTTCAGTTTCAAAGAAAAACAGTCATATATACAATATTATCCTTATTCATATTTCACATGAGGTTTTACTATGCTATACAGTCCCATGTTACACTTTTTTTTTTTTAAAGATTTATTTCTCTCCCCTTCTCCGCCCCCACCCCCACCCCCGCCCCCGCCCCCGCCCCCGCCCCTGCCCCCGCCCCCGCCCCGGTTGTCTGTTCTCTGTTCTGTGTCTGTTTGCTGTGTCTTCTTTGTCCGCTTCCGTTGTTGTCAGCGGCACGGGATCTGTGTTTCTTTTTGTTGCATCATCTTGTTGTGTCAGCTCTCCGTGTGTGCGGCGCCATTCCTGGGCAGGCTGCACTTTCTTTCACGCTGGGCGACTCTCCTTATGGGGCACACTGCTTGCGTGTGGGGCTCCCCTACGCTGGGGACACCCCTGCGTGGCAGGGCACTCCTTGCGCGCATCAGCACTGCACATGGCCAGCTCCACACAGGTCAAGGAGGCCCGGGGTTTGAACCGCGGACCTCCCATGTGGTAGACGGACGCCCTAACCACTGGGCCAAGTCTGCCGCCCCATGTTCCACTTTTTAGCTTTCCTTCTAGTAATATACATGACCTTCAACTTTCCCTTTCAACTACTGTCACACCCATATAACAGCACTGCTAGTTACAAATACCATGTTGTGATTTCATCTTTTCTATTCATTTCCAAAGGTTAACACAACTTTTTACCAATTCTGCACAGGTTAAGCGACAGCTTTCCAGTCTCTACTTCATTCTATTTTCTGGTGACCCATATTCTAGTTATTAACTCCATGAATTTACACAATATATTTAATTCATAATAGCACAAACATGTAGTATTTGTCCTTTTGTGTCTGGTTTGCGTCACTCAACTTAATGTCCTCCAGTTTTATCCATGTTGTCATATGCTTCAGGACTTCATTTCTTCTTATATCTACATAATATTGCATCTTGTGTATACACCACAGTTTGTTTATCCATTAATCAGTTAATGGACACAGTTTGTTTCCAACATTTGGCAATCATGAATAATGCATCTATGAACACCAGCATGCAGATGTCTGTTCTTGTCACAGCTCTCAGCGCTGAGTATATACCAGTAGTGGTATTCACTACCTAAATCTGTATTCAACTTGTTTAGGAACTGCCAAACAGTCCTCCACAGTGACTGTACCATTTGACAGTCCCACCAACAGTGAATAAGCGTTGCTATCTTTCCACATCCTCTACAACACTGGTAATTGTCTGTTTTTTTGTGTAATGGCCATTCTACACGGTGTGAAATGATATCTCATTGTAGTTTTGATTTGCACTTCTTTAATCACTAGTGATGTTGAAGATTTTTTCATGTGTTTCTCACCATTTGTATTCTTCTTTGAACAAATGTCTATTCTAGTCTTTTGCCCATTTTTTAAATTGGATCATTTGTCTTTTTATTGTTATGTTATAGCACCTCTTTTTTTAAAAAAAGATTTATTATTTATTAATTTCTCTCCCCTCATCCCCCATCCCCCATCCCTCCCATTCCCTCCCATTCCCTCCGTCCGTTGTCTGCTCTCTGTGTCCATTTGCTATGTGTTCTTCTGTGTCTGCTTGCATTTATTTTGTCAGCGGTACCGGGAATCTGTCTCTTTTTGTTGCGTCATCTTGCTGCTTCAGCTCCCCGTGTGTGCGGTGCCACTCCTGGGCAGGCTGCACTTTTTTACACAGGGTGGCTCTCCTTATGGGACGTACTCCTTGCATGTGGGGCTCCCCTATGTGGGGACACCCCTCTGTGGCTCGGCACTCCTCGCGCACATCAGCACTGTACGAGGCCCAGCTTACCACACGGGTCAGGAGGCCCTGGGTTTGAACCCTGGACCTCCCATGTGGTAGGCGGATGCTCCATCAGTAGAACTAAATCCACTTCCCTGTAGCATCTCTTTATGTATCATATATACTGTTTGTGGGACATAGCAGATCAAATTAGTTGGCCAAAAACTCAAATTAGTTGACCAAAAACTGAGTCCCTCTCTTTCCTGTATCCACATCTCTGTGCCCTCCACTGTACATAGTCCCTGGACAGAAGGCAGAGAATTCAAAGCTGTCTTCTCAGAGTGTGTGGGGAAGGGTGTCTGTTGCTTCTACATATGATCTTTCCAATAAGATTTTTTCGTGTACCGCTCTCTCTTTTGGGTGGTATCCAGCTTTTCCCCAGTGTCTTAAATTCTAGAATATTTTTTTCCAGGAAGTTTCTGCCTGTCCTCTAGCTATTTTTCTGGGAAAGAGTCCCATGTCTTTGCAATCTTCCCAGAAGACTCTTTAGATTTTTAATTGGGGTTGTAGACTGAATTAGAGATCAACTAGTCAATCCTTTTGTTTTCTCCCTCCTGATATGGCTCCTTCATCTAATTGTTGTTTCTGCTTTTTGTATGCTCATTGTCTGCTCATTGTGTCCACTCATCTTCTTTAGGAGGCACCAGGAACTGGACCCAGGACCTTCCATGTGGGAGGTGGGTGCCCAACTGCTTGAGTCACATCCAGTCCCTGCTCATTGCGTGAGCAATGACCCTACCCTGGTATTATAGTCTATTTGAACTGTGAAAAGAAAGCAGTAAAAACAATACAAGTCTTCATGAAATAAGACATTATTAATGAAAGAGGAAAATTACTTTTTTTTCACTTGGAAAATTTGCCTATCTCCTTGACAACTATTTTGGTTCCTAGAGTGCTGTTTGGTGGCTTAAATATGAACACATCAGAGAATAAAAGAAAGAAAAGTAGCAGCAGTGCAGAAATACTGGTGAAGTCATGTATAAAGAAAAGACAAAGAAGATAACACCAGAGGCCACTTTGTATTGTTTATTCTACTGAACAAAATATCTTTATTGTGTTCTTGTAATAAATACAAGGAGCAAAGGAACTGTCGGGCTAGTCTCTCTCTCAGGCCAGAATTCTAGAATGTTAGAACTAGACTGAGCAATACGGAGTTTTGCCAGCTGAGGACTGGCTTAGTCAGTTGTGTCTACATTTTCCCTTTGCAAAAATAAACATGATTGGGGAATGAATGTAGCTCAAGTGGTTGAGTGCCTGCTTCCCATGGGCAAGGCCCTGGGTTCAATCTCCAGTATCTCCTAAAAATAAAAAATAAAAAAGAAGAACATGATTGATTTTTTGGATTGATCATAAAATTTCGGTAATGGATGGTGGTGATGGTAGCACAACATTGTGAACATAATTAACAGCACTAAATTGTATGTTTGAGTGTGGTTAATAGGGGAAATTTTCTATTGTATATGTGTTACTAGATAAAGTTTTTAAAAAATGGGACTGTTGTACAACACAGTGAACCCTTTTGTAAACAATGAACTATATAGTTCATAAAACAATTATAAAAATGTTCTTTCATGAATTATGACAAATGTACTACACTGATGCAGGATACTGATAGTAGGGTGGTATATGGGTGATATATGGGAACTCTTTATTTTATGCATGTTTCTGTAAACCTATCACCTCTCTAATAAAAATTTTAATTAAAAAAATAAAAAAGAAACATGAGAAAATGTGAGTAATTTACAAACACTTACCTTCATAAACAAAGTATCAGTTCTAAGTCAAAAAGTCCTAGGTGAGAAGTAATTTGAGCTTTTATTTACCAGAATCTAGTTAACAAAAGAAAAATAGGCATTTATTCAAATTAATGAAGACTAAAATGTCATATTAATAACTATGTCAGTGTCCAGGAACAGCTACTAGTAGAGTTGACAGCCAAAGCTAAGGGGGAAAAAAGAGAATACAAACACATGAAAGAATGGAAAAATGAAAAATCCTATTTAAAACATGCCAGTAAAGTGTAAACACTTTTTTCTCTTAATGACCCAGACCAGATAGAATATATTCCACTTAAAAACTTTAGCCAAGGAGTGGATGTGCTCAGGTTTGGTTCCCAGTGCCTCCTAAAAAAACAAAAACCAAGCAACAAGCAAAACAAATGATAAAATTAACTGAGGGAAGCTGATGTGGCTCAGGGGTTGAGCTCCAGCTTCTCACATACAAGGCACTGGGTTCAATCTCTGACCCAGGTACCTCAAGAAGGAAAACAAGAAACAAAACCACTTTAGCCAGTGCAGCTATAATCCTGGTAAATTTCTTATTTCCTTTTTGGAGTTAAAATTGTAAATGACATATGTTTCTTTTCCAATATACAGTTCTTTTCTTAACTGAATTCGTACTTAATATTCTATCTCCCTGTTCCCATTTTCTTTTTTATTGAGGTATGGTTTACATAGAATGAAATGTGCAGGTCTTAAATGTAGTTTTTGATCAGTTTTGATGAAGGTAAACATTCACTTAACTCACTCCTCTATCAAGGTCTAGAACACTGATAAAGCACTTCCATCAATCCCAGAAAACTCTATATCCTCTCCTAGTCAATCCCATCTCCAAAGCAACCACTGTTCCTTTTTTCAATATTGGTTGGTTTTATGTGTTCTATAATGTCTTATAAATGGAAGTATACAATAAGTACTCTTTTGTGTATTACACCGTTCACTAAACATAATGCTTTTGAGGTTAGTTCATGTTCGTTCCTTTTTTTTTTTTTTTTAAAGATTTATTTATTTATTTAATTTCCCCCCCTCCCCTGGTTGTCTGTTCTTGGTGTCTATTTGCTGTGTCTTGTTTCTTTGTCCGCTTCTGTTGTCGTCAGCGGCACGGGAAGTGTGGGCGGCGCCATTCCTGGGCAGGCTGCTCTTTCTTTTTCACGCTGGGCGGCTTTTCCTCACGGGCGCACTCCTTGCGCGTGGGGCTCCCGCACGCGGGGGACACCCTTGCGTGGCACGGCACTCCTTGCGCGCATCAGCACTGCGCATGGCCAGCTCCACACGGGTCAAGGAGGCCCGGGGCTTGAACCGCGGACCTCCCATGTGGTAGACGGACGCCCTAACCACTGGGCCAAAGTCCGTTTCCCTTGTTCCTTTTTTATTGGTAATAGTATTCCATTGTATGAATAGCCCACAGTATAATTGTCCTTTTTTCCTTCTGCTAATGGGTATCTGATTTATTTCAGTTATTTTTTTAATATTGTGAATAAAATGCTACAGATTTCTAAAGGCAGAAACCAGAAATGTTGCTAAACATCTTATAGGACAGCTCCCTCTATCAAAGAGATACTCTGTCCAAAATGTCAATGATGCCAAGGTTGAGAAACTCTGGTATAGTGAAAACCTAAAGAGACAAATAGAGTTCTGAAAGATCAATCGTATTAATATTTTAAGCAATGAACTCAAATGATGACAGCATGTTGAGTGAATGGAAACAAAAATCGTCCACAAAATTAATCATTCCCTTCCCTTTGCTACCGTAGCATTTTGTTTACAATTATTATAGATTTGGAGAAACATCTAAAATGTAAAATGCATTATAGCTATGTATGTGTTTTCTCCAGTAAATTGTGGGCAGTCTCAACTCTTTATTCCTGATACCTTGGTCTTGGGTAATTTGTTTTTTTGAGCAGATATAGGTTTACAGAAAAATCATGCAGAAAGTACAGAGTTCCCATAATCCCCCCACACACACACACATTCACAGTTTTCCCTATTATTAACATTCTTTTTTTTTTAAACATTAGCTAAATTTAATTTGAGATAGTCTTCTGCTTTCCATTAAAGTTTATACCAAATTGATTTATGAAAATGATCTGGATTTTGTTGCCCTGAAGTTAATAAAAATGTTTACTTTTTAAGTTCATGTCTTAAAGTTAGCAGTGACTCTCAGATTTTCTTAATAGTTTCCACCCATTACTTTTTTGGTAACATCAATATGGCTAAATGTCAACTCATTCTACTTTTGTGTTAATAACAATATTTGTATTAATAATATGCAACATTCCTGAATGTTGAAAACTTCTCTTGGGATTCTTATTTTTAATTGTGGTCCTTATTGTAGTTGTAAGATTTGATTAGTTTTAACATGCAACATATTAATAAATTATTATTGATATGGGCTTTTCAATGTGCTCAATATTATGAATTGTAAGTGGAATGAAGCAGCATTTCCAGCTGACAAATGGATCCACGGGTAATACAATGTCTTTTAAACTAAGCTTGTGACAATTAAATCAATAAACTGTAGCAATGAGAAAACTATTCACAAAATATAACAAGGGAATGTTCATCTCAATATAGCCAGAATCTGTACTTTAAGTAAAAGGATGAGTATCTGAAGTAGTACAAATGGGAACCAGGGACCAAGGAAACAGATAATGAGCTTGGGCAACAGTATTTTTTTCAAACTCACTACGTAACTAGATTGGGAGGAAAAGGGAAAATATAAGATAGCTATATTCATATATGAAGTTACCCTTATAGCCTGTACCAAGGTAACAACTTCTGACCAAGAGGTTAGAAAAGCAATAAATAAAATTATCACCATGGAAAATGACAGCCCGTAACACTGAATGCTGACATAGAAAGGACATGGACAAGAATAAACATTCTGTACATTTAGGCTTTGGTAGATAGCTTGATCTCTCAAAACATACGCAAGTACTGAAATCCAAATAAAAATTATTATAAAGAAATAAAACAATTTTTAACACTTACAAGGTAACGTGGTGGTTTTAGATAAATTCAGGTAATAATCTATGTAAGCCTCTATTATTAACATTCTGCATTAGTGTGGTACATTTGTTACAACTGAGGAACCAATATTATTATAGTTATATTATTAACTAAAATTAATAGTTTGCATTAGAGTTCACTCTTCATGTTGTGTACAATTCTATGGGTTTTTAAAATTTGCATTATGGTAACACATATGCAATATAAAATTTCCCACATATACATTTTCAAGTACAGAATACAATTCAGTAGTGTTAATTACCACAGTATTGTGCTACCATCAATACCATCTACTATCAAAACTTTTCTATAACCCCAAACAGAAATGCTGTCGATTTTTCTGATTGTGTAATATCAGATAAGAAAAGTGATTATGACTTAGAGAGTTACTCAAAAGTATAAATTGGAAGAAACATGCACATACCCCAAAATACTATAATTACGATAAATGGTTGCTTGACAAAACCCAAAAGATAAAAGAGTAAGAATTAGAAAATTGCACTATATCCCTTATGTGTCTGAGAGTAATTACTTCCATTCATCCACTTTCCTTTGTGTTAGACGAGACTAACACACTACATTCACTCTCAGCTCAGGGATAAAGGCCATGTCCTTTGAATGTCTTTGTTTTCCTCTCACTCTCCAGCGCCTAGCACAGTGCCTGACACAAAGAGAGACTCCTTAATATGTGAAGTAGCCATTACCCACATTTTCATGATCATAATTTTTTAGGAGCTAATCATATCACAGGCATTGCCTCACAATTCTATGGGTTACCCTATGGGTAAGTATTGTTAACCTATAGTACAGATAATGGTAATAGCCCATGTTTATTGAACACTTCCTCACTAGCATTGTTCTAAGCACTGTGCATGAATTAACTTATTTAATCCCCTCAACAAACCTATAAATTAAGTATTATTACTATTCTCATTTTAAAGAGGAGGACACTGAGGTACAAAGAGGTTAAGAAACTCATCTAAGGTTATCTAGTTGGTAAGTAACAGAACTTTGAACTCACATGATCTGGTTCCAGAATTCACACAATTAATCACTTCTCTACACTCGTTTCCCTAGACAAGCTTACCTAAATTAAATAACTTGTGCAAAGTAACACAGCTAATAAAGAGTGAAACTGGTATTTAAACTAAGACTTTGCAATTCTGAAGCCCATATTCTTCCTACCAGTCTAATTACCCACTCCCCCGAAGATAGAAATATTCTACACTTCCTCTGTGGTAAGCTTAAGATCTCTCTTTCTATAAAGGTGTCATTTAAAAAATAAAACCGATATAGACTACCTGCCCCCTTCTTCAAATGGGTAAAACCTAGCACTTAACTACACAATACAAAACATGCCTTGTTTTCTCTGCTATAGTATAATAGTCACGGGAGTTAACAAAAAATAGGTGTCTTGATAGTAACACCCTACTGAATAGAAAGACCTATTAAGCTGCCAATAACTATGTTAAATAATCGTGGATAGATTCACTAAAGGAAAAATCACGATATAATTTAACGACAGTCATTGAACGTGAAAAGCTATAAAGATGACTGTTGTGAGTTGGGTCCCACAGAAAACTGACTCTGGGCTGGAGAACAGCCGCGAAGAAGTAATTAGGGAGCAGATTTAGGATCAACACCTGTGTAGGACCGGAAGGACGCAGGATTAGGCAGAGGAATAAGTTGATCTACAGCATAATCAAGGCCTTGGCTGACCCCTGAAGAAGTTCTGAAGCTGGGATGGCCTTTCAGAGTTGTCCAAGCCTTTATAGCTTTATACTGAGCTGTCCAGGGAAGGGAGTATGACCTTGGACGAGGAGACTCTTCATCTAAGAGCTTGCAGCTGTCAGCACCCTTCCCAGCAAAATTGTCCTTCAAGTATGAAGGTGAGTTTAAAATATTCACAAACGGAAACTAGCAAAGTTCATAAAAAAAGAATCTGCCTTTGCAGAAAGTATTAAAGGGAGTCTTACAGCCCAAATTAAAAAGATAGGAGAGGGAAGCAGATGTGGCTCAAGTGACTAAGCTCCCACTTACCACATGGGAGGTCCTGGGTTTGGTTTCCAGTGCCTCCTAAGGAAGACAAACAAGACAGTGAGCTGGCGCAGAGAGCTTATGCAAAAAGAGACACAAGGAGAAAAACGTAAGAGACATGAGAGACACAATAAAGCAGGAGCCAAGGTGGCTCAAGCAATTAAGTGCCTCCCTCCCACATGGAAGGTCCTGAGTTTGGTTCCCGGTACCTCCTAAAAAAGAAGACGAGCACACAATGAATAGACAGAAAGTGCAAACAACGAGGGGGTAGGGAGAAATAAATAAATAAGTCTTTAAAAAAAAGGAGAGAGACATTTGGAGTAGAGTATAGAAGGCAATAATAGCAGAAAGGATAACAAAAAAGAATAAAAAGACAGATGAAAATAAGATAAGATACATAGGATAAGCCAAATAAAATGGTGGAAGTAAATAATGTATTTACAGTAATATCACTGAATGTAATGGATTAAATTCCATAGTCAAAAGATATAGGCTGACAGAGCAGATTAAAAAGACCATGAGCCAACCATATGCTGCCTACAAGAGACTCACCTTAGAACCAGGTTACAAACTGGCTGAAAGTAAAAGATTGAATAAGATACTCCATGCAAACAGTAACCAGAAAAGAACAGGGGTAGCTATCTAATAACAGACAAAATGGACTTTAAATGCAAATAAGTTATAAGAGATATAGAAGGTCATTATATATTAATAAAAGGGACAATCCACCAGGAAGAAATGTTAGTCATGAGGCTAACTCTGGCAAAACTAAAGGAAGAAATAGACATCTCTATAATAATTGTTGGAGACTTCAACACACCACTCACATCATTAGATAGAACAACTAGATGGAAGATCAACAAGAAAACAGAGAATTCAAAAAATATGATAAATGAGTTAGACCTCAAAGATATATATAGACTGCTGCATCCCAAATCAATGGTTTATAATTCCTCAGTATGATAAGGTACTCATGGAGCTTTCTCTAGGATAAGAAATGTTGGGTCACAAAGCAGATCCCGATAAATATAAAACAATTTAAGTTATACAACACACCTTTCCGATCATAATGGAATGAAGCTGGAAATCAATAATAGATGGGAAAGGGGGAAATTTGCAAATGTGTGGAGGCTAAACAACACACGTCTAAATAACCAGTGGGTCAAAGGTGAAATTAGTAAATATAGTGAGATGAATAAAAATGAGAATACAACTTACCAAAACTTATGGCATATAGTGAAGTTAGGGCTGAGAAGAAAAATTATAACCCTAAATGCCTATATTAAAAAAGAAGAAAGAGCTAAAATCAAAGATCTAACTGAACAACTGGAGAAACTAGAAGAACAGCAAGCCATTCCTAAAGCAAGCATAAGGAAAGCAAAGATTACAGCAGAAATAAATGAAATTGAGAAAAAAAAATTAGACAAAATCAACAAAACCAAAGATTGGTTTTTTTAGATCAATAAAATTGACAAACCCTTAACTAGGCGAGTTATGACTGACCCCACAGAAATAAAAAGGATCATAAGAGAATATTATGAGAAACTGTTTGCCAACAAACTAGACAACCTAGATGAAATGGACAAATTCCTAGAAACACACAACCAACCTACATTGACTCTACAGGAAATACAGGAACTCAGCAAACAAATCACAAAGAGATCGAAGTAGTCATAAAATTCTCCCAACAAAGAAATGTCCAGAACCAGATGGCTTCACAGGTGAATTCTACCAAGCATTATGAGAAGAATTAACACCAATCCTGTTTAAATGCTTACAAAAATTGAAGAGGAGGTAAAATTACCCAACATATTTTATGAGGTTGTAGTAGTCAGCCACAGGGGTTCGGATGCAAAATACCAGAAATCTATTGGCTTTTATAAAGGGTTTTTATTTGGAGTAGGAGCTTACAGTTACCAGGCCATAAAGCATAAATTACTTCCTTCAACAAAGTCTGTTGCTACGTGTTGGAGCAAGATGGCTGCCAAAGTCTTCAAGGGTTCAGGCTTCCTGGGTTCCTTTCTTCCCAGGGCTCATTTCTTTGGGGCTCAGCTGCTCTGCTCTCTCCACAAGGCCAACGGTAGACTATCAGATGAATGACTTGTGTCTCTTCCTGGGGCCTCTGCCATGTCTAATGGAGTCTTCTCTCTTTCCTTACGCATCTGCTTCTCTATGTGTTTACTTCCCAGGACTCCAATATCAAAATTCCAACCCACTTCTTTGTGATGCAGTTTCTCATGTCCTACTGACATAGCCCAATCAAAGCCTTAATCGTTACTTTTTTTAAAGATATATTTATTTACTTACTTATTTATTTCTCCCTACACCCCTCATGGTCTGCTCTTTGTGTCCACTAGTTGTGTATTCTTCTGTATCTGCTTGTCTTCTTTTTAGGCGGCGCCAGGAACCTATCCTGGGCCTTCTGGAGTGGAAAAGAGGTGCTCAATCTCTCGCACCACCTTGGTTTCCTGGTCTTACTGTCTCTCCTCTGTGCCTTTTGGTTGTGTCATCTCTCCACTCAGGCCAGCTCGCTGCGCCAGCCAGCACTCCTGCGCGGGCCAGCACTCCACACAAGCCAGCTTTCCTCTCAGGCCAGCTCACCACATGGGCCAGCTTGCCTTCAACAGGAGGCCCCGGGAATCAAACCTTGGACCTCCCATATAGTAGACGGGAGCCCAATCGCTTGAACCACATCCACTCTCCCTTAATCATTATTTCATCAAGTAAAAGTGAAACCTCCGACAGGCCAGTTTACAAACGTATTCAATATTTCTTTTTGGAATTCATCAATAATATCACACTACCACAGAAGCCAACATCACCTTAATACCCACGCTAGATAATGATACTATAAGAAAAGAAAATTACAAACCAATCTCTCTAATGAACATAGGAGCAAAAATTCTCAAATTATTCACAAATAAAATCGAATAGCACATCAAAAGACTTATACATAACGACCAAATGGGACTTATTCCTGATATGCAAGGGTGGTTCAACCTAAGAAACTCAATTAACATCACATTAACAAATTGAAGGGAAAAAAAACATGATCACCTCAATCAATGCAGAAAAGACATTTGACAAAATCCAGCATCCTTTCTTGATAAAAACACTTCAAAAGGTAGGAATGGAAGGAAAATTCCTCAATATGATAAAAGGCATATATGAAAAACCCACAGCCAACATTGCACACAATGGGGAGAGATCGACAGCTTTCTCTCTAAGATTGGGAACAAGATAAAGATGCCCAATGTCACCATTGTTATTCGATAATGTGCTAGAAGCTCTATCTAGAGCCAATAGACAAGGAAGAGGAAATAAAGCACCCAAATAGGAAAAAAGGAAGTAAAACTCTCACTACTTGTGAATGACATGATCATGTGTTTAGGAAGTTCTGAAATGTCTACCACTAAGCTACTTGAGCTAATGAATGACGTGGTTTCTTTACTCCCTTATCTTCTTTGGATATGATTATAGTTTTCGTAGGCTTGGTGGTAAAGAACTGAAGATGACTGGATAGAGGAGCCTTATTTTTCATCCTGGCAGCTTGCTATTTTTGTAACATGGTGATTTAGTTGAACACAAAGTACAAGGCTGATCTCTTCTTCCTGGACGAGTGAGAAGATGATTAAATATTGATGGCAGCATCCTTGAATATCTTCAAATGGGCAGTGTTTGGCTATTGCTTCTGTTCAAAATGATGCTGTGTTTTGGTTGTGGCCCAAATCTTTGAATTGCTACTTGGCCTATCCTTTCTACAACAGAGCTCTCACCATTCAAACGTGACAGATTTGGTAAAATGTTAGTTAGGTTGAATCCTCCTTGCCTCCACTCCATTATCTTTGTATAAACCCAGAGTTTTTTGTTTTGTTTTGTTTTGTGGTTCTTAGCTGATGTTCATGAAAAGCAATGTCCTTAGAACTGTGCCAATAATTAAAGAAAATCTTATCTGAGAAGGTGCAGTTCTTTACCAGAGTTGCCATCCTTTGGGCCCTTTACTGGAAAAGTAGAATCAAGTCTCAGATAATCCTTTTTAATTGTATCCTCTAGTATTACAGATGCAGGACAATACTATATCATACCTCTGTGGATATAAAATATCTTGTACCTGCTTTATGATATGTACTAGTGGCCATGCTGTATCAGACCTGTTTTTAATGACATTATTCTAGAATGTTTTCTTTCCAGATAATGATTGAGAAGCTAATAAAAAAATGATTCCAGGGAAACGGACTTTGGCCCAGTGGTTAGGGCGTCTGTCTACCATATGGGAGGTCCGCGGTTCAAACCCCGGGCCTCCTTGACCCGTGTGGAGCTGGCCATGCGCAGTGCTGATGCGCGCAAGGAGTGCCGTGCCACGCAAGGGTGTCCCCCGCGTGCGGGAGCCCCACGCGCAAGGAGTGCGCCCGTGAGGAAAGCTGCCCAGAGTGAAAAGAAAGTGCAGCCTGCCCAGGAATGGCGCCGCCCACACTTCCCGTGCCGCTGACGACAACAGAAGCGGACAAAGAAACAAGACGCAGCAAATAGACACCAAGAACAGACAACCAGGGGAGGGGGGGAAATTAAATAAATAAATAAATCTTTAAAAAAAAAAAAAAGATTCCAGGTACCATAACAGTAGCAGAAATTACTGTTTTCTGGAATTTTTTTTTTTACTTTTTTTTTCTTTTCTTTTTTTAATAGAGTGTGCTGGATGTCTCTATAATTTTGTTCAGATTACTGCAGAACCTAGAAAACCTGCTGCTGCTATTGATGCATGACATACTGCTATTAGTCTTTTCATATAAATATATAGATACATATATATAACTTGAATTTTTGGAAACTTTAGCTATGCTGTCAACTTTGGAAAAAGTATCCCAGTTACAGCACATTGAGTTGGCATTGTACAGAAATTAATAGCCACATTGGTTTAGAAATCTTAAGCTTAAGTTTTTTCCATTTGTACAGGGTTAACACACTGTATTAAATATGTAAAGTCTTATCTACATGGGTTTGATTACAGAAACTAATAAAGTATCTAAATTTAAAAAAGAGCACATTCTGATATGTCTAAGACAAAGTTACTTGAACTAATAAACAAGTTCAGCAAAGTGGGAGGATGCAAGATCAGCACGCAAAAATCAGTAATGTTTTTGTACACTAGTATTGAACAATATGAAATGGAAATCAGGAAAAAGCCTATTTGCAATAGCAACGAAAAGACTGAAATACCTAGGAATCAATTTAACCAAAGTACATTACCTATATTCAGAAAACTACAAAACAATGCTAAAAGAAATCAAAGAAGACTTAAGCAAATGGAAAGGCATTCTGTGTTCATAGATTGGAAGACTAAATATTGTGAAGATTTCAATCCTACCCAAACTGATTTATAGATTCAATGCACTACCAATCAGAATTCCAACAGCCAGGAAGCGGATGTGGCTCAAGCAGTTGAGCATTTGCTTCCCACATGGGAGGTCCCAAGTATGGTTCCTGATGCCTCCTAAAAACAAACAAACAAATAAAAAAGAGCAAACAAAAGAAATAACAGGGAAGTGGACTTGGCTCAATGGATAGAGTGTCTGCCTACCACACGGGAGGTCCAGGGTTCAAATCCAGGGCCTCCTGACCCGTGTCATGAGCTAACCCATGCACAGTGCTGATGCACACAAGGAGTGCTGTGCCACACAGGGGTGTCCCCCACATATGGGAGCCCCATGCACAAGGAGTGCACCCTGTAAGGAGAGCCACCCAGCGCGAAGAAAAGTGCAGCCTGTCCAGGAATGGCGCCGCACACACAGAGAGCTGATGCAGCAAGATGCAACAAAAAGAGATACAGATTCCCAGTGCCACTGACAAGAATAGAAGCAGACACAGAAGAACACACAGCAAATGGACACAGAGAGCAGACAACTGGGACGTGGGAGGGGAAAGGAGGTGGGGGGAGAGAAATAAATAAAAAAACAAAAAAATTTTTTTAAAAAAAGAAAAGAAATAACAAATTCAGGGGAGCTGATGTGGCTTAGTGGTTGAGCACTGGCTTCCCACACATGAAGTCCAGGGTTCAATCCTTGGTCCCGGTACCGCGCACACACACACACACACACACACACTCCAACAGCCTACTTTACAGAAATAGAAAAGGCAATTACCAAATTTATTTGGAAAAGAAAGTACACCCAAATAGCCAAAAGCAACCTAAAAAAAAAAAGAAGAAGAGCAATGTGGGAGGATTTTCATGCCTGACTTTGAAATACATTACAAAGCTACTGAGGTCAAAACAGCATGGTATTGGAAGGCAGATGTGGCTCAAGTGATTGAGCTCTCACCTATCACATGGGAGGTCCCAGTTTTGGTTCCCAGTGCCTTCTAAAAAGAGGACCAGCATACAACAAACAGACACAACAAATGCAAAACAATGAGGGAGTCAGAAGAAATAAATAAAATAAGCAACAACACAAAAAAACCCAGCATGGTAACGGCATAAACATAGACACATTGATCAGTGGAATAAAAGTGAGAGTCCAACAACCAATCCAATGTCCACAGAGAAAATGTGGAATGGGTGTGGGAAGGGTAGCCATGGTGGCTGCTGGGTTTGGGGAATGGGAGGAAGAGATGAGATGTGGAGGCGTTTTCGGGACGTGGAGTTGTCCTGGGTGGTGCTTCACGGACAATTACAGGACATTGTAGACCCCCCCAGGGCCCACTGGATGGAACGGAGGAGAGTGTGGGCTATGATGTGGACCATTGACTACGGGGTGCAGTGATGTTCAGAGATGTACTTACTGGGTGCAATGGATGTCTCACGATGATGGGAGAGAGTGTTGCTGTGGGGGGAGTGGGGGGTGGGGGCGGTGGCGTTGATTGGGACCTCGTATTTTTTTAATGTAATTCATAAAAATAAATAATTTTAATTAAAAAAAAAAGTGAGAGTCCAGAAATAAACTCTCGCCTCTATGACCAACTGGTTTGCTTTTTTGTTGTTGTTTATTTGTTAGTTTTAAATCTGTTTAAAAAAATTTTTTTTAATTTTTATTCCCCCTCCCTGGACATGGCTCCCTCATCTGTCTGTTTGTTGTTTCCATTCATTATTTCCTCACTGTGTCTGCTTGCTGTCTACTTGGGCCAACTGGTTTTTGACAAACATACTAAGTCCATGTTACCAGGACAAAACAGTGTTTTCAATAAATGGTGCTGGGAGAAATGGATCTCCATAACCAAAAGAATGAAAGAGAGCCCTGTCTCACTCCCTATACAAGAATCAACTCAAAATGGATCAAAGACTAAATATAAAAACCAGGACCATAAAACTGCTAGAAGAAAATATAGGGAAACATCTTAAAGATATTGTGGTTGGTGATGGTTTCTTGGATCTTACACCCAAAGCAAGAGAAACAACAACAACAACAAAAATAGGCAAATTGGACCGCCTCAAAATTAAACACTTTTACACCTAAAAGGACTTTGTCGAAAGGGTGAAAAAGCAGCTGACTCAATGGGAGAAAGTATTTGGAAATCACATATTCAAGATGGGTTTAACATTCATGATATATAAAAAGATGTTACAACTCAACAATAAAAAGACAAACGACCCAATTTAAAAATGGGCAAAAGACTTGAATAGATATATGTCCAAAGAAGAAATACAAATGGAGAGAAAGCACATGAAAAATGTTTAATGCACTAGCAATTAGGGAAATGCAAATCAAAACAACAATGACATATCATTTCATACCTACTAGAAAGGGCACTATTAAGTAGAAAACTATGTGTTGGAGAAGATGTGGTGAGATAGGAACACTTATTCACTGTTGGCGGGAATGTAGAATGGGACGGCCACTGTGGAGGACTGTTTAGCAGTTCTTAAGGAAGCTGAATATAGATTTGCCACATGACCCAGCAATGCCATTACTGAGAACTGCTGAGAACTGAGAGCAGTGACACGAACAGACATCTGCACATGGGTGTTCATTGTGGAATTATTCATGATTGCCTAAAGATGGAAACAACCCAGGTGTCCATCAACCACTGAATGGATAAACAAATTGTGGTGGATACACACAATGCAATATTTTTTTACTTTTAAAGATTTATTTATTTTCCCCCTTCCCCTCCTCCCACCCTGCTGTTTTTGCTGTCTGTGTTGTCTTCTCTTCTCATATTTTCTCTTCTAGGAGTCACTGGGATTCAATCCTGGAGACCTCTGATGGGGAGAGAGGTTCCCTGTCAATTGTGCCACCTCAGTTCCTGATTTCTGCTGTGCTTCACCTTGACTCTCCCCTTGTTTCTCTTTTGATGCATCATCATCTTGCTGCGTGACTCACTTGTGCAGGGCACTGGCTCACCATGTGGGCACTTGTGGCCAATGGTACACACGTGGGCACTCACGCAGGCACTGGCTTGCTGCGCAGACATGCTTTCTCTTCTTCTTTTTCACCAGGAGGCCCCAGGGATCAAACCCAGGTCCTCCCATATGGCAGGTGGAAGCTCTATCAGTTGAGCTACATCCACTTCCCCACAATGCAATATTATGCAGAAGAAATGAAGTTGTGAAGCAAATGACAACATGGATGAACCTGATGGACATTATGTTGAGTGAAGCAAGCGAGACCAAAAGAACAAATAGTCTATGTTTGTGCTATAATGAACCAAACATATTGCATAAACTCATGGAGTTAATAAGTCACTAGAAAAAAGAATGAGGGTAGAGAATGGAAAACTGGGGGTTAATCTGTGCAGAATTGGTAAAAAGGTTGTTCGTTAGGGGAAGAAGGTGTAGCTCAATGGTTGAGCGCCTGCGTCCCATGTATATGGTCTCAGGTTTGATCCTCAGCGCCCTTAAAAAAAAAAGATTATTTGTTAATCTTTAGAAATGAGTAGAAAATGTGAAAGCACATTACAGTGTTTGTAACCAGCTGTATTTTTATATGAGTATGACAGTGGATGAAAGGGAAAGTACGTTACTAAAAGGAGAGCTGAAAAATGTAACATGGGACTGTATAGCATAGTGAAATCTCGTGTGAAATATGAATATGGGTAATATTGCATATGTAAGACTGTTTTTCTTTGAAACTGAACAAATATATGTTAATGTTGCAAGATATTAATATCAGGCAAAAAAAAAGTTAAAAAAATTATGCTATGTGAAAGTGAAAGAAACCAGACACAAAGTACACATAATGTATGATTGATTCCATTTATATAAAAAGTAAATATAGATCAACTTATAAAGATGGAATTCAATTGGTGTTTATGTTGGGCCGGAGAAGGATAGAATAATTGAGAGATAACTGCTAAGGGATGTAGAGTTTTTCTTTTGTAGTAATGAAATTTTTAAAAATTTTTCATTGTTATACTAAAAGCATTGATGATACACTTTGGATGGAATATATGGAATGTGAATATATCTCAATAAAACTGCTTTTTTTTAAAAAAAAAAGAATAAACTCTTTCTGATCCTCCTTTTTGATAGGTACATGCTTGGAACTGTGTTCTACAGTCCTAGCAAAGGTAAATTCAACTGGCATAGCTGCTGCTATTAGAGCGAATATTTGGTTGAATTTGTAATAGTCTACTGTAACCCTCCAGGATCCATGCAGTTTTTGCAAGGCCCAGAATAGTGAGTTAAATGGAAGTATTGGGGACCAGTATTCCCGCATCCTTTATATCTTTAATGGTGCCACTACATTCCCCCCAGGATGAAACAGTTTCTTTATTTACTGTATTGGAGGACGCGGGTGGGGAGCATCTTCAGAAGCTTCTACTTGATCTCTCCACTACAACTGCTCCTACCACACAGGTCAAGAAACCAATGTGGGGCTTGCGCTAACCACCAACTATGCCCATTCTAATTATACATTCAGGGACTGGAAAAAGTACTACTGTGAGCGAGACAGACCTGGGTCAAGTTTCCATTTATTACCTGACGACCACACCCTCCCACTAACAGGGAGCCATGATGATGCTTTGAGTCTCCATGTATCAAAGTCAACTCAGACCCTGTGATGACTGTCCTTGAAATGTTTGATTAATCCCCTTTCCTCAGTATATGGTACCTCAGTAAATGTCCATTGGTCCTTTTTTAAGAATTAGGGGAATCACTGCACTGTATATATTTGCCATGGAGTCACAAGGTCCATATTACTGGCCACCCACCCTGTCTTTTAGTCAGTGGGTTCTAGCCCTCAAAACTGTCTTCTGTAGGAAAACTGGTCAGAGGATCATGATGTTTTTATTAAGGGACGTGCCCTAAGCCTCCTGATCATCCATCCTTGATTTTTCTGGTTCACTAGATTGAACAGTACCTTTGTTGGCTGCTCAGTCATCTTGCCTTTAGAGATACCATCATAATTCCTTACAGGTCAGGCTCCCACAGGTACTGTTCTGACCTTGATGCTTATTATAATAATTGCACCACCTGGCTTCTGAGAGCTGAGCACTACCACCTCAATAATAGAGCTGATAGAGTGGATAGGTATATGTCCAAGAGACTTAATCTCTGGGCTTTCCATGAACATGAACCTGTTGGGCCCTGAATCTCAACAGCATTGCAACACCTACTTTCCGGGTCATTGGACTCACCCAGGACAATTAACAAGAAGATGATGATGGACAATGACCATCCCAAGGAAAAGAGAATCTACAACTACAAACAAGATAGTCCCATCCCATGGAAATGAAGCCCCTTCTCAATTAGAGGTGGAGTGGGCATCACCATCCCAGAATCCTTAGGACTGGGGGAATAAACGATGGACTAGAGTAGACTTATTGTTATTCTACTATAGACTTATTGTGATCCTAGCACTGAAGAACCCTATCACTGATGTAAAGGCAGTGGCCACAGAAGGTTCTGAGGTGAGGTAGAGGGAAAAACAGGTGTAACAGGGGGGAATTTTCGGGACTTGGGACTTGTCCTGAATGACATTGCAATGACAGACATAGGCCATTATATAACTTGTCATAATTTACAAAATTATGCGGGAGAGAGTATAACCTACGATATAAACTACAATCCATGTTTAGTGACAGTGCTCCAAAATGTGTTCATCAATTTTAGCAAATGTACCACACTAATGAAGGATGTTGTTAATGTGGGAAAATAGGGACGCGGTAGGGAGTGGGGCATATGGGAATCCCCTATATTTTTTATGTAATATTTCTATAATCTAAGTATCTTTTTTTAAAAATTAAAAAGTATATTATCCAAAAAATAAATAATATCATTGAGCTCTATCGTTTCAGGGTCCTGTCATTCCCACTGCTCTTAGCAAGCCCAGTTCTGTAATGACATCGCCTCCATCATGTGTCAGCTCAGGTGTCCTCCTCTCTCAGGGTCCCATTCTTCCCAGGCACAGCCCTGACCTGGCATAACATGCTTGACTAGTTAGTAATTTAACATTCTTGGAACTCTGCTATTCTTATGATTAAGACCCAGGCCTGGCCCTCACTTTCTCTGCTCTTCCACTGCATACCTCACCAAGGAAGAGCAACGGTTTTCGCATTTAACTTCAATTAATCATCTGTGGCTGTTCATGGTCTATTTCAAAAGCATTAATTGCCTCAAGCAACAGCCATCCAATTCCATTGCTTTTATAATCACTACTTCCCCATATTTTCAAATGTCTGATACACTGCATCCTAACCCACTTCCTTCTACTGGTATACCATTCCAGTTCCTCACCAGTGAAAAGTTTCACTGTGGTCTTATGGCCGCTCCATCTACGGCCATGGATGGAGTCCTTATTGCCAGCCAATCGCCAGGTGATCTAGCTCTAAAACCTCATTTTAATATCTGCTTTCTACTACTCCTGGTACCTGCTGCCTAGGTTGGATTTCTCCACGAAGTAACAGCATGCAGAAAGTTTTTAAGAGAGTGTTCTCAGGAGAAACACCTGTGAGGGGAATGGAAAGACACAAGACTGGGTAAAGGAAGAAACTGAGCTGCAAAATAGTACCAAAAAAGCCTCAGCTTACCCCCGCAGGGAGCTCTGAATCTGTGGTGGTCCTTCTGAGTTGCCCTGATTCTGGTGAGGGGCCAGGCCTTTATCTGCCCACATCAACCAGACATTGATGCAGGCTGCCCTGGAAAGGGGCATGACCTTGGGCAAGGTGGCTCTCTTTAGCCAGAATAATTTTAATAAATCTGGACGGTGCCAAGCAGAATACAGGACAATAATGCTGATGACCTTTTCAGGACCAAAAGGAACAGAGAAGTGACTACCCTTCAGAGAGAGGAAGTGCCTTGACAAGTACAACCCTCTTGCTAAGGCATGGTAGTTTTCACCATATGTTAATATGATTTAATTCAAGTCACAAAATCTGCACTCATTGTAAAGTGATGTTAAAGACATTTTGTTGATAAGACTTCTAGAAACATCTGAACAAAACTAATCATTTCCTGAGTTTAAAACAGAAATTCCAAACAGCTTAACCCTTTGGTAATACTTCTGCTTTAATAGAGTAATTTGAGAATGCACAGATATCCAGAGCAAAAGGTGAAGTAGTATGACGTATCGAGGGCATGGCTGTGCTTTAATCTGGGTCAAGTTTCTAACTCTAACAGTGACCATACTTCTAGATAAACAACAGCTGCTAGCTCTGCAAACACATACAATCATAATATTATAGTATTACACCATGTACCATAAGACATAGCAAATGCCCACTCCATAAATTCACTGTGTGTTGTGTCTTGATTTTTTTCTTAAGAAAAGGGGCATATCTGTAATTCACATTCAGAGGCATGTTCCTGAGGACTAAAAAGGTATAAAATATTGCCTGTCAATTTGCTTTGCAAACAATTTTTTAAAACAGCATAATTTATTCTTTTTACTTTTTTATTTATCCCCTCCTTCCCCAAGATGGTTCACTCATCTGTCTGCTCATTGTTTGCTCGCCTTCTCCAGGAAGCGCCAGGAACCAAACCCAGGACCTCCCACCTGAGAAACGAGTGCCCAACAGACTGAGCCACATTCGTTCTCCATAATTTATTCTTTAAAGCAATTTTGTATGCTTTACAATGGGGAATCTAATTAATTTCAGGGTAAGGCTGGTCGAATATGATACAAAGAAAATGCAGGTATTTTCCAGAACAATAGGATAGATATCAGCATTAAAACATAAGCTTATAACTTCTAAAAATCCATGAGGAAAAAAGTGATACAAATTTAAGCTTCTTCTCAGAAGTTTTAAAATTTCTATAAAACTTTTCATCCCAAGATTAATCATTTAACCACAGTACACAAAAGACACTGAACGCATTGCCTGTCGTCAAGGTGGGGAAACCCCTTCTTTTATATAATAAAATCATCTTCTGATCCATCCTGATCCATGTGCTGGTTGTCTGAGGGCAGATTCCTCTCGAGAGGCTGAGCATTGTAATAGAAAGCATCGTCTTCATCGATTGCTTGGTATTCTTGTTCGATTTCAGCTGGGAAACCATTGTCAAAGCCTGATCCAGAGCCGGAGCCTGATCCAGAATAGTCCTCAGAAAGAGGGAAGGTATCACGCATGTTCTGGAATCTCGTCATTCTGAAGTAGACGGAAAAACAACAAAACACAGTAAAGTTTGAGACATAGGAAGAGAACCTTAATTTTTTGAAGGATAAGGTAATAAATAAAGTCACC
This sequence comes from Dasypus novemcinctus, assembly GCF_030445035.2. Lineage (NCBI taxonomy): Eukaryota > Metazoa > Chordata > Mammalia > Cingulata > Dasypodidae > Dasypus > Dasypus novemcinctus. The sequence goes on along the minus strand of NC_080678.1, from coordinate 78,044,820 downwards.
TAGATGCTCAAATTAAAAGTTAAAAGCTTCCCAATTCTTCAATACTTTAAAATAAAAAAACCAGCCAGGCCTTGCCGTGTGCTTGCCTATACTTAGCTTGTCTCATTCCACTTAGCATTCTATGTCTACCTGTTGCAGACTCACACCAATAGTGTTAACTTTCTTATCAGTAGTCTAACAATCCTATATTTAGAATTTACTTATTATAAAACCAAAAAAAAGTCTCTTTTTTCCCGTTTTTTTCCCCCACTAAATAAAGACAACTAAGTCAACCTAAAATAGAACATTTTCTCCTAATTTAATATTCTGAAAAAGTCCTAATAAATTGCTCTTGAGACATTCTTTGTAAAAAGTATTATATTTGCCAATATACAATTCAAATTCCTCCCCCCCAAAAAAAGTTCCAAAAATTATCCTGCCTTTACTGTGCTTTCATTCACGTGTAGAGTGCTGAAAGGTAAGGCTAATGGGTTTTTTATTTATTTTATTTTATTTTTTAAGGAGGTATCGGGGATTCAACCCGGGACCTCAAATGTGGGAGGCAGGCACTCAACCACTGAGCTACTTCCACTCTCTAATGGGTTTTTTTTAAGATTTATTTTATTTATTTCTCTCCCCTTCACACACCGCCCCCCCCCCCCCCCCCCGTTGTCTGCTCTCTGAGTCCATTCGCTGTGTGTTTTTCTGCGTCTGCTTGTATTATCAGGCAGCACTGGGAAACTGTGTCTCTTTTTTGTTGCATCATCTTGCTGCGTCAGCTCTCCGTGTGTGCGGCACCACTCCTGGGCGGACTGTGCTTTTTTCACGTGGGACAGCCCTCCTAATGGGGCTCACTTCTTGTGCGTGAAGCTTCCCTACACAGGGGTGCCCCTGCATGGCATGGCACTCCTTGTGTGGCAGCACAGCACGTGGGCCAGCTCACCACATGGGTCAGGAGGCCCTGGGGATCAGACCCTGGACCCCCCATATGGTAGACAGATGCTCTGTCAGTTGAGCCACGTCTGCTTCCCTCTAATGGTTTTTTGAAGGTACTTAAGAAGTCGAGTAAGCAAAGTATAGAGAAGCAACCAATGAATGCGTCAACCTGGAGTCACTGTGACCCTAACAAGCATTTGGGTGGAGGATAGGAGCAGAAGTGCTACTGGAGAGGGGAGACAATAAGTATATGCAACTCTTCAGGAGGTGTTACTACGAAGAGGAGCAGAGAATGGGGCAATAGGTGGCTTCTCTGTTAATTGAAGCATAAGTGATACTAAAATATTTTTGTTTGCTGATGGGAGGGAGAGGCCAGGTTTAAGAGGGCTAACTGCAGAATTGAAGTCCTCGAGATGTAGGGACAAGATCCCCAGCACCAAGAATGGCCTTAGAGGGTGGCCTTAGAAGCTGCAATGGTCTGAGTCCCACCAGGAAACTTCTCTGAATACTTAACACAGAGGGAATTGGTTATACATGTGATGGAAGAGAAGGGAGACCAAATAGGGGGAGATGAGGTGACCCAGAGATTAGCAATAGCAAGGCACGTTCAGCCCTGGGCTGGAGGGAAGATGGAAGGAGGTGGTGTTACCTGAGCCAGGCACTAGGGGCACCTGGTGAGCCCTGAAGCTGTGGAGGAGACACAGCCCCTGCCAGGGTTGGGGGCAAGGAGAGTTCACCTGGTCTCTTGCTCCTTCCCCTGCTCTCCAGTCTTCTTTCTGCACCTCCCATTGGCCAAAACTCAGCCCTGGGCTGGGAGAAATGCGGTACACGGGGGTCGGGCCCCCCTTGATATAGAGCAGGGCCGGGAAAGGACAAGGAATGGATCAAATGGGCCTAGGATTGGCACGGGACTAGGGACCATTCCTCACAGTGACAAAAGGGAAGGCGGAAGAGAGAAGCAAAGTAACCAGGTGATCAGAGGGCGGGTCAGAGATGTTTGACCGGGAAAAAAATGGTGTGAAAAACATTTTGGAGAATGAGTTATTCCCCTAACATTTTAGATTTAACTGAATTACCTTTGGAAGCCATTGACTTAAAGTAACGGAGGATGCTGTAATATTAGGTCCAACCAGGGGCCAGACCGCAAAGCTGCACTTCGAGGGTCGCAAGGAGCAATCCCTAAATCAGTGAATGCCAGTGAAGAAGAGTCACCAGGGTCCCCGGAGTGACGATGGATTTACCTGGTTTGGGGCCTGATGGTGTGGTGGTTTGGAAGTGTATGTGCCCCAGAAAAATCATGTTCTTAAAGCTACTCCATTCCTGTGGGTGTAAAACCTGTTGTAAGTAGGACCTTTTGATAAGGTTACTGTAATTAAGACATGGTCCAGCTTAGCAAACTAAAACACTTGGCTTTGAAGAAAATGATTTACATTTGAGCCTAAAGATTAGAGATTTTATGATCCTTTTCTGAATACATTTTTGCTACATGCTATGTAATTTTAAAATTCATTGAAATCATGGATTCTAATATAATTTCAATTTAATACGAATTCCTTTGTTTTTTGTTTTGTTTTAAATATTTTTTTTTTTATTTCTCTCGCCTTCCCCCTCAAACGAATTCCTTTGGATCATAAAATTTTTTTGCAAGTTTAAGCAGGTTTTATCTGATCAAGAAGATGTTTACTTTTTTTTTTTAAATCATGGCCATTTTTTCTCCTTTTCCCTAATTTTGAAAATTGAGATATAATTCACATACCATAAAAGTCACCCTTAAAAAGTGTACAGTTCAGTCATTCTTAGGGTATTCACAACTATAACTACTATCTAATTCCAGAACATTGTCATCACTCCCCTCAAAAGCCCACACCCATCAGCAGTCACATCTCATTACCCTTTCCCTTCCCCTGTCCCATAGCTATCACTAATCTATTTTCTGCCTCTGTGGATTTGCATGTACTGGACATTTCATATATATGAAATGCTGTCATATGTGGTTTTCTGTTTCTTTCACTTAGCATGTTTTCAAGGTTCATCCATATAGTAGCATGTATCAGTACTTCATTCCTTTTTATAGCCAAATAATAGTCCATTGTGGCCACACTTTGTTTATCCATTCATCCGCTGATGGACTCCTATTGAATATAAATCCAGGGAAGCGGATTTGGCCCAACGGATAGGGCATCTGTCTACCACATGGGAGGTCCAAGGTTCAAACCCAGGTCCTCCTTGACCCGTGTGGAGCTGGCCCATGCACAGTGCTGATGCACGCAAGAAGTGCCGTGCCACGCAGGGGTGTCCCCCGTGTAGGGGAGCCCCATGAGCAAGGAGTACACCCTGTAAGGATGTACTCCAGTGCAAAAAAAGTGCAGCCTGCCCAGGAATGGCAGGGCACACACAGAGAGCTGACGCAGCAAGATGATGCAACAAAATGAGACACAAATTCCGGGTGCCGCTGACAAGAATACAGGCGGACACAGAAGAACACACAGCGAATGGACACAGAAAGCAGACAACTCGGGGGGGGGTGGATAAATAAAAAATAAATCTTTAAAAAAAATAAAAATATAAATCCAGTGTGATTTATTTACAGAACTAAAACAATGTTCAATCATTTTCAATACCTACTGTTGAAAAGTACTCAATTCTTGTCCCCACCACCACCAACAAAAAAAACCTTGCAGAAACGTAGATGCAGCACGTATACTTGCACATCTCATATGTCAGCAAATATAGTACAGTTTTATGACGTACTGTGCATTAGAAACAAATCAACAGAAGAGGAGTTCAAAGGAAACATAATCCCACCTCAGTGCCTAGATTAACAGAGGCTGAGAAACCGAGGCCACTTTAAAATCCAAGAAAACCCACTTACGAGAAAGGATCAGTCCTTGGAGGGAGGATCCTGTTAGATTCGCCAGGAGGAAGGTCGAACATCGGTCCCCCTTCTTCAATGCAGTTTGCAGAATTACTCTCTGGATTGCAGCGTACCCACTGGTACCTGCCTCTCCGCATGGGATAACCTGCCCAAACAAGGAACTCAAGTGGTTAATGAGTATCTCTCACCCCCTTCTGATCACTGTCCCTAAGGAGTTTTGAGTGAAATACATTCTAAATATGATAGACGGTACGGTGTGGGCAGGTTTTATGCCTTTTACTATGACAGCAGCACCCACTACGTGCCAACCTTTTGTTTCCTCTCTTTGTCCTTCTCACAATACCCCAGTAAAGTAGCGGAGAGTTTAAGGTTACAATAGGTTTTGGAATCAGTGGCCTGGGTGGAGTCCCAGCTCTGCTACTAGCTAGCTGTGAAGTCTTAACATCTCTGAGCCTCACCATAAAAATACTGTCTCTATCTCACAAACTTGTCACAAACACTAAATGAGAAAATGTGTGTAAAGACCTTTGCATGTTGGCAGGCACATGGTAAACACTTGAAAATATTTATTAGTATCTGACTCCCAGGTCCACCTCTTCTTACAGAGACAAGTTAAATTGTGCTCAGAAGGTTCAAGTGTCCACTGAGAGCATCCAGGTTATTACACAGCCCGAGGTCTTGTGACTCAGGGCTATTTCGTGTGCAAGGAATGAAAGTAGATAAAAACTCGGCCTCTTTTTTCCCTTTGCACTGAGATAAAAAATTTCACAAGAACAAGGCTCTTCTATTCACAGAGGGACAGCAGCGCTGTGACATCCTAGGCTATCACAGCTTCTTTCGAATTTTCATTTCCATGGAAAAGGTTCCAAATCTGGTGTTACGAGGTTATACAGGAGATCTCTGAGTCAGTCACGAAATGAATTCTTCATTCCTCCTTTTAGCAAGCACTGAGGTCTGGTGGTGAGAAATACTTCACCACCCTTCGAAGAGTTCTTCTCTTCCCCACCCCCAGCACATACTTTACTCAAACAAGCGCCACTAACAACCACCCAGCAAGAAGGAACGTGTCTAGAATTCTTGAAAAGCAGGAAAGGTGGTTTGGAAGGCCAGCACATCGCTGGCCCATACAGATCAGAAGGTTAATGATGAGAACTATTTAAAAATACAAAAAACAACCAGTGCTTCACACAATCACAGCAGAATTGTGTGCTATAGCAAATGATTGGCATCTGTGTTTACAGGTGAGTAGGCACAAGTTGTACCTGGTTCTCTTCTCACAAAAGAGGTAAAAAGAGGAGCTTATACACAGCCCAGACTTCCCCTTTAAATGTCAATGGGATACAGAGCTAAGGACTTGGTTCTTCAAAGACTGCAGACCGGGAAACTTTTCAAAATGTCCCTTTCCCTCCCTCATGACTCTCTATTATGTCTACTTTTATTCAGTTTTGTCCTAGCTAATATCTCTGATTCGTTTTATAAATACAGCACTGCCAAATTATTATATCATTAAAATATAAGATACATGAAGCTATTCACTTTAGTATTATTTAAAATAGGGGAACACAGGAAACAAACTAAAGAATGGACAATAGAACATAGATAAAATTATAAGGCATTCCCTCATGAGAGAATACTAACCAAATGGTTAGCATCCCAGGAAAACCTATATTTAAAAATGAGTGAAAAAAGCAGAATACCACTTTGTATCTTTGTATGTATGACAGTTATAACTCCATAAAGAGACACTGGAGAAAGACTAGGAGGAAACCCACAAAAATATAGTGGTATTAAGGTGTTAAAATTATTGGTAATTTTTTCTCATTTTATTTTCCAAATTGCTGTAATAAATAATATAACTTAAAAATATAAACATTTAAAAGAATCTATAAAGTAGAAAAAAAATATTCTCCCGTTGTTTTCCTTCCTTCCTTTCTCCCTTTCTCCCTTTCTCTTTTTCTCTCTTTCTCTCTTTCTTTCTTTCCTTTCAAACTACCACTACCAATCAACCCCAATCTTCCCCCATGGTTCCTCAATGTAGCCTACAATGTTTGATCTGGACAGCAAGTTGACCAAATTGGGTAAACCATCACTGCCTGGAGGCTGGGGATAAGAAGGGCAACATGACATCACGAAATCTTGTGACTTTGGCCAACTTACTCAGCCTCTCTGGACCTCAATTTCCTCATTTGTAAAATGGGGGCTAGTAATAGATCCTTCTTTTGGGGTTGTTTTGAGAGATGTACAAAATAATAAGCCCTATGTTCTTAGAACGATGCCTAGAACCATGGTAGGAGCTCTTTAAATGCTAGGTGCTCGGAGGAGGAGAAGGAGGATGACAACACATCTCTGACAGCAGACAGCCCGTAGAGACTAGAATTTAAATTCCCATTCTATCCCTTACAACCAACCTGTCTTATTCTTAATTCTTCATCTTTCAAATGTGAGTAATAATATCACAAACAATCCGAGTGTAAATGACATAAAAGTATGTGAAGCACCTAGCATGATCCCTTGCACACAGTATTTCCTAAGATTCTAGCCCTTATCTCTCTCCTTTCCCCTTTCTCTCCTGAGGTAGCCTTAGTGAGCCATCTGAGAAGCCCCGTCAGGTAGCTGGGATAAAAGTCTAACATTTTCTCCAGCAGAGGGCATTGTCCTCACAGTCTATGCTGTCTAGACTGGCAGTGTCCAATGGAAATATAAGGTGAACCACACATGGACTTTTATTTTTAAAAAGTAAAACAGGTGAAGTCATACCATTTTATTTAACCCAATATAGTAAAAATATGATCCTTTAAGCATAAGCAATATAAAAGTTATTGATGGAATATTTTAGATTCTTTATTTCATACTAAATCTTCAAAATCTGGTGTATCTGTTGTACTTAACGCACATCTCAATTTGGACTTGCCACCGTTCAAGTCTCAACAGCCACAGGTGGCTGGTAGTGACCATTATTCGACAGCACAGATCTAAACACTCTTTTAAAGGCAGCCAATTCCCCATCAGGCTGAGGAAATTTTTGTTGGGATAGGAAGTGAAACAGAAGAATAAGACTAATACTTTATGATGATGCATCCAGGTGAAAGATCACAGCTCTCCATTGGTATAACAAATACAATCCTGAAAAAGTGTGTTTTTAAAATTTTTTTCTGCAATACAAAATTCCCCCAAAGTTCAGAATCTTAGCTTTTAAAGATCCCTACTCTCCAGTTTATTGGACTCACCCAGGACAGCTAACAAGGGGAGGATGATAACCAACGACCATCCCAAGGAACAGAGAGGGTCTGCAACTGTAGCAAGACTGTCCCATTCATCTGTCCCTGGGGATCTAAGTCTCTCAATTAGAAACAGAGTGGGCGTCACCATCCCCAAAGCCTCAAGACTGGGGAATGAACCATGGACTAAAGTAGACTTATTATTCTAGCAGTGGCTTATATCATTGATATAAAGGCAGTGGCCACCAGAGGTCCTGTGGGGAGGGAGAGGGAAAAATGGTGTTTAACACGGGGACATTGGAATTGTTCTGCATGACATTGCTAGGATAGATACACGCCATTATGCTTTTCGTTAGAACCTATAAAAATGCACAGTACAGAACATGAACCATAATATAGACCATTGACCATGATCAGTGGCAATGCTTCGATATTTGTTCACCAATTATAACAAATGTATCTTACCCATGGAAGAAGTTATTAATATGGGAAAATGTGAGAGGGGGAAGGGGTGGATATATGAGAATCCCCTATATTTTTTATGTGACTTTTCTGTAACCTGCAGCTTCTTTGAAAATAAAGTGAAAGAATGAGAAAAATATATATACATACATAAAGAAATCAAAAGGACAAGGCTTCCCACTCCAAAAATCTATCTAATTTGGGACTGACGGTTTTAAACACACTTTAAAACAAAGAACATGGTTACAGCCACAAAATTCCTGGGGTATGTTTGAGAAGTGTTGGCAGCATGTGAAAATTCACCAATGGGTGCTGTCCCTTCATGTGGGAATATCTTGACTCTATCTTGCTTGAGAAAAACGTCTTTTTTTAAGGCAGTACCAGGGATTGAACCCCTCATACATGGGAAGCAGGCACTCAACTGCTGAGCTATGCCCACTCCCCTGAGAAAAATGTCATGATTATCATAATTTTAAAATAAAAAGGGAGTATGCCCATGGACCGGAAAGCCCCACTTATAGCACATGCTGGTTAATTTTATGGTAGATTCCAGGGGAAAGAATAATTTTTATTTGGAATCCCTCTTCTCAATGCCCCCCCCCCCCAACACACACAAATGGTCACTAGTTCCTGCTTTACCAAAATACTTTATATGAGTAAAAGTTACCGGAACAAACAACTTTCCCAGTAGTCTCTTTTTATCCTTTTATATTGCAGTATCAAATTTTCCAACATAATCACCATTTACTAATTTCCAAACCTTAAGAAAGACTTAACGCATGTATGTTAGAGAAACTTAAGCAGAAATTGCCGCCCTAAAAATTTTTTTGATTCATTCAAAATTTTTTTGATTCATTCAGACGCATTTAAACAACAGCGTCGTTATCGAAGTTGGAGTTACTTCCTTCTCGTCCATCACTTCCCTAAGGTGGACTAGGCTCCTTGACACTTGCAAGTTCCAAGTGTATTTCCAATTTCTCCTTCACTATCCCTCAACTCAGTGGAAAACATTATAGCCAGGGTTAGAGTCAACAGAAAGCTTTTTGGTTTTCACTTTCAATAAAGAAAACCTCTAATTTTCCTAGAGCAGCCAAATTGCAGTAGAAAATTAACTCTGACCTTGAAATTAGCTGACCAGTTCTATCATTAAGTAGTTGTAAGGGGCCTCAGGCAAGTCTCTTCAACTTTCTTTTTAAGTTATAATTTTTATATATCATTTCTAATGTATGCTGGACTTCATCTTTTTGCATGAGATTAATGTAAAGAACAAATGAAATGCTGAATGTAGTGACCAGTTTTCATGTCTCTAAATTGGTGCTAATGCCTCCTTGCAGGGAATGTGATGATCAGCCCCAAGAACGGATCTGAAAGTCCCTTTGCAGACATCCCAGCCCACGTGTGGAATTACGAACACCGCTGTGATCTTGTACATAGGGTGGGTGGACACTTGGTCTGACCCTGACCCCTGTGGCCATATTCACTCATAGATTTTCTGTTTTCTTTCTTTATGTTCATCTTTGAAAAAGAAGTTCAGTGAAAGAGTTTTAGGACTCACAACCTCATCAATATTCCTCTGAGCTCTAAATTAGAATAGCCGTCTGTGCTCTCCAGGACCTCACATACACTGCCATACTGGCATTTCACTCTGCAATGGGTAGACACGGTTTTGTCCCACGTCATTACTTAGGGTTGACTCATGGTAACATAAGATGCGTTGACTATGCTCAGTAAAAATGCGTCACAAGACTTGTTCATATCAGTTCAGTCAAAGCAATGCACTGAAGTAAAATGGTTTTAAAAGGTGGAGAAAGAATTATCAGGTTGCATTTGGCATCTCATGGGTGTATGATGAAATGGTGAGGCTCTTCGCAGTGTAGCTTCGTGTTGCTCTCGCTCACACAGGCAGCTGGGGGCATCTATTTCCCTTTGCATTTGGACAGGGGCCATCTGTCCAGCCCTTGAGCGCAGCACAAAACACCCTTCACCTTTGGAAGTTCCCTAGTTTTTCAGATCATTTTTAATCTCTTTTTCAGGTTCATTTTCCAACAAAGATCTAAATCAACCAGGTGAAGGTATAAACGAGAGTATTTTATACAATTTAATATTGCTTTGGTTTCTTTCATATCTTTATTTCAAGTGACTACATAAGGAATGACTTTTATTTCTTATTGAATCTTAGTGGGGAATGTGACATTTCTGGGAAATTTTGAAAATATAATAACTTACATAGCTCTGGTCAGGATATCCCCAGCACCAACTGCTCACTCAAGACTGTGCTACAAAGATGGATCCCACTGTTCTTAATCTGATCTAGAGTACATGGTTACTGAGGAATTATTCCATCAAGCTGAAGATGTTTCCTTGGATCTTTTGATCCAAGTAAAACCTGTTCCCTACAATCGACGTTTTATACTTTAAAAAATATATAGATTAACAGAAAAGTTTCAGTAACATTTCCTGCTGTTTTTTTCTTCTATATCAGCATAACTGGAAGAAAGTAATCTTAAAAGTTTCCAATATATAATGAATGTGTATCTGAGATCATCTATAAGATTTCGTTTCCAACGGAAGTCAGAACATGACAACTACAAGTTACTTCAAAGAAACAAATCCAGGGCATGTGTCTCACTGCGACTCAACATTTCCTTTACGATTTGGGGAAGCAATGTTTTCTACTATAAATTCTGCCATCCATTTAGTGGCCCATGGCCTTCTGCCTTATTTAGACATGTTCCTTTGTTTAACAGAGGAGAAGAAATTATATTTTTCATACAAACTGATAGTTTTCATTTTCTTAGTCATTAAAGGTTTTAAGTTGTTTCCTTCTGACTAAGCAACTCTAAACGATAGAGAAACTAAAAAAGCAAATTTCCAAATGTGATATTTATTTGAGCAACAGTACAAATATTAAAATTCTTTGGAATCTTTTTGAAATCTAACTGAGAAGGTTTGCATTAATTATGCCTAACTAACCAGAGGTGAATTTTCACTAAGAATTGAGTTAAAACTGGGAGCAGAGTTGGGGAGAACACATTCAAACTCACCCCTATTAAGAAATACCAGTTCTCAGTGCTCAAATAAATACTACAAAATCACAATAGATTATTACTTGGAATTGATGTAGAAACTCAGGTGAGCAGATCGCTACTCCAAAAGCGCTCAAAGATGCCTTCTTTTCCTTGTAACAGACACATGGGCTATTTTCTATATTTCTTTATTCGGCTTTTTAAAATTTTAAGCCACCCCAAAATAAAATAACACAGCTCAGTCACCATAAGACTTCACAAGGCTGCACCTGCTTTGGAATTTAATTTTTCTTGGGCTCAAACTTAGCTGAACTCACCCCAAGAAGATCAGCCACCCCAGACCCTGCCTACGTTCCCACGATATCGGAAATTCTGTACCTTAATAATCACTCGAATGGGTGCTGGGGTTTATGAAGAAGACTGCAGAGGAACAACCCCTCCCGGGCCTTACCTTGAACTGAAGATTCCCAAAACAGGAGGAGGGAGAGAGCCAGGACCAGCCTACTGCTCTGGAGGAACCTCGGCATGGTGACAGCACAGCAGACGCGGGCCCCAGCGGCTGTACACCAACCTCACGAGTAGCAAGCGCAGCAGGGTGCTCGCTGTTCCTTTTAGAAAAGGTTCCAAAACCTCAAACCCTGCCCAGAACACACGTCACAATTTCCTGAACAAATAGAAAGAGATCCACATCAAAATCCAGAAGAAGAAGAAGAAAAAAAAGCAGCAGCAGCAGCATAATAACTATTCATACCCATTATGAAACTGCACTGGACTTTCCCCAGGTCTCCGTTTTCAAAAGTTTTGTTGTTTTGCCACTCGCCTGTTAATTTTTTTTTTTTTTCCGCACGGAAACAGTAGAATCAGCATACAGGGCAGTTTTTTTTTTCTTTCTTCAGGTAACAATCTAAACAGGAGACTGCTAGCAGTAAGAATCTGCTGCACTGTAGAGGAGATAAGGAGGTAGCCACCTTTCCATCACTGAGCACCTTCAGCATAAAATGGTCTCAATTTTCTCTCTCATCAAAGAGTAGCATAACTCACTGAACCAAGCTCGAGAAGTAAAACTTCGAGGCTGAGTTCTAATCTAGAAGAATAGGCAGCTGGATTTCACATAATAGGTTTCTGCTTCGTAGACTCAGTTTCTCCCTTGGGTCCCTGGCTCCCCTACCTAAATAAACTAGAAAGGATTTTCAGTGACAAGAAACTTGGTAGAAGAGAAAAAGTATTACATATTTTCCTGTTTCTTCAAACCAAGTATTTCTTATGTGTTTGATTTTATTTCTAATGTAATCTTTTCTCCCGGTAAAATTTTCCAACTTGCTTTTTGGGTTGTTCTGGCCTCAAATGAGCTGGAAACCAGGAACAAGGGTAAGTTCTCCTCCCAGGAGGCTGCTGGACTTCAGAAAACACACACGGCCCCCTTATAAATAAAGAAACAGCCTTGTCCCCGAAGAGCACGAGGTACAGGCCCCATTTTAAAGAATACTGTAATACAGCAGTTTATCACACCTCCCTGCCCTCGGGGCACACACTTTTTTCTTACTCCCTTTTAGGAGTCCTATCACCTTCCGTTTCAACCTTGTCTGTCCCGCAAGCTCCGGCAGACACTTTAGTACTCGTGCCCCACTTCCCATCTTCCTCTTCACTCTGGCCTGTTCTTTGCTAGGAGGGAGGAGTTTCCCTTCTCTTGTTTTAGGCTTCCTGCTGATTCCTTTACCATTTCCTGCTAAGGATAGGCCTCAGAATCTTATCGCCACGTAGCTGTGGTGGAAGGATGCAAAGAATACACATTTTGAACTTCCCCAGAAGCCTCTCAGAACAATCCAGAAAGTACCCCACAAACCAGGGATTTCTCAGAGTGCCGCGACTAACCCCTAACTCACAAGCCCAGCGAGCGCCCCACTACGGAATGTTGGTTTCCACTTGAGAGATCTGTCGTTGATCACTTTTCATCCTAACCCCCAATTTAAAACCTTGGCATCAAAACCATAGTGCCTGTCAGCAGGCTCTGAGAAGCACCCTGTAAACTCTCAGAGCTGATGAAAGTTTGTGCTTTAAAATGGTGACTTGGGGAGGCTCTTCCTATTTGGGAAAAATTTCTTCCCTCTTTGGGTCTTGGTGATGCTTTTAAAAACAGCAGTATTCCTAAACATTTGCTCTTCTCTCACCCCACTGACAACCAACAGTTTCTTTTTCTAAATATACTTCCTCCAGGTTCATTCCCTTGGCTCTCTTTCAAGCACACAGGGAAGGCACAAATGCACACCAACAGCCAGAGTTCTGGGCCCCAGCCTGCCTCCCTCACTTACCAGCTGAGTGTGCCGGGGCCCAGGCGCTCTTCACCCTTTCAGCTTTCTAGCAGTGGTGGGGGGGCCACGGGGGCACGGACACAGCACGAAGCACACACCTGAGGGTGCTGAGGTTAGCACTCCTCTGGGTACCAGCTTCTTGCCCAAAGCTTTCTCCTTGCGCCAAAGATGGCCCTTGTCTTTCCTTAAACCTCAGCCTGTGCCATACACTTGTTTTCCATAATTCTATTCCAGAATTAACCCTTCCTTTACCAGACAACCTTAAATGCACCTACTGTACTTCACGGTCAACCGATTGGGCTGTAAAATGGATATCCTTATTCCTGACTGCCCCGGAACATGACAGAATGTAGTCCCTTGTTGTTTAAGAAAGTAGCATAACCCCCCGAAAGGAGTGTCACTGTCGCTTTTCACTAGCCGTTGCTTTCAGGGTGTTCTTTGTAAACGGCGAATCTGGGCAGAGAACCCGAACCTTCCCGGCATCTCACCTCAGCAGAATATTTGCTAAGCTGAGTTGAGGTTTTCAGAAGAGATTGAGGGCAGCACAAAACTATGTCAGGAACGACTCCAAGGCTCGCTTCTTCTCGAAAGCCCCAAGAGAAAGATCCCAGCCTCTTGGACCTTTTCTTGGCTCTTTACCGAGAGGGTCTTAAATCTGAACTGGGCATTCCACCAAAAAAAAGAGCAAATGAATCCTGTATCAAATCTTTGTCTCTGGAGGCTTAAAGGATGACCCTCGCAAGAAGCTTAGATATATAGAACAAAAAGGAACTTGGAAATGAGCTGTTTCTTCCAGCCAGGTGGAGGAAAAAAAAAGTCAGTCCAGAAAGTTTACATGACTTGCCCCTGGTCACACAGCCAGTGAGTGGCAGAACCAGGACTAGAATTCAAGTTTCCTAATTCAAACTCCAGGGAATAAAAGGAAGAAATGAAGGGAAAACAAGGTTGCGATTTTAAAACAATCAGAAGTCTTCTTTTTATTTTTATTTTTTATTTTTTTAAAGATTTATTTATTTCTCTCCCCTTTCCCGCGCCTCCCCCAACCCCCCCGCAGTTGTCTGCTCTCTGTGTCCATTCCCTGTGTGTGCTTCTGTGTCTGCCTGTATTCTTGTCAGCCGCATCAGGAATCTGTGTCTCTTTTTGTTGTTTCATCTTGCTGCATCACCTCTTCACGTGTGCGGCACCACTCCTGGGCAGGCTGTACTTTTTTCACACTGGGCAGCTCTCCTTACAGGGCGCACTCCTTGCACGTGGGGCTCCCCTACGTGGGGGACACCCCTGCGTGGCACAGAACTCCTTGCTTGCATCAGCACTGCGCATGGGCCAGCTCATCACACAGGTCAGGAGGCCCTGAGTTTGAACCCTGGACCTCCCATGTGGGAGGCGGATACTCTATCTGTTGAGCCAAATCTGCCTCCCAGAAGTCTTCTTTTTAATATTTTTCTTTTAGAGATACCTACCGTAGTGTTGGGAATTGAATCATGTCCCCATAAAAAGCATGTTAATATTCCAATATTATGGGTGTGAGCCCATTTGTAAATAGGACCTTAGAAGTTGTTATTAATTAGTTAAGGTATACCCAAACTGAATGACAGTGGGCTTAATCCAATATGGCTGGAGTCCTCACAAGCAAAGGAAATGGACGCGGTGAGAGAAACCACAGGGAGCAGCCAGAAACTGGAAACCAAGGGACCCAGAAGAGGAAAGAGAAGATGCGGCCATGTGCATTGCCATGTGACGGAAAAGCCAAGGACCAAGGGTCTCTGGCAGCCAATTCCAGAACACTTGTCTTCAGGAAGAGAGCATTATCTTACTGATGCCTCCATTTTAGACTTCACCCAGCCTCAAAACATTATATGGTTTAAGCCAACATATCATACTGTATTTATTTAGAAACTGGGAAACTAAGACATTTAGTACTTACGTTTGGAATGATTAAATGACTGGGATTTCTGCACTCTCCCCCCCGCCACACACACACACAGTGGCCTTATGGACTCCGTGGGCTGCGTCCACCCCACCCCACCAGCTCCCCTGCCTGCCCCAGCAAGCCCCTGCTGCACCTCACGAATCTCCTCTCCTCACACCGTGGCATTGCCCAGTGGTCTCCTCCCTGGACAGGAACTCTCTTAGGCTGGGAGCTGAGCACCTAAAGGGAAGCACAGCGGCAGTCTCCGGGCCAGCGCAGGGTGGGCTCCTCGCCTGTCCACGTCCAGGTCCATCTGGGCTCCTCCGTGGGGACATGGGTGAAGCTCTAAGACACAGTGTTCCTGGGAGAAGACCCCTGACCAGTTCGCCCCCAGGATCAGTCAGGGACAGCAAGGGTCCTGTCAAGCTGGTCTGGTCTGCGTGGGGCTTCCCTCTCTTTTGGAGAACACTGGCAGAGGCCACTCCTCAGCTTCCCTCTTCTTTTGGCTTCTGGTGCTCCCTGACGAGCCTCCACAGCCCCCCAAGACCCCATGGAGTTGGGAGCTGTACTATATATATAACTTAGATGATATGTGTAATAGGACTGACCCAGCATGGAAACCAAGCAGTTGGGGGAGGGGGAAAGCCAGTTTTGTCTGTGTGGTTTTCTTCTGGGGGTGGGTGCTCTGAGTGCCTCAAGATAACTTTTTCCCCCAAAAAAACTTTTTAAAATAATTTTATGCAAGTGTCAAAACAGCTGGCTGAATTCTTAAACAACCTCTTTAAGATTGGTTGGAGACCTGTCCTGCATATAACTGCACTGCAGCAAAAATGTGACATCTTATAACAACAACAAAAATGACTGGGATTTGCTTAAAAATAATCCATTTCAAAGATGGGGGATGAGTGGTGGGTTGATAATTGCTGAAGCTGAGCAAAAACTGATCAGTGAGTAAATGGAAGTTCATTGTACTATTCTCTCTACTTCTATATACATTTGAGAATTTCCATAAAAAAGTGTTTTTAAAAATCATCCCTTAAAAAATTTGAAAAGGTATCTTTACCTTCTTTGGAATCCATATAAACAAGAAAACAAAAGGACTCCTAACTAAATAAAAGGAAATTTGCAAAATCAACAATTCGTTTATCCATGACTCTCAGGCACTTTCGAGTTTCCCATTCTCTCCGTTCTACTCTCATTCCCACCTGTTCCCCTTTAGTAGATGGAGAGACTTGGCAAGGACAGAAACGCATTGATGCTTCTGGTCCCAAAGAAGCAACTACCACTAGGTTCTTGGCGTCCTCACCAAACAACAATAGCCCAGGGCGCTGGAAGGAGAGGCGCAGGAGCATCCCCAACTGAATCCCAGGCGCCTCCTTCCCTAACTGTTCTCCACATGGAAGCTCAGATCCAGCTTCCCAGGCTAGGATTTCCACCCTTTGCTGTTGCCAAGTGCCTAACAGTTTGAGAACTGTTTCAGTCTCGGACTGGGAAAGGGGGAAAGAGCTCCTCCCTTCATGGTTTGGGTCTGTAATTTGAGTAGAAGAAAACAAGGCATAGAAGAACTTCTCAAATGCCTTCTAGAGTCTAGTAGAACATTATAGTCCAATTCCAAAATTTTAGGGTTTTGAAGAACCAAGAGTTGCAAGGGAAGCGCCACACAGTTTTTTTTTTTATTTAAAATACTAGGAACAGGGAGATGCAATTCTTCTCTTGGGAATATTTTCACAGTGATCAGAAACATTGGAAACAGATCTCCTAGGGAAAATTTCAGACATAGGGAGTAGGAGTGGATCCTCTGAAGTTCAGTTAAGAAGGGAGACACTTATTTGATTTCTTATTTTACCTTTTTTTTTTATTAATTTAAAAATTAATAACTCCTGACTATAGAAGTATGTAGTTAGGGAGGATTTAAAAGACAAATCCCTTGTCATCTCCCACCCAGCGATTACAACTGCCATCCTCTTTGGTATGTCCCGTCTTTGGTAATTCAGAGTGGCACTCCAGTACCTAGCATGTTGGGTTCCCACTCATCTCTCTTCATCGGCTTTATTTCATACCCTACCCTTTGGGACACAATTAGCCCTACTTAGTTGTCACTTCCAGCCAATTCATAGCCCATCCATCAATTCCACCCCCTCCAGACTGAGCTCCCTCTGGACATAAGGAAACTCTCCAATTTCCCTAAGGTAGTGTTGATATTTCCTAGGCTTCACAGCCCAATCTCACTCCTACTTTCTATTCCCAAGAACACACACACTGAAATTGCACTCACAAACCTGCAATTGTGTTTAGGGTTATCAGTCACCTCGGAAGACAGAAATTCTTGCCCCTTAATTTTTAACCACAAAACAACCAGATCTTCAACGGCCTTTTGATTTCAATCCCCAGATGTTGACCACATTTACCAGTTAAGTTACTTCACTTTAGTCAGTTCTTATTTTTTTGCCAGACTCTAGACAGCCCAGTTGGAGTCCCAAACATGGAGAATGAACAGAGACGCTTAATGAAATACTATTTAAAAGTCTCAAGGCTTGGTCACCTGTATTACGTTGACATGGTTAACTTTTTTCTCACAGCAATTAAAAAAATGTTTTAACACCTCTCCACCACTCCCTGAAGAAGGAGAAGATACAGCTACCTTCCATCCAAAATGATAACAGCTACCGCTGGGCTCAGTTGTTCCTTTTTTGAATTCAAAGATATGCTCTACAATTTTTACCTTTATGTGATTTTACCCCTAAATGAACTAAACCTCCAGAGAGCAGGTTAGCAAGCATCTGTATATCTCCCCAAAGCACTGAATGAATGAATAAATGAATGAATTTCCTCTCGAATACTTCTAATATTTTTTTTGCTTATGTTAGTCCTATTTTCATACCTAGATTATAACAGGTGTGCTGTTATAGAATATAATGAGCTAAAATAAATGTCGTTAACTGTGGACTTTCTAGACAAATTATTTTAATTTTTTTCTTTTCGTTTTATAGGACAAAAGTATGTATCATATTAGTAACCAGGAAAAAAACTGTCAATAAAAATGGTTTGTTGAGGTGGAGCAGGTGTAACTCAGTGGTTGAGCACCCACTTCACATATACAAAGCCCAGGATTCAAGTCCCCATACCTCCTAAAAAAAAAAAAGTAAAGAAAAGTGTTTTCTTAATAAAAATTTAAAGCTCTGTTCATGGAGCTCATACCTTGTTTAACATCCCAAGTTGCTCAATGAGACTAAAGAGATCAGACATCAATGGGCCTTCACAGCGTTCCTTCAGGGACCCCTTGATAAAAGAAATTTGCCTCAACTGGGCCTTAAGGCAATGTAAATGGGAATACCACAGAGTGGGAAAAAAAGCAAGCAGTAATCAGGGAGGCTGAAAGGAAAGAAAATTTGTGGATTAAGGAGATAGCCCAAATTTCATCACAAATGAAAAAGAATAGGGTTTCTTTTCAGAATTTAAGACTTCCATGGTGGTAATAATGGGTAAAAATAATGGGGTAAAAGTGAGGTGCCATCTTACCAAGTATTGGGAAATAGAGAAATGAGAATACCTTCAAGCAAATTTATAATAATGAGTAGAAGGAAAGATATGCCCTAAAAGGCATACTTGGGAGTAGGGAAGGAGAGAAGAGGAGTAAGCAAAGGGCCTGGCCAGGACCTCCTCAGCCAGCCTCCCTAAGGCACATCCTACCTGGGAACCTCAACTGAAATCCCTTTGAATAGGCTCAAAGGGCATTGGGCGGGGTGGGGGGGGGGAGATGGTAGAAGTGGAGAGAGTTGTTGTCCCTCCTTCTTCTGGACTAGTGGGAATGGGTGGGCAGAACAGGTCTGCAAAATTCCTCCTTTGTGGGACACCTGATGTAGTTTTCAGATTCAGATTCATTTATCTGGAAAGAGATGGACCTAAAGTAATTCAGAATGTTGATGTCTGCTCTCGTAGCTGCTGCTTTGGTTAATGAGGTTCCCTTTAGACTTAAGTGACTTGTGCTGAAAGCATTCATCAAACAAGGGACCCTACAGAATCAACTAGGCCAGGTTTTCCTATCAAGGCTGGCTTTTAAGCAAAGTCACGTCTCAGAGCTCCCAAGAGCCTAAAAACCTACTTCACACCATCCTAATCTCTACCTTCAATGACTTAAGTCTCAGATGATACTCAAGAAATTCCCTAGATGATGGTATTATCCCAACATTTGCCTCTTAACAGAGGATGATAGTCATTGACAGACTGATGGATCATTTTAGAATCTCAGGCCTCAAGGTAGGTTGAGGTGAAGGGTAGGGATGGTGAGTATAAAGGAAAAGACCCTTAGGGGCAAGCAAAGCTGGTTCAATATATCTCAGCTCAAAACCACACTCTTAGAATTGTAGAGCTTGCATTGGGATCCTCCTTGTTCAGTGTGACCAAAAAACCACATCTGAGAGGACTTTCTAGTTATCAGTGGTGACTGGGAGAAAAGAATCAGACTAGTCCACCCAAACTTATTCCCAAGAATCAACTTCCTGTCACTTAGAATTTTGCCGTCTAATATGGCAGCCACATAAGGCTAGTAAGCCTTACGTGGACTGAACTGAGATGTACTATAATTGTCAAATACTATCAGATTTTGAACATTTAATAAAGGAAAAGGTAAACTATCTCCTTATTTTGTGTATTGATTACATATGAAATGGTATTTTAGATACACTGGGTTAAAACATATTATTTAAATTAAATTCACCTTTTTACTTTTTGAATGTGCCGACTAGAAAATTTGAAATTACATATGGTAGTCTGCATTTGTGGCTTGCATTATACTTCTTTGGGACAGTACTGGTTCAGTACTCTTTCAAGATTAAGGAAAGTCTTGGTTACTAACAAGAGTGATATATGACCCGAAAATTATGTTTACCCAGAAAAATATCTACTAAACAGGCAGCCCTAAATGAACACCACTCAGACATTGGTTAGGAAAAGCTCATTTAACCCAAAGACTAAAGGATCCACTGTTGGTTGTTTCACTAGAACATTCCAGGTACTGTTCAAAGGACTTGAGGCGATTTTATGTACTTGATCATCAAAACTGCCCTGTGAAACAGGCGCCCTTTTAAAATCTGTTTTTCAAATGAAGAAACTGAGGTACAGAGCGGTTTAAGTGGAGGTGGGATTTGACCTTTGCAGCCTGACATAAGAATCTGACCCTTACCAGTTCTGTGACCCCTCGTTTGGGCTCCCGCCTTTCCTGAATGTGCTTTCCTGGGAGGATTTTCCTTGTCAGTCCTGTTTTCCCAGCCAGCCCACCTGCTGCCCGGGCAAAAGCCGAAGGCGCTTGTCTGTTGTGGAGAGGACACCAAATTCTAAAGTTTAGGCAAAACCAAGGGTTGACAATAGGATACTGGCAGATCCCTTCTTTTAGCAGCTCAGTGGATTGGGGAACACAATTTAGCATTTCTGCTCTCTATAGCCTAAGGGCTAGGAAATTTTACTACTTTGTGTGTGTGTGTGTGTGTGTGTGTGTGTGTGTGAAGACCGTTTGTTCACCTTTTGCATAATACTTTCCAAACCTTCCCAACGGAACAGTTGGCGGCTTGCGGAGGTTCTGAGCTCTCAGCTAAGGAAATGCTGTCAGGGAGCAGCCGGGAGGGGCCTCAGGGAGCGTTTCTCGCAAAGTGAAGACGGTTAAATGCTTTTGCCTCTTTCACCACGTTTTTTCCCTGACCAAAGGTTGTGTGCCTTTTCCTCAGAAACCACAGAAGTCAGATGGGATTTTTAGTTTCAAAAAGTCAATAAGAGAGTAAGGTGTTGGCAGAGGGTTTGACAGTATGGGAATTCTGTTCACTATGCATGATTGTTTTGTAAGCTCATAACCTCTCTAATAAAAATAAATAAGCAAAAAGTCAATAAGGGGAACAATTAACTTCACCCTGGAAAGGGCCTCTAATCGCCGTCGTTTTTATTATTGTTACTATCATCGTTACAAAGCACACGCCGCGGCCTGAGCCAGGGCCGATGCTGACTGTCGCCTCTTACAGCCCAGGCCACGGAGGCCGGGGGACCGGCGGCTGCTCAAGGCCACGGCCTAGCTTGGGGGACCCACGGCTGCTCAGGGCCACGGCCTAGCTGTGAAAGCGCCTGGATCCGAGCTGTTTAGCGGCTTCGCGTCTGATTTCCGTTTGCCCGAGGTGTGGGCAGAGCCGGGTCCCCAGGGTCCGGGAAGTCACCCCACCCCCCAGAGCAGCCACAATGCAATTAGCATAGGCACGCAGCCCTCCTCCTCCCTTCCCTTGGCACTTTGTCCCGCTGCTCCTTATCTTTCTTGGGGCCCCTTCCTGATGTTTGTGTTGGATTTTGCGGCTTTGAGGCCTCAGCATTCCCTCGTCCTGAAACACTCTGCCCCCAGATGCCCGGGGAGCGAAATCCCTTACCTCCTTTATATCTTGCCTCCAATCTGCCCTTTCGAAGGAGGCCTGCTCTGACCCCCACCCCCATGTAGTACCGCAGCCAACCCCAAACACCCTGTGCCCACTGGCCCCCAAGCCCCTTCCTCTTCCTTTTTCCTTAGCATTCATCATCGTCAGCCGAGCCCCACTGGAGCCTAAGCTCCACGAGGAGGGGGAGGTTTGGTTCGCTGACACACCCCGGTGCACCCCAACTGCCTGGAAGAGGACAGGGCCACAGCAGTACGCAGTAGGCACTGGTAGAAAGGGAAACTGTTCAGAGCCTTGCAGGAGCTCTGCTGGCCACACCCTCAAGGTAGGGTTGTGTCTCCACCTGCCCCCAACCTGGACGCCTCCACACGGGCCCTAAGTTCTCATGTAACTCTATTTAACTTGCAAAAAATGTCAGGGGCTGAACGCTTTACTCAGGACCTCGGGCAGGAAGACAGCCTGGTGGACAGGAGCCAGGTCCCTTGTTGCTTCAGAGAACTGGCTCAGAGAGATTTTGTGAGATTTATTTTAAAGCTGTTTGGGAGCATGTAGAAGAACATGCTGATCCGCTCTTTTCCACCTCTACGAGTGACATAACAAGAGAATATGTGCCTATTTTGAAAACAAGTGTGCAATGAGATTTAGAATTATTTAGAAGATTAGGAAGCGGACTTGGCCCAATGTTTGGGGCGTCTGCCTACCACATGGGAGGTCCGCGGTTCAAACCCAAGGCCTCCTGACCCGTGTGGAGCTGGCCCGTGAGCAGTGCTGATGCGCACAAGGAGTGCCCTGCCACGCAGGGGTGTTCCCGCATAGGGGAGCCCCACGCGCAAGGAGTGCACCCCGTAAGGAGAGCCACCCAGCGTGAAAGAAAATCCAGCCTGCCCAGGAGTGGCGCTGCATACATGGAGAGCTGACACAGCAAGATGACACAACAAAAAGAGACACAGATTCCCGGGCCACTGACAAGAATAGAAGCTGACACAGAAGAACACACAGGAATGGACGGGGGGGGGGGGGGGGGGGGGAAGGGGAGAGAGAAAAAAAAAAGCTTAAAAAAAAAACACACATATATATATATAATTTTTTTTAAAAGGAGATTAAACACTAGCAAAGGGGAAGTTTGAAATTTTCAATTCCAGAGTAAAGTATAGTATCTTTCAGTTTAAAATTAAAAAAATAAATACAATAAAATAAAACTTTGACATTCATAGGACAATGATCATGCTCCTTTCCAGATTCCTGTGGATTCTGGAATTAGGGTCATACAGTAGCAATAAAATGTAGTGGTTGGGAGCAGGGGCTTGGGGGTCAGACTCCTTGGATTCAAACCTGCCCCTTCCTCTCTGTAATCTTTGTGCCTCAGTTTCTTATGTTTTAAATGGGGATGGTAACCTCACCAGTCTCATAGGAAGAGTGTGAGGATCAAACAAGAGCGCAGTGCGGCACCTGGTGAGCGAGAACAATGCGCAGGGCTTCAGCGCCAGTGAACACGAGCTCTGACTATCAGGCCGTGGAAGAGTTAGAAGTCCAAGGTATATTTCCCCCAGAGGTGGAGGGCTGGGATGGGGAACAAACAGGTAAGCCTTAGTTTTTCAGACAGAAGCTGCAAGGAGACCCAAGCTGGGAACTGAAGGATGGGATGGCTGGGGTTAGTGGAGGGGTGAGCAACTGGGAAGTCAAGAAGGAAAAACGACAGGAGCAAAACCTTCCAGAGAAACCTTAAATCCATTTTCTTTCATCTTCAAGCAAATGGCAAGGAGACTACCATGTGTCAGGCAGGGTGTGAGCTCTTGGCTGACCTTCAGATGACGAAGCCAGGCTGACCTTGCCATCCCTACCCCGCAGATGGGAATCGAGGCTCAAGGCTGGCAAGTAAGAGAGAGGGAGCCAGGCTGGGGCCCAGGTTTCTGCCCATCTCTGCCCACCAGGCCAGTGATATGACAGTGGCAATCATGCCCGTGTAAAACACAAGCAGGCGCTGTTCAAAGCACTTTACGTATCTTAAGGCACCCTCTAAGGACAGGTCTCCCAGCTCAAGCTGAGGTGGGCTCCCAGGGGGCTGACCCTGCAGGGGAGGGAATCCAGCAGCCAGAGCCAGCTCCTTAAAACACAAAGCGGCTCATGGCCTACCCCTCCAGACCCTCCTGAGGCAGAGCCACCTGATCAAGCACAATTTCTACCCAGCAGAAAGTTCGATTTAGGGTCTTTTAATCCTGCCCTCAAAATCTTGGGGGGAAGCAGATTTGGCTCAATGGATAGAGTGTCCACCTACCACATGGGAGGTTCAGGGTTCAAACCCAGAGCCTCCTGACCTATGTGATGAGCTGGCCCACATGCAGTGCTGATGCGCATAAGGAGTGCCCTGCCATGCAGGGGTGTCCCTTGCATAGGGGAGTCCCACGCACAAGGAGTGCGCCCCGCAAGGAGAACTGCCCAGCACGAAAAAAGTGCAGCCTGCCCAGGAGTGGTGCCGCACACACGGAGAGCTGATGCAGCAAGATGACGCAACGAAAAGAAATACAGATTCCTGGTGCCGCTGACAAGAATCCAAGCAGACACAGAAGAACACACAGAGAATGGACACAGACAGCAGACAACTGGGGGAGGGGGAGAAATAAATTTTTTTAAAAAATCTTCTTGGGAAGGGCTTCTCTGATAGGATCCATCACTTCATCAGTGGCATGTATGTGTAGCAGAGATAGGGGAGCCCCACAAGTGCGTGTGAGGCAAGACCCCCCAGAAGTCCAAGTCTGGGAGATAAGCTGACCCTTGAGAAACCTGACTGCTCACTTCAGCCCCCCCAAAGAGGATAACCAGTCCCTCAAGGTAGCCACAGAGGAAGAGGTCAGGGTCACCCTGATTGCCCTCCACAAGCAGGGGGAGACGAGAGGCAGGGCGGCTCCCTGCCTGGGCCCTGTGTCATTTGGATGTCCCACTCCTGGCTCTCCCGACCTTCTCCCCACTCTGGCCATCTCCACACTATCTTGGGGCAATGACACCAGCGTGGAAGCTCTGAAAGGACAGAAGCTGCGCCTGGTCACCGTTGTCACTGCATGTGCCAGGCTCACAGCAGGCTCTCAGGACATTTTTGTAACATGGCTGGATGCAACACTATTAGCATGGTGGTCCCAAGCCCCCTGGGTGGCCCTCCTCACTGTGACATCTGCTAGCTGAATGCCTTGGGCAGCCTGCTTGACCTTGCTCTACTCCAGTTCTGCATCTGTTAAAATGGGGGTCATACTACCTCCTTCACAGGGAGGCTGTTAAAACAGGAAGCCCTCTAGGGCCAGGCCCAGAGTGAGTGCTCAGTGGTCATGAGCTATTACTTAGCTTTACTATATTTAGCTGCATGATCCTGGGCAAGTCACTTATCTCTGAGTCCTGGTTTTTGTTCCAGTAAAATAGGGATATTGTTTCCCTCCCAGGGCTGTCGAAAAGAGAATATCCCATATCGAGAGCTTAATACACGGCTGGAAAACAACAGGTAAGAAGTCAGCCATCCTGGGTTGTATTCCATTCTCTCAGGGTCTTGCTCATGAGTCAGCAATTGACTGACTGTGCCATTTGCTCTGACTTGACTCAGTGAATTAAGTTTCCCCGGAGCAGAGCCCCCGCGTAGCTCTTGCTCCCTTGGAGAAATGACGCATAGAGGCTCCCTTTCCAAATGGTCGGATCTGGGCCGAGCAGCCGCCGCCAAAACCCTACCTCAGAGGCGTTTCAGACACAGGGCCGGGGTGGGGTGGTGAGGGACACTTGGAGGCAGGACTTTTACCAGTTTGCAAGGGCCAGAACATACCGAAAACATCCTCCTTATGCTTTTCTCCACCCCCAAGCCGAATCCTCCCACATCCCAACATGAAGCCCCTGCGGAGGCTGGTGCTGTTATAGCTGTAAACGCCAGAACCCCAGGAAGGGAACGGGTGGAAGCAAAGGACCCTCTGTCCAGCTCCACCGATGGCCACGCATGGAGAACGGAAGAGGAGGACACACGGTGACTGGTTCCCAGGCCTGGGCAAAGGGGCAGCTCAGCTTGGCAGCTGCTCTTCCCCAAAGCCAGGACCCCATCACTCCCTGGGCTCTGAACCCAGAACAGGATCCCATATCTGACAAAGGGTTTTTCCCCTTCTCTTTTGTGGTTTTATGCACACAAAAAGCCTAGAGGTATAAAAACGACATTATTCAGTTATACATTTACTAAGCCACCACGGGTGAAGAGAATTGATTTATTTGTGTCCAATCAAGATAAACGGTCATGGTCCTTAAACTTATCCTTTGGATGGTGGTTTACTGGTCAGTGCGATGTCAGATTCGATTCTGTCTTTTCTCCTCCAATCCAATACCTCTGGGCATCAAAAAAAGATCTAAACCTTGGTAGCACAACACTATAAATGTAATCAGTGCCACTGAATTATACATTTAAAAAATGGTTAAGGGAAGCAATGTGGCTCAACTGATAGGAGCATCCGCCTACCATATAGGAGGTCCAGGGTTCGAACCCAGGGCCTCCTGGCCCAGGTGGTGAGCTGGCCCATGCACAGTGCTGCCGCACACAAGGAGTGCCGTGCCACGCAGGGGTGTCCCCTGCATAGGGGAGCCCCACGCGCAAGGAGTACGCTCTGCAAGGAGGGCTATCTCCATGCGAAAAAAGTGCAGCCTGCCCAGGAGTGGCATCGCACACACAGAGAGCTGACGCAGCAAGATGACACAACAAAAGAGACACAGATTCCCAGCGCAGCCGAAAATGCAAGTGGACACAGAATACACAGCGAATGGACACAAGAGAGCAGATAATGGGGGAGAGAAATAAATCTTTTAAAAAAAATGGTTAAAGGGCAAGTTTTATGTTATATACATGTTATCCAATTTTTTAAAAAAAGAACCTAAACCTTTGGAAAAGTGCCTCCTGAGCCACTAATTCAGTGAGTTTTTATTGAGCACCTGCTATGTAAGGTGAGGCCAATGGGGAAGATTCACGAACAAAACAGACTCTGGCACCTCAAGGAGCTCCATCCATTCAGCCAGGACACACAACACATTTCTGCCATTCAATTCCCAGCTGTGTCCATCACAGAGCCCTGCCAGGTTTGGTGACGGTTGGAATGAAAGAAACACCTAAAATGTCATCCCTTGCCCTGCCATAATCTCACAGCCTCACACAATTATTTCCATCCTGCCTTTGCATTCCAGTTTTTAACCGCAACATATGCATTATGTTTTATAGCAGCAGCAACCACAACAAACATACTGGGCATTTTCCCATCAATTATATTTTTATATATTCCCACCTAGTCTTCATAATTAGCTTTCTTAAAAGGCTACACAACATTTCCCTGTTGTTGGACTTTCACTTTTTTTTTTTTTTGAGTTATGGAAAATACTGCAGTTTTCTATCCTAGTCTGCTGAGAACAGGTCCTTGCCCTCAGAGCTTAAGTTCCTGTCGGCCCTAAAGTGCCAAGGAGCCCAGCAAACCATTTCAGTCAGTGTGAAAACACCTTGGGACACATGCCAAAGTGAATCACATTAAAAGCCCAAGCAAGAGGGAATCAAATCAAGACTGAGGAGTACAAAACAGGTACATATTCTCAAGATGACTGATATAAAGTCTTTGAGAAAGTCCCAGCTCCTAAGATGCAGTCACCCGCAAGGCTGAAACTACCTCCAGACAAAGTTTTTGTTTCGAAACGGCCACTCTTCTGATCTCATCGGCGACTGAGGGAAAGCCCATCTTTATTTCAGAAGGAACTAACCCTATCAACCAGCCAGGAAATCTAGGCTCCCGTCCTACCACTGGGGTAACAAATTCAGGGCTGTGTCCAGGATGCAAGGAGCTGGCCCTTCTCTGAACCTTTTTCTCCTCTTCTTCACTTCTAATCCCACACAAAGCCAGAAAGAAGCCCTAGAAAGAGAACTGGGCCTCGTTAAAAGCCCTTCGCACTGTTGCCTTAGAAATAAAAGCAGAATCACACATTCACTAACTCTACACCAAGACCATCTCCCCCGTAAGAGCCAAGTCTCTGCTTTTCAGCTGATGCAGGAAGAAAAACTGAAGGTACACAGCGCAGCCAGAAGCTCCAGGCCTCAAGCAGCACGCGGCAGGCTGTGTGTTTGTGGGTTCCCCCTCTTCCTTTGGACTCTGAGGCCTCTCAGAACCGTCTGTGCATCCAGTGGTGAAGGGGGGTGGGGAGGGAATTGTGGTTATGGGTTAGACTTCTACCAGCTTCCACACAGCGCTGTGCCCATAATCATTTTCCCCTCCAGGGCTGGCTCCAAAGGTTATCTCCAGTGCTTTGTAAACCTTGAGGGATTTAGCTGAGCAAGGACATTTGCCCCTACAAAGCCTTGAATTCTTCGAGGGCAAGGCACAGAACCCAGGAATCAATAAATCAGGAGCCTTTTCTGGAAGCTTCATCCCCTCCTGGTTTTTAGGAGCTAAGGGACCCAGGATAAGTCACATCCAGGTGAAGGGAGGAAAGAGGGACCCTCCCCACCAGCAGAGGGAGGGCCACATACTAAGTGTATCAGGCTCCTAAGTCTGAATTTCTCTGGCTTTAAAACATCTCAGGTCATGTTGAGTAAAATAAACCAGACAGAAAAGGACAAATACTGTTTGACCCCACTTCTATGAAATAGAATCTATGCATAGGATATGTAAATTCATAGACAGGAAGTAGATTATAGGGTACCAGCTACAGGAGTAAGGGATGGGAAGTTAGTACTTAAGGGAATCCCTCCTGGTGCTCAGTGGGTGCTGAATAAATTTGTGTCCTCTGTCTCAGCAAACCCCAGGAGCGGAAGCTGCGAAGTACCCCAAATTATCATAGCCAGAAGGAGAACTACTGAAGAGCTCTCAGAAACTTTGGCTCCTGATTCTCAAACTTCGCTGAATACTGGACAAGTGGAAGCTTTAAGAATTCCTGATGTTAGGGGAATGGGTGGATGGATAAATGGGTAATAAAGCAAGCGTATACAAATGCCCATGTCTATAGAATCTAGGTGGTGGGTAGATGGCTGTTCACTATAAAGTTCTTTCAATTTTGCTATATATTTGAACATTTTCATAATATAGTGTGAGGGAAATAGATCGTGATGCCTGGTCCCAGTCCAGAGATTATGATTTCACTGGTGCAGCCTGGGCATTGAGAGTGGTGAAAGCTCTCCAGGGGACTCTACCATCTGTCCACAGTTGTGCCCCTGTTCCTCCACTCTGGGCGAGGTGTGGTCACCTGACCTGCATCATCAGCATCACCATTACCAGGGAGCTTGTTAGAAATGCAAGTTCTCAGGCCCTACCCCAAACCTACAGAACTAGCCTCCCTATGGAACTCTAACATCTTCCAATCTGAAGCTCACCAGTGCTTCCCAAACTTGGCTGCACATTCTAGCACCCTTAATGAAACAAATTTAATAACATTGAGACTACAGGTGAAATGACTACTTTCTACTCTCCATCAACTCATTCCCTCACTTATCGACCCATATATTCACTTCCATTATAGCTAGATTGAGCCCATGGTCCAGCATTAAAATCACTCCCTTACATACCCCCAACTCCATTGGAGGGAACATCTCAGGAACTTTGGGAGAAAAGATAAGATTCCAGGACCAGCCTCAGACTTCCTGAATTAGGTGCTAGGACTTTGTACTTTTTTATAAGTTCCCCTGGTGATTCTGATGTTAACCAAGGTTTGGGTTCAGCCCCCTCCTAGGGCAATTCAGGAGACTGAGACCCTTGGAGGGCTGAGCCTTGCCCAAAACAGCAGGATCAAGAGGAGCCACATCAGGACCAGGTCTCCTGACTCTTTGCTCCACAGTCCTTCCCACTCCACAGCCTGCCCCCCTTTTATTGAGGTACTGGGGCTGGGGACCGAACCTGGGACCTCGTACGTGGGAAGCCAGTGTCAACCTCTGAGCCACAGCAGCTCCCCTACACCCACTTTTATTACCCATTATTAATGTCTAATGGATGGTCTTATGGGAGCCCAGGCTTAAAAGCTCCCTCCTCTAGCCTGCTAGGTCTCAAACTTGACTACACATTGGAATCATTTGGAGAGCTTTAAAAAACCCAGGAAGTTTTCTCTAAAATAAGTACGGGTACAAGAAACGTCCTCTGGTATCATCCTTCCTCTACGGCATGCACCCACCCACCATCATCTTACTTCTACTGCATTTTCCCCACCCCCAGCCTCTGGGGGGAACTCTGACCCCTTCAGTAACAAAGGTAGTTCTGTGGCTGTGTGATAATTGCACATTTTGTTCAGTTCACTCTGTGTCTCAGCTGCCTTTGTAGGACGAAGCATGAGAAGTAGGACTTCCTGTTCTGCCACCCACTTGCCCCCAGTGCTCACCTCAGTTCCCTGAGGGCACCAGGAAGCCTGGAGAAGTAATGCAAAGAGTGGCTAGCACAGAGTTCCTCACCTTCCTTGTCCAAAAAGACTCAGCGAACAGCACTGTGGGAGGGCACCAGGGAAAGGGGGGGAGAAAAAGGGGCAGGAGAATGACAAAGGCTCAACCCAGACTCATCAGACGTGTGAGGAAACTACCACACAGGGAGGTTCCTCAAAGTGAGCAGTTTCCCATACCCCAACGCTATGGGCTAGGTGTGGGGGCTGTGTGTTTCTTCATGAATAACCTGGGCTGTGTGTGTAAACTTGCTAAAACTTAAGATTCCCACACAAACCATGAGTGCATGCAAACAATAAGAACTGCAGCCCATCCCCACCCCATCTTTCGTATCCATGCCAACCACTCCAGTCGGCCTAGTTCCCGGAAAGCCAATTAAGAGATATAGGTTCTATAGGCTTTGGATATTCAGGGAGGATGCAGACTAAATATGTTAATTCAAGCTTACCTGGAACGTGGGGGATATGTGTTAACTCAAGCTTATCTGGTTCTCAAACAAAGCACCATTTGACTCCCCCCTCCTATATCCTCTGTACAAAAGGGACCCAAAAATCCTATTCGGGGCTCAGCTTTTTGGACAAGAATCTGCCGTGCCCGGCTGGTCATTAATAAAATTTCCTTCCTAAGAATATTCCTGAGTCCTGGCCTTCCATACGCGATCATTGACTCCCTCTGCTTCCACAACACAAGCACATGCAGGGACCTCAGCAGGAAACAAAGGAAAAGTCCTTCTTGACCCAGAAGCAAACCAAGGGCATCCCACTGTCCTGGGAGCAATCTGATGAGCAAGGATGTTCTCTCTTCCCAGTGTCCGCCTCCAACAGACAGGGCAACTGAGGCTCAGAAAAGGAAGCCACTGGCCCCAGGTCCTACCCAGGCAAGCAGAGGGTCAGGGTTTGAGGTCAACTGCGTCTCCAAGCACTGGCCCTTGCAGCTAGCGAGTGGCCAAGCTAGAACACAGGCACAGGCCTCGAGAGTCCAAGGCTGTTGCCTTTTCCCCGCACCACCGTCAGATAACGCAAAAAGCTCAGAGCTGTCCACAAGCCGCAGCCATGCTCCCCTCAGAGCTGGGGTGGCAACAGAGAAAGAGAGCAGGCCACTCAGCAGCACAGAAACTGACACCAAGAGCCCATGCAAGTGAAACCAAGTCGCAACCTTAGCCCCGACGCGCACCCGATCTCTTGGCCTTTCCAGCCTTGGGTCTGGCTCTTTCTTCTTCTTTTTTTTTTTTTTTTTTTATTGATTTCACACCTTGGAATTCCATACCTTTCTACTCTTGATGACTTCTTTTTTTTCTTTTAAAGATTTGTTTTTTATTTCTCTCCCCGTCCACTCCCCACCCCCACAGTTGTCTGTTCTCCATGTCCACTCGCTATGTGTTCTTATGTGACTGCTTCTATCCTTATCAGCGGCACCGGGAATCTGTTTCTTTTTGTTGTTTCATCTTGCTGTGTCAGCTCTCCGTGTGTGCGGCACCATTCCTGGGCAGGCTGCACTTTCTTTCGCGCTGGGCGGCTCTCCTTACGGGCACATTCCTTGCGCGTGAGGCTCCCCTATGCGGGGGACACCCCTGCATGGCACGGCACACCTTGCGCACATCAGCACTGCATGTGGGCCAGCTCCACACGGGTCAAGAAGGCCCGGGGTTTGAACCACGGACCTCCCATGGTCCCAATGGCCAAGTCTGCTTCCCTGGTTCTTTTTTTTTTTTTTAAGATTTATTTATTTTGTTTATTTCTCCCCCCCTCCCTCCATTGTCTGTTCTCTGTGTCTATTTGCTATGTGTTCTTCTTTGTCCACTTCTGTTGTTGTCAGTGGCACGGGAATCCGTGTCTCTTTTTGTTGAATCATCTTGCTGTGTCAGCTCTCCGTGTGTGGCACCATTCCTGGGCAGGCTGAACTTTCCTTTGCTCTGGGCGGCTCTCCTTACGGGGCGCACTCCTTGTGCATGGGGCTCCACTATGCGGGGGACACCCCTACATGGCAGGGCACTCCTTGCACACATCAGCACTGTGCGTGGGCCAGCTCCACACGGGTCAAGAAGGACTGAGGTTTGAACCAGGGCCCTCCCATGTGGTAGGCAGATGCTCTAACCACTGGGCCAAGTCCGCTTCCCCCTGGCTCTTTCTTTAGTACTTGTTTCCCAGGTCCTTGGTCTGGGTATTTTTGGGCCAAAGTGACAGTCCTAAAACACAAACACTAGACTGATGATCTTTCTTAAAGAAATGGGGCTGAGGTTTTTGATGTTGGAGTTTTGATGTCGGAGTTTGATGCTGAAACCTCAAGCTGGAGCCCTGTGAAGTAAGCTCACAGAGGAAAGAGAAGCAAGCCTGGGAAGAGAGGAACCCTGAGCCAAGTAAAAAGCAAGCCCTGGGAAGAGAGGAATCCAGGAAGCCCGAATCCTCACAGACGTCGGCAGCCATCTTGCTCCAACACGTGAAAATAGACTTTGGTGAGAGTAACTTATGCTTTATGGCCTGGTATCTGTAAGCTCCTACCCCAACTAAATACCCTTTATAAAAACCAAAAAAGGAATGGACTGATTGTGCCCTAAACTAAACAGTCCCCCAGGAGAATCCCTAGTCCATGCCTGGAAGGTCAGGAAAAGAATTCCCCTCCCTCTGGCTCCTGTCCCTGTCCCTGCCCCTGTCCCTGCCGTTGCTGCCCAGGACTGGAGCTGAGATGGGGCTCGGGATCCTGCCCTTCCAGAGGAAGAGGCTGAGTTGGTTAACACCTGGCAAAAGCAGACAGGGAAAGCTCAAGAGACTTTTACATACAATAGGACCACCTTCAGGTCAGCTGACAGTCTGGTCCAGCAGAGGGGCTCAGAGATTGCGTCACACCTTCGGCCCAAGCCAGAAAGCACAGGAGTGATGTCAGCCTGGGAGAAGAGGTCATCTTCAAGGGCTGGGCACCGGGGCTGTCGATCCCAGGACCCCAGGCATTTGGGGGCTTAGTTTAACTTCTTTTATTTGTGCCTTGGTAAAAAAAAAAAAAAAAACCAACAGCACAGGAATGAAATGGAAGAGATGGTTTCATTTATCAATCCATTTATCTATCCATTCTTTTGCTCATTCATTCATCCAACAGTGTTTTGAGCATCTGCTATGAGCTGGCACTGCCAGGTCCCATGGGATCAAGGGTGGCATGACTCACTCTCCCAGGATTTCAGTCATAGTGTTGCCAAAGGAGTCCAGGACGCCCTCAAAGTGCTCTTACCCCTTAAATAATTAACCAACCCTCTTCTGAGAAAAATGACTGTTAACCATAAAATTACTCACTCCAATTAGTGCTTGACCTCTCATTCTGATGATTTTTACTGGGATTTGCTTCCCTTGATCAGGTAGTCCCTGAGGCCCTCCCAAGGCTCAAAGATTGGTGATTCTTGATGCACTGAAGTGGCCAGTGAAATGAGATTAGAAAGAGGAGAGCGTTGTTTATGGCCTGGAAGCCACCCTCAAGCACCACCACAAGCTCCACCACGCTAGTCCCTGCACACAAAGCATTGTCAGCCAGGACACAACCAGTCTGCTCCAAGGGCAAAGGCTGCTGGGTAGGACAGGAAGGAGCCCTTCTCCAAAGCTTGGGGGCCATGGTGAAGCCACCCCTCCCCTCAGATGAATTCCCAGGAGGATGAGATCATAGACTCTCTCATCTAGTCAATAAATAATAATTGAGGAAGGCAGATACTGAGGTGAAGAGCCAGGTAAGGCCACTGGCCTCACGAGCTTCTTTTCTGGTAGTCACCAAGCAAGACAATAAACCGTGTAAGGCGATAGTCAAGTGTGTGAGGGTCTGAAGATAAGACCTGAATGACTAGCACAAGCCCACCTTGAGGAGATTGGAGCAGGGTTTCCAGACAGAGGGAACAGCTAGGGAAAAGGTTCCTAGGGTGGCAAGGAGCTTGGCAAAGAAGGGAGGAGAGAGTGGGAGGCACTGAGGCGGGCGCGGGGCAGCTCCCCGTGGGGCCTTGAGGCAGGCTGGAGCTGCGAGCCGCAGAGGGAGAATCGGACACCTGCAGGCCCTAGTGGATCTGTCCCCTCGCCTTTCCTCTTTGACCTCGTTACCCTGTCCTTTCAGCCACACTGGCCTCCTCGCTGTTCTCCACACAGAGCACTCCAGGCCACTCTTGCCTTGAGCCTTCACACTGGCTGTCCCCACAATGCTTTCCCCCCAGATAGCCATAAAGCTCACTCCCATCCCTCCTTCAGTCTTAGCTCAAAAGACACCTTCTCAAAGAAGTCTTTCCCACCGCCAAGTTTTAAATGTGACCCCTCCCTGCGGCACTCCTATCCCCTTCTCTGCTGTATCTATCTCCTGAGCACTTAACTCTCTCCCTCTCTTCCTCCCTCCCTCTCTCCCTCCTTCCCTCCCTTTCTCCTGGAAAGGCAGCCCTATGAGGGCAGGGAATTTTGTGTTTTGTTCACAGCTGATCCCCAGTACCTGGAACAATACCCAACCCTAGTAGGTGTTCAGTAAATATTTGCAGAATGGATTCAGCAGGAAAACTAGTTAAGAGGCAGCTGCAGGGAAACAGATTTGGCCCAATGGATAGGGCGACCGCCTACCACATGGGAGGTCCGCAGTTCAAACCCTGGGCCTCCTTGACCCGTGTGGAGCTGGCCCATGTGGAGCTGTCCCATGTGCAGTGCTGATGCGCGCAAGGAGTACCCTGTCACGCAGGGGTGTCCCCCGCGTAGGGGAGCCCCACGCACAAGGAGTGTGCCCTGTAAGGAGAGCCGCCCAGCATGAAAGAAAGTGCAGCCTGCCCAGGAATGGTGCTGCACACACGGAGAGCTGACACAGCAAGATGACGCAACAAAAAGAAACATAGATTCCCGGTGCTGCTGATAAGGATAGAAGCGGTCACAGAAGAACACACAGCAAATGGACACAGAGAGCAGATAACTGGGCGGGGGGGGGGGGGAGAGAAAGAAATACAAAATAAATAAATCTTAAAAAAAAAAAATGCAATTACGGGCAGTTGCTGTGGCTCAAGCAATTGAGTGCCTGCTTCCCATATGGGAGGTCCTGGTTTGGTTCCTGGTGCCTCCTGAAAACAACAACAAGAAACAAGCAAATGGATTAAAAAAAAACAACTCAGGGGAGCCATTGTGGCTCAGTGGCTGAGTGTCAACTTCCCCATACAAGGTCCTGGGTTCAATCCCTGGCCTGATACCTCAAAAGAAAAAAAAAAGGAGAGGGGCAATTGCAGTAGTTCAGATGATGGTGGCTTGTAAGTGACGGTGGCTGGAGGGCAGAGAGAAGCCTGGAACACCAGCAGAGCCAGGCCCAGTGTAGGCTCCAGCCCAAGTGTTCTATGAACTCCCCTTCACAGAGTGCCTTCAGAGCCATAAATACTGCCCTGCAGACTCAGACCTGCCCTTCTGCTCTCTCCTTGCCCTTCCATTTGGCATCAACATCTGAACTAAATCAGAGGGAAAAAATTAATCATTTTTTGAGATTTTGTCCATATCCCAAATTCTTTGCAAAATGTAAAGAAGTAGTCAAACTAAATTAATGCAAAAATTAGTATATTGTTTTCACCATTATTTTTATCTTGAGATATAATTCACACATCCAAGTATTCACCCTTTTAAAGTGTACAATTCAGTGGCTTTTTGTATATTCACAGCAATGTGCAACTATCACCACTATCTAATTCCCAAACATTTCATCACCCAAAAAAGAAACCCAGTGTCACCATCACCACCATCCACTACCAAAACTTTGTTTCTGAATGTAATTGATACCACTGAAATGTACACTTGAAAGTGGTTAGCATGGGAAATGTTAATCCTATATATATGTTACCACAATAAAAATTAGAAGAAAGAAACTCCAAGGAAGCGGGTGTAGCTCAACTGATAGAGCATCCATCTACCATATGGAGGGACCAGGGTTCAATCCCCAGGGCTTCCTGACCCATGTGGAGCTGGTCCACACACAGTGCTGCTGCGTGCAAGGAGTGCCGTGCCATGCAGGGGCGTCCCTGCGTAGGGATGCCCCGCATACAAGGAGTGCACCCTGCAAGGAAAGCCACCCTGCATGAAAAAAGTGCAGCCCGCCCAGGAGTGGCACCACACACAGGAGAGCTGACCCAGCAAGATGAGGCAACAGGGCGGCGGACTTGGCCCAGTGGGTAGGGCGCCCGTCTACCACATGGGAGGTCCATGGTTCAAACCCCGGGCCTCCTTGACCGTGTGGAGCTGGCCCACGCGCAGTGCTGTTGCGCGAAGGAGTGCCATGCCACGCAGGGGTGTCCCCCGCGTAGGGGAGCCCCACGTGCAAGGAGTGTACCCTGTAAGGATAGCCGCCCTGCACGAAAGAAAGTGCAGCCTGCCCAGGAATGGCACCGCACACACGGAGAGCTGACACAAAATGACGCAATGAAAAGAAACACAGATTCCCGTGCCGCTGACGACAACAGAAACGGATAAAGAAGATGCAGCATACACAGAGAACAGACAACCAGGGTTGGAGGGGAAGGAGAGAGAAATAAATAAATCTTAAAAAAAAAAAAAAAAAGATGAGGCAACAACAACAAAAAAAGAGATGCAGTTTCCCACTGCAGCCAGATAATACAAGCGGATGCAGAAGAACACACAGCTAATGACACAGAGAGCAGACAATGGGGCGGGGAGGGGGGGGGAATAAATAAAAAATAAAAGAAACTCCATACCTGTTAATAGCCATTAACCATGGCCCTGTCTTTAGCACCTGGCAACCACTAACCCACTTTCTGCCTCTACAGATTTGTCTATTCTGGACAGTTCAGATATATGCAATCATACAGTATATGGTCTTTTGTAACTGGCTTCTTTTACTTAACATGTTTTTGAGGTTTATCCATGTTGTAGCGTGTATAAGTAGTTCATTTCTTTTTATGGTCAAATAATAATTCCACTGTATGGGTATACCACATTTTGTCCATCCATTCATCAGTTGGTGGACACGTGTGTTGTTTCCACTTTTGGGCTATTATGAGCTACGCTGCTGTGAATATTCATGTACAAGTCTTTGTGTGGACATAGGCTTTCATTTCTCTTGGGTACATACCTGTGAGTGGAATTGCTGTGCCGTATGGTTACTCTATGTTTAACTTTTGGAAGAACTGCCAGATGGTTTTCCAAAGCTTCACTTCCGTTCTTATCCTCATTTTGTGGATTGGAAGCCTGAGGGAGGAGAATAAGATGGTTTGCTCACATTCTTCAGGTATAGAACGGCAGTCCCTCGGGAGTTTTGCTCACGAAAAGGAACCCTCTACTTCCCTCCAGTGCATTTCATCCATTTGGTGGAACCTTTGGCTGCCTTCCATGTGCCAGTCATCAGGTGTCAGGAGTGCCTTTGAGAGCCAGACAGACATACTTCAGAGACTGCAGCCGAGTGGGGGAGTTACACATTAGGCAGGTAATTACAAGTTTGACAAGTGCAATGACAAAGTTCAAGAGAGGGTATAAGTTAACTTATTCTGCCCTAGGTGTAGCGGTTAAGACCTTGGACTTGGGCTAGCCTGCCCAGATCTAAATCCCAGGTTTCCACTTACCTCCATGGGTACTGGACAAGTTCCCTAACCTCCCGATGTCTCTGTTTCCTCATGTGGAAAGTGGGGACAGTACTACTACCTATTTCAAGGGTTGAAGGTAGATTCAATGTGTTAAAACCTATAAAGCACCTGGTGCTGGTAAGCCCCAAATAAATACTAGCTTTTGAGCTTGCTTTTATATTGTCTACGCCTTACCCATCATCCAAGGCCCAAGCTCTTCCCTGAAGAGCCCAAGCTTCATCCAACTTTCACTGCTCCCCTCTCCCCCCCACCTGCACAACTCTGACATTAACCAGAATTCCCAGAGCGCTCTGTTCCAACCTTCTGCAACTGAATTCATCTGGGTTGGTGCTCCAGTTAGAATCCCCGAATGCCAGTCTCTGGTTATACAGAGAAGTAAATGCTTTTTTAGAAAATCCACTTTGCTCCTCAACTAGATTGCAAGCTCCCTGAATCCAGGCCTTCTCACTCTTACACCACAATAAAATTTTGGCAAAAAAGTCAAGGGGAGGTAAAGTAGTAAGGTGGTAGAACCAAAAGAGCCGAGGCTCTACAGCCGGAGGTCCTGGGACTGTACCCCAGCTGTGCCTTCAGCAGTCGCATGGCCTGGGGCAGGTTACCGAGGCTCTTGATCCTCCTGTCCTCACTTATGAAAGGAGGGCAGGAGCAGCTGCCTCTCCGGCTGCCCGGGGGTTGGCAGTGCCTACACCAGCTCCTTGCTGGAGCCCGGTAGGCTCTCGCTGGCTGGTGGCTGTCACCACTCTTGTCGTGACAGTGCTGCTGAGGCTGAGGAGCCCACCCGGGCAGCCTGCCTGGCAGCGCCTGGGAAGGGCAGGAAGTGCACAAGGTTGAAAGGAAGATGAGCTCTCGGGAGATGTCCTCTGATCATTATCGGGGGCACTGGATTGAATGCAACAGAGTTTGCTGTTTGGGCTTTTTTTCACGCCTAACACCATCAACACTTCTTCCGCTGTTTTTATAAATACAAACAGGAACCAAAAGTATTCACTTAACTGTTTCCAGTGACTTATTAGGAAATGCACATGAGCAAAGATTGTGAAATTCCCAAACTGCCATGCCTCATCATCCCTCTTGCAGCCCATTAAGTCCAGAAATACGGTAACTCCTAAGTTGCCCTCTCTTCTTAAGAAGTTTTAACTTCCTGAGAAGTTAAAATTGCCTCTAGTACATTATTTGAGAGTTATGACAGCGGTTATAAAAAAAAAAAATCCTTCCTCTCATTGATGACCACATATTTGTAGTGCATTCCACATTTAATCTTCAGAACTGTGTGGGAGGAATGATGAAAGTTTGCCTTTTATTGAAAGGTGTCATTTCTTCAAGTGAGCTTCATTAAGGATGAGTTGCTTATTTGTATTACAAGGGTCACAGAATTTTTCTATTGTAATGAGCAAATATCTAAAAATAATAGCCATGTATATATATGTGTATATATATATATATGTGAATTTTAATTGAATTTTTTTTCTCTTTTTTTTAGAGGTACCAGGGCCAGAGATTGAACCCAGGATCTTGAATGTAGGAAGCCAGCACTCAACCACTGAGCCACATCAGCTTCCCTGAGTTGGTTTTATTTGTTTGCTTGTTGTTGTTTTTGTTTTTAGGAGGCACCAGGACTGAACCTGGGACCTCCCATGTGGGAAGCAGATGCCTAACTACTTGAGCCATGTCTGCCCCCCTGGCTTTTATATTTCTCTGTGGCAATTCCAAGGCAGCACCTGTATGGGAAGGGAGTTCTGCATGGCGTCTAGTGGGTGAGCTTTCTTAGTGTTCAAAAGAAGGCCCGACAGCCTCTGCTTCCTCTCTATTTTGCATTGCAGAGGCACTTAGAAATCAGTCAGATTTTGCATAGAAGCACCGCCCCACCAGGTGTAATTCTAGGCTCAGAGAAATCTCACTCACTGTGGCAGCGACTGAGCTGAAATTTACCTTCACGTGGTAAACTGCCCATGAGATGGGGCAAATGAATTGTATGAACAAGATCAAAGGGAGGATTTCTCAATGGCTTAAGAAAAATTGAGAATAAACTTTCGAAGACCTCAGTTTAGTCAAGGGGCAGGCTAATTATAAAGCATTCTTAACTAGATCCCCTTTTTCAAAGATTCTCTAAGATTCTCTTCACTAATCAATCTGTATTTTACTTCAAATTGGCAAAATTTGACCAGGATATCAAAATATATTTGGAGACAGGAAGAGGGTGTTGACTTTTCTTTCAGTGATGGCCACAACGGTCCAGCAGAGCGGGAGAGGAGAGAAGGAAGAGAGAAAACAGAGGAGAGGAACGAGTTGGTCCATCCAGAGCTGATATTAAACAGAAGCCAGTCAAGCCCCAGAGCACAAGGGCTGGGGACAGAACTTGTGGAACCACTCGCCCCAAGGGACACCAATGAGCCCTGAGGGACTTTGCTCCAGATCCTTGGCAACCTCAGCTAGCGCACGGCTCTCCGCCTCCCCAACCTCAGGTGCCCACAGCCTGAGTTACTCCTGAGCAATGTGGGGGTTCAGGACAGCCCTGCCTCTGGGAGGGGGCTCGGCTCACCAGATGCAGTCCCACCCGCCCCCCACACACTTTCCTCCTCATTCGTAGGAAGATTACGGGTGATCTTTCTACTTATTTCCAGGGGGCTGCTTTTGTCACCAGCAGCCCCTCCACGAAGGCAGAGAGGAGTCAGAAGAGGAAGCTGGCCCCATGTCCCGGGCGACTCCGTCATGCTGAGAAGACCATTTCCAGGCAGCCCAGGCAGGAAAGGCCTCTTCTCACTTCCTGTCAGGTCTCAGCGAGGCGGGCACCCTGAGGTCACTGGGTTCGGTTCTTGTTAAAACCCTGAACCCTCTCTCAGTCTGAGGAGGAAGGTCTTGGATACAGAAGAGGCTAGAGGACCTTTTTCACCTTCTCCAGGAGGAGGAAGTCAAGGTTATGGCTACAGGAAGAAAACCTGCTGGCCATTTGCTCTGAAATCAAGAAGTTGGAGGGAGGGTGAGAATTCTGAGAGGCCCCGGTGCCTCTGCTGCCTCTTGCACCGTGTCCAGATGTCCTAGATACTTCTGAGCCTTTCCTCTGGGGACGGGGGTGGGGAAGTGTTTATTTCTACCTATTAGTTTCCCCAGCATGGTGTAGAACCGGAAGTGTGACCTACTCCCCACCCCATCCCACTTCCTCCCCTTGATGGGAAGTGGTGAAGGGAGAGGAAAGGGGTCTTGGCTCTGCTACTCGCCCTGTAATCATGAGGAATTAATTTTACCTCTCTAGCTTTATTTCTTCTTCCTCCAAACTTGGGGGCCCTTGCCCCTTGAATGTGATCCTCTGAAATGGTGTGCGAATGGTGTGTGACATGTGAAATGTGTGAATTCTCCCAAGGAGAAGGGTCTGTGGCTTTCACCAGAGGCTGAAAGAGTTCTCTGACCCCAAAAGTTGAAAAGAAAAGGTCACCTCTGAGGACCCTGTTCTCTGACTGGGCAGCATGACAGCCACCTCCGGGGCCTGTCATGTGACAGGGTTTACACAGGCTCTTACCTCAGTGACCTCCCTACTCGCGGCTCTCACATCTGCTCAGAGCACTTGGGTCCACCTCCATGACGCCTGCCCCCCATGACTATTGTTCTTAGGCTAAACAAAGGCAGATTGTTGGTTTTTTTCCAACAAGAGTTTTAGTTCCATATTACATGAAGAGATCACATAACTCGATTGCAGAAAGACAAGCAACCAAATTCAAAAATAGCAAAAGACTTGAACAGACATTTTCTCCAAAGGGGAGATGTTGTTTTTTCTGTTTTTGTTTCCTTTTGGCTGCTGCGCCAAGTGGTCAGGTTCCACCATGGAGACCCTCTGCTACCTCTCACATACTGGTCGCCAGAGGCATGGCCCTCACGAGTGTGCATGTCCTTGGAGGTGGCCCAAAGGACACTTGTGAGCTGGGTGGCTGAGGCGCCTCTTTTGTATCCAAGACCTACCTCCTCAAACAGAGAACGGATTCAGGGTTTTAACAAGAACCAAATTCAGTGGCCCCAGAGTGCCCATCCTGCTGAAATCTGAAAGGAAGTACATCAAAGTTTTCCTGCTCAGATTGCCTGGAAATGGTCTTGTATTAGTCAGCCAAAGGGGTGCTGATGAAAATACCAGGCCATAAAGCATAAGTTACTTCCCTCACCAAACTCTATTTTCAGTGTTGAAGCAAGATGGCTGCCGACGTCTGTGAGGGTTCAGGCTTCCTGGGTTCCTCTGGGCTCAGCACCTCTGTTTTCTCCACAAGGTCAGCTGTAGACTATGAGGCTCTCTAGACTTTGCCTCTCTCCACAATATCAGCTGTAGACTATCAGGTGAACGGCTCTGTCTCCCTCCCTGGGGTTTCTGCTGTGTCTAAGGAGCCATCTCTATTCTTCTATGTTCTCTTTCTGGCTCAGGTCTTCTCTTCCTGGGGCTTGCTTCCCTTTCCTCTGTATGCTGACTTCCTGGGGCTCTAGCTTAAGACTTTAGCATCAAACTCCAACATCAAAACCCAACAGCAAAAGCCCTCAACTCTGTCCTTTGCCATGCCTTATATCTGTAAGTCCCCACCCACCTAGGGGCGAGACTCAATGCTCTAATGACGTGGCCCAATCAAAGCCCTAATCATAACTCAATCATGCCCGGGTACAGACCAGATTACAAACATAATCTGATATCTATTTTTGGAATTCATAACCATATCAAACTGCTGCAGGTCTCTTCTTAGTATGATCTGAGCAGCTCAGGCCATGGGGTCAGACTCCTCTCCCCAGCCCTTCCCTGCCCCTCTACTTCTCTTTCCACTAAATATCCTTGCACCAGCCTGGTTCCCACTGAGACAATCCAGAAACATACTCCAGGGCAGCCACGGGGGGAGAAGGGGTGCTTCTACCAAGAGATGGGAAATGGAGAGAGAAAGCTGGGGGCACCCACCCCAAAGGGAGGTCAGACAGGCCCAACCATGAATGGTGTGACCTTTGCCAGCAGGCCACACGGGACAAGGGGAAGTTACTGTTCCTACTGCATGCCACTGGGTCTTCTCTGGGGGCAGTGAAAAGCCTCCTTTGAAGACCCATCTTAGATCTTTGCTTTCATCAGAAGGTCTGAGCCTTTTATATGCCGGGAATCCCTCTGATTATTAGAGGAAGTTGAAGGACCTTTCCTCAAATACTATTTTAAAACTGCATATAGTAGGGAAACAGATGTGGCTCAACCCATTGGGCTCCCGTCTACTGTTGTGGGAAACTGGCTTACCTGTTCCTTATTGTAAATGTTACACCTGTTCTATTGCAGATGTTGCAGTTGTTAGATGTTGCAGATGTTCCCTATTATAGATGATGTTGCAGTTCTAATAGCAAACAGCTGCTTGGTAGTTTCCAAAAAATACGAAGTGAAAGTAGGGTTGGGGGTCTCAGTTCCAGAAGCTGTGAGTCCCATCTTTATCTTCTCTCTTGTGTGTCTCTCTCTATCCATTTATTTCATGAAGTTCTGTGTTGCCTTCCCTTAGAGCCGACCTATCACTGAGCTGATTTCAGCAGTCTACCATATAGAAGGTCCAGGGTTCAATGCCCAGGGCCTCCTGGTGAGGGCCAGCTCGTCATGTAGGCGGAGTGCCAGCCCACGCTGGAATGCTGCCCTGGCAGGAGTGACCACTACGTGGGAATGCCGTCTAGTGTGGGAAAGCCGCTCCGCGCAGGAGTGCCAGCCTCGGCTGAGAGCTGGCGTAGCAAGATGACGCAACAAGAGACACAGAGGAGAGAAAATAAGAAGACATAGCGAACAGGGACCCACTCCGAAAGGTCCCAGGATCAGTTCCCAGAGCCACCTAATGAGAATACAAGCACAGAACACACAGCGAATGGACACAGAGAGCAGACAACAGGGGAAAGAGGCGGGGGAGTGGGAGAAATAAATAAAATAAATCTTAAAAAATAAAATACAGGGAAACGGACTTGGCCCAGTGGTTAGGGCATCCATCTACCACATGGGAGGTCCGCGGTTCAAACCCCGGGCCTCCTTGACCCGTGTGGAGCTGGCCCATGCGCAGTGCTGATGGG
This sequence comes from Dasypus novemcinctus, assembly GCF_030445035.2. Classification (NCBI taxonomy): domain Eukaryota; kingdom Metazoa; phylum Chordata; class Mammalia; order Cingulata; family Dasypodidae; genus Dasypus; species Dasypus novemcinctus. The sequence continues at coordinate 78,001,689 of NC_080678.1, read as the reverse complement.
CGCAAGGAGTGCCCTGCCACGCAGGGGTGTCCCCCGCGTAGGGGATCCCCACACGCAAGGAGCGCGCCCTGTAAGGAGAGCCACCCAGTGCGAAAGAAAGTGCAGCCTGCCCAGGAATGGCGCTGCCCACACTTCCCGTGCTGCTGATGACAACAGAAGCGGACAAAGAAACAAGACGCAGCAAGTAGACACAGAGAACAGACAACCGGGGGAGGGTGGGGAATTAAATAAATGAATAAATCTTTAAAAAAACAAAAAAAATAAAATAAAATACATTTTTAATTGCATATAATAAAGCACAGAGGACTTCAATGGGAACAATTCTATCAAATGCAGGTAATCAAAATATTTTTTAAATTGTGATTTGGTAATATATGGATATCTTCATTAATGCATTAAATAGCAAAATCTAGGGGCAAATCTAACAACTACCTTAATTTTTTTTTAATTGTCTTTTTTTTTTTTTAAGGATAACTACCTTAATTTTGAAGTCAGTGTTGGAGATTATTATAAATCGTGTCCCCTACAAAAGACATGTTTGTGTCCCAACCCCTGGTCCTGTGGGTTTGAACCCATTGTAAACAGGACCTTGGAAGATGTTCTTAGTTACAATGTGCCCAAAAGGCATGAGAATGCGTCTATTTTTTATTTATTTCTCTCCGCTTCCCCCCACGGTGTCTTAACCCAATATAGCTGAAGGCCTTCTAAGCAAAGGAATTGGACGCAGAAGAGAAGACCTGGGACGAACAAGAAACCAGCAGTCAACGGAACCCAGAAGAGAAAGGAGACGACGTAGCCCTGTGCATTGCCAGGCAACACAAAGGCTAAGGGCCAAGGATCAGAATCTCTGCGGATGTGACCCTGCAGCCAGTGTTGTATTTTTTTAATGCTCCAGGGGATTCTATCGTGCAGTCAGAGCGAAGAGCCCCATCGGGAGGAAGAGAATCCAGAATCCAGGGAGCACGGGTGAGAGAGGCCCAGTGGTCCAGAGGGCCTGGTGCCAGAGGCAGCCTGCACTCTGCCCCCATCAGGAGCACCTCTAGGGCCTCTTGGGCCTGGGCTCCTCCTGGCTTGGGCTGGCGGTGCTCACTCTTGGGCGTGCCCTCGCAGCTGCCCCTTCCTGCACAGTTGTGCTCTTTCTTTATTCTGAGCCCCGAGCAGCCCCCTAGTCCATTCCCAGTCTCCCCCCACCTCCCTCACCCCCGGGCAACTGCATTGCACGACTCCAGGTCACCACTTAGATGGCGACCTGTGAAAATGGTGCCCCCTGGAGTTGTGCAAGGAGGTAGCCCTCGCTGCCCACTGATTGGGGGGGGCCCAATTAGAACGCAAGCTCCGTGAAGGCAGGCTCTGCATCTGCCGCACCTCCACTCCTGCCACGAGCCTGGCACACTCTAGAAGGTATTCTGAAGAATTCCCTTGTTTTCAGAGTCTCTGCTCCCTCCTAGAGAAAGGAGCAGAGGAGTGATCTCTTTGGACTCCTCCATTTCAGTCATTTAAGATTATTTTTCACAACCCATTTCCGTTCCACAGATATTTTTCAAGACCCTACTATGTGCCAGGCACTGTTCTAGGTGCTTGGACTATAATCAATGAGCAAAAGGTACAAATCTTTGCCTCATGGGGTTTATATGTTAGTAGAATATGTATGTGGGGGGGGGGGGCGTGGGGGAGACAGTAAGCAGCAAGTTAATACTTAAGGAAATTATACAGTGAGTTAGAAGGTGCTAAGTGCTACGGGGAAAATGAACAAAGCAAAGGGGAAGGGCAGCTGAAGGTGGGATGTGCTCCTTTAAAACAAGGTGGTCAGGAAAGTTCCCTGACAAGGTCACATCTGAGTGAAGACTTGAAGGAGGTGAAGGAGTGAACCAGGTAGACAGCCCACCTGCCCAGGAGCCTGGGGGCTGCTTGTCCCCTCCTAGTGGAAAGTAGAGCTGCCCTCAAACCCTAAGAGGCAGAGTGAAAAGTTTCAGGGATATCCCTGGGGGGAGACCAGAAAGGAATGGAGTAGAGGTTTTAGGACCCTGAACTTCAAAAGAAAAGACCCAATTCCGATCTGGGAAAAGACAACAGGATAATGACTACTTTTTTCCCCACCCCCCACCCCTGCTCTGCTGTTCTTGTTGTCTGTGTCCATTCACTGTGTGATCTTCTGCATCTCTCTGTTTTTGGTCTTCTCTTCTAGTTTTTTTTTTTTTTTTTTCTTGACTATATTCCCTTTTATTTTTTTTTTATGACAAAAAATGCTTATGTCTAATGTGATTCATTTCAGAGCCAAGATAAATTAAGGTCATCAGGAGTCATTCAGTATCAACAATGGCAAACGAACCTTGTAGCTTCTGATTTCCTTCTCCATTCTGAGAAGTAGTATCTGTTATAGAATTGCCTTTTGCCATAACTCTTGAAGTTCACGAGATGTCCTTTTCTTTTCCTCTGGTACAGGGCCAAAGGGTCCATCTTCACAAACTGGTTCTAAAGGAGATCGTGGGGGAAGCTCTCCCAGCTCTGAATAATCTTCATATCTGTTTGGAGAGTCGCACGCTTTCTGTGGAGTGGCCGCTGGGAGAAAGATCTGCTGTCCCCATGAATGCCTCCGCGTCTTCACGGGGTTTCCGCCGGCATCCCCTGGACGGTCTGCTTTGGACTCAAAGTCCTCTCGCTCGTGAGGCATCTCTGTGCTCACTGAGGGATACCTCACAAGTTTCCTTTGCGAGGCCACTGGAGACCCCTCAGCAGGTTCTGGAGGCTCCTGGCATTCCACGGGGAAATGACTCGGGGTGTTGGCTCGCCTTCTGAAGTCCTGCTGGGGCCAGAGCTGGGCAGGCTCTTCTGTGAGATGGCTCTCTGAGTCAGTGGACAGGTCATCCGAAGAGCCGAGGGGCTTGAAGGGGCTCTCGGAGATGGGCAAGGCCTCCTTTTCACACCCAGAAGGCCCTTTGCTGGCGTTACTTAATGTACTAGACCCGGAGCTGTCCAGATGCACACTTGTAGAATGTTCCTGTGGGCCTCTGGCTTTACTGCCCCGGGACAAAATACTTTCTAAGGACTCTGGTAAAGATCTTTTTGCTTTGTTTTTCAGCATATCTAGCCTAAATCGAGTGGCACTAGGTGGTGATTCACTTCCAAGATTCTCTGTTGCAAGCTGTGATACCTGCTTTATCGCCCCAATAGCGACGTGATCTTTTTGTTTCTCTTCATATATACATCTCAGGAAAGAAATAATCAATCATTCTCTCGCTGCTCATTTCTTGGTCTCAATTTCTGAACCTCCTCAAAAATAGTTGCTTGTTCCTGAGTGGTTAACGTTGTCAGGTGTTTCTGCAATTCAAGTTTGGTTTTGCAAGGATTCATTCCCTCTCCCTTTTCACAGAGCTTGTGCAGGCATTGCACAGGACGCCCCTCACACAGTTGAGTCGGCATCTTAGACGTCTGCTGCACGGCCACCGCTGTGAAGGCTGTTTCAGGGTCATCATAATTTCATCAACCAGCTTTATTTGTGCACTGAAACACGTAACAGATGAAATGAAAGCCTCCATCTCCCTAAGATGGCAGATAAACCCAAAGTGATCCACATGTCTAATGCCCTGAGAGCAAAAGGATATCTCCTTAAAATTTTTCTCCAATGCTATTTTTTTGGTGTTGGGACTGACACCAGGATTCGATCCCGGGGACCTCTGATGCGGCGAGAGATTCCCTGTCAGTTGCGCCACCTCAGTTCCTGGTTTCTGCTGCACTCCATCTTGACTCTCCTCTTCACCTCTCTTTTGTTGCATCATCATCTTGCTGCATGACTCACTTGCGCGAGTACTGGCTCACCACGTGGGCACTGGCTCACCACGCGGCAACTGGCTCGCCACATAGGCACTGGTTCACAGGCACGCTTTCTCTTCTTCCTTTTCACCAGGTGGCTCCAGGGACTGAACCCGGGTCTTCCCAGATAGGCAGAGGTCTTATCACTTGAGCCACATCCGCTTCCCAACAATGACTCTTAGACTGCTCAGAAACCAGGGGTAACAATGGGGGGATTGGGGAAGGGAGGAAGCAAAAGGAGCAGGTCAGGAATCCTGAAGGTCTCGCAGGTCAGGAATCCTGAAGGTCTCCTGTCCACCGCCAGCTCCCAGCTCAGGGCTTCTTACTCCTCCATCCTGGCCCTGGGATGACAAGTAAGCGGCCGCGTCCCCAGTGCTCACACTGTGTCCCAGGCACACTCCTGCCTCAGAGGCTCTGCCCTTGCTCTCGTCTGTGCCTGGAATCTGTATCCTCAGATCCTTCAGTGACTCACTCTGTTCTCTTCTCAAATGTCACCTCAGGGTGGCCTCCCTGATCCTGTTCCTTTCTCTCCTTCCCTGCTCACCACAGCCTAACATTACATCATTGTTCAAACGGCCACATTTTTTTAGAAAGTTTGGGGGACTGCACCCAGGACCTTACACGTGGGAAGCAGGCGCTCAACCCCTGAGCTACATCCACTCCCCCAACTTATATTTTATTATTATTATTTTTGTTTCATGGTTTTTTTCTTTGTCAAACTTATCTTTTAATACGTGATCAATAAGAAAAAATTAGTGAGATACTTTATATTCGCTTTTCCTACTGAGTCTTCAAAATCCCACATGCATGTCTCATTTGCAGCACATAGTTCAAACCAACCACATTTCAGGGGCTCAGTAGCCACGTGGGATTGGGGTGACCACACCGGACAGCACATGTAGAGGCTTCCAGATGGACTAGCGATGCTTAACCGAGGGGCCCACGGGCCCCTAGGGCTTCACAAATGGGCTCCAGGAGGTCCCCTCGTGTCCCTGCAACTGTCAGCCAAAATTCAGGTGCACGTGCTTTTTCCTACAGAGAAGGCGGAGAGTTTCATCAGACTTTCCAAGGGGTCTGAGCCCCAGGCCCCTGGAAGGCGAAGAACCCCTGTGGTGGATGCAGACTTGCAGGCTGAAGACTGAGGCTCCCTGCCTCGCTTGGCTGGAGAGGAGTCCGTGGGCGTGAGAGGGGGTGCCCTGCCCCGGCAGTTTGGGGCCAGGTGGGCTTTAAGCCTTGCTTGGGACGCCAGAGCTCCCCCCCTGCTCCCAGGCCTGAAGGGAAGTTGAGATTCTCGGTGTGACGTGAGCAGGCGGAGGCGGCGGGGGCAGGAGCCCAAGTCAGCAAGACGCGATTTCCACAGCCTCTTGCGCCTACGAGAATGACGCGTTCTTCCGTGCTCAGCTCAGTTCTCAGACATTTCCACAGAGAGGACGGTTTCCTCTTTTCTGCTCTTCCTCCATCCTTCCAGTCCAGAGCCTCTCCGTTGGGAGCCTCCACCCTGCCCCTGGGAGCTCCTGGCAGAAACCCTTCGCCCCGCAGCCCCACGGTGGACCTACTCGGAGGGTTCTTTACCATGAGGGTCCCCAGGTCGGGCTGGTCATCACCTGCGGATTGTGACGGGTGCAGCTGCCTGGGCCCAGGCCCGCTGGGCCTGAATCTCGGGCACAGGGCCCAGGAACCCAACATTTCTATTCGTTCTCCTGGTGATTCTGCTTGGGTTTTGTTGGCTCCCCCACCTCCGCCGCAGATGAGAGCTGAGCTCTGCAGTCACCTGAATTTAGAAGCCAAACTCCTGCCTTTCCAGCTCCGTGACTTTGGGCAAGATACATCTTTTCTTCTGAACCTCTCCGAGCTTCCAGTGCCTAGCTGCGGAGTGAAGCTTTCATACCTCTGGGAGCCCTGCCCTCTGTCCTGCTGGGCCCACACTCCCCACCCCACTCGGCTCCTCACTGGGTCCCACGAGCATTTCCTTTAAGGAATATGATCCAGTCGTTCTAAGAGCAGTCAAATGTTTCAGATACCAGCACCTTTAGGATCAAGACATATCCTTGGGTTCTACCCAAGAGCCAAAATAAAGGTAACTAGTTAAATTTCCCCGAAGAATGGAAAAAGAAGGTTCCATACAGTAAATGCCTGAGTTATCCAATACCTGTAACCAAGTTCAGAGTCTTGACATTTTCCCGAGCAAAGATCCCAGTCCAGCTCTACCTGCAGGCATAACTATTTAATGCCTTCGCTGCGGCTTTCCCACAAAGAAAATGGTTGGCACCTCGTGATTTCCACAGGACAGAAATTTTAATATTGACTATCAGCCTCACTCAGAGAAGTTTTTTTTTTAATAGAGAAGTTGTAGGTTTACGGAAAAATCATGCAGAAAGTACAGAGTTCCCACCTACCACCCTCACACACACTTTGCATTAGTGTGATACTTTTGTTACAGTTGATAAAGCAATATTTTTGTAATTATTCTATTCACTGTAGTCCATGGTTTACACGGTTCACTCTTTGTGTTGAACAGTTATAAATTTTTTTAAATTTTTTTATCCTGGTGACATATAGACAACATACAATTTCCCATTTTAATCACTTTTAAACCTACAATTCAGTGGTGTTAATTACGTTCAGAATGTCGTGAGAAAGGGTGTATTTTTTAAAAGTCCATAAGCTCGCAGTGAACAAGTCGCTTTAGAAAGTCCCACACTGGATTGCGGTGGGGGCTCCCTGGAGGGCGTTGCCAGGAGGAGAGAGCGTGGCCCGCCTCTCCCCCGGGCCGGGGCAGGTGGGCTGAGGGCGCAGGAGCAGCTCCAGCAGGCTGCGCCTCCCAGGACGTCGACGTCCTTCCTCCCCGCCCCTTCTCCCCTCGGGGGACCTCTGCTCCGCGCCAGCCAGGCTCCCCTGGTGCGCGAGCGCTGCTGGCACATCCAGCCCTTCGCTTCTGCGGGGCGCCCCTGCGTCCTCCCGTCAGACGCGGCTTCTCCTCTTTGCCTCTCCTCATCCTTCAAGTCCCACCTCGTCCATGACGTCAGGCCTCTCCAGGTCCTCAAGTTCGTCGCTCCCTCCCCTGGGTCCCTAAAGCCTGGATCGTTTGCACCTTCTCCTCGGTCCCCATTTCTGGCAGCTGGGTGCATAGGATCCCAAGCAGGGCCTTGCATAAAATAAGGGATCATTAAAGCTTTCCTGATTGATAGATTTGAGGAGTGGCCTAGACATAATTTAAATCAGCCTGAACACTCGGCATTGGTGGGGATTGTAGGGGGTTGGGGGGCAGGTTTAGATAAAATTTCTGTCAGCGTGAGCACTGGGCCTGAGTGATTCATGTTTAGGTCCTACCCCAGTGAACCTGAAGTTGCAAAAGAGAGGAAATAAGGGTTGCTACAAAACAGCCTAACCACAGTTCGCACACATCTTGTTTGTTATCGGTATGTGATGCTTTTGGTTTCAGAAACCCCTTTCTATTGCAAGGTTAGTTCTCTGGCCCAAGAACTAGGTCTTCTTGATTGGGTCGGTGGGAGACAGTGAGCTTTGGGCCTTTGCCGAGGGCGAGGGCCTCTGTTGCATTCAGAAACACTTTCCCACAAAGTGTCACTTCCCTTCAGCAAACTCAATCATAGATCAAAGAGGAAGCATAGTGAAAAGGAAAAAGTCCTGCTCGGGGTGTGTTTTCCCTAAGCTCTGACCTTGTGTTCTCTTACAGATACATTGGTGAGTTGCATAATTGATCCAGTTTCCCTTTTCTCATTGGTTACTAGGAAGCTCAGAGCCAACCCTGTGACCCACCAAAGCAAAGGTGTCTAGCTCTGTATTAGTCTCTCATTTGGCTCCATTTTATGTTCATATCCTAATTTTCCTCTATTTTTCTCTCATTAATCTGCTGAAAATATCCTAGAATCTGCTTTAGAGGATGGTAAGAGGAAAAAGGGAAAAATCTCCCAACCTCAAGGAATCAAGAATAGATAAGATTGGAGTTGTCCTGGGTGGTGCTGCAGGGACAGTTACTGGACATTGTATGTCCTCCCATGGCCCACTGGGTGGACTGTGGGAGAATGGGGGCTATGGTGTGGACCACTGACCATGAGGTGCAGCGGTGCTCAGAGATGTATTCACCAAGTGCAATGAATGTCTCATGATGATGGAGGAGGTTGTTGTTATGGGGGGAGGAGTGGGGTGAGGGGGGTGGGGGGTAAATGGGGACCTCATATTTTTTTAATGTAACATTAAAAAAATAAAAAATAAAAAAATGATAAGATTGTTTTGGATAATGAAAAAGTTTTAGTAATGGAAGGTGGTGATGGTGGCACAACATTGTGACACTGAATTGTACACTTAAGAATGATTAAAAGGGCACATTTTATGTTGTATATATATGTTGCCACAATTTTAAAAAATAGATAAACAAGAGAGCAACAATAATAAAAATAATAGCAAGGAAGTTAACATTTATTTAGCACTTGTGCAAGGCACTGAGCTAACCACTTGATATGCATCATCTCAGCAAACCCCCAACAACCCTCCAAGATAAGTCCAGAACTATTATTTTTCCCAGATTAGTTTTACAGATGAAGAAAGGGAAGCTGAGAGAGGTTAAGTCGTGAGCCCAAGGTCACACGGCTGGTAAACGGCACAGCCGGGACCCAAACCCAGGTCTGGGTGATGTCAGCGCTCGGATTCATAGACCCTCCACTGCAAAGCCATATGTCGGGGCCATAGAGGTGAAGGTGGCACATGAGGTTCACACTGAGAACCTGGGGAGTTCAGGTGAGAGGCTTGGCCAGTCTACTCTAAAAAAGGCCAATGGCTTTGATTCAAAAGGAGACACGACTAAGTTCAAAATGCCTGGGTCATAAAGATAAAGAGCTTAGGTGGGAAAAGAGCCCGTGAGCCCCAACCCTCCGGCTCCTCACTTCCCCTCAAACCCAGGCCTCCGGGCAACACCTAGACTGCATGCTTCCTGAGGGCAGGGGCTATGTCCCATTCCCCGTGGTGTCCCCAGAAAAGAGCCCAGTGCGTGTCTCGCACAAAGTAGGCCCTCAATAAAGATGTGATGAATTAATGAAGGAACAAATGGGCTCACAGATGCATCAAAATCATTGCTGACACAGGACAGGCAAAGGCAGCAATGCACAAACCCACACAGAAGTGTTCTGGTCACACACATATGCATGAACACAGAGACACATTCAGACTCCACAGGTTCCCATAGAGGCACCTGCATTTCCCATTACAACATCACTCACCTAAGTGCTGAAAATATTTTTAGATTTCAATAAAAAGGGCAAAAGGGAGCAGATACAGCTCAGTGGTTGAGCACCGAATTCCCATGTGCGACGTCCCAGGCTCAATTTCCAGCACCCGGTACACAAAAAAAAGGGAAAAACTAGTAACCTGACTACATTTTCATACAGAAATGTCCAATTAAAAAGAGATATACATCGTGTAGTATGTGAACATATCTCAATAAAACTGCTTAATAGCAGGGGAAATAGAGATTGAGAGGTGAAGAATTTTCTTGTTTGTCTGTTTTTTATTTATTACTATTATTTCTGAAATAATGAAAATGCTCTACTAATGATTGAAGTGATGACTGTAACCATTAATGTTTTTAATTATGAAAATATTGTTTCATCAACTGTAACAAAAGTATCACAGTATTGCAAAGTGCGTGTGGGGGGGGTAGGTGGGAACTCTGTACTTTCTGCATGATTTTTCTGTAAACCTACAACTTCTCTACTAAAAAAAAAAAGACTTCTCTGAGTGAGGCTGATAGTCAACATTAAAATTTCTGTCCTGTGGAAATCACGAGGTGCCAACCATTTTCTTTGTGGGAAAGCCGCAGCGAAGGCATTAAGTAGTTATGCCTGCAGGTAGAGCTGGACTGGGATCTTTGCTCGGGAAAATGTCAAGACTCTGAAGTTGGTTACAGGTATGGATAACTCAGGCATTTACTGTATGGAACCTTCTTTTTCCATTCTTCGGGGAAATTAACTAGTTACCTTTAAGTGTAATGACTGTACACTTTGGGGGGGGTGGGAATACAGGTCTGGGGAGTGGTTGTAGCTCAAGCGGTTGAGCTCCTGCTTCCCAGGTATGAGGTCCTGGGTTCATTCCACCATACTTCCTAAAAAAAAACCACCTTTGAGCTAAAACTAGGCACTTCGTGCTTAGATGGCTGGAACGCTGATTTCACTAGCGGGGAAAGTGGTGCTGACATGCAACCAGTAAGATTCAGGGTTTCAGCGCAGGGGTGCCACGCATCCAGCCAGGCCAGGTGAGTCTGGATTATTCATCTCCAACGCTTCGTTTGACCAAGCCCTAGATTAGCCTTGCAGTCCAATACAGACACCATAAGCAGTTGCCAGGCAGAACGGGGCAGTGCTTAAACACCAGGGCTTTGGAGCCTGAGCTGGGCTCCAACCCCACCTCAGGCACCTGCTAGCTTTGCGACTTGGGCATCTGTGAAGGTACCTGCTTCATCAAGTTGTTGGGTTAAGCGAGGGAGCGTGCCCGGGTGCTGTGCCCAGTGCCTGGCCCCTGGTGAGTCAGGGCAGGGCTACGTGGAGCCCCTGGCAGCAGAGTGTGAAGGGCATCCAGGCCTTCTGGATTCCTGTGCGTGTGCCAGTGGCCGCTGAGCCTCTTTGCAAACCAGGTAGCGGGATCCCACCAGGCTCAGAGAGCAGCATGGGGCAGGGACACATCCCCACGACCCGTCCCTCTGGCAACACAGAAGTCACAGGCATCAGCGGCTGTCTCTAGACGGCCTGACGATGGTGACCATTTGGGGCTCCACTCTGAGGACAGTGCTGCTAGCACTAGCTGAGGGGAGGCCAGATTCCATCCCAAGGAGGGCTGTCGCTGTGGCCTGTGGCCTCCTAAAGGATCAGGTCAGCAGAGACGGCATCCAAGAAGGCCTGGCTCATTGCCAGGAGGCCCCCAGCTGAGAGTTCATGGTGTGCAAGGTTAAACCAACGAGGAGAAAAGGAGCTTCTAGTAAAGGCACATGAAAAGGGGAATTACATCCCTAAGAATTAGTGACCAAAGTCTAGATGGTTCCCAGATCTCCACGATCCAATTGTTTTCAGTCCTTGACACTGCTCTAAAGCACCTGAAATCAAATTTAAGATGAAGAAAGAATGGCTTCGCTGAAATGATACTGACCTTGAAAGTGTCCATCCAGGCCTGATGGAAGAATTGTGGGACACACGAGGTGCTGCCTCCAAGGCAGTGGCCATGCACGCAGCCCGGAAGAAGGAGTTCGTCCGCCAAGGGGAGCGTGGAGAGGAAGGTTCCCAGCCCTGTGCATCCCCTGAACATCCACGACGGGCCAGAGGGAGGCAGACGGGAGGAGCCGTGGGAGCTCGTCCTGCAACTGCTCTCTATTCCTCTGTGACACAGTAAAGAAGGCCGAGAGCCTCGATGATCTTCCATAAATCCCAGCATCAGGAGTCACGTGAAAGCCCACCTCCTCTCCCTGCCAGTGTGAAATAAAACAGCCCAAGGTTTACGATCTCTGCGACTGAGCAACTGAGTGGGAAACGACCCCTGAAGGACCCACACACAACGAGAACCCCTCTCTGTAGCCCGTCTGCCCAGATCTTGAGCCAGACCAATGGTTCCAGTTCAATGGTCCCAATTTAAAACGTGGTGTCTCAAGCAAAAGTTTCAGGAAACACACCCTTGTTGGCTAAAAGCAAATGATTCCAGAGGACACTGGCATCCCAGTTAGTCCCCAGGCAGCGTTGCCTCAGACCCATCGCTCCCTCTCCATGCCCAGGACTAGTTTTTCTTTCCTTTCCCTGGTTCCACTCCAAAACAGTAGATTTTGCCCCCAAGGTGCACTTAACAACATCAACACACACTGACTGGGTGCTACTTTGTATCAGGCACTGTTCCGAGACCTAGAATTCCACGGCACAGTTCCTGCCCTCCCAGAGCTGGCATCCTTGGCCTTGTATCTTCCACTTTCACCCCTGAATCTGCCACCCATAAATCCTGATGGAGACCTGACCCTAGGGCTCCAGCCTGGCCGGTCCACCTGGGTGGCCCTTCATCAACTCAAACTCACTGTGACCCAGACTGAGCTGCTCTCACCCCACCTCTCAGCGGGCCCTTTATAGTGCCTGTTACTGTCAGTGGCCCCACCGTTCTCCCAGCCATGCCAGCCCCAAACTACACTTACAGAAACTGATCATTTTTACTGAGTGTGGAAAATGTTCCAGGTACGTAAGATTTTCTACTTTAATCCTCACCATACCTCTAAGAGGGCACCGTTACATGTGAGAAATGAGAAGCTCAAAAATGCTAAATAATTTGCCCAAGATCACCCAGCTAGACAGTAGCATAGTCAGAACTCAAAGCCAGATGTATATCCAGTGAGTGGCAGGTTTTTTCTAAATGTGTCTGAGGACTACTAGGAATCCCCAAGACCCTTTCAAGGAGTCTATAGGGTAAAAATTATTTTCACAACAATACTAAGATGTTATTTACCCTCTTTATTCTCATTTTCTCACAAGGGTACAGTGGAGTTTTCAGAAGCTGTGTGGCGTATGGTATTACAATGGATTGAATGCAGAAGCAGATATAAGAAGCCAATCAGCTGTTTTCTCAAGATGAACGTTACAGAGATGTGAAGAAATATAAAACAATGAATTCTTCCTGCTAATTTTTTTTTGTTTTGGAATACATAGTGTAGCAGTTTGATATAGTTATGAATTCCAAAAATAGATATTGGATTATGTTTGTAATCTGGTCTATTACTGGGCATGATTGAGTTATGATTAGGGCTTTGATGGGCTATGTCATTAGGGCGTTGAGTGGGTGGGGACTCACAGATAAAAGGCATGGTGAAGACAGAGTTGGAGCTTTTGATGCAAGGATTTTCTGATGTTGGAGTTTTGATGTTGGAGTTTGATGCTGAAGACTTAAGCTGGAGCCCTGAGAAATAAGCTCACAGAGGAAAGAGAAGCCAGCCCCAGGAAGAAAGGAACCTTGAACCCAGAGAGGAGCAAGACCCTGGAAGGGCGGAATCCAAGAAGCCTGAACCCTCACAGCCATCTTGCTCCAACAAGTAAAAATAGACTTTGGTGAGGGAAGTAACTCATGCTTTATGGCCTGGTATCTGTAGGCTCCTACCCCAAATAAATACCCTTTATAAAAACCAACCAATTTCTGGTATTTTGCATCAGCACCCCTTTGGCTGACTAATATACATAGTAATCATAAAATACATTATTTATGTTAACATGCTTTGGGCTTTTTATTGTTAAAATGTTTTCTCAGTTTTCATTTCTACTATGGGGAAGCAGATGTGGCTTAATCACTTGGGCTTAACCCCCGGTTCAGTTCCCGGTGCCTCCTAAAGAAGACTAGCAAGACAGCAAGCTGGCATGGTGAGCTGACGCAACAAGATGACACAACAAGACACAACAAGATGACACAATGCCGAGACACAATGAGACACATGAGAAATGCAATGAGAGACAAAACAAGAAGGGAGCCGAGGTGCTACCCTCCCACATGGGAGGTCCCAGATTTGGTTTCTGGTGCCTACAAGAAAGAAGACAAGCACACAACAAACAGACACAGAAAGCAAGCACAAAACAACTGGGAGGGGGGAGGGTGGAAATCAATAAATAGAGTAAATCTTTTAAAAATGAGTAATTTTAAAAATTCTAATATGGTAAACATCAATACATACAGCCCACATAAACAAAGCTCTTTGGGGTCTTTGGTAGTTTTTCAAAGTATAAAGTCATCCCAAGACCCAAAATTTGAGAACTGCTGATTTAAAGCTTCTTTTACAATCCTTCCTCTCCATGGCCTCAATATCTCACACCCGAATTTGTTTAAGAACCTTTCAATGTTTTCTGGCCTCCAGGCCCTTGCTCCACTCTTGACCAGCAATTGTTGCTTGTGGATTTCTCTATGTTCTACCCAACGGTCCCTGTCACTTTTGGGGTAGCATTCTGCTGGGTGTCCTCTAAGAAACCACTTGTACCCAACAAGCAGCCCACGTGGTTTAGCGGGGCTTCCTCTAGTTCAGCTCCTGGTGCATATGAAGCTCATGCCTGGCCAATGCGATTCGTCTTCCAGGTCACAGGATTCGGTCCAGGGACAGCCCTTGGCAGAAACTGGGTCAATCACCATCCAGGGATCATGCCACAACTACTGGGAGAGGACACTCCGCATCTGAAAACCAACAGAGAGGAAAAGTAGACACAACAGAGGAAGAGAGAAAGATCCCGAGGTCTTGGTTTTTTAAGTCACTGTCATCTCTTTTTCTGCTTACGAAAAGTCCCAACTAGCACAGCAGTGGGAAGCAGAATGACAGCCTCCAAGGATGTTCACATTCTAACCCCCAGATCCTGTGAAGAAGTTACTTTTGTGGCAAAGGGCAACTGAAGTTGCCAGTGGAACTAAGGTTGCAATCAGCTGACCTTAAAATAGGGGAATTATCCTGGATTATCCAGGTGGGAGGCAGAAGAAAAGGGCAGAGTGATGAAGCATGAGAAGGACTGGAATGGCCATTGCTGGCTTTTGAAGATGAAGGAAAGCGGCCAGGAGCCAAGGAAAGTGGGTTGCCTCCAGAAGCTGGAAAAGGCCAGGGTATGGATTTTCCCTTAGAGCGTCCAGTGCGGCTCTGCCAACACCTTGATTTTCGCCGGTGATACCCGTGTTGGATCTCTAACTGACAGAACTACAAGAGAATCAATTTGTGTTGTTTTAGGTTACCAAGTTTGTGGCAACTTGTTTCAGCAGCAAATGGAAAACTAAAACCAGTTACTCTTAACGCTCCCGTTAAAGCAGGCCGGTGACTCCACCTGCTGGCAGGCTCACCCACGCACCTCACCCAGAATTCAGATCGCTCACGAGCACCCTGTCTGGCCTCCTCTCTCTTTCTAGGTGCTTCTTGTAGTATCTTCAGCCATCGTTGCTCTTCTCATTTTCCTCTCTGGATATTTGGAGCTAAAATCGGCCCAACAACAATAAAAAAAATCCCAGGCTCTTCTTTCTGCCTATTGTAGCCCCACCTGGCCAGGTGATCTCCATCCCTGAGCCCCACCATTTGGCTGGAGACCACGCCTGTCTGATATCGTCCCCTGCTTCAGGTGTGTAAGTGTAAGCGTGTGTCCTGGCAGAGCCTAGGCAGCCTGCACGCTTCCCAGGCGGAACCCCCCATACACGTAGCACCCCAACCTGTCTTAGAGAGGAGAACCTGAGGCTCTGAGACAGAGGGTGAGTGATATCACCCCTACCCTCTGCAGTCTCCAGGCCCTCGCTAGAGAGCTGTAGAATGCAGGATGGCCTAATTAGTTTGCCTTAATCAAGCTGGACTGTTCTGACCTCCACAGCCCAGTCATCCCTGCCTAAAGGCAGAATGGCTCCCAAGCCAAAGTCCTTGAACATGGCCCATGAAATCACAGGTTTGCACGGGCAGAACAAGAGTTTGTCGCCCAGGTCCAACAGAGCAGAACGAGGTATGTCTATTTCCTTCTTCACCTGCTCCCTTTTAGAGCTGAAATGAGGTATGCTTGGAGAACTTCACAAATTGGAGAGTGATCTATAATTCCTTACTGAGCCCTACAGCAGCGTGCCAACCCCAGAAATAAAGTCAATGTCAAAGTGTCCTTGGGTACTACAAATGGTATGATGCCATTTGTATAAAATGTAAATATAAATAAATCTATGGAGACAATTCAATTAGTGGTTACATAGGTCTGGGGAAGGAGAGAGGAAGTGAGCGGTGGCTGCTAAAGGGCATGGGGTTGCTCTTTTCGGAGTAATGAAAATGTTCTAAGATTGATTGTGGTGATGAATGCCCAGCTCTGTGATTATACTTAACAGTCATTGATGGTACACTTTGGATGGATTGTACGGTATGTGAATATATCTCAATAAAACTGCTTAATTTTTTTTAAAAAGTGTCCTTGGGCAAGTTCATTGCTGCTCTCTGGGCACTGGGCTTCCTCATCTATAAAATAAAAGGTTTGTATCATGATGTCCAACCTCACGGGTTAATCAGGAAAAGACGAATTAAAATAACACTGAGATACCATCCTCATCCTTCAGATTAGCAAAAAAATTACAAAAGTAACAATATCTAGTGTTAGAGAGGATGTGGGTAAACTGAAGCCTTCTTACATTACTTGTGGGACTATGAATTGCTCCAACTCTTGGGCAGAGAAATGGGATGATATCGCACAATGAGAAGATGCGTGCTGGTAGGTGGGGATTGAGGTGACCCTCGGGAGGGTAGTGCTGAGCCGCTGGGAGCACGAGGTGGGCTTCGGGGCTGGCAATGTCCTTTTCCCTGGCATCAGTGCTGGACGCACTCGTGTGTTCTATTTGTGAAAATTCATTGGATTGTACATTTAGGATGTGTGCGCTTTTGGGCATGAATGTCCTTTGATTCAGTCGTCCCAGTTTTGGAAATCTATGCTACAAAAATAAGAGCATCGATATATTCACAGGTATGCCTATTGGTTTGTAGCAATATAAAAATGGAAAATAATCAGAACGTGCATCATAGAAATAGTTGAATGAATAAGGTACATCCATGCTATGGAATCACGAGCATCTAATTTAAAAAGTTACATAAATATGTACTGACTATGTATCTATGATGAACTATTAAGTGAAGGAAACAGCAAGTTGCAGAGCAAGATGTATAATAAGATTTTGTTTTTGTGAAAGAAAAAAAAAAAAAAGTATCCCGTGTAAGTGTTCCTGTGTTTGAATATGTGCATTTGAGCAGGTTGAAGGAAGGACAACACATCGTGCTGTGACCATTGACCACCTCACGGCTGCGAGGCTGGAGGAGGACAAAGGGGCCTTTTCATATGTCTCTACACTTGACCCATTATAACAAGCAGGTGCTAATTTTTTCAAAATTTCATAAACCAAGGAAAGGCAGACCTGGAGATCACTGAGGGAAGCCCCAGGGTGGTAAGGAAAACTCAGTCCAGACTGGGGCAGGAAGAAAGAGGGCTCAGGAGGGAGGTCTCTGGGGGGAAAAGCAAGTGCCCTGAGTAGGTGGTTATGATGGTGAGTGTGGTCATTGGGAATGTGGAAAGGGCAAATGCCAAGGGCAAAAAAAAGGAATTAGAAACTCCAGGAAGAACTCAGATCTGTACAACAGAGAAATAAAAACAGTATGTTTTACTTGATACTGCAGTGAGCAAAATTTATGTAATCATTAGAAATTGTTTATTGATTATGGGCTTTTAGAATCTCCCTACAGACAGAGATACAAGAACGTAATTATCGTTACATAAAAGGATGCCTTTTTCAATGCTGACAAGGTATAAATGGAAGTACAGGTGATCTGTGAGGTCGATGGAGAAAAGGAAAGTTAAGGGGGAGGGGAGGGGCCCTCATGGCCTTATCTTAGGGGGCGAGCAGGAGGTGGGGCAATGTGCACGTGGTCCAGCAATGTGCAGCTTTGTTTGTTTGTTTGTTTGTTTGTTTTAAAGATTTATTTATTTTATTTATTTCTCTCCCCTTCAACTCCCCTCCCATTCTAAACTATATTGGCAGATATTTTGAGGGAGGTGAGGAGAGAAATTGGGGTGTTGTGAGCCAGGTCTTTTACTACCATTGGAAGAAGTCAATAGATGATGTTTTCAATGGATAAATTAAAAAAGGTGATATAAGCAGGTTTTCACGACATATCCAGGTAACCACCGAGAAACCATGAAACAGCTTCCCTCCTGGAGTGGCTGAGGGGTGGGGAGAGAAGGGTGGCATTAGGGACTGCTACTTTTCATGTTTAACTCCTCGGAACTATTACTGGCTGGTTTTTTGTTGTTGTTGGGCAGAGTAATGTGGTACTATCTTAATATATTTGTTTTGTTTTGTTTTTTAACTTTTTACAGAAGTTGTGGGTTTTCAGAACAACATGCATAAAATACAGGATTCCCATATACCACATCCTTATTAACTCTTTGCCTTGAGGTGGTACATTTGTTAAAACTGATGAAAGCTCATTTTGATACTTGTATAGTTAACTGTTTTCCACGGTTTAATTTAGGGTCCACTGTTTGTGTTGGGTAGTTCCATGAATTTTTTTTTTCCTATCTGGTTGCGTCATTACTTTTCTATATGTTGTTTCACCAAGCGGAGGCCTGCACTTCTCCACAACCTGCAGGTCTGGGACAATTCTTTTCTTTTTTTTTACCAGGAGGTCTTGGGGATCAAACCTGGGTCCTACAGGCGGACTTGGCCCAGTGGTTAGGGCGTCCATCTACCACATGGGAGGTCCACGGTTCAAACCCCGGGCCTCCTTGACCCGTGTGCAGCTGGCCCATGCGCAGTGCTGATGTGCACAAGGAGTGCCCTGCCACGCAGGGGTGTTCCCCGCATAGGGGTGTCCCCCGCATAGGGTGTCCCCTGTGCGGGGGAGCCCCACGCGAAAGGAGTGTGCCCCATAAGGAGAGCCACCCAGCGCCAAAGGAAGTGCAGCCTGCCTAAGAATGGTGCCACCCACACAGAGAGCTGACGCAAGATGACGCAACGAAAAGAAACACAGATTCCTGTGCCGCTGACAACAAGAGAAGCGGACAAAGAAGAGCATGCAGCAAAATAGACACAGAGAACAGACAACTGGGGCAGGGGTGGGGAAAGGGAGAGAAATAAATAAATAAATAAATTTTTAAAACAAAAAACAAAAAACAACCCAGGTCCTGCATATGGTAAATGGAAGCTCAATTGCTTGAGCCACAGCTGCTTCCCCATTCCATGAATTTTTTTTTTAAATTTTAAACTCTAGTACCATACATGTAGCTGAGGGTTAAGAATTAACAAATCATTATATGGATGCTTTTTCCTTATTTTTCCAGTATATGATAGAATAGTCAAAAAGGAATACCTGAAATTGCTGAAACCAGCTAGAGTGGTCTCACCCCTGTTTACAGTTCCTCTGGACTAGCCTCACCTTGTGTATACCTGCTATTAGGATGGTAATCTCTCCACCCTCCCTGTTTGAATCCCTAAAAACCCTAAGCTCCTCAAAACTGGGGAGGCAGTTTTTGGGCCTGTAGGCCATTGTGCTCCTTTGTTCTCTCTTGGAAACCACGGTGTCTTGGGAACCAGTCTTTAAAGTGTATCAGGAGATGTGCTCATTCTGGCAGTACATGTACTGAAGTGTATTGAAAAAAACAAGCTGCACTTGCTCGGTATCATATATACAACCAAAATTTCCCCTTTTGAAAGCGCTCAAGCGAGTCTTTTTGCCTGAAGTGTACAATGTCAATACAGTAACACCAGGATTTCTAGAAAAGAAAGAGTTTATTAGTCAGGACCAGCCCAGCAGAAACCAGAGGGCAAATTAATTCAAATCAGTCTCCCCAGGGTAAAAGCTATGCTGATTTTTATGTGATTTTGTGGGGGCTGGTTTAGTATAAGGAGGCAGATGGAGTGAGATTACATGAAGTAGAAGGTGAGTCTTAGCTGAGCACGTACTGTTTCAAAATATGCTTGGGGGAAGCAGATGTGGCTCAACCAGTTGGGCACCCGCCTACCCTATGGGAGGCCCCAGGTTTGGGTCCTGGTGCCTCCTAAAAAAAAAGAAGATAAGCAAATGCTGTGCCCACTGCAACAAGCTAGACACCACCTCTGCCACTATAAGCAGATGCCACACCAGGAGACTGCGGGGAGTGGATACGGCTCACGATGTTGGGGACTTGCCTCTCATGAGGGAGGTCCCAGGTTCAGTTCCCAATGCCTCCTGGAGAAGGCGCGCGAACAATGAGCAGACAGATGAGATAACTATCTGGGGGAGGGGGTGTAAGTAAAGAAAAATAAAGTAAATAAATAAATCTTTTAAAAAAACATGCTTGGTCATATGTCACATGGAAGAAAATGGATGTGCAATAGTAGTGGGCATGATTTTTACTATTATAATGACGCAAAGGTAACTTTAAGGTCAAGTTTCTCTTAACTACGCATGTCTTAGTGACAGAATCCTTTTATGCTAGTTCTGAAGGGAAAGAAAAACAGGATCTAACCCGGATTTTGGGATTAGATCCTCTAATAGTCTCATTATTATACATAAGGTGAGATAAAGTTCTTATTAATATACATACATAAAGGGGATAGAGTTTGGAAACTTTAATGATCAGAAGGAAAGGTTAGGGCAGCCGACTTGCCCAGTGGTTAGGGCGTCCGTCTACCACATGGGAGGTCCGCGGTTCAAACCCCGGGCCTCCCTGACCCGTGTGGAGCTGGCCCATGCACAGTGCTGATGCGCGCAAGGAGTGCCCTGCCACGCAGGGGTGTCCCTGTGTAGGGGAGCTCCACATGCAAGGAGTGCACCCCATAAGGAGAGCTGCCCAGCACGAAAGAAAGTGCAGCCTGCCCAGGAATGGCGCCACACACGGAGAGCTGACACAACAAGATGACGCAACAAAAAGAAACACAGATTCCTGTACTGCTGACAACAACAGAGGCGGACGCAGCGAGTGGACACAGAGAACACACAACCAGGGCAGGGGAGGAAGAGAAATGAATAAATAAATAAACCTTTAAAAAAAAAAGGGTATCTCTTATATTGATTAAAATATTTAAAGAAATATAAACTAAACATTTTTTAAAGAAAACGAATGCAAATGTGTGTGTGTGTGAGAGAGAGAGAGAGAGAGTTGTAAGTAGCACTCAACAAATCCTCAAAGGAATAAGTGACCTAAAGCGAAGAGGACTTAGATATAGGAGAGTGGATGACATCGCCCCAGGGAGACTGGAGGGGCTGAGGACCTAGGACGAAATCCAGAAAGCCTTTAAAGGAAACAGAAGATGCATCTGGCAAAGTAGAAGGAGGGCATGTAGTGTTGTGGAAGGAAAAGGAGGAAAGTGTCAAGGAGGGTACAGTCAAACTCCGTAGTATCAACAGGTCAAGAATGAAGAGGACCGAAAAGTTTCCATTGGGCTTAGCAGCAAGGGAGCCCCTGGTCCTCCCGGCAGGAACTCTTGGCCAGTCAGTGGCTAAGTCCTCCGTGTGCCGTGGGCGTGTGTGTTGGTGTACTGGACTGCCTGGCTGCAGAGGTATGGGGGGAGCCTGCGTTCTTCTCATTCAGAGAGTTCCAAGCTCTCATCTACTTTGGCATGTGACTCTCATCCCCTCCAAAGGAAGACAGCACTAATTGCAGGTCAAAACAAACAAACAAACAAACAAACACAGGTCTCCATTCTGCAATTTGGAAATTTCCCTCGGGAAGACGTGCTCTCGTGCATATCCAGAGATGGCTCTGACTCTGCACTGCAAAGGAGTTTCCACCACACCACTGGAACAACCATTTGGGTATTTCCATTCAAATCCCACGAGAATTGCTGTTTGCCCAATCTATATTCCTTGTCGAACAACCTCGCCTTCCCTTTCCTCACCACCCTGGAGGCATTCTAGAATGTTCTTCAAGGGACAGTAGGCAGTGGCTCCCTCCATCACAAAGGCATCCCTTTGGCCCCGAGAGACCCAGTGCTGTGGTTACCAGTCTCAGTCCCCAGCTGGTGTGTACCCAGCAGAATTCCCCTCCCAGTACAGGGAGCCCCAGGAAGACTGCAGCTCCTAGGTTACCCACAGCTCTGGGAAGCTTCATTCTGTCCCTCCTTCTCCTCTTGGAAACCAAAGGCACAAAAAAATTTTCTGGTTCATAATGCTTTTCCCTATAAAAGCTCTTCTAATACACTTGTACTCTAGTTTCCTTCTTTCACCCCAAGAGCAGTGGCTGTTCCACCTTAACGTACATAAGAATCACATGCGACTCTACTAAAATACAAATACCTGAACCCCATCCCCAGAATTTCTGATTAGAGCTGGGCAGGGCCTGGGAATCTGCATTTTAATAAGCTCCATAAGTGAATCTGATGCCAGCAGTCCTGAGACTTGACTTTAAGAAACAATGCCTTACAGCTTTTGCTAATCTCTCTGAATATTAAAAATATGCTCCTAAGTACAGTTATCCCAGTTATTCAATAGTCACCAATGAGTATTAAATAATGATATAAACAAATCCCTGCTGCTGACCTTGGAGCAACATGGAATTGCCTATGTGAGAAGTAGCTTAATTAGCAGTCAGTATTTGAACTTGGAGCTCATTTTCAAAAACTATTTGTTCTGTCTATGTTTGCTTAGTACTATCTTGACAGCAAGACCTCTCACATCTTATCATCAGCTGCTCTGGAGGGTGCCTGCCTCGTTCTCAAAGTACCCCAAGGTATCTCAAAGTGACTTTCATTTGCAATGCATAGCCGTATTTCACGTCAGATCATTTCAAACATACCCTCTACATTTGGTGTCATGCCCCATTGAATTCATGTGTTTACGTGTGTGTATATATATATATATGCATACATATAATTTTTTCATTAAGAAGGTAAAAGCAGCCTATGTAATTATTTAACTTCTACTCTACAATTTGGGACACTATAGCACCTTTTCGATGAATAAAACTTAGGCTGCTATTCCAGATGAGTCTGAGAATCATTTCTCCTTATTTATAAATGGAACGCAATTAGATTTTATGTGTTCCAGGTATACACACACACACAAAGCAAATGAAGGACTAGAGAGACTCAGAAGCAAAGTTCAAAACTCTTGAGTATGAAAGGGCAGTAAATTCTTTATTTTATTTTATTTTTTATTATTATTTTTAAAGAAGCTTTAGATTAGATAAATGTTACATCAAAAATATAGGGGATTCCCATGTACTTTGCCTGCTCTCCCTCCCCCACTTTTCCCCATTGAAAACACCTTTAATTAGTATGGTTCAGTTGTTACAATTGATGAACACATATTGAAGAATCGCTACTAACCATGGTCTCTAGTTTACATTATGATTTACACTTTGCCCCACACAATTTTATAGGTTTTGACAAAATGTATAATGGTCTATATCTATCATTGCAATGTCATGCAAAACAATTCCAATGTCCCCCAAAATGCCCCATGTTACACATATTCACATATTCTTCCCTCTTCCTCCTCTCAGAACCCCTGGTAACCATTGCCTTTATTATTATTATTTTTTTAAGATTTTTAAAATTTATTTCTCTCCCTTTTCCACCCGCCCCAGTTGTCTGTTCTTTGTGTCCATTTGCTGCGTGTTCTTTGTTCGCTTCTGTTGTCAGCGGCACGGGGATCTGTGTTTCTTTTCGTTGCATCATCTTGTTGTATCATTTCTCCACATGCGCGGCGCCATTCCTGGGCAGGCTGCACTTTCTTTCGCGCTGGGCGGCTCTCCTTACGGGGTGCACTCCTTGCGCGTGGGGCTCCCCTGCGCGGAGACACCCCCACGTGGCAGGGCACTCCTTGCGCGCATCAGCGCTGCGCATGGGCCAGCTGCACACGGGTCAAGGAGGCCCAGGTTTGAACCATAGCCCTCCATGTGGTAAACGGACGCACTATCCATTGGGCCAAGTCTGCTTCCCACCATTGCCTTTATATCAGCGTTACAAGTTCTTCCACTACTAGAATAATAAGTCTACTAGCCCACGGTGGCATTCCCCCTTTATCCTTGTTCATTCCTCAGTCTTGAGGATTTGGGGATGGTGATGCCCACTCCGCTTCGGGATGGAGAGGGCCTTAGATGCCATGGGGCAGATGGGGGTATCTGTCTTGCTTGCAGTTATAGATACTCTCGTTTTTGGGAATGAGCTTTGTCCATCATCATCCTTTTGTTAGTTGTCCTGGGTGAATCCAGTGAATTGGAGGGTAGTGTTGGCTGCAACTCTGCTGAGATGCAGGGGTCAACCAGCATCTGAACAGCTGGAAGATTTAAGTCTCTGGGACATATATTTAACAGGTGTAGTGCTAATTATAGGTTCAAATAAAGGGGGCAGAAGAACCACATATGGGAAAATTATAAATGAGTCTAACTCTGATACACTGGGGGGATAAGTTATCATATATTAAGGTAAGGCCCAGCGATCAGGTGCCAAATTCCTGCCTGTAGTGTTCAGATGTCCCTAGAGTGCCAGGAGCTCCTGCTTGAGGCACTCTTTACTGTGGTCAGTGAGAACCTCCTAAGACTTGCAGAAGGGTAACCTCTTAAATGACCTCCTGCCTTTGAAATCTCTTAGCCGTAAAGCTCATTTGTATTTACTATTTCCCCTTTGGTCAAGGTCTTTCTCCAAATGCATTGCTAGTTGGCGGTTAGCACTAATCCCTTGGAGACTCCCTGGGAGTCATGTCCCACACCGGGAGGAAAGTAATGCATTTATATGCTGAGCTTGGCTGAGAGAGACCACGTTTGAGCAACAAGGAGGCCTTCAGAAGGTGACTCTTAGGCAATATATAATACCAGGCTAAGTTTCAACTTCACAAGAACAAGGTTCATAAGTACAAGCATCAGTATCAAGGGCCTGGGAAGCTGATGCAGCTTAAGCGAATGGGCTCCTGCCTACCATATGGGAGGCTCTGAGTTCAATTCCCGGGGCCTCCTGGTGAAGGTAAACGGGCCCGCACCGCCACGGAGAGCTGAGAGCAGATAGTAAGCACAAACAAGGGGGAGGCAATAAATAAAGTAAAATAAATCTTAAAAGAAAAGAAAACAATCAAGGGCCTGGCACACTGGTCTGTCCTCGTTCACTAGGCACTGCCCACGTACTCTAGGGATGCTTGCCGCTCTATTAGAGAATGTAGCAGAGCTCCCCAGGGTGGAAGTTCAATATCCTTTTGGTTTTTGTATGGGTCTCCGCCCACCAAGACAACACCCCGTGATCACTTGAACACATTCATATTCCATAGAGGCATGCCCCAGGGGCACCCCTCCTCACACATGCCCCCACCACCAACACCCTGCACAGAGATCCTCCCCTGCCACAGTTACAACTCCTCTGCAATCCGAAACCTTCCCGAAAACAAAGCAAAAAATAAAAATAATAAAAAATTACAAAAATAAAAAACATATTGGGAAACGGAAGTGGCTTAACCAATTGGGCTCCCGTCTACCATATAGGAGGTCCAGGGTTCAATGCCCAGGGCCTCCTGGTGAGCGCAAGCTGGCCCACACGGAGTGCTGGCCCATGTGGGAATGCCGCCCCATGCAGATGTGCTGGCCCACGTGGGAATGCCGCCCAGTATGGGAAAGCCGCCCTGCGCAGGAGTGCCGGCTGATAAGGAGAGCCAGTGCAGCAAGATGACACAACAAGAGACACAGAGGGGAGAAAATAAGAAGATATAGAACAGGGAGATGAGGTGGCACAAGAGAGTAATCACCTCTCTCCTACTCCAGAAGGTCCCAGGATTGGTTCCCAGAGCTGCCTAATGAGAATACAAGCAGACACAGAAGAACACACAGTGAATGGACACAAAAAGCAGACAACAGGGGGAATGGGGCAAGGCGGGGCGGGGAGAAATAAACAAAAATCTTTAAAATATTTTATATATAAAAATTTTAAAAAATATTTTTGCATTGTTTCTTTCAATCCAGTAAGATATATCTTTTATGTACAGTGATCATTTTTACTATATGTTCCCCCAATGTCTTTTTTTTTTTTTTTTACTTTATTTTCCAAGAAGCTTTAGGTAACAGAAAAGTCACATAGAAGGGAACAGATGTTGCGCAAATGGTTGAGTGCCTGATTCCCAAGTGGGAAGTCCTGGGTTCATTTCCTGGTGCCTCCTTAAAACAAAACAAGAAAACAAATGAAAAAACCAACTCAGGAGCTGATGTGGTTCCGTGGTTGAGCAGTTTCCCACATGTAAGTTCCCAAGTTCAATCTCTGGCCCCAGTACTTCAAAATCAAAACAAGGGAACTAGATGTGGCTCAAGCAATTGGCACTCACCTACCACCTGGAAGGTCCCAGGTTCAGTGCCCAGTGCCTCCTAAAGACAAGCAAGACAGCAAGCTGATGCAACAAGCTGGTGTAACAAGATGACTCAACAAAGAGACACAATGAGGAAAAACAATGAGAGACACAACAAGCAGGAAGCAGAGGTGGCTCAACCCAGTCGGCAGCTCCCTCCCAACGGGAGATCCTGGGTTCAATTTCTAGTGCCTCCTAAAACAAAGGCGAGCACACAACAAATGGACACAGAGAGTAGACAAGGAGCGAAAACTACGATGGGGGTGGGTTGGGGAGAAATAAATAAATAATAAATCTTAAAAAAAAAAAAGTCACATAGAAAATATAGGGGATTCCTATATACTCCACTTCCTCCCCTAGTGGCATTAAGTTCTTAACATAAAGGCATTCCATGATCAATAGAGTGGACTGGAATAACTTGACCCCCAAAAGGAAATTAATCTGTTTTCATTTAAAAGTTTTCTTATACGGCTGTCTCATTTTCTTGGTGTCCAAGCAAAAACTTTTAAGTGAAAATTAAAAGCATAAAAATCATCCAAATAAAAGTACAGATGACTCTGGAGGGTGATGAGGTCTTCTGATAACAAAACCTGACTTAGGATGTAACAGGAAAGGCAAAGTGATAGAGATAACCAGTGGGGAAGGAGGAAGTGAGGGGAAAGAGCTGGGAGCTGATAGAATTGGTATGTGGTCGCTCCAGGTCATGTCAGATACTGCAACTCATCATCCAGCAGGTTCTCTGATCTGTTCTTCTTAACTATATTTTTGATCCTTATTTTCATATAGAGCACATATAAGGCTTTCTTGTCACTTTCTGTAGATGAAAAATTACTACTGGGTCATGGCTTTTCTGAGAAATTGGTTACTGGTTTAAAGAGTCTGCTTAGTTTATATGGGTGAGAATTTATGAGACTATATTAGGATATATTAGCAAAAACTGTATACTTTCTCTGGGATTTCTCCTTGACAGTAGTTCCTGGTTGCTTCCCTGAATTTTTTTTCCATTCTAGGTGTTCTTAAAGTCCAATAATAACAAAAAGAAAAAATAATAATACACAACAGGAATGGATATAGTGGCCCTAAGTTGATTTTTCAAAAAAGATCACATTTCTTTGGAGAGCAAAATTGCTAAAAGGCCCATTTGTGTACTGTCGCTTACAAAATGAATGCATCTGTATATACTGAGCCATTTAAAAATATTGTTGCTCAAACATATTTGAGTTTGCTCTCTTCATATCTCATGATTAATAACTAATCGTGGGAAGTGGCTGTGGCTCAAGCAGTTGGGCCCCTGCCTGCCACATGGAAGTTCCCATATTCCTGGTGCCTCCTAAAGAAGACAAGCAAGAGAGCAAGCTGACAAGATGGGCTGGTGCAGCAAGCTGATGCAACAAGATGACACAGTGAGGTGACGCAGCGAGATGATGCAACAAAGACACAGTGAGGAAACACAATGAGAGACATAACAAGCAGGGAGGGAAGCAGACGTGGCCCAGTGGTTAGGGCGTCTGTCTACCACATGGGAGGTCCGCGGTTCAAACCCCGGGCCTCCTTGACCCGTGTGGAGCTGGCCCATGCAGTGCTGATGTGCGCAAGGAGTGCCGTGCCACGCAGGGGTGTCCCCCGCGTAGGGGAGCCCCACGCGCAAGGAGTGCACCCTGTAAGGAGAGCCGCCCAGCGCGAAAGAAAGTGCAGCCTGCCCAGGAATGGTGCTGCACGCACAGAGAGCTGACACAACAAGATGACGCAACAAAAAGACACACAAATTCCCCTGCCACTGACAACAGCAGAAGCGGACAAAAATAAGAACATGCAGCAAATGGACACAGAGAACAGACAACTTGGGGGGGGGGGGGAGAAATAAATAAAATAAATCTTTAAAAAAAAAACAAGCAGGGAGTGGGGGTGGCCTGAATGACTGGGTGCCTCCCTTCCACACCAGAGGTCCCAGGTTGGGTTCCTGGTGCCTCCTAAAAAAAGAACAGAGAGCAGACAGCAAGTGCAAACAATGAGAGGAGGTGGAAGTAAATAAATTAATTTTTTAAACAAATGAATTGCTTTCAAAAAATATAACTAATTTTAACAATCAAAGCCCACATGTACTGAAGGTGGCTATGGCAAGTTTGTAAACACTGCTACAGCTTCTTAGAGACAAAATGAAAATTTAAAAATCTATATAGATATAGCTATAATTATGGTTTAGACCATGTTTTTTTTTTTTAAGATTAATTTACTTAATTTTTTCTTTGTTTATCCTTCCTCTCCCCAAGATGATTCTCTCATCTGTCTGCTCATCATTTGCTCACCGTCTCCAGGAGATACCGGGAACCAAACCCGGGACGTCCCACATGCGGGGCAAGGGCCGATCGGCGTGAGCCACAGCCGCTCCCTGGGGCCGGGGCGTCCGCTGATGGTGGCATCTGTTCATTGTGGTGGGGTGGTGTCTCGCTCACTGCGGCTGGGACGGCATCTGCTCGTCTTATTTAGGGGGCACCGAACCCGAACCGGACCTCCCATGTGGGAGGCTCATTAATGTTAACTTTGTGAAAGTTATTCCGACTGATCTTGGTTCAAGCAATAGCTGTCACTCAGGTCAGGACAATTAAACAAGATAATATGGAGAGAAATAAAATAAATCTTAAAAAAAAAACAACTTTTAGTTGAACAGCCATCATTCCTTTGTTTCCATATTGTCTATGGCTTCTTTCAACAGCAGTTGTGAGTAGCTGCAACAGAGACTGTATGTTCTGAAAGTGTAAAATATTTAGAATCTAGCCCTTTGAAGAAAAAGTTTGAGAATCCTTGATAAAAGAAGAAATTTAACTGACCAAAACAAAATAGCATTTAAAATAGTCATGTTTATATTTTCTAGGAAAAATCAACAACAAAAAAAAATGAGGAAAGGCAAATCCTTATCTCTAGCAAGCCCTTCCCCTCATATGATTCAGGGTGAAACTGACAGCACGGGCTCAGAATGAAGCTAGAGACGAGCTAGCAAGAAGGAGATAACCCAGAAAACCCACTGAGTCACAGGCAATTGCAACAACTTTCCCCAAGAAATTGTAAGGAAAGAGGAAAGAGTCCCCTTTACCCGGTGTGGTCCCCAGAGAATAACAGCAAAGGAATGAGAATGGCATTTAAACTATTTGTTCCTTATAATTAGGATTTCTCCAAAAGATAGACTATGCCATCTAGAAGACTTTACAATTCATATACAAATTTCAGCATTTTTCAGCTGGCAGTATTAGTCAGCTGCTTGGGATTGACAGGTAATAATGCAGTTTTCTAACAGCAGGCATTCCATATACATAATGTTGAAAAAGTGAAAGTGAAGTGAATGAGTGAGTGACACCTTTAGTCTTTTAGTTCTCTAAATCCATTAAGACTGAGAAGATCATTGCAAAGGACTTTAGTCCAAAACAAAAGAAAAACATTTTTATTAGCTTATTATGTACTATTTGTCCCAATAATTGCTCTTAGGGGTAAGGAAAAGAGGAACAAAAGGTTATTTGGGAAGAAAAAAAAAGCTGTGGCTTAGCGAGGCCATTAACTCTGGCCCACATTCCATTATGTTACCAACACTTCTAAGGACTCCAGGCATGTTTTTCATGCAGAATTTTGCAAACGTAGCCCAGAATAATGGGGCACCCATCTAGGAAATAGAGAGCCTTTACTACCTTTCAGCAACACCTATAGTGATAGTGTTAAAAACATTAACGAAAAAACACTTGACTTTGGTCGAGTTCTATCAGTTGATACAGTATTAGTTACAGTAGCCAGTATTGCCAAGAACTCCAATATATTTTGTGGCAAAACAACAATTAAGACATACCATTGCCATGATTCCGGACTCAATTAAAATAAAAATTACAAAGTAATAGAGGGATTCAGTTTCTTCTGTGGATGTGAGATTTGAACCAGCCACTGCAGTCACCAAAGCTTCCTAGACCATCCCTCAACATCATCTGCTCTGTAACACATCAAACACAGAATAGTCCAGGGCAGCAGTTCTCAAAGTGTGGGCCAGGGAACCTTGGGCAAGAGGGGTGGCCCATGAAACTATTTTTATAGAAATACTAAGACATTTGGTGCCCTTCCACTGTCATTCTCTCACAAATGTACAGTGGAGTTTTCCAAAAGCTACATGTTCATGTGACAACAGATATGAGATCAACTATCTCCTATTAAGACAGATAGTAAAAATACTTGCAAAAATGTAAAATAATTCCACTCCAATTTTGTTTTAGAAAAATTATTTTTCATAAATGTTATGTTTAAGTGCAATGAGTGTATCACTGTCATTTCACCATAAAAAAATATTGCTAAACTTGGTCAATTTTAATTTCAAGTAGGGTAAATAGTAAAGATAAAACTCAACATAAGCAAGAGCTCTTTGAGGTTCTCCATAGTTTTAAGAGTGCAAAGGGCTCCTGAGATCAAAAAGTTTGAAAACTACTGATATAGAGAAACAAAGAAGTCTCAGAAGGCTGCTGTCTCCGGGAAGTCACACTCAGCAAAAGTAGCATTTGTGGACTCGGCTATGTGAACAGATGTACAACTGCAAAGCAATTAATAAGATTGTCTACTGATAACTAAAGGCAAAGTCTTAAAATATGAAAAGTCATTACAGGCAGCAAATGACAAATAGAGTATGTCGATGACTATTAGGATAAAGACTGGTTTTAAGACCAAAGTTTATAATATTTGCATTTTATCTCTTGAACTCAGGTTAAGTAATACAGTCAGGAAGAGGAAGAAGTTATCAAGATTTGAGAGGGAAAAAAAAAAAAGATTTGAGAGGCTGTGTCTTCTAGATCATTTTCTCAGAGCTCAGCACAGTGCCTTATGACACAATTTAGTAATTTTTTTTAAATTTACATCTTCCGCCTCCCCCTCATTGTCTGCTCTCTGTGTCCATATGCTATGTGTTCTTCTGTCTGCTTGTCTTCTCTTTAGGTGGCTCTGGGAACCGATCCTGAGACCTTCCAGAGTAGAAGAGAGGTGCTCAATCTCTTGCACCACCTCAGCTCCCTGGTCTGCTGCATCTCTTACTGTCTCTCTTCTGTGTCTCTTTTTGTTGCATCATCTTGCTGCACCAGCTCTCTGCTCAGGCCAGCTTGCCATGAGGGCCAGCACTCCTGCATGGGCCAGCACTCCGTGCAGGCCAGCTCTCCACGTGGGCCAGCTTGCCTTCACCAGGAGGCCACAGGAATCGAACCCTGGACCTCCCATATGGTAGATGGGAGCCCAATTGCTTGAGCCACATCTGCTTCCTTAGTAATTATTAAATAAATTAATGAATGTATGTTGTGAAGTCCATTGAGGTTGGTAGCAAAATGGCTACAACTCCAAAGACTTATGAAGGGGGTATTTGTTCTAGATTTAGTTCTCAAAAGGAAGGTGAGTTGAAGAAATGAGAGTAGCTGAGATGCAGTGCCATATCATTATCCCCTCTTACAATCTATTCTACCCTCAGGAACCAGAGGGATTTCTCAAAAATACCAATTAGATCATGCCATTCTCCTTTTTAAAATTCTACAAAGGGGGAAGCAGACGTGGCTCAACTGATAGAGTGTCCGTCTACCATGCGGAGGGTCCAGGGTTCGATCCCAAGGGCCTACTGACCCATGTGGTGAGCTGGCCCATGCGCAGTGCAGCCGTGCACAAGGAATGCCATGCCCCTACACGGGGGTAACCCACATGCAAGGAGTGCACTCTGCAAAAGCGCAGCCCGCCCAGGAGTGGCACCACACACATGGAGAGCTGATGCAGCAAGATGACACAACAAAAATGAGATGCAGTTTCCCAGAGCAGACAACCACAGGGAAGGGGAGAGAAAGAAGTAAAATAAAATCTTAAAAAAAAAAAAAAATTCTATAAAGAATTTCCCACTGCACCTAGAATAAAATTCAAATTCCTTATCCTGGTCTACAAAGCCCACTCCACCTGGAGCTCTATCTCTGCCCCACTTCTCCCCATTCCACCCGCCCCCAGCCACGCATACATTTTCTAACTTCTAAAATCTCAGACTCCTTCCTAAATTCTTTCTAACCCAAGGGTCAAACATTCTCTAGAATATGCTGCCAAGAATTTTTACTTGGCTGCCTTTTATTTTTCCATTTAGTTCTCAGCTCCGTGTTACCTCACACCTATTCTGAGGCCTTTCCAGACCACCATTAAATGCTTACCATATCACTGTTTTCCTTTCTTAATAGCACTTAGACCTGAAATTATCTTGTTCATTTGTTAATTTGTTCCATGAGAGCAGGGGCCTTGTTTATCTTGTTCATCACTGTATCCTCTAAGCATAGAAAAGTGAGAACAGTGCCTGACCCACAGCAGACAGTTAAAATATATATTAGTTAAGTATTGAATGAATTACACATCACCTACAGTTATACTCAAAGATTTTTTTCCTGGAAAATTGAGCTCACAAGAAAAGCAAGGGGATTATCATATATATAAATGTTACAGAAACTTAGCGTTGGCCTAATCCTAAAATTTTAAGAAGCAAATTAACACGCAAGCCAACACACAGAGCTATTATTCTCTGTTACCAAATTTTACAGCAAATCTTGATTTGTACATGGGATAGGGACGCCACTTCACATCTGCATTTCTTAAAACGACTACCATATTATGAATATTTAATTATGAAGTATATATCCTTCTTCAATAGTGTTTAGAGGTTTATAAATATACTAGGATCCTCTGATGAGAACGTGCAGTCCATATGATGTTCTGGCACACAGAAGTAGCTCCATAAATATTTATTATATGAATAAGATTTTAATTTTTTCTAACTGGCCCATGTTATTGAAGAAAGATTCATCTATGGCTTTAAATAAGCTAATACCTTTGAAGTGTTGAAAATAAAACCAGTTCTTACAAGAACAGAAAAATGGAAACAAAAGTTTTTATTAGTGAAACAAGTCAATTTAATTTATTTCCAACAAGGTCTTTTTTACATTGCAACTGAGACAAACCACTTAACAATCCACAAAATAAACATAACTTAGTTTTCAATATTTTCAAAAGGAGAAGATTTCTTTGGGAATTTAGGAAAAGATATTTTGGAAAGAAAAACTACAGGAAGTTACTTTTCAATTTTAATTTAGTAACAGGTTTGTCTACCAGGTATATTACCTAGCATGTTCCCTCCTAACGAGTCCATTAAGTACTACCAAAAAAGTACCTACATCTGGAAACTAAGGTAGGGAAGGTTTATATTTAAATAGGAAACAAATAATCTAAAATACCAATCACATCGTTTTAACAAGGCAATTTACATAATTAGGTGTAAATTATTAATTAACTTTAAGTTGATTCAGGTCCTAGCAAAGACTCCATTGCTTTGACTATACCTCAAGTTCAAACTGCACTCTATTCCTAAAAAGGTAATGATCACAATGGAATTAGGCCTGCTTGACTACAGGAAAAAAAAAATCACTTCAATATTGCACATTTCCTTTCTTTAAAAACAAGGATTAAGTCAGGGCCATCTTTGTTCTGAATCTCTCCATTTTTGTTGGAAGAAGACTCACCATCTCTTTACTAAGTTCTAGTTCAACTTCTATTTCTTGGGCAGCCTCAGGATGCTTTTCACAGTAATCAACGATAAATTTGTAATGTTCCAATGATGTGGCCAAATTTTCTAGCTCTTTCTTGGGATCAGCAGTGATGATCTTGCCATAGAGACGGGCAACTCGAAACTTAGCTAGCATAGCAGGGCGAAGAACATCTTCTCCTATATGCTCAGGAAATACTTTATTCGGGTCTCTCAGGGAGTCTAAGAAGAGCTGGTAGTATTTCAATGCTGACTTATTAAGGCTGTTTATTTTTTTTACGATGTGTGAATCAGGATCCCTTAGCTTGTCAGCAATGGCAACCTTCAAATCCATCATATCATAGTAAGCATGTGCAATTTCAAACTGAATCTGTCTGTTGACCAACAGATAATACTGTGGATTCAGATCTACAATTAGGGGCTCTAGCATGGCTATTCTACGTTTATGCATCTTGCACCGTCTCTCCATGTCAGTTTCAAAGAATGCAAGCACCTTAAACAGGGCGCTGTGGTCCTGGACAACTTCAATATGGTCAGTGACGTAACCGTCAATCTGAAAGAACTCTTTTGCCTCAAAGACATACTGCTGACCCAATAAGAAAAGTTCTCTGGCTTCTTCAAAATCTAAAGGTCTCAGATAGCTCACTTTCTCTTCTACTGCAGAAATGGCATCACACAGTTCGCCTGTTCCAAACTGCACAGCTTTCTTCCTAACATTTTCTTCTTCTTCTAGTTCTTTTTTCTTTAGAGCTCTAAGTTCAGATTGTTTATCAAGATCAAGTTCTCCGATGTTGTCCTTAAAGGGAAAAAAATATATTACGGTTAAATAGGACATATTCCCTGCAGTCAAATAACATTAAAGCAAACTTAAAAGTAAATAAGAAAAAAGCCTTTTACTTCCCAACCCTGGGTTAGAGAGGTGTTATAATCTTAAAACACCTTTTAAAATTTCTTTCTTACAATTATATTCCACTCAGACTAAAAACTCAAGAAAAGGAGAGAGGTTTATGGAGATGCATGGGAAAAATACAATTAATGTAACCTATGGATTATAGTTAACAGCAATATTGTAATATTCTTGCATCAATGTCAAAGAAGTGCTGTGTTAATAGAGGGGGGTATGGGAAAACATACCAAATGTAAGCTATAAACCATAGTGGTAAAAGTCTGATATTCTCATAATCTGTTAACAAATGTTCCACAACAAGGCAATGTATTGGTGGAGGGGTTTTGTATGAAAATTCTGCACATTTGCATGATTGTCTTGTAAGTTCACAACTTCTCTAATTAAAAAACTGTATATAGGGAAGCGGATGTGGCTCAAGCAAGTGAGCTCCCGCCTACCACATGGGAGGCCCTAGATTTGGTTCCCAGTGTCTCCTAAAGAAGATGAGCAAGACAGCGAGCTGATGCAACAGGCAGGCACGGCAAGCTGATGCAACAAGACACACGAGGAAAACATAATGAGAGACTCTGCATGGAGCACAGGTGGCTCAAAGGATTAGGCGCCTCCCTCCCACATTGGAGGTCCCAGGTTCAGTTCCCGGTGCCTCCTGAAAAGAAGACCAGCACACGACAGACAGACACAGCAAATGCAAACAATGAGGGGGTGGGGAGAAAGAAATAAATAAATCTTTAAAAATACATATATATATATAAAGAGGGGGAGGATTTAAATAAATAAAATATAAGATAAGCTGTTTGCATATTACATATTCTCTATGGGGATAACAAACTCATTTATAGTTAATCCTTCAAAAGGATAAATGCATATGAAAGTATTTTGAGAACTGTGAAACATTAAATACATGTAGTATATTATCAGTAATATTTATTATCAGTAATATTCTTTAACATTATAATAAGACTGTAATCTATACCCTAAAAAGATTTGCACAGTGTTATCATTAAGATTGATATAATGTTTATACTATGATAAGTTGTTTAGTGAAATATATTACAGAGAAATTCTCTAGGTTTCATAAAGATACTATGGAGGGAAATGGCTGTGGCTCAAGTGATTGAGCTCCTGCCTATCACATGAGAAGTCCTGGGTTCAGTTCCTGGTGCCTCCTGTAGAAGATGAAGACAGACAGGGAGCTGGAGCAATGAACAGGCACAGCAAGCTGATGCAACAAGATGATTTAACAGGTAGACACAAAGAGGAAAGACTTATGAGAGACACAACAAAGCAAGGAGCCAAGGGGGCTCAAGCAATTGGGTGCCTCTCTCCCACATGGAGGCCCTGGGTTTGGTTCCCAAGTGCCTCCTAAAGAGAAGATAAGCACACAGCAAATGGACACAGCAGACAGTGAGCTCGAACAATAAGGAGGTAGATAAATAAATCTTAAAAAAAAAAAAAGACACTATGGTGAAGGCAGATCTAAATCCACCTTCATAAAGTTATCTGCCCTTACTTTGGCAGAGGGGAGGGGGTTAAAAAAAAAAAGAGCTGAAATGGTTACAAAACAGATTAGGCTCATCTTCCTCTTTCCAACCAATAAAGTTAAATATCAAATCCCTCAATGCTCATCACCAAAGTCTTCTCTTCTTTTCATTTGACACTGTCTCTCTAGACCTGTGATGTTCAAAACAGCAGCTACCAGCCATGTGTGGCTACTGAGTACTTGAAATTTGACAAGTCCAAACTGTATGTGTAAAATGCACACCTAACTTCAAAGATTTGCTCAAAAAAGAATGTAAAATATCTCATTAATTTGTTAATACAGGTAAACCTTGGAGAGAGTGCAGGTTCTAGATGACTGCAATAAAGCGAGCCATGTGAATTTTTTGTTTTCCCAGTGCATGTAAAAGTTATGTTTATACTATGCTGCAGACTATTACATGTATAGTAGCATTATGTCTGAAAAAAACATACTTACCTTAATTTAAAATACTTTATTGCTAAAAAATGCTAACGATCACCTGAGCCTTCAGTGAGTCGTAATCCTTTTGCCTGATGTTGATGGATCCTGACTGATCTGGGTGGTGATTGCTGAAGACTGGGGTAGCTATGGCAGTTTCTTTAAATAAGACAACAGTGAAATTTGCCACATCAACCAACTCTTCTTATCACAAAAGATTTCTCTATTTCCCTCCTGAGATGGCTCCCTTGTCTGTTGGTCGTTGTTTTTGCTAGGTTTTTGTTTGTTGTTTTTGCTCATTGTTTTTGCTCATTGTCTGTTCATTGTGTTTTTTCTTTAGGAGGCATTGGGAACCGAACCCAGGACCTCCCAAGATGTGGGAGGTGGGCACTCAACTGCTTGAGCCACATCTACTCCCTGCTTGTTTTTGCTTATTGTTTGCTTGTTGTTTTTGCTTGTTTCCTGCTCGTTGTTCCCACTCCCTCCAAGATGGCTCCCTCATCTATTAGCTCGTTGTTGTTACTTGTTTTTTTGCTCATGGTCCGCTTGTTGTCTGTTTGGTTTTCTTTTTTTCTTCAGGAGGCACTGGGAACTGAACCTGGGATCTCCCATGTGGCAGGTGGGTCCTCAACTGCTTGAGCCACATCTGCTCCCTGCTCATTTTGTTGTTTGTTCATTGTCTGTTTGCTGTTTGCTCAGAGTCTTACACATTATCTGCTCATTGTTGACTTATTGTTTGTCTGTCTTCTTTAGAAGGCACTGGGAACCAAATCTGCAGCCTCCCGTGTGGGAGGTGGGTGCTCAACTGCTTGAGCCACATCCACTCTGCTGTTTTTGCTTGTTGTCTGCTCACTGTTTTTGCTGATATCTGCTCATTATTGGTTTGTCTTCTTTAGGAGGCAGGTGTACAAATGCTTGAGTCACATCCACTCTCTGTAATGCTGTTTGAAATGGTTTTATCCACAGTAGAACCTCTTCCAAAACTGCAGCCAATCCCTCAAGCCCTGCCACTGCTTTATCAACTAGGTTTATGGAATATTCTAAATCCTTTGTTGTCATTTCAACGATGTTCACAGCATCTTCAAACAGGAATAGATTCCATCTCAAGAAAACACTTTCTTTGAGCATCCATAAGAAGCAAGTCCTCATCCATTCAAGTATTATCATGAGATTGCAATAATTCAGTCACATCTTCATGCTCCACTTCTAATTCTAGTTCTCTTGCCGTTTCCACCACATCTGCAGTGACTTCCTTCACTGAAGTCTTTTTTTCTAAAAGATTTATTTCTCTCCCCTCCCCCCCCACCAGCTGTCTGTTCTCTGTGTCTATTTGCTGCGTCATCTTCTTTGTCTGCTTGTAGTCAGCAGCACTGGAATCTGTGTTTCTTTTTGTTGCATCATCTTGTCAGCTCTCCGTGCGTGCGGCACCATTCTTGGGCAGGCTGCACTTTCTTTCGTGCTGGGCGGCTCTCCTTACGGGGTGCATTCCTTGCATGTGGAGCTCCCCTATCTATGCCGGGACACCCCTGTGAGGCACAGCACTCCTTTCACATATCAGCAATGCGCATGGGCCAGCTCCACATGGGTCAAGGAGGCCTGGGGTTTGAACCGTGGGCTTCCCGTGTGGTAGACGGACGCCCTAACCACTGGGCCAAGTCCGCTTCCTTTCACTGAAGTCTTGAATCACTCAAAGCCATCCATGAGGGTTAGAATCAAACTTCGTCCAAA
Organism: Dasypus novemcinctus; assembly: GCF_030445035.2. Lineage (NCBI taxonomy): Eukaryota > Metazoa > Chordata > Mammalia > Cingulata > Dasypodidae > Dasypus > Dasypus novemcinctus. The sequence goes on along the minus strand of NC_080678.1, from coordinate 77,963,927 downwards.
TCCTATTCATGTTGATATTTTGTCCTCTCCTGGGAATTATTAATGTTTTTAATGGCATTTGGAATGATGCATTCTTTCCGAAAGTTTTTCAATTTAGTTTGCCCAAATCTATCAAAAGACTCCTATGGCAACTATATAGCCTTATGAAATGTATTTCTTAAATATTAAGACTAGAAAGTCAAAATGACTTCTTGATCCATGGACTGCAAAATAGATGTTGTGTCAGCAGGCATGAAAGCAGCATACATCTTGTACATCTCCATCAGAGTTCTTGGGTGACTAGGTGCAACGCCAGTGAACAGTAATATTTTGAAAGGAATCTTTTTCTGAGCAGCAGATCTCAACAGTAAGCTTAAAATATTCAATAAACTATGTTGTAAACGGATGTGCTATCATCCAGGCTTTGTTTTTCCATTTCCAGAGCACAGGCAGAGTAGATCTGGCATAATTCTTAAGGGCCCTGTGATTTTCAGAATGATAAATGAACATGGCTTCAACTTAAAGGCACCCGCTGCATTAACCACTACTAAGAGAGTTGGCCTGTCCCTTGAACCAGGTATTGACTTCTCTCTAGCCATGGAAGTCCTAGATGTCATCTTCCAACAGAAGCCTGTTTAGTCTATGTTGAAAATAGGTTTAGTACATCATCCTTCATCGGTTATCTTGGCTAGATCTTTTGAGTAACTTGCTGCAGCTTCTACATCAGCACTTGCTGCTTCACTTTGTACTTGGAAGTTATGAAGAAGTCTTCTTTCCTTAAACCTCACGAGCCAACCTCAGTGAGCTTCAAATTTTTCTTCTACAGTTTCCTCACCTCTCTCAGCCTTCACAGAATTGAAAAGAGTTAGGGCCTTGCTCTGGATTAGGCTATGGTTTAAGAGAATGCTGTGGCTGGTTTGATCTGTCCAGACTACTAAAGCCTTCTCCTTATCAGCAATAAGGCTATCTTCACTTATCATCTGTGTGTTCCTTGGAGTAGTGCTTTTAATTTCCTTCAAGAACTTTTTGTTTGCATTCACAACCTGGCTGACTGCTTGGTGCAAGAGGCCTAGCTTTTGGCCTATGTTAGCTTTTTCTTTTTTTTCTTTTTCATTTATTTCTCTCCCCTTCCCCATCTGCTCTCTGTGTCCATTTGCTGTGTGTTCTTCTGTGTCTGCTTGTATTCTTGTCAGTGGCACCAGGAATCTGTGTCTCTTTGTAGAGTCATCTTGCTGCATCAGCTCTCCATGTGTGCGGCGCCACTCCTGGGCAGGCTGCACTTTTTTCGCACTGGGTGGCTCTCCTTATGGGGCGCACTCCTTGCGCGTGGGGCTCCCCTACGCGGGGGACACCCCTGCTTGGCACGGCACTCCTTGCCCGCATCAGCCCTGCGCATGGGCCAGCTCGTCACACTGGGTTTGAACCTTGGATCTCCCATGTGGTAAATGGATGACCTATCCCTTGGGCCAAATCCGCTTCCCCCTGTTAGCTTTTGACATGCCTTCCTCACTAAGTTTAATCATTTCTAGCTTTTGATTTAAAGTGAGAGACATGTGACTCTTCTTTCACTTAACACTTACAGGCCACTGTCAGGGTTATCAATTAGCCTAATTTCAGTACTCTTGTGTCTCAGGGAATAGCGAGGCCTAAGGAAAAGGTGGGGGAAGTGGAATGACCTGTAGGTGGGGCAGTCAGAACACACAAAACATTTATCGATTAAGTTTGTTGTCTTTTATGGGCACAGTTCATGGTGCCCCAAAACAATTACAATAATAACATCAAAGATCATTGATCACAGGTCACCGTAACAGATATACACTAATGAACAAGTTTGAAATACTGCAATAAATACCAAAATGTGACAAAGAGACACAAAGTAAGCACATGCAGTTGGAAAAAATGGCACCAACAGACTTGCTCAATGCAAGGTTGCCACAAACCTTCAATCTTTAAAAAATACAGTACCTGCAAAGCACAAAAAAGCAAAGCACAATTAAATAAGGTATGCCTGTAATGGGTTAAATAAAATATATAATTAAAATTATAATCACCTGTTTCTTTTTACCTTTTCTAATGCGGCCACTAAAAATCTTAAATGCTTATGCAGGGAAGCAGATGTAGCTCAAGCAACTGAGCTCCTGTCTACCATATGAAGGGTCCTGGGTTCAGTTGCCAGGACCTCATGGTGAAGGTGAGCTGGCCCATGTGAAGAGCTGGCCCAGGCAGAGAGCTGACTCAACAAGATGACACAATGAAAAAGAGACACAGAGGAAAAGACAATGAGAGACACAACCAGGGAGCTGAGGTGGCTCAAGCGATTGAGTGCCTCTCTCCCACGTTGGAAGGTCCCAGGATCGGTTCCCGGTGCCTCCTAAAGAGAAGACGAGAAGACAAGCAGACACATAAGAACGCACAGAGAATGGACACAGAGCACAGCAAGCGCAAGTGGCAAGGTGGGGGGCAGGGAGAATAAGTAAATAACATAACAATGCATATGTGGCTGGCATTCCATCTCCACTGATCAGCACTGCTCTAGACAGGTGATTCCATCTACACCCATGGTTGCCACTGCCAGCTGTGGGAGGACGATTCACAGATCTATAGCTGTAGTCCACAGCTCTCCTCAAGCTCCAGATCCATGACTGTAACTCCCTAAATGATGTCTCCTTTCAGAAGACTCAAAGGCACCTCATCCTCAGCGTGTCCAAAATAGAATCCCTGGGAACAGATGTGGCTCAAGCAGTTGAGCACCTGCCTCCCAAACAGGAGGTCCCCAGTTCAGCCCCCAGTGCCTCCTAAAAACAAAACAAAACAAAAAACAAGCACACAACATGAAAAAAACAACTCAGGGGAGCTGATGTGACTCAGTGGTTGAGCTCTGGTTTCCCGCATACAAAGTCCCAGGTTCAATTCCCGGCCCTGGTACCTTAAAAAAAAAGGAATCCCTAATCTTCTTCAGGAAACTAGCTCTTACTCTAGTATTATTTTAGTAAGGACAGCCCCATCTGGACAGCCAGCAACCTAAGGAGTCATCCTCAACATGTCCCTGTCCTCTACCCCACACCTCCAACTTATCACTGAGCCCTTTAATTTTGCTTCCTAAATATTAATTCTTCTTGAATCTTTCCCTTTTTTTTCATTCTCCTCTGCTACCACATCCTAGAGCAAGCTACATTCACATCTTATCTGGGCTGTCTGAACAATCTCCTAACTAATTTCCTCCATCTACTCTTGCTTTTTCTCAATTCGATCTGCTACTAAGTGATCTTTCCAAAACCCTTCAAGGCTTCCAATTGCTCCTGGGATAAAGACAGCAATCCTTCAAGTCCCTGCTTGGTCTAGTCCCTTTCTAACTCTAACTTTATTTTATGTCACACTTCCTCTCACTCTGCTCCAGCTTTGTTGGTTTTTGTTCCATCCCTTGTAATATCATACTCCCTCATACCACAGAACTTCTGTGAATGTTGCTTCAGCTTGTTGGAGTGGTGCTCCTTCTCTTTTCTACCCTAGGTAACTCTTATCCTCATTATCTTACTTCAAATGTTACTTCCTCACATTTTGCCTTCTCATATCACATGTCTCTCCGTCATGTCTCTCTGCTTATCTAGGTAGCACTTTTACATAAGGTCAAAGACTAGATCGATTGATCTATCTATTTTTAGAAAGTACTAGGGTTTGAATCTGGGACCTTGTAATGGAAAGCAGATCTCAAACCACTGCTACACCTGCTCCCCCTATATATATATATTTTTTTTTTTAATAAAATTTTATTGAAGTGTATCATTCATACATGGACGTACATAATAAGTGTATAGTAAGAGCTGGGGATTTATAAGACAAACATGCATCTCATCATACAAAGCTCCCATACATCTCCCCACCACTAACACCTTGCATTGTTGTGAAACATTGGTTATGAACTATGAAAAAGCATCATCAAAATATTACTATCAACTATAGCTCATATATTACATTTGGTGCATTTTTCCCTAACCTACCCCATTATTAATACTCTATATTAGTACTGTATATTGCTATCATTCATGAGAACATTCTCATATTTGTCCTGTTAACCACAGTCCATCTTGTACCACTGGAGTCCCTGTGTTACACTGTCCCATGCTTTGTACAGTCCATTCAAAGTATACATTCAGTGGCTCTCATTTTCATCACAGAGGTATGCTGTCATCACCTCAGTCAATTTCAGAACACTTTCATTACTCCAAAAGGAAAAATCCCATATCCCTTTATACCCTCCTATTGTTGTCCCTTAGAATTGAAATAATATCTTCTTGCCATTGCTGCAAAATATTTCAATATTGTTAACAATTGTCCATAACTTACATTAGTTATGATTTTCCCGTATATCACCATATTCTTAGGAGACCAGATCTATTTTTGTGCATCAAAGTATCCCTTGCACCCTGTACAACGACTGACTAGCACAGAGCGGGCATTCAAATAAATACTTAATTGAATAAATTTTCATTTATATTTAAGCTGGAATTGAATATCATCTTTCAAATAAATAGATGACAAAATGATGAAATTAAGATACCAAAGAAAGTCAGATTAAGGAAAGTCTGAGTACTTGAATAGCATGGCAACTATCTGAGTTTTAACTACTCAGGTGATAAGTTATAGTGCTCAGGTTAGAAAATATGAACCAAATGAAAAGTAAGAGTTAAACCATAAGTGCATTTTGTTTTGACACAATTACTTCAAATGCACACCAAAGGTCTCTAAATCTTGTTTACTTACTTGCTTTCTGGGCTTACTCATTTACACTTTCTAGGCTGTTCTCTTTCACTGGCCCACTGTTTTGCTCCAACAGTCCCTGTAACTGTCCTTTTTCATAGTCATCTTTGCCTGACCAGACTAGAGCTGACAGCTCTTCCTGGTTCCAATTTCTGTATCATTTATTTGCCTCATCTTTACCCTCTATCTCTAAAACACTCTCATCTTTTCAAGACCTATGCTTCTGGGGTTTGGAGGTTTATTTAGTTTTATTTTGTTTAGCAGTTTCACAAGGTTTTATATTATATATTACTAAAAATTAATATACCTTAATGCATACAAATAAGAAAGAAAAGCACAATTTACTCCTCCAGGAAAGTCTATGTATCTCTACTTAGCATAATGCATCCAAATGATTTATTTTATTGTCCTCCTTCAGCGTTAGGAGCTAAGATTCAGTATGGATTGGTACTAATAACGATACTGATGGTTAACCTTTATTTAGGAGTTATCATATGCCAGGCACTTTTCAGACCCTTTACATGTATTAATTTAACCCTCATCACAACACTATTGAGTAGGTGCAATTATTATCTCCATCTTACCTGTGAGGAAACTAGGCACAGAAAGATTACGGAAATTGCCACAAACATGCAGCTATAAAGTGGATGGGCTAGGATTCATACTTAAACATGCTGCTCCCAGAGTCTATGCTCTTAACTATTATCAGTACTGCTTCTACACTTGAGCTATTTCTTAAAAGCCTGAGCTTTTAGATTCATCAAGTCCATGCCATGTGTAAGATAATCTACAAAGTATATGAAGATAAGTAACATTTCCTGCCCTCATTGCATACAGTCTAAAAAGAGGTAAAGGAATAAAATAAGAATATGAATATGGATAACAGAAAGAATTTAAGTGATTTTAGGAAGGGGCTGAAAAAGTCCTATGAGTCTAAAGGAGGAAGATAATATCTGAGGGAGATAAAGAATTGTTCATTCAACAGTTATTTACTGAGAACCTATTATGTGTGGAGATAGGCTATAAGGATATGAGAATACGATACGGACCCCACCTCTCAAGGAGCTTATATTCTAGTCAAGAGAAAGTCTTCAAGAAAGTGAGGGTATTTGAGAAAGGCCTTGAATGATGAGTAAGATTTTAAAAGGGAGAGATGGGGAAGGCAAGAAATAAATATTTATGAGCATATTCTGCATACTACAACTAATAACCACGCAGTGAGTCAAATGAGCATGAGTCCCATTTTAAACCTTTATTTATATCCTGCAAATTTAAGAAAGAAAAAGGCAACTGTGACTGTATTACCTGCATGGAAAGTTGGGCATTCTGCATAAGAGTCAAACAGTATTTGATCCAGCATCTTGCTATCTCCCCTTTTCTTTGATGATAAAGCTCTGGCACATCTCCTTCAGTTTCAGTGGCTAAAATTACACATGTGATTTGTCTTAAGTTTATTATGTTCATAATTGCAATTTTCATTGTGTAGTGCATTCTTTTTTATATCACTTTTTCCTGATTATAAAAGTAACAAATTGTCACGAAAGCAGAGGGGGAAAAAAAACCCACCCAAAATCCTACTATCCAGAGGCACTTGCTGCTATTATTTTTACATATTGCTTTCCAGTTTTTTCTCATGTGTTTATTTTCTGTAGGTAAAAATTCAGTCACAAAGTATATTCAATTTTGAATCTATTACTTTACCATATGATTAAAATCATTTTAAGTACAACATTATATGCATTTAGAGTTCCATACTTTATGTATCCATCCTTCTAATAATGGGCATTCAATGCTTCCAATTCTTCATTGTTACAAACAACTCTAAAAATGAAGATCTCTGTGCATAAATCTATCTGAATTTTGGATTATTTCTGTAGGACAGATTCCTAGAAGTGGAATTTACTGGGTCAAAAGAGCTTACATAATTTTAAATGTTCTCAAAACATATTGCCAAATTATTCTTAACAAAACTCCAACAAACAGTGTACAAGGGTGTTCAGTGAAAGCATTTGGAAAACACTGGACAGTATCATTTTTTCAGTCTTTTGTTTTGAAGAGTAAAACAAAATGTTATCTCATTCATGTTTTAATTGTTATTAAATTTTTTGAACAAGTGCCTTTTAGACCTCAATCTACAATTAATTCAATGTATAAAAAACACTGAGAAAAAATCATTTAATTTTTAATAATATACATTCCCCTAACTCTTCCTAGCCTCTGCACTCTCCTGATCCAGTTAGAAGGAACATCTGTATAGAAAATGTGATATTTTCAAGTCTAAAATCTCTTAGGTTGAAGACTGCAACAGTGAGTTAGAGAACCAAACAGAAGATAAAGAAAATTATGAACTTACTACAAAACCTGTTAAATGACTCAAATACATATGTTAACTGATTTTTTAATACTAAATAAAGACTGAGGAATTGTTCCAGATTAAAGAAAACTAAAGAGATGTGACAACTAAATGCTACTTGTAATCTTAAACTGTTTAATCCTGTACCAGGAAAGCATTGCTACAAAGGATACTGTGGGGACAACTGATGAAATGAAAGTACATACTATAGATAAAAGAATATATCAATGTTACATTTCCTGAATTTGATAACTGTTCTGATTATCAAAAAAAATCTTGTTCTTAGGAAACATACACTGAAGTACTAAAGGGTAAAAGGGTCTGATGTGTGCAATTGTCTCTCAAATGGTTCAGAAAGAAAAATGAAATATGATTGCAAATGAGGCAACTACAAAAAATAGATGAATTTAGGAGGCAGGCATATGGTACTTCTTCATTCTATTCTTGTAAGTTTTCCAAAGTTTAAAACTATTTCAAAATGAAAAGTTTTTTAAAAGCTAGATAATGAAACATACACATATAAACTTACTGTCTTCTGTGGCTGGGATCTTTCCAGTTTGACCAAAAATGACATTAGCAGCTGATAAACAGTGCCTGGCCTCCATAAAGCATAGCTGTTGGGGAAATAAACAAGAGTGAATGCAGCCTGATCTGCAATTAATACTGCATAAACAGTCTTATATGACAAAAAGTATAAAATCAAGGAAAAACCACTCCTGAGGAGACCCTGTATAGTAGTTAAACATTAAGAAGGTACAAAAGACATATGATAGTATTGTTTGGCTAAAAAATTATATCCAAGATTAAAATAATAATGCCTCATTCTCTTAATAATAGCCCAAAATGGCTGACAGACAACTGCTGATGGAAAGGTAGCTCTCCTCTTGTAATCAGTAAATATATAGGACCGTTATCATTCTAAACTCCAGCTACCTCAGATAGTCCTTTAGGTTCAGTCTGAATAACAAAGTTTCATGCATGATAAATTCTTAGACCATTTACATTCTATCAGAGGATTTGAGGACTTAATTTTTATTATTAATAGCTTTTCTGAAAGAAATTCTAAGGGATAATACTTTAAACATAGGGCGAATTTATAGAACCAGCATTCACAAAATGCTTAGAAAGGATAGAGGTCCCATGAGGATATGATGGCAGGTAACCAGAGAGATGAATGAAGGAACTTTGACAAGCAAAGAATGACCAACATTTCAGAAAGGCTTTGAATTAGAAATACAAATAAAAGTAATTTCTATTGTCAGGATATGTTCATAAGGATTAATGAACATCTGGTGGGGAAAGATCTTAAAAGGGTTTTTAGCATTAGAAATTCTTAGGGACCAAAGGAATAAATGGGTCATTTAAGAGTATCACCAGCACGATTCTAAGTCATTCTGATAAATGACTAAGAGCTCAAACTTTGTTGCTGTGTAACAGTTCAGAAGAAATATGCCATAAAGACCCTAAATTAGAGTGAGAAGAAGTATTTCCAATTTAGAAAAATTACCAAAGAAGTTAATTCCAAAAAGTAACTGAAATACATCACATGCTTTTATCAAAGCCCACATTTAACAGTCAATTTCCTTAGACAAATTCTCATAGCCACCAGATTACCAGAGCAAAAAGATAAAGTTATATCTGCAACAAGATAAAAACTGCAATTTAAGGCAACATCTCCTAAAATGAATCGAAATAGTGTGCCTAGATCAAAAAAGAATTGGTCTTAAGTAATAGCATGTAATTTTAGGGGCTATCAACACGTAAGAAAGAATGATACAACTCATGATTTTATGCCTCAAATGATTAAGTCCAAAAAAGCAAAAAAAAAGTTTAATATACTGATAAATTTTGAGGTATTTTTCTGTCCAATTTTATATCATTAAATACAAGCTACCTGTTTTTAAAGGATGACATTTTCTACATTCTATTGCTTCTATTTTAATATTTTTTGGTACTTTGTTAAGATAATTGCTTTGAGGAATTTACCTTATTGATGTAAAATTGTGACAAGGTAGCAGCATTAATAGCCCACTCTATAGGATGGTAGGCATTGTGCTCAAGCTGGCGTTTTAAGGTACTGTGGCAATAATGAGCAGCCTTCTCAAACATTTCCATATGCTGGTAGACTTGAGCCAGGTAATATAAGTTATGAGTATAAACCTTCTCAAATCTGTGAAGAAAAAATAGTTAATATTTGCATAATAGTTTACATTTGATAAAGAACGCTCACACATATTTCTCATTCAATCGTCCCACCAACCCCTTAAGCAGGGTATGGAGACATAAGTAAACTGAGCCTCAGCGTTGACCAAGGTCACATAGCCAGTTAGTGGCAAATAGAGGTCTGAAGTCATGTTAGAATCCAAAGTCTACATCCTTTTTAAGGGCCTCAAAGTAGAAAACATTAGGCTTCTGTGGACAATCATCTTATTTATACTATGTTGAAGTATCTGTGAAGGCTGATTTCTGTAACTCCCCACCTTTTTGATCGCTCTTGTTCAGTAAGTTTTTCTTCTTCAGGAAGAAAATGTTCAGTAGGATCAAGAGGAGAACCCCCAATCTACAATTAAAGAAAACAAAAGCTCTTTAAAATTTTATATTGTAAATATCGAGCGCCCTCTTCTGGCAGAAACAGTGCTTAATACACTTCATGTTTTACTAGTTCACTTTAATGTTACTCAAGTAATTTTCTCTACCATAAAATCTGAGTAAGTCAAACAAATAAAAGATTACCTACAAACTCATACTTAACAAAATTTTAACTACTGTTGCAGTTAAATTGAAAATGCACACAAAAAACTACCAATTTGATTTAGAGATATATAAACCTTCAAGTATTTTGTTTTAATTTTGTCTAGTGAAAAGGGCTTTTAAAACCTACATAAGCACAACAAATAGGAAAAATGTATACATCCTTAGAGTAACATTGTACTAAACAGCCCACCAATGAAAATCAAACCAAAATTTTGAATGTTTATCCTAATTTTTTTGCTAAAGTAAACAAGGAAAGTACATAGATTACCCCCTTTGAATGCTGGTACATGAAAACCAGAGAGTCCATTGTTTACGATCTCATCTAAGTCTTCCAAAAGAGCAGAACTGCTTAACTTCTGCCTTATTCTACTTCCATGAGGACAGTCCCATCTGTAAGCCCACCCTTGTTTTGAAGTGAATTTGCCACAATGCTTTCTATTAAAAAAATGTGATCTTATTTTTTATAGATCTGGGTGCAAAAACTGAAAGCATCACAGCTTGGGCTCCTAGAAGTCACAAAAAGCAAAAAACACTAAGACATTACACAAGGGATAAGTAATTCCTCAGAGACCTCCTCAAGGCCAAAGACTATTGACGCACTCGTGCCTGTCTGCATGAGAGGAATTAATCAAGGTATTATTTTATGTACATACTTCACTGTTATGACTGTCACACTTCATTTGTAATATAAATCAGCCTCTTAAATAAAACTGAGTTACAGCTAAGTACAAAGAGTCTTGTAAATAGGTGTTGTTTCCACACTAATACTAATTTTAAGTGAAATACTATAGGTGCTTGGTATCCTCACATTTTAAATGAACAATTTCATGTACAAGAGCATGGGCCTGAAAACATGGAAGGAGACTATCATCTCACTTTGGCTTTGTGGTGCTCTGCTCCTTAGGCATTTGGGGAGTGGGGGTAGGGGAAGTTAAAACGCCAAGATAGGCGGCAGACTTGGCCCAGTGGTTAGGGCGTCCGTCTACCACATGGGAGGTATGCGGTTCAAACCCCGGGCCTCCTTGACCCGTGTGGAGCTGGCCCATGCACAGTGCTGATGCATGCAAGGAGTGCCATGCGTAGGGGAGACCCACGCGCAAGGAGCGCGCCCCATAAGGAGAGCCACCCAGCGTGAAAGAAAGTGCAGCCTGCCCAGGAATGGTGCCGCCCACACAGAGAGCTGACACAACAAGATGACACAACAAAAAGAAACACAGATTCCCGTGCCACTGACAACAACAGAAGTGGACAGAGAAGACACAGCAAATAGACACAGAGAACAGACAACTGGGGTAGGGGTGGGGGGAGGGGAGAGAAATAAAAAAAATAAAACGCCAAGGTAGAAGAACCATGAATTTTTCAGAGATTACTTCAAAATAAAAAGTTTACAGAACAAAGGAATGAGTGTATATGGAAAGACGAGAGGTCCAAAGACTGAAATCTGGGTACACCGGTGTTCAGAAGCTGGGGAAATAAGGAAGATGCATTAAAGATTGAGAAGAAGGAAAACAAGACAATTGTGGTATTATGCAAGCCAAGTAAAAAAAGTGTTTCAGGGAAGAGAGACTGATCAACTGTGCCAAATGCTACTGACAAGTCAAATGAAGACTAAGAATTCACCACCGACTTCACATAGAACACTAGTGAACTTGACATTTATTTTTTTAACACTGAATTTTTAAATCCTCTAATTTGGGAATATATTCCTTTGGAAGAAAAGTGTTTAGGGCCTATAAAACACATGTTCTAAACACACATTTTAAAATTCCTTATGGGATCATGTTGACTTGCTCCAATCTTTGCCCTCAACAGGAAGGAGCTTGCTGTCGGCAGGGACCATATTTTACTTAACCTATTATAGATAAGAGAGTCCTCTCTATACTGCCTGCCCTTAGAGGAGCACTTCACACTAGTGTTTTAGGCTAAGTTCACCTCCTCACTGAGGCAGTAGAGTCTAGCAGGTAGCAAAAGGCGTTCAGGAGCCAGATTGCAGGGGTTGGAATCCCAGATCCACTGCCTACTAGTTTATATTCTTGGGCAAGACACTTAATCTCTTGTGCTTCTGTTTCCTTGTCTATAAAATAAGGTTAATTATAGTACCTACTGCAGAAGGTTGTTATGAAGATTAAATGAGTTATTATTTGTAAATCACTTTTAACAGAGCCTGGAACATAGTAAGTACTGTAAGTATTTATTACATAAATGAAACATCTCTCTGACTTGTAAGATTTTGTCTTGTAATCCCCCAAAACCTAATAATGAATATCTTTTCATAATTGTTTAGTGGATGGGCTCAGTGTCCTTCTGACCTGCCTACCTAAAGTAGCTCACTAAGTTTTTTTTTTCTTTTCTTTTTTTATTTTTCACTAACTTTTCATGTACTGAATTTCAGAAGGGTTACACAGGTAAGAAATCATTGAAAAAGCATTGCTCTGAAACAGTGGTTCTCAAAATGCAGTATCTAGACCAGCTTTTTTTTTTTTTAAGGTAAGGTGGCCAGGGATTGAACCTTGACCTTGACCTTGACCTTGTATGTGGGAAGGTGGCACTCAACCATTGAGCCACATCGGCTCTTGAGTTGATTTTTTCATTTGTTTGCTTGTTGCTTGTTTTTACTCTTGTTTTTAGGAGGCACCAGGGACCAAACCTGGGACCTTCCATGTGGGAAGCAGGTGCTCAACTGCTTGAGCCACATCTCTTCCCCATCTAGACCAGCATTAACATCTCTAGGGATCTTGTCAAAAATGCAAATTCTCGGGCCCCTCCCAGAACTACAGAATCAAATGTTTGGGGGTGATGCATAGCATTCTGTGTTTCAGCAAGCCCTCCAGGTAATTCTGATGTATGCTAAAGATTGAAAACCACTGCATCAGAGATTTCAAATTTTACTCAAGTAGTTCTTGCTTGTTTTCCTTTAAGAACTGCTTTCCCCGTGGAAACCAAAATAGAATTTTTAGGTTATAAATGTAAACATGCAAATATCAAGTTTTTGAAGATAACATTAGAGGGAAGTAGATGTGACTCAACCAATTGGACTACCCGGACCTCCTGGTGAAGGCATGCTGGCCCGTGTGGTGAGCTGGCCCACACAGAGTGCTGCCCTGCGCAGGAGTGCTGCCCCGCGCAGGAGTGCAGGCCCATGTGGAGAGCTGGCACGGCAAGATGATGCAACAAAAAGAGACACAGAGGAGAGATAAATAGAGACGTGGCAGATCAGAGAGCTGAGGTGGCGCAAGAAAATGATCACCTCTTTCCCATTCTGGAAAGTCCCAGGATTGGTTCCTGGAGCTGCCTAATGAGAATACAACAGACACAAAAGAATATAGAGTGAATGGACACAGAGAGCAGACAATGGAGGGAAAGGGGAGAAATAAATAAATCTTAAAAAAAAAAAGATAATATTAGAATAATATTTCCTTTTTCTTGTATTTTGACTAAGGTTATCATTAGAACCTATCCAAGGATTTTTTTTTTTAATCCAAAGTCTAAATTTAATATATAATAATTGTGGCTATCAGATGACTTCCTAAACAGCTCTATAGATAGATTCCTGGGTATATCAAAGAGTCATATTGATATTATAACTGAGGAATTCTTAACTATCAATTCTTGATTAGTTTCAATCAAAACTAAAAATTTGACATGCAACATACCTCTTTCATATATTGATTATATAGCGCTTCTGATGATTCAAGATAAGTTTGTGCAGTTTCAATTTCTTCTCTTTCAGACCACAAGATACCTAGATTATTCTGGAAAATAAAGAAAAACAAATTATGATAATATAAGACTTCCAATTAAAGTAACTTTCATGGTTTCAAAATCAATATTTATTGATCAAAAAGTATAGAATTTGATTATTAACAATGAATTAATTTTTCATAATACTGTTCTTACTAATGGAAAAGGTGGTCAACTAAGATGGCCCCCCGTGACCCCCACCTCCTGGTAAGCATGCCCTTGAGTATCTCTTCCTCTTGTGTATTGGCTGGCTTTAGTGATATGCCTCTAACAAATAAAAATAGCATATGTAATGGGTTGTTTCTTTCAAGATTAGGTTACAAAACACTGTGACTTCAGTCCAGCAATTCCACTTCTAGGTATATACCCAAAAGAATCGAAATCAGGGACTAAAAAGTGGAAGCATCCCAGTGTTGCCGCCTTTCTCCGCCCCTCCTCCCCTTTCAGCCCCCGCCGCCCTTCCCGCCAGTCCCGCCCATATTGCCAACCTACAATCTGCCCTCTTCCCCAGTAACTGCTTACCTCAGGTCTATCCATCAGCTTCAGCCTGTCCACAGCCGCCCCTTAGCCAACCCTCCCTTCATCACGCCCCTCCCTCTACCCAACCCTATATAGCTAAGTGTACTTCCGTAATAAAGCAGACCTGTTCTTGCGCTCAAGCGGTCTCCGTGGTTTTTCCTCAACCGTGCGTCCCCCACGCCTGGAGAGCCGGTGCTCCATCTTGGAGCACCCCCCGCCGGCTGCCTGGCAGGAGCAAGCCCCCCCAACTCTTGGGCCTGAGCGAGGACGAAACCCTCTCGCTCAGCTACATCCCAGTGTCCATCAACAGGTAAATGGATAAGCAAAATGTAGCATATACACACAATGGAATATTATTCATTCTTAAAAAGGAATCAAGGTCTTATATATGCTACAACATGGATGAACCTTTAAAATATCATGTTGAAATGAAATAAGTCAGACACAAAAGGACAAATATTGTATAACTGCACTCAAATAAAATACCTAGAATAAGCAAATTCATTGAGAAAGTACATCAGAGGTCACCAGGGGCTGAGGGGTAGGGGAAGACAGAAGAATGGGGAGTTATTGCTTAATGGATACAGAGTTTCTGTTTGAGATGATTAAAAAGTTTTGATAAGGGAAGCGGATGTGGCTCAACTGATATAGAGTGTCCGCCTGCCATATGGGGGGGTCCAGGGTTCAAACCCAGGGCTTCCTGGCCCATGTGGTGAGCTGGCCCACGCACAGTGCTGATGCGTGCAAAGAGTGCCATGCCAAGCAGGGGTGTCCCCCACATAGGGGAGCCCCATGTGCAAGGAATGCACCCCGTAAGGAGAGCCGCCCTGTGTGTGTCACACGGAGAGCTGACACAGCAAGAGGATGTAACAAAAAGAGACAGATTCCTGGTGCCGCCAAGTGCAAGTAGATACAAAAGAACACACAGCGAATGGACACAAGAGAGCAGACAACAGGGGGAAGGGGAAGAGAAATAAATAATAAATCTTAAAAAAAAAATTTTTGGTAATGGATATTGGTGATAGTGGCACAATACTGTGACTGTATTTGATAGAGCTGAATTGTATACATATAAGTGGTTAAAATGGAAAATTTTGTGTTGTATATATGTTACCACAATAAAAATTAAAACAAAAACAAGTATAACACTGTGGCTTCCATTTTGGGTGCTTCCTCTCACTGTCTCTCTGAGAGAAGTCAACTGCCATGTTGCGAGTCACCCTATGGATTGTTTAAAATCAGGTCAGTTTGTCCCCTACGGCATGACTCTTTTATCAGGTTCTCACAGGGCCTGTGACAATGGTCAGAACTCAAGACTGGAGGCCTAGCTCCCCTTTAGACTATGAGGTTAGACTGCTTCTTATCCTTTGGGATAGCCCTTCAGGCACAAAGATATTTCTGAGGCTTGGCTTCTATCATCTACTTTTTTTTGCTGTTGTTTTCTTTTTTTTTCTGACTTCCACTATCTTTGGCTCACTTCCTTATGGAAGGGAACAGGACAAGGAATTTTTTTGAGGTACTGGGGGCCAGCATTCAACCACTGAGTCATATTGGCTTCCCTGAGTTGTTTTTTTTGCTTTTTTGCTTGTTTGGCATCAGGAACCAAACCCAGGACCTCCCATGTGGAAGGCGGGCACTCTTCTACCTGAGACACATCCACTCCCAATGTAGAGATTTTTTCCCCCTAAGATTTACTTTATTTATCCCCCCATTGTTTTGTGCTTGCTGTCTCCTCTCTGTCCATTTGCTGTGTGCTGTGTCTGCTTGTCTTCTCTTTAGAAGGCACCAGGAACTGAACCCAGGACCTCCATGTGGGAGAGACACACTCAATCACTTGAGCCATCTCAGCTTCCTTCTTAGTTGTTTCTCATTCTTTCCTCTTTGTGTCTTGTTATGTCAGCTTGCTGCACCTGCCTATCATGCCAGCTCACTGTCTTGCTCATTTTCTTGAGGAGTCACCAGGAACCTCCCATGTGGTAGGTGGGATCTCAATCGCCTGAGCTACATCCATTCCCAATGCAGATTCTTTTTTTCGTTTCAAGATTTATTTTATTTATTTCTCCCCAAGTCCTCATTGTTTGCATTTGCTGTGTCCATTTGTTGTGTGCTGGTCTTCTCTTTCTAGGAGGCACTGGGAATTGAACCCAGGACCCATATAGGAGCAAGGTACTGATCGCCTGAGCCACCTCCGCTCCCAGAGATTCTTAATCTTGGATCCATAGACCCCCAAGGAGCCCATGAAGAGAATTCAGAGTCTATGAACTTGGATGCAAAAAAAATTACAATTTAATTTCATTAATCTCCTCCTTAAATTTAGCACTTCTTTCGATGATGACTATAAGTGTTTCCGTTTCCTAGCTATAAGAACAAATACTATACAATGGTTTGGCTTAGCAAGGCTTTATTGGCTCTCGGTTTCAGAGGCTAGAAGGCTTTTTCCTCTCCAAGTCTATATATCTTTTGGCTGGCCGGCAATCTTTGGGGTTCCTTGGCTTTTCCGTTACATGGCAATGCACATGGAGATGTCTTCTCCTTTCTCCTCTGGGTTCTAATTTCCGTTGACTTCTAGCTTCTGGCTTTTCCTTTCACCCTGCTTATAAAGAACTCCAGTAATCTGGATTACAGCCCAACCTGATTCAGTTGGCCATGCCTTAACTGAAGTAACAACATCTTGAAGAGTTCGTATTTAAAATGGTTCCATACTCACAAGAATGTGGACCAAGGCCAGGTACATATCCAAACTGAAGTACACAATTCAATCCATCACAGCAATAAGCACACTGCAATGGTATTATAGTACCTGTGACTGTGAGCAATAGAAATAAAAATATCTTCATATCACATTATAGCTTATAGATATCTCAAAATATCATTTAAATTCATTACCTCTTCAAAATTATAGAAGTTATTAGATAACAACCAATAGATATTGCTAGTTAATATGTTTTAAAACACAGAGATTGCTATATTACACATTTGTTTTAAAAATTATTTTGATAACTGTATTTTCATATTTTTTGTTTCTTTTTGTAACCTTATATATTTTATTTTATGCATTTAAAATTATTATTCTATTTTATGAAATACAGGCTTCCCAGGCTGCCAAAGGTGGATATGGCACAAAAATGGTTTAGAAACTCCACAGTTGAGAGGTAACTTGATCATTCCACTGAAACATAGCTGTGGTGGTTTGGAGGGATATACCCCAGAAAAGCATGTTCTTTTTTTTTGTCTTTATTTATTTTTTTAATATTACATTAAAAAAATATGAGATCCCCATATATCCCCCACCCCCCAAAAGCATGTTCTTAAACTGAATTTGTTACTGTGGGTGTGAACCCATTGTAAACAGGACCTTCCAGTGAGGTTACTTCAGTTAAGGTGTTCCCCAACTCAATCAGAATGGGTCTTGATCCCATTACTGAAGGCCTTACAGGGAAGGCCATAGAGAGAGAGAAGCCAGAGGAAGTAG
Source organism: Dasypus novemcinctus (assembly GCF_030445035.2). Taxonomy (NCBI): domain Eukaryota; kingdom Metazoa; phylum Chordata; class Mammalia; order Cingulata; family Dasypodidae; genus Dasypus; species Dasypus novemcinctus. Next base: position 77,946,351 of record NC_080678.1, on the reverse strand, counting down.
CCAGAAGTGAAAGTCAAGGGAACCCAAAAGATAAGGCCGCCATGTGCAGTGCCTCATGACAAAAAAACAAGGACCAAGGTTCACAGCAGCCAGTCCCAGACACCACAACCTTCTGGGAGAAAGCACTGCCTTGATGATGCCTTGATTTTGACTTCTCCTAAACCTCAAAACCATGAACCAATAAATTCCCATTATTTAAGTCAATCCATTACGTGGTATTAGTTTCAACACCAAAGAAACAAAAACAAGAGCTCTCCAGTGTTCTGGCTCTACTTAATATATCCATCCTATAATATTAGAAAAGTGCTTATCTAGTCCTCTAGAACAGCGGGTCATACTTAACACTGTATGAGATTGGACAGCCTTCCCCCTCTGTATTATCTGTGAAATCCTTTGTAGGATACTGATGAGGCTTGAAGGTGCCACTGTGAACTAATTGTTCTGCCTTTTCAGCTTCAGATAATATCATCTCCCTTAACCATCATTTCCTAACCTTAGAAATGGATCTGCAAGTCACCTTTTCTCACTCCCGAGCACAACCTATTTGTCCTCTGATTACAGTGCTTGAGAAGCTTCATTTGGCCATGTCACCAGCAAGCCCCATCCCAGCACACTGCACCTAGCCTCAACAGTCTTGAGACTCACCTAGTACTAGGAACAGTTGGGTTTGCCAGACTCTATTTTGATAGGGGAATGCTTATGGCCACATAAATCCAGGGTAGACTAGAGCATAGAATGCAAAATCTTGGATGTGTGATAAATCTTAAATCAGGTTGAACGTCCAGAAATGACTAAGATTCCTCTTTTGGATCATGACCCATGAGGTCCTGAAGGTAAGGACCATGCAAGGGACCTAGAACTGATTTCCATTTTCAAAATTAAAATAGCTTTAGTGTTTTATTAAATGGTTTTTTTATCTAATCATAAGACAGTAAGAAAACATAGAAAGTGAAAACCACTGATAAGCCTATATCACAGAGGTAATTGCTATTGATAATTTATGTAATGCATCTTTCACACAGCATCACCAGTCCTTGCCCTCAGGATAACCAAACCATGTAGAGAAAATGTAAAAAATAAAAATAAAAACACCAAAAAAGTACTATGGCGAATTCTGCCAAACATCTAAGGAAGAAATAATATCAGCTTTACACAAAGTCTTCCAGGAAAGTGAAGAGGACAGAACACTTACCATGTAATTCTATGAGGCCAGCATTACCTTGATATTAAACCAAAGACAAAAGAAAAAAGAAAACTATAGACTGATATCCTTCATGAACATAGATGCAAAAAAAAAACTTTTTTTGAGGCACTGGGGCTGAGGATTAAACCCTGGACCTCGTATATGGGAAGCCAGCACTTAACTACTGAGCTACATCAGTTCCCATGAGTCGGCCCCTTCAATCCTTTGCTTGTTGTTTGTTTTTGTTTTTAGGAAGCACTGGAGACTGAACCCTGGACCTCCCATGTGGGAAGCAGTGCTTGAAACACTTTCATTCCTGATGCAAAAATTGTAAACAAAATTTTAGTGAACTGAATCTAATAATATATAAAAAGGATAACACATACGACCAAGTACAGTTTATCCCAGGATTGCAAGTTTGGTTTAACATTGGAAATATCAGTAAAATTCACAATTATATCAAAAGACTAAAAAAATTAAAAACATGATCATCTCAGTAAATGCAGCAATGAAGTAATGACAGAGTGAAAGAAGTCAGACCAAAATGAGAGTATACACAGTAAGATTCCATTTATATAAAATTCTAGAAAGTGAGAAAGAGGAAGGAAAGAAAAGGGGAGGAAAGAATAAAGAAGGGAGGGGATTTCAAAGGAACACAAGGAAACTTGATGGTGATGGATACATTCTTTTTTTTTTTAAGATTTATTTTATTTATTTCTCCCTACCTTCTTATTGTTTGCCTTCGCTGTGTCTGCATTGCTGTGTGCTGGTCTTCTTTTTAGGAGCACTGGGAATTAAACCTGGAACCTCCAATATGGGAGAGAGACACCCAATCGCATGAGCCACCTCTGCTTCCTGCTTTGTTGTAGCTCTCATGTTTTCCTCGTGTATCTTGTGTCATCTTGTTGCATCAGCTCACCATGCCTGCCCATCACATCAGCTTGTTGTCTTGCTCGCCTTCTTTAGGAGGTACCAAGAACTAAATCTGGGACCTCCCACGTGGTAGGCAGGAGCTCAATCACTTGAGCCACATCTGCTTCCCTATTCATTATCTTGATTGCAGGGATTGCTTCACAGGCATAAATATATGTCAAAACTCATTGAGAGGGAAGCAGATGTGGTTCAAGAGATTGAGCTCCTGCCAATGACATGGGAGGTCCCAGGTTCGGTTCCGATGCCTCCTGGAGAATATGAGCAAGACAAAGAGTTGGTGTGATGGGCAGATGTGGCAAGCTGACACAACAAGATGATGCAACAAGAAGACACAAAAAGGAAAGACAATGAGAGGCACAACAAAGAAGGGAGCTGAGGTGGCTCAAGTAATTGAGTGCCTCTCTCCCACATAGGAGGTCCCAGATTCAGTTCCTGATGCCTTTTAAAGAGAAAACAAGCATACAGCAAATGGACACAGAGAGCAGAGAGCAAGGGGTGGGAAATAAATTTTTTTAAAAAAACCTCATTGAGAGAGGGAACGGATGTGGCCAAGAGGTTGAGCACCTCCTTCTCATACGGGAGGTCCCAGGTTCGGTCCCCTGTGCCTCTTAAAAACAAAAAAACAAACAATAAGCAAAACGAACCAAAAAACCAACTGAGAGGAGCTGATGTGACTCAGCAGTTGAGCACCAGTTTCCCATATACAAGGTCCCAGGTTCAATCCCCAGCCCTGGTATCTCAAAAAAAAAAAAAAAAAAAAAAAAGAAACAACTCATAGAGACCTTTTACATTCTTGAGGATAGAACGTAATACTGGGGTGGGGAATGGAGTACACAATTTTAGTTGCAGGAGACAGATGAAGGCGAAATTAGTTTGTATAAGGATAAGAAATTACAAAATAGGAATAATAATAGTTTTAAGCATAGGATTATTGTGAAGATTAAATGAGATCATATAGGGAAACGGACTTTGGCCCAGTGGTTAGGGCGTCCGTCTACCACATGGGAGGCCCGCGGTTCAAGCCCCGGGCCTCCTTGACCCGTGTGGAGCTGGCCCATGCGCACTGCTGATGCGCGCAAGGAGTGCCGTGCCACACAGGGGTGTCCCCCGCGTGGGGGAGCCCCACGCGCAAGGAGTGCACCCATAAGGAGAGCCGCCCAGCGCGAAGGAGGGAGCAGCCTGCTGAGGAATGGCGCTGCCCACACTTCCCGTGCCGCTGACGACAACAGAAGCGGACAAAGAAATAGACAAAGAAACAAGACGCAGCAAAAAGACACAAAAAACAGACAACCGGGGGAGGGGAGGGGAATTAAATAAAAATAAAAATAAATCTTTAAAAAAAAAAAAAAAAATGAGATCATATAAAGTACCAGGCAAAGTTTTCAGCACACAAGGATTGAACTAATATTCAAATATTTTGCTGCTGCTATTATTATTGTTATTATTGTCGCTGTTATATAACACTTTCTTGGAAATGAAAGAACCTCCTAATGATAAAAAGAGAATGAAGAAAAGGATCAAAATAAAGAATTGGAAATGGAAAAAGAAAAACTCATCAAACTGTATACTTCCAATAGATGCAGTTTACTATCTGTCAGTTGTACCTCAATAGAGCTATAAATAACAATAACAACAACAGCAGCAGAAGATACATGTATAATGTGGGAGAGAGGAGAATAATCTACTAACTTCTGAGAGAATTGTACTAAAGTGAAGAAATTACAATTTCACTTAGGAAGGCTGTTTTAGTTTCCTAGGCTGCTTAAGCAAATATCATGAAATGGGTCAGGTTAAACAATGGGAATTTATTTGCTTTCGGTTCTTAAAGAAAATCCAAATCAAGCCATCATCAAGGTGATGCTTTCTTCCCAAAGACAGGAAGACTGGCGTCTGGGGCTGGCTGCTGGCTATTCTTGGTTCTTAGTTTGTCACATGGCAAGGCACATGTGGTGTCTCCGGGTATCTCCCTTCTCTTCCAGATTCCAGTGATGTTCAGCTTCTGGCTGCTCCCTCTGTGGCTTTCTCTCTCTATCTCTGCATGTCATTCTGCTTATAAAGGAATCCAGTAACAGGATTAAGACCCTTCCTGACTGGGCTGTACTACACTTTGATTGACACAACCTCATCAAAGGATCCTACTTACAAAACAATGGGTTCATACTTATAGAAATGGATTAGATGTAAGAACATGTTTTTCTGAGGTACATACAACTTCAAACCACAATGGCAATACCAATATATACAGATGACAACAGGAAACAGAAGGAAAACCAGAGCAAAATCATTCCTAAGGCCCACAGAACCAAGTGAAGATAGAAGGGGACAGTCTCTTTTGATAATCTAAATATGAGTCCAGATTCTGTAGTTCTATAGTTCCACAGGACGAAGAACCCAGACTGAGACAAAGCAGTCAGAATATCCTGAATCCCCATGAACTCAGGCTCTCAAACTGTTTCCTATACATACATCCACATGACCACATGAGTGTGCATATACTGCACGTAGTCTTATACAGATATGTAATTATTCTACAAAATTCCAAATATGCGTTATAGTCCTCCCTATTATTATTAACAATTTTCAGTTCACAAATATAAATCATTATTTTTAATGGTTGTATACTGTTCTGTATGGATGTACTAGCCATACCTGATATTTAACTATAACTGATATTTGTATTATCTTCCTTTTATTAAATCAACATCCATGTTCACATACTGTGATGATTTGAAGCTATATGTACCCCAGAAAGACATGTTCTTAAAGTTTATCCATTCCTGTGGGTGTGGTCCCATTGTAAGTAAGACCTTTTGACTAGGCTACTTCAGTTATGGTGTGGCCCACCTCATTCAGGATGGGTCTTAATCCTCTTACTGGAGACCTTTTTAAACAGAATGAAGGAGAGGGCGGCGGACTTGACCCAGTGGTTAGGGCATCCGTCTGCCACATGGGAGGTCCACAGTTCAAACCCCGGGCCTCCTTGACCCATGTGGAGCGGGCCCATGAGCAGTGCTGATGCGCACAGGGAGTGCCCTGCCACACAGAGGTGTCCCCACGTAGGGGATCCCCACGCGTGGGTAGTGCGCCCCGTAGGGAGAGCTGCCCAGCGCGAAGGAGGGTGCAACCTGCCCAGGAATGGTGCCGCACGCGCGGAGAGCTGATACAACAAGATGACACAATGAAAAAAAAAAAGAAACACAGATTCCCGTGCTGCTGACAACAAGAGAAGCGGACTGAGAAGACGCAGCAGGTGGACACAGAGAAGGGACAACTGGGGTGGGGGGGGAAGGGGAGAGAAATAAAGAAAGAAAAAAAAAAGAAGAAAAAAAAGAAAAAGAAAAGAAAAAGGGTGGTGGACTTGACCACAAAGGAATGAAAAAAATTAAAATAAAAAAAAAAAGAATGAAGAGAGAGAGAGAGAGAGAGAGTCATTGCAAGCAAAAGCAGAGATCAACAAAACCCAAAAAAGAAGAGAGAGACTAGTAGATGCGCCATGTGCCTTCTTTTGTGGCAGAGGAGCTAAGGATTGCCAGCAGCCAGTCTTCGGGAAGAAAGCACTGCCTTGACGATGCCTTGATTTGGACATTCTTCCAGACTCTAACTGTAAGCAAATAAATTCCCATTGCTTAAACCGAACCATTTCCTGGTATTGCTTTGAGCAAAATCTCAAACACATATCTTTACATATCTGACCAAATAGATTTTTGAATATATTATGTGGAATTTTTAAGTCAAAGTGTTGACTCAAGAGTTTTGGTACATAATGATCTCCAGAAAGATTCTATATATTCATATTTCCAATAGCAATAAATGATAACATCCATTTCCTCAAAGTTTCTCCAACACTGAGAGAAATCAGTATCTTTAATGATCTCTGCCAGACTAATATAATTTTTCTATTTTATTCTTTTAGTTTGCTTTCTTTTATTAGTGAGGTCAAATTGCTCTTCAGATATAGTAAATATTAAATGTAATTAAGATGCTGTATTGTGGCACTGCCACTGGAATAAAGAGATCAATGACACTTGACTTTGACACAGACTAGTACAAACAGAACCTAGTTAAATTACTGTTACCATACTGTTTTAGTACTTGGTAGGGTAGCTTTAATGCATTACTTTTCATGTTTTTATATTCACTTCTCTTTATTCTTTCAGATAAATATACTCATTTTGTCAAGTGATTTCAGCAGTAATTACATTAGACCTATAAATGAATATCAAGATAATGATGTTTTTATATTTATTTATTTTTTTTTAAAGATTTATTTATTTATTTAATTTCCCCCCCCTCCCCTGGTTGTCTGTTCTTGGTGTCTATCTGCTGCGTCTTGTTTCTTTGTCCGCTTCTGTTGTCGTCAGAGGCACGGGAAGTGTGGGCGGCGCCATTGCTGGGCAGGCTGCACTTTCTTTTCACGCTGGGCGGCTTTCCTCACGGGCGCACTCCTTGCGCGTGGGGCTCCCCCACGCGGGGGACACCCTTGCGTGGCACGGCACTCCTTGCGCGCATCAGCACTGCGCATGGCCAGCTCCACACGGGTCAAGGAGGCCCGGGGTTTGAACCGCGGACCTCCCATATGGTAGACGGACGCCCTAACCACTGGGCCAAAGTCCGTTTCCCTGTTTTTATATTTAATCTTCCCATCAATGAACATGGTATAGCTCTTATTTTAAGGTCACCAATTAGTTCTATTATTCCCAATGTTGCTGTTGTGAATGCAGTTTCTAAAACTAATATTTTACTCAGTTGTACAATTACACAACTATTTATAATTAATAATTATCAATATCATTATTAATATAATAACCAATCATTATGTAATCAAGATAATAACAATATTATCTTATCAATAATATTGATAATTCTAATAGTCTTTCAGCTGATGACAGGGCTTTTTAGATATACAAGAATGACATATAAATGATGATTCTTATATTTACAAATGACTTTATTTTCCATAATGTAAAACTCTTGTTTCCTATATTATTTCATTGGCCAGAACTTCTAATTAAGGTTGAATAATACTGGAGATGGCAAGTATTGTTTTATTCCTGATATTAGTAAGAATACCCTCTAATAATTCATCCTTCTGAAATACTGTATTTCACTGAATGTAAGATGTCACAATTTTAAGACACATTTACTTTATTTATTTTTTTAAATTATTTATACATTTATATATCAACAAGAAATCACTGTGAAGTAAATTATGACAAAAAATCAAGTATAAGGTACTTCCCAATTTCAAAGATACTAAATTCAGAGATGTAAAAGAATGTACATTCCAAAATGAATAAAATGCAGTAAATACTGAAAATAGCATATTAAATTAAAGAAGGTTCCTAATTCTATTTTTCAGATATTGAAGTAATTTCTTAAATGTTTATTAAGATCCTAAGCAGCCATATGGTTAAAGAAAATTTCAAATAATTGAGGTTCCATTTGAATTCAGTATCCTATAAATACATTAGATCATTCACCCACTCAACAAATATTTAGAATGAATGGGCTTATTACTATGCACCAAGTACAGGGATTATATATATAAAGAAAAAAGAGATAAAGTCCCTGTTATTATGTGACTTGCACTTTTATTTTTATTGTGCCATGATAACAGAATATGACATATACAATATCTTCTTTTTAAATTTTGAATGTTTTCTTTGTGATCTCCTTATCATCAGTCAATTTGGTAAATGTTCCCCAGACCACAGATATTAGGAACTGGAGGGAAACGGACTTTGGCCCAGTGGTTAGGGCGTCCGTCTACCATATGGGAGGTCCGCGGTTCAAACCCCGGGCCTCCTTGACCCGTGTGGAGCTGGCCATGCGCAGTGCTGATGCGCGCAAGGAGTGCCGTGCCACGCAAGGGTGTCCCCCGCGTAGGGGAGCCCCACGCGCAAGGAGTGCGCCCGTGAGGAAAGCCGCCCAGCGTGAAAAGAAAGAGCAGCCTGCCCAGGAATGGCGCTGCCCACACTTCCCGTGCCTCTGACGACAACAGAAGCGGACAAAGAAACAAGACGCAGCATATAGACACCAAGAACAGACAACCAGGGGAGGGGGGGAATTAAATAAACAAATAGATCTTTAAAAAAAAAAAAAGGAACTGGAAAAGGTTTGTGAGCCTAAACGAAATACCTGGCATATATGTATAAATTAAATACAAATATATCAAAAGAATAAAAAAGAAAAAAGAGAAAGAAAAATAGATAAAACAAAAAAAAGAAAATTTTAAAAATAGAAATACTAAAAGAAAAAAGAACAAAATAACAACAAATTAAATAAATAAGTAAATAAGAAAAAATGCCAGAAAAGAGAGAAATTAAATAAATAAATAAATAAATAAAAATACATGTAGAATTCAAGAAGTTCACATATATTTGTATTTAACTTAGAAAGTGTTATATGTTCCTTTTGGCAAGGAGCTATTCTCTAAACTCATTGTACGGATAAGCCCTGAAGGAGAGAACCTGCTTGCACAGCTCAATCTGCAAAGACTAGGAAAGGTATTTTCTTTTTTTCCATCTTCTTCTTTTTTTTAACTACCTCCTGAAGCTCTTTAGTCGTAACACTAGCTGGATACAAAATTAAGGAACAGATGCCTCAAAGTATAAGTTCCAGTGATAATACATTAAAATATCAAAATATGCAAGTTTCAACAAAATGTTATAGAATATGCAAAGAAACAGGAAGTGGGGGCACAGGCAAAGATGATGAGTAAAGCATTAGAAATCACCAATGAGGAAGACATACCGAACACTTTTTAAAAATAGTCCTTTATATGTTCAAAGAGCAAAACATGGACAAAGAACCAAAGGGAATCTGAAAAACAAAGAGAATATCAACAAAGGGATGGAAAACATGAAAAGGAACCAAACAGAGCTGAAGACCACTGTAACAGAAATTTAAAATACCCTAGAAGGTTCAAGAGCAGATTGGAGCTGGCAGAAGAATGAATCAGTAAACTTGAATATAAGACAATTGATCTAAAATATAAACCATAATGGAAGCCATAATGGAACCATGGTTAGTAGCTATGTTTCAATATCTGTACATCAAGTGCAGCAAATATAACATCCACATGTGAAAAGATCATTGCTGGGGAAGGGGGAAAAGGGTTTGATGTTGGGTATATGGGAGTTCCCTATATTGTATTGTATTTGTGACTTTATTCTGATCTAAAACTTTCTGAAGATTAAAAAAAAAAAAGGAATGGAAGAGATTGCCTTGCCAGTGTCCATGCAGGGCAACACCTAATACAGTGATGAAAGGCAAAATGTCAAGAGAAAAAAAGTTTTATGATATTTTTCATTTTTTAATACCCCAATATATTTCTTATTTTATTTTTCCTAAATTATTATGTATTCCATTTCTAATCTTTAAACCTATCATTACTATTTCATTTTCCTATTAATTGAATTTGGCAATATATTAGGCTTCATTTTTGAAGAAGTTTTGGATCACAGAGGGGTTCAACTATGGCAGGGGAGGAGCACTGGTGTGGGGTGTCATTAATGGAGAATGCATGTATGGGAGGGAGTTCTCCAGGGCATGCATATAGGGTATATAAATATGTTCAGATATTCATTGGGTATTGTCATAGTAGGTAGAATTACACACAACAACTGAGGGAGTGCTGATTCCCATCTGGGGGAGCTCTGTTGCATTCCCCAATGGAACAGCAACAATCCCCCAAGTGCCCCTTTCCAAGGACAAAGATCAGTGAAGAAGGATGGTCCAATGATGGGTCCTTGATACTGATGACTATGTTTATGAGCCTGTGTGCTTTAAATTTCAACTAGGCCTAGAGCTGCAGGGTACCTAAGAGTTACCTCCTGAGAGCCTCCATGTTGCTCAAATGTAGCCACTCTCTAAGCCAAACTCAGCATGTAAATGCATTACCTTCCCCCCAGCATGGGACATGACTCCCAGGGATGAGCCTCACTGGCACTGAGGGATTACTACCAATCACCAGCTGGTGATGCAACTAGAAAAAGACCTTGAATAAAAGGGGGAAATAGTAAAGAAAAATGAGTTTATATGGCTAAGAGACTTCAAAATGAGTCAGGAGGTCATCAGAGGGGTTGTGCTTATGCACGTCTCAGCAGGATGCCAGAGACAGCCAAAGTAGATTCAATCCCAGGTAGTAGAGCTCCTGAGGGCTACGGAGACACACAGGTTCTATGGTCATGGCAGATGGCTCTGGAGTTCAGTGCCTTGCCAGTGGACCCTACTTTGGAATTTGTGCTCCTGAGTGTGATGGAGTTGGACTAGATGTGATCTCTCTACACATGCCTCTTCCGTCACTTTTACTGAACCTGTGGTTGGCGCTGGGGTTGGTGTATGCCCAGGAGACTTGAATCTCTGGACTATCCATGTGCCAACTGGACCCTGTGCCTCAGCAGAGTTGCAACACCTACTCTCCAGTTCATTGGACTTACCCAGGTCAGCTAACAAGGAGGTGAGGATGGTCAACCACCACACCAGGGAACCGAGTGAGTCTACAACTGCAGCCAAGAGAATCACATCCATCAGCCATGTGGGATCTAAGCCCTCTCTCAATTTAGAGGTGGAGTGGACGTTGCCATCCCAGGGCCCTCAGGATGGAGGAATATAATATGGATTATAGTGGACTTACTGGTATTCTACTATAGAACTATTGTGACTCTAACAATGGAAGAAATTGTATCATTGATGTGGAAACAGTGGCCAAAGGAGTTGCTGAGGGCAGGGAGAAGGAATAAAAGGTGTGATACAGGGGCATTTTCAGGACTTTAGAGTTGTCCTGAATGATATTGCAGGGACAGATGCAGGACATTCTACACCCTGCCATAAGTCACTGAATGGACTGGGGAGAGTATAAACTACAAAGGTAAACTATAATCCATGCAGTGTAGCAGTACTCCAAAATGTATTCATCAAATTGCAATGAATGTGCCACACTGATGAAAGAGGATGTTGATGTGGGAGGAGTGGGGGTAGGGTTGGGGAGTGGGGTATATGGGAACCGCTTATATTTTTTAATGTGACATTTTGTGTGATCTATGGATCTTTAAAAAAAAAAAAGACAATTAAAAAAAAATAAGACAATTGAAATCATCCAGTCTGAGGACCAGTAGAAAGAATAAAGAATAGTGAGCAGAGCCTAAGGAACCTGTGGGACACCATCAAGTATACCAATATATGCACTGTGGGAGTCCCAGACAGATGAAAGAGAGAAAGAAGCAAAGAGAATATTCCAGAAATACCAGCTGAAAACTTCTCAAATTTAACAAAAGACATTAATATACACAGTCAAGATGCTCAATGAACTCCAAACAGGATAGACCCACACCACTGTATATTATATCAAAATGTTGAATGCCACAGATGAAGAATTCTGAAAGAAACGAGAAAAACATGTCACATACAAGGGAGCTTACATAAGTTTAAATGCCAATTTATCATCAGAAATCCTGGAGATAAGAAGGCAACGGGATGACATATTTAAAGTACTGAAGGCAAAAACTGCCACCCAAGAATTCTATATCTGGCAAAACTGTCTTTCGAATATGAGGGAGAGATGAAGACATTCCTAGATAAAGAAAAGCTAAGGGAATTTATCACCACTAGACCAGTCTTATAAGAGATGCTAATGAGAGTTTTGCAGGTTGAATGGCAAGTACCAATGACAATAGATTAAGACTGCATGAACAAATAAAGATCTCCAGTAAGGGTAATGACACAAGTAAATATATATACCAGTACTATTTATTTTTAGTTTGTAATTCTACTTTTTACTTTCTATAGAATCTAAAAAGAAAATACATAAAACAATGCAGGGAACAGATATAGCACAAGTGGTTGAGTGCCTGCTTCCCATGTACAAGGTCCTGAGTTCAATCCCTGGTACCTCCTTAAAAAAAAAAAAAAGAGGAGGATAAATCTGTGGTTTTGGACTCAGTGTATAGACATGTAATTTGTAACAAGAACTACATAAAGGTGGGGAAGCAAAAGAGTGTAGGAACATAGTTTGTGTATACTATTGGCGTTAAGTTGGAATCAAAGCAAACAAGACTGTTACAGATTTAAGATGTCAAACTTAAGCTCCATGACAACTACAAAGGCAATACTGGGGAATATGCAAGCTCATAGAAACAGAAATCAGAGTATAAATTGCTAGGGGTGGAGGCAGGGAGAAAGGAAGTTAATGTAAAATGGGTTTAGGATTTTTGTCTGGGGAGATGGGAAAGTTTTGGTAATGGACGGTGAGAGTACTACAACATAATGAATGTGATTAATCCCACTGAACGGTATTTTTGGGAGTGGTTGAGATAGCAAAGTTTGTTGTATATATGCTCCCAAAATTAAAATGTAAAAAAAGGCAACTAAAGAGACAATGACAATCAAAGGTAATACATGTCCTGGATGTGATCTAACAAGGGAGGAGAGAAGGTTAAAAGGGACATTATTGGGACATATGAAAAAAATGGAATATAGAATATAAGCTTTATATCAATGTTAAATTTCTTGAGCTTGATAACTGCACTTAAAGCGGATACATTTTTGGGAAATGTACATGGCCGTATTAATGGTTTGAGGAATATGATGTATACAACCTATACTTAAGTGTTCAGAAAATGGACAGATAGGTAGCTAGATAAATAGATTGAGAGAATGATGGACAGATAGTCAAAATGATATGTCAAAAGTGGCAAAATGTTAAAATTGGTGGATCTGAGTATCTGGAGCAAGGGGCATGGTATAGTTCTCTGTATGAGATTGGTATTATTTTTGTAACTATCCTTTAAGTTTGAAAGTATTTCAAAATAAAACGTTTTTTTAAAACACCAGAGAAACTGATTCAGAATGTCAGATTTATTTCTTAATAAACCAGGTACTATAAAAATGAGAAATCATTTAAGTATTAAAAGAATTCAAAGGTAGGAGGGAGAGATCAGTTTGGGCCAAAATGGTCCAAAGAAGGCGATTAAAATAATGAGATGGGAAAGCGGACATCTTGTGGCTGTGTCGTGTGCATGAGCCCAGTAGGGCCAGGAAGGCACCAGCTGTCACCCGGGGAGGAGGCCGAGGCCGCAGCTTGAGGGAGGCCCCGGCCCCTCTGTGCCTGTGTCTGGCAGAACCGGTGTGAGACCAAGATAGAATCCTTCTCCACGTCCCCTCCCCGCCCTGATAATCAAGAGTTTTGGCTGGACCTTTGAGTGCACACCAAGATATTGCCGAGCCAGACAAAAAGCACAGACCATGGCGCTGAAACAGATTAATAAGGAACTTAGTGATTTGGCCCGTGACCCCCCAGCACAATGTTCTACAGGTCCAGTTGGGGATGATATGTTTCATTGGCAAACCACAATTACGGGACCTAATGACAGACCATATCAAGGCGGTGTATTCTTTTTGACAATTCATTTTCCTACAGACTAGCCCTTCAAACCACCTAAGGTTGCATTTACAACAAGAATTTTACATCCAAATATTAACAGTCATGGCAGCATTTGTCTCAATATTCTAAGATCACAGTGGTCTCCTGCTTTAACTATTTCTAAAGTTCTTTTATCCATTTGTTCACTGCTATGTGATCCGAACCCAGATGACCCCTTAGTACCAGAGATTGTAGGGATTTATAAAACAGACAGAGATAAGTACAACAGAATATCCTGGGAATGGACTCAGAAGTATGACATGTGATGCTACCTTAAAGTCAGAATAACCTGCATTATAACTGGAATAAACTTTAAATTACTGTTCCTTTTTTGATTTACTTACCCAGCTGCTCCCCTATCAGACCTCATCTTTCTTAATTTTATTTTTTTGTTTACCTCCCTCCATTCATTCACATGCTCATCTGAGAAGACTTAAATTCTTCCAGCTTTGGACAATAACTGCTTTTAGAAACTGTAAAGTAGTTACAAAAGAACAGTCGCCCAAGATTCAGAATTTTTTTTAAAAATGGAGCATGTGCATTATGTGGCCAGTGTCTTCACTCTAAGTTGGTTATGAGACTAAAACCCTTCCTCACTGTTCTAACATGCTGAAGAAGTCATCTGAGGGGGAGGGAGATGGATGTTCAGTTGTCACATCAACCGAAGCAGCATTACTCTATAGCGGCATCCATTCTTTAAGCCTTCCACTGTTAGAGATTTGAGGTTACATGATATACTTTATGCTCATAACTGCTGTGGCTGGAGAATTGGTATTGAATTTATAGCATCAACAGAACAGAAAATGTGATGTATTTTATGCATGTCAATAAAGGAATGACCTGTTCTTGTTCTACAGAAAATGGAAATTGGGAGTCAAACACCCTTTGTATTTCAAAATAGGGTCTCAAACATTTTGTAATTTTCATTTAAATTGTTAGGAAGCTTGGAGCTATTAGTTAATCTATCTTCCAATACACTGTTTAATATAGCACTGAATAAATGAAGCAAGTTGTCAATGGATGAGTGACCCACTAATAGCTCTGCTTGTAATTGATTTATTTTTCTTCAATAAAGTTGCATAAACCAATGGGGGAAAAAAAAATGAGATGGGTTTTGAAGAATGGATAGGAATTTCCTGGGGAGCAAACCACTGAATGTGGCAAAACTGTAATGAGAGGATTTTAAGTATTTTGTTACTAATTAAAAACGAATTCCTGTCATTCTTTGTAATTTCCGTGAGACCTTAAGATTTAAATAGCTTTGGATTTTTTAATAAAATGAACAGGATTTGGACTGGTGGAGAAGAGTCGGAAAGGGTATATTCTGCTAAAGTTTTTAAATGTAGGGGGGTCTCGGGAAACTAACGCGTTGACCACGAATCAGTGAACCGAGATTGCGGGGGTGGGAGAAGAGGATGGAAAGGGAGTTCGGAAGTCAACAGTGGGAGAATCTGAATGCCAGCGGCAAGGCAGTAAATCCGTAAGGTTTGCCTTTTTGAAGGCCATCAGAGACTCCCTGGCACTTTTCCCAAAGCTTTGAAAACGTGGGACAATTGTACCTACTAACATTTGCGTTTGGCCGCGGCAAGGAGTGGGGCCCCTCTACGTTCCTTCGCCTGCGGCGGACAAGGACCGGCCTTGGATCGCTGCCCAGCTGCGGCAGCGGGCCGGGCCTGGCTCTCACCTGCGCTTGGATGTAGAGGGAGACGCAGTCCGGAGAAAGCCGGTACTTGCGCAGCAGCCTCAAGCATTTCACCAGATGCTCCTCCCCCGCAGACAGCTCTTCCGTGTCGATATGGTTCACCCCGAGGTGGAATTCGATAACCGCCAGTCTCACCGCCCTCTGGACCACGGGCCCCTCGGCCTCCAGCACTTCGGCCGGCAGCCCCAGAGAGTGGTCCCCCGCGCCCAAGGCGTCGTCAGCCTGAGGCCGCTCGTCCTCCTCCTCCGGCGCGGGGCCGAGCAGGGCCTTGACCTCTTCCAGCAGCGATCGGGCGCCGTATTTGGACTTGTATGGCTCCTTCTCCGGGTTTTTATGCAATTCCACCCGCGATAGGGCCAGCGCCGCCTGGAATTTCTCACGGATCTCAGCCCACGGAGTGTTCGCCATAGCGGCCTCTACTGCCAGAGTTTCTTAGGTGTTTTGCAGTCGGACTCCCGCCGGCCTGCTTTGCGACACTTCACTTACGGCCCTCAGCCGGCCGCTCCACTGCAGACCCGTGACCAATGAAGGCCGCCAGAGGAACTGCAATGTGCTCGGCAGCGACCAATGAGCAGGAGTGTGGTCGCCATAGCAACCGTGCTCATGGCAATGAAGCTGTCAATGAGCGGGTCTCCACTTCCAGACCCGCGATCGGCAGTGGTGAGTTCCTGTCTTGAGAGATAATATATTTATATAAAAATATGTTTAATGGCGACTTCCTTTAACGGAACATTTCGGGATATTGTTTACAAACATAGCTAGCAAACACTACTCGTGTTAATTAATATAAGCCGAAAGACAGAAACCTTTTGATTTTAGTGTAGAGCCCAGCTCAACAATGATTACAAATTTCTTTTCGAAAAAGGGCTTTGAACTGTAACAGGGATCCGTTTTCCGTTTACTACTATTAAAATATATAGCCTCTTGAGTGAAAGATAGGAATGTAAAAAGCACTCAGTGAAAAATATTTTCATTTCAACTCTAAAATAAGGTTGGAGGGATGGTGTGACTTTCCAAGGTAACACAGAGTTAAATCCCACAGCTGTGACAGCTGCCTCATGTGTGAATGCCATTCTATACCTTCGTAAGTTATCAAGTTAAATGGCGAGAGAGGTTTTACCAGCTGTGTAAAGTGCTTTGCGTTACACAAAGGAGCACTGAATTTGTAAGCTCGTAGACAAGGTTTGAACCTCAGATCTGCTTCCTATTGACAAATTAACTTGTCCAAGCTTCCCACAGTAAAGCATGAATGACACCAGTGCTTATTTCCACAGAGTTATTGAGAGGTACGTGAAATTAAATGTCTGTCCTTTAAATGTTAGTGTTCCTCAGGGTTTCTTCCTCAACTCCCTCCTCAGGAGATCTTCCAGGTCTTCTGTTAAATATTTTGCACACTTCCAAAATTTTTTGTCCAGATGGTTCTCTGGAGCTCCAGACTAGAATATCGTATTCCCTACTGGAACAACCATAGCTGAATGTTCCATCAGGTTCTGTATGTAAGTGTGTTCAAATCAGAACTTATGATCTTCCTCTTCACACACACCCTGCCTTCCACACCACATTTGCTCTTTTTTTTTCTTTTTTTTTAATATTACATTAAAAAAAATGAGGTCCCCATATACCTCCCACCCCCCTCACCCCACTCCTCCCTCCATAACAACAACCTCCTCCATCATCATGAGGCATTCATTGCATTTGGTGAATACGTCTCTGAGCGCCGCTGCACCTCGTGGTCAATGGTCCACACCATAGCCCACACTCTCCCACAGTCCATCCCGTGGACCATGGGGTGGACAAACAATGTCCGGTAACTGTCCCTGCAGCACCACCTAGGACAACTCCAACCCCTGAAAATACCCCCACATCACATCTCTTCCTCCCACTCCCTACCCCCAGCAGCCACCATGGCCACTTTCTCCACACCAATGCCACATTTTCTTCAGTTACTTCTAATCACAATAGTTCATGAATAGAATATCAGTAAGTCCACTCTAATCCATACTCTATTCCTCCATCCTGTGGACCTTAGAATGGCTGTGTCCACTCCACATCTATATCAAGAGGGGGTTGGGAAACGGACTTGGCCCTGTGGTTAGGGCGTCCATCTACCACATGGGAGGTCCGCGGTTCAAACCCGGGGCCTCCTTGACCCGTGTGGAGCTGGCCCATGCGCAGTGCTGATGCGCGCAAGGAGTGCTGTGCCACGCAGGGTGTCCCCCGCGTAGGGGAGCCCCACGCGCAAGGAGTGCACCCATAAGGAGAGCCGCCCAGCACGAAGAAAGGTGCAGCCTGCCCAGGAATGGCGCCGCCCACACTTCCCGTGCCGCTGACGACAACAGAAGCAGACAAAGAAACAAGACGCAGCAAATAGACACAGAGAACAGACAACCGGGGGAGGGGGAGAATTAAATAAATAAATAAATCTTTAAAAAAAAAAAGAGGGGGCTTAGATTCCACATGGATGCTGGATGCAATTCTCCTGCTTTCAGTTGTATGCACTCTTGGCTCCCTGGTGTGGTGGTTGACCTTCTTCACCTCCATGTTAGCTGAGTGGGGTAAGTCCAATAAACTAGAGTATAGGAGTTGCAAGTCTGTTGAGGCTCAGGGCCTGCCTATCACATGGTCAGTCCAGAGATTTAGGTCCCCTGGGTATACATTAAACCCCAGCACCAACTACAGTTCTGGTAAAAGTGACAGGAGAGGCTTGTGGAGCTGCAGGGTGCCTAAAAGTTACCTGCTGAGAGCCTCCATGTTGCTCAAATGTGACCAGTCTCGAAGCCAAACTCAGCGTGTAAATGTGTTGCCTTCCCCCCAGCGTGGGACATGACTCCCCGGGATGAGCCTCCCTGGTGCCGAGGGATTACTACCGAGTACCAGCTGATGATGTAACTAGAAAATGACCTTGAATAAAAGGGTCAACTCGGACCAGCAGAATATCTCAGTCTACATATAATACCAGGAGTTAAAAATGCTTTTTGATCTGAATAAAAGGGGGAAATGGAAAGGACAAATGAGTTTATATGGCTATGAGTCTCCAAAAAGAGCCAGGAGGTTATCAGAGGGGTTGCCCTTATGCACACCTGAGCAGAGTCCCAGAGACAGATAAAGTAGATATAACCCCAAGTATTGGTTCTACTGAGGGCTACAGAGACCCACAGGTTCTTTGGTCATGGCAGATGGAGTTCAGTGCCATGTCAGTTGGCCCTACTTTGGAGTTTCTGTTTCTGTGTGATGGAGCTGGACTCAGATGTGATCTTTGTCCACATTTGCTCTTAAGCTCTGCAACTCAGTGAATGGCACTACCATCCACCTAGCTGGTGAATTCCTACACTCACTCTCTGTTTCCTCTCTTACCCTTAAATGTGAAACCAAGTACTGTTGATTCTTTCTTCTAAGTAGCTTTTACATCTATTTGTTGTTTTTTTTAAAGATTTATTTATTTATTTATTTATTTCTCTCCCCTTCCCCCCCACCCGGTTGTCTGTTCTCTGTGTCTATTAGCTGCCTCTTCTTCTTTGTCCGCTTCTGTTGTTGTCAGCAGCACAGGAATCTGTGTTTCTTTTTGTTGTGTCACCTCTCCGTGTGGATGGTGCCATTCTTAGGTAGGCTGCACTTTCTTTCGCGCTGGGTGGCTCTCCTTACGGGGCGCACACCTTGCGCATGGGTCTCCCCTATGTGGGGACACCCCTGCGTGGCACGGCACTCCTTGCACACATCAGCACTGCACATGGGCCAGCTCCACACAGGTCAAGGAGGCCCGGGGTTTGAACCACGGACCTCCCATGTGGTAGATGGATGCCCTAACCACTGGGCCAAGTCCACGTCCCTCTCTTTTTTTCTTTTTTTAATGTCAAAAAGAGACTTTATTAGTTTTATAACAGTCTCTTTTGCTTTCTTGCCAGATGTCAGAGCAGGTGCTTTCTGAGCTGGAGCTTCCTGACCCTTCTGAGCTTTTGGAGCTCCTGCCTTCTGGCCTGCAGCTTTCTGGGGTGAAGCCTTCTTGCTCACAGTGGTCATCTTTTTTGCTGGAACCTTAGCAGCAGCTCTCATGGCAGTTCCCTTAGCAGCAGATAGTTTTTTAGGAGAAGCTTTCAGGAGAACTGCATTTTGAAGCTTAACTTCAGGCTTAATTATTCTGTTCCTTATTTTCTTTGCCTTCATAACTTTAAAATGATCAAAATCTGTCATCTTGGTTTTCCTTTCTCTGGCTTCAATCTTCTTGGCCCATCTTGTGGTTACCCATTTTGTATTGATATCTGCCTTTGCCCAGGCTTGTCAGATGTACTTCTGGCAGGCACTGTGTGAGAACTTGAGGATGAAGTCAGCAAGCTGCATGCGTTTGAAAGGCATGGCCAGTCTCCTTACTTGATTGCAAGGTCGGTCAACCAAAGTCCTGTTTTGATGAATTACATCTACAATCATGACCAGCTTCCCAGCATGAGGCCCAAAGGAGACTTAGGCCACCTGGCCAACCTCCACGAAGCTCCTGATCACCACGCTAGTGGCATCCATGAGAAGAAAGAAGGCATTTCTTTATATCTCCAATTGTTTAGGCTACAGGATTATTTCTAATAGTTACTCCTATTGCTAATCTGGCCTCCTACTGGTGCATTTTCCACAACAGTTAGAATGATTCATTCATTCTGTAAATATTTAGTCTGTTATTTGCCAGGCATCGTTCTAGGGTCTGGAAATTCAGCAGTTAAAACCAGACAAAAGTACTAATCTTAGTATAGGGAAGTTGTTGTAGTGTTGCTAACGGCTGCCAATGCAAAATTACCGGTAATGTGTTAGCTTTTATAATGAAAATTTATTAGGATAAAAACAGTTCTGAGGCTGTGAAAATATCCAGATCAAGGCATCATCAGAGATGCTTTCTCACCATATGCCAGCAGCTGGCAGATCTTGGACTCCTGCCACATGGCAAGGCAAATGGTGGCCAAACTCAGCTTTCTCCTCCAGGCTCTCTTTCTCCCCAACTTCAGCTGTGGGCGGTCAGGCATATGACTCTTCTCTCCCAGAGCTATGTCTGGGAGACTGCTCCACTGATACCAGCCTCCAGCCCCTCTCTCTTGGGGTTTCTCTATGTTTCTGCAGCTGTAGGCAATTCTGGAGTCCTCTCTCACATGGCAGGATAAAACGGCAGCTCTCTTTCTCTGTGGTTTTTTTTCCCTCTGTGTGCTTCTCCCATTTATAAATGTTCCAGCAAGAGGGTTGAGACCCACCCTGGGCCATGCCTCACTGAACTACTCCAAAGACCCACAGCTGAATTCCATCCAATCAAAGGGTCCCACACCCACAGGAATGGATTAGCTCCAAGAATGTAATCTTTTCTGGGATTCACAAAAGCTTCAAACTGTCATGGAAGTAGACATTAAATATATAAAATAGATAAACCATATAGCAATGTTGTGATGAGTGTTATGGAAATAAAGCAAAGGAGGAGACAAGAGAGTTGGCAGGTGGAGCAAGGTTGCTGTTTTTAAATAGAACAGTCAAGAAAAGCCTGACTCAACGTTGAGTAGACATCCAGAAGTGTGGGAGTGAGCTGGGCAGACAGTAGAGCATTAGAGGATGTATATCCCAGACAGGGAAGAGCAACTCCAAAGCTTGGACACCAGAGTGTGCCCGGCATGTTCAAGGAACAACAAAGGGACCTCTTGGCTGGGGTGGAGAATGGGGAGAACAGTAGGAGATGAAGCCAGAGAAGAAATGGGGACCATATTATTGCAAACCCACTTTAGGGACCCTGGATGTTGAGATGGGAGCCATTGGATGATTCTGAGGAGTGACAAGATCTGGCTTACAGAATTATTCAGAAAACAAACTGAAGGAGGGTACAAGGGAAGCAGCAGAGACCAGTAAGGAGGCTACTTTAATAATCCAAGATTGAGATGAAGTCGGATTGGCTCAAGGGTGGTAGGAGTGGTCTTATTTTGGATATATTTTAAATGAAGTATAGACAGGATTTGCTGATGGATTGGACATATTAATCTCCTGCTGCAAATCCTTCAATGGCTCCCTACTATCCTGAAGATAAAGTCCAAGGCCAAGGTGGTTCATAAGAAGCTTCTGTTTACTTCCCTATCTTTTAATTCTTGATATTCCTCCCTTAAACTCTGCTGCAGCCATACTGCTCCTATCATGTTATAATGTAGGTTTTTCTTTACTTTTCTATATCCCCCAATAGACCACAAGCTCTGTAAGAGGGGGTATGTCCCATCTCACTCACTATATTCCATCTCCAGCACCTAGCATAGTGCTGGAACACAGCAGGTGTTCTATAGATATCTACTGATAATATGAAGTGATTGGCACATGCTTAACAATGGTAGTTAATTACTTACTATGAGCCATACAATGTTCTATGTATTAAATCACCTAATGTCCAAAACAACTCTGAGATAGTATTATTCTCATATTGCAGATTGGGAATTGAGGTCCAGAGAGATTAGTAGTTTACCCGAGGTCACACGCACTAAGTAGGCAGTTTTGCTCCAGGGCCCTCACTTCATCGTTACACTGTACTGTCTCAGAGTAGGATATCAATAAATAGGACATCTTGACACATGTGCTGCCCTTGAAGTATCTCGCTGGAAGAACACCTATGAAAATAAAAATAGAAAAGTGTTTTTAAAATTCTTACACAGACACACCTAAGAAACGCAAAGACCTGGAAGTGGGAAGCCTGAGATGGAGGCGTTCAGGCCCTGCCCACTGGGGAGCACAGTCCCTGTCCTGGCTGTCCTCTACGTCAGTATGTTGAAGGCTGAGCTTAGATTCCCGCGAGAGGTTACAAAGCCGTCCGTGGGGAATTTGTCCGAGTGGCATAGAGCACCGATCATCATAATTGACCTGAGATCTAGCTCATGGAAGATAATTAGAAGAGATAGGAAAGTGTAAGGCGTGTTACAGTCAGAGGGAGTAAACATGTCAGAGGCCAGCTAGTATCTTCCAATTAGGCTCATTCCAGGAAAAACACAAAATTAGAGCACTAATTTTTTTTTTTAATCTTTTACAGCAAGGAGCCAACTTAATGGTAAATTCAGAAACAAGACTAGGGTGACTGAATCATCTTTACTATTTACTATTGGTCTGAAAATGCCAGGCAATGCGATTAGACAAAAAAAACAAAATAAGAGGTAAGTGATTGGGAAGGAGATGGGAAATTTATCGTTATTTGCAGATGGTATGATTGTCTTCCTAAAAAATAAAAGCAAAGAAAGTCAGCTGGAAACATAATAAGGAAAAGTAAAAAGTTTCAGTTAAGTAGGCCTGTCACAAATAAACATATATAAATCTCAATTCCCAGATTGTAGGCCCTAAAAGGCATTTCCTTCTATAAAGAAACAGGATTCCTTGGAGAAAAGAATGATTCTGGTTCTGGGGCAGGATGAGCCGGGACATCTTGTCACACTAGAGAGCAAGGAAACTTTTCTTTTCTTCCAAGATTTATTTTATTTCTCCTCACCCCCTTGGTGTTTGTACTTGCGGTGTCTGTTTATCTTCCTTGTTTTTTTCTAGGAGGCATTGGGGACCAAACCCAGGACCTCCAATGTGGGAAGAGGCACCTAATTGCTTGAGCCACCTCCGTTCCCTGCTTTGTTGCATCTCCTTGTTTTCCTCTTTGTGTCTCTCGTTGCATCATCTTGTTGTGCCAGCTTGCCACGCCTGTCCATTGCGTCAGCCTGCTGTCTTGCTCGTCTTCTTTAGGAGGCACCAAGAAGAGAACCCAGGACCTCCCATGTAGTAGGCGGGAGCTCAATCACTTAAGCCACATCCACTTCCCCAAGGAAACTATTAAAGACCAGGGGAGACAGGTTGAAAGGATGGAGAAGGAGCCACATTTAAAGAAGCTCCCATTGGGCAAAGATGGAAACTTTGAGCATAAATGAAATAGGAACTGTAGTAGATTAAAGTACATCAAATATGTTAATGTCAATGAATTAATATCAAATCAACAACAATAAACTCATTGGCCACTTTGGGAGGAAGCTAGGGAAACAGTCATAAATTTGAAAACTGATACATAAAGGGAATCAATCATTTGTTCTGCCTTTTCTGTAACAATGGTATTCAGGGTCAAGAAAGAATTGATTAGGACCAGTTTCTCTTTTCAGAGGTATTCCAGCTAATGAATGAAGAAATTATAGAATAACTTTTTGTTAGAGCCCTAATGAAATTATGGATTTAGGCAACAACCATCAAGAAAGGAGAGGGACAACTGGACATTATGTATCACCTGATAGAAACACACACCACTACCTTTGAGGTATGTTTGCCCCTCTAAAAGAAAATAAAACCAAAAAATTGAACTTATATCAGATCAGCTTCTAGATCTAATTAATAATTTACAATAAAATGTGGGGGTGGGGTGGGAAGCTTGTTAAATGATAGGGAGGCAATCAGCAAAATTTAGAATGTGGCAAAATCTACAGATCAAATGGCCTAGTTTTTCAAACAATAAATTCCAAGAAAGAAAAACAAGAAAGAGAGACACCAAAACTTAAGGGACTTAACCCAAATGGAATGTGTAGACCCTATTTGGATCCTGATTTGAAAAAAACAACTGAACCAATAAAAAATACTTATTAAAAAATGGGGGAAATTTTAAGACTAGGTATTTAATGAAATTAAGGATTTGCTTAACTTTTTAGAGACAATAAATGTATTGCAGAAATGTTTTTTAAAAGAACCCCAAGGAAAATGTCTCTTTATAAAAATATTCTAATTAACAAATGAAAAAAGAAATGATAAAACAGAATATCACCATTTTGCAACCCCAAATT
This sequence comes from Dasypus novemcinctus, assembly GCF_030445035.2. Lineage (NCBI taxonomy): Eukaryota > Metazoa > Chordata > Mammalia > Cingulata > Dasypodidae > Dasypus > Dasypus novemcinctus. Next base: position 77,922,322 of record NC_080678.1, on the reverse strand, counting down.
AAGGTATTAAATATCAATATGCATTAAAGTATAGACAAATATGTGAAAAAAGCATCTTTTTCCATCCATTTGTCAATACTTTATTACATATTACTGTATTGACTTTTAAATTCTATTACAATTAAAAACAATAAAACAAAACTTTTAAAAAGTAACAGAATAAGAAAATATTTGTGATAAGTATAATTAGCAGAAGTCATATCTCCAATAACATCTGTAATTTTCATATGACAAAAAACACCATAAGCAAAGTCTGTTTACTGGGAGAAAATACAACATATACCACAAAAGGTTAATATCCCTAAAGCACAAAGAACTCTTAAAAGTTGAGGTTCAGGGAGTGGATGTGGCTCAAGCAGTTGAGCACCTGCCTCCCATATGGGAGGTCCCAGGTTTGGTTCCCTGTGCCTCCTGAAAAAGCAAAAACAAAACAAGCAAAACAAATGAAAAATCCAACTCAGAGAAGCCGATGTGGCTTAATGGTTGAGTGCGGGCTTCCCACCTACAAGGTCCTGGGTTCCCTCCTCGGTTCCTGGCACCTCAAAAGCAAAAACAAAAACTGAGGTTCAAAGAACTAAAACCCTGTTAGAAAGAATGGGGCAAAGACATGAACAGACAACTCACAAAAAGAGATATTAAATGTTGAGGGAAGTGTATTTGGCTCAAATGATTGAGCATTTGCCTACCAGATGGGAGGCCAGGGTTCAAACCCGGGGCCTCCTGACCCATCTTGTGAGCTGGCCCACACGCAGTGCTGATGTGCACAAGGAGAGCCGTGCCACACAGGGGTGTCCCCCGTGTAGGGGAACCCCATGTGCAAGGAGTGCACCCCCGCAAGGAGAGTCGCTCTGCGCTTTTTCTGCACAGGAGTGGCGCTGCACACACGGAGTGCTGATGCAGCAAGATGACACAACAAAAAGAGACACTGATTCCCAGTGCCGCTGACAAGAATGCAAGCAGACACAGAAGAACACACAGTGAATAGACACAGAGAGCAGACAATGGGGGGGAAGGGGGAGAAATAAATAAAAAATAAATCTTTAAAAAGAAAAAAAAACAGGTGGCAGACTTGGCCCAGTGGTTAAGGCATCTGTCTACCACATGGGAGGTCTGCGGTTCAAACCCCGGGCCTCCTTGACCCGTGTGGAGCTGGTCCATGTGCAGTGCTGATGCGCGCAAGGAGTGCCCTGCCATGCAGGGGTGTCCCCCGCATAGGGAAACCCCATGCGAAAGGAGTGCGCCCTGTAAGGAGAGCCACCCAGCGTGAAAGAAAGTGCAGCCTGCCCAAGATTGGCGCCGCACACACAGAGAGCTGATGCAACAAGATGACGCAACAAAAAGAAACACAGATTCCCGTTTTACTGACAACAAAAGCGGACAAAAGAAGACGACACAGCAAATAGACACAGAGAACAGACATGGGGTGGGTGGGGGAGAGAAGGGAGATAAAGAAAGAAAGAAATCTTTAAAAAAAAAACAAAACAATGTTGATACCATTTCTTCCTATCAGACAGGCAAAATTTTTAAGAAATATGACATCACATTTATTGGGGAGCCTATGGGGAAACAGACATTCTTGACATTGATAGTGGGAATGCAAACGGTACCACTCTTCTGGAGGATTTATCAATTCACAATAAAAAACTACAATGCAATTTCATTATTTACCCAGCAGTTCCACTTTTAAGAATCTACCCTGGAAAGCGGACTTGGCCCAGTGGTTAGGGCGTCCGTCTACCACATGGGAGGTCCAAGGTTCAAACCCTGGGCCTCCTTGACCCATGTGGAGCTGGCCATGCGCAGTGCTGACGCACACAAGGAGTGCCATGCCACGCAGGGGTGTCCCCCACGTAGGGGAGCCCCATGCACAAGGAGTGCGCCCCATAAGGAGAGCCACCCAGGGCAAAAGAAAGTGCAGCCTGCCCAGGAATGGCACCGCACACACGGGGAGCTGACACAACAAGATGACGCAACAAAAAGAAACAGATTCCTGTGCAGCTGACAACAACAGAAACGGACAAAGAAGAAGATGCAGCAAATAGACACAGAGAACAGACAATTGGGGTGGGGGGAAGAGGAGAGAAATAAATAAATCTTTAAAAAAAAAAAAAGAATCTACCCTGAAGATACATTTCCAATAATATGAAAATATATATACACAGCAGTAGTCATAGCAAAACATTGGAAACAACCTATGTGCCCATATATAGGAAAGTAGTTGAATAAACTATGGTACAACTACACAATGGAATACTATGCAATTCTAAATAGAATGAAGATTTTTATGGATTGATTTGGAGTGATTTCCAGGATATATTTAAAAGTGAAAAAAGCAAAGCATGATTCTACCTTCAGAAAAGGAAACCCAAGTATACCTTTGACTCTTAGAACCAATTGAACAGTTAACCCCACCCTCAACCCTCACTATAATTAAATCAACTTTGATCCTTCTGAAGCATACTGGACAAGTATTTTGTCAAAATGTCCTCCAATCTGGGTTTGTCTGAGGTTTCTTCATTAAACTGGGGTTATGCATTTTGCGGAAAAATACCGTAAGAGATGTTGTTGTGCCCTCCCATCAGGCAGTACATGATACCTGTATAGCTTACTCTGGGTGATAGTAATCTTGGTCAATTGGTTAAGGTGGTATATGCCAGATGTCTTCCTTTGTAATTAATTACCTTTAAGGAGCCCGCATGGCAAGCCAGTGCCCACGTGGGGAGCCGAATGCCTACGCAGTAAGCCAAGGTCTGCACGGTGAGCCAGTGCCCTTGCAAGTGAGTCATGCAGCAACAAAAGAGAGAGAAGGGGGGAGTCAAGGTGAAGCGCAGCGGAGACCAGGAACTGAGGTGGTGTGATGTCAGGGAACCGCTCTCCGCATCAGAGGTCCCCAGGATGGAATCCCAGTGAATCCTAGAGGAGAAAGACGAGAAGACAAAAAGAGAAATAGGTACAGAAGATCACACAGCATATGGACAGACAGCAAAAACAGCAGGGCGGGGAAGAGGAAAAATTACCTTTAAGGAGATATTTTTAGACTATGCAAATAGCTTCTTCTCAAATTTTCACCAATTGATTTAGCATCTGTCTGCAAGTTACCGACCTTTTCAGCACCAGTCATGACAAATAAGGCAAGACTGAGCACTCTCAAAAACTGGGAGGAGACTGAAGAGACCTGATAACTAAATACAATGTCAGATGCTGAACTATATTCTGACACTGAAAAGGATGTTTGTGGCAAGACTAGTGAAATTTGAGTTAGTTCTGTACTTTAATTAATAGTATTGTAGCAATGTTAATGACCTGATTTTTTTTTTAAGATTTATTTATATATTTCCCCCCTTCCCTCCTCCTGCCCTGCTGTTTTTGCTGTGTTTTCTGTTCTTCTCATTTTCTCTCCTCTAGGATTCACCAGGATTCAATCCTGGAGACTCCTGATGTGGAGAGAAGTTCCCTGTCAACTTTGCCACCCCGGTTCCTGGTTTCTGCTGCGCTTCACCTTGACTCTTCCCTGGTCACTCTTTTGGTGTGTCCTCATCTTGCTGTATGACTCACTTGCGCAGGACACTGGCTCACCACGTAGGCACTCATGTAGGCACTCACGCAGGGACTGGCTTACCACATGGGCACTTGTGCAGGCAATGGCTTGCTGCGCAGGCACACTTTCTCTTTTCTTTTTCACCCAGAGGCCCCAGGGATCAAGCTCAGGTCCTCCCATATGGTAGGGGGACGCTCTATCACTTGAGCCATATCCGCTTCCCAATGACCTGATTTTAATAACTATACTATGGTTATTTAAAATGTTATTAACACTAGAGGAAGCTGGGTAAAGGATATACAAGAACTTGTACTATTTTTGCAACATTCCTTGTTAAAAGTTATTTCAAAATAAAATTAATATTTTTTTAAAATTACAAGCAACAATGTGTTCTTGGAGAAGACACCAAGACAGATTTTTAAATGTGTCAATTATATCACATTCCAAAGGAAAGAAACATTACATACAGTAAAGATGGTATTTCAAAAGCTGATGTGGCTCAAGTGATAAGGCCTCTGCTACCATATAGGAGGACATGGGTTCGATCTCTGGGGCCTTCTGACGAAAAAGAAGAGAAAGTGTGCCTACACGGCGAGACAAGTGCCCACACGGTGAGCCGAGTGCCCATGCGGGTACCTGTGCAGTGAACTGAGCACCCACGTGGTGAGCTGAGTGCCCACCAAGTGCCTGTGCAGTGAGCCAAGTGCACACGATTCTCCCGTGTGGTGAGCCAGTGAGTCACTTGGCAAGTTGATGATGCAACAAAAGAGTTAAGGTGAAGCACAGCAAAGACCAGGAACTAGTTCAAGGTGGCACAATTGAAAGGGAACCTCTCTCCACATCAGAGGTCCCCAGGATTGAATCCCCATGAATCCTAGGAGAAGGATGAGAAGTAAAGACAAATAGAGAAATAGATACAGAAGATCACACAGCAAATGGACACACACCAAAAACAGCAGGGTGGGTGAGGGGAGGAGGGGAGAAAAAAAAGAGTTTAAAAAAAGTGAGAAAAATATCTATTATTTGATAAATGGTGTGAGATTAATAGTCACGAGGGGGAAAATAAAGCTACAGCCCTAACTTTATTTTCATACTAAATTCCAGGTAAGTGAAATATAATCATAAGAATTCTAAAAGAAAATATTGGTGAATATTTTCATAAGCTTTGAGGTAGGGAATACTTTTCTAAGCACAAATAAGAAAGCTGGAAAGGACAAAGGAAGAGACTGATAGTTATAATCACATAAAAGTATGAAATTTTCATGTCAAAACATCCCATGAACATGGTTAAAAGGCAAAGGACAAATTGGAAACATTATATATGTCCACTGCTAATGTCCTAAGAATGTATAGGTAATTAACAAAAGCAGGGAAGTGGACGTGGCTCAATTGAGCATCTGTCTACTATGTGGAGAGTCCATGGTTTGATCTCCATGGTAAGCTGGCCCATGCGCAGTGCTGCTCCCCTGCATAGGAATGCCCCATGCACAAGGAGTGTGCCCACAAGGAGAGCTACCCACGTGAAAAAAAAAGCGCAGCCCACCCAGGAGCGGCGCCACACACATGGAGAGCCGACGCAGCAAGAAGACACACACACACACAAAAAGCAATATACATGCAAGATGTTAATCTTTACTCAATTTAAGATGCAAAGAAAAATGATGCAGTATTATCTTGCATCTTGCAAACTGACCAGGCAAATCCAGTGCTGCAGTGCTGTGGGGAAAGAAGTTCTCATACACTGTTGGGTGGGAAATGTAAACTGGTACTGTACTGAAGAGCAACTTGAACCAAAACCCATAGAGAGAAAAAAGCAATTCCCAAAATGAATGAATGATTCCAATTTTTGAAATGAATACTTGGAACAGGTCACCAAATGTTGGCATTGAGATATTGGGAGACTTGTTTTTTTAACTCCTATGTTTGGATTTATTACTTTAACCATAAAAATTTCAAGCTATCATCTTAGAAAAAAAAAGTCACACACAGAAAAGTAAATTTAAGTTAGTACTAATATTTTTATTATGGCGCAAAGCAGTATTTTATAACATTAACTTAGTTTTATAGTAAAAACATTTCATGTATTACTATAGAGAAACTGCTGTACAGACAGATAGCCTCCAACTTAAAAATGGGTTCTATTTTAATTCCATTGAGTTGTTTGGTAAGTAAACTAGAAAATATTTGCTCGGTAGAAAATAGTAAAAACATTTTGAAGGCTAGCTCAACAAGCCCATTTAAGCAAAAAAGTAACGGAATTATACATTTAAAAATATGGTTTTGAGTCCTGGGATCAAGTTGGCTACCAGAGCCCTTTATTGCAAAGGGATCAGGAGGAGGCAGTTAAGATACAAAGATCTAGTTAAGTGAGAGAAACAAGGGCCTAGAATATTTTAGTTGTTTTTTTATTTGCTCAAAATAAATGAAAACAAGACCAACCATACATTTTTAATTCTCCGACTATAACATGTTCCCTGAGATTCTGCCACTACAGAATTCTGAGAATTAGGGGAGAAGACAATGGTGCTCCTAAGCCACGGAACACAGATACCCAGGAAAAGAATATCTTAGAACCAGAGAGAAATAACCAGTGTGTCTCAAAAGGAAGCCTCTATAACGTAAGAAATATAAACCTGTGTGCCCTCTGTCCTTAGTAACAACGTTAATCTTCCAATAGGAAGAAGTGGATTTACATTACCATTCTAGCACCATCCATCCAGCCTCCTTCATACAAAAAAAGTCATGGAGCCATGTTAGACATTTGAAATTCCTTTAACATTGACTTCTTTATAATAATAGAAGTGAAGTAATAACTCACTTAAGTCGCCTTATAATGAAAAGTTAAATATTACCAAAATGCACATAAAAACTAAGGCTAATCAATGTATTGTCTCTTACTGAATGATCACCCAAATCTAGAGCATACACTGGCATAAAATGTACTATAATCCTGCTACATCAGAAATCTTACTTTAAAACAATGCTCAGTATTAATTCTCAGAAGACATGGTATAGGACCACATGAGTAACTGTTTAGCAGGTGACCTAGAAATGCCAATTTTAGAATAAAGCTTTGACTGCTCAAAATGATTCTTTGGAAATTTTTGCATTCATTTAGGTATTTACTTTAGGCAAGGACACTGTATCAAGAGACGCTTGAGTATAATAAAGACAGGTCAACTTAGAAAATACAGGCAGATATATGATTGATTTTTATCTTACAATCTACAATGTATTAGAATAAAATGTAAAGAATTCATACACCTTTTATGTGTATCACCTGAAAAACCTGACACAGAAGTAGCAATGTTACAAATGAAAATGACCAGAAGAAGTAATTTACATAGAGCTTGTTTGCCTGAAAGAGACGGGGACTGGGCAAGTGGTGAAAAGAAAGCACAGTGTGCTTTTAACTTTGTATGAAAAATACTGTTCAGTTCCATGTCGCCAAATACAAATGTGTTTTGCCATATAAATCCTCTACTTCAAATTAGTGATCGAATGCTTTACTAAAACTCCGCTTCTGGCCTCTGTTTTGAAATCTATTATTTCTGTTGCCACTTCCTGATCGCTGTCCTCTGAAGCTTCTGTTTCCTTCCCGCTGTCCCCTGAAACTCCGATTGCCTTCCCGCTGTCCCCTGGAGCCTCGATTGCCTTCCCGCTGTCCCCTGGAGCCTCGATTGCCTTCCCGCTGTCCCCTGAATCCTCGCTGGCCTTCCCGGGGTCCTTCCAGCTCTGGTTGCTCTGTGGCCACAGAGAGCTGCCAGCGCCGGGAATCCTTCCATTTTTCCTGTTGAGACGAAATTTTGTTTTAACCTACTTTGATTTTCATTCAATTTGGTTCCAAAAGGCATGAGAAAGACAACATTTTTGCCCTTACTCCAAAGAAAAACCAGGGTCATAATCTAAATGCTTAAAGATCACTGGTCAAAAGCAGCACTGACTTTCATACCCAAAGCCAGAGTCACTGACATGCGAAAACACATTTTACTATGAGAAGTATTCCTCATCTATAAATTACTCAATTCAATCACCATGGAGGTACTAAAACAAATATATCATGTCTAAACACATTTCTGTCAGCATGGCTAAATAAGATGCAGCAATTAAAAATGTCTATGAAAGGGGAGCCGCTGTAGCTCAGTGGTTGAGCACGGGCTTCCCACAATGAGGTCCTGGGTTCAATCCCTGGCCCCAGTACTTGCCCCCCCCCAAAAAAAGTCTATGAAAACCCAATATCACATGTAATAAGAGGGAGGAAAAACAGGATATTGTTCACAACTTGGTAGAAAGGGGAAAAAAAGGAAAACAGGCAGGCTAAACAACAAAAATACTAGAGTAAAAAGACTAGAAGAAAACACCCCAATTCAATTCTCAACTGTCTTCAAGCCATAAGACTAGAGCCATTGTTTTACGTTCTATTATGTTGCATTTTCAATAACAAACATTTTACAATTTATATATATTAACTTCAAAATCCAAGAGAAAATAATACCTGTATATCTGTTACTACTGCAGTGGGGACATCAAAGCAAACACCCTAGAAATCAAAGCAAACGGAAGTTAATACAATTTGATTAGAATTATAAAATGCATAGTAAGTGATAATTAAAGACCAGGTATTATGTAATTATGTACAAAAACACCAGGTAATAATTTGTGATAAACTTCAGACTAAGACCACACTACATTATAATTCCTAAAAGCACAAGAGCAGAAAGCTGAGGAACATAAAGACTCAAAACCTCCTGGCTGACTAGAGATCATTCTTGGCTATGTGCTAACCCTCAAGGAGCTGTGAGCTCTTCTTCATAGCTGAAGAAACAGGTTAAATCACTTGCCTCAGAGGCCGCACAGCTAGTAAGCAGAACAGGTATATAATGGTCTGTTGGCTCAAAAACCTATGCTCTAAGATCATGACAATATACTCACTTCCTTCCATCAGAAAGTATCAAGTTATTCAGGATGACAACTAATACCAGAGAAATAAAGACTTTTCTATGATTAATTTTCATTATTCACCCTCCTGTCAAGTATGGAGCACTGTTTTTTGATAATAAATGCCATCATCTCAAATCAAGAAAGTCTCTGTTGCATGATCTCTAAAAATAGTCCAATAACCGCTTATAACTGACGCGGGCACTCCTCCCCCTTGGTCGTCTTTAATTGCAATCTTTTGTGAGGAATAAGAAACTCCGTATCTTTTTTTTTTTTGTAATTCAGAAAAGATAAAATTTATTAATTAAAAATCTACAAAAATATATAAATGAAACCCCATATCTTGTTCCAACAATTTACCTGCAGGTATTCTTAGGCATCTTCAGTCACTCATTTGGTTACTAAATATTATGTCAGACACTCACCGGGAACTAGACACGTTTTTACCCATGAGCAGGTTATAGTCTTCTTGAGGCTATGAGTCAATAAGCAAGCACAGAAAGAGAAAATCTACCTGAATAAAGGTCTGTCCTAAGAACTCTTAAGTACAGATAAGGATGCCTCGTAGATCTGGCCAATCCTGATTACTGATCGAAGTGCAATGAGTTAAAGATACATTTGATTTGGTTCACTAGGCCAGTAGTTCTCCAACGCTGTTTCAGGAAACCCTGGGAATCTGAGGCCTTCTGGGGGCTCTGCAAGTCAGAACTACCCTTTTTGACTCTCAATTTCGCACAAGGGTTCAGTGGAGTTTCCAAGACAATACATAACTGCAATGACATCACTGCTCTGATGACTAATGGAATGTGGACTTGTGAGTTTTAAAGAATTCAAATTCAATTTCCTATTATTTCTAATATTAACAAATATCCACATAAACAAAAGCTTTTCGGGGTCCTCAGTATTTGCTAAGAACTGCAAAGTCATGACAGGAGGCCCAGTCTTACCAGCTTTCCTTTGAGAAAGACCATTCCCTTCACTTTGGAATCAATTTCCTCGCCCAGTTGCTCTTTAAGCTCTTTCCAAGCATAGCTAATGTTTGGCATTTCAATTGAGCACTGCAAGATCATGGTTACAAAGCCCTTAGGGAAGAAAGGAGAACAAAAGTCAAGTGTCAAACAAGCCTAATTGATAAACCCCTGCCCTCATGTATATATATATGTGTGTGTGTGTGTCTATGGATTTTTAAAAGTTGAGAGAAAATCCACACACCATAAAATTCACCATTTCCAAGTGTACAATTTTGTGGTTCCTGTATGTCTATCCGCAAGTTGTGCAACCATCACTACTATCTGCTTCTGAACACTTTCACGTATCCAAAAAAAGAAACCCCATACCTATTAGCAGTCACCCCCCATTCCCAATCCCGAGCCCCTACCAAGCACTATTCTGCCTCTATGAATTTGCCTGTTTTTAAAACAGGGAACTGTACAGTTAATATCTTCCTACCTTAATATTCCTGCTCAAAACCCAAATTATACATTGTCAAAAATCTGACACAGAATCTTACTGCATTGGAATTGATCAAGGAGCGCTGTTCTACCGATGTGGCCCCTGAAATATGGGCCAGTGCTGCTGCCAGAGCTTCCACAGCTCCCTTCTCCTCTATCAATTTCTCAGCCGACTGCTTGAAATGACTAATGGCAGTTGGAGGCACAGAATCCAAATACCTATGGTTTGATTAAGAGTATATTAGAAAAACGTATAAATGAATAAATAAATAAATGAGCATATTAGTCAGAGGAGAAAAGATGACATATAGACACATTTCATTTCTAAGTCACCAGTACTGCAAGATAAATCAAATAACCCTTTCAAACCAAATCTTCATATATGTAACATCATTTAGATGCCATGGGTACAATAATCACATTTTTCTGAAAATAAATCCAAATTCACTGAATCTAATTCAAACTTACCACCAAAGAAATAAATGTCATCCTAAGGAAATAAGGCTACATGAGACGGTCTCTTGTGGCAGGGCTGTACCTCTAAAAGCTCTTAATACGCAATGACCATCTTTACCTCTTTTCTCCTTCTGAGCCATCTAACCCCAGGTTTCCTTAACTAGCATCGTAGGGAAACTGTTTGATGTTAAAGCATGCCACGTTAAAATAAAATAGAAAAATGTGAGTTAAAAAAGTTCATTTTTCCAATTGCAGAACTCTTCCAAGCTACTGATATGCTAATATTCAGCATTTCTTTTGACTATCGACTCCTCTGCCAACTCTTAAAAATGAGCATATCACATATCTGTAACAGTAATTGTGGAAAGCACTCTAAAATTGATGATCAAACCCAGTGGTTCTCAATCAGCTTTCCTTTAGGGGGCATTTATAAATAGGTCAGGACCTTTTTGTTGTCATAATGCACTCCACCCCCACAAGGGCGTTGGGATGCACAGGGTCAACAGCCAGGGATGCTAAACAATCTCCAATTCCTAGGACAATTCCCTGCAATAAATAATTCTCTTGCCCCAAATGACAGTAGTACCACCACTGAAAAAGTTGGTTAATTCCATCCACATCATCTAGATATTTACTAGAATTTAAGGAAATAATCAACTCGCATTCCTATCAGGTGGGGGAAAAGGTTCATGAAGACTTGGAATATGCTATCCAATCTAATCCATCTCCAGTTGGCAAACACCTACAACAGATCAAAGAAACTACCATAAAATGTCCAAGACACACCAAACTATTAATTTATGTGGTTTCCTCAGGTGAACAGGATAGGGCAGGGATGAGTAGAAATGAAGATTTTTATTTTGTAAATTATGTATCAATACAGTTTGAATGTTTTTTAGACTAAAGAAAATAAATTTTTAACAGTTCGAATCTCATTGCTGCAAAGGCATGCAGTAAACAGAACAAGTCACAGCTCACAGAATGGGAAGTTAATGCATAAAGGTACAATTCCTGTTTGGATAAATGAAAAAGTTGTGGTAGTGGCTCTGTACACACATCCCCTGCCCCCAGAAGCTCTGAAAAAAACCAGCAAGAACTAGCATTTGTATACAACCTACACTGAAGTGTTTGGAAAACACTGATAAATAGATGGAATAATAGGGAACTATGGCAAAATGTTAAAAGAATCTGGACATTATGTTGAGCGAAGCAAGCCAGACAAAAAAGGACAAATACTGTATAACTGCACTACTATAAACCAAATATATTATGTAACATATTGTATGATTAAAAAAAAAATGTATAGTTATCCAGTACATTTAATTGAGAAATAAATTTTTATTCAACTGTGTTTTCTTTTTAGTTTTTAACTATTTATATATTTGTTTAATGTACCAAATAAAGTTCAAAAAAAAAAAAGAATAAAAGAGAAAAAGGGATCTGGGTACCTGGAGAGATAGGGGTTCTCTGTAAGAGGTTTGAATTATTTTTGTAACTAGGTAAGTTTGAAAGTATTTCAAAATAAAAAGTTAAAAAAACCAACCACAGCAACATACCTGATGGCATCTTGACTGGAAGCTTTTATTATTTCTGTTGCAGAAGGGACACCTACTCGTTTAAATTTAATTCCCTATCAAAAGAAACCAATGAAGCAGTTTAATGTACAATGTGGCAAACAACCATTTCTATTAAGATTAGTAGTCCCTGATTTTCTACTTAGCAAATGTATTTATTACAAAGGCAAAGAAACATTTAATTTTAGAATGCAATAGTTGCAAAGAGTTTAAACAGAGTTTCTGTATGTCTCTTTCCTAAAGTTTCTCTCATTGTTAATATATTATTATGGTACATTTGTCACAACTAAGAAACCAACACTGCTACATTACTATTTACTAAACCCCAGACTTTATTAGAATTTCACTAGTTTTTCCACTAATGTCTTTTTCTGTTTCAGGATGTCATATTACATTTAGTCATCATGTCTTCTTAGGCATCTCAGGGCTGTGACAGTTTCTTTCCTTGTTTGTTGTGATCTTGACAGTTTTAAAAAGCCCTGGTCATTTTGTAGAGCTTACTTCAATTTGAGGTTGTGGGATGCTTTTCTCATGGTTAGACTGGGATTATATGTTTTGGAAAAGAACAGAGATGAAGTGCCCATTACGTTGTATCAGGGGTACATGCTTATCACTGATGATAATGCCAATCACGTGGTCCAGGTAGTATTTGCCAGATTTCTCCACTGTTAAGTCTCCCCACCCCCTCTTTCATACTCTATTCTTTTCTTTTTAGATTTATTTATCCCTTCCCCCCTTGTTTGCACTCACTGTCTGCTTTCTGCATCCATTCACTGTGTACTCTCTGTGTTTGCTCGTCTTCTCTTTAGGAGGCACCAGGAACCGAACCTGGGACCCTTCATGTGGAAAAGAAGTGCTCAATCACTTGAGCCACCTCTGCTCCCTGCTTTGTCGTCTTTCTCTCTGTGTCTCCTCGTTTGCATCATCTTGTTGCTTCAGCTTGCTGCACCAGCCCATTGTGCCAGCGCACTGTCTTGGTTGTCTTCTCCAGGAGGCAGCCAAAATCGAACCCAGGACCTCCCATGTGGTAGGAAGGAGCTCAATCACTTGAGCCACATCCACATCCCCCAAACTCTATTCTTTATAAGCAAGTTACTATGTTTTTGGGGGTAGACAGCAATTCTTCTATAATGGGTTACAATCTAAGGCAATGTTACTCATTTTGTTGCTCAAATTGTTTTAGTTTTGGCCACAGGGTGCTGATTCTGGTCGACTCCATGTCCCTTTCACATATCACCATCCTTTTGTTTTTTCAGCAATTCATTTAGCCTCCAATTTTTATTTAAATATTTTGGGTGTGTTCTTGTCATTGTCTGAATATTGCCTTTCAAACATCAAAATGCCCCTTGTGGTCACCTGCCAAGGAGCCTCAAAATGCTGAGATAACTTCTTTAGAATATTCTTATTATGAATTTTAAAGATTCAAATTGTTAAAATAATGATAATAATTTGTGATAAGAGATCTTAGGTGTGTCACAAGGCTGTAAACATTGGAAGTATTGTCACCTCTCTTTCAGACAAAATCATGTCCCAATTTGCCTAAAATTCATTCATTCAAGTCATCTCTTTTGCAAAGAATATTAGAATAAAATTTGAAATTTTTTTATTTCAAACATTTGAAAATTCTTGTGTCATATAAAGAATAAACTAGACTTTCATGCATAATAAAATGCCCCTTGTAATTATAAATATGAAAGAGAAACCAATGCCTTCAAATGCAGATTTTCATAATGGGTTTCACTCCACTGCAGGACACATAAAATATGTATCTAACAACAAACTCACAGTCACTGCCATATGCTAAGTGTAAAAGTCATTCAAAGTTTAAAGAACCAATTAAATAAAGAACCAAGTTTGGCTTTAGAACTCAACATTTCTTGAATAAATGTTAGCAAAATAATTTTACCGCTTTTTGTTCCACTTGTGCTAACTGATATTCTTCCTTGTGCTGATAAAAGCAGATGCAAATTCCTGTCCTTCCAGCTCTACCTGTTCTCCCAGAACGATGAATATAGGACTCCACATCCTATTCAAGTAAAATACATATGTGACACTGAACAACAAAAAGAGACAAAGACCTATGCAATCTATGCAGAGGCAAATGTGCTGGTGATATACCTGAGGGTGGGGGTGCAGGAGGGCCTACAGGACATCAATTTAAATAAAAGAACTATGATAAATAATTTTGCAAAACCTCTACAACAGTGGTCCCTATCCTGTGGATATTTATAACAAGCATCATCTATAGCAGTGCTATAATTTAAGTGTTCAATTTTCTAGCAGCCACTAAGAAGAATTTTATTTTAGTAATATATTTTATGTAACTCAATATATCCCAAAGTATTACTGTTTCAATGTCATCAGTATAAATTGTTGTCAATGAACTATTTTACTTTTTTTCACACACTCATGGGACCTACTTTACCATTATTAATTTTTAAAAAATACAAGTTCATTTTTAAGAACTGGTAAATTCATAGTAATCAGGTATTTTATCCCTCAATTCAACAACCTTTAATATTGAAGAATTTGCTAATTTGAAGGATGTCATGCGGTCTTCACATTTGAAGCGATTTGGGATGGGCTCCTTTATATCCACTTGTATTTAGGTGGAGCAGTGTCCACACCATGTAACTAACTATGCTTCCAGGTCCTCCCTGAGAAGTTCCCATCACCCATAATCCTAAGCAGCTTTTACACTGAATGCTGTTATCTACATCCAGTGTAAAAACTTCTCTGTCCTCCAGCTCAGGCATTTATCTATACAACCTCCAACCCACCTAAATTCTACCTATCTTCAAGGCCCAGCCCAAAATTACACTACCTCCACAAAGCCTTCCAGGACTCCCCTCTAATTCGAAGCTACCTTTCCAACCTCTTACCACTGACTGCACCTCCACTCAAATGTCAGTTTTTAAGGCAGGGTCTCACAACAGGTTTGCTCTTAAAATCGCCCAAGCACTCAAGAGATAGCTATTACTAAGCACATGAAAAGTAAACCAATAATAAGATCTCCACCTTATTTTAATACACAAAAGAAATGAAACAAAACATATACCTTTGGTGGAGAGCTTTGTACAACCAGATCAACTTCAGGGATGTCTAACCCACGTGCAGCGACATTGGTTGCCACCAAAACTCCAAAAGCACCATTTCTAAAGCCTTTCAGAGTGATTTCCCTTTGCTTCTGTGGAATGTCTCCATGCAATGACTGGGCATCCTGCCAAAGAAATAAACTAGCTTAACAATACCATATGGGGTGGCCGACTTGGCCCAGTGGTTAGGGCGTCCATCTACCACATGGGAGGTCCGCGGTTCAAACCCCGTGCCTCCTTGACCAGTATGCAGCTGGCCCACGCGCAGTGCTGATGCGCACAAGGAGTGCCCTGCTACGCAGGGCTGTCCCCGCGTAGGGAAGCCCCACACGCAAGGAGTTCACCCCGTAAGGAGAGCCGTCCAGCACGAAAGAAAGTGCAGCCTGCACAGGAATGGTGCCGCACACATAGAGAGCTGATGCAACAAGATGACGCAACAAAAAGAAACACATATTCCCGTGCCGCTGACAAGCTGACAACAACAGAAGCGGACAAAGAAGACGCAGCAAACAGACACAGAGAACAGACAACCGGGGTGGGGGGGAAGGGAGATAAATAAATAAATCGACCAATCAATCAATCAATCAATCAATCTTTAAAAATAAAGAAATACCAGATGGGGGAAGCGGATTTGGCTCAACGGATAGAGCGTCCACCTACCACATGGGAGGTCCAGGGTTCAAACCCAGGGCCTACTGACCTCTGGTGAGCTGACCCACATGCAGTGCTGATGCACACAAGGAGTGCTGTGCCACGCAGGGGTGTCCCCTACATAGGGGAGTCCCACGCACAAGGAGTGCATCCCATAAGGAGAGCCACCCAACACGAAAAAAGTGCAGCACACACGGAGAGCTGATGCAGCAAGATAACACAACAAAAAGAGACACAGATTTCCGGTGCCACTGACAAGAATATAAGCAGACACAGAACATAGAGCAAATGGACACAGAAAGCAGACAAAAGGGTGGGGGGGTAGGGAAGGGGAGAGAAATAAAATAAAAATAAATAAATCTTTAAAAAAAAAGAATACCAGATAGAACAACAGAGGCAATTTTTTTTTTTTAAACCACCAATTAGGCCTGTAAAAGAACTGACAGTTTGGGTGACATTCCTGCTGAAAATATACAAAAGGGAAAATATGTGCCTAAAATGGTCAAGCCTCAAACTTTATCCCAAATTATTAGTCATTAAGCACCAAGTGTATCCAACTATATATATCAAGGTAAAGCACCAGATAATACAGTGATCAAGCCTACTTGGGTTTGAGCCAAGTTTTCCTCATCTGTAAGATGAGAATGACAGATTAGGTGAGCTCTACCATGTATACTCAGTTGACAGAGGTTTCCTCTCATTTCCAACCTAAAATAAACTATAAGTCTCTGGATGAATGAAAAACAAACTAGGAACAGATATGCCCAAAATGAAGATGTTATGATGCCTCCCGCTTTCCCAGCACGAGGAAAGGACCAACCTGCTTTATGGACACATTCTGTGACAGCTCCTGGGCTTCTTTCTTGGTTTCACAGAAGATGATAGTGCGCCCGTGATAACCACTATACACGCGGATCACGTCCCCAATGACTGCTGCCCTGTGAGTCCAGTGGCACTTGATAGCCAGATGCTTTCCAGAGAAGGAAAAAAGATCTATTTATTAAGGTCTTGCTGGAACATGAAATTACCTGATCAAAATTAACAGTCTAATGTCTTTGGTAATGGGAGAAAATTTTCAAGCCTGACTGTAGTACACTCCTGCCACTACTGCTTAGAGAATAAAAATCTAAACCATTAAAGCAGAGAGCAACATGGTCTGTCCTTCTGTACTCCCCTCTTCATCTATTTTCTGACCTAACCAGGAAAATGTAGAAAAATAAATATTATTCTGTAGATTCCTACAGGAAATGAGATTAGTGACAAGAGTGAAGTGTTTATGTTTTTGCCCTTTCATCCACCTAAAAATGCAATTAGTAGTCAGTTACTACAGTACTCTAATCCTCAGGTGAAATGAATTCATCTAGGTACCAGACCCTAAGATGAAAAAAGCAGTTTTATCAAGAAGTCCTGGATTTATCTGCTGCCCTCTAGTATTTAAATTTAAGTGTAATTTTCTTCTGTATACACGATTCTGAGAGATTTAGGTCTCTAAAGTTACTGAAAAGAAATGAGGCTATCAGATGATGAAATCTAGAAAAGTTATTAAATATAACTACCAAAGAAAATACATCTTTACCTGGCCTTTCACATGAATTTAGTTATTTATCTGGAAAAAATATATATATATAATATGTGCTATCCTTTATACTATTAGACAGGAGAGAATAAAAACAACTTATTACCAACCCGGCAACTAAATGAATCATTTACCTCCACAGTTATTGCCGTTTTCTGAGTCTTTTTACCAATCAGGTCCACTTGTTCATATGTAGATTTCATGTATTTCTTAGCAACATTATACACCCAATGAGGGCAAGTTGCAGAAAAAAGCAATGTTTGGGGATTGTCTTCTGAATCTTTTTGGGGGAAAAAAAGTCAGTATGAATAACCTAAATAAGCCTACATAGTATTCCACCTTACTGAGTACTGTCAGGGTCTACCAAAATTCAACAGCAACCACTTGAGGCCAAGCCCCATGCCAGGGTTTGAGGACACAAAAATGAAAGAGGTTTCCCAATGGGCAAACAGAAGAAATACTGCTGAAATAACCTTTATGTAAAGGGCCCCTGAAAGAGTGAAAGTATTTTGCTTTCTGACCATTGGCCTTTATGAACCACAAGAAAAATCTGCTCAGTATAGCGAGACTTACCACCTGGAAAACACCAATTCACCAAGTTCAGTGATTAGCTATTGAAAACTCCCTTATCCAATTTTTCTTTTCTTAGTTTGCTGTGGTGTCATTACATTTTTCATATACTTGACCTTACACTATCATGTAAGCTGGTAGGACCCTTCTGAAGAACAATGTATATTGAGAAGCATGAACTATTTCTAACTTTTAACTCAGTAATTTTGCTTCTGGAAATCTATACTGAAGAATTAATGCCAAATATTGAGATGTGAGGGAAGATGTCTGCAAGAATAATTTATATTGGGAAACGGACTTTGGCCCAGTGGTTAGGGCGTCCGTCTACCATATGGGAGGTCCGCGGTTCAAACCCCGGGCCTCCTTGACCCGTGTGGAGCTGGCCATGCGCAGTGCTGATGCGCGCAAGGAGTGCCGTGCCACGCAAGGGTGTCCCCCGCGTGGGGGAGCCCCACGCGCAAGGAGTGCGCCCGTGAGGAAAAGCCGCCCAGTGTGAAAAGAAAGAGCAGCCTGCCCAGGAATGGCGCCGCCCATACTTCCCGTGCCGCTGACGACAACAGAAGCGGACAAAGAAACAAGACGCAGCAAATAGACACCAAGAACAGACAACCAGGGGAGGGGGGGAAGTTAAATAAATAAATAAATCTTTAAAAAAAAAAAAAGAAGAATTTATATTGACTAAAAATTGGAAATCAAACCACTTCATGGAGTATTATGCTCAATCTTTATATTCAGTAAGATTATGATAACTGTACACACACAGATGCAGTTGGCAAGCAATGCAATGAAAGCAAAGTATGTCAAGCTGGTAGAATATGGAATTTTTCTTCTTTTACTTTCCCCAATTTCCCCCATTGTAGTTATAGGATAATTGTGATAGGAAAAAATCGAATTTTCCTGAATAAACTAAGTCCCCTTTCCATTCCCTACAGTGTCATTTAACTATCACCACCCTTCCTCTAGCCCCTTTTTATCAGTTCCTTGAATTTGAGGTTTACCTTTCTTGTATGCCACACTTAAAATCTCTTCCACTTGATCAGCAAAACCCATATCCAACATCTGGTCCACTTCATCCAGGACAACATGCTTAAGCTTGGTGAGATCGAGCTTGCCATTCTGCAGGTGGTCTTTGATACGACCTGGCGTCCCAACCAGGATGTCAATCCCATTCCGCATGCGTTCAACTATGAAGAACACCAATGGTAAGATCAGCTGGGTTTTTAAGTAAGTCCTTTTTTCAGTCTGGGGTACCAATTAAGGGTGCTTTTATCCCACAAATATTTATTAAACAACCAGAAGTCAAGGTAATATGCTTAATAAGGAGCTCCTGATAAGGCAGCAGGGAAGCATGTAAGAAACAACATTTCAGTGTATTAACTGTCGGAACAGAAAAATGCACCAGCAAGGCTAGTATCAGAAAATGACTTCCTGAGCTAATAGAGTTTCACAGACAAAGTCAAATGTAAAATTAAAAAAACAAAAACAAAAAACTGCAATTTTCATGAGGTGAGCAGATATAGAGAGGGTAAGATTATTCCAAGAATGTATAGAGGTGTAAAGAGCGTGGTGTGTTCAGGAAAATGGAGTTCAAAATAATTGGAAGGAACACCAAATGTAATAAAAGGTCTATGATTGGTAGTAAGATTTTGACAATATTCTTTCATAATTTGTAATAAACTCCTCCAGACAATGCAAGGTGTTGGTGGAGGGTTCATGTATGAGACCCCTGTATGATGTTATGCATGTTTGCTTTGATAGTTCACATCTTTTTCTATACACTTAATCGTTTATGTTCATATATAAATGAAATAAAAATAATAATAGGGTTGGTTGAAGGAGAATCCTTTGGTTAGTAGTAATATTTTGACAATGCTCTTTAATCATTAGTTTAAAAAGTTTAATAACAATGCAAGTTATTGGTGGCAGGGTGAGTTATGAGAGTCCTGTATGATATATGTTTGTTTTGTAAGTTTACAACTATTATTATACAATTGTTATTTGGGTACGTTTGAGTGATATACTTCGATAAATTAATTTTTGAAAATTAAAAAAAAAACAAAACAACCCCTTACTGTATCATATATATATATGATGCTATCCTAGGATTTCAAATTATTTAGTACTTGGCATTTTTATGCACCAATATCATGTATCAATAAATATTTCCACGCAACTTGAAAAAAAAAATTGGAATGAGTGGTAATAATGCAGCTAGCTCCCTACTGCAGCCTAGGGATCCTATTAGCTACTTTATATATATTATCCAATCCAGTCATCACAATGCTGCTGCAGGGTGGGTTTATATCTCTAGTTACAGATGAGGAAACTAAAGTCACACAGCTATTTTGTAAGCAGTCTAAATTCAAACCCAGGTCTTTCTGATGTTGAGTCTCTGTTCATTCTACCGAAGTGGCAAAGAAATAATCATAAGCTTTATGTGCCAACACTAAGATTTTTTTTCCAATACCTTATACTCCTTCCTGAATTATGGATCTGCTCTACATAATAAAGATCTTGAACTGAGAAGTAATGTAATACTTGAGTAGAGACTGCTGATTTGGCCTTTAGGCCTAGAGAAAAAGAAAGCCTGCCTTGCGGTAAAGCAGCAGCAAGGATGCAGAAAGAGAGAGAACCCAAGGTCACGGACAGATAGAGTAACCCTAAATTCTAACTGTCCAGATCCTGGGGCCCAAGAGGACTCTGTCCTCTCAAGTTCAATAAGCTACTCTTGCAGGCTCCAGATAAATATATATAGATAACACAAAAGTCCTAGGGACTGTGTCTAGAATTTGACATACCACCACACAGGACCATGTTCTTAACCACCTTGAAATAATAAAGGCAGAAGAAAACTGCTGTAAGTGACTAGAACAGGTAAGGAAGCTAGATGTCAGGGACAGAAGAAATCCAATCAGGGTATTCACCAATGGATGGCATTTCCCCCCCTCATTTTCGTGTTTACTTACTTTGACCTCCATAGGGAGTTCCACCATAAAAACAGGCCACTGCCAGCTTCTTTGTGATGTCACTGAAGTCTTTGCTCACTTGATTTGCCAACTCCCTTGTAGGTGCAAGAACTAGTACCTAAAAAGGAAAACCGAACAACTGAATCTAAAGTGTTTGTTTTTTAACAAATCTGGAATTCAGCAGAAGGGTCAACAGAATTTAACAAGTATTTTCAAAACATTTATAACATGCTTTGCAATGTACTATATGTGAAGAATCATGAATATACTATCCTTCCTTACAACTCTATTCAGAATAAAAGCTTGTGATTTTAGCAATCAGAAGGGTAGTCAGATGCCTAAAATGTATAGTGCTCCAGGAGTTTCATGGAGGAAGCGGATAGTCTCATGGATTGCTAGTCCTTAAAAAGTATTCTAGGAAAGCAACAATTATTGATGCTAACATTAATAGCTGAGCTCTCACCATGTCATTGGCCCTGCTAAACTGTTTATCTGCACTTTTTTGATTTAATCCTCAGAACAACTTTTTGAGGATAAACTATTAGAGGACAAAACTAAGGAGGCAGAACCCTGGATTCAATTCAAGTGGTAGGCTCCAAAGTCTGTGGCCTTAACATCTATGCTATACTGAATGTGAAGTAGAACAGTCAGGCGAGTATGGCAGGCCCAACATTGTGAGCTCTGAATCCTTCAAGCAGTTTGAGTTTGATCCAACAGAACCCACAACGTGAAACCGCTACATAGTGTCAAATAGAGTAAAAGCATATAACAAGTATGCTTTAAGAACAACAGCATAATGCATTCATCCAACATATTTATTTCAGTGAGGTTAAGGTTTATCAAATCCCAGGTTCTCCAAAATAAACTGAAGAAGCACCATTGTGATAAGGGCGGTTTGGTCTCTTCGCCTCTGTAAATGTCCCTCCTTCTATCAATCCTTCTCTGAGAATGCTTTCTCCAAAACTGTTAGTCTCTTGAGTAAACCTGTGGGCCCCAAAGGATTAGTAATATAGGCAAGCATAATCATGGGACATATTAAATATTTAAACATACAGCGTTAGGTCAATAGTTTTAAAGAAGTATCTCAGTTATACCTTCAGATAAGAGCTTTAGGAAATGGAATGAATAGCTTTAAGGAGAACTCAACAACAACAACAACAAAAACAATAGGGAACATAAGAGATTGTTTGTCTTGTTCTAATTTGGAGCCCTTGAGGTCTGTGTTTAAGGCAATTACCTGAGGCGAACGGCCTCTCTTCCTATCTTGCAGTTCTCCCTGAAGTTTTTCAATCAAGGGGATGGCAAAGGAGAATGTCTTCCCAGTTCCTGTCCGTGCCTGTGCAATTAAATCCTTCCCACCATAGACATGGTAAAACGTCTTTGCTTGTATAGGAAACAGGAAGCTCACCCCACGGGCTGTGAACAAATTGACTGTATTATCTGACAATGCAATTCTTAAAAAACAGCAGCCATACTGAGACAATAAAGGTCCTCCTGCTTCTGGTCCCGCAGAGTTAAGAATTCCGCCTCCCAGTCAACACCTAGTTCTACAAACTCAGGTTCAAATATATCTGGGTACGGAAGAATCACTCAACTGAAAAACATCAACAAATTCTAAGGCACTGAATTATAGTACTTAAGTCACTTGTCAGTAACTCTTATCTGTATATCAGCACAGGCCTGAAAATCAGATGCATTTTTTTTTCAGTCAGTTCAGAAATTACCCACAGTCAACATCTGTGACTAGCTGGAGTTTCAGGGGGCAGAGTGCTAAAAAACAGTTGAATCAGACTGCATCATTAATGTAGAGATGCCTCAAGAAGTAGAAGAGAATCAAAAAGAAAACACTAAATGGCATTGATCAAGGGACTGATTTCGCCAGCACTACCAATTATTAAATTCTGAATGTACATATTGTGTTGGATAAATTTTAATCACTTGTTTAAGAGGCAGTAAAGGCCATCCCTACTACAGTACTATTCACTATAGTGAATGTATATACAGCTCTACCTCATTACATGATTGCATATGTTGTCCTAAAATATGTCCTGGCTCATCTCATCAATAGCAGAGTGCTTCAAAATATATTCCAACATTATGGATACAATATTTCTAAGAATATTACCTTTGAGAAGCTTAATAGTCACTTCTGATATGGGAAAATTAGAGAAAGCGCCTTCTTTTTGTTCCTCAGGAATTTCCTATCAAGTAAAGGGTTACAAATTAATATAGAGAAGACTTGTAAGAGATCAAAGAACCTGTTCTAAAACATCCATTCTAGAAACATCAGTTAATTTTATTTTTTTAGTTAGGTGACATATCAGTTTAAAATCAATCAAAAAGACAAAAGTCTCAACAGGTAAATCAAGATTTCTAAAGGAAATATATTTTGATAATCTATAAAACTCTAACAAAAGAAAAACCAACCAACAGCAATTATATCTAGAGCATGTATGGCCAGTACAGTCAGATTCAGTCTCTACTAAGAATGGTTCCAGAGCCATTGCCAAACCAACAGGAACGTCAACATGCTGTTGAATGGGTCATTAGCCTTTTTTTCACAGAAATATCCCTCACAGACATCCAAAGGAAAAAAGGAACAAACATTTATGAACAAAGATGGTCATTTTGGCATTATTTGATTGCAAAAAAGCTGAATGCCCAACAAGGGAATAATTAAACAAACTTCCAAACATCTATACAATGAACTATGTCATCATTAGAAAGACCTAATATTTGACAACAGGAAAAACACAGTACTTAGTTAAAAGTGGAAAAAGCAAAACACAAAATTGCATATATTATGATCCTAATAGGATTTAAAAAAATAAGTTGTATACATAAACAATAGGTTACCTCTGAACTTTGAAAATGATTAACATTTACTGAATGAATGCTGAAATTCCAGGGAGCTTTTTTTATGTTTTGTTTGGTAAATTCCTACAAATTCTCTAAATCACATATTTTATAATCAGGGAGTAAAATTTAAGATATTAGATCTTCTGATTTACCGCAAACAGAACATTACTTATATTAAGATTTCTTTTTTTGATGATGGAGTTTATGAAAGTTAACAGAAGTAATTCCAAGTAGACAGAAATTTGCTCCTTCTAGTCATCTCAAGTTCATTAATGGCCTGAATAAGATTTTTATACAATCCTGCAAATACCTTTTCTGTAGGGCCACTTAGGCATGACTTGGGGAAACCCCTCAGAGGAAAACTAGTGTCCCTTCTGCATAACTATACCTCTCCTACTGATTTACTTATTTGCAAATAAGCAGCAGACCAAGGATGGTGAGAAGACCTGCCCTAATCTTAAAACAGGAGGCACTACACAATTTTATTTTCAAAGGAGGCACTATACAATTTTTAAAACTACAATGAAGTCTTATCCCGCATCACTGCCTCCATAAAGTACTAACATATCAAATTTCCTCCCACATATTAAGTACTATACATAGCAATTACTTCTCATTTTGAAACAATCAAATATACATTCTACCCATTATAAGCACAACTTTACCTGTTCTAATTCATGGTTACTTTCTTCACTTGCAGCTTCATTTGAGTTAGAATCCGACCCAGAATGGAGGAATCCATTCTTCAGCTTGGAGCTTTTCTCTCCAATTTTGCCGTTCATTTCCTTTTCCTTCTTTATTTTCTTGGGTTTAGGAACATATGTTTCTTCTTCAGAACAGTCCTCACTTACTACTTTTTTGATTTCAGGAGAAACAGTTTTGTTTTCAGAAGCTTCCTTTTTCTTTTTCACATTTTTAGTTTTAGGAGAAATAATGTCATTTTGAGATCGCTCCTCCTTCTTCTTTTTTACCTTTTTGGATTTAGGAGAATTCACTTCAACTTCAGAAGGTCCTGCCTTTTTAATTTTTTTTGCTTTAGGGCAAACAGTTTCTTCCTTTTCTTCTGCTGACCCTTCAGTCTTATTAGATTTTGGCTTCTCTTTTTTATTTTTCTAAAAAATAATTTTTAAAAAAAGTACAAACAAGAAATAAACTAAATGCTATAAAAGTGATCAAGTTCAGTTCAAATTTAATACCGATAGGGCTGTATGTCCATATATAGATGATGTTACACGGATATTTTTTCTTTCTACTAATAGAATTCCTTTACAGGTATAACAGGGATTAATGATACTAACTTTACTTCAAATGAATTTACATAAAAGTTTATGAACCAAAACTTATAAAGCCCCACAACCTATGTGTAAAAACCACACACCTAAATTAAACAAACCAAAAAAACTCACAAAGATGCACCAAGTTAACATAGGCTGTAGCCTGTTATAACCTGGGCACGGCCCCAAGCTAATCCCTGGAGGCAAGGAGACAAATGCCTCCCTGAAACTTCACTGGGTTCTAGGCCTGGTACCAGCTTTAAAATCACAGATAAAGGATACTCTATCTCCACATGACCATCCTTCTGATAACTGGGGAAAAAGGCTTGGTCTCTCCCCAAGACTTTGCTCCAGTTCTTTCATTTTCTGGTTTCACCAAATAGAAGGGTTTCTTTTGGAATGTACTGGAATTTAGTCATGTTCCTCCTAATCTGAGCATCCCATAACTGCATAGACTGATGCAAGTAAGTCAACCAGAACCACCGCCTCTCCACCTGTGGGGCCAAGTTCCTGCACTCTAGGCTGCCAAAATGCTCCCCATCTGAAAGGCCCAGAAACAGCTAGGAAGGAAATTCTAAGTCATGAACAAAGCAAGAACAGGGACAATTTGTGTTCCCACTGACCTTATCCCAAAATACTCAAGTGACAAGTTAAATCACTGTATAGGCATCGACGCCAAAGAAGCAGGTGGCTGTCAAGGAAATTCACATACTGCTGGTCCATACAAAAAATATAGCATATAAGTTACCACCAAAGTTCCTCTCTTCACATTTCCAAGAAACTCGATTGGCAAATACTAGGCGGAATTGAATTATCAGGTCTTCAAAGTGATACTCATCAGAAGACAAACTACTTTCCTTGATAGGACAAAAAGAATGTCACTGCTGATGCCACCAGCGTTAGCTGGCCCTCCAAAAGATCCTTCTCCACGTGTGTAAGTAGGTTTAAGATCTCTTTAGTCCATCCTAAGACTCAGTCCCTATTGCCTTGACTGGGCTTAGATGTGCCTCCACGCACTATCTAGCACGGAGTTAAATCTGTGCCAGCAAGGGCCCTGAACGTGAACGCGAATACGAACTCTGCGCACAAGATGCACGGGGCCTAGATTCCGGGGACCACGTGTGACACCGATCGGCTCTCTAGCTCGGATCCGCCCAGGCCTCCTCGTCAGCGCTCCCGGCGCCTTGCGGAAGCGAGAAAGCTAAGGAGAGTTCAGAGCTCGACGAACTGCCCTCGGAGAGCACCACCCCCAAGAACCCCCTTGGCGAAGCACCCGCCGGGTCCCCGAACGTGCCGATCCTCGCCGCGCGCCACGCGCTCCAGCCCGGCCCCCTCTTCTCCCGTACTCCAGGATCCCGCTTCTCTCAGCACCCCGGCCCCTCTCCCTGCCTTGCCAGGTCCCTCAGCCCTCTGTGGCACCTTCTCATTTTGCTTTCGCTGTGTCTCCAATTTTTTCATGGCTTTGTCTGATTCCAAGCCGACGTCACTAAGGAGTTTTCCCGGCATCACTCAACAGAACTTGCGTAGCCCGACCAGCCTGGACAACCGCGTGGAGAGGAAAAGATAGAACTGCCCCTTTAGCATCCCCAGTTCGTCACTTCCGGTATCAAGGCATTTCCGGCGGAAGCAGGGTGTACACGGAAGGCTGAGGCACGTGTGGTACTTTCAGAGTTCCGGCTGCCGACACTGGTTGGTATTATTGATTGGACCGTTTACGGTGCGGGACTAGAAGGCACTCGTAGAAGGGTAAAAACGGAAGAGACCACAAAGGTTTAGTTTTGTATACTCTTTCAAACACTGACCAGATTCTCGCAAGCTCCAACCAGATAAATGACGTAAGTTTTGCTTGGCGTCTCTTCAGTGTTTGTATTAGATTGCCCGAGTGTGCAGAGGCCTTTCGCGTACAAATGTGCGACACATGGATTAAAATCTCGTGAATATTTCGACTCTGAAAGATGGCACCCAAACTGACGCTTCTGTAAGCACCAGAATTCAGTCAGGTCTGGTTCATTCATGCGTGCGCCCATTCATTAAGCAGAGAGATTCAGTTTCGCGTCTGATCGGAGTAACAGCGCTAGAGTTCTGTAGCGGATAATACACAAGCCTTGCCTTGGAGCTTTATAGACTGGTAGGGGAGATGACGTGGGTCATTTGTTCTGCAAGCACCTAAATCGGCCTTGGGACCAGCAGAAGGGACATCCAAACCACGTAGGCCTCCATTAGAAAGTAATAGGGACTTCTAGTCTTGTATGATTTGGACAGTATAGTAATTAAGCAATTGATAAAAAGTGGCCCATCCATGACAGTGGTTCAAAACTTTACCTGAAGAGTTAGTGATCAAAGGACTGGGAAACAGTTATCATAGTGATGAATATGTTAGACTTCTACAAGACAGGCTTTGAAACCTGCCTTTGCCAATATTTGCTCAGTGATTTTGGACGTTACTTAATGTGAACCTGAGTTTCTCATGAAATAGGGATAACAAAACCTACCTCATCTGTTGAGAATATGTATTAAAATAATGAACGTAAAGGGTTTGGCAGTACCTGATCCACTGGGCACAATAAATGAGAGATTTTACAACTCCCCGTGTGTCACAAGTGTTTGGAAAAACAAAATGTTACATTTTGATGCAAAGGAAAATGCTGAAAGTTTTATTTCTATATATTTGAGATTAGTTTTTACTGTACATTTAATCTAACATTTTAAAATGTTGAACATAAACTGGTGCTTCACAATCTCAATTTTTAAAAAATAAAATGATGTAAATGTGCAACAATGCTTTAATTTATACTCTGTGATATCCTTGAGCCAGGAGTCTCCATTTTTTTATCCATCTTTGTATCCTCAATATTTCAGACAGTGCCTGGCACATACATAGGAAGCTGTCACTACATTGTTTGTTGATTATTAAAATGGCAATCAGGAAAAACAAAAACCCTCAAAATAAATTTTAGCTACATGCCCTGGCAGGAAAGCACTTCAGCCATTCTGGTATTGGGTGCGAGAGAAGGGAGGCCAAGCGTTAATGGATTCAACCAGTCAGCTAATAAAATGCTTATCGTCTGGAACTTCAGCATTGTGCTGTGGACTGAGTTACAGAAGACCCAGTTCCTACTTCAAGGAATCTGCAGAAATTCCTTGTGCTGAGAAACTACAAAATCATGTGACTGCTATACATGATACTGCTGTAAACAGTAAAAAGAGGGAAACGGACTTTGGCCCAGTGGTTAGGGCGTCCGTCTACCATATGGGAGGTCCTCGGTGGTTAGGGCGTCCGTCTACCATATGGGAGGTCCGCGGTTCAAACCCCGGGCCTCCTTGACCCGTGTGGAGCTGGCCATGCGCAGTGCTGATGCGCACAAGGAGTGCCATGCCACGCAAGGGTGTCCCCCGCGTAGCCCCACGCGCAAGGAGTGCGCCCGTGAGGAAAAGCCGCCCAGTGTGAAAAGAAAGAGCAGCCTGCTGAGGAATGGCGCCGCCCACACTTCCCGTGCCGCCGACGACAACAGAAGCGGACAAAGAAACAAGACGCAGCAAATAGACACCAAGAACAGACAACCAGGGGAGGGGGGGGAATTAAATAAATAAATAAATCTTTAAAAAAAAAAAACAAAAGAACAGTAAAAAGACATGTTTATTACCAGCAGAGTAGCAACAGGAGACTATGCCCCAGAACACTACTAAATGGTAAATTGTTGTCAAAGCTTATTAAGTATATAAGTTCCTTTGTAACATACTGGCACACAGGCACAAGCCCAGCATTCCAAGAAGAAACATGCAGAAGTCCTTTTTGGCTCAAAGGTAGCCAAATTATTTTACTGAATCAAGTCATCAGTATAAAACTCAGTAACAAGTGGGAAAAAATGGGCCTTGTATACATTTGATAGGAATTGTGAAAGTCCTGCTTAAACATCAATTCTGTGGACCAGTTTCCTCTGCTCTAGATGATGTAATGTTTTCATAAAATTAGGGAATTTTTATTTTAAAAAGTATGTATACATACGTAAACGCACACACAGGAGGAAATAAAAAATCTACACAACAAAATGTTAGCAGTAGTTATCTTTTGGTGATGTTGATTATGGGTGGTTTTTATTCTATTTGCTTCTCTATTTTTCAAGTGTTCAATAATAGACATGTATTACTAATGAAAAAAATGTGGGTTAAAAAAAACCACTACTATTAAGCAGCCTCCCCTCCCCTTCCAAATACGCAAAACAACAAGGGTGAGAATGTCTCTCTGACATTCACACCTACATGTGAATTCATTCTTCAAACTTCTAATGCTAAAGGGGATAAAACATTTCATTTACAAATTCAAAAACCAAAGCTCAGGGTAACTAACTCAAGTTCAAATAGCTAAGTAACCACACTAGAACAAAGTCCCAAACTGGAGGCTCTGATAGCCAAAAGGAAGAGCCATGAAGGTGCCAAAGTAATAAGTAGCTGAATGGATAAGAATTTGGTGAGGACTTGCCCTATCACCTCCTTCTTTTAGAAGGTATGAAAGCTATTATTTAATCTTATTAGGACCCACCCCACCTTCCTTGCCTGCCTGAGAGTTGGATAATAGAAAAGCCAGCCTTTTGCAGGCTGACCCCTTAAATCCATCCTCCACCCTGCTGTCATTTACCTAAATGCTTTTTTACTCTCTTCCCTAAAATCCATCAGTGGCGCTCCAAAACAAGGCGTACATAATGCTCCAAGATATGACTCTGCCTTGCTCTCACCATTGCTTTCCTCCTAGTGAAGATCTCAGAAACGAGTTACTCTTGGTTCCCCATACTTAGACCATGTTGCTTTATTAGCTGTTCTGTGCCTTTGCCTGGAATTTCATTCCCACTTCAGTTTCTTTTACCTAATTCATTTTCACTTGTTAAATCCAAAAAGCTTTCTCAGAATTCCTACCTCCATTCCTGGGCTGGGCTAGGGGCCCCTGTGTAGAGTTTGTTTAGTTTACTATTGTGTATGTAGGTTATGTATCTATTTCACAAGATTCTGAGCTCCTGAGGACAGAGACTGGGCTTTCTTTATTCATCTTTGTGCCCAAAGTATAGTGTCTGGAATACTGTAAATGCGTTAAGATATCCTGATTGAACGTACTGGTGGTACTAGTGCATCTTCATAGGAATTGAGCCCTAACTTATTTTGGGTATAAATCCAGACCTTACACTACTATTCAAATGCAGAGCCAACTGAGATCCCACCCCCCCCACCCCCCCCCACCCCCCGTCATGACCATCTGGAATTCCCCATAATCAAAACTTCCCTTTCCTCTATTCATTACTCAAAGTCCTTCAGTTCTCCTTGGCCTAACTGAAATCTGGCTCTTCCTGAAAAATACTCTCCCCTGCCGCTCATACAGATGTTGCTCCTCCCCTTACATTCCATGTACCTTCACATTAGTGTCCTCTTTCCCTTAAAGCCACTTGTAGATCATTACTCCTTCACGTTCATGTAAAAGCCCTTGTTTCTTTGAAGATATGTGGTAATATCCTATACTCTTCCTCATTTAGGCAATTTACCAACCTCTGCATCATTCATCAATATTTTGGCACCTGGCTTGTCTTCATCCTAGGAGACGTCATTGTTCATGAAAAGCACACATATAACATCTGGCTTCTCAGTTCCTTGACCACCTCAATGGAAATAACCTTTACCCCATGAGGCTAACTAATTCTCCTGGCACTTGTCTTCTACCCAACTGACCCACTCTTGAAATCTCAAATTCAGATAGCTTCAGTCCCTTGCCCCCTCTACGTTCTCCCTGTTATCAACCCCATCTCCACTCCAACGCCTAGGCAGTATAGATTCCAAGGACTATCACTCCACTCACTCTTTACCAAAGTGCTCAACATCTTCACCTTGTTAGCCTTTTATCTCAGTCAGAGAAAAACCCCAATACTGGATCAATTGTCTCCTGTCTGCATTCCTTCAGCCAGTAGTAGGCTGACTGCTGCTACAGAAAATCACGGATTGGTGCCACCAGTCCAAACTAAGCTCAGCTGGCTCCTCAATGCTGTCTGTGACCCTATTTGCCTACTGAGTTCTCCCTTTTGTTCTAGAGTTGATAGTTCAGCATTTCTCCTCTTTTCTCAAATATTGTAGCCTACTATCTCCCTCTTCATCCTCAGTAGATGAACTCGTAGAATATCATAGAATAAAAAAACAGAAGACATTGGGCAGGCACTCCCTCAATTTTTTACCTTAATGCTTGCAAACTCACCTGCATGATAATCACCTTTCCTCTTGACAAAATGTTAGCGATATGCCTTTCCCATCTAAGGTTAAAATCTCCACTTGTGTGCTTGATCCTGTCTCGCTGGATCTTCAGAGATCTTGGTCCAACATACATTTCTCCTTCTAAATCTTCCTATTTCCCTCTACCTACCAGTTCCTCCCCAAAATCAAATATATCTCTATCTTCCCCACCCTCCCCCCCCAAAAAAAATCCTCACAATTTCATGTCCTTTTTTCCTATCACTAGAGCTTTGGCTCTTTCTTGCCTGTTCAGACAAATTTCTGGAAGTTGTCCATGTTTGGTGTCTCTAATTTATCTCCCAGCTGAGTCTACTGCTAAATGGCTTCTACTCGCAATACTTTTTATTAAAATGGTTGCTCCCTATATATAATATTTCCTTTTCTCCAAATCCAAATCATTCCCCAAATCATTTCAGGCTTATCTCCTGGTTCCTTTGAAAGCCTCATGGTCCTGGGCTTTCTGCCCCCTTATCATCATCCCAACAGAATCTCTTTTCCTTTGCCATCCAATAAATGAATCGGTGTACCTCTCTCTGGGTTCCTTTCTCCACCTCCTTCTCTCATTATACTTTCCCTGAATAATCTCACCTACTTCCTCCTTAACTCCAATTACCATTTTTTTATTATTCCCAAACCAACATCCCTAGAACAGCTCTCTCCTGAGCTTCAGACCTATAAATCCAAATGCCTGCTCTCAAACTCCTCTTCTTACATATCCCACAGGCTACTCAATATGTCTAATCCAGAACTAATCTTACTTCCACCCCCTTCCCACAGAGCTTCTCATGCTCTTCCCTCCTCCTTGTACCCTCAGTGACAGCAAGTCCTGAGAATTCTATCTCCTAAAAAATGTTCCTCAACATCCACTGCCACTATTTAGCACAGTGGTTAAGTGTCACTTCAGAGCTAGAATTAATTGGATTCAAATCCTTACTCCACTACATATTTTCCAGCTGTGTGATTTTGGACAAGTAACTTCTCAAGTACCTTAGTTCTCAACACTCAAGATACATTATGCATCATTAGCTCATACCTTCATCATCTTTACCTTGCATTACTTCTACAGCCTCTTAAGAGGTCTCCTGGCCTCCAGTCTGACCCTGCTCCAATCCAGTCTCCTCAGTGTAGCTGGTAATCTTTCTAAAATACAAAGCTAATCATATTACTTCTTAAACTCTTCAGTGACTCCCACTACCCTCAGGAGAAGGTTTAAACTCTTTAACATGTCACACAGACACTTAAAACTCTGGTCCCTGTTTAATACCAAATCCTTATCTCTTGCATGCCTGTCCTCTGCCTATCACATGCAAACCATACTCAACTAATTCTAAGTCCTTAGATGCACCATGCTATTCTTTGCTATTGGGTTTCTGAATATGCTATTCTACCTATAAAACCCTCTCCCTTCTAAACTCCTCTCTCCACCATACACATAAATTTAGGTAGAGCAACCCACACTTTTGCTTTACTTCTCCTTGGGATATCATGTCTTCTTTTTTAAAAAGCTTCCTGACCCCTAAAACGAGTCAGGCACCCTCCTCCAAGTATTTAGTATCCTGTAGCTACCTGTACTTTAGCCTTTGTTAATCTCTAGCATAACTACTTATTTGTTTGACAGTAAATTCCTTAATAGTAGAGACAATGCCATGTTTACCACTATACTCCCCAGAGACTGGCATAGCAGCTGACACATAGAGGGCATTCAATAAATAACTGAATTAATGATAGTGTACTGCTCTCACCTTTTAGCTAACTCTATCTAGAATTTAAAATACCACTGTCACCTTTAATGTAGAAGATATTTATTTTCTACCTTATAACCTATGGAAGGAATGCTCTGACTACAAACAGCACATTTTACAAAACACAAGTAACCTAAAATAAGATTAACTTGATTGCCAAATTTTAGAAGAAATTTTACAAGATTACATTTAGGAAATTCTTAGCACATAGTAAAAAGAGACAATAAAAGGAGGTTTTTTTTATTCAAAGGTATAACTGGATTTGTTTACAACCATTCTTGTGAAATACTTTTTAAAAAAATATGACCAACTTCTTTGCAAATAGCAGACACATACCTCGACTATGATGACCTAATTTTTGGTGAGTTATGTACATGATTAGGCAGAAATAGGCAAGCTCACACTGGTAGATTAACTGTCAAATGCTCAGTCAAAACCCCGTTTATGGCCCCCACTTCTTGATCGGTTTCTTTTCCCACTTCGTCTTCTACCATCTGGTCGACTTCCTGACCGACTCCCCTGTCGACCCTGTCTACCAGACCGGCCACCAGAACGACCACCTGACCGGCCCAACCGGCCACCTATCCAGCCACTCCTCTGTCTGGAATTAGAAGACGGATTCCCATCATAGTATTCTTCAATTTCAGGTAATTTGGCTGGCACTGAGAGTATCCAGTCTGAGTCATGCCACTCTGCCTGTTTGGAGAATTTACAGGATTAATATAAATGCAAAATAGAAACCATAAGCAAGTACAGGAGTTTAACTGACTCTTTTTCATATCCATTATAAGTACGCTTAGCTATTAGCTAAATGCCAGATATCCATTAAGTTCAAAGTGGAACAAAAATGACAAGAAAAAAAAAACACCAAAAATAAGGAAAAATAAAAGCATATTCAAAGATTATCTACTAAAGTGCCTGAGTTTTATTCTCAGAAGAAACTTTCAAGCACATTTTGAGAATCTAAATTCATACTCAGCTTATATATTCTAAAAGAGAGCACTATCTGGTTTCTCAGTGCAAAGCAGATAGGCTATTAATAAATGTACATTGCCTGAAGCAAGAGGTGAGTGTTGATAATAGAGATTAAGAACTTGTTAACACCAGACAGGACTAAAAAAATGTAACCACTGGTAACATCTGTTGCATTTATTATGGATGAACAACTCAAGGTACACAAATCAAAAGCTCATAAGAGCATCACTACATTACAGCCTGCTATGTTAACTGTGGTTAATTATGATCATGAGTTACTGACATCTTGTTAGTGAAGGTGGGAAAAGACAGACATCCAAGCATACACCAGTCATCTTAAAAATGAAAAAATGAAGGAAAAAAGAAAGAAAGAAAAAGAAGAAAAATAAAAAAAGAAACTTAAAAAAAATTAATCTTGGGAAGTGGATGTTGCTTAAGAACTTGGATGCCTGCCTACCACATGGGAGGTCCGGGGTTCAGTTCCTGGTGCCTCCTAAAAAAGACGAGCAAGACAGTAAGCTGGTGTGGAGAGGTGATGCAACAAGATGACACAATGAAGAGATACAATGAGGAAACACAATGAAAGACCCAACACAAGCAGGAGCGGAGGTGGCTCAAGCCATTGGGTGCCTTCCTTCCACATGGAAGGTACTGGGTTTGGTTCCTGGTGCCTCCTCAAAATAAGACAAGTGCACAATGAACACAGAGAACAGACAATGAGTTCAAACAACGGGGGGGGGGGGGCGTGGAATAAAAGAATAAAATATCTTTAAAAAATTAAAATAATAAAATACGTCACAGGTCTTTTTTTAAAAAAGTTAATCTTACCGAGGTAAACATGGCAATTCAAAAAGACCTAGCTACTAACTTTCAGGGCAGTCCTGTTTAAAATAGTACATTGGGAAGCAGATGTGGCTCAAGTAGTTGGGCACCCATGAGGTCCCAGGTTCAGTTCCCCATGCTTCCTAAAGAAGACGAGCCAAGACAGCGGGCTGACGACTCAGGCTGGCACAGTGTAGCTGACACAACAAGATGATGCAAGGAAGAGACACAATGAGGAAACACAATGAGAGAAACAACAAGCAGGGAGCGGAGGTGGCTCAAGCGATTGGGCACCTCTCTCCCACATGGGTAGTCCCAGGTTCAGTTCCTGGTGCCCCCTAAAAAAAAAGAAGACGAGCACACAATAAACAGACACAGCGAGTGCAATCAACAAGGGGTTGGGGGAGAAAAAAATAAATAAAAACAAATCTTTAAAACTGTAGATTATTGGAAATAATCCAAATGTCAAAAATAGAACAATGATTGAGAAAAGTTGGCCTTTCATATGGCCAATGCTAGGAGCCATTACAATAAGTAATTGCGTAGTCGACACAGAAGTATGTTCATAATAAAAAGGCTTCCAAAACAGAAGAATCCCATTCCTGTTTCAAAATATGTATACAAGTATGCAATGAAAATCTACATGGATACAACATGAATTGTTAACAGTGCTTGTCTCTGAAGTCAAATTATGTGTGATTTTTATTTTTTTACTATTTTTAAAAAAATTTCTGTAATTAACATGCATTATTTATGTAATATAAGAAGAGATTATATATGGCTTTTCAGTCTTTCAGCTAAGATCAAGTGTAAGGAGAGATTATATCCTCTAGGTTAGGGAATGAAAAATGGACTAAAGTAGACTTGTTATTCTATTATGGATTTACTATTATTCTGGCAAAGGAAGAACTTTTATCATTGATATAAGGCAGTGGTTACCAGAGGTTCTGAGGGGAGGGAGAGGGAAGAATACATGTAATACAGGGTCATTTTCAGGACTTTGGAATTATTCTGCATGACTCTGCAATGGCGGATACAGGCCATGATATATTTTGTAATAACCTACAAAATCGTGCAGGGTAGAGTGTAAACTATAATGTAAACTATAGTCCATGGTTAATAACATGCTACAATATGTATTTATCAATTTTAGCAAATGTACCACACTAATGAAGATTGTTAATGTGGAAAAATGTGGGAGGGGGAAGGGATAGTGCATATGGGAATCCCCTATATTTTTTATGTAATATTTATGTAAACTAATGCTTCTTTAAAAATTAAAATTAAAAAAAATAAAGAGATTATACTTAGTGTACCCAATGTACAAAGACAGGTTAAATAGATGGGTGTCAGATTATTTTCTGTATCAAAATCTTTCCTAATTAAAACTAAAAAACAATTTTAAATATAAATAAAACATAAAAAAGAACCTGATATATTTGGATAAGACATGTTTTAGAGAGGTTTTCCTACAAAAGAATTCATATATATATAAAAGGGTCACTCTCAGTTATTTGAAAACTTGGTGATATGAAAAACAAGCCATGCTGTGTACACTACAGAATCCAAATCTACCTATGAGCTGTGTTTTAATGAGGTTTTAAAAATATATTTAAAACAATATATTAAAAAAAAGGGGGGGGGGAATGGGAGAGAAATAAATAAATAAATCTTTTTAAAAAATAAATAAATAATATATTATAAAAAGTATGTCTGATAACAAAAGTGGACATCAGGTCAGCGGATTTGGCTCAACTGATACAGCATCTGCCTACAACATAAGAGGTCCAGGATTCAAACCTAGGGCCTCCTGGCCCGTGTGGTGAGCTGGCCCACATGTAGTGCTGATGCATGCAAGGAGTGCCATGCCACGCAGGGGTGTCCCTGCATAAGGGAGCCCCACGCACAAGGAGTATGCCCAGTAAGAAAAGCCGCCCAGTGCAAAAGAAAGTGCAGCCTGCCCAGGAATGGCACCACACACAAGGAGAGCTGAAGCAACAAAAAGAAACACAGATTTCCGTGCTGCTGACAACAACAGAAGCAGACAAAGAAAAACACACAGCAAACAGACACAGAAAACAGACAACTGGGGCAGAGGCGGGGAAATAAATCTTTTTTAAAAAAAATAGAGGGAAACGGACTTTGGCCCAGTGGTTAGGGCGTCCGTCTACCACATGGAAGGTCCGCGGTTCAAGCCCCGGGCCTCCTTGACCCGTGTGGAGCTGGCCATGCGCAGTGCTGATGCGCGCAAGGAGTGCCCTGCCACGCAGGGTGTCCCCCACGTGGGGGAGCCCCACGCGCAAGGAGTGCGCCCGTGAGGAAAGCCGCCCAGCGTGAAAGAAAGTGCAGCCTGCCGAGGAATGGCGCCGCCCACATTTCCCGTGCCGCTGACGACAACAGAAGCGGACAAAGAAACAAGACGCAGCAAATAGACACCAAGAACAGACAACCAGGGGAGGGGGGGAAATAAAATAAATAAATAAATCTTTAAAAAAAAAAAATAGAAAGGAAAAAAAATTGAATCCATATATTGAGTTGGTGGCAAAATCATACAGAAAGGAGCTACATCATTCCAAGTGACTTTAAAACATAATAATCGAACTATACATCCCTAGTATGATAATTCCTAAGTTTTAAACAGTTTTCAACAATCATACTGTTGATAATAGTGTTATTTTTTTTATTTTGAGACTGATATATGTGGGTGTAAAGCACTAGGTAATTAAGTTGATGTCCTTTAGAATCAAGATTTTCGGCACAGAAGAAAGATTTAGTGCTGGATTTGAGCTGAATTTATCAGCATAAATTCATGATGTCTTACAAAAAGAAGAAAACAGTATTTTCTAGCTCTGTCCATCAAAAATGCCAAAAGCAACCACCAACCTAGTAGCAACAAACCAAACTGTAATGTCTAAACACAATTTAATAATCAGGGCTTCTTGGGGAGATTTGTTGGCTCCAGATCCAGGGCACAAATGTATAAGATGAACCCAAGTATCTCCTCGTAGCAGAGAGAAAGAGAGCTATAAAAGACTACTGGTCTCATGTCAAAAGGACTCAGAAGCCAAAGTGAAGAGGCTTCTGTTGGTCAAAGATGGGATAAGTTGAATTTCAATAAGAATCATATCTAGAATATACGAAACACATTAAATGTTTAAATCAGTGGGTAACAGGGGTACTTAAACTAAAAAAAAACTTCACTGGTTACCTTTGGAAGCTGTTTCAGAACAAATTCATACTTTGAAAACTAGTAAATAAAGAGAAAGTATCAAGCACTTATCCTGCTTTTCCTATAACTATCTCAGGGCAACCAAATAGTTAATGAGGAACAGTTTTTCCTTATTTAAGTATTCCAGCTAATACGTGAAGTAGAAATGGATAGAACTAGAATGTCATCATTTTTTAAAACATAACAAATTAATAGATCTAGGCAGAGCTATAAATGACTGCTATTACAAAAAAAGAAAGACAACCATATATTATGTGCCTCCTGATGGACATACAGACCACCACCTAAGAAGTAGCTAACTATTAATTTCAGACAATAAACAAGGTAGAGGAACATGTTAAACACCTAGGGATATAATCAGCAAATTCTACAATATAGGAATCTTTCTTCAACATATAAAAAGCAAGGAAAATTTGAGAGAGAGAGAAAGGAGG
This sequence comes from Dasypus novemcinctus, assembly GCF_030445035.2. Lineage (NCBI taxonomy): Eukaryota > Metazoa > Chordata > Mammalia > Cingulata > Dasypodidae > Dasypus > Dasypus novemcinctus. The sequence continues at coordinate 77,883,908 of NC_080678.1, read as the reverse complement.
GAGAAACTATAGATGTAAAAGAGATACAAGAGACATCAACTTACAGTCATTATTTAGATACTGTAAAAAAGATTTAGGAGAATAGGGAAAGTTTTAAAATGTTATTTTATATTAAAAAATTATTTTTAGTTTTAATTATGGTAATAAGATTATGCTAAAAAAATATTTAGCATTTAAATATTTGGAACTATTTACAGTTGAAATGATACAATGCTTAGAATTTGTTTCAAAAGAATATAGGAGGCCTGCACAGAAAGCTGGCCCAAGTGGAATACTGGCCCGTGCAGGAGTCCTGGCCCACACAGCAAGGTGGTCTGAAGGAAGAGCTGGCACAGCGAGATGATACAACAAAAAGAGACACAGAGGAGAGACAATAAGAGACAGAGCAGACCAGGGAGCTGAGGTGGCATAAGAGATTGAGCACCTCTCTCCCACTCTGGAAGATCGGTTCCTGGCGCTGCCTATAGAGAAGACAAGCAGACACAGAAGAATGCACAGCAAATGGACACAGAGAACAGACAACAAGGGGTTGGGGGGTAGAAATAAATAAATAAATCTGAAATAAATAAATAGGAGGCGCAGATGTGACTCAAGCAGTTGAGTACCCACCTCCCACATGGGAGGTCCCAGGTTTGGTTCCCGGTGCCTCCTAAGAAAAAAACAGACAACAAGCAAAAACAGCGAGCAGACAACAATCTCAAACAACGAACAGAAGCAATGAGCAAACGGAAGAGGGAGCCACCTGGGTGTAGGGGTGGGAATAAAGGTATAAAAAATAAAAGAATAGAAGAAACTGGGGTAGTAGATGGAACTCTAGTTGAAGCAAAATTGGTCATGAATAGATAACTGTTGAAGCTGAGTGATGGATACATGAGGATTCATTATGCATTTCTGTGTACTTCTGAATATATATTTGAAATAGTTTATTATAAAGTCTTTTTAAATTATAAGACTGAATATTTGATATTAAAGAATTGTTATTTGATTGAGGTATGATAATGGTATTGTAACAATGTTTTTAAAAAGAATCTGTATCTTTTACACTGAAATGTTTACAGATGAAATTAAAACCACACACACACACACACACACACACACACACACATACACACATACCTGTAGCCTCTCTGACTCAGATGTGGGAACATCAAAGCAAACACCCTAAAAGCAAAATGAAAACATTTTTATTTAGGTACATATGAATAGATTTTTTCACTAATACTCTAAAACTTGCTGAAAAGGATTAGGAGTGTCCCATGATCACGTAGAGGATTAAAAACAGATAATATATAATAATCCATGATGCAGAGTATATAATAATAGATATACTCTAATAGATATAAGAATCACCTAGAACAGTTTTTGTAGACACTATTATGTTGTTCAAGCCCAATGTACAATGATCCTTCTGATAAATTTCCCTTAAAATTTTAGTACCAGAAAGTTTTTCTCCTGAAGATCTGCAATAAAACAAATGTAACCCAAGATATTCCCCCTTTGGCCTTGGTTGCCAGCAAGTTGAAAGCTAATTTAATTCTCGGTAACAGTAATTAGTTTGGTTTTAATATCTTACTTTCTCCCTCTTCCCTCTACATTTCTCTGAATGTGTATATTTGTCTTAAATTTGCCTCAAGATTTTTTTGAAGGTAAGTAAATTAATTCTAAGTTAGACAGAATGAGCCTATATACTATGAAATTTCTTCTCAAAACCATTAGAAGAAATCAGAGCCAGTAGGTTAGAGTTTTAATTTTGCTGTTTCATAATCATATTAAAATACTTATTTAATTTACATTATTATCCTCAACAGCCAATAGGAGGCTGTTTATAAATCAATATTATATGTCCTCTAAATTATAGAGCTGTTTAACTGTTGCAGTTATAAACTATTTAGGAGAATAAACACCCATATTTTCATGTAAAATGTATACAAGTGCAGTAACTTAGAAAACTTGGGTATCAGATAGACAACCTAAACAAAATTACTTAAAGCGTTCTAGAGGTATGGGTTATTTATATTACTGTCAAAATTTACAACTGGAAACTAAGAGAGAGAAACAATATTATTCATCCCATTACACTTCAGAAAACTAAAAAAAAAAATTCTCCTAATCTTCTTAAGTATTTAAAATAGTTGATTAAAAAGCTTACCATATTTCCTTTCAGGAGGCACATTCTGGTAATTTGGGATATAGCACTATTAGTCAGTTTTCTATTAAGTTCTTTCCAAGCACAACTGACATTCTGTATTTCTTCTGGGCTTTCCAGAGTCATGGTCACAAACCCCTTAAAAAATAAAAGCCACATTATGTTTGGGAAAAAAATTATCTTCATTAAGACAATGAAACTGGGGTGGAGGGGGAGGGGAGAGAAATAAATAAATCTTAAAAAAAAAAAAGACAATGAATTTATAAAATTATAGCACTTTATGACGTAACTGTGCAGTTCTTATGAGCCAAAGAATAACATGGCGGGAAGCGGACTTGGCCCAGTGGATAGGGAGTCTGTCTACCACATGGGAGGTCCGCGGTTCAAACCCCGGGCCTCCTTGACCCGTGTGAAGCTGGCCCACGCGCAGGGCTGATGCTCACAAGGAGTGCCGTGCCACGCAGGGGTGTCCCCTGTGTTGGGGAGCCCCACGCCAAGGGGTGCGCCCTGTAAGGAGAGCCGCCCAGCTAGAAAGAAAGTGCAGCCTGCCCAAGAATGGCACCACATACATGGGGAGCTGACACAGCAAGATGATGAAACCAAAAGAAACACAGATTCCCGTGCCACTGACAACAACAGAAGCGGACAAAGAAGAACACGCAGTACAAATGGACACAGAAAACAGACAACTGGAGGGAGGGGAGAGAAATAAATTTTTAAAAATTTAAAAAATTTAAAAAAATAACATGGCTACTAAAAAACGTAATCTGCACCCCCCATGGCTCTCTCATCTCTTAGCTCATGGTTTCTGTTTGCGTTTTTGCTCGTTGTTTGTGCTCGTTGTATGCTGTTGGTTTTGTCTTTAAGGAGGCACCAGAAATCAAACCTGGAACCTCCCATGTGGGAAACTGGTGTTCAACTGCTTGAGCCATTATCTGCTCCCTACTTGTTTGTTTTTGCTTATTGTCTGCTCATTGTTTTTCCTCATTGTCTGCTCATTGTTTTTTAAAGATTTATTTATTTATTTTTTATTTCTCTCCCCTACCCTTCCATTGTCTGTTCTCTGTGTCCATTCACTGTGTGTTCTTCTGTGTCCACTTGCATTCTTGTCAGCAGCACTGGGAATCTGCGTCTCTTCCTGTTGCGTCATCTTGCTGTGCCAGCTCTCCATGTGTGTGGTGCACTCCTGGGCAGGCTGCACTTTTACCGCACAGGGAGGCTCTCCTTGCAGGGCACACTCTTTGCGCGTGGGGCTTCCCTGCATGGGGGACACCCCTGCAAGGCACAGAACTCCTTGCATGTGGGCCAGCTCACCACACAGGTCAGGAGGCCCTGGGTTTGAACCCTGGACCTCTTATATGGTAGGTGGATGCTCTATCAGTTGAGCCAAATCTGCTTCCCTGCTCATTGTTTTTTGCTTGAAGTCTGCTCACTGTCTTCTTTAGGAGGAATTGGGAACCAAACCCAGGACCTCCCATGTGGGAGGCAGGCGCTCAACTACCTAAGCCATATCTGCTCCCCACCTAAATTCTTTAAAACTGTTTTAATAGAGGATTTGACCTAACAATTCTACTCTTAAGTATATACCCAAAAGAACTGAAAGCAGAGCTTCAAAGAGATACTTATACACTAATGTTCATAGCAGCATTATTCACAATAGCAAAAGGCAGAAACAACTCAAATGTTCATCAGCAAATAGATAAACAAGATGCAGTATAAATATACAGTGGGATATTATTATTCATCATAAAAAGGAATGAAGTACTGACATACACTGCAACATGGATGAATCTTGAATACATCATGATCGTTGAAATAAGCGAGTCACAAAAACACATACTGCATTAGTTCGCTTCTATGAAATATCTAGACTAAGCAAATTCAGACCGAAAGTAGATTCTAGGTTACCAGGGGTTAGGGAAGAGGGAATGGGGAATGAATGTTTAATTTCCTATTTTGAGTGATGAGAAAGTTTTGGTAGTGGATAATGGTGATGACAGCACAACACTGTAAGTGAAATTTGTGTTTGTGTGTTTTATTTTTCCCCATATAGCCCATTCCCCACCCCCTCATAAGTGAAATTAATGCCTCTAAATTAGACATCTAAAAATGGGTAAAATGGCAAATTATATGGTGTGTGTATAAACACAACAAAAGAATTTTTAACTATATTAATAGAAGACTTAAGTAGCATTCTTCCATGCATTGTTGTAAAGACCATATTTAACCTTAATCACCATTCTTTAAAACAGTTAAAACAAGTTGGAAGGAAGTGGACTTGGCCCAATGGATAGAGCGCCCGCCTACCACATGGGAGTCCGCAGTTCAAATCCCGGGCCTCCTTGACCGTGGTGAGCTGGCCCATGTGCAGTGCTGATGAGTGCAAGGAGCGCCCTGCCACACAGGGGTGGCCCCCCCATTGGGGGGCCCCATGCGCAAGGAGTGCACCCTGTAAGGAGAGCCACCCAGCGCGAAAAAGTGCAGCCTGCCCAAGAATGGTGCCGCACACACAGAGAGCTGACACAACAAGATTACTCAACAAAAAGAAACACAGATTCCTGGTGCCGCTGATAAGGATAGAAGTGACCACAGAAGGACATAGAGAGCAGACAACTGGGGCAGGGGGAGAAATAAATAAAAAAATAAATAAATAAAAAACAAGTTGGAGCATCATATAAAGAGAACAAGGATAGTGAATTAAATACCACCTCATAAGGAAAATGTTGAAGGAGTCAGTTAGCTTGGAGTAGAAAAACCTACAAGAGGGCATAAACCTCTTTAAACATTTTAAGGATTATTATGTTAGTGAAAATCACTTATTCTATCAAACCTCACTGGAAAGCAACAGGATTAACATGAAGAAGATAAAGGGAGGCATTAATTTAACAAGTATTTATTGAATGCCCCCTATGTACATGCCAGAGACTTTACTAGCTACTACAGATTCAGCAGTAAATAGTGCTTTCTCTCATGAAAGGTGGGAAGGGAAAATAGACAATCAATAAACACATTAGCAAATATAAAATGTTTTAGGTGGTAATAAGCATCATCAAGAAAATTAAAGCAAGGCAACAGAATAGAGAGTAATGGGAGGACTAAGCTATTTTAGATAGGGCAAATTAGAAAAGACTTATCTTATATGGTAATACCTGAGCAGAGATCTGAATAAACTGAAGGAGGAAGCCATGTGACTACTAGACGGAAAGAATATTCCAGACATGAAAGTAACTGCAAAGGCCTTGAACAGGAGTGGGTTAATGTTTGGGTAACAGCAAGTATGTTAGGGTAGCTGAAACAAGCAATAGAGAGTGGTAAGAGATGAGGTCAAAGAGGTAGGTAGCAAGGGGAAGAACCCACAGGACATTCATTGTAGGCTATAATAAAGACTTTGGAATTTGGTTTAGCCCATTAATGTTCAAGCCACTAGCATCCTGCTTCTAAGATATTTAATCAGAGCTTGGATGACCCATCTGCCAAAGAAGAATTCTTTCATTAGATAAAAGTTGAGACTAAATACCTTTTAGGTACTTCTTAGTTCTAAGAATTTAGTTTAACATTTTCTTAAGAAGTATGGTTTAAGGTGTTAATAATAGGATGGTAGGAAGTGAATGTGGCTCAAGCAATTGAGCTCCCACCTACCACATGGAAAGTCCCGGGTTTAGTTCTGGTGCCTCCAACAAGAAGACAAGCACAAAATAGACACAGCAAGCACAAACAATGAGGGGAGGGGAAAGAGTAAGTGAAAAATAAATCTTAAAAAAAAAAGGATGGTGTATGGGAATTCTGTATTTTATGCATGATTTTTCTTTAAATTTTAGAACTTCTCTAATAAATAATTAAAGTAAATTTTTTTAAAAAGAGGCATTAGGTAGATTATTAGGGATATTTGCTCGGTGCTAAAGTGTCAATCCATAGAATACTTACCAATTACAGAGAGTAAAATATACCTTTACAATGGGAATATTTAACTTTACATCTAAACCAAGTGATCAAAGTAAGTGTTAACAGTACTATAACAATTTGACATTATATGCTTCCTGATATGATACTACTAGTATTGGATTTTTATGCAAAAGTAATTGTGGTTTTCCATTGTTGAAATTTGCCATTTGATATTGGCATACATTCTTAAATCAATGTGGTTATGTTATACATCATTTTAATGTGCATTTCTCATTTTATTTTTTTTGCTAATGAGTTATTACTTGCTGTTTATTTTATATTTATTTTAGACTATGGAAGTTATGTTACACAAAAAGCAAATTCAAGCAATTTTCTTATTAAAGTTCAAAATGGGTTGTAAAATAGCGGAGACAACTTGTAACATCAACAACACATCTGGCCCAGGAACTGCTAACAAACATACAGTGCAGTGGTGGTTCAAGAAGTTTTGCAAAGGAGACAAGAGCCTTGAAGATGAAGAGCAGAGTGGCCGACCATCAGAAGTTGGCAACCACCAACTGAGAGCAATCATCAAAACTGATCCTCTTAAACTACAGGACAAGTTGCCAAAGAAGTCAACGTAAACCATTCACAGTTGTTTGGCATTTGAAGGAAATTGGAAAGTTGAAAAAGCTCAAAAAGTGGGTGCCTCATGAGCTGACTGAAAATTTTAAAAAATCGTTTTGAAGTGTCGTCTTCTCTTGTTCTACGCAACAACGCTTCATTTCTCAATGAGATTGTAACATGCTATAAAAAGTGTTTTTTATATAACAACCAGCAACGACCAGCTCAGTGGCTGGACTGAGAAGACGCTCCAAAGCACTTCCCAAAGCCAAACTTGCACCAGAAAAAGGACATGGTCGCTGTTTGCCACCAGTCTGATTCACTATAGCTATCTGAATCCCAGTGAAACCATTACATGTGAGAAGTATGCTCAGCAAACCAGTGAGATGCACAGACAACTACAATGCCTACAGCCGGGATTGGTCAACAGAAAGAACCCAATTCTTCTCCACAAAAATGCCTGACCACACTTTGCACAAGCAATATTTCAAAAGTTGAACAAATTGGGCTACTAAGTTTTGCCTCATCTGCCATATTCACCTGACGTTTCGCCACCTGACTACCATTTCTTCAAGTATCTCAACCAGCAGGACGTAGAAAATGCTTTCCAAGAGTTGGTCGAATCCCAAAGGACAAATTTTTATGCTACAGGAATAAACTTATTTCTCATTGGCAAAAATGTGTTGATTGTAATGTTTCCTATTTTGATTAATGAAGATGTGTCTGAGCCTAATTATAATGATTTAAAATTCATGGTCCAAAGCCACAATTCCTTTTGCACCAACTTAATATGAAGCACTTTTGCCAAAAATACATACCTGAATATAAAATCAAACTTTGACATTATTTCCAGTTTACAGGAAAAATTCTGGATAAAGGCAAAAGTTAAGTAGTATAAAAAAAAAAAAAGAAAGTCAGATAAATCCAGAAGGTGAGACATTTTACCAGACAAATGGATTGGATTCCTTAAAAAAAAAAATCAATGTCGTGAAAAATAAAAAAGATGGGAAGAGAGTTCTAGACTGAGACTAAAGAGATATATGAATTTTAATTAGGAAAAAAAAAGTATGCACTATGAATTACTCCCATTTGTCTAAACTGTTAACACCTACCAGGACAGAAACCATTAGAAGACCCAGCTACACTCACTTACCCAATAAGTCTATGCCAAATAAGTCATATACAAGTTAACCTGTTCTGCTCCTTTTGATTACCCCCTCTTCCCATGGGCCACCCAAAATGAGTCTTGCCATCATTACTCAAAAAGTTCACCAGCAGGTTCGTATACTATATATGTCCCCAGGACTACACTCTCTCTTTCTTTCCACCCAGACATCAGAAAGCCCTCTTACTGATGGGTCCTTTCACCCCGAAATAAACCTTTAAATTATTTGCAACAAATGGCTCTGGTGTGATGTGTTTTGACACCTGATACTGATGTGGCAGCAGGCCAGATAAGACCATGTTAAACCCACACACACAGGGAAGCGGTTGTGGCTCAAGTGATTGGGCTCCCATCTACAATATGCGAGGTCCTGGGTTCAGTTTCTGGGACCTCCAGGTGAAGGTGAGCTGGCCCATGCAGAGAGCTGGCCTATGCAGGGAGGTGACACAACAAGATGACATAACAAAAAAAACAAGACACAAAGGAAAGACAATGAGAGACACAAAAAACCAGGAGCTGAGGTGGCTCGAGTGATTGAGTGCCTCTCTTCAACATCAGAAGGTCCCAGATCAGTTTCCCATAACTCCTAAAGAGAAGATGAGAAGAGAAGGCAAGCAGACAGAAAAACACACAGCTAATGGACACAGAGAACAGACAACAAGTGCAAGTGGTGGGGCGGGGGATAAATAAATCTTAAAAAAAAAACAAAAAAAAAAAACCCACACACAGACACCACCACATAAACAGGCAGGCCTTGCTTTTTAAAGTACTGTGTTAACTGCAAAGAACTTATTTCTCATTCTGCACGGTTCCAAGGTAAATTACAAAATGGAGAACAAGTTCTGATGTGCACAAGTTTCAGTTTTCAGAGTCCTGTGCAATGAATATGTTTCCAGATAAATAGGTACAAATATATATACATACATTATTGGAATAATTATGAAAATTTGAATATGGGCTAGATTTTAAATAATGATATGAAACTATTATTATTTTCATAGGTAAGATTATGGTATTGTGATTATATAGGAGAATATCCTTATCCTTAGAGGATGCATGTTAAAATATTTAGCAATGACTGTTATTTTCAATTTACTTTCAAATGGTTTAGCAAAAAAGCAGCACATATAGAAAAATAAAGTAAATGTGGCAAAATATTAAGAGTTGAATCTAGGTGGATAGTATACGGTTATTTACTATTCTTTCAATATTCTTGTAGGTTTGAAAATTTTTAAGAGTGGGAAATAAAAAAAGTATTTATTGGGGGTGAAGGAAAAAGAGATTTCTTTTTTTTTTTTAAGTTTATTTTTATTTGTTTCTCTCCTCTCTCCCCGCCCCCTCCAATTGTCTGCTCTCTATGTCCATTTGCTGTGTGTTCTTCAGTGTCCGCCTGTATTCTTGTCAGCAGCACCGGGAATCTGTGTCTCTATTTGTTGTGTCATCTTGCTGCATCAGCTCTCCGTGTGTGCAGCACCACTCCTGGGCAAGCTGCACTTTTTTCATGCAAGGCAGCTCTTCATGTGGGGTGCACTCCTTGTGCGTAGGGCTCCCCTACAAGGGGGACATCCCTGTGTGGCAAGGCACTCCTTGCGCACATCAACACTGTGTGTGGGCCAACTCAGGTTTGAACCCTGGACCTCCCATGTGGTAGGTGGATGCTCTTATCAGTTGAAGCAAATTCACTTCCCAAGATTAATTTCTAATACAGCAAGACAGTTCTTTCAAGCACAGAAGCACAACATATTGAAGGGATAAATACAGTATTCACTAATTCACTCTACAGTATCTGCTATGGACCAATTTTAATATTTTTCCAACTAGAAACAATTTTTTTACAGACTTCTACCTTATCAGAAGTGATCAAAGATCGTGGTTCAAAATTTGATGCACCAGAGATGTGGGCTAATGCTGCAGCCAATGCATCCACTGCCCCTTTCTCTTCTATCAGTCGCTGAGCTGATGGTCGGAAAAAATCAACAGCAGCATAAGAAACGGAAGCCAGAGACCTATGGTTTAAAAATAGTAAATTTTCTTGGTCAAGACACAGGTTAAAAATGAAAGATAAGAGAATGAATGGGAAAAGAAAGAGTAACATTTTCTTATTTTAATATAACTAAATGTCTGCCGGTAAAACTGGTGATTAAAATTTTCTGATATTTGAATTAGGAGAGCTTAAAGATGAATAGCCTAATACAAAAGAAAAAATTATTCAGCAAGGTCAGAAAGCATACCTGATGGCATCCATGCTTTTAGATTTAACTAAATCCATTGTAGAAGGAACACCTACACGTTTAAAAGTAATTCCCTGAAAATGAAAGAATTACATTAAAGAAAAATGGAAGTCTTTACAATTAATTCTTAAATTAATATAGTTTGTTGATTTTCCATTTCTTGGACATAAAGATTTCCAAGTCCTAGCCAAAATCTCTGCTTTTTTAAATAAATCACCAATAACAATTCTAGAACAAGAAAAAAATTTTTGAATTGCCCCTTTAAAGTGTGTTACAATCATGACATTACAATTGTAAAACAAAGCTGTCTAAAAAAAAAAGATAATTTTCTCTATCAACCTTTTCTTTTATTACCCCATCTCATTTTGCAAAGTCTATGGAGTATAAAAACACACATCATAAGAATAAGAACAAATGTGAAATAACACAAAAAATTGACAGAGTGATGTATACTTTCTTATAGAAACTTAATATATTTTTAACTATCACACCAAGACAAAATTCCCAGACACCCATTTACAATGCTGGACTAAGAGGTACTGAAATCACAATGCAATTCTGACTTTAGTATCAAGGGAGAAATTCAAGGGAAAAATGAAAGTTAGCTCTTCTGTCTTCACAATAAAAGCTGTATTAAAACAAAGTCTTGCAGCTAATATAAATATAGTTCTTCGCATGCTTCTCATCCAAAAGCAGCATTAACTAAGGAAAGTTATGAAAATCTTTTTGTGAGAACAAAAAAGAAAAAGAGCTCTTTTCTAAGAAGACACTATTTAGATAATAAGCCTGAAATAATTTAATTTTACTTACTGCTTTTTGTTCCACATATCTTAATTGACCTCTTTCTCTTGGTTGATAAAAACATATGCAAATCCCTGTCCGGCCAGCTCTACCTGTACGTCCAGAGCGATGAATATAGGACTCAACATCCTAAAAATAAAAGTAAATACTTTTTAAAAATCTGGCAAATTACACAGATATTCCAACATCCAAATACTAAGAATACCACCGAGAGGAATATTTTTATTTCCATCATATTGCTCTTTTCAATATCCTGAAGAATTTATGTACTTATATTTGGGGGAAGGGTAATATGATTAAAAATCCTCTAATCCACCTCACCAAAGGGCTCTTTATATGGCAACTTTTTAGAATTCCCTTACATGATTTTGTTGCTCCATACTTCAGACAATGAATAATTTGAAAAGGCATCAAATTCTGATCAACATCGAACTAAAAAAGTTGGCTAAGAGCAACAGATGACTTATTTTTCATATCCCAAGCAAGAGCTAGTAAATAGAAAGGCAAATTATAAATTGATCTTATTTTCCCCAAATCAAATCCTACTTCCTACCTGTGGAGGAGAACTTTGAATCACCAGGTCAACCTCAGGAATATCCAAACCACGGGCAGCGACATTTGTAGCCACCAAAACTTTAAAACTACCTTCTCTGAAGCCTTTCAGTGTAATTTCTCTTTGTGATTGTGCAATGTCCCCATGTAAACACTGGGCATTCTATTTGGAAAAAGGGGGAAAATTAAGTGTACAGTTCATGTTTGCAATTGATAATATCCTAATGCCAGGCAGTCTGTGCTTTTTCCATTATTTTTAAACTTGTTTTCTGATAATTATGATTGTTTTGTTTTTAATAAATCAAATACTATGGAAAATATTTAACATAAAATGTAAAAGCATCCCTTAAACCCAGCCTCCTAGAATAAATTCATTCTTAAAATTTTGGTAAATATTGTTCCAGGCATTTTTTAAAAAGATACATATACACACTCTCACACACTCTCACACACTAGCATATAACTTTATGTATATATTTATAAAAATGGGATTCTATACAAACAGTTTTGCAACTTGTGTTTTAAAATTTAATATATCTTAGCCATTTTCCTACACCTAATTTTTTAAAGCTTTATATGATATACTCCTATGGATGTAGAATCATTTATTTTAACAATATCCTCCTGATGAACTTTGAGTTATATCCAAATTTTCACCATTAGAAATAATGCAGAAATAAATAACATTGTACATATATTTCTCATCACCTCAGCATACATATATGTCATCTGGATACATATACAGAAGTTGAGCTTTTGGGTCAAAAATTACAAACATTTCACCTTTTAAAAGTTACTACCAAACTATATTACAAAAATAAAGAGGTGCCATTCCTCATTTACTCTGCAATATTATATGGTATTTATTTCATCATACCCTATCCACCCCTGTATATTATGGATCATTGTAATCCCCATCAATCTGATAGAAAAAAAGGGTATCCCAATGTTGTTTAATTTGCATTTCTTTAACTTTCACTGAAGTTGAACCTATTTACACTGAGATGAGCTTCCTTTTGCACTGCAAATAAGTTTCCTAGTATAAACCACTTTTAAGCCAAAAAATCATAACAGTGATTTAAACCCCAATAGGGAAGCAGACTTGGCCCAATGGATAGGGCATCTGCCTACCACATGGGAGGTCCACAGTTCAAACCTGGAGCCTCCTTGACGCCAGTGGAGCTGGCCCATGCACAGTGCTGATGCGCGCAAGGAGTGCCGTGCCAGGCAAGGGTGTGCCCCACATAGGGGAGCCCCACGCACAAGGAGTGCGTGCCCCGTAAGGAGAGCCACCCAGTGAGAAAGAAAGTGCAGCCTGCCCAAGAATGGTGCTGCATACATGGAGAGCTGACACAGCAAGATGACACAACAAAAAGAAACACAGATTCCTGGTGCCACTGATAAGGATAGAAGCAGTCACAAAAGAACACACAGCAAATGGACAGAGAGAGCAGACAATTTGGGGGGGGGGAGGGGAGAGAAATAAAAAAAATAAATCTTTAAAAAAATAAAATAACCCCAATAGTACCTTAACATGTAGCTTAATGCATGCATGAATGTTATTCAGAGCACTTGCTATGCACCAGACTCTATGCCAGGTTCTGGAACATTCAACAGACAAATTGACAGGTATTTTCAGGATGTGATAGGAATACCTAAGAAGGCAATCTAACTCCGTCTTGTTTGAGAGGAAGGCAGCACTGAATTTGAGGCCTGACAGATAATAAGGATAGTAAGTCAGGAAAATGGAAGAGCAGGAGGCTAGGGAGTTCCAGACAGAAGAAATATTATACATAAAGGGAAGAAGCAATATTTAAATGTTACTAAAGCATAGAGCTGACAAGGGGGAAGTGTAAGAAATAAAGCTGTAAAGGAATATGAAATTTATCTTGAGGACAATGTGGAAAAACTGAATGCGTATCTTGATCAGATTTGTATCTTTAGAAAGAGCACTCTGGCTACAATGTATAGAATGTATAATTAGTAGAAAAGAGCAAGGCAAAAGCTATGTATTAATTGAACCCGTTAGCAGACTGCTGTAGAAATTCAGAAGAGATTATCAGTGGCCTCTTTAAGGTATTGGCAATAACCATCTATTCACTCAGCAAATATTTAGTGAGTACCGACTACATATCAAGCCCTGGGTTAGGCACTGGATAAAACGACAAACAAAATTAAAACTGTCTCTATCTTCACGATCTTTATAGTCTGGTGGGGAGAGATGGTCCTAATTATTTGACATTAATTAAATAATTAGGGACGCAGATAAATATAGCCAGGTGTAGTGAACGAAGCAAAGGACTAGGAGGCAATGAGCATTTGTAAGAGGATAGCCTAACCTGTTTGGAGTAGGGAAGGGTTCCTGAAAGTGATGTTTTGGACTGAGATCTACAGTAGGAGAAGAAGTTACTATGTAAGGTAGGCTGCAAGTTCAAGAATTCTGTAGAACAAACAAATATGGCATGTGTGGAGAGTGTGAGTGTAATGATAAGAAGAGGCTGGAGGGTAAGTAGGGGCTAGGCCATGAAATTTCCTCAAGGGGAGTAAAATAAGCCAAACTCAAAGGACAAATATTATATGATTTCACTTAAATGAAACACTTAGAATACACAAATTCAGAGATGGATATTAATTACAGGTTACCAGAGGATGTGGGGGGGTGGTAGTGAGGGGAATGGGGAGCTAATAATGCTTAATGGGTACAGTTTCTGTTTGAGATACTGAAAAAGATGTAATGGATGTTGGTGAATGTAATTAATACCAGTGAATTGTACACTTGAAAGGGTTAAAAGAGGAAATTTTGAGTTGTATATGTGTTAAACAATAAAAAGTTTTCAAAAATGACTGAAGAGACATCCACACAAGGACTGATGGCACTGATTATCAATGGATGTTAACATTACAAAAAACAAAAAGACTAGGCACTGTATACTTTCTGATAGAGGTATACCACCTATGAAATAGTTTTACCAACAAACCTAAATCTGATTAAACCTCTATATTCAAATACCAATTCTTAGAAATACAGAAGACATAGGAACGTGTTAAATGGTTAAATAATATCAAGAAAAAGCAATATTCTAGATTTTTGGAAACCTGGTTTTTTGTTTTTGTTTTTTTTATGATGTATTTATTTCTCCCACTGCTGTTTGCATTTGCTGTCTGCTCTCCATGTCTATTCACTGTGTGCTTGTCTTCTTTTTTTTTTTTAGGAGGCACCAGGAACCAAACCTGGGACCTCCCAAGTGGGAGGGAGGCACCCAATAACTTGAGCCATCTCCACTCCCTAAACTTGGTTTCTTAAACAATTTCTTTAAAATTACAAGAAAAAAAGAGGTCAAGGAGAAATCCATATATTAAACAAGAAATAAGAAAAAAAGATCAAGGAAAAATTCATGTATTAGAAAACACTTAAGTGAAAGAAATCTCACAATATAAGAACCTTATTTGGATCCAGATTTTTAAAAACATTGTTAAAAAAAAAAGGAGAAAGATAATTAAGATTTTGAACATTGATATTTGAAATTATTATTGTTGACTTTTTAGACATGATAACAGTATTGAGGGTTTTTTTAATAATCTTTTTAGAGATACATACTGAAATATTTACGGATGAAATAATATACCTAAGGTTTACTTTACAATAATTCAGGAGGGATAAATGGGTGGGCATACAGATGAAAGTGTTTAAGTCAGAGGACGAATGCACAGTAGTTCATTACACTACTCTGTCAGCTTTTACGAAAATTTGAAATTTTCTACTCTAAAAGATTTTTTAAAAAGACAAGGGCTTAACATTCTGATCCATTCATTCTATATTTGTAATTCTTATTAAAACAGACCCACTCTTACCCCTGAAACTCATTTTTCTTTCAATTTTTATTTCCAAGATTACGTTTTCAAAATCTTAAAACTTCTGAGGAAAACTGATAGAATTCTATCCTGATTTAGAAGCTCGTGAAAGGGCCCTCCTGACCCGTCTGCATGCTGGGCCTCTGGAAACAGGCCCCACTCTCACTCTGGGTGGTCGGGCTCCCAGCCAGGGCCACACGCCAAGGGTGCCACTGGAAGCAAGTGAGCAGGGCAGCAGGTCGGGAGCGCTGGCCACAGCGTGCACCCAACAGTATATGTTCCTGCTCCCAGGTTATTTATAAGATAATCCAAAGAAGATCAAAAGTGGGCTTATGTTTGTAAAACTGGTAAGCCCGTGTTCACAGGAAGAAGCCATTTACTTGTTCAATATGTGTCTACAGAAGCTGTTTTAAATAAAAGTTTTCAAGGAAAAATACCATTCATGATTTATAAATCAGTCAGTTCAATCAGAAGTTCATCTCCACTTTGCCACACCAACAGATCCCTTATTTCTGGTTCTCCCCTATCTGAAGGAGGCTGATAGGGGAAAGTTTCAGCCCCTAGATCAAGTGGTGGTAGATGACATATTTCCAATTGCACCTTGTTGCTGAAAATTCCTGAACTGTAAGAAGTTACTTCACTATGCGACAAAAGAAAAAGAAATAGCAAGAAATACTACAGATATAGCAAAGAGAAGGCAATTTTTCCCAGACTTTCCCAAAGTGCATAGGAAATATGGTTAACCAAACTGCACCAATGTTAAAAGCCAGTAGCGTCGATATAGGAGCATGGGTACAGTTGGCTGCATTTTTATCTGGTGACCAGGTTTCCAGTGATAAGGAAGTGGATTATATGTGTTATGCCCATGGTCTCATATTTGAATACATTCCTAAAGAATTAAGTGATGACTTAGCTAAATACTTAAAGCTTCCAAAACCTTTGACTTCACTGCCAAACCCTACATCAAAGAAAGTAATGAGATGAGCCTGTAGAAACAAAAGAAGATTACACTAAATTTAACAGTAAAGATTTGAAGATGGAAAAGAAAAATATCAAAATGACTGCTGCTCTGAAGGCTTTGAATGAAGTTGACAAACATGAAAAGTATCAATGTCTTTTCGGATGCAAAACTCAAAAAACTTGAAAATGAAATTTACCAAAAATTTATTTTTGCTTTTTACATTCCATTTTCATCCTTTTTCTATGCCACTGTACTTTGACCCTTAATTGCCACCTTTTGAAAATAAAATAAATGCCCAACAGAGATGCTGAAAGGCAATTTTCAAATTCACTTCAACCTGTCTTTATATTTGATTTTTCTGTTCCTGAACAAAATATGGAAAAGTACTTATACAACTTCGTGGCTAGTAGTAGTCTTTGGATACTTCTTTGATATATAGAAAAGTAATCTGTGAATTGAATTAACATAAAGCAGTGAACTGAATTAACATAAAGCAGCACAATTTCCCCAATAAAAATGACATGTAAAAATAAAGGAAAAAAAAGCTCATGAGAGGTTGACTAAACATCTTTCCATCCTTACATTTGAGGTGCATCTCTTGTAGAAAACATACAGATGGCTCATTCTGCCAGGCTATGTCTTTTGATTGGAGAATTTAATCCATTAATATTCAATGTTATTACTATAACTTTTCTGCTGTCTCATCTTACTATTTATGTCTTTTTACACTTTAAATTACCCTTACTTATAACCTTCATTTCTATACTCTTCTCCAAATCTCTCACCCTTGTCTTTTTCTTTCAGACCGCAGCATTCCCATTAGTATCTCTTGTAAATCTGGTCTTTGGGTAACATACTATTTCAGTATTTATTTGTCTGTGAAGACTTCAAACTCACCCTCATTTCTGAAAGACAGTTTTGCCAGATAAAAAATTCTTAGCTAGCAGTTTTTCTCTTTTAGTACTATAAATACATCATACCACTGCCTTCTCGTCTCCAGGGTTTCTGATGAGAGCAGCACTTAGTCTTATTGAGCTTCCCTTGTACGCGGAGCATTGCTTTTCTCTTGCTACTTTCAAAAGACTCTTTATATCTCTGGTATTTGTCATTCTGAAAACTAGGTGTCTTGGAATAAGTCTATTTGGATTTATTCTGTTTGGGGTGTGCTGTCTTTCTTGGATACTGATATTTATGTTTTTCATAAGGAGTAGGAAATCTTCGGTCATTACTTCCTCAAATATTCTTTTTGTCCCTTTTCCATTCTCTTCTCCTTCTGGTACAACTATAATGTATATGTTTGTATTTTTCATGGTGTCATTTAATTCCCTGAGACTCTGTTCAGTTTTTTCTGTAATTCTCCTGTCTTTTCAAGTTCAGATGTTCTGTCCTTGATTTCACTTATTCAGTCTGCCATTTCAAATCTGCTATTAAATGCCTCTAATGTTTTTTTTTTTTGAAATTTATCATTCATACATGAACATATATAAACAGTGTATAGGAAAAGTCAACTTATAAAACAAATATGTATATCACACAGGACTCCCATACATCACTCAACCACCAATATCTTGTACTGTTGTGAAACATCTGTAACAAACTATGAAAGAGCACTGTCAAGTATTACTAACTATACTCCATATCTTACATTTGGCATAGTTTCCCCCCAACCCACTCTATTATTATTTTTTGTTCATAAACCATACAGTTTACCTAAAGTGTACCATCAATGGCTTGTGGTATAATCACAAGAGTTGTGCATTCATCATTTCAATCAATATTACAGCATTTTCATTACTCTAAAAAAAGAAAACCAAACCACTATCATACCCATATGTTAGCACTACTAATTATAAATCCTACTAAGTCTACATTTCTGGGACAGAATAGTCTTTTCAACAAATGATGCTAGAAGAACTAGATATCCATAACCAAAAGAATGAAAGAGGATGCCTATCTCACTCCCTTTACAAGAATCAACTCAAAATGGATCAAAGACCTAAACATAAAAGCCAGGCCCATAAAACTCCTAGAAGATAACACTGTGCAACATCTACAAGAGCCTGTAGTAGGTGGGAGTCTCTTAAACCTTATTCTTAAAGCACAAGCAACCCCCCTAAAAAAATAGATAAATGGGACCTCCTCAAAATCAAACACTTCCACACCTCAAAGAACTTTGTGAAAAAGATAAAAAGGCAGTCTATTCAATGGGAGAAAATATTTGGAAATCACACATCCGACAAGGGTCTAATATCAATGATGTATAAAGAGACCCTACAACTCAACAATAAAAAGACAAATGACCTGATTAAAAATGGGCAAAAGACCTGAATAGACATTTGTCCAAAGAAAAAGTATAAATGGCGAAAATGTTCATCATCACTGGCTTTTAGAGAAATGCCAATCAAAGCTACAATGAGATCTCACTACAAACCTACTAGAACAGCCACTATTAAAAAAACAGAGAACTACAAGCGTTGGAGAGGATGTGGAGATAGGAACATGTAAAATGTACTCACTGTTGGTGGGAATGTAGAATGCAGCCACTGTGGAAGTCAGTCTGGAAGTTCCTAAGGAAGTTAGATATAGATCTGCCATGTGACCCAGCAATACCACTACTACATATTTACACAGAAGAACTGAGAACAGTGACACAAACAGGCATCTGCACACCGATGTTCATAGTGACATTATTCACAACTGCCACAACCTAGGTGCCCATCAACTGAAGAATGGACAAACTGTGGTATATACACGATGGAATATTGTGCAGCTGTAAGAAGAAATGAAGTCATGAAGCATATGACAACACAGATAATCTGGAGGACATTAAGCTGAATGAGGCAAATCAGGCACAAAAGGACAAATACTGTATGATTTCACTATCATGAACTAAGTATAATGAGAAAAATCATGGAGGTAATAGCTAGAATGTAAGTCGCCAGAAAATAGAATGTGATTTAGAGAATGGAAAGCTGAGGTTTAATCTGTGCAGAATTGGAAAAAGTTGTTTGATGTTTAGAAATGAAATGTTTCATGAAAGCACATCTAATACATATACAGATACAGGTACAGATATAGATGTAGATTTAATTCCTCACTGCCCCCCTTGTTTGCACTCACTATTTGTTCTCTGTGTCCATTCACTGTGTGCTGTGTCTGCTCATTTTCTCTTTAGGAAGCACCAGTAGTTGAACCTGAGACCTCCCATGTGGGAGAGTGGCACTCAATCACTTAAGCCACCTCTACTCCCTGCTTTGTCTCTCTCACTGTGTTTCCTTCATGTCTCCATGTTGCATCATCTTGTTGTCAGCTCACCGCACAAGCCCATTGCACCACCTCGTTGTCTTGCTCGTCTTCTCCAGGAGGCACCGGGAACCAAACCTGGGACCTCCCATGTGGTAGGCAAGAATGCAACCACTTGAGCCACATCTACTTCCCCCCTCATATATTTTTAAACTCATCCATTGTGTCTTTCATTCCCGTAAGTTCTGTTACTTTTCTCTGCAGGCTTTCAAACGGTTTTTTATGCTCACCCAGTGCCTTTTTTTTTTTTTTTTAGGTACTGGGGCCAGGGATTGAACCTCATATGCAGGAAGCTGGAGCTCAAACACTGAGCCACATCAGCTTCCTTGAGTTGGTTTTTCATTTGTTTGTTATTTGCTTTGTTTGTTTTCAGGAGGCACTGGAAACTGAACCCAGGACCTATGTCAGAAGCAGGCACTCAATTGCTTTAGCCACATCTGCTCCCATCCAGTGTCTTAATAGAATTTATTCTGACAGTCAATTTCTCTCTCTTGCCGAGTGGTTTTGTTTTACAGCTCTTCTTTGATTTTTGGTTCAACTTATTCTAAGTTTTTAAAATTGCCCAGCTTGTATGGAGTTTTTATTTTTGCAGTAATGAAACTATACTAAAATTTTTTTGTGGTGATGAATGCACAACACTGTGATTATACTAAGAGCCAATGATTGTACACTTTGGATAGATTATATGGTATGTGAATATATCTCAATAAAACTACTTTAAAAATAAAATTTTAAAAATAATAAAAAAATGGATAAAATTTAAAAATAATAAAATAAGTACCCACTAATGGGACACAGATCCAATCTAAAGGTTTGGGACATGAGACTCCAGAAAGCAGTTTTTCATCCTGCAGTTTCCCAATCTGCCAGCAGATGACATTCTTTTGGTAACTCTTTCCATGGAGGTGTCTCTTTCAACCTTCACTTGCCAGTGACTCTTGTCTCGCCAGGGCCAGGATTCAAAGCGGTTTTTGCTGGCCAAACTCACTAAAGAGAAACCACACTCTGCCCTTCCCCACACCCTCCCTCTTCCCAAGGGAAAGAAATCTGTTCACCTCTCAGTTGGCTACAGTGAGCCCCAGGTTTTACCCAGGCTGTCTGTCTTAAAGATGGAGGATGGGGACAGTTTCCAGCTACAGAGCTGGAAACTCACAGTTTCCATTTCAGCTTCTTTGTCTCTTTGTCCCTCACCCTTCTGGACAATGTGCAGCACTCTCCTGATCTCCAGATCCCCTCAGCAGCAACCTCAGACAGTTTTTGCCCTTCCTGTTATTTTTATAGGAGAGTGGAGCCCTGCCTACCTCCTCTGATTCCTTCTTCAACAACTTCTTTCTGAATTAGATTCAGTTCTGAGAATGACTATCAAACCTGATCCACAAAGGGCAATATAATTTTTGTTCAGTGATTCATCACTATAATCTTAAATAGAAGCATGAAAAAAGACTTACCTGTTTTATGTGTGGATTCATTGCCATTTCAGTCACGTTCTTCTTGGTCTCACAGAAAATAATAGCCCTTCCTTCAGTTCCACTGTAGACTTGAAGGACATCTCCAATAACTGCTGGTCTCTGAGACCAGTGGCATTGGATGGCCAAATGCTTTGAGGAAAGAAAATGGCAAACGTCTGTTTCATTAAAATTATTGAAAATATTTCTCTTGCACATTTTTTCTATATGATAAAGAACTGGCCTTCCAGAGAGACTAAAGAAAATTATTCTTCCCAACACCATTTCAAAGGTAATTTACAAATATCCGTGAATAGGTGAAAGGATAAACAAATTGTATGCTCATACGGTGGAAGACTATTCAATAATTAAAAGGAACTGGCTACTGATACACACAAGAATATGGATGAATCACAAAATACATGCCCAGCACAAAA
This sequence comes from Dasypus novemcinctus, assembly GCF_030445035.2. Lineage (NCBI taxonomy): Eukaryota > Metazoa > Chordata > Mammalia > Cingulata > Dasypodidae > Dasypus > Dasypus novemcinctus. The sequence continues at coordinate 77,862,509 of NC_080678.1, read as the reverse complement.
GAGTATATACCATATGATTCCACTTGTATAAGGCTCTAGAACAGGTAAAACGATCGATGATGGAAAAAAATCAGTGTTTGCCTCTGGATCAGGAGATTTATTGGGAAGGGAGATGAGTGTACTTTCAAGGATGATAATAGTATCTATATCTTGATAGGGGTTTCAGTTACATATTTGAATTTGTCAAAATTAGGAAAACATATACTTAAAGATTTCATATATCACTATATATAAATCCTATCTCAAAAAATTGTAAATATTACATGGATGAACCTCAAAAATACTATGCTAGTGAATGAGGCCAGACAAAAATGGTTCATATATACTAGAATATTATACAATTCCATTTATATGAAATATCAAGAATAGGTAAATTCATAGAGATAGAAGCATTTTAGTGGTTGCCAGCAGCTGCCGGGGAGGGAGGAATGGGAAATGACTGTTAAATGGGGACTGGGTTTACCTTTTGGACTGATGAAAATGTTTCCGAACTGGGGAATGGTGATGGCTGCACAACACTGAGAATGTACTAAATGCCACTGAAGTGTACACTTTAAAATGGTTAATTTTTTGGGAAGCGGAATGGGCCCAATGGATAGGGCGTCCACCTACCACATGGGAGGTCTGCAGTTCAAACCCCGGGGCCCTTGACCCGTGTGGAGCTGGCCCATGCACAGGGCTGATGTGCGCAAGGAGTGCCGTGCCACGCAAGGGTGTCCCCTGCATAGGGGAGCCCCATGCGCAAGGAGTGTGCCCCGTAAGGAGAGCCGCCCAGCGAGAAAGAAATTGCAGCCTGCCCAAGAATGACATTGCACACACGAAGAGCTGACACAACAAGATGACGCAATAAAAAGAAACATAGATTCCCAGTGCCGCTAATAAGGATAGAAGTGGTCACAGAAGAACACACAGCAAATGGAGACAGAGAGCAGACAAATGGGGGGGGGAAGGGGAGAGAAAAAAAAATAGAATAAAATGGTTAATTTTACCTCAATTTTTTAAAAATGGAAATACTGAGCTCCCCATAAGTTATGGGAAAGTATACTGACTTCTGCATTATACTTTGAAATGCATAAAAAGGCAAGACCATTAAAAGGAAGGCTAGATGTATCAGAAATCTAATGCAGTAAAATGCTAATGGTAGACTCTAGGTCAGGGGTTCTTAACCAGGGGTCCATGAGCGTGAATTGAAATTCAAAAAAACATTATTCTTGTGGGGACATATTGGTGTGGGTATGATATATTTATCAAATAATACACAGTACAGTGTGGACTTAGTAAAGGTTTTGTGGTTTTCACCTCACTGGCAAAGGGGGTCCATGGAATAAAAAGGTTAAGAACCCCTAATCTAGGTGGTGTGTTTATGTGTGCTTACTAAAAATTCTTTGAACTTTGCTGTATGTATATTTGAAAGCTTTCCTGATGAAGTGTTGAGAAAAAACTTAAAACTGTACATTTTAAAACTATGCATTTTAATGTATATATAAAAAAAAGTAACATTTATTAATTACAGAATACCTGGGAAACAGAGAGAGAACAAAAAAAAAGAAAACAAAGAATCATTTGTACTACCTGTGGCAAAGTCTTACTCTTCCCCCTTCCAAAAGGAAAAAAAAAAAAAAACTAAGCCAAGACATAAAAATATGTTCAAAATGCCACAGGAAAATAAAATCAACAAAACTGAGACCATGGAATACTAATATGACAAATGATCAGTTCTTTTCAACAAAAAAATTACAAGAAAGAGATGGAGCAGAGATGGCTCAAGCAAATAGGTACCTCCCTCCCAAATGGGAGGCCTCAGGTTTGGTTCCCGGTGCCTTCCCTTAAAAAGGAAGACAAGTACACAACAAACAGCGAATGCAAACAATGAGGGGGTGGGGAGGAATAAATAAATTAAATAAATCTTAAAATAAAAAAAGATATGGAGAAACAAAGAGATTAAAAAAAATTAAAGCACCTATAAACTAGTGGTTATACAAGGATCTTATCTGGATTCAGATTCAAACAATAATAATAATAAATAGACAACCAGGGAAATGTGCACACTAGATATTTGATGATATTAAGATATCAGGGGGGAGAGAAATAAATAAAATAAATCTTTGGGAAAAAAAAAGATATTATTGGGAAGCGGAATTGGCACAAGTGAATGGGTTTCCGCCTACCACAGGGGAGGTCCTGGGTTCGGTTCCTGGTGCCTCCTGGAGAAGGATAGCTGATACAGCTGACAAGCGTGGCAAGCTGATTCAACAAGATGATGCAACAAGATGATGCAACGAAAGAGTCACAAAGAGGAAAGAATGAGAGACACAACAAACCAGGGAGTTGAGGTGGCTTGGATGACTGAGCGCCTCTCTTCTACATAGGAGGTCCTGGGTTCAGTTCCCAGGGCCTTCTAAAGAGAAGATGAGCAGACACAGAGTATACAGCAAATGGACACAAACAGCAGAAAGTGGGGGGATAAATAAATAAAATAAACCTTTCAAAAATAAAAATTATTATTGCTTTTTTCTATTGTGATAATAACTTTATGGTAGTCTTTTTTTTTTTTCCTTTCTAAGAGTCTATTCTTTAAAAAAAAGTGTCTATTCTTGGGAGAGGAGGTGGCTCAAGCAATTAGGAAACTTCCTCCCACACGGGAGGCCCCAGGTTCGGTTCCTGGTGCCTCCTAAAAAGACAAGCAGACAGTGAGCACAAACAACAAAGGGGTTAGAGGGAAAACGGACTTTGGCCCAGTGGTTAGGGCGTCCGTCTACCACATGGGAGGTCCGCGGTTCAAACCCCGGGCCTCCTTGACCCGTGTGGAGCTGGCCATGCGCAGTGCTGATGCGCGCAAGGAGTGCCGTGCCACGCAAGGGTGTCCCCCGCGTGGGGGAGCCCCACGCGCAAGGAGTGCGCCCGTGAGAAAAGCCACCCAGTGTGAAAAGAGAGAGCAGCCTGCCCAGGAATGGCGCCGCCCACACTTCCCGAGCCGCTGACGACAACAGAAGCGGACAAAGAAACAAGACGCAGCAAATAAACACCAAGAACAGACAACCAGGGGAGGGGGGGAATTAAATAAATAAATAAATCTTTAAAAAAAAAAAAACAAAAAAAAACAAAGGGGTTAGAAATAAAATAAATAAAAATAATTTTTAAAAAATCTATTCTTTTATAACTACATAGAGGTACATGAAGATGAAAAGATTAACTAGGATTCAGATTGCTTCAATTGTGGAAGTAAGGAATATATGGGGGAAAAAGACAACTATTAAGGCCTAGTGATGGATACATCAGTTCCTTATACTATTCTATTTTTGTAAATGTTTGAAGAAGTCCTTAATAAAAATTTTTTTGCAGATACATTTTACATTCTTATTGTAAAACTTTACAGTATTCCAAAAAATCCTAAGTTTCCTTTAAACATCCCTCACTATGACATTCTCCTTTCCCAGAAGTAATCAATATTTTAATGTGATATTTATCCTTCTAACCTGTTTTTGTACATTTAATAAATACCAGAGAAATCCACTGAGCTCTAGTTTCATATTTTTAACAAAAATAGTATGATTCTATCATAAACCCTGCAAAGATTCTTTTAAAACCCTGCATGTATTTTAATGTCTATTGGTTTAAATTATCAAAGTCAAAATTATCCTTTACAGTTTCTTCTTCTTTGTTTAGAAAGGCCTTCCCTTTTCTAAGATCAAGTCATATTCATCTACATTTGCTTTAAATTATTTTGTGGCTTAATTTTTTAAATCTTTCAAAGAACTATTTTGGTATAGGATTTCAGATGAGGAACTTTTTTTTCCACCTAAACTTTAACAAATTATCTCAGCACCATCCTTTCCTAATCTCTATTGACTTGTGCCCTTTGTCATATTCTAAATACATTAAGTCTAGCTGCATGGCTGCATGTATGTCTCCAGTTAAGATGCACCTATTCACATAATTTGCTTTTCTTTCCTATTTATTCTATCCTGCCTTTCAGTCTCAGATTATACAAATACATAGGTATCTTATTTGATTAAGGGCAAAAAAAGAGAGATTAAGCTTGAATAGGTACCCTAATACTAAGTTTGGCTTCAACAAACTTCACAAGTAAATGCCAACTAAAAGCTAAAATCTATCATGCTGGAAAACTACTTACTTCCACAGTGGTTGCAGCCTTTTGAGTCATTTTTCCAACAAGGTCAACCTGCTCATATCTGGATTTCATGTATTTTTTTGCAACTTTGTATACCCACTGTGGGCAAGTTGCAGAAAAAAGCAAAGTCTGAGGATTGTCTTCAGAATCTTAAATAAACAAAAAGAATTCAAATGCTTTCTTACCACCCCATGATGTAGTTAGCTCTTAAATCCCCCCAACCTTAAACAATGAAAAATCCAAAACGTGGGATAAATTTTGAACATACAGAGTTCACTACAACTACTAAAACTTTCAACTTTCAAAGCTGGGGGACAATATGAAGAAAAATGAACTCAAAAGGAAGGTGAGAACTTAAGAAGGAACAATGAGCATAAAAATCAGTAAAATGAGTTAGTAAATCTAACTATCAAACATAAAAAAACACAGAGGAAAGCATAGAAAGCTCAGAAAACAGTTAAAAGTATGCCATCCTCCTTTCTTATTCTGGAGAACAGATACTAAATAACTTTAGTCTTTAAGAACACTAAGAGACAATGTAATAAAAATTATGAAATAAAATATTCACCAACTTTTAGATCAGAGAAAAATTCCTAATGTACTTAGTTTGAATTAAGATATACCAGTTTTATAGGATTCATGGATAATATCTTCAACTTGTTCAGCAAAACCTAAATCTAACATCTGATCCACTTCATCAAGCACAACATGGCGCAGTTTAGAAAGATCCAGTCGCCCGCTCTGCAGATGGTCTTTGATACGACCAGGGGTTCCAACCAAGATATCAATACCATTTCGAATATGATTAACTGTAAGGAGAGACATGTCAGTAATATGTAAAAATCAAATATACATTTTCACATTATTTCTTTATATTTAAGTAGCAAATACATCTTTGAACTACTCTCATACATATTTACTCACTCTGGCTTTGATATGATGTTCCACCATAAAAACAAGCCACGCTGAGTTTCCTAGTTATATCTTTGAAGTCTTTGGCTACTTGGTTTGCCAGTTCCCTTGTTGGAGCCAAAACAAGTACCTGAACAAGAGGTTAAATAAAAGAGAGAGAGATTTCTACAAAGACTTCTCAATTCAAATTGAGCAGACTTTTTTTAAAGGTGCATTTAACACTAGGAAATCTCAATATTAATGTCCTAATTATTTAAAGATGGAGCACAAATAACAAAAACAGTAGCTTATATTTATTATGCGTTTCCTTACTTCCTTCAGGACTCTTTCAAGTCATTTTCCAGTAAGGTTCACGCTGCTTTTTTCATATCCCTCTCCTTCCCTGCTTTATTTTTTCTCCTTAGAATTCACATCGCCTAAACTATTTATACTTATTTGATTATTGTCTGTCTCACAAACCAAAATGTAAGCTTCCTAATGGCAGGGATGTATATCAGTTTGATTACTGTATTCCTTGCATTTCAAATACTGCCTGGCAACAGCAGACAGTCAAAAAATATTTGATGAATGTATGCTCACCAGGTACGAGGAACTAGGTGCTTTACATGAACTATCTAATTTGATTCTCATAAAAACCCTAAGAGTAAGCATTATTAATCTAATTTCACAGATGAGGAACTTGAGTTTTAGAGAGGAGTTTTGCCCAAGATCAAACAGCTAGAAATAGTGGAAGTGAACTCCCCAGCAACATGTTCAAAGTTTTTTTGGCAGTGTTTGGACTGTGTACTATTTCTATTACTTGTACTCTTTTCTAATTTCAGCTAAGAGACAGAACTCTGCAGAAAAGATTTGTCTGATAAGCCAAAATGGCCAACCTAATCTGGGAGAGCTGAGCTGAGATCACCGATCTAATTATATACATATATGTGAGTTTGCTTTTATTTTGTAATACCACTGAGGAGTCTTTCAAAGAACATATTACTTTTAGTCACATATCTATCCAAATTATGACAACTTTTTCCACTTCATTTATTATGAAAAGATTAATAGTTTATGAACCTTAGAGTGAATACAGTTTTTAAAAAGGTCAAATTTTAGGCTAAAATTTAACTGTGCTCTTTACTAATTTATAAATTAAGGATGCTCTTCAGTACTCAAGTAAGAGAGAAATTAGCAATATCATTTCTATAATATTCTCCTTAAATGTCAATTAGTAAAATAAAGGACATTGAATATTTAATGAAACACCAAATCAATGACTACCTCTTTAGCAAATTATTCACTCTTTATGAGCAAAGGCCAGGACTGAGGAAAGAGAAGTAGGACTCACTAACTATGCTAACTGCAAAAACTCCTAAAATAAAATATGCTGGCTTCATAAAACACAAAATCATCAAAGATATTTATAGATTCATACTCCAAACACATATATGTAAAAGCTACTACACTTTACCTTTGCATGAGATTTATGTTAAAATTAACAAATTTCTGTTTTAGGTCATTAATTTTTACTTTATGCCAAAGGGCTAACTTTCCATCTTGGAGGTAACTTGAACTTAAGACTAATATACTCTCTTCCTCTTTTCATTAAATAATGTTTAAAGTCTTTCATCCCTATAATGGTTACCTTTGGTGAACGGCTTTTCTTAATTGTCTCTTGATTTCTTTGGAGTTTTTCAATTAAGGGGATGGCAAAAGAGAATGTCTTTCCTGTCCCTGTCCGTGCTTGAGCAATTAAATCCTTTCCTTCATACACAGGAGCAAAGGTCTTAACTTGAATAGGAAAGAGATATGTCACCCCTCGACCTGTAAAATGAGATTTCATTAAAATATTTCTTTAAGACTAGCATTAGGAAAAATAAATATTCATTTGAAAGGACAATCCTAATTCCTCAATGTCTGCCTAAAGATATACTACCTAGTAATATTCATAGTTACTTATACCCCAAAGAATTACAAACAACTTGGTCCTAACTTTGACAGATATATATAATGATTTAAGGTTAAAAACAGGTCAGATTGTTAATAAGTATGATGTCAAAACAACTCCATTTAAGGGAGTGGGTGTAGCTCAGTGGTTTGAGCACCTGCTTCCCATGTACGAGGTCCTCGGTTCAGTTCCTGGTACCTCCTAAAAAAATAACAATAACTCCATTTAAAGATGATGTATTTCTATTAAAATTCTTCTTTTTTTAGAAAAGGCACAAAAGTTTATAAAATCAATTGTGATTTTCAATTGCAGATTAAAATTCTCAGTACCTTTCAGGAGTTTTATAGTCTCTTCAGAAATAGGAAAATTGGAAAAGGCTCCTTCTTTCTGTTCGCGTGTTAGGGTCTGCCAAAATGAAATCAAAGTTCTAAATAATACAGTTCATATTCATCCAGGTATTTAGTATCTTTTACTCATTAACCATTTTTAATTTTACTAAATGAGTTAGTAAATCAATTTTAGTTAGTACTTGCAAAAACTGTATAGATTAATTTACAAGATAAATTGGTGGGAAATTCCTTTAATTTCAAAAGTATCCCTCTAAACAGCAAGTATACTTAACACATTTCCCAAAATGCACTTTTAAAACATTTAATTCACACATAAAACTCCTTTTGAAAATGCATTTACTACAGGAATCAGAATATATTTCCATTTGACTAAGATATCACCAAAAATCTATTTAAATAATCTAAACCAAACTCAGATATGGATAATATGGATTATGAAAATTAACACAAGCTTATAAACCAGGCCCAAAAGAATTCACATAATCAGAAAAAGTAAATTTTTTCCCAAAAATAAGTTAAAAAGTTGTTCTAAAAAGCATTAACAAGCATTGTTTTGGGAAGTGGACGTGGCTCAACTGATAGAGCATCAGTCTACCATATGTAAGGTCCAGGGTTTAATCCCCAGGGCCTCCTGACCCATGTGGTAAGCTGGTCCACGCGCAGTGCTGCCGCGCAAGGAGTGCCGTGCCATGCAGAGGCGCCCCCGCGTAGTGGTGCCCCACACGCAAAGAGTGCCTTTTAAGGAGAGCCACCCAACGTGAAAAAAATGCAGCACGCCCAGGAGTGGCACTACACACACCAAGAGCTGATGCAGCAAGATGATGGAACAAAAAAAGACGCAGTTTCCCAGTGCACTGGATAATGCAAGCGGACGCAGAACACACAGCAAATGGACACAGAGAGCAGACAACAGGGGGAAAGAGGAGAGAAATAAATAAAAATAAATGTTAAAAACAAAAAAACAAAAAAACAAGCATTGTTTTAAGATCACCAAAGCAGAGGAAGTTTCTGTACACTTGAAGATTTCTTCAACATATATGCAAGTTAGCATGACATTATCATTTAACATCTATTGAAAATGTCTGTGTACATAGAATAAAGACAACGTATTTACCTAGTAAGCTTAATCATTCATGTGTTTAAAGAAAGTAATCCCAGAACCACACACAATAGCAGTTTCCAAATTGGGAGCCAGATAAAAAATAGAATATCAAAATGCAGTTTCTAAGTCATTTATTTTTATTTATTTATTTTTTTAAAGATTTTTTATTTTTATTTTATTTAAATCCCCCCTTCCCCCGGTTGTCTGTTCTCTGTGTCTATTTGCTGCGTCTTGTTTCTTTGTCCGCTTCTGTTGTCAGCGGCACGGAAAGTGTGGGCGGCGCCATTCCTGGGCACGCTGCAACTTTCTTTCACGCTGGGCGGCTCTCCTTACGGGGCGCAGTCCTTGCGCGTGGGGCTCCCCTACGCAGGGGACACCCCTGCGTGGCAGGGCACTCCTTGCACGCATCAGCACTGCGCATGGGCCAGCTCCACTCGGGTCAAGGAGGCCCGGGGTTTGAACCGGGGACCTCCCATGTGGTAGACGGACGCCCTAACCACTGGGCCAAGTCCGTTTCCCTCTAAGTCATTTAAACAAACCTTCAATGCTGCTATCTTTTTAAGATTAAAATAAAACTTTACTTCAAAAGTAAAATATTTTCATTTTAGAACTTTCAGAAACTACAGATAAAGAGAAATTAAAAAATGATCTACAATCTAGTTATCTAAAACCACATTTAATGAACAACACAAATTGTAGTTCAGCTCCTAATAAACAGCAAATTCACAAATTAAAAAGCACCATATTATAAGGCAAGGATTCAACATCTTTTCCCAAAGCTCCCCAAAGATTAGACATTAAATTAAGCTCAAATATAAATTATCAGCAACTAACAGATATAAAGAATATAAGAAATTATCAAGGGTTATTAAGAATATATATTACTTCTTTCTGAAGACGTGATTTACTGAAAACTTTAAAACCTAGATATATCTATGAACTCTACTAGAGGAAAACTGCAAAAACACTTTTTAACAAATTCTGTTCAAGAAAATATCTACTCTAACAGGTACCAGTAAAAGCAATGAGTCCGGTAATGCAGATTCTATATTAAGCATATTTTCTACAGCCCCCCCAAAATTAATACCCCGATCCTCAGATCATTTTGTTTAAAAAATGCAAACAACTTTAACCTTAATAAGTCACAATCAGACCTAAAGATCATCTAAAAATTGCCATTGTTACAAAAGCAGAAGGCAAAATACTCAAAGTTGGGAGGCTATATGTGTCTTGTTTCAGGAAGTCAGTTAATTAACCTGTACTGGTAGGGATTGAAATAGCCATAAGAACTGACCATAAATAAGTAATTTAGAATATTGCTTTGTATTCCAAACATACTGCAAAGGTTTAAATTTGACCATCCATCCCATCCCAAGAAAAAGGCAATGTAATGAAAGAAACAAGGATAAACTAAAGGCCCAGGTTTCAGTTATAGTCCACTTGATAGTATTTAGTATTCCACACTAAGGAGTAAATATTGTAGAATCAATTCTAATTAGTCTAAAAAATTAGATCAGCCTTTATTTCACAGATCATGTCAGATGTCAAACAAAAATCACCCATACCTCATCTAGTTTGTTATCACTTGATTTATGGGTAGAACCTAAGGATGACAATCGCTTTGCTTTTTTTTTAAATTCATCAATATCTCCATTTGGCAGATCTTTTCTTTTTGACTTATGAGATTTAGAGAATTCATTTGTAAGTCTATTAAATCCTTTTTCAGTGTCACCATTTAGCTTCTCTTTCATTTTAGCTTTTTTGGACTTAGGAACATCCAGGTCATCTGTAACACCATTTTCTTTTGTTTCTGGTTTCTCATCTGAGTCATAATGGTGCCTTGATTTCCTTCTATCGCTCTATGGGAAAATGAACAAACAAAGAAGCAATGACAAGAGGGTCACAAGGTCTCCTTTTAATACTTTAGAATAGTTAGAGCATGACTCCCCAACCAGTAAAGTTCAGTCTACCAATTATCTTGAAAACCTACCTGGTAGAAATGCAGACAGGTTCTTAATGCCAACCCCTAAGTCTCACTTGTTGCTCTTAATCATCTCATCTCTTGAATTCACAGGATTCAGCCTCTAGAACCTCTATAATCCCATCATAAAATTTAAGAGAAATTTAAATAGCCCCTTCTCAGAAAATGAATGAGAACCCAAGAATTTAAATTAAAAAGCAAACAAAAAATTCAAACATCTGCAAAAAAAAAAAAAAAAAATTTAATATTTATCAAGTACCTACCCAGTAGAGTGTACCGCGTTTTCGGCTTATCTTGTTTAAATCTTCATAACAACCCTAATAAGGGAAGTACAGGTCCATAATCCCTTATCCGAAATTCCGATATCCAAAAGCTCTGAAAACCGAAAGTTTTTTGTAACTTATTTGGAGGCAAAACCTTACTTGAACTCATTTAATAGCAAAATTTGACCTGAACTAATGTGAGGCTATGTATACTCTTCATTTATACCAGTCAGTACGAATAGTCATATTTATTTAAGGTGCCAGATTAACAGGTTGTGGCCCCAAACCCTGCTGGTGCTGTTGCCTTTCTAAAAATCCTCCGAGGGGGAGGGGGTGTAGCTCAGTGGTTGAGTGCCTGCTTCCTACCTACGAGGTCCTAGGTTCAACCCCCAGTACCTCCTCAAAAAAATACATAAAAATTAAAAAATTAAAATCCCCCAGATTCTGAATTCCAAAATACACCTAGCCCCAAAGATTTTGGATAAGGGATAATGAACCTGTATTACCGTCATCATTTTGCAGATGAGGAGACTGAAGTTCTTAGAACTTAAGTAACTTTCCAAAGACTCACATGTGGGATTTCCTGCAGGTGGAAGTGCTAGAAATTAAACCTAGCTCTGTCTAATTTGCAAGCCCATGCTCTTTTCACACCATGCTTCCTCCCTGAACTTTGATAATTAACAGATTAATGAAAAAACAAACCAAACTATATAATCCCTGTAAAACTCCAAGTGTTACATTCCCATGAAAAGACAAGTGTAACAGTAACCTTGGTAATTTTTAAAAAAATTAATAGAACTTTAAACAACTTCAGTTTTAAAACATCAAAATCACTGGTGTTTCAATTTGGAAATTCGGTACTTCAGAATTACTTGGTCAAGTGTTCAAAACAAACTAGATAGCAATGATTAGTGATAGTAAAAATCACCACCACCAAAATTTTCACCATTGACTTACACAATTTTTAAAGTCCTTTCACATATAGTTTAGGAATTGCTGTGAAAAATGAATAATGTGGAAATGCTTCGTAAACAATAGAGCTTTACATTAACATATGGTTAAATGTCACATCATTTGATCTTTAGTTAACTGAACTAACCCCACATATCCCCAAATCAATAGGTTCTACAGAAGAACACATTATTTATAGAGTTAACCTTGGGGTATGAATTACTCCTGAGCCCTACTCTTCAGGGAGAAGCTGAAGCAAGGCAAAGTGAGACCTCTAGGAGCAAACCCAGGAATATCTCAAGATTTTGAAATACATTGACATCAGACCCAGGGTAAGTGACAATCTCCATTCCCTTGGTTTCCATGACACTCTATATTCCCTACTTATCCTCTTACCTCTATCAATGGTTCCACTCCCTCCTCCTTCTGTGGATGCTCCTTAAGTCTCTGTTTTCTATTCACACTTTCACACCATTTTCATGGCCCCAATGTACATTTCCAGGCCTCCTTCCTCCTCTGTACTTCAGTTCTGAGACTCTATGAACCAGCTCCATAGCGCAACATATCCAAAACCAGAGTTATCTCCATCTCAATGTCAGACCACTATCCTAATGCTCTATTTCTATTTGTTTGTACTCCAAACTGTTTACAAATCGTTAGTCATCTTTCACAGTTAAAGGCCAATCAACAAGTATTTCTGGATAATCTACAAGAATACCACCAATTTACAAGAATATAATGAGAGGTAAAGATGGACAAAAATGTGGTCATTTCCATCAAGAACCTTTGGGAAAGATACATACAGGGAAAATATACAACTTACAAAAGAGCACATAATGCCAACTGAATGATAAAGATAGGCAGTGAAAGAGAATTTCAATGGGGAATGAAATTACTGTACACTGGAGTGGTTTGCAAAGACTTCAACTAGATCATGACAGATGGATAGAATTTGGATGCAAAATGAAAGACAAGTATTTCAGAAAGAGTCAAAGAAAAATAGTCTCTTGGTTGGAATGGCGAATTTACCTTGATGATAAGGTCAGAGGTACAGAAGAGTCTGTCTGAGACTATACAGAATAAATCTCATTCCTCTGCCAAATAACAGCCTTCCAATATTTAGAGACTGCTACCTTACCCTTCTCAGGTCTGTTTTCTTTTCTCCAGATCAAATGTTCGCAGCAAAAATTTTACCTATGCATTTCTTTCAGCACCGTGTGGTCCCTTAATTGCTTCTAGATTTTTCTTTTCTCTGTAACTCCTCTACAAAATCCTTGAGAGCAAGGACCATTTCTTATATACTTATTTGAACTCTGTGGTGCCTACCAAAGAGCTTCGCACAATTTAGCTCAATACATATTTGTGGTCTGAACGAACATACCTACAGTAAGGGCTATTAATACAACCCACATATTCTCCATCACAACCAAATCCTGGCCCTTCAGTCTCTACCGATTAGATACAGAGGTATGTAACCATAACATCGCTTTTTGCTTAAAAATCTCGCACACAAGACAGCAACACATTTTCAAGGCAACGATTCTTAATCATCGTCCAAAACGACCAACGAGAACCAAATGACAGGCCACGCTGCTTAAAGAGGAGGAGGAAAGAACGGATTCCGCCGCGATAAGAGCCTCAGTCTGCCCACCTCGTAGCAGACAGAAGCGCCAATGAAAAGCACCGAGGGACCGCGGGAAACTGGGCCAAATCCCAGGCCGCCCTCCTCCAGCTCAGAGGTGTGGAGGTAGAAACAGTCCCTGAGCGACCTCAGAGGTTTGAGGACAGCGTGAGAGGGGGCGCTCGGACGCTCCGGTCTGGTTCTGACAGGCCATCAGGGGCAGCTTCCCTCCCCGGCAAAGCCGGCTCAGCCCAAGAGGAGGGACGGCCCAGCCTCAGCGCACCTTTCTCCTCTCCTTCCTCGGGCTCTCGGACTCCTCCAAGGGTGCCTCCAGCTCCATAATGTCGCCCCAAAGGAGTTTCCCAGGCATCACTCGCCGCCGCCGCCGCCGCTGCCTCCCTCTGGGCACGGTGGCCACAACCACCTATGAGCAGCGAGAGCGTGAAAGGAAGCTGGAGCAAGGGGCCGGCCGGCCAGGAGCGTGCGTCACTTCCGGGACACGCACCGCGCCGCGGGGTGGGGAAATGATCCCGGATACTCTGGATTTAAACTCCATCCTTGCGCCGGGGCCTCCCAGCCAATGGGTGTCAGAGGTCTCTACCGGCCCACCCTTGTTCTGAAGTGATTGGCTTCTAGAGTAAACCTTGGCCAATCTCCAGAAAGGAGGCGCGCAACGATTAGCATTTAATTCATTTCTCCCCCCCACCCCCTTCGCTCTACTGTGAACACTTCTCCTCGGCCTAGCGGAGGTACTTCCAGAGCTCTACCGTGCACCTCTGGGAGCCCTGCTACGGCGGTGGCAAGGATCCAGTGTGCTCGGCGGGCTGGCAGGTGTGCGCAGGCCCGAGCCGGGGCGGTGAGAAGCGCCAAGGGCCGCCTCGCCGGCCGCCGCCGGAAGCTGCAGGCCTCGGTCCTGCCCAATGCGGGAACAGGCGGTAACGTCTAACGGCGTCGCACGAGGCTTGCGGGCCGGCATTCTGAGAAAGGGGTCTTGTCGTTTCTGAAGTGGGCTATGTGGGCTTAAGGTGAAGGCCAAAGTCAGACCACCTTTCCAGAAATCATAGATTTTGGTCATATAAAGTTGGCCCTTCCTTCATTCTAGGCCTTGGTCACAACTCCCCATTTGACATATTAGGAAACAACCCTAGAAAGGGATTTACTTGTCTGAAGTCGCACAATCAGTTAGTGGCACGGTCAGAACTAGAGAACTCATCTCCTGAATCCAAGATCACCGCTTTCTCTGCCACACCAACTTGAAAGCTGTCTCCGACTGTTTTGGGGATTACACTCCTATGAAACATAAAATGAGTAGGAAAAACCTCAAAAAACAGTTTTTCCTAGAGAGAAAACAAGCCTTAACATCTTCAATAGATTATGCAATTGACCCTGAATTGTCTTATACACAACTGGAAAACTTGACAATACAGAGGGTTACTTCCTTACCCTGTATCCTTTTTTACATTACCAGTGTTAGCTTAGCTGGTTTTCTTTTCAGGGCCGTCTCTCCATGATCTCTTAAGCCCACCTACTACTAAGTGATGAACAAGAAACCAAATCCAAGGGCACTCTAATCAATCATGTGACAATGTCTTGCACAACAGCCTTGTAGCCTAAGGCATCGAATTTATGTCTTAGTAAAATTACAAATTGCTATGTCATGGAGTTTGGGGATTATCCATGAATAGCTGAAACCCCAGTCTATAAATGCTACAGGCCTTCTATGTAATTATGAACTGGCCTGAAGTCAGGGGCTATATGTTTATCTAAATGAACACAGGAGTGTTCACCTAATGATGGTGGCAAATGTAATGCATCTCTCTCACCAAATTGTGAGAATAGGTATGAATCTCTAGATCTGTGCTTTTCTAAATCCTTTTCTCCCATCCCTTTGCACCTACCCCAGTCCTATCACTCTAAATTCTTTGTAGCCCTACAACAAGGTATGATGTACTTGGGAATAGAGAGTGGTGTGGCTAATAAGGTCACAAATATAAAAGTGGGATAACAGGAAGAATTAACATGTTGTCATTGACAATCAAAAGTGGGTGAAGTAATTCACTTTTATCTTTGAAAGGTCATACAGCAGATCTGATAAGGGAAAGGACTAAGAGGCATTATCACTGTTCTTCAGATTACCTGTGGTTTGGAATGTTCTACAAATCCTACCTCCCTAAGCTGAGCTAAACATCTGGCTGTTTATGCCAGGTAGAAAGGACATGTATGTGTAAGTTAAACCAAATATAAATAACTTGACCAAGGAGTGGCTTAGCTCAAAGAAAAATGAGGGTACCAGACTATACATATTTTCTTCATGATCATCGTGCATCAAACTAGAAAATTTGGGAATAGAGAGAGATAAGGAGAGGGAGAACACTTCCGTTCCCTCTGTAAACCTCAAAAGGTTTGTATAAAGGGGTGAAAGGGGTGGCATGAATAATTAAAATGTACAGGCAATCCAAAATATAATTACATTAGAACATCTTTACTTTTCAAATACCAGAGTCACTGATAAGAATTGGGGATACCTCATCATCTGCTCTCTAGTCCAAGTTTCTGTAAAGACTCCCCTTTGGTGAAGTGGATTTGGCCCAATGGATGGGGCATCCGCCTACCACATGGGAGGTCCAAGGTTCAAACCCTGGGCCTCCTTGACCCGTGTGGAGCTGGCCCATGCGCAGTGCTGATGCACGCAAGGAGTGCTGTGCCATGCAGGGGTGTCCCCTGCGTACGGGAGCCCCACGCACAAGGATTGCGCCCTGTAAGGAGAGCCGCCCAGCGCGAAAGAAAGTGCAGCCTGCCCAGGAATAGTGCCACACATACACGGAGAGCTGACGCAGCAAGATGACGCAACAAAAAGAGACAAAGATTCTGGGTGCCACTGACAAGTATACAAGTGGGCCCAGATGAACACGCAGCGAATGGACACAGAGAACAGACAATTGGGGGCAGGGAAGGGGAGAGAAATAAATTTAAAATCTTAAAAAAAAAAAAATAGACTCCCCTTTGGCCCAAGATCATTCAACTCTGGGACCTTTAATATATAAAAATAAGATAACTACTTCTAAACTTGTCCCTCTCTGGTAATTTTTAAAACTATAGGAACTTCAATTTTCACTCAACAGTCAGAAAGTAGAAGGTAAAAAGAGTCATCTGACACAGCATTTTGTACCTGTATGTCATCTTATGCAACAAGAATTGAAACATCATTTAAAAATGCTGAGAAGGAAATAGTTTAAGGGGCAGATCTGAATTAATCAAGAGATATCAAAGGAGAGAATGAATGTTAAAAGTGGAGGAGAGGCGGCGGACTTGGCCCAGTGGTTAGAGCATCTGCCTACCACATGGGAGGTCCGCGGTTGAAACCCCAGGCCTCCTTGACCTGTGTGGAGCTGGCCCATGCGCAGTGCTGATGTGCGCAAGGAGTGCCATGACACGCAGGGGTGTCACCCCGCGTAGGGGAGCCCCACGCACAAGGAGTGCGCCCCGTAAGGAGAGCCTCCCAGTTTGAAAGTGCAGCCTACCCAGGAATGGTGCCGCACACACGGAGAGCTGACACAATAAGATGACGCAACAAAAAGAAACACAGATTCCGGTGCCTTCTTCCCACAAAGAAGACGAAGCAAATACACAGAAAACAGACAACTGGGGTGGGGAGGAGGGGAAGGGGAGAGAAATAAATAAATAAATCTTTTAAGTGGAGGAGAAGGGAAAGAAAGAAAAAGGGAATGGGAGCCATTGCTAATCATGTGAACTTGGCCTACACGACCCTAAAACTTATTTTTATTTTTCTATAAAATGGGGACAATAATGCCTGCTCTGTTGATAGTGCAGGAAAATTGAGAGGATCAGCTGATGTAAGTACGGTTCAAACCCCAGGCCTCCTTGACCCATGTGGAGCTGGCCCATGCGCAGTGCTGATGCACGCAAGGAGTGCCCTGCCACGCAGGGTTGTCCCCACGTAGGGGAGCCCCAAGCACAAGAAGTGCACCATAAGGAGAGCTGCCCAGCGTGAATCAAAGTGCAGCCTGCCCAGGAATGGCGCTGCCCACACTTGCCATGCCGCTGACAACAACAGAAGCGGACAAAGAAACAAGATGCAGCAAATAGACACAGAGAACAGACAACCGGGGGAGGGGGGAATTAAATAAATAATCTTTAAAAATAAAAAATAAAATAAATAATGTGCTGAAAGCAAAACATTGTCAACCAAGAATTCCTTTTAAAAAAAAAAAAGATGTACTTACATTTCCATCTTTAGCTGGAAGGTTTGAAAAGAGTTCGAAAGGAGTGAAGGAGAGACAGCCACGAACAAAGACATTTGGTACATTTATATGTGCATACTTACGTATCTAGCGCCTAATTCAAATTATTTGGAATAGTTTTAAAATGTTTAACCTTTGGAGGGAGATCTCACTGCTTCTTTTAGTCAATTACTTTGTAGATATTTTGAATCAGGTTTGAGTGCATGTTTTCAGTCACATTGTTAACCCAGAAGAGGGCACCATTATCCAAGAAATGCTTGGAAGTTGCACCAGCAACAGGGAACAAGCTTTTAGGGTTTTTAATGGTAGTAAAATCTGTGAGCAATATAGTCAAGTCATGAGTTTCAGAACTCTTCCACACTTCCATCAGGCTGTTTTCCCAATTCCACAAAAGCTTTTTCGACTACTTTAAGTGGGATTTTTAAAAGCAATGGTTCCAAATCTTTTCATTACTAATGACATTGTTTTTTCCTCAAGAATCTGACATTTTAGACCTTTTATTTGCTAAATGCATTTGGTAATAGATTCATTGTCATTTTTTTTCTAATCTATGAATAAGATACAGTCACATCAACTCAACTGGTAACTTCAGCTATTGGCAAAGAAACTTGATATTTTTTAGTTAGTGAGGCATAAAGGAAATGTTCAATTTCCATTAGCGTTTTTAAATATTGAAAATAGCTCGTAGAAACCAACTACTACTCTCTGAGGATTCCTAGGGTCTAAAATTCCAGATGAGAGAGGATTAAAAGAATCTCACCTGGGAAGTGGATGTGGCTCAAGCAGTTGAACTGCCTACCACATGAGAGGTACCGAGTTCAGTTCCCAGTGCCTCCTAAAGAAAATGAGCAAGACAGCAAGCTAACATGACAGGCTGGTGCAGCAAGCTGACACAGTAAGATGACTCGAAAAAGAAACGCAAGGAGGAAAGCACGATGAGAGGCACACTAAACAGGGAACAGAGGTGGCTCATGCGATTAGGCTCCTCCCTCCCACAAGAGAGGTCCCACGTTCAGTTCCTGTGCCTCCTAAAAAAAAAAATGAGCACACAATGAACAGACACAGAGCAGACAACAAGCGCAATCAACAAGAGGGGGGTGTGAAATAAGTAAATAAAATGAATCTGGGGGAAAAAAAGGATCTCACCTTCTATCACTGTCTACAATAAGCCATGGTTTGCATATTTTATTTATAGCATAAGGTAGTAACTGAAAACTTGTTAGCTGAAGGTATACCTGGATATTTTTTAAAGCAGTTTTATTCACACACTATTCAATCCATCCCATACTTGTATTTTGATTGAGAAAATTTTCTATAATCTTTACCCAAAGGACTGAAGTTCTAACAGAGGAATTTCAGATGCCCCGGCAAAAACAGGAGACCTAAAAGTGGGCCTTGTATTTACCTATTAGGCAAGTTTTATGCCTGTGTATATAGATATAGAAAGTACATATATTTATAACAATTTTAAGTGCCTCCTGTTTTGGGCACTTTAGGTAAGTTTATCCCCAAATCTTGAAACAATCACAAAGGATAGATATCATTACTATCTTCCTTTTACAGATAAAAAAAAAAACTCAGAGAAGTTTCGTAACTTGCCCCATCACCCACCTCCCAAGAAATGAAATAGGATTCAAACTTGTATATAACTCCTAAGTGCAGAGTCATCATGTTACCTTAAGAGGGAGGAACATTGGGAAGCAGACTTGGCCCAGTGGTTAGGGTGTCCGTCTACCACATGGGAGGTTCGTGGTTCAAACCCCAGGCCTCCTTGACCCGTGTGAAGCTGGCCAACGTGCAGTGCCGATGCGCACAAGGTATGCCGTGCCACGCAGGGGTGTCCCCCGCATAGGGGTGCCCCACGCGCAAGGAGTGCACCCCGTAAGGAGAGCCACCCAGTGCAAAAGAAAGTGCACCCTGCCCAGGAATGGCGCCGCACTGACGCAACAAGATGACGCAGCTAAAAGAGACACAGATTCCCATGCTGCTGACAAAAACAGAAGCGGACAAAGAAGAACACACAGCAAATGGACAGAGAACAGACAACTGAGGGGAGAGAGAGAAATAAAACTAAATCTTTAAAAAAAAATAAGGGAGGATCATTAAGCCTCTCCTGAATGTCTTAAATAATGGGAAACTTATTTTTCACAAAGCTGCCCATTTCATTCTCATTTCACTTGTCTAACAGACAGTTCATCTTCATACTGAGGTGAAACCTTTCTCCTAATTTCTATTCACTGTTGATAATTCTAAACTGTAAGATCCGCTAAAACAAGTCTATGTCCCTTCTCCCAGCCCCCCAGATCCTCCCATCCACCCTGCCCCCCCAATCTTTTCTATGCCAGATTAGCCTTCTTGATACTTTGAACAGGATTCAGAATGCCTATGTAATCAGGGCTCACCAACTTGGCACACTACAGTAGGTTGGTCAGGGCCTGCTGAAAACCAGTAATAACGAGTGGTCCAACCACTGCAAAATTGAGACCCCATTCCTCTGTATTCCCTCAGGGCATGCACGGATGCAGCTCTCCACAGTAATGAACTTCATTTTGACCTTCACTGTTATCAGGATGGTGAGATATGGGAAAAGGCAATCCAATTAGTCAATCATCCATGAGATGTAAAGACTGTTAGGTTTTCTCTAAACCTCTTAGAAAAAAAAATCACCCCCAACCATATGTCAAATATCAGTTATCTGTTCAATATAATGAGCCAGACTTTACTGTTCTATGTTCCTTAACTACAAGAGAACTGATCATTCCACCATTTTGTTTGAAAAGACCAGAAAATAATTCTGGCAGAGTTTTCTAGGTCTCATTGTGAATGGAAATGGATCAAATGTGGATGAACTGCCATTGACCTCCAGAAGCTAAACTTCTATCAGTCATCTTCCATCTTACCACTAAATCCCTAATTCAGAACCTTCCTCTCGCAAGTCATTCTGCAACCATTTTGCTTTCCAATCTCCACCACCTAAGAATATCCTGACTTCCCACTGCCATGCTGTCAAGTGAGCCTGAAATGTGAGATGAATCAGAGGCGGCACAGTAGCCAGATGCCTACTGCCATAAGTCTTGTAAGCATTGTCAGTCACAAGGTTAGGCTGAGCCATTTGTTCACATTCAAACTGATCACAGAGAAGACGATGAGCAGCAAAAATTAAACAAAAGGAATTCTTGTTGCAAAGTTCCCAACACTTCTATGTAATTCTTTATGAATCAGGAGTTCAGTTGCAAATGCAACACTACAAAACACACTATTTTCTGGGTTTTGTGTTGAAATCTGGTGAGATCCACTTAACATGTGAACTCAGTATTAGTATGGATAGAGAACTAGAATACTGGGCAGTAAATTAGCATTCTTGTATCTGAGAAACTAAGAATGAAAATTCAATGCAATTATGTTTCATTGGAAGAGGACAAATGATTTCATGTTTCTTTTTATTGCAAACTATATATTCTTTAAACCCCCCAAAAAAGCTTTAAAATGTAAAAAAAACAACAACAACAAAAAACAAAATATGTAATGAGGTTAATAGTATATATGCTTTAAAAGATTCCTATATATTTGGTTGATTAAAACAAATCTATAGTAATGCTGTACATTTTTACCAAAAAAATGTTTCCAAAAGAAAAATAAGAATTAAACATTTATGACTGGGGTTAGTTGTAGTAAGGAATTGGATGTGAGTGTCTGACTGTTCTTTGTGCCTTCAAAGTTCTGTAGGAAATTCTGTCTTCTTTTCAGTCCATCCAAAATGACTGAATTATTAGATGCCAGACTCTGTGTCCTAAAGATATGAAAAATAACAGAATTACTGCCTGCAAAAGGGACCTGGATTTCTAATCAAGGCATTATAATTTCATTTGTTACTTTGAAACAGTGCATTTACTAACAGTAGGATGCATTTTTCAGATAAGTTAACTTTTTTTTAAGATTTATTTTTTATTTATTTCTCTTCCCCTTCCCATCCCCCCACCCCTGTTGTCCGCTCTCTCTGTCCATTCGCTATGTGCTCGTCTGTGTCTGCTCGCATTCTTGTAGGTGGCACCAGGAATCTGTATCTCTTTTTGTTGCGTCATCTTGCTGTGTCAGCTCTCTGTGTGTGCAGCGCCACTCCTGGGCAGCCTGCACTTTCTTCGCGCTGGGCGGCTCTCCTTACAGGGTGCACTCCTTGTGTGGGGGGCTCCCCTACGCAGGGAACACCCCTTGTGCGCATCAGCACTGCATGTGGGCCAGCTCACCACACTGGTCAGGAGGCCCTGGGTTTGAACCCTGTGCCTCCCATATGGTAGGTGGATGCTCTATCAGTTGAGCCAAATCCACTTCCCCCAATAAGTTAACTTTTAAAGGTCTAAAGTGCTCTTTATATTTTAAAGACGTCACAATGACAGCTGCTTTCAAGAAGTGCATATTTTCTGAACAACATCTGTTCTCATATTCAATAACAAGTATATTTTAGTCAGAAACAAAAAGTAAGTTCCCTAAAAGACTCTTGTATACAACTTAAGGGATCAATTATCTTCCCAAGTAATTTATTACTTTTATTTCTGAGAAGTCATACAGAAGGGAAGAGTCAAATGAAATATTTTTCATATTGACAACATTTCTTTCCTAGGAACTGTAAGCTATTTCAGTCCCTTAACTAACACATCTGCCTTGCTTCAGCCAAGTCCTATTACTGTTTGGTTATATTTGCTTTTGACAATCCACTTTTTCCACCTTGCTCCTCCCCATCACTTATTGATCACATTAAGATATGTAAGTCTTTCTCCACACAGCCCATCATCCCAATTTCACATCTCTTTGGCAGTTATGAAGAAGGTTATGCTTTATTCTTTACTTCAATTTATCTAAGTTTATTGTTTGTTGATCTCAATTAAACTAAACTGTAAGCTTCCTGTAAGTAGCAGCTATATCCTGTTCATCTTTAGCCCCCTCATACTTATGACAATTCTGGCATATATTTGACGTCCAAATGTTATTTTCCCTCCTTTTTCCTCTAAATGTCTTTAATGGTCATAGTTAAAAGCCATTAAGGAAAATCGTATTATAAGGCAATTTTGAAGAAATTAAATTTCTCAAGAGTATTCAAAATCTCAACTGTAGGTCAAGGAGTAATTTCCCCAAACTATTTCTTATACTGAAAAGAAAGAAAGGGAACTGGTGGCTTGTTGGTTTACACAACCATTATTTACTTCTGAAGGCATGTTTTGATTCTCTTCTAAAAAACTTAATATGATTTAAACTATTTCAAGCAGAAAAGACTTTGTTTTCCCAATAAAGAGATAAAGATAAGTTTAGAAAATGTGGACTTATAGAAATTTAGCTAAGTAAATAATTAGAAATGCCCACAACATTTTCATGTAAAAATAATTCACTGCAGAATGATTTCTTATAGCAAAAACCTCAGAATAATCTAAATGTCAGAGGAAGGAAAATAATGGTCATGTAAATGATGGAGGTCTACATAATGGAAGGCAAAGCAGCCATTAAAAGGAATGAGTGGAGCGGATGTGGCTCGAGCAGTTGAGCTCCCCCCTCCCACATGGGAGTTTCTAAGTTCGGTTCCCAGTGCCTCCTGAAAAAAAAAAAGGAACAACAAGCAAAACAAATGAAATAACCAGCTAAGGGAAGTTGATGTGGCTCAGTGGTTGAGTGCCGGCTTCCCACATATGAGGTCTCAGGTTGAGTCCTTGGCTCCCAGTACCATATAAACAAAGGGAAAAAAAAGGGTGAGCTAGGGCAGAGGGTGTAGCCCAGTGGTTGAGCACCTGCTTCCCATTTACAAGGCCCCAAGTTCAATCCTGGGTACCTCCTTAAAAAAAAAAAGAATGAGGTTCTTAACCTTTTTTGTTCCACAGACTCCTTTGCCAGTCAGGTAAAAACCTCAGACCCCTTACTAAGTCCACACTGTACTGTGTTATTATTTAATAAATATATCATACCCATGCCAACAAGTTCCCACAAGAATAATGTTTTTTGAATATCAATTCAAGCTCATGGACCCCTTGTTAAGAACCGCTGAGCTAGATCTACATGTATTGATGCTGTAGGTATTCATGATAATGTAGGTGAAAAAAGAAAGTCATGGCTCTGTATGATCTTTTTTTTTTTTTTTTTTTTTACCAAAGAGCTATATTTACTTATTTCATTACTATATAGCAAAAGACCTGGAAGACTATGTACCAACTGATAACAATGTTTAGGTCACCAATATGGAAAGGGACTGGGAAAATGCTGATGGAGACTTCCATTTTACTTTTTGTATGATAATTTTACATAATAAAAAAAACTAATAAAGATATATACAAAACTTTTAAAATAACCTTTTAGAAAACTATTTAATAACATGGAGAAATGTTCATTATACACTATTGAGAAAAGCAAGGTGCAAAATAGTACGAGCCCAACAGACAAAATACATAGCTAGATATATTCAGACTAAAGCATTACAGGGAAAGCATTACAGGAGATTTTAAAAATATCTAGGGAAACGGACTTTGGCCCAGTGGTTAGGGCGTCCGTCTACCATATGGGAGGTCCGCAGTTCAAACCCCGGGCCTCCTTGACCCGTGTGGAGCTGGCCATGCGCAGTGCTGATGCGCGCAAGGAGTGCCGTGCCACGCAAGGGTGTCCCCCGCGTGGGGGAGCCCCCACGGGCAAGGAGTGCGCCCATGAGGAAAGCCGCCCAGCGTGAAAAGAAAGTGCAGCCTGCCCAGGAATGGCGCCGCCCACACTTCCCGAGCCGCTGACGACAACAGAAGCGGACAAAGAAACAAAAGCAGACAAAGAAACAAGACGCAACAAATAGACACCAAGAACAGACAACCAGGGGAGGGGGGGGGAAATAAATAAATAAATAAATCTTTAAAAAAAAAAATATCTAGATGGTAGGATGGTTATAGGTTTTTAAAAAACATATTTTTCAGTACTTCTCAAATGTTCTTTTATGACCACATTACTTTTTTAACCTGAGTGATTTAAACAAATTAGTGTAGAAAATATTAATAGAGTAGTCACATCTTTAAATATGATTTCTCTAATATAGCAATATACTGTATTATATTCTGTGAGAAAGACTGTCCAATCTGCAATCATTATTCTTTATTCTCATGTTAGAAAGCTACCCATTCTTATTTTTATAGCACAGATTGTATATTACTAGCACGACTGAGAAAATAGAAAATAGATGCCATTTCAAAAAATAATTGCATTTTTCAGTTTGTCAAGTATAATTATCATTCATTCATTCAAGTAGATCAATAGGGGTATGCACATTAGTATTGAGGAAACCAATACTGAGAAATTAAGTGATTTTGTACTAAGACCCTCTCCTCAATCTGTGCAGACCCAGAAATACAAGTGAAAACTTTAATTATCAGTTCAGAAAGTAATCAATTTATTGCAGTTCCTTCCCATTTTCAAAAATAATTCAAGATTTCGTAGTACAGTATCAGTCGAATTTCGGTTCACACTGAAAATTAACTCCATCCTACTATAAAAGAGATGTCACTCTAAATTTATACAATTTAGTTGGTAAAGGCTAGCAGAACTATATGATTATAAAAAGTTTATCCAGGAGTCTCCCCTTGGGTAACCCAATATGCCCTTGACTTTAATAATCCCTATGGGATAATGGCTAATCAAATACAACTATACTTACCGTGGAGAGTCTATTCCACTATCTCCTGCCATACTATAATTTTCTGTTCCTTCCAAGTGACTGTGTGTATGTTGGATATCCTGAGCCAACATTGGCATATGTGAAGTGTTGAAAAGTTCTAACTTTTGTTTGAAATGTTTTCTCATTTCCTGACTTGGGAGACTCTGACTCAAGATAACTGGTTTCTTTCCTATGTCAAGAACAGAGTCTTGTAGGGTTTCAGCCTCAGAACTGGCATTCCTTGTGCTATGGTAATTAAATACAGTTCCATCAGCAGGTGCTGAGGCCTGTACACATTCAACAACTCTGGGTTCCTCTTCATAATTAAAACTGCACTGGGTCCCTGAATTGAAGCCACAGCTTTCAGCAGAAAGATGAGGTTTCTGGCTTTCACTTAGGTTAGTGAGCAATCCAGTGGGTTTGTAACATTCATTTTCTTTACGTATTTGATGCTTGAACCTATGTATTTTGTGGTTGTACTCAGTCATGGATCTTCCAGTCACCTTTTGTTTTTCGAAGTTATTCCACTTGCTTCTACCTATAAAAGAATACTGAATGTGGCCAGGCAGCACTTGGCATAAATCATCATTCTCAGAAAAGTCATCATCCTCTAGATATAATGAACTGCAACCACCATCATCATCTTCGACTTCTTTCTGATACAAAGCCTGATCATGGCCAGAAAGCTGTTCATTTTCCAGACTCATTGTTTCTGTGCCCTGGACAAATGCCTGTCTCATTAGTTCTTCTTCTAACTCTTGGTTTTGCCTATCAGGTTGGTTTGTACCAACTGGGCAATCCAAAAGGCCAAGATTTTGAAACTGGTATATTGTTTTATCAACCAATCTGCAAGCAGAAGAAGGCTGATCTAAAGAAGAGGAAACCCGTGGTGGCAGGATATGCTGTGTTTCTTTTGTCTCCCCGAATTTGTCAAAGTCAGAATGACTTTTCTTCAAGACTTCAGGGATTACCTCATTTTCTCCACCATATACATCATCTCTCGACCTACCTTCCTTAAAGGAAAAGCATTGATTGTCAATTTGCGAAACACTATATGAAGGGTAATTTGAGAGATGATCCCTGAATTCCTCACTGATAGGTTTGACAGCAGAGTTTTTCACATAAACCAATTCTTTCAGTTTATCACTATGTTGTTCAGCATGTGATTGTTTGGCTTCACTATCAACGATTCTTGAAGAATCCAAAGACTTTGGCCTTTGGAAAGTCTTGTCCTTTGGTCCAATCTGACCAGGTTCCAGGTTACTGATATTTTGACTCTTGTGCCCTTTTAGGCTCCCTCGGCGAGGCAAACCCTTAAAAGGATTGCTGATTCGCTTTTTGTAAATCAACTGGGAACCTAGTACAGTTGGATTCTCACCAAGTGGTTTCTGATCTACTCCTTCATTTGGGCTTTTAAATCTGGGGGTGGGGTAGGCAGCAAGGAGTTTGGGGTGCTTCTTCTGTCTAGTGCTTCCTAGCATAGGCTCACTTCCCTGACTCCTGCCTTTGTGTCCATTCCTATGAGAATGATTCCGCCTTACAGGCTTTGCAGACTGATTATGCCTCTTCTTAACTCCCTCTTTTAAAGGATATTTCTGCCTGGTTGTCAACATATCAGTGGAAGTGCCCTGGCTATTGTATTTTCTTTGTTCTTCATATTTTTGCATTAGAACAGTGTGTTTGATTAAGTTGTCAACAGTTAGAACAGGGTTAATTCGTTTGATTATCTCATGTTCAATGTCTCGAGGGATATTGTCCAAATTATCTTCATCTCGGACAGGCCATTCTTCAGGTGGGAACTGAGCAGAGAAACTGCTATGCTCTGTTTTGGGTTTCTCCTTTCTGGATATACTGCGCCAGAAGACACTAAAGCCAAACTTCTTGGTTTTTTCTCTGTCTTTGGTGTACAGTAAAGGTTTGACGCTATCACAGACATGACTTTCCTCCGACACCGGAAGAGCCTGACTTTGAACCACAGGTGTGGACTCCCCAGGACTTCTCTGGCCTTTTCTGGTTACTCCGGCAGCAGCTGGTGGTTCCGGTACAGCCTGAGTACACACATCAGGGAAACACCGGCAAGACAGGCAATGGGAAATGGGGGCAGCATTTTTTTTTGCTAACTTTGCACAGTCTTCCATGCTCACCAAATAAGTAATGGCACCTGGCATGGGGTGACTTTCATCTGATAGGACTCTCTGATTTTCTTGGGTGGTTGTATTTGTGATGAAGTAAGTCTGAGGAGTGACTATGAAGTATCCTTCTCCAGTGTGATAAATCTTCCTTTCTTTAATCAGAATTCCCAAAGTGGTATAGAGAATATCTTGAGATGGAACGGCAATGCCTAAAACAAACAAGCATTTTTACACAATTGATTTTGAATAAGAAACATTTTAATGAATAAAATCAATAACTAAGAAATGACCACACATTTGCTGGATGAACCCAGGGCTGACTATAACACAATATATGTAATTAAAATGCCAAAGAAACATTAATTTAAAACACTCTTAATTGAATAATAGGAATATTATTTTATTCAGATGAAGAAGTATGGCTTGGTTAATGTTTAAATAGAGTAAAAAATATGAATTCATTCAAAATATAAACACTGTTATACAAACCCATTATAAATTTTAAATATGACTGAAAAGAGCTTTCTTGGTGAGCAAAATGGGATTTTTTAAAGCCAGTCTCATGACTTCTAATCTTCATGAGGATCTAAAGAAAATGATAATCAGTCTTCCTTAGATAAGGCAAACTACTTAACATTTGGATATGGTGGGTATTTCAAGTAGGGAAGGTAACAAAATAATTTTATGAGTAATTCCCTTTTCCAAATAGCAGGGTTCAAAATCATATTATGAAAACAATGTTTAAGAAAAACACCTCAAAAAATCAACATGCTAATATTTGTTTTCTTTGGATGGTGGTACTTTGAGTAGTTACTTCTCTGGATTTCTTGACAGTAAGCATACTCCTTTTATGATGGGAAAAAATAAAAAATACTCTTCTACAGTCATATAATGGAATATCATGTAGCTATTGAAAAAGAATGAGATTAATATAATGTTGATAAAGATCGCCAAGATACATTTTTAGGTTTAAAAAAAAGATGTAAAAAAAAAGATTTAGAGAGGATGTATAGAATGATCCAATTTATGTTATAAAAGGACATATATATATTCAAATACAATTTATGAAACATATGAAAAATGATAATAGCAGTTGTCACCTCAGAGAAGTGAGAGTGAAGGAATAGGAGATGGGGAAAAAAGATGAACTTTTCTTTTTCACATTGCACCCCTCTATACAGAGTCAAATTTATATCCATAAGCATTTGTTTGAAAAAGTTATCTGGGAAGTAAAAGAAATACCCTTATCAAATTTGTTGACACAGGACTTTTTCTGGCAGGGCTCTGATATATAAAGTTCCATAGAAGAAGAAATAAAAGTAAGAAACACCTGGACTGTTTGTTTAAGATGATTTACGAACAGAAGTCAATGAACTGCTAATAAAGAAAAACTCATTACTCTACCTGGGTAATGTTTCACCAAATGCTCCAACAGTGATTCCTGTGTTACTACAATCTGAGCTGCATTCATGTCAGATATAGCACAGCAAAGAACTTCAGTTAAAGGTATAAATTGAGATTGAACTATTGGATTCATTTGCACTGGAAAGACGTCACCTAAATTGGAGATTAAAAAAAAAAGAAAAGGAAGGGTGATGATAGCAGAAACTTTGTGAATGTAATTAGCATCACTGAATTATACACATAAAAATAGTTAAGGGGGGAAGTGGATTTGGCTTAACCAATAGAGCATTCACCTACCACGTGGGAGGTCAAGGGTTCAAATCCAGGACCTCCTGACCAGTGGGATGAGCTGGCCCACGCACAGTGCCAATACATGCAAGGAGTTCCATGCCATGCAGGGGTGTCCCCGCGTAGGGGAGCCCCACGCGCAAAGAGTGTGCCCCATAAGGAGAGCCACCCAGCACAAAAAAAGTGCAGCCTGGCCAGGCGGTGGGCAGGGAAGGGGAGTGAATTAAATAAATAAATATAGATAGATAGATAGATAGATAGGTAGATAGATAAACCTTTTTAAAAAAAAACAGTTAAGATGGGAAATACTGCATTATGGATATATGTTACCACAATACAAGTTTTTTTAAAAAGGAAAGGTAATAAATTTGATATAATATAAAATGTTTGGATTAGTTTATCAAGAATAATAATTGAATAGCAGGTGGAATGCTCTCCTTTCCTCAGTCTTTACTCAGAAACTGTTACTGTGGCATGCAGAACAATAGAGACTGTAAGAAAAACATTTAAGTAATGGTCTTAACTGGTAACAAGTTCACAAAATCTGTTACTTTTTACATGCAAGAGATAGTATATCTTCCATGTGTAAGACACAAAGTCCTATTAGGTTTCAGGAGGTCAGACAATGTTTACATGGCAGTTCATATCTTTCAAATCATTTTTTCATATTAGTCATCTGAGATAGGCAGAGATGAGATTATTATTCCTTTATTTGAAAGTCAAGAAATCTACTACAGGAAGCTCAATTAATTGTCCCAAGGTCTAAAAAGCAAGTAATGTGACAGAAACAGGTTATCTGACTCCAATCCAGTATTTCCACAATTCCACACTTTTCTGATTGGAATGATCAGGAAGATTTGAAAAAAGGGAAGTGTTTTCAGTCAGCAAGAAGACAAGGAACAAAACCATGGAAAGAGGAAAGCATAAGGCATATAAGGACATGGATAGAGTTATCCTGGTTAAATAGATTAAGGGTTATATAGGACCAAAGTGAAAGATAAGGCTGAAATTATACTGGGCCACACTGTCTTTCCTCCTTGTTAAC
Source organism: Dasypus novemcinctus (assembly GCF_030445035.2). Classification (NCBI taxonomy): domain Eukaryota; kingdom Metazoa; phylum Chordata; class Mammalia; order Cingulata; family Dasypodidae; genus Dasypus; species Dasypus novemcinctus. The sequence goes on along the minus strand of NC_080678.1, from coordinate 77,832,470 downwards.
TTATTTAATATTCTTCTTAACCTGCCATTACTCAAGTTGAGTTTAAGATTCTGCTAGCCATCCCAAAGGAAACCCTCAATCAGCTGGAAATGAAGGACTGCAACTCAGGGAAGAGACCTGGGAATCTAATTAACAGAGCTGAGATCTGACAATAAGGAATGGAATGAATTCATTAATAGAAGAGGAAAGAAGAGTGCCACAGAACACTTAACTAAGGGGCTATCTACCTTTACAGGATAGTAAGAATAGGAACCCACGATAGAAAGAAGGCACTGTAATTAGGGTAGGAGGTTGAGAACTAAGAGAATGAGAAAAAAAGAGTTTCAAAATGGATAGCAAATCAACAATGTCAAATGCTTGAAAGAGAGCAATAAAGACTGAGGAAGAAGAAAAAGTCACTGGATTTCCAAATTGGAAGGTGACAGTTCCAAACAGGTCAAAGAAACTGTTTCAGTAGAAGAGAAGGCAGAAATTAAATGTGACATTAATGGGAAGGGAGTTGGTGAGGAAAAAGTGAAGGTATGGGTCTTTCTTCTAGCACATTTTTGACACTTTGGGCCAGATACAGGGAGACCCAGCATCCCAGTACACCCAGGTCTGAGACACTTCCTGGGACACAGGACTTTCATTGCTAAAACTGGTAAAACTGAAGGCAAACCAAGAAGATTGGTCACCCTAGCCAGATTATTCTTTGTTATGGGGGATAGCCTGTGCACTGTAGGATGTTTTGTAGCATCCCTGGACTCTACCTAGTAAATGCCAGTAGCATCTCCCACAGATATGACAATGAAAAATGTCCCAGACCTTGCCATATGTCCCCTGGGGGTAGGGGGCAAAATTGCCCCAACTGAAAACCACTGTTCTAGACCATTTGTTTGAAGATGTGATTGTGTAAGAAGAAAAACAGAATACAAATGGACAGGAGGAGTAGGATCAAGTGAAAGTGAATGTATGTACATGTGGTTTTCTTAAATCAAGATCTCTGCACCTTTGGATGCAAAAAAGATGGGTGTAGTGGAGATGGAAACGATTCTGGAAGACAGAGAGCAGTAAAACAGCAAGATCCCAAAGAAGGGGAAAGGGAAAATACATCAAAGGCATAGGCAAATGAAGAAGATATTACTTCATCTAAGACTTAAGAATAGAGGGTGGCTGAAGTCCTGGAATTTACTGAGGCAGAGAAGGAAAAAAATATTTGCCCAGCAAGATAATCTCTCTGTACATTTAGACAGGGAGAGAGAGGGTGGGGATAGGGAGGAGGGAAAAAAATGGGAAAGAGAGGGATGATGGGTGGTAAGGGGATTTGAGGAGCTAATTCTTGGAGTGAACTGGGGGGGTGGGGGGGGTGGAGAATAAGGAGATTACAGAGGAGCCCAACGTCTCAAGATGATTTAAGTGTTGTTGTTGTTGTTGTTTAATTTTTTCTTTTTAAAAGATACATAGATCACACAAAATGTTACCTTAAAAAAATATAGGAGATTCCCATATGCCCCATTCACCACACCCCCCCACATTTCCCACATCAGCAACTTCTTTCATTAGTACATTCACTGCATTTGATGGATACATTTTGGAGCACTAATACACAGCCTGGATTATAGTTTACACTGTAGTTTACTCTCTCCCAGTCTATTCAGTGGATCATGGCGGGATATATAATGTCACGCATCTGTCCCTGCAATATTATTCAGGACAACTCCAAGTCCCAAAGATTTAAGTGGTTTTTGGCAAATGGGGTGGCAAAGCATAAGAGCCAGGGAAATCAGCAGTGCTTCTAAACCTTTATGTGCATATGGGAATCACCAGGGGATCGTGCTAATCTGCAGATTCTGATTCAGAAGATCTGGGGCAGAACATTTCTAACATGCCACAGGTCTGGGCACCAAAATTTGAGAGGTACAAGGCTAGGGTGTTAAAATAGCAACATTAAAGTACTGATGATTCAGCAAATAAACATGACCCTGGACTGGCTGAGAGTCAAGTATGGTCAGAAGGGAGCTAAAGAACAGAGAAAACTTGGTTATGCCCTACAGTTAACTCTCCCAGTGATGGCCAAACCACTTCACTGCACTGGTTGTTGTGAGAGAAGAAAAATGCCATAAAAAAAATTTAAAAATTTTAAAAAAAGTGCTATAGAGATAGTGGAGGCATGAGGGGTTATAGTCAAAGTTGGCAAGTGGTCAGTAGTACTTCTCATTGTATCTACATAAAGATAAAGGACTTCTTTAAGGAATTTGAGAAGCATTTTGCAGTTACACATCACACTGGTCTGTTCCATTGCTGACCTAGGAAAGGACCTCCTCTCAGTGTATGGCTGTGGCTATTCCATTCAGTGGCCCTACAATGACTTTAGCATTCTGAGGAACCAATCAATTAACTGGCATTTCCAAGGGCAAGGTTGAGATGATGCTCTGGAAATCACTTTCCAAGTGTGACATTAGTTTACTTAAAACTCAAAATCTACTTGAAACTCTACCTCTAAGGGTAGTAAGCCTCACCTCAGGCCTCATCCTCTCTTTGCCTTTCTTTTTTCCCTCCACATCTTAAATTTACTTTCTGCTCTTTCATCTCCCTCCTAACCAGACAAAATATGAGATTAGAGGACAATTTCAAATACTTTTATGCTTCTTTAATATAATTTTATATGCTTTATTTCAAATAAGTGACTAAACTTCTCTCTTCCCTTTGCCCCAATAACTGTAAATAATTCTTTTGCTCCTACGTGATCGTGAATTGGTTAGCTGCCTCCCTTCCCCACTCCATGTGAACTAGAAACCCTTAATTTAAAAAAGGGGGGGGGGACCCAAACAGTCTTCTCTTCTTGAAAGACAAAGGCTAGCATAATGGGGAAGAAAGAGAAGGTAAATCTAAAGAGGTTTTGCTCTTACCTATTCCAGCTTTACATCACCCCTTCCCTAAACCCCATCACTTTGAAGTCTGAGGAAGAAGGGGAAGGGAAGACATTAGAAGGAACAAGATGAGCAGATGGAAAGTCGGTGCATGTCTGCTGGCCCTGCTGCCAGCTGCCCCTTTCCTGGGCAGATGTAACAAGCACCATAAGGTCTCCACTACACCTTTGGGCTAGAACTAAAGTAGTCCATTCTCAAGTCCAGTCATCCTTAAGCTTGTTTCTTCTTTTCATGGGAAAACTAAATCAAAGTAGATTTTTCAGGGGGCTTAAGGAAGGGATTCATGGGATGTTCCCGAGCTTTTCTTTTCAATCTCCTGTGAATATATATTTCAAAATAAATGTTAAAGAACGGATTATTTCCCAGAAAATACTATTTTTAATTAGCAAGCAGAAATGTATGAAAAACAGGATTTTAAAAAATCCCAATGGGGAAACGAATGTGGCTCAACCAACTGGGCTCCATCTACTATATAGGAGGTCCAGGGTTTTATCCCCAGGGACTCCTGGTGAGGGCAAGCTGGCCCACGTGGAGTGCCAGCCGATGTGGAGAGCTGGTGCAGTGAGATGGTGCAACAAGAGACACAGAGAGAAAATAAGAAGATATAGCAGAACAGGGAACTGAGGTGGCACAAGAGTAATCACCTCTCTCCCACTCTGGAAGGTCCCAGGATTGGTTCCCAGAGCTGCCTAATGAGAATACCAGCAGACAAAGAACACACAGCAAATGGACACAGAGGGCAGACAATGGAGGAATGGGGGGTTGGGGGAGAGAAATAAATCTTTAAAAAAAAAAAATCCCAATGACTTTAAAGAGGCCAAATACTGCTTGCCAAATCCAGAGATACTCTTGGAAATTTTATTTCAATTCCTATCATGGTGTGGGGATGTATATTTTAAAAGAGTAAATGAATCTTCTACCCAATTAGGAAGACTAACGGCCCTTTTTTCTCCTTAAAATTAATACAACTATATGTAAACTGCATCTTAGAGAAATGTTAAATTGCATTTAACCTCTCTGCTTTGCGTTCTCTCTAGACAGTCTAGAGAAAGTTTCTCAGTTCATTTCCTTCACAGCCGTTGCTAAGATATATCCTTCAGGTACATCAATCAAGAGTTTTCTTTCTGAAGGAAAGCAGAGTAAACCCTGGCATGGGAACATTTGTGACAGATGCAAGAATCATTTTCAAGCTATAGCCAGTCTGTTTCAGTTACTTTTGCACTCCTTTGGTCTTTAGAATGCAATAGTTCTTAGAGTTTTTCACTAAAAGTTAACTTTCTCTGCAGAAGATCCCACTTACAGATGTAGCTAGATTATACAATCAGAGAAGACCAGCCCTTTGGCTTTATCCTTAATTATCATGGAATAATTGAAGAATATCCTTAAATCCAGGCCTGCTACTGAGACCTTTGACCCTTGAGCAAGAGCAGGGATCAGCAGGGATCAAGAGGCTAAGGAAAGGCTGTGGGCCAGAGTTTAAACAGTTCACAGCAATGTTCCCTCTCGTTTACCCAGTCTTGTACTCTTGGGTGCTGTAGAAACGGAAAAAGTGCTTGGGCTGGACAACTGGTTTCACAAAAATACCAACAATGTAGACCCATATAAAATGTGGTCACTTTTGCCCTATATTTAATGCCACCTTTTCTACAAAGGACTTTCTGGGGGTGGAGGGGACTAATTTATTGCTATCTTGCTGTACTCCAAAAGGACTTAGTTAGCATGTAATTTTTTTTCATTTCCAAAGTATGATGAAAGCAAATTAAGATGACTTTTAAAACAATTATTCTTTAAAAGTACAGGTTCACTTTTTGTGGAAAAAAAACAAAAACAAGTAACAACAAACACAATGCAAGGAATGCAAGGTAAATTCAATGTAGCATGTGGATGCCAAATCAGCAAATGAAAAATTCGAGCTCTTAACTATCAAAAGGTGATGGGATCCAGTAAAAGTCCAAGGCAGGGCCCTTGTAGTTTGCAGTCCTACAACTGTGATTAGAACCGGCTTCCAGCGGGATAGGTGTAAATTCATATAACCCCAGGTAATCAGTCTCTTCCCCCTAGTGCCTCATGACTGGCCTAGAAATCCCTTGACCAGTAGGGGCAGACACCTAGAGAAATGTGGCTTGCTCATGGCGTTGGTGACAACAGTTCAACAATAAGCCTGTACAATCCATGACCTCATCAAAATTCTGAGGAAAACGAAGTTTGCTTGTTTTTTCATGTGAGGACGGAAAGGCCTCCTCCCTGTGACTCGGGCAGAGTCCTCTAGAAGAATACCCTATCTTGGCAGTTTAGTATCAGCAAAGAAAAGTGGCTGGAAGTGCCAATTCCTGGCTGATGCAGGAAATGGGAATACCCAGGTCCCCATGTAAAATATCAAGAGGTACAGCCACGGCACACGTGGACACAGCAAAGTCTTGGCCTTTCACCAGACCAAAAGAGGCCGCTGGAGTGGGCCAAGCAAACCCTTCCCACAGCCTGTGATGCAAGAAATCTTCAAAAAGAAACAGAACTCCTGAGATTTGCTGGCTACAAATTGTTAGTTGAAAATTTTAATAAAATTAAAATAGACCTAAACTTTGTACTCTCTGATGAGACAGAGTTGTTGTCAACATACTGGCTTCTCCAGTGAGGTTCTTTTCCCCAGGGTTGGTGGCTATAGGGAGCACAAGCCAACAGAAGTGTGACAACTACCAGTCCTTGAACCCTGAGTGAAGATGTGACCCGGGGCAGCAAACAGCATCACTATACATCTTGAAGGTGGTCATCAGTGAGTTAAAGGTGAGGCTTAGTATCACGATAATTTAGAGGAAATGCAGTCAGATCTGAAGAAAGCTTGTGACATCACTTCACACCACCACGTGAGAAAAGGCAGAACCAAAATCAAGCTGCGGGGAGCAAATGTAGCTCAGTGGTTGAGCACCCGCTTCCCATGTACCAGGTCCTGGGTTCAATTTCTAGTACCTCCTTAAAAAATAAAATCAAGTCACAATCTGCCTGGTCTAAGCCTGTGTTTGTGCTGTCCTGAGAAAACCCTTCAACTAAAAGCATCTTTTATCAAAATTTGAGTGTATTATTTTGATACCTGCATATTCTAATAAATTTGCAGGGACAAAATTAAGGTTTTACATAAAAACTGTACCTTTAAGGGAAAAAATGAACCATCATGCTTATATTTACATTTATCGTCCATTTTTAAAGCACTCAAATTCCAAGAGATCTCGCTCAATTTAAATTTTGACCTTTTAATTCAGGACACTTGAATTTTTTGTTTGATTTGAAGGTCCACAAGACACTGTGCCACCAAATATACAAAGCAGAGGAAAGATTTCTTTGGAAAGCACTCACATCAGAACTTTTTTGTGTGTCATAATAAAACATGAATTTGCCATAGGTTAAATTTAGGCAAAGCTAATCCTAACATTACTTGTTCCTTATCTAAAACACAAAATTTTCTCTACTATAAAAACGTTTAGTCCCTATACAAGTGTGTTTATGGACTCTGTGCTAGGCAGTCTGCCAGAAATTCATGCATTACTGAACTTCAAATGGTTTAACTGAGTCACTCAAATGCAGCTAATTACCCGGACACATGAAATCTGAGGCGATCTCCTTGGGCGCCGGTATTGAATCACACTGTGGGAAAGGTATCTTCCATGTGCATTAGAGATGACAAAAGAGAGCGAATAAAATAGCCTGCAAATACACTGAAGTTTAATAAAAAAGGATGTTTTGTTCTAAGTAATCCAAGAAGCTTTCCTGATTTTACCTGCACTTTTAACCAGTACAAAATTTCCACCAAACTTTAAGATAAGAATATTCCTCGACTTTTTAAAAATGAAAGTATTTTGTAACAATGTGTATTCCTCATCTGAGATAAGATGTTATACAAAAATTTCCATGTGTTAAATAATTAGATCTTTTATGTTATAACTTCAAATAGTTTCAGAAAGTCAAATAAAATGGAAAAAGAAGAAAGGCCATTAAAACTGAGCCCTTCTCCCTGTCTGCCTTTTATTTTAGTAAAGCAAAAGAATGCAAACACTTTCCTCCACATTTAGAAACAAAAGAGTACCAAGACTCAGAAGATCCAAGGGTATTCAGGTCATCTACCATGGAAGCTCAAATTCTTTGTAAAGCACAGCAAGGTTTATTTTGGACTCCTAGACTAATGGCTCCCTTCTGGGAAATGTTCTCTGTTAAAAAGGTAAAGGCTTCTCTTAGAAGGCTGGACTGTTCAAACAGTAGGAGTCCTTAGTGATATCTTCCTTAATAATTACACTTCAACCTGTGAGGATTAGTTAGCAGCCCCTTTCTTTTCAAGTGATATACATCCACTAATATCAACTATTAGTAGAATTACAGAAGGCTTGGGCTAATTATGACGGAGACCTACGATGCGGTTGTCACCCAGCACATGGATATAGTAGAGAAGACACAAGAGGTGGCCCTATGCTGGAGTGGCCTTTGGAGCCTCTAACTCCCTTCCCCCACAACCACCACCTCACTTTGGGTAGAGATACAGGGAGGTTCCAGCTGGGAGGCACTGATGTGAAGGCTTGCAACCAGCTGGATTTTTAACAGCACTAACACTCATTCACACTCGGCCCCAAAGCCCTTCAGGCCCTGCGGGACCTAACCTCTTTTCACTTCAAGGATTCCACTTTGATTATGTTAATATGACTTTCTCTCTGGCTGCCAAAATAGATTAACCATAAATTTACAAGCTTAAAACAACACAAACTTATTATCTCCTACTTTCCAGAGGTCAGAAGTCTGGGTGGGCTTGAGTGCTTCCTCGTTCTGGGTCTCACTGAGCAGAAAATGAAGTGCCAGCCAGCCTGGGTTCCCTTCCTTACCTGAAGTCTCTGGGGGGAGAATCTGTTTTCAGGCTCATTCAGCTTTATAGCAGAATTCAGTTGCTTGTGGTTGTAGGGCTGAGACCCCATTTCCTTGCTGGCTGCCAGACGGAGGCCTCTCTCAGCAATTTAAGGCTACCTGCATTCTTTGTCAGGTTGCCACCTTCATTTTCAAAGCCAGGATTGAGTCCTTCTCACTTCGATTCTCTCTGACTTCCCCTTCTGCCACATTTCTTTTGCTTCCAGCTGGAAAAAGTTCTCTGCTTTTAAGGGCTCATGTGAATAGATTAGACCAGCCTAGATAATCCAGAATCATCTCCCTGATTTAGGGTCCATAATCTAATTATAGCTGCTAAAGCCCTTTTGCCATGGAAGGTAAAATAGTAGCAAGTTCCAGGGACTAAGATGTGGACACCAACAGGGGGTTGTCCTGTCTAAGGGATATGGGCAAGAAAGAGGTAAGGAGAGAGGCACAGGCTGTAAACCCCAATCCCTAAATCGCCCTAAAAGTAGCTCTGCCGGAGAATATCATTTCTTTACCCTCCAGGCAAGCCAGAAAGAGAGTGGACATGAACCTCCTTCCCAAGGCTCTGGAGGTTGCGCAGGCCACAACAGTGCACGGCAGCTCTCATCTCTGCTCAGTGCCGTGGTAATGAATATAAAATACTACCGTACAAAACTGGGGGGAAGTCCTGAGCAAAGGTTTTTTGTTGTTTGGATTCTAGACAAATAAAAGTTCCCTACAATATCCTTAATATCCATATAGTCTTCATATTACAAATGAGCAGTACACTGGAGGTAGAGGTGGGGATGAGGGGGTAGAGGGTCCAAGTGATCCGACTGGGATGCTAATCCAGTTCTGCTCTGTGGCCCTGAGTAACCCACCTCTTTCCTCTGGGCCTCAATTGCCTTGCTTATAAGTATGGAGCTAAGCTAGATCAGCCTTTCTTAAAATGTGTACTGTGGAACACTCATTCCATGAGGTGCACTCAGCAAGAAAAAGGGTGCCAAGATCAAATGTTTGAGAAATGCTATTTTGGAGCCACAATGGCATTTCTGAAAGCTCTAAGAACTTCTGTCACAAACAATCTAGTTATTTAACCTAATGTTTCCCAATCATATTTGATAACACATACTTTCCCCCGCCGAAGTCACAGGTGACTTCCCTCCACTTAAACTGGGCTCTCTCAAATAGTCCTCACTTTCTCATCTTGTCCCTGTTTCCTCCACCTAAAACACTTTCCCCCATACCTGAGTGTTTCCAAATCCTACCTGTCATTTAAGACTGGCTCAAATGCTGTCTCACCCTCCCATGAATTATTCTCTGGTCCTATCAGCTGGAATTATATTGTCCTTCCTCACATGCACCATTTAAGAAATAGTTAACAATGGCCTACCATGGCTTAGCATAAGACATTCATAGTACATTGATATTATAATACTACAGTCTCATGATCATTCATTATCCAGCAAATATTTATTGAGTACCTACTATAGGCCAGTTACCAGTGATGCAACAGTGAACAGGATACAGTCCTTGCCCTCAAGGGGCTCAGATTCTAATGGAAGAGCAGTGGTTGGAGGCAATTACCACCCAATATGCAGGCTTTATTTGGTAGGAATGGGACTGGGTATTCCTGGGTCCCCTCCAGATGCCATCCCCAGAAGTCTGTGGATGCCTGGGCAGGATCATCTTGAGGAAAAAGAGCAGACTTGTCCCAGTGGGGCAGATCTGGGCTCAAATCCTCCACTTCCACTTCCTGTGTGTCCTCTTTGAGTATTAACTGGTGCCCTCAACCAGTCAATATAAATAACAGTATCCGGCTCATAGGTTATTATGGGGACCATCCAACAGTGCCTGGAATAAGCCTTGACATGTGTCAGTTCTTCAATCTGTATTACCTCTCTGTAACTTTTCTTCCCAAAATTAGGGATGTTAAATTTGATCATCCTTCATTCCATGCTATTATTAATACTTCCGAGTTTCTCCTATAGGGCACTGGTTAGGCAAATGGACGGATTTTTTGGCCAATCCTGGCTTTTCTTTTCCCAATCCCTACAGCCCATTTGACTGGACTCTTAAACAGTAAAGTTAGTAAAGCTTACTCCTCTAGTCCTACTTTGTTTCCAAGAGGCATACCTCAGTGTCCTATTCAGTAATATTTTATTGTAAGCCTTTGAGGTAGATAACGTAGGTTGGTTCATTCAATTGCATTCACCTTTTCCTTTCTCATTAATGTGGATACAGAAAAGCTTAATACTTGTTTCCCAGGCTCACTTACAATAACACATGACATAATTGTGGTCAATAAAATAAAAGCAGAGAGCTGCTGGAAGAAGAGGCCTAACAAGAAAAAAAGCCCTTCATTCACCTTTTACCCTTTCATCTTCTATTCTTTCTTCCTACCTGGGTCTCGAAGAGGATGCAGTCATCTTGTGACCATAAGTGACAAGCATGATGTCAAAAGGCCACCCACTGAGGAAGGCAAAGCAAAACAATAGCGCCCAAGTCCCTGATGGCCTTGCTGAGCCACTGTGCTTGCCCCACACTGGCTACCTTCAAACCTGTTATATGTGACGACTCTACCCCTCAATTGTTCAAGCCATTTTTAGAGGGTAATAAAACCCATCCCTAACCGAAATACCTAATCAAGGTATACTCATGCCATGAGTAGAATGAGATGCAGAAGCTTTATTAATATTGCTAATTTGTAACTGTTTGGGGAAATCTATATTAAGAAGGTTATAATAGGCATCCTTCTCTGGATGGGGGAGGAATTCTTTATTGCAAGTGGAAATCACAGACGGGAAGATAAGACCTGTCACAGCTGTTAAGAGAAGCTCCCTCTCAAAATGGGTATCTACAGTTACAGCCCAGAGAAGAGGATGCCTTTCTATTTCTCCTGAAAGGAAGTCTTGTGAAATGGAGCCAAAAATCAGTATCACCATCAACATCAATGTTAGGATTAACTTGGGACTTAAAGAGGCAAAAAATAACTAACCCCACTAATATTTCGAGAGGAAGTAATTTGCCATTTGCTGGTCCTGAAAGAGCCTGGATCAACCCCAGGCCCAAGTCTTGTGGCTGTGTCTGGGTGCTGGTGAATTAAAAGCAGCAGAGGCCTCCTGCTCCAAAGAGGATTGGGTTCTGTAAAGATGGGAGTGAGGAGAGAGCTCCACTTTGCATCATGAAATAAAGCACATAATGCTGCCTTTTGCCCCCAACTCTGCACAAACATATATACTTTACCAAAAGCATCACAAAACTTGCCTGCACCTCTCCTGTGGTTGGAAGCAAAGATGGGGTGACCTAGAATAATGCACAGGATCTGCCCCCAGAATCTAGGAAGACTTAGGAAAGCCTGCAGATGCTTCCCCATGCTCTGCCAGCAGGGTCACTCTGCCCAGTCAGTCACCCTCTGGTTCTGGTCCCTGAAATGCTCTTGCTCCCTTCTGGAAAGCACCACTGAGTTTTTGCATCACTGCTGTCTCTCACTTCTCCCAGACTCTGTCTGCCATGCTCCAGCTGTTCTCAATTGATTAGATTTTTTTGGCCTCCTGAAATTATTAACTTCTAAAAGATAAAAGCCACTCTGGGGGAAGAAGCCACATAAATGTAGTTTTACTAAGATGCTTTTCTATGAATCTTAGAAAGTTCCAAGACATAAACATTTTTATTTTTAAACTGTGAATTTCCTTTTCTTTAGCACTGAAGTAAAGCTTCCTATTACATCTGGGCAGATGTGACCACCTCAGCAGGAGTTTGGCATATTGTCACAAGGTAATTGCTTTAAAAAACAAATGTAAAGTTCACAACTCCTGAGAACTCTTCACAGAGTCTGAAGGCCTTCCTTAAGATCAGGGGCTCTGAGCTCTGCAGGGGGGTGGGGGTGGGGGGCATATGATCACTGCTTCCAGGAGCTGACCATCCACTTGACCCTGGGCCACCTTGGGTCGTGCACCTCGGATGCAGAGCATCCGGAACGTTGCCTCAGATTAGGTTCTGGTAGAAAGAGTGTGAGATCACGCCCATCGTGCTGAGTGTCCAGGCAGTGAGAAACTGCAAGGTCCTCCTGCAGAGATCAGCTGGCCCCTCGCTTGGCCTCCCACACAGACAAGGATCTCCAGCCCCACTCAAAGCAAACACACAGTCTTTCTCTCTCTGTCTCTCTAAGAGTGTTTCAGCCCAGAAAAGGATATCCAAAATACCTCTTAAATAGGCGTGCTTCATAGTGTACTGCTTCTCTAGCCCCTTTCTCCTCCATTTTAGGCATTTAATATGGACATTCTCCATTTACTCATGATCCCTTCTCCCGAGTACCCCACAGACAGTACTCCTGCTCCCAACACTCCCAAAGTTTTCTCAACTCCTACTCACTTCACCAACCCTCTTGCCTTGGCTGCCTGCGCCCCTTCCCACCACCACCTCAGGCTTAGCCCGGCAGCCCAATGCATGGTGCCTTTAAGAGAGCAAAAACAGTCCTCGTGAGCCAGAAGACAGCTGGGTCAAGAGAGCCATGCACTCATTCTGCTTCTAGCATGGCCCAATGGAGCAAATCATTAGCAAGAGAAGCAGGATCTCTTTAACTATGCAGAGTTGAGACTTTCTGAATAAATTTTGCTGAAACCTTGGGATCCAAGACTAAGAGCAAGTCTCAGGCAGTTAATAGATAGCAAGGCTGTATAGATCTCTAGAGAGACTTCCCTAACTGAAGTTTATAATTCCAGTGAAAATAAAGGCAAAGACCTTGGAGATATGTCTAAGAGCTAGACACCAGGGCTTATCTGGAGAGACATATTTCTATTCTAAAGGTTTACTGTAAGAAACCAGGATCCTTTCCATCCTGTCTCCAAGCAGCAAAGGATTTTCTCCCTCCTTTTGTCAAAGGAGAAGCTGTTGCCTCCTTCTCCTGTACATAAGCAGAGAAAACCCATTTTCCCCTGTTCCTTGCCTAAAGACACTTGTGTTGGAGATTTTTCCATATGGCTTTCATCTCATCACTCCAGGAGTAAGCACTGGCACAAGGAGTGCCAATGCAGTTATAATTATTTCACTATATTATTTTTTATTATTGTATAAATAATCTGTCTCCGATCCAGAACACCTCATGTGTTCAGTATAAAATTAATAAAGATGAATATTAAAAATTCAAGGGAAGCAGATGTTCAAGCAGTTGGGCACCCACATACCATATGGGAGGTCCTGGGTTCAGTTCCCAGTGCCTCCTGAAGATGAGCAAGACAGTGAGCTGATATAAGAAGATAATGCAACAAAATAGCACAACGAGGAGACACAATGAGAGACACAACAAGCAGGGAGCAGAGGTGGTTCAAGTGATTGAATGCCTCTCTCTCACTTGGGAGGTCCCAGTTTTGGTTCCCGGTGCCTCCTAAAAAGGAAGATGAGCAGACACAGCACACAGCAAACAGACACAGAGAACAGACAGTGAGTGCAAATGACCAGGGGTGGGGTGGAGAAATAAATAAAATAAATATTTAAAAAACAACTCAACATTACAGTTGACAAGGATGATGGGGTCCTGTTGTCACATGGGCAGATGACAAATGAAACAGATGAGAGCCCTGCACCAGGTTAACAGGAGTTTAAGGATTATCCATGGGAACCAGCAGCAGACTTATTGAAAGGACTGGGAAATTTCTTAACCAGGTATCAGGACCCAGAGTTGGAATGTGCAGCCTGAATGGCACTTTTAGATTTTGCTCTCTCCTTCAGGTGGGGGGGAAGGGATCCAGAAATTCCCAAGTGGGATTTGGGTGGGCCCAAAGAAATCTGTGTTATTCTCTCTCCGGGTTAGAGGAGTAAGAGTGAATTAGCTCCCACAGCCACAGCAAGTCCACAAGGATTGCAGAACTAAGCTATTCCTTGCCACAGGGAAAGGTGTCTGGTTTACCAATCTTGCAGATAACTTCTCTGCTACCCTCTCATCCTTAGTTTCCATTCTACCCAGACTGGTCCTTCTGTCTCCAGAGGCACTGTAGTAGAGAAGTCAGGTATACGCAGTCTTGAAGGCCAGGACACAAGAACTCTGGAAAGGAAGTTGATTTATTTTGACCGGCTGGATTTGGCAGACTCCTGTCCTAATAAAAATCGAACCCCGAACAGAATGTTGGGTTCCCTTTTATACAGAAAAGATATAAGGGTGGGGAGTTAAATGGTGCTTTTATGAAAGAAAATGAATTTCCTTGTTAGTTAAGTGTTTGTCTGAGTACCAGATAGGTTTTGAATTAAAGTACCCCCCACATTTCAGGTGAGCTTGAATTAGCATATCACCTACATTTCAGGTGAGCTTGAATTAGCATATCCTTCACATTTCAGGTGAGCTTGAATTAAAATCTCCCCCACATTCCGTCAGGATGCAACTTTGAATACACATTCAGTCTTACATCCTTTCTGAACATTCAAAGACTGTAGGGCCTATATTACTTATTTGGATTTCTAGAGACTAGGTACACTTGGATACAGAATCAGACAATTTTGAATTTATGCACAGGCTATATTAGCACTACACTAGTCCCTTTATAGTGGGGAAAAAGAAGGTACAGGTTAGAAAAATATCTTCTCCCTGCAACTATGATTAACAGGGAAAGAAGTTTTAAAGTGATTTTGCATCATTTTCCGTACTACTGTATCTGAATGTATGTCAGAAACTGATTTGGGTGTTATAAAATGCTTATCATAACTGCATAGAGAATAACTATCCCGTCCCAATCAAGGAACGCTACAGAGAGAAGTATAAGTGGGACTCCCTTGCTTTTTGCCACCAGTGAATGGACTGGATGCCTCTTAACCTCTGGGGTTCTGACAAGGAAAAAACTGCTGGATTTTTATCAAAATGGATGTCTAAAATCTTATTAGACTTAAGTATGGGAATCAGAACAAGTGATGAATTTTTGCTGTGAGGTTTGCCTAAGGAAAGTATGCCAAGAGAGCATAAAATAAAATTTTTAAAAGGAGGTAGTTTCCGGATTGAAGTAGTTTGGAAGTTTTTGACATGGCTACTAGATCCATGCCTTTTTGAAAGGCAACTTTTAAGCTTGCTAATGAGCTCTTTTGGAATCAGTTGTGCCCATTTTGGAGGGTGGGTCAACTCAGACTGACAGGTGAAAGGAACTTTAAAAAAAAAACCTGTTAAGAAAGACCTGACAGCGTCTCAGTTTTGCATGAAAAAGGGGCAGTTATCCCCTTCCACTGCCTGAAGAAAGTCAAGCCCCTGGCTTGGGGGTGGGGGTGGGGGTAGGGGAAGAAGGAGCTATCCTGGATTCACAAGAGGTTCTGCCCAATTACCCGGCCTAGCTCACCAATGCCTATTGTGTTTTTCAGCTCTGCTACGCTGAAAACAGATGTGGTCGCGAGCAGATCTTGAGTCCAAGACTGATGAAAGATTCCCCTTTGTGGGGCCATGAGCTGTAAAAATGGATGATAAATTCTGGCGGAAGTGCCTGGGTCACAACAAATGTGCTCACTGAAGGGCTGTTCTCTGATGAGACCACCACTGACTAAGTCCGACTCATTCCTGGCTCAATTCCTGCTGAAAGCTGAAAGATGGGGGAGAGTCAGATGGCAAGAGGCAAGGCCCCTCGGCCCACTCCAGGTAGAGTGAATCGGGTGGGTCTTTGGAACCCTTTTCAGGGAGATCTCTTAGCTATTGGCTTTTTTCTGTTTGTCCTTTTCTGATTTTTTTGCAATCTGTGCCTTTCCAGGTTTTGGCAGAGGGCACTCAGCTATGAGCTCTTGGTTCAACTCACTCCCCAACATTTTCCTGGTACACACCCCTGAGTAAGACTGTTTGATTATTCAATGCAGCTGTCACCAAAGAAGGCTGATCTCTCTAGGCATCTCTCTAGACAGGGGTAGGTGAGGTGAAGTAGAGATCTACTTGGAAATTTTTTTTAAAATTCAGAATTCTGCCTTGACCAGTTGTGATGCATGTTTCTTCCTCCAAACAACAATTCCAGATCAGTGTAGCTGAAAGGGGTCATAGGAGAGTCAGATTTAACACTGTTTAAGTTGTATGAAAATGTTCCATAAAAGGTTTTTTATCTTGCACCCAGATCTTTCTCAACAAAAGCTCAGGGTAAAAGAGCATGAATGCAAAAAAAAAGTGAAGTTGAAGTTACAAAACTGGAAAATACTCATTTAGTAACAATGGAGGGAAAGCAAAAACCACAGCACCAGGGAAGGAAAAGCCTTAGGCCCCCAACTCTCAGGAAAGGGGGGTTCTTAATGGTCTTTCTTTTTCAGAATCTGTTCTTGGAGCTCTCCTCCCAGAAGGAAAACATTCCATGCTTCTCTTCCAACTACTGTCCCATGCGCCTTTTCCTAAATTCTTTCCCTGCTGCTCTGAGCACTTGGAATTCAAAAACTGACTGCTGAGAATACCATCCCTGCCTGATGGCTCTGACCAAACAGCAGCGGATGGTGCAGCTCCTGTGTTCTCCAGGCAGAAAGCCTCCCGATGTCGTCCATACCTCAGGGGCAGATGAACTGGCATGGTGGGCAAGCCAGGACTGCTTGAAACTCACCGCCTTCAGGCAGTTCCTCTCAAAATAGGAACTCAACCAACTGGTATTTGGGTTGAAATAGGGGCCCTAAAATTTACCAACTGGTAGGACGTGGGAGGTCACATTAGGGGCCCAGACCACTTGTGCTGTACCACATGGAGACCCATAACATTGTAAACTTTGTTTCCAGGGATGCCATGTGGGCCCTCTGAGATTGTGTATATGAATGGCAGGCATTAATTCCTCTCTCTAATGAAAACACTATGATTTATACCTAGAAGAGGTTACCAGAAACATTAAAAGTTTCTGAGAAATCATGCCAAGTAGATAAGGCAGCCTTCAGACATGTACAATGGGGGAGGTTTTTCTACAGTGTGAGATAGTCGATTAACATTAGTGTTTGATGTTAGCTGGAGTGATTCATGACCCACCTTAGCCATTAAAGGCATTCGGGTCAGCTTCAAACTGAAGCAGGTTAGTAAGATTAGGAATAAATGGATCTGGAACTTGGCAGAGTTCATGTGAACATCTGGAACCCCCAAGAAGGCTGCTGGAGAAACCCCACCCCCCAGGATTTTGCTACCTAGAACAAAAATTTTTTTCTGGGAACAAGAAAGAGCCCGAATGTTCTCTAGGAACTTTATCATTGGGTTTTTAGTAAGGAATTGATGGGTGGGATAATTAATCCAAATAGCGAACAGCTGGAGCCCCCTCCCCTTCTACTAGCAAGGGGGCGGAATAATTAGCAATTTAAAAGCAAATCACAAGGCTTGAGGGCTCTCTCAAGGCTTGAGTGCTCTCTCGGCCTTACTCTTTTGCCTGCAGACCTGTCCTGCCCTCTGTACGCAGCTGTAACCATTTTTCCTATGCCATGTGGCCACGCAAGTAACCCTGGGAATTTATAATCTATGACTTATAATCTATAATGGGGAATTGTAGCTGGTAAATTAGCCCTCTTCATCCCTTTCCATCACCTTCCTCACTACATGGGACCTCTGCTCTGTTATTTTCTCCCATTTCTCTTCCCTCCCTACCTGAATAAATTACTGGCCTAACTCACCCGGTATGCTTTTGAAATTCATTTCTGCAGAATAGCCAAAAACCTAGATAAAATCCGGTAACAAAACCAGTGGCCAGAGACATAAAGGTGACCGATTTTGCCATATTTTTTCTTACTTGCAAGCCAAGGCAAAATTATTAATATATCTGGCCAAGTGGACAAGGTTAATACAGAAACTTGAGTAAGTCACCAGCCTTTCTAAGGTAGAAATTTAAATGAGATTTGTTCAACTGACTAAAACTAGAACCCCTGGATGGTGTGGCTGAGACCAGTCAGGCAGGATTGACCTCAACCTGCCCTTAGTTGTTGGCAAGAGCTGGATAAATGCTGTTTAAGACAAACCTAATGGATTTGGTCCTAGCCCCTGTTTGTCAGATTAAGCAAAATAACCAGTGGAGTGACATATTACAGAAAAATTTACTAGTAGCCAATAGTATTTGTTTCCTAGGGCTGCTATAATATATTACCACAAACTTGGTGGCTTAAAACAATGAATTTATTCTCATCATTCTGGAGACTAGAAATCTGAAATCAAGATACTGGTAGGGCCATGCTCTGAAGGCTCCAGGAAAGAATCCTTCCTAGCTCCTGGTAGCTTCCAGCAATCCTTGGCATTCCTTGGCTATGGCTATATCCCCCAGTCTCTGTCTTTGCATAGCATTCTCCTCTGGTGTGTATTTCTGTGTGTCCTCTTTGTAAGGACACCAGACATTGGACTTGGAACCCATTCTTATCCAGTATGACTTCATCTTAACTAATTACATCTGCAAAGATATTATTTCCAAGTAAGGTCATATTCTGAGGTTCCGGGTAGGCATGAATTTTGGGGGGACACTATACAACCCATTCCACCAACCATGAAGAAACACAAGGGGTGTAGTTGTGGGGTGTAGAGAAAATAGTTTTCTGTTTCTGCAGTTTGGGTTTTCCGTATAAATTTTGCTGAAAACTTGGGATCCTGGGCTAAGAGCAAGCTTTGGATTTAATTTACAACTGTACAGAGAACTGCAGAGAGATTTACCTAACTCTGGAGGTATTTCAAGGGAAAATGAGGACCAGGACCTTGATACCTCTCTAGGTTGTAAATGCTGGCGACACTACAAATAATCTGGTTCTACTTCCAGGATAACAGTATGAGGAACTCCATAGACCCACTCCCCAGTGAAAGAAACAAAGCTGGAGAAAACTATACAAAAGAGCATTCAATTAAAGTATCTGGAAATTATCCTAAGGGCATACACCAAATGAAGAATCATTTATTCAAGAAAATCTAAAATTTGTTAAAAACAGTTATAGAGTACATGCCAACTGAGCCACAACCCACTTCCTCCCTCACCTCCCTAGCTCAGTTTGATGTAAGCTCCACTCCAGGCAAGTATGGCCAAGAAGACGGGGCTCCCTCTCTCTCAGCTTCCAATCAAGGCTTACTGTACCTCACCGAGAAGGTCAAACCACCAGCTTTTCCCATTCCCTCCAACTCCAAATTGAACAGGCTAAATTTACCTCAAGAGTGTGGTCAACAGTGGTTAGGGTGTCCGTCTACCACATGGGAGGTCCGCGGTTCAAGCCCCGGGCCTCCTTGACCCGTGTGGAGCTGGCCCATGCGCAGTGCTGATGCGCGCAAGGAGTGCCCTGCCACGCAGGGGTGTCCCCCGCGTAGGGGAGCCCCACGCGCAAGGAGTGCACCCATAAGGAGAGCTGCCCAGCGCGAAGGAGGGAGCAGCCTGCCGAGGAATGGCGCCGCCCACACTTCCCGTGCCGCTGACGACAACAGAAGCGGACAAAGAAACAAGACGCAGCAAAAAGACACAGAAAACAGACAACGGGGGAGGGGAGAGGAATTAAATAAATAAAAATAAATCTTTAAAAAAAAAAAAAAGAGTGTGGCCAAGAGATTGTAGGTTCCCTCCCCCACCCAGGCCCTACCCACAGGATAGAGGCTCTACCACAGGCACAGCAGGCAGAGAATACGAGGCCCCAACCAACATCGCCCCAGCGCGCTTTGAGGGCAGAGGTTTCACACTGGTAAGAGGCTAGTTGATAAGACCAAAGGCTATCATTCTGCCCAGTGCCCAAGGTAGTGACTCAGTTTGTCCAAGGGAAAGATAGTCCATAAGAAAATAAAGCTCCAAAGACCTCAGTAAAGGAAATGACAGTGTGTAAGGAAGTTCAAGCCTAACACAATAGCTCCTGAAAACAATAGCTGCTCTTAATTAAGAGACATGCTTTGGATTAGAAGATTAAATATTATTAAGAAGTTAATTCTACCCAAAATCATATATAGATTCAATGCAATCTCAATCAAAATTACAACTGCCTTCCTTACAGAAATGGAAAAGTCAATCATCAAATTTATTTGCAAGGGTAAAGGGCCCTGAATAACCAAAAGCATCTTGAAAAGACCAAAGTTGGAGGATCCACACTTCCTGACTTTAAAACCTATTACAACAAAGCTACAGTGGTCAAAAAACACTGTATCGGCACAAGGATAGATATACAGACAAATGGAATAAAATTGAGAGTTCACAAAAATACCCTCACATCTATGGCAGCTTGATTTTTGACAAGGCTGCCAAGTCCACTAACTTGGAAAAGAAAAGTCCCTTCAACAAAGGGTGCTGGGAGAACTGGATATCCATATGCGAAAGAATGAAGAGAGCCCCTATCTCATACCATAAATAAAAAATAACTCAAAATGAATCAGAGACCTAAATATAAGAACTAGGTCTATAAAACAAAAAGAAAATAGAGGGAAGCATCTTCAGGACCTTGTATTAGGCAATGGTTTCTTAGACTTTATACCCAAAGTACAAGCTACAAAAGAAAAAATAGATAAATGGGACCTCATAAAAATTAGAAGCTTTTGTGCATCAAAGAGCTTTATCATGAAAGTGAAAAGACCACCTAACACAATGGGAAAAAATTGGGGGGAACCACATATCCAATAAAGGTTCAATATCCAGAATATATAAAGAAATCCCACAACTTAACAATAAAAACAATGAAATTTAAAGATGGGGGAAGCGGACTTGGCCCAATGAATAGGGCGTCCGCCTACCACATGGGAGGTCCGTGGTTCAAAGCCCCAGCCTCCTTGACCCGTGTGGAGCTGGCCCATGCGCAGTGCTGATGTGTGCAAGGAGTGCCCTGCCACTCAGGGGTGTCCCCTGCGTAGGGGAGCCCCATGCGCAAGGAGTGCGCCCTGGAAGGAGAGCCGCCCAGCACAAAAAAAGTGCAACCTGCTCAGGAATGGTACCACACACATGGAGAGCTGATGCAGCAAGATGACACAACAAAAAGAGACAGATTCCTGTGCCGCTGCCAACAGCAGAAAGCAGACAAAAAAGAACAACACACAGCAAATGGACACAGAGAACAGACAACTGGGGCGGGGGAGAAATAAATAAAATAAATCTTTAAAAAATAATAATAA
Source organism: Dasypus novemcinctus (assembly GCF_030445035.2). NCBI lineage: Eukaryota > Metazoa > Chordata > Mammalia > Cingulata > Dasypodidae > Dasypus > Dasypus novemcinctus. The sequence continues at coordinate 77,811,686 of NC_080678.1, read as the reverse complement.
TAAAGATGGGTAAAAGACTTGAATAGACATTTCTCCAAAAAGGACAGAGAAATGATAAAAAGCACATGAAAAGATGTTCAACATCATTAGTTATTAAGGAAGTGCAAATCAAAACCACAATGAGATATCATCACATACACACTAGAGTGGCTACTATATTAAAAACTGAAAATTACAAGTGTTGGAGAGGATGCATTTAAAGCATCTGGAAATTATCCTAAGGGCATACACCAAATGAGGTGATGGCCGCTGGGAATGTAAAATGGTGCAGTTGCTGTAGAAGACAGTTTCGCAGTTTCTCAGAAAGCCAAGTATGGAATTACCATATGACCTGGCAATCCCACTTCTAGGTATGCATCCAAAATAATTGAAAGCAGGGACCTGAACAGATCATTGCACTCTGATATTCATAGCAGCATTATTCATGCTTGGCAAAAGATAAAAGCAACCCAAGTTGCTTCAACCAATGAATGGAGAAACAAAATATAGTATATACATACAATGGAATGTTATTCAGCCATAAAAAGGAATGAAGTTCTGATACATGTGACAATATGGATGATCCTTGAAGACATGATGTTTCGTGAAATAAACTACCAGACACAGAAAGACAAATATTGTATGATTCCATTGATAGGCAATAATTAGACTAAGCAAACTCATAAAGTCAGAATCTGGAGTATAGATTACCTGGGGCCAGGCTGGGAATAGGAAATGGGGAGTTAATGCTTGAGTTATAGAGTTTCTATTTGGGTTGACTATAAAATTTTGGTAATGGATGGTGGTGATAGTAGCACAACAGTGAGCGTATAATTAATAGTTCTGAATTATGTAGGTGAAGGTGGTTTAAAAGGGAACTTTTAGGACTCATATGTTACTAGAATAAAAAGTTAAAAAAAAAAACAAACAGGACTGTACAACACAGTGAACCCTATTGTGAATGACAGACTATAGTTAATAAAACAATTATAATAATGTTCTTTCATGAATTGTAACAAATATACCACACTAATGCAAGGTGTTAATAATAGGGTGGTATATGGGAACTCTGTATTTTATGCATGACTTCTCTGTCTTAAAAAAAAAAGAAAAAAGGAAGTCACACAGACAAAAAAAAAAAAGAGACAGAAACAAGCTAAACCCTATGCCAGCTATTTCTCCAGAGAGAACCAAGAAAAGAAATAGCTAAGAAGAGCCCTCCTAGGGTCAGAACTTCAAAGACTGGCCTCAAAAACTACCTCTGTCCAAATTTAAAGTTGGATCAGACTTCTAAGCAATTTTGCCCCAAGGCACTATCAAACAATAGAGCTTAATAGGCAGGGTATAACACAAAATGAAGCTGACTTCTTTTTATTTTTTAGGAGGTACCAGGAATTGAGCCAAGGACCTGGTATATGAGCTTACTTCTTAACAGCAAGATCAGAAAAAGAGACAGAGAGCACTGCTAAAACTGCTGTTATCCTAGGGTGACTGTGTGTACCCCCAAGCCTGTACCCTGTCAGGAATGACACTCAAGGCTTTACACTACAGGGGAAGTAGATTTCACTAAAAGCCAAGTCACAAAAGCAAGCCCCAGAGAGAGGGGAGAGAAATCAGTATCCAGAATTGGTACAATATATTACCAAAAATGTCCAGGTTTTAAAAAAAAAAAACAAGATAAAGAAATAGGAAGGGGGAAACGGACTTTGGCCCAGTGGTTAGGGCGTCCGTCTACCATATGGGAGGTCCGCGGTTCAAACCCCGGGCCTCCTTGACCCGTGTGGAGCTGGCCATACGCAGTGCTGATGCGCGCAAGGAGTGCCGTGCCACGCAAGGGTGTCCCCCGCGTAGGGGAGCCCCACGCGCAAGGAGTGCGCCCGTGAGGAGAGCCACCCAGCGTGAAAAGAAAGAGCAGCCTGCCCAGGAATGGCGCCACCCACACTTCCCGTGCCGCTGACGACAAAAGAAGCGGGTGCCGCTGACGACAACAGAAGCGGACAAAGAAACAAGACGCAGCAAACAGACACCAAGAACAGACAACCAGGGGAGGGGGGGAAATTAAATAAAATAAATAAATCTTTAAAAAAAAAAAAAAAAAGAAATAGGAAGGTACGGCCCATACAAAGGGGAAAAAAAGTAGGCAACGGAAATTGCCTGTGAAAACAGCCAGATGTCAGATTAACAAAGACTTCAAGATAACCATTTTAAATATGTTCAAAGAACTAAAGGAAACTATGCTAAAAGAAGTAAAGGAAGGTATGTCTCATCAAATAAAAAATATCAATAGAGAAATTATAATGGAATTTTTGGAGTTGAAATAATGAAATGAAATATTTATTTAAGAGTCCAACAATAGATAAGAACTGGCAAGAGAAAGGAGCTGTGAACCTGAAGATAGATCGAGATTAAGAAGTCCAATGGGGAAGCGGATGTGGCTCAAGCAAGTGGGCTCCTGTCTAACACATAGGAGGTGCAGGGTTCAATGCCCAGGGTCTCCTGGTGAAAGCAAGCTGGCCCATTTGGTGAGCTGGCCCACACAGAGTGTTGGCCTGCAAGGAGTACTGCCCTGCACAGGTGTGCTGCCCCATGCAGGAATGTTGCCCCACGCAGGGGTCCTGGCCCACGCAGAGAGCTGGTGAAGCAAAATGATTCAACATGGAAAGTGGATGTGGCTCAAGTGATAGAGCTTCCATATGGTAGGATCCTGGTTCAATCCCTGAGGCCTCCTGGTGAAAAAGAAAAGGAGAAAGCATGCCCGCATGGTGAGTCAGTACCTGCGTGAGTGCCCATGTGATGAGCCAGTGCCTGTGCAAGTGAGTCACACAGCAAAATGATGACACATCAAAAGAGAGACAAGAGGAGAGTCAAGGTGAAGCGCAGCAGAAACCAGGAACTGAGGTGGCACAACTGACAGGGTACCTCTCTCCACATCAGAGGTCTCCAGGATCGAATCCCAGTGAATCCTAGAGGAGAGAAAATGAGAAGAGAAGACAACACAGACAGCAAAAATAGGAGGGCAGGAGGAGGGGAAGGGGGGAAATAAAATAAATAAATCTAAAAAAAAAAAAGATGATGCAACAAAAAGAGACAAAGGAGAGATAATAATTGACGTAGTAGCAGATCAGGGAGCTGAGGTGGCACAAGAGAATGATCGTCTCTCTCCCACTCCAGAAGTTCCCAGGATCAGTTCCTGGAGCCGCCTAATGAGAATACAAGCAGACACAAAAGAACACACAGCAAATGGATACAGAGAGCAGACAAGGAGGTGGGGGTAGGGATAAAATAAATAACTCTTTAAAGAAAAAAAAGTCCAATGAATAGAGAGAATACAGAAGAAAAATATACAAAGCCTCAGAGAAATGAAGGATTCCTTTAAGTGCACCAATCTATGTGTAATGGAGCACTAAAATGAGAGGAGAAAGAGAAAGGAGAAAAAAAAATATTCTAAGAAATAATAGCTGAAAACTTTCCAAATTTGCTGAAAAACATTAATGTATATATCCAAGATGCTCAAAGAACTCCAAGTACAATAAAGCAAAGTGATCCACACACAGACGTATCATGGTAAAAATGCTGAAAGACAAAGAGAACATCTTGAAAGAAGCAAGGGGAAAACAGCTTGTCATATACAAAGGAAACACCAAGAAGATGAACAGCTAACTTCTCATCAGAAACAATGGAAGCCAGAAGGCAATGGAGTGACATATTCAAAGTGCAGAAAGAATAACAAAATCTGTCTCTGATCTAGAATACCTCATGGACACATTAAAGATAAAACTAATAAAGATAAACATTAAAAACCCAAATCAGCAATAGCCAAATGATTTAAAAGTTTAATGGCTTTTTACCTGGCTGCAATTGTAGGGCATTTCTACTAGAAAGTGAGTGAAAACCCACAATGATTAAGTTTACTCATGAAGCATTCAAACTTCCTAGAATATTGAGACACTTTTCTTCCTCTCACCTTTTTGTAAGAACAGAGTTTTGTTTGACTTTGTATGGAGGTCTATGTCCCAGGCTTTCTCCTCATTCACTATGCAAGCAAATGAACATGGATGTGTTGCAACAGGACTTTAATTTACTATAACAGGCAGTGAGAGGATAGGCTGTGGGAAGACACTGCTTGCACCTGCAATTGCCGGGGTGATGGTGGAGATTACAAATAAATAATTCTTTTAAAAAAGTAACCACTGACCTCTAAAGAGCTCTGTTTCAGGGAGAAAAAAAAGGAAAATTTCCTTTTATTAACAAGGCTTTTAACCTGCATATATAACTATGGGCAACTATAGGGCTAGACAATTAAGCTCAGTTTAAAAACAAAAAGAGGTAAGCAGATGCAGCTCAAGCAGTGGGGCTTCTGCTTACCACACAGGAGGTCCCAGGTTTGGTTCCCAGTACCTCCTGGAGAATGGAGCTGATGCAGCGGGCAGGCGTGGTGAGCTGGTGCAACAAGATGATGCAACAAAAGAGACACAAAGAGGAAAGACAATGAGAGATACAGCAAACCAGGGAGCTGAGGTGGCTAGAGTGATTGAGGGCCTCTCTTCCAAATGGGAGGTCCCAGTTTTGGTTCCCGGTGCCTCCTAAAGAGAAGACAAGCAGACAGAGAAAGCACACAGCAAATGACACAGAGAGCACACAGCAACCAAAACAAGGAGCGGGGGGGATAAATAAATAAAATAAATCTTTAAAAAAATTTTTTTAATTTTAATTAAAAATGAAAACAAAATGAAACACAGCCTTGAGCGTGCCAAAATGCACCTCCACCAAGGGCTTTTAGTTTCCAAGGAACTGGCTATTTCATGTGGCCCACGATTACCATTTAAAGGACGTACCATACCTTTATTCCCTTCCTTAGATTTGTGGAAAGTTGGATGATGGAAAATTTAAGAGCAAAGGATTCTGGCAAAGGTTTTATAGCAATCATAGAAAAACTGCTCCTTGCATATAATTTTTCAACCTGTACTCCAATAGGACTCAAAATCTAGAACAGGGATGAAAAAACAATTGTGGCAGGAACTCAAGGAACACACGAACCTCCTCCTGCTAAACCTGACCCATTATTAGTTTTCTGTTTCCCTGTAGGGCTCTCACGGACCAGAAGGCAGGCATGCCTGGAGCTCCCTGGGCTCCCACCAGTCTTATCCAAAATCGAACTTCCTCTGGCAGACCACCCGACTCCTTCCACAGCCCCCAGAGAGGCTGAAAGTGACCTTTCCTAGATGCACAGTGGGAAGAAATCACACAATTCTCAATTTTTCTCAACAGAATTTTTATTTACTATAAATAGAAAATATAGACCTTAGCATATCTTTAGAAGATAGTGATTTATAAATTAAACAACAGAAAGAGGGTAGGAGTTACTGGCCTAAGATAATCATTCAGTGTTTCAATGGCAAGAGAGGAATACATCACAGCATGGAACACACACATCACAGACTGAAGCTGAAATTCAGACACCTAAGGGACTGGCCAGTGAGGCATGAGTGAGGACTGGAATCCAGGCCTCCTGGACTCACTAGAGCAACAATGTCTGGTTGAATCTGAAAAAAGCAAACCCGGGTCACATTAGTATAATCCTAATAAAGACGAAAGGCTGTGTTTTTGGTTTTGTTTTGTATTGTTTCTGGGATTTAACATATTGCATTTAGCACATGAAATTAAGATGACCACAGAGATACTTGGCAGAATTATAGAATGAAGATTTCAGAACACCCTGCCTAAATCGCCAGGAGCACAGCCCCAGGAAGTCCATAATAATGAACTGCTAACATTTATTGATAGCTCACCCAGTACTGGACAGTCTTCTAATTGTTTTACACGTGTTATTTCATCTACTCCTCATAACCCTATGAAATTCGTGGTTTCTCCATTTATCAGATAAGGAAACAGAAACACAGAGAAGTTAAGCCAATTGTCTTAGTTAGTGACCTCAATGGGATTTGAAACCAGGCAGTCTAGGCTCCAGAGCTGGTGCTCCTGACCACTGAAACTGAACTGAGCGCTGGCTATGTTCTGAAATCTCCCTTCCCCCTTCTTAATTTCCTGACCTAGCCGTGGCATCAGAGGCCCCCTAGGCAGCTCAAACAGAGGCTGGGTGAAAGGAGGCCTTGCCTCCCTTGGGTGGAGGGCGGCAGTGCCATTGGCAGGAACTTCCCTGTTATATCTGTTAGCAGGGACTAGGGGCCAGGCTCCTTGCCTCTGCCCTGCAGACATAAGAAAAATTAGAGCACTGCTTGCTACTGCAGGAATTTCTGCTCAGTCTGTGCCCACACAGCAAGGAGACCCAGGCCGACTCACTGTGCCCCAGCGGGCACCCAGAGCCGGCCCGGCATGGCTTTTGATTAGCTCCTTAAGGAAAGGTCTTGATCATCTCCAGGCAGGATGTAGACAGAAGGAGACGTGTAAATACAACTTCTACCCTCTGATCTCCAAACCCACACACCACCCACCACAACAAATGCAAAAAACCAAGCCACCACAATAAACACGGATCTGCTGGCACTCTTAAAATTTAAACCAGGGTGATCTTTTGCTGTTTTTCAAAATGTTTTTCCCTTTCTATTGATATGGGCTTTCTAATTTTCCCCAAGGAATTTCTTCCTTTTTGATCCTCGGTGCCTCTGGAGAGTTGAAATGGGTCTTGTGGGGTTTCTGTTTTCTCTGCTTTTCCTGTACCTGCATAGCTTACTCCTTAGTATCAGGAGGTATCGGGTTTCACAGACGGCTTTCAAAGACTCAAGAGGTCAAAGGTCAAAAGTTACATTCACAGCACAGTCAAAAAAAAGACATTTAATAGAGAGATTTACTCTGTCAATAGATAGAAAGACTCAATATTGGAAAGATGTGAATTCTTTGAAAATTACCTATAGATTTAACACAATCTCAGTAAAAATCTGGCAGTCTTTTTTAAACTAGAAATCAATAAGCAGACTCTAAAGTTTATAAGGAAAAGCAAAAGAACCTAAAATAGCCAAACAAAAAGTAAGTTGGAAGACTCGCAATACCTGATTTTAGGATTTATAGCTACCGTGTGGTATTGATAAAAAGGATATAGATCAATGGAACAAAATAGAGTCCAGATATAGATCCATGATGAGATCAACCGATTTTCAACAAAGGGCGAAAGTAATTAGATGGAGAAAGGACTATCTTATAGGATATCCAAAAGCAGAAAAGTGAACCTCAACTTATAACTCATACAATATATAAAAATTAACTTGAGATAACTTTTTTTTTTTTTACAGAAAAAGGCATGTTTTAAAAATAAAACATAGGACAAAAATCTTTGTGATCTTGGTTAGGTGAAGATTTCCTAGGTAAGAAAACAAAAGCACAAACCATTAAAAAAATGACAAATTGTACTTCATTAAGATTAAAAACTTCTGCCCTTTCACAAGATGCTGGTTTTTTAAAAAATGAAAAGAATGGGAGAAAATATTTGCAAATCACATATGTAGTAAAGGACTTATATCCAAAATATATGAGCAAAACAAAAAAAGGAAAATAACAAAATTACAAAATAAATGAAGAACTCTTAACAAGAAAACAAGAAAAACATTTTAATGGGCATGAGATTTTAACAGCTACTTCACCAAAAAAGATATATAAATAGCAAATAATCACATAAAAAGACGTTCAACTCAATAATTATTAGGGAAATATAAATTAAAACCATAATGAAATACCACTTTACACTTATTAGAACAGTCAAAAATAAAAATAAAGAGCAATGATATCTTTATCAAAGGCTGAACTAGAAATCTCATACATTGCTGTTGAGAATGCAAATGGTACTCTCCCTTGGGAATATAGTTTGATGGTTTTTTTCAAAGTTAAATATTTGCTACAACTCTCCAAGGTATTTACCCAAGAGAAATGTAAACGTGTCCACATTAAGACCTGTAAGTGAATGTGTAATGCAATTTTAGTCGTAATTACTAAAATCTATAAACAACTCAAATGTCCACCAAAATGGATAAACATATGACAATGTGCACCCCAGGCCAGGGCACAGAAAAAAAGGGCTGTGTTCCTTGACCAGCACTAAGGAGTCTGGAATATAATAGGAAGGACAGGACAAACAGACAGAGCTCCTGAACATAAATGCATGCCCAGACCAGGAAGATTTAATATAGGCTGCTTGGAGATAGGCTGACTAGGGAACGAGAAGCCAAAGACACATTTTCTTCTCCTTCCATGCTGGAAATTGCCATGTTTGCTGTTTTCCTGACATTGACTCTGGGCCAGGCTCTCAGGTACCTTATTTTCAAAACAACCTCAAAGTACCTACTGTATCTTCATTTGTACCCATGAAGACAATGGAGCTCAGAGAGGTTAAATAAATAGCTCAAAGTAACCTGCTAATAAGTAGTAGAGCAGGACTTTGAAACTGAGTTGTCTTCAATACTCAGAACACTGTAAATGTGATCAGTCCCACTGAAAGGTATGCTTGGGAGGGAGTGGGGTGGAGAGATTTATGTTGTATATATGTTTCCTCAATTTAAAAAAAGAGAAACTAACAAGATAATAATGACAATTAAATGCAATACACGATACAGGATAAGATCTAAGAATGGAGAAGAGGCTTATTAAAAGGACATTATAGGAAACGGATGTGACTCAACCAATTGGGCTCATCTACTATGTAGGAGGTCCAAGGTTCAATGCCCAGGGACTCCTGGTGAGGGCAAGCTGGCCCATGAGGGAATGTCACCCCACGCAGGAGTGCTGCCCTGCGTGGGAATGCCGCCCAGTGTGGGAAAGCTACCCCGTGCAGGACTGCCGGCTGAAACAGAGAACTGGTGCAGCAAGATGATACAACAAGAGACACAGAAGAGAGAAAATAAGAAGATATAGCAGAATAGGGAGTTGAGGTGGTGCAAGAGAGTACCTCTCTCCCACTCCAGAATGTCCCAGGATTGGTTTCCAGAGCCGCCTAATGAGAATACAAGCAGACACAGAAGAACACACAGAGAATAGATAAAGAGAGCAGACAACAAGGGGAATGGGGGGGTAGAGGGGGAGAATAAGTAAAATAAAATTTTTTTTTTAAAAAAAGGACATTACTTGTGATTTATGCATCTTTTAAAAAAGGTAATTAAAAAAGGTAATGATAAAAGATAATAATAAATAAAGGATATTACTGGCTCTCTCTGCCTAGAGGTCCCTGCATCAGTATCTTGGTGCATAATCATGTTCTTTTCTCCAATTCTCAAAAAACTCTGTTCTTTTCTCCCAGTTCTCAATAAATTCTTATATATATATATTTTTAAAAAGGGCATTACTGGGACATAAGAAAAATTGGAATATAGAATGTAAGCTTTATATCAATGTTAAATTCCTCGAACTTGATAATTGCACTTAAGGTGGTTACATAAGTGTATATTCTTGTTCTTCGGAAATATACATGGAAGTACTGTGTATTCAAGGATATGATGTGTGCAATGTGCTCTCAAATATTCAGAAAATAGATAAATGGATGGAGGGATGGACAGATGATAGATGATAAGAGTAATACAGCAAAGGTGATAAAATGTTAAAATTGGTGGATCTGGGTATGTGGAGTGTGTGGAGTATGCTGGAGTTCTCTGTATAGAATTTGTGTTATTTTTGTAACTGTCCTGTAAGTTTGAAATTATTTCAAACTGAAAACTTAAAAAATATTTTTTAAATAATTTTGTGCTGATTAAGACCTCTTGGGGTCTTTTGGCTCTGTTCTCTCTAAGGCCTTGGAATCCATTCCAAGCGGATAGGGAAAGAACAGAAAAGGCACACCTGCTCCTTAACTGCCTGTCCAGAAGTATAAGCTATCACTTTTGTTCCCATTTCACTGGCCTAAAATTAGTCACATGGCCCCTCCCAGGGTAAAGGCTAAGAAATGCAGACCATGAGTAAGTGGCCCTTCACTGGGGACAACTCTACACCATCAAAGGAAGGCATGGACCTGGGTGGCCAGCTCCACACGGATCAGGAGGCCCTCGGTTTGAACCTTGGACCTCCTATGTGGTAGGCGGGTGCTCTATCAGTTGAGCCAAATCCGCATCCCTTAATATATATCAAACTGTTGTGTTTCTCTGGTTGAACCCTGACTCATACAGAAAAGAAGGTACCTTTGAAGAGGTGGGGAAGAAAAGAAGGCTGAGGCTGGGACCAGATTAAAAAGAACCCTGCAGTGCATGTTAAAGACTCTGGAGTTTTCCTGAAAAATTAAGGGGGACAGCAGAAGGGATTTGAGCAGGCAAAGAGCAGAATCAGATCTTTACCTCCCATGAACAGACCTATCTGGTGATAGGATGGAGAATGGACTAGAGTGTAAGTGGCCAGGTGGGAGACACCACCACCACCATGGGGGACGCTGAGGCCACAATTCAGGTAAGAAATGTGAGATCTTGGATGGATGAAGGTTGAGCAGTGAAAAGAGAGAGAAAGAGATGGGTTTGAGAGACTCTGAGGAATTAAGCCTAATGGGGGTGTGAGGGTGCAAGAGGGAACCAAGGTGATTTTCATATTACTGGCTCTTTTCACCTCTCTGGACTTCAGTGCAACATGGCAGAGACTAGAAGTATCTATTCTGACCCACCAACTGCTAAACCAAAAGACGGAGCCTGTGGATGCTCATTAGCTACCCAGATACTGCACACAGATCATCCAGCTGGATGATAATATGCCTACAAGACACCCCGTTGTGAGCCCTTTGGCTTTTTGAGCCTGAATTATTCAGCTGACCCTAAGCAGAACAAGGTATAATGCATCATGTGACAGTGAGGGAGGGAAAAATCAACAGAAAAACACAGCACAGCTGGAGAGAGCTGGGGTTGGGAAAGAGGGAGGTGAGAGCACGGGCATGGTCAGAGCAGCTGTTTCTACCATTTCCCAGACTTGAGAGAGGACCAAAGAAAGGCCTGGTGAAATCTGACAGCCTCATGGGGAGTGCAAGGGCCGGGACCTTGGCAGGAACCCTGCGAGGACTGACGGGGACTGAAGAGGAAGGCAAGCACCCCAAGCAGCACCAGCTCACATCACAGCTTCGTGTGTGTTTCCTGTCTACAAAATGGGCGAAATTATTTCAGCTTACTGCCCTTTGGAAGAAAAATGAAAATTAAGCAGAATTATTCCAGTTTACCATATAACAGAAGAAATGAGATAATCAAACTAGAAAAGACTAGAAAATACTAACATCTATCTGTCTGAAGAAGGAAAAGATAGAACAGAGACATTTATACTGGTGACTACCTAAATGATCTTGTCAGGTCATTAATTTCTCTATGACTAGACATTTTTCACCAACAGAATGATATTTTATAAGGAGCGAAGATATGATTTGAAAACATTCATTAAAGAGAAGTGGCTGTGGCTCAAGCAATTGAGTTTCCATTTATCATATGGAGGACCCAGGTTCCACCCCAGGACCTGCTGGTAAAAAAAGGAAAAAGGCATCCCAGACCTGCACAGTGAGAGGCAAAGCCCCCACGGGGTGCGGGGACAGGCGCAGGCCACCGCACAGCAAAGCAACGCACCAAAAAGACGAGGACACAACCAGATAGGAAAAAAACAAACAGTAAAACATTCATTAGAGGGGTTCCACTTCCAATAATGATGGGTTAGGTCCTATTAGAACAACCCTCTTGCAAAATAAAAACTATAGACTTTGGACAAAATAAAAATACCACCTACCTGAAGGTACTAAAGAATGACTAAAACCAGGCAGAAACAGGAAGGGAGTCATCTTGGAGGGGAATAGCCTTGGGTAAGTTTCTCATTTTTTATAACTCTTCACCTGAGGCTAGACCCCAGTAGAAGCCAGGTCAGGAGATTAAAACTTTAAAACTCTGATAGAAACCCACAGTCTTACTGGCTTAAAGAATCTAAGGACAGAGTTTGGGGCAACTATAGCAGCTGGAAAGTGAGGGGAAAGATACTGGAAAGAACAGAGCTACAGAAGTGGAACTTCAAATTTGGCATATAAACTCTGCACAGCTCTATGGCTGAACCATGAATTATGCATGCACAGGCACAAGCAGCCTACCTTAAGCTAAAAGAACTAAATGGAGATTTTAGCTGCCATTTATACTTCAGGAGAGCTACAGTTCAGAATTCTGAGTCTAGCCAAGTCAACTGCCTGATAAACAAGAAAAAATGAACATTCTAAAGAGGAACATAATGGGGAAACATGTGGCTCAAGCAACTGGGCTCCCATGTACCATATAGGAGGTCCAGGGTTCAATGCCCAGGGTCTCCTGGTGAAGGCAAGCTCAGGAATGCAGCCCGCGCAGGAGAGCCGCCCTGCGTGGGAATGCAGCCTCACGCGGGAAAAGCCGCCCGTACAGGAGTACCAGCCAATGTGGCAAGTGGGAGCAGCAAGATGATGCAACAAGGGAAGTGGACTTGCCCAATGGATAGGGCATCCGCCTACCACATGGGAGGTCTGCGGTTCAAACAGGCCTCCTTGACCTGTGTGGAGCTGGCCCATGAGCAGTGCTGATGCACACAAGGAGTGCCATGCCACGCAAGGGTGTCCCCTGAATAGGAGAGCCCCACATTCAAGGAGTGCACCCCGAAGGAGAGTCGCCCAGCACGAACGAAAGTGCAGCCTGCCCAAGAATAGCGCTGCACACACGGAGAGCTGACACAACAAGATGACACAACGAAAGAAACACAGACCCCCAGTACCACTGATAAGGACAGAAGCGGTCACAGAAGAACACACAGCAAATGGACACAGAGAGCAGACAACTGGGGGAGGGGGGGAGGGGAAGAGAAATAAATAAAAATAAATATTAAATAAAGTCTGGCCCTTTTATTAAATATATATATATATGATGCAACAAAAAGAGACACAGAGGAGAGAAAATAAGACATAGCACAACAGGGGAGCTGAGGTGGCACAAGAGAGTAATTGCCTCTCTCCTACTCCAGAAGGTCCCAGGATCAGTTCCCGGAACCGCCTAATGACAATACAAGCAGACACAGAAGAACACACAGCAAATGGACACAAAGAGAAGATAATGGGAGAATGGAAGAGGAGGGTAGAAATAAATAAAAATAAATCTTTAAAAAAAATAAAAAATAAAAAACATAACATTGCAGTCTCTACAACATATTGTTTGCAATGTAAAGAATATTATAATCCACGGTTACTAGACAATACAGAAACAGAAAAATGTGACCCATACACAAGGAAAAAGGCAACCAATGGAGACTAACCCTGACGTGACCTAGATGCTGAAATAACAAGGTTTTAAAGCACCTAATATAACTATGCTTAAAGACATAAAGGTAAATAAACTTGCAAGGAAAAAACAAATTGGAAATCCCATCAGAGAAACAAAAACTATAAAAAATAACCAATGGAATCTACCCAAGAATAAAAACATAAATCCATACAGAGACTTGGCATGCAAATGTTTATAGCAGCACTATTCATAGTGGCCAAAAAGTGGAGGAAAAAAAACAAGTGTCTTTTTACTGATGTTCTTCCTTTTTTTTTTTTTTTTTGATAAACAAAATGTCTGAGAAACAAAATTTGATAAAATGTAGTATATTGACACAATGGAATATTATCCAGCCACTAAAAGGAATGAAGCACCGATCCCTGATACAGCATTATGCTAACTCAAAGAAGCCAGACAAAAACCCATTGTATGGTTTCATTTACATGAGATGTCCAGAATAGACAAATCCTTGGAGACAGAAAATAGATTAGAGGTTACCAGGGGCTGGGGGCTGGGAGGATGAGGAATGACTGCTAGTGGGTATGGGATTTCATTTGGAGTGCTGGAAATGTTCTGGAATTAGATAGTGGTAATGGTTGCATAGCCTTGTGAATATCCTTAAAAAACACTGAGTTGTACACGTTAAAATGGTGAATTTTATATGTGAATTTTATCTCAAAAAAACTCTAAGGTAGGGGAACAGATGTGACTCAAGCATCTGAGCACCCGCCTCCCACATGGGAGGTTCTGGGTTCAGTTTCTGGTGCCTACTAAAGAAGGCAAACAAACAATGAGCAGACAGTAAATAGACATTGAGCAAAAATAACAAGCAGACAACAAGCAAAAGCGAGCAAGACAACAAGAAGTGAACAGAAAAAACACAAAAAACAGACAACAAACAGACAATGGGCAGACAACAAGCAAAACCAACAAGCAAACTGAAGAGTCTCAGTGGGGAGGGTAACTTCAGGTAAAAAAAAATAGGGGAAATGGGGTGATAACTATAGAACTCAGTACTATCTTTGTAATTTTTCTGTAAATTTGAAAATATTCTAAATAAAGTTTATTTTTTTAAAAATAATTTATAATAGCAGCAAAAGACAAAGTTCTTTGAATACAAACCTAACAAAGGATTTATAAGACCGATACACTAAAGGTTACAAAGCTCTGCTAAGAGAAATTAAGAGGACTCAAGTAAATGAAGAGATATACCATGTATACTATTTTCAGACTCAGAAAACTCAATATTGTTAAAAGATCAATTTTTTCAAAATTAGGGTGACCAACTGTTCCAGTTTTCCCAAGACTGAGAGGGTTACCTAGAAGCGAGACTATCATTTCCAAAACCAGAATAGTCTCAGGCAAACCAGGATGAGCTGCTCATCCAACCTGAAATTGATCTATAGTTTCAACGCAATCTCAATAAAAAATCACAGGATTTTTTGTAAAATTTGGTAAGCTGATTCTAAAATGCATGTGGAAAAACAAAAGACACAGAGTAGCCAAAACAATTTTGAAGAACATTGGAAGATTCACAATATCTGATTTCAAATTTTACTATAAAGTATATCAATCAAGATAGTATAGTATTTTTTTTTAAAGATTTATTTATTTTTCTCCCCTTCCCCGCCCCCAGCTGTCTGTTCTCTGTGTCCATTTGCTGTGTGTTCTTATTTGCCCGCTTCTGTTGTTGTCAACGGCACGGAAATCTGTGTGTCTTTTTTTGTTGCATCATCTTGTTGTGTCAGCTCTCCGTGTGTGCGGCGCCATTCCTGGGCAGGCTGCACTTTCTTTCGCGCTGGGCGGCTCTCCTTATGGGGCGCACTCCTTGCATGTGGGGCTCCCCTACACGGGGGACACCCCTGCGTGGCACAGCACTCCTTGCGCACATCCGCACTGCGCATGGGCCAGCTCCACACGGGTCAAGGAGGCCCGGGGTTTGAACCGTGGACCTCCCATGTGGTAGACGGACGCCCTAACCACTGGGCCAAGTCTGCTTCCCAAGATAATATAGTATTGGTGAAAGGACAAACTTAGATCAATGGAATGAAACAGAGTCCAGAAAGAAATCTTAGATCCAAGCAAGGTTCTTAACCTTTTTTGTTCCACAGACCCCTCTGCTACTCAGGTGAAAACCACAGGCCCTGTACAAAGTCCACACTATACTGTTTTATTTAACAAATATATCACACCCACACCAACACGTCCCCATGAGAATATTTTTTTGAATTTCAATCCGAGCACATGGAATCCTGGTTAAGAACCCTTGATCTAGAGTCAGTAGATTTTCAACGAAGTTGCCAAGGAAATTCAGAGAGAAAGGCTAGTCTTTTCAACAAAGAGTCCTTAACAATTGAACACCCATACGCAAAAACAATGAACCTCAAACTATACAAACATGAAAATTACCCCAATGGATCAGAGACCTAAATGTAAAATCATTAAACTATAAACCTTCTAGAAGAAAATGTAGGAAAATCTTTCATTTAGGCAAAATTTCTTTATATAGGATGCAAAAACTATCAATCATAAAAAAGTAGATAAATTAGACTATCTAAATTTAAAACCTCTCCCTAAAAGATATCACTGTAAAACTAAATAGGCAAACCACAGACTGTACCATATTCACAAAACGGTTATCTGTCAAAGGACTTGTATGCCAAATATAAAAAGAGCTCTTACAATTCAATATAAAAAAGACAGGGAAACGGACTTTGGCCCAGTGGTTAGGGCGTCCGTCTACCACATGGGAGGCCCGCGGTTCAAGCCCCGGGCCTCCTTGACCCGTGTGGAGCTGGCCCATGCGCAGTGCTGATGTGCGCAAGGAGTGCCCTGCCACGCAGGGGTGTCCCCCGCGTGGGGGAGCCCCACGCGCAAAGAGTGCGCCCGTGAGGAAAGCTGCCCAGCGCGAAAGAAAGTGCAGCCTGCCCAGGAATGCCGTCGCCCACACTTCCCGTGCCGCTGATGACAACAGAAGCAGACAAAGAAACAAGACGCAGCAAAAAGACACAGAAAACAGACAACTGGGGGAGGGGAGGGGAATTAAATAAATAAAAATAAATCTTAAAAAAAAAAAAAAGACAGGGTGCAGCTGTAGCTCAGTAGTTGAGCACCTGCCTCCCAAGTACAAGGTCCCTGATATATATGGTAACTCCTAGAAAAAAAAAATGACAGGGAAGCAGACTTGGCCCAGTGGTTAGGGCGTCCATCTACCACATGGGAAGTCTGCGGTTCAAATCCCAGGCCTCCTTGACCCGTGTGGAGCTGGTCCATGCGCAGTGCTGATGTGCGCAAGGAGTGCCCTGCCACGCGTAGGGGAGCCCCGCGCAAGGGAGTGCACCCATAAGGAGAGCCACCCAGCACGAAAGAAAGTGCAGCCTGCCCAGGAATGGCACCACACACACAGAGAGGTGACACAAGATGATGCAACAAAAAGAAACACAGATTCCTGTGCCGCTGACAACAACAGAAGCAGACGAAGAAGACGCAGCAAATAGACACAGAGAGCAAACAACCGGGGTGGGGGGGGGGAGGGGAGAGAAATAAATAAATCTTTAAAAAAATTTTTTTTAATGACAGGGGAGCAGGTGTAGCTGACTGGTTGAGCACCTGCTTCCCATGTACAAGGTCCCAGGTTCAATCCCTGATGCTTAAAAAAAAAAAAAGGCCAAAAACATCCAATTAAAAAGTAAGCAAAAGATAAAGATTTGGACAGACACTTTACACAGAGAAAGCCCATAAGCACATGAAAATGTGCTCAGCATCATTAGTCATCAGAAAAGTGCAAATTAAAACTACAAGAAACTACATACCACCAGAATAGCTAACATTAAAATGACTGGACAAAATCAAATGCTGACAAAGATGTGGAGCAACCAGCAATGTCTCACATAATTAGCAGGAGGGTAAAATGGTAAACTACTTTGGAAAAAAGGTTCCATAAATCTATGAGTCAATAATTCCTCTTCTAGGTATGTACCAAAAGAAATAAAAGCATATGTGCACAAAATGACTTGTACATAATTATTCTTAGGCACTTTATTCATAATAGCCATAAACTGGGAACATGTCAGGTGTCCATCTAAGGGAGCAAAGATAAACTGTGATATATTCATTCACAGAATGCTACCAAGCAATAAAAGGGAACAAAGTAGTAAAACAACAGAGGTGAGTCTCAGAAACATTATGCTGAGTGAAAGAATCCTCACACAAGAGTATATAATGCTTGCTTTCATTTATCTGAATCAGAACAGTGGTTACCTCTGGAGAGGGGGGCCAAGCTAACTGACTAGGAAGGGCCACGGGAGACCTTTCTGGGTGACGGTAATATTCCAAATCCTCACAGGAATTTGAGTTATTCACATGTATGGATTTGAAAACTTCATCAAATGGTACACTTAAGGTCCATTTACCTAATGTGAATTTCTCCTAACAAGCTCCAGAAGCTGCTAAACCCTCCAAGAGGCCCCACTGCCATACCAAACAGGACTTCAGAAACAAAGCGGAACAGAAGTTGGACCACTCCCTCTCCTCACCACCTCTATACACTCCCCACTCCACTCCTTAAGTCACAGGATATGTCAAAAAGTTGCACAGATTTGCCCAACTCTTGCACCACTAGGTACCAGGTACCCTAGAACTGTTCCTCATCAACAAACCAGATCTCAGGATAGATTCTGAAATCAGTCGTTCACAACTCGTATAAATTAGTTACTGGCCTCTACTCTCCTAGGACACTTGCCTTTCAGCTCCTGTCTCCTTGTGTTGAGAGGTGTTTCAGGGAGCAGGTAGAAGGGGCGTGAGGAGCGGTGGGGAGATCCTCCCATCACATCCCCTTGGGAACGCTTGCCCAGCCAGCCCAGAGGCTGAACCTGCAGGGCCCTCGTGTCACCATGGCACGGGGCAGGCTGTGCAAACCAGCCTGCTTACAGAACATGGTCTCCCACTCAGCTGTTTCCTCTTGAACTGAATGTGGAGGAAACAGGCTGACTCCAGTTTTCTCCCTGAGCACAAGCAACTCTGAATGAAAGATGCACCAAAACAAAGAAACATCTAGAACAGTGCCTGGCACATGAATGAATTCATGAAGTCTGGACTAAAAAAGAACCACAGGAATTTGGGGCACTTTTATTCAAAGAGAAACGATGGAAAGCCATGTCAGGCGTGCCTTTGAGGGTGGGTATACCTCTGCTATAAATTCCAGGAGAAGAGCACAAATTTGTTTGGCCAAGTGGCCTTCCCTCCCTCACCCCATTAACCTTTCACCTCTCCAGTAGGTGTGGTCTCAGAGTAGCAATTGTCATCGAACAAACGAACAAACGCAGGTGTCCCCTATTCCCACCCCAACTACTTCCCCATTCCCCCCAACCCCACCCTCACCCCAGCAGTGGCTCAGTTCAGTAAGCAGAAGTCTTCCTCCAGTGTCAGAGCTCACCTCTTTCTCTTGCTAATGTCAGTTGTTAATGACAAAAAAAAAAAAGAACAAACAAGCACCAGACTCTGGAGGACCAAAACACAAAGGAAGAGTAGTTAGCTCCTTCTCATCAAACTAAAGATCCAATGTCCCTCCCTCTATTTAGAGAAATGCTCTCCCACCCGAGATCTGTTTTTCTCACCAGAGAGATGCTAAGAAAGAGAAAGTGAAGAGGGAATGAAAAGGTACAAAATTACGAAAGAAAAAACCACGATTATCTCAATTTACCCAGAAAAGACATTTGACAAAATCTAACACCCCTTCTCAGTAAAAACACTTAGAAAACTAGGAAGAGAAGGAAATTTTCTCAACATGATAAAGAGCATATATGAAAAACCGACAGCTAACATCACACTTAATGGTGAAAGGCTGAAAGCTTTCCCTCTAAGACTAGGAACAAGATAAGGATGCCCACTGTCACCTCTGTTATTCAACACTGTACTGGAAGTTCTAGCCAGAGTAACAAAGCAAGAAAAAGAAATAAAAGGCATCCAAATTGTAAAGGAAGAACTAAAACTTTCCCTATTTGCAGATCTTTTTTTTTTAAGATTTATTTTATTTCTCTCCTCCCCCCCTCCCCCCCGTTGTCTGCTCTCTATATTCATTTGCTGTGTATTCTTCTGTGTCCACTTGCATTCTTGTCAGGTGGCACTGGGAATGTGTCTCTTTTTGTTGCATCATCTTGCTGCATCAGCTCGCCATGTGTGTGGCGCCACTCCTGGGCGGGCTGCGTTTTTCGAGCGGGGCGGCTCTCCTTGCGGGGTGCACTCCTTGCATGCGGCAGCACTGCGCGTGCTCAGTACAAGGGCCAAGAGGCCCTGGGTATCAAACCCTGGACCTCCTATATGGTAGGCGGACGTTCTATCAGTTGAGCTATGTCTGCTCCCCTTTTGCAGATCTTATATACAGAAAATTCTGAAAAATCCGCAACAAAGCTCCTAGAGCTAATAAATGAATTCAGCAAAGTGGCAGGGTACTAGATTAACACCCCAAAATCAGTAGTGTTGGGAAGTGAATGTGGCTCAAGCAGCTGGGTGCCCACCTCCCACGTGGGAGGTTCTGGGTTCAGTTCCCAGTGCCTTCTAATGAAGACAAGCAAGACAGAGAGCTGATGCAACCAGCTGGCACAGCGAGCTGATGCCGTGAGCTGACGCAACAAGCTGGCACAATGAGAAGACACAATGAAAGACAACAAGCTGGGAGCAGATGTGGCTCAAGTTATTGGGCGCCTCCCTCCCACACGAGAGGTCCCAGGTTCAATTCCTGGTGCCTCTTAAAAAGAAGATAAGCAGACACAGCACACAATGAACAGAAACAGAGAGCAGACAGCTAGCACAAACAAAAGGGGGGGAGTGGAACAAATAAATCTTTTTAAAAATCAGTAGTGTTTTTCTTAATCAGAAATGAATAATAAAATTAAGAAATCAAGGGAAAAAATTCCATTTACAATACAACTAAAGAATCAAATATCTGCTGTGATGGTCTGTCTTCCTTCACTAGGCCCTTCCCATGTACTCATGTTGCCAGATTTTCTCTAGGTTCTTGGCTACATGACAAAAAATCAATTTTAAGTGTAAGCCAGTTTAGTTTGTCCAGTAATTTATCAAGGAACTGAGAGAAGAGAAATGGGAGAAAATGACAGATTATGGGTCCCAAGTAGAGAGAGGAAAAGGGCTGAAAAGAGGTAAAGTGGGCTGATTTACAGACTACAAGTCCCCATTATGGATTACAAGTCCTCATGTCACGCAGCAAGATGACACAAGAAAAAGAGACACAGATTCCCGGTGCCACTGACAAGAATACAGGCAGACACAGAAGAACACACAGTGAATGGACACAGAAGGCAGACAACTGGAGGGGGGGAAGGGAAGAGAAATAAATAAAAATTTTAAAAATCTTAAAATAAAAAGTCCTTGGTCTAGGGAAGCGGATTTGGCTCAACTGATAGAGCATCCACCTACCACATGGGAGATGCAGGTTTCAAACCCAGGGTCTCCTGACCCGTGTGGTGAGGTGGCCCATGCACAGTGCTGATGCGCTCAAGGAGTGCCGTGCCATGCCGTGGTGCCCCTATGTAGGGAAGCCTCATGCGCAAGGAGTACACCCCATAAGGAGAGCTGCCCTACACAAAAATAAGCACAGCCTGCCCAGGAGTGGCACTGCACACAGAGAGCTGATGCAGCAAGATGACACAACAAAAGGAGACACAGATTCCCGGTGCCACTGACAAGAATCCAAGCGGACACAGAAGAACACATACAGCAAATAGACAGAGAGAGTAGACAATGGGGGGGTGGGGGGGGAATAAAAAATAAATCTTTTAAAAAAAAGAAGTCCTCATGTCTACTTGCATGTGGATCCAGGCAGGGCAGGGCAAGGGCAGAATAGGGCAAGAAAAAGGGGGAAAAAGGGCCAATTTAGCTTCTGCACTTCTTTTGAACCATTAATTATTCTGTTCCTTTTTTAAAGATAGTGGAAGAGTCCCAGCTGTTTACTGTTTTGATTGGTTACCCCACCCGTCAACAAGGCCACTTGAGAAAACCAAGGGCTTTTCCTTGATTACAGAGGAAGATCCATTCCAAATGTGGAATTCTTGCAAGGTTCCTCCAGCAGCCATCTTGTAAGTTTTTTCCCACAGTGGGGAATTCCCATGGCCATGTGCTTTCATGGCCGCAGTTTTTCTGTCAGGTTGTAGATTGGTCTTATTCCCTAATCTAGCCTGCCTCATTCAGGTTCAGGGGATTCTTGCCATTCTATTAAAGAATGTAGCAGGACTCTCCAGGAGGGAATTCAATATTCTTTTAGTTATTGTGTGGCCCTTGATATTGATTATTGTACTTATAAACTTTTTCTTATGAAATTGAAAATTAGTCTAGCATTACATGTTGCCTAAGAGTTTCCTCCTGAAAGTCTCCTTGTTGCTCTAATGTGGCCTCTCTCTAAGCCAAACTCAGCATATAAACTAACTAACCTGTCATTGTCTCCCCCAACCCATCCGGCATGAGACATGACTCCCAGGGATGAGCCTCCCTGGCACCAAGAGATTATTACCAAGCACCAACTGCAATGCAACCAGCAAAGACCTTGACCAAAAGTGGGAAATATTAAATACAAATTACCTTAATGTCTAGGAGATTTCAAAGTGAATTGGGAGCTCATTCTAGAGGTTATGCTTATACACATCTCAACAGGATATCATTGACTGCCACAGTAAACAGTGCCTCAAACAGCAGGGCTCCTGAGTGCTCTAAAGACATCTAGACAGGGCAGACAAACTCAGGAATTCAGCACCCTGCCATTGGGCCTTACTTTGGAATTTATGTTCCTCAGTATAACAGAGTTAGACTCTTCTGCCTCTTTTATTTGAAACTATAATTAGCATTATACTTGATAAATATATGTCCCAGAGACTTAAATTTTTGGTCTGTTGATGTGCGAGTTGAGGCCTGAATCTGAGCAGAATGGCAACACCTACTCTCCAGTTCACTGGACTCACCCAGGACAACTATCAAGGAGATGATGATGGACAACACCCATTCCAAGGAACAGAGAGTATCTGCAACTGTAAGCAAGACAATCCCATCCATCTGCCCTATGGTATCCAAGCCCCCTCTCAATTAGAAACCAAGCAGGCATCACCATCCCAAAACCCTCAAGATTGGGAATGAACAATGGACTAAAGTAGACTCATTCTTATTCTAGCAATGGAAGACCTTTTGTCATTGATATAAAGGCAATGGACACCAGAGTTTCTGAGGAGATAAAGAGGGAAGAATAGGTATAATATGGGGGCATTTTTGGTACACTGGAATTGTCCTGCATGACATTACAATGATAGATACAGGCCATTATACATTTTTTTATATTTGTCATAACCTATAAAATTGTGTGGAGCAGAGTGTAAACTATAATGTAAACCTTAGTCCACAGTGAGTAGCAATGCTACAATATGTGTTCGTCAATTTTAACTATGTACCACACTAATGAAAGATGTTGTTAATGTGGGAAAGTGTGGGAGAGGGATGAGTGGGGCATAAGGAAATCCCCTATATTTTTATTTATTTATTTCTCCCCTCTCCCATTGTCTGCTTTCTGTGTCCATTTGCTGTGTGTTCTTCTGTGTCTGCCTGTATTCTCATTAGGCAGCTCCAGGAACCGATCCTGAGACCTTCCAGAGTGGGAGAGAGGCGATCATTCTCCCCTATATTTTTAAAGTAACATTTATGTAATCTAAAGCTTCTTTAAAATTTAAAAAAAAGTTTTTAAAAAAGAATCAAATACCTAGGAATAAATTAACCAATGAGTAATAGAAAGCTACAAAACATTACAACAAGAAATCAAAGAAGACCTAAATAAATGGAAGGATATTCCATGTCCAGTGACTTGGAAAACTAACTATTGTTAACCTGTCAATTCTACCCAAAAGCAATTTACAGATTCAATGCAATCCTAATCAAAATTCTAACAACCTTGCAGAAATGAAAGAGCCAATCAGCAAATGTATATGGAAGGGTAAGGGGCACTGAATGGCCAAAGCTACCTTGAAAAAGAAGAGTAAAGTTGGAGGACTGATTTTAAAAATTATTAAAAAGCTACAGTAACCAAGACAGCATGGTACTGACACAAAGACAGATATGTAGCCCAGTGGAATAAACTGAGAATTCAGAAATCAACCCTCATATTTATGGCCAACTTATTTCTGAAAAGGGGTAAAAGACCACTCAATTTGGAAAGAACAGTCTCTTCAACAGTGGTGCAGGGAAAACTGGATATTTGCAAAATAATGAAGGTAGAACCCTACCTCAACTCAAAATGTATCAAAGACTTAAATACAAGAGTCAAAACTATAAAACTCCTAGAAGAAAACAGGGATGCATCTTCAGGAGCTTGTGTTAGGCAATGGTTTCTTAGGACTTTATACCCAGAGTACAAGTAACAAAAGAAAAAATAGATAAATGGGACCTCATCAAAATAAAAAACATTCGTTCATCAAAACAAAGCACATAAGAGAAGCGGAAGTGGCTCAACAGACAGAGCATCTGCCTACCATATAGGAGTCCAAGGGTTCGATACCCAGGGACTCCTGGCTAGTGTGGTAAGCTGGCCCACGTGCAGTGCTGCTGCATGCAAGAAGTGCTCCCATGCAGGGATGCCCCCGTGTAAGGGTGACTCCATGCAAGGAGTGACCCCAGTCCAAGGAGAGCCGCTCCGCACAAAACCACAGCCCACCCAGGAGTGGTGCCACACACACACACACACACACACACACACACACACGGAGCGCTGATGCAGCAAGATGATGCAACAAAAGGAGACACAGATCCCCAATGCCACCTGAAGAGAATACAAGCGGACACAGAAGAACATGCAGCGAATGAACAGAGAAAGCAGACAACAGGGAGTGTGGGGCGGGGAATAAATAAATAAACCTTTTAAAAAAGTAAATAAAGCACATGAAAAGATGTTCAAATCATTTACCACTGGGGAAATGCAAATCAAAGCCACAATGATATACTATTTCATACCTGCTAGAATGGCTACATTTAAAAAATGGGAAATTAAAAGTGTTGGGAGGGGGTGGGGGGGTGGGGTTGAATGGGACCTCACATATATATTTTTAATGTAATATTATTACAAAGTCAATAAAAAATAAAAAAATTAAAAAAAAAAAAAAAAGTGTTGGGAGAGGATATGGAAAAACAGGAATACTTACCGATTGCTGGTGGGAATGTAAAATGGGGCAGCCACTGTGGAAAACAGTTTGGCAGTTCCTCAGAAAGTTAGTTAAGTATAGAATTACTATATGACCCAGGAATCCCACTTCTAGGTATATACACAAAAGAAAAACAAGCAGAGACTCAAACAGATATTTGCATATGGATGTTCAAAATGCCAGTTTTCACGATTGCCAAAGATGGAAGTAAGCATCCATCAACTGATGAATGGATAAGCAAAATGTGGTATATACACACAATGAAATACTATCCAGCTGTAAAAAGGAAATCCTGATACATGTGATAACATGGATGAACCTTGAAGACATCATATTGAGTGAATTAGCCAGACACAAAAGGACAAATATTGAATGATCTCACTGATATGAAATTAGTATGAGCAAATTTATAAAGACAGAGCCTATTAGAATATATGTTACAAGGAGCTGGGGTAGAGGCAAGGAATAGGCAGTTAAGGCTTTAAATGTACAAAGTTTCTATTTGGGGCAACAGGAGAGTTTTGGTAATGGATGGTGGTGATGGTAGTTCAACCCTGTGAATGTTATTAACAGCACTGAATTATATATTTGAATATAGTTAATAGGGGAATGTTAGGTTATGTATATGTTACTAGAATAAAATAAAATAATCCATGAAATTGCACAACACAGTGAACCCTAAGTTAAACAAACAAAAACCTACAGTAGAGAGACCAAACTGACCTGACCAAATTGATCTTTTGTGTCCTTTTCTAGTATTTTGCTCTTTCCCACAAAGTAACAGAGTAGGGTGACAATCCTGCAGTATTCCACGGGAGCTCTTCACCCACCTTCCTATAAGTCCATTTAAGCTTCTGGAAGCCATGGCTGCCAGAATTGGAAAAAACAAGCAGACCGAAACTTTTTATTTCTTTGGGGGTAGCAGTTTCTCCTGCCTTCACCACCCTCTAGGTTTCTACTGTGATCCAAGTACTGCCTGAGGCCTCCCCTCTTTTGTCCTGAACCAGGAACCCCAAGTTAGACTAGTAATTACAACCCTATTCAAAACAAATCCTCTGCCTGGCACAAAATAAGATCTTTCCCCATTTCACTCCTCAAAATGTCTTACTGGGAAGTTTTGTCCAAATTCTTCCCAGGACTTTTCAAAAACTTCAGAAACATTTCTGCCAGAAGATCCAAGTCAAGAGAAATGAGCCAATATAAAGGCCACTGTGTTGCAACCTCCTTAGAATAGTGTCTATTGCTGTCCTGGACCCGGGCAATGGGGCGGCATTACCTTGTGGACAGAGAATTGGAGTGCTTCGTAGGGTGCATCTTTCAGATGGCAGTAAACAGTGCCAAATCAGGAACAAGTACTCTCCCATGTTCCACTGGACCCAATAATGACATCATGCTACTTCTGGCTTAGCATAAAACCTCTCTTATTTCGCACCAGGTCTAGACCCCCCAGTCCATTGCACTCTGTTCTCATCCTCTGAAGGGGGGGGGGCGGGGGAGAACCAGAGAATGTAACTGCTAATTCAAACCAGAAAAACCGAGGATACAGGACTGAAAAGAGTTTTTCATCCAGGCTGCTTGAAAGACCCCTTCTCCAGTGGGGAGATTTTGGCATGGCTTCTTAGCTCAGTATTCTCAGAGTCAGAATCCTAATTTCTTCATTCCCTTCTGCAGGTAAAAGAAGTAGATGAAATATGTGTATGTAGCCTTTTTCTTTCTTTTCCCTTGATCTTAAGAAAAGAAAAAGGTGAAAGGAAAAAGAAAAAAAAAACAAAACAACAGAATGGGAATGCACGGGATAAGCCAAGGTTTAATTAACTCCACTGGCTTGGGCTGCCTGAGATGTGGAAGCACCATCTCGGAACAACAGGTGTCTCTTAACTGCCCTGGACTCTTGTCTTTGGGTACTAAAACAAATGTATTTTTATTTGCTGCTCCTCCTCCTCAAATGGAATAAGACAGAGAAGGATTCTTTGGTAGGAGTCAGAACTCAGGGATGGAACAACTGGTGACTTGTCAACAACACACCATCAAATGACCATCACAACCCCACATAAACACAGACAGAACCAGGCCCTTACAGGAGGCTGAAATGTTTGTTTTTTCCTCCTTCACTTCTTTGTAAAGGCAAGTATCTAGTTCCAGGAGGGAACCTTCAGTTACAAAAATTTTGTTTTATGAAATGTCTTGGCTCCATGACATTTCTTGTTCTTTCAACGGATATATACAATTTTCCTAGTTCTTATTTGGAACACTGGAAGGGCCCAGACTTTGAAATGGTGTCTTGTTTTCATTGTTTTTGTTTAGTTTGTTTTTTTTTTTAAATAAAGCTACAGAAAGCTTGTGGATTAAACAATAATTTCTAAATTAAAACACCAAAAGGAGCAGTTAAAAATCGGCGCACTCTGTCCAGCGTCTGGAGTACGCTTTCCAAGCATGGAGGGGCCAGCGGACACTGTCTCCGGCCCGCAGCTCGGAGTACTCGGCCCTGAAGCGATCACTTTTCTGAGTAGAAAGTTCCTCACTCCAGGAACCTGTGCGCTCAACAGGCTGAAAGAGGCTAATGAACCGAGGCATCTTGGAGCTGGCCGAGGAGCAGGGGGACCGAGGCCTCGGCGTCCCGGCGAGAGGGAGTGCCTCCGGGTGTCTTAGGAAGCCAGCCCCCTCCTCCAGCCCCCCGGGTCTGGCTACCCTCACTCCCGTCCCCCCTCCCTCAGAGCTGAGCCCGAGGCAGCACTCGCCCCGCGGCTAGCCTTCGCAGCTCACGCAGGGCACCCCTCCCCTGAGGGTCCCGCACTCACCCACCGCCCTGATGCGGAAGCCGCGCGGGGGGCGCAGCACCCGGCGCCTCCAGGCGTCGCGCAGCACCTGCAGGCTGGCGGGGGGCGCGTGCACCAGCAGCACCCCGCGCCGCAGCCAGCCCTGGAAGGCCAGCCGCGAGGCGGCGCGCGCCAGTCGCGCGTTCCAGAAGCAGCGCGCGTTGGCGCTGCGGAAGGCGCGGAAGACCGCGCTGCCCCCGGGCTCCTCGGCGTCCTCCGCCGCCGCCTCCTCGGCGTCCTCCGCCGCCGCCTCGTCCCGCTCCTCCAGCCTGCACAGCACCAGCGCCAGCGAGCCCGGCGCCAGCTGCACGGGCCGCGCCATGCTGCGGCCAGCGGCCGAGCCCTCAGCCTAGCGCACGGTGGGGAGCGCGGCCGCGCGGCTCTGGGGCTCGGGCGCCGCACGCCCGGCGGGAGGGATCGGCTTACAGCGCGCGGCGCCCGCTGCCGGGGGAACGGGTCTTTGGTGGGCGGGGCCGGCGGCAAGGAATCGGGCCCGGGAGTTTGGGGCGGAACGCGCTGCCCAAGCGGGCAAGGAGCCCAAAGGGGTTTCCAAGTGCTGAGTTGCCCCCTTCCTTCCGCGCGGTCCTGCCAGGGCTCTGCGCTCCGCTCCGGCGACCTCCTTCACCTTCTTAACCCGCCCCCCAGCAACTTGGGGCGCCTCTTCCCCCGACGGGCCCATACTGAGGCTTTTCTAGGTCCCAGTGGAGCTTCGCAGATCCCCGGAGAGCCGAGCCCTTTCCAGCCACGGTGGGAACGGCAAAACCAGGGGCCCTCACAACCAGCGGACCAGGGTCGCCGCCACTGCCCTGGCCTCAGGGTCATTTCCAGTGAGAAAGGCCACGAACGACAGCCCGAAGGTGTCGTCGACTTCTCCCGGGCCGCAGACAAGAAACCCAGGTTTGAGTTTCAGTTCTGTCCTAACCCGTTTAACCCAAGTTATTTCCTCTCTCTGGGCCTCGGTTCACTCCCCTGTAAAATGAGAAGTCTGGACCCAATTCTAAGGACACTTTCATCCATTTTCGAAGGTTGTATATACCACCCTGGGATATCCCATGCACTTGAGTGATGAGAGTGATGAGAGGTGGTGCCACCCGGACTGGAGAGGCCCCTTGGTGAAATCCCTGAGAGTCAACCCTGGGCAGAAGCTGGGGATCCCAAGAAGACTGGGACTTCGTCCCGTCCGGAGAGCTCCCAGCGGGGAGGGAGAGGGGCTTGTGCTCTCGCGTCGTACAGACTGGGCAGACTTGTTGGAACCCTAACTGGGACACTAGGTGAGGATGCTGGAGGCAAGAACCCATTCGGGAAAAGAACAGAACTTGACAAAAAGAAGGACTGTGCTTAGTACTGCGGAGCAGCAAGACCTGGGGGTCATTCCGGACTTCCCATTACCTCATATCATCAATCAAAAGTAACAACTGTAATTGAGATCATCAGCACCCATTCCCTAGTAAACACACAATAAATGATAGGTGATGGTTATTAAATAATAGGAAACAGTTATTAAACACTATATGCTGGGACATTAATTTCAGAACTCTGAATTGGGGGGGGGGGGAGAAGGGGAAACAGGAAGTCAATGGAACTCGGGGGAGAAAGAAGACATGGCAATTGTACTGCCTTGTGACAGGCCAAGGACCAAGGAGAGCTGGCATCCAGCCCCAGAATGGCTCGGCCTTCTGTGGGAGCCTTGCAGAGGCCTCCTAGCCTCAAGACTGTCAGCCAATAAATTCCCATTGTTTAAGCCAGCCATTACATGGTATTTGTTTTAGTAGCTAGGAAACTAACACAATAAGGATGATGATAACTTCCATTTACTCTCAGTTTACTTTGCTCACGGTTTTACATGTATGATCTAATTTTATCCTCAGAATAACCCTCTGAAGCTATTAAGCCCCATCTACAAGGGAAACAAGGGTTTAGAGAGTTTAGGCATCTCGCCCATGGGAACAAAACTAGTAGCTGGTGAAGCAGGGAGCCCATTGTCTTCTTGCGCATAGGCTTTGCTAGAAGGGGAACTCAAGAGATGATTATCCTGACTCATTAGACCTGTAGCATGGTGTGAAAAATTGTCCTGAGCTTGATTCTCTCTGCCAAGAATTTGAATTGGAAATTACACAGATACACTCAGGCCCTTATCAGCAAGGGCTGCTGTAGCTGTGAGGATGCTGGAAGGTAAAAACAGCTATGAGCTGTCATGGCCTGAAATTGAGGTAGAACTGTCTTAAGTAGTGGAACTTTTTGTTCAGATGTCTAAAATTCTTCTTATTTTACTTAAGCTAGCCCAATTAACAAAGGAGCCCAGTTAACAAAAGAAGGGAGAAAGAATGTAACCCACAGGGAAAAAATTGTAAAACTACAGCCAAATCCTCTAAAACCAGTACTGACGTTGTGCAGCAGCAGGTGCTAAGGGAACTATGATGAACACCCCAAGAAAAAGATCAGGTCCCTTTTCCCCACTTTTTGGGTACCATATAGGCCCCAAGAATATCAAACAACTCTAGTGAGTGGCCCGCCTCCCAAATGACCAAGATTTAACATTTGGTCAAGTCTGGCAAATGGGCTTCGAGTTAGATTTTATTTGGTTTAGAAAAAGGACCTTGGGAACAGATGCGACTCAAGCAGTTGGGTGCCTACCTGCCACATGGGAGGTCCTGGGTTTGGTTCAGGGTGCCTCCTAAAGAAGACGTACAGACACAACAAGCTGATGCGATGAACAGATAAATGAGCAGACACAAAGAACAGACTGAACGATCAGGGAGCAGATGTGGCTCATGCAATTGGACACTCACCTCCCACATGGGAGGTCCCGGGTTCAGTTCCCGGTACCCTCTAAAGAAGACAAGCAGACAATGAGCAGACAGAATGAGTAGAGATAATGAGCAGAGACAATAAGACAGAGAAGGACCCATCTGGGGGGGGGGAGAGGGGGGAGAAAAAGGGACTTGTCTCTAGTGACACAAAATTACACTATCTTGACAGAAACAAACACTGCCACGTCTCTGTCCAAACTATTCCCTCTGCCTAGAAAGTCTTCCCCCTTTTCCACCAGGTAGTATCCTACAAAGGCCAGGTCATAAAATCTGTACACATCCAAGAAGAATTAATCTGTTCACAGAACACTTTGTTAACCCTTCTATAACACTGTGCATTAAAGGCTATAACATTTATCAGGCTCAAATAATAGTTATCTTGCTCTCATCAGGTAATCTGAGATTCCTGGAGGGTCAGGCTCTTGTCTAATTCATTTCTGTATCTTGGCACATAGCCCAGTGCCTGGCACATAGAGTCATTTGACCTGAATCAAATTCCATTTAACTAGTACCTCCTTGATCCAGGATAATACTGTTTTTGCTGATTTCTTACTAGCCTAGTGTCACAAAGCTAAAGCATTTCTGGTTTGGAGGGTGAAGGAATACTTGGCTATCTAGCCAATACCCAAGCCAAACCCTCAAGGAGGAAAAGTCCCCCTTACACACTCAGGCCATTTGGGTTACAGTGGTTTCTCCACCAGTTTGTCTATAACACACAGGTTACACTGAGGATGATGTGTGGATTAGTTGCCTGAAATTTTTTTCCACACCAAAATTCATCAGACTGAAGTTTTCTCCCCTTAACTCAGAAAATCAAGCCTTGACACTTAAGGCTAATTTGGAAAGCATTTTCTATCTGGATTCTCTTTATTATGATCCTTGCTGAGTCATTCTTTTCCTCCAGCACCTTTCTTCCCTTTACTACACACACACACACACACACACACACACACACACACACACGAAGCCCTGGAGACTTTTGTTTCTATTTCTCAAAGGAAATGTGAGCTTTACTAAGCAACTGTGTTGACTCAAGGAGCAGAGAAAAGTAGATGGGGGAGGGGAAGGATAGTTAATGCCCTAATAAAAAGTTCCTTCCTTCATCATAGCTGCTGAACTTAGTGAAGATACAAATTTTCTGGACCACAGAAGACTTATCTGCAAAATGGAGCTAAAATGCTAAGCCTACCTGAAGGATTTCTTGGGGAACCTCCCAGAGTCATGATTCTATAACTCCATTTTACACCCAAGAATGGAAATTTTAACATAGCTGAAATAGCTGAAATAGCTATTGGGTCAAATGAGATATCAAAGGGAAGATGTAAAATCAGAGCCTGAGAGCCAGGTACCCCCAAAACTGATTCTGATTTGCCTTAAACACTTAATTCACTGAATTTATATCTGTCTTTTCAATGGCAGGAAGCCATCGAGTATATATATATATTGGAGGGAAAAAAAGATCCTTAGCTTGAACATTAAAATGTTAAGAATACTAGAAACCCCATGATTCTGGTGTGAAGAACCAGTACAAACCTCCCGTTATTCTTCCCCTCCCCACTTTGTTAAAGGAACTAACACCCATAAAGCCTTTTAAAAATATCTCACAATCCTGTTTTTGCTGTGGGATTTTTTGGGGGGCGGAGGGATTGGAATCATT
Organism: Dasypus novemcinctus; assembly: GCF_030445035.2. Taxonomy (NCBI): domain Eukaryota; kingdom Metazoa; phylum Chordata; class Mammalia; order Cingulata; family Dasypodidae; genus Dasypus; species Dasypus novemcinctus. Next base: position 77,780,024 of record NC_080678.1, on the reverse strand, counting down.
ATCATGATATTAACAGAAATTATTTCTGAATGGTGAGATTACAAGCAATTTTTTTGTTTCTTTGAACATTTCTATGCTATCAAAAAATTCTACAATTAAAAATGCCCCACATGGATGAATCTGGAGGACATTATGTTGAGTGAAGCAAGCTAGACACAAAAGGACAAACACTGTATGATTGTGTAACTATGAACCAAATATATTGTGTAACATATTGCATGATTCAAGAAAAATTTGTATGTATCCAGTACATTTAATTGAGGAATGCATGTTTTTATTCTACTTTTTCTTTTTAGTTTTTAATTGTATTTTCAATTATTAAATGTACAAAGTAAAGGAAAAAAAAATTCCCAAATAAAAGAATAAAAATTTTTTTAAAAAGCCGCAATAAATTGTGGTTTGAAGGAAGTTATGACTGTTGACTCTCCTGCACTGAGGCCATCAAAGTCAAAAAGCTTCATAACCAAAAGGAGGAGACCCCACCATTCTCCCTCCCCATTAAAGTCGGGGTCAGGGGGCAGGTGAACATGATCAAACACGGGGCAGGTCTTGGAGCTTTAAATTTTTTAAAAATTATTTCTGGAAACAAAGCTAGAGCACCAGTCTCTCAGGAAGGCATGCAACCGAGTGCCCCAGATCCAGAGCAATTTAATGAAATTCTTATTTGAAATAGTGAAAATCAGACCAGCCCTTTCCTGCCTCCAAATTGAAAAAAAAAAAAGGAATAAAGTATGAAGGCCTAAGGCAAGACGCCAAACCCAGTTTCAGGATTTTAAAGAAGCCACTTCTCTTCAATTTTATTACATCAGGGGGTGTAAAGCTGGGCCTCATATCCCACTATTTAAATGCAAATCCCATAAAAAGCTAGTTGGCCCCACTCCAGGTGCACAGATCTCAAAGGAGCTCTGTTTCCGATGAAGACCCTGCTTCTAGCCCAAAGTCTCTCTTCTGGTTTCTTTGGGGGAAGGGAGAAAAGATACTAAGGCATCTCCCTCATACCCTGAAATTAATACTAACTGAAAAACTGTTTGCTTTCCCTCTTCTCAAATTCTGCCTGTTACCAGGTTTTTTGTTTTGTTTTTAAATAATTGGTTTATTTATTTTTAAAGATTTATATATATTTATTTTTTAATTTCTCTCCCCTTCCCCACCCTCCCTCCCAGTTGTCTGCTCTCTGTGTCCATTTGCTGTGTGTTCTTCTGTGTCCGCTTGTATTCTTGTCAGCGGCACCCGGAATCTGTGTTTCTTTTTGTTGCGTCATCTTGCTGTGTCAGCTCTCCGTGTGTGCGGCGCCATTCCTGAACAGGCTGCACTTTCTTCGCACTGGGCGGCTCTCCTTACAGGTCACACTTCTTGTGCGTGGCACTCCCCTATGTGGGGGACACCCCTGCATGGCAGGGGACTCCTTGTACATATCAGCACTGCGCATGGGCCAGCTACACATGGGTCAAGGAGGCCCGGGATTTGAACCCTGGACCTCCCATGTGGTAGGTGTACACCCTATCCGTTGGGCCACATCCGCTTCCCAGTTAACCAAGTTTTTAAGCTTAACAACAAGGACCAAGGACCCAGAGCTACTCTTACTCATCTGTATATCCTCCAGAATACTCCCTATAGCACCACTGAAAAGAAAATGGTTTGGGTAAACCTACAACTTCTCTAATAAATGAATGAATGAATGAAGAATAAATGAATGAATGAAAATGGTTTGGGTAAACCTACAACTTCTCTAATAAATGAATGAATGAAAATGGTTTGGGTAAACCTACAACTTCTCAAATAAATAAGTAAATAAATAAAAGAAAATGGTTTGATGAACAAAAATGTGATCAACAGGAGGACTAGATGTCCAAGTCAGTACCAACCTTGGTTTAGGACTAAACAGATTTACTTCATTCAGTATTCTAAAGGGTATCCAAATAAAATGGAAGAGGCTTTACAGAACTATATTTAATACAACCAGAGTATAACTTAGTGAACCCACCAATTTCAAAAACTGCTTTGGGTAAGAAAGACGAGGACACAAAGAGCTTGCAGTCTAGTGTTTTCAAAACAGCACAGGCTTCTTCAACAAATTCATGACAAGAAAAAGGAATGGGATGGAGACTATAAATTAAAAGACTTAGGAGACATGTTAACCAATGCGATGAAAAGTTTGAACCTTATTTGGATCTTAATTTTTTTTTCTCTCTTTATTTTTTAAAAAATGTTACATTCAAAAAATATAAGAGGTCCCCATATACTCCCCACCCCCTGGATCTTAATTTGAAAGAACCAAATGTAAACAAATTATGAGAAATTAGAGATACAATGGAAAAAAGAACAAAAGGAAAAACAGAAATATATGTGAATTTATGAAAAATTAACTTTTTTTTTTTTTTAACATTTATTTCTTTTCCCCACCCTCTTATTGTTTTTCACTTGCTGTGTCTGTCTTCCTTGTTTATGTAGGAGGCAGTGGGAGCCAAACCTGGGACCTCTGATGTGGGAGGCATGTGCTTAATTGCTTGAGCCACCTCCACTCCCTGCTTTTTTGTGTCTCTCACTATGTTTTTCCTCCCTACATCTCTTGTTGCAGCAACTCACCACGTCAGCTTGCTGTCTTCTTTAGGAGGTACCAGGAACCTGTTTCCTGCTTTGTTGTGTCTCTCATTATGTTTTTTTTCTTGTTGTGTCAGGTCACCACACCTGCCCCTGGCACCAGCTCATTGTCTTCTTTAGGAGGTACCAGTATGTGATCCAGTAACCTTCCATGTGGTAGGCAGGAACCCAGTTGCCTGAGACACATCTGCTTCCCTTAATTCTTTTTTTTAAGATTTATTTTTTATTTATTTCTCTCCCCTTCCCCTCCCCCCCTCCCCCCCGTCTGCTCTCTGTGTGCATTTGCTGTGTGTTCTTCTGTGTCCACTTGCATTTTTGTCAGCAGCATTGGGAATCTGTGTCTCTTTTTGTTACATTATCTTGCTGCATCAGCTCTCTGTGTGTGTGGTACCACTCCTGAGCAGGCTGTGCTTTTTTTCGTGTGGTATGGCTCTCCTTGCAGGGCCCACTCCTTGCATATGGGGCTCCCCTATGCGGGAGACCCCTCTATGGCATGGCACTCCTTGTGCGCATCAGCCCTGTGCATGGGCCAGCTCACCACATGGGTCTAGAGGCTCTGGATTTGAACTCTGGACCTCCTCTATGTTAGATGGATGCTCTATCAGTTGAGCCAAATCCGCTTTCCCCTTAATTTGCTCTTAAAATACCTTTACCTTTAAAAAAATATCAGTGTAAGGAGCAGATGTAGCTCAAGTGGTTTAGCATCTGCTTCCCATATACAAGATCCCCAGTTTGATACATACCTCCTAAAAAACAAAGAAAAGCAAACAACCAAACAAACGACAAAAGCAACTCTTAACTAGGGAGTGGCTGTAGCTCAGTGGTTGAGCACCAGCTTCCCAAGTACAAGGTTCAATCCCTGGAACCTCCTAAAAAAAAGTTTTAAAAAATCAGTATAGGGAACCGGTTGTGGCTCAACTGAGAGTGTCCACCTACCATATAGGAGGTCCAGGGTTCGGTACCCAGGGCCTCCTGACCCCTGTGGTGAGCTGGCCCAGGCTCACTGCTGCCATGCACAAGGAGTCCCATGCCACCTAGAGATGCCCCACACACAAGGAGTGCACCCTCCAAGGAGAGCCGCCCTGTGTGAAAAAAGCATAGCCCACTCAGGAGTGGCACTGGACACACAGAGAGCTGACGCAGTAAGATGATGCAACAACAACAACAACAAAAAAGCGAAATAGTTTCCCAGTGCCACGTAACAAGAATGCAAACGGAGGTGGCGGACTTGGCCCAGTGGTTAGGGCGTCCGTCTACCACATGGGAGGTCCGCGGTTCAAACCCCAGACCTCCTTGACCCATGTGGAGCTGGCCCATGCGCAGTGCTGATGTGCACGAGGAGTGCCGTGCCACGCAAGGGTGTCCCCCACGTAGGGGAGCCTCACACGCAAGGAGTGCGCCCCGTAAGGAGAGCTGCCCAGCGCGAAAGAAAGTGCAGCCTGCCCAGGAATGGTGCAACACACATGGAGAGCTGACACAACAAGATGACACAACAAAAAGAAACACAGATTCCCATGCCGCTGACAACAACAGAAGCGGACAAAGAAGACGCAGCAAACAGACACAGAGAACATACAACTGGGGTGGGGGAGAAGGGGAGAAAAATAAATAAATAAATAAAAATCTTTAAAAAAAAAAAGAATGCAAGCAGACACAGAAGAACACACAGCAAATGGACACGGAGCAGACAACAGGGGGGAAGGGGCGAGAAATAAATAAAAAAATAAATCTTAAAAAAAAAAATCAATGTATTAGATAAGTTCTATGATTTTCTTTTCCGCTCATGTAAAAACGTCTACTAACCCTCAGCTATCACCTCTTATAATAAAGCACATCTGGGTAGCAGAGTGCTTTTAAAATATCCTTGCTAATAAGACACAAAAACCTTTGTATTTTTTAAATAACATCTTTGAAGGAGAAAAATGTGTTTTCCTATAAATTCTGTCATACTTCCCCCTCAAAAAAAGAAAAAAAACAGAAAGATTCCAGGATTTTTTTCTTAAAAAAAAAAAACACAGGAATTTTAATGTAACATTCGAAATTAATTAATCAATTTAAAAAAAGAAACTGGAAGAAGTGAGAGGAGCCTTCAAGTAGATGGAGGCTACAAATTTTGGTGTAGCTATGAAAAAGGTCAAAATTAAGAAATTGTGACATTGTTCCTTATATGAGGACAAAGACTCACCTTGAGAATATTAAGACTAATTCTTTTTCCATTAAGTAACCTACTTTTCCTTCTACATACATAACATTACTGGGTTTGATTCATGTTCCTAAAACAGAAAATATAATATTATGTCTGAAAGGAACTTTGATTCATCTGTTCTTCTCCATTCTGTCAAAACATACTTGACAAAGAACCTGAAGCCCATGGAAGATGGGTGCCCAGGGTCCCATTGCTAGTTAGTGGCTGACCCAGGAATGAAGCACAGGAAACCTCCAGATTCCTGATCAAGAGCAGAAGTGGCAATATCTGGCCCACTGCTTTATTTTTATTTTTATTTTTTTATGGCCCACAAGCTAAGATTGGTTTTTCCATTTTTTTAATGTTTGGGGGAAAAAATCAAAAGAAGAGTAATATTTGCTGATATGAGAAAATCATATAAAATTCAAATTTTAGCACCTATAAAATAGTTTTATTGGAACATAGGCATGCTCACTCACTTATGTATGTCTATGGCTACTTGCATGCTACAAGAGCAGATCTGAGTGGTTGCAGCAGAGACCATGTGTTTTGCAAAACCTAAAATATTTCCTTTCTGGTCCTTGACAGAAAAAGTCTGCAATTCCCTGGTGTAAAGCTCTATCAGTGTCAGGACTACCTTATAGAACTGGGCCAGACATATGTAAAGAATTGTTAGTGCACAAACCATGGACCTCCTCCTGGGCCAATCCAGTTGATTCACATATTGGATGCTGCTGGAAGAGGGGAGAACTTGTAGCTGATCTGTGTGTCCTCCTGCCAACATGTTGAGCTGAGTTGAGGTAATTAAGTTTCTGCTCTCATAGCCCATACAATCATGAACGTCTCTGCTAAACCTGTCACCAGGGAAACCAATTAGTGCCAATTTTGACATGAAAGGTGTTTCCTAAGGCAGGACTTAGATCACCATCTCATTTCACACAATTTAGGATCACAAGGTTGACCCCTTGTAGATTGATACCAGGGCTTAAAATATGAAGGGCAGCCCTCTTAAGCAACCCCAGAGATCTCCAGCGTCCTTAGGAAAAGTGTCAAAGAATTCACCTCATTTTCTAGAATGAGAGTTAACACTTGCAGGGAGAAATAGCCAACAGGTCCTGTGAATTTAATATCCCTCTACAAGACCACCCTCAGATTTCCCATGGATAGTTACGGCAAGGGAAGCAGATTTGGCTCAACTAATAGAGCATCTGCCTACCGTATGGGAGGTCCAGGGTTCAAACCCAGGGCCTCCTGACCCATATGATGAACTGGCCCACTCGCAGTGCTGATAGGCGCAAGGAGTACCCTGCCACACAGGGGTGTCCCCTACGTAGGGGAGCCCCACATGCAGCAAGTGCACCCCACAAGGAGAGCCACCCCCCATGAAAAAAGTGCAGCCTGCCCCAGAGTGGCGCCACAGACACAGAGAGCTGACACAGCAAGATGATGCAACGAAAAGAGACACATTTCTGTTGCCGCTGACAAGAATGCAAGCAGACGCAGAAGAACACACAGTGAATGGACAGAGAGAGCAGACAATTGGGGGGGGGGGGAAGGGGAGAGAAATAAATAAAAAAATCTAAAAAAAACACAACTTTATCAGAGCCATGCTTAGTATTTCATTTCCTTAGAATTTAATTCAAGAGCACCAAATAGCAGACCCTCTATTTTAATTTCTGTGGAGTTAGAGACCCGTAGCCAAGGGTCAGTGAGTTCTCAAAACACTTTTTTTTAAAAACAAATCAATTTTATCAGCATCTGTTCATAAAACATACGATTCATCCAAAGTGTACAATCCATGGTATTTGGTGTAATCACAGAGTTGTGCATTTATCACTTCAAATATTATTAGAGCATTTTCATTATTTCAATAATATTAATAAATAAAAGACAAGAAAATTCACTTCTCAGTCTCTGTTTTCCCTGCTATACATAGCTGCTATTTCTGGTTATTTTTGCACAATTATTTATTTAGTTATTAAGCAGTTTTATTGAGATATATTCACATACCATATGATCAATCCAAAGTATATAACCAATGGCTTTTTTTTTTTTTTAATTTCTCTTCCTTTCCCCCTCCTCCCTCGCCCCAGTTGTCTGTTCTCTGTATCTATTTGCTGTGTGTTCTTCTTTTTGTCTGCTTCTGTTGTTATCAGCGGCACGGGAATCTGTGTCTCTTTGTTGTTGCGTCATCTTGCTGTGTCAGCTCTCCGTGTCTGCGGCGCCATTCCTGGACAGGCTGAACTTCTTTCGTGCTGGGCGGCTCTCCTTAGAGCATGCACTCCTTGCGCGTGGGGCTCCCCTACATGGGGAACACCCCTGCCTGTCACTACACTCCTTGCGCGCGTCAGCGCCGCGCATGGGCAGCTCCACACGGGTCAAGGAGGCCCGGGGTTTGAACCGCGGACCTGCCATGTGGTAGGCTGATGCCCTAACCACTGGGCCAAGTCCGCTTCCTACCAATAGCTTTTGGTATAACCAAAATGCTGTGCATTCTACACCCCTCAGCATGCCTTCCCTAACCCTTTATAACCACTAATCTAATTTCATCTTTATAAATTAATTTACATTTACATTTTATATAAATGGAATCATACAATATGTTACATAATATATTTAGTTCTTAGTTACCCAATTATACAGTATTTGTCCTTTTGTGTCTGGCTTGCTTCACTCAACATAATGTCCTCTAGGTTCAACCGTATTGTCATTTGCTTTATGACTTCATTTCTTACAGCTGCGTAATATTCCATTGCATGTGTATACCACTGTGTTTATCCATTCATCTGTTAATGGCCACCTGGGTTGTTTCCATTATTTGGCAATTGTAAATATTGAGCTATGAACATCAGTGTGGTCTGTTGCTGTCACTGCTTTCAGTTCTTCTAAGTATACCAGTAATGGTATTGCCAGGTCACATGGCAAGTCGACATTCAACTTCCTTAGGAACTGCCAAACTGTCCTCCACAGTGGCTGTACCATTCTACATTCCCACCACCAGTAAGTGTCCTGTCTCTCCACATCCTCTCCAACACTTTTAGTTCTCTGTCTTTTTAATAGTGGCTATTCTGATAGGTGTGAAATGAGATCTCATTGTAGCTCAAAACACATTTCTTAAAAATAAAAATGTTCTTTTGCTTAGGGGGAAAGATGGATTGAGCAAACAAAACTCTTACACAATAGCTGCTCTATTCCAGCGAAACACCACCGTAAAAACTATGACCTCATCCTGTCCCCACCAGGCTAGACATCCACCCTTGCCAGGCCTTAATGATACACTCCCCACCCCAACCCCAGCCAGAGTGGTGACTGTAAAAGCAAGTGGTGAACGGTGCTAAGGAGCCCTCCCTACTCGTGCAGTGTCGTGAAGAGGCCACGACCATGTGGGGAGCTTGGACTTTCAACCCCACCCAGCAGTATCAAGGTGCACTTCTGCCTCCCCACTGGGGTGGTATCAGAGGCAGCCTCATGGAGTGAGAGGACTTTCACCACAGAGCTGTTGTAAGAAGGCCAGCCCTTCCACAGAGTCAGCAAAGGCCAAACATAAAACAGTGAAGCAATAACAATGTGCCCCTCCACCTTCCAGTCAGGGTGGTATCAGTAGAGGCCTAGTGGAGAGCCTGAATTCCCAGCCTGGTCCAGCAGTTACAAGGTCTGCCTCCCACCCCCAACTCTGCCAAGGGAGCAGAGTGGATAACTTGGACTTCCATCCTTGTAGTAACAAGGCAGCACATGGCTTTACCTATGCAAGATTTAAATAAGATCCAGACTCTTATGATACCAAAATGTCCAGGTTTCAATTACAAAAAACTTATACCAAGAACTAGGAAGATCCCAACGTGAATGAGAAAAGACAACCAAGAGACATCAACACAGAGATAACATATAGTAGAATTATCTGACAAGGATTTCGAAGCAGCCATCACTAAAATGATTCAATGAGCAATTTAGAACATGCTTGAGGGATGCGGATGTGGCTCAAGCAGTTGAGTGCCCACCTCCCACATGAGAGGTCCCGGGTTTGTTTCTCAGTGCCTCTTAAAGAAAACAAACAAACAAGGAGCAGACAATGTGCAGACAGCAAGCAAAACAATGAGCAGACAACAAGTAAAAAAAAAAAAACAATGAGCAATCTGGGGGGGGAACTTTATTAAAAAGTACATGCTTGAGAGAAGTGGATGTGGCTCAATCAATTGGGCTCCTGTGTACCATATGGGAGGCCCTGGGTTTGCTTCCTTGCGAAAGCAAGCCAGCCCGTGCCTGTGGAGAGCTGATGATGGCCTGGGCCAGCAGAGAGCTAACAGCCCCCACCCACGGGAGAGCTGGTGCAGCAAGATGACACAACAAAGGGAGGCAAGCAGACACAGAAGAACACGCAGCGAATGGACACAGAGAGCAGACAGCGAGCAAGCGGCAAGGGAGGGGGGATAAATAAATAAAACAGATCTTTTAAAAAAAAAAAGAACATGCTTGAAACACAAAAAAATAGTCAAGGCAAAGAAATATATAAAATCTCAGCAGAGAAATAGAAGATACAAAAAATAATCAAATAAAACTTTTATAAATAAAATTGATAATATAGAGAATAAAAACTCAATGGATGACCTAGGCTTTTACTTCTACATACACCCCAGAGGAATGAAAACATGTTAAGCAAAAACTTGTACACAAATGTTCATAGCAAACAACCCAAAAGTCCATCATTGAATGAATGAATAAACAAAATATGGTATTGTATACTACGGAATATTACACAGTCATAAAAAGGAATGAAGAGCTGATATATGTTACAACATGGGTATTGAAAACATTAAGCTAACTGAAAGAAGTCAGATACAACAGTTCACACATTGTATGATTCTATTTATGTGAAATGTCTAGAATGGGCAAATCTATAGAGACAGAAAGTAAATTAGTGGTGCCCAGCAGGTGGGGAAAGAGGGCAATGGAGAATAAGTGCTAATGGGTGGTGAAAACGTTCTAGAATTTGATAATGGTGATGGTTGCACCACTCTGGAAATATACTAAAAACTGCAGAATTTCACTATTTAAAACGGATGAATTTCATGACATGTGAATTTTATCTCAACTTGTAAGGCTCTCAAATTCCTGGCCTGAGATGACTTAGAAAGGATGGGAAGGAGGGGCAGTGGGCAGGGATCAGCTATTCCTGGAGACAGCCTGGGAACCTCACTCCATCACACCAATGCTAAGGCTGCCCTGGTTTGAGGGGCAGGTTGGGGCCCTCTATGGTCTCCCTTGCCCTGATCTTAAAAAGAGAACGAGAGAGAGAGAGAGAGGAGAGAGACATAGACCTATACACACATTGTACCAATGTCAAATTCCTGGTTTTGATATTGTACTATAATTATGTAACATTAACTCACTGGGGGAAAATGAGTAAAGGGTTTAAAGGTATCTCGCTGAACAATCTTTGAAACTTCCTTTAAATCTATTTCAAAATAAAGCGTTTTGAAAAAATATTAGACTTAAATTTTACTTTAGGTAAAGTGAAAATGAATTGCTGAACTTCAGATGTTTTTTGTTACCACTAGAGTTATTTTTTTAAAAGAACTCTCTAGACAGATTAAGATCACAAAAAAATGTAGAAGTAAGTGAATTTCAATGTTAGATGGTAACTAGTGTTCCTTTATTATGAAAGATGAGGAAATTAGGATACCTTTTAGTTTTCATTATATTATTTTTACACTATTAAGATTATTTTAAATTAAAATTGTAAGTGAAATTTCCAAAGTTTTATCAACTGGTAGTTTTTCCGTTTGTTTTTTTAAAGATTGGTTACCTATGTGCTATTCTGAGTTGGCTCATGCTTGAGAATATCTGTTTTTTTGCCTTATTCTTAAAGGATAACTGGCTAGATGATTCTATTGTAGACTATGTTTTAATAGTCTTCTGACATTGAGGCAGGAGAACAGGGAACCTGGAGCATGTGAAGAATCAGGTATTTAGAAACCTGGGGCAGATAGTCACTTATCTGGAGATCTGAAGCATGTTATCTAGAGATCTGAGGCAGGTGGAGAATCACTTATCTAGAGACCCGAGGCATGTGGATAAGAGGTTACTGAGATTTCCAAGATACCTGCTCACAAGAGAGAGAAGCCTAAAGTTACTTATCTAGTAATCTGGGCGTGGCACAAGGATTTATAGGATGTCAAGAACCCCTCAAGGTAGCTCTCCACTGGGAGGCTACCCCGTGTGCCTCTTAGCACATGCACCACCCACTTATTCCTGCTTTCCTTCCTTTAACGCTATTTAATAAACAATCTTGTTGCCCAGTTCAGTCCTTGACTTCTTTCCTGCAATCAACCAAGAACCCTCTCCGTCAACAACATTAGGAGCAGAGAAGTCTCAGAACACCCTGAATTTTCCCTGACCATTTGATTCCATCATTTCCTCCAGCATCACTTTTGCTAGGTTGAACCATATGAAATTGCCATTTTTGTAGGTCAAAAATGATTGAAGGAAGCTGATTTGGCTCAACGGATAGAGCGTCTGCCTACCACAGGGGAGGTCCAAGGTTCAAACCCAGGGCCTCCTGATCCGTGTGATGAGCTGGTCCATGTGCAGTGCTGATGTGCGCAAGGAGTGCCGTGCCACTCAGGTGTCCCCCACGTAGGGGAGCCCCTTGCGCAAGGAGTGTGCCCCGTAAGGAGAGCCGCCCAGAGTGAAAACAAAAAAAGTGCAGCCTGCCCAGGTATGGTGCCACACATGGAGAGCTGATGCAGCAAGATGAGACAACAAAAAGAGACACAGATTCCGGGTGCCGCTGGCAAGAATATAAGTGGACGCAGAAGAACACACAGCAAATGGACACAGAGAGCAGACAACTGCGGGGGTGGGGGTGGGGTGGGGAGAAGAGAAATAAATGAAAAAAAAAATCTTAAAGTGATATTTTAAAAAAATTATTATTACAATTACATATGGTTGAATCTAATATATTCTTTTCCATTTTATTTTGCGTAATTTCCTAAAGGCTCTTAGGTTCCTGGTTTTCAATTGTGTTCATTTTATTGCTTTTAATGAAACTTTCTCTTATTTAATTTTTTTTCATTCCCTCCCCACCCCCAGTTGTCTGCTCTGTGTCCATTTGCTCTTGCTCTGCACTCTTCCATGACTGCTTCCATCCCCATCAGCCGCACCAGGAATCTGTGTTTCTTTTTGTTACATCATCTTGCTGCGTCAGCTTTCCATGTGTGCGGCACCATTCTTGGGCAGGCTGCACCTTCCTTCGTGCTGCGCAGCTCTCCCTACAGGGCGCACCCTCTGCACATGGAGCTTCCCCATGCAGTGGACACTCCTGCGTGGCAGGGCACTCCCTGCACACATCAGGAGTGCGCGTGGGCCAGCTCCACACAGGTCAAGGAGGCCCGGGGTTTGAACCGCGGACCTCCCATGTGGTAGGCGGACATCCTAACCACTGGGCCAAGTCCGCCTCCAGATGTGAGGTTATTGCTGAAGAAACAGCATATCAGTTTCTGATTAGTTGAACATAGCTATATCACTTTTATACTTTATTTACCATAAAGTTTTTCCAAAAATAGTATAGTGTCTCAAATAATTTTGAGGAAATTTCCCTGAATTCCAGTTCATTATGAAGAGAATCCAAATCTTATTTTAATTTGGTACCTAGCATGCAAACTAAGTGTAGCAATGCAACTTTTTTTCCCCTCTTTTCTTTATTAAGTGGGACTTCAGCTAGTGGTTGCATGGTTCTGCAGGCAAACATTTCTCTAAGTGTACGTATAACTGTTCTGGTTCTCTGCCTCAGTAGTCTCATTTGCATATCATGTAACCTTAAAAAGTGATTGAGGGATACATGACTTAGCACAGTAAGGACTTGGTTAGGACAAGGGTAGAATCATACTGAAATAATATTAAGATTATTCGTTATATTATGAAACAAATTAGATTTTACAAAATAAGTTTATCATTTTTATATCCACCTTATGACTAAAAATATCTCTCTTGTTTACACAAGATTTCAGTTATAACAATGTTTTTTCTTTTTTTAATAATATTTTTTCTTATCTCAACTTTCCTTGTTCTGATTTATCTTTCCTCTATCATTTTCTCCATTAAAATTTGAATGTATACACATTTTCATTTGACAAAGTGTAGTTTTGAAGGTACATAGCTAAGGTATGAGAATCTTTGCCTTGACCTGGAAGAAAGAAAATGACTATTTATAGGATACATACTGGGAAACGGACTTGGCCTAGCGGTTAGGGCGTCCATCTACCACATGGGAGGTTCGTGGTTCAAACCCCGGGCCTCCTTGACCCGTGTGGAGCTGGCCCATGCGCAGTGCTGATGCGCGCAAGGAGTGCCGTGCCACGCAGGGGTGTCCCCTGCGTAGGGGAGCCCCACGCGCAAGGAGTACACCCTGTAAGGAGAGCCGCCCAGCGCGAAAGAAAGTGCAGCCTGCCCAGGAATGGCGCCGCCCACACTTCCCGTGCTGCTGACGACAACAGAAGCGGACAAAGAAACAAGACGCAGCAAATAGACACAGAGAACAGACAACTGGGGGATGGGGGGCAATTAAATAAATAATATATATATAAAAAAAGGATACATACTTGAGGAATAATACATAATTGTTCAAAGTAATTTGCTATAATAATACAGTCCTTTTATAAATGGCAAGAATTTTAAGCTGGGCAAGTTGGCAATTAAGTAGATTAGGTCTTTTTAAATTGCTAGGAACAGGAAAAGACAGAGTGGCTCTGACCCTAGAGTTTAGACTTTCAGTTCTGCTGTTAAACTTGAACATACCTCCACCCCTCTGGACCTTCCCCAAGCGTAGGACATGTCTGCTGGAGCAGTGCTGAACGCTTCAGGAAGGTAAGAAGCGTAGGGATCACAGCGTCTATCTCTGGGCCTCAGTTTCCTAAGGTAATCGTTATATGCGGACTCCTGGAGGTCCAAGGCAACCAAGAGCTAAACACGCCCAAGCCTTAACACAGAAACAGCTATGGAGTTAAGGCTTAGTTTTAGAATGGCAGGATTCTCATTTTATTCCAAATTCAGGTTTGTATAGTGATGGTTGGTTGGCAGGTTCTCTTCTGGAAATAACAGCTCAAAGATTAAACCTTCCCCTCCTGGAAACGTTTCCAAGCCAAGCGAATGCCTCCTGAGTTTCCTAAGCGAGTTAAAACCCTGAGGTAAGTAACAGATGGATTTGGGAAATGGCATATGTGCAGCTCAAGGGTAATGTACTTTATCCTCTATGGAAGAATGGTTCGAAGTAGATTTTCCTTTAATTAAATATTTATGTTATAGCCAGAAACAGCAAGAGGTCTTTGTGTGGCCAGGGATTAGTTTACGACAAGTCTTTCTGTTTAAGAAAGAAAATGGATGGCCATTAAATATTAATTCTTAACATGTTAGAAGTAGATTCTGCTCTTTCTCTGCCTGAAGGAAGAAAAAAAGGCTAGAGATAACCAGTGAGCTGCCTTTGGAAACAAAATCTTGTAAAAAGATTGGGAGGCCAGGCTTAATTAGGAAGCAGATCTGAAATTTTACAGAGGTCAGATGACAGGAAACACGGAATCTTTTGACATTTATCTGGGGACCCAGAAAAAAGAATTTGATTTTTTTGTTACCTGTTCTCACTTTCAGAATGGAGAAAATAACACAGTTCACTGAAGCATAGATTACTAATTGCTGTGTTAATTTTCCAAACTCTTTTTTTTTTCAAGGTTTATATATTTACTTACCACCCCCCCTTCCCCTCCTTTCCGCCCTGTTGTTTTGCTCTCTGTATTGTCTTGTCGTCTCATTTTCTGTCCTCTAGGATCCTGGAGACCTCTGATGTGGAGAGATGTTCCCTGAAATTGTGCCACCTCAGTTCCTGGTTTCTGCTGCGCTTCACTTTGACTCTCCCCTTGTCTCTCTTTTGATGCATCATCATCTTGCTGTGTGACTCACTTGCGCAGGGCACTGGCTCACCATGTGGGCAGTCGTGCGGGCACTGGCTCACCACGCAGGCCCTCATGCAGGTACCGGCTTGCTGTGCCGGCACGCTTTCTCTTCTTTGTTTTCACCAGGAGACCCCAGGGATCAAACCCAGGTCCTCCCATATTGTAGGCGGAAGCCCTATCACTTGAGCCACATCTGCTTCCCTCCAAACTCTTATATGACCTTTGCAAAGGAGAATTTTCATAGCAAATTATTCCCAATACTAATTTGTCTATCTTGAATATGAAAACCAAGAATGATCACGAATCAGAGCATGCAAATTGCTAATATTCAGTCTCCACAGATATGAAAAGTTTTTTAAAAGTTTCTAAAGCCAAGATTAGTGTTTTTTCTTTTTTTTTCTTTTGGAGGTACCAGGGACTGAACTCAGGACCTTGTCCATGCAAAGCAGGCACTCAGCCATGGAGCTCCATCGGCTTGCTCCCCAATGAGAGTTGGTTTTGTTTGTTTTTAGGAGGTACTGGGGATCAAATCATGGACCTTGTACATGGGAAGTAGGCACGCAACCACTCAAGTGACATCCACTACCCTAGCATTTTTTTAAAAGATTTTATTTTTCCCCACCCCCTTTTTGTTTGCACTTGCTGTGTGTTGTGTCTTAGGAGGCACCAGGAACTGAACCCGGGAACTCTGATGTGGGAGGGAAGGGCCTAATTGCATGAGCCACCTCCGTTCCCTGCTTTGTTGAATCTCTCATTATGTTTTTTTCTTCTTGTGCCTCTTGGTGCATCATCTTGTGTCAGCTTGCCACACCTGTCCATGATACTCACTTGCTGTCTTCTTTAGGAGGCACCAAAACAAAACCATGGACCTCCCCTGTGGTAGGTGGGAGTTCAATCTCCTGAGCCACATCTGCTTCCCTCCCCTAGCATTTTATTTATTTTTAAAGATTTTTCTTTATTTCTCCCCCCATCTCCTTGCTGTCTGCTTTCTGTGTCCATTTGCTGTGCGTTCTTCTGTGTCTGCTTGTCTTTAGGTGGCACTGGAAACCAATCCTGGGACCTTCTGGAGTGGGAGAGAGGCACTCAATCTCTTGTGCCACCTCAGCTCCCTGGTCTGTTGCATCTCTTATTGCCTCTCCTCTGTGTTTCTTTTTGTAGTGTCATCTTGCTGTGCCAGCTTTCCACTTGGGCCAGCTTGCGCATGGGCCAGCACTCCGCTTGGGCCAGCTTGCTGCTCAGGCCAGCTCGCTGCACGGGCCAGCTTGCCTTCACCAGGAGGACACAGGAAACACACCCTGGATCTCCCATATAGTAGATGGGAACACAATCACTTGGGCCACATCTGCTTCCCACCCCTAGCATTTTAATAATAACCTCTATTTAATGACTTCCTGTAGGTCACATTTAAAGTTATTCCCTGAACTTCTAGAGCAACACTACAATATCAATTATTGTTGGAACCACGTGTTATGTAACCAATGGTGAAAGAGCACCTGATTTACTAGTTGATAAGTTTTAGGGCAATGGTCAAGAAAATTCAAATAAATGCTAATGTGCAAAAAAAAATGTATTTGGAAAAGTGTTCAATTATGAACCTAAATTAATCCCCTCAATTTGAGAACCCAGACATGCTTCTTCTATAGGTACCCCTAACCACATGTTAACAATAATGAAACTGCAGTAGTGCAATAAAGAAGAAAAATAAATGATTATATGATTTACTTTGATGTTAGGTCCAGGGAACATGAGAGCTAACACTGGTGAAGTGGAAAACCATCTGCTCTTAAGATAGTATATAACAATGCCAAGAGTCAAACACTTAAAAGCAGACTTCACAATACTTTTAAGGTTTAAATGTCTTGTAAATAATAGATACTATAATAACCACTTAGAAAATATGAGGGAAAAAAATGAGAGAGAAGCAAAAAAGCTACAGTTCCTGCAGTAGAGCCCATGAGGATTTTTTTTTAAAGATTTATTCGCTCCTTTCCCCTCCTCTGCCTTTTTTTTTTTTTTTTTTTTTTGCTGTCTTTGTTGTCTCCTCTTCTCATTTTCTCTCCTCTAGGATTCACCGGCATTTGATCCTGGAGACCTCTGATGTGGAGAGAGGTACCCTGTCAATTGCACCACCTTAGCTCCTGGTTTCTGCTGTGCCTCACCTTGACTTTCCCCATCTCTTTTGATGTGTCATCATCTTGCTGCATGACTCATTTGCGTGGGGCACTGGGCACGCTTTTTCTTCTTCATCAGGAGACCCCCGGGATCGAATCCAGTTCCTACCACATGGCTGGTGGAAGCTCTATTACTTGAGTCACATCTGCCTCCCCCATGAGGATTTTGTTTCTATGAGAAGGAAGCTCTCCTTACGGATTCATATACTTTCCTCTTTTTTTTATAGCTTTTTAAAAAAGATTTATGTATTTATTTATTCACTACCCCCCTCAATTGTCTGCTCTCTGCATCCACTGTGTGTTCTTCTGTGTCTGCCTGTCTTTAGGCAGCACCAAGAACCAATCCTGGGACCTTTGGAGTGGGAGAGAGGGGCTCAATCTCTTGTGCCATCTCAGCTTCCTGGTTCGCTGTGTCTCTTACTTTCTCTCCTCTGTGTCCCTTTTTGTTGCATCATCTTGCTGCGCCAGCTCTCTGCTAGGGCCAGCTTGCTTTCACCAGAAGGCCCCAGGAATTGAACCCTGGGCCTCCTACATGGTAGATGGGAGCCCAATTGCTTGAGCCACATCGACTTCCCTCAAATACTTTCATGATCAACATTTCTTATCATACAAAGACTCACAAAAACTTAGGATCTTCTATGGAAAATGCATATTCTTTATAAGCACTGGCTTGCAAGCCTGTGTAACTCAGTGGTTGAGCTCTGCCTTCTCACATACAATGCCCTGGGTTCAATCCCTGGTCCTGGAAATTAAAAAAAAAAAAAAGCACTGGCTTTACTTAATAGTCTTGAGTTCACCTATTTATATGCAAGAGTACTGCTGGAGCAATGGTGAATACTCCAAGAAAGCAAGAAGCTTGTGGATTATAGGGTGTAACTCTGGGCCACAGTTTCCTATGATGATCTTTATCTGCAGACTGTTGGAGGTCCCAGGTAACCAAGACATTATCAAGCCTTAAGACAAAAGCAAATTAACTGTGGAGCTGAAGGCTTAACTTTAGAACGGCAGGAGTCTCCTGATTATTCCAGCTATGTATAGGGAGGGTTGGTTGGCTGGTTCCAAGCAACCTCAGAGGCCCACTAGAAATTATATCATGAAGGATTTTGATCTTTTTTAAACAATTAAGACCGTTTAAAGTTGACAGTTATTTTACTAAACTGGTGTAATATACTGCAGTCTCCATCTTTAGTTATTAATGTTTCTTGGCACACTTACCACCACATACCAGGAATTAGTCATTTATGGGGAGGGGGAAGCACAGAATTGGTGAGGAAACTGTAGAAGAATATTTTAATAGGCCTTCTATCTTTTTTTTTTTTAAGATTTTATGTATTTCTCTCCCCTTCCCCCCCACCCCCGTTGTCTGCTCTAGTGTCCATTCCCTGTGTTCTTCTGCATCCACTTGCATTCTCAGTGGCACTGGGAATCTGTATACCTTTCTGTTGTGTCATCTTGCTGTGTCAATTCTCCTTATGTGCGGTGCCACTCCTGGGTGGGCTGCGCTTTTTTCGCGAGGGGCGGCCCTCCTTGCAGTGTGCATTCCTTGCACGCGGGGCTCCCCTATGTGGGGGACACCCCTGCATGACAAGACACTCCTTGTGTGTGGCAGTGCTGCGTGTGGTCCAGCTCACCACAAGGGCCAGGAGGCCCTGGGTTCAAACTCTGGACTTCCTATATGGTAGGCGGACGCTCTATAAATTGAGCCACATCCGCTTCCCCCTTCTATCATTAAGTTCTAAAACAGTTTCTCCTATAACACACTTTTTAATTTTACTCAATTTTAAATTAAGCTATCTCACACTAACAAATCAAATTAAAATGCTTAAATATTTTTGATTAATAAATGCCTGCAAAACTACCAGAAGTTGAACCTGCATTTCAGCCCACCTAGCTCTAATATCAGATCTTCAAACTGTAGATTCAGGCTCATCAGGTTTCTGAGCTAAACCATACTGTGCCTGATATGTTCAAGGAGTTGATCACAACAATGAATGGGATTTATATTTCAATTTCCTAAATGTGGTGAGAACACAAATGCCCTCATCAAGTTCTAGTCTTCACTGTATATATGTGGAGATAAGCCTCTTCCTTGGCTCCTGGTCTCACCCAAGTTGTTTGCTGAACTTGGAGCTCAGCCCTGCATCCTGTACCTCTTTGACTGAGGCCTTAATAGTCTGTAAAATCCACTCTACTTTAGGGGATGGACTCTGCCCTGCATGGCCCTACCACGAGCTAAGGTCTAATTCAAATTGATAAACTTCTCTGAACTAAGATAATCTGTCTGATTTTCAGTAATCCTGCTACTGCCTGGAAGACTACCATCCATTCCCCGCTCTCTCTATTCTGGTCATACATTTGCATGGTAAAGTCAGCCAGTATACAGGAATCTGGACAACTAGCCACCCCTGGGTAGGGTGTAGGGGGAACAGGAGTTAGGATGCTTACCATGTCATCAGTTCTACTGATTACTGACAGACTCTAGGTTCCTCAGTTCCTATTCCTTGAAACTGCAATATCTCAAGGGCAATGCAGTGTTGCTGCCATTTGGTGTGAGTTCCTACAACTGTCCACGTCTGTCAGGCACAAGCCTCATGCCTGGCTCTTCCACAGCAGGCCAGTTGCTGCTGGAGAGCAGCGGTTAGTATCCAGACCAGGGGATGCTACCAGGTGGAGGGATGGAACCAGAGGAGCCACCTGGTGGTGAGGCCATAAGGGAAGTTTATGAAAAGACTGGAGGTAAAGAAAATTAGGCAGACTCTTGGGCATATTTGAGAAACAAGGCTGAAAGCATATATATGCCTATGTTCTTACAGTCACTGAAAGAAAGACTGGGAAGATTCTGTTAATACAGGAAGAAAGTGGTTCAAAATAGATGTAATCAAGGTTCTCCAGTGTCACAAACCTGCACATGAAGAGTATCTGGAAAAACTGAAACTGGGTTGTTCTCCTACAAATGGAAATTCCATAGTCCCTTCCCTTCCAGATGTTTTGTAACTGCTGCACAGACCTCTGAGTTGCCATCTAGTATAAGATGAGAGAACTGGGAGAACCTCTAATACCATGTCATCTCACAGAGAAAGAGGCTTATTTTCCCTAGCAAACAAACATCTAAATGACACTTGCCAACTATCTGAATTTGCCATACAGGGTTTTCAAACAGTTTGCATGCTTTTCAGATGCTTTCAAATATTTAAGTGTAAAATACTTTAATAAGCCAAAGCCATGAAAAATTATTTTTAGATGCCTTAACTGTGGCACCACCCTCACTTTTTTTATGTGTGTGGTCAGGTTAACTTACTTGTGGGTATATTTTCACCCTAAATTCTTTTCTCATTCCACAGCATTAATGTCCTCAACAAATCCTTCTGTGGCAAGAATTGGTTAAAAAATTTCTTGGTATTGAATAAATTGTACATCCATTCCAAAATCTGTTTCATAGAATCACAATAATTGATAAATTCCAGATTTCAGTAACTATCTTATTATGAAAACTATATTCATAGAATTTGATTTAGTATGCTCAGTGCCAGCTCCCTTTATCCATCTCTCTTTGCACAGAATACCCTAGGAACCATATTTCTCCCAAGATGAATTGCTTTTAAAATACATTTTGGGAAAGCAGATGTGGCTCAAATGATAGGGCTTCCACCTACCATACGGGAGGACCCAGGTTCGATCCCTGGGCCCTCCTGGTGAAGAAGAAGAAAGCGTGTCTGTGTGACAAGCCAGTGCCCGTGTGGTGAGCTGCCTGCACGGTGAGCCATGCAGAAAGACGCAACGAAAGTAAGATGAAGGGGAGAGCCAAGGTGAAGTGCAGCAGAAACCAGGAACTGAGGTGCTGCAGCTAACAGGGAACCTCTCTCCATATCAGAGGTCCCCAAGTTCAAATCCCAGTGAATTCTAGAGGAAAAAAATGAGACCAAAAAGAGAAATACAGATCACACAGCAAATGGATATAGAGAGCGAAAACAGCAGGGCAGGGGGAGAGGAGAGGAGGGAAGGGGAGGGGGAAGGGGGGGAAATAAATCTTAAAAAAAACCCACCCATATATATTTTTGAAAGATTTCTCTCCCTTTCCCCCCTCCCCCCATTGTCTGCTCTCTGTATCCATTTGCTGTGTGTTCTTCCGTGTCCACTTGTATTCTCATCAGGCAGCACTGAGGATCTGTGTCTTTTTGTTGCATCATCTTGCCGCGTCAGTTCTGTGTGTGTGTGGCGCCACTCCTGGGCAGGCTGTGGTTTTGTGCGGGGGGGTACCCTTACACATGGGCATCCGAGTGGGCCAGCTCACCACACTGGCCAGGAGGCCCTGGGTATTGAACCCTTTGACCTTCTATATGGTAGGCAGACACTTTGTTGAGCCACATCCGATTCCCCATATTTTGTTTTTGAATATAGTGACACCTGTTTGGTTAAACTTTCCTGCCTGCTAATGACCACAGGATTGGAGTTTAACCTTTAAATGCTCAAGCAGTGATGACAGTGTTATAGCTGAGTAAAATAGCTTCCTTGTTCAGCTGTTACAGATTTACATTGTTAGGGCACCTTAGAATGCCTCATCTTTTATAGATTGCCAATAGGTATTATTTATCATATAACTAAATTGGGGCACTATTAATGTGCCCTGAACTAAGAATTACTGTCTTATCCTTGCCTTCTACTCACTTAAAATCAAGAATCTCATTTAAAACACATAGGTACCTTTTCTGAATCTCCTGCACTTCCCCCAAATCAGAAATGAGGTAGAAGGAAAAAACCTTTTAGATGGGTTCGGTTCCCAATGCCTTCTAAAGAAATAAGGAAGCTGAACAGCCACAGCAAGTGCAAACAGTGAAGGGGTGGGGAGAAATTTTTTAAAAATCTTAAAAAAAGATGTAGTAGGATGGGGGGTAAGAGATCCTTTTATATGTAGACTTAATCTGCCTTTTGTAAATATTGTTGTAACTGGTCAGCAAGAATAGAAAATAGCGCATTTTGTTTCACTAATTGTTAACTTTAAAAAAATATATAACTGCTGCTAAAAAAGAGTGCTTTTACATATAAGGAAAGTTGGTACCACATTTTCAAAATGAGATCTTGTGCCATAAAAGGCAGCTGAACTAAACATAAGCTGTAGTTCACAAATTAATGGTATAACAGAAATGTGTACAGTAGAAAATAACCAATGACATTTCATTCTAAATTATGTAATGTGATCAAATATGATCATGCAGAAATTTATATTTTTCTTTGTACAGAGGTTACATATTCTGGGTGTTTTTTAAAAAAGGAAACATTAAAAACTCTACAACTGACACTTATCAGTCTTCAATGGGCTAGGATTTTTTGTTTTCCAGTAACCTCTTAAATTTCTTTAAATATACACTTTACACAGCAGAGAAAGAGGATTGTTTTCGTATATGAGAAGACTGCTTCCACTTGAAATGCTGTCACAAAAACGTGGGGGATGGATTTCTCTTATATGTGATATTCTTGAGATAATAATGCATGATCTTATTTTATAAACTCTTGAACTAGGTATTTGACATGTATAATATACAAAGTATTGATGTATCAACCATCTCTTACTTAAAAAGTTAGCCTATAAATATTGTTGTATAAGTTTCTTTGGTCAGAAACATTTGGACTAAGTAGTATACTGGGGCAGGATTTTCTTCAGTGCCATTTAGCAAACAACTGTCTTTAGTCAAGTCCCCAGATCTCTACTTGTATAATGCAAAAGAATACTTTACAGTTGTTACACTTCGAATTCACTGAGGGTTCTTCTGGAACTCAGTCTAGCAAAATTAGAGTGAAGAGCCTAAGGAAACTTATTTCTCTTAAGAGAAAAACCCAACATCTTCAAGGTAAACAGTTGAATCTACTACAGATAAGGTCTACTATCCCAACCCTCCAAAGTTTGCAGTGTTGGGATTGTCATTTATGCTTTTGTGTGGTAGTTAGATAAAACTGGCTAGCTAACTTTTCAGTCCCACATGCCTCCCAAATAAGAAACAGAAAAGCACTAAAGATTTGCAGACATGAGGTAGAAACCGTCCTGCATGTTCTATAAACAGGTAACATTTTCCAACCAAGCATGTGCCATTCAGTTTTCTGTTTATCACACTATTGTATAAATCACTGAAGGGGAAAATTATTGTTGTACACATTTTGAATTGCTTTGCATGGTCTCATTTGAGATAATTGGTATAAGAATTTCGATTTTTAAAATTTGGAAACAATGAAAAAAATGGAAATTTAGTTTTCTAACAGAAAAAAAAAAAGCCTCAAAGTTAAGCCTGCACATTTCTAATTAGTTGTCATCTCAGAAGCACTTGCAGAAGGGTCTAAAGTGGAAAAAAGGCTCTCTGTCTTTAATACATAGAAGTACAGAAGATGAGATGGTGGAAGTGGTTTTGGCCTAATTTTTACCTGAAAATTAAATATATGGAAACTTTTCATTTTGTTATGTGACATTCAGCCAACTGATAAGGCTTCAAAGATTACACCAAGTTCAAATATATCTCCCATCCTGAATATTCCTAAAAATAGTAAAATCAAATGACAAGTTTGAGGGTTTATTTAGGTTTAAAGCTGTTAGATTTTTTTAAAAAGCTGAAACTTTAGAATTTTTCTTTTCAATTATAAAGGTAAAGTTCTCAAACTAAATTATGCATGTATCTATTCCCAGACTTAACTGTGTAGTTTCTCTCTCCAGAACCCAGATAAATATTCCATGGAGTGACATCTTAGGAACACACCCAATTCAGCTGAGTAAGCTTTCTCTTGCCTTTTACCTTGCTTATTCAAAGCAATTCCTATGTGAGGATCTAACGAGGTCCCAGGTTTGGTTCCCAGTGCCTCCTAAGAAAAGACAAGCAGACAACAAGCAAACAGATAAGAGAGCCATCTTGGGAGGTGTGGGGGGTGTGAGGGGAGCAGTTGTGATTCAGTGATTGAACAAGCTCCTGCTTTGCACGTGCAAGGTCCTGGGTTCAATCCCTAGTACACCTTAAAAAAAAGATGAGTTGTAAACAAAGGCTTTCAATTCTAGGTTATCTCCACATCCCCAGCCTGGGTTAGTTTTCTGCCTTAGTTTTTTTTTTTAAAGATTCATTCATTTATCTTCTTCCTCCCCCACACTCCACCCCCTAATTGCACCCTCCATCCCCTCATGGTAGTGCTGTCTGCTTTGTGTTCATTCACTGTATGTTCTGCTTTTCTTCTCTTAGGCAGCACCGGAAACAACCCGGGAACCTTACAGAGTGGTAGAGAGGTGCTCAATCTCTTGTGCCACCTCAGCTCCCTGGGTTGCTGCATCTTGTTTTGTCTTCTCTCTTTGTTGCGTCATCTTGCTGCACCAGCTTTCCATGCATGGGCCAGCTTGTCTTCACCAGGAGGCCTTGGGAATCAAACCCTGGACCTCCTATATGGTAGAAAGGAGCCCAATCACTTGAGCCACATCTGCTTCCCTGCGTCAGTCTTAAAGGGACCTAGTCTTCATCCTCTGTGGTTAACTCAATAACATGTATCCTCTTTGAGGCAAAAGGGAAGATTCCAGGACAACAATGTGGGAGGCAGGTGCCCAACTGCCCTAGCCATATCCACTCCACCCCCCCCTTTTTTTTTGCCCGCTGTCTGCCCATTGTTTGTCTTCTTTAGGAGGCACCGGAAACTGAACCCAGAACCACCATGTGGGATGCGGGCACCCAACTACCTGAGCCATATTTGCTCCCACTCATATCTGTTTTTTTGTTGTTGTTGTTGAATCATCTTGTTGTGTCAGCTCTTCGTGTTTGCAGCGCAATACTTGGGCAGGCCATACTTTCTTTCCCGCTGGCTGGCTCTCCTTACAGGGCACACTCCTTGCACTTGGGGCTCCCCTATGCAGGAAACATCCCTGCGTGGCAATGCACTCCTTGCACGCATCAGTGCTGCGCATGGGCCAGTTCCACAAGGGTCAAGGAGGCCTGGGGTTTGAACCATGGACCTCTCATGTGGTAGGTGGACACCCTATCCATTGGGCCAAGTCTGCTTCCCTCATAGCTCTTTTAAAGATCCTTCCTTCTTGCTTCTGACAATGGCCCAATCCTTACCTTGCCATATCATTGACATTTCCAGAGTGGACAGGGCATTTTGACACTTTTTTTAACCTTCCCCCCTGCTGACCATCAGGGCTTTAACTTTTTCCTCTTCAACCTTACAACCTACTTTAGCCTTCCTGCCCTGGCCAGCTGACAGGTCCCTTCATCATCCCCATCTTCTCCCACCAAGCATTTACCATCTTCACAAACTATTATGTCTTAGCATTCTACTTGTTAACCAACCAACAGATGGTGGGGACCACACTGACCGAACACAAAACTCCCCATTAATTAGATTATGTTCACAATTTGATACCCCAAAACAAATTATATAGTCATATCAGCTTAAGGATGAGGAGTGGGGGAAAAAAACAAAGAACTATAAAGATATGGCTGATTCTTTACAGTTTATTTAATCCTGCAACTTAAGCAGTTGGTTAGGTTCCCCTAAACCAACTATCTCAAAGGAGCTTTTCAAAGTGACTACCTTACCAGTTCTTAACTTGCATTCATTCATTCATCAAATAATTCTCAGTATCTATTAGGACTTATCCAACGTAAATATTTATAGCTAAAGAAAAGTCCAAAGTTCTCAGTTATGGATTTCTAAGACCAACTGTTACTTCTCTTTCAGTTTTTATCACATATTAATAGGGAAACCTGCTCTTTGTGAATACTTTAGATTGGAGTTTCTCTTAACTGTGGTTCTTAGAACAGTGGCATCTAAAAACTTGGTAGAAATGCAGCTTGGGCCCTACCCCAGACCTTCTGAATCAGAAATTCTGTGGGGGTGGTTGCTAGTAATGTTGTGGTTTTTTTTTTAGTAATCTGTTTAATAAATCCCCCAGGTGATTCTGATACATAGTTTGATAACCACTATTTTAGCTCAGAATTAATGCTCACATTTAGATACCACCATTAATGGTGCTGAAAAAAGGAGCTGACTCAGTGATTTAACGAGTACCTATCTTACCCCTCTACACACAAGAAAAACTAAGCATATAACTTATGATCAAAAGCACTCTGGGACTGTGAACTTACTTTTCATTCAAGTATAAGCCTGAGGCTTGTTTTTCAACTAGTCATCACCAAGAGCATGCCATTAATAGACACAACATTAAAAAAAATAAGTAGGCAATAGCTGTTTGTTCTAGTTTGCCTTACACAGACCTGGCTTATACCTGGTCTCTTGATATACTTATCACTGGCACCCTCCTTTTTTTCTCAAAAGGTTTTCCAGTTTAGATAATAAACTGTCTGAATACTGTTAATAAAACAAAGTAAGGTTCATTTAACACATTTTTAAAGATACTCCTAGATCGTAATTTTAATTCACTCCAAAATAATATGATACGAAATTATAGTGTGAGTAAAAGAAGAAAGCTAAGTTTCTTTATTAGACCTCAGAGACATGGCAACTGCACTGCAATCAAACCAGAAAATGTGGGGAAACGGACTTTGGCCCAGTGGTTAGGGCGTCCGTCTACCATATGGGAGGTCCGCGGTTCAAACCCCGGGCCTCCTTGACCCGTGTGGAGCTGGCCATGCGCAGTGCTGATGCACGCAAGGAGTGCCGTGCCACGCAAGGGTGTCCCCTGCGTGGGGGAGCCCCACGCGCAAGGAGTGCGCCCGTGAGGAAAGCTGCCCAGCGTGAAAAGAAAGTGCAGCCTGCCCAGGAATGGCGCCGCCCACACTTCCCGTGCCGCTGATGACAACAGAAGCGGACAAAGAAACAAAAGCAGACAAAGAAACAAGACGCAGCAAATAGACACCAAGAACAGACAACCAGGGGAGGGGGGGAAATTAAATAAATAAATTAATTAAAAAAAAAAAAAAAAAAAAGAAAATGTGCTACACACTACTATGTGTCTTACACAAGAGCATTTTATTGTGCCTTTTTTATTGTGTGTAAATCCTTTCTCTAAAATCAAAAGATGCCTACTGTAATTAATGACACCTTTGATTCATGGTTTTCAGGACTTCACTAAGAAAAACCCTACCTGGTTTCTGTCAGTGAGAACACTTCAGGTTATTTCAGACCTATCAAAAGGTACAAAGCCACGTCAGTTAACTTGCAGACTGCAAATGCCTGAGGAGAGGAGTATGCTGGGCTGAGGAGGCAACACCAAAAGAAGTAGGGAAGGAGTGTCCCTTCTACACTATGGATATGACTCAGAGTGATCTCAAAGTACTTCTAAAAATTTATGTCCCCCACTAGAGTATTTTTGATGAATTGTAGCCAGTATTTAGAGATCTAAATAATTAAGAGAATTCAGGCTCTGGGTAGGCAATGAACTCTCTCTCAAGGGTCAGTAATTACCTGAGTCAGACACGACCTCATGACAGCCTGGACCCAGGCAGCACTGAAGATGCAATTCCTTTCCTCCTAGAACTGTCGACAATTCTACCTAGGTATCTAAAGAGAACATGTTGACTATCTGCAACATATAAGAAGCATTATCTGTTTACACAGAATGCTTTAATGCCTTGTGTGAATGGAAATCCATGGGTGGATTTAATATGTTTACAATAAATTTCATCCATATTTTAATAAGCAAATTCATTCATATTTAACCTATTCAAAATTTGTTTAGCAGAAAACCGGTATTTTCCAAAACTCACTTCATCGATCAGGCTTTACATGTATTTTTTGTATCCTGCTTATACTGAGAACCATGTTTTCCAAGGAATTACCAATAATGACATTTATATCTCATTCTGCTAAAACATAGGAAATGTGAGGTTAGAAAGAACATTGGGTTACCTCTTTTTAAGCCTTCCCTAACTATGATTTTAGAATTCAACTTTCTCAACTTTAAGTTAAAGGAAGCTGAAATTGATAATATAAAAAATTCTGTAAATGTATACAAATTAATGTCATCCAAAATCAGATTAACACCAAAATAACATCTGAGGCGCAAAAGACAAATATTGTATGATCTTGCTTAAGTGACATACCTAGAAAAAGGAAATTCACAGAGACATATAGTAGATAATAGGTTACCAGGGGCTGGGTGGTGAGGGGAATGAGGAACTATTGCTTAAAGGGTAGTTTCTGTTTGAGGTGATGACAAAGCCTGGGTAGCGGATGGTGAAAGTAGCACAAGAGTGACTGTAGTACCACTGAATTGTACATATGAAAGTGGCTAAAATGGGAAATTTTGAGTTGTCTATGTTACCACAAAAATTTAAAAAATTAAAAAAAAAAAAATCATGTCAGATTATTCAAGTCTGTTAAGTGGTATGAGTGTCAATGAGTGGTTAAATCTGATTCTTTGCTGAATTCTTCTCCCTTGATCATTTCTCCATAATCTGGTGTCCAAAATATACTCCCAAATATTCTGAAAGACACATCTGCCTTAATTCTTTGGTCTGTCTTAAAAAAGTTTTATTTAATGGCTTTGCCCTCTTAAATGTTTTCAGAAATAAAAGGCTTAGTAGTTTTACCTTTTCCAAAATACAGCTTTATATTCTGGTATGGGATTCTAAAATTAAAATTTATCTTCAATAAAATGCTTGGATTATTTGTACCAAGTATTTCCACTGTCCCTTTTGACAGTTCATCATTAATTTCATGGACAGAAACAAAACAGGAAGTTCTCCTTCTATCAGATCTACTAATACCAAAAAACCATCTTTCCCATTGTAGGAGATAAGCCTTGTATTTCCTAATAGAATTAAGAGTCCTATTTTCTTCATTCAAGCTACAAGACTTCCTGATTAAGGTTTTAGGACTGGTAGGGTAAAAGGAGAAAGCAGTTCCAATCTTCTTAAATGGGCACACACACAAAACTTGAGAAAGTCAGAGAAGACTTCTCTAGTCATTGAATAAACACTGATTCATATAAAGTAATGTTTATCTATCTCTAAGTCCAAGTAAGATAATAGGTAATGGTTAGGAATTGACCAGGCACATATTTAAAAGTATGTGCTGAATTACTGATGATTTTGAGAAGGAACAGAATGAAAGATTTAAATATGTAAAAGCCCATCATACTTTTCTCAAAATCAAAGTTTTTTTTTTTTGTTACTTTTTGGAAAAGAGTATATTTCTAGGATTTAAGTTTAATTCAGAAAGAAAAACTAAATTCTTAAATTGTATTCAACTGTCCTACAATGTTTGAACCAAGCATAATGTAAAACACAGTCAGAACATAAAAAGGGTGGGAAAATAAAATGTTAAAGTTATCCTAGACCTAGTTTGCAAGCTAATTAAATTTTTTCACCTGGTCAAGGTCAGATGATAAAATACAAGTAACCGTCTGCAATTGTACATCTGAACAAATAACCAAAACAGTTTAGAAAGGCAAAAATAGTTTTTTTCTCGTTTGCTCTAACACTTTTTTTCTAGCTTAGTCATCTCATTTTCTACTTACAATGAAATTATTTTGTAAGAAATTTACCTGTAAGTAACAAAATGAAATGGTTTATACATTTTAAATTTTGATTAAAATTTGGGAAAATAGTATTTCTCATTCAAAAATATACTCAAAAAAACTATATCATTACTGTCTTTTAGTTTAAAGTTTATCTTCAAGATTTTCCTTGAGAAAAACATTTTCCAACTGCCCTATGTTTCACTTTACTATCTTAAAGATGGGACATTTATTCAGTAACTGTGTAATTATGGATTGATTAATAATCTGACATTGGAGCAGCTCAACAAAACATGGGATCAGAAACAGCAACATAAGACAATAATTGATCAGAAACAATTGCAGGGATTTTAATTCTTTCCTTAGTAAGGGCCACAAGACATGCACTCAGGTTAAGTCAAGTGTAATATGGCACTTACATTCTCATATTTGCGTAAAGGAACACCTAGCCATTATTCTAGTAAAAAAAAATGAAGTGAAACAAAATGAAATAAAATAAACTCTAACACAGCATCTATGCTTTATGACAGTGAAAATTCCCATAAGTATTCTTTAAACACACACACAGACAAAACTGATCATCTGCTAAAGAGGCAATTCAGCTATTTACTAGTATAACCAGAAAGACAAGTAATTTAAATCTACATTCCTTTAAAACAGGGATTCTCAACCTTGGTACTACAGACATTTTGAGCAGGATAATTCTGTGTAATGGAGGACCATCCTGTGCGATGCAGGATATTTAGCATACAGATTCCTGACCTGTACTAGCTGGATGGTAGTAGCACTCATCTAGTTGTGGCAACCAAAAATGGCTTCAGACATTGCCTAATGTCCCATGGGAGGTCAAACTCAGCTCCAATTCAGAATCACTGCTTAAGAGTATATCTATTATATACTCTTATAGTGATAATACACTGATTATTTTTTTCAATGATGAATTAATCAACTCATTAGCACCCACAAAATTCTAAAGGAACTACACAAATTCATTTTTTTAAAGATACTGGCAAATGGGGATTGAACCTGGGACCTCATACTTGGGCTTTTAATTAAAGAAAGCTTAATTTAAGGCATCACACTGATATCTACTGACCCGTACTAAACTGTACATTTGCCATACAATGCATTTTTTAAAAACCCTCAAAATAAAAAATAATAGGTGCTATTCTGGGAAAGAACAACAAATAATTGAACACAGTAGCATTAACATCAGGGCTATTAATTCCGTGTAAAGCCTAATACATACAATAATGATGGTAGTTGTCTATTGCTTTCTTAGCCTATGTGATATACTATCAGATGAACTGAATTTTGAACAAATGCTTTCAGAGACTGAAAGAGGGGAATTTTTGGTGGCAAGTAAAAAAATGTCTGCCTCAAAAAATTTGCAAATATTAAAGCAAAATGCTATTTTATGATTTACATCACAATTATAAAAGATAGATTAAAAAAACTAAAAGACCTAATAATAATTCTATAAATAAAATAAAAAATTTCGAGACACTTTAATTAAAGACACTTGGTAATTAAATACTACTGTCAGTTAAATTGATGAACTTTATTGGGGTTAAAACTATAACAAAGTTCATCCTAAAACATTTTGCAATGCAAAATTATTTCACTCAAGGAGTGTTTAATAATTTGAATGCTAGGAATTACAAGCAATTTCCAAAAGCAGAGATTCTCACATTCATAAAACTTTATACATCTTTTAAACTAACAGATATTTATATTTATACTACTAAAATCAAACATGCATCACTTTCAAACATTCTTGTATCATGATTTTATATATTACATTATTTAACACCAACCCTCATCATCACTACATGTATTTTTATCATACACTTGCACCATTCTCTTTGGATTTCTGATCTTTGTCTTCATTCTTCATGTTATCCTATAAAAGTCAAGGAAAAAGTATATTAGATTCTCTTAACTGCAACTTTAAAAATAATGAAGATTAGTAAACAGAAATATTCCAGGTAGCCCATTTTTATTACTATGAAAATTGGCTGTGAGGCCACCTATGAAAGAAGTCTACCTTTCAAATCTATATAGCCTGACTTCTTGTATTTTAAAACCCAATGGAATCCTGAGAGATAAGAGGGTTTTAGGAATAACAATAGTATATTCCTTGCACTGCAAATTCCTTCTTCTTCTTGTCTTCTGAATGAGACCAGGATATATAAGATATCAACCATTTAAGTTAACTTATAAATGGTACCAAGTCACGAGATTTTTTTCCAGTGATAAAGAATGGTGGTAAAAGAATTTTGACAGCTCAGTACCAGAGATTCCCTGCAAAAAACGTCAGCCCCATAATAAATGAATTTTAAAAAGAAGTAAATGGCTTTATCATTCTGAAGGTCAAACTCACAGTCTGGTTCTGAAAGAAACCAGTAAGTAAAAGTAAAACTTGCTTTTAGAAGTTGGCATACACAAGTCATGTTGCAATCCCAACTAAGTTCTAGGGAAATACAATCATTCGTAAATCACTAACCTCATGAGAGACTGCTACCATAATTTGCTCGTTTTAGAAAAACCACTAAGAACTTAATAATATTAAAATATACTAAAAATGCCACAAATACATTAACAGATTGAAAGAAACTAAGAAAAGGTTGAAATTACAAAATTCCTAACCTTCTTAAGAACAGTGTTGATTTCATCCATTACTGTGGATAAATTTTTGATTGTCTTATTCAGTTGGTTTTCAAATTGCAAATTTACGTTTTCTGAAATCTTTAAGTTTTCTTGTAACTGATTAAGGTCCTTTTTAACTTCTCTGAGTTCACCAGAGAGGCTTTTGTTGGAATTCTCCAAATTCAATATCGTTTTTTCATCTTCATCTGTTTAAAAAATCCAAAATTTATCATTTTTCCCCTTAAAATTTCCAATTTAACTTTAAGATTATAAGCATTTAAGCCAATACAACTCCTTAAATGGCCATAAATGTCTATTTTAATTAAAAAGCATACTGCAATACTCATTTCATTTAAATTCAGTTTCAGCAAAGCATTTATTTCTAAATTCAAGATCCATTTTTACATGATTGTAGAGACTAAAGAAAGCATCAAAAACAGGTAAAAGCTAAGTGGAAGCAGAAGAGGACTGAAAAGGATGCAATAGAACCACACAAGAAATGTACATGGAGACCTAAGATTAATTCTTATAAAGCTAAACAATTTTATAACCTGAAACAAATGGTCAAAAGTAAAGTTTGCATATGTGAGTAGATTAAAACCCAAGACATATGATTGTGTATATATACATATATTATCTCAGTAGTGTCAAAAGTACTGATATAGCCAATGTTGTTCCATACCTGTTTTTTCTTCTAGTAACTGCAGCTTCTGTTCTACTTCAGCTCTTACTTTTTCACTCTTTTCCAATTTTTGCAAAAGGCTTCCTACATCTACCATTGCACCATTGTACACGATGAGACCAACATTTTCTTCCACATCCTTTGATTCTTGTTTTACTGTTGGTGTTGGGAGTAACAACCGGTTTCCTATAATATAAATAATGCCATATTTTAATGTTATTTTTTCTCCTTTAAAAAAGTATTAAATAAATTCATAAAAATGCAATATTTTAAAATATGCTCAAACCTAGCATATCTTCCTGCAGTGCTTCAGACTCTTCATGGTTTTCTTCATCTTTAGAGGTATCTGTTAATTTCCGGTAAAAGCAAGATTCACGGAGTACTACTTTATTAAGAAGCTTCTTTATCTATTAGCAAACAAAGTACACAAATAAAAAAGAAATTTTTTTTCTCATATAATAAAAAAAAAATTTCAAAAATTCTACAACTATATTCTCATCTGTCTAATGCTGATATATGATGAACATCCATGGCAACTGTTTTCAAACTATGTTCCATCATGTTCTGGGTTTCCTGGCAGTGCTTTCTTAAGAGACCAGAAAGGAATGGGCAAAGCAGGAGTCTCAGTTATCCAGTCCCAATTAATCAGAGTCTATTCTTTTAAATTTCTTCTCTGTAAATCTAAAATCCAAAGCACCATTTGAAAAAAACGTTTATGTTAAAAAGAAAAAAACTAACACTGAAAGAAATACAGACACATTAAATTAGGTGTAGAAGGCTGTTTATTATAGCATGGTCTATAATTCAAAAAAATGGAAACCAATCAGCAGTAGGGGACTAGCTGAGTCAATTATGGAATATTTATACAATCCTATGGAACAGTATATAACTGTAAAGAGTGGAATGGGTCTCAATATCATGGTATTATACCCATGATATATTACTGAAAGAAAAAGGTTGCCAACTGTTAACGTATAGAATGATTATATGTCTTATTTAAAAAAGGAATTATCATATATCTAATTTGCTTAGAAAAAGATCTTAGAAGGTTATACAATGTTTATATCTGAAGAGTATAGACACAGAAGAAGAGGGAGAAGGGACTTTAATGTTTTTATGTTATACATTTCAGAAAGCTTGATTACCCTGCAATGGCTTTTTTTTTTTTAAATTTGTTCACCTGTATTGCCTTTTTTACTTAAAAAAAAAAAAAAAGCTAAGAGATTAGAAGGATAAGCATCAATTGAAGAAATTAAATATATTATTATTCCATTACCTTTTCAAAAGTTACTAAGATATGCTTTTCACTTGAATATTTACAAGATAGATTACCTGAGCCCGAGAAAGATGTAGTCCAAGAGTATAAAGTATTTCTTCCAAATCCTTTTCAAGCAAGTAACCACAATGGCTTTGATCAAAATAAACAAAAGCCATTAACAGATCCCTGTTAATTGTGACCATCTGAGTCTTCTCTTTTTCCTAAGAATATGAAGTAGAAAAAGATACAGTGTAAAAAATTTTACCCTTGAAAAATGAGTAACTGAGAATGTGTTCATATAACAGCAATGATCTGAAAAAATCTTTGCCTCATCTTAGTCAAAATGAGTTGTGTATGGGAGAAAGAAATGAGACATACTGGTTTTATCTGACATAGCTATGAATTCCAAAAAAACTGACTGAATTTTGCTCTTAGTGGCAACATTTAGACAAAGAATAAAAATCTTTATGACTGTGTTATGTACAGTATGTCTGTGTTATATATGATATGGGAATCATTTCTGTTATTAAATAATATAGTGATCTAGGAATACCTTATCTTTAGAAGGCCTTTCCTTACAGTATCTGTTGATATCTCTTTTGTCATCTCGTTTGTTCATTTCTTCTTCATCCCGATCTGTAAATTAATGAAAGAGCAAAAGAAACCAACCCAACAAAAAACATTAATGCAGATATTTTCAACGAGAACAAAACTACTTTTGAAAACACAGTTTTCAGAGGATGAAATAGCAATTAACTATATGAATAACAATAAATTAAACTACAGGAATTGTTTGGATGTTACAAAAAAACTAAGTTTCTAAGTACAAGAAGAAATTTAATGACTAGAGAGATGAAACTAAAAATCAATTTTACTGAATCAAGTAAAAGGACTTAATTCCATAAATATTTGGGGAAAATATTCTGCCTGGTCTTCTGATTACTAATATGATTAAACACTATGGTTTCATTTTCTTTAAACCACCAATTCCACTTTTCCATTTTTCAGAGCCAAAGAATAGGATCTCAAAAATGTCACAAATGAGCTATAAGGTTTGAAAAACAAAACAAAACAAAAACCACGATAACATAAGTAAGCAACAACCAAAACACCGAGAGTAAAAAAAGTACGATAATTCTATCTCCCTTATTTGGCTTTGCAGTTTAATATTCATTAAACATTTATCTATTTAGAGTCAATTATTAAGATATCCAGGCTACTCGATAAAAACTTGGAATATATGTCAGCAAAGAATACAGAAAAAAGACTCCTTTTTTTTTTATATATATAAAGAACTTATGGGAAGCAGACTTGGCCCAATGGATAGGGTGTCCGCTTACCACATGGGAGGTCCGTGGTTCAAAGCCCCAGCCTCCTTGACCCGTGTGGAGCTGGCCCATGTGCAGTGCTGATGCGCGCAAGGACTGCCCTGCCACGCAGGGGTGTCCCGTGTAGGGGAGCCCCACACGCAAGGAGCGCGCCCCGGAAGGAGAGTTGCCCAGCATGAAAAAAGTGCAACCTGCTCAGGAATGGTGCTGCACACACGGAGAGCTGACGCAACAATACAAGACACAGATTCCAGGGGCCGCTGACAAGAAAACAAGTGGACACAGAAGAACACACACTGCATGGATACAGAGCGCAGACAACTGGGGGGTGGGGGAAGGGGAGAGAGAAAAAAATTATTTTCTAAATCTTAAAAAAAAAAAAAAAAGGATGGGGTGTATACAGTAGGCCTCACAGAGATAGTTATAACTGAATAGAAACAAGTATCAGAGTCAGGAAGGTGGCTCTTTGGGAAAGAGTTTGCAGGCCGAAGGAACTGCCAATACAAAGGTCTTAACAGCTTGGGTTAGGATGAGATCAGTACAACTGGTTGAAGATAGAACCAATACCACTTCCCGATAGACTGGAAGTGGGGTGTGAGGAAAAATAAAAATGAATGATGAAGTTTCATCAAATGATTTGGGGAAGGCTGAGGGTGAAGGGGATTTTTTTTTTGTGTTTGTTTTTATGAAGGAAGAGATCAGGAATACAGTTTTAGACATGTTGACTTTGAAATGTCTATTTGATAATTAAGTAGAGATGTCTAGTAGACAGGTGGATGTGGGAGAATGGGAGAGATGTCTAATTTGAGGTATAAATTTGAAAATTTTCAATATACAGATAGCATTTAAAAAGTCAGTAGAATGGATGGGAACACCAGGAAAGTGAAAATAGAAAAGAGTAAAGAGGACATAAGGGGTGAGAACCTAGACTTAGTAAGACAGACAAAATAATGGGAACATGGTTTTTAACTTTGAAGTGGTAATAATAATTACTGGGAGGATGGGAGAGGGAAAATGGGGCTATAAAAAGAGTGAAATCTTCATTAAACAAAGCAGGTAATAAAGATAAAGGAAGGAATATTGGTATTTGCATATTATTTCTTTGTTACTGAGATATTTGGGCAATTAAAACTAAAAAAAAAGATGGTATTAATAGGTTGAATTATGACATTATTGCTAATTTTCTTAGATGTGATTATGGAATTGTGGTTAACAGTGTGCCCTTATTCTTAGGCAAGCTGAAGAATTCATACCTTTAAATGAATAAGAAACATGGAGAGGGAGATGTAGCTCAAGAGTTGAGTGCCTGCTTCCCACATACGAGGTCCCGGGTTCCATCCCCGGTACCTCCTAAAAACAAAAACAAACAACTAACAAACGAAAAATCCAACTCAGGGGAGCTGCTGTAGCTGAGTGCCAGCCTCCCACATTTGAAGTCTCTTTTTCATTCCCTGGCACCTCAAAAACAAAAACCAAAAAAACCACATGCACACAAAAAAGTAAAGCAAATATAAGGCAAAAAATTAACAATTATTGAATCACCATTATTGGATATATGGTTGTTCACTGCACAGGTCTTTCAATTTTTCCCTGAATATTTTCATTAATGCGAGAAAAAATAAAATGCTATGGCAGAAAGAAGAAAAGGTAGAGACAAACAAAAAAAATATCTTAAGTACAATAATCCTCAGAGATAAGCAATCTACACAGAGATTGGCAGGTCTATAGAAGTGCTTTATAGATACTTTATGACTGACATCTGCTATGACTAGTCAGGACATCTATTGTAAAATATTTTTAGCATCATCCCTATTGGTAAAGGCCTGTTTTGTTTTTTTTTTAACCTTGGGTGATATAGTTACTATTTGTTGTTTATTATTATGTCTTTAAACTCTTTAAAAACATGTTATATGTACTCTTTATAGGCGTGACAGTCCTCATAATTAAAAATATAAAAAGGCCCAAATACAATTTCAAAATAAATTTTTCTGTGTAATAACTGGGTCTAGTTTTACCTTTTATGATATAATATGTTAGCATGTTCAGGGAATTTTTTTTCCTTAAGTTGGGTAAGAATTAATTATACAGGGAAGTGGATGTGGCTCAACTGATAGAGCATCCACCTACCATATGGAGGGTCCAAGGTTTGATACTCAGGGCTTCCTGACCTGTGTGGTGAGTTGGCCCACGCGTAGTGCTGCTGTGCAAAGGAGTGATAGGCCGCACAGGGGCGCCTCCGCGTAGGGGTGCCCAATGTGCAAGTAGTGCACCCCGCAAGGAGAGCTACGCCATGTGAAAAAAAGCACAGCCTGCCAGGAGTGGTGCTGCACACATGGAGAGCTGACTCAGCAAGATGTTGCAACAAAAAGAGATGCAATTTCACAGTGCTGCCTAACAATGCAAGCAGATGCAATGAATGGACACACAGCGAATGGACACAGAGCAGACAAAAGGGGGAAGGGAAGAGAAGTAAATAAAAAGAAATCTTAAAAAATTAATTAATTAATTATATATGGGGCACATAAGAGTCAGTAATGAACGGCTTAAAAACATAACCGCATATGAAAATTAATGAAACCACAATAAAACCAAATTCTTGAAAAACATTTGTTTCTACATAATAAAATATATAAAAATTACAGGTTGCTGTGATACAGTCACAAAATGAAAATATGTATTTTTAATCCTAAAGAGAAGTAAATTTGATTGATCATACCATCTTCTTCATCCTCAGCTTCTTCTGCTTCCATTGGATCATATTCATCTTGATTATTATCTTCTTCAGTTTCATCATCATCTTTAGAGTCATCTTTTCTCTTGTCTTCTTTCTATAATTTAAAATGCCTTACAAGTAAGCAAAAGCCATCTCACCAATAACTACATGACTAAAACAGAAAAACGGAATATACTTTAGTTTCAAATGATAAGTTTCTTTTAAAACAATAATATACTCTGAATAAAAACTCTCAGAACACTAGTTGTAGATGTTTATATAGACTTAAACCAAAGATTCAAATTTTTAATAATGCACTAAAAATTTTCAGGTTGGCCTTTAAATTTTACTACTGTTGGAATTCACTGCTATTAGTTACAATCTAGAAGATTTTAACTGAAAACTTCTAAACCAGACTGCTGGTCATGGAAATAATTACAGACCTTCCTCTCATCTCTATCTTCTTTTTTATCTTTATCATCGCCTGATTTTCTTCGTTTTGGTTTTGGCTCATCAGTTTCATCATCTCTCTCTTCTTTTTTATCTTTTCTCTCATCTTTTTTGCTCTTCTTATCCTTTTCTTTCTTGTCCTCTTTCTCAGGAAGAGATACTAATGATTTGTATATTCTGACACCAAAATCTCTTTGAAGCATTTCGTTGAAAAGTTCTGCGAACAATGAAACCTACAAAAAGATACCAACACCAATAGTGAACTTTAATAGAAATACTGAATAAATCTGGCAGTAATTTATCAAATACAGACTTGTCATATTTAAAATTTATGTGCAATTACAAATTGTAATAATTGATGTCAATGATGTCGAGGAGACTCAAATTCTCAAAAGAACCTGCCGAAGATATAAATGACTAATATTATTTTAGTCAAATATTATAAAAATTAATAATCCAACTCTATAAAATCTGAAAATGAGTAGCAGGAAATAAAGGATTTCTACCATCCTAATATAATTATAATATTCATGATTCATTTATACAATAAATTTTTATTAAAAATTGCTGCTCTTGTGGAGATAATAATCGAGAGGAGAAGTAGGAAATAACCAATCAATTACCTAATAATAAGAAACACAAGCAGGATAACGAATACACAGATTAATGAGAGAGTAGTCACAGGCCACTTTTATCATGTGATATTTGAAAATGTGATGAAGGGAACAATTCAAAACCCTGAGTAGGGAGCATGTATTTCTTTTATGCTGGGATCCCTGGGAAGTGGGCTCATGAATCTAAAATGACATGCTACATTTTCTATATATATATACACACACAGGGAGAGAGAGAGTGAGAGTGAGAGAGAGTGCAAGTGTGCTAATGATAAGATCCATTGATATTGACAGAATCTTAAAAAGGGTCTAAAACTTGAAAACGGTTGACCACAGTTCTAAAATATATAATCTTTGTTAATGTTTGGTAGTTTGATTTATTTGGTAAGATACTTTTTAATAAAATAGATAGGAAAGGTTGTAGCTCAGTGGCTGAGCATACACTTCACATATATGAGGTCCTGGGTTCAATCCCTGGGACCTTCTAAAAAAGAAAAGAAAAAAAAACAAAGATTAATCAATTTTCTGGATAACATGATTAAAATTATAACTCATTTTATTATCTATTTTTCTTTAAGTTCATGTCCAGATTTATACATTTAAAATAGAAATAAACCTATTACCAGTAAAATGACTCTAATATTTTGAAAATTCTATTAATCATTATTATAAACTAAATACACACATCCCCATTTGTTTAAGTGGATAAAAGTACATCTTTTCCTAAAGTTTTCTATTTTCCATTTTTAAAAACAGAAAAGCAATAATTTAGGGAGCAGTTGTGGCTCAAGTAGCTAAGTCCCTGCTTCCCAAGTGGGAGGTTCTGGATTTGGTTTCCAGTGCCTCCTAAAAGCAACAACAACAAAACAAGCAAGCAAGCAAACAAAAAGTCAATTTAGGGGAGCCAATGTAGCACAGTGTTTGAGTGCCAGCTTCCCACATATAAGGTCCTGGGCTTAATCCCCAGCCCCGGTACCTCAAAAAAGCACAAATTTAGAAAATAAAGGGAAAAAAGGCAATAATTATAATCTGAAAAATGGAGATATATGTAGCTTTAATATTAAATTAACCAAAGATTTTAAATTAATTCCATGATAATTACAGAATGATTTCTTATAAACACTTCTGCATTCTAACGTCAAATTAAAATGAAAATAATCAAGGAGTTATATGTCAGAGAATGAAAAAAAAAATCCTTAAGTCAGTAAAAGGACTGTTTCTCAAATCCCTTTTGCTGTTTCCACCAGAGGAGCATTAATTTGAGATCCTCTTAACAACACTGGTTAGACACACGTATAGCTCTTTTAAGCAGTGAATAGCACCAAAGACAACATTTCTTTCATTGACTGATTTCTTGAGTAACTACTCCATAGAAGGCACTAATAGCAGTCACTAAAATTTATGGCAATTGTTACTATGAAGTAAAATCAAAAGGCGCTAATGTTTAAGGATATTTACTTACTGGGATTATCATTATATATAAAAAAAAGAAAATATTTCAATACTTGTAATACATTTTATATCAATACCAATAAGCCTATGCTTTAGGTTTATTACTACATCTTTGTTTACAAAGATACTTTTGAAAGTACTCTGTCTTTTTCATCTTCTGATCTGGTAGACAATGACCCCCTAGATCAAGTAAGTATGGCTGATTTTTCCAAAATAATTTATAAAATAAAGCACTGTGAGTTATGCTAATAAGCCACAATAACTGAACACAATTATAATTTTTATTTTTTTAAGACATAAAATTTTTTTTAAAGATACATGGATCATACAAAATGTTACCTTAAAAAATATAAGAGGATCCCATAATGAGTATAATTTTAGATACTGTAATTCTGTACTATTATAAAATTATTTAATAATACTTTTAAGTATTTAACTTCTGTTCTATTTAAAGAATGAAACATTTGTTCAGTGTTGTCTTTAATTGTTTTGGGAAGAAAAAATGACATAATTGTATATTGCAAAGCTGCTCCAAAATAATGGTTTTTGAATTTGAAACATACTGAAAAGATGTACACCAGATATCCTGATAAAAGAACACACCATAACTTATGAAAAAGGTTAGGGTAAAAAAAAAAGACTTGCACCTGAACTTGTGATTAAGACTTCAGATGCAACTATCAATTACAAAATAGAAGATACGAAAGAGGCACACAATAAGACTGTAAGAGATACCTTAATCAATCACATCATGTGGACCTTACTTGCTTCCTAATTTCAACACACTTACCTCAAAAGAATGTTCTTTATTATCCTCTAATCTGTAGTCCAAAAGTACACTCAAAGACATGATGCTACAATCAAACTTTCCACTTTTTGCAGCCCAATTTGGATGTACAATGATGGCTGGTTCATCAGGCAAAATATATCTTCTTTCCCGACGCTGGCGTTCCATTTCCTCTTGACGTTTTCTTTCTTCTTCCTAGATATTTGAAATTTTAAGCCAAGGTTATGTGTAATATAAAATATGTATGTATATCACCATATAGCTTTCTTGTTCCCTGGCCATACTGGCAGCTCTACTTGGATGAGGGCTGCCTTCACCTATGGCAAGAAGATGGTGGCCGCAAAGATGATGAAAAAATTGTTGGGAGTGCAACAGCTCTTACATCTAACTTGTTACGAAAAGTTTGTGCTGGGGAATAAGCAGACTCTTATCAGAGAAGGGAAACTTGCCTAACAAGTAGGAAATCCAAAATATGTCAGGTTGGCCAAAACTGGTGTCCCTCACAATAGTGGCATTAATATTGAATGGGACAGAGCAAGGGAAAAATATTACAAAGTATCTGACTATCACTAATCTAGGTGATTCTGATGTTATTAGAAGTTTGCGAGAACAGACCAGCAAAAAAGAATACCATGGAAAACTTTTCCTTAATAAACATAGCCTGGGGAGTAGATGTGGCTCAGTGGTTCAATCCCTGGAACCTTCTTAAACAACAACAAAAAATCTGGTCAGTCTTTTTTTGTTTTTTTTTTTTAAAGTACACCATATAAAGAAAAGGGGCAAAATTCCCATGATTCTTTATGTTGATTATACCAACCATAAAGGATAAGAAGGGGGGAAAGTTCAAATTTACTTAAGAGGACAGTAGCTCTTATGGCTCCTAGTTCTTTTTCTTTTGGAATCCGCAGCATAAGAAACTGCTTCTAAAGAGGAAATAATTATCTATATTAAGATTACATATAGATCAATATATCTTTTTTAAAAAAAAGATTACATATAGATTTCGGAAAAATGGGGGATTAGAGACTGGGCAGGACTCTCTTCTTGCCCAGAAAAATAGCTAAAACACAGGCACAAAGAGCCTGGGAAAAAATGTTTTAGGGTTTAGGATACCTGGGGAAGGCTGAACACCACTCAGAAGAGAAGGGCACAGGAAATGTATCTTGACAGAAAGACTGAGAGCAGAAGCTACAGCTGCAGGTGCCGATACCCCCACACTCAGAGTAGACATATCTGAATTCTTGGCTTCTTGCCAGTAGCAATGGGCTCCACCGTGGGAGTGAGAGGGACACAGCCTAAGGCTGATTCAGCTTTTGGCCAACCATTTGGTCTGCTGTGTTCCAGGAGCCCTTCCAGGCTGGGTGTGTTTGTCTAGGGAGCTGTCAGGGGACTAAAGAGATCTGACCCTCTTGATCATCCTCCCTACTGACCAGGATAGATGGTTAAAGACCTAGAGGGGAGTGGAATTTTTTACCTATCTGGGAAGAAGAGGGAGGGGGCTGGCAGTAAAGGCTGGAGAAGAGCCTCTGAGAGAGTCTGAATTGGGAGGTTCTGAATAGTCTCAAGGCAGGATCCTCTGTTATATTATTGCTGTCAGTGTTGCAGGGAATACACACCTACCAGGCATTGAACCGAGAGGGCTGCCAAATAGCACCATATGCTGGCAGACCAAGGAAGTGCATGTGAGGAAACTGAAAGTAAATGAGAGGCTTTTTCTGGCCTTTATAGACTCCCTCTCCAAGGCCCCTGAAAGCAGGTCTGCAACCCACTACTGGCTCCATGGACTGGATTTGAACAATTTTCAGGGCCAATGCTAAAGATTTAAAACAGGATAAACCAAGAATCAAAGAACAGAAGTAAAACACAGCCTCCTGCCACTAAATCCCTACGAAAAGAGAGAGAAATTGAGCATCAGAGTAAACTTACATTCATAATCAGATGCCTAGACATCAGCAAAAAATTACAAGTCATACTAAGAAATTATAAGCAATGGCCCAATCAAAGGAATATATCAAAGCTCCAAATGAGACATAGGATTTGAAACTAAGCAATGAAGTTCACGCAAATCTACAAAACTAAATTAATGAGCTGAAAGGCAACTGGCTACAGATAAAAGACATCAAGAAGCACTGAGCATTAAAAAAAAAAAAAAAAAAGAAGACACTGAGCAAGTACAAGGAAGAATCTGAAAACATGAAGAGAAAAATACCAGAGAAAAAGATATAATAAGTGAGATAAAAAACACATTAGAGACATACAACAACAGCAGGCTCGAAATGACAGAAGAAAGAGTAAGAGATACAAAAGACAGAACAGCTGAAACTGAAGGAAGAGAAGAGAGAGAAAAGAATGGAAAAAATTAAGCAGGGGCTCAGGGAGTTGAATGGTAACATGAAGCGCAACAACATACGTGTCATGGGAATTCCAGGAGAAGAGAAAGGAAAAGGGGCAAAAAGTATTTGAGGAAATAACAGCTGAAAAACTCCAAACTATCAAGGAAGAAATGAACTTACATGTAGAAGAAGTACAGCCTACCCCAATCCAAATAATTCCAAACAGACTTACTCTAAGACACATACTATTCAGAGTATCAATATCAAAGACAAAGTTCTAAGAGCAGCAAGGGAGAAGCAAATCATCGCAAACAAGGAATACCCAGTAAAACTTAGCACACATTTCTCATCAGAAACCATAACGGCAAGAAGACAGTGATATGATATATTTAGAATATTGAAAGAAATATCCAGCAATTACACCCTTCAAATATGAAGATGAGTTTAAAATGGTCACAAATAAATAGAAATTAAGAGAATTTGTAAAAGAGAATGTGCTTTTGCAGGAAGGAATAAAGGCCCGAAAAAAAGACAGGAGAGGCTTGGAGGAAAGTATAGAAGGCAAGAATAGCAGAAAGGATAACCAA
The DNA here is from genome assembly GCF_030445035.2 of Dasypus novemcinctus. NCBI lineage: Eukaryota > Metazoa > Chordata > Mammalia > Cingulata > Dasypodidae > Dasypus > Dasypus novemcinctus. The sequence continues at coordinate 77,735,834 of NC_080678.1, read as the reverse complement.
AAGAATAAAAAGGCAGATGAAAATAAGATATGACACATGAAAGCCAAAGAATAAAATGGCAGAAGTAATGCACTTACTGTTATATCATTGAATTTAACTCGATTAAGCTACCCAATAAAAAGATACAGGGAAGCGTCTGTGGCTCAATCGGTTGGGCTCCAGTCTACCATATGGGAGGCCCTAGGATCGCGTCCTGGGGCCTCCTTGTGAAGGTTGGCTCCCCTCGCTGGTGGCGCAGAGAGCCGACTTGGCAAGGTGACACAACAGAAAAAGGAGACAAGCAAAAACAGAAAAGTGTGCAGTGAATGGACACAGAGAACGGAAAGCAAGCAAGCCGCAAGGGGGGGAGGGGAAATAAATAAATACAGACACAGAACAATGCACAGCGAATTGACACGGAGCGCAAACAGCACACAAAAAGCTACAAGGGGTGGGGGGAGATATAGGCTGACAGAATGGATTAAAAACACCATAAGCCATCCATCCATATTTTGCCTTCAAGAGACTCACCTTAGACCCAGTGTAGTAGTTTGATATTATTGATGAATTCCAAAAAGGAATACTGGATTATGTTTATAATCTGATCTGTATCTGGGCATGAATGAGTTATGATTAGGGCATTGAGTCCCCACCCCTTGATGGGTGAGGACTCACAGATAAAAGGCGTGGCAAAGAATAGAGTTGAGGGTTTTTTGATGCTGGAGTTGGATGCTGAAGACTTAAGGTGGAGCCCCGGGAAGTCAGCATGCAGAGGAAAGAGAAGCCAGCCCCAGGAAGAAAGGAACCTTGAACACAAGAGAAAAACAAGCTCCAGAGGGAAACGGACTTTGGCCCAGTGGTTAGGGCGTCCATCATATGGGAGGTCCACAGTTCAAGCCCTGGGCCTCCTTGACCCGTGTGGAGCTGGCCATGCGCAGTGCTGATGCGCGCAAGGAGTGCCGTGCCACGCAAGGGTGTCCCCTCCCCCACGCGCAAGGAGTGCACCCGTGAGGAAAGCCGCCCAGCGTGAAAAGAAAGTGCAGCCTGCCCAGGAATGGCGCCGCCCACACTTCCCGTGCTGCTGATGACAACAGAAGCGGACAAAGGAACAAGACGCAGCAAACAGACACAGAGAACGGACAACCAGGGGAGGGGGGGAAATTAAATAAATAAATCTTTAAAAACAAAAAAACAAAAAACAAGTCCCAGGAACGTAGGAACACAGGAAGCCTCAACCCTCGCAGACATAGGCAGCCATATTGCTCCAAATAAACTTTGGTGAGGAAAGTAACTTCTGCTTTATGGCCTGGTATTTGTAAGCTCCTACCCCAAATAAATACCATTTATAAAAACCAACCATTTTCTGGTATTTTGCATCAGCACCCCTTTGGCTGACTGATATACCCAGGGATACAACTTGGTTCAAAGTGAAAGGTTGGAAAAAGATACTCCAAACAAACAGTAACCAGAAAAGAACAGGGGTAGCTATACTAATAAATCAGATAAAACAGACTTTAAATGCAAAGAATTAGTAAGAGATACAGAAGGCCATCGTATACTAATAAAAAGGACAATCCACCAGGAAGAAATGATAGTCTGGCAAAGCTGAAGGGAAAAATAGACATCCCTACAATAATAGTTGGAGACGTCAACATGTCACGCACATCATTAAACAACTAGGCAGAAGATCAACAAGGAAACAGAACTAGAACAACATGATAAACAAGCTAGACCTAACACATATAAAAACACTATATCCCAAATCAGTGGGTTATACATTCTTCTCAAGTGATCATGAAGCTTTTTCCAGGATAGACCACATGTTAAGTCACAAGGCAGGTCTCAATAAATATAAAAAGACTGAAATGATACAAAGCACCCTCTCAGATCATAATGGAATTAAACTAGAATCAGTAACAGAAGGGAAAGGAAAAACTTTGATAATGTGGAGGCTAAACAACATACTCCTAAACTAATAACTGGGTCAAAGAAGAAATTGTAAGTAATTAATAAATATATCTAGATGAAAATGAGAACACAATTTATCAAAACTTGTGCGATACAGAGAAGGCAATATCAAGAGGAAAAAACTATAGCTCTAAACACCTATACTAAAAAGGAAGAAAGAGCTAAATCAAAGATCTAATTGAACAACTGGAGAAACTAGAAAAAGAAAACAAGCCATTCCCAAAGCAAGCAGAAGGAAAGAAAGAATAAAGATTGGAGCAAAAATAAATAAAATTGAAAACAAAACAAAAAAAATAAAGAAAATCAACAAAACTAAAAGCTGGTTCTTTGCAAAGATCAGTAAAATTGATCTTAATATACTTTAGTAAAGTACCAGGGCTTTACTTTTATGATTGGGGTCCACATGATTTCAAGATAATTTTTTCTGTCTTTTGCAGCTTTAGGGAGATAATATGTCCTCCAGATTTAAATAATAGCCTATAGCATTGCGAGAAATTAGTTTTGACAAGCACAATGCATTTCTAGTTTTTAGTACAAAGTATCTTGGCTTCTCTTTCCAATCTTCCCATTAGCCCCAAATTCTCATGATTCAAATAAAAATTATCAGTTGGTGAAATCTCTGCTTGGGAATAAAACAAAATTGACATGTTGGATTCTGGTCAGTGAAGATGTCAAACAGGGAAACGGACATGGCTCAATTGACAGAGTATCCGTTTACCATATGGAAGGTAAAGGGTTCGATCCCCAGGGCCTCCTGACCTGTGTGGTAAGCTGGCCCATGCGCAGCGCTGCCATGTGCAAGGAGTGCCATGCCATGCAGGGGTGCCTGCTCCTGCATACAGGTGACCCACGCGCAAGGAGTGCGCCCCACGTGAAAGAAATGCAGCCCACCCAGAAGTGATGCTGCACACATGGAGAGCTGACACAGCAAGATAACGCAACAACAACAAAAAAGAGATGCAGTTTCCCAGTGCTGCTGGATAATGCAAGCGGGCACAGAATACAGAGCGAACGGACACAGAGAGCAGACAACAGAGGGGGAGGAGAGAGATAAAAAAAATCTTAAAAAAAAAAAAAAAGATGTCAAACAGACTGAATTCAGGTAATAGTCACATTAATGGATAGTTCTTAATAACTGTATAAGAAATCAAAGGGTCTTGATAAATCTGTCAGAACTTGAGTCACCAATATAGAGGGGTTAAGGGGAAAGATTGAATTTTAAAAGGTGTGTTCCATCCTGTGTACACCACCACAGTATGGAAAAAAAAAGGCAGCCCTTTGAACAATGAGTGGTATAAAAATTCACAGTAACAAACATCATTTTGTTTCTCATAAGCAATTAATGAAGGGAGAAGTGCTGAGCATTCATAATGTACAATATGAAACAGTGCAAAGAACACAGCAGTAACACGGAGATACATAATCATAAAAACAGTGCTTTCCGCATAGTTCTTTTACTAGGTGAATACTTGAGCCAGAGATCTTTAAACCCTGGGGTTCAATGAACCCTTTGTGATTAGACACAATTAAATCCCCTGATATCGTAAGAGGCCAGAGCTACAGGAAGGATCATCACCAAGTTGTCAGTGCTACTCTCTACAAGCATTTCATCACATGGTGAAGTGAAAGGATCAATACAAAAATGATGTCCAAACACAGCCACATTTGACAAAACTCAGCATCCTCTCTTGATAAAAACACTTAGAAAGATAGGAAAAGAAAATTCCTTAATATGATAAAAGGCATCCAAATAGGAAAAGAGGAAGTAAAACTATCAATATTCACTTGATGACATGATCTTATACTTAGAAAGCTCGAAATGTCTATGACAAAGCTACTTAAGTTAATGAGTTCAGCAGAGTGGCAGGATACAAGATCAACATGTAAAAATCAGTAATGCTTCTGTACACTAGTAACGAACAATCTGAGGAAGAAATCAGGAGAAAAATTCCATTTACAATAGCAACAAGAAGATTCAAATACCGAGGAATCCATTTAAACAATGAAGTACAGGACCTATATTCAGAGAACTACAAAACAATGCTAACAAATATCAAAGTAGACAAACAAATGGGAAGACACTGCATGTTCATGGATTGGAAGGCTAAGTATTGTGATGATGTCAATCCTACCTAAACTTATTTATAGATTCAGTGCAATACCAATGAAAATTTCAACAGTCTACTTTACTGAAATAGAAAAGGTAATTAACAAATTTATCTGGAAGGAAAATTGTATCCGAATACCCAAAAGCATCCTAAACAAGAAGAGTGATGTGGGAGGACTTACACTGCCTGACCCTGAACAATATTACAAAGCTACAGCAGTCAAAACAGTATGGCGCTGGCATAAAGACAGACACACTGATAAGTGGAACAGAACTGAGAGTCCAGGGAAGTGGTTGTGGCTCAAACAATTTGGCTCCTGCCAACCACATGGGAGGTCTGTGGTTTAGTTCCTAGTGCCTCCTAAAGAAGAGAGGGAGCAGGTATGGCCACCTGACACAACAAAATGACGCAAAAAAAAAAAACATGATGAAAGACACAACAAAGCAGAGAGCAAAGATTTCTGGTGCCTCCTAAAGAGGACAGGCAGGTGTGGAAGGTGATGCAACAAGAGACAAAAGAAGAAAAACATAACGAGACACAACAGAGCAGGGAACAGAGATGGCTTATGCAATTAGGCGCCTCCCTCCAACATCAGAGGTTCCGGGTTTGGTTCCTGGTGCCTCCTAAAGAAACAAAGAAGCGAAACAGGCAAAGCAAGGGCAACCAATGAGAGGGTGGGGAGAGATAATAAATAAAGTAAATCTAAAAAAAAAAAAAGGATTGAGAGTCCAGAAATAAACCCTCACCTCTGTGGCCAACTGGTTTTTTAACAAACCTTAAGTCCATGTTACTAGAACAAAATAGGCTCTTCAACAGATAGTGCTGGGAGAACACAATGTCCAGAACCAAAAGAAAAAAAAGAGGACCGCTATCTCACTGCCTATACAAGAGTCAACTCAAAACAGACCAAACACTTCAATAGGAAAGCCAGGACCATACAACTACTAGAAAAAAACATAGGGAAACATCTTCAAGATCTTGAGGTCGGTGCTGATTTCTTGAACCTTACACCCAAAGCACACTCAACTAGAGAAAAAATAGATAATGGGGACCTTCTCAAAATTAAATACTTCTGTACCTCACAGGACTTTACCAAAAGGGTGAAAAGGCATCTGGAAATCACATGTCTGATAAGGGTTTACTATCCATGATACATGAAGAGAAATTACAACTCAAAAATAAAAGGACAAAAGATCTGATTAAAAATGGGCAGAAGACCTGAATAGATATTTGCCCAAGAAGAAATACAAATGATAAAAAAAGCATATGAAAAAATGTTAAAACATCACTAGTGATTAGGGAAATGTAAATTAAAGCCACAATGAGCTATCAGTTCACACTGATCAAAAGAGTCATTATTAAAAAGAAAACTACCAGTGTCGAAGAGAATGTAGAAAGACAGGAGTGCTTATTCACTGGTGGTGGGAATGTCAAATGGTAAAGCCACTGTGGAGAACAGTTTGGCAGTTCCTAAGGAAGGTGACTACAGACTTGCCATGTGACCCAGCAATACCACTAGTAGGTATATACCCAGACGATCTAAAAGCAGTGACACCAACAGACCACACCAATGTTCATAGCTCAATGTTCATGACTGGGTAATGGATGTGGCTCAACCAACTGGGCTCCCATCTACCATGTAGGAGGTCCAGGGTTTGATCCCCAGGGCCTCCTGGTGAGGGCAAGCTGGCCCACGCGGAGTGCCATCCCATGCAGGAAATGGAGCCCCGCACAGGAATGCTGCCCTGTGCAGGAAAGCTGCCCCAGGCAGGAGTGCTGGCCGACAAGGAGAGCTGAAGCAGCAAGATGACACAAGAGACACACAGAAGAGAAAATAAGAAGACACAGCAGAACAGGGAGCTGAGGTAGTGCTGAGAGTAATTGCCTCTCCTCCATTCCGGAAGGTCCCAGGATACCAGTTCCCAGAGCTGCCTAATGAGAATACAAGCAGACACAGAAGAATACAAAGTGAATGGACACAGAAAGCAAACAACAGGGAAATGGGGTAGGGGGTGGGGAGAAATAAAAAAATCTTAAAAAAAAAAAAAAAACTTAAAAAAAATTTACGACTGCCAAATGATGTAAACAACCCAGGTGCCCATCAAATGATGAATGGATAAACTGTGGTATATACACACGATGGAATATTAGGCAGCTGTAAGAAGAAATGAAGTTGTGAAGCAAATGACAATGTGGATGTACCTGGAGAACATTACGTTGAGTGACGCAAGCCAGACACAAAAGGACAAATACTGTATGTTTGTGCTATTATCAATATATTATGTAATGTCATGGAATTAATAACTAGAATATAGATAACCAGAAAACAGAATGAGGTTAGAGAATGGAAAGCTGAGGATTAATCTGTGAAGAATTGGTAAAAAGGTGGGTTGTTAATCTTTGGAAATGAATATAAAAGGTAAAAGCAGAACATAGTGCTTGTAACTAGCAGTGTTATTATATGGGTATGGCAATAGTTAAAAGGGAAAGTCTAAGGTCACATACATTACAGGAAGAAAAGCTAAAAAATGAAATATGGGACTCTAGCATAGTGAAATCTCATGTGAAATATGAATATAGGTAACACTGCATATCTAAGACTGCTTTTCTTTGAAACTGAAAAAAATGAATGTAAATGGTCAGGCAAAAAAACCCACTGTGCTAAATTAAGTAAAAGAAAGGAGACACAAAGTATTACATACTGTATGATTCCATTTACATAAAATATAATATAAATCAATTTAAGATAGGTTTAGATTAGGTTATCTGGGGAAGGCAGAGATGAGTGCTAAGAGGTATGGAGTTTTTCTTTCTGGAGTAAGGAAAATGTTTTAAAACCTTTTGTGGTGAGAATGCATAACACTGTGATTATCCTAAAAGTCACTGATTGTACACTTTGAATGGACTGTATAGTATGTGAATATATCTCAATACAACTGGTTTTTAAAAGTTTATCTATACTGGTGGATTCTGGGAAGACGATGGCGACAATATAGTTTTGGGATCTTCCTGAATATCTAAATTTAAGAGAAACAGCAATCTGGATACAAAAACCAGAACCCATGGACACTTACAATAAAACTAGATGGGCAGGAAGCAGATGTGGCTCAAGTGACTGAGCTCCTGCCTACCAGAGAAGAGATCCTGGGTTCAGTTCCCAGTGTATCCTGGAGAAGACGAGCACGGTCGGGAGCTGATGCAACAAAATGACGTAAACAAGGAGACCCAAAGAGGAAAGACAATGAAAGACACAACAAAGTGCAGAGGTGAGGTGGCTCAAGCTTTTGAGGGCCTCTCTCCCACATGGGAGGTCCAGGTTCAGTTCCCAGTGCCTCCTAAAGAGAAGACGAGCAGACAAAGAGAGCACACAGCAAATGGACATGGAGAGCAGACAGCGAGCACAAAACAGTGAGGGGGGGGGAAATAAATAAAATAAATATTTAAAACAAAACAAAACAAACTCCCCCCACTAGACTAGGTGGAGGAGCAGATATGGTTCCAGTGGCTGAATGCCTGTTTCCCAAACAGGAGGTCCTGGGTTTGGTTCCTGGTGCCAAAAATGAAAAAACAAACAATAAACAAACAAACGAAAAAACCAATTCAGGAGAGCCAATGTGATTCCGTGACAGAGCAGCAGCTTCCCACATACAAGGTCCAGGGTCCAATCTGGCCATGGTACCTCAAAACAAACACAAACACAAAACTAGGTGACATGGTACCCACACAAACGCCAATATACAAATGGGTGGAAAAAGTAACGAGCCATGAAATCTATGTAAAGTGCCATCTATGTGGGGAAAAGCAGAGGGAAGCAATGGGGTCCTGACTGATCTGAGAATAGGAAAACCCTTGTGAAACCAACAGGTATTCACTGGAAAGTACATCAAGTCAATATAATAACAGTAACTAACGTTAGTCAAGATCTCCCCAACCAACAGTGAGTACAAGGGGTCCATGATAAGATCTGAAAGGAAAAGAACAGCCTATCATGAGCTCACAAAACTGACTTATCAGGGCCTCCTTCCAGCACAGGGCCCATACTGAGAAGAAACTGCTGGCAGTAGAACCAATACTGAACAGGAGAGGGACAAGAAAGACATAGAGAGAGAAGATTCAGATAGAGTGACAGAGGGAACAGAACCCTGAAATCTCAGAAAGAATGTTGCTGTATTTTATAACAGCAAGAAAACAGAAACAGAGCTTTGTGAATTAGAAAAGCTATCTCAATCAAACTTCCGCATAATAAAATTTTAGGCAAACTAAATTCAAATATAAATGAGCTACATGAAAGTATTGATATTAAAAAATTAATAAAAACAAAACAAAAGCACTGAGGTCAAATTCCATACAAAGTTACTTTTTTATTAAAAGAGAAAAAGGAACATGCCTAGAAACAACCCACAAGTGAGCCAGAAAGACAAGGTCAGAAGATAAAAAATTTTAAGTATTTTAAAAAGCCCTAAAAGACATTAAGAATTTGTTATAAGACACAAAAGCACAACATAAATAAGAATTTTAAAAAGTAAAAAAAATATATATGCGAGAGAATACAGCAAAGGATTAGAGGGAAGAGGATATGGCTCAAGTGATTGGGCTTCCGCCTACCATATGGGAGGACCCAGGTTCAATCCCTGGGGCCTCCTGGTGAAAAAGAAGAAGAACTGTGTCCGTATAGTAAGCCAGTGCCCATGCAAGTGAGTCACGCAGCAGAGGCCAGGAACTGAGGTGGTGCAATTGACAGGGAACCTCTCTTCATGTCAGAGGTCCCCAGGATAGAATCCTGGTGAAGGCTAGAGTAGAAAGACAGCAAAAATAGTGGGGTGGGGGAAAGGGAAGAGGAATAAATAAAATAATAAATCTTAAAAAAAAAAAAAAGATTTAGAGAAAAGAGAAAAAATAATTTCAGGAATTTAAGACTAAACTAGAAGGGATATAAGACCTAGATCAAAAGGGGGAAATATTCAATACAAATGAGTATTAAGACTAAGAATGACTCCCAGGGATGAGCCTCCCTGGCACTGAGGGATTACTACCAAGTACCAGCTGATGATGTGGCTGGAGAAGGACCTTGAATAAAAGGGTCAACTCAGATCAGCAGACTATCTCAGCCTACATGTAATATCAAGAGTTATGAAAATGTTTTTTGACCTTGAATAAAAGGTGGAAATGGAAAGGACAAATGAGTTTATATGGCTATGAGTCTCCAAAAAAGAGCCGGGAGGTTATCAGAGGGGTCGCCCTTATGCACACCTCAACAGAGTCCCAGAGACAGGTAAAGTAGTTACAACCCCAGGTATTGGTTCTTGTGAGGGCTACAGAGATCCCCAGGTTCTATGGTCATGGCAGATGGAGTTCAGTGCCATGTCAGTTGGCCCTACTTTGGAGTTTGTGTTCCTGAGTGTGACGGAGTTGGACTCCTATGTGATCTTTGTTCACAAGCCTCTCCTGTCACTTTTACCAGAGTTGTGGTTGGTGCTGGGGTTTAGTGTATACTCAGGGGACCTGAATCTCTGGACTGTCCATGTGATAGCCAGGCCCTGAGCCTCAACAGACTTACAACTCCTGTCCTCTGGTTTATCAGACTTACCCCAGCCAGCTAACAGGGAGGTGAAGGTCAACCACCATACCAGGGAGCCAAGAGTGCCTGCAACTGCAAACAGGAGAACTGTATCCATCATCCAAGTGGAATCTAAGCACCCTCTTGATACAGAGGTGGCGTGGACATAGCCATCCCAGGGTCCACAGAATGGAGGAGCAGAGTATGGATTGGAGTGGACTTGCTGATGCTCTATTCCGAAATTGTTGTGATTAGTGATAGAAGTAAATGTGGCGTTGAGGTGGAGAAAGTGGCCATGATGGCTGCTGGGGGTGGGGAGTGGAAAGAAATGAGATGTGGGGGCATTTTCAGGATTTGGAGTTGTCCTGGGTGGTACTGTGGGGACAGTTACTAGACATTGTGTATCCTCCCATGGCCCACTGGTGGACTGGGGGAGAGTGTAAACTTAAATGTGGACCATTGACCATGTGGTGCAGCAGTGCTTAGAGATGTGTTCACCAAGTACAGTGAGTATCCCATGATGTTGGAGGTTGTTGTTGTGGGAAGAGTGGGGTGAGGGGGGCCGGGGGGTATATGGGGATCTCATCTTTTTCGAATGTAACATTAAAAAATAAAGACCAAAAAAGACGAAGATTTCAAAATGAATGAGGAGGTCATTTCAGAGACTATGCTTATGCATGTCTTAGGAGGATGTCAGTCTCAGAAGGATCTCACCAACTGTGACAGAAACTGCCTCAAGCAGGGGTGCTCCCAAAGGTTCAAGAGACATCTAAATACTACAGGCAGGGCAGACAACCCCAGGAAATTCGTAACCCTATCAGTGGACCTTACCTTGGAAAATATGATAACCTATCATATTTATAAATTTATATATTTCCTACCCATGGTTCTTCTGCCCCTTTTACTTGAACCTATAATTAGCACTCTACCGTTAAAGTATGTCCCAGAGACTTAAATCTTCCAGCTGTGCATGTGGCAGTTGAGCTCTGAACCTCAGCAGAGCTGCAGCCAACACCTACTCTCCAGTTCATCAGACTCATCCAGGACAACAAACAAAAGGACGGTGATGGACAAACCCCATCCCAAAAAACAGAGTATCTACAACTGCAAACAAGACATTTCCATCTGTCTGCCTGATGGGATCTAAGCCTCCTCTTAATAGGAAACAGACTGGGCATCACCACCCCCAAATCATCAAGATTGAAGAACGAACAAACAAGGGTGGAATGCAAAAATGGACTAAAGCAAACTTATTATTATTCTAGTAATGGAAGAACTTGTAATATCAATATAAAGACATTCAACGGAAGTTCTGAGGGAAGGGAGAGAAAAAGAATAGGTCTTAACACGGGGCATTTTTGGACATTGGAATTGTTCTGCTTGACATTGCAATGATAGATACAGGCCATTATACATTTTGTCAAAATCTATAAAATTGTATGATGCAAAGTGTTAACCATAATATGAACTATAGACCATGCTTAGTAGCAATACTTTAATATGTGTACATCAATTGTAATAAATACATCACACATTCAAAGATTTTGTTAATAGGGAAAGTGTGGGAGGAGAAGAGATGGGGTATATGGGAATCCCCTATATTTTCTTTCTTTTCTCTCTCTCTCTTTTTTCCCCTATATTTTCCATGTAACATTTATGTAATATAAAACATCTTTGAAAATAAAGAAAAAACAAATAAGCACAATATATAATGCTTTAAGAGAACAAAAGTTAAAGAGGAAAAATTTAAAGTTAAAAAGAAATGAAAGGGGAAGTGGATATGGCTCAAGCGACTGAGCTCCTGCCTACTACATAGGAGGTCTGGGTTTTGTTCCTGCGTCCTCCTGGAGAAAGCGAGCAAGACAGCAAGCCGATGCAATGGGCTGGCGTAGTGAGCTGATGCAACAAGATGATGCAGTGAGATGGCACAACCAAGAGAAAGTAAGAAAACACAATGAAAGATTCAACAAAGCAGGGAGTGCAGGTGGCTCAGGCTATTTGCATCTCCTGCCCACATGGGAGGTCCCCAGGTTTGGTTTCTGGTGCCTTCTAGAAAAAGACCAGCACACAACAAATGGACACAGTAAATGCAAATAATGAGGGAGCCAGAGAAATAAACATAATAAATCTTAAAAAAATACACAAAAAAACAAAAAACCCCAAGTGCCCCATCAATAAAAAGAAGAAAAAGAAATGAAGGGAGGCAGATGTGGCTTAAGCAGTTGGGCACCTGCCTACCCCATGGGAGGTCCCAGGTTCAGTTCCTGGTGCCTCCTGAAGAAGACAAGCAAAACAGTAAGCTGACGCAATGGGCTGGTGCAGTGAGCTAACCCAACAAGATGACACAGTGAGGCGGCGGACTTGGCCCAGTGGTTAGGGCATCCGACTACAACATGGGAGGTCCGTGGTTCAAACCCCAGGCCTCCTTGACCTGTATGGAGCTGACCCACGTGCAGTGCTGATGCGCACAAGGAGTGCCCTGCCACGCAGGGGTGTCCCCCGCGTAGGGGAGCCCCACGCACAAGGAGAGCGCCCCATGCGAAAGAAAGTGCAGCCTGCCCAGGAATGGTGCCGCACACATGGAGAGCTGACACAATAAGATGACACAACAAAAAGAAACACAGATTCCCGTACTGCTGACAACAGAAGCAGACAAAGACAACGACACATCAAACAGACACAGAGAACAGATAACCAGGGTGGGGGGGAAGGGAAGAGAAATAAATCTTAAAAAAAAAAAAAAAAAAAAAAAAGGTGACACAGTGAAGAGATACAATGAGGAAATACAATGAGAGATGTAAGTGGGAGCGGAGGTGGCTCAAGCCACTGGGCACCGCCCTCCCACATGGGAGGTCCTGGGTTCAGTTTCTGGTGCCTCCTAAAAAGAAGAGGGAAGTGGATGTGCCTCAAGCGATTGGGCTTCTATCTACCATACAGGAGGACCCAGGTTTGATCCCCAAGAGCTCCTGGTAAAGGCGTGCGCACATGGCAAGCGACACAGCAAGATGATAAGGCAGTAAGAAAGATGCAGGGGAGAGTCTAGGACAGACGTAACAAAAACCAGGAAGTGAGGTGGTGCAAGCGACAGGTAACTTCTTTCGCACATTGGAGGTCCCTAGGATCGAATCGCAGTGAAGCCTAGAGGAGAAAACGAGAATGCAAAAAATGAGAGAGACACAGAAGATCACACAGTGAATGGACACAGCAAAAAACAGCAGGGTAGAGGGGAGGGACAGGGGAAAAAAAGAGGAGCACACAAAAAGCAGACACAGAGAGCAGTGAGTGCAAACAACAAGGGTGGGTAGAGAGAAATAAATAAAATAAATCTAAAAAGGAAAAGAGTTGAAGAAAAAGTGATTAGTTTTGACAGGGAAGAAGGTCCAATATGTGGGTAACAGGAGTCCCTGAAGAAGACAAAAGGAAGGAAAGAATTATTAAAAATACATAATTTAAGAAAACTTTCCTGACAAAAAATAAACAAAAGATCTGAAACCACATACGGAAAGAAAATACCAGGTATCTAAGGATACTAGCCCAGAATTACCAATACCAAAAGACATTTCTAATAAATTAAAACATCTGTGTATCTAGGCAAAACAGCAAGCAGAAAAAATGTCATCACTTTCTGACAGCATAACTGCATGCCAAAAGAAAATGCAGGGCCGTATTTAAGATACTCAAGGAAAACATGTGTAAGCCACAGATTTTATATCCAGCAAAACTGACTTTGAAGGATAAAGGGAAGAGACAAACTGTTAATAACCTACAAAAACTTAAGAAATATTGTAGGAAGCAGCTGGGGCTCAAGCAACTGAGTTTCCATTTACCATATGGAGGATACAGGTTTGATCCCTGGGACCTCCTGGTTAAAAAAAAAAAAGAAAAGAAAAAAAGGTGTCCCAGATCTGTGCAGTGCAGAGAGGTGTAGGCCCCCACACAGTGAAGCAATGCCAAAGGACAAGACAATAACGCAACCAGATTAAATAAAAAAAAAAGTTGTTCCCTCAACGCTTTCTGAGGAAAGCTACAGAGATGAACTTCAGAAAACCAAAACAGCTAGAGAAACATGGACATAAGAACTAGTGGTAAACATTAAATATGCACTTGTAGAAGCAAGATTAAATGAGGATTACAAGACTACATTATGTAATAGCTAATTGCTAGGATGATACAGTATGATAAAAACGTGGGGGAGAGAAACAGGATAGCATATGCAAGCATATTTTTAAAACTAATTTCATTAATGATACAGGAGGTGGTATATTAGTATTATGTATGTATATACACATTTCCATCCTGCTGGAGAATCAGAGGAAAATTTGAGCTTAAAGGACTGAAAGCCATCAAATGTTTTAAATTCATAATTCACAACGATGTTTAAAACAATAAACATGTAACTATCTGATGATGGCAGGGAACCAATTCATAATCTTGAAAACTGGATAAATAAAAGGAAAAGTGTTTATCCAGCTCCTACCTAAATGAATTTTCTACTGCCTCTAACTTAACAACTGGATAACCAAATAGCAAATGAGGGGAATATGTGAAAACAAAAAGTTAAAAATTAGAATATAATCTTTTTCAACCCCTAAGCAATCAATGGATTTATTAGGCTTTGAGTACAATGGCTCCTAACATCACAAAGTAAATCTGACTCTTCTTTGCTTTCTCTTCCCTTCCCTCCTTATCTTAAAAAGTGATGTCTCCAAGAAAGGGGACTATCTACCGAGTAGTAGGTGCTAGCAGGGAGATGGAGTCACAATGGCCTAGAGTAAATGAACTGCCCAATTGCAAGGAGTTGGATCCCAAATGGAACAAGGAGGATATCCATGCAGAAAGGCAGCACAGGCTAGGAAGGCAGACCAAAATAGGGTAAGAAGGGTATCTGGGTGGAAGAAGGACTGATGAAGGAGAACTGAGCAAGTAAGCAAATACTACTAAGAATAACAACAACCAGATTTCTCATTATTGGAACTAGGAGTTAAAATATGGAAATGGAGAAAACTAGAATGAACCCTGTGGTGCTGGATTAGAATTAGAGATGGTATAGACTGGTGGCTTTCGATACTTATAAAATAGGGAAACAGGGAAACGGACTTTGGCCCAGGGTTAGGGCGTCCGTCTACCACATGGAAGGTCCGCGGTTCAAACCCCGGGCCTCCTTGACCCGTGTGGAGCTGGCCCATGCGCAGTGCTGATGCGCGCAAAGAGTGCCAGTCACGCAGGGGTGTCCCCCACGTAGGGGAGCCCCACACGCAAGAAGTGCACCCCGTAAGGAGAGCTGCCCAGCGCATAGAAAGAAAGTGCAGCCTGCTGAGGAGTGGCGCCGCCCACACTTCCCGTGCCGCTGACGACAACAGAAGCGGACAAAGAAACAAGACGCAGCAAAAAGACACAGAAAACATGGGAAACGGACTTTGGCCCAGTGGTTAGGGCGTCCGTCTACCATATGGGAGGTCCGCGGTTCAAACCCCGGGCCTCCTTGACCTGTGTGGAGCTGGCCATGCGCAGTGCTGATGCGCGCAAGGAGTGCCCTGCCACGCAAGGGTGTCCCCCGCGTGGGGGAGCCCCACGCGCAAGGAGTGCGCCCGTGAGGAAAGCCGCCCAGCGCGAAAGAAAGTGCAGCCTGCCCAGGAATGGCGCCGCCCACACTTCCCATACCGCTGACAACAACAGAAGCGGACAAAGAAACAAGACGCAGCAAACAGACATCAAGAACAGACAACCAGGGGAGGGGGGGGAATTAAATAAATAAATAAATCTTTAAAAAAAAAAAAAAAAAAAAAAGACACAGAAAACAGACAACCGGGAGAGGGGAATTAAATAAATAAAAATCTTCTAAAAAAAAAAAAAAAGAATATCTTAAAAAAAAAATATAGGGAAACATACATGCAAGTATGTTTACGTAGGTATGTATAAATAAATGTACCAATATATGTGTGCACATATATATATATGAACATTGATCTGTTCCAGAGAGCTGTTCACTGAGAGAGGCTGGAAACAGAAAACTCGTAACAATGAGCACATCTGGACTTCTAAATACCATTCTTCACTAAAAGGTAAGAGGGCTTCCCGGAGAAATGGCTGACTCTAGAACTAGGGCAGACATAGTATAAGGTAACATCTTGTGCTAGAAAAGGAATGAAGTCTTTAAAACTAATGGGGACATAAGTCAATTTTAAGAGGTGCCCACAAGCCAAATTAAATATTTATAACCCACTGAATAAAATAAGAAATCATGAGTCTTGATATCTCCTAAGAACAAGGTGATTCTCCTATATAATCTCAAAACCATTATCATATACAAGAAATTCTATAGTGCTTCAGCATCACCTAATGTCACACCCATATTCATAATCAAATTTCTCTAAATGTCCAAAAAATATTCTTTATAGCTTTTTTGCCCCCACTGAAGAGCCAAACAAGTTTCATTCAGTGTACCTGGTTGTCAGGTCTTCCTAACCTCCTTTAATCTATGTCACTGACACATCATTTTTTTCATTTTGTCTTTCATGACATGTATATATATATATAATATTTTTAAAGTTCAGGCAAGCTATTTTGTAGAATTTTCTATACTCTAGATTTATCTGATTGTTTTTGCTCAATTAGATTCAGGTTAAAGATTTTAGGCAGGCATATGTTATACATGATGCTGTGTACTTCACAAGGCATCCCATTACACAACACATAATGTTGGTCTGTTCATTTAATGGTGCTGTAACACACTTTTGATATTCCTGTATTTCAAATTCAGAAAATAACAAGCTTATGCATCCACGAATTATTTTACTGCAAACCAATAAGGTATAAAACAGCTTGAATGAAAGTCTGAGTCTTAAAGATTAAGATCTAATCAAACATACAGCTTTAGAAGCAGCAAAATTCTGTGACAAAGAGTTCATTAGAACTAAATCTCTGAGGATTAAAAGGTCCGTCAGGGAAGTGGACTTGGCCCAATGGACAGGGCATCCGCCTACTGCATGGGAGGTCCAAGGTTCAAACCCAGGGCCTCCTGACCTGTGTGATGAGCTGGCCCACGCACAGTGCTGATTCGCACAAGGAGTGCCGTGCCACACAGGGGTGTCCCCCATGTAGGGGAGCCCCATGTGCAAGGAGTGTGCCCCGTAAGGAGAGCCACCCAGCGCAAAAAAAGTGCATCCTGCCCAGGAATAGCGCTGCACACACAGAGAGCTGACACAAGATGACACAACAAGAAGAAACACAGATTCCTGGTGCTGCTGATAAGGATAGCAGTGGTCACAGAAGAACACACAGCAAATGGACGCAGAGAGCAGACAACTGGGGGAGGGGGGGTGGAAGGGGAGAGAAATAAATTTTTTAAAAAATCTTAAAAAAAAAAAGTCCGTCAACCAAATTTTTCCATGTTTCATTTTCTATTATCTTAAAACATATAAATAATATGCTTTTCATTTTAAAAGAAAGGTTTACAAATATAAGACTTGTAAACCTGAACATGGTATATTGCTATAATGGAACACTACTTAGCAATAAAAAAGAAGAAATTACTGATTAACACTACAAATTGGATAAATCTCTAATATACTAATACTAAGTTAAAGAAGTTAGACTCAAGCAAATGATTTTTGTTTTATTACATTTTGGAAAAGGCAAATCTGTTAAGAATTAAAAAAAGATCAGTGGCTCTTTAGGTGGGAGAAGAAAATGATTACAAAGAGGTACAGGGACATTTTAGGGGGCGATGGAATGGTTTTATATCTTGATTGTGTTATTACTAAAAAAAGTATATGCATTTTTCATAACCTTAAGATTTGTTCACTAAAACGGCTCAATTTTACTCTATGTAAATTATACCTTAATAAAAAAAGATAAAAATATGACTTAAGTCACACATTCTAAGAGCCCTTTACAAACAAATATCAATACCATTATAGGGTATTCAAATTATTTAACATATACCTCTTTATCATCTTCAGATTTTCTATCATCCTCTTCTTCCTCATCTTTTTCAGATTTCTCTAATTCCTTTTGTTCTTCTTTTTGTTCTTCTACTTTAAGCTGTTTTGTCAATCGAGCTATTAACTGGGATTTTAATCCTTTCGAACTAAGAGCTCGACTTTCCAATTCTTTTCGAAGATCATTTACCTAAATATATGAAGCATAAAAGCATGGAGAAGAAAATGGCATATTGAAATAGGAAACAAACTAACAGCATATTTCATCTTGTGTCTGATTAAAAAAAAAAAAAAATAGTGAAAGGGACACTTGTATAGCTCATACAATGCTTATGAAAATGCAAACTGATAAATTTTTTTCCTTTTTGATTCTGTAATTCTAATTTCTAGCAATCTATCCTAAGGAGATAGTCTAAACACAGGAAAAAAAAATAAAACTGTGCATTACTTTTAACAGTCCCTCCCTTAAAAAAATAAAATAAAATAAAAGGGTAATAGCAAAAAAAAAAAAAGTTATCAACTATGTGGAACAGTAGATATTTAGAAATAATAATAATTAAGAGGAATTAATTTCACCCATTAAAGTGGTTAAAATGGGAAATGGGTTGTGAATGTTAGCTCAAAAAAAAAAAAAAGGAAAGAGATTACAATGGGAAATTAAGGTTAACTGAAAAGGATAAAACAGCAATTTCTTTGTACACGATTAAAACCAACCAACCAGCGACAAAGCATGTACCCAACCAAAAAATCTACTGGGGGAAAAAACTAACAACACTTAATCCATAGTGTAACTTAGGGCTCACTGTGTAGTGTAGTTTCGTGGATTTTTAAATTTTAATTCTATTACCAAATATACAGTCTAACATTTTCCCCTTTATAATCACATTCAGATATCAGATATATATTTCAGTACTGTTAACTGCATTCACAATGCAGTTATTGTTATACTACCAACACTCCCATCCACTACCAAAACACTTTCATCATTCCAAATAGGAAACACCTGTATATCTGAAGCCTTAACTTCCTATTCCTTTTCCCCACCTTCTCTCCTGGTAACCTATATTCTAGATTCTGGCTCTATGAGTTTGCTTATTCTAACAGTCTCATTATGTTTTGCATTATGTTTACAATAAAAACAAATTCAGGTTTAAAAATAAGGAAGCTAACAGCAAAGCGATCAATTAATACGACAATATAAGAAAAAGTCCTGGGGTACAGCCTTAGTCTAATTGCCTCCTTTTTTTTCCTGAACCTACCATACTTTACATGAAACCAGATATTGCTGATGATTTGAAATAGTGCACAAGCAACAATTAAAAATTCTTAAGTTATATATTCTTTACTCATTAAAAAAGCAACATGAGTTAAGAACCAAAATTTCCTAACAAAGGGAAAAAGTGTTTTCTGCTGAGAATGCCAGTTAATCAAAAGGTCAGCTTTTTGGGAAGAGGACTTGGCCCACTGGATAGGGCATTCGTCTACACATGGGAGGTCTGTGGTTCAAACCCCAGGCCTCCTGGACCAGTGTGGAGTTGGCCCATGAGCAGTGCTGATGTACGCAAGGAGTGCCATGCCACGGAGGGGTGTCCCCAGTGTAGGGGAGCCCCATGCACAAGGAGTGTGCCCTGTAAGGAGAGTCATCCAGCATGAAAAAAAGTGCAGCCTGCCCAAGAATGGCGCCGCACACACCAAGAGCTGACAAAGCAAGATGATGCAACAAAAAGTAACACAGATTCCTGGTGCCCGATAAGAATAGAAGCAGTCACAGAAGAACACACAGAGTATGGACAAAGACAGCAGACAATTGGGGGGGAGGGGAGAGAAAAAAATAAAAATAAACCTTAAAAAAAAAAAGTCAGCTTTTGTGTGTTAAACAATAAACTACAAAAGTAATAATCAGCTTCTGACTTTCTGAACATTAATTATACATTCACATTATAGGTCCAGAGATGGAAAACTGCAGAAATATAAAGTAGAATCATGGGAAGCGGACTTGGCCGAGTGGTTAGGGCGTCCAGGAATGGTGCCACACACGCGGAGAGCTGACACAAGATGATGCAACAAAAAGAAACACAGATTCCCATGGCACTGACAACAGAAGCAGACAAAGAACAACACGCAGTAGACACAGAGAACAGACAACTAGGGGGGGAAAGGGTAGAGAAATTAAAAATAAATATTCAAAAACAAAATTAAAGTAGATTCAGAGACATAGGGGAGTAAAGAAAAATACAGGTAAACCAATGATTTCCAAAATAGCTCTTGAAATTTTTTTATGGTGGTAACATATATACAGCATATCAATTCACTTTTTACTTGAAAAAGCAGGTAATCTTTTTTCCTATTTTTCTTTCCTTTCCCTTAAATTTAAGGGCAGAAATCCTGCCTTCTTCATTAGTGCCCAAACCAGAAAACAATGTTGCTCACACGACAGGCACTTGTATACTGAAGACATTCAACAAACAGTGGCTGATTTAAAGTCACTCTTTGTTTTATCTATATATATAAAATGTGTATATAAGACAATTTATAATATATATTTTAAAAAATCAGTGGGTTTCATCTCAAATGGCTTTTATCTGAAAACAAAAAAAAACAACAAAAAAAAAACAACACTGCCTTTTCATCTGAAAAGATACTGCCAATGTTACTGTATTCCTGTTTAGAGATATCAAATTAAATAGCATCGCTTTTCAAAGTTACCTTCATTGTCTTTGGATCAAGTTTAGACCAATGGGTAGGTGTGGAAATTTCTTTAGCTTCACCATCATCCTTCTCTTCTTCATCCTGATACATAAAGTTAAGAAGATAATTACTACCTTGAAACCTTAAAATAAAAGTAATTTATTTTTAAAAGTCTGTTGCTGATCTGTGCAAGGTCACAATGTTTCAGATTGTCTTCTCCTAAAGTTATTATTTAGGCAAGTCCACGTACATACATTCTACCACTTTAACTGATCACAAAGACACTCATCAGCCAATCAAAGCCAGATCTGTGAAACACAAAAGGGTGATAAATTATAACACAAAGGATATCAGGGATGCACAAACACTGCCGGTCTCCACTAACCACACAGTGTGTGATCTTGCCCCAATTTTCAAGCCACCCAAAGTTAAGACTGATTTAGTCAGACCTTTCAAATGTACCAAAGACGTTGCCACAAAGCCTGAAATTTCAAATCTCTCAGACTTGTGGTTGTCCAATTTCAAATATCCATGACTAGAACGGATGACCGTGAAAGAGAAAATTTAAAAAATTTTAGAAAATGGCAAAATGCTTAAAATAGCTTAATACTGAATCTTGCTCAACAACTGGTCCCAGATTCCAGCAACTAGACCTATGATAAAAAACAAAATTCTGTGCAATTTAAGCACAACTTATTTTCCTTTGAGGTCTCAGCACTCTTAAAGTTAGCATAATGGACAGAATTTTTAAGAGAAAAGAGCATACAACTATACTGCTGAAAGCTGGATTACCAGTCGCTGTTACCAGTTATGTTCCTTCATGTGTGTTTGTTATGTAGTGTGTGGTGTGCATTTGTGCCTGTGTTCCTGTGCCTGTGAGAAGCGGAAATAGAAAAAGGGATTAGCGTTCAGTGCCTGTTCTCCATCAGCCTCCTTGCGTTCACCCTGAAGCTTCTCGACCAGCTGCTGCTTGTATCCTCGGGAGAGGGTTTCCCACTCTGAGCGGGTGGGAAGGCAATGCCAAACATCCGGGAAAAATAAAACCACTGTCTCCACATGAGCTGGAACTGTACGCCCCTTGTGGGTCTCCTCAGGGCGATGGTAGCGAATCTCTGCAAAACGGTACCTGTTGCAAGGGAAGAAGCATGTTGGAAAAAAAATTCTAAAATACATTTTAAAGACCCTAGTTCACTTGTAGCACATCAAGTAAAGAAATTTTCCTGCAAGAACTTGAGGTTGGTCTAAAGAAAAAAAAATTATAGAAGCCATAGTTCCTCTTTTGGTACATTTGTACAATATTTATTTGTTAAAAGAAGAGTATGTTCCCCAAAGCATTTTCAAGTTTGATTACAGAGCTACCCATATTTTAGAGAATACCTGAAGAAGCTGGATAGCTGTTCAGATTTCATGTGCTAAAAAAGAATATTCTCAATTAAGTAACAAGAAACATACTAAAATACATAGGACAAATAAGCCTCAAGAGAAAATATGGCTGAACAAAAATAACCAGCAACTACATCATTTTTATAACAAAAGAATTATAATGAAATGAAGTTCTCTCTTGACGATCTTCTCCAGCTATGCATGAAATGAAAAATATTTTCAACATACATCCAACTTTCCGAAGTACATCACAACAAAACATTTAAGTTTTCCCTTTATTTTGATTAGTTCTTAATTCCTTTTTTCCCAAAACACTTTTGGCACCAAAACTTTTGCTACAAATGGGGATTTTTCTTTGAGATTATCTGCATGACCAGCATTGCTAAAATAAGGGAGGGGGAAAAGGCTGACCGACAAAAAAACATCTACATAACCTATCTGAAAACCACTGCTAATGAAGAGATGAATTGGTACTTACCATTGCGTGCATACACTTAGATCAATGCCTGTCAGAGCCTTACAACAACGAATAGCAGTCTTAATCAACACAGAGGGGTCTTTTTCTGGGTCTGGTCCATCCAACGAAGGAGACCAGTGGCCTCCAATGGCCATGGCTTCATCCTTGCCTTTCATGCCCACTAAAAACTAATTCAAAACAAAGAATCATTTAAATACACTATGCAACCTTTCAAATGACAAAATACTTAAGAAGGAAAGGTACAAACCTTTCCAATATCATTTTTACTACCTCTGGTATCTGTCAGTCAAGGAAGAGTTCAGTTCATCATGTTCCACACTGCATTTCAGCAATGGAATAGGATTTATACATCATAACTCATCCTTCTAAAATATTTCTTCAGATTAAGAGTTCTTTTAAAAAAAAACAAGCTATAATTCAAACTTTAACAGGATCCAAAGATATACTAAATCTCATTACCACTAAGATTTTCCTATGTTACAAATATAATCATGAAAATCAGTTTAACTAGAGGCATACAAATAAGATTGTCAGATCTGCAATGACAAAAACACACTGCATCATTAAATTCTGAGTGTCTTAACAATATCAAAATTAAGTTAGTGGATAAGATTGGGAAAAAAAAAAGTATTTTTTATTTTATGTATGTGCCATCAGAACTAAGCAAAATGAATACGCACCTAAGTTCAAGTAAATGTTTAATTTTACCTTAACAAGTCTAGCAGGATGCTGAAATCCATCTCGAAGTTCCTGGGGGTCTTCAGCAAGAGCACATGACTTATGATACAAATCCTCCATACTAGGGCTAGCCATCAGCATTACCTATTATAGTCAAATAATTCAATCCTGTCAAAAGTCTAAAGTAATGTAAAAAAAATGAGAAGTACTACTAATTATCCTTACATTTTAGATATCCAAAATCTTCTGTAAAAATGGAAGATAAAATGCCATAGAATATTAGATACCTTACCTTATAATTATATAGCTTTAATTTTTCAAAAGATGCTTTTTAGATCATGTTGTTTTAAAATAGTAGAAAACTACTGAACACAAGGAACATACAGAATGCTACTTCTGTACATTCACCCAAAATTAGTTTTATCTGGGGCTATTCCAAGTCATAGAACATTCCAAAAAGCTCAATAAAATCAATTTCGTCTTCATATTTTTATGAAGTTCAAAATGTTAAAATAATCCTATTCATAAAGCTTAAGAGCGAAGGCAAAGAAAAGTTAAATTACTTAAACAACCAAAACAGAATAGAAAGAAACCTTTCTGAAGATTCTCTCCACATATATTCTCATTACGAATAACTGCTAAGAAATTTATGTTGTTTATCACAGTGGAATACAAACCTTTGCACTGTATAAGTGGTCAGCATCTGGAGGATCAAGAATAGCTATATTTTTTTCCAAGGAGTCTACTTCTCTGTGCATTACATAGAAATTGCAGTAATTTCCCAACTGGAATGGTCTTGACAAAGGAAAAGCATCCACCCATGTGAACTGAGCATCAAAAAAGTCACTAGGTATATATAAATTCTGATAACGGCGCCTTAGTTCCATCATGTCACAACTAGGACTGAAAAACAGACATAAGTAGTGAATAAATAAGAGTCTTAATACTGAAGATTATATAATTATTCACTGAATTCTGAAGCTGAATATATAAATTGACATGGTGAAAAGTCGGCTAAAAAAGGACAATTACTAATGAACTATAGATTTGCATAGAAGCATATGAAAATCTTATTTTCTTATTTGTTTACTAGCTTCTAATAAATAACTAAAGATCTGACTAAAAGTTTTTTATAGCAGCTGGAACTCTGCATCATTTGAGGAAACTATATAGCATTAGTGCCAAATTAGTATTTGAGGGCTCTTCAATCAGGTCTATACACTGTAGAGAAAATCAAGCTTTTATTCTACAGTAAGTTCCTTAATCAAGCATACCTTCAATCAAAGTTAAAAACAAAATCCAGATGCTTTTTTATTATCCACAGCTCTGTAATCCTCTATGCTAATGATTAAGATCCATACCTGATTATTATGTAAAGAGGGAATAAGGTCTTGACTTTTAAATCTGGAATACTGATTTTTTAAAGGATGATTTTTTTTTTCCTTCTGAAAAGCAAAGCTTTAAAAGGAGAAGAACTCAAAGGTAAATCAATCTGCTAAAAAGGCCAAGAGATTTCTGTTAAAAGCATACTGAAATAATGAAAAGAGGAAAATATCAACAATTTTTAAAATACAAAGACAACTATTGTCTTTTTATAAAAGAAAACCAAAAACAAGGGTATAAAATGTAAATATAATGTAGGGATGATTTTCTATTTTAAACCTAAAAATAAAGAGATACAGAATAATAAACTTGTCAGTAATGTCTGATGATACAATTACAATTTATTTGGATAAGATCCTGTTGTTAAAATAATAAAAATGTGAAAAACAGGTACCTTGAGTTTTTGGGTTTTTTTTCTAAGGAAGTGTTTGCAAAACAAAAAACAAAAACAAAAAAATGTACAATTAGTTTCCCAGTAAAACACTGTAAGAATTTTTGAAATTGCATTTTACCCCATGGAGCAAAATCTACAATAAAGCAAAAGAGGTAAGTACAAATAAAATAAAGTACTTCTTGGCATATAGTCTCCTATGAGCATTATGATATCATTATAAGAAAATCTTGATTTCCACAATTATAGATGAGAGAAGACATGGAAACTTTAATACTTATAATAGATGCATTTGGTATTCTGCAAATTTATATCAAAGTAGGGAAATGAAACTGTGGTATAATTTGGGAAGAGCTAGATAGCCATCCAATTTTATATCCTATGCATCAACTCTTCCCAGAACAGCATTCTAGATTAGGAAAAGACGGGATAAAAGCACAGTTACTCTATTCATTATTTGGGGTCAGGGGAATTGGTTTTAGTTTCAAAGGGTTTCTTTGAAATATGCAGATGAGCTCTATTTTTTAAGTATAAGAGCAAAGACAAAAAAAACTAGTATTAAAGTGTTGTTGATTTAATCACAAGCAAGATTAAATTAAAACCAACTATATAACATAATTAAGCAAAATCAATCAACTTTAAAGCAACACTATCATGGGATTAAGTATATTAAAGACAGTGGACGTTTACCAGATCTAGAACTGAAAACAAAGAAAATTTAAATTTTAGAGGCCAGCATTAGGAGTATTTTTACATTTTGCAGAAATGAAGCAACTCCTTAGGACTTAAATAAGTAGTTATTTGCTCCCATGCTGAACAGCTTTTGAACACTGCTTTTTATGATTTATTATGATTCCATTTATTTTAGTCTATTTTTCATTTTTAAAGAGGTACCAGAGAATGGAACCCAAAATACTGCACATGGGAAGCAGGCACTCAACCACTAAGTTATATCTGCTCCCCGATGAGGTATTTTTTTGTTTGTAGATTTTTTGTCTGTTTTTAGGAGGTACGGGGCGGTCAAATCCAGGGCCTCGTATATGGGCAGCAGTCACCCTACCACTTGAGCTACATCTGTTCCCCATAAATGATTTTACTGTTAATTGTTCTTAGTTTTTCTGTGTTGTTACGTTTTGTTAACATACAATTGCCAGTCTCAGGGTCTTTAGCTGATTCTACCTTTTCTGTAAAGTAAGTTATTTTATCAATTTGCCTTTTTTATGACTTTTTTATTAATATTTTTCAGCTATTACCTTAATGACAACTCACTACCACTATCAATTACTGAGTAAAAACAATGGTCATACACTGAGTTAAATGTATGTTAGGCACATTAATTCAACTTGTCCTCAGAATAATTCTCTTACATACCTCCATTTTGCAGATGAAGTTCAGAAATTCATGCTAACTTACCCATGGCCTCTGATTCCAAAGGCTATATATTTGTGTATACACACACATGCACACACATCCACATGTGTATGTCTCCATGTGTATGTTGGTCTATCTTGCTTTTATATCACACTGCCTCAGCCTAAATTGCAGATTAGTTCTGCTATATTACTGCTTCATCATACACAATGGGCTATGTATGAACTTAAAACCTATCAATAAATCTGGGATTTGGTATATGAAATAAAATACTTAAAAGAGTAACTTTACGGAACAACTTCATTACAGAATTGCCTTCAGGAGCAGTTTTTTTCAATAGGTGATACGCTTATAATGAACTCATGAAAATAACGCACTCTTGCAGAGAATTCACCCTAACTTGAGTTTCTCCCCTTATATAAATTAAGAACACTAAATTTCAGGATAGCGAAGTTACAAGCAAAGTATTTCTCTATGTAACACATTCTTTCTAGGCAAATTATATGAATTTCTGAAATTTGTAATTCAATAAAAGGGAAGGAACCTACCAATCTAAAGAAAATTTTGAAAACTGAACTGTGTAACGTGGAACAACACGTCGAACTCTCCGAGGGGATCGTTCTCTCTCTCTTCGGGGAGATCTTTCCCGGGAACGTTTTCTCTGTGGTGATCTTTCTCTGGACCTACGTCTTTCTCTCTCTCGTTCACGACTTAAAAAACAAAATTTTCTAAAATTACTGATATTTCTGGGCATTTTGAAGAGCTCTTTAATGCAGTAAATATAGTAAGTAATAAGAACAACACAATTCCACAGTGTACTTTTGAAATATACCTTCGGTCATCTTTTCTGTTAGGTACTTGATCCCCTCTGTCATTCCTTCCAGAAAATCTGGATGGTGGATCTAACCTTCGTGCTGGTTGTGGCTGTGAAACTATACGGACTGGGGGCTGCAATAAACCAGCTTAAAAAGATAAAGAAAAAAACTTTAAACTTTAAAAGCACTACTTGTATACATTTTACAGATAAAAACTGTTGCTATATGAATACCACCAAAAAACTGGGAATCACTAAAATTTCTTTTTTTAAAAGTTAGCATAATTTATAATAATTTTTATAAAACTGATATCGTCTTGGTAAATTCTTCCTAGTAATGAAAAATAAGATGGTGGACTTGGCCCAGTGGTTAGGGCGTCCGTTTACCACATGGGAGGTCCACGGTTCAAACCCTGGGCCTCCTTGACCCATGTGGAGCTGGCCCATGCGCAGTGCTGATGCATGCAAGGAGTGAAGGGGAGCCCCACACACAAGGAGCGCGCCCTGTAAGGAGAGCTGCCCAGCACGAAAGAAAGTGCAGCCTGCCCAGGAATGGCACCGCACACATGGAGAGCTTACCAAGATGACGCAACATAAAGAAACAAAGATTCCCGTGCCGCTGACAACAGAAGCGGACAAAGAAGATGCAGCAAATAGACATGGAGAACAGACAACCAGGGTGGAGGGCAAGGGGAGAGAAATAAAAAAATTAAAAAATCTTAAAAAAAAAAAAAGAAAAAGAACAACTATCTTAAAAATAGTTAAATATTTATTTTATTTCCAGGTAGGATAGTATATTTGTACCACCTTTGGTATAATGTAAACTTAAAATATTTTATGGATAGAAAGAAAATATTTGAAAGACAGTTGTTAAAAACCGAATTCCGGGAAGTGGATCTGGCTCAACTTGGTTCAAACCCAGGGCCTCCTGACCCATGTGATGAGCTGGCCCAAGTGCAGTGCTGATGCATGCAAGGAGTGCCATGCCATGCAGGGATGTCCCCATGTAGGGGTGCCCCACCTCCAAGGAGTGTGTCCCGTAAGGAGAGCCACCCTGCGTGAAAAATAAAATGCAGCCTGCGCAGGAGAGGTGCCACACACACGGAGAACTGACAGAGCAAGACAGCAAGATGACGCAACAAAAAGGGACAGAGATTCCCAGTGCCGCTGATAAGAATGCAAGCGGACACAGGAATATAAGCGGACACAGAAGAACACAGCAAATGGACAAAGAAAGCAGGCAGCTGGAGGTGGGAGGGAATAAATAAAAAACAACAACAAAAACAAATTCCTACAACTTTGGATTAAAATACTCTACTCTCAATATTTCCTCAGACCATAAAGATTTAAAAAGTTTTTTTTTTTAATTTGCTAAAGCCAGTCTGATAACCGTAGCAGAAGCGCCAGAGCTCTGTCACACCAGAGGTTTGAATAAGCAGCAAGAACTGGCTGACACATCTTTTTCAAACCTCCAGAAAACAGTTGAAGGCTTGTAAAAACAAAGCAAGCTCCCAAATCAAGAAAAATATTACTTGAAAGTGGTGAGATCTCATGGTGCCATAGCTGGCCCCTACCCTATCCCTTCACTGGCTGGACAAAGAGCCAGCCCGTACTACCAGGAAACTGGTCTTGGTTCCAGAGGGAAAAGGGTAAAACTCTCATGCTCATACTAGAAGCATGTATGCCTAGTCCATCTCTATGGTGGATAAGGAGACATATATCAGACTTGCCATCACAAAACTTCCCCTAAGAATAGCAGGCAGTTAGCTCACAGAGCTATCCTGGAGCATGCTGTGGGAGAATAGTCAAGTCATGGCTGCCTGAGGCAGGGGATTACTGGCTGCAGGAAATACAGAGCAGTGTCCAGCACCATAATGAAACTGTTTCCTAGGGAAGAGAGGACATTAGTATCTGTGTAAATGGGGGAATTTCTAGGGTCACAGGAGCATGTATAAAATGCTTAAGACTAGGCAGGTAAAAGAAAGGATCAGCGAGGCCCCTAAACTTCGGCCTGGAGCTATTCTCTAAACTCACTGTATGGATAAGCCCTGAAGGAGAGCACTTGAACATGTCAACAGGCAGACTGAGAAAGGTGTTTTCTTTTTAAATTTAATTTGTTACTTCTTAGCATTGAAGAAAAATTAACACTAGCTGCATACAAGCTTGAAGAACAGGCACCTCCAGTCTAAATTCAGAGATAACACATTAAAATATCAAAATTTCCAGGTTTCAAAAAAACATTATAAAACATACAAAGAAACAGGAAGTGATAGTCTAGGCAAAGGAGAATATTAAAGCATTGGAAAGCATTAATGAAGAGGACCAGACCTGGGACAAACCAGACAGCCTTTTAAAAGAAGGTTGCAAATACATTCAAATTTTTAAGGGAAAACATGGACAAAGAACTGAAAGAAATCAGGAAAATAACAGATGTACAGGGAAGCGGACTTGGCCCAGTGGTTAGGGCGTCTGCCTACCACATGGGAGGTCCGCGGTTCAAACCCCAGGCCTCCTTGACCCGTGTGGAGCTGGCCCATGTGCAGTGCTGATGCGCGCAAGGAGTGCCGTGCCACGCAGGGGTGTCCCCCGCGTAGGGGAGCCCCACGCGCAAGGAGTGCGCCCGGAAGGAGAGCCGCCCTGCGTGAAAGAAAGTGCAGCCTGACCAGGAATGGCGCCGCCCACACTTCCTGTGCTGATGACAACAGAAGCGGACAAAGAAACAAGATGCAGGAAACAGACACAGAGAACAGACAACCGGGGGGGGGGGGGGGGGGGAGGGGGGCGTTAAATAAATAAATCTTTAAAAAAAAAACAAAAACAGAAACAAACAAAAAAAAACAACAGAGGTACAATTTCCCTGGAGGGATTCAAGAGCAGATTGATTGGAGGTGGCAGAAGAAAGATTCAGAAAACTTGAAGATATCAATATCACAATTGAATTTAGTCTGAAGAGCAGGAAGAACGAGAAAAACTGAACAGAACCTAAGAAACCTGTGGGACACCATCAAGTGTACTAATATATGCATTATTGGAGTCCCAAAAGGAGAAGAAAGAAAGAGCCAAAGAGAATATTAAAAGAAATAATGGGGAAGCAGATTTGGCTCAACTGATAGAGCGTCCGCCTGCCATTTGGGAGGACCAGGGTTCAAAACCAGAGCCTCCTGACCCATGTGGTGAGCTGGCCCACGGGCAGTGCTGATGCGCACAAGGAATGCCGTGCCACGCAGGCGTGTCCCCCACATAGGAGAGCCCCACACCAAGGAGTGCACCCTGAAGGAGAGCCACCCCTTCAAAAAAAAGTGCAGCCTGCCCAAGAGTGGTGCCAGACACACGGAGAGCTGATGCAGCAAGATGTTGCAACAAAAAAAGAGACAGTTTCCCAGTGCCACTGACAAGAATATAAGAATACAGAAGAACACACAGCAAATGGACACAGAGAACAGACAACTGGGGGCGGGGGGGGGGGCAGCGGGGAAGGGGAGAGAAATAAATAAAAAATAAATCTTAAAACATAATAATAATAAAAAATAAAGAAACAATGGCTGAAAACTTTCCATATTTAACAAAAGATATGAATATACACACCCAAGACACTCTGAGAACTCCAAATAGGATAAACCCAAAGAGTCACAGAGCACTATGCTATATAATCAAAGTATCAAATGCCAAAGCCGTATTACTGATAGGTAAAATTACAAAGCATTAATTGCAATGTAAATGCCAAAAGCCTTTAGACTTAACTTCTAGTTTATAGTTTATTTGGTAAATAGAGAAATAAGGTAAAAACACAACAAGGTACCTCAAACCCACTAAAATGGCTATTACTAAACACAGAAAATAAATGCTAGCAAGAATGTGAAGAAATAGCAACCCTCATAAGCTGTTTGTAGGAATGTAAATGGTGCAGCTACTGTGGGAAAAGTTTGGTGGTGTCTCAAAAAGTTAAACATAAAACTATAATATGACCTGGCAATTCCACCTCTAGGTATATACCCAAAACAGTAGAAAGCGAGGACTCAAACAGATATTTGTATAACAATGTTCGTAACAGAATTTACAATATAGCCAAAAGGTGTAAGCAACCCAAATATTCATAAACAGGTGAATGGATAAACAAAATGTGGCACATACATACAAAATAATATTCAGCCTTAAAAAATGAAGTTCTGACACATGTTGCTTCACAATGAACCTTGACGATATTATGGTGAATAAAACAGAAACAAAAGGACAAGTATTGCAGGATCTACTTATGTTAAATAGTCAGAACATACAAACTTAAAGAGACAGAACATAGAGTACAGGTTACAAGGGGCATGGATTCAGGGAATGGGGAGTTAATGAATAATGGTTTCTGTTTGGAGCAATGGGAAAGTTTTGATTATGGATGGTGGTGAGGGTAATATAACAGGAATGTGATTAATCCCATCAAATGGTATGCTTGGGAGTAGTTGAAACGGGAAAGTTTATTTTGTGTTTCTTTCTGCAATTTAAAAAAAGAGCAACTAAAGAGACAGTGACAATTAAATTCAGTACATGATTTTAGACCAGATCTAATAATGGAGGAGAAAAGACTCAAATGGACATTATTAGGACATATGAAAAAAACCGGAATATAGACTCTAAGTTTTATACCCATGTTAAATTTCTTCAACTTAGTAATTATACTTAAGATGGATGCATAAACGAATATACTTGTTCTTAGGAAATGTACATGAAGTACTATGTTAAAAAACATGATGTATACAACTATTCTCAGATGTTCAGTAAACTGATGAATGGAGAGCTAAGTCAGACAGACAGAATGATAAAATAAATGTGGTAAAAGGTTAAAATTGATGGATCTGGGTATCGGGGGCAGGTGTATGTTGGAGTTCTCTGTATATGCGCTGTACTAGTTCTGCAACATCCTTTAAAGTTTGAAATGATTTCAAAATAAAAGAGTTCCACAAGGAATCAAGACATGGACATTCAGAACACTTAACATTCCCTAGGATCTATAAGTCAACTAGCAAGGTTTCTTTAAAGTCTATGTCATTAAGGAAGGTAAAAAAAAAAAAAAAAGTGAGAAACTCTTACATTAAAAAAGAACTGCTAACTTATGTTTCTTACATTAAATATTCCACCAGCTAAAGATTCATGGGCTGGCAGGGCTAAAGGAGTCATAATTGCCACTAGAAGACTACCCTACTCTTCAGCAACCGATCCCTGTCATATTCCCAACTTCACTAAAATCAACCCATCCTATCACACTTCTTTTTTCCTTTCCTTTTTTTCCCCAGTCTATCCTCATTGCTCATGTCAATTTTCCAATGAGTCCATGGGACACATCACAACCAAAACACTGCTTTGTTGAATATTTTCACAGAATCCACATCTTTTCTTACAACAGTGTTAGGGGAAAAATGCTTTTTAAGTCCCAATTCACAACTAGAAAACAGAAACTCTTAGGAGAAAATGAGAAAAAAAAATCATAAACCTTTAAAGAACCAAGTAACTTGGAAACAGTTTGGCATTACCTAATAAGATAAATTTAAGTTCTGATCCAACAATTACACTCAAAAGTATATGCACTGCAACAATTTGCACACACTGTCCCATAACACATATGAGAACATTCATAGCAGCATTTTCAGAAAGTCTAAAACTAGAAACCATCCAAATGTTTCCCGAAACACAATATACATTCAATTGTACAACACCCA
Organism: Dasypus novemcinctus; assembly: GCF_030445035.2. Taxonomy (NCBI): domain Eukaryota; kingdom Metazoa; phylum Chordata; class Mammalia; order Cingulata; family Dasypodidae; genus Dasypus; species Dasypus novemcinctus. The sequence continues at coordinate 77,703,391 of NC_080678.1, read as the reverse complement.
TTCAATGGACCACTATACAACAATGAAAATGAACAAACTAGAGCCACATAGAAGAGTATGAAAAACCTGAGAAGAAACCTTATACAAAAGATTATATAGGGAAACAGACTTGGCCCAATGGACAGGGCGTCCACCTACCACATGGGAGGGCCACGGTTTAAACCCCAGGCCTCCTTGACCCATGTGGAGCTGGCCCATGCACACTGCTGATGCACGCAAGGAGTGCCTTGCCACGCAGGGGTGTTCCCCCATGCAAGGAGTGTGCCCCATAAGGAGAGCCGCCCAGCGCGAAGGAAAGTGCAGTCTGCCCAAGAATGGTGCCACACATTCGGAGAGCTGACACAAGATGATGCAACAAAAAGATGCACAGAGTCCCGGTGCCACTGGTAAGGATAAAAGCGGTCACAGAAGAACACACAATGAATGGACACAGAGAGCAGACAATTGGGGAAGAAATAAACAAAAATAACTAAATAAATCTTTAAATGGAACCACTTTATATAAAGTGCAGCTTTAGTCTACCTGATATTTGTTTTAAATTCACAAATTCAATGAACTGGCAAAGATACTTTATTGCATGTAATACCTTTCTGTTGTGGTTGCTGTAATAAAGGCTGTGGCTGTGTCTGCAACAGTGGTGTAATAGAAGCTGCTGAAATCTGTGCTTGCAGCAGAGACTGGGGCTGGGGCTGAGCCTGAACACCAAATGTAGTCTGCGGTGCAATCGGCTGAAGTACGGCAGGAGGAGTCTTCAGTAAAGGTTGAGTTTGGGACTGATTCTTAACAAAAATAAAGAAATAAAATACCATGAAAAATAAAAATCCTTGTGAACTGGACGACTCAATTACCTAGTTTCTATAATATCTAACTCAAAATATTTTATTTACCTGATTTGGTAGAGTTTGAATTCTTTGTGCATTCCATTTAAAAGGCATATTAGGATTATAAGTAGCTTCAACCAATACTCTGTCACCCATCTGGGGTGTTTTCCCTTTGACAGCACTGCAAAACACATAAAAAAAATGAAGGTAAATATAAACACAATTAAAAGCGACACCTCCCCAGGTATGCTGGAATTCCCTGTACTGTTTTTGTATTGTTTTTGCATCTGTCCTGTAGGTTTGGGATTATCTCAAAATAAAAAATTTAAGGTGAAAAAATTTAAAAAAGGAAAAAAGATTTTATACTTAATATTTTAAACTATATCTAAAACGAAAGCATATAAAGATTTAAGAAGTAAATATATATCCTAGATATATTTATTTTAGAACTGATCTTGAGACTCACTGTCTCTAGATAAACACAAAGTTTGCAATGTAAGAAGTAATTTACCACTCCATATTCTTCTAATATTATGTCCCTATATAGAATTTCCTAACTTCTATAAACCAAGAGTAAGATTAGCTTTGGTTCTGGAAAGATGAGAGAAATGCAGAGAGGAGGAAAAACATCTCCAACAAGAGGCAAAAACGATCACCAGGACAAAAAAAAACTTACATGGTAACTAAATTCAATTTCCAAATACAGTAGTTTTTAAGTTCATTAGAAATATATTTGAAATAGCTAAGGAAATTCATATTTCCTGCAACTACCAAAAAGCTATCAAAACAGTACTGTAAACATGTTAGTTCACCAAACCAACATATTTGATAACATGCTTGAGGATAATATAGGGAATGTTAAACGATTTTGGCAGTAGATAAGGACTAAGCTTAATAATATAAATACAGCAATAATCTTCTACAAGGTGTTAAGAAAGTGGTGCTAATGGGAAAAGTGTAGTAAATGTAATTTATAGACTGTAATTAACAGTACTGTAATGTTTTTGCAGCAAAAGCCAAGTTGATACTATATTAATGCTAAAGGTTAAAAAAAAGAATATGGGATTTGTTTTTTTAAGATTTAAATAAGTATCTTTTTCCTCTTCAATTTTTTTTATTAATAGAGACCTTGAATACATGATTTAATCTGTGTTCATCTGTGTATCTTTCTGAACACCAGAACAACTGAGTTAATAGTTGGAAATAGATGAGATAAAAGTGCCTGGAGAGAACTTTTTAGGAGTAATGCTTCCATAACTTGCTGAGTTGCCTTTTTCCTGTTATTTTATTATTTTGAATTTGAAACAATTAAATGCTAAAACAAAAACAAAAAAACCATCACTACTGTAAACATATTAGTTCATCAAATATTAAACCTCCTCATTTATCTAATGCCTATAAAAGAGAAAGAATCACCATAAGTAGTTTGTTCAATTAAGATATCCTTTATCACATTTTCCATCAAAAAAGGTCACAGGTACCAATATAATAAAAGTTGAATGATTAGAAAGAAATTACAGCTAAACCATAATCACAAATTAAATTACATTATATAATAATCATATATTAAATTATAGCTAACCCATGAAGCACAATTAAGCAGGTGCTATTTTTTTTTAAGCAGGTGCTTTTATCAATGTAACAGTGCTAAATACAAGATGGCATCTCTCAACACCTTATGACGTTTACCTAAGCTGAAAGAATACATCCTCATCCACAAAACCAAAGGTATCATGTAGCTTTGTAACCACCCCTGTGAAAACACGCTGCTTCTGAGGTTGGGTTTGTTGCTGACTTGACCTTGGTGTTGGATATGATACAGTTATCTGTGCTGCTGGTTGAGGAGTAGACAGGCTAAGGCTTGTAGGCAGTGCAACAGCTGGCTATAAAACAAAATCAACATTGAATTAAGTTAATGACTTAAAATTGTCTAAAAAATAAATTACTTAAAACCAACCCAAAATATTAAAATTTGTGTGAAGTTTGAAAATGTGTGTGCTTTGAAGGTAAAGAATCAACTCTTGAAAAGTTGTAAGTTATTTTAGTCCTTTTTCATCAAGTTCCCCGAGATGAGTGTTTTCACAGGTTACTCCAAGGTAAAAAAGGTTCCATGGTCCAAAGAGTTTAAGAAACGTGTAGCAAAAAGAAAAAAAGGGGAATTTTAGGTTATATAGAAGCTAACGCACACACACAAAACCCAAAGAACTGTACAATACAGAGTGAACGCTAATGTAAACTGTGGGCTAAATTTAATAGCATTAATAGCATAATTGCAATAACATTATTTTGTGAATTGTAACAAAGGCAAAACACTAAAGCAAAATGTCAATAACAGAAAACTTTGTGTGAGGGGGGATATATGGAAACACTATACTTTATGCATGTTCTGAAAACCTCCAACTTCAATAATTTGAAAAAAAAAACACAAGAAACAAACAAAAAAACTGCGTATTTTAGCATCCTATTAGAAATTAAAAATCCACACTGGCACAATAAAGACTTAGGAATGCCATATATATGTATGGTATAAAAACTCAGCATTTCTTAAACTTTGATCTCAAAATTATTTTCTTATGGAATCTCTGTAATATCTCAAGACACTAATGTTCTATGGGGTACACTTGGGAAATGCTATTCCTAGGAAAGATAATCTTTTTCACCTTTTCTACTTAATTTGGAAATTCTATTAAGGGATAGGTGTTGGTCAATTGTAGTTCTTTGTTTAATAAAAACAGATACTGAGTATAATTATACTTTTTTTATTTTTTATTTTTATTTTTTAAAGATTTATTTTTATTTATTTATCTCCCCTTCCCCCCTCACCCCCGCTGCCTCAGTTGTCTGTTCTCTGTGTCCATCTGCTGTGTGTTCTTCTGTGTCCGCTTGTATTCTTGTCAGTGGCACCAGGAATGTGTCTCTTTTTGTTGTGTCATCTTGCTGCATCAGCTCTCTGAGTGTGTAGTGCCACTCCTGGGCAGGCTGGACTTTCTTTTGCACTGGGTGGCTCTCCTTACGGGGCACACTCCTTGCGCGTGGGGCTCTCCTACGTGGGGGACACCCGAGTGGCAGGGCATTCCTTGCACGCATCAGCACTGTGCGTGGGCCAGCTTCACATAGGTCAAGGAGGCCCTGGGTTTGAACCGTGGACCTCCCATGTGGTAGGCGGATGCTCTATTGCTGAGCCAAGTCCACTTCCCCTATACTTTATTTTTAAAAATTAATGGCTTCAAAAATAAAAAATGTTTAAAAGGGTATACAGTGAAAAGCTTGTCTTACCCCTTTCCTCTGCTACCCAGGTTCCCTATTCATAAGGCAATCACTGACAGTAGTTACACCTCCCCTCTTTTTTATATAAATGGAAGCATATTAATATATATGGCAATATACCTTTTCTTCCAATTCACATCTAGGCTATCTTTCTACATCAGTCAGTATATAAATTTCTCTTCCATTTTAACAGCTACATAGGCTATTCCACTATGGACATACCAGGAATCAGCAAAGTATGGCCCATGGGCCAAATTCATCCTGAAGGCAGTTTTATATAGCCTATAAGCTAAAAATGGTTTTTATACTTTTAAAGGGTTGGGGAAAACACACACACACACACACACAAATATTCAACAGAAACCATAAGTGCCCTTTCAAAGCCTAGAATATTTACTATTTGGCACTTTACAGAGTTTGCTGACTCCTGGTACATACCATAACTTATTAAACTGATCCACTAATTAAGACATTTAGGTTGTTCCTAACTCTTTCCTATTTCATCTGTCATTTTACATGTGTGAGTGTAGGGATTTTAGGACAAATTCTCAGAAGTGGAACTGCTCACTAAAATATTTCAGAGGTACAATAAAAAAAATTTTTAGACATGGTCAAGTTGCTTTATTGAGCAGTAAATTTTAAATAAATACAGATCTGTACTCTTCCTTCGTGAGAAGTTAGTAATTGTATGGAAAATTAGCACTACATATCAAAACTTCAAAAAATTTTGAAAGCTACTAAAAAATTACGTTGATAAGGTAACACAACAACTCCCCCTACTAAGGCCAAGCTAAAAAAGAAAACATATGCAAAAGATTCCCTTAAAAATATTAGCTACAAAGAAAATGGAAAGATTAAAATCAGTATGAAGTTTAAAATAAAACCTCTTTTTATTAAATCACAGGTAGGCCCACAATTAAAAAGCATGAAAGAAAACAAAAGTAAAACCAAAACCAAAAACCAATATACCTTCCATGTTTACTTAACATTATTACTGCTAATCTATTATGTGAATCTAACAAATACAAAAACAAGATATGAATAAAATTTTGGTCTACTCAACTCAGATATTCAAAAGAAAAAAGTAATATCAAACTAACCTGTGTTAAAAGGGTCTGCTGGGGTTGCTGTAACTGAAAAAAGAAAACACATACACACACACACAAAAGAAAAAGAAATGAATCAGAATTGTCATTTTAAAAGTGCTTTATAAAAGGAAAAATTCCTAGTAAAAACTATTTCTAAAAAATGTGAAAAGTAACAGGGGTCATTAAATGTATATGGTTTATTCTTTCTACCAACTGCAAACCTGACATTCAAATATTCATTGAATAACAGGCATTCAATCAAAATAGATTTTTGTTGTTATTCCACAGGATTAACACCCTCCTACCTGCCCCCACCACACACACACACACACACACACACAAAACCACAGGTTCCTAGAGGGGAAGATTTCTTGTTCTAAGACACATTAATTACCATGTTACAGAAATGATTCAGATTATCACCCTTATGCTACCTGTATTAAAAAAAAAACAAAATGAAACAAAAAAACAACCCACCACTGGTCATTCCATCAATACATGTGCCTAAAATGAAAAGCAATTTTGATAGATTTGCCCAAAGCACAGGGCCCATGAAAAGACCAAATACTCTGCCATTAGGTGTCTATGGCAATGGCAAAATTTAACAGTCAAAAGTTAAATTTTGTTAAGTTAAAGGAATTGGTGGAAGGGGAGAAGTTAAAAAAATAAATCTCTGAAGTAGAAAATTCACTTAGGCTAGGAAAGAAGAACCTATATAATGTTCTAATTTAAAAACTCAGTTTACCTGGGGTCACTTAATAGAGGCTAAAGCATACCAAATTATATTTTCTGTAAGTCAAGTATAGCTGAATAACTCCATTTTTAAAAATCATGAAGAGTACATACTGCCATTTTCAATTGGTTCAAACTAATACATTGTAATCTTTAATATAACTATTTCATAACAGTACTAAAGTAAATCTAAGGATATTTTGAAGACAGCCAATTTTGAGATCAATTTCTTGTCAGATTTTTAGAGTGTTAAAACTATTGTAAAAAAAAAAAAAGTAAAAAACAAAAAACAAAAACAACTATTAGTGAGATACTGTACTCTTCTGGGAAAATACAATGTTTTTCAAGCCCCAAAGGACTTAAGCCAAGGATGAAATTGGGCCATGGTTCCAGGACAAGAGTTATGGATTAAGAAGCTTCAAGCTTCTCCATAGTGTCTTTGGATCTACTTTTTGGTCCCTTTCTCTCTTATCCATCCCTTTTCTCTACTGCTGGCTCTACTTTCCTAAAACAACTTAATGGTTCAGGCACTAAGAAGAACTAATGACTACCTCCTAGCCAGGGAAAACAATAGAATAGGTGCTAGAATAGGTGCGTAGGCTAGAGCCTATCTAGACTTCAGGGGAGCAAACTCTTTTTCCCTTGACATGCTTCCCTTTAAAAGAGTTCTCCTTACCTCTTCCTGCCATCACAAATCTTAAGACCTCAAGGGACATTAATAAAGTATCTAGGGAAAAGAGGCCAAGGAAACTTGTCTTTTATAGTGTTAAGTCAGGGATTTTCAAAACGTTCAAATGTGTCTTGGAAGTAGGGGTTAGAACATCAAGCAGAAGGTTCCCTGCAGTTTCAATAGTTGTATGAGGGGGGAAAAAGCGGGAGGCGATGGAAGGGGAGGGCGCGACACAGACGAAAGCCGGTTCTAAGGTTTAAGCTTCAGATGGAAAAAAAAGGACTTTCATTTTCACATGTCATCCAGTGCAGCAGAGTAGAGCTAGAATTTACAGACAGGAGTAGAAGGCAAAAGATTCAGTAATTTTACAAAGTTATTCTTTCCAGATTATTCAATACATACTTCGTTAGACACAATATGACAAAGACTGACTGCTAATTAAGGAGATGGGTTTTCAAAACCTTTTTTCTATTTCCCTTTCTCTTGCACTTTTTCTTTTTTAACCTACCTCATTTCCCCCACCCGCAAAAAATTCATCACACATTAAAGGTACCTAATAGGAACTGAAATCTCTATCAACTGAATTTGAAACAAATGGCTATTTTAAAATCAGTTCTTAACATGAAAAATATAAACTAACCTGTTGTTGCACACTATACAAGGTCTGTTGAGGTTGTGAATATTGCTGAAAAATTTTTTTAAAAATTTTAAAGAAAAATACAGGTAATTAGTCATTTTATTCATTCTCAGTAAGTGATACACATTCACACAAATACCAAGCCAGAATTGCACAAAAAATAAATTTCCGGAACTGTCTAAAATAAAAGTTATTACTTATGCTCTAGGATCCATCAAGTATTGAATTTTGTTCAAATAATTAAAATATTAGAACTGAAGAATTCTAACTGTGCCTCTACAATTCTCTGTGTGCTGGGCATATACAAATTTTATCATCAGAAAAACAAAAACAATGGTAAATATAATAAAAGCCCACAATCCTTCCTTCACTCTTTAAAAAAGTGAAGATAGAGACCCTGGCTACTCAGATTTTCATAAATTTTTCTATGTCACATAATAAAATCTATTATGGATTTACCTGTTGCAATGCAGCTGCTGCAGCTGCGGCTTGTTGCTGCAATGCTGCAGTCTGAGTTAACTGATAGTTTGTCGGAGTTTGTGTGGTAAGGCCTGCCGCCGCCAATGCAGTTTGCTGTGTATAAATAGTTGGAGATGCTCCAAGGAGTGATGGCTGCTGAACACCCAATGCAGCTAAAATGAAATAAAAATTGAAAAAATTGAAAAAAAAAAATCAAGATTATTTGCTGAAGCAGATGTGGCTTAAGCAGTTGGGTGCCCTCCTACAACACCTGAGGTCCCGGGTTTGGCTCCCAGTGCCTCTTAAGAAAAAAGAAGACCACAGACACAGAGCACAGAGAGCAGACAATTACAAACAATGAGGGGAGGGGGGAGAAGAGAAATAAGTAAATAAAATAAATCTTAAAAAAATGATTTGGGTCCTTCAAGAAAATGTTCCAAGATTCTTAGTTGTGCACAGCCTGCCACTGGTTACTACAAAATTAAAATACAATTTCAGTAATGCTTTCAGAATTTAACTCATTCATGTATCATCCTAGATACCAATTGCTTTTATTTTTTTATATTAATTTATTGAAGTATAGTACTCATACATTAACTTACATAAACAAGAAGTGTATAATAGGCGCTGTGAACTTACAAACATATATAACACCATACAGGACTCTCATAGCTCACCCTACCAATAACCTGAATTGTTCTTAAACATTTTTAACTAATGATTAAAGACCACTGGCAAAATATTACTACTAACCAAAGAATTTGTCCCCAACCAACCCGATTATCTTTATATCATTTATATATAAACATACATAAATAATTAAGTGTATAGTAAAAGTTGTGAACTTACAAAGCAAACAAGCATAATATCATGCAGGGCATCATGAATAACATCATACACCAACCCTCCACCAACACCTTGCATTGTTGTGACTTGTTTGTTACAGATTATGAAAGAATACAGATTATGAAAGAAATACCTTGGAGTATTTCCCCCCCAACCCACCCTATTATTATTTTTTAAATAAAATTGTTTAAGACAGAAGTTGTAAACTTATAAAACAATCATGTACATGTGCAGAATTCCCAAACAACACCCCTCCAAAAACACATCACACTGTGGTGGAACATTTGCTACAGATATTATCATCTGATTGTTACCATGTCCACAGTGTACATTTGACTCACATTTTCCATACTGCATCATTAACATGGTAAATCTTTTGCACAGACGCAAGAATTTAATTACTGCTAACCACGGTCCATAGGTTACTCCAGCTGTATTTTTCCCATGCTTCTCCACATTCCCACCACCCTGCATTAGTGATGTACATTTGCTCTAACTCACAAAGGACACTCTTGCATCTGTCCCATCAACCGTAATTCTCATCCACCTCTTGGTTTACTGTTCAATTCAGTTCCTGGATTATTCTCTAGTATTCTGTCAACTGGCATTTATATACCTCGACTACTACTTTCAGCCACATCCCCATTTATAAACTAGCTGTTACTCACTATGTGCTACCATCCACTCTACATTTTCACACCTTTACAGTAAAGCTATTTAAAACTTCTACATACATTAAACATCAGTAGTCCATCTCAGTCCTCCTCTTAAAGCCTTTAAGAATCCACCACCTACCACCAAGTCTTGAAGATATTTTTCTACTTTCAGAAGTTTTATGGTTCTTGCTCTTATTTTTAGGTTTTTGATCTATTTTGAGTTAATTCTTGGAAAAGGTGTGAGATAGGGGTCTTCTTTCGGCTATGGATATCCAATTCTTTCAGCACCATTTGTTGAAGGGACTGTTCTGCCTCAGCTGTGTGGGTTTGACAGGCTAGTCAAAAATCACTTGACCATGCATGTGTGAGGGTCTGTTTCCGAACCATCAATTTGGTTCCATTGGTCTAGTCTATGTGTCTGGCTTTATGCCAGTAACATGCTGTTTTGACCACTATAGCTAGGTAATATGATTTAAAGTCTGGAGATGAGGGTTCGCTTTTCTTTTTTATGATGTTTCTGGCTTTCAGGACCCCTTAGCCTTCCAAATAAATTTGAATATTGTGTTTTCAATTTTTCTTTTAATGCTGGTGGAATTTTTATTGGGATTGCATTGAATCTGTGTATCAATTTGAGTAGAATTGACATCCCAATGATACTTAGTCCTCTAATCCATGAGCATGTAACGTTCTTCCAGTTATTTAGGCCTTTTTTGATTTAACACTGAGTTACAGTTTTCTGAATGCAGGTGCTTTACACTGTTGGTTAAGTTTATCCCTATTTGAGTTTTATCTGTCATATTTTATTTTCACCAGTCTTTTGACATTTTCAGTTACTTTTATTGATATAATCTTCATTTCTAGAATCTCTTCCAGGCCTCTCTCTCCTGTCTTTTCTTTTCAGGGTCCAGCACACCTTTTAGTATTTCCTGGATATCTGGTCTCTTGATTATAAATTCTCTCAGTTTCTGTTTATCTGTGAATATTCTAAACTACCCCCCATTTTTGAAAGACAATCTTGCTGGATACAAGATTCTTGGCTGCGAGTTTTTCTTTTGTAGCATCTTAAATACATCATACACTGTCTTTTTGCCACGATGGTTTCTGGTGAGAAATCAGCACTTAACATTATCTCTTCAAATATTTATCTAATTGAATTAAAGTTTGTTTGAATATCTTTGATTAGTTATCTCAACTCCTTTATGTTATCTGGAGGGTTATCTTGTTCCTTTAACTGGGCCATATCTTCCTGTTTCTTGGTGTGGATTTTAACTTATTTGTTGGTGTTTTGGAATCTGGTTTACTAGATGTATTTATTCTTGGTGCAGTTTCTCCCTTTAGTTGAGGGCTTTCTTGCCCTTGCTAATTATGTAGTAGGAGCCAAGGATGTAGTTGGTGCTATAAGCTGTGGAGCCTCAAGCTCCCCTCACTGACCCAGGGACCAATGAAGTTTCTCCCAACTTTCTCCTTCGTCAGGGTAGGGACAGAGCCACAGCTGTGTGGAATAACCCACGTTATGCAGGCCTAGGCTATAGTTGCCCAGAGAGACTGATGAAGCTTCATACCTCTTTCTCCCCTGCCTGTGGTGGGGATTGAGCTACAGGTGTGGGCAGCAAGCTATGCAGTATGGGTCCAAGATGACCACAGTTGCCCTGGTAGATTTCCAATTATTCAGTCTATGCCAACCAAAGGTACCTGTAGTTACCTGGATAGGCTGGTGCAGGGCTCCTGAGTCTCCTCCCTGCCAGAGTTGGGGCTGAGCCTAATCTAGTGTTGCATGATGATCTGGGTGAAAGAAACTGGTTTCTACTGTCACTGTGATTTTAGGTCAGCCCAGCTTCCTCTCAGGCTGGAGGCAGAGTCAATGGTGGCTACCGGCATCTTTCCAACTTGGGCAGATTCACACCCCAGCTATTCCCAGAGTTATACGTTAGCCAGCCAAGTCTACCAATAAGTACCCAAAATCAGCAGTCAACCGTTTCCTCCTGTTTTTGGGAAATGGAGCTTCCAATTCCAGCCACAGAATAGCTGCATGGGGCAGCTTGTGCTGCCACAGTAGGACAATCACTGGATTCTGTGACTTGGCCAGTAATTTCCCAGAGAGGCTGGCCCAGGTTCCCACAGCTTCCTTCCTTCCAGAGGTGGGGCTGTGGCTCAGGCTAGACCTGCAATCTGATCTGGATGGAAAGAAGCTGGTCCCCACCAGCACTGTGATTTTCAGTCCATCCCGCTTCCCCTTGTGCCAGGTGTGGTGTTAAGATGGTGGCTCCTGGCCTCTTTCTGACTTGGATAGGTTCACACTTCAGCTATTCTCAGGATTATACTTTAGCCCGCTGTTACTTACTCATCGGTAGCTCAAACTGGTGTCCAACTGTCTCTTCCTCCCCCATTTTTGAGAAGTGGAGCTTTCAATTCCAGCCATGGAACAGATCCCGAGGCGGCTTGTGCCTCCAGTGGAGGATTAGCACGGCCTCCATGGCGTGGAGGGCTCTACTTACAAGTCTTCTCTGCAGATGGGTAGTCTCCTCCTTCCATTCCTTCCAGAACGTGGCAGAATGCTCTTCTGGCTTCCTTGAGCCCCTGAACAGCTGCTTCAGCAAGCTCCAGATAGTTTTGGGTGTTTACTAAATGCCCTGTAGCAGGAATTGACTCTAGGAGCTCCTTATTCTGCTGCCACCTTGCTAGCTGTCCCAACTGCTTTATATTAAATTTTCATGCCATGGTAAATCCAAGAACACATTAGTCTATAAAATTATATTTAAGAATACACAAAACCAAATTTGCCTGGACCAAGAGATTGAAGTACCTTCAAGAAGTATTTTTAGGTAAAGAGAAAATAAAACTCTTATTTTACTAATCTAGAGTTTACTGTTAATCTTCAAGCAGATGAGATTCATTTATTAAGCAGTGTAGCTAGACATTTTCTATAAAAACTTTCTACTAGACAAAATTTTCATGCACTTCTACTTTACATTTAAGGACTGTAAAATTAAGGAAACAAACAAGAACAGCAGTTAAAAAGCTGTTTTTATTTTAGTGCACTAATGTACTATTGAGCAACAGCAGATAATATTAATCATTTAATCATTTGCTGAGGTCAAACAACTGGGTGGGAGGGAGGCTCGCAATGACAGATTTAGGTATATGATGTTTAATGTGTGCTTTGACAGTGCTAAATGATGAAGAGAACATGAAAAAGATTTTACTTGATGCTTTTACGCAATTCCATTAGACGCAAAAAAACCAAAACCAACTAAATAAAATAGCAACCTAGCTCTGCATTTCCTCAAAATGTGTCCCCCTAGAACAATGACAATTTCCTCAGGAAATTAAAGTTTGAAAAAAAGGAGTCCAAGAATGAAAAAGTTTAGAAACAGAATTAAGAACATTTTTACTATAAGATTTTATAGGACCTTTAATATGCCACTTAGCACTACGAATTTCAAAGATGTGGCCATAAAAATATTTCATAAATGTGTTTGTTCATGGGACCCTCCTTCACCAAAGCATTCTGCCTATATCTGAGGAATAACCTGAAAACCTGCTCTACAACTCTTATGTAACAATCTTATGAAAAGAACAACATTGTATTTTACAGGACCAGATGAAATCGCAATATTGAACTAACCAGAGCAGAGTAGCCTAGTCTAGCACATCCCTGAAAATCTTTAGACGCTGAGGTTCATCTCAATCAGCTGTTCCTTTTAAGAGTCCAGATTAATTTTATTTAATAAAAAAAGCTACTACAAACAAAACAAGTTGAAAACAAATAAAAATATAATCTCAAATAATCTCTGGAGTTTTGTAAATTCCAAATTACACCGGTAAAAACACTGATTTTTAAAAGTTAAAACAAACAAACACACACAGAAATATAAAGTGGAAAAACCTTCCAAATGTCTTAATACATGATGCTAGTCTCAACCACACCAATATTTTATTTTTTTAAAAATATTTTTAAGGATAAGTAAAAAGGAGAAAGCAGGACAACATAGATATATTTAAATAGGAAACAGGGAGTATCTTAATACCAACATAAATTCAAAATGAGGTTAACTATAGTAAAAATAAGAGAAAAATGTACCATAATCTAGGGCATAGTTTCAAAGAGTAGGTATTGTTAATTTCCTGAAAATGAATGCAAAATTGCAGATGAGAAGGTCTAGAGACTCAAAAGGATTTAGAACCATTCTAGAGGGTAAAAGAATAAAAATTCTCATCTAAATATGAAAGACCAGGAAGCGGATTTGGTTCAACTGACAGAGCATTCACCTACCATATGGGAGGTCCAGAGTTTAAACCCAGGGCCTCCTGACCCATGTGATGAGCTGTTCCATACGCAATGCTGATGTGCACAAGGAGTGCCGTGCTACACAGGGGTGTCCCCTGCATGGGGGAGCCCCACGTGCAAGGAGTGCACACCCGCAAGGAGAGCCGCCCAGCGTGAAAAAAGTGTAGCGTGCCCAGGAGTGGCACCGCACACATGGAGAGTTGATGCAGCAAGATCACGCAACAAGAAGAGACACAGATTCCCAGTGCCGCTGACAAGAGTGCAAGCGGACACAGAGCAACACACAGCGAATGGACACAGAGAACAGACCGGGGGGTGGTGGTGGTGGTAAATAAATACATACATACATACATACAAAGGACCGGGAAAGACCCTAAGAGATATTGTTACTGTTTTAAATTCTAAGATGACATGTTCTACAAATGACAGAAATGCCAATAATTTGAATATCACACCCATCTCCTTGAACGATTAAACTCTGACCTCAGATCCAGTTTAACCCTCCTGGTACCAATTTCCAGAACCCTGGAAATACTGTTAGTTGTTGCCACAACAGAAGAGCTCAGAACCATTCAGGGGGAAAACGGACTTGGCCCAGTGGTTAGGGCGTCCGTCTACCACATGGGAGATCCGCGGTTCAAACCCTGGGCCTCCTTGACCCGTGTGGAGCTGGCCCATGCGCAGTGCTGATGCGCACAAGGAGTGCCCTGCCACGCAGGGGTGTCCCCAGCATAGGGGAGCCCCACGCGCAAGGAGTGCGCCCCGTAAGCAGAGCCGCCCAGCGCGAAAGAAAGTGCAGCCTGCCCAGGAATGGCGCCACCCACACTTCCCATGCCGCTGAAGACAACAGAAGCGGACAAAAGAAACAAGATGCAGCAAATAGACACAGAGAACAGACAACCGGGGAGGGGGGTAATTAAATAAAAAAATAAATAAATAAATCTTAAAAAAAAAAAAAAAAAAAGAACCATTCAGGATGTCCTTTTTCCTATAGCTCCTAGGTGTTCTAGTCCCTGGCAGCACTCAGCAGCCCAGTACTAGGAAAGTGTGATAAAAGCCAATACCAACTCTTTTCTACTATCAACAGTCAATATGATAAGTTAGAAACTACAAGACACCAACTGATAAAATAAGGAGTGCAATGGTTAGGACAAGTAGATGGGAAGGGAATTTACAGTCTACACACTTTTCAAATTTTGTGATATCACTGTTCTTGGTGCTTTTATAAATTTGGAATACAGTATTTTTTAAAAAATCACTTAATTTGGGATTTTAATCTCAATAAAATGTATTTTAATGAATATTTACTAATACTTTCCTTCGCTTATGGATACCTGAGAAGCTATTCTTGGATATTTGCACAAAACATTCCACATTCTTCTTGTGAATTATTAGACCCAATATTCTGTCAGGTAATAATTCTATAAGCTGAGAAGTACAGAAGAATTAATCTCTTCTTTAATCTTTTCCCCTTTAGGTGACACACTTGTCATTTGGAGAGGTCTTCCAAGTGCCCATTTGTCAGTACCTGATTCATTTATTGTTGAAGGTCTCATGCCACATCTGATACCAATACCTCTATGGACAAGTCTATGAAAAGAGACCTTAATGACAACAGGCCATGTGCTAAATAAGTAAACAAAAGGATCACATTTTCTTATACCACCTTTAAGGATAACTTATCTTCTATAAACTAAAACTAGTTTCACGTGACTGAAATGTTTCTGTCTTGAAGCACTACTGAAAGTAGTTATTTACTGAATATCAGTGAACACACCATTAAAACAAAAAAGGAAGCCTTCCCTCGTGTTGTTCCTTGATCTAATAAATTTTATTGTTAAAATTGAAAATACTTACTACACCTTTATACCTAGGTGCTCTATTTTTATGATGGAGAGTCATTAATAATGACATAAAGAATAAAATTCAAAAACTTAAATCAAGTCTAGAAACTTCATTCTTTCACCTTTGTAAAATTATTTAATCATCCATCAAGCATGGTTTCGCCTTTGAAACTTCTCTGTCAATAATATGCTCATAAAGCAGCCTCATACTTTAGAGAGAGAAACAAAAGGAAAACACAGGGTTTTTCTTAAAGGGAAAGTCACTATTTTCTAAGTTTTACTACATACCTTAAAATACTCAGGGACTATGTAAAAAAAAAATTTAATATGGGTACCGCCTCTTCATTTGTACTTTTTAACATCAATTTTCAATTATCTAATTTTATCAATTCTTTATAATTTGTGGGTTTATTAAAATACTTATGAATTCAGGTCTTCAATCAAGTGAACAAAAGTCTTCTTTTTTTTTTTTTAAAGTCTTCTAAATGTCTTCCATTCAATACCATTCCAAAGAACAGGTCTTTAAAGATTCGATCTTGCACACCTAAAAAATCTTTGATGGCCCTCTATACACAAATAACCTTATTACGATCAGATAACTCACTGGACAACCCACTGTTGTAACTTTACAGCAGGGGTTCTTAACCAGGGGGCCACGGAAAGATTTCAGGGGGTCCATGAGCTTGAACTGAAAAAAAAAAAATCAACTTATTATCTTTATTTTCTCTGGCCTCTAAATGAAATCTAGCTTTTCTTTCACTTATGAATGTCTGCAATAAATAAATTACAGTAGTATTCATTTCACTGGACTGGCAAAGGGGTCCATGGAACAAAAAAAAGGCTAAGAACCCCTGCTTCAGAGTTTCTATTCTAGGTCCATTAATGAACCCAATGACTGAAAATACTCATTACCATTTACTTAAGAACAAGAAATTAGGCATAAAAGAACACTTTAAATATAGCAGGTTCTAAGTGTTATAATCTTCTATTACTGCACTGTTTAATATAGGAGCCACTAGCCACATACGGCTTTCAATTTAAATTAGTAAAAATTAAAGTTCTTAATTCAGTTTCTCAATCACACCAACAACATTTCAAGTGCTCAAGAGCCACATGTGGCTAGTGGCTACTATATTGGAAAGTGCAGAAATAAAACATACCCATCATTGCAAAAGCTCTATTATTAGACACTGCTATTCTATAAAAAAGAGGTAAAGCCTTAACTAAATCAGTGCTGTATAGGATTTTTATAGTCTTTATAAAGATAAAACTCTTAGCAGGCAATAGCTCTTCCATTCTCTTCAAGTCCCCTGAAAGTGAAGACTTGTACTAGGCCACAGTATCTTCTAGGTACAATTCAAGTAATTGTTGGTCAATCCTCCCAGGCAGTTGAAAACACCATTCATGATGTCATATGATTTCTAACATCCTTAATTTCCCTTTAATATTTATCCAGTTTCCCAGCCCACTTCTTTTAAGGAGTCTTGTCTCATCCAAATGTTAATACTGTGATTTATATTGGTAAGCAACTATGGATTAGAATATAAAGTTTAAGAAAGGTATGTAAGGGCCTAAACATTAGGTAATGGACTTTGACATGGGAGCTGTAATGAGAGAAAGAAGCTACTGCTAAAGTTATCCAAATGTGAGGTATACAGGGCCTAAATGTAAATGGAGAAGGGGTGAAACTGAGACATTTTCAAAGGTGAAAAGGTCAAGGATTTGTATCTGATTGAATATGGAGGTTAAAGGAAAAGAGAATTAATGATGACAAATGATGAAACCTAGGAATTACTGACTTGGCTTACCGGAATAAACTCAGTATTAAAATTACCAGAAACAACTCAAATACAGATCTTCAATTTTACAACAGATTTCTGCAATAAATTGCTAGAGTGCATGCCTTTACAGAAGTTTCTAATGCTATCTTAAATGTGTCACCTGAATGAACACACTGAAATTTTCAAATTACTTTAAACAGAATTCTTCAAAAAGTTAATACAAATGCAAAATGACCTTGTTAGTAAATCCAGTAGCAAAGCCATTAACTGAACAAAACAATGTTATATTACATACATAAAGGAAGAGTTAATTATTTTATTACTCTCAGGAAAAACTCAGAAACGTAGGCACAAAGATAAAAATATTTAAGTTAAATTATTCAATTGTTTGCATGGCCATTTAATCCGACAGTGGCCTCTAATACCAATACAGCTGGTAAATTTCAATGGTTGCATAAAAAAAAAAAAAAATAGTGTAAAACTGGCACCTACATTATTCCCTATGAAAGTCCTAATGTCTTTTGTTGAAAATTATTTTCTCGAATTATATTTGAAGCTGCCAGAAAAGAGCTTAAGAAGTTATACTTAGGTAAAAACCTTCTCTATTGAGATTAGGTATAAGTAAGACATACTTTATTTGGCCAGGATGGAAAAAACTGAATTTTATAAGAAATTTGCTGGTTGAGAATCAATTCTAGTAAGATGAGGCAATGATTAGTTACAAAGGCTTTAAAAAGAAGGCAAGGAAATAGCAAGCATTCAGCCAAAAAATGTAGCACCTAGAAATTAAATGCCATCATAAAACATTATCACTGGAGAGTTCCATTTAGAACCTATTACAGGATTTTTATGGGAAAGCTAAGCCTAATACTCACAAAACACCTGCCTACTTTCCAAAGTCATGATGCATCAGCAAAATTTTAGAATGAAAAATTCTTACTAATGATAGGTCCAAGAAAGCCCACAATCAATCTCATACAGCACAAATATAAGCTATGTTTACACACAAAAAACATTTATTTGTCAATACACTGCACTTGCTTCTGGACACACAGTACTTGCTAATAATTCTTATTTGAAAAAACTAAGTCAATGCCAGCTTCCCCATTATTTAACACAAAAGAGAAATACTTGGATCCGAATTAAATATACTCTATAACTAATATTTCACATTATTTTCATTTTTCTGGAGAGATAATTGTTGGCCACTTAATCTCCCAATATTCAAGGGTAATTAAAATACAATCTCCAAAGAATCCATTTCTTTAACAGGAATGCAAAAGGTCACCTAAATAACTAGATGATCATTTCCATCAATTTTAAAAAGAGCCAAGTTAGAAGACAGCAGCAGCCTCTCTACAACTGACCTCAAATTACATAATAGATAAGTAAGTAAAACGCAGCAAAGACTTGCAATCAAATATAACATAAATAAAAATATAGTCAAAGTAACAGAACAAGCCACAACTTTTCTGGATATTCAAAGTCAAAACCTCATTTCTGCAGGATACTTGGAAAACTCATTTGAAATTCCTAGACATTACTGGTTAATTATATTTAAGTAAATATGCAATGCTGCAAGAGGAGTTATAGATTTTAAGCTTCAACTAATAAGTAAAAAATTAAGAATTCTTCCTATGAGCAAAGGCAAGAAATTTATTCAAACCGGGCTAGCCAGAACAATGATATTTTTGGTTAATTTTATTTTGAAAATGTAAATGTCCATTTTTTTCCTTTCACATCTATTTCTCTGTCCTTCGCATGATAATTTAGAATTGTTTTTCTACTTTTAAATTCAAAAACTGAAAAAGTCACTTAAAATTTTAGAGAAGTAGAGCTTTTAAATATTTAGTTTTAATCATAACTGTGAATAATGACCCTTAACATGCCAAATAGGATATACTTTAATGAATGTCCGGCTATCAATCTTTAACAATTAAACTCAATTTAAGCTATTTAAAACCATAAAAATTGGCCCAATTGCAGGGTAAAACATTTCTTGCTGGTTGATCCATGCATTTTTAAGTTTTACAGATACACTAAACAAAAGATACATAATTTGTAAGCATTTTCCAATATTATGTATAGCCAAGTTTTCATAGTTCAGTAGCCTGACCTGGCTGTGAGACTGCAGTGGCTGTAAACTGAGTAGCCCATGGTGGATTCTTCTGTCCTCCAAACTGAGCCATGATGCAAGGGGAAAAAAACCTTCGTTGGTTTTTCTTCTAGAAGAGCAATCTATTAAGAAAGGATCCACATTTTAAAGTTGAACCAAATTGCAAATATCACAAAGTATGCTTTAAAAGAAATGTTTGTCTAGGACATCTTTGTAGAATTAAGTAGAAATAATTATAAGTAGAGAGAGGTGACTGAATAGCTGGAGCGCAGCAACAGCATTTTACATCAAGTAGTTCACCAAAAGTACGTAATTTTTAAAAATGAGATTAGCACTAGATTTAAAAGACATTTTGGTCGGTCGGTGACTACAAATTATCACATTAAAACAGAAGACCAACTGTTCTATCCACCCGGTTCTTATCAATAATAGGTTCATAACTTTATGATCGAAAGAAATACAGCCTGCGTGTTTGTTCTGGCAGTGGTTTGGGGATTAAGGCCAGAATCTGGGGTGAGACCAGTAACGGAAACAGGCTCCACAAGACTTAGAATAAAAGTAGTCAAGAATATCATTTAAATAATAAACATCTCACTGTCTGCAAAAAAGGAACGAGGGAACTGGGGGCTCCTTTCCCTCCTCTCTATCGAGAGGGAAAGGCAGTTGAGATAACAGAATTCCCTTAAACAACCATCGCGAAGACCCCTCCCCCCAAAAATGCAGCCCGAAAAAGCGAAGATCTCCGCCCGCGCCTCGGACAGGCCCGAATGCTGTCATCCATCTTCCTCCGGCCTGATCTCCTCCCGGGCCACAAACCAAGGAGCGCGGAATTTTCCGCCCCACGCGTAGAGGCGAAGCCGCCAAGAAGGGGACACCGAGAACCCTGGCCGGCTTAACCCCCGAGCTGAAAAGAAAAAGCCTCCATCCTCCACAACACGCGCTGCCGCGAGCGCATGGAGACCGGGTGGCTGTGGACTATGGGGGGTGGTACAGCGGCGTCAGGCCGTCGAGGGCCGGCGGACCTTGGCTGAGGGCGCCGGAGGGGCCGCGGGAAAGGAGCAAGGCGGTGGGGGAGGGGCCGGCCGCGCGGGGCCTGCTCCGACCCGCACAAAAGGGGCCGCGTCCCTCCCGCCCCAGGACAGGGAGAGCCCCACCGTCGCTGCCTTCGGCCGCCGTGAACTCCAAAACGTTAGCTCTCGGCCGTTCCACGTATCCAGCAGGACGCTAAGAACCCCGGCCTGGGCGCCTGCCGCTCCAACCGCGCGGACCAGACCTTCACCTGAGTCGGCTCCCGGCTAGCACCGAAGCCATTTCAAACCCGTCAGCTTTCGGCGCATGCGCCAACTTCTCTCTCTTCCTCCACGCCTCTCCCTTCCTCCCCATCTCCAACAGGAACGGTGCTTACGGGATTACGTTCTACGTGCGCGCTGCCCCGCCGCCTTCAATACGCTCCCCCATTCACTACGCGGTTGGAACGAGAGCGCGCCTAAAAAGGGTTACTTAGGCTTCACGTGTAATGAGTCTTGGATTGTATGAACGCGTGCTCTGAGAGAAAGGCTTTTAATAGGGTGGAAAGGAAAGAAACCGCGGGTCACGTGTTCGGATGAGCGCCGCGGCCATTTTGTGTGTTTTGTTTTTTCTTAGTTCAAGTACTTGAAAGAATGGTTATACCCTGTGATATTTGACTTTTTTAAAATTTGAGGTGAACTTCACAATAAATCATTTTAACATTTTAGGGCGTACAATTCAGTGGCTTTTAGTACAGTCAAGGTTGTGCAACCATCACCACTAATTCCAGAACATTTTCATCAACCCAAAGAGAAACCCGTTTCCCAATTGCCCTTCCCCCTCCCCACCCACGTCCTGATAACCACTAAGTACTTTGTCTCTATGAATTTGCCTATCTGGACATGTCATGTGGAATCATACAATCTTTGCCCATGTTGTCCGGCTTCTTTCACTTACCATGTATTCAAGATTGATCCAAAGTACATAATACTTTTTATTGCCTTTCAGTAGTATTGACTGAATGCCCCCCAGGTAGCCATCTCAGCCCTGGGAAGGTTCTGAGATAGATGAAATAAAGGCAAGTCCTTTGAGCCAGTCCATTAGGGAGCCACCTGACTGTCAAAACAATCACCATTCTTTGAGAATAAGGTCCATTTTATTCTCTCCAGTTCTAGAAATCTATACCAGAAATGCGGATTGTTGTCTTCAAGACCACTGCTGAGCGGGAGAGCCTTGGACAGGGCCGGGGTAAGTTAAAGTGCCACAAAGCTCTCTTATCAATTTTTTGCTGTGGGGTTTTGTTTTTGTTTTCCCTTGATTATTTGCCTGTTAGCTGTAAACATTTAGTTTCCAGAGTTCTGATAAAGTTGATTCTGATGGTTTTTGTCAGGTTTTTTTTTTTGCTGTTTTTGTGGTGGGACAGACTTCTAGAGTTTCACTGATTTACTCCATTTGGTTTTGAGTCCAATATATTGGTCAAGACAGAGGTCTGTTGTAGCAGGCTATTATAAAAGAATATCATAAAGTGCCTTCTCTATCTGCTGTATGTGAAAATAACATATTGGAATTTTTTTTCTGCCGTTAGACCTGATAACCTACATAAAAAGAGGCAGAGAAATACACTTCATCAGCTCTTTGAATAAATAAGCTAGTGTCTCACAGTGTATGTATTTTTCTACTCTACCATGTGTCAAAAAGGATTTAAGGCAATTCGGAAGGATGCCTGAAATACACAAAGATAGCATATACCAAAAGTGGAAGCAAAATGAGAAAGGAAAATGTAGAGTATAGGTAGTGCTGAATTAGCTGTAGTATTTATATTACAATGGTATACTTACTTGACAGTGGTGGGCTACAAATTTGGATATAAAAATTTTTAGGCCTTTACTTCTTGTCTCTACTATACAAATAATTTCATTTGTTCATATTTCATGGTAGTTGAATATCTATTTTGTGAAACAATGTTTTCAGCACTGGCTATAGGACTGTGAATAAAACGAACTCACCAGCCAGGTGAGTTTATAGCCTAAGGCTTGAAATAAGATAAGAGACTAATAAATGCCTAATACCCTAGGAGGTGTGAAGTATTATTGAGAAAAATAAAGGATATGGGCTGAAGAGGCTACCATTTGACCTTTGAGCAGATAGCTAGAGGAATTGAGAAATGAGCCATGCTGACTTTCCAGGACTAGGGAGCAGGAAGTGTAATAGGCCCTGAGGCAGAAGAGTAAGTTGGCTATACTGGCCCAGGGACCAAAAGATAAAAATCCAAATTATTTAGCATTCAGAGTCCTCTTAGACTCTAAAACCAGTTTTTGTTGTAACAGTTAATCACTCTATTCCTTATATGATTTCTACAGATTTAAACTAGATCACAATTCCACTAGTGATTGCAAGACCAACTGAGAGCTTCCTTTTTTTGTTGTACTAAAATGCTGGTTTTTTCTTGAGAGGTATTTGTGACACCATTAATTTGGTATTTTTATAAATCTGAAATTTATATCATTATTAAATATAAATTATTTAATTTTTATGAAAAAATAATGTGATGTACAGTCTACAACTCTACATAAGACTTGCTATAAGTAACCAGTTGTGCCATTGTAAAGCTTCAGTGGCAAGAATAATTCTTACTCTAGAACAGGCTATCCAACAGAACTTTATAAAATGTCTTATATTACACCATCCAATACAGTAGCCACTAGCCATGTGTGGCTACTAAGCACTTAAAATATGTGTAGTGTAACCGAGGAATTGAATTTTAATATTAATTAAAATAGCCACATGTGCTTACAAGGTACCATATTGAAAAGTGCAGCGTAGAGCATAGACTTTTCAAAAAAGTTAACTATGAACATAATAATATTTAAATTGCTACGTTTAAGTATACATAGGAATCTCCAGCTATACTTGATAAAACAAAAAGAAATAAAGATGAACTGAAAATTCCAAAGCTCTTTAGAGCCAAAACCACTTTACTAATGATAAGATTACAATCTCTGGGGGAGAAAAAAAAGGTGTTCAAAAAGATCTTGAAGTTATCAAGTATGTCAGAGGATTTTTAAAGGTAGCTATAATTCTACTAATGTAGTGTCAGAAAATGCTTTTTCAGAAATTTTGCACAAAAATATATTCATTAATGAAGTCATATTTGTTTTAAAAGAGAAAAACATTTTACTTTTGTTTATGATTAACTTTTTTCATTTTTATTTAGTGTTTTATATGTTGAAATATATTTTTACTAAGCATTAATGTTATATAGATTTGTTTTTACTTGGTGCTTTGTATATATTTATAAATGTTAGTGTTTTCATATATTAAATATTTAGTTTCTTTTTTTAAAGTAATTATGAATCCTGAACCTTTTTTTTAAACAAATCAATTTTATTGATATATGTTAATAAAGCATATAGTTCATCCAAGGTGTATAATCAGTGGTATTTGGTGTAATCCTATTGTTGTGCATTCATCACTTCAATCATTATTAGAGCATTTTCATTATTTCAACAATAATTATTGTAAAAAAAAAAAGAACAGACAAAAAGCAAACAAGAAAATTCTTCTCAATCTGTGTATGCTTCTCCTGGCATACATAGCTGCTATGTTTGGCTCTTCTTACACATTTATTTATTTGTTTTTAAGCAGTTTTATTGAGATATATTCACATACCATTCAATCTACCCAAAGTGTATAATTAATGGCTTTTAGTATAATCTCAATGTTGTGCATTCATCACCACAAAAGATTTTAGAACAATTTCATTACTCCAAAAAGAAAAACCTCAAACCCCTTAGCAGTCACCTCTCAATCCCTCTATCCTTCTCCAGACTTACATGACCACTAACCTAATTTCATCTTTATAAATTGATTTATACTTACATTTTATATAAATGGAATCATATATACCATGTAGTACTTTGTGTCTGGTTTCATTTCACTTAGCATAATGGTTTTTTTGTCTGATATTAGCATCTTATAGTATTGACATTTATTAGTTCAGTTTCAAAGAAAAACAGTCTTAAATACATGCAATTTTATCCATAGTCATACTTCACATGAGGTTTTACTATGCTATACATTCTCACGTTAAATTTTTTAACTTCTCTTCATTTCCAAGGATTAACAAACAACCTTTTTTACTAATTCTACACAAGTTAACCCTCAGCTTTCCATTTTCTAACCTCATTCTCTTTACTGGTGACCCATATTGAAGTTATTAACTCCATGAGATTATACAATATCTTTAGTTCACAATAGTACATTCATACAGTATTTGCCCTTTTGTGTCTGGCTTGCTTCATTCAATATAATGTACCCCAGGTTCATCCATGCTGTCATATGCTTCACGACTTCTTTTCCTTCTATAGCTGCATAATATTCCATTGTGTGAATGCACCACAGTTTGTTTATCCTTTCATGGGATGATGGATGCCTGGGTTTCCAACTTTTGGCAATTCTGAATAATGCCACTATGAGCATTGGTGTGCAGATGTCTGTTTGTGTCACTGCTTTCAGTTCTTCTGAGTCTATACCCAGTAGTGGTATTGCTGGGTCACATGGCAACTTTATATTTAACCTCTTTAGGCACTGCCAAACAGCCTTCCACAGTGGCTGTACCATTCTACATTCCCACCAAGAGTGAATAAGTGTTCCTGTCTCTCCACATCCTCTCCAACACTTGTAGTTCTCTGTCTTTCTAATAGGTGTGAAATGATATCTCATTGTAGCTTTGATTCATATTTCCCTAACTGCAAGTGATAGTGAACATTTTTTCATGTGCTTTTTGCTATTTGTATTTTTTCTTCGGACAAATGTCTATTCAAGTCTTCTGCCCATTTTTTAATTGGGTGTTTGGTCTTTTTACTGTTGAGTTGTAGCATCTCTTTATGTATCTTGGATATTAAACTCTTATTGGATATATGATTTCCAAATATTTTCTCCCATTGTGTCAGCTGTCTTTTCACCCTTTTGACAAAGTCCTTTGAGGTACAAAAGTATTTAATTTTTGATTTAAAATCTAATCCTGTTAACACTTGCAGTCCACAAAATATGGAAATCTTCTAGCTTCATGCTTAACTTTAAATTTTAAATTAATTTTTTTATTGGAGATATTGTAGATGTACAGAAAAATTATGCAGAAAATACAGAGATCCCATATACCTCCCTAAAATAGTTTTCTATATTAACACTTTGCATTAGTGGGATACCTTTGCTACAATTGATGAAAGAATATTATTATAATTATACTGTTAATTGTAGTCAATAGTTTAAATTAAGGCTAACTATTGTACAGTCCTTTGTTTTATGATTTAAAATATTTTTATTCTAGTAAATATACAATCTATTTAGGTTGTACATATGTTACTATACAGGCATGTATATAATTCAGTGCAGTTAATTATGTTCAGTCATTACCAAAATTTTCCAATAGTCCCAAATAGAAATTCTATACTAATTAATCCTTAACTCCCCATTCCCTACCCCCACCTCAACAAGTAATCTCGTTTCTAACTCTATTAATTTGCTTGTTCTAACTATTTATCAGTGAACTAATAGAATATTTATCCTTTTGTGTCTGGCTTATTTCACTCAACATGGTATCTTTAAGGTTCATCCATGTTACGTATATCAGAACTTCATTCAATGACAATAATATTGCATTGTATGTGTATACTACATTTTGTTTATACATTCATCTGTTGCTGGACACTTGGGTTGCTTCCATCTTTTGGCAACAATGAATAATGCCGCTATGAATATCAGTGTGAAAATATGTTTGAGTTTCTGCTTTCAATTCTTTTTCGTATATACCTAAAAGTAGGATTGCTGCATCATATGGTAATTCTATACTTAGCTTTCTGAGGAGCCACCAAACTGTAGTCCATAGAGGCTATACCATCTTACATTCCCACCAACAATGAAAGAGTGTTCCTATTTCTCCACACTCTCTCGAACACTAGTTATTTTCTGTTCTTTTAATAGTAGTCATTCTAGTTTGTGTGAAATAATATCTCACAGTGATTTTTAAAATTTTTATTTTATCGTAGTATATCATTTATATTCATTGTGGTTTTGATTTGCATTTCTCTAATGGCTAATGATGTTGAGCATCTTTTCATGTGCTTATTGGCTATTTGTAAATCTTCTTTGGAGAACTAGCTCTTTAAGTGTTTTGCGCATTTAAAAATTTTTTTAAATTTTTTGCCCATTTTTAATTGTTTTTTTCCTCAATTAGTCACTCACGTTTAAATCCTAGACTTGTCATTACCAATAACCACAGTCCCTCCATGGTCTATTTCATGCATCACATTCTGACCACCTCTCATCTGTTGTTCTAACCTTTGTGACCCCAACGATCCTTTGATCACATTAGGACTTCCAAATCATTCATCCCACTTTGGTTAACTGCCCATCACCCTTTTTTAACTTATTTCCCCCTGCCTTGCTGCTTGCTTGTTGTCTGCTCTCTGTGTCCATTTGCCATGCGCTCTTCTGTGTTTTTACTTGTCTCCCTTTTTGTTGCGTCACCTTGCTGAGTTGACGCTCCACAGCGCTTGCGGGCCAGGTGGCACTCTGTGGTACTTGCAGGCCAGTGGCTCTCACGGGATGTGAACCCATGGCCTCCCATATGGTAGATAGGAGCCTAACTGATTGAGCCACAGCCACTTCCCCCATCACCCTTTTTATTGTCCTTACGCTCTTCTTATCCATCTTAAATTCAATAATCATAATTACTATCTTGCATTCACTCTTGACCCTTTTGCACCCTTTATATGTGAAAATGATAAGAATCTAGGTTAAAAACAAAATTTTCCTATTATGTCATAGCATTTGTTCAGATGGACTAGTCACAAACACGTAATTGTTTCATTTATAATTCAGGACCAAGAATGTCAATTTTCTGTCAGTGCTGTCAAGGCTTATTTCCTAATCCATTCATTCTACCACTCTTCTAGCCAACTATTTCATGCCTTCTCTCTCCTCAACCTACAACATCTTCATTCTTATCCTCATTCTCAGTTGATGACCTTGCTTCCTACCTCACTGAGAAAATTAATCAGAAGACTTTTACACCCTCTCATCCTCATACCCACTTCTAAGCATCTGCCCCATATAGTCTGCCTTCCCACTTGTTACCATGGATGAAATTTCTATGCTTTTACCTAAAGCTAATTATTCTAGTTTACTACAACCCTTCCCATCTCATCTACTCAAGATTATTGCTCTAGTAATTTTCCTCTCTCTCTTCTTCATCATCCATTTTGCACTCCATCGTACTACTCCTATCAGCATACAAAATTTCTAACATATTGAAAAAAACTCTTGATCTTTGCTTTAGTTTGCTAAAGGCTGCCAATGCAAAAATACCAGAAATGGATTGACTTTTATAATGGGAATTTATTAGGGTAAAATCTTAGAGTTCCGAGGTTGTGAAAATGTCCAAATCAAGGAATCATCAGGATTGCTGACTCACCGTCTCTGATGCTGGACTCCTGCCACGTAGCAAGGCAAAATGGCTGCCAGACTATGTGTTCTTCTCCAGGCTCACTTTCTCTCTGAGCTTAGCTGTGGGCAATCAGGCTTATGGTTTGTTTCTCCCCAGACTATGTCTCTTCAACTTCAGGCTGCTCCACGGATTCTAACATCTGGCCTCTCTCTCTCAACTTCCCAGGGTTTCTCTGTGTTTCTGCTCTGTAGGTGATCCTGGAGTCCTCTCTCACAAGGCAGGGTAAAATGGCAGTTTTCTTTCAGTGTGTTACATTTATATAATACTCCAGTAAAAGGCTTAGGACCTACCCTGGGTCCTGCAATCTAATCAGAGACATTAACTGAAGTGTTCTAATAAAAAATTATCTAATCAAAAGGTCCCTTGACTGAATCTAACCAAAAGTCCCATATACGATAGGTTCACAAGTAGAGGAATGGGTTAGCTTAAGAGCATAATTTTCTGGGGTCCATAAAAGACTCAAATCAGGACAACCCCTCTTCCCTCATACCATTTAATGCTCCACTTCTTTACTGCAACATGCAGTAAAACTCTTTGAAATAGTTGTCCTACCACTAATAAACAAGTTCAACAAGGTAAGTGATACAAAGCAATATACAAAAATCAGTTGCTATATGCTAGCAGTAAACAATCTGAAAATGAAATTAAGAAAGTTCTATTAACAATAGCATCAAAGGGAATAAATTTACCAAAAAAGTGCAAGAAATATATACTATAAACTAAAAACTTTTTGAAAGAACTTAAAGAAGATCTCAATAAATAAAAAGACATTCCGGGTCCATGGATTAGAAGACTTAATAATGTTAAGATGTTCATGCTTTCCAATTTGACTGACAGATTCAGCTCAATATCTATCAAACTTTCTGCTGTCATCTTTGCAGAAATTGCCAAGCTAATCCTAAACCTTATATGGTAGTGCAGGAGACTCAGAATAGCCCAAACAATCTCTAAAAATAAGAACAATGTTAGAGAACTCACATTTCTCAACTTTATAATGTAATACAGAGCTACGGTAATCAAAACAGGGTAGAGGGAAGCAGATGTGGCTCAAGTAATTGGGCTCCTGTCTACCATATGGGAGGCCCCGAGTTCAATTTCCAGGACCTCCTGGTGAAGGCAAGCTGGCCTGTGCCACAGAGAGCTGACGGCCCATGCCACGGAGAGCTAACAGCCTGCACTGCAGAGAGCTGGCCCAGCAAGATGACACAACAAATAGAGACAGAGAAAAGACAGTGAGAGACACAGCAGACCAGGAGGCTGAGGCAGTTTAAGTGATTGAGTGTCTCTCTCCCACATTGAAGGTCCCAGAATCTGTTCCTGGTGCCTCCTGAAAAGAAGATAAGCAGACACAGAAGAATGTGCAGCAAATGGACACAGAAAGCAGACAGCAAGCGCAGGTGGCAAGGGGGAAGGAATAAACAAAACAAAACAAAAACGGTGTAGAAAAGGATTAGAATAGGCATACATATCAGTGGAATAGAACTGGGATGCCAAAATAAACCCACACATCTGTGGCCAGTAGATTTTCTTTCTTTTTTTTAAATTATATTTTATTTATTTATTCCCCCCCTGCAATGTTTGCACTTGCTGTCTGCTCTCTGTGTCTGTTTGTTGTGTGCTCTCTGTGTGTGCTCTTCTTCTTTTTAGGAGGCACCAGGAACTGAACTCAGGATGCCCAGTTGCTTAAGTCATGTCGGCTCCCTGCTTGCTGTGTTTTTCATTGTATTTCCTCATTCTATCTCCTCGTTGTGTCATCTTGTTGTGACATCTTGTTGCATCAGATTGCTGTACCAGCTCATCACATCAGCTTGCTGTTTTGCTCACCTTCTTTGGGAAGCACTGGGAAATACATCCAGGACCTCCTGTGTGGTAGGCAGGTGTTCAACTGCTTGTGCCACATCTGCTTCCCCTGATAGATTTTCAGCACGGGTACCAAGTCAATTCCATGGATAACTGTTTCAACAAATGTTTTTGGGTCAACTGGATACCCGCATGCAAAAGAATGGAACTGAACCTCTACCTTACCATACAGAAGTTACTCAAAATGGATTGTAGAGCTTAATATAAGAGTTAAAACTATAAATGAACATAGTGTTAATCTTAGTGACCTTTGGTTAGGCAATGATTTCTTTTTTTTTTTTAATCATTTAAGTTTATTTGTAAATCAATAAATAATGATTTCTTATATAGGACACAAAAAGTACAAGCATCAAAAGAAAAGTTATGTAGAGAAGTGGATGTGGCTCAAGCAGTTAGGTGCCCACCTATCACATGGGAGGTCCTGGGTGCATTTCCCAGTGCTTCCTAAAGAAGATGAGCAAGACAGAGAGATGACTTGACAAGCTGGTGTGGCAAGCTGACACAACAATATAATGCAGCAAAGAGGCACAACAAGGAAACACAGAGAGAGACAACAAGCAAGGAGCAGAGGTGGCAGAGGCAATTAGTCACACAGGAGGTCTTGCGTTCAGTTCCTGGTACCTCCTAAAAAAGAAGATGAGTGCACAATAAACAGACACAGAAAACAGACAGCAAGTGCAAAGAACGGGGCGGAGGGGGAGATAAATAATAAAATAAATCTTTAAAAAAAATAAAGGTTATGTAAATTGGACTTCCTTATAATTTTGCGCCATTTTTCTTCACCAGCAAGTTAATACTAGCAAACTTCATGTTTAAAAGCATACATATGAAAATAGGATTTTTTAAAAGTTTCTACAAAAAGCTAAGAACCCATTAGTTATATTATTCTGTATCTTGTTTTTCTCATTTAACAATATTATCCTAGATACTATTTCAGATCATTGACTATATAGCTAACTTCTTTTCAACAGCTGCATAACTTTACATTGTATGGGTGGCCCACAATTTATTCAACAATTCCTTTATTGTTGGGAATGCAAAGGTTGTTTCCAGATTTTTGGCATTACAAGCAGTTCTGCAATAAACACACTTGCACTTATAAATCTTATAAACTGGTGTCTGTTATATAAGATAGTTTCCTATTTAAGAAATTGCCTCATCCAAAAATATAAATATTTAAATTTTTATTGGATATGGCCAAGTTACTTTCCTGGAAGTCACTTTATAGCCCCTCTGTTTCCCATGTGGCTTTTTTTTTTCTTTGAGTCCTGTCCCCAACTCCTACCCAGGTTTGTACAGGAGGCTAGATTTTCAGGAACATAGTAAATCCTGAACAGATTGCTTATCCTTGTGAAACAATTCTAACCTCATTCCCACTGTTAAATGTGTGGATGCCACAACCACCTTCCCACTGCCCCGCTAGGGTGTCTGATAGCCAAACCTGGACTGAGAAAAGTAGCTTCAGGAGCAAAGAAATTGAAAGGTCAGAAATGAAAGAGAGGGAGCAGATGTGGCTTGTTCAGGCAGCTGAGTGCCTGCATCCTGCATGGGAGGTCCAGGGTTCGGTTCCAGTTGCCTCCTAAAAAAACTTAAACAACAAGCAAAACAAACAAGAAACCAACTCAGAGGAGTAGATGTTGCTCAATGGTTGAGCACCAGCTTCCCACATACGAGGTCCCGGGGTTGAATCCCTGGCAGAGGTGTCTGCAGGAGCGAGGACATCCACTTATTCCATTCTTGAGACCCCCTTTCTGTTCTTGTCTGATATTCCCCATTTTGCAGATGTGTTAACTGAGGCTCAGAGGGGTGAAGTGACCTGCTGAAGGTTTACAACTACAGTTGCAGAGGCAGCATTTGAACTGCTTGACTCCTCTATGCCAAAGGATCTTTGTTTTCCCCATCTCTTCTCTGTCCTTGTCATCATTTGACTGCAGTGGGTCAGCTGGCTTCATGCTGTAGCTGCAGGTGCTATACATAACACAAAAAAGTGCCAAAGGTTTACGTGGGCAGGGAGGGCGAGAGTGATTCTGGCCCCTCCCACATACCTCTAGGAAGTGGGGAAGTCTGATTTCCCAAGCCCCTGAGCTCCATGTTGGGATTGGGGCAGAGAAGAGCTGACAGAGGAAACAGGAGTGTCTTCCTTCCTGCACACAGATGCCTGGTTCATCCCCTGCTCCCCAGGCATCCTCTGTGAACTGGGAAGCTGGCAGCAGAGAGGATGATGTGTGGAAGCCAACCCAGTTATGTCTCATGTGATGTTCCCAAGCCAACATGGGCTGTTCTTTAGAAGTATATGTTGTATCCTGTGTGTGTGTGTACATGTGCATGTGTGAGAGAGAGTGTGTGAATTTATCTATGTGTGTCCTTGCATGTATTTGTCATATTTGGTCTTTGTAATTGTAGCGATTTATCTTGACTGAATCAACTCATTCTAGATATCAGTATACCTTTCATGCCCAGAGGACCTTGGCCAGCACTACTATCTGAGGGCTTACAGAATGTTTATGCACTGATATGAAATCCTGTATAATATAACATCAGAGGAACTCACATTGTAGAATTACAGCAGTGGGCACATGACCAATTTACAAACATAATCAAATATCTTTTTTGGAATTAATAATATCAAACTGCTACCCTCCACCCTCTGAATTCCAAAAAAGACAATATTAAAAAACCCTTAAATCCTTTCAGTTAGCAATGCTAAGTGCAATATTACATCACAATCAGTTTAATGAAATCCAGTTTGTCTTAGGGCAAAGTCCCATCTGGCTGTAGACCTCTGAAACTTACAGAACAACATATCTACTTCCTATATACAAAGGGACAGACAAATTTGAATTACCATAAGGAGAATTTGGGAGGGAAACATGAGTCACTGGTTCTCTACAGTTCCGAAAACCTGCGGGACATACTTCATTAGTCCTCATGGGGACCCACCCTTTCCACAGGCTTGCCAAGTGGCCATTTTCTTGGTCCAAACATCATCAAGCATCTGAGTGGTGACTGAGCTCCAGACCTCACCCTCCACAAACACTGGGGTGATAGGCACACTTTCCCTGACCTATGGGGAACAAGTCCACCTTTCTCAGAGCACGGAAGTATTGACTGCACTCTCCCCAACCCTTGGAGAATGTGCTTCACCCTCTCTGTAGCCTGGGGCAGCAAAATTTAACCCAAACAGTGGGACTTGAACATCCATTCTCTTCAAATGCTGGGGTAAATTCACCCTCTCCGTAAACAAGTGTGGAGTCCTTCTCTTGGCCCAAAGAACATGTCTTAGCTCCAGACCTCAGCTTCCATGATTTTCTTCTTAAAGTTATTTTCCCTTCCATCTGTCCCCTCCATGTCACTTTTAGTCCAAGTTGACAGTAGTTTTGTTCATAGAGCTTTCTCATGAAGCTTGGTTTAATGTGTAGGAAGCATGGGTCTAAGCCATTAGAGAGTAAGACTTTCCCCAAGTCAATTCTGACAAGTTCTAAGTTTAGTAAATTCCTCAAATGTGGCACTGTTGTCTGGGGGCTTGATATTCAGAGGCTTAGAATTTCCGGGATCAGTCTATTATTTCTTTGTGCCCAATATTTCAATTCTTGGCTTATCTCTTTTTTTTTTTTTTTTAGCATTTTGCTATAAGCTGCAAGGAGAAACCAAGCCGCATTCTCCAAGTTTACTTTGGAAACCTCTTCAGCTAAGTCCCCAAGATTGCTGTGGCAGGTTGATACTATTTGTGAATTCTGAAAGTAGATATTGGATTATGTTTGTAAACTGGTCTATTCCTCTGGGCCTATTAAATTGTATTACATTCAGAGGTTTTACTTTTACTTCATTAATTTAAGATTGGGGTTTTGATTTGGCCACATCAGTAGGACGTTGAGTCCCTACCTCTTGGTGGGTGAACACTCAATATAACTTACACCGTGAGATCCACTCGTCCTATCCCACACCATGCCACACAAATACTGGCATCCAGATAGCGTGATTAAGGCCCAACTGAAGCACCTACTTTGAGTTGATATCCTGTAAGGGTGGGGTGTTATCCTCCAGGACAATGTGTATACCCTAAATCAATACCATTATATGGTTGGTGTTGGGTCCTTCATAGGTAATATACATGGGTATACATGGGTCCAGAAATCAGTGGGTGGGAACAGGAGTTATCCCATTTATAATTGTTTCCATGGACCTATTTGGAGAATATGTGCTTCCTGTCACCACAACTTGGCTTTGTGATTTTAGAGGTATTGTTTCCCCAAGAGTGACTGTTTCTATCAGGAGGTACAAAGGTTGTATTGAACTTTAAGCCACAGCTGCCACATAAGCACTCTGAGTTCTTTGTGTTAAGGGACAAGCAGTCAAGAAGAGGAGCCACGATCTTGGCAGAGGTAATAGACCTGTGATCATCAAAAGGAGGTGGTACTGTTCCTATGCAGTGGGGGCAGGATGTCTCTTGGTCCTCCTTGCCCACTTTTGATGATGAAGGGACAAGTGCAGCAGCACTACCCCCTTGGTGGGCAGGGACTCAGAGAAAACTACACAGCGGAGAATAGAGTGAGAATTTTTGAGCTGGAGCCCCAGGAAGTAAACACATAGGAGAAGAACACAGAGGAGCAGATATGTGAGGAAACGGAGAAGGCTCCATTAGACACGGCAAAGGCCCCAGGAAGAGAGGCGAGCTGTTCACTTGATACTTTGCAGTTGCAGAGAGCAGTGCCCTGAGCTGCTGAGCCCAGAGAGAAATGAGCCCCGGGAAAGGGACGAGACTTATGTCAGCCTATAGCTGATATTAGAAAAAGCTGGAACCACAAAGCTTTCAGAGGAAGAGTGAAACTGAACCCTTGCAGATATTAGCAGCCATTTTGCTCCAACACGTAGCAACAAACTTTGGTGAGGGAAGTAACTTATACTTTGTGGCCTGGTAACTTTAAGCTTCTACCCCAAATAAATACTCTGAAAAAAGAAATTGGGGCTTCTGGGAAGATGGCAGACTTGAAAGACATGGGAATCCCTTCTCCAGAAAAATAGCTAGAGGATAGGCTAAAACATCCTAGAAAAAGATCTAGTGATTAGGACACCAGGTGAAGGCTGTACACTACCCAGAGGAGAGAGGGACAAATGAGGGGAATGACAACTGCAGAACTGTGAGTTGAAACTAGCGGCTGCTGCTGCCGGCACCATCACCCAGCTAAAGACATTTTAGAATTCTCAGGACTCTGGACCTTCAACCACCTTAGGAAAGGGGAGAGGGAGGAACACAGCCTAACGCTGACTCAGCTTTTGACTCACAAGTTTGGTCTGCTATGTCCCAGGACCCCTTCCAGGCTGGGTAGGGCTCTGCCATTGTTTGCCTTGGAGCCACCAAAGGGCTAAAGATAAACAGTTCTCCTCATCTCCTCCTCTACTAACAGGGACTGACTGTTGGAGACTCAGAGGGGAGTGGAAATATTT
This sequence comes from Dasypus novemcinctus, assembly GCF_030445035.2. Taxonomy (NCBI): domain Eukaryota; kingdom Metazoa; phylum Chordata; class Mammalia; order Cingulata; family Dasypodidae; genus Dasypus; species Dasypus novemcinctus. Next base: position 77,668,366 of record NC_080678.1, on the reverse strand, counting down.
CCAACCCAGGAAAAGGGAGGGGGCTGCCAGAAAAGGCTAGAGAACTGTCTGGGAGAAAGTTTGAATTACGAGGCTCATTGCCTCCAGAGAAGAAGTTCTATTACATTGATCCAGTCTGTGTTGCAACAGATACACTCCAATCAGGCATTGAACTGAGGGCTGCCAAAGAATGTCATCTGCTAACAAACCAAGGAAGTGCATGCAAGAAAATTAAAAATAAATAGGAGAGGTTTTCTCCAGCCTCTATAACTTCCCTCCCCAAGACCCTAGGAAGTGACTCTATAACCAATTCCTGGATCCAGTGTTCAGTTTTGAGTACAGCAGGGCAATCGTAATAATCCAGGTCAAGCCAAGAATCAAAGAGCAGTGATGTAGCAGTTTGATATTACTGGTGAATGCCAAAAGGAAATATTGGATTATGTTCGTAAACTGATCTTTTCCTCTGAGTATGTTAGATTATATTGGATTCAGAGGTTTACTTAATTAGGTAATCAGTTGTGCCAGTAGTGCATTGAGTCCCCACCCTTGGTGGATAGGGTCTCACAGATAAAGGGCATGGCAAAGGACTGAGTTGGAAGTTTTATTGTGAGCTTTTTAAAATTTATTTCTCTCCCCCCCAGTTGTCTGCTCTCTGTGTCCATTAGCTGTGTGTTCTTCTGTGACAGTTTCTATTCTTGTCAGTGGCCCAGGAATCTATGTCTTTTTTGTTGTTGTTGTTGCATCATCTTGCTGTATCAGCTGTCCGTGTGTGTGGTGCCACTCCTGGGCAGGCTGGACTTTCTTTTGCGCTGGGTGGCTCTCCTTATGGGGTGCACTCCTTGCACGTGGACCATCTCCACACAAGTCAGGAGGCCTTGGGTTTGAACCACAGACCTCCCATGTGGTAGGCAGTCGCTCTGTCCGTTGAGCCAAGTCTACTTCCCTGTTGGAAGGACTTTGATGTTGGAGTTTTGATGTTGGAGTTTAGTGGTCAAGCCTTAAGCTGAAGCCCTGGGACGTAAGCTCACAGAGGAAACAGAAGCAAGCCCCAGAAAGAAAGGAACCCTGAGTCCAAGAAAAAGGAAGCCTGAGGAAGGGAGGAACCCAGGAAGCCTGAACCCTCACAGATGTCAGCAGCCATCTTGCTCCAACAGATGGAAATAGACTTTGGTAAGGGAATTAACTTATGCTTTATGGCCTGGTATCTTTAAGCTCCTACCCCAAATAAATACCTTTCATAAAAACCAACTGATTTCTGGTATTTTGTATCAGCACCACTTTGGCTGACTAATACACGTGGTAACACACAGCCTCCTGCCACAAAATCCCTACAAAAGAGAAAGAAATTGAACGTCTGAGTAAACTACATCCTAATCAGATGCCTAGATATCACCAAAAAAATTATGAGCCATACTAAGAAAATAGAAGACAAGATATATTCTAAGGAAAGGACTATATCAAAGCCCCAGAAGAGATGCAGAATTTGAGAGAATTAATCAATGCGATGCGTGTAAGTTTCCAAAATCAAATTAATGACTTCAAAGACAATATAGTCAAAGAAATAAATGACATCAAGAAGATATTGAGCGAGTACAAAGAATTTGAAATCCTGAACAGGAAAGAAACAGAGCTCATGGGAATGAAAGAAAATAGGTGAGATCAAATTACATTTGAGGCATAAAACAACAGACTCGAAATGATAGAAGAAAGAATAAGTAATACTGAAGACAGAATAGCTAAAATTGAAGAGAAAGAAGAACAGAGAGAGAAGAGAATGGAAAAAATTGAGCAAGGGCTCAGAGAGTTGAATGACAACAAAAAATGCAACAACACACATGTCATGGGAGTTCCAGAAGGAGAAGAGAAGGGAAAAGGGGTAGAAAGAGTATTTGAGGAAATAATAGCTGAAAATTTCCCAACTCTCATGAAAGAAATGAACTTACATGTCCAAGAAGTACAACATAACCCCAATCAGAATAAATACAAATAGACCTACTCCAAGTCACATACTACTCAGAATGTCAAATGTCAAAGATAAAGAGAAAATTCTGAGACCACAAGGGAGAAGCAAACTGACATTCAAGGGATACCCGGTAAGGCTTAGCGCAGATTTCTCTTCAGAAACCATGGAGGCAAGAAGACAGTGATATGATACAATTAGGAGAGTGAAAGAAAAATAATGCTGAGAATTCTTTATCCAGCAAAATTGTCCTTCAAATATGAAGATGAGTGTAAAATATTCACAAACAGAAACTAAGAGAGTTTGCAGAAAAGAATTCACCTTTGCAGGAAATGTTAAAGGAAGCCTTAGAACCTGAAATTTTTGAAAAAGACAGGAGAGACAGGCCTGGAGGAGAGTAAAAAAGAATAGCAGAAAGGGTAACCAAAAGAGTAAAAAGGCAGACAAAAATACGATATGACATATGAAAACAAAAGAATAAAATGGAGAAAGTAAATAGTGCATTTACAGTAATAACATTTAATATGAATGGATTAAACTCCCCAATCAAAAGATACAGGCTGACAGAATGGATTAAAAAACATGAGACATCCATATGCTGCTGGATCTTTGAGAAGATCAATAAAATAGACAAAGCCCTAGCTAGACTAACAAAGAAAAATGAAAGACGATGCAAATAAATACCATCAGAAATGATAGGGAAATTTACAACCCACCCCACAGAAATAAAAAGAATCATAAGAGGATATTACGAGAAACTGTATGCCAACAAACTAGACAACCTAGATGACATGGACAAATTCCTAGAAATACACAACCAACCTACACTGACGCTACAAGAAATACAAGAACTTATCAAACCAATCACATTTAAGGAGATTGAATCCATCGTCAAAAATCTTCCAGCAAATAAAAGTCTAGAACCAAATGGCTTCACAGGTATATTTTACCAAGCATTTAAAAAAAAATTAACTCCAATCCTGTTTAAAGTCTTCCAAAAAATTGAAGAGAGGGAAAATTACCCAACACATTTTATGAAGCCAGCATCACCCTAATACCAAAGCCAGATTAAGATACTACAAGGAAAGAAAATTACAGACCAATCTCTCTAATGAACATAGATGCAAAAATTCTCAACAAAAATACTTGCAAATCGAATCCAACAGCATATCAAAAGACTGAGACATCTTGGCCAACTGGGATTTATTCCTGGTATGCAAGGCTGGTTCAACATAAGAAAATCAATCAATGTAATAGACCACATTAAGAAATTGAAGGGGAAAAACCACTTGATAACCTCAGTTGATACAGTAAAGGCATTCGACAAAATCCATCATCCTTTTTGATAAGAAACACTTCAAAAGATAGGAATAGAAGGAAAGTTCTTCAATATGGTAAAAGGCATATATGAAAAATCCACAGCCAACATCATACTCAATGAGGAGAGATTGAAAGCTTTCCCTCTAAGATCGGGAACAAGACAAGGGTGCCCACCACTGTCACCATTGTTATTCAATATTATACTAGAAGTTCTAGCTAGGGCAATTAGATAAGAAAAAAAAAATTAAAGGCATCCAAATAGGAAAAGAGGATGTAAAACTCTCACTGTTTGCAGATGACATGGTCCAGTACTTAGAAAATCCTGAAGTATACATGACAAAGTTACTTGAGTTTATAAATGAGTTCATCAAAGTGGCAGGACACAAGATCAACATGCAAAATCAGTAATATTTTTGTACACTATTACTGAACAACCCGAGGAGGAAATCGGGGAAAATTCCATTTTCAATAGCAACAAAAAACTCAAATGCCTAGGAATTAATTGAAACAAAGAAGTACAGGACCTATATGCAGAAAAATACAGAACAATTTTAAGAAATTTAAAAAGACCTAAACAAATGGAAAGACATTCTGTGTTCATGGATTAGAAGAATAAATATCATGAAGATGTCAATCTTACCCAAACTGACTTATAGATTCAATGCAATACCATTGAAAATCCCAACAGCTTACTTTACAGAATTAGAAAAGGCAATTACCAAATTCATTTGGAAGGGAAAGTGCACCCGAATAGTCAAAAGCATTCTAAAAACAAAGAGTGACATAGGAGAAAATTCACTGCTTGACCTTGAAACATTACAAAGCTACAGTTGTCAAACAAGCATGGTACTGGCATAAAGATAGGCACATTGATCAGTGGAATAGAATTGAGAACCCAGAAATAAACCCTCACTTACACAGTCAACTGGTTTTCGACAAACCTACCAAGTTAATTTTAATAGGACAAAACAGTCTTTTAATCAAATGGTGCTGGGAAAACTTGATATCTGCTGCATTCAGCTCACAAAAGATTGGCTTGAAGGGAAGACAACACAGAAATAAAGGTAGAGACATGAGAGGGGAGACAAACCTGGGACCAGGGGACTCTCAGCTTCTGAAACTGAGAGCTCTACCCTCATTTTCCCATCTACCAAGCAGCTGTTTGCTATCTGAACTGCAACATCATTTACAATAACAGGGAACAACTACAACATCTAACAACTGCTACATTCAACAGTTGTAACATTTATAATAACAAACTGGTAAGCCAGTTTCCCACAACAATATTTATAACCAAAAAAATGAAAGAGTACCCCTATCTTACTCTCTATACAAGAATCAACTCAAAATAGATCAGAGACTTAGATATAAAAGCCAGGACCATAAAACTGCTAGAAGAAAATGTAGGGAAACATATTCAAGACCTTGTAGTAGGTGGTGGTTTCTTGGGCCTTACACCAAACACATGCAACAAAAGGAAAAATAGATAAATGGGACCTCCTCAAAATTAAACATTTTTGCACCTTACAGGACTTTGTCAAAAGGGTGAAAAGGCAGCCAACTCAATGGGAGAAAATATTTGGAAGACACATATCTGATAAGGGTTTAATATCCAGGATATATAAAGAGATGTTACAACTCAACAATAAAAAGACAAACGACCCAGTTAAAAAAATGTACCAAAGGCTTGAATAGACATTTGTCCAAAGAAGAAATACAAATGGCAAAAAAACACATGAAGGAATACTCAACATGACTAATGATTAGGGAAGTATAGATCAAAACTACAATGAGGTATCATTTCATACCTATCAGAATGGCCATTGTTAAAAAGACAGAGAACTACAAGTGTTGGAGAGGTTGTGGAGAGATAGGAACACTTATTCATTGTTGGTGGGAATGCAGAATGGTACAACCATTGTGAAGGATTGTTTGGCAGTTCCTAAAGAAGTTGAATATAGGGTTGCCATGTGACCCTGCAATACCACTACTGGGTATAAACTAAGAAGAAATGAGAGCAGTGAACAGACATCTATGTACTGATGTTCATAGCAACATTATTCACGATTGCCAAAAGTTGGAAACAACCCAGGTGTCCATCAACAGATGAATGGATAAACAAACTGTGGTCTATTCACAGGATGGAATATTATGCAGCTTAAGAAGAAATGACATCATAAAGCATATGACATCATGGATGAACCTGGAGGACATTATGTTGAGTGAAGCAAGTCAGACTAAAGAACAAGTACTGTATGATTGCATTACTATGAACCAAATATATTGTATAACATATATTAGTCAGGATTCTCTAGGAAAACAGAATCAACAAGAGATATCTGTCAGTAGTATGTGATTTATAAGAGTCTCTCACGCAGCCGTGGGGATGCAAGTCCAGGTTCCGCAGGCAGGCTGCAACCAGGCTGCAATGAAAGTTCAGTGAAGGTTCTTGATGAGTTCTGGGAGATGTTGGCTGTCCGAAGATGAGCTAGGAAATTGTCGCTCAATGTTGGAATCACTACCCCTTTTAAGGCAATCAACTGGTTGGGTTAAGCATCACTCATTGCTAATGGCATTCTCCCTGACTGATGTGATTATAACCAGCTATCTGTGATTTACCACTGCAGTAAATCAATGGTGACTAAAGTCCATAAATGCCCTTGTGTTACAGTTAGCCAAGTGCTTGCTTGACCTAACAACTGGCCACAATTGCCTAGCCAAATTGATACCATAGCCTAACCATCACAGTATCCAGTACATTTAAGTGAGAAATGTATGTTTTTATTCAACTGTGTTATCTTTTTAGTTTTTAATTGTTTATATTTTCAGTTATTAAATACACAAAATACAGTTTAAGAAAAGAAATACCCCCACAAAAAAGCATGCACAAAAAAATTAAATACCTTTTATAAAAGCCAATAGATTTCTGATATTTTGCACCAGCATTTCTTTAGGTGAATAATACACCATTTTAGTGGGTGTGAAATGATACCTCATTGTGGTTTGATTTGCATTTCCTTAATAGCTAGTGATGTTGAGTATCTTTTCACGTGCTTTTTAGCCATTTGTATATCCTCTTTGGAGAAATGTGTATACAAGTCTTTTGCCAATTTTTAAATTGCGTTGTCTTTTTATTGTTGTGCTGTAGGATTTCTTTATATATTTTGGGGAAACAGATATGGCTCAACCAAGTAGGCTCCCATCTCCCATATAGGAGGCCCAGGGTTTGATGCCCAGAGCCTCCTGGTGAGAGCAAGCTGGCCCATATAGCAAGCTGGCCCACGCAGAGTGCCGGCCCATGTGGGAATGCGGCCCCACGCAGGACTGCCGACCTGCAAGGGAATGCCTCCCCACATGGGAAAGCCACCCCACACAGGAATGCTGGCTGATGCAAAGAGCTGGTGCATCAAGATGACACAACAAGAGACACAGAGAAGAGAAAATAAGAAGACATAGCAGAACAGGGAGCTGAGGTGGCGCAAGAGAGTAATCGCCTCTCTCCCACTCCAGAAGGTCCCAGGATCAGTTCCTGGAGCCGCCTAATGAGAATACAAGCAGGCACAGAAGAACGCAGAGCAGATGGACACAGAGAGCAGACAACAGGGGAAGGGGGGGAGAAATATATAAAAATTAATCTTTATATATATATATTCTGGATATTAAGCCCTTATCAGATATGTGGTTTCCAAATATTTTCTCCCATTTAATAGGTGGTATTTTCACTTTCATGATAACATCTTTTTTTTTTTAAAGATTTATTTTATTTATTTATTCTCCCCCCCCACCATTGTTTGTGCATGCTGTCTGCTCTCTGTGTCCATTTGCTGTATGCTCTCTGTGTCTGCTCATGTTCTCTTTAGGAGACACTGGGAACTGAACCTGGGAGCTCCCCTGTGGGAATGAGGCACTCAGTTGCTTGAACCACCTCAGCTCCCTGATTTGTTGTGTTTGTCTTTCCTCTTTGTGTCCTCTTGTTGCATAATTTTGTTGTGTCAGCTCACTATGCCTGCCTGTCACGCCAGCTTGCTGTTCTGGCTTGTCTTCTCCAGGAGGCACCGGGAACCAAACCCAGGACCTATCCCCCTCCCCCCCACCATGTGGTAGGTGGGAGCTCAATCGATTGAGCCACATCTGCTTCCTGATAAAGTCTTTTGATGCACCAAAACTTTTAATTTTTATGAGGTTCCATTTATCTATTTTTTCTTTTGTTGCTTGTGCTTTTGGTGTAAAGTCTAAGAAATCATTGCCTAACACAAGTTCCTGAAGATGTTTCCCTTTATTTTATTTTATTTTCATAGTCCTAGTTCTTATATTTAAGTCTTTGATCCATTCTGAGTTAATTTTTATATATGGTACGAGATAGGAGCCCTCTTCATTCTTTTTTTTTTTAATACCTAAACAAATTTTTTTAAAGATTCTTAGATTACATAAATGTTACATAAAAAATGTAGGGGATTCCCATATGCCCCACTCCCTACCCCTCCCACCCTTTCCCACATTAACAAGATCCTTCATTAGTGTGGTACATTTGTTAAAATTGATGAAAACATTGGAGCATTGCCACTAAGTGTGGATTATACTTCACATTATAGTTTAAACTCTCTCCCCATTTTTTTGCATATGGATATCCAGTTCTCCCAGCATCATTTGTTAAGAGATTGTTCATCCCAATTTTTGACAGCCTTTTCAAAAAATCAATTGGCTATATATGTGAGGGTCTATTTCTGATGTCTCAATTCAATTCCATTGGTTAATATATCTAACCTTGTGCCAGTTCCATGCTATTTTGACCACTGTAGTTTTGTAATAAGCTTTAAAGTCAGGAAATATGAGTTCTCCAACTTAGTTCCTCTTTTTCAAGATGTTTTTGGTTATTCATGGCCTCTTACCCTTCCAAATAAATTTGATAAATGGCTTTTCTATTTTTGCAAAGTAGGATATTAGGATTTTGATTGGGAATGTGTTGAATCTATGAATCATTTTGGGTAGAACTGATATCTTAATAATACTTAGTCTTCAAATTCATGAACACAGAATGTCCTTCCATTTGTTTAGGTCTTCTTTGATTACTTTTAGGAATGTTTTCTGGTTTTGAGTGTACAAGTCCTTTACATCTTTGGTTAAATTCATTCCTAGATATTTGATTCTTTTTTTCCCCAAATCAATGTTATTGATACATATTAATAAAGCATACAGGGGACTAGGGAGGGCTCGAGGGAAGTGATGTGTGGCCGTGGCATGGGCATGGGCGGGCTGCGTAGACGCTCGCCCGTGCCTCAGGAACCCCGCCGGCGTCCCTGCCCGCCAGTAGCAAATCTTCAAGGAAATGTGATGGATTTCTTAGCTATCAAGAAGAATCATTATGCCCCATTGGAAGTATATCTTAGGCAGAATTATTTGCATCTCGAGGAAGAGGAGAAAGAGGAGGAAGGAAAATCCGAGGTTATCGATGACGAGACTGTAGCACACCATCAGGAAGAAAAGAAGCTTCATCAGGTAAGGGGAAGGAAAGAAGAACAAAACTATCTAAGACGTAGTGCTACCTCAACTGCTGAAGAAATACAATATTTTTGGTCAAATATTGAGCAGAATCAACAGAGAACAGAGACACAGAAGAAAACTCCCAGAAGCTGAAAGAGAAGGCCATGGGGGTGAGGACCTGAAATCAACAGGTCACAGAAACTGAGGTGAAGCCACTGAAGCCAGCATCAGAAAGCAATGGAACCCAGAGGAGAATCTAGAGACCACAGATGCTGGCATGTTCCTGAACATGCACAGCTGTAACTTAGGGAGAAAGCATCTCTGGATTAATTGATTTGCACCCTTTCACAGCCTCAGAATTATATGCTTGTAAATTAATACATCCCCATCGTAAAAGTAAACCCATTTTTCAAATGATGGGATCCTCTCTTTTTCTTGAGTTAATGTATGTAGTTTATTACTAAGAATTTGTCCATTTCATTGAGGTTATCTAATTTAATTTTGTGCAGGTATTCTAATTACTTTCTTGTAGTCTTTTTATTTCAGTGAGGTCAGTATTAATGTCCTCTTTTCATTTCTTATTTTGGTTATTTGTATCATCTCTTTTCTTTACCATTCTTGCTAAATATTTGTCAATATCATTGAATTTTTCAAAAAAAAAAATCATACATTTCATCCAAAGTATACAATCAGTGGTGTTTGGCATAATCATGTTATGCATTTATCACTTCAATCCTTATTAGAGCATTTTCTTTATTTGAATAATAACAATAAACAAAAAACAAACAAGAAACATCTTCACCCCCCAATCTCTGTTTCCCCTGCTGTACATAGCTGCTATTTCTTGCTATTCTTCCACAATTTTATTTTATTTTATATTTTTTATCCCCCCCCCCCCCGTGGCTTTTTGCATGCTGTCTGCTCTGTGTCTATTCGCTGTGTGTTCTTCTGTGTATTTTATTTCCCCTCCCCTTGTGGCTTGCTTGCTGTCTGTTCTCTGTGTCCATTCCCTGGGCTCTCTTCTGTGTTTTTGCTTGTCTCTCTTTTTTTGGTTGTGTCACGTTGCTGAGTTGGTGCTCCACAGCATCTGCAGGCCGGGTAGTGCTCCTCAGCGTGCGGGTGAGCCTACCTTCACAAGGAGGCCCCGGGACGCAAACCCAGGGCCTCCTGTATGGTAGACGGGAGCCCAACTGCTTGAGCCACAGCCACTTCCCCACAATTATTTTTTATTTATTAGGAAGTTTTGTTGAGATATATTTACAAACCATACAATGTATCTAAAGTGTATAATCAATGGCTTTTAGTATAATCACCATGTTGTACATTCATCATCACAAAAAGTTTTAGAATTATTTCATTACTCTAAAGAGAAAAACTCCACACTCCTTAGCATGCTTTCCCTAGCTCTACATAACTACTTTATAAATTGATTTTATATTTACATTTTGTGTAAATGGAATCCCACCATATGTTACACAATATATTTGATTTTTAGTAACACAATCATACAGTATTTGTCCTTTTGTGTCTGACTTGCTTCACTCAACATTAATGTCCTCCAGGTTCTTCCATGTTGTCATATACTTTTTTACTTCATTTCTTCTTACATCTGCATAATATTCCATCGTGTGAATACACCAGTTTGTTTATCCATTCATCAGTTGATGGACACCTGGGTTGTTTCCAACTTTTGGCAATCACGAATAATGCCACTATGAACATAGGTGTGCAGATGTCTGTGTCACTACTCTCAGTTCTTCTGGGTATATACCCAGTAATGATATTGCAGGGTCACGGGGCAAATCTATATTCAACTTCTTTAGGAACTGCCAAACAGTCCTGCACAATGGATGTACCATTCTGTGTTCACACAGTGAATTAGTGTTCTTATCACTCCATATCCCTCTAACACTTGTAGTTCTTTGTCTTTTTAATAGGGCTATTTCTGATAGGTGTGAAATGATATCTCGTAGTTTTGTTTTGTATTTCCCTAACCTTTCATGATATTGAGCATTTTTTCATGTGCTTATTTTTGCCATTTATATTTCTTTTTTTGACAAATGTCTATTCAAGTCTTTTGCCCATTTTTTGGGTCATTTGTCTTTTTATTGTTGAGTTGCAACATCTTCTCATAGGTCTTGGATATTAAACCCTTATCAGACATGTGATTTCCAAATATTTTCTCCCATTGAGAAGTAGCTATCCTTGACCTTCTTTGTTTACTATTTGCATGGAGTATCTTTTTCCAACCTTTCACTATTAGCCAGTTCATATCCCTCAGTCTATGGTGAGTCTCTTGTAAGCAGCATATTGATGACTCATGTTTTTTTATCCATTCTGTCAGCCTGTATCTTTTTTGGGAGGAGTTTAAACATTTATATTCAGTGATAATACTGTAAATGCACTCTTTATTTCCACCATTTTATTCTTTGGTTTTTCACATGTCATATCATACTTTTGTCTCTTTTAAATATACTCCTTTCATTTTCCTTTCTGCTATTCTTTCTTCTATACTCTCCTCCAGGCCTGTCTCTCCTGTCTTTTTCTTTCAATCTCTAGGGTTTCCTTTTATATTTCCTGCAAAGGTTCTCTTTTGCAAACTCTCTTAGTTTATGTTTGTGAATATTTTATACTCACCTTCGTATTTGAAGGACAGTTTTGCTGGATAAAGAATTCTTCAGTGACAGTTTTTCTCTTTCAGTCTCCTAATTGTATCATACCACTGTCTTCCTGCCTCCATGATTTTTCATGAGATATCTGCACTAAGTCTTTCTGGGCATCCCTTGTATGTGATGGTTTGCTTCTCCCTTGCTGCTATCAGAATTTTCTCTTTATCTTTGACATTTAACATTCTGAGTAGTATGTGTCTTGCAGTAGGTCTATACAAATTTATTCTGTTTGGGGTACAGTGCTCTTCTTGGACATGCAAGTTCATTTCTTTTATGAGTGTTGGGAAATTTTCAGCTATTATTTCTTCCAATACTTTCTGTCCCTTTTCCCTTCTCTTCTTCTCTGGAACTCCCATGACACATATATTGTTCCATTTCATGTTGTCATTCAACTCTATGAGCCCCTGCTCAATTTTTTCCATTCTTTTTACTCTGGTCTTTTCTCTCTTCAATTTCAGCTGTTTTGTCTTCAGTATCACTTACTCTTTGTTCCATCATTTTGAGTGCTGTCGTTTGCCTTTAATGTGTTTTTGATCTTACATATTGTGTCTTCCATTCCCATAAGCTCCGTTACTTTTCTTTTTTTTTTTTTTTTAAGATTTATTTATTTATTTAATTTCCCCCCCTCCCCTGGTTGTCTGTTCTTGGTGTCTATTTGCTGCGTCTTGTTTCTTTGTCCGCTTCTGTTGTCGTCAGCGGCACGGGAAGTGTGGGCGGCGCCATTCCTGGGCAGGCTGCTCTTTCTTTTCACGCTGGACGGCTTTTCCTCACGGGCGCACTCCTTGCGCGTGGGGCTCCCCCACGCGGGGGACACCCTTGCGTGGCACGGCACTCCTTGCGCGCATCAGCACTGCGCACGGCCAGCTCCACACGGGTCAAGGAGGCCCGGGGTTTGAACCGCGGACCTCCCATATGGTAGACGGACGCCCTAACCACTGGGCCAAAGTCCGTTTCCCTCCGTTACTTTTCTAGTCACTATTTCAAATTCTTGTTTGTGCTCACTCAGTGTCTTCTTGATGTTGTTTATTTCTTTAGCCATATTGTCTTTCAGTTCATTAATTTGATTTAGGAAATTTGTGTTCACCTTGTTAATTAATTCTCTCAAAACCTATGTCTCTTCTGGGTCATTTCTTAGGTCATGTCTTCCATTTTCTTACTATGGCTTACAATTTTTTTGCTGATGTGTAGGCATCTGATTAGATGTAGTTTACTCAGATGGTCAATTTTTTTCTCTTTTGTAAGGATTTATTGGAGGGATGCTGTGTTTTACTGCTGTTCTTTGATTTTTTAAAAAAATTTATTTTATGTATTTCTCCCCACCCCTTGTTGTTTTTCACTTTCTGTGTCTTTTCATCTTCCTTGTTTCTTTAGGAGGCACCAGTAGCTGAACCCGGGACCTCTGTTCTAGGAGGGAGGTGCCTAATTGCTTTAGGCACCTCCACTCCCTGGTTTGTTGTGTCTCTCGTATTTTTTCTTCTTGTGTCTTTTATTGTGTCAGCATGCCATGCCTGCCCATCATGCCAGCTCACTCTCTTCTTTAGGAGGCTCCAGGATCCGAACCAGTAACCTCCCATGTAGTAGGTGGGAGTCCAGTTGCCTGAGCCACATCCACTTCCCTGCTCTTTGATTCTTGGTTCAACCTGGATCCTTAGGATTGTCTCTGTTAGTTGCTCAAAACTGCAGTGTTGGCTGCAGACATACTTCCTAGGACCTTGGGGAAGGAGGCTATAAAGGCTGATAAAAGCCTCTCTTATTTTTAATGATCTCACATCTGCTTCCTTGCTCTGCCAGCAGATGGCTCTCATGGGCAGCCTGTTCCAGTTCAATGCCTGGTTGGAGTGTTTTTGTTGCACCACAGACTGGATCAATATGATAGAGGTTCCTGCTGGAGGCTAAGAACCTCGTAATTAAAACTTTCTCAGAGGAGAGAAATAAATTAAAAAAACAAAACAAAATAGCAAGATGACACAACAAAAAGAAACACAGATTCCTGGTGCCGCTGATAAGGATAGAAGCAGTCACAGAAGAACACACAGCGAATGGACACAAAGAGCAGACAACTGTAGGGGAGGGGGAGAAGGGGAGAGAAATTAAAAAATAATAATAATAAATTTAAAAAAAAAAACTTTTTCAGAGGCAGCCCCCTCCCTTTTCCCATGTAGGAAATATTTCCACTTCCCTCACGTCCTCAACAATCAGTCCCGGTTAGTAGAAAAAGATATTTGGAGGCTCATATCTCTTTAACCCCTTCAGGCTCCCAAGACAAACAATGGCATGGCCCACCTGGCCTGGAAGGGGTCTTGGACATAGCAGACCAAATCTGTGGGTCAAAAACTGAGTCACGTTTAGGCTATGTCCCTTTCTCTCCCCTTTCCTGGGAAGGTGCATCCTCAATAATCAGTCCTGGCTAGAAAAGAGGAAGACTGAGAGGGTTGGATTTCTCCAGTTCCATGTTGGCCCCCAAGGGAAACAATGGCACAGTTTGCCAAGCCTGGAAGTGCTGGTGGTACACAGCAGATCAAATTTGTGGGTCAAAAGCTGAGTCAGCCTTATTTTGTGCCCCTCTCTCTCCCCTTTCCTGGGGTGGTAGATCCCTGAGCCCTCTTTGTAGCTACCAGCCCAGAGGCCTGAGAATTCTGAAGTGTCTTTAGTGTGGGGTTTGATGCCAGTAGCAGTAGCTGCTGGTTTCAACTCATTGTTCTGCAATCGTGATTCCCCTCCTTTGTCCCTCTCTCCTCTGGGCGGTGTCCAGCCTTCGCCTGGTGTCCTAAGCCCTAGAAGATCTTTTTCCAGACTATTTCAGCCTGTCCTCTAGCTTTTTTTCTGGAGAAGAGAGTCCTGTATCTTTCTAGTCCTCCATCTTCCCAGAAGGGCTTGATTTGTAATCAGTATTGCAATCGAATACTGTACATGAATTTTCTTGATTTTCTTCTCAGTTTACTCATTATGAGAGTATAGAAACACTACTGATTTTTGCTTGTTGATCTTGAACTTCATTTATTAGGTCTAGTAACTTTGTTGTAGATATTTTGGGATTTCCTATATGTACCATGATGTCATCTGCAAAAATGGAACTTTTACTTTTTCCTTTCTAATTTGGATGCCTTTTACTTCTTTTTCTTGCCACACTAGTCTGGTTTGATGTTGTATTCTCTTTTTCATTCATCTTGAGATATTTACTGATTTCTCTTGCAACTTCTTCTTTGATCCACTGATTGTTTAAGAGTGTGTTGTTCACATGTGAAATATGAATATGGATAAATTGGATTTATAAGACTGTTTTACTTTGAAATGGAACAAATATATTTTAATACTACAAAATGTTAGTATCAAACCAAAAAAACATTATGCAAGTGAAAGAAACAAGACACAAAGTACTGTATACTATATATTTCCATTTATATAAAATGTAAATATATATCAATTTTTAAAGATGAAATTAGATTAGTGGTTATGTAGAGCTGGGGAAGGAATGCTAAGGGATGTGGGATTTTTCTTTTTGGAATAATGAAATTGTTCTAAAATTTTTTGTGGTGGTGAATGCACAACACTGTGATTATACTAAAAGCCACTGATTATACACTTTGGATAGATCACATGATATGTGACTATATCTCAATAAAATTACTTAATAAATTGCCAGAAATAGCAAATTATGTATAGCAGGGGAAACATAGATTGAAAGGTGAAGAATTTTCTTCTTTGTCTTTGTCTTTTCTTTAATATTATTATTTAAATAATTAAAATGCTCTAATAAGGATTGAAATGATAAATGCACAACTATGTGATTATACCAAACACCAATGATTGTACACTCTGCGTGAATTGTA
The DNA here is from genome assembly GCF_030445035.2 of Dasypus novemcinctus. Classification (NCBI taxonomy): domain Eukaryota; kingdom Metazoa; phylum Chordata; class Mammalia; order Cingulata; family Dasypodidae; genus Dasypus; species Dasypus novemcinctus. The sequence continues at coordinate 77,653,127 of NC_080678.1, read as the reverse complement.
TGCTTTATTAATATGTATCAACAAAATGGATACATTAAAACAAGAGTGTGTTGTTTAACCTCCACCCTATTTATTTCCAGCTTCATTCCATTATGATCAGAGGAAGTGCTTTGTATAATTTCAGTTTTAAAAAATTTATTCTGACCTGTTTCATGACCCAATATGTGGTCTGTCCTAGAGGATGCCCCATGAGCATTTGAGAAGAATGCATATTCTTGCTGTTTTGGACTACACTGTTCTTTCTGTTAGGCCTAGGTCACTTATCATATTATTCAAGTTCTCTGTTTCCTTATTGATCCTTTGTCTGGATGCGTTATGCATTGATGTGAGTGGTATATTGAAGTCTACAATTATTATTATAGAGACATTTATTTCTTCCTTCAGTTTGCCAGTGTTTCCCTCACATATTTTGGGACACCCTGGTTAGGTGCATAAACATTTATGATTGTTATTTCTTTTTGGTGGGTTGCCCCTTTTAATAATATGTAATGTCTTTCTTTGTCTCTTATAACTGTTTTGCATTTAAATCTGTCCTGCTTTCAGTCTTTTGTGGACCCCAGAAAATTATGTTAAGTAACCCATTCCTGTACATGTGAGCCTATTTTATGTGGGGCCTCTTGGTTAGATTCAGTTAAGTCATGTTTTGATTAGATCACCTTTAATTAGATTGATTTATTTAAGAGTCTTTGCTTAGATTGCTGGGCTCAGGGTGAGTCCTAATCCTTTTACTGGAGTCATATAGGAAAGAAGGAAAACACAGAGAAAGAGAACTGCCATTTTACCCTGCCATGTGAGAAAAGACTTCAGGATTGCCTACAACGGCAGAAAGAGAAATACCAAGAGGCTAAGAGAGAGGCCAGAGGCTAGAACCAGGTCAGAAGCTGAAGCAAGGAGGCCCCTAATACCACTGCCTTCTTGAATCCGTGGTTTCTGATGAGAAATCAGCACTTATTTTTTTTTTTTTGAAAAGTAATAAAAAACATTTTATATGAGTGTTAATTTTAAAAAATATAATCAATTCATTCCTTAAGGCTCTGGCTCATTTTTTTCATGTTTTCATATTTTTTAAAAATCTGTTTTCCTCCACTACTCAACCAACTTTGGTTGATAGCAAGAATAAAGAAATTTTACAAAATATTTTCCTATATGTGCCATATAAGCATATTGAATAATGAGAATTTTGAGGTTTTGTCTACTTGATCATGAGTACCAATGTTAAAAAACATATTAATAGCTAAACAGAAATGGCTAAATGTAGATATTCATGTATTAAAATTTCTGTTGATTATCAAAGTTTTCTCTGGACTCTACTCAGGAACTAAGATTTAGAATAGCTATGAAATAAAGGAGCCTTTTAAGTATTTTTAGCACATTCATAAACAAAAAGGGAAACAGTTATGGTGGCACTTTTCCAGAAAGTTGTATAGGGACCTAAGATCCTTCTATTTTGTTTCTCTTGCACAGTGGGGTGTTTCCTCATCTACAAAATCCAAATGGCTCCCTACCAGATTTACATTCCAAACAGCAAGATGGAGAAAGGGACAAAAAATGGGTACAACACCATTTTGAAGGACACATATCATTTCCCCTCATATTCCATTGACCAGAATACAGTCATACCTGCAAGGTGGATTGGGAAATGTAGTCTTTTTTTCTGGAAGACACATGCCCAGCCAAAAATCAAGAGTTTTATCTCCATGTGAAAAGGAAAGAATAACTATTTGGGCATTATTGGAGTACATATATCGTTTAGATAATTTGCATAATTAGCAATTCAAACTTGAATTCAACTGGGAAAATGCCAGGACTGACTAGTTGACAAATACTTAGTATTTTGGATTTTCTTTTGTAAAAGATTACTCTTTCATTCACCCACCCAAAACAGTGAAATATAAATCATTATTTGAATGAGGTCCCAAGATGTGTTTTATTGGTATAAAACTAAAATCAGGTGGCATAATTCTCTGGTCTGCCAATTAACTTCACAGAAGTGAAAGATTTTCTCTTACAATTTCTTTCTGGTGAAAAAAAGGAAAATTTTTTACTTATCAAGTAATAAAATCCTGGTTAGGCTTTGCAATTTATCTGATTGAGCAACTTTAGAATACTAAAACGAAATAGTAATTTTCTAAATATAGGATCATGTCATCTGTGAATAGTGAGAGTTTTACTTCCTCTTTGCCTATTTGGGGACTTTTTTTCCCCTCTTTTCTCATTGCTCTAGCTAGAACTTTTAACACAATGTTGAATAACAGTGGTGACAGTGGGCATCCTTGTTCCTGATCTTAGAGGTACATTGAGAACAATGATGGTTGTGGGTTTTTCATAAATGCCTTTTATCATATTGAGGAACTATCTTAATATTCCTGTCTTCTTTTTAAAAAATATTTAATTTATTCCCACCCCTGCACCCAACCCCGCCCCCCATTGTTTTATGCTCACTGTCTGCTCTCTGTGTGTTCTTCTGTATCTTCTGTGTTGGCACTGGGAGCCGATCCTGGGACCTTCTGGAATGGGAGAGAGGTGCAACCTTCTGTGTCTCTTATTGTCTCTCCTCCATGTTTCTTTTGTTGCGTCATCCTGCTGTACCAGCTCTCTGTGCGGGCCAGCACTCCTGCACAGACCAGCCCTCTGCGTGGGCCAGCACGCCGCTCGGCCTGGCTCGCCACACGGGCCAGCTTGCCTTTCACCAGGAGGCCCCAGGAATCAAAAACCCTGGACCTCCTATGTGATAGACAGGAGCCCAATCACTTGAGCCACATCCATTTCCCATATTCCTATCTTTCGAAGTATTTTTATCAAGAAAGGATACTGGATATTGTCAACTGCCTTTTCTTTGTTCATTGAGATGATCATGTATGTTTCTTTTTCTTCAATTTGTTAATGTGGTGTATTATGTTAATTGTTTTTATTGTGTTGAACCACCCTTGCATACCAGGAATAAATTCCATTTGATCATGGTATATAATACTTTTAATATGCTGTTGGGTTCTACTTACAAATATTTTGTTGAGAATTTTTGTATCTATGCTCATTAGAGAGATTGGTCTTTAATTTTCTTTTCTTGTAGTATCTTTATCTGGGTTTGGTATTAGGGTGATGTTGCCTTCACAAAATGAATTGGGTAATTTTCTTTCCTTTTCAATTTTTTTGGTAGAGTTTAAGCTGGATTGGTTTTGTAATCCTTCTCAAAATGCTTGAAAGAATTCACCTGTGATGCTATCTGGTCCTGGACTTTTCTTTGTTGGGAGATTTTTAATGACTGTTTCAATATCTTTAAATGTGATTGGTTTGTTGAGTTCCTGTATTTCTTATAGAGTCTGTAGCAATTTGATATGGTTATGAATTCCAAAAATAGATAATGGATTATATTTGTAATCTGGTCTGTACCTGGTCATGATTAAGTTATGATTAGGGCTTTGACTGGGCCATGTCATTAGGGCGTTGAGTCCCCACCCACCAAGGGATGGGGACTCACAGATAAAAGACATGGCAAAGGACAGAGTTGAAGGGGTTTTTGCTTTTGGAGTTTTGCTGTTGGAGTTGGATGTTGAAGACTTAAGCTGGAGTCCTGGGAAGTAAGCTCACAGAAGAAACAGAAGAAAGCCTCAGGAAGAGAGGAACCCTGAGCCCAGGAAGAAGCGAGCCATAGCAAGAGAGGAACCCTGAACTCAGAGAGAAGCAAGACCTTGGAAGAGAGGAACCCAGGAAGCCTGAACCCTCGTAGACATCAGCAGCCATCTTGCTCCAACATGTGAAAATAGACTTTGGTGAGGGAAGTAACTTATGCTTATGGTCATATCTGTAAGCTCCTACCCCAAATAAATACCCTTTATAAAAAACCAACCAATTTCTGGTATTTTGTATCAGCACCCCTTTGGCTGACTAATACAGAGTCAGTGTAGGTCGTTTCTGTAGTTCTAGGAATTTGTCCATTTCATCTAGGTTGTCTAATTTGTTGGCATATAGTTTTTCATAATATCCTCTTATGAGCCTTTTTATTTCTGTTAAGTCAGTTGTAACTCCCTCCCCCTTTCATTTCTGATTTATATTCATTTTCTCTCTTTTTTTCTTTCTTAGTTAAGCTAAGGGTTTGTCCGTTTTATTGAACTTCCCAAGGGACCAGCTTTTGATTTTGTTGATTTTCTCCACTTTTTTTGTTGTGGTTGTACAATTTCATTTATTTCTGCTCTAATCTTTTCATTATGTCTTTCCTTCTGCTTGCTTTGTGATTGCTTTGCTGCTCTTTTTCTAATTCCTCCAGGTGTTCAGTTAGGTCTTTGATTTTAGATCTACCTTCTATTTTTAATGTAGGCTTTTAGCACTATAAATTTCCCTCTTGGCACCGCCTTCGCTATATCCCATAAGTTTTGATAAGTTGTGTTTTCATTTTCATTTGTCTTGAGATATGTCCTAATTTCACTTAGAATTTCTTTTTTGACCCACTGATTGTTTAGGAGTGTTTGTTGTTTAGCCTCCGTACATTTGTAAATTTATTCGTTTCCCACCTATTAATTGATTTCCAGCTTCATTCCATTATGATCTGAGAAGGTGCTTTGTATTATTTCAATCTTTTTATATTTATTGCGATAGGTTTTGTGACCCAACATGTGGTCTATCCTGGAGAGAAATCCATGAATGTATAACTTGATGATTTGGGATATAGTGTTCTGTATATGTCTCTCTTTTTTTTTAAAGATTTATTTATTTCTCCCCCCACCCCCCTCCATTGTCTGCTCTCTGCGTCCATTCACTGTGTGTTCTTCTGTGTCTTCTTGTCTCAGAACAGATCCTGGGACCTTCCAGAGTGAGAGAGAGGTGATCACTCTCTTGCACCACCTCAGCTCCCTGTTCTGCTATGTCTCTTATTGTTTCTCCTGTGTCTCTTTTTGTTGCGTCATTCTTGCTGCACCAGCTGTCCACGTCAGCCAGCACTCCTGCGCGGGCAACACTCTGCTTGGGCCAATTCGCTGCATGGGCAAGCTTGCCTTCACCAGGAAGTTCTGGGAATCGAACCCTGGACCTCCTATATGGTAAATGGGTGCCCAATCACTTGAGCCACATCTGCTTCCCTTAATGTATTTTTTATGTCATCTATTGTGCCTTTCATTCCTATATGTTATTTTTCTTTGCATGTTTTCAAATTGTTCTTTATGCTCATCTAGTGCCTTCTCAATATCCCTTTTCTGTTTAGTCATATTTTCCTTCATCTCATTAAATTAATTTAGGAGATGTGTTTGAACATCTTGATTAGTTGTTACAAATTCTGTATTCTTCTGACTTTTTAATTTGTTCTTCTGACTAGGCCACATCTTCCTGTGTCTTAGTATGGCTTGCAATTTTTTGCTGATGTCTGGCTGTGCATGGGTTCTGACTTGCTGCTATGAGTGGCTCTATAGTCTGTCTCTGTGCCTGGAGGGACCCAGGCTGCTGCTTCTTCCAAGCTTTGCAGGGCTGAGTGAAGGGTGGGGGTGGGGGGGGGGCTGACTGGATGGAAATTTCCTACCTGATAATTTTATCTTTATTTGATTCAGCATTTGTGGAGTCCTTCTCCAGATGCTACCATACTCCAGAGGTATAAGCAAGTAGAATTTGTCCTTTTATTGGCTAATTCTCTGGGGAGACTTTTTCAGGGAATGTCTTATGTTGCCAGGTTGATGATGTCACTCTTATATAAACATTTTTAAATACACTCAAATATCCTAATATAATTAATATACTATATATATATAATTTTAACATAAGATTTTGAAGGATTTATTAGTTTTTCTTTGGAAATTATTTTGCCACAAATAACTCATTTACTTTATTATCAACTAAAATTTCTCTTCAGTCTTTGTGTATGGTTAGAAATTATTGAATAGCAAATTAGAAAATTAACAAAGATGTTGACATGCTTTTTTACTTGAGCTTAGAAGTAATTAAATACTAATTTTAATTTTTAATCTTCCTTTGGTATTATTGAGCTAATACATTTTTTTCAGGGTTAGAATATTTCCACGGATTCCTAGAAAGTTCATAAATTCTTTGTGCTTAGATGTGGCCCCAGATTTAAGAAAATGGAAGGAATTTGTCTAATAACCATTTTAAGAAATGGCTGTGATTGAAAGGAGAGAGAGGCGGCGGACTTGGCCCAGTGGTTAAGGCATCCGTCTACCACATGGGAGGTCCGCGGTTCAAACCTGGGGCCTCCTTGATCCGTGTGGAGCTGGCCCATGCTCAGTGCTGATGCGCGCAAGGAGTGCCCTGCCACGCAGGGGTGTCCCTCGCGTAGGGGATCCTCATGCGCTAGGAGTGCGCCCCGTCAGGAGAGCCGCCCAGCACGAAAGAAAGTGCAGCCTGCCCAGAAATGGTGCCGTCCACACAGAGAGCTGACACATCAAGATGACACAACAAAAAGAAACACAGAATCCCCCGTGCTGCTGACAACAACAGAAGTGGACAAAGAAGATGCAGCAAATGGACACAGAGAACAGACAACCGGGGTGGGGGGGGGAAGGGGAGAGAAATAAATAAATCTTAAAAAAAAAAAAAAAGGAAAGGAGAGAGAAATGGTGCTGGAGTGGGATGTGGGGTTGAAGGGCAGTTTTTATTTATTTGTTTTATGATGGGAGAGACTAGAGTATATTTAAATACTGGTAGGGCAGATTCAGTATTGAAGGACAGACTGAAGTACAGGAGAGAGGAGATATCTGAAGAGGTAAAGTCCCTGAGAAGACAAGACAGTACAGTAGCCAGAAACCAGAGTACACATAGAGGGATTAGCCTTTGACGGGATAAAGGACACTTCCTTCATTGTAGTGGGAAGCAGGTAAAGATGGGTGCAGGTAGAGGTAGATTTACAAAGTATAGAGGAGCAAAGGGAAGGAGTTTCCAGCTGTGGTTTCTACTTCCTCTCTGAGGAAAAAGGCTGAGACAACATTTAAGACAAGATGGAGTTCAAAGGTGTACACAGATTGAATGGACTAGAGAAACAGTATTGCAGGCCCATTTCATACTAGTGATTGTGACATTGTAACTGCCTTTTTAAAAAAATGAGAGTTGGGATTCTGCCAGGATGCTGGGGGAGTTTTGAACAATACAGCTTCAGTAGGTAGAAAGACTTCTTGGCCATTTTCCACGTTACTGTGCTTTCTTCACCTATGAACATATGGAACTGAAAACCTGTGTCTAGGTGTGCATGGAATAGCAAGGCCTAGGCTATTATCTTCCCATGAATAATTTATATTTAATAACCAAGGACAGAAAAAAACACAACATTTTCTTCAGACTTTATATTATGTACTCTGTCATGAAAATCTTGGCATGCTCACTACTTTGTATTACTGTTAGGAATAGAAAACCCCCATAAAAGATTTAAAAACAAACAAACACCCCCCACACACACACACACATCTCAGTGCTCTAAATAAGAAAGGAAAACTTATCATTATAATTCTATATCAGCCTTGGGCATGAAAGAAGGAGGCACACCTCCGCAGGGTGGAGAGGTACAGATCAAGACAAATCGCAGAGCAGCTCCTTTGCTCTGCATCACCTGAGATGGGGCAGAGCTGGGTGGGACTGTGGAGCTGGATTGCCTAGGTTCAAATCCTGGTCCTCATCTTACTAGTTGTGGGATGTTTGGCAGGCTATTCAATACTTAATTTGTGCCTATGTCCTGATTGAGGATTAAATGACAATATGTATTGCTAGTATATACTTAGGGTTAGCTATTATAATCATTATTCTAGTTCTGGTTAGATCCATCAAGCAGTTTCTGGAGAATGACTTCACCACTAGGGGGCTGGGAAATCAGTGTGGGCTACATCTGGTTATCCTTAACATGAATGACTCTCAAAAACATTATGCTAAGTGAAATAAACCAGCCATTTTTTCTTCATAACATTTCAAAGACAAAAACTATAGGAAAAATCAGATCAGTTATTGCCTGGGGCAACCTTGTGGGGAGGGGATTGAGACCATGAGGGAAAGCTGACAGAATTACAGAGAAATAGATCTGGATCTCCGATATTATAGAATTGCTGAATTTATTAACCCTGGATTCACTTATCTCTGGACCTCGTTATGTCAGAAAAATGCATTATAATTTCATTCCCTTTTAGTTGATTATTTTGTTGCTTGTAAACACTGGGCAACAGAGATAGGAAGAGCATTAACTTTCCCCTCTAATGCCTTTTGTACTTTTAAAATTTTGTACTAATGGCATGTCTTAGATATTAAAGTTTTATAATTATATAAAATGCAGTATCCAGCAATTTAACCTTTAAATGTACATGGTTGTTTATAGGGCTTATCATAGTAAAAAACTGGAAGCAATCAAAATGTTTAATAAGAGAGAGTGATAGAATTATTGAACATCCATATGCAGCTATTAAAAATGGTATGACAGATAAAAAATAACAAAAAAAATGATATGACAGGATTAGGGAGCAGATGTGGCTCGAGCAGTTGAGCACCTGCCTCCCACATGGGTGGTCCTGGGTTTGGTTCCTGATGCTTCCTAAAGAAGACCGAGCAGACATCAAGCAAAACAAACACACAAACAAGCAATGAGCAAAAAAGAAAACAACTAGCAATACAACAAGCAGACATTGAGCAAAAACAACCAGGGAGCAGAAGTGGCTCAAGCAGTTGAGCTCCCAGCTCCCACTTGTGAGGTCCCAAGTTCGGTTTCCAGTGCCTCCTAAAGAAAAAACAAGCAAGCAGACAATGAGCAGGCAATGAGTAAATAAGCGAGGGAGCCATCCTGGGGGCGGGGAATTAAAAATAAATTTAAAAAAAAAAGATATGACAGGATTAAGAGGTGACTACTAAGGAGTAGGGCTTTTTATTGTTGTTTTGTTTTGTTTAGGAGGTACTGGGGATTGAACCCAGGACCTCCTAAGCAAATAGTTAATCACTGAGCTAAATCCGCTCTGCAATGAGAGTTGTTTTTTTCATTTTTTAGTTTGTACCAGGGATTTCACCTGGAACCTCACACATAGGCAGCAGGTGCTCAACCACTTGACCTGCATCTGCTCCCCTCCCCTGTTTGTTTTTGTTGTTTTCTTTTCTTTTTGAAGAAATGAAAATGCTCTAATATTGATTGAAGTGATAAATGTACAACTCTGTGATTATACCAAATGCCATTGATTGTACATTTTAGAAGTAGCATATCATTTATGAATGTTTCAACAAAATTGATTAAAGATGATAAATATTATATGATTTCACTATTTTGAACTAAATTTAATGAGCAAACTTATGGAGTTAACACCTAGAATACAGGTCACCAGAAGATAGATTGAGGTTAAAGAATGGAAAATGAGGTTTAATCTGTGTAATTGGTAAAAAGTTTGGAAATGAATAAAAACCGTGAAAGCACATCATAGTGTTTGTAATTAGCATCAGTAGTATATGGGTATGATAGTGGTTGACAGGGAAAGTCTAAGGCCATGTATATCACTAGAAGGAAAGCTAAAAAATGAACCATGGGATTGTATAGCACAGCAAACCCACCTGTGAAAAATGAGTATGGTTAATAGTGTATATATAAGAATGTTTATCTCTGAAACAGAACAAATGTACATTAATGTTATAAGATGTTAATAACAGGGTAATATTTGAGCAAAAATACAACCAGAGCAAACTATAGATATTGGAGTATAGTAATGTATTTATAATCTTCCATCAACAGTAAAAGAAAATAAAGGAAGTATGATAAGTGAAAGAAAGTAGACAAAAAATACTACAGATTGTTCAACTCCATCTATTCAAAGTGTAATTACAAATAAATTATAGAGATGGAAATAGATTAGCAGTTATATATGGCAGGGGAAGGATAGAGAGATTGAGAGGTGACAACAAAGGGGTAAGGATTTTGTTTGTTTTGTTTTTAGAATAATGAAAATGCTCTAATTTTGATTGAAATGATGGACGCACAACCCTGATTATATCACATGCCACTAATTATACACTTTAGATGGTTTATGAATATTTTTCAGTAAAAATGATTATTAAAAATGGTACAACATTTGAACTGATTTAGGAACTATAAGAAACCACATGACAATCTGAAGATAGAATGAGGGAAGCAGACTTGGCCCAGTGGTTAGGGCGTTCGTCTACCACATGGGAGGTCTGGGGTTCAAACCCCGGGCCTCCTTGACCCGTGTGGAGCTGGCCCATGGGCAGTGCTGATGCACACGAGTGCCCTGCCACGCAGGGGTGTCCCCTGCCTAGGGGAGCCCCACGCGCAAGGAGTGCGCCCCGTAAGGAGAGATGCCCGGCGCGAAAGAAAGTGCAGCCTGCCCAGGAATGGCGCCGCACACACGGAGAGCTGACACAACAAGATGACGCAACAAAAAGAAACACAGATTCCGGGTGCCGCTGATAAGGATAGAAGCGGTCACAGAAGAGCGCGCAGCAAATAGACACAGAGAACAGACAACCGGGGCGGGGGGGGTGGGCAGGGAAGGGGAGAGAGAAAAAAAAAAAGATAGAATGAGGCAGCAAGTACAAAGGCTCTGAGTCAGAGAAGAGTTTGGCCTGTGCTCCAGCACAGAAAATGAGGACAGAGAGGTGGGTAGGAACCAAGTCACGCAGATCTTTGCAGACCAAGTATGGAGTTTGGTTTCATACTAAGTACAATGGGAAGCCATTTGACTGTTTTAAGCAAGGGAATGTCATGGGTCGAGCTCTGCTTTTAAGAGATTACTCAGGTTGTTGTCTAGACATTAATTAAATATAGGTTCTAGAAACCATATCACAATGGGAACATTGAAGGAACTGTATGTTTGGCCTAGAAAAGACTAAAAAAAGATTATGGTTCTTTCAGGGGCTGAATGTTTAGTTAGGGAATTGGTTGAGATTTTTAACCGAGAGCAAAATAATAGGGAAGAATACTTATTTCTGTCACATGAAAAACCAAGTTGATAGGTAGTTCAGGGGAGTAGGCCATCCAAGGACTGAGCTTCCTTCTATTTTGCTGTTCTCCCTTTCTTAGGGTGTTGTCCTTGCCTGTACGTGCACCCTGGCTCCCATGACCATGCCTTCTTTCTCACTAGCCAGGAAGGAAGGGAAAATTGGGCAGGAGAGGGCATGTTAGCTTCCTTCAGAGCCAGAACCCAGCAGTTTGATCCCCTGCCTAGCTAAACCTGAGAAGGAGGTGGGGGGAGGATACCCCTATTAGTAAAAGGGAGAAAAGAACTACCAGGCTGCTACAGTAGGGGAGCTGGATTTCAAACTGGATGAATTTAAAGTTGTTACTCTGTGATATTTACTGTAACGTCACTAAAAGCCTATTGTCAATGCATTTTTTTCAGTTCACATTAAAAAAAACAACTTTTAGGTTGTCAACTTTAAAATGTCTTTGGCATACTCTGTTTAGAACTGTTTACTGGAATAGTGATAAACCCAAGGGAGGGTATGAGTCAGTCAGACCTGGGTTGAGTAACAGCTCTGCCAATTATTAGGGGTGTGAACTTACTTAACTACTTGAAGCTTCAGAATTTATTAAATGGGATGACAAACGTTTCCCACCTAATAATATCGATGTGGGAATTAGATAATTCACATAAAATGCAATGTTCCTGGCACATTAGAAGGATTCCATAAATGTTAGCTGTTATTATCTTGGTTTTGTGTTGAACACAGTCTATACATTTGGTCTCTCCAAAAACTAAATCGTATAGGCCTTTGTAATTAATACGTATGGCCTTTATTGTATATTACACTTTTGAAGAGGAAAGAAAAATTAACTACCAGGTGCAAAATAGAAGTATAAAATTTATTTAAAACCACCCACAAAGTTCTGTGTAATCAGGAATGATACAATTTGCAATAGTTTTTTTAAAAACTCATGACAAAGATTTAAAATATATTTTCAATTACAGTATTCATTTAGCCTTATTCAGTTAGAACAATTTAAAAAAAATTTTATGCTCCAAACAAATGAGACACACAAGGAAAATATAATAGACAATTTCCACAACTATCTTTACATGTATGTTTCAATACTAGTACATTTCAATGCATTTTGCTACATAAACATGAAGTCACATACAACTGCTGTGCACCAAAATTTAGCTTAATTAGGTCTTTCAAGTAACATGCAATTCCAACTCACAAGTCTTCAAGTACTGCTAGTAAGTGTTCCCTTGTCTGCAGAGGACTAAAAGTTGACCATGAATTGAAATCATAATTAAGATTTTCTCTTTCTCTTCTACATGGTGAAGTGCTTTTTCTTTAAACTGTTTCCCCATATGCTAAGAAGTAAAAACAGATATTTGTGGATTTTTAAAAACCTTTCCTTACTAACATTTCTTTGTATGGGACAAGTAATACAGTAGGACAGCAATAGGTAAAAATAAATCCCTCAAAACAGAAAATCAAAGGTATAAATAAATAGTAAATACACCCCAAAGAGGAAAAAAAAAGAATAGGTAAAGTAGAGATAGTAATATTAACTGATAAAACTGATATTTCTCTTTTGGGAATTTCCTACTACTCTATTTCACCATGGTGAGAAACCTGTGAATATTTTACTCCCACTAATAGTAATCACTCTGCCCCTCTTTTGAACCACAGTATTAATACAATTGTGAATCTACTTGGTAGGTCACCATATAGCATGAGAAAATGAACTAGCCAGAAATTAATGTCTTTCTGCCAAGCTGGCTTTTAAGTTTCTCTTAGGGAACACTTCATGAAGTCTGAGCAACCCAAAGATGACCATATCATCCACCCATATTTCACAATGCAAAAGCTGCCCTTTGGTTTTTACTATAAAACCATTTCTGGAAAAATATTTTTCTCAGAGCACCTATCACAATGTTATATCATAAAAGTTAAAAAAAAATGACCATACATTGTGATAAAAAATATTTAATCTTATTTTTAAGAGCTGTTTTGGTAAAGTCCTATGTCATCAATCATTTTATAATATCACAAACAGGCATTGGTGAAGATAGGCAGTTAGGGAACTGAATCACCCAAGGTAGCATATATTTAAATATTCAGGGCTGTTTGGCCTGGGCATTTCTTTTACTCTTCCAAATTGTACTGATGAGATTGTCAAAATATTCTAAAAAGCTTCACAAATACATCTCATTACTATTCTTAACTATCTGCCAAAGGTATATTTAACCTCTGATCCAGAGATTTTATGTGGCTAGAAACTAAGCAGAAAAACAACACAAATTCATGTAAGTGGGAGATAGTAATATCTCAGGGATGCCAAACATTTTTGCTTTAACTTGAACTAAAGAAACGTTTGCATTTGGATATAACAAATGTATTAAATTTTGATTGTGAGATACTGACAATCTTTTTAAAGTATTTTAAAAAAATTATTATTTAGGAGAATTTCCCATTTCAGTAGTAAAGGGACATTCTTTATATAAAGGGTCTTTTTTTTTTTTAAAGGGGAAAAAATAAAACTTCATTAATTTAAGCCCTAATGTAAAAGTCCTGGGAATGCAATGAGATATTCCTCAACATGCATGACAAAATAGCAGGCTAAATAAATAGGGGAAGAAAAGTACTTCAGCAGCATGTTTTGCATAAAAGAAGTAGGTTTTATATTATTTTTAGATCAGGTCTGACAAAATTTCTACTTGGTAATACTTTATGAGTCACATAATCCATGATGCATTGATAGTAAAGTCTGAAGTCTGAAGATAGTAAATGTTTTAGTCTTAGATTGGTTGGCTTGCTGTGTCTTGAAGTCTGCCACTTACCCTCTTTGCTATCTGTAGGTTCCTCATCTGTAAGATGGGAATCAATGTTCCCTGTCCAACCTTCAGTATTGTGAGGAAGAAAATGGAGTACATAAGGAAGGAGCACTTTGATAATAACTTAAAGCTTATAAAGTCCAAGGATTATTTTTATCACTACCACATTCGCTTTCAAAATGGTTTCTCATTTTTAGCAGCTGCCTTTCGGATAAAATTGGTGTGGCATTGGGAGAAGCAATATTGAAAGTATGCCAGGAGTTGAGTTGGTAGAATGAACCCTCAGACGTGTCAGAGTACCATTCTCCCTCCTTTTTGCCTCTTAACTTCCCATATTGCACTCAAAAGACCTTCAGATGACTTACTTATCACCTTTTTAAGAACTCTTCCAAATACTTTCAGTTCATTTTTAACTGTTCTCTCCCAGTTTGTCAAATAGTTCCTATTATTGCCAACAATCAAAGGATTACAAAGAGGGAAATTTCCATTAAAAAGTAGATACAATCCACAAAATTGGGTGAGGAGATAAGAAGGAAAACATACAAAGAAATACTATTTTATAGGTCAGACCCTTTATTAAATCAAAGTGACTGGCCAGCCAATTTATAATTAGTGAGATGCAGTATAAGGAAATAGCATAGCCATATGGAAATAGTCCTAGGAATTTAACTTCATATACAGTCTTTTGTAAAGCATTTAAATATTAATAGATAAGTTGAGAGTTACACTGTAGAGAGAGCACTCGATGTTAACCTGTGACTGTGACTACCACCTTTTCTTAAAAAGTTGAGTGTTACACTGTAGAGAGAGCATTCGATGTTAACCTGTGACTGTGACTACCACCTTTTCTTAAAAACTGAATTTGCCTCTAACTGAAATGGGCTAACAAAAGCTCTTGACTCTTTTTTGTATTGTACCTAGAAGAACTAGTGAAACATGATTTAAAAGACAGGAAAAGACAAGTTGATTGAGATCATTGTTATTCTTAGAATGAACCAAGTATACATATGCAGAGGATACGGGAAATGGAAACAAGACAGAAAGAGGGGGAAACAATAGATATTTAATTTAAAGAAAATAGGAGGAAAGAATAAAATCTGTGAAAAGAATCAAAGTGCATTTAGTGACATTGCAACCTAAGTAAAATAAAGAAGAAAAATAACAAGCGGAGTTTCTTGTTAAGGATTTTAAGTTTGTGCCTTGCCAAATAGGAAAAAAAAAATTACTTTCCAATATTGTTTCTCCTAAAATGAAAATGTTCCTGACAGCTGCAAAATTTTTTTCTTATGAACAAGATGAGAGAATGCCTTTCGAAACAGCTGTTTCAGACGAAACTTCTATTTTTAGGAAAACTAGGTTTACATTGTTAACCAAGGGTTTTCAAAGTTGCACTTAACATAAAACAGTGAAATCAACTAACATTTAACATCTGACAATAACATTCCTACTTTGGACAAAGTTTTGCTTTAACTTGGAGGGCAGGTATGGCTGAACAGACTAAAAGAAAAGTTGTCACCCAGGCAGGATCATGAATATTACAGTAAGGGTGGAGCTAACCAGAAGAAATTAGTATAGGACTTTTAAAGCTAGGAATATTAAATATTTCATACTACCAAGAGAAATTTTAACACATTTTGTATAGAGATTCAGGTTCCCATGAAGGACATATGGATTCTGACTTTCTGAATTGCAGTCCAGAGCTCAGACAGCATCATTTTCTAAACTTGTGAGAAGAAAGCTCAACATGGAGCACAGTTCAATTTGGACAAATCCGAAGATTCCTTCAGCAATCTAGGCACTGATGCGATCACGTTAATAGTGCCATACTATTGATATCAAGATTACAAGTTCAGTCTACTTAATGGCCAGTTTAGGAGCTGAGCATAATAAAACAGTATTCTAATAATGTATAGACACCCACATCAAAATTAACAATGCTGAGACTTAACTGTGAGGCCAACCAGGCAAGAGATATGAGTGGACTATACATTAAAAAGGCATGAATAGGTAGTATGTACAGTGGAAATACCATTTTCCCAATCATTTCAATCATTTCTAATTCCTTTTATATGCCTAACACTAGGTCCAGGAGAAATAAAGACCTGAACTGTATAAACAGTTAATATTTGTTTATTAAAATATCAAATAAGACAATGGCTACGTTTTATAGAATGAGTTAACAGGACAACTGTATAGGCAAAAGTCAGCTAGGGTTCCCAAACAAGGCCCACAAAACTCTGCAGGCCGGGGAATTGTGATCCAATTTCACTTTAAAATTTCTTTCCCTGAACCTTTCCAAAAAATCCCAGTCATTTAGTTTTTGACTTGTACTAAAATAAGGCTATTTCCTAGTGATAAATTACATCCTGGGTGAACAAATCAAGTTTGTTTTTCTCTAGCCCTCCTAACCACAAAATGGCCTCATTTGGCTGTTTAAATTCTAATTACAAACATATTAACCTCTGCTCTCTGGGCCCAAGTGAATAAACTATGTGATTTCTAAGGTGGTTTCCAGTATTGTGAGAGACTACTACCATATTATCTTATTTCACAATTTCTCATCATAAATTTCTACAAAAGATAAAAATTCACAGTTGTATTAAACATAGACAAAAAAAGATTTCCATGCATTAAAGGGTGAAACAGAAGGTAGGTAGTATTATATTAAACGTGGTATACAGCTACTGATTTAGTTGGCACTTTTGAAGGAAATGCTGTGCCCACTATTGGTGGAAGTTGTCATGCAATAATGTCACAAGTTTGTCCCAGATAAAAGAATCTCAATATAATGTTTTTAAAAGATTAAACTTAAATTGTTCGGGGATTTTTCATACATGCTGTAGTGAAATAATCAGTAGGAGTCCACTGAAATAAAAGCATTGGAAAGTAGTTTACTTCATATGAATTAAGTCAGTAGCTCATTTACACAAGGATCTGCATTAAGTAAACTATGTATTGTGGTTATGTAAATTGCTTATGGACTCATCAGTTGAAATTCTGTATTTAACAAATGAAAATATTTCATTCGCATGCAGATTATGTAATAAAATAGTTGGAAAGTTGTTTAAGATGCAAACATTTTTCTAATGTAAAATTTACTTATAGCTGTATGTTTTCAGATAGCCTCACATCCGTTAAATAATATACTTCAACTAGGTTTAAGATATGGTCTACTTATAAGTTTGTGGAGGAATTGGAAACAAGATATAGGTGAGGCTCACAGGTACAATGGGGAAAAATTTCAACAATGGCCTAAGATAAATGTAAAAGTATTTTGAAGGGTGGCAGGGTAAAGGGTTCTTCAATAGGCGGGAATTATACTAGCATATTTATTAAGGGGTCACATTATGAACAGGTAGGGCTAAATAGAGGACGGTGTATCAGTGAAACCAATTATTATACCATGAACAAAGATAAAACTAAATTTGGGTGTTATAAGAGGTGAAATAAAAGGTGATCATTACAGAAAAACATAACAGAGTAGTAGAAATAATGTTAGATGACCAATTTTCTCAGTGAAAATGTCATTTCAAACAAATTTATTTCCTTGCTTCATGAGAAAGAGCATTTTAAAAGCAGTGTAGCTAGCATACAATCACAATGCTGCAGAACATTGCATAAGCTTTTTTAAACTCACAGGGCAGAGAATGGGATGGTAAACAGTTTAACTTAGGAAATAAGAATCAAAGTAGGAATCATGTGTGGTTCCCACAGTGGGGTTATCAGTTGAGAGAGTCCATCATCATTTAGGATGTTAATTATAACAATGGAATGGAAGCATTTTAGCTGAGACACATATTTTCATGTAATTGTTTTGGTAAACTGCACCAGGCTTCAAAAATCCCAATATTCCTATAAGTCAATATTATTAGCATTTTGAGTTTAGATTAAGAAACTTAAATAAATTGTTTAAGTTAGTAATAGACTGGTTTGAATTGCTGCAGACATATCACAATATTTGTTTTGAAGGAAATTTGCTATTTATTTTTAAAAATATTTGTAAGGGCATCTTTTAGAATTTTAATTCTTCAGAGGTGACAATTCAAAAAACAAAAGTAATGCTTGAATTTTGCAAGCATTCAGTAAGTGTTTCTAGAATAGAATGAATAGATGGGTGGATGGATAAAGGGTCTTAAAATTTTATCCATTAAATCTGGTGAAGAAATAATTTCTAGTGGGAGCTAAAATCTAGAACATAGTTTCACAAGGGTGTATTCCTGATAGTCTAATACTAGTAAATATCTTATTAAAGCAGCTGAAGCAATAAACAATCACTTATTTATATACTTATATGTATAAGAAACCTTAGGCTCACAAAAATATACATGTTTTAAAACAGAAATCTAAGGCACACAAAATACTAAAACAAGTCAATGAGTTACCCTATTTTACATATTCAAAAAGCAGAAATCTACTTGTACAAGGTGATGGTCTATCAATTGACATTTTATTTACAATCCCTTCATATTCCTTTACTTAGATTAGTCAAAAGCTTGAAACTTATCCTTTGCACCATATATTATTTTCATGTGAGTTACAATGAGTTTTTCTGTGGAGAGCTTGCTAGAACCATTTGCTTTTGCACCAAAATTGTGAGTGTTAGCGGTTGTGGGCTTCCTATGGCATTTCCAAGGGTGAAGCACCGTTAGGTTTTCCATACTTCTAAGGAATCTGACACTTTGAATGTTATAGCACCTCTGCATTTTAACAGAATCAAGTATTTCATGGAAATTTCTTGTTCTAAACGTTTTGTTTGGGCAATCTTTGTTTTGCTATAAAATTAGTCAAAGTAACGGGAAAAATAATGGGAGAACTGAAATAAATGGAATGCCTTATTTTCCTGTTCCCTAGAACAAATACCAGAAAAGTTAAATTATAATTTTCCCAAAACTAATATGCTAAAATAAACTATTTTGGATTAGTGCATGATGGATAAAACCATGTTTATAATACCATTCCTACTATTTGTTTTGAGTGTGAGAAGTATAATGGTAATAGGGAATTTGTTTACAGAAGATTTCTACAGAAATTTTTTTTCTTATTCTACACTGAAATGACCTTCAGAATAAGGCAATTTGGAGTGGGTAGGGTTCTGGTTACTTTATTTTTATATTTTATCATCTTGAAACATTGGAAGCATTTGACTCTTCTGAATCCTATTCTATCCAATCTCCTTTTAGAAACACCTTTGATGGATTATATTGAGAAAGCTGGGATGAAAGTAATTTGGAGTCACTGTTGCTCAAAAAATCAGAAGAGACCACTTTTAGTTCCAAAGAAAAAGTTAATCAGTATTGGCCATATGTTTCCTAATTCCAATTTTAGAGATTATTAACAATTTTTGCATTATCTAACTATTTTATATAAGTAGCTAATATTTGAATAAGACACATTGAAAAAAACACAAACCATATACATGATTAGCATACATAATGCAGTTAACAAGATGGAACTCTACACAGCAAGAATAAATGATTTCTCTTGTATGCAAAGATGCACAAACAACAGACAATAGGAGTCTTATACTATACTATTTCAAGTTACTTTTAAAAATAGAAAGTGCTTTTAAAATATATATTTACAATTTATGAACAGCCTCCAACCATTACTAACAATTATGAATTATTTTATACAGGAGAAATAGTTTAAGAGAGAAAACATTTCATTGGTTTATTTCAAAGGAATATGCTGATTTTCTAGCAATGATTGGAAGATGTTGGAACAATGGCACCATGAAATAATAATTCAGCTTATTTTTAAATGTGTCAATGTGGTTAAGCACCAGGAGCTGTGTAGAGTTAACACTGTGTGTCTTGATTTTACATCATATAACATGAACCTGTTAAAATCCTCGAAAAATGACTCTTGTTTCATAGTAAACAGACTTAATTTAAAGCACCAAACTGAGTGATTCTATCAAGGTTAACACCTAACCAAAACATTTCTTTATGTATTTAAAACTATAAAACTTTTATTTTTGCTTAAAATGTGCACCTTCTACCAATTGTCAAAATATAGTCACAGTTAAGAAATCCCCACCCCATTTATTTATTTTTTTTACCTCAGCCTTCAAATGGGTGAGATGAAGATATAGTAAACGACAACATGACTTTCTTTTAACAGCACCTTGAAAAAATACACTGCACTAGCAAAGGCATTAAGAAGGGGAGAAAAGCCTTCAGACCCAGTGGTTATAGGGCCCTGCAACATGTGTGAGAGCATAAGGGGACACGGTGACAACATTGTCATGGGTTAATGTTAATGCTTTATGAGAAGGAATTTGGTTCAACTCATTAACTGCAGGGGACAGTTCGGAACCCTCATTAGCTGCCTGATCTTTCTGCTCCAAAGCCTTTGTTTTCTTATTCTTAGCCTCTTTAGCCTCAAATTTAATCTTGTTTAGTTCAAATCCGTGTTGGGGTTTATTCAGATTTTTGTGCTGGTAGAAGACAAGGGAGAGGCGTGTAGGATGATTCCGGTTGGGATGTTCGACAGGAGTCGTAGCATGAAGCTCTCGTCGGGCACACTCAATTAAAACAGAGCCATGAGCAGGTGCGATTGCCACCCCACCAATATTGGCATCCAAAAAGATGTGCTCACTGTCTGACCAATACTCATCGATGTGGGGCAGTTTCTCCTCAGCAGGTGACAGGGGCTCATCTGATAGGGGATCATCTGAGAGAAGCTCATCTGCTTCAGAATGCTGCTCATCTTCTTCCACCAGAGAAGGAGCAAGTTCATGAGGAGAGGTGATGAATGGGGACTGCTGGTTTGGCTGGATAGAAGTTAGCTGCTCAGTTGGACCAGTGGGAGGCTCAGAATAAATCAAGGAATCTGTCATGGGAGTAGACAGTGTGGAAAGAGGGCTCCTCTGAGTCCTTTCACCAGGCTGTGCAATTCCAGTGCATTCCCCAGCAGCAGCTGCATTAGCACCACTGTGTCTTGCAGAAGGCATTGTACAGTGGGGATTGCTACTTCTTTCTGAAAACCCGTAGGAAACTGTTGTATCATTCTTAAATGGAGCTGTTGTGGCCGAAGCACTCTTAGGGGACCAGGAGAAGCCTGGAGGTAAGTTTGCCTCTTTTAATGGGTGAGGAATGGATGGGATCAGTGAGTAGGTTTTAGTGTTGTCTGAACCTTTGAAGATAAAATGTGGTTCAGGTTCATTTTTTATTTCAGGTTGCAAGGTCTCGGTTTTACTCCCTAAACAGAGAAAAGGACACCAAATGGGAAGTTAAATGCAAACCACTTTTAGTAGTTGTCTTTAACATGCACAGTCACAAAAAGTATTAAAAATTGTATATAGTTTGGTATATGTTCTCACGCAACAATTTTCCATAAAGACTTCCTCCCTTGGAAGATAATCCTAAGTGCAAAGATTTAGCCAGAAGGATGTTCATTGTTTGAAACGGCAAAATAGTAGAAATGACCTAATTGTTTATAAAGTAAATAGAACCATACTATGGAATACTATGTGTAGGCAATAATATGATGACCAAGAGCAATATTTAACTACCCAAAGTGATGTTTAGATATATTTAAGGTCTTGCACGACCTCATTTTTGAAAAAGTAAAAATAAGCTATAGTTCATAAATATTTCTGAATAATGAAAACATCATAATGGGTAAAGTTAATTATTAAGCAAAGGGAAGGCATTTACAATTTTTTAGTTGAAAATAAAACATTTGTGACCCTCAGAAACAGCATTTAAACTCTGTTTCTCACTAAGTAGTTAGATCATTATCATCACATTGACATCTGTGGTAATCTGATCTGACATACACAAACCTCAAATCAAATAGAAAGATTTTTCTTGAGGACGTTATTCATTTTGAAGTTCTAAAAAAAAAATTTGGAAGTGCCATAAAGTAATGAAGACTTGTATTAGAATAATTCATAATGTAACAGTAAACTTTGATCTACTTCAGAAGAGCTGCAATTCTTGTCTCAGACAATACAACTTGGAGACATGACAGTCCTTATTTCTATAGAGAACATATATGTAAGACCAAGTAGTGGTACATCAAGAGGCCTCTGCTACCTTCTGAGGCTGTGTCTATTTTTATGGAGGTCAGGTGCCAATAGAATTTAAATCATGGAAAGGAAAGGTTAAAAGAATTACGAGTATTCTGTTTAGTCAGATAAACCTTGGAAAAAATTCTGTTGAGTAAGATTACAAAAGAACAGGCTATGGACTACATATTGTCTGTATGGCTACCAGTAGCATATATGCTAAAGGAAAATAGCTGGACAATAATATCTGAAAATAACTTATATTTAAATCAGCATTTAACCGGCACCTACTATATGTAAGGATGCTGTTGGGAATGACAGAAGGATGAAGACAATATTGTTGCTTTTGTTTACAAGCATTTATGTGGTTCACAGATGTGAACCCTAAAATAAGCCTAAATTGTCTATCTGTAAAGTGGAGCTACCGATGACAATTCTCGCTGCCTTGTCTACACCATCATTTCTCTAATAAAACAAAACTCCTAAAAAATACAAAAGTCAAAAAAGTTAAGGAAAACTCAGTAATCCTAAATTTGAATATCAGTATAAATTGATATATATACTTTTAATTTTTTAATCTTTAGGCTCCTTAGAGAAACAGCTAACTTTATATATGGGGCAGGTAATACATAAAATGAGCTGGAACATCTCGTTTTAAGAGGCAATCTGTGAAAATTAGGGTCATGACAAAAGAATCAAGAAGTCAGCTTGAAGGAGCTCCAACTGGCCAAAGATGAGACAATTTGACCATTTAAAAAGTATTTTAAAGTTTAGCTTAAAAAAGAAAAATCCTCAGAAATGCACTGAAACATGAACAGTGTGAAAAACATAATTATACTAAAATTTTTAAAAAAATCAATCACACTGGAGGATGCTTGGGTACCAAGCAGTATTTTGAAAACCGTGAATAAAGGCAAATATTAAGCATTTATCCTGGCTTCCTTGTATGAACTATAGCCCAGAATTACTAAGTTATTAAGAACAATATTTCTTTTTAAAAGATGAACTAAGAAGTGAAAAACTAATGATAGGCCTTGAAACTCCTAATTATGATCTTGAGAGTTCCTAAAACCATTAGAGGAAAAGCAGATAGGGAACATGAGTTAATTAGGCTGACAACACCTGCGCCATGGATCACGCTTAACATCACAAAAATTGACAACATCGGTTTGTGTTTCCTGATGTGATGCAAAGGAGTGTACAACTGGAGAAATATGAACACTGATTGTTATTAAGGCATCATGGACTTTTTTTGTTTGTTTATTTAGGTATTTTGGTGATAAAGATTCCTTGTCTTTTATTGACATACTGATGAATCTGTGGATAAAACAATATGATTTCTGAAGTTTAATTCAAGATAATCTAGGGGGTTGATCTGAATAAGGGTAGAGTTGAAACAAGTATAGCTATGTATTGAAAACTTTAAGCTGGACTATGAATATAAGCGGGGAGGAGGGATTATACAATTCTATTTTGTATATTTTTAAAAAATTTCCATTAAGAAAACCCTTCAACCTTAGAACCTTCACTGCATTCCACTGATCCCCTTTATAGCTAATTACCTCAAGAGCTACTCCCACTTTCTCTCCCATTTCCTTGTGAATCCACTTCATTCATTCTCCTTTTTACCACTCTACTGAATCTGCTCTAACAGGGCCTCTAATAGCCTTCAAATCTTACGGTCAAATTCCAGTCTTCACTTGAAACACAAGCATCATATGACACAATCTTTCCCTCCTTAAAACACTACTCTTATAGTTTCACACCCAAGTCACCAGATCTTCTCCGTCTCTTGCTGGTTCCTCCCCCATTTCCAAGACCTCGACAAATTAGGAATTCCCAGGATTAGTCCTTGGATTTCTTTCCTAATTTCCTTTAGTCCCTTGGTCACCTCATTGGTTCTCATAGCTATCTCTATGCTGTTGACCACCAAATTTATATCTACAGCCTGGACCTCTTCCCTGAACACAATTCTTTTATTCAACTGCTTATTTAACAGCTCCACTGGAATTTCCAGTAGGCCCCTTGAACTTATATCTAAAACTAAGCTTCTGATCTCCCCCAATTTCTTTCCAAACCCGCTCTTATCTCTGATTTCCTCATCACAGTTACTGGTGTCTGCATGCTTCCACTTTCCTCAGGCCAGTAACTTACAGTAATCCTTGACACTTCTTTCTGTCTTGTACTCCAGATTTAATTTATCAGAAATGCTGTTGACTCTACTTTCAAAGTGTGTCTAAAATCAGATATTTCTCATCTCCTCATTAGCAGCCCAGGTCAAAGCCCCATCATCTCTCTCATAGGTTATTTGGATAGCCTCTTTATGGTCTCTGGGCTTTTTTATTCACTGGGCCTCCTCTAGTCTCCACCCAAGAACTCATGTCTGTTAGGTTTGAGTCAGACTATATCCCTTCTCTTTTCTGAAGTCTTTCCTCTCACTCAAAATAAAAGTCAAAGTCTTGACAGTGGTATAAAAAGCCCTTCTTGAATTACTTAGACACCCCCCTTACCTCTTTTATATTTCTTACTGTTCTATTTCACATTGTATTGCAGCTGTACTGGCTTCCTTGCTTGCTGCAAACATTCAGGGTAAATTCCTGAAAAATTCCTGTAGACCTTTGCACTTGTCATTTCTTCTGTCTGGAATACTCTCTCTCCAAATATCCACATTGTGGATTCTCTCATTTCCTTCATAATTTTATTCAAATATCACATTCCCTGTGAGGCCTTCTCCAACAACCCTATTTAAATAGAATCCATTCATAGCTGCTTTCCCAACACCTAGAATGGTTCAAAAGTGGTTCAGAATGGTGCTCAGTAATGTTTGCTAACTGGATTACTTAAAATGATGCTCAGGAAGGAAAGCTTCCAAAAGAGTTGGGGAACTCAAAAGAAAAAATGTTAAGAACATGCCTTTCTCTCTCTTTCTTTTTAAGTAATAAATAGAAAAATAAATATTGACCAGTCACTTTTTTGTTCGTTTTTAGTTTTGGCATATATGTTGGAATGTGTAAGGTGTCTTGGTATTAACTCTAAAGAACCTATAATAATAAAGATAAGTGAGATTCAAGAATAATTAACAAATATCTCTTTCCTAAAATGTTTCTTTTCATAATGCCTCATCCCTAAGGGAGCACCAAAAACTATGAGAGAAAAATAAGGTGCATAGGAAGTCCAAACCCTCTGCCAATTAGAGTTGTACACAGAAAATCACCAGATTCCATAAACCTCACCTAAAAGCGGCAGTGACAAGGCTTTACTATTGTTTGCTGTCAAATTATTCTTCCGCTTGATTCGTGGAATGAGTTTCTTCTCCACTGCCCTTATCTTGTGAGCAAGAACCTCTGTCATCATCGCTGCTCTCTTCTTCCCAGAACGAGGAACAGGCTGAGTGAAACGTGTTCTTTTTTTGCGGCGGGGCTTGAGGACCTCAATGGCCCCAGATTTGATCTTGGCTTCTATTCCTTCCCTTGAGCCAAACTCATCTGTGTCTGAAAGTTTATAAAGAGGTAGCACATGGAGCTGCTCATCTTGAGGAATAACACCCAGTGAACGGTTCTCTTCTCGTGTTAAAGTACAAACCTGATAGGAAGAAAACATGAAATGGGAAATATAGGTCCTTTGCATTTACTGTTAGTTATCCCTAGTTTCTTGTTGTCATTATAAAAGGATCTACATTCCCATCTTATTTTCATTCAATTCTTGCTAGCATATTAATTTTAAATAAATACCACATATTAAACTATGCAACTCCACTCAATTCTAATGACCTATTAGTTGTGTTGTAAGCAGACCGGTATAATTTTGAGTTGATTCTCAAGTAAGTAATTTATACTATGTGTACTTTTTTTTTTTTTAAGCGGTATTGGGGATTGAACCCAGGACCTCATACATGGGAAGGAGATGCTCAGCCACTTGAGCTACATCTGCTCCCTACGTGCACTTTTAATATTAAGATTTCTTCTTGTTGCATTCCCACCATACTGCATTGCCTAAGTTAAGGAATATCTATTCAGTTGTGTTCACTGTCTTTTCATTAAATATTAATTATTGGGGAGCAGATGTAGCTCAATGGTTGAGTACCTAGCACTGATGTACAAGGTCCCGTGTTCAATCCCTGGTACCTCCTAAAAAATATTATCACAAAGACATGGTTTTATTCTATATAATAATCATTTCTTACTATTTAACTAACATCACAGTCCTCGAGGGAAGGGAACTTTGATCATGATAAATTATTTTAATTTGCTAGGTTTTCATTTAGGATTTTTTCACTTCTGCTTTTAAGTGGGATTTATCATTGGATTTTTTTTTTTTTTGCCCTTTTTTTAGTGATTTTTTTTCCTTCACTTAAATGAAGAGAAATATCAGAAGCAAAGAAAGAGGCACAAGAGATTTCTCTTCTCATCAGGATTTACATTTTAGTTAAACATTTTAAAACAAATGTTTTAGCTTGATGAAGAATTTTCTTTTTCTGCTCCATGTGAGTAGCTATGTCAGTAAGTTCTCCTGCCTGTATTTTGGACCTGAAATAAGACATCTTTAAAAATATTTGCTCTTAAATATAGCCTACCTTTAGCACCCCTCTTACTTTAAAAAGTTTTGTTCAGTGTAGTGAAATGAAAATTAAGAACTATAACCAGAAAATTCTTGATTTAAATAGCTAATATTAATATTCTGCATTATAAACTAATATTTTTATTGTAATTACTTTTCAAATGTCATTAAAATCCATCAGAAACATGTCCATTGAATTCTTTATTTTTCATTGAAGGCATTTCTTCTGAAGCTAAGAGTGCTTTCTCAGATAGCAGAGAAGCTATACACTGCAATTAAATGAAATGGATGGATTTGATTTTCAAGGAATTTTGTATTTCATGATAGAACTTAATGGATAGAATTTGATAAATCAAGGTAAGCTAGAGTGTTTTTTGTTTTTGTTTTTTAAAACTTTTCTATGTGGTAAAGGTGATCTTGAGCCTCCGCGGAAGCAAGCTGGCTCCAGATTTTTCCAAGTCCACTTTGCCTGCAATTCTTATGTGTTCAAGGACAGGAAACCACAGACATGCCTTTGTTAGGAAGGTTAGAGTGTTTTTAATCACCATATTTCCTCAATATCTATAAGCTATATTTACCAGGAAGGCTTGAAATACTGATCTCCCCTGAGTGTAATCTCTTATTAATAATTAAAAAACAAAACATGTTAAAAATTAGAATCATAGGAAAATAAATTTTTATTTCAATCATTTTGTACATAGGGAGACTAAAAATGGGACAAGATTAGATATTGAGGAGCATAATCAGAAAGACTGGAGAAACAGCAGAAAGAAAGTGAGTGATAGAATTTTAAGACTTCAGGATTTCAGAGCTGGGTAAATTTAGAGTGATAACAAGTTTCAGGGCAAGAGCCTCAATGTATGAGTAACCAGAGTAGCAGAGAATAGGAACCAAAAATTAGTTTGGTTCTAAACCTCATCCAGACCATCTGCTAGCCAATCACAGATACTCTGTAATGAGGATAATTCAGGTAACATGTACTGACCAAGTGATGATGATGACCACTCCCAGCTTGGAAGCACCAGGACAGATTTGAACACTTGGAAATAACATCAGTCTCAACATTAGTGAAGAGGACTAATATGCAAAAAAAAAGAAGTCATTTGGCTCCTTAATCTTTCACTGATAGATGTCTATTGATGAAACAAGGAAGGAAGCTGGCTTTTGATAACATCTGATGATGGAATTCCAGTCACACTGTAAATGCCTATGTAGCTATCTTAATGAAGACTTCAGAATTACTGATCAAACAAATTAGTACAGTATTTTAATAGAGGGAATCATTTTCTCTTTTTGACTAGGTAAGAAACGACAGTTTCTTGAAGCAGTATAAATTTCCCTGACTAAAGACTATTGCATGATTTTTCACTGGGTATTCTACCTAACCTAAGCATCTCTACATTGACTGCAGGGTTATGGGCCTGTGGTTATTTCACAGCTGGCAACATGCTATGCACACCTGAGTGCAAAAATTGCTGATAAATT
Organism: Dasypus novemcinctus; assembly: GCF_030445035.2. Classification (NCBI taxonomy): domain Eukaryota; kingdom Metazoa; phylum Chordata; class Mammalia; order Cingulata; family Dasypodidae; genus Dasypus; species Dasypus novemcinctus. The sequence goes on along the minus strand of NC_080678.1, from coordinate 77,625,356 downwards.
TGGAATACCAATATTACTTCAAACACAATGGCATTAAGTGACCAATAAGCATAAAACATGATGATACCTCTGCCACAGTTGACTTACAAAAAAACTCTGAGGTCCAGGTGGCAAAAAGGAACATTGAGTAACTTGCTTAACTTCATGGATACCAGTTTGAAAGTTGCTTTAAATAATCATGTATTACTATTTCCCAGCAGACATATCACAAATAAATATATAATTCAAGTCTTTCCACAACATATTTACTTAAGGCTAGTTCTGTAAATTTTGGAAGTGCACTGATAATAAAATTAATACATACTATCTACAGACAATTTTATGTCTAACAGCACACAAAATAGGATTTGTCACAGCAATGCCAGTCATATTTCAGGACCACAGCCTAAGCATATGGTGATGGAACCAAGAGAATCAAAGATCTCCTAGGTACATACCACAGTGCTTCCATTGTTCATGTTGTGAATGTCCCTGTGGGGATGGGCACAGAAGTCTAGGCAAGCAGTGACCCCAGAAAAAGGACGACCTTCCTTGCTGCCCAGCCGACATTCTCGGGCAACATGCTCATATTCGACCTGAAAAGAAAGGATGAGACTCATGTTTAAGTGTTAGAAATAATGATCTTCAGCAAAGATAAAAACCATTTCTTAGCAAAGTTCCTAGATGAATTATACTTTGTATTTTGACTTCTAAGATTACAATGGATTATTATAGTGAATGTGTAGTTTAGTAACATTCAGGGTAAAGAGTTTGAGAATACATGGAATAAAACAACATCCATGGAACTATGGCAGAACGCAGGGCCAGACAATTTCTGTGGGTGGTGGATAAGGAAGCAGTGACCTAAAATATTAATTAGGAAAAAATGACTAATAGAGTGTACTCTCTATGTATAGAAGTATTCAATGACTACTAAAAAGTAAGCATACATACATTTAATGAGGCATTAAGGGAAGTGGGTTTTTTTTTAGATTAATTTCATTAATTTATTTATCCCTAACCCCTCATTGTTTTGTGCTCGCTGTCTTTTTTTAGGAGGCAGCAGGAACTAAACCCAGGGCCTCCCATGTGGGAGGGAGGTGCCCAATCACTTAAGCAACATCTGCTCCCTGTGCCAGCCCATCAGCTTGCTACCTTACTCATCTTCTTTATGAGGCCCTGGGTACCAAACCTGGGACCTCCTATATGGTAGGTAGGTGCCCAGCTGCTTGAGCTACATTTGCTTCCTTTTTTATTTTTAAGGAGGTTAGTTCTTAAGGAGAGTTCGTTTTTTCATTTGTTTGTTTGTTTTTAGGAGATGCTAGGGATTGAACCCAGAACCGCATATATGGGAAGCAGGTACTCAACCACTTGAGTTACATATACTCCCCTGGAAAGTGAATTTATATTGAATGGCACCGCCCACACTTCCCGTGTGGCTGACGACAACAGAAGCGGACAAAGAAACAAGACGCAGCAAATAGACACAGAGAACAGACAACCCGGGGAGGGGAGGGAATTAAATAAATAAATAAATAGATTTTTTAAAAAAATGAGTAGTGAAATTCAACAGAACATGTCATTCATGATAAAACAAAAAAATTTAAAAATTTTAAAAAGTATGGATCATGAAGCTGCACAACACAAATAGTATTTTCGATTATGGGCTAGGGACTATAGTTAACAGCACAATGAGTTCAAATTAATTATAATTATATAATTGCACACTAGTACAATTATGAAAATGTGCTTTCATCAATTTTAATAAATGTACCACAATGCAAGATGTTAATAATAGGGTGGTATATGGGAATCCTGTACTTTTTGCATGATTTTTCTTTTTTCTTTTTTTAAATTTATTTTTTTAAATTGATTTTGTAAAAATATTACATTAAAAAAACAATATGAGGTCATGATTTTTCTATAAACCCTTCTGATTAGGATTTTATTTACTCCCCCCCCCCCCCCCCGCATTGTTTGCAATCGCTCTCTGCTCTCTGTGTGTTCACTGTGTCTACTTGTCCTCTTTCTAGAAAGAGGTATTGGGAACTGAACTCAGGACCTCTTACGTGGGAGGGAGGAGCCCTATCACTTAAGCCACCTCTGCTCCCTGCTCATTGTGTCTCCCTTTGTGTTTCCTTGTTGCATCATCTAGTTGCACCATTTTGCCATGCCAGCCCGTCATACCAGCTTGTTGTCTTGCTATGCTTCTTTAAGAGGCACTGGGAACAAAACCTGGGACCTCACCTGTGGTAGACGGGTACCCAACCCTATTCCAATGATTTTTGTTCCATTTTAAAAATTCCTTTCCTTTATTTAAACCTTTCGTCTCTAAAATATTTTCTTCTCCCTGAATGTTCTCTAATCGAAGTTGCATACTCTACACATATTGCTTTTAGAATTTTTGATTATCTCAATGTGGTTTTGATTTGCATTTCACTAATAACAAGCAATATTGAGCATATTTTCTTGTGCTTATGGGCCATTTGTATATATTTTTTGGAGAAATGCCTATTTTAATACTTTACCTATATATTTTTTTATCCAGAATTTATATATTGTTTAAGCAATACTCAAGGATTGTTTAGTATAGCACACATTTTAAAGATGAAAGTTTCATTTCATGGTCAGGTACCAGCATCATGCATATATCAAATTATTTTCTAAGAAAAAATGCCTCTTGGGACAAATTCCCTGAGGAAGAGTCACTTTTTTTTATGATTCACCTCCCTTGCTTGCTACTTGTAGTTCCAGTCAGTTTGATTGTACATCCTAAGCCACCCTCTGCATGAGAGCAATCAGCTTTGCTTGTCAGCCAGTGTAAAGTGCCGATTTATTTATTTTTTAATGAAAAAAATCCAAAAGCTGTATAGTCAGGCTCCAGTTGTGCAGCTCACAGTCATGAAGAAAATAAACAATGACAGAATTCAGGACAGTTGTAGTTAACCCAGGACTAGGCTGGACTTTCCACCAGGTGGGCTTCTTATGGATGGCAAGGATTTCTCTTGACTTTGTCCCAGGTAGGGTTATAAGTCTAAGTCTGCATTTTCATGAATATCACCTTCTCTTCAGATCTAAGAAGTCTTTAGTGCTTACTTCAAAGAGTTCATCCTCTGGGGTCCAGATGATTCAGAATCTTCCCTTACTAACATAATCTTTTTTAAAAAAAAAGATTATTTATTTTTAATTCCCCACCCCCCTCCCCCAGTTGTCTGTTCTGTGTGTCTATTTGCTGCGTCTTGTTTCTTTGTCTGCTTCTGTTGTCGTCAGTGGCATGGGAAGTGTGGGCGGCTCTCCTTATGGGGCGCACTCCTTGCGCGTGGGGCACCCCTGCGTGGCAGGGCACTCCTTGCGCGCATCAGCACTGCGCATGGGCCAGCTCCACACGGGTCAAGGAGGCCCGGGGTTTGAACCGTGGACCTCCCATGTGGTAGACGTACGCCCTAACCACTGGGCCAAGTCCGTTTCCCCACTAACATAATCTTGATACAAAGACTAAGATTTTTGCATGTGCATTAAGATGAGTGGGGTTTTTTGTTTGTTTTATTGAATAAGAACTCTCAAAACTCAATAGTAAGAAAATAAACAAACTAATTGGAAAATGGTAAAAAGATTTGTATAGACATTTCACCAAAGAAACAATACAGATGCCAACTAACCACATGAAAAGATGCTCAACATCATTTGTCATAATGGAAATGCAAATTAAAACCGCAATGAGCTACTACTTCACATCCATTAAAAGGGCTAAAATTTGAAAAACTGACATTATCAAGTAATGGCAAGGATGTGGGAGGACTGGAATTCTAACATTGCCAGTGGGAATGCAAACTTGTAGGAACAGTAAACAAATTAGTGGTTGCCAGGAGCTGGGAAAAAATGTTAACAGTTATTCTATGTAATGAGAATATTGATTTATATTTTATTTCTGTACTTGATTTTTTTTCTAAGTAAACAAACCAAAAAAGAAATTTACAACTTGAGGGGATTAAAAAAATAGAATCTTCTCTTGGAATTTGCCCAAGAAAGAGGATTTCCTTCAGGTGTCCCAAAGTTGCTAGAGGCCATTTTGTTCCTCCCCACAGGTGTTCTTTTGGTTTATCAAAGCCTAATGAAGACAGAGAGGGAAAACAATATGGGGCAGGGGAGAAATAAATAAAGTAAATCTTAAAAAAAAAAAAAAAAAAGCCTAATGAAAAATTGGATCCACTACCTGATGGCCACAAAACCTGAACACTATTCCTGGCATTGGGGTCAGTGCCTGTGAAGGTGGGTGTGGTTGGTGATCATATGGCCAGGGAGTGAGGTAGGCTGGCATGAGAGAAGCGACCTAGAAGGCAGGCTTGGGGCTGAGGGGTACAGAGCAGTCCCGGACCCCGCCTTTACCTATAACTTTGAGTTCATTTGTCTCTTGACTACTGAGTAGTAAGAGTTATTTATATACTCTAGTAACAAGTCCCTCATCAGATGTATGCTTTGTAAATATTTTTTCCCTTTTTGTTAGTTTTTCATTTCTTGATAGTGTCCTTTGTACCAAAATTTTAAATTTTAATGAAGTCCAATTTATGTTTTCTCTTGCTGTCTATGCTTTTGGAGTCATATCTAAAAAACCACTACAAATTCAAGATGACAAAGATTTATATCTATATTTTACTTTGTTCTTTTTAAGATTTATTTTTTATTTATTTCTCTCCCCTTCCTCCCCCCCCACCCCAGTTGTTTGCTCTGTGTCCACTCACTGTGTGTTCTTCTGTGACCACTTCTATACTTATCAGCGGCACCAGGAATCTGTTTCTTTTTGTTGCATCATCTTGTTGTGTCACCTCTCCATGTGTGCGGCACCATTCCTGGGCAGGCTGCACTTTCTTTCGCTCTGGGCGTCTCTCCTTACGGGGTGCACTCCTTGCACATGGGGCTCCCCTACGTGGGGGACACCCCTGTGTGGCCCGGCACTCCTTGTGCGCATCAGCACTGCGCATGGGCCAGCTCCACATGGGTCAAGGAGGCCCAGGGTTTGAACCGAGGGCCTCCCATGTGGTAGGTGTACGCCCTATCCATTGGGCCAAGTCCGCTTCCCTCTATGTTTTCTTTAAAGAGTTTTATTTCTTACATTTAGGTTTTTTGATCCATTTTGAATTAATTTTTGTATATGGTGAAAGTTACAGGTCCAACTTCATTATTTTGCATATGAATATCCAGTTGTCCTAGCACCATTTGTTGAAAAGACCTGGCATCCTTGCGGAAAACCAATTAACCATAAATCATGAGGGTTTATCTTTGGATGTTCAATAATATTCCATTGATCCTTATGTTAGGAACACACTATCATTTTTGTAAGTTTTGACATTGTAAAGTATGAGTCTTCCAACACTGTTTTTCTTTTTCAAGACTGTTTTGGCTATTCTGGGTCTCTTGCAGTTCCATATGAATTGTAGGATTATTTTTGTGAAGGTGATGTGAGGTGTTTTGGGGTTTTTTTGTTTGTTTTTTTTTTTGAGGTATCAGGGCCAAGGATTGAACCTGGGACCTCATATGTAGAAAGCCAGCAATCAACCACTGAGCCATATTGGCATCCAGCTATGACTTTGATAGAGATTACATAGAATCTATAGATCAATTTGGTGAGTACTGCTATCTTAACAATATAAAATCTTTGATTTCTATCAGTGATGTTCTGTAGTTTTCAGAGTACAAGTCTGGACCTTTTTTCTTAAATTCATTCCTTTGTTACCTATTCTTGCTTTTGTATGTCCAATTGTTTTTTTAAATTTGATTTTTTTATTATTCATTGCTAGTGTATAGAAATACTATTGATTTTTGGAAAATGATCTTGTATCTTGCAAATTTCTTGAAATTGTTTATCAGTCTACTTGTGTATGTATATTCATTAGGATTTTTTATATACAAGATGATGTCATCTGCTAATAGTTTCTAAAAGATTTTTTATTATAGTAACATACATTGAACACAATTTTCCCACTTTAACCATTTTTAATTGTACAATCCAGTGGTATTAGTTATATTCAAAATGTTGAGCTACCATCAACACCATCCATTACTGTATAGTTTTACCTCTTCTTTTCCTGTCCAGTTACCTTTTATTTCTTTTTCTTGCCTAGCCTAGCTAGAACCTGCAATAAAATGTTGAATATAAGTCACGAGAGAGTGACATCCTTGTCTTATCCCTTATCTTAGGCAAAAAACTTTTAAGTCTTTTACCATTTAGTATGATCTTAGCTGTAGTTTTATTGTAGATGTCTTATCAGGTTGGAGTAGTTCTTTGTAATCCTAGTTTATTGGATGTTTTTTATCATGAAAGGGTACTGAATTTTGTCAGATGAATTTTCTGCATATATTGACAAGATCATGTGATATTTACCTTTAATTCTATTAATATGGTATATTACAAGGATTGTTTTTTATATGTTGAATCAATTGTGCACTCCTGATTTTATAGTTTTTACTTGTGGAAATAATATTTCTGCCACCCTGAAGGTAAAATTCAACTGCAATGATAGGAAGAATTTTTAAAAAAGAATTATATCATTTTTTTAAAGTGTCCAATAAAAATATATATTTAAGTCCAAATTTTACAGGTTTTCCTAAGCATATCTATTAGCAATGTTTTCATATGTATAGTAGTTAGCCATGTTTAAGAGCACAGGATAAGGACCCAAAACATACCTGATTTCGGTAAGCCACTGGAGCATACTGCTTATAAATTGGAGCTAATTGTGTAGCCAAACTCTGTAAATTATCTTCAAGATTTTTTTCCTATAGGAAAAGAGTATCCATAAGTTGTTTTATAATGACATATAAAATGAGTTTAAGGTATGAAATTGAATCGTAAATCATTGTTGATGGGTAGATAATACAAAATTCATACTTACCCTGATAAAAATAGCTTCTGTAGATAATAGCAGTGATTATTAGTTTTTTCTTAATCTAAATCTAAATTGTTAGTCATTGTTAGTCTGTATTATTTAGTCTATTAAAATTCTATGTTATAAGCTATTAGAAATCCAAATGGTATTAGAGGTAGGCTGCAAAATTGCCCATGTTGCTAAGAATCATAACCATATTTCATATTTATTCAATAGTACTAGGCTTTTGGAATAAATTAAATTAGACTGATCCTGCTGGCAAGGGGAGATGTCTAAGTAAAAAACTGTGATACAATGTGGCAAGCTTCTGTAACAGAAAAGGGAGAACAATACATAAAGCACATACTATGTATTAGATACTATGCTGAAAGATTTTAAAATAGAATATGTCTGCAATGTAATACCATGAGACAGGCATGATGATTTACCCTTTATAGAAGAGCTAAAGCTGAGACTGTGACAGGTTAAGTAAATGATGTAAGATCAAAGGTAATAAGTGGGGCCCTGGTTGTCCAAAACCAGTGTCCTCTCCTCTACACCATGACGGCTAGAAGTGAAGGAAGATTTGGTATGACTGTGAGGAGCATTTATACCATGTCAAGAATCTGGACTGCTATTGATAGTGGAGACATATAAGGCTTTTTCAAAGGACAACTACCATTAAAAGAGTCTTTATAAAAATGTCACTGATGACCATATGTAGTATGAAGCAGAGAAGAGATACGTTGGAGGCAAGAAGAGATGAAAAACCACTGGGGTAGCTTTTCATTGAGATGATTTATCCTAAATCAAGTCAGACACTTGATAAATGAATCGTCACATCTGAGGCAATCAGTTGAAAGAGGGCAGATGTTAGGATGAAGAAGGGACTAAAGAGGGTTGAGATTCTTCCTTATTTAGTATTGTGCCATAAACACAAGAAAGAAAATCTTCAGTGGATCAGTTCACCTACTGGTATGCATCAAATTTGGTTAACACCCAAAACCGCACATCAATGTAGACAAGGAAGTAAATTCTTGAGTGTTTTCTTACAGTCTTAATCTTGGTAAAGCATCAGTGATAACTCATTTTGTTTCCTATTGATTTATATTGATAATTTTATTACACAATAAATTTTTGTACGTAGGGTGAATTTCTAGATTAGTCCACTCCATTAATTTGTCTGCTTATATATCAGATACTTACTGTAGCTTAATAATACATAAGAAAGTCATAACTTTACTTCAAAAACACTTCCTAGCTATAGTCACCCATTGTTTATTCTATTTATTTGGGGGAAACTTTTGAGTTATTATTTAAAGACACAAGAAAAAGACTTTGTGTTTGTTTCCTAAGATTTGAGATATTTGGTGGGGAGGATAATTGTATTTTATTGCTAGTAGAATGATGCAGGAAAACCATGATAGCCATATATTGCTATTGATATAAACTTTGAAAAAGCCTTATTTACATAGGTAAATTCTACATTTCCTATGCACTATTAGATTTAAATTTATGAATATTCTTACATAATTTTCTTCTATTTTTTAGTATTATATACTCTACTGTGGACCATCCAATGTCACAAGTCAGACCGAGTAATTTATCATCTTATGAAATATGTTACATTTATCATGTGAAAATGTTGAAATAAAGTAGGCAAATTGAAACAAATCAAATAAGGCTTGTACAGATGACTACTGGTATCATTTTACAAATATATGGCTGATTTTTCATATTTGTTGTTTCATTAGAAAGAAAGTACATGTAAAATATAGAGGCCTTTTATAAGACCTTTACTTATTGGTACTCAAGCTTCCAATCCTCTTCACTTCCTACTCTGTACTGGCTATCTAAGACAATCATATCTACGTCCGTGGCTATAATTGCCATGTGGACCATCGACCATACCTTGAGCACCAAATACATATTACTGACTTTATATCCCCACTTGGATTTCCCCTTAGGAATCTCAAACCCGACATGTCCAAATTAAATTCATGATTTGCACTCTATGTACCTGGTCCTATCCTGCAAACTCCATGCTTAGGAATACTATAGTATCAAATTTTTAAAAATCTCTACAGATCAACCTCTACTCACCATTTCCTATGTCAAAAGCCTATTCCAAACTCACCATTATCTCCTCCTTGAACTATTTTCATAGCTAGCTAGCTCACTTCCTGATCCAATCTTGGCCACTTCTAATTAATTATTCAAAGAGCAGCCAGAGAGATCTCTTTAAAAGACAAGTGTGATTTTGTCACTCTCCTCCTCCAAAGCCCTTCAGTGATCTTCCAAAATTGTTGACATAGCTTACACTGCTGCTGCATGCACCTCACTCTCCCTTGCCTGCTGAGCTTCAGCCATATTGGCCTCTGTCAGTTCCTGGAATGAGCCACGCTTCTTCCTGTATCGTAAGCACTATACAGACGTTACTTATTATTAATAATAACCACAATCAAATACTGAGCCTATGTTCATGAAATGCATAACAGTATTATCGTTATAGAATAAAATTTTGTCATGCTACTGTCGATATTACTAATATATTTATATAGTAAAAGACATTGCCATCATATAATATTTCAAAATAAATTTAACTGATTAATTTTAGGAGAGAACTGCCATCACATTATCAGGTGTTCAGACCTTTGAATATGGTGCCCTTCTATATTTAGATATTTTGTATGTCCTTCATAAAGTTTTATAGTTTTCTCTCTACAGGTCTAATATATTTTACATCTCATGAAGTACTATACAGATTTTGTTGCAAATGTTAGTGAGATTTTTAAAAATTGTTGTTTCTCACTGGATATTACTGATAGGAAAGTCATTGGTTTCTAACAAGGTGACTTTCTCTTTCTACATACACACATACACACACATAGTCATAATATTCTGTAATTCGATTATTTTGTGTGTTCTATCTAGGAAAACACATTAACTGTAAATAATGATAGTTTTCACTCTCGCTAACATTTCAAGCTACTTCCTTTTCTTGTTTTATTACAGTGGCTAAGAAGTGCTGAATAGTTCCATACAATGCTGAATAATTCTGATTCTCTCTATAAAGGGATCATTGTTTACAAATTCTGAATTTATTTCAAAATGTTATACTTATTGTACTAAACATAGTTGGATTAATTCTTGCTGTCTTATTTATGTTTCCTATTTACCCTGCATTCTAATGATTTATTTTAACTCCCTTTGCTTTAACTTTTGGATAGATTGCTTTCTTTCATGTTTTCTTCATTTTTTTCTACAACTAGTTCAAAGATTATATATATACTAATTTTATTCATCTAAAACTTTTTAACATACCCTTCCTCAAATATATGTTTTTCTGAAATCTAGAGCAGTGTCTTCCAAGCTGTGGGCCATGACTCATTAATGTACTGTGCAATCAGCCTAGTAGACAACAACTAACATTTTAAAAAGAATTGTAATTTTCTATATATAAAAAATAGTAAATCTGAACTATATTTGAGATTAGCTTTTATTATATTTTAAATTAGCTTTGTTATATATTATAAGGCTAAGTATTTTTTTCCTGATAGGTTGTTTTTTAATTATTTGTGTGTATATATGTATGTATGTACTGGTTAGCAATATAAAATATTTTTTATTCTTAGTCATTGCTCAAAGTTTGAAAAACACTGATCTTAGAGTTAATAAGTATCTAAATCCTCCCCACCCAAAACAAGGCAAAAAACATTACCATATTTAGTTCCTATTTGTGTCCCACCCCCTCCCACTGCCTATCCCACCCCCACCGAATTGTAAGATTATGGACTTAAACTTATAGGTTGTTATTTTAATTAAAAATATAAGTACTCAACTTCTTAAATTTTACAGTAAGTTTGACTAATTTCTTTGCTCACCATGGCCTCGTGTCCCGGACAGATTCGTTCCGGTTTCATATATCTTCTTTCTGGATAACGTCCTTTAGTAATTCTTTCATAGTAGTTCTGTGGGTAGTAAACTTTCTGAGTCTTTGAAATGTTGGAAAATGACTTTATTTATTCTTCCTACTTTGGCTGGGTATAAAATGCTAGGTTCTTTTAACAGGATTCTCTCTGGGGTGGGGAAGTGGGAGAAGGGGGCCAAGGACACATGGAATTTGGGTTGGTAGTTCAAGACTTTAATTTATTTAGAATTTTTAACTATTTAGTTGTTTATTTTTTTTACTATTTCATTACTACTTCTAAATAATTTTTTTCATGTTTCAGAAACTTTTAAAGAAATGTACTTATATATTCATTGTATAATTCAAAAATGAAAAGGACACTTACGTGTAAGGGAGAGCTTGGATCAATTCTAAATCTTCTGGGGCTTGGGCTTCTACCAAATTTGCAGCCATTGAAATACATACTCCATGAACAGCCAAAAGAGAATGAAGCTCCACAAGTCTCTGGATCAATTCCTTGACATGTACAGGTACGACTGTAAGATGGTAATTGCAAGGGAGTGAACTGATAAAGCAGGATAATATCTCAGAACATTTAAGGTTCATATATTTTTTTAGAAGTATAGGTGGTTAATGAACTGGTTTTAACACTCATCTAATTTATTTGTTATTTAATGTAAAGAAATTTTAGACTTAACAACTCAAAACTAACTTGATTTTAACTAAATTTTGAACTGAAATGTTTATTCAAGATTGTAAATCAAAGTAAGTGGAATAAACTATATAGATCTGAAATATCCACACCCTCTTTTGATTTGAAGGTATCTGAATGAGAAAATAAAAGAGTCTGAATTTTAACTCCTGGTTCTCTTCCCTATCTTTGAATTTCAGCTTCTTTACATATAAAATGAGAATGATATAATCCTTTGCAAGACTGATAAGGGATAATAGGATGTTTTGTTTGTGAAATGAATTTCTCAATTTTAAAGCAAGACTTTATGAATATCACAAGAGAAAAAACAGATGTGCAAAGCCTGTTCCATTCAGTAACTTTGTTAATTGTAACCCTTTGGGAATATTTCTATAGCCCTAAATTAGAAGCTACAGTAAGAATGACATTATTTAAGAATAAATATAAAAAGAAAGGAAATACTGGAAGTAGCGTACACTGTGTGGTTACAAATTTGCACACTGCTTGAAAATTTTTAAAAGTATGTATGTTGTATTTATGTAATGATTTAAAAATACAAATAACTAAAGTTTGTCTAAAATGCATTTTTTAAGTAGATAAAATGAATATGGATGGAGCAGGAGTAGCTCAGGAGTTAAGCATGCACTTCATATGTACAAGGTCTTGGATTCAATCCCTGGTACCTCCTGAAAAAAGAACAAAACAAAGAATATGGAAATTTAAAGATCAAAATTATTTTTTTAAATTACTAAGGTCAGGAATATGTGTGGTATGTAAGATAGTACTTCTTGTAAGCAAAGAATGTAAACAAGATTGTTCAAGATAGTATGAAAGAAAGAAATCTATACCATGAAGGAAAAAAGGGAGGAAGAGGACGAATTGAAATATTTGACTGCCCCTAAAACGTCATAAAAAGTTGAGAGATACTGTTTCAAAGGACAAAATATTGAAAGCTGATAGGATGGAAAAATGGGATGTAAATTTAATCAAAGGGTTAGATTAAATTGGAAATTGCAGAAGGAAAATAAAATTACCAAGTATCCAGATTTTAAAGACAGAGAAACATACTTTAATTTACTATTAACCATTATTTAAAAATTAACACACACTGAAAATATGAAAAAAAAAAGGACCTAAAAAGCTCTTATAGATCATTTTAAATAGATAAAATCACCAGTAATGGGAACATCAGCTTTAAGTAGCTCCTAGTGTTATGCACTAAGAAGAAAATAATGTAATATTCTTACCAATAATGCATAAGCTCAATTGAATTGGAAGGAAAAATTAGAAAAGGCAATATGACAACATTCTACAAAACTAGCCTGTTTCCATTTTGTAAAAGTCAATGCCAGGAAAAAGACTGATATAAAAGCATTAAGAGGGAAGTGGATTTGGCTCAACTGATAGAGCATCCGCCGACCACATAGGAGGTCCAGGGTTCAAACCCCGAGCCTCTTGACCTGTGTGGTGGTGAGCTGGCCCATGTGAAAAAAGCACAGCCTGCCCAGGAGTGGCACTGTACACATGGAGAGCTGACGCAGAAAGATGACGCAACAAAAAGAGAAAGATTCCCAGTGCCACTGACAAGAATGCAAGCAGACAAAGAACAACACACAGCGAATGGACAGAGAGAGCAGACAATGGGGGGTGGGGGGAAGGTGAGAAAAATAAAAGAATAAATCAATCTTAAAGAAATAAAATAAAAAGCATTAAGAGACTAAACAGACAAAACAACTAAATGTAATGCATAGTTCTGAACTGAAGCCTGGAAGGAGGAACATTACTGCAAAGTACTTTATTGGGAAAGATGATATATAAATAAATGTATAGATTAGATAATAATTATTTTATCAAAGTTAAATTTCCAGATTTTGATGATTATAAGGGGATTTTAGGTAAGAGAATGCTCTTATTCTTCGGAACCTTCCCTTGATATTTTATTTAGAGGAAAACTGCATGAAATCTGCAATTAATGATTATATGTGTTTTGTGTGTATTTGCACATATGTGTATAAAGGCAACATGACAAAAGCTTAATAATTGGAGAATCAAAGAGAAGGTACGTAGAACTTCCTTGAAGTACTACGGCATCTTTCCTGAAGTGTTTTTAAGTTTTTTTTTTTCTTTTTTCTTTTAAAGGATAGGCTAGATCTACATTAAGTGAAATAGAATAATGCTTATTTTATTGACTGGGAAAGATTAAGCAAGATAATATATGTACATCACACAGAACATTGCCTTCACACAAGTGGTATTATTATTATAATAAAATAATTAGCAGCCATTAAAAAATGATGTGTTCATACTTGTTGACATTGGAAAGATAAAAATATAATGAAATTATAATATATGCATAAAGGAAAGCCCTGGAAAGCATACACATTAATATTGTGTGGCAGTTGGGGAGGAGAGGACATATATTTTTACATTTTTCATAATAGCATTTCTTTAAAAAAAGAGAGACCTATCTAAGGAAAACTATATAACAATATTGATGGGTACAAAAGTGAACAGTGTAAAGAAAAATCATGTTATTGGATAGGAAGACTGAATATCACAATGATGTCACTTCTTAATTTAATTTGTTAATATAATGTAATCTCATTAAAATATTAAAAATTTTTATTAAAACTAGACAAGTTTGTTAGAACTAGATTAGTTTATTATAAACTTTATTTGGAAGCACAGAAAAACAATAATGAAAGAAATCCTTGAAGAAGAAAAAAAAGTAATATTAGGGAACCTAGACATATTAGCTTTAAAAAGATATAATAAAATCCTTATAATTTAAAAACACGGTATTCATATCTGAAGACAGATGGGACAATTATACAGAGATAGTGATAACTATATATAATTTTAAAATACAGTAAAGGCAGCATTTCCAGTCAAGGGGAAAAGATATACTCTTAAGTAATAGTGGTGGGGTAAGTAGAAAAACCTAAAAGTATATGACAGCTTCTCACCATTCACCAGCATAAATTTTAAGTACATAAGAGATTTACTTTAAAAAAAATGAAAAAAGACAACTACTAAAAGAAAACAAAGATGAATTACACTGTAGCTTCATAAAGAGGAAAACTTTCCTAATTTTGACTCAAAATCCAGACACAAATGAGAAAGAAAACAGCTATATTTGATTATGTATATTTGATTACATAAAAACACTTAGAAAACTAAGAAGAGAAGGAAACTTCCTCAACATGATAAAGGGGATATATGAAAAACCCACAACTAACATTATATTCAATGTCAAAGTTTTCCCTCTCATCAACAAGACAAGGTTGCCCACTGTCACCACCACTGTTATTCAACATTGTACTGGAAATTTTAGCCGGAGCAATTAAAGGTAAAAAGAAATAAAAGGCATCCAAGTTGGAAAGGAGGAAGTAAAACTTTTCCTGTTTGTAGATGAAATGATCCTATATATAGAATATCCTAAAAAAATCCACAACAAAGCTACTATAGGTAATAATTCAGCAAAGTAGTTGGTACAAGATCAACAAGCAAATATCAGTAGTGTTTCTATACATTCGTAATGAAAAATCTGAACAGGAAATAAAGAAACAATACCATTTATAATAGCAACTAAAAGAATCATGTATCTAGGAGTATATTTAACCAGGGACAAAAAAACATGGAAAACTACGAAATATGGCTAAACAAATTAAAGATCTAAATAAATGGAAGAATATTCCATGTTCATAGGTTGGAAGAATAAGTTATCAATTCTACTCAAAGTGATTTACAGCTTTAATGTAATTCTAAACAAAATTCCAACAGCCTTCCTTGCAGAAATGGAAAAGCCATCATCAATTTTATATGGAAGGGGAAGACCATGTGGCTCAACCAGTTGGGCACCCCCCTACCACATGGGAGGTTCTGGGTTCGGGTACTGGTGTCACCAGAAGAAGACAAGCAGATTCTGCCTCTGCCACAATGAGCTAGACATTGCCCCTGCCACAATGAGCAGATGCCACAGCCCATGGAGAGTGGATGTGGCTTAGGCTGTTGGACACTTGCTTTTCATGTGGGAGGTCCCAGGTTTGGTTCCCAGTGCCTCCTAGAGAAGGTGAGCAAACAATGAGCAGACAGATGAGAGAACCATCTGGGGGATGGGGAGGAGGGCATAAGAAAAGAAAAGAAAAATAAAAAGTAAATCTTAAAAAGAAAATTTTATGGGAGGATAAGGGAACCTGAAGAGACAAAGCCATCCTGAAAAAGAAGAAAAACATTGGAGGATTCACATTTCCTGATATTATTTCAAAATTACAGTACTCAAACAGCATGGTACTGACACAAGGACAGACATAGAATCCAATGGAATCAAACGGAGATCTGAGAAATAAGCCTGCACATCTATGACCAATTGATTTCTGGCAAAGGTGTCAAGCATACTCAATGTGGAAGAAATGATGCTGGGAAAACTGGATATCCTTAGGCATTAAATACATTAACTCTAAGAACTGTTAATAAAAAAATGGAACAACTGGCTGTCTACATGGAAAATACAGAAATCAACTCAAAGTGGATCAAAGATCTAAATATAAGAACCAGAATTATAAATAATTCCTAGAAAGAAAACACAGGGAAGGGTCTTCAGGACCTTATATTAGGCAATAGTTTCTTAGACTTTATATCAAAAGCATGATCAACAACAACCACCACTACCACCACAAAAAAGATCAATAGGAGTCCAGAAAAATTAAACTTTTCGGAGAAAGCATACCCTACGACCACCTTGATTTTGGACTTCTAACTTCCACAACTGTGAGACCATAAGTTTCTGCTGTTTTAAGCCAAATACTTTGTGGTACTTTGTTACAGAAGCCTTGAGAAACTATGACACCAGCAGTGCTGAATGTAAGACCCATGGAGTCGCTTGCAGGACTGCTATATTATTCTGTTTATTTTTGTGAAAAGGCAGTAAAATAGAGTATGAAGTGAAAAGTTTTTCTCTTATTCCTGTTCCTAAATCACCCTTATTAGGGGCAATCAAGTTAATTAGTTTCTACTGTATCCTTCCAGAGGTATTTCATGAATACAGTAGATAGAAGCAAGAGTGTATATTCCCCCTCCTTTTTTGCAGCGTAGTGTATAACTATTATATATCTTGTTCATTTTTTTACTTTAAACTCGGAGACCTTTCATCAATACAGTACACATAGAACTTTATTCTTTTTTGGTGCTACTTTGAATTTTATTATGGAAATTCAGTAGTTTACCTAATGAAATTCCTATTGATGGACATTTGGTGTGTTTCCAATCTATTGCTATAATAAACAGTGTTGCAATGAAAAAAATTTAAACTTTTGTGCATCAAAGGACTTCATCATGAAAGTAAAAAAACAGTCTACAGGGGAGCAGATGTGATTCAAGCAGTTGGGTGCTTGCCTCCCACAAACCTGGGAGGCCTCAGGTTTGGTTCCCAGTGCCTCCTAAAGAAAAAAAAACAAACAAGAAAAACAACAAAACAAAACAAACCACTAGTAAAAACCAACAAGCAGACAATGAGTACAAAAAATGGGCAAACAGAAAAGGGAGCCATCAGGGGCAGAGGAAGACAATCTACAGAATGAAGAAACCCACATATCTGATAAGGATTTAATATCCAGAATTTATAAAGAAAGCCTACAGCTCAACAACAAAAGATAAAAAACCCACTTAAAACATGAACAAAAGACTTGAATAGACATTTCTCCAAGAAGATATACACATGGCCAAAATGTAAAAGAAAAAATGATTCAACATCATTAGCCATTAGGAAAATGCAAATCAAAGCCACAATGAAATACCATTTCACACCCAACAGAGTGGCTACTATTAAAAAAATGAAAAGTAGCAGGTGATGGAGAAGATGTGGCAAACCAGGAACACTTGTTCATTGTTGGTGTAAAATGGTACAGCTGCTGTCGAGAAAAGTTTGGCTGTTCCTCAGAAAGTACAGAATTACCATATGATGCAGCAATCCTACTTTTCTAGGTATATACCCAAAAGAATTGAAATCAGAAACTTGAATGAATCTTTGCACACTGATGCTCACTGCATCATTATTCATGATTGCTAAAGGATGGCTGCAACCCAAGTGTCCATCAACAGATGAATGGATAAACAAAATGTGATATATACAGTCACTGGAATATTATTCAGCCATTAAAAAGAATGAAGTTCTGATACATGTGACAACAGGGATGAACCACCTTGAAGACATCATGTTGAGTGAAATAAATCAGACACAGACAGACAAACACTGTATGACCCACTTATATGAAATAATTAAAATAAACAAATTTATAGAGTCAGAAGCTAATATGCATGTTACCAGGGAAAGGAATGGGGATGTCATGCTTAATAGGTATATAGAGTTTCTGTTTGGGGTGATGGAAAAGTTTTGGTAATGGATGGTGTTGATGGTAGCACAACATTGAGAATGTAGTTAACAGCATTGAATTATATATTGGAATGTGGTTCTAAGAGGAAATTTTAGGTTGTATGTATGTTATAAGAAGAAAACAATTTTTTAAAGCCCAACCACAAACACTGAATCCTAATGTAAACTATGGACTATAGCTAATAGTATAATTATAACAATATTCTATCACCAATTGTAATAAAGACACTATACTAATGCAACATGTTAATAAATGGGTTGGTATATGGAAACTTTGTGTTTTCTGCATGATTTTTTTTTCTCTAATAAAAAGAAAAATAAAACTTCTACTGTAATGCCATAAGCAAAAGCAAAAGCAAAAAGACAAATGACAAGCTAGAAAAAGTATATCGCATACCAAGGGTTAATAGCTCCAATATATAAAAATTGAGAAAAGAGGAGCAACCCTAAAAAAAAAGCTCTAGAATACTTAACTGATGGCTTATAAGAAAAATGGCAAAAGACTATTAACCATATAAAAAACATAATTTCACAATAAAAATTCAAATTAGAACTACATGGATACCATTTCATACCTGTTCCTATTAGATTGGCACTTATTCAGAAATTTAACAATATATTCACTGACTAGTGTATGGAGAAATAGTTATCCTCTTACTTTGCTAGAGGGATTGCAAAATGGTACTACCCCAAATGGAGGAGCTTTTCCTTAATGCAAAAGTTCCGTTCTACTAGACCCTAGGTATTCAAGAGTGACTGGGTTGGGAGTGGGGAAGGGGGCGAGTATTAAAGAGGAAAGCAAAAGAAAGTTATTCTTAAAAGGCCTTAATTCACTCTCAATCTAAGACTTTTTAAAAAGAAATATTCTTTTTAGTTCCGTGGTACCTAAATTCCTGTTATCCCATTTCATGTACTTAGTTTATAGTTGATTAACAACTTAACATTATGTAATAGACATCTGGATGGCAAAGCAGTACGAAATGCATTTGATTACTTTTCATTGAGGGTGCATCTGCGGTCTGTGGGATGGCCATTGTAGGACTTTAGACTCTCGGTGAGCTCAGTGTATAATCGGTCAGCCATAGGGAGAGGAATGCCGTCCCACACCATGATGAGCACCACCATCACGGCTGTTTGGCAGTGGTGGCCTGTACGTTGCCGGACCAGACAAAGAACTTTTTCTTCATCGCTGCTTCTTCTTAAAACCTACAAAAGAAAGATGCATTCACTTACGGAAAACAAGTAACCTGAAGTCAAGTGCAATGGATATTCCTTATAAAGCATTGTACAATTCTATTAACTATGGATTTTTCTTTTTAATCACTATTCCTCATAGGGTTGAAGTCTATAGGACTCTTCCTTTGTCTCACTAGTTGCCTCCACACAACTCATCTCAGAGTATCCCAGGTTTCACGACTGACAAACGGCAGGCTGAACAAAAATCTGTGATATATAGTTATTATTTGTAAAAGAAGCACAAAGCAGACAGTGTTATATTTCATTGTTGTTACAATACAGAGGGCCCAGTGCAAAAAAGCCTGACTAACTGCTCAATTCTGACAGGACAACCCAAATAGACAGAAGTAACTGAGAAACCCCCAACATTCAAAAAAATTGAGTGCTGAAGTTTAGCATCTATGGAAGTTATAGATTTTTGTTCTGGGGAAATGATTTTACTATATTGAATGATTAATAAGTAAAACCATATCTCTGCTATTTCTATGATTTGTCCATACTATCACAAGGATGTTTCATTTCAACATTACTCCCGAGAAAAAGGTGGTCCTGCTGACTTGGGGAATGCTAAACACAACATTACGGATCCACTTTCTTCACGGCATCATGCCCCTGGGGGTATTTAAAAGGCATCTGAATTATTTAAAAATTGGTCCTAGTGTTCATAATAAAAAGTTCTATAGAAATATTTTTACCACATAATACCAAGCAACTGTTTTTGCTTTTCCAAGCAACTTTTTAAAGCTTCCTCTGGAAAGTTTGCCCTTCCATAGCTCACAAGTTTACAGAGCAGAGAGACTGATTACCTAAATATATAAATAAGTACATCATAAAACTGCCCACCAGTGTGACCAAAATGAACTAATAGCATAATAATATTCCATTTTTGTTGCTATAATACATAAACTTGAGATGAAACTTCTTAAAGACATTAGTTACCCAATATCATTTTCTTCTGTCATCTCCAGATGGTTAGCAATCATTTCTACCAAGGCATTCAGTAAAGCATCCCTTGAGTAGAGTTGGCTTTAGGACCTTCCCCCTAGACACAATTATTTATATTAAATTTTTTTCCGTATGTATATGTCCTTTACAGCCAAATAAGAATACATTTGCTTTCAAGTATCCTCAAATATAGAACAACATATATCACATCAAACAAAATTACACCAGATAATTTTCAACATTTATATTCACACTAGTCATTGTATGGGAAATGCTAAAATTCAATTTATTGATTTATTTGTGCTCTTTCTGGATTTTCCAGATTTCCTTAAGTGAACATTAAAAAATTAAACATAGTGATTAGGAGGTGAATCTCTATATTCAGATCAGGTTAAACAAGTTGATTAAGTATCAAAGCTGTAAGGTCATTATATTGAAAACTCTAAAATATTATTGAAAGAAAATAAAGAAGACCTAATAGAGATGGATACCATGTTCATGGAGTAGAATAGCCAATAGTATAATCATACCAACTTGCTCAAAATAACCTCTAGATTCAGTGCCATACCACTTAAAATCCTACTGGGAATAGTTAAAATGGGAAATGTTATATTGCATATATGTTACCACAATAAAAACATTTTAATTACTACATTTCTTGGTGGAAAATGACAATCTTGTTCTGAAATTTATTAGATAATTCACAGGAACAAAAACATAAAAGTGATTTACTAGATAGCAACACTTACTATAAAGCTGTAATAATTAAGATAATTTGGTATCAGTGCAGGGATAAATGTAAAAAGAGTCTTGAACCTAACCTTACATGATCAATTTGAAGTATATTATGTATGTAAACATGAATGGCAAAATTTTTAAAAGAAAAGAACAATGATTTTAGAATAGGAAAAACATTTAAACACAATATAAAATTTGCCAATCATACAGAAAAACCTGAAGTTGTGCTATAGCAAAAGTAAGAACTTCTGTTCATCAAAAAATATTAACGAGAATAGATTAAGAATATAACAATAGAGTAGGAGAATATATTTGCAATATATATAATTGACAAAATATTCAAAATACATAAAGAATGTCCACAAATAAGTCCTAAAAGCATCATAGAAAATTGGGCAAAAAAAACAGACCAGGCACTTCACAACAGAGAATATCCAAATGACCAGTAAGCATATGAAACTGCAATTTTCCTTAGCAAACTAAAACCATGATTAAGAGCACATCCAATAGAATGATTAAAATAGAAAAGATATAAAATGCCAAGTATTGATAAGAATGTAGAATAACTGGAACTCTTACACATTCATCACAGGAATATAAAAATATAAAAACACTTTGGAAAATTGCATATTAGTTTTACCCAAAGCTGAAGCCATGCATACCCTGTGATCCAGTGATTCTGCTTCTAAGTATACCAAGCATAAACATTCATATATTCCACAAAGATATGTATTAGAAAGTTCAGAACAGTTCTAGTCATAATTGTCCCAAATCAGGAACAACTAAATGTCCATCATTAATAAATGGCTTAATAATTTTAAACCATTCAGTATAATAGAATACTAACGGGAAATAAGAATGATCTATAATTATAACACACAACACGGACATTTCTTACAACTATCATTATAATGTTGAGTGGAAGATGCAAAAAAATATATTCTGTTAGACTGCATTTATGTAAAGGTCAAAACGGGCAAAATTATTCAATGATGGTAGAAGGCAGAACAGTGGGTTCCACTTGGAGGGGAAGAGGTATCTAGGAGGAGACACAATAGTGCCCCGGGGGTGGTAGTAACGTTGGATGCTAATGGCCTGAATAGGTCTATTTTATAATAATTCATTGAGCTTAGGATTTCTACATTATTTTGCAAGTGTATTATAGTTCAAAGTTTACCTTGACCTAAATTAAAAACAAACAAACTGCTTAAATATTTATTCACTCTGGAAACTTTGGTATGTTACTTAACCTTTCTAGAGTAGCTCAGAGTAAGGAACTAATAAATGTTAGAGACTATTTTATATCTGTTTGATTTACCACTGCATACTTGGCTCTTGAGCACATAACTCAGTTCATAGAAGGCTCTCATTAAATAGTTGTTGAATGAATGTTTAAAAACCACAAAAAAA
Organism: Dasypus novemcinctus; assembly: GCF_030445035.2. Lineage (NCBI taxonomy): Eukaryota > Metazoa > Chordata > Mammalia > Cingulata > Dasypodidae > Dasypus > Dasypus novemcinctus. The sequence continues at coordinate 77,603,193 of NC_080678.1, read as the reverse complement.
CAATGTGGTTGCATTTTATGAAAATTTCAAATACTGCAATTTTCACTACTAATAAGTTGGAAACTCATTTCATGCAAACTTAAAATGATTCAAATATCTCAAACTAAAAAGTTTTGTCAAGAATCATGTTATTTTGTAACTGGCGGGATATATTCATTTGTAGACAGTTGAAACTGAGGCCACATAACAGAGCTACTTTAAGTGGTAAATGTTACATCCAAACTTCTGTGAGCAATATTAGTGATGACTTATTTTCACTTTTTGGCTACAGTGAATAATGTTGGTATAATCATTAGTGTACAAGTTTTTGTGTAGACATATGCTTTCAGTTCTCAAGTATATAGGTAGGAGTGGAAATGCTGGGTCAGAGGGTAGCTCTGTTTGTTTGTTTGTTTATTTATTTATTTGAGGTACTGGGGAATAACCCAAGACCTAGGATGTAGGAAGCTGGCACTCAATCACTGAGCCACATCAGCTTCTGGGTTGGTTTTCTCATTCGTTTTCTCATTCATTTTGCGTGCTGTTTGTTTTTTCAGGAGGAACCAAGAACTGAATCTGAGACCTCCCAGGTGGAAGGTGGGTGCTCAACCACTTGAACTACATTCACTCCTTGTGTTTAACTCTTTTGAGGAACTGTCCCAGAGTGTGTGAAATGATAGCTCACTGTGGTGTTTTTTTGTTTGTTTTTTAGTTAGCCAGTAATTTATTAAGGAATGGTGAGAAGAAAAATGGGATAAAATAACAGATCCTGGGATCCAGGTAGAGAGGAGGGGGCTGAAGAGTGATAAAGAGGGCTGATTTAGAGACTACAATTCCCCATTATAGATGATAAATCTCCAAATTTACTTGTATATTGTTCCAGGCAGGAGAGCAAAGAAGGCCAGAACTGGGGAGGGGAGAAGGTGAGAGCTGGCGTCAAAAGGCAAGGGAGACTCATGGTGGTTTTGATTTATATTTCTCTGAAGATGATAAGCATCTTTTCATGTGCTTACTATTTGTATATCTTCTTTGAGAAAGGTCTATTCAAGTACTTTGTGCAATTTTTAATTGGGTTATTTGTTTTTTACTGTTAAAATGGAAGAGTTGTTTTTATATTCTATATACAAGCCCCGTATCAGATATATGATTTGCATATTTGCATATATTTTCTCTAATCCTGTTGTCTTTTTTCTCTTTTAAATCTGGTTGTGTCATTGTGTTTTTGGAGCATTACTTCACTGCTGAGGGACCTTCCACCTCTGTGCACAGGTCTTGGACACCTTTTTAATTTTTTTTTCACCAGGAGGTCCTGCATATGGAAAACGGGAGATCAACTGCTTGAGCCACAGCTGCTTCCACCTCTTTCTTGATAGAATACTTTGAAACACAACAATTTTATTTATTTTATTTTTAAAATTTACTTTATTTTTTAAATTGACTTTATTTTTCTTTCTTTAACCCCCCTTCCCCCAGATAGTTCTCTCGTCTGTCTGCTCATTGTTAGCTCGCATTCTCCAGAAGGCACCAGGAGCCAAACCTGGGACCTCCGACATGAGCAGCGAGTGTCCAACAGCCTGAGTCGCATCTGCCTCCCACGGGCTACAGGGTCTGCTGGCTTGTGGCATCTGCTCAATGCAGCAGGGGCAGAGTCTAGCTCATTGTGGCAGGAGGTGATATCTGCTCATGTTTTTTTTTTTAAGATTTATTTATTTTTATTTATTTCTCTCCGCCCCCCCCCCCCGGCTGTCTGTTCTCTGTGTCTATTTGCTGTCTTCTTCTTTTGTCTGCTTCTGTTGTTGTCAGCAGCAAGGGAATCTGTGTTTCTCTTTGTTGTGTCAGCTCTCCGTGTGTGCGGTGCCATTCTTGGGCAGGCTGCACTTTCTTTCTCGCTGGGCGGCTCTCCTTGTGGGGCACACTCCTTGAGCGTGGGGTTCCCCTTCTCAGGGGAAACCCGTGTGGCACAGCACTCCTTGCGCGCATCAGCAATGCACATGGGCTAGCTCCACAAGGGTCAAGGAGGTCCTGGGTTTGAACTATGGACCTCCCGTGTGGTAGGCGGACACTATCCATTGAGCCAAATCTGCTTCCCCTCTCTTCTTTTAGGAAGCATCAGGACCAGACCTGGAACCTCCCATGTAGTAAGTGGGCACCTAAGGGGTTGAGCCACATCCGCTTCCCTGTTTTTAATTTTAATGAATTCCCATTTATCTACTTTTTTCTTTTGTTGCCAGTATTTATGGTCTCATATATAAAAAACCATTGTGAAATCCAAAATCATGAAGATTTATACCTATTTTCATTGAAGAATTTTATGGTTTTAGCTCTGACATTTAGATCAATCCTTTTTGGTTTATTTAAGATTTATTTTATTTATTTCTTCCCCTACCCGCATTATTTGTGCTCACTGTCTGCACTCTGTGTCTGTTTGTTGTATGTTCACCTTCTTGGTCACAAGTAACCAAACCCAGGACCTTCCATGTGGGAGGGGGGTGCCCAATTGCTTGAGCCACCTCCACTCACTGCTTATTGTGTTTCTCTTTGTGTTTCCTTATTGTGTCTCATTGTATTTCCTTGTTATGTCTCTCTCTTGCATCATCTTGTTGTGTCAGCTCATCATACTAGCCTGCTACATCAGCTTACTATCCTGTTTGGCTTTTTTAGGAGGCACTGTGAACCGAACCCAAGAACCCAACTGATTGAGCTATATCTGCTTCCCAGGATCTGTCCTTTTTGAAGTAATATTTTTATGTGGTGTGAGGCTGGGGTCCAACTGCATTCTTTTCTTTGTGTATATGCATTTAACCCAAAAAATTTGTTGAAAAGACTATTCTTTTCCCCATTGACTGCCTTACTATCTGAGTCGAAAATCAATTTAACATAAATGTAATGGTTTATTTCTGGAGTATCAATTCTCTTTCATATGCCAGTACCACACCTCATTGTTGTCACTTCTCTTTCATATGCCAGTACCACATTTCATTGCTGTCACTTAATATTTCTGCATTTCCTTCCTTTTAAATTCTGTATACTTTCATTTTCATCCAATCTATTATTAAAATTATTTTGACAAAGAAATTCTAGCTATATATGAGGCTGCTGTCTAATCATGTCTCCCTCCTCTAATTCCTGGAGAAGTGAACTAAAAAAGTAAAGTTCAGCAAAAAAAAAAAAAATTATTGACGCTGAAACCAAATTCATTGACAAATATGAGGACCAACACACTCAATTTTGAACAATTTGACAATGAATGAACAATAATTTCAGGAAAGCATATTTCCTGATTCTTACACCATTTGTCAGTGTACATAAGTGATAGCATCATCTTGAGGCTCCTTACTAATATCCCCACCACCAACTTGCAGAGAAGTAGATGAATGGTATTTGCATAAAAGCCTGCCACTCTACACAGAAGGGAACCCGTAAAAATCCATGGGTAATTATTGTTCTGTAGGAATGGAATAAAACACATCTAACCATTAACATTGAACCTGAAGATGAGATGTATATATTAAATCTATAGAAAGCAGAACCCAGGAACCCTGACAGTGTTGGTATAAAACACCTGCATTTGTCAAAATTAATCCAACTCGGCACTTAGTATTTGTGTATTTCACACTACAGAAATTATACCGCAAGAAATTGAAAGAAAAAAAACAACACATGATGACTTTCTGGAGCCTGTTTAGTGAATGATGATTCTTCATGTCAGGTATTTGATGGCAATTTAATTGATTGTAAGTTTTGACTGAAAAAAAAAAAATCTGTGGTAAATGACAACGAAATGTAAACAAGTGATCCTGGATTGGATACCGAATCAAGACAAACAATTGTTTACTTTTTCCATGAAGAACATGATTAGGAAAACTGACAATCTAAATAAGACCTGAAGAATAGATAATATTATTGTATCTGTATTATCACTGTACTGTGGTTATGTAAGATTTTGATCACTGTATTGTTATATAAGAGAATATTCTTGTTTTTATGAAAAATACACTAAAGTATTTAAGGGTAAAAGGACATCATGTCTGTAATGTAACAAAGTGTTCAGAAAAACAGGGCAAAGAAGGAAGGAGGAAAGGAAAGCAAATGTAGTAAAAAGTTACATTTGGTAAATCTGAGTGATGGCTATATAGGAGTTCTTTGTACTATTCTTGCAGTTTTCAGTAAATCTGCAATTATTTCAAAATAAAACATTAAAAAAATATTTCTATGAATGTTTGAGAAAAGCTAAATCCATACAAAAAGAAAGCAGGTTGGTTAGGTTGCCAAGGTACAGGGACGGGGGGAAAGGGCATAACTGAACTACTTAAATAACATGGGATTTTACTTTGGAGAGATGAAAATATTTTTGAACTAGATAGAGGTGCTGGTTGCACAACATTGTGAATATACCAAATGCCACTAAATTGTTCACTTTAAAATGGTTAACTTTATGTTATGTGAATTACACCTCAATAAGAAAAAATTCTATGGTACTTGCAAAATTTGGGGTCAGTATGTATTCTATTCTCAACACAAGCTTGGGACTTGGTGCTCACAGCCTACAATAATGGAAGACAAGTTCTAGAATAAAGTCACTAAATCATTAGCTAAAGGGGCAAGCTACATGAGAGACATCTGGATGGAAAGTACCAACTTAAGAGATTTAAAGAACAGGCCACTGTCAGAATGTAAGAGCCAAGAAGTAAGCCCCTGCATAATTTGTGTAACAACAGGGGAAAGTCTTGTAAAAGAAAAACAAAACAAAACAAAATTATCTCCTTTTAGTTAAAGTAAACTCCTAGAGTAAGTCATTTGATATTAATTTAATTTCTTATTTCAATTGCTTTTAGAAGTACTAAAATCTGTAGGACAATAAATATATTAAGGTTTAGACAGCATCCTAAATACATCAATCTAAATCAAGAAGTATGTGAATTTATACGAATCAATTAGAAGCCAAGAGGCAAGTCCAAAACTTTTGAAATTAAGAAGATACTATTTTGTCTATTTATGCCATAAGCAAATTGTTTATAATAACTTGGGAAGCTGGTTAAGTAATATAAATGAAAAATAGATATCAACACAAAATTGAATATACATATAATTTATATGAATGGGACAAACTGTTAATAAAACATTTTTTTCTACTGTAATATTGTTAGGGGGAAATATAGGGCATTATAAGGGGCATGTATGAGCAGGACATTAAACAAAGATACAAAGTAGGTTCAGTCAGCTTATTCTGGTTTAGAATAGTAAGATTTCGTGGGAAAGACTCTCAAGGACTAAAACAAAGTTTATCAAGAGAGACGAGACAGTGCAAGGGCAATTCTAAGATTTTTGGAAACCAGGATCCAGAGGCAAGGATGTTAATTAAGGAAGAATTCTAGGGAGGAGTTTAACTCAGTGGTTGAGCTCTTGCTTCCCACCTGTGGAGGTTGTCCTGGCTTCAATCCCCGGTACCTCCTAAAATAAAATAAGAAAAATAAGAGGGCGGGGAAATTCTGCCAACGGTGTTAACACCAAATGGCTTCTGTGGTTATACAACCAACTTTCTTAAATTATGTACAGTTGGTTCTATTTCTGAAATCTCTGAAAAAAAATAATGCTTGTTCTCTTTTCAAGATGTAGTTCAAGAGTCAATACCTCCCCAAAGCTCTTGTCTAGACTCTCTCTGCTCCCTATATGCCATGGTCAAGTAGGGAAGGGATACCATTTGGTAGTAACTAGTACCTGGGGATGAATGAAAATGTGACTCATCTAGGAGGAAAGCAACCTGAAGCTTAAGAGCTAAAAACTGATGGGGGAGTGAAGCAGATTTGGCCCAATGGATAGGGCGTCTACCTACCACATGGGAGGTCCAGGGTTCAAACCCAGGGCCTTCTGACCCATCTGATGAGCTGGCCCATGCGCAGTGCTGATGCGCACAAGGAGTGCCGTGCCACACAGGGGTATCCCCTGCATAAGGGACCCCCATGCGCAAGGAGCGCTCCCTGTAAGGAGAGCCACAAAGCACAATATAGGCGCAACCTGCCCAGGAATGGCACCGCACACACGGAGAGCTGACACAGTAAGATGATGTAACAACAACAACAAAAAAATGAGACAAAGATTCCGGGTGCTGCTGACAAGAATACAAGAGGACACAGAGGATCGCACAGCGAGTGGATACAGAAAGCAGACAACTGAGGGTGGAGGAAGGGAAGAGAGATAAAATTTTAAAAATTAATGAAAACAAATCAATAAATCTTTAAAAATAAAAAACAAAAAACCTGATGGGGGAAAGCCAAGTTACACAAACCAAGGAAGGGATGAACTTCCCAGAAGGGGGAACACAAATGATAGTTTGAATTGCTGAAGAAAGACTATGATAAGGATTGAAGATATTCTTTGGCAGTTAAGGTATTGGTGACCTTTGGGATAGCACTTTAAATATAACAAATCATTAGGAAAAGAATTTCAATCAATTCTATGACCTGGTCCCCTTTGGGTTATAAATTATATTTCAACAGTTTATGAATAATTCTGAAAACTATATTTTAAACTGTTACTGAGGGAAGCGGATGTGGCTCAAGCAATTGGACTCCAGTCTAAAATACAGGAGGTCCACAGTTTGGTTTCCGGGGCCCCCTGGTGAAGGCAAATTGGCCTGCACAGCGAGCTGACCTGAGCAGAGGTGCTGACTCATGCGGAGAGCTGGCGCAGCAAGATGACACAACAAAAAGAGACACAGAGGAGAGAAAATAAGAGACGCAGCAGAACAGGAAGCTGAGAGATTGAGTGCCTCTCTCCCACTCTGGAAGGTCCCACGATCAGTTCCCGGTGCCACCTAAAGAGAAGATGAGCAGACACAGAAGAGCGTATAGCGAATGGATGCAGAAAGCAGACAGCGAGCACAAAAGCAATGAGGGGTGGGGAGAAATAAATAAATAAAGCTTTAAAAAAAAACAAAAAACTTTTACTGGTAACATGGTCTGGGTGGACCAAACAATTTAAGTTCCTTATGGGGAGCTCTTAAGGCAGGTTAGACCAGGATCAAGAGTGATACTGTGGCACATCCTTGGTGACCTCTGACTTTCTGTTGGAATACTAGGTGATTCATTACTACGTAGTAAAAACTAATGGACACTGCACAATGAAGACTACAGAACACTGCTGAAATAAAGATGATGTTATGATGAAAGCCTTGATATTGTTAGGATGTCAGTACTAACCAAAGTGATCTATAGATTCAGTGCTACCACAATTGAAACTCTAGCAACCTCTTTTGCAGAAATGGAAAGGTCAAACCTCAAACTCATGCTCCAAATAGCCAAAACAATTTTGAAAGTTGGAGGACTCATACCTCCCATTTCAAATCTTACTATAAAGATACAATTATTAAGAGAGGGTGGTACTGGTATAAGACTGGACACATGGAAAAAAAGAATAGAATTGAGAGTCCAGAAATAAATCCAGTTTTCTATGGCCAACTGATTTTCAGTAAGGGTGACAAGTCTCTGAAATGGTAAAGAACAATCCCGTTTACAAATGGTGCTGGATATCCACATGCAACAAAATGAAGATGGAACCCTATTCACATCATATACAAAATTAATTCAAAGTGGATAAAGAACTTAAATATAATAGCTAAAACCATGAAACTTTTAAGAGATAACATAGGGTCAAATCTTCATGACCTTGAATTTGGCAATGGATTCTTAGACATTTAGATGACATGAAAAGCATAAATAATGAAAGAAAAATAGATATGAATTAGACTTCATCAAAATTACAAACTTTTCTGCATCAAAGGGAACTATTATAAAAGTAAAAAACCTACAGAATGGAAGAAAATACTTGGAAACCACACATCTGACAACAAATTAATATCCAGAATATATAAAGAACTCCCACAATTCAACAAAAAGACAACCCAATTTAAAATGAGCAAAGAACTTGAATAGACATTTTTCTGCAGATATACAAATGACCAATAACCATAAGAAAAGATGTTCAACATAATTAGGCGTTAGGGAAATGCAAATCAAAACCCTAAGGAGACACCATTTGACACCCACAAGGATGGCTATTATTTTGAAAACTGGGAAATTATCAGTGTTAGTAAAGACATGGAGAAATTGTAACCTTCATTCACTGTTGGTGAATCTACAGAGAGTAGATTAGAAGTTATGAGAGACTGAATGGAAAAGTGAATGTGAAAATATTGCTCAGTGGGTACAGAATTTGTTTGGGGCGATGGAAAAGTTTGGGTATATAAGGTGGTGATAGCACAATGTTGTGAATATTAATATCACTGAATTATATATAAGTGTTTAAAATGGCTTATTTTGTGTTACATATATGTTACCATAATTTCAAAAAGAAATAAAAGGTACAAGTATGGGGGTGGGGGAAATTAGTGGAAAAAGACTTATCAGAAACAAAGTTACTGCTGCAATTTCACAGGAAGCAACTATAGGTAACAGTTCCCTTATATTCTTAGTTCATGGATTTAAGAAACTCAGAGACAAAGAGAGGTTTTTTTTTTGCTATAATAGACAAATTTAACTTCTAGTTAGAGTATATTTATAGAAGCAACACAAAAATCAAAGTACTTAAATAGATTTCAATCTTCCCCACTTACAAAAACCAGAGGAAAATATAAGATGTATAGGCATTCTTGATCTATTTGTACAAAAATATCCTCTCTGTTCACTATGTTAATGAATAGTATGCTAGCATTTAATTATTTTTCCACTGTAATCACTAATTCCCATACTGGTATATAGACTTAGTAAGTGTTTTTCTATTTGAACACAGCAGTTTGTTTATTGCATCAGAGTTACTATTTTGAGGGAAGCAGACTTGGCTCAATGGATAGCGCATCTGCCTACCACATGGAAGGTCCAGGGTTCAAATCCAGAGCCTCCTGACCTGTGTGGTAGGTGAGCTGGCCTACATGCAGTGCTAATGCATGCAGGGAGTGCTGTGCCACGCAGGGGTGTCCCCCATGTAGGGGAGCCCAACGTGCAAGTAGTGCGCCCTGTAAGGAGAAGCCACCCCGCGCAAAAGGAAGTCCAGCCTACCCAGGAGTGGCGCTGCATTCACGGAGAGCTTACGCAGCAAGATGACGCAACAAAAAGAAATACAGATTCCTGGTGCCACTAACAAGAATACAAGCGGACACAAGAGCACACAGCTAATGGACAAAGAAAGCAGACAACTGGGGTGAGGGGAGGGGAGAGAAATAAAAATAAATCTTAAAAAAAATTACTATTTTACTATTTTGACACTTACTGGTACCTGCAGATATTTGAGTTACACAAAGGTTGATTATCCTATTGCTTTAGAATACTAGGGTTAAAGATGAGAGTCTAAATCCAACAGACAATGTGTTAAAAATAAAATTGGAACAAGTGGCAATAAAATTGGAAGACACAATTATTACTTAGATATAATTGCCTTTCTAGAAAATTGCAACATAAAGTAAAATCTAATAGATTTTTAAAAAGATCAAATTGATGGCTGCATATTAAATAAAGTAGGCCTCAGCAGCTTTAAAATATGCCAGCAATTACTAAATAGAAAAAAGTTTGAATTAAACATAGCAACAAGGGATACCTTAAGAAAGATGCATTTAAATATATCTCAATAAAGCGGTTTAAAAAAAGATAAAGATGAAAAGGACATAAGAATAAAATTATAAAAATATAAAGGAAGAACAGAATCATATTCCTTGATAAGAAGGCTGAATTTAAAAGATGTACATTCTAGCTGCCAATCTCTACCCTGAAATATATATATAATTTAATTTGTTTCTAAGTTTCATATGGAAGAGTAAATGAGGATTAAGTCAAGGAAAATATTTTTTTAAATAAATGAGGGAGAATAGCCCTTTGAAATTTAAAACTTTACTTAAAAAAAGTACACAGAAAAATTGAAGTTGAATTTTAAATCAAAGAAAAAAATTACAAGTTAATTGACAGCTCTTTACATGGAAAAAATTCTAAAAGCATGGAAAGACAATGAAAAAGCACTTTTTAAAATATTAGGATGGAAAAACCCTCCTCAGCAAGACAAAAAAAAAATCTCCAAAGCCATTTGCAAAATAACTGATGGGTTTGACCTGCGAAGAATTTCACACTCTTTTGCGAAGTTAACAGTCAAGCAAGCAATCTGAAAGAAACTTTAGCAATGGTGAATACTATAGAAGTCTCACTTTTAAAAGTAAAATAACCAAAATATGATGATGAACAGGGAATATATAGGATAAATTCAAATGGCTAATAAATACATAAAGATGTTCGACTTCACTAATGAAAACAGAAATTCAATCTAGATAGCAATTCTTACACCTCAGGTTTACAGTGACAAAAGATTTCACCACTAAATTTTATGTGTATAAATGTATATCCATATACACAAATATTACATATATTTGTTTAATTATCAACAACAAAAAGGCTTATTGATACCCCAAATATTATAAATGAATTTTTAGGAACCTATCTTTGCTTGGCTATTTTTAAGCAAGTTCCTGGATGTCTTCCTTAAACTTTCTTTTTTTTTTTTTTTTTTTAAAGATTTATTTATTTATTTAATTCCCCCCCCCCCCCCCCCCCCCCCCCCCCGTTTGTCTGTTCTTGGTGTCTGTTTGCTGCGTCTTGTTTCTTTGTCCGCTTTTGTTGTCGTCAGCGGCACGGGAAGTGTGGGCGGCGCCATTCCTGGGCAGGCTGCTCTTTCTTTTCGCGCTGGGCGGCTCTCCTCACGGGCGCACTCCTTGCGCGTGGGGCTCCCCCACGCGGGGGACACCCTTGCGTGGCAGGGCACTCCTTGCGCGCATCAGCACTGCGCATGGCCAGCTCCACACGGGTCAAGGAGGCCGGGGTTTGAACCGCCGACCTCCCATATGGTAGACGGACGCCCTAACCACTGGGCCAAAGTCCGTTTCCCTAAACTTTCTAATACTGGATCCAAACACGTGAAGAATTCAGCTACATACTCCATTTCATTATGCAAGGAGGAGCAAAATGATCCTGAGCAGATTCTGTTCCAAGACAATCCCAAATTTAATCAAACTCTGCTGAAATTTAGAAAGTGGTAGAATAATCCACTTTTGCCTTGTCACTCTTCTGCTACACATGCTTCAATGGTTGGCCATTATCTTAAATAACAGTTCTAACATCCTAATTCTATATTGAGGATACTCAAAACTGCCAAACATGATTATTTCTGGGCAGAGGGTGAAATGAGTGTATGTTTTAATTTGAAAGCTATATACTTTTATAATGTTTACATATTTATAGGTGAATCAAATTTTTTTAGCCATTTATTTATTTTATTTTATTTTATTTTTATCCCACCCCTGCTTGCTTGCTGCCTGCTCTATGTGTCCATTCGCTGTGTGTTTTGTGTCTGTTTGTCTCCCTTTTTGTTGGGTCATCTTGATGTACCACGCGCCAGCTTGCCTTCACAAGGAGGCCCTGGGACGTGAACCCAGGGCCTGCAATATGGTAGACAAGACCCCAATCGATTGAGCCACAGCCACTTCCCCAAATCATAAATTTTTTAAACATGCACACAAAACAAGGGCCAGGTAATATAATCTTAGTCGTAAAGATGACAAGAGGAACAGAAAACATAGATCACTTAGGCAAGAGGAGCAGAACTTAGAATGTCTAGGCTCCACAAAATATGTGGGTTAGAATCACAGTTACAAGCAACACTCATCTTAAGTGTCTCTCATACCAAAAAAGGATTACTTTTGAGACTACCAATAATCATGTAAAGAAATCTTGAAAAGTCTACAAAAACACTATGAGTTAATAAATGAATTCAACAAAGTGGCAGGATAAAAGATCAATACACAAAAATCAATGGTGTTTCTAGAGACCACCATTGAACAAAGGTGAAAAGGAAATCAAGAAAACAATCCATTTACAATAGTACCTAAAAGAACCAAATATCTAGGAATAAATTTAACCAAAGCTGTAAAGGATTTGTACATGGAAAAACTACAAAACATTGCTGAAAGAAATTAAAGATGTAAATAAATGGAAAAACATTCCATGTTCATGGATTATGACTTAGTATTGTTAAGATGTCACTACTCCCCAAAGCAATTTACAGATTCAATGCAATCCCAATCAAAATTCCAACAGCCTTTGCAAAAATGGAAGAGTCAATCATCAAATTCATATGGAAGGGGTGTGGATGTAGCTCAAATGGTTGAGTGCCTGCTTCCCATGTATGGGGTCTCAGGTTTGAGGCCTAGTACCTCCTAAAACAAACAAAGGAGAAAAACAACTCTGGGGAGCCAGCTTAGATCATACAAAATCCCACGGTCATTCCCCAGCCCCAGTACGTTAAAAAAAAAAAAAAAAAAAAAAAAAAAAAAAATTCATGTGGAAGGACAAGGAGCCCCAAAGAGTCAAAACCTTGAGGGGCGGGGAACAAAGTTGGAGGCTTCACATTTCCTAATTTTAAAAATTACAACAATTTAGACAAACTTATCCTAAGTTTGCTTTCTCCTTTTTATTTGTCTTTTACGATAAGCACCCAGTATTCACTTTCTACTCAGTATGCTTTCCCTCCCCAACCTCTGAATTTAATTCTTTCAACCTGGAATTCGGCAAGTATGAAATATTTTACTGTGATTTATATTGTGCTGCAAAAGAAGCTTTTGTTTACACATGTTTTGTTTGAAAATCCACCTTGCTTTCCCCCTGCTGAAGCTAGTGAGTCACCCATGTCTTAATAGGTAGGGAAAAAAAAATTTTTGAAGAACTAATATCTGACAAGTGAACTGGATAGTGCCTTGACCATTTCACCAAGACAGCCTATTTATGTCTTGATGAATAAATTAGTTTGGATTCTCCACATATGTAACAAACCCTGTTCAAATTTGTAACATAAAAGCCTATGACTTGAAATTTAGTAAACAGCCCCAACGAAATTTTATTTTTCACAACATGAGTGTTTTTAAAACAAAGTATTGTCTTTATTAAAAGAATAATAATAAATAAAAACGTATTACAGGGAAGCAGCTGTGGCTCAATCAGTTGGGCTCCTGTCTACCATATGGGAGGCCCTGGGTTCTGTCCCAGGGCCAGCACCCAGGACCTCCTTATGAAGGCAAGCTGGTCTGCGCCCACGGAAAGCTGATGGCCCACCTGCCCACAGAGAGCTGATGGCCCATGCCCATGGAGAGTTGACGGCCTGCACCCAGAGAGCTGGCGCAGCAAGACGGCACAACAAAGGGAGACACAGAACAACACGCAGCAAATAAACACATAGAGCAGACAGCAAGCAAGCCACTAGGCGGGGGAGGGGGGAGGAATAAAAATAATAATAATAAATCTTTTTATAAAAAAAATTTTTACAAAGCTACAGTAATCAGAACAGTGTGGAACTGGCCCAGGAACACTATATAGACTAATGGAATCTGAGAGTTCAGAAGCAACTCCACATCCATGGCCAATTGATTTTTTAATTTTTATTTTACTGCTTCGCTTTCAAACCTCCATCACTTTTTTTTTTAATCCCCCCCCACCTTGCAGCTTGCTTGCTGTCTGCTCACTCTGTCCAATCACTGTGCATTCTTCTGTGTGTCTGTATTTATTTTTATTTATCCCCCCCACCGTGGCTTGCTTGTTGTCTGCCCTCTGTGTCCAGTGGATGTGGTTCCAACAATTGAGCTCACACCTCCCACATGGGAGGTCCCTGGTTCGGTTCCCAGTGCCTCCTAAAGAAGACAGAAGGCTGACATGGAGGGCAAGCGTGGGAAGCTAACATAATGAGATACAAGAAGAAAAACACAATGAGAGAGACAACAAAAAGCAGGGAACAGAGGTGGTTCAAGCAATTAGGCACCTCCCTCCCATATCATCCCAGGTTCAGTTCCGGTGTGCCTCTTACAGAAACAAGGAAGATGAACAGACACAGCAAGTGCAAACAAGGGAGTGGGGAGAAATAAAATCTTAAAAGAAACAACCTATGAATGGGAGAAAATGTTTGGAAATCACACATCTGACAAGGATTCAATATCAGAATATATAAAGAATGCCTACAACTCAACAAAAATAACCAACCTGATTTAAAAATGGGCAGAAGACCTGAATATCAAAAGCCAATGAATGTATAATTTGGTTGGATTGTATGGTATGTCAATATATCTCAATAAAATTGCTTTAAATAGATATTACTCTAAAGAAGATATATAAATGGACAATAAGCACATGAAAAGATGCTCACCTAGATTAGCTATTATTTGGGAAATATACACAAATCAAAATGACAATGAGATAACATGTTATATAAATATTCTTATTAAAAACCTGGAAAATAAGAGTGGGAATGGATGCAGAGAAAGAGAAACCCTTGTACATTGTTGATGGGAATATAAAATGGTGCAGCTTCTGTGGAGAAGTTTGGTCATTCTTCAGAACATTAAGTTCTAGAATAACAATTTGACACAGCTGGCAATCTCACTTCTAGGTTTATACCCTAAAGAATTGAAAGCAGGGACTCAAACATGTATTTGTACACCAGTGTTCATAGCAGCATTACTCAGCAATACCCAAAAGGTGGAAGCAACCCAAGTGTGCATCAATGGAAGAATGGAAAAACAAAAGGTGGTATATCATTCAATGGAATATCATTCATCCATAAAAAGGAATGCAGTTCTTATACATGCTATGAATGAACCTTGAGGAAATCAGGTTCAGTGAAATAAACCGGATACAAAAGGACAAATATTAAATGATTTCACTTAAATTAAATAACTGAAATATGCAAATTCATAGAAACAGAAAGCAGATTACAGAATATGAAGGGCGGGTAGAGAATGGGGAGTTAATGCTTAATGCAGGAAGCAGATGTGGCTCAACTAATAGAGTGTCTGCCTATCATATAGGAGGGCCACGGTTTAACCTCCTGGCCTGTGTGGTGAGCTGGCCCATGTGCAGTGTTGCCACACGCAATGAGTGCTGTGCCACGCAGGGATGCCCCATGTAGGGGTGCCCCACGCACAAGGAATATGCCCTGCAAGGAGAGCTGCCCTACACGAAAAAAACCACAGCCCACTCAGGAGTGGCACTGCACACATGGAGAAATGACATAGCAAGATGATGCAACAAAAAGAGACACAGATTCCCAGTGCCACCAAGAATGAAAGCAGACACAGAAGAACATACAGCAAATGGACACAAGAGAGCAGACAACGGGGGGGGAGGGGGAGGTGTGGAGAGAAATAAATAAAATAAATCTTAAAAATAAAAAGCTTAATGTATAGTTTCTGTTTGGGATGATGGAAGAATTTTGGTAATGGATGGTGGAGATGGTAACATAGCATTGTGAATATAATGAATACCAATGAACTGAATACTTGAAAGAGTAATTTTATGTTGTATATATGTTACCACAATAAAAATTGGGGGGGGGGGGGGGGGCGGGGGGGAGAAGAAATCCATGTGCCAGACAAAGTGTTAAATTTTCAAATAAAATGGTGGGGAGTGGATGTATCTGAAGTGGTTGAGCACCTGCTTCCTATGTACGAGGTCCTGGGTTCAATCCCCAGTACCTCCTAAAACAATACAATATAAAAATAAAATATTGACAACAACAAAAAACCATCCATTGATTAAGATCATTTAATGTGACTCATATGTTATAACAAATTTGACTTTTGGGGGTGGGTACTGCCTGGGTGTATGAGTTGTTTTCTGGGTGCTGGTAACATTTATTTCTTGATCTGGTCTGTGGTTACATGGGAATGTTCGCTTTGTGTTGTATGACTGGGCTGTTTTTCTGCGTGTGTTTTTTATAAAAATAGGAAACTAATATATATTATTTATATTAATAAGGGTTCCTAAGAAAATGAACCTATAAATGATTACAGATTACATAACAGTAGTTCTAATGGAGTGTCAGAAGATAATAGACTTAAGTGTAGGAAGACAAGTATTGTAATTGAAAAAAAGGATGATAAAAAAAACAATAGTTTAACGTAATCTGGTTTACAAGAAGGAAACTTCTTGTCCTTTACCCTAATTTTGATAACTAAAGCATAATATACTTTCTGCCCATGAGATACAATAGACATCAAACAAGTAGCCAAAGATACCACCTACTACATGTATTATACTGATGTGATAAAAGGACAAGGTTCTTGATTTGGGCATAGAAATAAGCAGCACCACAGTACAGCTTAAAGACAATCAAGGGAGGAATTAGGTAGAATTTTGGGACAAAAAAAGGAAAGGTTTGGAGACATGCATTAATATATAATTCCAAGCAAGGTGGATTGAAGCTTTCTGGGTACTTTGGCTTGGTTGACACCTCCAAATTCTGGTCACATCAGACCACAGTAATATATAAATCATTCACTATATATTTTCATTGCCTCACCTGTCCTGTTTTGAACAATCCTGCAGAAGGGAACCCATGAACTATGCCACTCTGAGCTACTTTAACATTGCAGCCATTTTTGGCAGCCTGCTGTTTGAATTGTTTTCCCTATTCGTGGAATAGGGAGTCTACACAGGGAAGAAGTAGAAATACAAAGGAATTAAAAGAACCATGTTTACACAAGAAACTGCATCACCTTTTCCCCATAATCTACTTAATAATGAAATAACTAGTCCCTGACAAGATCCAAAGTGACAGCAGAGAGAAGAGTCTAACAATTCTGTGGGAGTGTTAATGACCACCTAGAAAGAAACATTTAAAAAAAGAATAAAACAGTATTGAAAGCAACAAAAAAAGAAGAATGTTCAGAAAGTTCCACTGCCCAGTCAGAATTTGCTGTAAGGATTTTTGTACGTGACAATTAAAAAGAGAAACAATAAACATTTCCTCCAAGAAAAGGAAAGAAGTGCAGCATAATAAAAATAGTTTAGGACAGAATTCAACAACTACTACCCAACATAAGCTTGCACATGGAGATTAAAATTAAATACCTAAAATTAAACAACATTTGATATAAGTTAATATTTAATATCAAATACAAATGAAAAAGGTTTTGATGAAAGTTCAATGTGAAAAGTAAATTTAGAGCAATGCAATCTACTTGTTGAATGTTTATTGGATTCAAAATAATTCATCTTTGTTTCCTCCCTCTCATCTCTTTTTACTTTTTGTCTTCATAACATACCCACATAGAGGACACCACTGCAGTAGTGCCATTTACAATAATCTAGAATCTAGAGAGACCTAATCATTTCACTTTAATAATTTTTCATTTAAACTCTATCAGAAGTTATGTTTGGGTTGGATGATGCCACCAACCCCTAACTCCTTCAAATTTCTCAAGCTGTTGATAAGAGTTAATAATGAACACCGCGGTAAAAAGATACCAATTCAAATTCAAACTATTCAATATTCTAAAATAATCTTATTTACGCTCCATATTCATTCACTTAACAAAAGTTTATTGAATGTAGACTATATGCTGAGCATTCCTCCAGGCACCAACAATGAGCAAGAGTATTTAAAATAGGATAATTTCAAAAGTTTGCAAAAAATAAAGTCGACTAAAATTATGATTCTTCTAACACATAACACCATTGATGAAACCTATTTCTTTTTTGACATGCAATATCAATACCTGCTTTTGTCATTAGTAGATACTGAATTTTTCATTAAATTGCTTGGCAACCATGCTTTATTTCCTTATTTCTGATTTGTTTTTGTGTTAGTGAAAATTCCAGATTATATCACTATCTACCAAACTGTCCTATTTATTCTGAAAAGAAATACTCCACCAGGACAAATAATTTTGCTACAGCTGCTTTATGGAAAGTGATAAATAACCATTTTCTTTGCACCTTAGAACCCCAGAGAAGACTCAAACCCATAACAAAAACTTGTTACTAATACCTTTAAGCTGCGTATTTTATATTTGTATTCTTAAAGTATACACCAAAATTTTATCAGTGTCATCATTCTGATTACATTAGAGAATGTTTAAAAGTAAGGCAGGGGGGAAGCAGCTGTGGCTCAATCAGTTGGGCTCCATATGGGAGGCCCTGGGTTCGCGTCCCGGGGCCTCCTTGTCAAGTTAGGCTTGCCTGCACGCCCAGAGTGCTGCCCGGCCCGTAGACGCTGCAGAGAGCCGACTCAGCAAGGCAACACAACAAAAAAAGGGAGACAAGCAAAAACACAGAAGAGCGCGCAATGAATGTACACAGGGAACAGACAGCAAGCAAGCCGCAAGGGGGGAGGGGAAATTAAATAAATAAATACAAACACAGAAGAGTGCACAGTGAATGGACACAGAGAGCAGATAGCACGCAAAAAGCTAGGAAGGGGGCGGGTAAGACAGGAAGCAAGAAAGTCATTCACATTCCCACCACTTAATTGTACTACTTTGCTCTCTTTTGGATCACTCACTCTGAGAGAAATCAGCTACCGTGTCATAGAATATATGCACTCTTTGTTACCTAATAGGCAAATAAGTTCAGAAATAACTAACAAACATATACGAAAAATTTCCAGTGCCAGATATTGGAAACCAATTCCTGCCATTGATTTTGGCAAATGTAAAAGGTACTATGTTGGGGCAAGACACAAATGAACAACACAAAATGCAACTATAATGTTTAGAAATACATATGTAGGCAGGGAAATGCAAGAAAATTATTACCACAAAAGTCAGGATGGAAGTTTTATGATTGGGCTTCTGGGAATCTAACAATGTTTTAATTTTGACCTGGGTAGTTGTTTAGTGAGTGTTCACTTTGTAATTACAGGTAAACTGTATATTTATATTTTGTGAACTTTTCCATTGCTCTAGTCCATAAAGAACAGTGCTAATGTTTAATAAGATTATTTTGTGACTATTTTGGGGCAAATATAGATACATTTTGTTCTGTGAATGTGGAATCCTTAACCTAGTGAGATTATTTTTAGGTGAAAAATGGATGGTGACTTTCGTGGTACCCCGCCTCTAAGATGGGCCCCACAAACACCACTCCTAGTACTCACGCCCTTGTACGGGCTCCAACCACGCTCTGCTGGGCTGGCCTGTGTAACGACTTTTACAAAAACTTAGGTCATAAAAGCCATTGTGGCTTCCTCCTTGCTTTCTTTTGGATCACACCCTGAGGAAAAATAAGCTGTCATGTTATGACATGACACTTAAGAAGCCAAATGAGGGAAGCAGATTGGCTCAACTGATAGAGCCTCCATCTACCACATGGGAGGTTCAGGGTTCAAACCCAGGGCCTCCTGATCCGTGTGGTGAGCTGACCCACGCGCGGTGCTGATGAGCACAAGGAGTGCTGTGCCACACGGGGGACATGTCCCCCGCGTAGGGGAGCCCCATGCACAAGGAGTGCAGCCCGCATGGAGAGCCGCCTCATGCGAAAGAAGTGCAGTCTGCCCAGGAGTGGTGCCACATACCCAGAGCGCTGATGCAGCAAGATGATGCAACAAAAACGCGACACAGTTCCAGGTGCCACTGACAAGAATACAGGTGAACACAGAGGAACACACAGCAAATGGACACAGAGAGCAGACAACTGGTGCGGGAGGAGGGAAGGGGAGAGAAATAAAATATATATATATATATATTTTTAAAGATGCATAACATAACCATATTTAAGAATATATCCCAATATCAAACAGAAAAGAAAAAAGAAAGGGATCCTCCGGCCCAGTCAAGCTTTCAGATGACTGCTAGCTCCACCTTATGGTAACCTCACAAGAGGGCCAAGGCTGTGACGACCCTGCTAAGCTGCTCCTGGACTCCTGATCCAAAACCCCGTGCAAGATAATACATGTTTGTTCAGTTTTGGGGTAATTTGTTCCACAGCAACAGAAAGCTAATGCAGATTTGATCAGTATTTCTGGATGATCTTTATAAAACAAACTAGATAATGCATCCCCAATTAAAATATGTCAAAGACTTTGCATTATTATGGAATAAAACCCAGACTCCTCGCTGTGGCCTACAAAACCATTCATGATCAAGCCTTTGCCTACCTTTTTAGCCTCACTTCATTCCACTCTCTACCTCCTCTTAGACAATTCAAAAATGTGCCCTTTTCCTTGACCAGGGCCTTTGCACTTGCTATTTTCCCTGCGTGGAAATTATCTCCCTGGCTTTTGCATTGTTGGCTCCTTTTTGTCTTTCAGTACTCAGCTTAAATACTCACTCTCCAGAAGAGCTTTTCCTGACTACTCATGTTTAATGGGGACACCCTGGAAGGATTCCGCTGAAGACAGGAAAAAGATAAGGAGGCCGTGATTAGCAATGCAATAAAACACATAACAGAAAACCCCAAATAACATGGTCTGAACAGGAAAAAAAATTCTCTCTATGTTAAGGAAAACCCTATGAAGAAGTCCTAGGAAGCAGATGTGGCTCAACTAATGGAGTGTCCATCTACCATATGGAAGGTCCAGGGTTCAATCCCCAGGGCCTCCTGACCCTTGTGGTGGGCTGGCCCATGCGCAGTGCTATTACGCGTAAGGAGTGCCATGCCACGCAGAGGCACCCCTGCATAGGGGTACCCCAAGTGCAAGGAGTGCATCCCGAAAGGAGAGCTGCCCTGCGAGAAGGAGGCGCAGCCCTCCCAGCAGTGGCACCACACACATGGAGAGCTGACACAGCAAGGTGATGCATCAAGGAAGAGATGTAGTTTCCCAGTGCCACCTAATGATGTGAGTGGACGCGGGTGGACGCAGAAGAGCATGCAGCGAGTGGACACAGGGCAGACAATGGGGCGAAGGGGAGAGAAATAAAATAAATCTAAAAAATAAAAAAGTCCTAGGTGATGGAAAAAGTTTTAATACTGGATGGTATTGATGGTACTACAAGATTGTGAATGTAATCAACACTTCTGGACTGTATACTTAAAAGTGGTTAAAATGGGAGATTTTATTTTGTATACATGTTTCCCACAAAAAAAAAATTTAAAAAAAAAAAAAAAGGAACAAGAAATCATGGAGGCAGAATGACAGTTTCATTGTCATCAACTAGAAGCCAGACTCCTATCTTGCTTCCCACCAGCCTAGGACATCTTCCAGTCTCAAGAACCCTAGCCATCAAATCTATGTTCAAAAATGTGGAGTGAAAGAAGACAAAAATCTATAAATAGGATATACTTACCCACTTAGCAATTGGACACCCATGAGAGCTTTTTCCTTCTTTTCCTGTGTACACTACTATTTCTATCCTTATTGCATTTCCTTTTTGACCATACCTGAGTACAAAACACAGTGGAGGAAAAAGACTAATTAGCTGTAATCCATACTTGAAGACTACAATTTTTAACATTTTAATGTGTACAAGAAATAGGTTTACAAAAATTCAAAATTAAACACTTCCTCTTCATTTATTTACTTTTTCTTTTTTAATTTACTTTTGTGTGGCAGATTTTTTTTTTAATTTGCTATCCAGTTCTATTTACTTATCCTTAAAGATAACTCTTTTAAGGTGGCCTGACTCCCAGACAAGCAAAGAGATTGAGGCAGTGTTGATGGTGGTAATTTGAACTCTTTCTACCATAATATAATAATATAAAGTAAGTATCTTTGAATTTAAGAAAGACAATTAGCCTTGCTTTGTGAGTGTCTTGTTGAGTGTTCAACGGCTTGTGTGATGACTGACTCTGTAGGGACACCAGGATAATCTTCTTTTCCTGGGCCCTAAGAAACATCCAATTTATACTTCTGAAGGTTTTCCATTCACTTCATGTTTGTTCCTAGAGATTAAATTTATCTGCATTGACTCAGGTCCACAATAAAGAATGGTTTTAACAGGGAAGCATTTTTCCTCACCTATTCTCCATGATTTCCCTGACAGCAGCAACACTTGGTCCTGCCCCAAGGTGTGTATAATATGGACCTTTGTCTTTTTGTATAACTCGATCTGTGGAAGGAATAAGATTATTAGACCCAAAGCTTTACAGAATTGCACAGGGGCAAGGAGGAGCTTATATTTTTACTATTTTTTCCCAATACAGAACCATGAATCTTGATAAGGTCTTGGTAAGATCGTCAAGGACGATAGGCCCTGGAATTTAATTTGCTAATGTTCCTTTTTTCCTGGTCCTAATTAATTTCTTCTTCTTCTAAGAACCAGAGGAGAAAAAATATTTTAAGATCTGGGTCATATTTATTCTCCCATCTCCTGCTTCTCATCCAAGAGTAATAAATCAAAAAAGCTTGGTCTCAGAATCTTATTAAAATTGAACCCAACAATTCCACTGCTAAGACTTACACCTTTGCTTAAGTATGTATTTATTATGTAAATGTACAAAAAAATGATCCGTATTACAATTATTTATAACATTAAAAAAAACTCTTAACATCTATCAATAAGTGATAGGTTAAATAAATTTTGAGGCATGTATATAGTAGACTACTATAAAGCAATTAAAACAACAATAATTACAAACATTAAAAAATACATAAGGTTGTATTAAGTTAAAAAAGCATTTTGCAAAAATAGAATGTTTAAAATGATCCTGTTTTCACTGGGCCAATACAGAGAAAATTAGGATGGCCCCTATGCAAGGATAACATGCAAACTTGCGAAACATTCACTATTTTTAATAATAGGGTGATATATGGGAACTCTATTTTATGTATGATTTTTCTGCAAACCTATAACTTCTCTATGTTATATATTTTTAATGGGACTATGAGAAGACATTCATATCACATTCTGTAATGTTTAAATTTGGGGGACCATGAATTATGTATTTATTAGAAAATGCATTTTTAAAATTTGACCTCACAAAATCGTGTCTAACTAGAATCACTGGGGAATGTATTTCTAGCCATGGTTTACTATGCCAAAAGGCTGTTGTTTAATCATTTTCACTGCATATCAAATACAACATTGGATTACTTCTGTGGCTTCTTAAACAAGATATAATGGATAGATTTTAACACCTTATCGGAGATCTAGAGCAGTGGTTCCTAACTCAAGAGATTTTGTCCTTCTGGGGGCATCTTTAGTTGGCACAGCTGGGGAGGGTGCTACTGGCATCTAGCAGGTAGAGGCCAGGGATGCTGCTAAACCTCCTATAATGAACAGACTACCCCCCTCCAACGAAGAATTATCCGGTCCAAAATGTAATGGGTTAATTTTCATCTAGAGGTTAATTACTCTATTTTATTAGAGCATAACACCCCCAGGAAAAGATTTACTTTTAGATATGATGGTCCCACGGGACAATTTCTGGGATGTCTGCCTTTATATTTTTCTTTCAGTTTTGCTCTACACAATGAGCACAATAACTTCACATGTAATGATTAAAGGAAGACATTTGTCTTCCTTTGACAATGTAAATAGTTCCAGGTAGATAGACTGCAGGTGCTCAATAAGCTTTGAATTCGTGGTTATCTTAACTCCTACACTGACTAGTTACTATGTATAAGGAAAGTACCTTGAAACTAGACAAGCATCTTATTGGGATCATGCACATGATAAAACTAGACTATCTCAGGAACATAAAATTCAGTGGCACTTATTTTTTGAGGTAAAGACTCTTTTGAACCATCTCTAGTGATATTCAGAAAAGCTCTCTCTTTCTCTCCCTTTTCCAATGCAAATTTTTAAAACAACAGAGGTGGAAGTTACAAGCCTAGGCTCTGGAGTTGGGACTGCCTATCTCTACCTCTCTGTGTCTCAATTTCCTCATTTAAAAAATGGGGATAATAAGCCCTCCATTTGTAGGGTTATTGTGAGATTTTTCATGTTCAGGGCACAGCACCATAGCAGACTTGTAGTAAGATCTCCATAATATGAGGGGTCACCATTATTACACCCTTTTCTCCCTGGTCTAATAACCTCTCTCTCTTCCAATTCCCAACTCAGAAAGCACTGTCACCCTTTCAAGGCTGTGAGATCCTTTTTGGTCAGGTCTATCCTATACGCCTGGCACACAGTCGGCTGTCAAAAAGGTGTGTTGAATGATGATGAGTGGAGAATTGGGAGTTATTTCAGACTATCAAATGTACTTTGTATAATAAAGATCTAAAAGCCATCTCTACACTTTGGTATTTTTTCTATTGTGGTTAAAACAAAAATCAAAATACTGTACTAAAAGCCATTGGTTGTAAACTTTGGAGATGATTATATGGTATGTGAGTATATCTCAATAAAACTGCTTTTTAAAAAAATAGCTTACTTATCCTTCTAAAAACAATCCTTTAGCTACCCATTCTGGAATATACTAATGAACCACTTGCTTCAAACAAACAAACAAACAAAACCTGCCTCTTTTTCAAGGCAAATGCTGAGAAATTTTGTCTTTGACTTGGAGCCTTATTTTAAGTGAGACTTGTGTTTTAGTAACTGAATCTATGTGGATGGATGGGGTTCAAACCAGGTTATTGCCCAAATTCCATCCTATCATAGTTGATGTTGTAGCAGAAATAATGGGACAGCCTAACAAACTTGAATGACCTAATTATTCAAATTTTTCTATTAGAATCAACAAATTTCTTCTTATATTTGAGTGTTACATGAAATTCAGTCATCGGCACTAACTAATATCAGTAAAGGATTTGATATGATCAAATTAAGATTTAGTAAGTTTCAAATATTAAACAAATTTCTCAGAAGGCCTGCCTGAGAATTGTTACCCCAGCAAGATTTTCTAAGGGCTTTTAACTTACTGATAAATCTTCTAGTTGTCCATTTCTGAATGTTCTCTTTCCATGGCTCCTAAGCCACAAAATGTGTTAAGTACTTTGGTTAGAAATTGATCTACAACTTAATTGTTGGCACAATCTTGTTGGGTTATTTTTTAAAAATAGGAATTCAAAATTAATTGAAAAAAATTTATTACAACATTTCAAATCTCAAAAAGAGTCTGGGAATTCTTCACCTGGCCAAGATTTGATAATTTTTTCATATATGGGTATACCTTTCCTATCACAGAGCATAGAAGCACTAGGTGCTGAAAAGGAAATAGACAAACCAGTTTTTGTTCTTGAACAGGGTGGCAACTAAACAGATACTTTTATAGTTATTTGTTAAACTATACATATATTTTTACATTCTCTGTATGCATGTTATATCAACAATAAAACCTTTTTTAAATGAATGTCTTACAGATTGAAAGTCTGAATAAAGGAAGAATAAGCAGACTGTAATAAACATTAAGGGAATTCATTCTTGTGATGTGTACAATAAACAACTCAAGAGAAATTTGGCTTTGAGACAAATTAGCAGATTTTTCACTTGAGAAAGTTTACCTTTGTCTTCTCCAAATTACGAGTTGAATTTTCTATTTAACTGAGAAGAATCAATAGAGGTCCCACCAAAAAATGGGCATAGAATTAACTAGCCCATCCTAGCTAGAATATAAAGGGCCAAAAATATCATACATAAAAGATGAACTAGAACTTGTTTCTGCTATAACTTGAGGAAATTTATTCAGGTTAAAGAGGAAGAAGCACACACACAAACAAACTTACCAACACAGTTGCAGGTTGGCAGTTCAGAATCTTTTGTGGTAGACACCAGGTTTTTTGTGGGGTTAGTAAAGAAGTTCATGGCATAATCATTAAAACTTTTCTGTGCACCATCTACTGGAGAAAATTCTGATGTTCCAACATTAGATGAACAGACGTCCTCTTCACTTTTGGTTGAAACCACTGTAATTCCACCTGAACATACTACATTTACATTCCTGAGAATTTGTGCTGGGTCCGGTAGGGATCTCTCATGAGAGATACCAGGCAATGTTGGCAGTCTCTGATGTATGAGTTGTTCTTTAAAATCCTGCGGAAACTGTGTTTGGTCATCACCAGCCACCACATTAGCACACTGGTTAGAGGGAGAGGACGGCTGGGGCAAAGGATGAGCTTTCTGATCGACATTCACCGTTGGCTGTACCTGAGAATTGTAGGCTTTTTCTGTAAACACCTGCCCATTGAATTCTGTTTTGAACGGGGACACAGAGAAAGAATCCAATGGTTCAACCTTTATTATTTTTTCCTGTGCTAATTCAGGATAATATCTCTCAAATTTTATCTGAGCAAGTGGAGGGAATAATTTTTTGTGTTGCAATGCTGAACTTGTTTGAGTCAGTGGTTTCCATACTTTGGTTAGGGGAGGAATTTTTCCCAACAGAATAGGAAAATCATGTGGGCCAAATTGTCCAAATCTTTGAAATTTGGATGCTATCCAAATGTCATGTAACTTACTATACTCATAGGACAACTGTTCCTGCTTCTGGTCATTTTCTTGACAACTTATGACTGCAGGTTTCTTTTTCCGGCGCTCTTTTGATGGGGTGGATTTTATCTTTTTCTGGGATGTGTTCTTTTGCTTTGTTAATGATGAGCTGTAATTATTCTGTACACTTGAAGGTGGTTTCTGTGGTATCATGCCCTTTTCCTGTCTATATTTTTGCTGCAAAGCATGTGCAACCAAGCTTGTTGGTGTATTTTCACATTTTTTGTCCTCTGGTTTTATATAATTGAATTTAATTATTGAAGCAAGTTGTGTTAACTGTGTTGCAACATCTTCCTCTATTTGACTGTGAGCTGCATCCTGACATGATGGGTCATCATCCTTTGTGTCCAACTTTTTGCTGCTGTCCAGTAACTGGTTATAATGCCCCAATTTATTACTTGTTGGTGGTAGCTGATGCAGATCCTTGGAACAGTTGTCAAGAGTGATTCTACCTTGATCAGCATTTTTATTGGTGTCAATCTTAGATGAATGTGAATTTGGTATAAAAAGAGATATTGAATTTGTGACTTTTGAATATTCCTGTGACTTAGTGGATGCTGGATTAGTAGCTGGGATGTTGTGTGTCTTGGCAATGGTACTTTGGCCATTGAATACTAGTGTGCTGCATGAATTTTGTTTTTCCAACGATGAGCAGTGATGCAGGCTCTGAGGCTCCACTTGTAAGCTTGGGTCTTGGAGGTCTTTTCTTACGGAATAGAGGATAGCTTTACAGCTATTTAGCAGACTAGCTGTTCTCTGCTCTGTTTCTTCATCCTCTGCTTTTGATGGTGAGGAATTCTCTGATGGGGCTTCTGAGAGTTGAGTCAGGGCCTCGATGGCCACTACTTGCTCGAGTGTTAATCTCCTGTCCTTCATTAGGGATAAAAGACTTGGTTGAACTGGAGACCCATCTTTTGGTTCTTTACTTGGTATAGTCTCGGGGGTTTTTGGTTGCTCACTTTCATTGTGTGGACTGGTGTGACTATTTAAACTTAACTTTGCAGAATCTGGAATAGACTTACAGTGAAAGCCAGGCTTCTGGAAGACAAAAGCATCACTTGCCCCCTTGAGATGATCACAGCTCTCACTATTCACAATGGAGCTCATGGCATTGTTGAAGTTTGCAGTGTCTTTCAGAAATTTGTAGGAATTGTTTTCAAGTGCCTTGCCAAATTCTTCAATATTGATTTTTTTAAACGAAGTATTGGTGTCAGTTGGTAAATGGTGTATATTTGTAATGCCATTTCTTACAGTTTGCGCAAACAGTTTCTGAGGTTCAAGGAAGTCAGTAAGTAGGACCTTTTTCCTGTCATCTTCAGAGTTTTTCGATTTTTCAGCTTCGGTCACAATAGCACCAGAATCTCCTCTGACATAATCAGTTAAATGTGATTTCTTGTTTTGTGTCCACTTCTCCACTTCAATACCTGTCCCGCTTTCTTCATTTTTAGTTACATTTTCAAGGGGATGTGGGTTTGATTCCAATCTTTGTTCTTCCCCATGACCGCATCTTCTGTATTCCATGGATTCTGACTTGGGGCCATTTACTGGTTTGTTGCCAAAATCTGCCTGCAAAATAAATACAGAAATTACTTTTATACCATCTACTTAGAATATCTGCATAATAATCACAGGAACTTTGCATTTTAACAACAATAATTACTTGTAAAGTCTCCACAGATACAACCTAAACAAATATGTTTTTGTTTTTCATGTTAATACAAGTCAAAAATTTCAAAAAGGGGGGTGTGTAGGGGAAAAGGAGAATTGTAAAATATCGTAATCCCAAGCCTGTTAATGTTTTGGTATATTCATTTGTTTTCCAAATACATTTTAAAAATATTTTCACATTGGCACCATTCAATCGGCAATATTATTTAACGTAAATTGTATGGAAGTAGAACATGTACACAGCAAAGTATACAAATCATAAGTCTGTAGCTTGTTAAATTAAAAAAAAATTAAGACCTATACACCCAGATCCCAACCAAGTCCAGTCATTAGCTCACCTCCAAGAGTGACATCAAACATCATAGATCACTTTTGCTTATTTTTTTATCTTGGCATAACTATCTTCTTTGACCCAAAATTATACTAGTGTTATTGAACATATTTATAGTTGACTGAGCCTCATTACATATAGTATTCCACTGACATGATATACTGCAACCTATTTAACAGTTCTAAGGTAGATGGACATTTGGATTATTTCCAGTTTTAGGCTATTGGGAATATACAACATGCTAGTGTATATCCTTTGGTGAACGTTATTTACACATTGGGTATGATCCCAGCAGTGGAACTGCTGAGTCATAGAATGTGTGTCTGTGTCTTAGTTTTAGCAGATAATCCAAAGAGATTTCTAAATTGCAAGAGTTCCAATGGTTCCATACACTCATTAACAAGTAGCAGCACTTCTGTTTTTTTCACTTTTGCTATTCTGAATGAATACTGGTATAATCCCTTTTTAAAAATTTACATAAAATTCCCATAATATAAAATTCACCATTTAAAATATTTTAAAGTATATTATTCAATGGTTTTATAGTAGATTCATAGTGTTGTACAATCATCATCCAAATCTAATTCCAGATCATTTCATCATCCCAAAGAGAAAACCTATAAATATTAAGCAGTCACTCCCCATTTCCTTTTTTTAAAAGCTTGAACCCAATTGTTGAAATTGTTCAAACAATTTAAACAGCAAAAGATACCATAACATAATGGTTTTCAAATTATTGATCATAATCCATGAGTTCCAAAATCAATTTAGTGTTTTGTGAGGATCATTTAAAAATAAATAAATAGGGAAACGGACTTTGGCCCAGTGGTTAGGGCGTCCGTCTACCACATGGGAGGTCCGCGGTTCAAGCCCCGGTTCAAGCCCCGGGCCTCCTTGACCCGTGTGGAGCTGGCCCATGTGCAGTGCTGATGCGCGCAGGGAGTGCCCTGCTACGCAGGGGTGCTGCCCGTGTAGGGGAGCCCCACGCGCAGGGAGTGCACCCATGGGGAGAGCCGCCCAGCGCGAAGGAGGGAGCGGCCTGCCGAGGAATGGCGCCGCCCACACTTCCCGAGGAATGGCGCCGCCCACACTTCCCGTGCCGCTGACGACAACAGAAGCGGACAAAGAAACAGACAAAGAAACAAGACGCAGCAAAAAGACACAGAGAACAGACAACCGGGGGAGGGGAGGGGAATTAAATAAATAAATAAAAAAAAAAAAAAAAGTAAATCTTAAAAAAATAAATAAATAAAAATAAATAAAGGAACAGTATAGAAAACATACAAGAGCACTACAGTTAGTCAAGATAAGTATTACCATGTGAAGTTTTTGTTTCAAGTTATGTGTATTGTGTCTGTGTACTGAATTGCAATGTAAAATGTTTTTCTTTCATGAAGTGTGTGGCAGTCAAAATAGGTAGGGGAAATAGCCCCATAAAATCAAAAGTCAAATGACAGACTGAGAAAAATATTTGCAGTACATTTAAAGGGTTATTTTTCTAATGTAAAGGAACTTCTACAAATTAACAAGAAAAGGAAAAGGACTCAATAGAATAGTGAACAAAGGATGGGAATAAGCAATTCACTGAAGTGGAAACCCAAAGGGTCAAAGCTGTTCAACTTGATTAGAAGGCAAGAAAATGAAAAGAAACGTGATACATCTTTTTTGAAAAAAGCAAACTTAGTTGCTATTACTGGTTAAAGTTGTGGAGAATAAAATCTAGGAAGAGAAGAGGAAATGTGTAACCTAGGACATGCTACTGAGCCTGAATTTGAGTTTCCGCCATATAAGAGACTGTTAACAGACTATGTTGGTGTTGGATGAGATAATATGGGTAAATTCATTAGTATAGTGAGTTCTACCTATTACCTAGAGAGCAGTAGCACACTTTCATTATAATCACCTGCCATGGATATAACTGAAAGTATATTAGCTTTCTTCTCTCATACTCCTTACTTGCAATACCTCATTTAACCCTCAAATCAAACCTGAGGTGAACACTGTTAAAGATGAAACCACTGAGGATGAAAACAGGTCCAAGGTCATTTAACTACAGGTAAATAGAAAAACTGGAATCAAATACAAATCAATCAACTACACTGCTTTCAATATAGTTTTTAGCACCTTGAAAAGGTGAGTTTATCATTTATGTAAAGCAGGGGAGAGGAGAGCAGGCACACAGAAATTAAGGAGAAAAGAAAGAACAAGAACAAAACAAAACAAAAATAAGAATGTAGGAACCAGAACATAAAGTTGAAATAAAAAGACATCTATCTACATGGCCCTTAAATGTCCAAAAAGGTGCTTGACTTGAAGAGAAAAACAAATTAAAATGACACTAAGATAACATTTTCCCCCTATCAGAATGGCAATCATCATGACAAAATGACTTGACGAATGACAAAAATATCCTTGTTCGTAGGGAAAAATGTCCAAAATATATTATTATATAATAAAAAGTGTGGGGAAATATCTATTCATATCTGCACTAAGAAACTGAAAAGATACAAAAGAAACATACATGTGGTAAGTAGGAAAAACGGTGGGATCAAGACTAACAGTGGGAAAATGGAAGGGGCTTGGGAACTATTGGAACAGAGCTGATCAAATATTGTTTTGATTTTTAACATAGCACCTTAAAAATTAAACCAAAATTGAGGAAGCTCTCTACAGAAAGATTTCTAGGATATAGTAAGTAAAAAAAAAAAAAAAAAAAAAAAAGCAAAATGCAGAATAGTTTATGTAGAATCAAATTATAGACACATTAGAACATTAGAACATAAAGAGAAGAGGTGCAGAGTATGTATCTATTTGCTAAAAACTGTTTAAAAATATTTCCAAAGGACACACAAACTGTCAACATTTGTCTGATTGAAACTGTATTCAGTACTATGCTGGTACATAGTTAACAACCAGTTTGGTAAGTGGTGTTGGAAGCCCTACTTTGTAGTGTTGCCAATTTCTGTGGTGTAATTATTCCCACCAGGGTGAATTTCAAGCTACCAATGTGATCACACTAAAACAAAAATTGTGAAGAGAAGCTCACCATCCATGAGCTAGAAGGTGGCTGGCTCAGCCACAACACTGATTGTGCTAAACAAAATTACTATTTGAGGGAAGCGGATTTGGCTCAATTGAGAGAACATCTGCCTACCATATGGGAGGTCCAGGATTCAAACCCTAGGCCTCCTGACCCATGTGGTGAGCTGACCCATGCGCAGTGCTGATGCGTATGAGGAGTGCTGTGCCTCTCAGGGGTGTCCCTGCGTAGGGGAGCCCCACACACAAGGAATGCACCCCACACGGAGAGCCGCCCTGTGTGAAAAAAGCGCAGCCTGCCCAGGAGTGGCACCGCACACATGGAGAAATGATGCAACAAAAAGAGACACAGATTCCTGGTGCCACTGAAAAGAATGCAAGTGGACACAGAACACATAGCAAATGGACACAGAGAGCAGATGGGGGGCGGGGGGAGAAGGGGAGAGAAATAAAATAAAAAATTAAAAAAATTATTTGAAATAGGTTCTACTAGCTACATTAGGATTTTTTTTAAATGAAGTTTTTCTTGGCATTTAATCTGCTTAGTTATGGTATATTCACAAAGACCCATTTTGAACTTAAAAATATCTTTAAACATCTATCTCCAGAGAGGATTCTCTGAAGGAAGTGAATTGTTCTAAGCCTGTTGGGATGGTGGCTGTTCTACCCCCACTGAAGTTCCCTGTTTCCTGGAGACATCAAACTCTAGCTGCCTGTTCACCTGTGTCTCTCCTTCTCCCCTTCCTCTTTCTCTACTATCCCAAGAGGCTCCAGGGTACAGTTTAAATGACAGTAAGTGATTCAAGACCCTCAACTTGCTGCCTTCCAAACCTGTACACATCCCAACACTTATGCTTGCTCTGGGACCCTCCATTGACAACAGGAATGTTGAACTCTGATTGGGTCTGGGTCTAATAGTTCCCAAGCCTCTTCCACTTTTTCATTTCTCCTGATTCTTATCACCTTGATACTCTTATACTCACTCTCAAAGGAACCCAAGTAGCTTTCAGCAAAGTAGCATGTTTACTATGAAGTAACTATGCCTTTTGACCACAAGCTGATTTATGGAGTCCTCCCAACACATATTCCATACATACTGTATCTCCTGTATCAAGAAACAGGTACTCAGATCACATAGAAATAAACAGCTTTTCAAAATATGTTCAGAGGCATGATCCAGTAAGACCTTTACTAGAAGCAGATCAGTGTTTTTCAACATTTTATTTTTTTCATTTTGCCCTTCCTAAGGAGCGTTTTGAGGAATTTTTTCTCTAACACCCACCCATCCCTCTCTCCCAAGAAAATTTAATACTAAACACTGTATATCTATTTATGTACTGTGGCCCCATTGTAATATTTTTTACTCCCTGCCCCCTGAAATTTTCACTCTTGTTGAGAATGCATAAAAAATAGCCTATTGAAGAAAATGTAATTTTGTTAACTGACATGCACTACATAACAAACAACAACCCACAAAATAGTTACACCTAAGCAGAAGTGATGCCTCAGAACCTAGACATCAGCCTGAAAATTGTCTGGAAGAAAACATTCAGGAGGGCCCACTGAAGCTGGCTAGTAAGACAAGGAATCAAGAGATGGATCTGGAACCTAGCAAAGAGTCCACAGGGACATCAAAACCCCCAGGATGGCTGCTGGAAGACCCCACCATCACCACCACCCACAAGATTCTGCCACTCAGAACAAGATTTCCTCTGGAAGCCAGGAGAAGTCCTGGATATTCTCCAAGGAATTTCTCATTGGACCCTCATGGGGGATTGATGGGTGGGGTAATCAATCAAAACAGCAAACAGCTGAAACTCCTCCCCTGCCATTAGCAAGGAGTAGAATAATTAATGGTTCAAAAAGCAGGCACAAGGCCTGAACTTGCTCTCTCCTTTTGTACCCTGATTCTGGCCACTTTCTCCCCCCGCGTGGATCAACACACAAGTAAAACCTGGGCATTTATAATCTATAATGGGGAATTGCAGTCTGTAAATCAGTCCTCTATCACTTTTAAGCCCCTTCCTCTCTACCTGGGACCCATGATCTGTTATTTTCTCCCATTTCTCTTCCCTCCCTACCTTAATAAATTACTGGCCTATCTCACCCGACCTGTTCTCTCACCCGACGTGTTCTTGAAATTCATTTCTGCAGCATAGTCAAGAACCGAGACATAATCTGCTACCACCACCAATGCCTCCATTAATATTGACTGGGGGAAGCGGACTTGGCCCAGTGGTTAGGGCGTCCGCCTACCACATGGGAGGTCTGCGGTTCAAACACCAGGCCTCCTTGACCCGTGTGGAGCTGGCCCATGCGCAGCGCTGATGTGCGCAAGGAGTGCCTTGCCACACAGGGGTTTCCCCCACGTAGGGGAGCCCCATACGCAAGGAGTGCACCCTGTAAAGGAGAGCTGCCCAGCGGGAAAGAAAGCGCAGCCTGCCCAAGAATGACACCACACACACAGAGAGCTGACACAACAAGATGACACAACAAAAAGAAACACAGATTCCCGGTGCCGCTGACAACAACAGAAGCGGACAAAAAAAGACAACGCAGCAAAAGAGACAAAGAGAACAGACAGCCAGGATGGGGGGAGGGGAGAGAAATAAATAAATAAATAAATCTTTTAAAAAAATATATTGACTGCAAGATGACACAATCACACATGATACTGAACTTCAAGTCATTACACTGATGCTAATAAGAACCTCACTGTACAGCCCCCATTCCGGAACCATCTACCATACGATGCACACCACCACTGCTTGCAAACAAAACCAAATTTAAGTCAAAAGGAAAGATGAAACAGCTATCCAATAAATCTTCACCTAAGGAGAATTCTCAAAGATTGAAGGAAAAAACAAAAAGTTTCATCAAAGGGGGAACTGTACAATAGTTAACTTATTTTCCTAGAGCAGTGAAACTGACAAGTCTAGATTTCTAGTCAAGTCCTTGTTTTCCTTTTTAGGGGTAAAGAGAAACAAAGTATAATCAAGCATAGTATTATAGTTCTAATATCCTTTGAGCTTTGCCTTGATCTCCATTTTTTCCCAAAATTTTATTTAGTACCGTAATACACAACATGAAATTTGCCAGTTTAAACATCTTTTTAAAAAGATTTATTTTATTTATTTCTCTTCCCTTCCCCCTGTTGTCTGCTCTCTCTGTCCATTTGCTGTGTGATCTTCTGCGTCCGCTTGCATTATCAGCCAGCACTGGGAAACTGCGTCTCTTTTTTGTTGCGTCCTCTTGTTGCATCAGCAATCCTAGTGTGCACCACCACTCCTGGGGGGGGGGTGTGTGCTTTTTCACATGGGGCGGCTCTCCTTGTGCACAGGGCATCCCTCCGTGGGGGCATCCCTGCATCGCACGGCACTCCTTGCATACAACAGCACTGCACATGGGCCAGTTTA
Organism: Dasypus novemcinctus; assembly: GCF_030445035.2. Classification (NCBI taxonomy): domain Eukaryota; kingdom Metazoa; phylum Chordata; class Mammalia; order Cingulata; family Dasypodidae; genus Dasypus; species Dasypus novemcinctus. The sequence goes on along the minus strand of NC_080678.1, from coordinate 77,568,593 downwards.
CCACGCAGGTCAGGAGGCCCTGGGTATCAAACCCTGGACCTCATCTATGGTAGGCAGATGTTCTATCAATTGAGCCATGTCCGCTTCCCAGTTTATACATTTTTAAGTGTACAATTCAGGGACATTAATGACATGTACAATGTTGTGCTATCATTACCACTGTCCATTGCCAAAACTGGTCTCATTTTTCCAGCCTATGCAGTGCCACTAAGTGAAGAATCCACTTAGTGAATTCAGCCCAGAGAGGTGGATCTGAGGGACCTAACCCACACTTGTCTTCCCTTGGTGCAGTAGGTCTTATGGTTCTTGCTGTCCTGGGCTGCTTGAGCCATGGCAGAACTCAGAAGTTCCCCAGTTCCCTTCTCTTTTCTATTCTAAGTGGTTTACTACTTCCCCCGACAAAAACTTCACCCTCATTTGGTCACAGGATCTTGAACTCAAAGCAAATCCTTTAACTCAGCAGTTGGATGGAGGGAGGAAGGGACCCATGAGCAGGCTTGTACCAGAGGGAGGGGTCAACTTCTATTTAATTTTAAAAATGCATAAATTGAAGACTGGTTCCAAAATTATAGAACTCACTACTAAAAGTCAAACTTCCCTGGTTACAGGTATCCTGGCCACAGAATCTTCCCCAGGGACAATTTATTCCCAAAAAAGCAAACACCTTTCAAGACCTCAATTCTGCCTCAAGCTATCATCCTGCCAACTTCCCTCCTCATTCAAATATTTTCAACTATTACCCTCAAGGTTGTAATTTGTTTTCAATGCTAAGAGGTTCATCCTAAAATGCAAACTCTTTGCCAGATTTAAGCTGCTAGTTTGTATATCCCTAAAGGGCCTTTTTTCCCCCGAAAACACTCTAAAGCCCAGGTCTCCCCTGGACCGTACTCTCCGCCTCCGTCCCTCTGGGCTAGGTTTCCCCCCCTGAACCTACTCCTTAAACTCTGGAGTCCCCCAAGGATTCTACAGTAATGCCCACTGCCTTTTCAATCTTCATACTTTTCAAAAACAATCCCACCCATGCTTACTGCTTTAATAATAAACTCTGATATTTAGTGCAATAATCTTCATGTCTTTGTGCGCCTTAGCTATGCCACATTTTTTAAGAACATGGGCTCTGCTGGAATCAGCCACTTTGATTATCCTCCCAGCACCACGATTTACCAATCATGTGGACCTAGACTCAGTCCTTGCTCTCTGGAGCTTCCTTGAGCCTCAGTTTCCAGTTAAAGCACGATTAGTAATAGCACATACTGAGCTGGTCTATTGTGAGGATTGAATGGAAGCAACATATTTACATATATTGTTGGATCTTAATATGTTTGGCAATGAACTGACTATTTAAGAGAAAAATGTACCTTAGGTATTTCTTCCTTCCCTACTTGCCCTTCAACATATGTCAAACACTGGTAATTTCTCCCTCAAATTCACAATTTTAAAAAAACACAATTACTAATAGCTATTATTTAGGTATTTCTTTGCTCCCTACTTGTCCTTTAACATAAAACACTGATAATTCCTGCCTCAAAGTCACAATTTAAGAAATAATTACTAATAGGCAATATTTATGTATCAAACATTTACTACTTGTCAGGCATTGTAATGAGCACTTTAAAGGGATTGTTTCATTCTGTTTTCCAACTGAGATAGGAGCATTAACACCTCCATTCTTCTGAAAAGATTCTGAGGGGTTAAGTAACCATCAGATCAAAACGGCTCAGATGCCAGAATTCAAACCTAGATCTCTCAGACAATAAAGTCCATGATTTAACCCCAGGCTTTGTTCTCCAGGCTAAGAATCCAGAAGCAAACAATCAGTATTAAGATTACACCTGTTTCCAATAGTTACTAATGTTTACTGAACTAAGAAACAAGATTCCTTTGGTAGTAGATTTCTTAATTGTGGGAATTATTATTTCTGAATTTACTGGCCTGCTTTTATTCACATTTGCAAAGAATATTAACTTTGGGTTATAGCACTGCTATTCAAAGCATTATCATCTAATGTCACTATGTCACTGTCTCATTGTATAAACCCAAAGGATTTAATGTGTTTTGCTTCCACTACTCTTTTCTTTAAAAAAAAAGAAAAAATTAAAAGGCTAATTTAACTCGTCAACGGAGTTATTTTATTTTTGGAAACTGATATGTCCGGGGGAAGTTGAAGATAAAAAATACCTCTGTATCCAAAAACCAGTATAAACACTGGATTCACAACCAGTTATTAAGGAATGTGGGTGAATTTAGGGTAGAACCCAATCCTTGACAATGTGGTCTGAGGTTACTTACTGTCTATTTTCTCTCCAAATGTCCTTTGGATCATAACTTTACTCATTTCTGGAAAACTCTGTTTTCACATTTTGCTTAACTTTCTCCTATAAAATTTCAATTTCATATAATTAAGAGACTAATAAGATCCAGTGAACCCACAACTTCTCTAAAAATATATATGTAACATATATAATATATATAATTAATTTAAAAATATATATAATTAAAAACTCAGTGAAACCTTTATCAGTATAATAATGCCACAATATGAACTGCCATATTAATATATATATTTTAAACTTTCAAATGTAAAGCACATACAATACAAATGGCCGGTTACCTAATTCAATCAGTTAAGGCTCAATTATACTAGTTCTGCAATTTATAGATGCAGTTCATGAGCACTCATACTGCCAGGGTTCATTGATAGGTAGGCTCGAAAGATGCTGGGTTTTTGTTTTCAATAGGATTTAAATGCACCTCAAGATTTCAGGAGATTTGTCTTATAAGGACATGTTTTCCAGTAAAAAATCTGGGCCACTGGAGTGCACTCCAGTTATCTTTATCAAGTTATCCTCCTTGTAATGCTCCCCCATGTTCAAAGATAACATTCAGGAACCTTGCTTCATTCCACCCAGAAGGCCATCAGAAAGAGTTAATTCATGATCCTACAGATCATCAATATGGGTTTGACTTTTAGTTATTTCCATATTGTTCCATGTGTCTTGAGTTTCTAGTTGGTTCCTCTAGTTTTCTGCTTTAAAGAAAGAAAAAAAATAAAAGAATTTCTATTTCTGTCTGGGCTTTCTAAGAACACAAGTTCCAAGAATACCAAGTATTTACTCCCAGTCAACACTTAGCTGCGGAAGACATGCACAGAGATATTTACACATTCCTAACAAAAAATCAGAGTATTCTGGAGGCAAGATCTGTAAATCTTTCCCTTCAGGCTCCTTTCCCCACTGGATAACGTCTTTTCTATTTTAAGGAAACAAAACCCTCCAGAAGTTTTTAGCTTCAAGGCTATTTTATTGCAGCTTTTCCAGCAAACCCCCTTTCAAATTCTGACATATTTGTCTCTCATATGCTCCTCAACCCATTATAAATTGGTTTCTGCCCCCCAAGATACCATTAAAACGGCTCAAGATTCACCACTGTGGTCCTAAATGCCAAATTCAGTGGATACCTAGAATTCCACCTTCGCCATGATGCGCCTCTTTTGAAACTATTCCTCAATTCCTTAGGATCCCGTCATTATTTCAGTTTCCTTTGTAGGCTCTTCTGCCTAGTCACACATGATGCTCTTCCCTTTTGCCTTCTCACCAATCTTCCCTTTTATCTACCTACTTGTCTTCAACCTACGTCTATTTGTTGAACACTCCATACCAAAACAAGATATCTCTCTTGAATCCAAAACTCAAATACCAACCACCAAATAGGCATCTTCACTGGGCCATTAGAATTCAATAGTCAAGGGAAGCGGCTGTGGCTCAATCAGTTGGGCTCCTGTCTACCATACGGGAGGCCCTGGTTCACATCCCAGGGTGTCCTTATGAAGGCAGGCTCACCTGCATGTTGCAGAGAGCCGACTCAGCAAGGTGAGTCGGGGGACTCACAACAAAAAAGGGAGACAAGCAAAAACACAGAAGAATGCAGCAAATGGACACAAGAAGTAGCAGCAAGCAAAAAGCTGGGGAGGGGGGCATAAAAAAAATCAATAGAAGTAAAAGGGAGGGGGGTGAAATGTGACTCAAGCAATTGACTGCCTGCTTCCTATATGGAAGTTTCTGGTTCCAGGTTCCAGGTTCTGTTCCCAGTGCCTCCTAAAAACAAACAACAAGCAAACAAATGATAAAACCAATGCAGGAGAGCCGATGTAACTCAAGTGGCTGACTGCCTTATTCCCATGTACGAGGTCTCAACCCTGGTACCTCCTAAAAACAAAATAGCAATTCTCACTGAGGAGCTGATGTAGCTCAGTGGTTGAGCGCCTGCTTCCCATGTAGGAGGACCTGGGTTTAATCCCTGGAACCTCCTTGAAAAAAAAAGTAAATAGGCTACACTTGCCCCAAACCTGCTTCACTCCCAATAGCCATGAGTCTTTTCAGAATCCTCTTACTTTTAATATCCAAATTCAGCCACCAAGTTCTGCAGTCTACTTTTTAAACACCTCTTTCATCCCTCCTGGGTGCCAGTACCCACAACAAGCTCTCTGCCCAGAGGATATCTTGCTTAGCAGGACAAACAAGGTACCAACTTTCATGCGGCTTACTCTCTAACAGTTGTTAGGGAACAAACCTTTTTACACCTTTATCTTCTTTTACCTCTTAATCTTTAATGGCTTATCTCTGAATTGGGTCCCCCTATGTTCAACTCCCAGTCCTTCACACTTCTAAGGAAGGGCTTAGCTCCATTAGGGATAAGCGATACACATACATAATTTAAAATATTTATGGAGCCACATAAAAAAGTAACAAGAAATAAGTGAAATTAACTTTAATAATATTTTATTGAAGTCAACATATCCAAAGTATTATCATTTTAGCATGTCATCAATATAAAAATCACCAATGAGATATTTCACATATTTTTTTCCTATTAAGTCTTTGAAATTTATTGTGTATTTGTGGGTTACAACACACTGCAATTTGGATACTAAATTTTCAATGGTTAAAGCAAAATCTAATGGTACCAAAATCACAAAGTTGTATTTAACACAAAAATATTTTACACTGCTTAAATTTTAAAGTTTAAATGGATTAAAATGAAAAAAAAAAATCACAAAATCAGCTCTTTAGTAGCACTACCTAAATTTCAAGTATTAGACAATGCAAGGCTAAGAGGTTCATTCTAAAATGCAAATCTCATTGCCTTAGGCTATGTTCCCACACTCGGCAAAACATCAAGATCACCTGGGCGGGTTAGAAAACCACAGATTCTAAACCAGCCCTTGAGAGGTTCCCTGGGTCTAGGGGTCAAACCCTAAAAAGAACTGGTAAGCCCACTTCTAGGAATATACCCAACAGACTTGAAAGCAGGGACAGATATTTGCATACCAATATTCTTAAGCAGGATTATTCATAGTTACCAAAATAGGACAGCAACCCAAGTGTCTAATCAATGAATAGATAAACAAAATGTATATGCATACAATGGGGTATTATTCAGCCAAAAAAAAGAATGAAATTCTGATACATGTGACAACATGGATGAATCCTTAAGATATCATGCTGAGAAAAATAAGCCAGACATAAAAGAATAAATATTGTATGATCTCACTGCAGGAAATAATTAGAAAAGCAAAGATACAGAGTCAGATCTAGAATATAGGTTACCAGGGGGTGGGTGGGAGTAGGGAATGGGAGAGTTAATGCTTAAATTGCATAGAGTTTCTCTTTTTGGGTTGATTATAAAGTTTTGGTAAGGGATTGTGGTGATGGTAGCACAACACTGTGAACATAATAAATAGTACTGAATTATATATTTGAACGTGACTAAAGGGGGACATTTTAGGTTGAATATGCTACTAGAATAAATTTTTTTAAAAAAGACTTTAAATCACAGTGAACCCTATTGTAAATGATGTACTACAGTTAATACTACAATTCTTTCATTGTACATTGTTCTTTCAATGTTCATTAGTATACCATATTAATGCAAGATGTTAATAATAGGGTGGCATATGGGAATTCTGTCTTCTGCATTATTTTTCAGTAAGCCTGCAACTTCCCTCATTAAAAAAGAAAAAGAGGGAAACGGACTTTGGCCCAGTGGTTAGGGCGTCCATCTACCACATGGGAGGTCCGCAGTTCAAACCCCGGGCCTCCTTGACCCGTGTGGAGCTGGCCCATGCGCAGTGCTGATGCGCACAAGGAGTGCCGTGCCACGCAGGGGTGTCCCCCGCGTGGGGGAGCCCCACGCGCAAGGAGTGCGCCCGTGAGGAAAGCCGCCCAGCGTGAAAAGAAAGAGCAGCCTGCCCAGGAATGGCGCCGCCCACACTTCCCGTGCCGCTGACGACAACAGAAGCGGACAAAGAAACAAGACGCAGCGAACAGACAACCAGGGGAGGGGGGGAATTAAATAAATAAATAAAATCTTAAAAAAAAAAAAAATTAAAAAAAAAAAAAGAAAAAGAAAAAGAATTGGTAATTGTTGAATCTGGATTGTGAATACATGAGAATTTATTATAATAAATTCCTTAAGTTTAAAAAAAAGTAAGAAAAACAAAAAAACAGAAAACCATATAAAGATTTAAAGGGTACCACTAACCTACAGAGTAGAATTCACATCTTCCAGTCCAGCAAGCAAGCCCCCCAATTACTGGCCCTGGCCGAATTTCACAGCATGTCACTTGCCACCACTCTATCCCACACCAGTTCATTTCCAGTCCTGCCAAGTGCACCAGGCTATTTCCAGCAGCCTTACCTTTTCTCAAATAGCAACTTCAACATAGAATGCTATTTGGTCATTCAACCCTCCCCTATCCAATTTGTCCAACAAACACTAAAGGTGACCTGTAGAAATAAGCATTTTTTATCCATCCTCCAGCATCTCCCAGATAAAACTGAACTTACTTATTTGAGTGCAATAATGTCTGCCTATACGTTATTGTAATCCACCAAGAACAGGTTACCCTCTAGGCTCAAAATGTTTGTTTTACTTTTGGGACAACTGAGAAATCATAATAAAGGTTAAATATTAGATATTAAGAAATTGTAATAATGGTATGGTATGTAATAACAGTATTATCTTACTGTTTGGAGATTCAACTTAAGAATGATGCCTACAACTCTCTCATGTCTCACATGTAAAAATCGGATAATTATTGCATTACTCCCTCAAATTGTTTTATATTTGAAAACTTTCATTTAAAATGTTGAATGTTTGTTTGAATAGTAAATAAATAAGCATACAAATGAATTTAACAGAAAAAAGAAACAGATCTTCCATGGTGGTTTAATCTGGGGAGTTTTCAACTCTGTATTCGCTTATATATATATTTTTTTAATGGGAAACGGACTTTGGCCCAGTGGTTAGGGCGTCCGTCTACCATATGGGAGGTCCGCGGTTCAAGCCCCGGGCCTCCTTGACCCGTGTGGAGCTGGCCCATGCGCAGTGCTGATGCGCACAAGGAGTGCCATGCCACGCAAGGGTGTCCCCCGCGTAGGGGAGCCCCACGCGCAAGGAGTGCGCCCGTGAGGAGGGCCGCCCAGCGTGAAAAGAAAGAGCAGCCTGCCCAGGAATGGCGCCGCCCACACTTCCCATGCCGCTGACGACAACAGAAGCAGACAAAGAAACAAGACGCAGCAAATAGACACCAAGAACAGACAACCAGGGGAGGGGGGGGAAATTAAATAAATAAATAAATCTTAAAAAAAAAAAAAAAAAAGATTTATTTCTCTTCTCTTCCCGCCCCCCCCCCCCCCCCCCGGTTGTCTGTTCTCTGTGTCTATTTGCTGTGTCTTCTTTGTCCACTTCTGTTGTCAGCGGCACGGGAATCTGTGTTTCTTTTGTTGCATCATCTTGTGGTGTCAGCTTTCTGTGTGTGCGGCACCATTCCTGGGCAGGTTGCACTTTCTTTTGCGCTGGGCGGCTCTTCTTACGGGGTACATTCCTTGCGTGTGGGGCTCCCCCACACAGGGACACCCCTGTATAGCAGGCACTTCTTGTGCGCATCAGCGCTGTGCATGGGCCAGCTCCACAAGGGTCAAGGAGGCCCAGGGATTGAACCGCGGACCTCCCATGTGGTAGACGGACGCCCTAACCACTGGGCCAAGTCCGCCGCCCTGTATTCGCTTATAAATATGACTTTGGAATACAAGAATATACAGAGCCCCCCCTCTCCTTTCTTCTATATAGTCATTATTCCAATACTTGTTTTTAGAAGGTGGCTCTTCTGGGTGTTGTAATTGTTCTAATCTTTTCTTGCCTCCTGGAAAAAAAAAAGTCTGACAGCTCTAAAGTCATCACTAGACTCCTTTGACACCCACTATCGCTCCATTATATACAATACCTTTCTCTTTAATCTGGTCTTTTTTTTTTTTTAAGATTTTAAAAATTTATTTCTCTCCCCTTACGCCCTTCCCTCCATTGTCTGATCTGTGTCCATTTGCTGTGTGTTCTTCTGTGTCCACTTGCATTCTTGTCAGTGACACCAGGAATCTGTGTCTCTTTTTGTTATGTCATCTTGCAGTGTCAGCTCTCTGGGTGTGCGGTGCCATTCCTGGGCAGGCTGCACTTTTTTCGCATGGGGCGACTCTCCTTGCAGGGCACACTCCTTGTGTGTGGGGCTCCCCTACGTGGGGGACACCCCTGGATGGCACGGCACTCCTTGCATGCGTCAGCACTGAGTATGGGCCAGCTCACCACACGGGTCTGGAGGCCCTGGGTTTGAACCCTGGACCTTCCATGTGGTAAGCGGATGCTCTGTCAGTTGAGCCAAATCTGCTTCCCTAATCTGATCTTTTTCCTTCTAGATACCAGGCTCAAACTCTGATTTTAGTGCATGACTCAATCTTGGCATGACGAGAAGAGAAGCCAAAATAAGCACTTCCAAGTAGGATTATAGGTACAATAGAAATTGTCTTCGTATTTCAGCAGCTAATTCCGATTGTGTATTTAGTTGTACTTCTTTATTAACAGTCCTTTAATTTCCAAAGGTAACTACAATGATGGAAATGTCTGCTTCACTTTCCCTTTTATTACAACTAATACTTTAAAACTAATTCCAAATTCAAGACTTTCCTTTAATAATAAGAAGATTTAAAATTTTTTATGAGTGTTTATTGAGAGCTAATTTCAGCTGCATTGTAACAGCAAAAATTTCAAACCCTTACAGGACTGGGTAATAAAGTCTGTGATATGTCCATGCATTGAAATTCAATTTAGCCTTTAAAAATCCTGTATTTAATGGTACTGTATAACACAGTGAACCATGTGGTGGAGTATGGACTGAGTTAATGCTACAGATATGACAGTGTTCTCTCATGAACTATAACAAATATGCAATACTAATAAATGATGTTAACAATATGGGGGCATCCCAGCCAGTGGTCCCAGTAGCTCGTGCAGTGGGAGGAACAGTAGCAGCTAGCAGCTGGGCTTCGAGAAGGCTCTCCATGGGCCACGCCCCGCAGCACAGCCAAGATGCCCAAGAGGAAAGTCAGCTCCGCCCAGGCCACAGGGAAGGCGCCACCCAAGAGGAGGTCCACGAGGCTGTAAGCTAAACCAGCTCCTGTAAAAAGGCAGCGGGAAAGGATAAACCTTCCGACAAAAAAGTGCAACCAAAAGGGGAAAGGGGAGCAAAGGGAAAACAAGCTGAAGTGGCTAACCAAGAAACTAAAGATTAATCTGCAGAAAATGGAGAAACTAAAAATGAGGAGAGTCCAGCCTCTGATGAAACAGGAGAGAAAGAAGCCAAATCTGGTTAGTACGGTATACCTTGTCTTATTAGTGGTCCCTGTTTCTTCCTTCTTGTACAATCCAGAGGAATATTTTTATCAGCTATTTTGTAAATGCAAGTTTTTTAGTAGCTCTAGAAGAAATATTTTTAAGAAGGCAATTTGAATTCCACCTCATCCCATTTTTTAAGTGTAAATATTTTTTTTAAGAGGGGAAGTCATTTGCTGGTTGTTTATTTTTTGGTACAACCAGAGAATAGTGAGATATTGAATCATGGGAGGTTTTGACTGTCTTGGGTGTCAACTTAACATCCCACTGGGGGTGGCAGTTTTTATACCCTTTAATACAACACATACTAAATGGTGATTTGGAATCATAGTCATGCATTTAGTATGTGTTGAACATTTAAAATTTCTCCTATTCCCATGTTTTTTAGTAGACACATTTCTTAAAACCACTCCCTGATCTTGACTCTTCCTGTGAGAACTCTGTAACATCCCTTGGTCATGGTCATTCAATTTTTCTAATAACTTTGTTATGTGCTGTAAAAGATTGGAAATGTGAATATGTAGTACATATGGTATTAAATTATGAATTAGTGGAACTTAAAGATGTAGCAGTTTATCAACATTTGAAGATACTGGTACTTGATATTCTCTTAAGGAAAAGTTGCCTCCAAATTTTAAGCTGAAAAGCACTGGAATAACCTTAGAAAAACAATTCCATGGCTTTTTAGGTTTTTGGTACGTATATTAAGAATTGTGTACAAATTGTTCATAATATCTGTGCTGATCTTCAAAACAACCAATAAAATCTCAATTATGAAAAAATTAAAAATACATAATAGTGACTGTATGGAAAAAATATGCCAAATGTAAGCTATGGCCCATAGAGTGGTAATAGTCTAATGATGTTCTTTCATAAACTGTAACAAATGCTCCACAACAAAGTAAGGTGTTGATGGAGGGAAGATATATGGGAATTCTGCACACTATAAACAAATTGTTTTATAAGCTCACAATTTCTCTAATAAAAAACATTATAAAAATCATGTAATGTAATGGTAAAAGGTCAAAAACTACCATGAAAAAAAGCAAGCTGAAGATCTTCAAGCATATGATGCCATTTTCTATGGGGGAGCATGGAGGATGTGAGGTATGGTGGAGGTAAGAGCTTGAAAGGGGTAGAGAATCCACCTATATGTAGATTAACTCATGGTTATTGCTTATAAGCAGAGAAAAGGAAGGAGGGGAGAGAGAAAACAACTTTTAACTTGGCACACATTAGTATTTTAAATTTTTTTTTCTGTTAGAATTTGTTCCTTTTAACAAAAATTCTAAAAGCATAAAAATGAAAATTAAATCTAGGAAGCTATATCCACCAAATTCCAGCATTAAAAAATTTTCAATGAAGAGATGTTTCATCTCATTAATAATAAAGAAATGAAAATTAAAATAATGAAATCACTTTTTAAATGACAGATTAATAAAGAATAACAATTATAATATCTAGAAGTGATATACTTGTTGCTTTTGGCTCAAGTTTAAATTTTCAAAGGGCAATAAGTATCAAAACATTAAATACTGGGTTCTATTTTGGTTTACATTTTACTGAAATATTTTTGCCTATCCTTTGACTTTCAACTTTTCTGACTCCCTTTGATTTAGTAGTATCTCTCTTGAAGACTATATATCACTTAAGTTAGGGTTTAAAATTTTTTTCCTTTATCAAAATCAGAGTCATTTCCTTTAGTTGTTGACTATATTTATAGATATTACTGTAAATCGAGTCACAAAGAAACAATATAGCATGATCCCATTTTTATAAAATAATAATAAATTAGGATATTCATAGGAACAGAAACAAAATATATGCTACTTGGTGTGGGGATGGTTACTGGTGACTTTCTTCATCATACATTTGATTTTAATTTGTGTAATGAATCTAAATAAATTTATAATAAACATGATTACTTTTGCAATAAGAAAGAAAAAGATTATAGGCAAAATATAAGCATTTTAACTGCATGCCTTTACCCATCTTCTAGGAACTGATCCTATAGGAATCCCAAATGATTTATCAGGGATAAAACTTTACATACAACAGCAAGGACAGGATTATCCTTAAGTCAGCAGAGAAATTTCCTTTTTTTTCAAGGGCGGTACCAGGGATTGAGGGTTGGGAGGAGTGAGACGAGAAGGGGGAACACAACACACAAAGGCATCTGTAGTATTTGCAATGTTCTATTTCTTAATCTGACTGGTGGTTAAGACTGTTCATTTTGTGATGAGTCTTAACTGCACAAATACATTTTATACACATTCTTGTACATATACTTCAGAATTTAGGAAAATGTAAGAGAAAGCATATGACCTATCAGTATTATAGTACAGTACCATTTTATATATGTGCTGGAATATGCAACAAAAAAGGTCTGAAATATGACAACTGTTAATGCTAGGCCCATGTGGGTAAATTTATCCACAGCAGATAAATTTACAACTGAAGAATTTTAAAAATAAACATCTAACTTCCAGCCTTCACTTTCCAGCCCAGGCTCTGGCTTGTGAGGAAAATGGCTGCCATAGGACACCCGGTGGGGACCCGAGGGGACCAGACAAAAATACCGGACTTTTATTTTTATTTTTCTAATGAATTAATGGGAAAACGTGAAGGGCTTGGCAGCAAAGTCCTGCAGGCCCCAGGTGGAAAGGATTCTATGAAATGAAAAGAAATGGTGCCAAGTGGAAGTGGAAGCCTTCATTGAGGAGTGGAATTTAAATTTAGCCCAGTTTGGTGTGTCTGTATATTCTGCTGGGCCAAGCATCCCAGCCAAGGAACTCCCCAGCCCCTCTTCAAGTTCATGTCATCACCACGGCAAAGTCAGCCCAGTCATATCGCAGGATCGCCAGCTCCTCTACCTCATCCTGGTGTCCTCCAGCATCAAACCAGGGAATAAATGCATTTCCAGGCCAGGGTCATTAAAAAAAAAAAGATTAGGTAAGTTGTTTGTGGTTGGTGGCTATTTGGGATGCTACAGTTGTCCTTCAGGACACCCCACAAATTAAGTAGCTGACCCTGCAACTGGAGGAAGATGCCCATTTTTCACGCAGGACCTCTGGCCCTACATCTCAGGATCTCTCCTAGTGATTCCAGTAAGTGGACACATGTTAGCAGTGCCAGTACCACAGACTCTGGGAAACGGAGGTGGCCTTGTGGTCCTGGCCAGTACTGAGGCTATAATGAGAAAATCAGAACTCCCCTGCTCTGACAGGCTTATGTAGCCTAGGAGAGACCTTTAAGCAAGAGCCCAGAAACCCTGGGCTCAGCTCATCCCTGGAAGGCCACCCCGAGTCTTCCACGAGCTGATCCTTTGGGACAACAGGGTCATAACTGCACATAATCCAGGAATGGAACGAGTTGCATAAATTGATACGAAGTCAGCCAACGGTTTCCTTGCAAAGAAAAAAAATCAAGCATTGGAATGATTCTGGACCAGATCTAGTAATGGAGGAGAAAATGTCCAAAAGGGGGTTATTGGGACAATTGAAAAAAATTGGAATATAGACCGTATGCTTTATATCAATGTTAAATTTTTTGAACGTAATAACTGTACTCAATGTGTTTACATAAGTAAATATCCTTGTTCTTAGAAAATAAATATGGGAATATTAAAGTGGTAAAGGAACATGACATATGCAGCCCAGTCTCAAACATTTAGAAGGTAGATAGATAGAGGATAATATAACAAATTAGGCAAATGTAAAAAGTTGGTAAATCTGGGCAACTGCGTAGGGGATATATTGGAATTCTCCCTATTATTTTTGTATTATTTTTGCAACTTTCTTGTGTGAAATTATTTCAAACTTTTAAAAATTTTAATTAAAAATAAATAAATAAATGTCTAGAAGGACATCTGCTTGGACTCAAACATTTTGTAAGTTAAAACACCAGAAAATATGTCGCCACCACTGCTTCATGTGTTTCATATCACAAACAAAATGCAATATATAAAAATAAAGTCATAGCAAAAAAAGAAAAAACAGTAAAATTATAAATCATAACAATCATACAGAACAGAGGTAAGGCACTTTCACAATTTCTTTTTTTATTTTTTATTTTATTTTTAGGAGATATGGGGAATTGACCCCAGGCCCTGGTACATAGAAAGCAGTAGGTGCTCAACCCCTGAGCTACATCTGCTCCCTTCCCAATTCCTTTTAAGTATTTGTTTTGTCAGCTACAAAGAAATATTCAAATCTGGGACTATACTGCCTTTTAGTTCTTCATAAAAAATCTTAAGCACCAGGAATATAAATCCAATAAAAGGAAAGGAAAGCAAAAATTTAAAAATGAAAAATGAAAATACAGAAAAAGGGGACTAGATTCTGAAGTCCACAGTTCCCAAAAGAATGTTGTTAATAAAAAAGAATCATACAACCTAAGTAAGGCTGTGAAGACCAACACAGTTGTATATAAGGTTTTTAATGAAAATACACCAAAATAACACCAGAAAAATGATGTGGTTTCCTAGTGTGTGAACACTGAGGGCTTTCTGTTACTGCTGAATTTTTCTCACCTCTCTTACATGAATTACAGCTTTACAACCTGACCCTAAAATACCTCTATTCTTCACCTTGCTGGAATCCTGCCAACTAGACTTTTGTGACCTATTCTGAGAAACTGTTCTGGTGTCTGCTAACAAATGAGATGACAGCAGAGAAAACTAATGGGAGTTTCAAGAACACAAGGCTCATGGTGTGAGGAAGCCTCAGCAGATGTTATACATTTGGACATTAATAATGAAGCAATTCCTACAAGGCCTCTTGGTATTTTACTTGCAAGCTGATGCAAACAATGAGCTTGGGAAAGAGCAATCACAGGGACTAAAAACTGGATTAAATAGGGTAAACAAAGGACCCTTGCCAGGGGTGAGCGGTACATTGTTAAGTAACATGTAACTTTAACAATTAATTGAAAAACAGAGCAAACAGCAAGTTTGGGAGCTGTAATAAATAAGACCAATACTGCAAGCTATAAAAAGCAGAGATTTCAGTGACATTCTAAAGGAAGATAAAATAAGAAAATAAAATATTTTTGTTAAAATATATTGTTTCATGGAAATATTTCAGAATTCAGGGAGGAAAAGAGACAAATATACAACTGAGCTAAAAAATATAGAAATGTCTTAAGGAAAATAATTCATGGCTGAAACGCAGAGGGAGAAGTGCTGAAAAAGAATCTGAGCTGGCAGCAGGCAACATATCACAAGCAATGTACTTGGTGCTAGAAAAAGCACAACTAAACCAACAAATGAAATAATCTCCTTTATACACCCCAAGTAAAAGTCACTTTGAGCTAAACTTATACATCATTATGTTTAATTCTCAGATGTGAAAACACAGTTACCTGAAAATGGTGGAATATCTAAGGTTTGGCATATTTTAGGTTATTTACACGGAACATCTATACACCTTGCTCTTTGCCTGGGGTGTCTGCTGGATTTTACTAATTATGTGATAAAACACACCAGACACTACATGCTCTGCTGCAAAACCCTTACTACACAAGCTTAGCAGTTAAGTAAATTATGAAGTGGCCATCTGTGTTTTCTGCTTAAAGGGCTTAAGGTTAGAAGAAACATTAAGGCATCA
The DNA here is from genome assembly GCF_030445035.2 of Dasypus novemcinctus. Classification (NCBI taxonomy): domain Eukaryota; kingdom Metazoa; phylum Chordata; class Mammalia; order Cingulata; family Dasypodidae; genus Dasypus; species Dasypus novemcinctus. The sequence continues at coordinate 77,553,267 of NC_080678.1, read as the reverse complement.
AGCCCATCTACCATTTGCCAGGTGTAAACTCCTCTCTGCCTTACCTCTATTAAGTGATTCATCAACCTTTGCTTAAGTACCCAAAAGTAAAAAGACATTATCTCTGAACAGTACATATACTGTTTACTCCTAATTCCCATCCATCAATTCTACTTTATATCCATTGAGCGGGAGATGTCAAGTCAAAACACTCACTCTTCCTCAGTCCTTCAAATATATCAGTAATGGATTATTGTCCATAGAATAAAATAAATGTGAGTGCATACTTATATAAGTTAAATTCCTACTAATAAATATAGCAGGAATACTGGATATAGAAAATTATTATTTGGTAAACACAACAGTAATCATTGTTGGAAGGATAGTCAATGGATGCTAAAATTAGTGGGCAAAAAATATGATGAAAATTAGGATATTTGCATAGTCTCCAAGTATCTCCTCATGAGACTTTTTAATTACAAAGGGAAGAATAATAACTTTGAAGTGGAGTAACCTGGCAGATGTCTTATCCCTGTGATCAAAGTTAACATCTCAGATATGAGAAATATTAACATCATGCATCTTCTGATGGGATATACAGATAAGGGCATATCATTTCTGTAGAATTCTTAGCAAAAACCTATGTCCTACACTTAATCACAAGGAAGCATAAAACAAACCAATCTGAGGGGCAGTCAACAAATCAACTGACCAGCACTCTTCAAAAATGTCAATGTCTTAAAAGACAAAAGACTGAGGAACTGTCCCAGTTTGGAGATAAGGAGAACTCACAACTAAATGCAATGAGTACTCCTAACTCCTAGACTGAATGATACTTACAACCAGAAACAGGGCAGTGGAAAAACTGGAAAATTAATAAGATCTTTAGAGTAGTTAATAATATTGTGCCAATTTCCTGGTCCTGATCATTGTACTATGGTTATGTAAGATGTTGACATTTGTGGATGTTGGGTGAAGGGTATAAGGGAATTCTTTGTACTATTTTGCAATATTTTCGTAAATTTGAAAGGATTTCAAAATAAAATGTCAAAAATTATACATTTATCTTAGCCTAGGGCCCATAGCCCTTCCTCTTTTTCTGCCTCCAGGCTTAACTTTAACTGGAACTTTTTACTTATATGGTATAGTTCTCACAATGTTCAGCAGACTAATCAGTCTTCTCTTTAATCATGTAATCTGTGTTTTTATTATAATTTGAAATTCCTTTGATTTTTTAAATTATCATTTCATTACAGAAAAAAAAAAAAACCCAAGCAGATATAGACAAGGATAAATATAAGAATACCCAAAACTACTGTTTAGTTCACCAGATTCCTTTTTATGTATGGAAATATACTATATTTTATGTTTAAGTTCTTATACATTTTATATTATTTAAAACACAAATTAGATCTATTCCATGTATGTCATTTTGCAACTTGATTTTTTTTTCATTTCAACAATTGTTAAAATCTTCCTTCCTTTAGAGTAGGCATGTGTACCTTGAAGACTTTCTCCAAACTGTTCCCCATAAAGAAAGTACCACTTTATTTTCTCACCAAGAATGCCAGAACTGCCACATTTTGACACCAGTTTCTAGTATATAGTAACCTTATTCTTTCACTTTTCCAAATTCAGATGGCAAAAAAAATCTTATTCTTATGTTTTAAAAATTATTATAGGGAAGCAGATGTGGCTCAAGGAAATGGCTTCCGCCTACCACATGGGAGGTCCCAGGTTCAGTTCCCAGTGCCTCCAGGTGAAGGCAAGCTGTCATTGCTAGCTGACACAAGATGATGATGCAACAGAAGAGACACAAAGAGGAAAGAAAATGGGAGACACAAGAAACCAGGGAGCTGAGGTGGCTCAGGTAACTGAGTGCCTCTCTCACACATGGAAGGACCCAGGTTCAGATCCCAGTACCTCCTAAAGTGATGATGAGCAGACAGCAACCGCAAACAATGAGGAGCAGGAGACAAATACATCTTTAAAAAAAAATTATTATAGGGGTAGACTATTTTAAAAATATTTCTTGGACATTTATATTTCTTCTTTTGTGAAACTGCTCCATTTAGTGAGTGATTTGGTTGGGTTTTTTGTTTGTTTTTTAATTTTCTGGCACTACCCCTATACTCCATGATACCATGAAGATCTTATTTCCAAATACTGTGAGTATTATGCAATGTCATCCATCTATGAGACTCTGAACTCATTATAGATCAACTTTGAGCTTTTGTACACCACAGTAAAATAGCCTGAGCTTCTATTCCTTTTCTCTGTTCTATCTATCCTTTAATCCAAAGATTAAAGGCAATGGCAAAACTGCAAGGTGGATAATGTTTCCTCTGTATATTTACCAAATTTCACCATGAGTCTGACCAAGAGACCTATTTTCTTACTAAGAAATATTTAATGTTTTCATGATATATTAAAATAGAAATATTCTAATTAAAAAATTAATTTAAAAAATGCCCACCTGATGATTATAGGCTCAAGCTCCACAATTACATTTACCCTGATAATGTTCCCTTCTGTCCATAAAAATCTGTGTTCAGTCAAGAATTTTCACTTTGAAAGTGATTGTAAATCATGAAAAACCAAAAGTCAAGCAATCATTCCAGACAATAGTGTTTTTTTTTTAAATAAATGTTGTAATTTAACACATGCTACTATTTTTAGGTAACAAATACTATTCAAAAATAAATTATAAGTTATTATAATATTTAATAACTTTCTATTAAGGATAAAAAAAGGAAATATTCTAAGTGAAAGAAACTACATACAAGGTACTACATACTGCTTGGCTCCATTCAAACAAAATATAAATAAAAAACAAACTAGAGGGACAGAAACAGAATAGTAGCTATGTACTTCAGGGGAAGCATAGAGAAATTGAGAGGCGATATTTTTTTGTTTGTTTTAAAATTATTATTATTGGAATAACAAAAATGCTCTAATAATGATGGAAGTGATGGATGCACATCTGTATGAATTACACCAAATACCATTGATTATACACTTTGGATTGTACTCCTTATTAATATGTATCAATTTTATTTGATTTAAAATTTTTAAGAATAAAAGTAATCAATATTTGAATCAATACCTAAAATTCAATACTAGCTAATTATTTGGCTACATTTTATGATTATCTGTGCTCCTAATGTTATTTACACCTATTCTATCTGTATGGGGGAAATAACAACATAGTCATGTAAATATTTCTCATCTCTTCCTAATCCTGTGTTCAGTGACTTATTGTGAGTAGCTTGAAATCAGCAATGGTGGGGGTATTTACACCCTAGAAACTGACAAACACTACAATCAGGGTTTGTTTTTTCACTTAAAGAGTCAGTTGTTTAATATTTACCAGAACACCAATGGATAAACATTTAGTAAATCATGATGAAACAACTGGTAATTAAATAGGCTCACTATCTGATTGTATGCAACCATTAATCCTAGGTAAAATGAAGACCTAAATTTGGGGAGAGGATATGGCTCAAGCAGTTGAGTGTCTACTTCCCACATGGGATGTCCCGAGTTCAGTTCCCATTGCCTCCTAAAAACAACAAACACAACAAACAAACCATAAAACACAAGTAAAACAAACTAAAAAACCAACTCAGGGCAGCTGATGTAGCTCAGTGACTGAGCACTGGCTTCCCACATACGAGTTCCTGTGTTCAATCCCTGGCCCCCAGTACCTCAAAAGACAAAACAAAAACTAAATGTGCAAAGTAAAAACAAACAAACTGAAACATTATTATAGAGTCATAGAATGGGTAACCATAAAAATTAAAAAAAAAAAATCACTAAAATGAAAAAAGAATTGCCAATACCAAATATCAGGGACCATGTGGAACAACTAAACTCTCACAATTGCTGGTGGTCATACAAAATGGTACAGTCATTTTGAAGAATTGTTTGGCAAACATAGATGTATGTTTGAACATACATCTAATCTGTGACTCAGCAATTCCACTCCCTAGTATTTATTCAAGAGAAATGAAAAACATCCACAAAAAAACTTTAGACGAGAATAAATTCAAATTCCATTAAGGAGAGAATGGATAAACAAAGTGTGTTATGTCTGTGCAATGGAATATTTTTAAGCAATATAAAGGAATGGGGTACTGTTACCTGCTAAAACATGGATAAACCTTGTGGTCATTAGGCTAAGTGAAAGAAGGCAGACATAAAAGGCAATATGTTATATGACTCCATTTATATGAAATACCTAGAGTAGGCAAATCCCTAGAGATAGAAAGCTATGGAGTTTCCTTTTGGGGTGATAAAAATGTTTTGGAACTATATAGTAGGGATGACTGCACAACATTGTGATGTACTAAATGTTGCTAATGATAAATTATATGTTACGTGTATTTTACCACAATTTTTAAAAAATTAAGTATTGATCTCTTGTAGAACATGGATGGAACCTTGAAAACATTATGCTAAGTGAAAGAAGCCAATTAAAAAAAAACACATATGATATGACTCCATTTATATGTAATGTTCAGAAGAGGCAAATCCACAGAGACAAAAAAAAAGATAAATTATGGTTGCATAAGGCTCGGTGGGTGTAGAGATTGGGTTGTTGACTAAGGGGAGTGAAGTTACTTTTGGGGGTTATGAAAATGCTCTAAAATTGATTGTGGTGGTAGATGCACAAAAGTGAATATTTGATAAGCCATTAAATTGTATACTTTTAAGAGTGAAATGCATGGTATATAAATTATATCTCAAAAAACCTGTTAAAAAAACAAAACAAACTAAAGATGTTTAAAGAAAAAAAAATGTCCTGAGTGAACAATGCCAGGTGCCAAAAAACACATTTTATAAAATCCCACTTTCAAGACATTATAGAAAAGGCAAAGGCAAAACCAGCCTATGGTGATAGAAATCAGATCAGCAGTTGCTTGAAGGGGGAACAGAATAAGTCAATATATGTATGATACTATATAACTTATATGTATATAGATCATATCTAGAAAACCCACAAAATTATTATAAGCATATACCACTGAGATATGAAGCTACAGAATCTGAAAATAGGGAGGGATAATGAATAAATAGGGGATCGTTTATGTTTTCTTTCTTTCTTTCTTTTTTTTTTTTTTTTTTTTTGAGTTACTAGGGGCCAGGGCTTGAACCCCAGAACTTGTATTTGGGAAGCCAGCACTTAACCTTTGAGTCTCATCAGCTTCCCTAGTTGATTTTTTCATTTATTTTGCTTGTTGTCCATTTTGCTTGTTTTTTCATGGGGCACAGGGAACTGAACCCGGGAACTTCCATGTGGGAGGTGGGTGCTTAACCACTTGAGCCACTTCCATTCCCCTTTTAGATTTTCTTAATATCTTTGTTTTAATCTTTCAAGACTGTTCTTTCTTCTAATTTAAAAAATTATTTTTTAATGAGCTCACTGGATTTCCTTTTAAATCATACTAATTTATGTACATTTTCCTCCTTGACAAAACTAATCTTGACTATACTTTGACATATTTCCCTCATAATGTCAGTTGTACATGGCAGTGTATATACTATAATTTTACTATTATGATAAGCTATACATTTTACCCAGGTGTAATATTTGTGGGTTTTGTTTCTTGTATATACCCTAAAAATTGTTTCATGTAATCTGTTTCTAATCTGCTCCATAACAGTCTTTTTTTTTTTTCCTTTTTTTCAAAGATATTTGCTCCTAGACTAGGTGAGAGAAAGGTTGGCATTAACTGATTTTATTTTTTTTATTTTACCTTATTTGTCACCAGAGTGTTCCTCTAGGTTGAGCTTCTTTCTTTGGTAGGAGACTCTTGGTAAGATAGGGTTGTGTGGAAGATAAGAGTGGGATGGGGGAAGGGCAAGATAAGGAAGGAATGAAGTCTGTCACATTCATATGGAATTCCATGCATAGTAAGCCTCATCTTCCATTATCTCCTCCCCTCTCCCCCACTCATCCAAGACATTATTGTCCACATTCTACCATATGGTCTCCCTGGAATCCAACCTTCTCAAAATTGATCAGGCAGCTTCAGTGTAGAATAGGACATTAAATAGAGCCATAACATTTTCATTATTACTTAAAAGTTTTATTCATTTAATTTTTAAAACCTAAGCCATATGTCATTTCCATGACCCAAAGAAATTCAAGTTGTCATAAAGGTAGCACAGTACAAAATACAATGTTTTGGCTAAAACACAGTCCTTCATAATATTTCATTCAGGCAAGAATCATGAATGTAACAGAATAGTCACAAAGTATCTCCTCAAAAAATACACATTAATTACAAAGGAAAATGAGCAACATAATAGTGGAGAAATCTTGCAAATTCCACATTAAGCAAATGATCAATGCTAAGATCACAGTAATGGGAGAAACTGATGTCATGTGCCTCCTGACATGATGCATGGAAGGATAACAAAATCACTTCTATGGTATTCTTGCTAAAACTTCATAACCTGAATCATGAACAAACATCAAATAAACCCATTCTACAAAATAACCAACCAGTACTCTTTGAAAAAATTTGATTGTAAATACTGAAGAGATATAACAAACTAAAATACATGAGCAGAGATTATCTTTTGCTAACTACTTATTAGGACAGTTGGTGAAACCTGAAAAGTTCTCATAGGTAGACTAGATATCAATATTAATTTCCTGATTTTGATCATTATACTGTAGTTATATAAAAAGAAGGTCCTTGTTTTTAGGAAACAGTGTAGTATTTAGGGGGAAAAGGGTATAAAAGGGCATCATATCTGAAACTTACTCTTAAAAATTCAGGGGGAAAATCTCTGTGTGTATGTGTGCGTGCGTGTGATAAAGCAAACAAGGCAAAATGTTAACATTTGGACAAACTGGGTGGAAGGTGTATAAGCATACTGTGTATTACTCATAGCTTTTCTGTTGCTTGAAATTATGTCAGGGCAAAACTTTTAAAAGAAAAAAAGTTTAATGAAGTCCACCAGAAAGAAGTAGGAAGACAACATGCTTTCCCATTTCAGAGATTAACAGATTACTACCACTGCCTAATAAATCTGACCAAGCTTTCTGACCCAAAAGTCAAAATAGGAAAACATATTTGCATACATTGTCTCTTATCCTGACCATGGACAGCACATAAATTAATCTTCACAATTTTTCCCTAAGAAATTATACTGAGCAGCAATGAACCTGTCTGACCTTACAGAATGGTATTGCATATCATAATGCATAGCATCTTCAACCACATCCATCTACAACACTGATATATTTTAGAATGAACATTGCTCAATTTTGATAAGTCACAAAGACAAATGCTACCATATGAAATGTTAATTTATTAAAAGAATTTTCATGAGAAGCTAAGGATATGTGGCCTAGGTAACTTCAACTTTCTAATGATCCTTACTTGTTTTAGGGAAGTGCTCAAATATCAGAAGTTTTAAATAAACCCTGGACAGCTGGATTAAATTTCTGATGAAATGTGCTAACCAGAAGTGCAGCTATCTTAGACTGTTCATAAATGAGGGCATAAACTAGATTTCATGGGAAGAGTGATGAAATTAACATCTTGATATGGCTTCTGTTTATCTTAATCAGCAAATAACCTTCACACATCACTATCCTTTTTCCCTCCCTCCCTCCCTTTCTTCCTTAAGAGAACCATTAAGACATCCTTTCTCTTCCATTCCATTCTACCTGTGGTAGACATGGCAGATCAAATGAATCTCTTGAGTTTACCCAACTCATTTATTTTTTCAATCTGCTCATCTTCTCTAATTAGGAATTTAGGATGCAGGGAGTATTAGACAGTCTTCAACACAGGACCCATTAGATGGGAAAACCTACCTGAAACCTGAAATTTACTGTCAGTTACTCAGATCACTTGGCCTTTAAGAAAATCATCTGTTGGGAAACAGACTTTGGCCCAGTGGTTAGGGCGTCCGTCTACCACATGGGAGGTCCACGGTTCAAACCCTGGGCCTCCTTGACCCGTGTGGAGCTGGCCATGTGCAGTGCTGATGCGCGCAAGGAGTGCCATGCCACGCAAGGGTGTCCCCCGCGTGGGGGAGCCCCACGCGCAAGGAGTGCGCCCGTGAGGAAAGCCGCCCAGCAGGAAAGAAAGTGCAGCCTGCCCAGGAATGGCGCCGCCCACACTTCCCGTGCCGCTGACAACAGAAGCGGACAAAAGAAACAAGACACAGCAAAAAGACACAGAAAACAGACAACCGGGGGAGGGGAGGGGAATTAAATAAATAAAATAAATAAATAAATCTTTTTTAAAAAAAAAGAAAGAAAATCATCTGTCAAGAAGGAGACACAGGCACACATGCATAATTGTGGAAGACCAGATTAAAGGAGATTAATGAGTTATGACAAATAAATGCAAGGCATGATCTAGGACTAGATGCAAATTAGGAAAAAACAGCTAATAAAGTTTTGAGGACAACTGGAAAGATTTTAAAATGGACTATTATATTAGATTCAATCAACATTAAACTTCATTTTAATAATCATATTGTGATTATATAGAAGAATATTCTTATTTGGAGAGACACGCTGAAGACTTTATAGCTAAAAATGTCAAATGGCTCAGCAAAAATAAAGCATATAAATATACATATTTTCAGTGTACTAGTCTTCCAAGTTTTCTGTAGGCTTACCTTTCTCCAAAATAAAAAGTTAAAGAAAAACTGTAATAAAATATAAAATAAATGTATTAGATATATATCCTGATTTCCATAGTAACTTATTACAGAGACTATCAAGGCAGGACTGATGATTTTAGAAAGTAGTTTCTTTATATACCCTGATGTCATCATAGTAATTTCTACAATTCAGACCTAATGGACTAAAATTAGGTCATGATATCCATTAATTCAATTATTCATTAAACTGATGTTTATTGAGTGGTAGGCATAAAAAATTATGTTAGACACTATGGAGGACACAAAAGTGACTAATGCTTTCCCTTAAAGGATCTGTAATTGTGTATAAAAACAACTCAAAATCTAAGCACATTAATAGCCTTTAAAGGGTATTACAGCAACAATTAGAAAATAAAATAATGATGATGATACCTGCCATTTATTGAAAACACACTATGTATGGGATAAATTCAATAAATTTTAAATTATGTAAGCTATCAAACAATATGGTCGATCATTGTTCACATTTCACAGATAATGAAGATGGATCTCAGAGAATTCAATAAAATTCCCCAGGTCACTCCTGGTACGTACAAGAGTAGGGCTTAACCACAGAACTGTCTGACTTGGGGGATGCTGATACCATGAGGAGACACACAATTAAAATATAAGTGTAAACCAATCCAATGTCCACATAGAAGAGGTGGCATTGGATTGGGAAAAGTGGACATGGTGGCTGATGGGTATGGGGAAAGGCAGGAAGAGATGAGAGGTGGAGGCGTCTTTGGGACATGGAGCTGCCCTGGATGGTGCTTCAGAGGCAATCACCGGACATTGTAAATCCTCACAGGGCCCACTGGATGGAATGGAGGAGAGTATGGGCCATGATGTGGACCATTGACTATGAGGTGCAGAGGTGCCCAAAGATGTACTTACCAAATCCAATGGATGTGTCATGATGATGGGAATGAGGGTTGCTGGGGGGGGGGGAGAGGTGGGGTGGGGGGGTGGGGTTGAATGGGACCTCACATATATATTTTTAATGTAATATTATTACAAAGTCAATAAAAAAAAATAAAAAAAAAATACAAGAAACGTCATGTGCCATCAATTAAAGTCAAAGAGTTCCTTGAAATGTTAAAGGTATAAAATTCTCTGTTTTAATTTGTACATAACTTTGTGTTCAACTTTGAAATCTGTGTTTAACTTTGTCAGTTTATTTGTGCCTAGGAAGTCAAATTTGGTGTTCACCTGTTATAAACTGGATAATAGTAAAAGGTCACTTGAGAATTAGTCTTCGAAAGTCAATATAGTCTTGCTAGTGGATTTAATGTATAAATCACAAGTGAATTTATTCTATTGCTAGAAAAGCAGAAACTTTACAAAGCTGTTACTAATAAAGTTCTGTGGCTCAGTTAAAAAAATATATATATAAGTGTAGTGTGGCTACTTTTTAATTAGAGTGATCAAAAGCATATAGCATACACCAGATATTAGATGAAAACATTTTCTCTTCTAAATTAGAAGAAAAAAAAAAAGGCTTCCAGATGATTAAGATAAATGTGTTGACAACTTAAAAAAAATTTCTTGATGTGATTCTTGTCTGGAAGAAATCATGCTTAAAGTATGTATCTTGCAAGAATCACTGTGACTTGTGTCCTGTTTCATATGTGTTCAGCCCAACCTACCTTTATCTTTATAACTGAGTTCTGTAATTCAAATGAGTCACCAACTGTGACCATTTTCTTCATATTGATGATTCTAGTCTTTGTTTAAGAAACTTTGATTTTATAAAAGATGCATTTTATAAATAAAAGGGTAAAGAATTTTAATATTTTCAAGGTTTAGCCTTATTTTTTATATTTCTTTATTACAAATTAATAAAAATAGAAGTGACATTTTTATAAAGAAAAGGTTTTTCTTTATGAAAGGAATTAAGTGAATGTACTGGTATGAAAATATACATTTTCTGAAAGGTTTGCTTAACAATCCTGATAGCATATATTATACCTCTAGATATAATAATAATAATAACATCACTTGTCTAGAGATCACTATGTACCAAGCACTTCTAAGCGCTTTCCATATATTAAATAACTCATTCAACTTCACAGCAAGCCTATGATCTTGTGGGGGTCAGGGTGAGAGTATCTGTATATCGTAATTAAAATTTTATATAGAAATGATACACATGTACAATATAATTTTAATTAACTAATTTAGTTATTTAAAATATTTTCGTTTAAGTAATTTCATTCCTAAAATATGTTTATTGTTAATGTCTGCTTTCCTAGAATTCTAAAAGAGATCCATGTGTTAATCAATTCATATACACCCTAAATTTTAAACACACACGATAAAAACAGCAATATCTCTTTCTCCCTTAAAAATTGTTTCATGTGCATAAAGTCCATTTTTTAGTTTAAAAATGACTAAAAGAGTGACTTAATATTTAAAACTATGAAACATCAGAACAGGTTAAAAAAAAGACTTCATTCTCTTGTATGAATTCTCTGTGGTAAGAAAATCATGCTATCAAGTCTTCAAACACATAAAAATAAATGACATCTTTTTGGTAGTAAAAAAAAGTATTTTCCATTACTAAATTAATCATAACTTGAAAGTGAATTAAGATCAATGCCTGAGGGAAGCGGACTTGACCCAATGGATAAATAGGGTGTCCGCCTACCACATGGGAGGTCCGGGGTTCAAACCCCAGGCCTCCTTGACCCATGTGGAGCTGGCCCATGCGCAGTGCTGATGCATGCAAGGAGTGCTGTGCCACGCAGGGGTGTCCCCCGCATAGGGCAGCCCCACATGCAAGGAGTCTGCCCCCGCAAGGAGAGCCGCCCAGCACAAAAGAAAGTGCAGCCTGCCCAGGAATGGTGCTGCACACACGGAGAGCTGACACAAGATGACGCAACAAAAAGAAACACGACACCCGTTGCCACTGATAAGGATAGAAGTGGTCACAGAAGAACACACAGCAAATGGACACAGAGAGCAGACAACTGGGGGGGGGGGGAGGGAGGGGAGAGAAATAAGTGAAAAATAAATCTTTAAAAAAAAAAAAAAAAAAGATCAATGCCTGAAAGTGTTAACAAAAATTGGAATTCATTACCAGTTATTTGGCTCTCTTCTTTTTTTTTTTTTAAAGGAGGTATGGGAGATTTAACCCAGGACCTCATACATGCAAAGCAGGCACTCAACTCTGAGCTACACCTACTCCCTTGACTTTTTTTTTTTTAAAGATTTATTTATTTCTCTCCCCTTCTTCCCCTCCCCCCCACCCCAGGTGTCTGTTCTGTGTCTGTTCTTTGTGTCTTCTTTGTCCGCGGCACAGGAATCTGTGTTTCTTTTGTTGCGTCATCTTGTTGTGTCAGCTATCCATGTGTGCGGCACCATTCCTGGGCAGGCTGTACTTTCTTTCGTGCTGGGCGGCTCTCCTTACAGGGTGCACTCCTTGCACATGGGGCTCCCCTATGCGGGGGACACCCCTGCGTGGCAGGGCACTCCTTGCATGCATCAGCACTGTGTGTGGGCCAGCTCCACAGGGGTCGAGGAGAACCGGGGTTTGAACCACGGACCTCTCATGTGGTAGAGGGACGCCCTAACCACTGGGCCAGGTCTGCCGCCTCCCCTGACTTTTGAGAGATACATTCTAGTCAATATATGGAGAGCTATACAGTAAGGCATCTAACCTCAGATAATGGTCCTTATGAATCCAGCACTATCAAAACACAAGTTCTGTATCAAACAAACAATTATTCAAGACACAAAGTGTATGCTCTTTTGTTGACTAGAAAGAAATCAACAGACTTTTTTTGTAGCCTGAATGAAAATTTCCGCAAACTCATCCAACCCCACATTTGGCTTTTATTCCTTCTCATTCCCTGATTGGGATCATTCCTAGAAATCACAGAATGGACATGAATCTTCAGTTACTGGAAATGTACTCGGCTCTAATGATAAATGAATGACTGTTGGTGAGCTGATTTAGTGCGACCCCTGCCCTGAAATCAGCCTCAAAATGCTGTATTATAATTACTGGGTATGCAAACCAGAAGCCCCACCTGTGCCTTTGATCATGTGCATAAACCCTGAGATTGGTCAAGCACATACTCTGACAAAGTTTTTGCTAGTTTATGGCTTAAGGAGGAAAATAAGGAGTTGAGTCAGAAGACTAAATTGTTAAATACAGTCTGTATTCTGAGCTTTTCTTCCAATTTACATGGTTGTAAAAGGATGATATTCCTTTGTGAATACTCTCACCTCCCCTACGCCCCATATTTCCCTCCACCGGACCACACTATATCCAAAAGTCTGGGATCAATTGCCCAGGCCATGAAGGAATCTATGAAATGGCATGTTTTTCCTCAGCAAAAGCCAACCTCAGTATTGGATCTACCATTTAAAATTGCAACATGTGCTAGAAGTCATAGAATGTTACACTGTAACCAGAGTTAAAAAAAAAAACTTTATCATTGTACCAATGATCTCTTTTACTAACTGAAACAAAGTTGTAGATAAATGTGCAGAACAAAATCCTTAGCAACTCCAGTTAATCTTCCTTTATGGTAGCTTAATGGATTTAAAAATTAACAAGGTAACTCAATTGTATCTGGTTTAGTACTTGTAAACTGTCACTAGTATACATAACAATTTACAGATAAAGGAACAGTTCTCAAAGATATCAAGTAAATTTCCCTAGATAGTGTTTTCCACCTACTCAGGGCTTTTTTGTTGTTTCCTTCAAAGCATTGATCACAGATTGCAATTTATTCATTTGTTCTTAATTTTTTTGCCTGCCTTTCTTTAGCAGCATTTACACTCCTTAAACTTAGAAATTATATTGGTCTTGTATACCATTGTAGCCCCAGCATGTAGGATGTGCTTGCAAAATATTTGTCAAATGGTAATAATAATGTTGTTTGGGAAGGAACACTTATTTAGCATTTACAATGGGAACTAAATATTATGAATATCACTGTCATGCAAATCAAGGCCAAGCATGAATATGACTCATTTATGATCTGATTCTCATTTTAAAACATTTTAAAAATGCACATAGGTCTAGCTATAAGCAAGTGTCCTGTCTTTCTCTCCTGGTGAGACATCTTATACCCTACCCCACCTCTGCTGGTACCTACTACCACTTGTTTTCCTTTTTCTGTGCCATCAAGGAAATATGCAAATCGTGAGGAGAAGGGCTGCCATTGTAGAACCTACCAGGAAAATCACAGTTTTGTTCACCTGGTTCTTCCAATACTACTTTAATTTTTTTTTTTTTTTAGAAGGTACCAGAGATTGAACTCAGGACCTCATACAGGGGAAGCAGGCCCTCAACCAGAGCTACATCTGCTCCCTACTTTGATAATATTTTATAATCAAATAGTTTAATAATGTCCCTTACCAACCAAGAATGAATATCTGATTACAGAATATATAAATATGGGCCCCTCCTCAGGGATGGCAACACTTTCATCTTGAAATAATTTTAGTTTACAGATAAGGAACAATGATAGCAGAGAGAATTCTTATGTACCCTTCACCCAGCCTTCCCTAAGGTTGCCTCTTATTTAGCCATGGTCCTGACACTACTTTTTACCCTACCATATTCCCCCTGTGGTCACTTATGTTTTTCTTTGCCCCTCCAGGTCCCCACTCCACCTTCAACCCCTCTAACAGCCCCAGGAAGCTGACCTGGATGTATTTCTCCAGTGAGCTACCTTTCTCTCGGACTTCCAAACCTGATCAACCAATGAATACAACAGGAGACTGGAGGGCTAGCTATTTATCACCTACCCCCACCCCCATCTTCCCTGCTGAACAACCTTGTGACCTTCGCCATTCCCTCTATTCAGCTACAATTACTCTATCTGGGTTCCTGCTCCCACCCCTCTCCCTCCAGGCCTAGGAGTGGCAGGAGCCCTACCTGAGTCTATCACCATCTCTACCAGTTTTCCTTCTTTATCTGCCCACACCTTTAAAAACAATCCTTTATTAAATTCTATTCAATAACCCCAAACTGACTATGCTACCTTTTCTGACCAGTAACCTAACCAAAGTAATGTTGCTTTAAAATTGACTTTCTCCAAGGAAATATATCCATCTCTCCCACACATAAACTGGAATTTATTTACCTTAATGTTTTCTACCAAGAGGAACTACAAACCACGCTACTCATGAACCTGAATTCATGAACCAAGGCTTGTAACTAAATAATGTTTACATGTTTAGATAATGATTTCAAACCAAGCTTTTACTCCATGAATATCTATACTTTTATCCTCGTGAAGAGTCAAGAAACAATTATGGGGGGGGTATATGGGGGCCTCATTTTTTTTTAATGTAACATTTAAAAGAAAATGAAGAAGAAAAAAAGAAACAATTATAGCATAGCTCACACACTGTCATCTGTATTTGAAAATAACTCTAGTGATTATCAATAGGGTTTAAGCAGGAAGCTGGTTCTCTGGTACTAGCAGTATACAAGAGTTTGTCCTGAGCCACCCCACTCTACCCCCATGTCATTTGGTACTCATTCTGGCCATGAGACCGCTTCAGACAGAGAAGCCCATTTCAGCGAGGGGAAGACCTAGTCAGGAATTTCAGACTACTCTTCATACTTCCGAAACTTGATTTACAATGGAATGATTTTTTTTAAAGAGGAGAGGTGTGAGAAAAACAGGCATCTTCAGCCCCACAAATGGATTCAATATTTAGTTTTCAGGCTCAAAGTAGGGTAGAACAAGTCTCAAATTCTGTGCCTCATTTCTTTAGTCAGGTTCTTCATCTATCTAACCTTCTACAAGATGGCAAGATGAAAAGACAGTCTTGAAACCTGTAGCAACCACCCTGACAAAAACCAAGGGACCCAGGGGATTTAAGGAGCTGAGAGGTCAGAGTCAAAGGAAGCAGACTAATTTTCTGGCATGATGCCCAAAAGCAGAGACAGAATTATGAAAGGTGACAAAGTTGCAACCTGTGGGACTCCCATCTTGGATCCCCTGGGTAGCAGCCATCTGGAATATTTAAATCCTCTCCTAAAAAACCTCAAACTGAAATTTCTACCCTTCACCCACCCTCCCTCCCAAAATTAGGACTTAGTCTCCTCAAGTTAACATCTCCGTTTGGGTTATATAATATTCTCTAGATAAATTTTGATCTTTCTAAATGTTATATACATGAAATTAAAATCTGAAGTTTTTTAACATTTATACTTTAGAGGAAAGAAATGAAGATTTTATTGGAGAAAAACAAAAATATTTTGCCCAATGAAAAATTAAAGAAAGCATTTAAAAATTCCAAAATTAGGGGGAAAAATTTTCCTCTTAGAAGAGTATTTCTCTACTCTTGTACAATGATTACTAACTATAGAGGAAATTAAGCAACAAGTCAATTCTGATTCCTGGGCAGATGAAATTTGGCCACTCATAGAAACTTTTTTTTTTCAAACCCAGAGTCTACTGCATGATTCCAAAAAGCAACACACTGTATATGTAAATCTGAAATTTATTTCAGGTGACAGGATACCCACAGACTAAAAAATAAACATAGAATTAAATAGTACTCCCAAGTCCCAGCTTTATTTCCTAGCAAAGGCAGAAGCTTTAGCTGCCAAGTTTCATTTAGTCTGTATTAGTTTTCCATGTAGTCTATACTGTTCTCCTACCACCTTGTACTCCCCACTCAAATTTGAGAGCCATTTATAACAAGCAGGACTAAACCTATTTTTCAGTTGAATAATTTAAGTCTCAAAATGCTTTAGATGGATATACCCAACACAGAAAGTATGGAAAGAAAGAAGTGTAAGTAGGGCTTTTAATGATAAGCTTCTATAGATGAGAGAGGGGCAGGAAGGGAGTAAAAGAGGATGAATGAATCAATATACAAAAGAAAAACAGAAGAAGGTTTAACTTATCTTGAAAATAACTATTATTCAATTCGCCCAGGCTCAGTGAGGATTTGTGCCAAGCAATTTCATTCATTTCACAGTGCCTAGCACATTGCTGACTGTGTGATGAAAAATGCACATGGCAATACTATGTATACACAGGAAACAGAAACTCAAAGTGGCCAGACAAACTAGAAAGCAATGCAAGGTTTGGATCTTCATGTCAATAACATTTTCAAGTTATACAACTGGGGAAACAAATGAGATAAAATTTGTGCTACATCCATAGTCCAACCTGTTGTTTCTCTTTGAGTGCTAAAACTTTATTTGCAAAAGAAAAACTATGATTAGTTTAAAATATTTTAAATTATATACAATATAATTTTAAATACTAATAGTTTCATTGCTTAATATGTCTTCTTGAATTAAAAAGGTTACTGATTTAGGTAGTTTTCATTTATAATAGAAATATACCACTTGAATCCTTTAACACATAAGCACCAATTTGCTAGACTAAAGCTAAAGCTATCCTTGAACTTTTAGTGATGCCATATGCTTTTAAATTAACCCTTCTGAATACCATACAAAGCACATAATACATAGTGCTAGTTTATAACCGATTTAGGTTACTACTAAATACTCCCCTGGCAAGCAATGGGAAATAATGAAAACATGTATATTCTGAGAGCTCTATGAATCCCAAAATTTAACAATGATAAAATGGTAACTTGGGATAAGCAGTTATAATTTGACTATAAGATCTCAATGTCTACACATTTTAAATTGAACTAAAAGCTCTAAGGTCCTTTTCCTTTTGAAAAAAAAATCACACATTTTAAAATAATACCTAATGAAAGGTCTATTAAAATCACAATGGATCATAGCTGTCAACTTCAAACAGTGCCTCTCTCCTAAGGAGCTTAAGTTTACATACTGTTGCAAAATCACAAATGCAGATGCTACAAAGGGAACAACAAAGAAAAACAAATTTTATTCACAACACTTTGCATATAAACTTTTCCTTCTGGAGACTTGAGTGGAGTTGAAAATAAAGGATGCTAATATGCACATTATGCAGCACATCAAAAGAGAGAGAGAGAAAGAGAGAGAACACTTTAGTTGACTGAAAATGCATTTATCAACTGAAAAATCTGGGCAAATTCACATCCACTGTACTGCAAATTTACCCCCAAGTGACAGCAAAATACTATATGAAATGAAAAAAATTACATATTACTTAATCAATAGCTGATTACCTTTAAAACTTTGGGCTTCTTTTCCCTCTGGGGCCTCTTGTTTTCCTTTATAACCTAAAAAAAATCAAATTGCAAGATGAGCCTCTGTTTAAGAAAAAAAAATTAGCTTCCACCCCCCTAAATTTTTGGCTATTTCCCTGTAAATCTACTTATACCATTTTAAATCATCAACATGTTTGCTACGCAGAACCTATGCGCTTATGTAAAATGTATACTTTAAAAGTCACTGAAAAAAAGCCTTGCATAAAGATGAAGTAGGGAAATACCCTGTTTTCCCCTTAAAGTCTGTCTTAATTAGCCTCTGCATTCTTCACAGCGAAGCCCACGAGGTAGCCATCTTGCTTGCTTCTGCAGAGGAAGCCTCTACAGTGGAACAGTTCTGCAAACTGCTTTTTGGTATTATTATCATGGTGTTTAAAGGCAGCCCTGGCCTGCCAGCACTGTAGACGTGCTGGGCATGCCTTTTGCAAAAACAGCCCCACAAAGAGTGCAGCCAATGGCAATGCAGAGCTTAGCAACTCCAAAGTGATCTTCTCTGCCTAGCCCTTCCTAGACAAAGGATCTCCTGTGCGGCTCCACTCTCACCACAGGACACAGGCAGCCACAAGCTGCGACATGGAGTTCGCTGCAGAGGATCTGGTAGCGCCGAAATCACAGGAGGCTTCAGAAAAAAACAATGCACACAAATCCCCCAGGTCTCCACAATCGGATCGATGGCGGAGTCTCCCTGATTAGTAACCTCTCCGCAGCTCCGAGGGCATGTCTGCCTTGGGGGAGGGGTGCGCCGCGCTGCCTCCAACGTACAGGAGATATAACTGAGCTTAGGGGGCCATTTGGGCTTGCTTAAACTCTGGAAGGTATTGTGCATTTTTACTTTATAAGGCAAGGCTAAATATTGGCGATATTTAAGGCGGGGAGGTTATGTGAGGACAGTGTAGGCTCAGCTGTTGGGCTGCGTGTCTCATTCCTCGGGAACCACACCTCTTTGCAGCAGGCGCTTTGCCCAGAAACACAGCGATTTGATTACTGTCAATAAATGCCCAATGACAAAGGCGGATTAAAAAATAATAATAAAGCCACTTACAAGCAAGAGCACCAAATGAGGACAAGGAGAGGGGAATTCTGGCCACTCTGAGTGGCTGGAGAGAAGGGATTACTGTCTCCTGCTCTGGGTATTTTTGATGACTTTCATTTCCTATCAGAACAGATTCTCACCTTTGGGACAAAAGGTGTACCTTTAGTTCCTCTCTCCCAAATCATCAACTGTCACTGATCGTCCCTCCACAGAGCTGCCAGGCAGCCCCCACGTGGAGCCGGGTGTGCATCAGGCTGGCAATCAGACAGACTCATCCACTTGCCTAGGAATGGGACTGGAGCCAGGGCTGGAACTAGTAATCACCTCCTGCGCACCTGGACTGCTCCCACACCCAATGGGTGCAAGGCACTAGGAGAGCTGGACACCATAACTGGCATCTCCCAGACATTGGGAAAGGCAGAACCAGAGGAGTCTGGCTCCATGACTTGCAACGGGGTGGGTGCAGCAGCAGAAACAGAGCAGCTGCATGAGCTGGCAGGGCTCAAGGTCACTGCCAAAATGCAATGCAGCCGACTGGTCACAATTCCATCACAGCCACCTTGACAGCTGCACTAGTCTTGGGAAGACAGCTACAGACCTAGCCTTACAGGGCCAAAGTTTCAGCAGCACATTTGGGGGGTTGGCAGGCGGGCCTCCCTGTCTGTTAAGCCAATGATGGGTTTTCCACTTGCAGTTGGATTCAGAACAGATTCCCACAACCAGGAATTGGGAAAAGAGCAAAGACCGGAAGGCCTGCATTTCATCACCCTTGATTCCTAGCCTTTCAGTTGGCCACAAAAGCATGCTTTTCTTATTGGAACGGGAAGTCAAGCATGCCATGTTTTCCCACTTTTAAACTACCTCGCCCCCACCCATCCCACCCAAAATTTTTTTAAAAAATTCATTTAAGAAAAAAATCTACTGGGGTGTGGCGGTGTTCTCGACTCTTCCTAAAACAGGTATAGCAAAACCAATAGATTTTGACATAACCACACCCACCAGCACAACTTCAAACACACTTAAGCCCATGTCATCTCAAGGCACTAGAGCTCTCTGTGAGTAAAGAAGCAACCATGAAATGGTTTGAAAACCAGGATCGAATACACAAGGTTTTGAAAAGGGGTGCAAAACCTTTTTAGCCTTACATTTCTTCAAAGTGCTTTGCATTTCAATTACAGACGACCCCTCCCCCCTTGAATACTTGAGTATAATTTTTAAAAAGCATCAACTTTTTTTTTTCAGACCAATTAATCAGTTTTTAATTTAGTGACCATGAGTATATTATGACATAATGGTAAATTATAAATCAATCCACTACCTGAGTGATTCATATGTTTGCCTCAATAAAATAAAATAAAATCAGACTCAGAGACTGAACATCCACATTGACAAGTTCATTTTTAAGAACCCTACAGACAGGCATTTTTACTGCATGGGATGCACATGAAGCCACACAAAATTACACTTGTCTGCCTAAGCAAAGCTGGAACATCTGTGCGCACAGTTCTGTAAAATTAGTTAATAAATAAAGCCTAAATTCATCCCAGCTAAATATGAGGACTAACATGATCTCCAAGTAGCTATCTGATGCCCCCTTGAAGCTGTGTGCTTCTTTGCACACACAATACATTGGTAACCTCTATTGGATGTGACCACCTGTTTCAAATCCTTTACTTTGATGGTCTCAACTCAGGACTTAGGTGACAACAAGCTGTGATGAGAGAATAATCAGAAATTACTATCAGAGAGATTACAGGTCAAGAGAGCCATTCTCATTACCTTACTATTTAGGTGGAAATGCATACAATAAAATCCTTTTGAGAGAAATTCAGATCAGAAGCCATGAAACTTTGCCTTGTAGTCCTAATATTTTGAATCCACCTTTGTCACTTAAATCTATTTGTTTTCCCACAAGGAATCATGACTTTGAATTATATGAGTTGATATTACTTTTACAATAACTCAATATTATTTCACATATTACGAAATGAGGTCTACTTTCTCTTTTAAGAACAACAGAATTATATGACTATAAAGAAACTTACAGAAAAGTTAACAGGCTCAAAGACTTAACTCAGGTTAATCCACCACTGAGAAATTGACCTGGGCCTCATTCTAATCATCCACACTGCTCTCTCACAACCCCACTTCATTTTCAACACTCCACAATATACATTTGTAAATATCCCCAAATAACTTTGCTTTAGGTTGACTCATGCACCCAAACAAAAGGCATGTTCTTAATCCCCTTTCTGTGGGTGTGAACCCATTTGTAAACAGTATCTTGGAATATGTTAAAGTGAGTCAGGGTGTGGACTCATTTGTGAACAGGATCTTGAAAATCCTTGAGAGTGTGACCAAGTAAATCCAAGAGGGTCTTAATCCTTATTATTGGAGGCTTTATAAAAAGAGGAAATAGACGAAGTCAGAGAAAGGCCCAGGAAGAAGCCTGAAATCAGTGGAAACTGGAAGAGCAAACATAAGGAAAAAAGAGATGGTCATGCCACAGGAGGTAGAGATGCAAGGCAAGGAACCCCAAGGATGGCAAACAAAGACGAGAATACAGCTTTGAGAGAAAGCATGGCCTTCCCAACACCTTGATTTTGGACCTCTAACTTCTAAAACTGTGAACCAATAAATTCTTGCTGTTTAAGTCAACCCATTGTGGCATTTTTGTCATAGCAGCTCTGGCAAACTAAGACAAATCTTAAATGTCTTCAAAGACACATGGTACACCTTTTAGGAGAGGATATTAGTAGCTTGAATATCTAGATTACTATTTTACTCAATGTTACATTCAGTGTGTCTTTTTAAAAACATGTTTTATGTCATCAGAGCTAAATTTATGAATAATTTCAAATTTTGACTCTAAGTACAAGCAATTCTGTATCCATAAGAAACTAGATGACACAAAACAACTGCCTAGATTAAAACATCAGCAGTAGCATACTAGGAGTTTTCTTCCAAATTAATTGCAGGAGTAATTCTCCATTCATCAAGATCTGCCACACACTCCTCTCCTACAAAACCCCTCTATATACTAGCAATTTGGGGGAAGCTACAATTTTTGCAGTGATATATGGGTAAATACATTCCAGATACCATCTTTTGTAAACTACCATTTTATTAAGAATAAGAAAAGGGCATTACGTTGTTTTCACAATGCTAATGGAGACTTTAAAGTTAATTTAGTTTTATTTCCTATGAACATGGGAACCCAAAAGACTAACTTTGGTGACTTCCTGATTGATTGGGTTGACCAATAGTGCCAGGGAAGGTGGCTGATTCCCCTGACAGCCCTTTCCTGGCCTCCCTCCCCTCCTTCCTTCCCCAGAAGATTATCTAAGGCTTATCTACCACAGCCCCTTTTCCTCCAAGTGGCCATGTATACCAGGTGTCCACCCCACCCCCTCTACCAGTCCTGATTACTCCTGGTGAAAACAGCTGCTCTTCAATGGCAAGAATTAAGGAAGGAGTAAGCAGATGATTTTCAACAGTTGCCAAATGAGAATTATACAACTATAGACAATGCCAGAGGCTAAAGAGATTGAAATATCACCTCCCCCATTTCTCTATTCTTATAAGCACTAACTTGAAATTGGCAAGACAATTTGATTAGTGTCTAGATCCATAATTTGGAAAAAGACCACCTATAACAGGAGCCGGGGGTTTTGCCTGAAACACGGTGATCACAGAAGTTCATACTTAGAACACTTTCCCCTTTAGTGAACAATATATTGACATTTGCTTCTTATTACTGCTAGACTATCCTGTGCATATAATCAATAAGATTTTTTAAAAGAGAGCTCTGTACCTTTGAGCTCCTTCTCTTTGTCATTCATCCTAAGTAGACGTCTCTAGATAATGTTGTATGCTCACTTTTTGGATGATCTAATTATCTAACCAAATCTAATAGAAAAATCATAAAAATCAGTTTTTTTAAAAAGCTCAGTGCATTACACATACACACTCACAAATATGCTCGCAAACACACACAATTTCCCCCTGATAAAGACAGATCTAGGCATCTCCTAAGTTTAGCAAAAACAAACTTCTTAATTTTCTTGAACTGACTTTAAGACACCCAACCATACATCCAAAAATGCATTATTTAAAATTTATTAATTCGTTTTTACAATAACTCTCACCATTTAATAGCCAGAAACCCTTAACATAGTTTAATAAATGTTGGGCACCTCCCATATGCAGACATGGTGTTACCATATAAGCAGAAAGGAGATTCTTGTCCCCAGGGACTCACCATCTCATGAGGACACAAACAAACAAACAGATAATCATAATGCAGTGAGCCCCAGGAAACTAGGAAGGGCACAGAAAAGACTTCCCAGAGGAAGTAACATTTTCACTGAAACCTAGATATGCCATCATTTGGGTGGTAAGGCTGGTCATTGAGCGTCCATGTAAAAAGTTGTCATCAGCTTAGTTCTCTATGATTCCAGTTTGAAATGTTAATTATTTTGGTTCCTTCCTTCTATTTTTCATAACTGGTCCTTCGAAAAGTCAATAATGATGCTCTTATTAAGTTGGTCATTACAAATACCAGCTATCTTTGCATACGGAAGAACTAATGAGAGCTGATTAGCTTGTCCTAGATCTGAAAATCCTTATAATCCTTGAAAGCACCCTGTATACAAGTGTCCTAATGGGAGAAAAGCAGTATTATGATGTGGGTATGGGTGTTTTGTTGAGATGAGATCAGTTTATTTAGGAAGGATAAACGTCATTAGATTCTGAACTCATTTACTAGAGTCTCACACCATTTGTGGAGGTGCAAGATTTGTCTGCCTAAAAACAAGTTACTCTCAGCTGGATAGCTCTGTACTGGACAGATGACTCTGATGTTTGGAAGTAAAGGGATGCGCTCTTTTGATTCCAAAAATAGAACATAAACCTACTATGCTCAAGTACTGTTGAATGACTGGAAGATCTCAGGCTCAATGAAGACTTCTTTTCTATGGAGCATAACTTAGAAAGAAGAAAGGAATTACGTTTTTCAGGGGAAACAAAAAATAATACTTTTTAAAATTGCCATTGCACCCATAATATTTATAATAATAGAAAGTCTAAAATTAAATTTTTTCCTGATTTCCAAACACTTATTCAATGGGCACATTAACTCTTCTTGCTTCCAATAAAATAAATATATGGTTACTGACATTCTTACTAGAGACACTTCTAAATTGCTACCATTTCTGTGTCTGAAGAGGATCCTTCTGAGACTTTCAATGTGTACCTCCTTAGGATGCCTGGTAAGGTCAGTAAAGGATAGATGTGCCCTAACAAAAAAAAAACAAAAAAAGTAATTTTTCACCATAGGCCCCTTTAAAAAGCAGAAGGAATGGAGATCAACTTAAAATTGTGTAGGCTGTGCAAATTTAAATGAAAAAATTGCCTATCATTATTATGAATGTTTTAGCATGAACAATTGTAACAGTTGTTTCCATAGATACTTGTTCTTAATGACTAGTTAAGAAAAAGTGACATCTTCAAAAGTCTATTTGATATACCTGACTTCCAAACTTATTCAATGGGCACATCAACTTCCGCTGCTTAAAATAAAATAAATTAATTTTTTTCCCCCTATTTGGTTAATTCATTGTGTTTTTTGGTGTGTCATTCGCCATGCGGGGCCTGTCCTTCACAGTACAGGTATGGGACGCCTTTTTTCTTTTTTATACCAGGAGGTCCTGGGGATTGAACCCAGGTTTTCCATATGGTAAATGGGATCTCAAATGCTTGAGCCACAGCCACTTCCTGATGAATAACTTTTTGACCTTCTTACTCTATATTTATAAATTGTGAATTGATACTTTCCTTGTCTACCACAAACATGAGTTCTTTCAGGCACATCATTGGAAAATAAATCAAACAGAGAGTAGGTCAAACTGCATACTGTGGTTAAATCTCTAACTTTATGAAAATATATGCATATTTCTTTAGGGGTACTTTTGTGAATCATCATAATAAATCAAGGATTAGTGGGTTCGGGGGCAGGGAAAGGGATCACTATACCTGACAGTTCCCTTTACTACTTACCAAGCATGTGATGACAGAAAGTGGCTTTGGATGTTTTGAAAAAAAGTATTATTCCCTCCTGACTAATATAGATAAAAATTTTCTTATACAAAGAACAATATGTCCTCGATGAAATTCAAATCTTAATGATGTTATTAACTATAGAACTTTGAACAAGTTATAATCTCCTATAATCTCAGTGACGGACAATGATGATGTTAAGGTTAAGTGTATTGATGGATTTGAAAACCATGTGATATGATACCTGACTTCCATTTGGTTCAATCACAGCAATGGGAAACCATGGCTGTCACTAATGAAGAAAACCATGTATAAGCAAACAATTTAATGAGCAATTAAAAATCACTTAATATAAAAGTTGCAGATATTCATAGCACACAATATTTTGGGATATTGGAATCTCTCGCCAGATAATTCTAATATTAAACAATATTGGTGCCTAAGAGATGGGGACATGCTAATTCTGTGCTAATTCTACCATACCATCATAACATAATCCTACATTTATTATTTAAAAAGAATATGAAACTTTCATTTCCACTGTTAATAGAAATGGTAATTTGAAACAACTCTCCTGCTGAAGGCAATTAGAAAGGTTGGACAAAATATAAAGTTATCTGCTTGAAAGCAGAGGAGAGTGAAAAATTATCATGATAGTAAAGAATTATCAGGCCAGGATTCAGAGGGAATGAGGTGCAAAGAGGATAAAAATATGATAAGAAAAAATTAAAAATTGGGAAGAAGAGCTGAAAAAAAATTAAAGGAAAATGTACCTTGAAATCAAAATATATCAGCAGTGGAACTGGCTAGCTCAAAAAGTTAAATATTTGATGTATGTTTTAAAAATGTATATATATATATATATATATATATTTTTTTTTTTTTTTTTTTTTTTTAATTCATTTATCCCTCCCCCTCGTGGCTGCTTTCTGTTCTCAGTGTCATTTGCTTTGTGTTCTGTGTCTGCTCTTCTTCTCTTTAGGAGGCACCGGGAACTCCCATGTGGGAGAGAGGCACTCAATCATCTGAGACACCTCAGCTCTCAAAAATGTATATTTTTGCACAATGAACCTTTAAAATCATAACAAACCAGGACACCAAACAAGACGGTGGCAGAGTAAGGAGTTCCTAGAGTCAGCTCCTTCTGCAGGGCAGTTAGTAAACACCCAGAGCTATCTGAAGCACCAGTTTGGGGGCTCCAGGAGACCAGAAGAGCATCCTCCAGCATCCTTGAAACCTGCAGCATCCTTGAAAGAATGGAAGGAGGAGACTGCCCGTTTTGCAGAGAAGATTAGTAAGTAGAGCACTCCACACCATGGAGGCCAGTGCCCATCCTCCACTGCAGGCACAAGCCACCTCGGGAGGTATTTCGCAACTGGAACTGGAAGCTCCACTTCCCAAAAATGGGGAAGGACGAGATGGTTGGACACCAAATTCAACTACTGATTAGTAAATTCAGTGGGCTAAAGTATAATCGAATGAACAGCTGAAGTTTGAGCCTATCCAAGTCAGAAAGAGGGTGGCAGCTGCCATCTTAACTCCATGTCTGTTAAGAGGAAGCTGGGAGGACTGAAAATCAGTGTCGGAGGGGACTGGCTTCTTTCCATCCAGATCAGATTGAAGCTCTAGCCTAAGCCCCACACCCACCTCCAGCAGGGAGGAAACTGGGGGGGGACCTGCACCAGCCTCTCCAGGAAACTACAGGGCATGCTGCAGAGGCCAGTGATCATCCTACTTTGGCAGTGCAAGGCACCCCAGGAGCTATTCTGTGGCTGGAACTGGAAGCGACATTTACCAAAAACAAGCTGAAGTTTGAACCTGTTCAAGTCGGAAAGAGGCTAGTGGCCGACACTGACTCCACCCCCAGCATGAGAGGATGCCTGGTTGACCAAAAATCACAGTGATGGTAAGAACCAGTTTCTTTCACTCAGATAGGCCTGCAGCCCTAGCCTAGGCTTCAGCCCCACCTCTGGTAGGGAGGAAGCTGGCGGGCTCTGTACCAGACTCTCCGGATAACTGCAGGTACATTTGATTGGCACACACTGAATAATTGTGAGAAAACCAGGGCAAATGCTGTCATCTTTGACCCACACTGCATAGATTGCTGCCCATATCTGCAGATCCATCCTCGCCTCAAGCAGGGTAAAAAGGGGCATTAAGCTTCATCAGCCTCTCTGGACAACTACATTCTAGGCCTGCACAACTTGGATTATTCCACATGACTGAGCTCTCTGTCCCTGCCCCTGACAGAGAAAGTTTGAAGAAGCTTCATCGGTCCCTGGGGCAATGAGGACAGCTTGAGTCTCCACAGCATATAACACCAACTATATCCTTGGCTCCAACTGTACAACCAACTAGGGAGAAAGGGCAGAAAGCCCTAAACTAAAGAGAAAAACTACACCCAAATAAATACTCTAGTAATCCAGATGCCAAGACACCAACAAAAAATTACAATCCACAGGAAGATAGGACCCAGTTAAAGGAAAAAGATAAGCCTCAGATCACATAAAGGAGTTGAGACAACTAATCATAGACATTCAAACCAATCTCCTTAATAAATTCACTGAGATGGCTAAAGAGATTAAGGATATTAAGACATTGGATGAGCACAAAGAAGAATTTGAAAGCATGCATAGAAAAATAGCAGATTTTATGGGAATGAAAGATGCAATAAATGAAATTAAAAATACTTTGGAATCATATAATAGCAAATTTGAGGTGGCAGAAGAAAGGATTGGTGAGCTTGAATAAATAGCCTCTGAAAGTGAACATACAAATGACCAGATAAAGGAAAGAATGGGAAAAATTGAACAAAGTTTCAGGGAACTAAATGACAGCAAGAGATGTGCAAACATACTTGTAATAGATGTCCCAGAAGAAGAGGAGTGAAAAGGGGCAAAAGGAATAATTGAAGAAATAATGGTAGAAAATTTCCTAACCCTATTGAAGGACATAGATATTCATGTCCAAGAAGCACAACCTACTCCCTTCTGAATAAATCCTAATAGACTGACTCTGAGACACATACTAATCAGAATGTCAAATTCCAAAGACAAAGAGAATTCTGAGGTCAGCAAGAGAAAAGCAATGCATAACATATAAGGGATGCTGAATAAGATTAAGTACTGATTTCTCACCAGAAACCATGGAGCTAAAGAAGATAGTGGTATGATATATGTAAAACACTGCAAGTGGGAAGCAGATGTGGCTCAACTGATAGAGCATCCATCTACCATACAAAGAGTCCATGGTTTGATCCCCAGACCTCCTGACCCGTGTGGTAAACTGGCCCACGTGCAGTGCTGTCGCACACAGGGAGTGCCGTGCCACACAGGGGTGTCCCTGTGTAGGGGCGCCCCATGTGCTAGGAGTGTGCTCAAAGGAGAGCAGCCCCGCGAGAAAAAAGCGCAGACCTCCGAGGGGTGGTGCCGCACATAGGGAGAGCTGACGCAGCAAGATGACCAACAAAAAAGAGACACAGTTTCCCAGTGCAACTGGAAAATGCAAGCGGATGCATAAGAACACACAGCAAAAGGACACAGAGAACAGACAATGGGGAGGAAGGGGAGAGAAATAAATAAAATATATCTAAAAAAAAAAAAGATAAAACTTCTAGCTGAGAATCTTTTTTTTTTTTAAAGATTTATTTATTTATTTAATCCCCCCCCCCCCCAACTAAGAATCTTATACCCGGCAAGATTCCATTTCAAAAATGTGGTTAATTTAGAATATTCACTGATAAACAGAATCTGAGAGAGTTTGTAACCAAGAGACCAGCTTTGCAGAAAATACTAAAGGGTGTGCTACA
The DNA here is from genome assembly GCF_030445035.2 of Dasypus novemcinctus. NCBI lineage: Eukaryota > Metazoa > Chordata > Mammalia > Cingulata > Dasypodidae > Dasypus > Dasypus novemcinctus. The sequence goes on along the minus strand of NC_080678.1, from coordinate 77,524,558 downwards.
GCCTGAAAGAAAAGACAGGAGACAGAGCCCTGAAAGAGAATCCAGAAATGAAGATTGTATCTAAAAAAGTAACTAAAAGTGTCAAAAGGGGGGATGAAAATAAAATATGACAAAGTCCAAATATTCAGGACTAACCAACAATGTAAAGCACTTGTATTCAGAATACTACAATGCATTGTTAAAAGAAATTTTAAAAGTCCAAAGTAATTGGAAGAACATTCCATGTTCACAAATTGGAAAACTAAATATCATTAAGCTATCAGTTCTACTCAAATTGATAAACAGATTCAATGCAATCCTGATAAACATTCCACCACCATTTTTAAAATAAATGGAAAACACGATTATCAAATTTATTTGGAAGGGCAAAGAGTCCTGAATAGCCAGAAACATCTTAAAAAGGAAAAGCATCTCCATACTTTAAATCATATTACCTAGCTACAGTGATAAAAACAGCATGGTACTGGCATAAAGACAGACACATACACCAATGGAACCAAACTGATGGTTCAGACAAACCATCACATGCATGCTCAAGTGAGTTTTGACTAGCCTCTCAAACCCACACAGCTTGAGCAGAACAGTCCATTCAAATGATGCTGAGAGAACTGGATATCCATAGCCAAAAGAAGGAAAGAGGACCCCTATCTTACAACTTATACAAAAGTTAACTCAAACTGGAACAAAAACCTAAATATAAAAGCAAGAACCATAAAGCTTCTAGAAGACAATATATCTTCAAGCCCTGGTGGTAGGTGGTGGATTCTTAACAGAGATACGAGGAGGACTGAGATGGACTACTGAGGTTATTGTATATAGAAGTTTTAATTAGCTTTAGTGTAAAAGTGTAGAAATGTACAGAGCTGATAATAACATGTTATAGTAAGTAACAGCTGATATATAAATGGGGATGTGGCTGAAATGGTAGTCTAGGGATGTAAATGCCAACTGACAGAAAGCTAAGTAATCATCTAGGGACTGAATAGCGCAGTAAACCCAGAGGTGGGTGAGAATTGTGGTTGATGGTACAAATAAAAGAATGTCCTTTATGAGCTAGAGCAAATGTACATCGCTATTGCAGGGTGGTGGGGATGTGGAGAAGCATGGGAAAAACACAACTGGAGTGACCTATGGTCTGTGGTTAACAGTAATAACGTAAGATTCTTGCATCTATGCCAAAGATGTACTGTGTTGATAATGGGGGAGTATAGAAAATGTGTGCTAAATGTACACTATGGACCTAATAATAATAGGATATTAAATCCTAATCTATAGCAAATGTAACAAATGCTCCACCACAGTGTGCTGTGTTTATAAAGGGGTGCTGTTTGGGAATTCTGAACAATGTATGATAGTTTTAGAAGTTTACGACTTCTGTCATAAAAATATATTTTAAAAAGAATAATAGGGTGGGTTGGGGGAAAAATACACCAATATGAGATAAGGACTGTAATTAGTAGTAAAACTTTGACAATATTCTTTCATAATTTATAACAACTGTCTCAGGACAATGCAAGGTGTTGGTGGAGGATTGATGTATTGGACCCCTGTATGATGTTATACATGTATGCTTTGTAAGTTCACAACTTTTACTATATATTTATTGTTTATGTATGTTTATGTATAAATGATATAAAAATAATAATAGGGTAGGTTGGGGAAAAATACTTTGCTTAGTAGTAATATTTTGAGAATATTCTTTAATCATTAGTTAAAGGTGTTTCACAACAATGCAAGGTATTGCTGGTAGGGTGAAGTATGAGAGCCATGTATGATTATGTTTGTTTTGTAAGTTCACAACTATTATTATACACGTATTGTTTATGTATGTTCATGTATGAGTGAATATTTCAATAAAATTTTTTTAAAAAAGAAAATTTAATGTTTTCTAAAATCACAGATGTACTGGTAATATTTATTTACTTTAGGGATTATATGAAACTATGGGGCATATAAAGTGAGAATTAAACTTAATTTCTATTAATAATTATGATTCATTTTGGTACTACTGCTGATCGTTTTGCTATACTTTTCAGTACAGTTTTTTTATTTTTATGTATATGAATATTATATAATTACCCTGTTAAAGCTCCTTCATATTATATTTATCAAACAGATTTTGTAAACTTGAGAAAGGATATTAAAATTCTGGATTTTTGTTAAATAAAAATCATAACAAAACATCTCTTTCAACATTTCCCAAGTCAAGACAGCAGCAAATCTAGGTGTGACTATCCCTCAACCAGTCCATCTCTTGGTCCTGCTCTTTCCAGCCTCCGAGTCCTTTACATTTTGACTCATTGCTCTAGATTAGGGACACAGTAGATAAAAGGAGCACATGCCAAATAAATAATAGGTTTTAATCTCAAATCAACTGTGTGGCTTTAGACAAGTTACTTGGTCTCTCTAAGCCTCAGAGTCTTTGTTTATAAACTATGGGAAAGAATCCATATTTCCGTATTTCATATGACTGTTATTAGGATTAAATGAGACAATGAGCAGGTTGGTGCACTCAAAATATGATAGCACTGAAGCAGATGTGGCCCAAGCAACTGAGCTCCCGACTATCACATGGGAGGTCCATGGTTCAGTTCCTGGTGTGCCTCCTGAAAACAGACAGTGAGCTAATGGGCGGGCGTGGTGGGCTGACACAGCAGGATGACACAACAAGAGAGACAAGAAGAAAAACATAATGAGAGATACAATAGACCAGGGAATGGAGGTGAGTAAGCACCTCCCTCCTACATCACAGGTCCCAGGTTCAGTTCCCTGTACCTTCTAAAGAAACAAAGAAGGGAAGTGGATGTGGCTCAAGCAATTGGGCTACTATATGGGAGGTCCAGGGTTCGATTCCCGGGGCCTCCTGGTGAAGGTAAGCTGGCCCACGTGGTGAACTGGCCCACACAGTGAGCTGGCCTGAGCGGAGAACTGGACCATGAGAAGTGCTGGCCTGCATCAAGTGCTAGCCCATGCAGAAAGCTGGCACAGCAAGATGATGTAACAAAAAGAGACACAGAGGAGAGACAATAAGAGATGCAGCAGACCAGGGAGCTATGGTGGTGCAAGAGATTGAGAACCTCTCTCCCACTCCGGAAGGTCCTAGGATTGATTCCTGGTGCTGCCTAATGAGAAGACAATCAGACACAGAAGAACGCACAGGGAATGGACACAGAAAGCAGAGGGCAAACACAAAAAACTATGGGGGGGGGGGGGAGGAGAAATTATTTTTAAAAAGAAATGGAAACATTAAAAAAAAAAAAAAGAAACAAGGAAGACAACAGATACAGCAAATGCAAACAAGGACGAGACAGGAGAAAATAAATTTTTAATAAGCCAAACAAACAAAAACACCAGGATATTATACACTCAATATATGATGGAGTTCTGGACATTTAGTAAGTACTCACTATGTGATAGTTGTTATATAACCCTGTCAGATATCAAACAATGTTACTACATTCTAGTTCCACCTCTATGATCAGTTTTATTCCATTCAACTAACATTTGTTTGATGTGTACTATATATGCCAGGCACTACATATGGAAAGGAATGAAGGGGGAGAAAAAAATTCTAGGCACTTCAGTCAAGCCATTGACATTTTCTACGTGGTGAAAGGTAATGTTCACTCACAATTTGGGATGACAAGATAAAAGTAAAATGAGTTGAGCAAAGCAACCAAAGAAAAAATAGATAAAATGGATTTCATCAAAATTGAAAATACTGCAGAGTGGGTGTAGCTCAGTGGCTGAGTGTCTGCTTCATAATATGAGGTTGCAGGTTCAATCCCCAGTACCTACTTAAAAAGAAAAAAGTTTGTGCTTCAAAGGACACTAACCAGAAAGTGAAAGACTACACACAGAATAAAAACAAATATTCATAAATCATATAGCTGATAATGGCCTAATATCCAGAATTTATGAAGAACTCATAACTTAACAACAAAACACAAATAACTTGGGGAACAGGTGTGGCTTAAGCAGTTAAGCACCTGCTTCCCACATGGGAGGTTCCAGGTTTGGACCCTGGTGCCACCAAAAAACAAACAATAAGCAAACAAATGAAAAAACCTACTCACGGGAGCTGATGAGCCTCAGTGGTTGAGGGCCAGCTTCCCACATACAAGGTCCTGGGCTCATTCCCAGGCCCTAGTACCATAAAACAACAATAATAACAAAAACTCGATTTAAAAAAGGACAAAGGGATGGCCCAGGGAAAGGAGAAGATAAAAGCATCAATGAGGAGGAACACCCTGGAACATACCAGACAGACTTGAAATAAAAAGGGTCCTAAACATGCTCACATACGAAAGGAAAACATAGACAAAACCTAAAGGAAATCAGGGGAGAAAAGATGAAGACAAACTGAATATCAATGAGATGAAAATTACGAAAAAGGAACCAAACAAAGTTGAACACCAAAATTAACAGAAATTAAAAATTCCCTAGAGGGGTTCAATCCTGCAGATTGGAGCTAACAGAAGATTCAGTGAACTTGAAGATGTCAGTTGAAATAATTAAATCTCAGAAGCAAAAAGAAGAAAAACAGAGTCTGAAGAACTCCAAACAGGATAGACTCAAACAGATAAAAAATTAAATAAATCAAATTTTGGGAAGCGGATTTGGCTCAACAGATAGAGCATCCACCTACCACATGGGAGGTCCAGGGTTCAAACCCAGGGCCTCCTGACCTGTGTGGTTAGCTGGCCCGCACACAGTGCCGATGCGTGCAAGGAGTGCCCTGCCATGCTGGGGTGTCCCCTGCGAAGGGTAGCCCCACGCGCAAGGAGTGCACCCCGTAAGGAGAGCACCCAGAGTGAAAAAAGTGCAGCCTGCCCAGGAGTGGCGCTGCACATACGGAGAGCTGCACAACAAGATGACACAACAAAAAAAGAGACACAGATTACCAGTGCCACTGACAAGAATACAAGCGGACACAAAAGAACACACAGCAAACGGATACAGAGAGCAGACAACCAGGAAGGGGGGGAAGGGGAAATTTTTTTTAAAAATTAAATTTTTAAAAAAGATTCATACCATGGCATATAATAATCAGACTGTCAAATGACAAAGATAAATGAGAATTCTGAAAACTGCAAGACAGAAATGTGTCGTGAGACTCTCTTGACTTATTGAGTCAAGAGAGACTCAATAAGATTAAGTGCCAATTTCTCATTAGAAACCATGGAGGCAAGATAGTAGGAAGATATATTTAAAGTGCTCAAAGTAAAAAACTGCCACCCAAGAATTCTATATCCAACAAAACTGCCTTTCAAAATTGAGGGTAAGATTAAGACATTCCCAGATAAAAGTGTAGGGAGTTTGTCACTACTATAAAGAGAGCTCTGCAGGTTGAAAGGAAAGGACACTAGACAATAGATCAAAGCTCCAGGAAGAAATAAAGCTCTCGGGTCAGAATAACAACACAGGTAATTACAAATGTAGTGTTCTTGTGGTTTTGGTGGGTGTGTAACTCCACTTCTTAGTTCCTAAAGTACTTCCTTAAACACAAATGCGTGAAATACAATATGTTCCCACAATGAAAACCAAGCAAAGCAAAAGAAAACAAAACAAACTAACAAATAAACAAAAAACATGATCCTGGTTGGGATCTAGTAACGGAGGAGAAAGAAAAAACACAAAGAGACATTCATTATTGGGACATATGAAAAAATTGGAATACAGATGGTAAGCTTTTATCAATGTTAAATTTCTTTAATTCAATAATGGCATGTAAGGTGATTACGTAAGTGAATATCCTAATCTTAGGAATTGTACATGGCAGTGTTAAGTGTTCAAGAAGTATGATGTGTACAGCCTACACTCAAATGTTCAGAAAATGCATAGATAGAAAGAATGATATGATGAATGTGGCAAAAATTAAAATTGGTGGATTTGGGTATCGGGGGGATAGAGGTATGTTGGAGTTCTCTGTATGGGATTTGTATTATTTTTGTAGCTGTAAGTGTGAATGTATTTCAAAATAAAAGTTTTGAAAATGGACTTGAATACATATTTCTTCAAAGAAGATAGACAAGTGGCCAATAAGCACATGGAAAGATGCTCCTCATTAGGGAAGTGTAGAACAAAACCACAATAGGATACCCTTTCACGTCCAAAAGATGGCCAGGATCAAAGATAATAATAAGAATATGTGGAGAAATTGAAACCCTCATACCCTGAGATGAATTTCAAATGATGCAGCAACTTTGGAAAACAATTAACAGTTCCTTAAAAAGTTAGACAGTTACTATGACCCAGCAATTTCACTCCTAGATATATTACCCAAGAGATATTAAAACACACAAATTTTGTACACAAATTTTTATAGTTGCATTATTTATAATAGCCCAAAAATGGAAACAATGCAATGTCCATCACCTAATGAATGGATATACAAAACATGGTTTATTCACACAATGAAATATTATTCAGTCATAAAATGGAATGCAGTATTAATCTCTGGTACAACATGGATGAACCTTGAAAATATTATACTAAGTGAAAAAAAATCATAAAGGGCCACATATTATGTGATTCCATTTATATGAAAAGTCTAGAATAGGCAAATCCATAGACACAGAAATTAGGTTAGTGGTTACCCGGGGTTGGAGGTTGGGGGATGGGGAGTAACTGCTTAATGATTACAAGGTTTCTTGTAATGTTCTGAAATTAGATAGTGGCAAAGTTTGCACAATCTTGTGAATAAAGAGCACTGAATAGGGTGGATTTTTTTTTAAGATTTAATTTATTTATTTACATCCCCCCACACCCCGCCACTGTTTGCACTCGCTATCTGCTTGTCTTCTTTTCAGGAGGCACCAGGAACCGAACTGACGGGGATCCCATGCTGGAAGGAGGTGCCTAATCACTCGAGCCACCTCCACTCCCTGCTTGTTGTGTCTCTCATTGTGTCTTTTTGTTGACTCATTTTGTTCTGTCAGCTTGCCACACCAGCCTGTCACATCAGCTCACTGTCCTGATCTAGGAGGCACTGGGAACTGAACCTGGGACATCACAGGTTGTAGGTGGGCACCCAACTGCTTGAGTCACCTCAACTTCCCTGAATAGAGTGAACTTTATGGTATGTGAACCATATCTCAAAACTTTTTTTTTAAAGGTGAGATTGTTTAATTGTCCTTTAGTGTAGTAGAAAGATAGCTTTACTCCTTATTAACACATTTTTAAAAGTGTTTCAATGTTCTAGTCTGCAAAATGAGAATACTAATACTTAATACTTCCTGGATTACTGTCAGGATTGAATATGGTAACATAAAATCTGTTATTACAGTGTCTGGAACATATTAGAACCTCAATAAACATCAAGTTCCTTCCTCTTTCTTTTCCTTTGCCAGCTTCCTCTGTTTCAAAGTCAAAGAATTTTAAATTTTGTTAAAAACTTTTGCATCTAATTAGCAAGGAAGACAATAGTCCCCTCCTTGTTGGTTCTTAAACAAACAACAGAAAAGTTGAATACCATTTGATTTGGTTTTCCTGGTTTTATTTCTTTTTGTTTTTGTTAGCATCTCATAGTGTACTAGAAATGGTTCCTGGAAAATGGGGCCAGGTGAATAAAGAAAATAACTTAATTTCTATGTTGCCCAGCAGACAAATCTCCCTACAATTCTGCATTAACTCCTCAACAAGTTACTTATTCTTGCAAGGGTAAGAGAAACTAACACAAATACACACACGTAGGCAGCAGACATGGCCCAGTGGATAGGGCATCCGTCTACCACATGGGAGGTCCACGTGGGAGGTCCGCAGTTCAAACCCCGGGCCTCCTTGACCTGTGTGGAGCTGGCCCATGTGCAGCGCTTATGCGCGCAAGGAGTGCTGTGCCACACAGGGGTGTCCCCGTGTAGGAGAGCCCCACGCGCAAGGAGTGCGCCCCGTAAGGAGAGCCGCCCAGTGTCAATAAAGTGCAGCCTGCCCAGGAATGGTGCCACACACACAGAGAGCTGACACAACAAGATGACGCAACTAAAACAGCAAAAAGAAACACAGATTCCCGTGCTGCTGACAACAACAGAAGTGAACAAAGAAGACGCAGCAAATAGACACAGAAAACAGACAACCAGGGTGAGGGGGAAGGGGAGATAAATAAATAAATAAATAAAATACACACACACACACACACACACACACACAATTTATTTGTCTCTAAATCTAACCTATATCTTCTCTATTCAAAATTCCATGGTTTGAGCACAGCAGGTGATGCTTGTTCTTTAGAGGAGAGTAACTGAAGTTACTTTTTCTTTGTACATACATCCTGGGTTCAATCCCAGTACCTCCTAAAAAAAAAATTATATGGCTTGATTCAACTGTGGGCTCCCCATGTCTTATCCTCCTCCCACTTCCTCCTGCCTTGAGTCTACCCTTATTCTTTAACAGAAAACTCACCACAAAATGGTGTTGCATATGAACTATGATAGGAAAACAAGCCGTGTAGTGTAAATGTCTAGAACACATCAGAAACAAAACCCTCTCATTATACAAGGACAGGAAAACAATTGTGGCATAGTCATATTGCTGGTAACCACAAGTATAATTCTGCTTCACATGGGAACAGTGAAACAGATTAATCCATAATGCAACTTAATATTCTAGCAAAAAAAATGCTTTTGAAGATACTGAGAAATAGCCTATACTGGCTATTTCTGAGTACTTCAGTTACTTTCCTCTAAAGAGCACAATCAAGCAACAAGAGGCAACCAGATGAAAGAAATGAAATGAGTACACAAACCTTCTCAAGGATATAACAATAACTACCAGGTTTAAGCAGGCACTCTGCCATGGCCTTTCTGTACATCATCTCTCCTCTCATGGTATCTCTGCTTCACGGGTCTGACTATTCATGTCACAAGTAGATCCACTATCACAACAATGACCACACTAGGAGTATTTAAACTTGTAGTAGAACTGTTGTTTTTTTTTCCCCTTAACCATAGAAACACTTGCCAACTGTACTCTTACAAAGCCTCTTTCTAAAGTAGTGTGCTGCTTCTTTATTTATTTTAGTTTTAATTCCCCCACCCCACTCCCACCCCAAGAGGCTCCCTCAACTGCTTGCTGGTCTTCTTTAGGAGGCACAGGGACCTGAATCTGGGACCTCCCATGTGGGAGTCAGACACCCAACTGCTTGATCCATGTCCACTCCCCGTGAATAGTGTGCTTCTTTATTTTAGCTTTGTTTTTGTGGGCTGGAGAATATGACTTAGATTTATCTATAATCTAATAAAAGGTACTGACCATCTCTCCAGGAAAATGCATACCAATAATATGTTACATATAATTGAGGGATTAGATGACAGACCACTAAAACACATTTAAAAAGCTCTGGGGACTGGATGTGGCTCAGGCAGTTGAGCCCCCACCTCCCATAAGGGAGTCCCAGGTTCAGTTCCTAGTGCCTCCTAAAGAAGACAAACAAATAAGGAGCAGACAACAAACAACAAGCAGACAACAAGCAAAAAGACAAGGGAGCCATCTCAAGGGGGGTGGGTAACAAAAACAAAAACAAAAACCTCTAATAAAACAGTTCTATTTTTATGATTTCTGGAACATCATCCCACTGGGGTCTTAGATAAACTGAGAACTGGAAGCAGAAACACAAAGAGAAAAAGAAGGGACACAGAAAAAGGAAACCGCCATTTTGACCCTGCCATGTGAGAGAAAGGACTTCAAGAATGGCAGAGATCTCCTTACGGGGTGCACTCCTTGCACATGGGGCTCCCCTACATGGGGGAAGCCCCTGTGTGGCACGGCACTCCTTGCATGCATCAGCACTGCACGTGGGCCAACTCCACACAGGTCAAGGAGCTCCTGGGTATGAACCGTGGACCTCCCATGTGGTAGGCAGATGCTTTATCCATTGAGCCAAGTCAGCTTCCCTGTATATGCATTTAATCAAAAATGCATACAGCACTACTTTTAAACAGCATCAACAGATAGCTTTTTACCATATACTTTTTTTATCTTTTTTTAAGGATACATAGATCACATAAAATGTTACATTAAAAAATACAAGAGCTTCCCATATACCCCACTCCCCACACCCCCCATACCATATACTTTTAAAGCACGCTGTACCGTCTTAAAAAACTTTTCCTCAAGCCTTATACTTGAATTTCTTTTACAGATATCCCATGATCTTGGTACTTCAAAATGACATATGTCGAATAAACCCCTAAATGTTATTTTGGGGTATGAGCTAAAAAAGTGGTATATTAAATACTTTTTGGGGATGAAATGAATGTTTTACAAGACACTTTTTAAAAAAAAACAGACTTGGTAAGTGGGAAATAGAATGAACCTTACATTTCTCGGTAAGATTTACTTTACTCACTAGAGCAAATGGTTGGTTTGGCCCACATCTGTCGAGTTCCTATTAGGGGCTGGCACCCCCTAAGGTCCTGAGCTTTGGCTTTAGAAGTAACTTACGCATTTCATTTCTAATCATTGCTCTGCTTGCAGGAGAACATCATAACCTTTTAAATACAGTGACAACCAGTATTAATGGGGCAAAATTAACTTAATATTAAAAAAAGAGAGCAAGATTTCTCTTTTTTGCTTTCATAGAATCCATGAAGAGCAGATGATAATGAGAGAAGGACTTCCAGGTACTCTTTTTTTTTTTTTTTTTTTTTTGAGGTACTAGGGGTTGGGGATTGCACCCAGAACCTCATGTATAGGAAGCTGGTGCTCAACTACTGTGCCAAGACGGTTCCCTTGAGTTGTTTTTTTCATTTGTTTTGCTTGTTTTTTTTGCTTGTTTGTTTCAGGAGGCACGAGGAACCAAACCCTGGGCCTCGCGTGTGGGAGGCAGGTGCTCAACTGCTTGAGCCACACCCACTCTCCTGGATACTATTGATTTGAACACTGAGTCTCATTATCAAGATAACGCTCTAAATAGCTTAAATTAGTTTGACTCCTTTGCTAAAGTTGTACCTAATTTTAGAATGATAATAATGCAAAAAGGTAAGATTTCCCCTTCTTCCTTGAAACAGTAGTGCCATATCCATTCGAGTGCCCCATGGCTGGCTATTTTTAAATAAGAATGATTTTTGCAGTTTTCATACCATCAGCTCTTGAAACGCTATTGTGCAATCAAAAATAAAAGGATGGACAACAATAAGATATCCAGAGTTAAGCTCTATAACAAAATAAATATGCACCATACTAGAGTGTTCAGTTCTACCCAGTGGTATGACTCAGATTATGTCGACAGTAGACGAAGGTGTCAGCCTGTTTCACACATATTTTCCTGGATAAGATGATATAAACAAAATGTCAAGGTAAGATTTGAACCACAGTGACAAGATTTCAGAAAGTAATACCTGTGGGTCACAATGAATTCAGATCAGCGTGGTTTGGTTGGCATATTGGGTGTTTACAAATGGAAGGATACTGGACCCCAAAGACTTGTTTTTTATTTCTATGGCCAGTTCTGAGGTGAGATATGTTACTGAATGCTCAGTAGTAGTGATACAAAGAGATTCCTTAAACACATATTTAAAGACATATAATATCTGCCCACAACTAAAGGAGTTGGTAGCAAAAATTTGTTCCATATGGCTTATACAACATATGCCAAAATGAGATCCGGATGTTTCAAAACATGAGAACAGCAGTGGCCAAGAGAGGATAGTCTCACTACCCCACCAACACCAAAAATAAAATAAAATAATAAAATGAAAAAATGAAAATAATAGTGTGTCAACCAATTCTGAAATAACACATTAGAAACTGGACTGTTAGCACATGGAAACACCTACCCATAAGAGAGTGGTCAGTCAGTGGTTCAATCTGTAATCTTAACTTTTAGCCTTTTTTTTGGAGGTACTGGGGACTGAACCCAGGACCTCATACATGGGAAGCAGGTGCTCAATCACTGAGCTACATCTGCTCCCATAGCTTTTTAAATATAATCTATGCAGGAATTACTATTTTTTCCAGGAGAATCTGCATTAGATAAGAAGATGGCATGGTAGTACACATAGCACCCTTTATACCTGCAGTTATCTGGTATGCTGCCTATTTAATCTACTGCTGTTTAATCTAACAAACATGTAATAATCTTTTCGTCATTTTGGAAAAAACATCAACACTACTGGAGTAAATAAGGGAGATTATTTCACCTTGGTCAAAACAGCTCAAAACTATTTGGGAAGCGGACTTGGCCCAATGGATAGGGTGTCCGCCTACCACATGGGAAGTCCACGGTTAAAACCCCGGGCCTCCTTGACCCGTGTAGAACTGGCCCATGTGCAGTGCTGATACGCGCAGGGAGTGCAATGCCACACGGGGGTGTCCCCAGCATAGGGGAGCCCCATGCACAAGGAGGATGCCCTGTAAGGAGAGTCGCCTAGCGCAAAAGAAAGTGCAGCCTGCCCAAGAATGGTGCTGCACGCACAGAGAGCTGACCCAACAAGATGACGCAACAAAAAGAAACACAGATTCCTGGTGCCGCTGATAAAGATAGAAGCGGTCACAGAAGAACACACAGCAAATGGACAGAGAGCAGACAACTGAGGGTGGGGGGAGAAGGGGAGAGAAATAAATAAAAAATAAATCTTAAAAAAAAACTGCTCATTTAACCAATTAACATTAATTAAATATGTGACAAAATGACTTAATTTACACTATAACCCACTCTCAGAAGCATAGTCTATCCAATATTCATTTTTTTCTTCTCTTGTTGTTAAACAACACTAAATCTTACTTATGACTGTGCTGCTTAGCCAAAGCAACTACTCTGTCTCTAAAAAGTATTCCCCCTTTTTTTAAGCCCCCATCACTATTCAATAAACAGGAAGTATATATGCCTCAAAATACTAAATTATAAATACACATGAGGAATATCCTAGCCAAGAGCAGACTTATACACGACTGTAAAAATTAGTTAGTGGTTTTAATTATCTATATGAATATGAAGGACAGTAAGCTGAGCTAAGCTTGGCAGAAGATAAACAGCTTTTCTTCTCTTGGCCAAAATATATCTCTGGGAAGATTATCTATTCCCCTTGTAAAAAGAAGTTATTATTGTGGGAGATAAAAATGTAACCTACAACCAAATTTTTAAAAAACCAAAAGTTGCTTTAACTTCTCCTAAGGTCAGTAGTCAACATTTTGAGAAACAGCATACGCCTTTGGGGTAGATATAAATAAATACACACACACACACACATTTTTAGGTGATAATGGGGAATGAACCCAGGACCCTGTACATGGGAAGCAGGCTCTCAGCCATTGAGCTACATCCATTTGTTTGTTTGTTTTTAGGAAGTGCTGGGGATTGAACATGGGACCTCATACATGGGAAGCAGGCACTCAACCACTTGTGCTACATCTGCTCCCCATGAGGTATATTTTACAGAAAAATAAATCTAACTTCTGTTTTTAAAATGTACATCTGTAATCCATACGCCAAAGAATGATAGTGGACCTCTACCTCGCACTATAAATATTAAATCAAAATGGATGAAAGACCTAAGTATAAAAACTAAAACTATAAAACTCCTAGAGGAAAACATAGGGGACCTTCAGGACCTTGCATTAGGCAATGCATTCTTAGTCTTTACACCAAAAGCACGAGCAATAAAAGATAAAATAGATAAAGGGAAATTCATCAAACTTAAAATTTTTTGTGCATCAAAGGACATTATCAAAAAGTGAAAAGAAAACTTACAGAATGGGAGGAAATATTTGGAAACCACACTCTGACAAGAGCTTAATATCCAGAATATATAAAGAACTTCTGCAATTCAACATAAAAAACAAACAATCCCATTCAAAAATAGGCAAAGGACTAGACTAGATATTTTTCCAGAGAGATGTACAAATGGTCAAAAGGCACATGAAAAGATGCTCAACATCATTAGTCATTAGGGAAATGCAAATCAAAACTACAAGTTACCACCCCACACCACTAAAATGACTATTATTAAAGAAAAAAAACCCAGCAAGTATCAAGGATGTGGAGAAGTAGAAACCCTGATGTATTTTTGGTGAGAATGTAAATTATGCAGCAGCTCTAGAAAAGAGGGTCCTCAAAAAGTTAACTACAGAATTACCACATGATCCAACAATCCCACTTTTAGGTATATACCCCAAGGAATTGAAAGCAGGGACTCAAACAAAGACTCACAGATTAATGTTCATAGAAGCATTATCCGTAATAGCCAAAATAGCAACCCAAGTGTCTATCAACAGATGAATGGATAAACAAAACATAGTATATACATACAATGGAATGTTATTCAACTGTAAAAGGAATGAAGTTCTGATACATGCTACATCATGGATGAGCCTTGAAGACATGTTGAATGAAATAAGCCAGACATGAGAGGACAAATATTGTACGATCTCACTTATATGAAATAATTACAGGAAAGCAGATGTGACTCAAGTGATAAGGCCTCTGTGTACCATATGGGAGGACCCAGGTTCAATACCTGGGAACTCCTGGTGAAAAAGAAGAAAAAGCATGCCTGTGTGGTGAGCCAGTGCCTGTGCAGTGAGCCAGTTCCCATGCAGTGAGCCAAGTGCCTGTATGTGTGCCCGCATGGTGAGCCAGTGCCCGCGCAAGTGAGTCATGCAGCAAGATGATGACGCAACAAAAGAGACATGAAGGAGAGAGTCAAAGTGAAGCGCAGCAGGGACCAGGAACTGGGGTGGCACAATTGACAGGGAACCTCTCTCCACATCTGAGGTGCCCAGGACAGATCCCTCTGAATCCTATAGGAGAAAGATGAGAAGAGAAGACAAAAAAGAGAAATAGAAACAGAAGATCACACTGAATGGACACAGACAGCAAAAACAGCAGGGCAGGGGTGGGGGTGGGAAAATAAATAATAAATCTTAAAAAAAAAAAAAAAGAATCAGAATAAGCAAATTCATTGGATCAGAAACTAGACTACAGGTTACCAAGGGGAGGGGGAGAGTGGGAAATGGAAAGTTAATGCTTACTTGGTACAGAGTTTCTGTTTGGGTTGATGGAAAAGTTTTGGTAATGGATAATGTTGATTGTAGCACAACATTGTGAATGTAATTAACACCACTGAAATGAATACTTGAAAGTATATAAATGGGAAACCGCATATTATATGTATGTTGCCACAATAATTTTTTTAAATCTCTCCTAATAAAAG
Organism: Dasypus novemcinctus; assembly: GCF_030445035.2. Lineage (NCBI taxonomy): Eukaryota > Metazoa > Chordata > Mammalia > Cingulata > Dasypodidae > Dasypus > Dasypus novemcinctus. The sequence goes on along the minus strand of NC_080678.1, from coordinate 77,509,406 downwards.
TAAATTTTCTTTATATAAGCAGTAAAAAAAAACTACCAAATATTAACATTTAAACACTATAAAGTGTTTTCTCTTTCTCACCCCCATAAAAAGTAAAATTATTCTGATGTGAAAAATAATACTTGAAATATATTTCCTTGCCAATATTCTGAGGTATCAAAATTAAATGGGGAAGCAGATGTAGCTCAAGTGGTCAGGCTCCTGTCTACCATATGGGAGGTCCAGGGTTCAATTCCCAGGGCCTCCTGATGAAGGCAAGTTGGCCCAAGCAGAGAGCTGGCCATGCAGAGAACTGGCCTGAGTGGAGCCCTGGCCCACGTGGAGGGCTGGCCTGCACAGCAAGCTGGCCTGAGAAGAGAGCTGGTACAGCAAGATGATGCAACAAAAAGAGACACAAAGGAGAGACAATAAGAGACATAGCAAACTAGGGAGCCGAGGTGGCACAAGAGATTGAGCACTTCTCTCCCACTCCAGAAAGTCCCAGGATCAGTTCCCAGAGCCACCTAAAGAGAAGACAAGCAGACACAGAAGAATGCACAGTGAATGGACACAGTGCAGACAATGGGGGAAGGGAGGGGGTAAATAAATAAATGTTAAAAAAAAAAAAAAAACTAAACAGATGGGAGCAGATGTAGCTCAAATGGTTTACTGCTTGCTTCCACATACAAGTTCCCGGGATAAATCCCCAGTACCTCCTAAAAACAAACAAACAAATGAAAAAACCAACTTGAGGGAGCCAATGTAGTTCAGTAGTTGAGTGCCAGCTGCCCACATCCTAGGTCCTGGGTTCAATCTCCAGGCCTGGTATCTCAAAAAACTTAAACAACAAAAATTTAAATGTAATTCCAAAAAAAATTAAATAGCATTCAACCATTGGCAAAGCACCAAAAAATAGTAAATATCAAAGAACAGAACTAATGAAATGGGGAGTGGATGTAGCTCAAGTGGTTGAGCACCTGCTTCCCATATACAAGGTTCTGGATTCTATCTCCAGTACCTCCTTAAAAAAAAAAAAAAACAACTAATGAAATAACTCTATACTGAGAAATATAAAACATTATTGAAAAGAAATCAGTAAGATAATGATATACCATGTCCATGGACTATAAGATTCCATATTATAAAAATGTCAATCTCTCCAAAGATCTATAGAGTCAACATAATCAAAATCCAAATCCCAGCAGAGCTTTTGGTGAAAATTTATATGTCAATTCAAAATGTTCATGAAAATGCAAAGAACAAAAAAATAGCCCAAGTCAGTTTTAAAGAAAAAAATTGAAGGACTTTACTTCTAGATAGCAAGGCTTGTTTTAAAACTATAGTACTTAAAACAGCATACAAAGAAAAAGACAAAAAGACCAATGGAAGAGAATCTAGAAACAGATCCACAATTAATCAATCACAGATTTATGACAAAATTGACATTGTAGCAGCAGAGAAAGGAGAGTCATTTCAATAATGGTGCAGGGCAAGTACAGATCCAAATGAAAGAGAATGAATCATGGTTTTTATTTGTTTTTAGGGTAGGCAAAGGAATAATGAGTTTATTAAGAAACAAGAAAGCAAGAAAAATATACAATCTAGAGACATGGACAGCAGGCATGCTACAGAATTAGACACAAAAAGAATGAATATTGACTTCTCTCTCACACCATACTCAAAAATCAATTCCAGATATACTGTAGATGTAAATATGAAAGGTAAAAAATAAACAAAAAAACTTTTGTGGAAGAAAACAAAAAAGAACATCTTCATGACCTTGGAACAGGCAAACAGACAAAATTTTCATTGGACAGAAACAGCTAACATAAATGAAAGATTAGTAAATTAGACTATATTAAAGTCAAGAATTTCTGTTCATTAAAGGACAAATATGTGTGAAAAATTAAGTCAGAATATGAAAAGACAATTGCAAAGGATTTATATCAACAAAACAAGGAAGTCATAAAAATCAAAGAGGGAAAGGCAGAAAAACTCAAAAAAGGACAGAGGACTTGAATAGGTACTTTACCAAAGAAGACATATGAACGGCCAATATGTATATAAAAAGTAGTTCAATTTTCTTAGTCATCAAGGGAATGTACTATAGTGATAACATTAAACATCCAATAAAATGATTTTAAAAACCCAGAAAATATCAAACATTAGCAAGAATGTAAAGCAAGTGGAAGTGTAGGGCAAGTGGAAGTCTAATTCAGAGCTATTGAATCTTAATTGGAACTATACATGCCTAGTAATATCTATGAAAGCTGGACATTTGCATGACCTAGAAATCCTATTCCTAGGTATATACCCAATATAATGCATACCTTTATTCACCAGAAGACACTTATAGTAATGTTCACAGAAGCACTAGTACTACTCAATAGAATGGATAAATTGTGATATATTTATACAATGAAATATGTGATATATTGATATACAATGGAATTCTATACCACAATGAGAATGAATAACTATAACCACAAGCAACATTATAGATGAATCTCATAAACATATTTTAAGCAAAAGAACCAGAAAAAATGGCAATGTTTTGGTAATGGATGATAGAGATGGCAGCACACTGTGAATGTAATTACAGCACTGAAATACATATCTGAATGTGGTTAAAAGGGAAATATAAGGTTGTACATATGGTAGAATATTTTTTTTTAATCTATAGAACTGTACTACACAATGAATGCTGAGTTAAACCATGGACTATAGCTAATAGTACAATCATAAACGTATGTTCTTATCATTTCTAACAAATGAACCACACCAATGCAAGGTTTTAATAATAGGGTGTATATGGGAATCCTGTATCTTATGCATGATTGTTCTGTAAATCCACACCTTCTCTAATAAAAAAGAAGAAGAAAGAAACCAGGAACATAAAGTATGCAACTGTTCCTTGCTCTTTCAGAATGAGCTTCCCTCAGGAAAGCCTGTGCTCTCCCCTGCCTCTCCATACAATCTATCCACTTTCAGGGTGCAATGTAAGTACAGCCTAAGATATGCTTCAGAATTAACTTTGTCAGAAATAAAGGAGATCTTTGGGGGAAGAAGAAGGAAGACAGAGAGAGAGAGAGGGACTATGAATGACAGATTAACTGAATATCATCATGTTATAACACTGAAATGGGAAATAAACAGAAATAAATGAACTAAAACTGTATTTCAAATGAACAACATGTTCATGAGTGTGTGGGTGTGGGTGTGCATGTACACATTTGAGAGAAAAAACTAGTTCAATTAACTGATGAACATAGGACTGACTTTCCTGTAAAAATGATCCACCTGTCACCAAGATCTTGGTTTCAAATACCATTCTTCACTAAAAGGAACCAAGCAGCCATGGATAATAGCTGATTGCAGGGCTGAGGCAGGAAAGAAAGTAGGTAAGTCTAGAAAATAAGGAATTAAATAATGCTTAAAAGTGCTCCCTGGCCAAATTTGGGGCAATTTGAGTATCAAAATAAATAATGATAATAAAGTATTATAACCCATCGAATATACTGAAAGATACAAGTAAGTACATAAGTAAGAAGGAAAAGTTATTCCTTAGAAGATAAAACTGATAGATTTACATGGAATGATGGAAATTTTTAAAATTTTTTATTTCGCAACCATTAGGCACAAATCGCCAATGGAGGCTAAAACAAGGAAAATTTGAGTGCATAGCAGGATATTTATGAAGTCACAATCTTCCCACAAGATATTTACTAAGAACAAAGGGGAAAATATTAACTTTACATTGGAGAGACACTTTAATCAAGTGATCAAAATTAAAACAGCCTTCAGAGGTTCTCATAGGCTGGCAGGGACACGGGTGGCCCGTGATGACCACAGAGGGGCGAGCCGGTGGAGGGAGGTGAGTTGAGGAGCTGCGTCCCTGGTGGAGTGCCTGCCACGGGCGCCGAGCCTGCCACGGGCGCCGAGCCTGCCACGGGCGCCGAGCCTGCCGTGGACCCTGAGCCTGCCATGGGCGCCGAGCCTGCCGTGGACCCTGAGTCTGATCACCTTGCAGCATCCGCCCTGCCAGCACACCTCAAGTCCTGCTGGCCATCTTTCAGGGGCTCAAAAGCCACATGTTGCCAGTGGCTACTGTGCTGGACTGAGACAGAAAAGAAATAAATGAAGTGGATCCCACATTAACTGGTGAAAAGTAGAGGTACTGGGGATTGAACCCAGGATCTTGTACATGGGAAGCAGATGCTCAACCACTGAGCTACATCCACTCCCAACTGTATTTCATTTTAATTAATTTAAATTTACCCACCTACATAATGTAGTGGCTCCCATAGTGAACTGCAAAAGTTAGTACATCAGTGGCAAGTGCTCAGTATTGTGTGCATACTGCATGCTAAATGCTTTATCTGCAGTTCACCCATGTAATCCTCACAATAGCTCTGTGAGGTGGAGGTATAATCATTGTCACCATGAAGAATGATGGCCTTCATTCATAAATCAAAAAAAAATTAAAATCATGAGGGGGAAGCAGATGTAGCTCAAGTGATTGAGCTCCTGCCTACTACTTGGGAGGTCCCAGGTTTGGTTCCTAGTGCCTCCTAAAGAAGATGAGCAAGACAGCAAGCTGATGCAACAGGCAGGTGCAGCAAGCTAATGCAACAAGATGATACAACAAAAGACACAAGACATGAGGAAAACACAATGAAAGACACAACAAAGCAGGGAACAGAGGTGACTCAGGCCATTAGGTACCTCCCTCCCACATTGGAGGTCTCTGGATTCAGTTCCCAGTGCCTCCTGAAAAGAAGACCAGCACACAACAAGCAGACACAGCAAATGCAAACAACAAGGAGGTGAGGAGAAATAAATAAATGAAATAAACCTTAAAAAAATTAGTACTTGGAAGGTTAGAAAAAAAATTTTTTTTAATTAAAATCATGAACAGTGGGACAAATTGATAGCATGTGCCTCTTGATATGACATTCCTGCCAAAATGTATAACCAAAATCTAGTCATGAGGAAACATTAGACAAACCCTAGTTGAGGAACAAATAACTGAGCTGCACTTTTCCACAGGGGCAAGCAATGTCATGAAAGACAAAAATTGAGGAACTGTTCCAGACAAAAAGAGAGTCCACATTGTATGATCATACTTATTTAAAATTCTACAAAATGCAAGTTAATCTACAGTGACAGAAAGATCAGTGTTTTTGAGGGGAGGAAGGGTATAGGGAGGGAGGTAGAGATTACAAAGGGGCACAAGGAAGCTTTGGGGAGTAAGGAGTTTTTATTGTGGCAATTGTTTTACAGTATACATATATCGAACTTATCAAATTGTACACTTTAAATATGTGAAGCTTACTGTCTATCAATTATACCACAATAAAGCTGTTTGAAAATTTGACTGTTCCAGATTAAAGAAGGCTGCATAGACATATTTTAATACAACAACCGGCAAAATAAGAACAAGGTCAGTGGGTTAGACAATATTCTTGGTTCAATGTTAATTTCCTGATTTTGAAAATAGTGTAAGAGTATAACCTTGTTTTTAGGAATTAGATACTGTAGTATGTAGAGGTAAAGAGGTATCAGGTCTGTAAAAATGTTCAGAGAAAAGACAGACAAAAAGAGAGGTTTAGAGAGAAAGAAAATTAAAATAATGAAGCAATATGATAAAGAGTTATCATTTGAGCAACGTGGGTGGGACATATATGGAAATTCTCTGTACTACTCTTGCAACTTTTTTGTTAGTCTGAAATTATGTCAAAATGAAAGGTTTGTCTTTTAAAAATAAAGAATGTGGGAAGGAGGATGTGACTCAAGTGATTTAGCTCCCACCTACCCATGGGAGGTCCTGGATTCAGTTCCTGGGCCTCCTGGAGAAGGTGAGCTGACGCAACAAGATGACGAAACAAAGAGACACAAAGAAGAAAGACAATGAGGGACACAACAAACCAGGGAGCTGAGGTGGGTCAAGGACTGAACACCTCTCTCCCACATGGGAGGTCCCAGGTTTGATTCCTGGTGCCTCGAGAAGACAAGCAGAAACAAAGAACGGACAGTGAGTGTAAACAACGAGGATGGGGAGAATAAATAAATAAAATAAATCTTAAAAAAAATAAAGAAAGAATGTGGTTATTTGGAATATTAGGACCAATGGCCAAGGTATTCATTCATCTATCAACAAATACTGGCTTTTCCCACACTAATGAAACTTTGTTTGCCATAGCTACAAATATAAACCACATGCCAACATCTAAATTTCTAGACTTGATTATTTGAATTACAAGTATATTCTCTTTTCATTTAACTTAACAAATATTTATTGAGCACATAGCACTGGGCCAAGCCCAGCCAGCTACTAGAGAAAAAAAGTCACCTGGTATGGTACATAAAGTAACACATATACATGGTCATGATATAGTCAAGGTTGAGTGACTGGTGGAGTTTTGTCAGAAAAGGACAGGAAGAAGGGTGTACTATGAGCATGGACACTGAGGAACATGCACGGTGAGCTTTGGGGAATTTAAAAAGCCAGTTACAGCTTCACCTCAAATAAAGAAAAGTGAAGTAAATGAGAGAGAGGGTCAGCTGTGTCAAGAATTAGACAATTTCGGATGCCTTGCTCATGAGTCTAGACTTCCTCTGTACTGGATAGGCACCAAATGTTTTGTTTTGTTTTGTTTTGTTTTCTCTTGTATTGAATGAGATAAATCACATATATAGAAAAGCACTAAATGTATTTAGGTCAGAGGTTCAGAAAGAAAACTTTGAACTGCAGTAAGGACAAATTTTGCTCAACACTCTGCCTTCTATGCTAGCTAGTTTGCCCATGACCATAGCCCTAGTCCAGAGAAGAAGTGCAATAAATATTTGTTGCCAATAAAGAGAATGCTGAAATTGTCCCAGTGAGAGATGAAGGTGTCATTTACAGCAGTGGCCAAGAAAATGAAGAGGTAGAAGCACTCATATCCTATAGAAAAGAGGATCTAGAGGGGCAAGTGAAGAGGCATCAAAGAGACACTGAATTTATTTTGGGTAAGCCATTAGACAAGAGGAGCAGCAGGTTTGGGGAAGAAAAGAACAAATTTCTTTGTACCTATTAAGATAGAGTGCTTTTGGCAATGATGTCAGTTGGCAATGTTACAAATCAGGAACTCATAAGTGGGGGGGGGTCTCTCTGCTAGATAACACTACTGAATGTATTAATATTTTGATATTTGTTTGCAAACCATTAAGTAACTGGCCATATTTTTATCTACAGCTACATCAGGGAAATGTCTGGGGTAAAGGAAGATTGTAGTAAGGTTTGTAGTAACAAAATAGTTCAGAAACCACTTAAATGTCTACCAATTACACGGTTGTCTAAACACTGGAGCTCTTGTTTGCAATTGCTCAATCAAAGAGAAAGTCAAAGCATTTTTGGACAGATAAGTCAGAATGAAATGAAATGTTGATAGAATTAAAATTCACAAAACTATTTTTTTGGAGGTGTTGGAGGTTGAACCCACGACCTTATACATGGGAAGCAGGTGCTCAACAACCAAGCTAAGCTACACCTGCTCCCCTCGCAATACTCTATAATCAATCTATTCTATTATACCTATATTTATAGGAGATAGAGAATAAATAGTCTCAAGTGAGTTATTAAAAATCAAAGCACTTTATGTGACAAGTGTTTTTATAAGTCTGAAAAGCAACACCATTTTTTTTTTTTTTTACTTTAGAAGGTACTAGAGATTGAACCCAGGACCTCATACACTCGAGGCAGGTGTTCAACCACTAAGCTACACCTGCTCCCATGAAAAGCAACCCTTTCAACCCAGTTCCTTAAAGTCCTTTAAATAAATTCTAGGTCAAATGATACTTTTACTACTTAGGTTTACAAATTGTAATAATCAGAACAAATGTTTGAATATCACTGAAAAGTTTACAAACCATTTTTACCTTCTGATTAACCCCATGAGACATGTACAGCAAGTAAAAATTTGCCTTGATTGAGCCAAAAGCTCTATTATTGTTATGACTTCAGGGCAAAGTTTCAAGATTAATGATGCAGTTTTATTCTTTCAAAAAGAAAGAAGTTTACTTCCTCTAGTTGTTAGGGAATTAATGAATTCATTTCACTCAAGTTTTAATCTATAACTTCTAAAAATAATACAGCTGGTCAAAATGAGACATAGTAGAAATCTTTGCAAAACCATAGTTCATGCAACTTCCCTATGTCTTCATCAAATCCTCTAGTGGAAAGTCTGTTCAAGTTTTCTAGGACGAATTCTAAAAATAAACTAACGCATCACTGCACAAGACATATTTCAGGTAAGTTCACAAATTCACATAGATAACTTCAAGCAACATTTTAGCAAGGTAATGTTACATTGAAGCAAATTGTCTTAGCACATAATGCAAACCACAATGAGATAATCACTTCACACCCACTAGGATGGCTTTATTTATTTACTTTTTTTTTTTGAGGTACAGAACCAGGGATTGAACCTGGGACCTTGTATGCGGGAGGCTGGCACTCAATCACTGAACCACATTGGCTCCCTTGAGTTGTTTTTTTGTTTGTTTATTTGCTGTTTGTTTTTCTTTTTAGGAGGTACTGGGGACCGAAAGCAGGTCCTGTCATGTGAGAAGCAGGAGCTCAAACTTGAGCCACATATGCTCCCCATATTTCTTTAAATAATAACAAGTGTTGGCAAGGATGTGGAAAAATTGGAACCTCATGCCTTGGTGGGAATATAAAATGGAGCAGCTATTGTGGAAAAGAGTTTGATGGTTCCTCAAAAAGTTTTAACATAGAATTACTATATGACATGGAAATTCCTAAGTAGATATCCCAAATAAGTAAAAACAGAGACTCCAACAACTACTTATACACCAATATTAAGAGCTGCATTAGTCACAATAGTCAAAAAGGGGCAATGACCCATACGTTCATCAACAGATGAATTGATAAACAAAATGTAGCATATTCATACAAAGGAATATCACTCCGCCATTAAAAGGAATGAAGTTCTGATACATGCTAACAACAAGGGTGGACCTTGAAAACATACTAAGTGAAATAACACAGACACAAGAGGACAAATACCGTATGATTTCACTCATGAAATAACGGGAATATGCAAATCCATATAGACAGAAAGCAGAATACAGATTGGTGGGGAGGGGGGAAATGGGGAGTTAATGCTTAGTAGGTAGAAAGTTTCTGTTTCAGCTGATGAAAAATTTTGGTAATGGACAATGGCGATGGTAGTATAACATTGTAATTTTAATTAATGCCACTAAAGTGTATACTTAAAAGCAAAGTGGCAAATTTTATGTTATATATATATATATATATATATATGTTACCATGGTAATTTAAAAAAAAAAATTTGTCTCCACACAGATTACTAAGCAAAGTCTCACAAGTGTCTCCCAGCCCCATGACTGATTGCTTACCTCTAAAGGCACAATGACGGATGGCTTCTTTTTCAGTTCCTCACATTTCCTCTTCTTGCAGATCTGATGGCTGTTCTTTCTATTCTTACAGTAAGTACATTCACCACAATTGGTCTTCTGCTGGCAGGGCTCGCAGACACCACATCGCTTTCGTTTCTTCTTTTCCAAAGTAGGTAGCAAAGTTGTGTAGGAAGAAGAGGAGGTAGTGGCAAGTGTCATTGACAAAGACCCCACTGTGGGGTTGGCAAGATCAACCGGACTTGTGCTAAGCAGGGAACTTCCTCCTTCTGATTTGTTGGAATCACCTGCCTGGGTGAGCTGGGCAACACCCAGAGAAGCCTGGTACAGTCCTCTCTCAGGGGTTGATATGAACCCCTGAGTGCTTACTGGCAGAAAGCTTACATGAGCCTGCTTCTCCTTTTCCTTATTGCTTATAGTCTTTGCTGGAGGTACTGAGTTTGATGATTGAGGAGTGTGACCTGAGCCCAAAGGCAAAACCTGTGTACCACCCTGGGCCTCAAGCCCATATGAGACAGGCCATTCTGGGAGAGCATTACAGATGGCAACTGAGTTTGGAGGACCAGGAAGAAGGATAGGCAGGTCTGGGGCAGCACCACCACCCATACCAAGGGTTTCTTGTTCTTGGGTAGCACCAAAGACCTCTTGTTGGGCTAGAATAGTACCAGGAATCTCTGGTGGGTCTGGCGTCTCACCCAGGGCCTCTCCATAAAATGGATTAGCACCAGGAACTTCCCATTGCTGCGGGATAGCACTGAAGGCCTCTCTCAGGACAGGGGTAGCACCAGGAATTTCCTGCTGAAATGGGGTAGCTTTAAGGGCCTCCTGATGGTCTGAGTTAGCACCAAGGGTTTCTTGTTCTGAGCCAGCCAAGAGGAGTTTTATTAAAGAGGTAGGATATATAGACCCACCAAGAGACAAACAGTTTCTAAGGTCCAATTCAGGTATAACCTTATTAAAGCTAGAGGTGGGACAGCAATCATGTTCACTTTTGATGGGATCTAGATAAGAATCAGATAGCTTAAGAGATTCTACTCGTGAACCCAAATCTTCCAACTGAAGGCTGGGGGTTCTCTCAGAGGTAACCTTGGGAGCTGTTCTTTGGGGCAAAGGAGTACATATAGCGAAATCGCTGGTATCATTCACTGTCTGTCCAGAGAATAGTCCTTCATCACCATGTGCCCCTTCCAATGACCCAGAATGGATCTCAGCCACAGGGCCATGGTGAGTGGGGATATTTATTCTGGAATCCTCAACCCTTTGGGACCAAGACTGGGTTGTCTCTTGGCCCTCACCTTTAATTAAAGATACATTTTGTATACCAATTAAATTCTCTATGTCAAGAGGGATTAGGGGGTCTTGCATTGGGTGTGATTCATTTTCTGTGGTCTTTACTCCTACATCAGTGAGTACCTTATAATCACACTCAAGTTGCTTTTGTAAATTCTTAGAAGGTGGAACTTTCTTGGTTTTGGCTATGACCACCGGAGGTTGGGAGAGTCGCCTGCTAAGAGAGGTGCTTCGGAGAGCCATTGTAAACCCATTGCAAGTTAAGGACTCCGGGTTCTGAAAAAGAACCTCAGTCCTATCCAAATTCATTCGTGCTGCTCCTGCTCTGGTCAGAAGGCTCCTGACTGGCATGGGTGGCTTGGGTTCGGGTTTTTTCTTAACATCTCTTTCTTGAATTAATGGCTTTAATTTTCCAGGGCACACAGTCTTGACCAATGCCACATTTTTGTTGGTTGGCTTGGATGTCTTCTTCAGTTGGCTGTTTTTCTTTTTGTTTAAATCTTCCCTCCTGACTAATCTGGAAGGCCTTGCATGGCGGGATCGAGACATAGCTTCGGAGTAGGAAAAAATGATAGGGCATGGGGCACAGGGTCATTGGTCCTTTGGAAAGTCTTACTTCTGAAGAGAATCTGGATGTCCCATGGTTGAGCTCAGCCACAAGGTTTTGGTCTGAAATAATAACCAAAGAAAAAGAAAAGAAAAAGGGAAGTGAGACTTTTTTCCTATGCATCTCCCATTTGAAACAGAATATTCACTAGCAATTTTTAATTAAAATTAAAGAACTGAGAATATTTAAGGCAAAAGAAAAATGTAATAGACACAAAAATACTAAAGTACCCCATAAAGCGCCTTTAATTGCTGATAACTGATGAAGTTTGTTGACTAAGGTAACTATGGGGATTTCTCTACATTGGAAACCGCAACTCAGGTGTAGTAACATGTAGTTTAAAGCTTAAATCCCAATCTTTACAAATATGGATACTTTAAAAATTAACTCTTAATCTCTTTCCTAAGCAAATCACCCTGCAGGCAGAGGTACCGCTTGACAGTACAGCTGGTAAAGGCACAAGACGAGGGGTTTTTGTTTTGTTTTGTTTTGTTTTTTTTGAGATCTCATGCTGACTAGTTTCACAGATGCTGTGGCAATATAATATCACCTTGCAGTTACCACGAGAGAGTGGACAACAAGTAACAAGAGTGAAGCTGGCAGGCACTCTGAAAACCACAAGACTGCTTCCAGCTAGGCCTTGAGGAAGCTGCAGGCAGAGGATGCCTGCATATTCCAATTAACAATCCACAAATTCTGAGCATTCCACAAGCACACAATAGCTGTAAGATCTTGGGAGTTAATACAGAAAGATTAGGATACAAATAAGCCTCATCAGTCCAACAAATATCTGTCGAGTACCTACAATGTGTAAGGGAGGCATTGTGGGAGGAAGCCCCCACACCCAATAATGATGTCCCTCTTTTCTCTTTCACCTGCCTTAATCCAAAGACTTCTGGTTCTAAAATCCCTTCTACCAAGGGTCCCAAAAGTCTCGTGATGAATGCCAACGCAAGGAAATCAGAAATAAGGAGAAAATGAGCTAATTAGAACAGTAAAGCACACCAAGCAAACAAATATTTGAAATATAAACAAGAAAAGAGGAGAAAATGAAAGGAGGTTGACCAAAAGCCATAATCAGTTGCCTTTGCATTTATTCAGATTGCCTGCCCTGACTTGAAATAAGACCAAGCTATGAGCAAGAAGGAAGTTTCATGAAAATGGAATCTAAAACCCACCATACTAATACATCAATAGTCTCTCCAAAGATCACAGAATCAAGAATGTGACAATAGACCTCGCAGATGATTTTTTAATAGCTGACAAGTTGTTGAAGTTTCAGAAAGCATGGTGTGGGGGAATAGTTACCAGAAACTGGTCAGGGGATCCCAGAGATAGCCAAAAATAGACGCGACCCCAGGTACTGGTGCTCCTGAGGGCTACAGAGACACACAAATTCTACTGTCATGGTAGATGGCTCTGGAGTTCAGTGCCTTGTCAGTGGGCCCTACTTTGTAACTTGTGTTCCTGAGTGTGATGGAGTTGGACTCAGATGTGACCTTTCTACACATGCCTCTTCTGTCACTTTTACTGAACCTGTCATTGGCACTGGAGTTGGTGTATACTCAGGAGACTTGAATCTCTGGACTGACCATGTGTCCCCTGGGTCCTGAGCCTCAGGAGAGTTCCAACACCTACTCTCCAGTTCTTTGGACTTGCCCAGATCAGCTAATAAGGAGATGAAGATGGTCAATCACCACACCAGGGAACTGAGAGTGCCTACAACTGCAAGCAGGAGAATCACATCTATCAACCATGTGGGATCTAAGCCCCTTCTTGATTTAGAGGTGGAGTGGACATCACCATCCCAGGGTCCATAGGATGGAGGAATAAAATATGGATTAGTGTGGACTTACTGGTGTTCTACAATAGAACTATTGTGACTAGTAATAGAAGAAACTATAGCACTGATGTGGAGAAAGTAGCCACGGTAGTTGCTGAGGGCAGGGAGAGGTGTGATGTGGGGGTATTTTAGGGGCTTGGAGTTGTCCTAAATGACATTGCAGGGACAGATGCTGGACATTATATATCCTGCCATTACCCACTGAATGGACTTAGGGAGATTGTAAACTACAATGTAAACTATAATCCATGCAGTGCAGCAGTGCTCCAAATATATTCACCAAATACAATGAATGTGCCACAATGATGAAAGAAGGTATTGATGTGGGAGGAGTAGGGGGGTGGAGGGTGGGGTATATGGAAACTTCATATTTTTTAATGTAACATTTTTTATAATCTAATTATCTTCAAAAAGAAACACTTAAAAAAAAAAAACTGGTCAGTGACCAAGTTTTCAAGTCTGTGTCAAAATAAGAAAAAACAAAAAAACAAAAAACAGGGTTGTGGGGGAAACAGTATAGAGAGTTTCTCATGAAACTGGATTTATTCCTTTTAAACAACTCTCCTTTATCCTGAAATCGTGTCTTCCTGTGTTCTATCATTAAAATGTCCTTTCTAAAAAAGTAATGTCAGGAGAGGATGTGGTTCAAGCAGTTGAGCACCTGCTTCCCATATGGGAGGTCCGCAGTTTGGTTCCTCCGCCCCCTAGAAACAAAAATAAACGAAAAAACTAACTCAGGGGCTGTTGAGTACAGGCTTCTCACTTAAGAGGCCTCTGGGTTCATTTCCTACCGCCAAGTTAAAAAAAAAAAAAAAAAAGGAATGTCCTTTCTTTTGTGAAAGGAGGGGAGGACATTTTTTTTTTAAGGCTATTACTTGACAAAATAAAAAGTTGACAACCTCCTAAAATCCAAAAATTTTTTATTTTATTTTACTGATCCAGGTAATCCTGGGAGCTACTGGTTTAGTGGCTACAGAGAGTCTTGCATCAGAAAGTTCTAAGTTTGGGATTAACAGCTATATGTTCTGCAGCAAACAACTTAACTTCAACAGAGGGCAAATTTCTTAATCTGAAAAGGGCAAATTTGAAGTTTCAATGGGTTTCTACTAGAAGGAAAGCTTAGTGCCCTGGGTTTCATCCTTGTGGTATCTGAGGTGGAAGTGGGGGAGGAGCTGAAGAAGACATACTTTGGACATAGGCAGATCTGGGTTCAGTTCTCAGCTCAGAAACATCACTTTTAGCTATGTGATCCTGATAAATTCCTTGCCCCCCCCATACCTCAGTTTCCTTATATGTAAATGGAATAAGAGGCATAACAGTACTGCCCTGATTGGGTTACCATCAGAATAAAATGAAATGATATGTATAAAAGGACTGGCATGTGGGTGTTTAATAAATGGGAGCTAAAAAAAAAGACGGTTTATAAATCCAGAATATAAAAAATAGTAATAAAATAAAGAAAAGAAGGTAAATGGTAGTTATCGTTATTATAGAACCAGTTTCAAACACAATTTGCCATATCCTGCAAAGCATAATCTAAGATTTTTTTTCCTGTTCCCACCTAGCACACTCTAGGTCACCCACTACACGTAAGACAGCCCAGAGCATAACATTTAAATCAAATCACTGTGCCTTTAAAAAGACTTTTTAAGTAGACCGTTGTGATAACATTAACCACAGAAAAAATAACATTTTGATAAATCTGTGCTAAATACAAACAATAGGCCAGAAAATACTTCAATTCTTGGCATTCTGGCCTCCTGCTTTTTCCCTTTTCATTAAAAAAATAAGTTTTGACTTTGCATTAACTGTTTAGCTGTAAAGAACTGTAAGAAAGTACCTCCAAAGACCACTTCTTTTGGACCAACAGTTTTAGAAAACAAGATATTCCAATTCCAGTCCCAGAAAGTCAACGCTATCTTTATAAGGATGCTTTTTTAGATAACGAAAAGCAATCCAATATCCCTATAAATATGCTTTATCTCTTGTATCAGCATCACAATGCTAAAAAATTATAGGTGTATATTATCTAGGCATTGCAATCAGTCATCAAAATTCAAATTCAAATATGGGGGCAAATAATCTGGATATGCCAGAGGGTGTCATGGGATCTTCTGAAAGTGTCTCTTCTCTATTCTTTATATTTTTTAATTGAAGTGCTTTAGAAATTCAGACCTGTAATTAAGATATGTTTACCGAGCAAACCTTATCTCCTAAAAAAGAGCCTGCCAAAGAGATGGAAAAGAGGTCTGAGCAACATGGATTGGCAAGATGCGGCCTCTTTAAATGGTAACAGCCTTTTTATGAGACTGTGAAAGAGGCCATTGACCCCTGAAAAACCCAACTGCAGGGGAGAACCTACTGGATACCTCCCAGCCAAAGAACAAGAAATAATAAAAAAACAAAATAAGGACTTCAGCAAGACCCTAATTTTATCACCCTTGGCTTCATGGATGAAATGTAACTTTCTTTTGTGATAAACTAACATGTTCCAAGGGCTGAACTGTAAGCTTTTCTTGAAATGTGTGTGTGTGGGGAGGGGAGGGACAATATTGTCCATTTAAATAGGTCCATATTTAACTACGGAATTACCCCCAAGAGGCTTCTAAAATTACTTTTCCTTTTAAATTTGTAAACATTATTAAATACACCGTTCCACTTTTAAGTGCATTTCTTTATTACAGTATTTTTAAGACATACAAAAAGGTATAAATACAAATGAATACTCAGCTCCCACCACCCAGTTAAGAGCTAAAATATTTCCAGTACAGTTAAATCCCCCTTAGGTATACTTCCCTCGTTCTACTCCCATTTTCCATTTATGATGAAAACTGATGTTTCCATATGTCTCAAAATCAATTTTATTCTATGCTAGGATATTTCAGGAGTCTGGGTACTACAGGGAGAGTCACAGAATAATATGGTCAGATAAAAAACCAAGAGACTGGCAACCTGTTATTAACCATACATAGTGGGGGAAAAAACAAAAAATATACACCATGGGCCTAGGGGGGAAATCCCTGAGCAATTAACTGACACCACCATCTCAGGAGTTCTTATTTTCCTGGAAGGGTAAAAAAAAACAAAACTGGGATGCAAAAACAGGTCTTTTCACCAGAAGGCACCAATATTCCTAACACACAATAGGATTTCTTTTTCCTACAATGTCCTTGTGTCATAGACGATTGGAGTGTATGAGATCCAAACATTACAGGCCAGGAGATAGAGGCCAACTCACAATTTGGGATATGAAGTGACATATGCTAACCCAAAATAGAGATTAAAAGATTAAGGACACTGGGAGGAGGGGGGATAGGGAAATTTTTGCTCAATGGGTAAAAATTTCTATTTTGGGTAATGAAAAAGTAATGGATAGTGGTGATGGTAGCACAACATTTTAAAAGTAATTAAGACCATTTAATACCAGTTAAATTGTATACATAATAATGGTTAAAATGGCAAATTTCATGGGATGTATCCATCACCACAATTTTTAAAAAGAAGATTAAGGGTGGAGTGGAGAAATGTCGAGAGTAGGCCCCTGAGGGGACATAATAAACACAGTCATAATAAAATTGGGTCTGCCAATTAATTATACACCCATAATTTAAAAATTCCATTGCCAAAACATACCTAACCATATTGACCAACAAATAGGATCAGAAATTTTGCCTCAATATTATTTGAGCTTACTAACTGATGAGAGTCTTTCCCAAGGATGAACTTTTTTTTTTAACAATTATTAAAATAATTACCTTGCCTAGAAAATGAAAAACTTACTTCCTACAATTTATCACTTGCCAGTGAAAGTCAATACTGACAGTACCTTGTCAGAAAATTCCCTCCCTCCTCTTTCTGGATATCCCAAAGTCCCCTGGGCAGTAAGTGGCTAACTGATGTAACCATTCAGCCCGCAGGTCAATTTAAAATTATATTGCAATCCTTCCCACTACCAGCAGTGGCCAAAAAAGTGGTGTTTGCATATATAGAGCTAGGTTGCAAAAAGAAACTAGGATTTCATAAGTCACCCCATTAAGCTCCTTAGAATGTAAAGGCTACTGCACTTGACTGAGAAAAACAAAACTTAAAGCATTTCTTTATAAGAGGCACCACCTGGTTCAGTTTCCTCCAGTAACTAAGTACTACATCTAAAGGGAGAGGAGGTGGGCCGACTGCTTGCTGTTCCTAGATAGTTTTTCTCCCACAGGAAGTGTGAGAGCCCCTCAGCACATGGAAAGGCTGTTCAGGGAAACTCACAAGAATGCCAGCAGATTTAGTCAAAGGCTCCTTCCATATGTAAAACACCCCTGCTGCCCTGCAGAGAGTGAGAAAAGGGCCAAAAAGGGCAAGAGAAGGGAAGGGAGAAGTTAAAATGGAGATAGAATGGCCCCTCCAAAAAAGAGACAGACATTAGACACACTGTGAGGAAGAGGAAGAAAAAGCATGAAAAGGAAGAAAATGTGTAAAAAGGAGGAAAAAAGGCAAAGACAGAAGGACAGAAGAGGAAGAAATTTATCTTAATAAAACTAGAAAATAAAAAGACAACTGAGATCAAAAGGCCGAAAACTAAAGGTAAAAAGACAAGGGGGAAGAAGAAGTGTACGTAAAAAGTACTGTGGAGAAGGAAAGATCCAGACACACGGGGGAGGGTGGGGGAGGGGAGGGACAAACCCGATAAAGAAGATTGAAGGAAGGAGAGAAACAAAGGGCAGGAACGGTGGTGATCCAAACCTCAGACACATCAATTCCGGGAGACCAGCGCTGAGAGGGATAGTTAACTCGCATTAAAATGGTAAGTGGCGGTCCCAGAGTTGTAAATCTGGGCTACTAATCTCTGCAAAGTAAAAGGTACAGTGCATGCTGTCTCCAGAGTATCTTGATTCTGAAGTTTAATTGAAATCAAAACATGGTTTTAAAGACTGAGGTTGGCAACATAATGAAGATCCCTTAACGGGCGGATGGGGATGTGTGTGGAGAAGTTGGGTTTTAACCCGTTTAACCAATTCCGATAAAATCAGGAAACACACCAAAGGCACCGTGTAGCCTACGTCATTTAGCCCTTGGAAACACGACGGGCCAATCTCCAAACCTCGCCGTGTTTCTGGACAGACCTCTCCCTCGCTTAACAGTAGCCACACATTCTTACTACGCCTTTAATAACTCTTGCCCTAACTGGTGAAGAAGCTCCCCTTCCACCTTCTTTTTCGCTGCCCTGCGGCCTAACGAAACCAAGGCTTTTGTAGTCCTTTCCCCCCGGGAGCGGGGTCCCCCGGGGACCCACCCGCGTCGGTCCCGGGACGCCGCGCGGTGGCTCCTCAGCCCCGGCCGGGGTGGAGCGCGCGGCGAACCCCCGGGGCGCGAGGCTGTGCTCCCGCTCCTTCCCCGCCCCGCAGGGCTTGAATTTTCCAAACATCTGTCCCAAAACCGATGATGTCCTAGGCGGTCATTTTCTGCCCGAGAGTGGAGCGGGGGAGAAGGGGAAGAGGCTCAGAAGTGACCTCTTCAAGGCTGCTAATTTGGGAGGAGGACGAGCGGCGGGAGGGGGACGCACTCCCAGCTCAGGCTGCTGCTCTCGGAGATCCATTACTTCTTATTGGGTCACAAGTACCCAATTTGGTTTCCGCACTCCCGTGGAAAGGTTGCTGGCGTCGGCCGCCCCCTTCCAAACCACCTCCAGTCGAAATGCAGGGACTGCGCGGCCCTCCCAGAAGCCGAAATCGGGAGAGGGGAGGGAGAGAGGAAAAGGGGAGGGGGGCTTCGAGCCCCGTCCCTTCCCCGACACTCCAAGTGGCGGCGGCGACCCCGGCCGCCCCCCTCCGACCCGGCCTCGGCCCCTCACGTGCCGCACGGTCAGCCCAGACGCCCACCGCCGCGCTCCGCCCACCCCGAGCCCGCTCCGGGATCGCGTCCAAGTGGGGCTGCTGCTACCGCGACGCCAGCGCGCTCGGCGACCGGGGGATGCTCAAAAAAGGGTTTTGTGGGTTTTTTTTTTTTAAAGCCCCTTTTGACAGAACACTCGGTTCCTCAGTCCCTCCCTCCTCGGCCCGGAGAACTCCACGTCCACCTCCCGCAGGACTCCTCCACCGAGTCCACCCCAAAGTTTGGCCCCCGAAGCCAGCCTCCTTGAAACGCGCCCGGAGGCAAGCGCCAAAGAGTTTTTTCCCAACCCGCCTGCCCGGAGTAAAAGCGTGTGGGTGGGGGAGGAGAAAATTTGCAAGGGAGACCCTGGGGCGACCCACACAGCCCAGCCTCCCCACCCGCGGCTTGCACGAACTCTTCCCTCTCCTCGCCCCGAGGCCCCCCGACCTCCCTGCCCAGAGGCGCGGCAGTCATCCCTCCGGCACGCTCAAGGGTCTCCCACGGCCACGCTCGCCCTTCGCGGCTCCCGGATCCAGCCGAGCCCGGGGTCCGAGCCCCAGGCGCCCGCGCTCCCCTCACCCCGCGACCCGGCCTCCAGGGCGGGCGGCCGCGACCTCCGGCCGGGGGCATTGTTTACCACCAGCAACAAAAGCGCCCCGAGCGGCCCGGGGAGGGGGGTCGCCGCGGGCAGCGGGCCCACCTGTGTGGCCCCCGAGAGGCGGCGGGCGCCGAGCCCCGGAGCGCTTCCAGCGCCAGCGCAGCGCTGCCTCCCGCGCCCCGTCCCCTGCACCCCGCCCTCTCCCCGGGCCCCACTCACCACGGCCCCGCTCGGGCTCCGCGGGCGGCGCGCGTCCCCCGGGCGTGGAGCCCGCACCAGCCCTCGGGCAAACTTTCCAACTCGCGCTCGTTCCCACAACTTCAGGGCCCGCGGCCCCCGGGAGGGCGCGAGGAGCGCGGGCGGGCCCGGGGCGGACACCTACCGGCTCCCGGCACGGTCAAGGCCCGAGCCCCCAGTGTGGACGGCTGCTTTCCGAAGGGCCACGGAGGAGAGGCAGGTAGAGTTGCATGACTGGGGCGGGGCAGGGGGTCGTCCCGGGGGGTAGACCCAGGAACAGGCCGGCCAGCGGCTGAGCGCACAAAGCGGCGCCAGAGCGGACGGCGCGGCCGCTCCCCTCCAGGTCAGCCCCCCGGAGCAGCAGTGTCTCCCCAGGACAGACCTCTGGGAGTGAAGCTGGGGCTCTGCCTTCGCTGGACCCTGCACCGCAGAGCGAGAGGCAAAATGCGAGCTGGATTTCCCCAAACTGGAGCTGGACTCCCCTGCCGACCCTCCCCCTTTCCCCTCCTCCACGTCCTTCTCCCTCACGTCTCTCTCCCAACAGCTTCCCCCTCGCCGCCCGGAGTGCACTGGAGAAGGAGAAGGGTGACCATCCCCGGAGGGGCTCTCGGGCTGAAATAAAGAAGTTTTTATGGTTTCTAAGCGGAATGTTCATAGATACATTAAGGGGGTGCAAGGACGGAGGTGACACCGTCGAGCAATATCTGGGTCTCCTCCATTCTGCTGGCAGTGGAAAACCATTCTCAACACCCAAGAGGGAAACCGGAGAGGGTTGTGTCCCGTTGACTCAGCACTTGATGTCTGCAAAGGTCATCAAAATGTTATTAATTTGGCCCCTGTACCTCTACAGTGGTCATGTTCCCTGTATGGATGTAGAAATAAAGACACAGGAAGAGGAAAGAAATTTTCAGTTTTAGGAGGAAAAAGCAATGGTCTTAGGCCAAAATTAAACTGACCGGGGCTTCTGAATTTCTCCCTAAATGCTTGATGGCTGTTCCTTCTTCCAGCAGTCAGTCATTACACAGATGAGGCAATCCAGATTTTTAATGGAGTCGTTGTGATAAGGAAAACGCTGTTGGTGGAGCTCTTATTCCTTTCAGGTCAAACTTCAACTAAATAGCACTGATTCATTCTATCAGCATCCATTCCCCACATTCCACACTTAATTTTTTCCCCTTCTTTATACACACTTAAACGAAAGTAACCCAAGTTGTTCTTTTGAGAAAGACTCTTAATTTTCCAGCCTTACTCACCGATTGCTTCACTCAAATTTATTCCAGAGCTAGGATCTAGACATGCAAAGATGAATACAATTTGTCTCTTGTCCAGGAGAAAAACATTCCAAATTAGCAAACAGAGCAAACTGATGACTGCACTGTAGTGTTTTCAACAGTACACTCAAAGTCCCTTGGTTGGAAAAAGTTAGAAAGGTGGCATTTGAAATAAATCTTGGATGTCAAATCCACTCATTTTGGAAAGAATAGTCTCCTCAACAAATAGTGCTAGAAAAACTGAGTGTCCATAGCAAAAGAATGAAGTGAACCCCTACTTCATATCATGTACAAAAAACAACTCAAAATGGATCAAAGACCTGAATATAAGAACCAGAACTATTAAACTCCTAGGAGAAAACATAAGGAAGCATCTTCAGGACTTTGTCTTAAGCAATGGTTTCTTAGCCTTTACACCCAAAGCACAAGCAACAAAAGAAAAAGGTAGATGAATGGTACCTAATCAAAGTTAAAAACTTTTGCTCATCAAAAGACTTGATCTTGAAAGTGAAAAGACAACTTAGGGGAAGAAGATGTGGTTCAAGTGGTTGGGCACCTGCCTACCACATGGGAGGTCCCAGGTACAGTTTCTGGTGCTCCTAAAAAGAAGATGCGCAAACAACAAGGTGGGGGTGGGTGGGTTGAATAAATAAAATAAGCCTTAAAAAAAAAAAGACAACCTACTCAATGAGAGAAAATATTTGGAAACCACGTATCCCATATGGGTTTTTTTCCTTCCATATGGGTTTAATATCCAAAATATATAAAGAAAACTGCAACTCAACATTAAAAAATGAGTAAAAGACTTGAATAGACATATCCCCAAAGAAGATATATAAATAGCCAGAAGCACATGTTCAACATCATTAGCCATTAGGGAAATACAAACCAAACCACAATTTGAAACAAATGAAGGGATAAATAAAATGTAGTGTATACACACAATGGAATATTATTCAGCCCTTAAAAGGAATGAAGTCCTGATATATGTGACAACATGGATGAACCTGGAAGACATCATGTTGAATGAAATGAAACAAGGCACAGAAGGACAAATATTGTATGATCTCACTGATTGGAAATAATCAAAATAAGCAAACTCATGGAGTCAGTGTAGAATATAGGTTACCAGGGGATGGGGTGGAGCTAGGAAATGTGAAGTTAAAGTTTAAAAAGTACAGAGTTCATATTTGGAATGATGGAAATGTTTTGATAATGGTTTGTGGTATGGCAACACAACACTGTGAGTTAACAGCACTGAAATATACATCTCAATGCTATTAAAAGGGGAAATATATTGTATATATGATAACAGAATACAATTTTTCAAAAATCCACAGAACTGCATTACACAATGAACCCTAAGTTAAACCACAGCGTATAGTTAATAGTACAGTAATAAAAATGTGCTATCGTCAATTGTAACAAATGTTCCATACCAACGCAAAGTGTAAATAATAGAGCGATATAATGGGAATCCTGTATTTTATGCATGATTGTTTTATAATCCCGCAATTT
The DNA here is from genome assembly GCF_030445035.2 of Dasypus novemcinctus. Lineage (NCBI taxonomy): Eukaryota > Metazoa > Chordata > Mammalia > Cingulata > Dasypodidae > Dasypus > Dasypus novemcinctus. Next base: position 77,486,763 of record NC_080678.1, on the reverse strand, counting down.
CTTTAATAAAGAAAAAAAAAAGATACAACTTTGCATCTGCTAAAATGCCTATTATTAAAAAAAAACAAAACAGAAAATTACAAGTGTTGGAGAGGATGTAAAGAAATAGGAACACTCATTCTTTGTTGGTGGGAATGCAGCTGCTGTCAAAGACAGTTTGGCAGTTCCTCAGAAAAGTATGCATAAAACTACTACACAATCCATCAGTCTCACTTCTAGTTATATACCCAAAGAAACTGCAGGAACTCAAACAAATAATTACACACCAATGTTCATAGCAACATTATTGTCACAAGAACCAATAGGTAGAAGCAACCCAAGTTTTCACGGATAAACAAAATGTAGTACATACAATGGTCTATCTTTCGGCCATGAGCAGGAATGAAGTTCTGAAACATGCTACGATATGGATAAACCTTGAAAGCATCATGTTGAGTGAAATAAGCCAGTCACAAAAGGACAAATATCGTATGATCTCACTGACATGAAATAATTAGAATAAACAAACTCATAGAATCAAAAACTAGAACATAGGTCAACAGGGGCTGGAGTGGGTATAGGGAAAGGGAAGTTAATGCTTAAATTATACCATTTCTATTTGGTTTGATGGAAAAGTTTTAGTAATGGATTGTGGTGATGGTAGTACAACATTGTGAATGTAATTAACAGCATCGAATTATATATTTGAAAGTGGTTAAAGGGGAAATTTTAGGTGTATATAAAAAAAAACCTTTTTAATACCATAGGATTGTACAACACAGTGACCCCTAATGTAAACATGGGCTATAGTTAATAGCACAATTATAAGAATATTCTTCCGTCAATTATAATGAATATACCACACTAATTCAAGGTCTTAACAATAGGGTGGTGTATGGGGACTCTGAGTTATTTGCATGACTTTGCTGTAAACATACAACTCCTCTAATTAAAAAAAAAAGTTTTAAAAAATTGATAAAGGGAATGCTTCCAAAAGCCTCACTGTTAATTCCTTGTCAGAAATAACTTCCTGGGATGTAGATGAAAAGAAATGTTGGGAAATTTGGACCCAAACTTGATTTTCATAAAGAACAAAAGGAAAGAGACTATCAGAACTAGCAGTAACCTGGCTTTTGTCAATTAATTGAATAGATTAACTTTAAAATGTACTGAAATAGAGTTCTGTTGCTCCTCTCCATTCGACAGACAGCTCTATATGCTTCTTCAGTGCAAGCTGCATCCCTGAGACATGATGGTGTAGGTTGGAGTGGAGGGATTTGGCTGTGTTGGGTGACTGGTCACCAGGGCTGCTTTTTTATTTTTTTAAAGAATTATTTTATTTATTTCTCTCCCCCCGCCCCACCCCTTTGTTGTTTGCACTTACTGCATCTGTTCATATTCCTTGTTTCTTTAGGAGGCACCAGGAACCAAACCTGGGACCTCCAACGTGGGAGGGAGGCACCTAATCGTTTGAGCCACTTCCATTCCCCACTTTTTTGTGTCTCTCATTATGTTTTTCTTCTTATGTCTCTTGTTGCATCATCTCGTTGTACCAGCTTGCTGTGTCTGACCATTGTGTCAGCTCTTTGGCTTGCTTATCCTCTTTAGGAGGCATAAGGAACCTCCATTCCTTGCTTTGTTGTGTCTCTCATTATGTTTTTCTTCTTGTGCCTCTTGTTGAATCAGCTTGCTGTGCCTGCCTGTTGCACCAGCTTGCTGTCTTCTTTAGGAGACACTGGGAACCAAACGAGGGACCTCCCATGTAGTAGGTGGGAGATCAATCACTTGAGCCACATCCACTCCCCTGAGGCTGCTTTTTTTTTAAAGATTTATTTTATTTATTTCTCTTCCCTTTCCCTCCCCACCCCCACCCCATTGTCTGCTCTTTGTGTCCATTCGCTGTGTGTTCTTCTGTGTCCACTTGCATTCTTGTCATGCAGGACCAGGAAACTGTGTCACTTTTTTTCTTGTTGCATCATTTTGCTGCGTCAGCTCTCTGTGTATGTGGCACCATTCCTGCGCAGGCTGCGCAGGCTGCACAGGGCGGCTCTCCTCATGGGGTGCACTCCTTGCATATGGGGTTCTTTTCTCCTATGCAGGGAACATCCCTGTGTGGCACAGCACTCCTTGCACGCAGCAGCACTGCGTGTGGGCCAGCTCATCACACTAGTCAAGAGGCCCTGGGTTTGAACCCCAGACCCTCCATATGGTAAGCAGACACTCTATCAGTTGAGCCACAACTGCTTTCCCCAAGGCTACTTTTAACTCTGGCAAAGCAGAGGTTGTTGCCAGCAACGATCCCTTCACTGACCTCACTACATGGTCTACTTGTTCCAGTATGATTCTATCCTTGGCAAGTTCGAAAGCACTGTTAAGGCTGAGAACAGAAAGCTTGTTAACAGTGGAAAACAGTTAACATCCCTATATTCCATCTCTTTATTCCAGGAGTGAGATCCCACCAATATCAAATGGGATGGTGTTGTGGAGTCAACTGGTGTCTTTACTGCTTAGAGAAGGCTGGGGCCCAGTTGAAGGGTAGAGCCAAAATTGTCATCGTCTCTGCCCCTTCTGCCAAAGCTGCCCATGACTGCAATAAGCATGAGCCTTGAGAAGTAAGACAACTTCATTAAGATTGTCAGCAATGCTTCCTGCACCACCAACTCTGTGGTGCCCTGACCAAGGTCATCCATGACAACTTTGGCATGGAAAGACTCATGACCATAGTCCATGCCATCACAGCCACCCAGAAGACTGTGGGTGGCCCCTCAGAAAACTGGCATGATGTTCATGGAGCAAACTAGAACATCATCCCTGCATCTACTGGTGTTGCCAAGGCTATGGGCAAGGTCATCACTGAGCTGAATGGGAAGTTCACTGCCATGGCCTTCCACATCCCCACACCCGGTGGATCTGACCTGCTATCTGGAGAAAGCTGCTAAATACCATGACATCAAGAATGCGAGAGGGGAACAGATGTAGCTCAGTGTTTGAGCACCTGCTTCCCACATAAGAGGTCCTGGGTTCAATCCCTGGTACCTCCTTAAAAAAAAGTGAGGAAGTAGGCATCAGAGGGCCCTCTAAAGAGCATTCTGGACTGTATCGAGGACCAACTTGTCTCCCATGACTTTAACAGTGACACCTACTTTTCCAACTTTGAAGCTGGGGCTGCCATGCTCTCAATGACTATTTTGTCAAGCTTATTTCCTGGTATGACAATGAATATAGCTAAGGCAACAGGGTGGTAGACCTTATGGTCTACATGGCCTCCAAGGAGTAGGAGCCCTGGGACCACTATCTTGACAGGAACAGAAAGACAGTCAGCTGCTGGGGAGTCTTTTTTTTTTTTTTTTAAGATTTATTTTATTTATTTATCCCCCCCCCCTCATTGGGGGTCACTGTTTACTCTCCGTGTCCATTTGCTGTGTGCTCTCTGTATCTGCTTGTCTTATCTTTAGGAGGCACTGGGAACTGAGCCCACAACCTTCTATGTGGAAGAGGCACTCAATCAACTGAGCCATCTCAGCTCCCTGGTTTGTTGTGTCTCTCATTTTCTTTCCTCTTTGTGTCTCTTTTGTTGCATAATCTTGTTGCATCAGCTTGCTGTACCTGCCCACCACACCAGTTCACCTTCTCCAGGAGGCACCGGAAACTGACCTTCCATGTGGTATGTGGAAGCCCAAATGCTTGAGTCACATCTGCTTCCCATGCTGGGGAGTCTTTGACCCAACTTGATCCCCCAACACTGACACTCTCCCTGTGTCAACAGAGTTTCTATCCTAGACCCACCAAAGAAGGGGATGGACTTAGAAAGTCTTACCGTATCTTACCATCAATAAAGTACACTGTACCCAGGAAGGGGGTGGGGAGCTATTGAAATGGGAAAATCATACAAGGATGTACAAAGATATCCATGGTAGTAGCACTCATTCCCTTCACTGAAAAAGAAAAGAAAAAAAAGTTGAGTCCCTACTATATATGTGTCAGGAACAGTTCTAGTATCTGGGAAAGCATTGGTGAATCAGCAAAACCTCTGCCCTTGTGGAGCTTGTATTCTTTTATTTTTTTCAAAGATTTATTTATTTATCCCCGCCCCCTTGTTGTTTGTGCTTGCTGTCTGTTCTCTGTGTCTGTTTGTTGTGTCTCATCTTCTTTTTTTAGGAGGTACTGGGAACCAAACTTGGGACCTTCCACGTGGAAGGGAGGCGCCCAATCTCTTGAGCCACGTCTGCTCCCAGCTTATTGCGTCTTTCATTGTGTTTCCTCATCGTGTCTTTTTGTTGTGTCATCTTGTTGCATCTGGGAGAGATGAGAGACAATAAGCATGATAAATAAGCAGAATATATAGTGTGTCAGATCGTGATAAGTGTTAGGGAGCAAAAAAAAACAGGGAAAGGACAGAGTGTTAAGGGAGGGTTGCAATTTTCAATACAGCAATCAAAGATGACGTCACTGAGTAAATCTGAAAAGAGGTAAGGGGAAAGAGATGGTGGAAATTTTTATACATAGGAGAGAGCAAGTGCAAAGGGCCTGAAGAGTGGGAGTGTGTCTATAGTGCCTAGGATTTTCACAAAGTGAAAAATTGGAAACCATGATAGTTTCTGTCAGAAAAGATAGGATGCTCCCTTGCCAAATATGGCATAATTTTGAATTTGGAAAAGAGGTTTAGCTTGAAGATATAAATTTGGGACTCATCAGCATGTAGATGATACTTAAAGCCATCTTGGTATCTGCTAGTGATATGGGAGCCATATGAACCTGTCAGAAAAGGAGCCTAATATTCCTAGTAGAAACCAAAAGGTTGAAGAAGTCACGGGAAACTAAATAATAACCCGAATTGTCTAGCCAACAAGAAGGAAAGAAAAGTGTAATTCTTTCCAGACTTCAGTATTAATTTCCTGCCATCTTTACAACTACTTTACCCTATTCTTCCTGAATAACAAAGCAAAATCTCCTGTCTCATTTCCAATTATCTCACTAGAAAAGAAATGAGAAGATACAAATTGTGTGATATTGAACTGTGTTTATCTGCCTCTCTAAAAACATAACTGGAGCCTCCTTTCAGATTACTTTTCATTCTATTCTTATTCTATCTCTAAATCATCTTAGCAGCCATGCTTAGTAATTCCCTTAAGTAATGCAAGGCGGGGAAGGTACATACTCTCCTTTAAAACAATGAAAACAAAATAGAACTCCATAAAGCTTCCTTCCTAAACAATATAATCCCCATTGGGCAACATTTGAAAGTTTGACAATACCAAGTGTTGGTAAGGATAAAGGGAGACCAGAATTTGTACACATTCCTGGTAATATAAATGGTATAAATAAGGAAGACTGGCTATTCTCTGTAAGGAAGTCAGGATTAAATAAGAAAGAAAGCAAAGAGGGGAGGAAGAAAAGGGAGAGAGATGATATAATAGTAGGTAGGAAAGAGTTAATTGACCCCTGTGGGAGTGGAAGGTGGGAAGGTGATCTGGGAGAGCATAATCCACAAGATCCTGGGAGTTGGCTGGGGAGGCAGGGCAAGATAAATCTGCAGTAGCAGAAGCTAGCAGTAGCTTATCATTGGGAAAGATCTAATGTCAATTCTGTTAGGAATTCAGAGAGCAAGAAAAGCTTTGAATAAAAAGACCAAGAAGGAATTACCAGAGAATGTACAATTTCCAGGAAATGGTATTTTCTGGTTAATTTATTGGCAGACCCAAACCGAAAAACATATTCTAACTCAAGTTTCTAAGTTGAATTGGAAGTCTGTCAAGAATGTGAAGAGTACACATAACACAAAGGAGGTACAAACAAAAAGACACTTCAGTGGAGAAGATGGAAAAGGAAATCAAGCTGATATTCTGAGAGAAAAAAAGGTGGGATTGCCAAAACTTATTTTAAAATGAAGGGGAAGAATTAGCATATCTTCACAGTGACTATAGAGCATGAATATAAATTTTAGTTATGATCATAAAATGGGATATTTTGGACAGCCAGCAAGAGTAAGGAGCTCCTAGAGTCAGGTCCTACTACAGGGCAGTTAGTAAACACCCAGAGCTCTCTGGAGCTGGCTGAAGCACCTGTTTGGGGGCTCCAGGAGGCCAGAAGAGCATCCTGCAACGTCCTTGAAGGAGTGGAAGGAGTAGACTGCCCATCTGCAGAGAAGATTCGTAAGTACAGTGCTCCACACCACTGGGGTTGGTGCCCATCGCCACTGGAGACACAAGCCACGTTGGAAGCTGTTCTGCAGCTGGAGTTGAAAGCTCCAATTCCCAAAAATGGGAGGAAGAGATGGTTAGGCACCACCTTCAGCTACTGATGAGTAAATTCAGGAGGCTAAAGTATAATCCTGAGAACAGCTAAAGTTTGAGCCTGTCCAAGTCAGAAAGAAGCCGGGAGCTGCCATCTTAACTCCACGCCTTGCACGAGGGGAAGCAGGGCAGACTGAAATTCCCAGTGCTGGTGGGGACTGGCTTCTTTCCATCCAGGTCAGATTACAGCTCTAGTCTAAGCTCCAAACCCACCTCCAGCAGGGAGGTAGCTGGGAGGACCTGTGACAGCCTTTCTAGGAAATTACCAGCCAAACTGCGGAGGCCAGTGATCATCCCCCTTTGGCAGCGCAAGGCACCCCAGGAGCTATTCTGTGGCTGGATTTGGAAGCTCCATTTCCCAAAAACAGGGAAGGAGGAGTCAGTTGGCCACTGATTTCGGCTACTGATTAGTAGACTCGGCTGGCTAAGGTATAACCTTAGGAACAGCCATGGTGTGAATCTGTCCAAGTCAGAAAGAGGCCGGTAGCCACCACTTTGACTCCCCCCAGCTTGAGGGGAAGCAGGGCTGACCGAAAATCAGTTCTTTCACCCAGATTGGATAGCAGCCCTAGGTCAGGCTTCAGCCCCACCTCTGGCAGGGAGGATCCTGGCGGGCCCTGTACCTGCCTATCCAGGTAACTGCAGGTACCTTAGGCTGGTACAGACTGAGTAACTGGAAGTCTATCAGGGCAAATGTGGTCATCTTGGACCCGCACTGAATAGATTGTTGCCCACACCTGCAGCTGCATCCAGCCCTAGGCAGGGGAGAGAGGGGCATGAAGATTCATCAGTCTCTCTGGGCAACTATAGTGTAGGCCTGCACAGCTTGAATTATTCCACACAGCTGTGATTCTGTCCCTACCCCTGGCAAAGGAGAAAGTTGGGAGACGCTTCATAGGTCTGTGGGCAATGAAGGCAGCTTAAGCCTCCACAGCTTATACCACCAACTACATCCTTGGCTCCTACTGCACAACCAGCAAGGGAGAAAGGGCAGGAAGCCCTAAACTAAAGAGAAAAACTGCACCCAGAATAAATACTCTAGTATGCCAGATGCCAAGACATCAACAAAAAATTACAATCCACACCAAGAAACAGGCCCAGTTAAAGGAACAAGATAAGCCTCCAGATGACATAAAGGGTGAGACAACTAATCAAACAAATCCTCCTAGTAAATTCAATGAGATGGCTAAAGAGATTAAGGATATTAAGAAGGCATTGGGGGAGTGGCTATGGCACAACCAGTTGCGCTCCTGTCTACCATATGGGAGGCCCTGGGTTTGTGTCCTGGGGCCTTCACAGAGCCGCCCGGCCCACAAGCACCATGCAGCAACACTTGGCCCACAGACGCCGTGGAGAGCTGACTCAGCAAGGTGACAGAACAAAAAAAAAAGAGAGACAAGCAAAAACACAGAAGAGTGAACAGCGAATGGACAGAGACAGCAACAGCAAGCAAGCCGCAAGGGAGGAGGGGAAATAAAAATAATAATAAATACAGACACAGAGGAATGCACAGTGAATGGACACAGAGAACAGCATGCAAAAAGACACAAGGGAGGGATAAAATTTTTAAAAAGCAAAAAAAAAAAGACATTGGATGAGCACAAAGAAGAACTTGAAAGAATACATTGAAAAATAGCAGATCTTATGGGAATGAAAGGTGCAATAAATGAATTAAAAATACTTTGGAATCATATAATAGCAGATTTGAGGGGGCAGAAGAAAGGATTGGTGAGCTTGAAGAAATAGCCTCTGAAAGTGAACATACAAAAGAACAGATGAAGGAAACAATGGAAAAAATTGAACAAGGTCTCAGGGAATTAAACGACACGAAAAGATGTGCAAACCTATATGTCATGGGTGTCCCAGAAGGAGAAGAAAAGGGAAAAGGGGCAGAAGGAATATTTAAAGAAATAGTGGTAGAAAATTTCCCAACCCTATTGAAGGACATAGATATCTATGCCCTAGCAGCACAGTGTACTCCCATCCAAAAAAATCCAAGTACACAAAGTCTAAGAAACGTACTAATCAGAATGTCAAATGCCAAGACAAAGAGAGAATTCTGAGAACAGCAAGAGAAAAGCAATGCATAACATATAAGGGATACCCAATAAGATTAAGTGCCGATTTCTCACCAGAAACCATGGAGGCAAGAAGAGAGTGGTATGATATATTTAAGATACTACAAGAGAAAAACTCCCAGCCAAGAATCTTATATCTGGCAAGATTGTCTTTCAAAAATGAGGGTGAGTTTAGAATATTCACAGATAAACAGAAACTAAGAGAATTTCTAAGCAAGAGACCAGATTTTCAGGAAATGCTGAAGGGTGTGCTAGAGCCTGAAAAGAAAAGACACAGGAGAAAAGCCTAGAAGAGAGTCTAGAAATGAAGATTAGATCAATAAAAGTAACTAAAAGTGTCAAAAAGAGTGGTGAAAATAGATATGACAGATAAAACTCAAATAGTCATGAATAAACTTAGCCAACTATGTAAAGCACTTTGTATTCAGGAAACAGCATATCAGTGTTAAAAGATATTTTTAAAAGGCCTAAATAACTGGAAGAACATTCCATGCTCACAGATTGGAGGACTAAATATCATTACATGTCAATTCTACTCAAATTAATATACAGATTCAATGCAATCCTGATAAAAATTCCACCAGCATTTTTTAAATTGAAAACACGATTATCAAATTTAATTGGAATGGTAAGGGGTCCTGAATAGCCAGAAACATCTTAAAAAGGAAACGTGAACCCTCATCTCCATACTGTAAATCATATTACCTAGCTCTAGTGGTAAAAACAGAATGGTCTTGGCATAAAGACAAACATATAGACCAATGGAACCAAACTGATGGTTCAGAAACAGACCCTCACCCATATGGTCAAGTGATTTTTGTCTAGCCTGTCAAATCCACACAGCTCAAACATAGTCCATACAAAAAATGATGCTGAAAGAACTGGATATCCACTGCCAAATGAAGGAAAGAGGACCCTTATCTTGCACCTTATCCAAAAATTAACTCAAAATGGATAAAAAAGCTAAAAATAAAAGCGAGAACCATAAAACTTCTAGAAGAAATTGTAGGAAAATAGCATCAAGACCTGGTGACCTGGTGGTAGGTGGTGGATTCTTAAAGCAGATAAAGAGGAGAACTGAGATGGACTCCTGATGTTTAATGTATGTAGACATTTTAATTAGCTTTACTGTAAAAGTGTGGAAATGTATTAGAGTGGATGGTAACACATAATGAGCTATGTGTTTGTAAATGGGGATATGGCTGAAAATGGTAGTCTAGGGATGTAAATGCCAATTGACAGAATGCTGGAGAATAATCTAGGAATTGAACAGCACAGTAAACCAAGATGTGCTTGAGAATTGTGGTTGATGGTACAGATTCAGGAGTGTCCTTTGTGAACTAGAGTGGATGTGCCTCACTACTTCTGGGTGGTGGGAGTGTGGAGAAGCCTGGGAAAAATACAACTGGAATGACCTATGGACTGTGGTTGGCAGTGATAGTGTGGTATTCCTGCATCAATGACAGGGATGTGCTGTGTTGATAATGGGGCAGTGTGGAACGTGTGTGCCAGATGTATACTATGGATGTAGTAACAATCAGATGATATTATCTTGTCTGTAACAAACGTTCTGCCATGGTGTGGTGTGTTGATGGAGGGGTATTGTTTGGGAGTTCTGCACATGTGCATGATTGTTTTATAAGTTTACAACTTCTGTCCTAAAAAATATATTTAAAAAATAACAGTGGCGAGGGTTGGGGGGAAAATACACCAAATGTAAGGTAAGGACTATAACTAGTAGTAAGATTTTGACTATATTCTTTCATAATTTGTAACAAATGTCTCACAACAGTGAGAGGTGGTGGTGGATTGTTGATGTATGGGATCCCTGTATGATGTTATGCATGTTTGCTTTGTAGGTTCACAACTTTTACTATACACTTACTGTTTCTGTATGTTCATATATAAATGATACAAAGATAATAATAATAAGGTGGGTTGTGGGAAAAATACTTTGGTTAGTAGTAATATTTTGATGCTGCTCTTTAGTCATTAGTTAAAAATTTTTTTTCACCCCTTCCCCCACCCCGTTGTCTGCTTTCTGTGTCCATTCGCTGTAAGGTCTTCTGTGTCCCCTTGCATTCTTGTCAGTGGCACCCGGAATCTGTGTCTCGTTTTGTTGTATCATCTTGCTGCGTCAGCTCTCTGTGTGTGCGGCGCCATTTCTGGGCGGGCTGTACTTTTTTCAAGCTGAGCGGCTCTCCTTACGGGGTACACTCCTTGCACGTGGGGCTCCCCTATGCGGGGGACACCCCTGAGCGGCACGGGACTCCTTTCGCGCATCAGCACTGTGTGTGGACCAGCTCATCACACTGGTCAGGAGGCCCTGGGTTTGAACCCTGGACCTCCCATGTGGTAGGCGGATGCCCTATCCGTTGGGCCAGATCTGCTTCCCAGTTAAAAATGTTTAACAACAATGCAAGGTATTGGTGGTAGGGTGAATTATGAGAGTCCTGTATGATATTATATATGTTAGTTTTATAAGTTCACAACTGTTACTATACACTTATTATTTATGTATGTTTATGTATGAGTGATATACTCCAATAAATTTTCAAAAAGAAAAAAAAGGGGATATTTTATATTATAGTTATCTGCCGAAAAGACCAGAACCCAAATCAAGAAATATCTGACTGTGGTCAAAGTGAATTTGTTTCGGTGCAAAGTTTTTTCCTGTTTTCTATGACATAAATAGGCCAGTTTTACCATTTATGCATTTTCCAGTAACTTCAATACTAACTTTTTTTTAAGATTAAAAAAAAAAATTATTTCTCTCCCCTTCCTCTGCCCCCCAACCCCCCGCTCCTGTTGTCTGTTCTCTTTATCCATTTGCTGTGTGTTCTTCTGTGTTCACTTGCATTCTTGTCAGCACCACTGGGAATCTGTATGTCTTTTTTGGTTGCATCATCTTGGTGTGTCAGCTTTCCTTGTGTGTGGCGCCACTCCTGGACAGGCTGTGCTTTTTTCATGTGGGGCGGCTCTCCTTGCAGGGACACTCTTTGCGCGTGGGGCTCCCCTACATGGGAGGACACCCCTGCGTGGCACGGCATTCCTTGAGTGCGTCAGTACTGTGCGTAGGCCAGCTCATCACACAGGTTAGGAGGCCCTGGCTTTGAACCCTGTACCTCCCATATGGTAGGCTGATGCTTTATCAGTTGAGCCAAATCTGCTTCCCAACTTCGATACTAATCTTACCAATCCACTAATTGAATTGTCCTCTTAACCTCTCCAGTCTCAAAATGAAACCAGCCCCACCTCAGTTCTACTGCTCCATCATCCATCTTTTCTTTTCTTTTTTAATTAATTAATTAATTAATTTATTTATTTCCCTCCTTACCCCCTCCCCCCCCCCCGCCCCTGCCCCTGCCCCAGTTGTCTGTTCTCTGTGTCTGTGTGCTGCATGTTCTTCTTTGTCCACTTCTGTTGTCAGCGGCATGGGGCTGTGTTTCTTTTTGTTGCGTCATCTTGCTGCTTCAGCTCTCCGTGTGTGCGGTGCCATTCCTGAGCAGGCTGCACTTTCTTTCACGCTGGGCGGCTCTCCTTACGGGGCGCACTCCTTGCACGTGGGGCTCCCCTACGCGGGGACACCCCTGCTTGGCACAGCACTCCTTGCGCGCATCAGCACTGTGCATGGGTCAGCTCCACATGGGTCAAGGAGGCCCGGGGTTTGAACCGCAGACCTCCCATGTGGTAGACGGATGCCCTAACCACTGGGCCAAGTCCGCTTCCCTCATCCATCTTTTCTATTCCTACAGCAGAACTCTATGGGAGCTTTAGCCACCTCCAAATCTTAACACCTAAGTCAACCTGAGCTCTTTATTGTTCTAAGCAATTCCTATTTTGGGGGCTTCTCAACTACTTTCAATCATGGGGCCAGTTCTGAGCCTTCATTCTCCTCACCCCCAAAACTACTACTCACATCTCAGACTGTCCCTCAAGAAATAGATTATTTCCCTTTACCTCCCTTCCTTAGCAATGCTGCTGTTTCTTTCCTTATTTGAAGAGTTTCTTCCCTATGTTATCTGGCTATACATTAACTTGTACCCTTGAGCCCATAGTCTCCATGCTATTTTATTTAAGCACTTCTAATGAGCCCTCTTTCTAGCATTTTCAGTCTCCTTTTATTTGTTAGTTCCTTCTTTGTTGTTTGCAGTTTATAGGTCTTTTATGTTTACAAGGTTCAGGTGGTTCCTTTGCTTGATCTTGCTTCCTCATCTAAATTTAACCCTATTTCTCTCACTGAAAAAATTGTATTTGCTGTTTCTTTTTCCTACAATAATGGGGCCAGGGATTGAACCCGGGACCTTGTATGCAGGAAACTGGTGCTCAGTCACTGAGGCACATTGGCTCCTGAGCTGGTTTTTTCATTTGTTTGCTTATTGTTGTTTTCTGTTTTCATTTTTAGGAGGCACTAGGGACAGAATCTGTGAACTTCCATGCCACTTGAGCTACATCTGCTCCTCCCTATAATATTTATTCCTTTTCCAACTTACCAACTCTCCTGAGGCTATGCTTACAATATATTTCCTCTTAATCTTGAAGTGTCTTTTCCCTTGAATTCTGTGTCATCTATAGTCTACCCGATTCTCCTCCTACATGTCCAACAAAAAATGCTTCACTGTTGTCTTTCTTTTTTTCAAGATTTATTTTATTTGTTTATCCCCACCCCCTCGTGGTTTGCACTTGCTGTGTCTGTTGTGTGCTCATCTTCCATAGGAGGCATGTGGGAAGTAGGCACCTAATCACTTGAGCCACCTCTGCTCCTTGCTTTGTTGTGACTCTCATTTTGTTTTCCTCCTTGTGTCTCTTGTTGCATCATCTTATTGCATCAGCTTGCCACTCCAGCCCATCATGGCAGCTCACTGTCTTGCTTGTCTTCTTTAGGAGACACAGGAAACTGAACCTGGGAACTCCCATGTGGTAGGCGGGAGCTCAGTCACTTAAACCACATCTGCTGCCCACCATGCCTTTCCTTTATTTATATTTATTTGTTTGTTTGTTTTTTCCCCCTTCCCCTCCTCCCGCCTTGCTGATTGTTTTTTGTTGTTGTTGTTGTTGTTTTTTATTTCTCTCCCCTTCCCCCCCACCACCAGTTTTCTGCTCTCTGTATACATTCGCTGTGTGTTCTTCTGTAACTGCTTCTATCCTTATCAGCGGCACTGGGAATCTGTGTTTCTTTTTGTTGCATCATCTTGCTGCATCAGGTCTCCGTGTGTGTGGTGCCATTCTTGGGTAGACTGCACTTTCTTTCATGCTGAGTGGCTCTCCTTACGGGGTGCACTCCATGCACATGGGACTCCCCTACGCGGGGGACACCCCTGTGTGGCAGGGCACTCCTTGTGTGCATCAGCACTGCCCGTGGGCCAGCTCCACACGGGTCAAGGAGGCCCAGGGTTTGAACCTCAGACCTCCCATGTGGTAGGGGGACGCTCCATCCATTGGGGTGAGTCCGCCTCCCTTGCTGTTTTTGCTCTCTGTGTTGTCTTCTCTTCTCATTTTCTCTCCTCTAGAATTCACCGGGATTTGATCCTGGAAACCCCTGATGTGAAGAGAGGTTCCCTGTCAATTGTGCCACCTCAGTTCCTGGTCTCTGCTGTGCTTCACCTTGACTGTCCCCTTTGTCTCTCTTTTGATGCATCATCACTTTGCTGCATGACTCACTTGTGCGGGCACTGGATCACCCTGCGGGCACTCATGCAGGCACTGGCTCACGTTGCAGACACTTGAATAGGCACTGGGTCACTGTGCCGACACGTTCTTTCTCTTCTTCTTTATTACCAGGAAACCCCAGGGATCAAACCTGGGTCCTCCCCTTTGGTAGGCAGAAATTCTATCACTTGAGCCACATCTCCTTTCCCCACCATTGCCTCTCTATCCATTCCTACTTCTGAGACTTCTTGGCACTTCAAGCACTTCAGAGTTCCAAATCTGTATCTTCAGCTCTGAATATTTTGGCTTATAACTGTAGCCCACTATCTCTAACCACCAAAGCCAGGCACTGATTATTTTCCTTTTATTTCCATATGAGAAATGCTGGGACCTGCTTTACTCTGATGCGTCTCTCTATGCCACATGTTGCGTTAGGAATTATTCTTGATTTCCATTAGCCAAGCCATGGCAGAATGATCTTTTGAAGCATAAATCTTATCCTGTCAACTCTAGCTTATCACTTCAATTGCTTCATGTTGCTCTTAGGTTAATGACAAAACTCCTCCAGTGGCTACAAGGCTGCCAGTGATTTGGCTTTCACCTATTTCTCCATCTCATTTCACATCACACACTTCTGAGTTCTCCCCACTCCAGCTACAATGGTTTCCTCCAGTAGATGCAAATCAGTAATTCTGCTCTTGTAAACCAGCAAATCTCATCTGCAGAAAAATTTCAACTTAGGCAGAGCAAGCATTTCTACATAGGCCAGCAGCTCCCTCTGTTGTCTTATAGATCTACCCAATCCCTGCAGACATCTGAATTCTTGATGCTTGAAAGGTGTAGTACAGTAAGGCACTCAAGGTTGTGATCAGACCTTGAAGACTGCCATTGGTTCTCAGCATTGACTATTTGCTCTTCCTGGACTGCTCTTTCTTTCTCCTTTCCCTAGTTAAGTCCTAGTCATCTCTCACTTCTGGGACCAAGCATTGCTTCCTTAAGGAGACCTTCCCTAATCTTCTTGTTTAGGTCAAATCCCTATTTTATGGCCTTCTCTCATGCTTTAAACCTCCTCTCAGAAGCGCTTATCTCAGTTTAAATTTTACATTAATTTCTCATTCAATTAACATTTGTTTCTCCCATTAGAGTGTAAGCTCCCTGGCAGAAAGAATCAAGTATTTATTCACTATTATAGCTCTGATGCTTATTAGCCTATATAAGAAATACCAATTGAACACATAAATTGAATACATTAGACCAGTTCTCTAAACAATAATTTCTCGTTCACTGCTATATCTAATTATAAGTATATTAAGAGGGAAGCAGATGTGACTTAAGCGATTGGGCTCCCATCTACCATATAGGAGGTCCAGGGTTTGATTCCCGGGGCCTCCTGGTGAAGGTAAGCTGGCCGAAGTGGAGAGGTAGCCTGTACAGAGAACTGGAGCAGCAAGATGACGCCACAAAAAGAAACATAGAGGTGGCAGACTTGGCCCAGTGGTTAGGGCATCCGTCTACCACATGGGAGGTCTGTGATTCAAACTCCGGGCCTCCTTGACCTGTGTGGAGCTGGCCCATGTGCAGTGCTGATGCGTGCAAGGAGTGCCCTGCCACGCAGGGGTGTCCCCGCGTAGGGGAGTCCCACGCGCAAGGAGTGTGCCCCGTAAGGAGAGCCACCCAGCGCAAAAGAAAGTGCAGCCTGCCCAGGAATGGTGCCGCACACACGGAGAGCTGACACACAAGATGACGCAACAAAAAGAAACACAGATTCCCATGCCGCTGACAACAACAGAACCGGACAAAGTAGAAGACGCAGGAAATAGACACAGAAAACAGACAGCTGGGGTTGGGGGAAGGGGAGAGAAATAAATAAATAAATAAATCTTTAAAAAAAAAAAGAGACACAGAGGAGAGACAATAAGAGACCCAACAGACCAGGGAGCTGAGGTGGCCCAAAAGATTGAGCGCCTATCACCCACTCTGGAAAGTCCCAGGATCGGTTCCCAGTGCTGCCTAAAGAGAAGACAAGAAGACACAGAAGAACATACAGAGAGTGGGCAGCAAGCTCAAAACCATTGGGGGTGGGGATAAATAAATAAATCTTTGAAAAATAAAAATATATATATTTCAAGAAAAGATGCAGGGAAGTGGATATGGCTCAAGTGATAAGGCCTCCACCTACCATATGGGAGGACCCTGGTTCAATATCTGGGGCCTCCTGATGAAAAAGAAGAGAAAGCATGCCTGTGTGGTGAGCCAATGCCCGTGCAGTGAGCCAGTGCCTGCATGATGAGCCGAGTGCGCGTGCGAGTGCCCGCATGTTGAGCCAGTGCCTGTGTGGTGAGCCAGTGCCCACTCAGAAAGCCGAGTACCCATGTGATGATCCAGTGCCTGTGCAAGTGAGTCACACAGCAAGATGATGAGGCACAAAAGAGAGACAAAGAGGAGAGTCAGTGTGAAGCACAGCAGAGACCAGGAGCTGAGGTGGCACAATTGACAGGGAATCTCTCTGCACATCAGAGGTACCCAGGATCAAAGCCCAGGGAATTCTAGAGGAGAAAGATGAGAAGACAAAAAGAGAAATAGATACAGAAGATCACACAGCAAATAGACACAGACAGCAAAATCAACAGGGCAGGTGTATGTAAGAATAAAAAAATAAAGATGTAGTCATCTTCTAGAATATTCTTTCCCCTACCACTTCTTGGCGAAGTCCTGCTCTTTTTTTTTTCTTGTGGTAAAATACACATAACATACAATACCATTTTAATCATTATGAAGTGTACAATTCAGGGGCATTTAGTACATTCACAGTCTTATTTTTTTAAGGCTCAGCTCAGGTCTCTTGCTTTTCCTGATCTCCCCACCTCTCCTATAGAACTGGTCTCTTCCTTCTTTGTACCTTACAGTATACTACATGCATATCCTTAATATAGCATAGGTAAATGACAGATTATACTTACTTGTTTGCAGCTGGATTCTCTCTTATAAATGTCTTTGCAGGAATTTTTCTTTACTCATGTTTATATCTACACCTTCTAACATAATGCCTGGCACACAGGTAGGTAGGAAGTGTTTACTGACTTACTGACCTTGCTCTCAGGTCTAGGTCTTAGTGTTACATACTAAGGTGCTTTGTCTGAATTATCTTATTTGATCTTCACATGGTATCTTGGGAAGAGAGTTATCATCCAAATTTTACAGATCAGAAAATAAAGTGTAGATATTTAGAAAATTCTTAAGATCCCTTGCTGAATAAGTGGAGAAACAGATATTCATCCTTCTGTTTCTTTTCAGTACACTGTGTTACCATTTTAATGTATAGATTTTTGATGAGCTGTAGAAAAAGACATGGCCAGAAAATGTTAGTTTTTACTTTAAAAAATACCAGATCACTAAAGCTAAAATGAAAGAGAAACCTGAAGCCCTTTCCTACAATTCCTGCTCTCCTGATGAGCCTTTGCCTCATGCTTACAAAACTTTCCCCAGTTGATGCACATTGGTTAGGGAAATTCGACCTCACAACAGTCTAAGGGTACTTAATATAATGTCTAGAGTTGGAAATATAGGAATTATGTTTATCTCAACTAATTTCTCAAGATTTAATTATATAAGGTAAAAAATGCAACTAAAGGGAAGCAGATGTGGCTCAAGCAGTTGGACATCTGCCTATCACATTGGAGGTCCCAGGTTCAGTTCTTGGTGCCTCCTAAAAAAAAAAAAAAGGTAAGCATACAATGAATAGACACAAAGAGCAGCCAGCAAGTGCAACAATGTGGGGAGGGAGAAATAAAATAAATCTTAAATCTTAACTCAAATATTTAATTTAAAAATCAAACCGTATAAAAAAGGGTAAAATGAAAAGTAAAATGTATACCTCGTGGGAGCTGGTGTAGCTGAGTGGTTGAGCACCAGCATATCACATACAAGGTCCAGGGTTCAATCTCCATCCCCGGTACCTTGAAAAAAAAAAAAGGGTATACCGCCTCCACCCTTCTTCCATACCAATGCCCTAAGGAATTGCCACTGACAATTTATCCTATTTCCTTCCAGAAATTGTTAAGGTATTTATTCTGTTGTACAAAAATACCTTACTTTATATGTATATAAAAGAAAAATATGTTCTAGTTCATGTGACTTTACATAGTATCTACAATATTTAAAATTTTGTCTATGGATAAACTCTACACTAAAGGAAAAAACACCTTATGTTCTCCATGGGGTAAGTTATATTGAACCTGAACTTTTTGAAATTAATGAGACATCTGTGAATATGATGTCTATTCCTGGTAAATATAAATCAATAAAAGTTAACAATTGTGTTGTGTTCAAACATTCATATGGCATTGTCACAGTGGGTGGAGATTCACACAATAACCAAAAGAATATCAAATACTCATCTGGGGGAGCTCTGCCACATTCTCTAATGGAAAAAAGAAGAATGCCCCAAGTACAGGGACAGTGACTGTGAAGGAGGATGTTCCACAGAAGGACCCATAATATTGATGACTATGCTTATGAGACTTTGCTCTTGAATGGAACCTTATCCTAGTGACCTAGGGTGCCTGAGAGTTACCTACCAGGAGCCTTCTTCTTGCTCAAATGTGGCCTGTCTCTAAGCCGAACTCAGCATATAAAAGCAATAACTCCCCCTTAGCATGGGACATGATTCCTGGGGATGAGCCTCCCTGGCACCAAGGGATTGCTACCAAGTACCAAGAAGCAATGCATCTGGGGGGAAAAAAAAGACCCTGACCAAAAGAGGGAAAAGCTAAAGACAAATGAGTTTGTATGGCTAAGAGACTTCAAAGTGAGTCGGGAGGCATTCCAAATGTAGTGCTTATGCACATCTCTACAGGATCTCATTGACAGTCAAAGTAGATACTACCACAAATAGCGAAGCTCCTTTGGGATATGTAGACATCCAGACACTATAGTCAGGGTAAATAGTTCAGGAATTTGGCCCCTTGCCGGTAGGTCCTAATCTGGCATTTATGCTCCCCAGTGTGACAGAGTTAGACTCAGCAGTGGTTTCCCTATGCATGACTCTTCTGTTCTTCTATTTGAACCTATAATTAGTACTAGAGTTGGTAGGTATATACCCAAGAGATTTAAGTCCTTGGGTTCTCCATGTGCCAGTTGAGGCCTGAATCTCAACAGAGTTGCAATACCTACTCTCCAGTTCAATGAACTCACCCAGGACAACTAACTGGAGGAGATGATGGGCAAACAACATATGAAGGAACCTACACCTGCAAGCAAGAGAGTCCCATGCATCAGATATATGGGTCTGAAGCACCCCTTAATTAGTGGTGGAGTGGCATCACCATCCCAGAGTCCTCAGGATTGGGAAATGAACTATGGACTAAAATAAATTTATTAGTATTCTGCTATAGACTTATTGTGATTCTAGCAATGGAAGAAATACCATTGTTGTGGAGGCAGTGACCCATGGATATTCTGGGGTTAGGGAGAGGGAAAAACAGTTGTAAGGGAAGAGAAGTTGGCCCAATGGACAGGGCGTCTGCCTATCACATGGGAGGGCCAAGGTTCAAACCCAGGGCCTCCTGACCCATGTGATGAGCTGGCCCATGCGCAGTGCTGATGTGCACAAGGAGTGTCTTGCCATGCAGGGGTGTCCCCCGCGTAGGGGAGCTCCACGCGCAAGGAATGCTCCCTGTAAGGAGAGCTGCCCAGCGCAAAAAAAAGTGCAGCCTGCCCAGGAATGGTGCTGCACACACGGAGAGCTGACACAACAAGATGAGGCAACAAAAAGAAACACAGATTCCCATGCCGCTGACAACAACAGAAGCGGACAAAGAAGATGCAGCAAATAGACACAGAGAACAGACAACCGGGGTGGGGGGGAAGGAGAGAGAAATAAATAAAATAAATAAATCTTTAAAAAACAAACAAACAGGTGAAATAGGGGGGCATTTTGGGACTTGGGAATCATCTTGAATGACGTTACAACAAGTACAGGCCATTATATATCCGGCCATAACCTACAGAGTCAAATGGAAGAGAATGTAAACTACAACGTAAACTATAATCCATGCTTAGTGGCAATGCTCCAAAATGTGTTTATCAATTTCAATGAATGTATCATACTGATGTAAGATGTAACTAATGTGGGAAAATGTGGGAGGTGTGGGGAGTGGGGCATATAGAAATACCCTATATATTCTCTGTAACATTTTTGTAATTGAAGTATCTTTTAAAAAATAAAAAAGTGGAAAAAAATTCAGAAAATAAATAAAAAATAAAAGATAGCTAAGGGGAGCGAATGTAGCCCAGTAGTTGAGCATCTGTTTCCCATGTATGAGGTCCTGGGTTTAATTCCTGGGACCTTCTTAAAAAAGAAAAAGAAAAAAAAAGCTACAAATTGGAATTCAAAACTTCTAAATATTGGGCCATGAAAACTATTTTTTGTACGTTTTTGATACCACAGCAATAATGATAAATATTTTACTAATCACCTGAAAAAAAAAAAGTTAACCATTATGGTCTAAAAGAAGCAACATAATAGAAGACCTGAAGAGAAGACAATGTTAATTAAGATGGCACACTGATTCCTACCTATTTCATCAAATTTTCGAGTACATGTGGGTTTGGGGGAAAGCTTTCCAAGAAGCCTTTTTAGGCAATTATTGTTAAATGTGGTCTATATGGTATTCACATATTGTCTATATTTTAAAAACCTGCACAGTCCAGATAGACATCATTAGGTGTTTTTGTATATTTTCATCATCTTTACAGTTTGTGCCAGCCACCCCCAACCCTCTCTGTGCTGCCTTAAAACAGCACCTTTCTGTCTTCCCAGTTCTGATAATGCCCCTCTCAACTCTCTCAACCACCCTACCAAAAATCTTTGCAGCATCTTTGACTTCTCCTATGGCTTTCCCTCCACATCCAGTTCATTAGCAGGCCAGCAGATGCTGTCTTCTCCATCTATTTCCTTTCTTTTAAAAATATATTTTAAATAAAATTTTATTAAAGTGTATCATTCATACCTGATCACATATAAACAAGAAGTGTATAGTAAAAGTTGTGAACTTACAAAACAAAGAAGCATATCATCATACAAGGCTCCCATACATCACCCCACCACCACCACCTTGCATTGTTGTGAAACATTTGTTACAAAGTTTGAATCCGTTTCTTTTCTGATCACTATGTTTCCATGTTCCCACTAGCCCTCTTGCTTGGATTCTTGAAAAGCCTTCCTAACTGGCTTCCTTACTGTCAGGTCTGTCAGTGTCTGCCATTCCAAGCTCCCTACTCATTTCTCTGAGATTACATTTTCTAGAACAAAGCTGTCATCGGCTTCTTGTTATCCACTGAATTAAATCTAACTCTTTCGTCCAAGAATAAAATTGTTCATGGTATAACTTTGATTCTCTGGCCTTATTGGTCAGGGCCTGCCATACAATAGTGGGGAGTCACCGAGGAGTGTTAAGGACCTTAAGCCAGGCAAACTGGACTAGCCCTTGTTCTTTCAACCAATTGTGTTTCCTTAACTGTGTGTGTGTTTGTCTTGTGTGCCTGTGTCAAAGGACATTTCAATTATCTCCTTCCCTGATGACCTCATGACCACTGACAAATACGGCTTGCCTTTTCTCTGTGTCCCCACTTTTTACCTTATGTATATATAATAGTTATATTACTGTTAGGTTCACACATGTCCCTTGAAATAGTAAGTACCTTGATGGATAGTATTGGTTTCTCTCTCTCTTTTAGCCTCTGCTAGATATCCAAAATGTGAAAGAAAGAGGAAGAAAAGACTGTTTTAAAAGTAGATCCACCATCATTTATCATTTATTCAGTGCCAAATAACAAATTCAATGAACACAACAAATAATCCCTTTCTTCATGGAGCTTACATTCTGGTGGGGAGAAATTGACAGGAAAAAATATTTTATATCTGATACAACTTTTATATACAATATTTTATTTATATACACTCACACACATGCAAACATACACACACACATTTTGTTTCCACAAACTGGGTTATTTAAAACAACAGAAATTTATTCTTTCACAGTTCTGAAGGCTAAATATCTGAAATCAGGGTGTCAGGAAGGCCATGCTCCCTCTGAGGTTTAGGGAAGAATCCTTTCTTACCTCTTCCAGCTTCTGGTGAATCCAGACATTCCATGGCTTATGGCTGGATAACTCCAATATCTGCCTTCTGTTGTCATGTGGCCTTCCTGTCTATGTGTCTGTGTATCTGTCCACTTCTTAAATGGACACCAGTCATTGGGTTTAGGACCCACCCTTATCTAGTATGAACCTTAACTTAATTACATTTATGAAGATCCTATTTCCAAATAAGAGTACATTCTGAGGTTCCAGGTTGATGTCAATTTTGGGTGAAAACTATTCAATCCACTACAAATACAGTGCTGATAAAGGTTATGGAAATAATGAAAATTAAAGCAGGGAAAAGAGGTAGTGCTAGGGATGAGGTGCAGTGATGATTTTAAATACAACAACCAGGAAAGGCCTCCTTGAGAAGGTGACCTTTGAAGGTGTAAAGAACTGAAGGAGGGGAGGGAGGGAGACAGTTATTTGGAGTATTTAGGGGAGGAGAAGTACCAGCAGTAGGAACAGTATGTGCAAAGTCCCTTAGGTGAGCATGCCCAATGTTCATGAGGAACAAGAAAGAGGACAATGAGACTGGAGGGAATCCTAGGAGTTGAAGCCAGAGATATAGTAGGGAGCCAGGAGGCCATCGTAAGGATTTTAGTTTTCTCTAAGTGAAATGGGAAGCCTTGGAAGGGTTGTTGTTTTTTTTTAAACAAATCAATTTTATTGATACATATTAATAAAGCATAAACCCATCCCAAGTGTACAATGAATGGTATTTGGTATAGTCACATAGTTGTGCATTTATCACTTCAATCTATTGTAGGTTTTAAAGGATTGCTTTGACTGCTAGGTTGAGAAGAGATTGTAAGGGGCAAGAAAAAGCAGAGAGACAAATTAGAAAATTACTTAAAAGTTTATGGTCTGAGATAAGGAGTTACCATTTATAGAAATGAGGAAAGAGCATGGGAGTAGCATGTTTGGGAAGGAAGACCAAGAGTTTAATTTTGGATATGCTAAGAAGATGCTGGTAGATAACCAGAAGGAGATGTCAGAGGTATAAATCAATAGAGTTTGGGGAATGGAAGTGTAAGGACAGCAGAATGGGAGTCATCACCACATACACAGATGCTATTGAAAACTATGGGATTGGGAAGCAGATTTGGACGCACGGACTTGGCCACATGCGAGGTCCACAGTTCAAACCCCGGGCCTCCTTGACTCTGGGGAGGAGCTGGCCCATGCGCAGTGCTGGTGTGTGCAAGGAGTGCCCTGCCACGTAAGGGTGTCCCCTGCGTAGGGGAGCCCCACGCGCAAGGAGTGCACCCCGTAAGGAGAGCTGCCCAATGCGAAAGAAAGTGCTACCTGCCCAAGAATGGCACCACACACACGGAGAGCTGACACAACAAGATGATGCAACAAAAAGAAACACAGATTCCTGGTGCCGCTGATAAGGATGGAAGCGGTCACAGAAGAACACACAGCGAATGGACACGGAGAGCAGACAACCTGGGGGGGAGGGGAGGGAGAGAAATAAATAAAAAATAAATCTTAAAAAAAAAGACATTATATTAAAAAAAAAGAAAACTATGGGTTGGGTGAGATCACTGAGAATAAGTGTAATTATAGAAAAGACGCAGTCCAAAGACTGAGCTCTGCGTTACTCTATTACCTGCAGGTTGGGGAATTTAGGAGTAATCAGCAGAACAGGTGGAGAGGAAATCATTGGATGTTTAAATCATTAAACTTATCAGTTATAATTTTATTTGTTATTGTGGCAAAATACATGTAACATAAATATTTCCATTTTAACTATTTTAAAGTGTACAGTTGAGTGACATTTAGGGCAATCACAATAGTGTACAACCATCACCATCTATCTAGTTACAGAACGTGTCATCACCCCAACAGGAAAGCTTATAACCTAACAGTCACTCTCTGTTCCTCCCCCACCCCAGCCACTGGACAGCACTAATCTGCTTTCTGTCTCTATGGATTTGCTTATTCTGGACCTTTCATATAAATAGAATCATATAATATATTGCCTTTTGTGTCTGGCTTCTTTCATTTAACCATTGTAGCAGTTCAATATGGTTATGAATTCCAAAAATAGATATTGGATTATGGTTGTAATCTGATCTGTACCAGGGTTTGATTGAGTTATGATTAGGGATTTAATTGGGCCACGTCATTAGGGCATTGAGTACCTGCCCCTTGGTGGAAGGGGACTCACAGATAAAAGGCAAGGCAAAGGACAGAGTTGGGGGTTCTTAATGATGGAGTTTGATGCTGAAGTCTTAAGCTAGAACCCCGGGAAAGAGACAGAGCAGTTTGCCTGATAGTCTTACAGCTGACCTTGTGCAGCAAACAGGAGCTGAGCCCAGAGGAACTCGGGGAGGCTGAACACATGCGGATGTTGGCAGCCATCTTGCTCTAATACATGAAAATAGACTTTGGTGAGGGAAGTAACTTATGCTTTATGGCCTGGTATCTGTAAGCTCCTACTCCAAATAAATACCCTTTATAAAAACCAGACAATTTCTGGTATTTTGCATCAGCACCCCTTTGGCTGACTAATACAACCATGTTTTCAAGGTTCATCCATGTTGTAGCATGTATGAATTCTTCACTCTTTTTATGGCTGAATAATATCCCATTGTATGGATATAGCACATTTATCCATTCACCAGCTGATGAACATTTAAGCCATTTCCACCTTTTGGTTACCATAAATAGTTCAGCTCTAAGAATGCATATAAATGCATTTGTTTTAGATCTGTTTTCAATTCTTCTGAGCAAATATATAAGAATGAAATTGGAGAGTTATATGATAATTCTATGTTTAACTTATTGAGAAACTGCCAGATTGTTTTCCACAATGGCTGCACCATTTTACATTTCCACCAGCAACGTACAAGGATTCTAGTTTCTCCACACCCTTGCCAATACTGGTTATTTTTCTTTTAAAATTATTATAGTCAACCTAATGAGTATGGTGTCTCATGATTTTTTGTTGTTGTTAAGATTTAAATTCCCCCATTGTCTGCCTCTGTTTCCATTTGCTGTGCATTCTTATGTGTCTGCTTGTCTTCTCTTTAGGTGGCACTGGGAACCGATCTTGGGACCTTGCAGAGTGGGAGAGAACTGCTCAATCTCTTGTGCTACCTCAGCTCCCTGATCTGCTGCATCTCTTATCGTCTTTCTCTGTGTTTCTTTTTGTTGCATCATCTTGCTGCACCAGCTCTCTGATCGAGCCAGCTTGCCTTCACCGGGAGACCCCAGGAATCAAACTGGGGATCTCCCATTTGGTAGACGGTAGATGGGAGCCCAATTGCTTAAGCCACATCCACTTCCCTGAATTGTGGTTTTGATCTGCATTTCCCTAATGACAAATGACACTGAGCATATTTTCATGGGCATGTTGGCCATTTGTGTTATCTCCTTTGGAGACATGCTTATTCATGGTCTTTGCCCATTTGTCAGTTATAATTTATACAGAACTTCCATTCCTGATCTAGATTTAATTTTGAAGTTGGGGGACACTAAGTGATATATTAAACCTGTAAAATTCATCTCTCTGAGAATGGAAATTAATGGGAAGGGATGTACCAGTACAGCCTACAGGACAGGGTAAAATACAAGTTAGCACGGAAGGGACTGCAGCAGTGGGGGCAGGAAGAAGAAACTGGGACTTTCCTAAAAGTTTAGGACAGAGACTTGGGGTTGGTGGACAAAAAAAGAGCTCAGTGGAAGGCCACCAACAGATTCAGACAGGTCTGACAGGGGCTAAGTATTTGAGTAATTTGCAGGGCCTCAAAAAAAGAAACTGGGAGTTTAACAATATTTCTTTGCATAGGCAGTGGTGGTGGCGAAACCATAGTGGGGCCCTGGGAGAGCAGAAACTGTGGTTCAGTGTTCAGAGATGGCAGAGCTGATTTGGTGGGAGGGGGAGCAAGTTCAGACGTGGCTGGAAAGCGGAGCTAAAAGTTGGTTTGGAAAGGGTGCATCTCAGCAAGGTCAGAGGACAGCCCAATGGGCGGTTACAAGGCAAAGGACAGGACCCCGGGAGGGGAGCAGCGATGCTCTTCTTGACGTGGTGGGTTTTTGGAGGGACCCTCTCGCGGGCCACGATTCCTGTTTTCCGTGTGAATATAAGCGGCCTAAAAAAATGAAGCGGGGTAGAGGAAGTGACGAACTAAGTGACTCCCTCTTCGCGCCCAGGTTCTAGTCCCACCTACCCGCTCAGACCTCGCGGGGCCCCGGGGTACCGCTCCGGGGATATTACGCCCGGTACAGCTCCCGGCTCCGCCCAGCGCAGGGCGGGCTCCACGGCCACCCAAGCCCCGCCCCTGGCGTACGCCATCAGCCCGCGCCGCGCCGCGCCGCGCCGCGCCGCACAGCACTGCGAGCACGGCGGCCGGCGTCCTGTCACCGCCGGCTCTGGCAATGGACCCGGCCTCTGATTTGTAACTTGGGGAGGGAAGCTCCGGACCCGGCCTGGCCCTGATGGCGGCTGCGGCTGCGGCGGCTCTGGCAGCGGCCGACTCCCCTCCCGCGATGCCGCAGGCGGCAGGGGCGGGAGGGCCCACCGCCCGCCGAGACTTCTACTGGCTGCGCTCCTTCCTGGCCGGAGGTGGGTGTCGGCTGGGTCCTCGGGGCTTGATCCCGGCCAAGTCCGGCGCGGGCGGCGGCGATGACATTCTTGGACTCTGGTTGCTGCAGTGCCTCGCCAGATGTTTGCCCTGACCTGCCGTAACTACTCTAATAATCACTTGACTAGTGACAACCAAGTCCTGGTGCGGAAGAGTCAGAGGCTCTCAGGGGGAAGTGGAAAGGCTCGACCCGTACCCATTCTCCAGGGTTAGGAGAACGGGGGGAAAACGCAGGAGCCCTTGCAAGATCCCAGGATTTCAGTGAAACTTGCTGGGTCCCCATTTCCTTTATAAAATCATGGATGACCGAATGCACAATTTGTTTTTGTTATTTGCTTAAAGGAAAACAAATATTGGAGATCAGCTTTTGAAAGATGATTGGGAAATTGTGCAAAAGTGTCTACAACCAAAACTGGTTCCAAATATTCTAGTAAACTGTGCCAGAATTGACAAATAGTTGGTGGAGCCCTACTGTTGGTGTTATTATGGGGTCAGAGGGCTCATACTGTCTCTAAGGAATTTCTTCTGCCTTCCCATAAATAGGTATTTCAGTCTCTACCCTCCCTTAAGTGCCTGTCTGGATTTTCATCACTTAATAATTTGTTAGGGCTGGGATTTTAATCACATCATTGGGGCTTGGAGCCAAGTGGTGGTTATGGGAGAAGGTTAAGAGAGATAAAGGGGGCCAGAAAATAAAGGGCCTTGCAAGCCACTGTGAAGATTATGACTTTTACTCTGAGTGAAATAGGGAGCCATTGCAGATTTTGAGCAGAGAAGCAACAAAATATGACATGTTTCAAAAGGATTACTGGCTGCTCTGTTGAGAATAACAGTAGGGATGCTAATATGGAAGCAAGAATGCTGCTGCTGTCTGGATCAGGGTAGTAGCTGTGGAGGAGGTGAGAAGTTGTGAGATTCTGCACATAGAACAAACAGGATTTTTCACATAGATTAGATGTGGGATGAGAAGAGAAGTTAAGGGTGACACCTTTTGGCCTGAGCAAATAGAAGAAATGGAGCTGTCATTGCTGAAATGCAAAACGTTTTAATTGTAGCAACTTTCATGGTGGTGGTTGGCGGAGATAAAGAGTTCACTTTTGGATAATGTTACATCTGTAATGTTTATTGGACATTGAAGTAGAGTCTTGGTGAAAGGCAAGGATAGCAACTGGAACTCTTATGCTCTGTTGGTGGTAGTGTAAAATGGTACAGCTGCTTTGAAGAACTGGTTGGACAGTTATCTATGAAGTTGAACATTTGCATCTTACATGACTCAGAAGTTTCACTCATAGTTTCACTTAACCTACGTATTTCTGTTCATATCTACTATATTCTATAGCCTAAAACCAGATGAAACCCCAAGGTCTGTCAACACTAGACTGTATAACTTAAATATGGTATTTAAAAGAAACCCACACACATAATGAAATACTATACGGCACTGAATATGAAGAAATTCCTGTCATTTGCAAGAATGTGGATGTATTTCACAAGCATAATGTTGAGCAGAAGATGCCAGACATACACAAAATGTATACTGTGTGATTTCATTTGTATTAAGTCCAAAAAACAATAGAAACTAAGTTTATATTGTTAGAAGTCAGAAGAATGGTTATTGCTGAGGAGGAAGGGCAGATAGTGAATTTATGAGTAGAGAAGGACTTCTGGGGGGCTGGGAATGTTCCATTTCATGATCTGGGTGATACTTACATAGGTGTGTTCACTTTACAGTAATTCGTTTAGTGGCACACTTACGATATATGTATTTTTCTCCATGGATCTTAAATTTTAATACACAAAGTCTGTTAAAAGGAGGACTAGGAGACAAAGTATGGAAAACACTACAAAGGTATCTTGATTAAACTGCACATTTTTTAGGAGCTTGCATAATTGTTTCCTTAAAGTTTATCAAGGCATAATTTTATACAGTAAAATTCATTCTTTTTAGGTATGCCTTTGAAGGAATTTTGACAGACATGTTGTGTAATAACCACTGAGACAAGATAGCAAATAGTTCCATCACTCCCAAATATTTCCCTCTCCCTTTGTAGTCATTTCCTTCCTCTCATCTCCAGCTCCTGGAGCCACTGATCTGTTTATCATTATAGTTTTACTTTTTCCAGGACATTATTTATATGGATAGAACCATATAGTATGTAGCCTTTTCAGTCTGGCTTTATTCACTTAGCAAAATGCTTTAAAGATTCATCCTTATTAAATGTATCAGTAGTCTGCTCCATTTTATTGCTAAGTAGTATTCTATTGTATGGCTATACCACAGTTTCACCCATTGATGAAAATTTGCTTTGTTTCTAGTGTTTGGCTGTTTGAATAAAGTGGCTATGAAAAGTTGCCTGTAGGTCTTTGTGTTGTTGTATGTTTTTGTTTCTCTGGGATAAATACTACCTAGGAATGGGATTATGGGGTCTTAGGGCAAACATATCTTTATAAGAAACTGCCAAATTTTTCCAAAGCGTCTATTCCATTTTGCATCCCTGCTACCTTGTCAGTACTTGGCATTGCCATGGTTTATGTATGTGTGGGTGTGTATGTGTTTCTGTTCTAATAGGTGTTTAGTGGTGTCTAATTGTGGTTTTAATTTGCACTTCCCTGACTAATATTGCTGAGCATTTTTTATGTGCTTATTGGCCAACTGTATCTCTTCTTCAGTGAAGTGTTGGTTCATAGTTTTGGGAAGTTTGTACTGTTTTAAAGATCATTTAGGAGTACTTGGTTCAAGTGATATGAAAAAATACTCCTGGACAGATTTAGTGCCTTAGTTTCCTGTCCTTAAAATGGGATAATACAAATATCTACCTAATATGGTTGTGGTGACCATTAAATAATATCTGTGAAACCCTGGCACAGTGAAGTTAAATCTCAGAGCTTCCTGGTACAAACTAAATACTCAATACAAGTTGTTAACTATTATTGTTTGCTTGCTGTGGCCTTGGGCAAATCTTTTTTATTTTTTTGTGGGGGGAGGGGAATCTTTTAACTACAGTTACTCCACCTTAAAAGGAAGTTGCTTGATCTAACTCAGTGGACTGTTGTGATGATTAGTTTGGGCTATAAAGTACTGTGATAAGCAAGTTAAGATATTATTAAAGGAACCTTCTTATTATATGGTTAATGCAGACATGACTGAGAAGATAATGGTATAACAAAATGATTTTTTTTTTTTTAAAGATTTATTTATTTTAATTTCCCCCCCTCCCCTGGTTGTCTGTTCTTGGTGTCTATTTGCTGCGTCTTGTTTCTTTGTCCGCTTCTGTTGTCGTCAGCGGCACGGGAAGTGTGGGCGGCGCCATTCCTGGGCAGGCTGCTCTTTCTTTTCACGCTGGGCGGCTTTCCTCACGGGCGCACTCCTTGAGCGTGGGGCTCCCGCACGCGGGGACACCCTTGCATGGCACAGCACTCCTTGCGCGCATCAGCACTGCGCATGGCCAGCTCCACACGGGTCAAGGAGGCCCGGGGTTTGAACCGCGGACCTCCCATATGGTAGACGGACGCCCTAACCACTGGGCCAAAGTCTGTTTCCCAACAAAATGATTTTGAAACCAAATATACCCAGATGCAAATTATTTTTAGTTTGTCCTCAATTTTGGATAGTTTTGACCTTTATTTCTATTAGTTCAGATAAGAGAGGCTTGATATAGAAACTTACATGTGAATGTAATATTCGAGTGCAAATATACACTTTATTTTTGGCATACTTGAGAATATGGATTTTAAAAATCCGTTACATGCTGTTTTAGTTTGCCAACGGGCTGCTGATGCAAAGTACCAGAAATACGTTGGCTTTTATAAAGGGATTTTTTGAGGTAGCAGTTTACAGTTCCAAGACCGTGAAACATCCATATTGAAGCACCGTAAGAGGTGCTTTCTCACCAAAGTCAGCTACTATTGATTCTGTTGTCTAGGCACACGGCAAAGCAAGACCGCTGCTGATCTCTGCTGAGATTTCAGCCTTTCCCTCTGGGCTCACTGTCTCTGCTTGAGCTGCTTCGTGGGCCCAGCCGCTGGGGGGCTTTGTGCGTAACCAATCCTCTAGTCCTCTCTCAAACTTCTAGTCCTCTTGCATGTGGCAGGATAAAAAATGGTGGCTTCCAGCAAGAGGGCAGAGACTCAACATAATTCATACCCCACTTATGAGTCCCATTGTACTCCCAGGAAAACCCTAAAGCAGTTTAATCAAAGAACCCTCAACTGAATTTAATGCAATCAAAGGTATCACACCTGCAGGAATAGATTAATTTAATAACATTTTCTTTCTCTTTTTGGGATTCATAAAATAGTCTCAAACTGCCACATACGCTGAGCTATTAAATAAACGTATATAGACTTTGAATGATTTTTGTCTTTACATTCAGCAAATATTTACTGAATCCATGCTATAGGTGAGGCCCTGTACTGGTCTCTGGGGATGCTGCAGTGAAAGAGTCCCACAAAGTCCCCTTTCTCCTGTACCTTCTGGAATATGTAATCATTGGTGAAGGGCTTAATGCAGTTACAAGAAAGAACCTAAAGACTGTTTTACCCACTTATAATAGTAACAACCCATCTTACCTAGTTTTTACTACAGGTATTTTAGAAAAATCTTTACATTATCTTCTTGGAAGCATGCCAAGCTAGTAGGGCTTGGCCTGGATTTTGACTTATCCTAAAGTCCATGTATGCACTTAACTATTCTGCTATAATCCATGTGTCGGTACAGTGGCACATGGTAGGGACCAAATATATATTTATTGAATGAATAAGTGAATAACTGAATATTTCGTGGGTATAAATAAGTTGGTCATTTCAATGAAAAAGTTATCCAGAAGGAAAGGAAGCTATTTCAAAGACAGCCTCGCATTTGGGTTAATACCTTCAAGTGTCTCCATAACTCCATTTGGGCATGCTTCTCAGTGCTGATCAGGTATTAGAGGGCCTATTTACACACTTTTAAGTCTGATATGGTCAAATATTAAGTTATAGTAGTATCCCTGCTACTAGTCACTTCTACCCATGGAGACCAAATTAGAGATCATAGGGTTTGCTGACTAAACAAGTAAAGATTTCCATCTGGAAAGAAATGGTATGCAATTTCTTCCTTACTTAAAAAAGTTTTTTTTTAGGTATTGCTGGATGCTGTGCCAAAACAACAGTTGCTCCTTTGGATCGAGTAAAGGTTTTATTACAAGCTCACAATCACCATTACAAACATTTAGGTGAGTTGACAGATGCTAAAGAAAAGAAATGAAAGAAAACATTAGCCATCTGTTTGCTTGGTTCCCAGTTGTAAATTATACTGAAAAGAGGACACAAAAGGGGAGTTCAAATTTGGGGGAAGATTTTTGCATGTAATGTATCTCTAATCCATTTTAATCTTTTTATTTGCAATAATGGTTATTTAGTATGTATGAATAAACTATTATAAAAAAAATCAAATCTTTAGTTGTTCCTTACAAACATAAAAAATCAGACATTTAAATTAACTTGGACTTTGTAATAATATGTTATCTATGGGAATAGAACTTTTATAGCCTTTTTGTAGAGAAGTTTGGTAATGTATATCAAGTGTTTTGAAAAGGTACATACTCTGACCTTGCTGGTCATAGAATTCCAGTTCTAGGAAGTTATCCTAAAGGGGAAATTAGACTTGTGCTCATTGAGACTATACAAGGATCAGTGCATTATTTGTTAGTTTAAGAAAAAAAACAATCCAAATATTCAATTATAGGAAATTGGCTAAATTAAATTTTAGTTGATCCATATTATAGGTTATTTTGCAAGCATAAACAGTCTTATTGAAAAATACTACTAATTGACAGGAGACAACGTTCATAATGCATTAAATTAAAAAACTACAAAATGTTTAACGGTATACATTTTATATAAATAAACATGTACTTAGACAAAACTATGGCAGGACAAAAGCTAACATTATTGAGTGGTTGCTTATGAATAGTTGGATTATAGAAACTACCCCCCCCCAACTCATTTGAAATACACATTAGATATGTATTACTTTTGCTGTTTGGGGGAAAAGGATTTAAAAGAAAAATAATATGGACAGAGGCCAAGAAAGAAATCAGGCCAGGGTTAACTACTGCTCACGCCACTCCATTGTTTTATAGTTTCTTGCTTCAGTAGCTAGGAATGATAGGTGCTGTTTAAGATCTGTGCAGCAGCTTTGTTTATAACTTTCTTCAAACTTATCTTTGTCTTATCGATTAAGAGTAAGAATCAAATATTGGAGAGTGGGTATAAGTCAGTGGTTTGAGTGCCTGCTTCCCATGTATGAGGTCCTGGGTCTAATCCCTGGTACTCTGAATAAAAAAAAGAATCAATTATTTTTTCAATTGAGTTTTTTAATGTAATTTTTCTTTAAAAAATTGGAGACTATTTTTAATGTACTGTAATTTCTAATATATATAAGATTTGAAAATCTGTGTGAATTTTGGCTATGTATTAATTGTAGCCAATTTTCTTATCAATGTTTTTGATACTAAGCTGATCTGTTTTTAAAATTATGGGAAAAAATATTTATCATCTCTGTGCCTAGCAATGACTTCTCTGTCTTCACATAGTGTACTGTTTTTATGTAGAAAGAATCAAACCTTTGAATTGACTGAGAGATTCTTAAAAAACTGGAAATGAAAGAAATTATTTTCTTATCTAATTAAGTTGAAGGTGAAAAGGAGATTGGGGTGTTTGGGGTGATTTACAAGAACTGAACATATGAATGTCTGATCAGGATTGTTTTATTCCTTTAAACTCCTCCAATGCTGACATATGTTGTTTTGCTTCCTTGTTTGTAATGTAATCATCAGATTGTATATTCACATTAGATTTCTTACTCTCCAGGGCTGCATGCCATGGGTTACAGTGTACCCTATAGGGCAAGCAAAATTTGAATGGAGTTCCTGGAGACAACAGTGAGCTATTGGTGTAGTGTGTTGAGTTTCATGTGTCTTTAAGATATATAAACTAAAAAAGTATTGGTGACTTTTAATTTTGTTTAAAAAAATATTTACTGTAATAACATGTATACAACATAACATTTCCCATTTTAACCACTTTCAAGTATACAATTCCAGTGGTGTTAATTATATTCACAGTGTTGTGCTCCCATCAGCACTATCCATTACCAAAACTTTTCCATCACCCCAAACAGAAACTTTGTACCCATTAAGTATTAACTTCCCATTCCCCATCCCACTCCTGTCCCTGGTACCCTGTAATCTACTTTCTGTTTCTTTGAATATGCATTTTCTGGTTATTTCCTGTGAGATCATATATTTGTCCTTTCATGTCTGATTTATTTTACTCAACATGAAGTCTTCAAGGTTCATCCAAGGTTTTTAATTTTATTTTTAAAAACATTTTATTTCAGACAGCCCACTTTTATTTTTTTTTATTTTTTATTTTTTAAAGATTTATTTATTTATTTAATTCCCCTCCCTCCCCTGGTTGTCTGTTCTTGGTGTCTATTTGCTGCGTCTTGTTTCTTTGTCCGCTTCTGTTGTTGTCAGCGGCACGGGAAGTGTGGGCGGCGCCATTCCTGGGCAGGCTGCTCTTTCTTTTCACGCTGGGCGGCTTTCCTCACGGGCGCACTCCTTGAGCGTGGGGCTCCCGCACGCGGGGACACCCTTGCATGGCGCGGCACTCCTTGCGCGCATCAGCACTGCGCATGGCCAGCTCCACACGGGTCAAGGAGGCCCGGGGTTTGAACCGCGGACCTCCCATATGGTAGACGGACGCCCTAACCACTGGGCCAAAGTCCGTTTCCCGACAGCCCACTTTTATATGCATGAATATTTTGTTTTAATTTTGCTTTTTTCAGTCAAATTCAAAACATGCAGAAGATAGGCTTTTTAAAAAAAAATTATTTTTCTTTATTTATCCCCTCTTTCCCAGAGAGTTCTCTATCTGTCTGCTCATTGTTTGTTTGCCTTCTCCAGGAGGCACTGGGACCCGGACCTGGGACCTCCCATGTGGTAGGCAGGCTCCCAACTGGTTGAGCCACATTTGCTTCCCTGAAAATGTGCTTTTGAATAAAACTATTACTTCTACCTCAAAGTCTTAAAAAATAAGAAGTGCAGCATTACTTCCAAGGCATCAAAAACTACCTTTTTTTTTTTTTTGAACAAATTTATTGTAGCCAAATGCAAAGGTAGGGATATAATTAAAATTCCCCCTCCCCCAATTCACAATGTTAATATAGGAACTTTTTCCTGTAATACTTTCTTTTTTTTTTTTTTAATTTTTAAAAAATTTTATTCCCTACCCTGATGGCTCCTTCGTCTGTCTGCTTGTCTTCTTTTTTTTCAGGAGGCACCGGGAACCAAACCCAGGACCTCCCATGTAGGAGACAGATGCCCAATTGTTTGAGCCACATCTGTTTCCCTGTAATACTTTGAAAACCCCCGATCTCTGTTTAGCTTTTTAAAGTCCAATATGATTTTTTTAAGGCAGACAAATTATAATTCTTTAAAAATCTTAACTTTTTATTTTTTTTGCTTAATTAATAATTTATTGAATATGTAATATTTTCACAAAGTTCATAATTCAAAAAGTACCAGAGATACAGAGTTTCTCCTTGGGTGATGGAAAAGGTTTAGAAACGGATTAATTAGCAGTGCTGAATTATATACTCGAAAGTGGTTAACATGAGAAATGTTATGTTGTATGTATGTTATAACAGTAAAAACTAGAAAAATATACCAAAGCAAAATGTCCCTTCCACTTCCCTCTGTAGAATCAAACCTTTTTTTTTAATGTTTCTTCCATTTCCTTCCAAGCTAATACATGCATATGTAAACATATAACTTAAATGTTACCAAGTGATTGTTCCTTCTAATCCTAGCTTGGTAAAATATGTAAAGATGCATAATGACATTAAAACACAGCTTGCTATAAGAGATACAAAGGGAACTTTATACCCTACAGGAATACACATTCTTTCCAAACATGCTTATAACATTTGCAAAAATTGGCCTACTGTTATGATATAAAGAAAATCTCAATTCCATTATCCAAAGTAAAAATAGTTCTGAGAACATTATATTTTTTTATAACCATTGGCTAATTAAAAGACCATTGAAATCGTTCAGCCTCTATTCTTTGTCTATTTCTTTGGATTTCTGTTATTTTGTTTTAGATTTGATTTTTGTAGAAAGCATGTGGTTGGTTGGACATGACTTTTAACATAATTTGGTGTTATTGGCTTTTTTTAGAGGAATTTAAGCCATTCTGATTTTTTTTTGAAACTTTCATATTTTCAGACAAATTATTGATTTAGTCATTCACCATCTTCTCATTTTGTTTTCTGTTTATTGTCCTTTCTTGTATCCCTTCCCTTATAGCCCTCCCTTGTTTCCTGGATTTCCTATTTGAAAACTATATCTCTATTTCATTTTACTAAGGGTTTCTTTTAAATTTTTGTAAAAATATTTATGACAATCAAAAAGTTTTAAAGGCTAATAAACATAAGCAGACCCTGTTCACAGCTTCAGAAATAAAAATCTACATGGTTGGAACCTCCTCTGTACTTCTCCCTCATCAGCTGTCTTCCTGTCCCTAATAGGTAACATTGCTCTGAATTGAATCTCTGTTTTAGATTCTAGGCTGCTAAAACAAATACCATACAATGGATTGGCTTAACAACAGGAATTTGCTGGCTCATGGTTTCAGAGCCTAGTAAGGTTTTCTTCCTTTTGGAGTCAGTATCTTCTGGCTGGCTGGCAACTTTGGGGTTCCTTGGTTTTTCCATCGTGTGGTAATATATGGTGATGCTTCTTTTTCTTTTGGGTTCTATTAACTTTCAGTTCCTTGTTTCTCTCATGGCTTCCCTTCCTGTGTCCAATTTCCTTTCTTAAAAGGATTTCAGCCATACTGGATTAAAGTAACCTAATTAATGAAAATTTGCTCCAAAATGTTTTTGTAGGCAGCCTTTTTATGTAGCACTTTCCTTATATAAATGAAGCACACATGTATCTGGGTCAGTCTGAAAAACCCTCCTTCATTCTTCCAGATAGTTTTGAACATCTTCGATGCAGTGTCTAGTCTTTGAATACATTTCTGTCATTACACAGTACTATGGGAGTTTATTTTTTGTATTTGTTTTCCCCTCTATTCTGGGAACTCATTGAGAACAGATAATGGGTCATATTTATCTATGACTGTCTCAAACTTTGCAGTGTACATGTTTAATAAATATTTGAATAGAGTAATATAGTTTGCTATAATTATAAATAAAATTTGCTGTAATTTGTGACTGTTCTTGTTTTAAATTTTATGTTTTATAGGAGTTAAATGTATTTATGTAATTTGGGTATATGATATGTTTTAAGTAGGTTTGACTTACAGTAACTTACAGAAATTACTATTCATGTGACTTCTCAAGCAAATTATCAAGAATGATAGCATAGTAATCTTTATTTGTAATTGTCATGAAAATTTGTGTTTAGTTTTCTCTGTTTTAATTTTATTTTTCTTCCAAAAAACCTTTCTAAAAATAGGAGTGTTTTCTACATTGCGTGCTGTTCCCCAAAAGGAAGGATACCTTGGATTATATAAAGGAAATGGTGCAATGATGATTAGAATCTTTCCCTATGGTGCAATCCAGTTTATGGCATTTGAACATTATAAAATGGTATTTGACCTTTTATCTTGTTTTCTTTTTTGTGTTCTTGAATATCATGCTTGGCAAGACTTTTGCTATTTGGCTTTAAAATTACTTTGGGTGACTAGAAAAAGTAATGCCCTTTTTTAAAGGAATAAGACGTTCAAATTTTAAAAAATAATTTTGCTTTGGAGTTATCTAATTCAGAAGTGTTAGTCAATTCTGAATAAATTTTATTTGTTCATACTTATGAAAAAAGATTCAGAGTTTTCTTCAAGTTGATAAGAATAAATCCATATATTATTAGTTTATTAATGTGCTTTTTGTTCCTCAGTTGTAGGAGAGGGTCACTGTGGTTTTGGGTTTTCATAGTCAATGAAATAGTGAAACCATATTGCTTTGTAGTGATGCTGTAACTTAACAGCTTCTCCCATCTTACTCCTTGAATAAATTTCCCTTCTCGGGCTCAGTAAAAGCTTATCCTCTCAGACATTATCTTAACACAGAAAGGGCTGAAGTATATTAAGTTCCAAAGAGTATTTTACAACAAAAAATAAGTAGTAGGATTGAGAACAAAATTCTAAGCTAGTTAGTCAGCATTGGCTCTATCAGTATCAAGACATCTGTAATAGCATTTTACTCTTACTATTTCCATTCACAGTTTAAGAGTTTGAGTCATCAATATATAATATCATATATTTGTCAGTTTTAAGCAGGTTGCTCCTGTAAAAGTACAAAAAATTAGAGCAGAGGTTTCAGAGGAAATATGGTGACCTTCTGATGTTGTATAACAATGCTCAGCTTTATATAATTGTTCTCACTTATTCACATTTATTACTAGTTTCTTTTTACTACTTCTGTAACTCTTTTGAAATAAGTTTATTATTAAATTGTGAAATGAGCAGCATTTAAAATATATCTCTTTAATTCACTGTGTTTGGTTTCTAGTTAATTACTACGAAGCTGGGAATTTCTGGTCATGTACATAGATTAATGGCTGGATCCATGGCAGGTAAGAGGATTGAGTATATTTTACTTCTGACAAATTAATTTTCTATTAAAACACTTTATTTTGGTTTAGATAATATCTGTGCTATCGATTAGGTGGCACACATTTCTCTTCGTTCTACACTCACTTTATAAGAATTCATTACTATCCTAACTCAAAAAAAGTATTTTATAGTAGGAAAAGATAAAGGATAGTCTAAACTTAAAACTATGAGAAACAATAAGCAAGACAAACAAAAAAACCAACTCAGGGGAACTAATGTGGCTCAGTGGTTAAGTGCTGGCTTCCCACATCCAAGGTCCCGGGTTCAATCCCCAGACCCTGGTACTTAAAACAGAGTAGAACAAAACAAAACAAAATTATCTGAAAAACATGTCTTCCCTTTGGCCTAACAGTTTTACTTCTAGAAATTTATCTTTTCTTTAAAAAACTTTAAAAAAAAAATTATGACTGTAGTAATACATACTCCTGTACCATGAAGATTGTTTTACTCCTGGAAATAATCACTGTATTAGAAGTTTTTTATTAATACTTTAAAAAATACTATTCTATAATATGTTTTTGTTTTATAATTATATCAAAGTTTTTTCTATATGAACATACAGATCTGCCTAATTTTTTATAGCTGTGTTATATTTTAAAGTATGAATATACCGTGATTTATTTAATCATTCTCCTGTTGTTTGACATTTGGAAATTTTCAGTTTTGTTTTTTTTTTTTTTTTTTAAGATTTATTTTTTTATTTATTTAATTCCCCTCCCCTCCCCCGGTTGTCTGTTTTCTGTGTCTTTTTGCTGCGTCTTGTTTCTTGTTTCTTTGTCCGCTTCTGTTGTCGTCAGCGGCACGGGAAGTGTGGGCGGCGCCATTCCTGGGCAGGCTGCTCCCTCCTTCGCGCTGGGCGGCTCTCCTTATGGGTGCACTCCTTGTGCGTGGGGCTCCCCTACGCGGGGGACACCCTTGTGTGGCACGGCACTCCTTGCGCGCATCAGCACTGCGCATGGGCCAGCTCCACACGGGTCAAGGAGGCCCGGGGTTTGAACCGCGGGCCTCCCATGTGGTAGACGGACGCCCTAACCACTGGGCCAAAGTCCGTTTCCCAAATTTTCAGTTTTTGTTTCACAAATAATGCATTGTACTTGTATATCTGTAGAAAAAATTCTGAGTTTAGAAAGTTATTTTATCTGTCAAGAATATGTGTATTTAAATTTGATAAACATTGCATAATTAATCTCTATAATGCTTTTTTTTTTTTTTTTTTTTTAAAGATTTATTTTATTTATTTAATTTCCCCCCCTCCCCTGGTTGTCTGTTCGCTGCGTCTTGTTTCTTTGTCTGCTTCTGTTGTCGTCAGCGGCATGGGAAGTGTGGGCGGCGCCATTCCTGGGCAGGCTGCACTTTCTTTTCACGCTGGGCGGCTTTCCTCACGGGCGCACTCCTTGCGCGTGGGGCTCCCCCCACGCGGGGGACACCCTTGCGTGGCAAGGCACTCCTTGCGCGCATCAGCACTGCGCATGGCCAGCTCCACATGGGTCAAGGAGGCCCGGGGTTTGAACCACGGACCTCCCATATGGTAGACGGACGCCCTAACCACTGGGCCAAAGTCCGTTTCCCTGTATAATGCTTTTAATGGCCTTTTTCTGCCATACCCTACCAACACTGGATCTTATCAGACTTTTAATATTTGCAATTTAATTATTAGTAAAGTTAATCAGCTTTTCAAATGTTTATTGACCATTTGTATTTATTTCACTGTCAACCTAGAATTGTTTCTCTTTTAAAAATATTCGTATAAGTTTGGGAATTAGGACATTCTTTTTCTGTCAGATGTTGCTATTAAACTTTTTCAGTGTGTTTTTTTTAAATATTTATTTATTATTATTATTTTTTTTAATTACATTAAAAAAATATATATGAGGTCCCATTCAATCCCACCCCCCCCCCGCCCCCCACTCCCCCCACAGCAACACTCTCTCCCATCATCGTGATACATCCATTGCACCTGGTAAGTTCATCTCTGAGCATCACTGCACCCCATAGTCAATGGTCCACATCATAGCCCAGACTCTCTCACGTTCCATCCAGTGGGCCCTGGGGGGATCTACAGTGTCCCGTAATTGTCCGTGAAGCACTATCCAGGACAACTCCACGTCCTGAAAACGCCTCCACATCTCATCTCTTCCTCCCGTTCCCCACACCCAGTAGCCCCCATGGCTACCGTTCCCACACCCATTCCACATTTTCTCTGTGGACATTGGATTGGTTGTGTCCATTGCACATCTATGTCAAGTGAGGGCTTAGATTCCACATGGGTACTGGATGCACTCTTCCCGCTTCTAGTTGTAGACACTCTAGGCTCCATGTTGTGATGGTTGACCTTCTTCAACTCCATGTTAGCTGAGTGGAGTAAGTCCAATAAGTCAAAGTGTAGGAGCTGAAGTCTTAGTGTGTTGATCTTTCATATTTTTATTTTTAATATAAGGAATAAGGTAAGAATTAAAAAAACTTTTTCTACAAATGACTAGTCAGTTGTACCAATACCATTTCCTTTTTAATTTATCCTTTTTCACCTAATTTTGAAACATTACTTCTATTATATACTTAAATTTAGTGAATTTATTTAATAGAAAAATTAAGGATGTATACAATGGTATCTAGCCTTAAAGATGTTCATTGCAGTTTTGCTTATCATACTGAAGGGTAATTTAAATATGCGATAGAGGAGTGGTGAAAAATATCCATATTTCAGAATTCTTTGCATCTATTGCTATATAAATATATATTTTTCTCTTATTTTTTAACTTTATTTTGAAATGATTTCAGACTTACAGGACAGATGTAAAAATAATGTAAAATCTATACAGAGAACTCCAACATACCCCCACACCCTCAGATGCCAAGATCCACCAATTTTAACATTTTGTCACCTTTGCCGGTCAATTTTCTTTCTCTCTATCATCTATCTGAATCTTTCTATCATCTTCCTACCTACCTGCCTACCTACGCACCCACCTAGCTACCTATTTATCTATCATTTCTGAACATTTGAGAGTAGGGTCCATACATCTTATCCCTTGAGTACTCTCATGTACATTTCCTACTTATGTAATCATCATAAGTGCAGTTATCAAGTTCAAGAATTTTAACGTTAATGTAAAGCTTATATTCTATATCCTAATTTTTTCTTATTTCCCAATTATGTCTCTTTGAGCCTTTTCTCTTCTTTCTCAGATCCCAGCCAGTATCATGTATTGGATTTGTTATTATCTCTTTTGTTTCTCTTTCTTTTTTTTCTAAATTGTGGAAACATATACAATGTAAATCTTCCCATTCTAACTCTTCCCAAGCATGCCTTTCAGTGGGATTAATCTCATTCATAAAGTTGCAGTCTCCTCACCACCATCTATTACTAAAATTTTCCCTTTACCCCAAATGAAACCCTATACTCATTTTGCATTAGCTCCCTGCCTTAGTCTGCCAAAGGGCTTCCAATGCCAAGAACTAGAAATGGTTTGGCTTTTATAATGGGAAATTTATTAGGGGTAAAAGCTTACAGTTCTGAGGCTGTGAAATGTCCAGATAAAAGCCCCATCAGAGATGCTTTTTCCACAAAGTCAGCTACTGCAATCCTGCTGTATTGCTACATGGTGAAGCAAGATGGTGGGTGATCTCTGCTGAAGTCTCTACCTTCCCCTCTGGAATCTACCATCTCCCAGAGCTCATTTGTGGACTAGTAGGCATAGGGCTTGCCTCTTTTTGGGCCTATTCTCTGTCTCTTGCAGCTTCTCTACCTTTCTGTAGCTATAGGTGAACCAGGAATCCTCTCTCACATGGCAGGTTCAAAAATGGAGGTTTCCATTCTCTCTGTGTCTCCAAATATATCAGACCCAGCAAAAGAGCAGAGACCCAAGCTGGCTTATGCCTCAGTGACAAAGTCTAAGCAAAAGTCCCAAGGCAACCCCCTCAAATATAATCAAAGGGCCCCACACCCATAAAAATAGATTAGTTCAAGAACATAATCTTTTTCTGGGATTCACAAAATTTAAACTGTCAGTTCCTCATACTTTCTGTCTCTATGTGTTTGCATATTCTCAGATATTTTCTTTGTAGTTGCAATGGGGCTTAAACATTCTAAATCTATAACAATCTTGCTTGCTTTGATATCAACTTATCAACTTCAATAGCATATATAAACTACGTTCTGATACCCCTTCATCCCTCACCTGTATGTGGTTGTTCTCGTAAATTACATAATTAGGGGAAGCAGACTTGGCCCAGTGGATAGGGCATCCATCTACCACATGGAGGTCCGCAGTTCAAACGTCTGTGTGGAGCTGGCCCACGCGCAGTGCTGATGACCGCAAGGAGTGCCCTGCCACGCAGGGATGTCCCCCGCGTAGGGGAGCCTCACGCGCAAGGAGTGTGCCCCGTAAGAGAGCCACCCAGCGCGAAAGAAAGTACAGCCTGCCCAGGAATGGCGCCACACACACGAATAGCTGATGCAGCAAGATGACGCAACAGAAAGAAACACAGATTCCCTTGCCACTGATAACAACAGAAGCGGACAAAAAGAAGAACACGCAGCGAATGGACACAGAGAACAGACAACTGGGGCGGGGGGGCGGGAAGGGGAGAGGAAAAAAAAAATTACATAATTATTTGTTATGAGTCCAAAACCATTGGTCCTAAAAGGATCTAAAAGAATGGAGTTAAAAATCAAGAATGCGGTGCCATCGCCCTCACTGGTTCTGGATGCGCTGCTCACTGCTCACGCCCTTGGCTTAGCCTACTCCACTGTGTCACCAGCATGATAGCTCATAAGCATATCTACTACTTGGACAAGTACTTCGATGAGTGTTATGAGTACCAGCATGTTATGTTACCCAGAGAACTTTCTAAAGTAGTACCAAAAACTCATCTAATGTCTGAAGAAGAGTGGAGGAGACTTGGTGTACAGAAGAGTCTTGGCTGGGTTCATTACATGATTCACAAGCCAGAACCACATATTCTTCTCTTTAGACGACTTTTTCCAAAAGATCAACAACAATGAAGTGTATCAGGAAATTATCAATTAAATCTTTTTCAAATTTAAAGTATGTGTATATATGGTAGTATTCAGTGAATACTTGAAAAATGTACAAATCATTCATCCATACCTGTGCATGAGGTATATTCTTCACAGCAACAGTGCTCAGTTAAATGCAGCTGCAAGTAGGTTATTTTTGGTCAGTTTTTC
This sequence comes from Dasypus novemcinctus, assembly GCF_030445035.2. NCBI lineage: Eukaryota > Metazoa > Chordata > Mammalia > Cingulata > Dasypodidae > Dasypus > Dasypus novemcinctus. The sequence continues at coordinate 77,443,169 of NC_080678.1, read as the reverse complement.
TCTTTAATGTTAAAAGTGCCTGTTCAACTTTACCTGATACTTTTGTTTAATAAAGTTTGTATATTGCATTTATAAAAATATATATATCAAGAATGCAATGGTACTGGTGTTTATATGTACCCATGTCATTATCTTTACTGGAGATATTTATTTCTTCATGTGGCTTCAGCCAATTGTCTAGTGTCCTTTCCCTTTCAACCCATAGAACTCCTTTTAGCTTTTCTTGTTGCACCAGTCTAGTGGTGATGAATCTCTTCTGTTTTTATCTATCTGGGGATGTCTTAATTCCTCCCTCATTTTTTTTTTTAAGATTTATTTTATTTATTTCTCTCCCCTTCTCCCCCTCCCCCCCAGTTGTCTGTTCTCTGTGTCCATTTACTGCGTGTTGTTGTTTTTGTCTGCTTCTGTTGTTGTCAGCGGCATAGGAATCTATGTTCCTTTCTGTTGTGTCATCTTGCTGCGCCAACTCTCCGTGTGTGCGGTGCCATTCCTGGGCAGGCTGCACTTTCTTTCGCGCTGGGTGGCTCTCCTTATGGGGCGCACTCCTTACTCGTGGGGCCCCCCTATGCGGGGACACCCCTGTGTGGCAGGGCACTCCTTGCATGCATCAGCACTGCACATAGGCCAGCTAGCTGCACACGGGTCAAGGAGGCCCAGGGTTTGAACCGCAGACCTCCCAGGACCTCCCATGTGGTAGACGGACGCCCTATCCACTGGGCCAAGTCTGCTTCGCCCTCCCTCATTTTTGAAAGACAATTTTGCCATATATAGACTCTTGGATGGTGTTTTTACTTTCAGCACTTTAAATATGTCTTCCTTGCCTCAGTTGCCTCCAATAAGAAATCAGTGCTTAATCTTATTGAGGCTCCTTTGTATTGACATAATGATTCTTTCTTGCAGCTTTCAGAATTCTTGCTTTATCTTTGGCATTTTATAAGTAGATTATAACATACAATGTGGGTCTGTTTGGGTTTAACCTGTTTGGAGTTCTTTGACTCTCTTGGATATGTATATGCAAGTCTGGCTTTGCTGGTTCCTATGAACTGGTATTTGGTGGGGCAGTGTGGGGGAGTTCATGGGAGAGGAGAAGACCACCAGAACTATTGGGGCATCTCAGGGATTTGGAGCCGCAACCAATTTCCAAAAGCTACAGAAATATTTCAGAATTTTACAGTGGCATAATGGTACTGGTGAGTAAGAAAAACTAACATTTATTGATCATTTGCTATGTATTATAAAGTTTCCAAGTCTTAAAACATATGATTTTGACCACTACTTTTTAATTTTCTGTGTCTTAAATTTAATTTTACAAATGACTGGTCAAAATCCTGTCTTTGAAGATTGTAGGAAAGATGAAGTAGTATTATGAATATGAGTTAAATCCTAAAGACTCTTATTTTATTTCTTTTTCATAGCACTTGGTAATTGAATTTCATGTTTATTCAAGTAGAATTTCTAATTTTATTTTCTTAAAGACATTACCATCAAAGTTTCAGTATTATCTTAGAAAATAATAAACAAGGAGAGCTTGAATTAAAACATTTTAACTTTTAAAGAAAAGAACTTTTTAAAATTAAAGTTATAGATAATACTAGTGCTAGCACTATCCAATATTTCTTTTTTTTATTACCGTGCTTGATTAATTACAATTCACTTTTGTTTCTGTGAATTAAGTGGTTGAAATGACTGGTCTGGTTAATTTTATTTTTATCTGGTACTTTTGGTGGCCTTTGAATGTAAGTCTAGAAATTTTATATTTGCAAAAGTAAAAAGTGGTATGTTTTTCATGATCATTTCAATAGAGCTTATTTTAAAGCATTTGTGAACTTCAATCTTTACCCTCGTCCTACAACTACAATCCAGTATATGCTGAATGTCGGTCTGCTAGAAAAAGGAAAAACTAGAGACTGAGATTGAGTTTGTATACTGTATTTAAGGAAGGCCGTCTTTCCTTATGTATGTTTTAGTTGGCTAAATCAGTCTGGCTTTGCTGGTTCCCATGAAACTAATAGTGACAGGATAACAAGAAGGGAAATAAGGATTTTTTTAAGAAACTGGAAGTGATTAGCTGAATTCTGCTTGCTGCTCTCCCTGGCCTAGTCCAGCTTGGTTTTCTGGTACAGGATTTGGTTGTGGAATTGTCAAAACACTTCCTGGCTAGCCTCCACCACTCACCTGCCCTTTGACCATGGGCAGATCACTCAAACATTCTGTAACCCACTTATCTATTTGTTGAAGTTGAGCTTATGGCTGCCCAATTCTCACTTTGTTCTGATGATCAGTGGAGAGAAATGCTTATGAAAAAATTCTGAAAGATCTGAGGTTTTCCATAAATAGGGAATATTATTAAGCCTATGTCAGTGATTCATTGCATGCTCTTGAGCCAGCTACCTGAATTCTTTCTCTTTTTGTCTCATTTCTAACATAGGAATAATTTTAGTCGTAAACAGGGTTGATATTCAAAGTATTTAACAACCAATATAGCACAAACAGCAGCCAGTTAGAACAGAAGCCAAAATAGCTATATGTGGCATAGTCCAGTGATTATCAGCCCTCTGACTGCACACTGTTCTTTTGAAAATCTCAAAGAGGCTTGGAGGCACCTTTCTCAGATACTTTTATATTTAGAAAGGAACTATATCAACATTAAGCCCTGACCCAAAATTCAATAGTAACAAGCTTCCTTCATATTTGGAGGATAACAACTCTTCTGGACTAGTCCAACTCTGGAATTTTTAAAATTGGAATTTTTTTTTTTTTAAGATTTATTTGTTTATTCCCAGCAACCCCTCCACCCCCCCATTGTCTGCTCTCTGTATCCATTTGCTGTGTGTTCTTCTTTGTCTGCTTGTATTCTCATTGGTGGCTCTGGGAGCCAATCCTTGGACCTTCCAGAGTGGGACAGAGACGGTCACTATCTTGCGCCACCTCAGCTCCCTGATCTGCTGTGTCTCTTATTATCTCTCCTCTGTGTCTCTTTTTGTTGTGTCATCTTGCTGCACCAGCTTTCTGCGTGGGCCAGCACTCCTGTGCGGAGTAGTCCTTTGCGTAGGGCAGCACTCTGTGTGGGCCAGCTTGCCACAAAGGCTAGCTTGCCTTCACCAGGAGTCCCTGGGCATCAAACCCTGGACCTTCCATATGGTAGATGGGAGCCCAATTGCTTGAGCCACATCTGCTTCCCTGTTTTTTTTTTTTTTTTTAAGGAAATTAACTAAAACCAAAAATTTAATAAAATTTGAGACCTGATTTGTGCATGCACGTGTGGGTGGGAGGGGGGCACAGGGAGTGGCCTGATGCTCAGACCTCTGTGCTCTAAACCTTTGGCTCTTTGACTTACATCATGCAGTCGTCTTGAGACCTCTTGATTTCCCTAAGAGAATACTATACAAAAGGTTCTCAGTTACACACAGTTATTCTTTTAGGTAATAATGATTGCATATGTGGCTACTGAGTGTCGTAACTGAGTTATTTTTCCCTCGAACCTTCTCTAAGATCATAATTTTAGTAGTCACATTTATCAGAGGATGCATACAACTATAGACAGATGTATTTTGGTTATTTGCAACTGATATTTAATTAACAGGCTCAAAGCAGTGATGCGCTTCCAAAGGACAATATACAGTAAAATTAGACTCCCTTGGACATCTACTCCAGACTAATTTCCTTAGCTTTATGACTTAGCTTTTGTGTCAGCAATACATAGAGCCCCTTCCTTTGTCTAAAGTAAGTGTTTGGAATCCATGTTTTTTGTTGATCTTTAGTCCCTTTGGATACATACATGAATTCTGGCTGCACCTACTGTGCAGCCTCAGGTAGAGATAAAGGGTGGTAAGATGGGGGTGGGAGGAAGCCATCTTTAGAAATTCAAATCTACTTCCAGATTAATTGAGTAGTTGGGAAGGAAGGGGATGAAATGATGAGGTCCATATATGCTTCTCTGCTCCAATCCTTTATTATCCAACTTCTACTCTTTATTCCTCCCCTTCCTATACTCTTTCTTCCATGTAGTGTTAGTTCCTTTGTTAAGAAGATTGTTGTGTTCCTATCTGCAGCAGAATAATTAATTCATACTTACCATATTTCCCTGAATATGATCTCCCGAGTTTTAATGTCTTTGGTAGGGTGTTTGGAAACATAATTTGCAACTGGAGATTTTTTGTTTTTTGTATTTTCTAAGCATATGGTGAGTATACTGACTATATTATGATTGATGATGTTGAGCTCTTTGAAGCTTGCCAGAGTATATTCTTAAGTTTACCACAGTTTCTGGCCTTCTACACTATAAAGCAATAAGAAGATGAGAACTTAGGGGGAAAAATAGTCTCACTTGGTTTGGATTCATCATTATGTCCTTAATCTCTTGACTGAAGAGAGGAAAAGAAAAGTTTGCACTGATATAAGAAAAACTTTTCATACAATTTAGGATCTCACAATTTTATGGATCTATTCATGAATCAGGCATATCTCATTTAGAAAGTAGAAGGGATCTCTGCTGAGGGAGTGAAAAAGGGAAGCTCGTAGAACGTGGAAGCAAGTGAGGAAATGTTCTAATTGGTTATCATTAAGCTTACATTTTACATAGAGGGTCTTACAAAGCGGAGAGCAGGTATACATTGATTAGTATGGTATGCTTGTCCATTCTGATATGCTGTCTCTGCTGGACCAAAACTAGCTTTATCACCAGCCCTATAGGATGTGTTCCATTTTCTCTTAAAACCCCTGCAGTCAATTGTTTTTGTGTTCTTGAAAAACCCTTCTCTGAAAGGAAACTTCTCCTGCCAATGCCCAGTGCCCAATGCAGTTGGCTCTTTTATTTTACTTTACAGCACATACACAAATATAGCAAGCACATGTCCGCTTGATTGAGTTTCATTGCTTCCTGGTAGGTGAAGATACTCTGCTCTTTGTTTTGGATTGTAGTTGTAAAATGGGGGAAGAGGAACACTGTCATCATCACTATTTGAGGTAAGTAGTTTCTGATTTCCCTTTTATGTTCTTGGAGAGTTTTTTTGCCTTCCTTTGAAATAGGGCTAGTAGAATAGTAAGGAAGAGATGTGTGTGTAGAGAAAGGGTCCAAATGGCGATCACTAGCTTTATCAATTGAAAATCCAAGTCTCCCTCTGGATCCTGAAGGACATGTGTGTCAGTCTGATTCCTAGCAGTCAAGCTGAGTTTCTACTGTTAAAACTTTGTTACATATTCCTCTCCAATAATCCTCTAATTGTGCTTCTCTTTTTATTTGAATTCTTGAGCATTCATGTACAGGAAAGAAAGAGACAGGAATGGTAGTAGAGGGAACTTTAGTAAAAAGTAGAGAACAAATGAGTTGTTGTCAAAGGAAAGGGTCAAAAGATAAGTAGATTGAAAAGGAATAGACTCAGAAAATAATAATCACTTGCCTGTATATAGCACTTACTATGTGCCAGGAATTATTCTAAATATTTACTTGTATTAATTCACTTAATCTTCATAAGTTCCTGATTTGGGTGTACCCACTTGTGATTTTCATCTTATAGATAATGAAATTGAGACCCAAGTAAAGTTACTTGCTCCAAATAATATAGCTAATTATTTGGTGGAGTCTGGATTTGAACCCACACAGGCTCACTTTAGAATCTGTACTTTAGCCACTTGCTGTAAACCTGTTTAAAACCCGACTCCTGAAGGGCACTAGTTGGTGAGGCTGCAAGACCAAAAAACACACCTGGCAATTAGTCTCAGGCATAAGCTTTATTGGGACTTATGGATAGGAGAGAATCTTTGACAGCGGCTTGTCAAGAATGAATGAAATTAGCACTCTGAAAAAAGATGAGAAAATGAGGGGCGATATATAAGGGGTTATAGAACAAGGACATTCCATAGGGTATGAGAATAGTTCCTGCTAGGGTCACATCAAGCATGCACATGGGGTTTGGTGATGTTTTCACCAAAAGGATGGTTATCAAGGACATTTACTGCTTTAGGCAAATCATAGTTTACAATCTGTAGGTTCTCTTCCCTCTGGGGAGGGTTGTTAACCTTTAACTTATGCTTAGGTTATGCAGGTGGCTACAAGCTGAAGATTTAGTGGGGGCCCTAATTTCAAAATGAAATAGTTAAGAAATGCGAAAAATTATTGTCTTAGTTTGGTGGGGCTGCTATGACAAATACCACACATAAGTTGAGCTTAAACAACAGGAATTTATTGTCTCACAGGTTTGGAGACTAGAAATTCAAAATCAAGGTTTTGTCAAGGCCTTTTTTCTCCAAAGTCCGTGGTGTTCTTGCGGGATCTCTTTCCTTGTTCTCCTACTTCTGGCTTATACTTCTGTTCCACTTTCCATTGCTTTACCCATATTGTATTAAGGCCTACCCTTGTTCAGTTTGGCCATACCTTAACTGCTAATAGCATCTTCAAAGTTTTTCTTTACAAGTAGATTCACACCCACAGGATTGGAGTCATTTGTGGGGGCCATGATTCAATTCCCAACAGTTATCAAACCAAGAAAATAATACTAGTGCTGGATTATTCGACAGGCAGACTACATACATACTTAGGTCCCAGGAAAGCAAGGTCTCTAGAAATGAAAAGGAAGTTCTTTTTTTAAGAACATTTGGTATTTTTAAAAAGCATTGATGAAGTCACTGTGGGGAAAATCAGAACGTAGTTGGTCGTTGTCAAACTTACTTTACAAGGTAGTATTGTTTTTGGTTTGAACAGCACAGTATATTCTTTCTCATATTTTAGGGCTGCTAAAAGGATAAATCCAGCTCTGTAGAAGATTTCATAATTTTTTATTTAGAGTGAAGGGTGAAATATGATTATCAGAAGAATATTTCTAATGTCCCCACCCCCATTCCAATTACAAATAAACATTTAAAATTATTAAGTAGTTTTTTTTCAAGATTTATCAGAGTATAAATTTATGACGTAATCTCCCCCCACATTCCAGTGTTTTAAATTAACATTTAAATCATTAAGTTGCTTTCAGGAATATTGAACAATAACAAAAAAAACCACACAGCTTTTTTTTTTTTCCCCTCAGAGTCCTGGACAACAACTTATTTTTATATCCTTGTTAAAAAATTTTGTTTTTCTTTAGGAAGAAGATTGACCAGACTTCAAATTTAAAAGAAATATGCAACATAAAAACATGATGAAATAAATAACTAGGTATCACTGGCTGAAAATTTGCAAAACTAAATCACTAGTTTAGCATTCCAGTACTCATGGACACTATTTTGCCATTCTCATAAACACATGGATGTACAATGAGTTTATGCAAATTCCTCAATGTGACTAATCATGGTTTTACAACTTTTAAACTAAATAATGCCTCCTTTACCTGTATAAATAAGTTTCTGGATATGTTGTTTTCCACCAGTTCATCATTTTGACCAGTTTGTTAATTCATCCAATTCTATTAACTGAGTTGGAGCCAATTTGGCAGCCAGGAGGAGACAGGGAGAATGAAGGAAGAAATGGATGGAGTCAGAGAGAACAGATGGTAGAGACAAGGACAAAGTGATTCAGATTAGGAAAGAGAAAAAAGAAAGAAAAATAAAAAATTCCTGTAAAATTTCAAAGAAGTTGTAAAAATAAGATGGAGAGGGATGACTTGGGAAAAACCTAACAAAATTTGATGTTTAACAAATTGTGTTAGCGTGATCAAGCCTTAAAACTGTCAAGCCTTTAATTCTGTTCTATATTTGTAAACTTCTTAATATGAATTATTCCATTAAACATGGAACTAGTATGTAGATAACAGCTCGTAGTTTTATTTTTAAAACTTCTTGCAAAAAAGCTGCAAAAAATTAAGCCAACTTGCAAAGTGTGTATTTTTAAGAATATCTAGATATGCAAGTATTTGTCATGCAAGGCTTAACCTTGACTCAGGAATACCACCTTTGTGTTTTATTAGTTAAATTCAGTATAAAGAAAACATTTAGAAAAGTCACTACCTTGATTGAAGGCATAGTTGGTTTGAATATCAATAGGTAGAAAACAATTGTTAAATAATTTGAAAATGAATAGTTGAAAACAGCTAAAACATAGAGCTCAAATTAAATTGGTTGAAATTTGGAGTTGACATTTCTTGTTACTGGTCTAATAGAATTCCTGAACTGAAATTAAAGAATTGAAAATGCAAAATAAATGATTAGGAAGGAAAACAATAGAGAAGGCAGCATTGTATCGTGATAAGAGCCAGAAAAAAATTTCAGATCCTACACAAACTATATGATTTTGATCAGTTTTCTTAACAATTTTCTTATTTGTTAAAAGGAAAAATAATGGCTGCCTTGTAGGATTCTTGGTGGTATTTGGGATGTAAGGATTACAGGTAGATTTGTAAAGTACCTGGCATGAGGTGCTTGGCAAATAGTAGGACGTCATTATTGCTATGTGTTAACTAAAAAAAAAAAGGGTTAAGACTACATTGTTTACAGCTGAACCACAGATAAGCTAATCATAAATCAGCCTTGCTTGAGTGAATCTAACTTGTTCTGACCACTAATATGTCTATCTTAACCTAAATTGTTGCTTGTATTTAAAATGAAGTTGTATCACCGTATTACTCAAACTGACTTTCTCCTCAGTGTCTAAAGGAGTTGGGTTTTTGTAATTCTTAAAGGAGACCTGAAAGTTGTTTGTATTTGCTTTATTTATTTATTTTAAAAAGATTTATTTTATTTATTCGCCGCCCCAGTTGTCTGTTCTCTGTATCCATTTCCTGCATGTTCTTTTTGTCTGCTTCTGTTGTTGTCAGCGGCACGGGAATCAGTGTCCCTTTTTGTTGCGTCATCTTGCTGCGCGCGTCTCTGTGTGTGCGGCGCCATTCCTGGGCAGGCTGCACCATTTTTGCTCTGGGCGGCTGTCCTTACGGAGTGCACTCCTTGTGTTTACCTTATTTAAATACTTCCCTGTATTTAAATACTTACCTGTATTTCCTTTTAAAGTATGAGCTGTTCTAGAAATAACATGACTAAAAAGTTAAGTCAAGAAGTCACTTTAAATTGCTGCTTTTTACTTGGCTAGTTTGCTATCCTGAGTCAAAGTTCTGGCAAAAAAAAATCATTTTAATTTGGTAAACTAATAAAAAAAATAAAAAAATTGTCTTCTTAAAAAATGTGTTTTAGGGAAGTGAACTTGGCCCAGTGGTTAGGGCATCTGTCTACCTCATGGGAGGTCCGCGGTTTAAACCCGGGGCCTCCTTGACCCATGTGGAGCTGACCCATGTGCAGTGCTGATGCGCGCAAGGAGTGCCCTGCCACGCAGGGGTGTCCCCACGTAGGGAAGCCCCACTTACAAGGAGTGCGCCCCATAAGGAGAGCCGCCCAGTGGGAAAGAAAGTGCAGCCTGCCTGGGAATGGTGTTGCACACACGGAGAGCTGACACAACAAGATGACGCAACAAAAAGAAACACAGATTCCCGTGCCGCTGACAACAACAGACAAAGAAGAACACGCAGCAAATGGACACAGAGAACAGACAACTGGGGCAGGGGGGAAGGGAAGAGAAATAAATAAGTCTTTTTAAAAAATGTGGTCTTTAGAGCCTACGTAGAAAATGTACTGGTGGACAACGTGGCCAGCAGACAACATGGCTGCCAGACCCTGCCAAGACCTTGACCTTGACCTTGAGGTCCCAGTTGGGATTCTTTCCTGGGCCAAGGGGAGGCCCCAGATATTCCAAACAGGCCTCACCATTGGCCCCCACCATTGGTGGGGTAATCAATAACAGCTGGCTTCCCTCCCCTTTGCATTAGCAAGGGAAGGAATAATTAATAGTTTGAAAGGTGACCACAGGGAAGCAAACTTGGCCCAGTGGTTAGGGCATACGTCTACCACATGGGAGGTCCGCGGTTCAAACCCCAGGCCTCCTTGACCCGTGTGGAGCTGGCCCATGCGCAGTGCTGATGCGCACAAGGAGTGCTGTGCCATGCAGGGGTGTCCCCCGTGTAGGAGAGCCCCACGCGCAATGAGTGCGCCCCGTAAGGAGAGCTCCAGTGCTAAAGAAAGTGGAGCCTGCCCAGGAATGGCGCTGCACACTCAGAGAGCTGACACAACAAAATGACGCAACAAAAAGAAACACAGACTCCCTTGCCGCTGAACAACAGAAGCAGACAAAGAAGACGACGCAGCAAATAGATAGAGAACAGACAACTGGGGTGGGGGGGCAGGGGAGAGAAATTAACACACAAACAAATAAATAAATAAAAAGGGGGGGGAGAGAAATAAATAAATAAAATGGAGACTACACAGACTTCCTAGAGGAGTCTGTACCAAATCTCTGTGTGTATTTCCGTTCTCAGCAAGCTCTGTTCTTTTCCCCTAGTTCCCATTAAATCCTTTTTACTGGCATAACTGAAAAAAAAAAAAGAAAAAAAAGTAGCCACCAAAGAGTGAAATGAACATATGGATATCAAATAATATAAAAATAAAGTCATAAGAAGCCAAGGGAAGCAGATTTGGCTCAACTGGTAGAGTGTCCGCCTACTTATGGGAGGTCCAGGATTCAAACCCAGGGCTTCCTGACCTATGTGGTGAGCTGGCCCATGTGCAGTGCTGATGCGTGCAAGGAGTGCCATGCCACGCAGGGGTGTCCCCCACATAGGGGAGCCCCCCGCGCAAGGAATGCACCCCATAAGGAGAGTCGCCCCGTGTGAAAGAAGCACAGCCTGCCCAGGAGTGGCGCCGCACGCGTGGAGAGCTGATGCAGCAAGATGATGCAACAATAAAGAGACACAGATTCCTGGTGCTGCTGACAAGAATGCAAGTGGATACAGAAGAACACACAGTGAATGGATATAGAGAGCAGACAAGGGCGGGGGAAGGGGAGAGATAAATAAAAAATAAATCTTAAAAAAAGAAAAAGGAAGAAGCCAAAATAATAACAAGAGGATTCTTTCTGCTCATCAAATTAGGGGGAAATATCTAATAACTGAATATTTTAATTATCTAATAATTATCTAACATTTTTGAAAATTCAGAGGAATATGACCTTTATTCTAATTGATGACATAAATTGGTTGATCTTTCTGGAGGGCAATTTCTATCAAAAGCCTTAATGTGTACTTGCTTACCATTTGATCTATTAATTCTATGTTAGGAATTTAGTCATAATGGAAATGATGTACCAAAATAATTGGTTTTAAGAACCTTTATCAAAACAATGTTTTGATGACTATATGTAGTCATCAAAATATATGTATGTATAGCCAATAATGAATATATTAATAACCTAAAGATCTAAGAGAATTGTTTTAATAAATTAGAGTATATCCAAATAATGTTTTTCTCATATGAAAAGATGTTCAGAATATAATGTAAAAAAATGGCTTCAAAATAGAATTACAGTATTTGCATATCTTTTAAATGTGTATATATATATATATGCATGTAAATGAACACTTACAAAATGGTTTGGAAGATTACATATTTAGGTAGGTCTTAATGTAAAATGGATTATGTGTATGTTTTCATTTTTGCTTATCTGTGTTTTCTAATTTTTCTGTCCTGAGCATACATTTCTTCAGTATTTTACAATAAGTAATAAAGCGTTTTTTTTTTTTTTTTTAATTTTAAAAGTAACTCATCTGGATAGTTTATGGTATTTGAAATCATGTATTTGAGGAAAATCTAGAACTTAATGCTAAATTTGCTTATCATCATATATTTTAAAATGAATTGTTTCTATAACCTTGGACATATATATTTTTATGGTTGCGTCAATAATAGATGTACTTGGAAGTTTTTTTTAAAAATTTATTTTCATAAGAATTCCTTATGTTAGGTCGGTAAAGCATCTCTTAATTTTAGGATTAGAGAAAATAAGTAAAAAATGAAATATCTCACCTAGCTCACAGATATGGTCAGTATTTCCTTTCTAATATCTTACCTGGTAATAGATAAGTAATAATAAGGATTTTAAAAGTGCTTATGATCCACTTATACTATACTTCTTTCAGACTGACATTATAGCTTTATAGTGGGAAGAAGCTGAAAAAATTTTTACAAATGCACCCTTTATCTGCTCACAAGGTTGTTTTCCAGCTGATAATATGATATAATTCTATTTGTGATCACCTCTGATTTCCCTGGGTTTTCTTCATTGCTACAATACTGAGAATACTGCTAAGGATAAAGATAATATAAAATATCAAAAACTTTTTTTTACATTTAAGATTATACTTTCTTTTCAGGTATGACGGCAGTTATCTGTACTTACCCTCTTGACATGGTTAGAGTTCGCCTAGCATTCCAGGTGAAAGGGGAACACACTTATACAGGAATTATTCATGCATTCAAAACAATTTATGCAAAGGTATTTCATATTTACCTTTCTCATGTGCACATGTCCTTTTATATTTAAGAAAATAATTAGAATATTATCTAAAAAATCTTTTATTTACCATTATCGATATTAATCATAATAATTGTGAAAGCACATCTTTGTTTTAAGTGGCTCCCAGAATAGTTTTTCCATTATAATGTTTGTTTTTGCTCCTCAATGTTTATTATAATGAGCACAATGTAATCTAATTTTCCTTTCTTTAAAAGGAAGGTGGTTTTCTTGGATTTTATAGAGGCCTGATGCCTACTATATTAGGAATGGCTCCATATGCAGGTATGTTTCAAATTTGGCAGAATTCTGGTTTTATGTTTAAAATGTGTTACTATTTTTTTCTGAAATGGTAGCATGAAAAGTACTTTTACTTAAAAAATGATGAGTTTCCCATATAATATTGTCTTGTGTATAAGGATGACTATTCATGTACATTGAGTAGAAATGCACTTTTATATCTTTCTCTTAGTATTTGATCCAGCTGTAGTCCTGTTAGCAATTGCACACTTATGTTAAATGGCTGTTAAAGATTCAGTTTGTATGAACATGTTAATTTAAAATAAGAGTTGAAACTATTTTATTCCTCATTATAAATAGTGAAAACTTTTTATTAATGAGTGAAGACTCATTAAGAAAAATTTAGAGAATAGAGAAGTAGAAAGAAGAAAATAAGGACACTAATAGCCCTCCAATCTGTTTATAAATACTATTGCCTTGTTTATATTCCTTTTAATTAGACTTTTGAATTAATTGTAGGTTCACATATAGTTATAAGAAATAATACAGAGACACTTCATGTATCTTTACACAATTTTTCTAATTGTAATGTCTTGCAAAACTAGTACAATATCACAAACTGGATATTGACATTGATACAGTCAAGATACAGAATATTCTATCACCAAAAGGATTCTTTTACTTTATTTATAAATACATGTTTTCCTTGAGGTACCGAGGGCTGGGTATTGAACCTGGGAAGCAGGTGTTAACTACTGAGCCACATTGGTTCCCCTGTGTTGGTTTTTTCATTTTTTTTTTTAGGAGGCACAGGGAATGGAACCTGGGACTTCCCATGTGGGAAGCAGGATGGGAACCACTTGAACCATATCCACTCCCGTGTATGTATATTTTTTAATTAGAAAAGTTGTGTACATAACATAGTTGTTATGTACAGAATTATCATGCATAACATATAGGACTCCCAAACATTACCCTACCACAAGCACCTTGCATTGTTGTGGAAACTTTGTTGCAAATTATGAAAGAGCATCATCAAATATTACTGTTAAGGGAGGTCCTAGGTTCAGTTCCTGGTGCCTCCTATAGGAGACAAACAAACAACAAGCAAGACAACAAGCAAACAATGAGCAGACAACAAGGAAAAGCCAACAAGCAGGGAATGGATATGGCTTAAGGAGTTGAGTGCATGCCTCCCACACGGGAGGTCCTGGGTTTGGTTCCCAGTGCCTCCTAAAGAAAAAACAAGCAAACAGAAAATGAGTGGACAATGAGTACAAACAAATGAGCAAAAACAAGCAAACAGATTAGGGAGCCATCTCTGGTCTTGTTGGAATATTATACTGCTATTTATAGTCTATAGATTATTAACAATTATACATTTGTTTTAATTAATGAGAGAATATTCTCATATTTGTACTGTTAACCGTGGCCCACCATCCTTCACAGAGTTCACTATAGTATACAGTCCCACACCTTGTACAGTCCAACCAAAGCATACACTCAGTGGCTCTCAATTTCATTTCACAGAGTTGTGCTGTCATTACTTCAGTTGATTTTAGAACATTTTCATTACTACAAAGGGAAAAATCCCATACCCCTTTTTTAACTCTCTATTGTTGATCCTTAGCATTGATATAGATACTTCTTTGACATTGATGTAAGAATATTGCAATATTACTATTAACTATAGTCCATAAGTTACATTAGTTGTATTTTCCCCATGTGTCAACATATTCTTAATGCCTTATAAGAGTGATATGCATTTGTTCCAGTTCATAGAATATTCTTGTATTTGTACTATGAAACACAATTCTCATCTACTACCAAGTTCACTGTTAAACAGCCCCTAGTTTATCCTGTAACTTTCTGTTTTTTAAAATTTATTGAACTATATCGCTCATACATAAGCATACATAAACAATAAGTGTATAGTAATCGTTGTGAACTTACAAAACAAACATATAACATCATACAGTACTCTCATACCTCAGCTTACCACCAATACCTTGCATTGTGGTTAAACATTTTTAACTAATGAATAAAGAGCATCATCAAAATATTACCACTAACCAAAGTATTTTTCCCTCAACCTGCCCTATTATTCTTCTTCTTATATAATTTATATATGGAGGGGTATGGGGTACATGGTAACCTCTTTTTTTTTTTTAATGTAACATTTTTTGTCATCTATGTATCTTCAAAAAAATACAATTAAAAAATTGATGGGGAGTGGGGCGTGGGGTATATGGGAATCTCTTAAGTTTTTCAATGTAACTTTTTTTGTGATCTATTACCTTAAAAAAAGATAATTAAAAATAAAAAAAATTTATATATGAACATACATAAACAATAAGTGTATAGTAAAAGTTGTGACTTACAAAGCAGACTTGCATAACATCATACAAGGGTCCCATACATCAACCCTCCACTAACACCTTGCATTGTTATGAAACATTTGTTACAAATTATGAAAGTATATTGTCAAAATCTTACTACTAATTATAGTCCTTATCTTACATTTGGTGTATTTTCTCCCAACCCACCCTATTATTATTTTTTAAATATATTTTTATGACAGAAGTGGTAAACTTAGACAAAATAATCATGCACATGTGCAGAACTGCCGAACAACACCCCTCTCAACACACCATACAGTGGTGGAACATTTGTTACAGATGATAAGATAATTTCATCTGATTGTTACCACGTCCATAGTGTACACTTGGCACACAATTTCCATAATGCCCCATTATCAACTCAGTACATCTTTGGCACAGATGCAAGCATATTACATTATTACTGCTAACCACAGTCCATAGGTCTCTCTAGTTGTATTTTTCCCATGCTTCTCCACATTCCTACCACCCTGTAGTAGTGACGTACATTTGCTCTAGCTAACAGAGGACACTCTTGCATCTGTACCATCAACAATTCTCATCCCCCTCTAAGTTTACTGTGCTATTCACTCCCTAGATTATTCTCTAGCATTTTGTCAATTGGCATTTACATTCCTATACTACCATTTCAGCCACATCCCCATTTATAAACTAGCTATTACTCACTATGTGTTACCATCCACTTTTTACATTCCCACACTTTTACAGTAAAGCTAATTAAAACTTCTACATACATTAACATCAGTAGTCCATCTCAGTCCTCCTCTTATCTCCTTTAAGAATCCTTAAATCCACCAGAGCTTGAAGATATTTTCCTACATTTTCTTCTAGAAGCTTTATTGTTCTTGCTTTTATATTTAGGTTTTTGATCCATTTTGAGTTAATTTTTGTATAAGGTGTGAGATAGGGGTCCTCTTTCCTTCTTTTGGCTATGGATATCCAGTTCTCGCAGCATCATTTGAATGGACTGTTCTGCTCAAGCTGTGTGAGTTTGACAGGCTAGTCAAAAATCACTTAGCCATACATGTGAGGGTCTGTATCTGAACCATCAGTTTGGTTCCATGTGTATGTGTATGTGTCTGTCTTTATGCCAGTACCATGCTGTTTTTACCACTGTAGCTAGGTAATATGATTTAAAATATGGAGATGAGAGTCCTCCACCTTTGCTTTTCAAGATGTTTCTGGCTGTTCAGGACCTCTTACCCTTCCAAAAAATTTTGATAATTGTGTTTTCAATTTATTTTAAAAATGCTGATGAATTTTTATCAGGATTGCATTGAATTTGTGTATCAATTTGAGTAGAATTGACAGCTTAATGATATTTAGTCTTCCAATCTGTGAGCATGGAATGTTCTTCCAATTATTAGGCCTTTTTTGATTTTTTTTAACAATGAGTTGCAGTTTCCTGAATACAAGTATTTTACATTGTTGGTTAAGTTTATTCCTGAATATTTGGTTTTTGTCTGTTGTATTTTATTTTCACTACTCCTTTGACACTTTTAATTACTTTTATTAATATAATCTTAATTTCTAGACTCTTCCGGGCCTCTCTCTCCTCTCTTTTCTTTTTAGGCTCTAGCACACCCTTTAGTATTTTCTGAAAATCTGGTCTCTTGGTTAGAAATTCTCTCAGTTTCCATTTATCTTTGAATATTCTAAACTCACCCTCATTTTTGAAACACAGTCCTGACGGATATAAGATTCTTCGCTGGATGTTTTCTCTTATAGTGTCTTAAATATGAAATTAGCATTTAAGCTTTTTGGGTATCCCTTATATGTTATGCATTGCTTTTCTCTTGCAGCTTTCAGAATTCTTTCTTTGTCTTTGGCATTTGACATTCTGATTAGTATGTGTCTCAGTTTGTCTATTTGGATTTTTTTGGATTGGGAGTACATTGTGCTTCTTGGACATGGATATCTATGTCTTTCAATAGGGTTGGGAAATTTTCTACCATTGTTTCTTATATTCCTTATGCCCCCTTTCCTTTCTCTTCTCCTTCTAGGACACCCATGACATGTGGGTTTGCACATCTCTTACTGTCATTTTGTTCCTTTAGACCTTGTTCAATTTTTTGCATTCTTTCCCTCATCTGTTCTTTTGTATGTTCACTTTCAGAGGCCCTTCCTTCAAGCTCACCAATCCTTTCTTCTGCCTCTTCAAATCTGCTATTATATGATTCCAATGTTTTTTTAATTTCATTTATTATGTTGTTCATTCCCATAAGATCTATATTTCTGTGTTAGTTTCATATTCTTCTTTGTGTTCACCCAATGTCTTCTTAATATCCTTAACCTCTTTAGCCATCTCATTGAATTTATTAGGGAGATTTGTTTGAACATTTATGACTAGTTATCTGAACTCCTTTATGTCATCTGGAGGCTTATCTTATTCCTTTAACTTAGCCATGTCTTCCTGTTTCTTAGTGTGTATTGTAATTTTTTTGTTGGTGTCTTGGCATCTGGCTTACTAGAGTATTTATTTGGGTGTAGTTTTTCTCTTTAGTTTAGGGCTTCCTGCCCTTTCTCCCTTGTTGGTTGAGCAGTAGGAGCCAAGGATGTAGTTGGTGCTATAAGCTGTGGAGGCTCAAGCTTCCTTCCTTGCTCCAGAGACTGATGAAGCTTCTCCCAACTTTCTCCTTTGCCAGGGGTAGGAACAGAATCACAGCTGTGTGGAACAATCCAAGTTGTGCAGGCCTAGACCGTAGTTGCCCAGAGAGAGTGATGAAGCTTCACGCCCCTTTCTTCCCTGCCTGGGGAGTGAATGGAGCTGCAGGCATGAGCAGCAGTCTATGCACTGTGGGTCCAAGATGACTGCAGTTGCCCAGGTAGACTTCTGACTGTTCAGTCTGTGCCAGCTGAATGTACCTGCAGTTGCCTGGATAGGTTGGTGCGGGACCTGCCAGCTTCTTCCCTGCTATCGGTGGGGTTGAAGCCTACGCTAGGGCTGCAAGGCCAGTCTGGGTGAATGAAACTTATCTCTACCATCACTGTGATTTTCGGTTATCCTGGCTTCCTCTCATCCTGGGGGCAGAGTCAAAATGGCAGCTACCACTCTCTTTCTGACTTGGACATGTTCAAACTTTAGCTGTTTTGGGGGTTATACTTTCATCAGCCAACTTTACTTATCGTAGCTGAAATCGGTGGCTAACCATCTCTTCCTCTCTTGCTTTTGGGAAATGTCGCTTCCAATTCCATGCCACAGAACAGCCCCTGGGGTGGCTTGCACTGCCAAAGTAGCATGATCACCCACCTCCATGACGTGGGCTGTAGTTTCCCAGAGAGACTGATGCAGGTCCCGCAGCTACTGGCCTGCCGGAGGTGGGGCTCAGGCTCATGCTAGACCGGCAGTCTGACCTGAATGGAAAGAAGCTTGTTCCAGCACTGTGATTTTTCCATCCTTCCTGCTTCCCCTACTGCCAGGCATGGAGTTAAGATGACGTCTCCAGCCCTCTTTCTGACTTGGACAGGTTCAAACTTTAGCTATTCTTAGGATTATACTTTTGCCTGCTGAATTTACTCATCAGTTGCTGAAGTTGGTGCCCAAACATCTTTTCCTCCCCTGTTTTTGGGAAGTGGAGTTTTCAATTCCAGCTGTGGAACAGCTTCTGAGGCGGCTTATGCTTCTAGTGAAGGATGGGCACTAGCCTCCATGGCGTGGAGGGCCCTACTTACGAATCTTCTCTGCAGATGGGCAATCTCCTTCTTCCATTCCTTCAAGGATGTTGCAAGATGCTCTTCTGGTTTTCTGGAGTCACCAAACAGGTGCTTCAGTTAGGTCTGGGTGTTTGCTAACTGGCCTTTAGGAGGAACTGACTCTAGGAGCTCCTTACTCTGCTGCCATCTTACTGGTTGTCTCTTAGCTTTCTTTTAATTGACATTTACGTCCCTAGGCTATTCTTTTCAGCCACAATCACATTTATAAATCAGCAATGTTAATTTTACTCAGTATGTTACCATCTGCTCTATCCATTTCCACATCTTTACAATCAACCTTATTAAAAAGTCTACATACATTAAGCAAAAGTTCCCCCTTCTCAGCCCTGATTGTATCTCCTACTAATCTGAACTGTAGATTTTAACTCCATGAGTTTACTCATCCTATTTTGTTCATATTTATGTTACCATATATTTGTTATTTGTGTATGTCTGGCTTATTTCACTCATTTAATGTCCTCAAGCTTCATCCATGTTGTTATATGCATCACTGCTTCATTTCTTCTTTCAGCTGAATAGTATTCCATTATTTATATATACTACATTTTGTTTATCCATTCATTGGCTGATGGATACTCGGGTTGTTTCCATCTTTCAACAATAGTGAATAATGCTGTTGTGAAGATCTGTGTGCCTTCTGTTGACTTTTTTTTTTTTTTTAATGATTAGACTCATTTTATTGAACAGAAAACAAATGAGAGATTAGGTAATCTTTTTTTTTTTTTTAAGATTTATTTTATTTATTTATTGCTCTCCCCTCCTCCCCCCCGCCTCAGTTGTCTGTTCTCTGTGTCTATTTGCTGTATTTTCTTTGTCTGCTTCTGTTGTTGTCAGCGGCATAGGAATCTGTGTTTTTGGTTGCATCATCTTGTGTCAGCTCTCTCTGTGTGCGGCCCCATTCCTGGGCAGGCTGCACTTTCTTTTGCGCTGGGCGGCTCTCCTTACGGGGTGCACTCCTTGCGCGTGTGGCTCCCTAGCGCGGGGACCTGCCTGCATGGCAGGGCACTCCTTGCGCGCATCAGCACTGCGCATGGGCCAGCTGCACACGGGTCATGGAGGCCCGGGGTTTGAACTGCGGACCTCCCGTGTGGTAGACGGACGCCCTAACCACTGGGCCAAGCCCGTTTCCCTTGACTTTAATATATATACTGCTCCCTTCCCTAACCCCTGGCAACCACGGATCTATTCTCTATTTCTATAATTTTTTCATTTCAAGAATGTTATATTTGTACTCATACAGTGTATAACTTTGGGATTTTATTTTTTTACTCAATATAAATCCCTTAAGATTAAGCCAAGTTGTGGTGTATATCAATAGTTTGTTCTGTTTTTTATTGCTGGGTGGTATTCCTTGATATGGATGTACCACAGTTTGTAACACTTCATATTTTAAAAATTCTTTATGTTTTTAAGATTCATCCATGTTGTTGGGCATAACTGGTTTACTCATTTGTCTATGTTGTGTATGTATCCTGGTACAGAAGTCCTATTATTTTTCTAGATTATATATGTATGAGTAGAATAGCTAGGTAGTAAATTCATGTATATTCAGTTTTATGAGCTAAGGTCATGAAAGTGATTATATCCTTTTTTTTTTTTTTTTAAGATTTATTTATTTATTTAATCTCCCCCCCTCCCCTGGTTGTCTGTTCTTGGTGTCTATTTGCTGCGTCTTGTTTCTTTGTCCGCTTCTGTTGTCGTCAGCGGCACGGGAAGTGTGGGCGGCGCCATTCCTGGGCAGGCTGCTCTTTCTTTTCACGCTGGGCGGCTTTCCTCACGGGCGCACTCCTTGCGCGTGGGGCTCCCCCACGCGGGGGACACCCTTGCGTGGCACGGCACTCCTTGCGCGCATCAGCACTGCGCATGGGCCAGCTCCACACGGGTCAAGGAGGCCCGGGGTTTGAACCGCGGACCTCCCATATGGTAGACGGACGCCCTAACCACTGGGCCAAAGTCCGTTTCCCTGATTATATCCTTTTACATTCCTACCAGCAGTGGTAAAAATTCCCCTTGATCCATATCCTCTCCATCCATATTGGTATTCACTGATTTTTCAATTTTTGTGAATTTTTTAGGGTATAAAAGTTAACTCTTGAGGTCTTATTTTGCATTTCCCTCATTACTAATGAGGTTGAGCTCCTTTTCATATGTTTATTCAGCATTGTGTTTCCTTTGCTGTGAAGTGCCTGTTAATGTGTTTGGCCGACTTTTCTACTGCATTATCCCTTTTTCTTATTTTTTCATAATAAATCTTTATTCTGATTATCAATCCCTTGTTTGTGGCTTGGATTTTTCATTCCTCTACAGTGTCTTTTTTTTTTTTAAGATTTATTTATTATTTCTTCCCTCCTTCCATTGCCTGTTCTCTGTGTCTATTCGCTGCTTGTTCTTGTGTCTTTCATTAGGTGGCTCTGGAAACAGATCCTGGGACCTTCCAGAGTGGGAGAAAGATGATCATTCTCTTGCGCCACCTCAGCTTCCTGGTGTGCTGTGTCTCTTATTGTCTTTCCTCTGTGTCTCCTTTTGCTGTGTTGTCTTGGCGCATCAGTTCTCTGCGTGGACCAGCACTCCTGTGCATGGCAGCACTCCACGTAGGCTAACTCTCCACATGGGCCAGCTTGCCTTTACCAGGAGGCCCTAGGTATTGAACCCTGGATCTCCTTTATGGTAGACAGGAGCCCAATTGCTTGAGCTACATCTGCTTCCCTATAGTGTCTTTTAATGAACCGACATTTTCATTTTAATATAGTTGGAATTTATCAATCTGTTCTTCTATGGATAGCTTTTTGTTTCAGAAATACGTATTTTTTATTTTCCTCTAAAAATAATTTTTTTTGTCTTTTATGTTTTTTTAATTTATTTTTTTAATGTTACATTAAAAAAATATGAGGTCCCCATATAGCCCCCACCCCCCTAAAATAATTTTTAATGGTTAGCATTTTTTTTTAAAGATTTATTTATTTATTTAATTCTTTCCCCCCTCCCCCGGTTGTCTCTTCTCTGTGTCTGTTTGCTGCATCTTGTTTCTTTGTCCGCTTCTGTTGTCGCCAGGTCACGGGAAGTGTGGGCGGCGCCATTCCTGGGCAGTCTGCACTTTCTTTCGCGCTGGGTGGCTCTCCGTACGGGGCGCACTCCTTGCGCGTGGGGCTCCCCTACGTGGGGGACACCCCTGCGTGGCAGGGTACTCCTTGCATGCATCAGCACTGCACATGGGCCAGCTCCACATGGGTCAAGGAGTCCCGGGATTTGAACCGCGGACCTCCCATGTGGTAGACGGACACCCTAACCACTGGGCCAAGTCCGTTTCCCATCATTTTTTTTTTGGAGGACCCTAATACAACTGGAATTATTATTTTTTTCTCTTAAGGATAACGATTTGACCCAGCATCATTTATTAAATAGTCCCTTTTCCAGGGATCTGCAGTGTGACTTCTTAAAATATAATAAATGTAGTTCTGTAAGTCTTTATATGTGGTAGGCCAAAACCCCTTTCCTTTATGCTTTGTTTTCAGAAATGCCAGGACTATAGGTATTTTGCTATTTCATATACTCTTGCTGTATTTGGAAATAGCTTTTGACGGTGTATGAAATTCCTTGTTGGGATTTTGAATGAAATTTCATACAGGTTTTGGGCATTTTAGTTTGGTATATTCATAGACACATAAGTTTTGTTCTGTTATTTAAAAATTATATTTTTAGTTTATTGCTTGACTTAATTTTTATATGATTTTATAGTTAGCTGTTTTCCTACTTTTTAAAATAGCTAGCTGTCTTGTTATTTGTGGATCCTTTGGGGTTTTTTTTAAATGTAGGCAGTCACATTTTGTGCAGATCACATTTTTCTTTCATTGATTCTAGTTCCTCTCTGCCTTCCTACCTCCCTACCTCCCTGTCTTCCTGCCTTCTTGCCTTCCTTCCATGTTTATCTTATTTTACTGTACTGACTAAGGATTTACAGTGCAGCAATGGATAAAAGTGATATTACTGGGCATTTTGCTTGTTCCTGATTTTAAAGGGAATATTTTTCATACTTCTCCATTTAGCAGGATGTTTTTTGAGGTTTTTGTTAAAAATATTTATTAGGTTGAGGAAGTTTTGGTTAGAATTTTTATCTGAATAGATTTTAAACTTTATTAGTGCTCTTTTCTGCATTTATTGAGATGATTGCATTTATTGGTTTTCTCCTTTAATCTGTTAATATGAGGAATATGATGAATGTCATTAATAGATTTTCTAGTGTTAAATTATTTTGGATTGATACAAATTGTTTATGATAGAATCTTTTCATACCTTGCTGGATTCAATTTATTAATTGTTTTTAGAAGTTTTATTCCTATATTCATGAGTGAGATTAGCCTGTAATTTTTAAATGAGATTAACCTGATTTTTAAGCACTGGTTTACATTTTTGGATAGTTAAAGATCATTCAGGTTTTCTATTTCTTCGTGAGTCATTTTAAAAATTATTAGGGCAGTTTTATGTTGGTTTACAGAAAAATTACACAGAGTTCCCATATATGCCCTCTACCCCAGCTTTCCCTATTATTAACTTATATTACTGTAAACTTTGTTACAATTGATGAAACAGTATTATTGTAATTATATAATTAACTGTAGTCTGTAGTTAATATTAGGTTCTCTCTTTGTGTTGTAGCCATGAGTGATTTTTGATAATTCATACTTCTCTTGACCATTTTGAACTTAATTATTTTGTGCTAATTTTTTACTTTATGAAGTTTTGCAGAGAACCAATTTTGTCTTTCTTCCTATTGTCTATTGTATTTTCATTTTCCATTTTGTTGATTTTTGTTATCTTTATTATCTCCTTTTTCTGACTTTATTATTTTTTAAAAGTTGGATGCTTGGTTTATTAATTTTCTACTTTTTCCCATAACGTAAGCATTTTTCTAAAAAATGGCTTTAGCTTCATCCCATGAATTTATATTGTTTGTTTACTTTTACTTATAATTTTAAAAACTTCAAGCATTTTCAAAAGTAGAGACAATAGATAATGAACCACCTGTGTGCCTATCACCCAGCTTCAGTAGTTATCAACTTGTGCCCAGTCTTGTCATCTACACCTCTGCTTCCCCTACCCTCCCTGGCCCAGATTATTTTAAAGCAAATCTGAGTTATTATTTCACCCATTAAACCAGTATTCAGTTCTCTAAAAGTTAAGTCGTTTATTTAAAAGACATGTAACCACATGTCCTTATCAAACTTAGAAGTTCTTCTTAATTCTTAATATCATCCAGTATAGTGTCATTGTTCAAATCTGCCTATCTTATAAATTTTTGGCCAGTTAATATTTGCCTGGCCTAGTTTTTTTATCCTTTCTTTTTCTATCTTTTCATGTCTTTATGTTTAGGTATTTCTTTTTTTTAAAAGTACAGAGCTGGATTTTTTTTTTTAAACCCAGTTTGAAAAATCTTTCAATTGGCAATTAAGCCTCTTAATGTTTATTGTGGTTATTGATATATTTGGACTTGTTTCTACACTTTTCCTATTTAATTTTTATTCCTTTCTTTTCTTGTTTGCTTATTTTTCTTATTCTTGCCCCCCCAACTCATTTGTAAATATATACATTTTATTTGCCTCCTCCTATGCTTTGTGGTCTTTGATTGATCTTAATCTCTGAGTACCCTAAAGGTCTAAATTGGGGTGTTTTTTTAAAGACTATTTATGTCTGCTTCTGCCAAGAACTCTTATTGGGAACTGGGCTCTATCCCAGGAATTTCAGGACCAGTGATTCCATCTTCTGCAGGCCCAATGGCAGGATCTATCTCATTGGCAGTGGCACTACTGCTATTGACATACCTAAGTTGAGTCATTCCACTTCTCTCATCAGCCCACACCTCCCAGTTGTGTCCTAGTGTTTGTTTTTTTTTTTAAAGATTTATTTATTTATTCCCCCCTGCCCCTAG
This sequence comes from Dasypus novemcinctus, assembly GCF_030445035.2. Taxonomy (NCBI): domain Eukaryota; kingdom Metazoa; phylum Chordata; class Mammalia; order Cingulata; family Dasypodidae; genus Dasypus; species Dasypus novemcinctus. The sequence goes on along the minus strand of NC_080678.1, from coordinate 77,418,571 downwards.
TTGTCTGCTCTCTCTGTCCATTTGCTGTTCGTTCTTCTGTCTGCTTGTCTTCTTTTTAGGTGGCACTGGGAACTGATCCTGGGACCTTCTGGAGTGGACAGAGATGCTCAGTCTCTTAAGCCACTTCATCTCCCTGGTCTGCTGCATCTCTTATTGTCTCTCTTCTGTGTCTCTTTTTGTTGCTTCATCTTGCTGTGCCAGCTCTCCACTTGGGCCAGCACGCTATGTGGCCCAGCACTCCTGCTTTGGGCAGCACTCTGCTCAGGCCAGCTTGCAGCTCTGGCCAGCTTGCCGTGTGGCTAGTACTCTGCGTGGACCAGTTCGCCATGTGGGCCAACTTGCCTTTACCAGGAGGCCCCAGAATTCAAACCCTGAACCTCCCATATGGGTAGACGGGAGCCCAATTGTTTGAGCCACACCTGCTACCCTGTTTTTTTGTTTGTTTTGTTTTGTTTTTGCAGGGAGGTGGTGGTGGTGATGCTGGCATGGTGGTGATGCTGGCATGGTTTTACAAGTCCAGCATTGGATTCTAGTTGTTCTGCAATGGCAGGGTCTCTTAGAATACTTAGACTGCCATTTTGCTAGGTCAAGAACTTTTACTTTTTTGTGTGATATTTTCCTCTCGGTTTTTTTTTAGTTTCATTTTTCAATGTTTAAATATATTTTATATAATTATACTCACAGTGCATATACAATTTTGTTTCTTAATATTTTCCCATTTGATGAATATTCTTCATATTATTGAATATTCTTCACAAACATCTTTTTTATTGTTATCATATTATACCTAATACTATCCACTTCATTTAGGTATGTGTAGATTTTTGCTTATGTTTAAATTGCTATGAGTATTCTGGTCATAATTTTTTCTGTACTTAAGATTAAATTCTTAGACTAGATTTCCAAAAATAGAGAAATGTATGACTATTATTATAATGTCATGATCTCAAAATACTATATAAGAATTTTGTATAAAAATAAATGGATACATTGATGTATTAGTCTTAGACTGAATTTTTGTTAGAACTTATTTGTTCTTAAGCATCAAGTATTTTTTTAGATATGTTTTTAAATTTAATAAAGATATATTGATTAAATCTTAGTTTATAGGAATGTTTGAATTCCATTATTGATTTTATTAATGTATAATTTTCGTGGTTCTGGTATAAAATCATGTAAATGTTTAGCAAGCACCAACTATCAATATCAGTATGCAGTTGGTCTAATAAATGTTTATTTATTAGATTTAATATGTCTCGTGAGTCTATCTGAACATTTTTCTTATGGTCGTGACTTCTTTTGATGACAAAATTAGGCGTTGATTTAAAATAACAGTGCTTTAATCATTTCTGAATTTTTTGCTTCCATCTTACATTATCACCATCATTGTGATTGTAGATGTAAGTTGCCATATATACCTGCAATTATTAATCATGAATTTCATTTAGGGTTATGTGAAACCCTGGAAATTGTTAATCCCATTTACTTGTAAATGGTATTATACGCATTACTGCCTTCTTTAAATACACTGAACTATACATTAGTGTTTGAAAACCAATGCCAATTTTTATAGGTTGTAATTTTGTTGTCTTTAGGTTATGTATAAACATTAATTAAATCTTAATCAGAAACCAGGAAATACATAGTTACTTGAATTAATTAGTTATTGTGTAAGAACAGTGTCTTTTTCATGGCTCATGTTCTGTTAAGCAACATAGTGAATTTATATTTTGTTTTTCAGGTGTTTCATTTTTTACTTTTGGTACCTTAAAGAGTGTTGGGCTTTCCTATGCTCCTACCCTTCTTGGCAGACCTTCTTCAGACAATCCTAATGTCTTAGTTTTGAAAACTCACATTAACTTACTTTGTGGTGGTGTTGCTGGAGCAATAGCACAGACAATATCGTAAGTTTCTTCATCAATTTAATTGAATCAAATTATAATGACCAAATCCTGATTTTTAGCACTGGTAAATCTTTTTATTCTTTCTGACAGATTGCGTAAAGCAGATTTCCTTTACAAAAGAGAAATATTAATTTAATACTTTTTTTCAGATATGTCTGCTCTTTTTTTTTTTTTAAAGATTGCTTTCTTTATTTACCAATCCTCCTCCCCCCCATTGTCTGCTCTCTGTGTCCATTCGCTGTGTGTTCTTCTGTGACTGCTTCTATCCTTATCAGCGGCACCAGGAATCTGTGTTTCTTTTTGTTGCGTCATCTTGTGTCAGCTCTCCATGTGTGTGGCGCCATTCTTGGGCAGGCTGCGCTTTCTTTTGCCCTGGGCGGCTCTCCTTACAGGGCGCACTCCTTGCACGTGGGGCTCCCCTTCGTGGGGGACACCCTTGCATGGCACAGCACTCCTTGTGCGCATCAGCACTGTGGATGGGCCAGCTCCACACGGGTCAAGGAGGCCTGGGGTTTGAACCACTGACCTCCCATGTGGTAGGCGAACGTCCTATCCATTGGGCCAGGTCCGCTTCCCTATGTCTGCTTTTTAAGCATATTTTATATAACTATGTGACAAGTTGACCAAATTAATTTGAACCCACACATGTTCCTGTGAATTCATATAAAAGAAGGAACGAAGCCCCCTCTCTATCGAGAGGCAGAGTGAGCATTGCCATCCTAGGTTCCTTGGGATTGGGAAATAAAGACTAGAGTGGATTTACTGGTATTCTACTATGGAGTTATTGTGACTCTAGCAATGGAAGAAATTATGTCATTGATGTGGAGACAGTGGCCACGGGAGTTGCTGAAGGCAGGGAAAGGGAAAAGGTGTGATATGGGGGCATTTTTGGGACTTTGAGTTGTCCTGAATGATATTGTAGGGACAGATGCAGGACATCATATATCCTGCCATAACCCACTGAATGGTTTGGGAGAGAGTGTAAACTAAAATGTAAACTATAATCCATGCTGTGTAGCAGTGCTCCAAAATGTATTCATCAAATGGAATGAATGCACCACACTAATGAGAGAAGTTGGTGTGGGAAAAGTAGGGGGTGTCAGGAGTGGGGCATGTGGAAATCTCCTATATTTTTTTATGTAACATTTTATGTGATCTATGTGTCTTTTAAAATTAAATAAAAAGTATTAAAAAAAAAAGGGAAGGAGGGAGGGTGAAAGGAAAGACGAGAGGGAGGAAGGACAAAAGTTCTAAGAAAAAACAAAGTTGATGCCCTTAAGAAGCCTATACTATTATTAAGAGAGTAACAGTACAGTGGGATTATATATTGATATAGGGTGAGGTGGGAACAGAAATAAAAAAGTATTGCTGTATTGTGGTGGGAATGTTGGCTTCAAAGGATTTCCCTAGACAAAAATGATTGAGTTGAGTGAGATAAGAAGAGGCTGGAATACTAAAAAGCAGGAACTTTTTAGAAATAGGAAGAAGGAGTATCCTGAAAAATAGGAATACATAAAGGAGGTTGCAGTGTCACAAAGAATCAAGAAAGAATGCCTAAATAGGGAAAGAAAAGTCAAAGTTAAAAAGTGAGATATCCTTTGGGTTTTGCAATTAAGGATCACATTTGTGAAAGCAGATTCAGTGTATTTGTGGGTGGGAGAAGATCATACCAGATTGGAGGAAAAGAAGTATGTGTGTGGTTTCCTTCTAGAAACTTGGTGGAACCTTGTTCAGTTGCAGAGACACAATCCCTATTCTGTTATTCTGATTCTCTTGGTTTCACTGCCTCCTATTCTTTACTACTCACTCCCAACTTAGATCCTTAAAATGTCTTCTCTTTCCCATTTCTCTTCTGAAATTGTATTCTAGATCCATCTACCCTTAACAGAGCCAATGGCTCCTTCTCAGGTTACCGTCCTTTAATCATTCTGATTCCATGGCTTTTGTAACAGTGCCCCCTCTTGGTGATCTTCTTCCCCAATTTTCCCTTTCCAGCTCTCTTGCTGATTTATATCCTCGTCTTCTTACCTGTGGCAGCTTTTTAGTCCTCTGCTCTTTGATAAATATCTGGAACAACTCATCTGTCTTCAAGTATCTATCTTCATGGTTTCAATGGTCTCCTCTGTCCAGGAAATCAATTCTATTTAAATCTCCATTACTGACTCCCTATTGCATCTCTAGGAATACTTGGATATTCCTCCATCAAGTGCAAACTCTATATAATTCAAACATTAAACTTTCTTATCTTCTTCCCAACAATCCTCAGCTCCCAACTTTCCTGTTTGTTACTGGTAACAGTCAGTTTCCTAGTCCTGAAGCTTCAAAATCATTTTTCACATTGTTTATAACCCAATACTCACTATGTCTTGACAGTTTTTACTCCAGAACATTTGCCTAGGACATTATTTTCTTTCTTTTCCCAGTATTATTTCCCTAGTTCAGGTCCTTGTCAGCTTGTCTTTTTTACATTTTTCTGCTTTCTATTAATCAAATCCTTCTACCCACATACATCTTTTCCTGCTTGGAAACTGAATCCCTTGGGTTGAGGTTTTTTGGTCCCTTTACCACCATAAAATTTTTCCCTTTTTTTTCCCATTAAAAAATAATTCCTGAAGATGATATTAAAGTACATAGGGGGCTTCAATAATTGATAGTTTTATTTAAGCTGGTTGAATGGTACATGGGTGTTTATTACTTTTTACCATCAATATTTCATAGTAAATTTAAAAAGTGTATAATTATTTTTATATTAATTATTTGAATACTAGAAATCATGGAATGTTTCGAATAGCAAAGTAGAAAGAGTAGAATATAGCCTGGAGAATGTTTTTAAGACTCAATTTTCTTATCTTAACATTGGGTTAACAGTACCCACTTAATGCAGTTGTTGTGAAGATGACATGAGATGATGTACATAAATTGTTCAGCACAGAACCTAACAGCGCAAGTCCTCAATATTAGCACAATAAAATTAACTTTTAAAATACCACCTATGGTGGTGGCAGTAGCACAACATTGTGGATGCAATCTATACTACTGGAGTATACACTTAAAAATGGTTAAAATGGGAAATTTTTGGTAGATAGTGTTACTACAAATATTTTTAAAAAATCACCCATACTCTTATTCCTGAAAGTTTACCTTTGTATATTTCATTTCAGGTAATCTTTTTATATAGAACTTTCTCTGTCCTCTAAATGCAATTGTCTGTTCTGTTAATTTTAGTACTTAAGCAAATTTTATATTGTTGATCTGCCATATTTCCAGGTAGTTGCTGAATTGTCTTAGGGTAGTGGTTTTGAAGGAGGGGTGGTTTTACTTACATTGGCAATGTCGAGACATTTTTGGTGGCTACATTTTGGGAGTAGGGGTTGGTGGTGAGGGGATGGGTGGTGCCACTGGCATCTAGTAAGCTGTGGCCAGGGATACATATAAACATTCTACAATACACAGAACAACTCCCCACAATAAAGAATTATCTACCCTGAAATACCCATACTGCCAAGGTTTAGAAACCATGTTTTAGGATTACAATGAAAACCACCGAGTTTGTTTCTTCAGGAAGTAGCATTTAATTTGGCCTTGAGGAATGAATAGAACTTGATCTTGTGGAGATGGGAGAGAAGAATCCTCGGACCAGAGGGATCCACATAAGCAAAGGCAAGGAGCCCCCTGTATTGTTAGTTGAATTTTATTTATGTGGCTGTATTCTGACTTCTTATTATTATTGTTTATTAGATAAAACAATAAGAGAATAGGAACACATTCCCCACCCCCTCATTTCCTAGTGTACATAGGACTTTGCATTTGATAATAGTTGTTGAGGTGAAAGCAAAAATCATTTTAAGTCCTTATGCCCTTTTTCCTTTTAGCTACCCATTTGATGTAACTCGTCGACGAATGCAATTAGGAACCGTTCTGCCAGAATTTGAAAAGTGCCTGTAAGTTCTCTATGTGTCATTGTCATTTTATAAAAAAAGAATAATATTTAAAGCTAGCAGGGAGATAGGACTTTGGCTTTACCAATAGTCTAGATCTTCTGTTTTATTCCCGTAGTATATAATTTATATCATTATAAAGTTTCAGTCAGGTCTCAATTCTATTAAAAATTAAATTAGAAAAATTAGAGCAGCTCTATTCTATGGAAATGTAATGTGGAGCCCCTTATGTAATTTAAATTTTTTGAATAGATATATTTTAAAAAGGATGAAAAGATGAATTTAAAAGAACCTGCTGTGGTTTCTTCCACTTTATTAAATTCTTTCTGGGTCTGTGTGTTTTTTAAACAGATGATTATAAATAGAGTTTCTATTGTTGGCTCAAGAGGAGTTATGAACCCACTTGCTAATTTTATTGGAAGAAAAAAAAGGTCCTAATTGAAAATGAGGCAAGCTCAGCACCTATTTCTTCAAAATAAAAGATGTTCTACTACCTCCAGTTAAATGGAGTTGTGTATTGACAAAAGGAAAGTGCTCTAAAGAGCAAAGTGTCAAGGGCAGTGAGGAGACTAGAGAAAAGGGACTTATTTCTCTCAGGCTCCAGGAGAATGCAACTCAGTACATGTTACTAGTCCAAGAAGTGATATAAGCACCCTGGAAATAAGAGCCAGAGAATAAATGAAATAAGAACTGATCTGTGAACTGTGCTTTCTTTTTGTCCAAACCCCCAATCACTACTACCTCTAAAGAAGCAGATGAAATTAGTAAAAATATTTTTTATTTTATTTAATATATCTAAAATATATCACTTTAACATTTCAATATCTTACATTCATTTTTTCATACTCTTTGAAATCTGGGGTATATTTTACACTTAAAAGTACATCTCACTTCGGACTAGCCACACTTCAAGCACTCAGTAGCCACATGTGGCTAATGACTGCCATGTTGCACAGTACTGTTCTTGAGTTTTCTCTAATCTATAGAGATTTCGAATCATTCTTTTTGATTGGTGATGTTTTTTGTCCCTTAGGGGAAAAGCAGGACATTTGTTCAGGACTTGGATTGCCTTTGTTCACTCAAAAGTTGTTCTGAAGCATTCAGTCTAGATTATATATTGAAAGAGAAAAAGACAAAGCCCAAAATATTGGTTTCAAAGGAGAGAGACAACACTATTTAAAAGGAGAGCATCTTTATTATTGGAATCTGAAACCTATTCCTTTAAACGTCAGTTCTACAACCATCAAGTGTAGAATTTAGGCTGGGATGAAAGTTTAAAGGGCTCATATATGCTTTAAAAGGACTACATCAAATGCTCTTCCAAACATGAGTATAAAGCAGTGTTGCCACTGCTTCATAGACATGTATTAACAAAATATGTTAATGAGTCTCTGATTTCTATGCATAATGCTTATACTTGTTGGGAATGATTGCCTTCTAAAAAGTAGTCAAGATGACATTTTAGCCTCTTTAATTTAATTTAATTTTTTAAAATATTTATTTTTGTTATGTATTTCTCTCCCCTTTCCCCCCGCCCCCAGTTGTCTGCTCTCTGTGTCCATTTGCTATGTGTTCTTCTGTGACTGCTTATATCCTTATCAGCGGCACCGGGAATCTGTTTCTTTTTGTTGCATCATCTTGTTGTGTCAGCTCTCCGTGTGTGCGGTGCCATTCTTGGACAGGCTGCAATTTCTTTCGCGCTGGGTGGCTGTCCTTACAGGGCGTGCTCCTTGCGCTTGGGGCTCCCCTACGTGGGGACACCCCTGCCTGGCAGGGCACTCCTTGCGCGCACCAGCACTGCTCATGAGCCAGCTCTAAGGAGCTAAATCAAGGAGGTCTGGGGTTTGAACCGTGTACCTCCCATATGTTAGGTGGAAGCCCTATCCATTGGGCCAAGTCCGCTTCCCTTTATTTTATTTTTAAAGATTTATATATTTATTTCCCCCCACCCCCTTGTTGTTTGCACTTGCTGTGTCTTTTTTTCTTCCTTGTTGGAAGCACTAGAAACTGAACCTGGGACGTCCAATGTGGAAGGGAGGCGCCTAATTGCTTGCACCATCTCCATTCCCCACTTTGTTGTGTCTCTCATTATGTTTTTCTTCTTGCGTCTCTTGTTGCATCTGTTCACCACACCTGCCCATTGCATAAGCTCACTGTCTTACTCATCTTCATTAAGAGGTACAGGGAAACTCTGCTTTCTGCTTTGTTGTGTCTCTCATTATGCTTTTCTTCTTGTGTCTCTTATGTCATCTTGTTGCACCTGCCCATTGTGCCAGCTCCCTGTCTTCTTTAGGAGGCTCGGGAACCAAACCAGGGATATCCAATGTGGTAGGTGGGAGCTCTATCACTTAAGGCACATCCACTTCCCTTTAGCTTCTTTTTAAAATGCTATTTTTGATCCTAAAACCATCTCTTCATAATGAGCATAAAGGTGTTATCATTTAACCATTGTAATGTCTTTCAGTACCATGCGGGAGACAATGAAGTATGTCTATGGACATCATGGAATTCGAAAAGGATTATATCGTGGTTTATCTCTTAATTACATTCGCTGCATTCCCTCTCAAGCTGTGGCTTTTACAACATATGAACTTATGAAGCAATTTTTTCACCTAAACTGAAAATAATCCTATTTTTTTTCCCTTACTAAACTATTGGAGGGAGAAATAAATGTTATTTCATTACTTGAAAGGGGATATTTACCCTGTTACAGGAACCACTGGTATTTTTGTACTTGATTTTTTTTTGGGGGTGAGGGTGGGTCACAAATCAAAATTACCTTTTTTTGTTGCCAAAAGTTGTACTCTGGAACATTGAAAAAAATTCCTAAGCTGATGCTGGCTAATCAGTTAGGTTATTTTAAGCCATTTGGAAGTAGAACTAATTTCAAAACATGTTTCAAGAAGTTGCCATTAGTTTTATCATGGTATTCCAAGCTTTTAATTGTGATCACAATTTCCAAAAGATTCCAACATTGTTATTATTAAAATAAACAGGCTTGGTTATATTCTAACAGAAAGATAAGAATAGAACTCCTTACATTTTGTAAAACATAGCCTAGAAACCAGTATTAAAGTATTATTCTTATTCTCTTCTCATAATTCTACTCCATTGGAAAAATGATCAGCATATTTTTTCCCTTTTTTTAACAAAATAAATGTTGTGTTTAAAGTGTAGCCGTGTGGAGACTCAACAGTAAATGAAGAATTTTCAGGTATTAAAAGTCAATATATTTCCTAAAGGTAGTAATAATAAATAATGATCATCTTTGCTCTGACAAACAGATTAGCATTGTAGATTTCTTTTTGTTAGATGGTTGGTGTATACTAGAAAATTTATTTAAGTGGACTGTGAAATAGCCATTAATGTAGATGTTAATGTCAAAGAATGTTTCTAAGGTATTATGTCATGATATATTGACTAGTTCTTCCATGTAAAATAATTTTAGTGCAATGTGAACAAGTAGAGATGTAAAATATGATTTGAATTGTTATCCTTTATATTAAGAAAATGCTTTAAAATTTAAGAACTCCATTTATTGTTTTTAGGGAACTGATTTTTTTTTTCTTTTAATAAGCATGTCAGATATGGGAGGGGGAAAATAATAGTTCTAGCTTCAGAAATAGTGATTTATAGAATTGATGTGATTTTTAAGGCATTAGAAAACTAAGTTGAAAGTGTTGTTTCTGCTTTATTTTATTTTTTGTGAAAAGTATTTCTTGTTATATCTTGGTAAAAATTTGATGAACTGGTTTCATTTTCAAAGACTTTATTTTAAAATAAAGATGTAAAGATGTATCTTTGTATGCTTTATAAGTGTACCAGCAGGTAGAGATAACATGTATTCCTAAGACTATTTTGTAAATTTTCATTTCTGGGCTATACTTATAGCTAAATATTGTTATCAAGTCTTAAAATAATTTAAATGTATAAAGCAAGTAAGTCAACTTATCAATGAAGGGATTGGAAATATTTTTAAAATAAAATTTGCATTCTATATATGTTATAAACTACAAAGGACAATTAAAAACTAATTTTATCCATGTTTCAACAATGATTCCTTTAACTACTTATATTATTGAAGCACGAATGCTAAACATAAGAGTAAAAATGGAAGCATATTTATATTAATGACTGTGTTTATATCTGACTTATTTTAGATAACTCAGAGTGCATCTTACTGATTTGAGACTGATTATTTCTTTTTTTGCTCTCCCTTGATCCTGTTGTTGCCTTTTAGCAGTCCTTTGATAACAGAATGGGATAATGGTCTGATTTAGGGATTGATAAAGTGTATCATTCCTAACTCTCAAAAATTATGTGTATGGAGGTAGAGAGGTTACTGGGTGTATGTAATAATATCTTGCCCCATTCTCCCCGAGAGTACCAAACATCAATTTATTCAGCACCCATTCTGTGTCAGTCAGGCATTATGTCAGGCATTGTGGGAAAGACTATTAGCTGCATCCATAGTTGGATTTGGATGCCAGTAGCATCTAACATAGGTTATGTCTCCACTAGAGTATGTACCACACTTTATAGTAACTACCTGTTTACCTATGTCCCCCCGTTCCTGGTTCTCTCTAGGATAGAACCATACCTTCATCCCAGTGAGGAGCACTGAATGTGTACCATAATAGGTGCTCAGTGAATATTTACTCATGTTTTTGGAGACCTTATGTTCTAGGAGGGGGAAAGAAGCACAAATATCTCAAGAAAGGAGCAATCTAGAAATGAAGTCATTTGCTTTGTTTCACAGGGATGTCTTGTTATTAACTTGAGTCAGGATAGCAAATGATAAAATATATATTATACAAGGGATGTATTGCCTTGGACTGTTGGGCCAATAATATGGGACACACTTTTATAGCAACTGTCACAGTTCCTCAGTAACAAATAGTAACAGTCATGTGTACTTCTTGAATGCTTACTTTGTGCCATCCCTTGTTTTAAGCACTTTTGATGCATTAACTCAATCTCCATAACAATACTATACGTTAGGTACTATTGAATATTCCTTTTCTTATGGGTGGGGTCATCCAGGCCCAGAGAGGTTAAGTACCTTCTCCAAGTTTACATAATAAGTAGGGGATCGAGGATTCAAATCCAGCCAGAGTAAATCTAGAGCCTAGTTTTCTAGCACACCCTAACATAGTGGTATCCTATTCAGATAAAACTTTAACATGTTAATAAATTTGAACATGTTAATAAACATAAACCAATCAAAATGATAATATTTTGTGGAGAGAGCAAAACTGACATAGATGAAGCAAAATCTGAGTAGCCTGTTTAAGAAATTGAATTTATCATCAAAAACTTTTCCACAGAAATAAATAGATTACTGTGGTAGAGAATAATGGTTTGGGGTGTAAGGATCAGGGATCTACTTTAGAATGATCAAGGAAAGGTTTCTTATGCTGTACCTTTTTTTTTTTTAGGAGGTACCAGGGATTGAACCCAGGACCTCTTACATGCTAGGCAGGCACTCAGCCACAGACTTACATCTGCCCCTGTCTATACTTCTAATCTGTCACACAGAAGATTTGAAAGGAATAGCCATAACAAAGAGTTGGGGGAAGGGAGACAGAATGTCTCAAGTGAAGAGATGAGCAGTTGAAAAACCTTGACGCAGGAAAATACTTGGTTTGACGTAGGAATTGTCAGAAGGCCAGTGTGACTGAGCATTTTGTGTGAAGGAGTCACAACAGATGGAGTTGGAGAAGCAGACAAGGGCCAGATCATGTAGGTCTCTGTAGGATATGGTAATGATTTTTTTCTTTTATTCTAAATGCAATGGGAAGCCATTGAAGATTTTCAGCAGAGGAATAAAATAGTCTGATTATGTTTTACAAAGATTATCCTGCTTTGTCAACAATAGTTTACAGGAAAAACAAATTGATAGAATACAAAATAAATAATAAGAGAAAATGAACAAACCCCAAAATTGGTTCTTTGAAAAAAGCAACAAAATAGATAAACCCTTAGCTAGGCTGATAAATAGAGCAAAAATTACCAATATTAGGAATGAAATAGAGGACATCATTGTGAATCCTACAGATATAAAGGGATAGTAAAGGATTTTAAAATAACTTTTTGTCAAGGAATTTGATGAAATGGAAAAATGCCTAGAAAAATGTGACTTAGCAAAACTGACATAGGTGAAGCAAAATCTGAGTAACTGTTTAAGAAATTGAATTTATCATCAAAAACCTTTCCACAGACCTGCTGGTAAATTCTCTTAAACATTTAGAGAGTAATCTCACATAAACTTTCATAAATTAGAGGAGAGAGAACACATCCCAGCTCATTTCATGATACCAATATAACCTGGTTACATTGTTTTAAAAAGAGAAAATTATAGGCTAGCATACTCAACATAAATGTAAAATATTTATAATATTTTGTTAGATATTTATAATATTTTTGTTACACAAAATATTAGGAAGTAAAATCCAGCAAAACATGTTTATTACATCATGACCAAGTTGGATTTATTTTAAGAACGCAAAGTTATTTAAATTCTAAAACGAATAGTCCAACTCCTTGTAGTAACAAAATGAAGGACAAAAAACATATGAACTAAAAAAACAGAGAAAACCCTGACCCCAAACTTCATGATCCTTTGAATAGATGCGAAAAAGTCACTAATCAAAATGTAACACTGGGGTGGTGGACTTGGCCCAGTGGTTAGGGTGTCCGTCTACCACATGGGAGGTTTGTGGTTCAAACCCCGGGCCTCCTCGACCCATGTGGAGCTGGCCCATGCGCAGTGCTGATGCACGCAAGGAGTGCTGTGCCATGCAGGGGTGTCCCCTGTGTAGGAGTGTCCCCCGCATAGGGGAGCCCCATGCGCAAGGAGTGCACCCCGTAAGGAGAGCTGCCCAGCACGAAAGAAAGTGCAGTCTGCCTAGGAATGGTGCTGCACACATGGAGAGCTGACACAGCAAGGTGACAGAAACACGGATTCCAGTGCCGCTGACAACAACCGAAGCAGACAAAGAAGATGCAGCAAATAGACACAGAGAAGCAGGGTGGGCGGGAGAAGGGGAGAGAAATAAATAAATGAATAAATCTTAAAAAAAAAAAAAAGTAACACTGATTCATTGTAATCAAATTAAACCGGAAGGGACCTTTCTCAATCTGACAGAGGACATTTTGCACTTTACATTTTCTAAAAACGGCTGCAAGGATATATACGGCTGCAAGGATATATGTCATCCCACATGTTTTTTTACTCATCCATCAAGAGGTGGGGACTGTGTTCTCTTCCTGTGTCTCTGGCTAGGTGGGCCTGTGATTGCAGTGGAAGTGATGCTGTGTGACTTTTGAGGCTAGGTCATAAAAGTAGATAAAGCTTTCACCTACTGTGAAATGCTTGCTCTTCGAATCCAGCCACCATGCTGTGAGGAAACCTAGCAGCTCCCATAGAGGGAAATCAACAGCCAGCACCGATTTGCCAGCTATTTGAGCAAGCAATCTTTGAAGTGGATCCTTTAGCTCCTAGCTATACCCTGTAGAACAGAGACAAGCTTTCCCCCCTGAGCCCTACCTAAATTGCAGATTCATAAACTAAATAATAATTGTTGTTTTAAGCTACTAGATTTTGGAGTTTGTTTTTAAACATAGTATTAGATAGCCATAACAGGCATCCTTGAAAAACCTATAGCTAACAGCATATTTAATGGTGAGATATTGAATGCTTTCCTCCTAAGATCAGGAACAAGACAGGGATATCCAGTGTCACTACTCCTATTTAACCTTGTACCGGAGGCCCAGCCAGTGAATTTAGGCAAGAAAATGAAATAAAAAGTATCAAGATCAGAAAGAAAGATGTACAACTGCCAGTATTTGCAGATGACATTATTTTTTCATAGAGAATCTGAATAAATCTGTAAGCAACTATTAGAAACTATAAATGACAAATTATATATGACAATAAAACTTATGACAAATACCACACAGTGGGTTGGCTTAAATAACAAGTATATATTGGTTCATGGTTTCAGAGCCAGAAGTCCAAATCATGGTATTGGCAAAACCATGCTTTCTCCTGGGGTGGATCGCGTTCTGGTGCTGGCTGCTGGCAATAGTTGGGATCCTTTGGTTTGTATCTCACATGGCGATGCCCTCTCCTTTTTTCTGGGTTCTGGCTGACTTCTGATTTCTTCTTGTGGCCTCTTTATAATACCTCCAGTAATCCAGATTAAGATTCACACTCCTTCAGTTGGGTCATACTTTAACCAAAAATAACATCTTCCAGAGATCCTATTTATAATGGGTTCATACCATCAGGGATATGGATTAAGATTAAGAAAATGTGTTTGTTGGGCTGCATAATTCAATCTACCAGACTGGTGAAAACAATCAATTTAGTGGTTGCCTCTCCAGTAAGGATGGGCATGGTAACCATCTGGAAAGGGGCATTAGAGAACTTTCTGGGGTGATGATAAGTTTCTATATCTTAATAGGAGTTTGGGTTATACACACAAATATCAAAACTCAGTTTATGTAAAATTGACCTAAACAAATAGTGACTTCTAGTTAATGATACACATGCTAAAGTGTTTAGGATGAAATGCACTGATAGCTGCAACTTTCAAATGCATTTTTAAAAAAGCTGAATTGGTGGATAGATGGATATGTATTTGACATCATATCTAGCAAAATGTTCATTGTAGAATCCAGTTGATGGGTATACACGTATTCACTATATAATTGTTTTACCTTTTCTGTACATTTGAAAATTTGCATAATAAAACATTGGGAAAAGGCAATGGATTTCAGGAAGACAGGAATGGAAGCACAGCCAATTACAGCTGTCCAGGTGAGAGATCATGATCAGGGTGTTGGTAGTGGAGATGGAAAGGAGTGAAGAGATTCAAAACTTGTTTTTCTTTAAAGGAGGTACCAGGGAATGAACCTGGGACCTCGTACGTGGGAAGCAGGTACTCAACCACTGAGCTGCACCTGCTCCCCTCAAACATTTTTAAAGGTAGAATCTATCAGTCTGTCTATGGATTGGATGTGGTATAATAGAAATGGAAGAATCACAGATGACTTCTGGGTTTTTGGCCTTTAAATCTGAGTGGATGGTGGTCTGTTATTGAGAAGAATAATAGGTTTGTGGAGGAAATTGTAGTGTGCTAAAAGGAACAGAATCAGAATATGGATATTAGATGATACTAGGAATTATTAAATTTGTTTGGTTTGAAAATGTTACTTACATAGGGAAATGTTCCTATTTTTTAGAAATACATATTGAAATAAGGGTAAACTAGCAAAGTCTGTATTTACTTTTAAATACTTGGATATGATTGACAGGATACTTCATTCATAGTTTGGCTAACTTGGTGCATATTTTTGGCAATGTGTAAAAGATAAGTCTTTCAGTACATGATTTCTGGCAGCTTTATGAATGCTGTGGAAAAGACTTTCTGCTCACTCTGTCAAGAAGCTACTCTGAAAGAAGAGAATGGGGGCAGACAGCTTTGTGGACTAGCTAGACTGAGGATCTCAGAATATCTCAGAATATTCTCATTTTCTGAGTAAACAGAAATCTGGAAACTCTTGGAAACTCTATAGAACTTTGAAGACTTTAAACTGAAATGTGGATTTGTGATCCATCCCATCTTTGGGGAAACCAGTAGCATCAGCAAAGTAGATCTTTGCAAAAATCACTATTCATCTCAGATCAAAGGAAATGAATGCACCATGAATTCAATTTAGTGTTAATGAATTATAGTATCCATGACACTCTTTATCTAGCAAAATAAGTGGAGGAATTTCTGACTTCTTTTAGTACTATATGCTGGTGGTATATTTGTAAGAAAAGATGATCAACATTTGGTATAATCTAGATAAAAATTTGATGTCTGTTGGATACCAAAAATGACATACATAATACATTTCCATATCCACATTTTCCACTTATTTTCATACCATTCACACTGGATTTAATTTTAAGCAGAAAAAAATGTTTTTTGTTTTATTTGCACTATGGGAGTTTTTTTTCCTTCAAGAAGTTGCCCATAATTTTTATATGGACTTCATACATGGGAAACAGGAACTCAACCCCTGATCTATACCCGCTCCCTGACAGAATTCTTGATACGGATTATTTTTAAGTTTGGTGATAGAATACGCTTTTCTATGTATTTTAAATTTCCTGTAGTTTATTCTTTTTTTGCACTGCTGAAATGAGCAAGTATATTATTTTTAAAGGTGGTTTTAATATTCTGTGTATGTAAAATAAATTGATTTTGAGTCAGTACAAGTTTGTGGTACAATTAAAAACAAAGGAAAGTGGATGGGAGTTGATATTGAAGATAGCCTTGAAGGCAATTCTTTATAAAGAAGTTTTGCTCTGGAGCGTGGTTGAGAGAGGGATTGTGGTGAGTCCCACTAGGGTAACATCCTTTAAAGATGGGAGATACTAAGCCACATTACAAGCATGGAAATAATCCAATAGTGGGGAGAGATTGATGTACAAGAGTGTGAGGGAACAGCTGAAGAAGCAATGGCTCTGAGAATGCTAGAGGCTGTGGGATCCTAAGTACAAGTAGAAAATTGACATTTAACAGGAGGAACCCTTCATCTAATGTTTTTAATAAAGTGGAAGGAGGGATAAGATGGGTGCAGGTATTGGTAGTTTTGTAGGTTTAGTGGTGACACAGGGAGTTCCCATGTGACAGAATCTTTTTTTTTTCATTAAAAATGTATTGAAGTATATCACACAAAAACATACATAAGAAATACATGTAGAGTAATAGTTGTGAACTTACAAAACAAACATACATAGCATCATACAGGTCTCTGATAACTCACCTTGCCACTAATACCTTGCATTGTTGTTAAACATTTTAAACTAATGATTAAAGAGCATTGTCAAAATATTACTACTAACCAAAGTATTTTCCCCCAACCCACCCTATTATCTTTATATCATTTGTACATGAGCATGTGTAAACAATAAGTGTATAGTAAAAGTTGTGGACTTACAAAGTAAAAATGCATAACATCATACAGGGGTCCCATACATCAACCCTCCACCAACACCTTGCGTTGTCATGAGACATTTGTTACAGATTATGAAAAAATATTGTCAAAATCTTACTACTGGGAAGCAGATGTGGCTCAAGTGTTAGAGCTTCTGCCTACCATATGGGAGGACCCGGGTTTGATCCCTGGGGCCTCCTGATGAAAAAGAAGAGAGAAAGCATGCCTGCACGGTGAGCCAGTGCCTGCACAAGTGAGTCATGCAGCAAGATGACGACGCATCAAGAGATGAAGGGGAGAGTCAAGGTGAAGTGCAGCAGAAACCAGGGACTGTGGTGGTGCAATTGACAGGGAACCTCTCTCCCCATTAGAGGTCTCCAGGATTAAATCCTCTTGAATCCTAGAGGAGAGAAAATGAGAAGAGAAGACAACACAGACAGCAAAAACAGCGGGGTAGGAGGAGGGGAAGGGGAAAAATAAAATGAATCTGTAAAAAAATCTTACTACTAATTATAGTCCTTATCTTACATTTGGTGTATTTTTCCCTCAACCATCCTATTATATTTTAAATATATATTTTTTACAAGTTGTAAACTTATAAAACAATCATGCTCATGTGCAGAATTCCCAAACATCCATCTACACACTACACTGTGGTGGAACATTTGTTACAAATAAAATAATACCACCTGATTTTTACCACATCCATAGTGTACATTTGGCACGCATTCTCCATACTGCCCCATTATCAACACAGTACATCTTTGGCACAGATGCAAGCGTATTACATTATTACTGCTAACTACAGCCCATAGGTTACTCCAGTTGTGTTTTTCCCATGCTTCTCCACATTCCCACCACCCTGCAGTACTGATGTACATTTGCTCTAGCTCAAGCTCACAAAGGATACTCTTGCATCTGTACCATCAACCACAAATGCTCATCCACTTCTTTGTTTACTGTGCTATTCAGTTCCTAGATTATTCTCTAGCATTCTGTCAATCGGCATTTACATCCTTAGGCTATCATTCTCAGCCACATCTGCATTTATAAACTAGCTGTTACTATGTGTTACCATCCACTCTATATATTTCCACACTTTTACAGTAAAGCTAATTAAAACTTCTACATTCATTAAACACAGTAGTCCATCTCAGTCCTCCTCTATGTCCTTGAAGAATCCAGCACCTACTACCAGGGACTGAAGATATTTTCCTACAATTTCTTGTAGAAACTTTATGGTTCTTGCTTTTATATTTAGGGTTTTGATCTATTTTGAGTTAATTTTTTGATAAGGTGTGAGATAGGGGTCCTCTTTCCTTCTTTTGGCTATGGATATCAAGCTCTTTCAGCACCATTTGTTGAATGGGCTGATCAGCTCCAGCTGTGTGGGCTTGACAGGCTAGTGCAAAATCACTTGACCATACATGTGAAGATTTGTTTCTGAACCATAAATTTGGTTCCATTGGTCTATGTGTCTGTACTTATGCTAGTACTATGCTGTTTTTGCCACTATGGCTAGGTGATATAATTTAAAGTCAGGAGATGAGGGCTCGCTTTTCTTTTTTAAGATGTTTCTGGCTATTCAGGACAACTTATCCTTTCAAATAAATTTGATAATTGTGTTTTCAATTTTTTAAATAAGTGTTTATCTGTGATTATTCTAATCTTGCCTTCATTTTTAAAAGACAATCTTGCTGGATATAAGATTCTTGGCTGGAAGTTTTTCCCTTGTAGTATCTTAAATATATCATACCACTGTCTTCTTGCCTCCATGGTTTCTGGTGAGAAATCAGCACTTAATCTAATTTGGTATATGTTATGCATTGTTTTTCTCCTGCAGTTTTCACAATTCTTTTTGTCTTTGGCATTTGACTGACAGCATCTATTTTTTTATTGGTTTACCAGAAAAAGTGAAACAGGTTATATCTCAGTATGCAAGTTCTCCAGTGCCAAGGGACTCCCTAAGTTTGGGCATCTGCATACGGGTCTGTTCAAGAGTGGGTGTTGGGCACAGGTTGGAATGTTAAGAGAGGGCAGAAGCATTTAGTCCGGCCAGATTTGGAAAACTCCCCAGTTTCCAAAACCTAAGGCAAAGCAGCTGAGGGGCAGTCTGGGGATCCGCCACCCAGATAAGGGTTCGCTACAAAGGTAAAGCGTGTCACGTGTAAGTCCTGAGCGCTCCAACGGCCGTCCCACGAGCTTCTGAGCTACGCTGGCGCTTGGTGCGTCGGCGCATGCGCGCGGTGAAGACGCTTGGACTCGCGCGCTTTCCCCTCTTGCGCGCTGCTTTCTGACCCCCCGATTTCCTCCGTCGTTAGCTTGCAGTTGCCGTGCTCAGAATGGAACAGCTGGACGAACTGGAGCTGCTGATAGAGAAGAGTCTCGGGGAGGAGGCTGGCCCGCCGCAGGAGCTGTGAGCAGGGCGGGGGAAGGGTTTGGGAACAACGCGGGAGATTTAAAAGAGAGGACCGGGGGGGGGACCCAATCCCGCCTCAGATCCCGGCGAACTCCAACGAGCCGCGGGTGCTGTAGTCCTCTTCTCAAAGATTTTTTGGAGAGCCACACTCGGGCCTGAAGTCTTCTTAGCTGGCAATTCATTCTTTCCATTGATTTCAGCTATTTACCCAATTTGGGCTTTCTCGGCCACATTAAGTGTTTTCATAAGGAAATTGCAACTGCCAGATGCTTTCCTTTATGTTCAGTTGGAGGAACCTATCTCAGGGAGGACTCTGTACCCTCAGCTCGGTGTCAATGGGCGGGAAACTTCATCCACAATGTAGTGGAATTCTTTTAAATAGTAATAATGCTAATGCTAATTAGTGTTGACAGACATTTACGTTTCGGGTTTTGATCGTCCTTACCTTTTGAAAGCGCCTTAAGGCAGCACAGCCGGCCTTGGGTAATTCCTGGCCTGAGGCTAGGTCGGGTTTGCCAGTGAGGCAGTTACAAAAAAATAGAACTTGTAGTTGGGTGACAAAGCTAATTAACGGTAACATGAAAGCCTTTTGGTTTTATAATTGAGAGATTAAGGCTTTGGACTCTCAGGTGGTACTGTCACTGGTAAAGATTTATGAGGGACTTGATTGCTAATTTAAACTAGGAGGGACTGCTTTGGAGAGGAGAAATTAGAGTATTTTGTATAGTTTCAAAAGGGTAGGACCTATGTGTAATGGACTCACCCATTATAAAGAAGAAATTTCTGACAGTTAAAAAAGGAATAAATTTGTAGGAGAATTAAGCTGATCCCGAACTATATGGAAAGATTTCCTGCATTAGTTTGAACTGTATGATTTCCAAGTATGCTCCTAATGTAAAGATTAACGTAATTCTGTGGCTCACAGAATTTTGAATCACGCACACTACACTTTTTCAGAGCATACATCTCTTCCATTTACAAAGATGATAGTGTCAGTAAAGTGATTGAGCTCCCGCCTACCACGTGGAAGGTTTGGGTTGGGTTGTGGATGCTTCTTGGGGAAGACAGCGAGCTGGTGTGCTGGGCTGGTGCAGTGAGCTGATGCAACAAGAGACACAGAGGAAAACACATTGAGACACAACAAAGCAAGGGAGCGGAGGTGTTTCACGCCAGTAGGCACCTCCCTCCCGTATGGTAGGTACCAGGTTTGGTTCTGGTGCCTTTTAAAAAACAAAACAAAACACCAGCACACAGCAGACAGACACAGCAATTGCAAACAGAGAGGGGGTGGGGAGAAATAAATAAACCTTTAGAAAAAATAGTGTCCAAGACATCTTTTACTTGTTCTGTGGGAAGGTTTGTGTCTTGTAGGAATTTGTTGTTTAATATTTTTCAATTTGTCTTTCTTAACAGAGCTTATATTCAGAAAAGCCCTTGTCATAAGCATGTTCTAAATGGCACTTCTTTGTAGAAGTTTTTATGATTGGGATTCTTTTGCTAAGCCTTCTCTTTCTTGAGTTGCCTGTTTTACTTAAAGATCCTTGTGATAAGCTTTCCATAAGTAACAAATCTAAATAACTAGAAGATTCGTTTGTAGATTAAAGGGATTGTGTGGTTTCTTATTTCATGTGCTAAAGTAAAATAGTTTTGTGTGTGTACACTTTAGATTTCAGAAAAAGTTGGAATCTTCCTTTCCTAACACAGTTCTGACCCGTGGAATGGATAACCGGTACCTGGTTTTAGCCGTCAATATTGTACAGAATGAAGAGGGAAACCATGAAAAACACCTAATCATCACTGCTTCCAAGTTGCTAGAATATAAAGAACTGTGCATCCTCAGGAATGACTGGTAATTTTTCTGTGTCTTTGAGCACTGGTTTGGCAAAGTCTTAAGGGTAACATCTTTTTTTTTTTGTCACTAAAGCACTATTTAATCACCAGCATGGGATCACAGATACAGCTCTGAGTTTCCCTGATACTAGGGCAAGGAAGAAAACATGATCATTCACAAGGATATTTCCTGAGCACTCTTGATAGCAGATTCTGTTTTTAAAAATTTTGCAATGATTTATTCTGTATAACTCAAATCTATAAAGACGATTAAAGCTAATGTTCCCTAATATTTAAGGGTACCATCTTAAAATCCATCATTAAATTAAACATATTATCGTTAAAAAGGGGAATAAGTTTGAACCTGGATGGATTCTGCATGAAAATTGTGCCTATTACCCCAGCATGTCAAGCCTCTTATTCCAAAACCATTTGATTGTAACAGTCATTTGAAAATCAGGTACACAAGGCCTTAATGCAATAGGCCTACTCCCTATACCCAGCACATTCTGTTTTAATGTTGCAGTTTAAAATTTATGTTATTTCTTACTTAGGGCAAAATTAATTACAGCCTAAGAGAATTCTTAGACTACATTTCTCTACTCAAGTAGTATGGCATGTGATGGGTACAAGGGAGATGCAGAGAGGGTAGGGGTTGTCTGACTTTGACTTTTGTCTAGGTTGCAAGTTGAATGTCTTGATCTAGATGAATATGATTTTATTCTGGTTACATTGGTTTGGCTTCATGCCTCAAGACATATAGAAGCTGTAGATATGATCTAAGTTTTAAGAATGAGAGAATTATTATAACAATCAAATTTATAATTGGGAGTGCTATGTGACTCCATAAAGGTTTGACAGCTTTCCTAATAGACATTGCCAATACTAAGCAGTTTTCCAGTTTGAGGTTTAAGGAAAACCAGTGGGTATTCTCAGATGTATTTTAAAGGTAGAAAGGGTTAGAATGACTTGGAATTGATTCAGAAAATTGCATCCTGGTGTTTAATTTTTTTAGAAAGATCCAGAAATTTAGAAATACTTATTTCTCATTCAGATAAAATATTCATTTATTTTTGAAGTCTCCTTAATATGTTAAAATATAGGAAACTTAACTATATATTTATTCTTTTTTTTTTAAGATTCATTTTCTATTGATTTCTCTCCCCTTCCCCGCCCCCGTGGTAGTTGTCTGCTCTCTGTGTCCATTCGCTGTGTGTTCTTCTGTGTCTGCTTATATTCTAGTCAGCAGCACCGGGAATCTGTGTGTCTCTTTGTTGCGTCATTTTGCTGTATCAGCTCTATCTGTGTGCGGCACCATTCCTGGGCAGGCTGCACTTTTTTTGCGCTGGGCGGCTCTCCGTACGGGGCGCACTCCTTGCGCGTGGGGCTCCCCTACACAGGGGACACCCCTGCGTGGCATGGCACTCCTTGCACACATCAGCGCTGCGTGTGGGCCAGCTCATCACACGGATCAGGAGGCTCTGGATTTGAACCCTAAACCTCCCATGTGGTAGGCGGACTCTCTGTCCGTTGAGCCAAATCCGCTTCCCTATATTTATTCTTTCGCTCTGCTTTTTTTTGCAGGTGCTCTGTTCCAGTAGAGCCAGGGGACATCATTCATTTAGAAGGAGATTGCACATCTGATACTTGGATAATTGATAAAGATTTTGGATATTTGATTCTGTATCCAGATATGCTGATTTCTGGCACAAGCGTAGCTAGTAGTATTCGATGTATGAGAAGAGCTGTTCTGAGTGAAACTTTTAAGGTAAGTAATATTGACAATTAAAGTTTACATAGGGTCTTAGAGTTTACGTAGCACCTTTATATTTCTTATTTTATTTTAATCCTAGATGATATTAATCAGCCCCATTTTATGAGGAGAAAACCCAGATTCAGAGAGGTTAGATAACTTGCCCAAAGTGGTAGTGCTGAGATTCAAGGCCAGGTGTCTACTGAATCTGTTTCCACTTATTTAAAAAATCAATTATAACCATAGGAAAATTAATTTAATGAAAAATTTTCCCCCTACATTTAGGCAATTCCAAACTAACATTCTGATCTTCCCAGACATTATTTCAAAAATAAATGATGACTGAAGACTTTTTAAAAAGTTAAGTAGAATATCTTTGTCATACCTCCCCCCAAACTTAGCAGTTATTCCTTAAATTAATCTTATGCCCAGTTTACCTCTAAAGTCTTTACTCAAAAATACCTAACTGAATCAGTATCTAAACAAGATCCTTGGGAAACGGACTTGGCTCAGTGGTTAGGGCGTCCGTCTACCACATGGGAGGTCCGCGGTTCAAACCCCGGGCCTCCTTGACCCGTGTGGAGCTGGCCCATGCGCAGTGCTGATGCACGCAAGGAGTGCCGTGCCACGCAGGGGTGTCCCCTGCGTAGGGGAGCCCCACGTGCAAGGAGTGCGCCCCGAAAGGAGAGCTGCCCAGCGCGAAAGAAAGTGCAGCCTGCCCAGGAATGGCGCCACCCACACTTCCCGTGCCGCTGATTACAACAGAAGCGGACAAAGAAACAAGACACAGCAAATAGACGCAGAGAACAGACAACCGGGGGAGGGGGGGAATTAAATAAAAATAAATAAATCTTTAAAAAAATAATAAAGAATAAACAAGATCCTTGTGTTACATTTAGTTGATAAAGTCTCAAGTTTTTTTAGTCTGTGTTAGTTCTGCCTTCTACCCACTGTCTTTGTTTCAATGACATTTATGTTTTGAACAACATGGGTTATTTAAAAGGTTTTGTCTCCAGGTTTTTAAACTTTAAAAAAAATTACATAATTTATGTGTATATAGAATACTAAAAATACAGATGAAAACAAGGAAAAAAGGAAAAATTATACCTAAGTAGATTTTCTAATAGTCTTACTTGTCACTTATTTATAGTTTATTTTATGTTAGCTTTTTTGCTTGAATTATGGGGGAAAAATCAACTTTTCTTTTAACCACATATTATAAAGCACACCTGAATTGTTTCTTTTTTAGAACCTTTTTTTTTTCCCAAAGATTTATTTATTTTATTTCTTTCTCCCCCTCCCCCCCACTCTAGTTGTTTGCTCTCTGTGTTTATTTGTTGCGTGTTCTTTGTCCGCTTCTGTTGTTGTCAGTGGCATGGGAATCTGTGTTTCTTTTTGTTGCGTCATCTTGTTGTGTCAGCTCTCCGTGTGTGTGGAGCCATTCTTCGGCAGGCTGCACTTTCTTTGGCGCTGGGCAGCTCTCCTTACGGGGTGCACTCCTTGCATGTGGGGCTCCCCTATGCAGGGACACCCCTGCGTGGCATGGCACTCCTTGTGTGCATCAGCACTGCGCATGGGCCAGCTCCACATGGGTCAAGGAGGCCCAGGGTTTGAACCACGGACCTCCCTTGTGGTAGATGGATGCCCTAACCACTGGGCCAAGTCCGCTTCCCTAGAACCTTTTTATTTTGAAATAATTTTAGACTTACATACAACTTGAAAAACTAATATAGAGAGTTCCTCTGTAAATTAATTTCAAAAATTCCTGATGTCTTTGTGGACTTTATCAAGTTTTTGGATAGCTTCAAGGGAAAGGTCTAGATTAGTGAAAGATTTAATTAAAAAATAAAGTATTATTATTATTTTTGTCTTTATAAGTATTTCTTTTTGAGTAGAGGGGACTTTCTTGGCAAAAATATCTGCTATAAGTTTACATTCATTTTTAATGTTTTTAAAGATTTATTTATTTCTCCCCACCCCCTCATTGTTTGCACTAGCTGTCTGTCTGTCTTCCTTTCAGGAGGCACCTCTCTCTTCCTTTCAGGAGGCACTGGAAACTGAACCTGGGAATTCTCATGTGGGAGGGAGGTGCCTAATTGCTTAAGCCACCTCCACCCCATGCTTTGTTGCATCTCTCATGATGTTTTCCTACCCTTGTCTCTTGTTGTGTCATCTTGTTGCGTCAACTTGCCATGCCAGCCCATCATGTCAGCCTGTTGAGTCAGTTTGCTGTCTTGCTTGTCTTCTCTAGGAGGCAGTTGAACCTGGGACCTCTCTTGTGGTAGGCAGGAGCTCAATCGCTTGAGCCACATCTGCTTCCCTAAAAAAATTTTTTTTAAGATTTATTTATTTATTTCTCTCCCCTTCCCTCTCCCCCCACCCAGTTTTCTGCTCTCTGTGTCCATTCACTGTGTGTTCTTCTGTGTCTGTATTCTTGTCAGCAGTACCCAGATTCTGTGTCTCATTTTGTTGCGTCATCTTGCTGTGTCAGCTCTCTTTGTGCGCGGTGCCATTCCTGGGCAGGCTGCACTTTTTTCACGCTGGGTGGCTCTCTTTCTGGGGCTCATTCCTTGTGCGTGGGGCTCCGCTACATGGGGGACACCCCTGCTTGGCATGGCACTCCTTGCATACATCAGCACTGTGCGTGGTCCAGCTCATCAAATGGGTCAGGAGGCCCTGGGTTTGAACATTGGACTGTGGTAGGTGGATGCCCTATCTGTTGGGCCAAATGCACTTCCCTAAATTTTGTTTTTTAATATTACTTTTTACTTATGTGAGTTTGTGAGCTCTGTCTTTTTTTTTTTTTAAAGATTTATTTATTTGTTTAATTCCCCCCCTCCCCTGGTTGTCTGTTCTCTGTGTCTATTTGCTGCGTCTTGTTTCTTTGTCCGCTTCTGTTGTCATCAGCGGAACCGGAAGTGTGGGCGGTGCCATTCCTGGGCAGGCTGCACTCTTTCGTGCTGGGCGGCTCTCCTTACAGGGTGCACTCCTTGCGCATGGGGCCCCCTATGTGGGGGACACCCCTGCGTGGCAGGGCACTCCTTGTGCTCATCAGCACTGCGTGTGGGCCAGCTCCACACGGGTCAAGGAGGCCCGGGGTTTGAACCGCGGATCTCCCATGTGGTAGACGGACGCCCTAACCACTGGGCCAAGTCCGTTTCCCTGTGAGCTCTGTCTTGATTGACTTTGCTATTTGGCTAGATTATAAAGTAAATTTTGAGAAGAAGAATACTTTTAAAATATTGAATATTTAAGAATATGTTGAAGTTTTCCACATTAATATTTTTTCAAAATGTAAATATATAGTCTGACTTTAGAAATAGCTCATAAAAGAATTCAGTAGTTCAAAATAGAATAAAATTGGAAGTCTCCTGAAATCTTGAAATTGGCACTGTATGGTATTTTGGCATTTGTCTTACCAGTGCACTTTGGCTATGGTGGTTAAGTAGGTTAGGTAATAAATATGGCATCAAATCTGTTAATATGTTTATGAGATAAAATGTATGCCTTTTTTTGTAGAGCTCTGATCCAGTCACACGCCAAATGCTGATTGGTACAGTTCTCCATGAAATATTTCAAAAAGCAATAAGTGATAGCTTTGCTCCAGAAAAGCTACAAGAACTTGCTTTTCAAACTGTTCAAGAAATAAGGCATCTGAAGGAAATGTAAGTAGTATGGGAAGACATACAGATGTGATTTTATCATACAATGTTTTACCTGTTGTCTATTAGATTACTCAATATGAATTAGCTTAATATTAGAATGCAGGTTCCAAGGCTGTACCCTGTTGCAATCCTGTGAAGAGTGTCTGAATTGCACTTCAGTTAGAAATACCTAAGTGTTTCATACATGTGCACGACAGATTCCTTAGCTGCTTTTAAAGAGTGTAAAACTTTGTGCATTAGTTCTAGAATCTGACATACTGAAAAGAGCTTGGGTTTGGGGTTTAGATGAACCTAGTTTGAAATCCCAGCTCTACCAATTGACCGAAATGACTGAACTTATTTTTTAGAGATTCTGAAAAAGGTGATAATACCTATTTTGCAGCCGTTTTATGATGACTGGAGATAATGTAAGTCCACAAGTGGCTAATCCTAGGCGTTGAGTAAATGACTGTCTGCAGAGGGATTAGCACATTTTATTCTTTCTCTGTTTCTTCCTTAACTCCTTTTGCAGACCATCATTTTTCATAGAAATATTTTTATTAGCAGTAATTTTGATTTCTGGACTCTTTGACAAGACCAACTTTTCCCAGAATGCAGTTCTATGGTACCATTGCCTATACAGGAAAAATGTGTTCCAAAATTCTATACAACTAATTTATCAAAGGCATACTATCTATTGTCTTAAAAACTTTTTTGAATCCTGCCATATGCCAGGCACTGTAAGTGCTTTTAGACATCTTTTTAAATTTGATAGTAACCCATTGTAAAATGAAGAAACTAAAGTACAGGGAAGTTGTCACTTGCTCATGGCTACACAATATGACCTTCAGAATTTGAATAGATTTAACAAAGTTTTTGCTCTATTGGTTGAATTCTACTTATTTCCTTATTTTCTACTTTGTATTTCAAAATTTATTTTTGTTACACTCTGGTCTGGTTGTGTATGGTAATATTGCATCTTTTGGTATTAATTATTGCTGTGAAACAAATTATGGGAAAACTTAGTGGCTTAAATGACAGACATCTATTATCTCACAGCTTCTGTAGTTCAGGAATTTGGAAGTGACTAAGCTGTGTTGTTCTGGCTGAAGATCTCCCATGTGGGGCTGTAGTCATCTGAAGGCTTGACTGGGCAAGAAGCTCAGCTTCAAGATGGCTGACTCACATGGCTGTTGTCCTTGGGCCTCAGTTCCTTGCCATGTGGGCCTCTTCATAAGGTGACCTGATGTGTCCTCGGGACATGGTGGCTGCTTGCCCCAGCCTGCGTGGTCCAAGAAAGAGCGTGAGCAGGAAGCCACAGTGCCTTGTATCACCTAGTCTCTGAATTCATACACTGTAACTCACGCTTTTTTAAATTCATTGGAAGGAGGTCACTATGTCTATCACTTGAGTAGGGGACTTCAGTATCATCCTTTGAAGGGAAAGTCAAAGATTTTGTGGACATCTTTTAAACCACTGCAGGAATTCAGGTCAGGCAGTTTCAGTTGAGAAACCAGCTTGAAACAAGGATAAGTGAAAGCAAGGTTTCTGAGCATCTGCAATTTACATACTGAAGTATCTCTTCGGCCCTATTTTTTTTTTCCCTAATTTCTAAACTGTTTTATCTGGTTTCCAAGATGCAGCAGGGAATAAGGGGGATGCTATGAGCAGTCATATTGGTAATCATATAAGATGAGAGCTGGTAACTTCATTGCAGGATAAGAAACAGGAAAATGTAAAAAAAAAAAATGCTGAAAGTCATAATTGTGGGGGGAAATGCAGTTATTTGTCATGATCTCCTAAGTCATTAGGGAAAACTTGAAAGTGTTTTAAATATTAATTCTCATCATAATTCTTCCCCGTCCACTGTATGCTGATCTTGATCAAGAGAATTAAAAATATTTTTCCAAATCCTAAAATAACAGGTCCCAAATTATTTCCGCCTTCTCCCTTCTCTCTTATTTTTTTAAAAGATTTATTTACTTATTTTTTTAAAGATTTATTTATTTATCTGTTTTTTTATTTTTCTCCCCTTCCCCCCGCCCCCAGTTGTCTGCTCTCTGTGTCCATTTGCTGTGTGTTCTTCTGTGACCCCTTCTATCCTTATCAGCGGCACCGGGAATCTGTTTCTTTTTGTTGCGTCATCTTGTTGTGTCAGCTCTCCGTGTGTGCAGCGCCATTGCTGGGCAGGCTGAACTTTCTTTCGCGCTGGGCGTCTTTCCTTATGGGGCACACTCCTTGCGCGTGAGGCCCCCCCATGTGGGAGGCATCCCTGCATGGCACGGCACTCCTTGCCCGTATCAGCACTGCGCATAGGCCAGCCCCACACGGGTCAGGGAGGCTCAGGGTTTGAACCATGGACCTCCCATGTGGTAGGCGGACGCCCTATCCATTGGGCCAAGTCCACTTCCTCTATTTACTTATTTTTTAATTTCTCACCCCTTCCCACTCCCGGTTGTCTGCTCTCTTGTGTCTATTCGCTATGTGTTCTTCTGTGTCCACTTGCATTCTCATTAGGTGGCATTGGAATCTGTGTCTCTTTTTGTTGGGTCATCTTGCTGCGTCAGCTCTCTGTGTGTGTGGCGCTACTTCTGGGCGGGCTGCGCTTTTTGTGCAGGGTGGCTCTCCTTGCATGGAGCACTCCTTGTGCATGGGGCTCCCCTACATGGGGGACACTCCTATGTGGCATGACACTCCTTGTGTGTAGTAGCACTGCGCATGGGCCAACTCACCACATGGGCCAGGAGGCCCTGGGTTTGAACCCTGGACCTCCTATATGGTAAAGGGACGCTCTGTCGGTTGAGCCACATCTGCTTCCCTCCCTTCTCCTTTAAGAAAGATCTGTTCATGCTCTGCCTTCACAATATATGGATAAAAGGTTAGGCTTAAAGAACGTATCTTAAGTAACTTAATACTCTTAGGAAGGACCAGGCTTTTACATGCATTTGTCTCAGACTTAGGCAAAATATAAAAGGGAGAATTTAAATGCAGAAGACATTAAATAACCAATTTGAACTGGTTTGGAAACTTTAAAATAGTTGTGATCTGTAAAAAGTAAAACACTGGGAAGAATCTGCCCCTGCAGATCATGGCAAGCAAGATTCTTGGACTAGTACAGAAAGTAATTTAGGAAAAAGATTTAAAATCTTTGTGATTATTCCAAAGCAGTTCTTAACTGGGCTCCCTCTTTCTCTTTTTTAAAGATTTATTCCCCCCACACACACACCCCACCATTTGCTCTCACTGTCTGCTCTCTGTGTCCATTTGTTGTGTGCTCTTCTCTTTAGGAGGCACTAGGAACTGAACCTGGGACCTCTCATGTGATAGGCGGGAGCTTAGATGCTTAAGCCACATCTGATTCCATCTCTTTTTTGAAAAAGCAATTTTAGTGAAATATATTCTCTTACCATACAATCTATCCAGCATATACAATCAGTGGCTTTTAGTATAATCACATCCTTCACCACAAAACATTTTAGGACAATTTCATTATTCCAAAAAGAAAAACTCCACACCCCTTAGTAGTCACCTCTCAATCCCTCTATCCTTCCCCAGCCCTATATAACCACTAATCTAATTCCGTCTTTATAAATTTATTTATATTTACGTTTATATAAATGGAATCATATCATATATAGTACTTTTTGTCTGGTTTCTCTCACTTAGCATAATGTTTTTAAAAATTTTACATGGGTTTTTTTTTTTGCCTGATATTAACATTTTGTAACATTAATATACATTTGTTTAGTTTCAAAGAAAAGCACTCATATGCAAAATTACCCATATAAGTATTTAACATGAGGTTTCACTATGCTATACAGTCCCATGTTAACATTTTTTGGCTTTCCTTCTAGTAGTATATATGACCTTAGACTTTCCCTTTCAACCACTGTCATACCTGCTGTTAGTTACAAACACTGGGATGTGCTTTCACCTTTTCTATTCATTTCCAAAGATTAACATACATCCTTTTCACCAATTTTGTACAAGTTAACCCTTAGCTTTCCGTTTTCTAAACTCATTCTATTTTCTGGTGATGCATATTCTAGTTATTAACTCCATGAGATTATACAATATATAATATTTAGTTCATTATTTGTCCTTTTGTGTCTGGCTTGCCTCATTCAACATAATGTTCTCTATGTTTATCCATTTTGTCATACGCTCCGTGACTTCATTTCTTATGGGCTTTCTGATTTTTAATTAATAAGAGCAGATTTATACATCATACATCATTTTGTGGATGTACCATAATTTAAGTAGCTCCTGACTTTTAAATCTTTGGCTTTTATAAAGAGTACTTTAATAATTATCTTGGTACAGCCTTCATTTTATTCTGGTTCAAGCTTATATCTGGGCTAAATATATGCAAGTGGACTTTCTAGGTCAGAACGGCATATGCATTGAAACATTTTTTATTTTTATTTATTTATTTATTTTTAAAAGATTTATTTATTTATTTAATTCCCCCCCCTCCCCTGGTTGTCTGTTCTTGGTGTCTATTTGCTGCGTCTTGTTTCTTTGTCCGCTTCTGTTGTCGTCAGCGGCACGGGAAGTGTGGGCGGCGCCATTCCTGGGCAGGCTGCTCTTTCTTTCGCGCTGGGCGGCTTTCCTCACGGGCGCACTCCTTGCGCGTGGGGCTCCCGCACGCGGGGACACCCTTGCGTGGCACGGCACTCCTTGCATGCATCAGCACTGCACATGGCCAGTTCCACACGGGTCAAGGAGGCCCGGGGTTTGAACCGCGGACCTCCCATATGGTAGACGGACGCCCTAACCACTGGGCCAAAGTCCGTTTCCCTGAAACATTTTTTAAAAACTTTTTATTTGGGAGTAAGTAATTTCAAATTTAGAGAAAAGTTGCAAGAGGTAGTACAAAGAACATCCATATACCACTTATCCAGTTTTACCTATTAATATTTTTTCCCATCTGTTTGCTTTATCATTTGCGCTCTCTTGTTCTCTCTTCTTTCTCTCTCTCCATAATATATATATATATATATATATGCATTTTTTTTTCTTCCCTAAGCCTTTTGAGGGTAAGTTTTATGCATCATAGGCTTTCACCTCTAAGTACTTGAGTGTGTATTTTCTAAGAATAAGAATTTTCTCATATATAACCACAGTACAGTTACCAACATCAGGAAATTTAGCATTGATATAATACTTTTATCCTAATCTGCTGTCCCACATTCCAGTTTTGCCTATTGTTCACTAATATACTTTATAGCATTTTTTTGCCCCATTTACAAGATCCAGTCTAGGTGCATTTAAAATTTTGATAATTTTGATATGCTAGACTGAAAATTGTTCTTTATAGACACAGTCCCAGTTTATACTTCTGCCAGCAATATAAACGTCCTTGTTTCCCCACATCCTCACCTGCATCATCTTTTGTTAACTGGAAATTGCCTTATTTCAAACGTCCCTTAGCAAGGATGGTCTTTGCATTGGGCGGTATGAATATGTGTTTCTCTAATTTGGGGGCGCACTCTAGTATCAGCTCCTGCTCCCTGGCTTGAGGAATTTCAGCTTCTCTTTCTCTCTGAGTTTGCCTTTGTGCTTAGGACAGAGCTAGGATTGCTAATTTCGTCTTCTCTGCTGAACAGTTTTTCTGAGGAGGGCTGACAAGACTGGTCTATTAGTACTGGTAAGCTGGAATTCACAGAGACCTAGGAAAGTAGGAGCTTATTACATTTGGTATTAGGAAGATGCAAAGTTTCTATATAGTAAAATCACAATATTCTGTGGTCACAGTGTTTGATGAATGTGCTGTTATGGCTACCTTGAGAGTGTGAGAACATTATGAATTGTGTCTTTTGAAAGAAGATCACAGTTTGTCAGAGGCTATACCAATAGGCAGATGAACTGCAAGGAGAGAATAACAGCTGTGAATTGTTCAACAGAGTATAGAAGGGAGTGCAGGACTTAAGAACTTAGGTGCCAGAGCAGGAACTGTGTGGCTTTTGAAAATAGCCATACATCTGTGCTTGGGCACCCTCAGCTGTAACATGGGGTGACAATAATAGTAACTGTCTCACAGAATTATGGTGTTAATTTTTATAAAACAGCTAGAATAGTGCCTGGCCTAAAGTCAGTACTATACTGTTTGCTGTTACTTATGAAGTTCTTACTATAAGCCAAGTAGTTTATATACATTGTTGTATTTATTCCTCAGCTAACTCTCTGAAGTAGTTATCTCCAGTGTGGAACAAGTTGATATACAGTGTATTGTATTCGTGAGAATACGGGCTCAAGCACAGTAGAGGCTCCCAGAAAATGATTGCTTGCACAGCACAAAGGGTCCGAAAGAGCAGGGGAAAAGATCCACCTTAGCCAGTCTCCCAGGGAGGCCAACTGCTCAGGTCAGGGTGGATGGATAGCAGCTGCACATGCTTGTCTTTGAGGACCACCTGCGCCGACCGAGTGCTGAGCTTGTATAGGCTCTGGGGGGAGGGGGCACTGCCTTTGTGCCCTGGGAAGCAGCTGGGACTGGTTAAGATTTAACCTTTGCCCTGGCTACCTGTAGTGTATTATGAAATAGAAGCACACCGAATACCTGCATGCAAGCAAGCACAGTGGAAATATAAACACTTGCCTCCAGACAATCAAGAGGGGAAAGGAAGGGAATAGGTAAGGGCTGGGAGAGAGCTGCTGAGTGTGTTCTTGACTGCCCCAACATCTACCGTACAGATGAGGAAACAGGTTCAGTCAGCAGTGAATTGCCCAGGGTCCCATATCTTGTAAGTACAGTTAGGATTCAAACCTAGGAGTGATCTGATATACAAGCAGAGGTGCTCCCAACACTCTAGAGTACTAATTAAGATTGTGAATTTTAAACATAAGGGAGGAGCTGGCAGGTAACAGTCTGGGAGGTTGTCTATAACAGCAGTTTTCAAGTTGTTGGTTTCAGGACCTCTTTGTACTAAAAAATTGAGTACCCTAAAGAACTTTTGTTTATGTGGGTTATATCTATAGATAATTACTGAATTAGAAATCAAAATTGGCGTAATTTTAAAATGTCTGTTAATTCATTAAAAATAGCAATAATCCATTACATGCTAATTTAAATAACATTTTAATGAAAAAAATCATTTTTGAAAAGATTAGTGAGATGAGTGGTGTTATTTTATATTTTTGTAATTTTTTGAATGCCCGACATGATACAAGACAGCTAAATTCTCGTATCTGCTTCCACATTTAATATATTGCCCTATCATGTGTCATGTAGCTTCAGAAAACTCCACTCTACATTCATGAGAGAATAATGAAAAGGGAAAATAATGTCTTAGTATTATGAAACAG
Source organism: Dasypus novemcinctus (assembly GCF_030445035.2). Classification (NCBI taxonomy): domain Eukaryota; kingdom Metazoa; phylum Chordata; class Mammalia; order Cingulata; family Dasypodidae; genus Dasypus; species Dasypus novemcinctus. The sequence continues at coordinate 77,384,783 of NC_080678.1, read as the reverse complement.
TTTTGACCTTGTCGAGTACCCTGAAAAACTGAGAATAGATTCTTTTTTTTAAAGATTTTTTAAATTTATCTCCTCTTAGCCGCCTCTCCCTGTTGTCTGCTCTCTGTGTCTATTCACTGTGTTCTTCTGTGTCCGCCTGCATTCATGTCAGCAGCACTGGGAATCTGTCTCTTCTTGTTGCTTCATCTTGCTGCGTCAAATCTCCGTGTGTGCAGTGGTGCTCCTGGGTAGGGTGCGCTTTTTTTGCACGGGGTGGCTCTCCTTGAGGGGCGCACTCCTTGTGCGTGGAGCTCCCCTATGTGAGGGACACCCCTGCATGGCACGGCACTCCTTGCGCGCATCAGCACTGTGTTCAGGCCAGCTCACCGCACGGGCCAGGAGGCCCTGGGTTTGAACCCTGGACCTCCTATATTGTAGGCAAGTGCTCTATCAGTTGAGTCAAATCCTCTTCCCTGAGAATGGGTTCTTTTAATCTTTTCTGACATCTGATGTAAGAAGTTAATGTTCCTATATATTGTCCTTCTTGGTTTCAGGAGCAACATCTCCAAGCATTTGTTCTTTATCCCAAAGATGTTACTGGGAAAATAATTTAAAAAAAGAAAAAAAACAGAGATATTACTGGTACCCCTTCATATAGATATGAGGATAGTAGGAACTGGAGGAAATACTCTGAAATTTGATGTCATCACTGTAATTTGGGTGCTTTCATCCTTATCTGCTTTTCTCATATTTGTGCTTTTATATTTAATTTGTCAGGTACCGATTAAATCTGAATCAAGACGAAATAAAGCAAGAAGTTGAGGAGTATCTTCCTTCATTTTCTAAATGGGCTGGAGATTTCATGCAGAAGTGTGCTTCAACTGACTTCCCTCAGATGCAGCTTTCTCTGTAAGAAACCCATTATGTTTATATAGTGACCGTTTTTTTTAGACCAGGATTCTATTCTGTATTTTAAATCAAAGGTGGTTTTTTCTTAAGGTTGAGCTATTCCAACTGGTGTTTTTGTTTGCTTATTTTATAAATTATGGTTCTGTGTATCTTTCCTGGACAAAAAAAAAAATCTAATGCAGCGGTTCTTAACCTTTTTTGTTCCACGGACCCCTTTGCCAATCAGGTGAAAACTACGGACACTACACTGTATTGTTTAATAAATATATCATATCCTCACCAACATATCCCCTCAAGAATAATGTTGTTTTTTTTTTTTTCATTTAAATTCACACTCACTGACCCCTTGTTAAGAACCCCTGATCTAATGAATAAAAAATTCTATTTTCATTATAATAAAATCTGTATGTACGTATGTATTTTTATCAGATAATCAATTTGCAAATATTTAGAGGTCCTAGTTTGTTGTTATTTGGATTTGTGCTATATGTTTAACATTTTTTTTTTTTTATCTGGTTGCATTACTGCATTTCTGTCTGGTCTTTCTGGTGTGTTGCTTCCCCTGCAGGAACCTGCACCTCTCCATGCCGCACAGGTCTGGGATGCCTTTTTTCTTTTTCTTTTTTACCAGGAGGTCCTGGGGATCGAACCCTAGTCCTCTGTATGGTAAATGGGAGCTCAATTACTTGAGCCGTAGCTGCTTTCCCTATATGTTTAAATATTGTGTTTAGCCATATAATGCTGTTTGGTATTGATTTATTTTTCAAAACTTTTTTTTAAAATAGTATCAACATAAATTTATAGGTGACACTTGTTGTATTGACATAAATTTATAGGGGATACCTTCTTTTTTGGTTATTTGCCATTCAGCAACCATATGTTGGTTTCCTGATACATGCCAAGCAATGTTCTAGGCACTGGAATTATAGTAGTGGGTTAATAAAAATCTATGGACTTCATGGAGCTTTCATACAACTAAACAGGTAAACTGCGTGCTAGATTGTGATGAATTCCATGTAGAACAATAAGGAGGATAAGAAAGGAAAGGAAAGTAGATAGGTAAATGGTGGTGGTGGTGGTATATATTATTTCCTTAGACTAGTTATAGGAGGCCTTTCTAATAAGGTGACATTTGAGCAGATGCCTAAGGGAAATGAAGGGGCAAGCCATGCGACTATCTCGATGAAGAGCCTTCAAGGCAGGGAAGACACAAAGGGAAAAGCCCTGTAGCTGGAGCACACCTATGGTGTTGCTGCACTGTCAGGCTAGTGCGGCTGGAGCAGAGGTGGGAGACAGCAGGAGAAATAACTCTGGTGGGGCCCTATAAAAACTGTGTCAAGACTTGGGCTCCTGTTCTGAGTAGAAAGCCATTGGAGGGTTAGCACTGAAGCCACTTGTCTTGCCACCACCAAAATGGGTTCTCAATCCAGATATAAGGATGATATCTGGTGTAGTCATTTCCATTTTGACTAGTTTTTCCCAACTATCTCGCGTAGCTACTGTTGTCTTCTCAAGATAAAGGACACTGACGACCATTTATTTCTGTTGAAGTATTCAGTTGATCATGAATTTCCTGGTCCAGATATTTACAGTGTCATTCATGAGGTGACTGATCCTCAAGCAGCCAGGGAGGAAAAGGCACAGAGGATTTTGATATGATTTACTTTTCACTGATTTTTATCTATTGCTTTTCTATTCTCTATTTCATTCATTTATGCGTAATATTCTTTATTTCTTCCTTATCCTTGCTTTAGGTTTTGTTTGCTCTTTTTCCAGTCTTTTAAGGTGGAAGATTAGGCGATTGACTCGAGATTTTTCTACTTCCTTAAAGTGTAGGCATTTACAGCTTTAAATTTCCCTCCAAGCACTGCTTTAGCTACCTCTCATTAGTTGTAGTATGTTGTGTCTTGATTTTCATTCATTTCAAAGTATTTTCTGATTTCCCTTTTGATTTCTTTGACCTGAAGGTTTATTATATTAAGGGTATGGTTTTTTGTTTTTGTGTGTGTGTGTTTTTTTTTGAGGTAATGGGAGCTGGGGATCGCACCCGGGACCTCTTATATGAGGAGCCGGTGCTCAACCACTGAGCCACATTGACTTCTCTGAGTTGGTTTTTTCATTTGTTTTGCTTGTTGTTTGTTTTTGTTTTTTTAAGGAGGCACGGGGAACCAAACCCAGGACCTTCCTTTTGGGAAGTGGGAGCTCAACCACTTGAGCCACATCCACTCCCAGTTGTATGTTGTTTTATTTCTACATATTTTTGAGTTTTCCAGATTATTCCTTTTATTGATTTTATTTTCATTCCATTGTAGTCAGAGAAATAATTCTTTTTTTTTTAAAGATTTATTTATTCCCCTCGCCCCACTCCTTTCCCCCTGTTGCCTGCTCTTTGTGTCCATTTGCTGCATGTTCTTCTGTGTCTGCTTGTGTTCTCATTAGGCGGCTCCGGGAACAGATCCTGGGACCTTCCAGAGTGGGAGAGGGGCAATTACTCTCATGCACCACCTCAGCTCCCTGTTCTGCTACCTCTTATTTTCTCTCCTCTGTGTTTCTTGTTGTGTCATCTTGCTGCGCCAGCTCTCCGCGTTGGCCAGCATTCTTGTATGGGGCAGCTTTCCCACGTGGGGCAGCATTCCCAGGCAGGGCGGCACTCCTGCATGGGGTCGCCTTCCTGCGTGGGTCAGCTTGCCACGTGGGCCAGCTTGCCCTCACCAGGAGGCCCTGGGCATTGAACTCTGGACCTCCTATGTGGTAGATGGGAGCCCAATTGCTTGAGCCACATCTGCTCCCCCCTTTCATTTCTGATTTTGTTATTTGTATCCTCTCTTTTTCTTTGTCAGTCTAGCTAAAATTTCTGTCCATTTTATTGACCTTTTCAAAGAACCAAACTTTGTTTTTTTTTATTCCATTGTTTTTTGTTTTCTGTTTCATTCATTTCTGCTCTAATTGTTCTTATTTCCTTCCTACTGCTCGCTTTGGGAGTTAGTTTGCTCTTCATTTATAGTTCTTTCACTTTTGAGATTAGTCTCTGATTTGCAATCTTTCTCCTTTTTCTTCTTCCTCTTCCTCCTCCTCTTCTTCAAATCAGTTTTATTGAGATATTCACGTAACATACAGTGCATCTACAGTATACATTCAGTGGTTTTTGCTGTAATCACAGAGTTGTACATTCATCACTGCAGTCAATTTTACAGCATTTTCATTACTCCAAAAATAAAAACCCTCTACCCTTTAGCAGTCACCTCTCAGTTCATCTCTCCTTACCCAGCCATATGTAACTGCTAATCTAATTCTTTCTCTGTAAGTGTATTATTATTAAATTTTATTTATTTTTTTAAATTTTTTAAGGAGTTACCAGGGATTGAACCCAGGGACTCAACCATTGAGCTGTATCTGACCCACTAAATTTATTTATACTTACATTTTATCTAGTACTTTGTCTGGTTTCTTTTCCCTTAGCATAATTTAAAAATTTTTACAATTGATGGCAAATATTAATATATTACTATTCAGCACATTCCATCATTTGCTTTTGGTGTGTTTTTGCCCATATGCCACCCTATTATTAACATCTTGTAACATTAACATACATTTGTTCTAATTCGTTGAAGAACATTTTTATATCTGTACTACTGACCACAGTCATCCATGACAGGGTTCGCTGTATTATTCAGTCCCATGTTTCATTCTCTAGCTTTCCTTCATGTGGCATACATGACCCTAAGCCTCCTTCCCCTTTCAACCACAATCACACCCACATATTGGCATTGTTAATTACACTCACTGTAATGTGGTACTATCACCTCTGTCCATTTCCAGACATTTACAATCAGCCTTTTTATAGATTTTGCACAAGTAAGTGTCAGCTGCACCTTCTGTACCCTCTTTCTATCTTCTGGTAACCTCTCTCTAGCTATTAACTCCATGAGTTTGCTCATTATATTTAGCTCATAATAAATCATAATATTTGTCCTTTTGTGTCTGGTTTGCTCCATTCAACGTAATTTCCTCAAGGTTCATTCATGTTCTCATAATATGTCCCAACTTCATTTCTTCTTAAACCTGAATAATATTTATTTGTGTATACCACGGTTTGTTTATTGATTCCTCAGTTGATAGACATCTGGGTTTTTTCCATCTTTTGGCAATCATGAATAATGCCGCTATAAACATTGATGTGCAGATATCTGTTCGTGTCCCTGCTCTCAGTTCTTCTGGGTATATACCTCGTAGTGGTATTGCCAGATCACAAGGCACATCTACATTTCACTTCCTTAGGAACCACCAAACAGAGTTCCACAGTAGCTGAACCATTCTACATTTCCTCTAACAGTGGATAAGTGTTCCTATTTCCCCACATCCTCTCCAACACTTGTAGTTTTCTGTTTATAGGTGTGAAATGTTATCTCATTGTAGTTTTGATTTGCATGTCCCTAATAGCTATTGAGGTTGAACAACTTTTCGTGGTTTTTTTTTTTTTTTTTTTTTGGCATTTGTATCATTAAGTTATAGGATCTCTGTTTATCATGGATATTAAACCCTTATTTGATATGTGATTTCCAAATATTTTCTTCCATTGAGTGGGTTGCCTTTTTATCCCCTTGACAGTGTCTTTTGAGGTGCAAAAGTGTTCAATTTTGAGGAGGTCTCATTTATTTTTTTTTGTCATTGTTAGTGCTTAGTCTGAAGTCTAAGAACCCACTAAATCTTGAAGATGCTTTCCTACATTATATTCTAGGAGTTTTGTGGTTCTGGCTTTTATGTTTAAGTCTATGATCCTTTTTGAGTTGATTTTTATATATGGAATGATGTAGGGGTCCTTTTCCATTCTTTTGGTGATGGCTTTCCGGTTCTCCCAGCACCATTTGTTGAAGAGATTGTTCTGTTCCAGTGAAGTGACTTGGTAGGCTTGTGAAATATAAGTTGACCATAGAAGTGAGGGTCTATTTCTGAACTTTCATTTTGATTCCATTGATCAGTGTGTGCCTATCCTTTGTCAATACTTTGCTGTTTTGGCCACTGAAGCTTTGTAATATGCTTTAAGCTCGGGAAGTGTGAGTTGTCCAACTTCACTCTTCTTTTTAAGGATGATTTTAGCTATTCAGGACCCTTTTCTCTTCAAAATGAATTTGGTAATTGACTTTTATTTCTGTAAAATAGACTGTTGAATTTTGGTCACGAATGCGTTTAATCTATAGATCAATTTGGGTAGAGTTGACTTTTTTAAAAAAAAAGATTTATTTTTTAATTATTTATTTATTTCTCTCCCCTTCTACTTAGTCTTCCAATCCATGAACAGAGAATGACCTTCCATTTGTTTAAGTCTTCTCCGATTTATTTTAGCGATGCTTTGTAGTTTTCTGAGGACAGGTCTTTTACATCCCTGGTTAAATTATTTCTTAGATATTTGATTCTTTTGGTTGCTATTATAAATGGAACATTTTTCTTGATTTCCTCCTCAGATTCATCGTTACTAGTGTATAAAAACACTACTGATTTTTGCTTTTTAATTTTGTATCCTGCCACTTCGCTGAACTTTTTTTATTAGCCTTAGTAACTTTGTTGTAGCTATTTTGGGGTTTTCTAAATAGTGAATCATGTTATCTGTGAAAAGTGAGAGCTTTGCTACTTCTTTTCCAATTTGGATGACTTTTATTTATTTTTCTTGCCTAACTGCTTCAGATACAACTCTAGCACTCTGTTGGATAACAGTAGTGATAGTGGGCATCCGTGTCTTTTTCCTGATCTTGGGCGGAAAGCATTCAGGCTTTCCCCATTGAGTACAATGTTGGGTAGGTTTTTCATATATGCCTTTTATCAATTTGAAGAAGTTTCTTTCTATTCCTATCTTTTGACTTTTTTTTTTTTAATCAAGAAAGGATGCTAGATTATGTCAAATTGTTTTTGTGCATCAATGGAGATGATGATGTGTTTTTTTTCCTTCAATTTGTTAATGTGATGTATGACATTAATTGATTTTTTTGTGTTGAACTACTCTTGCATACCAGGAAAAAAACCCACTTAATCGTGGTGTATAGTTCTTTTAATATGCTGTTGGGATTCAATTTGCAAGCATTTTGTTGAGAAATTTTGCATTTATATTTAGTAGAGAGATTGGCCTGTAATTTTCTATTCTTGTAGTATCTTTATATGGCTTTGGCATTGGGGTGATGTTGGCTTCATTAAAAGAATTAGGTAATATTCCCACCGCTTCAGTTTTTTGGCAGAGTTTAAGCAGGATTGGTCAATGTTTGGTAGAGTTTTCCTGTGAAGCCATTTGGTCCTGGACTTTCTTTGTTGGGAGATTTTTTTTTGAGGGGGGGAACAATCGTTTTAATTAAAGTGAAAGAATTCAGTTTCTGGGAAGATGGCAGACTAGAAAGATATGGGATTCTCTTCTCTTTCAGAAAAATAGGTAGAGGACAGGCAGAAATGATCTGGAAAAAATCTTCTAGGGTTTTGGACACCAGGGGAAGGTTGGACACTGCCCAGAAGAGAGAGGCGCAAAGGAAAAGAATCCCGATGGCAAAACTGTGAATTAAAAGCTGCAACTGCTGCCATCCTTTCCCATCCTATGGGCACTTTTGAATTCTCAGGCCTTGGGTTCAGTGGCTGTAGAGAAAGGACCCCAGGGATCCACCTCCCCAGGAAAGGGGAGAGACGGGACATAACCTAAGACTGATTATCTTTTGACCCACAAATTTGGTCTGCTGTGTCACAGGAACCCTCTCAGCTGGATGGGGTTGCATGGTTGTTTGCCTTGAGAGCCAGCAAGGAATTAAAGAGATATGATCCTCTCAGTCTCTCTCTCTCTACTGACTGGGACTGGCTGTTAAGGACACAGAGAGGAGTGAAATTGTTTCCTACCTGGGGAATAGGGAGGGACTGCCAGCAAAGGTTGGAGAATTGCCTCTGAGAAAGTTTAAATTATGAGGCTGTTAGCCTCTAGGCAGGATCCTCTTTCACATTGATCCAACCACGTTGCTGCAAACACACTCCAACCAGGCTTTAAACTGAGATGGCTTTCAAAGAGCGCCATCTGCTGGTGGGTCAGGAAAGGCATGTGAGGAAACTAAAAGTTAAAAAGTTTGAGAGGTTTTTTCCAGCCTTTATAGCCTCCCTCGCCAAGGCCATTGGAAGCAGGTCTGCAACCCATTATTGGGCCCAGGGCTCAGATCTGAGCAACTAACAGGGACAATCCTAAAGATCCAGAACAGCATGAACCACGAATCAAAGAACGTGAGTAACACACAGCTTCTGCCACCACTAAATCCTTATGAAAAGGAGAGAAATTGAGCATCTGAATAAACTCACCATCCTAATCAGATGCCTCGACATCAAGAAAAATTTACAAGACACACTAGGAAAATAGAAGAAATGGCCCAAGCAAAGGAATATATAAAAGATTGAGAAGAGATACAGGATTTAAGACAACTAATCAATGAGATGTACACAAATTTCCAAAATCAAATTAATGAGGTGAAAGACAATATGACTAAAGCGATAAAAGGACATTGAGAAGACACCGAGCGAGCACAAAGAAGAATTCAAAAACATGAATAGAAAAGCAGTAGACCCCATGAGAGTGAAAGACAAGATAGCTGAGATCAAAAACATATTAGAGGAAAACGGCTGTGGGTTTGTGTCCCAGGGCCTCCTTCTGAGGGCAGGCTGGCCCGCACCTGCGGAGAGCTGACTGACAGCCCTTGCCCGCAGAAAGCTGACAGCTCACGCCTGCGGAGAGCTGGCGCAGTGGGATGACGCAACAAAGGGAGACAAACTGACGCAGAAGAGCACACAGTGAATGGACAGAGAGCAGACAGCAAGCAAGCCGCAAGTGGGGGATAAAATAAATTTAATCTTTAAAGAAAAAAACCCAAAACCACATTAGAGTGAAGCAGATGTGGCTCAAGCAATTGGGCTCCTATCTACTATATAGGAGGTCCAGGGTTCGATATCTGGGGCCTCCTGGTGAAGTCAAACTGGCCTGCGTAGCGAGCTGGCCCAAATGGAGAACTGACCCACGTGGAGTGCCTACCCGTGTGGAGTGCTGCCCCACGTAGGAGAGCTGGTCCTTGCGGAGAGCTGGTGCAGCAAGATGACACAACAAAAAGAGACACAAAGGAGAGACAATAAGAGATGCAGCAGACCAGGGAGCTGAGGCAGTGCAAGAGAATGAGCACCTCTCTCCCACTCTGGAAGGCCCCAGGATCAGTTCCTGGAGCCACCTAATGAGAATACAAGCAGACACAGAAGAACACAGTGAATGGACACAGAGAGCAGACAGTGGGTGGGGAAGAAATAAATCTTTATTTAAAAATAACACATTAAAGAGGGGAGCAAATGTGCCTGATTTGGTTGAGTGCCTGCTTCCCACATGGGATGCCTCAAGTTTGGTCCCTCGTGCCTTCTAAAAACAAAAACAAACAAGTAAACAAAAAAACCAACTCAGTGGTACAGATGTGGTTCAGTGGGTGAGTGCCGGCTTCCCACACATGAGGTCCTTGGTTTATTCCCTGGCCTCGGGAACATTGAAAAACAAACCAAAAAAAAAAACACAGTAGAAGCATACAACAGCAGACTTGATAGAAGGAAGAATAAGTGCTATAGAAGACAGAATAGTTGAAATAGAAGAGAGAAAAGAACAGAGAGAGGAATGAAAAAATTGAGCAGGGGTTCAGGGAGTTGAGTGATAACATGAAACACAACAACATACATGTTATGGGAGTTCCTGAAGGAGAATAAAAGGAAAAGAAGCAGAAGAAAGAGGTAAAATCAAAGATTTAAGTGAACAATTAGAGAAACTAGAAAAAGAACAGCAAACTATTCCTAAAGCAAAGGAAAGAATTAATAAAGATTAGAGCAGAAATAAATGAAATAGAGAACAAAAAAACAATAGAGAAAATCAAAACCAAAAGCTGTTTCTTGGAGAAGATCAATACAATTGATAAACCCCTTGCTAGATTAACATTTCACACCTATAAGAATGGTGATTTTTTAAAAAGACAGAGAACTACAAGTGTTGGAGTGCTTGTGGAGAGATAGGAACACTTTTCCACTGTTGGTGGGAATGTGGGAATGGTACACCCACTGTGGGGGACTGTTTGGCATTTCCTAAGGAAGTTGAATATAGATTTGCCATGTGACCTGGCAATACCACTACTGAATACAGACCCAGAAGAACTGAGATCAGTGACACAACAGACATCTGCCCACCTTTGTTCATAGTGGTGGTATTCATGATTGCCAAAACTTGGAAACAACCCAGGTGTCCATCAACAGATGAATGGATAAATAACCTGTGGTGTAGTGATATGATGGAATATTATGCAGCTGTAAGAAGAAATGAAATTGTAAATCATGACAACATGGACGAACCTGGAGGACATTATGTTGAATGAAGCAAGCCAGATAAAAAAAGGACAAATACTGTATGATTGTGTTACTATGAACTAAATGTATTATGTAACATATTGTATGATTCCATTTATAGAAAATGTAATTAGAAATAAGTTTATAAAGATGAAATTAGGTTAGTAGATATAGGACTGGGGAAGGCCTGCTAAGCAATGTGGACTTTTTCTTTTTAGAGTAATTAAATGGTTCTAAATTTTTAAAAATTTTCCAATTTCAGTAAAACTGAATTAAACCAATTATTTCTAATTTTATTCCATTGTGGTTGGAGAAGCTACATTGTATGATTTCAGTATTTTTTAATTTATTGGGACTTGTTTTATGACTAGCATATGGTCTATTATGGATAATGATTCATGCGAACTCAAGAAAAATGTGTATTCTGTTTTTGTTGAGTGAAGTGTTCTATATATGTATGTAAGTTCCAGTAGGTTTAGAGTATCTTTCAAGTCTTGTATTTTCTTATTGATCTTTTTATTGCATGTTCTATAAATTATTGTAAGTAGTATATTAAAATCTCCTACCATTAATGTAGTACCATCAGTTTCTCTTTTCAAATCTGTCAATATTTATTTCATATGTTTGTAGGCTCTGCTGTTAGGCACATATTTATAATTATTACATGTTCTTGTTCAGTTGTCTCCTTTATCAGTATGTAATGACTGTCCCATATAACTATTTTTGACTTAATGTTTATTTTATGTGATATTAGTATAGCTATGTCAGCTTTCTTTTGGTTACTACTTGTGTGGCATATATTTTTTCCATCCTTTTGCTTTCAATCTAGTTGTGTCTTTGAATTTAGGGTGAGTCTCTTTCCAATAGCATGCCTCACAATAGTTTTTCAGTTAAAGTCTATTTTATATGATATTAGTATAGCTGTCCCAGTTCTTTTTTGGTTACTAATTGCATGATATTTATATATATTATATTTTCCATCCTTTCACTTTCAACCTACTTCGGTCTGAATTAAAAGTGAATCTCTTGTGCACAGCATATAATTGGATCATTCTTTTTTAAATTTTTATCCATTCTGCAAGTCTTGCCTTTTGACGGAGTTTAATCCATTTATATTTAAAGTCACTACTGATAATGCAGGACTCCCTTCTGCCATTTTGCTATTTAGCTTTTGTATGTCATCTCTTTTAATTAGTTCCTACTTTTATATTTATTTGATTTTGTTGTTGTTATACCATATTGAATTCCTTCTCTTTTCTGTCTGGTATACTTTTTATCTGTTTTCCTTATGGTTACCATGGGGTTAATTTTTTTTCTTTTTAAAAAATCAGTTTTATTGATACATATTAATAAAGCATACTGTCCATCCAAAGTGTACAATCAATGGTATTTGGTATAATCACATGGTTGTACATTCAACATTTCAATCATTATTAGAGCATTTTCATGATTCCAATAATGATAATTAATAATAAAACGCAAAAAGTAGACGAACAAAAAAGCTTTGCTCCTTAATAATTTTCTCAGTCTCTCTATGCTTCCCCTGCCATACATAACTGCTATTCTATTTCCATCTTTCTAATTTACTTTATTCATATTTTGTGTAGATAGTCAACCTTTTATCTAATTTCTTTCAATTAGTATATTTCCTTTTTAAAATTACCCTTAATGGAAGATTATTAATATATTATTATACACTAATGCCCATATTTCCTTTAGATTTTAGCCTGATATTAACATCTTTGTAACATCAACATACATTTGTTTAGTTTCAAAAACAGTCATATGCAATATTACTGATAATAATTTTTCACATGAGGTTTCACTATGTTATATAGTCCCATATTAATGTTTTTTTAGCTTTCCTTCTAGTAATAAACATTTCCTTAGACTTTCCTTTCAACCACTTTCACACCCACATAATAGTATAGCTAGTTTCAAACATTAGGTTGGGCTTTCACTTTTTCTATTCATTTCCAAAGAATAACACACATCCTTATTTCCAGTTCTGCACAAGTTAACCCTCAGCTTTCCATTCTCTAACCTGATTCTGTTCTCTGGTGACCCATATTCAAATTGTTAGCTCCATGATATTATGCAGCATATTTTGTTCATAGTAGCACAGTCATACTGTATTTGTCCTTTTGTGTCTGGCTTGCTTCACTTAACATAATGTCCTCCAGATTCATCGATGTTGTCATATGCTTTACACCTTCATTTCTTCTTGCAGCTGCATAATATTCCATCGCATGTGTAGACCACAGTTTGTTTTCCATTCATCAGTTGATGGATGCCTGGTTGTTTCCAACTTTTGACAATCATGAGTAATGCCACTATGAACGATAGTGTGCAGATGTCTATTCTTGAACTGCTCTCAGTTTTGATTATATACGTAGTAGTGCTATTGGAGGGTCAAATGATAAATCTATATTCAGCCTCCTTAGGAACTGTCAAATAGTCCTCCACAGTGACTCTACCATTCTACATTTCCACCAGCAGTGGATAAGTGTTCCTACCTCTCCACATCCTCTGCAACACTTATACTTTTCCATCTTTTTAATAGTGCCCATTCTAATAGGTATGAAATGATATCTCATTGTAGCTTTGATTTGCATTTCCCTAATCGCTTGAGATGCTGAACGTTTTTTTCATGCTTTTTCGCCATTTGTTTTTCTTCTTTGGAGTCTTTTCAAGTCTTTTGCCTACTTTTTAATTGTGTAGTCTGTCTTTTTATTGTTGAGTTGTAGCATTTATTTGTGTATCACCATGGGTTTAATATTTAACATACTAAATATATGATGATCATATTTGCTTTGATAGCTTAAATTCATTACATGTGGATATATTTTTCCTATACTCTTCTGTTCCTCCACTTTTTTTTTGTACTTGTTGCCACTTACATCTTTTACATTGTGTGCCTAAAAACATAGATTTATCATTATTTTTTATGCATTTGCATTTTAGCAACTGTAGGAAGTAAGTAACATTACATACCGAACAATATGCTATAATATTACAGGCATTTATAATTACCCAAATGTTTACCTTTACCACTGGTCTTTTTTTCTTTATGCCACTTTGAACCATTGTCTAATGTCCTTTCTTTTCAGTCTGAAGAACTCACTTTAGTGTTGCTTGAACTGTAGGTCTAGTGGTAATGAACTCCCTTAGCTTCTGTTTATCTGGGAATGTCTTAATATCTCCCTCATTTATCAGATTCTCACTGGATATAAAATTCTTGGTTGGCATTTGGTTTCATTGTCTTCTTGTCTCCATGGTTTCTGATGAGATATTGGCACTCAATCCAATTGTGATTTTGTTTTACGTAATACGTTGCTTTTCTCTTGCAGCTTTCTGAACTCTGTCCTTGGCCTTTGCATTTGATAATGTGATCATCATATGAAGGGGTGTATTTTTCTTCATCTTTATCCTGTTTGGTGTTTGGTGGGCTTCTTGAATATGCATATTTACTTTTGTTATGGTTGGGAAGTTTTCTGTTATTATTTCTTTCAGTATTCCTTCTGCCTTTTTTCTCTCTCTCTTCTCCTTCTGCATAGTCCCATAATGCATATATGCCTATACTTGATGGTGTCCAGAGGTATAAATAGTTGATTTTTGATTTTATAATTATTTTTTCTTTCTGCTCCTGAGCCTGATGAATTTCACATAATCTTGTCTTCACGTTCATTGATTCTTTCTTCTGCCAGCTCCAATTTTTTCTTTAAAGCCTCCTGGACATTTTTCATTCCAGTTATTGTGGTCTTAAAATTCAGTTGTTCTGTTTAGTTCCTTTTTAAAATTCTATCTCTCTACTAAAATTCTCATATTCCTCTTTCATTGTTTTCCTGATATCCTTTAATTTTTTCTCTATATTTTTCTTCATCTCCTTGGGCATTTTTAAGATTATTTTTTCAAAGGCTTTGTTTAGTTTGTCTGCCTTCTGATCTTCTTTGTTAGTGTTTTCTGAATTTTTATCCTTTTCCTGTGGTTGAGCCATCATTTCTTGCTTTTTTTTTTTTTTTTGTCTTATTTGTCTTTTTTTGCACACTGCATTTTAATATTTTAAAATGTTAAGTCTGGGATTTATTCCCTGAGATGTCTTTTTTTTTCCCTAATTTTTTTCTAATTTTTAAATTTTTTTATTAGAGAAGTTATGAGTTTACAAAACAATCATGCATACCATATAGGATTTCTATAAATCATCCCACTACTAACACCTTGCATTATTTCGGAGCAATTTTTAAAATGATGAAAGAATATTGTCACATTATTACTATTAACTATAGTCCATACTTTACATTTGGTGTATTTTCCCCACAAACCATTCTATTATTAACACCTTGTATTAGTGTTATATATTTGTTATAGTTAATGAGTGAACTTTCTCTTATTTGTTCACCACAGTGTCATCTACCATGGGATTCACTGTGTTATTCTGTTCCATGCCTTGTACAATCCATCCAGCATATACACTCAGTGCATCTCATTTTCATCACAAAGTTGTGCTGTCATCATTCGTTCAATTTTAGAAAGTTTTCATTACTCCAAAAGGAAAAATCCCATATTCCCTTCTATCTCTCCATTGTTGACCCTTAACGTTGGTATAGTACCCTCTTTGTCATTGCTGCAAATATATTACAATATTATTGTCAACTATAGTCCATAAGTTACATTAGTTGTATTTTTCCCATGTATCACCATATTCTTATGTTGTAATAGAAGAAAATCCTTGTTTGTACTGTTAACCACAATCCTCACCCACTACCAAAATCGCTATGTTATACAGTCCCTATGTTAGTCCCTATGTTATTCTCTAGTTTTCTTTCATTAACATTTACTTTCTTAGACTATCTGTTAGATGTCTGTCTCTTGATTTTGTAACCAGCTGGTGATAAAACAGGTATTTTCTCAAGCTTCAAGCCTCTTATCAGGAAGGTCTGCCTAAAATGAATGCTGTGTGCAGGATTTCCCCAGTGTTTCTGGGCCTCTCTTTTGTCCTGGGTTTTTGCTTTTTAGTTCTTTTGTAGTCCCCCCCCTCCCCCCGCCACCCTTTTTTTTTTTTTTTTACAGGAGTTTGGTTGTCCCCTCTCTTTCTCCAGAGACAGACCTCCCTCTCCCAGGTGTCTGAGACTGGCAAGCCTTTGCCCCAGGCTTTCTGTCTCTATAGTTTCATCTACTCCTTTTGTTGCATCGAGTTGCTTTTTTCTGGAGCGTAAATTCTGAGAGAAGAGGCATGTCAGAGAGGACTTTCCCGAGTTAGTCTTTCCCAGCCAGTCGGTGCTGAGGAGCCATGAGGAGGCACAGACTGGCTTCAAAGTGTCCTGGTGAGGGGGTCAGTGAGAATGCCAAGAGCTTCTTCCATGGCTCTCCAAAACTGAGCTTTCTTGGCCTGCCCAGTAAATGCAGTCCTTCATGTAACTGTACCTCTTAGTCCTGAGGAAGAATGGTGTCCTTGAGTCTCCACCACTTCTGCCCCTGTCCAGGGCAGTGTGAAACAATGACTGCTGTCATCTTTGTCTGGAGTGGGTTGAAACAATGGCTGCCCTCAAAACTACTCCCCCAGTCAAAGTTGCTTATCAAAAACTATAATCAGTGATAAGTCTTACCCTCCCTTGGTCTTGGGGAAGAGGATTTTTATTTCCCTTTCTGCCACCAGCAAGCTAACCAGAGATTGGACCCCACAGTAACCTACCACAAGAGTGGAGTATGGGTACTGGTAACCATCATGTGGAAAATGCAGTTTACTGTTCTTTACCATCATTTATTAGCCTCTTCCTCTGCTTTTCCCTTGATGCTGTGCAGTGTTCTTCTGGCCTCTAGTGTTTGAAGATAGTTGTTCAGACAATTCCTACCTCTTTTAGTAGTTGTTTTTGTGGAAGGACTAAGTCCTGGAGCTCCCTACTCTACCATCTTCCCTCAATCTGGCCTTCATTTTTGAATAATAGCTTTGTTGCATAAAGAATTCTTGTTGACACTTTTTCTTTGAACACTTTGAATACATTATCCTACTTCTTTCTGTTCTCCATTTTTTTTGATAAGAAGTCTGGTGAGAAGTCAGCTGATAATCTTATGGGGGTTCCTTGAAAGTGATAGCATCGTTTTTCTCTTGCTGCTTTCAAGATTTCCTCCTTGTCTGTGACTTCTCAGCATTTTACTGTAATGTCTGATAGTGGGTCTCTTTGCATTTATCCTCCTTTGAGTTCATTGAGGTTTTTGGATGTGTAGGTTATTTTTCAATAAATTTGGCAAGTTTTCAGCCATTCATATATTTTTTCTTCTCCGTTTTCTCTCTCCTCTCCTTCTGATATTCCCATTACACATATGTTAGCATGTTTACTGTAGTCCCACATTTCTCTGGGACTTTCTTAGTTTTTCTTCATTCTTTTCTCTCTCTGTTTTTCTACTTACAGAATCTCTATCATCCTGTGTATCAAGTTTACTAATTCTTTCTTCTGTCAGTTCATAGCTACTGTTGAGTCCCTCTAGTGAATTTTATATTTCAGCTATTGAACTTTTCATCTCTAGAATTTCCATTTAGCTATTTAATAAAAATTCTCTTTATTGAGAGTCTCTGTTTGATGTGACATTGTTATCAGACCTTCCTTTACTTCTTTAATCAAGCTTTCATTTTTGCTGTTAGCATATTATGATGGCTACTTTGAAATCTGTTTCTGTTAAGTCTAACATATGGTCACTTTTGGAGGTAGTTTATTGTGTTTTTTCCTATGTACTGGTAATACTTTCTTATTTCTTTGCATACCTTGTAATTTTTGTTGGAAACTAGGCATTTTAGGTAACATATTGTAGCAACTCTAGGTATTTGTCCTCCCCGCCCCCAGGGATTGTTATTATTTGTTTACTTGTTTAGTGACTGACTGGTTTATTTTAGTGATGTCTGGCCCCCTTCTCACACTCCGACACATGTACATAGTGTTAAGTCTCTGATGTTGCTACTCAGAGAAGTGCAGCTTTAGTCGTGCCCATCGTTATAAACCCCAATGACAGTGGTACTAGTGGGACTGTCTTCCACTATTTCTCTGAAAATACCCAGCTGTTAAATTCCACTATTTTTTTCTGAGGCAGAACTTCCTCTATGAACTAATCTAATTAATTAAACCTCCTTCCATGAATAATGTACGATGCCAGTGTCCAATATTTGTTCTGACCCTAGGAGGGCTCCTCCGAGTGTCTCAATACCTGGTACTCTCCTGGCAACCTACCATCTAGACTATATCCTCATTAAAGCCACAAGTCTGGTCACAATTCCTTTTACTACAACTTCCACTGTTTTTGAGAGTGCTTTTAGGTTTAAACTTTTCCACATTTTGTTGCAAATGAATTCAGTCCTTTAGGGAAAGATTAGGAACTTTCTGTTTTATAGCCTGCTTCTCCTTCCAGGACTGAGCCAGGGCTGGGACTTCCTAGGGTCCCCAGCCTCTTTTGTCACCCCTCATATTCTCTTACAGCAGTCTCCTCCACTTGCAAGTGAAGAGTGCAGTGTTCATAGTCATTGTTGACCTGAAAGGGATCTTTGAGGTCAAGTCCTTGATTTTAAATAAGGAAACTGCATTCCAGGAGAGGGTGGTGTGACTTGCTCAGAATTTATATGAAGAACCAGTGATAGAGTTGAGTCTAGAATAAGGGGTCTCTTGAGTCCCAGCTCAGTGTTCTCATCCCTATACCTTGGTACAGGACTTTTGTTTGTTTTGGTTGTTTCTGATGGGATTTTGCCTGTGTCTATGAAGGAGGCTTTAACTTACATCATTTTCCTAGCAGTTTATAGCTAGTCTTTTGAAAAATAACCTCCAGAAATTTCAGAATTTTAGACTTTTTTCATAAGATTTATTTATTTCTCCCCCCATTCCCCCTGTTGTCTGCTCTCTCTATCCATTCACTGTGTGTTCTTCTGTGTCTCCTTGTATTCTCAATAGGCAGCTCTGGGAACCAATTCTGGGACCTTCCAGAGTGGGAGAGAGGTGATTACTCTCTTGTGTCACCTCAACTCCCTGTTCTGCTACATCTTCTTATTTTCCCTCCTCTATGTCTATTGTTGTGTTACCTTGCGCCAGATCTACCATTGGCTGGCACTCCTGTACAGGGAGACTTTCCTGCGCTGGGTGGCATTCCCACGCAGGGCGCACTCCCGTGCAGGTGACAATTCCTGTGGGCCGGCACTCCATGTAGGCCAGATTGCCCTCATGAGGAGGCTCTGGGCATCGAACCCTGGGCTTCCTATATAGTAGATAGGAGCCTAATTGGTTAAGCCACATCTGTTTCCCAGAACTTTAGACTTTAAAGCAGAGAACAAATATGTGATCTTTAAAAACCATTAAAAAGGTAATTAGTAAAGAAATACGTATTTCATTTTCTTCACATTCATAGTACTATATTCTCTATCAGGTCATTCTCAGAGGACTTTCAAAGCGTTATTTTGATTAAAATAGTAGTTAAATTGAATACTCTTCCTCTGTACTTTTAGATCTAGGTCTAAAAGTACATTGCTGTATTTCCTAGGGGAAAGAATTTTAGTAACAAGTTTTAAAATTTCATTACCTATCTTCTATTAGGTAGGTATATGTGTGAATTTTATACATAATAAAGTTTGCTTTATTTTGTAAAAGCATATTTGAATACATAACATGAATAGCTAACATATAGAGAGTGTATTAGTATATAGAAATTTCACATAAGCTGTGGTTTCCCAATTTGTATAAGTTTCTTCTTCAAAGATGCTAAAAGTGTGTATATATATATTTCTAGAGATTATATTTGAAGCATTCTGAATGTTTCACTAAAAATATTATTGAAGATACTGGTTGTTAAAATTTTATTCTTAGAAAATATTCTCATTTGTTAAGAAATAGCTGTTCTTCCATATTACATGAAATTAGCAAAGCCACAAGACTAAATGATGTACTCTCTATTTTTTTAATTTATTGAAGTATATCACTCATACATAAACAATAAGTGTGTAGTAATAGTTGTGAATTTACAAAACAGACATACATAGCATCGTAAAGGACTCTTATAACTCACCCTACCACCAATACCTTGCATTGTAGTTAAACGTTTTAAACTAAAGGTTAAAGAGCATTGTCAAAATATTACTAACCAAAGTATTTTCCCCCAACCCACCCTATTATTTTTATTATCTTTATATCATTTATGTTTGAACATATATAAACAGTAAGTGTATAGTAAAAGTTGTAGACTTACAAAGCAAACATGCATAATATTATACAGGGGTCCCATACATCAATCCTCCACCAACACCTTGCATTGTCAATTTTATAGCCAGAATTTTTATCATTTTAAACGTAGATTTTGATCTGATACAAAATGTGTTTTACTACTAGAAAATTAAAATTTATTATTTTTATTTAAAGTTTCCTTTTCATCCCCTAGCTGCCAGTCTAAAATTTAAATATTTTGCCAACAAAAAAGAAAGAAAACAAACAAAAAAATAAAATATTTTGCTAGTAGATAAAAGGAATAAATAAAAATAGCTCTTATCTTTTTCTTCTAACCCCTTCTGCAGAATAACTAATATTCTGAAAATGAGTAAATCTTAGATAAGACAAGTGTAAGGAACTTTAAAATTTTTCTTCTCTTTAATTCCTTGTCATTTATATATTACCTTTTTTTTCTTCCTTGTGTTCATGACTAATTTAGTGGTTAAGCTCTTAAAGTCAGAGCCTCTTTTATGACAAAAATAACAATATTGAGTACTTAGTTTTAAATATCAATAGTGGCTAGATGGATTCCTTTATGAATTAAGTAAAGAAGATAACAGGGAAAGCAGAAATGGCACATATGAGCTCCTCTGAAGATTGCCATATAGGGGCATACAGGTGAAGTGTTGGCTATTCAAGTCCTACATTGCATAGATAGGGGAGAAAGACAACTCATTCTTATCCAACTTAATATTCCTTAAAGGAATACGTAACACATCCCTTGCTACCTAGGAACTACCTGAAACCCCCTACATATATATATACTTTTTTAAAAGATTTATTTTTTATTTATTTCTCTCCCCCCCACCCCAGTTGTCTGCTCTCTGTGTCCATTCTTTGTGTGTTCTTCTGTATCTGCTTGTATTCTTGTCAGCGGCACTGGGAATCTGTGTCTCTTTTTGTTGCGTCATCTTGCTGCGTCACCTCTCCCTGTGTGCAGCGTCACACCTGGGCAGGCTGTGCTTTTTTCACGCTGGGCAGCTCTCCTTACGGGGTGCACTCCTTGCATGTGGGGCTCCCCTACACGGGGGGGGACACCCCTTTGTGGCACTCCTTGCGGGCATCAGCACTGCGCGTGGTCTAGCTCATCACACAGGTCAGGAGGCCTGGAGTTTGAACCCTGGACCTCCCGTGTGGTAGGTGGACGCTCTACTCATTGAGCCAAATCCGCTTCCCCCTGCTACATATTAATCTCTGCAATAATTGTATATTAGAATACTCAGATTGGCAACGTGGCTCTAGGAGTAAGGCTGTTACACTAATATAGGTTTGTGGAAATAAAGACTTGAGTTAGGAAGATTGTAGTAGGAATCAACCAAAAGGAACAGATATGGGGGAAAAAACAACCTACCTGAAATGATTTAGAACCTTTAGAAGAGTGATTTTTAAACTTGAGTGTGTATCAGAATCACTTGGAGAATTTATTAAGGTAGATTACTTGGCCCCACCCTGAGAGTTTCTGATGGAGTAGGGGTTGGGTCTGAAAATTTGCATTTAAAACAGATTCACAATGAATGAAGGAACGAAGAACAAACAAACAAATAGATAAATAAAACAGATTCGCAAGTGATGCTAATGCTGCTGGTTCAGGGAGCACGCTTTGAGAACCACTACTCCAGAACTATGATGACTAGTTTCTACTTCCACTTTTTCTGTGTAACAGAGTCATTGCCAGCGATGTGAAATAAGCTTGGTGTTCTTAATTGTTTTTGTGTATGTGTGTGTTTTTTGTTTTTTTTTAGGCCAAGTGATGATAGCAAGAATAATTCAGCTTATAATATGGAAGTCATAAAAACACTGGATATTGAAGAAAACATTTGGTCTCCTAGGTTTGGACTGAAGGGCAAAATAGATGTTACAGTTGGTGTGAGAATACATCGAGGATGTAAAACGAAATATAAGATAATGCCATTGGAACTTAAAACTGGCAAAGAATCAAATTCTATTGAACACCGTAGTCAGGTATAATTATTCATAAGAAGATTGTCTGAATGTTTAACATTTAAATATAAAATTTAAATGTTTAAACATTTTAAACATTTTAAAAAATATACTCTGCTTTATACATTTTGATTCAAGTCAGGTAATTTTTATTTTGGGTTTCAAAATATGTTTTTCATGTGGTGCTTTTCAATTTGTAATACATCCAGAGTACTCAATTTCTTTTATAAGTGTATACATGCTGCAGCAGCAGTTTTTCTCCAGCAAGTAATTTAATAGCTGAAGTGATAATCCAGTGTTGCCAAGTGTATATTGTCAAACTACCAAAAACAACAGATGCTCATAAGAAAAATTCCTTGGTCATATAAGTTGAGGAAACCCCCAGGATGTAGGAAATTTTACAGTGCGCATTATTGTAAAATATATTAAAAGTACTGAAAACTATTAGAGTAAAAACATTTGTTTTATCTATGTTTAATCCAGTGTTTTCCAAACCTAGTTTATCATGGAGCTGTTGTTTCATATTAGATAAAATGGCATTGAGGAATACATTAGTGTAACTTCATTCTTGTATGTTAGACCTCTAATCTGATTATAATGATTTTAATCTAAGATAAAATATAGAACTGTCTTAAAATTATGTTGAATTTTCAAGTGTCTTATCTCCATTTTAGTTCACATTCTTCTCCTTTGATAAATATAACAATCATCTGTTCTTCAGAATTCTTTGAAATTTATATTAATTATAGTGCTTAGCATATCAAAGCAATTAAATTTCCTTTGCCCTTGGAATTCCATGTATTACTTGAGGAGATTTTATGTAAAGTATGTTTCAGATTCAGAATATTGAGTTGTATAATCAGGGATCAAGGAGATTTTCTAGCTTGCTATCTTAATTGTATACTAAACACTAAAGGTTTTCATAAAAACTTTTCAGTTTGGGAATGAAGGCTAAAGTAATCTTGTTTCATCATTAGGTTGCTCACATATTGAAAGTGGAGGGAAAAATAGGTTTCCTCTATTAGAAGACTTGAACTTTTCACTTTGGTAACACAGAAATGACTGATAATTATAAACTAAAGATTTGGCTTGATTAAAGCCCCCTGATGAAGGAAAATCACACCAAGGTAGAAGAAAACAGTTTTTCAAGTCGTAAAGATTTCAAGAAATATGTTTTTGTGTACATGACTGAAAATACTCTTTCTTTTTTTTCCCCAAAGACAGGATTGATTGAAATCACTTTAGAATGATAAAATGGGAGGGAAATTTAAAAGCATTTCATTATCTAAGTGGTCTAAATTCAAAGACCTTTCTCCATTAGGTTGTTGCTCTAAATTGCAGTGTCCTTAAGGCAAATAATTAATAGCACTGTATTTAGTTTTGTTCAATTGGAATGTTTATCTTTGCAAGAAGAGAAGATGCAAGAAGTTTTCATAGTAAAATGGTATTTCTTATACTGAAAAAGAGGCTCAAACAAAAAATATTGTAGTCTGTATTGTACATTTATTGTGCAGGAAATGAGATATTGAAAATTATGATTCAATTTTGAGTTATATAGATACTGGGGATGAGAAAAGAAATAGGTTCCACCTTTTAAAAGATTTGGTTTTTTCACTTTGGTTATACAGAAAAAGTTATTGACTGACTTCAGTTAAGGAGTGATCTTTATTTTATATGTGGATTGAATTCCAAAAGTTCTTAGTAAGTCAGTAATTTGACATTTAAAACATATTTTACTGAAGGAAAAATATATGTAGCTGGGATCCATATCAGCTCTCAAAATCCTATTTAATGTTTCATGTAGTTGAACTAAAACAGTATTATAAAATTCAATCCAACTTCCTTTTATCATAATATTAGGGAAAATTCATTTCAGATTCCTAAATGAGATGTCTTTCTAATCAGTCCCAGATGTACAACCCTTCCTTCTGCCTTAGTTCCCACAGTAGGAGAAACTGAACATGGAAGGGGCATTAGTTTTGAAAGACTCCTTTGGTCTACAGCCCCAAGGTTCTGTGCTTTAAGAGTTCACTTGAATTTTTAAAAATTTCATTTGGCACATAAGCTGTATAGGGGGCCACAAGGAGGGTGCTTGTAAGAAGATCTCCCAAAATATGTTTCATCGGTTCAGATGTGGAAGCAACAGACCTTCATAAGAATCTTAAGTGTACAGATGAATTTAGGCTATCAAGCCAAAATATCAAACTTTGAGGTGATTGTTTCCTAAGACTGAATGTTTCTACATTTTACTTTGTAGACGTATGAGGTTAGTGTAAGTATTTCTATAAACGTCTTTGAACATTGAAGCATATAGAGTGGTCTTTGCAAAATTTCTGTAGGGTTTTCATCCATGTTTCTATTACATTTACTAATTGTGGAAATACCACTAATTTCTATACAATTAAAAGAACAAAAATCAAACTAAATTCAATAGTTTTTTTTTTTTTGGTGAAAACCTATCTTGGGCACTCAGTGATAAGTTGATAAATATAATTAATACTTATACTGCAAATAATATCTTGTGCCTTCTATAAATTAATTATTTTAATGTAGTTTAGAAAGCAGGAATTCTATAATAATTGACATTATACATGTGAATTATAATTACAGGATTTTGAATTTTAGAACTTAAGGAATTTAAAAATCGGGCCTTTATATCGCAAACATTTAATATTTTAACCTTAGAGATCTTTTGGAAAACAAATCAGCTTATTAGCTTGCATTTGATCCAACTAAATGACCTACTCTTGCTCCTAAAGTTTTTTTATGAACTGAGGGGGCTATTTCTGTCTGTCTTTGACAGTGTCTCTCCTTAGTGCCACAACCAACCTAATGCAGGTAATGATTCCTGTTGCTCTGTAAGAAAGAGAACATTTTCTGTAGTGTATATCTCATTCATTTTGTCACAATAACTGTGACATAAATGATAAGCATTTTATAATTGATTTATTTTAAATAGGAAAAATAGTATCTAAATACTATTAGTTTGATTTATTTCTCCCTTTAATTTATTTAAGGGATCTAAATATTTATTTTCTTAAATGAACCTGAAAAGGTGACCTGTGTTTGGTGTTTTGTGGAAATTAAATATTGGTAATTTGTATTTGCTAATTTGGCTCATGTTATTTACAAAATGGAAATAGTGTAATTGACATTTTGATTTAAAACTACACAATGTGTATCAATTACAAGACAATTTAGGGACATAAAGTTTAGTTTTATTTTCCAGAATGTACCCTCTTTTCGCAGGTTGTTCTGTACACACTGCTAAGCCAAGAAAGAAGAGCTAACCCAGAGGCTGGCTTGCTTCTCTACCTCAGGACTGGCCACATGTACCCAGTGCCTGCCAACCATCTTGATAAAAGAGGTTTGAACTCTTTTCTTTCAGTTTTACTTTTCTGTTTTTTTCCTGACCAACTTTTGGATACAATCTGCTTACTGCCCTTGCTTGGCCTAATACAGGTTGTGGTTTGTAGTTGTGGTATTTTTTTAATGTTTAATTTTTTAAAAAGATTTTTATTTATTTATTTCTCCCTACCCCCTCAGTGTTTGCACTTGCTGTGTCTGTCTTCCTTGTTTCTTTAGGAGGCACCAGGAGCTGAACCTGGGACCTCCAGTGTGGGAGAGAGGCACCTACTTTCTTGAGCCACTCTGCTCCCTGCTTTGTTGAATCTCTCATTATGTTTTTTCCTCCCCATTCTCTCGTTGCATCATCTTGTTGTGCCAGCTCTCTGTGCCTTCCCGTTGAGTCAGCTCTCTATCTTCTTTAAGAGGTACCGGTAACCTCTGCTCCGTTTGGTTGTATCTCTCATTATGATTTTTTCTCCCCATGTCTCTTGTTGCATCATCCTTTTGCATCAGCTTGCTGCACCTGCCCATTGCACCAACTCACTGTCTTCTTTAGGAGACACTGGAAACCAAACCAGGGACCTCCCATGTGGTAGGCGGGAGCTCAGTTGCTTGAGCGACATCTACTTCCATACTTGGGTTATTTTTAAAAGAATTTTTAAAATGTACTCTAGTTGAAAACATGATTAATCTTTTGAAATTTTATTATGCAGAACTTTATTTTAAACTCCTTATCTTTTATCAGAGATACATTAGATAGCTATATTTCTTTTCAGCACTCTGCTGATAAAGCACCAACTTCACAACACTTACTAGTTATGAGAAATGCAGTTGTTTTTTTTTTTTTAAGATTTATTTATTTATATATCTCCACCCCCCCCCCAGCTGTCCGCTCTGTGTATCCACCCGCTGTGTTGTCTTTGTCTGCTTCTGTTGTTGTCAGCGGCATGGGAATCCGTGTTTCGCCTTCCTGCGTCATCCCGCTGTGTCATTTTCTCCATGTGGGCGGCACCATTCCTAGGCAGGCTGCACCTTCCTCGGCGCTGGGCGGCTCTCCCCACGGGGTGCACTCCCTGCGCGTGGGGCTCCCCCATGTGGGGACACCCCTATGGGCACGGTACCCCCACCCTGCATCAGCACTGCACATGTGCCAGCCCCACACGGGTCAAGGAGGCCCGGGGTCCAAACCGCGGACCTCCCATGTGGCAGACGGACGCCCCAACCACTGGGCCAAGTCTGCTGCCCAGAAATGCAGTTCTTTGAAGATCTGTAGTTCTTTAAAGATCTTGAAGGAAATAGTAAAAAATATGTATAGTGGTTTTAGTGTAAAGGGACATGTGAATGATTTTATGTTGGAAAGTTTTACCTAAAATTTATTAGAAAGCTATATTATGAATTTAATTCTTAAAAAGATACCACTCTTTTCTCTCTTTTTTTTGTAGAATTATTAAAGCTAAGAAATCAGATGGCATTCTCTTTGTTTCACCGTATTAACAAATCTGCTGGAAAGAAGACAGTGCTTGCTCCTTTGCCACAAATAATTGAGGAATATCAAACCTGTAAATACTGTTCACAAATGGGCAACTGTGCTCTTTATAACAGGTAAACAAACTGTCTTCCAAAAGTATTATTTCAAGTTGAGTATGAATGCAAATCAAAATGGATTAGCATTGTTGCCTAGACTGGCATTGATGATTTCATTTTAGTTACTTTTCTTTAATATTTCCTTTTGTATGTAGTATTTCTAAAATGAAGGGAAAAGGGGAAAAAAGTACAGTTAGTTCATATTTTCTAGCAAGCTATATTTCCTAGGGAAATAATACTTTTAAAACTTTTTCCAAAAGTTTAATCTTGTTGCATATTAGTCTCTGAGAAAATGAAATAATTTTAGCACTTAAGAGAATTTAGTTAAGAAAGATGTGGTTTAAGCAATTGGAAACAATACAAGTCTTTCTAAATGATTTTTCAAGAAGTCTTCTGGTTGCTATTTTAATTTTAGATCTCTTATAGTTAGGTATTATGAAATTGGTTCACCCAGATGGAACTGTTTGTATAAAGCTATTTTTCTACAAATAGCAAGTTCACCAGCTAGCTATGAACAGCCATATATATTTATACCTTCATAGATCAACAGAAGTTCTGAAGGACACAAAAAAGTAGGTGTAAATATAGACCAGGAAATAAACTAAAATCAGAACCAAAGTTTTAATTCAGTCTGAAAGTTCACATAAGGTGCTTTAAGAAGTATTATAGCTAAGGATCCCTTAATGGCAGAGGACCGGGAAATCTGGGAAGTCTGGCCCTATAGTACAAGCACATTTCTTTGAAATCTTAGTGTTTTATTTGTGATCCTATAACATGTTTGTTTTTATATAAAATGTTTTCAATTATTAAGCAAAATCGATGCCCTAAACACTTCTCCATGTATTGTTGGCTTCTTAAGGGATAGAGCTAGGAGTATAAATATTGTCATTTTTTTTTTAAAATAACTCTTCCTTTTTTAAAAAAAAAAAGATTTATTTATTTTTATTTATTTCTCTTCCCTTCCCCCCTCCCCCAGTTGTCTGCTCTCTGTGTCCATTCACTGTGTGTTCTTCTGTGACCGCTCTGTCCGTATCAGTGGCACTGGGAGTCTGTGTTTCTTTTTGTTGCGTCATCTTATTGTGTTAGCTCTCGGTGTGTGCAGCGCCATTCTTGGGCAGGCTGCACTTTCTTTCGCACTGGGCGGCTCTCCTTATGGGGCGCACTCTTTGCGTGTGGGGCTCCCTTATGCGGGGGACACCCCTGCGTGGCAGGGCACTCCTTGCGCGCATCGGCACTGGGCGTGGGCCAGCTCCACATGGGTGAAGGAGGCCTGGGATTTGAACCGCAGACCTCCCATGTGGTAGGCAGACGCCCTATCTGTTGGGCCAAGTCCATTTCCCAATATTGTGATTTTGAGAAGCACAGTTGTTTAAAAAGCCAAAACTTGCTGCACATAGGAATGGAGACTAGGATATACCAAACTTAAGTTGTTGTTTGGAGGGAAAGTCATTAAAGGCAAAATAATGCATTATTCAGTTCCTTATGCATTTTATTTTGTTAAAACAGCATGTGGCTTATCAAATATTGAAATGACTTATAAAGAAAATTAGGGACTGTGGTTATGAGTTTTGATGATCATCATAAATGTGTACTTAATTTAGAAATACCTCATTTCATGAGCAGTGAAATGTTTCCCTTACGTTTTTAACTTGGAGCTTTATATTTAGAGCAGTCGAACAACAGATGGATTACAATTCAGTCCCGATTGGCTTGGTGCCCAAAATAAAAGAAGAAACCCAGCATCTGAAGCTTTCACACTTAGATTATTTCGGTCTTTGGTGTTTAATGTTGACCCTGGAGTCACAATCAAAGGGTAATAGAAAGAATCACCAAAATATATGGTTAATGCCTTCTTCAGAAATGTAAGTGGCCCATTTAATACAGTAAGACTTCAGTAATTTGGATTGGGAAGTGGGAAAGCATTTGGAATTTATGATAAATCCAGGTTGTGTAACATGTTAAAGACATGCCATTTAGTATACTTATGTCAACTCCAGTTGGCTATGAATGAATTGTTTCTAAGTGGAGCAACATTTCCACACCTGCTAAATGCTGGAAGCATTGTTAGTTCTTTTTAATAGGTTAAATATGCCTCATAAAATCTTATTTTAAAAATTCTTAGTACATCCTTTTTCATCAGTGATAACAGTATAAACTTGAATATATCTTAAGGTTGCATATTGGTAAAGTGCAAATTAATGAGGTTTTACTTAATTTTTAAAATGTTAGTATTTTAAAAGTGTATATTTTTAGTAAATTTTGATACAGATTCAAATTTTCTAAAGCTGGTCCATCTTGTTTTCTTCTTGACGTCCATTCTTTTTACAAGTTACTTGTAAAATTATAATTTTGTATATCTCTGCATAGTATTTTTAATGCAAAATTTACTTGTTTTAGTTCCATTTATTTTTTTTTCAGAATGACTTTATGATAATGTAACTTTAGAAATAAGGACTATTTCCTTATTATTAGACTTTAATGCAATGAAACATGACAGTGGAGCATGTTTACATAATTGTAGATAGGCTGCATAAGTACATTGAATATATCAAGTGAACATGCTAGCAAGCCTCTGAAGTTGTACAAATAGTAGTGCCCAAGAGATTGGGCATTAAAATGCCTAATAATTATTTCTTAGAAGCAATGGAATTATCGATTTGTTTGCCATTACTTTATTAACAATAATTTTAAATCCTCTTGTAAACACTAAAGAAATTGGATGTTTTCTTCACATCAGGTTCAAAAACAGATTGGTTTGTTTTCTGTAATGTTACATATGTCTGCATAGGAGGTGGGAGATAGTGCAGGATTAAAGTGCTGACACACAATTTGTTCAGATCCTGGCCTATGGTGATGAAACCAGGGAGTTGCTGGATAGCACTTATTTAGAAGTCTTGTTGAGAGATTATTTTAAAATTAGAAAGGAATGAATGTTTTACTTAGCATTTTGAACACTTTAAAATAAATTGTGGAAAACAATAAAATGACAGACCCAATGTTAGCAGTAGAGTTTCCAGGGGTCAGATGAAAGAATAAATTGTGGAAAAATGCAAATACAATACTAATTTATAGGATGAAAATGAAACTCACTCTGTCATTCTTTCTCTTTCATAGGGAGGAAAGTGGCAATTGCATTGGAAACCTGATTAGAATAGAACATGTAAAGACAGTTTGTGATGGACAGTATTTACATGATTTCCAGCGTAAAAATGGGGCCATCCCTATCACAAATCTAATGGCAGGCGACAGAATTATATTAAGTGGAGAAGAGAGAACACTGTTTGCTTTGTCTAGGGGATATGTGAAGGAGATTAACAGGACAACAGTAACTTGTTTATTAGACAGGTAATGAATAAACATTTACTTTTTTAAAAACAGCTTTATTAATGTATAATTCACATACTGCACAATTCATACATTTAAAGTGTACTGTTAAGTGGTTTTTAATATATTTACAGAGTTGCACCACAACAAATTTTAGAACGTTTTCATCACCCACCCAAAAAAAACCCTATGCCCATTAAGAAGTCACTCCCCATTTCCCCCTCCCCTCAACCCCTAGCAACCACTAATTAATTTTCTGTCTCACTGGATTTGTTTACTTTGGACATTTCATATGAATAGAATCATACAATATATGGTCTTTTTTGACTGGCTTCTTTCACTTAGCATACTGTCTTTGAAGTTCATTTCCACGTTCTAGCATGTATTAGTACTTCATTCTGTCTATTTATTAAATTTATATAACATAAAATTAACCATTACCCATTTTAAAGGGTACAATTCAGCAGCATTTGGTATATTTGCAATGTTGTGCAAATGTCACCTCTTACCTAGTTCTAAGGTATTTTCATCACCCTAAAAGGAAACCCTGTACTCATTAGCAGTCAGGCCCCATTCCCCCTTTGCTCCAGCTCTTGTCAACCATCAGACTGCTTACTGTCCCTATGGATTTACCTGTTCTGGATATTTCATATAAATGGAATCATATGATATATGACCTTTTGTGTCTGGCTTATTTCACTTAGCATAATATTTTCAAGGTTCATCCATGTTACAGCATGTATTGATATTTCATTCCTTTTCATGGCAGAATACTATCCCATTATGTGACAATACTGTATTTTGTTTATCCATTCACCAGCTGATGAGTTATTTTTACTCATATGGATATGTTTTCATTTTCCTTTTTAGATATCTAGAGTGGAATTGCTAGGTCATATGGCAACTCTGTGTTTTAATATTTTGAGGAACTGCCCAACTGCTAAACTTTTGTTTAGTACATTGTTCCATAGTACTGATGTGGGCATAATCTTATATGAGTCTCAAAACCACATGTATGGTGGGCAGGATAGATATTCTATGTTAGCTGTAAGGCTATTTCTCCTCAGCACTCTGGGTACTCACCATTTCATTTCCTTCTTTTTCTTTTTTTGTTTAAAGCAAAAAGTTTTTTGTTTGTTTATAGTCATGGTATAAAGTATATTTATCTTAGTAGAGGAAAGTGAGATGGTTTAAAGAAAAATAGTAAGTACTAGATTAGTTGGTATGAAAATCTGTGGCAGAGGTCAGTATCAATGTCCAAGCTCCCCATTATCCATACTTAACTTTCCCTGAACAGCCAACTTGGTTGTATTTCCCAGGCTTTCTTGCAATTAATTACTGGTGTGTCTTACTATTTCTTAATCTTTGGAGACAGCAGTTGGGGCTCAGTAATTGCTTAATAATGGCAATGGAAATGTCCAGGCATGTTCCTATACCAACTAGCAATTCCAGTTGAGTCATAACCAATCCCTAATCTGGGTTTCATGGTATGGGAGCATGAGCCACATATTCCTGTTGAATGTTAGAATTCATTGCAGATCTGGGAGTATTTGTTTAATGCCTGCTATGTGTTAGTACTGTGTGAGGAGTTTTTGTGGGCAATTATGTTCACATATTTTCAGCTAATATGACAAGTTTTGAATTGATGGGAACACGAGGGAAGACAGGCATTTGATCCAATTTTAGAAGGTTCAGGGAAGGCTTTTTGAAGGCCTGAAGAATCCTGAATCTTCATTCTATGGATTGTTAAATTAGCTCATGAAGCAACGTGAGAATAGCACACAGACAGAGGGAAGATTTTGAGTAAATACATGACGGTGTGACATGGTATGATATGGAGTATTAAGGAAAGAGCAGGTAGTTAATTATCTCTGGACAGTAAAATATATGGCTTGGACTGATTAGGAAAGTTGGATCTTATGTTACCATAAGAAGTTTTTGTTTTCTTTTAAACTTTTTATTTTTAATTGCGTTCAAACTTACAGGATGGGTAGAAAAACAATACAGACTCCATACAGAGAACTCCAGCATACTCCTATTCCCCTTATACCCAGATCTACCAATTTTAACATTTTAGCATTTTGCCATATTTACTCTATCATTCTATCCATCAATTTATCGATCCATCTTTTTTTATCCATCTATCTTTGTATCAGGCTGTCTCTCAGTTCATTTTCTGAGCACTTTACTGTAGGTTATATACTTAATGTTGCCGTGTACATGAACTCCCCATTCTCCCTGCTCCCCACCCCTGGTAACCTCACTTTAATTTCTGCCTCTGTGAACTTAAGTGTTCTCTGATATCTTCCTTGTAGTTACTATGGGGCTTAAATTTAATATGCTAATTCTGTGACAATATCGTTTACTTGCTATCACTTTAACTTCAATATACAGTGTACACAGACTATGTTCCTATACCCCTCCGTTCCCCCACTTTTATGTAGCTGTTCTTCCAAATTACATGTTTGTACATTTTAAGACCAAAACCATTGCTTTCTCATTAGATTTTATGCGTTTTCCTTTTAGGTCCTGTAGGAAGTTATTGTTTATCTGGGAAATCTTGCTCTGTCCCTAACTTTTGAAAGACAGTTTTATCAGATATAGAATTCTTGGTTGGCAGTTTTTTGCTTTCAGCACTGTAATATGTCCTACCAGTGCCTTCTTGCCTCCATATGAGGGCATGGGACCAAAGGGAAAGTGACAAGAAAGAATAGTACTGTGGAGCAGGGAGGGAACCCCAGGGAATACTAGGGATTGAGGGGAGATAGAGGAGTTGGAGAAGGCCTCAGGGAAGAGACCTGTGCTACAGTCTGGAGGAGAGAGGAGCCACATGCTCAGGATCCTTCTGGGAGCAGTGAGTCCAGGTTAGATTGCAAGGCCAAGTGAATTTTCAGCAAATGCCGGTCTCTGCTTATTAACTGCTTTGGCTTTGGTGACTTTTGCTCTCACCCTCTCCCTTTCCCCACCGCTAGGGCTTCATGCCATCTTTGATTGGCAAATATGAATTACAGGCTCATAGTCACATAAGAGCTGTCTGGTCCATTATTCTTTTAGCAAATAGCAACATACTTCTTATATTGACCAACTGATTATGTTGAGTGAAAAGCATTCATGTATATCTGTTTTCCTATTTTAGGAACTTGTCAGGACTCCCAGAACCAACTTTGTTCAGACTAGACCAGGAAGAAAAAAATTGTGATATAAATACTCCATTAGGAAATCTTTCTAAATTGATGGAAAATACTTATACCAGGTTTGTAACAATGAATGAATCTGAATTTCACCCCACTTTTCTAAAGAATATGATTAAAAGTATTTTTTTTCTTTCCAGTAAAAAGCTTCGAGATTTAATCATTGACTTTCGCGAACCTAAATTTGTATCATATCTCAGTTCTGTTCTTCCACATGATGCAAAGGATACTGTTGCCTGCATTCTAAAAGGTATCTATGATCAGTTCTTCTTGGTTCTTTTTATAATCACACTCTTTGTGAATTGCAAAATATCTAGTATTTTAATAAATTTGTAAGACTTGCAATTATAGTTTTTAGATAAAGTCTCTTTGGATGTAGTTTATATATTTATCCTTTAAAGTTGCCATGGTCTTTTCTTACTGTGAAAGATGTATTGAAGGAAAAGACTTATTTAGAGAGACTGTTCTTATAAAATACTTTGCTTATTGAAATTCAACATTTTTCTCCTGTTATTTTTAATTTAATTTAATTTGCTGTTACTTAAATTTAATTGTAGGTTTGAATAAGCCCCAGAGGCAAGCAATGAAAAAGGTTCTTCTTTCAAAAGACTACACCCTCATTGTGGGTATGCCTGGGACTGGGAAAACAACTACGATATGTACTCTTGTAAGGTTCTTTTCCTCAGAAATTTAAATATTTACCTCACCTACCTCTCACTTTAGGAGATGTGTTGTTTGATATAAAAAAGACTAAATTTTAATTCAAAATGTCTTTGAAATTACCTTTTTTAAGATGATATGAGAAATAGTAAAATTGAATCACAAGTAGCTGTAATCATGTTGTAGATTTCTTGCATTTAGAATTTGTGGTATAAATAACATTTTATGTTTTCCTTTCACTCAAAATGCTTAATTTTAATACATTAATAAAGTGTTATAATAATACCATGTAATTTTTGTCATATATTTTGGTTTTATAATATATACAAAAATTACTTGGCTCAGCTCTTAGATATTTTTCATATGAAGTTTTCTAATTCTGTTTGAAAAATATAAGCTTATCAAAACATCTGAAATTAAATGTAATGCTGCTTTTCTTTCTCTCACCCATTATTAGGTAAGAATTCTCTATGCCTGTGGTTTTAGTGTTTTGTTGACCAGCTACACACACTCTGCTGTTGATAATATTCTTTTAAAGCTAGCCAAGTTTAAAGTAGGATTTTTGCGTTTGGGTCAGACTCAGAAGGTACATCCAAATATCCAGAAATTTACAGAGGAGGAAGTTTGCAGATCAAAGTCCATTAATTCCTTAGCTCTTCTAGAAGAACTCTACAATAGTCAAGTAAGTACAATAATGTTATAATAATTCTGACAGTAATCTCTATAACCAGAATGAGGGAAGAAACAACATTGGGAATTTCAGTCATATTGACCAAATTTGCAAGTGATTAATTTATATGTAGTCCAGGACCAGTTTATTGCTGTATGGTTTACTCTTGCCTCTGAACTATGAAGTTTCTATTTCATTATAAAGGATTTCTTTTTCTAGTTTCAAATATCATGAAAACTATTAATGTTTAGGATGTTTTAGTGAGTTTAAATTGGAAGTAACAACATTTGAATGGTCTTGTAATGAATATTTCCAGGTTTTGATATAGCACCTTATTTTTATTTTTTAATGTCTATATATATTTTTATTGGGAGGACTTAACTGATGTTTTGTCTTTTTAAAAATCACCCTAAATAAAATTGAAGCCTGTTCCTTCAAGTCTAGTATACCTTTGTCAAATACAATATACTTTTGTCTTATATCTATACCAACTATTGATAAATTTTAAAGTGGCTAAGATACATGTCCAGTTGACATTTTTTTAAATTAAACTTTTTATTTTGAGATGTAAGAAATATTGCGGAGCGATCCTGTTTAACCTTTACCACATGGTAACGTCTTGCAAAACTGTAGTAAAATATCACCAGCATATAAAGACATAAAGACAGTCAAGATACTGAACAGTTTCATGCCACAGGATCCCTCATAGTGTAATTTTATAGTTACATACACTTCCTTCCTGTCCTGCCTTTCCTTAACTCCTGGCAACCACTTATCTGTTTTCAATTTTTATAATTTTTTCATTTCAATGATGTTATATAAATGGAATCACACAGTATATAACCTTTTGGGATTGGCATTTCTCACTCAGCATAATTCTCTGGCGATTCATCTGGATTGTTGTGTTTATCAATAGTTTGTTCCTTTTTATTGCTGAGTGTTATTCCATGATGTGGAC
The DNA here is from genome assembly GCF_030445035.2 of Dasypus novemcinctus. Lineage (NCBI taxonomy): Eukaryota > Metazoa > Chordata > Mammalia > Cingulata > Dasypodidae > Dasypus > Dasypus novemcinctus. The sequence continues at coordinate 77,349,614 of NC_080678.1, read as the reverse complement.
GCACCGTAGTTTTTTTAGCCATTCACCTATTGAAGAACATCTGGCTAGTTTCCAGCTTTGGACTATTACAAATGAAACTGCTATAAACATTTGTGTATAGGTTTTTGTGTAAACATCAGTCTTCATTTCTCTTGAGTTTAATTACAGGGTCATATGGTTGTTAGATATTTGGCTTTTTAAAAAGCTGCCAAACCGCATTCCAAAGTGGCTGCACCACTTTACAATCCCATCAGCAGTTTATGAGTATATGAAGTTTCTCTGCACCCTTGCCAGCATTTGGTCACTCTTACTCATTTTTGCCATTCTGATTATCTCATTGATTTTTATTTGCATTTTCCTAATAGTTAATAAGGTTTTCATCATTTGCCATCTGTATATCCTCTTCGGGAAATGCCTCTTCATGTCTTTTGTCCATTTTCTGTTTGGATTGTTTGGTTTCTATACTGTTGGATTTTTGTTTTTTTTTAAGATTTATTTATTTTCTTTTTCTTTACTTATCTGCTCTTCCCCCAGATGGTTCTTTCGTCTGTCTACTCATTGTTTGCTTGCCTTCCTCAGGAGGCCCCGGAAGCCAAACCTGGGACCTCCCTCACGAGAGGCAAGTGCCCAACAGCCAGAGCCACATCTGTTCCCCACAGGATGTGGGGTCTGCTGGCTTTTGGTTATCTGCTACTTGTTGCGGCCCGGGTGAAGTCTAGCTCATTGTGGCGGGAGGTGGCGTCTACTGATCTTCTTTTAGGAGGCACTGGGACCCAAACCCAGTACCTCTCATGTGGTAGGTGGGCACCCAAGAGGTTGAGCCACATCTGCTTCCTTATACTTTTGGGTTTTGAGAGTTCTTTATATAGTCTACACACTAGACTTTTGTTGGATATGTGGTTTGTAGAAATTTTCTCCCCCTCTGTAACTTACCTCTTCATTCTCTTCACGTAGTCTTAAGCAGAAGAGCAAAAGTTTTTAATTTTTATGAAGTCTAGCATGTCACTTTATCTTTTTGTAGATCATCCTTGAAAAAAATTTTTTTATTAGAGAAGTTGTAGGTTTACCAAACAATCATGCATAAAATGCAGGATTCCCAATATACCACCCTATTATTAACACCTTGCATTGGTGTGGAACATTTGTTACAATTGATAGTAGCATATATTTATAATTGTACTATTAAAGTACGTGGTTTAACCTAGGGTTTACTGTATAGCATAGTTCATGGATTTTATTTTAATTGTTAATTTAGTTACCATGTATACAGCCTAACATTTCCGTTTTTGCTCACAATCAGATCATGCTTTTTTTTTTTAAAGATTTATTTCTCTCCCGCCCCAGTTGTCTGTTCTGTGTCCATTTGCTGTGTGTTCTTCTTTTTGTCCGCTTCTGTTGTTGTCAGTGGCACGGGAATCTGTGTTTCTTTTTGTTGCATCATCTTGCTGCGTAAACCCTGTGTGTGCGGTGCCATTCCTGGACAGGCTGCACTTTCTTTCGCGCTGGGCGGCTCTCCTTATGGGGCTTACTCCTTGTGCGTGGGGCTTCCCTACGTGGGGGGCACCTCTGCGTGGCACAGCACTCCTTGCACGCATCAGCACTGCATGTGGGCCAGCTCCACACGGGTCAAGGAGGCCCGGGGTTTGAACCGCAGACCTCCCATGTGGTAGACGGATGCCCTATCCACTGGGCCAAGTCCGCTTCCCCAGATCATGCTTTTGATATCAAGTTTAAGAACTCTATCTAGCCCTAGATCCTCAAGATTTTCTCCTATCCTAAATGTTTTACAGTTTTACATTTTACATTTAAGCCCATGAACCAATTTGAGTTTTTTTGGTGTAAGATGTGAGATTTAGGTTGAGGTTCAATTTTTTGCCTATGGATGTTCAGTTGCTCCAACATCATTTGCTTCTGTTGACTTGATTTTGCACTTTTGTAAAAAACTGTTTGGGCATTTTTGTGTGGGTCTGTTCTCTGTTCTCTTCCATTGATCTGTGTCTCTCCCTCTGCCAGTAACATGCTTTTGGTTACTGTAGCTATATAATCAGTCTTGAAATTGGGTAGATTTCATTCCTCCCATTTTATTATTTTTCAAATTGTTTTAGTTATTCTACTTCCTTTACCTTTCCATGTAAAGTTTAGAATAATCCTATTTATATCAACCAAAAATCTTGTTGGGATTTTGATAGGATTTGTGTAAGCCTGCAAATCAGTTTGAGGACAGTTGACATCTTTACCATGCTGAGTCTTCCAACCTGTGAGCATGGTATATCTCTACATTTATATAGAATTTCTATTATTAATATCTCTTTCATCAGTGTTGTATAGTTTTCAGGATACAAATCCTATCTATGCATGTTTTATTAGATTTATACTTAAGTATTTCTAAAATTTCAGTATTCCCCTGTTCACTATTATTGTGTAGAGATACAATTGATTTTCATGTATTAATTTTCTATCCTGCAATCTTACTGAACTTATTAGTTCTAAGAGTCTGGATAGATTCCTTGGGATTTTTTACATAGTCATGTCATCTGCAAATAGAGGCAATTTTTTTTTTCTTCCTTTCCAATCCGTGTATGCCTTTTATTTGCTTTTCTTGACCTTCATGCACTGGCTAGAATTTGCAATGATGAGAGTGGACATCCTTTTTTTGCCAGCATTTAGTCTCTCACCATTAAGTATAATGTTAGTTGTAGGCTTTTTGTTGATGCCTTTTGTTAAGCTGAGGGAGTTCCTCTCTATTCCTATATATTTCTGAGAGATTTTATCAGTTTTTATGATGTTGAATTTTCTCAAATGCTTTTTCTGAGGTTAATATAATCATGTGATTTTTCTTCTTTTGCCTGTTACTGTGGTGAATTACTTATTATTTTCAAATATTGAACCATCTTTAGTCATAGTATTTAATTCTTTTTATATATTGGTAAATTCTGTTTGCTGATATTGTGAGAGATCTGGTCTGTAGATTCTTTGGACTGTTTCTGCTTGATTTGGGTATCAGGGTAATACTAGCATAAAAAATGAGGTCCATCTCTTCTGTTTTCCAAAAGAGATCATGTACAGTTGATGTTAATTCTGTAAACATTTGTTAGAATTCCCAGTTAAACCTTCTGAACCTGGAGATTGCTTTTTTGGGGAATTTTAATTTAAATAAATCAATTTTATTGAGACATATTAATAAAGCACAAAATCCATCCAAAGTATATAATCAGTGGTATTTGGTATAATCATAGTTGTGCATTCATCAATTCAATTATTAGAGCATTTTCATTATTCCAGTAATAATAATAAACAAAAAACAATCAAATGAAAACTCATCACCTCTTCATCTCTCTATGCTTCCCCTGCTGTACGTAGCTGCCATACTGCTTCTGTCTCTCTAGTTTATTTGTATTTATATTTTATATAGATGGAGTCAAGCAATATGTAGTATCTTGTGTCTAATTTCTTTCCCTTAGTATATTTCCTTTTTTTCCCCACCTTTACTGGAAAATTATTAATATATCACTATGTATTGGTGTCCGTAGTTTGCTTTGGTTGTATTTTCCCCAATATTAACATTTTGTAACATTAACATACATTTGTTCAGTTTCAAAGAAAAATAGTCTTATACAGTATTACCCATATTCATATTTCCCATGAGGCTTCACTATGCTGTACAGTCCCATGTTACATATTTTAGCTTTCCTTCTTATAATATACATGACCTCAGACTTTCCCTTTCAACCACTGACAATACCCATATAATAGCTCTGCTAGTTACAAATACTATGATTTGCTTTCAACTTTTCTATTCATTTCCATAGATTTACAAACACCCTTTTCAACCAGTTCTGCACAGATGAACCCTAAGCTTTCAATTCTTTAACCTCATTCTATTTTCTGGTGACTTGTATTCTAAGTATTAACTCCATGAGTTTACACAATATGCTTAGTTCATAATAGCAGACTCATACAGTATTTGTCCTTTTGTGTCTGGTTTGCTTCACTCAACATAATGTCCTCCAGGTTCATCCATCTTGTCATATGCTTCACGACTTCATTTCTTCTTACTGCTGCATAATACTCCATCGTGTATAAACACCACAATTTGTTTATTCTTTCATCAGTTGATGGACACCTGGGCTGTTTTCATCTTTCGGCAATCACGAATAACGCCACTATGAACATCGGTGTACAAAATGTCTGTTCATGTCACTGTTCTCAGTTCTTCTGGGTATATACCTAGTAGTGGTGTTGCTAAGTCTGTATTCAGCTTCCTTGGGAACTGTCAAACAGTTCTCCATAGGGCCTCTACCATTGTTCATTTTCACCAACGGTGAATAAGTGTTCCTATCTCTCCACATCCTCTCCCAAACTTGTAGTTCTCTGTCTTTTTAATTGTGGCCACTCTGATAGGTATGAAATGATATCTCATTGTAGTTTTGATTTGCATTTCTCTGATCACTAGTGATGCTGAACATTTTTTCATGTGTTTTTCACCATTTGTATTTCTTCTTTGGTCAATTGTGTTTAAGTCTTTTGCCCATTTTTTAATAGGGTAGTTTGTCTTTTTATTGTTGAGTTGTATGATCTCTTTATATATCATGGATATTAAACCCTTTCTGGATAAGTGATTGCCAAATATTTTCTCCCATTGAGTCAGCTACCATTTCACCTTTTTGATAAAGTCCTTTGAGGTGCAAAAGTGTTTAATTTTGAGGAGGTAGTATTTGTATAAGGTATGAGATAGGGCCCTTTTTCTTTCTTTAGGATATGGCTATCCAGTTATCACAGCGTATTTTGTTGAGTAGACTGTTCTGCCCCAGCTGGGAGGACTTGACAGTTTGGTCAAACATCACTTGATGTGAAGGTCTATTTCTGATTTTTTTATTTGATTCCGTTGGCCATTCTGTCTGACTTTATGCCAGTACCATGCTGTTTTTACCACTGTAGTTACGGGACATGCTTTAAAGCCTGGAAGTGAGGATCTTCCAACTTCTTTTTTAGGACATTTTTGACTATGGGAGGTCCTTTAACCCTTCCAAATAAATTTGATAATTGGCTTTTCCATTTCTGCAAAAAAGGCTGTTGGGATTTTTATTGGGATTGCTTTGAATCTGTAAATCAGTTTGGGTAGAATTGACATATTAAAGATATTTAGTCTTTCAGTCCATGAATATGGAATTCCCTTCCATTTACTTGAGTCTTCTTCAGTTTCTTTTAGTAATATTTTGTAGTTTTCTGAATAAAGGTCCTTTATGTCCTCAGTTAAGTTTATTCCTAGATATGTGATTCTTTTTAGTCAATATTATAAATGGAATTTTTTCCCGATATTCTCAGATTACACATCAGTCGTGTATTAATTTTGTATCCTGCCAATTTGCTGGACTTGTCTATTAATTCTAGTAGCTTTGTTGTGGGTTTTGCAGGATTTTCTGAATATCCTGGGTCATATCATCAGTGAAAAGTGAAAGATTTACTTTTTTCCTTTTCTATTTGAGTGCCTTTTGTTTTTTTATCTATCCTAATTGCTCTAGCTAGAACTTCTAGCACAATATTGAGTAACTTTGGTGACAGTGGGCATTCTTGTCTTGTTCCTTATCTTGAACACTTTGTTTTCCTTATTTGGAAAACCTTGTCTTTCACCATTGAGTAAAATGCTAGCTGTAGGTTTTTCATATATGCACGTTACCATATCGAGAAAGCTTCCTTCTATTCCTATCTTTTGGAGTGTTTTTCATCAAGAAATGCTGTTGCATTTATTGTCATATGCCTTTTCTGCATCAACTGAGAGTATCATGTGATTTTTCTTCTTCAGTTTATCAATGTGGTTTATGACACTAATTGATTTTCTTGTGTTGAACCACCCTTATATACCTGGGATTAAACTCACTGGATTGTGGTGTATCATTCTTTTAATGTGCTTATGGATTTGGTTTGCAGGTATTTTGTTGAGGATTTTTGCATCTATATTCATTAAGGATATTGGTCTGTAATTTTCTTTTTTTGTAGTATCTTTATCTGGCTTTGGTATTAGGGTGATGTTGACCTCATATAATGAGTTTGTTAGCATTCTTTTCTGTTCAGTTGTTTGGAAGAGCTTGAGCAAGATTGGTATTAGATAGTCTTTGAGTGATTGGTAGAATTCACCTGTGATGCCATCTGGTCCTGGACTTTTTGTCTTTGGGAGGTTTTTGATGACTGTTTCAATATCTTCACTTGTGATTGGTTTGTTGAATTCTATTTCTTCTATGGGTCAGTATAGGTGGTTCTTATGTTTCTAGGAATTTGTCCATCTCGTCTACATTGTGTAGTTTTTTGACATACAGCTGTTCATAGTATTCCCTTACGATTTCCTTTATTTCTATGGGGTCAGTAGTAATGTCCCCATTTTCATTTTTTAATTTTATTTACTTGCATCTTCTCTCTCTCTTTTTTTTTTTTTTTTGTTAGTCTAGCTAAGGGTTTGTTGATACTATTGGGTTGCTTTTGTTCTCAATTTCATTTATTTCTGCTCTGATCTTTACTATTTCTTTCCTTTAGCTTCGTTTGGGATTAGTTTGCTGTTCTTCTAGTTCCTCCAGGTGTGCAGTTCATTCTTCAGTTTTAGCTCTTTTTTTTTTAAAGTAAGTGTTGAGGGCTATAAATATTCCTCTCAGTACTGCCTTGTGGTATCCCATAGATTTTGATATGTTGTGTTCATTTACATTTGTCTCTAGATATTTTCTGAATCTCTTGCAATTTCTTCTTTGACCCACTGATTATTTAAGAGTGGAGTGTTTAATCTCTATATATTTATGAATTTTCCTTTTTTCTGACCTTTATTGATTTCCAGCTGCATTCTGTTATTATCAGAGAAAATGTTTTTTATAATTTCAGTCTTTCAAAATTTATTGAGTCTCGTCTGGTGACCCAACATATGGTCTATCCTGGAGAAGGATCTGTGCACGTTTGAGAAGAATGTATATCCTGCTGTTTGGGGGTTCAGTGCTCTACAGATGTCTGTTAGGTCTAGTTCATTTATCATATTATTCAAGTTCTCTGTTTCTTTCTTTATCCTCTGTCCATATGTTCTATCTAATACTGAGAGTAGTGTATTGAAGTCTCCAACTATTATTGTAGAGATGTCTATTTCTCCCTTAAATTTGCCAGTAGGTGCCTCATGGATCTTGGGGCACCCAGGTTAGGTGCATAAATATTTAGGATAGTTATTTCTTCTTTGTGAATTGCCCCTTTTATTAATTCATAATGACATTCTTCATCCCTTAAACAGTTTTACATTCAAAATCTATTTTCTAAGATATTAGTAGTGGTACTTCAGCTTCTTTTGGTTATTATTTGCATGAAATATCTTTTTCCACCCTTTCACTTTTCACCAAGTTGTGTCCTTACATTTGAGTTGAGTCTCTTGTAAACAGCATATAGATGGCTCATATTTTTTTAATCCATTCTATCAGTCTATGTCTTTTGATTGGGGAGTTGAAGCCATTAACATACAGTGTCATTACTATAAAGACATTACTTGCTTTTTTGGTCCTTTGGCTTTCTGTTGTCATATCTTCTTATTGTCTGTTTTTTTACCCTTTAATTTACCCTTCAGAATAGTCTTCATTTCTACACTCTTCACCAAGTCTCTCACCCTTGTTTTTTCCTTTTAGGCTGCAGCACTACCTTTAGTATCTCTTGTAATTCTCGTCTTTTGGTAACATACACTACCAGTTTTTGTTTGTGAAGACTTTGAATTCATTTTAATTTTTGAAGGACAGTTTTGCCAGATACAGAATTCTTGACTAGCAATTTTTCTCTTTCAGTACCTTAAATACATCATATTACTTTCTTCTCATCTCCGTGGTTTCTGATACAAGGTTGGCAGTTAATATTGAGGATCCCTTGTATGATACTTTGCTTTTCTCTTGCTGCTTTCAGAATCCTCTCTTTTTTTTTTTTTTTTTAAATGGTTTACTTTTTTAGAATTTTTTTTTTTTTTTAAAGATTTATTTTTTATTTATTTAATTCCCCTCCTCTCCCCCGGTTGTCTGTTTTCTGTGTCTTTTTGCTGCGTCTTGTGTCTTTGTCCGCTTCTGTTGTCGTCAGCGGCACGGCAAGTGTGGGCGGCGCCATTCCTCGGCAGGCTGCTCCCTCCTTCGCGCTGGGCGGCTCTCCCTATGGGTGCACTCCTTGCGCGTGGGGCTCCCCTACGCGGGGGACACCCCTGTGTTTATCTCTGATACTTTCCATTCTGTATCATAAGTGTCTTGGGGTAGCTCTGTTCAGAATTATTCCGTTTGGGGTGCACTGTCCTTGGATATTGATATTTATGTCCTTCATGAGGGTTGGAAAGTTTTTGGTCATTATTTCCTCAAATACTCTTTTTGCCCCTTTTCCATTCTTTTCTTCTGGGACACCGATAATGCATATGTTTGTGTGTTTCATATTGTCATTCACCTCCCTGAGACCTTGTTCCATTTTTTCCATTCTCTTCTTTTGTCTTTTCCAGTTTGGATGTTCTGTCTTCAAAATCACTAATTTTGTCTTTGAGCAATTTAAATGTGCTTCTATTTTTTTTTTTTTTTTTTTTGAGGTACCAGGTTTGGGGATTAAACCTGGTCCTTATATGTGGGAAGCCAGCATTCAACCACTGAGCCATATCAGCTCCCCTGAGTTGGTTTTTTCATTTACTTGCTTGTTGTTTGCTTTTTGTTTTTTAGGAGGCGCTGAGAACTGAGCCTGGGACTTCCCATGTGGGAAGCAGGCACTCAACTGCTTCAACCACATCCACTTCCCTCTAATCTTTTATTTTTTTAAAGATTTATTTTATTTATTAATTCCTCCCCAATTTCTCTCTCTCTTATAGGGATTTCCTGGCAGGGGTCTGTATGTTACTGCTGTTCTTTGATTCTTGGTTCAACCTGGTCTAAGTCTTTAGGATTATCTCGCTTAGTTGTTTAGATTTGAAAAATGGACCCAGTAATGGGTTGCAGACCTACTTCCAAGGGGAGGGAGGTTCTAAATGCTGGAAAAAGCCTCTCATTTAATTACTTCACTTGCACTTCCTTGTTCAGCCAGCAGATGGCTCTCTTTGCCACCATCTTAGTCCAAAGCCTTTTTGCAGTGTATTTGCTCCAACACTGAAGGCAAAATGTCACAGAGAATCCTGCCTCAAGGCTATTTAGAGCCTTCGTGGGCAGTCTTTCTCAGAGGCTATTCTCTACCCTTTGCCAGCAGCCCCCTCCCTTTCCCTGGATAGAAAATAATTCCTCTTCCCTCTGTGTCTTCAACAACCAGTCCCAGTCAGTAGGGAGGGTGTTTGAGAGGGTGCTCCCAAGACAAACAGTGACGCTTCCCCTCCTGGCCTGGAAGGGCTCATGGGACACAGCAGACCAAATTTATTGACCAAAAGCAGAGTCAGCCTTAGGCGGTGTCCTTCTATCTCCTGTTTGCATGTGAGAAGATCCCTGCAGCTCCGTCTGTCCTTAGCTGCTGGGCAGAGGCAGGAGCATTTAAACCTGTCTCACAGGAGTGTGCGGGGAAAGGCACCAGCAGCTGCAGCTACAGGTTCTACTCACAGTCTTTCCTCTGATACTCTTTTCCTTTGTCCCTCTCTCTTTTGGGCGGTGTCCAGCCTTCTCCTTGTGTCCCAAACCCTAGAAGATTTTTTTTTCCAGGCTGTTTTTGCTTGTCCTCTTAATTATTTTTTGGGAGAGAAGTTTGTTCTGTGTCTCCATAATCTGCCATATTCCCAAAAGTACAGGAATTTTTAATTTACGCATTCAAGGTCCTTAATAGTTACTGAGCTGTTCAAATATTCTGTTCTTATTGGTAACTTGTGATATTGTTTTTTGAGGAAATGATCTATTCTGTCTAAGCTGTCAGATATATGCGTTCATACTATTCCTTTATTATCTTTTCAATTGTCTTGATATCAGCAGGGTTCTGTCCTAATATTCCCTGCTTCATTCTTAATAGTAATAATTTGTGTCTTCTCTCTTTTTTTCTTTGTCAGTCTTCGTAGAGTTGGTCAATTTTACTGTTCTGTTCCAAGAACCAGCCCTTCGTTAAATTGATCTGCTCTGTTTTCCTGTTCTTAATTTCATTGATTTCTGCTGTTATCTTCATTTTTTCCTTTCTTCTGGTGGCTTTGGATTTATTTTGCTCTTTTAGGTTCTCGAGTGTGGAAGCTTAGATTATTGATTTGACACTTCCTCTTTTCTAAGTTGTACATTTAGTGATATAAATTTTTTCTAAGATTTGCTTTAGCTGTGTCCCACCAGTTTTGATTTGTTGTATTCTTGTTTTCACTCACTTTAATGTATTTTTTAGTTCTCCTTGAGACCTCCTTTTTCAGCCATGGATTATTCTGAAGTGTATTGTTAGGTTCTAAGTGTTTGGACATTTTTCCTGTTGTCACTCTGTTATGATTTTCCATTTGATTCCATTGTGGTAGGGGAATCACTGTTGCATGATTTGAATTCCTTTAAATTTGTTGAGGTTTTTTTTTATGCCCCATTTATAGTATGTGTTGGTATATTTTTCATGGGCACTTGAAAAAATGTGTATTCTCCTCTCTTTGGATGGAGTGTTCTATAGATGTTAATTAGATCCTCTTGGTTGATGGTGTTTTTGTTATTCTATATCTTTGCAGGTTTTCTGTATAGTTGTTCTATCATTTCTTGAAAGAACAGTATTGAAGTCTCCTACTATAATTGTGGATTTGTCTATTTTTCTTTTCATGTATCAGTATTTACTTCCCCTATTTTGTATCTCTTTTGTTTGGTGCATATACATTTGCAATTGCTAAGTTTTCTTGGTGAATTGACCCTTTTAGCATATATAATGTCCTTTTCTGTCTCTGGTAATTTTCCTTGCTCTGTTTTATCTGATATTAATTTTGCAACTCCTGATTTCCTTTCATTAATGCTCACCTGACTTATTTTTTTCATCCTTTTACTTTCAAAATGCCTATAATTATATTTAGTTTTTTATAGATAGCATATAATTAGTTTATATTTTTAAATCTATGCCAATTTATCTTTTAATTGACATGGTTAAACCATTTACTGTAGTTATGGATTTGTCTAGGGCTTGAGCATGCCATTTTAGTTTTTGTTTTCTTTTCTGTTTTTTGTTTGTTTGTTTCTCTTTTCTTTTGCCTCCCTTCCTGTGGAGTGCTTGAACATTTTTTAGAATTCCATTTTGATTTATCTATAATGTTTTTTAGTATATCTCTCTTTTTTAAGATTTATTTTATTTATTTCTTTCTCCCCACCCCTCATTGTTAGTGCTTGCTGTTTGTTATGTGCTTGTCTTCCTTTTAGGAGGCACCAGGAACTGAACCCAGGACCTCCCATGCAAGAGGGAGGTGCCTAATTGCTTGAATTACTTCCACTCTCTGCTTTATTATGTCTCTCATTATGTTTTTTTCCTTGTGTCTCTTGCTTGTCATCTTGTTGCATCAGCTTGTTGCACCAGTCCATTGCATCAGCTTGCTGCCTTGCTTGTCTTCTTTAGTAGGCACTGGGAACCAAACCCAGGACCTCCTATATGGTATGTGGGAACTCAGTCGCTTGAGTCACATCTGCTTCCAGTATATCTCTTTGTGTAGCTTTTTTAGTGGTTGGTCTAGGTGTTACATTATATAAACATAGCTTATTACAGCCTACTTGTGTTGTCATTTCACCTGTTCAAGTGAACTTAGAAGCCACATTGCTCTACACATTCCAGTTTATAATGTAGTTGTCTTAAATATTTCCTCAACAAACAACTACATCAAATAGTGTTAACAATTTTTGCTTCAACTGTTAAACATAATTTTTTTTAATTTGAGAAGTTGTGAGTTAACAAAACAATCATACCTACCATACAGGATTTACATACATCACCCATTACCAACACCTCACATTGTTGTGACACATTTGTTACAAATGATGAAAGGACATCATCATAACATTACTGCTATCTATAGTCTATAGCTTATAATTGGTCTGTTTTTTCCAACAAACCATCCTGTTATTAATGCCATGTATTAGTATTATGTATTTCTTACAGTTCATGAGAGAACATTCTTATATTTGTACTGTTAACCACAGTCCATCATTCACTATGGGGTTCACTGTGGTATATTGTCCCCTGCCTTGTATATCCCCTTCAAAGTGTATACTCACTGGCTCTTAATTTCATCACAGAGTGTTGCTGTCACCAGCTCAGTCCATTTCAGAATATTTTCATTACTCCATACTGCATATACCTCCCCATTATTGACCCTTTTAGCAGTGATATTGTACCTTCTTTGCCATTGCTATAAATATTACAATATTACTGTTTACTATTGTCTATGTGTTACATTAGTTATATTTATCCCTTGTAGCTTCATAATCTAAACATCTCATAATAGAGGAACGTTCTTGTATTTGTACTATTAACCACAATCATCATCCACCACTGAAATCACTATGTTATATAGTCCTTAGAAGATTATCCTTTAGCTTTCTTTCAACTGACTAACCTCCATAGACTACCCCTTTCAGCCATGTAATTTTGTTTTTTTTTAAGTAGATTCGGGGGATTGAACCCAGGACCTTCCTTGTACATGGGAAGCAGGCACTCAACCACTGAGCTACGCCCGCTCCCACCATATAATTTTGGGACGAAAGAAACAAAAAGGACAGTCTATTGTATTTGTCCATATTTTTGCTTACCATGTTCTTTCTTTCTGCCTGCTGTTTCAAGGTTCCTTCTTTTATCATTTTCTTTCAGCACAGAGAACTTTCTTTAGCCATTCTTTTAGCTTGGTAGGTCAGCTGGCAACAAATTCTTAATTTTCCTTCCATGTGATAATGTCTTGATTTCCCTTTCATTCCTGAAGGACATTTTTGCTAGGTATAGTATTCAGGTTAACACATCTTTTCTTTCACCATTTAAAAAATACTGTGCCATGTCCTTCTCATCTCCATGATTTCTGATGAGAAATCCATCAAACCATTCATTTGAGTTATTTTTCTTCTCTTGGTAAGGTGTCATTTTCTCTCGCTGCTTTCAAGTTTTTTCCTTTTACTTTAGTTCTCAGAATTTTAATTATGTATGTCCTAGAGAGGATTTCTTTGGGTTTATCTCGTTTGGGGTCCTCTCAACTTAATGAATTTGGAAAGCTTTTAGCCATTATTTCTTCAAATACTTTTTTTTTTTTATTTTTAAAAAATTTTTATTGAAGTATATCATTCATACATGAACACACCTAAACAATAAGTGTATAGTAAAGATTGCAAACGTAGAAAATAAACATACATAACATCACACGGGGTCTCATACATCACCCCTCCACCAACTCTTTGCATTGGTATGAAGCATTTGTTACAAAGTATGCAAGAGCATCATCAAAATATCACTACCAACTATATTCCTTATCTTACGTTTGGTGTATTTTTCCTCCAACCCATACTATTTTCTTTATGTTTTTGTTACAGATGTTGTGAACTTGCAAAACAGTCATAGGGATGTGTAGACTGCTTATACAACTCCACACTCTGGTGGAACATTTGTTACAGATATGAGATAATATCCATCTCTCACCACCAATCATGGTCCATAGCATACATTTGACACATTTTTTCCATACACCTCCGTTATCAACACAGTACAGCTTGGCATTGATGAAAGAATATTATAGTATTGCTGTTAACCACTGTCTATAGGTCACACCAATTGTAATTTTCCCATGTTTCCCCATATTCCCATCACCCTGCAATAATGATGTACATCTCCTCTAGATCACAGAAGGACTCTCTTGACCCCTCTCTTTCTCTTTTTCTGAGACTACAGATACAAAGATAGTCTCACAGTTTCCTGAGGCTTTGTTCATTTTTTTCCCCAATCTGTTTTTGCTCAGTTGTTCAGATTGTATAGTTTCTATTTTCCTATATTCCCGTTCGTATGGTTTTTTCCTGTCTCCTACAGTCTTTTGCTGAGTCCATCTGGAGAGTTTTTTCGTTTTAGTTGTCCAGTTTTCCACTTCTGAAGTTTCCATTTGTTTTTTTTTTATCTTCTATTTTTTTGCTGAGGCTTTTTATAATTTTTCATATTGGTTGTTGAAGTTTTTTATCAAGGCTCCTTTAAAATCTTTGTCAGATGATTCTAACATCTGTCATCTTAATGTTGGCAGGTTTGTCTTTTTTTGTTCAGTTTGAAATTTTCCTTATTCTTGGTATTATTAGTGATTTTGATTGAAACCTAAGCATTTTCATGTTGTTATGAGACTGTGAGTCTCATTTTAAACTTCTGCTTTAGCTGGCTTCCTCTGACCCTGTTTTAGTAGGCGAAGAGTATGCTGCCTCCTTACCACCAGGTGAGGAATAAAACCTACTTGGCCTTTGACATCCAGCGTCAGGGAGGCTCCTCGATATGGCTGGGCATGAGTGGAGGTCCAGGCTGACATTGCATGGCAAGGCCTTTCAAAAGTCCCAACTCTCTACTTGGTCTTCTCTGACCCTTCCCAGGCAAGGGTAGAAGTGTAGCCCCCACATTTGGCCTTTGACACTGGCCTTTGGTCTTTGCAGGAGTGGAGGCAACTTTCTCTGTGGTGTTGGCTTGAGTAGAGCAGTTATTGTGTAAAACTTTTCTGTCTTGCTAGGTTGTTCTTTTCCTTGTCCTTTGGCTAGAGAAAGTAGGCTTTTGTTGGGGACTTGTTTTTGGTCTGTGCCTATTCATGTTTCTGGGTTGCTGGCTTTTTCAGCTTCAAGTCTGGGATTTGTGAGGCAAAAAAAAAACAAAAAAAAAAACCCTGGAAAACTGACCACTGTTTCATCCCAAAGTTGCTAGTCAGTCTGTCTTCTCTCCATTTTTCATAGTCTTCCTACGTTTGTTTTAATATAATGCCCAGGAATTTTAGTTGTTCTTAGTGGGAGGAATAGGGGAAAGTACATCTACTCTATCTTCTTGAAAATGGAAGTCCTCAATGACATTTTCTAAAAAACTTCTAAATTATCTCTTAAATATTTCAAATTTTCATTTGTAAATATCCAAATGTGAACATTGTTCATAGTGTCTGAAAATTTGAGCTTTTTCAATTCTTAATAAAATATTTTTTCTTAAATTGTTGTGTACTATAAACATTTCAGAATTAAAATAGTACTGGAGGATTACTGTTAGGGGACAAAGTGTTTTTTTAATCTTGGTATCAAAAATCGGAAAAACAAATTACAATTCTTGTATATATTATATAGCTCTTCAAAATTTACAACTACTAAAAAAATTAAAAAAAGAAAGATTTGAAAATTAAAAAGAAAAAATAAATAATCTATTTTCTTTGATTTTAGCTTATAGTTGCAACAACATGTATGGGGATAAATCACCCAATTTTTTCCCGTAAAACTTTTGATTTTTGTATTGTGGATGAAGCCTCTCAAATTAGCCAACCAGTTTGCCTGGGGCCACTTTTTTTTTCACGGAGATTCGTGTTGGTGGGGGATCATCAACAGCTTCCTCCCCTAGTGCTAAACCGGGAAGCCAGGTAAGCAGGCATTTTAGTTTGAATTTTAAATTGGTTTCTCCTTAAGGGACAGTTTTAGTATACTGATAAGTCTGAATTTGATTTGTTGACAGAGCTCTTGGCATGACAGAAAGCTTATTCAAGAGACTGGAGCAGAATAAGAATGCTGTTGTACAATTAACTGTGCAGTACAGAATGAACAGGTATTTATAACAGTATCAGTTATATGTGATTTTCATGTTTGTTTTCATCTTCCAAAACTAAACTTATTTTTTGTAATTCCCTTAGTAAAATTATGTCCTTAAGTAATAAGCTGATATATGAGGGTAAGCTGGAGTGTGGATCAGACAAAGTGGCCAATGCAGTGATAAATCTTCCTAACTTTAAAGATGTGAAGCTGGAACTGGAATTTTATGCTGATTATTCTGAAAATCCTTGGCTGAATGGAGTATTTGAGCCAAAAAATCCTGTTTGTTTTCTTAATACAGAAAAGGTAAGAAAAAAAAAATTTTTTTTGTCCTATTAAAATTTTTCACTTTGCAGTGGTGTATGATCCATTAGAGATTATCAGCTATAAGGTAAAACTAGTATACTTCTTGTTCTTCAATGCAAAAAAATAAAACAGTCTTTTCTTTCTATAGACTCAGTATCTTTGGAAGGACATTTATTCTGGGAGTTATCAAAATTGACTTGTGGAAATGAAAAGGCAGTAAATGAACTCAAGGACATAATTATATTTTCCTAGTAATGAAATTGGCAAGGATAATACCAAAGGGCTGGGTACTGAGTGGGTGGAAGGCACAATAAATTGATGTCAATTTAAAGACCTATTTACAAACCATTAAAGAAAATTATTAAACAAAAATCCTCATTTAACAAAAATCTTTACGAGAACTTTAAATGACTTAATTTTTAGTTCTAGAAACTAAGAAGGAAGTTTTGACCTTATACTGCTATAATTTGTTTTATAGAGTGCTTCTTTACATTGATTTGAAAGTCTTTACATAAGTCAAATAAGAATATAGTGACCAATTATATCTATGCATAGTACTCTAAAATAATTATGTCCTTCGTTGTTATTAAGATGGTTGGACACAGCTCATGGTTTAAAATAGGGTCTGAACACATGTACCTTGATGTAATATCGGATATTGGCATAGCATGTCAGGTTCAAAAATTTGATTTTACCTTAACACATAGGGGCAGGCAGCCTCTGGGAAATTTATTCATGAAAACTCATCTCACAAATGACTGCTTTTACAAACCAAAATTCTAATTTATTAATTTTAATTTGCAATTATTTACCTTACAAAGGCCCAGGTAGTTAATTTTGCTCTTCTTTCTTAGCATCAGGATTCCAAGTATGGTGGAATTAAAAATAATCAAGGCAGTAGAGCAGGTGTAGCTCGGTGGTTGAGCACCTGCTTCACATATATGAGGTCCCGGGTTCAATCCCCATTACCTCCTAAAAAAGTAATAAAATAATCAAGGTTGCTTAGGGATGATATGGGAGCAAAATAGTACTTGGAGAGTTGATTACCAGGTGTGGTAGATCTTATCTGCTCTGCTGTATGCATTAAAAAGCAATAAGAAATTGGAAATAGCACAGATATTAAAGCGAGATGTAAATTTCAATCCTAGTGCCACGATTTATTGTGTGGTCTTCTTGGGCAAGTTATTTAGCCTTTCTGGCCTTTCATTTCTATAAAATTGGGGATCATAAAGTTTGCAGAGCACTTGGCCAAATGTGTGGTTGGCTTTCATAGAGATTTGGTTATTTTTTGTTTGTTTTTTGTTTTAAAGATTTATTTACTTATCCGCCCTGCCATTGTTTGTGCTTGCTGTCTGTTATCTGTGTCCATTTGCTGTATGCTTTATGTCTTCTCGTCTTCTTTTTAGGAGGCACCAGGAACAAACCTGGGACCTTCCATGTAGGAGAGGCACTCACTCATTTGAGCCACCTCAGCTCCCTGCTTTGTTGTGTCTCTCATTGTGTTTCTTCTTTGTGCTTCCTTGCTGCCCTGTGTCTCGTCAGCTCTCCATGCCAGCCCATCGTGCCAGCTCGCTGTCTTGCTCGCCTTCTCCAGGAGGCACTGGGAACTGAACCCAGGACCTCCCATGTGGTAGGTGGGAGTTCAGTCGCTTGAGCCACATCAGCTTCCCTACTTTCATAGATATTTGAGTCTGAACCAGAGCATGTTCTGAACGTGACTAATATTAATTTTTGTTCATTCTTTTACGTTCACGTTTTAGGACAAAGATAGGTAGTACAAACCTGGTAGGACACTGTCTGTGGCCAACTATGTACTTAAAATAATCTTAACATTAACGATTGTTTTACACGCAGGATGGTTTTTTTTCTTTGTAGGTTCCAGCACCGGAACAAGTTGAAAAAGGTGGTGTGAGCAACATAACAGAAGCCAAACTCTTAGTTTTCCTGACCTCGGTTTTTATTAAGGTAATTTAGAAAGTACTGTGAATTTTGAGATCTGATTGATATCAAAGTGCAGAGGCAGAGAATGTTAGGGCTGTAAGGAACTTAAGATCTGGTGTTAACCCTTGTTTGTAAGATAAGGAGACTAAACTGTGATTGGTTTTGTTTTATTCTGAGAAAAAAGTATCTAAGTCATGTAATTTTTATAATGGCATTTTGGGTTTCTATTCAGGACTTTTTGTAACATGAGACAATTCCAAACTTGTCGATACAGTGCCTCTATAGTCAGTATGATTGGGGATTGGAAACTCTTCTATGTAAGGGACAGCAGCAAGTAAAATATATTTCTTCTTACCTTTTTTTTTGGTCTGGTGTCATGGTTTATATGCTGTCATGGACATTTAAAAATCAAGTAAGCAATTACATGATGAGGGAATTATTTCATCAAGGGAAATATGGATATAAATTTACAGCATCTTCAATACTTGTATTGACTTCTTTTATAAGATAGGAAGATCTCTTATAAACATCAGTTGGGCATATAATGTAAACATTCAATTTAGTAAATTCAGTAAAACTTAAAAAACAAATAAATTTCCATTTTATGTTGTATCCTTTTCTATTCAGGCTGGATGTAATCCCTCTGATATTGGTATCATTGCACCGTATAAGCAACAATTAAAGAACATCAACAATTTATTGGCACGTTCTTCTGTTGGGATGGTTGAAGTTAATACCGTAGATAAATACCAAGGAAGAGACAAAAGTATCATCCTAGTATCTTTTGTTAGAAGTAATAAGGATGGAACTGTGAGTTAATTGTATTTATTACTGATTTGTTTGGGGGCATTTTAAACATTAAAGCTTCCTAATTTATTTCAAGTGTATAGGTAACTCCAGGGTTTGTTTTGTTTTGTCTTTTGTCTTTTTACTCCCTTTGATTGGTTTTTCTTGGCTATGTAATACATACCTGTGTATAGACATACAATTAAAAATTCTCCCTCCTTTGTCCCTCATCTACTTAGTTTCTACTATCTCCTCAGAGATAATCACATTTTTTGTTTCTTTTATAACCTGTGAGAATTTTTTTGTGCACTTAGTAGTGTAGTCTGGAGCTCTTTCCATGTCAATACACAAAGTGTGATTATTTTTTTCAGATGCAGTTTTTCCATTTTATGGATATGTCAGTGTATTCTCATCTCTCCCCTGAGTCTTTTTTGATTTTTTGTATTACTAGTACAAACAATGCAACAAATGAATGGAGAAAGCAATTATTTTTATTATGTGTGTTTGTTAATTTAATTTTTAAATTTTAAATTTTTTATTACCCCCCCCCCATGGCTTTTTGCGGGCTGTCTGCTCTCTGTGTCCATTTGCTGTGCACTCTTCTGTGTTTTTGCTTGTCTCTCTTTTTTGTTGCATCACCTTGCTGAGTCGGCTCTCAGCGGGGGCCTGCGGGCCAGGTATCACTCCGTGGCCTGTGGGCGACCGCCTACCCTCACAAGGAGGCCCCAGGACGCAAACCCAGGGCCTCCCATATGGTAGAAGGGAGCCCAGCTGATTGAGCCATAGCCAATTCCCAACCTATTTGTTAATTTTAAATTATAGCTGGGTATAACACACAACATAATATATTTGTAGTTGGCATGGGTAGATTTTCCAACTACCTAGAATTTTTAATGTGTTGATGAAGTATTTTAGCAATCCATGTTTTTAAAACTAGAAAAATAGTTCAAGGCAAATCATGTTCTTTGTCAGAGCAAAGTGAAACGATTGAAATATATATAATCAGAAAACGAATTGAAGATTATATTTCTTACAGCTTGGTGAACTCTTGAGAGATTGGAGACGTCTTAATGTTGCTATCACTAGAGCCAAACATAAGCTCATTCTTGTTGGATGTGTCCCCTCACTAAACTGCTATCCTCCTTTGGAGAAGCTATTTTCTCATCTAAATTCAGAAAGATTAATATCCTTTTTGTTCTTTATATGATCATATTTGATTGTGCTGTTTTGTTTACCTTTTTTATGTGCTTGTATAAATTGTGTCCTGTGTTTTCCATGGATGCATTTCAAAGATGAGATTCTACAAAAGAAAGAGAAAACAATTCACAGGAAGTAAGGTTAAGCAAATAATGAAATGAGGTGATAGTGATGGGTAGTTTGTGAAATGAGAAGGGGAAAAAGAGGGACTTGATCTCTTGCTCCAAAAACCATAATCCCTGCACATCTAGGAAAATTCATAATCCCTTCTGGTCCCTCTCACCCTAAATTAATAACCTTTTTAAATCCGGGACAAAGGATTGTGTTAGAAAAAAAAAAAGGAAAATTATTACTTGTCATTTTGTCATTTAGTAGGTTGTTTAAAAAAATAGATAATCTTCGAAAGAATTTATATGAACATCTTAGGTTAAGATAAATAAACCTTATTGCTTATGTACATAGTGATCCATAGAATAACAAAAGGATATATATATACACATATATATATTTAATATATATAATATATATATATTTAAGCAGTCTTATAACCAAATTACAAAATGTTAAGAATAATGTCATGAAATGTTTTGGGTAATTCCATATTGTGTTAAATATATCTTCCTTAATTTATTTTACATCATTGATCTTCCACCAGGAGAACATGAAAGTCTTGGTTACATACTGGGTGAATTTCAAAGAGGATAAAGCACTATTTCCCTTGCCTTTTTCATATTTGGGCAGTGGTCATCTCTAGCTGGTGCAAACTATTTGTAACTTGGGTATGCTGTAAAATCAGTGTCTGCTGAGACTGTGAAGATCTTTCTTACTCAGAGGGTACAAAATGCAGTCTTTCAGAGTTCCAGTTTTGTGTTTTTTATTTTTTTGTTATAATCTTGTTAAAGTTCTATCACTATACAAAATTTAACACAGTATTTATTTTTAGTTCAATTCTACCTAAAACTGTGAAAAGTCTATGTTTATAGATATTATGTATTGTTGTATGATAAATTTTTACCAGCTTTAAAGATGAATTACATTTGAATTTGAGACTTAAACACTTAAAAATTCAGCACTAACAAAAAAAAAGGAAAAAATTCAGCACTAACTTGGTTTTGTAGATTTTATGATAAGAATTTTATCTGAAGACTGGATAAAGAAAGTGATTTGTTTTCATCACTTAAGAATAATCTTGTGATGATGAGATCATTTCTATATTTCTAGAAACTATTTTGCTGAGATTTTCCCTGGCTTTGCTTTCTGCTATCAAATGTGTTTTCACTTTAAATCTAGCCTTTTAAGTTATGATTTAGGAATTCATTACTTTCAATTAATACCCTGTTCCTTCTCCCCCCTTGTTATTTACACTATTCCTGAGTAGATTTGGGTACAAAAGAAAATAATTCTTACTCTTGTTGTGAGAAGAATTTTGTTTACTGAATTTCAGATGGTAAATTTAAAAGCTATATCCCTATATTCAGCTATTCATGTTCATATGTCCCTTTGTCTTAGGACTTTACTCAATTTTCTCTTTTTGTGTAAAGATGATTGTAAAACAATGTCATGTATATGATGACAGATTTTAACCTCAGTGTTTTCTTCTTCTTGAGGGAAATCCTCCATTGCTCTCAAGATTTATTCTGTTTTTAAAATGACTGTTAAACATATTAAGGTTTCTGCTTCTACCTCAGATGTTTACTATTATACTATTATTATTATTACAACTACTTGAAGTTTTCTTTAAATAAATTGTTTTCTACTTTTGGATCTTACAAGAGTCTGGCCTTTCAATTATTTGAATGAGGCACTGTGATTTGGAGGCTTGGGGAATTCAAACCTGGACAACACTTCTGTGGAGCTCATAGTGCAGTACGAGTGTGGCACCGTCCATGCCGAGGACTAAGACGGCAGTGACTATGGATCACTAACCTTATGGACGCTCAGCTTGTGCAGTCCCCAATCAAAAGCACCCTAGCCTAGATAATGCCTTCCTTGAAGTGAAAGCCATGTTGTGAAGACAATGTAGCCATTCCAGTGGCCCCGATCCTGACTCAATTCAGAGTTTCTGCCTCCTGATCTTTCCCTCTCCCTCTCTTCTCTGATTTCCTTTATTTTCCTCCCAATCCATTACTCTCTGAAGCAGGACATCTCCAGAGTTCTATGCTTTTTCTCTTCTCTTTGGGCACTCACTAGTTTCAACCATCACCTGTTTGTGTGACTGTTCATCAAATCTATACTCAATTTGATCTATCAAGTCCTAGCTCATGCCTTCACAATATTCTGTGGGCACTT
This sequence comes from Dasypus novemcinctus, assembly GCF_030445035.2. Classification (NCBI taxonomy): domain Eukaryota; kingdom Metazoa; phylum Chordata; class Mammalia; order Cingulata; family Dasypodidae; genus Dasypus; species Dasypus novemcinctus. Next base: position 77,327,463 of record NC_080678.1, on the reverse strand, counting down.
GAGACTTAGTACACACAAAACTGATGTTTCATATTCATCTAATGCCTTCCTCCTGTGATCCCCATTTCTGTAAATGGCAATCATTACAGATTTTAGATCATGAAATTTCTTTGTAAAATCACCCCTTCCTAATAACTACTGGTAATTGGGTATATGATGATCTAGACTGGTATTTAAAAAACAGAAATTACCACAACCACAGTAAAAAATAGATTTTACAGTGAGTCATTGTAGATATATGTGTGTGTGTATAAATGTGGAATAATACTTTCACAAAACAGTATTCACCCTTCTAGTATTTCCATTCTATCCCAGTAAAAAATGCTGGTTGCAATCTGTTATACTGCTTTCACTTCCTACTAATAGTTTGGAGTACATAGTTTGTAACATAAATTATTCTCTAATTCTTATTTATACATTTGTCATAACTTTACTAATCTTTTTTTTAAAATTTTAAACTTTTTATTATGAAGTACTTTGAGACTTACAGGACAGTTTGAAAAATAATACAAACCACATACAGAGAACTCCAACATAACCTTTATCCCTCCATATACCCAATCTACCAATTTTTAACATTTGCCATATTTGTCATATCATTCTGTCCATCATTCTATCAATCAATCTGTCTGATTGTCATTCTGTCTATCCATCTGTCTACCATTCTATTTTCTGAATACTTGTGTGTAGATTGTACTCATCATGCTCCTTGAACGCTTAATACTGCACCTTAAGTGCACTTATCAAGTTCAAGAAATTTAACATTGATACAAAGTGTACAGACTATATTCTAATTTTTTCATATATCCCAATAATGTTCCTTTGTGTCTTCTCTCCTTCCTGTTTTTTTTTTTTTTTTAAAGATTTATTTATTTATTTAATTCCTCCCCCACCTCCCCCGGTTGTCTGTTCTCTGTGTCTATTTGCTGCGTCTTGTTTCTTTGTCCGCCTCTGTTGTCGTCAGCGGCACGGGAAGTGTGGGTGGCACCATTCCTGGGCAGGCTGTACTTTCTTTCACGCTGGGCGGCTCTCCTTACGGGGTGCACTCCTTGCGAGTGGGGCTCCCCTACGCGGGGGACACCCCTGCGTGGCAGGGCACTCCTTGCGTGCATCAGCACTGAGCATGGGCCAGTTCCGCACGGGTCAAGGAAGCCCGGGGTTTGAACCGCGGACCTCCCATGTGGTAGACGAATGCCCTAACCACTGGGCCAAGTCCATTTCCCTCTCCTTCCTGTTAAATGCCAACCAGGATTGTGTATTGCCTTTAATTGTCATTGTCTTTTTGCTTTACTTTTTTTGTTTTTTGTTTTTTGGGTTGGGTTTTTTTGGTTTTTTTTTTTTTCTTTTTTTTATTAGAGAAGTTATGAGCTTACAAAACAGTCATGCATAATGTGCAGAATTCCTGTGCATCACCCCTCCACCAAAACCTTACATTGTGAAACATTTGTTACAGATTATGAAAGAATTGATCATACTATTACCACTATGGTCCATAGCATACACTTGGTATATTTTTTTCCATACATGCCCGATTATTAACACTATGTATTACTTTTGCACATTTGTTATAGTTCACCACATAGCATTAACCACAGTACATTTTCCACCACATGGTTCACTGTGATATACAGTCACATGGCTTGTACAACGTATCCAAAGTGTAGTCAGTGGCTCTCTCATCACAGAGTTGTGCAGTCTTTGCCCTAGTAAATTTTTGAACATTTTCCTTAGTCCAAAAGAAAAAAATCCCATACACTCCTATTATTGACCATTAGTGTTGATATAGTGCCTTCTTTGACATTAATGCGATAATATTGCGCTTAACTGTAGTCCATAAGTTACATTAATTGTATTTTTCCTATGTACCACTATATTCTTAACTACCTTGTAATAGTGACATACATTTGTTCTAATTCATAAAAAAATTCTTGTATTTATATTATTAACCACAGTCCTCTTCCATCTCTGGGTTTACTATGTTATTCGGTCCCTAGATTATTCTCTAACTGTTTCAATTGATATTTACATCCCTAGACTACCCTTTCCAGCCACAATCCCATTTATAAACCAGCCGTGTTAGTTATACTCACTATAATGTGTTACCATCGACTTTATCCATTTCTACTCTTCCATAGTCAAGGTAATTGAAAATCTACGTATGTTAAGCAACAATATCCCTTCTCGGTCTTCATCCTGTCTCCTAGTAACCCATAGTCTAGGTTTAACTCCATGTGTTTATTCTTTGTATTTAGTTCATATTAGTGAGACCATTTATTATTTGTCCTCTTGTGTCTGATTTATTTCACGTAGCATAATGTTATCAGGGTTCATTCATGTGTCCCAATTTCATTTCTTCTTACAGCAGTACAGTATTCCATTATTTGTATATACCATATTTTGTTAATCCATTTCTTGGTTGATGGACACTTGGGTTGTTTCTGTCTTTTGGCAATTGTGAATAACACCACTATGAACATCCATATGCAAGTGTTTGTTCACAACACTGTTTTCAGTTCTTCTGGATATGTTCCTAGTGGAAGGATTGCCAGATCATATGGCAGTTCTGTATTTAGCTTCCTGAGGACCTGCCACTGTCTTCCACAGAGGCCACATCATTCTACATTCCCACTAACAGTGAAGGAGTGTTCCTAGTTCTCCATGTCGTTTCCAGCACTTATTTTCTGGTTTTTTTTTTTTAATAATGTGAGGTGTGAGATGATATCTCTGTAGTTTTGATTTGCATTTCCCTAATATCTAGTGACATTGAACATTTCTTCAAGTGCTTTTTTGCCATTTTTATTTCCTCTTGGGAGAAATGTCTAAGTCTTTTGCCCATTTTTAAATTGGATTGCTTGCTCTTTTATTGTTGAGTTAGTTACTTTACTTTTATTGTGGGAACATATATACAACATGAACTTTCCCATCTCACTTACCCCCAAGCATGCCAGTAAGTGGGATTAATCACATTCACTACGTTGCAGTACCCTCATCCCTTTCCACTATTAAGACTTTTCCATATCCCCAAACAAATGCTACACCTGTTTACATTAACTCCCCATTTTCCCTGCCCCCTCCCCTGGCAAACTGTTTTCTTAATTTCTGTTTCTATGAGCTTGCATATTCTCTGATATTTTATTTATAGTTACCATGGGGCTTAAATTTAACATCTGAAATCTAATAATCTTGTTTGCTTTGATACTGTATTAGTCTGCCAAAGAGGTGCCAATACAAAGTACAGAAATCTGTTGACTTTTATAAGGAATATTTATTTGGGGTAAAAACTTACAGTTATAAGGCGATGGAAAGTCCAGCTCAAGGCACCTTAAGAGGCACTTCCTCTCCAAAGTCAGCTGCCACATATTGAATCAAGATGCTGGTGATCTCTGCCTGGTCTCTCATTCCCTTCCAGGCTTCCTCTTCCTCTTGAGCTCCATGGGCCCAGCCTCTTGAGGCTTCATGCTTAAGCAATCCTGTAGTCCTCTCTCTCCTGGCATAAGGCTTATTTCTTTCCAGGACTTCTCTATCAGTCTCTACTGTTCTGGTCTCTTCCCAATTTCAGCTGTAAGCTGTCAGGTAGAATGGCTCATCTCTCCCAGGGGCCTCAGCTATTTGAACCATCTCCTTTCTGTCACATGGCAGGACCAAAAATGATAAGAGTTCTCTCTTCCTGTGTGTCTGTCAGTGTAAGTCCATTTATATCAGATGCAGCAACCTAAGTCTGATTTGATGCAGTCAAATCAAAGCCCTAAAGCAAACTTACCAAGTAATCTACTCAAAGGCCTTCAGCTGAATTAAGTGTAATCAAACGGTATCACTGTTAGGCCCAGGGCTCCCATCCTGCCCTACCCCCTCATCCCCCCTCCTTCTCCCCCTTCCTGCAGGTGTGCATTCCTAAATGATATAGAACCAGAGCTTCTGCCCCTGCTCCCTCCCAGCTCCTTCCCTAAACATTCTGGTCTGATAGTAGCAACCCACATCTGATGGATGCAGATGGAACTACAGAGCCAATAGGAATGATCTTATCCCAACCTTAAAACTGCAAAGCTAGCATAAACCATCACAAACTAGCCCCTTTGTAGTCTACCCCAAGACAAGTTATAAATACCCCCCTCCCCCTCCTTGCCTACTGGTGTCTATTCTAGACTCAGCCCACCTGCTCAGCTCTCTCTCATTAAAAGCTTTAAAATAAATAAATAAAAGCTTTGTTTAAACTAACCTCAGCTCCTGGTCTGATTGATTGATTGACTGGTTTCCCTTCCCCCCATTGTCTGCTCTCTGTGTCCATTCACTGTGTATTCTTCTGTGTCCATTTGTATTCTTGTCATGTGGCACCGGAAACAGTTGCTTTTTTTGTTGTGTCATCTTGCTGCGTCAGCTCTCCATGTGTGGGCAGGCTGTGCTTTTTTTCATGTGGGGCTGCTCTCTTTGCAGGGTGCACTTATTGCGCGTGGGGCTCCCCTACGCAGGGGACACCCCTGTGTGGCACGGCACTCCTTGCGCGCATCAACACTGCACGTGGGCCAACTCCACACAGGTCAAGGAGGCCCTGGGTATCGAACCCTGGACCCTCCATATGGTAGGCCGACGCTCTATCTGTTGAGCCACAACTGCTTCCCTGGTCTGATTTCTAAGACACCTCTCTTCCTCAGCTTCCCGTTGAACCTAACAATCACACCCAGAGGAACAGATTTAATTTACAAACATAATCTTTCTCTTTTTGGGATTCATAAAATAATCTCAAACTGCCACAGATATACCAATTTAACTACTTCAATAACATACATAAACTATGTTCTTATACCCCTCTGTCCCCCTACCTTTATGTACTTCTTGTCACAAATTACATATTTATCTGAGCTCAATACCATTGATATATCATTATATATTTTTTTCAAAGATTTATTATTTTTAATTAATTTATTTCTCCCCATCCCCCTCATTGTCTGCTCTCTCTTTCCATTCGTTGTGTGTTCTGTGTCTGCCTGTCTTTAGGCAGCACTGGGAACCTATCCTGGGACCTTCCAGAGTGGGAGAGAGGTGCTCAACCTCTTGCGCCACCTCAGCAGCCTGGTCTGTTTTGTCTCTTATTGTGTCTCCTCTGTGTCTCTTGTTGCATCATCTTGCAGCACCAGCCTCCGCTCACAGCCTCTGCTGTGAGGGCCAGCAATTCTGCATGGGCCAGCATTCCACTCAGGCTAGCTCGCCGTGTGGGCCAGCACTCCCGTGTGGGCCAACTCTCTGCTGGGGCCAGTTTGCTGCATGGGACAGCTCGCCTTCACCAGGAGGCCCCAGGAATTGGACTCTGTACCATATGGTAGACAGGAGCCCAATTGCTTTAGCCACATCCACGTCCCTATCATTATATTTTATGCATTTGCCCTTTATTTACTATAGGAGGAAAAAGTGGAGTTACAAATAAAAATACCATATAGTACTGGTATTTATATTTACCCATGTCATTATCTGAGATCTTCATTTTTTTTTTGTACAGTCTCTAGTTTATTATGAGAAGATTGTTCCAGTATGTACAAAGGAACAAAAAATATCAATCTCTCACCCCTTCCCCCATTGCAGCCTTAGCAGTGCTCCTTAGTGATACCTGGAAGAAAGATCTTTCCCCCAGGCAAATGACTCTTTGCAAGACTGCTGAGGTAACAATATATATTACAAATATATTTTTTGAGGCAGTGCAATAAAGCTATTTCAATACCAGGCAATTTAAATATCGTCTTTACAGATGGGTATATATTAAGACCCAAAATAAAGAAGTCCCAGCCAGAATCAGGTCAGTGGTTCTTCCACTCTACTAGTGGTACCTATCAGAATTATTGGAGAGGTTTTCAAATACTATTCTTATAGGGCCTGCCCCAAATCAGAAGGTCTGGGGTAGAGCCTGGGCCTCTATCCTTAAAGAGCTCCCAGTGACCCTGCTGTGTGTCCTAGATTGCAGAGGAAGTTGAATGTTCCGAGAGTACTGAAAAGCAAAAGATTAAATTATTCCTTTTCTTCCCTTTTTAAGTAGTTGTTAAAACCAGATACATACAAAAAAATACCATTCACTTTTTAAAATAATCATATGGTGCTATACTTTCAAGAGCCTAATTTTACTTTAAAGCTTCATGCTGAAGGCAAACTAAAGATTTTATGCAATAAAATCACACATTAGGGGAGCTGTTGTGACTCAGGGTTGGGCTCTGGCTTCTCATATATGAGGTCATACAAGGTCCTTCTTGGATTCAATCCCCAGTCCTGGTACCTAAAAAAATAAAATCACACATTAGACTTCATGAATGAAATAACTAGATATCAGAAAAACAACTCACCGTAATCCCCCTTTGTCATGAGGCAGGTAGCTCTGGTCTGCCAGAAAGTCATAAAATGAGAGAAGAGACGGTAGCAAATCAATGGACCAAAACCTTATGGTTGAGAGCAGACGACGGCGGGGGTGGGGGGGATAAAAATTAAAAAATCTTATGATAAAGATGCCAGTCTGGATTATCATTCCCCCTGTCCCCCCACACACACCCAGAGGAAAATTAGCCCATCTGAGTCTAGTTACACCTAGACCAGCATGGACAGCACTTCATCATATGTTAAAATTGAAAGCATCACTTCACATCCATCATCAGTGGTCAAAGTAAGCTGGGGGTCAGAGGGTGAAAGTTGTTTTTCCTTGAAAAAAGAAAAGTGGTAGGGTGTATACAATTTGTCCTTCACCAAAGGTAAGTTGAAGAATTGTTTTGGGTGTCACTGAGAGTGGCATAATGGCTGTTCCTCTGGATTATTGGAAATTATTCTTAAAATAAAAACGCATTAGAGCTCAATAAAATTAAGTCAGAGGTCTCCTTTTTCTTGACAACTCAGCCAACTCTTCCCTGATGTGTTGTATAGAAACCTCATCTCTTTTCGGCTCTGCCTGCTTCGGTGCTTCCTGGAAGATCTCTCTTGCTTGTATGTATCTTTCTCTGTGCACCAAAATTGCAGCTAGATTGCTGAGCACCATGTGTAGCTCATGATGTTTTATCTGTCATGCCGGATCGGATGCCCTTTGCACATAAATGTAGGCCTCTTCTAAGTAGCCCTGAGCATCCAGAGTTGTGGCCAGGTCACCCATCAGCATGATTGTCTGTGGGTGTCTTTCTTGTATCTCTTTGGAAAGCTGTAAGGTTTTTCATACATCCTTTGGGCCTGTGATGACTGCTTGGAAAATAGAAGGTAGTGAGCATAGGCGTCTAAGCACATGCCAAGGAGGAGGAGGGTGTTGGCTTTCTCTTCCCCTGACATAATGTCTTCTGCTAACTTCTTTTCCCTTTCAATTTTTTCCTCTAGATTTGAAATGCAGAATTCTTAGCCAGCAAGAGTAAATTCCTGTCTCTTCTGTGTGGAATAGTTTCTGGCCAGCTTTAAGGAGATTTTGATTGTCTTCCTACTTCATGCCCCCTCCAAGCAGGTAACTCATTGTCACTTTAAAAAGTTTCTCTACATTTTCAAACTGACCCTGCATAAATGCTAAATTGGTCAAATCATGAGTATAGGTGATGGCTGCCTTGTCATGGCTCTGATAGGCAAGAAGAAGAGTGTCATGCAAAATCCACTTAGCCCCTTTGGGCTCATCTTTCATGATGCTCAACTTGGATCGCTTCAGCAAGTGGATGATCCTGGCGTTGGCCTCGTCCACTGCATCCTGGGCCCTGGCCCTGCCTGCTACCTGCTGTTCCTCCTCCTTTGCTGCAGCAGGCCTCGAGAACCAGGTGAGAGCTGCCAGCAGTGGCAGGAGGTCTGGGCCTGAGCCATGGGGTGTGATTTGGAATGGCAGCGCCTCCACCACAAGCCGCGGGCTTCCTGTGGTGGCTGGGGACAGGAGCGCCAATCAGCCCCAGTACCGCTGCCCCATGGTCTGCAGGAGGCCCCCAGAGATATTTGTTTCTTCATGTCACTTTAGTCGATTGTCTATTTCCTTTCCTTTCAACCTGCAGAACTCTGTTTAGCATTCATGTAGGGCTGGTCTCTGCCAAAAGTATTATCTTCACCTTTATATTGTCATAGTATTTTAGGTAGCTTTATGGCATTTACTGCTTTTTTAGCAGTAGTTAGGATATGAGTTTATTCAGCTGTATAGGAAGAAAGAATATCCTGCTAGAGACCGTCCCACTTCAGACACCAAAGTTTGGGGTTCCCCAGCATCACTCGCACTTCAGGCCAACTGGCTACAAATTTGGGGTCCCCACTGCCACCCTTAGGTTTAATAATTTGCTAGAATGACCCACAAAACTCAGAAAAGCATTATACTGAATACTACAGTGTTTTCCAAAGAGCTGGTCTTCTTTTCAGGAGGCCCCAGAAACCAAACCCAGGACTTCTGATATGGGAGGGAGGTGACTAATTGCCTGAGCCACCTCCGCTCCCTGCTTTTGTTGTGTCTCTCGTTATGTTTTCCTTGTGTCTCTTGCTGTGTCATCTTATTGTATCAGCTTGCCGTTCCTGCCCGTCATGTCAGCTTTGCCTTCTTGCTTGTCTCTTTAGGAGGCACTGGGCACCAAACCTGGGACCTCCCATGTGGAAGGCAGGAGCTCATTCACTTGAGCCACATCACTTCCTAACATTATAGTTTTATTATGATGAAAGGATGGATGCAAATGAAGATCAGCCAAAAGAAGAGCTGCATGGGATAGAGTCTGGGACGGGTCCAGGTGTGAAACCAGTTGTCCTGTCCCCACGGAGTCATGACAGGGTTACCTCCTCCCAGGTACAATGTGTAACAAAATGCAGAGAGTATTACCCACTAGTGAAGCTCACTTGAGCCATTGGTATCCTATTTTTCACTGAGGCTCTATCATATATTGCTCCTGTGGCTGATCTTTTAGCCTCTAGTCTTTCCTGGTGATTCAGATTAATACCTTTAGTCCCAAGTTCCTCCAGAGATCTGATGTGATATGGCATGTCTCAAATCATTATCTTAAATCATGTCATTAGATTGTCCAGTGACCAAAGACCCCAAGGAAACAAAGACACTCCTATCAGGTAGGACACTCCAAGGGCCTATAGATCACCTACCTCTCAGTAGTTGAAGGCAAAGGCCAGACTGCTCTTTGTGTAAGATTAATTTTTCCTACATAAGTGGTAATGTGCAGTCAAAGAGTCATGGCAGTTTTGATAATGCCTCAGGGCCTGTAAGCCAGGTCTGGCCCTGGCTGAAGGGTGCCCAGCTGGTCCTGGTGGCATTCTGAAGTTATTATAGGATCCACTGGAAGTCCCTGCTTGAGACAGCAGCTATGCTAGATGGCTTAGCTGGCTCACCCGCCTCAGGACCCATACTCTGCGCTTCAGTGTCAGGACTTCATACCTTCAGCATGAGGGTGGCCTTATCTCCATCAAGTTTGAATTTGTCGCCAGTCCTGGAAGCCACTTAACTGATATCAGGGAAGGTGTATCTGGGTGGAACGAATTTGAGAGGTGCAGAAGATAGACCTGCAGACCGGGACTCCTTGGGAATCTGTTACCTTCACAGCCCTGGGCACTGACCCCAAGGTTTTTTTCAGCATCCTGGGGGAAGTTTGAGAGCTTGCCTTGCAGCAGGAGGAAGGGAAAACAGTGATGTACACAGCTGTGGGCTCTGAATGGCACCCCTTTGACTATCTACGTCGCCTGTGGCCACAGAGTTCTGTGATTCTAGAACAGGGTTCTGGCTGACCAAATTGTCAGACATGGAAATTCATTGATAACCCCAAATGGTACACTGACAGAGGCATTCCGTACAGATGGGGCTACCTGCTTTATGGGTCCTCTGTTCATAGAAAGAGCCGTTTTATTACTGCTCTGGCTAGGGAATTGGAGCACAGTATCTGCCTGCTGAGTCTCAGAGACTCCAGCCTCTCTCACGACCTGCTCAACCACCTGCTAACCATGTCCTCACAGTAGATCTTGGTGCTCCTGGAAGATGTGGATGCTGCTTTTCTTAGTTGAGTCTTAGCTTTGAAGAACCCAGTAAACTACCAAGGTCTAGGTTGTCTGACTTTTAGTGGACCACTCAAGGCCGTGGATGGTGTGGCTTCCACTGAGACATGCGTGTTTTCATGACCACCAACCATGTTAACAGGCTGGACCCTGGTATGTCCCAGACGAATAGACCTGAAGGAGTATGTGGGCTCACACTGGCAGCTGACCAAGTTTCCCAAATGTTTTATCCTGGGCAAGCCCCTTCCTTGGCTGAGTCCTTTGAAAAATATGTCCTTTGAGCTCCAACTCAGATCAGTCTTGCCCATGTGCAAGACTACTTCATGTTGTATAAAAATGACCCTGCAGAGGCAATTTGCTGTCCTGAATCTCTGAGGTGACCAACCAGCTGTGCCTCTGGGAGATCAATAAACACCTGCCACACTAAAAGTAAAAATAAAAGTAGTAATGTACAGTATGCTTTAACATTTACAAATAGTTTACTTAGTGTGATGGTTTGAGGCTGCATGGACCCCAGAAAGTCATGTTCTTGAAGCAAGTCCATTCCTGTGGGTATAAACCTACTGTAAGCTTTTGATGAGGTTACTTCAGTTAAGGCATGGCCCAGGGTGGGTGTTAATCCTCTTACTGGAGTCTTTTATAAATGGGATAATTCAGAAAGAAAGCCATGGAAGTCAAAAGCTGAAAGCAGTGAAACTGGGAAGAGATGGGAGAGATCAGCAGATGACATTATGTACCTTGCCATGTGACAGAGGAGTTCAGCATCTCTGGTAGCTGGCCTTTGGGGAGATAGCATCACCTGATGAGGCCTTGATATGGACATTTTCATGGCCTCAGGACTGTAAATTTATAACCTAATAATTCCTCATTGTAAAAGCCAACCCATTTCTGGTATATTGTTTTCTGCAGACTGTCAGTCTAAAACACATAGATATTTTCTAAATTGAATCAAACCCTATGGAGTACCTAGCACAGATTATTCTGAATTAGCATATGATTCTGGGCAACTCATTTCCAGAGCTGGAACCTAGGTGTTCTGATTCCTAATCTAGCAATTTCTTCAGGCACTCTGTTCTCTGTTCAGTGTTTTGTACATTCCAGGTTTTGCAAATGTTCAGAAGCATTATAGTTGTCACTGTAAGTAAATCAAGGCTTGAACCAGCAAGGCTTATGACTGAAAGCCTTGTGGCATTATGTGACAAGGTAATCCAACTGGATTCCGCATGCTGCTTCACTCATTAAAAAGACTGCTTACGAGAAAAAAAAAGAAAAGATAATAACAAAAACAAACAAACAAAAAAAGACTGCTTAGGGAAGTGGATGTGGCTCAAGTGACTGATCTCCCACCTACCACATAGGAGGTCCCTGGTTCAATTCCCAGTGCCTCTAAAGAAGACAGCAAGCTGGCATAATGGCCAGGTGCAGCAAGCTGACACAACAAGAGACACAAGAAGAAAAAACATAATGAGAGACAGACCACAAAGCAGGGAGCAGAGGTTCCTGGTGCCTCCTAAAGAAGACAGCGAGCTGACTCAACAAGATGATGCAACAAAAGACACGGGGAGGAAAAACATAATGGGAGACACACAAAGCAGGGAGCAGAGGTGGCTCAAGTGAATGGGTGCCTCCCTCCCACATCAGAGGGCCTGGTGTTGGCCCCTGGGGCCTCCTAAAGAAACAAGGAAGATGAACAGACACAGCAAGTGCAAACAATGAGGGGGTGGGGAGGAATAAACAAATTATAAAATAGGTCTTTAAAAAATAAAAAATAAAAAGACTACTTATAGATAATAGGATGATCCCATTCATTTCCACCAAGTCACTACTGACCCTTAAAGTGCCTGGAACTAATAATCCTGGGAAGTGTGAACCAAGATGGACCCAGGGGATGAAGTCTGTTTATCTTCATTTTCAGCTCTTGTTTTAGCAAGTAATGAAATATTTTTACATTGATTTTTTTTCTTATACTGACTTTTTATGATGAGCTTTAAAAAATTATTTTAAAACTTTTCAAACATACAAAAATAGAATAGTACAAGCAACTCCCATATACTCATCACCCACATGCAACAGTTACAAGATTATGCCACAGTTGTTTTCAACATTCTTTCTTCTTTGCTGAAATATAATATAGCAAAATCCAGGAATCATTTAATTTCACTTCTCTTTACTTCAATATGAAATGAGCTTAAAAAATTTTTTTTTGTTATTGTTGTTGTTGCATAATGTTTGTAAGTTAAAAAACCTGGATTCTTAGCTTTGTAGACCATGGGCTCAGAACAGATTAATACTCTGCTTCAGTCCTATTAAGCGCAGTTTCAACACATACATATACACTAAATTCCCATTCTGTTTAACATAAGAGAACAAGAGGCCAGAGTATCAAGCAAACATGTATTTTAGAGCTTAAAAATATCTGCTTCTAAGGTGGCAATGTTTTTTGTTTTGAATAAAGCTGATGTATTGCTGAATTAAATATTTTCCTTTTTAAAATGTCCCTAGGGCAAAAGTAGCCTGGGATATAAAGCTCTTTTCTTTTATTCCCATGGGTCTATAAAATAATTAAATATGTAGTTAATTTTTATTTGCTTTTCTAAATGTGCTTAGAATACAAATCCCTCCTTAGAATATAAAACCCTTTTATTGGAGAGAAGCAAAATAAACAAGTCAGTGGCGTTTTTTTTAAAAGGTAACATGATTTAATCAATGATTCCTCCATTTTGAACATTGTTTCCATGTTTTTGCCATGATATAAATAACAATTTAATAAACAATTTACTCTTTTCAACCTTTTATTTATTTTATTAACATATATTCAGTACAAAATTTCCCATTTTTACCACTTTCAAGCATACAATTTAGTTGCATTAATTACATTTATAATATGATACTATCATCACTATCCATTACTAAAACTATTCCATCACCCCAAACAGAAACTCTTTGCCTGATAAGCATTGACTCCCCATTCCCTATCCCACATAACCTGTAATCTACTTTCTGTCTATTAATTTGCATATTCTAATTATTTAATATAATTGAGACCATTCAATATATGTCCTTTTGTGTCCAGCTCATTTCACTCAACATGATGTCCTCAAGGTTCAACCATGTTGTAGCATGTATCAGCACTTCATTACTTTTTATGACTGAGTAGTATTCCATTGTATGTGTATAACACATTTTGTTTATCCATCACCTGTTGACAGACACTTGGGTTGCTTCTACATTTTGGCTATTGTGAATAATGCCACTATGAACATTGCACAAATATTTGTTTGATTCCCTGCTTTCAGTTCTTTTGGGTATTTATCTAGGAGTGGGAGTGTCAGGTCATACGGTAATTCTATTTTTAGCTTTCTGAGGAACCACTGAAGTGTGGCTGTATCAAATCGTGGCTGCATCAATTTACATTCCCAAAACAAAGGAGGGCCCCTATTTCTCTATATCCTCACTAACACTTGCTATTTTCAGTTTTTGAAAATAACATCCGTCCTAATGGGGGTGAAGTGGAATTTCATAGTTTTAATTTGCATTCTTCTAATCACTAATGATGTTGAGCATTTTTTCATATATTTATTGGCCATTTGAATATCATCTTTGAAGAAATGTCTATTGAAATCCTTGGCCCATTTGTTAAAAACAATTTTTGTTGTTGCGTTCTGGGTGTTCTGTATATATTCCAGACATTAAACTCTTATCAGATATACGGTTTCCAAATATCTCCTTCCATTTTGTTGTCTTTCTGCTTTTCTGTTAATTTTCATTTATGATGATAAAGTCAGAATAGTATTTACCTCTGGTGGGATTGTGATTGGGGCAATTCCCTGGAAGGGTGCCTTCAGTTCTATTCTTCTTCTAGGGGTGGTTACCCAGGCATTCAATTTTATCATTATTCTTTAAATTACATATTTTAAAATACATTTTCATATATGAATGGCTATCTCACAACAAAGAAAAGTATAAACCAAAAATATAAACTATAATAAGAACAGAACGTCATATTAGCCAAAATGATGAAGAGAAAAATATTGCCCCATTTAAAAAAAATATCTGGGTTTATTTCTAGCTCAGCCGTAGTCTCAAATTGCTGATGTCCTCACTAGTTAACAGCTTACTTTCCCCAAACTGATAAAACTTTAATCTTGGGTCAGAAGAATTTTTTCTTCTGGAAATATGGAAACGCTATCTTATCCCTATAATTCTTCCCCTTTCTTATTGCAACTTATAAACCAGTGTATTTACTGGTTTAACCGTCTTGATTTGGGGCTTTCTAAATAATTTCCATAGATTTCTGCCAACTTCATTGCTCCATATTTTCTAAATTATTTTGGTCTCCTAAGAGGTTGGGAAGAAAAAGGAACGCGGTCAGGAGTGTTAGCTTGAAACCAGTCAGCCTGGCGGGATAGAAACGTTTGCGCGTGATTCGGTTCCCCTTGGCAATCCCTCTTTCGCGCACCGGGAAGGCTTGGGATGAAGACAGTGGTCCCCGACGAGGGTCCGTCCCGCGTTTTTTCTCCGCCCGGCTGCAGGTTGTGCGGATTCCGGCGTCACCCCCGACGCCGACCCCGGCCGGCGACGCGCCTCTCCCCGCCCGGGCGTCCTCCCGCCGCTGGGGGCGCTGTGGGCCTTGGCGGGCCTTACTGCAGTCGCCGTGGCGTCCCCCGCGGACCGAGAGAGAGTGGGCTGTTGGCGGGGCCCGTGGAGCCACAGCCCGAGACCGCGGCGCCGCCATGGGTAAAGCAAGCGGGCTGAGAGCTGACGCCGGACCCTGCGTCCGGGTCAGAAGGCCCCGATCGGGCGAGGAGGAGAGGGGAACACTGGGGCCGCTGGGACGGAACCTGGGCTCGAACCCAAGGCTGGGGCCGGGCGGGGGCTGTCGGGGACTCGGGGGCGCCCGGGGTCGCCATGGCAACGGGAGGCCGCCCCTCGTTCCCTCCCGCCCCCGCCTCCTTCTCGGGGCCTAATGTCCGCGGGCTCGTGGTCCGACGGCTTCCAGGAAGGAAGGACAGGGCGGGCCGGCATGCGGCTCTGGGGTCGGGAGAAGAGTCGGGGAGAAGCTATGACTTTTCAGGTTTGGGGGTGGCGTAGGGAAGACGTGTCTCGGGCTTCGGCCTGGGCGCCCGACGCCGAGGGCGGGAGAGGGGGAGCAAAGCCGCGCACGACCCAGGGTGAGCCTTCCGCGAGCGTCCTGGGGCTTCCAGAGGCCTTTGGGCAGTTTTGCTGCGAGGGAGGGACGGAGGCACGCAGGGGCGTCAGGCCCGGGCACGGTGCGGGACCTGGCCCTTCGCCGTCAACCCGCGCGCCCGCCGCCGGGCCTGCGGGCTGCTTTCCGAGGGACGCATCCTCGAGCCCGCCCGGGCGCCGCTGCGGCTGACCGCTCCCCGGCACGGAAACTGCCCGCGCCTGGCACCGACCTGCCTTGGAGAGGCTGCAAAGCCGCCTTTTGTCTGGTTTTCGCATCGCAGGTTAAGTAAGGATTGTGATGCGCACTGTTAAGAAAAATGAGAATTGCCATAGATTATGAAACATCAGGTGTTTTCACTCCGGATAGAATGAGGGAGTCATGCGACGATGCATATTTTCTACCAGCCGCTTGATGATCATAGCAGTTGTAGTTGTTTGCGTTTTAAATTGTTCGTGGTTCAGTGTTAGGCTTCACGGCTCGCTCTCTGAGATCAGAACCAGAATGCCAGCTCATTGGGAACTCTAGACTTGTTTGATGAAGGAAAACTAGATACTTTGTTTACTTGGGATAGTAAATTAGTATATTTTATAATGCCTGACGAAGTGTTTTCTTTTTCCACACCTCAGTTTTGTCATCTCTGTTTGCTGAAAATATTCCTGCCAGTCACAACTGTGATAAGAGTATGGGGAAACATTCGAAGGAAAGGAAAGGAAGAAAAATGTTTTTGTGAATTAAAAATATAAAAATTAAGGTCTTTTTAAAAAAGCATCTATTAAGGTGGTGTTCAGGCTGAAACAGTAGACAGCATCACTTGTGTGGAATGACAGGGAACTTTCATGTGAGATTGGTCCCTGCTTTTATTTCCACTTGGAAAATAAAGGAGTCATGAAACAAAGAACTGCGATGTGCACTGTGCTTTACATACCAGTGGAGAATGAATTGCAATGAAAAAACAAAACAAAACAGGAGGATTAAAATGATGGAAAAGAATTGAGTGGTTTCACATGTATCCCCTTATTTGTCAGTATATTTTAATTTACCTGTCATTATGGATGATACTTATTTTAACTACCTATTACCAGTTTACTTTGAATATTTTTGCCTTGGAATTCATGCTTTAGAGAATTCCTGCTATTCATCTTTTGCGTAAGATCTTTAAACATGTCCCAAACTTACCTCCACAGAAGGTCATTTAAAAGAAACCTCATTCTCCTTAACGAGGTACCACAAAAGTAAAATAAATACAGGAAAAAGGATGGTTGATAGCATGCTGAAAGTAATTCATAAACTTCAGCTATTGTAGGCAGGGTAGTTTTCTATGTTATGTGTGAGGGAGACATAAAAAGTTAAGTAGGAGTATAGGTTAGTTGGGGAGGCAATCAGTTTGTCAACTCAGAAAAATCAAAGCACTGTTGGTTTTATAAGGGAAGGAAAGGGTTTGTATATTTTTCAATTCATGTCTTGGAAATGATGTTGGACTGCTTTTTTGTGCTTTCAGCTGCAAAAGACCCCACAGCTGTAGAGAGAGCAAACTTGTTAAATATGGCTAAACTGAGTATCAAAGGACTCATTGAATCAGCACTAAGTTTTGGCCGTACTTTGGATTCTGATTATCCCCCCTTGCAGCAGTTCTTTGTTGTTATGGAACATTGTTTGAAACACGGACTTAAAGGTATTGTGAGGTTTATTTTGTTTTGTCTTGTTTTAAGCTAATTAACTTTAGAACCTACCCCTTTCCATCTTAAACATCTTAAAAATGTGATATTTTTTGAGGCCATAATTATAGTTACTTTGTATTTTAAAATGTTGGGTGGATTGATTTTTGGGAGAAATTATCTTATTGCTTAAATTCCTAGTGGATAGTCTTCAAAAATGCTTAGTTATTAGTATTTTATCCAAGCATATTTGATTTTTAAAGGTTTTCACCATATTTACCCTGAACTCATTTTCATTTTCAATTATTGAGTTAGTTTTAAATTTTAAGCATAATGATTATGATATGAACTCATATTAATAGTTTGAGCCCTATTGAACCAGACCAGTAAAAGAATTGATTGCTGAAATAGAAACCTCTTTGGTACATGGGAATATATTAGAAAAATTGTCTCCTGGGTTGTGTTAGAAATGTGAGTAGTCACTGAGAATGATGTTAGCAGACGCTATATTCTATATAGTTCATATTGAATGATTGTTACATGGAAAATGTTTGTTCTGTATTTAATATAATTGCATAATTACTGTTATTTTACTTGTACTAATTACCGGCAGTTTGGGTCTCTGGTTAATATAATCAGTATCTGCGTAGAGGGATATATGAGTAAGAGTTGTGTACAAAGATGACTATTATAAAGCCAAAGAAGCTTGCCCATTGTTGGTATATTAGGAACCTGAATAAGTAAAGGTCTAAAACCATGGAAGTAGAGATAAGTATAAAAAGCAAAAGAGAAAATTCACCTAAACAAGTTTTCCTTCATTCCCTTCTATACACTTCCCTAGAGAGAATCGGTGTCACTCTTCTAATCCTTTTCTTTTTGTTTTTTCTTTTATTTTAAAATAGAATCATGCCCTCTGACTTCTTTTTTTTTTTTTAAATAAACTTAATATAACTTGGCAGTCCTTCCATTTATATTGAGGTCTACCTAAATTTTAATGGCTGCACACTGTTTTGTAGTATGTGTATACCATATTTCATAATTTATTTTACCATTTTCTTAACACACACTTAAGATTGTTTTCAGTTTTTTACTTTTACAAACTGTGCTTTAAGAACATCTTTGGGTATATATCTTTGTACATATGTGCTAGGATTTCTTTAGGATTCCCAGAAGTAGAATTACAGGGTCACAAGAATATACATAATAGGTGTTTTCATTTTTAAAAATTTTAAAAAATTGTAAGTAGTATCTTTAATACTTAAAAAAATACTTTAGATTATATAAATGGTACATAAAAAGTATAGGAGATTCCTGTATGCTTCACTCCATACCCCTCCCACACTTTCCCACATTAACAACATCCTTCATTAGTGTGGTACATTTGTTAACAATTGATAAACACATATTTGAGCGTGGATTATAGCTTACCTTATAGTTTACACTCTGTCCCACACAATTTTGTAAGTTATGACAAAATATATAATGGCCTGTATCCATCATTGCAACATCATTCAGGACAATTCCAGTGTCCCAATAATACCCCCATATTACACCTGTTTTTCACTCTCCCTCCCCTCAGAATCTCCAGGGATGCCTCCACATCAATGATAAAAGTTCTTCCATTGCTGGAATAACAATGGTTTTAGTAGAATGGTTATAGTAATAGAATATAGTAGAATAACTCTCAGTCTACTCTAATCCATAATTCACTCCCGAATCCTGGGGATTCTGGGATGGTGATGCTCACTCTGCCTCTAATTGATAGGAGACTTAGATCCCATGGGGCAGATGGATGGGACTGTCTTGCTTGCAGTTGCAGAGACTCTCTGTTCCTTGGGATGGGCATTGTCCATCTTCATTTCCTGGGTAGTTGTTCTGGGTGAGTCTAATGAACTGGAGAGTAGGTGTTGCAACTTGTTGAGATTCAGGGCCCAACTAGCACATGGACAGCCCGAAGATTTAAGTCTCTTGGACATAAACATATCAAGTCTAGGACTAACTGTAGGTCAAACAGAAGGGGCAGAAGAGCCGAGTGTAGGGAAACCACAAATGAATCACATTGGGGAGCATAAATTCCAAGATAGGGCCCACTGGCAGGGTGCCAAATTCCTGAGCTGTCTGCCCTGCCTGTAGTGTCTGGATGTATCTAGAGCCCTCAGGAGCCCTGCTATCTGAGGCAGTATTTACAGTGGCAGTCAATGAGATCCTGCTGAGACGTTGCATAAACATAACCTATGGAATGACCTCCTGACTCACTTTGAAATCTCTTTCAAAAAATCTCTTTCTCATAAAAGCTCATTTGTATTTACCCTTTCCCCTTTTTGGTCAAGGTCTTTTTCCAGGTGCATTGCTAGTTGGTAATAATCCCTCAGAGCCAGGGAGACCTATCCTTGGGAGTCTTGTCCCAGGCTAGGGAGAATGCACTGCATTTATATGCTGAGTTTGGCTTAGAGAGAGGTCACATTCGCGCAACAAGGAGACTCTCAGGAGGAAACTCTTAGGCAGCATATAGTACTAGGCTAAGTTTCAATTTCAAAAGAATAGGTTCATAAGTACAGTCATCAATATCAAGGGCCCATCACAGTGGTTAATTGATGTCTTTAAAGGATTCACTGATCTTTTTTTTTTTATTTTACTGAAGTATATCCTGCATAAATGAACATACATAAACAAGTAAAATAGGAAAAGTTGTGAACTTACAAAACAAACATACCTAGCATACAGGACTCCTGTACATTACCCACCACCAATACCTTGCATTCTTGTGGAACATGTGTTACAGATGATGAAAGAACATCATCAAAATGTAACTACTAACTGTAGTCCGTTTCTTATATTTGATGTACTTTTCCCCATTCTTACCCTATTATTAATACCCCGTATTCATATTATATATTTTTTATAGTTCATGTGAGAATGTTCTCATATTTGCTGTTAGCCACAGAAGTCCATCATCCAACACAGGATGAACTATATTATACAGTCCCATGCATTGTACAGTCCATTCAAAGTGTTTACTCAGTGGCTTTAATTTTTGTCACAGACTTGTGCTGTCATCACCTCAGTCAATTTTAGAATGTTTTTATTACTCCAAAAGGAAGAATCCCATACCCCTTTAGGCCCTCCTATTGTTGACCTTTAGAATTGATATATCTTCTTTTCCATTGCTGTAAAAATATTATAGTATTTTATAGTTAACTACCATCTATTAGTTACATTAGTTGTAATTTTCCCATGTATCACCATATTTTTAACACGTTGTAATAGAAGAACATTCTTATAATATTTATTTATAACATTCTTATAATATTCTTATATAATATTTAATCTTCATCTACCACTGAACTTCATTTAACTTTTAATTGGACTGTCTGTTTGTTGTTGATGTAAGCATATCTTGATGAATCATCATAAAGCTACTTTGTGCTGATTGATGTTCTACTCCAGGGAAAATGTGCCTATCTCAGTGGCTACATTTCTCTGACGTGGAAGAATGGCCAAGGTGCATACTTTTAATGTGGAAAAATTACCTGGACAATATGGTCCTGATGAACTGTCTCCTGATCAACAGGGCTGTGTAGTGATTGAAAAAGAGGAAAGGTTTTGAATAATTATATGTTAGGTTAGAAATGTTAGAACTGGATATTTGAAAGGAAGTTAACTGCAATTTTATATATTGAAATTATATGCATTCTATTTTATTTTTTCAGTAAGAAAATCATTTTTGAGTTATAACAAAACCATCTGGGGCCCTTTGGAACTGGTGGAGAAGCTATATCCAGAGGCAGAGGAAATAGGAGCCAGTGTCCGGGATTTACCTGGTCTTAAGTAAGTAATCTTATTACTTGTTCATCCCTAACTACAGAAGTATATTTACTGTTTCTCTAAAGTACCTCACACTCTAGTTTATAATCTTTTGTCAGCCTTAAGTACTCTTCTTCCATTCTCTCCTAATAAAATTGTGTTTATTCTTTACGGCTTATCTCAAATTCCATTTCCTTTATGAAGTTTTTCTTAGAATAAGTGCTCTGACATTAACTGCTTTTTCCTTTATACTCTTATTTCTTTATTTCCCCCTTTATTATATCACTTCAATTCTGCATTCTATTTTAGGAAATTGCAAGTCCCTTTAAGATAGGATGCTCAATTATGTATCTTTTTTTTTCATTAAAAATTTTTATTGAAGTATATTATTCATACATGAACATACATAAACAATAAGTGTATAGTAGAATTTGTGAACTTACAAAACATACGTGTGTATCATCATACAGGGCTCCCATACCTCACCTTGCATTGATGTGAACATTTGTTACAAACTGTGAAAGAGCATCATCAAAATATTACTACTAACTATAGCCCATATCTTATATTTGGTGTATTTTTCCCCCATCCCTACCCAGTTATTTATTTATTTATTTTTAAAAGATTTATTTTTTTATTATTTCTCTCCCCTTCCCCCCATCCCTCCAGTTGTCTACTCTCTGTGTCCATTCCCTGTGTGTTCTTCTGTGACAGCTTCTATCCTTATCAGCAGCACTGGGAATCTGTGTTTCTTTTTGTTGCGTCATTTTGTTGTGTCAGCTCTCTGTATGTGCAGAACCATTCTTGGGCAGGCTGCACTTTCTTTTGCACTGGGCGACTCTCCTCAAGGGGTGTACTCCTTGCGCGTGGGACCCCCCTACGGGGGGGACACCCCTGCGTGGCATGGCACTCCTTGCGCGCATCAGCACTGCGCATGGGCCAGCTCCACATGGGTCAAGAGGCCGGGGGTTTGAACCGCGGACCTCCCATGTGGTAGGCGGACACCCTATTCACTGGGCCAAGTGTGCTCCCCCATACCCAGTTATTAATGCCCTGCATTAGTATTATATATTTTTTACAGTTCATGAGAGAGTGTTCTTATATTCTGTTAACTATAGTCCATCTTCTACCACAGGATTCACTGTGTTCTACAGTCCCATGCTGTGTATAGTCCATCCAAAGTGTACATCAGTGGCTCTCATTTTCATCACATAGTTGTACTATCATCAATTCAGTTAATTTTAGAATATTTTCATTACTCTGAAAGGAAAAATCCTATACCCCCTTATACCCCCTATTTTTGTCCTTTAGAATTGATAGAATATCTTCTTTTCCATTGCTGCAAAAATATAAAAATATTACTGATAACTATTATCTATAAGTACATTAGTTATACTATTCCCATGTGTCACCATATTTTTGACACTTTGTAAAAGAACATTCTTTTATTTATACGGTTAACTACAATCTTCCTCCACCACCAAAATCACTGTTATACATTCCCTAGATTGTTCTCTAGCTTCCTTTCAGTTGAAATATTAAATCTATAGATTACCCCTTTCAGCCACAATCACATTTATAAATCAGCGTAGTTATTGTATTCACTATAATGTGTTACCATCAACTCTATTAATTTCCACACTTTTACAATAAACCTTATTAAAAATTCTATATTCCTTAAGCATTGGCTCCCATTCTTAACCAACATTCTATTTCCTAGTAACCTATACTTGAGAGTTTACCTCTCTGAGCTTACTCATCGTATTTAGTTCATATTAGTGAGACTATACAATATTTGTCCTTTTGTATGTGGCTTATTTCATGCATCATAATGTTGTCAAGGTTCATCCATGTTGTTATAAGCATTCTCATTTCACTTCTTCTTACAGCTGAATTGTATATATATATCACATTTTGTTTATCCATTCATTGGTTGATGGACACTTTGTTGTTTCCATATTTTAGCAATCGTGAATAATGCTGCCATCATTATCTGAGTGCAGATGTCAGTTTCCGTCCTTGCTTTCAGTTCTTCTGAATGTATTTCTAATAATGGGATTGGTGGATCTTATGGCCGTTCTATGTAAAGTTTCTTGAGGTACCACCAAACTGTCTTCCACAGAGGCTGCACCATTCTACATTCCCACCAACAGTGAAGGAATGTTCCTATTTCTCCACATCCTCTCCAGGACTTGTAGTTTTTTTTACTTTGTTATATCACTTACTTCAATTCTGCATTCTGTTTTAGGAAATTGCAAGTCCCTTTTAGATAGAATGCTTCAATTATGTATCTTTGTTTCCTGAGTATTTAGTTTGCACTTAGTAGATAGTCACCTATTTGTTGAAGACTGAGTTAGGCTGAATCCAGGAGATCTGAGTTCTCAGATAAGCCCTTGATATATTATAGGACTTATGCAAATTATTTTTCATTCGCTGAAAAAGCTGGGACTTTTTAATTGTCACCTGCCTGTATTGTTACCAGACAAATATATATGGAGTGTCCTAAAAGCTGGGATACACTGGCTAATAACTCATGAGTGCTGGAAATTTTTTGAAGTTTTAAAGTGTTGTTAAGGATAAGTTCTTGTTAGGGTATGATTAAATTATAAGTGCTCCCTTTATTTTATTTCTTATGAATAAGCAAACTTTTTTTTATACTTAACATTTTCTGCCAGATTATCGTTTTGCTTTCTTTTCTTTTTTTTAAAGACTTATTTATTTATTTATTTATTTCTCCTTGGTTGTCTGTTCTCTGTGTCTATTTGCTGCGTCTTCTTTGTCCGCTTCTGTTGTTATCAGCGGCATGGGAATCTGTGTTTCTTTTTGTTGCGTCATCTTGTTGTGTCAGCTCTGTGTGTGTGTGGCACCATTCCTGGGCAGGTTGCACTTTCTTTGGTGCTGGGCGGCTCTCCTTATGGGGTGCACTCCTTGTTCATGGGGCTCCCCAGCACGGGGACACCCCTGCGTGGCAGGGCACTCCTTGCACGCATCAGCACTGCGCATGGGCCAGCTCCACACGGGTCATGGAGCCCGGGGTTTGAACTGCGGACCTCCCATGTGGTAGACTGACGCCCTAACCACTGGGCCATGTCCGTCGCCCTCGTTTTGCTTTCTAGTAGACAACTTTACAATTTAGGCATTTATGTGTTAAAGGGGATATAGTAATGTTTTCTGACTGTTTTTGGAACATTCAAATGTTTGCAAATTGGATTTAATTGAGTGATGAAAAACAGCTTCTACTGAGCGTTGTGTAGTGTAATAAGGTGTAATTGTCTTAACACATATTGTATCATTTAGTGCTTAAATCAGTCTTATAGGTTATAATAATCATATGGATTGAAAAATATAAAGGTCAGAGAAGTTATAGTTAAGTGGCACAGCTAATGATTCTAATCCAGTTTTTGGAGTTAAATAGCAAATACTGTTACACTTGATGTTATTTATAATAGTATAGTAGAGGTAGTATTTATTTTTTAGATGTAGTGATTTTTAACATAGATTAAGGGAGAAAATAGTTTTAACTCAGAATCAGAGATACAAGATTTAGTTTCATTATAATATGAAAATATATGTTCATGTTTCAAAAAATAAATTCAAACTTTACAAAAGTAAGAAGGGTTTTTTGAAGAAAGGTATTCATTAACATTCTAAGCCATGAGAAGTTCCTTAGCTGTTAGAAGTGAAGGGTAAATTTCCGTCCAGTCCTCCTGCAAAATGTTCACTTTATAAAAAGACATAAAAGTGTGAATTATATCACTTTTTTTTTTGAAAAAGTGCAAACATAATTCTGTAAAACTTTTATTTTCATTAAATGATAGAGCTTGGATAGAGTGGTAAGACGTTTAATTTCTTACATGCAATTGGATAAAAGATACATTTAAAAAACAGCAATGTGATTGTATTGGTCAGCCAGAGGGGTGCTGATGCGCACAAAGAATGCCATGCCACGCAGGGGTGTCCCCCAGAGTGTGCCCCATAAGGGGAGCTGCCCAGCGTGCCCAGCGTGAAAGCAAGTGCAGCCTGCCTAAGAATGGTGCCACCCACATGGAGAGCTGACACAACAAGATGACACAACAAAAAGAGACACAGATTCCCATGCCGCTGACAACAACAGAAGCGGACAAAGAAACAAGACGCAGCAAATAGACACAGAGAACAGACAACCAGGGTGGGGGTGTGGGGGGAGGGGGGTGAAATAAATAAATCTTAAAAAAAATAATAATAATGTATAGACTCTCTAGACAGAAGGCCAGTAAGGATGGAAAGCTTGAATGACACTATAAACCAACTAGACCTAGCAAATACGCATATATGTTTAGAACACTTTACCCAATAGCAGAAGAATACACATACTTCTTTAGTGCACCTGGGTCACTCTCCAGGATACACAATATATTAGATCACAAGTCTAAATACTTTTTTATTTTACTAGAGAAGTTGTAGGTTTATGGAAAAGTCATGCATAAAATACAGATTTCCCATAAACTATCCTATTATTAACACCTTGTACATTTGCTGTAGTTGATAAACATTTTTAAAAATATACTATTAACTATAGTTCATGGTTTATTGTAAGTTTTACTGTTATACAGTTACTATGGATTTAAAAAAATTTTTATTTTAGTAACATATATACAACATAAAATTTCCCCTTTTAACTACATTCCATCACCCCAAACAATCTCTGTACTAACAAAGCATTAACTCACATTCCCTACCCCAACTCCAGACCTGGTAAGCTGTATGTTATTTTCTGACTCTATGAATTTGCTTATTCTAATACTTCATACCATTGCAATAATATAATATTTGTAGCATTAAGAGCATACATTAAAAAGGAAGAATTATATCAGAGATCTAAACTTGACAGTGAAGGATCTAGGGAAAAAGAGAGCTTGCAAAGCAAGCAGAAGGAAGAAAATAATAAAGCTCTGAGTAGAGATAAATGAAATAGAGAATAAGAAAAAAACAGTAGAATTAACAAAATCAAACTTGGTTCTTTGAAATGATCAATAAAATGGACAGACCTTCAGCTAGACTGACAAAAAAAAAAAAGTGGGCGCAAATAACCAAAAGTATAAATGAAAAGGGGGAAAGAGGAACATTGCTACCAACCCCACAGAGATAAAAAGAGAATACTATAAACTGCAGTGTGCCAATAAGTTAGATACTCTTTGAAATGGGTAAATTCCTAGAAACACAAACTACCTACATTGACTCAAGAAATAGAAGATCTCAGGAAGCAGACGTAGCTCAGCTGATAGAGTGTCCGCCTACCATATGAAGGGTCCAGGGTTCAATCCCCAGGGCCTCCCGACCTAGGTGGTGAGCTGGCCCATGCGCAGAGCTGTTGCGCACAAGGAGTGCCGTGCCATGCAGGGGCGCCCCCACGTAGGGGTACCCCACATGCAAGAAGTGCACCCTGCAAGGAGAGCTGCCCCGTGTGAAAAAAAAAAAGCTCAGCCTGCCCAGGAGTGGCCCTGCACACATGGAGAGCTGACGCAGCAGGATGATGTAACAAGAAAGAGATGCACCACCTAGGACAACTCCAAATCCTGAAAATGCCCCCATACCATATCTCTTCTTCCCTCTCCCTTCCGACCATCAGCAGCCACTGTGGCCACCCTCTCCACATCACTACTACAGTTTCTTCCCTTACTAATCACAATAGTTCCCCAGCAGAAACCAGTAAGTCCACTCTAATCCATACTCTATTCCTCCATCTTGTGGACCTGGGATGGCTATGTCCAGTCCCCCTCTACATCAAGAGGGGGTTTAGATTCCACATGGATGATGGATGCAGTTCTCCTGCTTGCAGCTGTAGGCACTCTTGGCTCCCTGGTGTGGTGGTGGTTGACCCTCTTCACCTCCCTGTCAGCTGGCCAGGGTAAGTGCAAGAAACCAGAGGGTAGGAGCTGCAAGTTTGCTGAGGCCCAGGGCCTGGCTGTCACATGGACAGTTCAGAGATTCAGGTCTCCTGAGTATACATCAACCCAAATGCCAACCACAGGTCTGGTGAAAGTAACAGAAGAGGCATGTGTAGAAAGGTTATATCTGAGTCCAACTCCATCACACTCAGAAACACAAACTCCAAAGTATGGCCAACTGACATGGCCCTGAACAGCAGTTCTCCAGAATGTATTCACCGGGTGCAGTAGATAGGCCACAATGATGGAAGAGGTTGTTGATGTGGGAGGGGTGGCTTGGGTGGGGTGGGGGGTATATGGGGACCTTATATATTTTTAATGTAATATTTAAAAGAAAATGAAGAAGAAGAAAAAAAGAAAAAGATGCAGTTTCCCAGTACCACTGAGGGTGCAAGCAGACATAGAAGAACATACGGCGAGTCAGCACAGAGAGCATACAATGGGGGAGGGAGGGGAGAGAAATAAAAATAAAAATCTTAAAAAAAAAAAGAAATAGAAGATCGCAATAAAATAATAACTAGAAAAAAGAATAAATCAGTAATCTAAACCTCCCAACAAATAAAAGCCCAGGACCAAATGACTTCACTGAGAATTTCACTAAATATTCTAGGAAGAATTAACATCAGTCCTGCTCAAATTTGTACACAAAAGTGAAAGAGAGGGAATACTCCATAACTCATTCTATGAGGCAAACGTCATCCTATACCAAAGCCAGATAAAGACGCTGTAAGAAAAGAAAATTACAGACCAATATATCTAATTAACAGAAATCCTCAACAAAATACTAGCAAATTGAATCCAAGAGCACATTAAAGGAATTGCACACCATGATCAAGTGGGATTTAGCTCAGGTATACAAAGGTGGTTAAACATTAAGTCAATTAATGTAGTAAACCACATTAATGGAATGAAGGGAAAAAAACATGATCATCTCAGTTGATGCAGAAAAAATGTGTGACAAAACTCAGCACCCCTTCTTGATAAAAACTCTTAGAGCAGTAGAAGTAGAAGGAAACTTCCTCAACATGATAAAAGGAATATATGAAAACGCCACAGCTAATGTCATACTTAAAATGAAAGAATGAAAACTTTCCCTCTAAGATCAGGAACGAGACAAGGATACCCATGGTCACCACTGTTATTCAACATTATACCAGAAATTCTAGCCAGAGCAATTAGGCAAAAAGAATTAAAAGGTATACAAATTATGTGCAAATGACATGGTCTCATATACAGAAAATCCACAAAAAAGGTTCTAGAGCTAATAAATGAATTCAGGAAAGTTGCAGGGTACGAGATCAACACTCCAAAATCAGTAGTGTATTATAGATACACTGTTAATGAATATTCAGGAGAAAATGAAGGGGAAAAATTCCATATATAGTAGCAACTAAGGTTTTAAAATCTAGGAATAAATCTAACCAGTGATGGAAAGGACTTGCCCATAGAAAACTATAAAACATTGCTAAAAGACATCAGAGAAGACTTAAGTAATTAAAAGGACATTGTGTGTTCATGAATTGGAAGACTAAATATTGTTATGATGTGAATGCTACTCATAGTGATTTATAAATTCCATGCAATCCCAATCAAAATTTCAGCAGGCTTCTTTGCAGAAAGCCATTCATCAAATTTGTATGGGGAAGCCTATATGGCTTAGTATTTGGGCTCCTATCTACCATATCAGAGGCCCAGGGTTCAATTCCCGGGGCCTCCTGGGGAAGGAAAGCTGGCCTGCACAGTGAGCTGGCCTGAATGGAGAGGTGGCACAGCAAGATGACACAACAAAAAGAGACAGAGGAGAGAGAGGAAGAGATACAGCAGACCAGGGAGATGAGGTGGTGCAGGATATTGAGCACCTCTCTCCTACTCTGGAAGTTCCCGGTGCTGCCTAATGAGAAGACAGGCAGACACAGAAGAAAACAGTAACTGGAACAGGGAGCAGACAACAGTGTGTTGTGCATGGAGGAGGAGGGAATCTTTTAAAAAAAATTTGTGTGGATGAGTAAGGGGTCACAAATAGCTGAACCCATCTTTTAAAAGAAAAATGAAGTTGGAGGACTCACACTTCCAGATCTTAAAACTTATTACAGGGAAGTTATTTGGTCTAATGGATAGGGTGTCTGCCTACCACATGGGAGGTCCATGGTTCAAACGCAGGACCTCCTGACCCATGTGTTAAGTTGGCCCTTGTGCAGTGCTGATGTGCGCAAGGAGTGCTGTGCCACACAGGGGTGTCCCCCGCGTAGGGGAGCCCTACGTGCAAGGAGTGCACCCTGTAAGGAGAGCCGCCCAGTGCGAAAAAAATGCAGCCTGCCCAGGAGTGGCGCCACACACACACAGAGCTGATGTAGCAAGATGATGCAACAAAAACAAGACAGATTCTGGGTACCGCTGACAAGAATACAAACAGACACTGAAGAACACACAGTGAATGGACACAGAGAGCAGACAACTGGGGGGGGGGGGGAAGGGAAGAGAAATAAAAAAATAAATCTAAAAAAAAACTTATTACAAAGTCACAGTGATCAAACAGCCTGGTACTGGCACAAGGACAGACATATAGACCAATGGAATGTAACTGAATGCTCAGAAATCAACCCTCACATTTATGTCAACTGAATTTTGACAGCGGGGCAAAGACCACTTAATTGGGAAAGATAGTCTTAGTCTCTTCAACAAATGATACTGAGAAAACAGGAGTTCATATGCAAAAGAATGAAGGTGGACCCCTGCCTCACACCATATACAAAAATCAACACAAATTGAATCAAAGACTGAAATACAAGAACCAGAAATACAAAGTTTCTAGAAGAAAAGATAGCTTTTTGAATTACATCACCTGGATCATAGGGAGGCTAAGTTGCTGTTAAGGCAGCTGCTGTAATACCGGTGCAGATGGAGGGAATCACTGAAAATCAAGATATTCAGTTGGCGTCAGACTGATGAATTCATCTGAGCAAATGCCACCAACAAGCTTACAGTCATAGCTGAACAAATCGAACATTTGCAAGAATAAGCCAGGTAGCTGCTTGCAGAGATTCTTACTTGCACCATGTAGCTTATAATATGGTGGAAAAACTTGGTAACATTTACTATCTTTATAAATGGTGTATCAGTTTGATATAGTTATGAATTTCAAAACTAAATACTGAATTATTATGTTTGTAATCTGGTCTACCTGGGCATGATTAAGTTATGATTAGGGCTTTGATTGGGCCACATCATTAGGGCATTGAGTCCCCACCATGGCAAAGGACAGTGTTGAGGGTTCTTAATGTTGGAGTTTTGATGTTGGAGTTTGATGCTGGTCTTAAGCTGGAGCCCCGGGGGGAGAGACAGAGCCATTTGCTTGATAGTATACAGCTGACCTTGTTGAGAGAGGCAAAGCCTTGAGAGCCTCATAGTCTACAGCTGACCTTGTGGAGAAATCAGAGGCGCTGAGCCCAGAGGAACCCAGGAAGCCTGAACCCTTGCAGACGTTGGCAGCCATCTTGCTTCAACAAAGGGAAACAGACTTTGGTGAGGGAAGTAACTTTTGCTTTATGGCCTGGTATCTGTAAGCTCCTACCCCAAATAAATACCCTTTATAAAAACCAACCAAGTTCTGGTATTTTGCATCAGCACTCCTTTGGCTGATTAATATAAATGGGATAGTGGTCAGCAATATTTTTCCATTAATTCTCCAAAGGAAAGGGGAACAAGCTGTCCACATGATTTCCTTGGTGCCTACAAGCTACAGCATGACTTGCCATGGACTCCTTATTGCTGGCGTTGGCATAGTGGACAAGTTGCTAAACCAGCCAGTGGCCCTGCCTCCATACAGTGAACCCATCTTCCAAGGACTGACTCACCAAGAGTGGACTCTGACTAACAGCTCTGATGGCAAGGAACTGATTGTGACCTCCTTGCTGCCCCCATACTCTATCTTATTGAGAGATGTCATGCAGATTGAGGGGATGTAGGTGAATCGTGAATTTCTTGGAAGGAAACTTTGTGTGAATATAAATGCTGTCATTATTACTTTTAATTGAGATGGTAATGAATCACAGTGCTCTGTTTCGGCTTCTTCTTTGGGCCACAGATACCTAACCAGTATCAGAATATTAGCTACTATACTTTACTCTTTCAGCTTCATCTGTTCTCCCCAAAAGTTCGAGCATTAGAGAAAGAGGAATTTCTTCTCCACTCCTCCCCCCTCCAAAGTGTCATTTTACAGAGAGAACTGGTTTCGGTCTTTTTTCTTCTTCTTTCATTTGTGTTTGGAGGTACTGGGGATTGAACCTGGGACCTCATACATGGGAAGCAGGTGCTCAGCCAACTGAGCTACACCTGCTCCCATGTTTTCAGTCATTTTGAAGCTAGAGACTTTAAGATTGGGCTTGAGATTATTTGACATGTGCCTTTAAACTCCAGCTTCAAATTCATTTGGGAAAAGAATGCTGGGTAATGGAGGATAACAAACAACTTGGCTTGTCTGACCTAGAGAGAGTGGTGATTCTGGTATTCTACACTATTTGGTGAGGTTTAGCCTGCCCCTTCTGTTCTTTATGCCTAGCTAGAGTAACTGGAAAATCTGAGGCAGCAGCAAAGGCCAGGTTTTGGCATCAGCCTCTAAAGTCACAGAATTTTAGAACTGAAAGAGATGTTAGAGGCTGCCACTAACCATTGTATGAAACCATTTGCAGCAAAAGAAACTCATTTAAAAATAGTAACTTTAAAAGATTTTGGAAGAATGAACAGGGCATAGAGTGAGGAACAAGGAAAAGAGCTGACATGTTGATTATTAGTTAACTCTAATTAAAACTCATTTTCACCTGAATTATCAGGAACTTTAAACACACACACACACACAAACACACACACACACACACACACACACGAAAAAATCTTCAGGATCTTGTTTTAGGCAATGGTTTCTTAGACCTGATACCGATAGTTTTGGTATTGGATGAGGTGATGGTAGAGAGCTAGAGGCCATGCTCACGGGGGTGCTGTAGCACAATGTTGTGACTGTAATTAACACTACTGAATTATACTCTTGAGTGTATTTAAAAGGGAATATTGTATGTTGTATATATGTTACTAAAATAAAAATTTGAAAAAGAATTATAGTAAAAAGGAAACCATAATAAAGTGGTTTTTAAAAAATTTTATTTTATTAACATATATATCCTAAAATTTCCTACCTTAACCACCTTCAGATATATAATTCAGTCATGTGAATTACATTCATCATCTATTACCACAATGTTTCCAACACCCTCAACAGAAATTCCGTACCAATTAAGCTTTAACTCCCCCTTCCCTATCTCTTTGCAGCTCCTCTTAATATATTTTCTAGTTTCTGACCCTATGAATTTGCTTATTCTTATTTCTTATCAGGGAGATCTTACATTTGTCCTTTTGTGTCTGGCTTATTTCACTCAACGTGACATCTTCAAGGTTCATCCATGTTGTCTCATTTATCAGAACCTTGTTCCTTTTCTAGTCTGCATAATAGTCCATGGTATGTAAATGCCACAGTTTGCTTATCCGCTCATGACACTTGGATTGCTTCTATCTTTTGGCAATTGTGAATAATGCTGCTTTGAATGTCAGCATGCAAATATTTGAGTCCCTGCTTTCAGTTCTTTTGAGTAGCTAGATAGTAGTGGGATTGCTCAGTCATATAGTAGTTCTATACATAACTTTCTGAGGAACAGTCAAACTTGTCTTCCACCACAGCTGCACCATTTTACATTGCTACCAGCAGTGAATGAGTGTTCCGTTATTCTGCATCCTCTCCAACCCTTGTTACTTTGTAATTTTTTTTTTAATAGCAGCCATTCTAATAGGTGTTAAATGTTATCTCATTGTGGTTTTGATTTGTATATCCCTGATGGGTAATGATATTGAGCATCCTTTCATGCACTTTCTGGCCATCTGTATATCCTCTTTGGAGAGATGTCTGTTCAAGTCTTTTGCCCATTTTTAAATTGAGTTGTTTGTCTTTTTACTGTTAAGTTGAAGGATTTCTTTATATATTCTGACTATTAAACCTTTATCAGATATATGGATTCCAAATATTTTTTCCCATTGTTTACATTGTTATTTTACATTCATGATAAATTCCTTGAGGCATGAAAGTTTATTTTTTTAAAGATTTATTGTATTTATTTATTTTCCCCCTGTATTAGCCAAAGGGATACTGATGCAAAATACTAGAAATTGGTTGGTTTTTATAAAGGGCATTTATTTGGGGTAGGGGTTTACAGATACCAGGCCATAAAGCATAAGTTACTTCCCTTACCAAAGTCTGTTTCCACGTTTTGGAGCAAGATGGCTGCCGACGTCTACGAGCGTTCAGGCTTCCTGGGTCCCTCCCTTCTAGGGTCTTGCTTCTCTCTGGGTTCAGGGTTCCTCACTTCCCAGAGCTCCAGCTTCAACATCAAACTCCAACATCAAAACTCTAACATTAAGAACCCTCAGCTCTGACCTTTGCCTTGCCTTTTATATGTGAGTCCCCACCCACTAAGGGGCAGATACTCAATGCCTTTCTGACACAGGTTTACTTGCTTAAGTAATCAAGTAAACTTCTGAATCCAATATAATCTCATGCCCAGAGGAACAGACCAGTTTACAAACATAATCCAGTATTTCTTTTTGGAATTCATCAATCATATCAAATGGCTACACCCCCCATTGTTCTTTTATGTTCATTCCCTGCTCTCTGTTCATCTTTTTTTTTTTTTTTTTTTTTTTTCCTTTTTGGAGGCACCAGTAACTGAACCCGGAACCTCCCATGTAGTAGGCAGGTACCCAGCTGCTTGAGCCACATCCTCTTCTGTAGCAGTTTGATATTATTTATGAATTCCAAAAATAGATAGTGGATTGTGTTTGTAAACTGGTCTGTTCCTCTGGGCATATTCAGAGGTTTCACTTTTACTTGATTAAATTCCAATCAGGGCTTTGATTCAGCTACATCAGTAGGACGTTGAGTCTTTCCCCCTTGGTGATCTGGGACTTACAGAGAAAATGACACAACAGAGGAGAGAGTTTGAATTTTAATGCTGGAGCCCCGGGCAGTAAGCACACAGGAGAAGAACACAGAAGAACAGAGACAGCTCCATAGACAAGGCAGAAGCCCCAGGAAGAGAGAGAGGCTGAAAGTTTACAACTGACCTTGTGAAGAGAACAAAGCAGCTGAGCCTGGAGAGAAACAAGCCCTGGGAGAAAGATGAGATTTATTCCAGCCTACAGCTGAGATTAGAAGGAGCTGAGACCATGGAACCTTAGGAGGAATAGGAAGGCTGAACCCTCCCAGAGACTGGCAGCCATCTTGCTCGAACACGTGGCAACAGACTTTGGTGTGGGAAGTAACTTATGCTTTATGGCCTTGTGACTGTAAGCTTCTATCCCAAGTAAATACCTTTTATAAAAGCCAACAGATTTCTCATATTTTGCATCAGCACCCCTTTGACTAATACAGCTTCCCAAAAGTTTTTTTTAATTTTGATGAGGTCCCATTTATCTCTTTTTCTTTTGTTTGTAATTTGGGTGTAAAATCTAAGAAACCATTGCCTATCACAAGGTTCTGAAGATGCTTCCCTATGTCTTCTTCTAAGAATTTTATAGTTCTAGCTTTTATATTTAAGTCTTTCATCCATTTTGAGTTGATTTTGTACATGGTGTGAAGTAGGGGCCCATTTTGCAAATGTAGAACCAGTTCATCCAGCACCATTTGTTGAAAAGACTTTTCTTTCTAAAATTATTTGTCCATAATGTGAAGGTTGATTTCTTTGCTGTTAGTTAGATTCCATTCGCCTGTGTGTCTGTCCTTGTGTCAAACCATGCTGTTTGAGTACTGTGACTTCATAATAAGTTTTAAGATCTGGAAGTGTAGGTCTTCCAACTTCATTCTTATTTGAAGAGATGGCTTTAGCTATTTTGACCTCTTACTCATCCATACAAATTTGATGTAAAGAAGGTTGCAAAGATGGTTGTTGGAATTTTTATTGGGATTACATTGAATCCATAAATTGTTTTGAGTAGTAGTGACATCTTAACAATATTTAGTCTTTTGATTTCTTTTACCAATGTTTTATAGTTACCTGTGTATATGTCCTTTATAACCTTGCTTAGATTCATTCCTAGTTATTTGATTCTTTTAGTTACTATTGTGAATGGAATTCTTTTCTTGATTTTTTTTCTTCTGATCATACCTTGTATACAGCAACACTGCTATTTTTTTGAAATGTTTGTTTTTTTATTTTAAAAGAAGTATTACTAAGCCCCCTCTCGATATAGAGGTGGAGTGGACATCACCATCCCAGGGCCCACAGAATGGAGGAATAAAATATGGATTAGAGTGGACTTACTGATATTCTACTATAAAACTTTTGTGACTACTAATAGAAGAAATTGTATCATCGATGGGGGCAAAGTGACCACAGTAGTTGCTGAGGGCAGGGAGTGGGAAGAAGAGATGTGATGAGGGGGCATTTTTGGGACTTTGGAGTTGTCCTAAATGATATTGCAGGGTCAGATGCTGGACATTATATATCCTGCCATAACCCACTGAATGTACTGGGGGAGAGTGTGAATTCCAGAGTAAACTATTATCCACGTGGTACAGCAATGCTCCAAAAGGGGTTCACCAAGTGCGATGAGTATGCCACAATGATGGGGGAGGTTGTTAGTGTGGGAGGGGTGGGATGGGGGAATGGAGGGTATACGGGAACCTCTTATGTTTTTTATAATGTAACCTTTTTTGTGATGTATGTGTCTTCAAAAAAATACAATTTACAAAATTGATGGGGGTGGGGGGTGGGGTGTGAGTTACATGGGAACCTCTTTTTTTTTCAATGTAACATTCTATGTGATCTATTAACTTTAATAAAAAAATTTTTAAAAAGTATTAGACTACATAAATGTTACATCAAAAAATAATGGGGGAAATGGATGTGGCTCAACCAACTGGGCTCTCGTCTACCATCTAGGACATCCAGGGTTCAATGCCCAGGGCCTCCTGGTGAGGGCAAGCTGGCCCATGCAGCGAGGTGGCCCACGCAGAGTGCTGGCCCACACGGGAATGTCTTCCCCGTGCAGGAATGTTGCCCAGCCCAGGAAAGCCACCCTGCGCAAGAGTGCTGGCCAGCATGGAGAGCTGGCACAGCAAGATGATGCAACAAGAGACACAGAGGAGAGAAAATAAGAAGACGCTGCAGAACAGGGAGTTGAGGTGGCGCAGGAGAGTAATCGCCTCTCTCCCACTCCAGAAGTTCCCAGGATTGCTCTCACACTCCAGAGGTTCCCAGGATTGGTTCCCAGAGCTGCCTAATGAGAATATAAGAGGACACAGAAGAGCACACAGTGAATGGACACAGAGAACAGACAATGGGGGGAATGGGATGGGGGGGAGAAATAACTAAAACTCAGAAAAATAAAGGGGATTCCATATGCCTCACCTCCTCCCCCTCCTACACTTTCCCACACTTTTTTTTTAATTCATTTTTTAAAAAATATTACATTAAAAAAATATGAAGTCCCATTCAACCCCACCGCCCCCATCCCCAATCCCCCCACAGCAACACTCTCTCCCATCATCATGACACATCCATTGCATTTAGTAAGTACATCTCTGGGCATCGCTGCACCTCATAGTTAATGGTCCACATCATAGCCCACACTCTCCCACGTTCCATCCAGTGGACCCTGGCGGGATCTACAATGTATCGTAATTGTCCGTGAAGCACCATCCAGGACAACTCCAAGTCCTGAAAACGCCTCCACATCTCATCTCTTCCTCCCATTCCCCACACCCAGCAGCCACCGTGGCCACCCTTCCCACACCAATGCCACATTTTCTCTGTGGACATTGGATTGGTTGTGTCCATTGCACATCTGTGTCAAGAGGGGGCTTAGATTCCACATGGATACTGGATGCAATCCTCCTGCTTTCAATTGTAGGCACTCTAGGCTCCATGGTGTGGTGGTTGGCATTCTTCAACTCCATGTTAGCTGAGTGGGGTAAGCCCAATAAATCAGAGTGTAGGAGTTGAAGTCTGTTGAGGTTCAGGGCATGGCTATCATATTGTCAGTCCAGAGATTCAAATCCCCTAAATATATCTTAAACCCCAACACCAACTACAATTCCAGTAAAGTAGCATGAAAGTCTTATGAAAAGAGATCCCATCTGAGTCCAGTTCCATCACGCAGAAACACCGGCTCCAAAGAAGGGCCAACTGACATGGCAGTGAACCCCTTCTGCCATGACCCAAAACCTGTGGGTCTCTTTAGCCCTCAAAAGAACCAATACCTGGGGTTGTATCTACTTTATCTGTCTCTGAGACTCTGCTCAGGTGTGCATAAGGGCAATCCTTCTGACAACCTCCAGACTCTTTTTTAGAGACTCATAGCCATATAAACTCATTTCTCCTTTCCATTTCCCCCTTACATTAGGTCAAACAGCATTTTAAAGTCATGTTATTATATGTAGACAGGGATATTCTGCTGATCCACATTGAACCTTTAATTCAAGGTCATTTTCTGGTTACATCTTCAGCTGGTGTTTGGTAGTGATCCCTCGGTGCCAGGGAGGCTCATCCCCGGGTGTCATGTCCCACGCTGGGGAGAATGCACTGCATCTACATGCTGAGTTTGGCTTCGAGACTGGCCACATTTGAGTAACATGAAGGCTGTCAGGAGGAAACTCCCAGGCACAGTGCTGCTCTAGGCCTTGTTCTTATTTCAGGCATATAGGCTCACAAGCATAGTCATTAGTATCAGGAGCCCACTGTTGGACCCTCATTCCTTCCTAGTTCTTACTGTTGCACCTGGGGGACTGCCGCTGCTCCCCTAGGGACCACGACAGAGCACCCCTGGCCAGGAACCCAGTACCCCCCCAGCTGTTGTTTTTAATTGTTTCCACTATGAGTATATCCAAACATTACCATGCACCCTGGACATATGCACTGTATAACTCCCTGTCAACCATATATAGCCTGTCAATAACATCCCATACCAGTATTCCTCCACCACCATTGTTGAACCACTCTGTGATCCAAAACTTCCTGTAAAGTGAAGCCCAATATAATGTCAGGTTCCCTTACTAGTAAAATGGAATATAGCGATGAGTTTAAAGGTTAGCTCTAGAGTACGTATTGATTTGGAAAAATTCTACATCCTATCTTTTTCTTTTCTTTTTTCCTAATTATTGAGCTTCTCTTCACAAGAGTCTCAGATCACAGTAATTCATATATACAATATACAGTACTCCCACACATCCACCATAAAACCTTTTCCCTTCCACAGCGATAATCTTTTAACTTATTCATATCATATTTACTGAAACTGATGTACAGACTCCGAAACAATAGCTTTCAAACAAGGTGACATCTGTGCTTACAATGTGGTCCATACTTTAGTTTTCTAAATTTTTTAGTTATCCTATGTTTTACATTATGGTTTACATTATTAGTCTGTTGTCCCCTATATGTTTTTGGTGTAATATTACATGTTTTATATTCATCCTCGAGTACTCTTGTGAAACTCCTCTCTTGCCCCCACATTTACCTTGGTTCCATCCATTCAACATCCATTTTCCCCTCCCCTTGGGGCCCACAGCGACAGCCAGTCTCCATTTCCCGAGGAGCCACATCTAGAGATACTTGCAACAGTGTTCAGGGCCTGACTTGCTCAACTGCCCTAATGCCCTGGGAGCCACCCTTTCTCTCGAGAGATACAGTTCCCTCTATTTGATGGCATTAGTCCTCCCCAGGATGTGAGTCCACCCCAACTCTCACTTCTTGGGTCTCTACCCAATGGTACAACCCACCCTGGCAAAATGATCATTCAGACATTCCCCAGGAGTCCGTCCCGCATCAGATCATCCCCTCCGAGCATCCTAAACAGGTCACCCTCCTAATTATATTTTGATACGATTTTCTCAGCATTTTACTCTCAACCAACACCTGACACTCTCCTATGTTCGTATGTTGCCCCTCCCTCCCCCCAATTTTTTGGGCAATATTACCCATCTGCCCATCCCCAGCCCCCCTCAAACCCGCAAAGCCCCACCCAAAGGCAACTCCTTGCCCCCATTTTATCTCTTCTTTGTGCTCATACTTACCGCCAGCTCATCATAGATTCCACCCCTGCAGACGTCGGCTCACATCCTTCCTCCACCCCCCGATTTCCTGTAAGCCTTTTTTCCAGTCTCTAGCTCTCTGAGGTAGCTTGCTTATTTCATATCATTGAGGTCATGTAGTATTTGTCCTTCAATGCCTGGGTTGCTTCACTCAACGTAAGGTTCTCAAGATTCATCCATGTTATCACGTGTGTTTGTAGTGTATTTGTTCTTACAGCCAAGTAGTAGTCCATTGTGTGTATATACCACATTTTATTGATCCACTCATCTGTTGATGGGCATTTGGGTTGATTCCAACTTTTGGCGATAGTGAACAATGCTGCTATGAACATTGGTGTACATATATCTGTTTGTGTCCTTGTTTTCAGTTCTGCTGGGTATATACCCAGCAGTGGTATTGCTGGGTCATATGGCAAATCTATGGTTAGTTTTTTGAGGAACCGCCAAACTGTCCTCCAGAATGGTTGGATCCTTCTGCATTCCCACCAGCAGTGGATGAGTGTTCCCCTTTCTTCACATCCTCTCCAGCATTTGTATTCTTCTGATTTTTTCATAGCTGCCAATCTTATGGGAATAAGATGGTATCTCATTGTAGTTTTGATTTGCATTTCCCTGATAGCTAGAGATTTGGAGCATTTTTTCATGTGCTTTTTAGCCATTTGTTTTTCTTCTTTGGAGAAGTGTCTGTTTAAATCTTTTTCCCGTTTTTAAATGGGTTGTTTATCTTTTTATTTTCCAGATATATGAGTTCTTTATATATGCAAGTTATAAGTCTCTTATCAGATATATGGTTGCCAAATATTTTCTCCCATTGTGTGGGTTCCCTTTTTACTTTCTTGACAAACTCCTTTGAGGTGCAGAAGGCTTTAATTTTGAGGAAGTCCCATTTATCTATTTGTTCTTTTGCTGCTCGTGCTTTTGGTGTGATATTCATGAAGCCATTTCCTATTACAAGGTCCTGTAGATGTTTCCCTACACTGCTTTCCAAGATCTTTATGGTCTTGGCTCTTATATTTAGGTCTTTGATCCATCTTGAGTTGATCTTTGTATAAGGTGTGAGATGGTAATCCTCTTTCATTCTTTTACATATGGCTGTCCAGTTCTCCAGGCACCATTTGTTGAATAGGCCAATCTCTCCCAGTTGAGAGGGTTTGGTGGCTTTATTGAATATTATATGTCTATATATATGAGGTTCTATATCAGAACTTTCAATTTGATTCCATTGGTCTATGTGTCTCTCCTTATGCCAATACCATGCTGTTTTCACTACTGTAGCTTTGTAGTATGTTTTGAAGTCAGAAAGTGTGATTCCTCCAATTTCGTTTTTCTTTTTCAATATGTCTTTGGCTATTCAGGGCCTCTTTCCTTTCCAAATAAATTTCATAGTTAGTTTTTCTAGTTCCTTAAAGAAGGCTGTGTTGATTTTTATTGGGATTGCATTGAATGTGTAGATCAGTTTTGGTAGGATAGACATCTTAATAATATTCAGTCTTCCTATCCATGAACAAGGAATATTCTTCCATTTATTTAGGTCTTCTTTGATTTCCTTGAACAGTCTTGTATAGTTCTCAGTGTATAAGTTTTTTACCTCTTTAGTTAAATTTATTCCTAAGTATTTGATTTTTTAATTTAGTATTGTGAATGGTGTTTGTTTCTTGATTTCCTCCTGATCTTGCTCATTATTAGTGTACAGAAATGCTACTGATTTTTGCGCATTGATCTTATAACCTGCGACTTTACTAAACTCATTTATGAGTCCTAGACGCTTTGTTGTAGATCTCTTAGGGTTTTCTATGTATAGGATCATGTCATCTGCAAATAATGAAATTTTGACTTCTTCCTTTCCAATTTGAATGCCTTTTATATCTGGTTCTTGCCTCAGTGCTCAAGCAAGAACTTCTAAGACAATGTTAAATAGAAGGGGAGACAATGGGCATCCTTGTCTTGTTCCTGAGTTTAGAGGGAAGGATTTTAGGATTTCTCCATTGTAAACAATGTTGGCTGTAGGTTTATCATATATACTCTTTATCATGTTCAAAAAATTTCCTTGTATTCTGATCTTTTGGAGTGTTTTTATCAAGAAAGGGTGCTGTATTTTGTCAAATGCTTTTTCTGCATCTATAGATATAATCATGTGATTTTTTTCCTTCAATCTGTTTATATGGTGTATTACATTGATTGATTTTCTTATGTTGAACCATCCTTGCATACCTGGAATAAATCCCACTTGGTTGTGGTGTATAATTCGTTTAATGTGTTGTTGAATACGATTAGCAAGTATTTTGTTAAGTATTTTTGCGTCTAGGTTCATTAGAGAAATTGGTCTGTAATTTTACTTTCTTGTGGTGTCTTTGTTTGGCTTTGGTACGAGGGTAATGTTGGCATCATAGAAGGAGTTCAGCAATGTTCCTTCTGTTTCGATTTTTTGGAATAGTTTCAGCAGGATTGGTGTTAGTTCTTTCCGGAATGTTTTGTAGAATTCACCTGTGAAGCCATCTGGCCCTGGACT
The DNA here is from genome assembly GCF_030445035.2 of Dasypus novemcinctus. Lineage (NCBI taxonomy): Eukaryota > Metazoa > Chordata > Mammalia > Cingulata > Dasypodidae > Dasypus > Dasypus novemcinctus. The sequence goes on along the minus strand of NC_080678.1, from coordinate 77,286,296 downwards.
CTTTTTAGTTGGGAGGTTTTTAATGACTGATTCTATCTCTCTGCTTGTGATTGGTTTGTTAAGATCATCAATTTCTTCTTTCATCAATATGGGCTGCTTATGTGTTTCTAGGAATTTGTCCATTTCCTCTGAATTGTCATTTTTGTTGGAATATAGTTTTTCAAAGTATCCTCTTATGATAGTCTTTATTTCTGTGGGGTCAGTGGTGATATCGCCTTTCTCATTTCTTATTTTGTGTATTTGCATCTTCTCTCTTTTTTTCTTTGTTAGTCTCACTAAAGGTTTGTCAATTTTGTTGATCTTCTCAAAAAACCAGCTCTTGGTCTTGTTTATCTTTTCTTATTTTCTATTTCATTTAGTTCTGCTCTTATCTTTGTTATTTCCTTCCTTCTTCTTCCTGTTGGGTTACTTTGTTGTTGTTTTTCTAATTCCTTCAAATGTGCAGTTCTTCAATTTTTGCTCTTTCTTCTTTTTTTTTTTAATTTTTTTTTTTTTTTAGAATTCTTCTGCACTTTATTGCACTCAAATAACATTAAGCAGAAGACATTTAAGTTACTTTTTGAAAATCCACTGATGTTGCACAGCTTGGCACATATTTGTAAATACAAGGCTCATTAATTAAGCTATTTCGAATTGAAAAGTAGTTGAAGTTGACCACAGGATAACAAATCCTCAATTTCCAGAGTTCTAGAGGTGATTATATACATAAATTCAGTAAAACTTATTTTACTGATTTATTGTATTTCACCCCTAAGTTGCCTTAAAAAATATGGCTTTATAAAAAGTAGCATCCTATAATTCATAATATGAATTAAGAACTTATTCAAATTTGAGTATCAACTCTGTGTCACCCATACCACAGCTTTAGAAAATTATTGCTTTTCCACCAACTTATTATTTGGGGTTCTACTACACATTGAGTCAGCATGCAGAACTCACTACATGGTAACTCAGATCTGCAATGATAAAAATATAAAATCTCTTTGATTTTAATCCTACATGCAAGAAAAAAAGTCACCTTATCAAGAGCTGTCCCTGACACATAAATGAAACCACTTCTTATGGCTTTTTAAACTCATGGCTCTTTCAAAATTATATTGTATTCTTTTTTTAACAATGAGTATTTCCATCACAGCAACTATTTCTGAGTCAAAAATAAACCACATATTAAAAAAGGAAGAGGAGAAAGCCTTCAGTGTAAAGAGGAAAAGGCTCATATGCTGTGAAATAGCAGCAGGGAGCAGCTGGCTCTGGAAGTGCCTTTCAGACATCCTAAATCCACTTGACTGGAGCGTGACTTTACCTAGTAAGAGCATGGCAGTCTCTAAAATTAGCTAGAGAGTATTACTTAATCGGCCAAAGGCAAAACAATCTTTAAATTATGCACCAGAAATTTATAGAGATTTTCCAAAATTTAAATGAACACCAAATGGAAAATAGCAATGACATGGTCAACCCGAGGAGACAAGAAATGTTTCTGTTCTATCCATCAGGCCATTCTTTATCCTCTATGTACTAATGAGGGATTTTAGTTCTCGTCTCTCATTCTGAAAAATAAGTTAGCCATGATAACTTAAAATTTCTATCAAACTATTAATTTTTTTCTAATTACCCAGCTAAAAGCTTCAAAAATCTCAAAATTTGAGTTTTAACCTGAATATTCAAGACTAATGCAGAAGTTTTGGTGAGATATCAGTGCAGATATATACAACTCAAACCTTCACAGCTAACGTTGATGTCTATTAGTGTTAAGAATGCTAATGCAAAATGCTCTAAATGGCTTCTAAATCGTGTTTAACACAGTTTACACAAATCAGTTCAACACAGTTCATGTTAATTACTAATAATATATATTAAAACCCTGCCAAGACAATTGTTGCTACATCAATATAATTATTAACTGCTGCCTGAAAAACATAGATAAATGCAGATAAAAAATCCATCACAAAAAGAAAAATAATGATAAAGAAATAGACTAGATGTAATTAATGCTATCCTAAAAGGACATGCAGGAATGTAAAATCACATGTAATTTTTGTTTCTTAAAAAAATATACTGGGGGGGGGAGAGGTGGGGTGGGGGTGGTAAAAAAAAAAACATATATATATATATATATACACTAAAATGACAGTGGACTACGAGTCATTCAAAACATCTTTAGTGTTCATTCCCGAAGATCTTGATCTGCTCAGGAATTACTTCACAGGATCTATCACAGCTATCTTTTGGAGCATAGGTTTAGGATGGTCCTTTGTGGTAGTAAGGACAGTCTTTTTGAAGCTTTTTGAAGCTTTAAGTATCTGGTGGTACTTCTTGTTGTTCTTCTGCAGGGGGGATATTTACTTCTTCTAAAATTAAGTTTGAGTCTTCTACAACATTATCTGAAATTTCTATCCTTTCATTTTCTGAAGGTTCATATACTGATTCATCATAGTCTTGGTATGTTACATCATCTGCATCCTGGTGTAGTTGTTCACCATCTACTTCTGGTTCACTGGAATCTGGATTTTCCTCTTCATACAATATCTCTTTTATATCCTGATTATAGTCCTGCGAAGCTGCATGTGCGGGAAGCTCCAGCTCCTCCTCCGCTGGCAGCTCCGCCTCTTCGCCGCGTACTGTGGGCTCTGAAGCAGCTCTTTCTTTAAGGCCTAATAAAACTTTGGTATCATCATCCACATCAAAATCCCCATCGCCATCAGCATCATAGATTCCTAGTTTTCCTAGAACTTCCTTGTAATCAACAAGCTCAAACCAAACAACAGCTACTGATGTCCAGACTCCCAACAATGCAATCACCATAAACCACGTGAAAAATGAACTTCCGGAGAGCCCTCCTTTTCTCCCATTCTTGTGTCCTCCATGTTTTGTCTCCCGCTGGGCCCCGGGGCTGCTGCTGCCGCTGCTGCTCATGCTGCCGCTGCCCGAGCCGCTGCCACTGCTATGGGCGCTGCCACCGCCCTTGGCATTCTTGCGCCGGGCCATGGCGGGCTCCGCTGGAGCTGGTGTGGGTGTGGGGCGCCTCGGGTGCGCTGCAGTGGGCCGGGCCGCGCTCCTACCGCAGTGCTGGCGCAGGGCACCTCCTGAGCGACAGCGAGGACTCTCACCAAGCGCTGGCTGCGCGCGCACGCACACCCCTCGCCGGAGCCCAACCTGCGACTTTCTTCTTTTTTGATACATGAATTTATGGCTATAAATTTCCCTCTCAGTACTGCTTTTGCTGCATCCCATGAATTTTGGTATGTTGTGTTATCATTATCATTTGTTTCAAGATAGTCATTGATTTCTTTTGAGATTTCCTCTTTGACCCACTGTTTTTCTAAGAGTGTGCTGTTTAATTTCCAAATCGTGGTGTGAAATCTGGGTCTCTGTCCCTTGCAAATTTCCAGCTTCACTCCACTGTGGTCAGAGATATTGTTTTGTATGATTTCAATCTTTCTGAATTCATTAAGCCTTTCTTTGTGGCCTAGCATATGGTCTATCTTGGAGAATGATCCATGTGCGCTTGAGAAAAATGTATATCCTGCTGTGTTTGGGTGTAATGATCTATATATGTCTATTAGATCCAGCTCCTCTAATATACTGTTCAAATGTTTTGTTTCTTTAGTGATTCTCTTTTGAGATGTTCTGTCAAGAATTGATAGTGGTGTATTAAAATCCCCCACTATAATTGTAGATGCATCTATTTTTTCACTTAGTTTTTCCAGCGTTTGCCTCACGTATTTAGAGGCGCCCTTGTTAAGAGCATAAATATTTATGATTGTTCAATCTTCTTGACAGATTGTCCCTTTCACTAAAATGTAGTATCCTTCTTTGTCTCTCACAATTGTTTCGCATTTAAAGTCTATTTTGTCTAATATTAATATCGCTACTCCTGCCTTTTTTTGGTTATTGTTTGCTTGTATGATTGTTTTCCAGCCATTCACTTTCAACCTCCATGAGTCTCTGGGTCTAAGATGTGTCTCTTGTAGACAGCATATAGATGGGTCATATTTCCTTATCTAATGTCCCAGTCTGAATCTTTTGATAGGTGAGTTTAATCCGTTGACAGTCAGTGTTATTACTTTCAAGGAATTATTTGTGTTAGCCATATTTTGATTGGATTTGTGTTTGTCATATTTTGTTTGCATTTTTCCCCCTTCTGCTTTTGTCTTTTTTGTTGCTCTTACACTCTCCTCCAACTCTGCCTGTCCTGTTTTTTCCTTTCTCCTGCAGAACTCCCTTTAGAATTTCTTGAATGGGAGGTTTCTTGTTGGCATACTCTTTCAGTTTCTGTTTATCTGCGAATATTTTGAACTCTCCATCATTTTTGAATGCTAGTTTAGCTGGATAGAGTATTCTTGGTTGGAAATTTTTTCCCTTTAGTACCTTGACTATTTCATACCACTGCCTTCTTGCCTCCATGGTTTCAGATGAGAAATCAGCACTTAATCTTATGGAGCTTCCCTTGTATGTGATGTTTTTCTTTTCTCTTGCTGCTTTTAGAATTTTCTCTTTGTCTTGAGCGTTGGACAATTTGACAAGTATATGTCTTGGGGTGGGCCTGTTGGGGTTTATGACCAGTGGGGTGTGCTGTGCTTCTTGGATATGTACATCTGTCTCTTTCAGTAGATTTGGGAAGTTTTCAGCCATTATTTCCTGCAGCACTCCTTCTGACCCCTTTCCCTTCTCTTCTTCTTCTGGAATGCCTATAATACGTATGTTTGAGCGTTTTGCATTATCATTCAGGTCCCTAAGTCCTAGCTGGATTTTTTCTATCTTTTTATCAACCAATTCTATTATCTGTTTGGTTTCCGATGTACTGTCTTCCACATAACTAATTCTCTGCTCTGCCTCTTCTAGTCTGCTGATATTTGCTGCAAGTGTATTTTTGATTTCTTGAACTGTGGTGTTCATTCCCATCATATCTGTTATCTTTTTGCGTATGTCTGCAATTTCCCCTCCAAGTGTTATCTTCATGTTGTTAACCTCTTCCTTTACTTCATTAAATTTGTCGGTGATAAATGTTCTGAGATCTTTCATTACTTGTGTGAAGTTCTGCTCCCCTTCCTGATTTTCAGTTTGTTCATTGGATTCAGCCATGTTTTCCTGATTACTGGTTTGGTTTGCAGATTTTTGTTGCTATTTGGTCATCATTTTATCTTGACGAGTTTAATCAGTTCCTTAGCTTCTTTGTCTAGTCTTGGAGATTAATTAGCTGTTGTTTTTGTGTAAGTTTTATATCTTCTCTTTGTCACTTTGTTCTTCTTATTCTAATTTCTTATTGCTGGTTGAGTTCACTTTAAAGGAAAGTATTAGTGCCGGGGAAAGGCAATTGTGTAAGCAAGGAAAAAGTGTAAAGTAGTATTGGTGATATATGTTAACAAAGCAACAATATGAGATCTGGGAGGATGGAGGTTAGATTCATGTAAATTGCGTAGAGTTATAGCAGTAGGTAGAGTACCTATAATGAGGTAGTCGACTGAATATGGGAGGAATATGGTATGAATTAAAAAGCTATTGTTTTCGTGAGAGAGGGAAAGAGAAAAGAAAGGCAATAGTTTCAAGAGTGGATAACAGACAGAAAACAAAGCAAAGGTATTAGAAATTAAGAGTTAGACACTTTGTGGATCAAAGAAAGGGAGGTGGAATATAGGAGAGACAGTAGATGATGGAGGCTATCAAGATGTAGGGGAAAGGGGATAGTGTAGATAGCCAAAATCTATTCACACAGAAATGAGGCAGTGGAGGATGAGGAAACCCAGCAAATGTGAGGTGTTCCCTGCAGCACCTATTGTATAGTAAAGATAAAATAAAATAAGAAGAAGATGAGGGAGAAGAGAGAGAGGAAAAAAAAAAAAAAAGAAGAAAGGAAGAAAGAAAAAGGGGGTGGGTACAGGACGGGGAACAGATAGGGAAAAGAGAAAAAAGATATACACCAACCACTACAGCCACAATACCAATAGAAAAAAAAAACCCTAAATAACTGAAAAAAAAAGACTTTGGGGGATATGCTGGGAGAAAAGACTAGGGGATAATGCAATGTTAGGAATCAGAACAGTAAAAAAAGAAAATAAAAAATAAAATAGAATAAAAATAACAAAACAAAAAAGAAAAAACGCAAACATTGAGGGCTAGGACATTCAAGGACCTCAGATGGAACTCAGGGCGTGATGGATTCAGGGATGGAAAGTCTGAGATATTGAAGACTCAAGAGGTGTGAGTCTCTGGGGTGTGGGCCACCAGGGTTTAGAGGACTCAGACCTGGCAACCTCAAGTCCGGTTAACAGGGAGCCTGGGAGCACCGCAGTGCATCACAGCCTTCAGGGATCCCCACAGCTGGATGCAAGTCCTATGGGTGAGGTCACATCCGCAAGCTCTATCCTGTGTTCTGTACCCCACAATTCACTCACTCACTGGCGTCTATTCTTTGGATGTATCACCAATTGACTTCAGGACCCCTCCCACTCTGTGATCCCCTGGAACAGCCAGCTGGGGGTGCCTCTAGACTGCAGCTAATTTAATGACGCAGATCAATAGCCAGGCCCGGGGGTGGGGCTCCAGCTGGAAACGCTAATAACAGAATCCAAACCTGAAATTCCCATGCTTCACAAAATATTCCCCTAATCAGCTTCCAAACATCTCCCACCCTGCCAGACCCTGGTGGCATCTCTTTATTGCTATCGATTTAAGTCCACTGTAGATCGGCAGCTGGATTTGGGGGGGGGGGGGGCGGGGCTCTAGGCGGAAGCGCAATTGTTTGTGTCCGCAATCAAAAATTCCCCCCGCTTCGCAATAAAACTCCCGTTTGTCTCCCCAAATTGGTCTGCTTGACCTCCTGTCCTATTAACCCCCCAATAGACCTCTCAGGGCTTAAGAATTCCCCAGTACTGCAGAGCCTCCAAAAAAAAAAAAAAAAATGCCGCAGCTCCGCCCACCCAAGGAGGGAGCTTTCCGCGCGCAGCCGGGACCTCCGTGTATATTTTATAGACATATTTTCTCTGTTACCTTCCCACCAAATCGATGTCCAGATACCTCTTGTCCTGCAAAAATCCTGAAACAGCCTGGTCCCGAAGAGCCTCCAACGCTTCCCAGCCGCTTCTTTCACTTTCCCACACTAACAACCTCTTTTATTAGTGTGGTACATTTGTTACAATTGATGAACACATATTGAAGCATTGTTAATAACCATGAGATATAGTTTGCATTATGGTTACACTCTACCCCGCATGATTTTATAGGTTTTGGCAAAATGTATGATGGCCTGTATACATCATTGCAATGCCATGCAGGACAATTCCAGTGTCCTGAAAATGCCTCCATGTTACACCTATTCCTTCCTCTGTCTTCACTCATAACCTCTGGTGGCCACTGCCTTTATATCAGTGATACAAGTACTAATTTTTAGTTGTTCATCTTCTACCCACAACTTCGTTGAATTAATTTATTAGCTCTAGGAGATTTGCTATGGATTTTCCAGGATTTCTTATATAGATAGGATCATGTAATCTGCAAATAGGGAAAGTTTTACTTTTTCCTTTATAATTTGGATGCAATTTGTATCTTTTTCTTGCTTAATTGTTCTGGCAAGAACTTACAGTACAGTGTTGAGTAATAGTGAAGACCATGGGCATTCTTGTCTTATTCCTGAACTTGGAGGGAAAGCTTTCAGTCTTTCACCATTAAGTAGGGTGTTAACTGAGTGCTTTACATGCATGCCCTTTATCATGTTGAGGATGTTTTCTTCTATTCCTAGTGTTCTAAGTGTTTTTATCGTGAAGGGATTCTGGAGGTTGTCAGATGGACTTTCTGCATAAATTGAGATAATGGTGGTTTTTTCCATACATTCTATTATGTTATGTATTACGTTGGTTTTCTTATGTTGAACCAACCTTGCATATCAGGGATAAATCCCAGTTGATCATGGTGTGTAATTATTTTAATATATTGTTGGATTCCATTTGCTAGTATTTTATTTAGAATTTTCAAATATATATCCATAATAGATTTTGGTCTGTCATTTTCTTGTGTTTTTTTCATTTGAAAATTTTATTGAGATATATTCATACATGAACATACATAAACAGTAAGTGGATAGTAAAATTGTGAACTTACAAAACAAATACACATCATCATATGGGGTTCCCATACATCACCCCATCACAACACCTTGCATTGTTGTAAAACATTTGTTACAAACTGTGAAAGAACATTGTCAAAATATTACTACTAACTATAGCCAGTATCTTACCTTTGGTGTATTTTTCTTCCAACCCACCCAATTATTAACACCTTGTATTAGTATTATATATTTGTTACTGTTCATAAGAAAATATTCTTATATTTTTTCTGTTAACCACAGTCCATCTTCCACCCCAGGATTCACTGTTATACAGTCCCATGCTATGTACAGTCCATTCAAAGTGTATACTCACTGGCTCTCATTTTCATTTCTTGTGGTATCTTTATCTGGCTTTGGTATGAGGGTGATTTTGGCCTCATAGAATGGATTAGTGAGTATTCCCTCCTCTTCAGTTGTTAGGAACAGTTTGATCAGAACTGGAGGTAAGTCTTCTTGCAGTGTTTGATAGAATTTCCTTATGAAGCCATCTGGTCCTGAGCTTTTCTTTTTTGGGAGGTCTTTGATATTGGTTCAGTTTTTTTTTTTTTTTTTTACTAGTAATTGGTTTGTCAAGATCTTCTATTTCTTCTTTTTTTTTTTAAGTTCAACTTAAACCTTTATTGTGGAGGTATGGGGAGGGAGTGCCAAAGGAAAGAACTAATTTCCATGACCGATTTGGTTTTATATTGCTCAGTTTGCAAATGAGGATAATTGAATACCTTACAAAAAATTAGCAATCTGACTCTTAAGAAAGTATGTATTAAAACTTGATACTTCGAAAAACACTGAAAAGTTAGAGATTTTATGTGATATGATTCCTATCAAGGAAACCATAGGCAGAAGTTGCTTAATAGGTTAGACAGTGCTAGAAGGGCAGTTGTGAAAAGACAAAGAAAATAAAAATCCTGAGATGCATGGCAGAGCCTTGTTATTCTGAACACAACTTTATAGGCCTTTCCTATCCTGTATACTGTTATTTATGGTGCTTTCCATCCTGCCACTGTTCAGAGTCCCATTACTTTAGTATCCTGAGCAATTCACCTTCTCTTTCTTCTTGAGTAAATATAGGTAGTTCGTGTATTTCCAAGAATTTATACATTTTCATCTAGGTTATCTAATTTATTGGAATACAGTTTTCCATAATAGCCACTTATAGTCCTTTTTATTTCACTGGGTTTGGTACTAGTGTCCACCTTTTCATTTCTAATTTTTGTTATTTGTATCCCCTCTTTTTCCTTGTCAGTCTAGTTTAAAAGTCTTGTTAAATTTATTAATATTTTCAAGTAATGTCTGGTTGGTTGATTTTCTCTATTTTTTTTCTATTACATTTATTTCCATTCTAACCTTGATTATCATTTCCATGCTTTTGCTTGCTTTTTACTGATAGTGATATTGGATCATGCTTTTTTATCTATTCTGCCAATCTCTTCCTTTGACTGGAGAGTTTAATCAATTTACATTTAAAGTTTCTACTGATAACACAGGACTTTCTTCTGCCATTTTGTTTTTTACCCTTTGTAAGTCTTATAATGCCTTTTTTTTCTGTCCTTCACTTCTGTTAATACCTATTTTTATATTTGTTTTTTTTTTGTGTGTTGTATCTTACTGAGTGCTTCACATTTCTATCTGAATATATTTTCTGTCTCTTCTCTTTGTGGTTACCATGGAGTTAAAGTTAATATATAACAATTATATTTGATTTGTTCTTTTTCTTTTTTTTTTGGTTGATTTGTTTTTTGTTTATTTTTTCTTTTGTTTTTTCTTTTTATTTCTTTATTGTTTTTATATTTGATTTGATACCAACTTAACTTCAGTTGTATGTACATATACTTTTCCTATACCCCTCTTTCCCTTCGCCATTTTTTGTGTTTGTTACCTATTATAGCTTTGTACATTGTATGCTCACAAACATAGACTTATTATTACTTTTTATGCATTTGCATTTTATCACTTGTAGGAAGTAAAAAGTGAAGTTACATACCAATCAATACACTATAATAATTCTGGCATTTTTAATTACCCAAGTGGTTACCTTTAACATTATTTCTTTATGTCACTTCAGACCATTGTCTAGTGTCTTCCCTTTCAGGCTGAAGAACTTCCTTTAGCGTTGTGTGTAGGGTGGGTCTAGTAATGATGAACTCCCTCAGCTTTTGTTTATCTGGGAATGTCTTAATCTCGCCTTCATTCCTGAAATAAAATTGTGCCAGATATAAAATTCTTGGTTGGCAATTGTTTTCTTTCAGCAGTTTAAATATTTCAACCCACTCCCTTCATCCTTTTTTTTTTTTTTTTGGCTGTTTTCTCCTCCCTGAGATGGTGCCCTCATCTGTTTGCTCTTTGTTTTTGCTCATTGTCTTCTCATTGTTTTTTTTTTTTTTTGTTATTGTTTGTTTGTTTTTCGGGTTTTTGGGGGTCTCGTTGTTTGTTTGTCTTCTTTAGGAGGTACCAGGAACCGAACCCAGGAGGTGTGGGAGGTGAGCGCTCAAATGCTTGCACCATATCTCCCCCCACTCCCTTCTTACATCAATGGTTTCTGATGAAAAATCATCATTTAATCACTTGGCATTCCCTTTTACTTAGCATGTTGCTTTTCTCTTGCACCTTTCTGAACTCCTCCCTTGTCCTTTGTATTCCATAGTGTGACCAATATATGATGGGGTGTATTTTTCTTCACGTTCATCCTGTTTTTTGTTCTTTGGAATATGCATGTGCATATTCATCTCTTTTGCTAAGATTGGGAAGTTCTCTGTCATTATTTCTTTGAATATTCCTTCTACCCCTTTCTTCTCCTTCTAGGACTCCCATAATGCATATATTGATGTCCTTGATGTTGTCACAGAGGTGTCTTAGGCTATTTTCATTTTAATATTTCTTTTTCTGCTTCTCAGCCTGACTCATTTCAAGTGTCTTGTCTTCAAGCTCACTGATTCATTCTTCTACCAGCTCCTGTATGTTCTTGAAACCCTCCTGGGCATTTTGCATTTCATGTATTGTTGTCTTCAACTCCAGTAGTTCTGTTTGGTTCCTTTTTAAAAATTCAATCTTTGTTCGTATGCATATCCTTTAGGTTTCCTGATATCCTTTAGTTCTTTCTCTGTATTTTCCTTAATCTCCTTGTGCATTTTTAAGATCATTTTTTAAAGACAGTTGGTGTGCCCACTTTCTTGTCTTCTTCATTGATGTTTTCTGGATTTTTGTCCTTTTTCTGTGGATAAGTCATCATTTCCTCTCTGCCATGTACTTTTTTTTGCACACTGTACATTTTAGTATTTTAAATATTAGCTCTGGGATTTATTTCCTGAGATGTCTGTTTCTTGATCTTGTAATTACCTGTTGATAAAACAGAGCCTTCTTATCAGGAAGGTCTACTCAAAGTGAAAGCAGGGTACATGGTTTTCCTTGTGTTTCTGAACCTCTGTCTTATCCTGGGCTATTGCTTGTTAGTTGTTTTGGAGTTTCCCTGTTTTCACAAGTTGGTTGTCCCCTCTGTTTCTCAGGAGACAGACTTCTTTCTTCTGAATGTTTGAAGCCAGCAGGCCTTTGTCCCAGACTGTCTGCCTCTGTAGTTTTTTTTTTTTATACTCTTTTTATTGTTTCAAGGTGCTTTTGCCTGGAGGGAAAATTCTGGGAGGAGGGCACAATGTAGAGGACTTTCCCAAGTTTGTCTTTCCCAACCAAAACAATGAACCCATCGAGGGGCCCAGACCAGATTTGGAGTGTCCTGGGGAGGGTAGGAAGAAGGGTACCAAGAACTTCTTCAGTGGTTCCCCAAAGCCATTGCTGGCTTGCTCAGCAAATGCAGCTCTTAAGCTAATTGTCCTCAGAGATCTGAGATAGCACAGCATCTTTAAGTCCCCAGTGACACTGCCCTTGTCCAGAGTGGGTTGAAATATGGCTGTCACTGCTCTTGTCCAGGGTAGGTTGAAACAATAGCTGCCCTAGTGATCTGAATTTGCCAATTAAAAGCTTGATCAGTGATCAGCCATACCCACACCATTCTTCAGTCAGAGAATTTTTATATCCCTTTCTGTCAGCTGCAGCTAGCTAAGAGCTGACCTCCAAGGTGGCATGCAGTGAGAGTAGGGGATGAGCCATGGTAGCTGCCACACATAATTTATTTTTATTTACTGTAATTTAACAGGCTCTTTCTCTTGCTCTCCCCTTGATGCTTTACAGTGTTTCTTAGGCCTCCGGGGTTTCAAAATAGTTGTTTAAGATGAGTATGGCCTCTTTAATAATTGTTTTGGTGGCTGGACGGATTCCTGGACCTCCCTACTCTTGTCATCCTCCCACAGTCCTCCGTCACTGTAGTTTTTAAAAAATATTATTATTTTTTTTAAGATCTATTTTTTATTTATTCCCCGCCCCCCCCCCCCCCCCCCGAATTGTCTGCTCGCAGTACGTTCCTCTGTGACCACTTCTATCCTTATCAGCGGCACCGGGAATCTGTGTCTCCCCTTGTGTCATCTTGTTGCATCAGCTCTCCATGTGTGCAGCGCCATTTCTGGGCAGGCTGCACTTTCTTTCGTGCTGGGCAGCTCTCCTTATGGGGCGTGCTCCTTGTGCGTGGGGCTCCCCTATGCCGGGGACACCCCTGCGTGGCACCCACTCCCTGCAGGCATCAGCACTGCACATGGGCCAGCTCCACACGGGTCAAGGAGGCCTGGGGTTTGAACCACGGACCTCCCATGTGGTAGGCGGACACCCTATCCATTGGGCCAAGTCCGCTTCCCCATCATTGTAGTTTTGATTTCCATTGCCCTAATAGGTAATGATGTTGAGCTTCTTTCACATCTTTTTTGTCCTTATTTATCTCTTTGGAGAAATGTCTATTCAAGTCTTTTGTCCATCCATTTTTAAATTGAGTTGTTTGTTGTTTTGTTGTTAAAGTGTAGGATTTCTCTATATATTTTGGATATTTAGTCTTTATCAGATATGTGGCTTCAAAATATCCTCTCCCATTGTGTAAGTTGTCATTTTATTTTCATAATAAGTCCTTTTTTTTTTTTTAAGAGGTACCGGGGATTGAACCCGGGACCTCGTGCTTGCGAAACAGACAGTCAGCCACTGAGCTACTCACTCCCCATGATAAGGCCTTTGAGACACAAAAGTATTTAATTTTGATGCAGTCTCATATATCTATTTTTATTTTGGTGCTTGTGCTTTGGGTATGAAGTCTAAGAAACCATTGCTTAACACAAGGAACTTTTTCATTTCCAGTAGGTTATCTAATTCATTGGTGTACAATTATTCATACTATGTTTTTATAGTTCTTTTTATGACTGTGGATCAGTAGTCATGTCCCACCTTTGATTTCTGATTTTAATTATTTGTATCCTCTACTTTTCCTATGTCATTCTAACTAAAGCTTTGTTTATCTTTTCAAAAAACTAACTTCTTATTTTGTAATCCTATCATTTTAAAATTCTCTATCTAATTTTTTTCTACTCTAACTTTTTATTTCCTCCTATTGTCTTTGGGTACAGTTTGTTGTTCTTTTTCTTCAGGTATATGATTTTAGCTCTTGTTTTTTAATGTAAGTTTTGAAGGCTATAAACTTCCCTCTAAATACTGCCTTTGCTGCCTCTCCTAGTTTTTTTAAATGACATAATCAAGATCTCCTTGTTAATGAAGAGAATGAAGAGAAAAGAATGCTTAATCATATTCATATCTTAAAAAAGCAAATCACATGTTCTTTTTTTGCCTCTAGCATTAATATAGTATTTTGTTACAAAAATATTACAATATTATTAACTGTAAATTATAAATATGATTAGTTATACTTTATCATGTGTCACCATATTCTTAATTCTTTATAGAACATTCCTGTATTTATATTATTAACCACAATCCTCATCTATGTTCAAAATCACTGTTATTCATTCCCTATATTATCCTCAGCTGTCCTCCAACTAACATAACCTCCCTAGACTACTTTTTGCCTACCTGCTTTTGCTGCATCCCTTAATTTTTTATATATTGTGATCTTGTTTTCATTTTTACTGATATTTTACTGATATTTACTGATTTCCCTTGTTATTTTTTTCTTTGACCTTTTGATGGTGTAAGAATATGTTATTTGTGGATTTTCCAGTTCTCTGCCTCTTACTGATTTGCAGCTTTATTCTATTATGATCAGAGAAGATCCTTTGTATAAATTCATTCTTTTAAAATTTACTGAGACTTGTTTTGTCACCTAACATGTGGTCTCTCCTAGAGCATGGTCCCTGTGTTTTTGAAAAGAATGTGTATCCTGCTGTTTTGGGTTGTGTTGTTCTGTGTATGTCTGTTAAGTCTAGTTCATTCATCATATTCAAGTCCTCTGTTTCCTTATTCACCTTCTATTTAGACGCGATATTCATTCATGATAGTGATGCGTTGAAGTCTCCAACTATTACTGTTGAAGTGTGTATTTCTCCCATCAGTTTTGCTAGCGTTTGCCTCATATATTTTGAGGTACTGTTAGATCCATAAGTATTTATGGTTCTTATTTCTTCTTGGTGGATTGGCCCTTTTGTTAATATATACTGTCCTTCTTTGTCTTTTGTGACAACTTTTAGTGCCTTTTTTCTTTATTAATGTTTACTTTCACAAAGGTTGAATATATAACCCATAAGCTTTGAGGATGGGGCTGTTCTTCTGACCAGCTGATTTTTCTTCTTAGGACTCCCCTGGGTCGTGCACGAGCATGGCTTCGACTGGCCCTCATGCAAAAAAAAATGGCTGATTACTTGCGTTGCTTAATTATTCAGAGGGATCTCTTGAGGTTAGTACTGTTAAGTCATAGTAATTTTTTTTTACATTTTTTATTGTCTTTTTTTTTAGGATACATATATCACAAAAAATGTTACAGTAAAAAGTATGAGGTTCTCATATACCCCACAGCCCACCCCACCCCCACTTGTCCCACATTGTTTTTCTGCTAACATTTACTATCAGTACCACTACTGTACTTCTTTTCTTACCTCTTTTGCTTTCCCTGGCCCTAATATTTTCCTTCAAGGGAACTTAGACAACAACAAGTAAATAGAACAGGAAGAACAAAAGTGTCAAAGAGAAGACTTAACACACAGACAAACAGCACCTAAATAAACTCCGACACTAGATGGAGAAGAGTTCAGTCAACTGAACAAACCCATCAAGATAAAATGATGACCAGACAGCAACAAAAAATTACAAGTCATAGTAATTTTCCTTTTTTTATTTCAAGTCTATGCTGTCTTTCAAAAAGAATTGAAAGTGTAGCACAAAAGGATATATAAAATACAATATCATGGCCTAAAATAAAAGGAGGAACAGAGTGATAAAGTAAAACACAGAGGGGACCTAACATGGATCCAGATCTGGCCTAAAAAACAACAACCATAAGTTGTTGTTTTTTTTATATGATATAATACATATACATAATTTATTGTCTATTTATAATTTATTTTTTTTTAAAGATTTATTTATTTATTTCTCTCCCCTCCACCCCCCACCCCAGTTGTCTGTTTTCTGTGTCTATTTGCTGCGTGTTCTTCTTTGTCCGCTTCTGTTGCTGTCAGCGGCACAGGAATCTGTGTTTCTTTTTGTTGCGTCATCTTGTGTCAGCTCTCCGTGTGTGCGGTGCCATTCCTGGGCAGGCTGCACTTTCTTTCATGCTGGGCAGCTCTCCTTACGGGGTGCACTCCTTGCACGTGGGGCTCCCCTACGCGGGAGACACCGCTGCATGGCACAGCACTCCTTGCGTGCATCAGCACTGTGCATGGGCCAGGTCCACACGGGTCAAGGAGGCCCGGGGTTTGAACCACGGACCTCCTATGTGTTAGACGGATGCCCTAACCACTGGGCCAAGTCCGCTTCCCACATGTTTTTCAGCAGCCATTAAGGAGTAAGTTTATATAGTTCATATTTTTAAATTAATTTTTATTTTCTGAATTACAATTCTATGGATAAAAAAATTTATCTTGGAACTTTGGGCTTTAATTTTCCAGGTCTTTCTATTTTTTTCAAAAGATTTATTTACTTTATTTATTCCCTGCTCCCCTCCATTGTTTGTCCTTACTTTCTGCTCTGTGTCCATTTGTTGTGTGCTGTGTTTGCTTGTCTTCTCTTTAGGAGACACTGGGAACTGAACCTGGGACCTCCCATGTGGGAGAGTGGCACTCAATTGCTTGAGCCACCTTTGCTCCCTGCTTTGTTGTTTATCTCATTGTGTTTCCACTTTGTGTCTCCTTGTTGCATTATCTTGTTGTGTCAGCTCACCACTTCAGTCTGTTGCACCAGCTCACTATCTTGCTTGTCTTCTCTAGGAGGCACGGGAACTGAACCCGGGACCTCCCATGTGGTTGGTGGGAGCTCAATTGCTTGAGCCACATCTGCTTCCCCCAGGTCTCTTTTTTAAAGGGCTTAAATATCCAAACTGTTACTTCATCTGTACTGTGGGCACTGTTTAAGTCTTCAATTTAAATGGAAGGCCAAATGTTTGAGGCAGAATTTTAGAGCAAGGCAGCCATTCCTCAGAGGAAATGGGCTTGTATAGACCCGCCTTTCATCCTTGGTCTCTTTGATGGGCTGGTGAATTTGGTCCTGTTTTTTACTCCACCTGTGACTCTGGTTTTTACATCTTGGTTTTCCCATTTGTTAAATGAGACTGACAGTTCTTTTTTTTCCCCTAGTTTATAACATGTAATTTATTCTTTTTCATGGTTGTGTGATATTCTATGCAGCAGAATTTATCCATTTCCTTTTTTTTTTTTGTTTTTTTTATTATCTTTTTTTATTTTAAAGCTACATAGATCACACAAAATGCTACATTAAAAAATATAAGAGGTTCCCATATACCCCACTCCCCATAACCCATACCCCCACTCCTCCCACACCAACAACTTCTTTGATTAGTGTGATACACTCTTTGCATTTGATGAATACATTTTTGAGCACTGCTACACACAGCATGGATTATAGTTTATGTTGTAGTTTTCACTCTCTCCCAGTTCATTCAGTGGTTTATGGCAGGATATATGTTGCAACTCTGCTGAGGCATCTGTCTCTGCAGTATCCTTCAGGACAACTCCAAGTCCCAAAAATGCCCCCATATCACACCTCTTTTTCCTTTTCCCTGCCTTCAGCAACTCCAGTGGCCACTGTCTCCACATCAATGATACAATTTCTTCCATTGCTAGAGTCATAATAATTCTGTAGTAGAATACCAGTAAGTCCACTCTAATCCACATTTTATTCCTCCATCCTGAGGACCCTGGGATGGCAGTGCCCATTCCACGTCTAAATTGAGAGGGGGCTTAGATCCCACATGGCTGATGGATGGGATTCTCCTGCTTGCAGTTATAGACTCTCTTGGTTCCTTGGTGTGGTGGTTGACCATCCTTACCTCCTTGTTAGCTGACCTGGGTAAGTCCAACAAACTGGAGAGTAGGTGTTGCAACTCTGCTGAGGCTGCAGGGCCCACCTGGCACATGGACAGTCCAGAGATTCAAGTCTCCTAGGCATACACCAACCCCAGCGTCAACCACAGTTTCGATAAAAGTGACAGAAGAGGCATGTGTAGAGAAGTTACATCTGCGTCCAACTCCACTGGCAAGGCACTAAACTCCAGTGCCATCTGCCATGACCGTAGGACCTGGGTGTCTCCGTAGACCTTAGGAGCACTACTACCTGGGGTTGAATCTACTTTGGCTGCCCCTGAGATCCTGCTGAGATATAATATCTTAATTAAGTCACTTTCAAGTCTCTTAGCCATATAAACTCATTTGTCTTTACCATTTCCCCCTTTTATTCAAGGGAAACTGACAATTCTTAAACACCTTCACTTTCTTAATGGTATCTGAAGTTTAATGATTATAATGCTCATGTGATTCTTGAGGAAAATATGAGATATTGATAAACAGTTCTTTGAATATAAATTGACAAGTGTTAGTTTTTTAGACTATCCAGTTTCTTTCACAAGTCACTTGCATGAATATTTTCAGAACATGAGTATCCATAAATGTTTTTAATTGATAATTATCTATTTAAGAACATTTGCAGTGCACATATCAAATGCATTGACTTGCACATGAGCTTTGAAATGCTTCATTTGTTCACTTCCCTACCTAATCTCAAGCCCTTTGATTGAAAATTCAACTCAAGAAAAGGTGTCACAATCAGACCAGCAACAGTCACTGTGTCCCCCTGAGAGTCAGAAACACTCCAGGCCTAAGCAGTACAGCTTTTTCTTATGTTTTCTCTTTGCTTCTCCTTTTCACTCTTTCAAATTTTCTTTTCCTCTTTTATTTCCTTCAGTCCCTTTCTTTTTAACAGTGTAAAATATAGACTCCTAAAATAAAAAAATTAAAGTTACTCTTTTGCATAAAGGCTAATTTTAAAATACAAAACCTAGAATGATAACATGTCTAAAAAATGTGCCGAGATTTTAAAATTTAGCTTTATTAGAATCAATTTTATTGATACCTATTAATAAAACATATGATCTATCAAAAATGTACAACCAATGGTATTTGATATAATTACAGTTATGCATTCATCACTTCAGTCATTATTAGAGGATTTTCATTATTCCAATAATAATAATAACAGATAAAATCACTACCTCTTTATAATCACTTCTCAGTCTCCCTGTGCTTCTCCTGCTTTATATAGCTGCTATTCTGTTTCTGTTTTTCTGATTTGTATTTTTATAGTACCTTTTGTCTAGTTTCTTTCACCTAGTATATTTCCTTTTTTTTTGTCCTAATGAAAGATTATTAATATATTACTATACACTGTTGTCCAGATTTTGCTTTGGTTGTATTTTTGCCTGTTATTAACATCTCGTAACATTAATGTACATTTGTTCAGTTTCAAAGAAACAGTCTTATATATGCAGTACTACCCATATCCATATTTCAATGAGATTTCACTGTGCTCTACAGTCCCATGTTAAATTTTTTTAGCTTTCCTTCTAGTAATATCCATGATTAAAATTTTACTTTTGAAATTTGTGATTGAAAGTTTTTATTTTAATTTTCACAGTGAGTTCTATGAGTATAATGCCCTAATGATGGAAGAAGAAGGAGCTGTAATTGTTGGGCTGCTGGTTGGCCTGAATGTGATCGATGCTAATCTTTGTGTTAAGGGAGAGGATTTAGACTCACAAGTAAGTGAAAGTCATTAGTACCCAATGCAAAATATTTTCAGTTTGTACTTTTCCTCTTTGACCCAGGATCGCTCTATGTTGTAAACAGTGCTGTTAAATACTAAAGAAAAATTAAGAGTACTATTCAGTGCATTGTAAAGGTACTTCTGTTAAACTACTGTTTCTGTCTTTTAAATAATTCAGGTTGGAGTGATTGATTTTTCCATGTATTTAAAGAATGAAGAGGATATTGGAAATAAAGAAAGGTATGGTTTTTACAAGTCATTTCACATACTGTGTTATTTATGTTGCTCTTTACAAACCCATATGAGGTCCATCTATTTACAATGCTATTGATATCTTTTTTTCTTGTTGCTCCTGCTTTGTTTCATTTTCACTTCCATTAAAGCTTTACAAAGCAAATTAGGGAAGATCATTTAGTAGAATACTTTAGTGTTAGGCAGGGCTTTCAATCACACCTGTAGTTCCTGAGACTCCTTGTAACAGTCACTTGTGTTTTGTGATAAAAAGTATGAGAGCTTGAGAGCTTGTTAGTCACAGGCTTACAAATAAATGTTGATTTCTTTCAAGATCTAATTGTTTTTAAATGTATGATATATTAATGGTATTAATAAAGTCTAGTTTCAGCAGCGGTTCAGCAACGGTTATAGTCATTCAGCTTCTGCTATAGGTTTATAAAGATTGTTGTTTTTTAGGGTACAAAAAATATATCAATATTATGGTTTTACAAAATTTTTAGATGATGCAGAAATTTTTTGTGCCCTCTATACCTTTCCAGACTAGCACAAAGCTACTTTATTTTCCTTTCTAGGAATGTTCAGATTGCTGCCATCTTGGATCAGAAGAATTATGTTGAAGAGTTAAATAGACAGCTGAAGTAAGTATTATGGATACTTAGCAAATTTATTAATATTGTCGTTTTGTTTTCCTTCAGATCAGCTTAACCCTACTCCTTTTCTTCTAAGAGTCCTTGAGAAGAGAGTGAAGAGATAGAGAATGGAGATTAAGAGTGCAGAAAATTATTGGAGATAATTCATTTTTTTCCTGAAAATGAGAGTCAGATTTTTAAATATAATTTTCATAGAATTTAAATAGAATTTTAAACTTATACCTTTGAGGAAAAAAGGCTAAATAAGGTGGAAATATGTAGTATTTTGATGGTTTTAAAAATCAATTTTGGAGGAAAGGGTGAAGCTCAGTGGTTGAGTGCCTCCTTCCCATTTGTGAGGTCCTGGGTTCAATCACCAGTACCTCCTTTAAAAATAAATTCATTTTCATACTTCACAGGGCTTCATGTGTAAATGTGACTATCTTCCATGGTGGAATTTTTCCCCTACAGTGTTCCAGATTGTTGTCTCCATCAGAGTGAATACTCTGAGAAGATTTTCTGAGATCTCTATGTGAAATAATATAATGCAAGTTTGGCCAAATATGTTGGGAACTGCTTAGATAGTTAAAGTTTTTCTAGTGGCCACATGTAAAAGGTAAACAAGAAACAGGTGAAATTAATTTTAATAGTATATTTTAATTAAGCTAATCTATCTGAAATATTATTTCAACATGTAATCAATATAAAACTTATTAGTGAGATATTTTTTGTTGTTGTTGTTATTGTCCCAAGTCTTCAAAATCCACTGTTCATTTTATACTTAAAGCACATTTCAAGGGAAATGGATTTGGCTCAACTGATAGAGTATCCACCTACAACATGGGAGGTCCAGGGTTCAAACCCAGGGCCTCCTGACCTGTGTGGTGAGCTGGCCCATGTGCAGTGCTGATGCGCACAAGAAGTGCCATGCCACACAGGTGTGTCCCCCATGTAGGGGATCCCCACGCGCAAGGAGTGTGCCCCGTAAGGAGAGCTGCCCCATGTGAAAAAAGTGCAAACTGCCCAGGAATGGTGCCACACACAGGAGAGCTGACGCAGCAAGATGATGCAACAAAAAGAGACACAGATTCCCGGTGCCACTGACAAGAATCCAAGCAGACACAGAATAACACACACAACGAATGGACACAGAGAGCAGACAGTGTGGGAGGGGAAATGGGAGAAAAATAATAAATAAATCTTTTAAAAAAAGCACATTTCAAGTGCTCAGTGTATGTGGTCCGTGGCTACTGTGCTGGACCATGCAGACAGTGAGTATCATTTGCTACATAGTTAGAGATGAACTGTTTTCATTAATTAAATTTAATAAGTAAAAGTGTCGATCATTGGGTTTTTAGTAGTATTTTTTATCGATATTTCATAACTTTTATGTGCAGTTTCCATTCCCAGATATTGTAAGTTACATGTCAGAAGGACCCTAAGAGGACATAAAGAACTAATGAATAGCACTAAATAGAATTTTACTAGAAATATTGGTTCTTTTGCCTTTACTGTTCTCGCCAAAAGTTATCCACCTAAATGAAACCTCTCTCACAAAAGTTTAGACAGTTGATGCATTTTGGTCAGCACGATGAGACCGGGATAACACCTTTTTTTTTTCTTTTTTTCTTTTGTGAGTTTGTGTGGTTTTGAATGAGTTTTTCTTTATTAATTTCAGCAGTACAGTCAGCAGCCTCCATTCAAGAGTTGATTCATTAGAAAAGTCAAATACTAAGCTGATTGAAGAGGTATTGTCAACCAGTAATGGATAATTATCTTTCATGGACCAAGTATTTGTCATCCTTTTTCATTTTAAGTATGAATGCATATATGCACACACGTATATCATTGTCATCATGTTGGAATGCTGTAATATAGTTGCAATTGGTGACTATAAGTTATTGAGAAACCACCTTTACTAAGGCAAATTCTCAGTTGGTTGAATCTTTGAGATTGTCCCTCTTGTTTTACTAGTCAGATCACTTTTCTTTACTAGCATCACCACAAATCATGTCCACCCTTTCTCCACCCTCCCATGTATAATACTCATCCCACTTGCTCTAGTTTTCTGCATTGTGAATGTGACTATCTAGTGGTCACAGAGCTCATTTGAGGGAGAACTAGAAATTTATCTCAGCTCTCTTGCTTCCTGTTTTCAAAATTAGTTAGGCTGGAGGAAGAAATCTGTTATTAGTGCTATGAACCCTATTTTTCAAGTTAATTAGAATTCTTATTTCTTTTAGAACTGGCTTAATTTTTCAAGCCAGAGAGGACATGATAGTTTGCATGACTGCAATTAAGAGCATATCTCATTTTGATGGTTGAACTACTGAATGGGACCATTACAGTTTGTTCCTCTTCTTGGCTTTAGGCATACCGCAAAGTGAAGGTTGTATCCCTGACGGTGTTTTGAAATTTGAAATTGCAGTCTAACGTTGGGGAATGGTCCCTGCCTTCCTTTACTAGGGTTTCTCTTTTCATCTTGAGCCTCAGAGCCAAGCCACTTAGTCACTTACTCTGATGGTGAGAGTTGTCTCATTCATCATAGTCACTCAGGTTCCTAAGATGTACCTAGATTTTTACAGGTGTCCTCACTGGTTACCATCAACTTCTGATTATATTTCAATGATAGCACAACTGTCTTTCCTTATAGATATTTCCATCTTTATACAAGTCTTTAAAGTCTTATTGTTTAAGGTACTGTTCTTTATATGCTTACTCAGATGCTTTATATTCATGATATATTGTAAATCAGATAAGTATAAAATGTTTAGACTAAAAAGGGAAATAGTGGAAATAAGAGTATAATTTCTTTCACTGATATCTTGTGATCATAAGGAGCACAGTTTTCTTATGAACGTATCTATGTATGTGAGAGACATTTTACAACTTTTAGGATTTTATTTTATGCTATTTATAACAATGAGCATAACCTGAAAAGCATGTAACATATAGATGTTTAAAGTCTTTGTTCTTGCCCTTTCATAATTTTTAGTTAGCAATTGCAAAGAACAATATCATTAAACTTCAAGAAGAAAACCATCAATTACGAAGTGAAAATAAATTGATTTTAATGAAAACACAGCAGCATTTAGAGGTGAGTATAGACTGCTTTCAAACAGATTGTCTTGTATCAGAAATTGCCACTTTTAGGGAATTTTGCATAGAGTAGGAATTTCTGTACTGTATTATTAGTAGTAGTATAACAAAAAGTTTATGTTTTCTTCCTAGGTTACCAAAGTGGATGTAGAAACTGAGCTTCAAACATATAAGCATTCTCGGCAGGGCCTGGATGAAATGTACAATGAAGCCAGAAAGCAACTTCGAGATGAATCCCAGTTACGACAGGTGGGTTACATTAAAGTTATATTAGCAAATTCCTGGGAATAATTTACCCTTAAGTAGACACCATTTAAAATCTTAACCTTCTCTGGCATGGGATAGCAAATCCATGCCCTTTAATCTCCTTAAATTCTTTAAACTCCTACTCTAACAGTGATTTTTAAACTGTGGGTTACAATCTGTGGGCATGAAGTGCATGAGTTATGATGAACATTTTAAAAAAATGATATAACTCTGTGATTATACCAAATACCATTGATTGTATACTTTGGATGAATTGTATCCTTTACCAGTATGTATCAATAACATTGATTTGTTTAAAAAAAAGAGAATAGAATAGAATGACATATTCTTTTATCTATAAAATCATTTTAAAAATTAACTTGTTTTTAACCTTTTAACTTGTGAAATATAATACCTACAGAAAAATACAAATTAACAGCTTAATGAATTTATAAGGCAAATTACCTGCATAATCACACCTAGGCCAAGAAGAGAATACTGCCAGCATCCATTTTGCTGTTTGTCTTTAATACTAGGAAACTTGTTCTTCTGATAAAAGTCTGAGAAGAAATTAAAACTTTGTGACATGGGATTTTTGAGCTATCATTCAGCCTTCACTTGTACACACTATTCCATTTCCTTTTGTTTTGGAAAAGTTAATACTGAATTTATGAGGAATAAAAATATTTAATTCTTGAACGAGTAGAATAATAATACTTAAAAGAATATAGAAAATACTTCCATTTTAGCAAAAAGTGCATTTGAAAATACCTGGAATATTTGTTCTTATAGGGCCTGGTTATTTCCCTATAGGGGACTGATAACTTAAAAGGAGTAATCTACATATTGGATGGAAATTTTTCTTGTACTCATTAACTCTCATGTATCTATATTTTACATTCTGAGGTGGTATGTGAATTGAGTGTATGTTCAAATTGCAGGATGTGGAGAATGAGCTAGCAGTGCAAGTTAGTATGAAACATGAAATTGAACTTGCCATGAAGTTGTTGGAGAAAGATATCCATGAGAAACAAGATACTCTAATAGGCCTTCGACAACAATTAGAGGAAGTTAAAGCAATTAATATAGAGATGTATCAAAAGATGCAGGTAAGGAACATTCTTAAATTCTTGGGATTTCTTAACATATAAATTGAAAATGAGTTATTTGTGGGAAGGATCTTATTTTCAAAGATGAGCCCATTTTTTTCCCCATTTTTTTTATTTTTTAAAAGATAATTTGATTAGGAAGTAATCAATCAGTTGGGCTCCCAACTACCATATGGCTGTGGCTCAATCAGTTGGGCTTCCATCTACTATATGGGCGGCCCTAGATTTGCCTCCCAGGGCCTCCTTGTGAAGGCAGACTTGCCTGCACACTGTGGAGTGCCGCTGGCCCACAGGCGCTGCGGAGTACTGCCGGCCTGCAAGCGCTGTGGAGAACCGACTCAGCAAGGTGACACAACAAAAAAGGGAGACAAGCAAAAATTCAGAAGAACACACAGCTGAGCAGACAGCAAGCAAGCCACAAGGGAGGGGGGGAATAAATGAAAATAAATAAATACACAGAAGAATGCACAACGAATGGACATAGAAAGCAGACAGCAAGCAAAAAAGCCACAAGGTGGGGGAAGATACTTTGATAACATAAAATGTTAGAGAGAATATATAGGGGATTCCCATATGCCCCACTCCCCACACCTCCCACATTAGCAACATCTTTCATCAGAGTGGTACATTCATTGCAATTGATAAACACATTTTGGAGCATTGCTGCTAAGCATGGATTATAGTTTACATTGTAGTTTATACTCTCTCCCATTCAAGTCTGTAGGTTATGGCTGGATATATAATGGCTTTTATCTGTCATTGTAATGTCATTGAGGATGATTCCCAAGTCCTGAAAATGCCCCCCCACCCCATTATACCTGTTTTCCCCTCTTCCTAACCCCAGAACATCCATGGGTCACTGTGCCTCCACAACAATGGTATTTCTTCCATTGCTAGAATCACAATAAGTATTAGACTTACTAGAATTCTATTAAGTTTATTTTAGTCCATAGTTCATTTCCCAATCCTGAGGACTCTGGGATGGTGATGCCCACTCCACCATTAATTGAGGGGGTCTTTGAGTCCATACATCAAATGGATAGGATTCCCTTGCTTGCAGTTGTAGGCATTCTCGGTTCCTTGGTATATTGTTTGTCCATCATCTTCTCCTGTTAGTTGTTCTGGATGAGTCCATTGAACTGGAGAGTAGGTATTGCAACTCCATTGAGATTCAGGGCTCAGCTGGCACATGGACAGCCCAAATATTTAAGTCTCTTGGATGTAACCTACCAACTCTACTACTAATTATAGGTTCAAATAGAAGGACAGAAGAGTCATGCATAGGGAAATCACTGCTGAGTCTAACTCTGTCACACTGGGGAGCATAAATACCAGATTAGGGCCCACTGGCAAGGGGCGGAATTCCTAAACTACCTGCCCTGACTGTAGTGTCTGGATGTCTCCATATCCCAGAGTAGCTTCGTTATTTGGGGTAGTTTCTACTTTGTCTGTCAATGAAATCCTGTGGAGATGTGCATAAATGCTACCTTTGGGATGGCTTCCCGACTCACTTTGAAGTCTCTCAGCCATACAAACTCATTTGTCTTCAGCTTTTCCCCCTTTTGGTCAATGTCTTGTTTTTTTCCCCAGATGCACTGCTTGTTGGTACTTGGTAGCAATCCCTCAGTGCCAGGAAGCCTAAGATGAGCCCATTTTAACTGTGCCATTATGGTTATAAAAATTAGTGTCAGAAACGGACTTTGGCCCAGTGGTTAGGGCGTCCGTCTACCACATGGGAGGTCCGTGGTTCAAACCCCGGGCCTCCTTGACTCGTGTGGAGCTGACCCATACGCAGTGCTGATGCGCGCAAGGAGTGCCGTGCCACACAGGGGTGTCCCCGCGTGGGGGAGCCCCACTCGCAAGGAGTGCACCCGTGAGGAAAGCCGCCCAGCGTGAAAAGAAAGAGCAGCCTGCCCAGGAATGGCGCCGCCCACACTTCCCGTGCCGCTGACGACAACAGAAGCGGACAAAGAAACAAGACGCAGCAAATAGACACCAAGAACAGACAACCAGGGGAGGGGGGGGAAATAAATAAATAAATAAATCTTTAAAAAAAAAAAAATTAGTGTCATTGTATCTAAATGGAAGATTAAAACTTAAAAAAAAAAATGAAAAAGTTATCACACAATAACAAAAAAAAGTACCTATCTAAATTTGTTCCTTAATGAGGATTAAATCTTTTGGGAAAACTCGTCAATCTGAACTTCCAAGACTTTTTTGTGAACTTCTTTAAATATTATAGTCCTGAGAAAAATTTAATTCTGTTTGAATATTGTAATAAAGTGACATTGCTGTTAAGTAGATCACTAAAAGCCCTTTACAGTTTAATTAGTTTGAAAAATTGCATGCTTTACAAGAATTTGTTCTGTTGTCTTCCAAAAACATTGAAGGCTGAGATTTTTTTCTTTATTACCTTTAAAATGATGACCAGTAGTACTACTGCTTTATATTGCAGGTGTAGTTTAATCTACAAATTAACTCTGCTTATTTCAAAGTAACAATCCCAAAGTAAAATGGTATAAGAAATTTATAAATAGTCAGATTTAAAAATTGAAACGATTGTTACTTTTATGTTTTTGTAAATAGGGTTCTGAAGATTGCTTGAAAGAAAAAAATGAAATAATTGCCCAACTAGAAGAAAAAACCAATAAAATAACTGCAGCTATGAGGCAGCTGGAACAAAGGTACAGTATTTCCAGTCTTATTTATTTTTTTCCATTTCTTCCCAGCTTTTACTTTATTCAACTCTGACACCTGCCACAAAAACCATATATTAGGAGAATTTGGATTAGGACACTTTTTTGCATAAGCCCAGCAGGATTTTGCATTTTTTGTTTTGGTTGTTGCATGGAATCAAGGTGCTTTATATTAGGTTGATTGAAGTTGCCATTTTGTAGATACTTTTTAAAAGGCCTAATGCTGGCAATTTCATGTTCATTCTATTACATTAAAAAATACACTAACAAAAACCTTGAAAAAAAAGTCAACTAAATAAAAAATGGAATTATCCCTGATTGATTTTTATCCCTGATTGATTTCCATGCATATTGATTTTCACGTGCCTTGTCTTTCACCATCTCTTTATCTGAAATAAGGATTCTGAATTAGGAGTTTAGTTTTGTTTCTTTGAGCTAGGACCCTCAACCTACTCCCCAAATAGTTTTATTTAAATAGAATTGTTTTTATTGGCATTTTTCACTTTTAGTGTTGGAAAAATGTAATGTATTTCCATTGCCCTGTCATGTTGGTGTCAACATATGTCTTATCATTGCTTTCTTTGAATCTACTTATGAAAAACATAACTATTAATGCTTTATTGACATGAATATTCTTTTATTGACATCCTCTTTCTTCTTTTTTCTTTTTTCTTTTTTTTTTTTCTTTTTCCCCATTTATACATTTTGGACATCTTTATTGCCTTTTTCTGTCTTTGATTTCTGTCCATTCCATTATGAAGTGACAATGATTTGTTAACTCAAACTAGAACAATTGCAATGTCATTGGTGAAATGTGCCAGCAGTGATACTCAGGATCAGTACAAGCTGGTTAAAGATATATCTTTCTGAAAACCACTTGTATTTAAATAGACTAAAAGAGAATAAGCAATTTTATAATATATTAAATAGAAAATAATTTATGCTATTAAGTATTCATAGAGTATTAGGAACCCTGGACACTTCTTGGTCAGCTGCTATGGCAGTGCATTGCCATAAAGCAGAATGGATGCACTTGGATTTCTAAAACTACATTCCTCAAACCTTGTGCACAAGGGCTGATTTGAGTATTGTATTGACCCTTTGGAGGTCAGGATTTTCAAATGCAGTTTTATCTTTTTTAACTTTTTGATGAAAAATATAAAAATTGTTTAAAAATAAGTTAACCTTTGATTTTACAGTATATTGGCACAGATATTTTTTCTCATTAGCCCACTCTTTGCCTAATGGCTCCCTTACTGATTTTTTTTTTAAGAAACATTTAAAAGTAGTTTATACCTGGACTGGCCATCTTCCTGTGCTTTAGCATCCTCAATTTATCATTTCCCTTTAGCCCTCTTCTATGATAGCACAACTTCAAGGCCTACCTCACTCTGACTTTCATTTTTACTTTCTGTAATCTTAGAGAAAAGTTTGGGTTCTCCCCTGCCTGAATATTTTAATTTAATTTGCGATTTAGAGGTAACTTGAATGTTACTCTCCTTTCCTTGGAAGTGACATTTATACTTCTGAAATGTGCAAGGGATGATTAAAATCCATTGGTATAGTTTTAAGGAAGAAATGAAGAGGGAATTTTGTTTTGGTTAGTTGAACAGAAATTTCTCTTATGATTTCCTACAAGGAGTTACTGTCCTTTGAATACTTGGGAGATATTTTCTTATAAAAATACTGAATTTAAATAGAAGAAATTCTAGATGGCCAAAGAACACAGGTAGTGGAGCTAAGCACAGGGAGAAGCAATGGCTTACAAATAAAGACAGAGAAAACGAAAATCACATTTTTAGCCAAGTTTAAAAACACAATAGTGAGGAGAAAAAAATGATCTCTAGAAAATGATGCCAACTAGCACTAAATTCTTTTGAATCTTAAAATATATCTGTATACACACACCGTATATACACCGCATACACACACAGAGCATTGGAGTAATTTACTAAATGCATTAAGATCTGAAGGAAGGGCTCAACTGTTATTTGGAGTAATTGCAGAGTCTTTACCCTTGGCTTTGTAGCACACTTGATTCCTGGCATACACTTTCTAGCATAACATATAACAGTGTGGCTTCTTCAATTAGTGTAGACATAAGTACTGTGCTTTTCATGGTTTTGTTAAAAGGCAATAATGCACCTATTATACTATGAAATTGAATTCATTATGCTCTACATAAGTGGTAAAAGCTGTATTGCTTTGCATTGTTAATTATGATCAAGAAATAAAACAAATATGAAAATAGTATTCTGGGCATATTATATGTTATATTGAAAATCACAAAAACAATTTCTAGACATTGTGTGGCTCTTTCACGTTTGAGTTTGTGAATTTTCTCCCAAACTTTGTTTTCATTTAGAAATGTTTCTATTTCCCCATTTTTCTTTTATTTGTCTTCTTCACCCTTTTACACCCTAGTTCTAGCCTCAGTTTTACCCAAAGTTGATTTGAATTACACCAGATTGCAGCAAGCAGAGAAGGCGCAGATGGAAGCTGAAGATGAGGACGAGAAATATCTACAGGAATGTCTGAGTAAATCTGACAGTCTGCAGAAACAAATCTCCCAAAAGGAGAAACAGCTGTGAGTATTTCATTCTTGGAAATAAATATTTATATGACCATAACTGCCTCTCCCCTTTTTTCATTTTGCATATCATGGCGTAATACCAGTATTTCCATTTATCTAATGAAACTATGGGTTCTCTTTGCTATGGGTATCTGTGGGGGTTCTGGAAAAAAAAATCAGGAAACATCATTGCAATAATATATTTTTGTTCCCTTTATTGTTTACAGAGCCCTTTCTCTCACATTACTTTTTTAGCCTCATAACAGCCTTGTATTTATTTTTAAAATTTATTTTATTTTTCTTTATTTTTAAAGTAGCTTTAGATTACAAAATATAGGGGATTCTCATATTCCCTACCCTCTCCCCTCCCACACTTTTCCTATTTTCAGTCTCTTTGATTAGTGTGGTACATTTGTTAAAATTGATAAACACATATTGAGGAATTGCTACTAACCATGTTCTATAGTTTACATTATGGTTCACACTTTGCGCTGCACAATTTTATAGGTTTTGACAGAATGCATAATGGCCTTTATCTGTCATTGTAATATGCAGAAAAATAACTGTGTCCCCAAAATGCCCCATGTTACACCTATTCTATCCTCCCCCTCCCTTTAAAACCTCTGGTGACCACTGCCTTTATATCAATGTTACAAGTTCTTCCATTACTAGAATAATAAAAAGTCTACTTTATTCCATATTTGCATGCCCCCCTTATATTTGTTCATTCCTCAATCTTGAGCATTTGGGGATGGTGCTGCCTCCTCTGCTTCCATTTGAGAGGGGACTTAGATCCCATGAGGCAGATGGATGGAACTGTCTTGCTTACAGTTATAGATATTCTCTATTTTTTTGGAATGGTAAGTCTCTAGGATATATATTTAATGGGTATAGTGCTAATTATAGGTTCAAATAAAAGGGGAGAAGAACCATGGGTAGGAAAATTATAAATGAGTCTAATTCTGATACATTGGGGAGATAAGATTATCATATATTCAGAGGTAAGGCTCACCAATGGATGCTGATTTCCTGGGGTTGTCTACCCTGCTTATAGTGTCTAGATGCCTCTAGAGCCCTCAGGAGCATGCCTGCTTGAGGCACTTTGGTAGTCAGTGAGATCCTCCTGAGATGTATATAAGTGTAACCTCTGGAATGACCCCCCAACTCACTTTGAAATCTCTTAGCCATACAAATTCATAGTTAATATTTCCCAATTTTGGTCTTTTTCCAAATGCATTGCTAGTTGGTGCTTGCTAATAATCCCTCAGTGCCAGGGACGCTCATCCCCAGGAGGAATATCTCATACCAGGGGAAGGTAGTGATTTTATATGCTAAGTTTGGCTTAGAGAGAAGCCACATTTGAGCAACAATGGGTCTTTCAGGAGGTAACTCTTAGGCAATATATATTACTAGGCTAAGTTTCAATTTCATGAGAACAAGCTTCATAAGTACAAGCATTAATATCAAGGGCCTGGTGTATTGGTCTGTCCTCCTTCGCTAGATACTGCCCATATACTTTAGAGATCCTTGCTACTGTGTTAGAGAATGTAGTAGTATTCCTCAGGATGGGAATTCAGTATTCTCTCAGTTATTGTGTGGGTCTCCACCTGTCAAGACAGCATCCCGTGACCACATGAACACCTTCACTTCCATATATATTCATATCCCTCCCCACACGTACCCCCACATACCCCAACCACTAACACCCTGCACCAGTGATCCTCCCCTTCCACAGAACAACCTTATATTTAAATAAACACATTTAAATTAAGCAGAAAAGACATGGTAGGTATCATATGTTCCCATTTTAGAGAGGAAGTTGATTCAGAGAGGTTCTGTAGCTAGTTAAGTAAGCAATCTGTTTTATTTTGCTTTTGCTAGGCTGCTGAAAGCAGACACCATGAAATGTGTTAGCTTTAACAATGGGAATTTATTAGCTTCCAAGCTTACAGTTTTGAGGCTGTGAAAATGTCCAAATCAAGCCATCATCAAGATGATGCTTTCTTCCTATGGATCAGCTTCTGGTGATCCTGGCTTCCTCTGGCAAGGGCACATCTGCTGGTCTCCTGTCTATTCTGGGTTTTGTTGCTTTCACTTTCTTGCTGCCCTGCCTTTCTCTATTCATTCTGTTTATAAAGGACTCCAGTCAAAAAGATTAAGACCTACCCTGGGCGACACCTTAACTGGCATAACCTCATGAACAACTACTTACAATAGGTTTATGCTCACAGGAATGGATTAGCTTTAAGAACATGATTTTCTGGGTTACATACAGTTCCAAACCACCGCAGCATCAGAGTTAGGATTTGAACACAGGTCTCCCACTAGTTGTCCAATTTTCCTCCCACTCTGTCTTCTTGCTCTAGGAGGGTTTTAATCCCATGGCCATTATGTCTAGGTCTTTGTAACTGCTAGTGTAACAGGTCTTTGTAACGGCAAGGAACTTTTATTATCAAAGAATATGCTGTTTTCTGAGAACATTTTCATTAATATGTCATGATAGATCTGAATATCACCAATTAGGGAAGATAGTAAATGTCACTGAGTTGGGAGGAAAAAAGCAAGTTGCAAACTGTATGTCAAATATGATCCCTTTTTTTGGTTTAAGATTTATTTATTTATTTATTTCTCTCCCTTTCTTGCCCCCCCACTCTCTGTGTCCATTCGCTGTGTGTTCTTCTGTATCTACTTGCATTCTTTTTTTTTTTTTTTAAAGATTTATTTATTTATTTAATTCCCCCCCTCCCCTGGTTGTCTGTTCTCGGTGTCTATTTGCTGCGTCTTGTTTCTTTGTCCGCTTCTGTTGTCGTCAGCGGCACGGGAAGTGTGGGCGGCGCCATTCCTGGGCAGGCTGCTCTTTCTTTTCACGCTGGGCGGCTTTCCTCACAGGCGCACTCCTTGCACGTGGGGGCTCCCCCACGTGGGGGACACCCTTGCGTGGCACGGCACTCCTTGCGCGCATCAGCACTGCGCATGGCCAGCTCCACACGGGTCAAGGAGGCCCGGGGTTTGAACCGCGGACCTCCCATATGGTAGACGGACGCCCTAACCACTGGGCTAAAGTCCGTTTCCCCTACTTGCATTCTTGTCAGCGGCACCGGGAATCTGTGCCTCTTTTTGTTGCATCATCTTGCTCTGTCAGCTCTCCGTGTGTGTGTCACCGGTCCTAGGCAGGCTGTGCTTTTTTCTCATGGGTTGGCTCTCCTTATGGGGTGTGCTCCTTGCGCATGGGCCAGCTCACCACACGGGTCAGGAGGCCCTGGGTTTGAACCCTGGATCTCCCATATGGTAGGTGGACACTCTATCTGTTGAGCCAAATCCACTTCCCGATCCCATTTTTTATAAAATTAAAAACATGCGTGTATGTATATTTACATAAAGAATACAGATTCTGGGGAGTGGTTACATCAGGAGACTGATGGTAGGTTAACAGGAGCATTTTATGTTATATTTTAAAAATATCAGTGTTTTCCCTCAAAAATATGTATCACTATTGTAATTAAAAGAAAACAACAGTGGAAAATCGAGTTCCTCAGTACTGATGGGTAATGGTGAAAGTCCAGACTCCCACCTTGGCTTTGTCTGATAACAACCCATCATCATGACATTCAGAGGGTGGAAGTCTATGTTCCCTACTTGGCCTATGCTGACAGGGGTGGGAGGCCCGTGAATTTTTTTCCTTGTGTTTTGCTGGATTAGGGCATTTATTGTTGAAAAGATTTCTCTTGCTAAACTGGCCCTTTCTGTTGGCAAGAAAGTACAGACTTTTTATAAAAAAGAAAACTTGGGGACCTCATTACCATTTGTTCCTAGAGTCCTGGTGTACTTAGCTCATCTGCCGCCTTCTCTCCACTTTTCAATGTCTTCTTACATTTTTTTTACATATAATATCTAGGGTTGCTAACTCTAAGTAGTGGGAAGAACAGGGAGAATTCCAGCCTGTCTGAAACTAGAAATCTAAGATCCCTTTAGATCTACTACAAAATAATATTTTAAGAAGTTAGCATACATATAAAGCTTTATTTTAGGCCACAGAATATTACCTTGTTTGGAAACTTCTATTACTTATACAATGTAAAACTAACCCACCCCCTTCCAAAACCTAAAAGTACTCAGCAAACAAAATTTTTCTTAATCTTAAGCACTTTCACAAAAGGATAGCCTGTACCTTTAGGGCTTCCTTTGGCCACCAAAATCAGAAGGAGCAGTTAAGTCATCAGGTTTATTGAAGGTGACAAGGGCTTTGTCATGCAAGTTCCTGTGCCCTAAATGAAAAACATGAAAAGCTAGAATGGGGTACTTTGCCAGAACAATCTTGAAATCTTGGTACCCCTGTGTTTTACTGAATTGCCTTTCTAGAGTTTGCCAACAGTATAGTTAGGACAAATCTTATGTTTATTGTGCAGTCAAGCATCTTTTGGACCTCTGCCCAAAGAAAGACGAGCAATTTTATAGGGACCTGCTATTTCCCTGAAGGGCTGAACTAACAGAGTAGAACTTGGCTGCAGTTTTAGGGAGATGTTTTGCACTGCTAAAACCATAAAAGTAGTTGTTTATAAGATTTATTTATTATTTATTTCTCTCCCCTTCCCTCCCCCAGTTATTTGCTCTCTGTGTCCATTCTCTATGTGCTCTTCGGTGACCACTTCTATCCTTATCAGCGGCACCGGAAATCTGTGTTTCTTTTTGTTGTGTCATCTTGTTGTGTCAGCTCTCCGTGTGTGGGGCACCATTCTTGGGCAGGCTGCACTTTCTTTCACGCTGGGTGGCTCTCCTTATGGGGCGCACTCCTTGCACGTGGGGCTCCCCTATGCGGGGGACACCCCTGCGTGGCAGGGCACTCCTTGCGAGCATCAGCACTGCGCATGGGCCAGCTCCACACGGGTCAAGGAGGCCCGGGGTTTGAACTGCGGACCTCCCATGTGGTAGGCGGATGCCCTATCCATTGGGCCAAGTCTGCTTCCCCATAAAAGTAGTTTTGTCTTTCATTTGGTGCCATCTTGCTAGGGCATGAACATGTTAACAATTTGGAGAGCAGGTGGATGCTCTGGATCTTTCACATATAGTGAAAATATTTTCTAAATTTGTTTATTTTAAATTTTGTTCTTTGTTTTTTTTCAATTTAAACATTAAAATTTTTTTATGTGGTTAAGATTTCCCTTTATGGTTTCTGCCTTTGGTGGTCAACATTAATTTTGTTAATATATTTATAATAACTTAGAAACAAAATTTTTCCTTTGCTTTTCCACTCAGCTTTTTCTGATTTTAAATGAGCCACTCAGAGAGCACACCGTACTTTGGTTACTGTAGTGTTAGTAAAATTTCCCTGCCCCTCATTCCTTTTAAATCTGTAGTAAAATAGTATTTATCAGCTCTTTGAAGTCTCTTCCATTTTCACACATCTCTTCTCTTTGACCTGAATTATAAAATCCAAAATCTGTTCCACTGGAAAAAATGTGGCTGCAAATGGAAATGTTAATTTTATGAGGAAACAGTAAAAAGTAATAAAAATATTAAAATAGTTATATAATATGATATGCTCAGTGTATAGTTATAATATTTGCAATTAAGTTTGTAAAAGTACTAGAAACTCTCATATTACTAGTATATACCTCACTGTTATACCCACTTATTTTTTTTCCTAACAAACATTTTTTTTGTCTTTATTTTTTTAATATTACATTCAAAAAATATGAGGTCCCCATATACCTACTATGAGCAACAATTATAGAAATGATTTTTCATGGAAATGAATTTGACTACTTTTGTACTGCGGCTAGCGTCTGTTGTTAGAATGATCTAGTAGTGCTTTCAGCTGGGGACTGGCATTCATAGGCCTTCCTTAGCATTGTGGACTTTTGTGTAATGTCTGCTTGATCTTAGATCTGGCCTGTAATTGGTCAGCTTCCAGTGGTTATCTGAAAATAGGTACTTTGTGCTAAGGCTAATTTTTCTGGTACTGGTATCAAATTGATTTAGTGGTTGCTATAATTCTTATATCAGAATAATGCTTTTCATTAGTTTGTTGTAAAATTTTCATGTTGCACAGAAATGTGAATAATTAAAAAACCACAAAAGAAAAAGAAAAAAACAACAACCCCATATTCCTCACTTCAGTTCCATTGCAAGATATAACCAGTTTTAATGGTTTGTTGGGTACCCTTCCAGGCATTTTCTGTGCTTATATAAGATTTGTATATACAGATTTATAAATGACATAAATTACTGTTTAGCAAGGATTTTTTGTGATTGGCAAATAAATGGACACTTTGTGATCAGAAAACTCTGTGTGTTGTTGAACTTGTATACCAAAAAATATTCATGAAAGAAAATGTTTGAGAAATGCATTAAAAAGGCAAAAGTAATTGACCCAAATTTTGCTCTTATTAAAGAATACATACAACTATTATGAAAAATAGTGCTCAGCTTTTGTGTATCATTTGTCATTTAAGGGTACAACTGGAAACGGATTTGAAGATTGAAAAGGAATGGAGGCAGACTTTGCAGGAAGATCTTCAAAAGGAAAAAGATGTGTTATCTCATCTTAGAAATGAAACTCAACAAATCACTAGTCTTAAAAAAGTAAATAGTAGTAAAATCTTTAAAATGTATGTCTTAAAGAATGTTAAGTTATTTATGAAGATAATTGAATCATGATCTATCTTTATACTGTATAAACAGGATGTACTGGTCATCTGAAAACTTATCAATAGGAGATTATTTAAGTGAATGGAAAAGCATTATTCCTAATTAATGGTATATGTACAGTGTGGAGTTTTTGTTTATTTCTTTAAAGTTGCATTTTATATCTTTTATTGAAGGAGTTCCTAAACCTCCAGGATGAAAACCAGCTGTTGAAAAGAAAATATCACGATCAAGAGCAAGCCCTTCAAGAACTTGGCAGCAAGCTTAGCGAGTAATTTCCCCTTTTTCTTTCAATGAAGTAGTAATTGACTTTCACAAAAATGTGAGTGTATCAAACCTAAAAGGCAGAAAAGGTTAAATATAGAAAATAAAGATATGAACTATTAAAGAAAAACAAAACAAAACCTTAAAGATTAAAAAATAATATTGTAGATAGAAGAGATTTTATTAAAAGTTATGGTCATTTCAATAGATCTTAGCTTTAAATATCTTCCAATAGTTAAAAACTAAGACTCTTATCTAATTTCTTCAATGTCGGAAAATCCAGAAGTTCTCTTAATATATTTTTCTCAGAACAACAGAAACTGAATTTTCAAAAGATCCAAAGAGATGTCTTTTAGACTGTTTTGAGGAGTTAATGAGTGAGAGATAGAGGTTATTTTTATGCTTTCCTGGAATCAGACCTTAACTTCATGCAGTGTGCGCCCGTTGCAATAAAATGTCATTGGGATCTGCCAAAGTCAAGAAGGAGAAATGTGTTCTACCTTGGTCATATTTTCCTCCTTGTTCTTTGTGGTCTGTGTTTTGGGTTAGCAGCTCCATCTTTGTACCGTTATTCAACATATTGTCACATATTTGGGGTAAGCTCAAGAAGTATGAACCACTGCATGTTATAAAAAAAAATAGCATCACATTTTACTACAGAAAGTAAGGATAAGAAAGCTAAAATGGCTTATGATCCCATCACCTGTATAAATCCCTTTCTTGTTTTATGTGGTTAGAAAATTCAAATTAGCACAAAAAAATATACATCTAAGTATCAGTCCTTATAGACAGCTAATTCCTGAACAAATCTTTATGTAAGCATCCCATTATTATTTTTATGATTTTTAAATATATGAATATGTATGTCTTTTTAAAAAAAAATTAGCTCAATAGAAATCATTTTAGAATAGAGACTTAATGCTAAAGTTGGGATTCCACTAAGAGGTAATGAGACCAATCACCAAAAGCATAGGGGAAGAGTAATTATTTGGAACCACAATTGAAAATACCAGCCCAGAAAAAGGTAAGGCTGTTTTTCCCTTTACAGTGTTTCAAAAAACAGTTTGCATTGTGGTTCTTCATTTGAGAAGTTGTAGATTTACAGAACAGTCATGCATAAAATACAGGATTCTCATATATCACCCTGTTATTAACACCTTGCATTGATGCAGAACATTTGTTTACAAGTGATGATAGCACATTTGTATAATTGTACTATTAATTAGAATCCATGGTTTAACTAAGGGTTCACTCTGGGTAGTGTAGTTTCATGGATTTAAAAAAAAAAATTTCATTGTTACTGTAGATACAATCTAACATTTTCCCTTTTAATCACATTCAGGTATATATTTTCAGTGCTGTTAATTACGTTCACAGTATTACTACCATCACTGCCATCCATTGCCAAAATATTTCTATCATGCCTAATAGGAATCCTGTATGTTTTGAGCCTTAACTTTCCATTTCCTAACCCCCCCATCCCCTAGTAACCTGTATTTTACATTCTGATTCTATGAGTTTACTTATTCTAATTATTTCAAATCAGTGAGATCATACAATATTTGTCTCTTTCTTCTGGCTTATTTCACTCAACATGATGTCTTCAAAGTTCATGTTGTCACACATGTCAGGACTTCATTCCTTATTAGGGTTGCATAATATTCCATTGTATGTTTTTACCACATTTTATGTATCCATTCATTAGTTTATTATAAGCAAAATTTTCATTGCAATCTGGCATCAATTTTTTGAGCACTTTGAACCATACCCTGTACTAGGCTATTATGCCTTATTTCCAGTTTATTCATTTGACAAATATTTATTGAGCTTCTAATGTGTGCCAGGTGATACATTAAAAGTTCTGGGAACTGAACAGTAAACAATCCCCACAACAAAAAACAAATACATGAACCTTTACTAAGATCATAATGGTTTAAAATTGGATGGTAAAACAAGGAGTGTGCATTACTCTTCATTTATCTACCCCTCATTGTAGACTTTATAGTTGTAGTGATGGCGTGATCATTGAATGCCCAGACAGCTGCATTTATACTTCTGTGTTTTGCTTTAGTCTTCTTCATTGTTTCTCAAATTTTAGTGTACATGAAAATTACTGCTCGAAGTTGTATATACTAAAACGTATACTGACCTTTATGGGCATTTTAAGGAATTTTTAGGGATTATTTTAACTACTAAGTTTTTTTAAACTTTTTAAAAATTGAAGTTTATCATTCATATATGAACATACATAAACAATAAATGTAGAGTAAAACTTGTGAACTTACAAAACAGCATACATATCATCATACAGGGCTCCCATACATTACCCACCACCAACACCTTGTGTTGTTGTGAAGCAGTTGTTACAAACTATGAAGGAGCATCATCAAAATATTACTAACTATAGCCAGTATCTTACCTTTGGTATATTTTCCTCCAACCTACCTGGTTATTAACACCATGTATTAGTATTAAGTATTTGTTTATAGTTCATAAGAGAACATTCTCATATTTGTTCTGTTAACCACAGTCCATCTTCCAGCACAGAATTCATTGTGTTATACAGTCCCATGCTTTGTACAGTCCATTCAGAGTGTACACTCAATGGCTCTCATTTCACACAGAGTCGTGCTGTCATCACTCAGTCAATTTTAGAATGTTTTCATTACTACAAAAAGAAAAATCCCATTCCATAGTAAAACTTATAGAATGGTTTCTTTAAGTCTTATTTTAATTTTGAATGTTACAAGGGAAAATTAATCTTTCAGAATAGTTCTGAAATTTACCAAATACAGAGTACTTATTTGAGCACTGCATTTTCAAGTTTTAAATACCATATGCAAAAAATTGATATTCCTTAATGTCGCTCACAGGCTGATCACACAGTGACATTATCTTGGAAAGAGAATGGGAGGATCAGGCAGATCTGAGTTAGCATCCCTCTACCATTATATCAGTTGTGTGACCCGGGGTAAATTATATAACCTTTCTAAGCCCATTTCCCCATCGTAAAATAGAGAATTATAAAGCCTACGTAAGATTTTTTTCTAATTTACTAGGTATGTGAAAACACCTAGCACATGCCTTTCCTCATCTCAAACATGTTATCAGTTTTCTTGTATCTGAAAGTTACTTTCCAGGGCTTACATTCTCTACCTGTAATTTTAAATATAAGTGATTAATTTTAATTAGAAAAATACTTTAGTAATGGCATATTTTTATTTTTTTCTTATCAAAGGAGTCCAATAAAGAGATAATTCCAATCAGGTTTGGAAGCTTTCAAATGTTTAACTCTTTGTCTGAATAAATTATAATTGTAATAGATAGAATATCTAAAATGAGAATTAAAGAAATGAAAAGCCTGAAACTATTTTTGAAAAAAATGGAACATGAAATATTAGGATGGACTACTGAAGGAAGAAGAGAACCTACACTAATTTATGTATCTGTATTATAATGCCCGGCAGTTTAAAGTACATAGAGATCTTTCCGTGAAGGATGATAGTTTTTCCCTTATCCTCACCAAGACTTAAATTGTAACAAGAAGATTATTAGATAAGAAAAAGAGAAATTACCAGAGTTCTTCCAAATCTAAATTCTGTAAATGCTATCCTTTTCCTATGAAGAAATATGTAGATTTATTTTTTCCTTCTTAAAAACAGGGGTTTCAGGATTAGAGACTTGCATAACTTATGGCTGGTTTCCTGTAGTATCATCATTGATGATGTCACATTCATTGTGTTTTCACATTTTATTCTGACCCTCCTCTATGCCGTTTGATGCCAAGGTCAGAATATTTCCACACACTTGAAATACATGTTCATAAATAGAAGCTAATTAAAATGAATAACAGAGACATCTGTTTCCTAAGACAAGAGAAGCTGTTCTTGTACTTTATGATTTTGGGAACTTTTAAGTGATCAATTTAGGACACTTTGGCAATATGTATCACAAAGGGCTAACTTACGAATTAAAACATTTTAACCAGAAATACATCAATACCAGTACATCTTCATAAATTTTCTGTGGTGAATGCCATCAAGCCACTTCAATTCTGTATTTAATTTTTTTATACTTTAAATTTTTCTTTTCCCTGGGCCATTACTTCTTGTTGCTTTGTGTATTTTGTAATATTTAATTGAAAACTAGACGTTTTGGTATATTAATGTTATCACTGAAATTTAGACTTCGAAGTGTCTGTTCATTAATCTTCTTTCCAGCTAATGTTAGGACAGAGCTTTCCTTAACTGCCAAGAGCTAACAAAAACAAAAAGGAAGCAGGGGAAAAAAAGAAAACACCTTTCCCCAGCTTTGCATATTGACCTCTGCAAGTGCTTTCTTTCAGGACTTATCCATATAATGAGTTTAGAGAATAGCTCCAGCCCAGAGCATAGGGGGTTACCCTTATTCTGTGCTTGTATCATGTCTTGTCTTGGGCATGCATGTGTGACTCTAGGAATTCCCCCATTTATATTGATGCGAATATCCCCTCTTCCCCAGGAGACAGTTTCTTTTGGTTCTGGAAACTGCACTGTTTATCTTACAGCCAACAGCAATCTCTTGCTCCAAGCAGCCACTTGACTACTCTCCCACAGCATTTTCTAGGAGGGCTTGGTAAACTGCCTTCTACATGCAGGGCAAGTTGTGGGACAGAGTCCCTCACGTCACCAGTGGACAGATTGGGCCAACATACACGCTCCCAGTATGTGCACGAGCAAGTCATGTATCCTCGTTGAAATATCCTCCCTCCAGAGCTGGGACCAGGGATATACACTGGGAGCACAGGCCGGCTCTGTGCCAAGCTGGTGAGGGGTAGGGGATGAGCCAGGGCGCCAGGAGATCCTATTGCTTGTAAGTAGCGTTTTTCTTGATTCAGCAATCGTCCTGTTACTACTATAGTCCTTTCTTTGGAACTCTTGAGAAATGTTCCTGCCAGTTCTTGTTGATTGTTCCTGATCATTCCAATTTTAAGGAACAAATTTTTGGTGAAATTTTAAAAGAAATTTCAATAGTAGTTATTTATACAAACTGCTTTATATTCTTTTCATTTTATACCATTATAACCATTTAATATTATGATGTGGATGATGTGGAGATACTTAATAACAAAAAGTCAGTAGCTATAAACCATTTAGGATATAGGAAGTGAGGAGAGCTTATTATGGAATACTGTACGTAATGACCCCATTTAAAACACACACACACACACACTTGGAGAGGAGCATCTCTAATGAGTAGTGGGACCAGAATAAATAATTCTTTTAGTATTTATAAATATTTTATATTTTATAGTGTTTTAATATATAATTTCTTTAAAACTTTTTTTTTCCCAGGGGATCTGCAAGTCAATGCCTACAGACAAGTTTATTTCTATTCAGCTACATACTTATAGAGAAAGCTTAGGTGCTAAGAAGCACATACAGATGTATTGTTGTTATCGTTAGAAACAGGGAGAGACCATTTATCTTTTAACTTTTCAAAGTGACTTTGTTCTTTCTACTAAACTGGCCTGTTGACCTAGTAAATCTTATAAATTTTC
Organism: Dasypus novemcinctus; assembly: GCF_030445035.2. Classification (NCBI taxonomy): domain Eukaryota; kingdom Metazoa; phylum Chordata; class Mammalia; order Cingulata; family Dasypodidae; genus Dasypus; species Dasypus novemcinctus. The sequence goes on along the minus strand of NC_080678.1, from coordinate 77,244,020 downwards.
TTTTTTAAATTAACTTTTTACCATAAATATATTAAATGTTAGGCAGATACCACCACTATATCTTCCTTGGTTTAGCCACTTTGAACACTCTTCTGTATCTGCTAGAGAAGCAGTATGCATAATGGTTAGCCTGTGACTTTGGGGTCACATAGACCTGAGTTTGAATTCTGGCTCCTCCGTTTACCAGCTCTGTGATCTCTTATAAGTGACTAAATGTCTTTAGGCCTCTTATTTTTTTTCATTCATAAAGTAGGGATAAACAGGAGTCTGGACCTCATTAGGTTTTTGCAAAGATTAAATGAGATTACACATGCACAGAGTCTGGCACTTAGTAAACCTACGTTAAATGATAGCTAGTATTAAAATTTTTTCATAATCTCATGAAAATACCAATATTTCTTTCCTTAGAAAAGCAATTTTTAAATTGAAAAGTTACATTTTTGCTTTAGAACATTTAGAATATATATAGCCAGAGAAGATCATTAGGATACCATATATTATATTCTATGAAAAGCCAGTACTTTTCTGTTGAATTGCTAGGTGTTCTGTATTTAAATATGTATGCTGAAGTTTGTATACTATTTTTAATCTTTTAGATCAAAACTTAAAATAGAAGATATAAAAGAAGCCAACAAAGCATTACAGGTGAGTAGAAATGTTTTCCCTCAAGTCTTCAATAGATGGTAAAACCCTATGTAAGTCTACTTAATCCCAGAATATATACAGGCAGAAACACTGAAAGGGGACCTTGGATAATGGATGTGGTACCAGCTCTTCTCTTCCCTCTACCTCTAAAATCACAATATTAATAATCTGTGTTGGAAGTGATCTAAGAAATATTAAATAATACTGTCCATTTCCTTACCTAACATGGCATATTAGAATAAAATTGCCTCTGAATTTGAGAAACCCTGAGGGTAATATGCCAGTCTATTACCTAATAGTTTGACCTTCAGCAAGTCATACCCTCATTGAGTCTTAGTTTCTTCCTATGAAAATGGTCTTACGATTCTGTACTAGTTTTGCTATGAATATTGAGTAGGATAATTTATGTGAGTGATTGATATAGTTTATCAGTAGGTTGTTTTGAATGTGTCTGAATGCAAGATTCTCTTCTAAGAATTAACACCAGTCCTGCTCAAACTCTTCCAAAATTTTTAAGAGATGGGAACACTCCATAATTCATTCTGGAGGTCAACATTACCCTCATACCCAAAGCCATGTAAAGATACCACAAGAAAAGAAAATTAAAGACCAAAATCTATGAATATAGATGCAGAAATCCTCAACAAAATACTTGCAAACCGAATTTTACACCGTGATCAAGGGCGACTTATCCTAGGTGTACACAAGTGGTTCAACATAAGAAAATCAATTAATGTAACACACCACATTAACAGTATGAGGGGAAAAAACATGATTGCCTCAGTTGACACAGAAAAGGCTTTTGACAAAATTCAGTACACTTCTTGTTAAAAACACTTAGAACACTAGGAATAGAAGGACACTTCCTCAAGATGGTTAAGGGCATATATGAAAAGCCCACAGCTAACATGATACTTAATGGTATAAGACTGAAAACTTTTCCTGTAAGATCAGGAACAAGACAAGGATGCCCACTGTCACCACTGTTATTCAACATTGTATTGGAAGTTCTAGCCAGAGCAGTTAAGGAAAAAAATAAAAGTCGTCCAAATTGTAAAGGAAAAAGTAAAAACTTCCTCTGTATGCAGATGACATGATCCTAGATAAAGAAAATCATGGGGGCAGACTTGGCCCAGTGGTTAGGGCGTCCGTCTACCACATGGGAGGTCCGCAGTTTGCACCCCCGGGCCTCCTTGACCTGTGTGGGGCTGGCCCGTGGGCAGTGCTGATGTGCAGGGAGTGCCGTGCCATGTGGGGGTATCCCCTGTGTGGGGGAGCCCTGCGACCTGTGGGGAGAGCCGCCCAGCGCCGAGGAAAGTACAGCCTGCCTAGGAATGGCGCTGCCCACATGGAGAAATGACGCAGCAGGATGACACAGCAAAAAAGAAAACACAGATTCCCGTGCTGCTGACAGCATCAGAAGCGGACGAAGACAATGCAGCGAATGGACACAAGAACAGACAACCGGAGTGGGAGAGGGAGAGGGGATAGAAATAAATAAATAAATCTTAAAAAAAGGAAAAAAAAGAAAATCATGGTTTGAAAAAAGGAAGGAAAAAAAAAAAGAGAGAATCCTTTCTGTAGCATACAAGAAAATACTCTGTGAGTAATTTTAGTGACCAGGTGGCTTCCTACCTCACAAGCTACCCATTTCATTTTTTAAAAAATCAAAATATTATATGAAATGGTTTTTTAAAAAGTGAAACGGTACTAAAAAGTTTAAAACAACAACCAAATAATAGCAGTCTCTTGTTCTATACTCCCCCTCCCCACTTATCTACCCTACGTTCTGCCCTATGAAGTAGCCATTTTCAAGATTCTTTTAGCTGTTTCTTCTGGCATTTATCCCCTTCTAAATACTATGCAGCATATACTGTTTGCTCTTGATTCATCAATTTTAGAGCTTGGCTATTGACTGCTTAACATAGTGGATGAACAGTTTTGTCCTAGTCTTTCTCTTCACTAACTTTTCAGCATAATTCTCAATTTTGGTGGAAGTCGTTTACTGTGTATTTATTATGACTTTAAATATTGTTCTTTGCTGGACCAGGTAGTTTACTATACTTATATGCTTTTTTCCTCTGGAATTAATAATTCTCTTTTTTTCTCTCTAGTAATTGTTTTTGAACATCTGACTGACTTTAAAACACCCCTATAAAATGCTTTTCGATAATTTTTCACAGGGCAAAATTTATGTTAATTTGTTCGTCCTTTTCTTTTTTACTTAAGTAATTACTCCTGGAATACTCTGTTCTCCTGCTCCAGACTGGTTTGGTAGCCACTAAGCTGACATTTCCCTGTGCTGCCATTCTTGGAACTCCAGTTGCCTGAACCCTATAACTTCTTTCTTCGTTTACTCCGTTTGGGTAACACATCCTTCAATAGCTTCCTCAGAAATGGTTAATGAAGATTCTGCTCTCATACTTTTTTAGGGGATGAATGGATATATGGATATTTGCCCAAACATCATTATTTAAGCTCTGAAAAAATATTTTTTTCATGTGTACAAAAGGGTACATATACAGTACAACTTAAAAACACTAGCATACCCTCTGCTTAGCTTATGATATAGACCATGATCATACCTTAGGAGCCTCCATGTGCACCTCCCTGATTGCATTCTACTACCTAGAGTAACTCTTTCCATTTTGTGTTAATCTTGGTACTACTTTTTTTAATGTTTTAATCATTTATGTCCATCTATAACAAAATATTTTCTCATTTTCCCAGTTTTTGCTTATATATAAATATATTTATATATGACTTGATTTTCTTTTTTTTTAAAATGCCATTGACCCAAGTCAAAAGATCTGGGTCAGCTGTCCTAAAGTTTCTCATATTCTGGATTTTATCTGCTTGCTTGTTTGTGATGGTGGTAAACTTATTTCTCTATCCTTTTATTTCCTATCAACTGGAAGTTAGATCTAAAACCTTGGTTAGATTCAGTTTCAACCACTTCCATGGGATTTCTATTACTGCTAACATGTTTTTAATATTTAACAGGCTTTTTAATTTTGTCAGTATTCAGGCTCTTTCTTATTTCCTCATTGTTCCTTATTAAAAATAGCATCCTGTTATATTTTCTTTTCTCTCTGAGGTTATTTGTTACAGTTTCTTTGAAGATTTCTTTTGCTGCTACCATCCTGTGTTTCTTCTGAATTTCATTTTTGGGTTTGTTTATTCTGGTTGAAATACTTCATGGTCTAAAGTGTCCCTGAAATGCTGAGTAATCAAATTTCAATAAGAGGCACACACACAAAAAAGCTTATTGGAAGTCCATTGTGTGTTGGCTGGGTGGATTGGGGTGGGTCATTATAGACTGGTTGGGCCTCATCATAGAAAATCTGCTAACTAGCCAACTGTTGGGGAACCTCCAAAGGATGTTAGTATCTATAGTACTTTTTCTCTGGGGCAGTTAAGTGTTTGAAGGATCCTCTGAGGGATATAAGTCTGGCTGCTAACATTCTGGAACTGCTAAATGAGATAGCATTTATTTTCAGAGCAGTAGCTTGCTCCCTTCTAGCATTAGCTCTGTTTTGAAATACCTGTTTCCTTGAGCAAGCAGTGTTAGCTCTCTGGACCTGTTTCCTTATCTGTAAAATGAGAGTTGTAGGTGCTGATCTTCTTTGAGGTCCCTTCCAGTTCTGACCCACTAGGGTTTCCCTACAATGTACAGCTTTTCTCCATTCGAGGGGCAGGCTAAGTTCAGGTGCATTAAAAGTCTGGGAGGCCTAGCCCGGATGTTAGAAAGGTCACTGCTTAACCTAATGCTGTTGCTTGCAAATCTGCTTCCTGTCAGGCCCTCCTTCCCTAACAGGTATAGCTAGGCAAGAAAATGCTGCTCTCCACCAAGTGGCTTTGGGACATTTGGCAAGTCACTTTTTTTCCCCCTCACAGTGTTCATCAATTGGATTGCTTTAAATTTCATGATTCAATCTGAATCTTTTCTGGTGTTTATCTGATATAAGCTGTCAGTTAAAAATAAATAAATAAAAGCCCTCACTTGTTAAATCCTGTATTTAAGAAATTTTAAATTCCATCATCTGCAGTGACCAAAATACCATCTATCGTACCTCTGCTATAACAGGTACTAGTTATTAAGATATTAAGACTGCCTGTGCAAGAGATACATCAGATTAACTATTTATCTTGACCTGCTTTGCCAATTTTTTACAATCATTTTAGTTTTTATTACCACAAGTTTGAATCAGAGTTGAATCAATTTAGCATTATTTTGGAGCATAAAATTCATTGGCTACATTGTGTAACACTCATATGGGATTATATTTTCTCCAGCCTTTTGTGTTCTGTAGGATAAGTATTAAGGTATTTTTCTTATTTATAATAAAATTATATCAATACATGCTTAGTCCTGAACTTATACAAGTAGCTCCATAAGCCACATGAAGAATGTGTCATGGTGATGAAGGTGATGATCAGAGATGGCATCTATTGAATGTTTATCACTGTAAGGCTCTGTGCAAACATTTGACATACAAGTTTCATTTACTTCTCTCTGCAGCCTCAGGGTGTAGCAGTGCTCTTATCTTCATGTTAGAGATAAGGAAATTAGGCTTTGAGAGGTTGTTTATAGTTAAACTGCAAATTAGTGGCAGAGAAGACTTGGCTCTGTCTAAGTGTAGTGGGTGGGTGTAGTGGGGAAGTATACAGGCCCTGGAGTAATCTTGTTTTATTTATACTCAATCCATATCCCTCCTCTCCAATCCAAGGTTATTTTGAAGCAAATTTCACCTGCAAATATTTTAGTATTGTTACAAAAAAAGGTCTTTTTTCAATCTTCTTTATATTTTAAAATGTTCTTGGACAAAGGTATGTTTTCACATGTGATCTTTAGTGTCTACTACCAATTTAGGAATTAATAATGTTAATACTTTTCTTCCTACTAGGGACTAGTTTGGCTGAAAGACAAAGAAGCAACACATTGCAAACTTTGTGAAAAGGAATTTTCACTCTCTAAGAGAAAGGTAAGAAAGATATGAGTGAATCCAAGAGATTTGGTACAGAAAAAGGCTTCTAATTTTATTCATAATTTTTTCTCATTTTTTTCCCATTTTATTAAGCACCACTGTAGAAACTGTGGGGAAATTTTCTGTAATGCCTGCTCTGACAACGAACTGCCTTTGCCTTCTTCACCAAAGCCAGTACGAGTCTGTGATTCCTGTCATGCATTGCTGATTCAGAGATGCTCATCTAACTTGCCCTAAGTCTCCAGAACTAAATCCTTATGTATGGAAGTATGTATGATGATTGTTAAGTATGAACGTGTTTACAAGGTATCCAGACAGCCCTTCTTAAGCAGCTTTGTCAGTATTGGTACCAGTTTACTTTCCACATATTCAAACTCATGGGAATTAGAAGTTGTTTCATTTCCTTTCCTGTTCAAAAAATTTTTCGACAGGGCATGCTTTGAGAGAGAGTCTAACTTCAGCCTAATTCATGTAAGGCCAGATAGCACAGCTAAAACAGATTTGCCTTATCTTGTAAAGGCCTTCTTAAAAATAAGGCTTGTTTTATTCTTCCAGACTGTCAAGTTGATATTTGATAGTGCCTCTAATTCTTAATGCACTTTAAAGCTTCATGATTCTGAGAATTGGAAACATATAAAATGCTTTAGAAGTATTAATATTCCAATTCAACAGATTTGTCACTAGCTTGGTAAGATTTCAGCTTAACTACATTAACTTGGTCACTCTCCTTCCTTTGTCCCTTTTGCATTAGAAAAGGCCATTACTTCAATCCATAAAATTTCCTTTTTGGTCTTTTCCTTCCTCTCAAATTGGTTACTGTTGTGCTGGTTGATATCTTTCAGATGTGGAAGGTTAAATTAAAGGGACATTAGTATTTGGCCACAATTTTTTCCTTCTAATATCGAAAGAAGTTACATATAACCACCTACCTTAAGTTACTATAGTTCTTTTCATGTTACCTGCCTCAATAAATGGGAATTCTTTAGAAGTAGGGGCTACAGACTACATTTGAGAAAGGAGAAAGCATTTTAGGCTCCCAATAAAGATTCTCTAACAGCTAAAATGAGGAGAAATCTAAACTGCAGGTAAAGTTTAATTTTGATGACATACTTAACTCAAAAAACATTTTGTATAAATCCCTTCCATTCCAGTAACCATTAGGAAGCATTACATTGTTGTAGACTATTAGCTCAGTCGGTGTCTAAGCTAAAAATTTAAGATGTATACTAAGCAGCTCTATGGCAGCAATTTGATGTGGCCTCTGCCCTGCCATGAGATACGTACATTTTAAGCATGGAAGATTCAATAAACACTAATACAGGTAACACTACGTAACAGCACACAATTCAGCTGTAAAAACTAATGTATAATCACTTAAAGGGGATCCTACACTTTATCAACCTATTAATCTGCATTTCCAGACAAGCACTTTAAGCCTGTGAGTCTTTCAAATGTCACAGAGGAATCTTATATTACTCCTTGTAGCAAAACCTTTAGTAGTCAGCCAGATTCCCTCCACCCCCAAAACGGGATTACTTTTACTCTGCAAGATCTTTTTCTTGCATACATACTTTTAGGCTTAAAATTGCTTTATGTAATTTCCTAAACTGCCAAAAAACCCCACAGTATTTTACTTGCAGATCTATTTTCTCATAATCCATGCTTCCTGTTTTGACATCTTCAGTTAGGACCTGAAACACAATTTTTTAAAGTGGTCTTCTTTGAATGCTAATGGAAGATAGGCATGATTTCTATGTATTCTAAAATTTTTTAAATTTATGGATTTTTATAGTTGGTAAAACTGGGAAGCCTAAGTAAGAAATTTCAAAGTTTTTATGACTGCTTTCCACAAAATTTAAAATGTGACTCACCAATTAAGGTACTTAAATTTCGAAACTGGTTTCATTCAGCAAAATACCCTTTCTTGTCACCTTTTAAATTGCCTTTCAAAAATCATGTCTCCACAAGCTTTGGCATTTTTGGGGATGGGTGTAAGGATAGTTTTTACAACAGCAAAACTGTTGTTCTGTTTCTGGCTGTTAAACTTTTTGTTACAACTTTCACAATTTGTATTTTGTGATTGTGAACCTAGCACTACTTTTAAGATTTGCCCTCACAGAAAGGAAGTATTTTAACCTGATAGACTTCACATACCAATCCCTCACCTAGCCAACACTAACACAACGCTATCATGGTGCCAAGGAATTGCAACTGTAATTCCTTTACCCTGCAATGTTTTTAAACAAAATGTGAATTTTATAATCCAAATAAAGATTTGAAAAATTAGCCTGGTGTAAGATTGGAGGACAATTTTCATTTCTAACTCTTTATATATACTTTCTAGTGCTTAAAGTAAATGGTATGAGCCCAATGTTTAAGTAGCAAATTAAGGAAATGGTCACAAAACATGTAACTGCTTGACTTGGTAATTACCATAGATAGGCTTCACAACTACCTTCTCAGTATCAGTAATGGCTCCTTAGAAATCATTCACCTAAATTTAATCTTTGATTAGACTGGGGGTTCTTAACAAGTAAGTGATTAGTGAGCTTGAATTCAAATTCAAAACATTATTCTTGTGGGTGTGATATATTAAATACACAGTATAGTGTAGACTTATTACTGTGGTTTTCACCTGACTGGCAAAGGGTTCCATGGAACAAAAGGTTAAGAACTCCTGAATTAGACATTTGTAGTATACCCTTGTACCAACTTGATTTTTAATCAGTGACCAACACAAAGCATTCTAGGACAGACGCCATACAATATAATCTCCCACATCAACATTTATTACATTAATAACATTTCTAGCAAGAACAAGTAACAAGTTCAATAACTGAATTCACATTGACAGGTTTCATTTTGATCCATTAGCCAATTTGGGAAAAAGCCGTATTGATCAAAGGGATTGAAAGTAAAAAAGCACCTTTTCCTTGCTACATATAGTATTTTTAACACAGTGGCTCCTCCAAGCAGATGTCGGATACAAAAATCTAACTGCAGGACCATGACATAGACTTGTCTCTTACAATTTAATCATTTATACAGTTATTTTGAAATCTTTTAACTATTGAGCAGGCAACTGGAAACATTTTGCAAGAATTATACGCCACAGTAAATATCTGTGTACTTACATTGAAGTCTCATGTTCCTGGGAACCTTCACCTACTCTAAGACATCTTGAGAAGTTCCAACTATCACTTTTTGGGATCATTTTTTGGTACTTCAAGTGCTGAAGACAATTTATTCTAAAATATAGAGCTAGAATTTAAACTCCTATCCCACCCCCATTCCTCCAGGTAGTACAATCATGAATAGTTAAAAGTCTGGATACATCTTAGATCATCAACATTTCAGAGATATGCCTGATAAATGACACTTGAAAAGAATGACTAAAACAGAATTTGATTTATACTCCTGAAGCCAACTAATCTTTAGACTTTATATATTTACAATATTGTCCAGTAGAAACTACAGTTACACGAATTATTTTTCAAGCTCTATTTCAGATGTCTGCGTGAAGACTTGCAATTTATGTAGAGGTAAACCATTACTGCTGACCTCTAAATTAATGTTACACTATTCTACCTTTTGTAGAGCTAATAGTAAAATACAGGAACCCAAATCTTATGAAGGCAGCACATCCTTAGAAGTAACCGGTATATAAAAAGTATCAACATCAGTGGTTTGAATATAAAAATTTATTTTTAAGTCAAAGTATGCAACAAATAAAACCTACAGAAAACATTTTCCCATCACAATCTGTTGCTTTACCAAATAATATTTTGAAAACACATTCCTTCAGTCATTATAAAGTTCTTAAAATACAAAAGAAATTAAATCTGTAAGAAAGTCTAGTAGACCAGATGCTGTTGTCAGGACTTGTATGTTGGTGGTTGTGTTTCAGTACATCCCACGCCATCCACCTCCACTCATGCCACCTTGCCCATAGTATCCTCCACTGCCTCCACCACCACGGCCTTTAAAAAGAAAAGACATTAAAAACTGTTCAGCAGACATGAGTAAGGAATTAAAAGTAATGCATGAACTTATAAATTGTATGCACTACATATGGAAACTAACACAAACTGCACCACCCACTACCACGGTAACCCAATACTTACCATAACCACCCAAGCCATCAGGAGTACCATATCCTCCACTGTAATTGTTCCCCATTCCCATTCTTCCGACAGATCCATAACCTCCCTGATTATCTTTAAAAACATTAAGAAAAAAAAAAAAAGTTTAAGATTGTCTGCTAAGTTTCTACCTTCACTTACTTTAAAAAATTTTACATACCCATTCCATCTCTGCCGTAGCCTCCCATTCCAGAACCTCCCATTCCAGAGCCACCTCCAGGAGTAGAGTTCAAGAAGAGTTCAATGTATCGATGTTCTTTAATAAAAAGAAAGCAATAATTACATAATTGGGTTAAAAGAATGTTGAATCAAATTTATGCATAAAAATGTTAAAAGGCCAAGTAGCTACAATTAAACTGAAAGTATGCTTGTCAATTCCTAAGTAGGATAAAATGAATGTCACAAAGGGCTAAAATCTTAGTCTCATTCAAACTGCAAAACCTTGAGCAAGTAATGTTTGGGACTTCAGTTTCCTCACCGATGACTAGCTTAAAAAGTGGTTTTTTAATGTGCAAATGATATGGGCAATCAGGTAACTCCAAGTAACGTACCTATTCTCTCCCTTTTTTAATGCGAACACCAATAATCTGTCAAGCTGAAGTCTAGGGCAACATTTTTCAGAGTTTAACCTACAGATCCTAGAAACTTTTACACTCATTTAAACAAACGAGAAATTTCTAAGTGGGTTCACATTTAGAAAAAAGAACGTCAAGGTTACCACTTACGCATGTTATTTTTATCTTTAGACATGGCAGCTACTGCATCTTCATGTGTCACAAACTCTACATCTGCTTCTCCTGTTGCTCTACCATCAGCTCCAATATCAATATGAACTCGTATTGGGTTTAGAGGTGAGAAAAACTAAATAAAACAAAATACTTGTCATTTACTTTTCAACTCAGATCACTGAAAGTAAACGAGCACATTCCTTGGTTTTTCCTCATCCACTTAAAAACAAAAACCACAACCCGAAACCCCTGGGAATATAAGACTGCAAACTTCAGAAAAACGCAGAGAAATTATCCCTTTCAAGCTTTCAACTAGATGTATTAAATTTAAAATGCCCCCAACCTAAGGAACAGTTCACCCTAAACCAGAGGTTCTTAAACCGTTTTTCCACAGACTCCTTATAAGCCCACACTATATACTGTTGTATTATTTAATAAATATATCATACCTGCACTAGCACATCCCCATAAGAATAAGGTTTTTTTGAATTTCAATTCAAGTTCACAGAACCCTTAGTTAAGAACCTCTGTATTCGTAACCAGACTGTAAATTTAGCTTTTACTGCTCAAATCCTATGTAGGTCAGCAACCAGTGGGGACAAAGATATCCATCAACTACTGAAGATAAAACTAAATATATAAAGTTACTTACATTAGCAATATCATTTTCAGTTGCACGAAAAGGCAACCCTCTCATATGTACAAAATGACCACCATGAAAACCTGAACTGGCATCACCAGCTCCACCATAGCCATGTCCTCCCATACCTAAAAGAGTAAAATTTCCAAAGCATCAGATCGAGAATATACCTATAAGCACAGTATATACTGCAAAAGGGTTAAGTCTCACACAGGAATGCAATGGCATATGCACGAGTGACTTTTTAAAAACAAGTCACCTATATTATCACTAAGTGAATGGAAAGCAAACACTAAAATGAAAATCTGTAATATTTATTTTACCTCTTCCATCTCTCATTCTGTCATCAAAGCCATCATTTCCATAGCCATAATTATTATAGCCGCCGTAGTCATCAAAACCTCCATAACCTGTGCAATTTAAGGAGAAAGACATAAATACACTTTAAAGGGATAAATTTTATGATCTAGTTTTCAAAAACATTTTTTCATCAGTCCACTTAACTTCTTGGTTATTACAAGTTTACAATTCCCAACTTACTGCATATGAAAAAAGCAATTAACACTTGGTAGAAATAAAAAAAAAAACCAATAAATCCAGACAGGAAAATCAGCAAATATCAAAATCACACCATTATCTTTGTTTTTATTTTTGTGTAAATTATCTGGGTGCCAATATGTGCATCAGTCAAGTCCCACAGCGAGCCATGGGAATTTGTATTTTCATGAACAGGTTTTAAAACCTAGTAGGTACTGAAATTACTGCCATTTCTGTATTTCTTGACAAAGTGTCAGGAACATTAAGAAAATGACAACAGAACCTTTGTTCATTAGATACACATACCACCATCATATCCATCACCTCCTCGTCGCATTCTGTCATACATACTTCCACGCCCAGCTCCATAATAACCCCCTCTTCCTCCTATTGGTCTATCATATGGTCCCGGTCGCTGTCCCAGCAATCTTCTTGGTGGATCATAAAATCCTTTGATTTCACTCCTGCTACTTCTGAAGATCTCAATATACCTATTTAAAAATGTTTTAAGGTACAGGTTTCAGCATAAATGCATTAGAATAAGTAAGACATTGGGCAAAATGTTTAAGTTTTTCTACGTCTAGATACAAAACCCAATTTAAATCGCCTAATACTCCATAAGTTAACATTTTTACACCTACAAACTTAAATAGTTAAATATTTAAGTTTTACAAAGACTAGTCATTTGAAAACAACCCATAAAATAGTAATATAATTTTAGTTTGTTTCCTTTAGAACATGATAGGTTTTATTAAAGAAAATAGGTGATTATACAAAAGCATTTATCAACAATATCCTACAAAGAAATGGAAACAATCTAATTTTAATTTAAGCAAACTATTAGCATTAATTCCCCACCCAAATCTGTAGTTTCCAAGTTAAATTTAGATAATTATCAATTCTTTTAAACTACCCCAGAAAAAATGTTATGGTTACCCCCCCATTTAAAGCAATAGTGACCCACAACCCCCAAAAATAAAAATTTAACACCATCCCAAACTCTCCATCCCCACCTGTGCCCTATTCTTTCCTTGTGTTTCCCCAGAGCATTTTCTGCTATCTCCTTTGAAGCAAACTGCACGAAGGCCTCCCCTGTGCTTCTCCCCTGGTAGTCCATCGTCAATGTTATCCCATTTGGCACGATTTCCAACCCTTTAACCCAAGGACAAATAACCCCATCAAGGGGAACAGTGTTAAAGGCTGAAACATTCCCATCTGAATCAAATATTTAAAACAAGTCTAAACAAAACAAAACAAAAAAACTTAATTTCCCATCACCCCATAATACAAACGGAAGATTTTTTCAAATATTATTGGATTAAATAACTTTTTTTTGCAACCAGTGTTTTTAAATTACATACACATTCTAAGCCCACCTACATTATATAAATTTAAAACAACAACACTATAATGGCTACAAATCAAATTTAACTATGCTCCATATGCTAATTCATATTTCATTTCATCACACATAATTACTATCAATTAAATTTATTGGACATCAGTTAAATTTTGCTAATTCTACACATTATGTATTTAAATATTAACTGGAGCACATTTTATAGTTTAATACATTAACCAAGATATCATAATTAAAATTAAGGAGTTCCAAAAACAAATGGGCTTTACAAATTAAAAAACCGAGTAACAATAATACAGATGTAAAAATTAAAAAAATACTACTAAACTTTGACTAATACTAGAGGTACCTTGAAAGAACTGAACTATTTCCTCTTTGCTGCAACCAAATGGCAGTCCACGAAGTCGTACTGTCCCATCACTAGCGTCATTTGGACCATTATGTTTCATAACCCAATCCATCTCAATACCGTTTGATTTAAATGCTATAAAAAATAAACAAGCACATAAAAGCAGTCAATCAAAATATACTCTTGCCAGAGGTACTGAAGAAACACCTCTCGGTGGGGCACAAGAGGAAGTACAACATATGGCTCAGAGACTCCTGTGATAATTTCACAACATAATGGCACACCAACTTTCTACTTTAAGGGTAGGTTGAAGACTGGGGAAGGCAGTGAAATCTTCCCCCCAACCCCCCTTAAAAGTACTGAATTTCTAAGAACCAAATACATATTGGCTAATTTACAAAATTCTACTTTCAGAGCAGTCAAACCTGCCTGTTTCTTTCCCTTGTCATCTTAAAGTCAACTCTAGTGTGTTCCTCATCTCTCAATTTTTCAGATTTCATTATTCACCCAAGTAAGTTATGCAATTTATTTAAAACCTGAATTCCTAAAGTGCTTGCTTCTATTACCACTGTCCATTCACACCAATAGCTTAAGTAAAATATAGAAGCCCTGCTTTCCCCCTTCAATATGAATCTTCCACCCAGTTCCCTTCCCCACAGGCAACTACCCTTCTTTTAAAATACCAGAACATTTTCAAAAGGCTAATGCAGAAGCCCTTCAGCTGCAGAAACTTACCAGGACCTTACAAATTTCACTATACAGCTGTAGGAATCCTACTCACCTTTCCCATACCACCTCCTCCCCTGAAAACAAAATTTATTTACTTAATTCCTTTATACTTGAGGATATTTCATACCAACAATACGTACTAACACTAAATTTCATAACTTAATTATGTGTTCAACAGTTAAAGTGGCATCTGCAAAGAGTGAAACTTCCTTTTCCTAGACCGTGTACTTAAAATAAATGAATGCAGAAACTTTCCAAATGTGGTTATTAATCATGTCCTGCTGTATGTAAATCACTTCCAGTACCCGCCTTTTGTTTTTTAAAACCGAGTCCTAGGTGCCATTTTAAACAGAGAATCAAACGGGAAGAATCCAAAGTTTAAAGTCATTGTAGCTAATTCTTATGCACCCAAATAACTGGTATCAACTTTTAAAAAGGGAGAAACCCTGGATTTGAATCCCTCTGCCACTTAATTTAAAAAAGCTACTTTACCCAGAGTCTGCATTTTCATTTGTAAAATATATTAAAAAAAAAAAAGAAAAAAGAAAAAAAAAAGGTGTTTGGTCTGCCACATGATAAGCACTCAAAGGTGGCCACTGTTACTGGATTTTACAGGGCCTTGTAGAAATGATGCAATATACAACAAATACCCGAACCTTAAAGGACAGGAAACTATTCGAGTCTTGAAAGGAAACGGGCTATTAAAAACAGTATTGTCCTTGTCTTTTCCAATTAACAATGGCTTTGCTATATAAAAACTTAAGCTTTAAGTTTCCTTAGAAATTGTCTTAATGCAAAGGGGGAAAAAGAGGAATATTAAAAAATACCACAACGCATGGGCTAATTACAAAGTTAAAAAAAATTTTTTTTTAAATAGCACCAACGTAAGAAATAAGCTTTCTATAGTGATTTAAGTGATTTAAGAATATAGGAAAAAACAGTATCTAGTATCAATTTTACTTCCTTATGAAAATTTTAAGAATTTTGCAGTTAATCTACTGTATTCTGAAAAAATCCTTGGTGTGGTACTTTTTATCCTATTTTAGTACATTTTTTCAGTGTAAAGATACAGTCTCATCAGGAGCAAATTTCTAAAAAGATGGAAACTGATTTTAAACTTCACTGTAATTCTTAGCAATTTCCAGATATACCAGCAAAGTAGTTCTGATTTTGGATCGGCCTGTAACAATGAGAAGACCTATGTAAAACAATGAAATATTAAGTCTGTAGAGGAGGACTAGAAAAATACACTAAACTGTTAAAATAGCTAACTAGAATGGGAAAGATTAATTCTTTTCAGATTATTTTACAAGGGGATATATTGTTAAAAAAGTTGCAGGCAGAGCCAACACACCTAAAATGCACCAACACAATTTTAAATCATGGAAAACTTAAACCATATTCATAAGATTCAAACTATTTTATAGTGAATCATCTCATGTGCACTTACTTCAAGTCAATACATTTATCCTTCAAAAGTCCACTTAAAATTTAAGAGTCTAGAATTCTGCTTAGAAAAACAAGACAAATTCTATAAAGTCATACAAAATAGGCAATCTGCTCTAATCCCTTAAAGCTAAGAAACTACCCCCAAGTTTACTAAATATTTAGAACAATGCATCTAAACAAAGTATGACTGCTAATCACTATTCTCAAGAATCCCAAATGTTACCATCAATTAAAAATAGCAGCAGTTGAAATATTCAGATAACTTAGATTATTATATCAGGCTTTAAATATATCATTTTCTAAACATTACACTAAGTCAAAGAAGCCAGTAACAATTGACCACATATTGTATGATTCCATCCATATTAAATGTTCACAACAGGCAAATAGATTCCTGATGTGGGGGAGGGGGGAGCGTGGGGGGGGGGCTGGGAGGACATGGGAAATGACTGCAGCCTAATGACTGCATGACTGCTATTTAGGTATAGAGTTTTTTGGGGTGATAAAATGTTCTAAAATGGAGACCAACTGAAATATACACAGCCCGCGGCCTCCCCCCTCCCCAAAATAACACAGGAACACACTATAATTTCTGAAGCTTATTATTATGAAGATTTAATTAACTTTCTAAGTGGGAGTCCAATGGTCCTAAAAAGAGAAGTTCAAAACGTTTTAAAACTGGAAAATTTTACATTATTCCCTTTCCAATATGCTTGCTCCTTAATTTTAATTAAAAAATTTAGATCACTATCTAAAGGAAGTGAGTTTTCTAAAATGACTGTGAATGAACTGTTTCCTAGAGCGAAGTTGTTACCTACTGTAGAGTTTAGTCATTTTGCTTACCAAAAGCATAAGGGCACTGAAAAAAACAACTCGGTGCTTTTGTTTTGTCTTTAAAGCAATTAGATAAGTTCCCAGATTATGATGCAGATTAAAGAGTGCAGAAATAAGGTTTATAGGCTAATCCAAATTAGGAAAGCTGTCTTATCATACTACTTCATAAACTGTCTTTTCAAAAGGTTTTATTTAAAACTTGTTTCAAAGATAAGAGTCTGATAAACTTTTAATAACCTTAAGAGTCACAGACATCTTCAATGATAGGATTACTAAAAACACCCGACTGCTTATAAAAATTAATATGCATTACTGGAAATTCTTATTTTTCAGCCTTTGCCCGGTCCCTTCCCCACCTTCTGAACTATCTTCAGCGAAAATTATCAATCCATTTCTTTGCTAAGGGCCAAAAATGAACATCACCAACACCACATGACTGGGTTTACAATAGGTCTTTTTACTTAGGCTCATTTCCTTGGCCAAAATATTACTATACTCCTAAAGAAAAAAATCCTTAGCTACCAAAAGAAACTAAATTGTTGTTTTGATGTATTTTACTTCTACAGTTTTACTGTCAAGAAAAAAATCTCTGCACAACATACAACCCTTGGAAATTTAATGTTAAAAACTCAAGTCGCCATTAACACATATTTGCCACCACTGGTTGTGTTTTAACATGTTTTCCAACAATTATACTATTTAAAAACAAATTCTAGCCTTTATGTACCAAAGTACACAGAATCATTGCTAAACCACCCCACCCTCGGCCCAAATCCAAATAGCTGTTATCACAGTTTACTGGGCCCAGGCAACCTATTAGAAATGTATCTTTTACATTCCTGTTTGGTAACTCACCCACAGTTCTGCTTACAGAATTATTTTACCCAGTCTTTAAAAATGTTTAAAGTTACCCGTGTAAAACCCCTTTGGAAAACGAGTACGTACTCTTTTCGAAGTTCCAAATCTGGAATATAAGGGCCGGCTAAGCGTCCTTTATTCCTCCCCGGAGTCTTTTCGTTTATCTAGCTGCCCTAGAGACCAGAAAACTAGGGAGAGTACGCCCTTTCCCCCTCCCAGACCAGCAGCCAATCCTGGTTTAAAAACCTTCACCACCGGGCGGCGGAATTACAAAGGAGGCCGCCCGCCTCCTTTGTCCCGGATTTGGGAGTTGAGCGCCTTCGTCGCCATTGGCTTTCCTCCCCCAGCTCCAGCCTCTCTCATCTTGGGAATCTGCGTCAGAAGTCACTCGAAGTCCCGCCAGGCCAGGTAGCCCAGCAGAGACTGCGGAGGGAGGGAGGCCGCGGTCGGAGGCCAGGCCCATCCGGCGCCATTTCCATCGGGAGCGCGCCCGACAGCCCTGATCCAACCCTCTTCCAAGCGCCGGGCTTTTCCAGCTCGCTTCACTCCCCACCCACATCCCTTCAGGGCACGTTGATCCCCAGCCTTCTCAATCAGTTTTTTGGAAACTGGGGGGCAAAAAACAGAAACAGCAGGGAAGGGCGGGAAGCCAAGGTGCCGCGCCACCGTACCCAAAATGGCGGAGGCCAAAGCAACAAGGAAAGAGGAAAAATGTTGGATGTCCCCCACTTCGGGCCTCGGCTTCGCCACTGAAGTCCACCTGAACAAGTCCTCCCCCCTCGCAGGCCGGCCTCCTTGAAGTGGGAGATCGCCCGGGAGGCGGAGCCCGGCCGCTCCCGAGCAGCGACCTCCACACTTCCCCCCCCACCCCACCCTACCCCCTCCGGGTATCTCGTCCTTCTCCCGACTCAGCTCTCGAACCAGCCCAACCTACCCCCTTTTACTTCAGATACCCTGTCGGGAGACGGTAACGCCAACTCCGGTGCTCGTGGGGTCCGGTCGTGAGGAGGAAGAAGTCGCTCTCCTCGTGTAGCGCTCCCCACAACGGTTCTTCCAACCGTCTCCGGCGGTGGCAACCGCTAAGGGAGCTGCGCAGCAGAGCGACTGGCTTGGGGGGATGGGAGGGAGCGAGAGCAACGAAGACCGGCGGCCCTGCTCTCGCGAGACAAGACTGGCGGTCCCGCCTTGGCGCGGGCGGTAAGGTGTGCGCTTGCGCGCTGGCGAGCTGACCAGTTGTCGGGGGCGAAATAGAGAAAAGCTGAGGGGATTGATCCAGTTAGAAAGAGCTGCGGCCAATTCCGCTTTTCCTGTCCACGGTAGAAACACCAAATTTTCAGAGCCTTCTTTCTGCCCTCTTGAGGATAGGAGGTGGAAGTAGTAGTCCAGTGTTTTGAAGGAACTGTGGTGACGCGATTTGGATAAGTTCTTTCACTTTGCCCCACGAACAAATGCTCCCCCTTACCCCTAGCGTCACCTGCGTGGAAAGGGTGCCACGTGATTTGATCGCCAAATGTGGGGAGGACTTTTCTTGTCCACCATGTTTGCGTTTTGCAGAAAAAATAGGAGTGCTTCTTGCTTGCCGGCTCACGAGTGCCGATTTTGGCGTTCGGGCTGGGGCTCCTCCCCTTCCCCGGCCCGGGCGCTCCATCCGCAAGGTCCGCATAAAAGGGCCTCGTTCTTGGGTCCGGCGCGGGCGGCATAGCTGCCACCAAAGTGCTTCTTGTTTGATTTCTTTCCTATTACGTTTCCCTTTTTTTCTACAAATCTTATCCCGTTTTCCCCTCCTTCACGTTATCTTTTTCCTTTCACCCCGCACCCTTTTATCCCCAGTGACGTGTCAGCGCTCATGGCTTCAGATTTTCTTCAACTAGTGTTTTTATTCTTGAAAGTTGCGCGTTCAGATGGCGCCTAATAAATGCCTTTGGCTTGTGCTACCATACTACCAAGATTCCTAATGACGCCGTATGGCCTTTTGTAAGCTTTAAAGGAAAATACAAGCCGAATTTCTGCGGGAAAGGTGTAGGGCAATCCTGTTCAAGAGATCCACTCAAGTTAAAGTGCAAAAGTAGGAACACAATTGTCGAGTGAAAGAAGAGATGTACTTATCACAGCCCTATAGAATGGGTTAAGGTCGGCAAGGTGGACGACGCCAGGCTACACGCAATCTCCAATGTCCTGCCAAAAGATTTTGGACTTTGTGCTACTAATATTGGGAAACCTGGACGGGGCGTGGTGGGATGGAGTGGGAGCGCAGCGGATAGGGTTGTTAGCAGTGTAGAAGAATGATTAATTTTTTTCCTCGTGAAATCTGCAATGTGTAGAATAGAGACAAGAAGCGAGTTACCTTTATATAATGGAAAATTCCATTTCATGGCCTTAATTCATCCTCAGTCCTGTTTAAGACAAGTACAGGGAAGCAAGAGTTGCCCAAGCATAGTACCTTATTGTTTTCATTGAGCCCACTACCCCAAAATACCCGTCATGGGAATGTGGGGTGGTGGAGGGAAGGATAAAGTTATCTTTACAGATGTACAAAAAATCAGGATACCGTCATTAAAACTAGTTCACAGTTAATGAGCCCTCGTTTAAGTTAAACACTGCTTTTAAATGCTCTATTCATTGACTTTTTACAACCATAAAAGTGATTATTATCCTCAATTTACAGATGATGAACCTGAGTCCTAGAAAAGTAAAAAAAAGTTGCCTAAGGCCACACAACTAGTTAGCAGCAGATCTAGGTTTTACTCCAAGAGCCACGGTTTTAAACACAGTGTTCTATTGCTTTCAGAACTTGCATAATGAAAAAATTAAAAATTCGAACCTATTGCAAAAGCAGATTACTTTATTGCCCTGGGTCTCAGTGCCCAGTTTTGTAAAACAAGGGGATTGAATTAGGTGATCACTGAGGTCCCCTACGTCTTAAAGTTCTAAAAGACTTTTAGGTTACCATATTTATGCAATTAATACAATTGAAATAGTATAGTCTTTTTTTTTTTTTTTTTTGAGGGAGCACTTCAAAGAAACTTTCAGAATTTTATAACATGGATTCAGGAAAAAAAATTAAAGATTGACATGAAATATCATGTTGAATGTAAATATCTTTAGGGAGGGGAAAGCCAAATTAGCGAATATCCATATCAAGGAAAACTTGAAATAAAATTCAGTTCAAGGTGCTATCAAAATGCATTTGAGGGGAGCAGATGTAGCTCAGTGGTTGAATGCCTTCCCATATATGAGGTCCTAGGTTCAATCCCCCATACCTCTTTTTTTTTTTTTTTAAGATTTTATTTATTTTTCCTCACCCCCTCGTTGTTTGTACTTGCAGTGTCTGTTAGTTTTCCTTGTTTCTTTAGGAGGCACTGGAAACCAAACCCAGGACCTCCGTTGAGGGAGGGAGGCGCCTAATCATTTGAACCATCTCCATTCCCTGCTTTGTTGTGTGTCTCATGTTTTTCTTCTTGTGTCTCTTGTTGCATCGACTTGCCACACCTGCCCATCAAGCCAGCTAACTGTCTTCTTTAGGAGGCACTAGAAACTGAACTGAGGACTTCCCATGAGATGGTAGGCAGGAGCCCAATTGCTTGAAGCACATCAGCTTTCCTTATACCTCTTTAAAAATAAAACAAAACTGTAGTTGACTGTTTTAGGGAAAGTAAGTTGAGATGGGTGAATCTTAAAATGGAGGTACAAACTGACATAATAGTGTCTGATAGCTTTTTGTTCACAGAAGATACTAATTGTAGGTATTTGGGCTTTTGAATTAATATTTATGACTACTATAAACTAAAAATAACCTTAAGCTGTTAAACTTACTTACAAATCTTAATATTTTGTTTATAAATCTATTAGTTTAGAAACATTTGGCTTTACTTTTCTTTAATGCTTTCTTAGCTGTTTGAACAACCTATAATCCCTTCAAACATTCTCATTTACAATTTCATTAAACTCTCTGAAACATTTTAAACTGCAGTTGTAAATTTAATAAATTCTATTCTCTATGGAAGCCTTTCAACCCCTGACCCAAGAAGCAATACCTTCTCAAGAATTTACATTATGAGAAATCTAATAAAATATCTTCTAAATATACTAAATTTTAAGTTCTCCTAAACATTTCAATATTATTTACAAATTTACTTAAGTTCTTTTGTAATTTTCAATTTGAAAAAAGTTGCAAATGCAAAATCAATCACTCAATTACGTGTATTAAGTTAGACTCATGAGACTAATTTGTCAAATTCTCTGATTGGCCAAATTCTCTACATTAAAAACACTTTAAATATCAGATATTTGCAGTTAATGCCTAAATTTATCCCGGAAAGTACTATTGCAAAATTTATCCCACAAAGTACTTGATGTCCTTCATTATCTTGGTGTTTAATCAGAACCACTCTGGGATTACAAATAAATTTATTCATGTGCTGAGGGAAGAGACAATTTCAAGCAAGTTGAACTTATACTTGCCTTAACGAACACTGGGGTTATCAACTCAGAAGATTTCTGGTTGCCATTTTACTGACTGGAGACTTTTGAACAGGCCTGAAACTTGATAATCGTGGCATGGCACTCTGAACGTGCCCCCTCCTTCCTTAAAAAAAAATTGCTGTAAAAATAAGATCTTGAGTACCCACACTTCATATGGTCCTTCTTCCCTGTGTCCTCATTCCCTAGGTTCAAATTACATTGTTACATTATTCTTTCAGTTTTACAACCTTATTTGGTAGATGGAATTTTTGTAATCCCTTTCACCCCTTGACTGAATTCAGATAATCTATGTATGACCTGACTGAATTTGGCATTTTTACACATAATTAATTTGTCTGGTTATGAGCCACAATCCTAAAATCATTCTAATGACATGAATGACTTTTCACCCCCAAAATGTGTTTTCTTTGTTTTTTTTTTTGAGGGGAGGGGCATGATTCTTTGTTTTGGGCACTCTACTATTTGCCAGGGTGAATGTTTAGGAAGGATTTGGAATTAGAACATGTGTTCTTTTTGCCCTTTTTATAATTAGAGCAAGTAGAGTGTTTTGAATTTTTAAAAAAGAGTACACTAAATAGGGGTAGTAAATCTAATATTTATTTGGCTTCTATTTAGTACTTTTCTTCAAAAACCAAAAAAATCAATGAACTATTCTCATTTGGAAGTTGAATCATGTAAATACAGATTGGGTCATCACTGTTCCAGTAATCCCTATGAAATTGTTCCCAGCTCAATCTCCATGGAATTGTTTCCATAGAGATAGTTAGAACTAAGGGCTCCCAGCTGCTTTGGGGATCTTTTCTTTGTCCTTCTTTCAGTCACTTCAGTGCTTTCCTATTAGCATAGAGATTGGAGGGACCCTGGAGAAGATCTTGTTAGAGGCCATAATGAGAGAACAGATGAAAAACGAGAAGGAAATAGAAGTATCCACACTACACAGAGGAAAAACCAGACAGTGAACACGTAATCATGTATTACACCATTAGGATGAAGAGAAGAGGAAAATTCCATGCAGAGCCCGAGAGAAATTGAAAGAGATTGAACCCCTCCAAGGGAGGGAGGCACATTGACTGAAAAATCAGTTCACATATTTCCCAAGGCTTTGATAAATACTATTAAAAACTGGATTATTGTAATCTTTTTTGATTATATAAAAGAAAATAAGCTAAAAACAAAACCCACAAATAAGTTTCTAGGAGTGTCTCATTAACATAGTGTTAATGCTTCTTATACACCAAACCAGTCTTACCAAGGTTTTGTGAAATACTTCTTTGTTTATATACCTTAAGACTGCTCTAAAAAGCAGTAATCTTCCTTGTCATGATATTTTTAAAAATTTTAAAGCAGTTTTATTGATATATATTCACATACCATACAATCTATCCAAAGTTTACTATCAATGACTTTTATATAATCAGTGTTGCGCATTCATCACCCCAAAAAATTTTAGGACATTTCATTACTCCAACAAAAAACCTCCATATCCCTTAGCAGTCACCTCTTAGTCTAATTCCATCTTTATAAATTGATTTATATTTACATTTTGTATAAATGGAATCATAAAATACGTAGTACTCTGTGCTCACTTAGCGTAATGTGGGTTTTTTTTTTTTGCCTTTTAGCATCTTCTAACATTAAAATAGATTTGTTCAAAGAAAAACAGTTTTATATATGCAATATTACCCATATTCATATTTCACATGAGGTTTTATTATAGTATACAGTCCCATGTTAAATTTTTTACCTTTCCTTCTAGTAATAAACATGACCTTAGCCTTTCCCTTTCAACGATACTGTCGTACCTATTAATAATAGCACTGCTAATTACAAACACTGTGTTATGCTTTCACCTTTTTTATTTCTTTCCAAAGATTAACAACCTTTTTACCAATTCTGCATAGGTTAACCCTTGGCTTTCATTTTCTAACCTCATTCTATTTTCTGATGACCCATATTCTAGTTATTAACTCCATGAGTTTACACAATATATTTAGTTCATAATGGTGCAAATGTACTGTACTTGTCCTTTTGTGTCTGGCTTGCTTCACTCAACATAATGTCCTCCAGGTTCATCCATGTTGTCATATGCTTTATGACTTCATTTCTTAGAGCTGCATAATATTCTATCGTGTGTATACACCACAGTTTTTTATCCATTCCTCAGTTGATGGACAACTGGGTCATTTTCATTTTTTGGCAATTGTGAATAATAGCGCTGTGAACATTGGTGTGCAAATGTCTGTTCATGTCATTGCTCTCAGTTCTTTTGGGTATATACCCAGTAGTGGTATTGCAGGGTCACGTGGCAAATCTATATTCCATTTCCCTTAGGAACTGCCAAAGAGTCCTCCACAGTGGCTGTACATTCCCACCAACAGTGAATAAGAATTCCTATTTCTTCACATCCTCACTTGTAGTTTTCCGTCTTTTTAATAGTCATCATTTTAATAGGTGTGAAATGATATCTCATTGTAGCTTTGATTTGCATTTCCCTAATTGCTAGTGATGCAATTAATGAAGATTTTTTCATGTGTTTTTTTTTTTTGCCATTTGTATTTCTTCTTTGGACAAATGTCTATTCAAGTCTTTTGCCCATTTTTTAAATTGGGTCGTTTATCTTATTATTGTTGAGTTGTAGCATCTCTTTATATGTCATGTTTAGTAAACCCTTGTTGGATAGGTGATTTTCAAATATTTTTTCCCATTCAGTAGGTTGCCATTTCACCCTTCTGACAAAGTCCTTTGAAATGCAAAAGTGTTAAATTTGAGGAGGTCCCATTTATCTATTTTTTTTCTCTTGTTGCTCATGCTTTGGATGTAAGGTCCAGGAAACCAACACCTACCACAAGATCTTGAAGGTATTTCCCTACATTTTCTTCTAGTACTTTTATGTCCTGGTTTTTATATTTAGGTCTTTGATCCATTTTGAGTTGATTCTTGTATAGGGAGTGAGATAAGGGTCTTCTTTCATTCTTTTGGTTATCGATATCCAGTTCTCCCAGCACTATCTGGTGAAGAGACTGTTTTGTCCCATTAATATTAACTTGGTAGGTTTGTCAAAAACCAGTTGGGGGAAGTGGATGTGGCTCAAGCGTTTGGGCTCCTGTCTACCATGTGGGAGGTCGAGGGTTCAATTCCTGGCCTGTGCGGACAGTTGGCCCATGTGGAATGCTGGCCCATACCCAGCTAATGGACACAGAGAACAGACAACGAGGGGTAGGGGGAATATAAATAAATAAATAAACCTTTTTAAAAAACAAAATGCATACACACACAAAAACAAAACCAGTTGGCTGGCAGAAGAGTCAGGCCAGCTAGAGGGGATCCTGACTTTGGTTAAACAAGGTACCCCTTCTTGACCTTTGGGGTAAAGAAGACAAGCCTAAAGTGGGCTCCCACTTGAACACTCATGCCTTACCCACCATCTCATCTCACCAGTGCTGGCGGACCAATTGGGCCCAGGAGTAGACTGTAGGCAGTTGCTGGCAGGTGCCACAGGAAACCACCCTGTGATCCCCCAGGCCTGCCTACTGGCTCTTCTCTAGGCTCAGCTCTCCCTCCTAGTGTAGAGGTCCACCCAACCCAGGAATGAAGAGGCTCAGTAGCTGTTTTCCATTTCTTAGAAGCCGTATAAGTCCCTAAGCTCTAGGTGAGGCCCTCAAGTTTTTCACACAGGCCCAAGGGAGTCCTCTCTGCCAGCAGTATTTTCTTCAAGTAGGGGGCCCATTCCAATGAGGAATGCTATCATAGCAAGAGGCTGCTCATGCCAACCAAAAGTGCTTCTCTGTCAATTTAAAGTCCTTCCCTCTTGTTCTGCCCTCCAGAGATTTGCTTAAATGGTCAATATGCTTTTCATTAAACTGTGACTACTTCAAGATGAAAACAAAAAACTGTTAGCCATAAGGTGGTTTATTTCTAGACTCTCATTTCTATTCTGCTGATCAGCGTGTTTGTCTTTATGCCAATACCATGTTATTTTGTGAGTAGATGTGGCTCAAGTGGTTGATCACCGGCTTCCTACATATGAGATCTGGAGTTCAATCCCCGGCTCTAATATTACAAAAACAAAACAAAACAAAACAAAAAACATGTTATTTTGACCACCGTAGCTTTGTAGTATGTTTCAGGGTCAAGCAGTGAAATTCTTCCCACATTGCTCTTCTATTTTGGAATGCTTTTGGCTATTCGGGTACACTTTACCTTCCAAGTAAATTTAGTAATTGACTTTTCTATTTCTGTAAAGTAGGTTGTTGGAATTTTGATTGGTATTGCATTGACTCTATAAATCAGCTTGGGTAGGATTGCCGTGATTTTCAGTCTTCCAATCCATGAACACAGAATGTCTTTACATTTGTTTAGGTCTTCTTTTTTTTCTTTTAGTACTGTTTTGTAGTTTTCTGAATATAGGTCCTGTATTTCTTTGGTAAAATTAATTCCTAGGTATTTGAGTCTTTTTGTTGCTATTGTAAATGGAATTTTTTTTTCCTGATTTCCTTCTCAAATTGTTCAAGACTAGTGTACAGAGGGAAGCAGAATTTGCCCGGTGGTTAGGACGTCCGTCTACCACTTGGGAGATCTGTGGTTCAAACCCCGGGCCTCCTTGACCTGTGTGGAGGTGGCCCATGCGCAGTGCTGATGCGCGCAAGGAATGCCCTGCCACGCAGGGGTGTCCCCTGCATAGGGGAGCCCCATGCACAAGGAGTGCGCCCCATAAGGAGAGCCGCCCAGTGCGACAGAAAGTGCGGCCTGCCTAAGAATGGTGCCGCACACACAGAGAGCTGACACAACAAGATGATGCAACAAAAATAAACATAGATTCCCGTGCCGCTGACAACAACAGAAGTGGACAAAGAAGAAGCAGCAGCAAATAGGCACAGAGAACAGACAACGGGGTTGGGGGGAAGGGGAGAGAAATAAATAAATAAATCTTAAAAAAAAAAAGACTAGTGTACAGAAACATTTTTGTGTGTTGATCTTGTATTCTGCCACTTAACTGAAATTGTTTATTAGCTCAAGTAGCTTTGTCATAGACATTTCAGAATTTTCTAAATATAGGATCCTGTCATCTGCAAATAGCAAGAATTTTACTTCTTTTTTTCCTATTTGGTGCCTTTTTTACCCCCTAATTGGTCTAGCTAGGACTTCTACCACAATACTGAATAACAGTGGTGACACTGGACATCCTTGACTTGTTCCTGATCTTAGAGGGAAAGCTTTCAACCTTTCTCCATTGAGTATGATGTCAGCTGTGAGTTTTTTCATATATACCTGTTATCATATTGAGTTTTCCTTCTATTCCTATCTTTCAAAGTGATTTTATCAATAAAAGATGCTGGATTTTGTCGAATGCCTTTTCTACATTGATCAAGGTGATCATATTTTTTTTCCTTCAATTTGTTAATTGGTATATTACATTGATTGGTTTTCTTACACTGAACCACCCTTGCATACCAGGGAGTAAATCCCACTTGGTAATGGTGCATTTTAATATACTCTTGGATTCTATTTGCCAGTATTTTGTTGAGAATTTTTGCATCTATGTTTATTAGAGAGGATGGTCTATAATTTTCTTTTCTTGTAGTATCTTTATCTTGCTTTGATATTAGGGTGGTGTTGGCTTCATAAAATGTGTTGGGTAATTTTCCCTCCTCTTCAATTTATTGTAAGAGCTTAAACAGTATTGGTGTTAATTCTTTTTGAAATGCTTGGTAGAATTCACCTATGAAGCCATCTGATCCTGGACTTTTCTTTGTCGGGAGATTTTTGATGATTGATTCAATCTCCTCAAATGTGATTAGTTTGTTAAGTTCTTGTATTTCTTATAGCATCAGTGTAGGTTGTTTATGCATTTCTAGGAATTTTTCCATTTCATCTAGATTGTCTAATTTGTTGGCATACAGTTTCTCATAATACCCTCTTATGATCCTTTTTATTTCTGTGGGGTTAGTTGAAACTTCTCCCTTTCATTTCTGATTTCATTTATTTGCATCTTAAGTTTTTTTTTCTTTGTTAGTCTAGTTAAGGGTTTGTCAATTTTATTGATCTTCTCAAAGAAATATCTTCTGGTTTTGTTGATTTTCTCTATTTTTTTTTTGTTGTTGTTGTTGTTCTGAATTTAATTTATTTCTGCTCTAATCTTTTTTATTTCTTTCCTTCTGCTTGCTTTGGGAATGGTTTGCTGTTCTTTTTCTAGTTACTCTAGTTCTTCGGTTAGATCTATGATTTTAGCTCCTCCTTCTTTTGTAATATAGGTGATTAGGGCTATAAATTTCCCTGTCAGCCCTGTCTTTGCTGTATCCCATAAGTTTCATAAGTTGTGTGTAGCCCTGTCCCCACAGGCGTCTATCTTTCTGGCCGACTTAGCTGATATGCCTGTGTAGCCATCAGACCGCCAGGAACGGCCCCCCCTGCTATCCCCGCCCTCTCACCCCCTCTCTAGCCAATCCGTCAGCTACACGCCAACCCCTATCAGTATAAAACCTGTAGCACTTCCTCAAATAAACAGACTTGTGCACAGACCTGGTCTCCGTGGTGTCTCCCTGCAGCGCCACACGTCCTCCGCACCCGAGAGCCCCCGAGAGCCCTCTCCTGCCTAGGGTCTCTCCCCCTCACCGCCGCCCGACAGTTGTGTTTTTTTTTCATTCATCTCAATATATTTACTGATTTCACTTACAATTTCTGCTTAGACCCATTGATTGTTTAGTAGTGTGTTGTTTAACCTCTACACATTTGTGAATTTTCCCCTTTCCTGTCTATTATTGATTTCCAGTTTCACTCCATTATGATCTGAGAAGGTGCTTTGTGTAATTTCAGTCTTTTTATATTTATTGAGACCTGCCTTGTCACCTAACATGGGGTCTTTCCTGAAAAAGACCCATGAGCACTTGAGAAAAATGTATAACCCACTGATTTGGGATGCAACATTCTGTGTATGTATATGTTAGATCTAGCCAGTTCATCATATTGTTCAAGTTCTCTGTTTCCTTGTTGATTTTTTGTCTAGTTGTTTTAACTAACTATGTGAGTGGTATGTTGAAGTATCTAACTCTTTTTGTAGAGATGTCTACTTCTTCCTTCAGTTTTGCCAGAGTTTGCCTCATGTATCTTGGGACACCCTGGTTAGGTGCATAGATATTTATGACTGTTATTTCTTTCTGGTGGATTGTCCCTTTTATTAATATATAATGGCCTTCTATCTGTCATAACTTTTTTTGCATTTAAAGTGTGTTTTATCCAATATTAGTATAGCTACACCTGCTCTTTTTTTGGCTACTGTTCGCATGGAGTATTTTTTCTCCCAACCTTTCGCTTTCAGCTGGTTTGTATTACTGGGTCTAAGGTAAGTCTCTTGTAGGCAGTATATGGTTGGCTCGTGTTTTTTAATCCATTCTGTTAGTCTGTATCTTTTGATTGGGGAGTTTAATCCATTCACATTCAGTGATATTACAGTAAATCCATTATTTACTTTCACCATTTTATTCTTTGGCTTTCATATGTCATATCTTATTTTCATCCATCTTTTTACTCTTTTGTTTTTCCTTTCTGCTATTCTTCTATACTCTCCTCCAAGCTCTCTCTCCTGTCTTTTTCTTTTGAGCTGTAAGACTTCCTTTAATATTACTTGCAAAGTTGGATTCTTTTTTACAACTCTCTTTATTTCTGTTTGCTTGTGAATATTTTATATTTGAAGGACAATTTTATTGGATAAAGAATTCTAAGATGCAGTTTTTCTCTTTCAGTGTCCTAATTGTATCATATCATTGTCTTCTCCTTTATAAAAGCCAACAGATTTCTGGTATTTTGCATTGGCACCCCTTTGGCTGACTAGTACATCAGGTATTACTGCTTGGACCAGCCTTCTTTTTTCCTACCTTGCATATCATTGTCTTCTTACCTCCATGGTTTCTGATGAGAAATCCAAACTGTCTTACTGGGCATCTTTTGTATTTGATGGCTTCCTTCTTCCTTGCTGCTCTCAGAATTTTCTCTTTATCTTTGACATTTGACTTTCTGAGTAGTATGTGTCTTGGAGTAGTTCATATTTTTTCTGATTGGGATATGCTGCACTTCTTGGACATGTAAATTCATTTTTTTTTTCATGAGAGTTAGCAAATTTCAGCCATTATTTCCTCGAATACTCTTTCTGCCTTTTTCCCCTTCTCTTCTTCTTCTGAAACTCCCATGGCACATATGTTGTTGTATTTCCTGTTATTATTCAGCAACCTGAGCCCCTGATCAATTTTTTTTCCATCCCTTTCTCTTTCTGGTCTTCTCTCCAATTTCATTTATTCTGTCTTCTGTATCATTGTTCTTCTGTCATTTTGCATCCGATGTTGTATTGCTGTAATGTGTTTTTTAAATCTCACCTATCTTGTTTCATTCCCAAAAACGCTGTTATTTTTCTATGCTTCTATTCATGTTTTCAAATTCTTCTTTGTGCTCACTCAATGTCTTTTTTTTTTTTAAGTTTTATTTATTTATTTCTCTCCCCTTCCCCCCCTACCCCAGTTGTCTGTTCTCTGTGTCTATTTGCTGCGTCTTTGTCCGCTTCTGTTGTCAGCAGCATGGGAGTCTGTGTTTCTTTTTGTTGCGTCATCTCGCTGCGTCAGCTCTCCGTGTGTGCTGCACCATTCCTGGGCAGGCTGCACTTTCTTTCACGCTGGGCGGCTCTTCTTACGGGGTGCACTCCTTGTGCGTGGGGCTCCCCTACACGGGGGATACTCTTGCGTGGCAGGGCACTCCTTGCGCACATCAGCACTGCGCATGGGCCAGCTGCACATGGGTCAAGGAGGCTCGGGGTTTGAACCGCGAACCTCCCATGTGGTAGACGGACGCCCTAACCACTGGGCCAAGTCCGCCACCGCTCAATGTCTTCTTGATGTAGTTTATCTCTTTAGCCATATTGTCTTTCAACTCATTAATTTAATATTGGAAATTTGTATGACTCTCATTGATTAGTTGTCTAAAATCCTGTGTCTCAGCTTCTACTCATAGTCTTTCCATTGAGATTTTTTCCCTGTGCCCCTCTCTCTGGGTGGTGTCCTAAACCCTAGAGCATTTTTTACCCCAGGCCATTTCTGCCTGTCCTCTAGCTAATTGTCTGGGAGAGAAGAGATTCCTGTATCTTTCTAATCCGCCATCTTCAGGGAAGTTCTGTTTGTTAAGATAAGGCTTAATTAAAATTACAAAGGTTACTTTCTTGATACTTTTTTCTTCTTCTTCTTCTTTAAGTCACCTATAAGTTCATTCTGCAACTTTGGAAACCAAAAAGCCTCATCCAATTTTAATACTTATGATACTAGCTACACATATGGAAAATCAAGAGGAAGCATGCACACCCTTTCTTAATTTTCAAAAATAATTAAAAGTATTCATTGGGGCAGCGGACTTGGCCCAGTGGTTAGGGTGTCCATCTACCACATTGGAGGTCCACTGTTCAAACCCTGGGCCTCCTTGACCCATGTGGAGCTGGCCCATGTGCAGTGCTGATGCGTGCAAGGAGTGCCCTGCCACGCAGGGGTGTCCCCCCCGTAGGGGAGCCCCACGCGCAAGGAGTGCGCCCTGTAAGGAGGACCGCCCAGTGCAAAAGAAAGTGCAGCCTGCCCAGGAATGGTGCCACACACATGGAGAGCTGACACAACAAGATGACGCAACAAAAAGAAACACAGATTCCAGTGTGCCGCTAATAACAACAGAAGGTGACAAAGAAGACGCAGCAAATAGACACAGAGAACAGACAACGGGGGCGGGGGGTGGGGGAACTAAATAAATAAATGAAATCTATTAAAAAAAAAAGAACAAATGAAAAAAAAAAGTATTCAGTCCAAAATTTCAGTGGATTGTTGTGAAGGCCAGGGAAAACAAGGAATTGTTTTCCTACTTAAGAATTTAAATCAAGTTATTGTATAGCTTTTAGGATATCAGGAACACATGAATAAATAAGAAAACACAGCACAGATAATTAAGTAAAAGTTTCTCCACACAGATTTTAAGCTTCTGCATGTTAGATAAGAATATGGGTTTCATTATATAAATACCTATGCCTCTCAATGTACAAACAACAATCATGATCATACTGGGGCCAGAACCCTTTAAGTAATTACCACCACAGTCTAGGAAAGTTCTTATATTATGGACCAAGAAATAAAAGAATCAGAAATAAAGTAATGCTCCCAAGTTTACAAAGGTTAAAATTGTCTTCATAATCTGGGAGTCAGACTGGCCTAGAGTGCAACCCCAGTTCTTTTGATTACCTACTAAATGAGCCTGAAGCAATAAAGGTAACCTTTCTGAATCTCAGTTTCCTAATTATAAAATGGATTGTTAGGTTGTTAAACAGGTTAGAGAGCATTATTCAAGTCTCATGCTGTTTCATGTGTTTGTTATATCATTGATAATAATGACATTTTTTAGTTTGTTTCGGTTAAACTTAGTAACAGTGAATTTAATAGAATTTTTTATTTGTTTGTTTGTTAGTAAATATAGTGTCCTAAACACTATATCAGGATCCAGGAAATTATTCCAGGCAGATTCATGAATCCAAGTGAACACCATGATGAATCATCTGCGGACAGAATATATAACATTTCCTATGTAATATGCTGCTGTTTTTTCAAATAGGCAAATGTAGTTGCAACTAATAAAATGGAAATTGAATTGTACTATGTTAGTTATTATTGCTATGTAACAAATTACCCCAAAATTTAGCAGCTTGAAGCAAACATTTCACAGTTTGTGTGGGTCAGAAATCTGAGGGCAGCTTACCTGGATGCCTCTAGCTCAGGGTCTCTTACAAGGCTGCAATCAAAGCGTCATCTGTGGCTGTAGTTATCTCAAGACAACTTCCAAATTCACTCACATGGCTTTTGGCAGCCTCCCCACTCCCTACCTTTTTTTTTTTTTTTAACTATTTTCTTTTATAGAATAGTTGTAGATTCACAGAAAAGTTGTAAGAGTAGCACAGAGTTCCTGTATTCTTATTCCTGAGATTGTAATAATCATAATATTTTTAAAACATTATTTTCCACCATTGTTATTGTTAAATCCAAATATACAGAGAGGTGTTTTTCCTCTAATGACTCAGTAGCCAGCTTTCTCCATTAATGTCAAAATAGAGCAAAACTCCACCAGTGCTTTACAAAAAGACTGATAAATCTTTAACTGTGAGACTGTCTAAAATTCTAAATTCAAAATACAGACATCTGGTATAGATGGATAATCAAGGACAGCTTCCCGGTAGAGCAGTAGAGAGAACATAAGCAATTTCAAACCAAGTACTGAATTACATTTTTCCTATTTAAAAGGATCATAACTCAGTTTACAATCTATGTTCTGGAGTCCCTTCCAGCCATTTGAACTTCTGAGGGAGCAAGAATGCAGGTTCAGGAAGTGGGTTTGGCTAAATGGATAGAGAGTCCGCCTACCACATGGGAGGTCCAGGGTTCAAACCCAGACCCTCCTGACTCTTGTGGTGAACTGGCGCATGCACAGTGCTGATGCATGCAAGGAGTGCATGCCCCACAGGGTGTCCCCTGCGTAGGGGAGCCCCACGTGCAAGGAGTGTACCCCATAAGGAGAGCCGCCCTGCACGAAAAAAGTGCAACCTGCCTAGGAGTGGCACCGCACACACGGAGAGCTAATGCAGCAAGATGATGCAACAAAAAGAGACACAGATTCCCAGTGCTACTAACAAGAATGGAAGTGGATACAGAAGAACACACAGTGAATGGACACAGAGAGCAGACAACTGGGGGCAGGATGGGGTGGAGAGAAATAAATAAATAATAAATCTTAAAAAAAAAAAGAATGCAGGTCCTGTTTTCAAATAGTCAAAGTGCTTTTATAAAATTTAATTGATAGTTTGTAAGTCTTGATGATAAGATGAGAATCTTAAATTTCAATAGAAAAGTGAAAAATTTCCAAAACAGTGGATGTTTAAATGTAAATGTAGTTGAGAAATTCAGAACTAGCCTATAAATATTTTAACAGTGTTCTGGACCATCTACTGAGGCCAGGAAATATGCATAAAAATAAACGTAAAATAGTTTGAGCACAGTATAGATGTGGCAGTTTGTTATTATTTATGAATTCCAAAAAGAGATATTGATTATGTTTGTAAACTGGTCTGTTCCTCTGGGCATGATACTCCTTTATTGTATTAAATTCAGAGTTTTCACTTTTACTTTATTAAATCAAGATTAGGGCTTTGATTTGACCAAGTCATTAGGGCATGCAGTGTTGAGTTCCTGCCTCCTTGGTGGGCTGTATAAATGGATGCTCTAAAGAAGTAGAGACACAGAGAAGGAGATGCATAGAGAAGAACACAGCAGAAGTGAGACAGCTCCATAGACATGGCAGGGGCCCTGGGAAGAGAGAGGAGCCTGATAGTCTACAGGTGACCTTGTGAAGAGGCCAGAGCAGCTGAGCCTGGAAAGAAACTAGCTTTCTAGCCTACAGCTGAGATAAGAAGAAGCTGGGCCCATGGAACCTTAACAGGAAAAGGAAAGCTGAACCCTTGCAGACATCTCCCGCCATCTTGTTTCAATACGTGGCAGAGTTTTGTGAGGACATAAGTCTGAGTTGAACTCTTTAGGGCCTTGTAACTATAAGCTTCCACCCCAAATAAGTACCCTTTGTAAAAGCCAACAGAGTTCTGTTGCATCAGCACCCCTTTTGGCTGACTAATACAATAAGTATGTATGTATATGGATTGATGTACATATATTTAGGTAATAGCTAGACCAAACTAAAAATTAATTTTCTTCAGAATTTTTGATTTAAAACTTATTTTACTAACAATTTGTAATTTTTTCTACTAATTTTCTTTTAGCCAACTGATAAAGTAGTGTTCTTATACACTTTAAATGCCAGTACTTTATTATTGAATATAATATGTTTTCAAAGAACTAAACAGGCATTTATCAATGAATAGCCTAGTTTTGAGACAGGAATCATGAACAAAAGCTAAGTGGGTTCTTTTATGTTAAAAGCTACAAAATAACATGAGTCAACTTTCTCTTGTCTGTAGCCATAGGAGACTGTAAACAAACTAGACCTATTACAAAAGTACAAATAAGCACCGGTGTTCCCTGGTACACCATGACTAGGTTTAATGCCTAAGAAATTTGGACAAGGGAGATGTATGGTTTCCCTGAATTTACATGGTAAATGGAACTGAGATTAGAATTCAGGGGAGTGTCCACAGTGTTCTCAAAAGCAAACCAGGTGGCCTCTAGGGAAGGTGGTGGGATAGAGACCTGCCAAAGGGAATTTTAGCTTTTTTCTGTTCTTTCTTATTGTCTACAAAGAGACTCTATTCATATAAAAAAATTTTTTAAAAAAATTTTAAAGAGAAAGCTTTAAAAAGATGTGAGAAATTATATGAATTTAGATTCATGAGCTTGAACCCACTGGGATTAATTGAGGTCTATATAAGCAGCATATTTATTTGGCATTGTTGAGGGGCATATAAAGCTACTTTAGGAGTTCAAATAGAAGGTGAGTGAACTTAAGGAGGGATAATTTAAACTCTTTGGGTCATTGGATTATCCAGGAGGGCCCAGTGTAATCACAGACATCTTAAAAAGTGGAAGAGGGAGGCAGAAGAGTCAGAATAAGGGAGAGATTAAAAGATGCTTTGAAGGTGGATGAAGGATCCACGAGCCAAGGAATGCAGGCAGCTTATAGAAGCTGGAAAAGACAAGAAAGAGATTCTTTCTTAGAGCCTCCAGAAGTAATGCAGCCCCGCTGACACCTTGATTTTAGTCCAGTGAGACCCACTATACCAGAAATGGGTTGGCTTTTACAATGGAATTTATTAGGTTAAATGTTTACAGTTTGGAGGCTGTGAAAATGTCCAAAGCAAGCCTTCATCCAGCGATGCTTTTCTTTCTCCAGAGGACCAGCTGTTGGTGGTCCTGGATTTCTTTTATATGGCAGGGTTCAGTGGTGGTGTGTGCTGGTCTTGGTTTCTGCCTTCTCCTCTGGGCCTTTTTGCCTTCTACTTCAGGCTGATCTATCTGTGGCTTTTCTCTCTTCTGGGCTTATTAACTTCTGGAGGCCTCTTTCTGTCTCTGCAGCTTTTTTCTGTGTTTGAGGCTTTTTATTCCTATATTTATAAAGGATTCCAGTAAGAGGATTAAGACCCACCCTGGGCTATCCTCTTCAGGAGGGCTCTAATAAATGGCGCTTAACTGATCTAATATAATCAAAGGTTCACAATAGGTTCAATTTAAGAACATAATTTTCTGGAGTCCATAAATAAATCAACACAGTTACCTAGATTTTAGCTTTTCATCTTCACATTTGTCATTCATGGTAAAAAAATAAGTCTTGTATCTCCAGGCATCAGCAACATGTTCAAGAGAGGAAAAAGGGGGAAAGGGCAGTAGAAGTCCATTCTCTACTCAGGCCTGACCCTTTTATCAGAAAGCAAAGTATTTTCTCTAGAATCCCTCCAGTGATCTTTCCCTAATTGGGTCATCTGGCCATCTTTATCTGCATTGGAATCTGAAAGAGCGAGCACATGGCAAAAAAGAATGAAATTGTTCCTGACCAACTTACCCTACTTATGATTTATTGTCTGATTTGGGCACATTGCCTTCCTAAACATTGGAGTTCTTCTAGGAAGAGAGAAGATGTGTGTGGCAGGGGAGGGGGAAGTAGGGGAAAATGGCTGTTGAATTTGCAAATGGCAATGGCTGCAAACTCTTTGATACTTTTTTCCCTTTGAATAAGTGTTTTCAGTTGAGAAACAATGCAGTATTTCTATTAGTCTGATAAAGTCTTTAGTTGTAGATTTCATTCTTCTACACTGAATTAAATTAAGAAAAATGTGGAAGAGTATTTATGCAAACATATTATTTTTAAAATTTACCTATAAATATATGATCCTTACAGAAAACTAGACAGTTTCTTCAATATTTAGTTATTTATCCAATTGAATATGTAGCTGATGGCTGGGACCAATGAGGCCGAAGATGAATAAAGTTAAAAACTTGCTCCCTTGGCATACCTATGATTTCCATATTTGTCTCAATTCTATTAAATTTATGGAAATATTCTTAATTATTAGAACTTGAATTTGTTTCTGTTCTCTATTAATTTTTCTAAAATAATAAAGACAATCTACTAAATACTTCCAAACAATTATATAAACAGATTGAAATATACTGTCAAAAATAGTGATGCTACTGAACTCAAATGTTGACTGGCAGGTGAGTTACTTTTCATGACAAATCCTAAGTACTTGTCAGCCAAAGTGTGAAAGTTCAGTTTTAATATATACTTGGGATATTATTTACTTGATTAATTAATTCAATATGCATTAATTGCATGCCAGAGATTCTAGGAGTGGGGATTATAGCAGAGAAGAAAAAAAATAAGTACTGACTTCTTATTCCTTATAGTCTGATTAGAGTAATCCAACAAATATAAATGAAAACTCAAAATATTATGTTTCATTTATCAGGTTAGCAGGGGTGGAAATCTTTCATGCTGCATGTTTTTGTGTTTGTTTGTTTTTTATTTTTTTTATTAAACCTGGGGCCTCATATGTGGGAAGCCAGTACTCAACCACTGAGCCACATCAGCTCCACATACTTCACTTAATTTGTACACTCTTTCTGAAAATAAATTTAACTGTATGTGTAAGTTAAAATGTCTATACATTTTGACTCGGGGATTACACTTTTAGGAATCTATCATAGTTAGACAATTAGAGATGTAGTTTTATATTCAAAGAGTTTAAATACTACATTATCTTTACAGGTAAAAAATTATAAACAACTTAAAAATTCACCGAAGGGTAACAAATAAAAAAAAAAAAGAAAAAAAGGAAAAAAATCACTGAAGGGGAAGTGGCTAAATACCTTATATCCATAAGCCTATTGTA
The DNA here is from genome assembly GCF_030445035.2 of Dasypus novemcinctus. Classification (NCBI taxonomy): domain Eukaryota; kingdom Metazoa; phylum Chordata; class Mammalia; order Cingulata; family Dasypodidae; genus Dasypus; species Dasypus novemcinctus. The sequence goes on along the minus strand of NC_080678.1, from coordinate 77,206,387 downwards.
AATCTATTAAAATGATGTTTTTGAAGCATTTTTAGTACCCTCGGGAAATACTCATGCTATAATGTTGAGGGAAAATATGATTAAAAGCCCTGTCTAAAGTATTAATGATGTTATTGCTGATTTGTGTGGTTACAGGTGTCATTTTTTTGTTTTGTTTTGTTTATTTCCAAGTTTTTATAATGAGTATTTTTTTATGGTTAGAAAAAAATGCATTGGTTTAAAACGGTAGTTATCTCCATTAGAAGAGTGTAAGTAACAGAGTTGCCTCTTGGATGTTCATTACAATTATAACCTATGCTAGTTTGGTCTACTTTTGAGAAAGGATATGATTGCGCTGTAGTTATGTAAGTTCTGCATGAAAACTCAATATGAAATTTAAAAAGATTCTATTTATCCAGTATTTTAAAACAAATCCAATTTAGAAGCTTAAAAAATATCTTTAAATATAAGCAAAGTAGAAATAATTGCTTGACTTTATATCTGGGAACTGCTACTTGCTTCTCTACACCAAGTGAAACATTAACTTTTAAAATTTTTTGCAACTAATAGACATAGAGCCTGCTACCAACAACTTTGAGCGCTTGTAAAAAGAGCTTGCAAGAAAAATGAAGCTCCCTGTTTTCATAGCAGATGCATTTACAGCAAAAGCTTTTCGTGGAAATCCTGCTGCTGTGTGTCTCCTAGAAAATGTAAGTACTTGGTTTTGAAGTACAGAACCTGAAATTCTAGATTTTTTTTAGAACCAGTTTTTCTTTCTTTCTTTCTCTTTCTTTCTTTCTTTCTTTCTTTCTTTCTTTCTTTCTTTCTTTTCTTTCTTTCTTTCTTTCTTTCTTTCTTTCTTTCTTTCTTTCTTTCTTTTTTTCTTTCTTTCTTTCTTTCCTTCTTTCTTTCTTTTTTTCCTTCTTTCTTTCTTTCCTTCTTTCTTTCTTTCAAGTTTGTTTACTTCTTTGTGTTTTTTTGCAAATGATATCAGCAACATTCATGAATGTAAGTTGATTTTGACCAAATTATATGAAGAAAATGCTTACTTCTAGGATAAGTTTAGAGAAATGAAGATTCATGTAAAGAACTAGAACTAGTTAATACCAAATGGTGACAAAAATGAAATTAGATGATTTTTGTGAATCTGGACATGACTGGTATTACATTTATCTAGGTTTCTTTAATCTTACTTTATAGCTCAATTAGGAATTCTTTTAAAAGACAAAGAAAATGAGACATTTTACAAAGAATTGAATAATTAAATAAAGTAGAAGGAATTAAGCACTAATACACGGTGAACTTAGCTTACTGCAAGTCTCATTTTTAAAATGGTTTTTAAAAATTAGGATAAATGTTCACAGAATAGTTAAATATTCCTTGACTTTAGAGGATTTGTGTTGGTCCCTGTGTAGTAGGAAACAAGCTCGGGAATGCTCCCACACAGAGTAGTTAGTGTAAAAGTTGTTTGTGGCTTATCTGAGGGGAGCAGGTATAGCTCAGTGGATGGGCACCTACTTTGCATGTAGAGGTCCTGCATTCAATCCCCCGGGCCTCCTCAAAAAAAAAAAAAAAAAAGGAACACAAAGAAATTAATGATCTCAAACATGTCACATTAAGTTGGGCAAAGTGTTTGTTGGGGCCTTCGAGGGCAGTGCATCTCATCCTGGCCTGCACGTTAAAATCACATAAGGAATTTTAAAAATTCCTATGTCCAGGCTACAACTCAGACCAATTACATCAGAATCCCTGGGCATCACTATCTTTTTTTTTAATTTTTATTTTTAACTCCACAAGTGATTTTAGCATGCATTCAAGATTGAGTTTTACTAATTTAGGGTGAATATTGTTGAGTCCTTGGTACATAGTAGCAAAGTGGTGATCAAGAGTCCTTATCTCACCTTAGTAAAACATTCGTCATGCATCCTGGCAGCTGACATTTTCCCTCCTCAAAGTGTAGAAAGTAATAAAGTTCATAGGCTTTATCAAGTAACTAATTTGTAAAGAGCTTGGGCAGATTAGTGAGAGAATAATTAACAACCAGATTCCAAATTGTGAACTTTCTTTAGAAACAATCTGGCAAACATAACTTCATGTCAAGGACTTGTGGAATTGACTAAAGCTGCTGGTCAAGAATCTTAGTGTATTTGCTTATGTCCCCATGTAAAATATCCTTGAAGACTTTTGAAATAGTTTCAAGCGATTTGTATACTCAGTTTTCACCAAAATCCAGAATTGGCATTATTCCCCAATTTGCTCCTTTACCTCCAAAGGGCCAATATCTTTCTTCTTCCCTCCTACCTCTCCCTCCCTCCTTTCCTCCCTTCTTTCCTTTCTTTCTATCCATCATCTATTATCATCTTTACACCTATTTCTCCATTAAAATAAATCCATGCTATTTCTATATTTGGAAAAACTAGGAAAGGAAAATTTAAGCTTAGAACTTAACATAATTCAAAGAAATCGACTTCAGAACGAATAAAAGAAAGAAAAAGAAGATGACAAAGTCCCTGATTGGAGAAGAATGCAAAGCTCATTAGAGTCTTCCAATTCATTTCTTTTGGGTCCTGGGCCTGTGAGAGCAGGCTAATTTGATGGCCTGTCAGGGGTATGTGTACAGGTTTTAAAGATTAATTTGCTAAGCCTCTTACTCATGTGTTCTCACATGAGCGGGAATATAGAAAAATATCAGACAGACATAGGGCTAAACCTTATAATGCTGACAAAAATTCAATAGGTGTTCAGCATGTCGTAACACATTCTACAAATATTTGTTGACCTCTACCATGAGCCAGGCTCTGGGCTAGGGACTGAAGGTACAAAGATTAATATGTTTGCCTGCCCTGGAGGTACTCAAAGTGTAGTTGAGGAATAGGCATGTAAACCTGATCGTTATTCAGTAGTTAGACTAGGTAACTGAACTATGAGCTTTGGAATACTTAATGAAAGATTGCTGGAAGGAAATTAAAAATTTCTGGGTAACAAAGTTTCAAGAGTTTCTTTAGTAGTCTAAAGTTTTGTTTTTCATTTCAAGATAAATGTATTTAAGATTGTTTTCACATGAGAAAAATTTAATACTGTACATTAGATGAAAAGAAAAACAGATTCAGGGCTAAATGGACAATGGAAAAGGTATTTGAAAAAAAAATTTTAAACCTTAAAAATTTGAAGGTGGTCCTCAAATGCTCAACAATCAGTTTGACAATAAAGATCAGGCAGATACATGAAAAAATGTATAGAAATATTGTAAAAAATAGACATATTATAATGACAGTTGTGTAAAAAACACGGGGGCCCATGACTGGGTTTTGGAATAGGTTGGAGAGCAGTGATAGTGATTAGGGAGTGGTGATACTTTGTTTATTTTTCTGTAAACCAGCTTTAATTTTTAGTGAAAATAATCAACAGGTGCATGCAACCTATATTTATTCTACTTCATATTCTAACAAAGCCTCAGGTTTTTGTTTTGTTTTGGTGTGTGTGTGTATGTTTTAGAGCAGGGTTTTCTTTTTATTTTATTTAATTTATTTATTATTTTTATTTATTTCTCTCCCCTTCCTGCCCCTGTTGTCTGTTCTCTGTGTCCATTTGCTGCGTGTTCTTCTCTGTCCACTTCTGTTGTTGTCAGCAGCACGGGAATCTGTGTCTCTTTTTGTTCCGTCGTCTTGCTGCGTCAGCTCTCCGTGTGTGTGGTACCATTCCTGGGCAGGCTGAACTTTCTTTCACGCAGGGTGGCTCTCCTTACAGGGCATACTCCTTGTGCATGGGGCTCCCTTATGGGGGGGACTCCCCTGCATGGCACAGCACTCCTTGCGCGCATCAGCACTGCTCGTGGGCCAACTACACACGGGTCAAGGAGGCCCGGGGTTTGAACCGTGGACTTCCCATGTGGTAGGCAGATGACCTATCCACTGGGCCAAGTCCGCTTCCCTAGACAGGGTTTTCTCATCCTCAGCAATATTGACATTTTGGACCGGATAATTCTTTGTTTTGGGGGCTGTGATGTGCATTGTAAGCTGTTTAGCAGCATCCCTGGCCTCCACCCACTAGGTACCACTAGCACCATCTCCTTTCTCCTCCTCATCTTCCACCCCCTGCATTAGTAGCAATAATAAAAAATGTCTCCAGACATTACAAATGTCCCCTGGAGGCAAAATCGCCCCCAATTAAGAACAATTACTTCAGAGGATACCTTTTTCAAGAGTGGTTTATTCCTGAGTTTTCCTGTTGAAATTATCCACAAAAACAACATTGTTGTGTGGCCAGTGTATACATTTATTCCAATTCAACTGATATTCACTGGGTATCTACCATGTGCTGGGCAGCATGCTAGGATCAAATGTCATACTCACGTATGGGCATTATTTTTTGAACGCTAATAACCATTTTCAGTAACCGCAGTGAGGATTGGCTTCAAACTTTTAAAGAGGGATGCTTGGTTTTAGTTCCTGAACTACTTGCTGTTCCAGGTTTTCTGGCTAAATTTAAAGAATGCCAAAATCCCATTTATGGCTTGCTGGGCTATGTATTTAAGGAAAAGCAGGCCCATGGCAATATTGCAGGCTATCTGTGCTTTAACTTACATGGCGTGGCTTATGGTACAGTGGCCATGTCCAGTGATTGATGCCTTCCTCAAAGAGAAGAAACCTTGACCAGATGTGGTCACACTGTTTCAGAGGCTCCTGGGGTTTGTAGGTTGTTCCAACTCTCATTTTACTACTACTCTCAGAGAAGATTTGAGAAATGCAGAGAAGGCTCTTCTAGGAGAAGGAAGAGTATTAAAATGTTTTCCTATGAAGTTTTTGAGTGGAGAAGTTAATGTGGGAATTTCTATTTCCTATGTATCCTCACTGGCTTCTAGAACAAAACTTTCAACTTTGGGAGCAGTGACTTCAGGCAAGATCAGTGACACACTGTGCTAAGTGTGCCATCACAACCATTCCATGTGTAAGTTTTATGACTATCGCCTCCATTTTACAGATGAGGAAACAGAGACAGGGGAAGGCCACGTAATTTGCCCAGGGTCACATGGGCTGACTTAGGATCCCACCCCAGGTCTGTCCGGCTGCAGAGCCCGTGTGCCTGACAACCATACTCATTACAAGACTTCAGCTGTCCCCATGGCACCACGTACTGCCCAGTTGGTGACACACGCCACTTTTATCCTCACTTATTCAATGTGTCTTCCTCACTGGACTGCAATTTCCATGAGATCTTAGCCAATTCTGACACAGCCTGCCTAGCACATAAATAGGTATCTGCTGAGTGAATGTGAAATATTATAATCAATTAATTTATATAAAAATAAAAATCCCCTCCTGGGACTTCTAGTTAGCCAACCAACATTGATTTTATGTCCTCCTTGGCCTGAGGGGCGCTGGTGGCCTATGAAGTAAATATGAGTGTTGGGTCCTGTGGTGGAACTGAAGAGATGAGGCAACCGTAAGAACCATTAGGAACAACTGAAGATGCTTTTGGTTCTAAGGCTGCATTGTGTGGACACAAGTAACTTCACAATAGGAAATCCAGGTACTCAGGAAGAATCCCCCACTTCTTCCTGGGTGGTTTTAGAATTTTCTGTCTTAGGTGATTTTTTTTTGCAGGAATTTATCCACAGCAGAGGGACAAATGAACAAAGATGGGTAAGGCGGGGCTGTGATAATTAGGCTGTCCTATTTCTAAACTGCCACAAGATGGGAGTGTTTTAAAACTTTGCTCTCTGTTCTTCTGATCCTTAATCTTTTGTGGGTCTTGTGGTGATTGCAGTACAGTGGAACCCAGCAAAACAAACATAACCCTGTTTTTGCTTTTGGAAATTTGAATCACATAAGACTGCCAAAGGGAAATGGATAGCAAAGCAAGAGAATTAATTATTGCCATTGGTTTGTAACTGTTTTGTGCTATACTTGAAAATAAGCTGGTAGTGTAAAATGGAAAAATTATTGGCATAAAAATTCAATATTTTGAATGAATAAAGTCTCTTTTGTTTCTGCACTGTCAAAGCTGAAGCTTTTCCATAGTATTAACCTTCTCATGTTTCACTACTATCGTGACCTTTGGTTCCAGTCTAGAAATTCTGTGAAATTCCAGCTGTCTTCAGTGTATATTAGGAGCTGCTACTTTTAAACTTTCTACATTGTCTGTTGTCTCTGGTGCCTCAGGCAAATAGCAGGTGCATTTTAAGTATCCTAGGACAGAATTACAGTTATAGAAATTGCAATTGGTGCAATTCACTAAGATAGAGGGGAATAAATAGCTGGCAGGCAGTGAAGTGTGTGTCTTTACTGGTTTGCAAAAAAGTCCATTGCAAAGAAATCTATTGAACTTGGCTACAATTTGGGATGCTTTTATGCTTTTAAAGACACGTGAGAAAAACGGATATGGCTCAACCAATTGGATTTCCGTCTACCATATAGGAGGTCCAGGGTTCAATGCTCAGGGCCTCCTGGCAAGGGCAAGCTGATCCACGTGGCAAGCTGGCCCAGGCAGAGTGCCGGGCCATGCGGGAATGCGGTCCCCCACAGGAGTGCCACCCTGCATGGGAATGCTGCCTTGAATGGGAAAAGCCACCCCCGCAGGTGTGCCGGCCAATGTGGAGAGCTGATGCAGCAAGAGGATGCAATAAGAGACACAGAGGAGAGAAAAATAAGAAGACATAGCAGAACAGGGGAGCTGAGGTGGTGGAAGAGAATAATCACCTCTCTCCCACTCCAGAAGTTCTCAGGATCGATTTCCGGAGCCACCTGATGAGAATACTAGCAGACAGAGAATACTAGCAGACACAGAAGAACACATAGCGAATGGACACACAGGGCGGGGGGGGGGGGGGGGAAGGGAAGGGATGATAAATAAAAAATCTTAAAAATGAATAAATAAAGACAATTGATCTACTACAGGTCAAGAAAGGAAAGATAAGGATAGAGAATTTGGCTGGATCAGATAGAAGAAGGCCTGGCAGGCAAGTTCTTGAGGCCCCAGAGGCAAATCCAGGAAGACTAGCAAAGGCTTTCCTTGACCACCCCTCAATCATCATTGAGGTCTGTGATTGCAGACTTATGCTCCAGGGTCTCCAGTGGCTTCCAGTTTTTCTCAGGTGGTATGTGCACCTGTACCTCTTTACTTTGGCTTGCAGAAAGCCAAAATGTCAGAGACCTGACAGTTCAATCCCTGATTTAACAGGAGAACAGAAGTGAGGTCAAGTGACTTACCCAGTAGTTTCCCTAATACAAAGCTTTTTGTCCACCTTATCTCTTTCAGTCTGCCCTCTTTGAGTGGGTCTGCCTCAGGGCCCCGTCTTTGATGTCCTTTATTGTCTAAATCTACCGATCTCCATCCCTCCTCTCTGGTAGTGGTCATTGTTGCTTTGTGTGGCTGTCTTCACTCCCCACCTGGACACTAACCCCTTGAACACAGGGACCTGCCCCTTAGCAGTCACCTCTCAATCCCTCTATCCTTCCTCTGCCATAAGTAACTGCTAATCAAATTCCATCTCTAGAAATGTATTTATATTTACATTTTGTATAGATGGAGTCAAACAATATTTAGTAATTTGTGTCTTGTTTCTTTCATTTAGCCTAATTCTTTTTCTTTGCAATTGATGAAAAAATATTAATGTTACTATTCTCTACAGTCCATAGTTTGCTTTAGGTGTATTTTTGCCCAAATACCACCCTATTATTAACATCTTATAATATTAACATATATTTGTTCTGATTCATGGAAAAACATTCTTATATTTTTACTATTAACAACACTTATTGTCCACAAGAGGGTTCACTATGTAGTACAGTCCCATGCTTTAGTTTTCCTTTTAGTGACATACACGACCCTAAAATTTCCTTTTCAACCACTCTCACATCCATATATTAGTGCTGCTAATTACAAACACTGTAATGTACCATCATCACTCCTATCCATTTCCAAACATTTAACAATCAACCTTATTGCAATTTCTGCACAAATTAAACCTCAGCTCTCTATTGTCTATCCTCTTTCTAACTTCTGATGACCTATATTCTAGCTATTAACTCTATGAGTTTGCTCATTATATTTAGTTCATATTAGTGAGATCATACAATATTTGTCCTTTATGTCTGACTTGCTTCACTCAACATAATGTCCTCCAGGTTCATCCATGTTGTCATCTGCATCAAAACTTCATTTCTTCTTACAGCTGAATAATATTCCATTGTATGTTTATACCACAATTTGTTTATCTATTCATTGGTTGATGAATACTCAGGTAGTTTCTATCTTTTGGCAATTGTGAATAATGCTGCTATGAACATTGGTGTGTAAATGTCTGTGTGTGTCCCCTTTAAGTTCTTCTGAGTATATACCTAGTAGTAGGATTGCCAGATCATATGGTAGGTCTACATTTAACTTCTTGAGGAACTGCCAATCTTCCAGGGTGGGAGCACCCTTCTACATTTCCACCAACAGTGAATAAGTGTTCATATTTTTCCACATCCTCTCCAACACTAGTAGTTTTCTTCTAAGGCTCAATAGAGGCTTCCACCCTGGCAGTGTGTTGGGAGTGGAGGATGACCAGTGGTTCTCGGTGGAGAGTTCTGACCCCATTCTTCATTGAGACCTGGATGGGGAGGGAGGAGGATCAGGCTTTTCCCTTCAATCTATGACTGAAGTAGATACCTCAGTATTTATTTATCAATAAATATTTACCTATCACCAAGTAATAGTGACTGAGCTCTTAGCTGCATATTAGTAATCAAAATAGTAGTGAAATTCACATCTGGTGGAGAAGGCTGACTTAATCAACAACCACAGAAATACATAGTTATAAATTACAATGAGCAAATTCAAATAGGCATGAAATGACACTTGATTTGCTTTTCCTTAATAGCTAAGTTGAACATCTTTTCATGTGTTTTTTGCCATTTGTATTTCCTCTTTGGAAACATGTCTATTCCAGTCTTTTGCTCATTTTTTAATTGGATCATTTGTCTTTTTATCATTGAGTTGTAGGATCTTTTTATATATCATGGACATTTAACCCTTATTGGATATCTGATTTCCAAATATTTTCTGCCATTGAGTCGGCTGCCTTTTTACCTTCTTGACAAAGTCCTTTGAAGCACAAAAGTATTTAATTTTGAGGCGGTCCTATTTATCTCTTTTTTTCTTTTTTTTTTTTTTTTCTTTTTTTTTTTTTTTTAGATTTATTTATTTATTTAATTTCCCCCCTCCCGTGGTTGTCTGTTCTTGGTGTCTATTTGTTGCGTCTTGTTTCTTTGTCTGCTTTTGTTTCTTTTGTCCGCTTCTGTTGTCGTCAGCGGCACGGGAAGTGTAGGCGGCACCATTCCTGGGCAGGCTGCTCTTTCTTTTCACGCTGGGCGGCTTTCCTCACGGGCGCACTCCTTGCGCGTGGGGCTCCCCCACGCGGGGGACACCCTTGCGTGGCACGGCACTCCTTGCGCGCATCAGCACTGCGCCTGGCCAGCTCCACACGGGTCGAGGAGGCCCGGGGTTTGAACCACGGACCTCCCATATGGTAGACGGACGCCCTAACCACTGGGCCAAAGTCCGTTTCCCTATCTCTTTTTTTCTATCATTGCTTGTGCTTTGAGTGTAAGGTCTAAGAAAATACCTTCTACCACCAAATCTTGAAGACAATTGCCAGAGCTGTTGTCACAAATACCACACGATGGGTTGTTTAAAACAATGGAAATTTATTGGCTCATGGTTTTGAGGTTAGGAGAAGTCCAAAATCTAGATATCTACAAGGCTGGCTGTCTTCCCAAAGACTACACCATTCTGGTGCTAGTTGCCAGCAGTCCTTGGCTTTCCTGTCACATGGTGAATGCCTTCTCCTTTCTCACATTTGTGACTCCTGAATCCTCTTTATAAGGCCTCCATTAATGCAAATTACAACTACTCTTTCTGTTGGGCTACACCTTAACTAAAAATAACAGCTCAAGAAGTTCTGTTTGCAGTGGGATCATATCTGCAAGAATGTGGATTAGAATTAAGAAAATGTTTTTTTTTTTCTGGGGTATGTAACTCAATCTACTTTAAGGATAAAAAGAAATAATGTATTTATTCATTCAGCACAAAAATGTTGATCTCCTATCATCCTGGGATGAGTACCAGGTATTGTTCTAGGCTAGGGATAAAGCAGGTCAGCATAGTTTGTGCCCTATCCATTGGGCCAAGTCCGCTTCCCTTCATGACCAATTCTGAAATCCGTCTTTTCCCGGATCTAATTTTATGGCTCAGTCCTTAACCAATATTACATCAGAGTCAATCCAAGTCAGTTCTGAAATAGTTTGCTGTGCCATGTGGCCAGTAAGAAGATTATGGATATGGTTGTTTCTTTCAAAAGCCACCTTCACCTCAACTCTCTGTGGCCAATTAAATTATTTTCTTCAAGACCAAAATATTGTGTGGGCACGGGGGGAAGGGTGTTTCATAACTGATTTCTCATTGGATTATGTCTTGGAAAACTTTTCTAATCTTTTTTATTTCAAAGTATATTCTTTAAAAATTTCAAATTTCTGTAATGTGCCTGATTTAAGGAAATATCAATGATAATATGTCTCCCATTAATAAAGCCATGAACCATGGTACTTCTATACCAGGGAATACTACTCGGCAATAAGAAGAAACAAACTACTGATACCTGCATGAACATGGTTGAATCTCAAATGAATTATTTTTTTCAAAGATTTATTTATTTAGCAACCCCCCTCCCCAGTTCTCTGTGTCCATTTGCTATGTGTTCTTCTATGTCTGTTGGTATTATCACTAGGCGGCTCCAGGAACTGATCCTGGGACCTTCTGGAGTGGGAAAGAGGTGATCATTCTCTTGTGCCACCTAAGGTCCCTGATCTGCTGTGTCTCTCATTATCTCTTTTCTGTGTCTCTTTGTTGTGTCTTCTTGCTGCACCAGCTCCCCCCGTTGGCCAGCACTCCTGCGCGGGGCAGCACTCCTGCATGGGGCAGCACTCTACGTAGGCCAGCACTCCACGTGGGCCAGCTCACCACATGGGCCACCTTGCCTTCACCAGGAGGCCCTGGGTATTGAACCCTGGACCTCCTATATAGTAGATGGGAGCCCAATTGCTTGAGCCACATCTGCTTCCCTCAAATGCTTTATTATAAGCAAAAGAAGCTAGCTTTAAAAGGCTGCATATTGCCTAATTTGATTTTTGTGAGATTCTGGAAAAGGCAAAACCACAAAGATAGACAACAGATCAGTGGTTGAAAGGGATTGGGATGGAGGAGAAGACTGACTACAGGGTCATGAGGGAATGTGGGGAATGATGGATCTGTTCTGCATCTTGATTATGGTAACAGTTTCACAACTGGATGTATTTGTAAAAATTCATAGAAATATATATCTAAAAATGGCAATTAAAAAGGGGTCTCATGCCCACAGGAATGGATTAGTTCAAGAACTTAATCTTTTTCTTTTTGGGATTCATAAAATAACTTCAGACTGGCATGGTACTCTTCCTCACAGGGTGCTGCAAGCGTGAATTTCTGAAAAACAATTTTTATAAAAGTGCCTTGGATTCCTTGGCACTTCCATTTAAGCATGTAACTTTTAATATAAAAAATCTTCTTTATCAATTAATGGCAGTTACTTTTCAAGGAAGTCTGATTTGTGTTGTGTTTTTTTGGTTCATTAATCTTTTGCTTTTAATTTAGAAACTGGATGAAGATATGCATCAAAAAATTGCAAGGGAAATGAACCTCTCTGAAACTGCTTTTATCCGAAAACTGCACCCAACAGACAACTTTACACAAAGTAAATATGCATTTTTGACATTCTTGAATGTCACCAGATGCAGCTTTTAAAGGTGGGAGAATAATATTTAAGGAAAAGGCCCGCTTGTTATTTGCATGCAAGTAAGAGATTCTGATTTGGTTTTCAGTTCTTCTGGGGGGAGGGGGACTTGGTTAATTTGAATGTTTCAACTTGAGATCTAGCACTGTGGAGCCCTGAAGTGCACGCCCAGCCTTCTCTTTTTATAATGTGTTTCAGCTATTAATCACACTGGTGAAATCTTTAGGAAAGACTAAGAAAATGAAAAGTTTGCTGCTTACTTGCATGAGAATCATCTCTCTCTCTTTGGCATTCCCTCTTCTGAAGGTTCCTGCTTTGGATTAAGGTGGTTTACGCCGGCGAGTGAGGTTCCTCTCTGTGGCCATGGTACCCTGGCTTCTGCAGCTGTGCTATTTCACAAAATAAGTAAGGTGGTTTTTTTCTATGAACCTATCACTTAGAAAAAAACAAATATTTTTTAAAAATTCTCACACACTCTTCCTGATGAACCAAAGGGAGTGACCTCAGCCATTGCAGAGTTTATTTCATGCAATTCATGATGCAGAAGCAAAACCAGCAATACTCAATAACACTTTTGCTTTTCAGAGTGTGAGTCAGGCATCATTGAAAAGCCATAGTTCCAGCTCCCTAGAATGCCATTTTATTTTAAATAGTAATTTCCGATCTCTGGGATGAACATGGCAAGGGAGCTCAGACCTGGCAGAATAGCATCTCATGTGATGTGATATCGGGAACTAAAAGGCACACTTTGCCCTAAATATGTCTCCACCCATAGTGAAAGTCTACAATAGGAGATTTTTTTTTTCAATAAAATTTTATTGAAGTATATCATGTCAACAGACAAGGAGTGATTCTTTAATTTGAAATTTAAAGATTCATCGGGGAGTGGATCTGATAGAGAGTAATCAAGGGGACTGGGGAGTTGGAAAAGGAGGTTCTTTGGAGAGTTACTTTAGAGGAGGAGGATAATTGGCGAAGGTGTTGCAGGGCAGATTTCCTCAGAAAGCAGACTCCGATACATTGATTTGTGAGAAGTTTTAGGGGTAATACTCTTGGACTCAATAGCTGTAGGGGAGTAAAGAAAGCAGGATTAGACGGAGAGACAAGTTGAATCAAAAGGAGCAGGGATAAGAAAGGCCTATGCCAAATCCACAGGGTGTTCTGAGCTGAGGAGGCCCTTCAAGCAGTGTAGTTACAAATCGAGCCAAAGGACCAGATGAGAAAAGTGAGGCTTAAGTAGGTTAAATAACTTGCTCAAGGGCACAGTTAGTAGAGAGTAAGTGGTAAGGAGCTAGGATTTGACGCGTTGCATTCTAATGCCAAGTCCGATGAGTACTGTTCTTGGTTCTCAAGTTAGAACCCAGTGAGGGTTTTTCTTCACTCTAGACCCCAGCAACCCAACCTGAGCCTCCATCGCAGGAAAGGAGAGCACTGCCAGGAAACCTAAGACAATGAAAAGGTGATCGAAACAGGCAAATACATAACAAAATTTACTTTCCTGTTTATTGATTCATTTTTAAACAATTTCTCTCTTCTTGGCCAGAAAACATGAATAGCACTCTAACCTTTGTCACTCTGAGTGGGGAACTAAAGGCCAGAAGAGAAGCAGATGGCATCGTACTAGACTTGCCTCTTTATCCAGCCCTCCCACAGGTCAGCTCTTTTGAATTATTGCCATAAACTGTGTACAACCAACACCTTGCCTGTTCTAAAAAGGTTTTGTCTTTTTTTCACCCCCATTTAGGACTTCCATGAAGTAGAGGACTTGATAAAGGTCAGTTAAAAGAATCAAACCCGAATTCATGTAATGTGGTCATTTGTTATTTGAATGTGAAGGTTTGGTACCATTTGATCTCAAAAGATAGGCTTCGTCTTCACGGCCGTACCTTGTGCTAAATGTTTCACATGCATTATCTCATTTAATTCTTGCTGCCATCCTGAGAGGTAGGTACTACAATAATCCCTCTTTGGTTCTGGAGGGCCAGGGCAACCCATGGACAACCAGGTGCTCTATGTACAGAGAAAGAAGGCTCCAGGACAGAACCAGGAACAGGACTGCCACGAGAAAAACAATTCTGTAAAATGACCTGTTGGGGGCACCAGTTAGGTGTTTTTCAGTGGATTTTCAATATAGCAATTATAATCTTATTCGTATTTTGCTTTATCTAAGTTTCAAAGACTATAAACAGGCATCATGTATTCCGATTTTATACTTAACCCCAGCTATGGCTTGAGTTTCAAGAAAATAACATGTTGGCAAGAAAATGGAAAATATGTATAATACCCATATTAGTTTCCCAGCTGCTAAAATAAGCATTATACAACAGGTTGACTTAACAACAGGAATTTGTTGGCTCATAGTTTCAGAAGCTAGAAGACTTGTTTCTTCTCAGAGTCAGTATCTTCTGGCTAGCTGGCAATCCTGGGGTTTCTCGGTTTTCCCATAACATGGTCATGCATACGACCGCATCTTCTCCTTTCTCTTCCAGGTTCTGTTGACTTTCAGCTTCTGGCTATTCCCCATGGATTCTCTTTCCATGTCCAATTTCCTTTGCTTATAAGGATTTCTGCCACGTTGAATTAAGGCCCACACTCCTTCAGTTTGGGTACACCTTAACTAATAATGTCCTCCAAAGTCCTGTTACAAGATGGTACATTCCTGCAGAACCAGGGGTTGGGACCTGAATATGCCTTTTGTGAGGAACATGATTCAACCTCCAACAGCCCATCCTTTGGACCCCAAAAAGACATTCTTCCCACATGGAAAATACATTCATCCTATCACAACATCCCAAAAACCTTAAGTCATTTTAGAACAATGTTAAATATAAAGTATCATCAAAATCAGTTATGGGAGAGCAAAAGTGGCTCAAGCAGTTGAGTGCCTGCTTCCCACATGGGAGGTCCTGAGTTCAGTTTCTGGTGCCTCCTAAAAAAACAAAAAAACAAATGATAAACAAATAAAAAAACCAATTCAGGGGAGCTGATGTGGCCCAGTGGTTGAGTGCTAGCTTCACACATACGAGGTTCCAGGTTCAATCCCTGGCTCTAGTACCTCAAAAAAAAATCAATTATGGACGTGGTCTGTCCTGGGGCAAAATTCTTCTGTCTGAGGAACCTGTGAAACCTAGAAAACAAATTTTCTGCTTTCAATGTACAATAGAGTGACAGGCATAGGATAAACATTCCCATCCCAATAGGGAGAAATTATAAGGAAAATGGGAGTTATGGGTCCTAAACAAATCTGAAACCCAGCAGAGCAAACTTCGTTAAATCTCAAGGTCTGAGAGCCATCTGTGGGCAGGCTGAACTTTCTTTCGCACTGGGCACGAAATAAAGATTCAATGCAACCCTGATAAAAATTCCACCAGCATTAAAAAAAAAAAGGAAAACCCAATTAGTAAATTTATTTGGAAGGCTAAGGGGTCTGAATAGCCAGAAACATCATTAAAGGAAAAGCAAATCCTCATCTCCAGACTTTAAATCATACTACCAAGCTATAGTGGTAAAAACAGCATGGTACTGGCATAAAGACAGATGCATAGACCAATGGAACCAAACTGATGGCTCAGAAACGGACCCTCACATGTATGGTCAAGTGATTTTTGACTAACCTGTCAAACGCACACAGCTCGGGCAGAACAGTCCATTCAGCAAAATGGTACTGAAAGAACTGGAAGGAAAGAGGACCCCTATATCACACCTTATCAAATATTAACCCAAAAAAGGATCAAATACCTAAAAATAAAAGCAAGAACCATAAAGCTTCTATGACAATATAAAGACAAGATAAAGGAAAATATCTTAAAGACTTGGTGGTAGGTTGTGGATTCTTAAAGGAGATAAGAGGTAGACTGAGATGGACTACTGATGTTTAATGTATGTAGAAGTTTTAATTAGCTTTACTGTAAAAGTGTGGAAATGTATAGAATGTATGGTAAAAATATTAATAGCTAGTTTATAAATAGGGATGTGGCTGAAAATGGTAGTCTAGGAATGTAAATGCCAATTGACAGAATGCTAGAGGATAATCTAGAAACTGAATAGCACAGTAAACCAAGAGGTGAATGAGAATTGTGGTTGATGGTACAGATGCAAGAGTGTCCTTTGTGAGCTAGAGCAAATGTTTATCACTACTGCAGGGAGTTGGGAACGCATGGGAAAAATACAACTGGAATGACCTATGGGCTGTGATTAGCAGTAGCAGTAATAATATAATATTCTTGCATCTATGCCAAATGTACTGTATTGATAATGGGGCAGTATGTAAAATGTGAGCCAAAGGTATGCTGTGAACATGGTAACAATCAGATGATATTATCTTATCTGTAACAAATGTTCCATCACAGTGTGGTACGTTGATGGAGGGGTGTTGCTTGGGAATTCTGCATATGTGCATGATTGTTTTGTAAGTTTACAACTTCTGTCATAAAAAATATATTTAAAAAATAATAATAAGGTGTGTTGAGGGAAAAACATACCAAATGTAAGATAAGGACTATGATTAGTAGTAAGATTTTGATAATATTCTTTCATAATTTGTAACGAATGTCTCACAACAATGCAAGGTGTTGGTGGAGGGTTGCTGTATGGGACCTCGTATGATGTTGCATATGTTTACTTTGTAAGTTCACAACTTTTACTATACACTTAATTGTTTATGTTCCTATATAAATGACATGAAAATAATAATAATAGGGAGGGTTGGGAAAAATACTTTGGTTAGTAATAATATTTTGACAATGCTCTTTAATCATTAGTTAAAAAGGCTTAACAACAATGTAAGGTGTTGGTGGTAGGGTGAGTTATGAGAGTCCTGTAATGTTATATGTTTGTTTTGTAAGTTCACAACTATTACTATACACTTATTATATATGTATGTTTGTGTGTGGGTGATATATTTCAATAAATTAATTTTAAAAAAAAAGAATCCACAAAGAGAAGGGCAGGGTTAGGGAGACTGAATGACCTTGGAGAGAAGATGGGAATGTAGTTGCAGAAATTTCCATTTCTAGGGGAAGGAGCATTGGTTGGCCGTGGTCACCAAGTTGGGCAGCCCAAGCCCTGCAAGGCAGAGGGAGTTTTGGCCACAGGAACTGGGGCATCTTGGTCCTTAAAGAAGATAAGAGGACCTGAAGCCACCTAATAATGCCTGACACACACCTTCCATGGAACTATCATCTGCTGTGCCTGGCAGATGGTTACGGTGCCAGAGGATGACTCTCAGAATCGCAAACTATTCTCCAACCAAACAAAAAACAAATAATGATCTTGGATATGGGCAGTCTTATGTGCAGTCTTATGTAAAGGGTGAATCAAGGTATCTTTAGAAAGTGCTGCCATGTTACTGACTGTAACATACAATCCAAGTGAAAGTGGTGTGCTTGGCAAGCAAAGCATCAAGACAAATGCTCCAGTCCCCACTTCCAGTCAAACGCTGACCCTAAGCCCTTGCCATGTAGAATGCTCCTGAGACATTTTCGGTGTCTCCACAGGCGGCCATTGGCGACACACTGGTCCAGGACATCCGTTACTCTCCAGACACTCGGAAGCTCCTTGTCCGACTCAGTGATACTTACGACAGGTAAAAAGACTTCTGGCCTCATAAGTAGTTTGGGGAGCATCGAGCACACAGATTTCACTCTGTATAGCTCTGACTGTGTTTGGCTGTGCTGTCTACAATCAAACCATAATTTATTCAGCCAGAGAATTTCTTTCCCACTTGCTCTTCTCTCCCCTGCTGCTGAACTGTTTGGGGCAAGCGGTACCCTGGCCTGTTTTTCAGTCTGTGAAACAGGTGTGTTGTAATCTATCTCATTTATGCCCAAGGTCTTTTCTGGAGAACCTCAAGGTGAACACGCAGAACCTGCCCCAAGTTGAAAACACAGGGAAGGTGAAAGGGCTCATTCTCACCCTTAAAGGAGAGTCTGGCGGGCAGACGCGAGCATTTGACTTTTACTCCAGATATTTCGCGCCATGGGTTGGTGTGGCTGAAGACCCTGTTACAGGTACATTTTTACTTGGGTCCCAGGGTGGGGTGGGGAGTTTAAGCATCGGAGAAGGAGGGTAAAAAATAGCCATTTCAGTACCCATCTTGTGACGTTTCAGTTTGCTTGGGTTTTGATTCTCCTTCATTTTTCTATCTGTCCTCTTCCCCAACCCTTCACTGGAATGTCACGTGAAAAACCGAAAATAAAAGGAGGTAGTACCGCATGGTTAAACCTTAGTGTCAGCCTGCTTGGGTTTGCATCCTAGCTCTTGGCCTTGGAAAAGTGATTTAACTTCTTAAAAGTCTCTTCCCTCCTCTGTAAAACGTGGCTAATACCTCACAGGTGCATGCTAGACACCTGTGAAGTCTCGATAAGGTTTGGTGTTTGAAGGATAAACTTCTAGGCTGCAGGTGGGAAACTAGAATAGTGCTCCTTTTCCTCTCCTCTTTCTTTCCCTTGTTTGTCCCCAGAATGTGGGTGGGATGGATTTGGGAAGGTGGGAATTTGGGATCTTCCACCACCAGTTCGAAGCAGAGGGATTTCAGAGATGGACAGGAATGTCGCATGTCCTGCTTTCACCCTCTGAGCGCTGAGGGTGGAATAGCTTGATGGAAGCAGAGGTAGAGGCTTTGAAGCTCACATCTGGTCAGGTGACAGGGGCTGGGATGGCTTCAGGCACTTGCCTTACTCTCTGAGGAACAAAATACATGAAATGCAAAGCTCAGCAAGGAGGCACTTTTAAAAGACTCAGGAAAATGCCTAATGACATCCAGACAATCCAACTCAATCCTCCACCGTGGAAGAGAAGTTCTGAGCCAATTTGCACCTGCACAGCTGCTTCATAAAGATTGTAATTGGCATGGAGGGCGAGGTGTTTTTTTTTTCCTTTCTTATTCTAGATCATGAAGGTCTTTGGACAGCAGTGACCAACCTTCCCAGTTTGCTTGGGACAGAATTTCTTGGGATGCAGGACCTGCAGATTTTCAATTGGGACCATCCTGGGCAAACTGGACCAGGGACCTTTTCCTCCCCATCCTCTTCTCCCCCAAAGATGTTTCTATCAGTTATTACTTTATATTTTGTTTCTTCATTTTGACATCTATTCTCTAATAAAAACCCAGGACATAATTGTTTGAAAAAACAAACAAACACTTCACTAAAAGGAAAATTCTTTTGGCATCTAAAGTCCAGGAATATTGGCTTTGTGGAAAATATGATCTTTTGTCAGACTTTTGACCTTTCTTTGCATACCCTCTCCAAGAGGAAGATATTTTCACTTATAAGATGTAGAAAGTTTTATACCCCACACACTGGTAAACAAGATTAGCCTGCTGTTTAATTCAGCCTTCAGAAAATATAAGGCATATTGGATACATAATTTGGAGGATCTTATCCATAAATTCAGTGCCCTTCTTTCTGTTTCCGTTCATGATTTCATACTCTGCTATGGCCATGACTGACATAATGGTCAGTTCATCTAAGATTTAGCCAAACTGGAATTATTTTGCAAAGTTGATTGTAATTGCTGATAAATTTATCATGAGGTTGTTACCTGTTTTTTTTTGAGATTGTCTCATAATTTTTTTTTTTAAAAGGATTTATTTACTTATCCACCTTCCCCCATTGTTTGTACTCACTGTCTGCTCTCTGTGTCTGTTCATTGTATGCTGTGTCTGCTTGTCTTCTTTTTTTTTAGGAGGCACTGGCAACTGAACCTGGGAGGAAGGTGCCCAGTCACTTGAGCCACATACACTCCCTGTTTGTTTTATCTCTCTTTGTGTTTCCTCATTGTGTCTCCTTATTGCATCATCTCATTGCATCAGTTCACTGTCTTGCTCATCTTCTTAGAACACACTGGGAACCAAACCTGGGACCTCCCATGGGGTAGGCATGTACCCAACTGCTTGAGCCACATCTGCTTCCCTGCCTCATAACTTTTTTTTTTAGATTTATGTATTTATTTTTTAAAATTTGTTTCTCTCCCCTTCCCCCCTCCCCATTGTCTGCTCTCTGTGTCCATTTGCTGTGTGTTCTTCTGTGCCCACTTGTATTCTTGTCAGCGGCACCAGGAATCTGTGTCTTTTTTTGTTGTGTCATCTTGCTGTGTCAGCTCTCCATGTGTACAGCTCCACTCCTGGGCAGACTGCACTTTTTTTGCACAGGGCGGCTCTCCTTATAGGGCGTACTCCTTGAGCATGGGGCTCCCCTATGCGGGGGACACCCCTGCGTGGCACAGAACTCCTTGTATGCATCAGCACTGCGCGTGGGCCAGTTTACCACATGGGTCAGGAGGCCCTGCGTTTGAACCCTGGACCTCCCATGTGGTAGGTGGACGCTTTATCAGTTGAGCCAAATCTGCTTCCCTGTCTCATAACTTTTTGCTTCTTTTAAGGATCTGCACATACCGTTCTCAGCAGCTACTGGTCTCAACAGCTTGGGAAGAAGGAGATGCATGGTAGGACAGCTCTTTTTTCCTTTCTTTTTTATTTGCCTAACTTTAAGCTAGTGCTCCTTCTCATATTTATTATTTACTTAGATGTAATGAATTATTATATATCACTCACGTGGACATAAAAGGATATTTAATTCCTTTATTCTTAACCCACTATCCCAAACATCCTCCACCCCAAACAACCTCCATCTTCACTTTCCCCAATATACAGATCCTTCTGATTCAATAATTGTCCAGTAAATGTTTGTTGAGTGAAATTAACTAGCTGTATGACTTTGACCCAGAGAAGTTATTCATAACATGGTAGGTTGATCCCAGATAAGCACCAAGAATCCTGACTGCTATTGCCACCCAAGTCCCCAAATGATCCATATATTGTTCAGGGCAGAAAAGAGATCACAGTCAAATGGAGGCTACTGTCCTGATGATCAAAGTAGCAGTGTGACCCTATTGGAAGGAAACCATACACTGTGGGAGGATTAGACCCCGTGACGCTGTTTGGGATAGGAGGATGGCTCTTCTCTTTTCTGGTTGAGCCTCATTACTCCCCCAGACACTGAGGACTGGGGAAGACAAGGGCCAACCCTCTCTTGTTTGCCTAGCATGTGTGGTTGCACGATAGCGATAGCGTAGGTTATGAGGGAGGGACCAGCCTTGCTTCTATCTTGTACCACACCTGCAGCCAGGTAAAGAGGTGGCAGCCATATTTAGAGCTGGGAAGGTGAGGCCTTGTCAGGAGGGCACAGACCCCCCTTCGTCTTCTTAGACTTCTAGTCAGGGCCTCTGTCTTTTCACATATCCTTGCTTACTCCTCGGGAGAGCTGGGAAGGAAGCTGAGGGTGAGATGTGTCTGGGGCAGTCCAGGCAGTGGTAGAGGAAGTGGCCCTGGAGTGGCCTCAGGAAGGGAAGATGTGGAACTATGTGTTTTGTAGATCAAATTTCATTTGTGGCCCTGGCAGTCCTCAGGAGAATGGGGGTGAGGTAGGCAGTACCAGGGACAGATGAAGGAATTTAGTCTTTAAACTGACCCTGGAGGACTCTAAGGTTTGTGATGAAGGTCTCACTCTGTTCTGGTAATTAAAAAGAGAGAAAACGAACTTAATTTGTGACTTGCTTTGTGTTTTCTTTAGCCTTTCAGTGTTCCTGCCGAGGAGGCGAACTGGAGATTTTATTGCGCCCCGACGGACACGTTGACATTCGGGGAGGTGCTGCTATCGTTTTAGAGGGCACGCTGACAGCTTAAGATGCTTGTGCTGAGAGGCTGCTAGACCGACTAAGTATTTTCTGCTTAAAGAGAAATGTTAACAGGACTGCCTTTAGCACACTTGCATAGCAGTCCACTTACCCTCATTTTAAGAATAGAAAAATGAAGACATATTAATGGGGATTTAATAATGCTCCCTGCCTAATTACTTAATGGATTTTGATCTACCTGTGAATGTATTTAAAATGTAAGTAACCAGTAACAAAGAATAAGGTTATCTCTTTTTTTTGATTATGACTACCAATCAGAGAATGAGGATTCAATTTATGAGGAGAGCATTAAATCCTTTACATTGAGAAATTGAGACATGAGTACCTGATGGGATATTTGCAGCCATTAAAAAGACCCAGTAGGGAAACGGACTTTGGCCCAGTGGTTAGGGCGTCCGTCTACCATATGGGAGGTCCGCGGTTCAAACCCCGGGCCTCCTTGACCCGTGTGGAGCTGGCCATGCGCAGCGCTGATGTGCGCAAGGAGTGCCGTGCCACGCAAGGGTGTCCCCCGCGTGCGGGAGCCCCACGCGCAAGGAGTGCGCCCGTGAGGAGAGCCGCCCAGCGTGAAAAGAAAGAGCAGCCTGCCCAGGAATGGCGCCGCCCACACTTCCCGTGCCGCTGACGACAACAGAAGCGGACAAAGAAACAAGACGCAGCAAATAGACACCAAGAACAGTCAACCGGGGGAAGGGGGGAAATTAAATAAATAAATAAATCTTTAAAAAAAAAAAAAAAAGACCCAGTAAACTCTGTGGGAATATAGAAAAATAATTAGAAAGGTATGAGAGGCTAAAAA
The DNA here is from genome assembly GCF_030445035.2 of Dasypus novemcinctus. Lineage (NCBI taxonomy): Eukaryota > Metazoa > Chordata > Mammalia > Cingulata > Dasypodidae > Dasypus > Dasypus novemcinctus. Next base: position 77,184,104 of record NC_080678.1, on the reverse strand, counting down.
TATTCTGCTATGTCTATGGAAAATTATGAATTTATGTGAATAAGCATGTAACCTGAAGAAAGAAAAGTGAAAACAGTTCACATGTAGGATGATAAGACTGAAGGTAATTTTAATGAATCAAAATTTTATTTCCTTTCTTGTTGCATTCATGTTAATAACTAAAAATCAGGACAAAAACCCAGAAAATAATAATAATAATGAAGAAGAATGTGGGTATTAAGCGCTACTTGCTGTGGTTGTAAAATTAAACATTCAAAGTAATGTAACCTCATAATCTTTTTCCTGATATGTGGCTTTAGGGGGGTAACTTAAAAGGGATTCTCCTTTTACCTTAATAAAATGGGTTTTAGTGTAACTTTATATTCAGTTAAATTTGTACTACTGAATACCTGTAGACATTAGGGTGGGGACTTTTCAAGTCCCTAAGAGTATTCATTCATTATGAGCACATTGGCTGAGAAGTGCCATCTCTAAAACTGCAAGCTAGATGGTTGGAAATTGCTGTGCCTAAAATTTTTTCACCTTAATTGCTACCATGTTTCCTATTTTTATTTATTTTTGCTTAAAGTGTGTGAGAGTGAATTTATGATAGCAGTAATCTGTTTCCCCTAATTTACACTGAAGTAAATGATTCACCAGCTTTAGTGCCTGGACTTAATTAGTAACCAGTGACCTCCACAACTCCTCCCAACTCGTGTTCACAACTCATCCATGGGTCACGCCTGAAGGGTTTTCACTAAGTGTGAGGTTTTTCTTACCTGAGATCAAACTGCTATTTTAAGGGGCCTGGATTTGCTCTCTCAAGTGTATGCCACCTTCTTAATATTTGTGGGTAACAGTTCTCTGGGATGACTCTGAATTCTTTTTTGCATGAGCATTGCTATTTGTAGCATCTGAGTTGACTTTTCATTTTGTATTTTAAAATCACATATTCACTTTTGTACACAATTTTTACAAAGTTGTCCAGTTAACAGTAAACATTTCCTATAGAATAGTCAGAATAACTGACTACATTTACTGTGTTTACTTGGTCAACTGCTGAAGGTGAACTGGATGGTGGTGGTTTCCGAGAAGCAGTAGCCAGGGAAGCAGCGGTGGGGACTGCACAAGCATGCCTGATAAACAAGAGGAAATGAAAGGACATCTTTGGGTAGCAGGCGCAAAGAGCCTGTAGGATTAGCACGTCGTATAGAATGAGTTTCTGTGCCCATCTGAGTGGTGTGGTATGAGGGTGCTTTAAGAACTGTGGTTCCAGCTAGGTCAGGGGTTCTTAACCATGGGTCACGGACCTCATTCAGGCGGTCGGTCCGTGAGCTTGAATTGAAAATTCAAAAAACCCACATTGTTCTTGTGGGGACGTATTGGTGCGGGTGTGATCTATTTATTATATAATACACAGTGTAGTGTGGACTTAATGTGATTTTAATTTTGATGTAGCATGTTCTGAGTGCAGTGGATAACTGCCTGCAATAAGGTTGGTAAGGATGGTAGAGATGGTTTTGTGAAGCCGTGGGAAAACTCGTATTTCTAAATATTTGCTGAAAATGACTCTTTGAACAGATATTGAATTGTTTTTGGATTATCTGGTGTTGAAATTATGGGAAAGTTGTAAAACATAATTCTGAATAATCCTAAAATTTAATTTAAAGACGTGTTGAGTGTCATAAAACTATCTGCTGCTACATCCTGAGAAGGGGTCCGTGGCTTTTCACCTGACTGGCAAAGGGGTCCGTGGAACAAAAAAGGTTAAGAACCCCTGAGCTAGGTCTTTCCCTGCTTCTTCCATTTCTGCCCGCCTCTTGCTTGCTTGATCTTACTGAGAGTGCACATAGGGGAATGTGGAGGGAGATTGTTAGCGATCATCCTAGCTCTCAGGTTTAATGTTGCCATTGATTGAAAAAAAGCGCTCCTAGCAAAGTTGGCATCCCCTGGTGTACTGGTTAGGCTAAAATGAAATATCTACAAAATTACTATGGCTTAATATAACAAACATTTATTTCTGCTCCTATGACTTATCTAATATAGGAGGGATTCTGCTTCTTATGGTCGTGCAAGGACCCAGGCTGGTTTTACATTCTGCCATTGCAGCATATGGCCTCCATGGTTGCCGCAGCAGGAGAAAAGAGTGTATAGAAACCTCACTGTGCTTTGGTTCAGAAGTGATAGGTGTCAATTCTGTTCACAGCCTGCTGGCCAGAATTGATTGCATAGCCACATGTAATAGCAATGAGAAATGTGGAAGAGCTCATAGACATATTCTGGGTACAGTAAATATAGCTGCCACAGCTGGGGAAGGTTTTCAGGTCATGCAGATAGTCCCCCTAGAGAGGCATTACTTGGGTAAATTTAAAACAGCCCAGGGACTTACTGGTGCATAATAGAAGCCTATTTTGAAAGTTACACCAAGAATGACTCTCAGAGGCAGACTCACATTAACAGACTTACCTTAACATATACTAATGTATATATCCAAAATACCAACTTGTTATTTTACAATGAGGAATGTAAATATGGAATGGATTAGATCAAAGCATTTTCTCCCCATTTGCAAATCTTTTGGGAAACCAAATTGTAATAAGAAAGCTTCTTGGTGACTATGGAACCAAAATAAGGCCAGTCAACAAAAATGGACTTAAATGGCAGATGTCGTCAAGACATGGTAAGCGTCTCCACTTTATCAAAGCATTAGAATCACATCATCAGGGAAGCAGACTTGGCTCAATGGATAGAGCATCTGCCTTCCACATGGGAGGTCCAGGGTTCAAACCCAGGGCCTCCTTGACCCGTGTGGAGCTGGCCCACGCGCAGTGCTGATGCGCGCAAGGAGTGCCCTGCCACACAGCGGTGTCCCCTGCGTAGGGGAGCCCCACACGCAAGGAGTGTGCCCTGTAAGGAGAGCAACCCAGCACGAAAGAAAGTCCAGCCTGCCCAGGAGTGGCACAGCGCAGGCAGAGAGCTGACGCAGTAAGATGACGCAACAACAAAAAAGAGGACACAGATTCCCAGTGCCACTGACAAGAATGCAAGTGGACACAGAAGAACACACAGTGAATGGACACAGAGAGCAGACAACTGGGGTGGGGGGGGGAGGAGAGAAATAAAATAGATCTTTTAAAAAAATCACATCATACTGTATTTAATTTGCTTGAATTTAACTACAACATGCTCAAGGCCAAGTGTGATTTCAGTGTTTAAAAATGCTTGTTTTTGGAACAACCACGGTTCCTAATTCATGACAACCTCAACGAGTGCTCAGTAAAACAGTGATCTGTTCCAACGCTGGAGAAAAAATCTGATAGTGTTAGGTTTGTGAACTGACGTATCTGCCTACTATGCTTTATAAGTTATTTACAGGATTTTGAAGGACGATTTTAAAAAAAGATTTATTTATTTATTTCTCTCCCTTCTCCCCCCCAGCCCTAGTTGTCTGTGCTCTGTGTCTATTTGCTGCACATTCTTTTTGTCCACTTCTGTTGTTGTCAGTGACATGGGAATATGTGTTTCTTTTTGTTGCGTCATCTTGCTGTGTCAGCTCTCCGTGTGTGCGGCGCCATTCCTGGGCAGGCTGCACTTTTGTGCTGGGCGGCTCTCCTTACGGGGCGCACTCCTTGTGTGTGGGGCTCCCCTATGCGGGGACACCCCTGTGTGGCAGGGCACTCCTTGAGCACATCAGCACTGCACATGGGCCAGCTCCACACGGGTCAAGGAGGCCCGGGGTTTGAACCTCAGACCTCCCATGTGGTAGACGGACGCCCTAACCACTGGGCCAAGTCCGCTTCCCTGAAGGACGATTTTGACAGCATTCTATTTTTACCTTGTAAACTGTGGTAGCCTGCCTCCAAAATGGCTCCCACTGAGTCTCCTGCTTTTCACGACCTTTTGGGGTACCCTCCCACAGTGTACCGGGATCGGGCTGTGTAACCACTAGCATTTATAGAAATGTTGGTACGCCACGTCCGGGATTAGGTAACTAAAGTCCTTGGAGTCTGTTTTGGTTGTTCTCTCTCTCTGGTTATTTGCTCTCTAGGAAGCCAGCTGCCTCATCATGAGCAGATGTAGGAGAAGCCCAGGTAGCAGGGAACTGCTGCCTCGAGAGCATCCACCTGAATGAGCTTGGAAGCAGATCTTCCAGATCCAGTCAGGCTGCAGACAACCGCAGTCTGGGCTGGCACCCTGACAGCAGCCTTGAGAGACCCCCTGAGCCAGGGGCACCAGCTAAGCTGCTGCAAATTCCTGACCCACAGAAACTGAAGTGATCAATGTTTGTGGTTTTAAGGTGCTAGTTTTCTTATGCAACATTAGGTAAACTAATAGATACACTGCCTTCCCCTCTATTTTTTATTTGATTATGGAAAATTTCAAACATATACAAAAATGGAGAGAACAGTGTAATGAGCCCTCATCAACCTTATTCCCCAGGTTCAACAATGTTTAACTCATGGCCAATATTTAACTCATCACCCACTCTCCCTTCCCTTCAGCTATTTTGAAGGAAAGCCCAGGCATTATATATTCCTATTAACAAATATTTCAGTATTTAGATGTAAAAGATAAAGACTCCTAAAAAAATGTAGCCTCAATTCCCAAATCACATCTGCGGTAGTCAAACTCTGAAGGTGGCCCCGTGTTTGTGCCCTAATGTAATCTCCGACCCTTGAGTGTGACTTGGCTTCTAACCAGGAGAGGTGATGGGATGTGCATGATTACGTGTATGATTACGTGATTACATTGTGTAAGGTTGGAGCACCAGTCTTACTGCCTCCTTCTTCCTTACTGACTTTAAGGAAGCAAGGTGCCAAGCTTGTCATGGCAAGGACCTCCTGGGTGCCTCTAGAAGCTGGGAGAATGAGGCCCTCCATCCTCCAAGAGCAAGGGCCTGAATTCTGCCAACAATCTGAGCAAGCTTAGAAGCAGAACTTTCCCCAGTGGAGCATTTGTGTGAGATGCCTGCCCAGCCAGCACCTTGAGTGCAGCCTTGCAGAGGACCCAGCCAAGCTGTGCCTGGACTCCTGACCTGTGAAATAATAAGTGTATGTTGTTTTGAGCTGCTGAGTGTGTGGTAATCTTGTTCTGCATCATAATATTTAACATGACAGTTAAAAATTAGCAACAATTAGTTAATATTATTGAATATCCAAGAGGCTCTATTAATCTTCCTACATCCCTGCTTATCTTATAATTTTTGTAAGATGTGCTGGCTTTAGCCTGCTCCTACATGAGATGTGAGTAGATTCTCCTTTCCATGGCTCAGCCTCTCTCCCATATTGGACCGGGCTGGGCTCTGCCATAGCTTGTCTTGTGGAACCTCTGCTGGGGCCTCCACTGCCCTGCCTCTCCACTTCAATCAGATTATAGTTACGCCATTCTGTTCCTTTAAGGCAGTTTCTCAACCTCAGCACTATGGACTATTGTCTTGGGCATTGGAAGATGTATAGCAACAGCCTGGATCTCCACCCACTGCTTCTTGTTACAGTTCCCAGTTATGACAACTAAAAATGTCTTCAGATAATATCAAATGTCCCGGGGATGGGGATGGGGCAAAATTGATTGCCCTGGCTGAGAACTACTGCTTTAAGTTAACCTTGTGTTTCTCTTCTCTGACATGATTTGTTTCGTAGTATAGCTTTCAGAGGGGAATTTGCTTCTCTCCCAAGTTATTTTCAGGGTGGGAATCCTCCTTAGTATCATTCCCATGTATCCTGCAATTTGGGTGCCCAGCTGGGATCTGAATTCACAGCCTGTGGGTCACATCTGTGTTCAACTCTCTGGGATGATTGGCAAAAAGCAATGCAATATTTACTGTCCCCTGTGCATAAGACACCCTGCTAGCAGCTGGCAGTGTTGAGGGCAGGAGGTTGGGGGCAGGCTGCCAAGGAGATTAGAGAGGGAGTTTACAGGGCTCGCAAGGGAATTGCAGTGTAACAGGGGAGACCAGACTAATCCTCTCCTGAGAAGCTAATGGGCTCTCGTACTTGTCTGTGACTGGGGCCTACAAGGGCACAGTGACTGAATGTTACGGCATAGTCAGGGAAGTGTTGAAGGACAGGGTTTAAAAACAAAGCTTGAGAGAGGAATGCGCATGGCATGTCTGGGTTCTGCTTGAGTTTCTCCATCTAGAAAGCAGTTGTTAGGTGCTGTTGGTGGTGGGGCAGAGCGAGAAATGAAAGACTGTAATCCTTGAACTAACAATCCAGTTGAAGAGACTTGTAAACACAAGGACAGATACAAACTATTAAAAGTTTACTATTATTAGTGAGTTTTTAAAAACTTTTCAAATCTATAGAAAGGACTTGGAAATCAGAGCAATTGCAACTCATCCCCACTGTCTGAGAAAAGGTGAACTGTGATTCTCCAAGTGTGGTCCCTGCCCCAACCAGCGGCAAAGGCATCACCTGGGAGCTTGTTCAAATGCAAATGATCAGATCGAGGCTCAGACTTACCGAATCAGAAACTCTAGCCGTGGGGCCCAGCGATCTAGGGGTTTAACAAGCCACCCCCCCCCACCCGGTGATTCTGATAAACGCTCAAATTTGAGACCCACTGGTGTTCAGGCTTCCAGATTTAGCCACCATCAAGTGACACTTGCCTGTGCAGCTCAATAACTTTAAATGTGCATTGCCTCAAAATCTCCCTGACTGTACCAATATACTTGCTGCTTAGTGCAGTTTTGGAGTAGCTTTTTTTTTTCAGCTTCCAATTCTGTTCAGCACAGAAAAATGAGCTGTGCTCAGGTGGGAGCTGTTCAGTAATGTGTTGGTAATAAAAAGATTAGTTAATCAGCCATGATTTATTAATGATGAATTAATTATACCTGATTGTGCAGTTCTGCTGGCTAAATGGAGCTTTAAAGGAGTTATTTTATTAATCATCACAGTGCTAATTGCAGACACTTACAGAAAGATCACTAATTAAACATGCAACCATATGCAGAACAAGTCAGGCTGCTGAGACCTGCAAGAATAAGAAATAATTCGTTTTTAGGGGAGCCAAAGCAAACTTTATTTTAATGGAACATTAGGGAGTTGACTTGGTGATAATACTTATTCACTGCAAATGAATTTTGTAATCTTTTCCAGCAGGACTTGAACCCTACATCAAAAAGTATATTTTACTCGAACGAGATTCCGTTTAAGAGGAAGTGTTCTCTCCAACCATATTTTCTGTTTTTACACCCATGCAGACTGCTATACAGACATTATTAATCGATGGGAAGGGACTTAGAGAGAGTCAAAATTGCACACCAGGTGTTTGTACCATAGAGCATTGGAAGAGTGGAAGATTGTGAACTCCCAGAGACCAGTATTCATCAGGGAAATGCAATTTAGAACCGCAATGAGATAGCACTACACACTGCCTCCAGAATGGCTAAAATTAAAAAGATTGACACTATCACATATTGGTGAGGACTTTTCATCTTTCGTAAGAGTCATTCCTAGGTTTGTGATTTTTTTTGTCTGTTTGTTTTTTTTTAGAACTTTCTTCCTTTTTTTTTAACTGAAGTTAATAAATCACAAAGAATGTTACATTAAAAAACATAAGAGGTTCCCATATAACCCACTCCCCACTCTTCACCCCCATCATTTTTGTAAATTGTATTTTTTTAAGACATATACATCTAAAAAAATGCTACATTAAAACACATAAGAGGTTCCTGTATACTCCCCACCTCCCCACCGCACTCCTCCCATACTAATAACCTTCCTCAGTGATTTTTTTAAAAGTGTAAAGTGTTTTTATTTGTAGTAAGTCAATAAGTTTTTATTTAAGAAATTTAACATGTTGTGATCATTTCACTGTTTATCAAAGTCCCCTTAGTTCCTCTGAAACTTGAAACAAGATTTATCTTCAAGATAACCCTTTTAAACAGAATCCAGGGAAAGGGATGCGGTTCAAGCAATTGGGCTCCCGCCTACCATATAGGAGGTCCACGGTTCAATTCCTGGGGCCTCCTGGTGAAGGCAAGCTGGTCTATGTGGTGAGCTGGTGCAGCAAGATGATGTGAGAAAAAGAGACACAGAGGAGAGACAATAAGAGACACAGCAGGGAAAGGACTTGGCCCAATGGATAGGGTGTCCGCCTATCACATGGGAGGTCCACAGTTCAAACCCTAGGCCTCGTCGACCCGTGTGGAGCTGGCCCATGCGCAGTGCTGATGCACGCAAGGAGTGCCCTGCCACGCAGGGGTGTCCCCCTCGTAAGGGAGCCCCACGCTCAAGGAGTGTGCCCCGTAAGGAGAGCCACCCAGTGCGAAAGAAAGTGCAGCCTGCGCATGAATGGTGCTGCACACACGGAGAGCTGACACAACAAGATGACACAACAAAAAGAAACACAGATTCCTGGTGCCACTGATAAGGATAGAAGCGGTCACAGAGGAACACAGCGAATGGACACAGAGAGCAGATACCTGGGGTGGGGGAAGGGGAGAGAAATAACTAAATAAATAAACCTTTAAAAAAAAAAAACATGCAGCAGACCAAGGCGCTAAGGTGATGCAAGAGATTGAGCACCTCTTTCCCACTCCAGAAGGTCCTGGGGTTGGTTCCTGGTGCCACCCATAAAGAAGATAAGCAGACATGAAGAATGCACAGTGACTGGACACAGAGAGCAATCACTGGGGCGTGGAGTGAGGACAAATAAATAAATAAATAAATAAATCTTTCAAAAAAAAAAAAAGAATCCATAACTTTTGTTAACCTTGTCACAATTCTTTTCGATGGGCTTATGATATTTTTGATGCCATTGTAAATTGTATTTTAAAATTTCATCTTCCAGTGGTTTGTTGTGATGATACTGATTTTTATATATTGCTCTTTTTTTCCAGAGACCTTGCTAAATTTACTAATTTAATAGCTTGTAGATTCTTTTGGATTTTCTATGACTCTGCCATCTCTAAATAAAAATAACAGTTTCCTTTTTCCTTCCCAATATTTTACTTTTTTTTTTTCTCTTGCCTTATTGCACGGGCTAAGTCCCTGAGTATAGTACTGACCAGATAGTGAGAAGTGGACATCTTGTGTTGTTCTTGACCTCAGGGGGAAAATGTTCAGTATTTTCCCTTTGAATATAATGTTAGCTATAGCTTTAGATCAGGGGTTCTTAACAAGGGGTCCATGAGCTTGAATTGAAATTCAAAAAAATATGATTCTTGTGGGTACATATTGGTGTGGATGTGATATATTTATTAAATAATACACTGTATATTGTGGACTTCTTAAGACGTTTGTGGTTTTCACCTGACTGTCAAAGGGGTCCGTGGAACAAAAAAGGTTAAGAACCCTGCTTTAAATGTTCTATATCAGATTAAAGAATTTTCTTTCTATGCTTAGTTTGCTGAGAATGTTTTAAAAATCATTAATGCATATCAAATATTATAAACCCTTTTCCACTTACTGAGTTGATTTTATGAGTTTTCTCCTTTATTTTGTTAGTGGGGTGAATTACCTTCATGATTATAGAATGCTAAGCCAACTTTTTATTCCTAAAATACTTCCTAATTGGTAATGATGTCTTATTATTTTTATATATTGCGGGATTCTTTTTGTTTACATTTCATTTAGGATTTTAGGTATATGTTTATCAGAGATTTTGGTCTGTATTTCTCCTTTCTTGCAATGCCCCTGTAAAGTTATTTATTATTTGTTTATGTATTTATTTTTAAAAATTTATTTCTCTCCTCTTCCACCCCCCTGCCCCCCGCCCCAGCTGTCTGCTCTCTGTGTCCATTTGCTGTGTGTTCTTCTGTGACCACTTTCATCCTTATCAGCGGCACCGGGAATCTGAGTTTCTTTTTGTTGTGTCATCTTGCTGTGTCAGCTCTCCATGTGTGCAACACCACTCCTGGGCAGGCTGCACCTTCTTTTGCACTAGGTGGCTCTCCTTACGGGGTGCACCCCTTGCACATGGGATTCCCCTATGTGGGGGACACCCCTGAGTGGCAGGGCACTCCTTGCGCACATCAGCACTGCGCATGGGCCACCTCCACACCGGTCAACGAGGCCCAGGGTTTGAACCTCGGACCTCCCATGTGGTAGACGGACGCCCTATCCATTGGGCCAAGTCCGCTTCCCCCCTGTTAAGTTTTGATGTCAAGGTTATGCTGGCCCCATAAAATGAGTTAAGTAATCCTTCTTTTTCTATTCTCTTGGAGGAATTGTATAAGATTAGCATTATTTCTTCCTTAAATGTTTGGAAGACTTCACCAATGAAGACTCAGTGGGTTTTTTGGTGCTGCACTCAGATCACCTCTTAGTACAATGTGCCAATTCCCCAGATATTCTCATATCTGCTCCTGACAGCTTCTATGGGAATTGCCTTCACCTGCAAGAATTGACTCAACCAACATTACACCCCCTTCCAGGAGACTAAGGTGGGGGGATATAAAGGTCTAGCTCTGTTTCCTCAAATGATTCAACTGTTAATGGCCGTCTCAGCTCCAGAGCATGGCGGAGGCCTCAGTGGCAACTGCATTGTAAGTCAATTTTTCCTTCTGCCCAATTCTGCCTCCTTCAATTCCTTACAAGTGTATCTTCCAAGCGCACTCCTTAATATGCCTTCTGGAACTTTTATCATTGATGTGAAGGCAGTGGCCACTGGAAGTTCTGAAGGGAGGGAAATAGGTTTAATATGGGAGCACTCTGGGGACTTGGGAATTGTCCTGAATGACAGTGCAATGACAAATATAGGCGATTATATAGCTTGTCATAACTTAAAAAGTTGTGTGGGAAAAAATGTAAACTACAAAGTCAACTATAATCCACACTTAGTGGCAATGCTGCAAAATGTGTTCATCAATTGTAACAAATGTACCACACTAATGAAAGATGTTGTTAATATGGAAAAACGTGGGAGGGGTAGGGAGCAAGGCATATATGTTATATTTTTATAACATTTATAGCATAAATGTTATATTTTTCATGTAACATTTATGTAATCTAAGTATCTTTAAAAAATAAAGTATATTAAAATATATATATATATATATATATATATATATATACCTTCTGCATGAAATCCCCCATTTTAGAGTCTGTTTCTGTCTAAGACAGAAATCATCTGGTCTTAGAATTTACTTTGTGGGAAGACTTTTAAGAATGGATTCAATTTATTTAACAACTTTAGTACTATTCAGATTTTCCATTTCTTGTGTCAGTTTTGGTAAATTATATTTTCCAAGGAATTTTAAATGTACTGGCATAAACTTGTTCATAATATCCTCTTATTATACTTTTATGTTTGTAGCATTGTTCCCCCTTTTGTTCATAGTATTGGAAATTAGTGTTTTCTTTCTTTTTTAATGACTAGTTGGTTGGGGTTTATCAATTTCATTAATATTTTCATATAACAAACTTCTGACTTTGTGGGCGTTTTTCTATTGTAAGTTAATTTTCAAATTCATTGATTTCTGCTTTTATTTTATTATTTCATTTCTTCTACTTTCTTTGGGTTTAATTTGCTGTCCCACTGTTGAGGCCCACTCCTCAGTCAGAGTGGGGGAATCAGGACTATATGCAAAGAGGAGGCATGGAGCGGGAGCCGCAGGGAGTTTATGCATATTGAGTTTATTCCATGCTCTTGCTCCCTTAAGCTTTCTCTCTTCTGTCCCCTCTGCTGTTTGCATGGGAGCTGCTTTTATGCTACTACCATCAGAACATATCATTAGTTTTTACAGTATCGTACCTATCATATTACGAATACTAATTCGCTGGTGCATGTACTGGTTGGGACCAAGCCCACCTCCCGGAAGCTGAGTACAGTTATGCTGTGTCATTGTGTCCTGGATATGGCAAAGATGTAGCCAGGACGCTCAGGCTGTTTAACTCTTGGGCTCTAGCGCCCCCTACATTCCACCCCTTAAATGGCGGGCGTCTTAAGGTCTCGTTGCCGCAGGGCCGCACTTTGGGCCCAAAGGCCACAGCAACGATATAAGGCACAGCAAAATATAACTAAGAAAGCTACGAAACCAATGCTGATTAACAACCTGTTTCCAAGTAGATCCAAGATGTTCACACCATGCCTTTACAGGGTCATCGGCCACATATTGTATATTTTGGGTTTTTTTTGGGTTTTTTTTTTTTAAGATTTATTTATTTATTTAATTTCCCCCCCTCCCTTGGTTGTCTGTTCTTGGTGTCTATTTGCTGCGTCTTGTTTCTTTGTCCGCTTCTGTTGTCGTCAGCGGCACAGGAAGTGTGGGCGGCGCCATTCCTGGGCAGGCTGCTCTTTCTTTTCACGCTGGGCGGCTTTCCTCACGGGCTCACTCCTTGCGCGTGGGGCTCCCCCACGCGGGGGACACCCCTGAGTGGCACGGCACTCCTTGCGCGCATCAGCACTGCGCATGGCCAGCTCCACACGGGTCAAGGAGGCCCGGGGTTTGAACCGCAGACCTCCCATATGGTAGACGGACGCCCTAACCACTGGGCCAAAGTCCGTTTTCCCCATATTGTATATTTTGGACTTCATGTTCTTTTCTTGTAAGGCTGAAAACACAGATTTTTGATTATCAGGTATATATACACAACATTGAACATGTATGAGAGCACATGTGCCCTCCTGTGCAGCTGTAATTATATCTAAAGCCATCTGATTTTGCAGAACCACCTTTTGCATTTGGGTGGTTTCATCTATCATTTAAACTTACATGTATTCAGATTGATTACATGCCTGTGTAGTATGCTCAGCCAAAGCTTCTACTTCTAATTCTACCTTTTTTTTTTTTAAGATTTACTTTTTAAAAATTTATTTCCCTCCCTTTCCCCTCACCCCCAATTGTCTGCTCTCTGTGTCCACTCGCTGTGTATGTTCTTCTGGGTCTGCTTGGATTCTTGTCAGTGGCAACAGAAATCTCTGTCTCTTTTTGTGTCATCTTGCTGCGTCAGCTCTCCGTGTGTTCTTTTTGCTTTTTTTGCGTGGGACAGCTCTCCTTACAGGGCGCACTCCTTGCATGTGGGGCTCCCCTATGCGGGGCACTCCTTGTGCGCATCAGCACTGCGCATGGGCCAGCTCACCACACTAGTCAAGAGGCCCTGGGTTTGAACCCTGGGCCTCCCATGTGGTAGGTGGACACTCTGTCAGTTGAGCCAAATCTGCTTCCCTAACTCTACCTTAATCGTACCCCCTCCAGGTAGGAAAAGAGTGAGCAGATAAAACCACCACGTTGCCCTTTTCTCCTGGTGCCAGCGATGGCATACCCTGTGGGCAACTTCTGGAAGAGATTTATACACATTTCCAGGGATGTAGAGCCATCCCCATGTACAATGTCCAGTCCAATTGGTGGGCAGATATGGCCACCCATAATGCCCACACACCCACAAATATCCAAAGGGCAACCGATCTGTAGGTTTCATTCCCACGTATTTGACACCATTCCACCAATACCCGGTTTTGACTGTTAACTATAGTATGGTTACAAAGAAACAGGGGGGTCCATCTTATTATTCTCTGGGAATCATTGGCACGTTGTTCAATACACTGGGGTACTATTTCCCTTAATGTTACACTTTCAGCTGGAAGTCACCCCCACCCATTACAAATGGCATAACCTACTGGGGGGTGAGTATTGTCCATATCTCTGTGGAGTGCTTCTACTTGTCTTCATACTTCTTCCCATTCTGTTGTGGACCGGTTAGTTGTCTGAAGCCATATCCAATTAGCCTTGGTCGCCGGGACGATGGTCCACGGAAGGCTTTCTGCTCCTTCTGCTGGCAGGTCAGTGCATACCCAGCACTGGGTTATGTTGTGAACACAGGCATAGGTATGAGCCTATGACAGTAAAGTATTGGCTGCTGTCAACTTGGGCAAAGACAGTAGGGTTAAAGATACTGAGGGGTAAGTCACATCCCTCAGGTCATATACATGTGACCTGTTCATCTTGGGACAATGGTGGCAGACACTAGGGACTGCCCAGGTCTGGAATACCACACCTTGTCTCCCCGCACTAACGTCCACTGCAGAGGGGATAGCTCCACTGGGAGCAATGGTATGGGCCACATTTGTAAGACAAAAGTTCCCTTCAGAAGGGTCCTCCCTGAGCTTTCAGGCAGTACAACTTATACCTCAGATGGCCATTTACAAACCCCTGGGGTCACAGTCAATCCCCTCCTCTTCACACCGTCTCCATATGGTGACAGGACGGCTCTCCAAGTGGGGACTTCAGTTACAACAGTCCATGGCCATGTCCATGCCTCTGTTTGCCCTGACCCCAAGGCAGTGGGGGCAGGCAATACCGAAGTTCCTCCTAAAACTTTAGGAAATGCAAGAGAGTCTGAGGTGTTCATTATTGCATGTAAGGGTGAAGCACACCCTCGTACGACTAAGCCTAGCAGCGACTGCCTAGTTTGTTGCAGCTGCTCCTTTAGAAGGTGTATTGCCTTGGCAGGCGGGTGGCCCACCCCTGCAAGGTCGGCTCCTTTGGAGATGTCATGCATAATTTGTCCCTTTTTTTTTTACTTTTACTTTTAATTTTTAAAAAATTTTTATTATTTTTTAAAGATTTATTTAATTTCTTTCTCTCCCCTCCCCCCTGCTTGTTGTCTGCTCTCTGTGTCCACTCGCTGTGTGTTCTGTGTCCACTTGCACCCTTGCTAGCACTGGGAAACTGCGTCTTTTTTTTGTTGTGTCATCCGGCTGCATCAGCTCTCTGTTTGTGTGGTGCCACTCCTGGGTGGGCTGCGCTTTTTTCACACAGGGTGACTCTCCTTGCAGGGCGCACTCCTTGCATGTGGGGCACCCCCATGTGGGGGCGCCCCTGCGTGGCAGGGCACTCCTTGTGTGCGCCAGCTCTGTGCATGGGCCAGCTCGCCACATGGGTCAGGAGGCCCTGGGTTTGAACCCTGGACCCTTCCATATGGTAGGTGGATGCTCTTATCAGTTGAGCCACGTCCACGTCCCTAATTTGTCCTTTAACAAACCATTATACCATTCAGTCATGCCTGCAGCTTGTGGTCGATATGGAACATGCAAATGCCAATCGATGTCTTCATTTTTTGCCAGGTTTGTACTTTGGAACCTGTGAAATAGGTGCCTCTGTCACTCCACACTTCAAGGGGACACCTATATCAGGCACTAAAAATATTCACTGCCACAATGGTATTCTTTTAGGTAGCTATGCAGAATGGAAGAGCAAAAACTAAACTTTCATTAGTATCGACAGCTGTGCACATGAACTTATATCCTTTATCAGAGGGCAGGGGTCCACTATAATCTACCTGCCATACCCGTAGGGGTCTATCTCCTTGCTTTACAGCCCCTTCTTTCATGGGCACCTGGTGTCTATGTGGGTATTGCTTAGCACATAGCTCACAAGCTGTTTCTGTGTTCATTGCATCTGTAATTGTTAATGGGATACCATATCACCTGGCTATCTGCAGGAAGGTTCGAGCCCCCACATGTCCCATGTGTCTATGTAACCAGGTGGCCTGTCCTTCCGTTGGATGGTATAAAGTTCCTACTTGTGCTAGACTGTCTGCAGCATCATTTCCTGGGCTTATGAGAGGTTTATGCTCTGCAACATGATAAACAGTTATGCTGTACTCTTGCCCTTTGGACTACAAGTCCTTCAACAAATTTTGTCCCCAGAGAGGTCTTTTACCAATTATCCATTCTTGCTGCTCCCACTGGGGCAGTCATAAAGTTAGCCCTTTGTACATGGCCCAACTGTCTGTACACACTGTAAGGGGGCTGGGTTCATGCATTATAACTAGTCACACAGCTCTCATTTCAACCCACTGGCTGCTTTGACCAAATCCGGTTTCAAACCAGATACCTTTGTATCTACATGTATACCTACAGTGGTCCAAGACATCAGCATGCCTTTGCTGGACCCATCAGTATACCAGGCATCAGCTGGTATAGTGCCCGTTCCATCTGTAGACGGGCTAGGCTCTAAAGCCTGGGGGCCAGGAAGCCCTGTGCCAGAGGGGTCAAGTCAGCACTCTGTTGGTCCTAACACTTTCTTCAACTGTGCAGACAGGGGGCTAGTGCTCCACATTGCCTGCTGTTCCAGATATGTGCCCCACTTAGCCAAAGTGGGCATTTGAGCCACCCTAGTTCTGGGAGCATTCAACCACGAACATACTCATCCTGCCACAGGGAGGGAGGTTCCTACTAGGATTCATTGTAGTCTTGTAAGCACTTCACACGCTTAAAGGGCGGCATACACTGCTGCTAACTGGCGCTCAATGAGAGTATAGCAGGGTTCTGCCCCTTTCCATAGTTGAGACCAGAATCCTATGGGCACCCTGCATTTCCCAGGTGTTTGCCAGAGGCCCCAGCCGTACCTGGCATCATGACAAGTAACATCAAGGTGGAAAGGCCAGGAATGATCAGCAACTTGCAAGGCCTGACTAATTCCCCGCTTGGCAGCTTGAAAAGCATGTTCATGGGTATCAGTCCAATCCCAAGACTTCCCTTTTCCTGGAGGGCATATGAGGGATGGAATATCTGTGCCAAATGATGTATAAACGCCCTCCTATATCCTAATAGGCCAGTACATGCCTGGAACTGTTTCACAGTAGTAGTTGGGGGTATGCTACCCTTATCTATCACTGCCTCAGGGATAACTTCTGTCTTACCCGACCAAACAACTCCCAAGAATTTGACAGATACTCCAGACCCTTGGACCTTTGCTTTGTTGACTGCCCAACCCCATGCTGTGAGCCGTTCTTGTAGGTCTTTGGCTGCTTCTTCAAAATCTGAAAGAGAATCAGAGGTTAGCATAACATAACAGAGGATCTATGCATCCACATAGAGAGATCCTGCACAATCAGACCATGACAGATGGTTGGGCTATGAATATACCCTTGAGAAGAATCAAAAAGGTCCACTGGCATCCTTCCCACATAAAAGCAAATTGTTCTTCCCTCTCTGGTGCAATATCTACAGAGAAAAAAAAAACATTAGCCAAGTCCACCACATAATGATATTGTCCCAGCACATGTGATAGTTGATCTATGACCTCAGTCACTGATGGGACTGCTGCACATAAAAGTGGAGTCACTCAGTTCACGGGAACTGACCGTCATGTGCTACGTTCCGTCAGGCTCCTGGACAGGCCACGTGGGGGACTATGTGCAGCCTCTGGTCCTCCAACTTCCCTAATCGGGTTCCTCGGCCCATTTGCCAATTTTCACAGTCATTGTCCTCTGGTTCTGCCTATAAAATATTTTGTAAATGGAGAGGGCATCCCTATAGTGGGGGCTTTCCCCCCGCAATTTTGTATAAAGCCTTACTGGTGCCAACTCCTTCCAAAGAGCTAGTAGCCCTTCATTAGGTTGCTGATCTGGCTTATCTGGATCCACACTGGCAGTAATAAGGTCCACCCACATTTGTTGTCGAGACACTTTTATCTGCCCCAGGGACTTACTCCCCCAGGCCAGAGCTGGGCCAGCTTCGTGCCTCCCCATACAGCCCCCTCTTCGTGCTGCTCTAGAAGAGGGTGGGATCTTCTGGCGTATTGGCCTTACTCCACGGTCCTGCTTGCTGATCTCCACATCTAATTGGGCTAGGGCCGTGGTTACTTTGTAGATGTTAGGATCCACGTATGAGGCTAAAAAGGGTTGCTAAGAGACCAAAGGTATCTGGAGGGGTTGTAGTCAGAATTATGTCCTTCATACGGGTGGAAAAGGGCTCACTCTCCGGGCCCACGTAGTTTGCCTGGAACATCATCTGATGCATTCCCTTCTTGAGCACAATCTGAACCAGGTCCATGTAAGTGGCCCATTTACTAACAGTCTCTGGGAGCTCCCCAACATCATGCCCTATCATCCGACACATCAGCCGGTTTCTAAGGGAGTAATCACCCTGTATGCTAAGCCACCAGCCCAACTGGCTATGCTGCCATAATGAAGGATGGAAGGTAATAGAGAGCTCAACTGCTGCATCTCACTACCAGACACAGAAATGCTGTCAGCGCCATCATCCCAAAGCCCTAGCAACCAAACGGGTACAGTGTCAGACTGCCGCTCGCGAAATTGCTTAGCCAGAGCCTTCAGCCCTTCACGGGTATATGGTGTATAAGCAGTTTGTTGATGGACCTGGCGATCCCCCGCTGCTTCTCCACCCTGCCTAAGTGGCTGATTATGCTCTGTCAGCTCTTTCACCATGGGCTGAGCCAGGAGATGGAGTGGGGATCCTGCCCAAGATTCATAGCAAGTCCTTACAGTACTATCAGCCTCTGCAAGAGCTTGTCTTCCTCCAGCGCGCTCAGGCAGGCTCTGGCCCCTCCTGTTGCCCTGTAACTCTCCGAATAGGAGCTTGCACAGTCAAAATTTCCTTGTGCTGTTGCCACAGCATAGTCAGGAACAACCAGGATACTTTCCCAACCCAGTCCTTCTGGGGTGGCAGCAGCACAGTTCCCAGAGATTCCAGCGCCTGTGCGATAGACTCTGGGGTGGGATGAACCATGTCCCAGCTCTCTGGGGGGGCCCACTGCTGGAGAATTGTCACCACCGGATACCGAAGACCCGAAGTGGGTCAGGCCACATCCCACCCCCGTCATGCACTCTCGGATCCACCGGGGCTTGGAACATCCTGCCGACTAAGCCAAACGTTGAGGCCAAGCTCCTCAGGCAGAGCAGGGGGATCAGGACCATCTGCACAGAAGAAGGCACGTGGAGTTGCGGGGAGTTTATGCTTACTGAATTTATCCATGCTCTTCCTCCTTTAAGCCTTCTTTGTTCTCTCTTACAGTAGCATACCTATCATATTACATATACTAATGTTGTAGAAGTCGAGAGAGGTTCAATTATTTGCGTATAGAAAGGCCAGGACCTCAGGAATAATTTTGGGATATGACTGGCCGGGCTTGGAGCTTCTCATTCCAAAATTCGAGCCTCGAACAAGATTTTCAAGTTTCTTTTGTACAGGGTGGGGAGTCAAATGGTGCTTGCTTTCTGTGCATTTTCCCTGAATATTTAAAGTTTATAGAGTCTGCATTGCTAAACTGTTTCTCTGGGACTGGAGTTGTTGTCATGGTTACCAAGGGCAGGGGTGCAGTTCTCACTGTCCCAAATGCTCAGCCCAGTCAGGTTATCTATGAAGAGATGAACAGCCCCCCACCCATAGCCTCCATCACTAATTAGCTAGTGCAGGTACCAGCGGGGACCAAGTCCACCCCCTGGAAGCTGAGTACAGTTATGCGGTGTCATTGTGTCCTGGATATAGCAAAAATGTAGCCAAAACTCTTAGGCTGTTTAACTATTGGGCTCTAGTGTCCCCTACGCCCACAATGTTTAGTGAGCATGCGCTACTTTATTTCAATACTTTGAAGTTTGTGGAGACTTCTTTCTGACCCAGAGTATGATCTATTTGGGTAAAGGCTGTGTTCACTTGAAAAGAATGTTTATTCTGCAGCTGTTGGGTGCAGTGTTTTAGATGTTTATTAGATTAAGCTGGTCAAGCTTGTTGTTCAAGCTTCTATATTCTTACTAATTTTTTGTATGCTTTCACTATCAGTTACTAAGAAAGGCATGTTAGAGTATCCAACTATGATTATGGCTGCTATAATCTTTCCTTTTAGTTCCGTTAGCTTTTGTTTATACATTTTTAACCAGTGTTATTAGATGCATATAAATTTAGGGTTCTTACATCTACAGTTGTATTAACCCTTTTAATAATGTGAAATATGCCATAATATGCCTTGCCTTTAAGTCCACTTTGTCTCCTATTACTACAGCACAACAGCTTCCTTTTGGATAGTGTTTGTGGGTATATCTTTTATCATTGCTCTACTTTCAAGTCATCTATATATTTAAAGTGTTTATTATAAACAGTATATAGTTGGACCTTATTTTAATCCCATCTGACCATTTCTGTTTTTTAATAGGACTGTTAACTATTTACAATTAAATTGCAATTACTGATAATTACTTTTATGTGTGTGTGTCCTAGGTGGTATTTGCTTTATTCCTCCTTTCTTGATTTTTTGGAACTAATCAAGTCTTGTTTTAAATTTCATTTTCACTTTTCTATTAGTTTCATGTTATACCTTTTAGTGTAGTTCTTTCTGTTCCTGTAGAAATTATAGTCTATTTTAATTAGTACTTTTATCACTTTCTGAACCATGAAAGTACTTCACAGCAATGTATTTCCATTTACCCCCTCCCATTCTTTTTGTTGTTGCTTTTTTGGTGCTATTTTTATTTCTGCAGACAACACTATAGGATATTGTTATTGTTGCTTTAAACAGTCGATAGTCCCTTTATATTTATTTTACCCATATACTACTCTTTCAAGACCATTAATTTGTTCTTGCACTTTTGTTCTTTCATCTGAGATTATTTTCCTTAAGCCTAAAGAACATCTTTTAGTATTTCTTGTAGTGTGGACCTGTTGGCAAGATATTATCTCAGCTGTTGTTTAAGAATATCTTTATTATACCTTAATTTCTAATTGATATTTTAACTGGGCTTGAAATTCTAGGTTGCTAGTACTTTTTTGGTAGCCACATATTTTGGCCTCCTTGGTATCCATTAAGAAGTCCATGATACTGCTACTATTATTCCCTTGAAGGTAATATGTCTTTTTTAACTTCTGGTTGGAAACTTTTCTCTATTTTTGCTTTAAGGAGTTTAACCATTTCTTTGTATTTATCCAACCTGAGATACCTGAGCTTCCTGAAACTGTGGGCTAATATATTTCATCATATTTCAAAAGTTATCTACTATTGTACTGATCCCATTCTCTCTCTTGTGTGATGGTTAGGTGAATGTGTCGACTTGACCAGGTAATGGGACCTTCATCTGAGCCCTGGTTTGCAGGCTTCCCTGCAGGATTTGGACTTGTGCATCCCCATGGTCACATGAGACAATTTTATAGAATCTCATACTATTTAGAGGTATCTCCTGTCTGTTCTGTTTTCCTAGAGACCCCTGACTAATACACCTTGTTCTGGAATTCCAGTTATATATGCATTAGACTTTTTGACCATGTCCCCTTCTCTTCTGCTCTTTTTCTTCCATGTTTTTTACTCTGTTCTTCAACTTGGATATTTTTTACTAAGCTGTTTACACATTCACTAATTTTGTCTTCTACTTTTGTCCAGTCTATTGGTAAGCCCGCCCAATGGCTTCTTTTTAAAATTTTATATCCCCTCCCCCCTTTGTGCCTTTTTGCATGCTATCTGTTCTCTCTGTCCATTTGCTGTGCATTCTTCTGTGTCTGTATTTATTTATTTTATTCCCCCGCAGCTTGCTTGCTGTCTGCTCTCTGTGTCCATTCGCTGCATGCTCTTCTGTGTTTTTGCTTATCTCCCTTTTTTGTTGCGTCATCTTGCTGAGTTGGCTCTCTGTGGCGCCTGCGGGCTGGGTGGCTCTCTGTAGTGTGCAGGTGAGCCTGCCTTCACAAGGAGGCCCCAGGACACGAACCCAGGGCCTCCCATATGGTAGACAGGAGTCCAACTGATCGAGCCACAGCCACTCCCCGCAATGGCTTCTTTTTAAAAAACCTTTTTATTTTGAAATACTTTCAAATTTACACAATAGTAGCAAAAATAATACAAACACCAGATAACTTCAACCTATTCCTATTCTCTTGGATACCCACATTTACCAATTTTAATATTTTGCCACTCTTTCCAAGTCATTCTATTCATCTATACATCAAACTTTCAATCCATCTATTGATCTGTCTATTTATCAATCCATTTTCTGAACACTTTAGTATATGTTGTGTACATCTTTTTCCTGGAACACTTAATACTGCCATGTATATTTTCTTGGGACAAGATATTCACTTTTGTATCCAGTTTAAGTGCAGTTATCAGGTTCAAGACATTTAACCTTGATATAATGCTTACAGTCTATATTCCAGTTTTTCATATGCCCCCAAAATGTCCTTTTGAGCCTTTTTTCCTACATTATTAGATCCTGTTTAGGATACATATTGCACTTAATTACATTGTTCTTTTAGTTTCTCATTTGTTTTTTAAAAATTGAGGGATCATATATACAATATAAACTCTCCCATCTCAACCATGCTCAAGCACATAATTCAGTGGGATTACTCATATTTGCGCAGTTTCAGTAAGCTCACCACCTTCTACTACTAAAACTTTCCCATCTCCCCAAACAGAAATCCTACATCCTTATGCATTAACGCTCCATAGCCCCCGCTTTGCTATCCCTAGTAATTTGCACTTTAATTTGTCTCTATGGGCTCACACATCCTCTGGTATTTTCATCTTTACATTTAACATCTTAAATCTGTGAAATTCGTGTTTGCTTAGAAGATACTGTATTAGTCAGGGTTCTCTAGGGAAACAGAACCGACAGGAGGTATCTGTAAATAGTACTAAATGTTATAAAATTGTCTCAAATGACTGTGGGGATGCACAAGTACAAATTTTGTAGGGCATTCTGCAAGCCAGGGGCTCTGATGAAGATCCTTGATGAGTTCCTCAGGAGACACTGTCTGTTTAAAATAGAGATGGGAGTTCTTTCTCTGAATGCTGAAATTGCTTCTCCTTTTAAGGCCTTCGACTGATTGGATGAGACATCACTCACTGCTGACAGCAATATTCTCAGTTGATTGTATGAGTAGATGTAACCGGCTATCTATGCAATCATCTCACTGATGATTAAAGTCCATGAAATGCCTTTGTATTACGATTAGCCCAGTGCTTGCTTGACCAAACAACTAGCACCATTACTTGGCCGAGTTGACACATTAGCCCAACCATCACAGATAACAATTTAATTTCAGTGGTATACACAAACTATGTTCCTGTATCCCTCTGTGCCCCCATCTTTGTATAGTTCTTGTCCCAAATGAACGTTTATTCATTATGAGTCCCAAACCACTAATTTCTCATTACATTTTATGCATTTGCCTTTTAGATCTTGAAAGAAATAAAAAGTGGAGTAACAAACCAAAAATACAATAGTAATGGCATTCTATTTACCCATGTCCTTATCTTACTGGAGATTCCTATTTCTTAACGTGGCTTCGATCAATTGTCCAGTGTCCTTTCCTTTCAACCTGTAGAACTCTCTTTAGCACCTCTTGTGTGGCGAGTCTAGTGGTGATGAACCCTCTCAGCACCCCCTCCCTTTGTTTGTGCTTGTTATCTGCTCTCAGCTCTCCATGGTGGTGCAGGCTACCCCTCAGCTTTTATTTATCTGATAATGTCTTAATCGCTCCCTCATTTTTTGAAAGGCAGTTTTGTCAGATATAGAGTTCTTGGTTGGCAATATTATGCTTTCAGCATTTTGAATATGTCCTCCTGCTGCCTTCTTCTCTCCATGGTTTCTGATGAGAAAGTGGCATTTAGTATTATTGAGGTTCCTTCATTCATATGTGCAATTTTGCTCTCTCTTGCAGCTTTCAAATTCTCTATCATTGGCATGCTTAAGTAAAAGTCTATTTGAGTTTATCCTGTTTGGAGTTCATTGAGCATCTTGGATATATATATTCATGTCTTCCTTTAAATTTGGGGTTTCAGCTCTTAATTCTTTGACAGTTTTTTTGTTTTTTGTTTTTTTTGCCTCTTTCTATCTTCTCTGCCTCTTTTTATCTTCTCCTTCTGAGACTCTCATGACATGTAAATTGGTATGCTTGATGGTATCCCACAGGTTTCTCAGACTGTTCATTTTTCTTAATTCTTTCTGTTCCTCAGATTGGATGATTTCAGTTTTATTATCTTCAAGTTCACTGATTCTTTCTTCTGTCAGCTCCAATCTGCTGCTGAAACCCTCAAAGGAATTTTTAGTTTCTATTACAGTGGTCTTTAGCTTTTTTCAGTTCTTTTTCATAGCTTCCACCTCTCTACTGATATTCTCTATGTTTATGTTTCATTTTCTGATTTCTTTTTGTTCTTTGTCTTTGTTTTCCTTTAGCTCTTTGAGCATATTTAGGACCATCTTTTTAAAGTCTTTGTCTGGTATATCCTAGGTCTGGTCCTCAAAACTGATGGTTTCTAATACTTTAATCATTTCCTTTGCCTGGGCCATCACTATATGTTTTTTTGTATGTTTTGTGACCTTTAGTTGAAACCTGGGCATTTTGAAACTTTAATGTGTTATCACTGGAATTTAGAATCAAGCAATCTGTTCCTTAAGATTGTATCTAGTTAGGGTATTGACAGTACTTTCCTTGAATTCCAGTGGTCATGAGCTAACAAATAAAATGAAAAGAGAAAACCCCTTTTTCAGTCTCTATAGATTGACTTGTGCAAGCTCTCTCCTTCAGAGCTTATTCATATAATGAATTTACAGTTTAAGGTCAAAGTGTAGGGGCTTCCCTGGTCCTTTCTGTATACACATCTTATCTTGGGCATGCATGTGTTGCCCTAGGAATTCTCCTGTTTACATGGAATCAAATGTCACCTTTTCCCATGAAAACAGTTTCTTCACAGTCCCGTGCAATGCATTGTATATCCTACAGCCAGTAATCCATTGCCCCAGACAACCACTTGACTGCTCTTCCACGGTGTTTGTAGGAGAGGTCTGTGTACTGCCTTCACATGTGTGGCAGCAAGTACCTTAGGCTACTACTGGACAAATTGGACCAGATATACATGCTCCCAATGTGTGTGCAATGGTTACTCTTCTCCCTCCAGATCCAGGCCAGAGAGCTGCACTGGGAGCATAGGCTGGCTCCATGCCAATTCAGCCATAGGGGCAGGGCTGAGGGTGCCACAAGATCCTACCACTTTTAAGTAGCATTTTTCTTGATTCAGTGGTTTCCCTTTTACTGCAGTCCTTTAACTGTTTTTTTGTTTTTCAGGTTTTTTTTTTAGCTTTAAGAACTTGTTCTGCCAGTTCTTGATGGTTGTTCAAATCCTCTGTGGGAGAGTGGAACCCTGGAGCACTCATTCTGTCATTCTTGATTGAGGTGGGAGTCCTATTGTTTTTTTTTTTAAGTTTCAATTTTTATTTTCAACTTAATTGAATGAGGTCCATCTCCTCAGTCTAATTTTCCTTAGCTATGAAATGATTACTTCACCTCCTTGGTCTGGAGGTCAGGAAAAATCAATAGACCAGGTAAAATAGAGAGCTATGAATAAAGATTCATATTATGTTGTCCCAAATACATACATGAAAGATCTTTTTCTCTTTGAAAGAAAGACCCCAGGGCCTCTATTGCACTTTAATTTGAATGTAATATTTGGGATAATTTTCTAAAAAGGCCAATATTTCCCAATTTAATCTGAGGTCATAATAGTACATCACCAAAACAGTATTTGGGATTTCAGATTTCAATTTCTTACCCTTATCATTAAGACTCACTACCTCCCATCATCAATATTTATTGAGCATTAACAGCATACTAGACACAATAAAACATACAAAAAAAACCCCAAAAAACAAAAACCCTGCTTTTGAGGAGTTTACATTCTAAAAGAAAACCCTCTTTTAAAGTGATATTTTTGTTTGGTGTTTTCTGCAAGGTACTGTGGAAATAGTGTGTAAGGTGAACTTTGGGTATAACTTATCCCCATCATGAAAAGCTATACAGAAAGTAGTTGAAAAGCCTATTCATAAAACTTTTGTTTGATTTATATCAACTTAATACATGTGGTCTTAAATATTATGCTTGGATTGTTCATGAAAATTTCATAAGACATTAAACAAAGCTATCTATCATCAAGTTATTTCCCTATTAACTATTTTTATAGCACATGCATGTTAGGCAAGTGTAAAAACAATCACAAAAGCAAAAAACCTTAAAAAGTTAAATATGTGGGTTTTTGTTACTTGAAATAATGGGTATCAAGCAACTCGTTTTTACTGCATCATTATTTGTACATTTGTTCTTAGGTTGTCTAAAACATTTAAACACAAATAAAATGAGTGTAGCAAAAATAATGAGCACAAACGGTAGCTAACATTACAAATAATGGAATATGAACAGTTTCTGCCCTTCTCCAAAGTAAATTGGGTCACAACTTTGTCTTAAGGAACAGTTCTGCAGCTGTATCAAAGGTGTGCACAATGAGATTGTGTATTCCTCAGATAAACATGGTTCAACTTGTAATATCCATGGAGTATTTGTTTCTACCACAGCCTTGAAAGTGCTCCAAACAAAGTACCCACAACTTCTACACTTGTGACTGGAACCATTTATCCCTTCTATCCCTCACCAGGACAAAACAATATATAGACAGTTTTCTTTGCTTAGACATGGAAACAGTTTTAACATTGGCCACTGTGAAGCCACAATCTACCAAAAGTACTATGCCAAACATTTATAACTTGTATAAGTATCCCAAAATTGGCCACCTCAAGATGAAAATAGATAATTCCCTAATGACTCTACTCCCCTATATTAAACATAACCACATGGGAAACACAGAAATTCTAATAGAAGTAACATAAATCTGTCATGAATCATAAACAAAAAAAAAAAACCCAGGAACTGAACCTAGGATCTCCCATGTGGGAAGCAGGCACTCAACAGCTTGAGTCACATCTGCTCCCCAGCAATTTTTATTGTATGTTAGATGTTGTGGATGGTTTACTCTAGATAATCTGAATTATGTTATCTTCTTTTGAAGGCTGCTGAGTTTCGTTCTGGAAGGCAGTTAAATTTTCAGCAGATCACCCTGATCCACAATGTTGCGTTACCATACCACTATCTATTACCAAAATTTTTCTATCATCCCAAATAGGAGCTCTGTACATTTTAAGCCTTATCTTCCTACTTCCCACCCCCAACCTGTCCCCTAGTAACCTATATTCTGGATTCTGAGTTTGCTTATTCTAATAATTTCCTATCAGTGAGATTATACAATATTTGTCCTTTTGTGTCTGGCTTATTTCACTCAACATGATGTCTTCAAGGTTCATCCATATTTTTGTATGTATCAGTCCTTCATTTATTTTTCCAGCTGAATAATATTCCATAGTGTGTATACACCACATTTTATTTATCCATTCCTTAGTTGATAGACTCTTGGGAATGCTGGCATGAACATCGGTGTGCAAATATCTGTTTGAGTCCCTGCATTCAATTCCTTTAGATATATGTCTCGAAGTCAGTTTGCTAGATCGTATGGTAATTCTATGCTTAACTTTTTTGAGGAACCACCAAACTATCATCCACAGTGGTTGTGCCATTTTACATTGCCAACAGCGTGAATGAGTGTACCTATTTCTCTGCGCCCTCTTCAACAATTATTTTCCATTAAAAAAAAAATTTACTTATTTATCCCCCCCTCATTGTTTGCACTTGATGTTTGCTCTCTGTTTTTCTTCTTTTTAGGAGGCACCAGGGACCAAACCCATGTGGGGAGGAAGCACCCAATCACTTGAGCCACCTCCTCCACTCCCTGCTTGTTTTGCCTCTCGTGTTTCCGTACTGTGTCTCTTTTGTCTGTCATCTTGCTGCATCATCTCACCACATCAGTTCATCTTATTTAGGAAGCACTAGAAACCAAACCCAAGATCTCCCATGTGGTAGAGGGGTGCCCAATTGCTTGAGCCACATCCGTTTCCCTTCTATGTTTTTAATAGCAGCCATTCTAATGGGTGTGAAATGGTATCTCATTGTGGTTTTGATCTGCATTTCCCTGATGGCTAATGATGTTAAGCATCTTTTCATGTGCTTTCTGGCCATTTGTATATCTTCTTTGGGGAGATGTCTATTCAAGTCTTTTGCTCATTTTTTAATTGGGTTGTTTGTCTTTTTGTTAAGTTGAAGGATTTCTTTAAGTATTCTGGATATCACACCTTTATTGTATATGTGGTTTCCAAGTATTTTATCCCATTGTGTAAGTTGCCATTTTACTTTCATGATAAAGTCCTTTGAGGAACAAAAGTTTTTAATTTTGATGAGTCCAATTTATCTAGCTTTTATTGTTGGTTGGGCATTGGGTGTAAAGTCTAAGAAACCAATACCTAACACAGGTCCTGAAGGTGCTACCTTATGTTTTCTTCTAGGAGTTTTACATTCCTGGCTCTTATCTTTAGGTATTTTAAGTATTTTAAGTTTATTTTTATTTATAAGATGAGGTAGGGGTCTACGTTCATTCTTTTGCAAATGGAGATCCAGTTTTCCCAGCACCATTTGTTGAAGAGAACATTCTTTCCCAATTGAGTGGTCTTTACCCTCTTGTCAAATATCAGTTGGCCATAAATATGAGGGTTGCTTTCTGAATTCTCAATTTGATTCCATTGGTATATATGTCTGTCCTTGTGCCAGTACCTAGCTGTTTTGATTACTGTGGCCTTGTAATACGTTTTAAGATCAGGAAGCATGAGCCCTTCAACTTCATTGTTCCTTTTCAAGATAACTTTGGTTATTTGGGGCCCCTTACCTTTTATACAAACTTGATGGTTGACTTTTCCATTTATGCAAAGAAGGTTGTTGGCATTTTAATTGGGATTGTGTTGAATCTGTAAGTTACTTTGCGTAGAATTGACTTCTTAATATTTAGTCTTCCAATCCATGAACACAGAATGTCTGTCTATTTATTTATGTCTTCTTTGATTTCATTTAGCAATGTGTTGTAGTTTTCTGTGTGCAAGTCATTTATATCTTTGGTTATATTTATTCCTAGATATTTGGTTCTTTTAGTTGCTGTATTAGTCAGCCAAAGGGGTGCTGATGTGAAATTCCAGAAATCTGTTGGCTTTTATAAAGGGTATTTATTTGGGGTAGACGCTTATAGTCACAAGGCCCTAAAGATTTCAGTTCAAGGTACCATAAGAGGTACTTTCTCACCGAAAATCATTGACCACATGTTGGAGCAAGATGGTGGGTGATGTCTGTGAAGGTATAGCCTCTTAAGTCTTCATTGTCCCAAGTTCTTCCAATCTCAGGTGTAGGTTGTTATAAGGCTTGTCTCTCTCCCCATGGCTCATTTCTTTCAGGGCTCAGCTACTCCGGTCTCTTCAAACAGTCAGCTGTAGACTATCAGGCTCATCTCTCTTCCCAGGGCCTCTGCCCTGTCTAATGAGCTCTCTTTCTTCCTCTGTGTTCTTCTTTCCCCATGTATTTACTTCCCAGGGCTCCAGCATCAAAACTCTACCTCTCTCCTCTGTCAAGGGGGCAGGAACTCAAAATCCTACTGACCGAATCAAAGCCTTAATCATAATTTAATCAAGTAAAAGTGAAACTTCTGAATTTAATACAACCTAATATGCCCAGAGGACCAGATCAGTTTACAAACACAATCCAATATCTATTTTTGGAATTCATATACAATGACAAACTGCCATAGTTGCTATTTTTATTTCTGCTTCCTATTGTTTATTACTAGTGAATAGAAGCACTACTGATTTTTGGGTGTTGGTCTTGTACCCCACTACTTTGCTGAATTCACTTATCAGCTCTAGGAGCTTTGTGGTAGATTCTTCAGGATTTTCTGTATATAGGATCATGTCATTTGCAAATAGGGGAAGTTTTACTTCTTCCTTCCCAATTTGGATGCCTTTTCTTGCCTAATTGCTCTGGTTAGAGCTTCCAGTACAATGTTGAATAACAGTGGTGACAGTGGGCATCCTTGTCTTGTTCCTGATCTTAGAGGAAAAGCTTTTAGTCTTTCATCATTAAGTATGTTGTTAGCTGTGGGTTTTTTATATATCCCCTTTATCATGTTGAGGAATTTCTTTCTTTTTAAAATTTATTTATTTTTAAAGAAGCTTTAGATTACATAAATGTTACACTAAAAAATAGTAGATTTCCACATACCCCATTCCCTTCCCCTCCCACACCTTCCCCCATCATTTTCATGTGTGGTACATTTGTTAAAATTGCTGAACACATTTTTCAGCATTGCTACTAACCATGGACCATAGTCTATATTATAGTTTACACCTTGCCCTGCACAATTTTATAGGTTTTAACAAAATGCACAATGGCTTGTATCCATTATTGCAATGTTATGCAGGACAATTCCAATGTCCCCAAAATGTCTCCATGTTACACATATACTTCCCTCTTGCTCCCCTCAAAACCTCTTGTGGCCATTGTCTTTATATCAATGCTACAAGTTCTTCCATTGCTAGGATACTAATAAGTCTACTTTAGTCCAAAGATGCATTCACCCCTTATCTTTGTTCATGCCTCAATCTTGAGGTTTTGGTGATTATCATGCCTGCTCTATTCCTCATTGAGAGGGGAAGGACATTCTTTCTATTATATTCCTAGTTTTCTATGTTTTAATCAAGAATGGATGCTGGATTTTGACAAATGCCTTTTCTGCATCAATTGAGATGATCATATGACTTTTGTCATTCATTCTGTTAATGTGGAGTATTCCAATAATTAATTTTCTTATGTTGAAACACCTTTGCATAACTTGGATAGATACCACTTGTTCAGGGTGTATAATTCTTTTAATGTACTGTTAGATTCAGTTTGCTAGTGTTTTGTTGAGGAATTTTGCATCTGTGTTCATAAGAGATGTTGGTCTGTAATTTTCTTTTCTTGCAGTATCTTTATTTGGCTTTGGTATGAGAGTAATGTTGGCCTTGTAGAATGAATTAGGAAGTGTTTTCTTCTCAAAAATTTTGGAAGAGTTTGAGCAGGATTGGTATTAATTCTTCTTGGAATGTTTGGTAAAATTCCCCTGTGAAGCCATCTGGTCCTGGGCTTTTCTTTGTTGGGAGGTTTTTGATTACTGATTCAATATCTTTACCAGTTATTGGTTTGTTGAGATATTTTATTTCTTGAGTTAGTGTAGATAGTTTGTGTGGTTCTAGGAATTTGTTGATTTCATCTAGGTTACCTAATTTGTTGGCATGCAGTTGTTTATAGTTTCCCCTTGTAGTCCTTTTTATTTCAGTGGGCTAGGTAGTAATATCCCCCTTTTCATTTCTGATTTTAGTCATTTTTGTCCTCCTTCTTCTTCAGTCTAGCTAAAGGTTTGTCAATTTTGTTGATCTTTTGAAAGCACCAACTTTTTTTAAATTCAATTGTTTTTTATTCTATATTTTAGTTTTTTTTCACTTTAATCTTTATTCGCTTCCTTCTGCTCATTTTGGATTTAGTTTGTGCTTGTTTTTCTTGATCTTCCAGTTTTGAAGTTAGGTCTCTGGTTTGAAATCTTTCTTCTTCTTTTTTTAAAATATATTTTTTATTGAAGTATATCATTCATACATGAACTTGCATAAACAATACGTGTATAGCAAAGGTTGTGAACTTACAAAATAAACAAACATGGCGGTGGACTTGACCCAGTGGTTAGGGCATCCGTCTACCACATGGGAGGTCCGCGGTTCAAACCCCAGGCCTCCTTGACCCGTGTGGAGCTGGAACACGTGCAGTGCTGATGCGCACAAGGAGTGCCCTGCCACACAGGGGTGTCCCCTGAGTAGGGGAGCCCCATGCGCAAGGAGTGCGCCCCATAAGGAGAGCCGCCCAGCACAAAAGAAAGTGCAGCCTGCCCAGGAATGGTGCTGCACACACAGAGAACTGACACAACAAGATGACACAACAAAAAGAAACACAAATTCCCATGCCGCTGACAACAACAGAAGCAGACAAAGAAGACGTAGCAAATAGACACAGAGAACAGACGACCGGGGCAGGAGGGGCGGGGAAGGGGAGAGAAATAAATAAATAAATAAATCTTTTAAAAAAACAAAACAAAAACAAAACAAAAAAACCCCAAAATAAATATAATATTATACAGGGTTTCATACATCACCTGTCCCCCAACACTTTGCATTGTTGTGAAATCTTTCTTCTTTTTTAATGTAAGCATTTAGAGCTATAAATTTCCCCCTCAGCAATGCTTTTGCTGTATACCATAACTTTTTAATAAATATTTATTATTATTTTTAAATTAATTTAACCCCCCTGCTGTGTTTTTTGCACTTGCGCTCTCCTCTCTGTGTCCATTCACTGTCTACTCTCTGTGTCTGTCTTCTTGTCTTCTCTTTTTGGAGGTACTGGGAACTGATCCCGGAATCCTTGATGTGGGAGAGAGACACTAATTGCTTGAGCCACCTTGGCTCCCTGATTCGCTGCGTCTCCCATTGTCCCTCCTCTGTGTCACCTTTGTTGCATCATCTTGTTACATGAGCTGTGTGGGCCAGCTCACTTTTACCAGGAGGCCCCAGGAATGGAACCTGGGACCTCCTATATGGTAGACAGGAGCTCAGTCACTTGAGCCACATCTGCTTCCCCCTATAAGTTTTGGTATATTGTATTTTCATTCACCTGAAGATATCTCCTAATTTCCATTATAAATTCCTTTTTAACCTGTTGGTTGCTTAAGAATATATTGTATAATTTCCACATATTTGTGTATTTTCTAGTTTATTGAAACGAATGAAACCAGTGATTTCTAATTTCATTCCACCGTGGCCAGAGAAGTTACATTGAATGATTTCAATATTTTTAAATTTAGTAAGACTTGTTTTGTGACCCAAGATCTGGTATATCTTGGAAAATGATCCATGTACACTCAAAAAGAATGTTTGTACTGTGGCTGTTGGGTGAAATGTTGTATATATGCCTGTTATGTCTGTTTGGTTTAGAGTATTGTTCAAGTCTTGTATTTCCTTATTGATCTTCTGTCTAGATGTTCTATCCATTATTGAAAATGGTCTATTAAAGTCTCCTACTATTAATATACAACTGTCATTATCTCCCTTCAAGATGTCAGTATTTGCTTCATATAGTTTGGAGCTCTGCTGTTAGGTGCCTCTAAATTCATAACTCTAATGTCTTCTGTTGAATTAATCCATTTATTAATATACAATGACCTTTTTCTCTCATACATGTTTTTGACTTAAAGTCTATTTTATGTGATATTACTATAGCTATCCTGGCTATAGTAACTAAAATACTATTGCATGTTTTATATATATATATATATTTCATCCTTTCACTTTCAACCTCTTGTGTCTTTGCTTTTTTTTTTTTAAAGATATATTTATTTATTTAATTTCCCGCCCCTCTCCCCCAGTTGTCTGTTCTCTGTGTCTATTTGCTGCGTCTTGTTTCTTTGTCCGCTTCTGTTGTCGTCAGTGGCACGGGAAGTGTGGGCGGCGCCATTCCTGGGCAGGCTGTACATTTCTTTCACGCTGGGCGGCTGTCCTTAGGGGTGCACTCCTTGCGCGTGGGGGTCCCCTCCGCGGGGGACACCCCTGCGTGGTGCGGCACTCCTTGCGCGCATCAGCACTGCGCATGGGCCAGCTCCACACGGATCAAGGAGACCCAGGGTTTGAGCCAGGGACCTCCCATGTGGTAGACGGCCGCCCTAACCACTGGGCCAAGTCCGTTTCCCGTGTCTTTGCTCTAAGGTGAGTCACTTCCAGACATCATGCTTTTTTATCTATTCTGCTGATCTCTGCCTTTTGACTGGAGAGTTTAATCCATTTTCAATTAAAGTCATTACTAATAATGCAGGGGTTTGTTCTGGAATTTTGCTATTTAGTTTTTATAAGGCTTATACATTTTTTGTCTCTCTTCCATTAATGCCTACCTTCATGTTTGATTTTTTTTTGTATTGTACCATATTGAGTCTCTTCTCATTTCTGTCTGAATATATTTTTTCATATATTTTCCTGTGGTTACCATGGGGTTAAAATTTAACATCCTAAATATATAACAATCATTTGATTTGATACTAACTTGACTTCCATTGCCTAACATATACTGTTCCTATACCCTGTGACCTCCCCCCACCTTTTTTGGATTTGTTACAAATTATATCTTTGAATGGTGAATGCCTAAAACCATAGATTTATCATTATTTTGTATGCATTTGCATTTTTATACCTGTAGGAAGAAAGAAGTGGAGTCGTATAACAAAATATAATGCAATAGTACTAATATTTATAATTACCCATATGGGTACCTCTATCAGAGGTCTGTATCTTTATGCTCCTTTGAACCACTGTGTAGTACCCTTTCCTTTCAGTCTCAGGAACACCCTTTAGCACTTGTAGGACACGTCTAGTGATGAATTCCCTTAGCTTTTGTTTATCTGGGAGTGTCTTTATCTTCCCTCATTTTTAAAAGAAAGTCTTGCCTGATAAAATGTTTCAGTTTGCCAAAGAGCTGCTGATGCAAAGTTCTAGAAATGTGGTGGCTTTTATAAAGGGTATTTATTTGGGGTAAAAGCTTACAGTTCCAAGGCCATGAAGAGTGAAAAATCCAAACTGAGACACCATCAGAGATGCTCTCTCACCAAAGTCAGCTACTGTTGATCCTGGCTTGTTGCCATGTGGTGAAGCAAAGGCTCTGGGTTCACTGTCTCCTCTTGAGCTACTCCATTGGCCCAGCAACTTGGGGCTTTGTGCTTAAGCAGTCTTCTCTCTCACACACAGAATCAGATATGCTGGTTCCCTTTTTCCTCTATCTGTCTGAGTGTCTGTGCCTCCCTTTATATCAGACCCAGCAAGGGAGTGGAGGCTTATAATGAAACACACTCCACTGACATAATCCAGTTAAATGGGTCTCATACCCACGGGAATGAATTGGTTTGAAAACATATTTCTCTTTTTGGGATTCATTAAATAATTTAAAACTGCAACATACAATATTCTTGATTTGCAATTTTTTTCTTTCAGCACTTTAAGTACTTCAACCCACTATCTTCTTGCTGCCATGGTTTCTGATGCGAGATTGGCACTTAATGGAATTGGGACTTCCTTGTACATAATACATTGCTGTTTCCTTGCAGCTTTTAGAACTCTTCTTCTTGTCCTTTGCATTTCACAGTTTGTCAGTATGTGATGGGGCATCTTTTTCTACAAGTTTATCCTGTTTGGTGTCCTCTGGGCTTCTGGGATTTGCATATTCATGTCCTTTGCTGTGTTTGGGAAGTTTTCTGTCAGTATTTCTTTAAACATTCCTTCTATCCCTTTCTGTCTTCTCTTCTCCATCTCCTGTTTTGCATATATTGGTACACTTGATAATCTCCCAGAGGTCTCTTAAGCTGTTTTTACATTTCTGTTTTCATTCTGCTCCATAGACTGACTCATTTCAATTGGTCAATTATATTGCCTTCAGGTTCACTAATTGCTTCAGTATGCTGTTGAAACCGTCTTGAGCATTTTTCATCTCAGTTACTGTGGTGCTCTTCAACTCCAGTAGGTCTTTTTTTTTTTCTTACCCTCTCCCTGCCTTGTCCTGCTGTTTTTGCTGTCTGTGTCCATTCACACTGTGATCTTCTGTATCTTTTTCTGTTTTAGTTACCTCTTCTTATCTTTCTCCTCTAGGATTCACCAGGATTTGATCCTGGGGACCTCTGATGTAGAGACAGTTTCCCTATCAATTGCGCCACCTCAGTTCCTGGTCTCTGCTGCACTTTACCTTGGCTTTCTCTTTCGTCTCTCTTTTGCTGCGCCATCATCTTGCTGCGTGACTCACTTGTACTGGCACTGGCTCACCATGCAGGCACTCGGCTCGCCGCATGGCCACTTGGTTCACCGCATAGACACTGGCTCATCACGTGGGCACTACACGGGCACTCAGCTTGCCATGAAGGCACTCGTGTGGGCACTCAGCTCACCACGTGGGCACTGGCTTGCCACATGGACACTCAGGTGGGCACTCTACTTATTATGTGAGCACTCAGCTCACTGCACTGGCACTCGGCTCACCATGTGGGCACTGGCTCACTACACAGGAATGCTTTCTTTTCTTCTTTTTCACCAGGAGGCCCCAGGGATCAAACTCGGGTCCTCTTATAGGGTAGGTGGAGGCCTTATCACTTGAGTCACATCTGCTTCCCTCTACTAGTTCTGTTGGCTTTTTTTTAGGTACTGGGAATCCCCTGGGTTTACCCAGGACCCCTTGTACATGAGAAGCAGGCACTCAACCACTGAGCCACATCCTCTCCCCCTCTTTGTTCCTTTTTAAAATTTCGAACTCTTTATTGAGATTCTCATATTGCTCACTCATTCTTTTCCTGTTATCCTTTAGCTCTTTCTCTGTATTTTCCTTCATCTCCTTGAGCACATTGAAGATCATTTTTTTAATGTCTTTGTCAGATTTTTACGTAGTGTCGTCATCTTTGGTGGTTTTTCTTGATTTTTATTCTTTTCCTTTGGGTCATAATTTTCCGTTTCTTT
Source organism: Dasypus novemcinctus (assembly GCF_030445035.2). Classification (NCBI taxonomy): domain Eukaryota; kingdom Metazoa; phylum Chordata; class Mammalia; order Cingulata; family Dasypodidae; genus Dasypus; species Dasypus novemcinctus. Next base: position 77,148,138 of record NC_080678.1, on the reverse strand, counting down.
GTCTATACTCCTTTGCATGCTGTGTATTTTAGTATATTAAAATGTTAACTCTGGGATGTATTCCCTGGGATGTCTTTTTCTTGAGCTTGTGATATAACAGATTTTCTTTGATGTCAACCCTCCTTTCAGGAAGGTCTGCCTAAGATGAACGCAAAGTGCAGGTTCTCCTAGTCTTTTCTTGGCCTGTGTCTTGTCCTGGGCTTGTGTTTGCTAGTGGCTTATGAGTTCCCTTGTTTATAGGAGTTTGAATTCACCCTCTACCACCCAGGAGGCAGAACTTCTCCCTCTTCTGATTGTTGCACTCCTGGACTTCAAGCAGGTAAGCCCTTGTCCCCAGGCCACCTGCCTCAATTGCTTCTTAAACTACTTTCATTATTTCAGGATTTTTTTTTTCAACATAGAGAACAAAATCTGGGAGGCGGAACATCTTAGAGAGAAGCTACCTAGTCATTCTTCCCCAGCTGGAACAAGTCCAGGGACCCACAAAGAGAGTGCTGGTCATCTCCAAACGGCCTTGGAGAGGGGATGAGGGAGGGGCCAGGAATGGCACCAGGAGCTTCTATGGTTCCTCAAAGGTGTGCTCACTTGACCTTCCCAGCAAATGCAGCCCTTCAAGTCCTTCACAGCGCCAATGGGGCATATTACCTTTAAGTCTTCTCCATTGCCCTTGTCTGGGGCAAGCTGGAACAATGGCCACCCTCAGAACTGGGCTCCCAGTAATCTGAAGTCATTAATCAAAAGCCATGATCAGCAATCAGCCCATGCCCAGTCCACATATTGGAGGTGGATTTTTCTGTCTCTCTCTGTCATGAGCAAGCTATGCACAGGGTCTGGGCCCAAACCGACTGTGGCCCATGAGAAAGGGGGTGCCTGCTGTAAATGCTGCATAGAGAGCATTACTGGTCCTTATCGTGATTTACCTGCCTCTCTTTCCTGTTATTCTTTGTATGCTTTACGGTGTTCTACTGGACTCAGGAGTTTCAAAATAGTTGACTCAGACAGCTCCTGTCTGTTTAATAGATGGTCTGGTGAAGGGACTGGTTCCTGGAGCTTCCTACTCTGCCATCTTCCCATAATCCTCCCCCCTTCCTAGATGTCTAATGTATTAATTTTGACATTCATTTTTTAAGCCATTTGATATTTATTTTTATATACACGGATATGGATCCTATTTTATTTTCTCCCAGTAGATTGCCATTTGTGCCAATACCACTTGCTAAATAACCTTTCCTTTTCTATTGAACTGAAATAACCTCTTCGGTCTTAAATTAAAATTTTTCATGGATTTTGGGATCTATTTTCCAGTTAAAAACTTTTTTCACATTTTTGATTATGAAATATAGATAGAAGCACATAAAGAATATTACAGAATAACATAATTATATTGCAGATATCCTTGTAACCACTGCCAGAAGAAGAAATAGAATATTGCCAGCACCCTTGAAGGCTCCCCATGTCTCCCTTTATGATTATGAGCCCCTCCTCCTTTTGTGATAATCATTCCCTTACTTTTCTTTATAATTTTATTACTTATGTATGCATTCCTAAAAATGTAATTGTCTATCTTTAAACTTTATACAGCTGAAATAATTTCATATGAGTTATTTTTGTTACGTGCTTCTTTAGCTCCATATCATGTTTGTGAGATGCATCTTTATTTCTGTTTGTAGCAGTAATTTGTTTATTTTTATTGCTGGATAGTGTTCCATTGTAAGAACATAACACAATTTATTTATTTGGTGGTTTCCTGTTTTAGTTATCACCCAAAAAAACACCAATATTCTTGTTACTAAGTCATAGTGCATATGTGCAATTTTTTTTCCAGGGTATGTATCTTGTGGTGGGCTCTCTGGATCATAGGTTATATATATCTTCAGCTTTCATAGATAAGACCTAATAGTTTTCCCAAATCGTTATACCAGTTTACACTCCTACCACCAGGGTATGAGCATTCCCATTGTGTCCCATCCTCAGTTCTTGGTATTATCAGATTTTAAAAATTTTTAGCCATCTGGTAGGTAGATTACAAATATCTCATGGTAGTTTTAATTTAAATTTCCTGTTTGTTAATGAGGTTGACCATATTTTGGTATGTTTATTGGTTTTTTCTTTTTTTTCCCTCCCCCCTCCCACCCCCCCCGCCCTGCTATTTTTGCTGTCTATGTCCATTTGCTTGTGATCTTCTGTATCTGTTTCTCTTTTTGTCTTGTCTTCTCATTTTTTCTCCTCTAGGATTCAGTGGGATTTGAATCTGGGGACCTTTGATGTGGAGAGAGGTTCCCTGTCAATTGCGCCACCTCAGTTCCTGGTCTTTGCTGTGCTTCACCTTGACTCTCCCCTTTGTCTCGCTTTTGTTGCATCATCATCTTGCTGCGTGACTCACTTGTGTAGGCACTCGGCTTGCCATGCAGGCACTGGGCTCGCCATGTGGGCACTTGGCTTGCCGCATGGGCATGCTTTTTCTTTTTCTTTTTTTATCAGGATGCCCCAGGGATCGAACCCGAGTCCTCCATATGGTAGGTGGAAGCCCTATCACTTGAGCCTCATCCACTTCCCTTTATTGGCTATTTTTGTGTCTCTCTTTTTTTTTATGAAAGGCCTTTTCAACTCCATTATCCATTTTTTAAAATTGGGCTTTCCTTTTGCTTATTGATTTGTGGGAGTTATAAATACAAGGCACTTGTTATATTTGTTACAAACATTGTCTCTTCCTAAGTCTTTTCACTTTCTTTTCCATGTCTTTTAATTTAAAAAATATAGCTGAATTTAACACTTTTTTTGTTATGATTTATGTATTTTACCTCTTGCTTTAACAATTTTTTTTTCATTCTCCAAGTTCCTGAAGGCAGTCTACGTTATCTTTGAAAACATTTATAATTTTGTCTTTCACATTTAGGTGTTTAATATATCTGGAATTTATTTTTGTGTATGGTGTGAGGTAGGTGTGAAAAATATTTTATTTTTTTCCTGTATGGGTAATTAGTTGGCCCATTGCCATTTGTTGAGAAGACCATGGGGAAGCAGATGTGGCTCAAGCAATTGGGCTCCCATCTACTATATGGGGGATCCCAGGTTTGGTTCCTGGGCCTCCTGGTGAAGGCAAGTTGGCCCCGTGGAGAGCTGGTGCAACAGGATGATGCAACAACAAAAAAAGACACAGAGGAAAAAACAATGAGAGTCACAACATACCAGGGGACTGAGGTGGCTCAAGTGATTGAGTGCCTCTCTCCCATGTTGGAAGGTCCTGGATCGGTTCCCGGTGCCTCCTAAAGAGAAGAAGACAAGCAGACACAGAAGAATGTGCAGCAAATGGACACAGAGAGCAGACAGCAAGTGCAAGATGCAAGGGTGGGAGATAGATAAATTTTTAAGAAGATTAAAAAAAAAGAAAAGACCATGCTTTCCCCATGATCTCCAATGTCACCCCTCTCACATGTCAAGTATCCATATGTGACTGGCTGTTTCTGAGCTCTCTATTCTACTGCATTTGCCATTTGTTTTTCCTTCACCAATGCCACTCTGTCTTAATCATTATTTTTTATGTAACATCTTAATCTTTATTATACAAAGTTTGCCATATAATTTCCCAAAATATTTTTATTGTAATATTGTTCCAAAACAGTTCATACAAACTTAGCAAAAAAGTCAGTGCCTTCTGAAAAGACAAACAGAGAGCAGACTGCGAGCTCAAACAATGATGGGGCAGGGGGAGAGGAAGAAAGAAAGAAAAATAATCTTAAAAAAAAAAAACAAACCAAAAAAAAACCCCCAAAAACAAACGATGAGCAAGCAGATGACGGAGCCGTGGCGGGTGGGGAACAGGCTATGATGACTGCATGTCTGGTATCCATTCCGAACTTCTTTAAGAAATACCTCTGGAGGGTAATTTTGGTTTGTATGCATATTGCCACAATAAAAAGTTTTAAAAAAAAGAGCACGGTGTGATGGGATATATATTGACTGTAGCCATCTTTGGAAAATTTTACCACAAGAGTATTTTTAGGAATTTCCTGTTTTCTTGGGAAAATAGGAACAACTGGTTAGCAGACACAAGAAATACCCTGCATTTAAAAGAAGAAAGTTTGATGTAAATCCTGAACTTTGTTTTTTAACATGCTATAAAGTTTAATTTTCCATTTTATTGTGTCCCCCCCCCCCCCCCCCAGCAGGTAGTATTTCTTCCATCTTTAAGGACTCAGCTCCTTACGAAGGCTACGGCGGAGGTCGTGGAGCAGCACCTGCAGGTCTAAATCGGGGCGGGGTGTTCGGTCCTTCCGGGCTTCGGGAGCCGGGCTTCTGACCCCCTTGCTGTGAATGGCACACCTCAACCAGCAGTAATGTAATTTCACATACAGTGTAGGAAGCACGTAAGCGTCGAAGTCACTTGCTTCGGAAATGCCCCTGACGGCTGCGGCCTCTGCTCTGTTTTGAATGACGAACCTCTTAATGGCCTTATCCTTGGGCACGCAGCGGGCGCAGTTCATGCAGCGAATAGGCTGCACGTGGCCGCGGCCCTTTTTGGCACGACTGTTGTCCCTTCTTTTCTTTGTCATCTTGGAAGCAAGCATGGAAAAGACTGAACCAATTTTTAATGGCGGGAAGGCAACACGTCATTGAACCATCATCATCAAGCATATGGAAGTGCTTACAGACCCTCCCCAAAGTGTTCTTAGTCTATTGAACCAGAAAATATTTTCAAGGAACCAGAAACATTTAAGTGTCAGCTTTCAGGGCTACTGTGGTCTGCCAAGCACACTCTGCAAAGTAGACAACCAAATTGGATCTGTTCCGTAGTTGTTGCGTCACTCTGAAGGTGAAACAGAGCTGCTTAGCTCTGCCCTTCTGGGGCAGAGTCTTGAAGGCATTGTTTCCTGATACTGCCCAATGCTTCTGGGAGGCTAGAGGGCCACTGTCAGCGATGCATGGTCTAAGACTTGGTGCATTTGAGTAATGAGTTAAGGTTCTTAGAATACCTTTAGGCCAAGTTATTTTAAGTTACAACAGTTTGTGAATTTCATCAAAATTTAGCTCTCTAGCTAAAATAATGGTTTCAGCATAAAAGAAAAGAAGAGGTAAGTTAAAAGTGAACACCTGTTCTTCTAAAATTGCTCTACTGCAGGTACTAGCCCTAGAGAGTTGGACAGATGGTTTTGTGTTTCTAAGCCTGACCTTAGCAGCCCTTCATCAATCTTGGGCTGATTGATTCTCAGGAAAGAGGAGACTCTGGCTTTCCAGGGTACCCAAGACACCTTTGATTTAGTTACTACCTGAAGACCAATTAATTAGCCCACGGTGATTCTCTCAGGTTTTCCTAACGAAGCTAAGAAACCCTGGGCACAGCCTGGCTGGGGCAGCTTTTTACTAACTCATTAATTACTGCCACCCTAGATACAGATAACCCTGAAAGATAAAGAAAAAAAGTATCATTTTTCACAAAGAAAGAAAGGCGGTCTCTAAGCCCTGCAGCCATCTTGTGCTGTGATTCCTGCAGTCAAGGGGTTCCCCAGCTTTAAAAAACTGCTCTTACAAGACTGAAATGACCAACCGCTTCCTCTACCGCATCTTTACTTACGGCTGCTGATGGGAGCTTGTTAATGGGCAGGAGAATTTGACTTGTGACTATCAGGCACTTTTTTTTTTCTTTTCTAGATTTTGGGGCTTTAAGTTATTTTAAAGTCAAACAGGGTTATATTGGTCTTTTATGATATAGAATTCATTTATAGTTAACTCAGTTATCCACTTGATGGATTATCTGGGGATCTCACTAACTCTTCTCCCCAACACGAGGCTGGCTTTCCCTCTTTCTCCTTGTGCCTTACCCCATTTCTCTCCCATTTACTTCTTGGAGTTTTTGGTCTTCATGATTCCTACCTTGGCTAAATTAGAAAGAGTCAGGTCCAGTACTGGGGTTGTAATGTCTGTGTGATGAGTGGTAATTAAGGAGAAATAATAGAACAGCATACCAATGTTTAAAGATTAGCTGTTCTATGACTCTGAACCCCTTAGGAGGATAACCAAAAATTGACTTTCACTATTCAAAACTTCCCTCTCTGTAAGAGATGCTATTTATTTTGCTTGTGTACATTAAATTTATTTTTATTATAGAAAATTTCAAACATACACAAAAGCAAAGCAAATACTAAAATTACCCCCATATATCCACCACGAAGTTTCAATAGTTATCAACTTGTGACAAATTTTGTTTCATATATATCCTCTACAATCCTATCCCCTGCTGGATTATTTTGAAGCAAATCTCAGACATCATATTTTTCTCCATTAATACTTAAATGTATATTTCTAAAAGATGAGTCTCATTTTCATTTTCCCTTTTAATAACATAGCCACAATACCTTTTTATACCTCTAAAAACAAATAATTCCTTTGGTAATGTAAAATATCTAGTCAGTTTAGGTTTTCTTGATTATTTCATAATTTTTTTTCTTTATTTTTAAAGAAGTTTTAAGATTACCTAAGTGTTACATCAAAAATTTAGAGGGGAAGTGGGTATGGCTCAAGTGATAGGGCTTCTGCCTACCATATGGGAGGACCCAGGTTTGATCCCTGGGGCCTCCTGGTGAAAAAGAAGAAGAGAAAGCGTGCCTGTGTGGCAAGCCAGTGCCTGAGCCAGTGCCCACAGGATGAGTCAAGTGCCCACGCGAGAGCCTGTGTGGTGAGCCAGTGTTTATGCAAGTGAGTCACACAGCAAGATGATGACGCAACAAGAGAGAGATGAAGGGAACAGTCAAGGTGAAGTGCAGCAGAAACCAGGAACTGAGGTGGCGCAACTGATAGGGAACCTCTCTTCACATCAGAGGTCCCCAGGATTGAATCTCGGTGAATCCTAGAGGAGAAAAAATGAGAAGTGAAGACAAAGAAAATAAAGATATATAGATACAGAAGATCACACAGCAAATGGACACAGACAGCAAAAACAGTAGGACAGTGGGGAGAGGGAGGGGAGAATAAAGAAATAAATAGATCTTTTCTAAAAAAACTCCATGCGTTTACTCTTTGCATTCCCATAGGCTGCACCCCTCTCCCTCCCTGAGTCAGTCATTTTAAAAAATATATTTTTATTAAAGAAGTTGCGAACGTACAAAACAATCATGCACATGTGTAGAATTCCCATACAACAACCCTTCACCAACCCACCACACCGTTGTGGAACATTTGCTACATATTATGAGACAATATCATCAGACTACTACTGACTATGGTCCATAACGTACATTTGGCATTTTTTTTCCATACCTCCCTATTATTAACACAGTGCATCTTTGACATTGATGCAAAAATACTACATTATTGCTGTTAACTGTAGTCTATAGGTTACATTAATTTTATTTTTTCCATGCTTCTCCACATTCCCACCCTGCATTAGCGACATACATCCATTCTAGTTCACAGAAGGACATTCTTGCATTTGTACTATTAACCACAATTCTCATCCACCTCTGGGTTCACTGTGTTATTCAGTCCCTAGATTATTCTCTAGCTTTCTCTCAGTTGACATTTAGATCCCTAGACTACCCTTTCCAGCCACAAGCCCATTTATAAACCAGCTTCTACTCACTATAACGTGTTATCATCAACTCTATCCATTTCTACACATTTACAGTCAAGTTAATTAAAACTTCTACATTAAGCATCAGTATTCCTTTGCAGCCCTCTTCTTATCTCCAAAACCTATACCCTAATTTTAACTCCATGCGTTTACTCTTTGCATTTAGTTCATATTAGTGAGACCATGCACTATCCATCCTTTTGTGTCTGGATTATTTCACTTAGTATAATGTCTTCAAGATTCATCCATGTTATTATGTGTGTCCCAATTTCATTTCTTCTTAATACAGCATAGTATTCCATCGTATGTATATGCCACATTTTGTTTATCCATTCATTGGTTGGTGGACATGGGTTGTTTTCATCTTTTGGCAATTGTGAATAACACTGCTATGAACATTGGTGTGCAGATGTGCTTGTGTCACAGTTTTCAGTTCTTCTGGATATATTCCTAGGAGAGGAATGCTGGATCATATGGCAATTCTATATTTAGCTTCCTGAGGCTGTCTTCCACAGAGGCTGTACCATTTTACCTTCCCACCAACAGTGAAGTAGTGTTCCTAATTCTCCCCTCTCCACATCCTTTTCACTTATTATTTTCTGTTTTTTTAATAATGGCCATTCTGTGTGGTGTGAAATGATATCTCATTATTGTTTTGATTTGTGTTTTTTTTAACCACTAGTGAAACTGAGTATTTTGCATGTCCTTTTTGGCCATTTGTATTTCCTCTTTGGAAAAATGTCTATTTAAGTCTTTTTTTTTTTTAAGATTGTATTCATTTATTTATTTCTCCCCACCCCCTTGTTGTTTGCACTTGCTGTGTCTGTTCATATTCCTTATTTCTTTATGAGGCACTGGGAGCCAAACCCAGGATGTCAGATATGAGAGGGAGGTGTCTAATTTTTGAGCCACTTCCACTCTATGCTTTGTTGAGTCTCTCATTCTGTTTTTCCTCTCCATGTCTCTTGCGTCATCTTGCCACACCTGCCTGTCACATCAACTCACTGTCTTTTTTAGGGGGTCCTGAGAACCTCTGCACCCAGTTTCGTTGTGTCTCTCATTATTTTTTCCCTACTTGTATCTCTTGTTTTGTCAGCTTGCCATACCTGCTTGTCACTCCAGCTCACTCTCTTCTTTAGGAGGCACTGGGATTCAAACCAGTGACCTCCCATGTGGTAGGCAGGAGCCCAATCACCTGAGCCACTTCCACTTCCCTGTTTAAGTCCTTTGCCCATTTAAAAAATTGGATTGCTTGCTTTTTTATTGTTGAGTTGTATGATCTCTTAATATATAATGGAAATCAAACCCTTATTGGATATGTGATTTCTAAATATTTTCTCCCATTGAGTAGGCTGCCTTTTCACCTTCTTGACAAAGTCTTTTGAAGCACTAAAGTGCTTAAATTAATTTAAGCATAAGTATCTTTTTACATTTGGTTTGTTCAAATCAGGAACCAAACCAGGTCTGCACACTGGATTTGGTTGAAGTGTCTCTTTTTTTAAAAGGATTTACTTATTTATTTATTTACGCCCCCCCCCCCATTGTCTGCTCTCTGTGTCCATTTGTTATTCATTTCTTTGTTTCTGCTTGTCTTCTCTTTAGGAGGCACTGGGAACCAATCCTGGGACCTTCTGGAGTTGGAGAGGGGCACTCAGTCTCTTGAGCCACCTCAGCTCCCTGTTCTGCTGCATCTCATATTGTCTCTCCTCTGTGACTCTTTTTGTTGTGTCATCTTGCTTCACCAGCACTCCTCGTGGGCCAGCACTCCACTCGGGCCAGCTTGCCACTCAGGCTAGCTCCTGCATGGATCATCTCTCTGCTTGGGCCAGCTTGCCTTCACCAGGAGACCCCAAGACTCAAACCCTGGACCTCCCATATGGTAGATAGGCGCCCAATTGCTTGAGCCACATTGGCTTCCCTGAAGTGTCTCTTAAGACTCTTTTAAAATCTATAATCATTTTCTCCCCCTGTTTTTTTTTTTTCTTGTATTTTATTTGTTAAAGAAACTAGGTCAATATTCCTATAGAACTTCCCACATTTGGGATTTAGCTGATTGCACCTCTGATGCTATTTAACAAATTCCCGTTTTTTTTTTTTTTTAAGATTTATTTTTTTTAAATTTATCTCTCTCCCGCCCCCCCCCCCCCCACCCCTGTTGTCTGCTTTCTGTGTCCATTCGCTGTGTGTTCTTCTGTGTCCGCTTGTATTCTTGTCAGCGGCACTGGGAATCTGTGTCTCTTTTTGTTGCATCATCTTGCTGCGTTAGCTCTCCATGCGTGTGGCACCACTCTTGGGTGGGCTGTGTTTTTTCACACAGGGAAGCTCTCCTTGAGGGCCACACTCCTTGCACATGGGACTCCCCCATGTGGGGGACACACCTGCGTGGCACGGCACTCCTTGCGTGCATCAGCACTGCGTGTGGGCCAGCTCACCACATGGGTCAGGAGGCGGGCACTCTATCATTTGAGCCAAATCTGCTTCCCTCCCCTGTCTTATTTTCCATAAGAACTGGTAGTTGGATCTGGAGGCTTGGTCAGACTCAGGTTCTCTTTTTTGGCAAGAATTTATCACAGGTTATGTTGTATTCTGTCATTAAGAGGCATATATCTGTTATTTTGCTTGTGTTGTTAGATTGATCAGTGGTTTCCTGTACGGCCAGTCAGTTACATCAATTACATCAGTCTTCAACCTAATGGCTTTAGCAGCTTTTGGTGATCGTTTCCTAAATCAATTATTTTATTAGGGATTGTAAAATGCTGATTTTTCTGGGAAGTGGTTGTGGCTCTATTGATAGAGCGTCCACCTAACATATGGAGGGTCCAAGTTTCGATACCCAGGGCCTTCTGTCCTGTGTGGTAAGCTGGCCCATGCACAGTGCTGCCACACACAAGGAGTGCTGTGCCATGCAGGGGTCCCCAACGCTCAAGGAGTGCACCCCACAATGAGAGCCGCCCTGTGCGAAAAAAGCGCAGCCAGCCCAGGAGTGGCGCCACACAAATGGAGAGCTGACACAGCAAGATGATACAACAAAAAGAGACACGGATTCCCGGTGCCACTGAACACAAGTGGACACAGAAGAACATATAGAGCAGACAATGGGGCGGGGAAGGGGAGAGAAATAAACAAAATAAATCTTTTTTTTAAAATGGTGATTTTTCTACTTTTGTTATCCCATCTGCTTCTTTAACTGGAATCCTTCACAAAGAAGAATTTTCCACTATCATCTATTTAATTAACATGAAGTAGCATTTGTATAAGAAAGTCAGAAGAAATGCTTGCTTCTTTCTCTTTATTTACATTTTAGAATAATGAGTTGTTTCCCTTGCATCTTCTAAAGGTGATCAGTAAGTTTTTTTGTTTGTTTTTTAAGTATCAGTATGAATTCATAGCTTTTAATACGTGTGACTATCATTCATTCAATCTATTTGTCATTGTTCATTTGGGCCGGTGGAGCCCCTAAGTCTGTGCTCTTAATTACTTCTTTATGCTACCTCTTAGGTTGATATTGGAGCCCTGTCCCATGTTTGTCAGGGTGCTGAATATTCCCTTTCCCCCAGAGTTCACCTGGATTTTCTATTAGCATCTTTCAGGCTTTCGTCAGAATGAGCTCTTGCGTCTTGAGGTTTCTTCCACAGAGTAGGTGGCAGAAGTCCTTTACTCATTTCACAGTATTGCTTCCTCTATACTCTCCAAACCAAATGCTTCCTGAGTATGAGAATCTAGAGAATGTAAAAATTACAGCACACGTGCAAGTCAATTGAGCATTTATTTTTAAATTGTGTCATTTGTTCAAGAAAGACCTATTGAGCCCCGATTCACTAAGCAGTGGGAAAACAGAGGGGAATGACCCAGCTTCTGCCCTCAAGAGTGCTCAGCCATTTTAATCTTTAGTATCTGGGGAGGCAAGTACATCCTTCATAATATTTAGGAGCATGGATCCTGAGTTAGTAAGATCAAACTTCAAACCCTGGTTTGCCCACATATGAATGGAGTGACTTCAGACAAATCATTTTGTGTGTAAAATGGGCATAATAACCATCCTTGTAGGGTTGTGAGAATTAAAAATTACAATGCTTTTAAAGTGCTAAAAGCGCTGACAACTCTGTGTTCAGAAAATGATAGTTTTACTTAGAAAAATTTTAAATTGTAAACATAGCAACTTTAACTATTTTTTTCACTTTTAATTCTGAAATACTTTCAAACTTACAGGACAGTTTCAAAAATAATAATAATAATAATATTTTTTAAAAACCCATACAGAGTACTTCTGCATACCCTCCTCCACCAGATATCCAGATGCACCTATTTCAACATTTTGTCACATTTGCCATATTATTCTACGTATTCATTTACCTATCTTTTTGTCTATAAATCCATTTTCTGAACACTTTGTATAGGTTGTATATATCATGTTCCTTGAACTCTTAGTACTGCCATGTGTTTCCTAAGAACTAAGAAGTCACTTATGTATCTACCTTAGGTGCAGTTAAGTTCAAATTTTTTAAAGAATTTAATAAAGCTTATAGTCTATATCCCAATTTTTTCATATGTCCCAGCTATGTCCCTTTGAGTCTTTTCTCTTCCCTTGCTAGAGCCAATCAGAATCATGTATTCCATTTAATTGTCTTTTTTTCTTTAGTTGTTCTTTTTTTTTTTCAATTGTGAGAACACATATATAACATATACCTTCCCATCTCAACTACTCCCAAGCATACCTTCACAACATTGTGGTACCCTCACCACCTTCCATTATAAAACATTCCCATCTCCCCAAACAGAAACCCTACACTCATAATGCATTAATTCCCTACTCCTTCTACCCCCCATCCCTGGCAATGTGCACTCAAATTTCTTTCTCTAGGAGCTTGAATGTTCTCCAGTATGTTCTCTGTAGTTACCATAGGGCTTAAATTTAACATTCTAAATCTGTAACTCTTGTTCGCTTAGATACCAACTTAACTTCAATAGTAGATACAAACTATATTTCTAGACTCCTCCATCCCCAGCCTTTATGTAGTTCTTGTCCTAAATTATATGTGTGTACATTATGAGTTCAAAAAGACTGATTTATTATTACATTTTTTTTTCTTCTTCTACAATTATTTATTTAATTAGAAGGGTTGTGAGCTTATAAAGAAATCATGCATAACATTCAGGGCACCCATAAATCACCCCAACACTAACACCTTGCATTGCTGTGGAACATTTGTTACAAATGTGGGTTGGGAAAAAATACATCAAGTCAATTCTTTTTACATTTAAATTATATAAATTTTAAAAATGTCTGCTTTTTAAAAATCTTTCTTTTGTACATTTAATAATTGAAAATATAAACAATTAAAAACTAAAAAAACATGGTTGAATAAAAACATACATTTCTCATTTAAATGTACTGGATACATATAAATTTTTTTGAATCATACATTGTCTATTACATTTTATGCATTTGCCTTTTAGATCCTGTAGGAAGTAAAAAGTGGAGTTGCAATAGTATTGAAATTTCTATTTACCCACATCATTATCCTTACTGGAAATCCCTATTTCTTCATGTGGCTTTGATCAATTGTCTAGTGTCCCTTCCTTTCAACATGCAGAACTCTCTTTAGCATCTCTTGTGGGGCCAGTCTCCTGGTAACAAATTCCCTCAGTTTTTGTTTATTTGGGAATGTCTTAATCTTTCCCTCATTTTTGAAAGAAAGTTTTGCCAGATTTAGAGTTCTGGTTGGCAATTTTTTGCTTTCAGCACTTTAAATATATCCTCCCACTACCATCTTACCTCCATGGTTTGTGATAAGAAAGTAGCATTTTTAAAAAAATTTTTAAAAAAATTTATTGAAATATATCACTCATACATAAATGTACATAAACAATAAGTGTATAATAGTTGTGAACTTACGAACCAAACATATATAACATCAAACAAACCCACATAACATCTCACCCTACAACCAATAACTTGAATTGTTTATAAATTTTTTAACAAATGATTAAAGAGCATTGTCAAAATATTACTACTAAACAAAGTAGTTTTCCCCAACCAATCTGATATTATCTTTACATCATTTATATATGAAGATACATAAACAATTAAGTGTATAGTAAAAATTGTGAACTTATAAAGCAAACATGCAAAACATCATACAGGGGTCCCGTACATCAACCCTCCACCAACATCTTACATTGTCATGAGACGTTTGTTACAAACTGTGAAAGAACACTGTCAAAATCTTACTACTAATCATAGTCATTTTCTGACATTTGGTGTGTTTTTCCCCCAACCCACCTTATTATTTTTTAAATATATATTTTTAATGAAATTATAAACTTATAAAACAATCATGCACATGTACAGAATTCCCAAACAAAACCCCTCCATCAACACACCACAATGTGGTGTGTCATTTGCTACAGATAAAATAATATCATGATTGTTACCATATCCATAATGTACATTTGGCTCACGTTTTCCATACTGCCTCAGTATCAACACAGTACATCTTTCGCATAGATGCAAGAATATTATAGTATTACTACTAACCACAGTCCGCAGGTCACTCCAGCTGTATTTTTCCCATGCTTCTCCACATTCCCATCACCCTGCAGTAGTGATACACATTTGTTCTAGATAACAAAGGACATTCTTGCATCTGTACCATCAACCACAATTCTCACCCACCTCTTGGTTTACTGTGCTATCCAGTTCCTAGATTATTCTCAAACATTCTGTCAATTGGCATTTACATAACTAGACTACCATTTTCAGTCTAGACATCCCCATTTATAAACTAGGGGTTACTCACTGTGTGTTACCATCCACTCTATACATTTCCACTCTTTTAGAGTAAAGCTAATTAAAACCTCTACATACATTAAACATCAGGAGTCCACTCAGTCCTTCTCTTATCTTCTTTAAGAATCCACCACCTACCACCAGGTCTTGAAGATATTTTCCAATAATTTCTTCTAGAAGTTTTATGGTTCTTGCTTTTATTTTTAGTTTTTTGATCCATTTTGAGTTAATTTTTGGAAAAGGTGTGAGATAGGGGTCCTCTTTCCTTCTTTCAGCTCTGGATGTCCAATTTTTTCAGCACTATTTGTTCAATGGATTGTTCAGCCTGAGCTGTGTGAGTTTGACAGGCTAGTCAAAAATCACTTGACCATACCTGTGAGGGTCTGTTTCTGAACCACAAATTTGGTTCCATTGGTCTATTGTGTCTGTCTTTAGGCCAGTACCGTGTTGTTTTTACCACTATAGGTAGGTATTATGATTTAAAGTCTGGAGATGAGGGTTCACTTTTCCTTTTTATGATGATTCTGGCTATTCAAGACTCCTTACCCTTCCAAATAAATTTAATGATCGTGTTTTCAATTTTTTCTTTAATGCTGGTGTTATTTTTATCAGGATTGCATTAAACCTGTATATCAATTTGAGTAGAATTGATATCTTAATGATATTTATTCTTCCAATCCATGAGCATGGAATGTTCTTCCAGTTATTTAGGCCTTTTTTGATTTCTTTTAACATTGAGTTGCAGTTTTCTGAATACAAGTGCTTTACATCATTGGTTAAGTTTATTCCTGACTATTTGAGTTTTATCCATCATATTTTATTTTCACCACTATTTTGACACTTTTATTACTTTTATTGATACAATCTTCATTTCTAGACTCTCTTCCAGGGCTTTCTCTCCTGTCTTTTCTTTTCAGGTTCTAGCATACCCTTTAGTACTTCCTGAAATTCTTATCTCTTGCTTAGAAATTCTCTGTTTCAGTTTATCTGTGAATATTCTAACTTCACCCTCATTTTTGAAAGACAGTCTTGCTGTATATAAGATTCTTGGCTGGAAGTTTTTCTCTAGTAGTATCTTAAATATATTAGATCACTGTCTTCTTACCTCCATGGTTTCTGGTGAGAAATCAGCATTCAATCTTATTGGGTATCCCTTATATGTTATGCATTATATGTTATGCATTGCTTTTCTCTTGCTGTTCTCAGAATTCTCTCTTTGTCTTTGGCCTTTGACATTCTGATGAGTATGTGTCTTAGAGTTGGTCTATTTGGACTTTTTCAGATGGGAGTATGTTGTGTTTCTTGGACAGGGATATATATATGTCCTTCAATAGGGTTGGGAAATTTTCTACCACTATTTCTTTAAATATTCCTTCTGCCCCTTTTCCCTTCTCTTCTCCTTCTGGGACACCCATGACATGTATGTTTGCATGTCTTTTGCTGTCATTTAGTTCCCTGAGACCTTGTTCAATTTTTCCCATTCTTTTCTTCATCTGTTCTTTTGTATGTTCACTTTCAGAGGCCATTTTTTCAAGCTCACCAATCCTTTCTTCTGCCTCCTCAAATCTGCTATTGTATGATTCCAATGTTTTTTTTTAAAATTTCATTGATTGAACCTTTCATTCCCATAAGATCTGCTATTTTTCTATATATGCTTTCAAATTCTTCTTTGTGCTTATCTAATGTCTTCTTACTATCCTTAATCTCTTTAGCCATCTCATTGAATTTATCAAGGAGATTTGTTTGAACATATATAATTAGTTGTCTCAACTCCTTTATGTCATCTGGAGGCTTTTCTTCTTCCTTTAACTGGGCCATAGCTTCCTGTTTCTTGGCATGGATTGTAATTTTTTTGTTGGTGTCTTTGCATCTGGCTTACTAGAGTATTTATTCTGGGTGCAGTTTTTCTCTTTAGTTTAGGGCTTCCTATCATTTCTCCCTTGCTGGTTGTACAGTGGGAGCCAAGCATGTAGTTGGTGCTGTAAGCTGTGGAGGCTCAAACTGCCCTCATTGTGCCAGGGACCAATGAGGCTTCTTCCAACTTTCTCCTTTGCCAGGGGTAGGGATGGAGTCACAGCTGTGTGGAATAATCCAAGTTGTGCAGACCTAGACTGTAGTTGCCCAGAGAGACTGATGAAGCTTCACATCCCTTTCTCCCCTGCCTGGGGCATGGACGGAGCTGCAAGTGTGGGCATCAATCTATGCAGTACATGTCCAAGATGACTGCAGTTGCCTTGGTATACTTCTGATTTTCAGTCTATGCCAGCCAAAGTTACCTGCAGTTTCCTGTATTGGCAGGTACAGGGCTCCTCAGCATCCTCTATGCCAGAGGTGGGGCTGAAGCCTAGTCTAGGGCTGCAGGCTGATCTGCATAAAAGAAACTGGTTCCTGCCAACACTGAGAGTTTCGGACAGGCTGGCTTCCCCTCAAGCTGGGGGTGGAGCCAGAATGGCAGCTACTGGCCTCTTTCTAACTTGGGCTGGTTCACACCCCTGTTCCCAGGGTTATCTCTTAGCCAGCCAAGTCTACCAATCAGTAGCTGGAATTGGCAGCCAATCATCTCCTCCTCCCCTGTTTCTGAGAAATGGAGCTTCCAATTCCTGTCACAGAGAAGCTCCTAGGGTGGCTTGTGCCACTAAAGTAGGATAATAATCAGCCTCCGTGGCTTAGTTGGTAATTTCCTGGAGAGGCTGGCCAGGTCCCTGCAGCTTCCTCCCTGCTGGAGGTGGGGCCTAGGCTAGACTGGGGCCTAGGCTAGACCTACAATATGATCTGGATGGGAAGAAGCCGGTTCCCACCAGCACTGGGATTTTCAGTCCGCCCTGCTTCCCCTCGAGCCAGGTGTGGAGTTAAGATGGCGGCTCCTGGCCTCTTTCTGACTTGGACAGGCTCAAGCTTTAGCTGTTCTCAGGATTATACTGTAGCCCACTGAGTTTCCTCATCAGTAGCTGAAATTGGTGCCCAACCGTCTCTTCCTCCCCCGTTTTGGGGAAGTGGAGCTTTCAATTCCAGCCACGGAGCAGCTCTCAAGACGGCTTGTGCCTCCAGTGGAGGATGGGCACCAGCCTCTGTGGTGTGGATCGCTCTATTTACAAGTCTTCTCTGCAGACAGGCAGTCTCCTTCTTCCACTCCTTCAAGGATGTTGCAGGATGCTCTTCTGGTCTCCTGGAGCCCCCAAACAGGTGCTTCAGCTAGCTCCAGAGAGCTCTGGGTGTTTGCTAACTGCCCTGGAGCAGGAGCTGACTCTAGGAGCTCCTTACTCCACCACCATCTTGCTGGTTGTCCCAGTAGCACTTAATTTTGAGGTTCCCTTGTATGTGATAAGTTGTTTCTCTCTTGCAGCTTTCAAAGTCTCCCTTTCTCATTGGCACTTGACAATTTGGTTATAATATGCCGTGTTGTGGGTTTATGTTTGGAGTTCGTTGAGTGTCATGGATGTATAGATTTTTTTTTTAAAGCACATTCATATATTAAATTCTGTATTCAACAATGAATTATATCTTCTGAAAATATAATAACATTAATTCAAATTTATGCAACATTTAACTTTATATTTCAGGGAAAAGATCCATCCAAAGAATATAATTTGTCACATAAAACAAATATTTAATTACATTTATTGATTTTTCCTTCTTTAATTTATAAAATTGTCTTAGTTTTAATTAGGTTTGTGCTGACGAGCATATGCTATTCATAATTTAGTGTAAATAATTCTTTACAATACATATTAATGATCAAAATATATTATGAATCAATGTACCTGTGATTTTTAAAATTTTAAATTACTTAAGGAAATATTTAGTGCATACTTACAATTGGCTTCACACTGTTCTAAGTGCTAAGGATGCCACAATAAAAGATTCATGTCTTTTGTTAAATTTGGGAAGTTTTCAGCCATTATTTCCTTGAATATTCTCTCTGCCCTTTTCTCTTTTTTTTCTCCTTCTATGACTCCCACAGTGCACATTTTGGTACTTCTGGTGGTGTCCCACATATTCCTCAGGCTCTGTTCACTTTTCTTCATTCTTCTTTTTGTTCCTCAGACCAAATAATTGCAATTGTCTTTTCTTCTATTCCTCTGAATTGTTCTCCTGACAAGCTCCAAACTACTGTGTAACTCTTCTAAGGAATTTAAATTTTCTGTTACTGTGGTCTTCAGCTGTTTGCTTCCTTTTCATAATTTCCATCTCTCTATTGTTATTCTCTTTGTGTTCATCTATCATTTCCCTGATTTCCTTTAGTTCTGTGGGGCCAGTGAGGGTGCCATGAAATCCTACCAGTTTTAAGTAGCCTTTTTCTTGATTCAGTGGTTGCCCTGTTACTACAGTCCCTTAACTGTTTTATAGAGCTTTGAGAAAGATGTTTTTGCCATCTTTTGCTAGTTGTTCTGAGCATCTGTGAGGGGATAGAGTCCTGAAGAATCTCACTACACCATTTTGATTGGGGCAGGGCTTAACCATTTAAGTGTACAATTCAGTGGAATTAATTACATGCACAATGTTGCACTACCATCTTTCACAACACATTCATTACATCACAATATCCCAAAAACCTTAAATCATTTCAGTAGCAATACTAAGTAAAAAAATCACATGTATGGCATTACCAAAAGTTTTTCATCTCCCCAAATAAAAACTCTGCACCGATTAAGTAATAACTCCCCATTCCTCCTTCCTCCCCCGTCTCTGGTAACTTCTCATGTATTTTCTGTCTCTATAAATTTGCTTATTCTAGATATTTCCTACACATGGAATCAGACAATATTTGGCCTTTGTGTCTGGTTTATTTCATTCAGCATAATGTTTTCAGGTTCATCCATTTTGTACCATGTGTCAGAACTCCCCTCCTTCTTACTGATGGAAACCCCACAGGGTTCTTGCCCAGAGCAGATGAACTGGAGTCCACATTGGGATGGTCATGAGAGAAAGCAGGTTTATTAATGCCAGCAAAAAGACAGGAGATAGGGTGTCTCAAATCTGCCTTCCCATTAAGGGTTTTTCTCACATCTTTTATACCAGTTAAAACAAAGAAAGTTAATTTTTGCTTTTCTCAGTTAATTTAATTTAATTTTTAAATATACTTAAAAAAGTTTTTAAAGATACTTAGATTACATAAATGTTACATAAAAACTACAGGGGATTCTTCCCATATGCCCTGCTCCCTATCCCTGCCATGTTTTCCCACATTAACAACATCCTTTATTAGTGTGGTGCATTTTGTAGCATCGCCACTAAGTGTGGATTATAGTTTACACTGTGGTTTACACTTTTTCCCACACATTTTGTAAGTTATGACAAGATATTTAATGGCCTGTATTTGTCATTGCAGTGTCATTCAGGACAATCCCCAAGTTCCAAAAATGCCCCCATGTTACACCTATTTTTCCCTCTCCCCTCCCTCAGAACCTCCAGTAGCCACTACCTCCACATCAATGATAAAAGTTCTTCCATTGCTAGAATCACAGTAAGTCTATAGTAGAATATCAGTAAGTCTCCTCTAGTCCATCGTTCATTCCCTAATCCTGAGGATTCTGGGATGGTGATGCCCATCCACCTCTAATTGAGAAGGAGCTTAGATCCCATGGGGCAGATGGATGGTATTATCTTGTTTGCAGTTGCAGACTCTCTTTGTTCCTTGGGATGGTTGTTGTCCATCATCATCTCCTTGTTAGTTGTCCTGGGTAGGTCCAATGTTGAGTGTAAGTGTTGCAACTCTGTTGAGATTCAGGGCCTCGGTTAATTTAAAAATACGCATGGTACCTGGGGTTGGGCAATTTTGGGGTGATAATGATGGGGGGGACTGATGTGAAGATATAGATAACGACAGATGAGAGTAAAAATGAGGGAGTGCATAGTTGCACATTTTTGGTGGAGCGAAATCTGGTTAATGTTAAATCTGTAGTTCTGTGTGTGTGTGAACAAGAGTGGCACTGAATTTTTCTAACACTATAAGGTACAAGACAGTGCCTTATTATTTAAGCTATACTGGGTTTTTCTTATACTACATTACCACTGAAAAACATTCCACTGTAGGCCGGATGACTTACTATTTTTTGATGTTGTTAGTAAAATATGCTTTGATGTATTATTTCATTAGTTTCCAACAGGTCATTCCCCCTTGAAGGAAGTATCTTTGCTGTAATTTATTGTCTAAGAAGCATTAATAAATCCATCTTTCTTTTTATTTATTTATTTATTTCCCCCCCCCCCCGCCCCCAGTTGTCTGCTCTCTCTGTCCATTTACTGTGTGTTCTTCTGTAACCACTTCTATCCTTATTAGCAGCACCAGAAATCTGTGTCTCTTTTTGTTGCGTCATCTTGCTGTGTCAGCTCTCCGTGTGTGCGGGGCCATTCCTGGGCAGGCTGCACTTTCTTTTGCACTGGGCGACTCTCCTTACGGGGCGCACTCCTTGTGCATGGGGCTCTCCTATGCGGGGGACACCTCTGCGTGGCAGGGCACTCCTTGCACACATCAGCACTGCACTTGGGCAAGCTCCACATGGCTCAAGGAGGCCCGGGGTTTGAACCTTGGACCTCCCATGTGGTAGGCGGACATCCTATCCATTGGGAGAAGTCTGCCTCCCAAACTGGAGAATATGGGTGTGAATCAAAAGATCAGTTAAAAACTAGCTAATATTTCTCAGGGCAAACACTGATTTCAGCTCTATGGTGGCTCTGCCTAAGACCCACCTATGGAATAAGCAGGGGGTCAGCATCGTCTTCTACTGCGTGGCTCCCAGACTTCCTGTACTCCATGTTTGGATTCACTCTGCAACCCCATTTCTTCAGCTGAACATGCCCCGAAGGAGGTGACTCTGGGAACAGCTGTCTCCTGCCAGCCTGTGTTTTCCCCTTCGTATTTATGGACCGAGAGGACTTGGAGCATCACATTCTATTATACTTGATGGAGAAATGAGAGATGAACTTGTAGCTGGCAGGACAAAAGGACAGCTGTGCTGGGCTGCACACAGATTAGGACATCTTTTGAGGCTGTTTTCCAATTCCCAATTAATTTTTAGGAGAGCTTTAATGAAGGCACCAATAGCTCTCACTTAAACAATTATGGGCGCTCTGGCAAGGTGGGTAAAGAGTGGCAGACTACATTTGCATATCTGTTTACCCTAATTAGAATGTCAAAAGTTGATGGTAAAGTCTGTTAAGTTGAGCTATGACTTAGGATCATTTTAATTTAGTCCAATTTCCCATTATTATAACTGTCTTCCTCTTTGTACCTCAGGTCCTCACTCCTTCCAAATGATTTGTAGCAAAACAAAACTGTAAACAGGGCTAGTGACTTGTTTATCAGGCTGAGCTCTTGAAAATCTCTGAGATTTCTTTTCCTAATCCAAGCTATGATTTTAATTTCTGTCCAGACTTCTAATTGCATGGACTTTAGCACCAGTAATCTAGGTAGATCCTTAGAAACCTGTTCTTTATGTGTGTGTAAGGGGTTGTCCCCCCCACACACAAAACATACTGTCTTTGAATAGTCATTTTTATTCCAATGTTTGAATACAAGGATTGGTATATACTAACAATGATTGTGAGGTATACTCATTAATATTCCATATTGTTTGGGCTACAGGATTTGAAACTATGAAGGGGCCTGAGAATAAATAGAACTACAGGTCTCAGGCATAGAACTACCATGACCCATTAGAGACATTTTAGGCATGCATCGGTGATTTCAGGGACCAGCTGGTAAGCTACTTACCCAGGTCCTAGTTAAATCAGGCATTCTCTGTTTTTCCGCCCTCATTCCCTTTTAGCAGCAGGAGGCCACCTATTTAATTAGTTGGGGGCGGGAGGGCCTGTAATCTCCCTGGGTTGGCTTCAGGCCTAGGGTTGGACAAGAGGGTGGATCCAACACCCAGTGAGGTTGGCCTTTCCTCTGCAACATATGGGGACCCTGTCACGCCTTCAGCCTAAGTTTCAGCAGCAAGCATTAGAGGAGAGGCCTTTCTTGCTGGGAACACACCCTGCAAAGCCAAGGGCAGGCGGCGTCACTGGTAGAGGTCAAGGCAGTTCTTAGACCAAACAGCATCTGGTGAACTATGCCAATTGGAAATCAATGGCCCTCCCTGGGTGGGTTTAATTTTATGGTTATTTGCACAAATTTACAGCTCCTAATGGGCAGGACAGAGTTCAGAGCATCCTCCCAGGATTGTTCCAACTGAGTCTGACCTCTTCTCGGCCCATCAGTAAGTTGAACTGAAGAGTCTGTTGACAAAGTTTAGTGTTGGAGCTGGCTGTCATGCTAAACCAGGCTAATGATGGCCTCAGCCACTATTTATGCAGGGCCTGGAGGTCTGACCAACAAATACAGTATGTGTGAGTGCCAAAAGCCTTACCACACTGTCACCAGCCTGAGGTTTGTCTCTGTATGGCAATATCGGATCATTGTATCATATGATTCTATAAGAGTATGTCTTGGACTGATATAAGATTTTTTTCTTTTAAGATTTTAAAAATTTATTTATTCCCCTCCTGCCCCTCTTGTCGCTTGCACTTGCTGTCTGCTCTGTGTCCATTCGCTATGTGTTCTCCTGTGTCTGCTTGTCTTCTCATCTTCTCTTTAGGAGGCACTGGGAACCGATCCTGGAAACTTCCGGTGTGGGAGAGAGGCACTCAATTGCTTGAGCTACCTCAGCTCCCTGGTTGGTTGTGTCTCTCATTATCTTTCCTTGGTGTCTCTTTTTTGTTGCATCATCTTGTTGCGCCAGCTCTCTGTGCGGGCCAGCCATTGAAACCAGGACCTCCTATATGGTAGATAGGTGCCCAATTGCTTGAGCCACATCCACCTCCCTGACATAAGATTTTACAGTGGTTAAGAAGTTATGTTCTGCAGTCTGATAAATCCAGTTTCCACTACTCACAACCAAAAGGACCATGAAATAAGCTGTTTAACCCCTCTGGGCCTCACTTTTCTCATTTGTAAAACAGAGATAAAGATAGTTCCTATCTCCCTGGGCTGCTGAGAGGATGAAATGAGGTAGTAAATTGGTAGGGCTTAGTACAGTGTATGATACATTAATGCCATTTAATCTTGGGTAATCTTTCAGTCTCCTCATTACTAAAGCAAATACCATGCAATGGCTTAAATAATGGGAACTTATTTGGCTCATGGTTTTGAAGCTAGGAAAAGTCCAAGTCGAGGCATCACTAAGGCAATGCTTTCTTCCCAAAGACTGTCATCCTGGGGCTGGCTGCCAGTGATCCTTGGTTCTGTGCTCCTCTGACACTTGGCAATGCACATGGCAGCCTCTTCTGGCCTCTCTCTTCTCTTCTGGGTTCTGTTGACCTTCAGCTTCTTACTTCCTGTGACTTTTCTCTAGCTGTTTGAATTTCATTCTGCTTATCAGGGACTTCAGTAATAGGATTAAGACCCATCCTGGGGAAGCAGACTTGGCCCAATGAACAGGGCTTCTGCCTACCACATAGGAGGTCCAAGGTTCAAACCCAGGGCCTCCTGACCCATGTGGAGCTGGCCCACACGCAGTGCTGATGCACGCAAGGAGTACCGTGCCATGCAGGGGTGTCCCCTGCACAGGGGAGCCCCATGCACAAAGAGTGTGCCCTGTAAGGAGAGCCACCCAGGTGAAAAAAAAGTGCAGCCTGCCCAGGAGTGGTGCCGCACACACAGAGAGCTGACACAACAAGATGATGCAACAAAATGAGATACAGATTCTGGGTGCCACTGACAAGAATACAGGCGGACACAGAACAGAATGGACACAGAGAACAGACAACTGGCGGGGGGAAAGGGGAGAGAAATTTTTTAAAATCTTTAAAAAACTAAATAAAGATGCTCTGAAAAAAAAAAGATCCATCCTGATTTGAGCTGGGCCATACCTTAACTGAAGTAAAATCTTGAAGAGATCATATTTACAATGGGTCTACATCCACAGGAATGGATTAAGTTTAAGAACATGTTTGTTTTTTTCATTTCTGGGATACATACCTCCAAATCACCTCAGGTATTAAAATGACAAAGACAAAGATAATAATGATAAATTCCAGCCAAATATACACAAGCTAGTCAGAAGAATGGAAGGCTTGTACAGTGCTGGTTCCAAAATCTTGAATTTTAACATTTGTACCATTCAACTTCCTAGTCTTAAATTTCATGGGAATCCTTTAATTTAACTTGCTGATTTCTCCCTTGATTCTTATACTTTAATCTCTTGTTTTTCAACAAAGAGATGAAGATGCAACCATCATTGGTATATTTTGAATTCACGCTATAATGCATGCGTGTTGCTTTGGGAGCACTGCATGCCAATCCCCTGTCCTGTCTGAGCTAGAACTCCAGGGAACCCAGTAAATGTAATGGCAATAGATTCTGTTACATTTCTCAGGTAGGTCATTCCCAAGAAAGACAGGTAATTAAGATCAGGTGATGTCCTAACTGGAGAAAAACCTTTTGTAGCTGGGTATGGGGTTGCTTTCTTCAGGGCAAGATTCTTTGTGTCAGAGCATAGGCCTGACTGGCCAAATGTAGCCTAAGTCTCCTCCTCCCCAGCAGGCGGCAGTTCCATTGTCATGGACACCGAGGGAACAGGACGGTGGAACCCTCCTTCTGGGTGAGGAGGACAGCAGAGGAAGGGCCCATTTTCCCAGAGGAGTAGAGGGTAGGGGCCTTTGGAGAACCATGCTAAAGCCAGCATCACGGCTTCTATGAGATGCTTGATTACTTTTTCCCTTTATCTATGGCCTCAGCCTGGTCTCCATCACTGGGACAGTAGGAGCGGGTCCCCCTTTCTCTGGTATACACACACTGCAGTGTTTTCTGAATCACAACCATCCCCCCAGTGGTCATGTTGCTGACCAATTCCCTGGCTAAAGCTAGAGATGACTGACAAACTGACCAATCAAATTCTCTCCCTCAGATATTTGGAAACTTGGTGGGAATAGACAAGTGAGCTGGAGTTGAATCATCTCATGATAGTGCCCCTCAAGATCAATGGCCCTAAAGTCCCAGGTCACCTTCATTCCTGTCCTGCTGGAGAACTGGTTATTTAAATGGCCTTTGATTTAGTGAGCTTCTCCTAGTATCTTTCTCATAAATCCCCTTTTTGCTTAAATTCCTAAAGGCTGGTTCTAGATCTTTTGCTTCTGAGAAAACCTTAAATGCTACAGTTTCCTACTGAAAATGTAAAAACAAAAAAAAAAGGGGGGGGGGGGAAGGGAAGAAGATATGAGTTTGGTATAATTGGTTTGTGATGTTTGCAAATAATTTAATCCAAATCCCTGGATATTCTCCAATCTTGAGAATATCATCATAACATAAAATTTCCCCCACAAAAGTCATCTTCAGCCACAAAAAGCATAAGGCTGAGAGAAGATGCATGTGCCAAGTGTTAGCCAGTTTTACCTGTTCCTCATCTAAGTGATTTATATCTACTGCTGGTGGACTGGGATTCAAATTTGTGCTCACACAAAATGATTCCACACAAAATGGTTCCTCGAGAACAGGTGATGCAGGAGTGTTTAATGCCAAAGATCTCAGGCTCATCCAAGCTGCACAAGTATGTAAATATGTACAGTTAAGGACATCTTTTCTTTTTTCTTTATCAACTACAATATTACCTTCAGTTCTTAACTGGAATATTAGCCTTGGTTATGCCAATCATATAGTGAAGGGACACATATTTACCATTGGAAATGACTTCTTCCATGGGATCCATCCTTCTAGTCCACATTTGGGCATCAGTTCAGAACAGGAAGGATCTGACCTCATCTTCTTCAAAAAGTCTCCCAAGAATCTGAATA
This sequence comes from Dasypus novemcinctus, assembly GCF_030445035.2. Taxonomy (NCBI): domain Eukaryota; kingdom Metazoa; phylum Chordata; class Mammalia; order Cingulata; family Dasypodidae; genus Dasypus; species Dasypus novemcinctus. Next base: position 77,122,009 of record NC_080678.1, on the reverse strand, counting down.
CAAGGTGCTAAAGCTGGTCAAGAAATTCATTGTATTTCCATTTAGCTCATGCTAAAGCTGAGCAAGAAATTCAATGTCTTTTTCCCAGCTCCCTCAAATAGGGGTACTTTCCCTATGAAGTCATCAAGGGTTAGGTAACTTTGTAGGAGAGCTAAAGATACAAGTGTGTCTGTTAGGGTCAATTCAATTTCTTTTCCCTGGCCATGGACTGCAAACTTCCACCCCCACCTCCCTTCCCCTCTCACCCCCCATGGCCATGGGCACAACCTGCCCTCAATTCTGCGGGAGCTACTCAGAGAGTCCATGGCACTGCTTTAGCTTATGACAGACATCACATGACTCACCCAAACTTCCAGCTTCCTTGAGTTTTCAGGTTTCCATGTCATGAATTAGCAGTTACAGCCTTCTAATAGAGTTCACATTCTTGAAGACTGTGGTGGTTTGAAGCTGTATTACCCCCAAAAAAGCATGTTCTTACATTTAACCCATTCCTGTGGGTGTGAACCTATTGTAAGTAGAACCTTTTGATGAGGCCACTTTGGTTAAGGTGTGACCCATCTCAGTCAGGATGGGTCTTAATTCTATTACTGGAGTCCTTTATAAGAGAATGAAATTCAGACAGAATTAGCGAGCCATGGAATCAAGAAGTTGAAATCATTTAAGACCAGAAGAGAAGGAAGAGATCAGCAGATGCTACCATGTGCCTTGCCATGTGATGAAGGAATCAAGGATCACTGGCATTGGGTCTTTCAGAAGAAATCATTGCCTTGATGATGCTTTGATTTGGACGTTCTCCCAGCCTCAAAACCATGAGTGAATAAATTCCCACTGTTTAACCCATTTCATGGTATTTGCTTTGTGTAGCCTAGGAAACTAGAACAAGGATTCTTGCAGCTTATATTGCTCTCTCCAGGTTTCTGCAGCCACCCTACCTTCCATCCCACCCTCTCAGCTCTCTCCCCCACCTCAATAAATAAAGCAGCTAGGTTTATCTCAAGGCAGGTCTTGGGTAATATCCAGAAACCACTGGATTAATTTGGGACCCCAGAGCCAGACTCTGAGGTTGACTGAACTGAAAGATCATCTCCTTGACCCCAGGGGTGATGGTGACCACAAGCATCTGAAGAAGCATACTGTTCCTGTTCTGAATTATGTCTCCATTTCTAAAGCGTCACCAAATATAACCCTGAAATGGGAGTGTTCTACTGACATTTCTTTTTAAGTTCAGGAGCCCATATGGTAGGTGATCAACTTGTTTTCCTTCCCCCTGCTCTTACTTTACTTTTATTACGGGAATTTTAAATAGAAAGCATATATAATGAATCACAATATGCCTATCACCCAACTTCAATTATTAACTCATGGCCAGTATTGTTTGAGCTATACCCTCCCCATTTCTCCCTGCCATGGATTATTTTGAGGCAAATCTCAAACATAATTTTGTTTGTAACTATTGTATTTCCATATGTATTTCTAAAATATAAAAATTATAAAATGAAACCATGATATCTCTATTATACCTAAAATAGTTCAATAAAGTCCCTTATTAACAAATATTCAGCCAATGTTCAAAGTGCCCTGATTGCTTTATAAAAAAATTGAGTTGATTTATTTGACTTTATTTGAATCAGGATCCAAACAAGAGCCACATACGGCACTTGGTTGATATGGTTCTCAAGTCTCTTTTATTGTAATTTTATAGGTTCCCTTTCATTGTCTTTTTTGTGTAGTATATTTCCTGAAGAAACAGCCACTTGTCCTATTAAGTTTCTCATTTCTGAGTTTTGCTGATTGCCTCCTGTCTTAGCCAAAAGGTGTGCTAATGCAAACAAAAATCTGTTGGCTTTTATAAATAGTATTTATTTGGGGTAGAAGCTTATAGACCATAATACATAAGTTACTTCCATCACCAAAGTCTGTTGCCATGTGTTGTAACAAGATGGCTGCTGGTCTCTGCAAGGGTTCAGACTCGCTCTGCCTCTTAAGCCTCTGTGGTTGCAGCTTATTCCAATATCAGTGGTAGGCTGGGATAAGTCTCATCTTTCTCCCAAACTTGTTCCTCTCCCAGCTCAGCAGCTCTGTTCTTGCCACAAGGTCAGCTGTAGGATAAAAGGCTCTCTCTTCCCAGGACCTCTACTGTATCTGCTTCTTTGTGTAGGTACTTCCTGTGACTCCAGCTCAAAACTCCATCTAACTCCTGTCCTTGTTGTTTTCCCTTGGTGGGCAGGGACTCAACATCCTACTGATAGGGCCTCATCAAAGCCCTAATCATAATTTAATCAAGTAAAAGTGAAACCTCCAATAGGCCAGTTTATAAACATAATCCAATATCTATTTTTGGAGTTCATAAATAATGCCAAACTGCTACACCTCCCCATGGTATCTTTTAACATGTTTCTCTGTCCTGTGACTTTCCTGTAAATATATCATTAGATATGGAGGCCTAATTAGATTCAGGCTCAGTTTTTGTTGTTGTTGTTGTTGTTGTTTTTAGTAAGAATATGTGGTGTTGTGTTCTTCCATCAGGACTTCGCTCTCTCTTTCCTTAGTGGTCTAACTGGATAACACTCAGAAATGCTTAAATGGCAGGTTATTCACAAAAACATGTACACTGCCAGGCCTTGGGCAGTAAACTGAATTAGGCCAGAGATTGAATCTGACCCTCCCTCAGTGCCCTTGTTCTCTCTATTGGCACGTCCTTCCTGTCCTGGCACCTTTATTTACAGTAAAATTCTGGGCTGGGTGCCAAGTTAGCTGTGAGCCTCTTACCATCCACTTCTGCCCCCAAACGTTCTCTCAAGCCCAGCAACCTTCTCCCAGCACATACACCTCACCCTTGGCACCATCCAGAAAAACTGCATGCTGACAAGTAACTTTATAAGTATTTAGGACAAAAAAGAATGGCTAGAAGGTATGGGACAGGGAACTGGTTCCTTAATTTCAGAATTGCAAGTTAAAAATCTTTGTAGTATAAAGATAAACAGGGAAACGGACTTTGGCCCAGTGGTTAGGGCGTCCGTCTACCATATGGGAGGTCCGCGGTTCAAACCCCGGGCCTCCTTGACCCGTGTGGAGCTGGCCATGCGCAGCGCTGATGGGCGCAAGGAGTGCCGTGCCACGCAAGGGTGTCCCCCGCGTGAGGGAGCCCCACGCGCAAGGAGTGCGCCCGTGAGGAAAGCCGCCCAGCGTGAAAAGAAAGAGCAGCCTGCCCAGGAATGGCGCCGCCCACACTTCCGGTGCAGCTGACGACAACAGAAGCGGACAAAGAAACAAGACGCAGCAAATAGACACCAAGAACAGACAACGGGGGGGGGGGGGGGTTAAATAAATTAAAAAATCTTTAAAAATAAATAAATAAATAAAGATAAACAGGTATTAAAAATCAATCACTAAAATGCTTTAAGACAGCCTTCTCCTTAATGTAAGGATTCAGCTTGTGTTTTCCAAAAATGTTTTCTGTGAGCACTGTTTTCTGGATACATAGCCTCTGAGATAGGAAGAATTTCCATGGCCAGGCAAATTTGTTAAACTCAGCACATTCTTGCCTGGAAAGGACCAGGATCATAGCAAAGGCTCTGAAAATTCCTGCAGTAAATAAAGCCTGTAGATCTTTGTCTAAGAATTTCCTTTACTTTGTTGAAGAGTAACAGTTGCAGAACACACTTTGAGAAACACACTTTTGAGATAGGACAAAGCTGATCTTCTGGGCAAAGTGAGGGATGGGAGAATGGGGGTGGTGGGGTTGGAGAAGTTCCTCCAACCCACTTGGGGACACCTGGAAGGCTGAATGGTTAAGAGGTTACTATGATGGGGGCCCGACTGCCTGGGTCTCAAGAACAGGCAGTCAGGGTGAGGCAAACGTGCAAGCAATCGCAGGCAGCGTGGGAGAGCTGACTCAGTGGTGGAACTGGCCTGTGGGATGAACGGGCAAGTGCTCAGGGTCAGAGGGGTATTGCAACTTAGCCCTTTTCTCTTCTGGCACCTACTTCCAAGGATCTGATATTGCTTGAAGAGACTTAGAAACAGGAAGCTCTAGGGGAAGCGTGGTATTGAAGTAATCAAGCAATGGGTCCTAGGGCTAGGGAGACCTGTGGAGGTAGAAAAACAGGTCCTAGTGCCCTGCTGAGAGAACAGGAGGGTACAGGTCTTGGGTAGATGAGGGACCCTGCTAGCCAGGCTGAGGTTCTGGAACCTGATGAGGAGGGCATGCCCTGGGGGGGCTGGGAGTCCAAAGAGGGTATCCGCAGGAGCTCTGGCTCAGCCCCAGGCACATCGGACACCAAGAGATTAATTCTAAACCTTTAGTGGTAGATGGGACTCCGAGGAAGCCTCAGATTTTGTTCACAGAACTAGGCTGATCTGTGCTACAGGTTACCAGTGTTAGTGCCCATAATTTAGCTGGGCTGGGCAGGCTGGATATGACACAGTGACTGTTTCCATGGCTCAGCTGCTTAATGGGCATCTGCAACGCGCCAGGCCTTGTTCTAGGCACTGGGGCCACCGTGATGTACAAGGCCTTCACTTGACCATCGTGCTCTTACAGGCAAGAGCCAGCACAGCGCACAGCACAGGCTCTGCAGTGAAAGAGAGCTGGGGTGCAAGTCTAGTCGCTGGCTCTGCGGCTCAGTCTGTTTTATTGGCCACAAAATGAGGATTGTAACAGTCCCTACACAAAGGGTGTTGTGAGGATAGGAACTGACACCTGGTAAGCATTCTGTGTTTCCTTAAGGCATTTTTTTTTTTAATGTAATGATAATCAGTTTCCCTGGCTTAAGTTGAGCCTGAGGGAGAACTTCAGCAAACTAAGCACCAAATACATATTTACGGAACACATTGAACACTCCAAGATCCACGTATTGAAAATTTGCTCCTCTTAAATAACATACAACCTAACTGGGGAACCAGGAAACAAATTCATAAGAAGATACAAACAATAACAATTTTAAATATCCACAAGGGCAGAGATTTTTTTGTACTTTATTCAGCACTTTGGTGCCTGAAACCGATCCTGGCATATAGTAAGTACAGTAAATATTTGTGGAATGAATGAATGAATGAAAACGTTTGGAACAATGATATAAGTTGGCATATGGTTGCCAAATAATAGAAAAGATTATATACTTGAATGGTTATCAACTTTGGAATCCAATGAGAGATGGCCTTAGCCTGGGAATCTGATTGGCAGGGATGTCTGATCAACCAGCCACAGAATCTTTTTGCTCCTCCTCAGTGGAGGTCATAAGAGGTTAAGGCCCAGCCAGCGAAGAGTCAGAAATGATGGCAAGGAGGGACCAGAACAGAGCCTCAGCATCAAAAGACCCGGGTGTCTGGATATTTAGACTTTTTCAAGCAAGCTGCTGAAATTGCACAAGGAAACAAAAAGGCAACACCAACTAAAAGAAATAGAAAACTACTTCCCCAGGGGCAGGGAGCCAACATTAGCGGCTGGCCTGGGCGAGTGAGGCCTCTGGGCTTTCATTCTGAGCTGACTCAGGGACCGCCTAAAACCTGGATTTTAATGAGAGACACCCTTTGGGGACACAAGCCACCTGCTCACTGTGAAACGGCAGATACCACAATTTTGGAGCAGAAACAAAAGCAGCAGGCCTGTTTCCACTTTTGGAGGACATGTCCTCCAAAAAGGGCCCATTAGGAGGAGGAAAAGGTTGTGCTGCTAAGGAAGCAGTGTCTTCTCCCCTTACGCAAGGGCCTCCTCCATCTTTTTCTTCCCTTCTCCTTCCTTCCCTTCTTTCTTTCAACCAATATGTCTTGAGCATCTATTATATGCTGGACACAATTCTGGGTGGTGGGGATACAGCTAGGAACTGTACAGAGGAAGTCCCTGAGTTTTTGTACTTTTCAAACAAAGGAAAGAAAACATCAGATGGAATGGGGGCGAATGACAATGAAGCCAGCCAGGGGATATCTGGTGAAACTGCATTTGAGGCGCAGGACAAACCAGTGAAGATGCCTCCAGGCAGGGGTGGGCTTGAGAGGGGACAGTGGTAAGAGGGGGGTCAGAGAGGTGGACACACAGACAATGGTGTACCAGGGAGGAGAAGCTCTTTTGGGAGGAAGAGATTGTCCAACGACTTTCCTGTGGCCTGGATGAAATCTTCCTCCTATCAGCCAGGGAAGCAGAATCCTGTATTTTAGAAGAAAGAATTTGTCATAGGGACAAGACCATACACAACTGGGTGACAAGCTAGGGACATAAAGGACAAAAAGAGTTGCTGAGAGAAGCAGCTGTGGCTCAACTGATAGAATATCTGCCTACCATAAAGGAGGTCCAGGGCTCGAACCCAGGGTCTCCTGGCCCATGTGGTGAGCTGGCCCAAGCACAGTGCTGCTGCACGCAATGCATGTCATGCCATGCAGGGGTGTCCCCCGTGTAGGGGAGCCCCATGTGCAAGGAGTGCACCTTGCAAGGAGAGCTGCCCATGCGAAAAAAAGCACAGCCTGCCCAGGAGTGGCACTGCACACAATGGAGAGCTGACACAGCAAGATGATGCAACAAAAAGAGACACAGATTCCCAGTGCTGCCGAGAATGAAAGTGGACACAGAACACACAGAGAATGGACACAAGAGAGCAAGAGCAGACAATGTTGGGGGGGGGGGCGGGGGCAGAAATAAATAAAATCTTAAAAAAAAAAAGAGTTGTTGAAGTTTTGGAGGATAGTCACTCAGCAGCCCTGTCTTGTCTGGGTCAGAGCTTGCAGGGGAGTCTGGAAGCCAGGTCTGTCCAATTGCTGGAGTCATACTAGAAGGGAAGGCTGTCAAAGAAGCTGGGGAAGGGTTGTTCTTTGTGGCTACCATTCCGTGAGTTCAGAGTGGAGCAATTAGTAGTAGGCAAGGCGCCAGGGCTGGTCAGCAGGGCAGCAGCCAGGAGGAGACATTGGACACAGATAGGGAAAGAGCAAGGACAAATCTCTGCCCCTGCCTCTCATGGCTTCTAACCTGCAATGAACCTCAGAGCGTGATGACTCCACCTCCCAAAGCTCATGCAATTTCACATTTGCCCAACTCCAACCTGGAACCACACAGGGAAGACTATTCTGAGATGGGCCCGCAGGCCATCCAAGTGTACCATAGAACTTTTAAATTCAAAAGTTGCAGAAACTGATGATGAGATCACTTTCACTGTCATTTGTAAAAGCAATTCAAAATATGTGTGTCTTAGTTTGCTAAAGACTGCCAATGTAATATATTAGAAATGGGTTGGCTTTTGTAATGAGAATTTTTTTGCACTTTTTAAAGAAATAAATTTTATTGATACATATTAATAAAGCATACAATTCATTCAAAGTGTACAAGCAATAATATTTGGTATAATTACACAGTTGTGCATTCATCACTTAAATCATTATTTTAGCATTTTCATTATGAGAATTTATTAAGTTAAAAGCTTATGATTCTGAGGTTGTGAAAATGTCCAAATCAAGGTATTATGAGAGACGCTGTGGCAGTTTCAGATTATTTATGAATCCCCAAAAAATATAGATTATGTTTGTAAACTGGTCTGTTCCTCTGAAGAGTGTAACCCTTTGATTGCTTTAGTTCAGCTGACTGGCTTTGATTCAATTAGCTTAAGATTAGGGCTTTGGCTCAATCACATCATTAGAGTGCAACTCAGCATTGAGTCCCAGCCCCCTTGGTGAGCTGATAAAACAGACTCTCTCACAGAAGTAGACACACAGAGGAGGAGAAAACAGAGGACTAGAGGCAGCTCATTAGCCCTGCAGAGGCCCCAGGAAGAGAGATGAGCCTGAGAGTCAACAGCAGACCTTGTGAAGAGAACAGAACAGCTGAACCCAGAAAGAAACAAGCCCCAGGGAAAGAGATGAGCCTCATGCCAGCCCACAGCGGAGATCAGAAGCAGCTGGACCCTCGGCGCTTTCAGAGGGAATAGGAAGGCTTGAACCCTTGCAGCTGCCCCACATCTTGTTTCAACACGTGGCAACGGAGTTTGGTAAGGAAGTAAACTTGAGTTGGACTCCTTAGGACCTTGTAACTGTAAACTTCTACCCCACATAAATACCCTTTATAAAAGCCAGCAGATTTCTGGTACTTTACATCAGCACAGCACCTCTTTGACTAATACATGTTCTCACCGAAGTCGGCTGCTGGTGATCCTGGATTCCTTTCATGTGGCAAGGAAAAATGGCTGCTGGTCTCCAAGCTCACTTTCTCCCTGAGCTCAGCTATGGGCCATCAGGCATGTGACCTGTCCCTCCCCTCTCCTCTGGGCTTCCTTTCTCTGAACCTCTCGGGGGGTCTCTTCCCTGAGCCTCTGTGTTGTGTGCATTCCAGCCTCCAGACTCTGGGACCTCTTCTGTCTCAGAGGCTTTTTTTCTCTGTTTCTGCTTTCAATCCTCCATTTATAAAGGACTCCAGCAAGAGGGCCAAGACCCACCCTGGGTCACACATCACCAAAGCAATCCAATCATAGACACCGCCCCCCCCAACTGAATCCAATCCAACCAAACGGCTCCACACCACAGGAACAGATTAGCTCCAAGAAGATGATCCTTTCTGGGATCCATGGAAAGTCCCAAACCCCAAACTGTCACAATGTAATAATAGCTGTTACATAAAGAGGAAATTTCTCAGGTGCCAGACCAATTCTTTACAGGTATAGTCTCATTTAATGTTCACTACTATCCTGTGAGTGTTAGCATTCCCATTCTGCAGATTGAAAAATAGGGCAAGTGACTTCCCCAAGAGAACAGAGCTAGTTAATGGGAGTTCCAGGATGCAAAACTGACCCAGATGATAGTAGTTTGGCAGGACACTAAGGGGAGGGCATGTGCTAAAACCACCAGCGAGAGGAGTAGAGGCATTTTCTGAATCATGCAAGTCAGTCTTAGCACTTAGAATCTAACTCAGATTGCAGAATTCTCCAGTAATGTGGGTAATGAGTAGGATTTGGAGAATCACCTGGGACCCTTGGTGAGCCTGTACTTAATGTTGAGTGATCACTTCCAGATTGTGGGCCAGGGGCCCCACATTTTTCTGTCTTTCTTTTGGCTTCATTCACAGTTTCTATTCTCTCAATTTTTGCTCTTCCCTTAGTTTTCTCTTCTTTGGACCTTTGAGGAGGAGGGGTAGTTGCAAGACTTCTTCCCTTTTCCTCTCTAAATCCTTTTGCGGCTCTCCACCTCCACCCCCAGTAATTACATGGCACATTATAAAGCTAGAAGAACTCTTTAACACCTTGCACTTCTGGTCTTTAATAAAATGTAAGTGGAGTGCAACTTCATTCCTTTGTCCTTTGCTGGCTTACCTCCTAGTCTTGTGGGGAGTTCGTCTTCCAGAGTCCCCAACTCATACCCCTTCCCTATGGAAACCTCATTCTTCATTTTCCATTTCTCTCTGCAAATTTCAGACTGAACAGTTTTTCACCAAGTGTTTTCTTCTCTCTAATTGCTTGTGCCTTTTGAGACTTTTCCACTTTAGAAATTAAATATGATTTTTGGATAATATAGGAACACTTACCTTCTAAACTATTCCAGACATTTTATGTAATATGTTCTAGTCAATGACCCTTTCGCTCTAAAATATTTTTCCTTTTTTTTTTTAAGATTTATTTTTTATTTCTCTCCCCGCCCCCCCAGTTGTCTGCTCTCTGTGTCCATCCCCCCACCCCTAGTTGTCTGCTCTCTGTGTCCATTCGCTGTATGCTCTTCTGTTACCGCTTCTATCCTTATCAGCGGCACTGGGAATCTGTTTCTTTTTGTTGTGTCATCTTGTTATGTCAGCTCTCCCTGTGGGCGGCGCCATTCTTGGGCAGGCTGGACTCTCTTTTGCACTCGGCGGCTCTCCTTGCAGGGTGCACTGCTTGTGTGTGGGGCTCCCCTATGTGGGGGACACCCCTGCATGGCAGGGCACTTCTTGCGTGCATCAGCACTGCACGTGGGCCAGCTCCACACAGGTCATGCAGGCCCAGGGTTTGAACCGTGGACCTCCCATGTGGTAGGTGGATGCCCTATCCATTGGGCCAAGTCCGCTTTCCTATTTTTCCTTTTTCTACCCCTTCCAGATATGTCAGCTCTTCCTTCCTCCCCCAACTTCCACCTGCCTCTGTTGATTTCTATCTGATCACAGACCGATAGTAACCACAACTCACCTGTTAGGATTCACATTTTTCCAGTACAGAAACACTGTGGAAATTAGTCTGGCATATATGTTTGTTTGACCCAAATGGCTATGGATTTGTTCTTTAAGAATCCAATCTGCATTCTAAATGAGGAGATAGCTTGTGTTCTTTACAAGGTAAGGGAAGGTAGGCCATTCATTAGCCTTATTCACCAGGAATGCACATATTCTGGTCAACATCTGTCTTTCATTTGTCTAGCTTATGTTTCTAATTATTTGGTCAGGGTCATTTGTTGAGTACCCTTTATTTTCTAGGCACTGTGCCAGACACTGTGGTTATAAAATAAATGGCACTGCTAGGAAGCTGAGGTAGCTTGGGCGATTGAGTGCCTCTCTCCCACCTGGGAAGGTCTCAGGATCATCGCCAGTGAGTGTGCCCAGCTCAGGGGTAAACAAATCTTTAAATAATAATAAATAATAAATGGCACTGTCCTTTATGCACAAAGTGTCTAAGTCTCCTCCTGGAACTGTAACTAGTGACTTGTCTGATAGAAATCTCTAGTAGGTCTCAGTTGCCCCATTGTAAAGTGAGGGGCTTGTATTAAGTGATCTCTTTATTTTAAAGTTGCTAATCTCAAAGAAAACAGGAGATTTGACTTCTTGTTTTAATTCAGTCATTAAATATGACTGCCTTTGAGGGTAGTGTTTAATCTCTGGATCTCAGGCTCCTTCTCTACAAAATAAATAGGGCATATTAGAGCCAGTTTGGAAAAAATGTGTTCCAAAGAATTTTAATAGGTAATTTTAGGAAAGATGGGTTCTGTGCCAAAAGATGGAAGCAACCCAAATGTCCATCAACCAATGAATGGATAAATGTATATATATACAATGGAATATTATTCAGTTGTAAAAAGGAATGAAGTCCTGATACATGTGACAACATGGATGAATCTTGAAGACATCATGTTGAGTGAAATAAGCCAGATACAAAAGGACAAATATTGTATGATCTCACTGATTTGAAGCAATTAGAATAAGCAAACTCATGAGTCGGAATCTAGAATACAGGTTACCAGGGGATGGGGTGGGGATAAGGAATGGGAAGTAAAGGCTTAAAATATGCAGGGTTCCTATTTGGAATGATGGAAATGTTTTGGTAATGGATGGGGGTGATGGTAGCACAACACTATGAACACAATAGCACTGATATATATATATGGGGAAATATTAGATTGTAAATATGGTAACAGAATTTTTAAAAAATCCATAGAACTACACTACACAGTGAACCCTAAGTTAAAATATGAACTTTAGTAGTAAATTATAAAAACGTGCAGTCAGTTGTAAATCATGTTCCACACCAATACAAGTTGTGGTGGGGTGGTATATGGGAATCCTACATTTTACCCATGATTGTTCTATAAATGCACAACTTCTTTAATAAAGAAAAGCAAATATTTAAGTGTTCTTTGTTAGAAAGGTTTAGGAAATACTGTATTCAATAGGTTTCTTTACCCCAGGTCTTCCAAGGACCTTGAATATACCAGTTTTACTTCATGAATCTCCAGGAGGGAGATAGCAGATGCATTTCCTAAACTTATTTGATAATGCAACTCTTCTAGCCAGAAACAGCTTTGAAGGACAAAGGTCCTTCAGAACACATTTGGGAAATGTTTTACTGTGTGATCTCTGAGGTCCCTTATTGCAGTAATCCTCCCTATCATTGGATCAATTTTCACATTCTTAGATGTCTGCTAATTTACATTCTAATATAATTGGGTGTACATACTGCTGTTTCCTTTTATTCTTCAAGTTATGCTTTTGGTGCTTTTGGTGCATGGGCTATAATCTCACCGGCCCTGGATGCATGGCCTCCAAGAGCATACAACTCTTTAGTGCTTCGGACAATAGTTTTCAGAATAAGGGCACAGTCTGCTTTGCAGAGAAACATTTCTAAAGAGCAGAACAGAAGGAGCTTCTTGGGGAAAGGGATGAGATAAATGAAGAAGAGGAACATAAAATTAAACAGGGCAGATTTCCATGAAAACTAAAAAAAAAAAAAGTACTTGAGATTTTGGTGACTAAATAATCTAGTCTTTCCTGTCACAGGACTGCTGTTTGCAACCACGACTGTTAGGACTTAGAGCAACAGAGCCAAGTGGGGCCATGCAAAAATCTGTTTTCAACATCTGTCATGCTGGACTTCATTAATGTTCAATTGCATCCTATTGTCTCCATGTTATTCAACTTCATTGTCATTGCTTCAGCTGGGGATTAATCATCTACTTATGGGAAAATAGGACTTGGAGTCAGGGCAGTCACAATGGGGTTACAGTCTGAGGCAATGATGGCGGAAGCAAGTCATGGTGAAAAGAGTCGATTTGTGAGAGCTTGTTTAAGCTAAATTTAATTAAACAAAAATATCTGAGAATAATGCTGATACACTCCATATTTCAAAAGGAAAAAAAAGCATAGTTGGTCCTCTTGAAGAATCCAGAAAATATATGACCATAATTGAAGCTTGGTTGTTTTGCCCCTTCGCTCCTCCTTAAGAGTTAAAAACAAGTTAAGATGAAAGAATCAAATTAATGGTACTTCTGTATAAATCAGACATCATGACCAATAGGGGAACTCATGCTTCCTTATTGTTGCTCAGGACAGTGAATGCAACAAAATCATCCAAGTAGTATGAAATTATAGCTTATAGCTTTGTTATGTGGAAAAAGTCTTCCACTGGGAACTTTTTTTGAAAACCCCACAAATTACTCAGATATTTGCATTTTGCACATATATATGCATTATTAGTTTTTATTAGATTCAAATATACAATTAGACGATTATCATTTGAATGACTGTCCTGTAAATATTATTTTCAACCCTGTGTCTGGGGAAATGGAGGATAAATACTGAACCGATTTGCCTAAGTATCAGAACTTATCCAATTCAACTTGATATACACCATGACTATCTTGTGTTATGCTACAATAAATTATTCTGCAGAAAGCCAAAATATTTGCACAAGCCTGCAATAATATTAGGACCTACTAATTTGTTCCAATGTACTTAACAGCTAAAATCAAAATGTCAATATATTACATCATCACTGTCCAAAATCGTCACAGGTCTTGAAAAAGCCAAATACTCTTAAAGTTTTTGATAAATCTCATAATTCCAAAAGCAGCAACTTCACCCCAATGATTTCTAAAAATCTAAAAAGCTTATTTAAGTTTTTTATATGTAAGCTGCCGGCTGATATGGGAGATTAACCTCTCTTCCCCCTCCCCACCTTGTTATTCTTTTGGGGACAGCCAGGCCACTCCAGATGGTGTGTTATTTAGTGTCGGGCAGACATAGCTTTGGAGAAACGTCAACAGATGAAAGCTGTAATGTCAGGATTTTGCTGTGTCGCCCCCCCACCCCCGCCGTTCCCAGGGTAGGAAGGTGCTGAGATGGAAGCCGAGGGACGCTCGCCCACCTGCCACCACCTGTTTCCTCCTTCAGCCCTCGGTTATAAATTCTCCTCCCTCAAAGATTCATCCAGCACTCTCGGACAGCTACCGCGGAAAGGGTGCTCCTTCCCTATCTGAGTTGTGGGAAGGTTTTCATTTTCCGGTATAGGAGTCTCAGGGCTTCCCTGGAGAACCTGAAAGGCCTCCCCCGAACCAGCCAGACTAAACTGCTGAAAGAAGGCTCCCTCCTGTTTTCAACTCGATGTTGGGAAAATGACTTTCTCTTCAGCGTCTCAATTTCCCCTTAATTTGGGCAAGTGAAGAGATATCGACCGGGTTATCCTGTAGGACAGAAAGGGGGGTCCTCCACTCCCCACTGTCAACTATTTGATTCCACGCTTTATTTGAACTTACTTGCTAAGGAGGCACCACCTGAGCAAGCGGTTCGGCAGGCCCGCCCTCGCGCCCGCGCGAGGGTGCTCCCAGCCTCTCCCCTGCCGGCGCGGGATGAAGTCCTGCAAGCCCAGCGGCCCAGCGGCGGGAGCGCGCGCCGCGCCCGCGTGCGTGGGCAGCGGCGAGTGCGCGGGCACGTGCGCCGGGCCCGGGCGGCTGGAGAGCGCGGCGCGCAGGCGCCTGGCGGCCAACGCGCGCGAGCGGCGTCGAATGCAGGGGCTCAACACGGCTTTCGACCGTCTGCGCAGGGTGGTGCCCCAGTGGGGCCAAGATAAAAAGCTGTCCAAGTACGAGACTCTGCAGATGGCACTGAGCTACATCATGGCGCTGACCCGGATCCTGGCCGAGGCCGAGCGATTCAGCTCGGAGCGGGACTGGATCAATCTCCACTGTGAGCACTTCGGCCGCGACCACTACCTCGCGTTCGCGGGCGCGAAGCTGCCGGGCGAGAGCGAGCCCTACGGCCAGAGGCTCTTCGGCTTCCAGCCAGAGTCCTTCCAGATGGCCAATTAGGGCGTCGGGCCGCGGGCTCCGCCCCCGCGAGAGGCCGCGGGACCGCGCTGCGGAGCGGCGGCCCTAGCCCATGTAGTTGCACGGGCTTTAACGGTGAACGATACATCCTTAGCATACAGTTAGCAAACTTGCAGTTTTCTCTAACTCACGTCATTAGTCCAGTGGACATAATAATTGTATTGCCTTTCTTTTTTCTTTATGTGTATTTTATAGATTTCATTGACGGCCCTTGTGAATAATGGTTTTGGTGGCTGTGAAAATGTCTCCTCCCCTCTCACTGGACCACTTTGAGGGAAAACGATCTTAAAGAAAAAGTACGATTAGGCTATACTGGCGCTTTAGTCCTCAGAGAAATAATAACTTTCTTAAACTTTGTAAGTTTGTACTGTTTGGGTGAAGTTACAGTATGCATTTCTTGTGAATGCTCAAAGCAGAGCTATCTTTCTGTCGTTTAAGTGCATTTATGCTTAGTGCATTGTGTGTGCATGAAGTAGAGTCAGACTCCCCCACCCCCCCAGAGTACATAGGCATGAGTGCTCTGTATTTTTAAACTGTGTACACATTATTAAAATATAGGTTTTGTAAAATATATATTAAAACGTGGGTTTGTTTTTCATGCCAGGTACCTTGCTACTTTCCAAAGGTCTATTTGGGGATTTAGCCTCTCTAAATAAAGTCGTGGAATGTTTAAATCTAAGCCTATTGATTGGCTAATTTGCGTTTCATAATACTTAAAAAAAAAGATAAGTTGATGAGAGTAGGAGTACTTAAATTGAAAGTTTTCTGTCAACTTGAAAATATAAACATATTTTATGGGTTATTTTAAAATTAATAGAAATAATGTTTAGCTTTTAAGTAACTAGACAAATAGTTCCTCAATATTTTAATTATTTTCTCTTTTAAACCAATTCCTAATTCCTTATGAGTACCCTATACATAAGCAATTCTAAGACTAACACTGAGAGAAATAAAAAATGTTACTTTGGAAGTGACTTATTTTTAATCAGTATGAGTTGATAGTAAAGGCTTCACCACCATCAAAACTAATTAAAAAATTGGGGGCAAATGCTACACATCCTAATGATTTGAACTAATTTTATAAATTTGCTTAACCATTGGATGAATAAACCAAGCCCTTGATGTAAAGAGTGACTTGTTGGTTAACAACACTGCCTGCATTTGGGGAAATGTCCTGCTCATAATTGAGAAAAACAGGATCATGAGCTATCTGTGCATTTGGAATTTGTCACAAGTCAATAAACAATAGCAACAGTGACATTCCCCAAACCTTTTTATTATTGATTCCAAAAGCCTAGGCTAGACCAAACCTCCTGTTTGCTGTTTACAGTTAACACATTTTATTTTATCCCTAATAATCAAAATCTGTTTAGTTTATAATAAGGGAAAATGTCTTCCCCCATCCCACAGACTTAAACTTAAAAAACAAAGTATATCTCCAGAAACCTGCTGGGAGACTGATGATGAATTTCTCTTGCCTTCTGATATCTGTTAATAAGAAACTGAGGAGGGTTTATGACTTTGCTTCCTCACTGCAAATTAGAGAGTAAAATGCTTAACCTCTTAACTACAGCAACTCAGAAGTTGCTGTAGTTGGCAGACAACACTGCTCTACGCGGGGTGATTCCAGATCCACTTCACTCTGCAGGTTGCACTTCAGCTAATGGCAAGATTCAGTGCATCTGTGATTGATGCCACTGAATTGTACACTTGAAAGTGGCCACAATAGGAAATTTTGAGTTGTATATATGGTAACACAATAAAAAGTTAAAAAAATACAATTTATAAAGATTCAGGGCATCTGCTTTGTTTTTACTATTTGGGCCTAATCATCTACTTACTTAGCTCTCCCAAAGAACTTCATTAATAACCCCAGTAAGTTTGTAGTATCTGAAAATGAATGAAACTACGAGAGAATGTTGCACTAATCAGAAAAAGGCTCAAAAATGTATTGTTAGTCTTATCTTAGGTATGGTATCTCATCCCCCTTCTGGACTAAGTGCCTTATGAAATGGAACTGTGCAGGGTCTTGCATAGAAAAAAAAAAACAATAAATAGTTCTTATTTGCTTATTAACTCAATACTTTCTTGGTGAAATCAGACAACTTCATTATTTAAAATTATGGAATTCTAATCCATGCCTCTCCTTCTCCATCCTCCACCCCCCAAAAGAGAATGATAATCTGTTAAATGTTAGGACTTTAGCTACCTGCATCTGTCTTTTGGAAATTTCTGGAAGCAACTTATCTCTTACCAAATTCCTAAGCTTTCTATCCCATCTAACATACTAGATTTTTTTTTTTTCTGGAAGGCATTTGAGTGAAAAAATAATCAAGTCTTAGTAGTGATTGAATCCAGTCTTTAAGAAAACTCAAAGTGTATGCTGGAAAAATCATCAGATTATGAAATAGGAGCTTAGATAAAGATCAGTTCACTTAAATTTTATTGAGTTAACGCAGGACTTTTTGATTGCTGTTTCAAACTGGTAGTGTATCCAAAAAAATATCCAAGCTGGAGGAAAACTACTGGAGAGCAAGAACTTATGCATCTCACATAATAAGTCTGAGACCGAAAAGCAAAACAAAAAACCCTAACAATTGAGAATAAATAAAATTTTATTTAACGAATAAAGAAACACTCCATCACATCCTCTAAATTGCCTTTTAAAACATCCAGGTTGAATTAAACACTGATTCTTAATTCTTACTTCTCTTCTTCTAATTGCAAAGTTTCCAAACAAAACACAAATCCCCAGCAAATCTTTAAGGAAACAGCAACAGGTATCATGGTGGTGACCTGGTCTACCAGAATACAGTACCATTTATCTTCTGAGGGGAAGACACAAATATTTTAGCTTATGTGATCACTGGTTTTAAGTTCATCTAACATGCACAATGCAGAAGAACAGGAAAAAGAAGCCAAGATTCATTAACTGCTTTCTATTAATAGAGGCAAAATATACATTTTATTTAACTCACACATTTCAAAATGGTTACTGTAATGGCTTTTCCATTAAGATTTTTAAGAACCAAAAAAAGTGCTTTAGAAAAGAAGCTGACTCAAGCTTCCTAAGATGGAAGCATACCATACCATATTTGTGAGCCTTCTGGGACCTGGTATGCTCTCAAGTGAAAAGAACTCATGCAGGGAGAGAATGGAAAAGCGTAAGCTGTGTCACTTGATTCTGATTGAATTAAGTTAGCTATGGGTGCTCCAGACTCCTTGTGTCTGTGTGTGCATGCATGTGCACACATACACATGCGCATTGTTTGTCAGTCCTCATGGAAAGACTCACAGGGCAAAATACAGACTTGATTGTAGCTGAGAACACAAAAACAAGGGACTAAAGGACATACTTATTTTTGAAAGTCCTTATCTATCTGTTATCTTGAAGAAGTGATGCATTTGAACATAAGGCCACTGACATGCTGACATGGGAGACTTCTCCCTTAGGATTTAGACTCGCACAATGGAGTTGTCCTGAACTGCCTAAGACAGAAAGGAATACATGAACTCCTTTGCTATTTCTCCGTGTGCTATTTCTCTTTGAGTCATCATTTCCCCCAGCTTCATTCATAGAAGAAGGAGGCAAAGTTCCTTTAGGCTATTCTGCCTATACTGAAAGAAGTTTCCCTGGAATCTGCCTGAAAAAAGAAGTTAGGCTATTTTTTTTTAAATTCATTTGATTTTTCTCCATTTTACTGCATACAATCTTGGAAGAAGAAATTTTACTATGTATAGTATTCTTCTAAGGAAAAACAAAGTAGTGGGGCAGGAAAGAAATGTGAACTTTAAAACAAATCAGCTATTTATTTAGGAGGAAAATATTTTGAACATATTCCTTAGAATTAAAAAAAGAAACTTGTTACCATGTTTTTTAAGGTCTTCAGAATAAACTCTTCGTAGGTATTCATTTATTTATCCTACCATCTGTCCTGGGAAAGGCTCTAGTGTTAAAGAAAGACCCCAGAGTAATAGAAAGATTAAAGAATGTATCTGAAATTCATCTAAGTTATTAATATCCTCATTAGGACTCACCTAAGAATTCCTAGAAATAAGGAGCTCTTCTAATGCTTTTAAATATTTTACCAGTTTTTATCTTGACAGGGAGGTAATGAAGGGAGAAGGGGAGCTCAAGAAACCTAAGGCTAAAGGTTGCAAAAACTAAATGAAAATTAATCAGAAAAGGAGATAAGGTATCTCTTAAATCCAAATACTGGAAAATTAAGTTGTATTCAAATTACGTCATCTGGATTATTTCAGGATTATTCATCTCCTTAAAATACCACAGTAAAACCTGTTATATACTGTGCACACATGCATTTATTAACCTTTTGGTAGTAGCACTGCAGTCGTTATTAGTATATAATTCACTGCATTCTTACACCAGGAATTATGGGAGCATTATGAGCATAATAGAGAATCTGCCTCTGTTTTGCAGTTAACTGATTGAAACTGTATAGGAGTGTTGGAACATTAAGCAATTCACTCTAATAATTCTGTATGAAAATGACTCAGGTTTTTGTGGGTATTAAAACATCTCCTATTTTAACAAAACTGTACTTGTATCTCCATTTATTTCCAGACTAAACCAGTTACCTCCTATCTTTAGGTCCCATTTTTATGTGCCTTTTTTTTTTTTTCCAGCTCGGAGGCAGAATGAATTTTTATCTTGGGGAGTTAAAGAACATTACATGAGAAGTCTACTGGGTTTGCTGGATATTTTAGGAAGTCCAAAACCCAGTTATCTTGCTGTAATTTAATTCTAGAAATATTTTAACCAGGTTATAGTCTATGTAGTAATTTGTATGGTTTGAATGGGAATAATTTACAAAAATCATTTTAAAATATCAAATATATTTGTGCATTAGAAATATTCAATCATCATCAAAAAGTAATATTTAAACCTGGAAACTAGAACTACTTTCTGCATTTAGCAAATTAGTGTTCATATGCCTCTACAGAACAGTCCTTTTCTTTATGCTTACTCTCAGCATTTATAGCACAAGTTTCAGAGGGTTGCAGAGTGTATTCTTTCTCTATTTCTTGCGTTTCAAGGCTGTTGCTCCTCAGAGTTTGAGGTGGGCATTATTTACATATTAACAAAAAGCAGCCTATTGATGTTTCTGTAATACCACGTATGCTAATCAATTAGCCATAAGAGGCAAACCTATTTTTAACAAATATGTACAGATTTTAAAAAAAAGATATTTAGCAACTTTCTAAGCATACGGATGACCACTGCATTGTCAAAACTTAAAAGATGCTTGGCATTCTTCAAGCAATCCTTCAGTGATTAGCTTTCTGAAATGTTGATCCACTTAAAACAAGAAAAGGCAATTAGTGATGAAGAGGACTAGAACACGCGCTGCTGCAATCTAAGAAACTGTTACTGGTAAGGCATATTGACTTTCAACTCAACCATCAGCAGAAATACTTTGAGTCTAGGTTGCTCAAGTACCCAAGAAAGGACATTATGAGTAAGTTTGCCTACATTTACAGCTTCTCTGGCAGCGTTGAGTTTACAGCCGACTTATAAATAGCCATATACAGACCCAGGCCAGGATGCCAGTTAGCAATGTACTTTGGGAGTTGTGTGTGAAGGAGGAAGAAAGGAAGAGGCTGTGAAAAACAAGAATAGTTTAGGGTGTCTGTCTCCTAGACCTCCCTTCACAACCCAAATCTTTTTTGACTCTGCCAGCAGTTCTTTCAATTAGGAGTTGATGGGAGTGAGAAAAAAAGTGCAGCACCATTGTGAAGTTAAAAGACTCGAAAGGCATTCGGAATTTTTTTCAATTGGACTGCTTCCTTCTGAACACCAAGTCAAGATGCTTGGAACTGGAATTAGATCATTTTGGAGCATGAAGCATGCTGGCAGGCTGTGGGATAGGAGTGAGATGGGACAGGTTACAGCAGTAGGGGTTACAGAATATGGGGCACAGGGTATCTGGAGAGAAAAAAACACAGATTTGGGGTAGGTAGAGAAAGGACCATAGATGCTCTTCAGCTTTAAAATATCACATACCCAAACGAGGAGAAGGCAGTAGTCTTCCCCCTCATCCCATTGACTGCTTTGCCTGGATGGCTTCCTGGGACCATAACTCAACTTAATAGATATTAGAATTCAGTCATGAATTAAATGTTTTTTTCTGGATTCACTTGGGAACCTAGCACTGGGTGATGCAAGTGTAAGAAAACATATTCTGAGTTTTAAAGAACAAATTTACAAGTAAGCTTTTGGAAGGCAACCCATTTTTTACTTGAGGATTATCCAAATTAACCTGTCCCTACAAAGATCAGCTTTTGACTTCTATGGGAATTATTTTCCACAGTACAGTGACATTCAGATCCTTAGCTCTTCTCACTGCTTGACTCTTTTTTGCTGCTGCTATTGGAGAAGTTGTGGGTTTACATAATAATCATGTGTAAAATACTAGATTCTCATGTATCTATTATTAACATCTTGCATTGGTGAGGTACAACTGATGAAAAGCCATTTTAAAATTTGTGTTATTAACTATAACCCATGGTTTAACTTAGGGTCACTTGTTTGTGTTGTACAGGTTCATGGATTTTTAATTTTTTATTCTCTTAACATATATACAACCTAATTACTGCTTGACTCTTGACCATTTATTTTCTCATTGGATACCTACAAAAGTTAAATGATGAATAAAAAGAGAAAGAAGCTTTTTAACCGGTTTCACTATTTGGCAACTTTCTGAGTAAAACCTTATTTTGGTGATCGGGCCCTATGTTTCCAAAAGGCGGTTTGGCATTACTCTACCTTTCCTTTCTCCATATTTTCTCTGATCCCCATGTCCATTAGTAATCAAGTTATGAAAAGTCCTTCAGTTGTTTTAAGACAAGGGCAGTAATGAAATCTGTGTGGCTTTTTGAAACAGAGGGTTCGGCCAACTGCATCACCTTTCTCTGCTCCATTTTTGCAAGTTTCTGAGCTTTCTCTGGAGGCTTCATGAAGGCTGCATGCCTAGTGGGTATAGTGCAAACTAGTAAGTTCTAATTAGGCCAATGTACATATTTATTTTCCAGGCACACACTGCATGTACAACAAGGAGGGATTACTTTCTTCACCGACACCAATAATACATCTTTATTCCATGCTGGGCCTTCCTTGGGTAAGTTCTGTGATAAAATTACGGTGATACAATGATTCCTCTCAACTTCAACTGCTCTTTGGAATCATCTGGAAAACCTTAAAAGAATACCACTGCCTGTGTGACAATGCCAGAGTTGATTTAATTGATTTAGGGTTGTGGCTAGGCACTGGGAGTTTTGAAAGCTCCCCAGAAGATTCTAAAGTGCAGCCAAGGTTAAAGAACTGCTGCTCTAGACCCAATTCACTTTATATAGAAAATATGGACTTACAGAGAAATTTTAAGTTCAATTTAGATCAGTAAATATTTATTGAGTGCCTTCTCTGTGTAAGACTCTATGCCAAATTTCTGACACAGTCCATACCAATGAGTAGTTAAAATCTAGTGCAGGCAAAGGTGGGCTAATGTAAGGGAGGGATCAGGCAGATATTCAGAGACTGTGTTTTATACAGAACACTATACAAAATAATCTTTCTCCAGACTCGAAGACTAAAGGGTTTCAAAGATAGTAGAATTATATTTGGTCGGGGAATCAGAAAATATTTCACAAAGACAGTGGCATTTGGAGATGGACTTTAAGGAGCAGAGCTTTTCAGATAGGGGGAAAATGACATGTGGCTGGAAAGTGTTATTTGTTGCCTCATTTTCTGAGTAATGGCTGAAGAAATTTGGGATCATATTGGGGCAAGTCTTGAACACTAAAGGGCAGAGCAGCTGGTACCTAAGGTTGCTCCAGGCAGCCACTGGGGGACTGAAAATCGTGGAAGAATGATCTGGCACTGAGATCTGGGCTAGATTTGAGTGGGGGGAGAAATATCTGGGCTAGAGACAGGAAGACCAGTTAGCAGTCTCTTATTGTTGAAGTCAGATCTACTGAGGGAAATTAAGGAAGTGAGGAAGGTCTGAATTGGGGGACACAGAGAGAAAGAAAGGAAGGCCTGCATGGAACAAGACTTGAGACTGCTCAAATGGTGGAAATGAAAAATGTGTGGATGTTTCTAATTTGGATTACTAGGAATGTGATGGTACCATTAATAGAAATCATTTAACTAAACTAAATGGCTTATAAAAGGGAAGATGATGAGTCTGATTTTGGACATGTTAAGTTCAAACACACTCAGCAAAACTAAAACTTTTTCTTAAAGGAGATACCAGGGATTGAATCCAGGACCTCATACACAGGAAGCAGGCACTCAAACACTGACCTACATCCGCTCCCCTGTTTGTTTTTAGGAGGTACTGGGGATGGAATTCAGGACCTCGTACATGGGAAGCAGGCACTCAACCACTTGAACATTCACTCTCCAAAACTAAAACTTTTTACACCAGTATCCTCATTTGTAATTGAATTCTAGTAGAAATCTTAAAGCATTGATTCCTGTAACACCATGGTTCTCAATTACTCTGTCCCCCGGGGAATATTTGGACATAATCTGGAGATATTTTTGGTTGCCACAAAGGGGAGAGGAGTGGGAGCAGCTTGTGCTAAAACTCCTACAATGCACAGCCCCCACAACGAGCAGTTATCTGGCCTAAAATGTCAATAGTGCAGAGGCTGAGAAAGCCTGCTCAAATTTTAGGACTTTTTAGGTTGCACTTTACGTTAGACAGCGACACCTAATGGCCAAATATAATATTTATCCTAGTTCTCCCATGAACACTAAAAGACAACAGATAAAAATCATTCGGAAAACTAAGACATACAGAGATGAGAGATATCCTTTCACGGGAGAACTATCCAGGGTTTAAGGAAGTAGATGTAGGGGGAGGTATATCTACAAATGTGGAGAAGAAACCCTGGAGTTAGAAAGTGCTCTTTAGTTATGAGATCTCAGGATAGAAATTAATAAGGAAACAAACATTCTACAGGATGCATTCTATATGGAATGCATCTATTCCAATAAAGTTCTGTCTATTTTACTGTTGTGTTGGAAGCCTGATAAAAAGGAAACAAAATCTAATAATTTTGCTGAATAATTGAAACCTTTATTTCTTAAGGATGGAAACTATGACATTTTATTTCATTAAGAAATAAAGGTTGAAAATGTAATAAGAGGACTGTAGAGTCATGGAAAATAAAGGATGAGCAGCATTAGAAACTTCTATTTGCTTTTTTTACCCCAAGAAGCATCATTCTACATGCTTTATTTGTTATCCCCTGCCACTAGATTGTAAGCCTTCCCAGGGCAGGACTGGGTCTTATTCTTGTCTTTGTATCCATTGTAATATTTGCATAGCATCGGACACAGAGTAGACACACAAGTTATTAGTGAATTAATTTTTTCATACTGGAAATCCTTACCTTCAAGTGAAGAAAGTTTCAAATCTTTCTGAGCAATTACTGTTTGTTCACTTGAGTAAGGGTACCTGGCTCAGAGGATACCAGAAAGTTGGGCACCAGGGAGTTGGTAACAGACATCTCCAATTCATTTCATTGGCAAGCCTGGTGCAAACTGTACTAATGACCATTTCCAGGGCAGTTTTTTGGACTGTAGATTCCTCTGTCTAATATAAGATTCATTCATTCAACAAACATCGTCAAGTGTCTACTTTGTGCTAGGCATTCTTCTAGGCACTAAATCTAAAAATTCCTTAAGTTTAAGAGGCAGGTTTTGAATTGGTGGCTTAGAATAAAGATGTATATCCTTCTTCCTCCCACTTTCCCAGTTAGCATTTTTATATAGAAAATGCAATTTGATCAATGATCTCAAAGCAGTGCATAGCTATTAAAGGACCTCTCTCCTTCCACTGCTCTGCTGGGGCAAGTGAAGACAACAGTCTCCCATCACTTCGTCTCCTTGTTTTCATTACTTCCTTCCTCGCTGTCTTATACACTTCAAGGCTCTGGGGGAGTAGGCATAGGGACAGGAGCATGGTATTTTATGGACAAATGATGACTCTTACATGATTTGGAAGTGGCAACTGAAGTTAGTCACTCTAAAAGTGACTCTAAAAGATCTCCTTATGATTGGTTTACTTATCTGGTAGTTAGAGATATACAAAGTCAGAAAGAAGAAAAAATCAGTCACCAGACTAATCCAAAAGAAAATGATGCACACAGGCTGGTGGGGCCCTGTTTTGGCCACAGAATAATTGTACTGTGCAATAGCGAGCGTTTCCGTGAAGGTTTTGTATCCCCAGCACATTTTGGCACCTTATTATGGTGGCTCGGTACACCCAGGATACACAAATCAAAAGTGCTTCTCCAGTTATGTGACTTGTATGGCATGACCTCCTAATGCTAAGTGTAACTGATTTAATGGATTTACCAAAGCTACTGCTATGGTTGTGATCACTAGAAGGTGATGGTGACCTCCTAACCTTTTTCCTTTGCTTTGTTTGGTGAATTAGTGATATCCTTGAGTCACTACTGTCTAATTCCGGTCAGCCCAAGGTCATGGCCCCTAATTGCTCCTAGTGGGACCTACACATCCCTAACACAACAGGGGGCAGGGAAGCACGCTAGCTTTTTCCCAAAGCAGTGGATGGCAGCTGTACGATATCTTTGGTTCATCTGTATTGTCTTCTTACATTTTCGTTGGAATCTTTAAAAGACACAGCCCTACATCTCTCTCTCAGTTGAGACTGCAGGAGTCCCCAACTGACTTATTCAAAACACTCTGTGTACAGGTCCAGCGACGTGGTAACTTACTCCAATCCAGTTGCTTGGAAACCACCGATATTTGGGCTGGTCTTCCTTTTCCCTCCACAGTCTGCCCCCTCACACAGCAGGCACCCAGACAGTCTTAAAGTTCATCACTCTCCACCACACTCCGAGAAGAGCAAGAATACACCATTGTGCTTTCCATGGAGGAAAAGGCAGAAAAAATGTCAAGTCCTTTACTGGTCAGAGATCCATAGCGGCCACCGCTGGGACGGACGGACATGGGCTGTGGGATCTGTTGGTGCCATTGAGCTGGAAATGGACCAAACAATGTGTTAGGATCAAATGAATGCAGTCTAGCAGGTGCCCTGCAGAGACACATTCTGTCCACATACTAACAGTCTCTGTGGGAACTTGGTCAAGCAGTTAAATCTATCTGGGTCTGAATTGCCTCATTTGTAAAGGACAGCAGTAGAACCTTCCATGCCAGGAATGGGGAACCTGGACTGGTGGTCTCTCAAGCCCCTTCTAATTCTAAAACCTGTGATTCTGATCCAGAAAGAGCGAGGTTTGTAAGAAGGAAGAGTGGGGGACTAGGGTGATTTCTCAAAATTCTCCCTTCTCACTTACCTAGCATGGGTCCTGCTGGGGTTAGTGTA
This sequence comes from Dasypus novemcinctus, assembly GCF_030445035.2. NCBI lineage: Eukaryota > Metazoa > Chordata > Mammalia > Cingulata > Dasypodidae > Dasypus > Dasypus novemcinctus. Next base: position 77,096,099 of record NC_080678.1, on the reverse strand, counting down.
TAAAGGGTTGTAGACTTTCAAGGGAGGCACTTGGGAAGGTGAAGACAAAGAACCTGCAGAAGTGGAAGCCAAAAGATGGACTCGGCCCTTTACAAAAGAACTACCTCATGTCCTAATCACCTTGTCAGCCAGTACTGACCACATTCTGAGGACTTATAGCAAGAAGATGGAAAAGTGCAATCAATCATACTGCAGAGACAAGCGAAAACTTACTAGAGTTTCCATATTTACCAAGCACTGTCCAAAGAAGACCTGTGTTTAGCAGACATGATCCTTAGACTTGAACAGTCCCAGTTGTTTCTGATTTGGAAATTACCTGATTAGGCCTCCCAAGTACCTCGATAGGGAGGAGGGGATGCAAGAGAAGGGGTGCACTGGTGCTCTGGGTCCTAGAAAGGTATGGCCCCTAGTGTGAATTTGCACATTAGTGTTTTGGTTTATAAATTTATCCTTTACTTTATCAACATCATGGTTTTAAATCAGTTTTTCACAGTCTAAATTCCTCTAAATCAAATTTCTGAAGCCACAAAACTGAGGACAAAGCCTATAGTGATTCTACTAAAGAACAGCACTCAGTCCTGTAAGGCCCACCCTGAACAGCTAAAAAGTCGAGTCTCTCTCTTCAGCCCCCTCTATCCCTTGGCCTTGCTCCTCTCTCTCTGACACCTGTCTTCCTTGTATTAGAAACCCTTCTATGGAAGAGAGAAGCGAGTCTATCTTCCTCATTCCTCAGACAGGCAGAAAGTGGGTAGGTGGGGTCATAGGAAATTGCTTGTACCCTAAGCCCTCAATTCCCCATCCTCAACCGCACCCCCCCAACCAAGTGCTAACCAAGGAAATAGTACCTCCTATTGTAGATGGTGTAGAATCAGGAAAGGAAATTGGGGAGAGGTGAGCCAGGGAAAACTGACCTGGGGACTCTAACAATGGAAGGCAGGATTGGAACAAGAGTCATCTGTTTCAGGATATATTGGTCCTGAGTTTCTTAGGAGGAGACCTACTGCCTTCTCACATGTGGCAGTATGGGAAATGGTTAAAGGATTTGGCCTAGACTAAGAAACACACCACTGGTCTTTCTCTTCCCCTACTTTCTAAGGGAAAGTATTTTAGTGTCAGCTTGCCCCACAGTTGAATTTCTTTTCAAGTTCAAGAATAAGGAAAAATAACTTAAAAGCTATATTTTTTCTTTCAAAAACTGGACCTAGGGAAAATGGCAGGCAAAGGCCTTTCTTGTATGGTACTTAATAAAGGGAGACACCTGGGGAAGACCTATAACTAGCAAAGACCTCAGGTTCCAGGCAGAGTTGCTCTTTGTTTGTTTGTTAACCATGTTAAATCAATAAGAAATGTCTTGATCTAACCAATTAGAGAAAAAAAGAATCACTCTTTTGAGTTAAGAAATATTCTCCAAAAATGCTAGTGAATGTAAAAAATTAGAGAGGAGGAGAGCAGAGTCCACAAATGCATTCATAAAGATTAATTTATTAAACCATTTAGAAAATTAGAAACCTTTCTCAAAGGAATGACACAAGGACCTGAATTTGTGCCCCAGATGGACACAGTTGCTGTCTCAGTTTCTTCAGCATTTACATGAGGTTAACAATAATTACAGTGATCCCACTGGTTTGGGAATATCCAGGGATAACACTTTGTAAATTGCAAGGCACTATACAAATGTCATTTAATATTATTATTAGGGAGGATCTCTAATAATAGGGAGGTTTGAATGTGGGATTGGTGCAATAAATATTTGTTGAATGAATAAACAAATGAATAGGGTCCAGAAAATTCTGCTGGTTGTGGCACTGTTGGGGAATGACAGGCTTCAGTGGGTGGCCTGAGACAGCAGAGAATTTGCATGAAGATGCTGAATGTTCAGAAATGCAAACACATGTAAGCTCTTCTCTGTGCAGAAGGATAAGCTCACAGTAAAGTGTAAAACTTTGTACAGAAGATCTGAGGAGGCTAGGGATGAGATTACTTTAAAAATCCATCTCTTAAGCACTGAAATATAATCTAACCAATTCATTTATGGAAAAATACTTCACCTATCCCTAAATGAAAGATTTTTAGTGCTGCCTATCACATGTAGATGTTCAAGTAATGACATCACACCTACCATAAATATCCAGCCTTGCAGTGCACGACACGATGCCGGCTTCGTTCTTGGCTGACAATGTATACCAGCCAGCATCTGATTTCTTGGCTGGCTGGATGAGGAGGCAGACATACCCTGTTGTGTCCTGGTGCATACTGGAGAAAAAAAAGAAGATATCCATGTATCAGCTGGGGGCAGAAATTTCCTTGTTGGTTTAGGACTCAGGAAAACTAGAATAAATCAAGCTGGGTGGTGCTTTCCATTCCCTCCTGGTCCCCAGGTGAAGGAAAGGAGAATTTAGCTTAAAACAAATGCAGCCATGGCTGAGACGGGCTCTTGTGCTCCCCATTGCTCCAGCTCTACTCTAACTCCTCTTCACTAGGGGTATACTGACTTTTCACAACTAAAGTCTGGAAAAATCTCTTTTCCAAATAAGGTTTGAAAGTTTCAGCAACAACTCTAGTTAGGAAGCTATGGGAAAAGTAGACAAAAATAAGGGCCCAGAGATAGCTAGATGACCTGACAACATGGAGATGGCATGTCCTAATGTAATCAGCTGGGCATATGCAGCGTTTAGCTTAATATAGTTAACAAGGAAAGCAGCATGCTCTTCCTTCTGTTTTCCTACATCAGTGGTTCTCAACTTTGGCTATGCATTGGAACCCCAGGTTACATTCCAGACCGAAGACATCAGACTCTCAGGTTGGGAATCAGGCATTAAGAATTTTAGACATTCCCCAGATGATATCAATATACAGACTTAGTTTAGTGGTAGAGTAATAAACGTAAATAAATAGGATGAGATAAGTGCTAGAACAAAGACATGGGAAAGGTGCTCTGGGCAGGTAGAGGGGAAATTATTCTGAGGGAGCAGAGAAAGTTTCTCAGATGTGCTTGAGTTGAGTCACAAAGTTTGGGTAGGAACTCACCACGGAGCTGGGGAGGAGGGTGTTCCAGGTGATGGAACAGCCAGTACAAAGGCATCATGTTATGAGAGAAAGCAGGGCATGTCCATTATGGTTGAGGGTGGAGTGCCTGTGTGGATGGCAGGTGGTGGGACAAAGAAGAGAGGTTATGAAGACCCACATGTGCCATGCATGGTATAGGGTTGGGATTCTCCCCTTCAGGTGATAGAAACCCCTGATGTATTTTCAGCAGGAGATGAAGTGATTTGTTTGCATTTTAAAAAGATGTCTCTGGGGAATTCTGGGAAGATGGTGGCAGAGTAGGCAGGCAGGGCTCAACTCTTTCACAAAAACAATGGAGAAAGGGCCAGGAACTGTTTGAGGGACCTGTGTTGGGGACAGTAGACCAAGGCAGTGCTGTGCAACCCCCCAGGAAAGAGAGGAACAGAGAGACAAAGAACCAGAATGACAACCGTGAGTTACTAAACCACTGTAGCAACTGGAACAGGCACCCACCTTCCACCCTCAAGACATTAAGCCTGGATAAAACCCCTGGCTCACTGCAGTTGACTGAGAAGGGAACAGAGATGTCTTCCTCCCTGTCAGCTGTTAAAAGGGAAGAGGGTATGTGTGTTGGAGAGCAGAGAGGGTTTCTCTTCAGTGAATTAGATCAGCAGAGCTTGCTTTGAATATCAGTTCTGGCCAGACCAGACACACAGGAAAGCAGAGTTTGAAAGAAACATCTCCCTGGAAAGGTTTGCTAACAAGCACCATCTGCTGGCCAATCAGGAAGTTGCAAGGAAAAAAACTGCTTTTAGGTCTTTCTTTAGCCCCAACTCCTGGGAGAAAATCTGCTTCCTATTAGTGAGTCCCTGGTCTGATTTTGATAACTTAATCTGGGCAACTGTAAAGACTCAGAATAAGTTGAATTAAAAAATCAAAGAAGAGCTGTGGGGGAAAAAAAAAATACTAGGCAAAAGAGAGAAATTGACCATCAGAGTAAATTCACCAACATATTCAGATGCCTGGACATCAGCAAAAAATTACAAGCCATGCTAGGAAATAGGAAGAGATGGCACAGCCAAAGGAACAAACCAAATATCCTGATGAGATATGGGATTTAAGATAACTAATCAATGATAATCACATAAATCTCTTAAATCAATTCAAAGAATTGAAGGAAAATAAGACTAAAGAGATAAAGGATATTAAGAAGGCACTGGGTGAGCATAAAGAACAATTTGAGAGCCTGAAAGAAAAGTAACAGAGCTTATGGGAATGAAAAACACAATGGATGAGATTAAAAATACATTAGAAGAACAGGTGTAGCTCAGGAATAGAGAGTGTGCTTTACATGTGCAAGGTCCCAGGTTCAATCCCCAGTACCTCCTCAAAAAAAAAAAAGGAAAAAATACTTTAGAGGCACATAACAACTGATTTGAATTGCTCAAAGAGAGAATTAGTGGTTTTGAGGACAGAACATCTGAACTGGAAAACACAGGAAAACAGAAAAGAATGGAAAAAATGGAACAAGTTCTCAGGGAATTGAATAACAAGGCAAAATGCACAAACAGATCTCTCTGACAGTGGTGAGAAAACCAGTTTGAATGGTCATTGAGCCTGGTTTGGAGGCAGAGTCGTATTAGGATGCCATTGACAGCAATGAAAATACATTTATTTATTCATAATTCATTCATCCTACAAAAAATGCCTACTAGATAAAAGGCATTGTTTTGGGTGTTGTGAGTTGGAACATATAGAGATAAACAAGATGCAGTTCCTTCTCTCAAGATACTTATAGTCTAGTTGGGGAGAGGGAGAGTTAAACCCATAATACTAAAAATTATGGCGATGTGAGAAAGTGTGCCAGCAGAATATTAAGTCAGACCTGGACAGCTGAGAGGAATGAAGCAAAGGTTCTATTCTTTTGATGTTGGAGCTGAGCCTTGAGGGTTAGCAGATATTAGGGAGGTGGACTGATATGTGAGGGTGGTAGATGCTGGGGAGACAATTCCCAAAGAAGGAATGTCATGAGCAGAGACATGTACATGGGAGAAAGCAGGGTCATGAAAACCATAAATACTTATGACATAGTTATAATCACAGTGAGTTTTATGTTTTGTTAGGGCCAGTCAGGTGCTTCCAAGTGTGTAGCTTTCCAGAAACAAGTAACTGTGGCTTGAACATATCAAGATGCCCTATTCTTACAGTAAAAATGACAGGCATATTCTTCACCAAAGACGAGGGGAAGATTCTGTGCTCTTCGAGTCTGAGGCTTTTCCCATCCTAGAGGCTTCTTCCTCTCATTAAGGACTATGCTGAGGTGGTGCCCAGAGTTCAGAGCCTGAGCAGTCACTCCAGCTGCCAGCTGTCCCAGGAATGCACTTTACAGGTATTGAATTTTTTGCCCAGTAAAACCACATTTTTAAGTTTAGACCCTCAGTTGATGAGGGACACGAGAGTTAATTTACCTAATACAATACTTTTAATCTAGTTTAACATGTTGCATTATTTAGCCTGAAGTATTAAGCCAAGAATATTCTCTATTCTCGTTTTAGTTTTACCAGAGAAAAATCCTCAGCTGTAAGTAGAGTTCTTGGATATAAAAATTCTGTAAAACCTAACAGCTACAACGTGCTCCAGAACAAATTAAGTTTACTATGAAGAAATAATTCTAAGCTGATCTTTAGTATTCAAGATCCCGTTGCTTGCTTGCCCCTTTGTGGTATAAAATCAAAATGGCAAAGAAATAAGATTGGTTAGGGGAAATAAAGCAAGGCACTCACTACAAGGAAGTGTAACTTTAAGGTTACCTTAAGAACAACCAATTAGTGATAGATGGAAAAGGATATAACCTCCATAATGTTTTAACTTCTTAGTTTCAAAAATTTTCTGGATACTATTATGACTGAACGTACATGACAAAAACATATGCAGGATCTTCATAAATTCCCGGTATATGTCTAAACTTTAAAAATGAAGGTTTTAAAACTGTAGAGTATCCATAAAATGAACTACCATTCTGCCATAAAAAGGACTATTTTCTTGATACATGCAATAACATGGATGAACCTCCAATGCATTGTGCTAAATGAAACAAGCCAGATTCAAAAGTAAAGACACTTTTGGGTGGCCCAGCAAGCCCCATTGAACTTGGACATCCCTTTGAACATGGGTGGGTGCTGTACCTGAGCCTCTCCCTGGTGAAAGGAATGGTCTCGTTATCTTTCTTCCAGTAGAACACGGGCGGGGGCATGCCTATCACACGGCACTCGAGTCTCACTGGGTGGCCTTCTGGAACACCACTGTTCTGCAGTTTCTCCAGGATCACAGGTGCTTTCTTCACTTCTTTGGCTGAACAAGAGAAAGGCTGTTTTTTGTTTGAATAGTAAGTGCTTTGATGTTCATGTCTCAAACACTGTAATTCTGGGATTAACCAGAGTGGGCACACACCTTCTCAGAACATTTCTTATAACCTCTTATTGAGGCTCTCTGCTTTGAAAAGAGTTCCAAAAATGATTAAAAAAAAAAAAAAAGCACTGGGAATAGCCATCTCTGCACATTTTATGTGAGGTAGCATTTAAGGAATTGGATTGCATACATGGGATGCACATGGTTGATGTGGAATTAGATGATTTTCTTTTACTGATCAACACTAAATTTTGAGAATGAACATTTTCTAGTATTAAAATAGATCCTTTTTCTTTTTTTAGAGGGGCTTATTTTGTAGAAAATATATTAATTTCCCCAAACTTGTTATTTAGGAGGAATTTGTATCTACAGAAAAGGTCAAAGAATCTTTTTTATTTTTAATGCAAAAGTATGATTCCTAAGGAGGTTTTTTTTTCCTTGCCAGTACCATTAAGGCATATCTAAGGGTTCCAGAGTCAAAATTTTAGCAAAGTAGTAGAAAGAAGGTAAATGTCTACAATCCTTGCAAAGTGGGATTTTCTTATTCTGTTGGTGAAAACAAATTAAGAGTGAGAAAAGGAAAAAGATACCTTGTGGCAATAGCCCCTAGTCTACAGAAGATTAGCATGCTGCAGCTGCTATATCTTTTGGGGCCAAACTGATTTCCTTTTTGGGCCAAGATCAAGAGGCAGCAGGAAAAGGCAGGTACTAAAATTCGTACATTCTGAAATCTACTTCAGGCTGGATTACTGTTCCATGAGGCAAGTGACTATTCCTTGTTGTCCTAACCTGTAGGTATTGTAGTGTTTTGTTCATATCATCTTATAAGGTTTATTCATCACATTTGTTTAGTAATGGATTTGACATTTGTTGAGTACCTTCTATGTTCTAGGCCCTGAGTCAGGCGCTGGAGATATATGGAACAAGCCAGAGTCTCTGGGCTCAGAAGCTCAGTCTCCTCAGGGAGGCAAGGGAAGTGAACAATTACATAAAAGGCCATAAGTGCTCTGAGTCTGTCCTTTTCACAGTGTTGTGAAACCCAGAGGTGGATGGGAAGGAGTGGCTATGCTTCGTGGGTCCACTGTGCCTTGGCAGGGACATTTGAGTTAGGCCTTAGAGGATGAGTAGAAGGTTGCCAGGCAGAGAAGGGCATTCCAGATGTAAAGACTTAGAAGCTTAAAGAGGGGCAGGAAGAGCCAGGTATGTTATAGGAATAATGGACTATAGGGCAAGGGACCTGAACTAAATGGCTGTCAATTAACTAATTGGCTATTATAAAGGCTTCCATATATTGTACCTATAATATGCATGAAGTACCACATTAAGCGTTTAGCTTATCTACATATCTTTAGAGAAAACTTGTAGGAAATATTGGCCCTTCCTCCAGTGAAGGGGAAACTGAGGTTGGAGTTGGTGGGGCAAAGGACTAAGGAACTGTCAGAGGCTCTGCATATTTCAACAATAACTTTGGAGAGAGTTATGTTTATTGGTCTCAGCAGCAAACCTTACCTACTACAGTGAGCTCCAGGCTAAAGGAATTCTGTCCAGTTTTGTTGGTAGCAACGCATGTATAGGTCCCCGCATCACGTTGAGTGAGTGGGTCAATGAGCAGGGAGTGGACTCCGGTCTCCCTGACCAGCATCTTGTGGGAGGCGTCTGGTAGCACAGGTTGGCCATTGAGCAGCCACGTCAGCTCTGGGGGTGGTAAGCCACTTACCTAATAAACAACAGGACAGCTGAGGCAAATGACAGACTGATGACAGACAGATTTATTTGGTGACTGAATTCTTCATCCTTGTCTGGCACCAAATAGATAGTGAGAGAAAACATGGGGGTGGTGAGAAACGACTCTGCAGGAGCAGCAGGAGCAGAGGAGTTTGGAGGATAATGTCTGGCAGCAAAGGGAGGCAGGGACTCCCCACCTTTGCACAGCCAGAGCTGGTGGGTACCTGTCTGCAGCCAAGTTCTTCCATATCCACTGGCAAGTGAGAAAAGAGAGTTGGTTTGAAGGTTTACTATATATTCCACACATAGACGGTCTGTATTTGGGTGATAAATATATTGAGGTATACCCAGAATTGATTGCATATTTTATTTTATATATTTTATGTATTTATTGCCACATGAATTTAAATTGAACAGCATTTTGATCCCTATTCAGATCATGATTAATCTTTTAAATTATATCCTAGATTAGAATAAATAAGTATTAGGAAGTTATATAAATAGGTAGGTAGATAAAATAGTCCTTCAGTATCAATTTCAAAGGTGATATATATATTCCTTACATACCTTATAAGCCATGAGATAGCTAAGAGTTAAGAGCAGATCAAACTTTGTTGCATCCTGGGGGACTTAAAAAAATCCCAATGCATACTTACCAAATTATATTGGAATCTCAGGGGATTCTTTTATCAGTATCTTTTAGGATATAGAGTGGGGGAAGTAACAGTCAACCCTGAATATTATTCAGGCAGCCAATGAGAAAGCAAGCACCACTGGTAGAGGTGGACTCTTTATGAACATCTAACCTCAAGCCTTCCCTAATTTGCACCTGAATTTTCTATAGCATTTCTCATCTTTGTCTGGAGCAGAAGAGTTGATATAAGTTTCTTGGAGCAATCTTTATGACTATAATTTTTTCAAAGGCTACACCTCAAAACAATTCAGTCAAAGGATGCAAAAATCACATTTTTGACTTTATAGTTAAAAAGACTTTCTGGGTATCATATGGAAAATGTTTGAATTATATCACCCCTTTGGTCGTTGTTTAAAAACAGAGTTAACTTGATACAATATCCATGTCATTTTTATTAAGGTAGAGATAGATACAAAGACTTTAAATTTTCATGTAATACTTTCACCTGGTATTGGCTAGAGTTAAAGAAAATTAAATGTTCCAAAAGAACTTTATGGAAAAAAATCTCTCTCCCTTTCCCATTCTTTCTTTCCCTGAGAAAGAAAAATATCACAAAATGTAACGAATAAAAACAAATACCAACAAACAAATGAAAAATATAAACAGATCTGGAACCAAGAATAGGGGCTAACATCTACCTTACAGTCCAGCCGACAAAGGCGCCCCTCGTGAGCTACCATATCCCCAGGAGCCTGCAGGAAATGTGGTCGGAAAAAGCGTTCCTGGAGGGGCTCTTTGTCTCTTTCTTGCACTCGGGATCTTCCCCTGTAACAACAAGCATGCTCAGGCATCAAGTATAGAAACTAACTCCTGAACTTATGACAATAGAAATTTATTGGACCTGGAGAATAGATTTTTTTGAGGAGGGGAGGAGGATTTTTGGACCATAAATATATGATAAAGATAATGGTGTGGAGGTGATGTGAAAAAAAAGTGTTAAATATCTCCTACACTGTAGGATTATCTTGTGAGATTGGTAATCAACTAAACAGGCTCTAGCTTTTCTCTTTGAAGTCATCTGGCTTAAGTAGCTCAGCTCCCGTCACCTTGGGTTTCACCAGTTGTTCAGAAGTCTTCAAAATAAACATATAAATCAGTATTCAATCCAAACCTCAAAAAGAGAGCCAAAGAAGAAGTCCTGTTTATTATCTAGTACAAGGCAACTACAATTCCTGTGTCTTCTCTGAGTAATAAAATTTAACCTGACTATAAATTAGGACAGGCTATTAAAGGTAACTATGACTTAAACTGGATAAAACTGACCAACCATAACAGCTGTTCTTAAAAAAAAAAGAAGGTATAGTTGCAACGGTGGTGAAATTCTGTATCTGAAACATGGGTCACTATTTTTGTTCCTTTGGTAAGTCACATTTAATTCATCTGTGTCAGCAACTGCAGAATGCTTTGCTAAGGCTTCATGGCACTAGAAAAATCAAAGAGAAGCCAGGTTTTTTCTTTTAAGTGGTTAGTAAAATCAAAAGGAAGAAAATAAAAATATATTAAAAATATATGGCCCATAAAGTCAAAACAAAACAAAAAATACAATCCCTATTGATTTATATAAATATAATCACGAAAAGTTTTGTCTTATTAAAGAAAAGATGGCAATTTAATTCAAAGGGTTTGATTTTCATGTTCTGTGCACAGAGGCTACTGATGGTTACAAATATTTTGCAACATTAAAAATGTGCCCTAAAGCAGTACTTCTCAAACTTTAATGTGCTATGAATCACCTGGGATCTTGTTAAAATGCAGATTCTGATTCACTAAGTATGGTCTGGGGTCTAGGATTCTGTAGTTCCAACAAGGTCCCAGGTGATGGTGATTCTGCAGGGGAAGGCCCATACTTTAACACTTAGTACCCAAGTGGTTTGGTGCTCATTGTTGTGGGTGGATGTTGGTAAGGGAAGAAAAAAAGGAGATTCTTAATTTATCTTTACCTGTGATACTGACCAGCAGGGGTTAGTCGACTACGAATGGGTAAACTCTGTACCATTAAGTGACCAGAACAGCTGATTCTCCCCTGAAAAACAGAAAATGACAAGAAGATTTAAACAAGAAGACTTCCACACTTTTTTCAATTCACATATATTTTCTCTGGACTAGAACATTATGAACGTTGTTTTTCAATTTATATAAATATTCTCTGGACTAGAACATTATGAACAATATGATTCCTTAAATCACAGTTAGTATTTCAGTTTGGGTTTTTAAGAGTATTGTGATGACTTTCATTTTTAAGTTGAGAAATGAATAGAGAACAAATGTAAAAAAAATTGAATTATTGTGCCATTAACATTATTTGCAGTCACATGTAGAGAGAGCATGGCCAAGTGTTTTATACTTTCTTCAGTAAAGATTATCTTCAAAACTATCATTTCAATCTGTGTGGATAAGAGTAGAAATTATAGTACTTTTCTAATAGTAGGTGAAGATAGCTGGCCATATCGTTTAGGAAAATTTTAAGTCTTGACCTCATTCAGAAAAAGAAAGTGAAAGATATGGCTTTCTAACATTTACCAAAAAAATAAGTATATGGGTGTTTGATTGACATTCACAAGTTCTTTATTTTCCTGTTCTTGAAAGAATGGAAACAACAAATCATTCTCTGACAGAAAAAGTTTTCTTCAAGAAAGTCAATGAGCTGATAAATACAAAATTTAGCCCAAAAGGTCTGGGAGGTATACGTAGTAGATAGATACTGTCCTTTGACATAGGCTGAAGGGTTGAGTGGCCCATTGGTCCCTAACTCATCTTTTTTAAAAAAATCTTTTAGATTGATATTGTACACTAGTTACACACAATCACAATGATGCTCATTCATTTTCCTCAGCAATCCTTAGTAATTTGCACTTCTCAAGGTTTCATTCCCAGTGACACCAACCAGTCCTTCCTAAGACAGTGGCACAGCCCAGAACCCTGCCTCTCCACCTGGGGGTTGGCAGCCATGATGGTGTAGTTGCCATCATCATCACTGGTGCTGGATTCAATGTGTAGCGAGCATGTCCCATCTCCTTCTCGGCTCATTCTGCAGTGCTCATTTCTCTTAGAAATCTGCTTCCCATCTTTGAACCAGTAAACCTGAAATGCAAGATAATCAAGGCGAATATATACCATTGCATACGTCTTTAGAAAATAATGGGGGTGGGTGAGACAAGGGCAAATTGCCATCACTACAAGTGAAACATCCCTTACGAAGCACTTAGAAATAAATTATAAACCTTATTAAAAATGACATTATCATATGCCTCTCCACTTGTACATATGTAATATGTCAAAAGCCCAATATAATTTGGTATTAAGATAAAGCTTTTGACTATTTTTAAATTGTTCTTAATGATTAGTTAAAAAGCTATGCTATGGACCAGAAGTTTCTTCAGGGAAAAAAAAAGGAAGGAAGGAGGGGGAGGGAGGGAGGAAGGGAGGGAGGAAGAAAAGAAAGAAAGAAAAGAAAGAAGAAAACCAGGAATCCAGATCTTCTCCCACTACCCTATTTACAAACTCAAGTCTCCTGCAGTTGCAAATCTCAGGGCCTAGAATAGCTCATCTTGCTTGAAAGGATAATATGCATTATTACACCAAGTGAAATGAGACCAGGAATAACTCACCATATTTCTTATCTAGCTAAAATTTAAATATGTTATTTTTTCATGTTAAGTTCTGCCTGTGGCAAGGAGAACTCTCAAAGACTGGGGCCAAGAAGTACTGGTTACAGCTGCCCTCCTCTACATTTCCTACTTAACCATGCATGATAATGCCATGCTAATGTTTGTGAAAACAGAAAGAAGAGATCTCCTGTCACAGCCCACACTGGGTGTAAATCCTCTCCGCTGACTGCCAAAAATTCTGGTGACTCATAAGATTTTTCAGAAGCCTGCGATAATGATATGGCATTTTTGGCATTTCCCAATCTAATGGTAATGATACAATTATAGCTCCCTTAGTACAACGGCAAGCACCCTGTGGATGTTCAATAAACAGCAAATAGAAAAAAATTTGGCGAGTTTGTTGGCCAAGAAAATTAATAGCACAAAATATTAGTATCATGACTAAGAAATTTATTTGAAATTTTTATTAAAATTCTAACTTGCCCATAGTCATATTTCTTTTTGGCCTATTTCATGATCCTATTCCTGATGGTCTCTTTTTAGTCAAATTTCCTGGGCTTTGCTAATTTTCTGGCATTGGTTTTCATTCCCTCTCTTGATACTTAACTATAATAGAGTCTGATAAGACTTTCTTGAAGGGACTATAGTTCTGGGTTGTTGGTTGGTCAACTGACTGGCTATCTTCCCCTACCTTTGGAACAGGTATCCCAACAATTTTGCAGGTGAATGTGACTGGAGAGCCTTCTGTGACCCGGAAGTGCTTGAGTCTTTTGTCAAGGATGGGAGCAATACACTTGCCCGTGGGGATCTCATCATGTTGGATTTCATCATCTGATTCATCAACAGGGGTACGTTCCAAGCGAAACTCTATTTCATTCATCAGCCTCTGCTCAAAGCTTGAAATTTTGTACTCCTGTTAAAATGGCAAACACATTTCAGTTTCTATGAATGAGGAATAACTTGTCCATTGGTATAATTTGGGGATGCAACCTTTTAAGATTCAGATGTTAGATTTATACCATGAGACCCCACAGTCATATTCCATTTCCAGTTCCACACCATGGAGCACAAAAGGGAATTTCAGGGCCTATCCTGTAATCCCAAACTGCTTTAGTGAATCTTGATTCCTCACCTTAAGCATGGAGCCCCAGTGGAATCCTGTAGGGAATGGAATGAAGATGGAATGTAATTCTCATAACTACTATTAGTGCCTACTTCAATTGTAGAGCTTCTTTATAGTATTCTGGCAAAGCTATCCTTTAAAAAAAAAAAGAAAAGATTTATTTATTTATTTATTTCTCCCCCACCCCTCATTTGCACTCACTGTCTGCTCTCTCTGTCTTTAAGTTGTGTGTTCATCTTCCTTTTAGGAGGCCCTGGGAACTGAACCCAGGACCTCCCATGTGGGAGGGAGACACCTAATAGCTTAATTGCTGGAGATACCTCTGCTTTCTGCTTGTTGTATCCCTCAATGTGTTTTCCTCCTTCCATCTCTTCATTGTGTCATCTTTTTGCATCAACTCACCATGCTAGCCTGTCGCATCAGCTCATGTCTTGCTCATCTTCTTTAGGAGGTACCAGGAACCAAACCTGGAACCTCCTATGTGGTAGGCGAGTGCCCAACTGCTCGAGCCACATCTGCTTCCCTGACAAAACTATTCTAAACTGCATTTTTATGTAAACCTGTATCATCAACTTCCTGTCTCTAGTGGACATACTTGAGTATAATTGGCATACTTGAGGATAACTAATTTTATGTAAATCTCCATTGACCCCATATCCATATTCCTGCATCTCTTTGCTCCCCTCACAACAAAACCATTAGAAATAATTTTCTAATGTTATGGGATCATTACCTCATATCCTATCCTTTCACTAACCTACTCTTATTCAGTTTTGGTTCTTATTGTTCCACTGAGATTACTACTGTCAGAGGTCTCCAAGTTTGCCAAATCCAGCTGTCACTTATCTGTTCTTACCTTACTTGATCTATCAGCAGCATTAGACATGGACTATTTTCTCCTTTTTGAACCATTTTCTTTTGTTGGTTTTCTTGATACTATTTTCCTTCTACTTCACTAGCTACTCCTTATCAGTCTCCTTTGCTGGCTCCTACTCTTCTGATTTAGGTGATCTCAACAACTCTCACAACTTCAAATGCCTTCTGTATATTGTTGACTCCCAAACTCTTATCTTCTAGCTGTCTTTCCCAAGTCTAGAGTCATATACCCAGTGATCTACTACACCTCAGGGCACTGGTGCCTTCTGGGCATCTCAAGCTAATCACAGCCAAAACACACACCTGGTTTCTGTCCCCAAAGCTGCCCCTACCCCGCTCTTCTCCATCTCAGGAAATGGCATCACTATTTGTCCACTTGGTTAAGTCATTGTTTCTCATATTATCTATGGTGAAAACCTAGGTTTTAAAAATATTTCCTATTGGAAATTTTGAAAAAAAAAAAAAAAAAGGAATTACTAGAAAAATTAAATTAAAAAATAGATGCAAAATATAAGCCCCCTTTTAAAATTATAATATTCAACAGACATAAAGTTTCTCCATCAAATTGCAATAAAAATTTCTTAATGGTTACTCTCAATTTCAGAACTTATCTCAAGGCAAAGAGGTAATAACTTGCAGCCTGGCACAGTCCTTGGATCACATTTTGCAGTAAATTAAGCATTAAATATAGGGATTATCCTGTATTTCTCTCACTCTCTCTCCTGACACATTCTATCTATCAGTAAATATCTATATTTACCCTCAAAATATATCCAAACTCATCAACTTCATCTCTGTCACCATCGCCTTTAGTTCAAGTCAGCATCATTTTCACCCAAACTGCAATAAAAGCTTCTTAAACTATTTCCCTGCCTTTACTCTGCTTCTCTGAAATAAATTCTTTACTCTTAATCATAAAATATCTTTCAAGAATTCTTCTGCTGTAATTGTAATGGCTTCCCAATGAACATAAAAGAAAATACAAGTCTTTACCTTGACTTACAAAGCCCTGCATAATTGGGCTTCTGCCAAACTCTTGGACTTTATCAATGTCTGTGCTCCAGCCACAGTGTCCTTTTTGTTTCTAGATCACACTGAGTCAGTCTAGCCATAGGACCCTCATGCGAGCCTGGCCTGCTTCACATAGCTCGCTCCTTCTTGTTACTTCAAATCTCAGTTTAAATGTCACCTCCCCAAAGCAGACCTCCCAGCCCAACTCATCTAAAGTAATTTTCCATTTGAATTATTTACGCAGCATTGGTTCCTGTCTCATATTTTTCTTGTTTGTTTATGGATCGAGTATCTCAAAGCATAGAATGTCAGCTCCACAGGAGCAGGGTCGTTGTTGGTCTTGCTTTCTACTATATCAACACCACCAGGAAGTGCTTATGCCATGGCCAGTGCTCAAAAAATATCTGAAGAATGAGTGAGTACATGAAAGACTTGGGGGCAAGCCCTTGTTCCAATGCTACTGCTCTGAGGAATCTGGAGCCATGTGCTGGGGAGAGGGTGAGACCTTGATTAAATTTGTGACTCTAGTTAACTGTAATTTTATGATTTAGGTGAGCTCCCTGGAGTACTGGGATGTTCCTGGAAAGAATGTAGAAGTATGGCTGATAGGCACCTGCCCCTACTTATAAGCAGAGTAATTGTGAGAACTCATAAGATGTATTCTCAGGTTATGAGATCACATTATTCATGTCCTCTAGTTACTGTCTTATACACATTATCCACAGAACTGGAGTAGAATGGAAATTTAGGAAACACAGACACCAAGTGTTTCCTGGTTACAATTTCTTGGAATCAATTTTAAATCTGCCCCTCCAGGCCATAACTCATGCTCAGTAAACAAAATAAGTCCTCAGCTCTTTCAATATAGAAAGAAAAATTAATCTCCAGTGGTGCGTATTAAGTTTTAATTAAATAATACAAATTAAAGAATTATTCACCTCTCATAATGTTACTGAACTCTGAAATGTAATTAAAAGTATTAAGAACATCTTCTACATTATAAGTTTCTAAAAAGTTAATAAGCTTCTAACTAGTTATTAGTTTGAACTACATGAAATTGCTATGTTTTTAAGTCAAAATATAGAATATCAGCAATTTTGTATGATTCAACCTAATATTTCATAACGACTATTTTTTTTCTTGTTAAGTTCTGCCTGTGGCAAGGAGAACTCTCAAAGACCAGGGCCAAAAAGTACTGGTTGCAGCTGCCCTCCTCTACATTTCCTACTTAACTATGCATGATAACACCATGCTAATGTTTGCAACCATGCTTCAAAATTGATATTATTTTTCCTTTAAAAAAACCGGGGCTTTGTTTATTTTCTGGGAGGCTTAGGAGTAAAACCAAGGAGTCATTTTATTCTCTTACCATATGAGTTAAGTGCTAAAGGTAGCTTTATCATTTTTAAAATTATGTTCAAAAAGAATAGCAGTTCTCACCACACACAGAGATCCTAGAGCTCAGGAGTGCCCATACTTTTTGTGATGGTGGCTGTTTCCTTTCCTCTGAAGTTGTGTAATCATTGGTGCATAAAGGGTGTGGCACTGGCTGCCTGTGCTGGGGAAAAGAGGGCCCATGGATGCTGACTGAGCCTATATCAGGAGCGTTAGTGGTGGAGGACATGTGCACAGGACCCACCTTGGAGGCTCACCAAGGCTCACCTTGGAAATGGCTAAGGATTTGTTGTGGGTGAACCAGGAAAACTAATTGTCTTTTCCTAAAACCTAGTTCAGTGCTTAATTAAAGAGTCCATGCTTTTCATAGTTTTCTGTTAATATTTCAGAAACAAAGGTTAAAGCAAACAGAAGTTCCAATTTTGATCATGGCAACTTAACAACTGTCTATCACATGTGAATGGTTAGCTGAATGGAGAGCGAGGTGGCTTCAGTAGCTCTCTTTTCACCCAGCAGGGATTTCCCTCTTTCTTTCCTCAAAGCTACAGAGCCTGGTCTTCCACCTCCCATAGCCAATCCCCACTTCTCAGGATGCTACCAGGCCCCATGCAGGGCTGGTCTGAGGACAAGGGCGCAGGGATTGAGGGCAAGAAAGGAAACCACCAAGGCTTCTTCTCCCAACCCATTCCCTCCCTACCTCAGGGGCTGCAGCTGTTTTTGCAGCCCCAGCCCTGTTCTTGTCTGCAACCCACCCCCCCCACCCCCATTCCACTCCTCTTTCCTCTGTTTGCGCCTATCTCATATCACAGCACTTGCTTCACATCTTTGAAGAAATGCCCCCAAACAGCCAACCTTGAGTCTGGTTTACTCTGGACTGCGGATAAATCTGATTGGGGTTCTTCATGTAGCTCATCCTTTTAAAAGCCCTCTGTGAATGGCCTTTGTTCCTCATGGAAAAGAAAGGAGATATGGGGATAGGATACAAGACTCTTTTTACTCCCAAGTCGTCCGTTTCAGTTAGTCCTGAAAAAGTTTACAAAAGCTTTGCTTGCTTCAGATCAGGATATTACATATCTGGATCCAAATCATGAGGAAAACAAAAGGAACTTGAAGGATAAAGAGAAGCAGAAGACCTGCTCCTGAAGCCTGTAGAATAAAATAAAGGGGGGTAGCCAAGAAGCCAGCCCAGAGTGGAGAAATATTTCTGGGGGTTTCAAGAGCAGGAGGTCTTAGCATTTTTGGCTTCTCATCTTGTTGCATTTAAATCCCCCAATTCCCAATCCATTCCATGCCTCTGGAGCCTATTCTAATGGAGTCCTTGCTCCACACTCAAAAATCTCTGCAGCTTGATTCACATCCTATTGCCTGACCAGTGAGGGCTGGCAAGTTCCTTGCCAATTACATTGTCAGGGTTATTAAAGTGGGAGATGTATTCCTGGAATTCTATGTGGAATTTTGGGCTAATTTTTCCAAAGAAACATTGTTACACCTGGTCCTAAGTTATGATTATACCTATACTTAAGGGACACAGTGGGTTATACATATACCCTTTAAGTGTCTGCCTGAGAATATAAATACCACATTGTCTCTGTGGATTCTGGACAACTAATTTCAGGAATTTGATTTTAAATCAGGGCTGAGTTTTAAAGAATTTATAAAATGCTTGAATTGATTTAACCAAAGGAACTACAGAAGCAATATGATGAAAATATGTGCCTTTTCTTTTACTATAAGCATATACATATCTTGGTTATGTATCTGTGACCTTATCAGTAGTACAGATTGAGATGTGATGAAAAAAGAACACTCAATGAGTTATTTTAAATATACTATTTGTAACTAGGTACTGAGGATACAATTATAACCAGATCTTAACTGGAAGTTTCTACAGAGGCACCAAGATGGACTAGAAATCAGAAAATAAGTGAGTTGCAAACACTGTGCAGAAGTTCCAAAGCACATGCTTAAGGACAGGTTAGATGATTTAAATCCTTCACTTCCATCAGAGCTACAAAAGAGTCAGGAGGGAGCAAGAGGACTTTTGGGGATAAGGGTTAATGTCTGTGAGTCTCCTACTTTCACCCCGAGCCAGGGGGTGGGGGACGAGTACCTGCCTTTCACCTCAAGGCTAGTGAGAGGGATTAAGTAGAACCACTTGGAGAACTTGCTGTATCTTCCACAGTTAGGAGGACACAGTGAACTGGTGTCTGACGTGTGCCCAAGCAACTGAAAATGTGAAGAGTAGGTTGGCTTTTGTTGGGCAAGCTGAAAGCTGTGTGCATTCCTACAGTGGGTGAGGGCAAAGGCTGAGCGAGTAGTTATCGTGGTCTGCGTGTGGGACACAAAGCCAGTGAGGAGCCATCTCAGGCCCATCCAGGGTCTGGAAGGGGAGGGGTCAGGAACAGCAGTTAATGAAGTGGGGGAAGAGGGAGCACAAAAGAGAGAAACAGATCTCTTCCCCTCCTGTCTTTAGGGTTGCTATTTGCAGCAGTCCCTGGGGTGTCGAGTGGGGATGGGTGTGTGTTGTGTATTATTTTTGAATAGAGTATTTGTGTTGGTTACTACACAGGACCAGAAATCTTATATTACTGAATCAAGATTATATTTTGCAGCAAAGTTACCACAGAACATTGTATTAACTAAAAGACCAAAAAAAGTTTTGAAATTACCTTGCCTTTCATCCAGGAAAGAAGAATCTGCCCTATTTGGTAAATATAAAGGGAGAATGGGAGACAGAACTAAAATTGCTTTTTGAGGCAGTCTTGTTTAATGTACCGGTTACATAATTTATGAATTGCACATGATCAACAAAATAAGAGTACTGTAGGCCTAAGAGTTTTCACGAAAGATTCTATAAAATATTTGGGAAATTGAGCCTTAGTAACAAGAAAACTTGCAACTATAAGGTAAAAATAGGTATGTGGCCTGTTACTGAAGCACTGAATTTTTACATCTGAGATGTTAGCAAAAATTCACACCTTCATCAGAGCAGAAACTGAGTTTTTTTTTTTTAGCAGGGCTTTATAACTCAGTATTGGTTTGTCCCAAGGACACTACTCCTTTTCCACATAAACCAAGATTGTTGTCATTTCAAGTTATGCTTGATAGGGACTCAGATTTCAGGAGAGAAATTTGAAAACAGAAGCCAGGTGTTTAAGTTAAATGCAATTGTTCTTTCTGCACTGTTCTGCGGAAAGGTTGCTCTACTGATCCCCTGTTGGTGGAGGTGCACTTCGTGCTCTGCACTTAGGCTGCATCCTCTATTTTCCCTTGCCTGGTCCCTTTTGTGAGTAAAAACGAGTTTCTTGGTCAGCTGCTCATAGGTGAAATCTGTGATCAAAGGAGATAATATTCTGTGTAAAACTGGCCTGTATGGAAATCAAATCAATGACATATGATCCATCATTTCCAGGTTCAAGTGAAAATGAATTGTGTAGATTTGCAGTTGCTCTGTGAAAGAAGATGAAAAGCTAAAAAGATCTGTTTTAGAAAAATATGCCACTTGAAAATATAACCCCCATCCCCTTTTAAAAAGATAATCCCTCTTTAGGCCAACAGTTTGACAACCTGAGGCATTTGATTTCTGGGGTACATCTGTGGAAAGTTACTGCAGATTGGCAGAGTAGTAGAGAATGTTTTCCTTCTGCTGAGAACCACAGTGTAATGACACATCCCAATCAGATATGGCACTGCCAAGGAGCTGGATTTCCAAAATGGGGCATTTTCCTCACATCCCTGTCCTGAGCTCCCCACTCTGCGTTCTGAGGCTGACCTTCAGGGGCAATCATCAGATAGGAACAAATCAGCTCAAAGTGTTCCCACTGACTTTGGTTGTGATTTTCATAAAAGAAGGTTTTATGTGTTAGGGAAAGTGTTCTCCTTTTCGATCTAAAAACAGCCAGAGTTTGGAGACAGCAGATAAAAGATTGATAGATCTACTTGGTGGTTAACATGCATAGAGGATGTCTTCTTTTACTATTTATCTAATAAGCAGTGACTTCAGTGGATTCATGGACTAATCCCTCTTTTGGCCACAATTTGATATTTGAGTTATGGGGCACATTAGCAGGAAGTTCCTACAGATTGTCAGAGTTCAGTGTTCTTGACCTAAAAGCTTTCAAAACAAATTTTAAAACTAAACAAATGCATACTCTTCAGAACGAATAATTTGGTTCCACCAACCACACATGTTTAGGCTAATATGGAAGTAGGAGAGTAAGTTATTTGGATTCCTGTGTCCCCAGACTGCTCGTATGGAAACCTGGAAGGCTATCAATAAAACAATGTTTCTTTATGATTTGTTCTCCATTTATACTTTTCTAGACAAATTACTTCTTACCTCACCAACTGGCCACAGTACATTTTAGACAGTTCTTTGTGACATTTTCGCTATCATTTCCCAAGGCAGCAGTGGACAAAACAGTATATAGTCATCATTTCATTTCTCAAAACTTCCTCAGAATCAACATCTATCAACCTAACATAAGCATTCCATTTCAGACAGCTCCTTCGTTATCTGAATTTCATTTCATTATCCTTGGCCTAGAACACACTCTAAGACCAATTCTGTAGTTAACTTACCATAATTATTCTCTGAAGAAGACTGACACCACAAATAGTCAGAGGGATAGGCTGAGAAGCTTTTTGAGACTCTTCCACTTTCAGCTATTAGCCCTGAAGTCAGCTTATGATGGAGGTTTAGCTTATGAGGGATTCATTAAGGATTATGGTACTAAAGTCATGGAAGTTCCTATTTACATGTACACAACTCAAAGAAAAATGACTTTTTCCTGGGTTGGGCAGTGAATAAGCCTGGATTGACCTACAGAGTAATTATAAAAGTAAAATCAAACAGTTTATGTGCTGACCTGTGTCATTTTTACAGGGTTCTAATTGTTTCCCCCTTGTGTTGTAAAAGACACAGGCCGAAAACTGTTCTGATTACAATGGCGCTTCGAAGGATTAATAACCACAGATGTGAAGAGAGTTTTACAGGAAAACAAATCTGTGTTAGATCTAACAACATTTACGGGGCTTGAAGGTATTGTTTTTCTAAAACCCTAAAAGGCTGCAGAGTTTAAGAGAAAATGTGAAAGTGTCCTAGAGACCAGGGCTCATGTTCTAGTCCTCCACTAACAGTTTGACAACTGTGCCTCAGTTTCACTATCTATAAAGAACAGCTATATAGGTTTACTATAGAGAAGAACATTTGCCTTGGTGTTTGGCTCCAGATATAATATTTATGAAACGCATACTCAGTTGTGGCAAGTTTAAATATTCTACTTCAATTCAATAAGTTAAAATTCATTTCTAAGAGAATTTTTGCAGCACATTTTCAAAAGAATGTGCTCAGTAGAGTTGTCCAACATATAACACAATTGCAAAATACTGTATAGCCATCCATGGCTGAACTGAAGTAAGAGAAAGAAACACTAAGGAAAACAGGATACAGTTAGGGAAATCTAGACTCTTGTTTCCAGCAGTAACTTATGTTGTAAATTCTACAATATTTTGTTTTGACTAAAACTTTGTCAGATTTCAAAATAGATTCTTTAGTTCCCAACTCAGGAAATAATCCAAGAGTTAGTTTATCAACATGTAAACCCACATTTAAAAATAACCGTCTTATCAAAAGCAAAAATAAATGGCTCAAAGAAGAAAACAGTCCATCTTTGGTTTGAATGAAGCCCATCTGTGGCTTTCCCCTTTCTGCTTCACTGCACTTACTAGAAAGCAAGGAGTTGTACAGACTGAACCATGGGGTGGTGCTTAATGGCTATTTCACATGATTCAGTGTAATATAAAGATTGGGAAGAACTGGTGAACACATCTCCATTTGCATTAGATTGAAGGATGTTAGGTAAGGGACAGCTTAGAATCCCAAGTACCTCAAATGTCTAGATTGTATCAAAGCTCAGTGATCAAATTATCTCAAAGATGTGATAGTTTACCAAAACTGAGAGTAAACTTGCTGAGATAGTAGTCTGAGACAACAGACTGAGATAGTCTGAGACAACAGACTATCTATACTCTCTCGTTTGATATATTCTATTCGAGGTCAATACGTGTGTCAGTAACTACCTGGATTAACTCTTCAGGTAGTCAAGAACTGCAAACTGGCATGGACGAGTTTCCAACATGACCCTTGGCTAGTCTGTCTCTAAGCTGCAGTGTGAAACTCACTGAGGCCAGGAGACGTAAGTACCCAAGGGCAGAATTAAGCTCAGTCATATTCCTTAAAATACATTGCTGATAAACCATCTTAATCCAACGATCTTACCTGCTGGTTTGGTCTGACATCACTGAAATTCATTTTTTTCCCCAAGTCTAGAATCACTGCATTTTTAGTTTCACGGATGTAATCATCATTCTTCAGCTGAGGAGACTTTTTATTTTTCTTCATTAGTCCCTGGGATGGCCTATAAAAGAAATGCACACCCAAAACACCCATGAAAAGCACTGGCCAGCTTAAATAGGCTAAGAAATCAGAATGGTTGAAACGGCAACCCAATACCAAGATTCGTCAGGCACTTACTGAGGGCATTTTGTGTGCAAAAGTTGAGCACTGTACAGTGAACCTGTGTTTTCAGAGGTGTTTACAGTAGACCTGCTTTCACTCAGTTATTTAAAGTGGCCATGCTCTTTGTCCTAAGGTGTTCAATATCTGTTTTACATCTAAGAGATAGGATTACCTAGGAATCCATTAAAAGAGAGTCCTGTTCCAGACCCAGCTATTCTATGCATATGTCCCCTCTCAACCTGGATCTCTTAAATTAAAAAACCTTAATGACACTTACACAGAAGGTGCACTTTTGGGCAGCCCCATAGCATTGGTGGGTGGGATGGCGGGGAGAGAAGGCAGAACAGAGCTGAGGAAAGCCACTGGGTTTTGAATCCGGCCGGTGGGAGAAACAGGAGTTGGGGACAAGCAGCGGGGCTGGAACTGGTTTCCACTGGAGATGGAAAATACGAGTGGAGGTTGTGCTGGCTCTGTTAGACCGGGAAGGGGTGGTTCGTTTTGGGTGGAGATCCCTCCTGGAGATTTGGTTTGCACAGAGGGATGAGAAACTAAGAGGCTTTCTTTGCTCACTGTCCTCTGAATGGCTTGAGGTGTGCTGCTCAGAGTGAACACTGGAGAACTGGACGGGGACACTGTGGCGGTAGTGGTGCTTGTGGAAGGGAAGAAATACTTTGGCCGGGCCAAGCTGAAGGTCTGCGATGGAGGCACTTTCACCTGCTTGCTGGACGTTGTCACTGGTGGGGAAGCAGTGGAGTTCAAAATACTCATGTTGAAAGGAAACTCCTTAGGAGATGAGGGAGATGGGTTTTGCAGCTGCTGTTGTTCCAGTAAGACTTGGTTGTGAAGTTGCTGTAGCTGACTGGAATCACTACACACAAAACAAGAGTGGGAGAGAGGAGGGAAATCTGTCACTATAGGTGGAACCCTTCAGAAACATACTGACAGGCTGTTTATAACTCTATACTGACAAAGAACACACATGAGAGTGTCAGTGATTCAGTTAATCACTGGTGAGCTGTTTGCTTGTCTCTTTATCTTTCTAAGTCTGTTTTATTGCTAGTAGGTTAGAAAAAGGGATACTGGACTTCCTGCTGTAGAGAATTAGAAATAGTAAGCAAATCCTTTTATGTTAAGCATTCCTTTTAAAAATCAGCCCAATGCAGTCTCTCCTTTGGACTTCTTTTTAAATGAAAGTATTTATATATAGGTCTGGTTATGAAATTAATGCTATTTGAATGTTTTTTAAATATAGGAAAGTAGGAAAAGAAGAATAAAGATTACCTTTAATACCACCTCCCTGAAGTAACTGCTGCTAATATTTTGATGCAAGTCTTTCCAGACCTTTTTGATGTATATACACACATACATATGCATGTGTGCTTAGATATTATTCCCTTAAAAGTGGAATCCCTTTCTATATATGACTTTATAACTGTAATTTTTCACTTAACAATATGTGATGGATAATTTTTTAAGTTAATAAGTCTATGTTATCTTTAATGGCCATTTAGTATTCCATTTTGTGACTTCAATATATCTCAATACTTTATTGTGAAACATTTAGTTTAGTCTTAATTTTTCCTGTTATAAACAATGCTGCAATGAGTAGTCTTTTGGTAAACATGTATTTACCAATGTTCTTGTGTATTTTTCCTGAAGAAAGCATAAATAAATATAAGTATTGGGTTAAGGATATATATTAACCTGTATTACATATTTAGTCAAATTGCCTTTCAGAAAGGTTGTACCAGTACATATTCCCACAAGCAGGGTAAAGAGTTCCTGTTTCTTCGTATCCTAGTGTTATTATTTATTTCTTTAATATAGTTCCACTAAATCTGGTGACAAAATTATCTCATTATTGTGTATCTTTTTTTTTTTAAGATTTATTTTTTATTTATTTCTCTCCCCTTCCCTGCCACCCTCCCCCCCAAGTTGTCTGCTTTCTGTGTCCATTCGCTGTGTGTTCTTCCGTGTCTGCTTGTATTCTTGTCACCTGCACCTGGAATCTGTGTCTCGTTTTGCTGCGTCATCTTGCTGCATCAGCTCTCCATGTGTGCGGCACCATTCCTGGGCAGGCTGCACTTTTTTCATGCTGGGTGGCTCTCCTTATGGGGCACACTCCTTGTGCGTGGGGCTCCCCTATGCAGGGACACCACTGCATAGCACTGTGCATCAGCACTGTGTGTAGGCCAGCTCACCACACGGGTCAGGAGGCCCTGGGTTTGAACCCTGGACTTCCCATGTGGTAGGCAGATGCCCTATCCATAGGGCCAAATCTGCTTCCCTCATTATTGTTTATGTTTGATTATTGATGATGTTGAATATATCTTATGCATATTAGTCATTTATATTCTATTATTTTGTGAATTGCTTATGCATATAATTTGCCCATTTTTCCTTTACTGAAATGTTTATCTTGTTATTGATTTGCAAGTTATCTTTATATATTAAGGATATAAACTTTTGGTAGTATGTGTTGCAGATATTTTTCCTCGTAGGTTATTGGGTGGGGCAAATCCTGAAGAACCTTGTAGGTCTCATGATAAAAGTTCAAATTTTATTCTAAGTTGATGGGAAGCAGTTTGGGGATTTTAAGGGGGCAGTGAAATAACTGAATTTGCATTTTAAATATATTATTGTGGTATCTGTTGAAGAATGGACTATATAATATGTCAAAAGTGAAAATGGAGAGACCAATTAGAATGTTAGTACATTGGTCCAGGTAAGAAATAATAGTAGACTGGACCAGGATAGTGGAATTAGAGATGGAGAGAAGTGGACAGGTTCAAGAAAGTTTTTAGAAGCAAGCCAACAGATGTGATGATGGATTAGATATAGGTGAAAATGAAAAAGGAGGAATTAAGAAAGAGTACTGGAGATTTGACTTGAGCAACTTGGTTTATGAAGGTACCAGTTATGAGATAGAGATGAATGGAGAGAATGACAAGCTTTTTGGACAAGCTAAGTTGAAATGTCTGTGAGACATGCAAATGAAGATGTCAAATAGGCTATTGACTCTACCACTAGGGAGTTTAGAAGATGGGAATGTGAGAGTCACCAGTAGGTAGAAAGCATGTAGAGCCATGGGACTGAATGAGATCACCTAGGGAGAGAATATAGACAGGGAAGAGAGATCAGGTCTGTGCCCTAAGGTTGATTAAGTAAAGGAGCAAAAACCAGCAAGGAGACTAAGGAGTAGCCAGGAAAGTGAAGTGTTGTGGAAGCCAAGAGAAAAAAGTGTTTCAAGAAGGAGGGAATGAGTAACTAGGTCAAATGCTGCTGCTGAGAGAGAAAGAGAGAGAGAGGGACCTGCTGGATTTGGAGAATGCAACAGCATTTCCTGAAGCCCATTTTAATGATATTAAGAAGGTATAATCAAATGAGTTTATATGGCTAAGAGACTTCAAATTGAGTTGGGAGGTCATTAGAGAGGTAGAGCTTATGCACATCTCAGCAGGATCTCGAGACAGCCAAAGTAGATACAACCTCAAGTAGAGGCGCTCCTGAGGGCTACAGAGAAACACATGTCCTACAGTTATGGCAGATAGCTCTGGAGTTCAGTGCCTTGACAGTGGGCCCTACTTTGGAATTTGTGCTCAGACGTGACCTCTCTACACATGCCTCTTGTGTCACTTTTACTGAACCTGTGGTTGGTGCTGGGGTTGGTGTATGCTCAAGAGACTTCAATCTCTGGACTGACTGTGCCAGCTGAGCCCTTAGCCTCAATAGAGTTACAGCATCTACTCTCCAGTTTGTTGGACTCATCCTTGTCAGCTAAGAGGGAGGTGGGGATGGTCAACCACCATACCAGGGAATCGAGAGAGTCTACAGCTGCAAGCAGGAGAATTGCACCCATCAGCCACGTGGGATCTAAGTCCCTCTTGAGTTAGAGGTGGAGTGGGCATCACCATCCCAGGGTCCTCAGGATGGAGGAATAAAATATGGATTGGAGTGCACTTATTGGTATTCTACTATAGAATTATTGTGACTCTAGCAATGGAAGAAACTATATCACTGATGTGGAGACAGTGGCCAAGGGAGTTGCTGAGGGCAGGGAGAGGGAAGAAGAGGTGTGATATGGGGACATTTTCAAGACTTGGAGTTGCCCTGAGTGATATTGCAGGGACAGATGCAGACATCATATATCCTGCCATAACCCACTGAATGAACTGGGGGAGAGTGTAAACTACAATGTAAACTATAATCCATGCTGTGTAGCAGTGCTCCAAAATGTATTCATCAAATGCAATGAATGTGTCACACTGATGAAAGAACTTGGTGATGTGGGAGGAGTGGGGATGGGGTAGGAAGTGGGGGTATACAGGATCCTCTCATATTTTTTAAGGTAACATTTTGTATGATCTCTGTATCTTTAATTTTTAAAAAATCTATTCAAAAAATAAAAAAGATAAAAAAAGAAGGTATAGTCATATTTTTATAACTATCAATAGCCCCGATACATGAATGGAATGGCTTTTTGATATATGATATATAGTATCAAACCCATTAGTTCAGTGCTCTATCATGAAACATGCCACTCATCATCAAGAGGGCCCATAAAACTAGGCCTGAAAATGAGAGGTTCAGGTCTAAAAGAGACATGGGCAAGGTAAAATGGGAGACCCAATCCTTTAATAACCACTACCATATTTCTTCAGAGCACCAGAGTTCTGAAGATGTGAAGAAGGGCCAGAAAAGTAGTTGTAATTACTCGTAAAACTATTAAAAATAATTGATAAAATTAATTTGTAAAGATGAAATTAGATTAGTGGTTATGTAGGGTTGAGGAAGGAATGCTAATATGGGTGGGGTCTTTTTTTTTGAGTAATGAAATGGTTCCAAAATTTTTGAGATGATTAATGTACAACATTGTGATCATACTAAAAGCCATTGATTATACAATTTGGATAGATAATATGGTATGTGAATATATCTCAATAAAACTACTTAATAAACAAATAAATAATTGTGCAAGAATAGCCAGAAATAGCAGCTACGAGCAGCAGGGGAAACAGATTGAAAGGTGAGGAATGTTCTTGTTTGTCTGTTTTTTCTTATTATTACTGAAATAATGAGAATGCTTTAGTAACGACTGAAGTGAGGAATGCATAGCTTTGTGATTATACCAAATACCATTGATTGTACACTTTGGATAAATTGTATGCTTTATTAATATGTGTCAATAAAGCTGGTTTGTGTAAAAAATATACAACCAATGTCATCTATGGACTATAAAAAAAATGAATCCAGCCGTTTAGAAATGAAATAAATGACTGGAAAAGCACTGACATACCTTCTTACCACAGCCCTAAGTTATTATTATAGAACAAAAATATTGAATACATAGCTAAAAAATACTGTAATGAAATTCACTAGTATGGTAACATTGGTATGATAACTAGTGTAACAAAAGTTAGAGGGGAGGAATTATGGTTGTTTTTGTTTTCTCCTCTGCCAAATTTTCCAATATGGAGCTGATTCCATTGGTTTTATGGGTCACCATAATGCACAACTCCAGGGGAGTATCATTCATATCGTATTCTTTGTGGTGTACCCCCTGGTGTTGGGCAATTTGCAGCCCAATTTAAGAATGTTTATAAATTGGAAAAAAGAGATAGAAATGAGGTTCCTGTTGTTGGCTGTGCACAGAGTTCTGACAACCAACAGACAATATGGTGATGTGTGACAGAGGATGATGTGAGTTACTTACTGAAGGGGGCTGAATTCTCCAAGAAAACACATTGCTTTCTTCATGCTGCCTGTTTGAGAACAAACCTTAAGAAAGAAGTTGGGAGTGTCTTAGTACCTCTCATCTTCTCTGGGCAACAAAGCTTTATAGATAAGAAGTCCTTTGTCCCAATTCAGCCAAGACACTCCCAGTTTACACCTCTTTTCCTGGCATAATTATTTATAGTGTGCCCTTTCACTTTCAAAGTCCCAGTTTGAATGATAAATTAAATGGTCATCCTAATTATAAAATTTGTCTTAGACTTTCTTTTTCCTAAAAGGAGAAAAACCATCAAGCTGGGAGCAGTTTCTCTATTTATAGGAACCTGCATTACATGATTTGCCCTAAGTCCCACAGTAATTTCTATGCTTAATTTCTCTTTACAGGCACAGCCAATTATTTTTTAAGAAAGAAAATGGAATGAAAATGTTTCAAAATTATATATGAGGTAGCAGAGGTAGCTCAAGTGGTTGAGTGCCTGCTTCCTATGTATGAGGTCTTAGGTTAGATCCTTGGTACCTCCTAAAACAAAACAAACAAATGAGAAAGCCAACCCTTATTGGGGAGCAGATGTAGCTCAGTGGTTGAATACCTCCTTCCCAGGTACAAGGTCCTGGGTTCAATCCTTAGTACCTCCTAAAAAAAAACCATATATGCATAATGTCATCAGGATGCCAAAGTTTGGTGACTCTCTTGTTGAGTGAATGCCCATAGAAAGGAGAATCACATGTGGCACCACAGTGTTCCAAGGCCTTTGAGGTTTTACGTTCGTTGGAATTATGTATTGCCTATGGAACATAGAGGGTGATCTGCTGAACATGAGATCTATTGAAATGAAAAGAAGGGAGCAGATGCAGCTCAAATGGTTGAGCCCCCACCTCCCACATGGCAGGTCCCAGAATTGGTTCCTGGTGCCTCCTGAAAAAAAAAAAAAACAAATAACAAGCAAAACAAATGAAGAAACTAACTCAGGGAAGCCAATGTGGCTCATTGGTTGAGTGCCAGCTCCCCACATATGAGATCCTGGGATCAATCCCCAGCTCCTGTGACCTCAAAAAAAAAAAAAAAATTAAAATTAAAAAAAGAAAAAGAAAAGATTTTATAGTTTCATGCCATTAGGAAAGTCAATACCAGCAGCAACAAAAGTGGATCAGAAGTTTCTCCAAATTTTGACTTTTCTTAATTCTTAGCACTTAAGGCCTTTTCCTTCTCGTCATTAACATTTCTGATATACCGCATACTAAAAAAAAAAAGTAACCTCACAAGTAGAGGCCCATTTCCATTACTGCTGTCAAATGTTATCTACTGTGTAATCCTTCGTTCATCTGTGAAAACTTTTGTCTTGAGTTAAACTAAGAATTCAGGAGTATTAGCTACTTGGCACAGAAATTTTCTTTTCCTCTTGTTTAAGAAGTGAGCATTTAAGCAGAGAGAATAAACTAATATAATTAAAATGTAATTAGACTTTTTCATTTAATCATAAATTAAGATTCAGCCATCAAGAGGAGCAAGAATATCTTTATTAGGTTTTCCTTAGAAAAATATATACAATGAACATTGTTTCTGCTGGTATTGACTTTATGGTATGAAAATATAAAACCTTTTAATTTTTAATGGGTTTCATATTTGGTAGGTCACAATTTGTGATTGCCACAGCACAGACAGTGTTATACAGTCTTTAGGATATGCTTGTATTGTAATCTGGGTAAACTTTAATCTGATGATGTTGCAGAAATACTTCATTGTGGTTACGGAAATAGAAAAAATCACTTATGATAAATAAGTAGTCTAAGAAAGAAAAGAATATTGAAGAGGGGACAGGAAGATATTATTGAATGGTTCTTCTTTTCCTTTAGTTCCCATTGAGCAAAAGCTAAGAACCAGTTTTCTCCTTTAAGTAAGAATTCAGATGGCATGTTAGCTCTTATCATTTACTATAGTATATTGATTTATAGAGGGTCAAAAACTTCAAACAAAATGATATATAAGCTATAGTGTCGAATTTTGATTTAAGATTTTGGAAGAATTCATTTGAGAATAATACCTCTTTCGTTAGACAAGTTTTATTTTCTTTACTTTCTTAAACTCTATCTTGTTTCGGAAGGATTTAAAACAGCTGTTTGGATTAATTTATGCATTACACCCGAGCAAGGTGCTAATTCCATTACTCATTGAACTTGAATTGAGTCTTCTATAGCTCTACTTTGCTAAGTACTTTAGGAGATGCAAATATGCCTGAGATTATATGGACTATAAAGGATTCAAAATCTAATAGTGCATATAAACATATAACACAAATAACCAGTGGTTATTTACAAATAATATATGGAACTGATCTCCCATTTACTAATGAAGTAGAAGTTCAATGAAAGGATAAAGGAAGGGAATGTTAATTACAAGGCATACCCATTCTAAAATTCTGAGTAATCCCTTTAATTTGTAGAACAATGTTTTCTTAAATTGCTATAAATTCAGATGCTCATTTGCCTCGTCATCCTTTTGCTCTGATGATTTCTGAAATCGGATTTTATACCCAAGCTTTCTTTCTATGGATTTATCAGTCCTCAGGTTACCTGATAATAATCTTTTCCTTTGCCACAACATAAGTCTTATGTTTAAGAATATGGGCTCTGCTGATAGACAAACTTAATTCTGGCTTTGCCACTTATTACCTATGTGGCTTTAGATAGTTTTATAACCTTTCTGACCTCAATTTCCTCATAAGTAAAGCAGGAATAAATAATTCCTTTTAAGGCTGTTGTGAGAATTGATGAGAAAATTTAATTAAATTACCTAACATATAAATGATCAATAAATGCTGACTATTATATTTTTAAATTCTTGAACTATAAAAATCAATTTCAAGATATGTAAGCATGTAAGGCAGAATTTCAGGATTTTAAGGATGCCTCTGGTGGTTTCTGGAATACAAAGGAATTTCTAAGGGATTTTGAATTGTCAAGATGAAATGCCGTGACTTGGTGACAAACACAACAAACTCTGGATCCCATATCAAGTACTTTTGAAAGTAATTTGGCAATGACAATTTTGGCCAATGTGTGCTGCAGCGGCTTTCACTGGCTTTCAAGAGCAGATTGTGTACTTTTCATTCCAGCTCCATTCAATGACCTGCAATGATCTTCTATTAGTAGCTGGAAATTGGCCATGGTGGGAGTATCTCTACCAAGAAAACTGGCAAATGAGGGCTTTCCCGCCCTCTTCAGTTGTTAAACATTTACCAGCACATCACTGGGTAGAGTAACTAATTTTGAGTAAACATGTCTCTGTAATCAGCTAAAGCGTGAATACCACACTGGCTGTACATTAGACTCACTAGGACAGCCCAAAGCAAAACAGAATAAAACACTCCCCTGATTCTTAGGCCCCACTTCCCAGACCATCAGTTGGCCTGGGATGGATCTAGGCATAGTTATTATTATCTTTTCAATTTTAAGTCAGTGGTTTTTAAGGTTCTTAAAGTTGCAACAGAACTGGCTGGGCTGGAGGACTTGTATACACGTAGATTTCTGGACCTCACCTCCAGAGTTTCTGATGTTGGGGGTGGGGGTCGGGGGAGGCCTGAGGTCTACATTTCTAACAAGTTCTCTGGCAAAGCTGATGCCACTGGTTCACCTACCACACCTGGAATAGCAAGGACCTACCTGATTCTTAAGTGCGCCCAGGACTAAGAATCATTACTCTAAAGAAATGCTTGTCCCCAAAGTATAGGATTTCCCAGTACATTCTGATTTTTGTCCTACATTTTTTAAATTTTAAGTGTTAATTATAGTTTTTTCCTGGATGTGGAGTGGTGGGATGGGGGTGGGGCAAAAAATTACAACTCATTTTATTTCTCTACCTCTAGACCCATGGTTTCCAATCTGTCTGCATATTAAAATAATCTGTGGAGAGATTCTGATTCAGTTGGGATAGAGGGTATACAAAATTTTTAAAAAGCCCCACATTTCATTCTAGAGTATAGCCAGATTAAGAATCACTGCTCTACACAGTTGATATTCAAGTTGAAGATTTCATAGTCTGAAATACTTCAAGGCTTTGATGATAAAATGTTTAAAAATGACAGCCTCGGGAAGCGGACTTGGCCCAGTGGTTAGTGCGTCCGTCTACCACATGGGAGGTCCGTGGTTCAAACCCCAGGCCTCCTTGCCATGTGGAGCTAGCCCACATGCAGTGCTGATGCGCGCAAAGAGTGTCATTCCACGCAGGGGTGTCCCCCGTATAGGGGAGCCCCACGCACAAGGAGTGCGCCCCATAAGGACAGCCGCCCAGCGCTAAAGAAAGTGCAGCCTGCCCAGGAATGGTGCCGCCCACACAGAGAGCTGCCACAACAAGATGACACAACAAAAAAGAAACACAGATTCCCGTGCCGCTGACAACAACAGAAGTGGACAAAGAAGGACATGCAGCAAATAGACACAGAGAACAGACAACTGGGGCAGGGGGAGGGGAGAGAAATAAATTAATTAATTAATAAAAAAAAAAGACAGCCTCCCTTTCTGTTGCAGTTTTAAGATCTATAAGTATGATTTCTATTTTCTTTATGAATGGCAAATTGAAAGTACAAGCAGAAAATTGTATCTTTAAGAAAATTATTTGGGGAATCAATGTATTTTAATGCAAAACCTATGAGGTTAAAACCTGTGAGGTTAAAACCAGTGAGGTTCAATCTCAACAGAATAGCCAGAAGGTTTTACACTCCTGTCAGGCAGGGCCTATTCCCCTTGACCAGCAGCTACAGAAGAATGACCATTGCCCTTAAGTTCCCTCTTAAGAATAAGGGTATAAATTCTCTGAGGGGATGCACTGAGGCAGGTTAGTATAGAGAAAAGGGAAGGCAAGTCACAGCTGAGACCCAGCAGAGAACATGCCCATGAAACCCCACCCAGAACCCCCCTGCTACTAACAAAGCCAGAAAGACCATACCTAGACCTGGCCACAGGGTCCCATTTGGAACTCTTACTGGGATTAAGGGGAGGCACCAGCTACCTCCCCATTAGCCCCCTAAGAGCTAACAGGTGGGGCCACCAATCAGAACAATAAACAGCTGGAGCCCCTCCCCAAATTTAGGAAAGGGAGGAAAGGTCTTAAAAGACCTAATCTAGGTCCCACATAGGCAACCCATCCTGTAGAATGCCTGCAATCCATGTCTCAGATTATGTACTTATCCCTTTTCTTGTTCCTAAAAAAATATCCAAAACACCAGTGAGGTTAAAACCAGAAAGAAAAGGTTGTAGGCATGTGGATTCACAAAGGTGTGGGCGTGTGTGTCTGTGCATACTCACATGCCCACTCCTGGATGTACATTTATGCCTACACCAATGCAAAGGTACATAAACAAAATTGAGAAAATTTAATGCAAGCAAAAAGAAGGATCAGATTTTTAGAGATGTCATTATTTAACGTAGCAGAAAGAATTTGCTTTGTTATGGATAAACATTAAATATTGCAATATGGCTCTGAAAGAGGCTCTCCAGAGTGTTAGGGTGACAATACATCAGGCTCCCAAGGAGGGTTTGAAAATTACAACTCCTCCTCCTTTTATCCTGTTATAGTTATACAAAACCTACTATTGTTACGACAGCATAAGCAGTGATAATGAAGAAATATCAAAAAACACTAAATAGCTTTTTTATATTGACTACAAAAGCTTATGTTGTTGAAGCAGAAATGAGAAATCTGAGGATGAAATTACAGACTATAAGGATTATTAGACTCAGTAAAGGGCTTTATAAGAAGAGGGTAGAAGTGCTTTACCTGGAGGCCTCTAATGTTAGACACATGTCTTTCTGAGCTAGCTTAGGTATAAGATTGCTTGGATAATAGATTATATTTACAATTATGTAAGTAGGTATGCTTGCAAAACATTTAACATGTATTTCCTCATTTGGTAAGCTTCCTTTTTCAGTGGCATCATTTTTAAGAAGGGCAGACTAAAGAGAAGCTCACAGCACTCTTGGTTGTCTATTCTAATTTTTACTTACAGTTTGGGTTTAGCCAGTACTGGAGGGGGTTCTTTGATGGGTGAAGAAGGCTCAGGGATTTTTGCTGCCTGTCCATTGAACTTCTCTGGGAAAGTGTCAGGCCTGGTCTGGTTGGCAGCCACCACGCCACCCAGAGAGGATGCTTCGCTTCTTTTGTCATCTTCAGGCAGTTTAAAGTGCACACGAAGCCCGATCCTTGAGCTGGACCGGGGCTCGTTGTGGTTCACCAGAACTCCTTCAAGTTTGGGTTTGGGGGGCTGATCCACAGATGGGGTCTCCGGATTGGGTGGGGATGGCTGTTGTTCAATGACAGCCAGGCTGGTGGTGGAGTTGGTGGAGTGCAGAGACCCGTCGTTGCTAAGGTCTTCATTTCCTGAAAGGACAATCACAGGACCTGGTTTTTAGTCTTACCTGAAAGGACAGATAGGGTTGTAACCCTGAGTTGCAGCATGTATACAAATGGGAAAATATTCAAACCAAGTGAGTACAATAATGGGAAAATGCTTGTGAAAAACAGAACATAATCTAGGACATTTAAGAATGGAGAGAATGCAGGGAAAAAAAAAACTAAACTAAAAGCTATGCCCTGTTCAGGGAAGCATTTTAAAGGTTATATAAGACCAGGGAGATGTTTTCTTAGGGGTTATAACAGATGACAGGAGGTATAACTGGGATGGTGGTGGTGGCTCTGAGTGCAATAAGAAAAGGCTATTGAAAATCGGGTATTGTTCAAGAAAATTTTCCTTGATAATTCAAATCTTTTTGGGAGAAACAAGCTAGCTTTATATGAAAAGCATAAAGGAAGGGTAATGCAAACTCTCCATTCTCATATCTGAGGTATAGTCTAAATGTATGTTCTGGTGTTTAAGGAGCCCTTACCTCTCACATCTAGCTTTGCGATGCTTGATACCGTGCCGTATTTGTTGCTTGCAGTACATGTGAAGCACCCAGAATCTTCTGCAAATACCTCAGCAATGACCAAAGTACAAATTTCTTCTATATTACAGTGAAACAGAATAGTTACTGAATTATAGAAATGAACCCAAATTCTACAAGAGTTAATATAAGAAGCTGACTATGTTGCTTTGATAATAATTAATCAAAGCAATTATTTGATTGAATTAACTGATTAATTGATGACATCAGCCAAAGGAGGATAGACTCGAGAATTCATGCACTAAGTATAGACAAAGGGATTATATAATAACACACTACATGTTATGGATGCTCAGATTTTCTTCTATTTTTATCTCATGAGTTCAGATTTAAAAAATAAGAGAGAAATGGGTAACGACAATCATAAAAACAAATTAGTCAAAGCATATGGGGTTATGTGTGAAATAAAAGGAATAGTGAAACATTTTCTAAACCCAGGCTTCTCACTATTTCCATGGAGAAATTCTGTAGAGAGGCAATTTTAA
The DNA here is from genome assembly GCF_030445035.2 of Dasypus novemcinctus. Lineage (NCBI taxonomy): Eukaryota > Metazoa > Chordata > Mammalia > Cingulata > Dasypodidae > Dasypus > Dasypus novemcinctus. The sequence goes on along the minus strand of NC_080678.1, from coordinate 77,059,579 downwards.
ATAAAGGCCAGAATTTAAAAGTCAACAACAAATAAGTATTTTAGTTAGCTTCATAGGGACTGGTATTCTTTCAGAAAAGGAACTAATAGTAATTAGCTGATAGAATAACTTGAAATTCTAGGTGAAAGAAGAGTGAAATGTATTTCTTCCTTTGTAATATTAGGTAATATTTATGGATTACTTTGATACACAGTATGAACCCTGTGAATAACTAAAGAGATGATTCTCAAAACCATATGATTATAGTCTAAAATTATGTTAGGTAGATATTCCTTGACAGCTAAGAGGAGGTATAAGATAGTAGCATAAACCCCATTTATCACTAAGTAGACCTGATGTTAAAAAACAAAATTATTAAAATACAGTATTAAGAGGGACCTGCCCTCTCAGTGCTTCATGAAAATGGAATTGAATTAGCTGGACCACTTCTATGAAAACTGGACAGGAGGTAATGGAGGACAGTGTTGAATATCTACTCAGTAACCCTTCGTTCTCCTTCCTTTTGGGTAGAATCTTGGTTTTGTCTGCTCTTCTGGGAGTGGCCCTGTACTCTGAGGCAAGCTGGCCTCTCTCAGCCTCAGGTGGTCTAAGCCAGTTAGGCTAAATTTACTTTTGCTAAGAGATGGTGTGACACACAATTCTGGTCAATGGGATATTAGGGAAAGTCTGCTGGGGAGTTTCTAGGAAAGTTTTCTTTACTCTTTACGAGAGACAAAAGATAGTGTTATTCCCTGTCTTTTCCTCTGCATGTGATCATCTGCATGTGACAGCCATCTTGGGTTCATGCGTATAACCAGCCTAAAAGGAAACTCTGAAGACGGCAGAATGCAAAATTCGAAAAAGGATTGACCCCTGATGATCACTGAGCTACTAAATTAACCAATATCATGACTGCCCTACCTTGGGGTTTTTTGTTATGTGAGAAAATACTCTTCTCATTGTTTAAACCACTTTTAGTTAGGTTTCTTTACCGTTAGTAATCGTAAATAATGAAGAGGCAAAGTTTGGTTTTGGTGTCGTTTTTGTTGTTGTTGTTAAGCTCTTGGCTTATGCTTCCTTTTCTCTGCCCCTCTACCCAAAAGTTCATAGTCTTTCAACAACCATCTCTCAGAAAAAGATCTGATAGATTAATTCACACCCCTACTATACCTGGCTGATAAGATAAAGTATTATGTCTCCAAAGGATACTTGCATTATTCAAGGTGGAAATAAGAACTTTCTAACTGTGGAATTCTAGAAATCACAGATCTGGGAAAGGCAGGATTTGTTTTGGGCAGGGATCCCTTTTGGGTGACTGAAATTATTTTGTTTATGGGACTGCCTAGTGAAAAACCAGCTGTGGATTAAAGTACCAGAGTGAAATTAACACTCCACAAAATGAAATGCAAGAGTAAAAACTACTTCTGGACTTTACTCAGTGTCCCCAGGTACCAAATATAGGGCTATGCAATGTGGACGTCCAATGCCTACTTCTGGAATACCTTTTCGTTCAGTTGTCAGAATTATAATAATGAAATTCCAAATGGTTATTCTAAGGAGTACAAATACCATGTGACATTTCAGGGTGGTTACAGAGAGGGCATTCAGAAACAATGGTTTATGGGTAATTTGCATATTCTAGAAGTAAGAGACCTACTAGGGGTCACTTCTATTTTATCTTTAGTATCTTCCCAACCTAATCTGATAGCATCCAAGACATTTTATTGAATCTCGGCAAATTGCAAAATCTGATGTACCAGCTTTGAGACACACATGCCATGGAATTGGAATCTGAGAATCCACAATTACCATCATGGAAATTTTTTTTTTTTCTGCCCAATTTTGAGAGGTCATGAGGACAGAGGGAAAATATTCCTAAGGGATAGTCCTCATAAGGAAGAATTAACGACATTCATATTAGTTATTGAATAAATATCCCAAATTTGCAGGTGCTCCTTTCCATACCTTCTTCTATAGTATTGGCGAGAATTGACCTGATTCTTTTTTCTAAAACTTAATTTTTTCACTTTGTTCTTGACACCAGTATAATTTCAATTTAGTTTCTTATATATATCAAATCACTGTTCACACACTAATATAAAATTGAGATTATCTTTTACCTGGCTCTGCCATGGACCGAGGTTCTAAAAGGGAAAAATACAATTAAATTAGAGGATTCTGATCATTTACTTTACAGAGAGGCTTTATTTTCACCAGAAGTTCCCTATAGCATAAATATGTAATTTCTTGCATATTTAGGAGTGATTGGATGAGGTTCATCTGTAAATGTTAAGTAAAATGACCTAAATACCTAAGACTGTAACAAGGACAGGAGAGGTATCATAGAATGGCAGCAAGAGGGACGTTAAGTAAATGATATTGCCACACCTTGGGACACACCTGGGTTCTACTTGGTGTCTGTAAACCTTAGGTGAGGAATAGTTACTGGGTTAGCTCAGGTTCAGAAATGACTTGCTTTTATTGATACTCATTCAGCCTTACTTGAAAAAGGGTAAGAAATAAGAAATATAAAGACCAAATTAAGTATGAAAAAAATGTTCTCCTCCACGTCTAATTAAAGAAAGTCAAATTAAAACAAATGGTTTCCATTTTTGTACTATAAAATTGGTGAAAATTTAAAAAAAATGGTTAATACCCCTCGTTGATGAAGGTGTATGAGGCAAAAAGCATTCCATGTATTGCTGGTTGTAGTATAATGCAGCTTTGGCAACATGTGTTCCAGTTCAACTGGGACAGACCTGGTTTATGCCTTAGATCCTGGTTTATTACTAGCACCCTCTTTTGCTCTCAGACGTGTCCCAGTTTGAGTGATCAATTATGTGATCACCTAAATATAGCTCAACTTTTTGGGATGGCATTTTGGCAACATATATTAAAACTTTAGAAGATATAAATTCACAGTAACAATCTCAGTACTTTAGAAATTTTTTCTAAGACAATAAATACAGATGTTCACAAAGATTTGTTCTGTGAACATGCACTGAAACACATTTTATAATAGTAAAAGTTTGTGAACAATCTAATTGTTCAATAATAGGAGATTAAATAGATTTAAGTTGAATATTATATATTTACTTTTAAAGGTAAAAAATTATATTTATCAGAATAGAAAGATGTTCATAAAATGATTTACTAAAAAGAGTATGATTTTATTTTATTTTTAAAAATACATGGGAAAAATTATAGAAGAATATATACATGAACTATTAATGATGTTTAGTTTTGGGGAGTGGGATTGCAGGTGATTTTCATTTTATTCTTTTTGGAAATTATGTTTTCAATTTTGTGTTAAAATTATAAAAATAAATCTATAAAATAAATTTATAAAACTAAATTATGAGAGAAATAATTTTAAAGCATCAACTTACTTTTCTGTAAAATCCTAAAATCTGGAGAATCTTCTATCAAGGTCCCTTCTCTGTACCACTCAACTTTAGGAGATGGAGCTCCTTTAACTCTGCATTCAAAGACAACCAGCTGACCCTCAGAGGCTGATAAATTTTGTAGCATCTATAATGAGAAGACTATTATGAGAACCAAAAAGTATACTTTTAAAAAAACTAGTTCCAGTACTGCATTTTAGAAAAAGACACCATCTCCTTCAATATTTGGAATTTCTCCAGGCCTACCACATCTCCAGCAGCTTCAATTCTTTGCCTATACATCAAGTCTGTTTTTGAAGATGGAATTATCTGGGCCTATTGAAACCTTTTTCCTCATTTATCTTCTTCCTTGACCTCTTTGTTACAGCAGTAGGTAAGTTCATCATACATTCATCAGGCAAAACATTCTGAGGGTTTGCAAAAACACTAATATTTAGTTAAATACCTCGGTTGCTCCTGAATGCCCATGTGGAGTTTGGTTCCCAGAAATAAAAATAGGAAGGAGGAGGAGGAGGAGGGTATGGAGGTGGAGGAACAATCTTCAGTGAAGATCAACTTGGTGGTTGCAGCGTGGGAGTAACGTATTATTCCACAAAGGACTGTCCAAGATGTAGGGCAGCTCTGTGGTCCAAGCAACAGACTCTGCCTTCATGACTTTGCCCTGTTTACATGGCTTAGTTCTGGGAATTGACTTTGTTTTGCGGTATCATTTCCTTATGTAGTCTTTATAGTATAGCGTCTTTGGTCTGTTGAGGCTTATAGACACTGACAATCTTTACAAAATCATAGTCACATGTGGAGTCTGCTGTAATTGTAAAATATGTTATAATTTTGTGGAGGAATCATTAAATCCTTTTCTACGCTTTTGTGAAAAAAAGGTTTACAAAAAACACTTTGAATTTTAAGGCATCAATGTGTTTTACAATAAACTCTACAGGAGGATGGAATTCACATTTTTCTTTCACAATGAACAATTCTTCCACCCGTCATGATTTGTGAACCTAAATCACACATTCATTTGTGTAGTTATCACTTCATTTAATTATGAAATGCTTCTTTGGCAAGGATGTGAGCAAATTTTGGTTTTCATTTAGACTCAAACATGGAAAGGTTATGATTAAGTTTCCTCCGCCAACTCTATAAGTAACATATGCTGTAAGGCTTTCTACTACTATAATTTTTGAACCTGCATTTAGGAAATACTGACTTTTGCTTCAGAGAAGGGAAATGAAAATGGGTTTATTGCTTTTGTCATTTGCTCATAAATATTTTGTGATTGTTTATACATTTTATGAACAACTTATGATATTTTGTACATGGTCTCCATCATACTGATGGTATTTGTCTAAGGAATATCGGACTGGGGATAACCACATGGCTTTATATAGTAGACTTCCATTAGCAACTTCAGAGTGTGTGCAAGTTGGTATTATGGCAACCAGGGGGCACTGTCGTTCAATGTTAGTGTTTGTTCCCTTTGAGTCCCCAAATTTGTTTGCTGAAGTAATTCAGGGTGAAATTAGCACAGAGTGGTTACTAAATTAGGAAAGGGCTATTTGACTGAAAATAGGTTTATTTCTTGTCAACCACAAACAATATCTTCTGTTAATAAGGGTAGGATGCCCTTAATAATGAAAGCGGGGAGTGTCAATCCAGTTTTGGGCTAGTGAATATGGACACTCCCTGAGCATCTAAGCAAATTCTGTGCTGAAGTGCAGCTGTGGGGCCTATTGAAAACTTTAATGGCAGTCAGAGTGCTTCCTAGGTTCATACATAATGGACTTTTCATTCCTTTCTGAGGCAAACAAATTAGAAAACAAAACAAAACCAAAAAAAGGTGGTGGTAGTGGGAAGGGATTGAATAAATGAAATACAGTACATTTATAAAATGGATATAAGCAGAATGAGGCCAATTTATATGTTTTGACGTGGGTTGCAGTTCAGTTCAGATATATGAACCAATCCTCAATTTGGTATATGAGTCAAGCCCGAAGGACCTCCTTGAGAAAGCAGGTTGCTCATTTAGACCAACATTAGTTGGTTGGTATCATTCATTTGACATTGATGGCCAAGAACTATGCTTGAAAAAAAAAAAAAGAACTATCCTTGATTTGAGAGTCCAGCTCAGATACCTGAGATGCTACCATGTATGGAATAGGCCCTCTAAGTGTCTGTAATAACAATATGGAAGTTCATTCCAATGTGGCATCAATGATCAGAAAAGGAGGTACCAAGGGTCATCTCATAAATCACTTAGAAAAAGTCATTGAAAGTCATATTTTTTGAAATTTTAAGGACTATGATAATTGTTGTAAAAATTGTGCTTTTCTAAAAGTCTTATGGGAAAGAAACTGGTTCTCGCTGCTACATGTCCGGGCCCACACCTTAATGACTCCATGCTCAGCACAGCAGGAGATCTAATGCTGTTACTAGCAGTGTGCTGTGTACAGACTTGAATTGACCACATTCATCTCAACTCCATGGAAAGCAAGACAAATGAAATATTCCCCAAATAGCAAAGATTAATTAGTCTTTCCTATGAATTATAGGATCTGGATTAAAGTCACTATAACTGAAGGTATTCAACGTTCCTAGGTAAACAATATCCAAAGGTCAAATCTGTCTTGCATGTCATCACTATACGGATCATCTGGGAACACATTCTTTGTTGGGGCACTTGACAACACAAAGCCTTTAGACAAATGTCTTCCAAAGCCATTTGACATTGGACTTTATTCCTCCTGGACTTTTCTCTATTCCTCCTACAGACTGTCGGAAGCCACAAAGTGATGAAAACAATCGTTCTTCCTTACCTGAAATGGAAGTACTACTGACTAAATATTACCATGTGCCTGCTTTGTGCCAAGCACTGTGCCAGGTGTGGCAGATGAGCTGAAAGGACACAGTTCTATACCTGTAAATATAATGCCAATACATCCTTGGGAAAGGGCATCTACCTTGTTGGTTAAAAGACGTCGGCTACAAAGTTCAGGTTGTAATTTTATTGTTTTAATCCAGTTGCTGTTTTTGCATACTGAAAGTGAACGTTATAGTGCTTTAAGCTGGAGTGGGATCAGAACAGTTTTTATTGATAAAGAACTGTTTGATTGAAGGACATTTGTCTCTTAATTGTCATAGGCACCCAGAAAATTCTCTGGAATTGTGGGGTTGTTGAGTGGGATCCATATAATCTTTAGAAACATGGATCTGGCCACAGGCCCAGTTATTTCAAGGTTTCCTGCCTGTGCTATTATATAATGAAACTGCTCTTTTTCAACTTCTCACTTCCCTGCCCCCTTGCACTCTTCAAATTACTGCTGAAGCAGCTGGAGCCAAGGCTGCTGTAGCCTTGAAACTCTGCCAAAGCAGCTGCTGTTAGAGGGGGAGCAACGATAAGAGTATAATTCTAATTTGACCATATAACTCTCTTCACACTCTGGAAGAGAGAGCACTGATCCCCCCTAAATGGAGGGAAAGTGTTTTCGATACTGTATGGAGAATGGAGTATAGTCTCTCTCCATCTACAGTTAATTAAAGAGCATTAAAAAAACATAGTTATTGCCTATGAGTAGAGCAGTGAACTAGCATATGGAACCCCATAATCTTTTCTCAAACTCTACCACTGTTTTGCCTGGTAGCACTTCTTTACATTCTAAACTTCTTTAAAAAGAAGATAATACCAGTATGTCCCTAACACTAAAGGAGGCAAAAGGAGTTAAATAAAATAGTGCTTTTAGAAAATTCTGTAGGTGTTGTGAAAAATAAATATTATGAGAGCAGATGTGGCTCAAGTGGTTGAGAACCTGCTTCCCACATGGGAGGTCCTGGGTTTGGTTCCTGGTGCCTCCTAAAAAACAAAAGCAAACAACAAGCAAACAAACAGAAAAACCAACTCAGAGGAGCCCATGTGGCTCAGTGATTGAGCACCAGCTTCCCAATTACAAGGTTCTGGGTTCAATCCCCAGCCCTGGTAACTCTAAATCAATCACTCACTCAATCAATAAAGCTTCTAGCTATTATTGGTAGAGACATGCTTGGTTGGACAGTACGGAAAGGGAGTCATAGAGGTTAGAATGCCAGAGGTCCCTAAAGAAGCCAACAGAGCAGGACTAACCTGAACGAACTCTTATAAATGACCTGTTAACGTGACTCGCAACCACATGATTACCATCATCAGTGGCTATGATTCAGAAATTTGCTAATGACACTGACAGTGACTATGACCTCAATCCTGCCCTCACTGGTGGAAACTAACGCAAGCACAAGTCCCTTTGGAATCTGAGCCACAGCCTATCCTTGTGCCCTATGTCTGCACAAACCTGATCCCATTTAAGGAGGCAAAAGCACACATCCCAAGGGCTAAGAAAGCCTCATCAGAGTTTGGTTCTATGTACTGCTTCTCCACCATGGAGCTAATGGTTTTAGAAATTTTTCTAACAAACAATATATACTAATGATTGGTTCAGTTCCCCATTTTTATTTATCAAAGACATATGTATCTGCCAATCAGAGCATCCACTTGTAAGGAAGTAATCAGAGTCACCACATACCCTACACAAAAGCATCCAAACCTGATGCTCTAATCAGTCTGTGAAAATTAATAATGGATAAATATAAAAGTCCCATTGGAGTATTTGATATAATAAAAGGAGCTTTGGACCTATTATTACCCTTGTGGTTTCAATATTAGAGGTAATAATGATGAAAAAGAACTACTTCCTTCCAGTCCCAACCAGGCACTTGGGAGAGATAGAAAAATAAAAAGCTTTATTTACTACAATAAATGTTGTAGTGGAAGTATCCATGCAAGGAAGACAGGTTTAAATCAAGTGGAGATAAGGACACCTCTCTGGCATCTGGCTGATTGGATGGTAATAAGGAAGGGAAGAGGTGTTAGTTGGCAGTGGATATAAATTATTCTGTGGTTTAGTTGCCTTGAAGAGTCAGCACTGTTTCTAGGGTATGACAAATTAAAGTAAGTGTCCTGATTTCTGGGGCATTTAAGCTGTCTTTTTTATTTTTTTTATTTTTTTGAGGTACCAGGACTGGGAATTGAACCTGGGACATCGTATGTGGGAAGCTTGCACTCAACCACTGAGCCACATCGGCTCCCCTGACTTGGTTTTATGGTTTGTTTTGTTGTTTGTTTTTGTTTTTTCAGGAGCCACTAGGAACTGAACCTGGGACCTCCCATGTGGGAGAGGGTGCTCAACTGCTTGAGCCATATCTGCTCCCTTAAGCCCTCTTTTAAGGAAAGGTAACTTAGCAATGGTAATAATAGACAAAAAGAGGTAAGCGCTATTAGCTATATTCTACACATACACATACACCCACACAAGCCTGTCTATAACTCATCAAGGTCTTGTATTTTCCAAGTCACATGTTCCTTTCTTATTTCAAACCTTTGAAAACAGCAAAACAGAAACCCAAAATGCAGGCTATAAGAAATAAACCTGAAAAATCAAGAGGCATCTTGTTTTACATAGGAATGTTTACCTAAATGATGTGGATTTAGGCAAATCTGTCTAATTTTAGATCTGTGCTTGATTTTGGAAAACCATCCTGGATGAGCTGATATGGCAAAACTTCCCTATAATAGATGTTTCTGTGGGAGCTGTGGTGTTAGCTTCTCCTTAAGGATCAATACTCACTGGGAGACAGACAACATTTTTGAAGTTTTGCTCCAAACCAGGTTTTCTCCAATCTCAGCCTTCTTGACAATTTGGACTGGATAATTTTTTGTTGTGGAGGGCTGTCATTCTATGCATTGTACAGTATTTAGAGCATGGATGCCAGTAGCTCAACACCCCCACTTGTGACAACCAAAAATGTCTCCAGACATTCCCAAATGGCCCTTGGGGGAGGGTGGGGTGGTGCAAAATTAACCCTGATTGAGAGCCATTACTCTATACCAAAGCATACTTCTGAGAGGATAAAATCTCTTTGGGTAGAAATTTGCTGTTCGTACAAACAATAAACACTAAATCCAGTCATAGATTCCATCCATTTGCTCTTCATAATACCAAAATATCCAATGTGAATCCATTTTTTCACCTTTGGACTTACTGTCTTGGGCAATTATAAACAAAGTCTATGTTATATAGGAGAAAGAACAATGGACTGAAAATCGGGAGAACTTGTTTCTAGCCCTGATTCTGTCACTATTAGTCCTGTGACTTGGATAAATTGCTCAGTCTCCTTGGGCCTTCCTTAATTTTTTTCATTTGTAAATGAAGGGGCCTGAATAAATTTTCCAGCTCTAAACACAAAGACTATGAGACTCAGATTTTGATATTGCTACAATGGTTGATACGATGGTAGAGAACAAGAAATGTCTTTGCCCTAGAGTTTGACATAAATGTTAATCTCTCTCAGAGCATTCAACTCCTTTTCCTTGAGTGCCAAGACAGGTAAGTGCAATCAATTCTTTTGAAAGTCCAGAGAAACCCTTGAAGTAGCCAGTGGCTAGAAATTTATCACCTTTGCTCTACATGTGGCTACTGTGTTTAACAAGCCAGCTAAAGAGATCAATGTGGTAAGAGAAGAAGGTATTTCTTTTTTTTTTCCTTACCCTTCCTGCCCTGCTGTTTTTTGCTATCTTAGTCCACCCACTTGTGATCTGTATCTATTTCTCTTTTTGTCTTCTGGTCTTTCTCCTCTAGGATCCACTCAGATTCAATCCTGGGAACCTCTGATATGGAGAGAGGTTCCCTGTCAATTGCGCCACCTCAATTCCTCGTCTCTGCTGCATTTCACCTCGACTCTCCCCTTTGTCTCTCCCCTGTTGCATCATCATCTTGCTGCATGACTCACTTGTGTAGGCACTGGCTCACCCCGCGGGCACTCAATTCATCACACGGGCACTCGGCTCGCAGTGTGGGCACTTGGCTCGCTGCACAGGCACTTGGCTCACTGTGTGGGCACTGGCTCACCGTGCAGGCACACTTTCTCTTCTTCTTTTTCACCAGGAGGCCCCAGGGATTGAACCCAGATCCTCCCATATGGTAGGTGGAGATCTTATCACTTGATCCACATCTGCTTCCCAGAAGATACTTCTATCATTACAAAAACTTTAGAAATCTGGGGCTTGAAGTGATACTGAAACACAATTTCCGAAAAACCAAAACACTATACTCTATTTATGAGACCAAAATACTGAGACAGAAATCAGTAAATCTTGGACTCTACGATTTTGTTTGGGTGATGTGATGTGTTTAAAGCCATGACAGAAAGAAGTAACATTTTGATTACCTTTGTAAACACAGGAGCTGCAATGATAGGTTTTCCATCCAGGCCTTGCAAATAGTTGGTAGGGCTCTGACACTGTGAGAAGGGAACCAATGATAGAGTCATTGTCACTAAGATTAGATAGATGATAGATAGACAGATAGATAGATAGATAGATAGCTTATAAAGTTGCAGCAGAGGCAAGTGGGATCATGCCATACAAGAGGGTTGCGTTCACCACGCCTGCCTCTCACTGTCCAGGATGCTTTGGTCTCACTTGGACTCTTGTACCTGCTGGATGACTGACACACCAGGCTGGGCCCCCGAAGGCTGGGCTTGTGGTACCGCTGCAGGAATGGCTGGAGAGGTAGTGGGAAGGGATGACACCTCACTTGGCTTCTGGAGTCTGAGAAATAATTATATTATAGATATTAAAACAGACCCATCATTGTGTGTGACAGTTTTTTCAGCAAATCTATGGAATGCCGTCACTGCTTACATTTGGATATATTAAAAATTTTACTCAACACTATTCCGCCAACGTTTACTGAGGGTTTCTTAGCTACACGCTGGGTTAGGCAGTGCACACACAGAGAAGAACAAGATGTCAATCCTGTCCTTGAGTTAGCTGCTTTCAGTGTAGCTGGACAGTCAAGCATATTAACAACTGACTGAGGTTCATGACGACTGCTATGACAGAAACATGCGCAGAAGGTAATTGTTTTTCAGATTTATTTTGTTGCTGCCCTCTGTGTTTTCCTTCTCCCTGCCATTTCACTCAAGAGGCCAGGTTTTGTAAATCTTTACTACTGGGATTTTGACTTGGTAGAAAACAGAAATAGCCTGAAATGAACAAATTCTTCAAGTTTATACAAATTAAATTAAAGAGATTATTTGAAGGGCAAGAGCGCCAGGAAGTATTCTTGAGAAGGCTGGGGAGGGAAGATTATTTTAATTTTGCGGGGGAGAAGAGACAGGTCTGAGAATTCTACCAGAAGTGAGGACCTGAGTCCAGAGGGGATTGAACACCCCTGAGTACAGGGGCTTCCAGCCTTGCTAAAGCTATCAATTCCCAGCACGTCAGGAAGCAATAAAAATAAAAGCGCGGCACTCGAAGGGACCTTGAGGACCGGGACATGGGCCTCTCACCCAAAACCTGTGGGGAGAGGTGACCGATGACAGGAAGGGCTTCCCTTTTGTCTAGATGGTACATCTCTGCCACAGCTTCCTCATCTCTGAAATGGGAGTATAATAATTCTTAACTTACAGAGTGTTTGTGAAGGTTAAAAGAGGTACTTGATATAAAATGCTTTGAACAGTGCTGTGCAGAAACCAAACAGCTCTCTCTCTGTCTATTCTCTCTCTCTCTCTCACACACACACACATACACACACACACACACCAGTGGTGTTTGTACAACCATGGAGGGGAAAGAGATACCCTAATGACTGAGATTGACTATTTTCCCAGTAAGGTAGGATGAGATTTCAAAAGCAGAATTTTGTAGTGATGCAAAGATAATCAGAATCTCCAAAGTATCCTTTTTCTTCTTCTACAGTAACAGAATCCCTAACTTCTAAGTAAGTACATGGCTACTCTGAATAAAGACTGTATTTCCCAGCTTTCATTATATCTAGGTGTGGACCCATGACTACTTTCTGGCCATGGATATTGGGGACAGTAACCTGTGCAATTTAAGAGAGATGACCTTAAAAGGGGTGGAAGCATGCTTTTCTTCCTTTCTTAGACCAAGAAAATGAGGCATACTTTACTTTTTTACTCTGTAGATATAATTATTATATTTCTGAGGTGATACTTTAAACCTGGGTGATCTTATATTTTATATCTCTATACATTATATATTAACATATATGTGTGATATATTATATATTATACATTATATATTATATACATATATATATATATATGAGTGATCTGGACAACTCATAACATACTTTAAAATGAAGAAGCAGAAAGCAGGAAGCAGACTGGAGTCCAGGGGAATGTAAAGTCATTGTACCACCCGAATCCAGATTATTATGTAATTTAGAAATAAATGTCTGTCTTATTTAATGGCTATTTTGGGTCTCTAATACACATAACTGAAGCTAACTCCGAACTACTATAAGTACCTTTAAAGAAAATAAATAAATATGTTTTGCTTATTCAACTAGAAAACATGAATTCTTTGGGTTATTTACTTTTTTACTCTGTAGAGATAATTATTATGATATTTCTGAGGTGATACTTTATTCTTTCTTGGGACCTGAGTTTATAAGATAGAATATTAGAATTACCGATTCATCTCTTCCTTGTTTGGGTCCCCTTCCGAGTCAGAAGAAGAAACCCCTGGAAAAATAAAAACAAGACATGAGATTTTTAAGATGATGACTTCCTAAGTTGGTTTCTAGGAATAGGATCTTACATTCCCCACTCAACACTCATTTTTTTCAGATGAGGAAACAGACCCTAAGAACTTGAAGGACTTACACAAGGTCACACAGCTCTTTAGTTGAGAGAGTTCAAATTAACTACCCAAATTCTAAGTGTTCTTGTATGTAAAACACCTGCTGATACCTTTGGACTAACAGAGCAAGTCTCTGCAGACATTTTTCTGGCAGACTTAAATCCTCTGGGCTTATACAGATTGGATAAGAGAAAGGATGATATTTGATTCCAAACATTGTAGGTGTAGGTGGATGCTCTTCCGTTTAGTCCTAATATTAAAAGTCACACTTTATCTTGAGAGTGGGGGTGTTAGAAGCCCTGTTGCTATAAACAAAAAAAATCCACAATCCAATCTCTGCTGTTAGCAGAGTTTTGATTCCGGATTTACTTCTCAATTCCAGGAAGATATAACTGAGCTAAATCTGGAGGTATTCACTTCTGTCTGTGCATTTATTCAATGAATGTTTATTGACTACCCACACTGTGTACTTGGTACTAGATAAGGTATTGGAGATAAGAATGACACAGTCCTGATCTACAATGTACCTGGTAAATGGGCATTTATACCATATATATATAACAATACATTGTTTAAAGTGCTAAACCAAAGCATATGCATGCAAAAACTTAGGCAGATTGATAAGAAATATAAATTGATTTCTTCCCTAAAATTAATTGTTATCATTTTGGTATTAGTGTAAATGGCTTTTTGAGACTCCCAACTGGTCTCTCTGCTTCTACCTTTGACTCCCTGCAGTATATTCTCAACTCGCAGCCAGAGTGTTCCTGTTAGCAGATCACCTCACACCTCTGCTCAGGATCCTCCAGCGCTTCTCATCTCCCTCAGAGAAAATGCTGAAGTCCTTGCAATGACCTGCAAGCATCTACGTGATCTAGTTACCTGCCCCACCCATTTTGAACTTCTCACCTCATCTCCTGCTACTTTTGTCCTTGCTCACTCAACTGTGGCCACATTGGCTTATGTCTTATCTTAAGACAGGCACTCTCCCAGTTCAGGGCCACTGTACTTGGCTGATTTCTCTGCGAAAATAATGTGAATATCCTTGTGGCTCACTTTCTCACTTCCTCCAGGTCTTAGCTCACATAGCATCTGCTCAGTGAGGTCTTCCCTGGCCACCCTGTACACACACACGCACACGCACATGCACACACTCATGCACATACCCCCACATACACATTCACACACATACTCTTACACACACAAATGCACTCACATACATACACACTGTCACACACACACTTCCTATCCCTTTCCCTTGCTTTTTTTTTCTTCCATAGTGCTTATAAATACCTATCACACTGTATATTTTCTCATTTTTTCCTGTCTCCCCCACTAGAATGTAAATCCCATGAGTTTAGGGAGGTTTGTCTGTGTGGTTCATTGCTGTATCCCCATTGCCTAGAAGACAGTACCACTGCATGGCAGAACAGGCCTTTAATATTTATTTATTATAACTATATGTTTTATGAATGTCATGCACAAAGAGTCTCTGGTTTTACCTTCTATATAAATCTCAGCAGAAGTTGAATCTGTCCCATAGATATTAGAAGCAAAACAGGAATAGCGTCCCGTGTCCTCTTCAAAGGCTTCAGCAATGGTCAGTGAGTGCAGATTTCCTGCCTGGACGATGTGAATGTCTGGGGAATTTTCAAGTTCCTTGCCTTCACAGTACCACCTGCAAGAAAGGGAATATGGCCATTGGATAGGATTTAAATTGTGAAAATTAAAAATACAGCTATTCCCTAAGAAGAAAACTGTGGCAAATTTCATTTCTAACCAGAATATTAAACCATTGGTCATTATGGTATTAGTTGATCATAACAATGAAAAGAATTGGCAATATTCAAACTCCACTTATACTTTACTCAGGAAATTAGAAAGTAGCTCCTATTAAGAATGATTTAGAGGTGGCGGACATGGCCCAGTGGTTAGGGTGTCCGTCTACCACATGGGAGGTCCGTGGTTCAAACCCCGGGCCTCCTGACCCATATGCACCTGGCTCATGCGCAGTGCTGATGCACACAAGGAGTGCCCTGCCACGCAGGGGTGTCCCCCACGTGCAAGGAGTGCGCCCCGTAAGGAGAGTCGCCCAGCGCCAAAGAAAGTGCAGCCTGCCCAGGAATGGCACCACACATAGGGAGAGCTGATGCGTCAAGATGACGCAACAAAAAGAAACACAGATTCCCATGCCACTGACAACAACAGAAGTGGACAAAGAAGACACAGCAAATAGACACAGAGAACAGACAACCAGGGTGGGGGGGGGGAGAGGAGAGAAATAAATAAATAAATAAATCTTTTTTTTTTAAAAAAAAGAATGATTTAGAAAGTGGATGTGGCTCAAACAGTTGAGTGCCTGCTTCCCACATGGGAGTTTCCAAGTTCAGTTCCCAGTGCCTCCTAAAAACAATAAAACAAGACAAGAAACAAAACTAATTAAAAAAAAAACAACTCAAGGAGCTGATGTGGCTCAGCGGTTGAGCACCAGCTTTCCACATATGAGGTCCTGGGTTCAATCTCTGGGGACAGTAGCTCAAAAAAAAAAAACAAAAAACAAAAAACGATTTAACTAAGAGAAGATGAGTGAGGAATCAATCACAGTCAACTAGGAAGAGAAGGCTCTTTCATACAGAATTGGCTTTCCCTCAAATGACTTACAAGTCTCTATAGTATGCATTAAATAAGTGCTGCTTTAATTTATTTGGAGAAATTCTAAGGTATCAAAGGTTTGTGAGTATACTCATTCCCTACTATTAAATTACATCTAAACTGCCTAGATGAAAATTATTTTGTTCAGTCATTAGCATAAAGAATATGGGCCATACTTTCTCAGGAGTGTCCCCACTCTGGAAATTAACCCAAGTTAAATATTAAATACGTTCCTATAGTTATGGTTCTTTATTTTAATTCTATATGCTTGAACTCTTATTGAACTGAACAGTTATATTTTATTATAACTTAGACTTTTTTTTAGCCAAAAGATTACACAAAATAAAACATAATGTTTAAAATGTAGAGGTGTATAATTAGGAAATGTACATTAAATCCACATGGAGGGACCCAAAGCACGGACTACCCATGTGGTAGGTGGGAGCCTAATCACTTGAGCCACAGGTGCTTCCCAAAAGTTGCTAATCTTTACTGTAATTTCCAGTCCAACTGCTCAGTGCTTTAATTACCAACCCCCAAATATATAAAAAGCAAGGTTCTGAAGCACATTTAAGAAAACCCACCTATTCAACTACTTCCCAATAGTCAAACTGTACTTTGCTGTTCTATAAATGTATCATGTCCATTCCTACAATCAAGTCTCTTCTCATGTTTTTTTCTATGTCTAAGATTCTCTTTCTCTACTTCTCAGCTATTGTGAGTATGATCGATCAATATTTGACACAAATATCACCTCTTTCACAAAACTCCCCTTTTACTGCCAATTCTCAGTGCTTATAACTTTTCTATTGTCACTGCTTCTTTTTAACCTGTACTATATAGTATGCAGGACTCGATTATACACTGTCTTTTATTAGTCTCTATTTTTAAGGTTTTTCTTATCTCACCAACTAGATTGTAAATTCTTTGCAGTAGGAAAATCGTCGTATTATGTTCTTGCAGTATCCACAGTGCCTAGTAGAATTCTCTGTCTACTGTCTTCTTTAGCCATCTCTTCCCAATCTTATCTCATCCCAGTTTCAATTATCACTTCTATTTGGGATAATGTCCAAATCTACATTTCCAACCCTGAGTTCTGCACCCCATCTCCCATCACTCTTCCCTTCACTCATGTTTCAACCACTTTAGTCTTCTTTCTATTCCACAAACACATTAAGCATTTTTCCCATTTTAGAGAAAACTTTCCCCAATTTTTTACAAAGACAGGTCCTTCTTATCTGTAAGGCCTCAGCTCAAATGTCATCTCCTCAGAGAGGCCTTCCCTGACATTCTTCCTTACCCTAAGTCACTCTACCACTTTATCCTGTTTTATTATCTTCATGGCTCATCTCATTATCTGAAATTGTTACATACAGTTTATTTTGTTAATATTTGTTTCCCCTACTAGCCTGTAAAACCCATGAGAGGGACTTAGTCTTTTTCCCCACTATAATCCTAGCACCTGTAACAGTGGCCCTGGCGCAAAGTAGGTACTCTGAAAATACATGTTTTATGGATTTGTCAAAATACCAAACGATGGGAAAAATGCATAGTTATATTTTGTAAGTATTTTTATTTGCTTCATCAACTTCTATGCCAGTCTTTCATTTCTGTCATGACAGAAGCAGTACATGCAGCCACTGAACTGGGTTTATAAAGCTCCCAAAGCAGAAACCTCAAGACCCCGAGAAGCTTGAATAAGCAAATCCTCGGCACCTGTGTAGTTCCAAATGCAAATACTGGGTATCCAGTTAAACATTTTCGTACTGAAAATGTACTTCTCTTTACTCTTTCCTGAAATGCCCCTAAAATGAGAATAAAGGAATTTAAAAGGAATAATTCACAAGGACAAAAAGAATGGGAGGGAAGATAACATCAGATCTGAGGTCCAAACAAACCCTGGAAAGCAGATCAAGGAGCCAGGGAATGGAGAAATCTGAAGACCAAGCACCTATTTGGGGATGTCCAGTGAGAGAAGTCATTTTGTGGAGCAGAATCCCAGAAAGGTTTGGGATTTGGCGACATAAGGTTCCTAAGAGCAGAGAAGGAAACACGAAGCTTAACACACGGGACTTGGTTACAAGTTTGAGAAATGAACATGTAGACCCTCCACATCAGGGTGCACCCCCTCTTCAGTCAGTCAGGACCATGGCTGAATTGTGGGCTGAGCAAGCAATTACTCCATACTGGGACAGAAGAAAGGAGAGCTTCAGAAGGAATTTCTCTAGGGAAAAAGAAATAAGCCTAATGGATCACCTGAAGTGTTCACAGGGACCAAAATATTCGGAAGGAGTGTTACAAATTTTTCGGAGAATTGAGACAAATTCATGATAGGACCACAAAACTAAGCACAAGGAAAAAAAAGGAAGAAGAAAAAAAAAAAAGACAATGATTAACTCCAGAAAAAAACTAAAAGTTATACAAGAAAGGAAACATTCATTTTACCTGAATAGGTTCAACATAAATACATACACAGTAATTCTAAACTTTAAATAGTTTTAAACAACACCTGTGATAGGATTATAACTGAGAAAATGAGGGAAGGGATAATGGGAGTGCTGATTTAATGTAGAAGTGCTAAACCCCGTCTGCCAGAAGAGGAAGTCAACAGAAAATAGCTAACATCAGCACACCAAGAAATAGTAGTATAAGCATGTTACAACGGTACTCAACGTGTAGTTCAATTCTGTGAAGATGAAACTATTTTTATATAACACTAAGACATCGTTTACCTTTTTCACTGCATTGACTTTTACACCGATGGTGCAAAAGCAACGGTGGGTAAAATTACTTCTGCTTTAATAGCATAAGTCAAGGCACTGTCTCAAAACCTGCTAGTGGTCATTGGGTTCTTCACTGCCATATTTGCAGTGTAGCAAAAAGCCAGTTTCACTTAAGAATATCCTTGCTGAAGCAGTTAAAATTATTGATTTTATTAACTCTTAACCTTGGGGCCACATTTTTTTAATATTCTGTGTGGTGAAATGAGAAGTAGCATAAAGCATTTCTGGTGCATGTGGAGAAGCACTTGTGTAATTGAGTTGAGAGTTGAACTAGAGCTTAATTCATTAAACAATATTTTAACTTGAAAGAATGACTGGCAAACTACAGTTATTCAGACTTGGGTATTCAGCAGACATTTTCTCAAAAATGAAGGAAGTAGGAGCAGGTGTAGCTCAGTGATTGAGCACCTGCTTTGCATGTATAAGGTCAAGGTCCCAGGTTCAATCCACAATACTCAAAAAAGAAAAAAAGGAAGTAGACCTTCAAGTCAAACTTTCAAGTCAAGATACCTGACAGTATTTGTTACCAAAAAAAAAAAAAAAAAAAGTGAGCTTTCAAGGGAAAATTCTCAATATTTAAAGACTTTTTGATGAAATCTGATGATATTAACAAATGTGTCTGTTTTGATATATAATAAAATGTGCCAACATTTGGAAGATCTGCATTATTCAGTGAGCCAATAATTTCCAAATGACCAATGCATAATGTTATCCATTCAAAGTGAAGACAGACCAATGGATGTTAATATAGCAGAGTACAAAAGTTGATTGCTGTGGTTTCAGATTTCACTTTGCAACTAATCTTTAAGAAACCACAACTAGGGAGCAGATGTGGCTCAAGCAGTTGAGTGTCTGCCTCCCACATAGGAGGACCCGGATTTGGTTCCCAGTGCCTCCTGAAAAAACATAAGCGAGCAACAAGCAAAACAAACAATACAACCAACTCAGGGAAGCTGATGTGGCTCAGTGGTTGAGTGCCAGCTTCCCACATTCAAGGTCCTGGGTTCAATCCCTGGCCCCTGTTACCTAAAAGAACAAAAAAAGGAGCCACAGCTAGCTGAACTTTGATGTAGTATCAAACAAGAATAGTCACAATTATCTGAAAAGACTATTAAAATACTCTTTTCCAACTACATATCTGTGTGTAAAAAACTGAAAGCAGAAGTAGATATGAGAACCCAGTTATATTAAGCCAGATATTAAAGAGATTTGCAAAAATATAAAACAACATTATTCTTCTCACTACATATTTTGTTTTGGAAAATACAGTTATTTTCCATAAAAATTAATTTTATGTTAATATGTTTGATATTTTTATTTTTAAATGAATGAATATTTTAATTGCTCAATTTAAATTTCTAATATGGTAAGTATTTATAGGCATAATATAAATATTTGAGTCCTCAATCTTTAAGACTGTAAAGGGGTCCTGAGAACAAAAGTTTGAGAACCACTGGCATAGGTTTTAGAAATCTGGTAGTAAATATATAAGAAAAGGCAGAGTCAAAGGTGGTCTGTTCTTGAATAATATTTGACTTTTTAAGCAATGCACCTGCATTAATTTGATAAAACATATAAATAGCTATCTTGAAACACATTTAAAAATCTTCCCTCATACAAACATTATAGAATTACCTCAGTCTCTGGATACCATTTCTCGTCCTTACCAAAATGAGAGTGGAAACATCTATGAGCAATTGGATAGCCACAAGGAGATAAGTGGAATGATTCAAACACCCAACCTCCCTGTCAGGAGCCTTTTTGTCCTTACTCAGATGGCAAGGATGGCTTCAGCCAGGTCCAAGAACAATCAGTAACTGCTGCTCTGAATTTAACACTCAGAAATAACACACCATCAGGCAGCCTTTGGAAACGTTAAAATTTACCCAGCTAACCCCCAAGATTTTTGAGGGTAAGAAAGAAAACATACTTTCCTCCTACGTCTGCCCATGTTAGGGAATGCTTTCATAGAAAGGCTCTGATCAGTTGTGTGCTTTTAGAACGCCAAATCCTCATGACTCTTACAGAATGGCATTGGGTGCCAGATGTGATTCATTGCCCAGCAGAAGTGAGTCAATGATCTGGGGAAATGGGGCAACTCCCAATGATGAAGCATCCACCTCTAAGGTACTAGGAAAGTTGCCAAATCTTCTGATATGGCTAGCTAATGAACCTGTAAACGAGACACTGAAGAGATACCTTTTTCAGATTTAACTTGACTCTTTGGCTAAATATTACTGTTCTACTGTTAGGTTACTGTTTTGTCTAAAATATGGCTTGGATAAATATTATGACTCATTATTTTAGTGCATTAACTACTTCTAAATGGAATGAGTGTGTTATTCTGACTCATCAGTAATAATGCTAATTAAAAGAATGATTTACTCAGAGTCTTTCTCGAACCGTGCCCCAGCACTTCCAATGATCCTATCCTACCTCCTATTATTTCCTCTCCTAATGTTTTCCTCCATGGAACCTAGATATCATTTATAATTATATATTTATTTGTATGTTTATTTGTTTAATGTGACTGTCCATTATTTGACAAAAAACACCATAAGGGCAGGGATTATCATATTTGTTTACCGCTTGTTTATTTGGCACCTAGCACAGTGTATGGTACATCATAGTTGCTCTAAAAATGTTTTTTATGTGAATGTTAAATGAATGAATTCAAATTAGGATCATTAAAACCTCAAATCTTTTTCTTCACATTTATATAAAACCAACATATTAATGAAAAAGCAAGAAGGCCTGGGGATAGAAAAGAACTTTCCTTGAATTGTCTTCAACTAGCTTCATTCTAATAATGTCTTGATTTCTTAAGTGACAAGTATAACATCTGAAACACAGCCTAAAGGTAGTATATTTATCTATTGACATGTTCAACCCTCTCCATGTATCAGAATAACTCTTCATATATAGAGTACACCTGGAGTTGGACAATAATATGATAGTAGACTTTTCTAACAGCACTCAAAGTTATGCTGGATTTTGTGACAAAATTCAGTGTTTTGTATGTCCTATTAGACACTGCCTGCTACTGACTTAACAAACTTAATTTAGTTTTCATGTCCAGTGGCTATATTTAGCTCATGGGAGTATGGGGTATAAGTGGGGAGGATATGTCTACACTTTGTTTTATTAAAATTTATTGAATTCTTCCAGGTGGAAACTTCTTGATAATTTAAGAAAAGCATAAATAAACAATTGGCTAATATCAAAACAACAAGATTCCCCCCTTACTATTATACATAGTCAGTTTTAGGTATACCAAAAGGGAGGTTGAATAAATGTGAAAGTGAAAACAATTCCTAAAATAAAATAAAGGACTAACATTGAATGACATTACTTTGGGGAGGACTATTTTTATTGGCTACTTCTAAAATTCCTACTTTTTTCTTTTTCTTACAGTTTTTTTTTACTAAATTTCAACAGAATTTAGTTATTTCTTAAGTTTATTTTTTATTGTCTATTTTTCCCACCTTATCTACCACGCAATATAGCAGGAAACTGCTTTGTTTACTGATGAATGCCCAGCATCTGGAATAGTGCCTGATCAATAGGGGGTTCTGAATGAATTTTTTAAAAAATGAATGAATAAATTAATGTATCAAATTTTCTAGTTTTGTTGATTTCTCAATGTACTTGAATTTTTCTGATTTTACACATATTTCTTTCTTCTGTTTGCTATGTTAATCTTTCTTCCAAAATAAATTCTTTGATTTGCTCAAGTTGGAGCCTCTTTCATAGTGCTAACTTTTCTCAGCTATTTGAAAATATTGCTTTTTTATGGATGTCATTCTGATTACAAGAGGTTTCTAATAATTGTTGGAGAGGCACAAAATAATCTCAAATGGGTATATTCTGTGTTCCAGTAGATCCCCAATCATCCTGGTTATTGCTGGCTATATGAGACCTTCCCTAACTCTCCAGCACACATTTGATGCTCTGGCCTCTGCGTAAATGGTTGTGCTTATTGCTCAGTCCAAGCAGGGGAAGGAGGAGACACTGACCTACAAAGCTGCCGTGAATGTAGTTCCCAGATTAGTCATCCTGATTGCCCCTGGTTCCCTCCCACTTATTGTATCTTTTGCTTCTGAGCCTGATGCAATCACAAAAGAGTCCCTGGCTGTACAGCAGTCCTGTCTAGAATGTGATATGGACTTTGGATTTTCTGATCAATCAGATTGCATCTGCTTACAGGATGATTTACCACGAAGCTAAATGAAGCTTCAAATTTCATCACCTGCATGGCTCCCTTCCAAGGCCCTGTACCTAATTTTTTATTCACAATTTGTATTATTTATCTTAAAGAGGGTTCCCCAAATTGTATAGAGCCCACAAAACTTGGATCTGTCCCCTGCAAATGCTTTCTATTTTCGGGAAATTTCTAAAAGTTTCATATCTGCAGATGACAATCTACATTATTTTCTGATTAGGTTTCAGAGTGTTTGGAGGGAGGGTAGATTCATGTGCTCAGGTCTACCATCTTGATATGATCTTCCTATTAATTGGTGAACTTCTAATCTGACTTCTGCACCCATCACTCTCTTAGAACTACTCTTACTAAGGTAAGTGGTCTCTATGTTATTAACTCAAATGACATTTTTTAGTTTTCATCTTATTTGTCCTCTGATTAGTATTCAAGGTAGTTGACTACTCATTCCTTCTTAAATCGGCTTTCTTTTTCTTTTACTTTTTTTTTTTATGACTGCCCTCCTTTTCCTCCTATCATTTGGGATGGACCATCCCAGTTTCCTTTGGGGATTTTCCTTATCTATCCAAACTTTAAATGTTGGAATTCCTTGGCAACATGGACTGGACAAGAGTGATACTTAAAATAAAATAATTAACAACTGATTCAGAATGGATACCACAACCAAGCAGAAAGATGCATGCCATCAACAGCTTGTAGAGTTATACCAGTTGTACAGACTAAATATTATCCTCTGGTTTTGTGACCAATTCTTTTCTCCCAAAAGTATGAGAAAGAAAATTACAGGCCAATTTCATCCTCAAACAAAAATGCATAAACTCTAACCAAAATATTAGCAAACCAAATCTAACAATGTATAAAGAGAAATAGATTATGAACAAGCTGTGTTTATCCTAAGAATTCAAGTTAGGTTTAAGATTATAAAAGCAATATAATTCATCATATTATCAGGGTAAGGAAAAAAATCATATGCTCATTCTCAATAGATGCAGAAAAACTTTTTTGCTAAACATTCAACATCCATTCATGATTTTTAAAACTCTTAACCTTTCTTAACAAAAGAACTTAAAACAAACATCCTACTTGATGAAAACGAAAGAATTCCCTTTAAGTTCAGAAACAAGACTAGGTTGCCCACTCTCACCACTTCTAATTGATATTTTACTGGAGGACTTAGTCAGCTCAACAAAGCAAGAAAATGAAAGGCAAGATATAGTATTAGAAAGGTAGAACATCCCCCCAAAAAAATGAATAGGTAAATTCTCATGAATTTAGCAAGGTTGTAGTTAGAAAACCATTAAACAGAAGTTAATTGCATTTTTCTATATAACAACAACAACAAAAAAGTAATTTTTAAAAAGGTACCATTTATAATAGCATAAAAATGAATAAATATAACAACAGATTTTAAGACCCAGAAAAAAGTATGAATCTTTATTGAAAGGTATTAAAGAATGCGTAAACAAACGGAGAATCATACCCTCTTCCTGAATACGAAGACTCAGTGTTTTAAAGATATTAGATTCTCCCCAAATTGACCTATGAATTCAAGGCAATTCCAAAAATCTTAATTTGGCTTTTTAAATGGAATTCGACAAGGTGATTCTAAAAGTTATATTATAGAGCAAAAGGCCTAGAAAAGTAAAAAAATCTTTAAAATAAAAAGTTGGAAATCAAGAACTATTAAAAATCTGTTGTAATGAGATAAAGAAATCACAGGAAAAGAATGGAGAAGCTGGAACTAGGTTCAGAAATTTATGGAATTTTGATTTATCATGGAGCTGGCATTATTGAACAGTGGGGGAAAACCATATTTTTTAATAAATTGCCCTGGGACAATTATTTATCTAATCCAAAAAAAAAGAGAAATGGGTTCCCTGCCTCACATTATACTCAAAAAATCAACTTTAAATACATTGAAAACTTAAAAATTTAAAAATTCAAAAATATGGATTAAAAACATGAGAGACAAAATGATAAAACTTTCAGAGGATGATATAAAATATTTATTACTTTGAGGTTAGAAAGAATTTCTTAAACTAGATACAAGCTATGAAAATACAAACCATAAGGAAAAATTAATAAATTTGACACTAAGATTGAGAATATCTACTCACTAAAAGATACCACCATGAAGTAAAAAGACAAACTGGGAGAGCATAGTTTCATAACACATATACTGTATTATTAATATTCAGAATATTTTTAGAAGTCCTACAAATCAATAAGAACAAACAAATCAATAGAGAAAAAGGCAAAAGATGTAAACAAGCCCTTCATAGAAAAGGATTCCTGAATGGTCAGTAAACATATGAAAAAATGCTTAACCTTATTAGTAATTATGCAAATGCAAATTAAAACCATGAGATAACACTTCATACCCACTAGATTGAGAAAATTTTAGAAGTCTGATAATATCTGTATTGGCAGTGACATAGAATAACAAAACTATTATACAGTGTTAACAGAAATATAAATTCAAACAAATTCTTTAGAAAACTTGGTGTTATTATAAAGTTGAGGTTGTACAAACTCTACCAGCAATTCCATACCTAGACACACTCATGCACCAGAAAAAACCTGTGTACTGCATAGTTTATATTAGGGAAAAAAAACTGGAACTATCCCAAATGTACATCAAAAATATAATAGTCTAGACATACAATAAAATACTATATGGCAATAGAAATAAATGAGTTAGAATTATGCAACAAGATGGGCATACTTTTTAGAGAAACAAAACACGTGGCAGAAGAATATATACATTATAATTCTATTGATATATGATTTTTAAAATGTAGAACTTACCAATATTATTATTATTATTTTTAGGAGATACTGGGGATTGAACTCAGGACCTTGTCCTTGGGAAGCAGGGACTCAACTACTGAGCTAATCTGCTCCCCAGTGAGAGTTAGTTTTTTCTTTTCTGTTTGTTTGTTTGTTCTTAGGAGGTACCAGGGATCATACCCAGGACCTTGAATACGGGAAGCAGGCACTCAACCGCTCGAACTATATCTGCTCCCCAACAATATTATTTTAAAACCTTTTATTGTGGAAAACTTCAAAGATATGGAAAGTAGAGAGACTAGTATAATAAATATCACTCAGCTTCAACAAATTATCACCAAATGTGTTTCTTCTATATTTCCCATTTCTCCTCAACTTGGGTTATTTTAATGCAAATCCAGGATTTTGTGTCATTTTACCTGAAAATACTTTACCAATATTGTTTACTGACATAAGCAAATGTTGTACAATTGTGAAGAAAAACTATAAAGAAGAAGAAAAAGAGAAAATACACATTTTGGCATAATGGTTATCTCTGAAGGGGAAGGAAGTGATAGCATCAAGAAGACATCAAACTTCAAAAATAATGATAATGTAGGGATGCAGATGTTTGTGTTACCATATGTATGCCATTCACATGTGTTAACATTCTTCAGTATCTATTCTAAGTGTACTTTAAAAAACAATTAAGAAAATTCAGCCTGGTCATATTTAGCTCACTTTGTGAGAGTGCACAAGGTTGGGAGATTGATTAAAGGTTGGTAATTGGATTGGTAGGCAAGGAAGAAGGACTTCTCTTTGGAGAGCTTGACCTGTATTCCTTGGAGTTTGTAGGGTTACAAAGGCTTATCCCCAACCTCTTGCCTGAAAATTTTAAAGGTGAAAGGCTCTTTGGCATTGTCCAAGAAGGAAGAACAAGAAGAGAGAACTTCAGTGGGAGCAGCCTATTTCCCAGAGCTTGTAAGAGCAAAGATTGGGTTTTCCCACAGGCCAAATGGACATCACAGAAATTAGCCTGGTTTGTCGTCTCAAAGAGACCCACCTCAAAGGACCACATGCCAGGGTAGGGTAACTCCAACAAAAGGTGTCTGCGTGTGCCACTGTAGTAAGGACAAAGGGACAGGGGCTAAAATGTTAGCTAGGGCTTACAATATTTGGGACAAGGAACAGAGCAGAGGGAGCTTTTGGGGGATGGAAAGAGGAGGGTTTCTCTGAAGAAACTGCAGAAGTGCTCCGTACAGAAATCAACAGCAGATACAAATTGCTCAGCCTTAACCTCAGAGGTCTTGATTCAGTAGGTCCAAGATGGGGCCAGTGAATCAGCATATCCATCAAGATCCGGGGTGATGCTGATGCTGCAGGTCCAGGGACCCATTTTGTGTGCCTGTTTTAGGAGGCTCTAACAATCTAACCTCTGTTCCCTCTTTGGACTCATCTCAAACCATTTTTTCCTCATCACTTATGTTCCAGTTTATATCATTTCCTTCGATTCCCTAAACTCAACAACTACCTTGGTGCCTCAAAGGCCTCAAGGCTGCTATTCCCACAGCCTGCAACACTTTCCCCCACACCCCATTTTGCTGGGCTAACTCCTAATAATCCTTTATGTCTCAGCTTAAATATCACTTTTCAGGAAAACCCTTTTCCAATTTACTTAAAGATTTGGTCCTTTTGCTATATATGCCCTCCTTTATAATAACTGATCACAATTGTCATTATATTCTTATTTATGAAATTTTTGTTTATTGTCTATCTATCCTTAGTACAGTACCTGGCACATAATTAGTGCTTAATATTTGTTGGATGAATGAATGAACCAAAGTGTCTAGATTTTTTTGAAAAGGTGGGAAAAAACTCTCAATAATATAATATGAAATCTCCCTATATCATTTAAGATACACCTTTTCTTTAGAAGCATTTATTTCCCTTTTATTTCCTCAGTATAAAACTTGAAGGCCAATGTCCAGAAGTAGCAAGAGCAAAACTTGATAGCCATGGTGGATATCAGCATCTATAAAAAATAAATTTGTACTGCTTCAGAAGGTTGCATGCAAGCAAACATATTTAGTGTGACCCAGCTGTACATTCCTGGGAAAAGAATTTGGAGTCAAGATACAAAACGGGATCATGGCCATTTGCCATGAATTCCTGCAGACTCTTTCATCTGTGGGTAAATCCTGAATGTATTTCATTTTCTAAAACAGCTCCACCAGTGAAACTATGTCCAAGATGAATATAAGCTATAGGCTCCCAGTCCTATGCATAAAACAATTTCTAACCAATTAACTTTGAAATCAACAATACACACAAAAATGACTTTTCAACTTGCTAAACTAAGGTTATAAGAATAAGAACATGGGTAAAAATGCTGATTGCAAGCAGGAGTACATAGGCTTCAGTTGCCCAGTATACTTATTACATTTTCTATTTTTATTGACTATGGTGTTTCTATTTAGCCAACCAAAACTTCTCATTATTTTATTATTTTTAGGCATTTAAAAAATAAATTATCTGCAACCAGAATTTGTGCTGTATGGACTCCTGGGTCCTGTGGAGGTACCTTGGGAATTTCAATGGCAAGCAAGCAGGTGGGCGTCCAGGTTCCCACTACCCCACGCCTCTTCAATTCAACAGCATTAATTCTGTCTTTAAATACACACACACACACACGTATGTTTTGGGGTAACATGTAAAGTTGTGTGTGTGTGTGGGTGTGGGTGTGTGTCACGGGGTTGGTGTTGGGAGTTAGGTGAGGAGTTATTGCTAAAAGATAGGTTGGAAAACACTACTCCAGTCTATCCCTACTAGAAGTTGGGATATCTGTAGATACACCTTCCCTTTGTAATTTCAGAGGTATTGTGTCATCCTTTTCTAGTGTCCAGGTCACACTTTGGGATGCCTCCAGTTATAGTACCCTCTCATGTGACCTTCAGTCCTACATTTCCAACTGCCTATTGAGAATGGTCCCTCTGTCCCCTTGGATTCAATACTATATCACAAATCCATATCATCCTCCTCCACAAATCAGCCAGCTCTTCCTTGCCAGTGACCCCATTTTCCTCCCAGGCACCCAGGTTTAGACTTGTGGAATAATTTTTAAATTCATTCTCACCATTTAGTCAGTCACCAAGTTCAGCATGATTTATTTTCTTTTAAAAATCACTAACATCTTTTCTCCTTGTTCCCCACCACCCAACCTAATCCAGCCACAGCATCCGGTGCCTGGGATACCCCCACAGCTTCCTGTGGCCTCTCCGGCTCCATTCTTTTCTGTTCTAACCCTTTCTTTCAGACTTACTCTCCTCAAATGCTCCCTTTCATCTTGTTACATCTCCCGACACACAACCTTAAATGGTTTCCAGTTTGTTTTGAAACAAGATCTACTCTGCTGCATTAAAGGCTCTTGAAAATCATCCTTTCTTATTAGTCTCCTTCTGTCACAGAAAATATTATTACATTTATTGCGTCTGTGCCTTTGTATAAACATGATGAATTGCCCTGGTCTGAAGGCACCCATCCCTTCCACCTACCTCTTCAGTCTTTCCTTATCTGGACCCTGTGTTCTTGATATGTCCAAGTACTTGCATTTTCCTGAGAATATCTGCCTTTGGGTCTTTGCACTTGCTTTCCCCATTCTGCCCTTGATCTCCTCAAACTAAAGCACAACCTTCTGTGTTAACTCTTCTCTTATCCTGTCCTCCAAGCAAAA
Organism: Dasypus novemcinctus; assembly: GCF_030445035.2. NCBI lineage: Eukaryota > Metazoa > Chordata > Mammalia > Cingulata > Dasypodidae > Dasypus > Dasypus novemcinctus. The sequence goes on along the minus strand of NC_080678.1, from coordinate 77,030,349 downwards.
TAATTCATGTCTTCTTTTGAGCCACCATTGCATCCTATACATACTTTTCTTACAGCCCTAATTACACAATATTGTAATGTTTTGTTTACATGTCTCTGATTGTTCTACTAGATTGTGAGCTATTTGAGGTCAGGTATCTGTTGATTTTGTACTCCCAGTATTTGGGAATTACATAGCAGAGTCATTTTGGTAACTAAGTGGGTATTTGTTGAATGAAAAAATGAATAAATAACTTAAATTTCTACTTATATCATTCTCACTTTCAATATTCAACTAAAACCCTCTCCCTCTGAAGGCTTCTTTGACATTTTTAGTAATCTCCCACTTCTCTGAAGCCTGATGGTGTTTATAATTTGTAGGTATGGTTTGTACTGGAAAAATTAGGACCATTTCTTTAATTGAGGACAGGGACATATGCTTGTGTTTTCTCTATCATTGTACCTATTGCAGTGCTGAGCACGTAGTAATAGCTAAATACATTTGCTTTTTGATTAGTGTTATATAAATCCTGTGCCAAGGAAAATAATTACTTTGTTTTTCAGGGAATGGGTATCTTATTTGATTTTTCTTAGTAGTGCATCAAATTCTTTTTTGTATTTGAGATTTACATGGTTGAGAAATAGGCAGGATGAGTCCTGAATTATTTCGTCTGATTTTCAAAAAATTATTTCTGGTCCATACTCTCTTTTACATCCAGAAACTAGTGGCTGGACAGAACTAATTTAAGTAAATTGTGTAGGTATCATAACTTGAGTGTTTACCAGCTTGCCCGGATTGAATAGATACCACTGTGTGGTGTCCATCGTGGGGCTGTGATGACATCTCACCAGCGTTTCTGACCAGTCTTAGGGAGTGTCATTAGGTGTGTGTAGAGTAGAAGGGAGACACTGCCCTTGTGTTCATCAGCTCTACCTCTTTGCTACATCTTTTGCCAACAGTGTCATTTCGGAATTAAATCTAAGTGAAGTATTTAGTTTTACTTTTGTTTTTTTTTTAAATCCATTAGTTAATTCAGCATTTCTACATGACAATTATGGGTCATAGAAGTTGTACTTGGTGCTCAGGATATCAAGGCAAAAATAACAGAGTCCTTGCCCTCAAGGAGGTCAGTTAGATAACCTGATGATAAAATGTTTAGGTCATTGTAGATATAACATTTGATATTGTCTTATGCTCCTTTTGAAAAGCAAAATTCAATATATGAATACGTCCTTTGATCAGAATCCCTTGAATTAATATGTCTATATAGATATAAATGCTACTATTAATACTAGTACTATTACTATCCTATCATATTATTATGTAAGAAAAATGTATGACTCTGCTTCCCTACCTAGAATAAATGTTAAATAGAAATGAAGTCATATTCTACTAGTAACTAGGTGGTTAGGGAGGTGAAGTAACTCTTGCACGCCTCTAAATACCAGTAGTTCTCTAGAGAAGTAATACACTCAACCACACTATTCTCATGGTATTACATTATCATTTTAGAGAATGTCACCTTGGGGCTAAGATCAGACCAGATCAGATTTTGTGGTGCCCAAAGCACATACAATATGGGGGACTCCTTTAAAAAAATATAAAATTAAAATGCACACATTATATTGGACTTTGGAAATGGCCTATACCAGTGAGGAACCATGAAGCTTAAGCTGCATTAGCATCACAGAAAAGCTGACTATGGTAGGGTCATAAAAGATGAATATTCACTCTACCTATCAGTCATATTAGGGAAAGATTTGAACATTAAGGAGAATGTGTTCATAAGCTGATATCAAAAGGTATAAATAAATATAATACATGTAAAATGAGAAATCCACCTTAGTCACAGCCTTTATTCTATCTTTACTCTATTAGCCTTTATTTTATTATTTGGCTTTCTTTAAAAATTCAGAAAAGGTATTCATTGAATATAGATCATAAATACTTTCTTTTTTTAAGATATAGGCTAGAGACCTGCTCTGTCCAGTACAGTACTCAATATCCACCTGTAGTTATTGGGCACTTGAAATGTTGCTAGTGCAACTGAGGAACTGAATTTTTAATTATATTTAATTTCAATTAATTTAAATTTAAAATCTTACAGTCAATTCAGTTATTGCAAAAAATTTTAAATGTGTTTAGAATGACTTGGGTATATCAATTTACTTTTCAAATTATAAATTTCGTGAAATCTAAATACATATTATTTCCAAGGAAGATTTAGCAACCGAACTGAGATGTGCCATAAGTGTAAAATCCACACTGGCTTTCTAAGCCTTAGTATGAGAGAAAGAACATAAAATATCATATTGATAATTTTCATATTGATTACACATTGAAATGATAATTTTTTACATCAGTTGAAGAAAATTATTATTAAAATTAAGGTGTTAATAATAGGGTGGTATATGGGAAAATATAACTATTGAAAACTATGGACTATAAAAAATTAATTTCACCTAGTCTTTTTTAAAAAATGTAGCTACTAGAAAAATTTAAATTCCATATTTAGCTACTATAGTATTTCTACCAGGCAGTGCTGCTTTAGACTATGACTGCTGTTCTCAAAGGGAGTGTACAATGTTTGAAACTATATAGTTAAAAGATAACACTTAGGAAGACCAGAGTAGATGGAAAGCAATTATTAGGCCTTACTAATAGGACATTTTTACCTGACTTGAGGTGGTGGAATTCCTACCACTATGCAATCCAGCTGTACTCGGGTTCCTTCTGGAAGTTCTCTGCTCCGTAACTTTTGAGTGAACCGGGGAGGTTGCCCCAGAGGTTCTTCATAGTACAAAGATGAAGGCGAAGACCCTGGGGTGGTGTCTCCACCAGAGGTCTCATTGGCAGCCTGCTCAGCTTCACGCCTTTTGGCTTCTTGCTGTTCAAGGGCATGATTCACTTCATTATCCCTGGTATCTGCAGGGATGGGAATGGGAACAGAAGATCTTTCTCGTCTTTCTGACAGATCTGAGAAACTGGAGCTGCTTTCCTGCATAGCTTTGTTTTGAGATTCCACTTTGGTCTTGTGGTTTTTGCAGGCACGAGGTCTAATCCTTTTGGAGCTATGAGCTTTGAAAAGGGAGGACAGCTCTTCAATGAAATCAGCAGCCTTATTTAAGAATACTTTTTTGGACTGGGTTTCAGAACTATACTGTGCTCTTTTTGCCTCCTGGGGCCTCTCTTTAGAGTTAGTAGGACTTCGAGAGTTATCTTGGCAGAAGTTAGGGTCAAAATTTGGTTTAGGTGAGTGTTTCATCTGCTCTGAAGAAAGACGTTTTCGAGCTTGAGCTTCATCTACTTTCTCCAAAGGGTCATGATTGATGGCCAGTCTTGCCAGATTGACACTTTCATCTAATTCTTCTTGGCTCAGAAAGGCTGAAAGATCTGGAAGGTCATCTTGGCCCCCTCCTCCTTCAGCAGCTCCAGAAGGACTGCCAAAATGGAAAGGGTTGGAGGAAGGCTCTGCTCGACTTCTTTCATTGTTTCCTCGATGTCTGGTTTCAGCTAAATAGCTCTCTCTTAGAAGCTGAGATATGGAAGTAGAAGCTTCTATGCTGTCGTCTTGCATGCTGTCACAAAATAATAGTAACAAAAAGTTGAATCATTTTTAGAGAATAGCAAGTCTATGTGTATTATAGCATGGCAGGTTCTTAAGAATTTAAGTTTATAATTTTAAAAAATTGCCTAGCTGTGATACTTTTACAAATTTTACTTTAAAGGTCTATAGATTATTCTCAAATTGTAAAATAAATAGGAACTGAATGAAGTTTCCTTGAAATTGAAAATAAATATATGGATGATTACCACTTTATTAAATGCTTTAATTTCAAGTTCCATTATAAAAGCTATGATATAACTATAGTGACCTTAAATACAATTTCAGTGCATAATTTTGATAATATCTATAAAGGGCTTTTAGTTATAAAGTATTTTCTTACGCAAATAGAGATTTTTCTCTCCACCCAACCCTTCACTTTGAATAAAATAGAATTATAGAAATAGAGATATTGACAACATAATCTCATTTAGGTACTGAAAATACAGACTTGTTTTAGCTCATAAAAATAATGCTTTTTTTTTTTACTAGAATCAAGCTGTTTAAATTCAATGTTGTTTATAGGTTTAATCTGTTTTTTAAAATTGTTATGGGGAAGCGGACTTGGCCAAGTGGTTAGGGTGTCCGTCTACCACATGGGAGGTCCACGGTTCAAACCCTGGGCCTCCTTGACCCATGTGGAGCTGACCCATGTGCAGTGCTGATGCATGCAAGGAGTGCCCTGCCACACAGGGTGTCCCCCCAGTAGGGGAGCCCCATGTGCAAGGAGTGCTCCCCATAAGGAGAGCCGCCCAGCGCAAAAGAAAGTGCAGCCTGCCTAAGAATGGCGCTGCCCACATGGAGAACTGACACAACAAGATGATGCAACAAAAAGAAACACAGATTCCTGTGCCATTGATAACAACAGAAGCAGACGAAGAAGACACAGCGAATAGACACAGAGAACAGACAACCGGGGCGGGGGGAAGGGGAGAGAAATAAATAAATAAATCTTTAAAAAATAAAATAAAATAAAATAGTTATGATAGTAAGCGGATGTGGCTCAAGCAGTTGGGCACTTGCCTACCCCATGGGAGGTCCCAGGTTTGGTTCCCAGGGCCTCCTAAAGATGACAAGCAAGACATCGGCTGACGTGACAGGCTAGTCCAGCGAGCTGCCATAACATGATGATGCAACTATATGTGTAATAAAGACACACAATGAGGAGACACAACGAAAGACACAACAAGCAGGGAGTGGATGTGGCTCAAGCAATTGGGCATCTTCCTCCCACATCAGAGGTCCCAGGTTTGATTTCCAGTGCCTCTTAAAAAGAAGATGAGCAGACACAGCACACAACAAACAGACACAGAGAGCAAAACAACGATGGGGGCAGAAATAAATAAAAATAAAATAAATCTTTTAAAAAAACCCAAAACTGCTATGATTTGTCTATTCAAACCAGGTATAATTAATTTAATTTACAAACATATGAGTTAGGGCCTAGATTTTTAAAAATCTCTTAAATTAATGTTGGTTGAAAGGGGATATAGGAGACAGGAATAAGGCTAGAAAGCAGGAGATTTTTCACTGTATATAATACTATTTCTTAACTTTTAAATTTTAATAATATGAGTTATATTATCTATATATAAATAAATATTTTTTTAGATTCTTAAGAAAATAATATAATAACTGTAGTTCAAAAGGCCTCTGAATTTGGTAATGCAAACCAAATTTATATTGTTAATATTATATCTATTTATTTATTCAAACATTTACTAGAAGAATGGCAAACTGTGACTGAAAGGCTATCATTTCTCTTTCCCTCCCCATACCAATAAAAGATGAAACTGATTACATTAATCTTCCCATTGACCTTGACTTTCTTAACACTGCTCTTTCAGCCACCACCAATCAGAGATGATAATGGAGATGGAGACTATTTGCCATTCTTGGCTACTATGTACTGGGCTTTGTGCTGGGAAGATAAAAAGTAAGGTACTCTCCTAAATCTCTTTTGGCTTTTAGAGTCTATGACAAAACTCATTTCAGTTCATTCTTTACCTTTCTCTTATACAATAGCCTTACTATAAGGCTTCCTAGGAACTGCCATCGTTTCCAAACTTCTAGAGTGCTATCCAAAACTAACTTCTAAGTTGGCAAAGTAGACAGTAACCTTGAGAGGGAAATTAGAGATTGTTAAAAGATCATCTACAGCAAAATATTTTTCCACATGCCGGCCATAGCTTGAAATCTCTGCTATTTGGAACCACTTACTTGGGTCAAGTCTATTGTGCCTTAAAAAAAACATTAATTTAAAATGCATCAAGAGTACAAATATAAGAATGTTCTCCCATAAATTGGAATAAATGTGTGTTACTATTACAAGGTATTAATAATAGGGTGAATTTGGGGCAAAAATACACCTAAAGCAAGCTATCGACTATATAGTAATAATACTCTTCCATCGACTGTAAAAAAAAGTTCAAAGGTGTTCGATGGGTACAAGAGTCTATCTACAAAGATGATTGTTGTAGTATGGATGATAATTTTAAAATCTTGGAAACATGTCCAATATAAGAAATTAGTTAATTACATTATGGCACAACATTGAATAGAAGTATATGGACATTTTAAATATTACAGAATGGTGAAATATGCAAAAATAAGAATATGTAATTGATATCCTTATTGAATATTTGTCTCATTTGTACATAATTGTGTGGAAAAACAGTTAAAGAAGTATGAAATTAGGTACAAAAAGCTATTTGAAAATGCAATGAATATACTGATCAAAAATACTTCTCATTTGTAAATCAACTATTTCATTAGCCTGGTTTGAGTTTCTGTATATATTTCAGTGTAAGGGGGAAACTCAGTGCTTTATAAATCAGGATGGTCTTCTATTAGTTGGACTTTACCATATAATATATTTTCATATAACTTTGTCTCTATCTCAAGATGGCTTTTATCTGGAGGCAACATGGAATGAGCATTGGCCTTGGATCTGGATAGATCTGGTTTCACATTCTGGCTTCATCTCTTAGCAGCTATGTCACTTTGCAAAAAATACTTAACTTCTCTGAGCTTCAGTTTCCTCTTCTGTAAAACATGGATAATCTCTATGTTACAGGGGAGTGAGGATTAATAACATCATGACTGCAAAGCCCCTAAAACCTGAAACAGGGCCTTCCACTACTGCGGGCACCCAACTGATGTTAATAAAAGCAATACTTAGATAAAGGTTATGTTAATGTGGAAGAACTTTCATAAAGTTCATATTTATGGTGGAAATAGAAAACAGTCATATATATAATCACTGCTGTCTGCATTTAGTTTTTTTTTTCCAAGGGAAAAAAATTGAGGTGTGCTGGTTCTGATGCTTATGGCCATGAGGAATTATTATGATAACAAAACTTGCAGGTATTCAAAATAAAGGATTTCTTTAATTTTTTTTTAAGGCAGTACTGGCACATGTACCCAGAACCTCATACATACAAAGCGCACCTCAACCACTGAGCTGTACCTGCTCTGCTCTTTAATGTTTTAATGTAGTATGTATGATTGAACCTTTCGGACTTAGATAGACTCAGTTTTGACCCTTCCTAGCTCAATAAACTAAAGCAAGTTACTTAACCTCAGTAACCTGTAGGCTTCAGTTTACTCATCTGTAAAACAGGGATAATAACAGTAGCCATCTCAGAGTTTGAAGTGATGATTAAATCAAATCAATGTGCTTGATATTTAGTAAACATTCAGTAAATGTAGTTGCTATCTTTATATAAAAACCATGTCCCTGTATCATGGTCTCCATTTTATAGATGAGAAATGGAAGTAGAACTAGTGAAGTGACTTGATCCAAGGACAAACTTTGAAGATAAACTGAACTCTAGAGAAACTGACTCTAGTTAATTCAACATATTGAAATATGTATAGTTTTATGAATGAGTTGTGTGGCCTTGGGATCTTTGTACATATTCCCTTTGATTGAACTGCTCCCTATCCCTGCTCCCTTCACTACCTTACCTGGCCAAATCCTACATGGTCTTCAGTTCTTAGCTGTTCTGGAGTTTCTTTTCTTCCCTGAGTTGAGTACTTTCCAATGTGCTCCCAAAGCTCACTGTCCTTACCCTCAAACACAGCACTTACATTAAACACAACATATTAAATGTGCCTATTTTTTAATCTCTCTCACTTTGTTTGGTATACCATCAGTTTGTACACACATGGCACATAGTAGGTGATCAATAAATATCTGTTATTTCTTTTGTTCATTAGAATTTTCTGCTAAATATATTATTTATCTTTTTTTTTTAAATTGCAGGATCAGGTAGGACAGATAAACAGACAATCATATTTACAGAGAAAACTTACAGACTCAAAGAAAAAAACTTAAACTGGTAAATGCAGTCATAACTTCAAGATGACTTTTAAATGAAAATTTGTTGTAGATAAAACAACTAGAATTATGCTTTGGTTTCATAATGGAAATATCAGAGAACATCTGACTATAATTAGGATACCTGGGTTTGAATCCCAGCTCCAGTACTAAATAACTTTGATAGTTTGGGCAAGTCACTTAATGTGTCTGAGTTGCAGTATTCCTTATCTGTAAATGGGAAAATAACAATTCCTTCTTAGAAGGTCTCAGATGAAAATGTATGTATAAATTGTTAAACTGATGAATATTACCTAAAATAGGAAATGCAAAAATATATCATTTTTTCTTTAAAGCATTAATTTAAAAACTGTTATGGATTCTGACTTTAAAAAGGTCTAGGTGCACTTACAGATAGCCTCGTTTCCATTCATTCATTCATTCAGTAAATATTATTGAGCATCTACTGTGTTCAGGCACTATTCTAGGTACTTTGGATTCAGCGGTGAACAAAAGACAAGTCTTTGCCATCGTGGAGTTGACATTCTAGTGTAGAAGGCATAAATGCTAAGAAGAAAAATAAAGTAAGGCAAGATAAGAGAGAATAATGAGAGGGAGAGGTGTGCTGTTTTAGCTGGGATCTAGATCATATGGAGAAGCTAGCCATGTGACCATCTGGGGGGAAGAATGTTCCTAGCAGGGGAAGAGGTAAGTCCTAAGGTCTGAGGCAAATGAGGGTTTGGTGTGTTTGAGTCAAGCCTTATGTGAGTGGAAAGAAGAGTGGAAGGAAATTAGTTCAGAATGGTAGTCTGGGGCCATGTCATGTAAAGCCTTGCAGACCATGGAAAGGACTACAAATTTTATTAAACATGTGGATGGAAATCCATTTTAAGGTTCTGAACAGATAACATGGTTTTTAAAAAGATCAATCTGTCTGCCATGCAAGGAAATCAGTTTGAAGCAAGGCAAGTATGGCAGTGAGCATACTAGTTAGGACACTATTGCAATATGCTATGCAAGGCATGATGATGACTTGGACCAATGAGCAGCAGTGGGAGGTGGTGAGAAATGGCCAGATTTGAGATCACCTTTGAAGGTAGAGCCAGTGGGATTTGTTGATGGATTGAAAGTGGGATATCAGAGAAAGAACACAGTCAAGGGTGACTCTAGTATTTATGGTCTGAGTCCTGAATGAGTGGTGGATCATCCCCTAGGGTGGGGCAAGAACAGATTTCAGTGAAGGAAACCAGAAATTCTGTTTGGGAGACATTTCGTCTGGGGTGTTTAGAGTGACATTTAACTTTATTTCTTCTTTTCCATTTCTTATAAAATTAAATCTTACATTTGATGCCACTTTCAAAATAAGTATGGCTAATTGCTTCTGATAACAGGTCACGGTATGGGTGAAATGGTCCTAGGTTGGAAATGAAATATATGGCATCAATCCTCAAAACAGACTGGTAAATTATGTAAACTAGTTTGTCCACATAGAAAGCTTATTGGGGGAGCAGATGTGGCTCAAGCAATTGGGTGCCCACCTCCTATATGGGAAGTTCCAGGTTTGACTCCTGGTGCCTCCTAAAGAAGATGAACTGACGCAACAAGCTGATGAATGAGCAGACACAATAAGCAGGGAGCGTATGTGACTTAAGTGGTTGGGTACCTGCCTTCCACATAGGAGGTCCCAGGTTTGGTTCCCAGTGCCTCCTAAAGAAGATGAGTAGATAATGAGAAGACACAATGAGCAGACAGAAAGAGCAGAGACAGTGAGCAGACAATGAGCAGACAGATGAGGGGGCCATCTGGAGGGGAGGAAGTGAAAAAAGAAAGCTTATTAAACTTTAGTGTAAATTTCTTAAGAATCATTACCTTTCTATGTTGCTATTTTTGCCTTATGACTTCTCCCAAAAAGAGGATCTGCCTGAGGAACTTGCTGAAAATTTAAGAGTCTGGTTCATAAAGAGAAAACCAGATGCAGATACCTTTGGGCATGTTTCTCAATTCATGTTAACTCAGCACTGTCCTTCTATAGGCTCTAAGGAGACCATGTTGTCAGAAATATCATATGGTTTAAACTCATCTTTCAATTAAAACATGAACATTTAAACAGGGGCATTGACTGAAAATTGGCAAAACCCAATATAAATTAACTTGAATTCAAACATAAATACCAAAGGCCATTCGAGATTCAAATGAGAAAATAAATCTGCTTCTTAGGTGAATGCAAAGAAAAAAAAGTCTAAAAATTATTATTTATTTGAGAAGACAGCCAGAATAAGAAGAGACAGATGTGTTAATTAACTCACCTGTCCACTGGGGATGAGCAAGCCTACCCTACCTATTTCACAGTTTGTGAATGTACTTTAAAGCTGGTTAAAGGTAATCTCTTTCTGTTGATGTATAATTATAATGCTTAGACTGTATCTTTAGGGGAAAAATACTTGAAAAAATTAGAATTTGTTCCCTCACTATAGTGCCAGTATCAACCTTTAGTGCCAGATAAGAAGTTTATCTTATCTTCCATATTCCATGATATCATATAAGAGAATTATCTGAATCAGTTCTTTTGGAGAAATTCTTGCTATGTGAAGAACCAAATCCCACTATATAGGAACCAGTCCTGGAGAGTTGGGTACAGATCCCCTTGTTAAAACTGATTCGGGACACTGTAGATCCCCCCAGGGCCCACTGGATGGAACGTGAGAGAGTCTGGGCTATGATGTGGACCATTGACTATGGGGTGCAGTGATGTTCAGAGATGAACTTACCAGGTGCAATGGATGTATCACGATGATGGGAGAGAGTGTTGCTGTGGGGGGAGTGGGGGGCGGGGGCAGTGGGGTTGAATGGGACCTCATATATATTTTTTAATGTAATTAAAAAATAATAATAATAATAAATAAATATTAAAAAACAAACAAACAAAAAAAAACTGACTGCACATGAGATGCCCCTTATATTAAATCCTTCTTCCCTGTTAAAATATCTATTCTGTCATTATTCCAAGGATCATTCCTATCTATCTTAGTTCTATTTCTAGTATATTTTTGGTGTGACTGGCATTAGATATTTAATAAATTAATATCTACTTCATTACCAGATTAACAACTTGAAGTGTATGATAAAATGTCTAATAATATGGAAATAATATGATAGAGTCCATTCTCTCAAAGATCTTTCACTGTGAAAGAGGGAAAACAGCAGCCAAAAATAAATGCTGAATAAATGTATAAATTAGAAGAGAATGTTGAAATAAAGAGGCAGAGCAGAAGTGGTACATAGGGGAGTTGGTGGAAAACTGTTTAGTGAAGTTCCTTAGATAATAGGCCAAAGTTGAGTAAACCAACTTTTATCTCATTACTGTTGTTTTAATTGAATTGGTAAAGATAGGAAGGTAGGGAAGAAAGTAAAGATTTAGTCTAAGTGGGAAGGTATGTTTTCATATATAGAAAATACATAGGTAGGAAAGCAGTAGTGTAAAGGACACTGAAGCCAGGGCTCAAAGTTAGTATTTAATCTGAAAGGCACAGATAAATAGTATAAAAGTAAATTCTACAACTTGTAGAATGGCTCATGGAAGGCAAGCAAGAGACTTGCTTGGGTCAAAAAAGGGTTGGTGGTAGTCACAAAAATGATAGACATGGGAAGTTTTGTATTATTCTCAAGATCCATGATGTTTAGCTGTTATATAGGAAATCACAAATGAGAAACCTTTGTCAATCCCTATTAGTGCAGAGATTCATTTTACGTAAGAAAAATAAGAAAAAAATAACATTTTCATTGTTATTCAACCTCTTAATTTTTGTGTCATTTTTAAAGTAATTGGGGATTGATAAAAAGATAACGTCTCTAATTAAATTGACATAATACATTTGCTAGATTTGAAGAGGAGCGAGTGCCCCAAATAGGTCTGTGATGTTAAGAGCTAGTCCTGGTTAAGCACTTTGTGGGACGTTTCTATCGGGAACCAACTTTACTGTAGCAAGCACTGTGACCTCAAGCAGAGGTCTGTGCACCACTGAGCTTGTCAAGGTGACTCTGGTTGTACATGAGCTCTAAGAATTCTCTAGTGACCGTAGGTAAATAGACATACCAACTTTTGTGTACACCCAAAAATATGTCTGCTGAAAATATGTTTAAATTTCTGAACACACCAATGCTCCAGTAATTTTAAAAGCACTTTATCAACTATGAAGCACCTTAGGAATTTTAGAAATAACTCCATGGTTCTTATTTTTCTTTTATCTACCAGGAGAGGGAAAAAGCCATTAAGACAACTCTTTCATTTTTCTTTTTTATCATAAACAATAACACCATAAGATCAGCAACACCTTTGTCAAACCTCAATATCAATGAAGGAAATTAATTATTCCGTTAGCAGTACCATTTTTCTTATATTCCTATCTCTTATATTTCTTATATTTTTAGGTTACTAGGCTAAGTCCATTAGTTCTCTTACATATAGGAATTAACTGTTGAAAAATGAAAATGAAAAATGAAAAATGAAAACTAACCTTAGTTCATTAAAGCCTTTTCAAAATAAGACCTGATTTACCTACCATCACATTTCTTCAAAAGTAACTTTGCAGAAAATACATCTGAGTTCCAAAACCTAGACTGGATAACTTATTCAGTTTCTTGGGTTCATGAATTAGGGTTTTAAGTCCCATTCCACTTAATACTTGCCTTTACAGGTATGTTGTAATAGAAGCATGTAATAGAAACATTAACAGAGTCTGTATTCTAAAATCTAGATAAATGGAAGACTGAAGCTTTAATCCAGGATCATGGGTTCCAACAGCATTAGCCATATTCTATAAGTGGGGATATAAACAAACGTCCAGATTTTGGATAGTGTCCAACTGTTTGTTTCATAGTCCATTATTACAAGATTCTGTAAGACTATAATTATGTCTCTTGACACCTCTGTAATATAGTGCCTGTATGTTTCAGATTTTAAGGGATAGTCTTGATTTTAAATTTGCCCATTTTCAAATGATGTATCAGACAGCATATCTTAATTTTTGTTTTTAAAAATATGGTTATCATAGTTGTAAGTACAGATAGTCCATTTCCTAGAAAAGGACTATGAGTTTTATCTGAACTTGAGAGTTATTATTAAGGGAAGACTATGAAGTTATGATACATTGTTAATTTTGTGCTTGTAGAATTCATTACACTATTACTAAGGTGAAAGCAATTGAATCATATTTTTTGAGAAAGAAAATTGGACAACTGTTTTATTTCTTTCAAACTGAGTGATGTTAGTACCTTTAACAAGTATGAGTAAAATTCTGTTAAGGTAATAAAATTTCTTAACACCAATACTGTAATGTTCACTTTTCAGAAAGTAATCCATCTTCTCTTTTTCTTTATTGTATGGTTTTTAAAACATAATTCAAGACATGCATCTAACTATTGCTAATAGTGCAATGTGCTGGGCCAAACATTTGCCACTGACTGTCAAGTGTCTTTCTGATGCAGCTGAAAAGAGTGAGGGAGAGACAGAGAGAGAAAGGAGAAAGAAAGAGCAATGTCCTTTGAGCAAGACTTTCTGCAGCTGTTGTGTACATTAATCCAGAGACCAGATCTCCCAACACTAAATATAGCAAGCATATCCTTTTACATGATAAAAAAAATTTTTAATGAAAGTCTTTAACTATGGAGTCACATTATTTTAGATTTGGTGTCTTTTAAAAAGGAAATAAATATTACGCATGTATTCTCTATATAAACACCATTATTTTAATAAATGATTGTGTGGAAAATGCCAATGATATATGCAATATGTCACAACTTCCTCTGTTGAGATATTTTTCCTTAGGACCCAAGTAGGCTGTGATCTCTATAAGTCGTATCACTGCTTTCCAAATTCTTAACATGTAGAAAGCTTTATTTTTCACATAACTTTGGGTCCCATTATACATAATTAGAAAGTTATCCTAGGTTTCCCTCTAAGCAATAGTAATTAGTGCTCTGAAATATCCCTTTTCCCATTGTCAGTGCTCTGTTATCAAAACACACTTGTGAACTTAAATCTGGATATTACCTTTCTTTTTTTAGTTGACCCAGATGAGGATGTCCAACACAGGCACTCCAATGCGATGGTAATTATCCAAGGAGAACTTTTAGATGAAAGCACAGGGTTGAAAAAGAAAATTCTTCACGCCCTTGGAAACAGAGAGTAGCCGTCCATAGAGAGTGAGGAGTTAACCTTAGTTTCAGTGAAGATGGCTGTAAGAAGCTGGATAACCTGTCACCACCGGAGCCAGAGCATTTGTCAGCTCACAGGTCCCAAGTTATTTTGAGCTGTATAAACCATGTGCCTGTCAAACATTCCACCTGATTGGACAGGAGAAAACTGAGCAAAGGGATTCCATAGCTGGACAGCACCTATGGGGGGTGTGGGGGGTGGGTGTCAATCAGGTTTTCTACCTATAGAATTTCAATTATAGACAGAGGGCTGAGCTGTTTATTGGTTTATATTTGCAATTAGTACGAACTGCATTGCACTATGCCCCATCTGTCAAGAAAATGACATTAGTTTTTAAAATGTGTCAACATTTTAAATTTTTATCAGAAATTTTTAAGAGCCTTATTTTTAGTTAATGGGAATTTAATTTAATCATTGATACATTTTAGGAAATTTGGCTATGAAAAGCCAATATGAAGCTGAGGTTTAACATTTGAAAGCTGAGAGTTTTGTTTGTTGTCCAAAGGCTAAGCAAAAGCAGAGAATATTACAAATTAACATTCAAAGTTGCTAGAAATCCTCCCCCTCCCCCTAGAAAAAAGGAGAAGAAAAAAAGTCAGCCCATTATAAACCCAGGAATGAATTAGCTTAAACAAACTTCATGATTTCAAAGTTAAAATGATAAGGTAACATATTACAGTTCCTATTCTATTATCCAGGGATAATATTTTGTATATTATTTTGAAAATATCTCTGCCAGATGTCCCTTATCACAAGCATTACCAATCAATAAGAATCCTTAACAAAACCAACATCTGCTTAAATATCTACTACTTTGTCAAAATACAGGTTCAAAATTTTGCACATTTTCTGAAATATGAATTTGGAAAAAAAGTTAACCCATTGCTTGGTAAAAGTTGTAATGCTAAAACAGTGTTGATCTTGGTAGAAGCCTGGGTTTTGAAATTCCAAATTTAAATGCCATTAATTTTTTTTTTATTAGAGAAGTTGTAGGTTTACAGAAAAATTATATAGAAAATACAGAGTTCTCATACCTGCCCCGATTATTAACATTTTGCATTAGTGTGGTACCTTTGTCACAACTGATTATTTTTTTAAAGGATCATTCTTAGATTGTGATAGCATGACATATAATATAAATCTAGGCTTTCTTAATTAAATCACACAACTGCTTCTAGGATTTCTTCTCACTCTTTCATTCATTCATTTAACAAATATTAACTGAATGATTCCTGACCTCATGGTATTTACTGAGAGATCTTTTATCCTTTTCAGTCACATTGAGACTACCTATAGTATACTGAATAGATACAATATTTATTTTTTAGTGTGATCACATCAGAGGTTTCACTACACATTTTGTCATGGGGCTCTGGGATTATACAGGCAAAATGAAAGGGAGAGTTGAGGAAAACTTTTAAATAATTCAAGTGAAAAGAATTATTACTTAGAAGGGAAAAGGGTACAGGAGAAACTGGATTATCTAGTTTGGTTATCCACAGGATCACAGTAGTCTAGATCTTTAGTGCACAGGTTCATTGCTCTTACCTAATCCTGTGCTGTTACTAACATCAAAACTACTTAATTGTGCTTCTGTATTTTCTATTCATGTGAACACCAACAATTTCTTTTTATTTAAAGAAAGGACCTTTCTCTACTATCCCACTCATATTTCATGACATAATCAATATAAGCCCTGCTCTGTCGTGGGTGGGGACATGAGAAAGTAAAACCTTTATCTCAAGTAGCAAATGGGTGTGCCACAAATTGATCTCCCAAAGGAAAATGCTTACACATACTTCAAGTGAACTCACTTTTATTTTCCTGCCAACTGTGCCATGATAAGCCTAGTATGTAACTTTTACCCAGGTATAGAATTCTCATGTGGAAGGAGATCTGAACAGAAAGAATAGAGTTGGCTAGGTAATGGAATTAGGAATCAATATGAAGAATTAGAATAGGTTTAAAATGCAAAAGAGGAGTTACAGAAGAAAGAAGTCAAAGAAATCCTGAATAACAGTAACCTTTCTCCTAATATTTTAAAATTTTCACTGTAATATTTTCAAATACAGTACACAAAATTTTTTTGAGCTCTTTGGAAAAAAGTTGGATATAACCATTTAACATAAACAACATTCAGCAACTGTGGACATCCAATACACTGAACTCATATTCTAGATTTTAGGGTTTTTTAAAATTAGTTTCTGCTGCCAGATAAACTCACTCCCTATCCTGCTTATCATCATCAGTAGTGAACGCATAAACATTAAACCACAAACTTACTAGGAGTTTGGCTTTTACCTGAGTTAATTGGTAAAAAGAATGATCTTTAAAACTTCCTTAATACCCAAAATAGTTAAAAGCAAACTTCATAAGTAACAAGCAAGCCCAAGGTTAGATGTCTTAAGGCTTCCCCATAAAGTTGAGTGCCCCATCCAACACATGTGTTTATTGTGGTTTGAACATGCTTGCCTTCAGCTGTTTTCTTAATTCAGTCACTCAGCTACCGAAGCAATTTACTCACATTGGGATGATCCACAGGAATGCCAAGGAATCTGGAAGATCTATGACAGAGGAAGTCTTCACTTGGAGGATAAGCATGTGAAAATTTCTGTACTAGTAGGGTCATATAAAGTTTTTATATTTGCTATTTTTCCATGTTGCTATAGATTTTAATTATCTAAAGAAAATTGTTAATATATACCAATGTTTTAATAAGTTTGAAGTGCGTAGATTTATACTAAGGTACCCCTCTCCTCAGATGGAAAATAAAAAAACAAAAACTCTATGTCTTATTTCTTATTTTTAAAGAACATAGACATGTATGTATTTTCTAACTTTTTTTTTAAATGAGAAAGTTTCATACCAGCAACAGGTTCTTGACCACCCAAAATGATACATGGTGGATTACAAGAGGCTTTATTCAAACCCTATAATATAATATAATATAATATAATATAATATAATATAATATAATATAATATAATATAAATAATATAAATAATATAATATAACTGGGAAATACAATTAAATCCTTAAGATATTTATTTTTCATCTAAATGGTCTTGGAAATGCTTGCCTGGGAGAACTAAAAACATTTTAAAAATCATTTAAAGTTTAAAACCTATTTAGCTTTTAAAACTAAAAACATTTTTTAAAACTATAAACAGAACACCAGTTTAAAGACATTATCCTGAGAAGTAAATTTGTGGTTACCTGTCTCAGAAGCACCATTCCTATATCAATCAGCCAGAATCATCCAAAGTCCAACTCTTCACTAACTAACTTGTGCTTGCCACAAAAGTAACTTGAAGGAAATGTGATACTGCCCTGCCGGAGTAATGAGAGGTATTTACAGGGTTCCGTTGCAGATCCAGGGACAGACACTTAGAACAGATTGCTCTTTCAGTCTGCATGATGTTTTTAGCCCAAAGGGATGGTGACTAAGGACATTGCCCTCTTCATCTCTCCTTAGACTAGGTGAAAATTATTTAGGAAGAAAGAATGAAGTATAAGGAATATACAAGACATCCATACATAGCATGCATATAATGGGTAAATACCTTTATTTGGTACACAGCTAAGAATGCGATCAATACATTTATTAAAACTGGGTAAGGGGAAGTGGATGTGGCTCAACAGATAGAGCATCCACCTACCATATAGAAGGTCCAAGGGTTCGATACCCAGGGCCTCCTGGCTCATGTGGTGAGCTGGCCCACGTGCAGTGCTGCTGCATGCAAGGAGTATCCACACAGGGATGCCTCTGCATAAGGGTGCCCCCTGCGCAAGGAGAGCCACCCTGTGTGAAACTGCACCCCACCAAGGAGTGGTGCCACACACATGGAGAGCTGACGCAGCAAGATGACACAACAAAAAGAGATACATATCCCCAATGCTGCCTGATGAGAATACAAGCGGACACAGAAGTACACACAGCGAATGAACACAGAGAGCAGACAATGGGGGGGTCAGGGGAGAGAAATAAATAAATCTTTAAAAAAACACAACTGGGTTAAGTAATCTGTTACTATAATATTTAATATTTGCTCCCTAGTTTTAGGTTAATTAAAGCTTTACCATGTGGTTTCCATTAAAACATAAAAATACTTCCTTACTTCTGCTTTTGATATGTAGTACAGTTCAGATGCTTTTTTATGAAGTTTGATTTCCAAGAAGAAAATTTGTTCCCTGAATTTTTAAAAAGAGTATCCTATGACTAACAGTAAGTTACTGAAGAGATCCAAAACAATTAGTATCATGTATGTATGCCTAAAGGCATAAAGGGTTGATTCCCACATCTTGCAATATAATGACTATATTAACACATGTGAATAAATGTCATCTTGATAGTAATAAGCTAACATTCCTTAGCTGTTATGCTAAGCACTATCTGTACATTGTGCTTTATTTCATGTATCCCCTCAACAATCTATGACTTTGGTACCATTATATTTCTCATTTTACACATGAGAACCTGGGCTTAGACAAAGTATAAAAACTTTCCTAACATCACCATTCCAGAATCCCCAGGATTGGGGAATGAACGATGGACTAGAGTGGACTTATTGGTATTCTACTATAGTTTTATTGTGATTCTAGCAATGGAAGAACTTTTATCATTGATGTGGAAGCAGTGGCCACTGGTGGTTCTGAGGGGAGGAAGAAGGAAAAATAGGTGTAATATGGGAGCATTTTTGGGACTTGGGAATTGTCCTGAATGACATTGCAATGACAGATACAGCCCTTTATATATACCTAACTTACAAAAATGTTCAGGAGAGAGTGTAACCTACAATGTAAAATATAATCCATGCTAAGTGGCAATGCTCCAAAAAGTGTTCATCAATTGTAACAAATGTACCACACTAATGAAGAATGTTGTTAATGTGGGAAAATATGGGAAGGATAGGGAACAAGGCATATAGGAATCCCTTATATTTTTTATGTAACACTTATATAATCTAAGTGTCTTTAAAAAAAAAGTATATTAAAAAAACAAACAAAAAAACCAGCGTGCCCAAGGTCACACAAGCAATTGACTGACCCAGGATTGAAACTAAGGCTTACTCTAAATTTGTGTTCATAAGCCAGGGGTCCACAGATCCCCAAGGGGTCTTGGAAAGATTTCAGGGGGTCCGTGAGCTTGAATTGAAAAAAATCAATTCGATTAGATGTGCAACACGATATATGTGTTGCCTTGTCAAATACTACACCACAGTTTAATATTCTTGTTCTAGATAAACAACAGTCTGCACATTGACATGTCTTTAAAAAATAAAATTTAACTTTCCTATATTTTTGATGTATTAAATTATTTAATGTGTTAAGAAAGAAGCACATATGTATGGTATATGTTTTTTATTTTAGTAACTGTATTTAAATATATGTAACTGATTTCCTTTGTAATTTTATTTTATGCATTTTAAAACATTTTTGTGGAGATGTGTTGGTGCAGGTGTGAAATATTTATTAAATAATACACAGTATAATGTAGACTTTATATGATTTTTATTTTGATGTAGCATATTCTGAGTGCAGTGGATAACTGCCTGCAAAAAGGTTGATTAGGATGGCAGAGATGGTTTTATGACAATGTGGGAAAACTCTTATTTCTAAATGTTTGCCAAAAATGACCATTTGAACAGACATTGAATAATGTTAGGTTGTCAGGTATTGAAATTATGGGAAGGTTGTAAAACATAATTTTGAATAATCCTAAAATTTAATTTAAAGACATATTGATGTTAAATGTCGTAAAACTATCTGCTGCCACATTCTGAGAAGGGGTCCGTGGTTTTCACCTGACTGGCAAAGGGGTCCATGAAACAAAAAAGGTTAAGAATCCCTGTCATAAACTGTGGCACTTTGTAATTATTTATGAATTCCAAAATGATATATAGATTATGTTTATAAATTCTTTGATTGTATTAGATTCAGCTGAGCTGTGTGATTAAATTATGTTAAGATTAGGGCTTGATTCAACCACATCATTAGACTGTGACTCAGCATTGAGTCCTTGCCCCCTTGGTGGGCTAATAAAAGACTCTCACATGGAAGTAGATACACAGAGAAGAAGAGCAGAGAGGAAGAGAGACAGCTCATTAGACATGGCAGAGGCCCTAGGCAGAGAGATGAGCCTAATAGACTGTAACTATAAATGGGTAAGGGGTATTTTTTTGAGGAATTGTGAGATGCTTGGTGGAAAAGGCCTAGATTGCCTTGAAGAGACTGTTGGTAGTAAGATAGAGCCTAAAGTTATTTTGATCAGGTCTTAGAAGGAAATAATTGTGAGATGCTTGATAGAAAAGGCCTAGAGTGCTTTGGAGAAACTGGTCTTCTTTTCTACACACAGGAGACACCAATAAATTGTTACAGAAAAAAAAAGTTTGCCATTCACAATAGCAATAAAAAACCTTGAGAAACCTAGACATGAGCCTAAAAGGAATATGTAACATCTCTAGGAAGACAGCTATTCAATTTGGCTGACAGACAAGTTAGAGCTGATGAAACAGAGGACTGTATCATGTCCAGTAACAGGAATACTTGATGTTATAAAGAAGTGGTCTCCCCCAGCTTAAACTGTAAGTGCAGCACAACCCAACTGTATTAGACAGTGTTCTCTAGGAAAACAGAATCAACAGGAAGTATCTGTAGATAGTCTGAGATTTTATAAAATTCTCTCACATGACCATGGGGGATGCACAAGTCCAGATTCTGCAGGCAGGCTGCAAACCAGGGGCTCCGATGAAAGTCCAGTGTAGGTTCTTGATGAGCTCCCAGGAAATTTTGGCTGTCCAAAGATGAGCTGGGAAATTCTCTCTGAATGCTGAAATCACTTCCCCTTTTAAGGCATTCAACTGATTGATAAAATGTCACTCATTGCTAACGGCAGTCTCCCTGGTTGATTGTAAATGTAATCAGCCATCCATGCAGTAAACTCACTGATGACTAAAGTCCATAATTGTCTTTGCACTACAGTTAGTCCAGTGATTGCTTGACCAAGCTGGGCACGATTACCTGGCAGAGTTGACACGTTAGCCTAACCATCACATAAATCATTGCAAAATTTAAATATTCACATTTCTAACGTATTTGTGGGGTAAAAATTAAGGGTAAACATGAATGTAAAATATTTTCTCTTTAGTAAGTATTCTAGAGGAACATTGTTTAGGATTTTAAGTTTACATTTTTTTTTTAGTAAAATCAACCCTGAAATTCTTTTGTATGACTAAAAACACAAAATAAAAGAGAAAACATAGAAAGAAAAATGCAAGTGTACTCTATATGCAGTTTTTTTTTTAGATTTTTATTTATTTCTCTCCCCACCCTCCCCCCACCCCAGTTGTCTGTTCTCTGTGTCTATTTTGCTGCATCTTCTTTGTCCGCTTCTGTTGTCAGCAGCACGGGAATCTGTGTTTCTTTTTGTTGCGTCATCCTGCTGTGTAAGCTCTCCATGTGGGCGGCACCATTCCTGGGCAGGCTACGCCTTCTTTCGTGCTGGGCAGCTCTCCTTACTGGGCGCGCTCCTTGTGCACGGGGCTCCCCTGTGCAGGGACACCCCTGTGTGGCACGGCAATCCTTGCGCGCATCAGCACCGCACATGGGCCAGCTCCACAGGGGTCAAGGAGGCCCGGGGTTTGAACCACGGACCTCCCATGTGGTAGACAGACGCCCTAACCACTGGGCCAAGTCCACTGCCTATATGCAGTTTTTTAGCTGGGAAAATGATATGTAGACTGGAGCATTAGGCATTAATGCTAAAAGGATACTGACAAGCAGTCTTTTATTTGTATTTTTGTTTTGATTTGTTTTTATTGTTTTATTGTTTTTTAAATTTTATTAGTCTGAATGCTTTTGCCAAGTTTTTTTTTGTTTTTGTTTATATTCACTCACATTCTATTTTGGGGTAGCATGGACATCTCAGAAAGTTGAAAACTGAAGTTCAGAGTTCTTACTCATGACCCAAGTAATCATCTAACACTAATGATGTGAGGGAAAGGAAACAAAATAGGCTGAGTATAGCCTTAAGTTATTCCTGTGTGGCACTGTTATCTCCTACCTAGGAGGAAACTAATGCTCGAAGTTTAAGTTTCCCAAAGTTACCAAGCCAGTGAGCTGCACAGTGGGTGGGATTAAAACTTTTAGCTTAAAACCTATCTTTCTTTAGTCCCCACTGCCTTCTCATGAAGAGTAATTATGCAGTTAGTTGTTAATAAATTAGGAATCACCAAAAGGAGGAAATATATAATAATTATGCATTGATAGGCAAAGAGTTGTTAAGGCTATTACTTTGGCTTTATGGACTTGGTAAGAAGCAAGAAGAGAAGAGAAAAATAGCGTGAGACGAAATCTAGGGTATTTTCACATAAAAGTCTCGCTAAAATTGGCTGACTGTAATAGCAAGGACTGATACACATTTCTGAAATGTGATGACTTGGAGTAACGTACCCCAGAAAAACATGTTGTTGATCTTAATCCATTCCTGTGAATGTGAACATTTTTAAACAGGATCTTCTGATGAGGTTAACTTCAGTTAAGGTGTGGCCCAACTGAATTAGGATGGGTCTTAATACTATTACTGGAGGTCTTACAGAAGAGGCCACAAAGGGAGAAGTCACCCGGAGCAAACAAGCTGAAAGTCAACAGAACCCAGAAGATAAAGGAGAAGATGCTGCCATGTGCTTTGCTATGTGATGGGAAAGCCAAGGAACCCAAAAAGTGCTGGCAAGTCAAAAGATACCGACCCCGGGAGGGAGCTAGCCTTTTAGCCTCTGAAATGGTGAACCAATAAATTCCTGTTGTTGAGCCATCCCATTGTATAGTATTTGTTTTTGGTTTTTTTGTTTTGTTATTCTTTTTAAAATTTTTATCTTTTTTTCATTTTTTAGTTTTTTGTATGGTATTTGTTTTAGTAGCTAGAAAAATAAAACAGAAGTTATTTTATTACATACAATCTATCATGAAATTACTGCATGTTGAATGAAAGCACCTCACTTTGCCAAGGTGGGAAGAGTATAGAGGAAGAGCTTGGAAAATATAAATTGTGGAAAGTTTAAAAGGAATTTGTATTTTATGTCCTATTCAAGTTGACCCTCGCTTTCTAAATAGACTTAATACTCTTTACAGTGTCTATTTTGCCCAAGCGCTCTTCTATAGGTGCATCACAAGGGATACTTTCATGTCTTTGCATCAGGAGTCTCTTCCCAAACTGGTTTACTCTTGTTTTTCCTGACTACCATTGCACAGACTTTGCTTTCAGGTCCTTGCTTTCTGTCTACCTCATAAAACTCAGGGTCTTTTTTGCTTCCTTAGGCAGTTTTTCTCAAGTGTTGGTCTTTAGGACCCTAATTCCCATAGCCAAGAGGCAGCTCTGTCTACTTTCATGCCCTGGTTTTGGGGATCCCAGCTCAAGCAACAGAATGTGCTGCCTGCTTACCCAGAAAGAATGAAGGCACTAATTTAGTGCTCAAGGTTTAAACTATTTGTGATTGACTCCAAATTTTTCTTACTTACTGAAAGGCTGATAAGCCAGAATGAATTACTTAGCTCTCTAAGTGACCCTGGCTGATCCCAGCCCAGTGTCCACATCAATCAGGCTTTGTTATTTATATTTAATGCATAATCTAATATGATACAACCCAGAAAGTATGGGATCACTATTCCCATTTTATAGAGGATGAAACTGAAAATATTATGTTACTATGGGTTTTGCAAATTTGGGATCTGAAAAGGACTCAGGAAGTATACCTTGAGATTGTCCAAGGTGAATTATATCATTTTCTCATTGTATAGAGCAGGGGTTCTTAATCTTTTTTGTTCCACAGACCCCTTTACCAGTCAGGTGAAAACTATGGACCCCTTACTAAGTCTACACTATACTGTATATTATTTTAAAAATATATCACTCCCACACCAACACGTCCCCAAAGAATAATGATTTTTTGAATTTCAATTCAAGCTCATGGACCCATTATTAAGAACCCTGTTATAAAGGAAGAAACTGAAGATAAAGAAATTTACACAAGGCCACCCAGGGATGTGATTCACACCCAGGTCTACATAATGCGAAAGACCAAGCTCTTATCTACCACATCACATCACCTTTCAGAAGCATTCATGCTTGTTAGTAATGAGTTTAGGAATCAATTTGGAAAAAACTTGGAAGATGTAGTATAACAAGAAGACCTCAGTAATATTGGGAGTACATTGATTTTGATTTAGTGTCTTCCTCTAAGTCCTTCTAAGTCCTTGGAAAGACAAAGCCATTTATTGTTGCAGATAATTCAATATATCTGACTAGTCAAAGAAACAAAGGAATTGAAGTAGGAATAACAGTACGCAATTCTACCTGTGCATCTCTACCAGCATATTACTAGGCATAGTGAAATTAATATGGTTAATACCTTTTAAGTAGGCATTTACTTAGCATTTCATTTTTTTAAAAAATTATTTACAATCACATATTGGTTATTATTAGTTATAACAGAAAAGTAAAAACAAATAAAACAACACTACTGCCCTGTAAAGCTGACCTTTATTATGCTTATTTTGTACATGTAAAAATTCAGTATTAAAATGGCCATGTTAGTCAATTTAAATCAGCAAGCAGTAAAACCTAGATTGCCAAATTTACAGTATTAGTTTAGTGTAATAAGGGTGATTTGGGAGGAACACTGTAAATTTTATCTATTAGCAAAACAGGAGCAATAAATGTGTCATGTAAGACTTACAACAAGGTCTGAATAACTGGCAATAGTAGGCAACGATAAGAAACATTAGAAAGTAATTAAAAATAGATGGAAGTGGAGGTAACTGGGGGCAATGGAAGTGTTCCACAAGTTTGTGCAATGATGGATATAAGCCATGTTAAATTTCACCAAAAATTTATAAAAGTGTGCAGTCTAAAAATATAAACCATAATGTAAGCCATAAAAAAAGTAATTATATATTATTTTCTGTCTCTGGTCATTAATACATCAAGTACACTTTTACTAAATCTTAAAACTATTTGTGAGGTCCAGATTAATTTTTTAATTCATTGACATTAATCTAATTGCTGCATGGACATTATTTTATTTATTTTATTTTATTTATTTTTTATTTTTTTAATGTTACATTAAAAAAATATGAGGTCCCATATACCCCCCCACCCCACTCCTCCGCCCTTAACAACAACCTCCTCCATCATCATGAGACATTCATTGCATTTGGTGAATACATCTCTGAGCACTGCTGCACCTCATGGTCAATGGTCCACACCATAGCCCACATTTTCCCACAGTCCAGCCCGTGGGCCATGGGAGGACATAAAGTGTCTGGTAACTGTTCCTGCAGTACCACCCAGGACAACTCCAACCCCCAAAAATGACCCCACATCATATCTCTTCCTCCCACTCCCTACCCCCAGCAGCCACCATGGCCACTTTCTCCACACCAATGCCACATTTTCTTCGATTACTAATCACAATAGTTCATGAATAGAATATCAGTAAGTCTATTCTAATCCATTCTCTATTCCTCCATCCTGTGGACCCTAGAATGGCCATGTCCACTCCACATCTATATCAAGAGGGGGCTTAGATTCCACCTGGAAGCTGGATGCAATTCTCCTGCTTTCAGTTGTAGACACACTTGGATCCCTGGTATGGTGGTTGACCTTCCTCACCTCCATGTTAGCTGAGGGGGGTAAGTCCAATAAACCAGAGTGTAGGAGCTGCAAGTCTGTTGAGGCCCAGGGTCTGGCTATCACATGGTCAGTCCAGAGATTCAGATCCCCTGGGTATACATTAAACCCCAGCACCAACTACAGTTCTGGTAAAAGTAACAGGAGAGGCTTGTGGACAAAGATCACAACTGAGTCCAGCTCCATCACACAGAAACACAAATTCCAAAGTAGGGCCAACTGAGAAGGCACTGAACTCCATCTGCCATGACCATAGAACCTGTGGGTCTCTGCAGCCTTCAGAAGAACCAGTACCTGGGGTTACATCTATTTTTATCCGTCTCTGGGACTCTGCTCAGGTGTGCATAAGGGCACCCCCTCTGATAACCTCCTGGCTCTTTTTCAAGATGCATAGCCATATAAACTCATTTCTCCTTTCCATTTCCCCTTTTATTCAGGTCAAAAAGCATTTTTAACTCCTGGTATTATATGTAGACTGAAATATTATGCTGGTCCGAGTTGACCCTTTTATTCAAGGTCATTTTCTAGTTACATCATCAGCTGGGACTTGGTAGTAATCCCTTGGTGCCAGGGAGGCTCATCCCCAGGAGTCATGTCCCATGCTGGGAGGAAGGCAACACATTTACATGCTGAGTTTGGCTTCATGACTGGCCACATTTGAGCAACATGGAGGCTCTCAGGAGGTAATTCTTAGGCACCCTGCAGCTCTAGGCCTTGTTCTTATTTCAGGTGCACAGGCTTACAAGCATAGTCACTAGTATCAAGGGCTCATTGTTGGACCTTCCTTCTTTTTTGGTCTTTACCATTGCACTTGGGGGATTGTTGCTGTTCCTTTAGGGACTGTGATAGAGCTCCCCTGGCTAGGAACTGAGCACTCCCTCATTGTTATTTTTAATTGTAACCACTATGAAAATATCCAAACATTTTTATGTGCCCTGGATATATGTCCTGGAGAACTCCCTGCCAACCACGTGTCCCCTGTCAATAACATCACATCCCAGTATTCCTCCCCTGCCATTGTTGAACCTCTCTGTGTTCCAAAACTTCTTCAAAAATGAAGCCCAATATATTGCCAGGTTCCATTAATAGTAAAATGGAATATAGTGATGAGTTTAAAGGTTAGATATAGAATACATATTAATTTAGAAAAATTAGGGTAAAAATAAATTGGGGTATCAAAAAATTTAAAAATACAAAAGTTTTGTTTTTGATGTTTTACCTTCTGTCACTGCAATAAGTGTTGCCCTGTATGCAAATTGGCAAGGCAACTTCTTCCATCTTTTCCTCAGTGTCTATGTCCTTTCTTTTACTTTTTTTTTCCTAATTATTAAGAAACATTAGATCACAGTAATTTATATATACAATATACAGTACTCCCACATATCCAACATAAAACCCTTTTCCCTTCACAACAATAATCTTTTTACGTGTTCATACTATATTTACTGATGTACAGATATTGAGACAATAGCTTTCAAACAAGGTAACATTTGGGTTTACATTGTGGTTTATATTTTAGACTATACAATTTTCTAAAGTTTTCGTTATCTTATGTTTTACATTATGATTTACATTTTAGCTTATCAGCCCCTATACATTTTTGGTATAATTTAACATGTCTTATATCCACCCTTGCGTAATCTTGCGAACACTTCTATTGCCCACACAGTTACATTGATTTCATCTTTTCAATACCTTCCCCCCCCTCAGGGCCCACAGTGACAGTCAATCCTCATTGTTTGAAGGGCCATGTTCAGAGATACTTGCAACAGTGTTGAGGGCTTGACATGCTCAACTGCCCTAATGCATTGGGAGCCACCATTTCTCTTGAGAGATATAATTCCCTCTATTTGAGAACATCAGTCCTCTCCAGGATGTGGGTATACCTTCACTCTCATTATATGGGTCTCTGTACAATGATATAGTCCATTATGGCAAAATGAGGACTCACACATTCCCAAGAAGCCTGTCCTGTGTCAGATTATTCCCTTTAAGCATCTTAAAGGTAACCTTCTTTATTATATTTTTGAAAAAGTTTTCTCAGCATTATACTCTCAACCAAATATCTGACAATCTCCTATGATCATATGTTCCCCAACCCTCCCCCTAATTACTTGGGCAATATTACCCATCCTCCCATCCCTAGCTCCCCTCAAGCCCGCAAAGCCCCACCCAAAGGTAACCCTATGCCCCCATTTTATCCCTTCCTTGTACAAAAACTTACCTCCAGCTTATCACAGATTTCACCCATGTAGGTGTCAGCTTGCATCCTTCCTCTACCCCCCAATTTCCTTTAAGCCTATCATCCAGTCTCTAGCTCTCTGAGGCAGCTTAGTTTACTTATTTCGTATCATTGAGGTCACGTAGTATTTGTCCTTCAATGCCTGGGTTGCTTCACTCAGCATAAGGTTCTCAAGATTCATCCATGTTATCATATGTGTTTGTATTGTATTCGTCCTTAAAGCTGAGTAGTAATCCATTGTATGTATATGCCACATTTTATTTATCCATTCATCTGTTGATGGGCATTTGGGTTGATTCCAACTTTTGGCAATAGTGAACAATGCTGCTATGAACACTGGTGTGCATATATCGGTTTGTGTCCTTGGTTTCAGTTCTACTGGCTATATACCCAGCAGTGGAATTGCTGGATCATATGGCAAATCTATAGCTAGTTTTTTGAGAAACCGCCAAACTGTCCTCCAGAATGGCTGGATCCTTCTGCATTCCCACCAGCAGTGGATGAGTGTTCCCATTCTTCCACATCCTCTCCAGCATTTGCAGTCTTCTGTTTTTTTCATATCTGCCAATCTTATGGGAGTAAGATGGTATCTCGTTGTAGTTTTGATTTGCATTTTCCTAATAGCTAGAGATTTGGAGCATTTTTTCATGTGCTTTTTAGCCATTTGTATTTCTTCTTTGAAGAGGTGTCTGTTTAAATCTTTTTCCCATTTTTTAAATGGGTTGTTTATCTTTTTATTTTCGAGATATAGGAGTTCTTTGTATATGCAGGTTATAAGTCTCCTATCAGATATACGGTTACCAAATATTTTCTCCCATTGTGTAGGCTCTCTTTTCACTTTCTTGACAAACTCCTTTGAGGTGCAGAAGGCTTTAATTTTGAGGAAGTCCCATTTATCTATTTGTTCTTTTGCTACTCGTGCTTTTGGTGTGAAGTTCATGAAGCCATTTCCTATTACAAGGTCCTGCAGATGCTTCCCTACACTGCTTTCCAAAGTCTTTATGGTCTTGGCTCTTATATTTAGGTCTATGATCCATCCATCTTGAGTTGATTTTTGTATAAAGTGTGAGTTGGTAATCCTCTTTCATTCTTTTACATATGGATATCCAGTTCTCCAGGCACCATTTGTTGAATAGGCCATTCTCTCCCAGTTGAGAGGGTTTGGTGGCTTTATCGAATATTATATGACTATATATATGAGGATCTATAACAGAACTCTCAATTCAGTTCCATTGATCTGTGTGTCTCTCCTTGTGCCAATACCATGCTGTTTTCACTACTGTAGCTTTGTAGTATGTTTTGAAGTCAGGTAGTGTGATTACTCCAATTTCACTTTTCTTTTTTAATATGTCTTTGGCTATTCAGGGCCTCTTTTCTTTCCAAATAAATTTCATATTTAGTTTTTCTAGTTCCTTAAAGAATGCTGTGTTGATTTTTATTGGAATTGCATTGAATGTGTAGATCAGTTTTGGTAGGATAGACATCTTAATAATATTTAGTCTTCCTATCCATGAACAGTGAATATTCTTCCATTTATTTAGGTCTTCTTTGATTGCCTTGAACAGTGTTGTGTAGTTCTCTGTGTGTAAGTTTTTCACATCTTTAGTTAAATTTATTCCTAGGTATTTGATTTTTTAATTTACTATTGTAAATGGTATTTGGTTCTTGATTTCCTTCCAAGCTTGTTCATTAGTGGTGTACAGAAATGCTACTGATTTTTGCGCATTGATCTTATAACCTGCAACTTTACTAAACTCATTTACGAGTTCTAGAAGCTTTATTGTAGACCTCTCAGGGTTTTCTATGTACAGGATCATGTCATCTGCAAATAACGAAATTTTGACTTCTTCCTTTCCAATTTGAATGCCTTTTATATCTGGTTCTTGCCTCAGTGCTCGAGCAAGGACTTCTAAGACAATGTTAAATAGAAGAGGTGATAATGGGCATCCTTGTCTTGTTCCTGATCTTAGAGGGAAAGATTTTAGGATTTCACCATTGTAAACGATGTTGGCTGTGGGTTTTTCATATATACTCTTTATCATGTTCAGAAAATTTCCTTGTATTCCAATCTTTTGCAATGTTTTTATCAAGAAAGGGTGCTGTATTTTGTTAAATGCTTTTTCTGCATCTATAGGTATAATCATGTGATTTTTTTCCTTCAATCTGTTTATATGGTGTATTACATTGATTAATTTTCTTATGTTGAACCATCCTTGCATACCTGGAATGAATCCCACTTGGTCATGGTGTATAATTCATTTAATGTGTTGCTGAATACAGTTAGCAAGTATTTTGTTGAAGATTTTTGCATTTAGGTTCATTAGAGAAATTGGTCTGTAATTTTGCTTTCTTGTAGTGTCTTTGTTTGGCTTTGGTACTAGGGTAATGTTGGCATCATAGAATGAGTTAGGTAATGTTCCTTCTGTTTTGATTTTTTGGAAAAGTTTCAGCAAGATTGGCATTAGTTCTTTCTGGAATGTTTTGTAGAATTCACCTGTGAAGGCGTCTGGCCCTGGGCTCTTCTTAGTTGGGAGGTTTTTAATGACTGATTCTATCTCTTTACTTGTGATTGGTTTGTTGAGATCATTAATTTCTTCTTTCGTCAATAGAGGTTGCTTATGTGTTTCTAGGAATTTGTCTATTTCCTCTGAATTGTCATTTTTGTTGGAATATAGTTTTTCAAAGTATCCTCTTATGATAGTCTTTATTTCTGTGGGGTCAGTGGTGATATCTCCTTTCTCATTTCTTATTTTGTGTATTTGTGTCTTCTCTCTTTTTTTCTTTGTTAGTCTCACTAAGGGTTTGTCAATTTTATTGATCTTCTCCAAGAACCAGCTCTTGGTTTTATTTATCTTTTCAAGTGCTTTCTTATTTTCTATTTCATTTAGTTCTGCTCTTATCTTTGTTATTTCTTTCTTTCTTCTTCCTGTGGGGTTACTTTGTTGTTGTTGTTTTTACTAATTCCTCCAAATGTGCAGTTAGTTCTTCAATTTTTGCTCTTCTTTTTTGATGTATGAATTTATGGCTATAAATTTCCCTCTCAGTACTGCTTTTGCTGCATCCCATAAGTTTTGGTATGTTGTGTTATCAGTTTCATTAGTTTCAAGGTAGTTATTAATTTCTTTTGAGATTTCCTCTTTAACCCACTGTTTGTCTAAGAGTGTGCTGTTTAATTTCCATAGCTTGGTGTGAAATATGGGTCTCTGGCCCTTGCAGATTTCCAGCTTCACTCCACTGTGGTCAGAGAAATTATTTTGTATGATTTTGATCTTTCTGAATTCATTGAGCCTTTCTTTGTGGCCTAGCATATGGTCTATCTTGGAGAATGATCCATGTGCACTTGAGAAAAATGTAATCCTGCTGTATTCGGGTGTAATGATCTGTATATGTCTATTAGGTCTAGCTCCTCTAATATACTGTTCAAAGTTTTTGTTTCTTTATTGATTCTCTTTTGAGATGTTCTGTCCAAAGTTGATAGTGGTGTATTAAAGTCTCCCAGTATAATTTTAGAGGTGTCTATTCTTTCACTTAGTTTGTCCAGTGTTTGCCTCATGTATTTGGAGGCATCCTTGTTTGGAGCCTAAATATTTATGGTTGGTCATTCTTCTTGAAAGATTATCCCTTTCACTAATATGTAGTATCCATCTTTGTCTCTCACAATTTAAAGTCTATTTTGTCTGATATTAATATAGCTACTCCTGCCTTTTTTTGGTTATTGTTTGCTTGTAAGATTGTTTTCCAGCCATTCACTTTCAACTTCCATGAATCCCTGGGTCTAAGATGTGTTTCTTGTAGACAGCATATAGATGGGTCATATTTCCTTATCTGATCTCCCAGTCTGAATCTTTTGACAGGTGAGTTTAATCCATTGACATTCAGTGTTATTACTTTCATGGAGTTATTGATGTTAGCCATATTTTCTTTGGACTTGTATTTGCCATATTTTGTTTGTTTGTTTTCCTTCTCTTTTTGTCTTTTTTGTTGCTCTCACATTCTCCTCCAACTCTGCCTCTCCTGTTTTTTTCTTTCTTCCTGCAGATCTCCCTTTAGTATTTCTTGAAGGGCAGGGTTCTTGTTGGCATACTCTTTTAATTTCTGCTTATCTGTGAATATTTTGAACTCTCCATCATTTTTGAATGGTAGCTTAGCTGGGTAGAGTATTCTTGGTTGGAAATTTTTTTTCTTTTAGTACCTTGACTATATCATACCACTGCCTTCTTGCCTCCATGGTTTCAGATGAGAAATCAGCACTTAATCTTATGGAGCCTCCCTTGTATGTGATGGTTCTCTTTTCTCTTGCTGATTTTAGAATTTTCTCTCTGTTTTGAGCATTGGATAATTTGACAAGTATATGTCTTGGGGTAGGCCTGTTTGGATTTATGGTGTTTGGGGTGCGTTGTGCTTCTTGGACATGTACATCTATCTCTCTCAGTAGATTTGGGAAGTTTTCAGCCATTATTTCCTCCAGCACCCCTTCTGTCCCCTTTCCCTTCTCTTCTCCTTCTGGGATGCCTATAACACGTATGTTTGTGTGTTTTGCATTGTCATTCAGGTTCCTAAGTTCCAGCTGGATTTTTTCTATCTTTTTATCTATCAGTTCTACTATCTGTTTGATTTCAGATGTACTGTCTTCCACATTGCTAATTCTCTCCTCTGCCTCTTCTAATCTGCTGCTATTTGCTGAGATGTATTTTTGATTTCTTGAACTGTGGTATTCATCACCATCATATCTGTTATCTTTCTACATATGTCTGCAATTTCTTCTCCAAGTGTTTTCTTCACATTGTTAATCTCTTCCTTTACTTCATGAAGTTTTCTCTAATATATGTTTTAAGATCTTTAATTACTTGTCCAATGTTCTGCTCCTCTTCCTGGTTTTCAGTTTGTTAATTGGGTTCAGCCATGTTTTCCTAGTTATTGGTTTGGTTTGTAGTTTTTTGTT
This sequence comes from Dasypus novemcinctus, assembly GCF_030445035.2. Taxonomy (NCBI): domain Eukaryota; kingdom Metazoa; phylum Chordata; class Mammalia; order Cingulata; family Dasypodidae; genus Dasypus; species Dasypus novemcinctus. The sequence continues at coordinate 76,997,361 of NC_080678.1, read as the reverse complement.
GCTGTCTGGTCATCATTTTATCTTGACAGGTTTAATCAGTTCCTTAGCTTCTTTGTCTAGTCTTGGGGATTAATTAGTTGTTGTTCGTGCATAAGTGTTATGTCTACTCTTTGTCACTCTGTTCTTCTTACTCTATTTTCTTGTTGCTGGCTAAGTTCATTTTGAAGGAGAATATTAGGGCCCGAGAAAGCAAAAATAAGAAAAGAAAATGTATAAAGTAGTATTGGTAATAAATGTTAACAGCACAATAATGTGAGATCTAGGAGAATGGATATTAGACTCGTGTAAGTTGTGTAGAGTTATAGCAGTAAGTAGAGTACCTATAATGAGACAGTCAACTGAATATGGGGAGGATTATAGTATGAATTAAAAGGCCAGTGTTTTCATGAGAGAGGGAAAGAGAAAAGAAAGATAATAATATCAAGAGTAGATAAAAGAGAAAACAGAACAAAGGTATTAGAAATAAAATGTCAGACAATTTGGGGACCAAAGAGGGAGGTGGAATGTAAGAGAAACAGTAGATGGTGGAGGATAGAAAGATGTAGGGGAAAGGGGATAGTGTAGGTGGCCAAAGTCAATACACACAGAAAAGAGGAAATGGAGGATGAGGAAACTCAGCAATGTAAAGCGCTCCCTGCAGCACCTATTATATAAAGAAATAAAACAAAAAAGAGGAAAAAGAGAGAAAAAAAAAAAGAGAAGAGAAAAGGGGGGGGGGGGGAGAAAAACAGGGCAAAACAAGCAAGAAAAAGAAAAAGAGAAAAAAAACCCTAAATAAATGAACAAGAACCTGGGAGATAAAACGGGAGAAAAGTTCAGGAGACAATGCAATATTAGCAACCATGGCAAAAACAAACAAACAAACAAACAAAAAAGAACCAACGTTTCAAGCTAAGAATCCTCTTTGCAGTTAAATAATATGCTTAGGGATCTGACCTTCCCCCTTTCTCCTTTCCTCACTTCTCTCTCTCCCAGGGCAGCAGGAAAGCTGCCTGAGAGGTCCAGTAGCTAAATTGGGCTTTCTCAGCAGATTCACCTCTTCTTTCTTCCCAGACTCTCCCCTAGTCAGCTGGTACACTCCTCCAAGCTCAAGGAGAGGGAGAAAAAAAAACAAAAACAAAAACAACACTAAATGCGGAGAGCTAGGGTAATCAAGGACCTCAGACGGACCTCAGGGCGCGGTGGATTCAGGGATGGGAAGTCCGTGATATTGCAGACTCAAGGTGTGTGAGTCTCTGGAGTGTGGGCCACCAGGGTTTAAGGGACACAGACCTGGGAACCACGCATCCAGTTAACATGGGACCTGGGAACACTGCAGCACAACAAAGCCTTCAGGGATCGCCACGGCCGGGCCCTAGGGGGAAGGATCCCGCCCACAACTTCTGACCTCGTGTCAGAAACCCAAAATTCCACCTCCCATAAGACTCTCTTCTGTCACTGTCTCACCAAATCGACATCTAGACACCTCCTGCCCTGCAAGCCCCCAAAACAGCCCACTCAGGGTTTGGGAGCACCGCAGCACAACAGAGATTTCAGGGATCGCTCGGCTGGGCCGTCAGCCCTAGGGGGAGGGGTTCCACGTATAATTTCTGACCTCCATGTCAGAAACCCAAAATTCCACCTCATACAAGAATATTTTCTGCCACTGTCTCACCAAATCGACATCCAGACACTTCCTGCCCTGCAAGGCCCCAAAACAGCTCGCTCAGGGTTTGGGAGCACAGCAGCACAACAGAGATCCCAGGGATCGCTCGGCCGGGCCGTCAGCCCACTGGACTTTATTTTAAAGGTCACTTATCTCAGTGTACTAAAAACCTCTTCCCTAGCTACCAACGGAAATTTCATAGAGACCCAGAGTTTAAAATATTTCTTATCTGCTTTCTAATTGTTCATGAACAGTAGGTGAAAAGAATCCAATTACTATGTTAGGAAAAAGGCAGCTGGACTGCCTATTTGGTGATTGTTTACTGTGTTTGTGTTGGGATGGAATGGTTTTATTTTGATTCACTTCTTCACAGAATGTTTCCAGGATCAGATCATGTTTAGCTCAAAAAAAAAAAAACAAAAAAACCTGATGAGAATAAAAGCCATTGTATAAGGAAGTTCTTGTAGGGCTTTAAATTCAGCATTATGATGCACATGAATCAAAATTTTAAGAAGATACCTAGCCTCTTTCAGAAACAAGTAATAAAAACTAGTATAGGAAGATGAGCAGTTTTAGGGTCGGACATTGATATGAGCCTCAAGTAATTTGAAAACAGAATTTTAAAAAATATCAGTTGGCAAAAAAGATAGCAAAAGAAGAAATCAAATAAATGCTATAACTGGGCAGAGTAATTATAATTCTGTGTACTAGTTGTGCTCACTAGTACAAAACTGAATTCAAGCTCTACCAGTAGTAATCAGAAAAATTTTAAGCAAGCTATTTAATCTCTCTGCCTCAGTTTCCTCATCTCGAAAAATAAGAAAAAAAATAGTATATACTCAATATTAGCTAAGGTGATTAAGTGAGCTAATACAGCCAAAACAATGCCTGACTCTTAGCAAATTGTCAACAAAATGTTAACTGCCATTATTACCATTATAATTATAAATATATATTTTTTAAAATAAACTTCTTTCAATCTGGATATGTGAAGTCACAGTGAGTTGAAGTATACACAGTTGCACTGAGCTGTAAAACTAAGGAAAGGCCAAAGGCTGAATGGTCCACCTAGACTGATGACTCAGACACAGCAGCAGTTCAGGTTTCCAGACTGATTCAGTCCTTGGCGTCTATCCTGAGGCTCACAACAAGAATGCCAATTACTGTCAAGAATGATGAGTTTTGTAACATGGGGTGCTGTCCATTAGAAATGAGAATCAGATCACTTAACAGCTCATCTAGAACATCGATAATGATCAACCAAGTTTGGATTCAAACCAATGACAGAGAGGTAAAATGTTTCATATCCAGTTACCATGCTCCTGAACCATCTGCTTCTGAATTCTAAACTCTCAACTTACCCAGTGCCAAGGGGCTAAACATAGCTAGAGGATTGAAATTATAAACTGATATGACAACCCAGGTATCAAACAAGACTTCTTTATCCAAATAAGTAGACTGTTCACAAATATAAGAGCAGTATATCCACTCTATGGTATGTGCTTTATAATAAGAAAATAATAACTGAGGGCATTGGCAAATATCTTATTTCATATCTGATCTAAAAAAGTATATCAGCATAAGCTTGATGTTCAGTTTATGTTGGCAAAACTATTCTTAAGGTTATGTGATTTAGAGAAGAGCAATCTAGGCCAGTTAGTGGTATCTTAGTCTTTCTGTGATCCTGAATTGTCAAACAGGCCAATGTTGAATGCATAGATGCACCACATGGTATAAGATAAAGCAGATTTAAATCCACCAAATAAACATTGCTAATGATGATGACAATGAACTGGGGCAGAGTCAAGTACAAAGAGTGATGTTTTAAATGCTATTATTTAAATGCTCTTAATTAACACTGTATTTGCAAAATGTTTTATTGTTTTTTTATTAGCTATTTCTCATCAGAGTTGTGTCAGCGTTATTACTTACATATTACAGACAAGGGAACTGACATAAAGAAAGAATAATTAACTTGATAGAGCCACATGGCAATTCAAAGCTAAAAACAACCCCTGAATATTTAAAGTTATTATTTGTATAGACCTACTATTTATCTTCAAGTTTTGGTGAGTTATGTCGCATACATAGGATGAGATGATTTAGGGATTATTAGTATCTCAATTGATTTGGATATGGTATCTTTTACCTTTCTCTGAATCAAATTCCTACAAAAAATGAAATATCAGGATATTTCTGTTCTATTTCAATTTTGCAAGTAAGAGTCCTAATAAAAAATATCTATGTTGAAATCTGATTTCCAGGTAAACTATTCTTGTATGCATTAAAAAATGTTTTGGTCGGCAGACTTGGCCCAGTGATTAGGGCGTCCGCCTACCATATGGCAGTTCAAACCCCGGGCCTCCTTGACCCGTGTGGAGCTGGCCCACACACAGTGCTGATGCGCACAAGGAGTGCCGTGCCATGCAGGGATGTCCCCCCGCATAGGGGAGCCCCATGCACAAGGAGCGTGCCCCGTAAGGAGAGCCACCCAGTGTGAAAGAAAGTGCAGCCTGGCCAGGTGTGGCGCTGCACACATGGAGAGATGACGCAACAAGATGACGCAACAAAAAGAAACACAGATTCCCGAACCGCTGACAACAACAGAAGCGGACAAAGAAGACGCAGCAAATAGACATAGAGAACCGACAACCTGGGTGGGGGGAAGGAGAGAGAGAAAAAAAAGAATATTTTGTTTTTTAAGAATCACTTAGCATTAAATTCCTTAAACTATTCACTTGACTGATCTTTGTAGTAAGATTCTCTAAGTGCTTTGCCTTGAGGTGAGGTTCCACATTCAGTTGGTTCTAGGTACTCCCTGTTTGTGGAGTTTTGAAATGGTCGGCAGTTCAGATGGGAGGTAGGGGGGCTCTGATGTGCAGTGCAATTTTTGACTGGCTCTCCTGTCTTGTCGGTGCCCAGATACTTCTCCAAACTATGGCAATAGTTACTCGCATGTACTTCTATGTCTCACATCCTTTCATCTCTACACAGTTACAACCACTTGTTTCTTTGTTTCCTTTTCTAAAGTAGAAGACCTTGCAAAATTATTTCAGGGCAGCATAATTTGCATATTAACGGGAATTTTATTTGTGATAAATACTGCTGCCTGCATTTTTATAGTGTCATTTTGTCAAGAGTTCTAAGCTATTTTATAATACTTGAGAGCAAATGCTGTGAATGTCAAAAAGGCTGAAAGTATTGGTTCCTAACCTTTTCAAGTAGGAGGACTCCTGCCCAATATTTTAAAATGTGGAATTCCTAAGTGATGATAACTATAATTTTTTATCCAATATTGTAGAAAATACATATTGACAAAAAACAGCCATTGGTTTAATACTTGTTTTCAACAAATTTGCATTTTGTTAATTGTGACACTGTTTAATATACATTTGAAAAATAATATATTATTTATTTTGTTTTCATACAACTGTTTGATGCACATACGGATTTGTGGACCCTTTGCAATTACTCAGTGGCCTTGTAGGGGTCTTACTCACAAATTGCAAATGCCGGATCTAAGGCAAAAAGCTGGTTGTAGCCCCAGCCCTACCTACAAATTATTCTGTATGTTACTAAAAAGTGAGGAAAATGCTTGCTTACCTCAGGAGATTGAAATGAGTATAAAATGAGATAATATATAAAGTGTTCTAAAATTTAAATGTGACATGTAAAACAAAAAACCTCAAAAGGTGATATATAAATATGAATAAACTCACTATTAAAGGAAACACATAGAAGCATCAGAAGAGAACATCGAACACTCTGAAAACTAAAATAGAAAATCAACATATAATGAATAATATATATAAAGGCACATAAAGGGAAAAAAACTAGAATTCCAATTTATTTATAAGGATGTTCATAGAGAACTGTTTGTAATAGCAAAAAAAATGGAAACATGTTTTTTAAGCTGCAAAGACTATTGTGATATATACATTAAAAAAAAAAGACCCAGTTTTCAAAACAATAATATGACCCCATTTTATTTTTACAAATTCTGGAATATAATGTTCCAAAATGTTAAATGGTTATATCTAGGTAGTAGAATTATGGGTAATTTTTCTTCCATATTTTTCTCTTAGCTGCATTTTAAAAATAATTTTAAATAAAAATGTATTTTGTAAAAAAAAAAAAATAGTGAAAGTGTCCCCCCCACCCCAGAAAAGCAAAACAAAACAAAAAGCCAAACACACAAAGAGCAAAAATCCCAAGGACACAAGAAGAAGGAATAAAAGCAAATTTTATGTTTAATTTCATGTCTATCATCTATCAATTATATATATATAACATAAATAAATTAATATATATGTGTGTCCGTATCTCAGAGGAAGTTATCAGAACAACCAGCAGGCAATGGTAACCAGAGAAGAATCAGCAGTGTTCATTTGAGAGAGGCACTATCTGCTCCTGATAATGGAGATGGGAGCCCTAAGCCAACACTGCCTGGTGCCATGATCAATTATTGCCTTGCTTGGATCCATGCTCACCCAGCATTTAAAAAATTATTGTTATTATTTAGTTTAAAAAAAAACAGCTTTCCTTATAGAGAAAAAATAAGTTAAGAGCACTTGACATTTGGCTTTCTTGAAAGTCATGTCTTATTGTAAATTAACATTGGAATTCTGGATGATACACATCACTCTCTAGGGAGCTTGGTCAGTGTAAGCACTTTGCTAAAGGGCTGTATCTATTCTAAACATTTTTGAAGAAAAAAATTCAGTTTCTGAACTTGAAAAGCTGAAGACCAGATAATGGAACCTGGTGATTTTGTCAGTGTAATACAAGCTGCAAGATCTTAAGACCGTCAGCTAACTGCACTTCCCTAGGCAGCATCCTGTAATTCAATGTGTCACCTTTAGCCTGCAATAAGCACAAGGTAGGTCTGTTTCAGAGACCTTGCCAAGAGGTATTTCCACAGTACGAACCATAGGAATAGCATTTTAACTGTGATCCAATGTATTATGTCTAGACTGGAGATGTAGATAATTTGAGGAACAGAGAAAGTAAGCCAGTAATCCAAGGCTGCAGATGATACCAGACCAAACTTTAAATTCTAATCGGTGCTTCCTAAATTCAAAACATGACACCTACTTCCACAGCCTTTATGAAATAATGTCACAGCTGTATAATGCTCACATCGGTGTCTATATCCTTTATCCACCTTCCTTCTTTTAATAAGCATTTATTGAGTAACTAGTATATTTAAAGCACTCTGCTGGGATAAGATTTTCTTTAAATCTGCTCTGTATGTTTTGAAATATGAGTAAATACCTAACATTGCGAATAAGATGGGGCTATATATTGAGAATCTGATACCTACCAGGCACTATTTTAGACACATGACATTTTACTTCATTTATTATTCTTATTACATTACTTCACTTATTATTATAAAACCTTAAGCCATGTATCATACCAATTCCCTAATGAATTCCTAAATTGATGCACTTCATTCCATTATGGGTTATATCCAAAATCATCATTAAGTTAAAATCATTACCAAAAAGAATTTAACTAGTCACTTAATTATATATAGCACTGGAGTGCCACTATAACTGAGCAGTCTTAGAGTAATGGGCTATAAATGTTCACTCAAAATGGAGACTGGAGACAATGACAGTTCTCCTTTAGGATGAATTAATTAATTAAGTCTCTCTTGCTATACAATTTTTAAGCATTCCTTTAAACTAAAAACTCACAAAAGACCATATATGGTATGATTCCATTTGTATTAAATGTCGAGAACAGGCAAAGCTATAGGGACAGAAAATAGATTAGTGGGTGCCTAGGGTGGGAGGAGTAGCATTGGGGGAAATAGGGAGTGCTAATGAGTATGTTTTTTGGGGAGGGGATGGTTTGATAAAATGTTGAAAATTGATTGCGGTGAGGGTTGTATAATATGCTAAAAACCACTGAATTGTACACATTAAATAGATGAATTGCATATTATGTGCTGGTAGCCCAACAAAGCCATCATTTTAATTAAATAAAATTCTCAATTTCTGATGTGCAGTTGCACAACCCCATTTGGATTGACCCTATAAGACACCCTCTTAATTGCGCTTGAGAATTTTACCATTAATGAGAAGTTGGAACTTCAAAAAGCAATAGGTGATGTAAAAATGAATTCCAGTACAGAAGACAGAAAGTTATAGAAACAATGGAGAGTGATAGATGAATACCATGACTGGGACTAACAAGCATGCTTCATAAAATAAATCATTGATCTAGGTCGTTATGAAACACAACACTGAGAAAATCCTGGCCGCCTCCAGGATTCTGTTGTCTGTCATCTACAAGTTCAACCACTCTGTACTTCATCCACCAAACAAGCATGCTGGTGCCCACCTGGGTCCTTAATTTGTATCATCCTTAATAATTCCTTGCTAGCTCTGCAGTGCCTTGTTCATTTCTTTACATCACTCGGTAGTGCCCTTTCTTCACTCCTCTTCCCCACAAGGTTTTACATATTTTCTAGGTCATCCACCCTCTCTTTACCCCAATACTTGAAAAAAAAGCAGCACCTATACAACCCAGAGACCCCCAATTCAATAAGGTGAGAGTGAGTGGTTCAAATGAATACCTTGGGTGAGGATGGATATAAGAATACTTTTCTCACTTTCTTAATCATTAGATTCCTGGAGACACCTCCTTCCTGGGCAATATAAAACTTTTCAATAGTCAGGACATCCCCATTTGAAATCAAACTCTCAAGGTGAGTTTTGAGGGAGGGCCTTACCTTGCACAGACAGGAGTGGAGCAACAAAGACTAAAGACAGTTCTGGTAGGGGCTTCCAGCCCCTCACCTCACTTGTTGAGGACAGGAAAGGCTGCTGTGGCTTTCCCTTCCTGGGCTTGCCCATCTTGCTAATTTTAGGCTGCTTCCTCATGTGGCTGCCATGGGTATCAAAGCATGTGGCTCCCCTTGGAGGAGCTATTTTCTCCTATGAGCCTCACTTGTTTGTTTCCAACTTCTCTCCCTTCTCTCCCCCCTCCCCACCTCTGTGGGGTTGAGCTATTTCATAGTAATAAAATATCTTTCAGAATCATGATCACTCTGATTTGCATTTGCTCCTGAATCCTGAGGCCAGGAAAAATTCTTTACATTAGATTTTAGTTTTACATTCCTTTAGCCAGATTTCCACATCATTTTGTTTAGCTAACAAATATTTATTGGGTTTCTACTATGAATAAAATATTACCCTAAGTCACAGGGAAACAATGATGGACAAAGCAGATGTGCTTCACTGATGAGATCTTTGTAACAAAGATTTATCAAACTTCTAAGTTCTGTGCCCTCTCTGTTGTCCTGGGAATATAAAAATCAAGATGGTAAAGCCCCTGTCCTCAAAAAGCTCCTAAGATATTTTAAGATATATACAGATACAAAGAGGTAGGGCTGATAAAGCCCTGTTAAGATTTAGTTTTGAGAGAATGAATGGATTCACTTATTCAGTTAATCAGTAAAAATGGACTTGAAATTTTTCTATGAATATACTACTGTGCTAGGCACTACAGGGAATAGATAAAAGTATACCTTTTCCCTCCCTTAGGAAGTTTACAGTTTAAGCAAGGATCCATTGCTCAACTGCCAGTTATTTAATGCATGCTTACTACAACCATTTTTACAATCTTCTCCACTGAGGGTTTCTTAATTTTCTTTTTCCCTATATAGCATCTTTTTGAAAGATGCTATATATTAAATAAAATTTATTAACTTTATTTCTTGTATTTTACTCAACAAAGACAAAAATTTTACCAATTTGAGCTTCAGACCAATATGAAACAAATGGTATTTATTCATTCTTCGAGATACAGGGTGAAAAGATCCAAGTTCCTTACCTTAAGCTCACAACCTAGTGAGGGTGAAGACAGGTAACTGACTATACTATAAGGGGTAAATTCTAAAATAGAAGATGGGAAGAGATAAGAGGGATCTCCTAACTGTCATAGAAAGCTGTCAGAGAAAAGGCAAGTCTTTCCTGAGCCTTTTCCTTTTTTTTCAAGGAAGTACTAGGGATTGAACCTAAGACCTTGTACATGGGAAGCGGCACTCAACCAGTTAAACTACATCTGCTCCCCTGAACCAAGTCTTTTTTTTTTTTTTAAGATTTATTTATTTCCTCCTATTCCCCTCCTCCTGCCCTGCTGTTTTTGCTGTCTGTGTTGTCTTCTCTTCTCATATTTTCACTGGGATTCAATCTGGAGACCTCTGATGAGGAGAGAGGTTCCCTGTCAATTGTGCCACCTCAGTTCCTGGTTTCTGCTAGCTTCACCTTGACTCTTCTCTTATCTCTTTTGATACGTCATCATCTTGCTATGTGACTCACTTGTGTGGGGCACTGCTGAGCCAAGTCTTAAAAAAATAAGAATATCACTAGGTTGAAGGAGCAATATAAAAATGTAGGGAGGTGTGAGAGAGCATATTTCATAGCTCATAAAACAAGCATATGGTGTGATTTTGGGGTGTGGCTAGGATGAGGTTGCTGAGGAGCATAAAGTCTTGCCAATGAAGAGTTTGAATGCCTTGATGATAAAGATTTTAAGGAAATATGAGAAAATCTGCATTTTAGAAAGACCACCCCAGTGGCTGTGAGGATGGGCCCAAAGGGCCAATACTACAGGTAGTCCACAGGCTACAGCAGAAGTCCTGGTGGGAATTGATGATCACCTGAATGGAAGCCATGGAGGGAGGGATGAAGGTCGAAATACTTACAGCCAAAAGCAAAGAAATTATGTCTTCCTACATTATTGGCATAAGCAAAATGCTTATTGACTTAAGGGTAGACTACAAATGCAGTAGACAATATGGAAACTGATATACAGTATCCTGAGGCTCTCCTTTATAACATTTTGAGTACTTAGCTATTCTGAGGAGCCAGAAGAGTGAAGAAGCTTGGAGAGCCATGTGTTTTGTTTGCTAGGCTACCAAAATGCAATATACCAGAAATAAGTTGGCTTTTACGATGGGGATTTATTAGTTACAAGTTCCAAGGCTGAGAAAAATGTCCAAATCAAGGTATCATTGGGTTATGCTTTCTCCCTGCAGATCCGCTGAAAGTGGTCCTGGACTCCTTTATCACATGGCAAGGCACATGGCAACATCTACTGGTATGTCCCCCTTCTCTTCCTGGCTTCCTTGCTTTCAGCCTCTGACTTCAGTGGCTTTCTCTCTCTCTTTGTCCGAATTTCATTTTCTTATAAAGGACTCCAGTAAGAAGATTAAGACTCACCCTGGGCCATAACTTACTGATGTAACCTAATCAAAAGGCCCTAGTTACAATAGGTTTACACACACAGGAATGGATTAGCTTTAAGAACATACTTTTATGGGGTCCATGTAGCTTCAACTATCATAGCATATTAGGTGTTCGAAGCACAGGTGATCACTGTTAACAAGACACACCTGAACACATTCACCTTAAGATTTTGTTCAACTTGAACAGAACACGACTAAACACATCCATTATTTATTTATACCTGTGAATAACTACCCCTGAATTCATGATCAGGACATATCTTCCACATGAACATAACTAGACTCCCTGATAACTTGGAAAGAGTCCCTCAGCATTTTGTTGAATAAAAATAGATGACAAAATTCTGAGATCCTATTTGGGTAAAACTGCATTGCTCTCTATGTATGTACAATATAACTTTGCAGTAGGGAAAAATATCTGAACTATCTGAATGATGTTCAATAAAATGATAACAGTATGTATATCTTGGAGGGATGTTTCTGATAGTTCTTTTCTTTACATTTTACTGAATTGTTTAAATGATTAAAAACAGGTATTAATATCTTTAATTAAAGCCATTTTAATTTTGAAAAATGGAAGTGCTGCGTACCAAACAAATTTTAATTTAAAACAGAGGAGTTTGGGAAGCGGACTTGGCCCAATGGATGGGGTGTCCACCTACCACATGGGAGGTCCACAGTTCAAACCCTGGGCCTCCTTGACCCGTGTGGAGCTGGCCCATGTGCAGTGCTGATGTGTGCAAGGAGTGCCCTGTCATGCAGGTGTGTCCCCCGCATAGGGGAACCCCATGCACAAGGAGCATGCCCATAAGGAGAGCCACCCAGCACAAAAGAAAGTGCAGCCTGTCCAGGAATGGTGCCGCACACACGGAGAGGTGACACGACAAGATGATGCAACAAACAAAAAAAAACCCCACAGATTCCCGGTGCCGCTGTAAGGGTAGAAGCGGTCACAGAAGAACACACAGAAAGTAGACAACTGGGGGCGGGGGAGGGAGGGAAGGGAAGAGAAATAAATAAAAAATAAACCTTAAAAAAAAAAAGTTGGTATATGGACAAAATATATCTAAAAATAAATAAAACAGGAGTTTTACATTAATTAAATGAAACCATTTTATCTAGTCTCTGCATCTGGAACTAAGTTGCACCATAAAATATTTTACCCTAATAGATTAAAGTAGCATACAATTATATTCTGATTATAGAGTCCTTTAAAAATAAAAAGGATGTTTTCAACAGTAAGAACAGTTCTAACATCCACCATTCCACCATTCCACAGTATTTCTATTTAATTGTCAATACTGTCAGAGTTTGTGAATGGGAGCAGTTTGAAAGCTGCTCTTTGGAAGTTAGCTTGCTGGATAATGGTTCCTTTTAAAGACTGAACAGATGAAGTTGTTTGTTGAAACAAAACTTCAGTTCACCTCTTAGGACCTCTATGTTTACAAAGAGTAATTTTTTTCTTTGTTGTCGTTGTTGTTAGGTAAAACAGCAACTTGAACTGCATGGCATTTTCCTTGGGCAAACATATGTCATTTTAATACAGTTAAACTATATTTCGGCAGTGTGGACGTGGCAACTTTTATTTGTCTTCTAGGAACACTCTGTCTTTCCTAGACACTACTGCTTAACTATTCTTTCAGGCTTTCAGATCTTACAGTGAGATTATAAGAACAATTTTTCAAACTCTAATGAAAATTTCACTGTAAAATAATGGTATTTTATTTGTTTCTGGATGACAGGTTTTATGACAACCTTTTTAAAACATTGTTATTTTTACAAAAGAAGCATGATTAGCAGCACATAATTTTTAAAGTATGTAATGTATGTAAAAATATGTAATGTATGTATTAATGTATGTAAAATTTACCTGTATGCTGAAGGCCACTAACAGTTGTTCTGGAGTACTGTTGTGGTCCTCTGTGTTTCCATAATATTTTTAATGCCTAATTAAGAATCTGAAATGTGTTGTCAGTTCCCCTTAGAAAAAATGATAATCAAATAAGTTGCTCAGTAAGGCTATTCCATTTATAACATTACTTTGAAAGTTATTAATAAAGGATCCAATAAAGATATTCGTGCTGTGGCTAATTTCTAGTCAAAGAACCAGAACTGTTAACTTGCAAAGATCTGTAGTTAAACTTAGTTTTAGTGCTGATCCTATTTGAAGGCAGTTAGAATGCCACTTAATAAACAAACAAACAAACAAAATAAAGACGGTGTGTGCAAATACCCAGGTGTAACATCTCAAAGTTTCCAGATTTAGGAGAGTAACCATGCCCTTTGAGTTGAAGGTTATATTGCTGGTTCAGATTGATATGGGACTTGACACAAGGAATAAAATAAAGCCACCTTCCTATATTTTATATTTCTAACAGCTCAACGAGAACTTCCTACCCTCAACTATCTTTTTAAGTTCCTTCAATATCAATAGCAATGAAATAATTAAATGTGCTACCCAAAAGTATGACTGATATGCTCTAATAGTTCAGATTCCTCTTCTTTATTGCTATTTTAATTCTGTTTTCTTTTTAAAAAACAAACAAACAAACACACAGGCTTAAAAGAGTCATTTAAGTATGGATCCCACACTTCACAGTTTGGTGATGCTCACCATTAATTAGAAATCATAGAATCCTCATCTTGTGATTGCTGTGTGGTAACATTAGTTTTAAAGTATAAGTTATGAAGTTAAACTTTTGTGTGTGTGTGCTTAAAAGTTTTTATTCCTAACTGCTACACACATACAAAAAGAGCATTTTGAGGACTTTGTTCAGAAACAGCAGTAACTAGAAAAATGGCACTGTCATTTCAAACGAATGAACACATCCCCACATACTGGTCAAGGGCCACATTACATGTGATTTTTCAGCCTTATGCCTGATTGAATTTCAGTGGAGTAACTGTAAATAAAGGATGGAAAACAAACACAAAAAAATCAGAAAGAGTTATAAAATGAAAGCATTTTAAAATGTTTCTGGTATTCACAATATAAACAGTACTATTTCATACTGGGATATAGTGTGAAGCCAGAATGTAAGTTTGGAGCAAGAAAGGAGATTGGGAATGATCATGAAGGTAAAAGTTAAGATTCCTGTAATAATAAAAACGACAACACAGAACTATCATTCTTTATGGTGTAGATTAAATGGCATATACCATAGCATATAATATTATTAGTAAACTTAAGTTTTGCTTGCATCTGTTAAAAAGAAGGACCATATTTTCTTCTGTACTTCTTCATTTATGTGGCAGAAGAAAGTGCTTTCTCCTATCTTATTCATATCTAGGCCAGGCCCATCCCCATCTATGATAACAGGAGGACTTTTTAATAATGCAATTCAAAAAAGGGAAGAAAACACATCTTAATTTTTCAACTCAAGGTCAATACAGGACACTTGAGTTTTCCCATTCAAAACCTGTCCTTCCCCCTTCCCTCACCAGCCATATTCATTTTACCATTCACCCAGTTCCTCAAGTCACAAAACTACCAGTTGTCTAGCATGTCTCCCTTTCTGCGATCCCCTACAAGCCATGCATCACAATCCTGTACTCCTATCACCAAACTGTGATTTCAATCTACCTTTTCCACCTCATTTCCAGCCTACCACCCTCCTTCCTTAATGTCTACTACTATCTCCTGTTTCAATTATTGCAAAAGCCTCCTAAATAATCCAACTTCTTCCATTCTTGCCTTTTCTAATTCAGCAATCCTGTCCAGTTCAGCAACAAAAATAATTATTTTCTTAACATGTATAATCTCTCTTGGCTTAAAACCCTTGAGCAGTACTTGGAATAAAAGTAGACTCCTTAATGTGTCTTACTTGATCTACCCTCTGACTGCCTGATCCAGTTTCTGCCTATTTCCAATCTTGTGCCACTACACTAATTTTTTTTCATTTCCTAGAACATGCCAAGTTCATTTTTGCTTTAAGACGTTGCTCTACTTCTTCCACCTAGAATGTTTTCCCATCTTGCTTTTCACAGGGCTAGATCCTTTTTTTCCTTTTGTTTTCAGTTTTAATAACAGCCTCTCTATTGAGGGCTTCACTCTCATACTATTTCAGGATCTTCCTCTATTCTCCATCTCTACCCCTTGTTTCCTTTAGTATTACAATTTGAAATTCTTTTATTTGCCTGCCTACTCCTTTTGCCTATCTCTCCTACTAAATTTGGAAAGATGACACATAGTTGGTGGTCAATAAAGATTTTTGAATATATCTTGTAAAAGATCTGACCACTTTTTGTATTTACGAGGCTGAAGTCATATGATATATCAAACGCCAGGGAGAAGAGATCAGTCTGAGATGGGTGGAGCAAGGGATTTAAGACCATAGTGAAAAAAACAGGCATGAAAAGAGAGCAAGTTTCCAGAAAGAGGAACTCTGAGGGACTGGAGGAAACATGGCTGTACAACTGCCAGATTGAATAAAGGCCCTTACCTTGGAAAGCAGGAGCAGGTAAAGTGACTAAAGGAAGCTCTTCCACCAAAGGTGGAATCTATGATTTGGTGGCAAATTCTTTTGGACAGTACCATTCTGTCTTCTTAAAGCTGACAATAAAGAGATTACACTAGCTATACATCCTTATTAGAACTTACTTCAGTATACTGTAATTATTGGTTTTTGTGTCTCACTGATCAGAGAGTTCCTTGAGGTCAAGATATTTTATTTACCTTTGAATCACTCAGAATCTAACAGAGTTCCTTGTCCAAGTAAATGCTCCATAAAGTTATGCTGAATCGAATGTCTTGTGTAGACATACAGCAACAGCTCTTCCTAAAATGGCCGATGACGCCATTGGCGTCGGCTCGCGCTGCCTTTCCCTCGAGCGCCAAACTGAAGTCTTCCTCTTCCCCTGGTAACAAGAACCCAACAGCCTATCAACATTGCCACCGTGCCGCAGCCTATAAAGATTTGCCACGCTGCACCAACCCCCTCTCCCTGCCCATATAAGCTGTAGCACTGCCTCAATAAAACAGACCTGCGCCACGAGCTTGTGTCTCAAGAACGGTCGCTGTGTGTGAAAGTCTCTGCGCGTCCTTACCTGCCTCGCTCTTCTTCTGGGCCCTCCTCAGCCACGGTAACCTCGGCACAGCGGTGTGCCCTCTCCGGTCCGGCTCCTACCGACCCTCTCCATGCGCCCTCTGTCTCCCCCGCTCCAGCGGGGTAGAGCGGGCAGCATAAGTGGCTGAGCAGGAAGTAGGCAGCAATAGTACGTTGAGAGAGCAAACCCGCTAGCCCCGCCCGGCGAGGCCCGAGGAAAGGAGCAAGCCCGAAAAAACAGCAACAGACTTGTCTAAAATCCTTGAAGCCAGAGGTTCATTTGGACTTTGTCCATATCTCTAATATTTAAGAAGAAGAAAGCAAGAAAGGAAGATAAGAAATGTGTTTTAGTTTGCCAAAGGGCTGCTGATGCAAAGTAGCAGAAATCTGTTGGCTTTTATAAAAGGGATTTATTTAGGGTAAAAGATTACAGTTCCAAGGCCATGAAATGTCCAAATAGAGTCATTAGCAGCAATGCTTTCTCACCAAAGTCAGCTACTGTTGATTCCGGCATGTTGCCACGTGGTAAAGCAAAATGGCCACCAGTCTCTGCTGAGATTTCAGCTTTCTCTTTCAGAATCTACTACCTCTTGGAGCTCAGCTGTGAGTAACCAGGCATAGCAGTTGTTTCTTAGGGCTTCTCTCCTTGCAGCTCAGCTGTGGGCAAAACTGGAGTCTTTTTACTCACATGGACTAATCAAACATGGTAGTTCCCTTTTTTCCTGTCTGTCCTTGTGATTTCTTTTATATCAGACCCAGCAAGGAGGCCAGAACTCAACCTGAGCCATGCCTCCATGCCTCACTGATATGGTCCAATCAAAAGCCCTAAAGCAGGGAAATGGATGTGGCTCAACCATTTAGACAATGCCTACCACATGGGAAGTCCCAGGTTCTAGTCTCAGTGCCTCCTAAAGAAGACAAGCATGACAGTGAGCTGGCGCAACTAGATGATGCAATGAAATGATGCAACGAAGAGACACAATGAGGAAACACAATGAGAGACACAATAAACAGGAAGTTGGTTGGCTCAAGTGATTGGGCTCCTCCCTCCCACATGGGAGTTCCCAGGTTTGGTTCCTGGTGCTTCCTAGAAAGAAGACAAGCATACAATGAGCAGACAAAGAACAGACAGCAAGCATGAGCAACGGGGCGAGAAGGAGGGGAATTTTTAAAAATCTGAAAAAAAAAAGCCCTAAAACAATCCCATCAAGTAATCTAACCAAAGACCCCTCAACTGAATTCAGTACAATCAAAGGATATCATACCTAGAGGAACAGATTAGTTTACAAACAATCTTTCTTTTTTTTGGGATTCATAAAATAATCTCAAACTGCCACAATATGGAAGGAAAGGGAAAAATTAAGAGGAAAATTAGACTTTAGGGCAGGAGGAATTGTGGTGTCAACAAGGGGAGAATGAATTTGGTTAAACTACACACACTTAGCAAACATCCAGAATTCCAGGCTAATAATCAAATTGTCCATAGGTATAATTGTTGGTCTTTCTCTCCTCTGAAAAAGTTCTCAAAATGTGTTACCCCATAAATCACCAGTTTTCCTTTAGAGAAATCCAAAAGGTAGGTGTAACTCATACCAAGGTGACAGAAAATTAAAATAATGGAAGAATATCTATGACTTCTTGAGAAAGGATTGTAGTGGGTTGAATAATGTCTTCCCAAAATTCATATCCACCTGGAACTTAAGAATGTGACCTTATTTGCAGATGTATTAAGAGAAGGATCTTGAGAGTAGATCACCCTAGATTTAGGATTGTTCTAAATCAAATGACTGGTGTCATTATAAGAGAAAGGAGAGGGGACCCACAGAGATACAGGGAAGAAGGCCATGTGAAGACAGAGGCAGAGACTGGAGTTTTGCTGTTATAAACCAAGGAATGCCAGGAGCCACCAGAAGCTGAAAAAGGCAAGGAAGAATTTTCTCCTGAGGCTTTTGGACAGAGTGAGAACTTTAATTTTAGGACATGTGGCATCCAGAATTGTGAGAGAATAAACTTCTGTTGTTTTAAGCCACCAAGTTTGTGGCACTTTGTTAAAATGTAGCTGTAGCAAATAAATAAAAGGATTGAAAGAAAATAGAGAAGACTCTTTCATGTCATAATTTTTTTTTTAAAGATTTGTTTTTTATTTCTCTCCCCTTCCCCCTGCCCCCACTGTCTGCTCTCATTTCCATTCGTTTTGTATTCTTCTGTGTCCGCTTGCATTCTCGGTGGCACTGGGAATCTGTGTCTCTTTTTGTTGTGTCATGTTGCTGCATCAGCTGTGTATGTGGTGCCACTCCTGGGCTGGCTGTGCTTTATTCACGTGGGGCGGCTCTCTTTGAGGGGTGCATTCCTTATATGTGGGGCTCCCTTACACGGGAGACACCCCTGCGTGGCACAGCACTCCTTGCGCATGGCAGCACTATGCATGGGCCAGCTCACCACACGGGCCGGGAGGCCCTGGGTTTGAACTCTGGACCTCCTATATGGTAGACAGATGCTCTATTAGTTGAGCCACGTCGGCTTCCCACAAATAAATTAATATTGGCATTCCCAGATACTTAGCCCTAAATTATTATTATTATTATTTTTTAAAGATTTATTTTTATTTATTTAATTCCCCTCCCCTCCCCCGGTTGTCTGTTTTCTGTGTCTTTTTGCTGCGTCTTGTTTCTTGTTTCTTTGTCCGCTTCTGTTGTCGTCAGCGGCACGGCAAGTGTGGGCGTCGCCATTCCTGGGCAGGCTGCTCCCTCCTTCGCGCTGGGCGGCTCTCCTTATGGGTGCACTCCTTGCGCGTGGGGCTCCCCTACGCGGGGGACACCCTACGTGGCGCGGCACTCCTTGCGCGCATCAGCACTGCGCATGGGCCAGCTCCACACGGGTCAAGGAGGCCCGGGGCTTGAACCGCGGGCCTCCCATGTGGTAGACCGACGCCCTAACCACTGGGCCAAAGTCCGTTTCCCTAAATTATTTTTCATCTATTAAAAACAATGATTAATGAAATAATCATCTATTCACTTAAGAAAAGCTCTAATAATTCAGTATGTAACTCAAAATGGAGATCGTCAAAGCATTAATTTACTATTTAAAAATTGCATAAAAACTACTACCTTGGCTTAGATGACATAAAACAATATTTGCTTTGCAGACAAAAGGATTTTTTTAAAGTTCTGTATTTAATTTTGGATTAATGCTATAATTATATGTCTTCACATTTATCAACCTCTCACTATTTTGGACGCAAGAAGCTTTCTCTTATCCACAACTTTTTAAAATCATATGATTAATATCATATAGAAATTTGGAAAACAGAAAGGAAAAGATCACTCCCACACAAATTTATATTCTGCTTTTTCATTAAACTATTTTTTAATCATTTTTTCAGTTATTTTACATTTTTGCTATTAAAAAAACATTACAATAAATTTTTTGTTCATAAGGAACAGCTATTTCCTTAGGACAGAGTCCAGAAGTGATACAACACAGGTAGTTTAGTGCAATGTATCACAATAAAAGCTAGTATTTTGAACCATTAAGTGAAATTGACTGGCTCTTGCTATACATTGCCAAATTATTTAAAAAGTTATGATAAAAAGTTGTGATAAGTTAATTAAATTATATTTATTGAGCAAGTGCTTTGGGGTCAGGAACTGTTCAAGACTGCGGATAGTACACTCAGCAAAACATAGAATCTCTACTTTTACAGAGCTTTCATTCCAGTGGAGGAGACAAATTATGTATCTATTATAATGTATATAGTTATAGATTTGTGACTGTTTACTTTCTCATTTACACAAATATAACATATAATTAATATGCATTTTGCATTTCATAATAAAATGGGTAATGATAATAGATATAAAAGACAAAAAAAAAAGCGGGATAAGCTGATAGGTCTCTAGAAATCAGTCCTCACTCATTAGGAACACCCGCTTGGATTGTTAAGGGGTAAGAAATACACTTCTACTGTGTTAAGCTACTCAAATTTTAGTATTTCTTTTTTGCATCAAGTACAATTTTAAGGATCCCGAAATCCATAACTTCCTTTAAAGATATATCCTGAGGTATCAAGTCCTTAAGGTTAAAAGACAACAAACATCCTACAGGAGCAATTAAGCAGTGACTAAGAATAAAATGTGCTTTGTGTGCATTTTCCTCCACTCCGAATACTGAAATTATTTTTTCTTTGCTTAAGCATCTTGTCATTGCTACAACTATTTTTGCAATATAATTTTACATATTCCAGGACACACCTTCTAATTTGAAATGTTTTGCAATGAGAGACTAATATGGCCTACTGTGGAATTCCTTATAGAGATTCAAATTCACCCTTAAGTCGCAGGTTCTAGCAATGTCTAACGTAGAAATCCGAAAAGTGCCTCGTTGCAAGTTTTCCTGCTTTTAAAGAGATTACGTTACGCCTGACCTAGGGAATACGTTTGTGAAACGTGGGTCTATAACCATATGCATTACTTAATTTTCTGGGAATGAAGAAGGATCTGCAATTTAAGTTCATCATCCAGAGAGAGCTCAAAAAGTGATTAGATGCCTCACCACCCAACTGGTCTGAATTGGTGGTGTTGACATTTAATGCGGGTAGCTACCCATTGCCATTAATATACCTCTCCTCATCAGATTATTTCCAATTGAGGCAAAGGGCCAACACCTGGTTAGATAATTAAACTTTGTGACGTTTCATCTGTTACTTCAAATTAACTTTGGAAAAAGGGTAAGAAAACAAAAAGACTGGAGCCTATACGCAGAAAGACAGGTAAACCACAAAGCGAAGATTTTTTTCCTTCAGTGAAATCCCCTTGCGGGCGCGAACGCCTGGTTACAAAACTCCTCGACAACCTCTTCCACTTCTGTTCCCAACTTCCAATTTCTGCAGCTGGCATTTTGCTCTGTAAGCAACGCAACGCAGCACACTGCGCAGGCGCCTAGGTCACTTGGCCCGGGGAGGATTCCGGCGCAGTCGCGCAAGCCGGGAAGTGGGCCGGCTCGCTCGCGCGCTCCGCGGTTCACTTCCGGCCGGCCCCTCCCCCTCCCTTGCGTAGTCACCGCCCTCTCTCCCTTCTCCTTCCCAGCCTCTCCCTTAGCTCTCCCCGCCCCTCGCGCGCACCGCCCGACTCGCCTCCCCGCCCTTCCCCTCCCGCTCCATCCGGGTCGCTGACGGCTGTCCCCGGACTGGACAGCGGCGGAGGCTGCTTTTCTCTGAGGAACCCGGTAAAGTTTCACAGGGATCAGAAAGAGGAGCTGCGGAGCAGCCGTACAGACGCCGGAGGAGCCGTGTGATCGCCGCCACTGGCTTGAAGAGGAGAGTCCAGGAGCTGGAGACCTGTCTCAGCTGCCTCAGCTGCCGCGTTGCTCGCTTCCTCGCTGCCTGGGGAGAGGCAACCTCCGTCCCGTCGCCCTGGGCTCCCCCTGCCCTGAGGGGCTGGGTGAGTTGTTGCCTCGCTTGGTTCGGGGGCGTGCGGCGGCGTTTGGGAGGGGGCCGGGGGGCTGGGCGGCACAGGCCGGCCTGGCGCAGGACGCTTTCTCGGCGCTTCCTCTGGGTGGGGGTTGGGGGCGAGGGTAGTGTCGGGGTCCCTGGCCCCAGGGCTAGAAGGTCGCCCCTCGCTGGGGGAAGGCCCTTCCTCGGGCCGAGGGCCGCCGGGGCTGCCGAGCCTCGTCCGCCGGCCTGCGCGGCTGCTTCGGGCAGGCGGCTGCCGTAGTTGGCTGGGCTCCGGCGAGCTTGGGTGTGTGCAGGTTTCTCTCCCTCGGTCCCCGGGAGCTAATTGGAGTTAGGTTCGGGGAAGGGTGGGAATAAATTGTTTCTCATTCCCTTACCTGTTGCTGGCGCGAGAACACCTTTCCCATACTCTTTCTCCCGACTTTTACTAGAAAGGGGTGGTTAAACCTCGTGCGCTGAACTCGGGGTTATTTTCCTGTGCTCCCCTTCTCTTAAAAAAAAAAAAAAACGAGATGACAAGAACTCTCGGAAACTATCGAGTTCTAAAGCCCCAAAAGAATGAAATCAAACTTCTCTCAGTGGCTGGGTCGTGGAATGGGATAGCTTCGGCACTTTCTAGCCGGAACGTACTGGGTTTTGAAACTGGTCAAGTTCTGTGTGAGGAATCTGGGTGACTACTACGGGAATAAGGGTGACTTCCTGGAATGGTGTTATTTAATAGGTAACGCGATGTGTTTAGATGAAGTTAGACTCTCTGAATGTTAATTTTCAGTGTACTGGAAAGTTCTACAGCTTTCGCCACCAACTATCCGTTGTCCCTGCCCCCATTCCTGGTCTTGAAAATCGGCAGTGCTGAGGTTTTTTGCAGTTTTTCCATCCTCAAATAACTGTCTCAAGAGGCATCGTGGGATGTATACTGCTCAGGAGAAAATTTTCAGTCACGGTTACCACACATATGATAAAATGTTCAATTTTTATATTTAAACTGCGTTTTTTCTCTGAGTATTGTAATTAGGTACATTGATTTAGTTTTAAAATTAAAATTGTCCTGGGGTTGGAGTCATCTTTGGAGGCATAATTGCATGGCTTGACGAGGGAATCGTAATTTTCTCTATGGCCTATTGAGGCAAAATTTTTATGAATAATTGGAAGAGTTGTTCAAATTGTGGTAAATTTAAAGTTTCCATTGTTTTATATCTATTACAGATTGGAACTTCAGTTTTCTGTTGATGTGTAGGTAGGTATTAGAAGATATAATTATGCTCTTGTTTGAGGTTGTTTCTGCATTTGGCTAAATTTTTCACTATGCATACTTGATTATTTGGGTGGTGGAAAGATGTCTTATTTCTTGCTCCAGTTGAAATTATTTAAAGCGAATGCAAAAAAAAAAATCTTAATTGCATCAAGATACTTAATAGTATCATTACTTTAGTCTTTTGCAAGGTGAA
This sequence comes from Dasypus novemcinctus, assembly GCF_030445035.2. Taxonomy (NCBI): domain Eukaryota; kingdom Metazoa; phylum Chordata; class Mammalia; order Cingulata; family Dasypodidae; genus Dasypus; species Dasypus novemcinctus. The sequence continues at coordinate 76,974,512 of NC_080678.1, read as the reverse complement.
AAGTCAAAATTATTTAATATGTTTTAAATTATGGAAAGAATCATGAGGAGTGGCTGTATTTTGCATCTGATGCATTTAAGATAATACAAGTGGTTGGTTTTTGAAACTCAGTGATATTTACGTAGCATATTATAAAATAGGCTATTTACTGTGTAATACTTGTTGTACCTAGCACTTTAAAGAGCAATTATACGTTGTTTCCTTTGAAGTCATATTACCTTTTTTTTCCCTGTCTCCCTAGATAAAGGGATACATTCTCCTTTCCACTGTTTCAGAAGGGAGTCTTTTATTGAAACTGGAAGACCAAAAGAAATACAAGCATGTTGTGCTGGGGAAATGCGTCTTTTGGACAGCTAGGTTTGGGTGGAATTGATGAAGAAATTGTACTAGAGCCCAGAAAAAGTGACTTTTTTATAAATAAAAAGGTTCGAGATGTAGGATGTGGACTCAGACACACTGTATTTGTTCTTGATGATGGAACGGTATATACATGTGGATGTAATGATCTAGGACAGCTAGGTCATGAAAAATCCAGAAAGAAACCGGGTAAGTTAAAAATAAACTTATTTGCTATTTATAACTTATTTATCTTTTGAAATATCATATAATTTCCCTTGTCGTAAACTCATTTTTATGAAGCTTTAAAATCAAACTCGGAGTTAAATATATTTACATTTGCATACTTCTAAGTATATCATTTTGCAGGTTTTAAAAACTATTATAAACCTTTATTGCGTGAAGCTTTGGCCTCAGAACTTAATTATGGTGATGTAAAACAGTATAGAAAACCAGCCTGCAGCGTATAGCTCTTCTCTTGCGTAGATTATATAGTTACAGAGTATGTAGTTTGTTGGTCCTTTTTATTAAGTCCTGTTCAGCTACCTGGGGCAGATTTTACTATGTGCTGTTTTCCAACAATACATCAGAAAGAAAAAAAAATTTAAATGAAAGCTTTTTACTTTTTGCTTAAATAGATGTTAATTCTTTGATTTTTCCCTACTGTATTATTTTAAATATGTAATTGTATTTGGCTGCGTTGGAACTACCTTCTCTTGAGTAGCAGCAATACCTGTTAAAGAATTTGTGAATATGAGATGTCCCCATTAGCCATACAAGCCAAATTTAAAATAATTTTTAGAGTAATGAGAATTTTGAGGAATTTAGTCACATTTCATCTACTGTTTTTCCTGGATGTACATATTTTAAAATAAACTACTACCACATTTAGAAATAGTATATGAATTTTGCTTTCGGTTTTGGTAAATAAAAGTTAATTCAGATAAGACTGGTAAGGTAGTAAATTCAGATTCAAGAATGTAGCTATATTGATCTCTTTTAATTTTAACAAGGACAATTAAATATTTTCTGTAGCAGTTTTTTCTGTAACTTCCTTAAGTGGTTTCTATTCTACTTTTGAGAGATTAATGTAGCTATCAAAATTAATGCATTAAATTAAGGCATGTTTCATCTTTCATACCATCTCACTACCATGGCAGACGTCACTCTTCTAGTTTGTAAATCTTGTATAGTTTTCAACCTTTATGGTGAGTCTTAATCTGTTCTTCTGCCTTAATTTGTAATTTAATTTTTATTGGCTGAATGGTAGTGATACTTAATACAGTAGGTTTAATTATTGTAGAACCCACCCAAGGTAAATGGCAGCTAAGTGTATTTTCTGGAATTCAGTCAGATTTTCATAATCTCAAGCATTGATGTGGTGATGTTGGTGGAAACAAATGTCAATTTACTGAGAAGCATTTGAGTGTGATCTCTGCTTCAGAGGCAGGTGGGCGGGTTTACCTTTTTTACTTAGTTTAGAATGCTGCCTTAGGTTGAGATTTCCATGGCCTGAGGACTACTGCTATTCTTTGTACTTACATGTCCCATAGAAATAAACATCTTTTTGTATTGCTTTAGGAGCTTTTGAGGGCAATTAGAAAGTACAAAACTGGTACATAGAAATTGCCAGTATAGTTACTAAAGTTTATTAAGGTTTAAATTTTTAAATGTTATTAAACACATGTTCTGTGTCCAGGACAAGGATAGACACTGTGCACTAATAGTTTAATGATTATAGTGCCAGGAACAGTTTTCTGAATCTAAAGGTGAGATTCTGAGAAACTTAGCTAGGAGATGCCTCTTCATGGTCATGTTGACATTGTGATGATTGCATTGTGACATCTGTATCATCCTATTGATTCATCCTGGAAGCTCATTTGGTCATATAAATCTGAGAGGGTGGGTTTCCTAATTTATGATAACTCTTTAGGATCTTTTTACCCACCGTGGTATTCCACAGTCAATGGAATAGAAAAGAAATGAAAGCATGGACTCGGGCTTTGAGGAATTTGGAACCTGGGTTGGGAGTTAAGGCATGCATAGATTAAACAACTGGAGACCATTGAAATTTGACGTGTTGTGGTATGTACTTTGAGCCTAGGGAACTTAAATGATGGGAAATACCATTATGGGATAAAATTAAATATCTTGGGGTAACATGGAGTCTTAGAATTATTCAGTCAGTGATCGTGTAAATAGACAGAAAATAAGTCTATAGCTGGAATTGCTTGGTTTTATAGGAGGGGATCCTGATCATGAGAAAAGCTTTTATAGGGTCGATGATATATTGAAGTGTACCTGTGTTACAGAGGTAGGAGAAACTACAAGTTTAAGGAGAGGTAGTTTTGATAGGATTGTCATCTTTTAACCTCAGTCTTGATTTAAATGCTTGAGTGGTAAACCTTAATAATGTTTTTAACCAAAATTATTTCAATTTGAAATAATTCCTTAATTTAAATGTGCTCCTTCCCAAATGCTTTTTTAAATTTAATTTGTGGGCTTGAAGATGGGATTAGAGGATAAGGGTGTGTTAGATTTTATTTAATTGGCTTTTCTGGTGATTGAATGAGTTGGCTTGTATTGGTTGTATTTCTAGGACCATGTAATAACATAGTTTACTTCATCAGAGCTTTAAACCTGTGACAAAGCACACAAAGGAGGGAGCTAAGAAATTTTCCTCAGAGATTGGTTTTATAAGCCGATTAAGTAGTTTGTAACTAATAAGGAGTAGGAGAGAAGGTGGTTTCATTCATAAAGGATGTTACTCTTGAGAGTCATGAGAAGTTACTGTAGTACTTGACCTTACAGCATAGTAAACAGATTTGACCTGTGTCCTATTGGGAGAGGGTTTCCATTCTGGACATTTTAGTAATCATATAGGAAAGTTCAGCTGATGTCCTTTATTATACGAAGAGTGCAGATCATGTCCATTCTCATTTCTGCTCTCTTGTATATATATATATGCCCCTTGCCCTCACTACTATTTCTTTCTGTATCATTTCCAAAGAAGTGAACTTTTATTTCACTTTTGTTTATGTATTTTTCCTTCATAAGAACTTTTGATACTTTGTAACAAGTGGCTCTCATTTTCGGTTTTTCTTTAATATGCTTGACTAGTCCATGTAAATGAACTTCTACTTTTTATACCTTATTACAAAATTTATTTCTGAAGATTTTAAGATAACTCTTAGGGAAGCGTATTTTTCTTACAAAGATTCTTTATTCACTGTATGTCCAGTCATGGGTATAATTTGGTGACCATGGTCTTAATTGTATGTTTTGCACATCTGCTTTCATTTATGTTAGAAATAGTACTAATATATTTTATGACTGTAATTTGTAAATAATTTGGTATTGTTTTGTTAAAAAATGACTTTTTGTAGTTTACAAAGTTCTTTCACATAGATTGTCTCATTTAATCCTCACAACAATCTTGTATGATAGTGAGGCCACATTATGGTCCCTGTTTTACAGATGAGAAAATTGAAGCTTAAAGAGATTGAGACTAACAAAGTCACTAGGCTACCACATGTTGAGACCACTCAAAAGCCTATGTTTTAACCTTTATCCCACAAAACTTTTCCCCAACCATATTGGGAGGGTAGAAGAATGTTTGTTCACCTAGGAGGAAACTAGTTTTCCCATCAGTATTTTATGTAATTCTGAGGACTAAAAAAAACCAACAACAAAACCCAACTTTTAAAAATTACCATTTTATAACTCAAGTTACACAATGAAGACCCCATGTTTTATTTTTTTTCCCCCGTAAAGGCCATTTTGGGAACCAAATAGAAAACTTGAAGAGTTCTATTTTCAAGATGTAATATTGTACCAACATGAATTAAAAAATTCAAATACATATAGTATGTTTTGAACAAAAACATTAGCAAAGCTAACAGTAGAATAAAGTTTGACTGTTGTAATAAAATTTATTATAGCTTATTCTCAACTATATGAAGATGATGAGCATTGATTTTGTTTCCTGTATCCCAAAATGGGTCGTTTGCATTTTGGTCACATAGCAGCAATTACTTGCTTGTCTTTCTGCTTCTTCATTTTCTGACCTGTTCTATCTGTTCTTAAAGCATGAATCTTTAAACAAACTGTTCCTTAAAATATAATTTAAATTAGAAAAATATGTGAAATTAATGTATAAATATGGGAAATAAAATTATTCACTTGAGTGGAATATAAATACAAAATCTCCCCGAATATTTCTCATTAAACCAAAGCATATGAGACCAAAGAAGCTCTTTATGTTTTATAAACTTCTAATTTTCACGATACCTTCTAAGGAAGAGAAAGATGTGGACTATATGAAGACTTGAAAAAGTAATTACTTGGGTCAGGAATGGAGGCTTGCTTTGGAAGTTTTACTTTGAGAAAGGCTAGTATCCAAGAATCCCTTTGTCAAAGATAGGAAAAAATCATAATGCAAACAGATGACTACTGTTAGAGAGATGTATAATAATACTTTACTTTGTGTAGGACCTACATCTGAGGAATTTCAAGAGCATTACACAATAACTCATGGTTCCTTTCAAAATGCTTGTGACACAATTTGCAAGAATTATCCTCATCTTAGGGGATAAATTTACGGAGAAATGGCAGCACAAGTTGGTAAGTAACTTGTCAAAACAGTTGACAAAACAGTCAAAGCAGGTGACTGGTGAACAGGTGTAAATTGAGTCTGAAAGTTTGAGTCTACCAGTCTCCTACCTTATTCACTATATTAATGTTTAGAATTACTTAAAATAATATCTTCTGTCTGAGGCAGATCAGATACTAATGCAGATTGTTTTCTTGATATTCTACTTGATGGCCTATTGAAAGAATTACTTTACCAAGATGCTTGCATTGTGATACCACTTTGGTACTTCATAATAACCCTGTGTGGTATGAAGAATATTTAAGCAAACCAACAAAAATTTACTATAGTAATACCCAGTCTTTTCTTTTTCCTTTGTTATATATCATATTCTGCATTCTTTTGTTGTCTAACTGCTATTTTGTGCTACTATCCAAGGAACATACTAATGGCCATGAATAATTGATTTGGTGGCTTGATTAGTTATGTTGGGTTAAGTCTGTCATGTGTCTTTCTGTAGGATGCATTGGTTTGGTGAATGCTTTATTAAACACGTAACCCACAAGAAGACTTAATAGTAGTAGATGCCTGATCGGAGCAAATGGAGTCTTCTTTTAAAGGACTTGGAACCAATGATTTTTTTCTTTGTGTTTAGCATGTCACTGTGTTTCACTGATTGGAAATGAGCCTTGTACTTAAAAGAACAGGAGTATGGTAAATTTAGATTTCACAGGTTTGGTAATTACCGAGGATTCTTGTTGCGGATTGGCAGCCTAGGTGGTCTAGTTTCCATCTTATTCTTATTAGGGACTCTTAGGGTTCTATGTCCCTGATACCATACAAATGTAGTGCACTTGTTAAACGTCATTTCTCAGGAACCCAGTGTATTTTTCAACTTGCTTTGACGAAATAAAATCATCAAAAGACACTTCATAGATAGTTATTTCTCCTTTGCTCTAAAGTATATCTGATAATTGGGATATACATTAAAGAAAATGTAATATAAATGTATTCAGGGGAGCAGGAATAGCTCATGGTTGAGCCACTGCTTCCCATGTATGAAGTCCTGGGTTCAATCCCTAGTACCTCCTGGAGGGGGAAAAAAAAAAGAAATATGTGTGTGTGTGTGTGTATATATATATGTGTGTGTGTATATATACGGATGTTATTATAAAGGTTTATTTGGGCTAGGTTTGTGTCAGTAGAAAGGGGGAGGTAGTATTCATAAACTATATTAAAGAGCTTGTGGTTTATCTCAACTTTTCTGAACTTTTTTTTCATGCTGATGGAATAAAAAGGCAAGAATTAATTTTATATCTTAATGAAGTGTGATAATTTACATGCAAGAAAACCCTGTTCTGTGTGTAATTATACAAAAAATTGATTGGAGTTGCTTTTGTTAAAAGGGAAATTTCTTGAATTTTCGTGGCTCATTCTTTAAACCACAATTTTTGTTTACCTGGAATTGCCCTTTCATCTTCATTTCTAGTGTGGCAGAAATTTAGTCTTTCTTGGCCATAAAGAAAACATTCTAGAATCCTTAAGTAGTGTGTTTTTCATATATTATTTTAAATATCCAAATAATTTCTTTGTTAATATCCATGTTTAGTCTCATTTCGTTCCTTTGCTAGGAATCATCAGTATTCTGAAAGAAGAATATCTTTTTAGTTTTCCATAACTTTTTCTAATTATGAAAGTATTGCATGTCCTTGATAGAGAACTTGGAAAATAAAAGTGAAAAAGCAGCTATAATGCAGTCATGCACAGATAAATACTTTTATTTCTCCGGTCTTTTTCTATACTCATGTTTATGTTTCTGATTTCAGATTGGGAACATATTCTTGTATCTTAGCTTTTTTTCAATAATATTTGGCTAGTAATTTAGTAAGTATTTTTCCATATTTTAAAATACTGTTTAAGGCTATTTGGATGTACCAAGATTTGTTTTCCTATTCTTTTGAATTTATTTCCCGATTTTTGTTTTAAGTGATGCTGCCATGAATATAACATCAATTTAATCTTTGTTTGCATCTGTTTGTTTCTTTAGGAAAAAGAATGTCTTTAATTTTAGGAAACCAAGAAGGAACAATAATTGCATTTATTTTTAAAAATTTAAGCACAGTTGTGCCTCACTTTACAAAGTTGATGTGCTCATAAGATATTTTTAAATGAAAGTTTTAAAGATATTCATTTGACAAGATTTTGAGTACAATATGGGGAATACCATTTACAAATCTGGTAGGAATGATAAAACAAGTGCACAAATAAATAGAATGTACAAAAATGTGCTAAGTGTTGTAAGGTGCATAAATAGAGAGTTATATAAAGATGGGCAGTATAACCATTTGGAATGGAATAGATTGTAGAGGAACTTCTTTGGTGGAAATAACATGAACTGGAAAGAATATATAGAATTTCTATGAGGAGTGAATGAAGCAGAGAGCTTTTTAGGTAAATTAGTTCAAATGGGGATAGGCAAGTTTGAGGTTGATTTAGGAAACAGTAGTCTTGTTAACTGAAATGTCTGCGAATAGGGAGCCAAGATGGCTAGGTAAAATTGAGGTGAGATTAAAGACTTAAATTAAGGAACTTGAATTTATTTTGGTTAATATCCATTGATAGTTTGTAATTATCAAGGGTTTTTATAAAGGAGGGGTTAAGGGGACAAAATTTGGAGGTAAAGAAATTAATTAGGCCATGATAGTAGTCCTTTAAAACAGAGAGGGAACCAAGTAGATCAAGGAGAGATTAGGGAGGAGAACAAATGGACAGGCTTTGGTAGCCAGATGGTAGAAATGTAAGGGTAATGGGAGAAGCCAGGGATAATCCTAGGTGGATCAATTAATAGAAATAGGAAACCCAGGAAGAGAAGGAATGTTAACTTTTTTTTTAGGAGAAGAAATAAAAGATTCTGATGAGGTGAATTTTGTTTTGAATTTGATAACAGTAAGAAATTCATGAACAAAGAGGAGAGATCAGGGCTAAAGGCATGAAATGTTTGATTTCCAGTTTTGTTTTATCTTCATTTCCAAATAGGCCAGTATTAATATTTTGATTATATTCTTTCATCATTTGTAATAGATGTTCCACAACAATGCAGGTGTGGTGGGGTGGTGTATGGGGATCATCCTCCATGCTATGCATGATTATTTTGTAAACTCACAACTTTTCTAATTAAAAAAAAAGTAGTCAAAACAAAACAAAAAATAAGTAGGCTAATATTCCAGCTGAAAATTTCTTCCTGGTTCCAACCTATCAAGTAATTAATAATAATACTTTATGCCTTTGGGAAACTGTTTAAAGTACCTGGTATAAATTTAAGGTGACCTAAATGATTGCCTACTCTAGTTCATCTGTCTTATAAACTTAAAATTTTTTTATGTAGATAAAATTGAAACATCTGTTTAAGTGGAACCATCTGATAGCTGGCTTATTTAATTTTCTTAATAGGTTCATTAGCTTATTCTTATTAGTTGACACAAGCCTGTTAATATGTTTGACTTCATAAGGAAGCTTTTGAAGTTGCAAAGATGTAGTCACATAGAGGTTGCTTTTGAGTCCACTAGTGGCTGAAATATTTGTAACTATAAATTGAATATGTGCTGGCAGTATAGGCAAGAGGTCCTGGGAAATATGCCCTTTGAGATAATGCTGTTGCATCTGTGAAAGGGAAATGGAAGTGGGGGGAAAAAACAGGGTAAGTTAAAACAGACAAGAGGGCCTAAGGAGCAGAATTAAGAGTATCTGAAAACAATTGGAGGAAGTTTAGCTACTTTACCTATAAATCATTGGAAGTTTGTGACTTTTTTGTTTTCTTTTAGGATGGCATGATAATAGATAAGAGCTTAGATTGCTTCCCACAATTGATCCCCAAATATTTATATTATATATTTTCTGCAGTTGCAATTGGGAGTAAGGGGGAAAGGGAAAATGAAGAAATTGGTATGGCAGTGTATTGGGGGAAGAAAGATATACTCCTCATAATTGGAAATACATTTAATAAATAATATTTAGAACATTCTTATTTAGATATTAGAATGCTGAAATTTAAAAATAATGGGCAGAGAAGAAGAATAGCAGCTATGTCTACCCAGGGAAGCGTAGAAAGATTAAGAGGTGAAAAGTTTTGGGTTTTTTTTGTTATTATTGGAATAATGAAAGTGCTCTACGAATGATTGAAGTGATGAATGCACAAATATGTGATTACATCAAATACCATTGAGTGTACGCTTTGGATGAATTTATGCTTTATTATGTGCCAATAAAATTGATTTGTTAAAAAAAAGTATGGGCAACCACCATTATGTGCCAGGTACTGTGCTAAATCCCATATGCATTATGCAAAAATTGCACTGCTACTCTTCAGAGTATATATTAGAACAATGTTAAAAGTGAAGAAAATAAAACGAAAGTTAAATAACTTGCTCAAAGTAAAAACTAAAAATTAGTGGTGGTAAGAACCAATTAGAAGAACAGTGGAACAAAAGGCACCGTTTATATAGCTAGACAAAAGATAAACTAACCCAGGAATTAACTAATTAGAAATGTGCAAGGCCTATATGAAGACTTGAAGCATTACTAAAGCTCATAAAAAACTTGGACAAATAGAAATCATATTTGTGGAAAGGAACCCTCAACATCATAAAGATGTCAGTTTTCTCTAAATTAGTGTGAAATTTAATGTGATCCTAATTAAAATACCAGTTTGTTCTTTGGACAGCTAGAAAAATGGATTCTAAAGTTCATATGGGCAAAACAGACTGGAAAACTGAAAAGCAGTAATATATTAAACTGAATATTAATATATTTTAATTTTAAAACCTAACTAGAACTGGCTCACAAATTGACAGGTAGACCTGTAAAACAATATAAAGACCAGACATAGACCCAAATCCTCTTAAACCAATAGGGAAAAGATTTACGTGGGGGAGTATTCAAGGAATAAGTGGCAGGGCCAATTCGATCAAATGTTTAAATGCAAAAACAATAATAATAAATGTATTTGAAGGAAACATGGATAAATTCATTTATTATTTTTGTGTAAGGAGAGACTTTCTAACTGAAATGTGAAATGCATAGAAGAAAGGATAGATTAAAAAAACTACATAAAAATAAAAATCTTGCTAGGCAGGAATCACTGTAAACAAAGTTAAAAGACAAATTATAAAATACTTGACTCACATTACAAAGGGCTAATCTCCCTGATATAAAACACTCCTAGAACTTGAGAAAGAAACAGTCCAGTTGCAAAGTGGGCAAAATATATGAACAGTTTACAGAAAAGGAAATATTAATGACTTTTAAATGAAAGGCTCTTCAACCACATTCATTTTAAGAGAATGTAAAACTACACTGAGGTACTGTTCATTTTTTTTTTTTAAAGTTTACATTTATTTATTTTTATTCCCCTTAGCCCTTGCTGTCTGCTCTCTGTCCATTTGCTGTGCGTTCTTCTGAGTTTTTGCTTGTCTCCCTTTTTGTTACATCACCTTGCTGAGTCAGCTCTCTGTGGTGCTTCTGGGCCTGGCGGCACTCAGTGACGTGTGGATCAGCCTGCCTTCACAAGGAGGCCCTGCTACACGAACCCAGGACCTCCCATATGGTAGACGGGAGCCCAACTGATTGAGCCACAGCTGCTTCCCGGCACCGTTTATTTTTCTTACCAGTTTAACAAAAATCCTTTAGGTTGATAACACTGTTGGCAACACTATCAGGAAACATGTATTCATATATTGTTGGTGTTAGCATAAACTGATAAACCTCTACAGAGAGTAATTTGGTAGCATATGTCAGAATTACAAATGCATATATCCTTTATCTAAGGAATTCCATTTTTGGGAAATTACATGATAGGTATACTTGTTCAAAGGATGCTTGTACAGGGTTTTAAATTGTGACATTGTTTATAATAGCAAAAGATTAGAAATAACCTTATTTTCTGTCAATTGGGAACTGGTAAAATAAATTGTGGTTCACCCAGTGTAATGTTTTTAGCTATGAAAAGCATGAAGGAATTCTTTGTGCAGTGATATGGAAAGATCTGTAAGAAAGATTAAGTAAAAAGAGCAAGATGCAGAACATTGTATAGAAAGCCATATTTTGGGTAAAAAAATCGGAAAATTTATATTTATTTATAGATATATTTAAGAAAAACCCTTGCAGGGATACACACAACTATTAACAGTGTGGTTACTTTTGGTGCAGATGTGGGAAGAGAAGGAATAGGAATTAGATTGATGGAGGACATGGATGGTAGGTAGACTTTTCATTGCATACCTTTTTTAGAACCATGTAAATATATTACCTGTTTAAATATATATATGAAGGATAGGCTCAGGAATTAAGAGTGCCTGGTTACAAATTCTGGCTCTGTTGCTTATTAGCTGTGCTATCTTGGGCATGTTGCTTATTAGCCTGTCTGTGTCAACATTTTCTCCCCTGGAAACTTAAGATAATTATGTCAAACTCCTAGGGTGGTTGTAAGGATTAAGTGAGATAACATGTATAGTGCACAGAACTGTGCCTGGCATATGATGAGTACTCGATAAATGCTTGCTTAAAAGAAAAAAGCTATTAATATTAGAGTGGGAATTTAAATTTATAGTCTGCCTTATGCTAAAGTTAGGTATTAAAGCTGTTTCCATATTTGCCTCCAGATAGAAAGTACACATATTTTTATTTGCAACTAAAGTTTAGGCATTTATTCATTAAATGAGTGTCTTCCTACTATGTCCCAGACACTGTCCTAGGCATGAAAGAACTTTTCCACCTTTAGTCTTCAATTATCTTGTTGGAGCTCTTATTTAAAGATGATGCTAAAATTTTAAAAATCTTGTGATATTTAGAGGTAATGCTGTATTGGAGCAAGATGTAAAATGAACTGGATTCCTTCACCTTCAGACTTTAAGGATATATAGAAAAATAAAAGAATTAAAGATGCGTTCTTTTTGTTCTTGTGAGAAGTCTATAAATGACTGAAGCTAGATTTGTCAATTTTTAAAAAGTTATTGATGAATAATTAGAAAGTGTAGTTTCTGTATTGATACTTTGAGGAATACAAACATTTGAATAAATAGTACTTATGCAGATACTTAAACCCTGTCCCTCCTAGAGTGATGAACTGACCTTGAAATATTTACTGTGAAATTTAAAATAAATGCATTTTATCACATCTTTCTGCTCTTATTTTGAATTTGTGGTTCCTTTCATACCAACCTGCCTAAATTTTTTACCTAGTGTATAAATATGCTGTTAATAAAACAGTATAGCCAACCATTTATGCAGTGTTTGACTATGGCAGATCAAGAAAGACAAATATGCCTATTTCTGAGATAATAAAATTAATTGTGGAGAAGAGAAAGACATATTTTATATGGAAACCATTGCAGTGTAAGCAAATTCTCTGTCTCTGAAACAAACTACAAAAATAGCTCCTCCTCCTTCTTAATGCTATTTCTTCTTAAACTAAGTTGGGTTGAAACTTTAGCTTGATCCTAGGTCTATTTCTTTGCCCACTGATGGAGTTCCCAAATCCTGTTCTTTTTTGAAGAACTCTCATGTTCAGTTTTTCATTTCCTTTGCAAATGGCTAAATGTATGTCATTGAGCCAGTTACTTTAAATTTTTGGACCTTTAGTTTCCTCCTATCTCAATCAAAAAACTGTTTTCATTCTAGTCTTTTACTAGTCTATGTGAGAACTGTGCACCAATAACTTTCTTACTGATACCCCTGCTCCAGTCCATCCTTCCTATTAATTCTGGGTTAATCTTTCTAAGGCATATTTCCATTTCCAGCTCATGAATTTTGCCCAGTTTAAGTACCATCTCTTTCATTATTCTCTGGTCACTCTTGTGAGAACTCAAGTTAACACCTTTTTTATAGCACCAAGCATAGTACCTGGCATGCAGTAAATTAATAAATTGCATTGCTGCCTTAAAATTATTTGGATAAATATCTTCCCTACCATATCAGCTGCTGGAGGTTAGAAACTTCTCTTAAATACATCTTTATCACTGTAGTAAAAACATTGGTGCACATAGAAGGAATACATTGGAGGAGCTTGGGAGTTTGTTGACTGAGCACATATTCAGTGTATTTAATTGGGTGTGCCTTCAGAAGGGAAGATTATAGATAGACTTTTGTTTTAAAGCGCTTGATGGCCATCAACTACATTATAACCAAATTTTTAAAATTTAAAACTATACTAGTGTATCCTAAGTATTTCATTCTTGATTGTTTTTAAAAAGTAAAAATAAAGTAGATATTAGATTGAAAACTATATTATCTTGAAATCTTTGTATTTCACCTTTATCTCTCCCTTTCCTCTTCAAGGAAGTTAATTTCAGCTGTTCCTAGACAGCCAGAAAGTCCTTTATTCAAGAAAAATAATGTAAGACCCTAAGGGTTTATCAAATTATATGTATATTTTGAAATAAATCAAGTTATTAAAAACACAACACCTTGTTACTTTTAAATATTACTAACAAAAGGACAATTGTAGGGAAATGTTTAAACTTTGCTGCTTTTATCTGTGAAATGGTGATGGTGGTACACCTGCCTGATGGTGTTATGAGGATTAAATGAGATTAAATGAGTAAAGTGCTTAGCACAGTGCCAGGCACATAATAAAACTATTTAACTGTATACCAGTAGATAGATAAGCTGTATAAAAGAGGAACTTGTGAACATATCTGTTATAAATAATTTCTTAATCTAGTTGTATATCCATATAAACATTATTTTATTGTGGGCTGTCAACTTAATACATGTAAGTTATTCATACTAATTTTATCAGGGAACTCATTAAAATATTTTCTTGACTTCGGGCTGTACCAATCCAAATTCCTACTGGTAATTATTGGTAAAAGTTTAGAGAATAAAAATTATTTTTTGATGCTTTTTTTTGTTCCTTTAATTCTTAATTTGTTTTAGATTATATTGTGTGGTCATCTTATGTGCATTATATTAGAGGTCCTTTAAAAAGTGAAAGTAAACAGTTTCACTTTAGATATAGCTAATGTATCCTCAAGTGACGTAGTTTTGGTTATTTGCTATATCTATAACAAAATTAGCAGTTTGATTAATTAAAATAAAAAAAGTTAATCAATACAATCTTATTTATTTATTGATGCTATTCACTAATCACAAGTGATTAATGTCCTCATCTTCAGAAAGCCAGAATTGTAAAATAAAATACCTCAGCTACATGTTCAATTGTTAAATTGAACAGTTGAAGAGCAATAAAAGAAAAAAGCCATTTATAGATAACTAGTGTTAACAATTTTAGTGTATATATGTCTCTCTGGTCTCTTCTCTGCATATATACTATAGTTCTGTGTAGCATATTTTTTTAAAAAAATGGTGTTATACATGGGCTTAAATATGTGTATTTTGCCTTGCTCTAAGTTATTAAAGAGGAAACATCTTTAGCAACTACTGAGGCATGGTAGACAAAGGATTTTGAAATTTAAGCTCTTTTAGCATTAACCATTTATTAAAGAGTTGAAATGCTGCTACTTTAAAATAGCTATTTAACAGAAGATACTCCTTCTGAGCTCAGTGTTGTCATTTTTATCATCCTAGCTGTGCTTGTTGCTCCTCATACTGTTTTCATAACTTGAACATAAAACAAAAATTTTGTTCTCAATATAAATCGTTGATAGTTGTGCAAATTTTATTTAGGTTAAAAAGTATTGGGAAACGGACTTTGGCCCAGTGGTTAGGGCGTCCGTCTACCATATGGGAGGTCCGCGGTTCAAACCCCGGGCCTCCTTGACCTGTGTGGAGCTGGCCATGCGCAGCGCTGATGCGCGCAAGGAGTGCCGTGCCACGCAAGGGTGTCCCCCGCGTGGGGGAGCCCCACGCGCAAGGAGTGCGCCCGTGAGGAAAGCCGCCCAGCGTGAAAAGAAAGAGCAGCCTGCCCAGGAATGGCGCCGCCCACACTTCCCGTGCTGCTGACGACAACAGAAGCGGACAAAGAAACAAGACGCAGCAAATAGACACCAAGAACAGACAACCAGGGGAGGGGGGGAATTAAATAAATAAATAAAATCTTTAAAAAAAAAAAAAGTATTATTTAACTTTTATTTTGTTATAAATACACATAGAACTTCTTGGAACTCACTGACCATGTTAAGAATTAAGGTTATTGACTTGGATCTGGATTGGAATATACTTTTATAACAGTCCCTGATTTATAAATGGATTTTTTTTTTAAACTTTAAATATTTTCTTTGCCTTTGGAAAGATCATAAATAGGTTTTCAAACTAGTTGTGTTTAAAACACATTATACCTAAGTATACCCCTATGTCAGTAATTATATGACCTCGATAACATTCACTATAGAAAACTCATTTGAGTTTTAAATTTGGATGCCAGAAATTTATCTCCATCACCAGTCCTGACTTGTTTAGCTCTTTTGCTTTTCCAGTTCCAGAAACATGAGGGTAGATATTTGTGGGCAGCATTTATGTAACTGTATATCACTGTTTTAAAGGTAAGCATTATCTGACTGACTGTTGCCTCTGTTTCCTAGATAAGAAAATCTATCACTCCAGATTAGTTTTTTCCCAGTGTTTTGATCTTGGGAAATAGGACATTTATTCCTGTGGTGTTTAGGGTCACTTATCATTTGGGGACTTACTATGCCTTAAAAAAAACAGAACCAAAAAAATATTTTATTTTTTCTGATTACCAGAATAATAATAATACATGTGTTTATTTTGTTTTGTTTTTTTTTTAAGTTAGAGAAATGTATGTAAAAGTAAAAGCTAGTTTTTTCCATATCCTGAAGATGACTATTATTAACTGTTTTTAAGTTTCCTGTTACAATGTTTAGAATTGTAATAATACAGCCAAATTGCTGTGCAAAAATAAGATATTGGGTCTAGTCAGTTTTCTGTGAATACATCTTTTGCCCTTTTTTTGAAAACTTTTTGGTGTGGAAATGATCTAATTGTAAACTAGAAACTTTAAATTTCAAAATCAGGTTTATTTTTGCCTGAATTAATCAGAAAAAGCTAATTTTCTGCGGATCACCTGTAAATACTTGGATGGCAATATTTGGTTAACTTCACAGGAATGTTTTAAAAAGATTTTTAGAAGATTTTGAAGTCTGTACATAAGAGAGAATACAGAGTAACATGTAATATTTTTATTTTCCCTCAGATAGCTGTTTTAGAGTTTTTTCTTTTTCTTCTCCCCTGTTCCCCCCATTGTCTGCTCTCTCTATCCATTTATTGTGCATTCTTCTCTGTCTGCTTGTTTTCTCTTTAGTTGGCACCAGGAACCGATCCTCAGACCTTCTGGAGTCGGGGAGAGGTGCTCAGTTTCTTGTGCCACCTCAGCTTCCTAGTCTGCTGCTTCTCTTATTGTCTCTTCTCTGTGTCTTTCTTTGTTGCATCATCTTGCTGCGTGCCAGCTCTCAGCTCGGTCCAGCTTGCTGTGTGGGCCAGCACTCTGTTCCAGCCAGCTTGCCTTCATCAGGAGGCCCCAGAAATCGAACCCTGGACCTCCATATGATAGACATGGTAGACGGGAGCCCAATCACTTGAGCCACTTCCCTGTTTTAGAATTTTTAATAAGATACAACTTACAGGAGATGCTAATTATGTATGTATTATTAATGATGTTTTTATAGCATTACCTTTATACCCAAGGGAGAACTCGTTTTTTTAATGTTAGTTTTATTTTTTTACAAGGTTCTCAGAGCATATTGTCACTGATGATTCTGTGTTATCAGATTTAAACCCTGTTTAGCAAAAGATTCCAAATAGATCATATTGTGTATTTTGTAATTGGTTGTCTTAAAAGTTATGTTTGTATGTACAATTATTAAATCAGCCTGGTCATAACCCAGAATTGAATTTAGATTTTCTGACTACATCCTAAACTTACATAAGCAACTAATTTGCTTTGAAATTCTTTGATTGAGTCCCCTGTGCAAATTGGTCCAGCTGATTATTTTCTATATTATGATTGACCCTGGTATAAGGGTGAATCAGGATCTTTCTATGTCTGGTGAATTATTCTTGTGTAAAATAGAGGAAACAATTTTTAGTATCATGTTTGAAAAGAACTTTTTTCCATTTAATTAATTTTGCTAAAAAATTTAATTCATTGAATTGCTCATGATTGTTACAGTGTCTGTCAAGAACAAGAGACATGAATGTCTCATTTTCTGTATGGGAGAGCCCAATCTAAGAGTATATAAGTTTACCACATTTCAACCCTCATTATACCTTATTCAGAGTCCATTGGACCCAGGTTTTTGTTGTTTTGTATTGTGTTTTTTGAGATGTTCTATTTATAAGGATTGGTATTTTGTAACTTTCTTCCTTCTAAGTCTTGAAAGAACAAAGAAAATGTGTGTTTTGTTCTTTTTTAACTAGAAAATACTCATTTCTGTTTTGCCTTTATTATATAGGCCCATAGGATCCTTTTATAAGTTTAAGATACATTGTAGGGTCTTAGTGATCTTAGTTTACCTTTATCTTGAGACATTTTGCAGTTTCATTATGCTAGAAATTATCATTACCAGTAATTTCCAATAATACGAAAATTACAAAGACTAATAAGAAAATGGAAGAATGATGGGATTTCCTGGATGATGAAATAGTCAAGAAGTTAGTATCTTTTTGTTTTTGTTTAGTATCATACAGAGTATTATACATCATCTTTTAAAAAGATTTTAAATAAGTCTGGAATCACCATCTTTGTAGCTTTACTTTTATTTTTTTGTAGCAGTCAGAATTTTCCATTGCTGGCAATAATGGCAGAGAGAAAAAAATTGATAGAGGAAGACATTTCACAATTATTTGACAACTTAGAAGATGAGTGTATAGAGAGCACACCACTGTGTACTCTTAATGATTGTGAAATAAAATAGATTGTAAGAATCTTGGGTATGATGACATGCTAGTTGAATTTAAACAGACTTGAGAACTGAATGAACAATATATTTCTAAGGTCCCAAAGGAAAGTAAGATGTTATTCTTGTTCCGTTGGTTATTCAACAGGAAGGACTTGATATGTAGTATTTTGCGAAAAGAACATGAACCTATCCTGTTTTGCTAAAAAGATAGCAATCTTTATTCTTTTATGACATTTATGCAGTAGAATTTACTTTATATGGTTTGTAAATGAACAAGTGCTAGAGTCAGGTGGGTGTAGAAAGGTGAATGGAAGGAAATAGATAATGTATAAATGAAGAAAAAATCATTAGGTTGATCATTTTAATTGGTTTTTATAAGTCTGAAAAAGAAAATGCTTTGCAATTATGAAGGGAAGAAGATGGCCATTTTCTCCCCCCCAAATGATGTGCCATCAAAACTTTCAAAAGTAGTGTATTTTAATGATGCAGGTGTCAGAAGAAGAACCAGAAGTAATGACGAGCTAGAACTTATTAGAGATGTATTTAAAATCTGACATCAGTAATTACAAGATGAATATTTCATCTCTTTTATCTTTGCTGATTTTTTATTTAATTCCCCCCCCCCCCGGTCCCCATCCTGCTGTTTTTGCCGTCTGTGTCCATTCACTGTGTGGTCTTCTGTATTTCTCTTTTTGTCTTGTCTTCTCATCTTTCTCCTCTAGGATTCACCGGGATTCGATCCTGGGGACCTCTGATGTGGAGAGGGGTTCCCTGTCAGTTGCGCCACCTCAGTTCCTGGTCTCTGCTGTGCTTCACCTTGACTCTCCCCGTCATCTTTCCCCTGTTGCGCCATCATCTTGCTGTGTGATCCATGCGCGGGCACTCAGCTTGTCATGCAGGCACATGGCTCGTCACGCAGGCATTTGGTGGGCACTCAGCTCACTGTGTGGGCACTGGCTCACTGCGTGAGCACTCAGCTTGCCACTTGGGCACTGGCTTGCTGCATGGGCACGCTTTCTCTTCTTTTTCACCAGGAGGCCCCAGAGAGTGAACCTGGGTCTTCCCCTATGGTAGGCGGAGGCTTTATCACTTGGGGCACATCCATTTTCCAGTCTTCGCTGTTTTTATTCCTATCTCTGAAGAATGCATTTTCTTCTTTCCCAAGGCAATCTCCTCCACATGTTATTTTTGACTTTTTGTGACTCCCTCAAACTAAATGTTCCTTTTCTTTCCTTGAGGAGAAATACTGTGAGCTGTAAGAGCTTATGTGAACAGTGATATTTTAAAAATTTTATATGAATATTTTAAAACATGAAAGTTGAAAATATAGTTAATCCTTTGTCATTTAAAAAATATGCATTTTTTGAAAAATAGATGACCTTTTTATTTCTGATTTACAATTGACTCTAATGATCATTTGCTTGTTAATGAGCTTGCTTAGTAAGTTTTTCATTTGTTTTCTGTCCTCTTCCTTATATTTTCATATCCCTCCTAAATTGGAATGAATTTAGTTCCCCTAATCCCACCCTCTTCTCATGGTGTGGTTATTCTTGAAAGGCCAGTGTAGCTTGGTAAGTAAAAATAAACACATTAATAGAGTTAGCAGTGTTTGGTATGTGGGAAGCCCTTAGTAAATGTTAGCAGTTAGATTTGGAATACCTTCAGTTTTGCTTGTCTTTCCTACCCAGACCCTTATTGAACCAGGGTTTTCTAATTTTTTTTTTTTTTGGTATGTTTGTTTTGCTGGGCTCATTTATTTCCCCTTATTCTTTTTTTTTTTTTTTTTTTGAGGTACTGGGGCACCCCAGACCTCATATGTGGGAAGCCAGTGCTCAACCACTGAGCCACACATGGGTTCTCCTGATTATGTTTGCTGTTGTTTGTGTTTTTGGTTTTTGAAGGCACTGGGAACTGAACCCAGTGCCTCCCACGTGGAATCAGGTCCTCAACTGCTTGAGCCACATACTCTCCGCCCCATTCTTGCTTTTATTGACTCCCCCCTACCTTTTTTGCTCCCTCCTGAGATCGCGCCCTTGTTGTTTTTGCTCATTGTGGTTTTTTTGCTTGTTGTCTGCTCATTGTTTTTTGCTTGCTGTCTGTTTTTTTCTTTAAGAGCACTGGGAAGTGGGTACTCAACTGCTTGAGCCACATCTGCTCCATGCTAATTTGTTTTTGCTTGTTGTCTGCTTGTTTTTTTTCTTGTCTGCTCATTGTTTTTGCTCGATGTCTGTTTTTTTCTTAAGAGGCACTGGAAACTGAACTTGGGACCTCCTTTGTGGGAAGTGGGCACTCAGTGCTCGACCCACATCTGCTCCCTGCTAATTTGTTTTTGCTTGTTGTCTGCTTGTTTTGTTTTTTTCTCATCTACTCGTTTTTGCTTGATATCTGCTCATTGTTTGTCTTCTTTAGGTGGCACTGGGAACTGAACCTGGGACCTCCCATGTGGGAGGTGGGCGCTTAATTGCTTGAGCCACATCCACTCCCCTGACTCTACTTTTTAAGGCCATCTTGATTTGTTTGTTCAAGCAGAATTTAACTTGTGAAATGTCTTACTATATCATTGCCCTGACTTCCTTGCATACTGGGGAAATATGGTTGAGGTTATTCATGAGTATTTGGGAAAAAAGCTAATTGAAAAAAATTGCACAGAGAAATTATTAATGTGTATTTGTTGGCTGAAAAGTTTGCTAATTAAGAAATACTATTCACAAGTTGTATAACTTTATTGAGTTTCTTTAATGATGTATTTACAAAGTAGTTATACCTTTTCAAAATAGGTATTTTGGTAATACAGGGCTAACATTTGGTGGTGGTCCTCAGGCTTTGTTCACTTTTATATTCTTTCATCTTTCTGTTCAGACTGGATGATTTCAGTGGTCTTTATCTTCAAGTTCATTGATTCTTTTGCCGTCTCCAGTCTGCTGTTGGCCTTCCACTGTTTGATTCCTTTTCATAGTTTACATCTCTTTATTGATAGTCTCTTTGTGTTCATCTTTTGTTTTCCTGTTTTCTTTTAGGTCTTTGTTCATGTTTCCCTTAAGCCCTTTGAGCATATTTAGATTTTTTTTTTTTTTAGATTTATTTTTATTTATTTCTCTCTCCTTCCCCTCTCCCCCGCCCCAGTTGTCTCTTCTCTGTGTCCCCTTCTATTCTTGTCAGCAGCACCGGGAATCTGTGTCTCTTTGTTCTGTCATCGTGCTGCGTCAGCTCTCCGTGTGTGTGGCACCACTCCTGGGCAGGCTGAACTTTCTTTTGCGCTGGGCGGCTCTCCTTACAGGGTGCACTCCTTGTGCTTGGGGCTCCCCTACGTGGGGGACACCCCTGCACGGCAGGGTACTCCTTGCGTGCATCAGCACTGCACATGGGCTGGCTCCACACAGGTCAAGGAGGCCCTGGGTTTGAACCGTGGACCTCCCATGTGGTAGGCGGACGCTCTATCCATTGAGCCAAGTCTGCTTCCCTAGGATCATTTTTAAAAAGTCTTTATCCGGAGTGTCCCAAGTCTGATTCTCCTCATTGATGGTTTGTAGTGCTTTCGTGTACTTCTTTGCCTGGGACATCATTTCTGTTTGTGTTGTAATCTTGTGTTGAGGCTTGGACATTTTGATATTTTAGTGTGTTATTGCTGGAATTTAGACTTTGAGGCTTCAATTCCTTAGGCTTGTATTCAGCTAGTGTTATGAATTTTCCTGAATACCAGGAAATAATAGCGACAACAAAAAAAGATAAAAGGAAAGCACTTTGACCTATGCCAGTACACTTCTTCACAGATTATCCATGCAGTGAGTTTGGAGAATAGCTCCTGATCAAAGCATAGGTGCTTTCCTGTTTCTTTCTGCACATCCTTCTTTTCTTGCATATGTGGCCCTAGAAATTCTAAATATAGGTAGAACAGTCTCCTCCTCTTCCCTAGGAAAACATTTCTTCATGGTCCCAAGCCCTGCACTGTGCATCCTCCAGCCAGTAATCCCTTGACTCAGGCATCATCATTTGCCTCCTTCCCCTTAGCCTTCTGTAGTGGAGCTTGATAAACCATTTTCCTAAGCAGAGCAAATTCTGGCACAGCAAGTCCTTCAGGCCAACACTGGACATACTGGACTTAAATGCTCCCAGTAAGTGTGTGTTATTACGCTTCCCCTGGAACTGGGGCCAGGGATCTGCACTGGGTAGTTGAGGCTGGCTTGCTGCTGAGCCAGGGTGAGGGTCAAAGAGGGGCCAGTCAGGGTGCCTGCTTTTCAGTGGTCTTGATACCAAGCAAAAGAGGATTCCTTCCTCCTGAAGAGCATCTATAAAGCCAATGCCGATAACACTGGGATTTAAGACAAGAGAAAGTTTTATTAGATGTGTGTGGCCCCAAACTGCCTCCCCTATCTGTAGAAATTCTAATATTTTATAACTTTGGAGTGACAGTGAATAATTGGAATGGAACTGAACACAGGTTCCTTTATTAATAAACATTAAGGGCCTGAACAGGATGGATGGGGTTGGGGCAGCAAACCAGGGTCAGTCACAAGGATTTAGGGGGTAGGGCTATACAAAACAAAGCTCAGGAAGTCTTTCATATGGATATTAAATAGAAGTAGGTGGAGTGGTTACCATCCCAGTAGCAGTATACACTAGGGTGACTTCAATCTAAAATTACCATCACAATAAGTATCCCCAAGGTAGAGGTTAAATCTAGAGCAAGATAAACGGGTGGGACTACTCTAATCAGCTTCGGTAATTTTAGGTATTAGCCTTTCCATATTTTGTAATATAAAGGCATCTATATAATGATTTACTAATCTTAATTATTTGTTAATTCTTAACTCTCAGTTACAGTCTTTTTCTTGATTCTGGGCTCTCCCTGTTATTGCAATCCTTTAACTGTTTTCTGAAGCTTTTAGAAAGATGTCTGCCAGTTCTTGCTGGTTGTTCAAAGCTTCTGTAAGGGGACATAGTCTTGAAGCAGCTGAGTCTATCTTCAGACTTTTAGGTTTTTAATTAATTGAAAAATGGTATCTTGATATGTGGGTTGTTTTTTTTCTTTAAGGTAAACTTTTTATTGAAGCTTAACCCAAACTGACAAGTGCACAAATTAAAAGCAGACAAGTAGATGAATTTTCTACATGACCGCATTCTTGGCTTCTCAAAGTAATTCGAGTTTGCATTTCTCTTATCAATGAAGTTGAACATTTTTTAATACCGTTACTGAGCAAAAGTGAGTTCTTTACCCAGTGTACTTCATAATGACTAGTTTCCTGGTTTCAAAGAGAGAAAGAGTTTATTGCTAAGTGCGTAGCAAGAAAATCAGAAAGCCTGTCAACCTAAAATCTGTCTTCCCAGAGTCTGAGGAGTTTTAGGGTTTTACGGATTCAAACAAGGGAGGGTGGAGTGGTTACTATTACAGTAGCAAGTATTAACAAGGCTGAGACTAGTTTGGAATAACCGTGAACAAGGGTGGAACCAGTCTAGTGAGTTTTGAATACTTTCAGCTATTCTATAATATACTGGAAAAGTAAGTTTAAAAAAAGCATCTGTATAATATCAGTAATCATAATTTTTTGTTAATTCTTGCCATTTACATTATTCCTTTTTCTGTGACCTATCAGTTCAGTCATTTGTCCATTTTTCACTTGAATTATTGATTTTTAAAATTTCTAGTAAGTCCTTAAAAACTGTAGAGGTTATTCCTTTGTTTGAGATATGACTAACTTCCCCCAAACCCCATTTTTCTCATCAGTTTTCTGACTTTTCTTACAGTGGGTTTTTTGTTTCGTCTTTTGGGTTTGTTATTGCCATAAAAAATTATTTGAATTTTTCCATTTGGGCACATGAAATCTCTTCCCCTTTCTTCAGCTCAGGATTTAAATGTTACTGTCTTCCAAAATTCTTCCTAATATTTTTCAAAGCTTAAATAAATTTTCTCATGCTCCTTTGTGGCCTTCTGTTTATCTTACAACTTATGTAAGTACTTAATATTTACCTGGTTTTATTATAGATTATACACTCCTTGAGGGCTAGAACGCTAGTTTTTGTCTCTTGTGTGGCCACCACATTGAGGTACACAGTAAATAATAGTGTTTGTTAGGAATGACTATTCTTTGTTTCTTGGATTGTAGTGCCTTTGCTTTTACAGCCATTGCCATTTAATTTTAGTACTTTTTATTATTGGTGAACTCACCAATCTTACTCACCCAGTGCACTTTCCTTTGAGGATTGTCCTGAAGACATTGAAGATATGACAGAATTTTTTATGTTTTACATAGTCATAATTAGAATTTATAATAATTTTTTGCTGTAAACAGATGACAATTCTAAGTTCTTTTAAATTTGGGGGGGGGAATTTATTATATCCTGTTTTTAAAATTTTTGAATATTTCTATAAAATGCTTACAAATGTGTATATATACACACATGCACGAAATATATGCAAAAAGTGAGAAATTAGTGCATTGAACTTTGATGTACTGGTCATCAGTTCCAAGAGTTACCAACTCATAGTACTTTAAGGTAAGTACTTAAAACATGTCATTAAACATGGTTTAATCTTGGTATCTTAAGAGTTTTATGGATTCCTAGTGGTTATCTAGGGCTCTCTCACCCCAAAATGCAAGATAGTAATTCAGATATATTTGAATCGCTCTATACATACAGATTTCAGCATCTTTTATGTGGTCTGTTTCATTATTGACATTTGAAATCTTTTGTAAATTTAACTAAAATGAACTTTCTGATGAAATCTAGTTGATGTAGTTTTAAGCACTCTTCAACATATGAAGCTTTTGGGTATATTGAAGACAGTAATTATACCTTTCTTGTTAAGGTTGAAAAAAAGGTAATTTTAAATGGGATCTTAAACAATTTGTAGTGGTACTAGTAACATAGCCATGGTACATTTTGAGGCTAAGGAAACAATTTCACTTTCCTTATGTTTGTCAGTGGCTACTGACAGTCTTAGAAGGGCAGATGTTTTGAATTAATTTCCTGTTTAAAACTTGAATATACTTAACCACATATCGAGTTTTTATACTTTTTGTTAAAATGGTAGTCCATAAACTGTGAAAGCTATCTATTACGGCTATATTCTCTCTTTTGAGTCTTTATTCAGCCTCATTAGCAGATGCTTTATTTATGAGATCCGTAAAGAATTTGTTTTCTATCAGAAATTGTCAGAATTAGGTTATTTCAGAATTGCAACATGGTAGTATCCATATGGTAGTATAGGTGGCAATAATGATTTTATTATTATTTAGTAGATTATTTAAATGATTCCTTTTCAGCTGGACTTTTCCTATTTATTGATAATGACTTTGAATAGAGAGCGATTTCTAATAGTCTTTATCAACCCATAACTTCCTCAAATGATCTGGCCATTTAATGTTCTAGGTTGATTACGCCTAGCATAATCATAAATTATGTATCTGTACCACAATGAAAATTATGTATGAAACATTCAAATTTTCAGAAATAGTGAAGGGTATATTTACTGTGTTTAAGCTTTTCTTAGCTTTTTTGTACAGATTGAGGACTTAATATCCTCATTCTAATTGAAAGTTCAAAACTAGAATGTAATTTCTCTCTTTTTGACTTCTGTAGAGCAGGTTGTTGCCCTGGATGCCCAAAATATCGTAGCTGTTTCATGTGGAGAAGCTCATACGTTAGCACTAAATGACAAGGGCCAGGTGTATGCTTGGGGTCTTGATTCTGATGGACAACTTGGCCTTCTAGGATCAGAGGAATGTATCAGAGTACCCAGGTAACAAAGGTGACCAAAAAGAGGTCTTTAACAAACTTTTAAATAAATTTGTTAATCTCAGTCATTCTTCTTGTGTGCGGGTAAGAGTTGATACCTTATTATCTCCCTACTCCCCAAGTTCTTCAGGAGTTCACTAGGTGTTTTTGCCTTTAATTTGGGTTGGGTAGTATTTTTTCCATATTTTCTCCTAAAATCAGTGGAATTTATAGTTATGTTTGTAAATAATAAAGAATGGGATTACCTGCTTTATTGTAAAATTGATAATTAAAAATTTTAATGGGTTAGGCTAATTGAAAATACTAATTCTACTGTCTATCCTAGCTATTGAAATATATTTTAGTCTGTTACTATTTTTAGTGAATATGGAAGTTCAACAAGCTTGGTATAACAAGAATTTATAGCAGTGACCATAATTTAATTTAACTGTGATAAGAGCATGACTGTCTCTAAGTAAAAATCTAAAGAAAAGTATCCAATTTTTGGGGGGATACTTAAGTAATATTACTAAATCACACTGAATTTTTTAAATTACAGAAATTCTTTGCTTCCTTAAACTTCTTTTTTCTCTCTTCCTCGTAATAGTTATAGGAACAAAAGAGAACTCTCCAGGAAACTAGGGTATTCTTAAACTAACTTTAGATTTACTCCAGACAGCATTTTTTTACACACTTAAGGTTTTTTTTAAAACTAATGTTCTGTTTATTTAAAGAAATAGGATGTAGCTACTAGGATAAGAAAATGGAGCAGAGGGACTATTATATTTCAGAACAGGGACTCTAAAATTAATTTTAAACTAGAAGGACAGCTAGTTCCTTTACTAATCTTATTATCTTCCCTCATATGTATATGTTTATTGAAAAACTTAAAATATGCATTTTAAGTATTTGCATTGTTTTAATATATTAAAAGTGATTTTCATCTTTAGTTTGACGTTTTTCTATTCTAATGAATTCTCTTTGAGAATTTGGATACATCATGTGTAGGTTTCTCTAATTATACTTATAACCAAGTTCCACAAAACTCCAATTTTCTTCCCTCTTATTTTTCTGCAATAACAGTTAAATAAACATTATTCCCAGTGTTCTTTTGATGTCTCTTAATGATGGTGTTGCATGTATGTTTGGGGGAATGGGGGTGGTAGTAGAGGGAAGGTTTATTTCTTCAGTTAAGTAAATTGAGGTTTTTTTAGTTACTTTAATTTCTTTCAGAAAATTGTAATTTGTGAGCAAATGGTTATTAGCTAGATGATATAAAGTATTCATAGAAACACAGTGCTCTCGCATTTGGCATACCCTCTGCTGCTTTTGTTCCTCTAATAATTTTTATTGTAGAAAGGGTTTTCAAGATTTAAAAATTTTGTGTGTCTTTAGGATTGAAAGAGATTTACATGTTGGATCTTATGGGTCAACATTCCCAAAACCATGATTTACAGGAAACGTATCTAAGTTTCCCTTATTTTACTCCATCAGTTTCTTAATTCTTATACTTAACTGTTTGTTGCTATTCACTTCTGTTTTAAGGGATTTCAGTTAGTAATATGTAGATGGTTACTAATTGGAAAGATAGGTATTATAAGGGAAGAATTTTATTGTATGAAATCTTTATTGAAAATTGCCCAATAATTATGTGTTTGTGACTTGAATTCTTTATGAACCTGGATGGGAACCTGGAAGAAATCTTATTTGAGCCCTGTGGCTTTGACTTCTATATTTTGCATTGGCTAAACATCTATATTAACTTTAAACTGTGTGTGGTCTTTTTTGCTGTTCAACCATCTTAGTTTTGCAAATTTTATGGCTTCTGATTTGTTGTGATATATATATATCACACTATATATGTATAGTGTTCAGTGGTATTTTCATTCTTTAAAAGATGATTTAATGTTTCAGGAGAAATAACATTGTTATGCACCGCAGTTTCAGTGATTTGTTTTAAAATTTTCAGAACCAAATCATTTTAGATGTAAAGTTTTTTCTAGGTGCTTAGAGATAACAGCCAATTTGTAAATTTCACACACATTGTTAATAAAACATAGAAGACAGGAGCAAAGTAAAATATTTGAAAATAAATTTCTAAAGTTAAATGCTTAGAGATTTTCAAAAGTTACTAAAAAAGTGAAGACTAACATTATACTACACTTAACAAAATCCATTTTTATGTGTATAAAGAGTATGGAAATGAAACACTTTAAAATTGAAGAATGTGAAATTAATAATAAGTCATAACCAGAACTCTACTATAGTTTGATGATTAATTTTTGCTTACTTAAAATGTTTTGTTTTGAGTAACTACTACTTGGGACAGGTACGAATGATCAGTGATCTCTTTAGACCTGTATTTCTGGTTATTTCTTTTTGTGTAGGTTATTTATTATACTATCATTTAAAAAAAGTTAAGCCTAATTTTACTGTTATTTAGACTAATGTAAGTGGAAATACTTAATTTTCCATTCAAACCTTAGAGAAAAAATTGTCAGTAAACTTGTAGTTTCTTTTTTAATGTTCTGTTTCTTGGCTTATGCAATAAAAATTATGACAGGATGAGTACAGCAATTTCTGGACTATAGAAACTAAATGTGTCTAAATTGACAACATGGTCAAAAATAAAATTTTTTTCCTTGATTTCACCCAATTTTAAACATATCTTATGTTTAAAATGCCTAATGTTAGCGTCTGAATGGTAGAGATTAGATCAGTTAGTCTAATTTGTTTTAAATTGCAACAAAGAGCTGGTGTTAAAACTTTTTCTTGGGAAAGTTGTGGCTTAACTGAGAAATATAAAATTGTTGTGTTTTATTGGCAAAATATTTAATGCTTAAGTCCTCAAATTTTTAATTATATAAAATATTTTCAGAAGTTTTTGTTTAACATTAGTTGCAAATTTTCTCTTCAGAAGCACAAATGGCAGTGCTTGATTTCTGCCTGTTACCATTGTATAGTAAATTGGAAAAATAGGCTACAACTATATACATATTCAGCAGTTAATTTGGTTTGACAGACTCCCCAAGGGAGAGGCTTATAAATCTTACTTCCAAGTTTTATGAACTCTTAACCAATTTTGGATAGCTTTCAAAATTCACTGTAATGATTCAGTTCTTTAAAATGAAATTTTCAGTGATGTCATAGTCTTTTAAAATGTTTTGATATACTTTAACCTTTAGGGAGTTATTTGAAACATAAACAGTATA
Organism: Dasypus novemcinctus; assembly: GCF_030445035.2. NCBI lineage: Eukaryota > Metazoa > Chordata > Mammalia > Cingulata > Dasypodidae > Dasypus > Dasypus novemcinctus. The sequence continues at coordinate 76,945,788 of NC_080678.1, read as the reverse complement.
AACTTTTTATTCTAGAGGTCTGATTTTCTTTTCATAGGTTTGATTAATTTTAGGAATCTTGATTTAGTATATATGTATTGAGTATAAATACATATATAAATTTTTAAATGAAATTTATTCTAGCTTATTTTACCATTCATTTACCAGCATTTGAGTCCTTTTTAAAGTTGAAAACCATTAAACATTAAAAACTTTCTCTTGAAAAAGGAATTATTTTTGATAAATTACAAAATTCTAATTCACTATTTTCTACTTTAGGAAAAAGGGAACATGGGAAGTCAATTTGATTAATTAAGTTTTACCATTCACAGTGCTTTTTTTTTTTTTTTTTAATTCCTGGAAGCTCTAAAAAAGAAACGAAAGAAAACCTCCTAATCCTCAGTATATTAATAAATGTATATGAAGATTAAAGGAGCTAATTTTTACAGTAATGACAGAATATTTCCCTTCATTTCCTTAATAGATTTGGCTAAAGAAAACAGTGCAGTGTCACCATGTGTAAATTGCAGTGCAAATTTAGAAGCTGTTTTTGGCAAACTTTATGATTAAAAAGGCTCCAGAGCTTTACAAAATCACTTATCTTTTAACACTGCAGGCATTGCATACTATTTGTTAGGAATTCCATGTGAATAAGACACACAGTCTCTGCCTTTACAGAGTTTATTGTTTAGCAGAGGGACAAACATTAAATGAATAATTGCATTAGTAATTAATAGTGATAAATGCTGTGAAAGAGAAAGTGTAGGGTGATAAAGAATGTAGTATTTTTAAATGTTTCACTTGGCCCTGCACAAGTTAAGTTTGATACTTAGGAAAGTTTGTGCTATTTTTAAAAATATGTATTTAATATCGTATACCACAGTGGTCTTTTTTGGTGTGCTTAGTGTGCATAAGTGGAAACACTGAATGTTTAGTAACTTCACACTACATGTTCAAGTATTTTTTTTATTCCTAACACTTTTTGCATTGCCAGTGTTTTATTTTGCTAACTGTAGAAAAATGGTGTTTTATGTTTGAAAATCTGAAGGTGCAGATGCAATTGGATCCTGCTTATTGTAGCAGTAAAGGCTCAGGTTTTGTAGTTAAGAATTTAAATCCACTGAATAAAAATACTTTTAATTCAACAATATGAAATTAGAGTAACTCTCCTTTTTCCTGTTCAAAAAAATCATGGTCAGAACTTGCTCTGGACACTCATGGCAGAATCAGATCAGATGGCAGTAACAGGTAAAGGGAAATAAGAAACATAGGTTTCCCTCCTTTTTTTTCCCTTGAAAAATTCATTCAGGAGAAACAGTAGAATGACTAGGTGAAAGGGAACTCTGTAAAAACAACCTAGAATGGTTCATAAGTAAAATTACTTGATTTTTGTAATGTTTTAACAGATTAGCCTTTAGAATTGCATTGCAGTTTAGCAGAACTAAGGAAATGGGAGAAAAGGAAACTACAAGAATATAAGGAAAAAATATAAGATGCGGGAAAACACATCAGTGATCATAATAAACATGAATTGATTAACTTTCCCTAGTAAAAATATAAATTGAGTATCAATGATTTTAGGTATAGTACAAAGTACAGCCTAAAAGGAATAGGTTTCATAATTTGTGAATGTATAGAACAACATGATAGGAATCTACAATTGGTACTTAAGGAACCTGAAAGAGAACATAAAATCACGCAAAACACCAGTTTAGACTAATTAGATGACAAGTATTTGTTTTACAAATGTATTTTAAAGTTTCAGACATTCAGCTAAAGATTAACAATTTTTTTCAGTTAAAAAAATCTATATTTTAAGAGTATTCTGAGAAGTAATAAAGGTATGAGATAATTCATTTTGCTTAAGTAATTGTCTTTTTTGAGGTGTTATCACACCTATTGATTTTTTTCCTATTTAGATCATAAATAGATTTGTTTACTTTGCTTTTAGCATACAATTTTGGTAAATTGAGTTTGTATGAATTAAAATAGCACGACCTGCTAGGTCAGTAGAAAACTTTACTTGCACAAAGTAGGTCAATAAATAGTTTGAGTTATGCATTCAAGATTGATTTGTGAAATGGGATTAACTGATCTTGATCTCTCTCCTTATTTCTAGAAATATCAAAAGTTTGTCAGATATCCAGATAGTACAGGTTGCTTGTGGTTACTATCATTCACTTGCACTGTCTAAAGGTAAGCATTGTTTATATTTTCTTTCCCTTTTTGAATTTTACTACTTAATACTTTGGTCAGCAGAAAGTCCTTCAACTTTGTTTTTCTTATTCAAAATTATCTTGGTTTCATTTCCATGTAAATTTTAGAATTAGCTGTCAGTTTTCACACATAATAAGGAAAAAACTGCAATTTTGATTGGGATTACATTCTCTGTAAATCAATTTGAGGAGAGCCGTTACAATATTGAGTCTCAGTTCTTGAACATACTCTGTCCTTCCATTTATCTCTCATTTAAATTTTTCTTAATAATGTTTTTGTTGTCTTATGTTGAGAGGTCTTGCACTGTTAAGATTTTTTTCTTGGTTAATTTTTTGTTGTTATTGTGAATGGTGTCATTTTAAGCATTTCATTTTTAATTACTGATATAGCAATAAATTTGAGTTTTGCATCTCATTGTTGTTTGGTCTGCTGAAAGTTATTCCCTCATAGCTGGGAAGATTGTACTTCTCCAATCTCTTTTAACCTCTCAAACTTCATATGAGTAAGAAAATAGACGTCTAAGGAACCTATTGGCTTTGTTTTTCTCTCTTATTGATTTGACTTCTTGATATGCCAGCTAAGGTGGAAACATGGATTAGTAAATGACCTACCATACATTTGTTTTTTATCATTAAAAAAATAAGTTCCAGTGGCTCTATTACTATTTTTTAATTCAGTAAACATTTAGCTAGGTTTACTATGAATAAAAGGTAGGCAAGAGCAGTGGGGAAATATAGACAACTTAAACTGTTTTTAGGGAGAAAACAATCTTGTGGAAGAGGCAGTTATCCAAATAATTAACTGTGGTTTGAGGCAGAAGAATATACATGCTGCTTTGGTCAAGATAAAAGTAAAATGCTGTGGGAATAAAGAAAAAGGTATAATTAGTTCCAGTGGAAAGAATTGGTTATAAGAAGGAGATTGGTTTTTGATGCAGGTCTTGCAAGGTGAATAGCAGTTATTAGATTCAGAAGTGAAGAAATGCTGAGACTAGCTAAGGAGAAATGTAGTACTACTAAAAGGCAGACAGGAAACGTTTGGTGTGTTTGAGTATTGGTATGTAGTAGTTTTAGGTGGATTTTGTGAAGTGCAGAAGATAAACTAAGTTGAGACTGAAGAAAAAGTAGAAATCCATTACAAAGGGTCTTAAATGCCATATTAAGGAATTTGGACTTTTTTTTTTTTTTTAAAGGAGGTATTAGGGATTAAACTCAGGACCTCGTACATGGGAAGCGGGTGCTAAAGCCACTGAGCTTCACCTGCTTTCCTGGACTTTTTATTAGCAGTGAACAACCTAGCATCTCTGTATTCTTTTAAAAAATTATTTATTTTTTAAGTGTGATAAAATAGGCGTAATATAAAAATCATTTTTAAAAATTTTTAAGTAGACAATTCTGTGACATTAAAGTACATCAACAGTATTGTAACTTTCACCACCGTCTATTTCTGGACTCTTCATTCCCATCTGAAACTCATGCCTATTAAGTAGTAACTCCCCATTCCCCTTTCTCTCCACCCCTGGTAATCACTATTCTGCTTTCTGTCTCTGAATTTGCTTATTCTGAGTATTTAATATAAGAGAAATGATACAATATTTGTCTTTTTGTGTCAGCTTATTTCATGCAACATGGTGTCTTCCATAAGTTTGTCCATGTTGTAGTATGTACTAGCACTTTATTTCTTTTTATAGTTGAGTAATAGTTCATTGTATGCATATATCACATTTTGTTCATCCATTCATATGTTGATGGACACCTGGGTTGCTTCCTCCTTCTGACTATTATGAATAATGCTGTGATGAACATTGGTGTACAAATATGAGTTTGTGCTTTCACTTATTTTGGGATATATCCAAGAGTGGAATTATCAGGTCATATGGTAATTCTGTATTTAATTTTCTGACGAACTGCCAAACTGTTTTCCACAGTGGCTGTACCATTTTACATTCCCACAAACAATGTATTAAGCTCCTATTTCTTTCATCTTTGCAATACTTATTTTCTGTTTTTTAATAATAACCATCCTAGGGGATGTGAAGTGGTATCTCCTTATAGTTTTAATTTCTACTTCTAATGGCTAATGATGTTTAGTTTAATGGCTTATTGGCCATTTGTATATCTTCTTTGAAGAAACATCTGTTGAAATCCTTGACATGTTTTGAAAAATTGGGTTGTTTGTCTTTTTGTTGTTGAGTTATAGGAGCTCTTTATATATTCTGGATATTAACCTTTCATCATATATTGTTTCCAAATATTTTCTCCTGTTTTTTTCCCCCCCCCCACTTTTTTTATAGTGTCCTTTGGACAGGAGTTTTTAATTTTGATTAAGTCCGTTTTACTTTTTTTTTCCTTTTGTTGCTTGTGCTTTTGGCATAAAATCTAAAAGTCTATTGCCTACTACAAGGTCCTTAAGATATTTCCCTTCTTTAAGAACTTCATAGTATTAGTCTAATATTTATGTTATTTGTCCCATTTTGAATTAGTTTTATTCATTCAATGAATGAATGGGAATTGATTTCCAATTTCCCAGCACTATTTTGAAGAGACTCTTCTTTCTCCATTGAATGCACTTGGCACCCTCCACTGGCCGTAAATGTGTAGATTTATCTCTGGACTTCGTTTTATTCCATTGGTCTCTATCTCTCTCCATATTCCAGTACCACATTGTTTTAATTACTGAAGCTTTGTAGTAAGTTTTGAAGCAGAAAGTGAGAGTCCATCAACTTTCTTCATCTTTTACAAGATTGTTTTGGTCTTGGAGTCCCTTGCAATTTGAGGATCAGCTTTTACATATCTGCAAAAACGGTTGCTGGAATTTTTATAAGGATTACATTGAATTTGTAGATTGCTTTATGTAATATTGACATCTTACTATTAAGTCTTCCAATGCATGAACTAGAGAGGACTTTCCATTTATTTAGGTATTCTTTAATTTCTTTCAGAAGTGTTTTGTCATTTTCAGTGTACAAGTATATTTATCTTCTTTGTTAAATTTAATCTTATTCTTTTAGATGTTATTGTAAATGGAATAGTTTCCTTATTTCCTTTTCAAGTTGTTTATTACTGGTATTAGAAACCCGGCTGACTTCTGCGCATTTGTCTTGTATCCTGCAAGTTAGCTGATTTCGTTTATTAGTTCTGGTAGCTTTCTTGTAGATTCTTGACATTTTCCATATATAGGATCATGTCATCTGTTAGTGGGATAGTTTTACTTCTTTCTTTCTCATTTGGGTGTGCTTTACTTCTTTTTCTTGCTGGATTGCTGTGGCTGCAGCTTTCAGTACAAAGTTAGAGAACAGTGGAGAAAGGTGGGTATCCTTGTCTTGTTCCTCAACTAAGGGGAAAACATTCTTTCAGTCTTTCATCATTAGTATATTAGCTGTGTTTTGTTTTTTTTAAATCTGTTTATCATGTTGGCAAATTTCCTTTTTGTAATGAAAGGATGATGGATTTTTGTCAAATACCATTTTTGTGTCAATTGAGATGATCATGTGGTTTATTCCTTTGGTGTGTTATGTTGATTGCTTTTCTTATGTTGAACATCCTTGCCATCTTGGGATAAATCTCACTTGGTTATTGTGTGTAATCCTTTTAATATACTGTTGAATTAATGTACTTTCAGTTTGCCAGTACTTCGAAGATTTTTGCATCTATATTCATAAGAGATATTGGTCTGTAGTTTTATTTTCTCGTGCTGTCTTTATTTGGCTTTGGTATCAGGGTAATGCTGGCCTTAATAGAATGAGTTAGGTAGTGTTCTTATATTTTTTAGAAGAGTTTGAGAAGGATTTTTGTTGAATATTCTTTAAATGTTTGATAGAATCCACCAGGGTAGTCATCTGGCCCTGGACATTTTTTGTTATATACCTGATGAGATTTTCTATTTCTCCTTGTGTCAGATTAGGAAATTTGTATGCTTCCAGGAATTTGTCTGTTTCATCAAGCTTTGCTAACTTGGTCTATAATTGTTCATAATATTCTCTTATAATCCTTTTTATTTCTGTAAGATCAGTAGTAATGTCCCTACTTTTAAATTTTAGTTATTTTTATCCTCCCTCTCTTTTGCTTTGTCAGTCTGGCTAAAGGTCTGTTGATTTTATTGATCATTAAAAAAAACGACCTTTCATTTTGTTGATTCTTGTTTTTCTGTTTTCAATTTCATTGTTCTTTGATCTGGTCTTTACTGTTTCCTTCCTTCTCACTTTGCGTGTACTGTGCTCTTTTTCTGGTTTCTTTAGGTATGATGTTCAGTTACTGATTTGTGATCTTTTTTAACATAGGCATTTAATTCTATAAATTTCAATCTGAGCACTACCTTTGCTGCACCCCATAAGTTTTTGCTATGTGTTTTTGTTTTTGTTTGGCTCAAGATATTTCCTAATTTCCCCTGTGATTTCTTCTTTGACTCATTGGTTGTTTAATAGTGTGTTGTTTGATTTCCATGTATTTCTAATTTTCCAGTTTTCCTTCTGTTACTGATTTCTAGCTTTATTCCATTTTGATCCGAAAAGATACTTTGATTTATGTAACTTATCAAGATTTGATTTGTGGCCTAACAAATGGTCTATCCTGGAAAATGATCCTTGTGCACTTGAGAAGAATGCATATTCTACTGTTGTTCTGTGGTGTGTTATAAACATGTGCATTAAGTTGTATCTTTGAATTTTGATACCTCAAAGATAACTCAAAGATAATTTTGTTGTAATGTGTCTTAGTGTACATATCTTAGAGTCTCTCCTGCTTGGAATTTGTTGGAGTTCCTGGATTTGTGTATTTGTCTTTCAGCAGATTTAGGAAGTTTTTGGTCATTATTTCTTCAAATTCTTTTTCTGCCCTTTCCTCCCATCCTTCTGGTACTCCAGTGATGTTGGTATGCTTAATGATGTCCCTCAGGTCCTTCAGGCTCTCTTTAATTTTTCTTCTTTTTTTCCTTCTGCTCACATTGGATAATTTCATTGTTTTCAAGTTCACTGATCCTTTCATCTGCTTTTGAATTCCAAAATTTCTATTTGGTTCATTTTTAGATTTAAAAAAAAATTTCTCCCTACTCTCTTGTTGTTTGCACTTGCTGTGTCTGTTAGTTGTGTCCTTGTTTTCCTTTTTTTTTTTTTTTTTAGGAGGCATTGGGAACCCAGGACCTCCCATGTGGGAGGGAGGTGCCTAATTGCTTGAGCTACCACTGCCCCCTGCTTTGTTTTCCTCATTATGTTTTCCTCTTTGTGTCTCTTTTTGCATCATCTTGTTACATCAGCTTGCTGCGTCAGCCCATTGGCGTCAGCTTGCTTTCTTGCTCATCTTATTTAGGAGGCAGCGGGAGCTGAACCTGGGACCTCCCATGTGATAGACAAGAGAGTAATCGCTTGAACCACAGCCACTTCCCTACTTGGTTCATTTTTGTAATCTCTTTTGTCTATACAGCATTTTTCTAATTTTCTTTAGATCTGTGTATGTGGATTCCTTTAGCTCACTGAACATATTTAAGACAGTTGATTTAAAGTCTTTGACTAATAGTTCCAATGTAAAACTTCCTCGAGGGTGGTTTCTGGAACAATTTTTTTCCTGTGATTTGGTCATCCTTTACTGTTTTAGTTTGCTTAAGGCTGCCAAGACAGCATACCAGAAATGGGTTAGCTTTTATAATGAGGATTTATTAACTTAAAAGCTTACAGTTCTGAGGCCATGAAAGTGTCCATATCAAGGCATTCATCAGGAGATGCTTTCTCTCTGAGGTGCAGCTGTGGGAGATCAGGCACATGGTGGCATCTGCTCAACTCTCCCCTCTCCTCCAGGCCTTGTTCCTTTCAGCTTCTGGCTTTAGTGGTTTCCTCTCAGCTTCTGTATTCTGTTCCCAGGGATTTCTCTCTTGGCTTCTCGAACTTTTTTTCTGTGTCTGTAGCTCTGCCAGTTTAAAAAGGATTCCAGTAGAGGATTAAGATCCACTGTGAGCTATAACCTACTGGAGTAATCTAATCAAATGGCCCTTAACTAATCAAAGGTCCACAGGAATGGACCAATTTAAGATGTAATTTTCTGGGGTTCACAAAAGACTCAAACCACCACACTGTTTCTTTGTGTGTTTTGTAATTTTTTTTGTTGGGTACTGGGCATTCTGAGTATTTGTTGTTTTAACTCTAGAAATCTAATTTTTCTACTCCTCTGAGCTTAGTAGGTTTTTTTTTCCTTGTTGAGGGCTGGAGCTATCAATTTACGATATTTGCAAACTATTCTTGCTCCTAAAGGGAGAATTAAAAGAGAAAAGAAGAAAAAGAAATTTAAAAAGAGGTGCCGCCTATTTAGGATTCTTCTTTGCCTTTTTCTTGGGGAAAGGGGTGTTGGAACAATGGTCACCCTCAGAGCTGGCTCCCCAAAATTTTGAAGTAGCAGAATTTTGAAACGCAGATTGAAAACAGAGATCAGTGATTACACTTCTCCCCAGATTTTGAAGGACTAGGACCTTATAGTTCATCCTGGCACCATCAAGCTGTACCAGGAACCTGGGCTGCAGTCACCACTGTTGCCTGCCTTGCATTTGGTGGATGGGAGTTGGTAGTGGTTACATGGAGGGAGGAATTTATGAATATTAACTGCAACTTGGCAGCCTCTTTGCCCAGGTTTTCCCTGGATGTTGCAAAGTTTTCCACTAGACTCTAGAGTTCCAAAATAGTTAATTCATGTAGTTTCTGCCAGTTTAATAGATGTTTTGTTAGAGGAACTGATTCCTTGAGCTTCATACTTCACCATTTTCCCACAGTCATTTCTGTGTGTATTCTTTGTTGTTGCTTTGAGAACTCCTGTTTTAGTGTTTTGGTAGTTACAGCCAAGATAATTTTAAACCCAAAGGTTTTACTGATTGATTGCAATTTTCCATATTGACCTATAGGTATTTTTTGGCTTTTGCAGCTTCATGCTTTATGAATATATTTTTTGAGCACTTAGTATGAATTAGGCATACTTTATTATGAACTGGGTATACAGTGGCAAAAAATCTACTAGCCCTCATGGTACAGTTACAGAAGTAACTACGAGTTACATACTATGAAAAGGGCTGTAAAGAAATATTTAATATATTTTTAGAACATGTGACAGGTCTGGACTTAATCTTGGAGATCAAAGAAGGCTTCTCGTAGAAAGAGTAGAAATGAACTAGATGAAAAAGAAGGGAAGATTTGAATAGAGGCAACAGCAAGTGGAAAAAAGTTGTATTGGGGAATGTAAAGGAAAATGAGTGTGGCTTAGAGCATACTGAGGGAGGTAGGAGACTGGTATGAAATGTGATTGAAAACATATGTAGATTATCTAGGACATTGTAGGCCTAGTTAATAGTGTTTATCCCAGATGTAATGTGCAGGCACTGAAATGTTTTTTTGCAGTTGATTAACATTACTGAATCTGAATTTAAAAAAAATAACATTTCTCTGCATATATACAGATGTCTGCTTGAATGTGCATAGAACATTTCTAGAAGTAACTGATGAGTGATTGTCTCTTGGGAGCAGGATCACATCTAATTTTGGAGAGAAGTTTACTTTTTAAAGTGTGTACTATTTTGTAGTGTGAATTTTTAAAAATTAAAAAAATTGGGATGTTAGTTATTAGTTTAATAAAGATAAAATAAGATGGTTGTGGAAGGACAAAAGTGACGGCAGGGAGAACTATTACAGGAACCAGGTTAGATGGTAAGTGATAGATCTAGTTGTTATATTTTTCTTTAGCATTTGTGTGAGGTAAGAGAGGAAAGGAGTATAAGGATGACTTCCTAGGTTTACAACACGTGCTGCTGAATTGATGATTATGATGTCATTTACTGAGATGGTGAATACTGGGAAGAGGTCCAGTAATGGAGATAGAGGTCATGAATTCAGTTGGGCCACCCTGAGTTTTTGAAGTACCTTTGAAATATTCAAATGTAGATGGATACATGGGTTTATTGCTCAGAAGAGATGTCTGAGCTAGGAAAGTTTGGTTGTTATTGCTGTATAGTTGATAACACCTTGAGCCTGGATGAGTGCCTTTTGGGAGAAAATACAGAATAAAAGTAAGGTTCGAATATTAGAAAAAGACTGTGCTTTCTTGAGGAATGTAAGGAAATGAGATTACTCCAATTATATGAATTACTTATTGGTCAGTATAGGTAGTCAAACTTAAACTTAAAGGGCACACTAATACAGAATGTTCTAAGGAGGGAGTATTGTGTTTCCATATAAGAAATAATTACAAAAAAGAGGAGTATGTGCTTCCATTTGATGGAAGGAAGACTGTCCCAAAATAATTGTTAAACTTAAAATGACATTTTTTGTGTGTGTGAGAAAAATAGTTATTTTTGTGATTTTTGTTTTACAGCAAGTGAAGTCTTCTGTTGGGGACAGAATAAATATGGCCAATTGGGTTTAGGTCTTGACTGTAAAAAGCAGGCTTCACCACAGTTGATTAAGTCTTTGCTTGGAATCCCTTTCATGCAAGTTGCAGCAGGAGGAGCCCACAGTTTTGTACTTACTCTTTCTGGAGCTATCTTTGGATGGGGACGCAACAAATTTGGTCAACTAGGTCTTAATGATGAAAATGGTAGGTACTAATTATTTATAATTAAATGTGCTTTTTGAAAGAGATGATCTTTTGAGGTGCATCAGTGATTCTTAGTGGCAGAGAGAAATGTACTCAAATCTTTCTTGGTAGGGAAGGAGGTAAAAGATGTTATTTTTTAAATTCTATTTGATAATAGTATTTGGGAAGGGAGGGTGGCAAGGCAAAAACAAATCAACAAACAAAAACTCTTTTCATGAAGTAAACTACAGAAAGTTATCTGTTCAAAACCTTTGTTTTAAAATTTGATTAAAATATGGAAGAACATCACTTCATATTGGTAAACAGTTATTCCATTTTTGGCCACCATCAGTGGAAAAAAATCTATAAAATTTATTCTGGGAAAGTAACATGAAGAATTAACTTATCTGAAAAAATTTTTAAAGAAAATTAGTTAAATGATCTGAGTCATTAAACTAATCTTTGGGCTTCACCTTTTTTTTTTTTTTTTTTTTAATAATGTACCCGGTCCTGGGGAGTAAACCCAGGACCTCGTATGTGGGAAGCCAGCGTTCAACCGCTGAGCCCCATAGGCTCCCTCAGTTGGTTTTCTCTTCTGTTTTGCTTGTTGTTGGGTTTTGTTTTTTCATGAGGAACCAAACCTGGGACCTCTCGTGGGAGGCAGGAGTGCAACTGCTTGAGCCACACCTGCTCCCTGGGCTTCACTTTTAACACTGATGTTAAAGTTTTGAAAATAAACATTTTGGATTTTCAAAAATTACGATTCCTTGAAACAAATTATCACCTTTAAACTGATTTTATAAAGTTCAATATAATTGTAATGGCTGTGAGATGGACAAAAATGAGTTGTTGATCTAGTAACAATTGATAGTAATAAGCAAAAAATACTTTCAATGAGAATTAAAGATTATTTTGCTCTGCATAAAAAAAAAGTCAGATTAGTACATCATGTCTTTTATGCTACAAAACAGTATAATTTTCATGCCTGAGTAAGATGATAGGAGTATAATTATCATGAATTGAATATAAAGAATATAAAGAAATGATGTGTATATATGGAAAACTAGAAGCAGTTAAATAAATTCCTTGATTGCAAAGTGTGCAGATTGGCATATAGGAAGTTTTGACACTAAATTACTCTTTTTAAATCCCTCCTTTTTCACAGTAACATAAATAGGCAAGCCTGGGAACTTAACTTAGTAGGCTTGTACTATAAAGTCATTGAATCATAGTTAAAATTATTTAGTCATCCTTGTCTACTAAGCTTGGGAGGCTGTAGCAGAAACATATTTTAGAAGAGTTTTAATTTTTAAAAATACTGTTAATGTCTCTTGTTGGAATTTTCAGATAGGTATGTTCCTAATTTGCTAAAGTCCCTAAGATCTCAGAAAGTAGTTTATATTTGTTGTGGAGAAGATCATACTGCTGCTCTTACCAAGGTATTGTACTTCTAAAACTTCTTTATTATTTCTCATAGTAGTTGTTTCATAATGAATAACATTTTCATGGTATTTATATTAAAACTTGAGTGTTATTGATGCCTCAAAAACAATTTATTTTGATAAAAAGACAGACTATTCTCAAAAGTCATTTAACTCAATTTTCAACTTTATGGTGTAAAATGTGATTGTGATATATAATTACATGTAATAATATATTGTTTCTCAGCTTCATAAAAGTACTTGCTTAAATAAAATTTTGAATAAAATGCTTCCTTTTTATTAATAGTTCATCAGGCTTGCTGTGTTATGAGTATCAGTCTTAGTTATACTATACAGTTCTGCCTAATTTCAGTTTCCTTTGTCTTTTATAAGTATTTTATAACAAGGAATAGGGGAAACTGTGTTCCTCTATTACCATAGGCCAAGTTATTGTACAAGCAATTACAATGAACTTTCTTCCATCTTGTCAATTGCTTTAACTCCCGACCTTCTATTTACTTAGGTTTGTGCTAATTCATTGTCAGTACTGCTTAGTTCTGTAGAGAGCAGAGTTAAATGAAAATAAAAATATTAGGAGTATTACTATAGTTTTGCTAATGTAAAGGAACTGACAGGATTGTCATTGGCCAAATTAGAAATCAGTGTTGTTCTTTTTTTTTTGTCCTGGATAGTGGAAGTGGTGAGAAGAAATTAACTTGCAGACTTCAAAATTCTGCTCTCTTTTACTCCCACACTGGAAATTTTAGGATGACAAGATGTAGTCTTGGTCATTATCAGATATAACATTCTCAAGGTACTTAAAGCATGTCATAAAAACCAATTTACAAAAGCTAATTTTCAAATATTTTATATTACTTGCCTTTTTTTTTTTTTATCCCTATCTGGTTGCATCACTGTCTTTTTGGTCTGTTACTTTGCGCTTGGGGGCCTGTGCGCCTCCACACCGTGCAGGTCTGGGACACCTTTTTTCTCTTTTTCTTTTTTTTTTTTACCAGGAGGTCCTGATCAAACCCCAGTCCTCCATGTGGTAAACGGGAGCTCAACTGCTTGAGCCTCAGCTGCTTCCCTACTTGCCTTTTATAGTAAGGAAGTTTTATTCCATCTGCCAATTTTATTATCGCATTTTATTGATTTTATCATTCAAATTACAGATGAAGACATTAAAGTCTTGTTAAATCATGTTGGCAATTACAAAGTTTAGTCATCTCTTATGTCATTGGCATTTGGAATAAATAAGGCTGTAATGAAATAATAGTAAAAGTATTTGATATGGTTTCATTTCTCATGACTAATTTTATGGTAGAAAGTCTGACAAATGTTGACACTTCAAATTTAGTCTTTCAAATTGCCATTTTCTCATGATGGATTTTCATTTATTTATTCAAGCTAATTCTATTTATCTTTTGTGCTGCTTTCTCAGAAGTCAGTAGCTGGCGTTATTTGTTCCCTGGAATTTTTGGACTATGTTATGTTTTAATGAAATTGGGTAGTTTTAAATGTTCCAAAATTAAAAATATTTTATTTTCTCTTCATTTAAGTTAGACTGTAATGCCATGTCTGTATATCTTGCTTTTGTGTTCCTTGAGAGGAAATTGATTTCTTTAAGAAGTAGTTTATTTGTGCAAAATCTACATTTAAAAAATTACGTTATGTTACATTAAGAAAGATTTAAAATTAGACTTGAATAACTGAAAAGGTGTGCCATGTTAATGAATATAAGGACAATATCATAAAGATGGCAAATCATTTCAAGTTCATTTACATATACTCTGTATGCAAAAAACATATACATGTACCTTTTTTAAAAGATCCATCTATCTACCTATCTACCTATCTACCTATCTACCTATCTATCTATCTATCTATCTGTCTATCTATTTATCTATTTATTTCTCTCCCCTCCCGACCCCACCCAGGTAGTCTGTTCTCTGTATCTATTTGCTGCGTCTTGTTTCTTTGTCCACTTCTGTTGTTGTCAGCGGCACGGAATCTGTGTCTCTTTTTGTTGCGTCATCTTGTTATGTCAGCTCTCCGTGTGGGTGGCACCATTCTTAGGCAGGCTGCACTTTCTTTCACTCTGGGTGGCTCTCCTTATGGGGCACACTCCTTGTGCGTGGGGCTCCCCTACATGGGGGACACCCCTGCGTGGCACGGTACTTCTTGCTTGCATCAGCACTGGGAATGGGCCAGCTCCACACCGGTCAGGGAGGCCCAGGGTTTGAACCGTGGACCTCCCATGTGGTAGATGGACGCCCTAACCACTGGGCCAAGTCCGTTTCCCTACACATAACCTTTTGATTTGAAAACTCCACCTCTAAGAATCTGTCCCAGTGATAGAAAATTATGTATACACAAGGCCATTTTTCTGTGGTATTATTATTATTTTTTTATTCCTTCCCCCTTGTGGCTTGCTTGTTGTCTGCTCTCTGTGTCCATTCGCTGCATGCTCTTCTGTGTTTTTACTCGTCTCCCTTTTTTTGCATAACCTTGCTGAGTTGGCTCTCTGTGGCGCTTGTGGGCTGGGCAGCACTTGGCGGTGCTTGCAGTCTGGGTGTCACTCTGTGGCATGTGGGCGAGCTTGCCTTCACAAGGAGGCCCTGAAAAGTGAACCCAGGGCCTCCTATATTGTAGACGGGAGCCCAACTGATTGATCCACAGCTGCTTCCCTCTGTGGTATTATTTTAATAGTAAAAGACCAGAAGAAATCCCGATGTCCATAGCCTAAGTGAATAAAGTATGGAATATCCGTTCATAGTACCATGGACTATAAAATGAATTGAGGTAGATCGCTATATAACACTGTGGAATGATCTCCAGAATATATTAAGTAAAAAGAGCAAAGTCCAAAACAGATGTCTTTTGTGTAAGAAAGGGATAAAATATAAACATATTACATGTTATTTTTATGTTTTTAAAATGCAAGAATAAATACAAATTTGATTTTGGAATCTACTAACTGTTGCACATAATTAAAAAGCAAAATAATATATACATACACATATAGGTATATATTTAAAGTAGTCCTTGAGAATTAAAACAAATAAACGAGCCTAACAAAAACAAGTTATTGGCTCAACTAAAAGAACAGTGATTTTAGGTAAATTAAAAATACTGTATTATACTGTGTATCCCTAGTGGGAAATAGCCCAAAGATGGACTGAATCCACAAAGAAATCTTAAACTGTATTCTGTAGTCTTATTGTTAGTAATAAAATTGGTATTATTAAATTTTCAATATATTACATATAGAGTAGGATAAAGCAAATAAGTAATTTTAACCTATCATTAGAAACTTTTATTTCCAGTTAAAGATAAAAAAGATGTAAAATCATAAATATTAAGTAAAAACCCTTGATTCTTTACTTTGAATCACATGTATCAGTATGAACTCTCAATTTATTTTTCTCCTAAAAAGTGTTTTTTCCTAGTGATAGCCAACTGAAAGGGCCTAGAAGTAATGAACATGTATAACCTTAAAGCAGTGAGCATCCTTGATTGCTTTAGACATGCCAGTAAAGGATCTGGGACTCTTTAGAGAAGAATCTGATTCCATGTCTGGGGCAAAAAAAAAAGGTATAAGATGAGGTTTCGTATTTTGTTGTACAGAAAACAAAGACTACCAGGGTCATGTCAGAAGGACAACTGTTTATGAAAAAGAAATGACTGTAAAAAGTAGAAATACATAAAATATGTAAAAAATCTGTGTGTTCATAATACTCCCCTCTCCCCATACCTATACAAACCAAAGTTCATTGCTTATTTTTGGAGGTTGCTAGGACAACAACTCATTTTTCTAAACATTGGTAAATAATGAGATGGAATCACATTTGTATCCTGGCTTTCATTTGCAAGTTGTATTTCAGGGTAACTTAATAGTTGATGAGGAAAAGTTCTTTTTAGAAGAATTCCAACTAATCTAAAAGAAAAGTCCTCATCCGTTAGAGTTATATGCTGATCAACTTTTGCCACTTGTTGAAATTGAGTGATTGTTACTTGATGGTTCATTGTATTTTCTCTTTACTTTTGTGTATTTGAATATATTCCACAGTAAGTTTTTAAAAGGAAAATCAGTTTCCTTATGTAGCAATATGTAAAAATATTTATGTTATTAAATGATAAAAGCAAGATATAAAATTTACAACTACGAAGAAAGGTTGAAATGGAAAATACTGATTGTAGTTGTATTTCGCATCACTGGTTGCCTTTTTTTTCCCCCTCCGTATATCTTCTAATCCAGTTATGTATTTTTTAAAATTTTGGCATGATATACATAGACTGTGCTGAAGCAACTATATCTTAAAAAATAACTATTTTGTGCCCTCTGATTATCTATACTTTTTTGCAGAGCTTTTGTGTTTAAAGTTGAAAACTGAAGGTTTTATGAAATTTTATAGGTGTGTACTTGGAATTCAACAAGAGTATAATGACAAAGGAAATGTTAATTATTAGTGTATCTTTAGTGATGACTTCAACTAAATATTTTAATTTGATGGGAACATAGCTAGGTGCTTTAAAAATGTGAAAATATTTAGTCTTTAATCTGGAACTTTTTTAAGACATTTTTAACTTGAAAAGTTAGCTGTCATCTGTTAAATTGTTGTTGTTGTTTGTTTTTCACCAGAGGAAGCAGCTTTTATTGATGGGTTGTCTCTACATAACAAAAAGGCTATGTACTCACTTTCAGTTATCCATATCCTTCCAGGATCTCACATAGCTCCATCGGGAGAGGGGCTATAAATTGCCTCTTGGTTTTCCAAGGCCCAAGTCTTTTCTCTCCCAGATTCAGCTCATTAAGAAACTTAGTAGCAATATATATATTTCACAGCAATACCTGCTGCAACTACTTAGTAACTATTAGGGGTAGAGAGGGTTGGAGGGAAGAAGTTAGATGAGTAAAACAAGTGATGCACTACCAAATAGGAAAGGTCCCTCTGTTCTCCCTCAGTGGCTTGACCCTTCATTGGCTGCATTTCTCTTTATGCTGGATCACGCCTTTCTGAATCAGATCCGGGATTTCCACTGCCAGCCTTGGACCAACCCCAGAGCCATGAGACGAGCTAGTCCAAACTTGGGCACATTCCTGGCCCACAAAGGCTTGAAGTGATTGGTCAGGCATATTTTGCCACCCCTGTACATCTTCGCTGTTTTCCATTCAGTTCAGGGACTACAATTTCTGGAGCAGTGGTGGGATATGTGATAGGAATAGCAAACTCAATGTCAAACTCATATTTGAGGACGCCATAGATGTACCAGCATTTTCAAACCACCGGATCCCTTCCTTGTTGGACTCCAGTCGGAGCCAGTCACTGTCTACATTCTTGTTTTTCTCCACATACCAGATAAGAGAGTGATATTAATTATCACTTAATTTGCTGCACCCATATCTCCCGATCTCGGGGTCCAGTGTTAGTCTTTAGCACCGGGATGTCTTGACACGACATGGCGGGTGGCCTTTCCACCATCTTGGACTAGGATGCAAAAACAAAGCTGTTAAATTGTGAAGACAATAGAAGAGGAAAAATTGACTGCATATTAAAAATCCAACTTTTTATCCCTGAAAATGTTACTTTTAAAATTATCACTTCTAACAATATGGGGATTTATCTTTTTTTTTTTAGGAAGGTGGAGTGTTCACTTTTGGAGCTGGAGGGTATGGTCAGTTGGGTCATAATTCAACCAGTCATGAAATAAATCCAAGGAAAGTTTTTGAACTTATGGGAAGCATTGTTACTCAGATTGCTTGTGGAAGGTAAGCTATCATAAAGAATATTTTGATCTTTATAATACTCAAAGTCTTTTAGAGATTAAGAAATTGTTTAGGGATCTGTAATCTGAGGTAAAACATTCTCCCTCACGTGACTGGTTTTCTGCTGAGGAGTCATAGTAACTGAAGCATCTTATTTTATATTGATTATTTTATCTTCCTCTCCTTAAAACAAATTTACCTGAAGCAAGATATAAATAGTGCATATGCAATATTGTATTTATTACATATAGCATCACACTTGAAATTATAGATTGTCCTTTTTCTTTTTTTAATCTTAAAAAATTTTTTTTTTATTTAAAGGATAAGGAAATTGACCAAAAGCAATTAATTGTTTAAGATGTACAATTAGTTTAGTTATTGGTAAAAGTTGAATTGAAATCCTAATCCCCTCATTCCCAGTCCTTGGGAATAAATAGAAGAGGCAAAGCTTTGAAATTGGAGTTTCACTTTTGGTATATTTAATTGGGAAGATTACTTAGTAGCAAAGTGTACTTTTCTTGACCACCAGCTTAATTCTTTTCCACCTTCTATGTATCCCTATACAGTATAGTTTAGTTTTGCCAATCGTTAGCTCCATATGCATAGAATCACTCTGTGAATAATTTCTTTCCTTTCACAACATCATACTTGTCTGATTATCCTTGTTATTGTGTAGCTGTAGTTCACTACCATTAGTTCTCATTGTTGTATTTTATTCAATTATGTGAATATATGATAATTAAAAACTTTTGTGCACTGAAGGACATTATCAGGAAATGAAGGCAGTCTACAGAATGGGCAAGTATAGTTAAATCATATCTCATAAAGATTTAATATCTAGAGTACACAAAGAATTTCTAAAACTCAACAACAAAAAAAGAGTAGCAATCTAATTTAAAAATGGGCAAGGAACTTGAATTGATATTTTTCCAAACAAGATATACAAATAGTCGAAAAGTAAATGAAAAGGTGGTCAAATAACATAATTAGTAATTAAGGAAATGCAAATCAAAACCACAAGAGTTTAATGGTTTTTGCTCATATAGTTAGGTCCTTGATCCATTTGGAGTTGATCTTTGTCTTTTAAATGGATCATTTTGTTAGTTTATTTATATTTTCATAATTACTATTGTATTAGCCAAAGGGGTGCAGATGCAAAGTACCAGAAATCTATTGCTTTTATAAAGGATATTTATTTGGGGTAAAAGCTTACAATTACAAGGCCCTAAAGAGTCCAACTCAAGGTTGCTTTCTCACCAAAGTCTTTTGCTATGTGTTGAGCAAGATGATGGGTGATCTCTGCCTGATCTCTCCTCCCTTCTTCCTCTTAAGTCTCCCTGGGCCCAACTTCTTCCTATCTCAGCTATAGGCTGGTAAAGGGTTAGTCTCTCAGGGCTTCCTGTATCAATCTGGCATAGGGCTTGTTTCTTTTCAGGCCTTATCAGCTTCTCAGCTGTTCTGTTTTCTTCAGCTGTAAACTATCTGGCTCAACTGTCAGTGGGGCCCCAGGAACAAACATGACAGAACTCTTCTTCTGTTTTCATTTCTTCCGGGTCTGTGAAGCTCTCTCTCTTTCTGTGTGTTTTCTCAAGTGAGTGTCCATTTATATCAGCCCACCAAGGGGGTAGGAACTCAACTCTGAGACAGTCCTATTGATGTGGTCGAATCAGAGTCCTGGTCCTAACAGGTAATTTCATCAAGACATGTCAGCTGAATCTAATGCATTCAAAGGTAGATCACACCCAGAGGAACAAATCAATTTGTAAACATAGTTTTTCTTTTTTGGGGGAATTCATAAATAATATCAAACTGCCACACTAATATATTTGGGTTTAAACCTGCCACTCATATTTTGTGCTGTTTGTGCCACCTGTTATTTCAATTTCTTTCTTTTTTGCCTTCCTTTGGATTGATAAATTCCTAATTCACCGTTTTCCTTTTTCCTAATGTGGAAATTATACTTTCTTTTTTAGTGGTTAACCTAGAAATAACAAAATTCATTCGTTTTTTTCTTTTTTGGTTTGTAATTCCACATTTTACTTCTTATAGGATCTAAAAGGCAAATGCATTAAGAGTAATTATAAATCAGTAGTTCTGGGGAGTGGATGTGGCACAAGCATTTGAGCACCTGCTTCCCACTTGGGAGGTCCTGGATTCAGTTCCTGGTGCTTCCTGAAAAAAAAATAAATAAAAGCAAACAACAAGCAAAATAAACAATAAAAAAACCATCTCAGGGAAGCTGATGTGGCTCAGTGGTTAAGTGCCGACTTCCCACATATGCAGTCCTGGATTTAATCCCCGACCCCTGCTACCACGAGTGGAGTGGGGTGGGGTGGAGTGGAGTGGAATGGAACAGTAGTTTGAAATAAAATAAAACATATAAAATAAATAAAGTAATCCTGAATTCAATAAGTATGTAATTTGTGACAAGAACTGCATAGAAGTGTGGGGATAGGGTGGTAAATAGGAATATAGTCTATAATACTATTGAAGTTAAGTTGATATCAAACCAGATATGATGTGGGATGTTAAATTTTAGTCCATGGTAACCACAAAAAAAGCCTCAAGAGACAGAAAGTAGAATATAGATTACAAGGGGCAAGGGCATTCATAGGGGAATTCATGCATAGTGGGTATAGAGTTTCTGTTTGGGGTGATGAGAAAGTTCTGGTAATGGATGTTGGTGAGGATAATAAACATTGTGAATGTGATGCAGCCTACTGAATGGCATGCGTGGGAGTGGTTGAGATGGGAAAGTTTATGTTGTATATATGTTTCCATAATTAAAGAAAGAACAACTAAAGAGAATATTCATTCTTAATTTACATTAATCTCTATTTTTTTCCTTTTTCCAGGCAATATAAGGACTCAATTTACCCTACCAACTTTTCATTTTATATATATCTTTAATCCCACAAGAATATTGTTTCATATCATCAGTATACATTTAGAATTGCCTATATATTTACCACTTCTTGTGTTCTTCATACCTTGCAACTGGTATCATTTTCCTTTTATCTGACGAGCTTCTGGAGTTTGTTTTGGTGTGGATCTTTAGATGGTACACTCCTTTTGTATATCTAAGAATATCTTTATTTCACCTTCATTCTTGCTTGATATTTTTTGTTGGAGATAGAATTTTAGCTTGGCAATTATTTTTATTCAGCACTTTGAAGATAATATTCCATTGTATTTTGGCTTTGATTATTGCTGTTTATAAGTCAGCTGTTAGTCATTTTGTTGTTTATTGAGTGTAATCTCTTTCTCTAGCTGATTTTATAAAAAAAAGATTTATTTATTCCCCCCTCCCCCCCAGTTGTCTGCTCTCGGTGTCCATTTGCTGTGCGCTCTTCTGTGTCTGCTTCAGTCCTTATCAGCGGCACAAGGAATCTGTTTCTTTTTGTTGTGTCATCTTGTGTCAGCTCTCCGTGTGTGTGGCACCATTCTTGGGCAGGCTGCACTTTCCTTCGCGCTGGGCGGCTCTCCTTATGGGGCGCACTCCTTGTGCATGGGGCGCCCCTACGCGGGGGCACCCCTGCATGGCACGGTACTCCTTGCGCGCATCAGCGCTGTGCATGGGCCAGCTCCACACGGGTCAAGGAGGCTTGGGGTTTGAACCGCGGACCTCGCATGTGGTAGGCAGATGCCCTATCCATTGGGCCAAGTCTGCTTCCCTCTCTAGCTGATTTTAAGATTTATTTCTATATTCTATTTTTCACCTTTCCCCCCACATCCCCCCTCCCCCACCCCTGAAATGACTCCCTTGTATGTCTGTTCATCTTTAGGAGGCACCAGGAACTAAACCTGAGACTTCCCATATGGGACGCAAGGGCCCAATCGCTTGACCCACTTCTATTCCCTGCTGGTTGCAACAACTGCTTGTTTGTTTTTTTTTAATTAAGATTTATTTTTATTTATTTTTCTCCCTTTTCCCCCCACCCCCCATTGTCTGCTCTCTCTGTCCATTCACGGTGTGTTTCTCTGTGTCCGCTTGCATTCTCGTCAGGTGGCACCAGGAATCTGTGTCTCTTTATTGTGTCATCTTGCTGCGTCAGCTCTCTGTGTATGTGGTGCCACTCCTGGGCGGGCTGTGCATTTTTTGCATGGGGCATCTCTCCTTGCGGGGTGCAAGCTGGGGTCACCCCTGTGTGGCATGGCACTCCTTGTGTGTGGCAGCACTGCATGTGGGCCAGCTTACCACACAAGCCAGGGGGCCCTGGGTAGAAAACCCTGGACCTCCTGTACGGTAGGTGAATGCTCTTATCAGTTGAGCCATATCTGCTTCCCAACAACTGCGTGTTATGGCTTCTGTTCATCCTCTTTAGGAGGCACTGGGATTTGAACCTGGAACCTCTCATGTGGGAGGCAGGCACCCAATTACTTGAGCCGTATCCACTCCCCCTCTCTGTCTAGTTTTGTTATCTTTTGTCGATATATGGATATCCTTTTGTCTTATAGAACTTCTTGAATCTGTTCAAAAATAGTTTTCATAAGTCATGGGAAATTCTCAGCTATTATCTTTTCAGGTAAAACGTCTCCTTTTTCTCATGGAGCTCTGATTAGAGTATATACGTATATTAAATCTTTACATCCTATCCTGTAGCTTTACTCTTTTCTCTATTTTGCACTTTTTTCTTTTTTGGTTCTCCTCTGCTGCCTCCTTGATTTTTTTTTTTTTTTTTTAAGATTTATTTTTTATTTCTCTCCCCTTCCCTGCCCCTCTCCCCAGTTGTCTGCTCTCTATGCCCGTTTGCTGGGTGTTCTTCTGTGTCCACTTGCATTCTTGTCAGTGGTACCAGGAATCTCTGTCTCTCTTTGTTGCATCATCTTGCTGCATCAGCTCTCCATGTGTGTGGCATCACTCCTGGGCAGGCTGCACTTTTTCTTTGCACTGGGCGGCTCTCCTTACGGGGCGCACGCCTTGTGCGTGGGACTCCCCTATGCGGGGCACATACCTACATGGCACTCCTTGCACACATCAGCACTGCGCGTGGGCCAGCTCACCACACGGGTCAGGAGGCCCTGGGTTTGAACCCTGGTTGGTGAATTCTCTATCCATTGAGCCAAATCTGCTTCCCTTGATTGTTTTTATGATTACCTAAATAATTATTCCTCTATATCTATAGGTTAAAATCCATCTTTGAGATCTAGGTTTTGGTTATTGTGGTTTTTTCAATTCTAGTATTCCTTACTGCTTCTTTTGAAAATCTGAAATGCTTTAATTCTTTTAATATTTCCAGTTCTGTAGTCATTTTCCAAGCTTCACTTTTTCCCTTTGGACATTAAAACTGTTATTACACCTAGTTGTTCTAGAATCTTGTGTTTGATAATTCCAATATCTGAAATCTTTGGGAATCTATTTCTTTTGTTCTTCTAAATTTTGTTTATGGTGTCCTGTTTCTTTGTATGTCTCATTTTGTGTGTGCTTGACAGTGTTATTGAAAAATTATTTATAGAAATGATATGATAAATCTTTTTCCATGTGTGGATCAGTATCTATTATAAAAGGTAAATAAAAGCTGAACATACCACTGAACCAAGAGTGTTTGCTATCAGAAACTTGTTCAGACTTGTAAAGAAGTTATGCATGAATATATATTCCCTAGATTTTAGAGAGTTCATGTTTTCTTGTTTATCCCCTTCATGCATAATTCATTTAAAGACTATAAAACATTATTTTTAGGTAATGTTCTTTTTTTTTTTTTTTCAGATAAAGTATTTCACCAGTTGCTTGTGAAATATCACACAAGTTATTTAATGTCGAATATTCAGTTTTGCAGTTTTGCTAAAATGTACATGCTTTGAATACTCTTAGCTTTATAAACATGGCTCTTCCCAGCAGTTTTATGCATTTAACTATTGGACTAGCAGAAAGTTTTTCATTTATATATAGAGTGAGATCTAAAGACTCACCTTTAGAAGGCATGTTGGTAGGTATCTTGACCAGTTTGATTTCCAAGTGGTCAACACTTTAACAACTATACATTAGTTTCTTATTGAGTAATTGTTGAAACCTCCTAAAGGAAGCAGTTGAGAAACTCTAGAATATGAATCTAGCAAGGAGATGATCCAAAAACAAAGTTTCAAAGTCTAATACCACTTAATATTATAGTGTCTTCGAGCTACTATGTCAAATGTAGAACTTAAGATAGTTGGTCTTTCATTGACTTTTAACCCTGACTTTGTGCTATAATCACTTGGAGATTTAAAAATATATTTATATATTGTTTTCTAGGCTCAGTCCTAGTTTTTCATTCCCTTTGACCTGAGGGATTTCTGAGATTATAAGAAATTATAGGGAAGTGGACTTGGCCCAATGGATAGGGAGTCTGCCTACCACATGGGAGGTCTGCAGTTCAAACCCGGGGCCTCCTTGACTGGTGTGGAGCTGGCCCATGCACAGTGCTCATGCGCGCAAGGAGTGTCCCACCACACGGGGGTGTCCCTGGGGGAGCAGGAAGAGCAGAGAAATAAATGAAAAATAAATCTTAAAAAAAAAAAAAATTATAATTATAATCTAAGACATTAACACAAAGTAGGCCTGGGATGGTATATATGTATTATTTTCCACAATATATATAGGGTTTTTAATGAAATAAAAGACCAGCAGATACAAGGGGGAAAATCCTTATGGAAATTGGGGAAAAAACCATATTTATTGAAATAAATTCTATGGGTAGGTAAAATAGTTGTTTGGGCACATTGCTAAAGGAAAAAATAGTAAATTAAAAGATCCAAGAAAATTACTCACCAGGGGCATGGAGACTAAGAGAAAGAAATATGAGAGTTTAAGAGACTTGAGGAATATATTAGATAGGTCCAACATTTTTCTAGTATTCTTACAGAAGAAAAGGATAGAATAAATAGGAAAGAGATAATATTTACAGAAATAATGGTTTAGAATCTTTCAGACTTAAGACATAAAACTTTAGATTGAGGCCTGTACTAGCTAATCACAAGCTCTTCTAAACATACAGTAGTGAAACCTTAGAGGAAATTGTGTAGAATAGATTCACTAAGAGTAGCTTGGTAGATCTTCCCCTTCCTTTTGTGGCTCCTTTTATGGCTCTTTTTGTGGCTTACACCATAGTACCTTCAGAGAAGTCTGGGTATAATACATATAGTGATTAGTTTCTTCAGAATAAAGGAACATTGTTTCTATTATAAATTTGTATATATGCTAGACCTTCTGATTTGTAGTAGATTATTTACCTGATTCTTAGCCTAAATTTTTGTGTGGGACCAAGTTGGTGGGCCTTCATATGCTATAAATACTATGCTAGAACCTTTCAGAGAGGAAAGAGGAGTGGAGAGCTTACTTGGGCAGCATATTTGGATCCTACCTCTGGTGCTGATGCATCTATTTTAAGGAGGTCCAGGGTAGATCTGAGCCTTTTAATATTTGGACATTTGTAGAAAATTTCTGGGCCATGCTTATGTTCTGCAGAGCTTATTCATTCTAGAATAAGGCTGCTAATAAATACTTTGTACAGCAATTTTAGAACTGTAATGGTTTAATTAATTTATTAAAAGAAGAATTATACAGTTAATATTTGCTATGCTTTTCTAAATGTATGTTACTGGGAAGGTAACATTAAATCCAAGGTTTTCTATTATTTTACTCTAGGCAGCACACTTCTGCTTTTGTTCCTTCATCAGGACGAATTTATTCTTTTGGACTTGGTGGTAATGGGCAGCTGGGAACTGGTTCAACAAGCAACCGGAAAAGTCCCTTCACTGTAAAAGGAAATTGGTTTCCTTATAATGGGCAATGTCCACCAGAAATTGGTGAGTTCTGTTGTATTAAAATTTTGTTACACAAATTAAAGTTATTAAAATGTTTCTTTTAAGAAGCTTTCTGTGTTTGAAAGAATTCCAATATACGTTATTATGTAAAATAATAAAATGCAGAAGGTGTGTTTGTTTGCTTTATTTTTGCATAAGGAAAATCTGGGTAAATAAAGTAATAAAAGTGATTTCTGGGGTGGGTCATATGGACAGTAGCTAGATAACTAGTGAGGGAATTTTAATTTTATACTATTTTCTATTATTTTGAAATTTGAACCATATGAATATATCGCCTATTCAAAATATTGATTTTTAAAAATTTTGCTTTTTGCATTCCTGATGCTCTAGCCAAATCTGTAGTTTATTTTTTTATTATTCTTTGATTTTTTTCCTTGACATTAATTTATGACTTTAAGATTTTGAAATCTTCTAATGTTATCTCATTTGCTTCTTTGACAATCTTGCAACCAAGGTGTATTTTCCTTTTCATATTTTTTACCATTCTAAACTATTTCTCAGAATTGTTTTCTCATTTATTTTATGATTTTCTTAGGGATTTTTCTTGAGTTATTGATCTTGAGTTAGGATGTGAAGAATCACATGGGCTTGTAAGGTCAGACTTGATAACCATTAGCGAAAACCACAATCCTTGATTTTCTGTAATGTAATGTAAAACTTGAGCCTTTATTCACAGTGATAAGCATGGTATGAAGGTTGTTGTTTGAAAAGGTCCATAACTGTTTATTTATAGTTCTTTTATTTTTTTTTATTTTTTATTTTTTTAAAGATTTATTTTTATTTATTTAATTCCCCTCCCCTCCCCCGGTTGTCTGTTTTCTGTGTCTTTTTGCTGCGTCTTG
The DNA here is from genome assembly GCF_030445035.2 of Dasypus novemcinctus. Lineage (NCBI taxonomy): Eukaryota > Metazoa > Chordata > Mammalia > Cingulata > Dasypodidae > Dasypus > Dasypus novemcinctus. Next base: position 76,919,216 of record NC_080678.1, on the reverse strand, counting down.
TTTCTTTGTCCGCTTCTGTTGTCGTCAGCGGCAAGGGAAGTGTGGGCGGCGCCATTCCTCGGCAGGCTGCTCCCTCCTTCGCGCTGGGCGGCTCTCCTTATGGGTGCACTCCATGCGCGTGGGGCTCCCCTACGCGGGGGACACCCCTGTGTGGCAGGGCACTCCTTGCGCGCATCAGCACTGCGCATGGGCCAGCTCCACACGGGTCAAGGAGGCCCGGGGCTTGAACCGCGGGCCTCCCATGTGGTAGACGGACGCCCTAACCACTGGGCCAAAGTCCGTTTCCCAGTTCTTTTATTTTTAAAGAAGCTTTAGATTACATAAATATTACATTGGAAATGTAGGGGATTCCCATATATTTCATCCCTCCCCTGGTCCGTAGTCTTTTTATTGTGTATATAGTGAGGATTGGAGGAGGGCAGTGTGTAATCAAAAGTGTGTTTCAGGAAACAGACTTGGCCCAATGGATAGGGCATCTACCTACCACATGGGAGGTCCATGGTTCAAACTCTGGACCTCCTTGACCTGTGTGGTGCTGGCCCATGTGCAGTGCTGATGCACGCAAGGAGTGCTATGCCACGCAGGGGTGTCCCCCTCGTAGGGGAGCCCCACACTCAAGGAGTGCGCCCTGTAAGGAGAGCCGCCCAGTGCGAAAGAAAGTGCAACCTGCCCAGGAACTTTGCTGCACACACGGAGAGCTGACACAACAAGATGACACAACAAAAAGAAACACAGATTCCCGTTGCTGCTGATAAGGATAGAAGCGGTCACAGGAGAACACACAGCAAATGGACACAAAGAGCAGACAACTGGGGGGGGGGGGAATAAATAAATAAATCTTTTAAAAAAGTGTTTATCAGTTATGCTTATATTAGCAAAGATCAGGGCATAATCTTACCATTTTTTTCTTGTTTTGATTTTGTGCCTTTGGCTTCAGAATATGGTTTGTTCTCTTTTGGTTACTCCTAGGTTTGGAACACACATTTACTTTAGTAGTATTGCTATTTTTCTCTCTTTTTTTTTTTTAAAAGAGTTTTTAAAATTTAATTAAAATTTATTTAGGAGGTGCTGGGATTGAACCTGGGGCCTCATACATGGGCGGTAGGCGTTCAGTCACTGAGCTACAACTGCTTCCCTCCTATTTCTTGTGTTCTTATTGGCATGTATGTGTTTCATCATATTGACTTCTTCCCCAAAAGGCACTGCTAATAATCTAATAAACATATTTTGTAGTTTTAAGCAGCATGACTACTATAAGGAATCATTTATCTTGCCTTGAAATAATTTGCATGAAAATGGTAAAGGAAATGTAGTATTAATTATCAGACATTTTAGCTATAATTTAATGATAAGCATTTTGTATTATACTAGAGATGTAGGACAGAAACTAGTTAAATGTGAATTTTCATACTAATTGCTTAAGGATTGCAATTTGGGGTTTGTAGTTTTAGCATTTTAAAAATTATTTTCAAAACATAACCGAAATTCACTGTAAATTGAAGAAATGGGACTAAATTACAGTGGGGAAAAATGAGTTCATCTAAGGGTAATTGTTTTTTTTTTTTAAGATTTATTTTTTATTTATTTCTCTCCCCTTCCACCCCCCCATCTGCTCTCTCTGTCCATTCGCTGTGTTCTTCTGTGTCTGCTCCCGTTCTTGTCAGTGGCACCAGGAATCTGTGTCTCTTTTTGTTGTGTCATCTTGCTGCATCAGTTCTCTGTGTGTACGGCGCCACTCCTGGGCAGGCTGCACTTTTTCACGTGGGGCACACTCCTTGCGTGTGGGGCTCCCCTATGTGGGGACACCCCTGCGTAGCATGGCATTCCTTGCGTGTGTTAGCACTGTGCGTGGGCCAGCTCACCACACAGGTCAGGAGACCCTGGGTTTGAACCCTGGACCTCCTACACAGCAGGTGGACGCTCTATCAGTTGAGCCAAATCCGCTTCCCAGGAATTGTTTTTTAATAACGGAGAGCTCTATCCAGAATTGAAATCTATGATAAGCAGAATAATGCTCCTCCCCCCCCCCCCCAGTTGTCTGTATCCTAATCCCTGGAACTTATAAATAGGTTACCTTACATGGGAAAAGAGGCTTTCGAGATCTGGTTAGGTAAAACTTTAAAATGGAGAGATTATCCTGGATTACCTGGGTAGACCCACTGTAATCATAGGGATCCTTAAAAGTGTGAAAGAGGGAGCCAGAAGAAAGAGTTAAGACGGGGAGGTATGACTATAGAAGAAAGATTAGAAAGATGCAATATTTCTGATTTTGAAGGTAGAGGAAGTGGGCCATAGGCCAAGGAATATGGGTAACCTCTAGAAGCTGGAAAAAGAAAAACAAATTCTTCAGTAGGGCCTCCAGAAGAGAATGCAGCAGACCTGGCTACACTTTGATTTTTAGCCCTGTGAGACCCATGTCAGACTTAAATAACTGTAAGATAACTTCCTGAGTTTGTGGTAATTTGCTGCAGCAGTGATAGAAGCACATAAACACTTATTTTATAGTATGACCAAATGGTTATGTCGCTCATAATCAAGATTTAGACTTTTTTTTAAATAAAATAAGCATAACCTAAAATTCATCATTTTAACCATTTTAAATTGTACAACTTAACAGCATCCATGACATTCACAATGTTGTTCGTCCACCACCTCCATCTAGTTCCAAAACATTTTTAATCACCCCAGAGGAAAAGCCTGTACCCATCAAGCTGCTACTCCCCATTTCCCTCATCTCTTTCCCCTACCCTGACCTTGGCAACTACCAGTCTGCTCTCTACCTCTGTGGATTTACCTATTTTGGATATTTCATAAAAGTGGTATCATACAAAAAGTGACCCTTTGTGTCTGACCTCTTTTACTTAGCATGTTTTCGAGGTTCATCCACATTGTATTATGTATGAATACATTCTTTTTTTGGTTTATATGCCATTTTCTATTATTTAGAGAATATTTTGAATTGTTTCATTGTATAGATGCACAGCATTTTGTTTCTTGGTTCATCCTTTAATTGACATTTGGGTTGTTTCTACCATTTTGATGTTGTGAATAATGGCTTGCTGTGAATATTCCTGAACAAGTATATGTTTGAACACGTTTTCAGTTCTTTTGGGTATATACCTAACTTTTTAAGGAATCACCGAATTGTTTTCCATAGCAGTTGTACCATTTTACATTTCCACCAGCAATGTATGAGGGTTCCAGTTTCTCCACATCCTTGTCAATGTATATTTAAAAAAAATTTTTTTTAGATTGTAGCCATTCTGGTGGTTATGACATGGTATCTCTTGGTGGTTTTGATTTCCCTAAAGACTAATGATGTTGAGCCTCTCTTCTTTGGAGAAAAGTGATTTCTTTTTTTAATTGTACAAGATTGTTCATAGCAGTTTTGTTCATGATAACTAAAAAAATATAAATAACCTAAATAGTCTTTTAATATGTAAGTGAATAAATATGCGCTACAGATTAGAAAATTTCTCCACAATAACAAGTGTAATCAAAGAAGTTAGCTAGAATGCTACAGAGAGACAAATAAATGGAAAATGTATAAGAGGTAAAAAAGACATGAATAGTAGAATGAGAAGGTATATTATTTGCTTAATTTGAATCTTTTGCCTATTTTTTAATTCTTTTTTTGTTTGTTTTTTGTTTTGTGTTGTTAGATTTCTTTATTCTGGATACTAGATTCTTATCAGATATATTATTTGCAAATATTTTCTTCCATGGTTGTCTTTTTACTTTCTTGTTAAAGGGTTAGGCTTTTACCTCAAGTTAGGGCTCTGCTACAAAGTTCAATTTACATATGCAGTAGGAGAAGTACATTGAACTTAAATGCGTGGCCCTGACAGGAGGAATCCAGGAGAAGAAGGCTACTGGATACAGAAGCACTGAGATGGAAAGAGAATGATTTTTTTCTTAACAGAATTCAAGTTGGCTTGGGAAGCAAAAAGAAGTCAAGGAAAAAAGTACAAAGTTTAGTATGATTTAAGTATAATTTAATGGAGATTTACTTTTCCATTTAATATAACGTATTTATTTAATCCATTAGGATGACTTTCTCACATGCTTTTACAAATCCTTTGGTGCTTGAGGCTTGTTTGAAGATTACTGATTTTATTTTGTTTTTCCTTAGAACTTCAGTATGGTGCAGAGGAAACCCATGTTATCTTGTATTTTTGTTACGAATTCCAATCACTTAATTTTTTTAAAAACATGATTTAATATGTATTATATAGAAAATATTTTTGGTGAACTTAAAATATACTTCCAATAGTTTCCTTTTTTCTGTGTAATTTTATAGCCAAGGTTGAAAGGTTAGATGTTAAATGGATTTAATGCATGTCCACACAAAATTTCAATGCATTTTTTAAAAAAAGAACTAGATAGAATTATTCAAAAGTAATGAGAATAATTGATAGGTTTAAAAAATATGTTAAAATAAATATATATTGTTAAAGGATAATTTTTTACATTGATAATTCTGTATTTCTCAAGTATAAATTCTGTATTTCTCAAGTATAAAACGAATGTTTGTCAAAGATTTTTTAACTTATTAATTAATGAGGAAATAAAATATTACAGCTGGTTCAGAGGAAAATTCAAAGACTACACATATATAGGTAAAAAAGGAATTCTGAAATGATTTTGGAAATAGATGCAAAACTGGCTTTTTCCATAGGGGAAAGGAAATCATTTGTCTCTCAACCACAGAATTCATTGGATTGCTATCAGTTAGCTACAATTTACAGAATTACATATAACTTACGGAAAATGAAAGTTGGGAGATAATCTTGAAAGGTGCTTTAATCAGGGACACACAGTAATTTTTTTTTCCTATTTCAGAGTCTTCACAATTTTTTTCCTGACAGTATTTTGTAAAGAGTAAGGAGAAAATGAACTAGCTCTACTAGATGTGACAGCTTTTATTATAAAATTATAACAATTAAATCAGGTTATTGATGTATGAATAGACGTTCACATCACTGTAACTTAATGGAAAGTCCAGGTTAAGAAAAATCAATGGATAGGGATTGCATCTAGGTTTTGTTTCAAAGTTCAGACTCCAGGTGACTGGTGATGGCTGCTTGGAGATAATGTATTGAGAAAGACTTTTAGGATACTTATTGAGTGAAGAGAGAGTACTAAGATTGTTTATAGTTGAGTATTCCAGCTGGGAGAGGTAGCCCCTTTTCTATAAACTTTTTAAAAAGTGATCACTAATCTAGAGCAGGGGGGAGAATTCAACACACAAAAATTGCATGTGTGGGGGGAGTGGGGTAGGGAGAGTCAGTTTTTTATCCTAACCTCAAAATATATACTAAAATTAAGTGTGAAAAGTTCTTCTGACAGTTAAGAAAATCTGTGATTTGAGGGTGGGAAAGTTTCAGCATAAGAGAACGTCATCATAATGAATTAGATAAATACATTAGATTAAATGGAAAAGTAAATCTCCTGTATTTCAAAACATGAAGAGAATTAAGTAAATAATTATTTGGGAGAAATATTTGCACCAATATAACCTAAGGCTAATAACCTGAATATCCAAAGTGCTTATACATGTTGATAAGAAAAGCAGTGAGATGACTAGTAGATAAGTGAGATAAACATTAAGACACTTAATAAACACCTAATAGCTAAAGGAGACTAATGGAAATTCCCAAAAGAGGAAATTCATTTTAATAAGAAACATGCAAAAATTATTATCCCCTTTAGTATCAAAGAAATGTAAATGTAAAAAATAAGAGAGAGGTAGTAAATAGAAAGGATCAAGCCTTAAACCTTTTCTACAACAGTATAAACCACACAGTAGATAAGGGGGAGTTAATGGCCTAGATGAAGGAATTCTAGCAATACATTTTTTAAGCAGTGAGCATCAATGGCTGCTAATATCACAAAAAGGAACTCAACCATATGTAATATAAATCTTAAGGAAGAACATTCCCTCACCCCCTAACTATGTAAGAGTTTTACCAAAATAAACTGATCGAAGCCTCTCTAGATCCATCTACCAATTTATTAGAAATACAGATTCCAAATGTTGAGAGAAGCCCATGGCAATAAGATCAGCAAAATCTAGTTTTTTAGGAAGACTTACAGGACAGAATGGGCTTGGCAAATTTTTTGTAGTAGTAATTAAAAGGGAATTAAGGAAAGCGGACTTGGCCCAATGGACAGGGCGTCTGCCTACCACATGGGAGATCCACGGTTCAAACCCCGGGCTTCCTTGACCCTTGGGGAGCTGGCCTATTACAGTGCTGATGCGCACAAGGAGTGCCGTGCCACGCAGCGATGTCCCCCGCGTAGGGGAGCCCCACATGCAAGGAGTGCGCCCCATAAGGAGAGCCGCCCAGCGTGAAGGAAAGTGCAGCCTGCCCAAGAATGGCACCGTACATAAGGAGAGCTGACCAACAAGATGACGCAACAAAAAGACACAGATTCCTGGTGCCGCTGATAAGGATAGATGTGGTCAGAGAAGAGCACACAGTGGATGGACACAGAGCAGACAGCTGGGGGGAAGGGGAAGAGAAATTTTAAAAAAAGAATTAAGCATACCAACTTCTGGTACCCAACTCTTAGCCCACAGATACCCATCCATGTACTATAGGTTAATCATCCCTCTTCCTGAGAACTATATGGGGGAGATTTTTAAAATAAATGAATAGCTTTGTACTATATCTTTTCAGGGAATGAACACTTTTATGTAGACTTGTGTGAATGGGTAGAGAATAACTTTAAGTCTTATGGTTAACATATTTAATGTTTTAAACTTCCCATACATTCTGTTATTAAAGTTGTTTAGGCTTTAGGACATTCTCGTGACCTGTGGAAAATTTGATCATATTAATGTTCTGATTTCTGCGTCCCTCATTATTAGTATGTTCTAAATTAGATTAATATTCTCTTATATTGTACATTCATATTAAATACTTATATTGCATCCCTTTATAAATAATAAAACATTATCTTAGGGAGTAATAAGGAAATTCCTTGAAAAGAACTAACAATTCTGTAGTATCCATGGTCACAAATAATATAAGATGAAGAATTAGTCAACTGAGAGATGTGGGGGTCAGAAGTGGGGTGACAGAGATGGATTGTATTTGGGACAAAACACCCTTAAATTACATTTAAAGTATGAAAAGGAGCTTTTGTACTCTGCTACCTCTGAATACTGGCCCAGCAGCATTTTTTGGTAACAGTTTAATAGATCTTCCTGGTTTGGGAGTAGAAGAGGAAAAGAAAGACCTTTCAAACATCTTTTTCAAGGAACTTCTTTACTCCTAACTAAATATGCTTATTAAATTTTATATGTTTGGGTCTGATTTGCTTATTGCTGAATAGCTGTCAACAGAGCCATGTGTATTGTCTTTATTTTATATCACTATATTGAAAGAGAAAATATTTTGCATTATGAAATATCTACTCAAGTGTTAACATTCATTTATTGTCTTTTTAAGAATGAGTATTCTTAGTTTTTATATTATTCACTGAATTTTTACATCATCATCAGTTTGAGCTGATATGTATTAAAATAATAGACCCTGGAAAACACCATTTTTTTGTGCATGCCAGAAGAAGGGATTGTAAACTTACCAAATGATTCTCATTTAGTATACTTCACTTTGTCAGTCTCATCCCCATAGCACTTAGAATATTTCAAGTTAGGTTATAGCAAGTAGTCCGTGAATAAGAGGTCTGATTAAGTTAGATGATTCAGAGAAAATCTAAAAGCAATAATTAATGCTGTGAAAAATATTATGTACATCTTGGGTTTTAATTTTTTGCATTTCATTTTTATTACAGATTGTGAAGAATATTTCTGTGTAAAAAGAATTTTCTCAGGTGGAGATCAAAGCTTTTCACATTATTCTAGTCCTCAGGTAATAATATCATATAATAATTACTAAGCCCAAGTAATTTTAAAGAATTTTTAAAACCCATTTTTGGAGACATTTTTTATATGTTACAGGCTGAATGTTTATATGCTTAAGGCTTAATTGCTTTGAAAATTTTTTCCCTCAAGTCTGCAAAAGAGAATTTTTGTCTGATTCATTTGATAAATTTTTGTTTCAGGTGTTCAGTAGCGATTTACTTCTGTTAAAAAAACAAATACATGGTGGGATGGCAAGTCTTGGTTTTAAGTTATATATATATTATCTTCTTTCCAGTTGATGATTCTGCTTATTTTAAAATTTAGAATTGTATGCCATCAGATGACTTTAGATATCCTGATCCTTCAAAGCAGATCTGGACTGTAAATGAAGCTCTTATTCAAAAATGGCTGAGCTACCCCTCTGGAAGGTTTCCTGTAGAGATAGCCAAGTAAGGAAGATGTTTTACTTACAAATACACAAACCAATCCTTAATCTCTTGGTTTCCCCCAAAAGTAGAGCAACCTTTTCTTGTCGTTTTTTTTGTTGTTTTGTTTTTTCATTTAAATATCACTTTACCAAATGGTTTATGCAAAAGAAGTTTAAATGTCTAAAATTTCCATAAAAATCCATGTTTAAAGATCTCATTTGAATTCATATAAGTTGTAATTATTTCATACACATCAAGATAAATGATAATTTAAATGATAATTTAAAATAACATACCACTTCAGGGTAGGATTGGAAATGTTTTTTCTGGCTTCATAATGGTCATTGTCTTTTAACACAGTGGGAGAATATGAGTATTATTTCTTTGTTGGATATTTTGCTTCTAGATTAATTTGTATTAGTACTTAGGATTTGTTTGGTTTATTTTTTTGTTGGTGTTGGTATTTGGGGTGGCTGTATTTGATAGGCTGGGTTTTGTTTTTTTAATTATAGATTGTTTCCCAAACTAAAATGTTACTGAAAAACCCAAAGAAGAGGCTTCAAAAAATAACGTCCCAGATTACCACTTAAAGAATTTAAAAAATAAAACATGCATATTTATGTAAAAAATAAAAAAATTAATACCTGCATATTAGTTTGATGAATCCGAAGGATGGCAGTAATGTTTGAGAAAGTATAGGCTAGACATTAATACTTCTATCAAGAATTATTTAAGTAGTCTTTACTAACGTAAATAATTCTCATTTCTATTAAAAAGAGAAAGCCCAACAGTTAAATTTTTAATTTTGTGATTTTTGGATTTTTAATTTTTTTAGTGAGATAGATGGAACATTCTCTTCCTCTGGTTGCCTAAATGGAAGCTTTTTAGCTGTTAGGTAAGTGTTAATTCCGTAGTATGCTGCAATTTTCAAATTTATTGTATTAAATAAGATTTGAAATAACTTGGGGTTGAATTTTTAAATTTTTATTATTTTCTTTTTTAGCAATGATGATCACTATAGAACAGGGACCAGATTTTCAGGGGTTGATATGAATGCTGCTAGGCTTTTATTTCACAAACTTATACAACCTGATCACCCTCAGATTTCTCAGCAGGTTTGTTTTTTAAGTATTTTATGTTTATGTCATGTGCCTCATATAAGTTTTCATTTCCATGTTGTTATATACATTTATATCCTAATTTATCTTATAGTTTCGGTGAATCACTATGATGTACTTTATGTGATTTTTGTTGAATGTAGTAATAATAGAATTAAAATATAGTTTCATATTAAAACATTGTAATTTAGCTGTGAAATATCTTGAAATCTTTACAAATGTTTTTAGCAGAACCATTTTAATTACTTAGCATTACTGTGTTGGTTAAGTGTTTAGCTATAGAAGTTGAAAGTTTAAATTGAGAATTGAACACAAGATTTTTAAAAACAGCAGTGCTCAGGCTTAAATTTTCATTTTGTTCCAAATTACATTCATTTCAAGACGTTATCTTTTCTCCTTCTTGTTCTTCACTATTTAATGTTTGCTTTGTACAAGATTTGCTTTTCCTTTTTTCTTTTTGGAAAGTGTATTTATTGTTAATGAAGTGTTTTTACTTTTTGTCAAAATATAGGTTGCAGCTAGTTTGGAAAAGAATCTTATTCCTAAACTGACTAGCTCCTTACCTGATGTTGAAGCTTTGAGGTTTTATCTTACTCTACCAGAATGTCCCCTGATGAGTGATTCCAACAATTTCACAACAATAGCAATTCCCTTTGGTACAGCTCTTGTGAACCTAGAAAAGGCACCATTGAAAGTACTTGGTAAGAATTTTAATATATATATTTTTTTCTTTTGAAACTTTTCTGTTTAAATGAAAGTGCCCCTAAATTCTTTTTTGCTGTTTAAAATTTTGCTGCACTGCTCGTCATTTTCTTAGAGAAAAATAAACTTGTTTTTTTTTTTTTCTTTTGTTGCTCTTTCTACTGATCTGAGGCCAGATATTGGAGTCGTTAGAGGTGTATGTTAGCTATTTGAATTTTAGTGAAACACAACATCAGGGACAGTATCAAGAAAGATAAAAACTGTTTCCCATACTCCTGTCCCTTATCCCCTCCAGAGTTACCTTGCTGTTAAAGAAATAAAGGAGGAGGAACAATTAAAACTAAACATACATGGCACATGGCTATTAAATCTTCTTTGAACCCTGATGTCAGCCTTGTGTTTTCCTCACTTGTTAATCTTCTGATGTTTGATATTATTTCTCTGCATGGAGCTGAGATTGTACTGCTCATGTGATTTTTTTGGCTCTGTGTCTTTGGTCTAAACTTTTCTCACTTTGAGTTTTCTCCTTGGATGGATTCCAGCTCTATCTCCTGGCCTTTATAGTTTCTTGCTACGTTTAAATCAATTCTTTCCTTCCTAATAGGATTTGTCAGCTAGATGGAACTGAGATATATAAAGTCAGGACATCAAGTTTTAGGCTAAAGATGACTGGAGAAAGCAATAGGCAAGAGGAATCTGAGAGAATTAGGAAGTAAAAGAAGAGTAAAACAGGGACTCACAAAAAAGGATTGCTTCCTGCTGACATATGTTTTTGTATTCTTTCTACCCGCTTCATAGGACTGTATTATTTACTAATGTTAAAATTACAAATTGTGAATATGGGGGAGAAAAGGCATATTATGTTTTACATGAGTACCTTGCATTTTAAATGTTGCTTCCCAATATTTCAGTTTTATCTGAAGTGAACTTCACTTAAAGTTTTAAGATAAAACTTTAAAAGCTCCTTATATATTAGAGTAATATAATTTTAAAGTATGTCCTGCTTAAAATTAAAGTTCTCATTTCTGAAGTACATTTTTATAACTGGTTTTAATATTCGGTATACTGGTGAACTTTTAATATAACATAGGAAACCAAGAATGTAAATTAAATAGGTCTTTCATACTTTCTCTTTGAGCTTTTAGGACATGTATGCCTTAACTTGGGGGAGGGTGTCTTTAAACAAATGTTAAGCAATACATTGCATTATGTGCATCTTTCCGGGATTTTCATAGAGTTAAGAAGCAATGTTTTAGAAGAAAAGTCAGTATAGTTTTAAAAATTGTCAATTTTTTGTGTTCTTTTTATTTGCATGTTCACCATTTAATAACAGAAAACTGGTGGTCAATACTTGAACCTCCACTATTCCTCAAGATAGTAGAACTTTTTAAGGAAGTCGTGGTACATCTTTTGAAACTCTACAAGATCGGCATTCCCCCTTCTGAAAGAAGAATTTTCAACAGTTTTCTTCATACTGCGTTGAAGGTTTTAGAAATATTACATAGGGTATGTCCAGTAACTTTTTTTTTCTTTTCCTTGTTCACCATTCCTACTAACAGATTAATAATTGGTTATTTTAACAATACTGTATTATGATTTAGATATATATTACAGCATTTTGAAAATCTGTCATCTATACTTTCCTTTAAAAGAAGTAATATATCTATACTTTGGAGGTTTGATCTTATCTGACTTTGTTAGACTTGTATAGATAAATTATATATAATCTAGCAGAATAGCATACTAGTGAATTAGAGTTTTTTTTTCTTATGAAGGACATAATTTGTTAAATAATGTCTTTTGTTATTTATAGGTGGTTATCATATAGAGAGACTTGATCCTAGCTGTGATTATGAACATTTAAACTCATGTTCTTTTGCTATTGTGTATTAATGTCTTCAATCAAATAGAACATTTCAAAGTAGAACAGATGACTAATTTGAAATTACAAACAAATAATTCATTAATTTTCCTGTTTTTTCCTGTCCTTTTTCCCAGTGTAAAAAAATGGTACCCTTTATTCATGTAACAGTTCCAAATTATAGGAAGTACAGTCTCAGCTGTTTCATTAATGATGGATTTCAGTCATCCCTGACAGCTGGTAGGTATATCTCTGCTATGCCGTTTGGTGTCTTGAGATGCTATTTAGAGGCTATGAGACATGACCTAAGGGAGAAGCAGATGTTCCTGGCTTCTAGAGTGACTGAAAAACCCACATGAATATTTGTTCTTCACTTTCTTCTCCTTAAAGTAATGTTTCCTTCATCATTTTCAGACCCTTGACCAGTACTGAGGTAAATGATGAGGGAATAAAGGAGATAGCCTTTCTGCTTTCTGTAAGCAAGAACCCTCATTGATCATTTATTTCCTTTTTTATTTTGAGTACTTTATCAAATACTTAACCTCCTGATCTTACCTTTCTTTGTATTTAGTATGTTCAAGACTCCTTTAGAGCAAGTACTTTTTCTTCTCGTAATAATTGAAGAAATGATAGCCATTTCTTTCCTAGGGAAACAAGTCATTCTCAAGTTTACCTTTCCCTAGAACAAGGCTTTCTTGCAGCATTTCAGAATTAGCTGAATTCTGCAGTAAACCACTGTTAAGATCTTCTAACTTCATAGGATGGGGCTCTACCTTTCTGTTAACTTTTGTGTAGAATTCCAGAGATTACATTTTTTCCTCCTTTCCTCTGGATTCCCTTTTCCTACGACTTCAGTGACTTATCCTTTTTTACCTGGACCATATTCCCAAGGAATTATTTTATTCATTTAATCTCTCCCCTCTATATTACCTCCTTATTTTTATTTCCCCTCTTTTTCCCCTTAGCTGTGTCTTCCTTTTACCATGAGAAAAAGGGAAGACAGGATTAAGGAAGGAGATTGAATCTTTGATCTTTCACAACTACAGACAGAACCTGAGCAAGTAACTTAAGTTGTCTACCTACCTCAAAAGTCTCAATTTCTATTGAGTAAGAACCCGGTATAGTCCCATCTCCTTTTTGATGGAGCCATACAAGATATTAGGACCTTAACTTCTTGCTAGTTGAAGGAGAAGGGAAAATAATCCAACATTTATTGAATGCTAACAATGGCCAGGATTGGAGCCTCCTTCGTACATTGCATGTTAGCACTTTGCATATATTACTCATTTAATTTTTTTTTTTTAAAGATTTATTTCTCCCCCCTCCCTCCATTGTCTGCTCTCTGTGTCCATCCGCTGTGTGTTCTTTTGCGTCTGCTTGTATTCTCATTAGGTGGCTCTGGGACCATCTGGAGTGGGAGAGAGGCGATCATCCTCTTGCACCACCTCAGCTCCCTGATCTGCTGCGTCTCTTATTATCTCTCCTCTGTGTCTCTTTTTGTTGTGTCATCTTGCTGTACCAGCTCTCCGCATGGGCCAGCACTCTCCTGCACGGGGCAGTACTCCTGCGCAGGGCAGTTCTCTGCACAGGCCAATACTCCATGCAGGCCAGCACTCCACATGGGCCAGCTTGCCTGCACCAGGAGGCCCTGGGCATTGAATCTTGGACCTCCTATATGGTATATGGGAGTCCAATTGCTTGAGCCCCATCCACTTCCCAGCCACATCCACTTGCCCATTTAATCTTTTTAACCCTGTATAGTTGATATTATTACCCCTTATTTTTACAGACCGGAAAATAAATTTTAATGTCATCGTTCATAAACTAGTATATAGCATAGTTGGAATACAAAAACCAATCTACTTTCAGATTCCCTGCTGTTTCTGTATCGGTAGTAGATGTAGTAATATATTAATAATATATCCAGAAGGGCGTTATTTTTATTTTACGTCCCCAATCCAGAGATTGACACATCCATAATTGAGAAAGATAGCATTGGATTGTGTTAAGACCCTGGACTAGGAATCAAAAGGCCATGATTTTAATCCTTTCTGTGCTGCTTCCTGTCAATATAATTTTGAACAGATCTTTCTCTTTATGACATGTAGAAATGAAGAATTACCTATAAAATAAGAATAAAAATATCTTCTCATAGTTTTCCACTATAGATGTACTTATCAACTTAATATGGTATTTGTGAAAACATTGTCCATTTGTAAGGCAGTGATTATACCCACCATTTTTTATCTGATTTATTGGGTTATTAGAAAGCTGTGTTCTTTTTTTTTTTAGGAAGCCGTATTCTTATTTGAAGTGATTATATACTCAAATAAGGATGATAGTGGTATCAATTTCTTAATATTTCTTTCTGGGAGTCCTTAGGACAGTCACTTACCTTTCATCTAGTCCTTACTTTGGAGAAAACTTTTTCCTCATTCCTACTCTGCTATAAATAGATAACTATGAATATTCGTAATCAGGAATGATTTATTTTCATCTTTGGGGAGACCCAAGTTACTTTGCAGAAACTTACTATTTCAGAAACATCTGTCTGACAAATGCATGTATTTCTTCTTTCTGCTCCACTTATTTTCCTCCCTTATGTCATGGCCTTTGGAAATTTTTTGAGTTAAAAATCATTTCCAGGCCTCCAAATAGCATCTTGAAAAATACCTTTGGTACCTGCTGTCAGGAATGTATGTATTATTTTCAGATAAATGAGTTTACTTGCAAGTAATTGGTTTATTCATTAAGTACATTTAATAATTGAAAATATAAACAATTAAAAACTAAAAAGAAAACATAGTTGAATAAAAACATACATTTCTCATTTAAATGTACTGGAAACATGTCATTTTTTTTTCCAGATTTCTTTCTTTCTCTCTTCTTCCCCCCCCCCCCCCCCCCCCCCCGGTTGTCTGTTCTGTGTGCCTATTTAATCTTACAGTATGCTACACAATATATTTGGTTCATAGTAACGCAGTCATACAGTATTTGTCCTTTTGTGTCTGGCTTGCTTTGCTCAACATAATAGCCTCCAGGTTCATACATGTTGTCTTATGTTTTATGACTTCATTACTTCTTAAAGCTGCATAATATTCCACTGTGTGAATACACCAGTTTGTTTATCCCTTCAATTGTTGATGGATACCTGGGTTGTTTCCAGCTTTTGGCAATCGTGATCGTGAATAATGTTGCTATATACATTGGTGTGCAGATATCTGTTCATGTCACTGCTCTCAGTTCTTCTGGGTATATACCCAGTAGTGGTATTGCAGAATCATGTGGCAAGTCTATATTCACCTTCTTTAGGAACTGCCAAACGGTCCTCCACAGTGGCTGTACCATTTTGCATTCCCACCAACAGTTAATAAGTGTTCCTATCTCTCCACATCCTCTCCAACACTTGTACTACTCTGTTTTAATAGAGGCCATTCTGATAGTGAAATGATATCTCATTGTTTTTTATTTTTATTTTTAAAAGATTTATTTTATTTACTTCTCTCCCCTTCCCCCCCCCCCCCCGTTATCTGCTCTCTGTGTCCATTTGCTATGTGTTCTTCTGTGTCTGCTTGGCATTCTTGTCATGTGGCACTGGGAAGCTGTGTCGTTTTTTTTGTTGCATCATCTTGCTGTATCAGCTCTCCATGTATATGGTGCCACTCCTGGGCGGCTCTCCTTGTGTGGAGGATACCCCTATGCAGCATGGCACTCCTTGCGTGCGGCAGCACTGCACAGGGGCCAGCTCACTGACCCTCTTTATAGTAGGCGGATGCTCATTGTGGTTTTGATTTGCATTTCCCTAATCATTGGTTATGTTGAGCATTTCTTCATGTGTTTTTTTGCCATTTGTATTTTTTTTTGGACAAATATCTGTTCAAGTCTTTTGCACATTTTTTAATTGGGTAGTTTGTCTTTTTATTGTTGAGTTGTAACATCTCTTTGTATATCCTGGATATTAAACCCTTATCTAACGTGTGATCTCCAAATAGTTTCTCCCTTTGAGTGGGCTGCCTTTTCACCCTTTTGACAGAGTCCTGGGAGGTGCAAAAGTGTTTATTTTGAAGAGGTGCTATTTATCAGTTTTTTCCTTGGTTGCATGTGTGTTGGGTGTAAGTTCCAAGAAATCATCACCTACGAGATCTTAAAGAGGATTCCCTATGTTTTTTCTAGTAGGTTTATGGTCCTGGCTTTTATATTTAAGTCTTTGATCCATTTTGAGTTGATTCTTGTATAGGGTGTGAGATAGGGGTCCTCTTTCATTCTTTTGGTTATAGATATTCAGTAGTTCCAGCACCATTTGTTGAAAAGACTGTTCTGTCCCATTAACAGTGACTTGGTAGGTTTGTCAAAAACAGTTGACTATATAGGTGAGAGTTTATTTCTGGGTTCTCACTTATGTTCCACTAATGGATATGTCTATCTTTATGCCAGTACCATGCTCTTTTTTTTTCTTTTTTTCTTTTAAGATTTATTTTTTATTTCTCTCCCCTTACCCCACCTCCAACCCTCCCGTTGCCCCAATGTCTGCTCTCTGTGTCCATTTGCTGTGTGTTCTTCTGTGACTGCTTCTATCCTTATCAGCGGGACCGGGAATCTGTGTTTCTTTTTGTTGCATCTTGTTGTGTCAGCTCTCCTTTTGTGCCGTGCCATTCTTGGGCAGTCTGCACTTTCTTTCACGCTAGGTGGCTCTCATTACGGGGCACAATCCTTGTGCATGGGGCTCCCCTATGCGGGGGACACCCCTCCGTGGCATGGCACTCCTTGCGTGCATCAGCACTGCGCATGGGCCAGCTCCACATGGGTCAAGGAGACTGAGGGTTTGAACTGCGGACCTCCCATGTGGTAGATGGGCGCCCTATCCATTGGGCCAAGTCCACTTCCCACCATCCTCTTTTGACCACTGTAGTTTTGTAATATGTTTCAAGGTCAGGCAGTGAAATTCCTCCTGTGTTGCTCTTCTTTTTTAGGATCCTTTGGCTATTCAGGTGCACTTTCCCTTCCAAATGAATTTGGTAATTGCCTTTTCTAATTCTGTAAAGTGAGCTGTTGGGATTTGGGTTGGTATTACATTGAATCTATAAATCAGGGAGGGCAAGATTGACATCTTCACAATATTTATTCTTCCAGTCCATGAACACGGAATGTCTTTCCATTTGTTTAGATCTTTTAAAATTTCTTTTAGCATTATTTTGTAGTTTTCTTCATATAGGTCTTGTACTCCTTTGGTTAAATTAATTCCTAGGTATTTGAGTGTTTTTGTTGCTATTGAAAATGGAATTTTCCCCCTGTTATCCTCCTCAAATTGTTCAATACTAGTGTACAAAACATTGCTGATTTTTGCGTGTTGATCTTGTATCCTGCCACTTTGCTGAACTCATTTATTAGCACAAGTAGCTTTGTCATGATATTTCAGGATTTTCTAATTACAGTATCATCATGTCGTCCACAAACAGAATTTTACTTATTCTTTTCCTATTTGGATGCCTTTATTTTTTTTCTTGTCTAATTGCCCTAGTTAGAACTTCTAAGTTGAATTTCTTGTTAGCAGCATATGGATGGCTCATGTTTTTTTTATCTGTCCTGTCAGCCTGTATCTTCTTTTATTGGGGAATTTAATCCATTCATATTCAATGATATTACTGTACATGCACTATTTATTCTATTTATTCTTTGGTTTTTTATATGTTATATCTTATTTTTGTCTGTCTTTTTACTCTTTTGGCTGTCTCTTTTATACTTTCCTCCAAGCCTGTCTCCTGTCTTTTTCTTTCATGTTCTAAGGCTTCCTCTAATATTTCCTGCAAGTCAATTCTTTTTTGCAAACTCTCTTAGTTTCTGTTTGTTTGTGACTATTTTATACTCATCTTCATAATTGAAGGACAATTTTGCTGGCTAAAGAATTCTCAGCTGGCAGTTTTTCTCTTTCACTATCCTAATTGTATCATACCACTGTCGTCTTGCCTTCGTGGTTTCGGAAGAGAAATCTGCACTAAGTCTTACTGTTCATCCCTTGTACGTGATGGTTTGCTTCTTCCTTACTGCTCTGATAATTTTCTCTTCATATGTGAAATTTGGCTTTCTGAGTTGTATGTGTCTTGGAATAGGTCTATTTGGATATATTCTGATTGGGGTACAGTGTGCGGCTTGGACATGTAAGTTCATTTCTTTTATGAAAATTGGGAAATTTTCAGCACTTATTTCCTCAGATACTCTTTCTGTCCCTTGTCCCTTCTCTTCTTCTGGAACTCCCATGACACTTATGTTGTTGCGTTTTGTGTTGTCATTCAACTCTCTGAGTCCCTGCTCAATTTTTCCCATTCTTTTCTTTCTTCAATTTTAGCTATTCTGTCTTTGATATCACTTCATCTTTCTTCTGTCATTTTGAATTTGTTCTCGTATGCCTTAAATTTGTTTTCAATCTCCCCTTTTGTGTCTTTTATTCCCATGAGCTCTGTTACTTTTCTGTTCAGGATTTCAAATTCCTCTTTGCATTCACTCAGTGTTTTGTTTTTTGTTTTTTTAAATATTCTGGTTTATTTACTACCCACCCCCCATTCCACCTGTTGTGTGCTCTCTGTCCATTTGCTGTGGTTTTTCTGTGTCTGCTTGTATTCTCATCAGGAAGCTCCGGGAACTAATCCCGGGACCTTCCAGAGTGGGAGAGAGGCAATTACTCTCTTGCACCACCTCAACTCCCTGTTCCGCTAGTCTTCTTATTCTCTCTCCTCTGTGTCTCTTGTGGTGTCATCTTTCTGCGCCAGGTCTCCATGTTGGCCAGCACTCCTGTGTTGGATGGCTTTCCTGCGCTGGGCGGCATTCCCACCCAGGATGCCATTCCTGTGCAGGGCGACATTCCTGTGTGGGCCGGCACTCTGCATGGGCCACCTCACCACGTGGGCCAGCTTTGCCTTCACCAGGAGGCCCTTTGGCATCGAATCCTGGACCTCTCCTACATGGTAGATGGGAGCCCAATTGGTTGAGCCACATCCATTTCCCTCTTCTTGATGTCATTTATCTCTTTAACCATATTGCCTTTCAGCTCATTAATTTGATTTTGGAAATTTGTGTGCATCTTGCTGATTAATTCTTTCAAATTCTTCATCTCTTCTGGGTTTTGATATAGTCCTTTTCTTGGGCCATGTCTACTATTTTCTTAGTATGGCTTGTAAGTTTTTGCTGATGGATAGGCATCTGATTAGTATGTAGTTTAACTCAAATGCTCAATTTCTTTCTCTTTTGTAGGAATTTAGTGGCAGGAGGCTGTAATGTTGCTGTTGCTCTTTGAATCTTGCCTCGATCTGGATTGCTAGGATTGTCCTGCTGGTTGTTCAGAAGTGGGCACTGGACCCAGGAATTAGTTGTAGAGTCGCTTCTTAGGGCCTTGTGGAGGAAGACTATGGAGGCCAGAAAAAGCCTTTCTTACGTATTTCTAATTTTCTTGAATGTACTTCCTTGGTCTGCCAGCAGATGGCGGTCTTTGGCAGTTCTCAGTTCAGTGCCTGGTCTGCTTATATTTGTGGCAACACAGATGGGATCAGTGTGATAGAGCTTTCTGTCTGGAAGCTATGAGCCTTATAATTCCAACTTTATCTGAGACAGTTCTCCACCCTTCCCTGGCAACCCCTTCCCTTTTCCCAGAGGTCCATTCCTCTCTGAGTCCTCAACAATCAGTCCCTGTTGGTAGAGGAAGAGATTGGGAGACTTATATGTCTTTATTCCCTTGCTGAGCCATGGCAAACAATGGCACAGCCCCACCTGGCCTGTAAGGGCTCCTGGGATACAGCAGTCCAAATTTGTGGGTCAGAAGCTGAGTCAGCCTTAGGCTGTGTCCCTCTCTCTCCCTTTTCCTGGGGCGGTAGATCCCTGGAACCCCCTTTGTCTGTAGTCACAGGCCCAGAGGCTGGGAGAGTTCTAAAATGTCTTTAGTGTGGGGGATGGTTCTGGCAGCAGTAGCTGCTGGGTTTAACTCTGAATTCTGCAGTCGCACCTTCCCTTACTTGTCCCTCTCTCCTCTGGATGGTGTTCAGCCTTTGCCTAGTGTTCTGAACCCTGGAAGATCTTTTTCTATGCTCTTTCAGTCTGTCCTTTAGGCATTTTTCTGGACTTCATTAGTTTCTGAATTTTAACAGTATATTGTAGAGATGCTGCTGTGCCAAAAGAAGAGACTTGGACATGTCTAGCTTAATTGCTATATATCATGCTGATAGCTAATCTTCTAAACCAGTGATTTACAGATTTTCTCTTTTTTTTTTTTGGCAAGAAACCTTTAATAAACCACACAGATAAGATACACTTATACATTTACCGTAAAACATCCCTGAGCTAAGGTTTATAAACCAGTATTTAAAATGTGAAATAAAAGTGATAGAACCAAATATATAGAGATTTTATTTCATATATTTTAGGCAATAATACGGTAAGTATAGTTTGTATTGAACTTCTGTGTGATTTCTTTTTGTTTAAAATTTATTTTCAAGTATTTATTGGGGGCCTACTGTGTACTTTTCATTGTAGTAGACATTAAGGATGCAGTTTTAAGAAAAAATGTGATTTCTGTGCCTTTTCACCATATAATGTAGAGAGGTTGTATACATACAAGTAAATAGGTATTTGTGCTATAGCATGGTAAGTGCTAGATTAGAGAAAACATAGCCTACTATGAGAACACATAGGAGGACTTGTAATTTAGACATAGGAGGATTAAGGAGGGGTTTCTGGAGAAAAATGTGTCTTAATTGCCAGTCTTATTCACCATACAAATATATTTTTTAAGCTTCTCTTGATTTTGTTTGTAAATTTTAAAAAATCTTTTATTATCCTTTTTTTTAAAGATACAAAAATCACAATGCATGTAAATTTGTATGCAGATCTTTCAAATTGATGTTCCATTCAGTTTTGAATTGCCCTATTTTTAAAGCATTGTTAACTGATTTTCTCTGTAGTTACCAAATCATTATGGCTAAGTTAACTATTAGCCATAGTCCCTACCCTGACCACCTCAGTCTTAAGTTTAGCTAAAATTTGGGTACTGTTCTTTAACCAAACCTGGTTTCAGAACTCGTTTTATTCTAACATAACATTTCTGTTAAAAAACTTACACGGCATATCAGAATACCTCTAAATTCTGTGTATCTGTAGGATATAAAAACTGTAACTACTGCTTGCTGTTGAGGAAGGGAGCTGTAGTTTACCTTCTATATCTAAAATATTTAAGGTCAAGAAAAATATATAACAAATATTAATGGGATGTGAATCAGTTTCTTCAAGAGTCACTACATTTTAGAGTCCAATGGGATTAAAAGTTAGTTTGTACATTTATAAGTGTAAATATTTGAGGGGGAAAAGCCATTGTGTTTTTAATGTAATTATTGTGTATATTTTCTTTTTAGTAGAGTTTTGGCTAATAATTTCAAAGTTGATTGTAGTACAGTACTACAATCACTTATTCAAAGAGACTGGCAAACTTTTTCTTTAAAGGGCCAGATAGTAAATATTTTATGCTTTATGGCCATTAGTTTCTGTTGTGTCTACTCAGTTTTGCCTCTGACAATATGTAGATGAAATAAATGGGCATGGTTGCTTTACAATAAAATTTTATTAGAAGAAAAACAGTGTGTAGACAGGATCTGGCTGACCTCCCCTGTAGGATTAAGATTTTGATCTCCTGTGTAACCTAAGTATCTTTGTTCTGTATGGAAGTCAGGAATAGCAGTTTCATTCTGATCAGTTCTCCCAATTTATAATAATGTATATCTAACCAAAGATATACATTAATCAAAATTGTGAAAAAAAAGAGCCCGAGGTGCTTTTTTCAATGAATATATAGATTAAAGGTGTCAACTTTGAAAATGAAAGCAGTATTGTTAAAAATGTGCTCCTTTTCCTTTTCTTTTTCCTTTTCTTTCCACCTGTGAGGGGGTCTAGGTTTTTTTGTGTTTTTAAAAATCATTTTCTTGCTTTCTTGCGCTCTCTCGCATGGGCTCTCTCTCTCTCTCTTTCTCTATATATTTTCACACTTTTACAATAAAGTTAATTAAGACATATATATATGTTAAACATCAGTAGTCCATCTCAGTCCTCCTCTTATCTCCTTTAAGAATCCACTACCTACCACCAGCTTCTAAAGAGATTTTCCTGCATTTTCTTTTCTTGCTTGTATATTTAGGTTTTTGATCCATTTTGAGTTAATTTTTATATAAGGTGTGAGATAAGGATCCTCTTTCCTTCTTTAGGCTATGGATATCAAGTTCTTTCAGCACCATTTCTTGAATGAACTGTTCTGTCCAAGCTGGGTGGGTTTGACAGGCTAAAGGGTCTGTTTCTTAACCATCAGTTTGGTTCCTTTGGTCTATGTGTCCACCTTTATGCCAGTACCATGCTGTTTTTATCACTGTAATGAAGTAATATGATTTGAAGTCCAGATGTAAGAGTCCTCCAACTTCATTTTTCCTTTTCAAGATGTTTCTGGCTATTCAGGACCTCTTACCCTTCCGAATAAATTTGATAATCATGTTTTCTATTTATTTTAAAAATGGTGGTAGAATTTTTATTGGTGTTGCATTGAATCTGTGTATCAATTTGTAGAATTGACATCTTAATGATATTTAGTCTTCCAGTCCGTGAGCATGGAATAGTCTTCTAATTATTTAGATCATTTTAAATTTTTTTTAACAATGAGTTATAGTTTTCTGAATACAAGTGCTTTACATCATTGGTTGAATTTATTTCTAAATATTTTATTCTTTTAGTTGCTATTGTAAAGGGAATTTTTTTTTTTTTAACTTCTCAGATTGCATATTACTAGGGTCTTTTAAAGTCTGTTTCATCTAATGTAAGTGTTAGGTACTATGGCTTTTTTTTTTTTTTTTTTTTGACACTGAATGCATGGAATATCTTTTTCCAGCGTTTTCACTTTCAATCTGTTGATATTGTTGGGTCTAAAGTGAGTCTCTTGAAGACAGCATACAGGTAGCTCATATTTTCTTATCCATTCTGCCAGGCTGTATCCTTTGATTAGGGAGTTTACCCCATTAACATTTAGTGTTATTGTTGTAAAAGCAGTTCTTATTTCACCCATTTTGACCTTTGGGTTTTATCTGTCATGTTTTATTCTCACCATTCTTTTGATACTTTTATTTACTTTTAGTGACATAATCTTCATTTCTAGACTCTCTTCCAAGCTTCTCTCTCCTGTCTTGTCTTTTCAAACAGTAGCACACCCTGTCATATTCCCTGCAAAACTGGTCTCTTGGTTACAAACTCTCTCAGTTTCTGTTTATCTGTGAATATTCTAAACTCACCATCATTTTTGAAAGACTGTCTTGCTGGATATAAGATTCTTGGCTGTCAGTTTTTCTCTTTTTCTTGCAGTATCATAAATATATCCAGGCGGCAGACTTGGCCCAATGGTTAGGGCGTCTGTCTACCACATGGGAGGTTCGCGGTTCAAACCCCGGGTCTCCTTGACTCGTGTGGAGCTGGCCCATGCGCAGTGCTAATGCATGCAAGGAGTGCCGTGCCATGCAGCCCCACGCGCAAGGAGTGTGGGCCTGTAATGAGAGCCGCCCAGCGCAAAAGAAAGTACAGCCTGCCTAAGAATGACGCCGTCCACACAGAGAGCTGACACAACAACAAGATGATGCAACAAAAAGAGACACAGATTCCTGTGCCTCTGACAACAGAAGCGGACAAAGAAACAAGACGCAGCAAATAGACACAGAGAACAGACAACTGGGGGCGGGGAGGGGAATAAATAAATAAATAAATAAATCTTTAAAAATATATATATATTCTACCACTGTCTTCTTGCCTCCATGGTTTCTGGTAAGAAATCAGCACTTAATCTTATTGGGTATCCCTTAAATGTTATGCATTGCTTTCCTCTTGCTGCCCTAAGAATTCTCTCTTTGTCTTTGGCATTTGACATTCTGATTAGTATGTGTCTTGGAGGTGGTCTATTCATATTTATTTGGATGGGAGTATGTCCTTCAGTAGGATTGGGAAATTTTCTACCATTATTTCTTCAATATTGCTTTTGCTCTTTTCCCTTCTCTTCTCCTTCTGGAACATCCATGACACAAAAGTTTGCACATCTCTTACTGTCATTTAGTTCCCTGAGATCTTGTTCAATTCTTTCTGTTCTTTCGTATGTTCACTTTCAGAGGCCGTTTTTTCAAGCTCACCAATCCTTCTGCCTCCTCAAATCTGCTATTATATGATTCCAGGGTATTTTTAATTTCATTTATTGTACCTTTCATTCCCATAAGATCTGCTGTTTTTCTCTGTATAATTTCAGATTCTTCTTTGTGCTCATCCAGTGTCTTCATATCCTTAATTTCTTTAACCATCTCATTGAATTTATTAAGGAGACTTGTTTGAGCATCTATGATTAGTTGTCTCAATTCCTTTATGTCATCTTGAGGGTTATCTTGTTCCTTTAACTGGGCCATATCTTTTTGCTTCTTGATGTGAATTGTAATTTTTGGTTAGTGTCTTGGCATCTGGCTTACTAGAGTATTCTGGGTGCAGTTTTTCTCTTTAGTTTAGGGCTTTCTTGCCCTTTCTCCCTTGTTGGTTATATAGTAGGAGCCAAGGATGTAATTGGTAATGTAAGCTGTGGAGGCTCAAGCTGCCTGCATTGCCCAAGGTACAGATGAAACTTCTCCTAGCTTTCTCC
Organism: Dasypus novemcinctus; assembly: GCF_030445035.2. Lineage (NCBI taxonomy): Eukaryota > Metazoa > Chordata > Mammalia > Cingulata > Dasypodidae > Dasypus > Dasypus novemcinctus. The sequence goes on along the minus strand of NC_080678.1, from coordinate 76,894,555 downwards.
TTTGACAGGGTTAGGGACAGAAACACAGCTGTGTGTAATAATCCAAGTCGTACAGGCCTAAACTCTAGTTGCCCAGAGAGAATGATGAAGCTTCATGCCCCTTCCTCCCCTGCCTAGGGTGGGAATGGAGCTGCAGGTGTGGGCAGCAGTCTGTGCCTTACGGGTAAAAAATGACCACAGTTACCCCGGTAGACTTAGGACTGTTCGGTCTTTGCAAACCGAATGTACCTGTAGTTACCCAAAGAGACTGGTACAGGCTGCCAGCCTCTTCCCTGCTAGAGGTGAGACTGAAGCCTAGGCTAGGGCTGCAGGCCAATCTGGGCGAAAGAAACTGGTCTCTATTTTCACTGTGATTTTTGCATCAGCCTACCTCTCATGCCAGGAGCAGAGTAAAAATGGCAGCCACTGGCCTCTTTCCAATTTGGACAGGTTCAAACTTTAGCTGTTCTTAGGGTTATACTTCAGCCACCTGGATTTACTAATCTGTAGCTGAAGTCAGTGGCCAGCCCCTCTCTCCCTGCCCTGTTTTTGGGAAATGGAACTTCTAACTCCAGCCACAGAACCGCTCTCGAGGTGGTTTGCGCTGCCAGAGTAGAATGATCACCAGCCTTGGTAGCGTGGCCTGTATTCTTCTGGAGAGGCTGGCGTAGGTCCCCCCAGCTTCCTCCTTGCCGGATGTGGGACTGGGATTTAGGCTAGAGCTGCAATCCTATCTGAATGGAAAGGAGCTGGTCCCTACAAGCACTATAATTTTCAGTCACCCCTCTTTCCCTTGTGCCAGGGATGGAGTTAAAATCACAGCTACCAGCCTCTTTCTGACTTGGATACGTTCAAACTTCAGCCGTCCTTAGGGTTGTACTAATCATTAGCTGAAGTTGGTGCCCAGCTGTCTTTTTCTTCCCCGTTTTTGTGAGGTGGAACTTCCAATTCCAACAGTGGAGTAGCCTGAGGCAACTTGTGCCCCAGGAGGATACCTCCTTCCATTTTTTTCAAGGATGTTGCCAGGTGCATTTATGGTCTCCTAGAGCACCCAAATGGGTGTTTTAGGTAGCTCTGGTGATTAGTAATTACCTTGTAGCCGGAGCTGACCCTAGGAGTGCCTTACTCTGCCGCCATCTTTATGGTTGTCTTTCCTTCATATTTTGACACTGTTATTTGGGATTATATCATCTTGGCGTTACTTTTATCACGATGAAGTGTGCCTATTTTTCCTTAACATATGCTTGTCTTGAAATCTACTTTCAGAATGACTCCCCAGCTGCTGCTTTCTGCTTTTTTGTTCTGTTTTTTTTCTTACTTCCTTCTTGCCTGCCTGCCTCTTTCCTCCCTCCCACCTACCCATCCACCCTGGGCACTCATGGTTTAAGAGTTAGCCAAATATATGAGGGGACTTTGCACACAGATTTTGGAGCTTCATGTTCTCAATTTCTTTCTGGGATTCTCTTCCTTATTTCTGGGGCAGCCCCAATCTCTGACCTTTGACTCCTCTGTTCTGGTAAGACTGTTTCTTTTTGCTTGAGCTTGAGCTCTATACTTTGTCCGTTATTTTTATTTTCGAGTGCCACAGGGGAAAATGTGGTTCTTCTGTGTGCTTTCCTCCATTCAGGGGTGTCCATCCCTATTTCTGCTTTTGGCTGGTCTCTAGTTAATTTTTTCCCCAAATATATTGTCCAGAGTTTATAAAGTTATTGGTAGGAAGAGCAGTCTGATACAAGCTCTGCCATATTCAGTGTCAGAACTCCTCTGCTATCTTTTAATTTAGAACAAATCCCCACCTTTTTTTTTCCTGACCTTGACTTGTTGCAGAGTCCTGACCAGTTTTCTTGTAAAAGCCTACAATTTAGATTTGTCTGATTACTTTCTCAAGGTGATGTTTAGCTTGTTCTTTTATCCTTTAAATTTCCTCTAAATGTGAATTTAGATAGAGGCTTGATTGGATTTAGGTTAAACATTTTTTGCTTCATAGATGATTTGTGTACTTCCTGTTGCATTGTATCAGCAGGAACATGTTTGATTGTCCCAGTATTGGTGATAATTAGTTTAATCATTCAGGTAAGGTGATATTCTTCATTGTAAAGATTTTTTGGTGGTAATCTCTGCAGTGGTATTTTGTATCCTCTCCATTTTTCTCATCTCCAAATGTCATCTCATAGAGTTTATTCTGATCAGATGGTAGCACTTAACAAGCTTTAGCTATTGTTATTTAGGTCCTATTCCTCAAACAAAGTCCCTCTTGAATTACTTACTGTTCTCAGTTTCTTTACTCTGTATATGCTTTAATGGTACATATCTCATACTGGGCTACAAATATCTTTCTTGTCTACTAGATTGAGATATTGAATGCCAATATTATATCTTAGAAATTTTTGTATTTCCCATAGCACTAAATAAATATTTTGTTAATATTAAGAGAAAATGGGGAAGCGGACTTGGCCCAGTGGATGGGGCATCCGTCTGCCGCGTGGGAGGTCTGTGGTTCGAGCCCCGGGCCTCTTTGACACATGTGGAGCTGGCCCACGTGCAGTGCTGATGTGTGCTGAGAGTGCTGTGCCACGCGGGGGTGTCCATCACATAGGGGAGCCCCATGTGCGAAGAGTGTGCCCCATAGGGGGAGCCGCCCAGTGCAAAAGAGAGTGCAGCCTGCCTGGGAGTGGCGCCGCACACACGGAGAGTTGGCGCAGCAAGATGATGCAACAAGGAGAAGCACGGATTCCCAAGAAGAAACACGGATTCCCGTGCCACTGACAAGAGAAGCAGACCAAAAAAAAAAAAAAAAAAAAAGAACACACAGCAGATGGACACAGATAACAGACAACTGGGGTGGGGGAGAGAAATAAATAAAAATAAATTTAAAAAAAAAAAAAAAGAGAAAATGAGCTAAGGAATCTCCAAAGCCTATTTCTGTTTAAACATTTGCAATCTCTGTGTTTGGTAATGGTTAATTGTTTAATTATACTTTTTTTTTGTAGGTAAATGAGAAAACGGGACAGATTATACAGTATGATAAATTTTATGTGCATGAAGTACAAGAATTGATAGACATAAGAAATGATTATATCAACTGGGTCCAGCAGCAGGCCTATGGAATGGTATGTTTCCTGTTGCATTTTATTCATTTTTTATGTATCATTTGTTCTCAAACAAAAGAAACCATTGTATTTTTTTAAACACCAAAATTTAGTGATAGAGCTTATTTTTGAAATAAAAACATATTGCAATTGAATAGATATATTAGGCAATATTTATAAGCATGCATTCTACTCTTACACCAATGCCAAACCAAAGAGATAGATTATACTTTACTAAAGAAAAATGTTAAGTATGACATAGATTTTTAACTGCCATTTCTTTTACATCAGCTTGCCTCTTAATTCTCTAATGTTCAGAATATGGACATCCCTTTTACTAGCACTCTGATGTGTTACTGTTGTGAGATCAGTGCTTCACAACTACCAGAAGAGAGCTTTAGGTCATTCATTGTATTTTTGACTTTTATCCTTTTATGTATTAAATTAATAACACATAAATTATGTATGTTTGACATATATCCACATGTATACATAGTTCTCCTTTCCATGCAGCGAAATCTTTAAGAACTAGTCATTTAATTTTCCATTAAAATAGTAGAATATTCATATCAAAATGGGGCACATAAATTTCAGTATAGAAATGAGTAAGCAGCCAGATGTATGGTAGGTTTGATAATCTTATTTGCTAACCATGTTGGTATACTTTAGGCTGTTATTCTCCCCCATTCCCTGAAGCAGACAATTTAAGCAATATGTGTATAGTCATTGTAGAAGGGTGAATAGCCTTTCATTGTTTACTTGGCACCAACTATAAGCTCCTTGTGGGTAGGCAGTCTGTCAGTTTATTCACCAGCACTAAAACAGTGTCTGGCATGTGCCTAGTAGTCACAAAGAAAGTTCAGTATTTTTAAAATACTGGCTTGATTAGTGCATGCTGTTTTTAGGATACTGTTACCTCCAGGAACCAGGCCAAGTCTAGAAAATATATATATTTTTAAGAATGTTATTTTATTACTTTGAAAGATAGTGTGTTCTTGCCCAAGTTTGAATAAGGTGTTAAGTCTGTGTTCACAATATTCAGTCCTAACCCACTTCTTCATCTTTGTGAATAGAACTTCTGTTCCTCTTCCGTCCATTGAAGACAGATTTTTATTCCTTACTCAAATAGGAAATTTTGGTCATAGAATCTAGAACATCTTTTGATTCCCTAAGTACTTGGGTTTGTATTGGAAGAGACTTTTTTTTACTTTTCCCCAAAGTCACTGGGAAACTAGATCAGGTTTATAGCCACCTAGAGATTTAGGTTCTGTTCGTTTTTTTATTCAGTAAATATTTATTGATAATCTTTATAACAGGCACAGATTTAGGTACTAGAAATAGAGTAGTGAACCAGAGAGAAAAGTGTCCTGTTCTCATGGAGTTTATAATCTGTAATAAACTTTAATCTATAAATTCTGTGAAAGATGAAGAGTAAATATAAAAAACATCAGTTAATAATATGCACTTTAATAGAGAATTCAAAAAAGGGATGTGATAAAAATTGGATGGTTTCTGTGAAGAAGTATGAGCTGTGATTTGAATGACAGGACACAGCCATGTAAGATCAGGGCAGAGGAAATTTTAGCAAATATGAACATATAGTAAAAGTCCTTAGGGAGAGAATGTGACTCAAGCAGTTAAGCACCTGCCTTCCATGTGGGAGGTCCTCGGTTTGGTTCCTGATGCCTCCTGAAAAACAAAAAACAAAAACAAGCAAAAAAATGATAAAACCAACTCAGGGAAACCAATGTGGCTCAGTAGTTGAGTGCTAGCTTGCCAAAGGTTCAATCTGTGGCCCCCTAATACCTCAAAAAAAAAAAAAACGACCTTAGATGGGAACAAGCTTGACATATTTGAAGGATAGAAAGAGGAACAGTGTAGCTAATATATAGGAATAGTGGGAGTTGAGGGTGGAATCAGAGAAATGAGCAAGCACCACATCATTGAGCGCTTAGTAAGTTAGGGTTAGGAATTTAGATTTTATATTTCTAAACAATTGCTCTGTCAGCTGTGTGAAAATGGAGTGTGGGGAATGGGGCAAAAATGAAATGGGCAGACCAGTTAGAAGGGTATTTTAGTAGATTAGAGAAGAGAAAAAGATGGACTTGACTAGGATGGTAGTAGTGAAGATGGAAGAAGGGAGTGGACTTGGAATACCTCTTGGAGGGAGAATGGATAGAATTGCTAATGGATTGGATATGGGAGGTGTAGGGAGGAGAGAAGTCTAAAAGGGAATTTAAAGAGTTGCTAATGAGGAAGGAGAAAAAGACAGTTATGGAAATCAAGTGAAAAATTTGCTGAGAAGTAGGATAAGATCATGGACTTGAGCAATGACTTTGGGTACTTGAAGGTGATTAGTGACCTTGATAATGCCATTATAGGGTGGGTTAAGCTGAAGAGAAATTTGGAGATGTGAAAGTAGGAGCACAACTGAAAACGTAGGCAGTACTTTTAAGAAGTCCCACTTTTAAAAGGAACAGAAGAGTGGAGTGGAGTGGTGACTGGAGTCAAGGGTCAGTTTTGTTTTTTGTTTTTTAATAAGATATTATTGAAGTATACCACTCATACATGAACATGCAAGAACAATAAATATATAGTAAGAGTTGTGAATTTACAAACAAGCAAGCATTTCATACAAGACTTCCAGATACCCCACCCCCACCACCTTGCTTTGTTGTGAAACATTTATGAACTAGGAAAGAGCATTGTCAAAATATTACTAATTATAGCCATACTTTACATTTTGTGTATTCTCCCCCAACCCATCCGATTATTAACTCATGTATTAATAGTATGTATTTGAATGTATAGTTTGTTTATAATAATGTACAGTTAATGAATGTTTTTATATTCTGTTAATCACAGTCTATCTTCCACCACTTGATTACCTGTTATCCAGTCCCATGCATTGTACAATCCATTCAAAGTGTACATTCAGTGGCTGTCATCACCTCAATGTTAATTAAATAAATTTTTTTTTTTAATTTAAAAAAATTTAGTTTTTAAACTTTTATTTAGGAGGTACTGGGGATTGAACCCAGGACCTCGTAAATGGGAAGCAGGTGCTGAGCCACTAAGCTATATCCACTTCCCAATGAGTTGTTTTTTTTTTCCATTTGCTTTTTGATTATTAGGAGGTATTGGGGATTGAACCTGGGACCTTGGAAATGGGAAGCAGGCGCTCAACCACTTGAGCTACATCTGATCCCCAGTTATTTATTTATTTTAAAATCAATTTTATTGAAATGTTCAAAAACCATGCAGTTAATCTAAAGTATACAATCACTGGTATTTGGTATAATCCCAAAGTTATGCATTCATCACTTCAATGAATATTAGGGCATTTTCATTACTCCAAAAAAAAAAAGGAAAAGAAAAAACAAAAACGAAGTAACACAGAAAACCCTGCACCTCTCCATCTCTTTATCCTTCCTCTGCCATACATAACTGCTAATCTATTTCTGTCTTTATAATTTATTTGTGTTTACATTTGACATAGAGTCAAACAGTATGTAGTACATTTTGTCTAGTTTCTTTCACTTAGCATGCTTTCTTTTTTTTAATTAAAAAATTTGGGGAACATTTATTGGTAAAGTACATTTAAAAAAATACACAGACATGTTACAATTTACAGATCACAGATACAGATGCTCCACACCTCTTTCTAAGCTGGTATCCACAAGACTGGAATATTTGCAATATCGGGGGCAAGAGGTATCCTAAAACAACAAAACAGGGTGAACTTTTCAATTTTATTTATTTATTTATTGAAATATATCACTCATACATTAATGTACATAAACAATAAATGTATAAAATATTTGTGAACTTACAAAACAAACATATGTAACATCATACAGGACTCTCACAACTCAACCTACCACCAATAACTTGCTTTGTTGTTAAACCCTTTTAACTAATGATCAAAGAGCATTGTCAAAATATTGCTGCTAGCCAAAGTATTTTCCCCCAACCAACCCTATTATTATTATCTTTATATCATTTATATAGGAACATACATAAACAATTAAGTGTATAGTAAAAGTTGTGAACTTACAAAGCAAACATGCATAACATCATGCAGGGGTCCCATACATCAACCCTCCACCACCACCTTGCATTGTCATGAAATGTTTGTTACAAATTATGAAAGACTATTGTCAAAATCTTTCTGCTAATCATAGTCCTTATCTTATATTTGATGTGTTTTCCCCCCAACCCACCCTGTTATTATTTTTTAAACATATTTTTTATGACAAGAGTTTTAAACTTAAAAATCATGCACATGTGCAGAATTCCCAAACAACACCCCTCCATCAACATACCACATTGTGGTGGAATATTTGCTACAGATAAGATAATATCATCTGGCTATTACCGTGTCCATAGTGCACATTTGGCTCACATTTTTCATACTGCCTCATTATCAACATAGTACATCTTTCACATAGATTCAAGAATATTATTACTGCTAACCACAGTCCATGGGTCACTACAGCTGTATTTTTCCCATGCTTCTCCACATTCCCAACACCATGCAGTAGTGATATACATTTGCTCTAGCTCACAAAGGACACTCTTGTATCTGTACCATCAGGTACAATTCTCATCCACCTCTTGGTATACTGTGCCATTCATTTCCTAGATTATTCTCTGGCATTCTGTCAGTTGACATTTACATACCTGGACTACCATTTTTAGCCACATCCCCATTTATAAACTAGCTATTACTCACTATGTGTTACCATCCACTCTATACATTTCTATACTTTTGTGGTAAACTTAATTAAAACTTCTACATACATTAAAAATCAGTACTGTCAGTCTTCCTCTTATCTCCTTTAAGAATCCACCACCTACCACCAAATCTTGAAGATATTTTCCTACAATTTCTTCTAGAGGTTTTATGGTTATTGCTTTTATTTTCAGGTTTTTGATCCATTTTTAGTTAATTTTTGGAGAAGGCATGAGATGGGGTCCTTTTTCCTTCTTTTGGCTATGGATATCCAATTCTTTCAGCACCATTTGTTGACTGGACAGTTCTGCCCGCTTGTCTGGGTTTGACAGGCTAGTCAAAAATCACTTGACCATACAGACTGCTTCTGAGACATCAATTTGGTTCCATTGGTCTATGTGTATTTATGTGTCTTTACACCAGTACACTGCTGTTTTTACCACTACAGCTAAGTATTATGATATAAAGTCTGAAGATGAGGGTTCACTTTTCCTTTTTATGATGTTTCTGGCTAAACAGGACCCCTTACCCTTCCAAATAAATTTGATGATCATGTTTTCAATTTTTTTTTAATGCTGGTAGAATTTTTATTGGGATTGCATTGAATGTATATCAGTTTGAGTAGAATTAACATCTTAATGATATTTAGTCTTCCAATTCATGAGCATGGAATGTTCTTCCAGTTATTTAGGCCTTTTTTGATTTCTTTTAACATTGAGTTGCAGTTTTCTGAATACAAGTTATTTATATCATTTGTTAAATTTATTCCTGACTATTTGAGTTTTATCTGTCATATTTTATTTTTACCACTCTTGACACTTTTAGTTACTTTTATTGATAGAATCTTCATTTCCAGACTCTTCCAGGCCTCTCTCTCCTGTCTTTTCTGACTCTAGCACACCCTTTAATATTTCCTGAAAATATGGTCTCTTGCTTAGAAATTCAGCTTCTGTTTATCTGAATATTCTATACTCACCCTCATTTTTGAAAGACAGTCTTGTCGGATATAGCTGGAAGTTTTTCTCTTGTATTTTAAATATATCAGACCACTGTCTTCTTGCCTCCATGGCTTCTGGTAAGAAATCAGCACTTAATCTTATTGGGTATTCCTTATATGTTATGCATTGCTTTTCTCTTGCTGTTCTCAGAATTCTCTCTTTGTCTTTGGCATTTGACATTCTGATTAGTATGTGTCTTGGAGTTGGTCTATTTGGATTTTTTCAGATGTGAGTACACTATGCTTCTTGGATATTGATATGCATGTTCTTCAATAAGGTTGGGAAATTTTCTACCATTATTTCTTCAAATATTCCTTCTGCCCCTTTTCCTTTCTCTTCTCCTTCTGGGACATGTATGACATGTATGTTTGCATACCTTTTGCTGTCATTTAGTTCCCTGAGACTTGTTCAATTTTTTCCATTCTTCATCTGTTCTTTTGTATGTTTACTTTCAGAGGCCATTTCTTCAAGCTCACCAGTCCTTCTGCTTCCTCAAATCTGCTATTATATGATTCCAGTGTTTTTAAAATTTCATTTATTGCACTTTTCATTCCTATAAGATCTTCTGTTTTTCTTGTATGCTTTCAAATTCTTCTTTGTGCTCATCCAATGTCTTCTTTTTTTTTTTTTAAGATTTATTTTTTATTTATTTCTCTCCCCTTACCCCCCCCCCCCCCATGCCCCAGTTGTCTGCTGTCTGTGTCCATTCGCTGTGTGTTCTGTGACCACTTCCATCCTTATCAGCGGCACTGGAAATCTGTGTTTCTTTTTGTTGTGTCAGCTTTCCGTGTGTGTGATGCCGTTCTTGGGCAGGCTGCACTTTGTTTCGCGCTGGGTGGCTCTCCTTACGGGGCGCACTCCTTGCACGTGGGGCTCCCCTACACGCATGGCACTCCTTGTGCGCATCAGCACTGTGCATGGGCCAGCTGCACATGGGTCAAGGAGGCCTGGGGTTTGAACTGTGGACCTCCGATGTGGTAGGCGGACACCCTATCCATTGGGCCAAGTCCACTTCCCCCAATGTCTTCTTAGTAAACTTAATCTCTTTCACCATCTCACTGAATTTATTAAGGAGCTTTGTTTGAACATCTGTGATTAGTTGTCTCAATTCCTTTATGTCATCTGGAGGGTTATCTTGTTCCTTTAACTGGACCGTAGCTTCCTGTTTCTTAGTGTGGATTGTAATTTTTTGTTGGTGTCTTGGTATCTGGATCACTAGAGTATTTACTCTGGGTGCAGTTTTTCTCTTTAGTTTAGGGCTTCCTGCCCTTTCTCCCTTGCTGGTTATGTAGTAGGAGTCAAGGTTGTAATTGGTGCTGTAAGTTGTGGAGGCTCAAACTGCCCTCATTGCACCAGGGACCAATGAGGCTTCTCCCAACTTTCTCCTCTGTCAGGGGTAAGGACAGAGTCACAGCTGTGTGGAATAATCCAAGTTATGCAGGCCTAGACTGTAGTTGCCCAGAGAGACTGATGAAGCTTCACGCCCCTTTCTCCCCTGCCTGGGGTAAGGATGGCGCTGCAGGTATGGGCTGCAGTCTGTACAGTGTGGGTCCAGGATGACCGTAGTTGCCTCATTAGACTTCAGATTTTCAATCTGTGCCAGCCAGATGTATCTGCAGTACCTGGATAGGCTGGTGCGGGGCCCACCAGCCTCCTCTCTTCCAGAGGTAGAGTTGAAGCCTAATCTAGGGCTGCAGACCCATCTAGTGAAAGAAAGGGGTTCCTGCCGTCAGTCTGGCTTCCCCTCATGCTAAGGGCGGAGTCAAAATGGTGGCCACCGGTCCTTTTCCAACTTGGGCAGATTCACACCCCAGCTGTTCCCAGGGTTATATCTTAGCCAGCCGAGTTTACCAATCAGTAGCTGAAATGGGCAGCCAACTGTCTTCTCCTCCCCTGTTTCTGGGAAATGGACCTTCCAATTCCAGCCACAGAATACCTCCTGGGATGGCTTGTGCCGCCAGAGTAGGATAATCACCGGCCTCTGCAGCTTGGACATTAATTTCCTGGAGAGGCTGGCACAGGTCCCTGCAGCTTCCTCCCTGCTGGAGGTGGCACTGGGGCCTAGGCTAGAGCTGCCATCTGATGTAGATGGAAAGAAGCCGGTTCCCCACCAGCACTGTGATTTTCATTCTGTCCCACTTCCCTTCGTGCCAGGTGTGGAGTTAAGATGGTGGGTACTGGCCTCTTTCTGACTGACTTGGACACATTCAAACTTTGGCTGTTCTCAGGATTATACTTTACGCTGCTGAATTTACTCATCGGTAGGTGAAGTTGGTGCCCAACCGTCTTTTCCTCCCCCGTTTTTGGGAAGTGGAGCTTTTAATTCCCGCTACGAAACAGCTCCTGAGGTGGCTTGTGTCTCCAGTGGAGGATGGACAGTGGCCTCTGTGGAGAGCTCTATTACGAGTCTTCTCTGCAGATGGGCAGTCTCCTCCCTCCATCCCTTTAAGGATGTTTCAGGATGCTCTTCTGGCCTCCTGGAGCCCCCAAACAGGTGCTTCAGCTAGCTCCAGATAGCTCTGGGTGTTTAGTAACTGCCCTGTAGCAGGAGCTGACTTAGGAGCTCCTTACTCTGCCGCCATCTTGCTGGTTCTATTTATTTATTTTTTATTTTTGACGCTTTTAGGAGGCACCAGGGATTGAACCCAGACCTCATATATGGGAAGCAGGCGCTCAACTGCTGACCTATACCTCACTCCCCCTCCTTTTTTCTCAATTTTAGAATGTTTATATTATTCTCGAAGGAAAAATCCCACACCTTCTTATACCCTCTGTTGTCTTGTAGAATTGATAGAACTTCTTTACCATTGCTGCAAAAATGTTACAGTATTACTTTTAATTATCGTCCTTAAGTTACATTATAGTTTTCCTGTGTATCACCATATTCTTATTACTTTGTAAAAGAAAAAATTCTTATATTTACACTATTAGCCGCAGTTTTCATCTACCATGGAAATCCCTGTTAGACTTTCCCTAGATGATTTTTTAGCTTCCTTTCAATTGATGTTTACGTCCACAGACTACCCCCCTTTTTAGCCACAGTAATCACATTTATAAATCAGCATTGTTACTTACAGTATGTTATTACTTATAATATGTTATGACCAACTCTGTTCATTCCCACGCTTTTATAATTAACTTTGTTGATAATGCTACATATGTTAACCATCAGCTCCCATTCTCAACCCACTTCTATCTCCTAGTAGTCTATTCTCTAGAGTTTCCCTCCATGAGCTTACTCATCATATTTAGTCCACATTCAGGAGACCTTACAATATTTTTCCTTTTGTGTCTGGCTTATTTCACTCACCATAATGTACTGTAGGTTCATCCATGTAGTCATATGCATCCCTATTTCATTTATTCTTAAGGCTGAATAGTATTCCATTGTATGTGTATACCACATAATTTTAATCCATTCATCAGGTGATGAACTCTTGGACTGGTTCTATATTTTAGGAATTGTGAATAATGTCATGAACATAGTTGTGCAAATGTCAGGTTGCATCCTTGCTTTCATCTGAATATAGATCCAGTATCAGTATTATTGGATCATACAGCTCTTCTCTATTTTTAGAAACTGCTCTTCAGTAGTGTTTAGAAACACCACTGATTTTTGTGTATTAATTTTTATCTTGCAGTTTTGCTGAAGTCGTTTATTCTAGGAGCTTTGTTTCTGGTTTTTTGGGAGTTTTTAGGCATAGGATCATACCATCAGCAAATTGCAAAAGTTTTATTTCTTCCTTTATTATCTGGATGCCATTTATTTCTTTACTTGCCTAGTTGCTCTGGCTAAAACTTTTAGCACTGTATTGAGTAATGGTGACGGTGGGCATCCTTTTCTTGTTCCCAGTCTCAGCAGGAAAGTTTTCAGTCTTTCAGCTGTGGATTTTTAAATATATGTCCTTTATCATATTGAGGAGTTTACTTTCTGCTGTTTTTGGCCATGACGGTTTCCTTCTGCCCCCCTGTGCTGTTTTTGGCAGAAGAGTTTTCCTTCTGCCATTTTTGACCATGGGGTTTAGTAATTTATAGTTTTCATTTCAGCTTCTCCTTCACCTCTCTGTTTCTTGAAGGATACACAGCACTCTTCTCACCTGGAGAGATCCCCATAGCTGCTCCCTCAGACAGCTTTTTGTCTCCCTCTGTTGTTTCTGTAAGAGAGTTGAGCCTTGCCTACCTACTCCAGTGCCATTTCTTTCCAGTCTTAATCACTGTTTTGATTACTGTTGATATAAAAGTGACAAAATTATAAATTTAAATTTCTTACAGAGCACTCATAGGCTTCCAAAAATATATTCCCTGGAAATCTGCAAGCCCAGGAATTTATATCTAGTATGTAGGTGATAAACTGCTTGTATTCTGACCAAGGTACGAGAAATGTCTAATAGGATTTCTTTTTTTTTAATAATTTATTTTTTGAAAGATACTTAGATTATATAAATGTTACATAGACTATATAGGGGATTCCCATACGCCCCCTCCCCACACCTCCCACATTTTCCCGTATTGGCAACAGCTTTCATTAGTGTGGTTCATTCATTGAATTGATAAACACATTTTGGAACATTCCCACTAAGCATGGATTATAGTTTACATTGTAGTTTACACTCTCTCCCACTCAACTCTGTAGGTTATGGCAGGATAGATAATAGCCTGTATCTGTCATTGTAATGTCATTCAGGACGGTTCCCAAATCTCCAAACTGCTCCCGTATTATACCTGTTTTTCCCTCTCCCTATCCCCAGAACCTCCTGTAGCCACTGCCTTCACATCAATGATCTTTCTTCCTTTGCTAGAATCATAGTAAGTCTATGTAGAATACTAGTAAGTCTGCTTTAGTCCATAGTTTGTTCCCCAGTCCTGAGGATTTTGGTATGGTGATGCCCACTCCACCTTGAATTGAGAGGGATCTTTGATCCCATACAGCTGATGGATGAGACTCTCTTGCTTGCAGTTGTAGATATTCTTGGTTCCTTGGTTAGTGGATTTCTATTTAGTTACCAATTTTTTGCTACATAGGGAAGCTATGTTTGAATGTTTACTTATAAGTTTGGTGGCTCAGAGCCTGTCATCCAAATTCCTCTTACTGTATAGCCATGATGATATCAAATTGAATTTCCATAGGGAACTATTCCAGTGCTATTCTTTCGGGTTGCATGGAGGCAGAAAGGACGACCTTCCTATTTATTTCTTAATTTTCCCTTTTTCCTCTTCTTTGTTTTTTTTTAATACATCTACTGTACTTGAGAATTGCCCCCTATAACCCTATCATTTCAGGCATGTGCTTTTCCATTTATAGAGAGCAGTGATGTTGAATAAGTGGTTGTGACAGTGGAAGCTTGTTCTTTAACTTGCATAGTAGGTTTAATATTACATCTTAGAAATCAGAATCCAGAGCCATGATTTGGGTTGTTCCATTCTATTCTGGGAATTAGAAAGCTATGAGTCTGTTTTGAAAATTAAAATTTTAAGCAGTTTTATATTCACATATCCTACAATCTATCCAAAGTGTGCAATTAATGACTTTTAGTATAATCACAGTGTTGTGCATTCATCACCACAAAAAATTTTAGAACAATTTCATTACTCCTCCAAAAATAAAAATTCCACACCCCTTAGCAGTCATCTCTCAATCCCTGTATCCTTCCCCAGCCCTACTAATCTCTAATTTCATCTTTATAAATTGATTTATATATTATATAAATGGACTCATACTATCTGTATTAGTCTGTGTCTAGTTTCTTTCAGTTCACATTTTTTAGGTCTAATATTAACATTTTGTAATATTATGTAATATTAACATACATTTGTTCAGTTTCAAATAAAATCATGTATTTAATATTACCCAAATTCATATTTAATATGAGGTTTTATTATACAGCCAGTCCCATGTTATATTTTTTAGTTTTCCTTTTAGTAATATACAAGAACTTACACTTTCCCTTTTACCCACTGTCATAGTGATATAATAGTACTGCTAGTTACAAACATTATGTTGTGCTTTTACCTTTCTATTCATTTATGAATATTAACACATATCCTTTTTACCAGTTCTGCACAGGTTAACCTTCACCTTTCCCTTCTCTATCCTTATTCTATTTTCTGGTGACCTGTATTTAAGTTATTAACTCCATGAGTTTACACAGTATACTTAGTTCATAATTGTGCAGTCATACCATATTTGTTCTTTTTTGTCTGGCTTGCTTCACTCAACATAATGTCCTCTAGGTTCATCCATATTGTTTTATACTTCACAACTTCATTTCTCTTAGAGCTGTGTAATAATATTCCATTGTGTGTATACACCACAGTTAGTTTATCCATTCATCGGTTGATGGACATCTGGGTTGTTTACACGTTTTGGCAATCATGAATAACACTGCTCTGACCATGGATGTGCAGATGGCTATTTGTGTCACTGCTCTTATTTATTCTAGGTATATATCTAGTAGAGGTATTGCCAGGTCACATGGCAAATCTGTCTTCAGCTTCTTTAGGAACTGCCATACGGTTCTCCACAGTGGCTGTTTCATTCTACATTCCCACTAACAGTGAATAAGTGTTCCTCTCTCTCCACATCCTTTCCAACACTTGTAGTTTGCAGTTTTGTTAATAGTTGCCATTCTCGGTGTGAAATGGTACCTTATTGTAGCTTTGGTTTGCATTTCCGTAATTGCTTGTGATGTTGAACATTTTTTCATGTGTTTTTTCCTGCCGTTTGTATTTCTTCATTGGACAAATGCCTATTCACATCTTCTACCCAGTTTTTAATTGGGTCATTTATCGGTTTTTTGTTCGTTTGTTTTTTAGGACTTACCAGGGATTAAACCTGGGACGTCATTCACTTCTTCATGTGAAGCAGACACTCAAACCACTGAGTTACACCCATCTCCCTTTGTTTGTCTTCTTATTGTTGAGTTGTAGCATCTCTTTATAGATCATGAATATTAAATCCTTATTGGATATGTGGTTCCCAAATATTTTCTCCCATTGAGTCAGCCTCCTTTTCACCCTTTTGACAGAGTTCTTTGAGGTGCAAAAGTGTTTAATTTTGAGGAGGTCCTGTTTATTTTAATTTTGTTATTCATGCTTTGGGTGTAAGGTCCAAGAAACCACCACCTACCACAAGGTATTGAAGATGATTCCCTACATGTTCTTTTAGTACTTTTATAGTTGTTGCTTTTATATTTAGGTCCTTTATCCATTTAGAGTTGATTCTTTTATAGAGTGTGAGATAGGGGTCAACTTTTATTCTTTTAGTTATGGATATCCAGTTTTCCTGGCACCATTTGGTGAAGAGACTTTTTCCCCATTATCATGGACTTGTCAGGGTTGTCAAAAACCAGTTGACTGTAGAGGTGAGGATTTATTTCTGGACTCTAAATTTATTCCACTGATCAATGTGTCTATCTTTATGCCATTACCATGCTATTTTGACAGCTGTAGCTTTGTAATGTTTCAAGATTAGGCAGTGAAATTCCTCCTGTGTTGTTTTCTTCTTTAGAATGCTTTTGGCTATCTGGGTGCACTTTCCCTTCCAAATGAATTTAGTAAATTGCCTTTTCTACTTTTGTAAAGTGTGCTGTTGGGATTTTGGTTGGTATTGCATTGAATCTATAAATAAGTTTGGGTAGGATTGACATTTTTAGTCTTCCAATCCATGAACACAAAATGTTGTTCTATTTGTTTAGGTCTTCATTGATTTATTTTAGCATTGTTTCATAGTTTAGTGCATATAGATCCTGTATTTTTTTTTGGTTAAATTAATTCCTAGGTATTTCTGCTTGTGAGTCTGGCTTGCTTATTCAACATACTGTTGAACCTGAAGGCAGGTTCATCCATGTTGTCATATACTTCACAACTTCGTTTCTTCTTATTACTGCATAATATTCCATCATGTGTATACACCACAGTTTGTTTATCCATTCTCAGTTGCTGGACACCTGGATGTTTCTGACTTTTGGCAATCATGAATAACGCCACTGTGAACATTGGTGTGCAGATGTCTATTAGTGTCTCTACTCTCAGTTCTTCTAGGTATGTGCTTACTACTGGTATTGGCAGTTTCCATGGCAAGTCTTTAGGAACTTTCCAAACATTACTCCACAGTCTCTGTACCATTCTACATTCCCATCCACAGTGAGTAAGCTTTCCTATCTCTCCAACATTTATAGTTTTCTAAATTTTGATAGCAGCCAGATGTGTCTCTCTTTATGCCAGTACCATGCTGGTTTGACCACTTTAGCTTTGTAATATGTTTCAAGGTCAGACAGTGAAATTCCTCCCACATCGTTCATCTTTTTTAGAATGGTTTTGGCTATCCAAGTATACTTTTCTTCCAAATTTTGTGTTTACCTTTTCTTTTTCTGTAAAGCAGGCTATTAGAATTTTGGTTGGTATTGCATTGAATTTATAAAGCTGTTTGGGTAGAATTGACATCTTCACTATATTTAGTTTTCCATTCCATGAACATGGAATGTCTTTCCATTTGTTTGGGTCTTCTTTGATTTCTTTTAGCATTGTTTTTTAGTTCTTTTCCAATAGGTCCTATACTTCTGTTAAATGGATTCCTAGGTATTTGAATTTTTCCCCCTCATTTCCTTCTCAGATTGTTGAATACTAGTGTATAGAAACATCATTGATTTTTGCATGTTGATCTTGTATCCTGCCACTTTGCTGAATTCATTTATTAGCTCAAGTATTACAGCTTTATCATAGACATTTCAGAATTTTCTAAATATAGAATCAAGTCATCCACAAATAGAGTTTTGCTTCCTCTTTTTTTTTTTTCTTGTCTCATTGCTACAGCTGAAACTTCTAGCACAGTATTGAAGAGCAGTGGTAACAGTAGGGCATTCTTGTCTTGTTCCTGATGTTAGCAGGAAAGCTTTCATCCTTTCACCATTGAGTACTATGTTGTCTGTGGGTTTTTCATATATGCCCTTTATCAAATTGAGTTTTCGTTCTATTTCTCTTTCTTCTCCCCTCCCCTTCCGTAGCAGTTTGATATGGTTTTGAATTCCAAAAGTAGATATTGGATTATATTTGTAATTTGGTCTGTACCTGGGCGTGATTAAGTTAAGATTAAGGCTTTGATTGGGCCACATCTTTAGGGCATTGAGGCCCTACCTCTTGGTGGGTAGGGACTCAAAGATAAAAGACATGGCAAAGGACAGAGTTGAGAATTTTTGATGTTGGAGTTTTGATGTTGGCATTTAATGCTGAAGCCTTAAGCTGGAGCCCCAGGAAGTAAGCTCAGAGAGAGAGGAAAAGGAAGCAATCCCCAGATAGAGAGGAACCCTGAACCCAGGAAGAAGTAAGCCTTGGGAAGAGAGGAACCCTGAACCCAGAGAGAAGCAAGACCCTGAAAGGGAGGAACCCATGAAGCCTGAATCCTTACAGATATTGGCAGCCATCTTGCTTCAACACGTGAAAATAGACTTTGGTGAGGGAAGCAACTTATGCTTTATGGCCTGGTATCTGTAAGCTCCTACCCCAAATAAATGCCCTTTATAAAAACCAACCAATTTCTGGTATTTTGCATCAGCACCCCTTTGGCTGACTAATCTATCTCCCTCTTTTTCTTTCCCTCCCCTTCTCCTTCCTCTCCTCTCCCCCTCCCCTCCCCTTTCTCTTTCCTTTTCTTTCCACTTTTAGTTACCAGGACTGGAGATTGAAACCAGCACTCAACCACTGCACCACATAGCTCCTCTGAGTTGGTGTATTGTTTTTTGCTTGTTTGGGGTTTTTTTTTGTTTTTGTTTTTAGGAGGCACTGGGAACTAAACCTGAGACTTCCATGTGGGAAGCAGGTGCTCCACCGATAGAGTCACATCCACTCCCCTATTCCTATCTTTCAGAGTTTTTATCAAGAAAGGATGTTGGATTTTGTTGAATCCTTTTCTGCGTCAGTAGTTGAGGTGATCATGTGATTTTTAAAAAAAATTTGTTAATGTGGTGTATTATGCTAATTGGTTTTCTTATGTTGAACCACCATTGTATAATAGGAATAAATCCCACTTGTTCATGGTATGAAAGTTTTTTCATATGCTGTTGGATTCTATTTGCAAGTATTGAGAATTTTTGTATCTATGTTCATTAAAGAGATTGGTCTATAATTTTCTTTTCTTGCAGTGTCTTTATCTGGCTTTGGTATTAGGCTGATGTTGGCTTCATAGAATATGTTGGGTAGTTTTCCCATCTCTTCAGTTTTTTCGAAGAGTTTAAACAGAATTGACATTAATTCTTGAAATGTTTGGTAGAATTCACCTGTGTAGCCACTGGTCCTGGACTTTCCTTTGTTGGGAGATTTTTGGTGACCGATTCAGTCTTTTCAAATATGATTGGTTTCTTAAGTTCTTGTATTTCTTCTACTGTCAGTGTAGGTTGTTTTTGTATTTCTAGGAATTTGTCCATTTCATCTAGTTTATCTGGTTTGTTGGCATAAAGTTTCTTATAATATCTTTTCTTTTTTTAAAGGAGATATGGGGGATTGAACCCAGGACCTTGTGTATGGGACGCAGGCATTCAACCACTTAGAGCTACATCTGCTCCCCAGTATCCTCTTACGATCCTTTTTATTTCTATGGTGTCAGTTATAACTTCTTCTCTTTCGTTTCTGATTTTATTTATTTGCATCTTCTTCCTTTTTTTGTTATCTAGCTAAGGGTTTGTAAATTTTATTGATTTTTCTCAAAGAACCAGCTTTTGGTTTTGTTGATTTTCTCTATTGTGTCTTTTGTTCTCAATTTCATTTATATCTGCTCTAATCTTTATTATTTCTTCCCTTCTGCTTACTCTGGGAATGGTTCACTGTTTTTCTGGTTTCTCCAGTTGTTCCATTAGATCTTTGATTTTAGGTCTTTGTTCTTTTTTAAGATAGGAGCTTAGGGCTATAAATATCAGCACTGCCTTGGCTTTATCACATACACTTTGATAACTTGTGTTCTAATCTTCATTTGTCTCAATATATTTACTAATTTTCACTTACAATTTCTTCTTTGACCCAATGTTTGTTTAGTAGTATGTTGTGCCGTCTCCACACGTTTGATAAATTCCCCCTTTCCCATCTATTATTGATTTCCAGTTTCATTCCCGTATGATCTGAATGAAGTGCTTTGTATAATTTCAGTCTTTTTATATTTATTGAGACCTGACGTGTTCTGTTCTGGAGTAAGATCCATGAGCACTTGAGAAGTGTGTGTAACCCGTTGATTTTGGATGCAACGTCTGTATATGTCTGATAGGTCTAGCTCATTTATCATAAGTTCTTTGTTTCCTTGTTGATCTTCTGTCTAATTGTTCTAAATCATGATGTGAGTGGTGTATTGATGTCTCCAACTGTGATTGGAGAGATATCTATTTCTTACTTCAGTTTTGCCAGAGTATACCTTATGTATTTTGGGTCACCCTGGTTAGGTGCATAGATTATTTATGACTCATATATCTCCCTGGTGAATTTTCCCTTTTACAAATCCATAATGGCCTTCTGTATCTCACATAACTTTTTTTGCATTTAAAGTGTGATATTAGTGTAGCTACCTCAGCTCTTTTTTGGTTATTGCTTACATGGAGTACCTTCTCCAACCTTTTACTTTGAGTTGGTTTGTATCCTGAGTCTAAGGTGAATCTCTTGTAGACAGCATATGGATGGCTCAAGTTTGTTTGTTTTTTCCATTCTGTCAGTCTGTATCTTTCAATTGTGGACTGTAATCAAATCACATTTCGGTGATTATAAACACATTATTTATTTCCACCATTTTATGCTTTCATTTTTATATGTCATATCTTGTCTGTCTTTTTATTCTTTTGGTTATCCTTTCTGCTCTTCTTGCCTCCTACATGCTCCTCCAAGCCTCTCTCTCCTGTCTTTTTCTTGCTAGCTATAAGGCTCCCTTTAATATTTCTAGCAAAGGCAGATTATTTTTTATAAACTCTTTTTGTTTCAATTTGTTTGTGAATATTTTTTTGTTTCTAAAAAATTTTAGTTTTTATTTTTTTAATATTTTTTATTTTGTTTGTGAATATTTTAATCTCACCTTCATAGAACTATTTTGCTAGATAAAGAATTCTCGGCTGACAATTTTTCTCTTTCAGTATTGTAAGCGTATCATACCACTGTCTTCTCGCCTCATGGTTTCTGATGAGAAATCACTAAGTTTTTCTGGGCATCCCCTATATGTGAAGGTTTGCTTCTCCCTTGCTGCTCTCAGAAGTTTTTTCTTTGTATTTGATGTTTGATATTCTGAGTAGTATGTGTCTTGGAGTGGGTCTGTTTGTATTTATTCTGATTGGAGTACACTGCGATGTCATAAAAGAAATGACATTTAAGTTTATTTCTTTCATGAGAGTTGGGAAATTTTCAGCCATTATTTTCTGAAATAATCTTTCCTCCCCTCTTCCCTTCCTCTTCTTCTGGAACTCCCATGACATGCACGTTGTTGCGTTTCGTGTTATCATCCACCTCCCTGAACCCCTGCTCAGTTTTTTTCTATTCTTTTCTCTCTGTGCCTTTCTCTTTTCAATTTCAGCTGTTCTGTCTTCTTTATCACTTATTCTTCTATCATTTCGAGTCTGCTGTTGTATCCCTCTAATATGTTTTTTTTATCCCCCCCCCACTGCCCCAGTTGTCTGTTCTCTGTGTCGATTCCCTGCGTGCTCTTCTTTTGTCCGCCTCTATTGTTGTAAGCGGAATGGGAATCTCTGACTCCATTTGCAGCGTCATCTTGCTGCGTCAGCTCTCCACGTGCACGGCGCCGCTCCTGGGCAGGCTGAACCTTCCTTTGCACTGGGTGGCTCTCCTTACAGGGCACACACTCCCACACATGGGGCTCCCCCACACGGGGGCACCCCTGCGTGGCACGGCACTCCCCACATGCATCAGCACTGCGCATCGGCCAGCCCCACACAGGTCAGGAAGGCCAGGGGTTTGAACCGCGGACCTTCCACGCGGTACACGGACGCCCCATTCACTGGGCCAAGTCCGCTTCCCATGAATATGTTTTTGATCTCACCTATCATGTCTTTCATTCCTATGAGCACTGTTACTTTTCTGTTAAGGATTTCAAATTCTTCTTTATGCTTGCTCAGTGTCTTCTTGATGTCCTTTGTATCTTTAAAGCCATATTGTCTTTCAACTCATTAACTTGATTTTGGAAATTTGTATCAATCTCTAATTAGTAGTTTCAAATCTTGTATGTCACCTGGGACTTTGATGATAAATTTCCTTTGCTTGGGCCATTCTTCCATTTTGTTTGAATGGCTTGTAATTTTTTTTGCTGATATCTAGGTATCTGATTATGATGGTGAATTTATTCTGATGTTCAGTTTCTCTCTCTTTCATCATAGGGATTTATTGGCAATAGTCTGGGTATAACTGCTGTTCTTTGTTTCTTGCTTCAACCTGTTTTGGGTCTTTAGAATTAGTCCTGTTAGTTGCTCAAATCTGAGCCCTGGACCCAGTAATGGGTGGTTGCAGCCTGCTTGCAAGGGCCTTGGGGAGGGAGGCTGTAAAGCCAGATAAAGCTGCCCTTATTTACTCTTAATTTCCTCCAAACATTTCCTTGGTCGACCAGCAGATGGCATTCTCTTGCAGCCCTCTCATTTCAAAGCCTGGTTGGAGTGTGTTTGCTGCAATAAGTACAGGATCAATGTAGCAGAGGATATTGCCTGGAGGCTAAGAGCTTCTTAATTCAAACTTTTCTGAGTCACTTCTCCAGTCTTTGCTTGCAGCGTGTTCTTATTTCCTGGGGAGAAGATACTTCCACTCTCCAGGCAAAGGTTCAGCCCTCCCAGCCTGGAAGGGCTTGGATCACAGCCAACCAAATTTGTGTGTCAAAAACTAAGTCAGCCAGGCTATGTTCCTTTCTTTCCCATTTCCTGGGAAGGTGGATCCCTGTAGCGCTGGTAGCTGCAGCTGCTTTAACTCACAGTTTTGTAGCCCAGATTCTTTTCCTTTGTCCCTCTCCCTTCTGTGCGGTGTCCAGCCTTCCCCTGGTGTCCTAAATCCTAGAACATTTTTTTTCTGGACCATTTCTGCCTGTCCTCTATCTTATTAATATATTTCTGCAAGAGGAGAGAGTCCCGTATCTAAGTCTGCCAGTTTCCTGGAAATCAATCTGCTTTGAAAATTTTGCCTGTAGAACTCATGTATATGAGACATGTCAGATACAAGTAGGTACAAATGAATAATTTACATTATGACATTTTACCTCACAGAACTTCTTTCTTTGAGAGAGTTCAAAGCACTTTCATATTTTACATTTATAAAAAAATCTTAGACTTTCTGAGACTTTTTTTTAAAGATTTATTTTGTTTATTTCTCCCCACCCCATCATTGTTTGCACTTGCTGTGTCTCTTCATCTTCACTGTTTATTTAGGAGGCACTGGAAATTGAACCCAGTACCTCCCATCTGGGAGGGCGATACCTAATCACTTAAGCCACCTCCATTCCCTACTTTGTTGTCTCTCTCATCCTGTTTTTCTTCTTGTGTCTCTTGTTGACTCATCTTGTTGTGTCAGCTTGCTGCGCCTGCCCATGGTGCCAGTTTGCTGTCTTCTTTAGGAGGCACAGGGAACTGAATCAAGGAGCTCCCATGTGGTAGGCAGGAGCTCAATCGCTTGAGCCATTTTTACTTCCCCTGAGATTTTTTAATAAGATTTGTGCTTGTATTTACTAGTCTTAATACTGGTTTGTTTGTTTTTTAAAAGATTTATTTATTTATTTCCCCCCCCACCCCACCCAGATTGTCTGTTCTCGGTGTCTGTTTGCTGCATCTTGTTTCTTTGTCCGCTTCTGTTGTTGTCAGCAGCATGGTAATCTGTGTCTCTTTTTGTTTCATCATCTTGTTGTGTCAGCTCTCCATGCGGGTGGTGCCATTCTTAGGCAGGCTGCGCTTTTCTTTTGTGCTGGGCAGCTCTCCTTACGGGGCACGCTCCTTGTGCGTGGGGCTCCCCTACGTGGGGGCATCCCTGCATGGCATGGCATTCCTTGTGCGCATCAGCACTGTGCATGGGCCAGCTCCACATGGGTCAAGGAGGCCCGGGGTTTGAACCGTGGACCTCCCATGTGGTAGACGGATGCCCTAACCACTGGGCCAAGTCCATTTCCCTTAATGCTGGTTTAAACTTCATTAGTGACCCTATAACTAAGGTTTTAAGAAATCTGTCTTTAAGGATGCTTACATACCATTTTGTGATGATATATATGTGTATTTGTCTATTTGTACATACACGTATACTGTTATTGAACAAGTTATCTTGAAATAATTCAGTTGGCTTCAGTGTGAAAGCACTGAAATTCTGATAGATCATAATTACTATGAATTATGAGAAATGTCTCATAAACTATATATATTTACCTTGTTATAAAAATTTCAAGGAAATTATTTTATTACATTGCCTTTCTCCTATAATATGTTTGTTTTTTCCCTCCATATCCTCTTTTTCCAGTCAAAGATTTTCCCCTACTCTGTAAACATTAATAACTAACTCTGAGAAATTCTTGGCTTTCCTTGTAATATCCTTTTGTACTGCTAAATGTTTTCATGAAGTCTTTGCTTCATCCTGCTATTCCTGGTAGTTACTGTATAATCTCTTTTTCTTTTTCACCCTCTGACCTTGGTGTATGAAACTATTTTTTCAATTGGATTCCTTAGCTTTTAAACTTTTTTTTCTCCCTTTACAGTGATCTCTTGGCAAAATAGTGTGTGTGTGTTCTCTCTCACTATTTTTTATTTGTCTTATGCTATTTTTTTTAAAAAAAAGATTTATTTATTTATTTCTCTTCCCTCCCCCCGCCCCACCCCGGTTGTCTGTTCTCTGTGTCTATTTGCTGCATCTTGTTTCTTTGTCCACTTCTGTTGTTGTCAGCGGCATGGGAATCTGTGTCTCTTTTTGTTGCGTCAGCTTGTTGTGTCAGCTCTCCGTGTGGGTGGTGCCATTCTTAGGCAGGCTGCACTTTCTTTTGCGCTGGGCGGCTCTCCTTATGGGGCACACGCCTTGTGCGCAGGGCTCCCTTACGCGGGGGACACCCCTGCATGGCATGGCACGGCACTCCTTGCGCGCATCAGCACTGCACATGGGCCAGCTCCACACAGGTCAAGGAGGCCTCGGGTTTGAACCGCGGACCTCCCATGTAGTAGACCGATGCCCTAACCACTGGGCCAAGTCCGTTTCCCTGTCTTATGCTATTTGATGATTTCTCTCCACTTTTCTAGGTACTGTTCTCAGTTGTACATTTCCTTACCCTCTTTTAACTTTGCTCTGAAATTGTTTATTAAAATGTTTTAGCAGTTACTACTAAACTCTTTAGTCTTTCTTGCACTCTTAGTTACTATACATGTGTATCATCAATATATTTTTAGTAAAAATGGACTAATTTTTAAAAAAGTATAGAAAGGTCTATGCTTGTCCTGTGCCTGTTTGTATTACTGTATGATTCAAGTTAAATGTTTCTTTTTAAAAAGAATATTAATTTACTTCGGGTCATGTGTATGAGACATATGTCAGATAAATGTATTCAGTATTTACTGTGTGTATAAGTCATCACTGAATTTGTTCTCTAGAGTTGAAAAATTATTTTACTTTATAAATTGCTGAGTTAGGAACAGGATGTGTTATTCAGTAAAACATGAAGATATGCTGGCATAATGCAGCTTTGGGATGATATACCAGTACTTAACTTCACTGGATTTGGGTTTCTTAACCATTAATAAAATGAAGAAGTTGAAGTACATTTGAGGTCCCTCGCAGTTCTGATATTTCCCAGGAAAGTGCATCCTTGCTTTTATAAGCTTTTTTACCTTTTATAATGGTCATGATTTCATCTAAGACCATTATCCCACCCCTTTTTTTCCCATTATCCCTTAAATTGAAATTTCTGTAAATGAACTTAATATTGTTTCCCTTTGGTGCCTCTTTCCTAGATAAAGCATTTTACTTGGGGTCTAATCATCTCTCTTCTCAAGTTTTCCTTTTGTAACATTATTTTTATATCCCTACCAGTTTGCATCTTTCTCCATAATCAAATTCATGTATAACCAAAGCATATTCCGTTTCAATATGTTTTAGTCACACTATAAATTCTTACATTATCTTCTTGACATCTCCAATGCATAATGATATGCATAGCACCTTTATGTCTCATTAAAAAGATATATTAATGTTTCATTGTTTACTTGAAGATAAAATCCATCTTCCATGCTATAAACTTCCTTGGTTTATCTTGTATAGTTTATCAGGCAGGACATAGGTTGTCACGAAATATTGATAGGTGTTTCTTCGCTCTTTCAAACTTTCTTGACAGTAATAGCTCTTTTTAAATGTCCCACAAGATAATATTATAAAAGGACTTCAAAAGGTCCCTTAAACTAAATATAATCTAATCTCATTTTTGTAGAATAGCTTCTAAATACTTTCTTTTTGTTCGCAGTGGCAGTAGGGGCAATATTACGTGGTGACAACTTGGTACTCTGGGAATGTTTTGGAAACAAAAACCAAAAAATAAACCACTCTATGATCAATAATTTCCTATCTCAGAATAGGATTTGTGTAGTGTCCTATTTTGCTCACATTTAACATTGCTTTGATATTATTTTGCACAATGTAGTAAGAATACTGTTTTTATTAATGTTTAAAACTTGTAATGATACCCTCAAGGCATGTGAGAATTTAGCCAACTATGAAGTTAGAATAGTCCACACAAGACTGACCTCACTTCCGACACTTAATTGGAAGTTTGGAGACTTCTCAAAAGCTAGAAGTACTCACAGAACTCACTTAAAGCTATTATACTCCCACAGTTAGGGTTTGTTAGGGGAAGAATACAGATTAAAATCACCAAGTTAAATAAAGAACGCATACAGCGAGGAGGTGCAAGGTACCCAAACAGAGAGCTTCTGTTGGCCTTTTGCCGTGGAGTCATGAATATGTTACTTTCTCCAGCATCAGGTGTGACAGTATGTGTGGAGTATTGCCAACCTGGGAAGCTCACCTGACTTGGTGTCCAGGGTTTTAAAACTCCCATCAATAATCACATTGTTAGACTGTCCCTTGGTCCAATCTTCCAGGCAGAGGGACTCCTGTCAGTCATGATACTCCAGGGGCCTATAGATCAACTCCCAGTAGCTTTGGGCAAAGGTTAGATCTCTCTTTGAGTTAAGTTAGTTGTCCACTACTTAGGCCACCTCCTGGCCTTTGGCACAAGTTCTTTTGTAGCATTAAATGATCGTACTGGTCTGGACATCTACATTTGTTACAGCATTTATATGACAGAAACAGCAATAATGTCAGTGTGAATATGCTTAAGATTTGGAGACACCATTGTGGGATGGAGATGAATTTTAAGAAATGGCTTGTCTACCCTATAAAGCCATTACATGGATTTTTATATTTTTGTACTAATTTAGTTACTCCTTTCCCCACTTAATCTACACTATTTGTAAAAATAAGAGTAAAAATATGCTAGTACATTACTAGAGATTGATTCAGTTATTAACGGTTTGGTCCAGTTCATCATTGTATATGACCAGAATATGTCCCAGAATGATCCCCCTCAGGTTTGCACAGGCTTCCCTCAGACCATGTCAGATTCCAGAAGCAGGAATGGTCTTGGCAGCAAAAGGCTTCACCCTTTTCAGGCCTGTGGTATAAATGAGCTAAAAGACAATATCATCTTTTGCTCTGGGCCTCTCTTGAGCAATTTCCCTTGTTGTATAACCCATTTTTATTCATTCCTTTATTCTCAGCTACTGTATCACTCCTTTCCATTTATCCTTTTTTTAATGTAAAAGTTTTTTGAACCGTATACTGTTCATACATGAGCATACATAAGTGTATAGTGAAAGTTGTAAACTTACAAAACAAACATTCATATCCTCATAGAGGACTCCTGTATGTGTGTATTCTGTGAATTTGTGTCTACTACTAGGCAAGCAAAGCCTAGTCCAGAGCAGGTGTCTATTCCTGTCAGGACGCATTTGCAGCCTCTTGGGGATACTGCTGTCCATTTGACTTGCCCGCTGCGTGCAGGGCCTTACATATCTGTCCCATAGCAATCTGCTGTCTCTGTCTATTGGCAAACAGAACAGTTTTTACTGGTATTTTGTGTCTCAGGAGGGTACAAAAGGAATATGCCTTAGATTCAGCCCATCATTGCATTGCTGCAACCCCAGTGTCTACTGGTTACCATCTTCAAGAGCCACCAGGGTATCTACTTGATGGTTCCAGTCACCTTCGGATCTTGGAGGGGGTTCTTTTGCAACATGTCCTACTTCAGTACTCCTTTTAAATTCCCATATAGTCATTTCCATAGAACTGTGCCCCTTATGGGCATCCTTTTTATAGGCCAGTTTTCTATTTCCCTTCTGCCGACCAGGCCAATTTTTAACACCTGTGAATCAGTAAAAACCCAAACATAGGGGGCGTAGCAGCATGTACTTCAGCCCATTGGGTTGATTTGTTTTCACCTGATTCAATCAGAGTGATGGTGTTGGTATTCTAAACGGGATGTTGTCCATTCATCTTGGAGCTTTTGTCCATAAGCCATGCTGCTCTTTTTTGATCAGTGAAGAGTTGTTCATAGGGCACGGCCCAAGTGGTCCAAGCGGCCATGGGATCCCGCAATTCTTCATTTGACCCTCAGGGAAGAGAGAGCATCTCCTCATGAATATGTTCTTGGATTACCCTGGCAACATGTTTCTGCATAAACTGTTTCTATTTTATTATGGAACTCTTCTGGGTAATGCCTTCCCCATTAGAGCATTTCTCCAGCATTACACAAGACATTATGATATTTCAGGCTTCAAGGTAATTTAATATCCTTCAATCATAAGGGCACCTACAGTTAACATCTAATACCAAGCTAGTATTCTCTCTCAAATGGAAATTTACTCATCCAAAATCCTAGCAGTTATCATTGGGTGGCAATCACAGGCTTTTCTTTTACTTTTTTTTTAATTAAAAAAATTTTTTGTAAGAAGCTTTAGATTACATAAATGACACATCAGAAATATAAGGGGATTCTCATACACCCCACTTCTTTCCCCTCCCACACTTTCCCCATTAATGACATCTTTATTAGTGTACATTTTTTAAAATTGATGAACACACAGTGACGCATAGCTACTAACCATGGTCAATAGTTTACATTATAGTTTACACTTTGCACATTTTAATAGGTTTTAACAAAATGTATAATGACCTGTATCCATCATTGTACTGTCATGCAGAACAATTACAATGTTCCAAAAATGCTCCATATTACACCTAGTCTTCCCTCTCCCTCCCCCCAGAACCTCTGATGACCACTGCCTTTATATGAGTGTTACAAGAGCGTCCATTCCTAGAATAATAATAAATCTACTTTAATCCATAGTTGCATTCCCCCCTTATGTTTGTTCATTCCTCAGTCTTGAAGATTTGGGGATGGTGATGCCCACTCTGTTTATGATTGAGAGGGCGCTTTAATCGCATGGGGTAGATGGATGGAATTGTCTTGCTTACAGTTGTGGACACTGTTTTTTGGGTATGGGCATTGTCCATCATCATCATTTTGCAGTCACAGGCTTTTGCCTTAAGCCACATTCTGTGCTTCTCACAGGGAAAAAATCTCATTTTATCCACAAGGTATTCTACACTGCTTCAGGTTAACCACTTTTGTGGACACAGGTAATCTTACTGATTCCCATTCAGCATGTCCAGTCAATACTGGCAGAAGACAGATTTATATGCCTTTAAAAAAAAAAAAACAAAAAACAATATTAGGGAGGGGATACATTCCCCAGTCAGACACAATATCTATCCATATAATACCTTCAGGTAATCTATCCCCATAATAAGTTCAGGTAAAGGAGATGTAATTCCTTCTTCACATATAGTCTCTTACAGACATTCCAGTTTTCATCCAGACTTCCACCATAATCTTATCAACCACTGTATTCCCATATTTTCCTAATCTAATCTAACTGTAGTCCCCATTAGGACTTCACCAACAGGCTTTGAAACCACTGTGCATGATGGCTCCTGTACCAAGGAGTCCCAGAAATGTCTCTTCTCTACCCCTAAACTTTTTACCCACTCGTGCATATATCCCTGTTCAACCAGGGATTGGGGCAAAGAAACCAAAACCTTTTCTGAATCCCCATCTTGATTAGATTGAAGGACCATTCCCTTAGGCAATTTTGGGTCAGGGTTCTCTTTCTCATTTTCTAGCACTTTACATGAGTTTCTACCCTGAGCAGATGTGCAAGTTTTGTGCA
This sequence comes from Dasypus novemcinctus, assembly GCF_030445035.2. Classification (NCBI taxonomy): domain Eukaryota; kingdom Metazoa; phylum Chordata; class Mammalia; order Cingulata; family Dasypodidae; genus Dasypus; species Dasypus novemcinctus. The sequence continues at coordinate 76,864,494 of NC_080678.1, read as the reverse complement.
AAACATTCTGTTCAGTGAAGTGGTAAGCTTTCATTATAATTTCTACTATTATTTCAAATTAATTCAGTGTTCAGTAATCCTTAATATAAGATATGTTACACTTCACTGGCAATTTCTGACAAAAAGAACTTATGCCTTGTTTCCCTAACTTTGTTTCCAGGTAGCCTTTTTTCCTCTGCCAGAATTGGCTATTTATGAATAATAAAGATTATTGACACCTATTTAACACTTTCTAATATTTTGCCAGGATTAACCAAGTCTTAAAGTCTAAGGGATGTTTTCTCTATTTTTTCAGTAGAAAACTGAGTCATAAAATTAATTTTTCAAGATCAAGTCAGGTTTAAGACTAGTTTCCTTGTTCTACTTTAATTCTGCAAATGGAGGGGCTTAATTGCTGAAACCAAATTCGTTTTGCTCAGTCCTCTGATAATTTTATTATCACAAGATACCTGAAACTAAGATCTTAAATGTACAGATATATAAGGTTCATATGGAAAGGGTAAATTTTGTTGTGGCTGTCTTTGGCTCAGCCTCATTTGCTCAATATTCTGCTGTAGCAAAATGCTACTTTGAATGAAATAGTTAAATTTGGACACTAACATTGCTCTTTCCTCATTGTTATTACATTCTACACTGCTGCCTTAGGATATCAACCATGGATTAACTGAGGTAAGTTTGGTGTCATAAAGTCTTATTTTCAGAGTAAGTTAAACTCTATGTCCTAAGTGTTAGGTGAGCCAAAAATTCCTCTTTTATGTGTTTTCTAAAGAAAACCATAAATACATAAATTTTTAAATTATTATTTTTAAAAATTTATTCCCCCCCCCCCCGCCCCCCAGTTATCTCCTCTCTGTGTCCATTCGCTGTGTGTTCTTCTGTGACCGCTTCTATCCTTATCAATGGCACTGGGAATCTGTTTCTTTCTGTTGCATCATCTTGTTATGTCAGCTCTCCATGCGTGCGGTGCCATTCTTGGACAGGCTGCACATTCTTTTGCACTGGGCAGCTCTCCTTACAGGGCACGCTCCTTGTGCGTGGGGCTCCCCTATGCGAGGGACACCCCTGCGTGGCATGGCACCACACGGGTCAAGGAGGCCCAGGGTTTGAATCGCGGACCTCCCATGTGGTAGGCAGATGCCCTACCCATTGGGCAAAGTCCGCTTCCTACATAAATTTTTATTTAAAAATGAGTCTATAGAAATTGCCCTATATAACATTTAAGTGGATTTTTTTGAAAAGAATTAAAACATCTTTTTTTTATTTAACATTACATCTATATGAAGCCTCACAACATTTACTTTAAATTAATACCTGTTCTTCTAAAGCCTTCCAGTATAAAATTTTTTGTGCCCTCAGAATATTAAAAAGCAAACTATTCTAAAATTCAGCAATTAACCACCTAATAAGGCAGAGAACATTTTTTTATCTCCAGTTTAAACTAATAATTTAAACTCATAATGGTCATAAAATTAAACTCTTTATTTTCATATATCTTCCTTACTTTGTCTCAAGTTGTCAATAACCCTAAACTATCTTCAATATAGTACACCTTTAATATAATATAAGCATATTGTTTATTAATAACATTAACAAATTATCAATAAATTAATAACAATAATATAATATTGGGAGATATAATTTTTTCTGTTGTAAATTTATATTTTATTTTGATTTGCTTTGCTATTTTTGCATATGCTTTTCCCAGTACTTGAAACAGTGAAACATTTTGAGTTAGTCTTAAATTTTCATTCTAATAATGTTTACTTCTTATCCTCATGTAGAAGTAGCAGATAAAATTATGGAATCACGGTGTTTTGAGTCAAAGAGGACTTTAGAAATCATCTAGATTTCTGAAATCCAGAGAAGTAAAATGACTTCTATGATCAGTAGCTAATTAGTGACGTAAATACTGGATGGAAGTAAATTTCATCAGTTGAAAACTACTGAGTTGTGATAATTTTCTGTATGGTTTAATGTAACTGAGCATGTTATCTTATATGTTCACTTATGGGGTTCTGAACGAGGAATTATTGTTTCATTGTATTCTGCACAGATTAGGCATAATAGATTATTTTTATTTTGGTGGCCAACGTTGAGAGATTTAGAAAAACTGAAATGTTTTTTAAAAGAGGACAGTTAGGATGAAGAAGAAGAAGTGGATTGTTTCATGGTGTATTAATATTTCACTGGAAACCTTAAAGCAAGGGCTCTGTGTCAGAACTGTCACAAAAATATTACTTTGTTGGTTAAATTAGATCCTCTTCCAACTACAAAAATCTGTGACTGATAGTTCATAGCTCTTAGTATTTTACCATACTGTTAAAATATTTAGCAATCAATCACTACATTATCTTCTAAGATAAATAATTGTCTATAAGATGACTAATGTCTGATAATGGTAATAATAGGTCAGTTCTCCTAACTTTTTAAAGGCTAATAGAGGATTATAATATTATCAGTGCTTATTTTGTATGCTAAATGAATGAACAGATTGTTGGACTTACAGTAGTGTTGGTACCTTCATAACACTCAGTAAATAGCTGTTAAATAAATAGGCAGATTACATATCATTGGCCTTAGACAGTGACCAGTTGCTAAAGTTCAACCCTAATATAAAAGAACTAGGTAACAGTATTAACACAGGATCCCTTAGGTTTTAAATAAAATTGTAACCTAATTCACTGGAACTTGGAGTTAATATATCGTTAAACAAAAGACACTTGTACTTTATGATTTCACATACTCAAGTTTACAGTTCCCTCCTAAAATTGACTATTGGGTTTATACCCCTGCCTCATCTAATTATCAGTAAAATTTCTATATTCAGAAATAAGCAATGTATTTTATTTATTTCCTGAACACAACAGTGAATAAACCAAGAATGTCATCAGCTTTACATGAAATTAATCTACATGAAATATATACAAATCATCTTTTACTAAGTTAATTTTTTTATTCCAGTTGGCAGATATCCCTGTCACAATCTGCACATATCCATTTGTATTTGATGCCCAAGCAAAAACCACTCTGTTACAAACAGATGCAGTCTTGCAGATGCAGGTAAAAGATTGTATGACACTAATATGATTTGTGTTTTTTGAGTTGTTTCTATGATGTTTTAATTTAGCCTTTAGTCTTTTATATAAATGGTATAAGCGTTTTTCATTATAGAAATATATAATTTTATTGTTTTACTAGTTTACTTGACAAAAATGTTGGTTTCAAATTTTGCTTCATTATATATTTCTTTTTTATATACTTGGTAAAAGATGGAAGTGACTAGAGGTAAGATGATGTTAAACATTTGATGCCTTGTTAGGAGGAGGAGATGAAATTTACATGAAGAAAATTTTAGTACTAAGATATTTTCCTGAGGCTTGTTGTGGTCATCTCTCTCAAGCCTCATTCCATCATACTTTCCCTCCTCCTTTCCTTCCCATTCGCCTTTCCACCACCCCAGTCTCCAACTTAGTCTTATCTGGAGCGTTTTTTCAGTTATAATGTGGGTTTTGAAAACGAATTCACCTGATTTTGAAGGATTGCAGTAGATTTGCTTTATCATTTGAACCTGCAAATAAAGTAGCTTTTGAGCTTCTTCGTCTGCTATAATGTGTCTGGTTTATACAGACTGAGTACTGTGGAAAGGATGAGAAGAGACCTTGAAGCTTAATATTCTTAAAATGCTCTAAAAGTTAAAATCCCCCAATATTTGTTAACTGTTTTTCCATTGCTTTCAAATACATACATTTTGTATTCCTCTAAACATTTAAATAATAAGTACTAGGTGGAATTTTAGAGATGTGCTTATTTCTGTTTTCATCAACAGAAGAAATAATTATTTTTTATAAGGTTCTGTACTAGCTATTAAACCAGGGTTTTAGTTGTTTGTTTGTTTTTTAAACAATAAAGTAATCACTTGGTGCCTTTAATATAGATTATTCCATTTTAGAACAAGAATGCAGGGGAAAACATAGGAAAAGGACAAAGATTTTAAATGGTAAAAGCTAAATGCTAAGTTTTCATGAGCGCATATGGTGATCACTCTACTTAGATGGATTTTTATAATGCCTCCTTAGTCAGGTTGTTCTTTATTGTCTTTAGAGGTTTGTTTTATGCTGCTTTCTTTGTCTCCACAATCTCTGTCCTCATCTCCTAGTTATTTTTTTGAGAAACCACACGGCTCAGAATAATCAATATTATAGTTCATGCTTGCTTAACTTAATGGCATTATTAGTTATACATTAATATAAAACGGTTTATTAAGCTCTTATGATGTACTCGATACTATGTAAGGTATTTGTGAATTCAGTAGCATAGGAATTAGAGCATAGTTATTAATAGGTAGAGGTTTGCTTATCATCATAGCTTCTTTGTAGCTTTCCTATTAAATTTTTAATCTTTTGTTTTCTAGATGGCTATTGACCAAGCCCACAGACAGAATGTCTCCTCTCTTTTTCTCCCAGTTATTGAATCTGTGAATCCCTGCTTAATTCTAGTGGTGCGTAGAGAAAATATTGTAGGAGATGCAATGGAAGTCCTTAGGAAAACAAAGAATATAGATTACAAAAAGCCACTCAAGGTAATTTGACATTTTCTTCTATGTGATTGGGAATTTTATTCATACATTATGTTAAAGTTGTCCTATTCTTAATTTATCTTTGGAATTTTAATGAAATTGTAAATTTTTCTTATTTTTTTATTAAACTAGTGATCGATGAGCATTTATTAGTAATAAATAATATATGGTCTCCACAATTGAACTTTTGTTTCTTTACAGTCTATTCAGTGTTTGCATTATATTCTTTTAGGTTATTTTTGTTGGAGAAGATGCTGTTGATGCAGGAGGGGTACGCAAAGAATTTTTCTTACTCATCATGAGGGAATTACTGGATCCTAAATATGGAATGTTTAGGTATTATGAAGATTCCAGACTTATTTGGTTTTCTGATAAGGTAAAAAGTTCTGACCAACTAAATTACTTCTGTGTATACCTGTGTATATATACCTATATATGCCAAGTGAAATCAATAGCAGAGTGATAAGTGGAGTCTTAACATATTTTGATCAGAGATCTGCTTTACAATTTGAAAAATTATAAACTTTCTGAACTTGGTCAGAGTCATCAAAACACATGAATATTTACTACACATTTCAAATTAGCAAAATGAATTAAGGGATGGTCAGTTCAAAAATACTGTTGACTGTTCCTTCTGATTTGGTATTGGGATTGAGTGGATTAACATTCTTCTAGGAAAAATTGTTATTTTATTATTAGGGATTCCTCTACATTATCATTTATGGCATGTGTTAGCAAACTTCAATCCATGAACCAAATCCACCCCACCACGTTTTTTTTTTTTTAAGGAGTCTTTTTTTTTTTTTAATTCCCCCCCCCCCTTGCGGCTTCCTTGCTGTCTCCTCTCTGTGTCCATTCACTGCGCATTCATCTGCATTTTGTGTGTGTGTGTGTGTGTGGTGGTGTTGTGTCACCTTGCTGAGTGGGCTCTCCATGGCACTTGCGGGTGTGCCTGCCTTCACAAGGAGGACCCAGGATGCGAACCCAGAGCCTTCCATATGGTAGACAGGAGCCCAACTGATTGAGCTACAGCCGCTTTCCTACCACATGTTTTTGTAAATAAAGACACACCTGTTCATTTACCTGTTGTCCATGATTGCCTTCCATGCTGATTTCAAGCTGGCAGAGACTGAGCTGAGTAGTTCCAACAGTAGTATGGCAATAGAATCTAAAATGTTTACTACCTAGTCCTTTACTGAAAAAGTTTTCTGCCCCTCACTTATGGAAATAAGTGAATGGATGGTTCAGTTTTTATTTGTTTCTCTCCTCTTCCCCCCCCACCCCCCAGTTGTCTGCTCTCTCTGTCCATTCGCTGTGTGTTCTTCTGTGTCCACTTCTATTCTTGTCAGTGGCCTGGGAATCTGTGTCTCTTTTTTTGTTGTGTCATCTTGTTGCATCAGCTATCCATGTGTGCAGTGCCACTCCTGGGCAGGCTGGACTTTTTTTGTGCTTGGCAACTCTCCTTATGGGGCCTACTCCTTGCACATGGGGCTCCCCTATGCGGGGGCACCCCTGCGTGGCATGGTACTCCTCATGCACATCAGCACTGCGAGTGGGCCAGCTCCACTAGGGTCAAGGAGGCCCAGGGTTTGAACCATGAATCTCCCATGTGATAGGCAGACGCTTTATTGGTTGAGCCACGTCTGCTTCCTGGTTCAGTTTTTAGAACTAAAAATAAAGAAATTAGAAGTAGAAGAAATAGAAATAGGAAGAAATTAGAATATAATATTTACTATTGGCTCTGAAAACTTTGGTGTGTTATTTAATCATCCTGCCAAGAGGCTGGCTGTTTTGTGTGATGTCATCAATCATTGATGCTCATTGCCTACAATCATTAATTCATTGGGGATTACAAAATGGTACTATTCTAATTCTAATATTTCTTTTTCATTTATTAGCTTAAAGATTTAAATGGAAAATCTCCCCAATCTACTATTTGTTTCCTTAGTAATACAGTTCATGTGGGAAAGGACTCTTTCTCTTTATTTTTTTTTAAAGATTTATTTATTTCCCTCCACCCCCCCACCCCAGTTGTCTGTTCTCTGTGTCTATTTGCTGCATCTTCTTTGTCTGCTTCTGTTGTTGTCAACGGCATGGGAATCTGTGTTTTCTTTTTGTTGTTGTTGTTGCGTCATCCTCTTGTTTCAGCTCTCTGTGTGTGCCGAGCCATTCCTGGGCAGGCTGCACTTTCTTTCACGCTGGGCGGCTCTCCTTATGGGGCTCACTCCTTGCGTGAGGCTCGCCTACGCGGGGACATCCTGCGTGGCATGGCACTCCTCATGCGCAACAGCACCGCGCATGGGCCAGCTGCACGTGGGTCAAGGAGGCCTGGGGTTTGAACCTCAGACCTCTCACGTGGTAGATGGATACCCTAACCACTGTGCCAAGTCCGCCACCTCTTTCTCTTTAGTTATCAGTTTTTCTCAAAAGAAGTAATCTCATTAGCATTTTCCAGTGATGACAATTAGTTTTTTTTTTTTGTTTTCAACTACATTATGTATTTGTTGGCTTAAACATACTTGATCTTTTTCAATTCTTTGCAGTTATTACCTTTATTGATGTTCATATTGTCCCATCTTTGTCCAATGGGAGCTCTTCAACATCTTGTAACATTAATGTACATTTGTTCAGTTTCAAAGAAAAACATTCTTATATTTGCATTATTACCTCTACTTCATTTTTCTTTTCTTTTTTTCTTTTTTTTTAAAGATTTATTTATTTATTATTTAATCCCCCCCCCCCCCCGGTTGTCTGTTCTCTGTGTCTATTTGCTGCGTCTTGGTTCTTTGTCCGCTTCTGTTGTCAGCGGCACGGGAAGTGTGGGCGGCGCCATTCCTGGGCAGGCTGCACTTTCTTTCACGCTGGGCGGCTCTCTTTACGGGTGCACTCCTTGCGCGTGGGGCTCCCCTACGCGGGGGACACCCCTGCGTGGCAGGGCACTCCTTGCGCGCATCAGCACTGCGCATGGGCCAGTTCCACACGGGTCAAGGAGGCCCGGGGTTTGAACCGCAGACCTCCCATGTGGTAGACAGATGCCCTAACCACTGGGCCAAGTCCATTTCTCTACTTCATTTTTCAAGGATAGTTTTTACTGGATATAAAGTCTTATTTGATAGTTTTTTTGTTTTATTTTCTTTTAGCATTTTGAATATTCATCCCACTGTTTTCTGTCCCTTGTGATTTTTGATGATGGGCTGTTAATCTTACTAGAGTTCTCGTATGTACCAAGTTGCTTATTTCTTGCTGCATTCAAGATTCTCTCCTTTGTCTTTGACTTTCAACACTTTGTGTATAATGTGTCTTTGTGTGAATCTGCTTGGAGTTCTGTTTCTCATACAATGGACAGACATTTCTGGATGCCTGGAGCCAAAAGGAAAAACAAAACAAAACTCCCTATCTTTATGGATTAACCCTGTTGAGGCTCTTTTTCAATGCTTAGTCAAACCGTTGACATCTCTGCATTTAGCCTTCAAGTACTGCTTGTGCAGAGCTGAAGGTCAGCCAAAAGTGAAACTGAAGGTCTTCTCAGTTTTTTCCTGAGCATTTTGTCCAGTTGTGAGCACGGAAGTGGCCTTCCAGATTCCCCATTATATGCAGTTGTGTTTCAAAGCCCTTATATCCCCATGTGTCATTGTCATATCTTCTTCCTTCCGGGCTTTTCTGCCTTTTGCTTGCCTTGACTGTTATCCCTTACCCCAGGTGACTAAAGCTAATTCCTTTGCCTTTTAATACTTTTGACATTCGCTGACCAGAAAGCCACTTCAGCCCTCTGAATACTGGGGCAGGCATAATAAAGGCGAGCCCTGGAGCCAGTCTTTCAGGAGAGCCAATTAGAAGTTCAAAAAACACAAGAACAGTTTTTTTAGAATAAGTTCTGTATCACTTCCACTGATGACAGCAGCCCACATCAGGAATCAAGGCATCTGTTTTCTTGGCTGGCTGCTAGGGAGTGTAGGATATAAGTGGTTAAGTTAAAACACCACAGTGCTCCATTACCCAAATTCAGCAGCTTCTTAATTCATTAAGTATTCCGTAGATTCCAGAGTTATGAAAAGAGTTGATTCTGAAAGTTTTTGCCAGCTTATTCATTGCTTTATGAAGGGGCTTATTTGAATTTCCCTAGTCTGCTATTTTATTGCAGAAGTTACCACCTTTGTATGTCTTTTTTTTTTTTTTTGACATTGTTCAATCCATTTTCCAAGAATATAATTCCTTCAATGTCCAATATCTAAGGATATTGATTATTGTTCCCCTCTTCCATTTTTTAAGGTTTTCTTTAGTTTCCTACTGCACTTTTGTCTTTTTTTGTGATTCTTGATTGTCTTTTCACATTTAAGACTGCAGCACTATAAAGCTGCCTGTGTGGGTGTGTAGTACGTTTAGTGATTTATAGGCTTTATCCAAAAGAATGATTAGGTAGGGACCTTTGAAGGGAGTAGCTTCAAGTGTAAATATGTAGTTCTTCCCCCACAAAACTTGGGATTTTCAGAAAAGACAACCCTGGTTGTCAATATCCTGATGGAGCTGAACACAGGAAAGGGAAGGTAGGATTCTCATTGTTTGCTATACAGAACTTCCTTTGATCCTTCTGTTTTCATTGCAGCACCCTGATAAATCACCTGTCCCAGATTCCAGATATTCTCTGGTTCAGCCTCACCCAGAATGGCAAAGGATATACACCAAGTTTTGTATTTACAGCCTTTCTCTAGTACCTCTGACTTACAGTCTCATGGTTTACCAACTGAGTTAGTTGTGCTACTCCTGACGTTACAGATATTGATTGGTACTTAGAGTTGCAGATCCTGCAGCACAAATTAGCTTGTTTTTCAGTGGCTTTTTCTCCTGCAAGCTAGTTTTATCTCCTTTATCGAATTGGTTAATAGTCATTTATCTGCTTTTCGTCTTTTAAAAATTCGTTAACATCTTTTTATTGCCAATCCTCCCCTATTTACTCTTTTCTTGTAAGTTTATACCATTTTTACTTATTGTTTAGAGGAGTTTTCAGAGGGAGAGATTAGCACATCATTAGGCTGCCCTAATTAAGAAGGTCTTTCTAAAGTTAAAAGGTGTCACAAAGGAAAAAGATTACTTTGACCTCTGAAAAATATGATATTTATGCATAGGAAAAAAAACATTTAAAAAGACAGACATGGATGTAGATAACAAATACAGCACACGGTAACATCCCTACTATATGAAGAATTAAAATATAAATACAGAAGAGAAATATTAACCTCCAAAAGATAAATAGGTCAGGTACAGGAAGAGACATTTCACAAGCACTCATAAATTCTGATTTTCAGCATTACTAAGAATCAATAAATGTATTGCTAAAATGAGTCATTTGAAACTCAAAAATGTGTGTGCTTGTGTATGTGGTGTTGTATATACAGATAAGAATGTAGAGAGAAGCATTTTGTTGGTCTAAATGGCAGTATAAACTCGAACAGTTATGGAGGAAAACAGTTTAGCCATATATGTAAGTGTCCTTTGATTTAGTAGTTCTTCCTTAGGAAGCAGAACTTTTAAGGAAATATTCCCAACTGTGGACTAAAATTTATGCAAAAATGATGCCCATCTTACTTTGAATAATGCACGTTAGTTGTTATAACGTGTTGAGCCTTTACTTCATCCTTCAGAAACTGTCAAAACCATTTTCCTTACGTTATTTCTTTTACCATTCACAACATTCATATGAGATAAATACCATTTTAAATCTTCCTGGAAAATACTAAGGATAGGTAGTGACTGAACTAAGCCTAGAGCCCAGGTTTAATAAATTTTATTCTCCTTTCATGCTCGCAGAAATTTCTGTGAACATATATTACTTATATAAGTAATATAAAACTTAGATGGGGGAAAAAAAATAAACATTGTTTTCAATGTTTTAATCTAAATATCCATCTATAATAAAATGGCTAGTTTAACAAATCTTGGTATTTTTATGCCATGTAATATGCAGCCATTAAAAGTCTTGTTCTGAAAGACTAATGATATTAGAAAATGCTCATGTTTTAATGAGAAAAATGAAATAGTCTAAAGTACAGTATGTTTTTAATTGACTATGAATTTACAGTAGATGGAAAAATATACAAAATTATTTTTTAAATCATTATTTTTGAGTGACTGAATTTCAGGTGTTTATTCATTTCTTTATGCTTTATTTTTCAGATTCTGAATGTATATTATTTTAAACCCAGAAAAAATGTTCTAATCATTGCACTTATTAATTTACTGTTTAATGAGATGTAAAATGCTTATATTCCTTGGAAAAAAGCTAGTTGTGAACACATTTGTAATATGATATCAACATAATTTTATTTTTTGGGGTCTTGGGACCTGAAATCATGGTCACATTATGTTCGAAAATAATGGACACATCTGCAAAAATACTAACAGTGATACTATTCCAGGGTGAGGAATGAGGATGAACTTTTTTCTTTTGACACATTGGTTTTTTACTCTATCTTCAAAATTTTCTATCTATAAAGCATGTGTTTTTATAATCAGAATGCTGGGGATTGAACCCTGGACCCCATATGTGGGCCACATCGACTCCCATGAGTTGGTTTTTTTTGTTGTTGTTTTTGTTTTCAGGAGGCACCGGGGACCAAACCCAGGACCTCCCATGTGGGAAGCAGATGCTCAACTGCTTGAGTCACATCTGCTCCCCAGAAAGAATTTTTAATGTTTTATCTTGGAGGACTTCAAGTCTTATTTTCTCCTCCCCACCTTTTATATTTTTAGACATTTGAAGACAGTGATTTGTTCCATTTGATTGGTGTTATCTGTGGATTAGCAATTTATAATTTTACTATTGTGGACCTCCATTTTCCTTTGGCGTTATATAAGAAACTACTGAAAAAGAAGCCTTCCCTGGATGATTTGAAAGAACTAGTGCCTGATATCGGGAGGTTAGTTGTAAAAAGTGACAAGGGAGGGGTCTGGGAGGTAGGACTTGGGGAAAACTTTCAGAAATAATTATATTTTGTTGTTGTTGTTAAATTTCCAAAATAAATAAAAGCCCTTCCAGTAAAACAAAATACGTTGTGTTAGTCAGATCCAGAATTTTCTACTGAAAAATAAGTATAAAACCAATTTGTTGTATTTTTAGTGTTTTAACTAAATAGCAAATAATTAATTTAGGAATGTAAGCTTTTCTGAGAATAAATGATTTATTTGGGCTTTTACTTATCATCTTCATTCCTAGCTGGAATATGTAAAAATTTCTTATTACAAAAAATGGAATACAAATTGTTGTGTAAATAAGGACAAATGATGAAAATGGGTATATACATAGTTTTTGTATTCAGAGGAAGAGCTAAAAACCTTAGAGGGATTTTTTTTTTGTTCCCTCCTCAAAGTTGTTTATAAGGTTGCCATTGCGTATCCACTGTTATAAAACAAACAAAATGTAAAAGTAAAAATTAATGCAAAGGTTTTGTCAAACAGTGAATGAGAAATAGAATTTATTCATAAGCAAAATGGAACAGTTATAAAAGTAAAAATTAATGCAAGATTTTTATCAAGAGTGAATGAGGAATATATACATAAGCAAAACCCAATAATGTTTTACCTAAAAGGACCATATATATTGTTTTGCAGAAGTATGCAGCAATTACTGGATTATCCAGAAGATGATATAGAGGAGACATTTTGTCTTAATTTCACGGTAAGATGGAAAGACCAGTTTTATGATAAGATGGAGTAGGGATTAGCCTGATTATTCATCATCCTCTTTATTTAACAGCTGTGCCTTATGATTTTTCTTTATTTTGATAGATGAAATTCTTAAAGAACCCTTCAGCTAACATTATTGAGTACTTATGTACTAGGCACAATACATATATTATTTCATTTATTCCTCATTATCGTATAAGGTTGGTATTCTTATTCCCATTTTACAAATGAAGAAAATGGAAAACAATCATTACTTGACAGAAGCAGTATTCACCAGCTCTCTGACTTCAAAGCCTTTGTGATTTACCTTTATAAAAGGTGAAAATACAAATACAGGCATCAATCTCTTTATCCAAGTATTCATTTTTCAGTCTGCAGTTACAAGAATGTGAAGGTTATATTGTGAAAATATTCACTAATGAACTTACCACTTAAAAGATCAATTACTACTCAGACACACACCCACCTTTTTTTTTTTTTTTTTTGCTTCACACTAGCTTTCATTTTATTAAGAGCAAATCAGCAAGGATGTTGATAAGGTACTTTAGAGGAAATAATTTGAATATTATAAAGTAGACTTGGGAAAATGGTAAAAACCTGTTTTTTCTTTTTTTTTTTTTTTTTTTGAATTTACTTTTTTCAAGAAAAAGTCCTCCTTGGGCTTTTTTACTGTGAAATTATGGCTCCTCTTTTCAGTTGATTGACCTAATTTCATATCACTTGTCCTTGGATTTTTGTTAATCATCTCAATTCCCTGAAAAGTCGGGTTCCAAGCAGTCAGCAAGTATGTGAATTCTTAGTATATTCAATAACTATTAATTTACACATTCCTTCACACTTTTTTTCTTTTCAGAGATTTTTCAGTGGCTTTTTATTGCTTGTAGAACATAGTTTAAAATGAACTTCAAAGACATTGATAATCCGGTTTTCTGACTTCCATTGTATTCCTCCATTCATCCCAGGTTTTGTGATATAATGCAGTATTGTTTCATATACTTTACATTCCTCATTTTTAAGGGCACTTGCAATTCGTTTTTAGAACTTTTTATTTACTCATATATCTGTCCTTTTTGTTCAATTTATCTTCTCAGTCTTTATGTCTCTATTACAGAACAGTTTATTATAATGAGTTAACTGCTTATCACATTTCTCGTTATTACTGGATAGTAAACTCCAGATCAGGGATATATTCATTTCTGTATCTCATCATTCTCATCCTGCCATGGAGTTTTATAGAGAGCAGGCACTAAACAAATGTTCCAATAAAGAATATAACATTCCAAAAAAAAAAGGAATAGAGAAAAAGTGCATAGGTTGGAATTGTAATAGCTGTAGGAAAATTAATAGGCTAGTAAGGGAAATAAAAATTTCAAGGGAAACGGACTTTGGCCCAGTGGTTAGGGCGTCCGTCTACCACATGGGAGGTCCGTGGTTCAAGCCCTGGGCCTCCTTGACCCGTGTGGAGCTGGCCCATGCGCAGTGCTGATGTGCGTAAGGAGTGCCATGCCACACAGGGGTGTCCCCCGCGTGCCCCACGCGCAAGGAGTGCTCCCATAAGGGGAGCTGCCCAGCGCGAAGGAGGGAGCAGCCTGCCGAGGAATGGCGCCGCCCACGCTTCCCGTGCCGCTGACGACAACAGAAGCAGACAAAGAAACAAGACGCAGCAAAAAGACACAGAAAACAGACAACCGGGGGGAGGGGAGGGGAATTAAATAAATAAAAATAAAAAAATAAAAAAATTTCAAAATAATCAAGCATCTTTATAAACCAAATGAATAGCATAACGGAAAAAAAAACTGCCCATGGTTAAGCATGCAATAAGACAGATATAAAAAATACGGAAGTAGCAGTTGTCATGTAGAAAGAATGCATAGGTCTTTTAGGCTGAATGAACTTTTACATTTGAAGTCTATCACTTTCCAAGGAAAGCATTCTTCCTAATATTTAACTCTTAAATTGACCATTCCAAAGTTATATGCACAATAACTGTTCAGTTTCCTGTTATTAACTAGACTTGGTAATTTATAACTAATTTATAATTAGTAATCAAACTACTAGAGATGATGAAAATTCCTAGTTGTGGCTTTATGCAGAATTCAGAATAAGCTTATGGTAGCAGAATTTTACCTCATAGTTCCTAGTTTTATATTTAACAAGAGAAAACTAGATTATAATAATAGATTAATACTCAAAGTTTTGAGTTTGAGTTTGACTTTTTTTTTAATTTAAATTAATAGATCACAGTTGAAAACTTTGGTGCAACTGAAGTGAAAGAGCTGGTTCTAAATGGTGCAGACACAGCTGTTAACAAACAGAATCGGTAAGTGAATTATAGCAGCATCAGTGATAGTAGTAAGATTCAGTAGGCATTTTGTTCTTTATTTAGGAACATGTCACTACCTTAAGTTTTTGTTGTTATTTTCTTAAGGCGGTACCAGAGATTGGACCCGGCACCTCGCACGTGGGAGGCAGGTGCTCAACCACTGAGCTACATCTGCTTCCCATACCTTAAGTGTTTAGTCAGATAAAACTTAGTTTTTGAATGATTAGCAAAGAAGTAATCTGCTTTTTATTCCTGAAATCCATTTAAAGAATCAGTAAAGGGATAAAAAAAAAATTATAAACAACAAGGACCACGAGATGGGAGAGGAGTCAATAGCAATACAGGTTTGGAAGCCTGAAAACCAGTGGTAACTACTTCAGCCAACCAGAGAAAGCTGCAACATAAAATGGACAGCATTAAGAAGACAGTCAGTTCATATTGTAGAACAAAGGTTCATTCCTTGAGAGTTCAGAGTACCTTGGAAAGTATGTGGGGTTGGGGGAATGCTGGAAATAGAAAGATTGGCTGTTATAAGAAGCAATTAGAGAAACCCAGTTGTCTTAGCACACTAGTAGCTTTCAATTGTCCCTTTCTATCCTGGGCAAAAAAGACTAGAAATTTATCTTATGCAGAGATTGAACTAAATAGAGACTATGGTCTTGCAGGCACCTAGGCACAGCCAAGGGGAAGGTGCTGAAATGAAAACAGGGAGATTAAGTGAAAGTCTATAGCTTTCTTTACCCTTGGCACTGTATGTTGGAGGATTATTCCTTAGGGAAACTGCCAAACTCTTAAATGTGAATGAATAGCCAAAGGACAGTAGACATTTAAGGAAAGACAGTAACCAAAACAGTCAAAAAGAATGCCAAGGAAACAAGCAATACAGAAGAATAAAACTTCAAAAGAAACTGAAATCAGTACCCTCAAATGATAAGTATAACATCCTGATGGATACTTTTAAAAACTGAAAGAAAAAAAAAGTTCATTGGAAAAATGAGATAAATGAAATTTTTCAAAAAATGGTACAAGAAAATGTACCAGAATTGAATGACATGCCTTCCAAGGTGGAAAGAAGGAAAATGAAAATTGACCCATACTGAGACAACTGGCTTGAAATTTCAAAATTCCCAGAGAAAAAGGAATACCAAAAGCTTCCAGGAAAACAAAGCTGAATATGAAGAATTAAGAATCAGAATAACGTAAGACTTCTAAAGAACAACAGTGGAAGCTAGAAGATCAAAATTCTGGGAGAAAATGACATTTAACTAAGAATTCTTAAAAAAAAAAAAAAAGAATTCTATAATCAAACTATCAGGTAGGTTTATAACAACATTTTCATACATGCACAGTCTTGGAGAATTTACTTTTGATGCATTTTTTTCAAAATTTGATGGCCTAAAACTTGATCCAAATTATTATTATCCTGATTCTGCTATTTAGAAACTGTGTAAATTCCTGAATTATGAGTTCTACCATATAAGGAATTAAATCTAGAAAGTGGAAGACATGGGATCAAAACAAAGCAACAAAAACAGGATCCAATACAGGAAAGAGGCAAAGAGGATTTCTTCTGTAAGATCAGCAACTGTGTAGAAGATGTAGAAAGAGCAACCAGTCCAGGTTAGATGAAGAGGATGGAGGGGTGCAGAAGAAAAGAACTGATACTTCCTAATATATTTGAACAAATCTAGAGGAGATTGATATTTTCCGCTGGAGAAGTTAGAGATGAAGGCAGAAACTGAGGGTTAAAAATATTTTTAAAATGTAACTGTAGAATACTCTGTAGTGTGACTGAATAGTATTTATAATCAGAATAATGTAAACAATGAATATCTAACCGAAAAGTGTTACATAAATACAGTGGGAGTGTGGGGGAGGGAAAGTGGGAGTGGGGCAAATAGATAAAAGGTAAATCTTCATTTTTCACAATAGGTATACAGGTCATTAGATAAATATTTAAAATTGAAAATGAGGGGATAACGAAGTTAACAAATACTTGCCTTTGAATGTCAAGAATTTCAAATGGAGAGGTGTAGGGCAGAGAACTGCTTTGTTTTCTTTTATTTTGTTAGTAACTCTTTAAATAAGCTTGTTGTTAATGACCTGGAACTTGATTCAAATGATTGTAATCCTGATTCTGCTACTTAAGAAACTGTGTAACTTTAGGTATATATGGTTGATGTTCTATGCCTCAGTCTCCTTTTCTGTAAAATGGGTTGATAATTGTATCTTCTTTCATTGGGGTATTTTGAGGATTAAATTAGGCAGTAATGGTAAGAGATATAGAATAATATCAAGCACAAGTTCAGCTCAGTAAATGCTGGCTGTCCTGCTGTTATTACTATTTGATATTTTAAACTATGCATATGTTTTACTTTGATAAAAATAAAACTTTTTCTTGTATTTTTTATTTTAATATTTTTTAAGGTGAAAATTTTTAGATACTTTTAGCTATCTTTTTTTTTTAATCTTGGTTTCAAAAACCTTTGACTATGATTTAGAAAGATTTTTTTCTGTTTTTAAAATTTCTTTTGACAATTCTTTTAAATTTTTAAAAAGTGTTTCATGTAAATTATTTACTTAGAAATAATTTAAGGGATTTTGATTTTTGTACTACCAATTCCAGTTAGATAATGAAAGCATTGTGGGCACAAAATAGGTTGGCATATAAAATGATTTAGGCTTTTGTGTTTAAGGAACTTATTACTACAGATACATTTGATTTTCTAATTAAATGAGCTATAAAATTATGCATTTTGTTACATACATCATAAAATTGTTCTCGTTGGATCCTCATAGTTTATGCTATTGGCTTTTCCCTTCAAGTGACATTTATGTATTTCAGAATGGCCTCCTTTAACTTTTCATGTTTTCCTCGTAAATTCAGTTTGAAATTATTTTGTAACTTTCTCGGATTATATGTAGGTTATTAATTTACCAGTGTGTTTATTTGTAGAATCTTCCTTTATTGTTTGAAAGACAAGGGTGTAAAAGATTGAAATTCTCCATTATCGAGTTTCATTATTTGTTTGACTAGATAGTTGTGTAAAATGTTTGTGACTAGTAAAATGAAACGAGTAGAATAAAATTGCAATTCTAAGTATTGGGTAAAGACACTCCCTCTTTTTGTTTAGTTTCTTCTTGTATCTTAACAGGGCAGAAGAGAACCAAAACTGTGTGTGTGTATGTATATACATATATTTGAAAATAAACTGCACTTGTAGTTATTAATGATTATCCTAAAAGATTCCTTGGCACCCAAGGGGAAAAAAAAGTCTTTAGTCTGTCAAATAAAGACTTGTCCTCTTTACCCAACTCATACTTTCTCAGTTTTGTAAATAAATAAGGAGCCAAAAGCGCAGGAGTATTTAAAGTGTAGTTAGGGAAGCAGACTTGGCCCAATGGATAGGGTGTCCGCCTACCACATGGGAGGTCTGCAGTTCAAACCCCAGGGCCGCCTCGACCCGTGTGGAGCTGGCCCATGTGCAGTGCTGATGCGCACAAGGAGTGCGGTGCCATGCAGGGGTTTCCCCCGCATAGGGAAGCCCCAAGCACAAGGACTACGCCCTGTAAGGAGAATCACCCAGTGAAGAAAGTGCATCCTGTCCAAGAATGGCACCGCACACATGGAGAGCTGACATGGCAAGATGAAGCAACAGAAAGAAATAGATTCCCGGTGCCACTGTTAAGGATAGAAGCGGTCACAGAAGAACACTCAGTGAATGGACACAGAGAACAGACAATGGGGGGGGGGAAGGATAAATAAAAAATAAATCTTTTTTAAAAAAAGTATTTAAAGTTTTAATATGATTACTTTATGTATTCTCCATAAATAATGTTTATAATCTTCTGTACATGTGTACTTTTTCATTTCTAGGCAGGAGTTTGTTGATGCTTATGTGGATTACATATTCAATAAATCAGTGGCTTCCTTATTTGATGCTTTTCATGCGGGCTTTCATAAGGTCTGTGGAGGAAAAGTCCTTCAACTCTTCCAGCCTAATGAACTACAAGCTATGGTGATTGGAAATACAAACTATGATTGGAAGGAACTGGAAAAGGTAGGGAAAAACAAATCTCTGACACTGTTTAAATGGAAAGGCAAAAGAATAACATGGCTTATTGGTTAGAAATTTTGCCCTCTCATTGTTTTTCCTTTTACACAATTTATAACTTTGATTTTATAGGAAAACACTGTACCCTGCTTGATCCATGATAAATGAGTTTGAATTGTATTAATATATGAGTTAGAGGTAAAATATTTTGTATTTTGTGATATTTGTAGTGTTCATATAGAAAAATGTCATTTGTGACAAAGGCTTGATAGAAACCATAGCTAAAACTAAATGGGTTTTCATTCTACTTCAAGTCCTAGGGAAACTATTATGAAAAGCACTTGTAATGATTCAGATCTTTGTGACCTTTTTTTTCTGATTAGTCTCAGTGTTAAATTTTTTAGCAGAGCATAAATGATGCACATGTTCTTCATTCTGGTGCCTTGAATATATTATTGGGGAGCAAATTTTTATGTTAATTTTTTTTTTTTAACCAATAAAGGGAGAAGATTGGGAATTTTCAAAACTATTTTTCTTTTCTATCAATAGTTCTCAGATATTTCTTCACATAAGCATTTAATAAGGAGTGCTAGGTTAGAACAGCTCTAGGAAAGATGTACATAGGTTTGACCTATTAATTTTTCCATCTCTTTTATTTTAGCAACCTCTGGTAAATAATTTTTGTATTTATAATTAGGTTCTATGTACCTATTAGAATGGCTAAACAAAAAATACTGGCAATGCTAAGTCCTAGCCAGGGTGTAAAGCATTGGGAACGCTCATACATTGCTGGTATAATGCAAAATGGGACAACTGCTTTGGAAATACTTTGGTAGTTTCTTATGAAGTTAAATAGACACTTTCTATATGATCTAGCAGTCTCACTGCTAGGTATTGCTATGTGCACATAAAAGTCTATAAGTGAGTCAAAAACTGGAACAATGTCTTCAGTGGGTGGAGAAACAGACCAAACTTTGATACATCCATATAATGGAATAGCACTGAGCAATACTAAACTTTTTTTGACATACGTAACAACTTACATGAATCTCAGATGTATTATGCTGAGTGAAAGAAGCCTGTCTCAAAAAGGTTACATACTTTGTGATTCCATTTGTGTGACATTTTTAAAAAGACAAATATGGTTACGGGTTAGAGGTAGGAGGGGGCCTATGACTGCAGAGGGGTAGTGAAAGGGAGTTTTGGGGAGTGCTGAAACTGTTCTGTATTCTTATTGTGGTGATATTTACATGAATCTATACATGCGTTTAAAACTCATACAACTGGACACACTAGAAAAATCAACTTTTATTAATCTAAGAAATAAAATTTTACAAATTAAGAGCAAAATAATTAGGGCCTACTAGTTAAATGTAGTGGAATAAACATGCATTTTATCTCAGCTTCTTGCCAAAATCTCACTAGAATGACAATAAAGAAATAAAAATGGAGCTACACATACACACAATATGGTAAACGAGAGGAAATAGTTTTAGAATGCGGAAAATAGGTGGATAAGTGACTTGTAATTGAATTATGAATCTCTGTAGAGCAGGGGTTCTTAACCAGGAGTCTGTGGAAAGATTTCAGGATGTTAGTGAGCTTGAATAGAAAAAAATCAACTTATTTTCTCTGACCTCTAACTGAAATCTAGTATTTCCTTTACTAATGAATGTGTGCAATAAATAAATTATAGTAGTATTCATTTCACCTGACTGGCCAAAGGGGTCCATGGAATAAAAAAAAGGTTATGAGCCCCTGTTAAAGAGGCAGGATCATCAAGAGGCAAACGAAGACTCAAGAATTGTTGTACTATGTTACTCTAATAGGGATGTGGGGTTGGGCTGAAACTATAGAATTACTTCAAAGCCATCCCTTTCCCACCTAGCAAAAGACAGCTCTGTAGAGAGGCTTCAGAATCTTGGAAACTACATAAAATTGAGGATGACACCTAGAAGTCAGGCTGTCAGGCTTAAGTCTTTCAGGAAGAAGAGTCATGATTTCCTTTCTGGGTAAACTGGCATGCTCAGTAGGAGCGACCTATAGATACTGACTTTAAGGGTCCAGATGGAAACGGGCCCCACTGCCCTAAAATGAAAATTGATGTAATGGCTTTTCATCACACTTAAAGTATAAAACAAATTCACAGTGACCTAAAGATTCTACACAATTTGTTTCTCCTCTCCTCATCTCCTTTCATTCTTACTCTCACCCTGTTTCAGCCTTATTGGCCTCTATTGCAGAGTCTAAAATGATCTGATCATACTCAGATGGGACCTTTGTTTTTGCTGTTCCTTCTACCTGGAATTTCTTCCAGTTTGGTAATCACAGATGATTCTTACTCTTATCTCTATGTCTTTATACCTTTTCAGAAGCCTGCCTTGAATATCCAGTTAAACTCTCCTCTCGCTGACACACACACACACGCACACACACACACACCTTTCTCCCTTTATTTTTCTTCTTTGAATCTGGCATAATATGAATTATTCTTACTGATCCGTATTTTGTCTCCCCTTCCCCCTGCTACAATTAAATACCGTGAGGGCAGGGTTTTTGTCTTTTGTTCACTGCTGTATTCCCAATACTTAGAAGAATACTTAAAACCTTGCCTGGAGAGAGATAGTTGACAGAAGTTCTCATTCAGTAGGGCAGACATTATTTTCGCATGCTTAATATACTTAGTATACTTTGGTGTCTTCCATTTTATATCTGACTCATTTGAATTGCTGTGATTATGGTTTGTGGCGGTAAACATTCTTTATCAGATTGTGTATACATTTCCCCAAACCATATAGAGATATAACAGAAAAAAGAAAAAACTTTAGCCATCCTTTGATTCCCCAGTGATGTGTTCACAGACATTAATTCAAGCAAGTTAATAAATTAACTGATTGCTAGAATTCAAGCCATTTTCTCCAATCCTGTTTGCAAATAACAGCAAATATTTTGCAGAAACTGGATTTGAATTATCGAGAGTTCAGCATTTAACATAAATATAGCTACAAATAGAGCCTAAAATTAAAGAAACCCATTCATAAATATTTATTGTGCCCCTTACCGGATGCCCATGCAAGAGATTAGGGAGACAGAAATGAGCAAGATTGAAATATGATCTTTGCCATCCCAGAGTTTACAGTCTATAAGGGAGCTAGACATTAAATTGTAATGAATATAAAGGAAGAGTAAAAGTTTAATGAATGTTATAAAAGGAATAATCTAATATAGATTAGACAAATCTGGGAAATTCTTTCAGTAGATAGTATATTTTACAAGGTAAGTAAGGACTTTTTTCACTGCAATTTCCTCAGGGGCCAAAACTTTGACTAAAATTCATATATTTGATGAATTAATAAATGAATTAGATGGCATTTAAT
Organism: Dasypus novemcinctus; assembly: GCF_030445035.2. Lineage (NCBI taxonomy): Eukaryota > Metazoa > Chordata > Mammalia > Cingulata > Dasypodidae > Dasypus > Dasypus novemcinctus. Next base: position 76,842,483 of record NC_080678.1, on the reverse strand, counting down.
CTGAACTCTTAAGGGAGAAGTAGAAATTAGCTGGTTGAAAAAAGGAAGGAGGAGGATGTGTGTAAGTGGTCTAGGCTGAGCAAACAGTATGTCCAATGTCTGAAGGGATCTTGGTATCTAAGAACTAAAAGTTAAGGCCAAGTGTGGCATGGTTGAATTGTAAAGAACACTTACATTGTAGACTTATCCCCCTTCCCCTCCCTGCAGTCTCTCTCAGTGATAATATTGTTGAAAGGGGAAGTGTATTAATTATCTATTGCAGAAATTTCCCCAAAATATTAATAGCTTAAAAATAACATTTATTATTTCAATTTCTGTGGGTAAAATTCAGGAGTGGCTTAGCTGGGTGGTTCTCGCTGAGGGCTTTCTCATGAGGTTGCAGTCAAGATACTGACTGGTGCTGCTGTCTCTGAAGGCTTGGTTACAGCTAGAGATTTGCTTCCAAGGTAGCTCACTTAACATGGCTGTTAGTAGGAAGCCTCAGTTTCTCACCATGAGTATTTCCCATAGAGCTGTTTGAATGTCCTCATGAAATGCTATCTGGCCTTCCCTAGAGCATGTGTTCTAAAAGAGAGGTTGAAGCCACAGAGATTTTTATGATATAACCTTAAAAGTGAAGTATTTCTCATAACCATGATATCCTAATTTCAAAGGTCAGGCCAATCAGGTGTGGGAAGGGGATTATACAAGGGCATGAATACCAAGAGCCAGAGATCATAAGGAGCCATCTTGGAAACTGGAGACAAAATTTTTAGTGTTCCTATAGTCAAAACTATAGGAAAAGATGATTTTGTAATGATCACAGATAATTTCATGTTGAACTTTACTCCATTAATATTATTTTAGTAATTCTAATTTGTCCTTATTTAAGTATTTAATTTTTCATGTTCTTTTAAGTGGTAGGGAGACATTTTTGCTGATTTATACATATTTTCTTCATTTTCCTTTGGAAATTGCACCAAATTGCAAAATGCACAGGAAATAATAGGGAATCAACTGGATTGCATGAGTTTTAAGCTCTAGGACCATGTTATCCTTGGTATTCTAAGGAATCCAATTTGCCAAGTTCATGACAAAATTAATATTCTTTAATATTAATAAAAGGTTATGTTGTTTTTAGAATACAGAATACAAAGGAGAGTATTGGGCAGAACATCCTACAATAAAAATTTTTTGGGAAGTATTTCACGAATTACCACTGGAAAAGAAAAAACAATTTCTGTGTAAGTATTTCTAACTAGTTCCATATTTTATGAGAGTGGAATCTGGTTATTAACTTATTCTCATAGAATATTTATTGATTTACTTTGGTGGATGTTTTTATTTTATTATTTCAAAATCCTGTTTTTAAACCTTCGGTTAGAGAAATTTTTTTTTTAAGTGGTAAACTGCATTCTTTATTACATGTATTTTCTTATTTCAAAAGCTTAATTCAGTTTGTCTCCAAATAGCATTGGTTCTTTCAAGTGTAAACAAACTATAACCCTTAGTACAGTGAACCAAAATTTCTAAAAAGAACTTGAGAATATAGTTTTTTTTCTGTGTCTGTCTTCAGTTGCTTTTTTTTTAGGGATTTATTTATTTCTCTCTCCTTGCCCCCATTGTCTGCTCTCTGTGTTCATTCACTGTGTGTTCTTCTGCGATGACTTGCATTGTCTGGCGGCACTGGGAAACTGTTTCTTTTTTGTTGCATCATCTTGCTGCGTTAGTTCTCCGTGTGTGTGGCACCACTCCTGGGTGGGCTGCACTTTATTCACACCAGGTGGCTCTCCTTATGCGTGAGGCACCCCTATGTGTGGGTGGCTCTGCATGGCACACACTTTTTGCGTGTGTCAGCACTGCACATGGGCCAGCTTACCACATGGGTCAGGAGGCCCTGGGTATTGAACCCTGGACCCTCCATATGCTAGATGGACACTCTCTCAGTTGAGCCGTGTTCTCCTCCCCTAACTGCTTTTCTCTTTGCTTAGCATCAAAACTTCAGAAATTGAAGTTCTGTTTGGAACAGAACTTTTATTTTCCAGGCCTTAGTTCTCTCATTTCTAAAATGTGTCTTTTATTTGTTAAAAATCTGTGTTACTAATTGAAATTCCAAGAATATTTTTGGTAATCTCATTTTGAAAATTAATATGAGAATCTTGGTTAAATTCTTTTGCATATCATTACTCTGAAATTGATTTGAGTTTTGGCTGCCTATTGTACATTTTTGTTTAAAAAAAATGCCACAGAAACCAAATAGAAAAAAGATTCATAATCAAAACTGCAGTTTGTATTTGGTTTATAAACTTGTACTGAACAACTATTCCCAAAAGAAGCGCTCCCCAAATATTTTTGTCAGTGACAACATTCATTCATCAAACATTTGAGGACCTCTTATGTGGGAATATAAAAATTATTACTTTTTAAAGGGAAAGTATTGTTTGATTATATAATTATTATGTGCCTCAAAGGTCATGTCTTTTACAAATTCTGGAGATAGGCTTTCATTTGAGCAAATATTAATATAAAACTGTGCTATAGTAACTCCACTAAATAATGTGACACTCTTTTGTTTAGATAAAAATGCTTGGCTTAATTTTTTTTTTCTTGGCAGTATTTTTGACAGGTAGTGATCGCATTCCTATTCTTGGTATGAGGAGTCTAAAACTAGTCATCCAGTCAACAGGCGGTGGTGAGGAATATCTTCCAGTTTCCCATACCTGTTTTAATCTTCTGGATCTTCCAAAATACACAGATAAAGAAACTCTACGATCTAAACTGATTCAAGCAATTGATCACAATGAAGGCTTCAGTTTAATATAACCTTGGAGTTAGTATGACAATTCAGTTTAGTGCAAGAGCATTAAATTAATTATTGTGCTTTTCTTGTGGTGATGAATTCAGCAGGGTGACAGAGATAACATATTAATTGTTTGTAAAATGTTCAGTGCTATGAGTTTTCATGAAAGCCAAAAAATCTTAAAGGAAAATGAAAAAGCTGTTAATATTAAACGTACTGTACAGAACCATGGATATTTTTTGCCATCTTCCAATTAACGTACAAATATTGTGAATATATTAAAGTTTTACTAACATGAATTTTAAGAGTTTACATATTTCAAAAATGATCTGATGTGAGTGCATGAAAATGTTGCTTAATTTTTCTTCAATCACTGGGTGAAAAACCTTAAACTGTGGCCTGCAATAGCCATTTGATTATTTTTTCATTTTGTAAATAATGTTAAGTTTTGTAATAAAATAGTTATGTTCTGATATCAGTACATTTTCTATGGTTGTAATTGAACTGAGCTGAGTTTTAAGGGTTAAAAATTATGGCCATTAAATATTACTTTCAGAATCTATAAAAGCAAAAATTTAGCATGGTGAAAACATGGTCTATGCTTTTTTGCTAAAACAAATGTCTTTGTGCAGACCTAAATTACAACTAGGAGTTAAACTAAATAATTTACAGTTCTTTCAACTCCTTTGTGAATACTGAGATGCTACTGAGAGATGGATGGGAGGTTGTTTATCAGAAAGCTTAATATTTAGTAATGGAAGAACTTTGTCCTACAGTTGCCAGGAATAGAAACATTGGCTACCATAAGAATCAGTCACTAGACTATAGCTTTCAAGCTGTTGATGCTGCAGGTTAGTATTTAGCCAGAATTTTCACAGTGCTTTAGAATTATTTCCTTAAAAATTTTTTAACAAATCTTAGCTGTTTTATGGTACTGATGCTTAGTTATCTCATGTCTTTAAATTATAAAAGTAAGTTGATGCAATACATGTGACTTTCTGCTATAATGCAAATATTTATTTTTAAAATTTATTTTAAAAATGCCGTGAAACTGTTCAAATAATAAAGATTTATTGGTTTAATTTTTAAACTTTCAGTGCTTCTCATATAAGGTTCAAAATCCTTCAAACAGGGATGTCTAAGAGAAAAGGTCTCATAAGTTTTGAATTGCCTGTTCCTGTTCCCATATAAATTTGTCTGTTTTATAGAGGTCCACATTCTCTTATTTGTAATTCCAAAATCTCAGAAAAAAAGTTTTGAAAAAAATATTTTCATAACTCATTTGTCATCAAAACCTGAACCAAATTGGTATGAGGCTATTTTTGGCTTCCATTTATTCAACTAAATGGAACTGTTTGTACATTTTGCTGTGGCAGTATTACTGTTTGATTACTTATTAATTTGTTTAAGTGTTACCCCAGACCTCGGTGGTGGTGCTACATCATATGAAATATATATACTCTAAAATTCTTTTTAAATTCATAATGCCAGAATGCATCGGAGCCCAAGGGTTTGGATAAAGGATTGTGGACCTGTACTTTTTGGCAGTTTAAATAGATAAATTTCTACTGATGAACCTTTGGTGTCTTTTTTATAGATAAAAACACTAAAATAATATTCTCATCTAAGGTCATTTTCCTGAAAGTAGCATTCTCCCCTATGAAAATTCTTCTATGAATACAAAAATATATACAATTCCCAGTCTTATATCCTGTTCTTGTGTATCATTCCTTGAGAGTAGTGTGCGACTGTTCCAATCAAAAACATAGTTCTCAAAGGCGCTTTTTTTAAAAATGAGTAAATTCTGTAAACTATGAAGTGGGTCTGTGAAATAGTAACCACTTTGGAGTAATAAAGATGGAATTCACTGGACAGATATATTTTAACAAGGACACATAGCATATTATCATGAAGTGCACAGTACAAGACTTAGAATAATTAGTACTATTTTTTTTTCTTTTTCTTTCACTGCAGATTGAATGAAGTAGCATTAACAGCAAGGAGATTCATGATAGGAAGTCAAAATACTATTGGAGATTTTGTAAATGCCTTTTTTTTTTTTAAATTTTGAATTTCTTGAATTTTATAGTCAGAGTAGAAGGTAGGCAAATATTGAGTGATCATGATGATAAAGTTGACTGAATTTGAAAATACTTGGCCTACATAGATCTGTTTGCAAGAAAAATGTTCTGTTTATTGTATTTGATTTTAACTAATAGCCGTAATCCTGACTGATTTTATTAGGCAATAGAACCAAGAGACTCATTTAAATTTGATGGAAATAAAAAGCCAGAATTTAGGGAGCTGATTTGGCTCAGTGGTTGAGCACTGGCTTCCCACATATGAGGTCTGGAGTTCAATCCCCAGCCCCAGTATCTCAGAAGAAAAAAAAAATTGAATTTCAAAAATGGTGAGACCTTAAATTAGAGTCCCGGTGTTAGCTTTCTCATAGAATCCATTCATAAGGACCATTCATTCAGATCAGTTTTTACTTAACAGAGGTTTTTGGCTTTCCACATATTTTACTGCATTCAATTTAATAAAAAGTCCTGAATCATAGCTTTACTATGCATTGGGCAGTCTTCCCCTTAAAGAGCTTATAGTTAATTTGAAACTTCCAAGTATGCAACCTTTCTTTTATACTTGGCCTTCCAAAACTCCTTGTGGAAAATTTTTCCTCCTTTACTAAAGAAATTACTTTATTTTGATAGCTCTCCACCATTGCTGGTATATATAACCCCAAATTAATCCATGAAATATTTTTAAATGTAAATTTGGAAGGCTGCTTATTTTGCAAAATTCAGCCTTGTTCTCTGTTAGACTAACTTCAGGAAGGGAGAATTAAAAGTCAGAAATACCCTATTAACAGTGGTTCTCAACCCTGGCTATGCTTTTATACTTTTTTAAATTTTTAATTAAAAATTATTTTATATTAGAGAAGTTATTAAGTTTACAGAAAAATCATGCAGAAAATACAGAATCCCCATATGCCTACCCCTCTACACACACACACACACACAGTCTCACTATTGTTGATACTTTTGCACTAGTGTGGTCCTGTCTATACTTTTGAAATACCTGGGGGTGCTTTTTTTTTTTTAAAGATTTATTTTTATTTATTTATTTAATTCCCCTCCCCCGGTTGTCTGTTTTCTGTGTCTTTTTGCTGCGTCTTGTTTCTTTGTCCGCTTCTGTTGTCGTCAGCGGCACGGGAAGTGTGGGCGGCGCCATTCCTCGGCAGGCTGCTCCCTCCTTCGCGCTGGGCGGCTCTCCTTATGGGTGCACTCCTTGCGCGTGGGGCTCCCCTACGCAGGGGACACCCCTGTGTGGCACTGCACTCCTTGCGCGCATCAGCACTGCGCATGGGCCAGCTCCACACGGGTCAAGGAGGCCCGGGGCTTGAACCGTGGACCTCCCATATGGTAGACGGACGCCCTAACCACTGGGCCAAAGTCCGTTTCCCCGGGGGTGCTTTTTAATACCATGCATAATCCCCATATTACATCAATTAAATCTGTACCTCTGTGAGGTGCAAGGCTCAGTCTATATCTACTTTTATTTTTATCCTGTCCATTTGGCCTCGTCTGTCTTGTGTGTTGTTTCTGCTTATTGCATCAGCTCTTTGTGTCTGTTCTTCTTTAGCAGGCACCGGAAACTGAAAGAGGAACCTCTCACCCAACTGCTTTAGCCATATCCACTCCCCATATCACTTTTGAAAAGCTTCCCAGGGAGTGGATGTGGCTCAAGCAGTTGAGCACCTGCCTCCCACATGGGAGGTCCTGGGTTTGGTTCCTGGTGCCTCTTGAAAAAAAACAAAAACAAACAACAAACAAATGAAAAACCAACTCCGGGAAGCCCATGTGGCTCGATGGTTGAGTGCTAGCTTCCCACCACATACAAGGTCCTGGGTTCAATCCCCAGCCCCTGATACCTTTTTTTAAAAAAAAGCCTTCCCAGATGATTTTTCATAGACAGTCCCACTTGAGAGCCACTCCAAGGGGAGATTGTCTTTTTATCCATATTTCTGCTAGCACCCTAGTTTGAAGATACGACTTATTTAATCTTTGTTTATTTTTAGGGAAGGTGAGATTTTGGTGTGCATAAACACACCCATCACCCTTCTAGATTACAAATCCAGGAGTTGAGATTTACTTCAAGTCTAATTTTCCCAATAAAGCTTAGTAGGTGATGATGTAAAACACCATTGATTGAAGGTGCACCATTATTTAATGTTCTGCTAAGAAAGCGCTAATAAAAATGTCATTTCCAATTGAGTGGGGGGGGTGTTCAAGTCAGTGAACTACAGTATGTGTTACACTAACCAAGGGGGTAGCAATAGTGTTGATTACAAGGTTTCAGTTGTAATGGATCTTGCCAGCTACTTAGCTTGACTACTTAAAATAACTATATAAAGTTATGACCTACCTAACTTCCTTTTTCCAATTTGTGCATATGTGGAATGTTGTCATTATTACTTATTTTTATAACATCTGAGGATGAGATTTTAGAGTTAAGTTTTCTAGTGCAAACCCCATACTAGGGCAGTGGTTTTTCATTGATTTGAGAGTTTTTCTTTTCAGTATAGGCATGGTATTTTCCTATGAGCACTGCCTTAGCTGCATTCCATAAGTTTTGATACATTTGTTATATTGTTTTTGTTTTTCTCAAGATATTTCTTAATTTCTCTTGTGAATTCTTCTTTGAGCCATTGTTTTGAGTGTGTTGTTTAATTTACATATATTTATGAATTTTCCAGTTTTCCTTCTGTTGATTTCTGTCTTCATTTCATTATGGTTGGAGAAGATGCTTTGTATGATTTCAGTATTTTAAATTTATCAAGATTTGTTTTGCCATCTAACATGATCTATCCAGAAGAATGATGCATGTATATTTCTTTATTTCCGTATTGATCTGTTTAGATGTTTCTATCCATTATTGAACATGGAGTTTTGAAGTCTCCAGCTATTATTGTAGTATTACGTTTATTTCTCCTTTCAGTTTTGCCATTGTTTGCTTCATATATGAGGCTTTGTGATGAGATGCATATATGTTTGTAATTTTATTTTGTTGGTGGAATGACCCTTTATTAATATAGAGTATCCTCCTTTTTCTCTTGTAACAGCTTTTAGCTGATATTAGTATAGCCACCAAACTCTTTCTCGATTACTATTTGTGTGGAATATATTTTTTTCCATCAAGCACTTTCAACCTGTTTTGTGTTTGGGTCTAAGGTGAGTCTCTTGTAAAGAGCATATAGTTCCTATACCCATTCATTATTCCCTCCTTATGTTGTTTTTGTCACACATTGCCTTTTTATATTTTCCATAATATACAAATATGATTTTCTTACTCAATTGTATTCTCTTATAAGTGGTAAACAGTAGTTACTAATTGAAAATACAATAATAATGGCATTTGTGTCTTTATTTCTTCATATGGCTCTCAGCTACTACCATCCTTCCTTGAAACCTGAAGCATTTCCTTTAGCATATCTTGTGTAGGCCTAAATCACTCAAATTTTCTTTATCTGGATATGTCTTAAACTTTCCCTAATTTTTGAAGGCAGTGTTTGCTGTATATAGAGTACCATTTTTCTTTCTGTTTGCTCTTCAGAATGAATGATTTAAATTGTCCTGTCCTCTAGTTCATTAATTCCTCCTCCTGTCAGTTCACATCTGCTGTTGAATGCCTCTAGCATGTTTTTAACCTGCTGATGTTTTTTATCCCCCAAAGTTCTTTCCTAAAATTTCTGATTCCTTGTTTTATATCATGCGTCTTTTTGATTCCCTTTAGTTTTATGTCACTGTTTTCTTTAAGTTCATATTGAACTTATTTGGGAGAGTTGACTTAATGTCTTTGGTTAGTTTTCCAATGTCTTTGCTTCTTCTGTTGTTTTACTTTGTTCCTTTGAATGGGCAACCTCTTCCTGTTTTGTGTCTTGTATTGAAGTCTGGGTATTTGTGATTTTGATGTGCTAGCTGTAAGTCAGATTCTCCTTCATACCTAAAGTTTTATTGTAGATTGGCTGTGTGTTGGGTTCTTCCTCCTTATTGAATGCTTAGCTCACTTTATACTGAACCTATAGAACAGCCTAAGGTTAACAGTTTGGCTCTTCTTAGGTCAGAGCTTGTGTGTTACCCTCGGCATGCACAGTTACTTTAAAGAATTCCCATTAAGTATGATTATTTCCCTTCCAGGAAAGGATTTTCTGTCCCCAGCTTCTCATTCTTAGGGCCCAGGGCTGTACTCTTTGTTTGTATTACAGTTTTTCTTTTCTGACAGTTGCAGTAAGGTCAGCTCTGTTCCTACACCCTTGTCTGCCTTTTCCCTCCAGTTCTCAGCATTGGGACTGCTCTACAATTCCACCATACAGCTCCTCCATATTTGTTGCCCCCTGGTAACACCTAAGTAGGAGACCCAGACTCACCCTGACTTAGTCTTTTATGGAACCCAATTGGTGCCAGTGTACAAAGATACCCAACATTTTCATTTAGGTGCACCAGTAATCAGGTCCCAGAGTGTGGGGCACCAATCCACTACCGTAGGTGGATCAGGCCTCACAGACCTACACTTAAGTGTGCATGGCCACTTATCCACCATCGTGGATCAGTAAGGTACCAGGGACCCACACTTGAGCATGTGCTGCCTGCTGAGATACCTCTGTGAGTTGACTTGTAGATCCAAGTATGAGGAGGAGACCCAGACTGATAAATTTGTCCCGTTGCTCTTTTACCATTTCAGATTTTTTTTGCCCTCCTATTTTATTAGAGGAGTTTTAAGTTTGCAGAAAAATCATGCAGAAAATAGAGTGCCCACACACAGCCCCTCACAGTTTTTCCTAGAATTAACACTTTGTGTTAGTGTTGTATCTGTTATAATTGAAACAATATTTTAATTATACTATTACAGTCTGTAGTTCACATAGTTTAACATGCTTATGTTGTGCTGTCCTATGGGGTTTTGTTTTTTTTTTTAATTTTTGTGCAACCTAAAATTTTGCTCTTAATTACATTCAATTGCATAATTCAGTGGTGTCAGTTACATTCACAACGATTTGCTACCATTGCCACCATCCATTACTGAACTTACCCTTCACTCCAAACTCTGTACCAATTAACATTAACACCCCTTTCACTATTCCCAGCCCAGCCCATGGTAACCTGTATTCTAGTTTCTGACTCTTGAGTTTTCTTCTAATTATTTTCTGTCAGTGAGGTACACAATTTTTATACTTTTGTGTCTTGCTTATTTCAGTCGACATTGATGTCTTCATTATTCATCCATGTCATCACATGTATCAGAACTTTGTTATGGTTGAGTAATTTTCAATTGTATGTATAAAGCACATTTTGTTTTACCATTCATCAGTTGATGGGCATATGTGTTGCGTATATCCTCCCTCCTCCCCCCACCTCCAATGGCTCCCTCATCTGTCTGCTTGTCTTCTTTAGGAGGCACCAGAAACTGAACCCGGGCTCTCTCATGTGGGAGGTGATGCCCAACCACTTGAGCCACATCAGCTCCCCTGCTATTACTTTTGGAATGTTTTGTAAAATTCCAGTGAAACCATTTGATCATGAAGCTTTTCTTCATTGGAAGGTTTTTGATTACTGAACCAAACTCTTTACTAATTATTCTTCTGTTGAGATCTATTTCTTCCGTCAGTGTAGGCATGTTTCTAGGAATTTATCCATTTTATCTAATTTGTTGGCATAGTTTTTCATATAGTATCATCTGTGGGGCAGTAGTAGCAATGTCCCTACTTTTAATTTCTGGTTTTGGATACTTGCATCCTCTCCTTTTTCCTTTGTTAGTTTAGGTAAATGTTTGTTGGTTTTACCACTTTCCAAAAACTTTCAGTTTTGTTGATTTTCTTTTTTAGTTTTCTGTTTCGTGTATCTCCACTTTACTCTTATTTCATTCCTTCTGTTTGCTTTGGGGTCTAGTTTGCTTCTTTTTCTAGATCCTCCAGTTGTAAGGGTAGGTCTCTGATTTAAAATCTTTTATTGTAAGCATTTAAATATAAATTTCCCTCTCAGTACTGCCTTTGCTGCATACCTTTTTTTTTTTTTTTAAAGATTTCTCTCCCCTTCCCCCTGCCCTGTTGTTTGCTCTCTGTGCCCATTTGCTGTGTGTTCTGCATCCGCTTTCATTATCCAGTGGCACTGGGAAACTGAGTCTCTTTTTTGTTGTGTCATCTTGCTGCATCAGCTCTCCATGTGTGCGGCACTACTCCTGGGCGGGCTGCGCTTTTTTCATGTGGGGTGGCTATCCTTACACGATGCACTCCTTGTGCGTGGGGCTCCCCTACACAGGGGCACCCCTGCATGGCACAGTACTCTGCACATGGAAGCACTGTGAGTGGGCCAGATCGCCACACGGGTCAGGAGGCCCTGGGGATTGAACCCTGGACCCTCCATATGGTAGACAGACAGATGCTCTTTCAGTTGAGCCACATCTGCATCCCACCATAAGATTTGGTACAATTGTTTGCATTTTCATTTTCCTCAAGGTATTTCCCTTGTGATTTCTTCTTTGACCCTTTGGTTAATTCCACGTATTTATGAGTTTTGCAGTTCTCCTTTTTATTGATTTCTAACTAACTTCATTCCATTGTAACTAGGGAAGATACTTTTTTATCTCAATATTTCTTAATTTTTTGAGACTTGTTTTGTAACCTAACAGTCTGAGAAAATAATCCATGTGTACTTGGGAAGAATGTATATTTTGCTGCTGTTGGGTAAAGTGTTGTGTATGTCCATTAGATATAGTTGGTTAATAGTATATTGTTCAGGTCTTCTGTTTATTGATCCTATCTAGATGTCCAATCCATTATCGAAAACAGTGTTTGTAGTTCCTACTGTTAAATGTAGGACCCTTCAACTCTGTCAATATTTGTTTCATATATTTTGGGGCTGTACCATTAGGCACATGTAGATCTTTTTGCTGAGTTGACCCATTTAACAGTATGTAATGAGTATTTTTGTCCCTTGTAATTTTTTTACTTAGTCTGTTTTATCTGATAAGTTTATATAACTACCTGAGATGTATTTGGTTACAGTTTGCAGCATATATATGTACAATTTAAAGATTTATTTTCTCCCCCTCCACCCCCCCCCCCCAGCAGTTGTCTGTTCTGTATGTCTATTTGCTGCGTGTCCTTCTTTGTCCCCTTCTTGTCAGCGGCACGGGAATCTGTTTCTTTTTGTTGTCATCCTGCTGTGTCAGCTCTCCATGTGTGTGGCACCATTCCTGGACAGGTGCACATTCTTTCGCACTGGGTGGCTCTCCTTGCGCGTGGGGCTCCCCTACGTGGCATGGCACTTGCGTGCATCAGCACTGCGCGTGGACCAGCTCCACACGGGTTAAGGAGGCCCGGGGTTTGAACTGCGGACCTCCCATGTGGTAGACAGATGCCCTAACCACTAGGCCAAGTCCGCTTCCTCATATATATATTTCTATCCTTTTACTTTCAACCTACTTGTGTCTTTCAATGTCTTATGTAAATAGTGTATAATACATGGGTCATGTCATGCCTGTTCATCATCTCTTAAGATCTGACTTCTGACTTGGAAAGCTTGATCATTAATTTTTTTTAAAAAAGATTTATCCCCTACCCCATCCCCCGTTTTGTTATTTGTACTTGCTGTCTGCTGTGTCCATTCATTGTGTGCTTGTCTTTTTTTAGGAGGCACCAAGAACTGAACCTGGCACCTCCCATGTGGGAAGAAGCCAGGTAATGGCTTGAGGCACCTCTGCTCCCCACTCTTTGTCTCTCATTGCATTTCCTTGTTTTGTCTCCTTGTGTCAGCTCACCATGCCAGCCTGTCATGTCAGCTCGACATCTTGTTTTCTTTAGGAGGTACATGGGAACCAATCCCAGGATCTCCCATGTGGTATGTTGGCACCCAACGGCTTAAGCCACATCTGCTTCCTATTAATCATTTACTTTTTAAAATCACTGCTGATAATGCAGGACTTTTTCCCATCATTTTGCTGTTAATCTATGTAAATCTTACTCCTTTTTGTCAATTCTCTCCCCATTAATAACTAATAACTTTGTATTGTACCATTTAGATTCCCTTCTCACTTCTTTCTGTACATACTTTTCATAAATTTTCTTTGATTACCGTGGGATTAAGTTTTGACCTATTAAATCTATAACATTAATACTTGATCTGATACCATACCAACTTATACACATACACTGCTCCTATATCCCTCCATCCCCTCATCTTTTTGTACCTGTTTCAAATATTTTTATATTATGCCAAGACCATAGATTTATCATTACTTTTATGTATTTACATATTAAAACCTGTAATAAAAGTGGAGTTACATACAAAAAGTTACTGTAGGTTTATAATTGCCCAGGTAGTTACCTTTAGGGAAGGTCATTATTTCTTTATGGAGCTTGAATATACTGTCTAGTAACCTATTTTTGTCCCCAGTCTAAAGGACTGCCTTTTGCACTGCTGTGTAGGGCAGGTCTAGTGGTGATATAGTCTCTTAGCTTAAATCTCACTTTTGAAAGAGTCTCACCAGACATAAAATTTTTGGTTGTCTGAATTGTGTGTATCCCAGAAAAACATGTCCTTAAATTTAATCCAGTCATGTGAGAACCCGCTGTAAGAAAAACATTTTGATGAGGTTACTTCAGTTAAAGTGTGGTCCACCTCAGTCAGGATGGGTCTTAATCCTGTTACTGGTGTCCTTTATAAGCTGAGTGAAATCAGAGAAAGCCACAGGAAGGAAGCAGCATAACACCAACAGAACCCAGGAGAGAGAAACAGACCAAGAAATACCACCATGTACCTTGCCACATGAAACACCAAGAATCACCAGCATTTGGGAATAACCTTGATGATGCCTTGATTTGGATTTTTAGCCTCAAAACCATGAGCAGTAAGTTCCCATGCTTTAACCCAACCCATTTCATGGTATTTGCATAAGCAGCCTGGAAACTAAAGCAGATTTTGGTACAAGGAGAGTGGGGTGCTGCTATTGCAAATACTAAAAATGTGCAAACAGCTTTGGAATTGGGTAATGAGTAGAGGTTGGAAGAATTAGAGGTGCTCAATAGAAAAGGCTTAGAATGCTTTGACAAGACTTGGTAGAAATACAGATGCTAAAGGTACTTCTGATGATGCCTTAGAAGGAAATGATTAGTTAACTTACTGGAAACTGGGAGGCAATCCTTGATTCAAAGTGGCAGAGAACTTAGTGAAATTGAGTTCTGATGTCCTGTCTTCAATCCAGTATTTAATGGACTAAGTAGCTTCCTAGTTGAGTTTTAAAAACTTGATACCCAGTGTGACCTGCTCCTAAGTCTTTTTATCCACTCACTGTTCTGAGATTTGGACAATCTACCTGAGACCAAACTTTCACAGTAACCTGGCCTTTATTGTGACTGAGATACTGAATTCAACATACCCAATGTCCTGGGTTCTTTTGTCATGTGGTTGGTCCTGTCTTTCATGTGTAAACTGTCTTAGACCCTGCTTTTCCCACACATTTTACCTTTGAAAGCTTCTAGCATAAAATGGTTGAAATATTCATTTTGGTGATACACCAACTACTAAAACAAGCTCTATCAATGTTTACAACAAGTACCATTCTGATAAGACTAATATTAACTGAATGGAGAAATGTGTATGACAAGAAAGTATGTAATACAGCCCTCCAAGTTGCAAATTCTGCAAGAATATTAAGTTTATAAGTTAACAGAAAAAATTCAATGACAATTTTAATAGACTTTAAAACAGTGTACAAGTATAAAACACTGGTTTTATATTTCAAAAGTTGGAGGAAGATATCCAGTCATTAAACAGTCTACAAAACATATGCCAGTAGATTACATAAAAGAGTATGTACAATATAAAAAGAGCTGAAAACAGTCTTCACTGTAAAAATAATTTAAAACAAGTTTTTCAATTTAAAATATCATCTATAGCACAGACACACTTATCATGCAAATGTAAAAGTAAATATACTGCATTCTTTAGTGTAGTCAAATTCAGAATGAGACCTCCTTTAGGTGGGGAAATGGCCATTCAAAACAATTCTTTTCTCTGGCAGTGATGGTCCTAAGCTAGGTATTTTATGCTTAAAGAACAGCTGTATTTCAAATCCCTTTTAAAATCTGTAATAAATACTAAAACAATGTATGAATTATTTGTGGGTGTTGGAAAAAGGTCTGGAAAATAACTGCTACTGTGCAATATAAAGTAGGAACTTTTTAAAAAAAGGCTAGAAGGCTCTGCAGCTGAGAAAGTAGATCTCTAAGGTTTAAGGCAGGCTAAGCTTTCAAATAAAGATACTTTATAGGAACTAGTTTAACTATTTTGCTATTACAGGTTATATCATGTTCATCTCCACAGTACTATGCAGCAGGTTTGGTGTTGTTTATACCAAATCCTCCCAACAGAGGACATGCAGTGCCTCCAGGAGACATGTACTTTCTCGCTGAGTTTATAATTAACATCTTATTACTTTGGAATTATAATCAGAGGCTGCCATTCTTCTCATTAATGGAAAACAGCAGTCCAAAATATTACACTCTCCCCAGTAGAAGTACCATTATTATATTCAGAAAGGCTTTGCATATTCACATCTTGGCAGGTTAATACTTATGGAAAAGGGCCAATGCAAGCTCTACCACAGTGATAAGTATTTAAACAATGACAGGTATTCTCAGAACTAAGGGGATCCAGGCAGGCACTATATTTCCAAAGCATTTATTTTTTTTTTCAGGTTAGTTTACGAGCCAATATAGACATTACTACATGCCTGCAAAAAGTACAAAAGCCACCTTCATTTGAACAATATATTCCTGAAACTCTTAGCACCAAGTCTTAACCTGAAGAAAGCAAAGACAACTGAGTGCTCTCCCACCTCTTGCAGACTTCCTTCTACTCACATTTGCATGTCATTTGAGATTTTTAAAAAGTTAGCTGCCACAAGTTTTGGAAAATGCCAGTGCTTAAAAATAGGTAATTGTGCTAAAGAATCAAAGTTTAGCAGAACAGATTTGAGATTTTCAAACCATTCAATGTTACAAAGAAAAGTGAAAATACCATTCTTTGGTCTAGATAAGCTATTCCCTTTACATTAACATTCCAATGGCTTTTTGAAAACTTAAAATGTTGAAATTCACTCACTAGGCAAAAACAAAATTATATATACATATGGATGTATCATACAGATAAACCTTTCAAAGTGTAAGTCTTGACCAACAGCTGATTAAAGATACTTAGTACCTTTTAAAAAAAAGTTAGTGTTGAATGTACAAGTACAGAAACAATGAATTTAAAAATTATCCATGGAAAAATCTATTTTACCAGTCTACATTAATAGTACACCTTTCTGGCTTCCTTGCTCTATGGAGTTCACAAGTAAACATTCATCTTAACATGCTATAAAGTTCCTAATGCTGGTGGAACAATTCTTGTACCTGGACAATTAGTACATTATGATTTGTTTGATGGATAATTAATGTCCACTGCTTCCTGTTTCACAGATGTAGCTTCATTAACTGCCTCTTGGTCACCTCCATCAGCCCCAAAGCCAGTTACTCCACCTCGCTCTGGAACATCAGCATCATCCTCCAACCCATTGTAGAATTCTTCAATCTCACTTTCATCCTCCATGTGTTCTTCTAAACTTGGACTGTGGCAAGTTCCACTATCACTATTACTGCCACAAGAACTAGAGGATAAGACATCATCTTCTGAGTCTGAATATACCTCAGCGCCATGGAAAATGTAACGATTCGGTGGTAAAAACAGATACTGATTACCTGAAATACATGACAATAATAAAAAGAAAGAGCAATTACTTTCGGTTTTCTGAGATTAATTTGATCTCACTGGACAGTCTGGAAGAAGTGTAGGTACCAGCTCTGCCTTTTACAAGTATCATTACTAGAGACTATTCCTAGTGTTTTTAAAAAACAAGTTAACAGACTCAGTCCTAGGTTCGGATCTTAGCTCTCCACAAACTAGCTTCTGTAACTTGGGCAGTTCTTTCTGTTCCTCATCTGGAAAATGAGATAATTTTTACAACTCTATGAGGTAAATATGCAGCCCAACCTATATTAGATACCCAACTCATAGTCATTAAATAAGGACGTTTTAAAAGCATTTTATTAAATATTTTAAAATTTTCTGCCTATTAATTTTTTAAAATGTCTTCGCCTATCCAAAGTATCAGTGGACATTGGCATCACCTGTGAAATTGTTAGAAATGTAAGATTCTCAAGCCCTACCCCCACCTACTCAATACTGTTACAACAGTCCTATACACATTCACGTTTGAGAAGCACATATCTAGCACTGGACTTTTAACCTTTCTACCTCCATTCCCCTTAAGTCAATGGAGGTTTAGAACTCCTCCTCTAAGAGATTCCACTCTTAGAGCATCAATGTGAACACATGAATACAAATAAAATCTTAAATGTCTGTCTTTAGTACATTAATCCTAGCTAGGTCAATATGGCTTCTTTTATATTTATGTTATTTTTAAGTGTGTGGGAGGAACCCTAAAGAGTTCATGATGAAATGGTTCCTAAAATTCACAAGTATTGCCTAACTTAAGAGTCTGTTTTCAAGTCATAATGTCCTATTTACTACCTCATGTATCCCAGACTGACAAGGCCTGTTTACTTACATAATGTATTGGAAGTGACACACCATCTACCAAGCACACACAAGTTTCTGTTCAACTGGCTTTCAAACTTGTTTTGTACTGCATCATGACCCAGTTCTTCCCCTGAAAGAGCCTAATATGTATGACAATTCATTTTTTAAAAAATACTGTCCTTGTCCTGAACCCACAATTATTTCACTACTAATAGGTCACAAATTCCAGTAAGAAGACCAGTTATTTCTTCCTGTTGCAAAAGAATACAGTTCTTCAGCTTTATAAGCCACTGGTATTTGCATGGTTGGAGCAGGGAGTCAAGTACTCCAAGTATTCCAGCTGCTAACAGAAATCCCCATCTGGCACTTCTAATTGAGCCATCTCTCCTGAAACACAGCCATTCATTCTTTTCATGGTTCCCAGCACGTTTGTCCTGAGCTTTTCTACAGTTTTGACCCATGCTCCAAACAAATATTTCATTCAGCGCTAGCTCCCCTGAAGAACTGAATAATCCATGTCTCAACCCAAGTACCCAATACTTGGTATATGATATTGCCTTTTTTTTCCACAACCATAAACAGATTAAAAGTTTACCTCATATATACTCCCAACTTGCTCCTTTTTAGCCTTAACCTTACAGTAAGACAGAAATAGGTAACAACTATAACTACCTAAGATTATTAGTAAGGCTAGCGGGTCAGTTTAATAGCTACAACTTTATGTTCTTTACCTTTTTTAAATTCTCAATTCCATGAGGTATGTGCTATTTTATTGCCATTTTACAGATAAGGAAGCTGAGAGATCAAATAGTTATGCCCAAGAGGGAATGATATAGCAAAGTTATATATGATTCCAAAGCCTGTACCTTTAAAAACTTGTGAATTAATAGAATAAAATCAAAGTATAATATAAGAGCCCACTTTGGGTCTAACCTTTGCTTTCCAGGGCACAGAATTCTGTGTGCTTGACCCATCTGTCAAAAAAATATTCAAAGAAAATTCCCAAAGAAGGTAAGTAGATTGTATATAGTGGAGACTTAGCTTACCTCACTTAAATAATTACAATATTTTTATGCCATTCAAATTCTGCATGAAGCACTTCAGTCATATGTGTATATGCAGCACTTGTGAGTAGTTCTAAGCAGCATTAATTTTAGCCCTTGGAAGTTATATTTAAAATTGCATATATGCATTTATTAGGGGAGACATCACAGCTTTTACCACAATCTCAAAGGGATCCTTTCACCCCAAAATATGTTAGAGGTTAATACAAAAGTAACTGCAATTTGCATTAGTATAAGACTTTACATACGTGAAAAGGAAAAGGTAGATGTTACTTCTGATATTTAGTGAAGAAGAAACAGATGTTTTCTTTCTCTCAGACAATACAGCTTAGTGGTTAAGAGGGGCCAGGCTATATGGATTTGGAATCCAGTCTGTCTCTTCTACTTCCTAGCCATTACCTTCCACAGGGTAAGGTAACTAAGGACTTAACCTTCATAGTCCTCAGTTTTCCCACCTGTAGCAGAGAAGTAATAATAGTTCCTACATCATAAGATTAAAATCAGAAAATGTATGTAAAACAGCTAATGGTATGCATGCAAATTTCAGTCATTATTTCCACCAGCTAAAGCTCTCACCAGACAATGGCAAAGCACTTAATATTTCTCAAACTAATGTTTGTGTTCCCTTCTCCTGAAGAAACACATCATGTAGAATTAAACACATTCTTTCCCCCCGTATTATATAAGATTATCACTGGTTTCTTTCTCCAGCTTAAATTCTGAACTGTCCTCATTCAGCTGCCAAAAGCTACCCAAATAACCTATCAAAATTGCTAATTCCTTTCAAATATTGTTACTAAAATTTTACTTTCAAAATGGTTCAACACCTTTTCTTACCATCAAGCCGCTTACTGATCTGCTCCTTTGCAAGTCTAGTAGGCCAGCATTTTCTCACTGTTTCGGCAACTGAAGTTCTTTCATTTTTCTCCCCAGTAATGGAGCCAACGTTCTTCAAATCCGGACTCTCCAACTGTTCAGGAATATTTTCAGTGTTCCTAGTAGAAGTCTGTATTACCTGTGATTTTTCTTCATTACAACCTTTTGATTCCAACACATCTAAATCATCAACTTTATTCTTGGTACCTTGATCTAAAAGTGTGACAATCACTGAAGAATCAGGTGAAGTTCTTTCTGGTGAACTTGAGTCTTCTGAAATATTAAGAGGTGTGGGTGGCAACTCTGACAAATGAGCCAACTCTTTTTGTGTTCGTGGAGGTTTTTCAGTAATTTCTGAAAGCTTTACAGGGTTGCAGCAAAGTTTGGCGTATTCACCACCTAACCTATGACACAACTCATTAATTATGACATCACAGTCTCCAAGAAGCTCCACATCAAAATGCAGATGAGGCAAAGGTTCCCTATTAATTAATATCTGAGGCACTTCATGGGGTATGGAACCTAAAAACAAGATGAGAAGAGTTAGTAAAAAGGAGGGGGAGTAACCTAATCAAGACACAAGTATGCTATGCAAAAATCTAACTTTACTCTTAGAAGAGATCTCAGAGCCCCAAGTATCAAAAAAGAAACCCCCCAGTAATTCTTAAGTAAGCCATTACATTTCATCAAGCTACCTAATAAGATGATCAGTTAAGCATATTTTGTAAGATTTCAGATTCTACACCTGTCAACTAGTTACCCCAAGCAATCTTCTCAGATTTATCCACTCTGTACCTCCACTGCCTCATCTAGAAAGGGGAAAAAATTAACAATACTTTTCCATATGGTATAGGAAAAGAAGACTGAAGACTGAAGACTGATGCAGAGGGAAGCGGACTTTGCCTAGTGGTTAGGGCGTCCGTCTACCACATGGGAGGTCCGCGGTTCAAACCCCGGGCCTCCTTGACCCGTGTGGAGCTGGCCCATGCGCAGTGCTGATGTGCGCAAGGAGTGCCCTGCCACGCAGGGGTGTCCCCCACGTAGGGGAGCCCCATGCGCAAGGAGTGCGCCCTGTAAGGAGAGCCGCCCAGCGCTAAAGAAAGTGCAGCCTGCCCAAGAATGGCGCCGCACACACGGAGAGCTGACGCAGCAAGATGACGCAACAAAAAGAAACAGATTCCTGTGCCACTGACAACAGAAGCGGACAAAAGAAGAACACGCAGCAAATGGACACAGAGAACAGATAACTGGGGCGGGGGGGGGGGAGGGGGGAGAGGAGAGAAACAAAAAATAAATCTTAAAAAAAAAGATGCAGAATTGTAGAGGTTGATTTAACATTTCTTTCAACTGTTTACTTTGGCTTCCTGTTATATTACTGGTGTAGGGGTCTAGTTTAATTCCCTGGTTGGTTACGTGTTTGATACTCTCTCCTCTCCTTCCCTCACTTAGGAAGACACATCTGATGCTACCTAAACTATACAATTAAACTTACTGGATCTGAAATCAGTAAATAACTCCTTTGGAATCTGCTAAGTCTTCTTTAGTTGAACCCTGTGTAACTATAAGACATTGTTTTCATATTTAGAGTGAAAACACAAAAGTCAGGGACTCCTTCTTAAGTCTAAACAAGTGAAGGTGCCACATTAAACAAGCTCAGTTTTCTTTACCATAGCTTTTCATGATACAGAATTTGGAATTACTGCTGTTTGACAGTACCACACACACACACCCCTTCCCAAATGTCAGACCAATTTTCAATGAATAAGAATGCCACTTTTTCCTTTTTTTTCTTTTTTGGCTCTTCACTAGTCTTTATCCAAAAACAGAGTAAGATAACTAGGATCTATTGTATAGGAATCCTTTCACAACCTATGACACACATAAGCCATATTCTCCAGCCATTATCACCAACTTACTTGGAATTAGTGCTACTGGTCGTACTTTCAGGGAAGACCCAATAACAATGAGGAGATCGACTTCATCTTTGTCATACTTCATGGCTCTGTGAAACTGTTCTGGTAAATTTTCACCAAAAAAGACAATTTCTGGTTTCATAATAGCCAGTGGTTCATCAGCTGGGCACCTAGGACATCGAGGAACCACCTACATGTTCAAGATTTTGGTTGAGGGGGCAAAAAGAGAAAAGTCCAAGTCAGAAAGTTAGTGTTTCCACTATTCCTAAAATACATTTCAGAATTATCAAAGAAAACAGTCATCTATAACCGAAAGAATGAAAAGAGGACCCTTCTCACTCCCTATATACAAGAGTCAACTCAAAATGGATCAAGGACCTAAATATAAAAGCCAGGACCAGAAGAAAATGTAGGGAAACATCTTCAAGACCTTGTAATAGGTGGTGGTTTCTAGGACCTTATGCCCAACACACGTGCAACAACAAAAAAATAGATAAATGGGATATCCTCAAAATTAAATACTTTTGCACTCCAAAGGACTTTGTCAAAAGGGTGAAAAGGTAACCAACTTAATGGGAGAAAATATTTGGAAATCACTTATCTGATAAGGGTTTAATATCCAGGATATATAAAGAGATGTTACAATTCAACAATAAAAAGACAAACAACCCAATTAAAAAATGGGCAAAAGACCTGAATAGACATTTGTCCAAAAAAGAAATACAAATGGCAAAAAAACACATGAAGAAAGCGGCGGACTTGGTCCAGTGTTTAGGGGGTCCGCCTACCACATTCAAACCCCGGGCCTCCCTGACCCGTGTGGAGCTGGCCCATGCGCAGTGCTGATGCGCGCAAGGAGTGCCCTGCCACACAGGGGTGTCCCCCACGTAGGGGAGCCCCACGTGCAAGGAGTGTGCCCCGTAAGGAGAGCCGCCCAGCGCGAAAGAAAGTGCAGCCTGTCCAGGAATGGTGCCGCACACATGGAGAACTGACACAACAACATGACGCAACAAAGAAACACAGATTCCCCTGCCGCTGACAACAACAGAAGCGGACAAAGATGACGCAGCAAATAGACACAGAGAACAGACAACCGGGGCGGGGGGAAAAGGGAGAGAAATAACTAAATAAATAAATCTTAAAAAAAAAAAAAACACATGAAGAAATGCTCAACACATCACTAATGATTAAGGAAATGCAAATCAAAACTACAATGAGACATCATTTCATACCTATCAGAATGGCCACTATTAAAAAGACAGAGAAATACAAGTGTTGGAGAGGATGTGGAGAGATAGAAAATGCAGAATAGGACAGACACTGGAGGACTGTTTGCCAGTTCCTAACAAAGTTGAATATAGACTTGCCATGTGACCCTGCAATACCACTACTGGGTATATATATCCAGAAAAACTGAGAACAGTGACAAGAACAGACATCTGCACTCTGCACACCAATATTCATAGTGGCATTATTCATGATTGCCAAAAGCTGTAAACAACCCAGGTGTCCATCAACAAATTGTGTAGTCACACAATCGAAATTATACAGCTGTAAGAAGAAATGAAGTCGTAAAGCACATGACAACATGGATGAACCTGGAGGACATGTTGAGTGAAGCAAGCCAGATACAAAAGGACAAATACTGTATGATTACATTACTATGCACCAAATATTTTGTGTAACATACTGTATGATTTTTTAAAAAAGTTTATTATGTTCCAGTACATCTAATTGAGAAATATATGGTTTTTTCCCCAACTGTGTTTTCTTTTTAGTTTTTAATTTGTATTTTCAATTATTAAATGTATAAAATAGTTTAAAAAAAAATAACTGCTTAATAAGCAATAGTTCAATAGCTAGAAATAGCTGTGTACAGCAGGGGAAATAGAGATTGAGAGGGGAGACATTTCTTTGTGGGTTTGTGTGTCTGGTTTTTGTTTATTATTATTGAAATAATGAAAATGCTTTAGTAATGACTGAAGTGAATGCACAGCTATGTGATTATACCAAATACCATTGTCTACTTTGCAATAAATTGTATGCTTTCTTAATATGTCTCAATAAAACTGAGCTATATTTTTTTAAAGAAACAAAAGCTATGGCTAAATAGTAAAATTTGAGCAACAGTTCTTTTTGTAAAGTCTTGACTTGAACATTTAGTTCTTTTAATTTGCTCTTTGGTTAATTTAATTAAAGAATATAAAGATGAAAAAAAATTCAATGCAACCTAAATATCAACTGTCAATGACACACTAGTAACTAAATGACAAACTTTAGAATAGAATATTAACACCACTATTATAACAGCCATGTAGAAGTATATGATATTCCAGAGTCCATCAAATATTAGTAAGAAAAAGCCTATATATATGTGTGCATGCATGCAGAAAAAACATATTCCTTTAAAATGACCTTGTGTCATATGTATAAATTGTAAAAGACATTGTAATTCAATGGAACTTGACCTTTAAAAAAATGAAGTTTGTAAAATACAATTCCATTCCAATATACTACCCTTACACTTCATAATTATATATGATTAACAAAACATGCAGCTAAGCACATAGGACTTATTTACAGCTGACTTCCTTTCTCAATTATATTTTTCTGTATTTTTTGACATGGATGAAATATCTTTCAAAATAATTTTTAAAATATTCTAAAGAATTACTACAACCAACTTAAAATTCCAAATCTGACAGGCACTGAAAGGGAGAATGAGGAGAAAAAGCAATAGTGAAGAGCTGACTGAGGGAAGATGGAGGTAGAAGCTCCAGAAATCAGTTTCTACCGAACAACTACTAAATAGGCAGGAACTGTCTGAATCAACTCTTTTGAAACTCCAGAGTCCTAGAGAACACTACATAGGCATTACTCATTTTATTATGCTTCACTTTACTATGCTTCACAGATACTGCAGTTTTTACAAATGGAATGTTTGTGGCAACCCTTGGTGGGACAAGTCTATCAGCATCATTTTTCCAAATTCAAGTGTTCATTTCCCGTCTTTGTCATGTTTTGGTAATTTCCCAATATTTCAAACTTCTGCATTATTATATCTGTTATGGTGATCTCTAATCTTTGATGTTACTACCATAATTGTTTTGGGGCACCATGAACCACGCCCATGTAAGATGAACTTAATTGATAAACTGTGAGTGTTCTGACTGCTCTACCAACAGCTGTTCATGGTCTCTCCATCTCCTTTATCTCCCTGAGATACAGCAATATTGAAATTAGGACAATTAATAAACCTACAGTAGCCTTTTAAGTGTTCAAGTAAAAGAAAAAGTTGCAATCTCTCAGTTTAAATCAAAAACTAGAACTACATTAAGCTTAGCCAAGTTGTGAATGCAAAGGAAAAGTGCTAGCCCAGAACACATGAATGATAATAAAGTGAAAGCAGCCTTATTGCTGACAGGGAAAAAGTTTTATTGGATTGGATAGAAGATCAGACCAGCCACAATATTCTCTTAAGCCAAAATCTAATCCAGAGCAAGGCTCTTAACTCTCCTTCAGTTCTGTGAAGGCTGACAGTGTTAAGAAAAGTTGGGTCATGAAAGTCATCTCCATAATATCAAAGTACAAGGCAAAGTAGCAAGTGCTGATGTAGAAGCTACAGCAAATTATCCAGAAGATCTAGCTAAGAAAACTGATAAAGAGGTTTTCAATGTAGATGAAAAAGCCTTCTATTGGAAGAAGATACCATCGAGCATTTATCATAGCTAGAGAAGAAAAGTCAATGCCTGGCTTCAAAGGACAGGCTGACTCTTTTAGGGGCTAATTCAATTGGTGACTTTAAGTTGAAACCAATGCTCTTTCACCATTCTGGAAATCCTAGAGCCCTTAAGAACTATGCTAAATTTACTCCATATACATGATTTACTGTGCATTTTAAGCCCACTATTGAGAACTACTCTCAGAAAAAGATTCCTTTCAAAATATTACTGCTCGATGACAATGTACCTGGGTAACCCAAGAGTTCTGTTGGGAGATGTTTCATTAATGTTTTCATGCCTGCTAACACAATGTCCACTGTGCAACCCTTGGATCAAGGAGTCATTTTGACTTTCAGGTCTCATTATTTAATAAATACATTTTGTAAGGTTGCCACAGATAGTGAATCCTCTGAAAGATCGGGCAAAGGAAACTGAAAACCTGGAAGGATTTACCATTTTAGATGCCATTTAGAAGAGTCATGATTCATGGAAGACATCAAAGTATCAACATTTACAAGAATTTTATTTCATCCCTCATGGACAACGTTCAGGAATTCAAGACCAGTGAAGGCTGGGAAGTAGATGTGGCTCAACTGATAGAGTGTCTGCCTACCATGTAGGGGATCCAGGGTTCAATACCCAGGGTCTCCTGGCCTGTGTGGTGAGCAGGCCCAAGCGCAGTGCTGCCGCATGCAAGGAGTGCCATGCCACGCGGGGGTGCCCCACACGCAAAGAGTGCGCCCTGCAAGAAAAGCTGCCGCATGCGAAAAATGCAGCCTGGCCAGGAGTGGTGCCACACACATGGAGAGCTGACACAGCAAGATGACAAAGAAAAAAGAGACACAGATTCCCAGTGCCACCTGACACAGAAGATCACGCAGCAAATGTACACAGCAGACAACGGAGGAGGGGGGGACAGGGGGAGAAATAAAGTAAATCTTAAAAAAAGGCCAGTAAAGGAAGTAACTGCAGATGCAGTGGAAATATGACTGAATCTCATGATAATACTTGAATGCATTAGGAGTTGCTTCTTATGGATGAGCAAAGAAAGTAGTTTCTTGAGATGGAATCTACCCCTAGTAAAGACGCTGTGAACACTAAATTCTATTGTGGATAAAATGCTGTCAAACAACATCGCATGCTACAGAGAAATCTTTCATGAAAGGAAAAATCAGAGAACTGAGTCAATGAACTTCTTTGTCTTAAGAAATGGCCACTGTCAACCCCAACCTTCAGCAACCACTACACCCTGATCAGTCAGCAGCCATTAACATCAAGGCAAGACCTTCACCAGCAAAAAAAAATTGCTGAGGTATGCCTGAATAGGTGAGGGGGGCGGGGGAAGCGGCGGGGAGAAGAGATGAGAGATAGGCTTAAATTCTTAAAATATTGGTGATAATTACCTGATCAAAAATATCTCCTCGTACAGCTTCACAGTCAACTTTATATTTACAAATCAGGCAAGATGCTGTTGCAAAAGAACCTGTAATCAACACATATATATATATGCTTTATTAAAGGGATATTTCTGCTTCTTAAACATGCAACAAAGATTAAAAGCCCTGTGATTTTAAGAGTCTCCATGAAAGAATCTAAGGGAAGAAAACTTTTAAAAAATAAAAAAACCCAGTATTTAAATAAGAAGAGAAGCAAATTCTCAACTGCTAAGACAAGGATAGAATGATGCCTCCTTACAAGCTACTCATTTAATAAAAAGTAAACCAACTTCTTGGAATTGGAAGGTTACAATTTATTACCTTAGCTCAACAACTGTGTTTTAAAAACACTTTTAGACACTTAGAAAAATGCTTAATGGTTAAACAGTTTAATAGTTCATACCTCTTGTTTTAGATTTAAACTCTTCTAAATTTATTAATCCTGTAATATCTGAACTACAGTTCCTTTGGTTTTATAAATTAAAGATACCATGTTTCTTCCTACATAGTCAATATACGTTTTTTTAAGGAGGTACCAGGGATTGAACCCAGGACTTTGTACATAGGAAGCTGGCACACAACCACTGAGCTACATCTGTTCCCCATCTGCTTCTTACTTTTGTGATAAGAAAAGGTTCTTTAAAAAAAATTAACAGCATGCAACTGCAATGTCTTTTTAAATCCAAAAAGTACCTTAATATCTTATGTTTCATGCAATTAATCAAAGTCAAGACATTTGGTTTCATTTTATGCATTCTACTTTTCTTAGGTTATCTACAACTGATTAACATGTTAAATAATAATGCTTAAACTCTATTCCTGGAATGCAGCCTACTTTATAATCCTATTTTTTCCTATAAAACTAACTAAATTATGGAAAAATGTTTCTGCAATTCAGGAAAAGCACAATTCTGAAGTTTACCAACCGTGACACTGAATTATCCTTTGGATTCCTGCAACCTGTTCCAGTGTATCTATGTTCTGAGTATAGTTGCGAAGTAGTTTTCCTTCCTTATCTGACAAGGCTATGAATTTGTGACAAAGAGATGGTTGGAACTGTCCGGGATATATTTCCTATATAATGCAAAAAGTAGAAAAAAGTTTACATTAAAGAAATAAATATACCAAATGTCATATTTAGGTTCAATAAATAAAATCCTTTTGATCCAGTAAAACTACGAATGATAATTTCCCCATGTAAAATAATTTTAAAAACAAAATACATATTTGAAAGTATCTAGATGGATGCAACACACCTACAAAAGGGTTATTATTGTAGTATATATATAATTCAGGAATTAGTGAACTTGGTCCCTTGAAGAAAAGGATAAAGTACCCATAAACATCCGTAATAATTGTTATAGATATCTTAATAAGTCAAAAGTAATACACACCTTAAGATTTAACTGATTTTTGCTGGCTGCAAATTCAGATTTTTTTTAAGGAAAAAAGAGAAAAAAGTGAAAACTGAAATTACAGATATCAAAGGTATGGTGAGAGACCTTTTTTAACTAAAAAAAAAAAAGGCACTGTCAACATAAAATGAAAAAGTTTTGATTTGTCATTCATTATAAATATCAACCTGTTGGAAGTTTAAAGCTAAAGTTTTAATTCCTTACCAAAATTGTTTTCCTTCCACTGCACAGGCACATACTGGTATAGTATAGAGTTGCTCATGAATGCTGAGTTGCTGGATTTTGTGTGTGTGTTTTTCCCCCCAAATAATGCTTCAATGCTGTTTCTTCTTTAAAAACAAAGAATTCAGATATACACATGGCAAAAAGATCAGAGAAAAAGTATCAATTTTGGTCCTCCCAACTTTTGACAGTGTTCTTTTATTAAATTTCACCAATAAGTGACTATGGCAAAGGAAGTTTCTTCTCTACTTTTTCTTCCAAGTAGCAGTGCTATCTACTTACTTCCTTACCATTCATTCATTACAGGTTCTATCCTATCACAATCTAGCAAAAACTATATACAACCATATGTCCAATAATACAGTAGGAATGGTTGTATGAAAAGGGTACATCCATTATAGTGGATTAATATGCAGCCATTAAAAAGAATGAGGGAGGTCTAGATGCACTGACCTTGAAGTCACACATGAGAAAATCAAGTTAGTTACCAGTGTGTATAGGTTTTGTTGTTTTTATTAAACAAAAGGGAAATTATAGGCACATGTATTTAGATATGTCCATATAAACATCAATCAAATCAAGGACTCAAACAGGTTGTAAATGGCTGTAGGAACTTCTGCTTCTGATGCTATACAAAAAAGTTTAATAATGAGATTATAGATGACTTCACTTTTTACCTATTATTTCAAAACTTTAAAAAATGTATCTACCACTCAGAGGAATACTTTTAGATAAAAATTTTAAATAAACAAATGCCATTATAATGACTATCACATACATGTCCACATGTTGCTGATAATCTTTTATACAAAAATCCAACAATTCTGCCTTACATTGAAAATTTTATCCTAGATAACTTTCATGGATAACTTTTTTTTAAAAAGGACAATGCATATGGGAGTGAAAAGCTAATTAAAGCCAATGTTTACAGAAAACTGAAAAAACACATTTGACATTTTACACAAAGTTACAGGAAAAGCTCCACACATGGGTATTATGTTTTGGAATATTGCATTTGTACTAAACTAACCATTGCTTTCTTCCCAGGATGTTTTGTTCTGGTACATTTACATTCAGGAGATTAAACATGACAATATTTTATTAAAGCTCCCTCTGGAAAGAGCTGTATTTTAATAAATACTAGAACATGCCAGGCAACAGAAAAAATATGAGTTAAAGTAGCAGGGAAAAGTGATGATGGCATGCCAAACACTGAACAAGAAGGGAACACCTAACTTCAGAATATGGTCAGGGAGGACTGCCAAGTCTCCACCTCCTTGAAATTAACTCTTGTGCCTTACTACCACCTCATATCCATCTCACCCCACTTTTACTACAGGAGAGGGTAAGAAGCACAAAGATATATGGGACACTAAATTTAGCTCTATACTTGTTTCCCCTCACATCCAATCCATATTAGTTCAGGGTAGATTAGGCCTTAATTCCAATAGTCTGGGATAATTTATAAAGAACTTTTTATTTTTTAAAACCTACATTTTATGCGCAAGAACTTATGTAATTTGCATTTTATCTCTCAAATATGAAGTGAACTGTGTCTGAATCATTAAACTTAAATATGGCTTCAAACTAAGAGATATAATCTGAAATCATGAAAAAAAAAGTATACTCTAAAAGGACAGTTTTAACAGAAACAACTCCTAAGACAGACTCTCAACATGAAAAGTTTGCCAAAAACCAAATGGCTGGGGATATGACTTTCTGATAGAAATGCTGGAGTTGTGACTCTAAAAGAGAAATAAGGCAGGCCACCCAGATCTAAACATCCTAAAACCTTAGTAAAGGAGCCAATCACATGGGCTGGGTTAGTCTGTTAATGCAACAAAGCGCAAGGATCCTTATAGATTTAAAGAGGAAACAGAGTGGCATCGATGGCTCAAAACGCTATAAAAAAGACACCCTGCTACACAGCTGTGTCCAGAAACAAGCATACAATACAGTAACTGCCTACTGGTAACCACTGTGGTCAAAATTAAAGCAAAGAAAATGATCTATCATGGTGGGTTCTCATTCAGAAATAATGGTTTTCCCCCAGAGATGCTAATTCTGCTTTCTTTCTCCCTAAATTTGCTAGCAATTTCAGTAGGAGACCCCAGTCAAAGGCAGGATTCTTCATTTTGGAGATGTCAATGTTTGCTAATATGTACCTCCCCTTACAGAGCAGAGGAAGCAGCAGTGAGTAGAAAATAGAACCTAAATTCTCCATGCTGCCAAAAGATCAATCCTTGTCAAGAAAATCCTCATAATCCCTTATCTTGTTTCATTCATTCCACAAAACCACACTTGAAAAGACTATGCAGTATTCTACCTAATCAATACTTATTACTGGGGGAGTGGATGTAGCTCAGGGGTTGAATGCCTGCCTCACATGTACAAGGTCCCAGGTTCAATCCCTAACCTCCTAAAAAAACAAAACCAAAAAACTTTATTATTGATAAAGTCAGTAATGTGACAAATTCAACTGCATTTTTTTTAACAATCCAGTTCCCTTAGCAACCCAGAGGTCAGCAAACTTTTTCCACACAGGGCCAAATAATATTTCACCTCCCACCAACTAGTATACTCCATTTCTCTTTTCTGGAAGGAAACCCAAGAAAATGATTTACCAGGATAACCAAGGGGGACCTGCTCGGGGGAGAGAGAGATTAGAGGCTATACATAGGGAAGACTGAAGGGAGAGGCAGACTGACTTTTAATGTTTTATACTGTTTGAATTTCTTTTAAAATCATGTATATTTACATTTTTAAAAATATTTTCATGCTAATAGTGTATTGTAGTGTTCGGCAGACAGAGATGTGTTAAGTACACTTCTGGTGGGAATATGTTTTCATATTTAAGTTCATAGTTAAGGCTTTCCAGGAGCCTTAGGAAAAGTGAACTAGTAATTTCACTTTCAAGAATCTAATCTAAGAACACTGGAGACATAGCTAAAAGGTAAATTATATCAGAAAGTAGTAAGAAACATCCAAAATGTACACTTGGGGGATTAATTACAGTATACCTTTTAATGAACATTATATCCCATTTTTGTGACAAAAATTAATATCCAGTTGTATCATACTTACATTTATAATAGGTAATCCAAATACACATGGTATAACGTGTTTTTTTTCCCTTTATCTTTACTGTTTAAATTTTTTTAGGTAATAAGATTGCTTTAAATCCTTCTCTCTATAACTATATAATCTGTACCTTATCAAAGCAATAAAATATAGCAAACATATTAAATAAAATATATACAAATAAAGTATATTTTTGAAAATAATGTGTACAAAATATATTTTTGACACTAAGTCATAAAATGTCAGTTCATATTTCTTTTTCCTGAGTTTTAATCACTTTAGGAAATAATATTCACTAAATTCAATATGGACTAGCAACTATAATTTTTTTTTTTAAAGTCATTTTATACATACTGAATCAGTTTCACCTTCACTGCCTATATACAACCATTCACCTTCAGTGAAATATTTTAGGCTCCCGAGAACTACGTTCACAACTCATTATCAATTTAAGTCCTTATTATGCAAATAGTTCAGAACATAGCTATAGACATAAGTGTGGCTTTATAATTAGCCTCAACTACTCCTGTGTGAAAGAATTCACAGTGGTACCATAGCTAGGCACACCATAATGAAGCGTTGTTCAATCCTGCAGGGGTCATATTTTACAATGCCTGGAGACATTTTTGATACCAGGACTGAGGGAGTGCTACTGCCATCTAGTGCATGCTACCATCTAGTGCATGTTTGGTAGAGATGCTACCAAACATCCTACAATGCATAGGTCGACCCCTCTCTTACTCACCTCCCCCCCAAACACACCCACCTCTCCCACCCCCAAAATGCCAAGTGCCAAGGTTGGGAAACTGCTCTAATGGGCCAGTAACCTCTTTAATACAACTCTCCCTCCATTACTTGGAATTTCTAAATCTAATTTTTTTCTCAAAATTCAATCGAAGGTTTGATATATGGTATAGGAATTCTCCCTTTCCTTCCAATGTCTAAATTTCACTGATAATATTTCTTTTCTATTCATGGCTTTATACTAAATTCATTTCCTCTCATAATTAGTAAAAAATCATAAGTCATTTTAATGAACTTTCTGCCTATTACAGTGATAGGTATTAAAGCTTAGGTATTAATTCTTAAACACAAATTACGTCAATATTGTCTCTCCTACCTATTATTATTAATTTTAAGGACTATTTCAGCAACTAGAAGCTTCCTTTTAGTCAATTCCTACTGTGACGTTTAAAGTATGGGCAAAGAATTATATAAAGGTTAATTAGTTTATATAGCACTTACCATAAATTAAATCAAAACTCAGAAAAGCAATCAAGCAAAATTAAATTTGTAACAATAGAATTGGGAGAGGATGCAATTTTCTAAATGATTAGATTTAATTATTTTCAGTTTACTAAAAATAAAAATACACACAAAATTTTTTCCATTTTATGGAGAAGTGAAAAAACTACCAGCCTACCCAGCCCCACCTTTTCCTTCTTCCACGTGGTATATCTGTACATAGTGATTAAGAGCACGGGAACATAATAGTGTGCTATTTTTACCTAATTTATATATTCTATTTTCTCTTAAGAGCTGTCTAGATTTCTAATAAGTACTTTTAAAAAGTTATTAGAATTTTTCTTAATCAGAGTAATTCTTAATTGCTTCTACAGATTCTTGCATGTCAAAGCCAGAGTAAGCTAAAATTGAATACCCAGTTTGTATGCTAGACAGCTAAATTTACAATCCTTCTCACTTTGCTATTTCTACGTTACCACATAGTTTTCCAAGTGTCAGGTTACCATTTTAAAAATATATATTAAAAATTGCTGCCAAAAAAATAGAACATTAAATTTTAGGTTGTAACTTCAATAGGTAATATAGTATCTACCAAAGTAGATCATTATAGGATAGAAAAAAGCTGACAAAGAAGTGAGTTTTGGCAGCATGTTGTTTCCTCAGAACACAGAATTTGAGCAAAAAGCTTTTATTAGATTACATCAAAGCCATTTCCAGTTACCTGCTGGCCTTCTAAAAGGTCAATTTCTACTAACTAGAGGTATAATACCAGTGTCCTAGATCCAACTTAGGAAACCTGCATGACTACGAGGTATTTCATTGGTCTTCAAAGCCAATCAGTAGTACCACTAGCACCAATTTCAAAATACTAAATCTTCCCTAATAATCTTGTAATTAAAAAACAGAACAAAACAGATGTGATCCAGGTGTCTTTTGTCCCATGGTAAAAATCCCAACACTGATTACTTTAGAAACTCTCTTCCTAAGTCCTGAGAGAGAAGAAACTTGAAACTACAGGCTAGATATAGATGACCATCACTATGCTGATATGTGAAGTTCAAAATTCTTATTATTTCAAGTTGATGGAAAGATTCAATATACTCCTAAAATATATATATTTCAAATTCAGTTTTAGCATTTAAATCATATTCAAGGATTTTCTACATTAATTTTTCCATTTTACTCTAATACCCATTTATATAATACACTTGCATGAAACAAATTTAATGATAGACACCAATTAAACTAATCCCATTTATTCTGAATTAGCAGTTTTGCTCTATAGTTATATAGACTACATCGTATGAACGCAGTTGAAGTCAACCTTTAATTAAAATCAGGTTTATCATTTTAGTTTCCAGATTCACTAAATAAAGATCCTTTCACATATATTGAAGATTAACAGTAACAACTTGACAATTTCTTTCCATAAAAATAATCTAAAGAAAAGGCCAAAAAGGTCTATTAGCAAAACCCTTTTTGGGAATGGTACATATTAAATTTTGTACTCCAGAGCAGCAATGTCCAATCAAAATACAAGGCAAGCCCTGTATGTAATTTAAATTTTTCTAGTAACCACATTTTGAAAGTTAAGAAAGGGTAAAATTAATAATAAATATTTTATTTTACCCAATTTCAAAAGTATTATCATTTCCACATATATTAATATAAAATTTACTAATGATATATTTTGTATTCTTTTTCTGTATTAGCTCTTCAATATCTAATATGTTTTTCATACTTATAGCATATCTTAACACATTTTGAGTACTCAATTGCCTGATGTGGCTAGTGTCTTCCAAACTGAAATGTGTAGCTCTAAGATACTCTAGAGCAGAAAAAGACTCCTTTGTAATCTGTTGACAAGCAGGCAACCTCAGAATCTTCTCCACTCCTAATCACAAAATGAATTTTCAGGCAAAATATGTGTTAAAACTGTCTACTACAAAACACAATAAATGGATGTTATAACTATTTTGAAGATTCACAAAAAAATATTAAAAATAAAAACAGTGATATTACTTCTATATTGCCTACTAATCTCTCAAAAACACTAGGCAATACAATACAAATAAAGGCCATAACTGAAATGCACATTTGAAAAACATGTAATAGTCTCTTCTTTGGAAATAAGCTTAATCCTAAAATGAAGAAAAAATGAATGATACTTCCTTCTGGGAAGCAAGAAATACAGAATGTAATGACTGTTTTAATTCACTGATCTTAATTTGCAACACAGTACTAGTGCTCATTTTATTAGACAATAAACGGTAAACTTAAGTCCATATATGAACAAAGTATTTTTTCACCAGAGGAGGCCGAAAGAACAACTAGATGAGTTTACAGTACCTTTGCAAACTTGAAGAATGGTCTTGGATCCTTTCTGAAATATTCAATATCAAACATTGCTTGAGGATCTGGAAGGTCTGGGAAGTCTATTGCAAGGCGTGCATAAATACCATCTCTCGACCTGAAGTCAGGTATTCCACAGGAAACAGACACCTGAAATACGCATGGCATAATTTGTACAATTAATTTCTCTATCTTTACAATTACTAGCTCACTTACTATACAACTGAAAAAGAAAATTTCCAATTTAAAAAATTGAAATTTCTTTGGGGTAACAGAAATTACCTTATTCTAATTCTGAAAAGAAAGAAAACCCAAATAAACCAATATAACTAAATCTATCCTATATTCCTGATTGTATGGAGATTAAGAAAGTCAGGCTACTTTTAAACCTTAAAGCATTTAGCTAACAAAACTGAAGCAACTGCAATTTGATTAAGATAAAGGAGTAAACAAATTTAAACAAGTTACTTTAAATAGAAAGCAGACAAGAATTTCTATCACAATCAAGGTTTTCCAAAGAAATGTCTCATCAGGATATTACCTCAAGAATACTAGATTTCTGTATTTTATTTAAAAACTATGTTGTACAGTATTTCAATTCTTAATATTTAAAAATAGATGTGGAAAGAAACCAGGCACAAAATATTACATACTGCATGATTCCACTTATAATAAAATGTAAATATAAATCAATTCATAAAGATGGAATTAGATTAGTGGTTTTGTAGGGCTAGAGGATAGGAGGATTGTGTGGTAACTGCTAAAGGGTGTGGGAGTTGACTGAGGAATAATTAGATTGTTCTAAAATTTTTTGTGGTGATGAATTGTACAATACTGTGATTATACTAAAAGCCACTGATTGTATGGAATGTGAATTTACCTTAAAAAATCTGCTTTTTAAAAAAAGATTTAGACTCTATATGTTTTCTACAAATAAATCCTTAAAATTCACATAGGGATTTCAGAAGTTATTATTTTGTTTCACAATTTTCCCAAAATTGACTCAACTTTGATCTCCGAGTAAAACAAAATTGTCCAAATCACATCTGGAAGTGAATCATTACTCTTCCTGATGACCATCTAAAATGGTCAGAGCTCTCTAAGTGTAAGAAAGCAGGACTGGATTTTACTCCAGGAGTTGCTCTGGTCACAAACATAACATGTAAACATACTCTTTATTCAGCACACATACTTAAAAAATTTAGGTGGCTACTACTTAACTGCATCCCTAAAGAAGGTAAAAATGAAAAATGCTGAAATGAAAAACCACAAACACATCACCTCAAGTTAAAATGGAGGGGAGGCAAGGATCTGTTACCTTCTCAATACTTTTTTACTTGTGACTGTCATTTAGGTTCCTGTTTCCCTATGACGACCAAGCATGTATCCAGTTCTCCAATTTCTCCACCACACCCTGATATACCTTAACACAATCAGTTCCTTCAACTCCTTTAGGAGCTATGGTTTAATATAGGTAAAAAGGCTTAATGCAACTTACCTACTGTGCTACAGATAAACAGAAGCAAAGATTTTTTAAGGTTATTGGAGAGGTTTTTAAAAAACTGAAAAAATTTAGCAATTGCTGCTGTACTCACTTTTTATCAGTTTCCAAACACACATTTAATTATCATGTAAGGATAAATTCTAAACCAGAAAAGTATTTCTTAATTAGAAAAGGTATAAGAAAAAACATGCACCTCCCCCTTCCCACTTTTACTAGTGTTTAATATATCTTACATACCCCAGCTCCTGTTAGAACAATTATTTTTTTGCACTCTTGCAGTAATTTCACAGCATCTTCAATTGTATTAATATCTTTTCTTTTTTTCCTTTTTGGTGGTTCTGAAAGGATATTAATAACGATCTGCCACAATGTCATATCATCCAAGTCAGGTGGAGGAATTGTTTCTGGTAGTAAATCTTTAAGAATTGTTCGAGGGTCTGTGCCAATCATGAGATGTTGCTGAACAAAAGTATATGGACCTATATGAAGGGGAAACAGACTTAGAGAAAATCCACTTCCAAGTAATTAAAAATATTCCTGAAATAACAAGTTAGCAATCTGCAAGATTTTTTATGCAAATGAAGAAAAGGCAATTTAAAGGTATTTCATTCTCAAGACGTCCTCAGAGCTAAAGCTATATCCTGCTGAGATGTAATGAGTTTTATCAACTGGCAAAAGGGAGACCTAACTAAAAAGTTGGGCTGGTCCCTTGAGTCATAAAATATCAAGTATGTATCTGAAGATTCAAAATAATTACTACAGGAATTTTTTAATGGCAAATCTAGAAAGATACACCAAAAATAATTACAAAAGTATTTATAAAAGGGTACAAATCACTGTAGAAAAGATCTCATCACCAGTCCTGAAAGCTGATACTATTTATCATTAAGGATATAAAGAAAGATGAAGCAAAAGGGAAAAAAAAAATCTGATAGTTTGAGACAACCAGCAAGATGACTGCAGAGTAAGGAGCTCCTAGAAACAGCTCCTGCTACAGGGCAGTTAGTAATCACCCAGAGCTATCTAAAGCACCTGTCTGGGGACTCCAGGAGACCAAAAAAACTTCCTGCAACATCCTTAAAAGAATGGAAGGAGAATGCCCATTCTCCACACAAGTTGCCTCGGGAGCTGTTGCGTGGCTGGAACTGGAAGCCTCACATCCTAAAACCGGGAATGAAGAGATGGCTCGGCTACTGGTTAGTAAATTTAGAGAGCTAACGTATAATCCTAAGAATAGCTAAAGTTTGACCTGTTCAAGTCAGAAAGAGGCCAGTAGCTGCCATCTTAACTCTGCACTTGGCACAAGGGGAAGCAGGAAGGACTGAAAATCACAGTGTTGGTAGGGACTGGCTTCTTTCCATTCAGTTAGGACTGCAGCTCTAGCTTAAGCCCCAGCCCCACTTCTGGCAAGGAGGAAGCTGGAAGACCCTGCCCCAGCCTCTCTGGGTAACTACAGGTGAATTGGGCAGGCACAGACTTGATAGTCAGAAGTCTATTGGGGCAACCATGGTCATTTTGGATACACACAGCATAGACTGCTGCCCACACCTGCAGCTCCATCCCTACCCCAGACAAGGGAGAAGTTTCATCAGTCTCTTTGGGCAACTACAGTCTAGGCCTATATGACTTGGATTACTCCACAAAGCTGTGGCTCTGTCCATACCCCTGGCATAGGAGAAAGTTGGGAGAAGCTTCCTTGGTCCCTGGGGCAATGAGGGCAGTTTGAGGCTCCACAGTTTACAGTGCCAACTACATCCCTGCCTCCTACTACATACCCAGCAAGGGGAAAAAAGGGCAAGAAACCCTTAAACTAAAGAGATACTGCTCCCAGAATAAATACATCTAGTCAGCCAGATACCAAGATACCAAAAAAAAAATTACAATCCACACCAAGAAACAGGAAGATATGGCCCAGTTAAAGGAACAAGATAAGCCTTCAGATGGCATAAAAGAGTTGAGACAACTAATCATAGATGTTCAAACAAATCCTAATAAATTCAAAGAGATGGCTAAAGAGATTAAGGATATTAAAAAGACATTAGGGGAAGCGGACTTGGCCCAGTGGTTAGGGCGTCCGCCTACCACATGGGAGGTCTGTGGTTCAAACCCCGGGCCTCCTTGACCCGTGTGGAGCTGGCCCATGCACAGTGCTAATGCGCACAAGGAGTGCCGTGCCACGCAGGGGTGTCCCCCGCGTAGGGGAGCCCCACGCACAAGGAGTGCACACCGTAAGGAGAGCCGCCCAGCGCGAAATAAAGTTCAGCCTGCCCAGGAATGGCGCCGCACACACGAAGAGCTGACAGAGCAAGATGACACAACAAAAAGAAACATAGATTCCCGTGCCGCTGACAACAGAAGCGACAAAGAAGAACACTCAGCAAACAGACACAGAGAACAGACACAGGGGTGGGGGGTGGGAAGGCGAGAGAAATAAAATAAATAAATGAATCTTTTTTAAAAAAAAGAAAAAAAAACTTCCATAATTTTTTTTTAAAGTTTGAAAAATAAAAAAATAAAAAGACATTAGATAGCACAAAGAAGAATTTAAAAACATAAATAGAAAAATAGCAGATCTTATGGAAATGAAAGATGCAGGATATGAAATTAAAAATACACTAGAATCAAATATTAGCAAGATTTGAGTTCAGAAGAAAGGATCAGAAGATTGAAGACATGGTCTCTAAAAAATGAATGTACAAAGAACAGATAAGATGGAAAAAATTGAACAAGGTCTCAGGGAACTAAATGATGGCAAAAGACATGCAAACCTATGTGTCATGGATGTCCCAGAAGGAGAAGAGATGGAAAAGGGGCAGAAGGAATATTTGAAGAAACAGTGGTAGAAAATTTCCCAACCCTACTGAAGGATATAGATATCCATGTCTAAGAAACGCAACATACTCCCATCCAAATAAATCCAAATAGGCCAACTTCAAGACACATACTAATCAGAATATCAAATGCCAAAGACAGACAGAATTCTAAGAACAGCAGAAGAAAAGCAATGCATAAAATATAAGGGATATCCAATAAGATTAAATGCAGATTTCTCATCAGAAACCTTGGAGGCAAAAAGACAGTGGTATGTTATATTTATGATACTGCAAGAGAAAAACTGCCAAGGCAGGACTGTCTTTCAAAAATGAGGGTGAGTTTAGAATATTCACAGATAAACAGAAACAGAGCATTTGTAACCAAGATAACAGCTTTGCAGGGAATACTAAAGAGCGTGCTATTGTCTAAAAAAATAAGACAGGAGAAGCTTGGAAGAGAGTCTAGAAATGAAGATTACATCACTAAAAGCAACTAAAAGTCTCAAAAGAGTGGTGAAAATAAAATATGACAGATAAAACCCAAAGGTTAAAATGGGTGAAATAAGAACTGCTTTTACAATAATAACATTGAATGTTAATGGAGTAAACTCCCCAATCAAAAGACACAGACTGGCAGAATGGATAAGAAAATAAGCCACCTATATGCTGTCTGCAAGAGACTTGCTTAGACTCAAGGATATGAACAGACTGAGAGTGAAAGGCTGGAAAAAGGTATTCCACGCATGCAGTAAAACAACAACAAAAAGCCAGAGTAGCTATATTTATATCAGATGAAACAGGCTTTAAAAGACATCAGTAACGCACAATCTGAGGAGTCAGAAAAAAAAAATCTGAGCAGTCAGAAAAAAACAAATTCTATTTACAATAGTGACAAATAAATATTTAGGAATAAACTTAACCAATGATGTAATACACTTGTATTCAAAAAACTACTCATTGTTAAAGAAATCAAAGAAGACCTAAATAATTGGAAGAACATTCCATGCTCATGGACCGGAAGGCTAAATATCATTAAGATGTCAATTCGGGAAGCAGACTTGGCCCCCCGGGCCCCCTTGACGTGTGTAGAGCTGGCCCATGTGCAGTGCTGATGTGTGCAAAGCAAGGAGTGCGCCCCGTATGGAGATCTGCCTACCGCGAAAGAAAGTGCAGCCTGCCCAGGAATGGCACCGCACACACGGAGAGCTGACACAACAAGATGACCCAACAAAAAGAAACACAAGATCCCTGATGCTGCTGATAAGGATAGAAGCGGTCACAGAAGAACACACAGCAAATGGACACAGAGAACAGACAACTGGGTGGCGGGGGGGGGGGGGGGGGAAGGAAATAAATAAAAAAATAAATCTTAAAAAAAAAAAAAAGATGTCAATTCTACCCAAATTTATATACAGATTCAAAGTAATCCTGATAAAAATTTCACAAACATTTTTAAAAATAAATGGAAAACACAATTATCAAGTTTATTTGGAAGGGTAAGGGGTCCTAAACAGTCAGACATATCATAAGAAGGAAAAGCCAAGTTGGCGGACTCTCACTTCCAGACCTTAAATCACATTACCTAGCTACAATGGTAAAAAAGAGCATGGTACTGGCATAAAGACAGACACACAGACAATGGAACCAAATTGATGGTTCAGAAACAGACCATCACATGTATGGTCAAGTGATCTATGACTAGCCTGTCAAATCCACCCAGCAGGGGCTTAACAGTCCATTCAACAAATGGTGCTGAAAGAACTGGATATCCGTAGCCAAAAGAAGGAAAGAGGATCCCCATCTCACACCTTATACAAAAATTAACTCAAAATGCATCGAAAACCTAAATATAAAAGCAACCATAAACCTTTTAATAGAAAATGTAGGAAAACATTTTTAAAACCTGGTGGGAGGTGGTGGATTCTTAAAGGAGATAAGAGGAGAACTGCGATGGACTACTGATGTTTAATGTATGCAGAAATTTTGATTAACTTTATTGTAAAAGTATGGAAATGCAGTGTTGATGGTAACACATTATAATTAGTAATAGGTGGTTTATAAATGGGAACGTGGCTGTAAGGTATAGCCTAGGGATGTAAATGCCAATTGAAAAAAAGCTAGAGAATAATCTAGGGACTGAATAAGACTAAACCCTGAGATGAATGAGAATTGTGGTTGATGGTATAGCTGCAAGAGGGTCCTTTGTGAGCTAGAGCAGATGCACATCACTAGTGCAGGGTGGTGGGAATATGAAGGAGGGGATAAATACAACTGGAGTGACTTATGGACTGTGGTTAACAGTAATGTAACATTTACGCATCTATATCAAAGATGTACTGTGTTGATAATGGGGGAGTATGGGAAAAGGTCTATAGTGTGCCAAAAATACACTATGGACCTGGTGGTAGTCTGACGATAGCACCTTATAATCTGTAACAAATGTTACACCACAGTGTGGTGTGTTGATGGAGGGGTGTTATATGGGAATTCTGCACATGTGCACGATTGTTTTGTAAATTTACAACTTCTGTCCTAAAAATATACCTAACAAATTATAATGGTGTTGGTTGGGGAAAAAATACACCAAATAAGGTAAGGTCTACAATTAATTATAAGATTTTGACAATATTCTTTCATAACTTTTAACAAATGTCTCACAACAGCACAAGTTGTTGGTGGTGGAGTGATGTATGGGGACCCCTGTTATGATGTTATGCATGTTTCCTTCATAAGTTCACAACTTTTATTATATACTTATTGTTTATGTGTGTTCATGAATAAATGATATCACAATAATAGGGTGGGTTGGGGGAAAAATACATCAAATATAAGATTTTATAAAAAGTCATTTTTATAACCCCACCTCACAGGGATAATTACTATTAACATTTCAGTGCATATCCTTAATATATACATTTCGTGTGTTTCACTTGAATGTATCATAATGCTGTTTCCTTCTAAAGACTGCCACAGATCGTATCTATAAGCCTGTGTATATTGCCCTAATGTGGTTTATGTTAGAAAATATTGGATTGCAGGTGCCATTGTCACTAACATATGACTTTGAGTGTAGGATTCACTGTCAGTACCTCAGAACAATGCTGTTTACCCTTTACACAATAAAAAATTTTAATAAGCCTGATAGTGTTCTTTACTTCAAAATACTTTCCCATTTCATTCACATATTTAATAAATATTTAATGAGTGCCTACTAAGGATCCAGGTTACTTTTCTGGATCATTAGATCCAAAAGAGAAATACACAAATGATCAAATTTCCCAGCCTCCATGGAGCTTATATTCATTCTAGCAGAGGAAGCAGACCATAGAAAAGATAAGTAAAATACATAGCTTGTCAAGAAGAAAAAATAAGGAATATAAGTGGGCTAGTTGGACAGTAGGAGAGAAAGGTGTCTATTAAATCTTCCTATCCCCTAAGAACCTCATCACTAGGCTCTAAAGGCACAGAACTATATCTTTAGCTGGCATAAAAGGAAAATACAAACAAATAACACTTAGTGTATGAAGTTGCACAGCTCTTAAACTGTACCTATCCGTGGCCTTGGAGTCCAGTCACTAGAGCTTGCATGTGAGGCTCTATCATCCTCATCACTTTCACAGGAATGAAAGCCATTGGTGATAATTTCATCACCGAACAGAAGGTTATCTGCAAAAGAAACCAAGAATAATGTAAAATTGCCTGCATCTAAAATGTATGAAGACCTCTAACAGTGAGATGCAATGATTTTCACTGAGTAAAGCATTTAACATTCATACTGTGTTTGCAGAATGCCTACTGGATCATCCTGAACCCTTTACAGGAAGAGTAACTTCATCTTTAGGGATTCTGCCCAGAATCTAAAAGTAAATCTAGAAATAAAGTCTACTTTTTAAAAAGTAGATTGCCTTTGTCATCACAAATAATGGAGTTCATGAATACTGTCAAAAAATTATTTATAAGACACTCAAATATAACCACAGCAATTTGCACTTCCAACATATATAACACTAGACATAATAAAATATCTTTGTGTTATTCGTTTCCCATAATAAACTGAGTTTCTTGAAATGAGGGGCTGCTTTACTAATTCGGTCCCCAGTGCAGAGACAAGTATTGATACATCCGAGATAAACTCCTCAGTTCAAAATAGGAAAACCTCACGGATGACATGATATACAGAACCAATGCATCTGCTTCAAGGATGCCAGAAAAATGTCAATTCGTGTTTCAGGATGACATTTACGCACACAGAAGATTACACCTGGCTTAAAAACCATTATAA
This sequence comes from Dasypus novemcinctus, assembly GCF_030445035.2. Taxonomy (NCBI): domain Eukaryota; kingdom Metazoa; phylum Chordata; class Mammalia; order Cingulata; family Dasypodidae; genus Dasypus; species Dasypus novemcinctus. The sequence continues at coordinate 76,799,140 of NC_080678.1, read as the reverse complement.
GAAAATGATGCGAGAGAATATACATATATTTGAAGTACTTTAAAAGTACTATTATACTCTATACCCACTGTTAATTGCATCACTGAAGAGCAATACCTTTAAAAAATACCATGTTCTTTAAATTTTATACGCTATGCTTTTAAAAACAACTTTGCTCCTTAAAATGTAAAAGCTTCAAGTTAAAAAAATACAGACACTCCGAAAAAGTAAAAATCTGCACAGGTGTCCATTTGAAAAGGCAATCGCAAAGGTCGATCAACGGGACAGGTGAAAGTTGCAGACTTAAGTCTAGCTTGAAGGGTAAGAGGGCGGAGAGAAGCAAAAATCTTTAACCAAAGCAATATGCCAAAAGAGTAGAAGCGGGGAGAAAACTTATTTTAAAGCCAACAGCAAGAGCTTCCCAAGCCTGCGGCTGCGCAAAGCGCAGGGCCTCTCAGGCCGGCCGCCGACGGAGGGAAGGAGGGAGGGAGTACGCTGGGCCCCGGAGGCGCGCAGCTGGGCGGAGGAGCAAGATGGGGAGGGGGCCGCCGCAGGGCCCGGCCCCGAGCCCCCGGCCTAGCCCCAGAGACATCCACCCTCCCGCCAGGAGGGACCCCGGAGGGAGGAGGGGATGCGCAGTCCCGCCGCCCGCGCCCTGCGCACCTCGGTACCCAATCGCCGCCGCCGCCGCCTCTTCCTCTTCCTCGCCTTCGTCGTCGTCGTCTTCGTAGAAGTCGTCGACCGGCGGCAGCTCCCGGGATAGGGCCTGCAGGCCCGGCCCATTGTCTCCTCCTGTTGCCCCGGCCTCCTGGGCCTCCCGTTCCCCGCCCGCGGCCGGCACCTCCCGCCACAGCGCCGCCACCGCCGGCATCTCACGCTCTGGGGCCGCCCCTCCGGGCTCGCCCGGTGTCCGCCCGAAGCCAGGGCCGTCTCTCCTCAGCCTCTTCCGGAGCGGCTCCCCTACTGGCGGCGACCCGGCCTCCCTCTCGGCCGCCGCCACAGAGGGGGACCCGCCGGGCTGAAGGGCGAGCGCCGCCTCGTCCGCCATCTTCCAACTGCCTCTCTGGCCCTCCTCCCTCGCCTCCTCTGCTCTCGCTCGACGCGCGGCACTGGCGCCCCCGCGGCTCCGGCTGCGGGAGATTTAAACCCCGTCACGTGACCCGCCCCCTCGTCGCCCCCGCCCTCCGCGGCTCCCGCCACCCACGCGGGCCGGACCACAACACCGTGGGTCACGTGGGGGGCGGAGGCCCGGGCGGGGTCGCGGCATCCGGGTTGGGCTGGGGCGGGGAGGGAACAGGGCTCGCGGCCCCGCCCCTAGGTGGCAGGAGCGTCGCGCAGCCAAACGGGCTCCTTCCCCGATTTTAACTTCTCAAGCGGTCCTCAACTAACTGCTACCCGGATGGCTCAAGTTTTGATTCTCGTCTACTTGAAGTGCACACCCTACCTGCCTCAGTCCTGTCTAACTTCAGCTAAGGGTTAAAAGTTCCTGAGAGGCTAAAGGAATGAAGCTGGCCAAGGCTTCACTCTGAAATACGATGGATCGTGGTTTCCGTTTTGACAAAGGACACAGAAAGCTCCCTCCCCGCACCTGTCTGACAACTCCTTTTTCTTCTTTGCTTTTCTCCTTAGTGGATTGCTTAATTTCCTCTATTGTAGACTGAAGTAGATTGTCATATCCTGAAAGGCGTGTGTCCCCCTGGAACATTCTGCCCCCTGGGGACATGGGAATGAGCAGATTTACTTTCTGATCCCACCTTGGCCTCAAATGTGTGTGAATTTCTTTTTCCGGGCCTCGGTTTTCTCAAGTGCGGAATGTGTTGGATTAATGGGAGCAGTATGAGGAGAGCACTGAGTTTGGGCTAAAATTTGGGGGCCTTCCTTCCCTTCTAGCTTAAGCAATTTATTTAGCCTTTCTTAACCCAAGTTTCTCATCTCTCAAATGGTAGTATCTATTTTGCAGAGTTGTGGTGAGAATTAAATGAGATAACTAGATACAAAATGAGTGAAACTGAGTGGCTCAAAAATATTAGTTCCTTCCCTACTTGAAGCTCCTCTACTTTCCACTTTACCGGAGACCCCTTGTGAAATTGCAATAACCTTTCACTCCATATCTAGCCTTAACTGAAGACCCGTGTAACACATAGGAGATCTAGCACCAATGCTTGGTGAGGCACTTGCATTTCCATCCTTTTAAAATAGTACACCTACCCAGAAGAACTGAAAACAAGGACGCAAACGGATATATGCACACCAATGTTCACAGCGGCATTATTCACTATTGTCAAAATTTGGGATCAACCCAAATGCCCATCAATAGATGAATGGATAAATAAAATGTGGTATATACATACAATGGAATACTATTCAGCTATAAGAAGGAATACAGTACAAACACATGGGATAACATGGATGAATCTTGAGGACCTCATGTTGAGTGAAGCAAACCAGGCATTGAAGGACAAATACTACATGGCCTCTCTGATATGAATGGGTAAACCAGGCTGTCTCAGAGGGCTGGAGATTGGGTGATAGGATTGAGGGCAGTTGGGAGGGAGAGGAGGGTTGCAGGCTAGCACCTACATGGGTGAAGTATATGGTGAGCTGGAGGTGGGTATTTCTGCCCTGAGGGGATGGGTTGGGGGCGTGGGGATACCTTTGGGTGGGGCTTTGCTGGCTTAAGGGGGGCTGGGGTAGGGATGGTGGGTCAGATGCCCCAGGGAATTGGGGGGATGGTGGGGGAAGCATCTGAACCTAAGAGATTGTCAGGTGTGTGGTTGGGACTATATGGTGTTGAGAAAACTCTTTAGGAGATATAGTAGGAAAGGATTGCCTGTTTGGGGTGTTTGGGGAGGGGGCATCTGGCACAGCGGCAGGCTTCTGGGGAGTGTGTGGGTGCTCATTTTGTCATGGTGTGTTGTGTCATTGGGTGGAGATCCATACAATGAGTGTGAAGGTGCCCACATCCTGGGGAAGACTGATGTTCTCAAGTAGAGGGAATTGTGTCTTGAGCGATAATTAGTGGCTCCCAATGAGTTAGGGCAATCTGGTGTGTCGGGCCCTCAGCATTGTTGCAAGTGTTTGTGGATCTGGTCCTTCATGTAGTGAAAATTGGTTGTTGCTATGGCCGGGGTGGGGGAGAGGTATAGAATAGATGGAATCAGGGTGACTGGGGGGCAGTGGAAGGGTTCCACAGGGTCGTGCAGTGATGGAGGTAGGACATGTTAAATAACACTAAAAATGTATAAAAGTCTATAGGCTAAAATGTAAAACATAAGGTAATTAAAAATTTAGAAAACTGTGCAGTCTAGAATGTAGACCATGGTGTAAACCAGAATGGAACCATGTTTGAAAGCTGTTTTTCGGGTTCTGTGCATCGGCTGCAGCAGATATAGCATGGACATGTAGGGGGATCATTGCTGGGGAGGGTGTAGGGGAATTTGGTGTTGGATATGTGGGAGTCCCATATGTTGTGTGCATGAATTGCTGTGATCTGGAACTTTTGTGAAGACAAAATTAAAAATTAGGAAAAAAAAAAAAAGGGAAGGGATGTAGACACTGAGGAAGAAATGAAAGAAATTGCCTTGCCATTGTACATACAGGGCAACACCTATTGCTGTGATGAAAGGCAAAACATCAAAAACAAAACTTTATAATATTTTTCATTTTTTAATACCCCAATTTATTTTTACTTTTAGTTTTTCTAAATTAGTATGTATTCTATTTCTAATCTTTAAACCCATCATTATATTTCATTTTCCTATTAAGTGAATTTGGCAATATATTAGGCTTCATTTTGGGGAAAGTTTTGGACAGCAGAGAGGTTCAGGTGTGGAGGGGAGGAGCACTGGTGTGGGGTGTTATTGATGGGGGGGCATGGTTGGGAGGGAGTTCTCCAGGGTATGTATATAGGGTACATGAAGATGTTCGGATATGTGTTGGGTATTTTCATGGTAGTTACAATTACAAATGACAACTGAGGTAGTGCTGAGTTCCTGGCTGGGGGAGCTCTATCGTGGTCCCCAATCCAGCAGTGGCAATCCCCCAGATGCAATGGCATAGACTAACAAAGAAGGATGGTCCAATGATGGGCCCTTGATACTTGTAACTATGCTTGTGAGCCTGTGTGCCTGAAATATGAACTGGGCCTGGAGCTGCGGGGTGCCTGGGAGTTGCCTCCTGAGAGCCTCTATGTTGCTCAAGTGTGTCTACTCTCTGGGCCAGACTCAGCCTGTAAATGCATTGCCTTCCACCCAGTGGGGAAAATGGCTCCCAGGGATGAGCCTCCCTGGTGCCAAGGGATTATTATCAAGCACCAGCTGGTGATGTAACTGGAAAAAGACCTTGAATAAAAGGATCAACTCAGATCAGCAGAAAACCTCAGCCTACGTGTAGGATCATATGTTAAAACTTGCCTTTTGACCCTGAATAAAAGGGGAAAATGGCAAAGACAAATGAGTTTATATGACTGAGACTCTTCAAAAAAGAACTGGGAGATCATCAGAGGGGTCGTGCTTGCACATGCCTCTGTAGACCCCAGAGACAGCCAAAATAGATGCAACCCCAGGTACTAGTTCTCCTGAAGGCTATGGAGAGCCACAGGATATATGGTCATAGCAGATGCCTCTGACGTTCAGTGCCATGTCAGCTGGCCCTACTTTGGAATGTTTTTCTGAGTTTGATGGAGTTGGACTCACATGTGACCTTTCTACACATGCCTCTTCTGTCACTGTTATTGAACGTGTGGTTGGCACTAGGGTTGGTGTATACTCAGGAGACTTGAATTTGTAGACTATCCATGTGCCAGCTGGGCCCTGAACCTCAGCGGAGTTATAACTCTTGCCCTCTGGTTTGTTGAATTTATCCAGGTCAGGGAGGTGAAGATGGTCAACCACCACACCAGGGAACTGAGAGTGCCTACAACTGCAAGCAGAAGAATTGCATCCATCATCCACGTGGAATCTTAAGCTCCCTCTCAATGTGGAGGTGGAGTGGACATCACCACCCCAGGGTCCACAGGCTGGAGGAATAAAATATGGATTAGAGTGGACTTGCTGATATTCTACTCTGGAACTATTGTGACTAGTAATGGAAGAAATTGTAGCATTGATGTGGATAAAGTGGCCACGGTAGTTGCTAAGGAGGGGGAGAGGGAGGAAGGGATGTGATGTGGGGGTATTTTCGGGACTTGAGTTGTCCTGGGTGCCATTGCAGGGACAGATGCTGGACATTGTGTGTCCTGCCATGGTCTGCTGAGTGTCCTGGGGGGAGAGTGTGGACTACAATGTAAACTTTTATCCATATGGTGCAGCAATGCGCCAGGATGTGTTCGCCAGGTGCACTGAATGTGCCACAATGATGGGGGAGGTTGTTGATGTGGAAGGAGTGGGGTGATGGGGGTTAGAGGGTATATGGGAACCTCTTATATTTTTTGAATGTAACATTTTTTGTTATCTATGTATCTTCAAAAAAATACAATTTAAAAATAAATATTCACCAAATACAATAAATGTGCCATAATGATGAAAGAGTTGTTGATGTGGGAGGAGTGGGGATGGGAGAGTGGGGGGTATATGGGAAACTTATATTTTTTAATATAACATTTTCTGTGATTTTTGTATCTTCAAAAAAATACAACTAAAGAAATGAGGGGGTGGGGTAGGGAGTGGGGTATATGGGAACCTCATGTTTTTTAATGTAATGTTTTGTGTGATCTATTTTTTTAAAGATAATTAAAAAATAAAATAATAAAAATTAAAAATAAATAAAATGAAGGAAAAAAATAGTACACTTTCTTTAAACACAGCATTGCTCCTGGCTCTTTTGTCAATTATCTGCATGCTCTAGGCAAGCAACTTATGCTGTTTATTCATCTTAAAAAAAAATTAGAAAATGGGAAAGAAAAAAATTAGACCAATGGAAATGTATCTCTAAGGTCCCATCTAAATCCAAAAGGCTTTGTACCTCAAGTTACATTGCGAATCTCCCTTTACAACTGGTCACTTTCTTTCATTACTGAAAGTGATAATCTCCCATCCTAGAAACCTTGAAATCATTTTTAAAGTCTTCCTTCAGATGGATCCCCTCTAACCAATCAGTGCCCAAATCCTATTGTTGTTCCTTCTCTCCTGCACCCTCTTAAATTCCTAATTACATGGGCACCACATCTCCTCTGGCTACCCTTGGCCCTGTTCTCTCCCCACCTGTTTCATATATATGAAATGTTGAGAGTCAGTACCCCATCAAAATAGAAATAAAATTCCAGGTTTTCTTGAGAAAGATGTTTATAAGCTTCTGGACACCCTGTTATTGATTGATTGATTCATTCATTCATTTATTGTACTCAAAAAGCACTTGATGTTGATTATGAATTACAAGAAAGGCTATGTGATCAGTATAGTATGACTGCTAGTGTGCTGAAAGATCAGAAACGTGTTATAGATGCAGATAAGGTAAGCAAGAGACAGAAATTGTATAAAAAGAAAAAACACAGAAGTGGACTTTGCCCAATGGATAGGGCGTCTGCCTACCACATGAGAGGTCCGTGGTTCAAACCCCGGGCCTTCTTGACCCGTGTGCAACTGGCCCATGCACAGTGCTGATGTGCGCAAAGAGTGCTGTGCCACACAGGGTTGACCCCCATGTGGGGGAGCCCCATGCTCAAGGAGTGCGCCCTGTAAGGAGAGCCGCCCAGCGGGAAAGAAAGTGCAGCCTGCCTAAGAATGGCATCGCACACACACGGAGAGCTGACACAATAAGATGATGCAACAAAAAGAAACAAAGATTCCCAGTGCTGCTGCTAAGGATAGAAGCAGTCACAGAGGAGCACACAGTGAATGGACACAGAGAGCAGACAACTGGGGAAGGGGGGGAAGGGGAGAGAAATAAAAAATAAATAAATAAATAAATAAATAAATAAATAAAAACTTAAAGGAAAAAACAACAACTCCCAACAAGACTTCTGGCTTCCCAGCGGTTGACAACTACTTGCCTAAAAATCATTTCCTAGTGTCTATAGCCTCCAAGTTCAGATTTAGTTTTTCAGATCCCCCACAATTCTGGCTGTCTTAGTTTTCCAAAATGCTATGACAACCACCACATATTGGTTGGCTAAAACAACAAGTACTTACTATGTTATGGTTTCAGGGACTAGAAATTCAAAATCAAGGCATCAGCAAGGCCATCCTTTCATCCCAAAGTCAGTTTCATTCTGGCGCTGGCTTGCTACAATTCTTGGGTTTTCTTGGTTTGCATCTGTGCCCTCATCATGTCATGGGACACCCCACCAGCCCACCCCCCACCCCCACCTCTCTCCTTGTGTTTGGTTATCTGGTTTCTGACTTCAGGCTTCTTGTGGCCTTCTCTTTTACGAGTCCAGTAATATGGATAAAGGCCTGCCTTGATTCAGTTTGGCCACACTTAAATAGGATCTTAACACACCCTATTCACAGATGAGTTTGGGCTTTGACTAATAGTACATCTTCAAAGTGTCCTATTTACTAATGGGTTCACACCCACTGGAATGTGGATTATTAAGTTAAGAACATCTTTACCATTCATAGCAGCATTATTCACAATTGCCAAAAGTTGGAAACAACCCAGGTGTCCATCAACCAATGAATGGATAACAAACTGTAGTGTATTCACACAATGGAATATTATGCAGCTGTAAGAAGAAATGAAGTTGTAAAGCATACAACATGGATGAACCTGGAGTACATTGGTTGAGCAAAACAAGCCAGATATAAAAGGACAAATACTGTATGATTGCATTACTATGAACCAAATACATTGTGTGACATATTGTATGATTCAAAAATTTTTTATATGTATCAAGTACATTTAATTGAGAAATGTATGTTTCTATTCAAAACAAACAAATAAATAAAAAGAGCTATGTCTTTGTTGGGATACGTGATTCAATCTACTACACTAGCCTTGCCTGTCTTGTAATTGTTTTAGCATCAGTATACTCTAAATTGAGCTTTTCATACTATGATGCAGGAAAAAAGAAGAAGAAGAAAAAAAGAAATCCTTTAAGTTCTCACATGGAATGACCTCCAAGTGGCACAGTGCAAGATGCTGAACAGTGTGTATACCACAGGGCTATTTGTAAAAAAAAAAAAAAATAAGGTGGGGAATGTGTGTGGGAAATGCCTTTTCTGTGTCAATCGATGGGATCATGTGATTTTTCCTCTTTGATTTATTAATGCGGTGTTTTATGCTGATTGATATTCCTGTGTTGAACCACCCTTGCATGCCTGGTATAAAACCCACTTGATCATGATAAGTAATTCTTTTAATGTGTTGTTGGATTCGATTAGCAAGTATTTTGTTGAGGATTTTTGCATCTGTATTCATTACGGAAATGGATCTGTAATTTTCCTTTTTTCATAATATCTTTATCTGACTTTGATATTAGGGTGATATTGGCTTCATAGAATGAGTTTGGTACTACTTGTTGAATTTTTTTGAAGAGTTTGAGTAAGACTGGTATTAAATCTTCTTTGGATGTTTGGTAGAACCATCTGGTCTTGGGCTTTTCATTTTGGGGAGTTGTTTGATGACTATTTCAATCTCTTTACTTGTGGTTGGTTTGTTGAGGTTTTCTATTTCTTCCAGACTCAGTGTAGGTTGTATGTTCCTAGGAATTTTTTCATTTCATCTACATCATCTACATTGTCTAGTATATTGGTATACAGTTGTTCATAGTACCCTCTTATAATCTCTTTTATTTTTGTGGGGTCAGTAGTAATGTCCCCATTTTCATTTTTTATTTTATTTATTTACATCTTCTCTCTTTTTTCTTTGTCAGTCTAGTAAGGGTTTGTCAACTTTGTTAATCTTCTAGAAGAACCAACTTTTGGCTTTGTTAATCTTCTCCACTGTTTTTTTGCTCTCAATTCATTTATTTCTGTTCTAATCTTTGTTATTTCATTCCTTCTGCTTGCTTTGGGAGCAGTTTGCTGGTCTATATTTATTATATTTTTGCCTATGCTTTCACCCTTAGAATACCTTCCCTATTCATTATTCAGTATATTATAGAATACATTACACTATTTATTAATTTTTTTCCATAGTTTTTTTATTGATTATTTCCCCCAACCATATCAGGAATTCCAGATGGATTGAAGAAATTAAATTTAAAAATATAACAATAAAGATATTTTAAGACATTTTAGGAGAATATTTATATAACTTTGGATCAAGAGAACATCATAAGCAAGACAGAAGTCATTAAAAAGATAAATATATTTGACTACATACAAACCTCAAATATGATCAACCCTGTTAGTAGTCAGGGATATGCAATTCAAACAATTAAGAACCATTTTTTATTCCTGAACTGGGAAAAAAAAACCCACAAATTTTATTGCTACAGAATATGGGGAAATTGTTACTTTCATACATTGCTGTCATAGTAAGACATCATACTGTAATCTGGAAGGTATCTGGAAATATTTATTAAAAGTGTAAGTACACACACACATTTATTTCAATCCAAAATCCCAGTGGAGAAAACTTACCTTTAAAAAATAAAAGTACAAATACATAATGATATTAATACAAGGATGTTTACATTGTGGCACTGATATTGCTGGAAAATTTTCACAAAACCATCCAGATGTCCAACAAAAAGAAACAATCAAACTATGGTGCACATATACTATGCACTATATTACACAATCATTAAAAGGACATACAACTCTTGTTTTTGAGGAATGTCTATAATACAGAGTGACAAAAGCAAGTTACACAATAATATATGTCTTATGGTCCTTTGAAATTATTAAAATATATATATATATATAGATGTGGCTGTAGAGGCATGAAAAAAGCATATGGAAAGAAACATATCAAAATGTTAACATTTTAACATCCCTTGATGTGGGTATGAGTATGGATTGTTGAGCTGAGGAAAATCATTAAGTATTTCTGGTTAAAGGTAAACATATTGGTTAACTTCTGGGAAGATGGTGGACTGGGAAGACATGGGACTCTCTTCCCCAGAAAAATAAGACAGCCTGAAAAGGCCTAGAAAAAGATCTTCTAGGATTTTGAACACCAGGCAAAGACTGAACACAGCCAGAACAGAGAGGGACAAAGGAGGAGGATCATGACAGCAAAACTGTGAGTTGAAACCAGCAGCTGCTACAGCCAGCACCCTCTCCCACACAAAAGACACTTTAGAATTCTCAGGCCTTTGAGCCAGCTACAGACAAAGAAGTCTCCAGGGATCCACCACCCCAGGAAAGGGGAGAAAGAGGAACCCAGCCTAAGGCTGACTCAGCTTTTGACCCACAAATTTTGTCTGCTGTGTCCATGAGTCATTCCAGACCCAGTAGGGCCATCCCATTGTTTGCACTGGGAGCTGACAAGGGGCTAAAGATATACAACCCTCCCAATCTCCTTCTCTACTAACCAGGATTGATTGTTGAGGAAGCAGAGAGGAGTGGAATTATTTCCTACCCAGGAAAAGGGAGGGGGCTGCCAGAGAAGGCTGGAGAACTGTTACTGAGAAAGTTTGAATTGCAAGGCTCTTAGCCACCAGGCAGGAACCTCTATTACTGGGTCCAGAGCCCAGTATGAGCAACTACCGTTCCAGGTCAAACCAAGAATCAAAGAGCTGCAGTAACACAGAAACTCCAACCACTAAATCCCTATGAAAGAGAAAGAAATTGAGCATTTGAGTAAACCACATCCTAATCAGATACCTAGACATCAGCAAAAAATTATGAATCATACTAAGAAAATGGAAGACATGGCCCAGGAAAAAGAATATATAAAAGCCCCAGAAGAGAAACAGGATTTGAGAGAACTAATTAATGAGATGCATATAAATTTCCAAAATCAAATATAGTTGAAAGACAATATGGCTAAAGAGATGAACATCAACAAGACATTGAGCAAACACACAGAAGAATGTGAAATCCTGAATAGAAAGAGAACAGAGTTCATGGGAATGAAAGACACAATAGGTGAGATAAAGAACACATTAGATGATGGAATAGAGGAGAGTATGGGCCATGATGTGAACCAATGTATATGAGGTGCAGAGGTGCCCAAAGATGTACTTACCAAATCCAATGGATGTGTCATGATGATGGGAACGAGTGTTGTTGGGGGGGGGGAGAGGGGGGGTGGGGGGGTGGGGTTGAATGGGACCTCACATATATATTTTTAATGTAATATTATTACAAAGTCAATAAAAAATAAAAAAATTAATAAAAAAAAAAAAGAACACATTAGAGTCATATTACAGCAGACTCAAAATAATAGAAGAAAGAGTAAGTGATATAGAAGACAGAACCATGGAAATTGAAGAGAGAAAAGAATGGAAAAAATTGAACAGGGGCTCAGGGAGCTGAATGACAACACAAAACACAACAACATATGTATCACACAAGTTCCAGAAGGAGAAAAGAAGGGAAAAGGGGCAGAAAAAGTATTTGAGGAAAGAATAGCTGAAAATACCCAACTCTCATGAAAGAAATAAACTTACATGTCCAAGAAGTCCACCATACCCCAATCAGAATAAATCCAAATAGACCTACTCCAAGACACATACTACTCAGAAGGTCAAATGTCAAAGATAAAGAGAAAATTCTGAAAGCAGCAAGGGAAAAGCAAACCATCACATATAAGGGACACCCAGTAAAACTTAGTGCAGATTTCTCATCAGAAACCATGGAGGCAAGAAAATGTGGTATGATACAGTTAGGAGACTGAAAGAGAAAAACTGCCAGCCAAGAATTCGGTATCCAGCAAAATTGCCCTTCAAATATGAAGGTGAGTATAAAATATTAACAAACAAACAGAAACTAAGAGAGTTCATAAAAAAGAACCCCTTTGCAGGAAATATTAAAGGAAGCCTTAGAGCCTGAAAGAAAAAGACAGGAGAGAGACTTGGGGGAGAGTATAGAAGAAAGAATAGCAGACAGGATAACCAAAAGTGTAAAAGACATGGAAATATATGACACATCAAAACTAAAGAAATAAAATGGTGGAAGAAAATAGTGCATTTACAGTAATATCATTGAATGTGAATGGATTAAATTTGCCAATCAAAAGATACAGCCTGACAGAATAGATAAAAAAAAGAATGAGCCATCCATATGCTGCTTACAAGAGACTCACCTTAGACTCAAGGCTACAAACTAGCTGAAAGTAGAAGGCTGGAAAAAGATACTCCATGCAAATAGCAACCAAAAATGAGCAATCAAAACAGGGTTGAAATGCAAAACAGTTATAAGAGATACAGAAGGCCATTATATATTAATAAAAGGGACAATCAAGAAAAGAAATAATTGCTGTTATGGGGGGAGGAGTAGGGTGAGGGGGGTGGGCGGTATATGGGGACCTCATTTTTTTAATGTAATATTAAAAAAAAAATAAAGACAAAAAAAAAGAAAAAAAATAACAGTCATAAATATCTATGCACCTTACCAGGGCAATACCACTATTGGGTATATATATACCCAGAAGAACTAAGAACAGTGACAAGAATAAACATCTGCACACCTATGTTCATAGCAGTGTTATTTGCAATTGCCAAAAGTTGGAAGCAACCTAGGTGTCCATCAAATAATGAAAGTATAAGCAAAGTGTGGTGTATTCACACAATGGAATATTATTCAGCTCTAAGAAGAAATGAAGTTGTAAAACATATGACAACATAGATGAACCTGGAAGACATTATATTGAGCAAAGCAAGCCAGACACAAAAGGATAAATACTGTATGATTTTGTTACTATGAACTAAATATATTGTGTAACATATTGTAGGATTCCACTTATATAAAATTTAAATATAAATCAATTTATAAAGAAAAAATAGGTAATTGTGCAAAAATAAGCAGAAATAGGAGCTATGCACAGCAAAGGAAGCATAGAGAGATCAAAAGGTGATGGATTTTCTTGTTTGTTTTTTTGTTTATTGTTATTATTGAAAGAATGAAAATGCTCTAATAATGATTGAGGGGTGAATGCACAACTATGTGACTGTGCTGAATACCATGATTGTGCACTTTGTTTTTTTGTTTTTTTGTTTTAAAGATTTATTTATTTATTTATTTAATCCCCCCCCCCTCCGGTTGTCTGTTCTTGGTGTCTATTTTGCTGCGTCTTGTTTCTTTGTCCGCTTCTGTTGTCGTCAGCGGCACGGGAAGTGTGGGCGGCGCCATTCCTGGGCAGGCTGCTCTTTCTTTTCACGCTGGGCGGTTTTCCTCACGGGCGCACTCCTTGCGCATGGGGCTCCCCCACGCGGGGGACACCCTTGCGTGGCACCGCACTCCTTGCGCGCATCAGCGCTGCGCCTGGCCAGCTCCACACGGGTCAAGGAGGCCCGGGGTTTGAACCGCGGACCTCCCATATGGTAGATGGACGCCCTAACCACTGGGCCAAAGTCCGTTTCCCTGATTGTGCACTTTGGATGAACTGTATACTTTGTTGATATGTATCAATAAAATCGATCTGTCAAAAAAAATTTTCACATATTAAAATGAGTACTTTTTTTTTAGGTAAAGAATACTGTAAGGTTTGAGCAGTAGGTAAACTTTCCTTCCTTGTGCCTCTTCTTTTTAAAATTTCCTAGTTACATCAGAGTTTATCAGATGTTATTATTTTATGGTTTCATGTATGTTATTTTTTTCTTTTGACTAGGTTTTAACACAAGTGCTGACTTTCCTACAGAATATAGTATTCTGCACCTTACCAAACACCATTTGGGTATCCATGTGTTACTTCCAACTATAGCAAATAGTCTGTTTGGGAATACAGACTCCCTTCTACCAGTAATTTATACCTAGACCAGTGGTTCTCAACTGGGGCAATTTTGCCCCTTCCTCCCCCAAGGGACATTCAACAATGTTTGCAGACAGTTTTGGCTCTCACAACTGTGGAAAAAGTGTGCTACTGGCATCTAGAATGCAGAGGCCAGGGATGCTGCTAAACACTCTGCAAAGCAGAGTACAGCACAGAGTACAAAAAATTATCCAGACAAAAATGTCAGTGGTACTGCAGTTCAGAAACTGGCCTAGGGCTTCACCTCACAGGTGAATGCTGGTAGGGGCTCTAAGTGGCCAAGATTCCCAAGGGGAAGAAGGGGAAGGAGGCCCATTTATTAGCAAGGCCAAGTTGGAAATTAGCATAGGCTGTAATTTTCAAACTCAGGTTTTTAGCAGTGGAATCTGTTGAATTATATTAACCCTATTACATAATTGTTTTAGTTTCCTAGGCTGCTTAATGCAGATACCATGAAATGGGCTGGCTTAAACAATGGGAATTTATTAGCTTACAGTTTAAGGCTGAGAAATATCCAAATCAAGTCATGCTAGATCAGAGAGATCAACTGAGAACTGAATTGTTGGACACAATGAAACCAGAAGCTGATTCTGGAAATTCCAAGCCTCTGGAAATCAAGCCCCCAGACAATAGTGCCCCATTTGAGGACTCAAGTAAACTTGGAACTCATAAATTGGGATTGAAAATGCAGTTATCTAGGAAAGACTTGTGGAAAATCTTACTGTCTGATGGCTTGGACCCCTGCTTTCTGCATGCTAAACCAACAAGCTTTCTGAGAGCACTGTATGAACAAAACTACTGTCATCCTGGACTAAAAGGGACATCAATGGGAGATATGAAAGGGAAAACAGCTTTAAGAGGAAAACCATGGAAGGTGAGATCTGGAATTAAGACATCCCTTTGAGCCAAGAGAGGAACCCCATTCATATGTACAGAGAGAGTGAGATTGCCCTGGCAGTTGAAGGGGGTAGATGTACCCCCACACACACACTGTTCAGAGAGAGTTTTGCCACCCCAGCGTACAGAGAGGGTGGAGCAGATTTCCCAAGGATTAGTGAGGGTAAATTTGACACCCCAAATGCCTGAGGGGGTGGGCTCATCCCCCATGGATTAGGGAAGACCGGATCACCAACTCATTGCTTTGAGAGGGTTGGGCCTGTTTGCCAAAGGTTAGTGAGGATGTTGTCTTCTCTTCACTGTACTACGGGGGTTAAAACTTTACCCCAGAGGTCAGGGAAGGTATGGTCATCACCCCAAGGTACTTGGAGGGTGAGGTGTGGAGCTCAGTCACCACCCAGATGCTTGATGAGGGAAGAATGAAGAAAACAGCCATTGGGCCAGCCTGCAAAAAAGGGTGGGTTCTCATGAGGTCCCAGGTGGAAGAAACCATCATCTTGAGAATGACTCTCAGATTTTGAAGTCTAGTTAAGTATGCCCTGCAGGTTTTCAGAACTGTAGGGGACCAGTGACTCCTGTTTCCCTCCCAATTTCTCCTTATGGTAATGCAAGTGTTTATCCTTTGTCCATTTGTATACTGGAAGTAGATAAATGGTTTTGTAAGTTTCAGAGGTATACAACCAGATGGGACTTTGCCCCAAGACAAACTGTATTTCTTTAAAATGATTGTGATATGGGAAGTGGAATTGGCTCAAGCGATAGAGTAACCACCTACCTACCACATGGGAGGTCCAGGGTTCAACCCAGGGCCTCCTGACCCATGTGGTGAGCTGGCCCATGCACAGTGCTGATGCACACAAGGAGTGTTGTGCCATGCAGGGGTGTCCCCCATGTAGGGGAGTTCCATGCACAAGGAGTGCATCCTGTAAGGAGAGCTGCCCTGTGTGAAAAAACACAGCCTGCTCAGGAGTGGCACCACACACATGCAGAGCTGATGCAGCAAAATGAGTCAATGACAAAAAAAAAAAAAAAAGGAGACACAGATTCCTGGTGCTGCTAACAAGAATGCAAGCAGACACAGAAGAACACACAGCAGATGGACACAGAGAGCAGACAATGCGGGGGTGGGGGGGGGAAGGAGAAAGAAATAAATTAAAAATTAATCTTTAAAAAAAAGGAAAATGATTGTGATATGATTTTATACTTAGCATTACTACTGAAATAAGGTCTTTGAATATTGTAATGTCTTTTAGAATTTGGAGGGTGGAATGTAGCAGTTTGGCACTGTTTATGAATTCCAAAAATAGATATTGGATTATGTTTATAAACTGGTCTGTTCCTCTGGGTGTGGTCCCCTTTGAGTATTAAGTTCAGAGATTTCACTTTTACTTGATTAAATTAAAATTAGGGCTTTGATTTGGTCATGTCAGTGTGACAGAGTTTGAGTTTTTGATGCTTTAGTCAAAGGAAGTAAACACATAGAGAAGCAGGTATGTGAGGAAAGAGAGAAGGCTCCATTAGACATGGCAGAGGCCCCAGGAAGAGAGACAAGCCATTTCAGTTTAGAGCTGGGCTTGTGAAGAGAGCAAAGCAGCTGAGCCAGGAGAGAAACAAGCCCCAGTGAGACAGACAAGCCTTATATTAACCTACAGCTGAGAAAGGAAGGAGCTGGGACCATGGAGTCTTAGGAGGAAGAGGAAGGCTGAAACCTCACAGAGATCTGTAGCCATCTCGCTCCAACACGTGGCAATAGACTTTGGTGAGGGAAGTAATTTATACTTTATGGCCTTATGACTGTATGATTCTACCCCAAATAAATACCCTTTATAAAACCCAACAGATTTCTGGTACTTTGCATCAGCACCCCTTTGCCTGACTAATACAACAAGAAAAGAAAATTACACATCAATTTCATTGTGAATATAGATTCAAAAATCCTCAACAAAATACTTGTAAATAGAATACAAAAGCATATACTCCATGATCAAGTAAGTTTTATCCCAAGTATACAAAGGTGGTTCAACACAAGAAAATCAATTAATGTAATACATCCCATTAACAGATTGAAGGGGAAAATCTGCATGATCATCTCAATTGATGCAGAAAAGGCATTCAACAAAACCCAGCATCCTTTAAAAAACTCCTTGAAAGATAGGAATAGAAGGCAACTTCCTCAACATGATACTGGCATATATGAAAAACCCAAAGCCAGCATCATACTCAATAGGGAATGGCTGAAAGTATTCCCTCTAAGATCAAGAACAAAATAAGGATGTCCATTATCACCACTGTTACTCAACCTTGTGCTAGAAATTCTAACTAGAGCAATTAGACAAGAAAAAAATAAAAGGCATCCACCATTGGTGAAGAAAAAAACATCTCGTTTTTCAGAGATGACATGATCCTACATTTAGAAAATCCTGAAATAGCTACAACAAAGCTACTAGGGTTAATAAATGAGCTCAGCAAAGTGGCAGGATACAAGATAACATGCAAAAATCATTAGTGTTTCTGCACACTAGTAATGAACAATCAGGGTAGGATATTAAGGGAAAAAATTCCATTTCCAATAGCAAGTAAAAGAATCAAATACTTAGGAATTAATTAACCAAGGATGTAAAGGACCTGTACTCAAAACATTGCTAAAAGAAATCAAAGGACATTCTTTTTTTTTTTTTGGATGTTTACTTATTTTTTAATTTAATCTATTTATTCCCGCATGTCTTGTTTATGCTCACTGTCTTGTCTGTTCTCTGTTTGTTGTGTGCTTGTCTTCTTTCTTTCCTATTTTTTTAGGAGGCATCAGGAACGGAACCTGGGACCTCCCATGTGTGAGGGAGGGCCCCGATGCTTGAGCCACCTCCACTCCCATGGAAGGACAGTCTGTTCATGGATTGGAAGTCTAAATATGGTTAAGATGTCAATTCTACCCAAATTGATTCACAGATTCAATGCAATCCCAATCAAAATTCCAACAGTCTACTTAACAGAAATGGAAAAGTTAATCATCAAATGTATTTGAAAGGGAAAGTGTTGGAGATTTGGGCCCGAAGGGTATCAGGAATGAAAGAAAGAGAAAAAGGAGAGTGAAAGAAAGAGACAAAAAGAAAGAAAGAAAGAGAGAGCTGGGATCAGGGGGTCTGCGAGTAGAGACTCCTCAGACAACTTTATTGTTCACAAGGGGCTCTCTACATACCCCAGTCCACGCGAGAACAAGCAGCCACATGCAGTTAACCATCAGCATTACTCACAGTCTAAGGAATTAAAAAAATCTTATCTCAAGGTACAAAGTCTAAGTGTTGTGTTTACTATAAAATGTTATCTGCTTATCTTTTCTTTCAACCTTTAACAGCTTCATCCTGTTTTCCAGGAACTCTTAATTACCACATTCCTTAGGTTGCAAGGGTAGCCATGTAAACAGCATATCTCTCCTTGCCAGACCACTGTACCCCAGTTTCCAACAGGAAAGGGGCCCAAAATAGCCAAAAATATCTTAAAAAAGAAGAACAAAGTTGGAAGACTCATGCTTCCTGACTTTAAAGCATGTTACAAAGCCACAGTAGACAAAACAGCATGTTAAAGGCATAAAGTTATACATATTGGTCAACGGAATTTAATAGAGAGTTCAGAAATAGACCCTCACATATATGGTCAATTGATTTTTTGGTAATAAATTTAATTTTAGAAAAGTTTTAGATTACAGAAAAATTACATCAAAAGTATAGGGAGGGAAGCAGACTTGGCCAAATGGATAGAGCATTTGCCTACCACATGGGAGATTCATGGTTCAAACCCCAGACCTCTTTGACCCGTGTGGAGCCAGCCCATGTGCAGTGCTGATGAGCACAAGGAGTGCCCTGCCTTGCAGGGGTGTCCCCTGCATAGGGGAGCCCCACACACAAGGAGTGTGCCCCATAAGGAGAGCAGCCCAGCACGAAAGAAAGTGCAGCCTGCCCAAGAATGGCGCTGCACACACGGAGAGCTGACACGACAAGATGACGCAACAAAAAGAAACATAGATTCCCGGTACCACTGATAAGGATAGAAGATGTCACAGAAGAGCACACAATGAGTGGACACAGAGAGCAGACAACTGGGGGGGGAGGGGAGAGGAGAGAAATAAAAAATAAATCTTAAAAAAAATATATAGGGAAGGAAGTGGATGTGGCTCAACTGATACAGCATCTGACTACCATATGGAGGGTCCAGGGTTCAATCCCCAGGGCCTCCGGTCCCGTGTGGTAAGCTGGCCCATGTGCAGTGCTGCCTCACGTAAGGAGTGCTGTGTCACACAGGGGCACCCCTGTGTAGGGGTGCCCAACGCACAAGGAGTGCGCCCCATAAAGAGAGCCACCCTGCATGAAAAAGTGCAGCCTGCCAGGAGTGGTGCCGCACACATGGAGAGCTGATGCAACAAGATGATGCAAGAGGGAAATGGACTTGGCCCAGTGGTTAGGGTGCCCGTCTACCACATGGGAGGTCTGCGGTTCAAACCCCGGGCCTCCTTGACCCGTGTGGAGCTGGCCCATGCGCAGTGCTGATGCGCACAAGGAGTGCCGTGCCACTCAGGGGTGTCCCCCGCGTAAGGGAGCCCCACGCGCAAGGAGTGCACCCGTAAGGAGAGCTGCCCAGCGTGAAAGAAAGTGCAGCCTGCCCAGGAATGGTGCCGCCCACACTTCCTGTGCCGCTGACGACAACAGAAGCGGACAAAGAAACAAGAGGCAGACAACAGACACAGAGAACAGACAACGGGGGGGAGGAGGGGAATTAAATAAATAAATAAATCTTTAAAAAAAAAAAAAAGATGATGCAAGAAAGAGACGCAGTTTCCCAGTGCCACCAGATAATGCAAGCAGATGCAGAAGAATACACAGCAAATGGACACAGAGAGCAGACAGTGGGGGGGTGGGGGTGGGGGGGAAGGGGAGAGAAATAAATAAAATAAATCTTTAAAAAAAAAGTATAGGTAATTCCTGTATAACTCACCCCTCCCCCACCCACATTTTCCCCTATTAATAACATCTTACATTAGTGTGGTACATTTATTACAATTGATGAACCAATATTGAAGCACTGCTACTAACCAAGACCTATAGTTTACATTAGGGTTTACGTTTTGCACTGCACAGTTTTTGACAAAGGTATAATGACATGTATCCATCACTTCAGTATCATACAAAACAATTCCAATGTCCTAAAAATGCCCTGTGTTCTACTTATTCCTCCCTCCTTCTCCCCCTCAGAACCTCTGGTAACCGCTATCTTTATATCAAATTCTTCTGTTACCACATGCTAATAATTACAATAACAATAAATCTACCTTGGTCCATGGTTGTACTCCCCACTTAGGTCTGTTCATTCTTCAACTTTGAGTAATTTTGGATTATGACTTCTCTCCTTCAGATTGAAAGAAGATGGAAGGAACTGTTTTGCTTGCAGTTGTAGATACTCTCTGTTCTTTTGGCTGGGACTTGTCCATCATCATCGTTTTGTTCACTGTACTGGGAGAATCTGAAGAACCAGAGAGTAAGTATTGGTCACAACTCTGCTGAGATTCAGGTTCAACTGGTATATGAACAGAATAAAGATTTAAGTCTCTGAGATTTGTATTGAATGGGCATAGTGATAATTATAGTTTTAAATAAAAGGAGTAGAATTATGAATAGGAAATTTATAAATGAGTCTACCTCTGATATATTGGGGGAAATAGATGATCGTGTATTCCAAAATAAGTCCTGCCAACAGTGTATTGATTTCATGGGGTTGTGTGCCTTCCTTACAGCGTCTAGATGTTCCTAGAGCCCTGAGGAACACTTTTGTTTGAGGCTTTGTTTACTGTGGCAGTTAGTGAGGTCTGCCTGAGAGCTGCATAATCATAATCTCTGAAATGACCTCCTGAGTCACCTTGAAATCTCTTAGCCATAAAATCTCCTTTGTACTTAATGTTTCCCCCTTTTGACCAAGGTCTTTTTCCAAATGTACTCCTGGTTGGTACTTGGTAGTAATTCCTTGGGTGCCAGGGAGGCTCATCCCCAGGAATTGTGTCCCATGTCGGGGGTGAGGGAGTGACTTTATTTGCTGAGCTTGGCTTAGACAGAGGCCAAATTTGAGTAACAAGGAGGTCTTCAGGAGGTAACTCTTAGGCATTATTTATTATTAGGCTAAGTTTCAATTTTACAGAATAATTTTCCTAGGTACAAGCATTAATACTGAAGATTTTGGCATTCTGGCATGTGTTCTTTTATTAGACAGTGCCTATATACTCTGGAGATTTTTGACACGCTATTTGAGAAAGGATAGAACTCCCCAGGATTCAATATTTTTTTTGCTACTGTGTTGGAAAACACACCTATGCCAACACGAACATATTCATGTCCTATAGAGGCATGCCTGAGGTGCACCCCTCCCCACACATTCCCCCACCACTAACACCACGCATCAGTTATGCTCCTCTGCCATAGATCCCAAAAGAATATTCCCACAAATGTATTCTCAACCACAATCTTTGTTCTTCCCAAGAGTACACTGAGATGCACATTCACCTGTTCCATCTTCCAGCCCTCACTCCAACACCATGAATGATCCCAACCTCCCCCAACCCCACTCACACTCACACTCCAGTGCCATCAATCACACTCATATCACTGCACAGCTATCACCTCCATGCACTGCTGAACGACCACCATCAAGGTTATCATAGATTCACAGCCCAGATTCCACATGGGCTTACCAATCACTTCTCCCTTTCTATCTCCTGGTAAGCTATCTTCCAGACTCTTCTTCCATGAGTCTGCTCAGTATCCTTATTTCATATCAGTGAGATCATGCAATATTTGTCCTTTAGTGACTGGCTTATTTCACTCAACATAAGTCCTCAAAGTCCATCCATGTTGTTGCATCTGTCAGTACTTTATTCCTTCTTACAACTGAATAATATTCCATTGTATGTATATACCACATTTTGTTTATCCATTTATCAGTTAATGGACACCTGGATTGCTTGCAACATTTGGCAATTGTGAATAATGCTGCTTTGAAAATTGGTGTGAATATATCTGTGTTCCTGCTTTCAATTGCCAGATCATATGACAATGCTATACTTAGTTTCCTGAGGAATGCCAAACAGTCCTTCACAGAGGCTGCTGCACCCTTCTACATTCCCTCCAGCATGAATGAGTGTTCTAATTCCTCCATATCCTTTCCAACACTTGTAGTTTTCTGGTTTTTAAAAAAATATCAGGCAGTCTAGTAGGTGTAAAATGATATCTGGTAGTTTTGATTTGCAGTTCCCTAATACCTAGTGATGTTGAGCATCTTTTTATATTTGTATTAGCCATATAAAAGTCTTGAACAGACTCTTGCCCATTTTTAAAATGGGTTATCTTTTTATTATTGAGATGTAAGATTTCTTTATATATGCTGGATATTAGACCATTATTGGATAAGTGGTTCCCAAATATTTTCTTCCATTGAGTAGGGTCTCTCTTCACTTTCTTGACAAACACTTGAGGTTTAAGTAAATGAACCATTTCCTACTACAAGATCTCATAGATGCTCCTCTACATTATATTCTAGGAGCTTTATGGTCTTGGCTCTTATATTTAGGTCCTTGATCCATCTTGAGTTAATTTTCACATAGGGCATCAGACGATGATCCTCTTTCATTCTTTTGGATATGGATATCCAGTTTTCCCATTTGTTGAAGAGACTGTTCTGTCCCAGTTGGGTGGGCTTGGTGGTCTTGTAAAATATCAGTTGTCCATTATGCATAGGTCTATATCTGAACTCTCAATTTGGTTCCATTGGTCAGTATGCCTGTCCTTGTGCAAATACCATGCAGTTTTGACCACTGTAGCTTTGTAGTGTGCTTTAAAGTCAGGTAACATGATTCCTCCAATTTCATTTTTCTTTTTCAAGATATTTTTGCTATTCAGAGCCCCTTACCCTTCCCAATAAATTTGATAATTGCCTTTTCCAATTCTGTCAAAAAATGCAGTTGGAACTTTTAACGGGATTTCATTGAATCTATAAATCAACTTGAGCAGAATTGACATGTTAATGATATTTAATCTTCCAATCCATGAGCCTGGAATATTCTTCCATTTATTTAGGTCTTTCATGATTTCTTTTAGCAAAGTTTTGTAGTTTTCTGTGTACAAGTCCTTTACACCCTTAGTTTATTCCTAGATATTTGAGTCTTTTAGTTGCTATTGTAAATAGAATTTTAAAAATTTCCTTGCCAGATTGCTCATTATTAATACAGAAATGCTACTGATTTGTGTGTGTTGATCTTATATTCTGCAAGTTTACTAAACTCATTTACCAGCTCTGTTAGTGTTGGTGCAGATTTTTCAAGACTTTCTACATGTAGGATCATGTTCTCTGCAAATAGTGGAAGTTTTACTTCTTCCTTTCCAATGTGGATGCATTTTATTTCTTTTTCTTGCCTAAGTGCTCAAGCAAGAACTTCTAATACACTGTTAAATATGAGGGTGACAGTGGGCATCCTTGTTTGTTTCCAATTTCAGAGGGAAAACCTTTAGCCTTTTACAATTGGGTATGATGTTAGCTGTGGGTTTTTCATATACAACTTTTATCATGTTGAGAAAGTTTTATTCTCTTCCTATCTTTCAAGATGTTTCTGGTCAAGAAAGGATGCTGGATTTTGTCAATGCTTTTTCCGCATCAATAGAGATGATCATGTGATTTTCCCCCTCTGAGCTGTTAATATGGTGTATTACATTGATTTTCTTACGTTGAACCATCCTTGCATACCTGGGATAAAACCGACTTGGTCATGGTGTATAATTTGTTTGATGAGTTGTTGGATTCAATTAGCAAGTATTTTCAGGATTTTTGCAGCTAAGTTCATTACGGAGATTGGTCTGTAGTTTTCTTGTAGTGTCTTCATGTGACTTTGGTATTAGGGTGATGCTGGAGTCATAGAATGAGTTAGGTAATGTTCCCTTCTCTTCTATTTTTTGTCCTGCAGTTACCTCCTCCTGGGAGCCTGCTGGATGCCAGGATGTACACTCAGTTGCCCAGCAGCTCTCCTCTCCCCAGAATTTGGTTGGGTGCTGGTCCACCCACCCAATCAACCCCCTGCTCCCCACTCCCCAGAGCCCACTGAGTGCTGGCTTGTGGTTCTCTTCCCCCCAAGGAGCTACTTGGGTGCTGGATGCACACCCAATCACCCTGTGGCTCCCCTCCCTTGTAGCCAACTGGGTTCTAGTCCACCTGCCCAGTCACCTCCCCTTGTGCTACCCTCTCACCTAGAGCTGGCTAGGCTTCAACAGGTACATCCAATCAACCATTAGCTCCCCTCTCCCTTGGAGCTGGCTGGACACACGGCTTGCCTGCCCTATTGACCACAGCTCCACTCTTCCCCGGGGCTGACTGGGCCCCACCCCCCCTCCAGCACCCTCTCCAATTGCCTCCATGGCTTCCATTATGCCAGGCAAACCTGCCTACCTTCCTGCAGTTTCTGGAGGAAAAATGCAGCCTGCATTCCCTAATTCACCATCTTGGATCTCCCTCAATTGATTTTTGACAAGGCTACCAAGTCTACTCAGCTGAGACAGAGCAGTCTATTCAATAAACAGTGCTGGGAAAACTGGATATCCCTATCCAAAAAAATGAATGAGGATCACTACCTCATACCCTATACAAAAAATTATCTGAAATGGATCAAAGATCTAAATATAAAAGTCAGGACCATAAAAATGTTAGAAGAAAATGTAGGAAAGTATCTTCAAGATCTTGTGGTAGGAGGTTGTTTCTTAGACCTTACACCAAAAGCACAAGCAATTAAAGAAAAAAAATAGATAATTGGACCTCCTTAAAATTTTGTGCTTCAAAGGACTTTTTCAAGAAGGTGAAAAAGCATCCTACTCAATGGGAGAAAAATAATGGAAACCACGTGTCCAATAAGGGCTTAATATCCATGATCTAGAAAGAGATCCTACAACTCAACAATAAAAGGACAAATGATCCAATTTTAAAAAAGGGCAAAAGAACTGAAAAGACATATTTCTAAAGAGGAAATTCAAATGACAAAAGAAGCACATGAAAAGATGTTTATCATCACTAGCTATTAGGGAAATGCAAATCAAAACTGCAATGAGATATCATTTTACACCTTTACAATGGACACAGAAAACTATGAGTGTTGGAGATGATGTGGAGAAATAGGAATGCTTATTCATTGCAGGTGGGGTTGTAAAATGGTACAGCCACTGTGGAAGACTGTTGGTGGTTAAATATAGAGCTGCCATATGATCCAGCAATCTCAATACTAGGTACATATTCAGAAAAATTGAAAACAGGGACATGAACAGACATTTGCATACAAATGTTCATAGCAGCATAATTCACAATTGCCAAAAGATGGAAACAACCCAGGTGTTCATCAACTGATGAATGATATACATATAATGGGATACTATTCAGCTGTAAGAAGAAACAAAGTTGTGATGCATATGACAACATGAATGAAACTTAAGGACATTATGTTGAGTGAAGCAAGGCACACACAAAAGGACAAATATTGTATGATCTCACTAATATGAACTAAATACAATGAACAAACTCGTGGAGTTAATAACTAGAACATAGGTCACCAGAAGTTAGAATGTGAATGCAAAATGGGAAACTGAGGCTTAATTTGTGCAGAATTTGTAATAAGGTTGCTTTTAAATGTTTAGAAATGGATAGAAGTGATGATAGCCCTTTTCAGTGAATGTAAGTAGCAGTGCTAATATATGGGTATGATGGTTGAAAGGGAAAGTTTAGAGTTGTGTATGTCACTAGAGGAAAGCTAAAGTTTGAAGTATGGGGCTGTATTGCATGGTGAACCCTCCTATGGACAATAAGTATGATAGTAAAAATATAAGAATGTTTTTCCATGAATCACAAAAAATGTACATTAATTTTATAAGAGGTTAATAACAGGGTGGTATTTGAGCAAAAATATACATAAAACAAACCATGGACTGTAGGAAATATTAATATATTAATATTTTTCCAACAATCGCAAAATATCAAGATTCATGCTATATGAGGAAACTAGACATAAAGTACTACATATTGTTTGACTCTACCTATACAAAATGTAATTATAAATCAATTTATAGAGATGGAATTAGACTACCAAATATGTATGGAGGGGGAAGGATAGAGAGATTGAGAGGTGACTCCTAAAGGGTAGGGTTTTTTCCTTTTTGGAGTAATGAAAATGCTCTAATACTAATTGTGGTGAAGAATGCACAAATCTGAGACGATCCCAAAAGCCACTAAATATACACTTTAGATGAATTGTATTCTGTATGAATGTATTGCAATAAAATTGCTTTAGAAAAAAGAAATTTAACTTTGATATAAAAAAGATAAAGAAAATTACAGACCAATTTCTCTTACGAATATAGATGTGAAAATCTTCAACAAAATACTAGCAAGCTGTCTCCAACACCACATTAAAAGAATTATACACATGATCGAGGGGGTTTTATCCCCGATATGCAAGGGTGTTCAACATAAGGAAATCAATTGATGTAATACACCTCATTAACAAAACAAAGGGAAAAAGCCACATGATTGCCTCAACTGACACAGAAAAGATATTTGACAAAATCCAGCATCCTTTTTTGATAAAAAACACTTTGAAAAATAGGAATATAAGGAAATGTCCTCAATATGATGAAGGGTATCTATGAAAAACCCACTGATAACATCATACTTAGTGTTAAAAGACTGAAAGCTTTCCCTCTAAGACTTGGGAGAAGACAAGGATGACCACTGTTATTCAACATTGTCCTGGAAGTTATAGCCAGAGCACTTAGGCAAGAAAAAGAAATAAAACATATCCTAACTGGAAAGGAAGAAGTAAAACTTCCACTATTTGCAGAGGACATAGTTGTATATATAGAAAGATCTGAAAAATCTAAACCAAAGCTACTAGAGCTAATAAATGAATTCAGCACACTGGCAGGGTACAAGAACAACATGCAAATATCAGAAGTGTTTCTATATACTATTAATGAGTAATCTGAGGAGAAAATCAATTTAAAAATTCCATCTATAGGGAAGAAGACTTGGGCCAATGGATAGGGCATCCGCCTACCACATGGGAGGTCCGCAGTTCAAACCCCGGGTCTCCTTGACCCATGTAGAGCTGGCCCATGCACAGTGCTGATGCGTGCAAGGAGTGCTGTGCCACGCAAGGGTGTCCCCTGCATAGGGGAGCCCCATGCACAAGGAGTGCGCCCTGTAAGGAGAGCTGCCCAATGCAAAAGAAAGTGTAGCCTGCCCAAGAATGGCACCCCACACACAGAGAGCTGACACAACAAGATGACGCAACAAAAAGAAACACAGATTTCCGGTGCTGCTGTTAAGGATAGAAATGGTCACAGAAGAACATACACAGCAAATGGACAAAGAGAGCAGACAACTGGGGGAAGGGGAAAGGGGAGAGAAATTTTAAAAAATCTTTTTAAAAATTCCATCTACAATTGCAATGAAAAGAATCAAATATCTAAGAATAAATTTAACCAAGGATATATACATGGAAAGGTACAAAACTTTGCTAAAAGAAATCAAAGACAATCTAAATAAATAGCAAGACATTCCATGTTCATGGATTAAGAGACTAAATATAGTTAAGATGTCAATTCTACCCCCAAATGATTTACAGATTCAATGCAATCCCATTAAAAATTCTAACAGCTTTCTTCACAGAAATGGAAAAGCCAATAATTAAATTTATATGGGAGGATAATGGGCCCCAAATAACCAAAATCATCTTGAAAAAGAGGAATGAAGTTGATGGACTCACTTTCTGACTTTAAAACTTACTACAAGGCTACAGTGGTCAAAATAGCATGGTACTGGCAAGAGGATAGATATATAGACCAATGAAATCAAATGGAGCCCAGAAATAATCCCTTACTTCTACAGCTAATTGATTTTTGGCAAGGCTGCCAGTCCACTAACTTGTGAAAAAATAGTTTCTTCAACAAACAACTCTGGGAGAACTGGATATCCATATGAAAAAGGATGAAGGGAGGCAGACTTGGCCCAGTGGTTAGGGCGTCCGTCTACCACATGGGAGGTCCGTGGTTCAAACTCTGGGCCTCCTTGACCCGTGTGCAGCTGGCCTATGTGCAGTGCTGATGTGCGCAAGGAATGCCCTGCCACACAGGGGTGTCCATGCGTAGGGGAGCCCCACGCATAATGAGTGCGCCCCATAAGGAGAGCCGCCCAGCATGAAAGAAAGTGCAGCCTGCCTAAGAATGGCGCCGCCCACACAGAGAAACACCACAACAAGATGATGCAGCAAAAAGAAACAAGGATTCCCGTGCCACTGATGACAACAGAAGCGGACAAATAAGACGCAGAAAATAGACACAGAGAACAGACGACTAGGGTCGGGGGGAAGGGGAGAGAAATAAATAAATAAATCTTAAAAAAAAAAAAAAGGAAAGAAAAAGGATGAAGAAAGTCCCTATCTCACACCATATACAAAAATTAACTCAAAATGGATCAAAGACTTAAACCTAAGAACAAGGAATACGGGAAGCAGATGTGGCTCAAGTGAAAGGGTTTCTGCCTACTATATGGGAGGACCTGAGTTCAATCCCTGGGGCCTCTTGGTGAAAAAGAAGAAGAGAAAGAGTGCCCATGTGGCAAGCCACTGCCCGCATGGCGAGCCAGTGCCCGCGCAAGTGATTCATGCAGCAAGATGATGAAGCAACAAAAGAGAGACAAAGGGGAGAGTCAGAAACCAGGAACTGTGGTGGCGCAGCTGACAGGGAACTTCTCTCCATGTCAGAAGTCCCCAGGATCAAATTCTGGTGAATCCTAGAGTAGGAAAAAAAATGAGAAGACGGAAAGAGAAATAGATATAGAAGATCACACAGTGAATGGACACAGACAGCAAAAACAGCTGGGTTGGGGGAAGGGGAGATAAATAAAAAATCTTAAAAAAAGAACAAGGAATACAAAACTCCTAGAAGAAAACACAGGGAAACATCTTTAGGAGCTTGTGTTAGAAAAGGTTTTATTATACTTTATACTCAAGGCACAAACAATGAAAAAAAAAATCAAAATGAAAGACTTTTTTGCATCAAAGGAATTTATCATGAAAATGAAAAGACAACCTACTCAATGGAAGAAAATATTTGGAAATCACATATCCAATAAGGATTTAATATCCAGTATATATAACAAAATGCTAATTCAACAATATAAATGCAAACAACTCATTTTTAAAATGTGGAGGGAAACAGATGTGGCTCAAGTGATTGGGCTCCTGCCTACCACCTGGGGGGTCCATGGTTCTGTTCTCAGAGCTTCCTAAAGAAGACAGTGAGCTGGTGCGATGGGTAGGCCTGGCAAACTGACACAACAAGATGATGCAACAAGAGACACAAGAAGAAAAACATAATGAGAGAAACAACAAACAGGGAGCAGAAGTCCCTGGTGCCTCCTAAAGAGGATAAGCAGGGCAGTGAGCTGACATGACAAGATGACACAACAAGAGAAACCAGAGGAAAACCATAATGAGAGACACAACAAAGCAGGGAACAGAGGTGGCTTAAGTGATTAGGTTCCTCCCCCCCTCAACAGAGGTCCCAGGTTCAGTTCCTGGTGCCTCCTAAAGAAGCAAAGAAGATGAACAGACAGCAAGTGCAAACAATGAGGGGGTAGGGAAAGAGAAATAAATAAAATAAATCTTTAAAAAACGTGCAAAAAACTTGAATAGACATTTCTCCAAAGAAGACACACAACTGGTCAAAAGACATGAAAAGATGCTCAACACTGTGAATGTGATTTTTCTCACTGTATTTGGATTTGGAAGTGGATGAGATGGGAAAGTTTATGTTGTATGATTCCACAACAACAACAATAATGAAAAAGAAAAACTAAAGAGACAATGACAATTAAATACAATATATGATTCTGGATTGGATATAATAATGGAGGAGAAAGGCCCAAAAGTACATTGGGGCAACTGAAAAAATTGGAATGTAGACCATAAGCTTTATATCAATGTTAAATTTCTTGAATTCAGTAACTTTACTTAAGGTGGCTCATATATGAATATCTTCGTTCTTAGAAAATGTACGTGGGAGTATTATGTGTTCAAGATGATGTATACAACCTACTTTCAAATGCTTACAAAAGAGAGGAAGGAAGGAAGGGAGACAGGGAAAATGTAGTCAAATGTTAAAAGTTGGTAGATATTGGGAAGTGGCTTTGGTTCAACTGATAGAGCATCCATCTACCACATGGGAGGTCCAGGGTTCAAACCCAGGGCCTCCTGACCTGTGGTAAGCTGGCCCACACACAGTGCTGATGGGTGCAAGGAGTGCTGTGCCACACAAGGTGTCCCCCATGTAGAGGAGCCCCACACACAAGGAATGTGCCCCACAAGGAGAGCTGCCCTGCATGAAAAAAGCGCAGCCTGCCCAGGAGTGGTGCTGCACACACTGAGAGCTGATGCAGCAAGATGACGCAACAAAAAGAGACATAGATTTCTGGTGCCACCGACAAAAATGCGAGTGAACACAGAAGAACATGCAGTGAATGGACAGAGAGCAGCCAACTGGGGTGGGGGTGGGGGAGGGGGAAGGGGAGAGAAATAAATAAAAACAAATCTTAAAAAAAAAAGTTGGTAGATATGGGTATCTGGGTGGGGGTATGTTGAAGTTCTCTGTATGGGTTTTGTACTGTTTTTGCAACTGTCTTGTAAGTTTGAAATTTTCAAAATAAAATGTTTAAGAATGAAAAAAAATCAATCTTATTTGCATGAATTCTTTATAGAACTGGTACATTTCTTCTAAGTTGCTGAATGTATGGGTATAGATGTGTTCACAGTATTCTGTTATTATCCTTATTTTTTTCTTTTTCCCATTTAAAAAAAATTATTGAAGTATATCACTCATACATAAACATACATAAACAATAAGTGTATAATAATAGTTGTGAATTTACAAAACAAACATATATAACATCATTAATGACTCTCATACCTCACCCTACCACCAATACCTTGCCTTGTTGTTAAACATTTTTAACTAATGATTAAAGAGCATTGCCAAAATATTACTCCTAACCAAAGTATTTCCCCCAACCTACCCTATTATTATAATTACCTTTATATCATTTATATATGAACATATATAAACAGTAAAAGTATAGTAAAAGTTGTGAACTTACAAAGTGAACATGCATAACATCATACATGGGTCCCATACATCAACCCTCTACCAACACCTTGCATTGTCATGAGATGTTTGTTATAAATTATGAAAGAATATTGTCAAAATCTTACTACTAACTATAGTCCTTATCTTACATTTGGTGTATTTTCCCCCCAACCACCCCTATTATTATTTTTTAAATATGTTTTTGTGAAAGAAGTCATAAACTTATAACACAATCATGTACATGTGCAGAATTCTATCAACACATCACACTGTGATGGAACATTTGTTGCAGATTATAAGATAACATCATCTGATTGTTACCATGTCTGTAGCATACATTTGGCACATATTTTTCATACTGCCCCATTATCAACACAGTACATCTTTGGCATAGATGCAAGAATATTACATTATACTGCTAACCACAGACCATAGGTCACTACAGTTGTATTTTTCCCATGCTCCTCCACATTCCCACCACCCTGCAATAGTTATGTACATTGCTCTAGCTCACAAAGGACACTCTTGCATCTGTACCATCAACCACAATTCTCATTCACCTCTTGATTTACTGTGCTATTCAGTTCCTAGATTATTCTCTAGCGTTCTGTCAATTGGCATTTACATAACTAGGCTACCATTTTCAGTCACATCTGTTACTCACTGTGTGTTACCATCCACTCTAACATTTCCACACTTTTACAGTAAAGCTAATTAAAACTTCTACATACATTAAACATCAGAAGTCCACTCAGTCCTCCTCTTATCTCCTTTAATAATCCACCACCTACCACCAGAGCTTGAAGATATTTTCCTACAATTTCTTCTAGATGTTTTATGGTTCGTGCTTTTATTTTTAGGTTTTGATCCATTTTAAAGTTAATTTTTGGATAAGGCATGAGATAGGGGTCCTTTTTCCTTCTTTGGCTATGGGTATCCAGTTCTTTCAGCATCATTTGTTGAATGGACTGTTCTGCCCGAGCTGTGTGGGTTTCACAGGCTAGTCAAAAATCACTTGACCATACATGGGAGGGTCTGTTTCTGAACCATCAATTTGGTTCCATTGGTCTATGTGTCTGTCTTTATACCAGTACCATGCTGTTTTTACCTTTGTAGGTAGGTAATATGATTTAAAGTCTGGAGATGAGAGTTAATTTTTCCTTTTTAAGCTGTTTCTGGCTATTCAGGACCCCTACCCTTTCAAATAATTTGATAATTGTGTTTTCAGTTTTTAAAAAAATGCTGGTGGAGTTTTTATTGGGATTGCATTGAATCTGTATATCAATTTGAGTAGAATTGACATCTTAATGATATTTAGTCTTCCAATCTGTGAGCATGGAATATTCTTCCAGTTATTTAGGCCTTTTTAAATTTCTTTAAACAGTGAGTTGCAGTTTTGTGAATACAAGTACTTTACATCATTGGTTAAGTTTACTCCTGAATATTTGGGTTTTATCTGCAATATTTTATTTTCACCACAATTTTGACACTTTTACTGATATATTATTCATTTCTAGAATATCTCCCAGGCCTCTCTCTCCTGTCTTTTCTTTTCAGGCTCTAGCATGCCCTTTAGTATTTCCTAAAAATCTTATCTCTTGCTTAGAAATTCTCTTAGTTTCTGTTTACCTGTTAAAATTCTAAACTCACCCTTTTTTTTTGAAAGACAATCTTGCTGGATATAAGATTCTTTGCTGGAAGGTTTTATCTTGTGGTGTCTTAAATATATGAGACCACTGTCTTCTTGCCTCCATGGTTTCTGGTGAGAAATCAGCACTTAATCTAATTGGGTATCCCTTGTAAGTTATACATTGCTTTTCTCTTTCTGTTCTCGGAATTCTCTTTGTCATTGTCATTTGACATTCTGATTAGCATGTGTCTTGGAGTTGGTCTATTCAGATTTTTTTGGATGGGGGTACATTGTGCTTCTTGGACATGGATATCTATGTCCTTCAATAGGGTTGGGAAATTTTCTACCACTATTTCTTTAAATATTCCTCTACCCCTTTTCCCTTCTTTTCTCCTTCTGGGACAACAATGACATATATATTTGCAAGTCGTTTGCTGTCATTCAGTTCCCTGAAAACTTATTCAATTTTTTCCATTCTTTTCTTCCTCTGTTCTTTTGTATTATCACTTTCAGAGGTCATTTCTTCAAGCTCATCAATCCTTTCTTCTGCTTCCTCAAATCTGCTATTATATGATTCCAGTGTATTTTTAATTTCATTTATCGTGCCTTCCATTTCCATAAGATCTGCTATTTTCCTATGCATGCTTTCAAGTTCTTCTTTGTGCTCATCCAGTGTCTTTTTAATATCCTTAATCTCTTTAGCCATCTCATTGAATTTATTAGGGAGATTTGTTTGAACATTCTATGATTAGTTGTCTCAACTCCTTTGTGTCATCTGGAGGTTTACCTTGTTCCTTTAACTGGGCCATATCTTCCTGTTTCTTGGTGAGGGTTTTAATTTTTTGTTGGTGTCTTGGCATCTGGCTTACTAGAATATTTATTCTGAGTGCAGTTTTTTCTTTTGTTTAGGGCTCCCTGCCATTTCTCCCTTGCTGGTTGTGCAGTACGAGTTAAAGATATAGTTGGTGCTATAAGCTGTGGAGCTTTAAGCTGCCCCCATTGCCCCAGGGATTGATGAAGTATCTCCCAACTTTCTCCTTTGCCAGGGGTAGGGACAGAGTCACAGCTGTGTGGAATAATCCAAGTCATGTGGGCCTAGACTGTAGTTGCCCAGAGAGACTGATGAAGCTTCACACCCCTTCCTCCCCTGCCTGGGGTGGGGATAGAGTGCAGGTGTGGGCAGCAATCTATGCAGTGCAAGTCCAAGATGACTGTAGTTACCCCAGTAGACTTCTGATTATTCAGACTGTGCCAGCCAAATGTACCTGCAGGTACCTGGATAGGCTGGTGCAGGACCCACCAGCTACCTCCCTGCTAGAGGTGGGGATGAAGCCTAGGCTACAGCTGCAGGCTGATCTGGGTGAAAGAAATTGGTCTCTACCATCACGGTGATTTTTGGTCAGCCTGGCTTCTCCTCATGCTGGGGACAGAGTTAAAATGGCAGCCACTGGCCTCTTTCCAACTTGGACAGGTTCAGACTTTAGCTGTTCTTAGGGTTATACTTTAGCTAGCCAAATTTAGTAATCAGTAGCTGAAATCAGTGGCCAACTGTCTCTTCCTCCCATATTTTTTTTTTGGAAATGGAGCTTCAAATTCCGGTCACAGAATATCTCCTAGGGCAGCTTGCACTGCCAAAATAGGATGATAACTGGCCTTGATGACGTGGCCTGTAATTTCCTGGAAAGACTGGCGCAAGTCCCCCCAGCTTCCTCCCTGAAGGAAGTGGGGTTGGGTCTTAGGCTAGAGCTGCAATTTGATCTGGATGGAAAGAAGCTGGTCCCTACCATCACTGTGATTTTCAGTCTGCTCTACTTCCCACCTTGTCAGGGTCAGAGTTAAGATGGTGGCTATTGGCCTTTTTCTGACTTGGACAGGGTCAAACTTTAGCTGTTCCTGGGATTACACTTTAGCTCACTGAATTTACTAATCTGTAGCTGAAGTTGATGCCCAACCATCTCTTCTGCCCCCATTTTTGGGAAGTGGAGCTTTGAATTCTAGCCACAGAACAGCTCCTGAGACAACTCAGATATGGCTGCTCTAAAAGTTTTTGCTGCCTATGCCAATTGTACCTTTGGGTCAAAAAGTCAGGTGATAAAAAAGGAAATCAATGGGAAACTCACTCCTGCATGTACTCTTCTTCATGTTTGGTTCTCCTCCCCAGTCTGCCTGCTATTTAATAACTTTTTCAGAGTCCTCTTTAGCTACTTTTGGTATTCTGTCCAGGTTTTTTTAGCTGTATTCATTGGGAGAGATGGGCTGTATTGGTCTTACCCATCTTAGCCAGTATCAGAAGTCTTGAAAAGTCTATTATTGATCATATATCATACGTCTTTATTATATATATATGTTGAAATTGACATTTACTTAAAAAACATTTCCCCTGGATGTTAAAAACATTTTCTAGATGGAGCTACCATTACCATTATTATTATTATCATACAATTTATGAAAACATTAATATCCTAAAAACTCTGAAAATTATTCAGAGAAAAGTAAAATTTTATTGGAAATGTATACATTAGTGGGGCTTTAAAATTTTTTCAATTAAAATATTTATGAATGAATACTAGTTATTATTAGAATGAGACCCGTCTCATCAGCCTTATTAACCTGTAGTAGTTAAACTACTCAGTCATATTTTTTCTTTCCAGCTAATTGCACATCTTAGGGATTAGTACTATGAATAGCTGATGAAAATCTTTAAAAGAAATTCATAATAAAAACTATATTAAGCATTTCATAATTTCTTGTGGAAGCTCTCTCTTTTCTTTGCTTTCCCGTGACTTCATGCACAGAGCATTGCTGGACAATGGTCATGGGATAAAAGAAGGTTGTTAATAATTGGCACCACTCACAATGATTTAAGAACATCCCAGTGAAGTCAAAAGACCTCAATTTTAAATCATTGGTTCACCTTTTAACAGAAATATGTCTAAGTCTAGGAATGGCAGGAAGCTCAAAGGTAGATTTATGGCACCTTGCTTAAACAATTGTCCATTTATTTATGCCAATCTTAGATGTTTCACACTTGGGACATCTTTATACCACAGTAAGATCTGGATGGAGGTGGGGAATGACTCTTCCTTGTGAAACAGGAAGAGTGCTATTGTGAAAGGGAAAATGGGAAATGACAGCCTGCTATGGGAGGGGACACAGGGGAGTTGAGGGTCTGGAAACCCAATTTCTTAAAATTACATGCACCTCTACATAACCCCAGGGAAGTCTTCCCATACTCCAATTTTAAGATCTTGATACTAGACTATGCATTCCTCTTGGTCAGCAACTATTTTATTAGTTTTATTCCCTTCTTAGCTTCCCCTTTTTAGCACTGGATGCGGCAGACAACAGACATTCAGTAGATGTGGGCCTCCCATGGGTACAGGGAGATTGTCTGCCAGGTGTGATAACCATAGTCAAATTTCTTACTGCCTTATTCTCCATCATATTATCTCCTGCATACCATCTTTCATCAGCTCATTACTTCAAAAAGGCAGATAACCTTGTGAAATGGACCATTCCCTTCTAAGCACTCTGTATTCAACATAGATTTGTTGAACACCTACTTTATTTGAAAGCTCTTTGCTTTATTAGGTGGGGATGCCAAGATGCAAGACTGGTTCCTGACCCTCATGAACTCACAATCCAGATGGGGAAACAGAGTCATGCATAAAATATTCAGACGTAGAACTGTTTCATTTTAAACAAGGTCTATGTTTCTAAAGATTTCACATTAAACTTCATGTTTTTCGAGACCAATTTGGAAAGGATTAGAGAGAAACTATTTGTTTAGCAGCTAAAGCACCATTATTGCAATGAATTCAGTACCCTGACTTTGAAATCATGCAATTCTTTTTTTTAAACTCTGTACCTTTTATTTATTTATTTTTAGATTTTTTATTTATTTCTCTCCCCTCCCCCCCAGTTGTCTACTCTCTGTCCATTCGCTGTATGTTCTTCTGTGTCTGCTTGTATTCTTGTCAGCGGCACCGGGAATCTGTGTCTCTTTTGGTTGTGTCATCTTGCTGCATCAGCGCTCCGTGTGTGCGGTGCCACTCCTGGGCAGGCTGCACTTTTTTCACGTGGGGCAGCTTTCCTTATAGGGCACACTGCTTGCACATGGGGCTCCCCTATGTGTGTCCCCTGTGTGGCACGGCACTCCTTGCGCACATCAGTATTGTGTGTGGGCCAGCTCACCACATGGGTCAGGAAGCCCTGGGTTTGAACCCTGGACCTCCTAGGTGGTAGGTGGACGCTCTATACATTGAGCCAAATCGGCTTCCCTCATGTAATTCTTGATGAATTTTTTAATTTGGGAAATTTATATTGTTTACAAATATACACATCTAAAAGAACATTTTTATTCTTATATTCTTACATCACAAGATTTACCCTCTTGTAATTCAAATTATCAGTCTATACTATCTTAGAAAGGAAAGTACTGAATTAACTGTTTTGAGGAGCAGTGTAATGAAAACTAAACATTGGGACTTGTAGTTTTCTGTGTTGCAGTGCTCAGCAGACTGCCCAGGCCTTGATTAGTGGACAACAAATGTGTATTGCAATGAACTAACTTTCAGGGCACAGGTACAGTTTCAGAAAATCCTGCAGAAGTCAAAGGACACTATTTTTTTTTGAGGGACAGGGAAGTCAAGTATTAATATATTTTTAATTATTATAATATTTTTAAAAAACAGATGTAAGAGGGAGCTTTGCTTTGCCTGAGGCCAGAAAGGAATTGTTCCATATTGCCCCCATCAAACTGGATTTTTTACTTTCTTTATACTCCAGTCAAACCTTCTGGACATAGCTGGAGGAGGGATAGCATTTTTCTTCTCTCATTCCTTCCCTCACAGACAGTGTATCACAGAGAGCTGGATATGGGAAACATAAAACCTTAACCAACTGAGCAAAGGGAGGGTAAATCATAAAACACACTCAAAAGGAAATCCTAGAACAGGACAAGAGTAAAGGGGCACTGAACTGCATGAGGATTATATTCAGAGGGGCGGATCTCCTCTGGCCTCAAAGTCCCCAAAATGTGTGTGAGATAGGATGTGGGGGAATTAATTCCAGGCCAGCGCTCAGACCAAAGGCTGGCTTCCAGTGTGTGACCTGGGGAATGCAGAGGTACCAAATCTAAATCTAAATGTAGGATCTCAAAGATTATTTTAAATATTTCAACAGAAAGCAAGGAGTTTCTAGGTCTCTTTTGCAAAACTGTTTGGTGCCTCTTTGAAGGGACCATTGAGAAGATAGAAGAATGGAAGCCTAGTGGAACTAGGGGTTTCCAATCTTGGCGACGTAAAATCATCTGGGGAACTCTCAAAAATCCCAGTGCTAAAACTGCACCCCAGATTAAATACATCAGAATCTCTGGGAGCAGGACCCTGGCATCAATAGTTTTAAAACTGTTCAGCTGATTCCAATGTGTATAAATGGGCCACGGAAGGCACTTTTTGGAGAACTCAGCACTTACCTTCCAGGCAGGTGCTCACTGCATTTACATTAACATATTCTATTTATAAGTCAAACTGCTTGATTTAGTCAGTGATAAGAACTCAAAGGTAGACATGAAAACAGGGCAAAATTGCACAATTGATATTTGGGTTTTATATTCCACAGGAACTATGTAGAAGGTACCATCTCTCTTTATTGGCTTTTTTTTTTTCAATAGAGCACAGTAGTTTTAAATGCACTAAATGCCAGTTTGAGGTCTGAGAGACCTTTAACTTTCTCTCTTGACCTCAATTTTCGACCCTTAAAATTTTTTTACCTCAATTTTATGTAATTAGAACCTTATAAAACTGCCTCTCTCAAGTAACTCTGCAGCCGGAATGATCTTTTCAAATTAAGATAAAATTTACATACAGCGAAATGCAAAAATCTTACATTTTGATGAGTTTTGATAAATGTACATAGTTTTGTAAATACCTGAAAGATACACAAGAGGCTTATAACTGGCTATTTGTGGGCAGGAATTCGGCATGGAGGCAGTAGGACTCAATTTTCTCTTCGAATAGGGTTGGATTTTTTAAAAATTAATTTTAATTTTGTTTTTAATGTATACTAGAATACACAAAGTAAGAAATACGCTCCTAAGGGGGAAAACTTTTATATGGAGTGTTGAGCAGTCATCAGGGAAAAATGAGCGCAGTAACAAGCTTGATGATTTCTTTGGTTCTAGTCCCTCTAGTGGTGAGCATGAGGTAATGCTGGTGTCTGTGTCCAAGCCACGCGTCCTACAGTGAGAGCTAAAACTATCTCTAACAATTAAACTCCGAAACACTCAGCAGAAGTTTCAATTCTTGTTGAAATAGTGGAATCTTTGCCAAATGGCATATAAGCAAAACCCAAAAATCACAAGTGATCGCTACAGTCACCTACTGTATACCTTGAAGCAAAGTCTTTAGTTTTAAAGATTAAACCAGAGGAAAACTCTCCAGTGCGATTATTTTGCAATTCTATGGCTTAAATACCTTCGCTGTGGTCACCATCTCTTCTGAGCCTTTGGTCAGGCCTCTACTGCCCTATCTTCTCTCCACCTGGATGAAACCATCTCTTCCTCCTACCCTCGGTCAGCTCACCTCTACATTTCTTTAGCTTTCCCAATTACAACTGACATTACCTGCTCCTTAATTCATCGCTGAGCACGTCCTGATTAGGATAATAACAATAATTATTACTAGATATCAGATACTGCATTAATTTGTTATCTTGTTCAATCCTTAAATCAACCCTGTGATTTAACCCCTCTCACAGATGAGGAAGGAAAATCTGAGGCACAGAGCAGTTTAACATTATACTGGATTTGAAACTGACTCTGGACCACATGCATGTAACCACTAGGCTATACTTAAATGTATTGTTTTTTATTTCATTTGAAATATATACTGAATATATACTCTAATAAGTATAGATCACAGGTCATAAACTCCAATATCTTTCAGGGCCATGAGTGAAAAGAACTTGATACATTATTTATTTTCTCAAAGAAATATGTTCTCCCTCCTTTTACTTAAAACACGGGGCCTTCTTGCTCTATCTTTCGCTTTTCTACATTTGATAAAAATATGAAGAAATATTTCACTTTTTCAAAAACTCTATCATTAAAATACTGTTAAATTGTAATCATACTTGGCAACTGACATTTAGCCTCAGTATTAGGGACCAACGGGGAGTTGGGGAGACCGTGGTAAATTCTAACACAGGCCCTATCCAAAGGGGGCATTCCCAATTTAGCGCTAGGCAAATGTGTTTACTTGGGAATGGAAAGTGGACCCAGAGTTGTCAGATCTTGCAATTGTTCAAGAGGAAGTGGAAACCTGAAATTGTATGTGAAATACTCCAAATTAAAAATGTTGGCAACTGATTCACAATGTTTTAGGAACATGGTTTGAAAGGCTTGTCTTAACCTGTGGGTAGTGAGTTCAATCTTGTCCCTTTGATTGCAATGCAAGCTCCTTAGGGTAGGAACCAATAAAACAGACTCATTTTATACCTCCCACAGCAGTAGGCACATAACACATGCTCATGATTATTTTGCTGTATTTAGATTTCATTTCCTTTTGGCAAACATTAATATGGCAAGCTTGGATTTTCACAGAATCATATGATTTCTGGGAACTTATCATTGAATCAAATGGATTCTGTGAATTCACCACAAAATCAAACGGATTTTGTGAATTTATGACATTGGATAAGGTCTAGGACATAGAAAGCATTCATTGAAAGTTTGTTTTTATTCCACTAATGTTTCCTAGTACTAGGTAATATCCTTGGTCTGGGTCACAACTTGCTGGACATTAGAATCACTGGGAAGGCTGAAAAAAATACCCATACTCCACCTCCAGAGAA
This sequence comes from Dasypus novemcinctus, assembly GCF_030445035.2. Taxonomy (NCBI): domain Eukaryota; kingdom Metazoa; phylum Chordata; class Mammalia; order Cingulata; family Dasypodidae; genus Dasypus; species Dasypus novemcinctus. The sequence goes on along the minus strand of NC_080678.1, from coordinate 76,758,775 downwards.
TTCTTTTTAACTGATTTGCAGGAATGCCCTGGCATGAGTACATATATTTTTAAGTTTGACAAGTGACTACTTTTTTCAGTCAATAGCTATCAAGATAATCACAGAGTTGTGCATTCACCACCACAATCAATTTTTAAAACATTCTCATTGCTCCAGAAAGAAAAACCCTATACCCTTTATAGCCCCCTATTAGTGATACTTAGCATTGGTGTAACTTTGTTACAATTGCTGAAAGAATTTTCATGTATTACTGTTAACTATAGCCCAGAGTTTGCATTAGGTATATTTTCCCCCATATTTGACAAGTGCTTTTTAATGTATAGCCAGAAGAGAGGAATACTAGTTTAGGTTCTGGGAATCAGGAATCAAGTACCAGTGAGAATCACAGATCTTATTATTAGAAGTTATCTCTTGAATTATATGCTCCATTTTCATGCTCTAAAGTAATTACTTTCTTTAAACTGCCATTATATATGGCTTAACTACAATATTATTACGCCACTGCAATTTTATTTTTACAAGAGGAAATAGGCTGAAATGTTAAAATGCTTGTTTTCCGGACATGTTCAAGTGAATGCTCAAGGAATTTCAATCTAATTATTTAAAATAAATCTGTTATAGTTGCAGAAGACTCAGAGTAATAACTAGGTGCATTTTTCCTTTAGTAACAGATGGCTAACCACTTCTTTATTATGAAAAATGAATTGGGAAGCAGATGTGGCTCAGTGATAAGGCCTCTGCCTTCCATATGGGAGGACTCAGGTTCGATCCCTGGGGCCTCCTGGTGAAAAAAGAAAGCGTGCCTGTGTGGTGAGCCAGTTTCCCGCGTGGTGAGCCAAAGTGTCTGTGCGGTGAGCCGAGTGCCCACATGCAGTGAGCCGAGTGCCTGCGTGAGTGCCTGCGTAGCAAGCCAGTGTGCACACAGCGAGCTGGGTGCCTGCACAGCAAGCCAAGTGCCGCTGCAAGCGAGTCACATGGCAAGAGGTGAGGCAACAAAGGAGACACGAAGGGGACAGTCAAGGTGACGCAGCAGAAACCAGGAACTGATGTGGCACAGCTGACAGGGAACCTCTCTCCACATCAGAGGTCCTCAGGATTGAATCTAGGTGATTCCTAAAGGGGAAAAAATGAGAAGGCAAAAAAAAAAAAAAAAAAGAGAGAGAAATAGATACAGAAGATCACCACAGCGAATGAACACAGATAGCAAAAACAATGGGGGGCCGGGGAGGGGAAGAGGGAAGAGAGAAAATAAAAAATTAATTTTAAAAATGAAAATTTTTTAAAAAATTAGGAAATAAATATATATGGTTAAAATCCAAAAAGGAATATAAGTATACTATAAAATTTTCCTTCCATTCCTGTACCCAGCCACCCAGTTCCCCTCCCTAGAGGCAACTACTCTTATTGGTTTCTTTATCTTTCTAGAGTTTAAATACTTCTTAGGAACTTGTTCAAATGTAGAATCTTAGCCCTCACCCAGATATCCTGAAGCAGAAGTTGCATCTCAACTAGATCCTTAGGTGAGTGCTGTATACACTGAAGCTCAGAAATTACTCTTGGTACAATCTTCTTTACAAATGAAGTGTGGCTCTGCAAGAAGCCAGTGGAGAGCTAATACTAGAAACCAGAGCTTTTAATTCCTCGTTCGGTGCATTTTCTAAAACGCCAAAATGGTGGCCAGATAATTTGTTGTATTGTTTTATGCATTTTCTTCACCATTGGCTTTGGAGGCAGACATAACTGGGCTCAAGCCCCTAACTTTACCAATGGCACATAACAGGTTATTACACTTCCTATTGCTACTATTATTTTTAACAATGGAATTAATAGCATTTGTCCTTGTACCCGATTATAGCTTCAAAGCAATATTTTCACAGCTTTTTAGAGGAAGACGTTGAGAGTTTGCGGCAAAGGCGAACTGAGACCCTTCTATCACAACGTACGACTGGTCTCCAAGATCCCAGCCTGAGCGGGAGCCTGTGCGGATACCAGGACCCTTGGTCACTGGCCCAGAATTTATGGAGTTTTGGTTTTAATTAGTATTGAAGGAATCACAAGAGAAAGGCGCCACCTCTGTTTTGCACGATAGAATTTTGGCACGAAACTGGGAAGAGAATCATTAGGCCGGTGAGCGGCAGTGGGAGAGCGACAACCAGGTCCGGCGGAAACCGCTAATGGAACCGTTAATTTCCGCTCTTCCTTTATTCTTGGCCCTTGTACATTATTATCTTTCAGCCTTCCTCCTTTTCGCTTAAGATGATTTTTCTTTTTTTTTTCTCTTTTGTTTGCATTCTTACATATGTACGAGGACATTTTATGTAAAAATAGGAGTATTTCTGGAGTGACGTTTTCCTAGAGACCGGAAGTAATTGTGGCGCCCCGGTAGCCCCTTCATCGCTCCCGCGATGCCTTGTGGGAGTTGTGGTCCCGGAGCGGGTAAAATGCCACCTGGTCGGGAAGAGACTGGGCGATTTTTTGGGCCTTTTACCTTTGAAATTGGGGTTCTAACCTTCCACGTCTTGCTGTCCAAAGAGCTTGAACTCTGATTTCAAGCTTTCACGTGCTTTCTTCTATATGCTTTGGTGTGTTTTTAAAGTTTTCTTCGCTGAACATGTGTAAATAAAGCAAATATTTGTTCTTTTAAAATACTAGAAAGAAAAAGAACCTAAAAAATCCCAACAAATACTAGAAAGCACACAGAAGAAAACAAAAATGAGTGATGCTAACATTAACTTTTGCAAACAGTTCAGAAATATGTAAAACAAAATGAGAAGTCTCCCTTTTGTCCCTGCCAGTTCCTTCCCCTGAAAATAAATCCTGGTAACCCTGCTTTTGGGGTAACAGAAAAAAGTTGCAAGTGGAAATGTGCATAGTATTAAAAAGCACACAAAGTACATAATACTGTAGTATTCTGTCCCTTTTTCATTTGGTAATGCGTCTTAGAGATCTTTCCATTCCTGCACATAAAGACCTATCTTACTCCCTTTTTAATAGCTGTATAGTAATTCATCCTGTGCCTACCATGATTTATTTATCGACAGCTCTTTTCTCCACTGCCTTGACAGACATTTTAGTTTTCACTTTTTGTCTTTGCAAATATGCTGCAACAAACCACCTTGAACATATTTTGGTGCATATACATAGTAAATTCCTAGAAACAAAATTGCCCCAAAGGGTATGTGCTTTATAAAGGTTGACAAATACTACCTGTAGGAGAAAATACGGCTTTTCTGGGACACGGAGACTGATTGACCATTAGCAAAGAATTTATTTATTGAGAAGCTCTCCCAACGGAGGGGGTCTGAAGAGCAGACTTCTGGGGTTCTGAAGAGAGACTTCAGCCCACTCCTGGAAGGGGGGGCGACTTGAATTCATACAGAACTTTCCTAGGCGGTGAAATGATAGTTAGTGGGAGGGGGTTGAGGGTGTCCATGGCTTCTTGGAAGGCCCAAACAAATGTTTCTTTTGATCTGTAGGGTTTTAAAAACGGGTTTGTAAATAGTGAAGGTTTCAGTCTCCATCTCCCTCTGATATGCAGGTAGAGGTAGTAAAGATCTCCATCTCCCTCTGATATGCAGATGGTGAAGATCTCTATCTCCCTTTACTCAGGTCTCCACAGGGTTCCTTTGTTTAACCTGTGGGAAAGTGCCACACGGGGGAGGGGGTTTACCTTTTTTCCAATGCATATCAGGAGAGACTGAGGTACAGCTTGTTAATTATTGTAAACCTCTAACATTCCTAACTCTCTCTCTCTCTCCCCCCCCTCCCCCTCTCTCCCTTTCCCCCTCTCTCCCTCTCTCTCCCTCTCTCCCTCCCTCCCTCCCCCTCGGTATTGGGATGTAAGGTTCTGGGCAGGATGGGAGGGTAAGGGGATTTGGGGTGTTGGCTCTGTCTGGCTACTTCCTGCTGTCAAGGGGCAGAGAAAAGGAGTTTCTTTCCATCCTGTACTGTGGACTGTGGTTTCAGGTCCCGCAGGGGTTGATATCGTTGTGATGTGGGCTATGAGTAGGAGGCCCTTTGTCTCTTCGGAGCTAACTTAAGCTGTCTGTGCTGACTTGTAGGTGTGGGACAGTAAGAGGCTGCAGTCCTGCCCTTGGTAACCATGGCAACGACTCCAGTCCTGGGAGGCAATTTAGCAATGCAAACTCTATATACATACCAGTCAGTCCAGGGAAACTCTGACTTAAGGGAACTTTGGACTTGGCCTCGAATGGGAAATATAATATAGCCTGTGCATAAATTTAAAATCATCTAATTCTGTATCCAAGTGTGCCTACTCTCTAGAAATCCAGTTAAGTGATAAGGGCTTTAAATGTTCAGAAAGGGGAAACGGACTTTGGCCCAGTGGTTAGGGCGTCCGTCTACCATATGGGAGGTCCGCGGTTCAAACCTCGGGCCTCCTTGACCCGTGTGGAGCTGGCCCATGCGCAGTGCTGATGCGCGCAAGGAGTGCCGCCCCACGCAAGGGTGTCCCCCGCGTGAGGGAGCCCCACGCGCAAGGAGTGCGCCCGTGAGGAGAGCCGCCCAGCGTGAAAAGAAAGAGCAGCCTGCCCAGGAATGGCACCGCCCACACTTCCCGTGCCGCTGACGACAACAGAAGCGGACAAAGAGACAAGACGCAGCAAATAGACACCAAGAACAGACAACGGGGGGGATTAAATGAATAAATAAATAAATCTTAAAAAAAAAATGTTCAGAAAGGATGTAAGACTGAATGTGTGTATTCAAGGTTGCATCCAGACGGAACGTGAGCAAGATGCTAATCAAGCTCACCTGAGGTGTGGGTGATATGTTAGTTCAAAACCTACCTGGTACTCAGGCAAAGACTTAACTAACAAAGAAAGTAGTTTTCTTTGATAAAAGCACCATTTGACTCCTCACCCTGTATAAAAGGAACTTGAAAATCTTGTTGGAGGCTTGGGTTTGAAACTGAAAGCTCCCAAGTCCGCCGGCTGTCAATAAGTCATTTTTCCTTCTCAGAATCATTCCTGAGTCCTGGCCTTTCTATATGCAAATAATTGAACCTCTGTCAAGTTCTACAACAGTTGTTAATGGAGCAGAAGGACGCCGTTTATGTATTTCTGGTTATTGACTATGACTTGGACAAGAAACTGTAAGAGATAAGGACCAAAAAGAAGCAGCAGCAATACTATTAATAATGATGTTATAATGGGTAAAAAGATTGATTATATGGGTGAAGAAAAATAAAAAAGGAATGAGAATAACCATGACTAATTTCCATAATTATTTCAGATATTCTGAATGATTTTTATATATTTTTTTAAGACTTTAAGATTTTTTTATCTGACCAGTTCAGTTAATGTGAAAACAATAAGTTTTATTTATGATTGCACAGATACCTAGTACATCCTGTTGGATTAGGGACAGGGGTGGGGGTTTGGGGTTATTTGTTATCTGTTATTGGGGCAGGGGAGGCCTGAAATTCCCAACTCTTTTTGATATGGTTGGGTGGAGAAGGAGAGCAGGAAGGTGTTGTGGGATTTAGTTACTCTTTTTTTTTTTTTTTTTTGGTGCTGAGATGTTTTGGCTTCTGGCTTGGTGGCTGGCACGATATTTTTGTAGCAGGAAAAGATCATGTACATGATTATGGGTGACATTTTGGATGGCTGTCTGGATAAACTGAGTTATTGCATGGAAGATGTGTGGACCTGCTGATAGGAGGAGAATGAGAGTTATAATTGTTGTAAGGATAGGAATTAATTAGGAAATTTAGGGTTGGCTGTGAGTTTATCGCCTCCAGGAGTCTGAGGAGAAGGAATAAGAAGATTATACATTCAGCATTAAACAATGGCATTAATGGTTGACAGTGAAATTACATGATTTGATGGGTTTATACACTTAAGAGTTTTAGCTGGAATAGGAGACTTTAGATTATTAACTGTGGTTTTATAAAAGTGTTTTTGAGTGATTTTTTATGGATTTAAGATTTTCAAACAGCAGAGCTGCATAGACCAGTACGGTGATTAAAACACACACATTGTTTCCAGTTTATATAGTTTGTTTTTTTTTTTTCTCCCTTCCCCCCCGTTGTCTGTTTTCTGTGTCTTTTTGCTGCGTCTTGTTTCTTTGTCCGCTTCTGTTGTCGTCAGCGGCACGGGAAGTGTGGGCGGCGCCATTCCTGGGCAGGCTGCTCCCTCCTTCGCGCTGGGCGGCTCTCCTTATGGGCTCACTCCTTGCGCGTGGGGCTCCCCTACGCGGGGGGCACCCCTGTGTGGCACGGCACTCCTTGCGCGCATCAGCACTGCACTTAGGCCAGCTCCACACGGGTCAGGGAGGCCCAGGGCTTGAACCGCGGACCTCCCATGTGGTAGACGGACGCCCTAACCACTGGGCCAAAGTCCGTTTCCCTATATAGTTTGAATTATTATTATTACCCTTTTTGGGCTTGGAGCAGCTGGCACTTTAATTTGTAATTTATACTTAGTCCACTGTAAGGGTTCAGTTACAAGGGTATATGAGTTCCATTGCAGTGCCTGCAGCACTGAAAGCATACCTTGCCCCTTCTGAGAGAGAGAGAGGGGACGGATGTAATTCACTTGCCATTGTGGTATTGGAGTCTGTTTGTTTCATTCAGTGAGTAATTGTCACAGTCATTGGAGTGAGTACGATGGACACAAGTGGGTGATGTTCATGAGCTGCTGGTGAGTGACAGGCAGTTGGAACTGCTGAATTAGGCACCACAAGGTCTGGTATCCTTCAGGTTTGCCTTTTCGGTGGAGCCACTCTGCTGTTTTTGGGTTTCAGTAGTATGGCTCTGGATCTTTGTGAGAGCATCTGCCTTAACAGTCCCAAGAGAGATGTTAGAGGAGGGGGCAGGGACATGATAGACCTGTCACTGCTGGCAGGCGTTCTAGATGTTCTTCCACAGATTTCTCTTTTTTAGAGGGTAGCTTACAACAGTTCATTGTTCTTGTTTTGCACTTTGGTTTCTTCTTGCAATTGTGACTAAAACTTAAGTGGTATTTGTTTAGAAAGTTGCCTTTGCCACAAACCCCACCCAAAGCCAATACTGGTACTGGCTACATCCAATTTACAGGTTAAGATCCACCCTCTTACTGCTTGAGCCTGTGTTATTGTTTTAAAAGTAGCCTGCTGGGGGGCTCTCATTTCCATGCACAACTTTTTCTGATTAGCACATATAATGGTTTTAATATTTGAGTTAAATGAGGGATGAAGGGTTTTCAGTATCCCAATAATATGAGAAAACATACTTTTTCAGTTACAACATAGGGTACAGTTTTTTGTTTTACTTAACTAAATACCATTTAAGAATGTGACAGACAGTCAGGACTTTGTAGCTTGTCCTAATCGTTTACCTATCTCAGGCTCTTAAGATTAACCAGTTGTTTTATTTTAGGACAAAATTACTATCTTTTTCCTTAACAATAAAACTCATTGTATATACTTTACATACATAAGTTATTAAAATGATTTTGGAAACTTTTAAAGCAAATTTTTACAACATGAAACTATCATGATTAAATTAATTAGCAGGTATTTTATTTTAGCAATGCAGAAAAAGAACTTTTCTTATTATTTTATGAAAACTTAAGATTTCCGATGGAATTAAAATAATTTTTTCCTCTTACCACTGTACCATACAGATTGAGATAACTTTAATCATCAATTCAGTTTTTGTTTAATAATGATTTTTTGTAATTAGCTATTTGAATATTTCAGTTTAAGCAATGCTTTACAAACTTTTTATAACTATTCATAACCACATAGAGTATAGTTACTTCATTTCAAGACAAACTCTGCCTTCACAGAACACATTCCCTTACTCAGTGCTACCACAATACCTTTTACAACTTGCCATCTGCAAAACAAAACATCATTTTACATACTTTCATTCTGATTTTATGAAAACCAGCCATCTTATCTTAGGACAAAACACACTTTTTGAACAAACTTAGAAACTTTTTATTTCTTTCAATACCTTACATTTTATTCTGTGAAGAAAAATAAACTTCATTTTAATTTAGGCAAGAACCATCTTTTAGGAAGAGATTTGTAGTAATTTTATCAGTTAAGACTTACAATATTCATTACTCATACCTTTTTATTAATTAAATGCTTGTTTAATTTTTGGCCATTTGAATAGAGCTCTTGTAGGAATTAATATTACCATCCGGAGGTATTAAAATATATACTGGCACTGAACAAACAGACAAACACAAAAAGAGTTATGGCATATGGACAGAAACATAAAGTTCATTAATTTGACTCATAATTTTTACTCCTTTGGTATGGGTATTTTACTGCCTTTAAGGTTTTTTGGAATCAGTGTTGCTTGTAATATGCAACTTTGTTTTTGGAAACAGGTTTACTACTAATCAGCAACAGTTAGGAATATTTGAGCATGATAAATGCAGTTAAACTTTAACAGTTTAGATAGACAGATATTTAGCACATATATTTTAGATTATTGCTTTTTAGGAATATACTTAGGAGTCAGCTGAAATCTTACTTGTAAGAGGCGAGCAATTGTAGGTTAAGGAAGATTATTAGGGACAGCTGGATATTGGTAAGATGTGAGGAATCAGAGCAATAGGATCTGAGAAAGTGTTTGATTTGGGAAAGAAGGGGATGTGTTTTCTGTCTCAGCCACTCCTAGAGAGGGAGGACAGGAGCTGGGTAAGGAGTCCGGAGAATGTGGAGCTGGGCTGGAGAATGGATGGTGGGTAGGGGGAAGGGAGCAGTTTTACAGGGAGATGTGGGGAAACTGGAGGAGGATAGAGTAAGTTGGGGTGCTGATGAGGCATATGGCAGTAGAGGAGGGACGTGATCAGAGAGATCTGAGTTGGAAGAAGGGTTTTCTGTGTATGGATGGCAAGGAGGGGTGGGGAGAGGAGGCAAGCTCCAGCTCCAGTACCTGTTTGAGGAGGGGAGAGAGTAGGGGTGGAAGGCGGTGAGGACCAGAGGGGGAAGAGGGGGTGTTAGTGGATGTGATGTCTGAGGAATATATGGAAGAAGTGCAGGGGGAGTCTGATCAGTTGGATCAAAGTCGAGTGGGGGGCAGAAAGGAGGAAGAAGTAAGCATTTGAAGAGGTTTTTGGTGTAAAAGAATAGGCTTGACAGAGGGAGGGGTGGATACAAAGATGAGAGAAGGCTTGAGCGTAAGGAATCTTGCATGTCTGCCACTGGTTTGGATAAAGTTTTTTAAGTTTTTTGAGAACTTGGGAATTAAAAGTGCATTGATTTTCATTGTCCAATTGGTATTGTGGCCACACAGAAAATGAGTTTTTTAGGTCTGATGTTTCCTTCCGGGTACAGAGTTTTAAGGTTATGAAGGAGACAGCCCAGATGTATGGATTTTTGGGGGGCCAAAATTGAATTCCCCATTTTTGGTGGCTGAGGTGAAACTAAGGATCACTAGAACAGAGGAGATTATGAATGAGACAGGTGTCCTCGAATCAGTTAGATATCTCCAAGGAAACGGAGCCAAGGGGTTTCTTCCCACAAGGATGCAGGCATACCGCCACCGTGGCCCTTGGGGAATGGTGAGGATCCTGACCTAGTGCTAGGTTTTTCCAGTGGGTTGTCCTGGACAACAGAAAAGGAAAGAGAGAGACACAGCAGGATCCTCCGGCGGAGAAATCCTTAACTCACCCAGCCAAGATTAGATGTCCGGTGTTGGATGGAAGCTCAGCCGTGGCAGAGGGAAGACTCCTCACTAGTCAGTCAGACTCAACATGGCCCCAGTCCCGGGTTTCAGCACCATATGGTTGGAGAAAATACAGCTCTTACTGGGACACAGAGACTGATTGACCATAAGCAAAGAATTTATTTATTGAGAAGCTCTCCCAACGGAGGGGGTCTGAAGAGCAGACTTCAATCCCCCCACCAGCATGGTAGGGGTCTGAAGAGAGACTTCAGCCCACTCCTGGAAGGGGGGGACTTGAATTCATACAGAACTTTCCTAGGTGGGGAAATGATAGTTAGTGGGAGGGGGTTGAGGGTGTCCATGGCTTCTTGGAATGCTGCAGGAACAAATGTTTCTTTTGATCTGTAGGGTTTTAAAAAAGGGTTTGTAAATAATGAAGGTTTCTGTCTCATCTCCCTCTGATATGCAGGTAGAGGTAGTAAAGATCTCCATCTCCCTCTGATATGCAGATGGTGAAGATCTCTATCTCCCTTTAATCCTGTCTCAACAGGGTTCCTTCGTTTAACTGTGGGAAAGTGCCACACGGGGGAGGGGGTTTACCTTTTTTCCAGTGCATATCAGGAGAAACTGAGGTACAGTTTGTTTATTATTGCAAACCTCTAACACTACCAAATTGTCAAATTATACCAATTTACATCCCACAAACAATATATGAAAGTGTTATTTCCTCACACCTGCTGTAGCATTGGGTGTTATTAAAAATTTTTGCTAATCTGAGAGGTAAACAACTTTATCTTTCTTTGATCTGCAATTTCACAATAATGAGTGAAGTTACACTCCTCTTCATATGTTTATTGGCCATTTACATTTCTGACAATGAGTCATATTCTTGGCCCAATTTTCTATTGGTTTTTCATTTTTCTTATTGATTTATCTGCATTTATTGTTAATTAAAGAAGCTAGCTTTTTTCTGTTTTTCCCCATGCATTAATTGCCTTCTGACTTTGCTTCTGTAGTTTTTGGACTCACAAATGTCTTTAATTTTTTCATTTGTTTGTTTTTAGGAAGTACCATAGATCGAACCTGAGACCTGGTACATGGGAAGCAGGTGCTCAATCACTTGAGCTACATCCACTATCCTCCTTAATTTTTTTTCCCATTCAATTGTATTTATTTATTTATTTATTTAGTCTTTATTTATTTTTTTAATGTCTCCTTAAGTTTTAAGTACTAAGTAGTAAGTTAATTTCTTTTGTATGGTTTCTGGCTTCTTTGATTTCCTGTGATTTATTTTGGTATAAGGAGGAATGGCTTTGACTTTATCTTTTATCATTTCTCCAAAAGATTAGACTGTGTTACCAACATGATTTTTGTTACCTTTATAATTAGAAGGAAAATCCCAATAAATATAAAAATATACCTACCATGAGATGCTGAGGCAGGGTTGAATGTTAGTTTTGGGGAAAAGAGCAAAAATACATAAGTGACACTCTTTTGAGGCATCTGCTCGTTTTGTATTATTGTTTTTTCTGAACAAAACCCAAGAAAGATTACTAGTATTGATTAAAATAAATAATAGAAAGTTTCCCAATCAATAGACAACTTAAAAAAAGAGAAAAAAATAAAAATGATTTTGAAACCTAAGAATGATTAAAGTAGAATTCTCAAATTAAGGGAGTGTTATATGTGCTCAAAGATAAGGTAAGATTTTTCCTTTAGGGAAAAAGGTAGATACCTCATATTCGTAATGTTATAAAGATTCTCATACAATAGAAAAAAAAATGTTCCTAAATTAATATCATTTTATACAATATATGATTCACAATTTTTAGGTTTAACTAAATTTTAAAAGTTATATAAGAGGACATTTGATCATTTTATATATCTGTATAACTAAATAATAAACGTTAAATATTTTAAGTAGGTATTTGACTATTATATACACACGTTAATATATAACATAGACATCTATGGCCCCAAACTTATTTTTTGGGATCATCTCTGGTGAAATTTAGAATTGCCTCGTAATGATATATATATATGTCTTTGCCACATATGATATATCCTTGTCATTTTCCTACTGTTTGCTACTGTTTGATCAAGGTCTCAGTGTGGATATAGCAGTCCAATACTTTACCTTTTTTTTTTTTTAATTTTTTTATTTTTTATTGACTTTGTAATAATATTACATTAAAAATATATATGTGAGGTCCCATTCAACCCCATCCCCCCACTCCCCCTCTCCCCCCCCCAACAACACTCGTTCCCATCATCATGACACATCCATTGGATTTTGTAAGTACATCTTTGGGCACCTCTGCACCTCATATACATTGGTTCACATCATAGCCCATACTCTCCTCCATTCCATCCAGTGGGCCCTGTGAGGATTTACAATGTCCGGTGATTGCCTCTGAAGTACCATCCAGGGCAGCTCCATGTCCCAAAGACGCCTCCACCTCTCATCTCTTCCTGCCTTTCCCCATACCCTTCGTCCACTATGTCCACTTTTCCCATTCCAATGCCACCTCTTCTATGTGGACATTGGATTGGTTGTGTCCATTGCACCTCTATGTCAAGAGGAGGGTCAGAGTCCACCTGGATGTTGGATGCAATCCTCCCATTTTCAGTTGTAATCACTCTAGGCTCCATGGTGTGGTGGTTGTCCTTCTTCAACTCCATCTTAGCTGAGTGTGGTAAGTCCAATAAATCAGATTGTAGGTGCTGGAGTCTGTTGAGGCTCAGGATCTGGCTATCACATTGTCAGTCCAGAGATTCAAATCCCCTAAATATATCTTAAACCCCAACATTAACTGCACCTCCAGCACATTGGCATGAAAGTCTTATGAAGGGAGATCCCATCTGAGTCCAGATTCATCACACATAAACACCATTTCCAAAGAGGGGCCATCTGCCCTGGTAGTTAACCCCATCGGCCATGACCATAACTCCCGATGGTCTCTTTAGCCCTCAAAGGAACCAATATCTGGGGGTTGTATCTGCTTTATCTGTCTCTCTGACTCTGCTCAGTTGTGCATGAGGGCAAACCTTCTGCCAGCCTCCAGACTCTTTTTTAGAAACTCGTAGCCATATAAACTCATTTCTCCTTTCCATTTCCCCCTTACTTTAGGTCAAACAGCATTTTAAAGTCATGGTATTTTATGTAGACATGGATATTCTGCTGATCCGCATTGAACCTTCCGTATAAGGTCATTTTCCAGTTGCATCATCAGTTGGTAGTTGATAGTGGTCCCTCGTTGCCAGGGAGGCTCATCCCCGGGTGTCATGTCCCACGCTGGGGGGAAGGCATTGCATTTACATGCTGAGTTTGGCTTCGAGACTGGCCACATTTGAGTAACATGAAGGCTGACAGGAGGAAATTCCCAGGCACAAAGTTGTTCTAGGCCTTGTTCTTATTTTGGGTTTATCAGCTCACAAGCATCCAATACTTTACCTTAAAAGAAGTTCTGAGTATAAACATTTTTTTAAAAGATTTATTTATTTATTTCCCCCCTTGTGGCTTGTTCCTTTCTTTGCTGTCTCTTCTCTGTGTCCATTCACTGCACGTTCCTTCTGTATCTGCTTGTCTCCCTTTGTTGGGTCATCTTGCTGTGCCAGCTCTCTGTGGCACACAGGTCGTCAGCTCTCTACAGCGCATGGGCCAGCTTGCCTTTACAAGGAGGCCCCGGGACATGAACCCAGGGCCTCCCATATGGTAGATGGGAGCCCAACTGATTGAGCCACAGCCATTTCCCATAAACATTGTTTTAGTTTGCTGGGCTGCCAAAAGTAATATACCAGAAATGGGTTGGCTCTTACAATGGGGATTTTTTTTTAAAGATTTATTTTTTATTTATATTCTCTCCCTTTCCCCCTTTCCCCCCTTCCCACCTTCCTCCTTTCCCCCCTAATTGTGTGCTCTCTGTGTCCATTCACTGTGTGTTCTTCTGTGTCTGCTTGTATTCTTGTCAGTGGCATCGGGAATCTGTGTCTCGTTTTGTTGCGTCATCTTGCTGCGTCAGCTCTCCATGTGTGCGGTGCCACTACTGGGCAGGCTGCACTTTTTTCACGTGGGACAGCTCTCCTTATGGGGCACACTCCTTGTGCATGGGGCTCCTCTATGCAGGGGACACCCCTGTGTGACATGGCACTCCTTGCATGCATCGGCACTGTGCTTGGGCCAGCTCCACATGGGTCAGGAGGCCCTGGGTTTGAACCCTGGATCTTTTGTGTGGTAGGCAGATGCTCTATCTGTTGAGCCAAATCCGCTTCCCTACAATGGGGATTTATTAGTTTATAAGCTTTCAGTTCTGAGGCTGAGAAAAATATCCAAATCAATACATCGTCAGATAATGTTTTCTTCCTGGAGACTGGCTGCCAACAATCTTGGACTCCTCTGTCACATGGCAAGGCAATGGTGGCATCTGCTGTTTACTTCCTTCTCCTCCAGCTTTCATTGCTTTCATCTTTTGACTTCTGTGGCTTTTTCTAAGCTTCTTGCTTCTGTGGCTCTCTCTCTCTTTCTCCCCCTATTCATCCCATTTATAAAGGACTCCAGTAAGAGGATTAAGACCAACCCTGGGCCATGTCTTAATTGAAGAAACCTAACCAAAAGGTCCTACTTACAATAGGTTTATATCCACAGGATTGGATTAACTTTAAGAACATGCTTTTCTGGGGGCCATACAGTGTCAAACCATCACAAGCATCTTTAAGAAAAATGGTAAAAAAAAAAAAAAAAGGTTAGAAACAGCTATAATGCTTCACCATGTTTGCATCTGGGCAGGGGGTAATGAGGATCAGGGTTTCTGTTTTTTTCTTTTTATTATAAACTTTGGAATACCATTGTCTCTAAAAACAAAACCCAAATTCCTGAGTATATGTAACACTGATATAAGCAAAAATGTAAAAATAGGAATGTGAAGTTTGTATTAATTTCGATAATAAGGAAAACATGAAAACTATCTGGTTGAGCACTTCCTTTTGAGATTTTTTTTCTCTATGATTATAAAATTGTACTGATGCATTTTCACTAAGGACCTGTCAAAATTATTATTAAAAAAATGGGAAGCTGATGTGGCTCAGTGGTTGAGTGCCAGCTTCCCACATACAAGGTCCCAGGTTCAATCCTTAGCCCCCGTACCTCAAAAAAACAAACAACACTCAAAGCCTTGAAACAAGATGGCAAAGAGGTTTTTACTGAATTCTGACAGTAAGAATAAATGCAGAGATGGCAAAATAAGGAAAACAAGAAGTAATGGTCTACAAACCTGTGATATCACAGTACAAAGAACAACCTCCCTGGGTGTTTATTGATTACTGTTAAGGATCAGAAATATATTTGAAATAGCCTGTATTCATATCAGTGTTGAAATGTGTGTATAGTTTGGGCATGCTCACATTGACCTTGCTATATTTTCAGGTAGTCTGGAATTGAAGTTTTTAAATTGCCTCATTATTGTGGATATTTCACTCCACTCTCTGAGGTCTTTCTCGCCAACTCTTGAAGTTGTTCCTAAGGGTGCTGTGGGTTGAGGAACACTAAGTGGGGAGGAGTCCTTCAAAGCCAAACGGTCAGAAAGGTAGACCATAGTTTGGTAAAGAATAGGATAGATAGTACAACATAATGTTGTTGTAGTCTATTCTCCAGGAATATCTAATTTTAATGGTATTAAAGGAAGATATGAATATTTTTAGTGATTTTATTCTCTAACATACATTATACTTAGGTGGTGTTTTAGTTTCTTTGGCTGCTCAAGCAAATACCATGGAATGGGTTGGCTTAAACAATGGAGATTTATTAGCTCTTGGTTTTGAAGCTGGAAAAAAAGCTCTTATCAAGTTATCATCAAGGTGATGCTTTCTCCCTGAAGACTGTGGCATTCTGGGACTGGCTGCCCACGATCCTTGGTCCTTAGCTTTTCTTTCACATAGCAGTGCACGTGGCAGCCTTTCTTGGCCTCTCCTTTCTCTCTGGGTTTCATTGAATTTCAGCCTCTGGCAGCTTACTGTGACTTTCTCTCTTTCTGAATTTCATTTCAGTTATAAAGGACTCCAGTAATAGGATTAAGATCATCTTTTTTTTTTTTTTTAAGATTTAATTTTTATATATTACCCCCCCCAACCCTGTTGTCTGCTCTCTGTGTCCATTTGCTGTGTGTTCTTCTGTGTCTACCTGCATTCTTGTCAGTGGCACCATGAATCTGTGTCTCTTTTTGTTGTGTCATCTTGCTATGTCAACTCTCCATGTATGCAGTGCCATTCCTGGGCAGGTTGTGCTTTTTTTGTGTGGGGTGGCTCTCCTTTCAGGGTGCACTCCTTGCATGTGGGGCTACCCCTGCGTGGCATGGCACTCCTTGAGCACATCAGCATTGCATGTGGGCCAGCTCATCACAGAGGTCTGGAGGCCCTGGGTTTGAACCCTGGACCTCCCATGTGGTAGGTGGATGCTCTATCAGTTGAGCCACATCTGCTTCTGTAAGATCCATCTTGACTGAGTTGGCCCACACCTTACCTGAAGTAACCTCATCAAAAGGTCCGACTTATAATGGGTCTACTCCCACAGGAATGGATTAAATTTAAGAACATGTTTTCCTGGGGTATATACAGCTCCAAACCACCCCAGATGGAATAATAATTTTGGTTAAACTCAGTTACAGGAGGTAGAAGATGAAAGGAATTACCATAAAGTTCTTTGAAAAACAAACAAACCCTAATTTAAGGGCATCATGTACAAATGTACAGAGAGTAGGTGTTCAGTAAATCCTTACTGACTTACATATATTAACTTTCTCTACTAAAATATGTGCCAACATGAGTGAAAAGAACCTAAGAGCAGGGATATTCACTGCAGAATTGTTTGTACAGGCTGAACATTGGAAATGCTGGCAGTAAGGGACTGATTAAATAAAATATGGTATATCCAAGGTGGAACTTTATACAACTGTTTAAAGAATGAGACAATTTTTGTGAGAGAGAACAAAGAACTCCAGGATTCAGAAGTGTGTATATGGTATACTACTATTCGAGTTTACTAGGCTGCTCAAAGCAAATACCATGAAATGGGTCAGGTTAAACAATGGGAATTTATTCACTCACCGTTTTGAGGTAGGGAAAACCTGCAAATCAAGGAGTCATCAAGGTAATGCTTTCTTCCAGAGGCCCAGATGCTGGCACTCTTTGGCTACTGTAACCTAGCAAGGTACATGGCAGTGTCTGCTGGGTTTTGTTGCTTTCAGCTTTTGTCTCTCATGGCTTTTTCTCCATCTGTCTGAGTTTCATTCTGCTTATTAAGGACTCCAGTAATAGGATTAAGACGCTTCTGATTATGTTGGGCCAACCCTTAACTGAAGTAATCTCATCAAAAGATCCTATTTCTAATAGGTTCACACCCACAGGAATGGATTAGGTTTAAGAGCATGTTTTCTGGGGTTCATACAGCTTCCAACCACCATAGCTACTGTTTGAATGTAGATCAAAGAATATATAAATGCATCGAATGACTCTGCAAACATAGAACTAATAGCAGTAGCTTCCCCTGGGGAAAACTGGTGGCTGGAAGGTTAAGGGTAGAATAGACTTACCATTCATTGGCTGCCCTTTTGCACCTTAAAAAGTTTTGTAATATGTGTAGGTAGTACCCACTAAAAAAATAAAATAAAATTTTGAATCAAAGTGGGCCTAATTCTCAAAGTGACAGTTAAACCAAATTCATCATTATTTCTAGCTCTTCCTTCCAAATTTGCACATAGCTGTGAGATTAATCTTTTCAAAACTCCACTTTTAACATGTTACTCACATTCTCAAGAACTTACAAGGGTTCCCAGTTGCCACGACACTGGTTCAGTCTCCTTCCATCTGATTATCAAGGCTCTCCACATTCTTGCGCTAGGTCCCCCCTTTAATACTAATCTTAAAGGCTTTTCTCCCCAACACACCCTGTTCCAAAGTCATTTTCCTCACCTTTGCCTGAATATGTTACAGATATTTTCATCTCTCTATGGTGGCTTAGGCATTTTATTCCTCCTCCTTTCCATGTATTTTGTGAATGATTCTATAAATTCTTCTTAGGGAAGTGGCTGTGGCTCAAACAGTTGAGCCCCTGTTTGTCATATGGAGGACCCAGATTCGATCCCTGGGACCTTCTGGTAAAAAAAAAAAAGAAAAGAAAAAAGTCATCCCAGACCTGCGCAGCATGGTGAGGTGTGGGCGCCCATGCAGCGAAGTGATGCACCAAAAACACAAGAAAAAAATTCTTCTTAAAACTTTTCTCAGAGGGAGTGGATGTGGCTTGAGCAGTTGCGTGCCTGTCTCCCACGTGGGAGGCCCTTAGTTCAGTTATCAGTGCCTCCTAGAGAAGACAGGCTGACAACAAGCAGACAGTGAGCAAAAACGAGTGGACAACAAGTAAAAAAAAAAAGAGCAGACAATGAGCAAAAACAACTAGTAAGACAATGAGCAAATAACCAGCAGACAATGAGAAAAAACAAATGAGTAGGGAGTGGATGTGGCTCAAGCAGTTGGGCGTCCGCCTCCCACATGGGAGGTTTGGTTCCCGGTGCCTCCTAAAGTAAAAAAAAAGCAGGCAGGCAATGAGCAGACAATGAGCAAAAACACAAACAGACGGACAACGAGTGCAAACAACAAGCAAAAACAGTGTGCTAAAAAACAGTGGGAAAAAAACAACAAGGAAACAGATGAGGGAGCCATCTCCGGGTAGAGGTGAATTTTCCTCAGAATCACACATTTTAACGTTTGTTTATGTGATGTGCTAAAATTTCATATGGATTAATCTTATGTCCTTGTCTTAGTTTTTCAACTGCTAAAACAAATACCATACAAAGTGTTGGCTTAAATAATGGGAATTTATTGGCCTATGGTTTTGGGCCTGGAGGTCCAAAATCAAGATGTCAGCAAGGCGATGCTTTTGTCCTCAAAACTGTGATGTTCTGGGACTGTCTGCCAGCAGTGCTTGGGTTCCTGGGCTTTCCCATCACGTGGCGATATCCTCTCCTTTCTCTACTGTGTTTGGTTGCCTTCCAGCTATTTGCTTCTCCCCTTGGCTTTTTTCTCCCATGTGCAATTTCTTTTGCTTATAAGGCCTTCAGCCCTGTTGGAGTAAGGCCCTCTCTCACTCAGTTGGGCAGGGTTCATTTCATTCTTCTTTGTTAACCCCAGACCACAGTGTTAGCTTTGAAGGATGAGTTAATTAGCTAGTTAAAGAACCAAGGTAGAGTGTGCAAAAAAACAAAACCGACCCAAGAATAAATCTGTAAATTGGGCTTTCTGAATTGTCGTCTCTACTAAGTCAGAAAATTGCCACATTAAGTTTGGCATTTCACAGTTTCCAGTGACTTGTTTTTTAATTGTTCTTGTTTTTTGTTACAAGAATTATATATATTTATCTTAGCAAATATAGATAGATGAGTAACAAGGAATAAAATAGAAATTACCTGTGACCCCATTACCTAGTGATGACTTTTTAAAACTGAGGTATAACTTATACCCAGTGAAGTGCATAGTGCATACTGTTTTATAACCTTTTTCACTTAACAAAAGAGTGTGAACATTTTTCAAAACATTAAATACTTTTTTACATCTTTTTAAAGGACCACATTGTATACTACTTTATAAGACCATCATTTATATGTTTTTTTGGACATTTGATTCTGTCTAAACTATTTCACTATAATAACTGTGTTTTGATAAAGATAATTATCATTATGCTATATCTATTTTTTTTTACTTGTTTATGTAAACATTTATTTATTTGTTCTTTACAAATATTTGGTGAGTGCCTACTTGGCATTATGTGAGGCAAATACATTAGGAAAAAAGACAAAAGGGTCTGTGTCTCATCGAACTTACATTCCAGCGAGTGCATAGGGAGTGGGGTGGGCAGGGAAGAAAGGCCAAAAAGTAAACAAATGAATGAAAATGAAGAAAGGTTGTTGTAATAAGGATTATGTATTAGCTATTTACTGCTGCCTAACAAACCACCCCAAAACTTCGTGGCTCAACAGCACTACCATTTATATCCTCATAACTCTGCTGTTTGACCTGGGCTCAGCAGGGTGGTTCTTTTGCTGGTCTCTTCTGAGGTCAGTCACAGCCTCTACTGGCATCTGGCGGCTCCACTGGGACTGGAGGATTTCAGATGGCCTCACCCACACACCCGGGGCGGCGGTCTCCACATGGTCTCTGTTATCCAACCGCCCAGCCTGAGGCCTTCCTTCCTAGTAAAAGGGTTCTGAGAGGCATAGGCAAAGCTGCAAGTCCACTGTGGTCAAGGCTCTGAGACTAGCCGTGTTACCGTCTGCCTAATTCTACTGGCTAAAGTGAGTCACAGGCCAGCCCAGATTCAAAAGATGGGAAAATCAACTTCCATTTCTTGTGCGAGCAACTCTTATGCTGTATCTTTGTGCACATTCTTGATTACGTTTTTGGATAAAGTCTGAGGTATGGAATTACTTAAAGATTGGGCATAATTCTATGACTTTTGATATGCCAGCTTCTATTTCAGAAATGTTTGCCAATTTCTTCTGCTGCCAGCAGTTTATGAGTGCGCCTAGTAAAGTACGCTTTACTAACTTTAATATATGGAATGGGCGAATATGGTTGTTTAGGAAAAGGAGCTTGCAAGCTGCATTGAATAGAGCATGAGTGATGGCTTTACCAAAATTGCTCTCCTAAGCATCTTCCTTTTTGTTCCTCAGGACAACATCAAAGCATTGTCCTGACTTTCTTAGGATGGAGAGAGAGTAAAGGAACAACACATTTCTTTTTTCTTAGTCAGAGTTGTCCAGTCTTCGAAGGAGTACACATCATTTTAAGGCCATCTGTCAGTGATTCTGGTCAGGATTTTGTGATACCTGAGATCCCCAGATACCTTAGGGGGCATTGTGAAATTTTCAAAACAAAAGCAATTGTACTGGGGAGCAGATGTAGCTCAGTGTTTGAGTGCCTGCTTGCCATGTATGAGGTTCCGGGTTTGATCCCCAGTACCTCCAACAAACAAACAGAAGTTAATTGTATTGTATCTTAAAGTTTCATACAGAACTTTTAACGACAAAGGATATATAATGAGGGATTAGTAAAATGGTGATTCAGGGCTTTTCCTTTGTTCTCTTCAGGAATGAACCCTTAAAAAGACTATTTGTAGGTAAATAAGAAAGTATTTTTTCCCAAGGTGATAAATCCCAGGCCTTAGCTGCATTTCCCAGGACCACAGAGCACTGAAACCCATCCTCTGGCCTCACCCTCACCTAGACCATACTTCTGAGCCGCGAGAGAGCCCACCCAGGAGAAATGACACAGAGATCCAACCTGGGTCATCATACAGTTCTCATTGTCACTGTCCTATTTTATTTCCTCAGTAGCACAAATTATTATTTTAAATGACCTTGTTTGTTTGCACGTTTGTCTATCTTCCTCCATCAGCAGGTAGCTCTGTAAGGGCGGAGACTTTGCCTTGTTTACCACCCCCTTCCCTGTAACCAAGCTGTGGACCAAATAGGCCTTCAATAAATTGTTGAACGAATAAGTTATCAAATGAATGAATAATTTGCCAACCTACTCCATTTCTTTTCTTTCTACTTAGAAAATTATCCATTACTCATATTTAACAAACGTTAAGATTTTACCATATTGCTTCAAATTTTCTTCTCTCTCTTAAAAGAAAAAGATAAAAAGATGTAAGAGCTGGAAAGAAGGTTAATTTGGGAGATTATAAAAATGGGCAGTCCTTCTTTATTAACCCATAAGAGAAATGGTTCATTTGCATCACTATAGAAATTTAAACTACAGATCCCAGACAGCTCTGCAAGAGTTAGGCACGTGGTATATTCTTTTCTCATCTGTAAACAGCCAATGAAAGGTTGAGTTTACAAAGGGCTGGGATGACATCTGGGTGTATTGACTGTGGCCAGCCTGAAATCTGCTTATTGCCGTTGGGAACGTGCTGCTGAAAATCAGATTTAAAAAGGCTTTTCCTGCTCATTTGCAGCTCATTGTGCCTCTTGATTCAGAGGGAAGAAAAGCTAGTTCAGTAGTCCAAATGGATGCAATACTGAATTACAAGTCAGAAGATAGTGAAGATTACTACATTTTACTGGGATGTGATGAACTTTCTTCGGTAAGACAGTGGTTAATACTGCTTTTATTTTACACAAAAGTATTTCAAGTTTTCATAAAAGGTTTTAAACTTCGAATTTTTAATCATACTGCCTAAAAACCTAATCTTGTATTATTTTAAAGCACTTTTGGCTCAGAGAAAGGTAAGGATTTAAATGTCTGTTGAGCCCTATACTTAAATAATGTCTTATTGTAATTTTATAAATGTTTCTGATTAAATATGTGTATTCTGGCACATGGCCATATACTCTATTTCCTACCTGAAATTTTATCATAATTGCTATTGGCTGTGTTTCATGGTATAGATAGGCTTTATCTTTATTATGGTAACTGGCACCATAATTAAAATGAAATATAATTTTCTAGCAATTATGATTTTAAATATTAAATATGTATTTTTATGTGAGCAGTTAAATTGGGAACCAAGAAACATCCTTTTATGTTATTATCTTAAATTATATGGTAGAAATTACTTCTTAAAAGTGTAGCTTCTGAAACAAAATGTGAAAACCTCTGTAGTTGTTTACTTGATCTGTAATGGAATCATTTTGTTGGAATGCTTTCTCAAACAACTAGGTTGTAGAACATTTTTAAAGTATGGAAAACTCACTTATAATTTTACCACTCAAGGGGTTATACTATGAATATTTTTACATATTCATCTCCAGCCTTTTCCTATATATTTTTTGAGACATGTTTGAGAGAATATTAGATATACTTTAAAAAAATATATATATATATACTTTTGATCCCTGCTTTTTACACATTAACATTATAACAATCATTTCTCTGTGCTATTTTTTTGGTCTTTATTTATTTTTTTAATGTTACATTTAAAAAATATGAGGTTCCCATATACCCGTCACCCCCCACTCCGTGCTATTAAGCACTCTTCCCATACATATTTTAACGGTTGCATAATATTTCATTTTATTGTTGTACCACACTTGAATTACTCTCTTATTGTTAAACATTTAGTTTAGTTTCAGTTTTTCAATATTTTAAATACTGGTGAGATGAACATGAAATATGAGAACTCAATATTTTATTATTAAATGCCTTATTTATTATTAAAATATAATTATTAATATTTAAAGTAAAATATTTCAATGTTTATCCTTGTTTCAGAAAGGCATGAGTTCAGGAATAAAATTAACTCAGTTTTGTTTAGAGACTTGGTTGCAATATTAGACACACAGGATTAAAATTTCTATCTTCATCACAATGAAGAAGGTATATTATATAACTTGAAGTTAAAAAAAAAGAACAGGTTTTAATGCTTTTTTAGTTGCATATTTCTGCTCTAGAATAATATGCTGCTCTTGTTTTCTTTGGTGGTGATTTGCTTATAGCAGGTGAGAAAGGTTGTTACCATTTTATACTTCTGTAATTCATACTTGGATTATATTGTTGCCAAATAATTCTTAAAGGAACTATTTAAAGTCAAAGGAAAATAATTTAACTTGATAAGTTTTAAATTTTCAACTTAAAATATTTTCATGCTATGTTATAAAGATAGTTCTCTCTCCATAATAAATATCTTGACCAGTTAATCAGTCTTTTGTAGTTATGTTACTATCTTTTTGGTCTACAAAGAAGAAGGATTAGTTCTGGATAAATTCACAAAACCGATCCCATTGTTTTTTTATATAGTTTATAACACTTTCATTTCATGGCTACCAGTTAAATTGTACTTCTTTGCATATATTGTGGCTTATATTAAACGGAAAATGAAAGCATTGTCTTAGCACTCCTTTTTCTGGACATATTACTGAGAAGTTTTTTCTTCTCAGGAGTTTTTGAAAAAATCATCCTTCACAAACTGAAACAACAATCATGTCTATAAGCAAAGAAACTAATTCCCTCCTTTATATACATGGCATACATAAACCACGGGAGGTTTTCCATGCTATTGAGAAGAAAACAAAGAGACCCATTTTAAATGAATTTATCAGTTTGATCACAAGTCAGTCAGCCATATCTTCCTGTATCACATTTTACACAAAAGCACAGGCTATAAAACCCTCTAAAGCCTTCACTAATGCTGACACCACACACTAGGGATATAAGTCATTCTCCCTGGCTTGGGCCTTTTTTGATTTTTGGTCAGTATTTGTGAAGCATTGACAAGAAAACTTCATGTAAACATGTTGGACTTGAACACTGAACACAATGCTGGATAAATGGAAACATCCATTTTTTTTCTCCCTACTCCTCTTTCTTCATTGCTCTGGATTTAGAGCAAGTTGTTTCTCATTTTTGTGCTTGTGGTTGTGTTTTCACAGTGTTACTTGCGCTTAGAACTGGTCATATCCTGTAGCTTATGTTCTTTTTAGAAATGTTTTATTTTTAAATAATTTTTTACTTAAAGAATGGTTGCAAAAATAGTACAGAGATTTCGTGTATACCCTTCACCCAGCTTCCCTTAGTAATAATACATCATACCTAATCATAGTACAATTAACAAAACCAGTAATTAACATTGGAATGATGTTAACTTATCCAGGGGTCAGCAAACATTTTCTGTAAAGGGCCAGACAGGCTGGGCCAGGCCTAGGGTGAAACAAGGCGGACGTGTAGGATGCAAAATACAAGGAGGCACTTACTCTCAGGGGTGTGCAAATGCAGAAACCTGAGAAAATGCCTCATTAAATTTTGCATCCCAAGGGCCCTGCTTGCCTCATCTTAGTCCTGGTCCTGAGATAATACAATTTTTAGGCTTTGCAGGCCTTATGGTCTTTGTCACAACTATTCATTTTTGCCATTGTGAGAATACAGCCATAGGTAATATATAACTGAATGACTATGACTGTGTTCCAATAAAACTATTTAAAAACAGGCTGTGGGCCAGAGTTTGTCCAACCCTGAGCAAAACTATAGGTCATATTCTAATTTTTTTTTTTTCAAACTAACATACTTTTTGTTGTTCCATGAGCCAAGCCAGAATCCCATATTCCATTTAGTTGTTAGGTCCCCTTAGTCTCTTCCAATATGACAGTTTCTCATTCTAAATTTGTCTTTTATGACTTTCACAGTTTTTAAGAGTACTGGTCAATTATTTTATAGAATGACCATCAATTTAGGTCTGTCTGATGTTTTCTCATGAGTAAATTGAGGTCATGTATTTTTGGAAAGAATACCACAGAAGTGATGCTGTGCCTTTCTCAGGGTGTCATATCGGGCACATGATGTTGATGTGTCTTATTGACTTTGATCCCTTAGCTAAGGTGGTATCTGCCAGGTTTTTCCACTGTAGAGTCACTATTTTTCCTTTCGTAATTAGTAAATATTTTGGGGGAGATACTTTGAGACTATCCTGCAACTGATTTTAACATCCTTTGGTGGATCTTGACTCCAACTGTTATTACTATGATATTTGCCTAGTGGAGACTTTCTGTTTTCCTCATTACTTTTACATTTATTAATTGAAGTTCTTCTTTAAAGAAAAACTCTCCCCTCTCCTACATTTGTTTATTTATCCAATATTCATTTCTATAGCTATGGATTAGTGGATAGTTACTGTATTTTATTTACTATAATCCAATACCGTTGTTTATTTTGCATCTAAAATTGTTTCTATAACTCATTTTTAAATTGCTTATTATTTGATTAGAATGACGTAGAAATAATCTCTCATGGATTTTATTATGGAGATGTTACTAATATTCTGGAGTTTTGTAGGAAAAAATCCAGTTTCAAAATAAATGAATGGAAGTGAGAGATACTAATTAGCCCATTTATTAAAACGAGTCTTCTCTTTTCCGAAGCATATTCTGTGGCATATAAATTTCCAGACTTGAAGTCAGTTCTCTCTCTTTAATGAGTAAACCACAATTTTCAGAAAGCTCCTATGAAACTACTCATGTTACTTGGAGAACACCTGTCAGTCTATAATGAAAATTTTACTAAATTCTTACTTAACTTGGTTCCAGTACTAAAAGTGATGCAGGAAGAAACAAAGCAAAACATATAGAAAGGGTGAGATGTGCTGCCAATGTCTAAGGACTTGCCATCCAGTTGAGGAGCCAAAGTGAATACACAGGAAACAATTTGAGAACAATTCAGTACAATGCTTTGTGGTAGTCTATAAGTGCAACAGGAACTAAAGAAAGAACATCTGAAAAGACTTCAGAGAAGAAATGGGATTTGATAGAATCTTACTAGAGGGTCATAATTTAGACAGAAGGCAAAATTTGTGTGGCTAGGGAAAGTTGGAGCAGACCCATGGAAGAGGGAATCCCACTGTACATTGTATTTTCTTGCACAGAATAAGTTATTGTGCTAATAGGTTACAGGAGAGACGTGTTCGTTGTTTTGTCTCTTTAAATATATTTTTATTACAGAAGTTGTGAATTTACAAAACAGTCGTGCACATGTGTAGAATTCCCATACAAATCCCCTTTGCTAACACACCACACTGTGGGGGTACATTTGTTACAGGTTATGAGATAATATTGTCAGATCATTACCACCAGCCATGGTCCACAGTGTACATTTGGCACATTTTTTTCCATACCTTCCCATTATCACAGTACATCTTTAGCATTAAAAAAAAAAAATTCTCTCCCCTCCCCCATCCCACCCTGGTTGTCTGTTCTCTGTGTCTATTTGCTGCGTCTTCTTTGTCCGCTTCTGTTGTTGTCAGCGGCACAGGAATCTGTGTTTCTTTTGTTGCATCATCTTGCTGTGTCAGCTCTTCGTGTGTGCGGCACCATTACTGGGCAGGGCGGCTCTCCTCACGGGGCACACTCCTTGTGCATGGGGCTCCCCTATGTGGGGGACACCCCAGTGTGGCACGGCACTCCTTGCGTGCATCAGCACTGCACATGGGCAAGCTGCACATGGGTCAAGGAGGCCCGGGGTTTGAACTGCGGACCTCCCATGTGGTAGACGGACGCCCTAACCACTGGGCCAAGTCCGCCACCCATCTTTAGCATTGATGCGAGAATATTACAGTATTGCTGTTAACCACAGTCCATAGGTCATACCAATTGTATTTTTCCCATGCTTTTCCACATTCCTACCACCCTGCAATAGTGACATACATCCATTCTAGCTAACAAGAAGGACAGTCGTGCATTTGTACCATCAACCACAATTCTCATCCACCTCTGGGAGGAGAGATTTTTAAAAAAAATATTTATTTTTTATTTATTTCTCTCCCCTGGCGCACCCCCCCCCCCATTGTCTGCTCTCTGTATCCATTTGCTGTGTCTTCTTCTGTGTCTGCCTGCAGTCTTGTCAGCGGCACCGGGAATCTGTGTCTCTTTTTTATTGCCTCATCTTGCTGTGCCAGCTCTCCGTGTGTGTGGCACCACTCCTGGGCAGGCTGCACTTTTTTTTGCATGGGGCGGCTCTCCTTGCGGGGTGCACTCCTTGTGCATGGGGCTCCCCTATGCGGGGGACACCCCTGCGTGGCATAGCATTCCTTGTGCACATCAGCACTGCGCATGGGCCAGCTCAACACGCATGGGCCAGGAGGCCCTGGGTTTGAACCCTGGACCTCCTATGTGGTAGGTGGACACTCTATCAGTTGAGCCAAATCTGCTTCCTGAGATGTGTTTTTCCGTTTTAAAATTTAAGTTCTAAAATTAATTCATGTTCAAACTAGAAAATGTCGAGTACAAAGAAGAAGCAAAGAAAAAGATGTTAATCAAAATGCTTAACTTTTGGGAGTGGAACATATGCATGTCATTTATTTATGCATGTTTTCAATATCTATGTATGTATAAGTACAAACATATATGTGTATATACTTATATGTGTATTTGGATATGTGTTTGGAGTCAGACTGCCTAGATTCAAATCCTGGCTCTTCCACTTACTAGGTGTGTAACACTGGGAAAATTACTTAACTTCTCTGTCTCAGTTGCCTAATCTGCAAATATGGAAATAATAATAGTACCCACCTCAAAGAGTTGTGGGGATTGAATGACATACTACATGTAAAGTGCTTAGAATAATGCCTGACACAGAGTGAGTCACAATAACTTTTGACTATTGTTATCATCATTCTCTACATCTATACATATATGTTACATAATCCTTTTGAGGTAAAACATAGATTTATATTACATATAATGCTTGTAGCTTACCTTTTCTCACAGAAATATATAAAATTTCTTATGTCGTTAAGAGTCTTCTACCCGCGTGGAGCTGGCCCATGCACAGTGCTGATGCGCGCAAGGAGTGCCGTGCCACGCAGGGGTGTCCCCGTGCTGGGGAGCCCCACGCACAAGGAGTACGCCTCGTAAGGAGAGCCGCCCAGCGCGAAAGAAAGTGCAGCCTGCCCAGGAATGGCGCCACCCACAGGGAGAGCTGACACAAGATGACACAACAAAAAGAAACACAGATTCAAGTGCCGCTAACAACAACAGAAGCAGACAAAGAAGACGCAGCAAATAGACACAGAGAACAGACAACCGGGGTGGGGGAAGAAGGGAGAGAAATAAATAAGTCTTTAAAAAAATTCTTCATAAAAAAAAGTCTTCTACAAGATGATTTTTAAAAAAGATTTATTTACTTTTATTTCTCTCCCCTTCCCCTTCCCCAGTTGTCTGCTTTCTGTGTCCACTCACTGCGTACTCCTCTTTGTCTACCTGCAGTCTTGTCAGTGGCACCTGGAATCTGTGTCTTGCCCTGTTGCATCATCTTGCTGCACCAGCTCTCTGTGCGTGCGGTGCCACTTCTGGGCAGGCTGCACTCTCCTCGCGCTGGGCTGCTCTCCCTACGGGGTGCACCCCCATGCGAGGGCCTCCCCTACACGGGGGACACCCCTGTGTGGCACGGCACTCCCCATGTGGATCAGCACTGCCTGTGGGCCAGCTCACCACATGGGTCAGGAGGCCCCTGGGTTTGAACCCTGGACCTCCCACGTGGTAGGCAGATGCTCTCTCAGCTGAGCCACATTGGCTTGCCTCTTTATTTTTTAATGTAACATTTTGTGTGATCTATGTATCTTTTAAAAATAAATAAAAAATATACTAAAAAGAAAAAAAAACATATATATATATATATATATATATGAATATGTATGTCACTGTGTAGAAAAGGGTCTAGAAGGATATAACCTATTATCTTGGGGGAAAGAAGGTAAAAGGGCCTTCACTTTTTACCCTGTAATGATAGAACATTTTCCAAAGAGTGTGTATTCATAAATTACTTGTTAATTTAAAAATGCTTTCTACTAGGCTCTAGAATATTTAATATTTTAAAATTTAAAAGTAAACATAACACTCAGTTTTCTTTGTTATTGAGGCATGTTATGGTGACTGATAATTAAAGGGAGTACCTAGGAAGAGGAAACAAAAAATCTATCTCTCCCTGTTATTCCAAGGTATTCTCAGTATAAGTTTAACAAGGAAAAGAATAGACTCATTAATCTGGGCAGATTTATACCTATGCATATCTAATATAGTCTGGCTTTTATTGTAAAAATCAAGACTTTTTTAGGAGAATTGATTAAAGATGACATAGAGCTGATAAGAATGTGTTTCTCCCATGATTCTTTTTTTTTTTTAAAAGATTTATCTTATTTATTTCTCTCCCCTTCCCCCTGTTGTCTGCTCTCTGTGTCCATTCGCTGTGTGCTCTGCATCTGTTTGTCTTATCCGGTGGCACTGGGAAACTGCATCTCTTTTTTGTTGTGTCATCATGTCATCTTGCTGCATCAGCTTTCTATGTGTGCGGTGCCACTCCTGGGTGGGCTGTGCTTTTTTCACATGAGACAGCTCTCCTTGCGGGCACACTTCTTGCATGTGGGGCACGGCATTCTTTGTGTGTGGCAGCACTGTGCATGGGACAGCTTGTCACACAGGTCAGGAGGCCCTGGGGATCGAACCCTGGACCCTCCATTTGATAGACAGATGCTCTATCAGTTGAGCCACATCCGCTGCCCTCTCCCATGAATCTTATGACATGAATATTGAGTTGAGCTGCTTGAGAATTCATTTCTCAAACAAGGTAATTTGCTTTTGTTAATTGGTGGATAATAAATATGAAACCTGATAATAGTTTTCTAAACCTGAAGAATTCAGCCATATGCAACAGTGATTGGGATGATGGGATTTGAAGTGTGACTGCTTAGTTTGAAAAAACTGAAACAACTTTTTTAGAAACTAACTGAATGACTTTCAGCAAGTTACTTATCCACTGACATTTAATAGTAGCTACTATTATTGAGTTCTTACTATGATCAGACTTTGTATTATGTGCTTTACACATATTACTCATCTAATGTAAACATGAGGCACCTGAGGCACATGGAAATTAGGTAATCTGGCCAAAGCCACGCGACTGAACTGGAGTTTAACTCCAAGCAATCATATTCCAGAACCACCATTGTCTCTTGCTGCTGTCATTGCAATTATGATTATTAAATCCTAGTCTTGATAATTCATGATAATAGGGATTAGATGGGTAAGTGAAATCAAATCAAATCATAGATAGTCTTCAAACCTCATTTTAGTTTGGGCTGGGTTTTCTGTTTTCCCAGTCAAAATCTCTAAGCAAACTGCTAAATGATTATGAAATTACTGTATCAGGCAATTGTGAAATTCTTATAAAAAATGAAAAGAACCAAAAGGCAGGAGGAGTTATATAATGGATAACTTATAAACTAGACAGCCATCTCTGAATAGTGAACAGTAACTAAGTATCTTAAGAAAAGTTCAAATATGTGAACACAACACTTAGACGAAAACTATATGACCATTTGGAACATTTAAATCTCTTGAGCCCACAGATGTCTTGGATCACCATTTTAATGCAGTAGCAAGTTAAATTATCACAGGTCACTATTTGAATAAAGCTTTTATTGACTGCTTTCTGAATTTTATTATTGAGGACGTTATTTCTTAGATGAAAATGCTAAAATAGGAAGCGGATGTGGCTCAAGCAGTTGAGCGCCTGCCTCCCACATGGGAGGTCCTGGGTTCAGTTCATTGCATCCTGAAAAATAAAAATGGACAACAAGCAAAACAAACAAAAAATCAACTCAAGGACGCTGATGTGTCTCAGTGGTTGAGTGCCAGCTTCCCACACACGAGGTCTGGAGTTCAATCCCCGCCCCTAGTACCTCAAACAAAAAACAAACAAAAAGCACAATACAGCAAACAAACAAACAAAACACACACTAAAATAGAAATACAAGGATAAGATTTGAAATTTGGATTGATCATGGCTGTTTTGGGGAGGACTGATGTCCAGGTTCCTCCATCATACCATTTAAGTTGGACTTCTTATTTTAAACATTGATTTTTGTTTTAGGTTGAACAAATCTTGGCAGAATTTAAGATCAGAGCCCTGGAATGTCACCCTGACAAGCATCCTGAAAACTCCAAAGCTGGCAAGTATCTAATAACTATTTCTCAAGAAAATGCATAGCATTTGGAACCCAAACGCCGTTGAATATAACAATTTTTTTTCTGTGTATTTTTCTTTCTTTCAGTGTCAAAGGGTGCTTTTGCACTACTGGATGGTGGGGGCTGGAGGAGGTCTGTGGAATATGTGTGGGGTCTTTTCTAATAGCAGTGATTTACCATCCATTTTTCTTTCTGCTATAATGTTTCATGATTTAAAATTTGTCCAGCTTATGCTTTATTTCACCATCTATCAAGTGTGTTATGTAACCAGGTGGTTGTTTACTGAGAACCTTACTGTGTTTTCTTCATTTTGGGGGGCCTTGAAAATGCCCACATATAAAACTGTGTATGATAATATATTCATACTTTTATTTCCTCTATTATTTAAATACGCTTATGTTGATCCTTCTGAAAAAATTGTAAAACCAGTAACTTTTCCTCAACCTGGCTCTCTCCTGCTCCTCTCCTTCAGAGCCAGACTTGTTGACAAGACCACAGTTGGTGTCTCTGCTTCTTCCTTCCCAGTTTTCAGTTTACCCCAATTTGACTTCCTCTCCACCTTTCTCAGAAAAGACATTTATAAAACTTACCAAGGACTTCCTTGCTGCCAAAACCTATGGTTACTTTTTAGTTCTCTTCCCTGATCTGCATGAGAATTTGGCGCTGTTGACCATTTCCTTCTTGTAAAACTCTTCTGCCAGGTTCACGTGTATTCCAGGTTTTCCTCCAGCCTCTAGGGCTGCTCTTTCTCCGTCTGCTTTGGGATCCTGCTCTGCAGTACTTTGACTGCAGGGCTACAGCTTCCGCCCCACTTTCCTTTTAGAGTCTTGTCCAAGCCCATGACTTCCATCATCAACTTTTTGTTAATGGCTCTGAGATCTATCCTTAACCCATCTCGCTCTTCATCGTCAGATTTAGAGTTTCAACTGCTTCTTGGAAATCTGCATTTAGAGGCATTTCAAAGTCATTTTATGAAAAACTGGATTCATTATTTTTCTCTCACCCCCTCTAAAACCTTGCTCCTTTTCCTGTGTTTCCCCATCTTGATGAATGGCACCACCACTCTCTCAGTTGCCCAAGAAGAAACCCTGTCTCTTTCCTCTCTCTCACCCCCTCCATCTGGTTGATTACCAAGTGCTGTTGATTTGTCTTCCAAATCTCTCTCCAGTGTGTCCTCTTCCCTCCATCCTCACTGCCACTACTGTAGGTAAACCACCACCATTTCATGCCTGGATCCCTACAGCAAGAGGTCCTTTAATTGGTTCGGACTGCAGATAGTGATCTTTCTTTTTTATTTATGAAAAAAAAGTACTGAATGTATACAAAAAGATAAAAAGAATACTACAACAAACACCTATGTACATATCACCCAGCTTAAAACTTTAGCAATTCAGTTGAAGCCTCTTGTGTGTTTTTAACCTGATTTTATCCTCACAGTAGGTAATGTTATCTTCTTTTTAAAAAAGCAGTTATATGGAGATATATTCACATACCAGAAATCTATCCAAAGTATAATCAATGGCTTTTAGTATAATCACAGTGTTTTGTATTCATCACCACAAAATTTTTTAGAATAATTTCAGGTAATGTTATCTTAAATTTAAAGATTTTCATTTCTATACCTTTCTACATATGTTTATTATATGCATATAGTATGTCATGGTATCATATGTGTATATATATATATGATTCTTCTAAAATGAAAATATTAAGACCTGTCAATAGCTCCACATTGCACAAATGATAAAATCCAAAATCCTCTTTATTAAAATTTTTTTTCCTTGACTTAAGTCTCTATTAATTTTCTCTAGAAATCACTGATTCCTTTAGTTTGCTGAAACTAGTCCTTTCAATATACAAAATCATCTTTTGTTAAAAATTCAACTATTACTTTTGTTCATTTGTTTTTCCCCTTTTTTATTAAGGTGCAATTTATTTACAGTAAAGTGCACACTGGGAAGCAGATGTGGCTCAAGCGATTAGGCTCCTGTCTACCGTATGGGAGGTCCAGGGTTCAATTTTTGGGGCCTCCTGGTGAAGGTGAGCTGGCCCACACAGAGTGCTGGCCCATGCAGCAAACTGGTCTGAGCAGAGTGCTGGCTCATGCAGGAGTGCTGGCTGTGGAGAGCTGGTGCAGCAAGATGACACAACAAAAAGAGACACAGAGAGACAACAAGAGACACAGCAGATGAGGGAGCTGAAGTGGCAAAAGAGATTGAGCCTCTTTCTCCCACTCCGGAAGGTCCCAGGATCAGTTCCCAGTCCTGCCTATAGAGAAGACAAGCAGACACAGAAGAATGCACCGTGAAAGGACACAGAGCAGACAATGGAGTGGGGGGTGGGGGGTGTGAGGGATAAAAACAAATAAACCTTTAAAGTTCCCAAAACATAAGTGTAAGCTTGATAAATTGTGCATATGTATAATCAGTTTAACCGCTGCTCAGATCAAGATATAGAATATTTTTAGTACCCCAGCAATCTACCTTTGTATCTGCTTAACAGTCCCCACGTCGTCGTTGTCCCCCCTACCCCCTTTTTTTTGGTGGTACTAGGGTTTATTGGGCTGTGCCTTAGTACAGGCACGGTGCTCTTGATGTAAAAAACCTGGACATTCTGCCAATTCTTCTTTTTTTTTTTAAATTTATTTCCCCTTCACCCACCACCCCCAGTTGTCTGCTCTCTATGTCCATTTGCTGTATGTTCTTCTGTGCCCACTTGTATTCTTGTCAGTGGCACCAAGAATCTGTGTCTCTTTTTGTTGTGTCATCTTGCTGTGTCAGCTCTCCGCGTGTGTGGTGCCACTCCTGGGCAGGCTGCACTTTTTTTGCGTGGGGTGGCTCTCCCTATGGGGCGTACTCCTTGCGCGTGGGGCTCCCCTACCCGGGAGACACCCCTGCATGGCACGGCTCTCCTTGCGCGCATCAGTACTGCACATGATCCAGCTCACCACATGGGTCTGGAGGCCCTGAGTTTGAACCCTGGGTCTCCCATGTGATAGGCCTACGCTCTGCTTCCTGTCTGCCAGTTTTTGCGCAGTGATACCAGGAAGTTGACAGCCAGGAGGATGTCGTACATGAGCTCATTGTTTGTCATCTTCACATGAACAACAGTCACAGCCAGACACAGCACCTTCTTTATCTGGAATTTAATTGTAGACTTCACCTCATCGACCTTGGGTGCCATATTCTCGTTGTATGTCAGCAGGGAAGGGAACTTGCCAGCCTTGTTCAGGCCTGGGCCCAGGATTTGTGGGATCTGCTTCATCGGAGACTCAGAGGCCAAAAAGTCATCATACTTCTTGTCCAGTTTCTTGACCAGCTTTTTAACTCTTGTCCCGTTTCTTTAGTGCCTCGATGTCCCTATGGGGGACATCCCCAGCCTTGGGCTCTGCACGGCGCTGCTGCTCCCCGAGAACACACAGAACTTGGGGTGGGGAGTGGACTTAAGACTGAAGGTGCCCAACAAAGGTTTGTCCTTCTGAGGGTCCTAGTTCTTCAAGTTGACCTGTAATGCCACCGTGTTCCAAAAACTTCCCGTGCGTGCACGGATTCCCGACCAGACTCACCACACCCCATCGTAAAGGGTGTGGCGAGTGGCTTTGCTGCTCCTTCCAAGCTCCGCAGGAACCGGAAAGGACCCCCCACCCCCTTTTTATTCCATCTCTATCACCATAGATTAGTTTTGCCTATTGAATTTCAGGTGGAATCATATGGTATGCATTCTTTTTTGTGTGGTTTCTTCAGCTCGACATTATGTCTATGATATTCATCCACATTGTTGTGGAACCATTGTTTAGTCTCCCTTTTTCTCCACCACCACGCCTTGAACTCCATGTTCCAGCAATTCAGGACTACTTTGATTCCTTCACAAACCTTGTTCCTTCTACCCTCCATCCCTTCACGCCTGCTTCTCTGCCTGCAACATCCGAGGCCCACACATCCCTGAACTGCATCAGGTCTCACAGCACCCTGTGCTCCTGGCAGCATATGCAGTGCATACCGCTTCCTTGTTACCTGTTCACTTATTCTTCATAGTGGAAGCTAAGACCCCCTACTTGGCTTGTTCCCAGCTGTATAACCCAGTGCCTGCTGCAGAGGACATCTGCTCTATAAATAATTTCTTGAATGAGTGTTTTTGGAAACATACTAGTTACCTTCCCAAATTGGGAGTTAATAGTAAGATAAATGTCCTAGCAAAAAAGTATGAAAATTTGATAAACACTAAAAAATAACCATACCTTGGGTTATTCTTTTACTGGGTTCTTTTTCCGTGACGTGTGACTTTGAGTTGTTTTTTTTTTTCCCCCGACAAACAATTTCTACTTGGGGTTCCTGATGAGTCACTGTGCAATCATTGCTGTTTCTAGTTGTCATAGCGATGGGGTTTCTCATGTACTGGCTATTTCAGAGCTTCTTCTTCAGAGAAACCCTGGACAATCTAAATATTGTTTAAAATGAAAAGGTACACAAACATTGAAATATTCCCTTGTCAGGTTTGCAACTGATAGATGATTTGACCTTTGCATAGAAAATGTTGCTTCCAAACCTATTTAAGCATCTTTTTACTCAATTTGGATTAATATGACTTTCTGAAAATTTAAGTATTCTTTACATACTTCTTAGTTGGTGAAAGATTAAGGTTACTGATAAAAATATTTTAAAATATAAAACAGTCCCCCAAATACTGAATTTTTGCTTGACAAAATTCAGAATACAATAGACAGATTTTGAAACATATTTCATCAAGGTGAAAGACTAGCCTGTAGAGGAATGACAGGTAGGAGAAAGCAAACTTGCGTATATGGTTCACTAAATGTAGTTTCAGCCTTTGCCAATGAAATGACTGATTTATTAGCAAGACAGAGCAGTTGATATGAGCACAGGCTTATCTCTCTGGGTGGCTCCCAGCTCCTACTTTGAGCTAGCTGACCTTAGACAATTTCTCTGAGCCTCAGCATTCTCATAGGTAAGATAGGTAGCCTAGTAGTACATTTACTTTGTAGGTCTGCTGTGAAGACTAAATGGCATGCCTTGTATGTGGGAATGCTCAATGAGTGTTGGTGATTATGATTCAGAGGACTTTTCTTGCTCTTATGCAGTAGGCCAAGATAAAAGTTTACCAAAATTATATAGCTTTTTTGGGGGTAAGTAACCATTAGATCTTTCTCTTTCATTTTCTAAAAAAGAGAAGGGGAGCTCTTTCCCCCTTGCTAACTGCTGTCGTTCAATGTCTCAGAGTTTTTCTATTAAAAATTTTTTTCTATTGCTTTTTTTCCTGCTTAGAATAAAAATAAAATAACAATAATATAATATTCAAATAGAAAGTCTACTCTAATCTCTCACTGCCAAAGAACCACTATTAACAGTTGGTATATTTTCCAACAGATTTTTTTCAAAGCATGTTTTGACATCGTATTATTGTTATATTCCAGGTAATTGTAAATGGCATAAACTTAAAAGGTGGCTATATCAATAAAAATTCTATTGTAGAAATATGAATATAAAAGAACCTCTGTAATTCAAAGTAGACCTAAGAGTTAAATCAGAATGCCTTTCTAAGGTTCCACCATCATTTGCCTGTATAGCTTATAAAATGTGATTTCTATTCCCAGAACGGTAAATGTTTATCTTGTGTGATTCATTTGATTACCTGATACATTAAAGGACAAATATAAACCCAAATTCATTTTTATTAAATGTGGTGAAGAGGATGGAACAAGACAAAGGCCACGTAACAAGAAAGATAAGGCCTCTTTTGCTTTCTGCTTATCAATGGTTGTTGTGGTATTGACATCAGAATAATTCCAAGCAGACGTCTTTCATTCTGGAAACTCAAAAGCGAGGCCACCAGTAAAGTGCAAAAGGACGGTGACTCACAGATAAAAATGTAAATCTTTACAACCCCT
Organism: Dasypus novemcinctus; assembly: GCF_030445035.2. NCBI lineage: Eukaryota > Metazoa > Chordata > Mammalia > Cingulata > Dasypodidae > Dasypus > Dasypus novemcinctus. The sequence goes on along the minus strand of NC_080678.1, from coordinate 76,721,748 downwards.
GCACTAAGGGTAACTGGCAAAGTATATCCGTGGTGATGATTTAATGAAGTTTTTTTTTTTTTTTTAATTTCTTTTGGAAAAAGTGACATCATATTTATACAAAAGGACATTTACACTGATCATCAGCAACATTAGTCACAGCTGCTGTGGCAAGATGCTATTTATTTGCTTGTGTGTACCCAGTGCCTTTCAATAGTCAGTGGCTTGTAAGGTACCTGTGCTAGCTCATTTATGGAGCAGGGACCTGGAGGTGTCCTGCTGTATCCTCTGGTTGCTGGGGGTGTACTTGACATGCTGGTGTTGTGGGGAGGGACTCGGAAACAGCAACTCTTTAGTAACTGGGGTGCAGGAGTATTATAGACCTTCACAACTGGTATGGAGGCACAGTATGTGCTGACTGCACATCCCTGGTTTCTTCTATTCTAGAGGGTCTTGCTATTTCCCATGAGGTATTTTAAAGCACTATGAAAGTATTCCCAATGATACCATTAAAATGTTCCTAATGCATGAAATGTTTTGAGGATATGTGTCCTTTCTTTGGTGCTTAAAACTCAGAGCACTATGTAAATCTCTAACTTTACACTCATTCACTCATTCATTCAACAAATACTTTTTGAGCACTTATTATACTGCTCCAGTGCAAGGGATGGAGAGAGAGCAAACAGATATTCTTTGCCCTCATGGGCTGCGGTTTACATTCTGGTAAATGAATATATAATGTCAGACAGTAAATACTATTGAGAAAAATTAACTGGGAGAAGGGGGACAAAGGAATGGATCTGATGGGGATTAGCCATTGTGGTCAGAGAAGTGCTCAAAGAGAAGGCAGCATCTGAGCAGTATCTGAAAGAGGTGAGCCATGTGGGTCCCTGGGGTAGAAGTGTTCTTGGCAGAGAGAAGAGCAAGTGCTAAGGCCTTGGGGCTAGACTCTGCCCGGTGCACTCAAGGAACAAGGAATCCAGTATGACAGGAGCAAAGGGAGGTCTGGGGAAGTAGAAGGAAATGTGGTCAGAGAATAAAGAGAGAGGGTGGAGGCTGGACAGAACATGTCAGGCCTAGCAGCCACGATAAACTGGACTTTATTTTGAAAGAAATGGGAGGTCACTGGAAGTTCTGAGCAGAAAAGTGATGGTATGTGACTTCCTTTTTTTTTTTTTTTTTAATGTGACATTCAGATTTAAACACTCTGAATGCTTTTTGAAAAATGCACTGAAGCAGAGCAGGGAGATCAGTTAAGAAGCTACTATAATAATACAGCCAAGAGAGGATGGTGGCTTGGACCAGGGCGGTGGCTGTGGAAGTGGTAACAAGTAGTCAGAGTTTAGGTATTTTTTGAATGTAGAGCCAATAGGATTTGCAAATGGATTGGAAGTGAGAGGTGAGAGAAAGAAGAGCCAAGGGTGACTTCTCGTGTATAGACTACTAAATGAAGTATTTTCTGACTCCCCAAGCAGAACCAGTCTTGGCTCTATATTTTTATTTATGACGCTGTATTGAAATGATTCGTTAAATGTGGCTGCCTCCTTACTAGACTCTGGATCTTACTGATGAATGATGGAGTTGGATGAGAAAGTGGGGATTAGATGGCAGTACGCTGTGTAGGAAAATGAAAGGGGTAGACTGCTAATGATTAGTGGTTGCCAGGAGTTAGAGGGAATGGGAGAAGAGGGAGTGACTGCTTAAAAGTCAAGGGGTTTCTTTTGGGGGTGATAAAATAAGTTGAAATTTGAGAGTGGTGATAGAGAGCACTGACTGGAAAATGTAGTCTTGGATTAGACTCATGGCTCCACCACTTGAACGTTTGGGAGTTTGATCAAGTTATGTTAATTTCCCTTAGCCTCAGATTCCGTAAAATGGGGATAATGATAATTTCCATCTCATAAATTTGTGAAAAAAAATTGTGATCTATGCCAGGCCTGGCACACCTAGCCCTGAGCCTAGCATAGAGTAGGTGCTTATACATGATAACTGTTGTCAAGACAATACTTTCCATTTATGTTTCTGTCATTGGCCCTTTCACGGATTGTTTTTTGTGTATATCTAGGTATAGTTTTAAAATGATTTTATTTAAAAATTATCATACAGTAAAATTGACTTACTTTTTTGGTACAGAGTTGTATGAATTTTAAAATATATATAGATTCATGTACCTACCACATAATTAGGACACAAAACTGTTCTACCACCTCTAGACATAGATAAGAGCTTTATTGAAATATAATTCACATACCATAGAATTCACCCTTTTAAGGTACACATTTTGATGGTTTTTAGTATATTGACATTGTGCAATCATCACTACTCTCTAATTTCAAAGTGTTTCATCACCCTAAAAAGAAACCCCATGCCTATTAAGCAGTCACCCCCCATTCCCCATGCCTCTTAAACTCTGGCAACCACTAATCATTCGTAGTCACTCCCCGTCCCACCCTGTCCACTAATCTCCTTTCTGTCTCTCTAGATTTGCCTGTTCTGGACATTTCATATAAATAGTCATATGATATGTGGCCTTTTGTGACTAGTTTCTTTTCTATAGCATGATGTTTTCAAGGTTCATCCATGTTGTAGCATGCATCAGTATTTCATGGCTTTTTATGGTCAAATAATATTCCATTGTATGTATGTGTCCCATTTTGTTTATCCATTCATCTGTTGATGAGTTGTTTCTACTTCTTGGCCATTATTCTTGAATAATGCTGCTGTGAACATTCATATACAAGCTTTTGTGTGGACATATGTTTTCAGTTTTCTTGGGAATATACCTAGGATTGGCATCGTTTTGCTATGTTTAATATTTTGAGGAGGGAAGGGGATTTGGCTCAATGGATGGAGCGTCTGCCTACCACATGGGAGGTCCAGGGTTCAAACCCAGGGCTTCCTGGCCCGTGTAGTGAGCTGGCCCATGTGCAGTGCTGATGTGCGCAGGGAGGGCTGTGCCACGAGCCCCACACGCAAGGAGTGCACCCATAAGGAGAGCCGCCCAGCACGAAGGGGGTGCAGCCTGCCCAGGGGTGGTGCCGTACACACGGAGAGCTGACACAGCAAAATGACGCAGCAGAAAGAGAGACACAGATTCCCAGTGCTGTTGATGGGAGTGTGGGCAGACACAGAAGAGCACGCAGCGGGTAGACATAGAGAGCAGACAACTGGGGGTGGGGTGGGGGGTGGGGGCAGAGCGGGGTGGGAAGGGGAGAGAAATTAAAAAGGAAAAAAAATATTTTGAGAAATTACCAACTTTTTAAAAAAATGTCTGCACCATTTTTCAATCCCACTGCCAATATTTTGAGTGTTCCAATTTCTCTGCATCTTCACTGACACTTGTTATTGTCTATCTTTTAATTTTAGTCATCCTAGTGTGTATGGTGTGGTATCTCATTGTGGCTTTGATTTGCGTTTTCCTGATGGCTAATGAGGTTGACCATCTTTTCATATGCTTTTTGGATATCTTCTTTGGAGAAATGTTTATTCAGAGCCTTTTCCCATTTTTAAATTGCCATTTTTGTCTGCCTATTATTGAGTTGTAAGAGTCCTTTATAAATTCAGATATAAGTACCTTTTCAGATCTATGGAGAGATGGACAGCCATAGATCATGCCTATTACTCATGCTGGTGTCATCAGCACTGGGCCCAACCCAGCATGTGGTACACAGCTAGAACTCAGTAAAGGGAGTAGATAAATTATGTGCCAGGTACTTTACAAATATTGTATTGCTTATCCTTAGGATTCATTTTACAAATGAGAAACCTAAAGCTTTGCGAAGTAGACTGGCCCAAGGTCACATAGCTAGTAAGTAGCAGAGTCACGATTCTACTGAGACCATTTTCTTTGTTTTAGAGTTTAAAATGTCCCCCATGAGAGAAGTGCTCATCTTTTGATTTGTTTTCCAGTGGAGACTTTTCAGAAACTGCAGAAGGCAAAGGAGATTCTGACTAATGAAGAGAGTCGAGCCCGCTATGACCATTGGCGAAGGAGTCAGATATCGATCCCATTCCAGCAATGGGAAGCTTTGAGCGACTCAGTGAAAACGGTGGGTTTCTCTCTGCTGAGATTAGACTCATGTAGTAGCTTAAGGAGTCAATATGCAAAAGGAAGGAGAAAACCAAGAAGCCAGTAGAGTCTGGATATAACTCAGTTTCCACAAAATTCTGTGAGGGAAATTCACCATTATAGAAGCAATGGATCTATGCTAGAAGAGCCTGTGACCGTAGTTTTCAATCTCTTTGGCTTTTTGTTTCAGTTTACAGTGTCCCCATTATCATTTATTGCCTTATGAGTTTTGATAAATATGGGTCCCAATTGTTCATATACTGCTGAATTTTGAACATTGTTAATTTATCACCTCCATCTTTTTCATTCAGATGAGCTTGTTCTTTTTCCTAGGCTTATAGATTTCATAAGAAACAGTATATGATTCATCAAAGAAGGTTGTAAATTATTTGTAAATTATTCCTATTAAAAATTCTGGTGAAAGAATTGTTGGATGGATGCAGAGAAACTTTTTAAACCATTGTGTTATCTTCATGTCATTAAAAAAAACTGAATATCAAAATAATCACAATAATTAGTGTTATATATCTATTTTGTTTGTATGTTGACCTTTATATTGTATATAGAAAATGTAATTTTTGAGGTTTCTGCATTCTTTGGCATGATTTATTACTGAGATGCTTTCCAAAGGAACACTTTTCTATGACATGAGATTTCAAATACAGAAGTTACACTTTAGATGAATTTTCGGGGACCTTTGTTAGGATTATTCTATAAAGTAATTCACCTCTCTTAAATTATAGCCCTTCGGGGTTACATTTTGAATTTTCTTCTTAACAGTTTTTATTATAAGAAGACTTGAGCAAATAATTTTTTAACTGATAAAAGGCCTGGTAGTGGTGAGGGAGAATCTTTGAAGGAATGGGGAAGAGCAATGCAAAACTCCCAAAGTAAGCGATTAAAATAACTTTATTTAAAATGTAAACTCCTTTCTCCATCTAGTTTTGGAATGAAGTCTATATTCGTGTGCATTTGTTTAAGGTAGGCTAATTATTTTTGTGGGACTAACCACATTACTGTATATATGCACACACACACAAACTAAAGGGAATCATTCTCCTTTTCTGTCTATACAATGTTCCTTGTTGACAATGACTACATCTATATAACCATATTTGCATTCTCCTAAGTGTGATGCACTGTGACTGCAACTGAACTACTGACTCTTGCTATTCTAATGTCTTTTTAAAAATGATTTATGTATTTATTTAAAATTTTTTTTCTAATGCTTTTTTGGTTTACACTTCATTTTCTTGATGATCTCCTCAATTCTACCACTTAAGTTTTAACCATAAATATCAAGGTAGCTGTGGATTTTTCAAAAACTCTTCTCCAACTCCTTGTTCTAATTTATAATGCCAATGTCTTTCCATTAAATACTAATTTCCTGTTGCCAAACACATCATTTCTGCTTTGGATTTAAATTAACTATGAACTATTTGAGGTCTTGACAATAATTACATTCTGTATCTTGTCTGGCTGCATCATTTATCTGGTCAGCAAAATTGAAGTAGTATGCTAGGCTAGCATTAGGTTTTGGAGTAATTTTTATTAGTGATACAAAAATGAGGTGCATGTCTTTCTGCATCCAATCAGTATTGTCTTTTTTTTTTTTTTCCTCTCACACAGTTTTGTCTGGGCTAACCCTTGTTGTTTTTATTTTTATTTTATTTATTTATCTATTTATTTATTTATTATTTCTCTCCCCTTCCTCGCTCCTCCCACCCCCCCAGTTGTCTGCTCTCTCTGTCCATTTGCTGTGTGTTCTTCTGTGTCCTGCTTGTATTCTTGTTGGCAGCACCCGGAATCTGTGTCTCTTTTTGTTGCATCATTTTTGCTGCGTCAGCTCTCTGTGTGTGTGGTGCCACTCCTGGGCAGGCTGTACCTTTTTCATGCTGGGTGGCTCTCCTTATGGGGCGCACTCCTTGTGTGTGGGGTTCCCCATGCAGGGGACACCCCTGCGTGGCACGGCACTCCTTGCATGCATCAGCACTGTGCGTGAGCCAGCTCGAAATGGGTCAGGAGGCCGTGGGTTTGAACCCTGGACCTCCCATGTGGTAGGCGGATGCCCTATCTGTTGGGCCAAATCCGCTTCTCTCTCTTGTTTTTAACTTGCTTTTTTCCCTCATCCTTAAAGAACTTTGAATCCTTTGTACCAAGTTACACCTGTTTTGTACCTCATTCCATAGACATTCTGTAGCTTGCCTCATTCCTTTCTGTTCTGTTCCTCAAGTGGCTTCTGCATGTAAAAGCCTTACCTCTCTCTATAACATTTCAATTGTTTTCTCTCAGTACATAGTTCAATTGTTATTTTGCTTTCACTCCTCTAGAGAAATTAATAACAATGATCATATTTAGTATTGTTCACCACCTACTAGCTCATTGTCCACCCTCTTTTGTAGCTAAACATTGCTGGGTGTACCATTTAGACAATAAAAAGGTTACAATACTAGAACTTGAAATATGGGTGACATCTATCTAAAACACGCTAACCTGTATGCTCACTTGCCTCATACATTTATAGATTGTTACATCTGATAAAATCCCCACCGTTCACATCGTTAACCATGGGTTTCTGCTTTTTATTTAGTAGAATCCCTCTGGAAGAACAAACATTGGTTGGAAGCAGTGTTAGTCCCAATACCTTCAAGGCAGGACAAATCACAGTGCACGTTCGCAGCATCACACACAGGGTCGTGTCGTGGGGAATCTCCTTTGGGAGAGTTACTCAAATGAGCTGCAGCCTCAGGCGTGGCGCATTTCTCCTGGCCATGAGAGATGACAGCGTAACTGTCCCCCTCCCCACAAAAAACCAAGACTATCACTTCACTAGCCGTTTATTTTACTTTTAGAAGTTCTTCCTGATAGTTTAATTTGTAAAAATATTTCAAAAATTCATCCAGGCCAGTGAATATGTTGGAAATTTTAATTTAGATGCCTGGTATTGGTTAAAAAAAGGGATATGGGGTAAGGGTTTCAGTAAGCAAGGCCTTTGGGATCCTGGGATAAGGAAAACAGAGACCTTTCTAGCTCAAAAAATCTTGGGGAAATTTATCGTTGTCATGACAAACTATTTTACCTCAAGGGATCCAGGGTTTGGATGGCTCTCCCTCTAGCTCCAAAATATGTGGCAGAAATGCTTTAGCACTGCTGTGGGAAAATGGTTACAGCAAAACCACGGGCAAAATAAAATGTTGAAATCAACTCTCATATGCAATTAAAACTGTCCAATGCTACATCAAGTGCTATACATTTTATAAAGACTTAGTAGAAACCCATTTTTGGTGAACTGATTGTTTCTGGGAATGCTTGTTGGGACTGCCAGTCACCCCATGTGGACCCACTTGTCTACTGATTATTTCTGGGTTCCCAGATTGGGCCAGGCACCCTTGGACTAAGTCCAAATGGCCACAGACTACCAGGGAAGCTTCCTCCTACGGCTGTATGGCCACTGTTTTCCCATCCAGATGGGAAACAGTGTGTAATTCAACATTTTCTGAGCCTGTTCAAAAGGCAATCTGTTCTAATTGGATGTTATCCAAAAACAGGTCAGAAATACAGGCAAGTAAAACATTCACTCAGGGTGATCCAGGATAAAAATAGCTAGTCAATTTTGTGTTGTTATTCAGCATTCTGGACCCTTAATTCTTGAATTTTCACAGTCCTGACACCCCAGAAGCTCACCTCTTACATATCTTTGCAATCATAACCACATCTGATTTTTTAAATCTAATTTTTCTAGTAGTACATATATATAATTTTGTCATAGAAAATTTGAAAAACACTAAAAAATACCTAAGAAAAGAAAAAAATAACTTTATAATCCTGCCAGGCAATGATAACCACAGTTAACATTTTGGTGCATTTCCTTGCAGTTTTTTCCCTTTATTTGGTGGTGTGGGAGCTGATTACGTTGAGTGGTGACAGTGCTTGCATTATAGGTGTGGTTCTTGAATCTTGGCGGTGAGTAGGTTGATGAGCCTGTGGATTGGTTGTGTGTGCAGAAGAGGACTCAGGATGATGCTTCTTTATAATTGGGGAGAGATAAAATGAAAACGGGAAGGAGACTTTTCTGATTGGGGTAGGGCAAAGGGCTTGAATATGCCTGTGACTTTACAGTGTGTACAAGGTTATGTTGCCCTTTGACTATATATGTTGTCTCTTTATCTATCTATCTATAGACATATATCTCTATTTCTCTGTATGTTATCAAAATTTTATGTAAATGTATGTACATATATACTTCTATATCTGTAGTTGGATATATCTATCTACCTTTTGGTTAGATCTCAATATGAGATCATGCTGTTCGTGACCATTTTGGTGATTGTTCATTAACATCATAACACCAGCATTTCCCAGTGTTCTTAAAAAATTGCCATGAGCAGATTTATTTTAAAGTATTCCAAGAGGGCATTTCATCTCTTTTTGCATTTTTCCTTCTTGGAGAGTTTTTCTCCTGGCTCCTGCCTGTGAGCCAGTGCTAGTGCCCTAACACAGGTCATAAGGAGCTTTGGTGTCTCTTTAAGCCCCTTAAGATGCTCATGAACTCATGTTGCTCCTCTTCCCCCCCCCCCCGCTGCTCGGGTGAGCTAACTCCCCACGTGCACGTGTGATATTGCCTTCTTCCTCCTCCTGTTGCTTCGCTTAGACTAGTAAATGAAGCGGTGCCCGCAGGCAGGAGCTGGCAGTGCCAGTTTTATAAGATAGTTCAGACTTTCCAGGAAAGGAGCACCTTGAAGATGAGAAGCGAGATGGCCCTTCCTCATGGAGCACGTGTGCAGCAGAGGCGGTTCTCTCTTCCCTTGATGGTGACACAGTTTTTAAATGTCACAACCTCTGAGCTTATTCAATAAGCTTTGAACTTCAGAGAATCAATATTTTGTTTTGTTTTCTTTCCTTTTCTATCTTTTTCAGCACAGGAAAACAATATTCCAGAAATCATAAGAATTAATTCTGGGTTTTAAACTTCCCCCAAATATGTGGCTTGTGGGTTTTCCCTGGGTTTTTGGATAGCAGCACTCATGTGTCACTGTTCAGCAGAGCTTCAGGAGTAGCTTCCTATAATATCCAAATGAAACTTCAAGAAATGGTTATGTTCATTATTTTGGCTGATGTAGGGCTAATGATTCTACTTGAAATATGTACATATTTTAGGTACCTGGGGCCAGGAACTGAACCTGCAACCTCCCATGTGGGAGGCAGGAGCTCAACCACTTGAGCCACATCTGCTCCCCTACTTGGAATATTCATTTTTTAAATTATATTTTTTATTATATATTTTTAAAAGATATTTAGATTACATAAATGTTACATAAAAATATATGGGATTTCCATATGCCCTGCTCCCTATAACGCCCACATTTTCCCACATTAACAACATCCTTCACTGGTGTGGTACATTCATTACAACTGATGAAAACATTTTGGAGCATTGCCACTAAGCATGGATTATAGTTTACCTTGTAGTTTACATTCTCTCCTGCACAATTTTGTAGGTTATGGCAAGGTATGTAATGGCCTATATCTGTTGTTGTAATGTCAGTCAGGACAATCAAGTCCTGAAAATGCCCTATATTTCACCTCTTTTTCCCTCTCCCTGCCCTCAGAACCTCCAGTGGCTGCTGCCTTCACATCCATGATATAATTTCTTCTGTTGCTAGAATCACAAGTTTATAATAGAATACCAGTAAGTCTACTCTAGTCCATTGTTTATTCCCCAATCTGGAGGATTCTGGGATGGTGATGCCCACGCCACCTCTAACTGAGAGGGGACTTTGATCCCATGGAGCAGATGGATGGGACTCTCTTGCTTCCAGTTGTAGACTCTCTGTTCCTTGAGATGGTCATCGTCCATCATCATCTCCTTGTTAGTTGTCCTGGGTGGGTCCAATGAACTGGAGAGTAGGTGTTGCACCTCCATTGAGATTCAGGGCCCAGCTGGTACATGGACAGCCCAAAGATTTTAGTCTCTTGGACATACACCTATCAATCCTAGTACTAATTATAGGTTAAAATAGAAGGGTCAGAAGAGCCATGTTTAGTGAAATCACAGCTGAGTCCAACTCTGCACATGGGGAGCATAAATTCCAAAGCAGGGCCCACTGGCAAGGCATCAAATTCCTGAGCTATCTGCCCTGACATTAGTGTCTGGATGTTTCCAGAGCCCTCATGAGTCCCACTATTTGAGTTAGTGTTTACTTTGGCAGTCAATGAGATCCTGCTGAAACATGCATAAGCATAACCTCTGGAATGATCTCTCAACTCACTTTGAAGTCATAGCCATGTAAACTCATTTGTCTTTGCCTTTTCCCCCTTTTGGTCAAGGTCTTTGTCCAATTGCATTGCCAGTTGGTGCTTGGTACTCAGTGCCAGGGTTTACTATACCCTGTGTCAGTGACACAACAAACTCTTAATCTCTTTTCCTCACTCTGCATTCATCCATCCATCCATCTATCCATCCAATTTTTAAATTGTTTAATGGATAATACATATACCACACACAAAATGAAAAAGGTACAAAAAGGTATATAGTGACAGGTCTGTCTCTTACCTTTGTTCCCCTTTCCCTTACTTAACAAACTCCTTGATTTTGAAAATCCTTTTTAAAATGTCCCCCTCACTCCTTATCCCACCACAAGAAGCCAGAACTACATTCACATACACTTAAATCATTGGGCCAAGGACTTCCAACAAGCACACTGAACATAATTCTAGGATACCAGCTTTCTAGGGAAAGAGTTCATGGGTTTGACCCCTGCATTTATCTAAAAGTATAAAACTTGTAACAGAAGTCAATGACCAAGTGCCCAACATTTTAAATACATGGTCCCTATTTTAAAATTTAACTTAAAAATATAATAAACTAATATATTATTGTTTAAAAAAACCCCAAAATGATATAATATGATATGTAATGAAAAGTGAGTCCATCTTTATTCTAGACCCCAGGTCTACCCTCTCCTTGGAGATATTTGCCATTATAGTTCTTTTTTTTTTTCTTTTTTCTTTTTTTTTTTTTTAAAGATTTATTTATTTATTTAATTTCCCCCCCTCCCCTGGTTGTCTGTTCTTGGTGTCTATTTGTTGCGTCTTGTTTCTTTGTCCGCTTCTGCTGTCGTCAGCGGCACGGGAAGTGTGGGCAGCGCCATTCCTGGGCAGGCTGCTCTTTCTTTTCACGCTGGGCGGCTTTCCTCATGGGCGCACTCCTTGCGCGTGGGGCTCCCCCACGAGGGGTACACCCTTGCGTGGCACGGCACTCCTTGCGCGCATCAGCGCTGCGCATGGCCAGCTCCACACGGGTCAAGGAGGCCCGGGGTTTGAACCGCGGACCTCCCATATGGTAGACGGACGCCCTAACCACTGGGCCAAAGTCCGTTTCCTATAGTTCTTATCTTCCATACAATGTACATATACACAATCACATTATCCCTTTTTCTTTTTTTTTTTTAAAGATTTATTTTTATTTATTTAATTCCCCTCCCCTCCCCCGGTTGTCTGTTTTCTGTGTCTTTTTGCTGCGTCTTGTTTCTTGTTTCTTTGTCTGCTTCTGTTGTCGTCAGCGGCACGGGAAGTGTGGGCGGCGCCATTCCTCGGCAGGCTGCTCCCTCCTTCGCGCTGGGCGGCTCTCCTCACGGGTGCACTCCTTGCGCGTGGGGCTCCCCTACGCGGGGGACACCCCTGTGTGGCAGGGCACTCCTTGCGCGCATCAGCACTGCGCATGGGCCAGCTCCACACGGGTCAAGGAGGCCCGGGGCTTGAACCGCGGGCCTCCCATGTGGTAGACGGACGCCCTAACCACTGGGCCAAAGTCCGTTTCCCCCCTTTTTCATTTTTAACATAAATGAAAATATATTTAGAAAGTTTATGTTGCCTGAGAATAACTGTACTTGAAAAATTCACCTAAAGTTGATCTACTTAAAATTAAGACATCTATTTCATAGTAAATAGTGGGGAAAATGTGAGTGGTTGTTTATATGAAAAATAAAACTAATGTTACTTTATATTATGCTTTACGAAATTTAGCTTATACCTGCAACCATGTCCTAATTCTGAGTGTGAACAAACAATACATCCAATATTGACTGCTGTTTTTTTGTATAGTTTTTTGGACAAAATTGATAGCACATTACCTCAACTTTCCTTCATATTTGACTTTCACAGCAAAGTAATTAAAGAGGTTTTTTTTTTTGCCAAAAAGTTAATTGCTTCTTGAATTTCTACAGGACCTCTCTTAATTCTTCAATATTCAAATATTTTCATTTTTATGTTGACATAATGTATTTTATTTACTTATGCTTTACTTTTAATTTTGAAACAATTTTAAACTCCCAGATGAGGTATAAGAATAGTACAAAAAATATCTACATACTCTTCATCCAGATTTACCACTAGTTAACTTTTCGCCATGCTTGCTTTATCACTCCCCTCTCATCATGTGTAATTACTTTTATCCTTATACCATGTGAGAGTCACTTGCATAACATTTGAGTTACTTATATACACTGTGCTCTTTTACCTCTTTATTTCCTAAGCATAAAGGCATTCTCTTACAAAAAATGCTAAAATTTTCAAATTAAGAAACTTTTCATTGATTCCATATTATTACCCAATATACAATTCATATTAAAATTTTTGTTAATTATCCCAGTAATGTCCTTTATGGCATTACCTTGCCCTCATTCAGTATATCCTGTCCAAGATCATGAATTATATTTGGTTTGTTATGAGTTCTTAGACTCCATTAACCTGGAAAAGTTCTTCAGCCTTCCTATGTCTTTTATAAAATTGACATTTTTAAGGAGTACAGAGGAGTTGTTTTGTAGAAAGTCTCTCAACTTGGATTGTCTAATGTTTCCTTATAATTCTATTCAAATTATACATTTTGGCAGGAATACCTCTGAGATTGTTGTGTCCTTCCCAGTGCATCACATTTGGAGGTACATAGTGTCATTTTGTCTCATTTTTGATGATGTGAACCTGGATCACATAGTAAAGGTGGAGTTCACCAGGTTCCTCCACTGTAAAGTTTCCATTTTTGCTATTAGTATTATCTGTGGGGAAGATACTTTGAGACTCTCTAAATATCCTGCTTGCCTCACATTTTCACCCAGCAGTTTCTACATCTTTTGATGGTGCTTGCCTGAATCTATATAATGGTTCCAAAATGGTGATTTTCTAGCTCTGTCATTTTTTGAACATTTACTAGTTGGCATTCTACTGCAAGGGAGAGATTTCCCTTCTCCCTTATTTATGTAATTTGTTACATGCTTACTATCGGCATGCATTTATGGATTTGCATTTAGTGGAATGTAATCCTTTTTTTTTGTTGTTTTTTTTTTACTCTTTTTTTTTTTCAGGTTTTTTTTTTTTATTGACTTTGTAATAATATTACATTAAAAATATATATGTGAGGTCCCATTCAACCCCACCCCCCCACCCCCCCTCTCCCCCCCCAAAACACTCGTTCCCATCATCATGACACATCCATTGGATTTGGTAAGTACATCTTTGGGCACCTCTGCACCTCATAGACAATGGTTCACATCATGGCCCATACTCTCCTCCTGGAATGTAATCCATTACTGTCATTCTGATGTAATCCATTTTCCTCATTCAGTTAGTGAGAACCCCTTTAAGCTGGATCCTGAAGTCTTTTTTTGATATGTCTCCATCATTTAAAAAAATCCCTTCCTTGCTTTCTAGTATAACAAGATGTTCTAGGCTCACCTTCTACTGCTCTTGCTCCCGCAATGAAATTAGCCATTTTTCAAGGGGTCCTGATTCCTTGTAGTGGTGAATGATACCGCTTTAAATACAGAAAAAAAAAAAAAAAGTTGATTTTGTGTCCGTGTGTTTGCTTTTGATCAGTCAATGCACTGGGCTGTCAGAAGTAAAAAAGACCTGATGCTAGAAGAATCTGACCAGACTCATACCAACAAGATTGAACATGAGGACGAGAATGAGCAAAGAGAAATTAAGAAAGAGGAGCTGGGTTCAATCACAGAGAAGATGGGGCAAAAAGAATCCAAGTCCCTGGAGAAGTCATTCTCTAGACAAAATCTAGATTCTCCAGGTAAGTCATGTCATTTAGCTTTGCAGAAAGGAAAAGGTCTGAAAGTAAAGGGCTTGGTGTATATGGTATTTGTTCTCAACCTTTTCCAATCTGTGCAGTAGTGCCAAATTTAAGGATCGGTTTAGCATCTTAAAAGATATTTAGCACTGATGAGGAAACTAGAAGATACATTCCTTACAAGGGGGCCTTAAGACATTTCTGAGAGTGTCTTCCGCTCTACTGAAATTAACATCAGCTGACATTTATTGAGTGCTTACTATGTGCAGGAGCATGCCTTACCTATATTACTCTACATTTTTAACTTATTTAATATTGATTTTACACTAATTATTTACTCTCCACAGCAAGTTTGTGAGGTTGGTACCAATATTATGCTCATTTTGCAATTTGAGAAAAAGAGGGAGGTTGAGTAATTTGCTCAAGGCTATGCAGACTATACAAGTAGGCATGATGTCTGAATAGAGGTAATTTGGCTTTAGAGTCTGTGTTCTAAGGAACTGCACTGTATTGAGAAGACACTTTACATGTTAGTAGTTCCACAGACATTCTGAAGCATTTATAGATCTACTGAAGCTCAGGGTATTACAAGGTTAAATTCCTGTCTCCCTGGGTTCACATCCTAGCTCTGCTATATATTTTCTGTGTTACTTGGCAGATTTACTTAACTTCACTAGATCTGTTTCTTCATCTATAAAATGGGCATGATAATGGCGCCTTCCTCTTAGAGTTGCTAAGAGGATCAAGTGAGAAGATTCATATAAAATGCTTAGCATTTTGCTTGGCTGATAGTGGGCCCTGGTGGATGTTAGCTGTTCTTATCATTGCTTTATCTAGCCATCCAATTATGTTTATCTAGTATAGGTGTATTATATACACATACTGTAATTATTCTTCCAATTCTTATTCATTGATTCTCAGGATTGTAGTGCAAAACTCCATTAGACTTTAGCCTTTCAGCAGCCGGTTCCTCAAACTTGAACAGTTGTTTCTTTTTAAAAAGAAGCTAATTAGATATTTGTGGTGGACTGTAGTCTTTCTAAAAATAGCCTCTTCAAACCTCTTTTTGGGACGAACTTTTACATGCCCATCTGTTGGTGGGAATAAGTTTCTTATTGGAGTTCAATTCAGGGGTCTTGGCAGGTTACCCAAGAGATCCTTCTGTAATCTGCACATTGATTGTATCACCTGGTTATAATATAACAAACTGATCAAAACAGAAGCCCGAATTTCAAAAAAACACCAACAACACAGTGTTTTAAGCAAACACATGCATACAAACACCCACCCACACCCCACACACAGGCAAATTCGTCAATGTTTCTCCTTTTGGTTCCAGAATGTTCTGATCTGTGTTCCCTGAACGGCTGTGGTCTCCCTGTGATTTTCTGCCAGATTCAGGCATAGTCTGAGTTCATCAGAACTGGCGGGGGGTTGGATGCCTAGAGACTAAGGAGGCGTGGTGCTGAGGTCCCACTGGAGTCCCTCTGATGGGATTCTATGAAATTTTCTTTTTTTCTTTTCTTAAAATAGTTACTTAGATTCTTAAAAAACAAACAAAAGTAACATGAGCTTGTTGTTGTGTTTTTTTTTTTTTAAAAACAACAGAACAGTCATATATAGACAATGACCTGAATCTGCCTCCACCCCCACCCTTCTCTGCTTCTACTCCCTGGAGCAACCAATGTGGGCCCTTGGTGTGTCTGCTTCCACATGGTTCTCTATGCTAACACAAGAATGCATAACTATATGTGCACTTAGGAGAGCTTTAAAAATGAAGGATGGGGTCATCCTGTGCACTTTCCTTGTATGGTACAGGTGGCTAAGAGCACAGACTGCCTGGGGTCAGACCCGGCTTTTCCCCTTATGCAACTGTGAGACCTTGGGCAATCTCCGTAACCTCTCTGTCTTAGTTTTCTTATCTATTCAATGGTAAAAGTATTAGGGTCTACCCACTAAAGCTTTTTTAGGAGTAAATAACTTAAGATAGTAAAGTGTTTAGATTAGCGCCAGGCACTAGTGCCAGGTAAGTTCTTGTTCAGTGTTAGCTTTTATTATTAAGGGACTTCTCCCAGGTCTTTAAATTTAGAGCTCATTTTTTAAAAACATCTGATAATATTCTACAATGTAGATATACCATAATTTAATCAGAATAAAATGTGATGCCAGATTTGATGCCTTCACATTGTGAAGTATATTTTTTCTCTCTTTTTTAAAGATTTACTTTATTTTTTATTTATCTCACCCCCACCCCTGCCACGTGAGCTCGCTGTCTGCTGTCTGTTTTCCATTTGGTGTGTGTTCTTCTGTGTCTGCTTGTCTTCTCTTTAGTAGGCACCAGGAACTGATCCTGGGACCTCTGATGTGGGAGAGAGGCACTCAATCACTTGAGCTGCCTCAGCTCCCTGGTTTGTTGTGTCTCTCATTGTATTTCCTCTGTGTCTCTTTTTTGTTGTGTTATCTTGTTGCATCAGCTTGAGGCTTGGGCCAGCTCTCCTTCACCAGGAGGCCCTGGGAACTGAACCCGGGCCGCCCATATGGTAGACGGGAGCCTAATCTCTTGAGCCATATCTGCTCTCCTGTATTCTCTTACTGTGGCTGAAGAATGAAGTGGATGGGGCAAGGGGAAGAAGTGGTATCACTCTAAGATGCTGTTGTTGGAGAATAAGAATTATGAAATTTTGCTAAAGGCTGCATTTACCAATATTTTCTTAACACAGTTTAAAGGATTATTGACTGTGCCAAGTAGTGCCTTGAACTTGGAGTTTGAGACACCAAAGTGCAGCTGCATGATTATTTACAATTTTATTTTACGAGAGTATAAATTTTTATAATGTCAGCATTTAAGAAATATTTTGTCAATTTTACCAAGCCCTGAGTGGCTTCTCAGATATTATTTTTCAGCACATTTATTAATTTCCTCAAGCCATACTTGGTATTTACTTTGGAGTTTTCCTTTTGATGCTTCTTCTGTGATAAGCAGCCACTAAATAGACCCAAATACATTCTGACTCCCCCTTGCAAGCAGTAAAATATGGAATAAGGCACGTGAAAACTGGTGTGCAAGACAATCTCACCTTTACTTTCTTTCAATTTAAAAATGCAGTAAATGTGCCTCTGATAAATATAGTCCTAGCATCAGATAGTTTTGAGTAACATCATCCTGGTATATATATAAAAAAAAGAATTCAATTGTAGCAGATGCTGCTGGTTGCCACCTTCCCGGCATGTCACCACTATGGCCTCGTCCCACAGGCAAGGGGACTCTGCTAGAGGCTTTCTTTGGCAATGGAGCCTGTGTGGCAGCAAATGGGTGGATGGTAAGTGCCAGGGAGTAAACTTTTGGGAGCAACCCTGGGCCAACACTGAATGGGAGAGAGGAGCTAAAGTTCCCATTTCCTTCACTGCACAGATGGAATGATTCTGCGAGTTTTTATACCGTCTTCCTGTGTTCCCTGTGGGATCAAGCCCCAGTTGCCCATGGTGGTAACATGCTCCATAACGTCCCCTTTATAGTGCTGCAGAATTTGAGAGAGGTTCAATTATTTGCATATAGAAAAGCCAGGACTCAGGAATGATTTTAAGAAGGAAAAATGGTTTATTGACGGCCGGCCGGAACTGGGAGCTTTCTGTTGCAAACCCGAGCCCCGAACAAGATTTTTGAGTCCCTTTTATACAGAGAGGAAAGGCCAAATGGTCCTTTTGTTTCAGTTCTCAATAGGCTTGAATTAGCAAATATCTTCCACATCCTAGGTAAGCTTTTAGCATGGACTTCATACATTCTAGATAAGCTTTTAGCACATTTGGTTTGCATTTTCCCTGAATATTTAAAGTTATAGACTTTGCATTGATAAACTGTTTCCTGGACTGGAGTCGTTGCCATGGTCACCAAGGGCAGGACTGCAGCCTCTTACCATTCCACACCCACAAGTCAGGACAGACAGCTTAGGTTAAGGTTATCTCTAAGAGACAAAGAGCCTCCCACCCATAGCCCACATCATTTCCCCCCTTATGCCAAAGTTTAACTTGCTAAGCTTTGGCATAATTATTGTTGGAGCTATGAGGTGGATGGCTGTTTGTTGTTTTGATTGATTACTTATCAATTTTCAGTGTAGTATCCAGGAGCCTGCTCCTAGAAGTTTAGACGTTTTCACTCCAGACAGCAGAATCCTGGGGCAGGGGCCCCCCTGCAGTCATCCCGGGGCCACTGGCACCCACGTAGATCTCCAGCCAGGCTCCAGATCCATCTATCAATCCTGTTTCACCTTTAAAGAGTTTACTCCTTTAATCTTAAAGGGGTGCTGAAGGGAGATGATCTCTATTCTGTAACTGCTTCCTGCTGGCCATGGGCTGTAGTCATTGTCTAACAAGGTGTAAAACTCTATTTTATTTTAATTGGAGGAAGATGGATCTGGCCTTCTGCATGAAGTTGGATGAAGTTTTCATACGGTTAATAAGATGTTCATTCTGAAAGAAACAAACTTAATTAAAATTTGGAATACCTGTTTTTAAAAGAGGATATTGGATTACAGAGGTAGACAAGGTTAGGTGCTTATAAAGATGGCACCCCTTTTAAAAGCTGGTGGGAACAATACATATATATATTTTTTCTCTAAGGTATTTTTAGAGAGAAATTGCAATAGATACTTATCTTTGTTTTGAAGACGCATTTCAGGCTGTTTAATAATTGGCACTCATGTGTTCTGTTAGATGCTCCTGATGATCTGGCACCTTTTGGACAGTTAGTTTCATTCAGGATTAGTGCACTAAGATGGAAATTTTCTTAGTTTTTAGCTGTGGGAGTGGATCAGAACTACAGAATAAAGTTGTTTTTTTTTTTACATTTCAGTTTTAATTGTACAATTTCTGGTAATTTTGACTGTTTAATAGGTGACCCATTATTAGCAAGCAAGCAAGCTTCATTTTTGCTACACAGTGGAGTACACTAGAATAGTAAGTTGGCTGAGCCTGGCTAAGACCGTTGCCTTATTTTATAGACATGTTTATTAATTATTTAGAAAATAAAGTTACCAGGAATTTGACATGTCTAATATACTTTTGTACTGATCCAGAATAGAAAATATAACGTTATAATTATTAGGCATATATTTAGTACAGGATAAAAGTATAGAACTTTAATATTAATTAATGTATTAGGATTCTGAGTTCCAATTAATAGTTTTAAATTTCGGGATTGTAATACTTTACATGTTATCTCTCCATGGGAGCAGACCATAATGCCAATTGTGTTTAAGTTTTACTTACAGTATCCTGGTATCATGGCTCCACTTAGCGTGTTCTTCACAGTGAGCAAATTGCAGCATCATTGATCTTAGAGAGTTTCCAGTATTCTACCAGCCTGTTGCATAGTGCTCTCTGGCACTATGGAACAGTGCCAGTCTGGAGGCGATATCCATTGTACACTTGGCTGTACTGAGTCATCATTGGCTGTTGCAGAAGCTTGAAACTACAACGTAATTTCCATCGACTTCAGAAGCAGAACCAGAGGCTGATATAGCAAATATTTCTAATTGAGGGGTCAGTGACCAGCCTAGCCAATAACTCACATGGAGAGGCAACCTGTAATGTATTCAAGGCCTGGTTTGAATGCACAAGAGAGTTTGACAATGTTAAAGTTTATTTCTTGTTTTTATATATATTTTAAACAATTTAATGCAACACATCATATATCAAATGACTGTTTACTTATGCAATTTTACCGTGAAGATAATAGTAGGTATTTTACTTTAGTAATAGAGGGAAAAAACTATTTTTCATTGTTAAAATGAAAACAGAAGATTCCCAATAGAATCAAGATAACTTTTTATTATCACTTACTTAAATATGCACCTTGCAGTGGCCTTCAGACAGGTTTTATTACCACGAAGTTATTTTTTTTTGCAACCAATACCAATCCAAGTTTTTAGTTAACAATTACTTCTAGAACTAGAACTATTTAAATGTTTTCAGTTTGGAAGATGTTTTACAAACTCTTTATAATTGACTACAACCACATTGATTAGTTACCTTACATTTAAATAAACTTATTAAATTACAATTACTAACCAAAGAAATTTACTTTATTTCTTTAAGAGAGCATATCTACAATCCTTTTTCTTTAGCTTAATTTTATTAACGTGAACTTAAATTTTAATTACTCTAAAGATTTTGTACATATAATGTTAATTTAGTTTATAAGTTAACTATGGGAGATTACACTCAAGCTAAATAAAATTGAAACCATTATAGTTTATGCAAGGAATGCTCTCTTTTTATCTTTACAGGAAGCTAAAACTTTTTTTTTTGTTTAAGTTATGAAAATGAGTAATTTTTAAAAGCATACTGACTACCAGGTTTCAAAACACATTACACAATTACTTAATTTGTTTAATCTTAATCCAGGAAAGATCTCTCCATAGTTTTTATGGACTTTACTTACTGAAATTTGTTAACAGAGCCACTAATTACCTTTATTTTTGTTGGAAAGAAATCTTCTTCTGGAAAAAAATAAGGCTCACCCGATTGTGGAGAAGAAAAGAATTTATTCTCAATCTTGCAAGAAGGGGCGCATAACCAGAAAACATGGCTGGCGCCCTGAACAAAGAAAAATGACACAATTTGTACCCCTAAACCTAGCACGCAAGCCCTTCCTCTGTTTCTCCATAGATTGGATACTTCAGAAGTTACAGCCTATCTGAGAAGATCTAACTTTCCCGTGCAAAAGTTTGTGATTTAACTGCTTCCCCATCACATTCCAACCATTTTAGTTTTTACCTGCTCCTCTTTGTCAAATAAGGAATGGAATTTAGTGCTGAATTGGTATTGACTTAGCTCTTTCTTGGGCATCTTTTTTATTGCTTATAGGACTGGCTTAAGCTGTTTTTTTTTAACCCAGGAGTGGGAGACTGAGGCTGTAGGCTGCCAGGTTACATTAATTAATATTTTCTTCCTTTATGTGAAAACTAAACTAATCTTTGTTTTCTACATTTTATGGCTGACAAAAGGTTTAAACTGGGAAATTACAGGGCAAACTGATTCTTAATTCCCTAGCCTAGTAGATAGGTGTAATCTGTCACACCTAGTCTTGCCTTCAAAGCTCTTGCAAAGAGGAGGCCCTTTCCCTATAGTTTCTATAATCAGATTTTTATATGACTTTTTCATCCTGCTTAGTCTAATTTGGGCTCCAAGAATATTTATTCACATATATAACTGCATATTTAATTTTTAACAATTTGAATAGAGTTCTTTTAAGAATTCTCACTTGTGAATTTGATACTATCATCCTGATATATGAAGACATACACTGAGCAAATGGTAGACACAAATAGAGTTAGACACAGAAACACAACTCATTGATGTTACTTATAATTTGCATTATTTTATATACTGTTTAGCTTAATTTGGCTTCCAGAAATATCTATTACTTATATAACTGCATATTTAACCTCAACAGTGAGCAAATAGGCAGACATGAATAGTATGACACAAAAACATAATTTTACTTACTTAAAACTTCCATTTTTTTTTTTTTTACAAAATAAGTGTGACTGCAAAACATTTCAAAGACTCTTGAAACTTTTTTTAATTTGCACTATGACTGAGCAGTTTTGCACAAGAATTTTGTTTTTTACTAATGGCTTATAACCAAAATGTTTTCAATGCTTTAGCACCATTTTCTTTTGTTTCAGAACCTTATATTTTACCTTGAATTTAGCAGAATTTTGATAAGTAACAAGATTAATTCTCCGTATATTTACTGAGGCTATTTGAAGCCTCAGGGAGACTGGTTTCTCTCATGAATTGTCACTTTTAGTCAAGACAGGAGACTTCCTTTTTTTCCCTAGTCCTTGGGAGATAATAAAACTCCAGTGGTCTTTTAACCCCAAGGGCTAAGAATTCCACTAGGCAGCAATTTAGTTTACACTTGAATTCATGAGAGAGAGCAGGGTTACTAATACCAGTAGGACAGGAGCTGTTATGAAATACCCATAGGCAAAGGAAAGGGGTGGGGCTAGGCTTGAAGTAACCATAAATGAAGGTAAGGTTAGTTTAGAATTTATACTTACAATAATAGTTTCAGGCTAAATTCACCCAGTTATAATTTCAGTTATTATCTTTCCACAGTTTTATAATATAAATGAATCTATAAGTGATCTTAACTCTTAGTTACAGTTTTTATTATTTTTGTTAACCTTAAGGTGAATCGGATACCTTTATTAATTAAGCTACAAGAATTTTATTAGTAACAATTCTGTGAAGTCCTGCGTTTTCTTAGTAATGGAACAAATTTTCATCTGCAAGTTATGCATTTAATTCACTAGCAAGAGAGTATTGGCATTTAAAGATTCATTTTAAACTACGTTTTTACTTTTTTACCATGAATTCTTAGGTACCAGCAACTGACGAAAGCCAAACATAGATTTCAAAGTGGCATTTCATTCTCTTTTTTTCTTTTCCCTCTACAGTCTCACAACCCTGAAGTTCCTAGCCAGACCACTGAAAAGGCTATCAAGTGATTAGAGGTTTATTGTTTCAAGCGATAGCCTCCTTTCTTCAGACAACTTTACAGTTCTAAAACATTTCAACGTATTTCTTCAGTCTTACAGAGAGAGAGATTCCAAAAAGTAAAGAACCTGGGCAGAATGCAAATGTATTTCTGCCTTTGACAATCTAGAGAGGGAACTTTACTGCATTTATTTTGATTCTGCTTTTCATCTCCTTCACTTTCCCCTTTCAGGCACAACAATCAAATAGGAATGCAGCTTATGAATAGAAGGTGTGGACTCACTAGAAAGGGGCAAGCCACTTCCCCCTTTCCACCTTTCTGCCAAAATGGGCAGACAGAACCGATTCAAATTCGGCACCCCTCCCGGAGACCCAGCCACCCTGACTGGGGCAGCCCCAACAGACCTGAGTGTGTGGCGCAGACACAGACGGCCTTCAAGCCCTGGCAAAGGGGCAGACTAGAGATGAGGGCAGCAGCGCATGCGCAAACATCCAGACTCCGCAAACATCAAGACTCCTCAGTTTTGCCCCATAATCAATTCACCCCCTTGCCAATGGCAAGGGAGGGTTCCAGCTCAATTAAATTCCACCACACAATTCCAACACCAGCATTGAGCTGACACAGACAGAAGCACAAGGTCACTAATCTGACCCACAAGTTCTTTATATATGCCCCTGCAGCCATCACAAACCTTAGAACACTTAACATTAACATCTGGTATAAGGACAATTCATTCACAATTCAGCACCATAACAAAAGATTCCAGCTAGACCTTTTTCACTGTTTAACTTTACACCCAGACCAAACTTCACTAGAAAAGTCAATCCAATTTCTTGTAACCAAGTTTTTAAAAATCCAGACCAATTTCCAGGACAATAGGACTCGAACCTATAAACATTCCTTCCTATTATAATCAAGCCTCCACTCCTTCAGTGGATATAAGACCAGTACCAGATTCTAACATGCAGTTAGACAAACCCAAAACACCAGGCTTTTCCCTGGTTTTTCTCCTTTTTCCAGACCTAGAGAGAACAGCTTTCCCCCAATTCTCTGGGGCTACTAGGGTTCTCTTGGGAGGTGATCAGCCTTCCTTCCTAGCACTTAAAGCTAGGGTTCTCCAGACTGTGCTCACCCAGGGAGTCTTACCTTCTTCCATGTTCAGAGTTCTTTTTTTCCCCAGAATCTTTCTCTTCAGACCTTCCACTGCCCTCGATTTTTGTCGGGAAGATTCTGGTAGAGCCCACATCTTTTCTGGATTAAATTTAATCCAGGGGCACCCAGATTTGGGGTTCACCTGAGTCCTCCCAGCTTCCTTGGGGATTTGGAAGGGACAGTAAAATGCTACCATCTCTGGCCTTCATTTGTAATCCCAGACGAGCCCCCAAAAATGTTGTAGAATTTGAGAGAAGTTCAATTATTTGCGTATAGAAAGACCAGGACTCAGGAATGATTTTGAGAAGGAAAAATCGTTTATTGATGGCCGGCCGGACCCAGGAGCTTTCTGTTGCAAACCCGAGCCCCAAACAAGATTTCTGAGTCCCTTTTATACAGAGAGGAAAGGCCAAATGGTCCTTTTGTTTCAGTTCTCAATAGGCTTGAATTAGCATATATCTTCCACATCCTAGGTAAGCTTTTAGCATGGACTTCATTCTAGATAAGCTTTTAGCACATTTGGTTTACATTTTCCCTGAATATTTAAAGTTTATAGACTTTGCATTGATAAACTGTTTCCTGGACTGGAGTTGTTGCCATGGTCACCAAGGGCAGGACTGCAGCCTCTTACCGTTCCACACCCACAAGTCAGGACAGACAGTTTAGGTTAACGTTATCTCTGAAGAGACAAAGAGACTCCCACTCATAGCCCACATCAATAGACCTGGTCTCTTTCCTCACTCCCCTTCCAATGAATGCATCTTGGGACCATCTCCCAAATTAGCTACTTGCATTCAAATTCTTGCTGGGGGTCTGTATATAACATCTTCTAAAATTACAAAAACAATACCTATTTATTGCAGAAATGTGAGAAAATATGGTCAAGCAAAAGAAAGAAAATACAACTCATAATCTTACCACCTAGAGAAATAACTATTATTGTTATTGTGGTATATTTTCATGTATGTTAATATTCCTAAAATGGGATCATACTGTACAGATTTTGTGTACATGTTTCAATTGTACTTACAATGTAAGAAACTATTTCCTTTTTGGTTTTCCCCAAATGGAAATTCTTTAGATTTTTTTTTTTTTCGGTAATTCTAAAATGTGCAAACAGATCCTATTTTCTTGAGATAAGCAACTATTCTGTGTATATTTTTTCTGTGAATATTTTCTTTGTATTCTGTGTAGACTTTTTTCAGACTAGATATTTAGCTAATATTTTAAAATATCAATGGGAGCATATTTTTTACATATTGTTCTGTAAGCTGCTTTTTCATTAACAATAAACAAAAAATAATAAGGCCTACCTGTTCATTGCAGATACACAAAAAAGAATATAAAAATGAAAATCACAATTATTCCCAATACCCAGGGATAGCTACAGTTAATATTCTGGTGTGCTTCTTTTTAGACTTAAAAAAACATAAATGCCCATGTAAATAAATGAATTTAGGGATGAGATCACATTGTACAAACCGTTTTTTAACTACCTTTCACTTAGTGCTATCTTTTGAGCATTTTTCTATGACAGTAAATGATAATAAATTGTTAATGACTGTATCAAAGTCATTTGTTTTCTTTAAGGAGGTACTAGGGATGGAACCCAGGACCTTGTACATGGAAAGCAGGAGCTCAACCACTGAGCTATATCTGCTCCCCTTTCAAAGCCATTTAACCAACTTTCTATTGTTGAAGATTTAGATTGTTTCTTGATTTTTTTAAACATTTATAAATTGTACCATGATAAATATCCACATAGTTAAGTCCTTGGGTATATCCATGATTATTTCCTTAGGATAAATTCCAGAAATAGACTTATTGGTTCAAAGGTAATATACATTTTAGTGAGTTTGATAAATATTGCCAAATTGCCTTCTAGAAGAGTTTAGCCAATTTATAGTCCCCCCAATAGAGAAGGAAGTGATCTTTTCTGTAGTTCTTGACATCGTTGTTTATTATAATTTCTAAAAATCCTACCACCATGGAATTGAATTACTTTATTACCAGGGGCCTTTACCACCTACCTTTTACATTTGGTAGCTGTTTGAAAGTTTTTTTTTTTTTTTCTGATTTCTTTGTAGGTGAATTGTCAAAATTCCCACCACTGGAGAAGCATCTATAAATTTCCTTTTATTATTGAGCATTTAAGTGTGTGAGGTCCTCTCATTTCACATAAATTGTAATTCCTATTCATAAGAAGTTGAAGTCTGCTTAAGTTAATAGATTTCCATAAAATATCAGTAATTCACAACATTTTAGTTGTTGCAATGAAATCTTTCTCTTTTTAAAAAGATTTATTTATTTATTTATTTCTCTCTCCTTCCACCCCCTACCCCGGTTGTCTGTTCTCTGTGTCTATCTGCTGTGTCTTCCTTGTCCGCTTCTGTTGTTGTCAGCCGCACGGGAATCTATGTCTCTTTTTGTTGTGTCATCTTGTTGTGTCAGCTCTCCCTGTGTGTGGCGCCATTCCTGGGCAGGCTGAACTTTCTGTCGTGCTGGGCGGCTCTCCTTATGGGGTGCGCTCCTTGCGCGTGGCGCTCCCCTACGCAGGGGACACCCCTGCGTGGCATGGCACTCCTTGCGTGCATCAGCACTGAAATCTTAACACTTTATTCACCAAGAAATTTTACTATTACAAGTTTGGCTTTTCCTACCTCTGATTTTAAAATCTTCTTTCCTCTCTTTTAAAGGTTTTTCAGATGGGAACTGTGGGCACCTTCGTTTCCGCTGGTCTGCAGATGCTCCCTCAGAACTCCTCCGGAAGTTTAGAAACTATGAAATATGAAATGCCCCTGTGGTGCAGGAGAGGGAGACAGCTAGACCTTCCCCGTGCTGGCAACATGCAATCTTGGCTGACATCTTAAAATTTCCATGTTTATATGTCATGTTGGTGAATTACTGATTACAAACTGATTCCTCCATCTGTAGAACATTATTTTTTAAATGAGAAAACTTTCAGAAGAGTTTCTATTAGTATTTGCGTAAGTTAAGGTTCTTGATCCTGAGTAGATTGTATTATATGTGTTTTCCTGTGAGATTTATACAAATCCATTGAAAAGAATCAATCTCTGTATTTAAATATTCGTGCTGGCTGTGGAAGAAATGTTTTCTCTTGATTTGAAATGTGAAATTCCTTGTCTGAATCCCATGGACTGAAATAAATAATTTTCCCGAAGTTCATAATGAGTTTATAATTCAACTATATTTTAAAAATAATTTGTACTTTAACTTCAGTAATTGTGTACTTAAAAGGTAATGATTTGGGGAGTGGGTGTAACTCAGTGGTTGAGTGTTTGCTTTGCATTTCTGAGTTATTACCTAAGGAAAAAAAAAAGAAAGGCTATGATCTATCTGAGGAAATGATATAGTTTCACAAAATTAATTTTGTTATAAAAGCAAGCAATAAATATATATATTATGTTCTAACTGTGAAAATATCCTCTTTAGGTTGGTGTTCTTGACGGCCACATGTATTCTATGGCTATATTTCAGTCTGAACAAGAAATGAAAAATTAAGAAGAAAAAACATTTTAGAGTAGGGATTCTCTAGTAAATGACAGAATTTTCACTGGTCTATGGCAAAATGAGAAAAATAAGTATATAGTAAATTTTTTAGAGAGCTAAATTTACTCACTATAAAAGGTTGTCCTTTATTGAGAAATTTTGTTGTTCCTTTCCTTTGTGTTTTAAAATGTGCTTCCTTTTTCCGAAATCGAGCTATAGTAGATAAAAACTTTTTTTTTTTTTTTAAATAAATGCAACCCTGTGTTGGTTCCCTCAGTTTTATTTGGTTTTTTTTTTTTTTTTTAAGATTTATTTATTTATTTAATTTCCCCCCCTCCCCTGGTTGTCTGTTCTTGGTGTCTGTTTGCTGCATCTTGTTTCTTTGTCCGCTTCCGTTGTTGTCAGCGGCACGGGAAGTGTGGGCGGCGCCATTCCTGGGCAGGCTGCTTTTTCTTTTCACGCCGGGCGGCTTTCCTCACGGGCGCACTCCTTGCGCGTGGGGCTCCCCCACGCGGGGGACACCCTTGCGTGGCACGGCACTCCTTGCACGCATCAGCACTGCGCATGGGCCAGCTTCACACGGGTCAAGGAGGCCTGGGGTTTGAACCGCGGACCTCCCATATGGTAGACGGACGCCCTAACCACTGGGCCAAAGTCCGTTTCCCTCCCTCAGTTTTATTTGAAATTTTGCTTTTTTTAAATCAAACTCAAAAGTCAGGGTCAGCAGTTTAGAGAATTATTTCTATCAATATTTACCACTTAAGTAAAATGTGGTTTAGCATTATTACCATATCTGCAAATTTTACTTAAAAAAATTAGAAAATAAATGCAAGCAATATAGCATGTTAAGTTAAAATGAGCTTTTCACAGAAGGTAATAGGTTAAAGTCACAACGGTCAATCATAATGCCTGGCTCTGGGTAAATAACTAAATACTGGATTGAATAAGTGAATTTTCAAATCTAAGAATCAGGGTTTTAATAATTTTCCTTTTCTTCCCGAACTGTCTGATTTACAACACTATGACTTTCAGTTACTCATCAAAGGGGGGGAAGCAGGTAACACACCCTTGGTCCTCTCTGTTTTTGTTAAAGACTCACTTTTCAAATGTTCACAGGATTAAACACTGGTTCTTATTTACTTTTCTCTTCATGATACCTGAAACCTCCAAATAAGAAATGAGAACTAGCTCCTCCTTAGTGGTAATGGCAGTATAAGCATTTTATATACTTGATTCCACTCAGCTTAGCAGGAGACCTTTTACACTTAAACACTTAAATACACCCCTGGATTCAAAATTTACAACAGTTGGGGATGTATTTATTCTTCACATTTAGTTCATATTAATGAGACCATGCAATATTTGTCCTTTTGAGTCTGTTTACTTCACTTAGTATAATGTCATCAAGATTCATCTATGTTATCATATGTGTCCCAATTTCATTTCTTATTACTGCAGCATAGTATTCCATCATATGTACATACCACATTTTGTTTATCCATTCATTGGTTGATAGACACTTGAATTGTTTCCAATTCTTGGCAATTGTGAATAATGCCGCTATGAACATCGGTGTGCAGATGTCTGTTTGTGTCATAGTTTTTAATTCTTCTGGATATATTCCTAGTAGAGGAATTGCTGGATCATATGGCAGTTCTATATTTAGCTCCCTGAGGAACTGCCAAACTGTCTTCCACAGAGGCTACACCATTTTACGACCCACCAACAGTGAAGGAATGTTCTTATTTCTCCACATCTTCTCCAGCACTTTGGGTTGGCGGTTTATTAAATAATAGCCGTTCTATGTGGTGTTAGATGATATCTCATTGTTGTTTTGATTTGCATTTCCCTAATCACTAGTGACATGGAACATTTTTTCATGTATTTTTTGGCCATTTGTATTTCTTCTTTGGAGAAATGTATTTAAATCTTTTGCCCATTTTTTAATTGGATAGCTTGCGCTTTTAATGTTGAGTTGTATGATCTCTTTATTTATTTATTTATTTATTATTTATTTATTTCTCTCCCCTTCCTTGCTCTCCTTCCTCCTCCAGTTGTTTGCTCTCTGCGTCCATTTGCTGTGGTTTTTCGGTGTCCGCTTATATTCTTGTCAGTCGCACTGTGAATCTGTATCTCTTTTTTGTTGTGTCATCCTGCTGCGTCAGCTCTCCGTGTATGTGGTGCCCCTCCTGGGCAGGCTACACTTTTTTTGTGCTGGGCGGCTCTCCTTACGGGGTGCACTCCTTGCACGTGGGGCTCCCCTACGCAGGGGACACCCCTGCGTGGCACGGCACTCCTTGCGTGCATCAGCACTGCACATGGGCCAGCTGATCACATGGGTCAGGAGGCCCTGGGTTTGAACTGTGGACCTTCCATGTGGTAGGCGGATCCTCTATCCATTGAGCCAAATCTGCTTCCCTGATCTCTTTAAATAGAATGGAAATCAAACCCTTATTGGATATGTGGTTTCCAAATATTTTCTCCCATTTCCAAATATTTTCTGCCTTTTCACCTTCTTGATGAAGTCCTTTGAATCACAGAAGTGTTTAAGTTTGAGGAGGTCCCATTTGCCATGTTTTCTTTCATTGCTCGTGCTTTTGGTGTAAAGTTTAAGAATCCACTACCTACCACCAAGTCTTGAAGATGTTTCCCTACATTTTCTTCTAGAAGCTTTATGGAACTTGCTTTTATATTTAGGTCTTTGATCCATTTTGTGTTAATTTTTGTATGAGGTGTAAGGTAGGTTTTTTTGGCTATGGATATCCAGTTCTCCCAGCACCATTTGTTATCCCAGCTGGGTGGGTTTGATAGGCTTGTCAAAAATCACTTGGCCAGACAACCAGCAAGATGGCAGCGGAATAAGTTGCTCCTAGAGTCAACTCCTGCTACAGGGTAGTTAGAAAACACCCAGAGCTCTCTGGAACTAGCTGAAGCACCTGTTTGGGGGTTCCAGGAGACCAGAAGAGCATCCTGCAATGTCACTGAAGGAGTGGAAGGAGGAGACTGCCCATCAGCAGAGAAGACTTGTAAGTAGAGTGCTCCATGCAGTGGAGCCCCGCGTCCATCCTCCACTGGAGGCACAAGCCACCTCGGGAGCTGTTCTGCGGCTGGAATCAAAAGCTCCACTTCCCCAAAACAGAGGAGGAAGAGATGGTTGGGCACCAATTTCAGCTATTGATGAGGTAATTCAGTGGGCTACAGTATAATCCTGAAGACAGCTAAAGCTTGAGCATGTCCAAGTCAGAAAGAGGCTGGGAGCTGCCATCTTAACTCTGCGCCTGGTGTGAGGGGTAGAGGGCAGACTGAAAATCCCCGTGCTGGTAAAGACCAGATTCTTCCCATCTAGATCGTGTTGCAGGTCTAGCTTAGGCCCCATGCCACCTCTAGCAGGGAGGAAGCTACGGGGACCTGTGCCAGCCTCTCTGGGAAATTACTGGCCAAGCTGTGGAGGCCAGTGACTATTCTACTCTGGCAGCACGAGCCGCCCCAGGAGCTGCTCTGTGACTGGAATTGGAAACTCCATTTCCTAGAAACAGGGGACGAGGAGATAGTTGGCTGCTGATTTCTGCTACTGATTGGTAGACTTGGCTGGCTAAGAGATAACCCAGGGAACAGGAGGGTGTGAACCAGTCCAAGTCAGAAAGAGGCCAGTAGCCACAATTCTGACTCTGCCCCCAGCCTGAGGGGAAGCCAGGCTGACTGAAACTCTCAGTGTCAGAAGGAACCAGTTTCTTTCACGCAGATCAGCCTGCTGCCTGCCTAGGTTTCAGCCCTGCCTCTGGCAGGGAGGAGGCTGAGGAGCCCTGCACCAGCCTATACAGGTAACTGCAGGTAACTTTGGCTGCCATAGATTTAAAATTAGAAGTCTACCAGGGTAACTGTGGTCATCTTGGACCCGCACTGCATAGATTGCTGCTCACACCTGCAGCCCCATCCCCGCCCCAGGCAGGGGAGAAAGGGACGTGAAGCTTCATCAGTCTCTATGGGCAACTACAGTCTAGGCCTGCATGTGGATTATTCCACACAGCTGTGACTCTGTCCCTACCCCTGGCAAAAGAGAAAGTTGGAAGAAGCTTCATTGGTCCCTGGTGCAATGAGGGCAGCTTGAACCTCCACAGCTTACAGCACCAACTACATGCTTGGCTCCTACTGTATAACCAGCAAAGGAGAAATGATAGGAAGCCCTAAACTAAAGAGAAAAACTTCACCCAGAAAAAAATACTCTAGTAAGCCAGATACAAAGACACCAACAAAAATTACAATCCACACCAAGGAAAAGGAAGTTATGGCCTAGGTAAAGGAATAAGAAAAGCCTCCAGATGACATAAAGGAAGTGAGACAATTAATTATAGATGTTCAAACAAATCTCCTAAATAAATTCAGTGAGATGGCTAAAGAGATTAATGATATTAAGAAGACACTGGATGAGAACAAAGAAGAATTTGAAAGCATACATAGAAAAGTAGCAGATCTTATGGGAATAAAAAGTGCAATCAATGAAATAAAAAAAAAACATTGGAATCATATAATAGCAGATTTGAGGAGGCAGAAGAAAGGATTGGTGAGCTTGAAGAAATGACCTCTGAAAGTGAACATACAAAAGAAGAGATGAAGAAGAGAGTGGAAAAAATTGAACAAGGTCTCAGGGAACTAAATGACAGCAAAAGACATGCATGTCATGGGTGTCCCAGAAGGAGAAGAGAAGGAGAAGGAGAAGAGAAGGGAAAAGGGGCAGAAGGAATATATAAAGAAATAGTGGTAGAAAATTTCCCAACCATATTGAAGGACATATATATCCTTGTCCAAGAAGCACAATGTACTCCCATCCAAAAAAATCCAAATAGACCAACTCCAAGACACATACTCATCAGAATGCCAAAGGCCAAAGACAAAGAGATAATTCTGAGAGCAGCAAGAGAAAAGCAATGCATAACATATTAGGGATACCCAATAAGATTAAGTGCTGGTTTCTCACCAGAAACCATTGAGGCGAGAGGACAGTGCTCTGATATATTTAAGATACTACAAGAGAAAAAACTTCCGGCCAAGAATCTTATATCCAGCAAGACTGTCTTTCAAAAATGAGGGTGAGATTAGAAGATTCACAGATAAACAGAAACTGAGAGAATATGTAAGCAAGAGACCAGAATTTCAGGAAATACTAAAGGATGTGCTAGAGCCTGAAAAGATAAGACAGGAAAGAGAGGCCTGGAAGAGAGTCTAGAAATGAAGATTATATCAATAAAAGTAACTAAAAGTGTCAAAAGAGTGGTGAAAATAAAATATGACAGATAAAACTCAAATAGTCAGGAATATACTTAACCAATGATGTAAAGCACTTGTATTCAGAAAACTGCAGCTCAATGTTAAAACAAATCAAAAAAGGCCTAAATAACTGGAAGAACGTTCCATGCTCATGGATTGGAAGAATAAATATCATTAAGATATCAATTCTACTCAAATTGATATACAGATTTAATGCAACCCTGATGAAAATAACACCAGCATTAAAGAAAAATTTGAAAACACAATCATTAAATTTATTTGGAAGGGTAAGGAGTCCTGAATAGCCAGAAACTTCATAAAAAGGAAAAGTGAACCCTCATCTCCTGACTTTAAACCATAATACCCACCTATAGTGGTAAAAACAACATGGTACTGGCCTAAAGACAGACACAAGAGACCAATGGAACCAAATTTATTTCAGAAACAGACCCTCACAGGTATGGTCAAGTGATTTTTGACTAGCCTGTCAAACTCACACAGCTCAGGCAGAACAATCCATTCAACAAATGGTGCTGAAAAAATTGGACATCCAGAGCTGAAAGAAGGAAAGAGGACCTCTATCTCACACTTTTTCCAAAAATTAACTCGAAACGGATCAAAAAACTAAAAATAAAAGCAAGAACCACAAAACTTTCAGAAGAAGTTATTGGAAAATATCTTCAAGACCTAGTGGTAGGTGGTGGAGTCTAAAAGGAGATAAGAGAAGAACTGAGTGGACTACTGATGTTTAATGTATGTAGAAGTTTTAATTAGCTTTACTGTAAAATTGTGGAAATGTATAGAGTGGATGGTAACACACAGTGAGTAACAGCTAGTTTATAAATGGAGATGTGACTGAAAATGGTAGTCTAGCTATGTAAATGTCAATTGATAGAATGCTTGAGAATAATCTAGGAACTGGATAGCACAGTAAACCAAGAGGTGGGTGAGAATTGTGATTGATAGTACAGATGCGAGAGTATCCTTTGTTAGCTAGAACAAATGTATATCACTACTGCAGGGTGATGGAAATGTGGAGAAGCATGGGAAAATACAGCTGGAGTGACTTATGTACTGTGGTTAGTAGTAATAATATTCTTGCATCTATGCAAAAGATGTACTGTGTTGATACAGAGGCAGTATGGAAAATGTGAGCCAAATGTACACTGCGGACATGGTAACAATCAGCTGATATTATTTTATCTGTAGCAAATGACACACCACATTGTGGTGTATTGATGGAGGGGTGTTGTTTGGGAATTCTGCACATGTGCATGATTGTTTTATAAGTTTACAACTTCTGTCATAAAAAAATATATTTTAAAAATAATAATAGGGTGGGTTGGGGGAAAACACACCAAATGTTAGATAAAGACTATGATTAGTAGTAAGATTTTGACGGTGTTCTTTAATAGTTTGTAACAAACATCTCATGACAATGCAAGGTGTTGGTGGAGGGTTGATGTATGGGACCCTTGGATGATATTATGCATGTTTGCTTTGTAAGTTCACAACTTTTACTATACACTTAATTGTTTATGTATGTTCATATATAAATGATATAAAGGTAATAACAATTGGATTGGTTAGGGGAAAACTATTTTGTGTAGTAATAATATTTTGACAATGCTCTTTCATCATTAAAAAAGTTTAAAAACAAAAACAAGTTATTAGTGGTAGGGTGAGATATTATATATGTTTGATGTTATATATATTTGGTTTGTAAGTTCACAACTATTATACACTTATTGTTTATGTATGCTTATATATGAGTGATATATTTCAATAAATTAAAAAAAAAAAATCCAAAATAAATAAATAAATAAATCACTTGGCCATAGGAGGTGAGGGTCTGTTTCTGAACCATCAGTTTGGCTCCATTGGTTTCTGTGTCTATCTTTATGCCAAAACCATGATGTTTTACCACTGTAGCCAGGAAGCAGTGTGGGAGGGGCCAGTAAGGGCATCAGGAGTTTCTCTTGTAGCTTTTTGAAGCTTCATTTTTTTGATTCTGCACCTGCTAAATAAATGCAGTCCTTTAATTGTTGTCCATAGCCCTCCTTCTACTTTTTGCAATTTGTAACAAATATCAGGAGCACTCTGACAAATAAAAGATTAACATTTTGCTTCTTAAGATCTTCTGGTTCTAAGTCAGTAAACAGACGATATGCCTTGAGGTGTCTCTTGAGAAGTAGAGATGAATTTTCATCTAACTTTTAAACAATTTTCTGAATTTTGCTTAAATTGTTTTGCTTGGGGACCACATTTCTAAGCCGAACAGTTATCCATACTTTGTAAAGATGCAGTTTTATTCGGTCCCCCTGTTTGTTCAAGTTTCAATTAGGATCTGTTATTGGAATTGTCTGATTTCCTGGGACACAAATGGAATTGTTTGGGTGCGATTGGCCAGAAAATCAGCATGATTTTGAGCCTTTTCTAGTATAATTTGCTCGTCCTCTGAGGTTAAAAGAATACTCAGGGAAGCAGATTTGGCCCAACGGACAGGGCATCTGCCTACTACAATGGGAGGTCCACGGTTCAAACCCCGGGCCTCCTGACCCATGTGGAGCTGACCCACGTGCAGTGCTGATGCACACAAGGAGTGCTGTGCCACGCACGGGTGTCCCCTGTGTACGGGAGCCCCACGCGCAAGGAGTGCGCCCCGTAAGGAGAGCTGCCCAGCCTGAAAGAAAGTTCAGCTTGCCCAGGAATGGCGCCGCACACACTAGAGCTGACGCAGCAAGATGGCGCAACAAAAAGAGACACAGAATCTGGGTGCCACGGGCAAGAATACAAGTGAACACAGAAGAACATGCAGCAAATGGACACAGAAAGCACACAATGGGGGGCAGGGAAGAGGAGAGAAATAAAAAATAAATCTTTAAAAAAAAAGAATATTCACTAAGGATTGAATATCCATACAATTTGGATTATGAGTTCCAAATATAGACTCAAAAAGATTCTCCATATTTCTGGGGTCCTCTCTGTAACCAGGAATTCGATATTCCCATCTATTTAGATCTGATGTCGACAATGGAGTATGTACATATAACTAACTCCTAGGTTGCCCTTGGTCATCTATTCCTGTGGGTACTTGCTGGAGAGGGAATTGGCCCTGGCTTTGCCCTCCTGAGGTAGAGATATCCTGCCTTTTAAGCTACACCACTCTGGATGTGCAGTGGGGAAGTCATTTCTGAGGGATCTAGTGGCGATTTAGCTCTGTTTTCATCCCCCTGATATGGAGGTGGGGGAGGTATAGGAGTAGTGGCATTCTCAGTCCTTGAGGTACTCAAGACAATAATAATATCCAAGAGCTCATCAGCTGAGTTGAAGTCTGGGAGTGTTTTTTCCTGGTTTCTATTTAACTCTGGCTTTTGTACAGATGGTTGATAAACGAATTCGTTAGCCAGCTGGGGAGACAAGTCATCATTTTCCCTAATTTTAGTGTGCTGGGGACCTGAAGCCTGTCTAACTGGCAGTACGTGGTGTTCAAAACAGTTTTTCTGAAGTTTCTCAATTTGGGCTATGCCATAAAGCATTGGATGTAAGGAATTTCATCCCATTTATTTAAACTTCTACAGAATTGGTCTAACTGTAGAACAGTGTTATACTCTAAAGATCCTTGTGCTGCCCATCTCTGCTCAGCTTCTAATGCATAGTGAGGCCAGACTTCCTTACTAAGGTGCATTATTCTCTTTTTAGTAATAGGTCCATACCCAAATTGTTCCCAATGTTTAATGATGCAACCTAGTGGGTTGCTTTTACCCTTTACTTCCGAACTCTGGTTATTTCCCATTCTGGTTAATAAGTACAGAAACCGGTGGCGGACTTGGCCCAGTGGTTAGGGCGTCCGTCTACCACATGGGAGGTCCGGGGTTTGAACCGCCCAGCACAAAAGAAAGTGCAGCCTGCCCAGGAATGGCGCCGCCCACACGGAGAGCTGACACAGCAAGATGATGCAACAAATAGAAACACAGATTCCCATGCCGCTGACAAAAACAGAAGCGGACAAAGAAGATGACGCAGCAAATAGACACAGAGAACAGACAACTGGGGTGGGGGGGCGGGAAGGGGAGAGAAATAAATAAATAAATAATCTTAAAAAAAAATAATAGGAAAAAAAAATAAGTACAGAAACCATGACCTAGGCCACCAAGCTTAACAATACTTCCTTAGACCAGGGACTGCTCCCTTCCCTATTTCAAAAACCAAGTCAAAACAAAACAAAAAGCAAGCAAGGCAATTACTACTTACAGGAAAAAATGTGCTATTGAGCATACTGAGAATAACACACACACACAGACAAAACATAGACCCAAACCTGTGTTCCTTCGTAGCTTGCCGCTGTCTGAATTGTGGATACCCAAGGCAAGAGATTTCCTGTCTGATCTCCGAGTAAAACCTCTGGTGGCTGCAGAGCTGGGGTTCGCGAATGTCTTACCTCGGGGGTCAAGGAGTCCACTGAGCCACACTGGATGCCAGCCCCTCTTTGTTCCTTTGCTCAGTGTGGCAGAATAGACAGACACACCAAACTAGGCTAGGAAGGAAAAGAGGGGTTATTAGCCAGCGGGAATAAACCAGAGAAGTACAATCTCAAAGCATCCTCCCTGAACTACAGAAATTCTAATATTTTATACCATCAGTGTGTTAATGAATAACAGGTGTGGAGCTAGACACAGGTTCTTCATTAATAAACATTAAGCGGTTGAACATGGTGGGGTGGGTACCAAAGGAAGGTGAGTTACAAGGTTACAATCATTATCAGAGATCGATGTTCTAGTATAGGAAAGAAGACTAGAAGTCAGTCACAAGGTTTCCATATGTATATTAAATAAGAGGGTGGAGTGTTTACCATCACAATGGCAAGTATACAAGTGAGCCTAGTTCTGAAATAGCCATAAACAAAGGTAAGTTCGGTCTAGAATACCATCACGATAGCAGGTCTAGGCTAAATCCAGCCAGTTTCAATGATTTCAGATATTAACCTTTGACTATTCTATAATTTACTGGAAGTCAAAGGCACCTGTATAATGATTTGGTAATTATAATGATTTGTCAATTCTTAACCCTTGGTCACAAAGGTTCAGGAAAATGCCTTATTATTTAGGCTATACTGGGTTTTTCTAGGACTACACTGGTATCAGCAGGTTGTATGAGGATCCAGGGTTGAGGACCCCACTGCTGTCTGCCGTGGGATATGGGGGACAGGAGCCATAGCACAAAGTGTGAAAGTCACTGCTATTTATCAGCCTCTTCCTTCTGCCCTTCTCTGGATGCTGCACAGTGGTCTGCTAGACTCCAGAGTTTCAAAATAGTTGATTCAGACAGCTCCTGCCAGTTCAGTAGTTGTTGTGGTGGAAGGACTGATTCTTGGAACTTGCTACCTTGCCACCTTCCAACAATCCTCTTTTATTGATTTCTTTTAAGGGTATTTAAAATATTCAGATTTGGCCCAGTGGATTGGGCATCCATCTACCACATGGGAGGTCGGTGGTTCAAACCCCGGGCCTCCTTGACCCGTGTGGAGCTGGCCAGGCGCAGTGCTGATGTGCGCAAGGAGTGCCCTGCCACACAGGGGTGTCCCCGCGTAGGGGAGCCCCACGCGCAAGGAGTGCGCCCTGTAAGGAGAGCCGCCCAGCGCGAGAAGAAAGTGCAGCCTGCCCAGGAATGGCGCCGCCCACGTGGAGAGCTGACACAGCAAGATGACGCAACAAAAAGAAACACAGATTCCCATGCTGCTGACAACAATAGAAGTGGACAAAGAAGACACAGCAAATAGACACAGAGAACAGACAACTGGGGTGGGGGGGAAGGGGAGAGAAATAAATTGAAAAATAAAATAAAATATTTTGCAATCAAGGGTTCTGGAAATGTGGAGAAGCATGGAAAAATACAATTGGTGTTGTTACTGGATTTTGTTTAGGTTCTTGACAAGGCTGCAGAAATGAATTTCAAGAGCACGTTGGGTGAGTAAGGCTAATAATTTATTCAGGTAGGCAGGGACAAGAAATGGGAGAAAATAACTTATCATGGGTCCCAGGTGAAGAGGAAGGGGCTGAAAAGTGGTTAAGTGGGCTGATTTACAGACTACAATTCCCCATGATAGATTATAAATGCCCACGTTCTACTTGCATGGCCACAAAGCAGAGGAAAAACGGCGAG
The DNA here is from genome assembly GCF_030445035.2 of Dasypus novemcinctus. Lineage (NCBI taxonomy): Eukaryota > Metazoa > Chordata > Mammalia > Cingulata > Dasypodidae > Dasypus > Dasypus novemcinctus. Next base: position 76,683,033 of record NC_080678.1, on the reverse strand, counting down.
AACACTATGCAGAGGGCAGGACTGGGGTCAACAGGTGAGAGAGCTCCCCTGAGAGCGCTTAGGCCTTGCGCCGGCCTTTTTGAACAGTTAATTATCCCACCGCTTTCTAATGGCAGGGGAGGAGTTCCAGCTGTTCAACCTTTTGATTGCTTATTTCTCCCGTCAATCCCCACTGAGGGCCCAATGATAAAGTCCTTGGGGAATATCCAGGGCTTCTCCTGGCTTCTGGAGGAAGTCTTCTTCTGAGTGGCAGGATCTTGGGGAGGGTCTTCCAGCAGCCGTCTTGGGGCTACTGATGTCCACATGGACTTCTTGCCAGGTTCCAGATCCATCTATTGATGCTCTATCTTACTAGCCTGCTTTAGTGTGACCTATGGACTGTGTTTCACAGCAATACTGTAATATTTGCATCAATGCCAGAGATGTACTGTGTTGATAATGGGGGGGGGGGTCTGGAAAAAGTGTGCCAAATGTATGCTATGGACCATGGTTGGTGGTAATAGTCTGATGATATTACTTCATCATCTGTAACAAATATGCCACCACGGTGTGGTGTGTTGCTGAAGGGGAGTTATATAGGAATTATTATACACTTGTGCATGATTGTTTTGTAAAGTCACAGCCTCTGTAATAAAAATATGTTAAGAAAATAAAGGGTGGTGTATTAGTCAGCCAAAGGGGTGCTGATGCAAAATACCAGAAATCTGTTGGCTTTTATAAAGGATATTTATTTGGGGGTAGGAGCTTATAGTTACCAGGCCATAAAGCATAATTTACTTCCTTCACCAAAGTCTATTTCTTGTGTTGGAGCAAGATGGCTGCCCATGTCTGGGAGGGTTCAGGCTTCTTGGTTTCCTCTGGGCTCAGCTCCTGTTTTCTCCACAAGGTCAGCTGTAGACTATCAGGCGAACAGTTCTGTCTCTCTCCCTGGGGCTCCAGTTTCAGCATTAAGCTCCAACATCAAAATTCCAACACTTAAAGCCCTTCACTCTGTCCTTTGCCATGCCTTTTATCTGTGAGTCCCCACCCACCAAAGGGGTTTATGTAATTACTTAATCAAGTAAACCTGTGAATCCAATACAATCTAATATTTCTTTTTGGAATTCATCAATAATATCAAACTGCTACAGGTGGGTTGGGGGAAAACTCTTTTGTAACCACAAATAACACGGCAATGAGTAGCTTTGTATATAGTATTTCTGGTATGTGAAGTAAACCTGTAGGAGAAATACTGGACTTTCTGGGTCAAGATGCATTTATAATTTGATTACCATATTTTAAAGCAAAGAACAGGTACAATTTGCCAGGTTTATAGATCGTAGGATCTTTGGATTGTAAAGCTCAGACAACAGTGCTTGTTCATTAGGATTTTTGCCAGATACTAAAGTTGATGCTTTAGCTATTTTTCTACTCTAGGCTAGACTTTGTTGAACAGCTCTATCTGAAGCTCTGTGCTTATAAAATTTACTTAGCACCTCCCTAACTACTGATATGAAGAAATGCCCAAGATATAAAATAACAATAAAACCAGAGTATACATTTCTTCTGGCGTCTTCCACAGACACAGGAAGAGAAGAGGCCTTTTTTTCAGTGTTACAGTACTTGTCTTCTGGATGTCCTGAAGCACTGCAATATTCTCCTGAAACATTTTTGCTCTTTTAAGTAAAGGGCAATTCAACAGAGCAACTCTGGAAACCTAGGTAGAATTCACAATGTCCTATGACCCCAAACCCAAACAGTTTCCATGCCTAAATGGATACATTCCTGGCCAGTCAAAAACATGCCACCCAACGAGCAAATTAAAAATGCAAAAAACAAAACAAAACAAAACAAAAACAATTTTGTAGCTCTTTCTTTAAATGGAGAGCTGGATAAAGAGAGGATAGGGTTGCTTTCCTTATGAATTTTCATATCCTTTCTCTGCCCAGATCTGATGATGGTTACAAGATAATCATAGCAGCAAGTGTTGATGACTAATGCAGTTACTGAGAGGGGTCTTTAATTTCCTGGAGGCAAACATCATTACCCACCACCTCCACAGCACAAAATGAGGAAAGGCCAGGACTACTGGGGAGTCAGTGATGGAAGAAATTATAAAACTGATGCAATTACTGAAAAAAATGATAAAATGCCTCACAATGAAAAGCTTCAATTCCGTTCAATTTCAGGTTCTGTGATATGCATCAGTCTGGCTGTGTCTTCAGGATTATTACTTCTTGGCTCTCTGTCATCTCACCCTCATCAAGCAGCTCGTTCTCCTCCTTTCCCCTCCCACGGGCTCTTTTGTTTCTTCCAATGTTTTTGTGCAGATTACCTCTCAGATTAATTAGCTGTCTATAATGATTTTTACCACAGAATATAGGTTAGATTTACGGAGAACTGGATCTTTTGCTGGTTCTAACCTACTGTGGGATGTAGGGCAAATCACTGGGGCTGTATGACCTAGTTTCTTTTACCTGTGACTGGATAGGAGACTCCCCCTTTTGTAAAACACAGGATCTGGGCCAAGGACCGGACTCAGAGGTGGTCTGTTTAGTGTCATTGGGGAAGCCAGGACAATGTGGGAACGGATGAGGCACGTGTAGGTCAAAAGTAGTTCAGGAATCGCAAGGGCAGGGATGGCACAGAAAGAGGATGTCTCTTTTCCACCATTCCTTTTTTTTTTTTTAAGATTTATCACCCCTACCCCCACCCCGCGGCTTATACTCACTGTGTTCTTTCACTGCACGCTCCTCTGTGTCTGCTTGTCTTCTCCTCAGGAGGCACTGGGAACCGATCCCGGGACCTTCCAATGTGGGAGAGAGGCACTCAATCGCCCGAGCCACCTCAGCTCCCTGGTTTATTGTGGCTCTCATTGTCTCTCCTCTGTCTCTTTTGCCCTGTCAACTTGTTGCCAGCTTCCCACGCCACGCAGGCCAACTTGCTTTTCACCAGGAGGCCCTGGGAGTCAAACCTGGGACCCTCCATTTTGTAGACGGAGCCCAATTGCTTGAGCCACATCCGCTTTCCCCACCATTCCTTTTGAAGAACTTTCTTTCCTACTGTTCTTCAAGTGAAAGGGCAGAAACAGAAAAGGAGAGATTACAATTAAGTAGGTACATTTATATACACCAGCCCCAAACATGTCAACTATCTGTTCCTCCCCATGCCTCAGTTTCCTCATCTATAAAATGAGAATGACAACAGTAACTTTTTATGTAGGGCACAAGTGTTAGTAGTAAATGGGAAAGAAAAACTGAGTGACTAAAACTATTTTCCCCTGTCTTTTCCCCATTCTCTAGAATGGTGCCCCAACGTCTCCCAGGAGCTTGTAAAAAATGCTAATTCTTGGACCCCACTCCCAGATCTAATGAATGAAAATCTGTGGCAGATAAGGCCCAGGAATCTGGCTTAAAAGCTCTCCAGGCAAATCTATGCATGCTAAAAGCAGAGAAGCACTGCTTTAGGCTCTTGCTCTTCATAGGGCAGTTGAAAGACCAGCATCAGCAGTATCACCTGGTACCTTAGAATTGCAACATATGGGTCTTTTCTCAACCCGCTGCATTATAATCTAAGTTTTAACAAGAACCCCAGGAATTTGTATGCATGTTCAACTTGAGAAGCACAACTTTAGCACTGCATTCTACAATCCAGAATCCAGGAGCCACTAGTCATAGGTGGCTATTAAAATTAAAATAATTTAGATATTCAGTTCCTTAGTCAGACTAGCCACATTTCAAGTACTCAGTAGGCACATGTGCCTAGTGGTTACCATGTCAGACAATGTACATTATTGAACATTTCTGTCATCTCAGAAAGTTCTATTGGACAATGCAGATCTCAAATAATTATTACTATTATTGTTAATAGCCACAGAGCACCTGGATACCCTGGGACAAGGGTGGCAAATACTAATGTTTGCAAGAACCAGGCCGGTGAAGTAAAGGAGCAAAGCAGGCTAATTATAAGAAAACCAGGGAAGTGGATGTGGCTCACGTGATTGGGTCTCTGCCTACTACTTGGGGGGTCCCAGGTTTGGTTCCCAGTGCCTTCTGGAGAAGGCGAGCTGGCACGGCGGGCAGGTCCAGCAAGACGACACAACAAAAGAGACACAAAGAGGAAAGACAATGAGAGACACAACAAACCAGGAAGCTGAGGTGGCTCAGGTGACTGAGCACCTCTAATCCACCTGGGAGGTCCCTGGTTTGGTACCCAGTAAAAGTAGATGAGAAGATGAACAGACACAAAGAACACACAGCAAGTGAACACAGAGAGCAGACAGCGACCGCAAACAACAAAGAGTGGGGGATTAAATAAAAAAAAATAAATCTTAAAAAAATATAAGAAAACCAATAGTACATGCACAATGGTAATTGGCAATGGCACTCTGTCCATGTTGGGGCTACAATAGAGAGTCGTGGGGACTGTGGTAACCTGGCAAAAGCATGCCTGGGTCCAGCCAGTGGTTACCATGGAGGAGGAGAGGTCTAGGATTGCTAGATGGTCCCTTTTCTTTTTACCCAGGAAGTTAGAAATCTAGATTTTTATGTGATCCCTAAATTTTGGTCACTAAACCAAAATTTAAAAAATGATGTGCTGGCCAAGGAAATATTCTATAGGAGTGCTGTCATAGAGGTATGTGCACAGCCCGGTGAGGCGGTCGGTAAAGGAGTAAGCCAATGCTGTGGGGAGGGGTCAGAGAGGTCTTCACAGAGGTTTGGACCTGAGCAGGGTTTTGCAGGATGCCTAGTGGGTCTCCAGGCTGAGGGGCTGGGATGGGGGTGGGAGAGGGTATTTCGACCTCCCACACAGCAGATGCTCAATGAAGGTAGCCTGCCACAGCACCACAGTAGTTACGGTAAATGTGTGAAAATGTACGGCAAAAAACTCTCAGAGAGCTAGAGAAGCAGCCATTTGCGTGCAGGTATTAATTTTTACTCTTTACTTTGGGCATTGCTGATATTGCTCTTCCACATTTCCTTTTATTTTTTAAGAGATTTATATATGTATTTACCCTCCCCCCCCCCCCGTTGTCTGCTGTGTCCATTTGCTGTGTGTCCTTCTCTGTCTGCTTGTGTTCTCTTTAGGTGGCAGTGGGAACCGATCCTGGGACCTTGTAGAGTGGGAGAGAGGCACTCACCCCCTTGCGCCACCTCAGCTCCCAGGTCTGCCGCGTCTCTTATTGCCTCTCCTCTGTGTATCTTTTTGTTGTGCCATCTTGCTGAGCCAGCTCTCCACTTAGGCCAGCTTGCACATGGGCCAGCACTCCACTCGGGCTAGCACTCCGCATGGGTGAGCTCACCTTCACCAGGAGACCCCGGGAAGCGAACCCTGGACTTCCCATATGGTAGACAGGAGCCCAATCGCTTGAGCCACATCCGCTTCCCCACATTTCCTTTTAAAGGAGCAGTCTCTGGGAGTCCAACAGCACCCACACCTCCTGTCCTGGCACCGAGGCTCCACCTCAAAGTGTTCAAGGAAGGGGCAGATGGCATTTGGGCTGGTTTTGCTATGGCATACAGCCCCAAATCACACTGAAGACTGTTAAAGTGCTTGTCCAGGGTAGATTTTTTTTGTGTCAAAAGTTTGTGCTTTTTAGTGATGAGGGTTAAGCCTCAGAACTGGTTTCAGAGAGAGCAAGAAAGTGACACAGTACCAAGGGTATTTAACAAGCACTTGGAAGAAGGATTTCTTTTTGCTCAAGGGAAGACATCAGAATTGTAGATATGCATGTACAGTTGAAACCCAGAAGAAAAATAAGTCAGGGAAAACACTTCAAACAAAGGCAGGCTGGTTTCTACAGTGGGTATTGAATGAGATCTTTCCTTTCCATTCCAGGAAAAAGATTCCACCATGCAAAGTTACCACGTGAAAAATGTGTCACCACAGTGATTCAAGGTGATTTCTAAGATCTTTTCTATTCTAAACTTCTATGATTCTCTGAGATTTTTTCTGTTCTATTTAAATAATTCTCCAAAGTGTTTTCTATCTGGACTAAAAATGATAAAGGATAAGATGAGAAAATGTAACGATTTTTTCCCAGCAATATATTACATGGTCCCCAAAAGAAAAGATATTCTTCTTTAAGCGCAGGTCACCGCTCCTTACTTGACCACAAGATGGCAGCATTGGGCTAATAGTAGGAGAAGGGTCCACCCAGGAAGCTTCTGCTAGATCCTGTGATGGTGCAAAAAGACTCCAGTTATTTCTTTGCCTCTGCACCTCTCCAGTGTGGCCTGCTAGTATCCTTGTCCACTACAGGCATTTCAATTTAGCAAATCTGCAAGTTGCTCAGTCCCATTTGCTGATGTCAGTGCTGTGTAGAGGAGAAATAGATTTGTTCACAGAAGCGCAAGGACTCGTTTGTTATCTGAAACTTTGTGATCAGAGGTAGGATTGATGAGGAAACTTGGCGGTAAGAAAGAGAGCATAGGGAGGTGTTACAACACTGAAAATAAAAGTAAATATCATTAAGTGATGTTATAATGAACTAAGTGCAGCTAGATGGTTGCTTTAATGGAATAGGGACATGTCTGTTGTGTTGACCACTGCACTCCTAGTATATAAAAAAGTCACACATTGACTACCTTCTCCACCCAAGTATGGTATTATTTTCATGGTTTCCTCCAAAACGGTGTCTTTGGAGAAGGGGCTCAGAAGGAGCCACTGCTCTGCTCTACGTCCCTCTTCCCCACTCCGAACCTCATTTCTGCCCCTTCCTTGAACAATTTCCTTAAAGATATACTTCCTATTCTAAGGATCTATGTCAATGTTTCTCAACATATGGTCAGTAGATAACCTCTACATCACAATCATTTAAAAAATGTAGATTCCAGGGCTTAGCCCATATCTACCAAATCAGAATCTCCCACAGTGTGGTCCTAGAATTGTGTTTTTAATACGTTTTCCCAGGTGATGCTTCTAAAGTTTGAAAATTTCTGATATAAAAAGGACCTTTGAAGCCTGACACTTCCTCAGATTGCTTGTGAGGTAAGGAAAGAGAAAGAAGAATGAAAAGTCTAGACCTTAGTAGATCCGCGTGTGTCTCAGAGTGAGTTAGTCAAGTCCAGCCACCTTCAATATCTCCTACAGTGAGTGCTGAACCATCACATTGCCAACGAGGAGCAGAAAGTGACATGCATTAATTACTGTTATTATTCAGGCTGCAGTTAGTTGTGCACCAGTTATTTTAAATGCTGGAAAATGGGGAAAGAGGGATAGTGGGGGAGGTGTGGATAAATCTTGTACTTGAACAATTACAAACTTCCAAAGAGTAGATGTTAAGACCATAAACCTTCAGCTTGACACCCAGTCTCTTTCCTTTGAAATTGCTTTCTTACCACCATAATGCTCAATTGTTTTCAGTAAGGATTCCCCCAAGGGTCAATTTCAGCAGTGGTTTTAGGGACCAGTAGCTGATTCAGTAGAAAGTCAGAAATTGAATAGCAAACACAACCAATAAGCAAACATATGGTAAAACCCAGAAACTCCACTAGTAATCCAAGAAGAGCAAATTAAATAAAGTGAGGAGTGTGCTTACCTATTAAATTAGCAACAGCAGAAAAGAGTTGCAAGTGCTAACACCCAGCCTAGATAAAGTTCCTCCACAAGCCCAGCCTTCTTAAGCATTCCTGGTGGCACTATTCAAGGCACAACACTTTAGCAAGGCGTTTTAGGACTACGCAGTTAGCACCATGAAAATGTTCACACCCTTTGACATTTCCCATTCTTGGACATGTAAATCCTGAAGAAATGAAACAAAAGATGGAAAAAAGCTCATATTACAAAGATGTACATCACATTAAGATGGCAGAAAAATAATAGAAAAGGAAGCAACCAAAACGTACAACTGATTCCATTCCATAAAATTTGACGTAGCTACTTATTAATCTATTATAGAGTCATTAGAAATCATGATTATGAAGACAAAGGAGCAGCAAAACGCTTATGAAACAATTTTAATGAAAAAGATAAAGTTTTAGTTTGCCAAAGGGCTGCTGATGCAAAGTAGCGAAAGTGGGTTGGCTTTAGTAAAGGGGATCTATATGGGGTAAAAGCTTAGAGTTCCAAGGCTGTGAAAGGTCCCAACTGAGGCTCCGTAAGCAGTGCTTCCTCACCAAAGTCGGCTCTGTTGATCCTGTTGTCTGGGCACAGGACAAAGCAAGATGGTGGCCCACCCCTGCAGGTTTCAGCCTTCCCTCCCAGGCTCAGCGTCTCTGGGAGCCCAGCTCCTTGAAGTCAGCTGTGAGCAACCAGGCATAGCAGGGTTTGTCTCTTTCAGGGCCTCTCTATCAGTCTTGGCTGTTCCAGTTTCCTCCTGAGTTCAGCTGTAGCCTATCAAGCATGTATCAGGACTTGCCAACTCTTGACCTGCTCTGGAGGCCCAGGACTGCTTAGTGCTTAAGCAATCCTCTAGTCTTCTCTCACATGGAAGGATGAAAAATGGTGACTTCCTCTTCCTGCCCGTGTCTCTCTCAGTGTGTGTCTCCATTTTTTTTTTTTTTTTTTATCATTTTGCTTCTTTTTTTTTTTTTTTTTATTGATTTTGTAATAATATTACATTAAAAATATATATGTGTGTCTCCATTTTTATCAGTCCCAGCATGAGGGCAGAGACTCAACCTGAGTCACACCTCACTGACATAGTACAATTGAAAGGGTAATCCTTCTCTTTTTGGGATTCATAAAATAATTTCAAACTGCTACAGATAATATGTCATATGTGTTATTTTCTCTGGGCCTCGATGTTTGAAATAGTTAACGACTTAATTTTTTAAGTGTCGCAATATATTAACCTCTATCAATATAGCACTGAAAGGAAAGGCAAGAGAGTGGTGAAAGTTGGTGTGCGTAGGTGTTGGATTATGGATGATTATTTTTATTTTCTTTGTTTTCTAAGTTTTCTGTAAAGCACAGCCCCAACTCCCTTCTGTTTGCCTCTCCAGACTTCTCTGCTCTTTTCTCAGCTGCAGTTTGGCCAATGGGAAGGCCCAGCTGGAGACCAAAGGGAGGGAGGAGAGTGAAGTAGGGAATAACTACCCCGGCTCCCTCCTGCAGGATGCTTGGGCTGGCTGTGCCCCTGGTGGGTGATCTCTCTTGTCCTCTGGCAGAACTTTCTCCTTCTGGATCTGGTAGGCCCTCCCTGACTTCTTAGGGGTTGGAACAGCTCCACCATCACGTGTGATTTCTTTACGCCCTGCCCATATCTTTGTAAATGGCCTCTTTATTAAGCCCAATAGAATTGTCCTAAATTGAGTGTGCCTTCTGTTTCCTGCTGAGATCCTGACAGATATAAGCAGCTTGACGCTTTTGTCATTTTTTGAAAATGGACAGTGTCCACCGAAACATGTGACACTGCAGCCTAGAAGAGTCATAACTGGGAAGTGTTACAGCTCTGTGGGACTTTAGTGGGTACAACGAGGATCTGTCTTTATGTTCCCAATAACTAAACATTTCTCCCTATGAGAAATTCCTGAATGCTGTGGTAATAATCATAGGTAATAAAAAGAGCAACTTAAAAATTGAAATATGAAGATATAGCCTAGTCAGTAGAAGTTTTATAGAGACAATCTTGAGAAAAATGGTTAGAGGGTTATTTTTTTTTAAAAAGAAAATTTAAAAAGCAGTGGGAAAGAAAAACAAAGAATAATTCAGGAAGACATACTACTTGAAGGTAGTGCTGATGTATTAATACGTGTTAGAAATGAGTGGCTCAGGGAGCATCAATCTGCCTTAGCGGTGGTCATTTTTCAAGTCCAGATGAATGTAAACCAAAATCAAATTGTCACAAGTAGATCGGAACAATCTATTGGCTCATTTTCATGGCAAAAGCAGAACAGGAAAAAACAATAGATAACAGCATCTCTGAGTCTCTTTGCCTGCACTTTACAAATAAACTTGTTTCTAAATTGAATTCACCCTCAAGTCAGTCTTCCAAGGGGGTGGATGTGTGGCATGATAAACAAGTAAGTATGGAAAAAAATTCAGAGTTATACCTCTCACGCCTGAATGGTTCTGCAAGTTAAAGTGGTAACTGAGAGTAGGGCTCAGCTCTCCTGTCACTCCCTTGCTTCATTAATATTACTTGTCACTCTGCAGGGAAGGTTCTGGCTCTGCAGTCTTTGTAACTCCAATCTTTGCCTGACCCTTTCATGAGCCAGAGGCAGTGAAGTCTACACCCAGAGGGCATTTGCATCTATGGTGGCAGAAATAATTGCTGGAGCATCTGAAATTGTTAACAAAAATTCCAGGGAGCTCAGTAATGTCTGGGGAGAATATGGAGCTAAAGGGAAGGGAGAGGAAAGGGAAGGAGGAAGGAAAGTCAGTTTCCAAGAACTGACTCATTGGAGATATTAAAAGGTAAACGAATACTTTTCTTCTGGCCCTTCTTTCCCTGGAAATGGAATAGGGCAGCAGAAGGAGGAGCTTTCCCTTTCTTTCTGGGGTTTTTGTGTAGACTATGCTCGTACCAAAACTGTTTAACCACAGTAACCGAATACCTGCACGAAGGACTGACCCCTTTCTCCTAATTCTATGTAAAAATGGATTACTTGGGCCAAGATCCCTGCTTTAGAAAATATCATATGAACAAGGGTTTTCACTGAAGGTTTTTTTAAATTTTTAAATTTTTATTTTTTTAACTCAAATGATTGGCCTGCTCTATTTGCCTAGAGGGGCCTGCACCAAATCTTGGTGTGTATTTCCATCTTTCTCTCCCATTTCCCAGCAAGCACTGTTCTTTCCCTCATTTCCCCCCCTCCCAAAATCTTTTTACTGCCCTAACTAAAAAACAAACGAACCACAAAAAAACTGGGAAAAACCTAAATGATCATCAATAGGGATTTGGTTAAAAAAAAATTAGGGTTCATCCTTTCAGCGGCAGTGAGCTCTAGTCCAGAGGTCATAAAAAAGAACAAGAAAACTCTTTACATAGAAAGGTATTTAGGATATACTTTTTTTAAAAAAGATTTTTATTTATTTATTTTCTCCCCTTCCCCTTCTCCTGCCCTGCTGTTTTTGCTGTGTTGTCTTCTCTTCTCATTTTCTCTTCTCTAGGATCTACTGGGATTGGATCCTGGGGACCTCTGATGTGGAGAGAGGTTCTCTGTCAATTGCGTCACCTCAGTTCCTGGTTTCTGCTGTGCTTCACCTTGACTTTCCCCTTTCATCTCTCTTTTGATGTGTCATCATCTTGCTGTGTGACTCAGTCGCGTGGGCACTGGCTTGCCACATGGGCACACTTTCTCTTCTTTTTCACAAGGAAAAAGAGCCCAGGTCCTCCCATATGGTAGGCAGAAGCTCTATCACTTGACCCACATCCACTTCTCCAGGATATACTTTTAAATCAAAAGGCAAGTTTCAGGGAAGTGGACTTGGCCCAGTGGTTAGGGCGTCTGTCTACCACATGGGAGGTCCACGGTTCAAACCCTGGGCCTTCTTGACCTGTGTGGAGCTGGCCCACATGTAGCGCTGATGCGTGGAAGGAGTGCTGTGCTACTCAGGGGTGCCCCCACGTAGGGGAGCCCTATGCGCAAGGAGTGTGCCCCGTAAGGAGAGCCGCCCAGCGTGAAAGAAAGTGCAGCTTGCCTAGGAATGGTGCCACACACACGGAGAGCTGACACCACAAGATGATGCCACAAAAAGAAACAGATTCCCGTGCCGCTGACAACAACAGAAGCGGATAAAGAACACGCAGCAAATAGACACAGAGAACAGACAACTGGGGCTGGGGGAGAAGGGGAGAGAAATAAGTAAATCTTTAAAAGGTACAGACCAATTTATACAGTATGCTAACATTTGTGTAAAAAAATATGTATGTTTTATATGTGCATAAAGAAGGCATTGAAGGAAAAAAGGAGAAAGTGAAAACTGGCAAAAGGACAGATGTGAGAGAGGCTTTTCACTGTAATTTTGAACTATGAGAATATATTACCTATTCAATAAGCAAACTGATATTATTTAATTTAAAAAATCTCTGTTTTATTTGTCTTGCTATAAAGTAGGATTCCTTGTGTTTCAATTACTGATGGATTCTCTAGTAAGCATATCTGATGTTCCTGTTAGCATTTCTTGAACATTAGACAGAAAAAGAAGAGTGCAAATTGGATTTTGCTTATATGTACATAATTTAAATCTGTGTCTATCCTGAAAACCTGTGTAGTGACTATGTGTGTGTGTACATTAATGGGTGTGCATTTTAAAAATGAATCATTAAGGACAGGGGGAATTTTCCAGCCAAGTGTTATTACTGTAAAAGCATTACTTTCTTCATCCATTTTGTCCTTCGGCTCTCTGTTTTCATATCGTTCTATTGTCTGTCTGTTTATCCTTTAGTTTACCCTTCCTAACAATCTTCATTTCTAAACTGTTCTCCAAATCTCTCACCGTTGTTTTTTCCTTTCAGGCTGCAGCACCTCTTTAGTATTTCTTGTAAATCTGGTCTTTTGGTAACATGTTCTATCAGTTTTTGTTTGTCTGTGAAGACTTTGAACTCACTCCCATCTTTGAAGGACAGCTTTGCTGGATACAGAATTCTTGGCTGGCAGTTTTTCTCTTTCAGTACCTAAAATACATCATACCCCTTCCTTCTCTTCTCCATGGTTTCTGATGAGAGGTCAGCACTTAATCTTACTGATTTTCCCTTGTGCGTGATGCTTTGCTCTTCTCTTGCTGCTTTCAGGAATCTCTCTTTATTGCTGATGTTTGTCATTCTGAATAGTAGGGGTCTTGGGGTAGGTCTGTTCATATTTATTCTGTTTGGGGTGTGTTTTCCTTCTTGGATGTTGCTGTTTATGTTCTTCATAAGGGTTGGAAAATTTTCAGGCATTATTTCCTCAAATATTCTTTCTGCCTCTTTTCCATTCTCTTCTTCTCTGGGACACTAATGATGCAAATGTTTTCACATTTTGTGTTGTCATTCAATTCTCTGAGACTCTGTTCCATTTTTTCCATTCTCTTCTCTTTTTGTTCATCTTTGAAGTCACTAATTCTGTCTTCAAGCAATTCAAATCTGCTCTTATGTGCTTCTAAAGTACTTTTAATCTCATCCATTGTGTCTTTCATTACCATAAGGTCTGTTACTTTTCTTTGCAGGCTTTCAAATTGTTCTTTATGCCCTCCCAGTGGCTTCTTAATATCCTTTATTTCTTTAGCCATATTTTCTTTAAATTCTTTGAAGTGATTTAGGAGAATTGTGTGATTATCACTAATTGTCTTAAATCCTGTATTTCTTCAGGATATTTGGTTTGTTCTTCTGTCTGGACCATCTCTTTCTGTTTCCTAGTATAGCTTGTAATTTTTTGCTGATATCTAGGCATCTGAATATGTTGGTGAATTTACTCTGATGGCCAATTTCTCTCTCTTGCCTATTTTTTTCCCCACAACTCTTGTTTGATATTTGGTTCAACCTATTGTCAGTCTTTAGTATTGCACAGCTTAAGTTTTTAAAATCGGGCCAGGGACTCACCAGTGGGGCACCGATTTTCTCCCAGGGGTTGGATATAGAGACCGGGGAGAACAGTTTTTGTCCATGTAATTTCCAGACTGGCCAGGGGATGGCGGTCATCAGCCCACCTTTTGACGGTGGTGTTTCAGTCTTGGCTTTCCTGTGTTTCTGTGTTGAATCTCCAGATCAGAGATTCAAAGTGGGTTCATCTGGCTGAATTCACTGAAGAAAAGCACCCTGACATTCCTTCCTTATCCCTAGAAATAGCTGACAGGGAGGAAGATGTCTGTTCCCCTCTCATTTGCCTGCAGTGAGCCAGGTGTTTTATTCCAGTTTAATATCTTGGGGGTGGAGAAGGGGAGCCTTTCCCGGCCACCACAGGGGCTTGGTAACTCACGTTTGTCGTTTTGGCTTCTTTGTTTCTCTGTTCCTCATCCTCCTGGGAGTTGCATAGCACTGTCCTGGTCTGCTGACCCCCAAAGCAGGTCCCTTGGACAGCCTTTGGCTCTTTCTCTGTTGTTTTTGTGAGAGCATTCAGTTCTGCCTGTTAGTCTGTCACCATCTTCCCACAATCTTTGGGAGTTTGGTTTTTACTCTGCTGACCATGGGGATATACCAGGGGCTGCAAGCAGGGGCAGGAGGTGGTCAGAACAGTGTCTAGACAGAGGCCCCAGAAGAGAAGGCCCCCAAATCAAGTTTTCCTTCTCGTGGAGATAGAAACCTCACATTTGGCATCATTGGTACATGTTGTGCAGTTAATACATATTTTTTTTTCAAGTTGGAATGGTCTGAGGTTGGGGAATTATATTTTCAAAACAAATCATGAGCTGTATGAGGCATCATAAAAAAAATCCAGATAAGAGAGAACATCAGAGCAGCTGCTAGCCACTTAAATAAGGCCTCACACAGCCCCAAATATGTCCCAGCCAGAGCCAACTCTGGGTAGCTTTGTACATCAACTCCCAGGGAATTTATTCCCCCTTTATCCAGCTCAGAGAAACAAAAGAGCAAAACGTTCTACCTCTCTAGAAACATGAATCAAATGACTCTTTTATTCCAGTCCAATGGCTCCGTCAAGTTGATCACAGGCACCTCTCTGAGAGAGCTGCTGTGGGTTTGGGATAGGAAAGTAACAGCTGGTGAACTCATCCTCAGTCTCCTATTTGTAACATAGCTGGGGCCTGTTTTGCAGATTAAATAAGACCATGTATGTAAAGCACTTATCACAGTGCCTGGCCCATGGTTGGGGCTCGGAAAATGGAAGTTATTATGAACAATGCCATGAAGTAGAAGTAATTATACCACTTAGTAGGTAAGTATACTAACGCCCAGAGAGGTTAAGTAAACTTCCCAAAGCCACACAGCAGGAAAGGAAAGGAGCCTGGATTTGAAGGTAGGTGGAACTGACTTCAAAGCCCTTATTCTTTCCATCCCTTCAAGCTATTTCACAAATAAACTAGCAAACCTGTATTCAAATCACCCCTTAATATTCACAAGGGCTGAGGGGCTGTGTTTACAACAGAAGACACAGTACTTCTTATTTTCAGAGGAGCAGCCTGTGTGGCAAACTACAGAAAGAAGAGAAGAAAAGCAAGCTTTTCCAGGGTCTGTGCCCCACCCAATCTCACTGGTAAGTTTACCAACAGACAAGCATAATGGAGAGGAGAGGATTCCAGAAAGGTCTGGACCAGCACTGATGTAATGAGATGAACTGATCTTAGAAATATTCTCTCATAATTTTGCCTGATGCATATATTACTGATGTCCTTTCTTAGTATCTTTATGTGAATGGAAATCTTAAGATTTCATAGTTGTACATGTATATAAACTGGGGAGAACAGAACCAGTGAAATGTTAACCAGCTTCTTACAGAGTGACAATCGTATCTTCATAGCGATAACTTGGGAAGACCTTTCTCGTTATACTGGGGAAGGTCTAGTGAGGGGTTCAGTAAATTACAGCCTATGGGCCAAATCCAGTCCTCTGACTTTTTTTGTAAATAAGGTTTTATTGGAACACAGTCATGCTCACTTGTTTACACATTATCTATGGTGCTTTTGCACTACAGAGGTAGAGTTGAATAGTTGTGATGGAAATCATATGGCACATGAAGCCTAAAATAGTTACTATATGGCCCTTTAGAGAAAAGGTGGTTACCTGCATTAGAGGCATGTACAAAAAGTGTGGCATTTCTGTGCTCCAACATCCTAACTGCACATTATTTCAAAACACTAATACTGTTTCTAGATATATGTGTCTTAACACCTGGAAGACAAGTACTTTTTAATGGGATCCAGTTTATACTCACCTCTTTGAATGATCATGGTGTCAGGTCCCAAACTGGACATATATTCTGAGAATCCTCGCTCAAAGGAACATGTCTGAGGAACAAACAAACCCCTCATAAGTCTCTGTGGGCAAAATGATGCAGGAGGTTTCATAAGAGTGAAAAATAGAAAGAACAAAGAGACTCTGAGATCCCTGGAGTGGGGGAGCTGGGGACTTGATTTATGAGCTGGCCAGTCTGGAACTGTGCCCTACCTCAGCACCAGACTGAGAAGCTTATCAATACCAGTGTCTTCCCATGTCTGGCCTCAAGCATCAGAGAGCATCAAGCATAAAGCCCATGGACCAAGATCTCTGTTACTGGAGTCTTCTGAACAGTTTGGAGATACATACCATCAGAGACTTGGCCTGGCTCACGGATGCCTCCCCTGGGAGTCCACCACCCAGTAAGACAGCTAGGATGAATCTAAGTCCATCACATTCACTCTTTAGGCCTCAAAGTCCAGCCCATGAAAGACCATGGTCTAGGACTGATGAGGGGATGTGAGGGAGGGTGGGAAGGAAAAAGAATATAATCCATTTCCAGCGGTATCTGTTCTATGTGCCTAGGTGGACTTGTCTGGTCAACTCAATGCAGGTTGGGAAGGAAACTAGTCGTTGGAAACAGAGCTGAAAGCATTAACCTTTCCTGTCCATGCTTCAGCTAGAACAGGTCATCAGTTTTCCCTGAAAATTCCAGGGTGAGCGCTTCTGTGTCTCTAACCCCTGTGGGAACTAAGACTTACCATGTAGAGAGGGTCTGAGACCAGGTGACTTTGGGGACAAGGTCTCCAGGGGTTGGCATGGATGGGGTCAAGGTCAGTGGGTACTTGGTAGACAAGCTGCACGTATGTCCTAGGCCGGCCTCATCTCTTACTCCCCACCTCTAATGCCTCACTATGCAGCAACACCTCCCCTAATGAAACCTCTGGGGATCAAACTCCTTCCCAATGAATATGGTGTGTTAAAATAACAGCTTCATAAAACACACTAAACAGGGCTGCAATATATTAGGTAGTTCAGCTGCAATATTCCAGCTGATTTATGCAGTCAAGGTGCAAATCTCTCCAGGCACACTTTTTTTTTTCTTTTTTAAGTAGGTATCAGGGATTGAACCCAGGACTTCTTACATGGGAAGCAGGCACTCAACTGCTGAGCTGCATCAGCTCCCATCCAGTCATTCCCCAAAGTTGAAGTCATTCCCCAAAGTTGAAGGAAAACAAAGTCATTCCCCAAAGTTGAAGGAAAACAAAGCATTCCCTCTCTTGTCAGAGATTCTATCTACTACCCCTTAGGTATTCCGAGACCTCTCCCTCTCTGACCCCCCAACCATAAAATTCATTCAACAAAATTATTTATTGAGGGTCACTAGGTATCAGATAAGAGGATTTAGTGGTTCAATACACACACAGAGAGAAATTAAGCAAATATTCACAAAGTATGAAAAAGAAAAAAAATGCTAAGAAATCACTTAACAAGAGGACATAAATAACTGGATGGGGATGTGTGTGTGACATGTGAGCATGAGCAAAAGTCCTAAGTTGGGGAAGAGGTTTGTATCTTCAGGGAACTGACAATAAGGCCAGTACATCTGACTAGAGAATGAGAGGGAGAGGCCCAACAGGTAGGGCAGGATCCTGGAGAGCCAGGGACCATCTAACGATTTTGGTTTTTAGTGTAAGAACACATGAGAATCCCCAGAAGGGTTTTCAGGAAGAGTGAAACTAAATGGGCTTTTAAAAAAAATTCAGTCTTTTGTTTTATGTTTCATGATTCTGTCATTTTTGCTTTATTATTAATTCAGTGTGCTCAATTAACTTTTAAGAAGTTTTATTGTGGTAATGTATGTAACATAAAATATCCCATTTTTACCATTTTTAAGTGGTATTAATTACCTTCACATGTTGTGCTACTGTCACCACCATCCATTACCTACATTTTTTCTTCCCCAAACAGAAACTCTGGACCTATTAAGCAATAACTCCCCATTCTCTCCCTCACCCCAGTCCCTGGTAGTCTTTAATCTACTTTCCATCTCTGTGAATTTGCTTATTCTAGATATTCCATGTAAGTGGAATTATACAATACTTGTCCTTTTGTGTCTGGCTTATTTTACTCAGCATAATGTTTTCAAGTTTCATCTGTGTTGTGGCATTTATCAGAACTTTATTCTTTATTATGGCTGAATAATGTTCCATGGCATATACATACCACATTTTGTTTATTCATTCATCTGTTGATGGACAAGTGGGTTGTTTCCAGCTTTTGGCTACTGCAAATAACACCACTATGAACACTGGTGTACAAGTATCTATTTGAGTCCCTATTTTCAATTCTTTTGGGTATATACCCAGTAGAATTGCAGAGTCATATGGTATTTCTATGTTTAACTTTTTGAGGAACCACCAAACTTTTCCACAGGAGCTCACTGTTTTACATTCAAATGTGTATTTTTAAAGAAAATTTTATTTCATAGAGACCTGATTGGAGGGTAGGAAGAATGGATGGAGGCTGAGAAGTAGTGGAGATGCAGGGATATGTTGATTTAGACTGGTTGGTAGTGGAAGATATGGAGCTAAGTGGATTCTGAGCTTCTGTAGAGGCATACTCAGCGACTGAGGAGTGGAGTGGCAATGGGGTAAGGGAGAGAGAGCGAAGTACAGGATGATTCCAAGTGGGTATGCCCCGCTGCATGGCTGGAGATGCTGTGCAGTGGGATGAGGAACAGAGAAAGCCGGGATTGGGAAGAGATGATTCTGAGCTCAGCATTTACTTAATGGATCAGCTGATCACACTTTGCAAAACATTCATTTCAGTCTACTTACACTGAAACCCTTTTAACTCTGGGAAGTTATAGGAATTAATTTCTGTTAAAGGAAGTGGGCAGAGAAACCTTTGTGGGAGGGAGACCCAGACATCATGTTTATAAATAACCCTTTTTGCCTATTTTTCGGCTGGGTCCTGTAACTGGAGGGCTTTCTGGTTGTCGGATGAGCCAATGCCAGCACACAGGGACGAGGCTGAGTGCTCTGTACCATCAAATAGTGAAAAATAGTGAAAAAGACTGTGCACCCTGTGAGGTTGGGTCAGAAAAAGCAGGCTCCCCATAGGAGGACCTAGGAAGAATTGGATGGAGGATGTATGATGAAAGTGGATGAAAGAGGCTGTGCAAGGTCCCAAACAATTTTTTTCTTCTAAAAAAAATAATAATGCAGTATCACTATAGAAATTTTAGAAAACCCAGTTAGGTGGAAGAGAAATTTTAAAAGATAATTTTAATTTAAGTCCCTCCCAAGTCCCACCACGTAGTAATAATCGCTACTAACATTTTGGTGTATTTCTTTCCAGTCTCCGTTTACTTTCTCTTTATCTCTTTTTCTCTCCCAGTCTTGCCACATAAATGAGCTTATAAATGAATAGTTTAACAAGAATGTGATCATACCATAAATTGTTTTCTAAACTGTTCTTCCTTTTACGTATGGCAATACATTAGGAAGGCTTTTCCACATCATTAGGATTTAGAACTTTTAAAAACACTGAAAAGTAGTTTCCCACTTTATCATCCATTTCACGCTGCTTTTGGATGTGGTAGGGGAAACACTGGAGGTGATTCTGGGATGGAAGGAAAGGTAGCAATAGCTTTGCCATGAGCTTTAGTAAAATAATAGCTTAGTTTTAGGCTGCGATACTCCCCAAAATTCTGCCAATATTTATATTCATTTTATTTTTATTTTGCATACTTGCTCTTCACATTGAACAATAAGATACTAAAATTGCTACCTTGCCGCTTATGATAAAGGAACAGTTTACCTACCGGCGTAACTAGTAAACGTTCCCAGCACTGATTTACATTCCTAGGATTATCTTGAGTGTTTTCACAGAAACTCCTCCGGAGGTGCGTGGTTCGGCTAGGCTAGTAGGTACCGAAAACATTGCAGGATGACGGGCATCTAGAATTAAAAATGAGCAACCGCTTCCGCAGCGAGCAGGGTTCGAACCTGCGCGGGGAGACCCCATTGGATTTCAAGTCCAACGCCTTAACCACTCGGCCATCGCTGCCACGAGAAACGTACGGAGGCGGGGACACTTTAGTGTAAGAATGACTGAGCGCGCACGCGCTGAACCTACAAACAAGAAGAGCCTGCGACTAGCTTGAGCTCCGCTGGAAGGCGGCCAGGGTTAAGGGCTCACATTGAGCTATCTGCAACGTGAACACGAAGAAGGGTTAGAAAACTCTATTAGTAAGAAATCTGCAGGTCTTTGAAACTTTTCCTTTGGCTATGCTCCGAAATTCGCAGTCCGGCTTTTGGTCGTTGAGCTGGATTTTGCTCGCCCGCGCCTTCATTAGGTCTACTAGAGAGCCGTAAAACAGAGATGTTTCCCGTTTTGTGCAGCGGGCTCGCGCGCTCGGAAATTTCTTCACTTCCTTTTCCTGTTCCTCCTCCAGCCCTCCGGGAGAAACGCCTTCCACCGTATTTCTAGCGGTGTTGGGGTCGCTTTCAGTCTCCTTTCAGTGGAATGGAGAAAAGTGTAATGATTCTCACTGAGAAGGAAGTGCTTTGAGGATCGGCCTCTACCCACGGGCTCGCCCCTCGGGGTCTCCTGTCCCCGCAGCCACCTTCCATTCTCCCTCCCAGCGCGGCCGCCCTTGCTGGGCGCAGCTGGAAGGGCTCAGGCCCCACGTGCTGTCTCAAGCTCCCTCGGGAGCTGCGGCGCCTGGGAGGCGGCGTGCGAAACAATTTCTGGGCGTTAGACCTGCACTCCTTACCTTCAGCTGACGTTCATTTCCTCCCTGCCTGCCTGCCTCGTTAAGTGCAGCTACTGCGCTAAGTGCCTTCTCTTCTATCCGTGGCTGTGGTGCCCTACAAGCAGCAAGTTCTATGTGTTAGGAGAACAAAAGAAGGCCTTTTGCTAATTTAAATACCCAAAAGAGTCCGTGGAAAATGTACCTGTCCTCATTAGGGTACATTTCGTAATTCGGCAGGAAGATAAATTCTCGAACCTTAGAATCCCTGATTTTAAGTGATCTCACGTGCTACTAGTGTGACCTTTTGGTGACTTTAAAATACCATTTCTCTTGAGTAAATTGTGCCGCTAAAAGTGTCTAAATCCATGTATGGGGGGCAGAATAGTTGAGAACTTTAAGCTTTATGTAATTTGAGATAGTGCTTTTAGGAATTTCCTTTTTTTTTTTTTTTTAACTTGGCAGAGACAGGAGTGACCCGAATTTCTCTATGAATACTAAGAACAAAGTTATCTGCCACTCTCAGGCAAAAGTTTTATCATGTACGTGAAATTTACTTGCACCTTTCCATTAGGTACAGTCCAAGAAGAAAGAAATTTTCATCTTTTTATCTTGTACTCAGATTTTGCATGTGCTGAGATAACCTAGAATTGAATCTTACCATTTTATTAGCGGCATCTTAATCTTGAAACCATTTTCTTGTTCTTTCCTTCTCTGCAGTTGTGATAACAATATTTAGTGAAAGTTCTTTCCCTTAATCTCGCACTCTCATTTTAAGGAATCTCTTTACTTGTTTAAAAACTTGACTAATGGGAATTATGGTTAAAATAGTTGAACTGGAATTTTTTTTTAACCAAGACTGCAGAGGAAGAAAATCTATTACAAAGTTAATGTGTATTTGCTGAGAACAATTGTGATTAAAATTTATTTGCAACATTTCCAGGATGAAATATCTATATTTTTGGCATTCCTATAGGTTTTTTTAAAAAAAAACAAAACTTTTTTTTTGCTGATTCATCATATTGCTGAAATGAGTTAAGTTCTTTTAGATTTCCAAGTGAGTTCATTTGGCTTCAACTTTAGATCTTTAGCATTGCCATTTAAAGCAGTGCAAGTTAGGAAAAAAAGAAATAACCATATGTTCCAATATAATTTTAACATAAGAAATGTAATATAATTCATGATAATAGCCCCATTAAACATTGGTTTGCAACCTAGGGTGTTTTGGTTTATGAAGGCCCCTTAGTGATTCTGATTGCCTGCTCACTGCCTTCCACGGATTCTGTTTCTACAGGCAGAATTCTTTTACATGGTGGGTTTGTTATTACCAAATAGCTTGTGGCCCTCTCAAAAAACCTTTCTTGGTGCTGAAGGCACTGGATTCCTTATATATATACCACATAAAAGAATTTAAGAACATGCCAGTTTAGTTAGGCCAGTAAAAAGAGACAGAACCCAGACTTGGTGGCCAACTTGGATGCGGGCTTCCTCCAGGCAAAGAACAGCATTTGGGGAAGGCTGCCTTTGTTAAAGAATTCTTCACTCCTCCCCTTTCCTAAGGTTGGGGCAGGAGCCCCAGCTGTTTGCTGTTCTGGTTGGTTGCCCCATCTGTTATCTCTCAGGGGACCAATGATGAGGCCTTTTGTTTGGAGTTAGCTGGACCAATGGGGAGGCCTGTTCGGAGTTATGGGGGGCTTCTTTCTGACTCTGGGGAGGTTCCAAATGGGACACGTTCTTTGCCAGGTGTCAGCTGTGACTTGTTTTTCAACTTTTCACCATACCAACCTCCCTCAGTGCTACTTTCAGAGGCAGCATATGAATGAGAGCAGTATGGCATCCCTTTGTTCTTTAATAACAAATTGATGTATTTTGAATTGGTTGTTCTGGTGTGGGTGTTTTGTTTTTGTTTTTTGTTTTTATTTGGTTTGGTTTTGGCTTTTTTTTTTTTTTCCTTTTAAAAGTCATAGAATTTTAATGCTGGAAAGAACATTAAAGCTCATCCAATCCCTTGATCTGTAGAGAGGAAACTGCCTCCCATGAATGACTTGCCCAAAGTACCACAGCTAATTAGTAGTCCAGTGTTTTCACTATATTTTCTTGGTTTCCTGTTTTCTCTGTTAGTCTCTGGCACAGTGGTCTGCAAATCTAAAGTGTGTGAATGACAGTAGGTAAAGCTAACAGTAGGGGAGAGCTGTGAGTTGACTGTTGAGGGCCTATGAGGTTTCAGATAGTGAACATATTGTGATGGGTAATTTTGTTCTTTACTCCAGCATCCATCCTCCCATGTGATTATGACGCCTCAGTTGTGTTTGGGAGGGGACTTTCCATCGGATGCACCCTTACTGTGGCTGTTAAAGTACTCCACTGTCCTTTGGCCAAGGGGTAGGCATGTGACTTGTATTAGTTTTGTATTGTTATAAAACAAATTACCACAAACTTAGTGCTTTAGTATAAAGTTATTATCTCAAGTTTTCATAGGTCAGGCATCTAGGCACCGGGTAGCTCAGGGTCTCATCAGGCTAAAATCAAGGTGGTGACCAGGGCTGTGATCTCATCCGAGGCTTGGGGGTGCTCCTCCAAGCTCACTGTTGGTGGAATTCAGTTTCTTGTGGTTGTAGGACATGCTGGCTGTCAGCTGCCAGCCGTTTTCACCTGGAGTTTGCTTCTTCAAGGCCATGTAATATAATCTTCTTTGAGATGCTGTTTCAGTGTGGTTTTGAGACTCTGAGGAGAGTCCTGTCAGTTCCCCTTCTAGAACAGCTGATTAAGTCCTGGCCTCGTAAGCGTGCCTCTGCCCCCCCCCCCCGCCCCCCCATACATTGGACAATGTTAAACAGGCAAGGATGTCTTTATTCAGGGGGCTGCTGTAGCAGGGGGCAGAGAGTAGAATTCAATTTCATTGAAACAAAGCACAGCAAGCTTTTTGAGAACTGGGAGTGGGTTGCAGGAAGAACCCTAGAAGATAAATAAGGGGAGTTGATTGCTGGGAGGGGTGAGGGATTCCTGAGGTTGTGATTAGGACCACTTGATTGAGAATGTTTTCCTTTGTGGTAATTAGGCCACCTGGTAAGGGCTGGGAGAGAGGAAGAGTGAGGTGAAGGCCTGTCTGGTAAGGAGCAGGGGTAAGAGAGAGAGAGGAGGGGGTGGGCTTTGAGACTGGGATTGATATTTAGATTAGTTAGCATCTGAAGTTCCCTTTTTCTCCCTGCAGTCCAAGTTGTTTTTCTCTGTAGTCCCACAGCTGCAAGACTGATTTTTAAGGTAGCCAGGATGGGGGAAGGAGTGGGTGGGGAAAAGTGAGGATCAAGGCTGGCATCCTGGTCAAGAGAAAGAAAGTCAGCCTTGGTCCTGCCTTATACCAAGGTATGGACTTAATCATCAACGCCCCCCTTGTCAGGCCTCATGGCCGGGAGGCCGGGTAGGTACCTGATGTCTATCTAGGAACAGCCAGAGATTCTTATCCAGGAGTCCACAGACCCCCAAAGCGGTTCTGTGAGCTTGAATTGAAAAAAATCAACTTTTTATATTTTCTGGCCTCTGACTGAAATTTAGCCTTTCATTCACTTATGAATGTATGCAATAAATAAATTACAGTAGTATTCATTTCACTGATGGGCAAAGGGGTCTGTAGAACAAAAAAGGTTAAGAACTACTTACTGTCCTATGTGCTGGAGCCCACAAAATTATTCAAATTAGCCATTCCACATGGAGCCCTTGAAACCTCGCTGACCCCACCTTTTTTGCATACCTAAACTGGGGACTACAGTTCTAGCTTGCTGTTACCCTGTCCCTATAAACCCTGAGTAACCCACCTGGAGTCCCGTCTCTTGTTTGGAGAGACTTTGGCATTTCACCTACCTGGATGTCTTTGTGCTATGTCCTACCATCCAAAGAATGTATCATCTTACCTCATACTTTATAATTATAAAATAGGCCAGTGGAGAATTTCCCTCTAGTCTGCTACGATGAAGTCATATAATAAAACATAATCACGGAAGGCACTATCTTTTATTCACAAGTCCTGCCCAAATCAAGTATGGGGATTATGCGGGTGTGTAAACTGGAAACCGGAATCTTGGGGGCCATTTTAGAATTCTGTCTACCACATGATTCCAATTATTCCATTACACAACTGCATTTTTATGAACCCCCCCCCCATACACACAAATAGTAACCAGTGAGAGTTATCAGAGTCTCATAGTTCTAATTTAGCCGACTTGTGTGTTTTTGTACTTCCTTTGAAAGGAAAAGTTGCCAATAATTGCAGAGTTTTGGAGGTTTAGCCACCATTTAGTATTCTTGACTTGAATTTTGCATTAGTTGGAGAATAACCCAATGTAAATGTGGGCACTGGTAAATTTAATTATATACCCCAATCTAGACATGTTCTTAATCCACATCCATGTTGGTGTGAACCCATTGTAAATAGGACCTTTTGAGATGTTATTTTTAGTTAAAGTGTGGTGAACTGATCAAGGGTGGATCTTAATTGGATTACTGGAGGCTTTATAAGAGGAAGTCACAGAGAGGAGCCTGAAGCTGGAAATCAGTGGAACTGGAAGAGAAAGGAGATGACGGCGTCATGTGATGCGAGGCAGGGATACAAGTCAAGGAACCCTAAGATCTCTGGCAGCTAGCACCAGAATGTTACAGACTTTGGGGAGAAAGCATTGCCTTACTGATGCCTTGAGTTTTGGACTTCTAGGCTCAAAACCAGGAACCAATAAATCCCTGGCGTTTAAGTCAACCCATTGTGTTTTTCTATGCTTGACCTTCTTATCCCTACACCATTACTATTCTTTTAAATCTCTGACAAAAAACAAGAAATAGTATCTTCTTATTGTTTTGATTAATGTTTTAAGCTCTTGTGTTATCTTTTTATGTTACAGGTAAAGTTGTTTATCTTATTTTCTTTAGCTGGATTATTCACATTTTCAGGATTGTATATGTCTTTGAGTCTTATATTTTTTTGTATCTTTTCCTTCTTTACTGCAGCCTTGCTCTGGGTAGGCATTCAGTAAAATTTGGCAAGGGGTAGGGAATCTAGAATTCTATTTTTGTTGTGTTATGGTTGAAAATACCTCTGGAAATTCAGATAGATTTGTCATGATTAACTTGGTATCCCCTTGGACAAATTTAACCTTATGAACTGAAAATATATAGTAGCAACCTTTCAAAGAAAATTTATATAGGTTTTCAATTTTTCAGTTTTCAATTTCAGTTTTCAGCTATTCCAAAACCAAAATTTAAATACAATTTTACAAAAAATTGTGAATTTAAATGTCTAGAGGTGTAATACATGTACATGATTAGCACATTACAATCTCTTCTGCATATTTTATTTTTTAAAACCATGTACCTCTTTTATATTGTTAAACATTTTTCCATTTTTAGCTATATAATGAGCAACAGGGGACTGACTACTTGCTGCTATTCCCATCTCCCTGTGTTTCCCCCATAGATGCTTTTCCAGGCTTAGTGTGTTTGCTTCCTAATCATTTAGGAGCTCAACTTGTTTCCTCAACTCTGTACTTTTAACGGGGTCTTGAGAGGAAGAGTAGATAAAGGTGTGTTCAGTTTGTCATCCTTAACCTAACTCTCAATACTTTCTTGATAAGTTATATTTCACAGTGTTAATACTCAGGTCTTGTAGACTTACATGGACAAATTAAAAAGTAATGAGAAAGTAATAGATTGTAAGAGAGATAGTAACTTAGAAGACATTTAATCTAATTTCATACTCTACTAGAAGAATGTCATTATAAAACTGCTGCTCATTTTTGTGTTATTGGCTCATTATTCAAGTAAATATGTAGTATAAAGCCATTTTATTACTGATGCACTCTGAAGTGAAGGTTGATGTTTTTTTGTCCTAGAACACAATGCATTTTTAGTTAGAAAGTTATATCAATAACCAGATGAACTTACAATAAAGAGTGGCTTCTCAGCTTGAGTGAAATTAGTAACATAAGGTTTTAACTGTTCAAGAAGGTAAATTCAACACTATTTTTAAACAATTATGATTTTTAGTATTTTCGTGACACTTTTTTTCAAGAATATGTCCCAATGAAAGACTCAAACAAGATTTTAAATTAAGTGAATAAATATTTATAGACCCATAAAGATGTTTTAATTTAAAGCTCATTTTGTTTTATTTTTTGTTTAATTTTTAAAATATAAGCCCAATAGTTGGCTAAAGTAAAAATGACTAGTTTTCACAGAACAGAGTGAGGAGCATAAGACAAAACTTAAAAAGATCAAAGTAAATTTCATTGGCTACTAATTGTAATTTAGTAAGCTTATTTAAAGATAAAAGTAACTTATGGTTATAGGAAGTTTGCAAAAGCATTTCCTAATATTTAAATGGCTAATTCCAAAGAGCATTGGTATTAATAACAAAAAATAACTTCAGAGAAACCTGTCAGAGGCCACCTGTATATATTAAAGTGGTGTTAGGGGAAGATAATCTTGATTCCATTAAAAATTTTAGGTTTTTATAAAATAATAAAAAGGTTGTGTTTTAGTCAGCCAAAGGGGTGCTGATGCAAAATACCAGAAATTGTTTGGTTTTTATAAAGGGTATTTATTTGGGGTAGGAGCTTACAGTTACAAGGCCCTAAAGAGTCAACACAAGGTTGTTTTCTCAGCAAATTCTGTTGCCACATGTTGAAGCAAGATGGCTGGTGATCTCTGCATGGTCTCCCCTTCCTTCTTCCTCTTAAGGCTCTGTGGCCCCAGCTTCTTTTGATCTCAACTGTAGGCTGGCATAGGGCTCATCTCTCTTCCTTGGGCTTTAGCTCTTTGAGCCTTCTCTTTTCTGTGTATCTTCTTTGTGTCTTCTTGAGTGGGTGTCTGTTTCTATCAGCTCAGCAAGGGGGCTGGGATTCAACCCTGAATCACGCTCTCCTGACATGGGTGAATCAAAGACCTAATCTTAATTTAATCAAATAAATGTAAATGTAAAACCTTTGAATTTAATACAACCAAAGGGTATCATGCCCAGAGGAAGTGATCATTTAATAAACATAATCAGCATCTCTTTTTATGGAATTCATAAATAATATCAACTGCTATAACCTCTAAAACAATAAAAATATCTACAACATTTCTGAACATGTTCCTGAAGTGAATGGAAACCATCTTGCTGTTTTGGACTCCTGCAGCAGCCAGCAATAGCTTGATGTGGCCAAATTTAGTCTCCAGATTGGCTCTGTTTCATAGTGCGAAGGGTGAAGGGCACTATGCACCAGGCAGGCGGTGCCTCCCTAGGATCAACAGTGCTAAAACATGTTGGCTGTGTGAAGAACATACCAAGTGGAGCAATAATTACCAGAGTAATGTGAGTAGAAGTTAAACACAATTGGCATTCTGGCCTGCTTCCATGGAGAGATAGCATGTATGGTATTGCAAACCTGAAGCTTAAATCTATTAACTGCATTTCAAAGAGGAACTTGTGCATTGATTGATATTAAGTGCTATACCTATGTGCCTGATGAATATAATAATATCTCTTCTATTATAGATCATATGCAGAAGGATATTGAACATTAAAAGTCCTGGTAAAATTAATTCATTTTCTAAGTTTATTTCTTCAAGAATCAATGCTTTCCAGAACAAGGTATTAGTCATGTGGGGATTTCACCCAGTTCCAACCATGGTGCCAGATCCACTTCCCTCGACCTCAATAGAATAGCCAGAGAGTTTGCCACCCTGTCAGACAGGGACTAGACTACTGTCCCTAAGCAGCAGGAAGCAGCTACAGAAGAATGACCATTGCCCTTCTGCTCTTCCTTAAGATTAAGGATGTAAAGTCTCTGAGGGGGAAAGTTGAGGCAGGTTAGTATAGGAAACAGGGAAGGTGGCTGGTCAGAATAAAGCCCTCCAAAGACCCTGGTCACAAGGTCCAGTTTAAAAGTCTTGGGCTCAAAAGAATAATTCCAAACAAAAAGGCCTCCTCACTGGCTCCCTGAAAGCTATCAGGTGAAGGTAGAAAGGCAACCAATCAGGACAGCAAAAAGCTGGGGCCCTATGTGTGTCTATGTGAACTCTCCTTATAACTAAACTAGTTTTAGATGCTATATTAGTCGGCCAAAGGGGTGCTGGTGCAAAATATCAGAGATCGATTGGTTTTTATAAAGGGTATTTATTTGGGGTAGGAGCTTACAGATACCAGGCCATAAAGCATACGTTACTTCCCTCACCAAAGCCTATTTTTACGTGTTGGAGCAAGATGGCTGCTGACATCTGTGAGGGTTCAGGCTTCCTGGGTTCCTCCCTTCCAGGGTCTTGCTTCTTTCTGGGTTCAGGGTTCCTCTCTTCCCAGGGCTTGCTTCTTCCTGGTCTCAGGGTTCCTCTCTTTTTGGGGCTTGCTTCTGTTTCCTCTGTGAGCTTACTTCCTGGGGCTCCAGCTTAAGGCTTCAGCATCAAACTCCAATATTAAAAACCCTCTAACTCTGTCCTTTGCCATGTCTTTTATCTGTGAGTCCCCACCCACCAAGGGGGGTACTCAATGCCCTAATGACGTGGCCCAATTAAAGCCCTAATATAACCTAATCATGCCCAGGTACAGGCCAGATTACAAACATAATCCAATATCTATTTTTGGAATTCATAACCATGTCAAAGTGCTATAGATGCCATCATAGAAAACTCAGAAAATTTAGAAGGGGCAAATGTATGGTACTGGAAGCCTCCTCCTAAGACTCCCCTACCTGATACTTTGTTATCTACTAAAAAAAATGTTGCTTGTATACTGTTCGACAGCACAGTCTGCCTTGGACTGCAACTCCTGAAAATTGGACAATGTGAAAAACCTTGCTGGCATGGCAGGGTATGACCTATCGACAAGTTTAGAACAAGACGTTCTTATTAAGTAGTGTTCAATGTTGTGCATATGTTCCTGATCACTCCCATAATGTCTCACAAGTTTTAAATCATATGCAAGAGCACGTAAGTCATATTGATAAATTAGCTATTGATCCCTTGTCTAATTGGTTTAACTTCCTTCTTTGGTCCTGGCGACATGTCTTTGTAAGTCTACTAGCTTTTGGGGGAGGACTCTTAGTATTCTGTCGTAGAGCTGTACTGTTGTGAGATGTGGCTGCACTGTGTGTCCTACAGGCAACACAAAGTGTTGCATGGGGGTGGATTGTGTTGCGTGGGGGTGGATTGTGGGAGCCCAGTAGGTCCCCGGCCCTGCCTTCCCCTCCCTCAGGGAAACTCAGCTCACAGTGTGTGGGGGCTTGTGTGCCCCAGGACACAGATTAAAATATTAACAAACCTCCTTGCAGGAGAACAATGTACAGATGATGTTTTCTCCAGGCTCTACAATTCCTTCCTATAATAACATCGTCAGACCCCATTTATGTAACTCTGTTATGAAATGTCTTTGTTCTGAAACCCTAGATATTGCCCTCATTTTCCTGCCTTTTTGTGGAGCACTCTCTTCATTCTCTGGACTTCTGCTACCAGAGAGAATCTTTCCTGTCCATAAGTTCCAAAAGGTAAAGCTTATGCATGACACTTTGCTGAGTGCATCCTTTGGTCTCGCCGCTGCCTGACCCATGCCCTTCAGGTATTATATGAATCTAATTCAGTGAAGAGTAACCTGATAGGTCCACACAATGGAATGTTATTCAGCGATAAAAAGAAATGAGCTATCAAGCCTATCACAGACATGGAAGAAACCTAAATACATATTGCTAAGTGAAAGAAGCCAGTCTGAAAAGGCTACATACTGCATGACATTCTGGAAAAGACAAAACTATAGAGACAGTAAAGAGATCAGGGAAGCAGATGTGGCTCAACTGATAGAGCATCCACCTACCCAATAGGAAGTCCAGGGTTCGATACCCAGGGCCTTCTGGCCTGTGTGGTGAGCTGGCCCATGCACAGTGCTGCTGTGTGTAAAGAGTGCCATGCCACGCAGGGGAGCCCCCTGCGTAGGGGTTCCCCATGTGCAAGGAGTGCGCCCCACAAGGAGAGCCTCCCCGTGTGAAAAAAGCCCAGCCTACCCAGGAGTGGCGCTACATACACAGAAAGCTGACGCAGCAAGATGATGCAACAAAAAGAGACACAGATTCCTGGTGCAGCTTGACAAGAATACAAGTGGACACAGAAGAACCCACAGTGAATTGACACAGAGAGCAGACAACGGGGCAGGAGGGTGGGGAAGGGAAGAAATAAATACAAATAAATTTTTAAAAAAAATTAAAGAAATCAGTGGTTGTCAGGGGTTCAGGATAAGTGGGGGAGACATGAACGGGTGGAGCACAGGGCATTTTTAGGGCAGTAAAACTGTTCTGTAGGATACTGTAATGATGGATACATGATGGTTTATACATTGTTGAAAGTTACAGAACTGTCGAACCCTAATGTAAGCTGTAGACTTTGTTACTAATGATGTATTGATATTGATTCATCAATCCTAACAAGTGTATCGCATTAATGCTAGGTGTTAATAATAGGGGAAATTGTCTATGAGGTGTAGGGGTGGGAAGTGGGGGTTTATGGGAAATGTATTTTCTGTGCAATTCTGTAAATCTAAAACTGTTCTAAAAATAAAGGCAAAAAAAAAAAGTAACCTGCATACTTTCCTGTTTTTTAGCCCTAGTATGTGTGAAGTTTTACTCAGCAATTTCTGAAATTTCCCTGGAATCATAAAGAACATGTGTGAAGTCAAATTGTTCCTCTGTGGGAGAAGGGAGAGTAAATGAAGAACAACTAGGTGGGCTGGAGACACCAATCAAATTAAATGCTTTCGTGGGATTAGCATTTAAGATTATTTGCCCTTTGGGTCTGTACATGAGAAATCCTATCGGATTTCTTTTAAATTGTCAGTAGCAAGGCAGTTCAAAGGACTTGAAAGCCATTTTGCCAAATTTTGGTATTGATTATTTAGAACAGGGATTCTTAACAAGGGGTTCATGAGCTTGGATTGAAATTAAAAAAACGTTATTCTTCTGGGATCATATTGGTGTGGGTGTGATATATTTATTAAATAATACACAATACTGTGTAGACTTAGTAAATGGCCAGTGGTTTTCACCGGACTGGCAAAAAGATCTGTGGAACAAAAAGGGTTAAGCACCCCTACTTTAGAACATAAACTTCTACCTTGGCTTCCAAATTTGATCTTGGTATTTCAGTAACTCTGAAAATAGCCAATTTATTATGCTCCAACCATGTAACACCATGAAAACTACATTGTACACAGTTTATAATGTTCTTCTCAGAAAACCACAGAATTTCTTTCTGCCCATCACACGTGCTTTTTGCATCTAGCAATATAGAAATTAAATTAGAACAGGCATAATATTAAAAAAAATTAGATTAACATTTTCATTACTGTTCTCCTTTTGGGATATTTAGACACGTATTGCTAGAGAACTTTGTAAATGCAGGCTAAAGAAGTAGGAAATCTCATCAAGAAATGGTTCATTTAACAAATAAGTTAATAGATTTGTAAATGTTTCTGCCTTTTTCCACCGGCACATTATGCTGCCATTTGTTACATGCTGTAGGGCAAACATCCTTATCATTCTATGATGGAGATGTTCTTTTGAACAGGGCTTTAAGTGGGTGGAATTTCACGGAGAATAATTTCTGGTACCTTTTAGGGGAACAGTGAGAAAGGGGGCTAGGAAAAGGACCAGAGATCGCTTTTATCTTTTAATTTTTCCCTAGAATCCTATTTTTAAAAATTAGACTGCCTTCAAATTCCTGCCTTTCTTATTAACAGCTCTTTGTTTATTTTGTAAGGGAGATTTTGAAATTAATAAGGAAGCTTCAAAGGAGGAAACATTCTCTTTGGAAAGCACATTCTCACCAACTTGGTTAGCCATGGGCAGCAGTTGAACTGGATTTGTTGTCTTCAGTCTCTATCAATCCAATATATAGATGGCCTCCTTTTTTTTTTTTTAGTGTGTAATACATACTACATAACAATAAAGTAGACCTATCAAATCTCAATAACCTTGGAGCTTTATTATTTGGTGCACAGCTCAAGTAAATGTATTTTGTCTTTTTAGACTGGTGGTTCTCAAAGTGTGTGATCCCTAGAAGACAATTACCACACCATCTGGGAGCTTGTTAGAAATGCAGATTCCAGGGAATCAGAAAGCCTGGAGGTGGGTCCCAGCAAAGGGCCCTCAGGAGTGGTTCTGATGCTCGTTGCCTGCTCAAACACCAGAACTGCTGTGTCAGACGCTAACAGAGCACCTTGCAATGTTTTGGAATTGTTTGAAAAATAGTGTGTCTGCCCTAAAAATCCTGAAGTAAAGATATAAATGAAGAAAGATTCTTTTTGCTTTTTAAAATTATCCTCCTTTAAGATTTCCTCCCAACATATTTTTTTTACAAAATTTTGATATGATCTATACAATTACATTTTTTTTTCTATTTTTGGACTTACCATTGTGGAATAAACATTGTGCATGACTTTAAAAATACCTTGTGGGAAGCAGATGTGGCTCAAGCAATTGAGCTACCCCCTACCACATGGGAGGTCCCCATTCAGCTCCTGGTGCCTCCTGGAGAAGGAAAGCAAGGCAGTGAGCTGGTGTGATGGGTAGACATGGCAAGCTGACACAAGGTGATACAACAAAGAGACACAAAGAGGAAAGACAATGAAAGACACAATAAAACCAGGGAGCTGAGGTGGCTCAAGCAATTGAGTGCCTCTCTCCCATATGGGAGGTCCCAGGTTTGATTCCTGGTGCCACCTAAAGAGATGAGCACACAACAAACGCATACAAGAGAGTAAAAAGTAATTAGTAAAACAAATCCTTAAAAAAATCTTATAAAGTTTGCTTAATAACTCATAATTTCATTCTCCTAATTTCCCAAAAGCTATGTTATCTTTTTAGTAGGTAGGATGGGGGAATAGTCTTTTCCCTACCATGTCATTCCTAGGATGTACTTTAATAAATTCTCACATCCCCCCAAAAAGAGACAAATTTGGTAAAACTGTAAGGCAATAGTGGGCACTTAAAAATGTTAACTTATTTGCATTTTTAATTTTTCATTTCGAGACTCATCCTTTGACCCCATTTTTTAGGTTTTTTAACTTCCTGTCTCTTCATTTTATTAGCCCTCGGTTGTTCAGGGTCTCGTTCTATGATCTAGTCCTTTTTGATTCTCTTCTTTCATCAAATGTTTTCACTGTCCTCAAATCTTCTCTTGAGGTTTTTCAAGGCAGGAATTTTCAGACTATGATAAGCATTTGAAGAAGATATTTGGGGACCAATTAGCTTTTCCTGGCCTTAAAATCTCAGCACAGAGAAGGTTGCTTATTTGAGATTAATGACTAATAGAGGACCTTTGGAGTCAGATAAGCCAGTTTTTCACTTATTAGCTGTGTATTCTTGACAAATAACTTTTACTGTAATTTTTCTCAACTGAAAAATATGGGGCAAGGATCTAATTTATAGATGTGCTATAAGCATTATATCAGATCTAATGTGCTAGCATAATGTTTGATACATAATAAATCCTCAATAACTATTAACTATTCTATTAGAGATACTATCAGTGTTTAACTTTTGAGCTATCTTTCTACAGTTGCCAAAGTTTTTTCTGATTTTAGTCCTTCATTTTTGTGACTAATATTGCTTAAATTATTAAATTAAGACTTTTAAGGTCTATGGAAAAAATGTTTGAAGAAGGCATTATTTCAGATCCCTATTTCATTTTTTAAAATTCAATTTTCTTCTCTTACAAGAAGTTATCTTTGGTAGACTATTTGTACCTTCACTGTCTTTATGACATTATGGAATTTCTTAGAAAAATCCTTTGTTAAAATTTGTATTAGGGGAAGCAGACTTGGCCCAGTGGATAGGGTGTCCGTCTAGGTACAAACCCTGGGTCTCCTTGACCTGTGTGGAGCTGGCCCATGCGCAGTCCTGATGTGTGCAAGGAGTGCCCTGCCATTCAGGGGTGTCCCTTGCATAGGGGAGCCCCACGCGCAAGGAGTGTGCCCCGTAAAGAGAGTCACCCAGCGCGAAAGAAAGTGCAGCCTGTTGAGCAAGTTAGGCCCTGAACACTATTCCATCTATCTCTGGAAGTGGCTCCTCAGGAAACGGAGGTTGGCTATCACTGAGGGCACTAAGGTGGAAGGGAAAATGGACGTTAAATGTGTGGAACCAAAGTAAATGGGGGGTAAGAGAGGAGTTTCTTGAGAGTACACAAGGATGGATATAAAACATGTAATATTACACCATAACGTATAGGAGATGACAGACTGATAATGTAAACCATAATGTAAAACATAGGATAACTAAAAATGTAAAGAACTGTGTATCCTAAAGTATGCACCATAATGTAAATACAGATGTCACCTTGTTAGAAAGCTAATGTCTCAGACTCTGTACATCACTTTAAGTAAATATGATATGAATAGGGCGTAAGAGTATCACTGTGGAAGGGAAAAGGTTTTCTGGTGGATGTGTGGGAGTGCTGTATATTATA
Source organism: Dasypus novemcinctus (assembly GCF_030445035.2). Classification (NCBI taxonomy): domain Eukaryota; kingdom Metazoa; phylum Chordata; class Mammalia; order Cingulata; family Dasypodidae; genus Dasypus; species Dasypus novemcinctus. Next base: position 76,648,075 of record NC_080678.1, on the reverse strand, counting down.
TATATACATTGCTGTGGTCTAGGACTCCTGTGAAGAAAAGCTGAATAATTGGGGGGGGGGGGGGGGGAAAAAAAAAAAAAAAAAAAAAAAGAATAGGATGTGGAATTTTTTCAAGTCAACATTCTTTATCTAAGTTCTTTATCTAACTTTATCCAAGTTCTTTATCTATCCTTTAAACTCATCGCTATATGCCATTCCCTAGTAAGGGACCATGACATTATATTGGGCTTCAAATTTCCGGGAGTTCTGGATCACAGAGTGTTTCAACAATGGCAATGGAGGGATACTGATATGGGACACCAATGACAGATGAAATATGACTGACAGGGAGCTGTACAGAACATATGTCCAGGGTGCATGGTAATGTTTGGATATACTCATAGTGGCAACAATTAAAAACCACAGTAGGGGGGGTACTGGGTTCCCGGCCAGTGGTGCTCCGTCGTGGTCCCTAGGGGAGCAGCGACAGTCTCCCAGGTACAGTGGTGGGGACCGGGAGGGAGTGAGGGTTCAACAGTGAGCCCCTGATACTAATGACTATGCTTGTGAGCTGATAAACCCAAAATAATAACAAGGCCTAGAGCAACTTTGTGCCTGGGAATTTCCTTCTGTCAGCCTTCATGTTACTCAAATGTGGCCAGTCTCGAAGCCAAACTCAGCATGTAAATGCAGTGCCTTCCCCCCAGCGTGGGACATGACACCCGGGGATGAGCCTCCCTGGCAACGAGGGACCACTATCAACTACCAACTGATGATGCAACTGGAAAATGACCTTATACGGAAGGTTCAATGCGGATCAGCAGAATATCCATGTCTACATAAAATACCATGACTTTAAAATGCTGTTTGACCTAAAGTAAGGGGGAAATGGAAAGGAGAAATGAGTTTATATGGCTACGAGTTTCTAAAAAAGAGTCTGGAGGCTGGCAGAAGGTTTGCCCTCATGCACAACTGAGCAGAGTCAGAGAGACAGATAAAGCAGATACAACCCCCAGATATTGGTTCCTTTGAGGGCTAAAGAGACCCATGGGAGTTATGGTCATGGCCGATGGGGTTAACTACCAGGGCAGATGGCCCCTCTTTGGAAATGGTGTTTATGTGTGATGAATCTGGACTCAGATGGGATCTCCCTTCATAAGACTTTCATGCTAATGTGCTGGAGGTGCAGTTAATGTTGGGGTTTAAGATATATTTAGGGGATTTGAATCTCTGGACTGACAATGTGATAGCCAGATCCTGAGCCTCAACAGACTCCAGCACCTACAATCTGATTTATTGGACTTACCACACTCAGCTAAGATGGAGGTGAAGAAGGACAACCACCACACCATGGAGCCTAGAGTGATTACAACTGAAAATGGGAGGATTGCATCCAGCATCCAGGTGGAATCTGAGCCTCCTCTTGACATAAAGGTGCAATGGACACAACCAATCCAGTGTCCACATAGAAGAGGTGGCATTGGATTGGGAAAAGTGGACATAATGGACAAAGGGTATGGGGAAAGGCAGGAAGAGATGAGAGGTGGAGGCGTCTTCGGGACATGGAGCTGCCCTGGATGGTGCTTCAGAGGTAATCACCGGACATTGTAAATCCTCACAGGGCCTACATGATGGAATAGAGGAGAGTATGGGCCATGATGTGAACCAATGTATATGAGGTGCAGAGGTGTCCAAAGATGTACTTACCAAATCCAATGGATGTGTCATGATGATGGGAACGAGTGTTGTTGGGGGGGGGGGAGAGGGGGGGTGGGGGGGTGGGGTTGAATGGGACCTCACATATATATTTTTAATGTAATATTATTACAAAGTCAATAAAAAATAAAAAAATTAAAAAAAAAAAATGAAGCAAACAAAATAACCAAATAAAATGAATAAGAAAATTAAAAAAAAAAAAAAAAAAAAAAGTGCAGCCTGTCCAGGAATGGCACTGCACACACAGAGAGCTGACACAACAAGATGACAACAAATAGAAACACAGATTCCTGTGCCACTGACAACAACAAAAGCGGACAAAAATAAGAACATGCAGCAAATGGACACAGAGAACAGACAACTGGGGTGGGGGCGTGGGGGGAAAGGGGAGAGAAATTTTTTTAAAAAGTATGTATTAGTATACAATTTTAATTATAAGCTCATTTCATCTTTTTCTTGTAATTTGCGGACTTGCTTAGTTCTTAGACATCAAAATTTAAAACAATAATTTTAAAAAATGAAACATGGTTGGGGTTTATTCTTTCGTGTAATTTTAAAAAACATTTTGTACATATATTTTTTGAATTTAAGAGACCTATTTAACATGGATTACTTATATAAGTAATTATATTAATATGCATCTGTCCATGTACTGAGCAGTATACAACACTTTGGCCTACCCATTTATTTATTCACTTAGCAAACAATTATTGCATGAATATTATGAATTAGATATTATGCTTGGTACTACATATATAGGTATGAGTTACAGATTGTAGAGCTCAATCTTTAGTGTAGAAATGTATAAAGAAATAATTCCGATACAGGGTGCTGAAGGTAAAATAGAGGTATGCAGAAACCGGTAAGAAGCATGTGGGTGGTACATTTAATGTGGACTTTACGTTTGAAGGAGGGCAAGGGTGAGTATGAGTTGTGTGTAGGGACAGGCTCTTAGGTAAGACTTTTCAAAGAAGGTGATGTTTGAACTAGGCCACAAAAAGAAAAAGATGGAGAGGAAGAGGGAGAGGGAGAGAGGAAGAGCGAGAGGGAGAGAGGGGGAGGGGGAGGGAGAAAGGAACGGAAAGGAGTTCAGTAGGCTAGTCCAGGCTGATAAGACAGTGGGAAGAAGAAGGGGAGTGTAAAAAGAGTACTGTTGTCCTTGTAGAAATGTCAGGATTAAGAGCAATACAAAACTAAGGGAGAGTTCAGCAAGCTTGTCAGACACAAGATTAATTTTAAAAATGAATAGCATTTCTCTACATCTGTTAGAACCAACTAGAAACTATAATAAAGATACCAGTCACAACATAATGATTAAAGTATTTAGGAATATACAAAATTTCTATGGCAAAAACTTTAACAGTCAATAAAAACAAAATTACCTCAATAAATGTGGGGCTAACCCATATTGAATGGGACAACTTAATAAAAATGTCAATTTTCTCTAATGTATAAATATAACACAATTCCAATTAAATTACATTTGAATTTTTTGAGGAATTTGAACAAACTTATTCTAAAATATATTTGGAGTAATGAAAGTTGCAAGCATAGCTAAGTCAGCCTTAAAAAAGAAGAGCAAAGGGGACTTAGATATTAAGAAATATCAGCCAGACCAATAAAATAGCTTTGACCTTTTGAAGACAGCCTATGTGTATGTGAATATCAGCCCGAATCTAGTCAAGAAAACAGAAACCATACTAGGGGTTTCAATAAGAATAATTCAATATTGGGTTTTGGCTAAAGGGGAGTTGGAGGGTTGAAAAATGGAAGTAACCAGCGGGAACACAGAAAAAAGGCTTTCACCCTTGGTGAAACAAAGGGAAGAGGTTGGATTCTTAGAAGCCCCAAGGTTGGAGGAAGGATCCTGTGGATCTGGGACTCAGACAACTGAAAAGGGGTTGCTGCCAGCATGAGGGGTATAGTAAAGCTGGATCTGGAAGGTAAAGAAGCTGAAGACTGGAAAAACTGCTGCCATTGGAATGAAGAGCCATTGGAGAGCAGAGCTGGTAGGAATATCAAGAAAACAGGAAGGAGCAAACCCATCTCTCCTGACTTCCAATTTCCTTGGGAGAAACTAACAGAAAGCCAGTCAAGTCGTGTAGTTTGCTGAATCCCTGCTGCAGCATCACAAAGCAAAGTAGAGGAGGTGAGATTTGGAGCTGAGAGGCACTTGTTTAATATCCAGCCCCAATATGAGATCTTAATATATAATAAAGATAGCACTATAAATTTTCATACATGTCCATACATGGACATGCATAGCAGAATGAGGAAGAGCACAGATTCGAGTGAGAAAACTTAGGTTTAAAGACTGTAAATTTGGGAAGGGGACTTGGCCCAGTGGATAGGCATGCGCAGTGCTGATGCGCGCAAGGAGTGCCGTGCCACGCAGGGGTGCCCCCGCATAGGGAAGCCCCACGCGCAAGGGCGCCCCGCAAGGAGAGCCGCCCAGCATGAAAGAAAGTTCAGCCTGCCCAGGAATGGCGCTGCACTCACGGAGAAGCTGTCACAACAAGATGACACAACAAAAAAGAGACACAGATTCCCGGTGCTGCCGAATAAGGATAGAAGCGGTCACAGAAGAACACACAGTGAATGGACACAGAGAGCAGACAACTAGGGGAAGGCGGGGGGTGGGGGAAGAGAAGAGAAATAAATAAAATAAATCTTTAAAAAAAAAAAAGACTGTAAACTTGGGCAAATTATGTAATCACTCTGAACCTGAGTTTCTGAATCACCAAGTGGAGGAAGCACATCCAACCATCAAGAACATTAGCTTATTACCTGAGCAAGAAATAAACCTACTTGGTGAAACATTGAAATTTGGGGTTGGTTTGTTACAGTAAATAGCATTACTCACTAACTAGTACTACGAAGGTGCAGCAGTGTTTTTTACGGTGGGGGAATTGAAGGCAATCTGGGTGTCTATGACTGTGAGTTCAAAGGTAAAATGTGGTGCATGCACAACACAGATAATTACATAGCAATTAGAAGAAAAAAACTACTTGTTCATAATGGATCTTAAAATCATAGTGCTGAGTAGAAAAATGAATGTATCAGAATGTGATATGTAATACAATATGTTCATGTAAATTAAAAATAAATGCACACAAACAACACCATTTTTCCAAAATAAACATAAAGGTATACTTTGAGTAAGGACTTATTATGTTTTAAGAGGTGAACTAAAAAGCATTTTTTCACAATAAAGTTACTGTTAGTATCATGGGCCTTGTGGGACTAAATTGGTTATCAGAGAACAGAAAGAGTTTTGGGGGACAAATGTAGGTGTTATTCTCCCTTTCCTTTCCTCTTCCCCAAGCAAAACTCTGGGTTATGCAATGTTTCTTGGTCATAAGAAAACCAGAGAAAGGATTCTGATCAAGTTTACCAACATTTAAAATATGTGAGCAATGGATTGAGTGTTACAAATAGGTTCACTTATTCAGTGAATATTTAATATGTGAAATATGAAAATAAAAACTTAGTATATGAAATCAGAAAGTCATTTAAAATTCTTTCTAGGTGTTTTAAAAGGGATGAGGCAAGATATAAAACAACTTTAATGAGATTTAGCCATTAAATATTATGTTTTGTTTCTTTTATAAAACATTTCCAGAGGTTTTAGTGCTTTTGCTCTTCCTTAATTGTTGCTCTTTGCTGTGTTTTCTTTCCATTTAGCAAAGGGAAGAAAGAGAAAATGTCAATGGTTTCAAAGTTACATCTGTAATTGAACTCTTCAGCCTTGACAGTTTCTCCTGGGACATGATCCTTATGTTATTTCCCCTCTTTGAGGTTGGTTACTTTGTATTATTTATGTATTTAATTGCCTTTAGGTCTCTGTAAAAATTCAAGGAAAGCAAGGAGGATAGCAAAGTCCATATGGCATATGATTCATGCTTTGCCTCTTCTTCTTTAGAAAATAAGGTACAAAAACTAGAGTTAGCCTAAGCTTACCAGAACAGAATCCTCTCATAACCCCTCTTTCTATCACTCACTTTCCTCATCAGTCTTTTTCTCTGAGTAATTCCAAAACTGATGAATAATCTGGGATCCTGTGAAATTCTGCTATTCTCCAATGCCAAATTTAAAAAAATTTTGTTCTTAGTATTTGTACTCATTTCTGAGTTAAAATGACTGAGTATGAACAAGAAGAAATTGCTGAGATTGTTAACTGAAGTTTTATTTATTTAAACCCATAATCAGCTATCAAAATTAATTAGAAAGGGGAAAGGATCTTGTGAGCCATGGTCTATTTTTTTAAACTACTGAGATTTCCCTGGTTTTTGAATCTGTGGTATTAATTAGGTCCTTTTAAGACGTAACTTAATATCTCTACTACCTAGTTGCTGTTGCATAATTTATGAGACATAAATTTGTTTGCTTATGAAGTTAATATATCTATATTAGGTAACTCGACTTAATTTTAGTAATAAAATATTAAACTGTACGCTTTAATGCTGTTTTAGTAGCAGGAGTAGCATACCCAAACAGGAGTCATTCATATCCAGGTACCACCTAGGAAAGTTCTGTTTATCCAGCTGATTAGCTACAGTCATTTAAAAGGGTTCTTAGGATATAATAAGCATTGGTATGGATTCCTTGAGAAGAATTAAACTTGTATTATGTAAAGAGTGGGCCTACCCCAAATGTTTCCACTTGTGTAGATACTAATGTTTACACTCTACAATCACAGCTAGGTATAGTTCCCAAGCACTTTTATTTTTTATTTTTTTATTGTTTATAGGGTACATTTGGTGTATTTTTTTCTTTTTCTTTTTTTTCCCTTTTTTAAATTGATTTTGTAAAAATATTACATTAAAAAAAATATGAGGTCCCATTCAACCCCACCACCCCCACCCCACCACTCCCCCCCCAGCAACCCTCACTCCCATCATCATGACACATCCATTGCATTTGGTAAGCTCATCTCTGGGCATCTCTGCACCTCATGGTCAATGGTCCACATCATAGCCCATACTCTTCCCCATTCCATCCAGTGGGCCCTGGGAGGATTTACAATGTCCGGTGATTGCCCCTGAAGCACCATCCGGGGCAACTCCAAGTCCCAAAGGCGCTTCCACCTCTCATCTCTACCTGCCATTCCCCATACCCATCAGCCACCATGTCCACTTTTCCCACTCCAATGCCACCTTTTCTCTGTGGACCTTGGATTGGTTGTGTCCGTTGCACCTCTATGTCAAGAGGAGGCTCAGATTCCACATGGATACTGGATGCAATCCTCCTGCTTTCAGTTGTAGGCACTCTAGGCTCCCTGGTGTGGTGGTTGTCCTTCTTCAACTCCATCTTAGCTGAGTGAGGTGAGTACAATAAATCAGATTGTAGGAGCTGGAGTCTGTTGAGGCTCAGGGCCTGGCTATCATATTGTCAGTCCAGAGATTCAAATCCCCTAAATATATCTTAAACCCCAACACCAACTATAATTCCAGTAAAGTAGCATGAAAGTCTTATGAAAAGAGATCCCATCTGAGTCCAGTTTCATCGCACAGAAACACCAGCTCCAAAGAAGGGCCATCTGACATGGCAGTGAACCCCATCTGCCATGACCATAGAACCTGTGGGTCTTCCCAAGCACTTTTAGATGGGATCTGGAACCTTGGTCCCGTGTCTAGTGTGTGTGTGTGAAGTCTTGGCATTCTTGTGAATCACTGGATCACAGCCTGCCTTCTAACTCTCCACCATGTTTTAAAAAAATCTGTGTGCCTGGGCTTCTGTCTAGTGCACTTGGGTGGACCTCTAACTCCCTGCCTAATATTTGTCAGTTTCCAGATGAACCTCCTGAAATAGGGCACTACCACACCTAACTTAGAGTAACACTGTTGGTGGGAGACCCCCGCTGCAGTGCCCATTCACTAGACTGTTGATGCTTAGAAATTGTAGCTGCTCCTAAAAAGTCCAAGCTTGCTCTAGCCCCCAACTCGCACACCATTTTGATTGGGCTGCTAACCTTGCCTCATGGGGGTTCAGCCCTGTCCTTGGGTCAGTTCCCCTAATCTTATTCTTGCTTGGTCTCTTATTGCTACTTGGTCCCTTCCCTTGCTTGCACCTGCTCATGCTAAAATTCTAATGTATATGGAGATTGGGTCTGCCTAAGATACAATATGAACTATATGCTATTTACTAAGTAGTTAACATGATTAAAAATAGCTATCCTTTTTTTTTGTTTAATTTTTTATTAGATAACATTTACATGTTTTACAAATCAAAAATTATAAGATATTATGGTCAAAATCTTCCTCCCATCCCCAGTCCTCATCTACTCACATTCTTCCTCTACCGTATTAGACTCAACAAATAACTATAATTCTTGTTTTCTCATGTATCTTCTCAGAAATTTTTCTTCATGCTTATACAAACAAATACAAATCCACATTTTCTCCCCCATTTAAAATGCTACCTAAACAGTCTGTATGTGACATAATAATATCTATTTCCTTTCATCAGTACATATGGAATCTCCTTCTTCTTTTTATAGTTGCATTGTAATGCATTAGTTAAATGTACCATGATATATTTAACCAATCCCCAACTGATGGACATTTAGGTTGCTTATATTCTTTTTGTTTTGTTTTGTTTTGTTTTGTTTTTAGCATCTTTTCAAGTATTTATTGGCCATTTGGGTATTTTTTTTGTGTGTGATGTATTTGTTCAATTCTTTTTTTTGTCTTTTTTTTAAATACTACATTAAAAAAAATGAGGTCTCCATAAACCCCTCCTTCTCCCCCCTCCCCCCACTCCTCCCCCCCTAACAACAATCTCCTCCATCATCATGAGATATTCATTGCATTTGGTGAATACATCTCTGAGGCTACCCTTTTTTGAAGACAACTATGTATAACTCAGAAATCTGAGCCCCAACAACCTGGTTTCTGAAATAAAGTCACCTATTCTTTTCTTTTTTAAGATTTATTTTATTTATTACTCCTTCTGCCCATCACCACCCCCATTGTCTGCTTTCTTGTGTTCATTCTCTGTGTGTTCTTCTGTGTCTGCTTACATTGTCGGTGGCACTGGGAATCTGTGTCTCTTTTAATGTTGTCTTGTCTTCCTTTGTCAGCTCTCCGTGTGTGAGGTGCCATTCCTGGGCAGCCTGAGCTTTTTTGCATGGGGGCAGCTCTCCTTGTGGGATGTACTCCTTGCGTGTGGGGTTCCCCTACGCAGGGGACACCCCTGCATGGCATGGCACTCCTTGCACATGGGCCAGCTCACCACACGGGCCAGGAGGCCCTGGGTTTGAACCCTGGACCTCCTATATGGTAGGCGGATGCTCTATCAGTTGAGCCAAATCCGCTTCCCTCACCCATTCTTTTAACTGTCTTTATTCCAGTGGTTTATAACCAGTGCCATATCTCCAATGGCTTAGTGCCAGAAATTATCTCCTTATAGTGTTCCTTGGCTTTTTTTTGAGTTGTCCCCAGAGCTTTCTCAGTTGTGCTCAGGCAGAGGTCATCATGTTTTTCTGTTTTCCATGTCTTGTCATGCTGTTGCACTATTGCTTGTGCTTTTGTTCTCCAGGTTGCTATTCCATCACCGTCAGAAGACAGGTTTTTCCTTAATCTTCCACAGCATAGCATTTTAACAAGAGTTTACCAAAAGAGGCAGGACAGAGATAAGACACTACCCAAAACAGTAACTGTGGCTATGCTATGGCCAGGGTCCCCCGGTCTGTGTTCAAGTTCATTTTTGTTTTCAAAAGTGTTTCTCTAGCTTGTTTCCATCCACCACTATCATGAAGATGCCACCGTGCCCTTCCACGGCAAGAAGGACTCTGTCCTGTGTCTTATTTGGAACAGAGGCCTGCAAATCATGAGTCTTCTGAGAGAAAAGCGACTTTCCCCTTTCCAGCTAAAAGTCTGGCTTTTCAATTCTAATTCCTGTCCTAGAATCAACCTCTCCACAGGATAAAGAACAATGGGAGTATCTATTTTCTTCAGGAGAAACCTTATTCCCTCAACTGAGGAGAGGATCTGATCCTGTGGGTGCTGCCCAAACCACCCTTCCCCCAGGCTGTCTTTCCTAGAGATTTGGATTATTCTTGTAACACTATGTTTGGGACTTAATTAGTCCCTTCCGAGTTGTGGTATGCCAGCTCAGTTAGGGTTCTTTATAGACTTTATCTTTTTTTTTTTTTTTTTTTCTATTTCTTCATTTCATCCTTGGGCTCTTGTAAGCATGCAATATTCTATAGAAGTGGTTCCCAAGAGCCCCCTCCCCACCTTAGGGGTAATTTTGGTTGTCACAGTAGTTGTGGGGGCACACCTAACATTTAATTGGCTGGGAACAAAGAAGCTTAGAGGTTTTGCAACGTGTGGAACTTTCCCTTAAAATAAAGAATTTTTCCTCTTACCATGCAACTTTCAATATCATGTAGGTCGTGCTTATAATTTTCTAAGTGTAAAACCTAACTTTGGTTTTACTTATTAACCAAAATGTTTCTTTGCACAGTTTTAATATATACTAAAAATTTCAGGAAAGCAATCACTTGGGTATATCAAAGGAAGATTGTGCTTGCTTTGTTCTGTATTGTATCAAGAGTTGTTCACCATTTCAGAAAATTCTTGTTACTGTTGCAATGCTGCTTGTGGCATTTAAATTGCCAATAAAATACATCCTTATATATATATATATCTGTAGCTGTCACATTTACAGTGATTTTATGCATATGGAAGAAAACTTGATTATTTCATTATGTCTTTCATGTAATTGTGCTTGAGCATTTATGTAATGAAATGTAAATATATAATTTATGTAAAGACATAAAATTATGAACAAAAAGACTTGCATTTATATATGTAAAATATTTTTGATGACTGTATAGATGGTGTGTAGTTTCATTTCAGGATGTAAAAAGGACATTAGAAAAAAATATATTTAAAGAGGATGTTGATTCTAATGGGTTTGAGGACTACGTAAAATCATACAGGGAAAATAAACAGTTCTCTTAAGAAGCAATACAATTCTGCACAGATATAACTCTGCAAAAATATATATCCACTTTATGCTGCCAAACAGAAGACTGAATTTCCCAGTGTGAAACGAGCTGCAATTAGGTCATTTCCTTTATAGCATTTAGGTGGAACTTGCTTTACGTTTCCACAATTAGAAAATCCATTGTATTTGTTTTCTCAGAGCAAAGAGATGATGTGTCTCAGACATAAATGTGACCTGGTACTCTTAGGAGTGTTCTGCTTTTTAACTGAAATCAACACCACTTCAAGCTTTGTTGAGGGTTTTGTCTAAGACCCTACATGACTTGCTTGACTCATTTACTATTAGCTTTTTTTTTTTTTTTTTTTTTGAGGTACCGGGCCCAGGGGGAAAAGCCTGGGATCTTATATGCGGGAAGCTGGCTTTCAACCACTGAATTACATCAGCTCTCCTGAGTTAGTTTTTCTGTTTGTTTGCTTGTTGTTTGTTTTTGTTTTTAGGAGACACTGGAACAAACCTGGGACTTCCCATGTGGTAAGCAGGCGTTCAACTGCTTGAGCCACATCCACTTCCCACTATTAACTTTTGAGGGTGGAATCACAAAGGTGGGACAATGTCTTAAACACTTTAAAAGGTTTATTAATGAAAAATTAAGTATATGGCATGACTCAGCCAGAGGGCCAGGAGAGGGTACACTAAACAAAGAGAGCCAGCAGCTTTCTGCCCTGTGTACCCATGAACTCAAGTCACCCCGTCCTGCGGCCACAGACCTCCCAGGAAACATGCCCAACACCCACCTGGGAGGCACTGGTGGCTTGGGGATAAGTCAGGCAATGTCCACATCTGCTTGATTACTGCTTTTCTGTTTTAATGCAAATGCAGAGGAAGACAATTGTCACTGAGATATTGCCAATGCAACCACTGGGGTCAGTGGCCTTTAAAGATGTAGCTATAGGCTTCCCCCAAGAAGAGTGGGCTCCCCTGGACACATTCCAGAGAAAGCTGCTCAGAGCTGTGATGGCACAGATCATCAATCACCTGGTTTCAGTGGGATTTCAGGACTGCAAATCAGTTATGCTTTCCCAGTTCGAACAAGGAGAAGAACAGGGGAGACAAGAAATAGGATTTCTCCAAAATAAAAGTTTTAAAGTAGGGATGGTGGCTGCAGAAAACAGGAAATGATAACCATATGAAATAGCTGCAGTGAAGCTACATCTCCCATCATGTCATTGGCATATTCCTGTGGTTGGATATTATCTCCACAGAACCGTGGAACTAGAGGAGATATGATACCGCCTTTCTTGTGTAGCCCCCAGCTAAGACAGCATATAGGGAAAGTTATCCTGGAGTTTGAGGTACTCTGGATTTCAATCCACCTGTCCATCTGCTTCTTTTAATACTCTAGTACTGTCTTTCTGCCCATGAATTTTGTTGTCTACACAAAGCAAAGCCTTCCATGTGTGCAATTGTTTGGGGTTTCTCCTCCCTCACAAGGTCTTGCCCCTTTCTGGAATCTTAGTTCATGTAGTTCTTTGTTTGCGTAATTCTTTGGTCCCTAAAGCATGCATGTTTTAAGGAATCATTATTTATTTTACTTGTCTTGCCTCCACCACCACATCCAACCTGGAATAAGAAATCCCTATGTTTTGTTTACAAAAAGGTCACCCTATTTGTTCTCATCCCAGAGAGGCTACTTCTTCCTTCTGGGAATTTTTTTTTTTTTTTCAGACTAGAACACTTCATCGAGGATACCAAAGTTTTGGTGTCTAGTTTGCAAAATATGGCATTTTATTTAGAACACCAATGTATTACTGCAGCAGAGGAAGCCAGATCACTTGCAAGAGTAGCTTTAGGGTTCTAGGGATGGAAAACAATTTTTTTGTTAAAGCAATTTTATCCACATATCATATGGTCTATCCAAGGCATACAATCAATGACTCCTTGTATATTCACAGACTCGTGTTTTCATCACCACAATCAATTTTCAAGCATTTTCATTGTTCCAGGAAGAAAAACCCCGTGTCCCTTATACCCTCCTCTTATTGACACTTAACCTTGGTTTGGTACTTTTGTTACAATTGATGAAAGAATATTAAAATACTACAATGAACTATAAAAAATTAAGTGTATAAATCCTTTGGAAGTGCTATAATACATCTTTTGTTTAAGTAATTGGGAATAAAAAAAGACAGGTTCAATGACAATTAATGTCAATTTAATTCTATATGTTCTGTAGGCCTGAAAATGATTGTGATTTTCAAAGCTGCAGGAGAAAGTTGTTTTTAGAACCATCAATACGAGATGCTTTGGCTTATTAATATATTCAAGGGATGAGAGGGAGGCTAATTAATAAAAGAAATGTCACCCAGAAAGTCTGGGCTGGGAATTTTCATTAACAAGTTGAAAAGAAGTAACAGGGTAATCAATGAACTAAAGCAGACATGATTGACTGTAATTACTGTGCTTGTTAAGGTTATTGACTAACAATAAGAAGGGCTGTCAAAGTTGAGACATGCTACCCTCAGAAAATTAAATGAGAAAAATTAATGAAAGAAAGGGATAGCTCTTCTGCTATCACTGAGGCAATAAAGTTAATGTGTTAACTTCAAAAGTTATTTGTTCTGAAATAGTTAAATAGAGAATTTTAAATTTTAGCACTAACTACCTCCTGGCTAGCATTTAAATGCTTTGTTTGGGTCTATATGACATGAAATGGGAAGGGGAAGAAATTAGGTGGCAAATATGATATATAAAGACATGAATATATAAAAACAATCAAGACATGACTGTAGTTTTACCAGGGTAGTAGCTGTAAAGATGAAGATAGGCAATGGTTTTGAAGGATGTTTGAGAAATAGAACTAATAGAACACCATTCTCCTAACTTGTAACACAGATTTCTTTCACTTCTGCATCAAGGCAAGCTCGAACATAATTCTCTCCAGGAAATTTTCCTTGATTCCCCTCCTTCTTCTAGAGCTCTCTCTCCTTCCTCCCAATTTCCATAACCGTTGATGCATTACCTTGTATTACAGTTATTTGCATGTACCATGCAGTGATGGACACTGCCCATGACTATAGCTTTCATTCCAATGGTGAAAACAGAATAACTAAACAAATAAATAAATTCGCAAGGTTGTGATAAGTGACTGGTGGCAGTGAAATAAGGTAATCAGGAAATACCTCTCTGAGAAGGTAAAGAATCATATCTGAAGGATGAGAATGAGCCAGACATGTAGATATCAGGTAGAGGAACAGCAAGTGCAATGGCCCTACAGGGAATAAGCTTGGGTATTTTATGAACAGAAAGTATAATTGGAGCCAATGAACTAGGAGGAAAGCAATGTGAGTCGAGGTTGGAGAGATTGACAGAAGCCAGATTAAACAAGGCCCTGTCTTTGATAAAGAATTTGGATTTTCTGCTATGAGCAATGGGAAGCTAGTGCATGATTTTAATGAGTCAACTTGTCTTCTGAAAAGATCACTCCAGAATGGATTGCAAATGCCTCCGAATAGGGTTGGGGCAGGAAAGATGGAGACAAGTGGACGGGGGCCAAGATACATCTGTAAGTAGGATCAGTGGAAATTATTGATGGGTAGTTAGGGAAAAGGAGGAATGAAAGTTGACTCCAAGGTTTTGACTTAAGCAAGTGGGTGTTGGTCCCAGTTTCTGGGATAAAAACGACAGAGAAATCATTAATGAGCTGTGGAGTGAAGGAAAGGTGGAAAAGTTGGAAATACTCATTTGGGAAGTATTTTGAGGAAGGTCACAGAAAAATGGGGACAGGAACTTCAGAGAGCTATACGGTCAAGGTGCTGTTTTGTATTTGATAATTTTTTTTTCTTGTTTAAAGATTTATTAATTTATTCCCCCTCCCCCCTCCATTGTGTGCTCTCTGTGTCCTTTTGCTGTGTGTTCTTCTGTGTCTGCTTGTATTCTTATTAGGTAGCTCTGGGAACCGATCCTGGGACCTTCCAGAGTGGGAGAGAGGCAATCATTCTTTTGCACCACCTCAGCTCCCTGATCTGTTGTGTCTCTTACTATCTCTCCTCTGTGTCTCTTTTTTTTTGTTGTGGTTGTGTCACCTTGCTGTACCAGCTTTCTGCATGGGCCAGCAGTATTCTGCGAGGCCAGCACTTCACGCAGACCAGCACTCTGCGTGGGCCAGCTCGCCACACAGGTCAGCTTGCCTTCACCAGGAGGCCCTGGGCATCGACTCGTGGAACTCCTATATGGTAGATGGGAGCCCAGTTGTTGGAGCCACATCTGCTTCCCTGTATTTGATAATTTTAAAATAGATGTCCTGTAGCGGGTTTTTGTGCTGATAGTTACAGAAGGAGTGATAATGTAATATAGAAGGTGACTATGAAAGAGCAGAGTTGAGAAAGTTGGAGAAGATGGAATCCAGAGCAGAAGAGTAGAGATTAGCCTTGGTGGAGCAGGGATACTTCTTACATTGTAACAGGAGGGAAGGCAGAGAAGATGTGGGTTGGTGCTGGTGGCTGTGTAGATTTGATGGTGGAAATTTGTGGGACATCTTCCTGGATAGCTCCTGTTTTCTCAGTTAGGCAGGAGAATTGGTTGTGATGGAGGATTGGGTGAGAAGTTTCTGCTATAATACATGAGCCCATTGAGGCAGGAGCTGATTCATGCAGAGAGTCACCCAAACACTAACAACATGCCAGAACTACTTAACACATCCTTTTGAATAAAATAATTTAATGGTCACAAGCAGTATTTATCCTTTTAAATGTCATCTTAAGCAGATGTTACAGCTACACAGAAAATGACATATATTGAAAGCCCCAAACTGGAATTGCCAATATTTTGAAGTATTACATATAAAATAAAATGGAATCATGGCTCATGAAGAAGCTACTTTCATTTTTAAGGAACTTTAATGGAAAGGAAACTGTATTCCATTTCTAATTAAAGAACTGATTGCACTTGGAGGGGTTATTTTCCAAGAGGGGCTGCCGATAAGAAATGCGTTATTTTCTTTTTGGAGGCTTCCCTTCTATGCCTTGAATCTTCTAGTTGGCTTCTGACACGGGTGCTAGAGGGACTTCTCAGTACAGGCAGTTGAATAACTTTGTTGGGGCCAGCCCCGACACCTAGAACCAGAGACACACTTTTGATTACTTTGGAAGGATTACTACTAGTGGCCCTGATTTATTTTCTCTTTTCTCCTATTTTTCAGCTCTTCTACCCCTAACTATTATTTGTTTGTAGGAGGACTGTGAGCCAAGACTTTAAAGTTTGAAAGTATAAAGAAAGGAAACAAGAAAATAGGGAAGGGCAATAAATATTGAACAAGACTGGGCAAGGTGACAAGAAGGAATTACTGTGAAAATCTGGAAGGGGGCCAGGGTGCAAAATGCAGTGACTGTGTAGTTTACAGGAACTGTTTAGTGTTCAGCATGCTTCAGTGATCTCCCAGAGAAAGCCAGATATTTCCTACTTTTATTTGCTACCCTATAGCAAATTTGACATAGGTGATCTGTATTTTCTGTCGCAAACCGACATAAATACTGAGGACCCATGGAACCTCGGCTCGTCAAAATTTGACGTGATTTGACTTGCTGGGAGGAGGACCTCTTGTGGCTGCTGTGCGAAGCACTTCAGCCAAATCCTGTATTGGAGACTGCGGATATTTTTATGAGGTGATTTCAAAAGCAACTCTTTCCACTAAGCTCTTTACAATTACATTACAGATATTTATAATACTTAATTGTTCCGATAGCATCAAGCACCGTGATAAAGGTTTATCTCTATTGCATCTCCGAGGAATTCAATGTATATTAAAGCCCTTCAGGTTTTATGCATTTAATCCACATATTCCTGAAATATAGACTAAAAGAATAGGAGTTTTCACCTTCAGTTTGTAGATGGGAAAGGAGAGGTACAGAGCAGGTAAGTAGTGTGTTTGTGGTTTCACAGCATGGAAACTTAGGCTCGTAATAGAATTTGGATATCTTATTTGGGGCTCGATTCAACAGTGTGGGTTTGGGACACATTCATTATTAAAGCTCTAAAACAAAAACTGCTATTTTGTAAGTGTCAAGTGATTTCTTTATTCAAGAAAAGATGGATTGAGAGACATAAAACTTTCTCTTTGTCTTCGCTGTGAAAAGAGGCTATTCCTAGATTCTCTGAGAGTGGGTGGGGTGTGGGTGGGGGAGGGGAAGACAGCTTAAAAAAATCTGGGGAGAACGGTCTGTTAGCCACTGAGAATCATGAAATAAATATAATACCAATTCTGTATATTTTAAAGGAAGGTACATAAAAATACGTTATTTTGCAGGTTTCCCTGGAAATCATATAAAATAAAATGCCTTTCATTGTAGATTCTCTCTGACAATCCCCAGACCCTGCCTTTCTTCTTAGCTCCATAAAATTAGTTCTAAGAGAGTATGTGGAGCTGATAAATACGTGCTTTCTTTTTATTTTGAATTCCACTTTTTCAGAACAGGCCTGCCAAAATCCAACGAGTAGTTCTATTTTAGGGACAGTTGCATTATTTTAGAAGCTACTGGAAGAAAGTTGCAAAAGTGGCAATGTCCAAGAAGATTCAGTATAAGTTCCAGTGGACTGTCAGGGAGTTGATGAGATGATAAAGCATAAGGCGGGGATTGCAAGGTAGTTCTGGTGAATGTTAAGATAGAGAGGGAGGAAATATGTATATACATATATAAAGGAAGAAGAAATAAAGAATAGCAGTGAGAAAAATTTTGCTGGAGAAGACATTTGGTAGCTTAAATTTGATAATGGTTCCATTTACCGTGTTTTTGGTACATCTTCAGTTACATTCTTTACTGATAATCATATGGTTTTTACATAAATATTGGAAGCAGAGAGCGTGATACTTGTGTGTAAGAGTATGAAACAAAATTTTAGTGGAAAAATCCTCTCTCAGACGTAACTCATGGCCTTGATGCCATCATCTCTATGGTACTCAAAGCACTCAATTTTACACAACTGATCTTTTGACATGCTGATTTTCTGAACTTCTTTATTCCTGTTTTATCATTTTTCACTCTCAATAATTCCAGTTTCAGCTCTCATTAGATGTAAGAGGTCTTTATTTTGGAAACAGAGGAGAGAAATGCAAATCTAAAGCAACTTATTCAAAGCTTCCTGAGAGCTATGTTTGTAGGTCTCTAGGCAAAGTATGTCTGGCCTTTTTCAACAAATTATTTTCAGTAACAAGTTGTCAGTGAGGTCAGTGACTAGCGGTTCAGGATTAGATACCACCCACCCCGGCTTGTAACCTCCCCTTTCTTTCCTATCCTGGGTGAACACGAAAGTGACTGCCCCATTCTCGCTGACTCTCAATTTGGTGTCTGTAACTCTGTGACTAACCAAGGAGTCTTTTCAGAAAATTCCCCCCAAGAGCCGAATTTTAAGCACATTTACTTTATAGGAAGCAACAGAAAGGTAAGAGTGAAGTTTGTAAAGAGACAAGCTGGACTTCAGTGCATTCTTCTTTCTACCTAATTGTTGTGTCTTCGTTCTACGCTGTAGGTTTAAAATCTGAGTGTTCTGAAATTAGAGAAGTTCACGTTATTATATAAAGCAGGAATGTTTTGACTAGTTATGATGAGAAATGTAGGCTTTTGTGATAATTTTAAAGTTATAAATAACTTTGGAACTAGTGCCAGGGGAAGCTGGTAGCCAAGGTCGTGCTTTGCATTCAGAGTTTCTGGCTATAAAAAGCCCTTCGGGATAACTGTGCAGGAAAAGATAAGATATGGCCTGGATGTTCCTTCTTTGGCTTGGGGCTGGGGTACAAGGAAGCAAAGATGGGAAATGTTTGAAGGGCTTTTACTTTTGACCCAAAGCTTCTTCAAACTCTATGTATGATTTTTCAAGTGAGACAGTGGCGAAAGCATTAATTTCTGAATTTAGTCTTTGTCATATATTCGTTTTGTTATTGACAGTAATATTAAGAGGCTAAGGAATGCTTTCGGAACCGTTTTACCACCTTTTATAATCAAATTAACATCACACTGTGTGGGATGAATATGGGAGGTAATAACCAAGCCTCTGAAGAGATGGTGGCTAACTGATAGGGCCCGACTGTCAGCAGCTGCTCTCAGTTGCATTGAGGGCAGGAGTGGAAAGAATGAAATCAAATGGAAACAAGAAGAAAGGGAGGTTAGGCATCGGAAAGTTCATTGACTATAGAGATTGTGAGTCACTGATAGACATCACCAAGAAGACTCTGAACACTCATGAGAGTCAGTGGTTTGCTTAAAACACACAATAAATGGGAAAAATAGAATTTCAAATTAGCCTTCGTTCTGGGTTTGTGGCTAGCTCATTTGGACAGACTGAAAGTTCGATATGTTGAGAATAGTTGTGACTTGGAGAAGTGAATGACCAGGTAAATTTGAATGGCATATTTGTATGTGCTATTAAAATTTCATTAGTCACAACGAAAATTCCTTTGGTAGTACATAAAAAAATTTGTTAAATGGGGAAACCCAAAATTCAGACAGTATAGATACAAGCATTTCAGTTCTTATCTTCTACACATAGTCTGTCTTCTTTCTTATTTGAGTAGAAGATTGGAGTTTTTATAGTAAAACTTTTTTTGTCCATTATAAAAGTAGTAAGTGTTCAATGTAGGAATTTTGGTAGCACAGAAAAAATTAACTGTAATCTCACCGATGTGATTTCTTCTAATTTTTTTTCTCTGCACAGTCTTAAAAATAAAGACAATAATACTATAGATAAAATTTGGAATGCAATTTTTCCTTTTTTCCTTATACCAAAAAGTTTCCCATATGATTTTATCTATTCTACATAGACGTTATTTTAAATTGCTGTGTAATATTCTTCCAAGTAAATGGAGATAATGTTATTGATCATTGCAGAACTTTTAGGTGCTATGGTAAACACCTTTGTGCATCAAATTGTTGATTGAGTTGTATTTAAGATTTTTAAAAAAGTTTTATTCCTAGGCTTGGAGTTGCTGAGTTAGAGAGCATTACCATTGAAGGCAAAGGTTCTGATTTCTAAGGTGCATTCTTACCATTTTTCTTTTAACTATTATAACATTTCTTGTTTACCAAATGAAATGTTTATTGAGTGTCTATGATGTGAAAACATTGTTATCAGGCACATAGACTGAAATATACTAAGTGTTTGGAAGGATAGGATCTCCTCTACTTAGAAAATTTCGATTTATGAACTTTCACAAATATCAACATAGCTGCATGTCAGTGTCGAAAATGCCTCAGCTCTGTCTGAAACCAATAGGTAATATTACTGACCACTTACATTATTTTGGACTTTTGAACAACATAATTTATAAATAACTTTTGTTAGAGGACCACTTATACATAGATCTAATTTATATGAATTTTATGTTCTAATTGAGATGAAGAAATTTCAGCAATGAGAAAATAAATATTTTAGTTACAATAAAAATTTGGGAAATGAGAAGGGCATGGAGAAAATATGTAGGCAGAAGATGGGAAAGAAAAAGAATAGGGGACACGTGCAAGAGCAGAAATTCAGTATTGGGTTTTCCTTCTTAAGGAAACAGAGTGTGATAAAGCATGGCTAGATAGAAGTTTTAATCTTGTTATTGTTGTTGAATTTTGGAAATATGGTTGCTGAAATAGGATAAATTGAAGGAAAAAAGATAAAGAGTTGGTGATAAATAAAACTATTGATTATTGGAGGTGGTGGCTGGTCCAGAGGAATGAAAGTGGAAAGAAGAGAGATTCCAGCATTATTTGGTGGGAGCTGAGATGTAGTACTGTGAATTCTTAAAGAACATGTTCTGCCTGTATTACACCTTTTTAATATTGTGGAGTTTTATTTTTCAGTAGTATTAGAGAAATACCATAGCGATGGAAAGATGGAAATTCCATTCTGTATTCCCCGTGATCTTCTGCTTGCATGTTTCTATTTTTTCTTTGTATATAAAGGATTAAAACTTGAGAGAAGTTGGCAGCTCAGTCTTGCCAGAAGAGAAACTACATGCTTTCTAATGATGACTTGAAAATAGTGTTTGTTTATGGATTGTTGGCTCATGGGAATGCTAGTCCAGAGATTCAAAAAGTGTGATTTTTTGATTCTTGTTTGAATACGGAATTTTAAGAGATGTGGTACTGTGGGGTGTAACTACTGAGTTAAGCTGAGTTGCAGATCTAATAGAAAGTGACAGATAATTGAGGCTGCAGAATTTAAAAAAGTGAACAGCACTGTTAGCCGCTGCACCTGATTTTCACACGCTTAATTACTGTTTTTTAAAAAATCAACATTATTGCTGTCTGAGACACAGCCAGTAAATTGCTACCAATTTAATCACTAATTTCCAGGGTCTGGGAAGTGATTTGAAGTTCCTCTTGCAAAATCGTAAATTAGGTCAAGTTTATTTGGCAACACTCCTTTTCACCTACCTCTTTTTCTTTTCTTTCATTTTAATCAGTAGCTCAAGTTGCTTCAGGTCCTCCTGTCAGTGGGGAAATTGATTTCGAGGAAAAGTCAATGTTTTGTGCAAAGGACCCTCAAGTACTGGATCTTGAGCACCGCAGTCCCTGCATACCTAAAATTGGCACTATTCAAAATGTGCTCCACAGTTTACAATCTGTTATGGGCCCATGAAAGGAGATAAGAAGTGTGTGCCATTGGGAGTGATGTAGTTCAAAGTGATTGTGCACCTATTTCCTTTGTAGGAGGTCCTGGGTTCAATCCCCGGTACTTCCTTAGAACGTAAATCAGCTATTCCCTAAACACTAAACACTTTGTAGCAAGACTTGCTAGATGTGCATTGATTTACATTCTGGTTCAAGGTCTTTATCTGCTCACCTGCACTTTGAGTAGTACTGCTTAAATTATACTATACAAGCACTGATCCTTCTACATGCTTAGGGGATAGAGGTTTGGGATGGGTATATACAATTGATAAGGTAATACATGAATTAACCTGTCTCAGTCTCTGAGGCCTCTGAAATCAGTGCAGAGAAACTCTGAGTTAGCTCATTGAGGAGCCCACGCAAAGACTGAAAAGCATAGTTACTAAAGCACCAAAGGTAGCCCCGCTGGGTCTATTCTAGTGTTGACTTTGGAATCTATTCATTCATTCTGGCAGCCTTCTAAGTGCCAGACATTGTTCTTAGCGCTGCAGATAGATTAGTGAACCAAATAAAAGTCCTGACCTTAGTTTATTTTTTTCTTTTCTTCCTAATGTGTGTATTTTTTAGGGTGGTGTTGGAGGGGTTAGTAAATAAAACCAGCTTCTCTGAGATCCTCCGAAAGAGGTGTCAGGGTCTGTTTTAGGCTAGAACTGGAGCGCATAGGTCATGTTTACCTGGGAAGTTTCAAGATTTATTTGCTTTTCTTTTGGAAAGATTTATTTTCTTTCTTTTTCCAATATGGTATGAAAAAGGAATTCCATTTTTAAGAATCAAATGAACTGTGATATGCTGATTGCCTACACAATATCCATCCATCTTCCTTCTTGATTATTTACAGTGCCCCAATTTAGGTCAAGGAAAAAGGGCATAATGTAATACGTATTGATCTGCATCCTGTGTCCATTCCCTTAGGACAGTTTTATTTATTGCATAACAGTTCATATAGACCTATCTCAATATTTTCAACAGCTCCATAGTGTTTTGCTATATGGTTGTAGCATAACTTATTTAGCCCATTCTTATTGATGGGTATGCTGTTGTCTTCAGTATTCTTGCTTATTTTTTGATATTGCTATGCAATAAAGAATATCTTTTCTCATATATCTTGATTTTGTGTGTGTCTTTAGTATAACTCATGGAAATAAAATTGCTTGGTCAAAGGGAATTTTCATTTTAATAGTATGATCTTTAATTGTAAAATCAATCAAAGGGTTAAAGAGTATGCATAATTTATAATTTGTGAGAAATTGCTATATTTCTTTTCAAGAAGCTCATACCAGTTTATATCTCACTACCAGTGTGTGGAGATATCAGCTCTCACCAGCCCTGAAGGTAACAACAAAATTTTTCACTTTTGTGAGTTTAATAGGTGAGATGATATCTTCTTGCTTTAATTTACAGTTCATTAATTAAGAGTGCAGTCAAACAATTTCTCAATATTAGCCCACTGTATTTTTTACATAAGTTACTTTTTAATAGTTTCTGCCCATTTTTAATAATATTTGTATCTCATATTTCTATAATCCCTACTTTTTTTTTAAGGAGGTACCAGGGATTGAACCTGGATCTTGTATATTTGAAGCAGGTGCTCAACCGCTGAGTACATCTGTTCTGCTAAAACCTTCTTTTTAAATAAATTAAACAAATTAGGGTTTTTTTCCTGTTTAATATGTTGCAAATATATTCTCCAAATATGTTGTTTATCTTCGGACTTTTATGTTTTGTTTTTAAATTATACAGAGGCTAAAATATTTTTGTAGTCAGAATTTCAATTTTCTTCTTTTATGGCTTCTGGTTGTGGTGTTTTGCTTAGAAAGGACTTTCTACTTTAATTATTATATGGACATTTATTAGACATAAGTTTATTCATATTTTCTCACAGAATTTAGAAATCTTTGCTATATCTGGAATTTATTATGGGCAAAGGAGTGACGCTGGAACCCAGCTTGACTTTTAAATTTTTTCCTTAAATGTTTATTCAGTTGATCCAATATAACTTATTTAAGAATCCCCCTTTTTTCCTGCTAGTTTAAAATGCCACCTTTATCATAAACTAAATTTTAAAAATATACTTTTTAATTAAAAAAAAGATACTTAGATTATGTAAATGTTATATAAAAAATACAGGGGATTCACATATGCCTTGCTCCCTACCCCTCGCACATTTTCCCACATTAACAACATCCTTCATTAGTGTGGTATATTTGTTACAGTTGATGAACACATTTTGGAGCATTGCCACTAAGTGTGGATTACAGTTTATACTGTAGTTTACACCTTCTTCTGTACAAATTTGTAAGTTATGACGAGATATATAATGGCCTATATCTATCATTGCAATATCATTCAGGACAATTCCCAAGTCCTGAAAATGTCCCCATATTACACCTATTTTTCCCTTTCCCTTTCCTCAGAACCTCTGGTGGCCACAGTGGCCAATAGATAACTGTTCTTCCATTGCTAGAATCACCATAAGTTTATAGTAGAATAACAGTAAGTCTACTCCAGTCCATTGTTCATTCCCCAGTCCTGAGGATTCTGGGATGGTGATGCCCACTCCACCTCTAATTGAGAGGGGGTTTAGATCCTATGGGGCAGATGGATGGTACTATCTTTTTTGCTTGTTTATTTTTTTCTTTTTTTTGGATGGCACTATCTTGCTTGCAGTTGCAGACTCTCTCTGTTCCTTGGGATGATCATTGCCCATCATCATCTCCTTGTTAGTTGTCCTAGGTGAGTCCAATGAACTGGAGAGTAGGTGTTGCAACTCTGTTGAGATTTGTGGCCCATCTCACACATGGAAAGCCTAAAGACTAAATTTATTTTGAAGTCTGTTTTTCAACTCTCTCACATGTTTTATTAATATTTGTATATAAGTTTTCTCCAATCCCTACTTTTTAAATAAATTAATTTCACAATCTGTTTTAATACCTGGAAAGATTAATCTTCTCCTTATACTTGTCTGCCTCTTCAGGATTTTTCTAGATATAATCACATAATTTATTTTCCAGATAAATTTTAGTATATCATCTTACCATGATCTCATAATAATTGCTGGGTATTCAATTTAGGGAGAATTACATCTTTGTAACATTTAATTTGCCTGTACATCATCTTTGTGTTTACTTAATTCTCTTTTTATGTTCCTCAGTAGAGTTTTAAAATTGTCTTCACTTGAAGACTTTATAAATTTTGACTGTTATTATAAATGATATCTTTTCTTCCATTATATTTAAAGTGGTTGTCATATAAGAAGGGGGGCCATTGATTTAAGTGCAGATTTGTAGTTTTAAGAAGTCGCTCAGGAGGTTGAGACACAGCTGTTGTTCAGAGGGGCTTTTGCGAGCCGGTTCTCTAGGCAGGCTGTTTCTGATTTGTTTCTTCCTGCCGGAACTCTAGCACCATTGAGCCTGCATATCTTCTTTTATCTTTTATGAAAAGGTACCTTTTTGAAACTGAAAATGTTATATATGCACATGGTAAAATATGTAAATATTGCAAATGGTGCCTTAGTCAGAGTTCTTAGTTACAATCAAGGGTCTGCTCTAGCTGGGTTAAGTAGATTCTGCAGGAGGGCTGGAGAAATAGGCAATGAGTCAGGGAAATGTCCACCCACAACTGATGGACAGTCCTGAAGATGTACCAGCAGCTTCCAGCCTTCCAGGCTTTTGGGCTGGACACTGAAACCCACCACACCTTTCCTGGAAGGCTGAGGCCTGTGATTGTAAATCTCAGCCAAGTTACAATTAAATTTTTTTTATTAGAGAAGTTGTAGGTTTATAGAAAAATCATGCATAAAACACAGAGTTCCTATATACCACCCTATTATTAACACCTTGCATTAGTGTGGTACATTTGTTATAATTTATGAAAGAACATTTTTATAATTGTACTATTAATTATAACCTATGGTTTACCTTAGAGTTTGTGTTGTATAGTCCTATGGTTAAAAATTTTTTTTTATTCTAGTAACGTATATACAACCTAAAATTTCTCCTTTTACACACATTCAAATATATAATTCAATGGTGTTAATTACATTCACAATGTTATGCTAACATCACCATGATCCATTACCAAAACTTTTAAATCACCACAAACAAATTCTGTACCAATTAAGCATTAATTTCCCTTTTTCTACCCTAGCTCCTGGTGACCTGTGCTCTAGTTTCTGACTTTATGAATTTGATAATTCTAATTATTTCAAATCACTGAGTTCATATACTATTTGTCCTTTTGTGTCTGGCTTATTTCATTCAACATGATGTCTTCAAGGTTCATCCATATGGTTGCATATTTCAGAACTTCATTCCATTTTATGGCTAAATAATATTCCATTGAGGTGTGTGATTATTTATCTATCTATCTATCTACCACAACTTGATTATCTATTCATCTATTGATGGATACTTGGGTTGCTTCCACCTTTTGACAATTGTGAATAATGCTGCCGCGACCATCAATGTGCAAATGTCATTTGAGTCCCTGCTTTCCTTTTTTGGTTATGTACCTAGATGTGGGATTGCCAGGCCATATGGTGATTCTTTTTTACTTAAATATTTTATTATAGAGGTTGTGAACTTACAAAACAATCATGAGCATGTATGGAATTCCCATTCAACACCTCTCCACCAACATAATACATGGTTGTGGAACATTTGTTACAGATAATATCATCAGACTATTACTACCAACCTGGTCTATAGTGTACATTTGGTAAATTTTTTCCATACCCCCCTATTATTAACAAATTACATCTTTGGAATTGATGCAAGAATATTAAGGTATTGCTGTTAACTATAGTCCATGGGTTACAGTAATTGTATTTTTCCCATGCTTCTCCACATTTTTCCCACCTTACAATAGTGATGTACATTTGCTAGTTCACAGAAGGACATTCTTGCATTTGTACTATTAACCACAATTCTCATCCAACTCTGGGTTCACTATGTTATTGAGTCCCTAGACGATTCTCTAGTTTTCTTTCAAATGACATTTATAACCCTTTTCAGCCACAATCCCATTTATAAACCACCTGTTAGTTCTACTCACTATAATGTGCTACCATCAACTCTATCCATTTCCACATTTTTACAGTCAAGTTAATTAAAAATTCCACCTACATTAAATATCAATACACCTTTTCAGTACTCCTCTTATCTCCTAATAAACTTTATTCTAGGTTTTAACTCTATGCATTTATTCTTCATATGTAGTTCATATTAGCGAAACCATGCAATATTTGTCCTTTTGTGTCTGGCTTATTTCACTTAACATAATGTCTTCAAGGTTCATCCATGTTATCATATGTGCCCCAATTTCATTTCTTCTTACTGCAGCATAGTATTTCATCATATATAATACTATATTTTGTTTATCCATTCATTGGTTGCTGGACACTTGGGTTGTTTCCATCTTTTGGCAATTGTGAAAACACCACTATAACATCAGTGTGCAGATGTCTGTTCATGACAGAGTTCTCAGTTCTTCTGGATATATTCCTAGTAGAGGAATTGCTGGTTCATATAGTAGTTCTATACACAGTTTCCTGAAGAACTGTCAAACTGTCTTCTACAGAAGCTGCAGCATTTTACATTTTCACCAACAATGTAGGAGTGTTCCTAATTCTCTACATTCTCTCCAGCATTTATTGTTTTCTGTTGTTCTTTTTTTTTTTTTTTTAAATAATGGCCATTCTATGCAGTGTGAGATGATACTTCATTGTCGTTTTGATCTGCATTTCCGTAATAGCTAGTGATATTGGACATTTTTTTAATGTGCTTTTTGGCCATTTGTATTTCCCCTTTGGAGAAATGTCTATTTAAGTCTTTTGTCCATTTTTAAAGTTGGATTGCATGCTCTCTTATTGTTAAGTTGTATGATCTCTTTATATAAAATGGAAATAAAACCCTTATTGGATATGTAGTTTCCAAGTATCTTCTTCCATTGAGTGGGCTGCTTTTTCACCTTCTTGGCAAAGTCCTTTGAATTACAAAAGTTTTTAAGTTTGGGGAGGTCCTATTTATCCATCTTTTCTTTCATTGCTTGTGCTTTCAGTGTAAGGTTTAAGAATCCACCACCTACCACCAGGTCTTGAAGATGTTTTCCTAAATTTTCCTGTAGGAGTTTTGTAGATTTTATAGTTAATCTTTGATCCATTTTGAGTTAATTTTTGTATAAAGTGTGAGATAGGGGTCCTCCTTTTTTCTTTTGGCTATTGCTATCCAGTTCTCCCAGCACCATTTGTTGGATAGACTGTTCTGCCCCAGTTGGGTAGGCTTGACAGACTTGTCAAAAAGATGTGGCCATAGATGTGCGGGCCTGTTTCTGAACCATCAATTTGGTTCTACTGGTCTATGTGTCTAGCTTTATGCCAGTACCATGTTATTTTTAGCACTGTAGCTAGGTAATATGATTTAAAATCTGAAAGTGAGAGTCTTCCAACTTCACTCTTCTTTTTTAAAATGTTTCTGGCTATTTGGGACCTCTTACCTTTCTAAATAAATTTGATCATTGTGTTTTCCATTTCTATAAAAAATGCTGGGGGAATTTTTATTGAGATTGTATTGAATCTGTATATCAGTTTGGGTAGAACTGACATCTTAATGATATTTAGTCTTCCAATCCATGACCATGGAATATTCTTCCATTAATTTATTTCTTTTAAAAAAATTTCCTTTAGCAATGCATTTGAATACAAGTGAAACCATCTGGTCAAGGGCTTTTCATTTTGGAGAGTTGTTTGATGACTCTTCACTTGTGACTTTTTTGTTGAGGTCTTCTATTATGTCCTTGGTTAAGTTTATTCCTAAATATTTGATTCTTATAGTCACTATTGTAAGTGGAATTTCCCCCCAACTTCCTCCTCAGATTGTGCATTAATAGTGTGTAGAAACACTACTGATTTTTGCATGTTAATCTTGTATCCTGCTGAAATCTTTTTTTAGGTCTAGAAGGGTTTTTTTTGGTAGATTTTTCAGGACTTTCTAGGTGTAAGATGATATCATCTGCCAATAGCAAAAGTTTTACACTTTCCTTTCCCATTTTGATGCCTTTATTTCTTTTTCTTGCCTGATTGCTATAGCTAGAACCTCTAGCCCTACATTGTACAACAGTGGTGATGGTGGGCATCCTTGTCTTGTTCCTAATTTCAACAGGAAAGCTTTCAGTCTTTCACCATTGAGTATACTGTTAGCTGTGGGTTTTTCGTATATGGCTTTTATAATGTTGAGAAAATTTTCTTCAGTTTCTATCTTTTGCAGTATTTTTATCAAGAAAGGATGTGGATGTTGTCAAATGCCTTTTCTATATCATATGGTGGGATCATGTGATTTTTCCTCTTTGATTTATTAATATGTTGTATTACGCTGACTGATTTTCTTGTGTTGAACCCATCCTTGCATGACTGATATAAAACCCACTTGATCATGATTAAAGATTCTTTTAATGTGTTGTTGGATTTGATTAGCAAGTGTTTTGTTGAGGATTTTTGCATATGTATTCATTAGGGTAATGGGTCTCTAATTTTTTTTTCATAATAACTTTATCTGGCTTTGTTCTTAGGGTGATGTTGGCTTCACAGAATGAGTTGTAGTGTTCCTTGTTGTTCGAATTTTAAAAAGAGTTTTAGTAATTGGTTTTACATTTTCTTTTAATGCTTGGCAGAACTTACCTGTGAAACCATCTGGTCCTGGGCTTTTCATTTTGGGGAGTTGTTTGATGACTGTTTCAATCTCTTTACTTGTGATTGGTTTGTTGTGGTCTTCCATTTCTTCTAGGTCAGTGTAGGTTTTTCATCCATTCCTAGAAAATTTTCCATTTCATCTACATTGTCTAGTTTGTTGGCATACAGTTGTTCATAGTATCTTCTTATGATCTCTTTTATTTCTGCGGGGTCAGTAGAAATGTCCCCATTTTCATTTTTTATTTATTTATTTGCATCTTCTCTCTTTTTTTCTTTTTAGTCTAGCCAGGGGTTTGTTAATTTTGTTAATCTTCTCGAGGAACCAACTTTTGGTTTTGTTAATTCTATTGTTTTTTTTTTCCCTCAATTTCATTTATTTCTTCTCTGATCTTTGTTATTTCATTTCTTCTGTTTGCTTTGGGATTAGTTTGCTGTTCTTTTTCTAGTTGATCCAGCTGTGTAGTTAGGTAATTGATTTCAGCTCTTTCTTTTTTTTAAATTGTGAGCATTGAGGGCTATAAATTTCCCTTTCAACATTGACTTTGCTGTATCTCATAGATTCTGATATGTTGTGTTCTCACTTTCATTCATTTTAAGGTAGTTTTTCTTAAAGATTTATTTCATTTATTTCCCTCCCTCCCCTTCCCCCCTGTTGTCTGCTATCTGTGTCCATTTGCTGTGTGTTCTTCTGCATCCACTTGCATTATCCAAAGACACTGGGAAACTGTGTCTCATTTTTGTCGTGTCATCTTGCTGCATCAGCTCTCTCTGTGTGTAGTGCCACTCCTGGGCAGGCTGTGCTTTTTTTCACATGGGGCAGCTCTCTTTATGGGGGCACTCCTTGTGTGTGGCAGCACTGTGCTTGGGCCAGCTTACCACATGGATCACAAGGCCCTGGGGATCAAACCCTGGATTCTCTATATGGTAGATGGATGCTACCATATAGCTACCATATAGCTGAGCCACATCTGCTTCCCTCAAGATACTTATGGATTTCTCTTGCAATTTCTTCTTTGAACCACTGATTATTTCAGAGTGTGATGTTTAATCTCCATATATTTATGAATTTTCCCCATTTCTGCCTCTTGTTGATTTCCAGCTTTTAGGCTATTATGATCAGAGAAAGTGCTTTGTATAATTTCTATCTTTTTAAATTTATTGAGCTCTTCTTTGTGACCCAATATATGGTCTATCCTGGAGAAAGATCCATGAGCACTTGAGAAGAATGCGTATCCTGTTGTTTTGGGGTACAATATTCTATATATGTCTGTGATGTTTAGTCCGTTTATCATATTATTCAAGCTCTGTTTCTTTATTAATCCTCTGCCCAGAAGTTCTATTCAATGCTGAGAGTGGTGTATTGAAGTCTCCAACTATTATTGTAAAGACATCTATTTCTCTCTTCAGTTTTGCCAGTGTTTGCCTCATGTAATTTGGGGCATCCTTGTTAGGTACATAGAAATTTATGATTGTTATTTCTTTTTGGTGAAAAAGAAGGGCCAGTCCTTCCATGTCTCTAATAATAATTAAACTTTTAAAGTCTATTACATCTGATGTAAGTATAGCTACTTAAGCTTCTTTTTGGTTACTGCATGCACGGAATATCTTTTTCCAACCTTTTGTTTTCAATGTATTGGTATCTTTACACTTAAGGTGAGTCTCTTGTAGACAGCAAATAGATGGCTCATATTTTTTTTTATCATTCTGCCAGTCTGTGTCTTTTGATTGGGGAATTTAATCCATTAACAGTCAATGTTATTACTCATATAGTTCTTACTTCACCCACTTTGACCTTTGGGTTTTATCTGTCGTATAATGTTTTCACCACTCTTTTTTTAAAATTTAAAAAAAATTTTTAGAAAAAGATTTATTTATTTATTTAATTTCCCCACCTCCCCTGGTTGTCTGTTCTCTGTGTCTATTTGCTGTGTCTTGTTTCTTTGTCCACTTCTGTTGTTGTCAGCAGCATGGGAAGTGTGGGCGGCACCGTTCCTGGGCAGGCTGCACTTTCTTTCGCGCTGGGCGGCTCTCCTTATGGGTGCACTCCTTGCGTGTGGGGCTCCCCTACGCGGGGGACACCCCTGCGTGGCATGGCACTCCTTGTGTGCATCAGCACTGCGCATGGGCCAGCTCCACATGGGTCAAGGAGGCCCGGGGTTTGAACCGCGGACCTCCCATGTGGTAGACGGATGCCCTAACCACTGGGCCAAGTGTGTTTCCCTTCACCACTCTTTTTTACCCTTTTAGATACTTTTAGTAATATAACTTTTATTTCTAGATTCTCTTCCAAGCCTCTTTCTCCTGTCTTTTCTTTTCAGGCTGTAGCATTCCCTTTCACATTTCCTGCAAATCTGGTCTCTTAATTACAAACTCTCAGTTTCTGTTATCTGTGAATATTCTAAACTCACCCTCATTTTTGAAAGACAATCTTGCCAGATATAAAATTCTTGCCTGGCAGTTTTTCTCTTTCAGTATCTTAAATATATCATATTACTGCCTTCTTGCCACTGTGGTTTCTGCTGAGAAATCAACAGTTACTCTTTTTGGGTATCCCTTGTCTGTGACGCATCACTTTTCCCTTGCTGCTGTCAGAATTCTCTCTTTATTTTTGGCATTTGAAATTCTGATTAATAATTGTCTCAGAATACATTTATTCAGATTTATGTGTAAGGGAGTATGTTGTGCCTCTTGGACATGGATATCTATGTCCTTCAATAAGATTAGGAAATTCTCAGCCATTATTTCTTCAAATATTCCTGCCCCTTTCCCCTTCTCTTCTCCTTCTGGGACACCCATGACACATATGTTTGTGTGTCTCTTGCCACATTTATTTCCCTGAGATCCTGTTCAAATTTTTCCATTCTTTTCTTTATCTGTTCTTTTGTATATTCACTTTCAGAGACCATGTCTTCAAGCATAATGATCCTTTCTTTTGCCTCCTCAAATCTGCTGTTATATGCCTCCAGTGTATTTTTAATTTCATTTATCATCCCTTTTATTTCCTTAAGATCTACTATTTTTCTACATACACTTTCATATTCTTTTTGCTCACCCAATGTCTTCTTTTTTTAAACTGATTTTTCTTCATATCTTCCTTTCTTTTCTTTTTTAAAGATACATAGATCACACAAAACCCAGTATCTTCATAATATCCTTATTCTCTTTAGCCATCTCATTGAATTTATTCAGGATATTTGTTTGAACATCTATGATTAGTTGTCTCAACAAATCAGTCTGTGTAGGCTGAAATCACCTGAAGTTGCCCAGAGAGGCTGAGGAAGCATAGCTCTCCTCTTACCCTATTTTGGTATGGGGATGAAGTCCTGGGTATCCAACTGTTCAGTCTGTGCTGTCCAAAAGCACCTGCAGTTTCCTGGAGAGGCTGGTACCCACAGCTTCCTCCCTGCCAGAGGTGCATCTGGGGCTTAGACTAGAGCTGCGATCTAGGTGGGAAGAAGGCAGTCCCTACCTTCACTGTGATTTTCAATCAGCCCTGCTTCCCCTCATGTTAGGGAAAGATTTAAAATGGCGACTACTAGCCTCTTCTGACTTGGACGATTTCAAACTTTACCTGTTCCTAGGATTATACTTTAGTCAGCTGAATTTACTGATCAGCAGCTGAAGATGATGCCCAATTATCTCTTCCTCCCCTGTTTTTGGCAAACAGAGCTTCCAATTCCAGCCCAGAATAGCTCCTGGAGCCAGCTTGCACTGGGTGTGTGGACTGCTCTACTCATGAATCTTCACTGCAGATGGGCAGCCTCCTCCTTTGATTCTTTCAAAGATGTTGCAAGATGATCTTCTGGTCCCTTGGGACACCCAAACAAGTGCTTTAGATAGCTCTGGGTGGTTACTAACTGCCCTGTAGGATGAGCTGACTCTTGGTGTTCTACTGGGGTGTGAATTGCTCTACTTATGAATCCTCACTGCAGATGGGCAGATTCCTCCTTTGATTCTTTCAAAGATGTTGCAAGATGATCTTCTGGTCCCCTGGGGCCCCCAAACAGGTGCTTTAGATAGCTCTGGGTGGTTACTAACTGCCTTATAGGATGAGCTAACTCTTGGAGCTCCTTACTTGGCCATCATCTTGCCCCCATTTAATAATTCTATACTTAACTTTCTTTTTTCTTTTTTTAAACATATATTCTTTTTTTTTTAGTAAAGATTTATTTTATTTATTTATTTCTCTCCCCTTCCCCCCACCCTGGTTGTCTCTTCTCTGTGTCTATTTGCTGGGTCTTCTTTGTCAGCTTCTGTTGTTGTCAGCGGTATGGGAATCTTTGTTTCTTTTTTTTTGCTGCGTCATCTTGTGTCATTTCTCCATGTGGGCGGCACCATTCTTAGGCAGGCTGTACTTTCTTTGGTGCTGGGTGGCTCTCCTTATGGGTGCACTCCTTGCGCGTGGGGCTCCCCTATGTGGGGGACAACCCTGCGTGGCACGGCACTCCTTGCGCACATCAGCACTGCGGCATGGGCCAGCTCCACATGGGTCAAGAAGGACTGGGGTTTGAATCGTGGACCTCCCATGTGGTAGACGGATGCCCTAACCACTGGGCCAAGTCTGCTTCCCTCTTTTTATGCTGCTTTGATCCACTGTATAGTGTCCTTTCCTTTGAGTCTGAAGAACTCTCTGTAGCATGGCTTGTAGGGCAAGAGCATTGGTAATTAACTCCTTTAGCTTCCCACGAGATGCTCCCTTGTCTGTTTGCTCATTGCTCATTGTTTGTGCTCATTGTTTGTGCTTGTTTTATGTTCATTTTTTTTTTGTTCATTGTTTGCTCATTGACTCTCTCTCTCTCTTTTTTTTTTCTTTAGGAGGCACTGGGAACTGAACCTGGGACCTTGAATGTGGATGCTCAACTGCTTGAGCTACATTCGCTCCCTCCCTTAGCTTTTGTTTATCTGGGAATGTCTTACTCTCTCCCCCATTTTTATTTCAGCACTTAAATATTTCATCCCATTGCCTTCTTGCCTCGATGGTTTCTGATGAGAAATTGGTATTCAATCTTATTGGGACTCCCTTGTACATACCGTGTTGCTTTCTCTTGCAGCTTTCAGAACTCTCTCCATGTCCTTGGCATTTGAGAGTTTGGCTACTAAGTATCTGCACTGTTTGTCTTCAAATTTATCCTGTTTGGGGTTCATTGGGCTCCTAGAATGTCTATATTCATGTCTTCCATTAAATTTAGGAAGTTTTATGTCACTTTTATTTAATATTCCTTTTGCCCCTTTCACTTTCTTCTCCTTCTGGGACGCCTAAATGCACATTTTGAGAAACTTGATGGTGCCCCACAGGACTCTTAGGCTCTGTTTTCCCCTTCTTTTTTCTTTCTTCTCCTCAACCTGAATTATTTCAATTGTCTTGTGTTTGAATTCACTGATTCTTTCTTTTGCTGGCTCCAATCTACTGTTGAAATCTTTGAGGGAATTCATCATTTCAGTTATTGTAGTATGCAACTTCAGTATTTCTCTTTGACTCCTTTTTAAGATTTCTTGGAACATATGTGGCTCAAGCTGTCATGCTCCCACCTTCCAAATGGGAGGTCCTGGATTTGGTTCCTGGTGTCTCCTGAAAAAACAAAAATGAACAACAAGCAAAACAAAGAAAAAACTAACTCAGGGAAGCTATGTGGCTCAGAGATTGAATTCCAGTTTCCCACATACGAGGTCCTGGGTTCAATGCCTGGCCTCCAGTACCTCAAAAAAGTTTTTTCTTTCTCTTTTTGGAGAGTCTCATATTTTTCATTCATTATTTTCCTGATATCCTTTAGTTCTTTCTTTGTGTTTTCTTTTATCTTCTTGGCATATTGAGGATCATTTTAAAAAGTTTTTTCTAAAGTATGTCCAAAATCTGTTTTTTTTTTTCCCTTTGATGATTTCTGCATTTTTATCTTGTTTCTTTGTATGGACCATCATGTTCTGTTTCTTTGTCTTGTTTTTTTTTTGTTTGTGTGTAAACTCTGGGATTTAGTTCTGAGCTCTTTGTTCCTTAAGTTTATATCCAGCTAGTTCTATGACAGAGATTTCCTTGAGTGCCAGTAGCTAACAAAACAAATAAATCAAGGCAAAAAATATCTTTCACAGTCTTTACAAGTTGTTTCTGTGTTGGCTGGTGCTCAACTTCAGAGTTTAGCTTTCTTTTCAAGAAGATCAGCTGCAGGCAAAAGCGAAGTGCAGGGTCCATAGCGTCCTTTCTGAGCCTGCCTCCTCCCTGGCTTGTGCTTGCTTGTGGTTTTAGGAATTATCCCATTTACAGGATTTTGAATGTCCGCTTTAGTCCCTGTGAAATAGACCCCTCATCCTGTGCCATCTATTGTGTTTCTTGAAGTAGGCAATGGTTAGTCTCAGGTTTCTTTGACTTGTTTCTTATATGGCTTTAGCTGTCTGCAAAGTGCTTTTACCTCCAGGGCAAGTTCCGGGAGGTTGAATCAGAGACAAATTCATTCTTTCAGGCTGCCACTCATTTGATTGCACAGACATACTGGTACTCCAGTATGCTCCCTCTGGAATGGACCCACTGACACACAATGGGAGCTCAGGTGGGTTCCCCACTTTGCCAGGGAGGTGATAAAGAAGGGGCTAGCAAGGATACCAGAAGCTGCTTCTCCTGTGGTTGTGTTTTCTTGATTTGGCACCCTTCCAGTTACTCCAACCCTTTTACTGTTTTCCAGAGTTTTGAAGATGATGGCTCTATGGGTTTTGCTCATTGTTCAAGATTCTTTGGGGGAATGGTACCCTGGAGTGTCTTACACCACCATCTTGGTCTTCACCCAAGTAGTTTTGATTGGTGTAACCTGGGTCACATTTTTGCATGGGGGTCTGGGAAGAGTAGTATTTTTTGTTTTGTTTTATTTTATTTTCATTTTTTCAGTTCTCAGTATCTATGATAGAGGAAGGCGGGTTGAACCTGGGCTGGAAGAATTGCTATGGAGCAAACCAACAGTATTTGTCACAAACGGTTTACAATGAAAATAAATCTTCCTTCTACCCAAAACCTAATCCCTCAGTTCCCTGGTTTCCTTCCAAAGCAATCACTGCCAATTTCTGGTGTAAATTATTACAAGGAGATAAGAATATCCCCTTGTAAAAATTACATTTAAAAACTTATTAATGTATTATTTAATATCTGTACATATAGATTTACTCTTCGCTCTAGCTTCTGCTTGATTGAATTATGTGGATTAATGTTCCATGCTATTCTGAATTATTTTGATATTGTTACTATCTGTTGGTGAGCGCTTACATTCCCTAGTAAGGTCATACAAATAGTTAAATCATGAAATGCTTATGCTCTCCTTTCATCCCTCACCCAGTGTCATTCCCCCACTTGGCCTCTGCAGATCCAGCAACTAAAAGGTGAACTCCTGGTGCAAAAGGGGTTCCAAACGCAGCTCCAGTGTAAGCACTGATCTGTGGGTGCCTGAGCAATGCTGGTTGTTAAATATTTTTGATACCTCTCCTGCTGTTAGACGAATGACCTCTGATTGGATTCTGTATATTTCCCAAGGCTTTCCTTGACCCTCTTTTCACAAAGTCACACCAATGAAAGAATGTACTGCAATCTATTTAACTAGTCCCTCATTGATACTTAGTTAGCTTTTTGTTACCACAAACAACACTGCAATCCTTGAGGTGCATTTATGTATACATGGTCAAATTTATGCATTGCATAAATTTTATGGATGTCTTCATTTCCCAGGGTTACTATGACAAATACCATACAGTGAGTTGGTTTAAACAATGGGAATTTATTGTCTCACAGTTTTGGAGGCTAGGAGTCCGAAATCAAGTTCTCTTCTCCATAGGCCATGCTTTCTCTCTGTAGCATTCTGGCACTGGCTTGCTATAAGCCTTGGGATTCCTTGGTTTGCATCTCTGCTTCCCCTCTATCACAAGTGGCTTCTCTTTCTCCTGCTCAGTCATCTGTATCTCTGTCTGGATTGTCTCTCTTTAGGATTCCAACCATATGGATTAAAGCCCACCCTGACTCAATTTGGCCTAATAAGTAGGATCTTCAAAGATTCTATTTACAAATGAGTCCTCACCAGGACTAATAAGAGCTTCTTCAAAGGTCCTATTTAGAAAATGTGGATTAAAATTTGAAGATGTAGAAAGTGGATGTGACTGGACTCCCGCCTACCACATGGGAGGTCACTGGTTTGGATTCTGGTGCCTCCTAAGGAAGACAGTGGGGCGGTGTGATGGAAGGGAGCAGCAGGCTGACACAACAAGAAACACAAGAAGAAAAAACATAATGAAAGATACAACAGAGCAGGGAGCAGAGGTTCCCAGTGCCTCCTAAAGAAGACAGCGAGCTGACGTGATGGGCAGGCACGGCTAGCTGATGCAACAAGATGATGCAACAGGAGACACTGGGAGGAATAAACATAATGAGGGACACAACAAAGCAGGGAGTGGATGTGGTTCAAGCGATTAGGCACCTCCCTCCCACATGAAGGGTCGTGAGTTTGGCTCCTGATGACTCCTAAAGAAACAAGGAAGACCAACAGACAGAGCAAATGAAAAACAAGGGGGTGGGGAGAAACAAATAAATAAAATACATCTATAAAAAATATATTCGAAGATGTCTTATATGAGTCACAATGGATTTTATCAGAATGCTTTCCGAAGAGAGTATACCAATTTACCCTCCCACCAACAGTGCATGAGACAGCTCACATTTCTTTATCTTGTCAAAGAGGATTTCCTCAAGATTTAAAAAAATGTAAAATGTTTTAATATAATCAATTTATCCTCGGTGGCTTTCCCAGGATCAATTACTGACCTAGCTTAACCTATACTAAGGTATCATGAGATCATTGCTCTCTTTTCTAACTTATAATATGTTCAAATCTGTATTAAATTTGCTGGGGATGAACATCAAATTCACTGGTTTTAATTTTCAGAACTTTCCTTTATGATATATGGGACAGCATTTGTCAATTCCAATTTTCTGTTACTACTCCATTTTCTACAGTTATTCAAAATGCTAACAAGAATTCTGTGATAATATAAGCGAATTTTTCATTCTCCATTAACACAGTGGCTCTCAACTGAGGGTGCTTCTGCTTTCCTGGGTACATTTGGCAGAGTCTGGAGACATTTTGGGTTGTTAAAACTTGGTGGGGTGAAATGGGAACACTGCTACTGATATCTACTGGGTAGAGGCTAGGGACGCTGCTAAACTTCCTGCAAGGCACAGGATAGTCCCCTGCAACAACAAATTATCCAGCCTAAAGTATCAGTTGTAGCAAGGCTCAAAAATCCTGCCATCATAGAGTACACCTGGAAATGGGGTATTTATCTAAACAGTTAGGCATTCTCTTACTAACTTTCCCCGTTTTGCTTATTAATTCCCTCTCAAGATTGTTGGTATCATCTTTCCATTTTACAGACCATTCTCCTTGGTAGACAAGATGAAAGCAAAATAAAAATATTGTCATTTTGCTTCTTCTTTGACACCTTATGAAATCTGCCTGGGGTAGAAAGGGAGAGAGTCATGTACCTTTCTTATCCTTCTTTTCCTAAACAAAACTGAAAAGCTTTTGTGTCCTTTTAAATGTTTTTCACAAGCCATTTGCTCATCTTAAGTTTAATTCAATCTTTGACCAGGCCAGTGCTACATGGATGTGTTCGTCTTTACCTTACCCTCTTCCTTTTTCTTTTGTATGTCCTTTAAAAATCTTGGCTCTCTAGAAAGATCCTTGCACCCCACATTGAGTTATTTGTATATGTTCTTTCCCATTTTTATCTCATTTGTAATTGCAGCACTATTTTTTTTAAAACCTTTCTTTCTTTTTTTAAAGAGTCTGTGGCGCTGGGATATTCTTATATTTTCTCTTTACTGCTAAGCAATCTAAAATTCTCG
This sequence comes from Dasypus novemcinctus, assembly GCF_030445035.2. Taxonomy (NCBI): domain Eukaryota; kingdom Metazoa; phylum Chordata; class Mammalia; order Cingulata; family Dasypodidae; genus Dasypus; species Dasypus novemcinctus. Next base: position 76,609,224 of record NC_080678.1, on the reverse strand, counting down.
TCTTCCTCTGTCTTGTGTTTTCTTCCTTGGCTGTAATGAACTCTAGGGTTATATGTTCAATTTTCCCCAAGGTTCTTGTCACTTCCACTTCACTAACTTATTCCTCTTTGTTGTTAAGAATTAAGTCCAGGGAAGCAGTTACATTTTTTTGCTTCTTTCGTTTTCTGAATGTTGTAGTTGCTAGTAGAGTGGCAAAAGATAAAGAAGAGGAATGATTTGTCCAATTCAGATTTTGATTATTTTATTGTCTTTTTGGTTTTGCTGAATTCTTTTCTGATCTTTGCCAGGTCTCTTTTCATCTTGACCTCTCACTTCAGTCAATTATTATTTTTTTTACTTTCCATCTCATCTTTCCTAGAATTTATGTTTTTGGGTATTTTAACTGAAAACACAGAAGATGTAAGATTTTCATTTGTCTTGGGGATAATTTCCCTCTGTATTTTTAAAAAATATATATATTTTTAAAGATACTTAGATTACATACCCTTTGTATTTTAAGACATTGTCGTCTTTCTTTTATGTTATATAGCCTGTTTACCTTCATATATTTTTCTATTTACTTACTTTTTAAGTTTTAAAAAAATGATATTTAGATTACATAAATGTTACATAAATTATATAGGGAATTCCCATTTGCTCTGCTCCCCACCCCTCCCACATTTTCCCACATTAACATCTTCCTTCATTAGTGTGGTACATTTGTTAAAATTGATGAACACATTTTAGAGCATTGCCACTAAGCATGGATTATAGTTAACATTGTAGTTTACACTCTCTTCTGCACGATATTTTAAGTTATGACAAAATATATAATGGCCTGTATCTGTCATTGCAATGTCATTCAGGACAATTCCCAAGTCCTGAAAATACCCTTATAATATGCCTGTTTTTCCCTCTCCCTCCCCTCCACTCCAGTGGCCACTGCCTCCACATTAATGATAAAATTCTTCCATTGATAGTATCACAGTAGGTCTATAGTAGAATACCAGTAAGTCTGGTATTCGTTCATTCCCCAGTCCTGAGGGTTCTAGGATGGTGAAACCCACTCTGTTTCTAATTGCAACGGGCCTTAGATCCCATGAGGCAGATGGCACTATTTTGCTTGCAGTTGCATACTCTCTCTGTTCCTTGGGAGGGATGTTGTCCATCATCATCTCCTTGTTAGTCGTCCTGGGTGAGTCCAATGAACTGGAGAGCAGGTGTTGCAACTCTGTTGAGATTCAGGGCCCGGCTGGCACATGGACAGCCCAAAGATTTAAGTCTCTTGAACATGCACCTATCACCTCTTCTGCTAACTATAAGTTCTAGTAGAAGGGGCAGAATAGCCATGTGTAGGGAAACACATCTGAGTCCAACTCTGTTACACTGGGGGGCATAAATTCCCAAGTAGGGTCCACTGGCAGGGCACCAAACTCCTGAGCTGTCTGCTCTGCCTTTAGGGTCTGGATGTCTCCAGAACCTCAGGATCCCTGCTATTTGAGGCAATATTTACTGTGGCAGTCAATGAGATCCTGCTGAGACATGCATGAGCATAACCTCTGGAATGACCTCCCAACTCACACTGAACTCTCTTAGCCATATAAACTCATTTGTCTTTACCCTTTCCCCCTTTTGGTCAAGGTCTTTTTCCAGTTGCATTGCTAATTAGTGCTTGGTAGTAATCCCTTGGTGTCAGGAAGCTTATCCCTGGCAATCCTATCTCATACAGGGGGGAAGGTAATGCATTTATATGCTGAGTTCAGCTTAGAGAGGCCATGTTTGAGCAAAAAGGAGGGTCTCAGGAGGTATAGTTACTTACACTTAAAAGATAAGATTTAGTCAGTCCTTGTGTTTGTCATTAGTGAGATATGTGTGTCCCCTTTGAGTGCCATCACTATCAACTTTGGTGTTCTAGAATCTTCCAATTAAATCTCAAAATGGAGGCCAAGTATCCTGCAAAATTTTGGGCTCCCAGAGGTAAAAATGTGGAGGGGGCAGCTTTCTCCTGTTCCTATTATTTGGTCCTCTACTTGGAGGTGACTTTAATCCTAGATAATTGGAAGCAATCTGGATTCATTTTTCTAAAAGAGGTACGTTAAAACTTAATTGCCAGAGTTTTTCTTGTGTTTACTCCTAATATTGGGTTTCCATAACCCAGAGCTCAATATGTCATTTTTTACCTGTTCCCTCTAATTTCCGTATTACATGTCTTAGATATGAGTATAGATAGGAAGGTATTGCTGAGCGGTGGATAGGAGAAATACCTCTAGGCATCTAAAAAGTAGCTCTTATGCAGTTGGGGTAAGAGTTGGCTTTTTGGTTGGCTGTGCCAGCCCCAAGTTTCTGATAGTTGTGAGGTATACAAATGTGAGGGTCAGGCTCTGTGGCTGCTTTAGATTTAGGCACAAATGAGTTCCAGCTCCCTCCTTTCCCCAATTTACTCCATTTATGATATAAGTAAGGTAGAGTGACCAGATTTAGCAAATAAAAATACAGGATACCTAGTTAAGTGTGAATTCCAGGTTAAATGATGTTGTTTTGTCTGGAATTCAAATTTAACTGGCTGTCCTGTATTTTATTTGGCACTGTAAGTTAAGGGAAATCTCTCCTCAGTGTTTTCAAATTGTTAATGAAGTCCTTATCCTTTTATGTCTCAGGTAATGGTGTAGTAAGATCTTTTCCATGATTTGATAAACTTTCCCCTCCCAAACTTCCTTTAGCTGCAGTGCTGGTCAACACTGGGAGAACGGAGGGGAAATTCGCATGACATCAGGAATCCTGCTGAGAGGAAAAGAATGGAGAATTGTATTCTTTTTTAAAAAATATGTATTTGTTATTAGAAAGTTTATTATGCATTGAGCTGGTCCTGACTAAGATCTGCTGGTGAGGAAGAGCATCAAAGAGCCTTAAACTTCCTGTATCCATGCTCTTTGCTGTGTGACCATGCAGGTCATCCCATAGAGGTGGGTATATTTCCTTTCCCTTGGTCTTTCCAATTCTGTAATTTTGAGGTTCAGATCTGCTGCACATGTTTTTCATCCTTCTTGGAAAAGTGGGTTATATGGAGCATGTTCTTCTCATGCCAATGGCAGAAATACAAGAGGAAGAGGGACAAATAGAAACACACAATGGGTCTTAAAGTGTAGGTCCAAACTGATGTTCTGCTACTTCTGCCCACATTCTAGTGGGCAAAGCAAGTCACATGGCCCAGTGTAACGTTAATGGGGCAGGGAAATATACCCTGCCTCTGTGCGAGGAACTGCATGGTCATACAGAACAAATATGTGAACATTCGCTCATGAGCTATAACAAGTATATGACCCTAATCCAGGGTGTCATTAACTGGGTGGGCTGGGGGCAAAATACACCAAATGTAAGGTATTGGTTATAGTTAGTAGTAATGTTTTAATGATGCTCTTTCATAGTTTGTAACAGTTGGATTAATTTTGGAATAAGTCACATCTTTGCTATATTTAGTTTCCTCACACGGTGGGCCTTCTGTGTATTCCAGCCTTTTTTGGCATTGCTTGATAAAATGTGTGCGTTCATATCTGTCAGTTACATTTTGGTTCCCTCCTCCATCTGGACTTTAATTCCACTTTGTATCCTTCTGTTTTTTAGAGAATGATCATCCAAACATAACACGATAGGGCTTTTTTAAAGACAAACAAAAAATTGTGTCACAACAATGCAAGGTGTTGGTGTTGGGGTAATTCTGGGAACCTTCAATGATGATATGCATTTTTTTTTGTAAGTTCACAACTTATACTATATACTTATTCTTTATAGGTGTTCATATATGAATAATAAACTTCAATTAAAAAGTTAAAACAATTATAACTTGGACTAGCCAACCACCAGCCCACCTGCAAGTAAACAAGAGAGAATGAATATTGTTTTATGCCATTGATTTTAGGGTGGTGTTTATGTAGCGTTATTGGGGCAATAGCTGACTGATAGACCATTCAACAAAAATGATTTAGTGTGTGATTTATAAAGAACTCCTAAAAATGAATAAGAAAAAGACAAGCAATCCAATAGGGAAATAGGTCAATGGAAAGTTGTATATGAAAGGTAATTCACAGAAGAGAAGGCTGGAATGGCCAATAAATATATGAAAAGATGCTTAGCTTGCTTCACTAGTTATCAGATAAACACAATTAAAACATTGAACCCACTAGATGTGTAAAAATTAATGTCTGACAACAACCTAATATTTATGAGGATGTTAAGAAAACAGAACTTTCATATATGAGAATGGAATGTTTAAGGGAGGATATTCTAGTCAAAAAGACTTATCAAGCAGGGAGACATATTTGCAAAGAATATTACTGACAAAAGATTATATCTAGACTATATAAGGAATTGGAAGTTAGTAAGAAAAGGATGGGCCACCTGTAAGTACAGGAAACAAAGAAACAATTCACAGAATGGATACTTGAAACGCTAATCAACCAAAAAGAGATCACCAATTATATTGATGATCAGAAGGGCAAATGAAAACAAAGATGAGATCCGCTTTTCACCTCCCATGTTGGCAGAAGCAATATCTTACATTAACTTGTAATATCTTGTGCTGGTGAGGATGTGAGGACTTGTGAACCCATATGTTCTGCTGGTAGTGTTATTTTGGAAACCAATTAGGCAATATTTATTGAAATTGAATACTCATTTACATTGTACCTTAAATTCTACTTCTGAGTGTGTATACTAGAGACACTCCTACATAGGTGCACAGTGTTGTTTCCCACTGCAGAGTTGGATACTACCGAAATACCCTTGAATAGGGGCATAAGTAGAAAAGAAATGTTATAAATGCATCTGAAAGAATGCTGTGCAGCAGGAAGTAAAGGAACAAGCTAAATCACTTACATCAGTCAGGGACTTATTTTTCTCAAATAACAAGAAGATTGGAGATAAGTTCAGGGCCATTGACATAAAAAACCCAAACTCTTTCTGTAGTTCTGCTCTGCCATCCTTCTTCAGCTTTGCAGCTAGACTGCTTATTTCAGGAAGTGGATGTAGCTCAAGTGATAGGGCTTCCACCTATCATATGGGAGGACCTGGGTTCAATCCCTGGGGCCTCCTGGTGGAAAAGAAGAGAAAGCATGCCTGCATGGTGAGCCAGTGCCCGCATGGTGAGCCAAGTGCCCACACGGAGAGCTGAGTGCCCATGTGAGTGCCCACGCGGCCAGCCGAGTGCCCATGCTAGTGCCTGCATGGCAAGCCAGTGCCTGCATGTCGAGCCGAGTGCCTGTGTGGTGAGTCAGTGCCAGCACAAGTGAGTCACTCAGCAAGATGATGAAGCAACAAAAGAGAAAGGGGAGAGTCAAGGTGAAGCACAACAGAAACCAGAACTGAGGTGGTGCAGTTGACAGGGAGCCTCTGTCCACATCAGAGGTTCCAAGAATCAAATCCTGGTGAATCCTAGAGGGGAAAAAATGAGAAGGCGAAAAAGAGAAATAGATACAGAAGATCACATAGTGAATGGATACAGACAGCAAAAAATAGCAGAGCGAGGGGGAGGGGGAATAAAATAAATAAATCTTAAAAAAAAAAAAAGACTGCTTATTTCCAGGTATCATGCCACAAATAGAAAATGGAAGGCCAAAGGTTCTGGCAGCCATAACAGCTCCTTTTCTTATAGAGAAAACAAATTCTTTACCAGAAATCCCCTCAGCAGACATGCTGACATCTCATTGACCAGAATTCTGTCACATGCCATTCCGAGTTGCAAAGAAGGCTGGGAAATCAAATGTCCCGCATTCATAGTGGAGAAAGGCAAAGGGAGGACAAAGCTATGGATGTGTGTTGAGTGAGCCAGCCTGCAGGTTTTGCCACATCTACATAGTTCAACATGGATAGAGCTAAAAAGCATAATGTATATAAAAAAAAGAGAAGTAGAAAGCTATAGGAAGTATAGTACTGCTTGTGTAAATTAAAAAATCTATAAACAAATATAGCTATGTTGTTTATAAATAGATATTTATGTAAAGAAAGTTTTAGAAGGCCAATTGGAAGGCATATGTTAAATCCTACAGAGTGGATACTGTAGGAATGTGGGGAGGGGAATGGAGTTGAGAATGGTGCATATAGAATATGCTGCCTAAAAATAAAATAAAAGTCTTTACATGAATCATTTCTACCATGGTGCTTTGAACTGAGGATCATGATAGCGTTAATTTACTCCTGTGTACCCAAGACCCAGGATACGAAAAGCGGGGTGGGAGGCACTCCAACTAATGGGCAGGGTTATTATTTAGAGTGGAAGAAATGTGATTAATTACAATTAGGACTGAGTTTAAATATTTTACCTACTCTGTTATAAGCTTTTATTCTTTCAAATACAGTTAACTCCTCCATAGGAATGATGTTATAGTTTAAGCTTAGTGATTATAGCAGTAAATTTTTGAATAATTTAGGGACATTATATGTTTTACAAAATTGGTTTTCATTGTTTTTATACATATGCTTCTTTTTCTCAATAATGAAAAACCAGTGGACTTGACTTTCAAAGAGTAAATGGGACACACAAAACAAATATGGCTACTTGGTAGTGAAATCCATCACTCTCTATTTTTATGTTATTATCTTTGGAAACAGAGTGTGGGAAAAATGATTTCCTTCCTCTCTCTCTAATATAGCCTCAGTGACCAAGGGACTCTGCTCTGGAATGAAGCAGGTTGGCACAACTCCATAAGTCTTATGTGAGAACAAGACACAGGGGTTTCTATTTTTTATTTGTCATCCTTTGCTTTTAGCTCAATATTCTATTTGTTTACCATTCCATATCTATCCTTCTAAATAACACACACGGTTTCTTAATATGTGTTAATGTGTCTTTCATTTTCTCTTTCAACTCATTAATTTGCTTTTGGCAATTTGTGTGCATCTCACTAAACAGTTCTTTCAAATTCCGTGTCTCTTCAGGAGCTTTGATATATTCCTTTTCTTGAGCCATGTCTTCCATTTTCTTAGTATGGCTTATAATTTTTTGCTGATATATAGGAACCTGATTAAATGTAGTTTACTCAGATGCTCAATTTCTTTCTCTTTTGTGGGATTTATTGGCAGGAGCCTGTTTGTTATCACTGCTCTTTGATTCTTGGCTTGACCTGGATTGTTAGGATTGTCCCTGCTACTTGCTCAAGACTGGGCTCTGGACCTAGTAATTCGTTGCAGACCTCTTCCTAGGGTCTTTTAATTTTCTCATGTGCACTTCCTTGGTCTTCCAGCAGATGACACTCTTTGGCAGCTGGGTTCAGTGCCTGGTTGGAGTGTATTTGTTAAAACAGACTGGATTCATGTGATAGAGCTTCCTGCTGGAGGTTAAGAGCCTTGTAATTCAAACTTTCTCAGAGACCATTCTCTGGCACACCCCTCTCCCCCGCCTTTTTCCCCCCCGGTGGTAAATATTTCCTCTTCCCTCTGAGTCTTCAACAATCGGTCCTGGTTAGTAAGAGAAGGAGATTGGGAGGGTTGTATATCTTTAGTGCCTTGCTGACTCCCAAGGCAAACAGGCTCTACCCTCCTGGAAGGGCTCCTGGGACACAGCAGACCAAATCTGTGAGTCAAAAGCTGAGTCACCCTTAGATTATGTCCCATTCTCTCCCCTTTCCTGGGGTGATGGATCTCTGGAGCCCTCATTGTCTGTAGCTGCAGGTCCAAAGCCCTGAGTATTCTAAAGTGTCCTTAGTGTGGGGGATGGTGCCGGCAGAGTTGAAGCCGCTGGTTTCAACTCACAGTTGTGTAGTTGTGATTCCCCTCCTTTGTCCCTCTCTCCTCTGGCAGTGTCCAGCCTTTCCCTGGTGTCCTAAACCCTAGAAGATCTTTTTTTCAGGCTGTTTCATCCTCTCCTCTAGTTATTTTTCTCTCATTATCTCTTTACCTGAGTAGAATCTAAAACCCAAAGGGGCAGGACCTGACTTGCTCTCTCATTTTCTCTATTAGCTCTCTCATTTTCTCTATTAAATATTTCTTAGAACTTTGGAAGCAGCTTTTAACCTCTTCCATTTTAGGATCACATTTCCTTGTTACCTAATTATAAATTATTACCATGGTGGGGTAGATGACTTCCTTTGGTGAAATAAATGTATTCAATATGCTAAATAAAAATGTGTAAGCATTAATGACTCTTTATACATTTTTTAATCAGATGGACTTGATCTCTCAAGGCAGCCCTCTGAAATTCAATGACGTTTTGGTTTGGAAATGTAGAATTCTTCGAAGAGAAAAGTATTTTTTCATAAAATTACATCATGTTTATTTAGCACTGTTACTAGTAATCCATTAGATTCTACACATAATTTTATAAGTAATTTCTCTTCAACTTCAATTTCTCAACAACTTCACAGGTCTTATTTGACAACATGAGGAAAACACAGTAAATGGAGGTCAATTATGGTTGAGGCCAAGCAGGTTAAAGTAGAGCTTGAATTCAAACCCAGTTTGGGTGCTTTTCTGCCTATTCTTTTCATGGCATTTTTTCGGCTTCTACCCCTCATGGGTACTGCTTTTGCAATATATGGCTGCCCTTGCTGTCTTTTCTCCCTTGAGTCTCAGCTCTGGGAGAGCTCATCTTGTCTCATTGTTCAGGGTGTAACACAGAGAGTGACTATATCTGTATCTCTGGTCTTGATTTTTCTACATTTTCAACTGCCCACAGGACATAAACCATTTGCAGCTACCGATGGTATCTCAAACTTAACATATTTAATATTGATAAGAGTAGAGCTTGCTCTAGACTTGCTCATTTGTGTGAATACTACCTGTTACAAGCTCAGTGCAATAGCTTAGGGAGGTAATAAGTTGTTTTGAAGAGAAAATGAAAGCATATGTTAAGTATGTAGAAAATTCAAATACAGCATAAAATATATGGTGGTATTTTTGCTAAAAGAAAAAAGGATTAATTTAAGGAAGTAGTATGTATTTACCAGTCATTCAATTTCCAATCTCCATCTCCCTTGAAATGCATTATTGTTAAAAAAATTTTTTAGCCACAAATAAAATTAAGACTAACAAGTCTTTAAATGCAGACTTAAAAAAAAAAAAGTTAAACCATGAACTTTAATTAACAGTACAATTATAAAAAATATACTATTGTCAACTGTAACACATGGACAGAATTTTTTTTTCACTCTAATCCATATTTTATTCCTTCATCCTGTGGACCCTGGGTGGTGATGTCCACTCCACCTCTATATTGAGAGGGGGCTTAGATCCCACATGATAGATGGATGCGATTCTCCTGCTTGAAGTTTTATGAACTCTTGGTTTCCTGGTGTGGTGACTGACTATCTTCACCTCCCTGTTAGCTGACCTGTGGAAGTCCAACAAACTGGAGAGTAAGAGTTGCAATTCTGCTGAGGCTCAGGGTCCAGCTGGCACATGGCCAGTCCAGAGATTGAGGTCTCCTGGGTATATATCAACCCCAGCGCTAACCACAGGTTCAGTAAAAGCGACAGAAGAGGCATGTATAGAAAGTTCACATCTGAGTCCAACACCATCATACTCAGACACAATTTCTAAAGTAGAGCTGACTGACAAGGCACTGAACTTCCAGAGCCAACTGCCATGATCGTAGAACCTGTGTGACTCCATAGCCCTCAAGAGCGCTGGTACGTGAGGTTGTATCTACTTTGGCTGTCTCTGGGATCCTGCTGAGGCTTGTGGAAGCACAACCCCTCTGATAATGTCCTGACTCTTTTTGAAGACTCTTAGCCTTATAAACTCATTTGTCTTTATCATTTCCCCCTTTCATTCAAGGTCTTTTTCTAGTTGCATCACAGTTAATGTAAATGCAGACTCTTCAGGCAATTGGGGAAACAAACAAAAAAATTACTGAGTGAGACACAGCTCAGGAGAGCCTGTGTGAGGTACTAAACACAGAGTTAGGAAGTAAGGGTGAATTAAAAGGTTAGATGAAGACAACAACAAAAATTAGTTAGATGGATATTTTAAAATTTGTGGATAATTGCCAAAAGGAATAAGCATACAGACAAAATTGACTTTTCAATTTTCTTCTGGATGATGCTTATCCTGCAGATTAATTTGTGAAATAGTTCTAAGCATCTGTCTTATATTATAGAGAATATACCAGTTTATAAAATGAAGGAAAATATATAAAATTTCATGAAAGAACCAGTAACAGTTGAAAAGATGTTATATTTTGTTTCTATATGTAAAATATGATTTTATACCTCTAGCATTAATTATTATATGAAGAAAGAAACTATCACATTCAAGTATGAGAAATGGTTTTATGGAACCATTTCTTTCAGTGAAGATCCCCAAACTTGCTTTCATTCTTAGAAGTAAGTTTTATTTTTTGAAGGAAGGTAAGATTTAATTTCCTATTTTGAATGACAACCAAGGAAGAGGAAGATAATGATAATTTCTTTCCTTTTTGGGGAAATTTAATACTTTAGCATAAAGGATGTGTCATTAGTGACAACTCTGAGAGTGTGAAAAGAGTGCTCTCTTTGTTTTCTTTAGATCTGTTTTATTTTTTTCTTTTTTACCATAGTAAATACAGTAAATTTGATGTTTGGGATATAATAACTTCAATGGAGCATAGAAAATTTTTATCTTCAGTCAAGATAAATTTATTGTGGTAAATGATTTTGCTAATTAGATAGTAAAGTCTTTATTTTTAGAGTGAATTAGATATATTGATGTTCACATTTTCCAAACAAATAGGTATTAGGTTGTAAAACAGAGAAACTGGTAGATTGTATGAGGGTTTGTTAGTCATAACATTACGTGTCTAACAGACAATTAGAAACTATTAAATAGAATAATTATAAAATATTAAAAGTTTACAAATACCAAATATAATTTTGAAGAGAGATTATTTTCTTTTGTATTTAATTGTTTTCTTTGGGATTTGCTTTGAATTTTCTAGTAGGGTTTGGCATCTATATGTAGGGCTTTTGTTGTTGTTTTTGTTTGTTTGTTGACCCAGTAAAATTTAGGGTTGTGCAAAGTCATTCTGATAGCTGAAGCCAATTCTGTGAGTTGTTAGCTTTCTAGTGCTTTTCTCTCCTCACTATGAAGATGCATCTGATTGGGTGGATAGAGGAAGGTATAATGGTAGGGGTGCCACAGATGAGAAACATTAAGCACTAATCTGGGCTTATTTCTAAATACATTTACTAAGAAAACTGGAGATGGTTTGTCCCAGTTGCTAGGTTGAGTATAAAAATTGTCATTGGGTACAATACTGTAGGATTTCAGAGTTGAGTGGTACCCTCTGCTGGCTAAATGAGGGATTTCATTTAGAATGAGGGACTTTTAAAATTTTTAATATTTAAATAGGACTAATAGCTATATTAATTATAAAAGGATTGAACAGTGTAAAGTATCGTGGAATAATAAAGGAAATATTAAAAACGTGATGGATGAAGCCAATGTATCACTTAAAGAAATATTTCCTGGCCTGAAGTGAAACTAATATGAAAATAGCTATAATTAGAATTTCCTAAACTTTGATCTTTTCTTTAACCAAAAAAACACAGCTGGTGGCAAAACGCACATATCTTCTGCACTCATCCCCAATAAGAATTCAGATGAATCCAAGATATTTAAATTACTTTCATTAGTTATTCTTAAATTATATTAGAAGAGTCATATATCTGGAGGTGAGATAAGAATTGCTTTTCTCTAGGTATCCTGATTCAATTTATGTTGAAAGTAATTGGCATATTCTTAAGTAATTTAGAAACTTGATAGATTCACGAAGATATTATTTAGAATGCTTGTTTTACATTTTCTTTCTACTCTCTTGCACATTCTCAAAGCCACTTTGGAATTTCCAGCTTTCTGGGCACATAATCCGTGTGAAAATTACGTTAAAAAGTTTATACTGGACTGTATGTGAATATGAGTTTCATTGAAAATTTGAAGAATATAATTTCGAGTCCGATTCTGCTGTTTGAAGTCGCCCTTCACTGGCATGTCGCTTTAAGAGCACCCATCCCCCCTTCCTGCTTGAGCCACTGTGCCCTGTCAGTCATCCTGAAATACACTAGGGTGCTTGTCAGGCTGTTTGCTTACAGATTCATCATAAGCCAAATTGTGAGCCATAATAGTGGCACTGAATTTCTAAACACAAGAAATTGCTTAGACAGTTGGTTTAGTATCTGTGTATGGGCAATACTCTGTCCTGAAGTAGGTGAGTGAAGTATCAAACTTTTTAAAATCAAACTTTGCTGTAAGGTAAATCCTAACAATTATGGTATCTGTTGCTTGGCTAGATAACTTTGGGAGAAATTAAAGAACATTATTCTATAAAATAGGATGAATAGAAACTATTTGGATGTGCATTTATTATTTTTATAACTAATTTTCCTTTTATTAGTACTAAACTCTAGATTGCTTTAAGAAAGCACCAATTTAAAAAGTCTCCTTGGAAAAGTACACAGGCAGTTTGGATTTAGATAAAAATGTGACTCACATATTTTATTTTTTCATAACAATTCAGGCAGACTCAGTTGAGCAGTCTTCAATACTGCTATTTGGAGTGTTTATCAGTGGTTTTTAAAAATAGCAGTAAAACAAATTCTCACGGACCTAGGCCAAGCTATGGTAGTCTCACATCAGTGCATTTAAAAATTCCTATAGTGTAACTGAGCTATTACTATCTGAATAACTGTTTACAAGTCACTGTAAACTCTGTGTTCTTTAGACATAAAAGTTGTGCATCAGGCAAGTTGTCTATTTGTGCAAACAATTTTGTTTCTCTTATAGACCTCTAAACTTAAACTGTGCATGGGTGCTTTTCCTATACTTTTATATGCAGCCCTAAATATTTTCAAACAGAGAATTGTATTTTGATACTTGTATTTACAATATGGTAGAGAGATATTTAAGATAAAGCAAGGAATTAAGGTTTTAAGGCTTTATTGAGGATAAACAGGGAGAGATTGATTTTGCAGATATATGGAATGATCATTTATTCCTTGCTTTACTCTAGAAGGGATTAAAGGTAGCTTACAAGTCTACAAGAAATTCAAGGCAGGATAAATTAAAAGTGGAGTGAAAAAAGAAAGAAAAACAAGCAAGAGGATGTAGAATGGAACAAGGAATAAGGAAAAAAAAAAGATAGCAGTTCGTAACTATGATTTCATGACACTAATATATTATGGAGAGTGAAAATGGCAGAGAAAAACTTGGGTTACAGAAATCTTAAGGGGAATTTCAATGTAGCTAGCTACCACCCTTACCTAAGGTCACAACCAGGATGAAAAGAGTATGTTGGACTGTGAATTTTCAATACACTTTAAATGTTGCTTATGTTTTGGTGGGGAAAAAAGTGGAAAATTGTGCCCTTTTAACCCACACACTGATTTAGGTGGGCATAAGTGGGGCTCTCATTTTCTAGGTGCAGGAAAAAATTAAATTTGGTCTGCAACTTAATTCAGAAGAAAGAAGCATAGCTTTTTTTGGTAAGCTGTCTAAAAAAGGTCGAATATATACATATTAGAAAGAACATAATCAAGCCAATGTTTAAAATACAATGTATTTAGCAATTGTGTATGAATCTATGAACCTAGTCTAGTATTTTTTTCTAAGAGATTCTTGTAAATGAGGTGAGCTACTTTCCTTCCATTCACTCTTTCAGTAGTGATAAACCTGACTTCAATTTCAACTTGTTAGATAGAAATACACAGGATTGACATAATTGGGAAATAACATTGATGGGTTGGAGGAAGGAATTCAGAGACAGGAATGTATAATGTACTTTGATCTTCAAATACTCACAAAACTCCTACTATGTGCTCAGTGTTGTTCATCTTCCTAAACTGAGCTCTTGTAAGTGAACAAGCTTGATACTTGCTGCCTTCACACAATATAATAGAAAAAGAACAAGAGAGTGTAGCAGTTTAAAGTTTGCTAGGGAACATCAGTGATCCCTTGGTCAACACTATGAGTTGGAGATGATCATTTGGCTCCATTTTTATTGTTATTAAAGTAAGATAAAGGAGAAATGATTAGTTTTTAAAAAGCAGTTTTATCCAAAATACTAAAAGCTTTTATAGTTTTGCACTGTAAATGCATATAGGGTTTGAGTTAGAGTTTTGCCAGAAACAATTTTAAATCAAATAGATAATATGTAACTTAGATGAATGGGATAACACTGAGGACGCTATTAGTCAGCCAAAGGGGTGCTGATGCAAGTACCAGAAATCTGTTGGTTTTTATAAAGGCTATTTATTTGAGGTAGAAGCTTACAATTACAATGCGCTAAAGAGTCCAACTCAAGGTACCGTAAGAAGTACTTTCTCACCAAAGGTGGTTGCCAGTGTCTGTGAGGATTCAGCCTTCCTTCTTCCTCTTAGGACTCTGTGGTCCCAGCTTCTTCTGATCTCAGCTGTAGGCTGCATTAGGGCTTGTCTCTCTACAGGTGCTTTTTCAGCTCTGCAAACTAACAGGTGAATGGCTCATCTCTCTTCTTGGGGCCTCTGGATCCTCTTCTGTGTCTATGGAGCCCTCGCTCTCTTTTCTCACGGATCTGCTTCTGTGTTCTTGCTTGAGCATATGTTTATGTAGCCCACCAAGGGGTTGGGGACTCAACCCTGCACACTCTAATGATGTGGTCAAATGAAAGCCCTAATCTTGATTCATTCAAGTAAACATAAAGCTTTTGAATTTAACACAGTCAAGGCGTATCACGCCCAGAGAAACAGACCAGTTTACAGACATAATCAATATCTCTTTTTGGAATTCATAAATAATATCAAAGTGCCACAGATACTCATGTATGCAACTTGAGAGGCAAAATATTAATACGGTAACTAAGGATTAGGCATTCTGTAAACTAAGTGTTGTATCAGAGGAGTCAAGGACTCTTAAGAAAACTAGATTAACTTTTGAAAGCATTAATTCAGAGACCTAGTGAGAGATCCATTCAAAGAGCTTATAGAGCCTGATGGATATATCAAGAGAAATTTGTAGAGAGTAAATGAAATACTACTGGAAATATGTTGTCACTAGGGTAAGAGGTAAACAGAAGAGATTTCTAGGTGGATAGGGGCACCCCCACGTACCTTTTGTACAGTTAGATATATTGAAGAATAATTTTCATAAAATAAATCCCCCCTTTTTAAGTTTACAATTTTATGAGTTCTGACCACTATATATAGTCATAAGCCATTACCATAGTTGAGATACAGAACATTTCTAGCATTCCCCAAAAGTTTCTTAATGCCCTATACAGTCAATCCACTCCCATGTCCTCATCCACCCGAAATGACTGATCTGCTTTCTGTCCCTATAGTTTTGCCTTTCAAGAAGATCATATACATGGAATCTTGCAGCATGTATTTACTTTTTTTTTTTTTAATCCCCTCCCCCCCACCCCAGTTGTCTGTTCTCTGTGTCTATTGGCTGCGTGTTCTTTGTCCACTTCTGTTGTTGTCAGCGGCACGGGAATCTGTGTTTCTTTTTATTGCGTCATCTTGCTGCATCAGCCCTCCGTGTGTGCGGCGCCATTCTTGGGCAGGCTGCACTTTCTTTTGCCCTGGGCAGCTCTCCTTACGGGGCACACTCCTTGCGCGTGGGGCTCCCCTACATGGGGGACACCCCTGCGTGGCAGGGCACTCCTTGCGCACATCAGCACTGCACATGGGCCAGCTCCACACAGGTCAGGGAGGCCTGGGGTTTGAAATGTGGATCTCCCGTGTGGTAGATGGACATCCTAACCACTGGGCCAAGACCGCTTCCCTATACTTACTTTTGTGTAATTTTTCACTTAGCATAATGCTTTTGAGATTCATTCATGCTATTGCCTGATTCAGTAGTTTATTCTTTTTAATTGCATAATATGATACTGTATGGTTGTATCAAAATTAGTTTATACAGTCACCAGTTGATGGAAATTTGAGTTGTTTCCAGTTTCTGACTTTTATGAATAAGGCCACTATGAACATTTGCATACAGGTCTCTATGTGACATATGTTTTCATTCCTCTTAAGTAAATATCTAAGGAATGAAACTGCTGGGTGGATACATGTTTAACTTTATAAGAAACTACCAAGCTGTTTTCTGAAGTGGTTATACCAGTTTGCATTTTTCTAGCAAAGTATGAGATCTTCCATTGCTCTAAATCCTTGCTAGCTCTTGGTATTGGCAGTCTTTTTAATTTTAGCCATTCCCATAGGTATGTAGTAGTATATATTGTAATCTTAATTTGCAGTATCTTTTTATATGCTTATTTGCCATTCATATATCTCTTTGTTAAGTATCTTTTCAAATCTTTTGCCCATTAAAATATTGAGTTTTTTTCTTTTTCTTGAGTTTTTTGGGCTCTTTATATTTTCTGGATACAAGTCCTTTATCAGATATGTGTTTTAAAAATATTTTGACTTGGCCTCTGGTTTGTCTTTTCATTTTCTTGATAGTGTCTTTTAAAAAGCAAAAGTTAAAAATTTTGAGGAAGTCCAATTTATCAATTTTTTTTCTTTTATAGATCATGCTTTTGGTGTCATATCTAAGAAATCTTTGCCTAACCCAAGGTTACAAAGATTTTCTCCTATGTGTTATTCCAGAAGTTTCATTGCTTTATCTTTAACTCTATGATACAGTTTGAATTAAGTTTTGTATGTGGTATGAGGTAAGGATCGAGGTTCCTGTTTTACATGTGGATGTCCAATTATTCCAGCTCCATTTGTTTAAAATACTTGAATTACTTTGGCACCTTTGTTGAAAATCAATTGCCCATGTTAATATGTCTAATAGACGAGGTAAATATAATCATAATGCCTTTATCACACTTAATAACATTAACAGTAATTCCTTAAAATTATTCACTAGCCTATCTGTGTCCAATATTCACTGATTGTTTTAAAAATGTCTTTTTAATTGTTGGTTTTTGAAATCAGGATCCAAGGTCCACACATTTTACATGTTTGTTATGTCTTTTAAGTATCTTTTAACCTATAATAGTTTCCTTCATTTTCCATGTCATTTATTAGTTGAAAGCAGTCACTTGTCTTATGTTATTATTTCCTAGATTTGGATGATTGTAGCCTTGTGATGTCATTTAACATGGTCTTCCTTCTTTTATTTAGACAAAGTTTGATTAGATTTAAGTTCCATTCTTTTGGTTAGAATACCAAAATTCCAATATTGTGTAACATTAGGAGACATATAGTCTGGGCTGTCTCACTTTTGGTGTTATTAGGATTTTTTGGTAGGTTCAGGTGTTGTAAGCCTGATCCTGAAAGTTCCTCGATAGCGACTCACCTAATGGTTTTAACCTTCACTGATGATCATTGTCTAGATCTACTATTTTATCAGAATTCTATAGTTCTTTATTAGTTTTTATTGGCTGGAATTATTCTATAAGAATAATTCTCCCCTGCCCCTTTTACTATTTTTGTTAGCCTGAAGTATGGCTCATATCAGAAAGTCAGGAAAATACTTATTTACCACTATTTATCAGTTTTCAGAAAAGAAGTTTGGTGTCTTTGCAGTTTTGAATGGTAGCCAATGAGTTTTCGTTTTTTTTGAATAGCATTGTGAACTAACAGATTTTTACATTTTGGATGTGTTTCAACCCATTGCAATATTATTTTTATTGCTCAGATTTTCTCATTTTGAGCAGTGGGAACCCACTCAAATTGACTCCTGAGTACTTTTTGTAGTACCCAAGTATTTCTTGCTTTCTAGCACACCAATATTTTTAGGCTTATTTTCTGCCCAGACCTGCAACTAGTCATTTTTCCAAAGAGTCCTGGTTTTACTGGGAAATGATAGTTAGAGGCCACAATCTAGGCACTAGGGTTGCCATTTCTGTCCATTTGTTTTTGTGAACAGAGTTAGAAAATAGGTATTTTTTTGTATGATGTGATGATGCTGATATTTCTAATTCAAACACAAAATTTACAGGGTTTTTATTTAATCTCTTTGATTTTATATTTGTATTTTTCTTATACCAAACATCTTGTTTCCTAATTGCATTAATGTAATTATTCATTTGCTTTAGTCTAATATGTGTGTATGTGTGTATATGTGTGTATGTGTTTGTATATAGTAATAAGAATACTTTCTGAATAGAATTTAAGATTTCTTTGAAGTTCTTTTGTCTGAGAATAGATTCATTTAGGGAATAGAGTAAAAATGCTGCTTTTGAAGTCACTTGAAATTATTCATTTCATGAGGTTATGAAGCTAACTTGAAATATAGTTAGAATTTATTTGCTTTGGTTTGCATTTGATTTTTAGGAATTGATTTATGATGGAATTTTAAAAAATTACGTAAAACATTTACATGGTTCTAAAGTCAAAACTTTAAAACATGGTATATTCATAAAAGCCTAATATTCATCTCCTCCACTCTATTCTTTCTCCCTTTATAAGAATAATAATTACTTTTTTTTTTGGTTTATCCTTCCTTTTTTTTGTTTTAAATACAAGCAAGAATGCAAACATATTTGTAATATCCCCTTTCTGTCATCAAGGTAGCACACTGTAGCCACTGTTTTGTACTTTTTTTTTTCACTTAACAATGGAGTTTGGAAATCATGTCATAGAAACATATAGAGAGAGCTTCCTCATTCCTTTCTATAGCCATATATAGTTCCCCTTTGTTTCGATATAGGTATAGTTTCTTCTCCCTTGCCACTCCTCTCCCTTCCCCTCCCTTCCCATGACCCTCCCGTCCCTTCTCTTCTCTCTTCTCCTTCATTTCCTTCCCTTTCCTTTCCAATCTTCCCTTCTCCTTCTCTTCTCTCTTCCTTCCCTCCCTCCTCCTTCCCTATTTCTTTTCCTCCCTTCCTCCCTTCTAGCTACATTGGTGCCATGAATTGCCTTGGGCATACATCACTTTTTCTTTTGCTAGTTTATATTTGGGGTATTTTCCTAAAAGTGGGATTGATGGATCAAAGGGTAAATACATCTATATTTTTGCTAGATATTGCATTGCCCTCCAGGGATAATGTTTTGCATATCTACAAGCAATGTATGAGGGTGTCTGACTCTTCACAGCTTTGCTAACAAGGTTTGTTATAAAAATTCTGAATATTTGCCAGTCTGAAAGATGAGAAACGATATCTCAATGTCGTTTTAATTTGTATTTCTTTTATGAATGAGGTTGGGTGCTTTTAACCATGTTTAATGTTTATTTATATATTTTCAATGAATAAGGAATTATTTTAAATTGCATTCAATTTTAAATCTATTGATTTCTCATTATGAAAGATGAGTAAAGATGAGTGTGTGGTATTTTCCATCTCTTGCTCTGCGATTCTGTAAGTCTGTCCACCATGTCTCCAAATGTACTCTCATCCTTGTGTATTGGATGTTTCTAATGTGGCTTTTATTTTTTTGTAATATCTTTCTTTTTTCTTCCATTTATTTCCCAAGCTCTGCCATCTTGCTTTTTATTCTTTTATGCTGTCTTATTATTATCTATTTTTAAATCTTGTAACTCTTCTTTGAGTTTTTTAAAAACAGAACATATTGTATGTGTGTGTATATATGTGTATGTGCACAGACAGTTGAATCCGCATATAACTATGTTACTGAACTCTTCCTCTGTTTCCTTCATTAATTCTTGTTCATCATCTAAATTTTGCCCAGGTTCCTCTCCTATTTATTTATTTATTGCTGATTTTACATTTTTCTCATGAGTTGGCTCAGTGGGCAATGGATTTGGGGGTCTGAAGCTGAGGAGAGAGGTCTGGATTGCAGATGAAGTGTTGTTAATCAGAGGTTATAAATAGAAGTGAAACTCAAATAATTAATAAAATTGCTCTGAGAGTGCAATGTAATGTGAAGGGGACAGGATGCCGGGGATCAAAAGGGGTAAGTTCTCATACAGATCTTCGTATGTCACCAACCATTTACTGAAGAACAGTGTAGGAAGGATCAGGGCTTGGTGGTGAGTCGGGGTAGTCAGCAATTTTTCATCCGTTTTTGGTAATGAATACTTTCTCACCAAAGTTATTACTTCCTTTACCTCTAGGAAATTTCCCCCCCATTTTTTGGTGCTGCAAAAGTCAATATTCTTCATGGTAAAGACTTTTAATTCACAAACTCAGCATTGTGAACTGCTGATTCAGCATTCCTTCTTTCCTTCACTGCACTTGACTTACAGCTGTTTCACTGGCTAGAAGGCTTGGTCAGAGACAGTTAGAAATGGCCTATCATTGCACTTCCTACCTTACTGTCGCTCTTGTGATTCTGTCGTCTCAAACTGGGTCTTTACAGGGACATTCCCCTTTGATTTTTAGATCTTAACACTCTAATCAAAGGATACTTTGACATGAATTTCAGTATTGTGGCACTTACGTTTAGAGAAAATTATTTCCCACTGAGGTATGTTTTGGCTCGCAGCCTCTTTTATACCCGCCCCATTTGGCCAAGATTTCATTGTATTTTTGTGTGTGAGTAATTTGGGATTATGACAAATTTCCTGGAAGCTGGTAGTTTTAATTTTGATTTTTTGTTTTCCATGAGAAGGGGGATGACATAAACATGCATTTATTCTGTCATATCTTATAAGAAATTCTAGAACTAGAATATTAGAATGATGATGATGATTCTCTTAGTGGTTTATATAGGGCAAAGAAATAAGGAGGGATCATTTACCTCTGTTTTGAGCATGCGTATATATGTGTTAAGATGTAAAGAGCATTGCTAGAGTTGAGGTTGGAAAGATGAGCAGGTGTTTGCCAGGTGGCCACTGGGGAAGAGTATTCCAGGCAGAGAGAATGGAGTGAGTAAAAGTTTAGGAGCTTGAGGCTTATTCAGAGAACTTCAAATTCTTCAGCTTGGGTAGAGTACAGGGAGGAGGTTGGGCAAAGGGAGAGATAAAGCTGGAGAGAGAGGAGAGATCCAATTGCCTCTCTTCTTTAATGGAGTTGGCATTGAAGAGTCACTGAGGAGTTTAACCAGGGTGTCAGGTGTAAGACTCTTATTTTATATTAGAGACATCATGTTGGGAATAGTTTGGAGGATGAATTTGAAGGCTGTGCAACTGGAAGAAGAGAGACCAGTCAGGGTATCATTGCAAAGTCTAAGTCTCAGGCAGGCTTGAACGAAGGAAACAGCAGTAAGAATGGAGAGGAAATGGCAAAAAAGACAGGCTTAAGGAGATAAAAATGATGTGACTTGTTCACTGATTTGATGTGGAGAGGAGCAGAGGGAAAGAGAAGATTCTAGGAGGAAGTCCCAGTATCCTGTAGCTGGGCTGAGTACCCAGCTATATGGTAATGTCATTAATCTAGACCTGCACTTGGGAAGAAGGCAGTGGGTTTTGAGGAAAGGATTATGAGTTCAGTTTTGCACATATTAGCTTGAGGTGCCCACGAGTGGGCAATGGATTTGGGGGTCTGAAGCTGAGGAGAGAGGACTGGACTGCAGATGAAGCATTGTGAATTAGAGGCTATAAATAGAAATGAAACTCAAATAGTTAATAAGATTTCTCTGAGAGATCAATGTAATGTGAACAGAGGATAGGATGCTGGGCATCTAACATGGGTAGGGTAAGATCCTTCCTTAACAAGGAGGTAGTTGAAAAAGAGGGACCAGCAAAAGATGCTGGGAATGAATGGTCAAAAGGCAGGAATAAGCAGAGTGGTATTTTTAAGTCAAGGGAGAAAAGCCTCAATTAAGCTTTTATTTTCCATAGAGAGGATACTTAGCACATGGGATGAGAAGCAATTCAGTAGGGTTATTAGGTATAGAGCCAGCATTGCTGGAGAAAAATTTTGAAAAGTAGTGATAAATCTAGTGACCTTGAATGGTTAGATTGAAAGATTCTGACATAGACTTTAAAAAGCTCAACTCAAGGAACATGAAGATTTGAAGAAGCTGATGTTCCCAGAACAGTTTCCCATTATTGATTTTCCCGAGTGTATTTACTAACTTAGGGAAAAATGAATATAGTGAATATAGTATTTTCCAGAAGTTTTGTCTCCTATTCTTTATTCCAATTAACAGAGTCTTATTTATTTCTAACTAGTCAGAGAACAAAGAAGAAATGGGAATATTTTGGCTTTAAAATTGGGGTTGACAAGAATTCCACTTCTTTCACCATTCTGTTTTTATTCTCTAACTTTCAAAAATACTGGACCTTAGGAGAATTCACCTATGTTTGAACTGTCTTATAATAGTACTGAGTGGAACAGACTCATAGGCCCGCTGGACTTGCAGCAACAATAGGCACTGTCACTTTCAAAGTGTGTATGAAGGACTTATTCCCTCTGCCTGGTTACTTAAACTTGATGCCTTAAACCTGAAGGTTATTCTTGTTCTGAGTGATTCAGTGAAAATGTCTCTGAATTCTCACATATTAGATTATCTTTTTCTTAGATTTCAATTTGACTAATTTCATTCTCTGGCTTTTAAAATAATATGTAGATAACTCTGTGCTGGGCTTATATGAGATGGAATCTCATAGGGTCTCAGTTCTGGTATAATTTTTATATAGTGTAAAATATCCTTAAGTGGAAAGACATTACTACACAGAATCAATATGGAACATTATTTTTTTTTTGTGGAATATTGGGTAAATTTTTACTGTAGCATTGGCATTTTATAAAATAGTATGAAAGCTGTGTTATCAGTAGATGGTTAGAGTAATAAAGTCATCCTGTGAAATTCTTTTATATAATATTACTTTTCAGCTAAATAGAAATTGAATTATATCTCTTCTTTTTTTTTTGGAGGAGATTAGACTGCCATTAATAATAAGAGGGACATCAAATAAGACCTAAATATAATTGGAATCCACTGTTTTATTTCATATTGGCTCAAAGGCAATCTTTGGAGGGTTTTTACAAAACCATTTTTCCAGTCCTCATCTAGGTTGTATGTGTAGGAAAGCAAGTTTTATTTTGTTTACTATGACTAGTAAGCAAATGTTTTAATTTAATTTAATTTTGTTTTGTTTGGGTCTTCTCCTAAAGAATCTATAAAACTCAGTATTTGAGTAGGGGGAGGCTCAATTTGGCCACTCTTTAAAAATTGTCAGTAAGATGACTATCCAAAGGTTTGATGAAGAGAACTTTAAATACTTCCAAGATTTTTTTTCTTCCCCTCACCCTCTCCTGCAGTGCTGTTTTTGCTGTGTCCATTCGATGGGTGATCTTCTGTATCTATTTCTCTTTTTGTCTTCTCTTCTCATCTTCCAAGAAGTTTTTTTTTTCTTTTTAGTTTGATTTACACATGCTACGTTTGTTTTTGTTTATTTGTATTCTAAAATGTAACAATGTTTTGCTCTGTTGAAGTCTGGAGTTTTTGGAATCTAAGGACATAAAGTGCTGACTCTTGGGTGATCCTGATATGTAGTGCATTTAACCATTGTAGCCCTTACCCTGCAGCCTACCTTCCATGTACCACTCAGGAATTGATTTCAAAGGGCTCAAGATCTTTTATGAGGCTATTGTGCATTATGAATGTGTTTGTCATTTTTTTAAAGGAGTATTTTAGGCATGCTGCAATTCTAATCAGTGCACATGTAGAAGATAAGCCTTGGAGTTTGAAGTCAAGAGATCCAATAAAATGAGGCACCAGAGGGAAGGTTGTTTTAAACTCTTTCATTATGGGAAAAAAGAGTGAAGGGGCTCTTGAATAATAATTATGAGCTCTACAGTTGAAGGAGATATGTTTAACTTAAATGTTGTCAAGTAGATTCTGCTCTCCTGCTGAAAAGGGGATAATAATATCGACTCACATCTGTTGAACTCTTGCTGTGTGCCAGAGATATGGTCTAAATTATTGCTGTTATGTGGATTTTCTTTTTAACCATCAAGATGTCTTTGAGAAGGGTTTTTTGTTATTCCCACTACAGAGGAGGAACGTGTTCAGGAAGGTTTAGGAACTTGTCTAAGGTCACAGCAGGCAGGGAGGAGAGCCTGGCCTCTTGTCCCGGCAGACTGACTTCAAAGCTAATGTTCTTACTCCCTGGGATCCAAAAGTGGTGAGATTAAGGAGAAATCAGGAATCAGACAGTGGGTGTGCAGGGTATCTCACATGGGTTGCTGCCTATTGCCTGGACAAGGAGCTGAGTGGAACTGAAATCCAGCCCTCCTTCTGCTGGGCAAACGGCCTTCCTGCTAACATCTGCCACTCTCTGTTGGTCCATTGCAGAGTGGCCCCTCTCTGCAATTTGTCAGAGAAGGCATGTCCACTGAAAGGCAAATATTAATTCCATAAATTTACTCTGAGTACCACCGCCTATATTTCCACTCACTCCTAATAATCCTTTGACTCAGACCTGCCTCTTCCTGGTCTAATTGCTCTCGTGGTGTTTCCTTCTGCCCCCCAGATTTAAATACCACCTTTATGCTGACAATGCCCGTATTTATACATGCACCCCAGAACACTCTCTCTTGAACTCTGCTCTTGCATATCTAACTGCCTACTCAACTCTTAACTTGGATGTCTAATTACGTATCTCAAACTCATGCCCCAAACTGGACTCGATCTTTTTTGCAGCCGCTCCACGCAGCTATAGGCAACACCATCTGTGTTAGTCAGTCAAAGGGGTGCTGATGCAAAGTATGAGAAATCTGTTGGCTTTTATAAAGGGTATTTATTTGGGGTAAAAGGTTACAGTTACAAGGCCCTAGAGAGTCCAACTCAAAGTACCATAAGAGGTATTTTCTCACCAAAGTCAGCTACTATTGATTCTGGCATTGTTACCATATGATGAAGCAAGATGGTTGCTGATCTCTGCGAGGGTTCAGCTTCCTCTTCCTCTTAATGCTCTATGGGCCCCCACTTCTTCTGATCTCTGCTGTAGGATGGAGGGCTAATTTCTTTCCAGGCCTTCTCTGCTGCTCAGGGCTCTGGTCTCTTCAGCTGCAAATTATGGTGAATGGCTCGGCTCTTCCCAGGGCTTCTCCTTTCTGTTACATGGTAGGACCAAAATGATCAAGTTCTCTCCTCATCTGTGTCCTCTTCTGTGCTTCTTCTTGACTGAGTGTCTGTTTCTGTCAGCTCACCAAGGAGAACAGGGACTCAACCCTGAGCCACGCCCTACTGATGTGGTTGGATCAAAACCCTAATCTTGATTTAATCAAGTAAGCATAAAACCATTGAATTTAATACAATCAAAGGCTAGCACACCCAGAGAAACAGACCAGTTTAAAAACTTAATCAATATCTTTTTTTTTTTTGAATTCATAAATTATATCGAACTGCTACACCCTCCTTCCTGTTGCTCAAACTGAACACTTTGGAGACATCTTGATTTCTCTCTCTCTCTTTTATCTGCTGCATCCAAATGAAGAATTCTATTTGCTAATTTACTTTTTATTATGTTTATGATCTCTCCCACTCCTCTGCCATGACCATCACAAACCAGACATTTGTTTTAGTTTCCTGGTTGCTAAAACAATGTAATGGGTTGGCTTAAAGAATAGGAATTTATTGGTTCACAGTCTTAAGGTTAGGAGAAGTCCAAAATTAAGGTGTCACCAAGGCGATGCTTTCTCCCAGCAGACTGCAGCATTCTGGGGCTGGCTGCCGGTGAGCCTTGGTCCTTCACTTTCTGTCAGTCTTCATGGTTCCATTGACTTCTGGCTTCTGGCTGCTCCTTCTATGTCTTTCTGAAATTCATTCTGCTTATGAAGGACTGCAGTAATAGGATTAAGACCCATCCTGATGGGAAGTGGACTTGGCCCAGTGGTTAGGGCTTCCGTCCACCACATGGGAGGCCCGCAGTTCAAATCCCGGGCCTCCTTGACCCGTGTGGAGCTGGCCCATGCGCAGTGCTGATGCGCGCAAGGAGTGCCCTGCCATGCAGGAGTGTCCCGCATGAAGGGGAACCCCATGTGCAAGGAGTGCGCCCCGTAAGGAGAGCTGCCCAGCACAAAAGAAAGTGCAGCCTACCCAAGAATGGTGCCACACACACATGGAGAGCTGATACAACAAGATGATGCAACAAAAAGAAACATAGATTTCCCGTGCCGATGATAAGGATGGAAGCGGACACAGAAGAACACACAGTGAATGGACACAGAGCAGACAACTGGGGGAGAGGGGGAGGAAGGGGAGAGAAATAAATAAAAATAAAAATCTTGAAAAAAAAAAAAAGACCCATCCTGATTCAGATGGGCAATACCTTGACTGAAGAACCTCATCAAAGGTCCTATTTACAATGAGGACACACCCACTGGAACAGATTTTTTTTTTTAAGATTTATTTATTTATTTTATTTCTCCCCCGCCCCGTCCCAGTTGTCTGTTCTCTATGTCTATTTGCTGCATGTTCTTCTTTGTCTGCTTCTGTTATTGTCAGCGGCTTGGGAATCTGTATTTCTTTTTGTTGTGTCATCTTGCTGTGTCGGCTCTCCCTGTGTGCAGTTCCATTCCTGGGCAGGCTGCACTTTCTTTCACACTGGGCGGCTCTCCTTAAGGGGCGCATTCCTTGCGCATGGGGGTCCCCTACGCAGGGGATACCCCTGCGTGGCACGGCATTCCTTGCGCGCATCCGCACTGCGGTTGGGACAGCTCCACACCGGTCAAGGAGGCCGGGGGTTTGAATTGCAGACCTCCCATGTGGTAGATGGATGCCCTAAACACTGGGCCAAGTCTGCTTCCGCCCACAGGAACAGATTAAGTTCAGGAACATGTTTTTCTGGAGTACATAGTTTCAAGCTAACACAACACTCAATAAATATAAATTGAATGGATGAATAAATGAATGATACCCTATAGTCTAGGGGTGCCTGTGATCTCATACCGTTTTCTCTTACAGCTGACCAAAAGGCTAAGGAGGAAAAACTTAGAGTATCCATCTTTGAATAAACACACAGAAGGTGCTTGTAAAGAAGAGCATCTGAAAAGAATGAAACCTCACTATTCTTCCATAACATATGATATAAGGCAATTTCTTAAGCTTATTGACTCTGACAAACTTCAGATTTTTTGTTTACCAGTGAGTAGAAGATGTGTGTCTTTCTTTCTGGACAGGCCACAACAAGCCAGCAAATGACTGTATTAGGACAGCGTTTCTTAACAAGGGGTCCGTGAGCTTGAATTGGAATAAAAAAACCCATTATTCTTGTGGGGATGTGTTGGTGTGGGTGTGATATATATATTAAATGATATATAACACAGGGTGGACTTAGTAAGGAATCTGTGGTTTTCACCTGAATGGCAAACGGGTCCATGGAACAAAAAAGGTAAAGAACCCCTGCATTCAAAGCATGAAGGTGAGGGTGAGTGGGGATGAAGGAGGGCTTGGAAAACACCTGTGTATTACAGGGTAGTGGAAGTTTTATATTATACTTACCCTCTTCCCATTTTATTTCACTGTAGCCAAGACTAACTGTAATATCAGCTGTGAGGATTCTGTGCATTAAATCCTCTATGCCCTTTTTCCTTTTCTTTACTTAAACCTGTTTTTGCAGATTTTACTTGTCAAGAAGCATTTGGTTCCAGTCCTTTATGCTATTCCTGACTGCATTATGGTACTACTTCTGAGGGTGGTGGTTGGGGAGACAACGACTTACAGGTTTAGTTATCCACTCAAGATACATTAGTAAGGAGAATGAAATGTTTTCTTTCATAAGATTATTTCAGAACTTTGCAACCTTCCACTCTGCTGACCTTTCCTTCTGATATTTTGAAAGTGTTGTGTATCAGGCAGATTAATATTAGCAGTGGTAGTAAGGATTGTTACCTACTGAAAATATTTCCCCTCTATATTCCACTACATAATGTTTATTCAGAATGGAGCTCATGGATATTTTTTGGTCAGGAGATTTGTTGACATGATCAGAGCACTTTAAACTTGAAGAAAAGAAATCTATTCCTGCACACAGTCATCAAGTACTTGCATGAATACTTGCTGTGTGTGTGTGTGTGTACGGCAATAAATAGGACATAGAAAGACCTGATACATAGTAATTCTTAGGAGAAAAAAACATGGGAGAAGGTCAGTAATAAATATATAGGCAATTAGAAAAACACAAATACAACTCAGAGAGATCAATAAATTGTGAATTAAGTGTTGTTTGTTTTTAAAAATCATTTATTTTTTTAATTTCCTCATAATGTTAAATGTTCAAAAATAATTTTAATAAAAAGGGCAAGGAAATATACATGTAGTGAATACACACTCTTGCGTAGAAACCCATAAGCCTGAGGAAAGAACTATAATGGAGGACGTTCAGATGGGGTGGCTGGAGGGAGGGGTGGGAGCGACACTGGAGTTTCATGTTGTTGAAGCTCGTATTACCTAATAGCATTTTTAACTAATTAAAAAAATGGAAACTCTAGATGATGAAAATAAAGGAGATTGTCTTGCTTCTTTAAATTAGTTGAAGAAACTATATCCTGAGAGGTGTATCCCTGAATTCTAAACTTATCTGCCGATGTGATCACAGAACCTCTTTCAGGAGTCACGGAGAAATGACAGACCTGCCAGAAAGCAGAAGGACATATATCTTTATTTCCAGAAGAGGTAAAAATGTTGGCTCTAAAATTATACAGATCATCTAGTTGCCAAACTGTGGGAAAACTACAGAATTAAGATGCAAATAAATGGCAGTAATTACTAGGAATTAGTATGCATTGTCCAAGAACAAGTCATGTCAAACTAGCTTTAAAAAATTTTTTTTATTGTGCTCTTAAATAAGAAGGTTTAGTAAAGCATTTGACAAATCCTCCCATGAGAATTTTATTGAAAAAATGAAAGAGTGAATTATTTCATATATAAGTGATTCATAACTGTTTGAAAAAACCATACCAAAGTGTTTGTATTATATATCTGCAAAGAGATTTCTAATGGTATCAAAATCAGGTTTCCTGCCTGGCCCTGACCTATTCAATAATGTGATTGAGAACTGTATGAGCCAAAAGGGGTGCTGATGCAAAGTACCAGAAATCTGTTGGCTTTTATAAAGGGCATTTATTTAGGGTAAAAGCTTACAGTTACAAGGCCCTAAAGAGTCCAACTCAAGGTTCCTTTCTCACCGAAGTCTGTTGCCACGTGTTGAAGCAAGATGGTTGTCCATCTCTGCCAGCATTCTGTCTTCCTCCCTCTCAGCTACAGGCTAGGATAGGGCTGTCTCTCTTCCTGGAGCTTTAGCTGTGTGAGCCTTCTCCTTTCTGTCACATGGCAGGACCAAAACGACCAAAGTCTCTCCTCTTCTGTGTGTTCTTCCTTGTATCTTCTTTTTCTGTATGTTTTTTGAGCGAGTGTCCATTTATATAGCCCACCAAGGCAGTGGGGACATAAACTAAGTTACACCCTACTGATGTGGTCAAATCAAAGCCCTAATCTTAACATAATTTAATCAAAGACATCTCAGCTGAATCTAATACAATCAAAGTGGATCATACCCAGAGGAAGAGGCCAATTTACAAACATAATCTGTTCTCTTTTGGAATTCATAAATAATCTCAAACTGCTACAGGAGCTATAGAATTTATACGAACAAATTAATTGTTGAACAGTAAACTGGGAGGGGTGTTAATATGTTGGGTTCTCTAAAATCAGTTTTGAGAAGCAGGAATAAAAGTCCAGATTTTACAGGATAAAATGCTGAGGATAAAATAAAATTACATATTTAGGCAAATAAAAATTAATTGTCCAAATATATGATGGGGAAACTTGGTTCAGCAATAATCCTTGAAATTGAAAAATGGGTACAAAGTTACTTTATCTTAAGTAAGTATGATTATTATGTCATGGACCTTAATAATTCTAAAGGAGAATCAGCTGGCATTTTATAAACTAGTTGTATCATAAAAGCTTTTTTTTTTCCCTAATGAAATATTTGGTATTAGGAACTTTTCTATAGAAACCATATTATAAATGATTAGGTTTCCAAGTCATCCCACAAGGACATGGCAACTTATGTAGAAGAATTACAGGTTTCCTATGGGATCCTGCGCTCAGGGTGTTGGAGGCAGGGGTGGGGGGCTGGTCATATGATACAGTAGGGAGAAGGAATAGGTGGGAGAAAGTCTAATGTCCTTGGGAGAATGGCCAGTCCCCAGCAAATTTTGGAAATAAGTGAAGTTTTATTCACTGGCCTTTCTGTATAGATCTCTCTGATCCTCTAATATCCCTCTCCTATGTTGCCAGAGCCTGACTGAAATACCATGTGGTGTGAGCTGTAATGGAGGAGTCAGGTGGAAAGCAATGAGCTAATTCACACTGATGCTTGAGAATGTGTGGCACCCTATATCCTCTCAGTGCTAACTGCATTTAAAAAATGGAATGCTTACTAAATGAAATGAGTCTAAGGTGACATTGGATTGGGAAAAGTGGACATGGTGGCTGATGGGTATGGGGAAAGGCAGGAAGAGATGAGAGGTGGAGGCGTCTTTGGGACATGGAGCTGCCCTGGATGGTGCTTCAGGGGCAATCACCAGACATTGTAAATCCTTACAGGGCCCACTGGATGGAATGGGGGAGAGTATGGGCCATGATGTGGACCATTGACCATGAGGTGCAGAGGTGCCCAAAGATGTACTTACCAAATGCAATGGATGTGTCATGATGATGGGAATGAGTGTTCCTGGGTGGGGAGAGGTGGGGTGGGGGTGGTGGGGTTGAATGGGACCTCATATATATGTATTTTTAATGTAATATTATTACAAAGTCAATAAAAAAAATGAATCTAAAGTTGATATTAGTTCATTTTCAAGCAGGGGATAAAATGGAGTAAAGAAAATTCAGGCATTGTGGACAAAAATAGTTTGTGGTGAAGGGAAGGATCCATAGAAGTGGGTTTGTCCTGCCTAGAGATATATCCCTGGAATCCTCTATATCTATATTGAATGGATTTATTTTCTTTCCTTTGCTTCTAAAACCTGGGATTTTCATGTAGGTATGGCCATTTCCAAACCCTGTGCTTTCCTCGCTTTATAAAATGGTTTCTGTTGGGTAGAAGTTAAAGGGTAGCAGATTTCAATTCAATGTAAGGAATCTAATGGTAAGTGAGCTTATCATTTCTAGTAAAGCACATCCAGGATATTGTTAAAATGAAGCATGTTGTAGGAAGTATTTGTGGATTGTTAGGGTGATATCTCCTATCTCTCAAGATTTTATGGATTATAAAATGCAAATGTCTTGAAAGATAACACCCACGACCTGGTCAGAATTTTGTTTCAGATTCATAATTGTGTTATTGCTACAAGAGGTTGGTAACAGTTTATCAGGCTTTGCAAAATTCTATGTGTTTTCTGCCTATTATTGCCCTGATCACCAATCAATCAGGATACTGAATAGGACAAATACAAAAAGATCAGGAGGATTTTTATAAGAAACAGCATTTATTAAAAAGAATAATTATATGTAGCAAAATTCTTCAAGGACTTGTTGGTTTGGAATTTTATAATTTAATGTATACTAAAAGGCATGAACATAGACATAGGAGGTACTTTGGCTAAATTAGATTGGTCTATTATTTCTTAGCTGAAAACACTGTTCCTGTGATGTGGATAATTTTTTTTTTCTTTCTCCCTCTCATTTATTTTCTTTGTCTCCAATTTTTGGGACTCATTGTAGCTTTGGAAACCTATTGTGAATTTTGCAATTGAAAGGACATATTTCTGAAGGCTGTGAAGTTTCACTTAGATCTTATTTTAGTTCATGACTGTATCCTCCACTTCTTGTCTCTGAGATAAAAGAACAAAGCAATATCAGCAATCTTGACTTGATTTATTTGTAGGAGAGTACCTGTCATGAGAGGGGTAACAAGTAAATCCCTTTGTGTGTACTCATTTAGTAGAACTCTGAAGATTATAGACACTATAGGACATAGTTTATTGCACAGATTGGCTCTGGGCTAGGCAGAAAGATCACTTTGGGAATATCCTATTTGTCAATATAGATTTGACTGTGTTACAGGGAATCAGAGTGGTTGGTGGAATGATTGAAAAAAGGAAAAACAAAACAAAGCCAAACATTTCAGTCCTAGAAATGCACTTGGGAGAAACCATTTGGCAATGGTGTTTGGGGACTTTCTTGAAGCATATCTCCTACATTACAGCTGAATAGCTGAGAAAAGTGTTTCTACTTTTAGAATTGAAATAAAACCATTGAAAAGGAGAGAGAAATACGACAGTAAAGGGCTAACTCATTGGGCTTTGTGTCTTTATATAGTGATATTATCATGGGATAATAATGGTAATTTATAGTTTCATTTGAAAAGAAATTCCAATAATACCTTTTTGCTAATAGTTGAATAATTATTTTTTAAGGCAAAATGGCTTTTAAAAAGCAACAAGATTGTAGGCACTTAGTACAAGTGGCTTGTGATAGAGGTCAGCAGAGACTGAGAAGAAGAACATGCTTGCCAGTCTCAAAGGTAACATGGGGATCCTGGGAAGGCCATTTGGGTTCTGTTCAACCAGAGAATAATCTAGAAATGTGATACATTTCAGAATGTGTACTCTATCCTTGCAATCAACAATGCTGGTGGGTTTTATATAGTCCTCCCAAAATTTACAGTAATTTTTAGTAGATGAGTGAATGAATACATTGTAGTTATTTGAGAACATGAATAGAAATAACTCTAAGACATATAAATTGTCCTTTTTCCCACTTCAAATGGCTTATTATAATTTCTGAGTTACCTAGAAAATGTACTGACACGATACACAAAGTGATTAATGGTGCATTATTATTATTATTATTTTTAACAGTATAGACAACCTTGTAGTATACACTTGTACTTAAATGCTTTCCTAAATTATTAGATCTGTCAAAATTTGTTCCTTTGAAAATTTCAGTGCAATTATTTTTGTTTTTAATATCCAGCTTTGCTGAAGACTCATGAAAGAATTATGGGTATATTTGAAATTCACTATTTTCAATATGTACAAATTTCTATGTTTTGTCATTGGGGGACAGCCTTTCAGCAGATTGCTATTATTCTTAAGAATACTTCAAATATCCATTTTTACATAAGAGAATTGTGGAGTGTAATCAGGTGGCATATTGTCTGATGAATGGTAAGGCTTCTGATTCTACAGTATTTGCCTCTATTTTTTGAAAACAAATTATGCAATGATTACCACCATCCTTTACTAACACTTTACTAACACTTTTCCATCACCCTAAACAGATTTTCCATATGAATTAAAGTTTATTGCTGCCTTCCCCTAGCCCCTTGAAACCTGTATTCTATTTTCTGACTCTATGAATTTATATATTTTATTTATTTAATAAAAGTAAGATCATACAATAAAAAAGAAAACAAATTATGTTATTAATCTAATGTATCAAGATAAAAGCCAGTGTAGATGACTTTTTAGTTATGAGATGTTTTTCTGCATGTGTACCAGGAGTACAGTGTGGGAAGGTTTTGGTCAAACACTGATCTTTTCACTTACACAAGCACACAGATAGAGATCATTATTAAATTGGAATATGCTCAACCACACATTTTTGGATCCAGGGGAAGGATCCAGGAGCGTGGGAGAGGTTACAGGGCAAAAAGATGCTAATATTATGGACTAGGCCAGGAGGAGGTAAGAAAAGCTAGGAGCAGAATGGGGGTAGACTCTCAGAGAAGCGAGTTTGGAGGGAATATGGGGTCTATCCTGAGATTTTTACATCCCTTAGGACTTGGAGGCATGGTATAGGAAAGGGAGCAATCCTCCCTCCCAGAATCACTGAGTTTCAGAGGAGTTGAAGTGCTTGATCCTGGGTAAAAGAGACATCATAAAAATGTGTGTTTACTCGTTTATTCATTCACTCATTCACTCACTCCATGCATGCATGCATCCATCCCTCCATCCCTTCATCCAGCCATTCACACAGCCAACGAGTCCATTAAAAGAAAACAATTATCCATCTTCCTATCTAAAGTAATAAACAGAGAAACTAAACATAATTCTTTTTCTTTCTTTTTTTTAGGAGGTACCAGGGATTGAACCCAGGACCTCGTACATGGGAAGCAGAAGCTCAACCACTGAATCACATCTGCTCCTCAATGAGAACTGCTATTTTTTTTCCCATTTGTTTGTTTGTTTTGCTTTTAGGAGGTACCAGGGATCAAACCCAGGATCTTGTATGTGGGAAGCAGACGCTCAACCATTTGAGCGACATCTGCTTCCCTGTTTCTTTTTTGTTTTAGTTTGCATGGCTATCATAGGGAACATGAGGATGTTTTCTAGAGGCAGATTCTTATGTTCTGTTAGCCTGAAAATATAGGAAACTATAGAAGAAAATAGGTACGTCTAAGTGGAAAGTTTTTGCACTGATAAAAATACATGTTTTTGTGGATTATGAGTTTTTTTCTTATGGACTGAGTTAAATATAGGAAACACATATGTTTCTTGCTATTTATCTTCAGTAAACACTTGCTAGTTGATTATTGACTGTGAAAAGGTTAATACAAATTAGTGAGCTTAGTGATTTGGGAAATATTCTTCATGTCAATTGTGTTAATATGAATGTGTTATGATGTGCTACATATGGTCATAAGCAAAATCTCATTGCATTGCTTTTTTATTATGAAAGCACTTTTATTAACATACCGTAGAATCCTTCCAAAGCAAACAATCAGTGGCTCTCAGTATAATCACAGTGTTGTGCATTCATCACCACAATTAATCTCACTGAGCTGCTTTTAAGGTTAAAGTTAATGCCTTAAAGAAAAGCTTGTAATTTAAAAAAAAATTTTATCTTGGCCAAATACCAGTGCTTTCCCTCCCTTTTAAAAATAATAACTATATCTATTTATATGTTTCTTTTTTGTACGGGAAAATAAATTACCCCCAACCTACTTCTCCAATCAAAGCCCTCAAATAAAGAATCCCCTAAACAAGTAGAGGTGCCTCACATATCTTCCAAAGTTCTTCCTGGATCCTCATCTATGTCAGCATTGGCAGGAGTGGGCAAATATGTGTGTGGATTGCCTTACTGCTGTGATTTCATGACAGTCAAAGAACCCACATGTCTCACCCACTCAGCTTTTCTTTTTCACTTAAGTTCCCTGATTAGATGCATACCTACCTGGGATGGGTTACTAATTTAATCATGAAATATTTGTATAGCTTAATCGGCTAGAGGATCTAAGCTCCAAGATTATGACCTCAGAGAACAGTCAGGAGGATATCTCATCTCTCTGGTGGTGGCCTTGGCACATAGTCCTCTAGGGGCTGCAGCTGAGGACTCAGAAAGAGATGCCGGACACCAGTTTTACTTACTGCATGATATTCCTGAGTGCTCACTTTTAGAAAGTCTTTTTCTTTATTAATAAGTGTCTTTTTGTTTTATGCACAGGCAGCATGTCAGCTGAAACACCAATCTCACTGAATGTCAGTCCTGAGGATCCGCAGGTCCAAACCATCACTGTAGAGAAGCTACTGGAGCCCCTCATCATCCAGGTATTAAAGACCGTGGAAATAACAATGTATAGTAACTGCAAGAGAACTAGAAAACATGGGAAAATAGAATTGGATGAAGGAAAGATTTGAGCTTTGTACATAAATATATCATCTCAAATTGTCCTCTTTTAACTTAAATTGTTGTTTAAATATAAAAAGTATGCATTTAGTAATATTATTAGTTCTACTACTACTAATGATAATAATGAGATTATGAAAGTTTCTTCCCATGGATTCTCTTTTAACAGCAGTGATAAAATGTACATATGATTTTTAAAGTATTTTTACATAAAATATCTTCTTTGATAGTCATAAAAGACTGAGTGAGGCAGGCAGTACGGTCAAAACCATCCTTATGTAGATGAGAAAAATGAGGCCTACAGAAATTCAGTGACTTGCCACAAGGCATGTGGTAGCTCATTTGTCAAATATTAAATTACCTTTAAAACACCAAATGTATGATAAAAGCAACTATTAAAAGGAATTCTGTAAGTCATTTTTAAGGTGAACAATCCTTTCGTAATAGGTATAAAGGTTCTCTGACATACTTATTATGTAAATTCATATTTTGTGTATTGGATTTTGAAAAAGTGGAACTTGAAGAAATTTATATAATGGTATAGATTTAAATTTTTTGTCCTTAACACAAAATCTGTGAAGGAACTCTCCTTTAGGCCAAACCTATATCATACCTCCCAAGAAAAACTGTCCCTTTTCCTAAGGCATTGAAGCACTCAAGGGTTGCTTGGGTGAGAAGCTACACCAACCTTACTTTTGTTTACTTAAATATGTCTGCTTATCTTCCTTGTGGGGTAGATGGTAGGGATAGGGGTAGCTCGGAGCATAGACTTTGTACAAAATTTTACTTAACACAACTCTATATTTGCTACTGGAAAGACAACTCAAAACATACGCCTTACTGATGACAGCAGTTTTTGGCAGTCTTAACTACAAATATCTGCTATGAAATTGATTCCAGAGGACTATGGAGACTCCATTAAAGTCCTTGTCAGCCACTCCCTTTTTTGCCAGAGCTGCTGTGACAAATATCACACAATAGGTTGGCTTAAACAATAAGCATTTATTTTTATTTATTTTTCTCATGGTTACAGAGGCTAGAAGATCAAACTCAAGGAGCTGGCAAGGCCATGCTTTCTTCCTGAAGTCCACAGACTTCTGGTGCTGAATTGCTGCAATCCTTGGGGTTCTTTGACTTATATCTCTTCCTTCTGTCCTGAGTGATCTCTTTCTTCTTGTGTCTGCTCTTCTAGTTTCTGCTGACTTCTGGCTTCTTCCTGTTGCCTTTTGTCTTCTGGCTTTTCTGACAGTGTCTGAATTTCTTCTCTTTATAACGCCTCCAATAATACTGATTAAGGCCCACCCTGTGCAGTTGGGCCGCACTTCAAACCATGGTAACATCCTCAAAACATCCTATTTACAAATGGGCTGATACCCATGGGAACGTGGATTAAGTTTAAAAGCAGTCTTTGTTGGATACATGATTCAATCCCCAAAAGACAGCCACTGAATGGTTTCATGTTAAAAAGAAGTGAAAAACCCTATTTACTGATTTATTGATACCTGAAGTTTAGTGAAAACATTAGAAAAGAAAAAAAAATACCAAAAAATAAGAGAATAAAAGCAAAAAATTCAAGGGAATAAAAAAATAACAACCACTCATAATTTTAGTACCAAGAGATTACCTCTGACATTTTGATTCATTTATTTCCAATACAGTAAAATTATGGGTGATTTTTATTATTTTCTTGGTACTTTATAATATATATGTGTAACCTGCAAGGCAAATGTAGATTTTATCTTACTGTTCCATTTAAAATGAAATTTTAGTAATTTCCCTATTCTTTGTAAGGATGATTTAATAAAATTTCTTATTTAATTATCCATCACATGTGTGCACCATAATTTAACTAGCCCCTTGTTTTAGGACATTTAGGTTGTTTCTATTTTTTTTTAAACAATTATAAATAATGCTGTGAAAAACATCTTTGCATATAAATTTTAGTCACCACTTCATAGGATTCCTTTAGGATTAGTTACTATAATAAATGTAAAAGTAAGTGGTCAATATATGAAAATTTTTATGTTTTTTTCATACGTATCACCAAGTTTTGGGGAAAGTTTTAAGTGAATTTTCCCAACTAATTAAAAAATTTGTTCTATGCAATTACCAAGTTTGGGGTGCGCAAGTGACCTTCATTTTGGAGATGGCTATTAAAGGCAAGTACATTAATGCCACTACATAAGCCTTATTTGTTCTGTAACAATGGAATATTGGAAGTTGGCCACTTAGGAAATGCTAATCACAAAAGCTGCTGATACATAGCTTATAAACGGAGAAAGTCTTACGGAGAGACTACTTTCCACATTCTAACTAAAACCAATAGATATTTTGCTTCAGTAAAGTATCCTTTGCAACAGCAGTCAGTAGAAAGTATTAACGAGTAAATTCAGATTAAAAGATAATCTGTCACAGTTTGTGTGTGTGTGTGTTTTCTGGCATGCTCTAGAACTATTATAACCAGCTATAAATATTTATTGAGTCCACAAGAAAATTAAAAGGTTGGTAATGACTCAAATCAATTTTATTTGATTGGAAAGAAATTTAACTCTTTTTAAAAAAATATATGATTATGCTAATTTTAGAGGGCTTTTGATATGGTGCCTTTATTCGGACTTTTTGCTAGTCAGAGTTTTGTGAGTCACATAAGTCAGGCAAATAGGTGAGTTAGGGTATTTAGTTGCCCAGCTGCTATGACAAATACCACACAATAGGTTGGCTTAGCAACAGGAATTTATTGGCTCAGGTTTCAGAGGCTAGAAGGCTTGATTCTTTTCCTGGTCTGTAGTCTTTCTGGCTAGCTGGCAGTCCTTGGGTTCCTTGACTTTCCCAAAACATGATAATGTCTTCTCCTTTATTTTCTGGATTCTGTTGACTTCCAGTTTCTGCTCTTCTACATGGCTTTCTCTTCATGAAACCTCCAGTAATAGGATTAAGGCCCAACTTCATTCAGTTGGGCCACAGTGTCACTAAAAATCACATCTTCAAAAGGTCCTACTTACCATGGGTTCACACCCTAAGGAATGGATTAAGATTAAGAATACGTTTTTTTCTTTTTTTTCTGGGTGTATATTATAATTCAATCTACACCACACAAGGAAAGGGAAATCAGTACCTATTATGTATAAGAGAGTTCTCAGGAAAAAGAAAGTGACATGCGAGTATAATTGTTAATTTTATCTTCCATAAGATTGTTTTCAGTGTTTATGAAAATGCTTAATTATTTATTTATTTTTTATACCCCCCTCCTTTGTGGCTTTTTGTGTGCTGTCTGCTCTCTGTGTCCATTTGCTGTGTGTTCTTCTGTGTCTGTATTTATTTATTTTATCTCCCCTCCCCCCTTGCAGCTTGCTTGGTGTCTGCTCTCTGTGTCCATTTGCTGTGCTCTTCTGTTTTTTGCTTGTCTCCCTTTTTTTGTTGCATCACTTTGCTTAGTTGGCTCTCTGTGGCCCTTGTGGGCCAGGTGGTGCTCTGCAGTGTCTGCAGGCCAGGTGGCTCTCTGCAGTGTGCAGGCGAGCCTGCCTTCACAAGGAGGCCCCAGGACATGAACCCAGGGCCTCCCATATGGTAGACGGGAGCCCAACTGATTGAGCCACAGCTGCTTCCCTGCTTAATTATTTTTAAAGATAGCAGTTTGGCATACCACTTCACTAATATTCCAGCTATAAAAAAGTTTCTATGTCTTAGCAACATTAAAGTCAAATTAAATAAAAATAATGAGAAATGCCTAAATATTTCCTATGAATAGGAACTATCTCATAAAGTAGAATTCATGTACAACAAAATTATCTGACCCCACCCCTGGAATCATAATGGGATTCTCTTTATCAAAAACCAGTGCATTTCAAAGTCAAAGAGTTATTAATTTAAAATAGTGACCTTTTTGGATTTGATGCTCAGCCTTCTTCTATCTGTCACTTTGATCATACATCACCTACAGCACAAGTAAAATATTCAATTAAATTATATTTGTTTTGGTTTCCTAGGCTGCTCAAAGCAGATATCATGAAATGGGTTGGCTTTAAACAATGGGAATTTATTAGCTTACAGTTTGAGGCTGTGAGAATGTCCAAATCAAGGCATCCTCAAGGCAATGCTTCCTTCCCAAAGACCAGAGGCCAGTAATCGTTGGGTCCTTTGCCACAAGGCAAGGCACATGGCAGTGTCTGCTGGTCTGTCCCTTCTTGTGCAGGTTTCATTGCTTTTAGCTTCTTGCTTCTGTGGCTTTTTCTTTCTCTCTCTCTCTCTTCATCCCATTTATAAAGGACTTTAGTAAGAGGATAAAGACCCACCCTGGATGAGGACTTACCTGAAGTAACCTCATCAATAGGTCCTACTTATAATAAGTTTATTCCCACAGGAATGGATTAGCTTTTGTATTATCTTTTTATTTTTAAAATTTACATTATTTTACTTTATTTTTAAAGAAGCTTTAGATTACATAAATGATACATTAAAAATATAGGGGGATCCCATATACCCCACTCCTAACCCTCCCACATTTTCCCCCTTTAACAACATCTTTCATTAGTGTGGTACATTTGTTATAATTGATGAACTGATACTGAAGCATTGCTACTAACCATGATCTATAGTTTACATTATACTTGGCACTGCACATTTTTATAGGTTTTGACAAAATGTATAATGGCCTGTATCTGTCATTGCAATGTCATTCAGAACAATTCCATTGTCCCAAAAATGCCCATTGTAGCAGTGTGATATGGTTATGAATTCCAAAAATAGATATTGGATTATGTTTGTAATCTGGTCTGTACCTGAGCATGATTAAGTTATCATTAGGGCTTTGATTGGGCCATGTCATTAGGGCATTGTGTCCCTACCCTTGGTGTGTGGAGACTCACAGATAAAAGACATGGCAAAGGACAGAGTTGAAGGTTTTTGATGTTGGATTATTGATGTTGGAGTTTGATGCTGAAATCTTAAGAAGCTGGAGCCCCAGGAAGAAAGCACACAGAAGAAAGAGCAGCAAGCCCTGGGAAGAGAGGAACCCTGAGCCTGGAGATGAACAAGCCATGGGAAGAGAGGAACACTGAGCCCAGAAGAAGCCTGAACCCTCACAGATGTTGGCAGCCATCTTGCTGTAACATGTGAAAATACTTTGGTGAGGAAAGTAATTTATGCTTTATGGCCTGGTATCTGTAAGCTCCTACCCCAAATAAATACCCTTTATAAAAACCATCTAATTTCTGGTATTTTGCATCAGCACCCCTTTGGCTGACTAATACACCTATATTACACTTATTCTTCCCTCTCCCTTCCCTTAGAACCTCTGGTGACCACTGCCTTTATATCAGTGCTACAAGTTCTTCCATTGCTAGAATAATACTAAGTCTACTTTAGTCCATAGTTGCAATTCTCCCTTATCTTTGTTCATTCTTTGATCTTGGGGATTTTAGGATGGTGATGCCACTCTGTTTCTGATTGAGATGGGGGCTTAGATCCTAGGAGTTCCATCCAGATGGATGGAACTGTCTTGCTTTGTAGTTGTAGATACTTTGTTTTTTGGGATGGGTGTTGTCTATCATCATCCTTTTGTTAGTTGTCTTGGGTGAGTCCAATGAACTGGAGTGAAGGTGTTGCAACGCTGCTGAGATTCAGGGATCAACTGGCATATGAACAGACCAAAGATTTAAGTCTCTGGTACATATATTTAATGAGTATAGTACAAATTATAGGTTCAAATAAAAGGGGCAGAAGAGCCATGTAAAAGGAAATTATAAATGAATCTAACTCTGTTATATTGGGGAACATATATTCCAAGGTAAGGCCCACTGACAGGGTGCTGAATTCCCGAGATTGTCTGCCCTGCCTATAATGTCTAGATGGATTAGTTTTGAGAACATGATTTTCTGGGGTGCAGTTACCAACCACCACAATATTTAAGGTACTTTTTTAAAGGATAATATTATGCTAAGTGCCTTATCACACTCTTTTCTCCTTTTCTTTCCCCAAGAACATTTAATTTAATTCCATCAGATAAAGTTATCAATTTAGTAGCCCAGTTAAAAATTCTCATCTTTCCTCATTATTTATCTTCATGTTGTATTCCTTTACATTCAAGGT
The DNA here is from genome assembly GCF_030445035.2 of Dasypus novemcinctus. Lineage (NCBI taxonomy): Eukaryota > Metazoa > Chordata > Mammalia > Cingulata > Dasypodidae > Dasypus > Dasypus novemcinctus. The sequence goes on along the minus strand of NC_080678.1, from coordinate 76,567,774 downwards.
TCCACAGAAATTACTTTCTATCTCTGTATATAACTCAAAGTCATAATTACATTTTAATTTTTGAAGTAATTGATCATAGATACTGTTATGTCATAGACTTCTAAATTTATAAATCTTTATTCTGCTCTTTTTATAATTATCAGAGTCTTCTCCACAAAACCTGATTTATCTTTAATCCGTTTTTTTTCTCTTGAGCACAAGTAAATCACTAGGTCATTTTGCAGGGATGTTCAGCCTGGGATATATTTCCATCATTCACTTTCATTTTCTCAGTGTGATAACTTACACGGTTGCATCCCTCTGTAATAAATTCCTCCAATGGATCAGAAATAATTTTTTTTCTCAGCAATTACACTTTTATGATTGTAACTGTTGGCATCTGTACTTTATCATTTTCTAGATCCAAGTTTGGCAATGTAGTAGAGAAAGCTGTTTATGGAGAATTGCGCTTAAAAGAATTTACATCTTTAGTTTGTATGCACACTGAAGGACATGTAAACTGATAGATCATGCTATAGTCATTATGTAATGGAACCATCTATAACCTTATTCACCACAGAATATAATTTGCCATGTGTCAGATACATGTTGAATGTGAGCTAAAGGAATTGACTTACTCAAAACTCCTTAAATAAAAATAGTAACAAACTCCTTATAATGTGTTATCTTCTATAAAGCAGTTTCTTGGGCAAAGTTCAAATGTATTTTTTAAAAAAAGATTTATTTATTTATTTCTCTCCCCTTCCCCCACCCCACCCCGGTTGTCTGTTCTCTGTGTCTATTTGCTGCATCTTCTTTGTCCGCTTCTGTTGTTGACAGCGGTACAGGAATCTGTATTTCTTTTTGTTCTGTCATCTTGTTATGTCAGCTCTCCATGTGTGCGGCACCATTCCTGGGCAGGCTGCACTTTCTTTTGCTCTGGGCGGCTCTCCTTACAGGGGCCACTCCTTGCGTGTGGGGCTCCCCTACGTGGGGGACACCCCTGCGTGGCACGACACTCCTTGCGCGCATCAGCACTGTGCATGGGCCAGCACCACACGGGTCAAGGAGGCCCGGGTGAACTGCGGACCTCCCATGTGGTAGACAGACGCCCTAACCACTGGGCCAAGTCCGCCGCCCCAAATGTATTTTCTGATGTAAATATATCCCATGTTTTCAAAGGGTAAGTATAGATTTAGATAAACAATAATAAACATTATTTCTTTGGCTCTCACCCTTGGTGTAGGATCTCTTGCCTTTCCCCCCATTTCAGCTTCCATAGTATATCCCATCTATTTCTGGGAGTCTTCTTGGGATGGTAATTATCTATTAAATAGCACTCATTGGGTCAAGAATAGCTGCTAACCACTGTATTAGTGAGCATAAGTTAGGTTATTCTGGGATAAGAAAACAAGTCCCATGTCTCAGAGGCTTAATAGAAGTTCATTTCCTGCTCAAGCTACATGTCCAGTGTGAGTTGGCAGGGGTCTCTGCTTAGTACAGTCACTCAGGGATCCAGGCTAATGTAGGCTCCATTTCAACATGTACTTCTATGATCATTGCAATAGGGGAAAAAGAACCTGAAAAATTATGCAAGGGCTCCTAATGTAGCTACCTGAATGTGACACATTCCACCACCATTCACATTTGTTTTGCCAGAGCAAGTTATATTGTCAATGTGGATGCCATCTTTGTGTCTAGAAGGAGAATTGAAATATTTGTGAACAGCTTAATGATTGCCACATTCCCATTGCCTATTTTAAAAGGGTTTCCTTTGTTAAGTCTCCATCTGCTATCAGATACCTTGTCAGGTGATTTTACCAGGGTGGGAAACTGACTTATGAATACTCAATTTATAGGTTGGCAAGAAGCCTGTGAGGCTATCTAGCATGAGAACTCTATTTTTTGAAGATGATTGTGAATTGGTCCTATTACCATTCTCTTGGGGCAGTTGAATATATACTGAGTTAAGTACCTACTACTTAGGGTTAAACTGTTACGTCAGAAAGCAAATCTAAAAGACATGACAGAAAAAAGCAGAGATGAGAAGGGGAGTTGAATCATAGTGATATTGGAACAGTTTTGAGTTTTGGATCCACAAAATTTTGCTGTACAGGGACAACAAGATTTCCTAGTCACCTGGGTTGTACTGGATACTTCCAGTTTCAAAACACATTCTAGTCTCAGAATCAGACTCTAGTTTCTGTGGACTTTGTTTCCAGTTCTCTTGAGGGTCAGAGATGGCCAGATGCTTAAATTCCTTATGTGATTAGATTCCTTGGCCTCCAAACCATTCATCAGTGACTGTAGCAATTTGATGTGGTTATGAATTCTAAAAATAGATATTGGATTATGTTTGTGATCTGGTCTGTGCCTGGGCATGATTGAGTTATGATTAGACCTTTGATTGGGCCATGTCATTATGGCATTTAATCCTGCCCCTTGGTGGATGTAGACTCACAGATGACATGTGTGGCAAAGGACAGAGTTGGGGTTTCTTAATGTTGAAGTTTTGATATTGGTGTTTGATGCTAAAGTCTTAAGCTGGCACCCTGGGAAGTAAGCACACAGAGGAAAGAGAAACAAGCCCCAGGAAGAAAGGAACCATGAATCCAGAGAGAAGCAAGACCCTGGTAGGGAGAAACCCAGGAAGCCTGAACCCTTGCAGACGTCAGCAGCCATCTTGCTCTAACACGTGAAAACAGACTTTGGTGAGGGAAGTAATTTATGCTTTATGGCCTGGTATCTGTAAGCTCCTATCCCAAATAAGTACCCTTTATAAAACCAACCAATTTCTGGTATTTTTGCATCAGCACCCCTTTGGCTGACTAGTACAGTGACCAAAAGTTCAAAGAAGTCCCATTAGCAATAGTAATCTAGGGTTCCTGTAATTGCCCTTATTTGCTCATTCGAAAGTGGGGGTTTCTCTGCAAAGCCTCTCTTCTGCCTTTACCAGTCTCCCCAAATTTTGGAATCTCTGAAATATGCCTCACCTGTGCTCTCAAACCTGTCTATCTATCATGTTTTTCCACTTTGTCTGGCTTCATCTTGTTAATGGTAGGTGGTGACCACTCATTGTGAGACTCAAATGGGCCTCTTTCCAAGTTCCTCAAAGCTGCTTCTTCTGAAAGGGCAGAATGGTACTGGGTACCTACATAAGAGGCAAGAATGCTTTTTTCCCCATCTCTGAGCTTCACTCTGTCACTTGGGCATCAAAAGTTACACAAAATTCCTTATGGAAACAACTTTTTCACCTTCTTTCCTAATCTCCCATCTCTCCTTGTTAGACTCTAAACCAGTCCAAGAGGTTGGATGAGGAATGTTTACCATCCTAACTCCTTCAAGCAATCATTTTCATATCAACCTGTGCAAATAAATAGATGTTTAGATAGCCTAAGCTTTGTTTCCCACTGTTCTATGGACAGATCTGGTTGGTTTTCTGATAGCAGGGAGAGGATGTCTGCTCCTTAACTTCTTAGCCTCCTAGAATATAGTCTCCTTTGTTTCTTTCAGAAACAAATTCATGTTTGGTATGTTTGTGGTAGTTTTCTGTCACTTTTATAGGTCATTTTGAATGAACATGGTGCCATTTATTTATGCTTTCTTGGTTTTATTTCAAAATTTCTTTTTTTGTACTCATTCTGATTATTCTATCAGTAGAATTTATATCAGAGTTAATCTTGAAAGTTCCAAGGAAATCTCAGACAAGTCTGCACTCAGATAGTGTTCTTGTAAATTACTTTATAAGCAAATATTGGAGCTTTGACTATAACCTCAATAAGTAATCTTAAGAGTTAGGAAATTAAATGTCTTTTAAATACTTATAGGCTCAAAGCTTAGTAAGTATAAAGATGTTTTTTTTTAAATGACAGGTGAAAAAAATAAACTTAATTCTGCCTCAATAACATTTTAAAGTTTAAGGTAATTCAATATAGCTAAGTTAATTCTAATAAAGTAAATTCTTCAATTTCTGTATTCTTTTATTACCAGAGAATGGCTCCCATGGGAAAATTTTTAGGCTATATTATTCCTTGAGAAAGAAATAGTTGAGAAAAAGGAAGCCAGTATTTAAATTAAAATAAGGATAAGAAAAACTAGCAACTAAGTGTGAATCCAATGGGAACATGCTTGGCTGAGCATACAAGGGATGCCCCCCACTGGCCAGAACCTGCTATATTTGAAATTTGCTGAGGGTGGATATTAATCTCTGCACATGCTTCATCCCTTTTTAGCTTGCTTCTAGAACTCTGGTCCTATCAGACTCTAATTTTCTTCTCCAACATTGCCGCTCTGTTCTTCTGAGTTCTCTGGCCATACCCAATTCACTACATTTCTGTTAATACTTAATTTTTCCATCACAGCTCTGCTTTTCCTCCAAAATTCAGACTGATTGCACATATATCACTTCTAGCTTAGATTTGGGATAAGATTTTTCTCTTATAAACTGATTCTATACACAGCAGATGCTGTAGATTGATAAGACCAGACCCACCTGATCTTTTAGTGGAACATGCCAGTTGATGGAAGCAATTGTGGTACAGCTGGCTGAAAGGGTAGAAGAGTTCACATCTTTTCAGATGTGGATATTTTTGCTGCTTGAGGTATGGCGCTACTCTTTTATGGAATACCCTGGTTATTTCAGCCAGTAAGATTGGTAAACTTGTCTGATTCAACCATGTAATTAGTTCCTTTCGGTAAATGCTCAGGAAAGGGTGGTAGAAGTGTTGCTTATGTGACCTCATCGTGGTAGGAGATGGGGCCTTTGAATTCATGGGGGGACCCTTGGACCCTTAGTGCTCATTGCTACAGAGTGGCTGGTTTGAGATGCTCTCTGGATTGGTGATGTTTGAGGTCCTGTACACGGCCATCCTGTTGGCACTTCTGAGTATTTCCTGATGTGGTCTATAACTGATATAATTTGAGAACTGCTCTCTCTGTTTTATTAGGGTCCATAATTCTCTTAGCCTTACCTTGGCTTTGGTGGTGCTTCAGACTCCCTAAGACCTAGCTGAACCTGCCACCCAGTGTCTGGCATCATGTCTGCCTCCATGGCTTCTGCTGCAGTGTCACCTTGCTCCTTACCATGGTGGGTTCAGGACAGGCCTACCAGGATGCCTCATGGGAATCAAGAGTGGCTTAGGAAAGATAAGCTGTCCCTCCCTCTACCTACTTAAACTGTGATGCCAAGATTACTTTAATATGGTTACCCCAAAGTTTGTGCAGGGCAGGCTATAACAAGCTCCTTCCAGAGTTTGAAAGATAAAGTGGGACCAAAGTTCTGCTGCTCTTGATGTTCCCTGTGAATCATGGTAACAGAGATTCCTAATCTGGGTGAAGCCCAGAGAACTTTGGGCTTCTCACCTCTCTTTCCTACCTATCACACCCTTCTTTTTCCCATAGTCCTTTGGGGCCAGGAGGGGACAGTTTTCTTTCCTTTTTCCTGTCTGATCAGGCCTTCCTTGTCATAAAACTTTGTGATTTAATCCATCAGATCTAGATTGTTGCTAGAAAATAATGTTTTCTTTTTCTGTTACCTGGCTTTCACACTATTTCCAGAAAGTCAGCTTTGAAACTCAAAGATGATCAATGGCCTCTTTGTTCTACCTGCTCTCTCCTTCCCTGGTATAATAGGCCTCATGGTTCCATCATGGATATGGAAGGTTCAATATTGACAAAATATTATCCATGCTTACATTCTGAAAAGAAGTGGTTAAATTAATGGTATTTGTTATAATTAGTGGTACTTTAGTGTTGAGAAATAAAAAGCATAACCTTGCAAAAATATCTAATAAGGCACTCCTGCCCCCGCTTCTGTAATCTAATAAACCACTCCTGCCCCCCCTTCTGTAAATCAGCCCACAAAAGCATAGCCTTGCACCTGCATTCTGCTTCTGTAACCCCACTTGCAAAATTTCACCTAGCAGTGTATTAGCCAATGAGCAAAAGTCATGCTGATCCTACATGAAATCCTATATAAACCTATGAAAACTGAAAAACATGGCTTAGAATTTGGAGATTTACTCTCCTCTGGGCCCATGTGTAATAAATCTGTTCCCCCACCCACTTCTCTGAGTGCCATCTTGGGTTTCTTCTACGGTTCAGAACTCCTGGCTTTGCTGCAACATTAGAATTAAGGGTCTATGATAATATTGTGATGTTTTGAAGAAGGGAATTTGGGGCTTCAAAGGTCAAGTGGTGACCAATGAGAGTCAAGATTGCTTCTATGATACTTAATTTTTACATACAATCGAGGCAAAATGACTTTGTTGACTTAAAAGATAATTCTGACAAATGAAGTGGATACAACCTAATCAGTCTTAAACTGAATAAAATATAGCTGATGAGCTGTATTCAAACCACATTTGCATTGTTGTAAAGTTTTGACCATGGATCCCTATACAGCTATCCCTATTGTGATCTTCTGTGATCAGTGTTTACCTTTCTCATTCATACAGATGAACAGGTGATTATGCCTATTTATTTCCTAGATACCTGCAATAAAGTGGAGTTTTGCATTAGAATATTAGTAAATTTTCTGGCCTAGGGTAGATGGGAACATTTTCTTGCAACAGAAAATGGGAATGAAATACAGATAAAACTTTGTAGTTTGATAGGCAAGGCATAGTTTATTCTGGATTTTGGTTGATAGGGTTATAAATGTTTAATAAAGCTGGGACACAGAATTAGGGATCACAACCATATTTTACCATCAGTCACTGCTGGACTGGATGGACCAAGGATCATGTGAAACCGCCTAAGCTACTACATGTGAGGTCAACCATTTTTATTTTAGGGTGAGCCTTTGGCAGATTGAACTTTTTACTTTTTATTTTGTTTCCTTCAAGTGGTCAATGGGTATTAATGGAAAAGAGTTGTCCTTGTGCTTTTCCTTGCTCAGTACTTTGAGTCAATTCTCTACTACAAACTATTGGTTATTGATTTACTAGAATGATTACTGCTTGATTTAGGTATAAATAGCTTGCATATAATTCTCCCTTAATTTGCTTAATTCAATATCTCGATAGTACCCCTTCCTCCAATTTTGGAACCAATTGTTTGTGGGGATAGAGTGTGTATGTTTAACATTACTTTAAAAAATTTTAGCCGACATCTGAATTTGTCTCTGAATTGTTGCTCTGTATAAATTAGGCATTTTTTCTAAGTAATAGTCACATTTGAAATGGTAAAGGCCAAATATCTTAGCATTAATAGGTTAGTGGTTGAATTTTCTGAGAAATACTACTTCTAAGTGTTGGGGTACCTCAAAGTCCACGGATGCGATTTCTTCTCTACCTATATAAGTTGTCTTTTAGGAGATCTACTCATTTCATGGTTTCGAAAACCAAATACTGCTCCCAAATATGTTTGAAATTCTAGTGAGACCAACAAAACAATGGCTACAAATACAAAATGAAAATGTACTCTATAATGAACATATCTCCAGCTTTGACCTCTTGCTTCAACTCTAGAATTGGATATCACCCTCCAACTCAAACAACTCTAATAGGCAAATTTATCAAGTTCAACTCTTGATTCCCACCTCCCACTGCTCTCTCTTCACCCCCCACCCCCAGTTTCCCCAATTTCCTTATCAAAGTCAATATTACTCTGAGCTTATCCAGGAGTTCAGTCATCCTTGATCCCTCTATTTCTTTCATCAACACATCCTATCTTTCAGTAAACCCTGTTGACTCACTACAGAATAAAAGAGAATTCTTCCACTTCTAAACATCTCCACTATTGCTCCCTGGAAGAAGCCAGCGAGGTCTCCACATGGATCAGTCTCCTACTTGCTTTCCCTTCTTTTCCTCTCCTGAATCCCTTCCCACTCCCTGGTCTATTGTCAAAAAAGCAGCCAAAATGATCCTTTAAAATTTTAGGTTAGATTATGTTACTTTATTGTTCTGAACTGTTCAATACCTCCAAGCACAAGAATAGATTCAAGGAGTGTTTAAGAGCCTATATGATTTTGTCTCTGGATGCCAGCCTGACTTCATTCTACTGCTCTCCTTCACTCTGCCAAGAAATTGTGGAAACATATATACAACATAAACTTTCCCATTTCAACCATTCCCAGGTCTACCATTTCAGTGGGATTAATCATATTCACATTGCTGGTGCTACCCTCATCACCTTCCATTACCAGAACGTTACCATCAGCCCAAAGAGAAATCCTATATCCATTCTGCATTAACTCCCGATTCGCCTTCTTCCCCATCCTTGGTAATTTGTATTCCACTTTCTGACTCTGTGAGTTTACATATTCTACCTATTTTATATAAGTTAACTCACATATCTGTCCCTTTGTGTCTGACTTACTCTATTCAATAAGATGTCTTCAAGGTTCATCCATGGAAGAAACGAATATTTGACATCAGTCTCAGCATGTGATGTTTTCCTAATTGTGTTTAACTTCATATTTTTATCCAGGAGTGAATGTACTGCTTGGATAAGAGCACTTTAATCACATGTATTTATGTGTTTGCAATGTAAAGCTCTTTGTTATGCCACTTGTTGCTTTGTAGAGGGCTGTAGTTTATTGTCTTTCTATAGATCAAAGTAATAGCTCATGTTAGCAGTAGTTAATCTAACAAAAAAAAAACCCTAAATTATAAAGAAAAGATGATGGTTGTTTAAAATACTTTTTCTCTTTTCTTTTTGTAGTGAGGATAAAAAAGAAAATCAGTTAAAAAAATCATACCTGCTCTTTTTACTTACAGTTTGAAAATGAACTCTATCAGCTGCCTTTTTTCCCCTGCAAACAAACAAAACAAAACAAAACACCAAATATAAATAAATACTTGACTCTAGTTTGAATTGACAGGCCTCAAATAAACTATACAAATGGGGACTTCTTTATTTGGGATATATAAAAATGTGCTTTCTCATGATACTAGACATAGGAAGTGACAGAATACCTTGTATTATGGAATTTTTTTTGATGAAAACGACCATGTGCTATCACCACACTTAAGTTTGGTTTAGCTACCAGCTAGCTTTGTAACCTTACACAGATTGTTAAACTTTTCTGCCTCTTGGTTTTCTTATTTCTAAAATGTAGGAGTCCATTTTTTTCCATTAAGTCAACCCCTATTTATTTATTATTTCCAGTATGCCTGCCCTGGGTCGTCAGGATGCGTCAAGCATGGCCTTGCCCTTGTCGTGGTCAGGGTAAAGCTGGCGAGTTAGTGCTTGAACAGCTAACTTAACATCTCTAAGGAGCGCGGGAGAGCTAAGCACCCGGGGCTGTGAGGGGAGCGCGACCTTCCAGGGTCAGGTTTGTGAAGGTCTCCTCTTCTGGGCCTGCCGAGTAGTTTGTGGTCAAGCCCAGGAATGGAAGATGAGACAGAAAATCTAACCAGGAGTGAGATCACGATTTGCCTCATAAACCGTGCAGGGAGTTTGGCTTTTTATCTTGTGGGCAGCGGGGGCCCTTGAAGAGGTCTAAGGTGCAAGTGCGCCAGGTTTGCGTCTCAGAGAGGTGGTTCCGGGGGAACGTGGAGGCCGTGTGGAGGCCGGGAGATTTTCCAGGAGACTTCACCGAGCCTGCGGAGGACCGGAATGAGATTTGGCTCAGACAGGTGTCCCGTCCATGTGTCCGGGAGGACGGCTTGGCGGGCGTCTAGGCTGGGCCGTAACCCACTCGGCGGCCGTGAGGGGTGATGGCGGCGAGAGAGGGCAGGACGGAAACCACAGCTGTTCGAGAGGCAACAGAAAGGTCCAGGACAGGAGGCGGAGAAAAAGGGGTAGCTCAGGGGACCCCTGTGTTTCTTCCTCAGGTTAGCGGTGTCAGCCCCTCAGGTAGAAAATAAAGGATGAGGAGAGAAAGGTTGGCAGAAGAAAGCTTCTACTTCCGGCTTGCTGTATTTGAAGCCCTTCTCTTGCCTATTTAATGAAATATTAACTATTTCCTTGGCTCTTAAACTTCTCATATTTAAGATGCTGCCTGCTTCCTAGATGTATTTCTCACCCTTTTGTCTGTTTTTACTCTCCACTTTGCCAAACTCGACTCCCTGCTACTCTCAGAAAAAAATGTTTTCTCCCTCTGCCCGCTTTGTTCTTGATTCCCTCTTCTGACTCACCTGCCCTCCTTTCTTGGTAGGAAACTGGGTGTCCTTAAAGGATCTTCTTGGAAGCCCGACTTGATCCTTGTGAATGTATGCAGTTTCTTCTTTTTACTTATATATGTGTAAGGAGTTAGTCAGCCTTTTAAATGGCAGTCTAGTTGTCTGTTTCTCTTACCACCATGCTGGAGCTTACTCATCTTTATTTCCTAAATGCCTGGGGTATTGTTTTGAACATACTGCAGTATGTGCTCAATAAATGTTCATTGGCTTGACATGAACTAAAAGAATGTTGTAGATGGATTTGGGGGAATATTGAATGTTAATCTAGGGGTACGCATTTGCTGGGTTCCCAACTCTTCAATCTTCCCCAGCCCATTTCTTAACTCAGTAAGGGTTGTTTTAATAGGAAGTAAGGAAGGGTTGAAATGATTAATGACTTGAAGAAGGAATCCTCCCCAACCGAAAGATATCTTTTACTTTTTAAAAAATCATTAGTTTTACATATCTATAGACAATTTATTTTTCTCTCCCCATAAAATTGCTTTCAGAACCCTATAGAAGTTCTTAGCTAATTAACATGGGTTAAATACCATGTATTTTATTTCACACATTAAAATGAATTCAAGGAAGCAAACCAGCCCTAAAGGCTTCTGTGAGCTGTTGGAGGAAGGTTAAAAATTCAACTTGTTTTAGCTAATAAATAAGAAAAGAAGTAGCTTTTAAAATGGCCTTTTATATCTTAATGATAGTAGAATTTTTAAAAACTAGCATTAGATTGGGAAGGAGCATAGTTATAGAATACAAATGGATTACCCCGGGTTGCATCAGAGAAGACTTTCCATTAAGATAGCATCTGCAGTGCTAAAACAGTTATTGCAGTGATGTAACAAATGAAAGTAAATCACAATCTCCTGCCATATTCTGCAATGTTGCTCTTGTGAGCTGACATTGCTCTATATAACAATTGGTGGCTTGGCTCCCTGTGCACATTAATTTGATTTTCAATGTTTTTGGAGCACCTAGAGAAATACACTTTAAGTAATAAACTTTTGTGTGCTCTAAATTTAATACATTTGTCATGCACACTATTTAAATACCTCCAGTTTTACAGAATTTCAAACTCACAGAATTAATAAAGCAGGGATATTTTTTTCATTTTACTTGAAGCCTCAAATTTAGAACCATTCCAATGAGGAATTCATTCCTGTATCTGTGTTGAAGGTGTGTCTTTGTAGCCTCGTACTGATTTACTGATAAAGAAAAGCCTGTATATTGTATATATGAATTTTGGTGATCTAAGACTCTTCTGAAGCTGACATTATGTTGGGATTCACTTTACGGGAAGTTTTGGATCACAGAGTGGTTCAACAATGGCAGCGGAGGAATACTGATATGGGATGTTATTGACAGGATATATATGGTTGACAGGGAGTTATACAGGGCATATGCCCAGGGTATATGGTAATGTCTATATATACTCATAGTGGAAACAATTAAAAACAACAGCTGGGGGGGGTACTGGGCTCCTGGCCGGGGGGTCACTGTTGTGGGCCCTGGGAGAGCAGCGGCAATCCTCCAGGTGCAACGGCAAGAACCAGGAAGGAAGGAGGGCCCAACAGTGGGCTCTTGATACTAATGGCTACACTTTTGAGCCTATGCACCTGCAATAAGAACAAGGCCTAGAGTAGCATTGTGCCTGGGGGTTTCCTCCTGACAGCCTTCATGTTACTCAAATGTGGCCACTCTCACAGCCAAACTCAGCGTGTAGATGTGATGCATTCCCCCCAGCGTGGGACACGACACCCGGGGATGAGCCTCCCTGGCACCGAGGGATCACTACCACATACCAGCTGAAGAAGCAACTAGAAAATGACCTTGAATTAAAGATTCAATGCGGAACAGCAGAATATACCTATCTACATATAATAACATGACTTCGGGAAGCGGTTTGACCTAATGTAAGGGGGAAATGGAAAGGAGAAATGAGATTATAAGGCTGTGAGTCTCTAAAAAAGAGTCTGGAGGTTGTCAGAAGGAATACCCCTATGTACAACTGAACAGAGTCTAAGAGACAGATAAGGTAGATACAACCCCAGGTATTGGTTCTTTTGAGGGATAAAGAGACCCACGGGTTCTATGGTCATGGCAGAAGGGGTTCACTGCCATGACAGATGGCCCTTCTTTGGAGCTGGTGTTTCTGCGTGATGGAAATGGACTCAGAGGGGATCTCTTTTCACAAGACTTGCATGCTACTTTATTGGAATTGTAGTTGGTGCTGGGTTTAAGATATATGTAGGGGATTTGAATCTCTGGACTGATAATATGACACCCAGGCCCAGAGCCTCAACAGACTTCAGCTCCTACACTTTGACTTATTGGACTTACTCCACTCAGCTAACATGGAGTTGAAGAAGGTCAACCACCACAACATGGAGCCTAGAGTGTCTACAACTAGAAGCGGGAAGAGTGCATCCAGTACCCATGTGCAATCTAAGCCCTCACTTGACATAGGTGTGCAATGGACACAACCAATCCAATGTCCACAGAGAAAATGTGGAATGGGTGTGGGAACGGTAGCCATGGGGGCTGCTGGGTGTGGGGAACGGGAGGAAGAGATGAGATGTGGAGGCATTTTTGGGACGTGGAGTTGTCCTGGATAGTGCTTCACGGACAATTACGGGACACTGTAGATCCCCCCAGGGCCCACTGGATGGAACGTGAGAGAGTCTGGGCTATGATGTGGACCATTGACTATGGGGTGCAGTGATGCTCAGAGATGAACTTACCAGGTGCAATGGATGTATCACGATGATGGGAGAGAGTGTTGCTGTGGGGGGAGTGGGGGGCGGGGGCGGTGGGGTTGAATGGGACCTCATATATTTTTTTTAATGTAATTAAAAAAAAAATATTAAAAAAAAAAAAAAAAAAAGAAAAGCCTTGAGCAAAGCAAAGCTCTCTAGGAGCTACAGTCATGGAGTCGGAGATTTTCTGTGCGAGAGGGATGCCCAAGGTCTGAGAATGAGTTGTGCATCAGTGGCAAAAAGAAAAGTTAGTAACGTATGCACAAAACTCTGCTAGTCACCTTTGCTGAAAATTCTGATTATGGTTTTTGTGGATTTTTTTTCCCTTTTAGGAATATAACTAATTTTGCACTGAAAAAAGAAAATGAGGAAACAGGAATTATTTTTCAGAATAATTTGAAAGCTAGTTTTGCTGATTGAGGCTATTGCTTCAAGACTTGGGATACTTTTTCAAATGACATGCACTCCTCCCTTACCCTTTCCCTTGGTGAGAATCATCTGTTACAATGAGTCACTGTCATTGATGCTGGTAGGTTATACCCCTTAAATGAATTGGGGTGAATAAAAGGGTCCAGCTTTTTGTTCCCCATGGGATTGTCAAGCTGTATTTACTTTATGAAGTAAAATAAATCATTGAAAGAGTCACTTGACTTTAGTTTAATTGATATTAAATAATCATATTGGGGTATTTTAAAAGAAGATTGGTACAAACAACTTATAGAAGCGAGTAATTTGAGTAACTTGAGTTACTCAGTTGCATCTTTTTTTATGGAAGCACAATGTTCTTATACAGTGTTCTTTTCACATTTCTTCTGTAGCATTTATTATAAGGAACAAAGCATTTCTGGAATGCTCATTTTAATTTTAAAGCCCCGGCTATTCTATGGAAAACATTTGGTGCATGGAGGAGCTGCATAATAGAGGAGGAATGTGCAGTGGGAAGTGGCATGAATTGTGGCACTTAAAATACATTCCGAAGGAACATTTTAGACAATGATACTTTTTCTTCATCTTAAACAAAGGTTTTAAACTAGGTGCTGTAATCTATCTTAATCTGTACAAACATCTTTTAACACTGGATATATAAATTAGACTGACAATAGTGAGATAATGGAGTGTGTGAAAGCCCATGTAATAAATCAGGCGAATTATCATTCTTATATAATCCATGACAAAGGTACATGCCCCTATTCGGCGGTTTGTAAAGCATATAGTACTGTGCTTTGTCAACGACCTTCATCACATTATCAAGAACAAGATAAATTAAGCTCAGAGACAACAGTTTTGACAAGTAGTCCACAGCTAATTTTCTGTAATCATGTGCAGAATGGACTAGAAAATGGTAATGATAGGATTAAAGATTAGATATAGAATACATACTAATTTAGAAAAACTAAAAGTAAAAAATAAATTGGGGTATTAAAAAAATGGCAAATATCATAAAACTATGTTTTTGACATTTTGCCTTTCATCACTGTAATAGGTGTTGCCCTGTATGTACAGTGGCAAGGCAGTCTCTTTCATTCCTTCCTCCGTGTCTACATCCTTTTTTTTAATTTTTAATTTTTCTTCAAAGAAGTTTTAGATCACAGTAAAGTCACATACAATATAGGGGATTCCCATATATCCAACATCGAACCCTTTTCCCCCTTCCCCAGCAATGATCTTTTTACACGGGCATTTTTGGCACTTGGAATTGTCCTAAATGATATTGCAGGGACAGATGCTGGACATTATATATCCTGCCATAACCCACTGAATGGACTGGGGGAGAGTGTAAGCTACAATGTAAGCTATAATCCATGTGGTGTAGCAGTGCTCCAAAGTATATTCACCAAATGCAATGAATGTGCCACAATGATGAAAGGAGTTGTTGATGTGGGGGGTGGGAGGTGGGGTATATGGGAACCCCATATATTTTAATGTAATATTTTTTGTGACCTATGTATCTTAAAAAAAAAAGACAATAAAAAATATACTAGGGAAACAGATGTGGCTCAATCAACTGGGCTCCCATCTACCATATAGGAGGTCCAGGGTTTGATGCCCAGGGCCTCCTGGTGACGGCAAGCTGGTCTACGTGGTGAGCTGGCCCATGTGGTGTGCCCGCCCATGCTGGAATGCCACCCTACGCAGGAGTGCCCCACTGCGTGGGAGAGCTTCCCGGTACAGGAAAGACACCCCATGCAGGAGTGCCGGCTGACGTGGAGAGCTGGTGCAGCAAGATGACACAACAAGAGACACAGAGGAGAGAAAATAAGCAGATGTAGCAGAACAGGGAGTTGAGGTAGCACAAGAGAGTAATTGCCTGTCTCCCATTCCAGAAGGTCCCAGTATCTGTTCTCGGAGCCATCTAATGAGAATACAAGCAGACACAGAAAAACACACAGTGAATGGAAACAGAGAGCAGACTATGGGTGTGGTGGGGGTGGGGGGGAGAGAAATAAAATAAATCTTAAAAAAAAAGAAAAAAAATGAACTAGAAAATAAACATTAAATATGAACCAATATTTGGGTCATTATTTATTTTACAAAACTGTTGGTAATATTTAACAACAGTCTGATGGAATAATATGATTGTACTCATTTTCCAGGAGAGGAAACAAAGGCTTGCCACAGGGCACTCCATTCTGGGTCATGTATATGGTAATAAAGCAAATTAGAATAAGACAATTCTATATAAAACTATATAAAATAAAAAAATAAAACAATTAGAATAAAACAGTTGTTTATTGGACAAGGTGGGGAGGAAAGAAGGGCAAACAAAAATTATTTTCAGGGAGGGGGTATACCTCAGTGGTTGAGCACCTGCTTCCCACATATGAGGTCCCAGGTTCAATCCCCAGAACCTCCCTCCTAAAAAAAATTTTTATTTTCATCTACGTATTTGCCCTCATGGCTTATAAATTCTTTTGAGTCCCAATCTAAAATCTGGATCCATATGTCCAAATAAACAAATATTTAATGCTTTGTAAACAAAGAAACTAAATCTCTAGGGCTTCATAGCAGGAAATGTTATATATAATCTGTTGTCAAAGATGTGGGGCATGCTTGTCATAGGTGCTAGCTTTCATGACATGTAGGAGACTAGCTTTCAACAGGAATTTCAGGTCTTCTATTTTTGATAATGTGTAATGGTGTCTTTTTTTGCCCCTCCTGTAAGTTAGACTTTTAGGCTTTACATATGAAAATGTTATCCAAAATTTGTTATTGGAGTTTAAGTTTTAATTAAGAAAATTAATTCAGTGTGAGGTTATTGTTTCTAAATATAGATGCTTAATTTTCATCTACAAGTGGTATTCTCATGAATTTGTTCTCATTTTAAACAAAATTTCAAAAGTTGTCTTTATTAACATAACCAGATAATTCAAAATACAGAGATTAAAAAGTTCCTTTCTTCAGCTTCCCCACTCATCAATCCATTCATACATTAAATATTTATTGAACAACTACTTCATGCATTGTTCATGGTGCTGGAGAGCAAAACACATTTTGCGTTTTCACAGTGCTTACATTTTACTACTGAAAGCATACAGTAAACATGTAAACAAAAACCAAAACTATGTCAAGCTCTGTAAATGTTTTGAGGAAAAACACTTCCAGACTGGGAGAGAGTTAGGATGAAGGTGGTCAAGGAGGGCCTCTTCTATAGGGGATTTTGCTGGCTATGAAGTGATACAAACTTTATTTTATAATTTTCTGATAATTTTCCACTTATTTCTGATCATTAAGGTTCTGTATTTTTTTTTTTTCTTCTATGTGGAGTTTCTGTAATTAAAACAACACAGAGACACCTGGACACACACACAGAGTCTTCTAAACTTTTCAGTACTAAAACATGACAAGATTCAGCCTCTGTGGTCTTCTTTCCTGCTGGTCTTTAGTTGGAAACTCACTGGTTGCTGATGATGCTCTTGCTGCCTTGACTTGACTTTTGGGGATGTATCAACAGTACTGGGAATGAGTCATGTTACTATGAAATGCTTCCTTTTTTCTGCTTTATGACAACTCAGGAGTATGTTCTCAAAACTTTCTAATGAGTGACTTGTATTTTTCCAATTTTAGGTTACCACACTTGTAAATTGTCCTCAGAATCCATCTAACAGGAAAAAAGGACGCTCAAAAAGAGCCAGAGTCCTTCTAGCTTCTGTGGAGGAAGCAACATGGAATTTATTAGACAAGGGAGAAAAGATCGCCCAGGAAGCTACGGTTTTAAAGGAAGAGCTTACTGCAGCACTTGGGGAAGTTCGCAAAGAAAGTGAGTACTCCAGGCCTGGTCAGGAGCAGATTGCATATCCTTAGGGTATTAGTTACCAAGTTAGATTTCTGTGTGTTTTGTCTTGGCTTGCATTTATTAGTTTTACATGGAGCTCTAAGGAGCTCATGGTGGGAGGCAGAGTGGCTCATTAGACAGCTCCAGTGCTCAGAGACTCACTTCTGGTTCTTCCTCTTAGTTGTTCAATCCCTCCAGGCAGCTTCTTACTCTTATAAGGCCATAGCTTATCTGTAATAAGTAGCCTTTTTAGATCAGAAATTTAGAGAAATGGCTAATGAAGTGTAAGATAAATTTGACTCTACATACATAAATCATAAAGTTCTTTGTAGACAGTTGGAGACAAAAATTTCAGATCTGACTACTTCAGAAATACATTCTTTATATTTTGATTTTCTGGAGGTTCGGATGATGTCCTGAACTTTTCTTTTAATGCTTTGCCTGAACTATGCATAGCTTGTGTTGTTGCTTTGCAGACATTACATAATAAAAGTGTGTATTTCACCTTTTCATGTCTTTATGAATGATAATATAATAATTTTTAAATGACTATAAATTTCATCTGCAGCCTGCTTTTTAAAAAAAACTGTCCACTGATCTTTGGTCAATGGAATGATTTTTCATACATCAACAAAGGATCCATTTTAAGAGGAAAAGGAAACGAATTTTTCCTTTCGGTTTTGTAAAGAGATATAGGATATCCAAATATTTCTCTGCATCCTTATCACAACTTTAAACTTTAAGAAAACCAGGAAATCTTTGCTATATAAATAATTAAAGCGAATATACTGGCCATAAACTTTAGGCCAAATGTATGATACAGGGAGTTATTTTTATGTACTATATAAGCAACTTATATTTTATAGGTATTCCTAGACAATATATAGAAAATATAATACCTGAGACAAGTTGAAATGAATTGAATTCCCCATCATCAGACTTAATTTTACCCGTGTTTTTTCTTATTTCCTCTGCCCTGGTATCATTATCCATTTAGTCACCAAGTCAGTTTAGTGCAGGTTTAGATTCTTCTGTCTTATTCCACTCTTCCATTCAATTAGTTCCCAATTCTAGCAAATTCTGTCTGCTTGAGTTTTTCAGAGCTGTCCCTTCTTTTCCAGTCCTAATGTTCCCTACTGAGTTCAATATTAGTGCATTAGTCTTGCCCTATATCAAAGCCAACTAGATCTTTAAAAAAATGAAAATATGATACTTTTATTTCCTTGCTTAAAATCTTATTTTTGAACTGCTGGGGAATTAGGACACTAACTTCTGGATAAAGTCCAAACTTTTAAACCTCACCCAAGGCATTTTATGAGTTGACTTTGGCCATTCTCTCTTATTTCATCTCCTGACACTGCTTCCTTCTCAGACGTTCCTCCAACCATGAGGAACTTGCAGTATCTTGTATGGGCCATGTTGCGTTATGCTCCTGTGCATTAGCTCCTGTGCCTCTGTTACTAGTCTTTCCCTTCCTATGTTTTACTTTTTCATTCAGCCAGTTTTCACTTATGCAGCAAAGCTCAGCTCAACTCAAGTAATCTTTTCCAGGGTTTCCTAACTCCTAGATGTTGGTTTAGATACATCTCTTCGTGTTCTTACTGACCCTCTGCAGGATTCTTTCATAAGATTGGTTACCCCATACAGCAAACATGCGTTTACTTGTTTAGTAAATCTGGACTCGTAATTCCTTGAGGGTGGGAGGTAACAGGTTTTATTTGATTAACAGTGCCTGATGCATAATAAACACCTCATTAAGTGTTTGTTAAAAAGTTGAAGTAAAGTTTTTCACTTTATATCAGGGGCCTTAACCTCATGGGAGTCTGTGGAAGATTTCAGGGGGTCTGTGAGCTTGAATTGAATGAAAAAAAAACACATTATTCTTGTGGGGACATGTTGGTGTGGGTATGAACTTAGTAATAATAGTTAGGGATCCATAGTTTTCACCTGACTGGCAACAAAAAAGGTTAAGAACCCCTGCTTTAATTTATAAAATTTTTATAATGGTTTTATCTTTGCTTTAATGATTAATGATGTCATAATTTTGGTTTCTATGCTCAGTCTTTGGTAAAAAATATGAGCCTTTTTCTGATATTGTTTATCTCAGAAAATGTGACCTATATGACAGTATAGTTTCCATAAATAGCTTGGTTTATGTAAGCAGTTGGTCATTCTTTAATGGGAACAATAATTATCATGGGATTGTATATGCTTTTTTTTTTTTAAAGTAAGTCAACCATCTCAGCCTAAAAACAGTAAGTTATTTTAAAGGGAAGTTCTTGAAGAGAAGTCTGTTTGGATTCTAGGATTATGTAGTAGATCTTTCACTGTCTTCTGTTATAATGTGTGAAACACATATACATGGCATATGCTTTATCCAAAACAAATGCATTTGGTTAAAGATCACCAACTGCTTTACACTCTAATTCTTTTGGACAAACTTCCAAATTGAACTATTGTCACTTGAGTGTGGGAGGAAAGCAGTGAAAAGACACATGGTTCTGGAATTTGGGGAATGGCCAAAGTTTATCCTATGGATAGCAGAGCTAGTGACAGTGAAACCAATGTTCCCAAAAAGTTGGAAGGAATTTTTTAGCTCAGGGGTGGGGTTGAAGTGTCAGGAGAATGGATTCAGATCCAAGCTACTCCTCTGTGTGATATTGGAAATATATTTTAAATCGTTTCCAGCTTTAGTTCTTTTATCTTTTTTTAAAAAGGGTTTGTTACAGTGGCATAATGTGAAGGACTAATGAAAAGCAACTAGTAACTTCGAAGTACTTTTGAAAGTGTAAAAATATTGGGAGTACAGGATATTTTGATTTATATATCTACTGATGTATTTTCAAGAACAATTTTGGGACTAATTTAGAAAACTTCTTCTTTTAATACAAATATAGTCTGATTTATTTAGCCTTGCAGTAGGATTCTGTTTATTTTTATATTGGCTTTATTTATAGGCTTGCAGTAATAAATTAATGTGGACATTTTGGTTACCTACAAAACTTGCTTATGGAAGATGGCATGGATAGTGTAAGGGGTGGATGGTGAAGGGAAGGATATGTTGATAAATTGTAGAGATCCAGCAAAGAATGATCTGTAGTGTAAGTGATTACTTATGGTCACTCATGATGTTATAACTTACTCCTATATTGACCTGTATGCCATAGAAGAGTATTACATCTGGCATTTTATTTTAACAGTTTTAGAATATTCACATAATTATCTCGGAATTAGCCAAGAATTGCTTATAATATTTGGATTACATGTTTTGCCTATATATACTACCTTTAGATTACCTCTCCTCCCCTACAATCTATAGAAATTGCTTATAAGTCACATAATTGATATTTAATGCTTTCATTGGTTTATTGAAGACTAACATATATACAGAAAAGGAAGATTAAGGAGTAGCTCTTGAGTCTGTCAATGCTCTTCTAAATATAGCTTTCTTTCCCAAATATGGGGCTCTGATATTTTATACTATACTATCTAGTCTGCTTATGCAAGCCCAAACTGGATATTTGTAACGCTTAGGCCTCTAGCAACTGACTACTTGCCTCACTTCGCATGGCTCCTGAGTATTTCTAGCAGAGTAGGTGAGGTGGCTAGAAGCTAGTGGAATGTCTCCCTTGTGGGTGAGAAATAAACCTTTGTGTTAAAAATTGTACATCTTCCTCATGTGCATAAAACATGCATTCTAGGTATCAGTACATAAAGTTTGTCTATCCCTCTTTCTACATTTCCATAGTTATTCATCTCTGGGTTTAATTGACCTCCTTTTACCACCAGAAATTAGGAAGCAAGACTTTGTATCATCCATATTAGAGAAAACAATTCTAGAAATGATTATTCCTGGAAAATGGTATCCTGGAAATGTAATTATTCTTCTTATCAGAATACTTGGGTACTTACTTAAACACAAATCCCATTATAGAATTTCCAGTATTGAACATTTAAATGGTGTCTCTTGTCTCCCTGATTATTCAATGCAATTTTTTTTGTTGTTACAAGGAATTGAATTATGTTGTAGTGAAATAGCGATTTCCTTGTGTCTATTTTTGGTCACCTCTGCTAACCAAGTTTATCTTTTGAAACTCAACTGTATTTAGTATTTATTTATAAAAGAAAGTATCATTTAATTTTAGTTAACTGGCCCAAAGTAAAAGGTTAGCTCCATCCACTTTGCTCAACATCATTGCAGTAAGGACTTAGATAAAATGTTTGGTACTAAAAACCAGTTACTCACAGTCTATATATGTGTTCAAAGGCAACAGCTGCTGTCCACACTCAGATATTCTCAGATAAGTATTGAGTCACAAATACAATAGTCTTTTTCAGCCATATAGAGTATGCTTTAGGAGATGCATTTCATTCTTTATTTGAAAGGCAATGATGAAATCTTGTTCTAACACATTTTAAAATGCATGTATGGTGTCTTGTAGTTGGTAGAATGTTTTGGGAAACACTTGCATTGAACACGGATGTACTAATAAGTTATATTGCTTATAAATTACTAATTGCTGGAAAACACTCAGCATCCTTTAGTGTTCACTTGAAAAACCTGCAGCAAGCTTTAAGCATAGCAAAGTCTTCATTGTCGCCCATCTTGAGGTGTGGTGTGGGCTACTGTGAAGTATACTTGTGTTTATGGAGCCATCACAACTCCAGTCACTTGATATGTTGGACTTATGAAATAGAGACAATCGATTTTGTGAAATAACAGCAATATTAATTTTGAAAGTAATAGAAATTCTATAAGCCATGTAAGATTTACTTTGATTCACTATAATTAAATTATTTATATATAAATTATGATTTACTATAATTCACACAGGAGCAAGGATTTAATGTATGTTAACAGGTTGATTTGTAAGTGATGAGTTCTGGAAACTCAAATATGGCAAAATCTCAGCTGGGGAAGACTCTGAAATCAGCTTTTAGTCGGGGCTTTGCTTTCTGCCACGGCCAGAGAGATAACACCACTCTGTCAACCATTCCATAAATGTGTGCAAAGGCAAAAGAGTTAGGTGTAATGCTGACAAGTGAACTACAGTTTTTGCTCACAGAAGATTGGTCTGAATATTATTATTTTGTTGTACAATCTGGCATTAGTGTTTTGGACCAATGTGATTACCATGAAGTCATTAGGAGTTGGTGTACAGACAGTGAGGAGATTGGGACAGAGTTAATTCATTGGCATTCAAGGAAAGGGAAAAAGCCCAGCAAAATAATAATTATCAGAGTCAGAGTTAAATTCCTGTTTCTTTCCCTAGCTTGTAAGTGTGCACTCTTGAGGATAAAAAAGAAAGCAAGTGTAAGCCTTATCTTGAGAAAGTCTGCAGATAAGGGTTGGGGAACATAAAAGAAACAATAGTCCATAGTTTATGACTTTGCTTTTTACCCCCTTGAGATCAGAAAATGAGACAGAGAAGATACATCCTCCTTATCTACATAAAGTGATAGGATTGGATAGATATTCCCTAGAATATCTCAAAACTCTCAAAAAACCATTTGTTAAAAACTTAAAAGAAAAAGAAAATGTTGATATGTTAAATGAAGAGTGAATACTAGATTATGGATGAAAGAAAATCAACTATTAGATAAGCAATTCTAATGTCAGGTCAATTAACAATTTTAGGATTACAATTATTTATGAGAACAATTCTAGGAGATGAACAGGTTCAACGTGTTACAGTATCTTTTAAATATAAAAGTGCTAAGAGACTTGTAGCAGTTTGATATTATTAATTCCAAAAAGAAATATTGGATTATGTTTGTAAAGTGATCTTTTCCCCTGGGCATATTAGATTACAGTGGATTCATAGGATTACTTAATTAAGTAATTAGGTAAACCTCTTGTACCAGTAGGGCGTTGAGCCCCCACCCTTGGTGGGTGGGAACTCACAGATAAAAGACATGGCGAAGAATAGAGTTGGGGATTTTTGATATTGGAGTTTTGATGTTGGAGTTTGATGCTGAAACCTTAAGCTGGGGCCCTAGGAAGTAAGCTCACAGAGGAAAGCGAAGCAAGCCCTGGGAAGAGAGGAAACCTGAGCCCAGGAAGAAGCAAGCCCTGGGAAGAGAGGAACCCTGAAACAGAGAGAAGCAAGACCCTGAAAGGGAGGAACCCAGGAAGCCTGAACTCTCATAGACGTTGACAGCCATCATGCTCCAACATGTGAAAACAGACTTTGGTGAGGGAAGTAACTTATGCTTTATGGTCTAATATCTGTAAGCTCCTACCCAAATAAATACCTTTTATAAAAATAACTGATTTCTGGTATTTTGCATCAGCACCACTTTGGCTGACTAATACAGAATTTGGTACTGGGAGTGGGGTAGTGCATTTGCAATGACCAAAATCCTGGAACAGTTTTATAAATGGGTAAGGGATATTTTTTGAGGGAATTATGAGATGCTTGATGGTAAAGGCCTAGCTTGCTTTGAAGAGACTGTTGATAAAAATATAGATGCTAAAGAGACTTTTTATGATGCCTTAGAAGTAAATGATGAAACTAATATTGGAAACTGGAGGAAAGGTGATCTGTGTTTTAAGGCCACAGAGAACTATGCAAGATTAACTCCTGGTGTTTTATGGAAGGCAGAATTTGAAAGTGGTGAGCCTCAGCATTTAGATGAAGACATTTCCAAAGTAAATCCAGGAATTCAGCTTGGCTTCTGCTTGCAGCTTATAGCAAAATGTTAGACAAGAGAAATATGTGGAGGACTGAACTGTCAGGCACAAAGAAAACAGAAACTGATTCTGGAAATTCCAAGTCTCTGGAAATCAAGCTCCAAGATGAAGGTGCCCCATTGGAGGACTTAACTAAACTTGGAACTTGTAAATCAGGATTGAAGATGCAGTTATCTTGGAAAGACTTGTGGAAAGTCTTACTGTCTGATGGCTTGGACCCCTGCTTCTTGCATGCTAAACCAACAAGGTTTTTGAGAGAGGGGTATAAACAAAACCATTGTCAGCTTGGACTAAAAGGGACATGGGAAAAAGAGATTGAAGGAGAAGCAGTTTCAAGAGGAAAACCATGGAAGTTGAGACCTGGAATTAAGACATCACCTTGGGCCAAGAGAGGAACCCCACCCATGCGTACAGAGAGGGTGAGTTTGTTCCAGCAGTTGAAGAGGGTGGATGTTCCCACCCAATGTTCTGGGAGAGTTTTGCCACCCCAGAGTACAGAGAGGGTGGAACATATTCCTCAAGGATTTGGGTGGTTAAGGCCAGTATCCCATAGGTCTGAGAGGAGTACTCCTGTCCCCTATGGATTAGGGAAACCCAGGTGGTTGACTTGTTCCTCTGAGATAGTTGAGCCTGTGTACCAAAGGTTAGGGAGTATGTTGCCTTCACCTCTCTGTACTAGGGGGGTTAAGTCTCTAGCCCAAAGATTGGGTAAGGTGTGGCAGTCACCCCAACACTCTTGAAGGGAAAGGTCTGGAGTTTGGTCAACACACAGATGCTTGATGAGGGTGGAACCAAGAAAAAGGCTGTTGGGCAAGCCTGTGGAAAGGATGGGTTCCCATAAGGCCCCAAGGAGAAGAAACCCTCATCTTAAGAATGACTCTCAGACTTTGAAATGGAATGGAGAATGCCCTGCAGGTCTACTGAACTGTAGGGAAACTGTGACTCATGTTTCCCTCCCAATTTCTCCTTGCTGTAATGAAAATGTCTATCCTTTGTATTTCCATTTGTATAGTAGAAGCAGATGAATAGTTTTTTAAGTTTCAGAGGTTTATAGCAGACCAGACTTTTCCCAAGACAAACTGTATTTCTTTAAATTGATTGTGATATGATTTAGTACTTGCGTTGTTACTGATTTAAGTTTTGTTTTTTTTAAATATCGTAATGTCTTTTTGGAATTCAGAGGGTGGAGTGAAGCAGTTTGATATTATTGATGAATTCCAAAAAGAAATATTGGATTATGTTTGTAAACTGATCTTTTCCTCTGGACATATTAGATTATATTAGATTACATTGATTACTTAATCAAGTAAACCTCTTGTGTCAGTAGGGCATCGAGTCCCCGCCCCTTGGTGCGTAGGGACTCACAGATAAAAGACATGGCAAAGAACAGAGATGGGGGTTTTTATGTTGGAGTTTTGATATTGGAGTTTGATGCTGAAGCCTTAAGCTGGAGCCCCAGGAAGTAAACTCACAGAGGAAAGAAAAGCAAGTCTCAGGAAGAGAGGAACCCTGAGCCCAGGAAGAAGCAAAACCCTGGAAGGGAGTAACCCAGGAAGCCTGAACCCTCACAGACATCGGCAGCCATCTTGCTCCAAAACATGAAAATAGACTTTGGTAAGGAAAGTAACTTATGCTTTATGGTCTGATATCTGTAAGCTTCTATCTCAAATAAATACCCTTTATAAAAACCAACCGATTTCTGATATTTTGCATCAGCACCCCTTTGGCTGACTAATACAAGACTGCGTAGTGGAATGGCAGGATGAGGAGGCTTAATCAAAAATTGTTTGGGAGAAGTTTTACTTTTATATGGATCTATAATAATTTTGGAGCAAAATATGTTCATAAAAATAAAATAGGGCAGAAGAGCTCATGATGAAAAGCAAGCTTCTTGCTATCTTGAATTTCACAGTCCAGGGGAAACTACCTTTACTTCCAGGTCCATGCCCCAGAGGAAGCCTTTTTGATTTTAGATCATTTGATGGTTACTCCATAACTTTAAATTACCTGCTTATAATTCTTTTCCTTGATTTATGAACTTGAGATAACCAGTTTATTCTTGTCTTAGTTTGCCACACTGCTATGACAAATACCACATCATGGGTTGTCTTAAAAATAGAACTTTATTGGCTCAGTGTTTTGAGACTGGGAGAAGTTCAAACTCAAGGCCTCAGCAAAGTGATATTTTCTTTCCAAAGTCTAACATTCTGGTGCTGGCTGCCATGATGCTTGGATTCCTTGGCTTGCATCTTTGCTTCCTGTCATTATGTGGTGATAGCTTCACCTTTCACTTCCATGTTCTATTGTTTGAGCTTCTCTCTGTGGTTTTTTCTCGCTCTGGCTTCTGGTTTCTTTCTCTCTCTAAAACCTCATTCAGTTGGGCTACTCCTTAATGAAAAAGAATACCTTCAAGAGATTCTATTTACAATGGGTTCACACCCACAGAAAGGTGGATTAAGATTAAGAACATTTAAAAAAAAAATTAAAAAAGTGGAAAAAAAAATGCTAAGAACATGTCTAAATTGGGGTACATAATTCAATCTACCACAACTCTCTTTTATGAAACATGAAGGTTTTGTTAACCTATACTACCTCTGTACGCTTCCCGTCTTTCCTTCTAATGTTTTGTAATTTGATGTAATTTGTATTTTCACTATCCTACCTCTGATTCTCATTCCATCACCTTTATTCAGTGTCCAGATTCTTCTTTATGTAAGGTGACAATAACAGCACCCATTCCATCCTCTCCTTTACTTTTGCTTTCTATTTTCTACCTTCTACCTTCTTCCACCTCTAATTTTACTCTTACATCATCAAGGTTGTTAATATTTTAAATTATGTTATGCAACCATAATGAAGTTGTCTCTCCATTAATTGATAGTCAAGTTGAAAATCAATGCATAACAATAATGTCATTTTTTATTCACTACAGGGTAAAGTATGCTAAAAATTAATTTTTTTCTCCAAGGGCCCAATGTCACAATCCTTGGGCCAATTAAGAAAGGTTGATTCCGTGATCAAGTTCATATAGATTTTCTTTCCCATTGCTTAAAATTATGCTACAGTGTTCATATTTCTACTATGTATTTCCTGTACAATTATTTTCGTTTTCTTTGGAGGTTCTGAATCTATTTACCACATTCTCAAAATTTGGTCTCTTACAATCATAATAGCTGTTTTATGGAGTCGTGTTTTTTCATTGAGGTATCTCTTCTGAAACCTTCTGTCTTCCTTTCAATTAAGTACCACATTGCTTATCATCTTGAGCAATCTTTGAGTTAGGCACATCATGTTTATCCCACATCTTTCTCTTTCTGGCATTCTCCCTCTTTCTTGCCATACAGCAGTTATGCACTTCCCTTTCTATGTCAAAATAAGGAGGGATTTAGTGTTTTACAGATGGTTTTGTTGCTTTCTTTGGAAAAAAGCCTTTTTTTGTGACTTCATAGTAAGTACTGAATAGTTTGCTGCTTTGTAAATAATAATAGAGAAGTGGGTAGGGAATGGGACACAGCATTTCATGTACAGAGTTCCAATTAATCTCCCTTGTTTTCAGACCCACTGCTCATTTCTGGCTTGCATCATACCTGCCAACTCCAAGCCATAGCCTCTTTGGATTCCAGAGGGCAGAATAACTCCAACATCCTTCTCACAATCATATTCTAGACTGTAGGTTTCTCTTCTTGTTTTCATCTGTCAGCAACTTTCTTTTAGCTTTCCATTTTCCAGAAGGCTCTTAACTGCTTTTGACCTTCCTTAGCAGTCTTGCTATGCCCTTTTTTGTACTACATTTCATTTCAATAAGGTCTGGGGAAAGACACTGTTAGATAAGAATGTTCAGGATATCATCCTGAAAGAATTGATGGACCCAATGGACCTCCCAGGTGAGGGGAATGGTCTGAGCAAAGGTAGCTTATTAGGGTTAACAGGAATATGTCAACTAGGTTACCTCAAACAGAGAATGAATTAAGTGAAACTAAATTTAGGACTTGCTGATTCAAAGTTGAATCTGCCTTGAAATAGAAAAGATTGCATTTGATATGTGAGAGATGAGGGAGCAACTGCAAGTTCTTAAGCAGCTAGAGTATTATGAATATAGTTTAGCAGGTAGGTTTGATGATCAAAAAGTATGAAATTTATGAAGGTCATTTTTTGGGCAGGTTAAGGTAACAAACAAACAGTTCTTTGTGTGTGTGTGTTACATTCCATTCCATTTATTTATTAGCTAAGTTGTGAGTTTACTGAAAAATCATGCATAAAATACAGGATTCCAATTTGCCTGATTATTAATACCTTGCTAAAATTGATTAAAGCACATTTTTATAATTGTAATATTAACTATAATCCATGATTTAACTTAGGGTTCACTGTGCAGTTCTATGATTTTTTTTAACTTTCTAAAATTATAAAAATATCTTATATCAATGTTACAAGTTATTCCCTTAACACAAGATAATAACTACAATAACAGTAAATCTGCTTTGGTCCATGGTTATACTCCCTCCTTATTTTTATTTATTCATCAATACTGAGGGATTTAGGATGATGTTCACTCTGACTGCTTTAGGCTGAGAAGGGATGTAGATATTATGGGACAGAGGAAAGGAAATGTTTTGCTTGCAGTTGAAGATAGTCCTTTTTTTTGAGATGGGCCTGGTCCATCATCATCATTTTGTTAGTTGCCAGGGCTACCCTGAAGAAATGGAGAGTAGGAGTTGGCTGCAACTCTGTTGGGTTTCAGGACCTAACTAGCCAATGAAAAATCCAAAGATTTAAGTCTCTGAGAAGTATACTTAGCAGGTAAATTGAAAATGATAGGTTCAAATAAAAGAAATAGAAGAATCATGATTAGGGGAATGATAAATGAGTATAATTGTGTTATGTAGGGGAAATAGATTGTCATATATTCCCAGATAGGGTAAGGGGGTATTGATTTTATGAAGCCACGTGGCTTGCCTATGGTGTCTGGATGTCCGTAGAACCCTCATGAGCACTTTTGTTTGAGGCTTTGTTTACTGTGGCAGTTTGCAAAATCTGCTGGAGACCTGCATAATGACCTCCTAACTCACTTTGAAATCTCTTAGCCATAAAAACTCTATTTTATTTAATATTTCATACTTTTGGTCAAGGTTTTTCTCCAAATGCCTCACTGATTAATACTTGGTAATAATCCCTCAGTGCCAGGGGGGCTTATGCCTGGGAATCAAGTCCAAATTAGGGGGAATGTAGTGAGTTTATTTGAAAAATTTGGCTTAGAGAGAGGCCTCATTTGAGTAACAGGGTTTTCAGGAGGTAACTCTTAGGCATTAATTATAATTAGGCTTAGCTTCATTATTATAGAATTAAGATTCATATGTGCAAGTATTAAGATTGAGAACTTGGTTTATTGGCCTGTTTTCTTTTGTTAGGTGAGGCCTATATATTCTGGAGATTTTTGCTGTCATAATTGAGAAAGTAGCAGGACTTCCCTAGGAGGGAAATTTAATATTTTGTTAGCTACTATATGGGCTTCCATCTCTCCAGAAAATATACTGTGGCAACAGGGGTGCATTTATATACCATAGAAGTAGGCTTTAGGTGCATTTTATTCCCTTATACCACCTCATTATCAATACACTGTACTAGTGACATACCTTTGTTATAGATCTTGAAAGAGCTTTCATATATTTGTATTATTAACCACAATCCTTGGCCACCACAGAGTTCACCATGTTATACAATCCCATGTTTTATCCTCTAGCTTTCCTTCTAGCAACATATAATACCCAGAACTTCCCCTTCAACCAAGAGAACACACTTAAGCACTGTTAATTACACTCACAATGCTGTGAAACCATCACCTCAAACCATTGCAGTCAACCTAATTATAAATTCTGCACAGATTGAGCATTGGCTCACCACTCTCTACTCCCTTTCTATCTCCTGGTAACCTCTTCCAGACTCTACCTCCGTGAGTTTACTCACTAAGTTCATATCAGTGAGATCATGTAATATTGTCCTTTTGTGTTTGGTTTATTTCACTAAATATAAGGTGCTCAAGGTTCATTCATGTAGTCACAATCATCAGTACTTTATTCTTTCTTAAAGCTGAATAACATTCCCTCATATGAATATACCATATTCTGTTTGTGCATTCACCAGTTGATGGGCACTTGGGTTGCTTCCATCTTTTGGCAATTGTGAATAATGTTGCCATGAACATTGGTGTGCATATACCTGTTCATGTCCTTGCTTTCAGTTCTTCTGAGTATAGGCCTAGTAGTAGGACTGTTGGATCATATGGAAGTTCTATACTTAGCTTTCTTAGGAACCACCAAACTGTCCTCTACAGTGGCTATACTATCCTACTGTCTCACCAGCAGTGAATTTCTCCACATCCCCTCCAACACTTGTGATTTTCTGTATTTTTAATAGTAGCCAGTCTAATAGGTGTGAAATGATGTCCTATTGAAGTTTGATTTGCATTTCCTTAATGGCGATCTTTTCATGTGCTTTGTTTTTGTTTCATGTGTTTTGTTTCCTCTTTGGCAAATTGTCTATTCAAGTCTGTTGTCCCTTTTTAAATTGGATTGTTTGTCTTTTTATTGTTGAGTTGTAGGATTTCTTCATATATGTTGGATATTAGATCCTTATTGGATATGTGGATTCCAAATATTTTCTCCCATTGAGTAAGGTGCCTTTTCACTTTCTTGACGAAGTCCCTTGAAGCACAAAAGTTTTTAACTTTGAGGAGGTCAGATTTATCTCTTATTCTTTTCATTGCTCATGCTTTGGATATAGAGTTGATAAAACCATTGCCTACCACAAAATCTTGGAGATGCTTCTCTGCATTTTCTTCTAGGAGTTGTATGTTTCTCTCATATTAGGTCTTTGATCCATCTTGAGTTAATTTTTGTATAGGGCTTGAGATAGAGATACTCTTTCATTCTTTTGAATATGGGTATACAGTTTTCCCAGCACCATTTATTGAAGAGACTGTTCTGCTCTAGTTGTGTGGACTTGATAACCTTGTCAAATATCAGTTATCTCTAGATGTTTGGGTCTATTTCTGACCTCTCAAATTCATTTCTGTTCACCAATATGTCTATCTTTGTACCAATACCATGCAGTTTCAACACATATATATTACATATAACTTTGCAATATGTTTTAAATTCAGGAAGTGTGAGTCTTCCAACTTTCTTCCTTTTTAAAAGATATTTTTGGCTATTAGGGGCCCCTTACCCTTCCAAATAAATTTGATATTTGGTTTTTCCATTTCTTCAGAAAAGACTGTTGGAATTTTTAAAATTGGAATTGTGATGAATCTGTAAGTTATTTGGAGCAGAATTGACATGTTAATGATATTTAGTCTTTCAATTCATGAACATGGAATGTCCTTCCATTTATTTAGGTCTTCTGTGATTTATTTTAGCAATGTTGTGTAGTTTTTTGTGTACAAGTCCTTTGTATCCATAGTTAAATTTATTCTTAGATGTTTGATTCGTTTAGCTACTATTGTAAATGGAATTTTTTTCTGGATTTCCTCCTTAGATTTCTCATTACTAGTAACAGAAACTAGTTTTTGTGAGTGGGTCTTATATCCTGCCACTTGCTGAACTCATTTATTAGTGCTAGTAGTTTTAAAAAAAATGTTTATTTTTTTTTAAGATACACAGATCACAAAAAATGTTACATTAAAAAATATGAGGTTCCTATATACTACCCCCATCCCCCATTCCTCCCACATCAGAAATTTCTTTCATCATTGTGGTGTATTCATTGCATTTGGTGAATACATTTTGGAGCATTGCTGTACTGCATGGCTTATAGTTTATTTGCATTGTAGTTTACACTCTCCCCCAGTACTTTCAGTGGGTTATGGCAGGATATATAATGTCCAGCATCTGTCCCTGCAATATTATTTAGGACAACTTCAAGTCCTGAAAATGCTCCCACATTACATCTCTTCTTTCCTCTCCCTGCCCTCAGCAACTACCATGACTGCTTTCTCCGTACCAATGCTACAGTTTCTTCTATTACTAGTCACAGTAGTTCTATAGCAGAATACCAGTAAGTCCACTCTAATCCATATTTTATTCCTCCATCCTGTAGACCCTGGGGTGCTGATGTCCATTCCACCTCTATATTGAGAGGGGGCTTAGATCCCACATGGTTGATGGATGCGATTTTCCTGCTTGCAGTTGTAGGCACTCTTGGTTCCCTGGTGTGGTGGTTGACCACCTTCACCTCCTTGTTAGCTTGTGCTAGTAGTTTTTGTTGTAGAATTTTTTGAACTTTATATAGAATCATGTTGTCTGCAAATAGTGAAAGTTTTTCTTCTTTCTTTCCAATTTGGATGCCTTTTATTTCTTATTTTTGCCTAATTGTTCAAGCCCAAACTTTTAACATAATGTTTAATAAGAGTGATGATAGTGGGCAGTCTTGTCTTGTTCCATATTTTAGAGGAAAAGCTTTTTGTTTTTCACCATTGAGTATGATATTAACTGTGGGTTTTTCATATATGCCCTTTATCACGTTGAGGAATTTTCCTTCTATTCCTATCTTTCAAATTGTTTATTTTATTTTATCAAGAAAGCATGCTGGATTTTGTCAAATGCCCTTTCTACATTGTAAAAGATGACTATATAATTTTTTCCTTAGTTTTGTTAAAGTGGTGTATTACATCAGTCGATTTTCCTGTGCTGAACCATCCTTGCAGACATGGGATAAAACCCTGATCATTGTGTGTAATTCATTTAATGTGTTGTTGCATTTGATTTGCAAGTATTTTGTTGAGGATTTTGCAGATAATTTCATTAGAGAGATTAGTTTGTAATTTTCTTTTCTTATAGCATCTTTATTTGGCTTTGGTATTAGGGTGATGTTGGCTTTATAGAATGAGTTAGGTATTATTCTCTCCTCTTTAAATTTTTTGGAAGAATTTGAGGAGCATTGGTGTTAGTTTTTTTTTTTTTCTCTCCCATAATGATGGTAGAATTCACCTGTGAAACAGCCTGGTCCTGGGCTTTACTTTTTTGGGAAGTTTTTGATGACAGAGTCAATCTCATTATTTGTGATTGGTCTATTGAGGTCTTCTTTCTCTTTTTCCTCAATATAGGTTGTTTGTTTATTTCCTAGAAATTCTTCCATTTCATATAAGTTGTCCAAATCCTGGCATGGTAGTTTTCAATGTATCCTCTTACAATCTTTCTTATTTCTGTGGGATCAGTGCTGATGTCCTGTCTCTTGTTTCTGGTTATCTTTATTTGCATCTTTTCTCCTTTTTGCTTTGTCAGTCTAGCTAAGGGTTTGACAATTTTATTTTTTTTATATTTTTTTATTTTTATAATTTTTATTTTTATTTATTTATTTTTTAAAATTATTTATTTATTTTTTTAAAAATTACATAAAAAAAAAATATGAGGTCCCATTCAACCCCACCGCCCCCGCCCCCCACTCCCTCCACAGCAACACTCTCTCCCATCATCATGACACATCCATTGCACCTGGTAAGTTCATCTCTGAGCATCACTGCACCCCATAGTCAATGGTCCACATCATAGCCCAGACTCTCTCACGTTCCATCCAGTGGGCCCTGGGGGGATCTACAGTGTCCCGTAATTGTCCGTGAAGCACCACCCAGGACAACTCCACGTCCCGAAAACGCCTCCACATCTCATCTCTTCCTCCCGTTCCCCACACCCAGCAGCCCCCATGGCTACCGTTCCCACACCCATTCCACATTTTCTCTGTGGACATTGGATTGGTTGTGTCCATTGCACACCTATGTCAAGTGAGGGCTTAGATTCCACATGGTTACTGGATGCACTCCTCCCGCTTCTAGTTGTAGACACTCTAGGCTCCATGTTGTGGTGGTTGACCTTCTTCAACTCCATGTTAGCTGAGTGGAATAAGTCCAATAAGTCAAAGTGTAGGAGCTGAAGTCTGTTGAGGCTCTGGGCCTGGGTGTCATATTATCAGTCCAGAGATTCAATGACAATTTTATTGATGTTTTCAAAGAACCAGCTTTGGTTCTTTGTTAATTGAAAGTGTTAATTCTCTTACTTTTTAAAAATTCTCAATTTCATTTATTTCTGCTCTAAGCTTTATTTCTTTCCTTCTGCTTGCTTTGAGATTAGTTTGCTGTTCTTTTTCTAGTTCCTCCAGGCATGCAGTTACGTCTTTGTTAACTCTTTTCTTCTTTTTAAATATAAGTGTTTAAGGCTGTGTCTCTTTCAGCACTGCCTTTCTGCACCCCACAAGATTTTTTATTTTTTATATTTTTTTGTTTCTTCTTTCTTTCTTTTTTCTTTTTTTTTTGTTATTTTTTTTCTTTCCACAAGTTTTGATATGTTGTGTTCACCTTGAGATACTTGCTGATTTCTCTTGCAATTTCCTCCTTGACCCACTGATTATTTAAGAATGTGTTAACTTCCGTATGTTTTTATATTTTCCAGTTGGCCACCTCTTACTGATTTTCAGCTTCATTCCATTGTGGTCAGAGAAATTACTTTGTATAATTTCAGTCTTTCTAAATTCATTGAGACTTGTTCTATAACCTAACATATGGTCTATCCTGGAGAAAGATCCATGAGCACTCAAGAAGAATTTTTTGGGCCAGTGTTCTGTTGTGTTTATGTCTGTTAGATCTAATTCCTTTATCATATTAGTTACTATTGTGTTTCTTTATTGGTCTTCTGTCTAGAGGTTCTGTCTTTTGCTGAGAGTGGTGTATTGAAGTCCCCCACTATTATGGTAGAGACATCTGTTCCTCCCCTCAGTTTTGCCAGTGTTTTGACTCATGTATTTTGGGGTTCCCTGGTTAGGTGCATAAATATTTATGATTGTTCTTTCTTCTTAGTAGATTGCCCCTTTTTTTAATATAGTGTCCTTTTTTGGTCTCTTAAAACAGTTTGCATTTAGTCCATTTTGCCCAATATTAGTAAAACTACCTCAGTTCTTTTTTGGCTACTGTTTGTGTGGAAAATTGCTTTCCAGCCCTTCACTTTTACCCTATTTGTATCCTTTGGTCTAAGGTGAGTCTCTTATAGATGGATCATAATTTTTATATCCATTCTGCCATTCTGTGTCTCTTAATTGGTGAGTTTAATCCATAAATATTCAATATTGTTACTGTAAGCAGTACTTACTTCAACTATTTATCTTCAAGCTTTTATATATCATATCTTATTTTTGTTCCTCTTTTTACATTTTAGTTACTATTTTAGCTTGCCGAAAGACTACTGAAACAAAGTACCAGAAATAGTTTGTTTTTTATAAAGGGGTTCTATATGGTGTAAAAGCTTACAGTTCCACAGCTCTGAAAAGTCCACACTGAGACACCATCAGAAATGCTTTCTCACTGAAGTCAGTTACCATGTGTTGAAGCAAGATGGCCACCGATCTCTGCCGAGGTTGGAGCTCAGCTGAGGGCAACTAGGTATAGGACCTGTCTCTTTCTAGTTCTCCAAATCAATCTCAGCTGTTCTCCTTTCTTCCTGAGTTCAACTGTAATTTATCAGGCATATAGCAGGGTTTGTCTCCTCTTCAGCTTCTCCATAGGCCCAGACTCTTGGGGCTTCAGGCTTAAGTAAACCTCTAGCCCTCTCTCTTACATGGGGGCTTCTATTCTGTCTTTCTGTTTTCATTTATATCAGCCACATTAAGGGGGTGCAGTCTCAACTTGAGTCACACCTCACTGATGTAGTCCAATCAAAAGCCCTAAAGTGACCTTATGAAGTAATCTAATCAAACACCCCTCAACTGAATTTAGTGCAATCAAAGGGAATCACACCCAGAGGAATAGATTAGTTTACAAACATGATCTTTCTCTTTTTGGGATTCATAAAATAATCTCAAACTACCACAATTTCCCTTTCTGATAATCTTCCTTTCTGTACTCTCCTCCAAGCCTTTCTTTTCTGTATTTTCCTTTTGGCCTGAAGAATTCCTTTTAGTATTTTTTGTAGGGCAGGACTCTTGTTGACAAATTCTCTCAATTTCTGTTTATTAGTGAATATTTTAATCTCTTCCTCATTTTGGAAGGACAACTTTGCTCTATACAGAA
Source organism: Dasypus novemcinctus (assembly GCF_030445035.2). NCBI lineage: Eukaryota > Metazoa > Chordata > Mammalia > Cingulata > Dasypodidae > Dasypus > Dasypus novemcinctus. The sequence continues at coordinate 76,531,911 of NC_080678.1, read as the reverse complement.
TTCATGGCTGGCAGTTTTTTATCTATCTGTACTTTAAATATGTCATACCATTGCCTCCTTGCCTCCATGGTTTCAGATGAGAAATCAGCACTTAATCTTATTGTGAATCCCTTATATGAGATGACTCTCTTTTGCTGTTTTTAGAATTCTATCTTTATCTTTGGTATTTGACAAGATCTGATTAATAAGCATTTCAGGGTAGTTCTGTTAGGATTTATTCTGTTTTTGAGTACACTGCACTTCCTGGATATGTATATTCAGGTACCTCATAAAGTTGGAGAATTTTTGGCCATTATTTCTTTAAACACTCCTTCTACCCCTTTTCCCTTGTCTTCTCCCTCTGGGACACTAATAACGCATATACTTTTGTGTTTTATGCTATCATTCAATTCCCTAAGTTCCAGCTCAATTTTTCCTTTTTTTCCCCTCTTTACCCATTCATATATCTGTGTGATTTTGGATACCCTATTTTCTAATTTGCTACTTCTTTCCACTGCCTATTCAAATCTGCTGTTGTGTGGTTCTGTTGTATTTTTGATTTCTTCTATTGTGCCTTTCACTACCATAAGATCTATTATTTCCATATGTAGGTTTACAATTTCTTCTGTATGCTCACCCAGTATCTTCATACTTTATTTCTTCCTTCATTGCCTTGAACAGATTTAGGGGATTTCTGTGGACATCTTTGATCAGTTGTTCCAAATTCTGTGTCTCTTCCTGCTTTTTAATTTGTTTTTTTTTTCATTTAAGATTTAGGAATTTGTGTCCTCTTTCTTATTTTCTTCACTAGTCTAGCTAAAGTTTTGTAAATTTTATTGATTTTTTCGAAGAACCCATTTTGGTTTTGTTGATTCCATTTTTAAAAATTCTCTATTTCATTGTCTCCACTCTAATATTTGTAATTTCCTTCTTTCTACTTTCTTTGGGTTTAAATTGCTGTTCTTTTTCTAGCTCTTTCAGTTCTGAGGTTGGGTCTCTGATTTGAAGTCTTTCTTATTTTTTAATGTAAGCATTTAGAACTATAAATTTCCTTCTTGGCACTGTTTTACTGTATCTCATAGGTTTTGGCATGTCATATTTTCTTTTTCATTTGCCTCAAGTTGTTTCCTAACTTCTTTTGTGATTTTTCTCTTTAATCCGTTGACTGTTTAGAATAAATTTCCTCATATTTGCAATTTTTCCATTTCTTCCTCTGTTATTGACTCCTAGTTACATTGTATTGTGGTCTGAGAAGATATATTGTATGATTTCAATATTTTTGAATTTATTTATACTTGTTTTGTGTTCTAAGATATGGTCTGTTCTGGAGAATGTTTCTTATGCTCTTGAAAAGAATGTGTATTCTATTGTAGTTGGGTAAAGTGTTCTATTTTTGCTATTTAAAATTTTTTTTTTCTTTATTACAGAAGTCATGGGCTTACAAAACCATTGTTCCTAAAATACAAGATTCCCATATACCACCTGTAGCTGTTTGATATGGTTATGAATTCCAAAAATAGATATTGGATTATTCTTGTAATCTAATCTGTACCGGGGCATGATTGAGTTATGATTAGGGCTTTGAGTCCCCACCCACCAAGGGGTGGAGACTCACAGATAAAGGCATGGCAAAGAACAGAGATGAGAGTTTCTGATGTTGGAGTTTTGATGTTGGAATTTGATGCTGAAGACTTAAGCCGGAACCCCAGGAAGTTAGCACACAGAGGAAAGAGAAGCAAGCCCCTGGAAGAAAGGAACCTTGAACTCAGAGAAAAGCAAGTCCCAGGAACATAGGAACCCAGGAAGCCTGAACCCTGCAGACATCGGCAGCCATCTTGCTCCAAATAGACTTTGGTGAGGGAAGTAACTTATGCTTTATGGCTTGGTGTCTGCAAGCTTCAACCCCAAATAAATACCCTTTATAAAAACCAACCAATTTCTGGTATTTTGCATCAGCACTCCTTTGGCTTACTAATAAACCACTCTTCTATTAATAACTAGCATTGGCGTATAACATTTGTTACAATTGATGATAGCACATTTTTATAGTTGTACTATTAACTATAGTCCATGGTGGGTAAAGTGTTCTTTATATGTCTGTTAGGTCTACTTGGTTTAGAGTATTGTTCAAGTCTTGTATTTATTTATTGATCTTCTGTCTGGTTGTTCTCTCCATTATTGAAAGTTGTATATTAAAGTCTCCTACTATTAATGTAGATCTTTTTCTTCAAATCCCTCAGTATGTGCTTCATATATTTTGGGGCTCTGCTGATAGTTGCTTATATATTTGTTATTATTACCTCTTCCTTTTTTTTTTTTTAAACAAGTCAGTTTTATTGATACATATTAATAAAGCATACAGTTCATCCAAAGTATGGTCAATGGTATTTGTTATAATCACATAGTTGTGCATTCATCACTTCAGTCATTATTAGAGCATTTTCATTATTTCAATAAAAATAATAATAATAAACAAAAAACCAGACAAGAAAATTCCTTACCTCTCAATCTCTCTATGCTTCCCCCACTGTACATAGCTGCTGTTTCTGACTGTTCTATCCAACATATATAATCAGTAGCTTTTAGTATAATCACAATGTTGTACATTCATCATCTCAAAAGTTCTAGAACAATTTCATTACTCCAAAAAGAAAGGCTCCAAATACCTTAGCATTCTTTCCTCAGACCTGCATAACTAATCTCCTTTCATCTTTATAAATTGATTTATATTTACATTATATATAAATAGAATCATACAATATGTAGTACTCTGTGTTTTGTCTCCTTCACTTAGTATTTTTTTTTTTGGCCTGCTATTAACATTGTTGCAGTATTAACTTACATTTGTTCAGCTTCAAAGAAAAATGGTCTCATATACGCAATTCTTCTCATATTCATATTTCACATAATATATTTATATTACACATAATGTATTTAGTTCATAATAGGGCAATCATGAAGTATTTTTCCTTTTGTGTCTGGCTTGCTTCACTCAGCATAATGTCCTCCAGGTTCATTCATGTTGTCATGTTTGACAATTTCATTTCATCTTCCTGTTGCATAATATTCTATTGTGTGTATACTTTTCAATTTGTTGATCCATTCATCAGTTGATGGACATCGGGGTTGTTTCCAACTTTTGACTATCATGAATAATACTGCAATTAACATTGGTGTACAGATAATTATTTGTGTCACTGCTGTCAGTTCTTCTGGGTATATACCTAGCAATGGTATTGCTGGATCCCATGGCAAGTCTATATTCAACTTCCTTAGGAATTGCCAGACAGTCCTCCACAGTGGCCATACCATTCTTCATTCCCACCAACTGTGAATAAATGTTCCACATCCTCTCCAATAGTTACAGTTTTCCTACCTTTTTTTTTTTTTGTAAAGATTTATTTATTTATTTAATTCACCCCCTCCCCCGGTTGTAAGTTCTCTGTGTCTATTTACTGTGTCTTGTTTCTTTGTCCGCTTCTGTTGTCGTCAGCGGCACGGGAAGTGTGGGCGGCGCCATTCCTGGGCAGGCTGCACTTTCTTTTGCGCTGGGCGGCTCTCCTTACGGGGTGCACTCCTTGTGCATGGGGCTCCCCTACGCGGGGGACACCCCTGCATGACAGGGCACTCCTTGCACGCATCAGCACTGCGCATGGGCCAGCTCCACATGGGTCAAGGAGGCCGGGGGTTTGAACTGCGGACCTCCCATGTGGTAGACGGATGCCCTAACCACTGGGCCAAGTCCGTTTCCCTTTCCTACTTTTTATATGATATCTCATTGTAGTTTTGGTTTGCATTTCCCTAATTGCTAGTGCTGATGAACATTTTTTCATTTGTTTCTTCACCATTTGTAATTCTTCTTTGGACAGTTGTCTTTTCAAGTCTTTTGCCCAATATTTTAATTGGATACTTTGTCTTTTATTGTTGAGTTATATCTTCCTTTTTATTTAACTCTTTTATCAGTAAATAATAACCCTGTCTCTGTCCCTCATAACAGTTTTGACTTAAAGTCTATTTTATGTGATATTAGTATGGCCACCCCAGCTCTCTTTTTGTTACTAGTTGCATGGGATATTTTTCCGTCCTTTCACTTTCAATCTGCTTATGTCTTGGATTTAAGATGAGTAGACAGCTTGTAGTTGGGTCATACTTTTTGTGCAGTCTGTCAATCTCTACCTTTTGACTGGAGAGTTTAATCCATTTACCTTTAAAGTCACTACTGATAATGTAGGGCTTTCTTCTGCCATTTCACTATTTATTGTTTGTAATGCTTATGCCATATTTTTTTCATTCATCAGTTCTTCCATTAATGCCTACTTTCATATTTATTTGACTTTTTGTATTGTCCAACATTGAGTTCCTTCTCATTTCTATCTGGATAAATATTTCATATATATTGTTTGTGGCTATCATGGGGCTAACATTTAATATCCTCAATAAATAGCAATTATATTGGATTTGATACCACATTGACTTCAATAGCATATGCATACATTGCTTCTAGACCCTTCTGTACCTTGCTGTTTTTTGTACTTCTTACAAATTGTATCTGTGTACATTTTATGTCTAAAATCATACATTTATCATTACCTTTATGCATTTTCATTTTAGCACTTGTTGGAAGTAAAACATGGAGAAACATACCAAAAAATACAATATAATATTACTCTTTTATAATACCCAAGTAGTTGCCTTTACTGGAGGTCTTGATTTCTTTATGCCACTTTGAACCGCTGTCTAGTGTCCTTTCTTTTCACTCTAAAGAACTTCTGATAGTATTACTTGTCTTACAGATCTAGTGGTGATGAACTCCCTGTTTTTGTTTATCTGAGAATGTCTTAAATCACTCCCTTATTTTTGAAAGAAAGTCTTACTGGATGTAAAATTCTTGGCTGGCAGTTACTTTATTTCAGCACTTTACATATTTCATCCCATTGCCTTGCCTTCATGTTTTCTGATGAGAACCAGCAATTAATCTAGTTGGGATGCTATCATATATAACATGTTGCTTTTTCTTTTGCAGCTTTTGAACTATCTCCTTGTCTTTTGCACCTGACAATTTGATCGTATGTGATGGGATGTTTTTTTCCTTCATGTTTGCTCTGTTTGGTGTTCTTTGGGCTTCTTGAATGTACATATTCATGCCTTTTGCTAAGTTTGAAAAGTTTTCTGTTATTATTTCTTTGAATATTCTTTTTGCCCCTTTCTCTATTTCTTCTCCTTCTGGGATTCACATTATGCATATATTGGTAAGCTTGATGGTATCCCACAGGTCTCTTAGGCACTGTTGACTTTTTCAATTTTTTTATCTTTCTTCTCTTCAACGTGACTCATTTAAGTTATCTCAAATGAGTTTACTGATGTTTTTTCTTCAGCCAATTCCAATCTCTTGTTGAAATCCTCTAGGGAATTTTTCATTTCAGATATTGTGATCTTCAACTCCAGTATTTCTGTTTGGTGCTTTTAAATATTTCCATCTCTTTAATGAGATTATCTTATTGTTCATTTATTGCTTTTGTGATATCCTTTATTTCTTTCTCTGTGTTTTCGTTTATCTCCTTAAGTATGTTGAGGGTTATTTCTTTAAAGTCCTGTTTGCTATATCCAAAGTCTGGTTTTCTTTACTGATGGTTTCTGGATGTTTATCTTGTTCCTTTGGATGATCCATCATTTCCTGTTCCTTTGTTTGTCTTGTAACCTTTTGTTGCACACTTTATATTTTACTGTTTCAAAATGTTAACTCTGGGGTTCATTCTCTAAAATACCTGTTTCTTGAGTTCATAACCACCTGGTGATATGACAGAGGCTTTTTTGAGTGTCAGTCCTCCTATTAGGAAAGTTTGCCCAAGGCAAAAGCAAAGTGCTGGGTTCTCCCCATCTTTTCTGCGCTTCTGTCTTGTGCTGGGCTTGGACTTGCTATTGACTTTAGGAGTTCCTTTGTATACCGGAGTTTGAATGCCTCCTCTATTTCCCAGGAGACAAACCTTCTCCCTTTCCTGGGTGTTCCACTGCAGTATTTGAAGCAGGTAAACCTTTGCCCCAGGCTATCTGCCTCAATTGTTTCTTACACTGCTTTCCTAGTTTCAAGATGCTTTTGCCTGGAGGGAAAATTCTGGGAGGCCTGGCATGCTGGAGAGTGTTTTCCAAGTCACTCTTTCTCTGCAAGAAGATCAGGGACCCACAAAGGGAGTCCCAAATTGCCCCAGGGAGGGGATTAGGGAGAGTTCAGGAAGCACAGCAGGAGCTTTTTCCATAGCTCCCCCAAACTGCAACTACTTTATCTACTTATCAAATGTAGTCCTGCAAATGTCCTCTGCAGTTCTGAGGAAGTGGACCTTCTTTAAGTCTCCCCTTCCATCTTTGGGGTGAGCTGGAACAATGCATATCCTCAGAACCAGTCCCCATAGTGAGCCAAAGTAGCGAATCAAAAACTGTATCAGCGATACAACGGAATCTTGGGGAAGTGGATTTTTATGTCCCTTCTTGGCATTAGCAAGCTATACCAAGTGTCAGAGCCCACTGCTGCCTGCAGCAAGAGTAGGGAATGGGTGCCATTAACTGTTGCACAGAGAGAGCAATTTACTGGTATTTACTCTAATGTATTAGCTTCTTTCTCCTGCTCTTCCCTGGATGTTGTAGAATGTTCTACTGGACTTCCAAATTTTAAAAGAGTTGATTTGGACACTTTCTGTGTGGTTAATAGTTGTTCTGGTGGAGGGACTGATTCCTGAAACTATCTACTCTTCCACCTTCCTATAATCCTCAGCAAATGTTCCTTTACTTTCACATTTCTGGTTTAATTTCAAGCCTTGACCTTGAGAGTCTTTTAATCTAAGTATAAAGGAATTATTTAAAGTACTGGGAATCTTTTAAACTGTTTAAATAGCCACATATAAAAAATAATGAGAGGAGACAATATGGTGTAGTAGTTAAGAGCTTTCCCTAGCTTCTGTACTATAATGAAACCTACCACTGGAACTGTAGTATTACAAGTTCTTATTTCCATGAATGATACATAGTAAACTCTCAATAATTAGTAATTATTGTAACAGTGCTTCTTTACATTTGTATAGTCTCATGCTTTTCAAAACTGTTTGACATATATCAACTGATGTGATCTTTATAAAATTCCGTGTGAGGAAATAATATATATATTAATAACTAATTTTAAGAGTAATAAAGTTGAAAGTAAGAATTAAGAGAGTGAGACAGGGAAAAATATGCCAAATATCTACAGTTCTTTAGTTAAAGTGTTTTAAGCAGTTTTAAGCAGTATCTATAACAATACTGCAGAGACTGGAAAGATTAAAAGCACATTTTCCAAACTCTTTTGAAACCTGAGATGTGGCCCAAGTTCTAACAGAAAGAAACATACCTGTAAGACTTGGAAGGAGGAAGTAAACCACACAGGAGTAGCCACTCATGGACAGATAGGTTCTTCTTGCCATCTAGCAGCAGAAGCATTTTGTTCTTTGTGGCAGTTCTGGCAGAGATTCTGAAGTCCAGTCCTTGGTATCATAGGTGGGTGATGGCTGTCTTGGGGTTTCCACTAAAATAGAACTGTGATGAGACTGTAAGTTTCTCTTGGCTGATGTTGTTCCTGGCTGAGTGGCATTCAACCTGGATTTTCTGGGCCTTGTGTAAAATATGAAAGTGATTTATGACCCTGAACAAATTCCTTTCCCTTTAAATTATCTAGTGTGTATTCTGCTATTTGCAGCTAAGACCTCTATTAGATATGCACACTTAGACCAGATCTGTCTCTCAGGAACAGGCTCAAATTAATCAAGATCATGAACCTGAGATGTAAAATCAGAACCGATTTCTAATTTCTAATGAAAATAAAGTTATATGCAGAAAAAAAATACATTCAAATATCAGTATGTTCTCCCATTGTAGGCAGATCATCATAGATATCATAAATAATAACCAGAAGATTGCTTAGTGAGCCTTGAAATAGAACAAAGAAGCTAGATCAATTGAATGTTTAATGGTGTAAAGTTAAAAATCATTCTGTCATTTCTCTAGCCATACTCTTATAATATTCAAAGGGGTTATAATATTCAAAGTTTATTATATAGAGTTCTTTCTCTATTGGAAAGTGGGTGAACATCATCAACTTCTGTGATTCTCTTTTTTCCATGGTTGATAAAATCACTTTTTGATTAACAAAAACTTTCATTAGATATGCTAATACTTTTAATCAATTTGTAACCAAGTTTAGCCATAGACTACAGCCTGGGATCCATTTTATTTCTGTAAGTGACTGGTTATTTGACCATAGCAAGATAGCTCATCACTATTATGTTCTGGGATGTCCTACCTCTTTTGAGTATGTTTCTTCTTCAATCCATTGTGTATGTAATGAGTGCAGAGTCTAATCCTTAGAGGGTAATCTTTCCCATATTTTCTAATGCTGCTCCCCAAATGTTGCTAATAACTAGCAACTAGGTCTCTTACCAAACTACTGTTATATCTCCCACACCAGTAAGAGACACTTTGGGATGTTCTGTTTTAGCTGGTCACCCAAGGTATTTCTCTAGAATCGGAATTTATCAACTCATTTGTGTCCCCATATCAGTGAAAATGTACTGTCATAGAACAAGATAAGTTTCTGGCAGTGAAAGGGAACTGGTGCTAAAGAAAATGGCATTAAAAAAGAGCTACAGAAAGAAAATTTTAAGGAAGACTTCAAAATAGTATTGCATGAAAGTTGCAGTCACTATTCTAAATTGGCTCAAGGATTTAGTCAGTCCTGGGCTAACCACAGGTAACTAGAAAAACCATAAGAAACTGTAACATTAGGAATGATTATACTTACATATTCATGGATATTAAACATCAAATGAATCTTTGAGTTGCTAGATTGTATTCTTGAATGTTATTCATATCCTTATCTCTGTGCTAGCATATTATACAAGATGATATTTAGTTCTTGCTTTTGTTTGCTTTTTGACACTAGAGGTTCTCAATAAGATTTGCTATTTTATCTTCCTCCCCAAATACTCACAACTTATACTTACAGTCCAAAAGAAGGAATAAATAATTCTTTTTTTCCTCTTTATTTGTTTACCTATACACTCTTTCTCCCTGCATTCCAAAATCTTTCATTGCTCCTTCTTTGGCCCAATATTTTGACTTTTCCTTTCTTTTTTAGCCCATGGCATTTACCTGGTTCAATAAATATTATTTTTAACCATTCCTGGGGAGAGGTATTTGGAATTAAGAGGCACTATTATCATCTACTGGCTACTGACAATTGAATCCCTAAAATCGTGTTGCTGATAGCAAGGGGTTCATGGTAGACTGAGAAAGGAAGGTTTGCTGGGTTCCAGAGTTAAGAAATTGTTCTCAAAATTTCATGAGAATAGCTTTGATTTTAGGATGACAAATCTTCACATAAAAGAATATAAAATATTAATACAGCAGTGAGAACATTTTGCCTTTTAAGAACTCTGCATTTATCTAGTACTTTTCTCTTGTGTACCAAAGACTTTCACCGGTTTTTCTTGTTGTTTTTCTATAATCATTGGGTTTGAATAAAAAAGAAATTGATACAGAAAAATTATGTGACTTGCTTAAAGTATCATAGAAAGGTAATGCAAAAGCTGGGTGAATTGGTTTTCGACTCCTACCATACAGTCCTTCACTATTATATTTTGGAACTGAGAAGAAAATTCATACTTCCTTTTGGTATTATGTTGTGAGCATTATTTGAAACTCGTTGACCTTTCTTCAGGGAACCATTTAACTGAGGCATATGGAAAATTCCTGGGATGCTAAAATAATTAGATATATAAATACCAAAGCCAAAAGAATGCTGTTTCAAAGAAGGAAGTATAATTAATTACAGGAGATATAATTAACATCTTTTGATAAGCAGACAGATTTGAGGATTGCTTTGGTCCATTCTTTGTTCTATTTCAGTAGGTGGGAATCAATAAGTTCTTATAAAATTAAATTAAAAATTAATTTTAAAAGATACCCAGGGAATTTATGAAATTCTTCATGTTTAAGCCTCAGTATAGATCTTGTCCCATTCTGTATCAAAAGTCAGTCAGCCCTGCTATTTTCCAAGCCTGTTTGCATCTCCTCATGAATTTGACTGGTAGGTGGCTCTATGCTTATAAAACATGTTAAGCCCCCTGAGAGAGAATGTGGGACATGACAATAAAAAGCTACAGGACCATTAATTTAAACCTGAAAGAAAGTTGTGAAAAGAGAGTACCAGAGCTCCAGAAGACAAGAGTAAAAAAATTTTTATTCACTAATGGTGCCTGGATGTCTCTGGACCTTGGCCTTCAGATAATGAAGTAATTCATGAAGAGAGGAGTTTTGAATAAATAAGAACAAATTAAAAAATGAATAGTGACTAGCAAAGTAGGAGGGATAAAAAAAGGTTTGGATGATATTTGGAGATTTGGAAAGGTTTAGGGAAAAATAAATAATCTGTAGATTTAGAGGCAGTTATGGTTTAAGTAAGTGACAGAGGAATTAGACATATAAGACAAAAAAAAGAACTAATTTGTTTTTTCAAATGTGAACTTAAATGATATAATCACAAAGTTAGAAAGTAAGAATAATGACAAGTATAATAGAATAGAAAAAGAAATAGAACAGAAAAAGAGAGTAAAGAGAACGGAAGCAAAAATTTTAATTTAATAAAAAAGTTTATGTATTCATACAAGATTATAATATTTACTTAGTATACTGACATTCCTATTAATGAGTGATCACTTGAAAGACAACTTAAAAATTACTTATCTTACAGTGTTTTACCCCCAACAATTGATTATAAAGTAAATAGAATTTTTAGTCATACTCCTTCTGTAGTGCTTCATGTTCTTAACTGCAATGTTCACACAGATACACAAGTTGTATTACTTTAGAAAAAGATTAGAAAAATGCAGAAGTATACATATATGCATATATATCTATATGAATGATTTAGAGAGAAGAAAAATTTCCCTAAATATTGCTTATTTCAATCATTAATAATATATTAAGAAATTTATATGCATAAAATAAAATTCAAATGTTCATTAATTTTTGCATGATTTGGACTATGCAAAGAACATTGTACAAAATCATTGCTGATTCAATACCTTGCTGTTTTTCATGTAGTTCACCATAAGGATGGTATTTTAATTAAGTAATTATTAATAAAAGTTGTGGAGTTTATACTGATGTTATTATAGCTATGTCTACACTTGTGACTTGATGCTATTTGAATAGTTGAAAGTGGAAAATTTGTATGAAAACAATTATTTAGTATCCTGAATGCAAAGCAATTTGTGGGTGTGAGATAATCCAAGTAGATGCCATCATGTCATATAGAAAGTGGATATTTACATAAATGAGGATGAAAAATACATGCAGTAAACTGTAGGAAGTCTAACACACACAACTAGTAGAGCACTTAATGCAAACTGGGCCCTCAGGAAATGGTAATGACTAGCCTACTGAATATTTTAATGTTGAAGGAGTCATGAAAAATGTGTGTTTTTGAAGAGAAAAGTCACGAGGGAGTGAAACAAGGATGATAAACATGGGTTTTTACTGATACTGTTATTTATTTTTATTACCAAACTGCAAATGGATATTCCTTTGACTCTGTTTGCTTTTTTGGTCATTTGTAGCAGCACCACACCTTTCTTTTTAAGGGCAAATTTTTGAAATGATATAGTATTTTAGCAATCATTTAAGGCTTAGTCCATAAAACATATACTTATTGAGTGCCTACCATGTTCCCAGGTTCAGTAGTAAGTAAGCGTTTCAAATACAATCAACATTATCATTATATCTACCTTTCTAAACAGCTTAATTGAGATATAATTTGTATATAATAAAATTCACCCTTACAGTTCAGTGCTTTTTAGAATATTTACGTAGTCATGCAACCATCCCCACCATTTAATTTTAGAACATTTCTGTTTTACCAGAAAGATCTCATGTATCCATTGGCAGTCAATTCCTGTTCCCACCTGAGGCTACAACTAATTTACTTTCTGTCTCTATAAATTTTCCTTTTCTGAACTTTTCATTAAATGGAATCATAACCTATATATTCTTTTGTATCTCACATCTTTCCCTGAACATAATGTTTTTGAGGTTTACTATGTTGTTTGAATCAGTAATTAGTTCCTTTTTATTGGCTGAAGGGTACTCCATTGTATGGATATACCACTTTTTTTTTTTTCATTTCCAGTAAGAATTTTATTAGGGATTGCACTGTATCTGTAAACCAATTGGGGTAGTATTACCATCTTAACAATATTGCAATATTAAGTCTTTTGACCCATGAACATGGGGTGTCTTTCCATTTTTTTAACTCATATTTAATTTCTTTCAGCATTTTGCAGTTTTCATTGCACCAGTCTTAGATACCTCTTTTGTTATATTCATTATTAAATACTTTATTATTTTGATGCCATTATGAATGGAATGTTTTTACTTTTGTAATAGTTTAGAATTCTGTTTATCTCTACTACATTTCTATGCTCCTTTTGCATTTAACTCTGTGCCTTCAATCTGTACAATGAACCAGCTTGACTTCCTTGAGAGTTCTGCATGGGCTAAGACTGTAAAATCTAAAATTAATTCTATAATTTCTACATAAGGAACACAATCACCTGGGCCAAATTTGACCTTACTGATCAACAGCCATACTGCTCTGAATGAGGTGGCATTTGAAAGAATAAATTTGCTAGACATTTATTGCTCTGATCACAGCTGTGGGACTTGAATTTCTACAAGGTGAAGGCTGACTTCTGCTTAATTACTTAACCTTCTCATGAGTGAAGCTTCGTTAAGGTTGATTGTGGGAATTGGTAATCTTACTTTAAAATGATTGAGCTTGCTTCAGTATAATTACTTTTATTTTTTAATTCTTCCTCATAGAACCTTTTTATCACATGTAAAATACTGCTGAAGTCTTTAGAAACTGCATATGGACGATTATAATGATTCTGTATATATTTTTTGGGGGGAGAAGGGGCACTCTCTTTCTGTTTTAATATACTTTAAAGAAGGTACACCTGAAGATGCTGTCATTTAAAACCAAATGGAAGAATCTTCTCATTAAAGTGGTTTGTTTTCCTATTTGGGGAAATCTGACAGAGATCATGTTTTAATCATCATTGTATTTCCATACAGCTTTGCACATTGTAATGTTCAATAAATATTTGTTATATGAATGAATGTGCTCTTTGTAAGGGTTAAGGATCATTTCTTAGAAAAAAAATTAATAGTCTAGTCACTTCTTACTTCAGAAGCACTGGAATGAGATTCTTTCAGCAGATATCATTAAGTCAAGGATACAAGTTTTTGCTGTTCAGCATAATATAATGGAGATTAATAAATGACTAAGCTTGCTTGTATGTAGCAAGGAAAGGAAATATTGGGAAAACTAACGGACAGTTAAATTTAATCTGGCATCTCAGTTGTAAGGATTATTTTCCCCCTTCAAAAGAATTAAATTGACAACAAAAATACTACAATAGAAATGTTTATTGGTGGCAGTCAATAGATTATTCAGAGTGAAAATCAGCAGAGAGTTATATAGCTATTTCAACTCAAAGTTTGAGCATTTAATTAAGTTGTAAATCCATACTGTTTTCTCTTTTTATTCTTTGTTTTACACTAGAGATACTACGTTCTGTTTCACTTTGATTTATTATGGTAAATAGTTTATAATATATTGCTAATACTGAGATGATATGGGAATTAGACTCTTAAGATATACTATTTGGTATACTTAATTTACTTTATTACCCTAAAATTATTGTCAATTTTAAATATGACAGGAAATTACTTTTCAGTTAATTTGGCAATTCCTTTTTTTAATAATCCATCATGTTTTTTCTTTGAAATTCCAAAGTATCACTATTTAGCTCTATATTTTAAAAATATATCTTACAAATAAAAGACATTAATGATGTTTTTATTAGGAATTATGCATTTTAATGTATAAATATACAATTAAAGTTTACCTAAATAGGCTTGAGAGTTAAGAAATTTCTAGTGTTTTAAAATACAGCAGAAAATTTGTATTATCTTGGAGAAAGTTTGTATTTTCTTGGAGAACACATAATTTGTCATATTCAGAATGTTGGTAGAATATGGACATTAAAGGTACTTCTGGAAAAGCCTTAAAAGTTGGAAGAAAGGTGATCCTTGTTAAAAAGTGGCTGAGAAAGTGATGAAATTGGGTTCCGATGTTGAATGGAAGGCAGAATTTGTGAACAATCTACTTGGATATTTAATGGAGGAGATTTCCAAGCAAAGTGTGGAAGGTGCAGCCTGGTTTCTCCTTGCAGCTTATAGTGAAGTGAGAGAGGAAAGAGGTAAACTGAGAATTGAACTGTTAAGCCCAAAGAAACCACCAATTAGTAATTTGGAAAATTCTCAGCCTGTCAAGATAGGGTACTCTGAGACTAGGGCCAAAAGTGGCTCAATTAGGGACCTCCCTGGGTTTCTGGGTTTCTGGATTATACCTGACCATGGATCTGATCGCCCATTTCAGTGGAAGTCAGAATTAGAAATGCAGGTATACAGGAATTATCTGTGAAAAATTATATTGTCTGATGGTTTGGACCCACACAAAGCTAACAAATGTCTATAAAATTTGTACGAGCAGAACCACTGCCACCCTAGACTGAAAGGAACAGAGAAGGGACAATTTGAAGAATGACTTCAAGGGCAGAACCATGGAAGCAAACGTCTATACTGAAAAGATTTCCTTGAGCCAAGAGAGTGGACCTACCCATATGTGTGGAGAGGGCCTGTCTGCCCCTGTGTGTGGAGGGGGCAGGCTCTTTCCCCCAGTGCTTGGAGGGGAGGAGCCTTGCACCCTGTTGTTTAGAGAGAATGCTGCCATACCAATGCTCAGAGATGGTGGGACTTGTGCCCTGGTTTGCTGAGGGCCTGGCTGACATCCCAATGCCCAGGGAAGGTAGGGCTTTTACCCCAGTATTTGGGGAGAACATGGCCACTGTGCAAGCAATTAGAAGGGGTGGGGCTGCCACCCCATCAGGCCCAGATGACAAAACATCAATCCATGGGTGACTCTTAGACTTTGAAATTGAATGGAGCTTGCCCTGCTGGGTTTTGGAATTGTTTGGGACTGTGCTCCCTGTTTTCCTTCCAATTTCTCCCTTCTGGTCTGGAAAGTTTATCCTATGCCTGTCCTCTCTTGTACATTGGAAGCATATAAAACTTGTTCTTTAGGTTTCACAGGTCCATCAAAGAGAAGATTTTTGTCCCAGGATGGATGTTTGATTACTGATTTTGATTAGACTTTGGAATTAGCATTTTTCTAAAATGCCTTAAGGCTTTTGGGATGTTGTTATGGAATCAATGTATTTTCCATGTAGAAAGAACATGGGTTTTTTTGGGTCCAAAGGACTGACATGGTGTCATGCATGACAGTGGTGTCATGCAGTTATGTGCCTCAGACAAAAATGTTCTCAATCATAATCCATTCCTGTGGGTATGAATCTACTGTAATGTAAATAGAAGCTTTTGATGAGGTTACCTCAGTTAAATTTTGGCCCAACTGAATCAGATAGGTCTTAATCCTTTTACTTGAGGCCACAGAGAAAGAAGCTATGGGGAATAGCCAGAAGCTGGAAGTCAAAGGAACTCTAGAAAGGAAAGGAAAAGATGCTATCATATGCATTGCCAAGTGACAGAAAAGCGAAGGACCAAGGACCAAGGATTGCCAGGAGCCAGGTCTAGGAAGTCAGTCTTCAGGGAGAAATCATCATCTTGCTGACATCTTAGTTTTGGACGTCTCCTATTCTTAAAACTGCCAATAAATTCCCTTTGTTAAAGCTGACCTATTGTGTGGTATTTGTTTTAGCAGCTGGAAAACTAAAACATTGTGTTTTACTTGATTTTCAAGTTTATATCAATACATTAGAGTTTGAGTTTCTCTGTATCCTTTCCAAAACTTATTTTCCATGAAAAAGTAGCTATCCTTGTGAGTGTAAAGTAGTATCTCATTGTAGTTTTGATTTGCATTTTCCTAATGGCTAATGATGTTGAGCATCTTTTCATATGCTTATTTGCCACTTGTATATCTTCTCTTGGAGAGATATCTGTTCAAGTCCTTTGCCCATTTTAAAATTGAGTTGTTTGTCTTTTTGTTGTTGCTTTGTAAAGGTTCTTTATATTTTCTGGAATTAAACCTTTAGCTCTTATATGGTTTGCAACTACTTTGTCCCATTCTGTAGGTTGTCTTTTCACATTCTTGATAATGTCCTTTATTTTATTTTTTAAGTGTACTTTTAATTAAAAAAAATACTTAGATTACATAAAGAATGGAGGGGATTCCCTTATGTCCCACTCCCTACCCCACTCATAAACAACATCCTTCATTAGTGTGGTACGTTTGTTACAATTGATGAACACATACTGGAGCATTGCAACTAAAATGTTATTATAGTTTACACTGTAGTTTAAACTCTCCCACACAATTTTGTAAGTTATGACAAGATATGTAATGATCTGTATCTGTCATTGCAACGTCATTCAGGACAGTTCCAATGTCCTGAAAATACCCCCATATTACACCTATTTTTCCCTGTCCTTCCCCTCAGAACCTCCAGTGGCTACTGCCTCCACATCAATGATAAAAGTTCTTCCATTGCTAGAATAACAATATGTCTATAGTAGAATAACAGTAAGTCTACTCTAGTCCATCAATCAGTCCCCAATCCTGAGGATTCTGGCATGGTGATACCTACTCCACCTCTAAGTCAGAGGAGGCTTAGATCCCATGGGGCAGTTGGATGGGACTACCTTGCTTGCAGTTGCATACTCTCTCTCTTCCTTTGGAGGATTGTTGTCCATCATTATCTCCTTGTTAGTTGTCCTGGGTGAGTCCAATGAACTGGAGAGTAGGTGTTGCAACTCTGTTAATTTCAGATCCCAATTGTCACATGGAAGTCCCTAAGATTTAAGTCTCTTGGGAATAAACCTATCAACTCCAGTACTAACTATAGGTTCAAACGGAAGGGGCAGAAGAGCCATGTGTAGGGAAACCACAACTGAGTCCAACTCTGTCACTGGAGAGCATAAATCCCAAAGTAGGGCCCACTGGCAGGGCACCAAATTCTTGAGCTGTCAGCCCTGCCTATAGTGTCTGGATGTCTCCAGAACCCTTAGGAGGTCCCGCTATTTGAGGCAATATTTAGTGTGGCAGCCAATGAGATCCTGCTGAGATGTGTGTAAGTGTAACCTCTGGAAAGTCCTCTCAGCTCACTTTGAAGTCTCTTAGCCATATAAACTAGTTTGTCTTTCCCTTCTCCCCCTTTTAGTCAAGGTCCTTTACCATTGCTAGTTAGTGCTTGGTAGTAATCCCTTGGTGTCAGGGAGGCTCATTCCCCAGAATCATGTCAATGTCTTTTAAAGCACGAAAGTTTTAAATTTTGATGACATTCCATTTATATGTTGTTTCTTTTGTTGCTTGTGCTTTTGGTATGACAGCTAAGAATCCATCGCTGTATCCTAGGTCATGAAGATTTGTCCCTTGTGTTATCTTCTAAGCGTTTTGTAGTTTTAGCTCTTATATTTATATTTGTAATCCATTTTGAGTTTATTTTTGTATATGAGGCAGAGATCTAACTTCATTATTTTGCCTGTGGATGTTTAGTTTGTCCAGTACCATTTGTTGAAGAGACTATTCTTTCTCTATGTACTTAGCCCCCTTGTTGAAATCAATTGGCTATAGATGTGTGGTTCTATTTCTGGACTTTCAGTTCTATTCCATTTGTCTATTTTTATGCCAGTGTCACACTGTTTTGATTACTGTAGTTTTATAGTACAATTTGAAATTTGATTGTGTGAGTCCTCCAACTTTGTTCTTTTTCAAATTTGTCTTGGATATTCTGGGCCCCTTGGAGTTCCATATGAATTTGTAATAGTGGCTTTTCCATTTTTGCAAAAAAGGCCTCTGGGAATTTTCATAGGAGTTGCATTGAATCTGTAATTCGCTTTGGGTGATAATTGGCATCTTGTTTTAAAAGATTTATTTTTTATTTATTTCTTTCCCCTCCCCCCCCACCCCGCTGTCCGTTCTCTCGTCCATTCACTGCGTGCTCCTCCGTGAAGCTTCTATTCTTATCAGGGGCACCAGGAACCTGTGTTTCTTTTTGTTGTGTCATCTTGTTGTGTCAGCTCTCCGTGTGTGCAGCGCCATTCCTGGGCAGGCTGCACTTTCTTTCATGCTGGGCAGCTCTCCTTACAGGGCTCACTCCTTGCTTGTGGGGCTTCCCTACGCGGGGGACACCCCTGCATGGCACGACACTCCTTGAGTGCATCAGCACTGCGCGTGGGCCAGCTCCACATGGGTCAAGGAGGCCCAGGGTTTGAACTGTGGACCTCCCATGTGGTAGACGGACGCCCTAACCACTGGGCCAAGTCCACTTCCTCATACCACATTTTGTTTATCCATTCATTGGTTGATGGACACTTGTGTTGTGTTCATCTTTTGGCAATTGTGAAAAATGCCACTGTGGACATTAGTGTGCCAATATCTGTCTGAGTTCCTGCTTTCAGTTCTTCTGGGTATATACCTAGTAGCAGGATTGACAGATCATATGGTAATTCTATAAATAGCTTTCTGAGAAACTGTCAAACTGTCTTCAATAGCAGCTGCTTCATTTTGCATTCCCACCATTAATGAATAAGTGTTCCTCTGTGGAGATTGATTTAGGAGATTGTTTAGGATAGATTGATTTAATTTGGAGATTTGTTTGAATATTTTTGATTACTTGTTCTAACTTCTGAGTCTTCTCTGAAGTCTTAATTTGCTCCCTTGACTGAGCTATATCTTCCTGTTTTTTAGTATGGCTTGTAAATTTTTGCTGCTGTCTAGGTATCTGATTATCTTGATGCATTAACTCTGAAGATTCATTTTTCCCTCTTGTCTAGGGTTTTATTATTGATTGGCTTTGTGTCAAGACTCTTCAACACTTGTCCAACTTATTCTAGACCTTTTGAATAGCCCAAGTTTATCTGTTCAGAAATTCTAAGCTCTTCATCTAATTCTTGTCTCGGATATGCAGTGAAATTTTTAAGATTGTACTTTTTGTGCAATTGTTTCACCCTTCAGGAGAAAGCTTCCTTTCCTCTGTTCCTTTTCTGGGAATCTTGATCTCTTCTGTTTGTTTTTGTGCAGATTTTTCTCCCAGCTCCTATGATTTGTTTAAATTCTCTCCGTCATTCAGTGCCCTGTTTCCTTACATTTTTCAGTTCTGTGAACAGTTCTATCTTACAACAGTTCAGTTTACCCACCCACCTTTGTGTGTATGTGTGTGTGTGTGTGTGTGTATGTGTGTGAGGCTTTTCTGCCTCGTTTCTTCCTTGTTAGGGTATCCTGCCTGGGAAAACAGGTGGGGTCAATCCAGAAAGATGGGTCACTTCAGAAAAGTCCATTTTGTGGTTTGGTGTCCCGCTGACTGGAACTAGATTGAATGAAGGCACGGCAGTTCTTGCAGGCTGTTCTATCACAGTCTTTTCCCCCTTCCGAGGGGCCCTTTTGTATGCAGCACTCCTCAGTGGCTTGTGTTCTACCCTGGTCTCTGAGGACTTAAACCCCTGTGCCTGGATATGCATGGAGTTCTAACTGGATGCTGTGAGTTGCTGTATACTTTCCATCTGCAAGTGGGAGGAACCTGGGCCATTCTTCCTCTGTGTGATTCCCAAACTACATGGGACAAAGTGAGGTAGAGGAGAAAAGGTACTGACTGGTAGTCCAGGACAGAATTTAGCTACCCGATATTTTTCTTTTTCTTCAATTTAGCATTTGTGGAGTCCTTCTGTAGTATTGACCATCTCCCAGTTCTGGGCAAGTGAGACTTGTCCTTTTATTTGCTAACTCTTTGAGGAGACATTTTCAAGGTATGTCTTATGTCACCATGTTGATGATGTTACTCTTCGCAATTGAATTTTTGGTGTTGATCTTGTATCCTGCCATTCTTCTAAACTTGTTTATTAGCTCTAATAGTTTTCTTGTGGAGTCCTTTGGATTTTCTTTATGTGAAATCATGTTGTCTGCAGATGGAGGTAGTTTTACTTCTTCCTTTCCAATTTGTATACCTTTTATTTATTTTTCTTGCTTGGTTGCTCTGGCTAGAATTTCCAGTACAATATTGAATAGCAGTGATGAAGGCAGACATATTGTCTTATTCCTGATCTTGAGGGGAAGCTTTTAGTCTTTCACCATTGAATATGATGTTATCTGTAGGTTTTTCATAAAATGTCTTTACATTGTTGAGGAAATTCCATTTTATCCTTAGTTTCCTGAGTGTATTTATCAAGAAAGTTTGCTGGATTTTGTCAAAGGATTTTTTTTTTTTTTGCATCTATTGAGATAATCATGTGGTTTTTCTCCCTTTTTTCTATATGTATTGTGCTCATTGACTGATTTTTGTATGTCAAACCACCCTTGCATTTCTGGGAGAAATCCTGCTGATACTCATGAATCTTAATATACTTTTGATATTTGTGAGTATTTTGTTGAGTATTTTTTGCAACTATGCAAAAAAGTCATGAGGGATATATTAATAGTTCATAATTTTCTTTACTTGTGATGTCTTAACCAGGCTCTTTTAATGGGTAAATGCTGGCCTTATAGAATAAATGAGAGTGTTCCCGTGTCTTAAAATTTTTTGGAAGAAATTGAGAAGGCTTGGTATTAATTTTCTGTTTAGATGATCTTTTTTCATTTAAAAATTTTATTTAAGTATATCACTTATACATGAACATACATAAGAAGTGTATAGTAAAACTTGTGAACTTACAAAACAAACATGCTTGTCATTATACAGGGCTCTTATAAATCATCCTACCAACAACAACTTGCATTGTTGTGAAACATTTGTTATAAACTATGAAAGAGCATTGTCAAAATATTAATACTAACTATAGCTAATATTTTACATTTGGTGTATTTTCCTCCCAACCCACCAGATTATTAACACCTTGTATTAATATTATATATTTGTTATACTTAAGGAGAGAACGTTCTCATATTCTGTTAACCTCAGTCTGTCTTCCACCACAGAATTCCCTGTGCTATATACATTATGCTTTGTACAATCCATTCAGACTATACACTCAGTAGTTCTCATTTTCATCACAGTGTAGTGCTGTCTTCACCTCCGTCAATTTTTAAAACATTTTCATTACTCCAGAAGGAAAAAATCCCATACCCCTTATAGGCACCTATTGTTATCCCTTATAATTGATATATCTTCTTTGCCATTGCTGCAAAAGTATTACAATTTTACAGTTAACTATTGTCCATATGTTACATTAGTTGTAATTTTCCTGTGTATTCATCATATTTTTAACACTTTGTAAAGGAAGAACATGTTTATATTTATAGTATTAACTACAATCTTTACCACCACCAAAATCACTATCTTATATGTTCTCTAGCTTCTTTTCAATTGACATTTACATCCACAGACTACCCTTTTCGGCCCCAGTGTCACATTTATAAATCTGTAGTGTTAGTTATACTCAATATAATGTGTTACCATCAACTCTATTCATTTCCATACTTTCACAATTAACCTTATTAAAAGTTCTTCATACATTAACATCAGCTCCCATTTTCAACCCATGTTCAATCTCCTAGCAACATATATTCTATAGCAGGGACTCTTAACCAGGGGTCTGTGAGCTTGAATTGAAATTCAAAAAAACATTATTTTTGTGGGGACATGTTGGTGCGGGTGTGATATATTTACTAATAATACACAGTATAGTGTGGACTTAGTAAGGGGTCTGTGGTTTTCACCTGAATGGCAAAGGGGCCCATGGAACAAAAAAGGTTAAGAATCCTTGCTCTAGAGTTTACCTCTGTGAGTTTACTCATTGTATGTAGTTCATATTAGTGAGAACATACAATATTTGTCCTTTTGTGTTTGGCTTATTTTTTTCATATGCCTTTTGGAAAAATGTCTATCCAAATCTTTTGCCCATTTATAAAACTGGGTTGCTTTTCTTTTTATCATTGAGTTGTATGATCAATTTATATAACATGGATATCAAACCCTTATCAAATATGTGGTTTCTAGGTATTTTCTCCCATTGAGTAGGCAGTCTGTTTACTCTTTTGACAAAGTTTTTTGAGAATAAAAGTGTTTAATTTTGAGGAGGTCCCATTTATCTGTTTTTTCTTTTATTGCTTGTGCTTTGGCTGCAAGTTTTAAGAAACTACTGCCTACCGCAAGATCTTGATGCTTCCCTACATTTTTTTCTAGGAGTTTTATGGTTGAAGATTTTATATTTAGGACCTTGATCCATTTTGAGTTACTTTGTGTATACGATGTGGGATAGGGGTCCTCTTTTTTTCTTTTGGATATGGATATCCATTTCTCCCAGCACCATTTGTTGTTGAATAGCCTTTTCTGGCTCAGCTGGGTAGGCTTGACAGCCTTGTCAAAAATCATTTGACTTTAGGTGTGAGGGTCTATTTCTGAATTCTTGATTCAGTTCCATTAATCAACGTATCTATCTTTCTGCCAGTACCATTCTGTTTTTAACACTGTAGCTAAGTAATATGGATTAAAGTTGGGAAGTGAGAGTCCTCTAACTTTCTGATTCTCTTTTTAAGACATATTTGACTATTGGGGGCCCCTTTCCCTTCCAAATAAATTTGATAATTGGTTTTCCCATTTCTGCAAAAGACTGTTGGGCTTTTTATTGGGATTGCATTGAATTTGTAAATCAATTTGGGTAGAATTGACAACTCGATGATATTAGTCTTTCAATCCATGAGCGTGGATTGTCTTTCCATTTATTTAGGTCTTTTTTGTTTCTTTTAGCAATGTTTTGTAGTTCTCTGAATACTGGTCATTTATGTCTTTCGTTAAGTTTAT
Source organism: Dasypus novemcinctus (assembly GCF_030445035.2). NCBI lineage: Eukaryota > Metazoa > Chordata > Mammalia > Cingulata > Dasypodidae > Dasypus > Dasypus novemcinctus. Next base: position 76,509,037 of record NC_080678.1, on the reverse strand, counting down.
TCTAATTATTTGATTTTTTAGTCCTAATTATAAATGGATTTTTCCCTGACTTCCTCAGATTGCTTATCAGTAGTATATGAAATGCTACTGATTTTTGCATATTAATCTTGGTCCCACAACTTTGCTGAACTCATCTGTTAGTTCTAGTAGGCTTGTTGTGGACTTTTTGGGATTTTCTAGGTATAGGCTCATATCATCAATGAGTAGTGAAAGGTTTATTTCTTCCTTTCCTATTTGAGTACCCTTTATTTCTGTTTCTTGCCTAATCTCTAGAACTTCCAGCATAATATTGAATAACAGTGGTGACAGTGAGCATCCTTGTCCTGTTCCCAATCTAAGTGGGAAAGATTTCAGTCTGTCATTTTTGAGGACAATGTTAGGCTAGGTTTTTCATATATGCACTTGTTGAGAAAGCTTCCTTCCATTCCTATCTTTTGGAATGTTTTTATCAAGAAAGGATGCAGAATTTTGTCAAATGCTTTTTTCTGCATCAATCGAGAGGATCATGTGATTCTGCTTCTTCAATTTATTAATGTGGTTTATTATACTAATTGATTTTATTGCATTGAAAAACTCTTGCATACCTGAAATAAAACCCACTTTATTATGATGTGTATTCTTTTAATGCTCTTTTGGATTAGGTTTAAAAATATATTGTTGAGGATTTTGTACCTGCATTCATTAGAGAAATTGGTCTGTAATTTCCTTTTTTATAGTATCTTTATTTGGTTTTGGTATTAGAGTGATATTGGCTTCATAGAATGAGTTTGGTAGCATTGCTTCCTATTCAATTTTATGGAATAGCTTGAGCAAGATTGCTACTAGATAATCTTTAAATGATTGGTAGAATTCACCTGTGAAGCTGTCTGCTCCTGGGATTTTCATTTTGGCAAGGTTTTTGATGAGTGTTTCAATTTCTTTACTCAGGATTGGTATGTTGAGGTCTTCTCTTTCTTCTCCGGTAGTATAGGTTGTTTGTTACTAGGATTTGTCCATTTTGTCTATGTTGTCTAATTGTTGTTCATAGTATCTCCTTATGATCCTAATTTCAGAGGGTTCAGTAGTAGTGTCCCCGTTCTCATTTCTGATTTTATTTATTTGCATCTTCTTTATTTTTTCTTTGCCAGTCTAGGTAAAGGTTTGTCAATTGCGTTGATCTTCTCAAAGAACCAACTTTTGGTTTTGTTGATTATTTCTGTTGTTTTTTTTGTTTTGTTCTCAATTTCATTTATTTCTGATATGATATTTATTATTTCTTTCCTTTGCTTGATCTGTAATTAGTTTACTGTTCTTTTTCTAGTTTCTCCAGGTATGCAGTTTGGTCTTTGATTTTAGCTCTTTCTTCTTTTTTAATGTATACGTTCAAGACTATAAATTTCCCTCTCATCACTGCCTTTGCCATTTCCCATAGGTTTTGATATGTTGTGTTCTCATTTTCATTTGTCTCAAGATATTTACTGATTTCTCTTGAAATTTCTTCTTTGACCCACTGATTATTTGAATGTGTTGTTAACCTTCATATATTTATGAATTTTTCCATTTTTCTGTCCATTATTGATTTCTGGCTTCATTCCATTATGATCAGAGGAAGTTCTTTTTATAATTTTAATCCTTTTAAATTTATCGAGACCTGTTTCGTGACCCAGCATATGGTCTACCCTGGAGAAGGATCTGTGAGCATTTAAAAAAAAGGCATATCCTGCTGTTTTGGGGTATAATGCTCTATAAATGTCTGTTCAGTCTAGCTCATTTATCTTGTTATTTAAGTTCTTTGTTTCCTTGTTTATCTTCTGTCCAGATGTTCTATCCAATGCTGAGAGTGTTGTATTGAAGCCTCAAACTATTATTGTAGAAGCATCTATTTCTCTGCTCAGTTTTGCCAGTGTGGGCCTTATGCATCTTGGGGCATCCAGGTTAGGCACATAAATATTTATTATAGTTATTTCTTCTTGGAGAATTGCCATTTTTATTAATGTATAATGGCCTTCTTCATAAAAAATAATAGTTTGCATTTAAATCTATTTTTTTTCTGATATTAGTACCACTACTCCAGCTCTTTTTTAGTTACTATTTGCGTGGATTATCTTTTTCCAACCTATCACTTTCAACCTGATTGTGTTTTTACGTCTGAGGTGAGTCTCTTGTAGACAGCATATAGATGGCTCTTATTTTTTTTTTATCCATTCTGTCAGTGTATGCCTTTTGATTGGGGAACTCAATCCATTAACGTGCAATGTTATTATTGTAAAGGCATTACTTAGCCCATTTTATCCTTTGGCTTTCTGTTTTAATATTTTACTATTGTCTGTCCTTTTACCCTTTAATTTACCCTTAACTTTAAGTTATCCTTTAAGTTACTCTTATAATAATAATCATCTTCATTTTTATACTCTTCTCCAAGTTTCTTACTCTTGTCTTTTCCTCTCAAGCTATAACACTCCCTTTAGTATCTCTTGTAAATCCAGTCTTTTGGTAACATTCTCTCAGTTTTTGTTTGTCTGTGAAGATTTAAGACTCACCAGCATTTTTGAAGGACAGTTTTGCCAGATACAGAATTCTTGGCTGGAAGTTTTTCTCATTCAGTACCTAAATACATCATATCACATTCTTCTCTCCTCCATGGTTTCTGATTAGAAGTCAGCAGTTAATCTTATTGAGGTTCCTTTGTATGTGATGCCTTGCTTTTCTCTTGGTGCTTTCAGAATCCTCTCTTTATCTCTGGTATTGAATAGTTGGTGTCTTGGAATAGGACTGTTCAGATTTATTCTGTTTGGGGTGTTTTGTCCTTTCTTAGATCTTGATATTTATATCTGTCACAAGGGTTGGGAAATTTTCCATCATTATTTCCTCAAATATTCTTTCTGCCCTTTTTCCATTCTCTTCTTCTAGGACACTGATTACACATTTTTTTTTTTTTTTTTAAGATTTACTTTTTTCCCTTCTCCAGCCCTGCTGTTTTTGCTGTGTCCATTTGCTCTGTGATCTTCTGTATCTATTTCTCTTTTTTGTCTTCTCTTCTCATCTTTCTCCTCTAGGATTCAGAGAGATTTGATCCTGGGGACTTCTGATATAGAGAGAGATTCCCTGTCAAATGTGCCACCTCAGTTCCTGGTCTCTGCTGTGCTTCACTTTGACTCTCCCCTTCATCTCTCTTTTGTTGTGCCATCATCTTGCTGCATGACTCACTTGTGCAGGCACTGGCTCACCATGCAGGCACTCATGTGGGTACTTGGTTCACTATGTGGGCACTTGCACGTGCACTCTGCTCACTGCGTGGGCACTGGCTCCCTGCACAGGCATGCTTTCTCTTCTTCTTTTTCACCAGGAGGTCCCAGGGATCGAACCTGGGTCCTCCTATATGGTAGGTGGAGGCCTTATCACTTGAGCCACACACTCTTTCTGACCAATTACACATTTTTGCATTTCACATTGTCATTCAATTCCTGAGACACAGTTTCATGTTTTTCCATTCTCTTCTCATTCTATTCTCCTGTCTTTGCATGCTAGATGCTTAGTCATTCAATTCACTAATTCTGTCTCCCATCAATTTGAATATGCTATTATGTACCTCTAATATATATATATTTTAAATTACTTATACAGAATTTTAAAAAAAGATTTATTTATTTATTTCTGTCCCCTCCCCCCTACCCCGGTTGTCTGTTCTCTGTGTCTGTTTGCTGTGTCTTCTTCTTTTGTCTGCTTCTGTTGTTGTCAGCAGCACAGGAATCTGTGTTTCTTTTTGTTGCATCATCTTGTTGTGTCAGCTCTCCATGTTTGCAGCACCATTCCTGGCCAGGCTGCACTTCGTTTCCTGCGGGGCGGCTCTCCTTACAGGGTGCATTCTTTACGTGTGGGGCTCCCCTACCCGGGAGACACCCCAGCGTGGCATGGCACTCCTTGCGTGCATCAGCACTGCATGTGGGTCAGCTCCACATGGGTCAAGGAGGCCCGGGATTTGAACGGTGGACCTCCCATGTGGTAGATGGACACCCTCACCACTGGGCCAAGTCTGCCGCCCTCTAATATATTTTTAATCTTATCCATTTGTCTTTCATTCCTATAAGCTCCGGTTCTTCTTTGTGGGCTTTCAAATAGTTATTTATGTTCACCCAGTGTCTTCTTAATATCCTTTATCTCTTTAGTTCATATTTTCCTTCAATTCCTTGATTTAACTTCCTTTTTCTTAGTATGACTTGTAATTGCTGATGTCTAGACCTCTGAATATGTTGGTGAATTTACTCCATGGTCAATTTCTCTCTCTAGTGATTTTGTTTCATGGCTCTTCTTTTATTTTTAGTTCAACTTATTCTAAATCTTTTTTAATTGCCCACCATAAGTTATCAAAATAAGGCCAGGGATCCACTAATGGGGCACAGATCATATCCAAGAGGTTTAGGACAAGAGACTTCTAAAAAGTGGTGTATTAGCCGAAGAGGTACTGATGCAAAGGTAGCAGAAATCTATTGGCTTTTGTAGCAGTTTGATATTGTTTATGAATTCCAAAAATAGATACTGGATTATGTTTGTAAACTGACCTGTTCCTCTGGGCATATTAGATTGTATAAAGTTCAGAGATTTCACTTTTACTTTATTAAATTATGATTAGGGCTTTGATTGGGCCTCATCAGTAGGATGTTGAGTCTCTGCCTCCTTGGTGGGCAGGAATTCACAGATAAAAGACTTGGAGATGACAGAGTTTGGAGTTTTGGATGCTGGAGCCCAGAAAATAAACACACAGGAATAGAGATGGCTCCATAGACATGGCAGAGGCCTTGGGAAGAGAGAGAGCCTGATCGTCTACAGCTGAGCTTGTGGAGAGAACAGAGCAACTGAGCCTGAAGAGAAATGAGCCCCAGGAAAGAAATGAGACTTTTCCCAGCCTACAGCTAATATTGGAAGAAGCTGGGACCATGGAGCCTTAAGAGGAAGAGGAAGGCTTCCTGAAGAGGATCCTTGCACATGTCAGCAGCCATCTTTCTCCAACATGTGGCAACAGACTTTTGTGAGGGAAGTAACTTATGCTTTACGTTCTTATGACTGTAGGCTTCTACGCCAAATAACCACCCTTTATAAAACCCAACAGAGTTTTGGTACTTTGCATCAGCAGCCATTTGGCTGACTAATAACAGCTTTTATAAAGGGTATTTATTTGGGATAAAAGCTTACATTTACAAGGCCCTAAAGAGTCCAACTGTAGTTACCATAAGAGGTACTTTCTCACTCAAGTCTGTTCTACATGTTGAAGCAAGTTGGCAGGTAGTCTCTGCCTGGTCTCTCCTTCCCTTTCCATGGACCCAGCTTCTTCTGATTTCAGTTGTAGGCTGGCATAAGCTTGTCTCTCTTCCTGGGACTGCAGGATCAAAGTTTTCTCCTCTTCTGTGTCATGAAAGAGTTCTCTCCTCTGGCATCTATGACGCTCTCTCTTCCTATGTATCTTCTTCTATGTCTTCTTGAGTTAGTGCCCATTTATATCAGGGGCAGGGACTTAACCTGAGTTACACCCTACTGATGTAGTCAAATCAAAGTCCTAATCTTAACATAATTTAATCAAGAACATCTCAGCTGAGTCCAGTACAGTCAAAGGGGATCACACCCAGAGGAAAAGACCAGTTTACAAACATAATCTCTCTTTTTGGAATTCATAAATAATATCAAACTGCCACGAATGGTTTTACTCTTTGCATTTTTCTGATTGGCCAGCAGATGGTGTCTATCAGCAATTCTTTCCATGGTGGTGTCTCTTTTTACCTCCACTTGCCCTTGATTCTGGTCTGGCCAGGGCTGAGATTCAATGTGAATTCTTCTGGTCAAATTCACTGAAGAGAAAACATTCTCCACCCTTGCGACGCGCTCTCTCTTCCCAGGAGGAAATATCTGCTCCCCTTTCAGCTGGCTGCATTCAACCAAGGGTTTTATCTAGGCTGTATGCCTTAAGGGTGGGCGATGGGTGACATTCTTGGCTGTGGAGCTAATAACTAATGGTTTTCATTTCAGCTTCTTGTCTCTTTGTCCCTCACCACCTTGGAGTATGCACAGTATTCTTCTGGTCAGCAGATTCCCAAAGCAGGTCCCTCAAATAGCTTTTTGCCCTTCCTCCATTGTTTTTATGAGAGAGTTGAGCCTTGCCTATCTACTTCAATGCCACCTTCCTAGAAGTCTGTAGATGACCTTTTATAATGAGCCATTTAAATCACTTATTATTTCCTCTTTGTAGATTTTTTTAAGATATATTCTTTATGGTTATCATGGGGCAGCTTCCAACATCCTAACTCTATTACGAGTTAGTTTGCTTTGATATCATCTTGATTTCAATAGCCTATACATATTCTTTTCCTATATTCCTCTGTTCTTCCATTTTATGTTATTTTTATCATAGATTATATCTTTATGTATTGTGTGGCCAGTAGGAAAAATTCATGCTTATTTTTTTAATCATTTGAATTTTAAGTCATATAAAAAAAGTAAAAGCTTTACAAATGAAAAATGCAAGAAACTAGCATTTATATTTACATATATTATTACACACTCCAGAAGTCTTTATTTCTTTATACAGTTATATGTTGCTATTCATGTTCCTTTCAACATGATGGACTCTTTATAGTTTATCTTGTAAGGATGATCTGGTCGTAATGAAAGCCCTCAGCTTTTGTCTGTCTGGAAACAGCTTATTTTCTCCCTCATTTTTGAAGGACAGCTTTTCCAGATATATTATTCTTGGATAACATTTTTTTTTTCTTTCAGCACCTTCAATATTGTGACAGTTTGAATTTGTTGAGTCTCAAAAAAGAAAAGATTATGTTTTGAACTAATTCATTGCTGTGGGTGTGAGACTCTTTTGATTGTACTACATCAGTGCATTATGACTCAGGTGGAGCCTCTGCCCTTTTGCTGGTTCTTTTATAAAATGGAGACCCAGAGAGACACACAGGGAAATGGAGCTCATCATTTGGATCTAGCCAATTGAGAAAGGACTTCAGGTTTGCACATAGTTGAACTGAAGGAGAGAAACCCCAAGAAGCTTATGGAGCTGAGGCCCAGAAAGATGATTAATCAGCCACAGCTGAGCTCAAGGAGAAAGTAGAGAGAGATTGGCAAACCTTCCATCTTCTCTCATCACCATGTGGCAGAATGCTAGGATCAACAGTAGTTGACTTTGGTGAAAAAGCATCTCTGATGGTGCCTTGATTTTGACATTTCATGGCCTTAGAACTGTAAGCTTTTGCTCCAAATAATCCTCTTTATAAAAACCAACCCATTTCTGGTACTTTGCATTGGCAGCTCTGGGGCAAACTAAGACAAAAATACATCCCCCACTTCTTCTGGTTTTCATAGTTTCTATTGAGAAATCATATGTTAATCTTATTAAGGATCCCTTATATGTTATGCATTGCTTCTCCCTTGGTGTTTTTAAGATTCTGTTTTTATCTTTGGCATTCAACAATTTGATTTTTTTTAGGAGGTACTGGGGATTGAACCCAGGACCTCATACATGGGAAGTAGGCACTTGACCACTGAGCCGTCCACTTCCCAGTGAGAGCTGTTATTTTTTGTTTGTTTGTTTGTTTATCTGTATGCTTTTAGGAGGTACTGAAGAGTGAACCCTGGACCTTATACATAGGGAGTAGGTGCTAAACCACTTGAACTACATCCACTTCCCTCAACAATTTTACTTTAATGTGTCTCAATGTAGATGTCTTTGGGTTCATCCTGCTTGGAGTTTTCTGAGAATCTTGATTTGTATATTCCTATCTTTCATCACGTTTGGGAAGTTTTCAGCCATTAATTCTTCAAATATTTGTTCTGTCCTTTTATTTCTTGTCCTTCTGGTGCTCCTATGATGTTTATATTGGTATTGGTACACTTGATGGTATCCAACAGGTCCTTAAGACTCTGCTCATATTTTAAAATATCTTTGCTTTTAACTTATTTTATATTTATATTTTATGTTTATAGTCATTTATATTTATATTTTCTTGTTTCATAGTTTTTCTTTTAATTAGAGAAGTTTTAAGTTTACAGAAATATCATGCAGAAAGTACAGAGTTCCCATATACCACCCTCCCAATTTCATTCATGCTATTTTCTGTATTATTAACACTTTTCATTAGTGTGGTACCTTTGTTACAATAGATGAAACAATATTATTATAATTAGACTATAGTCCATAGTTTATATTATGGTTCACTCTTTGTGTTGTACAGTTTTATGGTTGAAAAATTTTCTGGTAACATACACAACCTAAAATTCCCCATTTTAACCACTTTCAAATATTTAACTCAGTGATCTTAATTGCTTGACCAATGTTATGCTATGCTGCCATAACCACCATCCGCTTCCAAAACTTTTCCATCAAACCAAACAGAAACTGAACTAATTAAGCATTGACTCTCCCATTCAATAGTACCAACCCATTCTTGGTAACCTATATTGTAGTTTCTGACTGTATGAATTGGCATATTCTAATTATTTCATGTAAGTGAGATCATATAGCATTGTCCTTTTCTGTTTGGCTTATTTCACTCAACATGATGTCTTTAAGGCTCACATATGTTGTCACATGTATTAGAACTTTTATGGTTGAATAGTATTCCATTGCATGTGAATATCACATTTTGTTTATTCACTCATCAGATGATGGGTTCCTGGGTTACTTCCACCTTTAGGCAGTTATGAATAATGCTGCTGTGAATATCAGTGTGCAAATATCTGTTTGAGTCCCCACTTGCAGTTTTTTTGAGTATATATCTAGAAGTAAGGTTGCCAGGACATATGGTAATATGATATTTAACTTTCATTGCCAAACAGTTTTCCATAGTGGCTGCAACATTTACATTCTCATCAACGACGAATGAATGCTCTTCTTTTTCCACATCCTCTCCAACACTTATTTCCCATTTTTTTTAGTAGTTGTCATTCTAGTGGGTGTGAAATGATATCTCTTTGTGATTTGTAAAAATTTTCATTTATACTTTCCTGGCTTATTTTATTTTATTTTGAAAGAAGCTTTAGATTACATAAATGTTTCATGAAAATATGTAGGGATTCCTATATAGCTCCCCCTTTCCCAATTAACAACATCTTTCACTAGTATGGCATATTTGTTACAATTGATGAACAAATATTGAAGCATTGCTACCAACTATTGTCTATAGTTTATGTTATAGTTTATACTTTATACCACACGGAGGAGAAGATGCAGAATGTGGAACTATTAATCAAGGATTTCCAAATAAATATCATGAATCAACTTAATGAAGTGAAGGAAGAGATAATAAAAAGACACTGAGGGGACATATTGAAGAAACTGTAAAGATATGTAAAAAGATAAAGGATATGATGGTGATGAATGGCACAATGCAAGAAATTAAAAATATGCTGGAAGCACATACCAGCAGATTTGAACAGGCAGAGGAAAGAATTAGTGATGTCAAAGATAGTACATCTGAAATTAGATAGATAGTAGAATAGATAGATAAAAAGATAGAAAAAATTTAGCAGGGACTCAGGGAATTGAATGACAATGTGAAACGCACAAACATACACATTATAGGCATCCCAGAAGGAGAAGAGAAAGGAAAGGGGGCAGAAGGAGTGTTCGAAAAGATAATGACTGAAAATTTCCCAGTGCTTTTGAGGGACATGGATGTCAATGTGTCATTGTGCAACACATTCTAAAGAGTAAAATCCTAACAGGCCTACTCTGAGACATGTACTTATCAAATTATGAAGTGCTCAAGATGGAGAGAGAATACCGAAAACAGCAAGAGAAAAGAGATCCATCACATAAAAGGGAAGCTTGATAAGATTAAGCATTGATTTCTCATCAGAAATCATGGAGGTAAAAAGGCAGTGGTATGACATAATTAAGGTGCTAAAAGAAAAAAACAACAACAACTTGCCAGCCAAGAATTCTGTATCCAGCAAAGCTGGCATTCAGAAATGCAGGAAAGTTCAAAATATTCACAGATAAACAGATATTATGAGATCTGTCAAGAAATCTGTCCTTCAAGAAATACTAAAGTGACTTCTGCAGGTTGAAGGAAAAAAAAAAACAGGAGAGAGAGGGTTGGAGGAGAGTGTAGAAAGGAAGAGTATTAGTAAGAATAAACAGATAAAAAGAGAAATAAAAACAAAACATGACATATATAAACCTAAAGAAAATATGGCTAGTATAAGTACTGCCTTGATAGTAATAACATTGAATGTTACGGATTAAACTCTCTGATTGGCAGAATGGATAAGGAAATATGACCAATCTATATGCTATCTATAAGAAACTCACCTTAGACCCAGGAATGCAAGCAGGTTGCAAGTGAATAGTTTGAAAATGATTTTGCATGCAAACAATAACCAAAAAAGGGCAGGAATTGCAATAATAATACCACTGTGATTTTGATTTGCATTTCCCTAATGGTTAATGATGTTCAACATTTTTTACATGTGCTTATTGGCTATTTGTACATATCCTTGGAGAAATATCTATTCAAGTATTTTGTCCATCTTTTATTTTTAATTTTTTATTTTTATTCCCTTCTTCACCCTGAGATGGCTCTGCTTGTTGTCTGCTTGTCTTCTCTAGGAGGTACTGGGAACCAAAACTGGGACCTCCTATTTAGTCTTCCAATCCATGAACATGGAATGTCCTTCCATTTCTTTAGGTCTTTGATTTCTTTCAGCAGTGTTTTGTAGTTTTCCAAGTACATGTCCTTTATATCCTTGGTTAAATTTATTACTAGATATTTGATTCATTTTATTGCTATTATAAATGGAATTTCTTGATCTCTTCACATTGCTAATTTACAGCATTTGAGAAACTCTACTAATTTTTGCATGTTGAGCTTGTACCTCTCCACTTTGCTGAATTTATTTATTAGCTCTTGTAGCTTAATTTTGGATTTTATAGGATTTTCTATGTTTTTGATCATGCCACCTGTAAATAGAGAATTTCTACTTCTTCTTTTCCAATTTGGATTCCTTATATTTCTTCTACTTGATATTGGCCTCATAAATGAGTTAGGAAATGTTCCATCCCCTTGAATTTTTTTTTGGAGGAGTTTGAGCAGGATTGATGTTAATTTTTCTTGTGACGTGTTGGTAAAATGCATCAGTGAACCCATCTAGTACTGGGCTTTTCTATGTTGGGAAGGTTTTGAATACTGTTTCAATTTTTTTTTTCTTGTTACTGGTCTTTTAAGAGAACTTCTGTTTCTTCTTGACTCAGTGTAGGGAGTTTGTGTGTTTCTAGAAAGTTGTCTATTTCATCTGGGCTTTCTGATTTGTAGGCATATACTTACTTTTGGTCTCTTGTAATCCTTTTTATTTCTGTTTGGTTGATAGTAATAGTTCCCTGCCCCCTCTCCCCCTTTTTAAAGATTTATTTATTTATCTCTCCCCACCTCTTTGTAGTTTGAACTTGCTGTGTCTATTTGTCTTCTTGTTTCTTTTGGGAGACACTGGAAACCAAACTCAGCACTTCCACTGTGGGAGGGAGGTGCCTAATTGCTCAAGCCACCTCTTTTCCCTGCTTTGTTGTGTCTCTCATTATGTTTTTCCTCTTGCGTCTCTTGTTGAGTCATCTTGTTGCATCAGCTTGCTGCACCTGTGTGTTGCCCCAGCTTGCTATCTTGCTCATCCTCTTTAGGAGGCACCAGGAACCTCAGCTCCCTGTTTTATTGTGTCTCTCATTATGTTTTCCTTCTTATATCTCTTATTGTATCATCTTGTGTCAGCTTGCCACACCTGCCAATTGCTCCAGCTTGCTGTCCTCTTTAGGAGGCACTGGGAACCAAACCACAGACCTCTCATGTGGTAGGCAGGAGCCCAATTGTTTGAGCCACATCATCTTCCCAATAGCTTCCCTTTTATTTCTGATTTTAGTTATGTTTTAGTTTGGTAGAGGCTGTCAATGCAATATACCAGAAATAGGCTGGCTTTTATAATGGAAATTTATCAGGTTAAAAGCTTACAGTTCTGGAAGTGTCCAAATCAAGGCATCAAGAGATACTTTCTCATCAAGTTGCAGCTGTGGGCTTTCAGGCACATGGTGGTGTCATCTAAAGATGCTCTCTCTGCAAGCTCAGCTGTGGGTAATCAGGCACATGCTAGGGCATAATTGTGGCACTGTAGGTCTCTGCCTTCTCCTCTAGGCTTACTTACTTTCTTTTTTTTTAAATGGATTCTGGGATAGTTATTGATGCTCCTTCAAGTTGATGTGTTTGACTTTGAACAGACACATGAACATGTGAACATGTTCAATCAAATTATACTTCAAAACAATCAGATCCTTGAGACCGGAAACTTTTTTCCATATGTAATACCCTAGCCATTCTTGGAGAAGTTATTGGAAATCCCATAAGTTCAAAACTTATGACTACTATGAATAATAGAAAACCATATAGAAGGAGTCCCAACATATAAAAATATAGTAACCACATAATAAATTAAAATGTCCAGAAATGCCCACTAAAACAATGAACAAACAGCACAATATAGCACAAGGATATAAAACAAATATATTTCGCTCCCCCTACAAAATAAAAGTATCTCTTTTTGGTTTTGTTGTTGTTTTTACAAAAACTATGAGTGTGTATGTGCATGCGTATGTATTGCTTATAGAAAACTTGAAAAATACAGAAAATCACAAAGAAAAGAAAAATCACCTGTCAACATTATCAACACAAATGCCCCTCCTATAGCAAGAGCAGAAAACCTCATGGACTCAGAAATGGCTTGGGAAGGCCTTTTCAGCCTCAGGATCTGCTGATACCAATTCACCAACCACTTCAAAATCTACAGGCCAAACCTCCTTTTAGTCTCTCAGTACTTCTGCAGTTGCCTGACTCTTGGCACTGCTGTATTTTTCATCAGGTCAGTAGTGATCAATGAACAAGGAGGGCAAGTGTGGTCATGACTCTAATCTAAAACTTTTGTTTCTTAAAATTTAGAGTTAGATGGAATATTAGAAATTCATTTGGCCCTATCCACTATGGACTATTCCTGTCACCATTTATTCAGGGGGAAATAGGAATGGAGAGTTTAAGTGATTTGCCCGGACTGTACAGTGAGTAGGACTAATACTCAATCCTTTAATTGCTAGGCCAGAGCATAGCAAACACACTGAAAAAGAATCTCTACAAGTGATGAGGTTACAGTTCTTACATGGCTGGACTCTTAAGGAGGCTGAAGGACAGACCAAACTTTCAGCTCCTAAAAGGCAACTGTGCCAGTTCTAGGAAAACAAGCCACAAATAAAACATGTGGCCGAATGAATCACAGGAACAATGTGTGAGTCCCACATTCCGGAGTGATGTGACCTGGTAACTCACAAGAGCCATTTCTGTTTGATTGCCCTACTAGGGCAGCTGGGAAAACAGAAGTGTCCTAAAGAGTCTCCTGAGAGATTAAAGATCAAAAGAAAGAAAACTCTTGACTCAGCCAGATTCCTTATCCAGTCAACAGCCTGTTTTCACAGAAGTTGTGCTACTCATAACCAGTCATTTCCCTTCAACCCCATTCCTACCCAGGAGACCCTTGGATCTCATCACCCCTCTGTTGAGGCTGTCCCCTTGCATTTAAATCATTGTTTTTAATGGCTTAGTGAATCCATATTGACAAAAGAGTTTGCTGAGAAATATTAAAAATCATAGTTCAGTTCTTTCACATCAATCCACATCATTTAAGTCTTTAGAAGAAATCTGTTCAGCCTCACAAAGGCGGAGTGTGGTACAGGTATTCCTTATTTGGGCAGACCTTATTCCCAAATATAAATGAATAAAGCTAACACCATTTCTTCTCTTCTTCCCACATTACAACTGTGTTTACAGGCTCAGTGTTAAGAGTAAGCCTAGTGTTTGTGAGGCCTCAAGATGCTTGCCTGCGGATGAGCTCTTTCAACTGTGCCAGTCTGTCACTTTTTAGCGTTTCCTGGATGGAGTGGAAAAATCTAAAATAGTGTTCAAAGTTGTGCATCATAAGCAGAACCCCAGCCAGCAGCTTATTGGTCATCAGTAGATGGTGGATGTGCACATGAGTGTGATTCGTACAGTAGTAATAGGAACATCCTCTCACCAGCAGGCCAAAGTCGTCCCGGTACTTTTTTTTCCCCTTCAGATTAATTTCAAATGATGTCATTTCTTCAGTGCAACCAGTAGTTTTAACTTTCTATTTGGTCCAGTTATTTTATTCTTATTTTAATTCATTTTAATAGATTTAAAAATTTTTAAAAAGATATATACATTATTCAAAATGTTACATTAAAAAATATAAGAGGATCCCATATATCCCCACTCCCCACCCCCTGTACCCCTCCCACATCACCAAATTCTTTCATCAATGTGGCACATTCATTGCATTTGATGAATGCATTTTGGAGCACTGCTACACCACATGTATTATAGTTTACATTGTAGTTTACTAGTTTACAATATAGTTTACTCTCTCCCAGTCCATTCAGTGGGTTATGTCTTCTTGTGTCCCATTTTTTTGTAATGGGATGTTGCTGCATCCCATTACATGTGATAAGGGAGAAGACTCTCAAATAAATCCACTCCTCTTGCAATACACTTGAGTATATCATCTGGCCAACTAACACCACAGATGAGCCTTGGCTTGTCCTCTGGCAGCTGTGATGTGAATGATGACAGTAAGTGCATTCTAGTCTTCAGGGTTGTGGGATTCCCTTGAAAGCCTTCCAGAAGGAAGCCACATATGGGCTGCTTGACTGTCTCTGGTGCTGACTGCAGCCTCTCCTCCATCACGACTCCACCTTCAATCACTCCAATGATCACACATTTATGAAGGGCCTCTGACTCGTCCTGTACTTGCATCATTTATCTAGGAACAAAGGAGATTGGTCAACAGATTTTCTGGTTCTTTTACAGAAGTTGCTTCCATGCAAGATGCCACTCCATCTGAGAGGCACTGGGACCAGTCTGGCTGAAGGGCCTGCTGAATTGCCATGAACTTGGATACAGTCATTTCTACTCAGCCTCCAACACCCCATACAGACACAGACTAGTTTGTTATATAACCAGCTGGGCAGGGGTCAACTGAATCATGCAGGGAGCAGTCCAAGAGTGATTCTGCCATGCCTATAAATTTTCCAGCTCCTTCCTTATATTCTTGCAAGACTTGATGATGTTCCACCAGTGATAACAGTGTGAGCTGAGCCATAGCTGGAACTTTGTGGATATTATGCAGTGTGTGATCAGTCAGGTGTGGGTGTACAGAAGGCAGCTTGGAATGTCCAAGGTGTGGTCCCCTATTTTACCCAGGCTTGCTATTTTTCCTCAGCAACAGCCATAACTACCTTGATAAGATTCAGTTTCATCATCAGGGATTTCTCTCAGTCCTGCAAATTTCCCAACTTTTTTGGCCTTCAGAGCCCCCCCAAACTCCTCCAAGCTTACTTTCTACCTGAGCTCAGCTGTGAGTGATCAGGTATATGGCTTGTCTCTCCCCTCTCCTCTGGACCTTGTCTCATTCAGCTTCGGGCTGCTCCATCTGTGGCTTCCTTTCTCCTCTCTAAGCTCCTGGGCCCCTTCTCTCTGCCTCTGCAGCTTTATCTCTGTGTCTGAGGTTTTATTCCTCCATTCATAAAGAACTCCAGCAAAAGGATTAAGTCTTACCCTGGGTCATGCTCTACTGAAGTGATCTAATCAGAAGGCCCCATTTTCCATGGGTTTACAGGCACAGGAATGGATTAACTCTAAGGACATGATCTTCCGGGGTCCTCTAGCTTCAAACTTCCACAAGTTATTTTTATCTTTTCCTTTTTTTCTTTGTCAGTCAAGTTAAAAGTTTATAAATTTTATTGATCTTTTCAAAGAACCAACTTTTGGTTTCATTGATTGTCTCTTTTTAAAAAATTCTCTTTCATTTATCTTTGCTCCAATGTTTGTTGTTTCCTTACTTTTGCTCACTTTGGGTTTAGTTTGTTCTTTTCCTAGTTTCTTCAGTTGTGAGGTTAGGTTTCTGATTTGATACCTTTCTTTTTTCTTTTCTTTTCTTTTCTTTTTTAGTAGATACTGGGAATCAAACCCAGGACCTCGTATATGGGAAGCAGGAGCTCAGCCACTTGGAGCTACAACTGCTTCTAGCTTTCTTTTTTTTTAATGTAAAATTTCAGTCTTGTAAATTACCCTCTTAGTGCTGTGTTTGCTGCATCCTGCAGGTTTTGGTATGGTATTTTTTTTTTTTTTTTCAAATACCTCAAAGGTATTTCCTAACTTTCCCTGTGATTTCTTCTTGGAGCCATTGCTGGGGGAGGAGCCAGCAAAGGTGCCACAAGCCTATCCTCCCATTTTTTTTTTTTAATTTTTTAATTTTTTAATTTTTTATTTATTTATTTTTTTATTGACTTTGTAATAATATTACATCAAAAATATATATGTGAGGTCCCATTCAACCCCACTCCCCCACCCCCCCCTCTCCCCCCCAAAACACTCGTTCCCATCATCATGACACATCCATTGGATTTGGTAAGTACATCTTTGGGCACCTCTGCACCTCATAGTCAATGGTCCACATCATGGCCCATACTCTCCTCCATTCCATCCAGTGGGCCCTGTGAGGATTTACAATGTCCGGTGATTGCCTCTGAAGCACCATCCAGGGCAGCTCCATGTCCCAAAGACACCTCCACCTCTCATCTCTTCCTGCCTTTCCCCATACCCATCGTCCACCATGTCCACTTTTCTCAATCCAATACCACCTCTTCTATGTGGACATTGCTATCCTCCCATTTTTAAGTTGTGTTTTCTTGATTGGGCTCTTGCCCATTTCCTGCTATCCTTAACTGTTTTCTATAGTTTTGAGGAAGATGAATTTTCCAGTTTTTGCTAGTTGTTCAAAGATTCTGTGGGGAAATAGAATCCTGGAGCATATTTTGCCACTATGTTTGTTGGCCAGAAGATTTCTGCTCTTTTTTTTTTTTTTTTTCATTCCTTTTCTTCCTGTACTTCAGAGTTAACACTTTCCATTGTCTTATCTTCAAGTTACTGATCCTTTCTTCTGGCCTTCTCCAAAATGCTATAGCACCTCTGTATTGAATTTCTCATTTTAGTTATTTACTTTTCTGCTCCAGAATTTACATTTGATTCTCCTTCGTAATTTCTATCTCATAATGGAAATTCTCATTTCCTTCATATATTGTTTTCCTTATTTCCTTTAGTTATTTGTCTATATTTTCCTTTAATTAATTGATTATGTTTAAGAGAGCTGATCTGATAGATCTGGTTGGTAATTCCAGAGACAGATCTTCTTCCAGAATAGTTTCTAATTCTTTTTTGTGTGTGACTGGGCCATACTTTCCTGTCTCCTTTATTCTTTGTAATTGTTGTTGAGAACTGGTCATTCTATGTAGAATGTTGTGGAGAGTCTGGAAAGCTAGTTTTCCCATTCCTCAGTCTGCCAGATAAAGAACTCGATAAAAAGAAAAACGAAAAAAGAGAAAGAAAAGGAAAGAGTGTGTGAGATAAGAAAAAAAATACTAAAAAATAGACATTCACTCACCCCCAACCAAAACCAAAAACAAATAAAAATAGGAAAAAACAAAAGAGGTACACAGCCTTTCCAGATCTCTAGTTAAATGCCTTGGGGAATCCCGAAGCTGCTGCTGTCGAGGTTGCAACCTAGGAGAGTGTCCTTGCGGGTCCCTCAGTATTTCACCAGATCAAGCAACACTGGAAAGAAAAAGAAGAAACCCAAACACAAAAAAGGTGCACTGGCTTTTTAAGTCATTGCAGAAGCTGGTGTGAGAGCAGAAGTCACCCAAAGAGTGAAACCATGGCTACCATTTGACTTGGGTCCTCATGCATCTGCCAGACCAGGAAACATGCAAACATAAAAGAAGGAAAATCAACTTCTTGCTGGTGGGAGTCCCAACCTAAAGGGAGGCCTGTGTCTCTGCTGTGCCCTTAGGCTCAGGGATCTGCCAGACCAGGAAATGCCCATGTATAGAAGGAAAGAAAAAACATCCGAAGAATTGTACTGATTCTGCTTTCAGTTGAATGCTGATATGGGGCCAGAAATCACTGCAAACAGTGGCTAGTGTGTGTTCTGGGCTCTCAGGGATCAGTCAGATCAAGAAATGCCCACCCACAAAAGAAAGAAACCTAACAACAACAACAAAGGTTCACTGGCCCTTACTTCCCTGTGGAGGCTGATATGAATCTCAAAGTTGCTGCTGCTAGAGGACAAAAACAAGGCTAGCATTCATGCTGGGCCCTCAGGAATCCCCCAGACTGACGTCCACCCTGAACCCCACCTTTTGGAGGATGAGATTTCCTCTACCTGCCCTGGATCCAGGCCATGTTTCGGCAGCTGCTGCCATTTTTACAGCTTGCTGCCCCAAGGCTGAACTGGTGGCTGAACCCTGGTTTGTGGTTTCTTTTACAGAAACTGTACTCTTGGCAGCCTCTACCTTCTTCTGGCACTCCTGTAGTTGTTCTAAATGTTCATGCTGGTTCCAGGATTACCATCTAGTTAATTCTAATTTCTTTTTCCAGCGTATTTATTTTTCCAATGGAGGAAGTGGTCTGTAAAACTTCTTACTCTGCCTATTTGACTGGATTTTGGAGTGAGATTTCTTGAAGGAAAATGTGGTTATTTTTATTTGAATGTGTTTTGAAAGTAGGATTCCCTATTCATTAAACTTCGAAGTAAAATCATTATAACAAAGACTAGGAATGATATTTCAAAATGTAGACTACATACTGTTGACATTGTATTAGTCAGCCAAAGGGGTGCTGATGCAAAGTACCTGAATTCTGTTGGCTTTTATAAAGGGTATTTATTTGGAGTAGAAGCTTATAGTTACAAGGCCCTAAAGGGTCTAACTCAAGACTGCCTTCTCACCAAAGTCTGCTGCCATGTATTGAAGCAAGATGGTGGGCGATCTCTGCCTGGTCTCTTGGGCCTTCTCTGCTGCTCAGCTGCTCAGCTGCTCTATTCTTTTTGGCTGGAAACTGTCAGGCAAATGGCTCATCTCTCCTCTCAGGGCTTTAGATGGTTGTGCCTTCTCATTTCTGTAACATGGCAGGACTGAAATGACCAAGTTCTCTCCTCTTCCATCATTTTTGAGGGAGTGTCTGTTTCTATCAGCCCACCAAAGGGGTGGGGACTCAACCCTGAGTCACGCCCTACTGACCTGGTAGAATCAAAGGCCCTAAATTGATTTTATTAAGTAAACTTAAAACCTTGAATTTAATACAATCAACAGGTATCACACCCATAGGAACAGGTCAGTTTATAAACATAATCTTTCCCTTTTTTTGGATTCACAAAAATAATCTGAAACTGTCACAGACAGTATAAAGCATGGATGCTAATACTTTAAATGGAAAGGAATCTTGTTGTACCTGTTTTATTCTATTTAATTAGGAAATGATTCATTTGCTTCCAGCACAAATCAATTTGACAGTGAACTGGCTAAATTGTATAAACCAGCCATCTCTCTCAATAGCTCTAACATGTTGCTCTTTTCTGGAATGTTCCTCTGCATGTCTTCTGAACCCTCAGGCAAGTAGGTCCTTCTACTTGTGCTTCTTAAGAGTACTTAGTACAACCCTCTACCTGCTTAGATTATATCATGATATTTGTTGACTCTTACTTGACTGTGAACTTTTTTGTGCTGCAGAATTTTTTTGTAGTCATTTCAGGATCTTGGGTGCCTAGGATGGAGCCTGTTGAGAAGAGTTGTGTAATGCTCAATCACAAGTTCATTCAGTACTACACATTCAGTGTATTGAATATTTGTGGTAGAGCAGGCAGTGTTCTAGATGCTGGGCATACTGTGGTGAACAGGACCAATGCATCCTTTACTCTTAGTGGTCTTATAGTCTAGCAGAGAAGATAGGCTTTGACACAAGTCATTACAATAAATGAGGAGGAGGGTTAAGACAGTGAGGTATAGCATCCTTCTGTAGTACCCAGAAAGGGACCTGCCTTATTAATGATGGGTTTTCCAGAGGAAGTGATGTTTAAGTTTGGGACCAGAAGTATGAGCTGAAACCAGCTGACAAAAAATGGACAGTATTGGGGTCGGGGGGGCCCAGTAATTGGAAGTTTATTTAGTATACCTTTACTAATGTATTTTGGGAGTGACATTTTTCTCTCCCAACAGTGCTACCTGACTGACTCTTCATAATATTACCTTAACGGAATATGGACTGTAAGAGTTGTTCAAATGATTTTTAAAAAAAATTTGGCTCTTCATTTAGTTGTTAAATATTCCAACATTTTTAGTCAAAAGCACACAATTCTCTCTTGATATATATTGTTTTAATATATGGATTCAAAACTAGTATTCTACAAAGTTTGTTGTGATTTTCTCATTCAGAATCACAACAAGAAAAGATAATCTTTTTTGTGGGCATTCATTTGCTTTCAGACGTCAGGTTAAATTTTCAGTCTCCTAGCAGCAATGCTGACTTATAGGGAAGCACATAAAAACCATCTATTTACTGGTCTTAAAAATTTATCATCTCTAGTAGAAATTTCCTGACAAATAATAACTAATATTTGGAGCGCTTCTATGTTCCGATACTATACTAAATAAGTGACATCAAGTATCTCATTTAAACATCCCAAGAACACCATGAGATAAGTAATATGTTTATCTCTTTGCTATAGATGAGGACACTGAAAGTGTTGAAGTGCCTAAGGTCCAAAAACTAAAAGTGGCATGTCAGAATTTGATTTCAGAAATGTCTAACTTGACTTGGTATTATTGTTTGAGAGATAAATATGACACATATTAACATGCTGAGACAGCCACACACTCTTCACAGATTTTGTACATTATAAGAAATACTATTCTTTGTTATTCTTAATAAAAATTATTTGTTGTATTTATACCGAAATTTATGAATAAATGAAAACTAAAATATTTGTGGTATAAAGTAAACAAGACAGGCCTTTTTATATATTGTTAGTGGGGTAACTGTGTTTTGGAGATATTCTTGGCAATATATATCAAAACTTAAAATTCATTTACCCTTTGACTTAGCAGTGCTGCTTTTAAGAATTTGTCCTATTAAACTTATTCATGCATGCAAAGATATAAGTCTGAGTGTTCTTTGTAGTATTGTTTGAATTAGGAAAAAGGTGGAAATGACTTATGTGTTCAATAGGGGTCTAGTAAAATAAGTTACAGTATATCAGTAAAATGTAATTCTATGCACATATTAAAAAGAATAACAAATCTAGCTAATCAAGTACTTACTAAATGCCAAGTACTGCTCTTATTTAATCTTTATAAAAATTGGAGTTGTTATTATTAGTCCCATTATAGATGAGGAAAGTGAGACATAGAGAGGCTAAGTGACCTGTCCAGTGTGGTAGGACAGAGACACCCAAGCAGGCAGTCTGGCTCCAGACTCAACACTGGATATAGTGCTTTCTATACCTGCACGTGAAAAGAAGATGAATTGGTAAGTGAAAAGAACAAATTGTTGAAAGTTTATATGGTATGATACTATTGGTAAAAAAAAGGTATATACCTATATAGTCTATATTTTTCCATTTGTAACATAAAATATATATATTTTCTTTTGACATATAAAATCTCTCTCTATATTATCTAGAAATTTTCTGGATAATATATGCAAACATTATATATACATAAAAGGTATTATTACATACATATATACACATATAAGATATTTAAACACATATGTATATATGTATAAAATTTCTGGATAGTTATATATAAGAATTAAAGAGTAAGTAATTTTGGGAATTGATACAGAGAATTTTTTTCTTTATACCATTTAGGTGAATAAAGAATTAAAAAAAATTAATGAGCACATGTTACTTTTGTAATAGAAATAAATTTTAATTAAAAATCTTTAAAAATTGGGGGATTCAAGGGGACATGGATTTTTTCTCTTGGAGCTACAAAAAAATTCTAAAATTGAGGTGATGACAGCACAACTCTGTGGTGAAATTGAAAGCCAATGAGTATACATTTTGGATGGATTGTGCAAGGCATTGAGCTGCATAACACAGTGAACCCCATGGTGGATAATGGACTGCGATTAACAGCATAAATATATGAATGTTCTCACATGAACTATAAAACAAATAGGGAATATTTATACATAGCGTTAATAATAGGGTGGTTTGTGGGAAAAATCTACCAAATATAAATTATTGGCAACAGTTAGCAGTAATATTTTGATGATGTTCTTTCGACATATGTAAGAAATGTTCCACAACAATGCGTGATTTTGGTGGTGGGGTGATAGATGGAATCCTTTATATTATACATGATTGTTTTACAAGCACAACTTCTCTAATTTAAAAAATGTGAAAAATCTTAAAAAATAGTGGATGTGATAATTCTCTAACAATTATATTAATGGAGGCAGGGGGAAAGGAAACTTTTTTTCTTTTCATTTTATAACTTTCTGTACTGTCAACTTTTAAAAACAGATTTTACACATTGCTTTTTTAACAACATGCATTTCCAATGAAAAATTTATGAACAGTGGGCATAATCTTTCTCTAACAATTATGTACCATGAAATATCATTATTTCTGTGACTAAATATAGGATATAGTTTATTCATTATAGTCATAGTTTAGGATAAATCTGCCTATGTTAAATTTGTATCATATTGCTGCTCTTATCTTAAAGTCTAGTTGTTTTCTAATATTCACTGAAGTGAAAAGGAACTCAATGAAGATTTACTTTGTTTTTATAAACAGGATTGTTTCATACTGATGGCTTAGTAATGAAATTTCACAACAAATGAGAGTCAGCAAATGCAGAGGTTGACAGCAATTTTACTAGTTGTTCCTAGTCAATTGAGTACAATTTTCTTGGAGGAAGATGGTCTCATGCTTCTTAAGTTCAGAGCATTTATCAAAAATAAATGTCAGTTTGAAACTGCATTGTTTATTAAGGGGCAATGTTCTAGTGTCGACTGTCACTATTTTAATATTATGCTTAGTCATGGAATGCACTTGGAATTAGGTTAGCTGACAAAGGCTGAAATAGGATAGCCGAAACTTAAGTATAACTTATCTGGTGATTGTGTTTTTCAGGTGAAGCACTGAAAGTGTCAGCAGAGAGATTTACAGATGACCCCTGTTATCTCCCGAAAAGGGAGGCTGTGGTTCAAGCCGCCCGTGCCTTGTTGGCTGCAGTTACCAGACTCCTTATCCTTGCAGATATGATTGATGTCATGTGTCTCTTGCAGCACCTGTCAGCTGTAAGTAAAAGATGGCTTAGTTTACCTTGGTATTGTTCTATTCTATGTACCTGGAGTCAGTCCTGCTGCATTCTAGACTCATCCTTATTTCTTAATGCCACCCTTCAGAAGCTGATTGTATTGTATTGTGAAGACTAATGTAAACCTCAGGAGAACTAAGCCAGAAGTTAATCCTAAAGCCAGTGGTAAATTGAAAATCAAAAAGCGGTTTACTGAAAAGCATATGGCTGGAGAAAAGACTGGACTTTTGAACATGAAGTATTTTTTATGCTCTATGTGATTATATTTTCTTATGACTTTAATGCATACATAAACTGTTAATCATCTTTTTTCACAAGCTCCTATTTCCTCTCCACAATATAAATAATTTGAGAAACAGAAACTAAAGCTTAAGGCATTTAGAAGTTTGTAAAGGAATACTGCTTTGCCACCTTTCGTTGATCCAAGATAAAATATTGCATGTTTGCAGGCAGTCTGTGTTACCTGTAGTAATCCATTATGAAAAAGGAAACATTTTAACTAGAAAATTATAAAGATAGCAGGACATCCTGCTTGTACTGTTTTGCTAGACAAATTCATTTAGCATGGGTTGAGGAGAAAGAGAATTTTATTAAAATCTTTTTTACTTTCTCATTTTATTTAATTTGATTGTCATTAATAGTGTTCAAATGACAAAGTTGTAAAGAACGTCTTGAAATCTCTGCTTTATCTCCTTCTTTAAATAGGACCCTTATACTTCTGTCTATAAATACGCCTGTGTTTTCATAAAGGTGCTTGGTGATTGTAATATCACTGTTCCATTAAGCAAATGATTGCATTGTCTGATTGACCTTCTTGTCAAAATCGTTTTCTCTAATTGCTAAGCTAAACCTTTCTTTCTATTTCACTGTTGCTTATTTTAACCCTAGAGCAGAGTGACCCTCCCTTTGTGCTTTTATACTCCTTTCTTTTGTTGGCTGTATTACTATAAAAATTCAAGATTTTTTTTAAAGTAACTTTTCAAGAATGGGATTAATTCTCATATCCAGCAGTTGTCTAATAGTGGATTTGTAAGTGAGATAATTGAGCAAAAGTTCTTATTACTTCTTGGTTATTTGTTTATTGCATAACCTTAGACAAATTTTTGAACATTTCTGAGGTGTATTTTTCTCATATGTGAATACAGACATTAATAAATGCTATAAACAAGATTAAGTACCAGGTAATTCTTAGTTCCATGACCCAGTTTTCCTTTTTCAGACTCTAGATTTTTTAGATAAAATGGAATGAAGGACTTTTGTAAGGTGCATTTTGCCATTTTCATAATCAGTTAGGAGGCATACGACTCCCTTCACTACCATTTTAATTGTCTGCTAGATGCCAGGCACAGCAATAGGTAATTCACACACATCATGTCATTCAAATAAAGCAGGAGATAATTGTGTGTCAAACAAAAGCCAAAAACTGCATTTTGCAATAATAAAAATTATAGTTAATATTTATGGAGTTTATGTGATATGCCAGGTATTATGCTAATGAATTATCTTTAACTGAATTATCAAAACAGCCCTATAATTATTAGACTTTCTTTTTCACATATGAGCAAAATGAGGTACAGTGAATTTAAGTAACTTGCTCAAAGCAATAGGAAAAAAACCTTTGCAACTTAGTACTCCAAGGGTTAGAATAGTTTTAACTACAAATAGAGTGTTTGGACAAGGCCATGGGCCTGTAATAGGTTATTAAAGGAAGTTGTGTTTGTTCGGAGGAGGCGGTCTTAACTCCAATCACCCTTTCTCACACTTGTTGCCTTTGTCAGAGCTAATCTTGGGCTAGATCCTTTAAATCACTTACTAAATATGCGCAGTACAACAATATCTCATCAATGAAAAAGAAAATGACATCAAAGAAAAAGAAGACATTTTGTGATTATTTTGTATTTTTTCATCCTTATAAAAACTATATTTGAATTGTATCATCAACTTAGTTCTTAGGAGATTTCATGCTGAATGAAGACAAATTGAATTTTTTTTTTAAGTCTTCAAGATTAGGATTATTTAGCGCAACATTTCCTCCCATAATATTCTGTAGAACCTGTCTTAAATATGCAAAAAGGAAAAAAGGTGTTTTTTTTTTTGTCTTTTTTTGGGTATGGTCAATGCTGCATGCAGAAGTTCCCTTAGAATATTTTCAATGCACGCTAATATACACACACAAAATTAGTGAGAAACCCTGTTTAGTTTTGCTTAATTCAGAGAATCTCAACATTTTTTTGACCCTAGAGCTCTTTCATGCATCTATCAATGCTGGTACTTTCTCAGATAATACTTTGGGAAATATTGGTTTAGAATTTTTGTAGTAATGTAGTTTATGGTCACATTAAACTCATTGAAGTCAGAGAATCAAAGAGTAATAGTGGAAAAACCTTAGTGCCCTTTTAATCTAATATTCTCTCTGAAGTGTAAAGATTTTCTCCTACAATATGCAACACATACAAATGTCTAATAATATACATGATTGCAAAAATAATTATCTCAATTCTGTGATATGGTGAAGCCCATTTTGGACACTTTTAATTGTTGGAAACATTTTCCTCAAGATGAGTTTAAAATCTGCCTTCCTGTGATTTCCATCCATTGCTTCTAGTTTTGTACTTGGGAGAAACACAAGGAAAGGTGTTTTTCAAGGAACTTGATACTGCTCTCAGGATCCACCTATGTCTTCCTTATCTAGCCTAAGCTTTTCTAGACCGTCTGCTAGCCTTTGTATGGCAGTGTCTGAGTACTCGGAATACTTTAGAATTTCTATATCTTTTTCAAACTGGCTGTGTCACTTTGTATGATTTTCAGTTTCCTGCTGAAATTTTCAGATTAGATTTTAATCTCATTGAACACGGTAAGCAGAATTGTTTATGGTCAGGGCTTTAAAACTCCACGGTCTGAACTTACTGGGTGTTTTCTTCTGCTATATTTTTGCTCGTTTTTGCTCATGGTCTCTTGTCTTCTTATGTGAATGTCCGTCTTTGTGTGCTGAACATTGCCTCTTTTGCTACTCATATCCAGAAATTCCTGTTTACTAGCTTTTATTATTTTTAAAAAGATTTTATTTATTTATTTATTTATTTATTTATTTCTCACCCCGCCCCCATTGTTTTGGACTCGCTGTCTGCTCTCTGTCTCCACTCATTGTGTGTTCTTTTATGCCTGCTTGTTTTCTATTTAGGCAGCACTGGGAAACTATCCTGGGACCTTCTAGAGTGGGAGAGTGGCACTCGATCTTTTTTGCCATCTCAGCTCCCTGGTCTGCTGTGTCTCTTATTGTCTCTCCTCTGGTCTCTTTTTGTTGTGTCATCTTGCTGTGCTAGCTTTCTGCACAGGCCAGTACTCCTAAGCAGGCCAGCACTCCTGCACAGATGAGCACTGCACATGGGCCAGCTTGCCACGTGGGTCAGCATGCCTTTCACCAGGAGGCCCTGGGAATTGAACCCTGGACCTCTTGTATGGTAGACAGGAGCCCAGTTGCTTGAGCCACATCCGTTTCCTGGCTTTGATGTTTTTAAGGTGAAGAATTTTATATTTCATCAAGCCTATTTTCCTCAGCAGAATTTATTGAATTGCTAATTTGCCACTACAAGAAATAGAAGTCCTTCAAATAATCCGTTAATTCCTTTCTTTGCCTATTCTCGATGGCAGGAAACACCCATAAAAGGTAATATCTTGAAAACAGAACAAAGCTCTCTGCTGTGAACATTCTATAACATAAGCTGGTAATTACCTCCCTGATTTAATGTCTAATACTATCTTACCTATTACGATAGACTTGTGCTGTTAATTTACATTGATTTTGTGAGCTGAACTCAAACTACTTTTAATTTAGGCCTTCCTCATTTAATAGTAATTTAAAAAAATGTAAATGTAGATATTACATTTATACTCAGTGAACTTTTATCTTGTTAATTCTGTTTTTTCTTTTTTGTTATAGTCCATCAACATGTTTTTAACGCTTAACCTGGTGTCATCTTCAGATTTCTTTACCCAAGTAATTAATGAAAAAATGTTAAATGACATGAAATAGAGTCCTATCTCCCTTCCAGAAGACCCCAAACAAATTTTAGCACACTTTGAGTAAAGTTGTTGGAATGAGCTTCAAACTTGCCCCACATCCGCCTACCACATGGGAGGTACGTGGTTCAAACCCCAGGCCTCCTTGACCGTGTGGAGCTGGCCCATGCGCAGTGCTGATACGCTCAAGGAGTGCCCTGCCACTCAGGGATGTCCCCCGCGTAGGGGAGCCCCACACGCAAGCAGTGTACCCCGTAAGGAGAGCTGCCCAGCGCGAAAGAAAGTGCGGCCTCCCCAAGAATGGTGCTGCACACAAGGAGAGCTGACACAACAAGATGACACAACAAAAAGAAACACAGACTCCTGGTGCCACTGATAAGGATAGAAGCGGTCACAGAAGAACACGCAGCGAATGGGGGGCGGAGGGGAGAGACATAAATAAAAAAAATAAATCTTAAAAAAAAACTTGCTCCATTGGGTTATTGTATAAACCATGTTTCCTTTTCCACCCCTCAAGTACTTTTTAAAAGGACTTCTTGAAATCAAGATATATTGTCTGTGGCATCATGGAGTTATCAGTATAATACAAAGGAAATTAGATTAGTTTGGCATGACTTGCTCTTAAAAACTCAATAAGAGCTCTAAGTGACCAGCGATCGTCCTAATCTGGCAGCACAAGCCTCCTCGGGAGCTATTCTGTGGCTGGAATTGGAAGCTCCATTTCCCAAAAACAGGGGAGGAAGAGATGGTTGGCCACTGATTTCAGCTACTGATTAGTAAATTTGGCTGGCTGAAGTATAACTCCAATAACAGATAGCAGGGAGGAAGCTGGCAGGCTCTGTACCAGCCTCTCTGGGTAACTCAGGTATATTTGGCAGGCACAGACTGAATAGTCAGAAGTCTCCCAGGGCAACTGTGGTCATTTTGGACCCACACAGCCTAGATTGCTGCCCATACCTGCAGCTCCATCCCCACCCTAGGCAGGGGAGAAAGGGCCTTAAAGTTTCATCAGTATCTCTGGGCAACTACAGTCTAGATCTGTATGACTTGGATTGTTACACACAGCTGTGGTTCTGTCCCAACCCCTGGCAAAGGAGAAAGTTGGAAGAAGCTTCATGGGTCCCTGGGGCAATGCGGGCAGCTTGAGGCTCCACAACCTATAGCACCAACTACATTCTTGGCTCTTACTACAGAACTAGTAAGGGAGAAAGGGCAGGAAGCCCTTAGCTAAAGAGAGAAACTGCACCTAGAATAAATATATCCAGTAAGCCAGATGCTAAGACACCAACAAAAATTACAATCTACACCAAGAAACAGGAAGATATGGCCCAATTAAAGAAACAGGATAAACCTCCAAATGACATAAAGGAGTTGAGACAACTAATCATAGATGTTTAAACAAATCTCCTTAATAAATTCAATGAGATGACTAAAGAGACTACATTTAGAAGACACCAGGGGAAGTGGATGTGGCTCAATCAGTTGGGCTCATGTCTACCATATGGGAGGCCCTGGGTTCACATCCTGGGGCCTTCTTGTGAAGGCAGGTTCACCCGCATGCTGTGGAGAGCCACCGGCCTGGGTGCCATGGAGGGCGCAGCATGCAAGTGCTGCGGAGAGCTGACTCAGCAAGGTGATGCAACAAAAAGGAATATAAGCAAAAACACAAAAGAATGTGCAGCAGATGGACACAGAGAGCAGATAGCAAGCAAGCTGCAAAGGGGGGGGAATAAAAAAAAAAATAGAGACCCAGAAGAACACAGCGAATGGACACAGAAAGCAGATAGCAAGCAAAAAGCTGCAAGGGGGGGAGGCGGATAAAAAAAAGAAGACACTGGATGAGCATAAAGTCGAATTTGAAAGCATACATAGAAAAATAGCAAGTCTTATGGGAATGAAAAGCATAATAAATGAAATAAAAAATACACTGGAATCATATAATAGTAGATTTGAGGAAACAGAAGAAAGGATGGTGAGCTTGAAGAAATAGCCTCTAAAAGTGAACATCAAAAGAACAGATGGAGAAAAGTATGGAAAAAGTTGAACAAGTTCTCAGGGAACTAAACAATAGCAAGAAAAGTTCAAACATACGTGTCATAGATGTCCCAGAAGTAGAAGAGAAGGGAAAAGGGGCAGAAGGAATATTGAAGATATAATGGTAGAAAACTTCCTAACCCTATTGAAGGACATGGATATCTGTGTCCAAGAAGCACAATGTACTCCCATCCAAATAAATCTGAATAGACCAACTCTGAGACACATATTAATCAGAATGTCAAATGCCAAAAACAAAGAGAGAATTCTGAAAGCAGCAAGAGAAGAGCAATGCATAACATATAAGGGATACCTAATAAGATTAAGTGCTGATTTCTCATTAGAAACCAGGGAGGGAAATGACAGTGCTATGATATATTTAAGATACTGCAAGAGAAAAACTGCCAGCTAAGAATCTTATAACCATTAAGATTATATTTCAAAAAATGAGGGCACATTTAGAATATTCATAGATAACAGAAACTGAGAGAGTTTGTAACCAAGAGATCAGCTTTGAGGAAATACCAAGGGTGTGCTACAGCCTGAAAAGAAAAGACAGGAGAGAGAGGCTTGGAAGAGAGTCTAGAAATGAAGATTATATCAGTAAAAGTAACTAAAAGTGTCAAAAGAGTAATGAAAATAAATGACAGATAAAACCCAAATATTTAGGAATAAACTTAACCAATGATATAAAGCAATTGTATTCAGAAAACTACAACTCATTGTTAAAAGAAATAAAGAAGAGACCTAAATAATTGGAAGAACATCCCATGCTCATGGATTGGTAGCCTAAATATCAAGATGTCAATTCTACTCAAACTGATATATAGATTCAATGCAATCCCAATAAAAATTCCACCAGCATTTAAAAAATAAATGGAAAGCATGATTATAATATTTTTTTGGAAAGGTATGAGGTCCTGAATAGCCAGAAACATCTTAAAAAGGAAAAGCTAAGTTGGAGGACTCTCACTTCCATACTTTAAATCATGTTACCTAGCCACAGTGGTAAAAACAGCATGGTACTAGCATAAAAACTGACATATAGACAAATGGAACTGAAATGATGGTTCAGAAACAGACCCTCACATTTAGGGCTAAGTGATTCTTGACAACCTGTCAAAACACACCCAGCTCATGCAGAACAGTCCACTTAATAGCTGGTGTTGAGAGAATTGATATCCATAGCCAAAAGAAGAAAAGATTACTCCTACCACACACCTTAATCAAAAATTAACTCAAAATGGAGCAAAAACCTAAATATAAAACCAAGAACCATAAAACTTCTAAAAGAAAATTTCAGAAAATATCTTTGAGACTTGGCGGTAGGTGGTGGATTCTTAAAGGAGATAAGAGGAAGACTGAGATGGACTACTGATGTTTAATGTATGTACAAGTTTTAATTAACTTTACAGTGAAAGTGTGGAAATGTATAGAGTTGATGGTAACACATTATAGTGAGTAATAGCTAGTTTCTAAATGGGAATGTGGTTGAAAAAAGTAATCTAGGGATGTAAATGCCAATTGGCAGAAAGCTAGGGTATAATCTAGGGACTGAATAACACAGTAAACCCAGAGATGTATGAGAATTGTGGTTGATGGTACAGATGCAAGAGTGCCCCTTGTGAGCTAGAACAGAGGTGCCTCCCTGTTGCAGGGTGGTGAGAATGTGGAGAAACATGGGAAAAATACAACTGGAATGACCTATGGACCGTGGTTAACAGTAATAATGTAATATTCATGCATCTATGCCAAAGATGTACAGTGCTGATAATGGGGTAGAATGGAAAAAGTGTGCCAAATGTATGCTATGGACCTGGTAATCTGATACATTATCTCATCTGTAAAAAATGTGCCACCACAGTGTGGTGTGTTGATAGGGGGGTGTTGTATGGGAATTCTGCACATGTGCATGATTGTTTGGTAAGTTTATAACTTCTGTCATAAAAATATATTTAAGAAATAATAATAGGGTAGGTTGTGGAAAAATAGACCAAATGTAAGATAAGAACTATAGTTAGTAAGATTTTGATGATATTCTTTCATAATTTGTAACAAATGTCTCACAAAATTGCAAAATGTTGATGGTGGGTTGACGTATGGTACCCCTGCATGATGTTATGTATGTTTGCTTTGTATGTTCACAACTTCTACTATACGCTTCTTGTTTATGTATGTTCACATATAAATGATATAAAATAATAGTAGGATGGGTTGGGGGAAATACACTAAATGTAAGATACTATGATTAGTAGTAATATTTTGAGGATGCTCTTTAATCAGTAGTTAAAAGTGTTTCACAACAATGCAAGGTATTGGTGATAGGGTGAGGTATGGGAGCCCTGTATGATGTTTTATATGTTTGTTTTGTAAGTTCGCAACAATTACTATACATTTATTGTTTATGTGTGTTTATGTATGAGCAATACATAAACTTCAATAAATGAAAAAATATTAAAATTACAAAGGAAATCAATTACATATATTGAAATATAGTTACTAAAACAAAAAAATGATATAATACTATCCATATGTGCTTTTTTTCTTAACACATTAAATAAAAATCCAACATACATAAAAATATAGGAAAGTTAAAGTTATATTTTATTTTTTCAAGATATGTTGATGTACAGATTGTTGTTTATCTTGAATAAGAACATTAAACTGTGGTGTAGTATTTGACAAGGCAATATTCATATCATGTTAAACATCTAATTGAGTTGATTTTTTTCAATTCAAGCTCATGGACCCCCTGAAATCTTTCCACAGAACAGACCCCCAAGGGACTTCTGGTTAAGTACACCTGATATAGACACTTCCCTCCCTAAGAAGAATTCTGTAGTAAGTTACAGAACTCACACATACATATCCACACACACACGCATATATATATATCTGTATACAAATATATAGATTTATATATATATATGTATACAGACAAACACACACACGAACACACAGACATACATATGTATATCCTACCATATAATAATGTAATATATATATTTTTTGGGGGGAGGGCATCCCCCCCAAGTTGAGAGCACAATTTTCATTTCAAAGAAGTGGGCTACCTTTTTATTTCTTGCCCTTATTTTGAATACAGTGGATAAAGGTCTATTCTATCTCCCTATCTTATCTTTACTTCGTCTGCTCATCCTGGGCTTTTTTTCTCCTGATACTCTTATACACATCCTTGCTAAATTTTCATATTTGTTCTTTATTGCATAGTACCAAAGAATTCCTTTCTACCACAGTGTTTCTTTGGTGGTTTTACCCTATGCTTCCTTTTTATGGTTCTTTCCCCCAATAACAGATTTTTTTTCATCATTATTGAAATGTATTTCCTTTTAGATATCAGGTAAATGAGATGTCACTTTAATTTTGATTAAGTCTGTACCTGTACATTTCCTTATTTCTTATTCTTTTTTATTTTTATTTAATAATCCTTTTTCCACAGAGACAACCCCTTGAGATGCAGTTATTACTGAACATTTATGAGGACATTGACTGAGACCACTGTCTAGTACAAACTCTCAGTGTTCACTGAGCAACTCTCAATGGGATGAGAACAGTATGAAGTTAATATATAATTTAATTCATCAAGGATTCCTAACTTTAACAGTTTTGAAAGGGCACAGTCACTGGATTTGTGCTTAATTTCATACTGGGAAGAAGGAAATGGTCATATTTTTAAAGGGATCAGGATCATTCAAGTTAGCTCTGGTTTGATTAATCATCCATTTAGAAAACAGTACTTTCACTATGTACATGCATAGTCACTGTACTATGTGCTAGGGATTCAAATAAAAAATATATCACTATGATTCTGTTCTCCTAGAATTTATAGACAAATTAGGAAGTAAATTAATAATATGATAAGATTTTAAGATAG
This sequence comes from Dasypus novemcinctus, assembly GCF_030445035.2. Lineage (NCBI taxonomy): Eukaryota > Metazoa > Chordata > Mammalia > Cingulata > Dasypodidae > Dasypus > Dasypus novemcinctus. Next base: position 76,475,852 of record NC_080678.1, on the reverse strand, counting down.
ACGTTTACGCACAGTGTTATGGAGGCATGGTGGAAATTTTATCAAGGAGGGTGTGTTTGGTTAGGTGATGCATGACTAAGTTTGAGAGTTAACAGGCAAATCAAGGAGGGTGTGTTTGGTTAGGTGATGCATGACTAAGTTTGGAGAGTTAACAGGCAAAGAAGGTGGTGTTGTAGGGGGCATTTTAACTGGAGAGAATGGTATGACCTTTTCAAAGACCTGTAATTGTTCTGAATGGCTGAGATAAAGAGTGATAGTGTGGGAAAAATAGAAGGTTGAAGCTAAAAATAGGAAGGCATAGACCTGTATGTGAAGGCTGAGTTAAAAAGTTTGAACAATAGTCTGAAAGCTAAGGGGGACCCATTAAAGAACTTTGAGCATGGCAATGACATAAGCAGGTTTGCATTATAGGATCATTACTCTGGCATATAAGCAGGGTCACTAGAGTGGAGGCAGAAGACCAGTGAAGTGACTGATGTAGTCATTTGGTTGTGAGATGATGGGGTGGGGCAGGGAATGTATGAATGATGGAAAGGAAGGAGGAACAATCTATGATTTGGAAAGTGATTGGAATCTGCTCAGAAAAAAAGGCAAGCATCAAGCAGACTTTCAGGATTCTGGTTAGGTACTGAGGACATTGTGTTGCCATTTGCTTAGAGGAGAGGCAGTTTATGTGTTTTAGGTATTTTGTATAGAAGGACATATGGCAGACAGTAGACATCGAAAGATGGGTTTGGAGTTCAGGAGAGCAAATAAGGCAAGAGATAAAATGGAAAACCTCAGGAAATAAATGACATGGGAAGCAGTGGGTTTGCATGAAGTCACTAGGGAAGGTTTATAGTGTGAACGAATATCTTGAGGCGGTTTGGTTCAGTGCAATACTCATTGAATGAAGAATCAGTAGGTTTGTGCTCAGGAGTGGCCCAGAAGAAATGAATTGAATAATGTTTATTCGTTCACTCTTATATGCTTTCTTATTTAGAAAGTGGTTATGAGAAGACTTTTTTAAAAAACAGCTTTATTGAAGTATAACTAATTCATCATAAAATTTGCTCATTTTAAGACAACAATTCAATGATTTTTACTAAATATACAGAGTTGTACTGTCATCATCATGATTTAATTTTAGAACATTTCTATCACCCTCTCCCATTTACTGTTACTTCCCATTTCCTCCGAGATTTGCTGAGAGGAGTAACAGCCAGAAAGCATTTTTAAAAGTTAAATTCTCTAAATAAATATATTTTTCTTTTTCTTAAAGAATCTAACTCAGTGCTTTGCACAGAGATGATGCTCAATAAAGCTCAATAAACATTTACTGAATGACCATGTGTTTTGTGCCATCCTCACTACTGAAAGGTGCTATGAGTTTGTTTAATAATAATAGTCTCTTAAAATTTATGGAACATTAATTTTGTAAAGTATTAATATAAAAAGCTAGATTATAAGCTCTATTAGGGTAGGAACTGTCTCTTATTTACTTCCCTGCTTCTTTTGTGTCTGACACATTGCTGTGCCCTTGATTCTTGTATGTTGAATGAATATCTTTCATTTCTCTTCAACTGAATTCACAGTAACCTTATAAACAGGCAGGCAAGGAAATATTTCTCTTGTTTTGTAGAATACAAAATCAAGAATTGGAATCTAAAGTTAAGCAGTTGTTAAATGGCATAACAAGGACTTGAACACAGATTTCAAGATCAGTCTACTTTCAACTGCATTGAACTATTTCTATTTTAGAGCTTGGTTCAATTTTATTGTATGTTTTTAACTTAATGTCTGTAATCATTCCTTACAGTAAAAAGCCATTTGAGGCATGTGTGTGTTTTAATTTTCTGCTTCAGCTGCAAAATTTCTCTTAATGAGTGGTATTATCATCTTGCAAGTTCATTTGGAAAATATGTGTGAAAGCCAATGGATTGAGTTCAGAAAAATAAATTTTTTCTACATAATACTTTTTTGGTTGCTCTGTGGTTACCATATTTTAGTAGGTATAGTAGCCATTTCTTATGCTTAAAACAATTTCTCTTCACTCTAAACATTAATATTTATAGAACATTAATACATTATCCTTTTGACTATTCTTTCCTTCTGCTTTAGTCTCCAGAATCTTTTGCCATTGTTTCTGTCATTTTGTAGATACTAAGATCACACTCGGTGGTCCAGTGTTTTTGGTCAGGTATTTACTGGATACTTTTATTTATCCATAACAATGTGAGTTTCGGATTTCTTTTTATGTTACAGGTAGCAGCCAGCGTCACAAATGTACAAAATGTTAAATGAGAAAAAAATGACTGCTATTGAACTGGTTCTTCTGGAGCAATGCTGCTTAATTTTTAAAAATATACTTTATTTTTCTTTCTTTTAGAGCAGTTTTAGGTTTACAGAAAACTTGTGCAATAAGTGCAGAGAGTTCCTATATACCCACCCTGCCCACAATTTCCCCTATTGTGTGTGGTACGTTTGTTACAATTGATGATAATACTTTATTATTAACCAAAGTCTAGAGTTTACATTAGGGTTCATTTCTTGTGTTGTTCAGTTCTATGGGTTTGGACAAATGCATAATATATCCACCATTATAGTATGGTACAAAATAGTCTCACCATCCTAAATATGCCCTGTGTTGTACCTACTCATCCCTCCCCCTCAACCGCAACTCCTGGAAACCACTGGTCTTTTTACTATCTCTGTAGTTTTGCGTTTTCCAACATCACAGAGTTGCAATCATGCAGTATGTAGGGTTTTCAGACCCCTTTCAGACTGACTTCTTTTACTTTACAATATGCATTTAAGCTTCCTCTGTGTCCTTTTATCACTGAATAATATTCTGTTGTATGGATGGGATATTTTTTCATTGTAGGAATTAGTAGCCTGCTGGAGCTGGGGGTGGTTGTGGTAGTGCTTATTTGATCTGTTTATCTGACTACAAAAGGAAATTGGAGCATTGACAGTGAGGGCCAGAGAAGCTTTTCTTGCCAGTGCCCTGGCTGCATCTTTTCCTGCTACCTCAGCACATTTCTTCTTGCCTTCTTTCTCACATTACTCCATAATTTTCTTGAGCTCATTGGATGTGTAATTTGTCAGGAAAAAGGACAAAAAAATGTATTTGGGAAGAAGGAATGCTGAATCAAACCAGGCCTTTCCTGTTCTAACTTATTTATGCCTTTCTTTCCTGTAAAACAGGCTGTTTCAGTTATTTTAATAGGAGGTGAGGGAAGTGGATGTGGCTCAAGTGATTGGGCTCCGTCTACCATATGGGAGGTCCTGGGTTCTATTTCTGGGGCCTCCTGTTGAGGGTGAACTGACCCATGTGGAGAGCTGGCCTGCGCAGAGAGCTGGTGTAGCAAGAAGACACAACAGAAGAGACACAGAGGTTACGTGAACATAGCCTTTAGGTAATATTAGGCTTAGGGGTATTACTTGCGTTTTTTCATTTTTGTCTTGACTGCCTAGTGACATACAATAATAAAGTCAGATAGGCCAGGATATGGGTTTGCCTCTCAGTTGAGACACCATCTTAATGCTCTGTTTTAACAGTTTTAGGAAATACCTAGGTTTGTTTTGGTTCAGATTGGTTCTTTTTATCCCCCTGACTTTATATGAATACTCCCAATTTCTTTATTATATTTTTACAAAAAAATACAACCGTAGATTTCTCCAAGTGGCATAGTGATGATTGATATTATCATGATGCTACATATTAACACTTTGTATTGAAATATCGAAAATCTCATGGCACATTACAAATATTTGGTAAGAAGCAGCATAGTGTCCTCTTTTAACAACTGGGAGAGGTGTGCCTGAGATGGCTAGACTCCAGCTTCTATGCTGCTTTCACTTGTGTCTCAGAATTTCCCCAGTGTTGCCCTCTTGATGTCTTACTCCTTTCCCCCCACCATATGCCATCAATCACCAGGCCTCATCTGTAAGCTAAAGGCTACTTGGCCTGTTGTCAGTGACTGCCCATGCAGGATGAAAACCAGAAGCCTCCAACTGGGGAAACCTACTCCAGAACCACACTGGACTGCCTCCTATTCCTGCCTGGACAGCTGCTTTCAGGTCCTGAGTTGAGCATGGCTTACTCCTGGGTATCTCCACCATCCTGCTTCCACTGTGCCTTTGACATCCCAGTGTAGGGCCCCTTGTCTCCCCAACACTAACAGATATTACTCCTCAAGCACATGGAAACATTCCCAGCCTTGGGTTTTTCTCTAGTTTGGTGTTTTTACTTTTGATTCATTGCTTTGTATTTCTTTCTAAAATCTAACCACTGGATCCAATCCAAAGCTGAGGAGCATTTATTCTAAGTCTGATAATTTTTCAAGGGTCCCTCAGGAGTCAGTGTTCTCTGCTTTATCCCAGTGGCAGCTCCCAGTTTCCCAGGAAGCCTCTGGTGCAGCCGTATGTACTTTCTCCATCTACAAGACATCAGAGTGGGTCTCCTGGAGGGTCTTCTCAATCTTCAGCCCCCGGTTGTTGAACCCAATGCAGGTATCTGTTGGAATGCTGCTTTCAGCCGGCTACGCTGTATGTGTTGGGGTGAAGCAGTACAGAATAGAGCCCTTTATGATGATGGTGAAGGACAGGATGTAGAATCCTGACACTTATAGCCAAATAGAAAGAGACAGAAAAAATGCTGTAGAGGTCACCTGTAAGGATGCCCAGGTTGACTGAAGTGGCACTAGTGATTTTAATCACCAATGGCATGAGGCCATACAGGCAAAACATAGGACAAATGCCATGAACAGCAGGGCAACTTTCCAGCCCCAGTGAAGGCGGGCAATATCCTTATATTCCACTTCCACTACCAATAGCAGTAGGCTGCTAATAATTTTTACAAATAAGCCTACCACTCCTAAAAACTCCAGTCTGCTCAGCTTCTTCATGATGTGTTTTTTACACACATTACAAATGGCATAGAGGAAGGCCCCAAGGAAGACCAAGGAAGATGTCACCAATCAGTGTATTATTACCTGAATTGTATGTATTCCCTTCCTGCTATTATATCTGCACCAACCATGGTTCTTATACCCAACAGACAGTCAGCCACAGCTATGAAGTGGACCACTCTGTATCCTGCATAAAGGATAAACCACAAAAGAACCATCAACACAGGAATGCCAAAGCAATCCAAGAGCTGGACACTAGTTAGAGTGTATTGGTATGCTCTGACATTCAGGTAATTAGCTTCCACATATGCTAGTGCCAGCCGAATATACTTCTACCATTTTCTTTACACGATGTATAAAAGGTTATTACTGACTAATTGAAATGCTAGCATCATTGTATAAATTAGGAACAGCAAGCAATTGTTGGTAAAGCTTGGAAGCATCACAGTGTTCATTTTGTATCTTTCATCCAAATACTGGCTGGTAATGGCTCTTCCAAATATACACAAGGAAAACATCTGACCCAGAGCAATTGTTTTCAAAATATTCCAAGTGAAGAATTTGCCATTTATCCTCCGCAGGAAGCCGGTGAATGGGCGCGATGGTCCCTGTGCGTGGGAATGCAGAATGCTGGGTCCTGCAGGTGAGGCAGCCTCTAAGTGGGTCCCTGCGAGTCTCTGGAGCCTGGAATCATCTGAAATGCCCCCACACAGAAGGTGGCACCTGTGTCACCTGTGGGGTCTCGCTCTGACCCCTGCGCTTACTTGCCCGTGTCTCTCTTGCTGTTCCACCGGGCTCTTTCTGCCAGATTGATTCTTGAGCTTTATCTCTTTATTTTTGGTGGAAGTTTTGTTTTGGTTCATAATGCCTTAAAATTAACATATGCTCATTTCAAGGCAATTTTGAAGTTCTTGGCTTGTTTTAAATTCCCGCTATAAACTTTTAAACAAGTAAAATCTAGGAATTTAAAATCTAGGAATTTAATTGTGCTGCCTTTTCTACCTCATCTCCACCTGAGGGATCATTTATTTTGAGAAATAGTCAATAAAATGGAATTGCTATTTACTAAATTGATGTAGAAAATCTCAAGAGGTATGTTTCAATGATAGTATAGCGACCTATTGGAGAGAAAAATCTTCAAACCAAGTGTGATGTTTAAGTTCATGTGTCACCTTAGTTAGTTTATGGTGTCCAGTTGTTTGGTCAAGCAAGCACTGGCCTACTGGCCTAATTGTTACTGTGAGAATATTTCATGGATTTAAATCATCAATAAGGTGATTGCGTCTATGGCAGATTATATCTACAATCAACTAAAGAGATTGCCTTCAACAACAAGAGAAGTCTCATTCAGTCAGTTGAATGCATTAAAAGGAAAATTGATGATTTTAGCAGTCAGAAGGAAGAAATCCCTTCACTACTTCAGCCAGCCAACTTCTCCTGGACAATTTATTGAAAACCTTCATTGGAGTTCCTAATTCCTACTGATTTGAACTTGCCCATTCCCACAGTTGCATGAGCCAATTCCTGTAATAAATTTCACAATATTTGCCTTATAGCTATCTATCTCCTGCTGTTTGGTTTCCCTGGAGAACCCTGACTAATATACCAAGTAAACATCTCTTTAAGGAAAATCTAGGCCTCAGCTTAACCATTGTCTTATTTTTGTCTTCTGTATTTCAGTTTCATCTGCAAAATAAAATGATTTTACTCTCCAGAATCCTTATGTGTGTATGTAAGGAAGGGTTTGTGGAATATGTTTAATAGGGATCTAGCCCAGTTTTACTCTATAGATTTCTCCTTGATAGATATTTGTTATAAGTGAAAAAATCCATTTAAGTGAATAACATCATGTATTTTTTAGAGTACTTTGAGCTTTTTAGTAGCAACACATGGAGTGCTGACAATGGAAGTTCAAGCTAAAAACTCCACATCATGCAAACTCTGACCTTTAGGGAAAACATATTGAGGTGATGTATCGTTACTGTGTTTTCTCTTTCTTCTTTGCTCATGAATATATCATTTGGAAGTACTGTTTTTATGTTTCTTATTTTGAAGCCATACAGATGTGTTTTCCCTAAGGCTCCCATTTAGGGTCATGTCAAGTTCACAGAGATAAATGTGAAGAAGAAATATTTAAGTAGACCTCACATTTTCTGTGGAAGAGAAAGTGCAAATGATGAAGAATGCTTTAGAATGAAAGGGATTGATAAGTAAAATAGCTCTAATTTATTAATTAATAGAAGAAATACTTAAATTTGACTCTTAGATCTGGTATTATTTTGTTTTGACTACATGAGAAGGGACCAAGAAATGTGTGTGGTACAGAAGTGAGTGTACAACATGATATATATTTTATATAAAGGTCTTTAAAATGATGTTGAACAGAGGGAAGTGGATGTGGCTCAAGCTATTGGGCTCCTGTCTTCTGTTTGGGTGGTCTGAGGTTTGATTCCCAAGGCCTCATGGTAAAGCCAAACTGGCCTGTGAGGTGAGCTGGCCCAAGCGGAGAGCTGGCCCATGCAGAGTGCTGTCCTGCACAGGAGTGCTGGACTGTGCAGGAGTGCTAGACCAGCAAGATGATGCAACAAAAAGAGACAGAGAAGAGAGACAATAAGAGACTTAGCAGACCAGGGAGCTGAGGTTGTGGAAGAGATTGAGCACCTTTCTCCCACTCCAGAAGGTCCCAGGGTCAGTTCCTGGTGCCACCTAAAGAAAAGATAGGCAGACACAGAAGAACACACAGCAAATGGACACAGGAAGCAGACAGCAATTGCAAAAACAATGAAGGGAAATGGAGAGAAATTAAAAAAATATATATGAACAGAACTTCCTTTTACTATGTTAACAAGAGGAGGAAAATGAACAGGCGTTGGCTGTGTTTAAGCTGATAGTAGAATCAGTTCCTATTTAAGGCTCTGTAAACCTCTTGTCCTTTGAGGGACAAATCAAATTTCCTCAAGTCTTCTGTGTGGCATGAGTCCCTCAGTAAGTATTAGTGACCTTTTTGTGTTTCCACTGTAAGTTACTTTTATCTCTTTTTTGTATTCTCTTTACCCCGCTGCCACACTACAATCAGACAGACCTGCAATTGAAATCCCAGTTCAATCAAATTTTCTAAACCCAGTTTCCTCACTTGTATAATAAATGCAAAGAGAAATAGGAACTTGAGCAGTTTTTGTGAGGATTAAATTGGAAAGCATAAAGGACCTGACACTGTGCAGGCACTCAATGAATGTCACTCTCCTTCCCAATCCAGAGGTTCAGGTCTAGCTTCCCCAGTAGTCCGTACTTTCTTTAGGGCAGGGAATCTGTTTTATGTTCATAGTGTTTTGTGCATAGTTTGTACTAAACGAATATTTGTTGAATTTAATTTACTGTCCTGCTGTGGAAATTTAGCATCATTGCCCATTTCTTTTTCCTCTGTCACCTTGGATTGAGATAAACATGTTGCTTTCATGAAATCAAGGATTTAATTGAGGAGAATGACATTATAATATGACTTATTCCATAGAGTTTGATGTAGTAGGGGTTAGATAATTTCCCTGGAAACTTAATTCTGTTCTTGAATATCTTTTTAGCCTGTCTTGTAGCATCATAGGCACTGTGGAGTTCTGATGTATTTAAGATGTATTCTCTATCTGTAGAAATCTTTCTAGTGGTACACAGTGGGATTATAAGAAATAAATGACATAAAGAGAGAACAAATGCAAATAACTTGCAAATGACATTACTGGACATTTTGAATGATAATCCTCCAATGAATATTCTGATTTACTAAAATAATCCAAGAATTCAAGTTCTTGTGAGTTCATTTTGCTTACTTAATTACTGGTAGCAGAATAATATTCTGTGATCCACTGCATTTTTTCTTCTTTGTATTTATCTAGTATCTGACTTAAAAATGAACAGGAGCATTCTGATTCAGCAGAATCAATTTCTTAACTGTGTTACAGAGCAGAAATGAATAAATGTTTGCTGAGCATGCCACATATGCTTTAATCATCAAACTACTAGTTTTCCATCCTCTCAAAATATAAGATCTGAGAGACCTTCCTGGCTAGAGTTTATTGGGCCACCTATTCTGCATAGATATTTCTACAGAGTAAGCTAGATCCCAAGCCTTTACAGCAAAATATCATGCAAGCTGCTACTTTTTCATATATTTGTTTATTCCGTAATTGGAATGTACGAGCTTTTTAATGTTTCCTCATTATTATTTGAAATTATGCATTCATTATATATTTTTCTTTAAAAGCAGCAGTATGGATCCTAAAACGTGAAGGTTTTCTTTTCTTTTTCAATGAAGTATGCTCTTTTGTTAGAGTAAGAACTAAACATGTCTCTCATTCATGAAATAATCTTGTTTGTACTTAGGATACTATTGCTCATTTTTAATAATCATACCCAGGTATTTCATTGAAAGGTAATTAACTAGCATTTGTTATTTCCGTATTATGGTAGGTAGAAACTGAGGCTCAGGATCAACAATTTCTCTGTGTAGTTAGCTGGGAATTTGAGAAATCTATGCTGCTGTCCTAATAACCTGCTTTTACTTTAAATTTCAGTTTCAAAGGACATTTGAGTCACTGAAAAATGTTTCCAACAAATCTGACCTCCAGAAGACCTACCAGAAGCTTGGAAAGGAGCTGGAAAATCTGGATTATTTAGCCTTCAAACGTCAGCAGGTAGGAGTCAGAACTCTCCTTGGTGGAAGAGAGAGCACTTTAAGCTGCCTGCTGTCATGACTGTCAGAGTTCAGGTGGGTCTAGGGACACTTACTTTCAAATGGTTAGGGCAGAAATAAGTTATGCTGTCCTGACCTGCTGGGTTCCTATGGTTTCCTGCCGTGTTCAATGTGGTCCTTGCTCTCAGAGGTGCATGTTAGGAGTTTCCACATGTATTCTCTTAAAGAGAGCTCTTGCTGGTTTACCAATGTTCAACTATCCTTTCCCCAGAACACCTCACTGGCAGAAAGGGAATCTCTAGGCTGGCTTAGCCAGGTTGCTTTTATATTTGAAGGTTCAGCATACCTGAGGTGAGAAAATCTCCTGTAGACCAGGAAAAGGTTGTGAGTGTACATATAAAATTGAGGAAAAAAATAATGATATAGACACCAAAATGTGAATTGACCTTTAGTTTTCTTGTATGAACTTGGATAATTAGTAGCAATTTGAAGGCAAATATTCTTTATTAAGGCAAGTATTTTTGCCTCCCTGTATAGACCCCAAGATAAATATAGAGCCCAAATAGACATCTACAGCATTGCTTTTAGAATTAGTACTTTATAAACCTAAGGTTAATAATCATTAAATTCTAAGGGTTTACAAAATACTGCAGTGACAGTAGCTGCCTACTTTTCTTGCTGGGTTTTTTTTCTTTACAGCCACTAGATGTCGGGGTTGTCAAGCTTTTACTTTGATCAACTGTTTATTCCAATCAGAACAGCCAGTTAGACATTTAAATAAGGTCACATGAAATTTGGGAATGTGCTCAATGATGGATAGCATCTAGAAAAATGACTTAGCAGCTGACTTGCATGGCCAGGCACTGAGTCCATTACTTAAGAGTCTTTCCTGTTAGTGTGGCAGTGGGTGTGACTTTCTTGCCTAATTCACAAGTTTGGGATCTTTTGGATCGGGGTTTTCAAAGCAGGATTTCTCATATTTAGCTAAACATCATTAAGTCTACAAGGTATGATCTAGAAATATTAGTCTGAGAAGTGATTTATGTCTCTATCACGTACATTAGATAGACATTTAACTTTCCTGTGACCCTATTGCCTTAGTTATATTTATTTTGCAGAATGTTCTAGGGCAAATGAAATAATATCTGTACACATTCTTTAGTTTATAGTGAGAAAAGACCCAATTTCCATTTGTTTTGTTTATTAAATTATTTGCTGTTTTTAAGTTAATTTCTGGGTTGCAAAGATTATTTCTCCATCCCTGTGCTTTTAGAATTTCCTGTATTCCCCATTCAATCTTGGCTGCCACAACCGACAGACAGAAAGTGTGCAGCCCTTGTTTTCCTTGCATCTGTACTGGAAACCTTAGCAGCAGATATTAATTAACTGCTCTAGGTCTGTCAGAGATGCATTCCATTTAAGTTTTACTGTTATTTTAAAATTAGTGATGGCCTATAGAGGTGTTAGCACAGGTGACTGAAAGTTACTATACTAAGCACTTAAAATTTACACTGTGAGTCACTGCTCTGGCCTATGCAATTTTTAGTACAGTTTTGTTTCCCAGAGCCATATTTTACCACCGAGGAATGTTTGAGTTGACAGGTAGTAGTTATTGTCCTCATCTGAAAGAATATGAATGCTTTAAGGGCAGAAGGGCAGAACTCTGGAAGAATGGCATTGAGGACAGAGAGATAAACTGCACGTGTGTGAGAAAAAGATGGGCACATGGGGTGTACATATGTATATGTATGTATGAATGTACATATGTATACATTTATAAGTCATATATATTATTAAATAACAGGTATATGCCACATAGTGTGATTAATATGTTTATACATTAACTCATTAAATCCTTCTAACAGTACCATGGGGTTGGTTTAATTAATCCCATTTTACAGTTTAGAAAACTGTTAAGAAAATTAAGTACCTTGCCCAAGGTCATTGGACTAATAAGGCATGAAGTTGGACTTCAAGTCTAAATCATTCTGACTCAAAACCTGGGCTTTTCCTCTTTCTCCAGGTTGTTCCATTCCCAAATATTTCAATATTCCTGCAGGGATCCAGGCTGTGGGATAATAAAGGAAGGGGCTCTAGGAATGCATCATGAAGGCAATTAGGAGAGGCCAGACATACACTTAAAGAGAGCTAAAAGGGCAAATCCTCTTTCCCTTCTGTTTCTCTCTTTCAAATTCTTCAGTATATACCAAACACAAAAGATCTTTGAAAGAATATCTTTGGACAGCTAAAACTTTATTTTCACAGTCTCCTAAGTGTTGATATGTGTAGTAACTCTAGCTTTAGAGTTATACTCACCGTGGTAGGTAGTCTTTTGTGGATCCCAGAAAATTATGTTCTTAAATTGGTCCATTCCTGTAGGTTTGGGACCCTTTTATTGGATTGGATTCAGCTGATGGCCTTTTGTTTGGTTTGCTTCACTGGGGCATAGGCCAGAGTGGGTCTTGGTTCTCTTCTGGAGTACTTTATAAACAGTAGAGAGAAGGCAGCAGAAACAGAGGAAAAACTCCTAGAAGCTGAAAGGAACCATTGAAACCAGAAGCTGAAAGCAGAGAGGCATAGAGGAGAGGGGAGAGACAAACAGATGCTGCCATGTGCTGCAGCTCAGGTAGAAAGCATCTCTTGATGATACCTTGATTTGGACACCTTCACAGCCTCTGAACTGTAAGCTTTTAAGTTGTTAAATCCCCGTTGTAATAGCCAAACCATTTCTGTATATTGCCTTGGTAACCTTTAGCAAACTAAAACACTCACAGAAGGTGGTATCTCCCTATAGCTAGTGATCATTTCTGTTTTTGCGAAGACATGGAAGGGGAATGGGAGGGTAGTGGTTAGCAAAAGGAGGAAAGTAGCAAGAAAGTAAGGGACCACAGAGGGACAGAAAAAGAGGGAAAGGGACTTATTGGGATAAGATAAGAGGGATAGCTTAAGGAAAATGAAGCTACACTGGACATAATGCTATATGCATCTAGTAAATTAAAATATTGATTTTTAAATAATTTAAAAAATCTCAAAATAGGAAAGGGGAGAAAATAAAGAAGAATGCAAGAAGACATGGTAAATAGAGTTGGGAGAGAACAGAAAAGACAAATTTTGTTTCTTCACCATTTTGCTTCACAAGTCAGTACTACTTCCTAGATTTTTATAATGTCAACATAGTAGTTCATCAAAGACACAGGTGAATGGCTATGTTTCCCTTGAAGACAGGGTTCAAAGGTCAGAACATCAGCTCTTCTCTGACTTGGTGGGATTTGTTTATCTTCCATCCTACCTGCTTAAATCCCTCCAAAACCTATTAAACCCACACTAGAAAGTATATTTCTCCTACTGGAAAAAATTCAGGTCTCTTTGTAAAACTGCTAATTCAGCAGGGAAGCTTCTGCCTTACAAAGCAGAATTCTTTGTACCAGAGTATTAGTTACGGGTTAGTCATTGTTCCTACTGTATTTCTCACTCTTTGTTGTGACAGAAAGTAAGCTCTCTAAGGACAGGGCTCATCCACCGTCTTCAACGCTGTATCCTCTCCAGTGTTGTCAGTAGTGTCTGGTACATGGCAAATGCTCAATAAATACTTATTATTGGTGTTGTTAGGAACAGTGTAACAATCAAAAAGTCTCGGCCATAGATTATATGCAATTATTATAAAATAAGTTTTGTTATACTTTTAAAATACAGAAGAGCATACATAACCCTTTAATTTCCCAGTTGCCAAGTGCTGACAGATTGCCCCTTGCTCTCAATATTACTTAGGTTTTTCTTCTAACATACCTCATTCTTGCTTCCATTGCTTTAAACAAACAATATGCCCTTTAAAAAAAAACATTTATTTTCTTCCCCCTCCCTCTTCCTCTCCTGCCCTCCCCCTCCCCCACCCTGCTTTTTTTTCCCCTCTCCATGTCCATTCGCTGTATCATCTTCTGTATCTATTTCTCTTTTTGTCTTCTTTTCTTGTCTTTCTCCTCTAGGATTCACTGGGATTCAATCCTGGGGACCTCTGATATGGAGTGAGATTCCCTGTCAATTGTGCCACCTCAGTTCCTAGTCTCTGCTACGGTTGACCTTGACTCTCTCTTTTTTCTCTCTTTTGTTGCAGCATCATCTTGCTGCGTGACTCACTTGCACAGGCAGTGGCTCACCATGTGGGCGCCCATGTGTGCACTTGGCTTGTCACGTGGGCACCCACATGGGCACTTGGCTCACTGTGTGGGTACTCAGCTTACCTCATGGGCACTTGGCTCTCTGCATGTATGCTTAACTTGCCTTGTGGGCACTGGCTCACTGCGCAGGCATGCTTTCTCTTCTTCTTTTTCACTAGGAGGCCCAGGGTTCCAACCTGGGTCCTTCAATATGGTAGGTGAAGGCCTTATCACTGGAGCCACATCTGCTTCCCACAATGTACCCTTAATTCCAATTTATGGATGGCCAAGGAATTAACTTTAAATACTTTCTTTGATTCATTGATAGATTTTTTTCCCCCCTGTTCCTGTCTATAACATTATTTTTAAAAATCATTTTTAAGAGATTTCTTCCCTAGAACTAGACAGACCCTGCCATTGTTTCTTCTCTCTTCTTTGGAGTTATTGTACTTTCTTCCCTAGGTGTGTATTCAGCGATTTCTTTTCTTCTTTTCTTTCCTTTTTTCCTCTCCCACCCCCCCTCCCCACCCCCTTTTTTTTGAGTGCTTATACCTCAGCTATTCCTCAGGTTGTATTTTAGGTCAGGTACATGCATCTCTACATTTTCCTACTGTCGAAAAGATTAATGCTGAAAATAACTTTGGTTAGAAAAGGTTAGAGGAGGCTGTGATAAATGAGGTGGTAGGTTTACCAGGATGAGTCAGCTTGAAGTAAACAGAAAACAAAGCAAGATTAGCCAGAGAATCTGGAGACTTTGTTTTCTATTATCTGGAAATGCCATCTTGAAGTTTATCTGTTTGGACAGCTTGGTTTTTATTCTCCTAGTTAATGCTACATAGGATTGGTAATAGCAAGGTCTAGCTTTTTGTATAGATCACAGGTTTATGTGTTGATTTGTGAAGTTATAAATCAAGAGATTTCCTTGGGGCTGTGGTTTGGTGGAATAAACTTTAATAATCAAGACTCTAATTTAATTCCTTCCTTTCTTCTTCTGCTCTAATACTTATAATAGCATTATAAAGCACAATTCCTTTCCAGAGGCTTCTAAAGTCCTTTGATATAAATTAAAATTGACATTATTAAGTTGAACATTATGTAGAGTAAAGCACATTTATACATTGATGTGAAAACATGTAAAATTAAAATACTGTAATTCAGATACACATCCATGTTGGAACATACCATATAGCCCTGATCTCTTACTTGTCTCCCAGATCATGGCATTCTATTCTTGCCTTCTGCCTTTTTCATAACATTTATATGCCTTGTTATATGGAATATCC
Source organism: Dasypus novemcinctus (assembly GCF_030445035.2). Lineage (NCBI taxonomy): Eukaryota > Metazoa > Chordata > Mammalia > Cingulata > Dasypodidae > Dasypus > Dasypus novemcinctus. The sequence goes on along the minus strand of NC_080678.1, from coordinate 76,460,839 downwards.
AGCTCCTTTCTGTAACCAGCAATTGTTCTTTAAACCCAAACTGAAGTCTGTCCTCCCTCATAACACCTAACCCTAGGATCCCAAGTTTCTTCCTTCTTTGACATTTTTAGCTTTTATCCTTGTCATATCATTTAGAATCTGATTGATTACACATTATGCATTGATTATACACTAGGGAGGACCGATTTAGTGCCATGGTGAGGAGTATGGGCTTTGTGGTCAACCAAACCTGGTGAGACTATTGATACTGTGTTGGGTACCCCTGGCTCTTCTAAAACATTAGGAAAATAACACCTAACTTAGAGTCAGTTTTAAGAAACAGTACACAAAGTATAAAATACACATATATCTTTAAAGTATGTAAAGGAATCAGTATATGAAGGCTTAGCACAGTGTCTGACATGTGATTAATATAAATGGTAGCTGTTATAATGTTATTGTGTTATTCTCTTAAGCCATCTTCTCAAATGGTTTGTAAGTTCCATAAGGATATATACTCTGTTTTACATATATTTGTATTGCTCATTGGATCTACCATTGCTCTGAACACATAGGATGAAATGTTTTTGGACATATGTAGGCTAGCAGTTGGAGGTCTGTGTCACAAAAAGAATAAGTTCATCTCTCTCGAGGAGGGAGGTGTTCACAGCATTTGGCTCTAATGGGTTTCTAAGGTGGTGTCTCTTGATGGATAATGAAGTTAGGTTCCTTAGTACTTATGCCATGGCAACCTGTGGTAAATAGGGTCCTAGCCTGATGTTCTAGTTAAACTCCAATAATGAATTATGTCCAATGAACCTAAACTTGCTTTGTGATTCTAGGTGGTATCAAGAGCGCAATATAGCCCTATTTCTAGTGATGATTTTCAGGAGTAAACAGTTGCTCCTTCTTTTATTGAGCTGTGTGAGTTACCTCCTGTAGATAACCCCAAGAACAGATGGGTACGTAATACCTTGTAGAATAGGAACTGAATTTATGATGATCCCTTATCAATGAAGAAAAATAGAAATATATTACATGAATTTATTTAGTGAGAATGACTGCAAGTTAACGTACTTGAATCGACAAATAAAATACTGGATGGAGGTTGACAGACCATGTGTAAAATAATCCTAGGTTTATGCTGCACCACAAGAATTGCAAGGGCATAAGGCAACAATGTAGAGCTCTTGGGAAAACAGTGCTTAGCAAAACAAAACTGAATAGTTCTGGATTTGTTGTTGTTATATGAGAGCATATAGGGAGAGGAAATTGATGAATTCCAGTAATAATCTTGAACCATAAAAAGACTTACAACAGGAAGCTATTAGGGAGCAGCTAGAATAAGGAGATATGTGATGATACTGCACTGGGAGTTAGTTATCTGTAAGAACAGTTTAAGATAGAACTAACTTTCCATTGGAATTAAATTAACACTAAAATGCAAGTTGTAAAATATATTTTACTTAAGACTTTAAAAAATAAAGTACATATGCATCTGGCATTATTTTGACTCAGTCTAAGGAAGAGTGTAAATGGGGCTAGACTGAATTAACACCAAGGGTAGGTACTAAACTTCTTGACCAATGGTTCTATAAGCAAAGCAATAGATTCACTTCAAGGCCTTCGTTAGATAGAATATGCTAATTGCTCAATTGGAAGAGTATCCTTTCTTTCCTGTTCTATAATTAATCCAATTATCTTGAAAAAGTTTTGATTGAATCATTCCTTTTAAGAGTAAGCAAACTAAATGCTGCTATATTAAAATATTCATAGATGGTTCTCTGTTTCTTATTTCCCCAATCAAGTTAAATGATTATTTATGTCATTTATAAACTTGTTTCTGAAGATCTCAAAGCATTTTAGACTTCATTTAAAAATTAATTGTAAAGGCATTTAAAACATGTTGAATTATAGGACAGTGTACTACACCAAAGTTCCAACCAAATCAAACAGATACTTTGTTCTACCCGTTATATATTCAATTGCATTTTCATTCAATTGCACATAGCTGTTTGTTCCAAAAGAAAAAAAAAAAAAAAGAGATCACATTGCCTTTATTCTTCAGTTTTTCAATATAGAGAGACCAGGAGATTAGGTATATTGTTCAAGGTCATTCTGAGCGGAGAGCAGATTCAGATTTAATATTCATGTTTCCTAATTTCTAGTCTATTGCAATATCTATCCAACCATTTTCACTACTTCATAAACTGCAGATCTTTATAGGGTGATTTCTTTTTTCTATATTTATTGTCTGAAGGAAAAACCTTATGGATTTTTGTGTAAGAACTTCATTCTTTATTTTAAAAATGATCAAAATGATGTTTTCTTTTATAATTTGACTGACTTTAGATATAGTTCACGGTAATGACAAGTAGGTGTCTTTTAAAAATTAATACAGTATAAATATTATAGAGATATCTTTTTAAGTACAAAGGTTTGCTTTTCTATTTCCAACTGTTGATTCTAGGTTCAGTTAATTGATGGCACTTGGTTAGAAAGTTGTTGCATCAAGCATATACTAGCTGATTGTCATGCGCCAAAAAGATTTATTTTTTACAAGGTTGTTTGCTAAACAATAGTTTGCCTTATAACTACTTTATAATGGGGAATGTTTATTGGAACAGTTAATGCTTTGTTATAAGTTGTTTTCAAAATTTACAATGCTGATAGGAATTACAGGGATGATAAAATCTCCAGTGTTTGCATCATTGTGGTGTTTATTTGTGCATGCCGCGTATTGACATGTGTGCATCTTTAAGGTTGTCAGTAAAATTGATATTGATGAAAAATTAGAGTCTTAAAGAGTTAACTATGAAAATGATATCTCTTCTAGTCTGTTTTGTAGCTTGAAAATTATACATAAAAAGATGATGAACTATTGCTGTTAAAATTATGACCTCAAGTAGGTTAAGATGCAGACTAAAGAGGATATATAAGAAACACAGAATCTTTAACGAAGCAGAGTCTGTAGAATTCATCCCACCCAACCCTTAGAAGCTAGGAAATAGAGGCCCAAGGAAATTAAATATCTTATACAATACACAGATTAATAATGATAGAGCTGAGAAAGTAACAGGAAGTTACATTTTCTTTTACTATTTGGTTCCTTTGTGAGCCCTTTACCATAAATCAGTGGGTTGCATATGGAGCTTTTGGTATCTTTGATTTGTATTCTGAAGCTGTGAGTGGGCCTACAGAAATGAAAGGCATTCCTCTACAGTTTGAAAAGCTGCATGATCCTGGAGGCTGGGCTGATTGTAGAAATCCCTTATAGTGTCAAAACAAAGCCAAAGCAGCCAGTTTATTTCATACGGATTCATGGACTGTGAATCCGGGGTTGGAGAAAGCTACCCTGTTCTCCATTCTCTCCAGAAAGTCTTACTTCTGCTGGCTCCTGCGTCTTGAAGAGTATTTCCTCTGCTGTAATCTCTGACAAGCACTCAAGCAGTGACTCTCTGTCCCTGATCCTGGGGCAAATGGAATGGAGATGTCACTCCTAGTCCCTTGAGAGCAGGAAAATGTGAGTGCTTGAGGAATCTCTGTTCTCTCCTTCCTCCAATAAAGGACCTGGGTGTAATCCTCCCTAAAATGCAAGTCCCCAACCCCTTCCCCATTACCAGTTTCCCTGCTTAAGGAGAACGAAGGGGGCACTTTTGATTGTTCACAGAAATGTACAACAAAAGATTGCAGTGGGAATGTAGCACGTTTGACTTTTCAGTGAAGTCCATTACTTTCTGGTTATGCTGGTACTCCGGTTGATGTTTTTGATCTTTCTTATTGGATCCCAGGAATTTGGACCGGAGTAAAATTCTTTACCAGGATGAAGTGAGGACCAGTAAGGGTATGGATTTCCTTGAGTTTGATTTTTTGGGATTGTGGAGTCATCCATAGGATTGAGTTTCATATCAAACAGCAGAAAAAACAAAGACCCTTTTAACACACACACACACACACACACACACATACACACACACAGAGAACTAGAAGTTGAAGTACCTATAAAAGGAAATCATTCAATAGTGCTGATTTTTTTTTAAAGACATATTTAAAAAGCAAATAATATTGCCCTATTTTAGATTAGGAAGGAATTGTAAGTATCATCTGGTTCAACCACTTCAATACATGAGTACACAAATAATACAGAAAACAATCATTTTCTTCTTTACTGATACAATGACATTTTGATTTCTTTGAGAATTTCTAGATTCTGCCTCCTCTAAACAAGTTCCTTCTAGACCAGTGCTTCTCAAACATTAATGTACACAGATCACCTGGGGGTATTGTTAAACTACAAATTCTGATTCAGTAGGTCAAGAGTGAGGCTGGAGAGTCAAACAAACTCCCAGGTGCTGCTGCTGCTACTGGTCCATAGTCCATACTTTCAGGTTAAAACATAAACTGTAAGAGAGCACTATTTCCTGTTTATCTCCAGGGCCTAAAAAAGTCCCTGGAATGTAATAGGCACTTAGTAAACATTTGCTTTTGGTTTAAGGATGATCCAAGGTATGTGTCTATTTGTAGAACTTAGATGATATTGCTATCCTTATTATAACATCCTTTATAATGATTTCTCTAGTTTACTTTTATGCTTCTTTGTCATGCGAAAGGACAGTTTTCTGCACATGTGTTTTTGTATTTAGCAGTTGTAGAAGGAAGGTATTCTTTACATAATGCCTCGCCACAAGTGAAAGAGACTAGGAAAAAAATGTGAGAGCAGCTGAGTCTAAAGTACAGGAAGCTAAAGAGAAATAAGAATGCAGCGTTTTAGTCCTTCAGAATCCACCATGACTTGGCCAAACTAACTATCGGGCCAACTGTTACTTACTCAGCAGTACTTGTTTCAGAAAAACAAGCCCACTCACACACTTGCTGTTGTAATCTCCTATAGATTCTTACATAGTTTGGATAAACAAAGTTAGTATCATTACTTTCTCCATGATCAGAAAACATCCCAATGATGGTTACCCTGTCCTTGTCAGGTGAAAAGATTACTGCTGCAACTAAAGCCCGCAGTCTTTAATAGTAGCGCCAGGTGAATACCGACAACGGTCCTGGCTAAAATTCAGAAGTGTTGAGGCTGCTTAGATGAGGCCAACAGTTCTGCAGAGCTTTAAACATGCTCACACCAATACTTTTGTAGATGTTAAACTATTTGATTGGAGCTGATTTCCTGAGGGCTAATTTAATGTGTAATGAGACATTTAATTTGTTCCTTTGTTTTTTTAAAGCATACTTGTTTTTATTCTCTGATACACCATATTTGGACAGTTTCAAATACATAGTTTTACTATTTAGGGGAAGCTAATCAGTTTTTATATTATATCTCCAAATGTGACAGCAGTAGAAACAGTTATGCTGAAGTACCTTTGGTAAGGGGAAATGTCACTAGAAGTTGGAGCAGTGTTGGCTGGCTCACTCCACATTTTGTTCATAATTTAGAAAGGTTTGTGTATGTATAGGTATGTATAGGTTTACTTCCATACATTATGTTTTCAAATGACAAAAAATTTAAATTAATCTAATTAATAGTTTTCAAATTCAATATTGCATTTTAGATGTAATATCTTTGGAATTTTTACAATGTAAATAGCTTTTTCTTCTTTTATGGGCAACTGAGCCTTGTACTTACTGACAAAGCTTTAATATTTTTAGTATGACTTATGGAAGTTTAGAAAATGGAGCAAGATTCTACAATATAAACCTGAAATGCACATTGCATTCCTTTCTTTAGCTGTGTTTTCATGAATCTAATGTTTTCCTCTTTTTTCTACTGTAGCATAAAGTATTAATACATGCTAATTTTCTTTATTAAATGCTGCTCATATTATTTTGGCATCTGGTAGGACCATAGTTAAGTATTTATCATCAACTCCATTATAAAACCTTTGTTCCAAAAGAACTGTTTAAGCCTATTAAATATATACACAATTAAGTAGGTAATGATCTGTGGCTTCATCTATACAGCATTAACAGCTGACCTGTGGCTGCTTTTCCAAATGTGGTACTGATTATTGATAGGCGGTACTTAAATTATATAGGATGAAACTGTTTTGATTATTTCGAGGGCTCTTTTGGTCCTCTGAAGTTTAACTTAAGGTACATATTTGCCTTCCTTTACAGATAGTTTAATAAAGAAATTGCAGTATTTTTCTCACTCTGATTTAGACATTGATATTTATCTCTAGCATCCAACCCTTGAAAGTTACTGAAGCTCTTCTTGGTACTTCTGTTGCTGCAGAATGAAATAGCCCATCATGTTTCATCATTGTTAGCTATACATTTATGTCCTACTCCTAAATTATCATTTGTAAAGTTTAAGGTAACTTTAGTCATTTGCCCAAATTTAATGTTAGAGTTGGAGAATAGTTAGAAAACCTTTGGTTATTTTGATAATCATTAAGACTGAATTTAGAGAAGCTAAATTTTAGGCCTTTATTTTCCCTTTGATTGCCAGTTTTTGAGTCTATACCCAAGGCTTATTGCTTGGGGTAAAGCCATCAGTTCTTATCTCACAACATCTAGCCCATCTATACCAAGAGTGTGGATGGTTAAGGTCAAGCTCATTTAACAACTGGGAAAATGGTTATTTTATTTAGGACATGGGAAACATTAACTCTAAAGACTAAACTGAAGTAAATAAATTGTGTACCTGAAATGTTTTAAACTTAGCAGTAATTATGTTTTTTTTGTGTGAATATTCTTGAAAGCTATCAGGAAACATACTTTTTTTGCCTTGAAAACAGGGAGTGAATAACTCCTGGCTTTAGATATTTGATCTTTTTATGCTAAAATAATGGACTAGAATGGGATCCATGAAAAAGAAAGTGGAATTATATCAGTGGAGAATGTTTATGAAGAAAGAGAAGGAAACTTAAATTAGATTTGGTACTAAATAATGAATGTATAAGTAAACTACCACTTCTGAACATGTGGTGCTCATGATTGACTTGTATCAGAGGCTGTGCATCTTTCTTCTACTCCAAACATCTGACCCTGCAGACATAGAGAATATCTTCACATTTTTGTTACTCTGTATTTTTAAGAGAATTTTGAAGGGTTTATTTTTTACTCTTGATGTAAGAACTCTTTGTGTGCATTGCTGCTATACAAAGTCAAGTGATTTCTTAATGTCACTAGGATATCAATTTGAAAAACATCTGAAAAATGAGAATTTTTGAGAATGTTGAATAGGTAAGGGGAATAGATTTTATTATCCTATAGTTTTAAGGACTTTTTTTGCATATGTTCTGTATTAGGCATGAAGTTATTGAACACACTCTAAGATCAAGCTCTTAAGGGTAGGTAAAAAAACCATTGGTGACACTGAAGAGCATGGGTAATTGTGAATGTTTTTAGGATAAGTGGATGAGATTAGTAGCTTATTTTTTTTATGAAGTTTGGCATTAAAACATACTTACTTTGAAGACCAATATTATAAAGAATAATAAAAAATAATTTAAATGAATATGTAACATATAGAAGGTAAGGCACATATTACTTAGAACTTCTCTGAAACAAATAAGTGTGTATCAGATGAATAACAGGCACTAGAAATAATATATAGATGATGGTGGTTAATGAAAAATATGATCAACATTTCTTATTTTCTGTATCTCATTGTTAGCTACACTTCAAAATTGATGGAATTAGGACAGTACTAAGAATTCATTTTATTGCATCATGTTTTAAGAAATTAAAATTTTCTTTTTAACTGATAACCATGCACTAAAAACCATAGCTAGTTTCTTTCTAGTCAGTTATATGAATATAATTTTTAATCCATATTCTAAAAATTGTCTCTAGAGAGGGCTTTCTTGCAGGGCTGGAGTAAACAATAGGTGGTGAAAGCCTTTTTAGGGTAAAAGCTTTCTGTTGAAAAGGGAACTCAAAATTATTATATCAGGAAGTTTGGATTTTTAAAGGCAAATGCATTTAAAAAATAATGAGATAGTGCATGAAATCATATAAAAACCTGGAACTTGGCTTCAATAAAGGCAGAAAGTACCTTATTTTTAAAAACTTATCTTCTTCCTAAGCACTAACACAAGTCATATATTCATGAATAAATTTCCCACCAGTGTGCAAGACCAGTCTTCTGAAATAAAAAGGCACATATGAATCTGTCACACAGCAAGATAAAAGCTATGTTCTTTATGCATGGAAACCATTTTCTACTAGAAGGGGTTGTAAAAAATAATAGAATTATAAAGAAAGTCAGTTTATGGAAAGAAGATAGACTCTCCCCAGTTTAATGTAAATACTATACTTTCTACTAGGGTGATCTCATGTGAGAAACATACTATACAATATTTCACTTTAACCAAAAAAAGTTAAGGGCTGATTGTTTATATAATATCAGAAGGGCTTTACTGCATGTAAATGTTCATTTATAGATTATTGATGAGAGGTTGGAATGTTTGGGGACAGTGTTTATTGGGCATTCTGTACTAATGAAGATTTCCCATTTCTGAAGCTATTATTAGGTGAGATTGCCTACTATATAGATTGGGTCTTTAATATATTTAACTCCTACAGTAATAATGTGATGACACTTGTTTTAGGGTCTGAAATGATGGGTGAAAGCAGGTACATTTTGCTCATGTCCCATAAGACTAGGTCTTTTGGTCTTAAATCCCTACCCCATCAACTATTTCCAAATTTCTTATGATAGGACCTAAAATAGAACTCCTAATGCTTAATGTACAGGCAGTAGAATGGTCTGGAGGAAGTGCCAAGGGCACTGTTTAACAAGGAGAAGTGTGGAAGAGCACAATGTAACCATAAGGGGAAAGTGAGCTCTAGGTAGGAGAACCAGTGGTCAGTGAGCAAAAGGTGGCCGCTAAAAGAATATTAAGAGAGATTGATGTTAAAGTTAGGGTTCAGATTAATTTGGAATCATGAGGTACTTTACTAGAATGAAATCGTGAGTTTGTATGGCAGAATCTTACCTTGACACATTAATCATTATGTTGCCTTTTCTTTTTTCTCTCCTGTATCACCTACACTAGAAGGAAGTTTCATATTAGGGCTGGATAATAAAAATGCCAAATTCTTGGAATCTTGCAAAAGAGAGGTGACAAGGAGATATAACCGGATTATCTTTTCCTTCTTCTCTGACTTCCCAGGAAATATCCTCCAAGCTAAGAAGAAGGAGGAGAGTTGGACAGAAATAGAACAAGCTTAGACAAGGACTGTTTTTGTGCTTGCCTGCCACTGCTTTCTCTTTTCCCATTCTCTCACTGCCCCCTCCAAGTTTGGGGGATCTGATTTGACCACTAAATTCCAGGTTGTGCCTGGACCTCTGAGAGTAGATGGATTTCTAGAGGTCTTTGGGGGGCAGAATGAGTGTCTTCTTCTATATTTTCAGCCTTTAAATTACTATCGTTTTGGAATGGTATAGGAGGGCACCAAAATTTTTCTTTGGGACCAGAGTGTGGTGTAAAAGTCATCTGAGAGAGGTGGTCAGAGAACTTGCACAGGACCATGTGGAGGAAACAAGAGGAAGCAAATAGAAGGACAATGGGTGAGGGTATCGCAGATCTTAGGGGTCGCCAGTGCCATGGGATGCAAGTGGGACCTGAGAGAGCCAGAGACTCTCCAGTTGCCATTTGAACAAGCACCGTCCAGTGCTTATTACCAGATGGGAGGAAATGCATCAGGAATGTGAAAGACCGAGATAGATCCAGATGGACGTGTAGATTACTGTCTTCTCCACGGTCCTGTCCTTGCAGCTACAGAAACCCTCCTATGGCTGTAGGATCATCCCTAGGGAGGAGGTAGCATGAGAAAAATCTGAAAGCTTCAGAGCTGAATGTGATTGAATTATAAACCTAAACAGTCTGAGAAATCACTGAATTGGGCTGAATTTATTTGAAAGAGATTAGATTAAGTTTCTGCCCTGAGCAAAATAGGGCTTGCAGTCAGAAAATTAATTTTATTATAGAAAATAAAGTTACACTTTTGCACATCTGAGTTTATGATTGTGAAATTTGTATCTGCTATAATGTTTCAAATCCAGGCCTGAATGGGAGAACATCATGATGTTTGGAAATATGGCAGAAACTTAGATGAGGATGAATGCGTGTGTGTATGGGGGAGAGATGTAGTACCTGAAGCTTTATCATTTAGTTAGGCTTTTGTAGTCAACTTCTTTTGTAGCCAGCTGGAAGGTGAGGTGTCTCTTTGGTTAGGGTTGCAAGATAAAATACAGGATATCCTGTTAAATTTCAACTTCAGATAAAGAATGAATGCCTTTTAATATAAATATGTTCCAAAAATTACATGGTAATACATATACTAAAATATTTATTATTTACCTGAAATCGAAATTTAATGGGGCATTTATTTTTATTTGCTAAACTTAGCAACTGTACTCTTCGGTGCACTGAGCCAGTGAAGGAATAAAACTAACCTTCATTTTATTCCATCAGTCTGTGAAGTCTATAAAGTTTGACAACAGGTGGGTGCTGCATGACAGGTATTAATACTACATTTCTTAGGAGAGGACAATAAGGCAATTTTTGGTTCATTTTGATGGTTGGGCTGATTGTCTTAGACAGAAAGGAAAGTTTAATCCGTAGAAAATTGGAGGAAAGTAACCTATTTAGTAACTTGTTCTAGGACACACAAATAGAAAGTGGCAGAATCATGTTTTTTCCAGGTCCAAATGGCCTCATGATACAAACTAAATTTTAAAAGAACTTCTCAGGAACATGTTTATTGTATAAAGAAGGACATTTTAAAAAGCTGAGTGGTTTGGTAGCTGCTGCTGTCTTCTATAATGTTCTCCTCCATTATGGTCAGGACTACATAAAGGAAACTTAAAATCTTTTCCAGTAAGCATCCCTTTGAAATTAGTTGAATTATTTTTAAGAAATCATGAGAAGCTACTTCTTTTTAACTTGGCATTTTCATTCAAAGGATGTTTCTGAAATTAAACCAGTGGGAGATTAGCCAAAATAGTGCAGTGACACAATGATGTCATTTAGAGGAATGTTGTACTGAGTTAAATAACTCTAATTATTAATGACTTTTAAGTCATAAAATAATTAGAATACTCAATTCTCTGCATCAGTGGAATACAGTTTGATTATGTGAAACATTTCACTTAGTTTGGGTGGTTGGATTTCAGTTAACTATTATAAAATCCCAGTATCAAAACAAGAATTCTCCTTTCTTTTGTATTTATTTTTCTTCTCTTGTGTCCCCAAATAATCCTGTGTTCTGGGTCCCATTTCCTTCTGCCTCTGGGGACCTTGCTCCACCAAGAATTCCCATTTTCTCTTTACTTTCAATTTTTTTTTTCTACTGTTTTTTTCCTCTTTAGCAAGTTAACCTGTGTATTAGTCAGCCAAAGGGGTGCTGATGCAAATACCAGAAACCAGCTGGTTTTTATAAAGGGTATTTATTTGCGGTAGGAGCTTACAGATACCAGACCATAAAGCATAGGTTACTTCCCTCATCAAAGCCTATTTTACTTGTTGGAGCAAGATGGCTGCTGATGTCTGTGAGGGTTCAGGCTTCCTGGGTTCCTCCCTTCCTGGGGCTTGCTTCCCTCTGGGTTTTAGGTTTTTTCCTCCCAGGGCTTGCTTCTTCCTGGGCTCAGGTCTCCTCTCTTGCTGGGGCTGGCTCCTTTTTCCTCTGTGAGTTTACTTCATGGGGCTCTAGCCTAAGGGTTCAGCGTCAATCTCCAACATCAAAACTGCAACATCAAAAACCCCCAACTCTGTCCTTTTCCAGGCCTTTTATCTGTGAGTCGCCACCCACTGAGGGGTGGGGACTCAACGCTCTAATAACGTGGTCCAATCAAAGCCCCAGTCATAACTCAATCATGCCCAGGTACAGACCAGATTACAAACATAATCCAGTATCTATTTTTGGAATTCATAACCATATCAAACTGTTACAACCTGTTAAAGTTTGGTCCAAGCAACAGTAACCAAAATTTTCAAATCCATATACCCTCCAGTAACAGTTCCGTATCTGTTCTTCTCTAGAAAGGCTTGCACGAGGAATATGAGAGCTTGCTGTGATTTAATGTTAAGTTTCTATTTACAAGTAATTTGAAATTTAACTTTTTCTCTTTTTATGCTGAAGGCATAGGTTTGTGTAGTTTAATTTGTTCTTCCTTTTGTTCTTTATTGTTTTGGGGGAAGGTTCAAACTTACGCAGCTGACATTACCTTGGTATTCATAGTTCTATCACAGACTTTTAAAAGGATTGAAAAACAATGTTCATATCTATCTCCAGGCTATATAATTTGTTTTATTTCTTTTAAAAATAATTTGAGATTTTCTTCAGTAAGTGTTGTGACATTTCTTTTGGACTATTTACCTTGCCTGACAGCATTACTTTAAGAAATGAGTAAGATGATTAACATTTAAGAGAGGTAGAAAAAGCTGAGATTTAGTAGCAATTTTACTCTTGGACATATTCAGAATAGGACATAGGTGACAGCAAATTGTGGTTTTTAGAACTTAGGACCATTAGAAAAATATATGAGAATAACATTTTCCCCCCTAAGATTGGTGCTTTATGCTAAAAACATCTGTGATGAGTTTTCTCTTCCAGAAAAGTACCTGAACCTCTAGGTACAATAATGAGAGCTCAGCAGTTTTTAAACAATTAGGCACTTGATTTCCATGATATTGACTTTCTCCAGATACTTATCTACACCCCTGAGAAGGTGGACCAAGGTGCTTTTCTTGGCTCCCTTCCATCCTTAAATGTTTGGGTCCTATCAAAAGAGCAATGATCACCTGCCAAAAGTTTCTAGTGAGTAAATGCTCAAATATAAAATGACAACTTAGGTTGAGAAGTAATAGCTTGCTTTTCTAAACCAAAAAGATTAATTTGTATATGTGGGTTGTAGTTGTAGAGATGGCCTAGGTGAGGAGTAGGGAAATTATTCACTCCTAATCATTATTGAACTTTATAAAATGAGGTTCCAGTATTAAAGTGAAAACAGAGTTTACTTTAAAATGAGTTTGCGTAATTTACTGCAAGTGATAGTTAAAATCTTAGGTATATGAAAAAAGATTCCTAGGGAAATCTGTAAAAGATACACTGATGAGAGTATGGAGATGACTGTTTTATAATGAGATTTTAGTTTGGTTTACTGTCTATATAATACTTGCTGTGCTGGTACATGTCAAGGAAAAAGCATCAAGTACAATAAAGGATCAGCCGATCCAAGGAATCTCTGGCCTGAGAGCTTTGGCTCTTTGATTCTTTGATACTTAGCTTTCTTTCTAAATAGAGAGCCATTTATTTCCTTTCAATGCCTTCTTTTCCTTCTTTTAAAAGCCAATATTCTCTTATATTCTCTGAGTGCCATCTTTGTACCACTGTGCTATTTTAGCTAGGCTTTTACTTATTTATTCCCTGTCTTCCCCCCCTCTCGTCACAGCACACTCTATGACCATGTACTATCTCTTGTTGTCCCGTTACTCCCATTTAAGAACCTGATATTTGTTCATATTATTGATTTTCCTACCTCTACCTCCCTCACAAACATACTGAGATCCACTAAACCCTGTTAAAAGGTAGGTTGATGTGAAGTCTGTCTCAAGCTTGAAGTTCATCAATGTGATGTCCTTAGACCTCCTTATCCAAAAATCTCTAATAGCAGTAAGTCTGAAAGCTTTTGTGCTTTCCCATTAGCTGTGCTGTGAGCCCTAGGGCATGGGGAAATGCCAGGAGTGAAGCTGGGGTCACCCGTGGTATGGCCACGTGTTTGGGAGATCAGATCAGCACAAATCAGAGTACTCCTAAAAAAGTGGGCCTCAGGGCTCTGCTCCCACAGGAATGAGGCCCCCTGCCAGATTCCTTATCAGGTGTGTGCAGTGTCTGCGGCCATGTTCCCAGGGATCTGGGCTACAGCTCCAACTCTTCAGAATGCATTCTCTTTTACTCTAGACTGACCCACCCAGGGTGTGAAGTGTTTTATTTCTCGACCCCAAGCACAAATGTTTTTTCCTGAAAAAAGTCCTTGATTGCCGCAACTGATTTTGCATTCCTTTCCCCCTCCCACAACCTAACTTAGATGAGGGATCTGCCTTCACGTTTCAGTGATTATTTGCCTTGAGTGACAAGGCCTGAAGAGAGCCTTCCATGGGTTTCCTGCTCAAAAGGTCAGCTGCCTTTTAGCCAGTGATGACATCATCAAAGCAGTGGAAGTGGTGCGGGGACTATCAGGAAACTTGACAGCCAGTGGAGGAAACATTTTTGCCAGGGGACATGTCTTATGGTCAAACCCTAACAGTTATGCTGAGGATGCTCAGCTTTATCTAGCACCTAACTGCATTACACCTAGAAAACTGGCACTTCCTGCAGGCTTCCTTGTTGCTGCGCTTTCCTCTCACACCTGGCTGCCTGAGCAGCTGTTCAGAGCTTAGCAGTCAGGAGCATCTTAGTTCCTCTGAAGTCCTGACTGGAGTGAGCTGCACTTCCTGCGTTGTTGGTAGGGGATATATCATGATCACCGACATGAGGTCATGATTTGGGAGGACAGATTTTTGTAACTGCTTTTAAAATTTTATATCAATATTACTGGAAATTTGTATTATTTTTTCTACTACTAAAATAAGAGTAGAGAACTTAGATGGGAGAAAGTAGTAAAGATGACTAAAGTGTGAGAAACCATGAATCACTGGAAAGAAATTGAATTTACTTAACCTTCAGAAGAGAAGGGTGAGAAGGGGCTCCATAATTCTCCGTGCATGAAAAAAGAGTTTCCCAGATGGTAGATATGGCTATTATTATTCCTACAGATGCAGAACAGAATCAGAAAACAAAGCTCTGTTATCTAGATATAGGTATGTTTGGGCTCTGCTTGAGTGCAGCTAGCATTTTTAGTACTTTATCTCAGGTGGGCTAAGTACTTTACTTATTACCTTGTACAATTCTTGAACTAACTTTACAATATTGGTATTGTTTTCCTCATTTTACAAATGAGAAAGCAGAGGATCATAAAATTTAATCTTGGGGAATACAAGGATGCATTAAAATATGGGAGGGAAGAAGCAGAGAATGAGTGTATTTACAAATACTAGATGTTAACAACAGTCACAGGTCAGAAACGAAGCAAGACTATAGGACTTAGGAAGACATATTAAGCTAAGAGTAGTTGTTAAGGGTCTAGAAGACTATCATGAACCAGAAGATCCATTGGAATTGAGGACCGGGGGGGAAGGATAGGAACTAAGGAGAACAGAGGTTGAAGGAAGAGGGGTGAAGATCTGAATCCGGATGCTTATCTTTTAATCAAATATGAAATGACATCCACAAAAAGATCTTTATGGAGGCAAACTTCAGCTTCAGTCAGAGATCTTATGTGTATTTCTGGCTAAAGGAGACCCTTGTTCCCAGGGCATAGGCCATTCCACAAATAGAAAAGATGAATAAGCCTGAAGAAGACTGCCTCTGATAACCCATCCAATTGTGTAGTTGTCCCATGAGTCAGTACCTTTGATTTCATAGCTTAAGTTGTGACATCTAAGATAGAACTTGAAACCAGATAAAATGATTTGTTTTTTAAAAAATTCCCTTTGGTTCAAGTTCGATTTTTAGCTGCTTAGGTAATAGACTTCTAATTTGGAATGTTTAAATAACAAAAGGTATGGCATTTTAGATATCACTGCAGGGGAAAATACTAGTCTGGCTAAAACAAAAGAACACCAACAAAGAAGTGTTTTTTTTTTTTTTAATTTTTAAAAATCAGGTAAACATAGTTGCCGTTCAAAGGAAGCGCCCTCTAGTTGCTTTATTTGAAAAACTTTCAGTAGCTTGGGATCAAAGCTGAGGCCTTTTATTTTGATCGTGGGTTTGGCTAAGATTGCCATTATCCTCGGCCTCTGCCTGGAAATGCTGCAGGGAAGTCATGTGATCCTGTTCCAAGGGGAGAGTAACACCTGTTACTAGTAGAAAACTAAAAGCCAATGATGAGAAAATGAATTGGGATTAATTTCTATCACAAGAAGGTCTCACCTTAATCATGCCACCGACACCTGACTTGGGCACTGCTGCTCTTACATGGGTTAACACAGTCACTAGAGAATTTTAATTGCGTAGGCCCAGTTGCCATCTGAGTCTCAGTTTTAAATAACCTTCATAGAGCAAATGTGACATTGTTCCTGGGTATTCTGTAAAACATGGGAAATATAGGTGTCTTTGATTTAAGGGATATGATCCTGTGGTCATCACTCTAGTGCACACCTTTATCATCACTGCAGCAGTCTTTTGTTCCTTTGCTTCAATATTTTCCTTCACATCCATTCCATACATGGTTGCTAGATTAGTTTTCCTGTTACCCAGTTTCCATCATGTGTTTCCCCTGCTAAAGAACTATAGTGATTTCTCACCTCCAGTCAGATCAAATTAAATCTTTACTTCTCCATCTTTAAAAATTCAATAAAAGCTATACTAACTTTACCTATTGCCTCATTTACATATATTGAACTTTCACTGTGTTTAGCTCATGATAATCAGTAATGAACTACAGAAGTCTTTGAGATTAAGGGTTTCAGTTAAATGACTACTCCCAATATTGCAAGTTACTTAAAAATTTTTGTTGTTTTTGATGAAAATCGTAAAAATGATTTTTCCTCCTGGTTTCTCTCTCCCTGCTTTTATATTTTAAAAAAATATTTATAATCACTGAAGTACTACTTTAAACCTGCCACCTTCTCTGCCTTTACCCCAGGTATGCTCTAGTTAAGGGGAGGAAAGCTTGGCTAGGAATTTTTATTGAAAGATTTTTTTTTTCATTTTTTGAGGCATAATTTACATATATAAAAATTCATCCTTTATGTGGTGAATTATTCTGTGTGACCTATGTATCTTTAAAAAATAATTAAAAATGAAAAAAACATAATGCATATCTACCACCACAAGAAAAAAAAGTATAGAACACCCCCTTGTGGTTAACCCTACCCCGTAATCCCAGCCCCTGGTAGCCATTGCTTTGTTTATTGTCCCTGGAGTTTTACCTTTTTCCAGAACGTCGTATAATGGAACTATACAAAATGTAGCCATTTGATTGTGGTCTTTCACTTAACATAATGCATTTGGGATTCATCCATTTGTTGTGCATATCAATAGTTTATTTTTATACCTGAGTAGTATTCCACTGTATGGATATAACAAAGCTTGCTTATCCATTCACCAGTTGAAAGACATTTGGCCGGTTCCAGTTTTTGGCAATTATGAAAAAAGCCACTGTAAATATTCATGTGTAGATTTTGTTTTTTTGTGAACCTAATTTTTCATTTCACTTGGGTAAATACCTAGGAATTGGATTTCTAAATCATATTGTAAGTATATTATTACCTTTATAAGAATTTGCCATATTGTTTTCCAAAGCGGCTGCACTGTTTTGCTTTCCCAGTAGCAAAGTATAAGAGTTCCAGTTGCTCTGTATCCTTGTGAGAACTTTATAGTGAGTTTTTTTTTTTAACATTTAAAATTGTAGTCATTCTAATAGGAATTTAGTGGTATCTCTTTGAGGTGTTAATTTGTATTTTCCTAGTGACTAATGATGTTGAGCGTCTTTACATATGTTTATTTGCCATCTATATATCTGTTTTGGTGAAGTGTCTGTTTTCTTATTATTGAATTTTAATAGTTTCTTATATATTCTGATACAAGTCTTTATTAGATATGTGATATGTATTTTCTCTTAGTCTGTGACTTGTCCTTTCATTTTCTTAACATTATCTTTTGAAGAACAAATATTTTAAATTTTGATGAAATGCAGTTGATCATTTTTTCTTTCATAGATCATGCTTTTTGTGTCATATCTAAGAAGATTTTGCTTAACCCAGGACCAGTATTTTCTTCTAAAAGTTTTAACTTATTTGCGTTTATTGAGTTTTAACTGTGTTAAGATTTTTAGGTCTATGATTCACTTTGAATTAATTTTTGTATAAGATATATGTAAAAATTCATTTTCTTCTTTTGTGTATGGATATATAGTTGTTCCAGAATCATTTGTTGCAAAGACTGTCCTTTCTCCATTGAATTGCTTTTGCATCTTTGAAAAAGAATCAATTGCCCGATATGTGTGAGGCTACTTCTAGACTCTTCTTTTCCATTGATCTGTATGTCTATCCTTAAGCCAATAGCACATTGTCTTGATTACTGTGGCATTCTATGGTCTTGAAATCAGGTAAAGTGAGTCCTCCAAATCTGGTCTTTTTCTAAATAGTTTTGACATTATTTTGTCTTTACATATAAAACTTTTTGTTTTTTTTAAAGAAAGGTAGACTGCCACATGCAGCACCTCAATTGGATGTGTCTGGAGTCTTGGAAATTTGACTACCTTATGTTCTCCTACAAATGGACCTTGAGAGATTGTTTGGAAGTTCTAGCAGGGGGTTACTGATGTACCCTTGACTGAAGAATGGTCCTCCTCTTGCAGGGATGGTCTTCTACTTCAACTGAGTGCACAGCTTTGGGAAGGACATGCACATGGAGTTGTGAGGGAGGAAGGGGATATCCACCTAGCCAACCTTATCAGCCTGATTAATTCCGGTGATTAATGAGGTGACAGATGTCATAGCCAGATCATCCTCACATCCTTCATATAAAATTTGAAATCATTTCATTGATTTCTATAAAAAATCATGCTGGGATTTTTATTGGGATTGTGTTGACTCTATGGATCAATTTGGAGAGGACTGACATCTTAACAGTATCGAGTCTTTTCAATCCATTAACATGATATATTTCTGCATTTATTTAGGTCTCCTTTGATTCCTTTTATCATATTTTTTAGTGTTCAGCATACAAGTCTTACATGTATTTTGTTAAATTTATTCCTAAGTATTGCATTTTTTGGGTGCTATTGTAAATGATACTTTAAAAAGAATTCACTTTCTTATTGTTCATTGCTAACATAGATATAATATTGATTCTTATATCTTGATCTTGGGTCCTGTGATCTTGCCAAACTAACATTACTTCTCCTCCTTGATAGTAATTTGATCTCTGATATGTTAAAGCAAACTTTATAATTTCAAACATTCCCTCTCCCCTTCTCCCTCCTTCATTCTCTCTCCTTCTCCTGTTGTTAAGGGGAGGAGTATTTTTTTTTTTTGATTAGCAGTATTATTTAAGGAGCCTCTTAAGTTACATAAAAATACATCTAGTTCTTAGTCTTAGATGGACTGTGATAGCTAATTGCTCTGCATAATAAATTATAGAACATGGATATCAAATGTCAAATATTAAGAGTTTTATATTCTATTTTATGCTGTATCCCTCTTTGTTATTACTAACAAAGTAAAATTCTGTTATAGATTTTTGTTTGTGGAGTTTGGAGAATAGTGGAGGAGGACTACTGGTCATGCATGGGGTAAACTTGTATGAAAAAGCATAATAGGTAACGAAGATAAGACAGTAAGCAGGAATTGAGAATTCGTGAGAGGTGTCCAGGGAATGTAAAGCACCTGTGAAGTCTTGAAAATCCTGGAAAACATTGTGATTGGGACTTGAGCCATTTCTTCTGGTTATTAAAGGAAAGGATAACTCTAGATTGTTTATAGACTTAGGCTTATCCAGATCACATTAGTTAAGTACTTTATCATATTATAATAATCTTTACTCTATGATTGTTCATTAATTTTGCCATGAACACAACATTTATTTAACTTGTTGAACTTTATAAAGGGATACAATATTGAAAGGTAGCATCCAAGTGTTCAATGACCTCGTCTAGTAGGAGAAAGACACATATGAGCAAATGATTGCAATTCATTCTTGTAACTGAGTAAACATATATATAAGACAGAGTTAGGGAAAAGGAGGACTTGATCAATTCTATTTGGGGAAAGGGTCATGAAGGGTTTTACAGAGGGTGGCTCTTTAGTTACATTTTTAAGGATCAAAATAGGACAAGTAGAAGGGGGAAAATAGAAGTATAGGCACACAGTGATTAAAATATGTACAAAGACACAGAGATATGAAATAGAAGGGCAAATCCAAGAACCACAGGTAGTTTAGAATGGCTGTAATGTAGGTTGTTTGTAAATCAAACACCTTCCTCAAAATTTTGTGCATTATTGCTTGATGAGCAAATCTATGCAGTGTAACTTTCGCACATCTGCTGCAGAGCCTAGAAGCTAATAAATAACTAAATAATCATTGAGTTAAGAGGTGATTTGAGGTTCTCAATCAGGGGCACTTTTACCTTCCGTGTGACATTGCTCAATGTCGGGAGACAGTTTTAGTTGTCCCAACTGAGGGGTGGGTGCTACTGGCATCTAGTGGGTAGAGGTCAGGGCAGCTGCAAACATCTCACAGTACATAGAACTCTTTATTTGAAAATAGAGTTTTTTGGAAGAATTTGACTCAGGAGAGCAACAAATTTGCAAGTTTGTGTTAGGGAGTAGTTTGCAGGGGATAAAAGAGCAATCATTTCCATTATTGGTCTGTGTATCTGATAGCTGATTATCATTTAATACTTGTAACAAACTTCTCATTCTCTTTGCAGAAAGACCCTAACTGGGGTGTACAGATGCCCTTTCAACCACTTACATTTTACATTGGTAATAAAGAGTACCATAAAATTACATTACATTTACTATTCCCTCTCACTAGGATTTCAGTATCTCAGTCCCTGACAATGCAATGCACAAAATTGTAAATAAATATTACTAACTTGTTGTTAGGAGGGTCTCCCCTCCCCTGCCAATGTGTCCTCCCCTGCATGTCTGATTCTCTAAAACTTATTTGCCCCAATGGCTTTTCAATTACATGATTCCACTTTTCTGCCCTGGGCTTCCTAGTATAATCTCTGGGTCTTAAGTTTCCTCTTCTACCTCCTGGGTCCTACCATGGCCCTAGTTTTACCCCTTAGTCAGACAATGCTGTTACCTACTTCCAGGATTATGTTAGTTACTCTCATGATCCCATCAAGCCAAAAGCAAACACCGTCTGCACCTTTTATAATCAGTAGAATATAAACTCCTTGAGGGTATGGACCATCTTGTTTTAGGTTGTCTCCTTGGGACCTAGAATAGTGCTTGCAACTCAGTGGGTACATACTAAATATTTTGACTGATTAATGTTTCCTTCTGTGGAGACAAAATTAAGACCAAGATTTACATTGCTTCATCTTCCTTTGCAATATAAAGGTGTGTCTGCATAAATATCTACTCTTGGTTTTCCTTATCCTTGGTCTCTCTTCTCACCCCAAATTCCAGCTATATCCTTTTCTTATTTCCAGCAAGAATGATTTGCAACTTTTATAGGTGAACCCAAATTCTTGCAGTTGCTGAAGAGTTAAATAATTAAATTTTCATCTAACAGAATTTTCAGAAGGAGAATTTGTATTGGAAAGGAATTACTGAATCCATAGAGTTAAAGGTATTGATGACTGTCTAGCACAATTGCTTCAGCAAAATTTTAAGTCATTGAAATTCAGATTTAGCTTAATAATGGATGCTTGCAAGCTTAGTATAATTTCATTATGTTCTGATCTTCCAAGAGGAATGAAAAGGCTTTGCTTATGAAGTAGCTCTCAATCAGGGGCAATTTTGCCCTCCAGGTGACATTTGGCAATGTCTGGAGACATTTTTAGTTGTCACATCTGAGGGGTGGGTGCTACTGGCATCTGGTGAGTAGAAGTTAGGGAAGCTGCAGACATCTTATAGTGCATAGAACAGGTCCCCACAACAAAGAATTATTCAACTCAAAATGTCAGTAGTGCTGAGCCTGAGAAATCCTGTGTTAAAGTAACAGATGGTAGGTTTGGTCTATTACCAGTCCCCTGAATAGTACTGCTCTTTAGATCCAGGAAGGACCAGGTGATGGGGCCAGTTGAGTCTCAGGTATGATCTCATTTATGTGTGTATGTGTTTGGGAAGTGGCAAACTTGCCAGATAACCCAAGTTCTAGTCTGTTGGGTAAGGAAACACCATTTACTTAACGGCAGACTACATGTCTGGACAAGCTCCAAGTGATCTATCAGGTACATAATGTGCCTTTTAAAAATCAAACGGGTTATGTATTTACCTGATAGAATGGATTGACTTTGAGAAACTGACTAACAAAACCCTTATCTTGAATACATGAATGTTTATTAGAGAGTGAATGCAGCAGCTTTAAAAAGGTTTAAATTGATTAGAACTTTAGAGGGACTAAAGTGTCCTTCATGAGAGATCCTTGAATTTCCATTATATTATTTTATGTATTTTTGAGAGTTGTTAGAAAGTAGAAAGAAACTTGAAAGTTAGAACAATTATCAAGAAATCAGGATGATTTTAGGATATAATAAAAGGCTCTGTGTATCTCCTTTTTCTTTTAGCAACTTTCTTTTGGAAAAACTGTGAGTTTTTTTATGCAGTGCTTTTTAAAGATTTAAATGACCAGAAAGACTTATATTTTTAGTTTTAGTAAGAGTTTCCAGCTCACAAAGTATTTGGAAAATTAGCATTAGTTCCACATACACTCCTTCAACCCTCCCTTACTTTCCAACTACCTTGGATGGTACTCAGAATATACAGTCCTCAAATAGTGAACTTAAGCATCCTTATAACTACACATCTTCTCATTAAAGCAAATGAAAATAAAATAGATGAAATGGGTTGTTTTTGTTAAGATGTCATTTGCTATTGTGAAAAATAAATCTCCACATTTCAGTGGTTTAACAATAGAAATTTTTTCTTCATTCACCTAACAATCTAATGTATACATTCCTGGTTGCTGGGCTCTTTCCTTCACCAGGTGATTCAGGGATCCAGGCTTATTCCATCTTGCGATCTTTGAGTCATCTGCTTCTAACAAATAAAAGAGGAAAGAGAGAGAATCCCCATCCACTTCTTAATAACCCTAGCAGGAAATGGCATACGTTCCTTCTGTTCACATTCGTTTGGTTGAGAACTAGTTACAAGGCCTTTACCTAGCTGTGATAGAGACCGAGCAGCTGCCTCTTAGCCACAATGCTGCACTATGGAGGGGATATGGCATGAATGTTTTTGGAGGACAACTAGCCATCTCTGCCACATAAAGTTTGTTTGGTTTCTTTAAGAATTATTCTAATTCTATTTGGCTCAATTTATATGGTCGTATGTTTGTGATGGTAGTACACATGCTTTTAAAGATCCTTTGAGTTTTTATTGTATTTCCTACTCCATTAAGAAAATTGAGACTTTATATCTGTAACATTTATTGAGTACATGATCTGTGTCATTTTTACATTTTTTTTTTTTACATTTTAACATGAGTTTGACATAATTTAACTCATTTGACTCTCAAAATATTTAAAGATATTGGTACAAATATTACTCAATTTTATATGCATTATGTCCCAGAGAGGTTAAGAAACTATCACACGGTCATGAGTGGTACAACCCAGGCAGTTAACCATAGAATCCATGCTTTCAAACACCAGATTCTGTAAAATGTTAGACTAAAAGTTATTGAGAATGAAAGTAAGTTGTTTGTTAAATAGGAAACAGATGGTTATTTTAAGTATAGGATGTCTGAAGTGGGGCATAGGGAATAGATAATAAAGGAGTTTAAAAAAAAGCAATATTTGAATGATGTGAATGTCTAAAAGAGAACAAAGTTTAAAGGTAGGAAAACCTGAAGGACAAATATATCCAAAAGAGAACTGCATTGATATCATAACATCCCAAATTCACTATAGTTGTTGGGCATGAGAAAAAAATGGGAGATTCTGTGGAAGTTTGGTTTTACCAAGACAGTAATGTGTTGTCAAAAACTTAACTAGGCATTGTCACACTACATACAACCTTTTAGCCATTAAGGTAGTTTTTCTCTCAGGAATTTAAAAATGTGAATATTTGCTATAATGAGATTTTATTTCAGTTCGTGTTTTTTCTTTTTGTTCAGTATCTGCCGCTTCATCATTCCACATTGAAATTTAGGGAGCATCTATTTGCTATTACCATTTAAGATAGTCTTCACTATATAATGACTAAGATCATTTAAGGATTTTGTAGATTAGATTAGAAATTTAAACTATACTGAGAAACTTGTGGGAAAGTGGTGCAAACTCAGGGAGACAAACTATTTGTCATACCAAAGAAACAATTTTATATGCATGTGTTGGCTATCCACAGACAATATTTAGATTTTCAAACACTGATTTATATTGCCAAGTTTGTGATATTTCTCTGACCTCATTTCCCCTTAAGCTCACTTTGTTCCCCTTTGGAGACAGACAAACTCATATTTTACCCTTGCCTCTCTGGCTTCGTTCACACATGCATGTTACTTCCAACTTTGAAATTCTTCCTAGTGAGAAAAATATATCCTAGTTTTTGGCCCTGTGTATCTGATTATTGTAAAAGCAATTATAGCCCCAAAACTATTCCAGAATGGAATAATTACAGTTTGGTAAGAGAAGAAAAACAATTGGTTATACCATAATACTCATACTTCATCATTGTATTTGGTTATTAGACTGAGGATATAAAGCTATTGTTGTATTAGGCTCACAAACAACTTTTGTTGCATTGGTTTCTTTTCTTTCTTCTTTTTCTTCTTCTTCTTCTTTTTTTTTTAGATACTGGGGGCTAGGAAATGAACCCAGGATCCGGTATGTGGGAAGCCAGTGCTCAACCACTGAGCCACATCCTCTCCCCTGAGCTGGTTTTTAGGTCTAGGTCCTTATGCTTGTTTTTCGGTTCTGTTTTCCTTAAGAGGCCCTGGGAACTGAACCTGGGACTTCCCATGTAGGAAGCAGGCCCTCAACTGCTTGAGCCACATCTGCTTCCTGTTATGTTGTTTTCTAACTCTATTTTGTTATTCTGTGGCACAACTTTGAGCATATTTAGATTGCTTACACTTGTAAAAGGAATCTGGGCATATTTCCTCCATGAGGTACTATTAATAAGGTGTCACATATAATTAGAAAAAACAGCATTTGCACAGATAGAGGAGAAAATGTGTTTTAGAAGAAACAAATTGTGGTGCATATTAGTAAGTCTTTATACCAGAGGAATATTTGTTAATTAAGTGCAATAAAATAAAAACAAGTTTTCATTCTTCTTTGGGAGCATATACAAAACTTTAGATGCAAAATTAAGTGATAATATGAAAAGTAACATGACAGGTAGTCAACAAACCTTCAGAAACTCTATAGAAATAAAACTGTACAGAGTGAAAATACTATACAAATTGAAACTAAATAATGGCTTTGGGAGGAGAGGAATTTTTTTCGGTTGACAGGGTAAATGGTAGTGTCTTTTGATGTAGGAAAAAAATAGCCAAATGCTTGATTTTCATGTGACTGTTATTAATTTTTGTGTATGTGCAGTAGAAAGACGGTTTTTCATCTTTTTCAAAGAAAAAGAATATTCCCACAGTCTCCTATGCTTTTTATTTTCCTGTTGTTTCTTTTCCAGATAGGCAGTACTTCTCTCCCCAGGGGCCTGAGTTGACCTCCATGTGAGTTTTAACTCAGGGATGGACAGGGCATACAATAGTATCAAGGATAATTGTTTATGGTCAGTCTTTCCCTGAGGGCTGTGCATCCTTTGTGAAATGTGAAGTGCTCTTTACTTTAAAACTCGATTATTTATTTGTTTGTTTATTTTGGATTTTTCCATTTCAACAACAGACATTATAAATTGATGTATAAGAGGAACCTGGGTCTATAGATAGTTTTAGGGAAGAAACTTTAGTGGGAGAAATTGATTCTAGCTTCATTCTTTTTTCTCCTTTCCTTTCCTTTTCCCATTTACAGTCTAGAATACAAACTTTCTTACTGAGAATGACTGGGAGAGGACAGCTTTGCAACCATCATTCTATTGCATGAGTGCATTATGGCAGCACTTTTCAGTTAGACTGTTAAAGCTGAAAAAGTGACTATGTGTTTAGGATGGAAAATGAGAATAATATGGCTACTTAAAAAATAAATTCTATTTTAAAAAGAATCCTTTTATAAGTAGAATGTAACCCTTTGCAAAAATCAAAATTACTCTTTATAATGACACCACTGTATAAGGCATTATTATTTAAAATGATGCAAAATGTCACTGAATCTTTCTAGTTTGAGTCTAAATGCTTCCATCATACTAGACAGAAGCAGAGCTAACTCTCAATAACCCTCCTATGCTTATGAGAGATAGCAGAAACACAGACAACTGCATTCACAAAACATTAAAATTCTTTTAGGCAATTATTACAGCTTTTTCGCCCCCCATTGAGCATTTTTTCCCTCCTTGAAGTTTATAAGAATGAGCTGTACTTTCTTTTTTATTTTCTTGCTTATATTTTTGATAAGGATGATAGAAATAGCCTATATGGAAGCATTTAGGTAAGAGAGAAGCAAAAAATCCAGACTTTTACACATCTGAAATAATCATTCCCTGGATTTTTTTTTTCTTGGCAACAGTGCCTTTTTTTTCTTTCTTCACAGGATCATTTCAAACCCTTTTCTACTAAAAGGCCTCAAAATTGCACTAAAGCATTTACTGCAAAGAGGAATACATAGATGTTCTGTCTTTTAACCTCAATTAATTATATATTCAGTGTATGTATAAAGTATCCTGAAAGGCCTACTTGGCTGTTCAAAGATGCCGGAGACTCAGTGCCTACTTTCTAGAAAGATACCTGTTCGGTACAACAATAAAACAACAGTTGCAGCAGCAGCAACAACATACAAATTGTATGGGCAAACAGTATGTGAAAAGGGCTGTTGGAGTGATATAAACAATGACTTTCATTTGCAGTCACAGGAGAGATAATTACTGTGGATTATAGGGATCAAGGAACTTCTTATTTGGATGTCACCGTTTTTCTTTTCTGGACCTTTAATAATACGAAGAATTTAAATTAGTGAGGGAGATTGGGAGGGAAAGGCTATTCTAGATGGAGAAAAAATAAGGAAAAGAATAAAGGAAGAGATGTTAAGCACTGGAGTGAATTTATCAATTTATGGAATGATTTCTTTGAAAATGAAGAGAAGAGGGATATGAAATGTGAAAATCATTTAGAGCCAGATGGTGATATGTAGGATGAATTTGAATAGAGAAGATTAGAAGTTTGTTTCAGAGATACATTTATGGGGAGCATGAGCAAGGGATAGAAGATAGGAAGGGTGGGCAGGACTGGGTTAGCATCTTTTTGGAGATGTTTTTGTATCTGGTCCAAGTCCTAAGGTATGGGTAACAAAAAAAAGCCATATGTATTTTTAAATCTAGACCAGGGGTCTTTAAACTATGGCAGATGGACCCAATCTAGCCACTGCCTATTTTTTGTAAATAAAATTATATTGGATGGGGAGTGGATGTGGGTCAAGAAGTTGAGTGCCTGCCTCTCACACGGAAGGTCCTGGGTTCGGTTCCTAAAGAAAAAACAAACAGGCAATTGAGCAGACAATGTGCAGAAACAATAAACAGAAAATGAGCTCAAACTATGAGCAAAAACAACGAGCAAACAGACGAGGGAGCCATCTTGTGGGGAAAAATTATATTAGAGCAAAAAACCATGCTCAATTTTTAATGCATTGTTTTTAGCTGTTTTTGTGCTACAATGTAGGGTTGCTTATTTGAAACTGTATGACCCACAAAGGCCCAAATATTTTCTTTCTGGTCTTTCATAGATAAAATTTGCTGATACCTGCTCTGGATAGAAAGTGTTTACTCACTAGGTAACTCCTAGTTGAACAAATACTACTAGTGAACAACTATTAGTAAGTGAACCTCATTTCTAGTTGCAGGCAACAGGTTCCAGGAAAAACAGATATTTCATGTATTGAATTAAATTGAACACGTATCTTGAAATGGTTTTGCATTTCTCTTCCCTAGAGGACATGAACATAATCATGGATTTATCTTTGATTCATTTAAGTTGAATGAGAAAGGTGGTGTTCTTTTTGAGCTGTTAACCTGATAGGAGTTTGTGTGTCAGTTTTCATAGATGGTGTTTTACTTCGCCAGGCTGCTATGACAAATTCCACCCAATGGGTTGGTTTGACAACAAGAATTTATTGGCTTATGGCTTGGAAGGCTAGAATTCTAAAAAATCAAGGCATTAGCAAGGTTATGCTTTCTCACCAAACCCTGCAGCATTCTGGTGCTGGCTTCACCCAGTCCTTAGGGTTCCTTTGCTTGTATTTCTACCTCTTGTCGCAAGGTGATCTCTTTTGCTTATTTCTACACTTCTGGTTTCTGCTGACTTCTGGCTTCTCCCTGTGCTCTTCTCTGACTGCTGGCTTCTGGTTTGCTGTCTTTATAAGGCATGTAGCAACATGGATTAAGATCTACCCTGTTTCAATTGGCCACATCTTCAAAAGGTCCTATTTAAAATAAGTTCACACCCACTGGGATCCAGACTGGGATTAAGAACATGTCTTTTGAGGAGTACATAATTCAGTCTACCACAGATGGCGCCCAGGTGAAATTATCTAAGGGTGCAGAATTCAAGACAATGTATTCAAAGGTAAATTATGGTTTCTTTTGCCAAGCAAATTATTGGCTAGTACTCTTACTTGGCTAATGCATCATGATAATGATAACAAAAACAAAACTAGTGTTTATTGAATGCTATTTAGGATACCATTCTGATTTCTTTTCTTGCATTATGTATATAATCCTTACAGGAACACTGATGAAGTAAATCATTTAATTATTTTTTAATAGAAAAGTAAACTGTGTTTATGATGTTA
Organism: Dasypus novemcinctus; assembly: GCF_030445035.2. Classification (NCBI taxonomy): domain Eukaryota; kingdom Metazoa; phylum Chordata; class Mammalia; order Cingulata; family Dasypodidae; genus Dasypus; species Dasypus novemcinctus. The sequence continues at coordinate 76,432,218 of NC_080678.1, read as the reverse complement.
CATAACAAGCCCTAGTCAAACAGCTAGTTATTGGCAATGCTAGGATTTAAGTACAAATGTGTAGCATAGAGTGTATGTCCACCTTACTTTTTAAAGGTACCCCTCCCATCATCGTTTTAGAACTGGTTTCTAACAGTCATGCCTTCTGCAGTATGATGTTTGTTCCCCAGTAGATTGAATCATTCAGTCACAGCAGATCGATTGGTCCAGGGATGTTATACCAGAACCAGATCTAAGCTGAGCCAATCAGAGTGCTGCCCTGGGATTTTGTATCAGAAACTATTTCTTCATTCTAATTCCTCTTGAAGAGAGGAAGCATAAAATTGTGCTACCATTCTTCTATTCCTATTTAATATTGTTCCCTTAATAATATGAAAAAAATACTTAGGAATTCAATTCACTGTATTTTTAATATAAGCAAGATGAATGTGATAAAGAATTTGAGAGTGTGTGTTAACTAAGGATAATTACTTGAATGTTGAGCAAAAGGAGAAGCTAGAGAAGGCATCTGTCAATCAGAATTCTGTGCAGGAAACAGGTATTTTCAATAGGAATAAAAAACAGAACTAGGTGATTAAAACACCTGTTGGAATGGCTGGGCTAGTAGAAGCCAGAGGAGTGACCTCTGGACTATAGATGGAGGTGAGACCCAGAGGTCAGGAAACAGCTACCACCACTATGTTACAACAGCTTTCATATCCACAAAGCTGGTAACTAGATATATAATGAGATATCTGGCTTCTGCAAACAGGACTCTCCAGCCTTCCTTGCCTGTACCAAAACAGGGAGAAGGCGGTCTCTCTTTCCTCTCTTGCCTTCTGAATCTTTCAAGAGTGCATCTCATTGGTGGAACTGGTTTGCCTAAAGAATCCTAGCTGATTGGGAGTCTGGGAAATATATTTATTTTTAGCTTCACAGCTCCTATGACAGGCAGGGTACATAGAAGAGGGAGTTGATGGCAAGTCCCAAAACACCATCACAGGTTCATGCTAGAGTAGTGGCCAAAATAACATGGGTATTTTTTATTGCAATCCCCAAATATGTAAAAGAGCTAGCACTCACTCTACTGCTTTTTGCTGTTATTCTCCTAGGACTGTGGTGCCTTCAGCCAGGACTGAATCCAAGGATCTCTTGATTTACCAGGGGAATCATGCAATTACTGCACTACACATGGAAAAACTATGATTGAAAACAGGGTCAGTTCTTTCCCAAAGGCTGTCAATAGTGCAACTTGCCTTCAGTTGGGCCACTATCCAGGCTTCTTCTTCTGTGAACTCATGCCTTATGTGAGAAAATAATGATAGATAGGCAGAGCTTCTCTTTCTAGGACTCGACATCTCCTAACTCATCAGGTTGTGCATATTGATAGATGTTTTAGTAGAGTGTGTAGGATGCTTTAAGGCAGAATACCTAATATTAATATTAGATTAATGACATTGCCTGGAGGTTTATCTGCTTGGCAAGGTATGCATTATATAGAGCTCACAGAGGAATAAAGAATGGAAAACAAATTGTTTAATGATTTTTCCCTCTGTCAAAATTTTGAGGTTTCTCTGTGTAAACTTTTTTCCTTCCCAATTTATTCCTTTCTGGTGATTCAGAAAACTGTACATAATGGGGTTGTCCTAACTGAGGTCATATAAGTAAAAGTCAGATCGAAAAATGTAAGTTGTATACTACGTTGACAATTTTCCATTTTTCTTTATCTTATTGTGGTTCTTTTTTCATTGACTATATGATACATAGGTTAGGAATGGTGGTATTGGGGAGCATTAGAGATAGGGGCATATGGCAGCTACTCTGGATCTCCTTCTAAGGTCTTGGAATACCATTTTTATGGTCAGTGGATCTCCAAATATTCTACTCTGAAGACTCACTGAAAATGAGAAATAATCTAATATATCAGTGTTCTCTCAATGTCCTCTTGGGACATTTCTCTCTCTAGCATGTTCATTCTTATTCTACTAAACCAAATAAATGTTCAGAGAAGTGCTTATTCCCAGACCATAGCTTGAGAATTGCTGTTCTAAGAAGAACTTGTCTCTTTCCACAGTAACTTTTAGTGAGACAGAATGCCTGATAGTTTTTAGTATCCAAGTGGTGTAAATTCTGTAAATTCATTACATTTAATCTAAATTACTCACCTATGTTGCTTTCAGTGCTAACTTTACACACCACAAACTCACAAATCATATGAAGTACCATAGAAATGGATATTTGGATGACAGAACATTATTACCTTAGTAATTTACTGTATAGTATAGGGAGATTTTGAGTTGTCTTTTCTCAGAGATCATCTAACCTGGACCCAATAGCAATGTTTCAATATTTGTCTATAAATTTTAACAAATGTACCATACTCATGTAAGATATTAATGGGGGAAAATGTGAGGGGGTGAAGTATATGGAAATCCCCTATATTTTCTTTTTTTTTTTAATACTTTTTAAATTAAAGTTAATAGATCACAAAGAATGTTACATTAAAAAACATAAAAAACATAAAAGGTTCCCATATACCCACTCCCCGCCCCCCCACCCCATCATTTTTGTAAATTGTATTTTTTTGAAGATATAAACATCACACAAAAAATGTTACATTAAAAAATATAAGGTTCCATAATACCCCTCACCCCGCTATCCCATTCTTCCCATACCAACAACCTCCTCCAACATTGTGGCACACTCATCGCACTTCGTGAACACATTTTGGAGCACTGCTGCACCACACAGATAATAGTTTACCCTGTAGTTCACACTCTCCCTCAGCACCTTCAGTGGGTTGTGGCAGGATATATAAAGTCCAGCATCTGACCCTGCAATATCATTTAGGACAACTCAGAGTCCCAAAAATGCCCCCACATCACATCTCTTCTTTCCTCTCCCTGCCCTCTGCAAATACTGTGAGCACTTTCTCCACCTCAATGCTACAATTTCTTCTGTTACTAGTCACAGTAGTTTTATAGTAGAATATCAGTAAGTCCACTCTAATTCATATTATATTCCTTCATTCTGTGTACACTGGGATGGTGATGTCCACTCCATCTCTAGATCAAGAGGGGGCTTAGATTCCACATGGATGATAGATACAATTCCTTTGCTTGCAGTTGTTAGCACTTTTGATTCCCTGGTGTGGTAGTTGACCATCTTCACCTCCCTGTTATCTAACCTGGGTAAGTCCAATGAACCAGAGAGTAGGAGTCACAACTCTTCTGAGGCTCAGGGTGCAGCTGGCGCATGGGCAGACCAGAGATTCAAGTCCCCTGAGTATGCACCATCCCTAGCACCAACCACAGGTTCAGTAAAAGTGACAGAAGAGGCATATGTAGGAAGGTCACTTCTGAGTCCAGCTCCATCACACTCAGGAGCACAGATTCCAATGTAGGGCCCTCTGACATGGCACAGAACTCCAAATCCATATACCCTGTGGATCTCCATAACCTCCAGGAGAACCAGCACCTAGGGTTGTATCCACTTTGTCTCTCTCTGGGGTCCTGCTGAGGTGTGCATAAGTGTGACCCCTCTGATGACCACCCAATTATTTTTGGAAGACTCTTAGCCATATAAACTTATTTGTTTTTGCCATTTCCCCCTTTTAGTCAAGGTCAAAAAGCAGTTTTTAACACTTGATCCAACATGTAGGCTGAGATATTCTGCTGGTCTGAGTTGACCCTTTTATTCAAGGTCTCTTTCTAGTTGCATCACCAGTTAGTGATTGGTAGTAATCCCTTGGCACTAAGAGGCTCATCCCTGGGAGTCATGTCCCATGCTGGGGGTGGGGGGGGGGGGAAGGTAATGCATTTACATGCTGAGTTTGGCTTAGAGAGTGTCCACATGTGAGCAACATGGAGGTTCTCAGTAGGTAATTCTTAGGCTCCCTGCAGCTCTAGGCCTAGTTTATATTTCAGGCACACAGGCTCATAAGCATAGTCATCAGTATCAAGGGCTCATTTTTGGTCCATCCTTCCTTGTTAGTCTTTGCCATTGTACTTGGGGATTATTGTTGTTCCACTGGGGAATGTGACAGAGCTCCACTGGGTAGGAACTCAGCACTCCCTCATAAAAAGGATGTAGACACTGAGAAAGAAATGAAAGAAATTGCCTTGCCACTGTACATACAGGGCAACACCTATTATAGTGATGAAAGGCAAAATGTTTGAAACAAAGCTTTATAATATTTTTTATTTTATTAATACACCAATTTATTTTTACTTTATTTTAGTATTTCTGAATTATTATGTATTCTTTTTTATACTTTAAACCTTCCACTATATTTCAATTCCCTATTAATTCAATTTGGCATTATATTAGGCTTCATTGTTGCAGAAGTTTTGGACGACAGAGAGATACAACTATATCAGGAGAGGAACACTGGTGTGGGGTGCTATAGATGGAGGGCACATGAGTCAGGGGGAGTTCTCCAGGGCATGTATATAGGGGACATAAAAATGGTCTGATATATGTTGGGTATTTTTATAGTAGTTAAATTTACAAACGTCAACTGAGGAATTCCCTATTTTTTTGATGTGACTTTTCTGTAACCTAAAGCTTCTTTGAAAATAAAGTGAAAAAAAATAGGAAGACCCTGGAGGAACATACAGAAGAAATTGTAAACATATATGAAAGATAATAGATCTTATGGTGATAAAAGGCACAACGCAAGAAATTTTTTTGGCTTTGTTTTTGGAGAGGTTTTGGATTACAGAAGAGTTCCAGCTATGACAGGGGAGGATCACTGGTGCAGAGTGTTGGTGGTGGGGGGATGTGTGGGGGAGGATGCACGTGGGGCATGCCTCCATGGAATATGAATGTGTTCATGTGGTCATGGAGTGTTATCTCAGTGGGTGGAGATCCACACAATAATCAACATAATATTAAATCCCCATCATGGGGCATCATGCTACATTCTCTAGGTACATAGGCAGTGCCTAGTGAAAGAGGACAGACCACTATGCCAGGCCCTTGATATTAATGCTTGTACTTATGAACCGTATTCTTGTAAAATTGAAATGTAGCCTAGTAATATTTATTGCCTAAGGGTTACCTCCTGAAACCTCCTTGATACTCAAATGTGGCCTCTCTAACTATGCCAAACTCAGCGTAGAGGCATACTGCCTTCTCCCAGGAGTGGGATGTGACTCCCAGGCACAGACCTCCCTAGCACCAAGAGATTATTACCAGTTGCCAACTAGTGAAGCATTTGAAAAAAGACCTTGATCAAAGTGGGAAATATTAAGTACAAAAGAGTTTTTCTCAGCTAAGTAATTTCAGAGTGAGTTGGGATATCATTCCAGAGGTTATACTTATGCATGTCTCAGGCAGATCTCACTAACTGCCACAGTAAAGAATGCAGGGGTGCTCATGAGGGCTCTAGAGAAATCTATAGGCAGAGCACATAATCCCAGGAAGTCAGCATCCTGTTGGTGGGCCTTACTTTGGAATATAAATTAACCTATTCCCCAAAGAAACAGAGTTAGACTCATTTATAATTTCCCTACATATGTTTCTTTTGCCCCTTTTATTTGAACCTATAATTAATGCTATACTCATTAAATATAAGTCTCAGAGACTTAAATCTTCTGGCTGTTTATATGCCAGTTGAGCCCTGAATCTCAGAAGAGTTACAATACTAGAGTACTCTAGTTCACCGAATTTACCCAGGACAACTAACAAAAGGATGATGATGGACAACACCCATCCAACAGCAGAGAGTATCTACAACTGCAAGCAAGACAGTTCCATCCATCTGCCCCATGGGATCTAAGCCCCTCTCAATTGGAAGCAGAGTGGACATCACCATCCCCAAATCCTCAAGATTGAGAAATGAACAAACATAGGGGGGAATTTAACTGTGGACTAAAGTAGATGTATTATTGTTCTAGTAATAGAAGAATTTTTAACATTGATGTAAAGATAGCGGTCACCAAAAGTTCTGAGGGAAGAGGGAAGGAAGAATAGGTGTTACAATAGGGCATTCTTGGGACATTGGAATTGTCTGAATGATATTGCTGTGATGGATACAGGCCATTATATATTTTGTCAAAACCTATAAAATTGTATGGTGCAAAGTGTAAACCATTATGTAAACTATAGGCCATGGTTAGCAGTGATGCTTCAATATTTTTACATGAATTGTAACAATGTACTACATTAATGAAAGATGCTATTAAGTGTGAGAGGGGAAGAGGGTAGGTTATATGGGAATTCATTAAATTTTCAATGTAACTTTTCTATAATTTAAAACTCCTTTAGAAATAAAGTTAAAATAAAAAAACCAAAAGTAAATAAATGAAAAAAATCTTAAAAATACATTATCATTTGTAGCAACTTGAAATGGTTTTATGAATTCCAAAAATAGATATTGGATTATGTTTGTAATCTGGTCTGAACCTGGGTATGATTAAGTTATGATCAGGGCTTTGATTGGGCCATGCCATTAGGGTGTTGAATCCCCACCTCTTGGTGGGTGGGGACTCACAGATAAAGGGCATGGAAAAGGACAGAATTGGAAGGGTTTTTGATGTTGGAGATTTGATGTTGGAGTTTGATGCCGAAGTCTTAAACTGGAGTCCCAGCAAGTAAGCTCACAGAGGAATAGAGGCGGGTCCTTAGACACAGCAGAAATCGCAGGGAGAGAGACAGAGCCTCTCTCATAGTCTACAGCTGACCTTGTGGAGAGGCAAAGTCTAGAGAGCCTCAGTTTACAGCTGACCTTGTGGGCAAAACAGAAGACTTGAGCCCAGAGGAACCCAGGAAACCTGAAGCCTCACAGACATTGGCACCCATCTTGCTCCAACACGTGAAAATAGACTTTGGTGAGGGAAGTAACTTATGCTTTAAGGCCTGGTATCTGTAAGCTCCTACCCAGAATAAATACCTTTTGTAAAAACCAACCAATTTCTGCATCAGCACCCCTTTGGCTAATATACCATTCTTGAAAAAAAAAAAAAAACACGAAAAACCCAAGTAACCTAGTTATGTTTCATTTAGCAAAAATAATCTCTAACTCTTGAAACTATCTCAAGTAATTTCCTTTAATTGTGGTTAGTCCTTTTTTGAGATAGATTGAAAAGGAAGGTTATTAACTATTAGTACCAAAAATCCCTTGGGTAGATTTAAGCAGTGTGCTGTCATTACACACTGAACATCTTATTGTTATTAGTCAACTACATCACTCTTTTCTTTTTGCGCCCCTATGAATTTTGTCTTGAAAATAACATCAACTCATTTTGGTTCTGATCCAGCCAGTGGCCCTATGTCCAGAAGTTGAAGTCCCGTCTTACCTTTAGTTCATTGATTATGATGAATATGATTATATAGGAATGCTATCTTCATTCTTTGCCCTTCTCTTAGACAATGCTAAGTATACAAAAAATATTGAATGCATGTTTAAAAAATATTGGTATGAAGGGATACCATGTCACTAGTGTTCCTTAATCTTGTTCTTGGGGCAAAGCCAGAGAATTATGATAATGTTTGTAAAGAATAAGTCTGTGAGATTTGGTGAGGATAGGCAAAGAGAGTCATAAAAATGAAAGTTGATACACAGTGTTTCAGGAGAGAGAAGGAATATGTGATACCCTTAGACTTTGGAGCCTGCTTGGTAGGAATGAGATTCTTCAGGTTCAAAGATGGGGGTGGGGGTATATGAAATAGAGTTAAATCTTTGTAATGCAAAGGAAAAGTTAAGGCATTTTATCTTTGCCAAGAGATAAAAAGATAATCTTAAGACATATGTCAAAGGAGTAATTTACTTACATGATAATTTAAAAAGTGATGGAGACATTTTGCTTTTGCACCATGAACACAAGATGTACAGTTTATGATCTGAGGTAGTGAAACTAGTTTTCAGGACATGTCACAGCCAGTCATGAATTCTAAATCTTATTCATTTCCAATAGAAGCATTACTATAAAGAAGAGAAATAGAGAAGATTTATAAAACATTCATCAAAGCAAAAAGCAGTGCCTTGGACGGAAAAGATGAAAACAGCCTATTTGAAAGTGAAGAAGCTCAAATTGATTTTCATGTATTCACTTTTCTGCAAAAGATACTAATGGTGGCTGGCCATGTGGGCAGAAATAAGACATTGATATTATCTTCTTTGTTCCTTCCCCAATGCAAAGACTAAGATACAAAACTATGTGAATAAATCAGTTGAGGATGTGCAAAGTTCTATCAGTTTCTGATTAAATGGGAAGGTCTATTGTAAACCATTATCATTTGCACCAGATTCATACTAACTGAGGGGAAAGGACTCTACTATTTGGGTGAAAATATTGACTTTTTAGAGCAAGGACAGTGAGTTTCCAGTGATATCGCTTATGGGTATATATTGAATGTTGAATGTATGGTCAGAATAGACACATACAGTGCTCAATATATACATACTTAACTGGGTGCTCTTTTCTCACAGATTTGTTCCATTCTGGGCATCTCTTTCTTACAACTATTGTTTGCTGCTCTTGCCATGGTGGGTACTTTCCTTCTCTTACCACCATTGGAGGAAAAGTAGTCTTAGAGATCGGAAAATGAGCAAGAATCCCTGTTCTTGGGGAGGGGAAGAACTCTACTGGAGTATAAATAGCTATGGGGTATCCCTATAAGCCTAAATTCCTAAGTGGAGCTCTATATACACTTGCCCTTAGAAACAGTGGTATAGCATAAGCAGTCCCACATTTGTGAACAGATTAAGTATGATTGCTTCATGCTGCTTCTGAAGTTCCCACTGAAGCTTGCCCAAGAGCTCTTACTGTCAAGGGAATAGTGGTCACATCTCCCTAACTCTCCTCTGCCACCAGAGGACCCTGTGTTAGTCAGGGTTCTCTAGGGAAACAGAATCAACAAGGGATATCTGTCGATAGTAAGAGATTTATCAGAGAGAACTTTCTTCCAAGTTCCTGACCATCCAGCCAAACCATTGGCAACAGCCCATGAATTAGTGTACAAATGCACCTCTGGCCATTTCTTCTTCCAAGCAAAATGAACAACCATCTGCACTGCACTACTGTCCTATCACACAGCCATAGGGATGCACAAGTCCAGGTTCCACTGGCAGGCTGTAACCAGGAGCTCTGATGAAAGTCCAGTGAAGATTCTTGATGAGTTCTGGGAGATGTCGGCTGTCCAAAGATGAGCTGGGAAATTCTCTTTCAGTGCTGGAATTACTTCCCCTTTTAAGGCATTCAACTGATGGGGTTAAGCGTCACTCATTGCTGATGGCAATCTCCCTCATTGATGTAATTATAACCAGCTATCTATGATTTACCACTGCAGTAAAGTCAATGGTGACTAAAGTCCATAAATGCCTTGTATTACAGTTAGCCCAGTGCTTGCTTGACCAAAAACTGGGCACAAATACCTGGCCAAGTTGACACTGTAGGCTAACCATCACAGACCCCTTTCTTTTAGCTTTCTTGAGAAATCTATCACTGTTAGAACTTTCTTTATTCCTTTCAGAAATTGTACATTAGAATCGAAATTCCTGTATAAGCAAGATGGTATTACGCAATGTAAGAGATTTATTAGGGAAATGCTTTAATGGTAAATGGTAAATGATGTCTGGGAGAGCCATCATTTTTGGACTTATGTATCAGTCACTGTGCATACATTAGTGTATGTAATTCTGGCAACAAATCTATGTGATGGTGTGGTATGCAGAATCATTGTTCCCTCCACCCTAGATATCCATGTCCTAATCCCGGCAATCTGTGAATATATTATGTTACATGGTGTATTAGGGTGCTGATGCAAAGTGCCAGAAATATGTTGGCTTTTATAAAGGGCATTTATTTGGGGAAAAAGCTTACAGTTACAATGCTTTAAAGGGTCCAAACTCAAGATTGTTTTGTCCCCAAAATCAGTTGCTATCTGTTGAAGCAAGATGATTGCTGATCTCTGCCTAGTGACTCCTTCTGGGGCTTCCTCTTCCCTTAAGGGTCCATGGGCCCAGCTTCTTCCCCATCTCAGTTGTCAGCTGGCATAGGGCTTGTCTCTCAGGGCTTCTTCTCAGCTGCAAACTTATCAGGTGAATGGCTCATCTTTCCCTGGGGCTTCAGGATAAAAATTGACAGCGCTCTCTCTTCGAGTGTGTCATATTGAGTGATTGTCCGTTTATATCAGCCCACCGAGGAGGCGGGTACTCAACCCGAGTTACGCCTTATTGGCATAGCCCAATCAGAAGCTCTAAATTGAATTTATCAAGAAAATTTAATCAGAGGTCCCTCACTGAATTTAATACAAAGGGTATCACAACCAGAGGAATAGATTAGTTTACAAACATAACCTTTTCTTTTTGGGAGTTACAAAATAACTTCAAACTGTCATACATGGCATAGGTGCACTAAGGTTGCTAATCAGCTGACATTAAAATAGGATCATTATCCTGACACAGTGTAATCATGGGTTTTCCGAAGTGAAGAAGGAGGCAGAAAAGAACCAGAGAAATGATAGCTTGAGAAGGATGTTGCCTGATACTGCTGGCTTTGAAGATAGAGGAATGGGGACCATGAGCCAAGGAATGTGGGTAGCCATTAGTAGCTGGAAAAGGCAAGGAAATAGATTCTCCCCCAAAGCCTCCAGAGGGACAAAGTCCTGCTGACACCTTGCTTTTAGCCCATTGAGATCCATTTCAGAAGTATAAGGTAAGAAATATGTATTATTTAAAGCCAAGTTTGTGGTAATTTGTAACATCACCATTAGGGAAGTAATATAGATAGTCATTTTTATTCTCATTTTATAAATAAGGGAAATGAGGCTCAGTAATAGTTGCGTCTGATTCTTGGGGTCACAGGGTTACTTAACGGCAGAGGATTCAAATCCAGATCTGTTTATTCCCAAAGCCCACACTCTATTTGGTGTGTTGCCTTATCATGGTTACTTGGGACCCTCCAGGTATCCTTAGCAGATCTCTGGCCTGGGGCTTTCTTGATTGTCTTAGTGTGCCACTGTTGTTTCTTCTAGTTGGATGCCTTTCTTGGTTGTCCAAAGCATCTTCAGCCATTCCTGAGCATACCGTTGGCTCTATAAAAGGAGGACTCTCCATTCCTTTGCATCCAGAGCCTTGGAAATGCCCCCAGTTATAGTTCTTGAAATCCCCAGTGCTTCTCAAAGTCAGGAAAAATTCCTATTCCCAGGCATTTGTTTCAGTAGAAGCCTTCCTTTCCTTCCATTCTCTGAAACTCTGAAACTGGCTTGCACAGGATGTTACTTTCCATTCTCTAGAGAAAGAATGAAGTGGAGTCTGAGTAGGGAATAATTCAGGATATACATGTTCTTTTATTTATTTGGTGCTTTTTGTCCTAGAGTTGGCCCACTATCTATTTTGAGGGCATGAGAAACAGAATTCTCAATCTAGCAGTCACCCTTGTTACATTCCTTTCAACATCATTAACTTATTTTATGGGTTAAAAAAAGTTCTTCTGAATTAGACTATGAATCTGAGCATTCTTTAGAAGACATGCATTATAAATTACATATAACTCATAGGACAGCAGTTTAAAATACAATTTGATCGTAAGTTGTGGCCTAATGGTATTTATAGTTGGTCCGTGGATTAGACTATATAGCTATTGCTGACTACACTTTTGACTTTCATACAGAAAAGGCATAATACCATTTGAATCTTAAAGGGTGGTTCTGGCCTTGTTTCTTGAGCAAAAAAATTGGATGGCTCAAATAAATCCATTTAGTTCTGTTTGTTTTATGAGCTGTACATCAGTTGAAGCCCAAGTTTAATGACTTATTTCACACATTTTCCCATAAGTCTTTTCTAAGACATTTAGAGTTATGATGGATGCAGACCCAAGACAGCCAGAGTTATGATGGGCTATCAGAGAAAGGGAAGACAAGGTTTATCATTCCAGAAATATTACCATCCATAGAAGTGCATGAGAGTTGAGAACTTAACTATTTTGATGGTTACTTTGTACTAAATGAAGTAACATGTGCTTCAGATCTTGCCAAAAATGAAAAATTTGACCCTAGAGATAAGAACCTCTTAGTACTCCTTGGTACACTTTATCTTCCTGTATTATTACACTTATTAATTTGGTTATTTTTCTAAAACCTGAATTTGTTTAGGATCTAATTCTCTTTTCCTGTTTTTGATCAGTAAGGTCAATTTATTTTGGAATATGTACAGCAAATTATGCATGGATTCATTGTTTAAAAATAAACTCTTATTTTAGAGTAATTTTAGATTTACAGAAAAGTTGCAAAGATAGTACAAGGGTTCCCATATATCCTTCACCTAGTTTCTCCTATTGTTAGCATCTTACATTATTGTGGTACATTTGTCACAACCAAGAAACCACTATTCACTAAACTCCACACTTTGTTCAGATTTCCTTAGTGTCCTTTAATTTAAATGTCCTTTAAATACCCAATCCTGGATGTCACATTATGTGTAGTCATCATGTCTGCTTAGTCTCTTTTGGTCTGTCACAGTTTCTTGGGCTTTATTTTTCATGACTGTGACAGTTTTGAGGGGTATACTGGCCAACTATTTCTTAAATGTTCTTCAATTGAGATATTTTCTGCTTTTTTTCTCATGATTAGACTGAGTGTATGGATTTTTGGGAGGAAGACCACAGAAGTGAAGTGCTCTTCATATATCATATTAAGGGTACACGCTAACAACCTGATGATTATCACTGATGATTTTAATTTTGATCACTGTCTGAGGTAATGTTTGACAGTTTTTTCCGCTGTAAAGTTACCCCTACTCCTCCTCCATATTCTACTCTTTGGAAGCAAGTCACTAGTGTAAACCATGCTCAAAGGTGTGGAGAGTTAAGCTCCTCACCCTGGAGGGGAGAGCACCACTGTAAATTAGTTGGAATTCTGCTGTAAGGAAGATGTGTCTCTTTGCCCCATTTATTTACTGTGGCTAGATATTAATTTCTTTCACAGTTCTGTGCTTTTTCCCATCTCAAATGAAATCTAATAGAGAAGATAGGCAAAAAACCTACCACATTTCTTTATAGCTAGGATGCCATCAATTGTAAAAGATATCATAACTTCAGAAATGTAAAAATGTGAAAAAAATGTGATGTTAAAATCAATGCCATGCATTGTATAATGTGATATATAACCTGATTGTCCAGAGGAGATTTTCACAAATTCAGAAACATTTTTTATTATAAACTATATGGTGAAGAAATTCTTTCTTAAATCTTGGATGCAGTAATTTAAGACAATATTTGTCCTGTTTTATAAGGTTGGAAACATCACCCCAAATTAAATCACTTTGAAATTCCTTATATGTATAATAGAATAAAGTATTTGGATTTTAAAGCTTTCCTTGTTTTGTAACCTTAAATTATGTTTTGCACAAAATATAATAATTGGATTATATTTTATCTATGAGGTTAGCACTGTCCATAAGTTTTCACCTTTTTAATGTAAATTATGTACAGTTCTCTATTTGTTATTCCACTTCTGGTAACTCCTTCCTACCTTCTTTTGTTTGTCTCATTTTCTTATACTCTGAATCCATTTTCAGAGATTCATAGAATCATAAAATTTTAGAATTAAATATCTTTACAAGTGATATAGCTCATGTCTCATTTAAAAAGGCACATGTTAGAGACTTAGCACAGGTTATCAACTAGTAAGAACAGAGAGAGTTTGGAACGTAGGACTTTTCACTCTGAGGCCAACATGGTTCCCACTGTACAGCAATGCTTCATTTTTATTTGACTCAGAAATTTCACTGTGAATCAGCATCCTGTTGTTTTGAAATAGAGTTTTTCATGTGGGAAAAACTACACTGCTTTAGTTCTTCCTTTCCCTTTGACTCTGGACTAAGTTTTCCAGTAGATCCAGAGAAAATTACCCCTGGTAACTTGTTTTCAGAATTTTTATCATCATAGAGCAAACAGTCCGTATAGTGAATTGAATTTACTTATATAAGTATTTCTTAAATAACCAGGAGGATTTGGATCCATCTCCTGTCTATTGAAGGCCTCTATGCATTTTTAAATCCCTTGGATCAAGTCTAAAAATACTAAATTATTAATGTACCTTAAAATTAAAGGAGAGGCAGCTTGAAAGTGTTTGAGAGAGAGTCTTGAGAGAATCCATCCATCTTTGAAAGAAATAGACATTTCCCTCTCTATAGATTTTATATATTATCTTATTTCCAATGTGTATTTTATTTATATTCACATATAGAAGAAATTTTTCTTCAGTATGTATGTAGTTTCAGAGGAATTAAAAAACCCACTTAAGTGTGTAAAAATAACAGTGTCTGTTATCTTAGGACATTCACATGTCTGTGTTGGTCTCTAGTCACATTGCCAAGAAACAGTACTGTATTTCAGGTTTGATCACTTTTGCACTTAGGAAATTGGACTTAAAATATTTAAACCCCAAACAGTTCTAAATTAACAAAAGAGTGCTTCATATTAATACTATTTACAAGCTTGTTTTGACAGCCATTGTATATTCATCATAACAAGGCCTTGGAATCTTTCAGATTTTTTCCTTCCTGCTATCTGCACATTTTGCATACAGCAGGCAGTTCTGCATTCATTAAAGAAATCTCACTCTGCAGTGGTTGCCTTGTTTTCTTTTCCAAAGGAATGAAGCATCATTTGGTTTGACAAAATTGGAATTTGGGTAAGTGAAGTTTGTTTTCCATGCTGAAAATAACTTGCAGTGTCCTTGTTGATCTAGATCTGACTAATATTTCATGATGAGTTTGCAACAACAATCTTGGCCAGGATGAAAGCAGAACATTAGCCTTGGAAAGTTTTCAACAAAATGAATACCTTATTTTTGGAAATAACATGGCACTGTTTACCATTTGACTCAGTATTTATTTTCTAATGCATATTCAAGGATATCTGTGTTTCTAATTGATAGAATTTCTAGTAACACATCTGTTTCTCCAGGCATTACACCAAGGGGTACAAAAGAGCCAACACATTAATAATAAAAATGTATTATATGGCTGTTTCAGAATTGTGGGACTTCTAGCATCTTTCAAATAGTTCTTAGTGTCTTTCACATGTACTTTTGAGTTTGTACTTGCCCATGCAGTCACTATTTTCTCTCCAGCTGATACCTGGCTGTGTGGTATCAGCTCCCAGGTTGAACAGCAGTGGAAGCAGGCTGGACCTGCCCCCAGGCTATAGTGCTCCTTTAGTATTGGCTGCCCCTGCCCCCTTCTGATTTGGTAATAGGACCCTAATCGTTCTCCACTGGGTGAGTTTCAAAGTAATATTGAAACACTCTCCACTGCTACATGTGCCAAAAGGTGTTTACAGTTCCTTTTAGAGATTTCACTGATAAAGTCACATAATTTTATTTGCCATTTTATTATAGTTTCCCCCCCAAGACTTCAGCTGGGTATGAGGGCAATATTAACAATACCATACTGTGCTATTTCAAAATCACTTTTCAACTACTCTTTGTTACCTGTGGCTCAAACTTGTATGCTTCCACTATCCCTTTCTGCAAGGTGATTTCCGTTAAACAAATAGAACATCCCACTTTTCCTGGACACCTGTGAATTTGCAATGAATAGAACAGGACCATTTAAGACCTTTGCAGTCTTTTTGTTTTGTTTTGTTTTAATTAAAGAAGCTATGGGTTTATATAAAATAATGCATAATATACAGGTTTCCCATAAACCACCCTATTATTAATACCTTGCATTGTTATGGTACATTTGTTATAATTGATGAAAGCATATTTTTAATAGTTGTACTATGAACTATGTCCATGGTTTACATTAGGGTTTGCAGACTGTGTTAATCAGTTCCATAATTTTTTTTTAAGATTTATTTTATTTCTGCCCCATCCCTTCTTGTTTGTGCTCGCTGTCTGCTCTCTCTGTCTGTTCATTGTGTGTTCATTGTGTGTGCTCTGTGTCTGCTTGTCCTTTTTAGAACTCACCGGAAAGTGAACCTGGGACCTCCTATTTGAGAGGGAGGTACCTAATTGCTTGAGCCATCTCTGCTACTTGCCTGTTGTGTCTCTCATTGTGTTTCCTCATTGTGTTATTTTATTGTATCAGCTTGCTGTCTTCCTCATCTTCTTTAGGAGGCACTGGGAACTGAACCTGGAACCTCTCATGTGGTAGGTGGGCAGCCAACTGCTTGAGCCACATCTGCTTTCCTACAGTTCCAGAGATTTAAAAAAATTTTTTTTATTCTAGTGACATATATACAACTAAAGTTTGCCTTTTAACCAAATTCAAATATATAATTTAGTGTCGTTAATTATGTTCACAATGTTATTCTACCATTACCACCTTCTGTTACCAAAACTTTTCTGTCATCCCAAATAGGAATTCTATATATTTAAAGCCTTAATTCTCTATTCACTACCTTCCACATCGTCCTGTGTTGACCTTTATTCTAAATTGTGACCTATGAGTTTGCTTATTCTTTTAGCAATGTTTTATAGTTTTCTGTGTACAATTTCTTTATATCCTTGGTTATAGTTATTACTAGATATGTTTTTCTTGATTTCTTCCTCTGAATGTTCATTATTAGGATGTAGAAACATTACTTTTGATCTTGCCCATCACCAGTTTGCTGAATTCATTTATTAACTCTGAGATTTACTGTGAATTTTTCAGGATTTTCTGTATATAGGATCATGTCATCTGCAAATAGAGAAAGTTTTACTTCTTCCTTTCCAATTTGGTTGGCTTTTATTTCTCTTTGTTGCCTGGTTGCTCTAGGTAGAACTTCTAGTACAATGCTGAATAATAGTGGTGATAGTGGATATGAATGTCTTGTTCCCGATTTTAGAGGGAAAACTGTCAGTTTTCACCATTAAGTATTATGTTATCTTTAGGTATATGCCCTTTATCATGGTGAGAAGTTTCCTTCTATAACTAGTTTTCTAAATGGTTTTTTAAAATTTTTTTTTATCAAGAAGGCATGCTGGATTTTATCAAAAGTCTTGTCTACCTCAACTGAGATGATCATGTGGTTTTATTCCTTCATTGTGTTAATGTGGTATATTACATTAATTGATTTTCTTATGTTGAATTACCCTTGCATACCTGGGATAAATCCTACTTGATCAGAGTGTTTAATTCTTTTAATGTGCTGTCAAATTGAGATTACTAGTATTTTAAGGATTTTTGCCTCTATATTCCTAAGAGGTATTTATCTGTGATTTTCTTTTCTTGTGGTATCTTTATCTGACCTTGATATGAGGATGATGTTGGCCTCATAGAATGAATTAGGCATCGTTCCCTCCTCTTCAATTTTGTAGAAGAGTTTGAGCAGGACTGGTGGTCCTGGTGGTGATTTTTCTTGGAATGATTGGTAGAATTCACCTGTGAAGCCATCTGGTCCTGGGATTTTCCTTGTTGGGAGGTTTTTAATTTAATTTAATTTTTATTAGATTGTCTTTTGAAAAAAAGATACATAGATCGCAAAAATGTTGCATAAAAAAAAATAAGAGGTTCCCACATACCCCACACCCCACCCCCCTGTTGGGAGTTTTTTTTTTATTGACTTTGTAATAATATTACATTAAAAAATATATATATATATATGAGGTCCCATTCAACCCTACCACCCCCACCACTCCCCCCCCCCCCCCCCCCCCAGCAACACTCATTCCCATCATCATGACACATCCATTGCATTTGGTAAGTACATCTCTGGGCAAATCTGCACCTCTTGGTTGTTGGGAGGTTTTTGATTACTGATTCAGTCTCTTTACAGGTTATTGGTTTGTTGAGATCTTCTATTTCTTCTTGAGTCAGTGTAGGTAGTTTATATGTTTCTAGGAATTTGTCCATTTCATCTAGTTATCTGAATTGTTGGTATACAGTTGTTCATATAGTCCTTTTTATTTCAGTGGGTTTGGTAGTAATGTCCCTCTTTTCATTTCAGATTTTAATTATTTGTGTCTTCTCTTTCTCCATCATTCTAGGTAAAGTTTTGTCAATTTTACTAATCTTTTCAAGGAACCAACTTTTGGTATTGCTGATTGTCTTTTTTTTTTATTCTCAATTTCATTTATCTCCACTCTAATCTTTATTTCCTTCCTTCTGCTTGCTTTGGTTTAGTTTGCTCTTCCTTTTCTATTTTTTTTTTTCAGTTTTGATGTTAGGTCTCTGATTTGAAATCTTTCTTTTTTAATATAAGTGGCTTTCTTTTTCTTTTCCTTTTAGCACTTCTTTGCTGTATTCTATTAGTTTTGGCATGTTGTATTGCCATTTTCATTTACTTCAAGGCATTTCCTAATTTCCCTTGTGATTTCTTCTTTGACCCAATGGTTATTGTAGCCATCTGATATGGTTATGAATTCCAAAATAGATATTGGATTATGTTTGCAATCTGATCTGTACCTGGGCATGATTAAATTATGATTAGGGCTTTGATTGGGCCACATCCTTAGGGCATTGAGACCCCACCTCTTAGTGTGTGGAGACTCACAGATAAAAGGCATGGCAAAGGATAGAGCGGAGGGTTCTTGATGTTGGAGTTTTGATGTTGGAGATTGATGCTGAAGTCTTAAGTTGGAGCCTCCGGGGAAAGACAGAGCTGTTCGCCTGATAGTCTACAGCTGAACTTGTGGAGAGAGGCAAAGCCTAGAGAGCCTTATAGTCTGCAACTGACCTTGTGGACAAAACAGGGAAGCTGAGCCCAAAGGAACCCAGGAAGCCTGAACCCTTGCCGATGTTGGCAGCCATCTTGCCAACATGTGAAAACAAACTTTAGTAAGGGAAGTAACTTATGTTTTATGGCCTGGTATCTGTAACCTCTACCCCAAATAAATGCCCTTTATAAATAAAAACCAACCAATTTCTGGTATTTTGCATTAGCACCCCTTTGGCTGACTAAGACAGTTATTTAAGAGTAAGTTGTTTAATTTCCATATATTTGTGAATTTTGTATTTCTCCTTCTGTTATTGATTTTGAGCTTCAATACAGTGTGGTTGGAAAAGATATATTGTTTGACTTAAGATATGGTCTATCCTGGAGAATGATCCATGTGAATTTGAGAAGGATGTGCATTCTGTTGTTGGGTAAAGTGTTCTGTATATGTCTGTTAGGCTTAGTTGGTTTAGAATATCGTTCAAGTCATGTTTTCTTATTGATCTTCTGCCTAGATGTTCTATCCATTATTGAAGTTGGCATATTACAATCTTATAGTAATATAGGTCTATCTATTTTTCACTTCAAATCTTTCAGTATTTGCTTCATATATTTTGGGGCTTTGCTGTTAGGTGCCTGTGATGGTTAGACTATTGTGTCAACTTGACCAGGTAATTGTGCCCAGTTGTTTGGTCAAGCAAGCACTGGGGTAACTGTGATACAAGACATTCATAGACTTTAGTCACCATTGACTTTACTGCAGTGGTAAATCATAGATAGCTGGTTATAATTAAATCAATCAGGGAGATTGCCATCAGCAATGAGTGATGCTCAACCCAATCAATTGAATGCTTTGAAAGGGGAAGTGATTCCAGCACTGAGAGAGAATTTCCCAGCTCATCTTTTCTCGTGCAGCTTTTAGAGCTCGTTCCTTGCATTTGACAGTTGGATCAATATGTGATAAGGCATATTTTTCTTCACGTTCATCCTGTTTGATGTTCTCTGGGTTTCTTGGATGTGCATATTTACATATTTTGTTGCTTGGGAAATTTTCTGTCAATTTCTTTGAATGTTCCTTCTGTCCCTTTCTTTTCTCTGTTTGGGACTCTCATAATGAATATATACTTCTCTGCTTCATGGTGTCTCAGAGGTTTATTAGGCTCTTTTCACTCTTTATAATTCTTTTTCTTTCTGCTCCTCAACCTGACTAACTTCAATTGTCTTGTCTTTTTGAGTTCACTGATTCCTTCTTCTGCCAGCTCCAATCTGCTCTTGAAAACCTCCTGGAGTTATCCATTTGCTATTGTGGTCTTCAACTCCAGTAGTTCTGTTTGGTTCCATTTTAAAATTTCTGTCTCTTTATTAAGATTCTCATATTATTCATTTATTGTTTGCATGTTATCTTTTAATTCTTTCTCTGTATTTTCCTTTATCTCCTTGTACATATGGAAGATCATTTTTGAAAGTCTTTGTTATGTCCATTGTCTTGTTGTCTTCACTGATATTTTCTGTATTTTTATCCTCTTCCTTTGGATGGGCCATCATTTCCTATTTTTTTATCTTGTGATCTTTTGTTGCATATTGGACATTTTAATATATTAAAATGCTAAATATGGGTTTTACTCCTTGAGTTGTCTGTTTCTTGAGTTTGTAACCATATAGTGATATGACAGTGATTTTCTTGGTTGTCAGGAGCTAGCAAAACCAAGCAAGCCTAAACAAAAAACAACTTTCACTGTCTTTCCAAATTGCCTTTGTGTTTACTGTTGCTCTTTGTCAGAGTTCAGCTCTCTTATGAGGAAGGAAAGCCGAAGGCAAATGCAAAGTTCAGGGTCTTTCTGGTCTTTTCTGTATCTGTATCTTTTCCAGGGCTTGTGCCTGCTAGCAGTCTTAAGAGCTCCCATTTACAGACTCTTGAATGCTCCTTCTCTTTCCCAGGAAACAGATTTTCTCCCTCTCCCTGGTGATCCACTGCAGGACTTAAAGAGGTGTACCTTTGCCCCTGGCTATCTATCTCAGTTGTTTCTGACATTGCTTTTGTCATCTCAAACTGCTTTTGCCTGGAGGACAAATTCTGGGATGAAGGGTACACTGGAGAGGTTTTTTTCCAAGTCACTTTTTCTCTCCTGGAAAAAGACCAGGGACCCACAAAGGGAGTGCTGGCCTACTCCAAAGTGCCCTGGGGAGGGGATGAGGGAGGAGCCAGGAAGAGCATCAGGGGCTTCTTTGAGGACTTCATACAGAATTTCTTTTAGTGTATGATACAAATCAAGTGTTCTAATTACTACCTTTTTGTAAATATATAAGCATTTATTCCAATTGATTAATGATATCTTATTAATTATGAATTAGGGTCTCTATATTTTATGCTGTCTGTTCTGTTTTATTCATCTGTCCACTTTCATATCATTAGTACTTGATTTGTTATAGCTTTTAGGATGTTTAAAGTCTTTTTTTCAGAATTATCTGTTTAATATTTCAGATGAATTTTCAAATTATTTTGCCAAGTTCCAACCAAATTTTCATTGTGATTTTGATAAGAATTATAGAAAATCTATAGATGAATTTGACAAAATTCCTCCTCTTTATTCTACTTTGTTTTCATACCCAGGAACATTTATTCACATATTCTAAAATTTCATTTTTTTATTAAAGACCAGCCTTTCCCCATCAATTATTTAGTTTATGAGAAATAGCCATAGATACCAATATTAGTGCATGAAGACAACAGCTCCCTGCTGTCAATAGCAAGCTTTTTTAAAAGAGGGGTGACAAGAATCATACTGGTGGCCAAAAGTCAGTTCCTATATAGCTCTAACTATATATAGTTTCACTTTCTGCCAAGTGGCCCCTTCTAATAGCACTTTTCTAGTAGAACCTCTTTTACTTTGTATCACCATCCTCTTTTTATCTTTATTCATTGAACTGATATTGAATGAGCACATACTTTGTCAGACTCTCGGGAAACAGAAGTGAGCAAATCAGAAAAAGTCCCTGCCTAAACAGAGATTTTATCCCGGTCAGGGAGGCAGACAATAAGCAAATACATATATATAAGGCAGTGACAAGTGCTGTAATGATAGATACAGCTGAGTAAGGGGAAGAGTGTAATGATTAACAGGTATTATTTGATACAGGGTAGTTAGGGAAGACCTTTCTGATAAGGTGACAATTGAGCAGAGCCCTGAATGCAGGGTAGGGAATGAGCCATGCATATATTCTGGGATCAGGGAGGGAATGGTGGTGCTGATGGAATGTTCAAGACAGAGCGGGTAGCCAGTGCAAAGGTGGAGGCTCTTCCTTAGAGAAAAGGAGCAAGGGAAAGAAAGGTAGGCAATGAGTCAGAGAGAGCAAGACCATTTATACAATGGCCAGAGCCTTAAATTTTACTCTTAGTGCCATGGGAACTGTAGGAAATTTTGAGCAGGAGAACGATATAATTCTTTTTGTCTTTTAGAAGGAAACTGTGAAGAGCTGTTCTCAGAAATTTCAAGTGGAGGTGTCAGTCTTTGAGAGGGCTGCTGAGAGGGATAGGGTGGGATGGTAGAGGAGGTCATCTCCTCAGGAGCCAGCCTTGGCCTTTATGCAGAGCAGGAAGGTAAAATGAATGTTTAGACAAGAGGATGAGAAAAGAGAACTTGTGACCAAGAATAAATTTTTAGGGGCACCCAGTGGAAGGGTTTAGAGTTTAGGAGGGGTGGAGTCTTCAATTGGATGAGCAGATATACAGAGCTCACAAATGACTGATACGGTTTTAAAATCCTGGCCTCTGTCTTCACTTTTACCTTCTTTCCCATTTTATATTTTAAGGTGCTTGAGGACAGAGACTGTACCTAATGTCTGTTGAACGAAATATTAACCTGAAAACTGTGCTTCATTGCCATCTGATGGAATAGACCAGTGTGTCAATCAGTATGCTCCCTTTTCCTTTTCTCTCTCAAACATTTATTGAGCATCTACCATGTGCCAGACACTGGGAAAAATGAATGACATGCTTTCTTTGCCCTCAAGAACCTCACTGTCTCCTTGGGGAGATGTTATGTATGTATGGACAATTTCAATGCAAGGTGATAAATTCTGTGAAAGCTATGTGTTCTGACCTGCTCAGATAAAATTTATATCAGTTGCGTAATTGTATCTCAAATATAAAGGTTTCATTGATAATGATACTGTAGAATGTCTGCTTATATTCAGGCTACTGGGTGTAGAGATTATTCATATTGCAAAATTTTTAGTTTTACCTCCAAGTACTGGTGTTGCTGTAAGAACTAAAGACCTCTCCTCTTCTCCCTTCCTTTCTTTCCTATATTTGAGATGAACTGTCTTTGACCCTTCTGTAGAATTGTAAGGTGGACTTCTTAACTTTAAATGCTTAGCCATCAAGATAACATGTTGTGAAGGGGCTTCACTGTTGGGATCTGATACTGAGGCTGGTAAGGTCTGTACACTTCTTTCAGCAGATGTTTGGAGAGTGCCTACAGTGTGCCAGGTACTGTCCTGGGAGATTCAGCAATGAATAAGGCATCCACAAATCCCTGCCCTCATGGAACTTACACTCTATGTTGACAGCTTTGCCCTACCTATGTTGACATGTCAAGTTTTCCTTCTGTAAGAGGGAGGAGTATTAACTTGGCCTTAATTGCCAAGTATCTAATAAGCAGGAATTACACCACTGCCATGAGCCCATGTGCTTTTATTTTTCTTGTCCTCTTAATTCATTTAGTGGGCCTCAGGCTATTATTTATTGCTCTTTCAAATTCAGTCTTTAAGACTAAAATGTGAAAAAGAATGAACAACTGTATACTGAGTTTGTCTTTGTTGCAGAGTGGAATGAATGTGGGTTTTACTTCAGAACTGTTGTCAGAAAGGAGCAGTAATTACATCTGAAATTACAATAAAAATTGGGTTTAAAACTTAATAGAAAAAGAACCCCTTGTGTCTGAGCACTAATTACAAACAAAAGTTAAATAAGGAGAGAAAGGGAGAGAAGTCCTTCAAAAAGCTAAGAACATTTGAATATGTGACAAAGGGATATGCTTTATTGGTAGATTGTAGAAAATGGAGCAGATATATCAGAACAATATATCAGAACAATATATCAGAACAATAGATAAATGTCACATTGCTCAGGAAGCAATCTGTATACCCATCTACTCCTTTGTAATTGTTAAGATTGCTTTCTGATTCCTTAGGTATTCAGGAGACTAAAGATACAAGGAATATGGGTTTAAGTAGAAAACTGTAATATTTTCAATTATGGGAGGCAGCCAGAGGCTCTTCCTGTGTGAACTTTGTAAATCATGACCTTTCTTTATTTTGGATTCCTTATCAGATAAACAAAGGGGTGAATCAGGTGATTTCTGTGATCCCTTATAGGTTCCAGCTTTATATTTCCATGCTTTCATTCAGGTTTTTTTTTTTTATAAGATTAATTAATTTCTCTCCCTGCCCGCCCCCCGTTGTCTGTTCTCTGTGTCTTTTTGCTGCGTCATCTTCTTTGTCCACTTCTATTGTTGTCAGCGGCATGGAAATCTGTGTTTCTTTTTGTTGCGTCATCTTGTTGTGTCAGCTCTCCCAGTGTGCGGCGCCATTCTTAGGCAGGCTGCACTTTCTTTCGCGCTGGGCGGCTCTCCTTATGGGGCGCACTCCTTGCATATGGGGCTCCCCTATGTGGGGGACACCCCTGCGTGGCAGGGCACTCCTTTCGTGCATCAGCACTGCTCATGGGCCAGCTCCACATGGGTCAAGGAGGCCCGGGGTTTGAACTGCGGACTTCCCATGTGGTAGATGGATGCCTTAACCACTGGGCCAAGTCTGCCTCCTCATTTAGGTTTTGATGTATATAACGTTGAGGGGTTGGAGTGACACATATATTAGGAGCAATTTCTTTTTTAGGATGGACTTAAGCACAAACATACACAAAAAAATGAACATAGACATATAGTACCCTGAAGATTTATGGTCAATAAATTCTATCCAGAAAATAATATGGAGTAGTTTCCAGAGTAAACCAGATTTAATTTGAACACAGCTGAAAATATATTAAAAAATAGTCAAATACCTGTCTTGAAGGAGTTTCAGATTAATAGGGAAGACAAAAAAGACCAATATATAGTTCAATAGGAAAATGTCACAGAAATGTCAAAATTATAGGGAGATTGTTCTTCAGCAAGGCAAAAGCTTGGAGGTGAAAAAGGGTATGTTTTAGAAGGAGGTACAAGAAATCCAGGCAGTTCTGACCCCTTAGTATTTAGTAGACATAGAAATGTAAACTTTGGGAAAACAATATTTTTAGAAACTCCATTTCCTAGAAAGATGATGAGGCTGTAGTGATTCTAGATCTGCCCACTCCAGGCTTTTGTGGTAAGTGACCTCAAAGGAATACATGCTGATGACTCTTGTTTACCCATTTGTTGGTTCATTAGTTCGTTTTCTTCTTCTTTTTTTTTCCTTAGAGAAGTTTTGCACTTACAAAATAATCATGCAGAAGGTGCAGAATTCCCACTCATCACCCTTCCACCAGTACCTTACATTGTTGTCAAACATTTGTTATAGATTGTGAAAGAACATGATCAGGCTATTACACTATGATCCATAGTGTGCACTTGGTATATTTTTTCCATACACCCCTTATTATTATTATTAGTATTGTACACTTGTCATAGTTCATGAGAGAGCACTCTTATATTTGTGCTGTTAACCACAGTCCATCTTCAACCACATGGTTCATTGTGTTATACAGTACCGTATGTTGTACATTCTATCCAAAGTGTGCACATGGTGGCTCTCACTTTCATCACGGAGTTGTGCAGTCATTGCCCCAGTAAAACTTTGAACGTTTTCCTTAGTAAAAGAAAAAGTCTCACACCCCCGATTCTTGACCCTTAGCATTGATATAGTACCTTCTTTGACACTGATGCAAGAATATTACAATATTGCTGTTAACAATAGTCCTATAAGTTATATTAATTATATTTTCCCATGCATCACTATATTCTTACCACCTTGTAATAGTGACATACATTTGCTGTAGTTCATAGAAGAACATTCTTGTATTTGAATTATTAACCACAATCCTCACCCACCTCCAGGTTCACTATGTTATTCGGTCCCTAGATGATTTTCTAGTTTTCTTTCAATTGATGTTTACATTTTTAGGCTACCCCTTTCAGCCACAATCCAATTTCTAAATCAGCTATGTTAGTTATACTCACCATAATGTGTTACCATCGACTCTATTCATTTCCACACTTTTACAGTCTAGGTAATTGAAATTTCTACATACAATTAAGCATCAGTACCCTTTTTGAGTCTTCATCCTATTTCCTAGAAACCTGTAGTTTGGATTTAACTCCATGTGTTTATTCTCCATATTTACTTCATATTAGTGAGGCCATACAATATTGGTCCTTTTGTGTCTGGCTTATTTCACTTTGCATTATGTCCTCAAGGTTCATCCATGTTTTCATATGTGTCCCAATTCAAGTATACATCAACCTATGAGTGAATAAACAAAATGTATATATATATGATAGAATACTGTCCTATCAGAAGAAATGAAATTTTTCATTCATTTTATTCATTCATTACATTTTCATTACATAGTTATCCAACACATTATGCATTTCAATAACTGTTCATTCAATATATTCAATACATTTAATACTTACTGTGTTAAATGTTTTTGATACAGATAATATAAAGAAATATAAGACTTAGCCCCTGTCCTCATCATAGTTTAATGGGGAAGGCAGTAAAGAAACAATTGCTATGTAATGTGATAATTGCCACCATAGCAGAGCAATGATAACATAAGAAGAGCTGTTTTGCTCCCATTTACTGAACAGGTCCTATGAGCCCAGAATTGTGTTAGTTGTTTACATACATTATCCCTGACAATACCCTGCCCCTTGGAAGTTTCCGCATATGGCTCTCTCACCTTCTCCCCATCTTGTTTCAGTCCTTTATTGACATTACAGGCACTTTTTATTCCCGGAATAAATTTTTTTTCCATTTAAAAACAATATGGTATAGTTTACATATAGTAAAACTCACCTTTTTAGTATATAGTTCTGAGAGTTTTGACAAATGAAGACAGTAGTGTAATCAGCACCACAATCAAAATATGGGACTGTACCATAGCACCAGAATATTTCTTGCCCATCTTCGTAGTCAGTTCCTCTCTTTATCTCATGACTCTGGCAATCACTGGTCTGATTTCTGTAATTCTGCCTTTTCCAAGATGTTATATAAATGAAATAGTATAGTATATAACCTTTTGATTCTGCTTATTTCACTTAGCAGAATGCATTTTTTCTTTCTTTTTTGAAAAAGATTTATTTATTTATTTATTTATTTTTCCCCTTCTCTTCCTCCTGCCCTGCTGTTTTTTGTTTGTTTGTTTGTTTGTTTGCTGTCTGTGTTGTCTTCTCTTCTCATTTTCTCTCCTGTAGGATTCACTGGGATTCGATCCTGGAGATCTCTGATGTGGAGAGAGATTCCATGTCAATTGTACCACCTCAGTTCCTGGTTTCTGTTGCACTTCACCTTGACTCTCCCTTTGTCTCTCTTTTGATGCATCATCATCTTGCTGCATGACTCACTTGCCCGGGCACTGGCTCACCACACAGGCACTCCCATGGGCACTGGCTTGCCATGTGGGCATGCTTTTTCTTCTTCTTTTTCACCAGGATGCCCCAGGGATCAAACCTGGGTCCTCCCATATGGTAGGTGGAAGCTCGATCACTTGAGCTACATCCGCTTCCCTTGGCAGAATACATTTGAAATTCATCCATGTTGTTGCAGTGTATTGGTAATTCCATTCTTTTTATTGCTGAGTAATATTCCATTGTATGGCTATAGCTTTGTTTGTTTATTGATTCATCAATTGAAGCACATTTGCATTATTTCCAGGTTTTGGCAATTATATACAAATTTTACATGTCTGCATTCAGGTATTTATGACAATATAAAATTTCATTTCACTTAGGCAAAGACCTATGAGTGGGGCTGCTGGTCATATGATAATATGCATGTTTAGTTTTATGAGAAATGACAAACTGTCTTCCAAAGTAGCTATTCCATTCTGCATTCCCACCAGCAGTGAATGAGTGTTCTTGTTGCTTTATATCTTCTTCACCATTTGTTAGGATCAGGTGTTTTTGTTTTTTAATTTTAGCCATTCTAATGGGTATGTAGTAATATCTCATCGTGTTTTTAATTTGCATTTCCCTAATCACTAATGATATTGAACATTTTCTCATTCACTTCTCTGCCATCTTAATATCTTCTTTGGTGAAGTGTCCATTCAAATCTTTTCTCCATTAAAAAAAATGTGTTAATTTTTTCTTATTATTGAGTTTTGAGAGTTCACCAGCAATTTTTCAGATATATGTGTTGTAAATATTTTCTTCCAGACTGTGACTTGCTTTTTCATGGTCTTAGTATTTTTTTTAAAAGATTTCTTTATTTATTTCTCTCCCCTTCTGCCCTCCCCTGCCCCAGTTGTCTGTTCTCTGTGTCTATTTGCTGTGTGTTTTTCTTTGTCTGCTTCTGTTTCAGTGGCACAGGAATCTGTGTTTCTTTTTGCTGCGTCATCTTATTGTGTCAGCTCTCTGTGTGTGCAGCCCCATTCTTGGGCAGGCTGAACTTTCTTTCGTGCTGGGCAGCTCTCCTTATGGGGTGTACTCCTTGTGCGTGGGGCTCTCCTATGCGGGGACATCCCTGCGTGGCACAGCACTCCTTGTGCGCATCAGCACTGCGCGTGGGCCAGCTCCACATGGCTCAAGGAGGCCCAGGGTTTGAACTGTGAGTCTCCCATGTGGTAGACGAATGCCCTAACCACTGGGCCAAGTCTGCTTCCCAGTCTTAATATCTTTGGATGCACTGAAATTCTTAATTTTGATGAAGTCTAATTTATCAAATTTTATGAATTGTGCTTTTATAATATCTAAATTTTTCTTATCTGATTCAAGGTCATAAAAACTTTTTCCTATGTTTTCTTCTGGAAGTTTTATAGCCTTAGATTTACATTTAGGTCGATGATCCCTATGGAATTACCAATACACTGCAACAACATGGATGAATTTCAAATGTATTCTGCCAAGGGAAGCGGATGTAGCTCAAGTGATCGAGCTTCCACCTACCATATGGGAGGACCCAGGTTTGATCCCTGGGGCATCCTGGTGAAAAAGAAGAAGAAAAAGCATGCCCACACAGCAAGCAGCAAGATGATGATGCATCAAAGAGAGACAAAGGGAGAGTCAAGGTGAAGTGCAACAGAAACCAGGAACTGAGGTGGTGCAATTGACATGGAACCTCTCTCCATATCAGAGATCTCCAGTTAATTTTTTGGTTATGGTGTGAGGCATGGATCAAGGTTCTTTTTTTTTTTTTTTTTTTTTTCTGCATATGGGTATCCATTTGTTCCTGCACATTTTGTTGTAAGGACTATACTTACTTCAATAAGTTGCTCTTGTGCCTTTGGCAAAGATCAGCTCACCATACATGTGTGGGTCTATTTATTAATTTTCTATTGTTCCATTGTTGTATTTGTCTATTTTTTTTTTGTCAGTACAGTGCAACTTTAGAATAAGTCATGAATCAGGCAGTGTGTGTAAGGGTAATGCAGATCTTGGGGAATCATTTGGGAAGCTTTACTTTCTTTTCAATTTTCTGGAAGATTTTGTGTATAATTGACATTATTTCTTACCAAGTCTTTGGTAGAATTTGTCAGTAAAGCTATCTGGGCCTAAAATTTTGTTTGTAGGAGGTTTGTAATTAAAAATTCAACTTTAAGTAGACATAGGGCCACTTTTGTGTCTCTCATGGCATGTGTTCATTTTATCAAAATTGTCAAATTTATTGGTATAAATTTTTTCACAATCAAAGGATAATTTCTCTGTTATTCTTTAGATGTCTTTTGGTCCTGTGGTGATAGCCTTTTCATTCCTGGTATTATACATGGGTCTTCTCCTAACCACCCCTTTCTCTTTTTCTCGCCCCCCCCCCCCCTTTTTTTAAACTGTCTGGCTACAGGCTTATCTATAATATTTTTTTTTATCTCCTTAAAGAAACAGTTTTTGGTTTCATTCATTTTTTCTTGTGTTTTTCTGCTTTCTATTTCATTGATTTCTCCTTTTATTTTTACTATTTTGTTTTTTTCTGCTTACATTGACTTTATTTGCTTTTATTTTTCTACTTAAGGTGGAAGCTTAGGTAATCGATTCTGGTATTTAATTCTTATTTTTTAATATGTGTTTAGTGTTTAATTTTCCTCTAAGCACTGATTAATTGCAGCTCCTAAATTTCAATATGCTATGTTTTTATTTTCATTCTGCTAAGAATAATTTTTCTTTGTTCCCATTTTAAAACAGTGTTCTACTGTTATTTTTAAGACATCATAAGGATGTTTCCACTCTTATTTTTAAAAAACAAATCTATTTTATTGACACATGTTAATAAATCACAAATCAGTCCAAAATACACAATCAGTGGTATTTAGTATAATCACGTAGTTGTGCATTCATCACTTCAGTCATTTCTAGAACATTTTCATTATCCCAACAACAAAATAATAATAATAATAAAAAACTGAAAAGAAACAAAAAAACCCTCATCACCTCTCAATATCGCTATGCTTCCCCTGCTATACATAGCTGCTATTCTGTTTCTGTATCTCTATTTGGGTTTGCATTTTATAAAACAGTCTTATAAATGCAATATCATCCATACTTGTATTTTACATGACGTTTCATTATGTTATACAGTCCCATGTTACATTTTTTATGTTCCTTCTAGTAATTTATATGATCTTAGACTTACCCTTTCAATCACTGTCATACCCATGTAATACTTTTGCCTATTACAAACACTATGATGTGCTTTTACAATTTCTATTCATTTCCAAAGAGTTACAAGCAAACTTTTTATCAATTCTGCACAGATTAACCCTTGGCTTTCCATTTTCTACCCTTATTCTATTTTCTGGTGACCTATATTCTATTAACTCCATGAGTTTACACAATATATTTAGTTCATAATAGTGCAATTATACAGTATTTGTCCTTTAGTGTCTGACTTGCTTCACTCAACATAATGCCCTCCAGGTCCATCCGTGTTGTCATATGCTTCATGCCTTCATTTCTTCTTACTGCTGCATAATACTCCTTCGTGTGTGTGTGTGTGTGTATACACACCATGATTTGTTTATCCTTTCATCAGTTGATGGACACCTGGGTTATTTCCAACATTTGGCAATCGTGAATAATGCTGCTATGAACACTGGTGTGCAGAAGTCTGTTCATGTCACTGCTCTCAGTTCTTCTGGGTATTTATTCCTAATAATGGTAATGCCCGGTCGCATGGCAACTCTATATTCAACTTCCTTAGGAATTGCCAAACAGCTCTCCACAGTGGCTGTACCATTCTACATTCCCACCAACAGTGAATAAACATTCTTATCCCGCTACATCCTCTCCAACATTTAAGTTTTCTGACTTGTTAATAGTTGCCAGTCTAATAGGCGTGAAATGATGTCTCTCTGTAGTTTTGAACTGCATTTCCTTAATCACTATGTTGTTGATTTTTTCATGTGTTTCTTCACCATTTGCATTTCTTCTTTGGACAATTGTCTTTTCAAGCCTTTTGGCCATTTTTAAAAATTGGGTAGTTTGTCTTTTTATTGTTAGGTTCTTTGATCTCTTTATATAGCAAGGATATTAAACCTTCATCTGATATGTGATTGACAAATATTTTCTTTCATTGAGTAGTCTACCTTTCATCCTTTTGACACAATTCTTTGAGGTGCAAAACTATTTAACTTAAAAGTGTTGGAATTTTTTTTCTAAGGTCCGTTTCAGATTGCTCATCATGAGTGCAAACCAAATTCAAAAGCATATTAATAGAATTATATACCACATTCAAGTGGGTATTATCACAGGTATGCAAGCTTCGTTCAACACAAGAAAATAAATTAGTGTAATAAACTATGCTGATAAATTGAAGGAAAAAAAGCACATGATCCTCTCAATTGACACAGAAAAGGCATTTGACAAAATACAACATCTTTCTTGATAAAAACACTCCAAAATATAGGACTAGAAACACTATATTTCTTAATATGGTAAAGTACATATATGAAGACGTTACAGCTAGTATTTACTCAATGGTGAAAGACTGAAAGCTTTCCTGCTGAGATCAGTGAGCTAGAAGTTCTAGCTGGAGCTAGATAAAGAAATAAAGGCACCCCAAATAGGAAAAAAAGAAGTAAAACTTGCACTATTCACTGATGATATGATCCTATATCTAGAAAATCCCCAAAAATCCACAGCAATGCTACTAGAACTAATAGACAAGTTCAGCAAAATTGCAGAATACAAAATTAATATGGAAAAATCCATAGTGTTTCTATACACTACTGATGAGCAATCTGAGAAGGAAATCGGAAAAAAAAATTCCATTTATAATAGCGAATAAAAGAACCAAATATTTATGAATAAACTTAACCAAGGACATAAAGGACATGTATTCAGAAAACTACAAAACATTGCTAAAAGTAATTTTACTTTCCATTTTTATTTCTCCCTTACCACATGGGTTGTTTAGAACTGAGGCATTTAGTTTCCAAATGTTTGGGGATTTTTTTCTGTAATTGCTTTCTAATTTCATTCCATTGTCATCTGAAAAGAAACTCTCTATGATTTGATTCCTTTGAAGCATTTTGGAACTTGTTTTATGGTCCAGAATATGATTTATCTTGGTAGATATTCTATATATACTTCAAAGGAATGTGTGTTCTGCTGCTGAAATGTTCTATAAATATGAATCAGAATGTCACTTTTCCAGTCTTCTATATCTTTACTCATTTTGAGCCTACTTGTTCTATCTGTTCTTGAGAGAGGTGTATTAGATTTCCAACAATAAGTGTGGTTTTGTCTGATTATCCTCTCAGTTTTGTAAGCTATATGTCTTAAGGTTCTGTTATTAGGCACATAAATATTTACAATTGTTATATACTCTTGATTAATTGACTCCTTTATCATGAATGAAATGGCCCTTTTAAATTTTTTTTGTAGTTTTTTTTCCCCTGACATCTTCTATGTCTAATGTTAATATTGCCACTTCACTTCAGATTACTTCTAGATATTTTCCCAGGGTTTTATTTTTAATCTATTTGTGTTAGTATTTATGGTTGGTTTCTTATAGGTAGAGTATATTTGAATTTACCTTTCTTATCCAACATGGCAAGCTGTTCCTTTTAATTGGGGTCTTTAGAACATTTATATTTAAGGTAATCATTGATGTGGTTGGGTTTAAATACTGTTATTTGTTTTCTATTTGTCTGATCTGATTTTTGTTACTTTTTCCCCTCTCTCCATTCTTTGGTATTAATTTTGTATATTCAATAAATATATATGTATAACCTCTTTTTTTAGTTTATTAGCTATGACTTCTTGTTTTTATTATAGTAATTGCTTTAAGGTTTATAGTATATATCTTTGCTACACAGATTACTTTCACTTAAGGTTACAGCTATATACTTCCATTTCTAAACTCCCAGCGTTTGGGGTATTGTCATAAACTTCTACATATGTTATAAACCTCACAATAACTTTTTTTTTTGCTTTAAAAATTAAATTATCTTTAACAGTGATTTAAAATTGAAAAAAAAAGGTTTTTATATTTACCTATATATTTACCATTTCTGGTTTTTTCATTCCTTAGTGCTGATCCATGTTTTCATCTTGATTAATTTTCTTTCTGCTGGAAGGACTGTCTTTAAACTTTGTTGTAGTGAAGATCTGCTGGCAATGAATTCTTTCAGCTCTTGCATGTCTTAAAACATCTTTGTTTTGCCTCTTTTTGTGTATTTTTCTTTCAGTACTTTGAAGATGTTGCTCTATTGTTTTTGTTGACTCCAGGTACCTTTCTCTCCACTTTAGCCACTCACCCCCAGGACCACGAATTGCGGTTAGTCATTAACTCACTAATTGAACAAATATTTACTTAATATCCTCTATATGTTGGACACTTTCCTTTATTCTGGAGATCCAACAAAAACAAGATATACAAGGTTGCTGTATGAAACTTTCTGTCAAGATAGTGACATGAAACTATAAATGTGAATATGATCAATGCTACCAAAGGTTAAAAACAGCATGGTCTGGTTTTGCATGATTTTGAGGGTGTTTGGGGGGTTGGTGGTCAGATGACTCAGGGCATCTTCTTAAGAATGTAACTTATAACCTGAGCTTAAAACACTGAGGAGGAGTTAGTAAGGTAAAGTGGCTGAGTGTGAATGGGATAGGGGAAGGGGGCAGCAGAACTTATAATAGAGAAGACTCAGTCTATATGACAGCCAAGAGACAAAAGTGAACATAGCTTATTCAAGAAAATGAAAGAAATAAAATAAAGATGGGTGGGATAGGGAGGAAGAGGAGAGAGAGGAAGACACACAGGCAAGGAGATAAAGATGAGGGAGGGGGTCAGAGATTAGACTGTCAGGGCATGTTAAGGATATTTTGGACTTTGTTTTTGAGGGTAACCAGAAGCCATCACTGGGTTTTATGCTGGATAGTGACATGATAAGATCTGCATTTTAAAGACACCTCTGGCTGTGGAGAATGGATTTGATTTGGAGTTGAAAGGGGTGGAGAGATGAGATTCATACTATTGAGACAGCAGTTGGCTGGCCACTGTCCTGGTCTTGGAGTAGTTAATGGTGGTTTGGGCTGCATTGATGGCTGGATTATAGAGCTTTTGGGGAATAGAATCTAAATGATTTTAAATTGGCCGCACAGATCGGGAGAGAATTAAAGTCCAGGATGGTGACTGGGTTTCTAATTGAGTGATTAATGATTTACTGGGGTAGGGACACTGGAAGAGAAACATGTTTTGGTGAATGATACTCAGTTTTGGATAGTTGTTTCCGACGAAGCTACTAACTGATGAACTCTTCTTTTAAGCCATGTGGGTTCCATTCTTATTTGTTTTTCTAGAGAAAAGTAGCATTCCTAACCCTTTGTCTCTTAAACAGATTATTTATTAATCTTAATTGAATGGGCACTTAGTACAGCAAGAATACTATGCATGTTAGTCAGTTTTGGGGTGCTTTATATTTTCAGTATGCCCCCTTTACTACATCTTACTGCATGGTTGTGTTCATAACTAAGTGGTTAAAAATATGAAATCTGGGGTAGGATTGTCTGAATTTAAATTCTGTCTCTGCCATAAGGGCTGTATAACCTCGGTTTTCTTAACTGTAAAATGAAGACAGTACCGGTACCTACCAGTGATTACTGAACAAGTCACTACACATAAAACATTTAGAAGGATGCCTGAAACAGCCCAGGGGGTGGTTCATAAACTGATAACTGATCCTGAGTGACTTTCAGTCAATAATCTCAGACCCTGAAAACCCTAAAGGGAACCTTTTTTTTTTTTCTAGAAAAGTTTTATATTGGCAGGGAATAGGGCTGTAATTGATAACTACCATTTGAGGTCTGTGATGTACTTGATCCTCTAATGCTGACATCAGAAGAAAGACGTGTGTAGTCCCTTACTAGTTGACCTCAAGCGATATCAGAAGGCTAACATAAAGGAACTCGTAAATGGTTGCCATCCATTCTATCTGTGCAGTCATAAGAAAGGTGACAGACAATAGCAAGAGGGCAACCACCTTCCCTTAATGGCTAAATTTATTCCTAATGCCATTTACCCCATTTGTTAACTTAAGATCGTACCTGACATTTCAATTATAAACTAACTTGGAGGAATTCAGCAAGAACAGTAAGTTCATTTGCTATCTTTTTGAAAAAAATCTCTTCAGCTTTCTTTAGACTTGGGACACAAAGCCATTCTGCCCATTCTGAGAACTCTTTTCTTTCTAGGCTAAGGTGTGAGTAGTGTTTTTGTGTGTTTATGTATCTGTATGTGTTTGAGTAGGTATGTGTGAAGCATGCGCGTTCATCAGAATAATACTGTTTTTCCAACAATTGTATATAATTTAATGTTTTTTTGTCCTCTACTAGAATATAAACTGCACTAAAGTAAAGGATGTTTCTTGACTGTTTACTGTTGTCTAGTGCTTGATAGATTTAGCAGGTGGCAAGTGCTCAAAAAAATATTTTTTTGGTTAAATGAATGAGCTGAATATCCATGAAGGAGAAATTATAACCATTTTTTTGTCATCTCCTTTCATCTCCCTTGCATTATAGAAGCAAAAAAAAAAAAATAGAATATTTGATTGTCTATTATAAAATATATAATTTCCCTGTGGAGTAGCTGTTCCTAATCATAATGATAAGATCTTATGTTTGCATTCAGTTGGATGAGATCTAAGAGATCATCCAATCTGATCCAATCCTCACCTTCTGCAGATATGGAAATAGAGTACAGGGGAGTTAATATGGCTCTGCATATATATAGCTGGTAAATTTATATTCGAGTCTGTAGTCCAGGTTTTCAAAGTCCTAACTCAGTACTTCTCCAGGACATACCTGTGCTCCTTGAGAATTGTATAATAATGGTGTTACAGAAGCAACAGATGAAGGATGTTGTGCTTTTGGTAAAATTTGGAATTTTTCAGAATGGAACCTTGGAGCTGGGAGCTGAGTAGCATTGCAATCTGCATATGAAATATAAAGGGTTTGGGCAAGAGATTTGGCATTAAAAATATCCTCAACAGAAAATATCCTCTTTTCAATCTCTAAGTTTCATGGAGAAATATCAGCGGAACATGTTTTTCTTTAACATCTAAGTCTTGGTAATTCTCTAAGTTGATGACTCTTTGGCTTCTAGCCAGTGAGAGAGAGATCTATCTTTTTTCAGCCCAGTTTTTTTTTTTTTTCTTTTAAGTGCTAAACAGAAAAAAAAAAGCTTCCAAATAGCTAGGTTTACTTACTTTGAGAGGACTTTTACAATTGTTTTTCTAAGGAGAATAATCTTATAGAGTATTCTTTTACCAGTTTGGAGAGGGGACTCTGGGTTGGGTTCTGGCACCTGGTAGATTATTCACTATATCAAAGAAGTCTTGATATGGGGACCTCGATGGTTTTATATATTTTTCTTGATGTTGACTTTGATTTTTATGTTTGTTTCTAGAAAATATAAATGGAGATAAATAGTGATCATTTGTTTTAGAGATTGATAAATTCTACTAGCTAATGATGAGTTCTATTTAGCTAACTACATACAACAGAAATGAATACCTATTATTCCTTACTTTGGGGAAGCATTCATCCTGTCATTCCTCTCCCTGAAATTATTAAGAAAATAGAACTCCAGGGAATAAAACATCTTTATTCAGGGAAATATCACTTATTTGTTGTTGATAGCATGGTACAACTGCTATTTTTTGTCTAATTTCAGTTATTCCTCTGAAGGCTATTGTGTTCTTTTTTAAAATCAGCTCCTCTGAGTTGGCTCGCTTGTCTGTCTGCTGGCTGTTTGCTCATTTTTTTGTTTTTGCTCATTGCTTGCTTGTTTTTGCTCATTGTTAGCTTGTTGTTTATTTTCTTTTTCATTTTTTTCCTGCTCATTGTTTTTTCTTTTTCTTTTTCTTTCCTGCTCAATGTTTTTTGCTTGTTGCCTGCTTTTTTAAAATTTTGCTCATTGTCTGCTCATTGTTTGCTTGTTTTTTTCTTTAGGAGACACCAGAACTGAACCTGGGACCTCCCATATGGGAGGTGGGTGCTCAACTGCCTGAGCCACATCTGCTCCCTATTGTGGTTTTGTAATAAGGATTTAAAAAATATATCAGAATGTGGAAGAAATTTGGCTGGAATCCAGATCATTTTATTCTTAATGTATTAGAATGAAATGGAAGTTTGAGGGGTTAATTTTGATATTTTTAAGACTTTTATCTGTTTTAATTAATAACTAAATAAATACTTGAGAAACATATATCAAACTAGTTCAGGGAGCTGATATGACTCAAGTGGTTGAGCACCTGCTTCCCACATAAGAGGTCCTGGGCTCAGTCACAAACAGCAAATACACGAAAAAACCAACTCAGGGGAACTGATGTATCTCAGTGGCTTAATGCCAACTTCCCATTTATGAGGTCCTGGGTTCAATTCCTGGCCCCAGTACCTCAAAAAACAAAACAAAACAAAAACAAAAAACCAAATAAGGGGTTAATGAGTGATCATCATATCCCAATAAGGAAAATTATCATCATAATCAAATTCAGGAAGGAGAGTTTTATTTGGGATTCACAGGAATAAAGAAAGTGTCACCAATTATTCTGTTTGTGACTGAAACAAGTTTAATTAATTTTCCCAGATATTTGTCCATTTATTGTACTATATTACAATGTTAATATTTCTCTTTACAACTGCAATTATTAGAGCTGGTGCTCTGGGAAAACCTATTAAAATATATTCATAATTAGTTTACATGTCCATAATTCTATTACTGAGATACATTTAAAATATGATTTGTATATTTATATATTTTCAACTCAATAGTACATAAATGACTTCCCTTTTATTGTGTATTCATTAGTGGAAAAAGGATTTTAAATAGTAAAAGCACACCAAAATTATAAAGGTAAACTTAAAGCATCAGGTAGAGCGTTTAATA
This sequence comes from Dasypus novemcinctus, assembly GCF_030445035.2. Lineage (NCBI taxonomy): Eukaryota > Metazoa > Chordata > Mammalia > Cingulata > Dasypodidae > Dasypus > Dasypus novemcinctus. Next base: position 76,394,062 of record NC_080678.1, on the reverse strand, counting down.
TACCATATTTCCTTGGATGTTCTTAAATATTATACTTACTGAGAGTAGGTTGGCTTTCAGTCAAGAAATATTTGATGTCTTTGCCCACACAGATACTCTTAATGAATGTTTATGCTAATTGATTTTGGATTCTTATTGGGATATAACATGATTGGGGATCAGCTCCTGTTTTCCTCCCAGGAAATAATTATTTAAATTAAATTATTTAAATTAAATTATTTAATTTCTAAATAATCTGATATTTCACTCAACAGGGTTGAGTATTTCAGATATTACTTTTTTTTGTTTACTTTATATATAAATTATATACAAAAATGTACATTTAAACACATAAATGTAAGAGAATAGCATACAATCAACTGAAAAAGGTGAAAGGAAAAATAATCACTTGAGAAGCAAGTGGACTTCTGCAGCAGTAATATGAGTTTTAAAAATTTTTACAAAAGGAAAGGGCCCAAACCTCATGAACTTGTTCAAATAAGGCAAGGGAGATATCTGATGAAATGAGTACAGTATATTTAATCATAGCTTTGCACTTAGCATTTCTTGCTTCTGGCATGTTATTACCTCCAGGAAGATTCTGGAATATGGAAAGTTATTTGGGGTTTCAATTCAGAGTGGATTTTCTAGGGCAGTTGTGTGTAGAGCAGTCCTCTTCATTCTTCGAATGGGTATACTCCTAACAGAACCACCTGACCATAGCGTGTGCCTAATCATCCTTATTTTATTCTGTTTTTTGCTGGAAGCAAAATTAATGGACTTTCAGGCATCCTCCCATAGATGCCTGGTACCTACATAGAGTCACGTAAACTAGAAGTCAGCTATGACCACTAGTGACATACATTAATTTTCTTAAAACTCATGAAGCAAAACCACCTGGCTGCTGTCCATTTATCTTAAGTAAATGAGAAATTAATATTAAATTAAACTATACCAAGTGAAATAGTAAGGAATGAATATGGAACTTCAGAATCAAGTTGGCAGTCTTTTTTTGTTTTGTTAAAAATTTTTTTAAAAGAAACTTTAGATTACATAAATGTTACATAAAAAATATGGGGGATTCCCACATACCCCAACCCTCCCCCTCCCACACTTTTCCATACTAACGTCTTTCATTAGTGTGGTACATTTGTTACAATTGAAGGACATGTATTGAAGCTTTGCTATTAACCATGGACTATAGTTTACATGACAGTTTACACTCTGCCCCACACAAGTTTATAGGTTTTGACAAAATGTGTAATGATCTGTATCTGTCATTGCAATGTCATGCAAGACAATTCCAATGTCCAAAATATGCCCCCATGTTACACCTATTCTTCCCTCTCCCTCCCCTCAGAAACTCTGATGGCCACAGACAGCCTTTATATCAGTGATACAACTTCTTCCATTGCTAGAATAATAATAAGTCTATAATAGAGTAATAATAAGATAATAATAAGTTTACTTTAGTCCATCCTTTATTCCACAATCTTGAGGCTTTTGGAATGGTGATGCCTACTCTGTTTCTGATTGAGATGGGGCATAAATTCCATGGGATAGATGAATGGAACTGTCTTGCTTGCAGTTGTAGATACTCTGTTTTTTGGGATGGGCATTGTCCATTATCATCCTTTTGTTAGTTATCCTGGGTGAGTCCAATGAACTGGTGAGGAGGTGTTGCAACTCTGCTGACATTCGGGGCTCAACTGGCACATGAACAGACAAATTATTTTAGTCTCTGAAACATGTTATTAATGAATATAGTGCTAATTATAAGCTCAAATAAAAGGGGCAGAGGATGTGTAGGGAAATTATAAATGAGTCTAACTCTGATACATTGAGGAGAATATATTCCAAAGGAAGGCCCACTGACATGGTGCTGAATTCCTGAGATTGTCTGCCCTGCTTCTAGATGTCTCTAGAGCCCTCAGGAGCCCCGTTGTTTGAAGCACTGCTTACTGTGGCAGTCAGTGAGATCCTGCGAGTCTTCCGGAAGTATAACCTCTGGAAAGACCTTCCGACTCACTTTGAAATCTCTTAGCTGTAAAAACTCATATGTGATTAATATTTCCCCCTTTAGGTCAAGATCTTTTTCTAGATTTATCACTAGGCAGTGCTTGGTAATAATCCCTCAGTGCCAGGGAGGATCATACCCAGGAGTCATGTCCCACACTGGGGGGTGGAGGATGGGGAGGGTAGTATGTTTATATGCTGAGTATGGCTTAAAGAGAGGCTACATTTGAGCAACAGTGAGGCTTTCAGGAGGTAACTCCTAGGCATTATATAATACTAGGCTAAGTTTCAGTTTCACAAGGAAAGGTTCATGAGTACAATCATCGATATCAAGGACTTGGCATAATGATTTGTCCTCCTTCGCTACGTACTGACCATGTATTTGGGGGAATCTTGTCGCTCTATTAGAGAATATAGCAGGACTCTCCAGGATGGGAATTCAATATTCATTTGATTATTGTGTGGGTCTCCATCCGCCTGAGACAATGCTCCATGAACACTTGAACATATTCATCTGCCTTAGAGGCATGTCCCAGGTATACCTCTCCACACACATCCCTGCATCACCCACACTCACACCAGTGATCCTCCCCTGCCACAGTTGTGACCCTTCTGCTATCCAAAACCTCCCCAAAAACAAAGCCAAAAAAGACCCACATAAAATTAATAATAAAATAAAATAAAATAATTAATAAATAGAAAAATTTTTATTCATTATGTCTTTCATCACTTTAAGACCTGTTGTCTTTTATGTACAGTGACATTTTCTTCCATATGTTCCTTCAGTTTCTTATTTTTTCACTTTATCTTCAAAGAAGCTTTAAGTTACAGAAAAGTTATATAGAAAATATAGGGGATTCTCATATACTCAATGCCCTCCCCCTCTCCCACTTTTCCCTATTAATAACAGTTGATGGTACATTTGTTACAATTGATGTACAAATATTGAAGCATTGCCACTAACTATGGTCAGTGGTTTACATTATGGTTTACATTTTGCACTGCACACTTTTACAGGTTTTGACAAAATTTAAAACGGCCTGTATCCATCATTGCAAGATCATGCAGAACAATTCTAAAGACTAAAAATGCCCTATGTTCCATATATTCTATTCTTTCCTCCCTCTCCTTAGAACCTATGGTAACCAGTAAGTTTTAGTTTTTTTGAAGAGTAAGGTTCACAGTTATATACAGTAATATTGAGGGCTTGGGATGTTGGTCTGTTTTCTGTTATTAGACACTGCCTATGTTCTCGAGAGATTCTTGCCCCTCTAATTAAAAATATAAATATAGCAGGACTCTCCAGGATGGAGTTTAATATTTTCTTGTTTATTGTGTGTGTCTCCACCCACTGAGATAACACACTATGACAAGATGAACATGTTCATATTCGATAGGAGCCTGCCCCAGGTGCGCCGTATCTTGCATACCCTCCACTCTCTACACCAGCAACCCTCCCCTGCCATATTTGCCAAAAGAACATTCCCGCCATTGTAGTTTTAAGAACAGACCTGCAGCTTCCCAGAGCTTACCTGCTTCTTCCTCCAAACCTGCCCCCAGTTCCATGGTTAGTCCAACCTAACCTCCCCACCCTACTCCTCACCCTACTCCCCCTCACATTCCTACCCCATAGAGCCAGATCACACCCCTGCACCACTATCATGCCCAACCACACCTTTCCACTTAAAAAAATTTTTTTAAAGATTTATTTATTCCCCCTCACCCACACCCCCTTATTGTTTTTGTGCTCACTATCTGCTTTCTGTGTCCATTCTCTGTTTTTCTGTGTCTGCTTGTCTTCTCTTTAGGCAGCACTGGGAACCAAACCTGGGACCTTCCGAAGTGGGAGAGAGGTCTCAATATCTTGCGGCACTTCAACTCCCTGATCTGCTGCATCTTTTATTGTCTCTCTTCTGTGTTTCTTTTTTGTTGTGTCATCTTGCTGTGTCTATACTCTGTGCAGTCCAGCACTCCTGCGGGCACCAGTGTGCTGCATGGGACAGCTCTCCGTGTGGACCAGCAGTGCACATGGGCTAGCTCTCTGCTTGGGCCAGCTCCTTCACTAGGAGGCCTGGGAAGTGAACTGTGGACCTCCTACATAGTAAATGGGAGCCCAATCACTTGAGCCACATCCACTTCCCATACCCTTCCACCTTATAGATTTTGCCCATATGGGCATCAGTTCACCACGCTCTACTCCCTTTCTGTCTCCTGTAAATCTGTCTTTCAGACTCTAGCTCTGTGAGTCTGCTCGTATTTCTTAAGTTATATCAGTGAGGTCATGTAATATTTGCCCTTCATTGACTAGCTTTCTTCACTCAACGTAAGGTCTTCAATATTCATCCATATTATTCCATGTGTTAAACTGCATTCCTTCTTAACAGCTGAGTAATATTCCATTGTATGCTTATCCGTTCTTCTGTTTATGGACACTTGGGTTGCTTCCAACTTTTGGCAATAGTGATTAATGTTGCTGTGAACATTGGTGTGCATGTTTGTTTGGGACCTTGCTTTCTTTTTTTTAAAAAGATTTATTTATTTATTCCACCCCCCTCCCCATTGTCTGCTCTCTGTGTTCATTTGCTGTATGTTCTTCTGTGTCTTCTTGTATTCTCATCAGGCAGCCCTGGGGATCTGTGTCTCTTTTTATTGTGTCATCTTGCTGTGTCAGCTCTCCATGTGTGTGGCACCATCCTGGGTGGGCTGTGGTTTAGCATGGGGAGGCTCTCCTTGTGCAGGGGCCACTCCTTGTGTGGGAGGCACCCTTGTGTGGGGCATCCCTGCGTGGGCTGGTACTCCTTGCATGCAGCAAAACTGCATGTGGGTCAGCTCACCACACGAGCCAGGAGGACTTGGGTATCAAACTCTTTGACCTCCTATTTGGTAGGCGGATGCTCTATCTGTTGAGCCACATCCACTTCCTGGGACCCTGCTTTCAATTCTTCTGGATATATACCCAGAAGTGGGATTGCTGGATCTTATGTCAGTTCTATAGTTAGCTTCCTGATGAAGCAAGTTGGCAGTCTCTTGATGATTAAGAGGATCTAGAAAAAATATATGGAGTTTTTTCCTACAAATTCAACCTGGTGGATCATGAATGTGCTAATTGGTTATCTAATCAAATTGCATTTTTATTTCAAGATTTTTAAAATCAACTTTCTACTACTTACAGCTTTCTTTCTACTATTACAAGCACACTTATTCCAGCTTTCATTTGATACGTTCCCTATATAAAGTTTGGGGGACTTGTTAACTAAGAGTTACATTGGAGAGTCAAAGACAAGAGTTCCTGTTCTTACATTTTAAAGTGGTTTTATGGAGATATCAGGAGCCTTGCTACTTCAGGTATGGTCTGCAGACCAGCAGCATGGCCATCCCCTGGGCACTTGTTAGAAAGCTTCACTCCAGACCTACTGAAATCAGAATCTCTGGTAATGTGGCCTAGCAGTCTGTGGTTCAACAAACCCTCCAGGTGATTCTAATGCAAGCTAAAGTGTGAGAACCTCTGCTTTGGGACAGGTCCTTACTTAGTGCTCTCTTCCACCTGGTGGTGCTGATTTTCTTCCCAGTACTATTGCTGCTGGAACCTGGGACCTGGAAACTTGAATTCTTAGTTAACTGGGAAGTGTATATGATCAACCTGCTTTCTCCTTATATGTGTGTCCATAGCAATTTCCCAGTTCAGAATGGTGAAATTCAGAATTTTGTGTTTGCTATGGTAATATTGCAATGAGAAAAGCTAAGTGAGCTATAATGCATCAGCTGATGAATATGACTTTTTTTTCAGTAAGTAATTCACTGGGCATTTTATCTTCTGCCCAGTGTGGAAATTTGACAGTGGCCACAAATTGCATTGAGTTAATTATACCACACTTTTTGATCCTGAAAATAATTGAAAAATTTCAAAAACTACTAGAATAAAAACTGCAAAAAACTCCTTTGGAGAATTTGCCCAGTATGTCTGGTGTTTAGTTGAAGGGAGGTCAGGGAAGAAGAGGCAAAGAAAGCAATTTCGTGAAAGTGCTTTGTCTTTTATGGCAAAAATGACAATAATCCACATTTTTGAAATTTTAATACTCAAAATAAAAATAAAAACCTGTGTTAGGCATCCCAGTTGTTTTCTTTTGTTTGCTATTCAAATTGGTAATTTCTTCACGTATCAATTAGGTTACAAAGGACTTTGTCATCATGGTCAAGAGCAGGGTTCTTTTAAATTCCCCATATTTACTTTTCATTTTGTAAAAGGAGTTTCCTTCTTTGGAAAAAAATTTCCCACTTCCTTAAATGACATCCAGTAAGCCAGATAAATTGCCAGAATAAATGCTTGTTTTCTTCTTTTAGTCTCCCCCAGATCTCAAAAAAAAACAAATAAAACTAGTTACTGAGTGTTCCTTGTTAAATGAATTTTGACATATCACATGCTCTTGTTTCCATTTCAAACAGCTCAAAAATATAGGATTTTATTACTTATAATGACTTTAAATTTCCCAGTATGTTTTATTTCCTTTAGAGATATTTCCACAATATGCTTTCCAGAAAAAGCAAGACTTTTTATACAATGCTTGTATTTTAAGGGAACGAATATATTTCCAAATGTGTTCAACCATTCTTTGGCATATTCTCTTTTCTGACATTTCTTAGTGAGATAAGACAAAATGTTTTAAGTAGTTCAGGTCAGAGTTGCTGCAAGTTACTATTGCCATAACAGTGGTCTTTTCTCTGGTCCTGACAACTTAGTGAAATAACACAAGCTTGACATACTTCACTGATTTTGGAAACAATAAAACCAATATATCCTACTGATGAAATATTAAATTCTCATCTTGCTATCTTTGGTGGCTGTACATATGTTGGTTAAGGATCCTTGGGCATTTAAAAAAAATAAAACAATTTCAGGTAACCCTGCTCTCTTGACCAACATTAATTTTCTTTTTCTTACTCCTTTATGGCATAATTTATAGCATAGTGGCTTTTTAATTTCCGTAATTGGTCACCGTATTCATCATAGATATTTTCCAATTTTTAAAGTAAGAAAAGTGATTTAAAAAGAAACATGTGCTACTTAAACATAAATAAATAAACTTTATGTCTTAGCATAATCAATGAGTAGACAGATTCAGGAAATTTAAGTAAGAGAAATAATGTTTTTTCAAACGTTCTAGATATAGCTAACCTGGAATATTCTGTATTATAAGCTGAAAAATTCTATAATTGAGCCTATCACATTTTCTCACTCCTTTAGTTTGAGTAAGCTTCTTTACTAAATCATCTCCCTTGCTCCCAGGGTCTTCTATTTTTCAATCCATCTTTCGTGCTGCCACCATGGTTATCTAATGCATTTGCTTGCTTCATTTCCCTGATCAGAGTGTTGTTGATTTCCCACTGCTGGCAGGATAAAGTCTTAACAAGCTTATCATCATAGGATGTAAATCTCTTCACAAGTTAGTTCTAATGTTTCAACATTGTTTTCTTCCTTTTTACTCATTTATTCTGTGTTCCACATGGGACTTCTTGTTGGTTTCCAGACATTCCAGGTATTGAAATATTAAAGCATTTGTTTCATGCTTTATGATCATTGAGAAAAGCCTCTTCCTTAGGGCCTGTGACACACCATGATGCCATGGAATTAACAGAGGGTGACCCTAGTTCTTAAGTAAGCTAAAGTCTCTGATCTCCAAGGCCCTTCCCAGAAACAGACTTTCTCTTTGCAATTTGGGTGACTATATAGTGTCCATAAATCTCTTGCCAAAGCACCTTTATTTAGAATTCATGATTGCTGTGCTTATTGTAAAAGAAGAGGCAATAGCTTATACCTCAGAGTCTTATATGAGGTAAGGGAGTTGTGATTGAAAAGTACCATGAGCTGATAATTTTCACTCTGCTAAAAGTCATATTGCTTTCCCCCTTCTCCTTCATAATAGTCACCTGTGGCCACAGTGGCCCACTTGTGAGTAGCAGATGACCCCTTTGTAGAATGGGCTTTGCACCATTTGGGTACTTTAAGAATCCTACCTTCACACAGAGGGTAGAGGCAAGTCAGATAGTATCTGGATGTTTCTTGCCACCGCATTTGACAGCACGAAAAGGAAAAGTTAATCCCTAATAGCTAGATTCTCTTTTTTTTTTCTCCTCAAAAAGAATCATAGTCCAGCAGTGGTGAGAGAGAAGCATGCCAGTCTTGGCAGAACTAAGAATGCACTCTATTCCCTTTGTATGGAATTAACAATTTCCTGTTTTCTGCTTGGTGAATACTTGATCACCCTTCCCTTTTGAACTTTCCCACCAGGGAGAAGGCTTTTTCTCCTGACTGTGCTCCAGTAGCTATATTATATGTATTAAGTTGGTGCAAAAGTAATTGAAATTTTGCACTGTAGAAATTTGCCATTTGATATTGGCATACATTCTTAAATAAATGTGGTTATGTTATACATTATTTTAATGTGCACTTCTCGCTTTATTTTTTTTTTGTTCATGATTTATTACTTGATTCTTATTTTATATTAATTTTAGACTATGGAATGATGTTAGACAAAAAGAAAATTTGAGCAGTTTTAAAATTTGAGCTCAGAATGGGGCTTAAAGCAGCTAAGACAACTTGCAACATCAATAACGCATTTAGTCCAGGAACTGCTAACGAATGTACCATGTGGTGGTGGTTCAGGAGGGGTCGCAAAGGAGATGAGAAGCTTGAAGATGAGGAGCGTAGTGGCTGGCCATCAGAAGTTGGCCAACTGAGAGCAATCATCAAAGCTGATCATCGTAAACTACATGAGAAATTGCCGAAGAACTCAACATTGACTATTCTATGGTCATTCGGCATTTGAAGCAAATTGGAAAGGTGAAAAAGCTCAATAAGTGGGTGCCTAATGAGCTACTGAAAATAAAAAAAAATTGTCATTTTGAAGTGTCGTCTTCCCTTATTCTATACAACGACGACAAACCATTTCTCGGTCGAATTGTGATGTGCTACGAAAAGCAGATTTTATACAACAACCAGCGACGACCAGCTCAGTGGTTGGATGCTCCAAAGTACTTCCCAAAGCCAAACTAGCACCGAAAAAAAAAAGTCATGGTCACTGTTTGGTGGTGGTCTGCTGTCACTACAGCTTTCTAAATTCCAGCAAAACCACTACATCTGAGAAGTATGCTCAGCAAATCGATGAGATGCACTGATAGCTACGATACCTGCAGCCAGTATTGGTCAACAGAAAGGCCCCAATTTTTCTCCACAACAACCCCTGACCACACGTTGTACAACTGACACTTCAAAAGTTGAACAAATTGGGCTACAAAGTTTTTGCCTCATGTGCCATATTCACCTGACCTCTCACCAACTACCACTTCTTCAAACGTCTCGACAACTTTTTGCAGGGAAAACATTTCTACAACAAGCAGGATGCAGGAAACACTTTCCAAGAATTTGTTGAATCCCAAAGCTTGGATTTTTACGCTACAGGAATAAGCAAACTTTTTTCTCATTGGCAAAAATGTGTTGATTATAATGGTTCCTATTTTGATTAGTAAAGATATGTTTGAGCCTAGTTATAATGATGTAAAATTCACAGTCCAAAACTGCAATTCCTTTTGCACCAACCTAATACTTTTGTTACAGAGGTTTCATAATATGCTGTAGTTATTTGCTCATATACCTTCTTCAGTAAGCTGTGTCTTGTCCACCTTGCCAACCTGAGCACCTAGTATGGTTCCTGGTCTTTAGTAAATCTTTAATAAATATTGAGAAGCATAAATGAACAAAAAGAAGTTAGATACCTTTTAATTCCACAATGTTGTTAAATTTTCCATATTGCATTTCACAGGTAGATGCAAAGTAATTTTTATTACATATAATTTATTTCAATATAATACTTGGTGACTATCTTAGAAAATACTGTGCTGAGTGTTTTGAGTGATACACAGATATCTATGCCCCCAGTTAATTCTTGAAACATGTATATATTTAAAAGTAGTAGTAGAGACTCAGTGAATTTGTGTTAAGTGTTTCCTGAATATTTTCAAAAGAACTGGACAGGCTGGCAAATCCATTCATTCATTTGAGCCCTAACTATGGGCCAACTTAGTGCTGGGGAAAGAAAGATTAACAATACAATCAAACAAAGCAACTTAGTGGGTAAGAGTAATTAAATCAATGCAGGAATAGTTGTTTAGAGTATTAAGTGCTAGGAAGAAAATTATGGATTATAGTAATGATTTTATTTTCCTGTCTTGGCAAGAAATGGTATTTAGAAATTGGTTTTCTCAAAATATAGCAAAAAAATTTTTTAAAGAAATTTTGACATTAATCTGGGGTATCCGAAGTCAGCAAATGCTACTTAATCAGAATCCTTCAGTTATCTTTAAAGGTATTAAATGATGCATTGCTATTATAGAGGGTATTTTAATGAGGTGAATGAGTTAATTTATTATTTTTGTATTGGAATTTTCATTCATGTTATTTGTAAGAGAAACAAAAACGCTTGTATGTTTCTCTCATGTGAGAGATCATTTAAGATGACCTGTTAACATCAAGGAGAGAATAGCTATACACCCTCAGCTCATCAGTGGTTTCCCTGTCATACATGGCTTTCATTCATTTTTAATGCTGTTTTGTTACAATGACAAAAGCATTGAATTAGAAGCCTGTGAAAGAATTTTAATATCCTTAAAAATCTATTGTTTAAGGTAATTGGAGCTGAATGTTTGTTGATAAATGTTAACAGTAGTATGAAGTGTCTGGAAGTAGTCATCCATTTGTCTACTAATTTAAATAACCTTATCAGTCACACACACAGAAATATGGGTGAAGGTGAAAGAAAGTTAACAGAACATTCATAGGGCTGATTGTACTGATAGCCATTGACCTGTATTTCATAGGCCCAATTTTTAGTGTATTTACTGATTTTCCTAATATTTGGCATGTATATTCTTATAATAGGATCCAGAAAGATCTGTGTCTGAAATTCAGAATTATTTCAAAGGAAAGATGATATGTGTATTGTCCATCAGTTATCATATCTTAGCACTTTCATTTTTGATAGGCAGTTCTTAGTGGAGGTTTGGAGCTCCCACCCTTCATTCTTTCAGCATATATTAATTGTGACCCACTGTGTGCTGAGTCCTGTTATAGGCACTGCATATAAGCAAGTGAGCAAGACCTGCCCTCACTGACCACACATTCCAGTGGAGCCCCATTCTGTGAATCAGAGAGCAATACACACCATCATTTACCGTCACAGAATTTTATCTTTGTCTCTTGCACCGTGATTGTGTTGGCCTGTTTTTGTGTGTGTGTGCTATGATTGGTGGGGGAGGGTTGCAACAAGATAGTAAAATGAATACTCAAATTCACATTCAGAATTTGATTTAAACTGAAAAAGTCACTAGTGTATGTGGTTTCTGAGTTAGATAAAACTATTACTGTGTGACTAAAATACAACCCCAACTAGCTTTTGCTTTCCTCTGGGTTGGCTTTGTGGTCAGACTGATTTTTTCTATGAAGTTGTAAAGAGAGACCCTAGCAGTTCAAGACTTAATTTATTCTTTAAAAAAAAAAAATTAAGTAGGTATCACGAAGAAATGAGTATAACCTCACTCCTCTATGTCAGTCTCCTGAAAAGCTTTGATTGATCTTGCCTGTTCCATATAAAATTCTTGGTCAGGATGTTCTGATTGATCAACTTAGGTCATGTGTCTACCTGATGAGAGAAAGATAAGGTGAAATGACTGACAGCTTTTATAGACTCACATACAGTAGAAGGGGCAGTTGGCTAATGGAGAAAGAAAAATGTGCTGGTACCAGAAGAGCTAAAAGATGCTGGCAGGGACAAACAACAGATGTCTAACCCAAATATCTGTAAAATGTAATAGCTTTTGTGACTTATCTGAAAAATATCCTGAGTACATTACAAGCAATATAGAATATTATGTCACTTTGCAAAATAAATTTGATTGAAAGACATAACATCTGAAAATTCTTAGATATAATAATAATCCATTTTATTCAAAAAGTCAAATGACTTTGCTTCTTTGTTGAATGACAGGAAGTTTTAGAAAGAGCATTCCTATATTTCTCTTTGCTACGTGTATTTTTGGGGGAGGATATCTTTTAAAAAATATGATTTCAAAATTACAGTTGTAGAAATAGTTTAAGGAACTCTTGTTTACCCGTACACCTTTTATCCAGACTGGTACTTACTTACATTATGGATCACTTGCTTTATCACACTTTCTCTGTCTCTTTCTTATATAACTTCAATATAATTATCAAAATCAGTAAATTTAATATTGATACTGTACTATCATCTAATTTAGAGTCTGTACATATTCAATTTTTTCACTTGTCTCAAAAAGCCAAAGATGGCTATTTTTTCATGCTCTAGGGTGATGCATTGCATTTAGTTTTCATTTGGAAGATTTTCTTATATTTTCTTTGTATTTCTTGACTTTGTTAGTTTTTTTAAGTTAAGCTCAGTTATTTTGAAATATGTTTTTCAATTTGGGTTTATCTGGTGGTTCTTCATGATTAGATCCAGGTTATACATTATTGATAGAAATACCGCAGAAGTGATGTGTATTTCTAAGTGTTTCATTTCCAGAGGCATATGGTATTGGTTTGTCCCAATATTGGTGATATTATCCACATACATATACATATATGCACACAAATACACACAGATATACATATATCCATATTTCTATATCTAGCTATATATATTAAAATCTATGAATTCATTTGATGTCATCAATTCCATTCCATTGTACCTCAGGGTACATTCTATTAATAGTCTTCCCTGTTCCATAATTACAACTCCATTCCTCTTTAGTCAGAAGCCAGGATCTTATTTTCTTCAATATAATGAATTTACTTGTTGAAGCATGGAATACATAGAGAATAATTTCAAAATTGGCTATATGAACTTTTAATTGCCGGTCATGTTAGTAATACATACTTTATCATCTAAGGAAAAATATTCTAAATGTTGAAATTTGAAGTTAAATTTGACCTGATTGATTTAGAAACCATATCTCAACACTTCTAAGATAACTTTCAGCAGTTTATGATACAAAGATTGCTCTTAACTAGTGAAGATGGGTAACAACATATATTCATTGATATACATACTTGAAGAGGAATACATTGTTCATCATATGTTTTGTCTTTTGAGTTTATACAACATACTGAGCACTTTATTAATCACTCTGGATAATTCAGATATAGTGGGAGAAAATATCTTTGCCCAGAAAAGGCTTATTAATCTGATTGACTTCTTTAATTTGGTGATGAAAAATATAACTTATTAAGGTTTGTGAAGTATATAAGAAGTCAATATTCACATTTATTGTTAAAGAAACCAAAAGAAGTGTTGTTTCTTAAATTGAATTCTTAATGCACCTAAAAACACAAAACCCATGATGTGCAGGAAGGTGTACATGGTTCCCATGCAACAATGAGGTAGGTTCCTTTGGGCTTAGTCTTTTAGAGTTGATGTAATATGGTACTTTAGGCATGTTTACTTTTCTTATAAGATCTAGGAGGAGCTTAGAGCAGATGAAGTTTGGTCAAAAAGAAAAACCCTGAAGTATTAAGGGTGGAAGAAATTAACTTCATGAATTAGCCAAGGAAAAATCTCCTTGGCTAAATTTGTGGTGAAGTGTTTTCCATTTTACTCCATTTTATTTTGAATTTCTCACTGTTGAGCTTAACATTTTGCAAACTGCAAAGTAGCAGACATTTCTCAAAATTTTTAGTTCTTTCATGGTACTATTATCAGACCTTGTCTTTCTTGTCAACCCATGTAGCACTCTCCATATGTTTTACTGATGGCCTTTGATTCAGATGATTGAGAAGCATTCAACTTCTTCACAAACTTCCTTTTGTGAAGGGGAGCTGTCAGGAAATACTCAAAAATTACAAGATAAAGGTGATACTATTTTAATTACAAGGCAGACATTTCATGTATACTGTATCTGTAACATACTCCATTATTTTATAATAGATGAACTGGAATTACTTTTCTTAAAAACAACAATAAAAACAATTATTGATAAAAGATAGGTTTTACTTCAATCAAAACTCATTGGTTTCAGAATAATAAACATAATAACTCCATTAGCAATAAGAAGGGATGAATCAACTATTTTACCTTTACTTTGAAAAAATAAATAAAAATAATAATAGCTAACTCATATAGTAGTTATTCTATGCCAGGGAGTATCCCAAGTATTTTAAATATGTCCACATATTAGCTCATTTAATCCTCCTAAAATCCCTGTGAGGTAAGCACTGATATTCTTCAATTTTTCAGATATGCATAGAAAGATGGAATAACTTGCCAAAGTCATGCAGCTAGAAAAGACAGAGCTGGGATTTGGATCCAGGAAATCTGTCTTGAGGGTGTAAACCCCTAACAAATTACTTCTTAAGTGATCAATTACCAATTAGACTAATTTATTGCTGAACCTTTTTTGTACTTTTATTCTTTAAAATTATTTATACTTAGAAGCATTGGAAGATATTTTAATAATAACTTAGAAACCAATCCATCATGTATAATTTATATAACAAGTATTTGTTAGGTCTTCTTGAATTTATTCTAGGGGATTGGAAGTACAAACTACACAAATAGGTTTAAATGCTTTTTCAATGTTAAAAATAAAATGCCACTAGTTTATGTTGGTTTTCAATGTATGCTATTTAATTTGAAGAAACTCCAGTCTTCAGATGTATACCTAATTTAAGAAAAGGGACTTTATGAATACTGTACTGCTGTTTTTATAAAAGAATGAAATTCAAATCGTAATTATATCTCAGTTGGCATGTATGTTCCCCAGCAAGGGGAGATAAAATTACCTTGATTTCTAAATTTCTGAAGATGAATTATTTTGCTGATATTCGTTTAAATTCTCCCTACATCTCAGTGCTTTAATGTATTTGCAACAAATGAAAGAATTGCTCTAGAGGCATGTATAAAAGACTAAAAAAAAATTTTGATTTGAAGAGAAGGGCTATGCATGTTACAGGTTTGTACCATTTATTAGGTAATCCTTTTCCGAGTTTTTCCCATTAGAACCAGGACTGGATTAGTTCCAATTCCCATCCATTAGCCATGATTCTTTTTTTTTTTTAAACATATCCATTTTTTGGATATGTATTAATAAAACATTATTCCACCCAAAGTGTATAATCAATGGGATTTGATATAATCACATAGTCATGCATGCATCACTTCAATCATTATTAGAGCATTTTCATTGTTCCAATAATAATAATAATAACAATAAAACAGACAAAAAAACTCATCACCTCTCAATCTCAATCTCTCTATGCTTCCCCTGCTATACACAGCTGCTGCTTTATTTCTGTTTCTCTGGTTTATTTGTATTTATATTTTGCAAAAACTGCCTTATATATGCAGCATTATCCATACTCATATTTCACATGAGGTTTCTGTATACTATACAGTCTCATGTTACATTTTTTAGCTTTCTCTTTAGCAATATACATGTCCTTAGACTTTCCCTTTCAACCACTGTCATACCCTTTTAATAAATCTGCTAGTTGTAAACACTGTGATGTACTGTCACTATTTCTGTTCTTTTCCAAAGATTTAGCAACAACCTTTTTTACCAACTCTGCACAGGTTAACCCTTAGCTTTCCATTCTCTACCCTCTTTCTATTTCTGGTAACCTATATTCTAATTATTAACTACATGAGTTTGCACAATATATGTAGTTCATAATAGTACAATCATATAGTATTTGTCTTTTTGTGTCTGGCTTATATCACTCAACATAATGTCTGCCTGGTTCATTCATGGGTCATATGCTTCACAACTTCATTTCTTCTTACAACTGCATAATATTCCATCATGTGTATACACCACAATTTGTTTATCCATTCATTGGTTGATGGACACCTGGGTTGTTTCCATTTTTTGGCAATTGAGAATAACACCACTATAAACATCTGTGTGCAAATGTCTCTTCATGTCACTGCTCTCAGTTCTGGGTCTGTACCCAGTATTGCCAGGTCACTTGGCAAGTCTATATTAAACTTCTTTAGGAACTGCCAAACAGTTCTCCATCGTGGCTGTACCATTATCCATTCCAAACAATAGTGAATAAGCGTTCCTGTCTCTCTACATTCTCTCCAACATTTGTATTTTTCCAACTTTTTAATAGTGACCATTCTAATAGGGTGAAATGATATCTTATTGTAGTTTTGAATTGCATTTCCCTAATTGCTAGAAATGTTGAACATTTTTCATGTGTTTTTTCACCATTTGTATCTCTTCTTTGTACAAATGTCTATTCAAGTCTTTTGCCCATTTTTAAGTTAGGTAGTTTGTCTTTTTATTGTTGAGTTGTAGTATCTCTTTATATCATGGATATTAAACTCTTAACAGATATGTGATTTCCAAATACTTTCTCTATTGAGTTGTCTGTCTTTTTACCCATTTGACCAAGCCTTTTGAGGTTCAAAAGTGTTTAATTTTGAGGAAATTCTATTCATCTATTTTTTATTTTTTTGTTCCTGCTCTGAGTGTAAGGTTTAAGAAACTACTACTTTCCACAAGATCTTGAAGATGTTTATTTTCTTAACCATTGAACCACAATGGCTCCCCTGAGTTGTTTTTTGTTTGTTTGTTTGTTTGCTTGTTTGTTTTTGTTTCTGGAGGCACCAGGGCTGGAACCTCGGATCTCTCATTTAAGAAGCAGGCACTCAGCTGTTTAAGCCACATCCACTCTTCAAGCGTCTTCTTAATCTTCTTTGTCTCTTAATCATATTTTCCTTCAATTCTTTGAATTGATTTAGGCAATTTGTGTGATTATCATTGAATAGTTTTGTCTTAAATCCTGTATCTTGTCAGGATATTTGGTTTGTTCTTCTGGCTGGGCCATCTCTTTCTGCTTCCTAGTATGGCTTGTAATATTTTGCTGATTGCTAGGAATCTGAATATGTTGGTGAATTTACTGTGATGGTCAATTTCTCTCTCTTACCCAGTTTTTTTTTTTTTTCTCACCACATTCTTCTTTGATTTTTGGTTCAGTTTATTCTCAGACTTTAAAATTGCCCAGCTTAAGTTATCAAAATCAGGCTAGGGACTCACTAATGAGGTACAAGTGTTCTCCCAGGCATTGGGGCTAAAGAGAGACCTAAAAGCAGTTTTTCTCCTTGCAATTTCCTGGCCAGCTAGCAGATGGTGCTCATTGGTGAACACCTTTCCAGGGAGGTGTTTCTTTCAACCTCCACTTTCCCTTGTTTCTAGTTTGGTCACAGCCAAGATTCAAAGCTGGCTCTGCTGAGTGAATTCACTGAACAGAAACCACTCTCTGCCTTTCAGTGCCCCCTCCTTCTTCCATTTTAACAAATGGCAGGGAAGAAGACGTCTGTTCCCCTATCAGTCTGCTGCAGTGAGCTAGGGGTTTTATCCAGGCTTAATGTCTTGAGGGTGGGGCTTGGGGTCTTTTCTGGCTGCCATCGGCGTTTAGTAAGTCTTGCTTGTTGGTTCAGGTTCTTCATCTCTTTGTCCCCCACCCTCCTTGGGGTTGCACAGCCCTGTCCTGTTCTGCTGACCCTCAAAGCATGCCTCCCATCAGCTTTTGGCCCTCTTTCCATTATTTTTGTGAGAGAGTTAAGCCCTCCCTGTTTACTCTGACACCATCTTCCTGGAATTCCCTAGCCATGGACCCTTAAATAAAGTTATTTAACATCTGACCCTCAGTTTCCTCACTTGTATAATTGGGTTAATATACCTTCCCCCACTTTCCATATTTGTGAGACTGACTGAAACAATGTATGTGCATTTATTTGAAGCATTTTCTGACAAGTTATTTAAAAACAAGACCCATGTCTTCATTAATGAAGGTAGAGAGCCATAAAATTTAGTCAGCTTAATAAACCTTAAAATTTAGCAACACATGTTTTAACAGCTTTATTGTAGTATAATATACATATCATATAATTCACCTATTTTAAGTGTACAACTCAATTATTTTTAGTGCATTTACTGAGTTGTGCATATATTACCACAGTTCAAAAATTTTTAGAACATTTCCATTATTACAAAAAAGTCTTCCAGGCCCATTAGAAGTCATTCTCCATTCCTCCCTCCTTGCAGCCTTTGGCAACCACTAATCTGATTTCTGTGTTAATAGATTTGCCTTTTCAAGGCATTCCATATCATTGAAACCATATAATATGTGGTCTTTCCTGTTTGGCTTCTTTTACTGAGCATAATGTTTTTGAGTTTCATCTGTTTTGTAGTGTGATCAGTACTTCATTCCTTTTTATTACTGAATAATATTCCATTTTATGGATGTGCCACAAGGTGTTAATCCATTTACCAGTTGAGGACATTTGAGCTCTACTTTTTTGGATATTATGAATAACGCTGCTGTAAACATTTGTTTTTGTGTATATATATGCTTTCTTACTGAACTATATTTATGGCCACATCTGGGTGGAAATTTGGTTTAGTCACCTATATATAAGACTTCAAATGAAGAGATTTAAATATAAAGGTTTGACATATTTTGCTTGCAGTTATATATACTAAGTATATTGGGAAATGGATTTAGCAGTCTTCATTATGATTTTTTTTCTCTCTAAGGTATGGATGAAACATCATCTTCATGATGTACAATAGCCGATCTTTTCTCTTATAGTTATTTCCTGTCTCTCTTTTCGTTTAATAGAATATAATGACTTCCTATGAGCTTCGTAGGGTAGGTCCACATTGAAAACTCAAACCCTGACTTAATATCTTCCCCCTCCTCAAGCTTTTATTTAAATTTGCATTATGTATTTTTGTCTTAGTATTGACAACCCCTGGCCTTTGTACTATGCATGGTTATGATGTCACTCTTTTAACATGTGGTCGCTGGTACTTGGTGGTTTTTTTTTTTCAGCCTGGTAATAGTGTATATGCAGATTTTTATATCTGATATAAAATTAGTACTTAGGGGTCCAAAATATGTCATTAGATGAGTTCTTAAAGTTTTCAATGCCAAGATAGCCTTTTAATTGACAAAGTTTCTTAATTTAATTATATATTTCTCCGTAATTTAATTCTGAATTTCTATTCCAGACAGTTTAAATTTAGCCTGTGTGGTTTAACATATTAAAAGAAAAGCTAAATAAAATTACGTCCTTATAATATCCTATAGGATATTATATTACATATTATTAGCATCACTTTGGTATATAGCGGTTAGGGTGCTTTAACTGCTTATAGCAACAGCATTTGCATACATTGTCTAAAATCTACTTGTTTGTGTGCATAATTTTGGGATTACTTCTTAAAAATCATGCAGTTTGCAGTATTATTATTATTATTTATTATTATTATTATGCAGTATTATTTATTAGCATTTAAAAGTGTTCTATCTGAAAAATGACCCTTTATTAGGTAACCATTTCTGTTTGGGATATGATTGCAATAGCATCTTTACCCTAAAGTTTTCATTCCACAGTGATGTGAGTATGTGACATTTATATGGGGAAAAGATTTAATATCTGGAATTATTTTCTGGTGAATTGTTTCATTTTTGTTTTTCTCATAATCAACACAAAGGTACCTATTAGCTAATATCTGATTCTTTTACTCAATTATTTGTAAACATTGCTTAAAAGTAAATATGTTCAAAATAAGGGGGAATAACTTTTCATACTTTTGGTCAGTACAGAATATTTGTAGGTGATAAAAATAGATTGTTAGGAAGTGGCTGTGGCTCAAATGGTTGAGCATCTGCTTCCCACATGGGAAGTCCCAGGTTTGGTTCCTGGTGCCTCCTAAAAACAAAAAAACAAAAACAAACAACAAGTAAACAAACAATAAAACCAACTCAGGGGAGGCAATGTGGCTCAATGGTTGAGCACCAGCTTCCCACTTATGAGGTCCTGGGTTCAATCCCTGGTTCTGGTACCTCAAAAGAAAAAGTTTGTTAGATATGGGAACAAATTAGTTATAAATGACAGGCACTCATAGCAGTCAATTGTATTTTGATACATTTTAATGAAAAAATATGGATGAAATTCTATGAAATTATAAATAATGGTTTTAAAATTTGAACATATTAACTATAGCACTGATGTGCTAATAAATTAGATAATATTGATTTTCATATTTATGATAAATTATACCAAAATTATATAGCTGAGATATTTTTATCACTATGATAGTGATTATAATGATACCATATTAATAATGACAATATCTATAAAATTTGAAGACAAATGATAGAAGCAGCTCATTAATATTTTATTTGGATGTTCTCTTGAATGGTCTCATCATCAAATAAATTATAAGTTTAAACACACAATTCTATCTCTTTAGACTCAAACTGAGTTCGACCTTTGTGTCTTCCTAGGATATATTCTATTTTCTTTTTTGAATAATTGATATTTACAAATTAATGTTGATATTTGTCTTCAGGTAGTTTTCTGATTCTTTTCTATCAGAGTAATAGTCTCAAAAATTTAATCTATGTAATTTTTAACTGTTTGTCTTTAAAAGCATACTTTACTTCTCTTTTACAAAATTACATTTGATGTGGAATTTTAAAATGTCAATTTATTATTCACTTTTACTTCATAATACTAAAAAATATAATAAGCAGTTTGATATACTGGAAAGAGCTCTGAATTGGAAACCAAGAATTGTGTCCACTATTAAAGTGGTTGTTACCTTGAGGTCACCCTGAAAAACTCAATTTCCTTGTTTGTAAAAAAGGGAAATAATAATTCTATTTGCGTAGTTTGTTGGGGGATCAATTTGGATAATGGGCTTAATGTAAATGCTCAAAAATCTTAGCTAAAGTTGTTATGTACCTTGGTTAATTAAAATCTATGCTATTTTATCTGAAAATGTTTTCTGCAATTTGGATTCTGTAACTTGTTCCATCATGACCCTCCAATATAGATAGCACTATGATGTGCTCATATAACTTTAAGAGAAAATGCTGGATCTAAGTTTTCAACCACTTCCCTGCCTGCTGCTATCAGCACCATAGTGTTGATGCTTTGCATTAACACTGTGAAGGGAATTTATGACAGCAATTAATTCTGTGTTGCTTATATTAGAGCTGGTTATCTCAATTCTTCCTGGTGGGAGGTGTGTCCCCTGCCATTTTTTGGCTCATGGTCCACAGCTTTAAATTATGTGGAGGAGAAAATTATTATAAATGACTCTTTCCTGTGGTGTCCCTTACATTTCTTCTTCTAGCAGAGTCTCTTAGATTTTCTCATCGTTTCTCTTTGTTTTGCAGTCCAGTAGATTTGTTTCATTCAGTGGTCAAATTGCAAAGTGATTCTGTTAGGTATCATTAGCCTATGGCTTATAGTTTAGTTTGTTTTTAGGGAAGAAATTTTAATTGGTCATACTTTTACTGAACAAGTTTCTCTCTATTTATTTTTTAAAGATTTATTTATTTATTTATTTCCCCCCTTCCCCTCCTCCTACCACACTGTTTTTGCTGTCTGTGTTGTCTTTTCTTCTCATTTTCTTTCCTCTAGGATTCACCAGGATTTGATCTTAGAGACCTCTGATGGGAAGAGAGACTCCTGTCAGGTGTGCCACCACAGTTCCTGGTCTCTGCTGTGCTTCACCTTGACTCTCCCCTTGTCTCTCTTTTCATGCATCATCATCTTGCTGCGTGGGGCACTGGTGCAGGGCACTGGCTCACCGTGTGGACACTTGCGTGGGCACTGGCTTGCCTCATGGGCACGTTTTCTTTTCCTCTTTTTCACTGAGAGGTCCCAGGAATCGAACATAGGTCCTCCCATATGGTAGGTGGAAGTTCTATCAGTTGAGCCATCTCCACTTCCCACAAGTTTCTTTTTAGATGTGAAGAGAAAGTTATAGGGTTTTTACATATAATAATAATATATATATTTGGGGAAGAATTGCACATAAATATTTGAGAGAAGTTTGGTGGGGGGAATCTATAAGGGTAAAATTCAGGATGAAAATATAGTCCTTCCAACTTCCCTTTTTGTTGGTTGTGAATAACTGATATTGTATACCATATTTTAGACATGCTTAGGCATATAAACCAAATTTATAGAATTTTTAGTTTATATTCTTATGATAACATTTTGATTTATCAATTTTCTGCCTATTATGTGTCTGCTGAGCCTGAAAGGCACTTTTAAGCTATGTAGTAATAATAATTTAAAAGCCACATAAACATGGGCCCCAGAGGTGGGCTTTTTCTAGAAATAACTTGAATAGCTATAGTGGCTATAAACAATTTTCTTATGGATACCTGATGATCTCTACTTTTTTTTTTTCCAATTAGTAATCAGATTCCTATTTGACTTAAATCCTAGACATTTAGAATAATTATAATATATGGATATTATAATGCAACAGTTGTTTGGGTCATACTGAACAAAATGACCTTAGCAAGTATAATGAAGACTACTTTGAGATTTTGGAGAGTTACTCCTTCCTTGCAAGGAGGTAACTCTAGACAGGCACTGTGTAGCCTATCACTGATTTCCTAGGGCATATTTCAAGCTAATATTCCCTTATAGATAACCCATGCACTTTCATTTTATGAAAGATTTTCTGTAGTTTCAATATCGATGTGGGGGGCTATTTGACAACAATGATCCATCTTCATGCTGATTTAGCTAATAAGTGTCCTGTTGCAGGTCAGAACTTTAAAGGAGGATAGGTAGGTTGGGTGGAGGTTTTGGAATGAGGTCTGAGAAAATGCTTAACTTCTGTGAGAAATTTATATATTTTTGGTCAAACTTGAACAAAGAAAAATGGAATTTATGGTTAGTTTTGGAATTAACATTATGTGGAATTTATATTAATGAAATGGTCAGGTTCTATAAAGTATTTCAAATCAGTCATATAATTGGTAAGTAAGAGACACTATTTCCTATTGTTATGATGATAAGTTTTAGTCATAATAAATATAAATCACTTATATTTCGTTTACCATCACATTTTTCAAAACATATACCAAGACCACTGGGATTGGAGTATATGTCTTTTCTCTTTTTTTTTTTTTTCCCTACAATATTTTAAGATGTTCCCCAATGTCTTGTTCATAGAAAATGTACCCCTCTGTTTTTCTCTTTCTTTTGCTCATTTCCCAGTTGGTTCAGGTTTAACGAAGGCCTTCAATACAATTCAAACAAGTATTGGATGTCAAATTTTAAGTTAAAAGAACTTGAAGAAGGCCAATTTTGGCATCTGAAGAGAGAGAGAGTAGGAAGAATGGGATGTTAGAATAACAGAAAGGGATGAACATGGAGGCGGGTGGGGAGCCTGAGACCTGTGGATGGTTTAAGGGCTTAGAGACGTGAAAGGAAAGATTTCTGCTCAGAAGAATTTCCAAATATTTGAACAGTGCTGAACCTAAATAAATGAAATGAAATTCAATGTCTGGATATGAAAAGTATGAATTCCCCGTGCTTTAGTTCAGAGCCTCCCAAATAAGTTGTATATTTTAGAAGTACCATCCTGACAGTGCATGATAATTTGGATGTTCAGAATAAGAAGTAACATGACAAACCCTATTTATAAGTATTTTATTTTTTATTTGGAAGTTGACTATAAAATTACCATGGACTGATATTGTACATTACAGTTTTAGAGTGCTTTTTTTATGCCTTTCTTCTTTAGATTCTCACAATGATGTGAAGACATGAGCAGGTCAGGTGATACTATTTCCATTTTGTATATGATTTAAATATTCATATACAGAGTGCACCCAGGAGGCCACACTGATATTAAAGCTGGAAACTGCTGCTGAATGCATGTTCATCAAGAGGTTCTAGGTATCTACAGGGATTTAGGGAACCTCAAAAATTAAATTATAATGGTTCAAGTGTTTCTTTGGCTTCGAATATTCCCTTTGTCTTCTTTGTAATTTCTGAAAGAATATTTCTGGGATTTAAGCAAATTTGAGAAACTCGTTCTTGCATAAGTGGACTTTAGACAGATGGAGAAGGCCCTCCTTGTCCACTCTGAGACAGTGGGCAGATGGTTGGAACCATAGGAGGAACCAGGAAGCCATTATTTTCTATTGCGTTCATTAGAATAAAAGCCACATAAAGCTTGCCATCTCATGGCCCTGTTTTGGTAGCATTTCACATTGAAGGAAACAACATAGTAGAATCCAAAATAATTGAAAAGAAATTTAACTCTTTACTGCTGTTCTTATCAAACAGCCAAAGGGGAATAATTGCATAGCACACAGTAAAGTTTTCTTAAATAATTTCCTCATCTCTCTCATTTATAGGCTTTCCCATATGTGATAATTATACAATTTATCTCTTCTCATTCCGCTCTGATTTCTCAGACAGCTTTTTCTTTAACCTAGGTCATATATTCTATATTTGACCCTGTATTTCTTCCCTTTCCTCTCAGGGTCAGTTTTATTAAATAGATCTACCTGGCCTCGGGGACCTTCTTCAGTGTTACTGCTACCCAGGATTCTGAGTCTCTGTAATGTGGGAGGATCTGGGAATTCATCAAACAAACAAGAACCTATTTGCTCAGAAGGGTGAAGTATATGAGTAGTAGAGATCCAGAAGATCACGACTCAATGTTTCTTTTATTCCTAGAATAAAATAAAATAATAAAATAATATATTGACTACATTATGTGAATGAAGAATGTCATACTGGATAGTTGTTTATTAGCTTACATAAACATATATATTTTAAAGTTTCAGAGAAATTACTCAAACATCTTAGTACCAAGGATAATTGTATTTCTCCTAAGCAATGAGAAAAATACCTTTGGTATTGTAAACTCCTGTATATATAAATTCTTTTTCAGTTTGGCTACTAGAAAGAATAGAGCAAAATTTGTTTCCTACCACAGCGATTTATAGTTCACTTTGTCTTCACCTGTATTTTGTCCTTTTAACCAACTTTAGATTTATGCTAATTTGTATTTTGTGTTTCCTAATAACCCACTCTATATCCTTTCTACTACATGATGAAGTATAAATATATATGTGTAATGACAAGGAGCTTACACAAGTGCAGATTTACCTTACTTCTGTAGGATTTAGTGGTACAAACAGTAAGGAATCAGTTAGTGGTCCTTCGTATAAGAGCACTAATCCTGACTTAGAAATAAATCAGGAAAGATTGTTCTGACATTAGGTGGAACAGAATTTCTCTAGCAGGTTAAAAACAAACTACTTACTATTTTTTTCCTCTATGTTGCATACATCTCAAATTCTAGTGAAGATCACTGTTCAAGGTTAGAAATGACTCATTTTGTTTTATTCCTCATATACACTGCTTTTCATGCTGCTACCAAATAGAAATGTAGTAAATGTTTACTAGCTGATTATATATTTGAGCTTATTATTGACTGGTCATACCAAATGAGTGTGGCATAGCTCTAGTATGGCTAGTGAGGTTAAGTGGAATGTGAACTCCTTAAAATTCAAGGACAATATGTTAGCTTTGATTCTGACACTATACTATCTTTAATCAGTCTTGGGTAATAAATAATTGATCAGTTTGTGCTTGTCATAAGACCACATTTTATAGTAGTGAGAATATTAATTTGCAGTTAGGTAAATGTGTTAAATTCCCAAATCTACGCCTTATCAGTGTGACCTAACCTTATTGAGCTGTAGTTTCCTGAGCCATAGATGGATGTGATAATTTGTTCCTAGGACTGTTGTGAGGATTAAACAATGCATATAAAGCATCATTTATATTGCCTGGTGTTGGGTAGGTCCTGAACAAATTAGCTTCTTTCACCTCCCTGTTGAATATATGAATGAAGAAATGAATGAGAACATGATACCACCTCTTTTAAAGACTTAGTCTAAACAAATCATCTAGTACTTCAACATTTAGGTCAATTCGTTTTTGTTTTTTTAAAAATTTGAGGTGAAATTTACATAACATATAATTAATTAAAACGAAAGCATTTCCATCACTCCAAAATAAAACCTGTACCCATTAAGCAAGTTAAAACATTTCCAGCACTCAAAAATAAACCCCATACCCATTAAGCAGGTTCTCTCCATTCTCCCCTAGACACCATTCCCTCCCACCGCTCCCCTGGTCCCTGGCAGTCACCAATCTGTATTCTGTCTTTATGGATTTACCTATGCTAGATATTGTATATAAATAGAGTCACACAATTTGTGGCAGGGTTTTTGTTGTTGTTGTTGTTGGCCTGGTTTCCTTTCACTTAGCATAATATTTTTGAGGTTCAGCCATGTTATAGCATGGATCAGTGCTTCATTCCTTTCTATGGCTAAATAATATTCTGTTGTATATATGTATCATAATTTGTTTATCCAATTATCTTGTTGATGATCAGTTGGGTGGTTGGTTTACACTTTTGGCTGTATTGAATAGTGCTGCTGTGAATATGTATGTACATGTATTTGAGTACCTGTTTTCAATTCTTTTGGATATATACCTAGGAGTAGAATTACTGGATCATATAGTAGTTCTATGTTTACATTTTTGAGGAACCGCCAAACTGTTTTCTACAGTGGGTGAACCATTTTACATTTCCATGAGCAATGTATGAGGGTTCCAGTTTCTCCACATCCCCATGCTTATTATTTTCCTTTTTAAAAATTACAGCTATCCTAGCAGGTATGAAGTGATATCTCATTGTTGTTGTGGTTTGTATTTCCCTGAAGACGCTGATGTCGAACATGTTCTCAAGGGCTTTTTGGCCATTTGTATAGTTTCTTTGGAGAAATGTCTATTCAAATTCTTTACTCATTTTAATATTGAGTTGTTTATCTTTTTGTTGTTGGGCAGGAACTTTGTTTTAAATAAGAGAGATTAAATTTATTAGGAACATAATAGTAAGATTAAGAAAGTAAAACAATTCCAAGACTTAAAAAGTTCATGCTTTTGCTATTTCATTGCTGTCTCCTTATGAGGACATATATAT
Source organism: Dasypus novemcinctus (assembly GCF_030445035.2). Classification (NCBI taxonomy): domain Eukaryota; kingdom Metazoa; phylum Chordata; class Mammalia; order Cingulata; family Dasypodidae; genus Dasypus; species Dasypus novemcinctus. Next base: position 76,367,158 of record NC_080678.1, on the reverse strand, counting down.
ATATATATATATATATATATATACACACACACATACATACACACACATACACAAAATACATAAATAATATAAAACAAATGTGTTTGCTTTTAGCAGATGATGATAGTGATTTTGCTGGAAAGATCACGGCTAAGCCTCTTAATTATAGTAGTTCTAGAACCTGAGATTTTCTGATATACTTTCTATCACTTGCCTTCATGAATTGGTTTTTGGTATATTCTTTTAATTTTAATTCTACTTATATATGCATTTTTATCATGCATTCATTGCCTTAAGTCTTTTAAAAAATTGATGAGATAATGTATAAGTAAAATAAATTTAATTTCATAAAAAATACCTTAAGTCTGCCTTGTGATCTCTGTGCACAATTAACAGAATTTAGTGCTTTGGATTCTGTACTGGCAGGGATTCTTGGCCTATAGAAATTATTGTGCTGTTCATAGTAGACATTTCAAGAATTAACTAGACACACAACCTGGAAAACTTGAGAGACTTGGGTAGCTGATGAAAACTCCGTTTTAAAACTATGTTTAGCTTAAACGTATTAAAATGTTGGTGTGAAAGAAACTAATACTGGCTTCTGATGAACCATTGGTGGGACAGCTTCTGTGGACAAAGGCTTTTTGATGTCTAATTGTCATTGGACATCAAAAACCTTGCAATGTACACATAAAGATGAGTGGATAAGCTCACTTCAGGTTGGAAAGCTTGTTCCTGTTAATCCTACCAGAAATAAAAGAATGTAGGGCCCTGATTGATGGACAGGATGTGAACATGCCAAAAAGGGCTAAAGATAGCTCTTCTGAGTGTTTCAAATTTTAGAGAGCACCCAATGCGGTCAGTTTCTTCTTTGAAACTGCTTGTGTGAAAGTGGTGAAGCCATAGAACTCCATACCCTAGGTTGCATATGCAAGCTCCATGGCACAAAGTCCATGGGTAACAGAGACTTCTTCAAAGTGGGGAGGGGATAGGTATGCAGTGAAGACGGTATGTTTAGCTAATGCTTTGTGTCTGATCTTCCAATTAAACTTTTAATTTTTAGAGCTACTTAAAGTAGCTGTTGACATTGCTTTATTGGAAAGAATTACAACACACAGAGGAAAGAAAACAAACCTCAAGAATTATTAAAATTCTTTATATAATTTTCAGAAGGCTGTGAAACAAAGTATCTAGTTCTTGATATGGGACACAAAATAGAGTCCTTTGGATTAGAGTATGTAGGACGTTAATGCATACTGGAAAGATCAGGAAATTGAATTTCCAGACCAGGTTTTGCCATTACTCTGTGACCATAGGCAAGTCTGGGTTTGTGTCCTCTTGCAGATTGTCTAGCTTTGAAATCTAAACATTTGTGGATTCCTTTATTCTATTACACAGACATTTCCCCTTAAATTTTCAGTGTTTTTATGGACAAGAAGTTGAAATACTTAAAATACTTTAGAGACCTCCAGTTCATATCAGTGAAATATCCTAAAATAAGGTAGGAATTAATTCCTTCATGAAATAGTGAGTTCTTGCTTCTGTGAGGTATTCAAGCAGAGGAGAGATACTCAGAATTGTGGTAAAGGGACTTGAGATCAGGCTAACAGATTTTTACTTGTTTCCTCAATACTGAGGTTTTATGATTCTAATTCTTGGTGTGATTCCTCTTAGTGCTCTGTGTTAATCCGCTTGAGTCTCTAAAAAGTTGCAGAAGAAAAAAAGAGAAATATGAACATAGAAGCAGCCTCTTAAAGATTCTTCTGAAGATCAGAAATGGGAAAATGACTGTAGCGGTTGAATATTATTGATGAATTCCAAAAAGAAATATTGGGTTATGTTTGTAAATGGATCTTTTCCTCTGGGCATATGAGATTATATTGGATCTATAGGTTTACTTGATTAAGTAATTATGTAAACCTCTTGTACTAGTAGGGCATTGAGTCCCCATCCTTTGGTGGGTGGGGACTTGTAGATAAAAGGCATGGCAAAGGACAGAGTTGAGGGTTTTTGATGTTGGAGTTTTGATGTTGGAGTTTGATGCTGAAGACTTAAGCTGGAGCCCTGGGAAGTCAGCACGCAGAGAATAGAGAGAGAAGCCAGCCCCTGGAAGAAAGGAACCTTGAACCCAGAGAAAAGCCAGCCCCAGGAATGTAGGAACCCAGGAAGCCTGAACCCTCACAGATGTCAGCAGTCATCTTGCTCCAAATAGACTTTGGTGAGGGAAGTAACTTATTTGCTTTATGGCCTGGTATCTGTGAGCTCCTACCCCAAATAAATACCCTTTATAAAACCCCAATTTCTGATATTTTGCATCAGCACCCCTTTTGGCTGACTAATACAGTGACTCTTGTTCCAGTAGTTGTTTTATCACTTATCCAAATTATACCAATTCTCTAAGACCAGATTCTGGCTTCCAAGTCTTCATGAAGCTCTTTGCATATATTCCATACTATCTTTGTCTTCCTGCTCGCCCTTTGCATTCATAAATAAATGTTAAAACATCTGTACCTATAATATATATGCCATTAAACTTCCCTTTGTTATAAAAATATTGATCCTTATTATTTCATAAGCATGACAGGGTTCCCCCCCACACATTGCCTAAGATATTATGTATACTAACTCAATGAATATTTGTTGAATTAACTTTTATGTGTAGCTGATGAGAGGGGCTACTTTTGCAGCTCTGCCTCTTGGAAGATTACAGTTAATATCCTGGCATATTCTTTTATTCATTAAATAATCTTTTGCAAGAAGATTCTACTTGGCTTTCTTTTTCATTCTGTCTCAGAGGTTACAGTATGGTCTCTCTTTTTGAATTTTTAAGTAGAGTAAATAAATTCATATTACTCACATTGTACATTAGATTTCTTAGACTTGAGAACTTTATCTGGTATGTTTTGAAAGAAAATATATTCTTTCAGAAATCAGATCCTAAAACCTCTCAGAGTCCTACTGCTTTGTCTTTAACACAATACCAAAAGAACATTACTTTATATAGAAGTCAGCTTAATTTGATAATTGGCATATTGCCTGATTAATTATATTGTTCTCTTTGTTCTGCAGATTAAGTCTGTGTTCCACAAAGGATTTAGGATTTTTACCTTACTATATTCTGATTGTTTAATTGGGTCTGTGTTTCTCATTTTGATGATCTAGCTCGAATTGAGTTCACATCTGTCGCATATTGGCCTATTAAAAAGGGACCAGTAGTCTTTAAAATCTGAACCTTTGCTTGTTTTTCCTTTGGGAGAAGTAGGTTTTGATTTTATATACTGTTGGAGATTTCATGCTTTCCATCTCCCAATTGAAATATGACATCTTCTGTCATCTTTGTTGAGCACCTACCTTTTCTCCCCACAAGTACAGTGGGCAGATGGAAGCTCACTAAACAACTTTTGAGGGAGTGACTGGAGCTGGGAGCTGCAGGGACAAAAAGATGGAAAGGAAGGGGTGGTTGTTTTGCTTCTCTTTTCCAGAGTGGGCACAGAGCAGAGATGCAGACTCCTTGGCAGAAATCTTCACTGATAGTATCCCTAAGAAGTGTTTATAAACTGAAAATATTAATGCAAATAAGTCAGGAAAAAAATAGACTTGTTCTTAGGGCTCTTGGAAAGACCATGACTTCTGAGCTGGCAGATAGGTCTTTACGTAAGTGCTTCTGAGTGACTGGTGGTGGCTGTACGTGGCACTGTGCTTAGGCCTGTCCTGGGTACCACTGCTGGATGCAGGGCTATGATGGGTTATATTTAGTGAGTGAGGGAAGAAGGATTGAATATTTGTTTGCTCTGCTGTAATTAGGAATTTCTGTCATCTTTGGAAAATTGCTTTTTCTTGAGCATAAACCCATACATACCTGTTCACACTTTTGGGGGGGTATAAAGTCAGAGCTGAGAAAGGACTTCCACCTCATATCAGTGGCCTCACCTGCATCCATGAACATCATTTATTGTTTCATGTGAACTAATCTTCTGGCCTCTGAGCCCTTTCCACTTCCTGTGTTGGCTTCTTGCATTCTGAATTTGGCTTGTCCTCTAAGGCTTTCATTTCTTCCTGAGGTATTAAGCTACCTTTAGATTTGGATCTCTTGCCTGGAGATGAGGTCCTTTGAGGTCTCTTTCTGAATTAATAGATGACTAATGGATTCAACTCAAGGCCAGTAGATTCAAATCATCTAGCTTGTCTTGTCCTACTTGGTGGCCTTCAAGTTCTTGTGCAATACTTCTTGTCCATCTGGGTTTTTCCAGAGCCTTTTGGTGAGACTCTCTTGACTCCAGAATGCCAGTGGTCTTCACATTTTCTTCCTAATTTCTCAGAGACAGATCTCAGTTCTTATGATCATGTATGGCACATGATTCTAAATTTTTTTAGGATCCTAGACTATCAGTGGATATTTTTAGCCATCTCTATTCATACTAACGCATTTACACCATTTATATGGTTTACATAATGACAGATTACTTGCTTTTGGTAGGTTTGGAGTTTTATTTTATGTTCACATATCATTCTTTGATATTTATAGATATTTTTAGTTCTTTTATCTACTGCAGGCTATGTTCAAGAGTCTTGTTTGTATTTATTCATATTATCTTTCTGTGATATTTTTCAGTTTATAAACATTCTTGAAGATAAGAACATGTAGATATCACATCATCTTGTGAGTTAGGCAAGGCAGGCTGTATTGTCTGTTTTATAGATGATGAGATGGGGTTAACTGATTTTCCTAAGCTGGGTACTAGAACTGAAACACAAGGATTCTGACTCCCAGATCTATGCTCTTTTCATTATACACTGTGGCCCTTGAATAAAAGAACAGAATTATACTAAGTAGCTATTTTATAACAATGTAATACTCTTTTTTTTTTTTGAGGTACCAGGGCTGGGAAGTGTATGTGGGAAGCCAGTGCTCAACCACTGAGCTATGCTGGTTTGTCTGAGTTGGTGTTTTTTTTTTTAAATGTTACATTAAAAAACATAAGAGGGAAACGGACTTTGGCCCAGTGGTTAGGGCGTCCGTCTACCATATGGGAGGTCTGCGGTTCAAACCCCGGGCCTCCTTGACCCGTGTGGAGCTGGCCATGTGCAGCGCTGATGCGCGCAAGGAGTGCCGTGCCACGCAAGGGTGTCCCCCGCGTGGGGGAGCCCCACGCACCAGGAGTGCGCCTGTGAGGAGAGCCACCCAGCGTGAAAAGAAAGAGCAGCCTGCCCAGGAATGGCGCCGCCCACACTTCCCGTGCCTCTGATGACAACAGAAGCGGACAAAGAAACAACACGCAGCAAATAGACACCAAGAACAGACAACCAGGGGAGGGAGGGAAATTAAATAAATAAATCTTTAAAAAACAAACAAACAAACAAAAAAAAAACATAAGAGGTTCCCATATACCTCAATCTCCACCCCACCCCCATTTTTAAATTTGTATGTTTTTGAAGATACATAGATCACAAAAAATGCTACATTAGAAAATATAAGAGGTTCCCACACACCCCACAGCCTCCCCCCCCCCCCCACTCTTCCCACATCAACAACCTCTCATCATTGTGGCACATTCATTGCATTTGGTGACTACATTTTGGAGCACTGCTGCACCACATGGATAATAGTTTACATTGTAGTTTACACTCTCCCTAGTCCATTCAGTGGATTATGGCAGGATATATAATGTCCAGCTTCTGTCCCTGCAATATCATTTAGGACAACTCCAAGTCCTGAAAATGCCCCCACATCACATCTCTTCTTCCCTCTTCCTGCCCTCAGCAACTACTGTGGCCAGTTTTTCCACATGAATGCTACAATTTCTTCCTTTACTAGTTACAATTGTTCTGTAGTAATATATCAGTAAGTGCACTCTAATCCATATTTTATTCTTCCATCCTGAGGCCCCTGGATTGGTGATGTCCACTCCACTCTAAATTGAGAGGGGGCTTAGATTCCACATGGATGCTGGATGCAATTCTCCTGCTTGCAGTTGTAGGCACTATTGGTTCCCTGGTGTGGTGGTTGACCATGTTTACCTCCCTGTTAGCTGACCTGGGTAAGTCCAGTGAACCAGAGGGTAGGAGTTGCAACTCAGCTGAGGCTCAGGGCCCAGCTGGCACATGGACAGTCCAGAGATTCAAGTCTCTTGAGTATACACAAACCCTAGTGCCAACCACAGGTTCAGTAAAAGTCACAGAAGAGACATGCAAAGAAAGGTCACATCTGAGGCCAACTCCACCACACTCAGGAACACAAATTCCAAAGTACAGCTAGTTGACATGGTACTGAACTCCAGAGCCATCTGCCATGACTGTAGGACCTGTGTGTCTCCGTAGCCCTCAGGAGCACCAGCACCTGGGTAGTATCTCCTTTGGCTGTCTTTGGAATCCTGCTGAGTTGGTGTTTTTTCTTGCTTTTTTTTTTTTTTAAAGAGGTACTGGGGATTGACCACAGGACCTTGTATATGGGAAGCAGGTACTTAACCACTTGAACTACATCCACTCCCTAATTTTATTTTAAAATGTATGTAGTGATTGTTTTCCATAAAAGGTCAATTTTTATATTTAGAAGCACTGGATATAGCTTTTTAGGTCTCTTTTAAATAGTTTATACATAGTTGGGTGTATAAATACAGAAAAGAAGCCCTGCATTTGTCACTGTGGAAAAATGCCAGCTGAACATGGCTAATGGGAATAGAAATGCATCAGGTGCCCAATATCTAATGTGTTTCATAATGGCTCAGTTGCCTATTCAAATCCACAATGTCCTAATAAATTGCCCTTATATCTTATTTAGTATGGTAGTACCTAATAAAATTTTAAAGGGCATAAAGTAATCTAAAAATAAGCTATTTTTGTTGAAATGAGAATAGTTTAAACCAAACTTAAATTTTAGAAAAGTCTTAATTTTCAGCAATCCTCAAAAATTTGAGTCACTGATCCCAAATTTTCCAGAACTTGTTCTTCAATCAATTTTTGAAAAAATTCTAAAGAAGATTTTATTTGGAAGGTATTAAGATGAGAAAATCAAATTTATAATATGAAATTATTTTGACTATAGCATTTCCCTAAACTGAAAAGACCAGGGAGACTTCAAATTAGTTCCAATTTTTTCCTATTATGACAAATTTTCTTCTTGCTGACACCTTATTATCTCCTTCTTAATAGATACCTTCTTTCTTCTCCCTACTTGCTTTTATATATACATTTTAGCCTTCTAAATTCATAAGTTTTTCTTTTCAGCAGCAATCTTGGAGGTGTTGGATCTTTTTGATCCATTTGAAAATCTGAATATATTGCATCTACTGGGGCTTACATAAAGTTCAGCAGGGTCCACAATGTTTATGTACCAAACAGAAATCCAAATTAAAGTGTGCTAGACTGGTTGTGATATGTGCTTCCCTAGAGAAAGAGTGCTCTTTTATCTACACACTGGATTGCAAACATGCCTCTTTCATTTTAAGTATAAGTCAAAACGTCTTGAATTTATACCACCAGCTTGGGCAGCTCTGTACAGATTCAAAAGACATCATACCTTTGGGCTCCACCATATATCTCTGAGCTTGGAAGTATATTGAATTTCCCTTATCAATGCTGTAATATCTTTGAAGGACCTCAGCGGGTTAGTCAGGAATAACTTTTCTTGCCAGCAACTGATTGTTCGTTATAGTTAAACTACTTTCTCAAGTTTTCCTTGACAGGGTTTCCAAGATTTTTCACAGTTAGTCTCTGATGATTAGCTTTTTAGTTTGTCTCTCACTCAATTATGAAAGAACGGTTCTAGGCTGACCAGTTTCTTTTGTTTGCTCCTTAACTTAATATCTATCCATAAGTACAGCACAAAGCAGAATGCATAACACAGTGGTTCAGTTAAAGAAGCAAGCACCCCATTTCAAATTATGTTGAGTACACAGTGCCTTGTGAGCTGTAAGAATTAGATTTTAAGTCCTTATGAATCTCCTCTTTCATCTCTACTGAGGAAGAAATCCCAGGACACAGCTATCTGATAAGTACCTGTTTATTAATTATTATTCATCATAATTTGTATGAGACGAATTGACACAAAGGGGAGGCATTGTTAAATAATTAACTTCAAATGAATTTCCAATTCCATCCTCTCTTGCTAGACTACACTATAGAGTCTGAGAAAGCTAAGTGCTCACTTGCCCAGTTTCCCTTCCTGGTAGTGAGGGCCAAATGATTTTCCCAACCTCCCATGAAGGTGCCTCTACTTACTGAGATGTTAGGTTTACTTTCCTAATGAAAGGCACAAATGTAACTGGTGCTATTGCTTTCTGTGCCCTCTCTACCTTCTTCTGTGAATGTGGAGGTGATGACTATACTTGTAGCAGCCATCTTGTACCTTGAGACTATGAGCCCTTGAAATTGTTGTGCTATGTATGAGTGGGCACCCTTAAGAATTTGTTCTGAGAAAAATAAATTACCATCTTGAAAGTTTCAGCTTTTCCTTTTTTTTTTTTTTTGCCAAAAGCATTACTAATTAATATATAATAGTCAGTGATAACCCTCAATGAAATAGAGAAGTATTTTTTTTACTAGGACAGTGTCTCTGAACCTTGACACTACTGGCGCTTAGTTTTGGTTAATTCTTTGTTGGGTATCATCTGTCTCTTGCATTGTAGGATTTTTTTGCTGCAACTCTGGCCTCTTGTTAGATGGTAATAGCATTCCAGGTGTGACAATCAGAAATGTCTCCAGATATTGCCAGAGATTAGTAGAGGAAGAGTAGGCATCATCTAGTTCCAACTCCTATGTTTTACCATGAACAAACTTCTCACACTGCTAGTTATTTTATATAAATGGAATCATATGATATATATTCTTTTTTTGTCTGGCTTCTTTTACTCAGCATAATTATTTTAAGATTCATCCTTTTTGTTATGTGTATCAATAGATTTTAAAAATATGTATAGCTTAGTAGTATTCCACTGTATGCATACCAAACAGTGATTTGTTTATCCATTCCTCTGTTGATGGATACTTTTTCCCCCCCAAGTGTTTGGCTATTACAAATAAAAATGCTATGAATATTCATGTGTAAGTCTTTAAACATATAGTTTCATTTCTCTTGGGTAAATAAATACCTATGAGTGGAATGACTGAGTGGTATAATAGATATATGTTTAACTTTTTAAGAAACTGCCAAACCATTTTTCTAAGTAATTGTATCATTTTATAATTCCACTGCTGTATGTGAAAGATTCAGCCCACAATCTCATCAACACTTGGTATGGCCAGTCTCTTTTATTTTGGCCATTCTAATTAATGCATTTTAGTGGTATTTCATTTTGGTTTTAATTTCTATTTCCCTAATGACTAAAAATATTTCTTTTCATGTGTTTATTTTCCATGTGTATATCTTTTTTTCTCAAATCTTTTGCTCATTTTAAAAATGGAGTTGTTTGTCTTTTTGCCATTGAATTGTAAAAGTCCTTTATATAATATGCATACAAGTCCTTTGTGGGATACATTTTTTGCAAATATTTTCTTCCAGTCTTTGGTATTCCTTTTCATGTTTATAATAATGTCTTTTGAAGACCAAAACTTTTTAGCGTTGATGAAGTCTAGATTATTTTCTTTTGTTGTTTCTTTTTATAGTTTTGCATTCTATTTAAGAAAATTCTGCCATAACCAATATAACTATTATTTTCTTCTGTGTTTTCTTCTAGGATTTTTCAAGTGTTAGCTCTTATGTTTAGGTCTATGATCCAATTTGAGGGTTTTTTTTTTTTTTTGTGTGTGTGTGTGTATTATGTGAAATAAGGGTTGAGATTCATTCTTCTTCTTTTCTTTTGCATGATTATCTAAATGTTCCAGTACCATTTGTTGAAAAGTTGTTCCTTTCCCCATTGAATTGCCTTGTACCTTTATTGAAAATTAATTGTCCACATATGTATGGATATATTTCTGTTCTCTCTATTCTATTCCATTTGTTTATATGTCTATCTTCAACCCAGTAAACTTTGTCTTGGTTACTAAGGCTTGATAAGTATTGAAATTAGGTAGTCTTAGTCCTTGAACTTTGTTGTTCTTTTCTGACATTGTTTTGGCTATTCTTTTTTTTTGTTTAATGTGTGGTGGTCTATACCTCTCTCTCCCCTATTGAATATTGTTTTATATTCATAGGAACTTTGGCTCAGCTACTTTATTTGAAGAAGGAAATAATAATATCAACAACAAATCTCCTAAACCAGCTATTGTGTTTTCACTTGTGTTGTTGCATTTTCTTAGTTTAGATCTTTCAATGTTCTTATTGTTTTTATTTTAATATTTTATCTAATTTTTGCTGTTGAAAATTGTGCCTTTTATGTCATTATATTGTATACAAAAAGCCTGTTGTATATAATATGAATAAATATGTACATTACTACCTTACTGGATTTTCATATAATTTATAGTTTTTTTTCCAGTTGATTTTCTTGAATTTTCCAGATACATAATATCTTCTGGGAGATATAATAGCATATTTGAGGCTAAAGAAAATTATCCGATGGAGAGAAAAATATTGTTAGTACGTGAGAGGAGAAAGCAATGTATTTAAGAAGGTAAAGTGAGTTAGAAATGAGTGCTCATGTGGAGGGGTCATCTTAGATAAGAATTTAGCTTATCTGTACTTGAATGGAAGGCAGAGTACATGTGTTCTAGGTTGCTAGATATGGTGGTGTAAATATGGGGAAATATATTGCTTCAGAGTGAGGATGGTGGAGGAAATGTTGAAGGTGTCAAAGGAAACACAGCACTAAGTATAATTAAGCAGGCAAGGATGACTTTATTTACGGGCTGCTATAACAGAACTCAATCCCGTCAAAACAGAGGACAGCCTGCATTTCGAGGGCTGGGAGGGGGTTGGAGGAAAAGCCCTGGAAGATAGTTAAGGGGCTTGATCATTGGGAGGGATGAGGGATTTATTGAGTTTCATTTAGGATGGTTTGGTCCCAGTGGGTTGGGTGAGGGATTTACGGAGGTTGCGATTGGGACCACATGGCTGGTAATGTTTTCCTTTGAGATAATTAGGCCACCTGGAGTCTGTAAGGGCTGGGAGAGAGGGGGATGGAGATAACTAGTTAGAGCCTCTGGGAGCCTGAAGAGCATGAGGGTCAGGGTGGGAGGGAGATGGGAGGGGGAGGGGAAGTAGGGAGGGGGAGCAAGGAAGGGGATGAGATTGATATTAAGAATAGGGTGTGAAGTTGTTTTTTTCTCCTCTTGAAGTCTGAATTCTGTTACTTCCCTTGAAGTCCAAATTCTTTTTCTCTGCAAACCCACAGCTCTAAGATTGGTTTCAAGACAGTATGGGGGAGGGTATGGATGGAGGGTGTGAGGAGTAAAAGGAGAGTGAATTAACTGCAGCAATGTAGGATTGCTAGGAAGCACTGAAGTTTCATTGGAGTTCAATCATCATGAATTCAAAGTGAAACCAGTCAGCATGGCTGTGTGGTCTTTTTTTAAAGAATTACTTACCTACATTTATTTATTTATCACCCCCCCCCCCAGTTGTCTGCTTTCTGTGTCCATTCACTGTGTGTTCTTCTGTGACCTCTTCTATCAGCAGCACTGGGAATCTGTGTTTCTTTTTGTTGCGTTGTCTTGTTGTGTCAGCTGTCCGTGTGTGTGGCACCATTCCTGGGCAGGCTGCACTTTTGCACTGGGCGACTCTCCTTACCGGGCGCATTCCTTGCGCATCGGGCTCCCCTATGCAGGGCATCAGCACTGTGCATGGGCCAGCTCCACACAGGTCAAGGAGGCCCAGGTCTTGAACAGCAGACCTCCCATGTGGTAGGCGGACGCCCTATCCATTGGACCAAGTTCGCTTCCCATATTTTGTGGTCTTTTCAACCCACAGCTAGCTATTTGGATTCAGGTGTGTGGAAAGCTGTGTTTAATCAGTGTGTACGTTTTACTAGATGACTAAAATAAAGACAATACAATGGTGAAACTGAATGTAATGATAGACCATGGACTCTAAGCAGGTAAGGAGGCAGTGTAACCAGTATACAAGGAGGGTGAAAGACAGGAAAACCTTGGTAAGATTAAGAGTTGTTAATTCCAATATAGTTGAAACATTTTTGGGGTCAAGGTACTAGAGGGAGTGAGCTGGAAAGATGGGAGGAAATGTTTTGAAAATGGATACTTGGAGTCAAAGTCATGGAGTGAATGCTGATATTGGTAATGAAGAAGTCTAAATGATCATGAAATGGATAGAAGATAAGTTTACTGAAGTTTAAATGTTCAAGAATTTGAAGTTTGATGGTATGGGAAGATTCTGTTACGTAGAATTGACTGGCTTAGGCTGGATATGTAACAAGTGAAACAGTAATTGCAGTTTTCTAAGAGTGAAGGAGACTGACCTTGGGTCTGATATTAACTGCAGTGTTCAGTGGTAATTATGGTTTAATCTGATGACATGAGTTGTAATACTGGCTGTTTGGAAGGAAGTGGGAGGGGCAATGTCTAAGAATGAGGACAGTGGTAGTTAGAATACAGGAGAGCCGTCAGGCATTACTTGAGAAACTAGGGGAAGAGAGTTTTTAGTCAATAATGGGTTTTAGTTAGAGTGAAAATTTAGTTTAGAATAAAAGGGTTCAAGCAATATTCAGGAAGACTTTGAACATGTGGGGGACTTTATGATCTCCAGAGAGTTAGCTTAAGGGGATCTAACTTGAGCTGGGGATAAAGGGATAGGTGAGAGAGATTAAAGGATATTATATGGACCAGACAGAACTGGTGGTAAGGCACAACCCAGGAGCTTTAGGCTTCCTGTGGTGATGAAGAGCTTGCTGCAATTATTCTTGATTGTCGGTGTCCGGGGCTGTAGGTCTATGAGTGTTACGGAGAGGGAGAGAGAGTTCCTTGTCATGAAGATATAGAGCTTAAGGGCTAAATCCTTCGGAAGATGGTGTGGAGGCTGGAAGAAGGGCAGTGTGAATTGGAGAATGAGGGGGTCTGGAGTTCTTTCTTCAATATCAATTATATACATATACTATGAACCAATATGGTATGTACACAGTACAACATATATAATGAAGAATGAAATAAAGATATAGACATTTTTAAAAGGTTTGCTAATCATGGTGACTTTGCGCTGTCATTAGATAAAATCTTAAGACGCTTCATATACTTATGGTAGACTTTACTTTTAATGATGGTGCATGAAAATCCATATTTTAATAATATTAAAAGTATTGTTTTGCCTAACTTTTTGTTGGTTCAGATTAAATCACCTTTAAAAATTGTTGTTGGAGAACTCATCATAGTAACAGAGGTGACAGCACCGTCACTTTCTTATGCTGATATTATTAGCATTATTGTCAAGTCAGTGTTTTTTAAAAGGTATTTATTTTAAAATTTTGTACAGTTAGTGTAGATAAAACTAGGTATTGTAATTAATAAGTCCAGTTCACATGGCTACACAACTTCTGATACCTCACAATGTGTGAGGGCTTCATTATCAAATCTTCCTTTTACATACCAAATGGAATCTGTGAGTCTTGTTTACACTTGACATGGGGACAGGGAAGATGCTGTAGTAATCTGTTTATTAAATATCAGAAAATTTAACCTTTTTCCCCTAAAGATTTATTTATTTATTTATTTCTTCCCCCACTCTTATTTTCTCTCCTCTGTGTCTCTTTTTGTTGCGTCATATAGCTGCGCCAGCTCTCCGCGCAGGCCGGCACTTCTGCCTGGGCCAACACCCCCTGTGTGGGCCAGCACTCCTGCACAGGCCAGCATTCTGCATGGGCCAGCACTCCACATGGGCCAGTTTGCCTTGCACCAGGAAGCCCTGGGAATCGAACCCTTGACCTCCTATATGGTAGACAGAAGCCCAATCACTTGAGCCACATCTGTTTCCCTTTCCATTTTGTTTTGATAAAAATAAATCCAAATAGAATTTATGATATTTTCTTCTCACATCCCAAAGGCATGCTTTACTTCAGAGAGTGACAAGCTGGTCTTTGTTATTGTTGATTGAAGAAAAAAACAGGAATAAATAAATAAATGTTAGGCATAGGCTATCATTTGGAGAAGAACTGGATATTGATTTGGAAGGAGTAAAGATTTTTCATGGTAGGTTTATGGGTCTAGTATTTGCAAGGTCCTGTATAATCATTTACACATAGGTATAGGGTACAGTTCATTCCTTTTCAAATGAGAAATTGATACCTTAGGTTGTTATTAGTATGGACAGTTAATGTTGTCACCCTAATTTAAACATAAATTTTATCATAAAACATTTAAAATAAATTAAATTTATCACTATTATGTACAGTTTTGAAATGAAACAATATTTTTTTGCTCCATGTTTTTTTTCCTAGCCTAATTTTATAAGATTTCTCATTCATTAATATGCACACTTTGCTTGTATACAATTGCATTCCCTAGATGCATTGTTTTGTTTAATAAGTAACATAGTTGGTGAATATTAATTAGATTTTGGAATAGATATGTTTTTTATTGCTGAAGGGGACTTTTGGCTTCCTGCCACCTCAGAAACCTTTAAATCTACAAGCAATGAGATTTTTTTAACATCTCTATTTGTAGTTTTGTTTATTCTCCTCTTTAAAATATAAAAAAATATAAATGAATAATTCAGGCTCCACACAAAGAAATGGGCAATTCAACCTAGTTGTTTACAGCATTTATCCCTGCAAGTTTGAAGGTAGTTATCACTTTAGTTGATAGGTGCTCAGAAAAAAAGATGTTAAAAAGTAATGACCTAATGCATTTTCCTTAATTCAAGTTCTGCAGCAACTATGTAAGGTTGTTTTGGAAAGTGTGAGATGATATGTAGGTAATTGGTCCGTTCATCTCCCATGCACATTGGCAGTCTGGCTAGGTAGATCCATGTCCTTTACCTTTTTTTGGTTTACATTCTGCATTCTGCATTCAAGCAGGTATACAACGCTCAGGAAATAAGATTTTGGTAATGCTCCTAGTAATGATAGAATGTTTGTATTAGAAAATCTAGCCTCCTGTTGATTGTTATTGTAATATTGGAGGAAAGTCAGGATTGAGGCCAAGAGTGGAGGCAGTATGGCTGTTTGTTTAAAGACTTAATTGGAAATGAAAGGCTGCTAATATCCCCTTCAAAACTGAAGTTTATTTCTTCTCTGTTTTATGTTCATTTTAGTAGCCTCATTGATGGGGAGCAGACTGTGAGTCATTTTTCTAGTTAAAATACCTTTCTGTACACTCTAGTCTTCGGCAATGGCTCGGTAAATTCCTTAGAAATTATCTCATTCATTCATTTATGCACTGATTTACACATTCATTTAACAAATATTTATTGAGTTTCAAGCACTATGCTTGATGCTAGGAACATAAAAACAAATTTATCATCCTTGACCTCAAGCAGAGCAGTCTATCCCACCATCTAAAGCAGGGGTTCTTAACTTTTTTTTGTTCCATGGACCCCTTTCCAATCAGGTGAAAACCATGGACCGCTTGTGAGAGTAAACTGCACTATGTATTAATTAAATATATCTCACCCACACTAACATGTCCCCACAAGAATAAAATTTCTTCGAATTTAAATTCAAGCTCACAGATGCCTTGTTAAGACCCCTGATCTAAACCATTTTATTTTTGATACATATTAATTGATTTTAATTGTTTAATGTATATGTCCTGTTTTCTCAGCAACATAGTGATTTCCTTGGAACAATTCCCAATTATTTTGATCATGTTTTTTTCCCACCATTTTGCTTCTTAATGTTTTTGAATAATTTCTTGCTTGCTAATGGCCATGGTATTCACATTTGGAGTTAGTATCTTTGATGATTAGAATAAAAGGAGGGAGAAGGAAAGTACCACTGTTAGGGCTATTAGTTTCAAGAAAGGACTTGAAGACCCAGGAAATGGTGAGTTCTCTTATCACTGAAGAGGGCCAACTTCTATTTGCTTAAGCTAAAGTAAGAGAATTGGTGGAGATAGTAAACTGTAGCAGAAATAATGTGTTGGATTTATGTGTTAGCTCTGATCACCGCAAACATATAGAGGAAAGAGGTGTTTCATGTCTTTCCATCTTTACTTTTAGGCGGGTGGTTAGCTTGCGGTGACTTGGCTCGAACTCTAAGAGCACCTTTCTTTTTTCTTCTCTTTTTGCACAGAAGGATCTTAGATTTCAGTGAGAAAGAATTTACTGCTCAGTAATTTTCCACTTGCCAGAAAAGGAAACCCTTAGAGTACTAGTACTTTTTGCCTTGTGGAAATTTCATAACCTGGAGAATTGTCCTAAGTCAAGGAGACAGATACGTCAGTACAGGCATCCCATGCTCAGAGTTCTCAAAACTAATGGAGCGGACATTAAATATGGAGGAGTAGTCTCTTCAAACCATGTGGCTTTGTTTGTTCCTGCAGGTATTGCAGACATTCCTGAAGGCAGATTTTTGGGGATCCTGGATTATGGTTGATAACCTCTTTATTAGAGACCCAGACAATTAATTGCTTTTCCTTCTGCTCAGTCTTGTACCCTGAACATACTTCTATCATTTTTTTAAAAAGCGTGGACGTATATTTGCTCACATGCCTCTTTCTCTTGCTAGGCATCACATTCTTTAATGGCGAATGTTGAGTTCTTTTTCAACTCTATTTACCTAATGCCAAGCACTGTGCTTGACGTATAGTAAATACTTAATACAAGTTTGGTGAATTAAATTGCATTTTCCTTTTGATGATCTTTTTTCAGGAAATAGAATTTTAAGCCTGGATTCTGGTTGATATTAAATTATTCTCTCAAACAGAGTGCATTAAAATCTCAGCAGTTATCTTCCCAGGCCACCTCTTTTCTTCTTGTTAGGAAACTATATTTATCATAGTAAATAGCCCATTTAAGGTGGTTTATTCAGACTTTAGTGCCAAATTTAATATAACAGGAAGTCACAAATTCCCTTTTGGCCCAAAAGTACAAAGTATAACAGCTTCTCTCTGAGCAATAATTTACCCCATTTTATTCATGAAATGTATAAAAATCTATATACATTTTATAGCTATTCATAAGTGGTAAACAAAATTCTGGTCAACTCTTTATGCTTTTAATAAGCAAGTTTTTTATGCCTTTTCTATAATTTTTGAAAAATTATAGCTTAGTTTGTAGTTTAAATACTGTTACACTATCTTGTTTATAGATGGTGCTCTGTGAAATGATGTTTCAGTGGTTTATAACATTTGGAAAATGTGAAGCTTTTGCCTTATGCTTATTTGTAGAGGTTTCTTTTTTATTTTGTTTTTAATATATAGAAAGTGAAATTCAGTATTTTTTTAAAGTCATGTAACCATACTACAAATAAGATACAGAAGTGTTTCAACACCCCTCTATACGCCCCTTTAGAAGTCAAAACCTACCCCTACTTTTTAAAAAATAAACTTTCTTTTTTGGAACAATTTTAGATTTATATGAAAATTGAGAAGATAGTATGAAGAGTTCTCATATACTCCTCACCCAGTTTTCCCTGTTGTTAACATCTTACATTAGTATGGTTCATTTGTTATTATTAAGGAGCTAATATTGTTACATTAATTAAAGTCATATTTATTCAGATTTTCTTAGTTTTTTCTTGCTGTTCTCTTTTTGTTTCAGGATCCTACATTTCATTCAGTTGTTGCATCTCCTTTGGCTTCTTTTGCTGTGGCAGTTTTTTAGACTTTCCTTATTTTTGATAATCTGGGCAATTTTGAGGAATAATGGTCAGATATTTTGTAGAATACTCCTCTATTGAGATTTGTCTGATGTTTTCCTCATGATTAGACTGGGGTTATGGTTTTGGGAAGGAAAGACTCCAGAGATAAATACCATTCTCATTACATCATATAAAGAATTCATATTGTCAACAAGACCTATCACAGTGGATACTTACCTTGATTACCTGGCTGACGTAATTGTCAGGTTCCTTTCTTGTAAGTTTACTCTTCCGTTTACATCTCCTTTACAAAGTGTACTCTTCGGAAGTAAGTCACTGTGTGCAGTCCAAATTCAAGGAGTGGGGAGCTATCTTTGAGGGGGGAGTATCTATAAAAATTATTTAGAATTCTTTTGTCTTAGAGATTAATCTCTTTGATCCCATTTATTTATATCACTATGGACTCATGGATATTTAGCTTCTATTTTAGGCTATAACATAATACAATATACTCCTTAATTTTGTTGTTTAAATTGTGCCAGCATTGGCTATTTTGAGTTCTTTCACTTGGCACCTCTGCCTCTTTGAGATATCCCATCAATGTGAGTATTTTTAGTATAATTTTTTTTTTATAGAGGAGGTTGTCTGTTTACAGAAAAATCATTCAGGAAAAAAACTTTCCCTATATTCCTCTTATTATTAACACCTTGCATTAGTGTGGTACCTTTGTTATAACTGATGAAATAATTTTTTTATAATTGTGTTATTAACTGTAGTCAGTAGTTTACATTAGAGTTCACTGTGTTGTAAAGTCCTATGGGTTTTTAAAAATATATATTTATTTTAGTAACATATATACAACCTGAAACTTCCTCCTTTAATCACATTCAAATATATAATTCAGTGCTTTAATTATATGCACAATGTGCTACCATTACCATTATCCATTGCTTAAAGTTTCCCATCACCCCAAATAGAAATTCTGTACCAAATAAACATTAAATCCTCATTCCCATTCCTTATCTCACCTTGGCTCCTGGAACCTGTATTCTAGTTTCTGACTTTATGAATTTGCTTATTCTAAGTTTTTCATATCATGGGATCATATAATATTTGTCTTTTAGTGTCTGGCTTATTTTTTTCAACATGATGTCTTCAGCCATCATTGTCACAGGTATCAGAATGTCATTCCTTTTTACAGCTGAGTAATATTCCATTGTATGTATTTACAAAATTTATTTATCCATTTATGGTTTGAAGGATTCTTGGGTTGCTTCCATCTTTTGGCAATTATGAATAATGCCACTGATGATATTGGTGTGCAAATATTTGTTTGATTTCCTGCTTTCAATTGTTTTGGGTATATGTGTAGAAGTAGAATTGCAGGGTAATGTGGTAATTCTATACTTAATTATCTGAGGAAAAGTCAAAATGTCTTCCACCATGGCTACACCATTTTAATTTTTTTTTTGGTTGATCAGACCTCTAGTATGTGTTTTTTTTTAAAATATATTTTTTTATTTTTCTTTTAAAAGATACTTATATTACATAAATGTTACACAAAAAAATGTAGGGGATTCCCATATGCCCTGCTCTCCGTATCTCCCACATTTCCCCACATTAATAACATCCTTCATTAGTGTGGTATATTTGTTACAATTGATGAGTGCATTTTGGAGCATTGCCACTAAGTGTGGATTATAGTTTACATTGTAGTTAACACTCTCCCACACAATTCTAGAGGTTATAGCGAGATATATAATGGCCTGTATCTGTCATTGAAGTGTCATTCAGGATGATTCCCAAGTCCCGAAAATGCCTCCATACTACACCTATTTTTCCCTCTCCCTGCCCCCACAACCTCCAGTGGCCACAGCCTTCACATCAATGATATAATTTCTTCCATTGGTAGAATCACAATAAGTCTACAGTAGAATACTAAGTCTAAAAGTCCATAGTTCATTCACCAATCCTGAGGATTCTTGGATGGGCTACACCATTTTATATTCACACCAACAATGAAAGAGTGTTCCTAGTCTTCTACATCCTCTCTAACACTTGTTATTTTTCATTCTATTGAATAGTGGTCATTCTAATAAGTGTGACATGATATCTCATTGTGGTTTTGGTTTGCATTTTCCTAATGCCTAAAGGTGTTGAGCATCTTTACATGTGCTCTTGTGGAGACATTTGTATATCTTCTTGGAGAAATATCTGTTCAAGTCTTTTGCCCATTTTTAAATTGGGTTGTCTTTTTGTTGTTGAGTTGCAGAATTTTTAAATATATAATGGATACTAAACCTTTATTGGATATGTGGTTTACCAATATTTTCTACTGTTCTGTAGATTGTGTTTTTAAAAAAATTAATTTCTTTTTCCTACACAACCCGCCCCCGCCCCTGCCCAGTTGTCTGCTCTCTGTGCCCATTCGCTGTGTGTTCTTCTGTGTATGCTTGTATTCTTGTCAGCAGCACTGGGAATCTGTGTCTCTTTTTGTTATGTCATCTTGCTGTGTCAGCTCTCTGTGTGTGCAGTGTCACTCCTGGCAGGCTGTACTTTTTTCACGTGGGGCAGCTCTCCTTATGGGGTGCACTCCTTGCGTGTGGGGCTCCCCTATGCAGAGGACACCCCTGTGTGGCATGGCACTCCTTGTGCACATCAGCACTGTGCATGGGCCAGCTCACCACATGGGTCAGGAGGCCCTGGGTTTGAACCCTGGACCTCTTATGTGGTAGGCAAACACTCTGTCTGTTGAGCCAAATCTGCTTCCCTGTAGATTGTCTTTTTATTTTCATGATGAAGCCTTTGCAAAAGAGTTTTTAATTTTTTTCTTTTTAAAAAAGTTATTTAAATTATATAAATGTTACATAAAAATATAGGGGATTCCCATATGCCCTGCTCCCCACACCTCCCACATTTTCCCATATTAACAACATCCTTCATTAGTGTGGTACATTTGTTACAATTGATGAACACATTTTGGAGTTTTGCCACTAAGCATGGTTTATAGTTTACAGTGTGGTTTACATTCTCTCCCAAACAATTTTGTAGGTAATAGCAAGATATATAATGTATCTGTCATTGTAATGTCATTCAAGACAGTTCCCAATTCCCCAAAATGCCCCCATATTTCACCAGTTTTTCCCTCTCCCTTCCCTCAGAACCTCCAGTGGCCACTGTTTCTTCAATGATATAATTTCTTTCATTGCTGGAATCACATTAAGTACCAGTAAGTCTACTTTAGTCCATAGTTCATTCCCCAATCCTGAGGATTCTGGAATGGTATTGCCCACTCTGCATCTAAGTGAGAGGGGGGCCTAGATCCCGTGCTGAAGATGGATGTAACTAAATTGCTTGCAGTTATAGACTCTCTCAGTTCCTTGGGATGGTTGCTGTCCATCATCACCTCATTGTTAATTGTCCTTGGTGAGTCCAGAGAACTGGAGAGTGCATGTTGCAACTCCATTGAAATTCAGAGCCCAGCTGACACATGGACAGCCCAAAGATTTTAGACTTTTGCAGGTATACCTGTCAACCCTAGTACTAATTATAAGTTCAAATAGAATGGTCAGATGAGCCATGTGTAGGGAAACCACAACTGAGTCCAACTCTGTTACATGGGGGAACATAAATTCCAAACTATGGCCCACTGGCAAGGCATCAAACTCCTAAGCTATCTACCCTGGCTGTAGTGTCTGGATGTTTCCAGAGCCCTCAGGAGCCCCACTCTTTAAGGTAGTATTTACTCAGGCAGTCAATGAGATCTTGCTGAGACATGCATAAGCATAACCTCTAGAATGACCTCCCGGCTCACTTTGAAGACTCTTAGCCATATAAACTCATTTGTCTTTACCTTTTCCCACTTTTTGTCAAGGTCTTTTTCCAGTTACATTACTAGTTGGTGCTTGGTAGTAATCCCTTGGTGTCAGGAGGCTCATCCCTGGGAGTCATGTCCCACACAGGGGAGAAGGTAATGCATTTATATGCTGAGTTCAGCTTAGAGAGGCCACATTTGAACAACAAGGAGGCTCTCAGGAAGTAACTCTTAGGCACCCTATAATACTAGTATAATTTTCAATTTCAGGAGTAAAGGTTCATAAGTACAGTCATCAATATTAAGGGCCCATCAATGGATAATCCTCCTTCTCTAGTCATTGTCCCTATACTTGGGGGATTCTTGCCATTCTTTTAGAGAACTCCAGGATGGGAATTTAATATTCTTTTGGTTATTGTGTGACTCTCCACCCTCTGTGACATTGCCCCATGGACCAGTTGGATACATTTATATGCCTTATTTGTATGCCTAGGTAACCCTCCTCCCATATGTCCTCCATCACTGACACCCTGCACAAATGATCTTCCTTTGTCATAGTTGTAATCCTTCTGTGATGCAAAACATTTCAAAATTGAAGCCAACAAAATAGCCTAATACAATTAATAAGAAAATAAAATATTAATAATAGTTTTAAAAATAAGAAATAAAACACACAAAATTTTTAAAAAATTAAAAAAAGATTTGGAGTAATAAAAAATAATGAAAAATATTAAAAAATTTTTGACATTAACTTTCATAACTGTAAGATCTATTGTCTTGTATGTATAGTGACATTTTCTTCCATTTATTCCCCCAGATTTTTAGATGACTCATTCTATCTTGTTATTTGTGATTGGCCTGATGAATTCATCAATTTCTTCTTTCCTCAACGTAGACTGCTTTGACATAGGTGTTTCTGGGAATTTGTCCATTTCCTCTAAATTATCCATCTTGTTGGCTACAATTTTTCAAAGTATCCTCTTATGATAATCTTAATTTCTGTGGGTCAGTGGTGATATCCCCTTCCTTATTTCTTATTTTATGTATTTGCACTGTCTCTGTATTTGCACTCTCTAGCTAAGGACTTGCCAATTTTATTAATCTTCTCTAAGAATCAGCTTTGGTTTTGATTATTTTTATTAGTGCTTTCTTATTTTAAATTTCATTTAGCTCTGCTCTAATCTTTGTTATTTTCTTCTTTCTACTTCCTTTGGTGTTAGGTTGTTGTTCTTCTTCTAATTCCTCCAGGTGTGCACTTAGGCCATTAATTTTAACTCTTTTTTCTTTTTTAGTATAGGCATTTATGGCTATGAATTTCCCTCTCAGTACAGCTTTTGCTATATCCCATAGGTTTTGATACATTGTATTGTCATTTTTATTCATTTCAGGGTAGTTCCTTTTTTCTTTTGTGATTTCCTACTTGACCCACTGTTTTTCTATGAATGTCTTGTTTAACTTTCATATCTTTGTGCCTGATCTGGGTCTCTGGCCCTTACTTATTATTAGTTTCATTCCATTGTGGTCATAGAAATTTGTATAATTTCAGTCTTTCTGAATTCATTGAGAATTGTTCTGTGGCCTAGGATGTGGTCTATCCTGGAGAATGGAGAATGATCCATGTGCACTTGAGAAGAATGTATATACCACTGAATTTGGGTATAATGTTCTGTATATGTCTATTAGGTCCAGCTCCTCTAATGTAGTATCAAAGTCTTTGTTTCTTTATTGATATTCTGTCAAAATGTTCTAATTGTGATAATGGTGTGTTAAGGTCCACCACTTTAATTGTAGAGGCATCTATTTCTCCATTTGGTTTTTCCATGTATTTTGAGGTGCCCTTGTAAGGTGCATAAATATTTATGATTATTTTTCTTCTTGATAGATGATACCTTTTATTAATATATAATGTCCTTCATTGTCTTGCAATAGTTTTGCATTTAAAGTCTATTCTGTCTCATATTAGTATAGCTACTCCTGCCCTTTTTTGGCTTTTGTTTGCTTAGAAAATTGTTTTCCAGCCATTTGCTTTCAACCTCCTTGCATCCATGGATCTAAGGTGTTTCTTGTAGGCAGCATATAGATTGGGCATATTTCCTTATCCATTCCGCCAATTTGTGTCTCTTGACTGGTGAGTTTAATTCCATTAACATTCAGTGTTATTAATATTAAGGAATTACTTGCATTGACCATATTTTCTTTTGGTTTATGTATGCCATATGTTGTTTTTATTTCTCTTTTTATCTATTTAGTTGTTCTTACACTCTCCTCCAACTCTCTCCTGTTTTTTCCTTTCTAACTGCAGAACTTCCATTAGTATTTCTTGAAGGGCAGGTTTCTTACTGTCCTACTCTCTTAATTTCTTTTTATCTGTGAATATTTTGAACTCTCCTTCTTTTTTGAATGCCAGCTTTCCTAGATAGAGAATCCTTGGCTGGATGTTTTTTTCCATTTGCATCTTAGCTATGTCATACCACTCACTTTTTGCCTCCATGGTTTCTTGTGAGAATTCAGCACTTAATCTTATCTAGCTTCACTTGTATGTAATGGATCTCTTTTCTTGCTGCTTTCAGTATACTTTCTTTGTCTGGAGCATAGAACAATTTGACAACTATATGTCTTGGAGTAGGCCTATTAGGATTTATACTGTTTGGGATGTGCTGTGCTTCTTGGACATGTACGTCCATCTCCCTCAATAGAGTTGGGAAGTTTTAGTCATTATTTCGTTCAACACCCCTTCTGTCCCTTTTCCCCTCTCTTCTCCCTCTAGGATGCCTATAATGCATATGTTTGTATGTTTTGTGTTGTCATTCAAATCCGTAAGTCCCTGCTGGAATTTTTCTATATTTTTCATGTATCTGTTCTACTATCTGATTTCAGATATACTGTCTTCCACATCACTGATTCTTTCCTCTGCGTGTTCAAAGCTGCTGTTATGTGCTTTCAGTATATTTTTTATTTCTTGCATTGTGCCATTCATCACCATTATATCTGTTATTTTTTTTATGTATGTTTACATTTTCTTCAGTGTGTTCTCCAAGTGTTGTCTTAATATCCTTAATCTCTTCCTTCACTTCAGTAAGTTGTTTCATGGTATTTGTTTGAACATCTCTGATGAGTTTTTCCATGTTCTGCTTCTCCTCCTGGTTTTTAGTTTCTTGATTGGATTTGGCCTATTCTTCCTGTTTCTTAGTACAAAAACCCCCAAAACAGGGAAACAAAGGATGGGGAAACACAAAAACAAGAAACAAGACAGTAGGAACTCATTTTAAAAAAGGAGAGAGAAAAAGAAAAAGAAAAAGAAAAAGAAAAGAAAAGAAACTTGGAAAAACAGTCTTTTCTTTAGACCTGTAAGGTTCCTTTCAGGTTGCTGGTGTTCATCAATCAATTACCCTGAAGCCTACCCTGAAGCCTACCCTCTGCAGGTTTTGAACTGGATTTTAGTGAGTAAAATAAGGAAAACAAACAAACTAAAAAGGAACCCTTTTTTTAAAAAAATAAGAGATCTAAGAAAAGCTGATACAAAGAGAATGTCTATATGTTTCCTGTTGTAAAGTTTCAGCTGGTTGCCTGATAACCCAGTGAATCACTTCTCTAAGAGCCAGGAATCCGACTAGGGATGTCATATAGGCAAGGCAGAAATTCTTCCACTGAGCTAACCTGACTCCTTATATTTGTTAACCTTTCAGAAGTCTATCCTGCTCTTTTTCTTGGGTAGGTTAGATTCCTTGTAGTTTGCTAGATTTCTGCTGATTAGGCACCTGTCTGTCCCTGCCTACTCTCTGATCTACTTCCTCTCTTTACCTGAGTTGCAGGGTATAACAGCCTACCTGAGGAGATCCCTCACCTCTCTCCCTGTTGAGTTGGTGTCCCTTCTGATGTTTAAAGGAGGCTTAGCTGGCCATATTCACTGCTAAGAGTCTGCTCTCTACCCTCCCAGATTCCTTTTGCTCCCAGGGAATCTGCCCTCAGCCTTCCTTCAGAGCTGGGACCCAGTGGCTCCACCTTACCTGTTTGCCCTGAGGGTGGAGTATATGTGCTTCTTCCAGCCACAGGGATGAGCAAACTCATGACTTTCCTTTGGTTTCTTTATTTTTCCAGTACTCTCCTAGATGACTCAGAATACCTTCCCATTCTAAATATATACAAAGCAGCTGGCAGGGAGGAAGATGTTTTTTCTCCTGTCAGATATAATTTGCCAGGAGTTTTACTCTTGCTTAATATCTCATGGGTGGGGGAGGGAAAAACTTCCCAGTGGCCAGGGGGTATAATAACTCACGATTAGTTGTTTTGGCTTCTTCATCTCATGTCCCTCACACTCCTGGGTGTTACAAAACAGTGTTCTGGTCTGCTGTACCCCAAAGCAGGTCCCCAAGGCAGCCTTTGGCTCTTTCTCCATTGTTTTAGTGAGAGCTGACCCAACAGCCATGTTTCCATGATCAAGAGTTGTTTAACTTTGATGAGGTCCAATCATCAAAGTTTTTGGTATTATATACCAAATAATACAACATGATAGTATTGGCATTTATAATTATCCATATGGTATCCTTATTGGACGTATTTATTTCTTTTTTTAAAAGATTTATTTTTTAAATTTATTTCTCTTCCCTTCCCCCTCCCCACACACACAGTTGTCTGCTCTCTGTGTCCACTCACTGTGTGTTCTTCTGTGTCCACTTGTTTTCTTGTCAGTGGCACCAGGAATCTGTGTCTCTTTTTGTTGTGTCATCTTGCTGTGCCAACTCTCTGTGTGTGCAGTGCCACTCCTGGGCAGGCTTTTTTCACACTAGGCAGTTCTCCTTATGGGGTACACTCCTTGAGCATGGGGCTCCCCTATATGGGGGACACCCCTGAGTGGCATGGCACTCCTTGCACACATTAGCACTGTGCATGGGCCAGCTCATCACATGGGTCAGGAGGCCCTGGGTTTGAACCCTGGACCTCCCATGTGGTAGGCATATACTCTATCCATTGAACCAACTCCACTTCCTGGTATTTATTTCTTTATGCTGCTATTGTCCTTTCCATTCCTGTCCTTTCAGCCTGAAAACTCCCTTAATTGATAATAGTGTAGATCTATTGGTGATGACCTCTCTCAGCTTTTTGTTTATCTGTGATTATCTTATTTTTTCCCTCAGTTTTAAAAGAAGTTCTCACCAGATAAAAATTCTTGGTTGGCAATTGTTTTCTTACTGTACTTTAAATATTTCCTCCCACTGTCTTCTTGCCTCCATGATTATTGATGAGAAATTGGCCCCCTTTTCTTATTGGGACTCCTTTGTACACTACTTGTTGCTTTTCTCATGCAGCTTTCAGAACTCTGTCCTTGTCCTTGTCATATGATAGTGTGGTTACTATTTGTACGTTGTTCTCTTTGCATTTATCCTGTTTGAGGTTCATTGGGCTTTTACATGTGCATATTTATGTCTTTGTTAATATTCAGAAGTTTTCTCACATTATTTCTCTGAATATTTCACTGTCCCTTTCTCTCTTTCTTTTCCTTCTGGAACTCCTATAATGTGTATTTTAATATGCTTGATGGAGTTCCTCAGGTCTCTTAGGCTTGTTGCTTTTCAAAATTCTTTTTTCTTTCTTCTCCTCTCCCTGAATAATTTCAGTTGTCTTATCTTTGAAATCACTGATTCTTTCTTCCATAAGTTCCAATCTGTTGTTGCAACCCTCTAGGGAATTTTTCACTTCATTTGTTATTATGGTGTTCAACTCCATCCAGTATTTCTGTTTGGCTCCTTTTAAAAATTTCTATACTATGGAGATTCTCCATATTGCTCGTTCATTATTTTTTTCATGTCCTTTAGTTCCTTCCCTAACTTTCCCCTTTTATCATTGAGCATATTGAAGATGGTTTTTTTAAAAAGACTTTTGTTTATCCAAATCCTGGTGCTCTTTAGTGGTGATTTCTGGGTTTTTATCTTGTTCCTTTGGGTGGGCCATCATTTCCTGTTTCTTTGTCTTGTAAACTTTTGTTTTACACTGTGTATTTTACAGCGTGTATTTTACAGAGTGTCAACTCTGGGATTTAATTCCTGAAGTTTGTATCCCAAAAGTACTTTTCATGAGTGTTGTGTTGGTGCCTAGTTGAAATAAAGTGCCATAGAGTAGGCCTCAATCACTCTTTTTGACACATCACTGTGATTTTGGCTCAGGGAGGACTTCAGGGAGTGCAGCACAATTGTGGCTTCCCGGGGGCCAGGCAGCTCAGGGGCAGGCAGGGTCCCATGTTATATCCTGAATGGGTGTTCTCTCTTAGGGCACTAGAGAGTGCCTTCATCCCAAGAACTGACTTTGGGGAAAAGTTACCAAATGGAATTTCATAAGGGAATAATCTTAAGGCCATTTGAGGATTTCAGGTATTCTTTAAGGAAGAAGATTTTATAGGGTTTGAATGCAAGAAATTTGAGTTATTTCCGAAAATATATTCTTCTCTATGTCTAAAAAACTAAGAAGGCCTGGAGAAGAAACTCAGTTTCTCTTTCCATATTTTCTACCTGTCCAGGTGATGTGCGTCCTTTAAGGTCCAAGCCACAATTTTCCAAATGAGGTCCAGTATTGTATTTGTTTTTGATTTCTTATTCTTTTTAACAATGTCCATATGTCTTATCTCAACAACTATTTTTGATTTTCTCAAAAGTCCTTGAGAATTTATTCTCGTTTGTCTTGCCATCCCTGTTTTCACTGTCTACCCTTCTGCTTCCTCTATTCCTTTCATAATGAACACATATTAGGAGCTGGAGAAATGTTATTTGAAGTATAACTGTAGTATTTGGGGGTTTTAATTTCTGAAAAATTTCTCTTTGTAGTCTAATGATAAATAAACATGAAGATTATTAAAATAGAGAAGCCAGAGCCTATGTACTGTTTAGTTTTCCGTTGACACCAGAAAGGGACCGTCACACATGACAATGTCCACTAGATGTTTTTCTTCTTTGTTCTAAGTGAAATATTACATTGATTATATTATTCCTTTACATTTATGAAGCTATTTAAATCATAGCCTTTGTAAAATTTGTTTAGTAACGTGATACTTTCTCTCTAGTTGAAGTTCCCCAGACACAGCAGCAGAAGGCAAGCCAGACTGGTTGAGCTGCAGTTAAAACTGAGGCTTCTTAATTGGCCTGCCTGGGGCAGATCATGCTTCTTGGATGCCGACTTGAAACTGGAATCTGATTTTGCAAAAACAGGGTGGAGCAGCAAGTCAAGGGGCAGTTCTTGGCTGCACTAGTCTCAAGAAAAACAATTATTAATAAGTTTTTTAACTTGACATGCTGGTGTGCTGAACTTTTAAATTCATCTCAGCATGGACACTACTTGAGCATTTTTCCTTTTGCATTTAGACCACATCTTTGGGGATACCACATTGCTCAGAGAAGGCTAGATAAAATTGATAAAATAGTAACTGTATTTTTCTTTGATTTTTATCTTGGAATATTCTGATAATGTTATTGTAAACATAGTTTTAAATTATTTTTTTAAAATAAATGCAGTAATTAAACCTATGAAATATCCCCTTTACCTTTTGTTAGATATTGCATTCTATCTGTACAAAATCATGTGGATAAATGTTCAGTTTACACAGAGTCTCCTATCTTAGCAAAGATTCCAAGTGGCCTTTTAAAGGCATTTCTTAATCTTGAAATGATTATAGATTGATAATGAGAGTATGACTAAAGCTAGGTATTTTGTACATTAAATAAACAATATTTATTTTTATTAAGCATTTAAATATTTGAGGATAAAGGAGAAAAACTGAAATCACACATCCATTCACAGATCTATTTGAAGGTACTACATTTCTTAGGCTGAAGTGAGAACTTTTTTTTTGTCATATTTTCAAATGGAAAATTAAAATAACCAAACCGAACAGTTTTATTACAACTCTCAAAATCATTCAAAACAACACATCTCCGTCACAAAACGATGGGTAGGACAACTGTAATTGCTTACAGATTTGCCACATCTGATCTGTTTCAATTCAAAGAAGGCTCACTTCTAATGATAACTGTTTCAATGAACAGGTTTTTTTCCCACCCCAGATGGATAATGTGCTGACTTAACAAGGTTTGAAGGAGGCACATTTCACACAAATGTGTGAACACCCATTCATCACGCTGCTCATGGAACACAAAAAGATGTAAGGGTCTTTTTTTAATGAACTTTGTAATTTAGGAATGTGACTTTTGTCCTGAAATAAAGTAACAGAAAAATAATTTATTTAATTACCTTTTGATTTTAGGTCTTTCTAGTTCTGGATAGTAAAAAAAAATAGTAGTATTGTAGGTGTAAGTCATTTCACATGGAACTGTATTTTTTTATGGACTACTGAAGTTCAGTAAGCATTTAACATTTCTTATTGGCATCGTAACTCTAACAGTAAATATTGTATCCTTTTATTTGAGTTTGCCTTTAATATGTAGGATATACAGTGTGTATCCTATTTATGCCTCATAATGGTCTTGCCATTATTCAGCTGGAATAAGATCTGGGAATCAGGAAACTTTATTTAATTACTGTGTGAAATTTGATAAGTCAATAGCTTTTTTTGGCCCCAACTTTCCCGTTTACAAACTCGCTGTAATTGTGTCTGCTTAATAATACCAAGTCAAGCTAGGATTTATGTCTACCTGGGTCAAAAATAAGGCCATCCTTATGTAGTTTAATAAGGACAAGACTTTTCTTTCTTTACCCAGGACTAGAATTCATCCTGAAAAGTGAGTAATTGTGAGAAGATAACCCTGGCTACTAACAAGTGACAATCAAAACCTAGAGCTTCTCCCTGGATTTATGCAACACAACTGACCATCTCTACATTTCACAATATTTTACTTTATTTTTTTGTGAGTTAGAAGACAAATATAGTTCAACCCTTAATTTTTAAAATGAGGCACTGAGGCTTATGTGGGTTATGAATTAACCAAGGCCATAGTGATAGTTAACAGTGGGGCTAGAATTCAAGTCTTCATATTCATAATCTAGTGCTCTAATTGTTAGTTGAGGAAAAGAATACTTATTACAGGGAAAGGAATGTTTTCAGGAATAATCAAATAATTACTGACATCAAAGAGACTGCTTGATTTTTGTGTGTATTATTATTATTATTTTTGGTGGCCACAGGAAGATAGTGAGGACGGTGTTATATAGAGAAATAAGTTTAAGTGAAGGAGTTGCCTTTGGTCCATCCATACTACCAATTATTTTGTATAAAAGAACTTATAGTTTGTCGTATTTGTGGAATCCTTTAAAGAATTTTAGAACTGAAAGGAATGCTAGTGATCCTCTAGGTCAAATAAGGTAAACTTCCCATTTGTACTTATGGAAGACTTAGTATATCACCCAAGATACTCTTGACTTTTATCTAGAATCAGCCTCAGACTACTTCTTAACATAGCACTTCAATAGCTATTATTAAGTTACTGGAATTGATGTGAGGGATGAAACTGAATGCTGTTTATGAACTAGTCTGACCTCTCATTTTCCACATTAGGTAAGTGAGACTTAAAGAAGGTAAAGCACTTTAAGGTAATTGGCCTAGCTGGAATTAGAGCTGATGCACACATATTTTAGTTTCAATGCTCTTTTACTCCTTTGTCCTACTCAGCAAACAAAATAGCATAGGTAGTTAAGGTGTAAAATGTTAAGAGTTTCTATTTGGGATGATGGAAAGTTTTAGCAATGGATGGTGATGATGGTAGCACAAAGTTGTGAACATAATTAACAGCACTTATTTACATATTTGAATGTGGTTAAAAGGGAAATGTTAAGTTGTATATATGGCACTAGAATCCATGTAACAGTACAACATTAATAGTATAGCCTAAGTTAACCCCTCGACTATAGCTAATAGTACAATTATAAAAATGTGCTTTCATCAGTTGTAACAAGTGTATCACCACTGCAAGGTATTAATAATAGGGTGGTATATGGGAATCCTGTACTATATGTATGATTGTTCTCCAAACCAGCAACTTCTCTGGAAATAAAAAGAATCATAGAGTAAAAAAGAAATAGCATGGGTATGAAATTTTCATGCCATTTTTAGAATCAGCTTTACTCAATTTTCTACATTCTTTTAAAATGGGGAGAAAAAAAGCACAGTTCCCTAAAGACTATTCAAACCCTACCCAGCATAAAACCAGTTTACAGAATATATATGCTGTTGATGATAAATAGTATGTGTATCAAACTAAAAATACAGCGAGAAACCTTTTAACACTCCAATGTAACTGTAAACCCAACAGCAACTGCAGAATGTCTTGGAGGAAAAAGCTGTATTGGCTCATTGTTACTTTAGAGCTCAGCTTATTGAGTCAGCTGGGAGGTTTTCAGATGCATCAGCCTTTGTAGTCTCAGTTCTTTTTAGTCATGCATGTGAAAAGGAGGAAGCACTAATGTATATGTGTTACTGATTAATTTCTATTTCTGAATTCCACTAGTACTTGACGGCAAAGGAATTGAACTTAAAAGGAATCTTTGCTTTTGAAAGCTATCATCCTTATGCCTTTCACTGCATTACCACTTTGGTAAAGATAAGTATGCATAGATCATTCTTACTGATTCCCACTATTTAAAATGTAACCGCCCCCCTTTCAATCTGATGGAGTACTTCTATCTAATGACCATTGTAATAACACAATGTTTACTATTATTATAATAATGCTACTTGAGTATTTTACAATGTTGCTTTTGCCTTCAGTGGAGATTTAAAGTTAAGGTAGAAAACATACTATTAAGTACCTTCTTTTTTCCCCTATTGTGGACTTATACATTGACTGCATTACTCACAGCAGTCCTTTATGGAAACTAGTATATAGGTAACTCACATAACGAGCCATTGCTATGTTGGCATTCACGTGCTGTAGCCTAGAACTAAACAAAATTAAAACTGGTGAAAAGCTTTTGGGGGTGTAAACCGGTGTTTGGAGGCTTTCAAAATGGAGTTCTAGAACTAAGACTATGAGAATTTTCTCCTTGAGACTGGGTAATTTACTCCAAGTCATAGGATATGAAACTGGGTGAAATCATTCCTTGTTTTAATCTGTAAAGTATAAAGAATAGGTCCAGCGTAGGAGGATAAACTGACCTTGAGTAGATTTTGAGGATGCTTAGGATGATTCTATTTCTTTTCATTTTTCATAAACAGAACAGGAACATTTTTTTTGGGTCACTGTTTCTCAAAAAAAGAAGGGATTTGTTTCCCTGGACAATTTTCATCAGAGATATAATGTGTACTAGTAAAAAATGTAGTTCAACAGATATTATGTAGACGTAGGACATCTTAGGGAAATATATCCTTATAGTTCACAGAAAGTATTGCCATGTTTTTCTTTTTAAGCACTGGTACTCTGTTATAAGGGACATAATTTCCCAATTCACCTTCCTTCAGTGAGTTCTTGGATTTGACATTTAACTCAGTTTGTACTTTTCAACACCAATTTATCCTAAAGGAAAAAAGTAGATAAATGCCCTTCTGGTTTCATTTTATAAAGTATCAAAAGTATGAACTAGAAAATCATTATATATTGGAGCAAAGGTTTTTTCTGGGAAATCTAATCCTTTATAATTCCACAGAATTCAACTAGAACACTTTTGCACCAATTAAAAATATTTTAACTACATCTCAGTAAACTAATATGCTCTTTTCTTTCCTAGACTGAATCATACAGATTTCTCTAAGTAACCAGAGTTTTCATTCTTTTTAAACTGTTCTTTACCTTGGCACCTTACTCATTCTGTGGTTACAGAGTCAAGTTTGTAGAGTCCTAGTGTATTCTCTCATTAAATAACTATTTTCCTTTATATTTCATTATGGAAGCAAGTAACTTTTTGCCTCAAATTCAGGAGAAAAGATGAAATTCACTGGAAAGACATCCTGTTTGAAGCTTTCCCTATGGCCCCTCTTCACTTCATGAAACTCACTTTTAGTGATAAATTCTGGGAGTTTTTAACTTCTCTAAAAATATCTTTCCAATTCTAAGGCATGTGGAAGAAGTTGGCTTTGGTGAAGTTACGTTTGGCTAGAAAAGATGCCATGTTTTATCTCAAGGATGTTAACAGATATATATTCATCTCACTCTGATACCAAGGAAGGGAAAGATGTTCAGATGGTCACACCATTTGAGTAATTGAGTCTGGGTCATTCTATTCCAATTCTGAACTAGTGCCCCCCTCCCTCCCTCCCTTCCTCTCTTTCTTTTTCAATTGGACAAGAATTCTATATTGATTACCATAATACCATGATTAGGAGATATTTGTAAGATAAAATTAACATGCTTCTAAGTAGGTTCTAGATGAATTGTTTTGTCTTTTTGATATTTCCCTGGGCCCCATGTCTGGGACTTCCTGCTACACACAAGTGATGTTGGGAAATGGAAGCACAGCAGTTTATTCTCTTTTCTTCATTCGGCATTTCACAAGCTTGGACTCTGGCAGTTGAAGTAAGATAATTTTTTTTTTGCCACAAGAAAGATAAAAGAAGAAACACAGTTTGCGAACAGGAGCTTAAATGTAACATTAGAAGCCTGAAAAATGTGAAAAAGAGGTGATAACCCAGCAACACTATGGTAACACCACGATCCAGCAGCTTTTCCATTACTAATTTATTTAAAAAAACAGTATCACTTTCATCAGTAAAGGCTTAAAGCAATTTTGAGTGTATGTTGGAAAAAACAAGCCAGATAAATTCTGTCTTCATATTATTTTCATTTCCAATTCTGAACTAGCCCATTCTGTTCTTCTTCCTTCACTTTCTTCCCCCAGTTGGACAAGAATTTTATGTTGGGCTCCACAACACTTTATTTATGACTAGTAAATATTTGGAAGATAAAATAAAATTAACATGCTTTTAAATAGGTCCTAAATGAATTATTTTGTCTTTTTGATATCTCCCTGTGCCTTGAGCTTATTGTCTGATTTATGGTTTAAGGTTATTTCACAGTATTTTTAGGTGAATGTTTTCAGCAAACATGAATTCTACCATTTTATTCACAGGATCAGGGCAGAGGGATATTGAATTATGATCTTAGCTTTGGCACAAAATGGCTTTAACAAATATACTCATCCTAATTGCTTTTCCTACTTATCTGTATTCTCTTTCTCCCTGGCAGGGTGAATATCAGTTCATCCCAGGCATTGTCTAAAGAAGGTTTTGGGAGTCATCTCTGTGTTCAGACCATCTGCTTAACCTTATTCATGTGGTCGTGAATCAGGAGCAGTTTTTGGAGAAAATGGATTTTATACAAGCCAGTTCCTTTTATTGTTCCTTTGGATGAGTCTGGGGTTGCAGCAGGACTTTCATGAAAACTGTAGTGGTAGCTCTCTATTCTTCTGACTGCCTCTGTGACATTGAATTAGGATGATAGTCAACCTGCAGTGAAGTTTTCCCCATTTCCTCTTGACTGAATTGATGTAATGATGTAACATTTATTGAGTTTATCATTAGTGTGCCAAGCATTGTGCAGAAACCGATTAATCCTCAACAACTCCAAAGAGTAGAAATTATAATCATATCCACTTCACAGATGAGGGAACATTGATGCCTGGATTCAAGCCCAAGCAGTTTAAGTATAGAGCTCATACTTTTAATAAATGCTCCAGGCTGTCTTCTGTGGCATGGTTAGGAAAAACTAGGCAGAGAACATTTGGGAATATGAGGCTTGGTATAGAAAGAGGAGAGTGATGCAGCAGCCAGATGGTTGCCCCCAATATGAGTTTTCTCCTTCTTCCAATAACAGAGTTCTGCTGGATTCTGACCAACAGGAAGAAGAACCACATTTTCTAGCCTCCCTTGTGACTGTATGTCTGAGATATGATTAAGGTTAATGAGAAGTAAGTGAAAATTTCTCTGGGTAGATTCTGCACACTTGCTTAAAAGTTAGTCTGCACACATCCTTTGACTCTGACCTGCTGCCTGGAATGTGGGTGTCATAGTTGGAATTCCAGCTGCCATCTCGGACTATGAAATAAGGCCATACCTGAGGCGAGTGCTATGAAAAGTTGGAAGGGGCCTTATTCCCTGAGTACTTTGTGGAGCAGAGCTGCCATATCAGCGCTGGACAGCCTGCTTCCAGACCTTATAGAAAAACAGTAAATGTCTGTCTTGGTTAAAACACTGTGATTTTGGGTATCTGTACACTGCAGCTAAAAACCTGATCCTAACTTATCACCCATTTATGTCTATTTGACAATGTGGATTGTAAGTCACTGCACCATTTTCACATAGTAGGCATTCAATAAATATTTGTTGTTTTGAGTTTTTCAATCTCCTTCCATTTTAATGGTTCAGAAAGTCATCTACTTGAGTTACTTTATAAGAGAGTGATTGTGTACATTTTATCTTATGTATAAAATCATGCTGTCCACCTACAGCAATTGGACAGTAGTAGAGTCTGAGTTTTTTTTCTTAAAATAGTGATGAGTGTTCAAATATTAGAACACAACTTACAAGTGTCAAGGTAAAACTTCTCTGCCATGTTCATGTAGCAGTCAAATGTACTTTGAGTAAACTTCTGTTCACTACTCTTTGCCTATTTTTACTTAACTTTGCATCTATGGGGCCAAATCAATTAGTAAGAATGACTATCGTAAAAACCAGTTAATTTGGAATGTTACTAATCAGAATTCTGATATTTAACATTATACTACATTTATGGTACAGTGAAAATGCACATTTGCCTATGTGTGTATATCTATAAAAGCTTTGGCCAAGCACTAAAAAAAATCATAAATGTCTCATAAATCATCAATAAAGAAAACAAAATGTGATTGTGTCCACTGAACACAGTAAGGATGCTTCTTCCTTAAATATCTATTTTACATTTATAATATTTTGTAATTTTATAAAATATTCATTTTTGTTCAACTATAAGCATGGTATTTTCTCCCCATGTTGGAACCCAAATGAAAAATGATAGTGTTTTAGGCTAGGATCTTGTCAGTGTACAAGGAAGGGGTGGATGGATTTGTGATATGTGTACACCTAGATACAGGTCTTTCTGAGGGATTTGGTATGGGGCAAGGAGAAGGAGTAATCAAATGAGATACACAAATTCAACCTGAGCAATTGATGGAGCTGCTGCTTTCTTAGATGTAAAGACTTGAAGAGGGGTATATTTGGGGTATGTGATGGGGAAAGCAAGCAAACCATGGTTTCCATTTTGCATATATTGAGTTTGAGATTCCTGTGAAGCATTCAAGAATAGAAATCAAGTTGTATATATGAGTTTGAATTTCAGAGGAAAAGTTTGGACTGGAGAAGTAAAATTTGGAGTTTTCAGTCATGGGGAATTTTAAAGTCAAGGGAATATTTGAGATCATCTAAGCATAAAATTCGGTCTGGGGCGTGCATGTGACTCAATCGGTTTAGTGCCTTCTTCCCATACAGGAGGTCCTGGGGTTCGGTTCCGGTACCTACCAAAAAAACAAAAACAAAAACAAAAAAACCCGAATCAAACCACCTCCATTCTGACACGCAACCAAACCAAGAACTGCAGTTTCTCGTGTAAGTGGTGGTGCGAACAGCAAGGGAATCTCATCGCCTTTGGGGGGCTGTGCTGTGCCCCTCAGAGTGAATGTGGAGGTTCTACACCCCCAGGGGCCACTGCACGGTGCCGGGGGTGGGGGGCTGACTGCGTTCCGCTCCTGCGCCACCACGAAATGGGTGCGCCACCACGAAATGGGTGCGCTGTACTGAGTTTGCGTCCGCTCCACCCAGCTCTTGAAGATAGAGGAAATTCTGGCCAGCAAGAGCTACCAGTGGTCAAGCAGTTCCTTGATTCCAAGATCAAGTTCCTGCTGCCCCACCACCTGCTGCAGTGCTGGCCCAAGCCACGCTTCACCACCAAGAGGCTCAACACCTCTTCTAGGGGTCCCCACTTGGGACCAGCCCCAGTAAATCAGCTCAACCCCCACCTCCTCAAAAAAAAAGTTCTGAAACAGTGACACATTTGCAACTATAATCATACCATATGTAGCCTTTTCAGAATGGCTTCTTTCACTTAGCAATTATACATTTAAGATTCTTTCATCATTTTTCACAGCTTGGACATTCATTTCTTTCTTTTTTTAAAATCACTGAATAATATTCCATTGTATGGATGTTTCAGTTTGTTCATTCATATATGG
The DNA here is from genome assembly GCF_030445035.2 of Dasypus novemcinctus. NCBI lineage: Eukaryota > Metazoa > Chordata > Mammalia > Cingulata > Dasypodidae > Dasypus > Dasypus novemcinctus. The sequence goes on along the minus strand of NC_080678.1, from coordinate 76,329,616 downwards.
AAGGGCATCTTGATTGCTTCCAATTTCTGGCAACTATGAGCAAAGCTGCTGCAAATATGTGTGTGCAGGTTTATGTATGGACATAGTTTTCGACTCCTGTGGAAAGTGCAATGGCTGGATCATATGGTAAACATATGGTTAGCTTCATAGAAAAACTGTCTTCCAAAAGTGACTGTAGCATTTAGCATTCCCACTAGCAATGAATGGGAGATCCTCTTGCTCCCTATCTGCATCTGCATTTGGTGTTACTGGGGTTTCTGGTTTAAGCCATTCTAGTATGTATATAGTGGAACCTCATTCTTTTAATTTGTAATCTTCTAATATATATGATGTTGAGCATCTTTCCTTGTGCTTGATTGCCAGCTTTATATTTTTTGGTGAGATTTCTCTTCAACTCTTTTGTCAATTTTTAAATTGAGTTGCTGAATTTTAAGAGTTCTTGTATATTTTAGATACAAGTCCTTTGTCCAATATGTTTTCTGCAAATATTTTCTCCCTATATATAGCTTGCCTTATCATTCTTTTTACAGAGTCCTTTGCAGAGGATAAGTTTTAAATTTTAATGAAGTCCAACTTACCAATATTTTTTCTTTCATGTATTGTGTTTTTGGGGTTGTATCTAAGAAGTCATCACCAAACAAAAGGTCAACTAGATGTTCTCCTTTGTTATTTTATAGAAGTTTTGTAGTTTTGAATTTTACATTTAGGTTTGTGATCCATTTTGAGCTGATTTTTGTGAAAGGTGTGATGTCTATGTCTAGATTCATTTTTTCTCCTTTCATGTGAATGGGATGTTCAGTTTTCCCAGCACCATTTGTTAAAAAACCCTATCCATTCTCCACTGAAGTGCTTTTGCTCCTTTGTTAAAAATCAGTTGACTATATTTTTCTACTCAAATATTTCTGGGCTCTCTATCTGTCCCATTATCTATTTGTTTAAATCTTTCACTAAATCCATTCTGTCTTCATCATTGTAGCTTTATAGTTGGGTAGTGTCAGTCCTTTGACTTTATTCAGCTTCAGTATTGTGTTGGCTATTCTGGGTCTTATGCCTTTCCATACACCCTTTAGAATCAATTTGTCAATATTCACAAAATAACTTGCTTGGATTTTTATTCAGATTGTGTTGAATCTATATATCAAGTTGGGAGGAATTGACATCTTAATAAATAGAGTCTTCCTAGCCATAAACATAGAATATCTCTCCAATTATTTTTAAACATAAGGATAAGTGATTTGATAACTGGTACTCATGTTATCTCTCTGAAACTGGCTACCTTTGTGCTTAAAATTTTAAACAATTTCATAATTCTGTATCTTATGTTAAAATGCCATTGGAGTTGGTCCACAAAGAACTTTTCTATAAAGATATTCAAGATGTACACAGCTTTAACAGAACCAAAATGTGTGTGTGTGTGTGTGCGTGTGTGTGTATGGTGGGGAGAGAAGCAGAGAGACAGGGAGGAAAGAGGAAGGGAAGAGTGTTTAAAGAAGTTGTTGGCTAAGTAATTTAATGATAAAAATTGCAAAACTTGAATAAGACTTGGCATCTGTTTTTATATCTAAAAGTAATTACTTCAGGATTTGATTAATTAAAAACAGCAGACATTTCTTTTTCTGGTCTGAATTCTCTTCTTTCAATTTACTGACTGACCAAGAGACTGCCTTTTAACCCCTTCCCCCCAGTTCCTATACTCTTGGATTTACTATGAATAGTAACTAAGACCTGCATGGCTTACACTGAGGCTATCATCAATGCCTAACGCAGTGTCTTGCACACATTTATTCGTTTCACTAACAGTTTTTGAATACCTGCCAGGCAGGTTTATTAACTTTATGGGCATTTATTAAACTCCTACTATGCCCCCCCATATCTGAGCATATTCATATGCTTCCTTTGTGGATCCAACCTGAAATTTGGTTTCATGAGCATTATATCTGTAAGTCAGAAAGTTTCTTGCCAAAATAAATATATGGCCTAATAATTTTACTACCGGAAAAAGATTAAATATGGTAAAACATGTGTACCCAAGCTCATGTTTCTCTCTATTGTAGTATTGCTAACATTAGAGTGCTTTGCAGGCTGTTTTTTGATTCCTTGAAGATTTAGCTAACAATAAGAAGAACTTCTCTTCCTCCCACCCTCCCCCATCTGTTCTGCACATAGTCAAAGAATATTTGGCTCCGTTCTCAAAGTTTATGTCTTCCAATTTCCTCTTTAACATTTCTTTAACTTTCCATGTTTTTCGTTTTAAAGAAGGAGGCTATGAGACTGCACTAGATTAACTTGTCTCAGAAGATTACTGAGCTTCAAAAGTCTGTTTTAGGAGGATCCCCAAGTCTAATTTTGAAGCCTTTGTTTCCAAGAAAAATGAAAACATTGTTTCCATCAAGGGCTTTGTATATCCAGCGTTTCTTAGAGTTTATAACATGCTATCATACTTAATTCTGAAAACATTATTTCCAAGTTAGCTCAGCTGAACATGTGAAATTCCTTTTACCTTTTCTCCTCCTTAAATTTATATTGTTTTCAATTTCAGGAAATTCTCACCCCAGTGATTAGGGCTTTCTTTCTTAGGGAGTGCCATTAACTTCCTAAAATTAGTTGCAAAATTTTGTGCATATCCATTTACTCAGTAAATATTTACTGAATACCTATTAAATACTAGGCAACTTCTTGGGCCCTTGGGAGACACCAGTGAACAAAACTAACATTTCCATCCCTGAAACAACTTACATTTTTATAGATGGAGACAGACAGTGAACATAATTTATAGGTACATTTTGGAGTGTTCTAGTTTGGAGAGGGTCCTCAAGACCACTCCCAGGTTTGATGATTCACTAGGACTCCTCAGCATATAATTGAACTCACAGCTACAATTTATTGCAGCAAAAGAATACAGAGCAAGATAAGCAAAGGGAAAAGGTATATGGGGCAATGCCTGGGGAAGACCAGGGAAGACTAGGCACATGCTGCTGAAGTCCTTTCCCAGAGGAGTTACACAAGAAGGGCTCAATTTCCCCAGCATCCAGTTGTGACAACGTGTGAAATACTTAAAAGGCGAGCGCACCAGAGTCTCAGTACCCAGGGTTTTTATGGGGGACTGGTCATGTAGGTTCTGTCTGCCTGGCATGCACCAAATTTCCATGCTACATAGGTATCCAGCATAAACCGTGTTGTTTGTACAAATAATTTAAGCATAGTGAGCCACGGTTACCTGTTTCGGAATGTGGAAACCCTCCTGAAATCCAAGTTCCTAGACCTTGTCAGCAACTCTTTCAAAGAGTCAGGCTTGATATGTTAACTCTCTTCTCCACAGCTAAACTAGGTACTTTGACAAAAAATTTAGAGCAAGAGACAAAGATCAGTACTATTGGAAAGGGATGTGGATTACAAGTTTAAACAAGGTGATTAGAGTAATTCTTTTTGGTAAAGTGACATTTGACCAAGGACTTGAAGATAAAAAATAAAAAATAAAAGTTCCCAGTATAGAGAACAGTCAATGTAATTGCCCTAAGGTGAGCTTGCTTGTCGTGTTCCAAAAAGTGCTAGGAGGCCAGTGTAGCTGGAGTGGAGTGAACGTAGACATGAAATCAGGGAGTTGAGCTTAGAGGAAAGGGCTCATAGTCAACCAGTGTTGGACCTTGTAGAACATCGTTAGTTTTTTCGTTTATGTATATATGCACTTCACTGAGGGAAAAAAACCCCAGTAGTTCTCCTTTCTGTAGATTCTGTGATTCTCCCAACATTGAGATCTAGGCTAACTTCCTTATTTTACAAATGAAGAACTAAGACCTAGTGTTAAGTGACTTGCTGAAGGTCACAAGGTCATTGTGGAAGAAAGCAGGATAGAAAGTAAATGAAGATGTAACCCTTCTCTCTCCCAAGATTGAGATAATTCTGGTAAATTTTTCAATTGCATTTTGCTAAAATTAGTGTAACTGATTCAGGGTAGTTTAGATAAAATATTCTATTACTTTCCATTTAGAATAGAGTGACCAAGGTACCTAATCTCTGGGTAAGTAAGAGGTAAATAAATATTCAACACCTAATAGGGATTTCTCCCTGCTTATTAGCACGTCTAACTCAAAAGAATGTCTTTACATCTTCCATCTGTCCCTTTCCCCATAAAAAATTCTCTTTTCTTTGCCTGTGAGGACCTTCCTGTTTTGCCTCTATTATGACTATATTTTAGTAAAGTAAAGGTTTATTAAAATGCCTCCTACTTTTAAAGTGTTTAAGCTACAGTTTCTCACAAGGACTACAGAAATAAAATAAAGGTAATTTCCCTCATTGGTGACTTTATAATGGTCACTCCAAGAAGGCATAGTTGAAATGTTTATGAAATATACAAAAGAGCGTCTAATGAACATAGATCTGAAAGCAGCATATTTGACCTTAAAACCCAAAATGATATAAACTCTTATGAAGTCAACAGATAATTGCTATTTAATATTTTCTGTCAAAAGAAAATCAGACTGAAAAGAAGATTGACAGCTTTTCAAACATTTACTGCTTTTAAGCATAAAGAAATGAGTGTTGGATGCAAATAGGTCTGTTGTATATGTTTGTTAAAGATAAGATTTTGGTGACAGCTATTGAAGGTAGTTTAATAATGCCTTTTTGTTGTTTTGAAAACTAAAACCAAAAGTTAAAAGAATGCTTTGAATGAATAAAAAAAGGTTAAGGTCAGGGCTGTTTAATTATTATGTGAATTTGGAAGTATTGGTATTATTAACTGCTTTTTGTTTCCAAGGGAAAAATCATTAGCTTCCTGCTCTGTGAGGAGGTAAGATATGATATTTGTTATTTCATAGGTATGAAAATTCTCTATTCCTTAAGTAGTGTTCTTACGCTGCGATCTTTTGGGACGTTGTTTTTAATTATCTTATACCATATTGTCACAAGGAATGATGCAATAAGTGACTCTGTCATAGGCTAGATGACATTAAACCAATATAAGCATAAAACATTTATTACAGTTAAAGAAATCAATATAATACACAGAACAAGATCTTTGAGGACTTTCCATCTTACATATTGATTCCTTCCATTTATATGGAGTCATGCAAGGCCTAGTTTTTGTCGATCATAGTGATAGGGTAAACTTGGCTAGAGTTAACTTTTAGAATCGCTCTGTGCTAAGGCCCTAAGCAAAAATTTCAATAACTTTATTGTTATAAAAATGACATATGCTTATTATAAAAATTTAAACATTTCAGAAAAGTAAGAAGGCAGAAAATCACTCTACATTTTCCCTTCCAGAAATAACCCTTCTGAACATTTAAACATCTTTCCAGACATCTTTCAATGTGTCTATACTGAGAAAATATAGCTAGATGTAATTTTAGGAAAATGGGATCACAGTATACGTGGCATTTTAAATACCAAGTATTAATTTACTTTTACTTGAATTTCATGAAAGAAAAAGAGATTGGAGTAAAAGTGGAGGAGCTGTTGATGTGCAATCAGATAAATATTTCTTCACCACAAGAGATTTTAGAGCCTAAAACATCTCCCCTTATTGTTATGAAAAAGAATAAACCATTGCAAAGCCTTGGAATTAATATATTTTTTTAACATCATATTTCACATGTTCAACTAAACTCAACTCATTGGGAGCCTATTTCAGTCACTCTGTATTCACTGGTACAGTGATGGCCACAGGAAAAAGGCATGGTTGGGAGGGATGTAAAGGTCTAGAGAGGACAAAGTGGGTGTAGATCCAGAGAACAAGGTGACCATTTGTGATTTGCAAGGGGAGACGAGAAAATAACACATATGTACCTTCTACCAGTCCCCCTCTCCTGTGCTGTGAGTATTGACATTTTATTCTATGTACATTGATTATTGCTTGTCTAGGTTCATTACATGTACCCTTTATTCTGTAACCCCAGTTATCAAAATTATTTAACCTTGTACTGTTTTTTTAGGTGGTACTGGAGACTGAACCCAGGATTTCCTACATGCAAAGCAGGTGCTCAACCACTGAGCTACACCTGTTTTTCCTTTATTATTATTAAATTACTTTTTATTTTTTGTACTATTTTAAAATTGATTCTGTGCTCACAACCAGCCCTTTTTCTATTATTTCCCTAGTACTGAATTCATTGTTTTGATTTTGCTCCTGGATGCTGGATTTTCTGACTTAGGAATTGTTTAAGGAAGTCCTCCTAAGTGTTCTGCTTTCTGGGTTTTTATATATTTGAGATTCTGTCAATTTAATTTCTAGTTAAAGGGCAGCTTTCCTGAGTAAAGTAAAATTCTTAGATTTTTTCCTGCTATTACTAAGGTACTTGAGATAATTATTGTGGTCACTTTAAAAATAGATAGAAGGAGTAGAGGTAAATTTAGTCCTTAATTTTCTAAATGACCAATTCCCCAATTTAACAAAATTATTGGTCGTGCTAATTTTGGGTGGGTAAGTGGGTGGAGAGTTTAGTTTTGGTGTGAAGATTGAATTCCTTGTAGACAGTTAAGAGAAGCTGTTGAATGGCAATAAAGGAATTGAATAGTGAGGTTGGGGCTCGAGGTACACATTTGGAGTAGACAGCATAAAAATGAGAATTAATGCCACTGAACTAAATGGAGAAGAGGAACAGTGCCCGAGTTCTGTGGCACTCCAGCACTTAGAGGTCAGGAGAAATGAAGAGGAATAGAAAGAAGACTGAGAATCAGCATCCCCCAAGCTGGGAAGAAAATTCACTTGAAATCTCTAAAAGGAAAAAATAATCAACTGTGTCAAATGCTGCTGAGTAAGATAAAGACTGAAAATTGAACATTGAATTGGTCACATGGAAGTCATTTGGGTTCCTGATAAGATCCATATAATAAGCAAACTGCCAATAAGCCTCATTACCGTAAAAAGTGAAAACAAAAATATTTATTATATAAAATTATAGAAATATTTAAAATAAAAAAGAATATAATGGGCAACTTTAACAATAAATTTGGAAATTAGAAATTTTATCTGTATATCATAGATTTTAGTACAAAGTATCTTTCTTTGTCAATAGTGTTATGACCAAACAAATAGAAAAACATTTTATATTTGTATATATATATGAACGTGGAGGAGGGGATAAGAGTATAAATGCAAAACATTTTCTTCTTGATGGGTGTTTGTTACCTCAGGGGAATAAGATGTCAGAGCAGTCTGGGGGAGAGTAATTTTTTCTTTATTTATTTTTGTATTGTTTGACTTATTATAAGGAACTTGTGTTATTTTCTTAGTTAAAATTATATAATAAAATAAAAAGTATGTAATAAATTTTATGTAACAAAAATAAACTATCAAATTTAGTTTTATTATAGGGACATTCTTGAATAGGGTCTAGTTTATTTTAAGAAGGTAATCATTTGGAAATTGTGGTACTTTGACTGCAATGACTAATAAATTACTTATACATACCATAACTAGTTGTCTATCTCCATTACTATAGTAAAGGCTCGATTTTAAGGCAAAATCCAGATTCTTTATCATAACTAACAAAACCCTCCATTTCAAGCCATTCATTTGTTTATCTGTATATCATCCATCCGTCCATACATTTGTCAAATATTTTTTGAGCATCAGTTATATACAAAGTAGTTGTTTGCTAGGGTCTAGGGATACACTAGTGAACAAAACATTGGTTTTGCTCTCACAGAAGCAGTGGCTATTGCTTCTGAGCTGGGTCTTCGTGCTTGTCCAACCTCCTCTTCTCCTCTCACACCTCCCGGCCATATTAACTGTGCTGCCCTGGGTGTCTTTTTCTTTTCCTTCTACCCTGCCTCATTTTGTCAACCTGGTCAATTCAGCTCATTTGTCAACTCAGCTAAATTTTTGCTTCTCTATTCTGTGTGCCTGAATGGGGGCTTCAGTGAAAAACAAGAGACCTTTGATAACTTCCCTAGAAAGTGATCTAAATCTTTGTTTCATAAGCCTTTCAGAGATAATACTTAAAAAAATCAGCTCTTGGAAGCAGATGTGGCTCAAGCAGTTGAATTCCCGCCTCCCATATGGGAGGTCCTGAATTCAGTTCCTGGTGTCTCCTGAAAAAACAAAATCAAATAACAAGCAAAACAAATGACAAAACCAATGCAGGGAAGCTGATGTGGCTCAGTGATTGAATGCTGGCTTCCCACATTTATGAGGTCCTGGGTTCAATCCCTGGCCTCTGATACCTCAGGAAAAATAAAAATCAGCTCTTAAAACCCAAGTTAAGACAGGATAGGGGACAGGGATGTGGTGGTGTGATCGTGGTGGTGTTTGTATGTGTGGGAGAAAAATTGAGGTGATTAAAGGATTCAGTGGCCCAATGCATTAGAGTATTGGGATAGAATTCTAAGGGAAATGAGTTAGAAAAATAGGAGGTTTTAAAAAATATAAGCTCCAATATTCTATAAAATTTACTCTTCTAGAACATATTGTTCTTTAAGATTATGGGGTAGTTTTATACTTCCCTTGCTTTATTTATTCTTAGCAGCCTGTCTGGTTCTCTTTCTCCTATGCTCTTAGTCAGATATATGACTAAGAGTACGTGTTATCAGGCATTTATTTTTTTAAAGTAACTTTATTGTGTACAATAAATACATGCTTTAAATTTCTTTTTCTTTATTAGACAAGTTGTGGATTTACAAAACAACCATGCATAAAATGGTTCATCCTATTAATAACTTGCATTGGTATCGTGGAACATTTGTTACAATAATAGAATGGAGGAGAGTATGGGCTATGATGTGAACCAATGTATATGAGGTGCAGAGGTGCCCAAAGATGTACTTACCAAATCCAATGGATGTGTCATGATGATGGGAACGAGTGTTGTTGGGGGGGGGGAGAGGGGGGGTGGGGGGATGGGGTTGAATGGGACCTCACATATATATTTTTAATGTAATATTATTACAAAGTCAATAAAAAATAAAAAAATAAAAAAATAGATGATAGTACATTTTTATAATTATACTATTTTTTAAAAAAAGATTTATTTATTTATTTTCCCCCCTTCCCCTTTCTCTTCCCCCACCCTGCTGTTTTTGCTGTCTGTGTCCATTCGCTGTGTGATCTTTTGTATCTGTTTCTCTTTTTTGTCTTCTCTTCCCATTTTTTTCTCCTCTAGGATTCACTGGGATTTGATCCTGGGGACCTCTGATGTGGAGAGAGGTTCCCTATCAGCTGTGCCATCTCAGATCCTGGTCTCTGCTGTGCTTCACTTTGTCTCTCCCCTTCATCTCTTCTGTTGCGTCATCATCATCTTGCTGCTTGACTCACTTGCTTGGGCGCTGGCTCACTGTGCAGGAACTTGGCTCCCCATGTGGGCACTCTGCTCATCACCTGGGCCTCGCCTCACCATGCGTGCACTCGTGCGGGCACTCAGCTCATTGCATGGGCACTCAGCTAACCATATGGGCACTGGCTCTTCTTCTTTTTCACCAGGAGGTCCCAGGGATTGAACCTGGGTCCTCCCACCTGGTAGGTCTTCCCATCACTTGAGCCGCATCCGCTTCCCTGATCATATGACTAACAATAGTCCATGGTTATCTTAGGTTTCACAATTTACGTACTGAAGTTCTATCGATTTTTTTTATTTTTAAAGAAGTTTTAGATCACATGAATGTTACATTTATAAAAAAAAAATTTAGGGGACTCCCATATGCCCCGACCCCTTCCCCTCCCACACTTTCCCACATTAACAACATCTTTCATTAGTGTGGTACATTTGTTACAATTGACGGACACATATGGATGCATTGCCACTAACTGTGGACTGTAGTTTACCCTTTGCCCTGCACAATTTTATAGGTTATGACAAAATGTATAATGGCCTGTTATCCATCATTCCAATGTCATGCAGGACAATTCCAATGTCCCAAAAATGCCCCATGTTACACCTATTCTTCCCTCTCCCTCCCTTCACCTCTGGTGGCCACTGCCTTTATATCAATGATAAAAGTTCTTCCATTGCTAGAATAATAATAGGTTTACTCTAGTCCATTGTTCATTCCCCAATTTTGAGGATTTGGGGATGGTGATGCCCACTCTGTTTCTAATTGGGAGGGGGAAATGCCTGTTGGGAAATGCAGTTACTCATGTAATCCTCACCACAATCAAAATATAAAATATTTCTCTTAGTCCAGAAAGTTTCCTGAGCCTCTTTGCAGTCAGGTCTCCTCACTCCCAGCCCTGGCCATAGGCAACCACAGATCTGCTCTTGGTCACTATTGATTAGTTTTGGCAGGTATTTTATTTTAACACATTCTCTCTTGTTCAGAGTTATCTGTTATCTCTCCTCTACCCCAGTCCCTCCACGGCCCTCTGTAGATAAAGCTTAGAAACTGCTTTCATTCTTTCTTCACTTGTTTCATTTTTTCCTTACTTTTTAAAGACCCCTCATGCTGTTTGTCTTATTCTTCCTCAGGTACCATTATTGATTCACTTTCTCTTTTATAAATCTACTATTTACTCTGGACGGAAATGTTTGCCCAAAAAGCATGAAGTTCTTCCATAGTCAAAATTTTCTCACTTTCTAATTTTAATATTATCATCTTTTTAAAGGCCCATTTGAAGGTACACAAGAAACCTCCTAAATTACAATTTTGTAAACTTCTTCATATTAGTTACCTTCTCATTATATCAGTTTGATATGATGTTATATATATCAAACTGAAAGAAGGATGGGAATTAAACTTGTTTTCCAAATTATCTATTTTATAAAATCACTAATTAGTAATAACTAGGAGTAAGGACACTATACAGAGGTAAAAGAATGAATTAGGTAATAGTAAAAAAAATAAGAAAAATTGTGAGCACATCAGAATGAATCTGTGTTGGTTCTTTTTACAAATTTAATATCTCAGAACATTTGTGTTTTATGGAGTTTCTTTCTGTGTATGTGAGGGACACCACAGCTGTTTTTAGTGCCATTTACTTTTCTTGCTTTATTTATGGAAGTAGGAGGGAATTATGTATGGGTAGTAATTTAATGCTATTTCAGTTGGCATTTAATTGGGTTTAGATGTCGAAAGATACATGGAGATAGATATTTAATTAAAGGTTTTATAATGGTAAAATATACTATGTGAGCAATCTTGTGAACTTTGCAATGTACTCTCCTACTTAAATATCTTCCAAGGTGTGAACCTTTAAAACTTTTCCTCTCCTTGTCTCCACCTATTTATTTAACTCTTCCATCACTTTCTGAACAGCACAGGAAATCATACCCTTGGGTATTTTTTCATTCTGGGTGAAGTGTAGCTTCATCCTGCCTGAGACAGTTCACTTAAGTTCCTCTTCAGCCTGTTTGGGTAAATAGAAACATCTATTTAGTTGTTTCTTTAATATCTACTTTTTGTGGCAATTCCTAAAAGGAAAGATACATTTGCAGGTTTCCAACTGTTCCTGGTACAGAACAATGCTGGGCTGATATTCTCAGAATACTCTGAGGAATTTAATGTTGCTACCTTTCACCGGCAACAGTGTATTTAATTGGGTTAGCATTTTTTTGCTTTGTTATCATTCTGTTTGCGATTTCTGGAAAACTCATGCATTGATACATAACAATTTATTATAGTCACCATGTGTTGATTGGTATTAAGTCTTCCCTGTTTGCTGCTGTCTTCATCACAGTTCCTGTTCTGTAGCAGATCAGTCAAAGCAATTAAAAATGACCTCTTTTTGACTGTCTCCTTGTGATCAGTGGTACAAAAGCACACCCCAAATACACACTTGTACACATGCTGATATACACACCTCTTATCTCTCCATTTCCCTTTAATTTGTGTTCCTTCATTTCTCTCACAGGCTTCTTATTACATCCATTCCTGTTTTTTCTCCTTCATTCTCTGATTTTCCATGTTCTCCCACTTCCTATACATTTTCCTACAGAAAGGAGAAGCAGGAGAGGTGTATGAAGCTCTTCAGACTTGACATAAATGTTCAGGTAGGGGATGTAAGATGATGAGCTAACTTGATGGTAGCGAGTGGATGGCATAACATTTTTATTTGATAACTTTATATAAACAAGCATTCAATGAAAAGTTATTATACATGTGTATTGTATTTTTTTAAACTAATGGAATGAAATAAGAGGTTTCAAGAATCCTGTGACAGTGACAAGAAATAGAATGCATTATTTATCCTGCATAAAAAGGCAGTAAGAAGCAAAGGTTGAAATCTTAAACTTTTAGAGAGGAGTCATAATTGTGACAGTGCTATTGATCTTCAAAATTCTTCACAAAACAAAATAACATTCTTTCCATAGTCACAAATATATTAGCGCCTTTCAGAGATGGTGGGATTAAGGTAAAGAGGTTAAAAGGAGTCATTTCAGACAAAAAGTAGAAGGCAAAATTAAAAAAAAATTTTTTTTTAAGGATTCTTAGATTACATAAATGTTATATAAACAACAGAGGGGGTTCCCATATGCCCTAATCACTATCTCTTCCAAACTTTCCCACATTAACAACATCCTTCATTAGTGTGGTACATTTGATATAACTGATGAACATATATTGGAGTATTGCCACTAAGCATGGATTATAGCTTACACTGTAGTTTAAACTCTCTCCCACACAATTTTGTAAGTTATGACAAGATATATAATGGCCTGTGTCTGTCAGTGTAATGTCATTCAGGACAATTCCAATGTCCTTAAATGCCCCCATATTACATCTGTTTTTCCTTTTCCCTCCCTCAGAACCTATGGAGGCCATTGCTTCCATATCAAATGATAAAAGTTCTTCCATGGCTAGAATAACAATGAGTCTATAGTAGAATACAGTAAGTCTATTCTAGTCCATTGTTCTTTACCCAATCCTGAGGATTCTGGGATGGTGATGCCCATTCTACCTCTAACTGAGAGAGAACATAGATCCCATGGGGCAAGTGGATAGGACTATCTTACTTGCAGTTGTAGACTCTCTCTGTTCCTTGGGATGGTTATTGTCCATCATCATTTCCTTGTTGGTTGTCCTGGGTGAGTCCAATGAATGGGAGAGTAGGTGTTGCAACTCTGTTAAGATTCAGGGCCTCACTGGCATGTGAAAAGCCCAAAGATTTAAGTCTCTTGGACATAAATCTATCAACTCTAGTACTAACAATAGATTCAAATAGAAGGGTCAGAAGAGCCAGGTGTAAGGAAACCACAACTGAGTCCAACTCTGTCACACTGGGGAGCATAAATTCCAAAGCATAAATTCCCACTGGAAGGGCACCAAACTCCTGAGCTGTCAGTAGTGTCTGGTTGTCTCCAGAACCTCAGTAGCCCCACAATTAAAAATATATATATATTTTTATTTATTTTTAAAAGATAAATAGATTACATAAAATGTTACATAAAAAAATATAGGGAATTTCCCATATACCCCACTCCCCACACCTCCCACTTATCCCACATTAACAACTTCTTTCATTAGTGTGGTACATTGCAATTGATGAACACATTTTGGAGCATTGCCACACAGCATGGGTTGTAGTTTATTTTGTAGTTTACACTCTTTCCCACTCCATTCTGTAGGTTATGGCAGGACATATAATGTCCTGTATCTGTCTTTGCAATGTCATTCAGGACAATTCCAAGTCCCAAAAATGCCCCCATATTACACCTCTTATTCCCTCTCCCTGCCTTCAACAACTCCAGTGACCACTGTCTCCACATCAATGATATAATTTTTTCCATTGCTGGAATCAGAATAAGTCTATAGTAGAATACCAGTAAGTCCACTCTAGCCCATATTTTATTCTCTAGCTCTGAGTATTCTGGGATGGTGATGCCTACTCCACCTTTAATTTAGAGGGGGCTTTGATCCCATATGGCTGATGGGTGGGACTCTCTTGCTTGCAGTTATAGACTCTCTCCGTTCCTTGGTGTGGTGGTTGTCCATTCTCACCTCCTTGTTAGTTGTCCTGGGTGAGTTCAGTGAACTGGAGAGTAGGTGTTGAAACTTTGCTGAGGCCCAGGGTCTAACTGGCATATGGATAGCCCAGAGATTCAAGTCTCTTAGACATACACCTATAGACTCCAGTGCCAACTACAGGTTCAATAAAAGGTACAGAAGAGGCATGTGTAGAGAAGTCACATCTGAGTCCAGCTCTGTCACTCTCAGGAGCAAAAACTCCAAACTAGGGCTCTATGGCAAGGCACCAAACTCTGGAGCTAACTGCCATGACTGTAGGACCTGAATGTCTCTGTAGGCCTCAGAAACCCCACTTTTTGGGGGTAGTGTCTACTTTGACTGTCTATAAGATCCTGCTGAAATGTGCATAAGCATTACTCTCTGATGACTTCCCAATTCAATTTGAAGTCTTTTAACCATATAAACTAATTTGTCTTTACCATTTCCCCCTTTTATTCAAGGTCTTTTTCCAGTTGCATCACCAGCCAGTGTTTGGTAGTAATCCCTCAGTGCCAGTGAGGCTCATCCTTGGGAGTCATGTACCATGCTGGGGCAAGGTAATACATTTATATGCTGAGATTGGCTTAGAGAGTGGCCACATTTGAGAAACATGGAGGCTCTCATGAGGTAACTCTTAGACACTCTACAACACTAGGCTAAGTTGCAATTTCAAGAGCCAAAGGCTCATAAACATAGCCATCAATATCAGGGCCTGTCAATGGACCATACTTCACTGGTCATTGCCCTTGTACTTGGGGGATTCTTGCTGTTCTATTAGAGAATGTGGCAGAGCTCCCCAGGATGGGAATTCAGAATTCTTTCAGTTGTTGTATGAATCTCTACCCACTGTGGCAATGCCCCATGAACGTTTGAACAGATTTATACCTTATATGTATGCCCAGGTGAACTTCCTCTCATGTATCTCTCATCACTGACACCCCACACCAATGCTTTTCCCTTGCCATGGATGAACCCTCATTTTACACCTATTTTGCCCCCTTATCCCTCAGAACCTCTAGTGGCCACTGCCTTTACATCAGTGATGAGAGTACATCCATTGCTAGAATAATAATAAGTCTATAGTAGAATAATAATAAGTCTAATGTAGTCCATTGTTAATTCCCGAATCTTTAGGATTTGGGGATGGTGATGCCCACTCTACTTCTAAGTGAGAGGGGGCTTAGATCCCATGGGGCAAATGGATGGAGGTATCTTGCATGCAGTTGCAGACACTCTGTTCCTTGGGATGGGCATTGTCCATTATCACCTCCTTGTTAATTGTCCTGGGTGAATCCAAAGAACTGGAGAGTAGGTGTTGCAACTCTCCTGAAATTCAGGGTTCAACTGGCACATGGGTGGACCAAATATTTAAGTCTCTGGGACATTTATTTATCAAGTATAGTGCTAATTTTAGACTCAAAAGGGGCAGAAGAATCATGTGTAGAGAACCTATAAATGAGTCTAACTCTGTTACACTGAGGAACGTAAATTCCAAAGTAAGGCCCACTGACAGTGCTGAATTCCTGAGCTGTCTGCCCTACTTACAGTTTCTGGATATCTCTAGAGCCCTAAGGAACCTCACTGTTTGAGGCATGTTTACTGTGGCAGCCAGTATAATCCTGCTGAGACATGCATAAGCTCAACCTCTGAAATGACCTTCTGACTCGCTTTTGACATCTCTTAGCCTGAAAAACTTATTTGTGTTTACCATTCCCTTTTGGTCAAGGTCTTCTTCCAGATGCATTGCTATTTGGTGCTTGGTAATAATTCCTTGGTGCTAGAGAGGCTTATCCCTGGGAGTCATGTCATATGCTCGGGGAAATGTAAGTGCATTTATATGCTGCATTTTGCTTAGAGAGAGTCCACATTAGAGCAACAAGGAAGCTTTCAGGAGGTAACTCTTAGGCAGTATACAATACTAGTTTCAATTTCACAAGAAAAGACTCATAAGTATAATCATCAATGTCAAGGGCTTGGCATAATCGTCTGTCTTTGTTCACTAGACATCGCTTTTTCATTCGGGGGATTCTTGCTGTCCTATTAGAGACTGTAGAAGAACACTCCAGGATGGAATTCAATATTCTTTTGGTTATTGTGTGATTCTCCACCTACTGAGACAATGTCCCATGAACATTTGAACATATTCATGTCTTAGAGGCATGCACCAGGTGAACCCCTTCCCATGC
The DNA here is from genome assembly GCF_030445035.2 of Dasypus novemcinctus. Taxonomy (NCBI): domain Eukaryota; kingdom Metazoa; phylum Chordata; class Mammalia; order Cingulata; family Dasypodidae; genus Dasypus; species Dasypus novemcinctus. The sequence goes on along the minus strand of NC_080678.1, from coordinate 76,313,555 downwards.
ATCCCTACATCACTTGACACCCCGCACCAGTGATCCTTCCCTGCCATTGCTGTGACCCCTCTGTGATCCAAAACCTCTCCAAAAATGAAGCCAACAAAATAACCAAATAAATTAATAAGAAAATGAATAATAATTTAAAAATAGTCAATAAAATAAAAACATTTAAAACAGTGTCAAATAAAAAAATGAAATTTTAGACATTGTGTCTCTCATAACTTTAAATTCTGTTGTCTTTTATGTACAGTGACATTTTCTTCCATATATTCCACCAGTGTCTTATTTCTTCCATTTTATCTTCAGAGAAGTTTTAGGATACAGAAAAGTCATATAGAAAATACAGGTGATTCCCATATACCTAATGCCCTCCCTTTTTCACCTCTCCTTTATTAATAACATTTTACATGTGGATGGTACATTTATTACAATTGATGTACAAATATTGAAGCATGGTCAAAGGTTTACATTATGGTTTACATTTTGGACCATATACTTTTATAGGTTTTGACAAAATTTGAAGTGGCCTATATCTTTTATTGCAAGATTATGCTGAACAATTCTAATACCCTAAAAACGCCCTATGTTCTATCTGTTCTATTCTTCCCTCTTCCTCCCCTCAGAACCTATGGTAATCACTAAGTTTCATTTTTGAAGAATAAGATTCATATTTACTTGCAATAATATTGAGGGCCTGACATATTAGTCTGTTTTCTTTTATTAAGCATTGCCTATGTTCTTGAGGGAGTCTTGTCCCTCTGATTGAGAACATAGCAAGACTCCCCAGGATGGGAGTTTAATTTTTTCCTATTTATTGTGTGGGTCTCCATCCACTGATATAAGAAACTATGACAAGATGAACACTTAGATATTCCATAGAAGTCTGCCTCAGGTGTGTTGTATCCCATGTACCCCTCCATACCCAACACCTGACACCAATACCTGACACTAGCAACCTTCCCATTTTTGACAAAAGAATATTTCCATTATAGGTTTAACCACAGGCCTGCAAAATCTGCAGAGTTCATCTCTTCCTTCCCTTGACCCTCTCCCCAGTTCCATGGATAGTCCAACCCAGCCCCCCCCCGCTCCCCCTCACAGACTGACACTGCCAAACGCAATTATATCACTCACCACTGTCATGCACACACACTTCCCAAACACATCCTTCCACCTTATTATAGATTTTGCCCTTATGGGCATTGGCTTACCACCCTCTATTCCCTTTCTGTCTCCTATAAACCAATCTTCCAGATTCTACCTCTGTGAGGCTGCTCAATTTGCTTATTCCATATCGGTGAGGTTATGTAATTTTTGTCCTTCAGACCCTGCCTTACTTCACTCAACATAAGGTCTTCATGATTCATCCATGTTATCTTGTTTGTTAATATTGCATTCCTTCTGACAGTTGAGTAATATTCCACTGTATACATATACCACAGTTTGCTTATCCATTCATCTGTTGATGGACGTTTGTGTTTCTTCCAACTTTTGGCAGTAGTGAATAATGCTGCTATGAACATTTGTGTGCATATATCTGTTTGTGTCCCTGCTTTCAATTCTTCTGGATATGGACCCAGCAGTGGGATTGCTGGATCATGTGGCAGTTCTATAGTTAGCTTCCTGAGTAACCACTCAACTGTCCTCCACAATGGGTACACCATTCTACATTTCCATTAGCACTGGATAAATGTTCCCTTTCCTCCACATCCTATCCACCATTTGTAGTCCTCTGTTTTTTTTTTAATAGCCTTCAGTCTAATGGGTGTAAGATATTTCAGTGTAGTTTTGATTTGCATTTCCCTAATAGCTAGTGATGTTGAGCATCTTTTAATGTGTTTTTTAGCCATTTGTGTTTCTTTTTGGGGAAGTGTCTATTCAGATCTCTTGCCCATCTTAAAAGTGGGTTGTTTATCTTTTTATTTTTGAGGTGTAGGATTTCTTTATATATGCTGGATATTAGGCCTCTATCAGATAGATGGTTTACAAATATATTCTCTCCTTGTGTAGGCTGCCTTTTACTTTCCTGACAAACTCCTTTGAAGCACAAAAGTTTTTAATTCTGAGGAGATCCCATTTTTTCTTTTATTGCTCATGCTTTGGGTATAAAGTTTATGAAACCATTTCCTACTACAAGATCTCATAGATACTTCCCTACATTATCTTCTGGAGCTTTGTGGTCTTGGCTTTTATATTTAGATCTTTGATCCATTTTGAGTTAATTTTTGTATAGGGTGTGAGATGGTGCACCTCTCTCATTCTTTTGGATATGGATATCCATTTCTCCAAGCACCATTTGTTGAAGAGGCCATTCTTTCCTGGTTGAGTGGGCTTGGTGGCCTTGTTGAATATCAGTTGACTGTATATGTTAGGATCTATATCAGAAACTCTCAGTTTTGTTCCATTGGTCAGTATGTCTATCCTTGTGCCAATACCATGCAGTTTGGACCACTGTAGCTTTATAATATGTTTTAAAGTCAGGTAGTGTGATTCCTCCGATTTCATTTTTCTTTTTCAATATGTCTTTGGATACTCAGGGCCCCTTACCCTTCCAAAAATTTTTCATAATTAGGTTTTCCAATTCAGTAAAAAATGCTGTTGTAATTTTTATTGGGATTGCATTAAATCTGTAAATCAGTTTGGGTAGGACAGACATCTTAATGATGTTTAGTCTTCCAATCCATGAACTGGGAATATTCTTCCATTTACTTAGGTCTTTTTTGATTTCCTTTAACAATGTTGTGTAGTTTTCTGTATATAAGTACTTTACATCTTTAGTTAAGTTTATTTCTATGTATTTTATTCTTTTGGTTGCTACTGTAAATGGAACTTTTTCTTGATTTCCTCCTCAAATCCCTCATTATTAGTGTACAGGTATGCTACTGATTTTTGTGCATTGATTTTATATTTTGCCACTTTACTGAATTGATTTCCTTCTCAGATTCCTCATTATTAATATACAAGTATGCTACTGATTTTTGCACGTTGATTTTATATTCTGGCACTTTACTGAACTCATTTATCAACTCTAGAAGCTTTGTTGTCAACTTCTCAGGGCTTTCTATGTATAGGATTATGTCATCTGGAAATAGTGAAATTTTAACTTCTTCCTTTCCAGTTTGGATGCTGTTTATGTCTTTTTCTTGCCTACGTGCTCATGGAAGTACTTCTAACACAATGTTAAATAAGAGTGGTGACAGCGAGCATATTTGTCTCCTTCCAGATCTTAGAAGGAAAGTTTTGTATTTCACCATTGAATATGATGTTAGCTATGGGTTTTTCATATGCCTTTTATCATATTGAGGAAGTTTCCTTGTATTCCTGTCTTTTGAAGTGTTTTTATAAGGAAAGGAAAATGCTTTTTCTGCATCAGTAGAGGTGATCATGCAATTATTTTCTTTCGAACTGTTAATGTGATGCATTACATTGATTGATTTTCTTTGTTGAACCATCCTTATATATGAGGAATGAAATCCACTTGGTCATGGTGTATACTTTGATGTGTTTTGAATACAGTTACCAAGTATTTTGTTGAAGATTTTAGCATCCAGGTTCATTAGAGAGATTGGTCTGTTGTTTTCCTTTCTTGTGGCATGTTTATTTGGCTTTGGTATTAGGGTAATGTTGGCATCATCAAATGAGTTAGGCAATGTTCCCTCCAATTCTAGTTTTTGGAAGAGTTTAAGCAGGATTGGTGTTAGTTCTTTCCAGAATGTTTGATAGATTTTACCTGTGAAAACACCTGGTCCTGGGCTCATATTATTTGGGAGGTTTTTGATGACTAATTCAATCTCATTACTTGTGATTAGTTTGTTGATTTCATCAACTTCTTCTTTCATCAATGTAGGCTGCTTGTGTGTTTCTAGAAATTTGTCCGTTTCATCTAAGTTATCAATCTTGTTGGCATACAAATTTTCAAAGTAATCTATTATGCTCTTTATTTCTGTGGATCTGTAGTGATATCCCCTTCCTTGTTTCTTATTTTATGTATTTGCATCTTCTCTCTTTTTTCCCTTATTAGTCTAGCTCAGGACTTGTCAATTTTATTAATCTTCTCAAAAAACCAACTTTTGGTTTTGTTAATTTCTTCTAGTGCTTTCTTATTTTTTAATTTCATTTAGCTCTCCTCTAGTTTTTGTTATTTCATTCTTTCTACTTGCTTTGGGATTAGTTTGTTGTTCTTTTTCTAAATCCTCCAGGTGTGCAGTTAGGTCTTTGATTTTAGCTCTTTCTACTTCTGTTAATATAGGCATTTAATATAGGCATTTCCCTTTCAGCACTTCTTTTGCTGCATCCTACAGGTTCTCATAGGTTGTGTTCTTATAGGTTGTGTTGTCTTTTTCATTAGTTTTAAGGTAGTTACTGATTTCTTTTGCAATTTCCTCCTTGATCCACTGATTATCTAAGAGTATTTTTAACTTCCATATCTTTGTGTCTAATCTGGTTCTCTGTCCCACTCATTTCACTGTGGTCAGAAACATTACTTTGTATAATTTCAGTCTTTCTGAATTCATTGAGGGTTGTTCTGTGGCCTAGTATATGGTCTATTTTGGAGAAAGATTCATGTGTGCTCAAGAAGAATGTATTCCACTGTATTTGGGTGTAATGCTCTGTATGAGTCTATTAGGTCTAGATCCTGTACTATTTTATTCAAGGTCTCTGTTTCTATATTGATCCTCTGCCAAGATGTTCTGTCCAATGGTGTATTAAAGTTCCCCATTATAATTGTAGAGGCATCTATTTCTCTACTTAGTTTTTCCAATGTTTGCCTCATGTATTTCGAGGTGCCCTGATTAGGCGCATAAATATTTATGATTGTTCTTTCTTCTGGTAGATTACCCTTTTCATTAACATATAGCATCCTTCTTGGTCTCTTACAATAGTTTTGCATTTAAAGTCTATTCTGTCCAATATTAGTATAGCTACTCCTGCCCTTTTTGGTTATTGTGTATAAAATTGTTTCCCAACCATTCACTTTCAATCTCCTTGCATCCCTGGGTCTAAGGTGAGTTTCTTGTAGATAGCATGTAGATGGGTCATATTTACTTACCCATTTTGCCAATCTTCGTCTCTTGATTGGAGAGTTTAATCCATTACCATTCACTGTTATTACTATCAAGGCATTACTTACATTAGTCTTATTTTCTTTAGATTTATGTATGTAATATGCTGTTTTCATTTCTTTTTTCTTTTTAGTTATTCTTACCAATAATCTTCCTTCCTTCCACCCTCTCTCTTTTGTTTTTCCCTTTCAACCTGCAGAACTCTCTTTAGTATTTATTGATGGGCAGGTTTCTTGTTGACAAACTCTCTTAATTTCTTTTTGTCTGTGAATATTTTGAACTCTCCCTCATTTTTGCATGCCAGCTTTGCTGGTTATAGAATTCTTGGCTGACAAATTTTTTCTTTTAGCACCTTAACTATTAACTATTACCACTGCCTTCTTGCCTCCATGGTTTCAGATGAGAAATCTGCACTTAATCTTATTGAGTTTCCCTTGTATGTGATGGCTTGCTTTTCTCTTGCTGTTTTCAGTATTCTATCTTTGTCATGAACATTGGACAATTGATAAGTACAAGTCTTGTGATAGGCCTATTAGGATTTATACTGTTTGGGATGAGCTCCACTTCCTATACATGCACATCCATGTCCCTCAAACAATTTGGGAAATTTCCAGCCATTATTTCCTCTAACACTCCTTCTGCCCTCTTTCCCTTCTCTTCTTCCTCTCAGATGCCTTTAATGCATTATGTTTGTGTGTTTCATGTTGTCATGCAGATCCCTACATCCCTGATGATTTTTTTCTATTTTTTTAATCTATCTGTCCTACTATCTAATTTCAAATGTCCTATCTTCAGCATCACTGATTCTTTCCTCTGACTGTTCAAATCTGCTGTATGTGCTTTTAATGTTTTTTATTTCTTAGATTGTGGTTTTCATCACCATCAGAGTTGATATCTTTTTGTGTATGTTTGCAGTTTCTTCAGTATGTTCTCCCATGTCTTCTTAATATACTTTATCTCTTCCTTCACTTCATTAAGTTAATTCATGGTTTATTTGGACATCCTTGATTAGTTGTTCCATGTTCTGCATCTCTTCCTGTTTTTTAGTTTTTTCATTAGACTGGACCCTGTCTTCCTGTTTCTCAGTATGGCTTGTAATTTTTTTTGGTATTTTGGCATCTGTTTAAGTTGATGAGTTCATTTGGTTGGTTAGCTTCTCTTTCTACTCTAGGATTTTATTTTGTTGTTTCTTTGTGTGGTAAGGTTCCTTTTTGATACTTGGTTCATTTTATTCTATATCCTTGCAGTTGTCTGAGTTCCCTTGGGAAAACAATATTAGTACCAAAAAAAAAAAAAAAAAAGAGATAAGAAGAGAAAAAGAATAATAGTAATAATAATAAAAAGGGTAGAGGAGAAACCATATAGGAGCTTGGAAACTAAATAAGTAATGTAAGTAAAAAATTATAAAAAATACAAAGGAATAAAAATAGAAAAAAGAAACAAGAAACAAAATTGAAAGAATAAAATAGAATTGAAATGCTAACAGATGAGGAGAATAAATGGAAAAAAAGGAGAGAGAAAAAAGGAAAAAATAAAGATCAAACAAGAAGAGGTGGAATGAAAGAAAAGCAACAGAAGGCAGAAGACAGAAAAATGAAGGAAAGGGAAGAAATAAAATAGGTTGAGAAAATAAGTAAAAGAAATAAAAGGAAACAAAGGAAAAAGATAAATAAGTAGCAAAACAGCAACAGAAAAACAACCGAGAATAAACAGCTTTCCCTCTTAGGGTCCTCGAGAGCTTCTCAGGTTGTTGGTGTTCATCAATTCACTCTGCAGCCTTTTCTCCAAAGGGGATGTATTCAGTTTTAGTGAATAAAATAAAGGAAAAAGAAAAAAATAAAACAATTAAAAATCAGATTAAAAAAACCTAAAACAAAACAACAGAATCTCAATCTATAAGTTTCCTGTTCCCTATCATAAGGTGCTTTCTGTGTGCCTAATAACTTGGTGGGTCATTCCCTTCTCTTAGGAGATACTGGGACTTGAACCAGGAACCTTCTTACATGCTAGGCAGGAATTCCTCTGAGCTACACTGGCTTTATAGGTTAAATAGACTTCTGAAAGCTTATCTGGCTCTTCCCGCCCCTGTTTCCATCAGGGGAGTTGGACTTCTAACAGTTTTTAGGGGCCAGGCTAGTTAGGCACCTATCTCCACTTCTCCCTGACCTTGTTCCTCTCTCCCAGGGTGTGACAGCCTGCCTGAGCAGATCCCCCTTCCCCTCTCCTTGGATCCATCTCAGTGCTGGCTGGGGCCTTCTCCAAGATTCAGAGGGGGCTCAAGTGGCCAAACCCACTGAAAAGAACTTCTCTCTGCCCTACAGCAGACCCGTCTTTCTTCTAGGAAGCACTCCCTCTCACTCAGTTGGCTCGGGTGAGCCAGGGGTACCATGGAGGCTGTTTGCCTTGAGGGTGGGACTTACGTGCCCACAGTTTCCAGCCACAGAGGCAAGCATCACTTATGGTTTTCCCTTTGCCTCTTTGTCCTGCTCCCTTCTGGATGACACTCTGCAGCCTCCTGTTCTGTAGACCCCTATAGCAGCTTCCATGGGTAGGTTTTTGCCCTTTCTCTACCGTTTTTTGCAAGAGAGCAGAGTAATACCTACCAACATCAATGCCATTTTCCTGGAACTCCTCCATATGCATACCATTTAACTACTAAGGCAGGAAAAGTGTCTCAAAGGAATAATTGTATAATTTAGTCTCCTCTTAAAGTATTGAAAGGGAGATTCAGCAAGAACAGAGGTCATATGCAGAGAAAGAATGACAAGTGAACACTGCAGTGTTATTTCAGATCTTTCTGGTTAATGGCAACATGAAGAATGAAAGTGTTATAAGAACACGTGATAGAGTCGCAAAACTCCCACAGGACCTTAAAATAGGGATCAGGACATGCTATTGTTCCCTCAGTGACAGAAATTTGTGGGTCTTCAGTATCCCACTGTTACTGTCCTTTTTTTCTTTTTGTGTGTTACTTTCTAATTTAATTGGTCAATTTGTCCTTACTTTTATTTTACAATTCAAGAGGGACGAACTCCAACTTTCTTAGCCAATTATCATTTCCAGCCATTGGACAGAGCTCTATGCACTGGGCCACCTAATGGGCCATTTTGACATGCTCAGGTTATAATGTGAGATTTGGGGCTATAGGTTGTGCGCTGTACCTTAGAAGGAGGTGGTAGGCAGAGCAGGACCCATGGGTTAAGTACTGACATTTCTAGAATATTGACTGTAGCTTTTCAAGAATGTTCTTTGAAATAAGCACAATGTGAGTCTGCATGAAAGGACTAGACAATATCTGACTGAGTCTCTGATACTAGTGTTATAGTTTATATAAATGGGACATTGTTCTCAGTTGCTGAAACCAAAAAGCAGTTAACTGGTATTAAATTGTGTATATAAGGCAGAGATTCAAGACTGGGAGAACTTTTTGTGACATCTGTTGTAACTCAGCATATGAAGATATTTAATGACTTTTAATCAATTAGTATTTATATACTACTTTCTGCTAGTTGACAAGTTAGTTTTCCATACTTTTATATGAGAAAAATACTGAAACAAGAACTTAGAAGGTAGCAAGACTAGATAGAAGCTATCCAAGCATTTTCATGTTTTAATCATTTAACCAAGATAATAATTCTATGAGGTATACTGTCCATATTTTCCAGATGAGGAAACTGGGGCCCAAAAATAGTTGAGCAATTTGTTTAAAGTCATATAGCAATAAGAGATAAAATAAGGATTTGAGTTCAGGTAGTTTGTCTCCAGAACCTACAGTCACTAACCATTTCTCTTCTTAGTTTTTATATTTCTATATCTTCTCTTCTACCCAGCCCCTGCCTTAGGTCTTTGATGTGTTTTTCTCTCTGCATGCAAAATGTTTGCTTCCACTTCTCGTGTACACTTAAAGTGTGAAGAGTTACGTTTTTCTTTTGCAGACTCTTCCCAGAAAAGCCAGATATGAGAATGGTTTTAGTTTTACCTTGGTTCCATCTGCTTGTACCAGCCAGGAATGCCATTAATTCTTGCACATAATTTAAGATTCCAGCAAAAACTATCAGGTCCAAGGCAGTGTGATGGATAGGGTGGGAGTGGGGGTGGGGAGGACTGAGAGGAGGAAGAAGCCTTGGGGAGTTGTTTAAGTACCTTGGGGATATATAAAGTGCCACCAGCTGTGGCATACAAATCTTTCCACTTTTTTTCTAGCAACTTGTTGCCACTTTTTTTTTGTCTTTATTTTTTAAATATTACATTAAAAAAATATGAGGTCCCCATATACCCCCCCACCCCTCTCCCCCCTCTCCTCCCCCCATAACAACAATCTCCTCCATCATCATGAGACATTCATTGCATTTGGTGAATACGTCTCTGAGCACCACTGCCCCTCATGGTCAATGGTCCACATCATAGCCCACACTCCCCCACATTCCTCCCAGTGGGCCATGGGAGGACATGCAATGTCTGTTAACTGTCCCTGCAGCACCACCCAGGACAACTCCAAGTCCCGAAAACGCCCCCACATCTCATTTCTTCCTCCCACTCCCTACCCCCAGCAGCCACCATGGCCACTTTCTCCATACCAATGCCACATTTTCTTTGATTACTAAACACAATAGTTCATGAATAGAATATCAATAAGTCCACTCTAATTCATACTCTATTCCTTCATCCTGTGGACCTTAGAATGGTTGTGTCCCCTCCACATCTGTATCAAGAAGGAGCTTAGATTCCAGATGGATGCTGGATGTAATCCTCCTGCTTTCAGTTGTAGGCACTCTTGACTCCCTGGTGTGGTGGTTGATCTTCTTCACCTCCGTGTTAGCTGAGTGGGGTAAGTCCAATAAACCAGAGTGTAGGAGTTGCAAGTCTGTTGAGGCTCAGGGCCTGGCTATCACATGGTCTATCCAGAGATTCAGGTTCCCTGGGTATACACTAAACCCCAGCACCAACTACAGTTCTAGTAAAAGTAAAAGGAGAGACTTGTGGACAAAGATCACCTCTAAGTCCAGCTCCATCACTTCCTCTGTAGAATTTTTTACCAATTATTGTTGCTGAGATTATGCTCTGGATTTTATTAATTAAGGCCCCTTGATGTCTGCATTGGTCAGATTTAGCCATTTAAATATGATAGGCAGGATCATATATTTTTTTGGGGTTAGTGAAGAGCTTTTCATCAGTTCCCTATCTCACATCTTGTATCACTTTGTTGAAGTATTGTTCAAGTTTTGGGGGTTTATTCCAACACATTACTTCAAAGACATTTTGAATCAGGAGTGTTTCTTGCTCTTTACACTCTTATCTAGGGCATGAGGATTTGCCATCAGTCTTTTATCAAACTCTATTAGTTCTTTCTTATCAGTGTTTATACAAAAGAGGAAAGTGAGTTCCTCTTTCCTCTCATCTTTAAAAAAATAAAGAGGAGCCAGGAGCCACCACTTGCCTTGGGCTCTACATCCTCTAATAGCTCTCACTTTTTCTACCCCTGCCAGCCTGTTAAGCCTTTTAAGAGTCAGTTGTGCTTGATTTCTTTATTCCTTCACCTCCTGCTTGCTCCTCACTTTACTATGAACTGCCTTGTACCTATGGCTCTCCTCTGAAACTCCTGTGGCAAATTTTGCCAAAGGTTTTGTAATTGTCAGATTAATCAATTGCTCTTCAGTCCTCTCTTACCTCAACCTAAACTACTGAACTTTTTCTCCTCAAACACTTGTTTTGGGTGTGAGGCATAATTATTTAGTTTTTCTTGTACTATGTGGTAATTCTGTTTTGTTCTTCTTTGTTCATTTCTCTTTCTGAGCTCAAGTCAATATGTATTGGTATTTCCTGAGATCTGTCCTGGCTACTCAACCAGATAGTCAACAGGTCCTGTTGAATTTACCTCTCTAATTTTTCAAATTAATATACTTCCCTCCACTTCAACATTTATCACTTTAACGAAGGTCCTTCCTGTTCCCCCCACCTTTTTTTTTTTTAACATTGTAATGGTACCCTCACCAGTCTCCCCATTCCCATTCTTGCTTCCTTCCAACCCAGTTTCTTTTTATAACTAGCAAAGTGATCTTTTAAAAAGAAAAATCTGGGAAGTGGACTTGTCCCAATGGATAGGGCGTCCGCCTACCACATGGGAGGTCTGCAGTTCAAACCCCGGGCCTCCCTGACCTGTGTGGAACTGGCCCATGCGCAGTGCTGATGCGCACAAGGAGTGCCCGGCCACGCAGGGGTGTCCCTCACATAGGGGAGCCCCACGGGCAAGGAGTGCGCCCCATAAGGAGAGCCGCTCAGCGCGAAAGAAAGTGCAGGCTGCCCAAGAATGGCGCCGCACACATGGAAAGCTGACACAACAAAAAGAAACGCAGATTCCTGGTGCCACTGATGAGGATAGAAGTGGTCACAGAAGAACACACAGCAAATGGACAGAGAGCAGACAACTTATGGGGGGGGAGAAGGGGAGAGAAATAAATTAAAAAAAAAAAAAAGAAAAATCTTTCTTCACCTCTTTGAGTTAAAATATTTGTCTCTCTCCAGCCTTTAGCATAGCTCCTACCATACAACATCCTTCTTTATTTGCTCCCTTCATAACTATCCATACTTTCCCTCCCCCCTCTTTACCTTTCAGTCCATACTTTCTCTTGCCTTTTAGCCTTTGTATGTGTAGCTTCTTTGTTAGACCTCCTCCTCTTCTTCCATCCTCACTTGTTTTGCTTAGCTAGCTCCTATGCTACCTTTAGGACTTAGTTCTGGGGTATCTCCTCCAGGAAGCTTTAATCATGGAGTCTGGATCACAGAGTCTAGACTACATTGACCAGATGGACTTTTTTGAAAGTACTAATTACAGTGATTATATGTTTATTTTTGTTTCCCTTGCAATTAGCATAATGTTGGGCACAGAGCAGGTACCAAGTAAGGATTGGGTGAGATTGGTTTGCTGATCTTTCGAATACCTCAAAGATGTATCTTTTAATCTTACTATTTGGCAGATTATTTAATTATAAGTATATTCTCTTTATTTTAGAGAAGGCAAAAGACAAATATGCAAAAAATGTTTGAGAGAAACTTTCGTAATAGATAATGTACAGTGTTGCTTTGATTTTTCTTACAAAGTCCAATTTGAAATGAATATATGCTGGCTGACCAGGATCCTTTCTTATTGAATTTATCAGTTTGATGAAACATTGATGGGAATGTGTGTGGTAAAGCAGTCTATAATTATGAGCAAAGCCTCTTATTCTTGTATATGTACTCATCATATCTAGTGCAGTGTTGGTAAAGGTATGAGCCTGACGAGGGTGGCTGAGACTTACGATTCAGATGAATCCTGAATAGATAGATATAAGCTCTCTGCAATAGAAGTAGATCAATTACAAATGCACAGTGACATCTGTGAGGCCTGGATGTCAGTGGTAGGGGTCCAGACATTTAATTTAGCTCCATTCCATATTATATATCTTCACATTTCAAGTGTTTCAAGCAATGTAAATGATAAAAAGTTACTATAGAGCTAAGAACTAGGAGAAGCCTAGAGGAACAGCTTATTGAGATGTCTAAACAAAGGCAAGAGTAATCCCAAAATGGTATTCAGGATTAAATATAGGTCAAGAAATCTAGTTTATGAAGGAGGAAAATATTGAATAAATCAGTAGGCTTAGCCTGTGGGTGAATGGAGCTTACTAGGAGGATTAGGTGACAGGTTAGATCTTCAGTCCAGTGGCTGCACCACGGGAACAAAATAGGGAAAAGGAGGTGATTATAAATGAAAAGTAATAACATTTATTTATTACCTACAATGTGCCAGGCACTGTGTTAAGCTATAAGGTAAAAATCAAGGGATTGGTCATGAATGAAAATAGAATTTGATTACTGGAATCCAGATGTTAGGTTAAATAGTAAGTGACTATTTCTGAGAAATTATCCCCATGATAACTATATAATATTGTAAAATTATGTCCGTGGTTCTCAAACTTTGCTGTGTATTGGAATCACCTGGAAGACTTGATAAAACACAAATTGCTGGTACTGAACAATACAATTTTTGATTTAGTTGATCTTGGGTGAGTCCCAAACTAGCACAGCCCTTGGAATATATTTTATTTTCTGTTTCTGTTGGTAAGGAAGTTAGTAGTTTGCATTTTCAAGGCAGGGACAACAGTATATGTTTATATGTTTACCATAAGGAATACTCAACTGATCACTGTCACAATATAATACAGAGGAATTTTGGTTTCTTTTATATCCAGTGGAATATCAAATATGTCTGTCACACTGAGGACATTATGCTAATTTAACCTAATGGGCAGAAAATAGCCAGGGCCTTAGTCACCTTAGGATGACATATGCATGCCAGAAAGTGAGAGGTAAAACCTGCCACATCAATGAATTTCTAGGATTCCACTGAGACTAAGTCAGGCTATTTCTTCTAAAATGAGAAACAAGTTATTATATCTGTACCTTGAACCTCACCCTTCACCATAAAGAGGCATAACGCTTGGTGAGCCTCTTTGGATTTTGAAGGCAACATGTTTTGGCAGGTTGCTGTTGCCCATTTAATGGATAACCTCTAAGGCTGCCAGTTTTGAGACAGGTCAGGAGAAAGGGATCTGCAGCAGGTACTCTCTGTGGGGCAAACTGTACAGCCTCATGAACTTTTTGATCCAGCAGGTCCAATGTATTAGAAATGTATGTGACAGACCTAGATACTATTTGGAGCTTCTGGCAAACCTCAAAGGAGAATCATGGCGCTGACCTCTGTCAACAACTATTGTCTTTGGAAACAGTCATTCTGGTTTGCTTCTGGACCCTAATAGAGTCAGAACACCTACTGACGACAGCATACGAAGTGGATTTGTGACCTGGACTGCCCATCAAGAACTCAATGTTATTGAATCCAGTGAACCGTAAAATTGGATGTGTGAACAGGTCCAAAGCATGGAAGTAGTTATATCCCATGGTGATATTTTGCATCTCTATTGACAACTCACTCCATAGACTGTCAGTGGCCTTTTGATTATTGCAAACAGTCATTGGTGCCCTTGAATCTAATCAGAGTAGAGAGTCAATTGCAAAAATCCCAGAACCAATTCAGAAATCCTATTTTTAAGGTTCTCTTTCTTAAGAACTTCTTCCAGTACCAAGCTGTATTAGTCCAGGATCTCTAGAGAAACAGAACTGATAGGATATATCTGTAAATAGTATGAGATTTTATAAAATTTTCTCATACAACCATGGGAATGCACAAATCCAAATTCCATAGAGCAGGCTACAAGCCAGGGACTCTGATGAAGGTCCTCAATGAGTTCCACAGGAGATGCTGACTGTCTGAAGTAGAGATGAGAATTCTTTCTCTGAATGCTGAAATACTTCGCTTTTTCAGACCTTCAGCTGATTGGTTGAGATGTCACTCATTGCTGACAGCAGTCTCTTCAGTTGATTGTAGATGTAATCAGCCATCTGTGCAATCCATTTACTGATGATTAAAGTCCACAAAAATACTCTTTATTATAGTTATCTCAGTGCTTGCTTGACCAAACAACTGGGCACCATTACCTGGCCTAGTTGACACATTAGGCTAGTGATCACAGGCTGTAAGGTATTTTTTAATCTCATCCAATGTGTCTTTCATTCCCAAAAGCTCTGTTACTTTTCTTTGCAGGCTTTCAAATTGTTCTTTATGCTCACCTAGTATCTTCTTAATATCCTTTATCTCTTTAATCATATTTTCCTTCAATTCCTTGAATTGATTTAGGAGGTTTGTGTGATTATCATTGATTAGTTGTCTTAAATTCTGCATCTCATAAGGATTTTTGGTTTGTTCCTTTGGCTGGGCTATCTATTCTTTTTGCTTAGTATGGCTTGTAATTTTTTGCTGATGTCTAGGAATTTGATTACATTGGTGAATTTACTCCTACAGTCAATTCCACTCTCTTGCCTAATAGATTTGTTTCACAGCTCTTCTTTGATTTTTGGTTCAACTTATTCTGAATCTTTAAAATTGTCCAGCTTAAGTTATCATATTAGGGCCAATGACCCACTAATGGAGTACAAATTTGATCCAAGGGGTCTACGATGGAGACACCAGAAAGCTTTTTTTTTTCTCCTTGTAGTTTACAGCATGCTAGGAGACAGCATTCTTTGGCCAATCTTACCACAGAGGTGTCTCTTTCAACCTCCACTGGATCATGATTCTGCTTTGGCCAGAACTGAGAGTCAAAGTGGGTTCCGTTGGCCAAACTCACTGAAGTAAGACCACTTTCTGCTCTCTGCCGCACCCTACCTTTGCCTAGGAAGGAAGTTGTCTTCCTCTCTCAGTTGACTGTAGTGAGCCACAGGATTTATCCAGGCTTTTTGCCTTGAGAATGGGGAATGGGTCCCATTCCTGGCCTTGGGATCGAGTAAAGCACAGTTTTCATTTTGGCTTCTTTGTTGCTCTGTCCCTTGCCTTCCTGGACAATGCACAGCTTTCTCCTGCTCTGGAGATTCCCCAAAGCAGCTGCCTTGGACAACTCTTTGCCCTCCCACCATTGTTTTTGTGAGAAAGTTGAGCCCTGCCTATCTACTCTGAGGCCATCTTCTTGGAAAGTCCTTTTTTTTTAGTGTGGGTCTTCCTTACAATTGATGGAATAAAATTGTTATAATTGTACTATTAACTATAGTTCATAATTTACATTCGGATTTGCTCTTAGTGTACAGTTCTAAGGTTTTTAAAAAAATATGCTCAGTTAACAAATATGTAATATATATACATCTAAAGTTTCCCATTTTATTAACATCATAATATAGTGATGTTACATTCACAGTGTTGTGCCACCATCACCACCATCCATTACCAAAACTTTTCAATCACCCCAAACAGAAATTCCATGCCGAGTAAGCATTAACTCTCCATTCCCCAACTCCACAGGCCCTTGGTGATCTGTATGATAGTTTCAAACATTATGATTGGATATTCTGATTATTTCAAATAAGTGATATGATAGAATATCCTTTTGTATCTGGTTTGTTTTATTCAACATAATGTCTTCAAGGTAAATCCATGTTGTAGCATGAATCAGAATTTCATTCTTTTTTATGACTGAATGAATAATATTCCATCATTTGTATGTACTGCAGTTTATCTGTTCTTCTATTTGTGGACTTTTGTGTTCCACCTTTTGGCAATTGTGAATAATGCTGCTATGAATATCAGTATGCAAACAATCTGTTGGATTCCCTGCTTCCAGTATATCTCTAGAAGTGGAATTGTTGGTTCATTTGGTAATTTTATGCTTACATTTCTGAGGAACAGCCAACTGTTTTCCAGTGTCTGCACCATTTTACATTCCCATAAAAAATATTCAAGTGTTCTTATTTCTCCACACTTTCTCACATACTTAATTTCTTTTTTTTTTCATTGTAGCCATTCTAGTGGGTATGAAATTGTATCTCATTGTAGAGTTGATTTTTATTTCCCTAATGGTAATGATTATTATGTACTTATTGGCCATTTGTATATCTTCTTCTGTTTCCCATTTTTAAATTGGGGTGTCTTTTTTTTTTTTTTTGAGTTGTGGATTTCTTTATATAGTCTTGATATTAAACCCTTATCAGATATATGGTTTCCAAATATTTCCTCACATCCTGTGGGTTGTCTTTTTACTTTTATGATAAAATACTTTGCATAAAAGTTTTAA
The DNA here is from genome assembly GCF_030445035.2 of Dasypus novemcinctus. Lineage (NCBI taxonomy): Eukaryota > Metazoa > Chordata > Mammalia > Cingulata > Dasypodidae > Dasypus > Dasypus novemcinctus. The sequence continues at coordinate 76,296,838 of NC_080678.1, read as the reverse complement.
ATTTTTGTGTAAACTCTAAGAAGCCATTTCCTAACACAAGGTCCTAAAGATGTGTCCCTATATTTTTTCCCTATGTTTTCTTCAAGGAATCTTATAGTTTTGGTTCTTCTATTTATGTCTGATCCATTTTTTTCTGTTCTTCTTACTGATTTTATTCATAAAGGACTCTGAAAAATCATACTCTGGAATATTCATTTTTAATCGACTATCTTAGTCACAGAGAAAAGCTTGTCTTGATGAATAGTTAATGAGTTATCAAGAAACTTCTGGCATAAGCAGACTCACCATACATTTTTTTAATCTATTTAAAATATTTTATATTTATCAAAATTCATGTAATAAAAATGTCAAGCTCTGATCACCAGTGGCAACACTTTTCAACTCTTTCAGCTTTTCTTCTGGTATTTATTTTCAAATAATATGCTTTTACTGCTGTTTCTCAGTTTATGCATTTAGCTGTTACCTAATCATTTTTTGTTGTCGTGAGTAATGATTTAACTTATTTAAATCCTCAGTTCCTTTTCTACCCATATCTAAAAGTAATTGTATCATACATTTTAGTTAAATAATCTTAGATGTTTATATGAGTAGGTAAAATATTATTTACTGTATTCACTGAATATTTTTTCCCCAACATCTTATTCTTTTTTTTCATTGATATATCTTCCATTTATTCCCTGAGATCAATTACTTTTCTAATGTTTGGTGTTTTTTTCAACAAAATTTTATCAATACATATTAATAAAACATAAATCCATCCAAAGTGTACAATTAATGATTTTCGGTATAATCACATAATTGTGCATTCATCACTTCAATCATTTTTAGAGCATTTTCATTATTCCAGTATTACTTATAATAATAATAATGAAAAACAGAAACCAACCAAATAAACAAACAAAATACATCACCTCTCAGTCTTTCTATGCTTCCCCTTCCATACATAGATGCAAGTATGTGTCCTTCTCTCTAGTATATTTGTATTTATGTTTTGTAAAACAGTCGTATATGCATTATCACCCATATTCATATTTTATATGAGGTTTCACTGTTATACCATCTTTATTAGTCAGCTAAAGGGGTGCTGATGCAAAATACCAGAAATTGGTTGGTTTTTATAAAGGGTATTTATTTGAGATAGGAACTTACAGATATCAGGCCGTAAAGCATAGGTTACTTCCCTCCCCAAGGTCTATTTCCACGTGTTGGAACAAGATGGCTGCCAGCATCTGTGAGGGTTCAGACTTCCTGGGTTCCTTTCTTCCAGGTCTTGCTTCTCTTTGGGTTCAGGATTCCTCTCTTCCCAGGGCTTGCTTCTTCCTGGGCTCATGGGTCCTCTCTTCCTGGGGGTTGCTTCTGTTGCTCCTCTGTGAGCTTATTTCCCGGGGTTCCAAATTAAGTTTTCAGCATCAAACTCCAACATCAAAATTCTAACATCAAAAACCCCTCCAACTCTGTCCTTCGCCTTGTCTTTTATGTATGAGTCCCCACCCACCAAGGGTTTCCCCTGCTGTACACAGCTGCTATTTCTGGCTATTCTTGCACAATTATTTATTTGGTTATAATGTAGTTTTGTTGAGATATATTCACATACCATATGATTTATTCAAAGTGTATAATAAGGCCTTATTTTTTTAGCTGTTAAAAAGTCCTTTATTCTAAAATCGTAAAATAAATATAAAAAAGAGATTGAAAAAGATTACAAATTTTAAAAGAGAATGTAAGACCAGGTTAGATTTAATATAACCAAATATAAAAATAGCATAGCAACAAATGTCTGTAAGTACAAATAATAAGTCAAATATAATAGAAGTTAATTATAATAATTCTAATTTTTATATTTCAGCTTTAACTATTGGACATACTCTCTAAGAATGAAATAAATTATTGGTTTAGTTATTTAATTTCCATTTAGGCCATAATTCTTTCTAGATAATCAAATTCCTATTTGGGAATTCTTCACATCTTATTGGTATGAATTACAGCAGATAACAATTTGCCAACTCATAATTTTATAAAGCAGAAAAACTCAAAATCTTGTTCAACAGTAGTCATGATAAATCATTATTGTTCCAGATAGATTATTTTAATTAGAGTATGAATAAATTTGCCAGTTGCACTACTTAATTATTGTTCATATACTATAATATTGTTATTTTCAATTTATCTGGTCTACTTCAACTCTTTTTTGGTTACCATCTGCGTGGAATACCTTTTTCCAACCTTTTATTCTTAATCTGGTTGTGTCCTTATGTCTGAGGTGGGGCTCTTGTAGCCTACATTTAGACAGCTTGTATTTTTTAAATCTGTTCTATTAATATCAGTCTATGTCTTTTGATTGGGGGGAGTTCAATCCTTTACTATTCAATATTATTACTGTAAAAGCATTACTTATTTCATCCAATTTGTTCTTCAGCTCTCTGGTGTCATATGACTCTATGGTCTGTCTTCTTATCCTTTAGTTTACTCTTCCTAATAACATTAATTTCTAAACTCTTCTCCAGATCTCTTGCCCTTGTTTTTTCCTTTCAGGCTGCAGCACCCCCTTTAGTATCTCTTGCAAATCTGGTCTTTTGATAACATATTCTATCATTTTGTCTGTGAAGACTTTGTCTTTGTAAAATCATACCTTTCTTGACTCTGAATTATTCCATACTTTCACATTTATTTGTTTTGTTTTCATGAACCATTTTGAGTCCCTTTCCATTGCCATCTCTATATATTTTTCAATTATTTTCTTTGTTGTTACCATGGGACTTAAATTAATTTTCCTCACTCCATACTAATCACATTTCAGTTGATATGAACTTAACTTCAAAGCATACAATCCTTATCCCTGTTTCTTCTTATCTTTTCATAGTATGTGTTACAAATTATATCTTTAAACATTTTGTGTCCAGAATCATAGATTTATCATTCCTTTTATGCATTTGCATTTTTAAAACCTGTAAGAAGTAAAAGGTCGAGTTACATACCAAAAATGCGATAAAACAGTACTGGCATTTGTAATTATCCATATGGTCCACTTTATTGGAGATCTTTATTTCATTAAGCCACTTCATTCTATTTGAAGTGTCCTTTCCTTTCATTCTGAAGAACTCCTTTTAGCATTGCTTATAGGATATGCCTAGTGTCTATGAAAACTTTTAACTTTTGTTTATCTGGGAATGCCTTAATCTCCCCTTCATTTTTGAAAGTCTACCTGACTGGATGTAAAATTCTTGAATGACAGTGATTTTCTTCCAGCACTTTAGATAACTCATCCCACTGTCTTCTTGCCACCATAGTTTCTGATGAGAAACTGGCACTTAATCTTATTAGGTCTTCCTTTTACAGAACTCATTACTTTTGTCTTGTAGTTTTTAGAACTCTGTCCTTGTCCTTGGCAACCAACAGTTTCACTGCACTGTATTTGCATATAGTTGTCTTTGAGTTATCTTGTTTGGGGTCTGTTGGGATTTCTGAATGTGTATATTCATGCCTTTCATTAAATTTGGGGTATTTCCTAACATTATTTCTTTAAATATTCCTTCTTCACTTTCTCTCTTTCTTCCCCTTCTGGGAGATCCATAATGCATATATTGATATACCTGATGGTGTTCCACAGGTCCTTTTGATTGTGTGCATTAAAAAAAATTATTTTTTCTTTCTTTTCCTTAACTTGAATATTTCTGTTGTCTTATCTTTGAGTTACTTGATTTTTCTTCTGCTTGCTCCAATCTGCTGTTGAAATCTGTAAGGAATGTTTTCTTCTAGATATTGTTTTCTTCCACTGCACTATTTGGTCCCTTTTTATAATTTCTATCTCTTTATTGGGATTCTCAATTTGTTCATTTATCATTTTCTGGTATAATTTAGTTCTTTCTTTTAGCTGTTTCAGAATATTGATCAATTTTTAAAAAGCCTTTTCCTGGTATTTCCCAAGTCTGGTGTTCTTCATCAATGGTTTCTGAAGTTTTATCTTGCTTCTCTGGATGGGCCATCCTCTTTTATTTCTTTGTCTGGTAGTCTTTTGTTGCATTTTGTATTTCAATATTTTGATGTGTCAACTCTGGAATTTAGTTCCTGAGCTGTCTGTTCCTTGAGTTTTTTCCCAGTTAATGATATGACAGAAATTTCTTTTGAGTATCAGGAGCTAACAAAATAATTAACCCAAGGTGAAAACAAACTTTCACTGTCTTTTCTTACTAGTTCTGTGTTGGCTGGAACTCTCCTCCAGAGTTTGCCCTCCTATCACGATGATCAGCCTGAGGCGAAAGTGCCAGATTCTGTCCATCATTTCTGAGCATACCTCATGTCCTGGGGATGTGCATTTGGCCTTGGGACTTTCCCTGTTTTCAGAGAGCAAATGCCTCCCTATACCTTATGAAATAAACCTTTTTCTTTATTTTGGATGATCTGTTGTACGTTTTTTATATTAGTGAAGTTTTGGGTTTACAAAGCAATCGTATACAAAATACAGGATTACCATATATCAGCTTGCCTTAGTGCAGAACATTTGTTAGAATTGATGAAAGCACATTTTAATAGTAATACTATTAACTATAGTCCATGGTTTAACTTAGAGTTCAATGTTGAGTGTAGTTCCACGGATTATTTTTATTTTATTTTATTCTGTTATCTGTTGTATGTCTTGAAGTGGGTAATCCTTTGCCTCGGGCCACTTTGATTTGATTGTTTCTTATATTGTTTTGGCTGTCTATGAGCTCTTTCTGAGTTCTGGCATGCAAGCCATAGAGGAATTTCCTGGTTCAGCTTTTTAGGCTACCACTCTATATAATGTTACTGACATACAGGCACCCCAGTATATGCATAGGCATTACTCTGCTCCCTCTGGAACAGGGCTAGGTACTCAAAAGTGGAGCTCTATACTGTGCCAAAAGTTACCAGGGTGCCAGAAACTTCACCCATTGTTTTTAAGCTGCTTTTTCTTGGTTCAGATATTGCCTGCTACTGTAACCCTCTAAGTGCTTTCTGGTGCTCTGAAGCATATGTTTCTGCCAGTCTTTGGTAGTTATTCAAAGATTCTCTGGGGAGATGGAACCCTTATTCAACTGGATGTCCCTTTTGATGGTGTATTTTTAAGTGTTAGACTATTTTGGATGAGTTATAACATTGGTGAATGTACTTAATTTGACAAAATTTATTTATTGCATCACTTTTTAGCCATATTCCTGAAAGTATTAGAATATTCTGTTTCTCCAATTTGTCTGAGCAATATATTGCAATCATTAGCAAACAGAATTGGAACTGTACCTACCAATTACTGAACGAAAATTAGAGCTATAAATAATGCACAGCAACCTGGTTCATGCAGATGACCTGATCTACTTATCTTCTACCACTAATAAGAAAATACTGGTTGATGAGGGATATTAATAGCTGTTTTAGTTTGAAATTAAACTCTTATAAATCAAATCAATAATTTCCCCTAATAAAAGAGATCATTGGCATTGATTTAACCAACAGTATATTATTCTTTTTTTCTTTAATGTCTTAAATCTGTTTCCTTCCTTTCTTCCTTCCTCCTCCTCCTCATTCTCCTAATTCACCTTCTCCTCTTCCTCCTCTCCCCCTCCTCCTTGCCTCCTTTTCCTCCTCTTTCTTATTAAAAAACGAAACATATCATTTATTGTAAAAATGTTACCTGAATTGCTAGTTCAAATAAAAAATTATCCAATAAAGTAAAGAGAAGTTTGGGGACAGAAGGAACATATATTATTATTATTGAGAGGGTTAATTTAGTATAGATGAATGCATTTTAATTTTGAAATTTGTGGATGATTGTATGTATATAATTACCCTGAAATTGTGCCAACACTATATTTTCTCCACTTATACCTTGTCTCCATTTGGGATATTTTCTCTGAGTATTAAGTTTCCTTATGTTGTGGAATTTAAGAGAAGTTCAATTATTTGAGTATAGAGAGGCCAGGACTCAGGAATGATTTTGAGAAGGAAAAATGGTTTATTGACAGCCGGCCGGACTCGGGAGCTTTCAGTTTGAATCCCGAGCCCTGAACAAGATTTTCAAACGTCTTTTATACAGAGAGGAAAGGCCAAATGGTCCCTTTGTTTCAGTTCTCAATAGGCTTCAATTAGCATATATCTCTTCCACATCTTAGGTAAGCTTTTAGCAAGGACTCCAGACATTCTAGATAAGCCTTGGTTTTTGCATTTCCCCTAAATACTTAAAGTTTATAGCCCTTGCTTTGTTAAACATTTCCTGGGACTGGAGCCTGCTGTCACTGTCCCTAAGGGCAGGACTGCAGCCTCTTACCGTTCCACACCCACAAGTCAAACAACTTAGTTATCTCTGAAGAGACACAGAGCCTTCCACCCATAGCCCACATCACTTATATATATTCAGTGGTCTAAAATTCATTCATTTTTTTCAGCAAACTTTCATAGAGTACCCATTGAGTGCCAAAACACTGTGTTAACACTGGTAGAGGTTGTGTGTCTGAATAAGATATCATACTTTCTGTACGACATTAAAGCTTCTAGATAGAATCAGTAATCTTGGCAACTGTTAGATAAACCTTCAAGGGATTCTTTAATGACTGTAGTCCTTTTGTTATGTTCAGGGCCAGTTGAACCTAGAGTATTTAAGATGTGCAATTTGGAAGGAGAAGAAAATTTGATATATACATTGGTAACTTGTTTGAGTAATAAACAATGTTTAACAATTTAAACTACTTAGAAATATGAGATAGTGTCACTACAGCATTACATTATATGGGAATATTTATTAAATGAGACAAAATTAATTAAATTCTGCTCTGTAATAAAAATTCACTGAAAGATACAATTTATGTTAATTTTTATCTTGAAAGCTTTATAGATTTTACCTTTACTGGAGCTCTGTCAAACCTCTTCCAAAGGGACCTTTGATGGAATTTTTGTCAAAATATTATGCTGTACAATATAGTCTACTCACACAGAAAAGTCCACTTGATCAAGTCAGGCAAATTTATTTTCAGGAATAATTCTTTTATACAACCTAATATTCTGAAGGAAACAGCTATTTAAAAACTCCTTTTGATTTAGAGAATTACTGATTGTTTTATTCACTATTCTTAATCCACTAGTTATCTTCAGAATTTATACAGATCGATAGCCTAAAGGTAATCGTGAGTTTCATTTACTACTGGATAAGAGGGAGAAAGTTTCAGCAAATTAGTTACCAGAGCTCGAATCCCTAGTGAGATCATTCAGTTACTGGATAACATTAAATCAATACATGAGTGGCCGTGTATCTAAAACTACAATGATCTGTTTCTATATCATATTGCTAATCAGAGTTACTGCTTTTTGAAAGTTAATTATATTTTCACTGGAATCTAATCTATTAACCACATCATGACTTTCGGTTGTAATTGCTTACTCTCTTAAGTAAAACTAATTTTTTGTTAGTTTTGTTACTGCTAATATTTGAGAAATAGTTCTAAATCTTAAAGTATGACTTTATTGTAGCTCTTCAAAGTAAAGAATTAATTAGGAGTTTATAGAAGTAAAAATGATAGAGACTCACTATGGATCCTGAGAGGTGGGAGGATGTAGTGTCATTTCATATCTGTATTTGACAAATAAATACAATCATTGTCCTTAATTTTATACACTATATTGTGGGGAACGCTCTGGATTCCAATTTTACTTTTAGTTTTCATGAAAAGCTGTCCTGACATTAATAAATCTTGTGAAGAGGCTATGGTAATATATAAAGTTTCTTTTCTTTGGGGTTGAAATAACTTACTATATATGAGTACTATGTCAGAGAGGAGGTTCTGGGGTCAATAGCTCACAGGCAAAATCTGGCTACTTGTCTAGTGATATGATCTTGGGCACATTTCTTCAACTTCTGATGCCTCAATTTTCCCATGTGGAAATGGGAATACAAATAGCATCTACCTTATGAGGCGCTTATAAATATTCAAAGTGAAAAGACAGGTAAGATACTGAGCAGGTATCCAGGCATATGGAAGAGTTTTTATAAACATTAGCTATTATTATTATTGTCATTTTACATATCATTCTTGTTTGTAGGAGGTCTTGTATTTTATAGTCCTATAAAAACAACATGATTTGGTAATGAGTTTTATTTATTCCCTATAAGAAAATGGAACTTTCTTTCTTATTAGAATTGAATAATCTTTGAATCTTCTTTGAATTTATTTGAATGTGATTTGAATTGCTCCTGAAACAATATTTACTTTTGTGAGGAGTTTGTTTTTAAGGTGCTGAAGTTTTTCCAGAATAATTTTGTATTGTTTTACTCTGTACTTTTATTTCATTTTACTCATATGCTAGTACATGTTAATTCTTCTGTGATCTTAACTGCATATTTACTGACATACTAAAGACTGGAATTATAAAGTTTCTGTAAAAATATGAAGAAAAATTGCATACTTAGAAAAATGTAATTTATTCAAGTATTTTTAACTGAATACCATAGAGTTTGTTTGAATGAATTTCCTTTGATGGGTCAGCTTTTGGAGAAATGTTCTCTTGGAAATGCTCTTATCTTATGGTCTCATTCTCCAAAACAACTTCAAGCATATCACCATTTCTGGTCATTAGAGTTAGAACCTCTGGAAGTCATGCTATTTTCTCATGTTTAAGTTACTGAAAACCTTTGGGCTATCATTCAAGGGAGTCATGCAAATATTAGTATGTGTTCATGAATGTATACAGCTAATATGTTTTATTTACATTTTAGTTACATAATATATTAGAACTGATTAGGATGTATAGGGCTATGTGCTACCCAAGTTAGGTAGGTCCATAATCAACGAAATAAAATCAGAAAAAGGAGATATTGCTACATTTCTTAACACCCTGAGCATTGACTCATTGGAACCATCAACATTTACATATTGAATGAAGGGCAATGTAGTTCTCAAAAACACTTGTATAGATTGTATAGATATCATCTGCTTAAGAAATGGTAGGTAAGAAAAGATAATTGCTGATTTTCTCAAGCATTGATGATGATTTAGTATATATTAACTTTTATCTCCAGAGCCTTGAAATGAATTTACTGAATATGCTTTATTTTGGCGATTAGACCAGGCATAGGAGATCCAGATAATAAATGGGTTCTTAGATTTGCCTTTTTGTAGGAGAGCTATAGGATTTTGAATTATGAGAAGGCCAAATGTCCCCTTTTCCTTTATTTTCTTCCTAGCCACTGATATCATGAGTTTTGAGACCTAGACCTTGGATGCTATTACCCTTATGCTAGTTTCCACATCTATACAAGACCCAAAAATATTTTCTTTAAATGTTCTTTTGGGGATTAAAAGAGATAGTTTATGTGAAGTGGCTGGCATACAATGATGCTCAGTGCATTTCAAACTACAGTATTTGTGACCTGCTTTTTTCCTGGCTCATCTCTTCTTTTTGTTTTTTTTCCCCACATGTAAGGCTTCTAATTCTTGCTATCTTCTGCCTCATCCATAGCAACTAACCAGTCCTATCTCACTATACGATATGAAGCTCTCCAAAGTGGAGTATTCAGGAGGCCTGCAAGATGATCCAGTGGGGCATTTGGAAAATGTTAGCTAAAAAATTAATATCAGTAGGAGTCCTAAGAATAAAATTGTTTTACTATTATTCAATATAAAGACTAAGATTAGTACTTCTATGCAGTGTATAAATACAAATGCATGTATTGAATGTGAACATTGAACATGGCTTTTTTTGGTCTTGACCGTAATAGTTTGGAGACCAATGACATATTATTTAATATCTTAATGAAATTGTATAGGTATCAGAAAGAGATTTTTGGAGTAGTTCTTTCTGAAAACTTTCTTGGGGTCTAGAATTTAAGTAAGTTACCAGCAGGAAATACAGTTATGTGTACCTGAGGGCAATGTGGATCAATATTAGTGCTTGTTCCTTTCGAGTTTTTACAAATATTTGCAATGGAGCCAGAGTATAGTTTTTATTTTTTGTTTGCTTATTTATTTAGTCAGCTCAAAAATAACCACCTTGCTGAAGTGAATTTTGTTAATAAAGTTACAGTTTCTTTGAAAGGGAAACAGGAAAATAATGCACAGATAATATACAGTACACATCCATAATAAATAATCATTAAGGAATTAATAAAACCTCTACCTTATAAACTATATGCATTCTGTTTATATTAGTTGCTTTGGTACTCAATGAAGAGTGATGTCAGGCTACTTGTTGGGATTCATATGCTGGAAGATTTTACTCCATTTTGAAGCAAACAAATAGAAGGTCATGCAAAGTATTCTATGATCCTGTCACTGGGATTCAAACATGTAGGATGGAAAGATTTTCCATCAAGCCTAACTTCAGTTAGGATTAAGACTACTTTTGCTGACCCATGATATACAGGAGAAATCTGTAGTCCTGATGGATTTCAAAAAGACATTTGAAATACTGCCTTCATGTACACCAGGAAAAGCAGTATTTTAGAATGGCAAGGTATTTATTTACTTTGAGAATTGAACTAGTCCTGTCCAGTGATTGTAAACTACTGTTCTTGACACTGAAGGTTTACTAAATTGTGTTGAAACTGTGCCTAGTCACAAAACATGAAATGGTTGTAAAAGACCAATTTTTTATTTATGAAGAGTGTTAATTATAGATCTAAATTCACTTTTACTACAAAATCTTGTATTACTATGGTGGTCAAGATGCTCTGCCATTCTCAGTGAAAGCTGTTGTAAAGTCTGTGTCTTTTAAGTCTAAAGCTACATCCATAAGTATTAATCATATAGATGCCTAGAATGATTATAACCACGTATTTTCTACAATCATTGAAACATGTTATGTGAGTAGTCTGTTTCAGAATATCCAAGATTATACTGAACATAGATTATATGTTAGAAAACACATCTGATGAGTGTTTTGAGTCTGATCATATCCATTTACATGTGGAGGAGGCATATTGACCTGGGCTGTGAGCTGAGTATGGATGGTGGCAAGGAGAATTTAAATCATCTATATGCTGTCAGCATGAATTATATGTGCATAAGGGATGCCTTTTATGAGAAACTCACAGAGTTTTCTAGAAATTTGTTTTTACTGTATTTATATCACACTATATGCAAACATATTCAGAAAATGTTTGTGTGAAAGTGATGGCAAAACTGTTGACTGTTAGTCTGGAATGGGTTTGAATATCAAAAACAAAAAGGAGTTGTTTCATGTGCCAGTTGTCATGGGATAACTTAGCAGGAGTGCTTCCTTTTTAGGGGATTCTTGGAAGAAGTGACAAGAAATCTGTGCTCAAGAATTTGTCCAGGTGTGGAAGAGATAGGGAAAAGATTTCTTTTGGCAGAAGTGAATATCAAAATCGAAATAATTCTTAGACCCATGAAATGAGTCAAGTTGAGACAATTAGTGTTTCTATATGAACTGTAGATTTATTTTGTTCTTTTAAAGTTTTGTAGTTATTTTCTGAGTTATAATATTTTAAGTTGGGAGTCACCCTAGAATTAATTTTATAGACATGAAAAATTTTATCTTGAAGGCCTTCTGATTTCTTGAGTGTTTTTCTTTTGCTACTCAGTACAAAAGGAGAAAGTTAGGTGATTTTAAATAATAATATAATATTTGGTAAAAACTGAAAGATGTTTAAATAGTTGATAATTTAATAAAGTTGTAGAGGGAACAAATAATAATCACCATTCATTAAGCATCTTTTTTTATTTTTATTTTTTTCTTTATTTTAAAGGAGTTTTATATTACATAAATGTTACATCAAAAATATGGGGGATTCCCATATACCACATCCCTCCCCTCTCACATTTTCCCCATTAAGAACATCTTTCATTAGTGTTGTACCTTTGTTACAGTTGATGAACTTATATTAAAGAATTGCTACTAACAATGGTCTATAGTTTACATTATGGTTTATACTTTGTACCATACAATTTTATAGGTTTTGAGAAAATGTATAATGGCCTGTATCCATCATAGTAATATCATGCAGAACAATTCCAATGTCCCAAAATGCCCCATGTTACACGATTCTTCAAAAACTCTGGTGACCACTGCCTGTGTTACAAGTTCTTCCATTGCTAGAATAATAATGTCTACTGTAGTCCACAGTTGCATTCTTCCCTTCTGTTTGTTCGTTCCTCAGTCTTCAGGATTTTTGTGATGGTGATGCCTACTCTGCATTAAGCACCTTCTAATGTCAGCTGTTTTACTGAGTGCTTTGCATGAGTTGTGTAAATTAATCCTCACCTTAACCCTATGAGATATGTAACGTTATACTCATTTTATAGATGAGGAAATAGAAGCCAACACAAATTAAGCAATTTTCTAAATACTGCACAACTAGTAAAATTGCAGAACTGGAATTTATGCCACGGGTGCTCTGGCTTCAAAACCGAGATTTATTATTGTACTTAACACAGATGAGAATTACAATGGCATTATGTACTTTAGGTTGAATATAGCCCTTATGAAGAATTTAGCTTGTTCCTGTGTGGGTGTAGGAGTCATTGAGGTTTACTTGCTCGTTTCTGTCAGTTGACTTAAGAGCTGAATCTCTGGGAGAAGGTTTATGTCTTCATTTGCTACCTGGAATAATAAACATGTACCATACTTGCACAAACATTGTATCTGGTAGGAACCGAGATACACATTTGATATGGAATGAAAAGATGCCCTTTATTTGGCTCAGCCTATTAATTTTAAAGTGCCTAGTACCCAAACCAACCCCTAACAACTGGAATACTACCTTCTATTCCAAAATACACATTAAAATCCTCTCCTTTTTTTTTTTTTAAATTAAACTGTTCCTCTTTTCTTAACAAGCTTTGTCAGTGTAAAAGAAACTAAAATCTATCATCATGTATTCTTCCTTATTTTGCATTGAGTCCTGCATTAAACTGCTTACATGATGAATTCTGGAGTGTTCACAAAAATCAAACACATTTACTGCTTGCAAGAGCCATTGTGAAAACCAAACATTAATGTTTATAAAGATATATTCTTTGGCCACACACAATTGATTTAAATTCAGTTAGTACATTTATGTAGAATGCTTTTTTTTTCTATTTTCCTTTCTCTTCCCTTCTCTTTTTGTAAATGTGTGACTTAAAACATTGGTTATAGTTTCTTAGATTTTCTCCTTTGGATATTCCATTTTTAATGCCTGTTTGAGAATTTATTCATTTATTCAGTGTGAAGTTGTGTAAAGTGGCAGTTGACCAGATGCCATCGTAATAATGCCCAACTGACAATTTGTTTATTTTGTGAAGGGAAATATCTCACCCATTGCCTGATATATCTTAGGCACTTCTTAGATGCCCACTGATTTTTGGGTTCAATTCTACTAACTGAATGACCTTGGGCAGTTCATTATGTCTCATTTTCCTTATTTTAAAAATATGGGGCTTAAAGATGATTTCTAAGGTCCTTTTGTCTAACTCTACAATACCATAATTTACAGATAGTGATATGTAAGATCTAATCCAATAAGAATTCAGATTGTTACCCCCTTAAAATGCCATGCTTGTTCCCACATCTATGCCTTTGATCATCCTATTCCTCCCATCAGGATTGCCCTTTCTCCTCTCCACCCATCCAAAATTATTCAGTCAATATTATTTCTGCAAAATATTCATTGAAAAATGTATACAAGGTTTGAAAGGAATGAAACTTTAAATTCAAATTACCTTTCAATTTTGGTTTAAGTCTTACAACCTACATTAATTCTTTCCTAAAATTCTGGCCCATTTTGAATTCTTCACTCCTAAGTTCCTATATAAATTATAGTTATCACATTTTTGGTAATAATATTTTAGGACCCTAATCTTACAGTTATATCATCTATCAGTTTGTAAAATCTTCCAGAGGATATGCGTGGTATACAGTTCTTTTTTATTTTTCTTGACATCTAATATAATTCTTTCCTTTAAGGGCCCATAGAATACAGTAGTGCATCTTATTAGTAATATGGCAGCTAGACTCAATAAGGAAATGGGCTTTCATAAAATAGAGTGTAAATGGAATGGAAGAAGGGAAACCAAAAGACCTTGTAGTTGTTTTGCTAAGTTTTGGCTACTTTGTGTGGCTACCTTGTATACAGATTATTTGTAGAAAGACTTTTAACTCAACAATAAAGTAATGAGATTAATATTTTTTAACTTTCACTCTAGAACTTAAGTCAAATGTGACTCTTGGGAATGCTATAAACTTTTTCCAATATTATCTTCATTGATTTTAACAGTTTGAGGTAAGTTACTTTTTGGAGTAAGCTTTGGTATTACTTTGATAGCTTTATAGCTCCTACTTTGTTTCTGATCAAAAGTGATTATATAGTCAACCTGGTCAAATTATCTTCCTATTTAGACATTTTTCAATTAAATCTTACCTAAAGGGTGCTGACTGGCCATTTTTTAAGACAGTCAAATATTTTGTATGTTTAAGTATGTGAACCACCATGCAATAAGTCTTACTTCTTACTCAGATAGTGATTTGGAACAAAATAATATTAATTTGGCTGCATTAATTCTGCTGCCTATTGAAAAGTCAATTACTTTAAAGATATCTCTTTGTTCACCATTAAATCAATTCATTACTTAATGTACTTCAGAAGCATAGCTTCAGGGAAGCATTTCCAGAATGGTAGAGTGAGGATCTCTGAAAATACACTTCTCCAGAAAAGAAAAAATAACACTGTCAAAAATGGTCAAAATCAACTTTTTTAGAACTCTGGAAATTAATCAAAGGACTGCAATAAGAAAAACAACTGAATCTCAGTAAGAAAAATGAGTTTTGTGACCTTTAACTTATCCTATTTCAATCATCTTCTTCCATGATCTGTGGCAGCCTTGACAATCAGTAGCATTATAGCCATAATAGCTGTGAAACCAGCAGCATAGCAGCCACTGGAGATGGAAAAGAATGGTTTTGTAGTTTCCCCCAAAGCTGTTTCTTTCAACAACTGTCATTATTTGACCATTTGGCAGCTCTCTGGGAGGCCTCATTCTGAGGGCCTGTGTCTACTTGGCCTGCCTTATTGCTGCTCAGTGCCATTTATGAAAGGAGTAATCAGCAGTTGTTTAACATTGTAACTACTTGAGGCCATGATGCCAGTTGGAGAAATCATGAAGCTGGCCAAGGACCTTAAAAAGGGAAATCTAAAGAGTGAGAGCTTTGTAAAGCTCTAGCACATTCCAGAGACCTAGAAGACTACATGCATGCAGGAATGTGTTCATGACCAGCAAGACCTGAGAATGCCCTAATCTCCCACCTTTTACTGACCTTGAAACTCTGTGTAAGACGGAAGTGAGGGGTGAAGCAGAGTTGTAAACTGCTGGAGCATTGAAGGCATACATCAGCATACACAAGTCTCTCAGTAAAGAGGAGACTAATTGATTGAAGCCTTTTAAAAAATATTTGTTCAGAAATTACCTTATGTTAAGTGGGCAGAGACTTAAGTGACTACACTAAAAAAACACAGCTTTGCAGAATTAGTCCAGGCAAGTCATTAAGCAAATAACATCAGCAGCAGCAAAAAGAACAAATAGAACAATAAACCTTGGGATGAGCTGATTTCCAGAGTTGCCACATTATATTATTTAAAATTCCAAATAACAAAAAAATGGCTAAGAAATGTAACAAAATAGTAAATAATGGACCATAAAAAATTGGGGAAAAATAAATAGTTGAAATCCAGTTGCTAGGCTTATAGACAAAGATTTAAAATCAGTTATTTTAAATATGTTCAAAGAACTAAAAGAGGTTATATCTAAACAACTGAAAGAAAGTATAAGAACAAATTTCACTGAATAGAGATTATAAATAAAGAGGCAAAATTACTTAAATAGAACCAAATAGAAATTACGGCGTTCAAAGTTGCAATAACTGAAGTGATATTTCACTGGAAGGGCTCGATAGCAGATTTGATCTTGAAGAAGAAAGAATCAGTGAACTTGAAGATAGGTCAGTTGAGATGGTCCTGTCTGAGGAATAGAGAGTATATAGTAAAATGAAAATGAACAGCACCTCAGAGACCTGTGGGATACGATCACACATATCAACATATGCATCATGAGAGTCCCAGAAAGAGACGAGAGGAAGTGGCAAAGAAATTATTTGAGTAAATAATAGCCCAAACTTCCAAAATTTGATGAAAAACATTAATCTATCCAGTCAACAAACTCCTGTGGGATAAACTCACACCTAGATGCACTATAGTTAAACGTTTGAAAACCAAAATCAAAGAGAAAGTATTGAAACAGAAAAAAAAGTATCATCTTGTACAGGGGATCCTCAATTAGAATAACAGCTGCCTTTTCATTAGAAACCATGGAGGTAGAAGGCAGCGGTATGACATATTCAAAGAACTGAAAGAATAAGAATGGCAACCAATAATTCTATATTCAGCAAAACTATCCTTCAAAATTAAGGAAAAATTAAGACATTCCTAGATAAACAAAAACAGAGACTTTGTCACTTGCAGATATACCCCACAAGAAATGCTGATTAGAGTCCGTAAGGCTGAAATAAAAGGACACTAGTCAATAACTTAAGCCCACGTAAAGAAATAAAGACACTATTAAAGGTAACTACATAGGTAAGTGTGAAAGAAAGACAATATTATATATTTTTGTAACTTCTCTGATTTAGAAAACAACTGTGTGAAGGAATAATTATAAAACTGTACTAATGGACTTATGACATATAAAGATGTAATTTGAATCAAATAATGTATGAGCTAAAACTATAAAACTCTTAGAAAAAGCATAATAGATCTATTTAACCTTGGGTTAAGCAAAATATGACACCAAAAACACAAGAGACAGAAGAAAACATAGATAACTTGAACTCTATCAACATAAAAACTTTTGTACTTGAAATAAAACCATCAAAAATTTAAAAAGGCAATCCACAGAATAGGAGAAGATATTTTCTAGCTATACGTATGATAAAGGACTTGTATGCAGGATATAAAGAGCTCATAAGTAAATAACAAAAAGACAAATTACCCAATTAATATAGTCAAAGGATTTGAATAGAATCTTCTCTCTCTAAAGAAGATATGCAAATGGCTAATAATCCCATAAAATGATGTTCAATATCATTAATAATTAGGGAAATGCAAGTTGAAACCACAATGAGATATACTACTTCAAACTAACTAGGATGGCTGTAGTAAAAAAGAGAGAGAAATATTAATAACAACTTGGCAAGGATCTAGAGAAATTGGAACCCTTACACATTGTTGGTGGTATTGTCAAATGTTACCGCTTCTTTAGAAAACAGGTAGTTCCTTTAGACGTTTCACATTTGATCCATATGACCCAGCAGTTATCCTGCCAGGTATATACCTAAGTGAAATGAAAACATATGCCTCCACAAAAACTTGTGTATTATTCATAATAGCCCCAAAATGGAAACAATCTAAATGTCCATCAACTCATGAATAAATATGGCATATCTGTAAAATGAAATATTATTTAGCAATAAAAAATAATAAAAAGAAAGTTCTGATCCCTGCTACAACATGTATGAATTGTAGACCATTATGCTAATTGGAAGAAGCCAGTCACAAAGACCACATATTGTTTGATTCCATTTATCTGAAGTGTCCAGAATAGGCAAATCCACAGTGACAAAGTATATTAGCAGTAACTAGGGGAGTGAATGAGCAGTGACTGCTAATGTGGGTATTCGATTTCTTTTTGTGTTGACAAATTTTTTAAAAAAAATTATATAGTTGTGATGGTTGCACAACTTTATGAATATACTCAAAATCACTGAACTGTATACTTTAAAAAAGTTAATTTTATGATATGCAACTTATATCTCAATAAAGCTGTTATTACAAAAAATAAAACTGTGAATATTTTTCCATTTTACCTAACTGATTCAGTAAATAAGATCTGTCACTAATTTCTGAGAGTTCTCAGAAACTTACATGTTGAAACATTTTGTATAATATAACCATTTAAAAAGTGTACACTCTAAATGCTATTATATGCATAGATAATGATATTAAGTTTCATTGTCATTATCATCCTAACTTTCCCATTCCTCTTATATTCTTAATGTTAGTCAACAGTATTACTGTTCTCCCAGACATCCAATCTAGAAATATGAAATTGACATAGAGTAAAAAATTTCCTCCCTCCGTAATGTCTCAGTTCTGCCTTCTGCTCCCATTCTTTGCCCTAGTCTGGGACTTCCCTATCTTTTACCCAGATGTTGCAATAACATCTTTACTTTAATTTACTTTTATTTTCTTTAATTACCTAACCTTTATTTTCTCTTTTTTCTTTCCTTTACTCCATCGTTTACAATGAAGTCAGTTATGTCACCACCTTGCTGATAAAAAGCTTTTTGCCCCCATTGTTTACAAAATGAAGTCTCAACATTTTAGCCTGGCATTGAAAGCCACTCACAATGTGTTTTAGCTTGGCTTACCTTGTAGATACCCTTTATCTCTTCCCCTGCCCTACTTTATTCCTTCCTTTAATACTTTCATTAATATTCATTATATAAATGCCTGTGCTTTGGTGTGCAGTAGGGATAGAAAGATGGATATGTGCAGCTTCATGTCTCAATACTTTTTCTTAAACATATCTTGTGATAGGGTTTTCTTATTTACTCTGAGCATTCAGTTTATTCACACAAAGAAGCATTTCCTTTTGCTGGAGTGCCCTGCTTCTCTCTACCAGACTCAGACACATCTTTCTTCTAAATATT
This sequence comes from Dasypus novemcinctus, assembly GCF_030445035.2. Classification (NCBI taxonomy): domain Eukaryota; kingdom Metazoa; phylum Chordata; class Mammalia; order Cingulata; family Dasypodidae; genus Dasypus; species Dasypus novemcinctus. Next base: position 76,278,136 of record NC_080678.1, on the reverse strand, counting down.
AGTTCCTATAGTCTAAAACTTCAGTCTCATTCTATCTAACTCATAGGTTGTCCTAATCATTAAAAGAGATGTTGTATGTTACTATTCAGTATAGGGTCTGAAATAAATGCTACTTTTATCCTCTCTTTCCTCTTTATCTTCATTCTCCCTCTCCTCTCATTCTTTCTTCTCCTACTCCTTGTTATTATTTTTTAAATTTTTATTTAGGGTCTGGATCAAATGTTACTTCATTGGAGAAGCTACAAACCACCTCTCCTGAATCCTTAGTAAAGTTCCTTCTCTCATTTAGTTCCCATAGCAGTATATCTGCAGTAAAGCATTTATCTTACATTTTTGCTGTGTATATTAGTTCTTTGTGTCTCTCTCTCCACAGCTAGGCTTTGAGCTCCTTGGACATGGGGAACATTTTTGTATGCCCAGGAGAACACATTGACAGTAAGAGTCAATATGTACTTTTTGAATTTTAAAGTATATTTTGGACCAAGTTGATTAAAGAATAGATTAGAAATGTTTCTAATAGAACCTAGAAGTTAAAGATATTTATTAAAATAGTACTATTTCTTTTTTTAGTTACTTTAAATGATAATTGCATAGAAACTTTGTGTAATAAAGCGCAAAGGTAATGTCTTTAAAACAAAGGTTACTGCTTTTCTAGTGACCACAATAATGGGCAGCCCAATAATTATCATCTGGGCCAAGTATAAGGTCTTCTATGTCATGATCAATCAATACTTACTTGATGGAACAATGAATGAATGAATATATGTCAAGAAAGTACATTTCAAAATCTTTTCCCTGAAAATGAATATCCTTTTTATTACATTGCAAGTGTAAAAAAGGATAAAAAAAAAAGTGAATTGAATTTAGTTCATTTGGATGATGAGATATTTATATTCAGAACTAAAAAGGTAAATTAATTATATATCAATTATTAATCACCAATCATTTAATAGTGAGTGATTATTTCCATTAGACATTTTTTCATGCTATATTAAATAAATGACAGTAACAATCTATGAAACTGAAATATATTGGAAAGGTAATTTTTATAGTAAACTTTCTTAATTAAAAGTCCCTGTTGAATTATAAATATTTAAAAATATCTACAAAGTATAAAGCATTACACATATTAGAAAAGAATTAGTCTGAATGTAGAAGTAGTGCTATGCATTTTTTTCTGACTTATTGGTCTCACTTTAAGCTTTGCAATCAAGTAAATCTCCCTAGTCAAGTGTAAATTAAGAGCACTCAATGTAAGAGTACTTATATATTTTACATTTAGTGAGAGTGTTGTACAAGGGAAAAAAAGGTTTGCAACTGAATCAGTGATTAGAAATAGTAAATTACATAGATTAGGCAATAAATAGTCCATTAAATAGAAAGAATACTTGAGAGTATTTTTATTAGAATATAAATTTTTAAATGTTAATAATTCTTCATTCCTGCTATTGGTCTTCTTATTTATTTGGCTCAGACTTGCTATTTAGTTAAAGCATCTATAGAGTAAAATAATTTAATTGGCCTCCCATTTTTCCCAAAAGTGTAGTGATGAACTAAAATCAAAATAGAAAATGGTGGAGGGAAGATAATTGTGAAAATGTGAAAGATAAAAACCTGTAATATTCATATATTTTCATAATAAGGCATTTTAATGTATTTTATGTAACCATAATTGTGTAATACCTAAGATTTTGAGAATTTTTATAAAGTTATGAGGTATCATCTGTCTTTGTCAATGAATGAAATTCTCCCTGTACCTCTCTTTTTCACCATCGCCTCTTCTCATTTTGTTTTTATTTTCTCCTTTTACTTTCGCCAATATGCCTTATATCAGCTTGGTGTAGTCAAAAGAACATTCAGTCAGAAACCTTGGTATTAGATCTGGCTGTCACTGGAAATAGCTGTGTGGCTTTGACTGAGTCATTTAACCGCTTGGAGTTCTTAGATGTTTAGTTAGAGTTTGAAATTCATGACTTTACTGCTCTTTCCAGTTCTAAGATAGTTTCATTGTATATGTGAACTGATAGACTGATCACAGTCTCCAGAAGCCTAGGTGTTGCTTAAGCTCTAGGCTTAATGACTATCTCAAGACATTTGGTGCGTGATGTATTGATCCATGGATGTCACTTATTTAGGATGACTCAGTACCTCTTTGCATTCTCCAGAAAAAATTCACTCACACCTTAAGCATGAACAATGTTGATTCTACTGGAGATTTTTTACGGGGGCAGCTTTTGCCTTGCACACTCCATAACAGTCTACTTTTAAAACCCTTCTTACACCTGTATGTTCCTCGAAAATCACCTTTTACCTACCACACTACCAAAGGAATTCTTCCATTTTAGTTTTCCCGCAAGAAGCTTTCATTCTCACTGGCTTCTGACTACCTTCTTGTAGGTAATCTTTTGTCAGTGTTAGGTTTTTACCCCCTCTTTTACATAATACATAAATAATAATTGCCTAATTACATTAATAACTCTTTGTTTTCATCCAGACTGCATGACCTCTCAGCAATTAGAGGGCCATCCATGCTCAGAAGGCAATGGACATTGAACGAACAACCACAGAGATTCTTATGGTAGAAATAGTCATCTTATTTAGAATTATGCATTTAGGAGTTCAAGTTAGTAAGAAATGGTGAAACAAAGTAGAGATCAGCATTTTCTTCTTAATTATATGAACTGCCTTTTAGAAATATAACTTAGAAAAAGTCAATTTAAAGTAATATCCTGGAAGACCCTGGGTAACTTGTAAGTCTAATTAGAAAAATATTAATGAATAGGGAAAGACCAACCATCTTGGGCCATCCTCTGTTACTATTTTGGTGTGTTTTCTTCAAGATAAGACTACATGTTATATAATATTAGTTATATTATTGTATGTATGTAAATACATAGATTTATCATTAGGACCATAATATACATACAGATTTCTTAAACTTTTATTATAGAATATTTCAAACATATACAAAGTAGAAATAATATTGTACTGAACCTCCTTGTACCCATTACCCAACTTCAATAATTGTCAATGTGTGGCCCATCTTGTTTCCCTTGTCATGCCCACTTGATTCCTCTACATATTATTTTGAAGCAAATCCTAGATATCATGTTATTTCATCTGCAAATATTTCAAACATATATACTTTTATAGTTTACTGATTTGTTATATTTCATTATATTTTATATACAACATTTCTACCTGTAATTATATTTTTAAAATACAAATTCAATGGATGCGTATTATTTTGTATGGATATCCTATAACTTATTAATAATTATTCCATTGTTGGATATTTAGTTTGCTTCTCCTTTCTGATATTATTAACTACACTGCACTGAGAATTTTGACCATAAATATTTATCTTAATTTTGGACTATTTCTTTGAATAAAATTCCTAGAAATGAAGTTATAGTATACTAAAGATATTTGAAATAGTGCAAGAACATCTGATGCATGGCTGTTCTTCAATTTTTTTTTTTTTTTTTTTTTTAAAGATTTATTTATTCATTTAATTTCCCCCCCTCCCCTGGTTGTCTGTTCTTGGTGTCTATCTGTTGCGTCTTGTTTCTTTGTCTGCTTTTGTTTCTTTGTCCGCTTCTGTTGTCGTCAGCGGCACGGGAAGTGTGGGCGGCGCCATTCCTGGGCAGGCTGCTCCCTCCCTTCCACGCTGGGCGGCCCTCCTCACGGGTGCACTCCTTGCGCGTGGGGGCTCCCCCACGCGGGGGACACCCCTGCGTGGCAAGGCACTCCCTGCGCGCACCAGCACCGCGCATGGGCCAGCCCCACACAGGCCGAGGAGGCCCGGGGCCTGAACCGCGGACCTCCCATATGGTAGACGGACGCCCTAACCACTGGGCCAAAGTCCGCTTCCCTGTTCTTCAATTTTTATACCTCGTTTGAAAAGCAAATAGGGCAATTGGAAGGTAACAGTCCTTATATTTCCCAACCAGACAGAAAAGCTATTTCAAGAATTTCTTCAAAATGTACAGACTTCTCTAAAATACCTCATAATCCACTAAATTCAATTGTATAATTTTGAGGAGGATGCTTACAGATTTAATTTATAAATAATTGACAATATACAGTCAGTCTTGGGAAGTTCTATTTTGGTTATGATCTTCCTAAGTCCCATTAGTATTACCCAAACATACTTCCTGAAATAAATTGCAGTTCATTTTATTCACTCATTCTAAATATTTATAATGTAAGACCCAGAAGTAATTTTCCAACTATGCTCAGTACCACTCAGATTCTCATTAAAGCTCTCTACTAGTTTTTGGATCCATAAATTAAGAAAAATGTGAAGAAATGGAAGGAAAGTCAGAAGACTGTTATGGAAATTAAGGAAGGGCTAGAAAGCGGGACTGGTAAAGATGAGTAAATAAATTGTGTTGATTTAAATTGGAGAAGAGAAAGCTCAGGAACATGTAATTATAGAAGACATTAGAACAATTTATAATGTGATACATGCCTTCTTAAGCATTTAAACACCCATAAGAAAATTCTAGATTAATTCCACTTTTCTAAACTGTACAGATTTTAAAAAGTTATTTCTTAACTTAATCTTCTATGCATGTACAATTGGTTCAAAGACAAAAGACAAAGGCAGCATTTCATACCTTCCTAATTAAATGTCAAAAAAAGTTGACATTCATTCTTCACGTTCAGGTTGTGTTCTGAATGAAACACTTCTACAAGTCCTAAGGACATTACGTAGCTAAGAAATATGGAAGATGCACCCCTTGTAAATAACAGTAGCAACCTCAAGACCATACGTGTTTTAAAGTATTTCTCTTAATCCCTTTGATAGGAGGGATTTATTTGACTTTCAGGCATTTCTTTGAATTAACATAAATAGCAAAGAGATTATGGTGAAGAGATTGCAGCTTTAAAGGGTTGTTAGATCTTAGGAATTAGCATAGGGTAAAAATTTGTACATGTTGGTTCTCAAAATCTAGCATACATCAGAATCTCCTGGAGGGCTTGTCAAACACAAGTTTCCAAGTTCATTCCCTAGAGTTTCTGACTCGGTGAGATCTAAATGGAGCCAGATAATTTACATTTCTAACAAATTTCCACATGATATTGATGCTTCTGGTCCAGGGACCACATTTTGAGAACTACTGATGTATATTGAAATTCTTACTTTCGGTGTAAGAGGTTTCAACTCTCTACAAAGGACTCATTAATAAATTTACGTTATTGTCTGCAGAGTTGGCTGAGAAAAGCATTTTTAATATTTTTAGTGAACTAAAAATTATTAAATTGGTTTGGGTTAAATATCAGTATACAGCTCTCCATGGTACAACTCCAGTTACACTTGGACTTAAGCCTCTAAAGTATCATTTACCTTTTTTTCTACATTGGAATTCAAAGCCTGTATGGGTCCAGCTGATATTCATGTTAAACTGACTAGTTCTGCTCCATTGATGTCCTCTAACTGAACTTGAGGGCCCCGGATATTGCCAAAAGTGCATCTTAAATCTGGGCCCAATTTTAATTACTCTTGAAAGATAATTTAAAATACCCTATGTCATGCTCCCATTTTTCTATTAAAGAGATGCTTCATTGTGTTAACCTGCTTCTTTGTCATGGCCACTGCCACTGTAAACAGTACATGGACTTCTCAGCTCCCTGCTCATCTGCATGACAGGATCCCTAAATTCTGCCTTTTGTGTAGGCTTTGAGTGAGAGCAGCACCAGAATCCCATCCAGTCTAAGCAAACAACTTGTGAAAATAGTATGTTATTTTATTTCAAGAGGGGTAAATGTGAGGGTGATTATTTACACAAAATAATTTAACATGTGACTCTTTTAAATAGCAAGAATCTATAGGGTATTGAATATATTTTGATTTAAATAATTTTTAAAATCTGAAATGTCTCAGGAATTAATTTGAAACTGAATTATATGTATAATGAGAAGCATGAATATTTATGTGGCTGCCAGATAAAATACAGAATACACAGTTAAATCTGAATTTTAGATAAAAAACGAATAATATTTTAGTATGAGTAAATTCCATATACTCATAGAATATATTTGATGTCTTGTATTTTTATTTTCTAACTCTTGCAACTGTGCTCATTTATCATTTTAAAAATAAGTGTAAATGAACTTTAGAAGAAAGGGTTATTTAGACAAAATAATTTTCATTATTAAAATAGCTTTATTTTTTAATATGCTGGTGTAAATTACACAAACTAATTAAAGAAAATCTCAAAACTAGGTAGAAGTGTAAGATTGAATAAATAGGGATCATTATTGCTTATTTTCAGAGTAGGATTATATGATTTCTACTTAGCTACGCAGATTTACATATAGTGAAATGCATAGATCTAAGTATACATTTTGATAGGTTTTGAAAAATGAATATACCCTTGTGGCAAACACTCCAAGAGAAGTGTAGAGTATTTTCATTACCTCAGAAATCTCTTTGTGCTCTATTCAATTCCCACTACCCATTGGCAGCCACTGTTCTGATTTCTATCACTATAGGTTATGTGTCTATTCCTGTACTTCATTTAAATGGAAACATTTAAATGGAAACATTTAGTCCTAGATATCCCTTTTGGTCTTAATTTCTTTTTAATGTGTTATAAATATAGCATTTAATTTGTTCTCCATTTATTTAGCGTTCTCTTATTTTGTTTTTGCTTAATAGGTCCTCTTCCAATTTTTTTCCTTTGGATATTTATGTATTCCTTATATTTTACTTTTGTTTCTTGAAACAGCATGGAGCTGAATAAAGAAAAAAAATTCTGAGAATCTTTGTCTTTGGTGTTGTCAGTTTATTTTACTTGAATTTATGCTGTGATACATCTATATTTATTTTTGCTTTTAATTTACATTTATTGTTCCTTTAATTTTAAATTGTTTTATAGTTTTATGGTATATTTTTAATATAATTAAATGCATAAATCTTATGTACATGTTTTCTGAGTTTTGACAAATGCATATATTTGTACAACTCATCACCTTAGAAAGGTCCAAGTTCTCTTATGCCTCTTCCCAATCAATCCCTTCCCAACCTCCAGTGATAACTAATGTTCTCAGTTTTATCCACCATAGACTAATTTTACCTATTTTATTTATTTCATATTAATGTAATCTCACAGAATGTTCACTTTTTTATAAGCCTTCTTTCATTCAAAATGATGTCATTGTTATATTCACCTATGTTTTTATGTATACTAGTACTTTGTTAATTTTTATAGACAAGTAGTAATAATCCATTGCACTAATTTAAAGTTTATCCATTTTCCTATTGATTGATATCTGTAGTGTTTGCAGTTTTTGGATTATTATGAATGAAGATGCTATTCATATTCAAGCTCAGGTCTTTTTGTGGAACACACTATCATTTCTTTTAAGTATATACCTAGGAGTGAAATTGCCTGGTCATAGGGTAAGTGTATTTTTACTTTTATAAGCAATTGCTGGATTTTTTTCTGAAGCAATTGTGTCATTTTATTCTCTCACCAACAAATGTATGAGAGTTCCAGTTCCTGGAATTTTAGCCTTTCTGATAGATGCATAGTAGAGTGGCATCTCATTGTGGTTTAATTTGCATTTCCCTAATGAGTATGACTTTGCATATCTTTTCATGGGCTTATTGGCCTTTTATATATCTTCCTTTGTTAGTGTCTTTTAAAATATTTTGCCTGTATTTAAATTGGGTTGCCTTTTTATTATTGAGTTCCATTAAAAATTTTTTTTAATCCTTTCCTGCTTTCTGTTGTATTATAAACATTTATATACTATATTATTCATTTCTCATGAAAACCTTATGTAATAGATATTACCTCCATTTTAGGTATGAGGAAGCTAAGGCTTATGCTGGTTAAGTGACTTACCTACAGTCTCATAAGTAACAAATGACTGGTCTTTGATACAGGGGTGTTTAGTAGCAAAACACTAATTAGGCCACAAAGAAGTAGTATGGGACTTTGTATGAAGAGGGGGGGCCCTGTGGGTAAGGGTGGTGAGAGATAAGTGGGAATGAAGTGGTGGTGGTATGAGTTGGGGTATAGAGGTTTATAAAATTACCTCCCTGAGAGGAGAGACATATACTTATATGTGGTAATAATGGAGATAGAACAGCAAATGACCTTAAAGTTCTAAGATTATTTGAGGCCAGAAATTTAACAAGTAATAGCCAAAATGCTTCAGTGCATTATCAATTATAAAGAATAAAATTTTCTTCTCTATTCTTTAAATATTATTTTATGACCTCTACTGCTAAAATAGTTTGGCTTCCACAACTGTGAATTAATATTGATTTGCTTAATATTTTTATTTAATGGGCATTTAAAAATATTGGATACTACAGTTCTTAAGATAAATTTAGTCAAATTTGGAACCTCAGAATATTTTACGTTGAGAAATTAGGGCAGCTTCAGTGATTATAGAACAGTAAGTATGGTAGGCTATTTAAAGGTAGCTCAGCTCTGGGAACTCTTGAGAGAGGTTTTAGAAGAGATCCAAAGTCTTGACAGAGGTTCATAGAAGAGAATTAAATACTTGTATAAAGGTGGGTGGATTCAGTGGCCTATAAACAATGTTACTTATTTTTCCTTCTAATTTTAGTGATACCCCTCTATTCCCATTTTAAAGCAGTGTAAGAATTTCCCCTTTGATAGTTCTGGTTTGCAATTACCCATCTGGTTGGTGGTTCATACTGTGAGCTGGTAAGTAGTATATACATTGTGAGAAATTAACTTGGTACTCCTGTTTACCTCAATGAAAATAATTTCACATAAATAAGTATGTCTTTTTTAAGTTCCTCAACCCTTTGTGGCATCTTTAGGGATTAGATTCTTTGCCAATCCATGCCTTCTTTTACTGTTAGAAGTGAATGAGTCTCTCCTTGGCATTTTGCCAAATATGTACATATTTTGTGATGCCCTATGTAATGAGAAAATTGAGTTTGGTTTAAGGATAGTTGACAGAGAGATGGATTCTCTGATTAGAAGACTGCAGTGTAGAGGAAGATTGCCTGGCACCAAGAATACTCTCATAAGGGCTGTTGAAAAATAACAGAGTAGAATGCTCCAGGAATCAGTCCCTCCACCCGAGTAATTATTGAACAGGCAGGAACTGTCTGAATCAACTATTTTGAAACTGTGGAGTTCAGTAGAATACTGTACAGCATTGAGGGAGGAGTGGGAGGAAGAAGCTGGTAAATTATGGCAAATACCAATAAATTGCTCTTTGGGTGTAGTGGTTGCCAGCACCTGTCCCCCATTCTTGTAACAGCCAATAGTGGGGGGTGGCCAATGGCATAGCTTGCTAATATCAGAAAGGGACATAAAAATCCATTTCCCCAAGATCTGGGGTGGGCTTTTGATTAGTGACTTAGGTTTTCTGTGAACCTGACTCTGAGGAAGCCGTTGTTCCAAACCACTCCAAACAAAGGGCGCAGAGGACTAGTAAAGACATATGCTTCCTTAGTGCTGCAGAAGACAATTGAAGGACTACATTTGATAGGTATGTAATGAAAGCACAGCTTTCTGGAGCTGTGGAAGAAGCTCCTTGAACCCTTCCCAGTTCTTCCTTCATGCCCTCTCCAGGGCAGTTTGGAGTCAGTTGGGCCTCCCTTTCTAGCACTGATGTGGGCTGTGTGCTTGGGCTGTGTGTTTCTTCACGAATAACCTGGGCTATGTGTGTAAGCTTGCTAAACTTAAGATTCCAGCATAAGCCATGTCTGCATGCAAACAATAAGAATTGCAGCCCCGCCTCTCCTAACCACACCAACCACTCCAGCCTGCCTAGTTCCTGGAAAGCCCCAAGCTCTGAAAGCCGAAACTGAAACTTAACCCTTCGCGCCAAATGCTTCTTAACTCCACCCCCCATACTGTCTGCATAAAAGCAACCTACAAGACTAGTGTGGGGCTTTTTGGAAAGGAGTCTACCTGGGCCGGCCGGTCATAATAAATCTTCCTTCTCAGAAAATTCTTGAGTCCTAGCCTTCAGTACACGGTCACTGAATCCTCTCTGCTTCTGCTACAAAACAATATCCTGAAGATGCTTTCCTATATTTTCTTCTACGATTTTTGTAGTCCTGGTTCTTATATTTAGGTCTTTGATCCATTTTGAGTTAATTTTTCATATATGGCGTGCGATTGGGATAACCCTTCATTCTTTTGTACATGGATGCCCAGTTCTCAGAGCACCTTTTGTTAAGGAGATTATTCTTTCCTAATTATTTCCTAATTGATTGAATTTGGTAGCCTTAACAAAAATCAGTTGGCAATAGATGTGAGTTTCTATTTTTGAACTCTCAATTTGATTCCATTGGTTGGTATATCTGTTCTTATGCTAGTAACATGCTGATTTGATCACCTTAAGATTAGGAAGTATAAGTCCCCCAATTTCATTCTTTTTGAAAATGTTTTTGGCTATTCTGGTTCACTTACCATTCCAAGTAAATTTGATCATTGGCTTTTCCATCTCTTCAAAATAGGCTGTTGGAATTTTTTATCAGGATTGCATTAAATCTGTAGTCAGTTTGGGTAGACTTGACATCTTAATGATATTAGTCTTCCAATCCATGAACATGAAATGTCCTTCCATTTTTTTAGGTCTTCTTTGATTTCTTTTAGCAATGTTTTGTAGTTTTCTGTGTACAGGTTCTTTACAGCCATGGTTCAACTTATTCCCAGATATTTGATTCTTTTATTTGCTATTGTAATATAATTTTTTTCTTGATTTCCTCCTTAGTTTCTTCATTACTAGTGTGTAGAAATACTGCTGATTTTTGTACCCAGCAAAACACTGTGGAATTTATTAGCTCTAGTAGTTTTATTGTAGTTTTTTGGGGACTTTCTATATAGAGGATCAGGTCATTTGCAAATAGGGAAAGTTTTACTTCTTCCTTTCTGATTTGGATACCTTTTATTTCTTTTCCCTGCCTAATTTCTCTGACTAGAACTTCTAGCATAATATTGAATAATAATAGTGGTGACAGTGGGCATCCTTGTCTTGTTCCAGATCTTACCATTGTGTATAATGTTAGCTGTGGGTTTTTCATATATGCTCCTTATCATGTTGAGGAAGCTTCTTTCTATTCCTATTTATGTAAGTATTATTAACCAGAAAGGACATTGAATTTTTCAAATGCCTTTTCTTCATCAATGGAGATGATCATGTAGCTTTCCCCCTTCATTTTGTTGATGGGATTGATACATTAATTGGAATTTCTTATGTTGAACCATAGTAATTGGTCTGGTTAGGTCTTCTATTTCTTGTAATGTCAGTGTAGATTTATAGGAATTTGTCTGTTTCATCTAAGTTTTCTAACTTCTTGACTAATACACTTAGTATTTTCTTATGATCCTTTTTATTCCTTTGGGGTTGGTAGTAATGTCCCCCTTCATTTCCGTTTTTATTCCTTTGTGTCTCCTCTCTGTTTTTCATTGTCATGCTAGCTAAAGTTTTGTCAATTCTATTAAATCTTTTCAAAGAACAAATTTTTTGTTTTTTCTATTTTTTTATTCTCAATTTCATTTATTTCTGCTTTAATATTTGTTATCTCTTTCCTCTGCTTGTTTGGACTAAGTTTGCTTTTCTTTTTCTAGTTTCCAGGTTAGGCCTTTGATTTTAGCTCTTCCTTCTTTTTTAAAGTAAGTACATAGGGCTATCAATTTACCTTCCATTACTGTAATCCATAAGTTTTGATATATCATGTTCTTGTTTTCATTTGTCTCAAGATATTTACTGATTACCCTAGATATTTCTTCTTTGCCCCAGTGGTTGTTGAAGAAAGTGTTATCTTCCATATATTTGTGGGTTTTCTATTTCTCTGCCTGTTACTGATTTCCAGCTTCATTCTATTATGGTCAGAAAAGATTATGATTTCTATGATTTCAATCTTTTTAAATTTATTGAAACTTACAACATGTGTTCTATCTGGAGAATAATTCTTGTGCACTTGAAAAGAATGTATATTCTGTTGGTGTGAATTGCAATGTTCTTATATGACTCTTCAGTCTAGTTCATTTGTCATATTATTCAAGCTCTCTTTTTCCTTATTGATCTTCTGTCTAGATGTTCTGTCTGTTGATTAGAGTGGTGTATTGAAATCTCAAACTATTATTGTAGAGGTGTCCATTTCTGCCTTCACTTTTGCCAGTGTTGCCTCATAATTTTGGTGCAGCGTGTTTTGGCGCATAAATATTGATGATTGTTATTTCTTCTTGGTTGAGTGCCTCTTTTATTAATATATAGTTCTTTCTTTGTTTCTTAAAACAGTTTTTGATTTAAAGTCTATTTTGTCTCCTATTAGTATAGCTATCCCAGCCCCTTTTTCAGTTACTATTTGTGTGGAATATCTTTTTCCATCCTTTCACTTTCAACCTATTTGTGTCTTTGGATCTAAGGTGAGTCTCTGATTCACTGCATTGGATCATGGTTTTTTAACCATTCTGCCACCCTGTGTGTTTTTGATTGGAGAGTTTCATCCATTAATATTTAATGTTATTAATATAAAGGCAATACTTCCTTCAGCCATTTTGTCCTTTGGCTTTTACAAAGGCTCTTAGTTCCTTTATTACAATTCCCTTTTCTGTACAGTTGACCTTTTTTGATGTATCTGGCAGATGGATCCCTTTCTCACTGGTGCTTCTTTATGCGTATTTAAAAATTTTTAAATTTTGTTGATGTGTATCATTCATACATGAACAGGAAGTATATAGTAAAAGTTGTGAACTTACAAAATAAACATGCATGTCATCATACAGGGCTCCCATACATCAACCCTCCACCAACATCTTGCATTGCCTTGAGACACCTGCTACAAATTATGAAAGAAAATCATCAAAATCCTACTACTAACTATAGTCCATATCTTAAATTTAGTGTATTTTTTTCCCCCAACCCACATGCTTCTTTATATTTTTAAAATACTTTCTTTCTGGTTATCCTGGAGTTTATATTACACAAGCTGCTTATAAAACCCGTTAATTAGAAAAGGTACCAACATAGCTTCAATAGCATACATGTTCTCTGCTCCTATATTCCTCTATTTCCCCTCCTTATGCTGTTTTTGTCCCACTTTATATTTTGCATTTCCATTATCAGGAAATATGCCTTTTCTTATTCAGTTTTATTCTGGTTCTTATATGAATTAAAATATAGAGTTGTATATTGAGGATACAGTACAATTGGGTTTTACATTTACCCTTTTAGTTACTCTTACTGATTATCTTCATTTCTTCATTCTACTCCAAGCCACTCTCTCCTATCTTTTCCTGTCAACCTGCAGAACTCCCTTTAGTAATATTTGTAGGGCAGGTCTCTTTTTGACTCCAGTCTCACTTTCTGTTTGTGAATATTTTAAACTTTCCCTAAGTTTTGAGGGATAGTTTTGCCGGTAAAGAATTTTTGATTGGCCGTGTTTTCTCTTTTAGTACCTTAAATATGTATCATACCACTGCCTTCTCACCTCCAGGTTTCTGTGAGAAATTGGCACATAGACTTATTGAGGATCCCTTGTATGTGATGAATCACTTCCCTTGCTGCTATCAGAGTTCTCTCTTTATCTTTGGCATTTGACATTTGATAACTATGTGTCTTGGAATAGGTCTATTACGATTTATTCTACTTGGAGTACAATTTATATATTAGGTCTTTCATAAGAGTTGGGAAATTTTCAGCCATTTTTTTCCTCCAACATTTTTTCTGCCACTTTTACTTTCTCCCCATCTTCTGGGACACATGTGACAATCATGTTTGTGTGCTTCATATTTCCCCTCAAATCCCTGACACCCTGCTCTTTTTTTTTATTCTTTATTTGTTCTTCTGTCTGAATGATTTTGATGGTCTTCCCTTCTAGTTTGCTCATTCTTTCTTCTGCCTATTCAAATTTGCTGTTGTTTGCCTCTAGTGTATTTTTAATCTCTACTATTGTGCTTTTCATTCCCAAAATTTCTATGTTTCTTTTTATATTTTCCCATTCTTTATGCTCACACATTGTCTTCTTCATATCCTTTATTTCTTTGTGCATATTTTCCTTCATCTCCTTAAATTGATTAAGGAGATTTGTTCAAATATCTTTTAACCCCATCCCTTCTTTTTTTGTGTGAGGCTTTTCTGTTTCTATTTTCTTTCCCATTACTTTCCCTTACCTGGCAAGCTAGATGGGGTCAGTCCAAAAAGTGGGTTATTTCAGAAAAGTTCGTTTTTCTTTTAGATGGTCCAGATGACTGAAATGAGATTGAGTCAGGGCACAAAGTTCTTACCAGCCTTTCTATTGTTTTCTCCCCATCTCCCAGTCCCCCCACCCCCACCCCCATCTCTTTTGTTTGCAGCACTCCTGTGTGGTTTGTGTTCCACCCTGTCTCTGTGGACTTTGGTCTCTGTGCCTGCATATGTGTGGCCATGAGTCTCTCTACAGTCTGTGTTCACAGTGGAAGGGATCTGAGCCATGCTGCCTTGTGTGTCTCCCAGGATGCATGGTACCAAGTGAGTGGGAGGAAAACAGGAACCAACCCATGGTCGGGATGAATTCTCCTACCAGGGCTTTTTCTGTTCCTTGGATTCAGCGTTTATGGAGTCATTCTTCAGTCTCTACTGTACTCGAGCATTCTAAGCAAATGAAATTTGTGCTTTTATTTGTTTAATCTCTAGGTGGGCTTTTTAAGGGGATATCTTACATCATCATGTTGATGACATTACCTCCTCTATGTGTATTTGTATCACAGCACTTGTATAGTATTCAAATAAAGACTACTAGATTGCGTGATTTGGAGAATAATTACAATTGGCTGCATTTCCTATGGTCTTTTTTAAAAGGGAAATTTAGATGTCTGAATCTGAGCAAGATCCAATTCAAAACAGGTTAAAAATGTTAAAAGATTTTCAAATTTTTCCATATAAGCATAAAAGCTCCATGTGGGGATTTCAGAATTTTTCTTTGGCATTATTTTCAAGGCATTTTGGTCTCTTTATGAATTAGAGCTACATATGAAAACTCAAAACTATGGTAGATTTGTGAGGAAAATCAGCCCTTCGGCAATATGTTGAATTGACTTGATGGACGTTGCAAGTGAGTTATTTGGTTCCTTACGCATGAGCTAATATTCCTTTGCTGACTGCAGCTTTCTATTTCTAGAGTGCACTTCTTTTACAAAATAGATTTTTGCTGGTTATAATATTTTTCAGGAAGCTTAAGACAGCCCTTATATTAAACTTTAAATACTTTCTCTCCAAAGTTTATCCAAGAACTAGAATGATGAACTTAATCTCTGCAACTGTGCAATTAGTGTATTAGCTTAAGTACTATTTTTGGTATCACTGTGCTCTGCAAGTCATCTGCTTAATGTGTTTCCTTTTGTAAGATTTTGCCAGAGTATAGCAATTGGGACACAAAATAAACATTAACAGACTTTTCTTTGTGCTTGCATGTGGTTATCAGGATAACTTTTTTCATATGCTGTTTTTATTCTTATAAAAAGTGCTCCCTGAAATGAGAGGAATTAAGGATTCTGTATTTTAAAGGAGTAACATGTCAAGAAGAATAGATGATCCAAATAGATTTTCAAGATGGAAAATTTTTAATTTTTATAGATGTGTGTACTCTGAAAAAAAGGAGAATTCAGGTTCTGTATTTTCTTGACAAGTACTGGAGCTGTAAATTATCCAGCTGTTCTTCCTCTGTATGGATTTTGCAGTTCTTGGAGCGATTTATAGGTCTAGAGTGCAGCTGCTGAAAGTCATTTATTCTCAGTTCTGTATTAAATCCATCATATACAAATACATTAGCATTCAGTACAGAGCTCAAGGGCTTAAGACATTTTTTCCCTTCTGAGTTGCTGTTCTTCAAATCGTTGTAGGATACACCAAAACAGCTTCCAAAAGTTATTAGGCTGATATTGGTTTTTATAAGGGTTGCTTTTAGTATTTCTTTTTAGAGTACTTGGAATTCACTTATTTATTGATATAAAAGGAATAATAAAAATAAGCATCCCTGTCAGCATAAACAGATTGGTAATACCATCATACTCAGGCTTTTTTTTTTTAATAAAATAGAACTTCAACTTGGTCTGCTCATTTGTAGCTTCTGCCATATGTCTACTATTCAGATATGTTCACATATCTGAAACTTAATAATTTGTAATATTTTGAAGGAGTACTTTTTTGGAAATAGGTAAGGGAAATTTTCAAATCTACTCTAGCCTCTTTCTCTGTTACTTGAAGACATCATTTACTCTTTTTCGATGAACAGGAACTATTATCAAGAAAATAATTAAGGGCTTATAGAAATAATCTGTATGTGTGTGTCTTATCACTTCCTAAAATACCTTCATACTATTCACAAAGTATTGATGTGAATTTGAAATGTAACATTACTTGAGAATGACTTATATTCCTCAAAGTGCATGTTTAGGTATCTATTCATGATCCAACCAAAATGAATTACTTGTCCTCATGTGTGCCCACTTTGTCTCTTCCATGCTTTATGCGTTATTCACATTATTCTTTTATTCCCAGATTATTCCCCTCTCTCTAGCTTCACATGTTCAAATCCTGCTTATTTTCCATGACTATTTCCTTCGTGGTCCTCTGACTTATAAGTAATTTTCTCTTCTAACTTCATCTATCTCTTTTATATCACTATAAAATTTTCAATTTTATTATAGTTATTACAATGCATATCTTATATTCCTTATAAGATTATAAACCCTTTGATGATAGAGACTGAAATATTTTAACTTTTATCCCCTACAAAGCCTAGGGCAATCTCATACACATATATCATAGGTGTTAAATATTTGTTGTATTTAACTGGAATTTGTAATAAGGAAAATAATGACTTAACTTCAGATTAAGTATAAAATGTTCGATTCTTGTTGAAAATGCTTCTGAGATGTGCATTAGTCTTAACAAGTGTAGTACTGCACATTGCCACTACTTTATTTTTTACAATGATTGAGATTCTTAAAGCTCCCAATGTGACCTGGAGGAACCTGCCTCCAGTTCAAAATCCTATATATGATCTTTCAGGCCCCACCATGGTTAATTACAAGGCTTTGCTGGCATTCCTTGTCACTGGAAGCTCCCTTCTCCATGTCAGACTTGTTGCATAGCCAATGCATTGCAGTTTCCTGAAGGGAGTTGCATGCTCCCCATGGCCTGCTAGCCATGATCATACACATACCTGCATTCCTAGTCTTGGTGTCCATTTGGAGAGCCCCTTATTGAGGTCATCATCTGATGCACTTCCTGAGCCCTGTTCCTTATCAGGGACCTTGGCTGAGGCATTTTTTTCAACTTTGACTCGGTACCTTTCCATTCATAGTCTGGGTCCAAAAAAGGCCAGGGAGCTTTTGTTCAGGGCTCCTGGGCAGAGGGTAAAAAATGTGAACTACATACTTCCTCTTAAAGTTTCTATTCTATGTCACATTCAAATACATTTCCCTGGCCAAAGGAAATAACATGGCCCAAAGTCTCCCATCAGTGGTTCAGGGAAAAAGTGGGTCTTGTAGGGACAGAGAATATTTTTGGACAGTAATAAAGTCTAACCACATGTATCAGATAAAATGTAAGTTCAGTTTTCTAGTTATATTTCTTGTGTTCTAATTTATTTATTTTTATGTGGCATTCCATTCTTATATTAAGAGTGCCTACAACTGCAAGCAGAATTGCATCCATCGTCCATGTGGAATCTAAGCCCCCTCTCATTAGAGGTGGAGTGGACATAACCATCCCAGGGTCCACAGGATAGAGAAATAGAGTATGGATTAGAGTGGACTTACTGGTATTTTATTATGGAACTAATGTGACTAGTAATGGAAGAAACTGTAGCATTGATGTAGAGAAAGTGGCCACGGTAGCTGCTGAAGGTAGGGAGAGGGAAGAAGAGATAGGATGTGAGGGCATTTTCAGGACTTAGAGTTGTCCTGGGTGGTACTGCAGGGACAGATGGTGGACATTGTATGTCCTGCCATGGCCCACTGGGTGGACTGGGGAAGAGTGTAAATAAACTACAATGTAAACCATTATCCATGTGGTGCAGCAGTGCTCCAAAATGTATTCATCAAATGCAGTGAATGTGCCATGATGATGAAAGAGGTTGTTGATATGGGAGGAGTGGGGTAAGGGGGGTGGGGGGTTTATGGGGACCTCTTATATTTTTAAAATATAACATTTTTTAAAAATTAAAGAGAGAAAAAATAAATTTTAAAAAATTTTAAAAAAGAATTTCTTGATGACTTTTTTTCTTTCTATTAATTTTTTCAGGTCTTTTTCTCCTCTTTATTTTAGTCTCTTTCATATTATAATTTTCCATCAAATGTTTGGTAATTCTTGGGTGTCAATATACATTTGAATGAAGTTTTAAAAGGCTGATTTGGGGGTGTTTTTATAGGCCTTGTTAATTGGCCTCCTGAGTTTTAGAGCCTTTAAGGGTTTGGGAACCAGAACATTACTGGGGAACCTCAAATATCAGAATAAAGATATTTTTCTCTGGGATAGTTTTGTCTTTGCAAGGAAGTAATCTTTGTTTTCTTTTCTTTTCTTTTTTTTTTTTATGTAGTAAATACCTTGTTCCCATTTGTATATATTTTCCCTATTTATTTCTCACCCTTTCCCTCCCCACCCCCTGCCCCAGTTGTCTGTTCTCTGTGTCCATTCGCTGTATGTTCTTCTGTGTCCACTTCTATTTTTGTCAACAGCTCCCAGAATCTGTGTCTCTTTTTGTTGTGTCATCTTGCTGCGTCAGTTCTCCATGTGTGTGGCTGCCACTCCTAGGCGGCCTCAACTTTCTTTCACCCTAGGCAGCTCTCCTTAGGGGTGCGCTCCTTGTGCGTGGGGCTCCCCTACGCGGGGGACACCCTTGCGTGGCGTGGCACTCCTTGTGTGCATCAGCACTGTGCGTGGTCCAGCTCACCACATGAGTCAGGAAGCCCTGGGTTTGAACCCTGGACCTCCCATGTGGTAGGGGGATGCTCTATCTGTTGAGACAAGTTTGCTTCCCAGTTTCCCATATGTCTACACATGAGGAAATGTGACTGGGGATAGGGCATCTTAAAACTCAGTACATGGATTTTTAATTAATCCATCTTTTTTCTTACCTCAGGCCTCACACTTGTCCTCCCCAGTCCCTGATGTTTCTATATGTTGAGCTTTCCAGTTAATATTGCCCCATGAAAATAGTGGTACTCTCATGGTGCTGGTATCGAGTGCATGGATGGGCAGAGGTGTGTGGGTATTCTGTGCTCCATAATGACTGGTTTTGAGTCCTGAGCCTTTCTAGGCTCTGTGTGAAGTGAATCAGCTTTCTTCTTGTCTTTACTCTCCTCTTAAACTATGGGTTTTCTCCTCCCTGTTAAATTATCCATCTTTCACTAGCTTCTCCCCTTCACCCAATTTTTGAAAATCTCATTCAATGTTATCTTTGATATTATTTTCTTTGTTAGTGTCCCCTCCCCGTGTACTGTTTTAGTAAAGTCTGGAAGAGAGGGATAATAAAACATTAATGATCAAGTCATGAGAACTCTATTGGTAGAGTTTTAAAATAATGGAATGTGGGCTTCAACAGATCATAGCTGGGACTTTATGGTAGAAACTATGAAGATGCATAGCTGAATCTGAATATTTTAGAGATGGAAATATGGAGCAAGTCATCCCAGTTCCAGAAACAGGACAGAGCAGGACTTGTACAAGGTATAGAAAATAGGTCAGAAGAGCCTTGTTCAGGGGGACACACCTTAAAGAGCTTTAAAAGCTGGATTACAATGTTTTGATATTTTACTGTGTAAGAAATCCTGTTAGAGAAGTGGCTGCTTTTAAAAATTTATTCTTGATTCAGAATCATCATATCTGATTGTTACAATCCAAACACTAGAATTAGATTTCCTGCACTACTTGATGGATACCTTCATATTTACTTACTATGGAAGTGTTTAATCATGGCATCATGTAGTGGAAGGATTAACCAATTGATATGCGATCTGAGATGCAAAATGTACTTATCATGAACTTTCTGTCCTTGGTAGGGCATCTCTAAAATTCCATGAATCTTTGCCGTTATACTATCTATCATGAGAAGAAAGCAGGAGTAAATAAAACATACTTAAAAAGGCCAGGCAGGTGGAAATCTAAAATTGGCAAAATGGAGGAGGTTCCCAAAGACTAGGTATTTTCATGAGTGTTCCAAATTCATGTCTCTTTTGAATTTTGGAAACACGCAGAAGCAGTGGCTTGGATGTGAATCATGCTTCTCCCACTATTTACCTGGGCATGCTACGGAACTTCTTTGGGCTTCAGTTTTTCCTCAACTGTAAAACTGGCAAAATAGTATCTCCTATAGCTCTTGAGAGGTTATAGTGAGACAGTGTACCCGGCATATTGTAAGCCTTAATGGTTATTATTATAGTCTCTAAAAATTTAGTAATGGAGTTTGCAGAGGGACTCTGTGGCACAAAGAACAAGGACTTAAATATCAGGGAGGCCTTAATGTCAATCTGACTGGATGAGAAAATGCATAAAGGCCCTCGGCCATAGTAAATTGCAGCAATTGTTATTTTTTAATATTTCAAGTTTTGATCTTTTCTAAATATAAATATGTAAAGTAATTACTTCTATTTCATCCTAGTTCAAGTCAGTGTTAGTGTCTTTTTTTAAATAGGAAGACTTTCTAGGTGGCGGACTTGGCCCAGTGGTTAGGACCTCCGTCTACCACATGGGAGGTCCACGATTCAAACCCCCGGCCTCCTTGACCCACGTGGAGCTGGCCCACGCATGGTGCTGATGCGCGCAAGGAGTGCCCTGCCACGCAGGGGTGTCTCCACGTAGGGGAGCCCCACGCGCGAGGAGTGCGCCCCATAAGGAGAGCCACCCAGCCTGAAAGAAAGTTCAGCCTGCCCAGGAATGGCGCTGCACACGCGGAGAGCTGACAAAACAAGATGACGCAACAAAAAGAAACACAGATTCCCGTGCTGCTGACAACAACAGAAGCAGACAAAAGAAGAAGACACAGCAAATAGACACAGAGAACAGACAACCAGGGTGGGGTGGAGGGGAGAGAAATAAATAAATAAATTTTAAAAAAAAAGGAAGGCTTTCTAACAGATACACACAGAGCAGTAAAAAAAAAAAGTTGATGTTACCAAATTGCTTTATTGTCTGACACTTTTTTTGTTACAATCCAGCCCCAGTAGCTTTGCGACTTAAATGTAAATTTCATCTCATCAGCTTTGCCTCATTTATTGGAGTTGGAATTCTCCTTCCCTGGGGTAAGTGTCCTTTTCTGCTCTGATTTGCTAGTTCTTCACCAGCGACAGTGAAATTCTCATTACCCTCAGCCCTGCCAGCAGTGGAAGTATGTATAAATCCTCAGACTGTAGGTTGTGAATCAGTTGGCATTTTATAGAATTTCACATCTGGTGAAATCATCTGGTACTTCTTCTTTTTTACTTCTTACATCTTTTCTCTGGCTTAGAGAGAACGGGTTATGAGTAGCATCTTTACCAAGATGAAACAATTAAGGCTGGAAAGGGGAAGGTGGAGGGATTTTTTTGGTAGTACTCTAAATCCCCTCTCAAAGGATGAGGTGTCTTTCCTTTTTTATGAATAGGTCCTTGTAAAGAATGAAGGCAACCATCTGCACTTGTTATACCCCCTTGGACTTGAATACCAAAGGAAAAGATCTACACAATTCTCCCTGCTACAAATCAATTTATTAGTAACCTTTCCCCACCTCTGACTTATATCTCTCAGAACAGTGCTGAGGCATCCAGGAAAGTTGTTGAAAGTGGTGTTTATGATGCTATAATAAAAAGATACCACATCACAATAGTACTAGATCTGCAATCACTACCATTCCATAAGTTTTAAACTGGAGTGTTGTTATGGGGGTAATGGAACCTATGGCTGAAGCAGGAGCTTATTTGTAAAAGGAGGGTGTTGTGGTCTTGCAGGCGTGATCGTCTAGTTTGAAAATACCCTAGCCAATTCTCCAAATGTCACTTTGGGTTGTTTGCCATCTGGCCCTGCTGACCTATATAGGCTTCATTTTCTCCAAGTACTGTATTGTGGCATCAAGCTTTCTCCCCTTCTCCCTTTTAAGTAATTTGTGCATGCGTGTAAGACGTTAATCACTTGAACTTGTACAGTTCTTTCTTTTAGAATATTTTCCTATTAAAGACTGATTTAAAGAATCCTGGAATCTGTCATTTCAGAATCAGCAGTAATTTACTGTAATGTGTGCTTTTCCTGATTAGCTGTGCTATTTTCACTTCCCTTTTGTGTTATTTTACATTCTCATTTTTAGTATTATCTCTTTGCTTTTATGAAATAATTATTTTTCCTGACAAGTTTCAAATCACGTTAGGCTTTATATTCTTATTTAATTTATTCTTCTTCTGTCTCTGGTAGAGACATTTCTTTTCCCAAAGATCCACAGGCAGCCTTTTGTGAAACCAAGGTGGGAGTGGGAGCTGTTCATTTTCTTTTTAAGAGCAGTTATGGTTTTTGTGATTTGTGGAAGCACACGTTTCTCTGGTATTCATAGGACTTCTCAACATCATATATTCTATATTTCTTTTGTAAAAGATCTTTGTAATCTAGTATTCCTTCTTGAGGTCCTATTTCTGACTAATGTAAACTGAAGAATCTTATAGTCCCTAGTTATTAGCTTTCTTCTCTTCTCAAACTCTACATCATTACCTCTGGTTAACTGGAAAGTCAGTTGACCCCCTCCTTGAGTGGATGTTCTGCTTTATGACTTTTGAAAATAGATTCCTTCCCCCCAAAACCACCCCTTTTGAGCCTGCCTATATAGCTATTTTATAACACACTACATAATTAGGCTAAGTTATCCTATTATTTATTGTGAGAATTAAATTTCTTGAAGGCCAGTGCAGTGATCATTCTATTACATGTGAAAACTTGTGGTTTGTAGTAATAATCACTGCCTTCCCTCGTTATCTCTTTTTCTATTTATTTTAGTCTACAAAAGCATGAAATCATTGAAATGTTGATTGAAATTGAATGATTTGGACTTTGCTTTCTTTTCCTTAATTCAATTCTGGAGCTTTTGACCAACATTTGCTTCCTCACTTTTAATTATCGCTTATATACAAATAATATTAAACTACCCAAAAAATGTCAAATAAATTTGTATAGGTAAATCTCTTAGAACAGTGCCTGACACGTAGTAAGTACTACATTAGTATTTGATTTTTAAGAGCACACACAATATATTCAAATAGCAGAACTCTATATAGCTGCATAATAAACTAAACAAACCATGAATAAGAGGCAGTGTTCCTCAAAATGAGGCATTTCCCTCAGATTTCTTTTTCTTTTCTGCTTACCCCTTGGTGGCCATTCTGACTACTGCAATTTTGAGATTTTATAATAAATAGAGACAATAAGAATATTTTAAATAAATATAGGTATTTGAAATGGCATCCTCTTTGAGCTATGAAAATGATTTGATTTAGGGAACAGCCATGGACTTTTTTTATGTGTTTTATATTCATAAACCTGGTGATATTATGCAATATGGTTCTAAGCCAGAACTAATGAGAAAGCATACCTCTGTCTCCTCTTTACTCTACTTTATTATGCATTATATAATCAGTCTTCACATTAAGATGCCTTCATTTTTTAGTCATTGCAAATGCCTCCCTTTTGGCACCCACAGTGTTGGTATTTCTGACAGACAGTTTTCCAAATGTCATTTTTGAGGATCATTCATATATTTTTTCAAGTTTCGTGACTGCTTTTAAGACCTTTTAACTCCTTGAACTTAGTCAAACTGCAGGCAATGTTCTTAGCATTTCTGTCCCTCTTGATTTTAAAGCTCAGCCTTTCAGTGGGTTTGGAATGCTTTTGAATACCTTCTGTGTGCATTATATAATCTCATCATTCCAATGCATCTGCTTGCCAATGTGAGCTGCAATTGTGCGCATAAAGGATCAGGCCCTAGGCAAATCTTGAAGCTCAGGCAGCCTTCTACCTATTAACCACTAAGTTGACATATAGGCAGGCTGTCACTGACCATCTTCTGTTAGTGCCCTTGTTATCTTGACTTTCTTTTAGTTGGGTTAAAAAAAAGAAAATGAATTTAGCAATGGCAATCACATAACACTTTGTGATTCAATGCCGTCCATACCCACAATGATTGAGTTTCATAGAAGACATTGTAGGGATACCACTTCTTACCCAATGGAATGGATCTCTCTAAGAGTGAAATTCTAGGTGCTTTATGTGAAAGGTATTTTGGAGTGGGTGGATTTTCTGGGTACACATCAAATCATAACCACCATCTTTTCTGTGTTTAAGGTGGTTCCTGAATCTATTGTGTAGAGAAATTGTTTTATGGTTATTGCCAAATTTCTGCATTTGGACTACTTAGAAAAGAAAGGCTAATTATAAAGGAACAGTAACTGCTGTGGTGCATTTAGAGTCCCTTCCATATCCACGGTTTACATTTTGCACAACGGCAACTTGAGATCTTCTTCCAAGTATAGCATTGCCTTTTCACTGCAAGTCTGCTTTCTTCAGAATTTAGGTTCCTAGCCTAGCGTTCTCTTCTCTATCACCACCCTGAGTGAAACATACCTATCCTCTGTGTTTCTGCTCCTTCCAGATCATGGCTCTTAGTTAGGAAATAACAACTAGATACAGGGCTCATTTATTTTTTAGCGTAGTGGTAATATATGCTAAATATGCTTAGCAAATGCATGTTGCTCGATTAATTACTCCTTTAGGATACTGTCATACAATAAAAGATCACTGAAAAGATTATGCTTTAATCCAAAGTAATGAATTTATGATAGTGGAATGTATACTCTAATCAGAGCACTAGGGGAAGTGTGTTTGGGAAAGGGGGCTCCTTTTAACACTTTCCCTATCACACATTTTAAGAAACTGCCTGTGCTACTTTTGAAGCTACACCACATGAGTGATAGTAGGAAAGATGCAAAATCAGAGAACAACGTCAGGCAGCATCCTGTAACTGAAGGAACTGAGAATGTGTTTGCTAAATTAGAGGAAAACATAGAGGGTCATGGGAGTTAGAAGCAAGAACTTTGAAACATGGAATGATGTTAAAATAGTGATGGAACAGGGAGGAGGCAACAATCACAGGCACTTGTACTTTACAGATTAATTACTTTTACATACATTATTATATCTTTCCAGACCCTCATTAAAATAAGTATCAATTGTCCTTTGTGAACTGATCTAAACCTTTGGAGTAAATGTTGACTTGATGGGAAATAGGTGAGCTAAGATAATATCCAAATCTTTCAACTCTAAATATGTTTTTGGTTTGTTTTTGCATAATACAACATCTGGGCCTATGTAGAGATATGAGGTTTAAATTTTTATTTTTCAGGGTTCTGAGGTTGGTAAAGAAGGTGCTGGAAAGATATACCACCAATGTTTATAGATAAAAATATGGACAGCCAGCCAAGAGACACACTAATAGACTGATGCTCTTAAGTCTCACTCTATGGGATAATTAAGTTGTATAGAATGGAAACTTAGGTTACAGTAGCATTAACTAAATAAAATCTAAGGAAATGTATACATTTGTAAGTATGTTTTGGAAAGTATTCTTGAGAGAATATTTGAATTATTTTAATCCAAAACCAATACTTGGTAGAAAAGGGAGTGCATTTAAATCACATATTGATGCGATGAATGCTTACATGTTTTTCCAGCAGGCAAATTACTGATTCTTCAGTTCATTCACCAGCTAAGGTTTCAGTTTTCCTAGAAAGGAATATAATAAATGGGATGTCACAAGGTTAAAAATATTACAGGCTAAACAAAATGCTATGATAGGTTACTTGGTGTTCACTTTTGGGAAATTAAGTATTTTTACTTTAAGAAAATTTGGGTATTATGGTAAATATGTTCAGGAACCCAGATTTTTAAAGAGGATTACACAAGACAAAAGAGCATATTTGAAATACCAGTCCACCCACTGTGTAAGGGAACCTTGTGTTTGGTATAACAGAGACAATAAACCGGAGTATCCTTATTAAATACAAAAGCTCACTGAGTATAACATTAAGGTTATAAATATAAAACAAACACAAGGCAAGAGACAAAAGATTTCTCACTGTAATATTTCCTACATTATATGTAATAAGGCATTTATATAGGGGCATAATTTAAAGCAAGAACACTGCCCAGGTATAATGTGAGGAAGTTAACATGGCAATGAGAATGTTTGCCTTTGCCTTCTTTAGTTTAAACTGCAATGTGTGCTATCAGCAATGAATTCTAGGAGCTTTTATACAGTTTATCTCTAGATTATTTTCCGAGTTAAAAAACCAGAAACACTACCTTTAACTTCCCAAGAGTCTGTTTGTTCTTAAAACAACAGGCTCAGAATTATAGCTATGCAATTATCATTCACATACTGACCTTAAGAAGCCCAGCTGTATAAGCATCATGTGATGATTCAAGAGACTAGATAACTATTTTTTTATATTGTTTTATAGTTATAAAATGATTATCTGCTATCAGAATTCTAAAATTATAAATATTTTTATAGCTCTAAACTGGTGAAATGTATGATTAGTATATAAGCATAAAACATTAGAAAGGATGCCTTTTTATAATGTATGATTAGTATATAAGCATAAAACATTAGAAAGGATGCCTTTTTATAATAATTTAAAGGAAAATATTAATAAGCAAAGTTTGAATTTTACAATTTCAATAGTTTTTTATTTAACTAAATTTGAAAAATTTTTTAACATTTAAATGTTTACATTGATTTTCTTCTGAGTTTCATTAAAAAAAATACCATTGGGTATATTTTCAGTGTCCATAAAATTGAAGTTTTTGTTGTTTTCCTCCTGTATTGCCCTATTACCTCCCTTATTGGATCTTAAATGATCTTAATTAAAACTCAAAATATTTTATATTGGTGCTGCTTCTCCTTCCTGGTGGGATATAAATTAAATACCTAACATCATTTGGTGACTTTTCAAAGCAATGTTAAATTCCCAGATAATTAATTCTAAGAAAATTGCTAGAGCATCCCATCTTATGTCAATTAATTTGAATGTAGGGATAAAGAGATTTTAGGGAAAAACAGTCATTTTTATTACATGTTCTATCATCCAGATAAACATCCAGTAGTGATAAAATTCACATGTCCCATTACTTTATTCAAAGAGAGCTAAAATAGTGTGGTTTTAATGGTCTATATTTATAGTTAATTTAATAATAAAATGACTTTACTTAAATTTAATGTATTAATATTTTTAGCTGTTAAAATAGGTTGAAAGAAGCCATTTGGTAAGGAGTGAGATGGTTAAGTAAACAATTCAGACTGAAGCATAATCCTGGTATAAAATGAAGATGATAAGGCATTCCTTCTTTAATATCAAGAATAGCTTTTCCCTTTTTGAGAATAAACAATGCAATCAGAAAACATTAATTTATGTTAAATTAAAGAAGGGAACAAGACATAAGAAAGGAGGTGGTAAATAATGTTTTTCTTAATGGTTTAAATAAATGGTTTAAGGCTCTGAGCTTCAAAGGTCTAAGTGTGATCTAGCCCAACTGAGTGATAGAAGATAATGAAATTTAATACTGTATGAAAACATAAGGAAAGAAACCACTGTTTTCCTACTGCTATACTCGTTGTCTCTCTTATTTTGACCTATAGTATTTAAATGCAGTTTTCTTGGTTTTATGATTTCTCAGGTGGTTGATTTCAGTACTGAAAATTCATTAAGTAAAATCTCACGGTGTACTGCAAGAATTGGAAGAGATGTTTTCTGCCACTTGATAGCTATATAACATCGAACAGCCATTTTCTCAATTTTTAAATGGTATCAAATGAGAAAATATCTCCAAAATTAAAACACTATGCATTTCTTTTGGGAGGTTTTCAGTTCTGGTGAAATGTATGACTCAGAGGTAAGCAAGTTCTTATGTAAGCACAAAATATAAGCAAGGAGGCTTTTGTTTTAATTTAAAGGAAGACACTAATAAGGAGAGCTTGCATGTTAGGTCTAATATCTAGAGAATTTGGTTGAAATATCACCTCCACCACTTGCCAGCTTTTTGACTTTGGTCAAGGTACTTAATATATCTGTGCCTCAGTTTCTTCACCTGTAAAATGGGGTGTACTTCATAGTGTCATCAGGAGGATTAACATATTTAAGACATATAAAGTGTTTAACGCAGTACTGACATACAATGATCATAATATGCAGAGTCAGATTATGTGTTTATGTATGTAACACATAGAAGAAACACAAGGTCCAAGTATTCTTGGGATTTTAAGCTAGGCAATTTTCCCTCTTATAACTAGTCAATTAAGATATAAGCAGAGACTTTTAGAATTGTAATAGATTTCAGAGATTATTGTTTAAAATGGCACTTCACAATTTACCATCTCATTTGATATGTTAGAAGATGGATATGTTGCATTGTGTTCAGGGCATAGATAAGAAAGACCTCTGATCCAAAGCCGACTATAGCAGCAGTTCCAAGACCTTGTCTGAGTTATAACCTTTCCATGCTTCAGTTCTTATGATCTATTAAAATGGTGATAATGATTCCTACTTCACAGGGAGGGAAAAGCACCTGTGACAGAGACAGTGGCGTAGTAGGCACTCAGAACGTGTTACTTTTTCATTCTTCTTTCTCTCATTTCTTTTTCTTTCCTGATTTAAATGCCTTTTCTAAGCTCTTGAATCTTGTTAGTGTCTCATTCAATTATGAGTCATTGCATATTTTTCATTAATTTTTCAGCATGGAAATATATGTAACAACAAATCCTGTTTTAATCATTTTTTTCTTTTTTTAAATATATATACTTTTTAAAAGATAGTTTACATAGCATGCTACATAAAAAAGTATAAGGGATTCCCATATGCCCAAGTCCCCCCACCTCCCACTTTTCCCCACATTAACAACTTCTTTCATTAGGGTATACATTCATGGCAATTGATGAACACATTTTGGAGCAGTGCCTATAAGCACAGATTATAGTTTACATTGTAGTTTACACTTTCTTCTATTCGATTCTGTAGATTATGGCAGGATATATAATGGCCTGTATCTGTCATTGCAATGTTATTCAGGATAATTCTAAGTCCTGAAAATGCCCCCATATTAAAAAAGAGGTGTTTTAATCATTTTTAAGTGTATACTTCAATGGTGTTAATTACTTTCACAATGTGTAATCACCACCCTCTATTACCAGACTTTTTCATGACCTGAACAGAAAGTTTGTGCTGATTAAACAAAAGCTTCCCATTCCACTCTGTCCTCTCTTGGTAACCTCTAATCTAATTACTGTCTCTGTGACTTGCTTATTCTACGTATTTCATACAAATGGAATCATATAATATTTGTCTTTTTCTGTCTGGATTATTTCATATAACAATGATTTCAAGGTTCATCCATATTGTCATGGCTGATTAATATTGCATTATATGTAATACCAAATTTTTAAAATTAAACTGAATTTTTAAAAAGATTTATTTATTTATTTATTTCTCTTCCCATCCCCCCCACCCCAGTTGTCTGTTCTCTGTGTCTATTTACTGCGTCTTCTTTGTCCGCCTCTGTTGTTGTCAGCGGGAATCTGTGTTTCTTTTGGTTGCGTCATCTTGTTGTGTCAGCTCTCCGTGTGTGTGGCGCCATTCCTGGGCAGGCTGCACTTTCTTTCACGCTGGGCGGCTCTCCTTATGGGGCGCACTCCTTGTGCGTGGGGCTCCCCTACGTGGCGACACCCCTGTGTGGCAGGGCACTCCTTGCGCGCATCAGCACTGTGCATGGGCCAGCTCCACACAGGTCAAGGAGGCCCGGGGTTTGAACCGCGGACCTCCCATGTGGTAGGCGGATGCCCTAACCACTGGGCCAAGTCCGCTTCTCTAAATTGAATTTTGAGGGCCACTCTGGGACATTTCTTTTATGAACTCAACTTTATATGTCTTATTCTTTTTCTGCCAGTCATTACCCATCTCCTCATCATATTTATCATCATCATTTTTCATTTTTGTTTTCCTTTGGTATTGCTTTAAAGATAGATTTCTTGATTTAAACTGTAAAATAATTTTTCTTCCTTATAATTTATTTCCATTAATATTCCCTAAATCTTTATAAGTTCCTGTGTAGTCCTTTTCAGGATTTACCATCTTGTTACCTTAAATATGGAAAATATTGCAAAAATAAAACCCCATAAAACAAAGAAAAGCTTTGAGCTCTTGCTGACTATGATAGAGAAAACACTGCAAGGAAAAGCTACAGTATCCTGTGGTAGTGTCAGTGCTTGTTACCTTCTCTGCCTCTGCATTCCCTACTCTCTACAGCTAGCTATATCTTTGATAGTTCCATCTGTGGACTTTTTCCTATCCCAGGACTTGATCCAATCACAAAACAGGCGGAGAGGGGGCATGCATATTAATAGTCAATGCTACCCCTCCCCCAAGGACCTATTCCTTGGACTACAGATTGAGCCCTTTTTAGTTCTAATTCTTCCCATAGTTTTCCTTCTATGGCAGTTTGACTCAGGATCCAACTTACCAGGAATAAACTATAGAAGTTTGAGTGGTTCTCGGGTTGTATTGCTTTCCAGTTCTTCTGTGTTAGGCCAGGCATAGTTCCACATTTCTACATAGTACAATGTTTTATCTCTTCCTCCTTATCAAGTCTCGAATTGCTGCCTCAGCCAACGCAGGAGGCGAGGTTCTAATTTCCCACCTAATTCCTGTCCTTAGGGCTTGATTCTGTTCTTCAAACATCCAGGTCATTGGTAAGGATCTTGTTGAAAATGGATTTCCTGATGTTGAACCTGACTACCATCTATGTTTAAATTAATGCCACTCCATGCTCACTTCTGCCCCCACCTTCAAATCTTGAATTCCTTATTGTTGGGACCTGGCCGTCTGATTTCTTTCATATTCCAGAGGAGATTCAACTTGTAATTTATAATGAGATTAATTCCTGTTGACAATTTTTTAAGCCCTGTCCATCTTGATCTTAGCTTCATCTTCTTCCCTATTAATTCTGAGTTGCAAAAGTACTAGTATACTTCAAATAGAGCTTAATCTGATTATGACACTTCTTTTCAATGTTTTTGTCTGTCTTTTTATTTAAACTGCTCTTTAAAGGTATAATTCACATACCATAAAATTCATCCATTTAATTCGTTTTTAATATATTCATAGAGTTGTATAATGCTCAACCCAATATGATTTTAAAACATTTCATCACCCCTAATTAAAACCCGTTACCCATTAGCAGTTGCTCCCTATCTACCTTCTTTCCCTACCCAGCATTAGCAAACCATTAGTTTATTTTCTGTCTCTATAGATCTACCAGTTCTGAATATTTCATAAAAATGAAGTCATGGAACGTGGTCTTTTGTGGTTGTCTCCTTTTACTTAGCATAATGTCATCAAGGTTTATCCGTGTTGTAGCATATATCAGTACTACATTCTTTTTATAAACGAATATTTCATTATATGGCTAAGCCACATTTTATCATTTGATGAACATGTGGATTGTTTCCACTGTTTGTAATTATAATTAATGCTGCTACGAACATTCATATACAAGATTTCGCATGGAGATATGTCTTCATTTCCCTTGGGCATACACCTAGAAGAGGAGTTGCTGGATCATGGCAGTTATGTTTAACATTTTGAGGAACTGCCAGATTATTTTCTAAAAGTGCTGCACCATTTTACAAACCTACCAGCAACATGTAGTATTTCTAATTTTTTCGCATCCTTGCTAATGCTTGATATCGTCTCTGTAAAAAAAAAAAAAAAGTAGTTATTCTTGTGGGTGTAAAGTGGAATCTTTTGGTTTTGATTTGTGTTTCCCTGATGACTAATCATGTAGAACACCTTTTCTTGTGCTTATGATCCATTTGTATTTTTCCTTTGGAGAAGTATCTTTTCATATTCTTTGCCCACTTTTAATTTGGTTATTTTTATTCTTTATTATTGAGTTTGTATAGTTATTTTTATTTTCTAGATACAAGACCCTTATCAGTTATATGATTTGCAAATAATGTTTCCCATTCTTAGGGTTCTCCTTTCACTTTCTTGATGGTATACTTTGAAACAGAAAAGTTTTTAATTTTCCTGATGTCCAGTTGTCTATTTTTTTCTCTTGTTGTTTGCATTTTTGGTGTTGTATCTAAGAAACCATCGTCTAAATCAAGGTCACAAATAGTTACTCCTGTGCGTTTTTATCTATCTATTTATCTGTCTATCTATCTATCTATCTATCTATCTATCTATCTATCTATCTATCTATCTATCTATTCCCTACCTCCCTCATTGTTTGTACTTGCTGTGTTCATTGTGTGCTCATCTTCCTTTTTTTGGAGGCATCAGAACCCAACCCAGGACCTTCCATGTGGGAGGGAAGTGCCTAATTGCTTGAGCCACCTCCACTCCTGCTTTGTTGTATCTCTTATTGTGTTTTCCTCCCTGTATCTCTTCATTGCATCATCTCGTTGCATCAGCTCACTGCACCAGCCCATCATATCTGCTCACCATCTTGTTTGTCTTCTTTAGGAGACTCCAGGAACTGAACCCAGGACCTCCTGTGTGGTAGGCAGGAGCTCAGTTGCTTGAGCCACATCCACTTCCCTCCAGAAGTTTTATATTTTTAGCTCTTACATTATGGTCCATGATCCATTTTGACTTAATTTTTGTATAAGTGTGAAGTAGGAGTCCAACTTCATTCTTTGGCATGTGGCTGTTCAGTTGTCCCAGCACCATTTATTAAACAGATTATTCTTTCCTGATTTAATATTTTGGAATATAAGGATTTCTGTTTTGACTTCCAATTCTATTCCATTGATCTATATGTCTATCCTCATGCTAGTACCACACTCTTGACTGCTATAGCGTTGTACAGTTAAAGTTTTGAAATTGGTGTGAGTCCTCCAACTTTGTTTTTCTTTTTCAAACAAGAAAAAGAAAAACTCTTTGAGGATCCCTTGTATTTTTATGTGAATTTTGAAATATTTTGTCAACTTGTGCAAAAAATGTAGCTTATTTTAACAGGAATTGTGTTGAATCTGCACATCTTTTATTAAATCTGTTTCTAATTATTTTATTCTTTTTGATACTATTGTAAATGAAATTATTTTCTTATTTAAGTTTTAAATTCTCCATTGCTAGTGTATAGAAAATATTTCTTGTATAATTGATCTTGTTTGTTTTATTGTATATTCCTTTCTATTTTTATGTGTAAGATGATGTCACCTGCAAATAGAAATAGCTTTACTTTTTTCTGTCCAGTATGGATAGCTTTTACTTCTTTTTCTTGCCCAAATTCCCTGGCTAGAACTCACAATAATTGATTGGAAAGAACTGATGTGGCTCAAGCAGTTGAGCTCCTGTCTATTACATGGGAGGTCCTGGTTTGGCTCCTGGTGCCTCCTGGAGAAGATGACAAAACAGCAAGCTGGTGCAATGGGCAGGCACGTGAGCTGACATAACAAGGTGGTGCAACAAATAGACACAAAGAGGAATCACGATGAGAGACACAACAAACCAGGGAGTTGAGGTGGCTCAAGCTATTTAGTACTTCTTTCCCACATGGGAGGTCCCATGTTCAGTTCCCAGTGCCTCCTGAAGAGAAGGATGACCAGACAAAGACAGCACATAACAAATGGACCCAGACAGCAGACAGCGGGCAAAAACAATGGGGGGAAGGAATAAATAAATAAATAAAATAAAAATAAATCTTAAAAAAAATTGAATATAATTAGTGTTAAGAAACATACATACTTGTTTTGTTCCTGATCTTAGTGGGGAAAATATTCAGTCTTTGATGATTAATTATGATTTTAGCTGTGGGTTTTTCATAGATACCCTTTATCATATTGAGGAATGTCTTTGTATTTTTTGACTGAAATTGACTGTCTCTGAGTGAATAAAAATGGGAGTGAAAACTTAATTCACTCTGAAGTAGGGGAATTAAATAACCCTGAGGAACATAGCTGGAAAATTGGATTAAGGGTCCAATTGCTTTTTGTTTGATCAATTTGAATTTGAATGTTTTTAAATGGAGCATGCACTCTATAGAATGCCATGGCCTCAAAACTCCCTATTGGCCTATTCATACTTCCAGCTTAGAATAAACATCTGAATTTATAGCCTCAGCTTTAGAGTTGCACGTATAGCAGGTGTTTCTAGCTTGTTGAATTAAACAAAAAGCTAAACATATTTTCCCTGGATGAGGCAAGCAAAAAGCTATCATTTTTAAGGTGCCGTATTTAGAATGTTCCCTTTATCTAGGGTAAACAGCAATATTCAAAGTTTTACTTCTTAATTTCATTCTTTCTCCAGGAATCTCTAGTTTACAATTTTGAGCAATCTAAATGAGCTTTTGGACCACACTTTGATTTCCAGTCTTGTGGATCCTACTTTTGGCCTGAGGTTCTCTTTTCAGTCTTTTTCTGAAACTAATTAAGGAATGCTTTTCTAATCTGAGTTGTATTAGATGACAATTATTTGTGAGAAGATATGCTTGTTGGGCCACCCAGAAGGGTCGGTGTTATTGGGAAAGACCTTTGGTAATCTTTAGGAGGAGATGATGAAGATATTGAGAAGAATGAGAGAGAGTGTTGGCAGAAAGAGTGTTGAGACAAGAACAATAATCTTGGATCCTATTTATAGCTGAATAAGAAAATGAGAAAATGAGAAAACAGAGAGTGTTAAACTGTAGGAAATGTTAAACCTGCTCAGTAAATGTTGGTTTTATTTAAACAATCACCACCACCACTTTTCAATTAATCTGTGTGTGTGTTTTGGACAAATGTCCATTTCCTCTTTTGTCAAATAGGGGTAATAACTCTTTTCATATTTCCTCACAGGGTTCTTTGTGAAAGAATGACAGGAAGCATGTTAGACAAAATAAACCACTACATGAAAGTAAGGGATTAATAACTAGGGAGTTGTGTCATCATCCTTGGGCTTAGATCTCATTTAGACTAAGTAATGCTATTTACTCTCTGAGATTCACTGGAATATTTGAAAAACAGGTGATTTGTTTCTCACATCTGAATCACAGAATCTTAGGAAGAAATTGCAAGGATAAAGATATTTATTGATCTTTGACTACTGTTAAAATGCAACTTAACACCCATAGATGTTAATTAATCTGTGCTTTAAAGGAAAAGTTTTCTGATTTATGGATGTTTGAGTCTTCCGGTTGGGTTAAATGAGAAAAGTACACATGAATGGAAGGGAAGCAAATGGATCTTGCTGAAGTATAGCTTATTACTTTTGCTTTTCTTTTTATTCCTACAATTGATTGTTTCAGATTGAATTTATTTGTTCTTAGATATAAATTCTAGGCAAATAATAGACAGATGTAATGCATACTTTATTTGCTTCAGAGGGATAGAAAATGAATATAGTATATATTTGAGCTTCATATATACATTTTCTTAACTGATACAATAGTCTGCATTAGAATTAGTTAATAATGTTTTTTCCTAATGTGTTTCTTTAGAATTATTAGTATTCACCTTGGGTTTAGTTCAGAGACCCAAGGTATGCATTAATGGCCTAGAAAAACACCTTGGGGATATAATAATACTATAGTATTATTATATGACTTCTCAGTTTTCTATTTGACTTTGAAGGGTTCTTTTATTTTCTCCTTTATTGAACTTGTCCTATTAATATGAAATGGAAAATGGGAAATAAGGGAAGTGGTAAAGCCCTCTTTCTGTTGCTTAATGATAATTTGTAAAATCTTGTATATTTTTATCTGTATTTTTTTCTCAAAACTTTCTTTTATCCCCAAAGTCCGTTCTTGTTTCACCATCTTATTTCCTTTAGTTCATTTAAGTCTAAGTATTCCACTTCCTAATTTATGCTGGAAAAAAACATTCTAATTAGCAGGTGTTTGTGCTATTTTGTTTTCTTATAGAATATGATGCTGCCAAGTGACCAGTGAAGCAATTATTATAGCATGCAGCATCTTGGCAGAGAGAAAACTAGGGATAGAAGCCAACCAAGAATGGAATCCAAATAGCAAAGTATCCATGGGCTTTTCTCTTACAGGTTTTCTTAGTCTTAAGAAGCTTCCTTTCTGTCCCCGCTTTGAGTGGTTTTGTCAGCTCCATAAACCTCATTTAAAGATCTGAAAGAGAAACTCGAAAAATTTGCATGCAGTTCTTCTTTGCTGAGCAGAGTATCTGCTGAGCTTATCCACTTGGTCAGGGATGTAGCTTAGTAAGGAGGTTTTCTCTGATTCTCTGAAATGAGGGTTTGTCTAAGAGCATGGAATCAGTAGCTGTGAAAATGCTTTAGGTTTGCCTTTTCTGATGGCCAGGACATGGAAGCTTCTTCTTCTTATCTAAACATTTTTTTTTTTAAAGATTTATTTTTATTTATTTAATTCCCCTCCCCCGGTTGTCTGTTTTCTGTGTCTTTTTGCTGTGTCTTGTTTCTTTGTCCGCTTCTGTTGTCGTCAGCGGCACGGGAAGTGTGGGCGGCGCCATTCCTCGGCAGGCTGCTCCCTCCTTCGCGCTGGGCGGCTCTCCTTATGGGTGCACTCCTTGCGCGTGGGGCTCCCCTACGCGGGGGACACCCCTGTGTGGCAGGGCACTCCTTGCGCGCATCAGCACTGCGCATGGCCAGCTCCACACGGGTCAAGGAGGCCCCGGGCTTGAACCGCGGGCCTCCCATGTGGTAGACGGACGCCCTAACCACTGGGCCAAAGTCCATTTGAAGTATAAAAACATTAGTTCTTCTTATTTATTTTTTCCTCAAAGTGGATAGAATGGAATTCGTATTCTATTTTCTCATCCTTCCTTTAATAACACCAACACATAGCTTGTATATGTGTTTTGCCAAGAGAAGGCACTCAGTGTGAATATTTGCTTGGCTTTACTAACATTTTTGTTTTGAGTGTACATAAACTTTTTTTCCTTTTTTATTTTCATTTAAATGTTACATATAAAAAATATGAGGTCCCCAAACACCCCCCAACCCACCCACCCCAACCCTCCCACATCAACAACCTCTACCATCACTGCGGCACATACATTGCACCTGGAGAATACATTCTGGAGCACCGCTGCACCACATGGACAGTAGTCCACATTGTGGTCCACACTCTCCCGAGTTCACCAGGTGGGCCACGACAGGACACACAATGTCCAGCATCCTTATAATTTTTTTTATTGAAGTATAATATATTCAGAAAAATTCACAGTTTGTTAGTGTACAGTTCAATGAATTCTTCCAAACACCCAATGTTACCAATGTCCAAAACAAGAAACCACAGATTAACAGTACCCAGAAGATGTCTTCTACTCATTTCCAGTCTTTAGTCTCCACAATGTTTCCACTGTTCTGTTAACATCATACATTGGTTTTGCCTGTTTTTGAACTTTATATGTGCTCTTTTGTGTCTTGTGGTTTTCATTCCATATTTCATGTTGCTGCTTGTTGTTGCACTTCATTCATTCTCATTACTTTGGGTTGTTCCTAATTTAGTACTATTATAGAAGAGTGCCTCTATGAACAGTTTTGTGTGTGTCTTTTGGTGAACCTATGAACACATTTCCATTTTTGTGGAACATTTGGGTCATGGGTTTGCATATCTTCTACTTCAGTAGATACTATCAAACAGTTTTCCATAGTTGTTCCAACAGCTTCATAATACTTAATTTAAAGATAGGTGTATTTTAATTTCACTTTTAGCTTTCTGTAGCATAGTAATGCATACATTTGTCCAAATTCACTGGATTAATTTATATTTTCCACAAATTAGATTTCTTGGAGTAATCAACTCGAAATTTTCATATTCCCTTCTGAGCTTATCAACTCCCTCTTATTTATTTCTTATTTATTCATCTATTTATTTCTCCAACAAAAATTTCTTATACTCCTTATATGTGTGCTATATACTACTAGAATAATGGAATACAGGATAAATAAGCTATCAAGGAAATTATAATGAAGTGGAGAAGAAAGCCATAAGAACAGCTATGTTTTGGATTTCTTTCACTCAAGTGTAAGATGCTTCTTCCTTGATATAGTGTGCCTAGATTTAGTAAAGATGTCCTTTACAATGTGTTCTTTATTGATGATTTTCTAGATTTTTATCATATATCCTCCAACATAAATTTCAGTTTGAATGTGAAGAGTCCCATATTTTTAACCATCCTTAATATAGAAATATCCTTTTCGTCTAAATTGCTTTTTTAAAAAATATTTTCATTTGGATTGTATGCTGGAATCGCTCATTTAGCAGCTCACAAAATGTACTTCACCTTCCTCTCCCAAACACATTCTTCATTCTGAATTCTCCAGCTTGGTGAATATATCACTATGTACACAATTGCTCAAAAAATTCTCTAGAAATTTAAATGCCTTCTTCTATTGCCCCTTCTCTCCATGTCTAAATATCACAAAGTCTTGCCATTTTTACCTCCTAAATATTCCCTGGATCCATCCTCCTACAGCCTATCAGTAGTGTTCAGTGTTCAGGCACTCATTGTCTCTTGCCTGGATTATTACCTGGTCTCCCTGACTGAATTTCATTGTATCTAATTTACTTTAAAAACTGTTGCTGGAGCAGTCCTTGAATATGTGTCTCTGAGTTTCTGGCTTTCAGAGTTCTTTAGCATGACATGTGAGGCAGCTCTTGCCTACCTTTCTGACTAGGTTCATCACCGTTTTTGCTCAGGTTCACTGTATGACCTGAAGAGTTCTCTGCATACTCCTTATTCCTTCATGCCTCATGCCTTTGTTTTGCTGTTTTCTTTGATTGTTGTTCTGTTCTGCATAGTTCACCGGGATAACTTCTACTCATTGTTCAAAATTCACCTATTCTGATCAGCCTTCTTAAATCCCCCAAGCCAAGGGGCTTTCCTTTATATTATGAGCAACTCTATTTTAGGTCCCAAATAAATTTATCTCCCCTTCTGATCTATAAGTTCTTTATCTTTCCATTTCCAACATTTAGCACATTGCCTGATATGTGATAAGGGCACAGCAATATTTGTTAACAAATGGTTGAATTAACTGATAGCTTAGAGTTCTCCATATTTATACTTTGTGATCTTTAAAATCCCTAAATATATTTTTTCTCTTGCTGGGGTTAAAACTCATATGTTACTTTTCTACCCACTTGCACAGACTTGTAAGGTCTTCTTTTTTAATCCCATATGTGTGTTTCTTCATCAGCTGGAAGCATTTAACGTCTCCTTAACTTGGAAATCTCAAGTGAACTTTTTCTTCTGGAACATGATTTTTTTCTGGAGTATTTTAAAAAGATATTTAAAAAGTATCAATCCCCAGGGATATGAATTCTTTGTACTTCCCCATCCAGAGAAATATCTAATTAACCCTACTGGGAAGAAGAGATGAGATGTGGGGGCATTTTTGGGACTTGGAGTTGTCCTAAATGATATTGTGGGACATTATGTATCCTGCCATAACCCACTGAATGTACTGGGGGAGAATGTAAACTACAATGTAAACTATAATCCATGTGGTGCAGCAGTGCGCCATTCCTGGGCAGGCTGCGCTTTCTTTTGCACTGGGCTGCTCTCCTTACCGGTGCACTCCTTGTGCATGGGGCTCCCCTACGTGGGGACACCCCTGCGTGGCACGGCACTTCTTGCGCGCATCAGCACTGCGCATGGGCCAGCTGCACACGGGTCAAGGAGGCCCGGGGTTTCAACCGCGGACCTCCCATGTGGTAGACGGACACCCTAACCACTGGGCCAAGTCCGCCACCTTATATTTTTTAATGTAACATTTTTTGTGATCTATGTACCTTAAAAAAAAAGACAATAAAAAATTTAGGGCTATCTATCAATCTTTGAACCCACGGTATCACTTGTTAAAAAAAAAATTACCACCACCATCACCATAGCCTTCTGTTCAGGAGTCTGACATTCATTAGTTTCCCTTTTTATCTCTGTGCCTATTTACTACATTAACTTTATCATGTGTAATAGCTTCTGTGAGAAATGATCGTGCCTTCTCAATTTTTCTCACCCAAACTCTGCAACATAACCCTGTCTCCCCAACTGCTGCCATAAAATGTTATTGTTACATTCAGCAAACCTGTCAACCTGTCTTTTCTCACAGACTTCATTGGCTTACTATTTGGGGTATCAGTGCTCATTAAGGGTTCTGTAATTGCCTTGGGCATAGATGACAAAGCATAGGGTCAAAAGCCAAACACGTTAGAATTTTTAAAATTCCAGTGTCCTCACAGCATTAAAGTTACCACAATTTACAGTCAGATAGACATAACCACCATCAGAGCAAAAGAAATATATTTTTTAACTTTAGTCTCTTTGTATTAATCTATATTCACAGTTATTCACCTTTCAGAAACTACCTAAATATTGGCATGCCTTTCCAAATAAAGAAGTATAATGTATAGCTCTATTCACAGGGAGTTTTGTACTAAGATTTGGTTATACTGTAATATACAAAGAATTGTCTTCAGTTCTCTCTGCATATTTATACATTTTAATAATTATTCCTCTAAAGAGTTGTGCATTCTTTGTAAACATTAAATTACTTGTCCTCTAAGTCATACTGTGATGAATATAAGTAGTGCTATAAAATTGTGGGTAATATGAAAATCACTGAGACCATCAAAGAACAAAACACAGTACACCAAGTTTGATAAATAGAATGAATAAAATTATTTACTCTTTCCATAATTTAGTACTGTTACACAAGTCTGTTCCCTTTCTGATTCGCTGCTTATTCAATTTTGTGAGAGAGTTGGCAGAAGTATCATTATTCCCATTTTTACAGATGAAAAACCAGACACTGAAAGATTAGATGACTTTCCCAGCTCATAATGCTAATGACAAAGTTGAAACTAGAACTCAGGTCAGAAATATAAGGGGGAAATCATAGCAAGTCAAGAAAACCACAAAGTGTCTTTTCCTGGGTAATTAGTGAGCATGAATAATGGGTTGACAGCTACTTCTAACTGTTCTCCCTACATCCTATAAAGAAGTTAATCTCCCACAAAGTGCTGCATGAAGTATCAGATAACCTTTATTTTCAGAAAGGAAGGATCTAAAAATGTAGTAGTACAAGCCATTTATTAGCCTCAGGCAACATTATTCTTAGGTAGTATAGTTTTGTGAAAAAGCATTAGGGGTTTGTAATCAGAAGATACATTTAGATCTTAGTTCTGCCTCTTAATCTCAACACTAAATACTTGTTTAGTTAAAATGGGGCCAATGACACCAGCTTTACACCAAATGTGGAGTGTTTGATGATTTGATAAGATACTATATAGAAACACTTTATAAATAGTAAGACATTATATAAATACAAGTGGTATTTGTAAAGCAAGTATGATTCCTTTGGAGTAAAAGAGTGTAACAGGCTCAGGGCTTTGAAGTCACAATGTAAAACCTGCCACCTCCAGATGCATTACTTAGTTAAGGTTTAGCTTCTAAATCTGTTTTCTCATCTTTAAAAGGAGGAATAATGGTATCAATCTCATGGTGTTCTATGAGGATTAAATGAGATCTTGTATATGAAATGTGTAAACTATTGTTAGTTCATTATTGAACTAATTTTTAAAAGTAAACTTAATTTGGGAATAATTTTAGACTTACAGAAAAGTTGCAAAGATACTACAGAGACTTCCCAACTATCTTTCTTCCAGTGTCCCCCATTGTTAACATCTTACATTTGTTGCAGTGAAGAAACGGACATTTATTAATTACTATTAACTAAATTCCAGGCATTATTCAGATTTCACCAGTTTTTCCAATATCATCCTCTTTCTGTTCCAGGATTCAATCCAGAGTATCCCATAACGTCACTGATAATGTTAACCTTCATCACTTAAGAAAGTGCTTTAAGGTTTAAAATCCAGCTTACACAGGATTTAACCTTCTCTTTCCTCTGTTTGGAATGCTTTTCATTGAGCTTTCTGCTAATGTTACCTCCACATAAATACCTACTCCAACCACCCAAGCCAGAGATTTCCCTCTCAAGTCAGCAGCTATGACTTTTCACTTTTGTGTTTTCTTCATTGCATTTACCTGCAATTGTCTTGTATATTTGTTTACCTAGTTTATTTTTGGTCTGTAGAGCCTCCTATCCCCCGAACATACACTTCAGGAGAACAAGGTCATTATTGGATTGTTCACATCTGTATACTCAGAGAGTAGCACAAGGGCTAGCATATGATGAGTGCTCAATAACCTGTTGAGTAAATGTCAAAGAAAGACAGATCCAGGATTAACTTATTTATTAGTATTTCTAAAAAAGAGTGGAAAATAGCTGAGTGGTAGGAGGTTCAATTGAGTGTTCTTTGCTCAATTTGTTTAGTATTAATAAAAGGTTAAAGGCAATTATTGGCATTTATGAAAGCAGGTAATCAGCATCCTTGTGATTCAAGCTCTCTTATAATGCACTTAATAATGTGAATGCCAGAGTATTTTCTGAATTTATCAGGATGTGACTGACAAACGTAAGGTCTATCCAGTTTTTATACATCTGCACCATTGTGACCTTTACATGCTAATTGGATCACCTTTTCTGTTGTAGACTTTTTAACAGAATCTGAAGGACTGTAAAAATAATGGATATCCTTGATTTTAGCTTATAGCTGACTTTTTAGTGTTTATCACCTTTTCACTTATATTGATAGGAAAATGAAGCCTCTTTGTGCAGATTCTTCCCCCATAACTCATTGTAAGAAACCACTTTTTTTTTTCTCTCCTCAGGACTTAAAATCTCCAAATCAAAGGGATGAAATTGCAGGGGCTCGTGCCTTATTGAAAGAACACTCCCCCCTCTTGCATTCAATTTGCTCAGCTTATTTGGAGCATTCTGATGTTGCTTCCCTCAAAGCCAGCAAGGACACCGTTTGTGAGGAAATTCAGAATGCCCTCAATGTAATTTCAAATGCTTCACAAGGCATCCAGAATATGCCGGATCCACCAGAACCTCAGGCAGCAACCTTGGGAAGTGCCCTTGATGAGCTCGAGGTAAGCTGAGAAAAACATAAAATATGATTTTGTTGTCCTAGTACAAAACTACACAGAAGGGGTTTTTAGATTTGTGTATTGGAATTTAGAATATGAACAATTTGGGATTGTTACTTAGATCATTTTCTTTTATATGGATCACTTATGAAATGTAGATTTATTCATTCCACAAATACTTATTATTAGCACTATTCTATGTGCTTGGATGTGTCAGTGAACTCAATAGACACAGATCCTTGCCCTTGTGAAGCTTACATTCTAGAAGGGGAATGTAGGCAACAAAGAAAAACAATAAACTTTGTAGATAAGTAAATAATATGGTATGTTACATTGAGAAGGTGAGATGTTATCAAAGGCTTGAAGGAGCTAAGGGAATGGGTTAGAAGGAGATCTAGAGCAAAGATTTAATGACATGCTCCAGTGTTCAAGTGACAGCACAGGGAGGCTGGCTGGAGAGAGGGAGGTGGAGAATCGTAGAAGCTGAGGTCAGAGAGCCAATGGAGGCCAAGCCATGAAGGGCCACATAGGTCTGTGTAAGGACTTCGGCTTTTCCTCTGAGTTAAATAGGGATCCATTATAAGCTGTTAAGTAAATGCGTGACCATATTGGCTACTGTGTGGAGCAGGAGGCTACTGTAATAATTCAGAAAAGAGAAGAAGTGGTTTGGACCAGGGTATTATCAGTGGAGATGGTGATTATTTTGAAAATCTATGTTTTGAAAATAGAGCCAACTGGATTTTGACAGACTGGATGTGGGAGGAGAAAGAAGAGGAGGAGTCATGGCTGATGTCACAGACTGGGTTGTCCAGAGCACATGCTAGACAGTTTAGGATTCAAGGTGTTATCAGGGATCAACAATTGTGAAGGGAAAAGGGAGGAAGCAGGAGGAAGCAGAAGGAGAAGTCATCCTGTGAACCAGGCCCACAAAGCCTCCTCCTGGCAGGGATCTTTTTATTCTCCACCTCTTTTGGTCACCTGCCCTGGGAAGGGTGAAGGATGCAGGCTGCCCTGCAAAAGATGTGACCTTGGGGGATAGTTTTTCTCAGCTGAGGCAGACCCTGAAGGGGCTGACAGCTGGGAGCTGTCTGCTGGTCACACTCCTGACAGCTGTGGGGCACATCCTACCAGTACGGGAGATCTGGGCAGCACATCTCTGTGTCTATTGCAGGTAATTACAAGGCTTTGGGCTTGAGCAACTGGATAGATGGATCAATTTTGATGGGGATGACTACAGGTGAAGCAGGTTTTAGGAAGATGATCAAGATTTTGGTTTTGGCATGTTAAGTTTGAGATATTTATCAGACTTTCAAGTATGATGTCAAAGATCATTGGTTCCTCAGGTCAGACAAGTAGTTACATAATAGGGCGGCTGATAGGGAGGGGCAGCATAATACATGGTTAATGGTAAGGGCACTGGAACATGAATGCCTTGGCTCCTATTCCAGCTGTGGCACTTATTGTGTGTGATCTTGGAAAAGTTATTTATGCAACCCTCAGCTTTATCACCTTTAAAATGGGTGGAATAACAGAACCTACATCATACCATTGTTGTTGGAATCAATGAATTAGAGCAGTGCCTGGCACATAGTAAGTCCTTAGTAAATCTTGGTTCATATTATCCTTAGTGGTCTCCACTAAGGACTCTTTGGAGGCAGATTCTTCCATAATGAAGAAATCAATACTATGAAAATTACT
The DNA here is from genome assembly GCF_030445035.2 of Dasypus novemcinctus. Taxonomy (NCBI): domain Eukaryota; kingdom Metazoa; phylum Chordata; class Mammalia; order Cingulata; family Dasypodidae; genus Dasypus; species Dasypus novemcinctus. The sequence continues at coordinate 76,233,471 of NC_080678.1, read as the reverse complement.
AAAGTTACACTGATAATATTTAAAAAACGAAATACATACATACATATAATACCTAAATTGGCCAAACATTATTTTCACGGTAAACTTGTAGTTAATTCATTTGTATTTAGTATAGCATTTCAATATATTTTTAGTTACATGTTTTAAACAGGTTATCTTCATTTCTAATTCAATATTATTAAATTCCTAATTATTGGCATCTGTATGGAAATTTTAAGAACTATTTGTCTACTTAAGGCATAAGATTAATAGTGGTTCTCTAATTGTTTTAATTGATCTAATTGTTTGCTCTGACTAATAATCTTATCCATGAGGTGTGTGTCTTGTCTTCATAAGAAGGTCAAAAACTCCTTGTGGGCAAGGACTATGTTTCCTACTAATTTTATATCCATGATACTAGCAGAGTGTTATGTCCTTGTTCCACCCCCAATAAATTCTTGATTGCTAAGGAATTTACATTAATTTTATCATACCATTTGGTTATCAGAGTATCCCTATAAGGTATATTTTTTGGGGGGGGAGAGTAAAGTTATTTTATTAAATCATGCACATCACATGTGTTAGTGCAAATAGTTTAATCTGTACTCCAGAAATTCTACTGTACTTTGTATCTTTACAAAATAGATTTAAAACAATTATTTACTTTAAAAAATGTAATTCTGAAGTTAAGCATTTCAGAACAATGTTTGCAATAACCTATATACAAGAGGTACTGGGTACCACTGGCATATTAGCATTCTGTGGTGGAGTGCCTTCCTTGCAACAAAAAATGATGAAATGAACTATATGACAGTTTTTTTCTACAAGTCATGTGTGACTGATTCCTCCATAAATCTAGTATAGTGATCCTCCAAACAGCAAATACTAAATAGCTTAAAATATAACCTTTAGAGTATAAACAATGACCGTCAAACATCACAAGGCAAATTACATCCCAAACTTCTATTTCAATATTTTGCTAGAACTGTGGATTGCCACACAACATTCAAGCGAATTCACTGACATTCCCTCCAAGTCTTAATTGACTTAAAAATTTAACTATGGGATACTTTAGGATATTCTATGACCTAAATAAATTTTATTGGAATAGCTATAGTACTACAAAAACAAAACAAAACAAAAAAAAGTTAAACTTTTTCTTCTGTGTTTTAAATTTATAACTCAAGCAGTGTTTAGGTGCTTCATTGTGCATGGAACACTGTTGATCTTGGAAATAGTGCTTCTCATCAACAGAACTTCCTAATTATTAATAATAAACAGAAAATAACCATTTGCATACCCAACCAGAATATCTGTTGGTAGGTAACAATAGCTCACCTTGAATAGGAATTAGCTCTATAACATCATAACCAAATTAAGTCAATAAGAGTTTATCTAAAGAGATATTAATTCTTTCTTCAATTAAACATTTGGAAGAACAGAGGATAGAAAAAAAATCATGCTTTCTAAAAATGCTGCATATGAGAAAGTAACTTGGCTTTTAAAGAAAATGTCCTTTCAATACATGAAGTTTAATAAATTACATTCCAGTTGATTCAACAGTTTGGTTCACTGCTGAAATTGTGTAATTACAATGTTTTTGCTCCCAGAAATACTTAAGTTTGCTCAAGAAAATACATACTCTTATGGAAAGTTTTTCAAAGTTGATGTCCTCTATATCTTCAAGTCACATTAAGGCTGAACTCTCTAAACTATCACTAAAACAATATTTTCCAAATATATTTTTCTTATTAAAAAATCCGTGCAAATAGTTGCCTCTAAGTCTTGTTCCCAATAGCTCGGTGGTTTTATAACAAGTAGAAATGGTGTAACTATATGAAAAATATATCTATGTGTGTATATATTTCAAGCTAGTAGGCACTGAGCACACAGGGCCTCTCTTCATAAGGTAGTTTTTATATTTATTTCACAGAAAATACAACTAAGACCAATGAAGCTTATGTAACTTGGTAAAATAAAAAAGCTAGTGTTAGTCAGAATGTGAAACAATTTTCTCTGAATCAAGAAGAATTTTTAGGTTTGCTATACTGAGTTCTTATAGATAGAACTTAATTTGTTTAATTAAAACTCAACTCAACTGATGCTAAGATTTTTAGTCTAAATGGACCATCCAATAAATTAAAATATAACGAAGTCCAAAATGTTGCATAAATTGCGTACATTTTGATGAAAAGTGTTTTGTCCAAGTGTAATTTAAGCGGAAATAGTCTGTATTTGGGAAGTGGTGAAGTGAGGTTGGTGATCTAGTGTGGACAGAAAGGATGCCATACCACATTTTTTAGAAGTGCTAAACATAAGTGTACTTGGATATGCTTGTATAAGGGGTCCAGTTTATCTCAGACACTGCCTTCTATATTCTTTGGATCGTAGAAGACAGAAGATTTCCTATTTGTTCCTCCTTTTGGGACCTGTTCCTTTTCCTCACTTTACTTGAAAGTAGCCGCTACAAGCCCAAAGTGTCAGACATTAGAGAGGAGGAGAAAGTGGAGAAAGTGTGCCATGAGTGTGTTTGTGTGTAGCTTTGATTAGGATGTATGTAGGGGTGGTGATGGTGTCCTCCCTTTCTCAGGAAAGGTCTTTTCTATGCAGATTCCCTTCTGAACAAGGCGGTAGAGAAACCTGAGTTCCTAATACTATCTCAATAAGCTTTGAAATTCAGTTCCAGTCCAAGCTTAGGGAAACTCAAACTAGTACAAAATGCCTGAGTTTTATATATTTTTTATATTTGAGCTACAAATAGCTGCTAAGGCTGCCTGAACTAGATAAAGCAGAATTTATTGAGCACTTAACCTTTTTTAATGATTTTGTAAATTAAATGGTTGCCCTTTTCTTTATTTACAGGAAGCTGTATTGGTAAAGGATCCAAAATAACCTTTGCTCTATCTTGCTCCTGCAAATAAAATAGTATGAAATAAATTGATGCAGTAAATACTCTGTTGGGAGCAAGTCTCATTAAATGTTTATAGTGTTGAAATGTATCAGAGCGCTTACTCAACAATACCAAGCTGAAGCTTTGTTAAATCTTTCATTTTGGCCCACAGCTAGTTATGGGTATGAAACTTGAGATTTATTGGTGGAGAAAATAGAAGTTGAATTGGAACCCTGTACAGGCTGAATTGATTGATTTATTGGAAAGCTAAAGTGAATTATAGGGTACTCCTTCTGTATTTGTGATTGAAAGTTGAAAGTTTTGACTTGTAGATTACAAGAATTTTGCAAACGTTTATAAGCAGGAAACTTTGCCAGGGAAAATTACTTTGAAAACTCAAAGTCCATTAAAATATATTTCTCCTGTGTGGAGATAGAGAGCAGGCTGCTGTAATCATGGCCCACAAGAGTTATCTGTATCCTCTTGTGATAAAGATGATAATAGAAGACGAGAAATAAATTTTGTCATTTTCAAAGAGCTGTCATTTTTATTATTTTACTTTGATATACTCATTAAAATATCATCATTCATTTATTGCTTTGTTCACTGCTATATTCCTATCACCTGGAACAATACCCTGTGTATTATAAAAGTTAAGTAAATTGTTCATTGAATAAATGAGTTTAAGAATCCTGCAAGTGGTTTTGTGGTATCGTGATGAAGAGCATTGTTCTCTTATTCTCTTTTTAGTCTCCTTTCTCCAATTGGAAGTGTATGTACTTGAGGTATGTGCCTTTACTTTCCCCAACTTTTAACTCGACCATGTATTTATACTGAGGGAAACTTCCAGAAACATATCTAAGTTAGTGTGCTGCTCAGAATCTTTTCTGTGAGAAGGGAGCACAAAGAGGAAAAAAATTTATTCTGTTCTCTCAGTAGCTATCCAGCCCTAAGTTTAGGTTCTCTGCAATGGTCAATATATATTTCCTTCTAATAAGAGTAATAATTTGGGGGGAAATATCCATTATAGTCTTATGTTTTCACATGAAGTAGAAAACAGAGAACTCTATCAATCAGATTAGCATTCAACAGCTAAAAAAATGCATATCACTGATATCCAAAAACACTGTAATATGCTTTTAAAAATGGTTTTGGTTTCTAAAATTAGTGAACTAGAAGAACTAGTAATTATAGATAAAATAATTTTAACTGCATGAACATTTGCACACTGATGTTCATAGGGGCATTCTTCACAATGGCTAAAAGATTGGAACAACCCAAGCGTCCATCAATGGATGAATTGATAAACTGTGGCATATACATATGATGGAACACTATTCAGCCTTAAGAAGGAATTAAGTTGGGATGCAAATGACAACATGGATGAACCTTGAGGACATTATGTTGAATGAAATAAGTCAGACAAAAAAGGACAAAGATTGTATGGTATCACTCATATTAACTAAGTACAATGAGTAAACTCATGACACTAAACTCTAGAATGGGTTGCTGATGCTGAGTCTATGTAGACTGTTTAATGTGGTGGATTGTAATGTGGGGAAATGGATAGAGTTGATATTAACACATTTTACTTTGTATAATGGGGTAGTCTAGGGATGTAAATGTTAGTTGAAAGAAAGCTAGATGATAGACTAGGGGCTGTGTAACATAGTGATTTCAGTGGTAGATGATGATTGTCATTACTAGTAAAACTACAAGAATGTTCCTCTGTTACATGGAGTTAAGAATATGTGGGTATATGGAGAAATACAACTAATGTGACATAAAGAGTATAGTTAAATATAAAAATATTGTAATATTTTTACAGCAATGACAAAGAAGGTACTATATCAATGCTAATGATCAATAATGGGGGTATAAGGGGTATGGGAGTTTTCCTTTTGCAGTAATGAAAACGCCCTGCTCTGTGATGAAAGTAAGCACCACTGTGGGTACACTTTGAATGAAATGTACAATGCAGGGGACTGTATAACACAGTGAACCCCTTGTTGAATGATGGATTGTGGTGAACAGTACAAATATGAGAATGTTTTTTCCTGAACTATAGCAAATATACAATACTAGTACATGGTGTTAATAATAGGATGGTTTTTTGGAGGAAATACGCTATGATTTTAGGTAGCAGTAATATTATAATGATGTTCTTTCATCATTTGTAACAAATGTGTCATAACAACGTAAGGTGTTGCTGGTGTGGTAATGTATGGGAATCCTGTATGTTATGCATGATTGTTTAATAAACACGCAACTTCTCAAATAAAGAAAAAGGGGGACAAATAGATAATATGAAATATGGTGATAGAAAAATCCAAATATTCCTGTAAGCACAATACATGTAAAAAGACAAAACACAAACACTGACAGCTTATAACATAAGCTATCTGGCACCGAGGGATTAGTGCCAAGCACCAGCTGGTGATGCAACTAGAAAAAGACTTTGAATAAAAGGGGAGAATTGTAAAGAGAAATGACTCTATATGACTAAGAGACTTCAAAATGAGTTGGGAGGTCATTAGAGGGGTTGTGCTTATGCACATCTCAGCAGGATCCCAGAGAAAGCCAAAGTAGATACAACCCCATGTAGTGGTGTTCCTGAGGGCTACAGAGACACCCAGGTCCTATGGTCATGGCAGATGTAGTAAATATCTACTGAATAAGAGAACGACAAGATTTCTTTATTTTGATGATTAAGATGGAAAGGACTGCATGCCTTGAAAATATAATGCTTGGATAATAATGATTGCTAGATCTTGTGTACTCTTGGCTTCTTGGGATTGTTAGATACATGTTTACTTGATATTATGGAAAATATTCAAGTTTTTTGGTTCCATGAACCTGGATATCACATTTAGAGAAACCTCTGAGGTGGTCAGGCATAATAATTATTTTTACTTATTTTCCCCAAAACTTGTAAAAACCAAAACTGAAATCCAGAACAGATATAAAAGCAAATTCTTATAAAGTATTTACACCATGAGTTTCACAAAAATCAGTTGGTCATAAATATTCTTCATTGCCCCTTTGTGATATGCTTCATGGGAACTAGAAAAGAAGTAAACAAAATTGTCTCAGATCTCAAGAACTGTATGCCTGTTCAGAAGATAAGAATGGCACAAATCAAACAGACACCAATACCACATTCCTCTTTCAAATCCTCACTCATGACACAGTTTGGGTCTCTGGAATGGAGTGTAGTGTTAATTAGGGAGTACTTTGGGAAGAACACCTGTGGAAGGGAAGGGCAGGGAGAGAGCAGAGGCAAAATGGAGCTGAAATGTAGCCTCAGGAATTCTGGAGCTAAAATGGCCTGTCAGACTTGTCCTGCATATGACCAAAGTGGCCAGGCTTTAAAATGTTGGTCTGGGTCAGTCATGCTTGGGCTCCTCTGGGAAGGCAGTTCTCTGCAAATGAAGACAATCCTTGGAGGGGTTGATGATACTCGGAGCAGTTGACACAAATCCTTACATGAGGGCACGCTGGGTGGGTAATCACCTTGTTCGACACACATCACAAAGGCTTATCGAGCATTTTGCCATGTTCTAGTTATGGTACTAGGTACTACTAAGGAACAGGAAAATTAATGGGGGGGAGGAGTTTGGCTTTAGGGGTGTTCATAGATGCTGTTACAGTCCATGAGTATGTGTTATATTTTATTTAGTGACTTTATTTATTTATTTATTTTTTTAATTTATTTATTTTTTATTGACTTTGTAATAATATTACATTAAAAATATATATGTGAGGTCCCATTCAACCCCACCCCCCCACCCCACCTCTCCCCCCCCCAGCAACACTCATTCCCATCATCATGACACATCCATTGGATTTGGTAAGTACATCTTTGGGCACCTCTGCACCTCATAGTCAATGGTCCACATCATGGCCCATACTCTCCTCCATTCCATCCAGTGGGCCCTGTGAGGATTTACAATGTCCGGTGATTGCCTCTGAAGCACCATCCAGGGCAGCTCCATGTCCCAAAGACGCCTCCACCTCTCATCTCTTCCTGCCTTTCCCCATACCCATCAGCCACCATGTCCACTTTTCCCAATCCAATGCCACCTCTTCTATGTGGACATTGGATTGGTTGTGTCCATTGCACCTCTATGTCAAGAGGAGGCTCAGATTCCACATGGATGCTGGATGCAATCCTCCCACTTTCAGTTGTAATCACTCTAGGCTCCATGGTGTGGTGGTTGTCCTTCTTCAACTCCATTTATTTAGTGACTTTAAATTCTACAGGAATCTAGAGGATGTTTAGCATTTGTTGGCTAGAATATCAGTCTGGGAGAGGGGACCAATGAAGAATGACAAGTCTTGGAGAGGTAGAGAGGAAGAATAAGAAAATCCTTAGTGGGAAAAAACAATGCAAAAAAGAAATGGAGAAAAGTATCAGAGGTAATGAAAAGACTAGTAGGAATGGTCAAACCACATTCAATATTGGTGGGGATCTAGCTTAGGAAAGTTGGTATAAGACATATTATAGAGGGCCTCAAAATAGAATCGTTTTTATTTTTATACATTATTATTTATTGAGGACTCATAAGCTCTAACTTTTTTTTTGGTGTATAGAATCTTGCATGCAACACCTTCAAAATATTCTTGGAAACTTCACAAAAATGGATCAAAAGGCCACATAGAAAAACTTAAATTCTGCATGGCAAAAAGAAGCAACAAGTGAATGACATTAGGAACTTGTTCTTCCCTCTTTTTCTTTAATTGGAATTTTAAAAATCTGATCTCTAGTTTATTCTTTAAAAAACTTTTTCTTGGTAATTAATAATTAATTTCTACTTTTATTCTTATTAGCACTTATTTTCTGATTTCTTAAGGTCAATTTTGCTTTTTACAGTGTCTTGAGTACATTTATTTAGTTTACTTTTAGTTTTTCTAATTTTGTTTTTTATCCTTGTTTTTTGTAAAATATATTTTTATTATAGAAGTTGTGAACTTACAAAACAATCATGCACGTGTGTAGAACTCCCATACAACACCCCTTCACCAACACACCTTACCTTTGTGGAACATTTGTTACAGATTTTTTTTTTTTAAGGTTTATTTCTTTATTTATTTCTCTCCGCTCCCCCTGCCTCCCGCCCTGGTTGTGTCTGTTTGCTGCATCTTCTTCTTTGTCCACTTCTGTTGTTGTCAGCGGCACGGGAATCTGTGTTTCTTTTTGTTGCGTCATCTTGTGTCAGCTCTCCACGTGGGCGGCGCCATTCTTAGGCAGGCTGCAATTTCTGTCGCACTGGGCGGCTCTCCTTATAGGGCGCACTCCTTGTGCATGGGGCTCCCTTACGAGGGGGACACCCCTGCGTGGCAGGGCACTCCTTGTACTCATCAGCACTGTGCACGGGCCAGCTCCACATGGGTCAAGGAGGCACGGGGTTTGAACCATGGACCTCCCACGTGGTAGGCGGATGCCCTAACCACTGGGCCAAGTCCGCTTTCCATTGTTACAAATTAAGAGATAATATCAAACTGATACAACTAACTGTGGCCCATAGCACACGTTTGGCCTATTTTTTCCATATCCCTTGTAGCAGTTTGATATGGTTATGAATTCCAAAATAGATATTGGATTATGTTTGTAGTCTGGTCTGTACCTGGGTGTGATTAAGTTATGATTAGGGCTTTGATTGGGCCACATAATTAGGATGTAGGGGTGGGGACTCACAAATAAAAGGCATGGCAAAGGACAGAGTTGGAGGGTTTTTGATGTTGGAGTTTTGATATTGGAGTTTGATGCTGAAGCCTTAAGCTGGAGTCCTGGGAAGTAAGCTCACAGAGGAAAGAGCAGCAAGCCCCAGGAAGAGAGGAACCCTCAGCCCAGGAAGAAGCAAGCCCTAGGAATAAAGGAATCTTGAACCCAGAGAGAAGCAAGACCCTGGAAGGGAGGAACCCAGGAAGCCTGAACCCTCTCAGCCATTGGCAGCCATCTTGCTCCAACACGTGAAAATAGACTTTGGTGAGGGAAGCAACCTGTGCTTTATGGCCTGGTATCTGTAAGTTCCTACCCCAAATAAATACCCTTTATGAAAACCAACCAATTTCTGGTATTTTGCATCAGCACCCCCTTGGCTGACTAATACACCCCCCTATTATGTCCCATGTTATATTTATGGTTCCTTTCCCTCCCCTGAGAACTTCTGGTGACCATTGTCTTTATATCAATATTACAATTCTCATGGAAGTTCTTAAATGGCGGTTTATAGAACACCAAGTGTTCCATGTATAGTATCTAAGAGTTCTGTGGATTCGGATGGGAAAAATATGAGAACTTTAGTTTCATAAAGTTCTATCTGAAATTTATCATTTCTAAAAATTATTAACATAAATGAAAAACTACAGTAGTGCTGGCAATACATTAGACTATGTCATCATATTACAGATATGCAAAGTATCATTTATATTTATCACTATTTCTAAATTATCGTAGTTGTTAGTTCCGCTACTGGATTTTATTTCATGTGTTAATATGACAAATTTAAAAATATTTTAAAAATTAATTTCTTTTAAAATGTATGTCTTTTATGCATTAAAATAATTGTTTTGAAAGAGGTTTGTAGGTTTCGCCAGATTGCTAAAGGGGTCCATGACACAATCAAATTTAAGAACCTCTCTACTAGACTGGTCTTGTGACTTCAGCTTGGGTCACTTTTTCTGAGAGAGGAATCTTGTCTTGTTCCCCTGAAATTAATTATCAGATCATATGTTCGGTCCCTCAGGCCTTTGACTTTGCGATCATTCTTGAGTCCTATTGGAAGGTCTTAAGTTTTTTGAAGTCCTTTCTTCCCTAAGTGTAATTGAAGTTTTGTTGGGTTTTACCATTAGTCTCTTCTTTCTTTTCTTTTTTCCTTCCTCTTCCTTTTTCTTTCCCCTAGCCCTCCTTCACTTTCCCTTCCTCCCCTCTTCTCCTAATTCTGTCTTTTTATGTTTATTGAGAAATTCATATGTGTGTGTATTTACAAATTTAAATCATCTCTAGTGAGTTTTCCTAGAAACAGGCATTTTAAACCATTCCTTGTGTGTTCTCCAAAGGCACTCTCTCTGTATTTGCAAGTGTGAGTATAAGTGAGGGATAAAGTCCTAGGATGGTGGCATGCATAGTACATGTTCTATAAATGTTTGTTGAATAAACATTCTAGGCTCTTACCATCTAGCAAGGAGCAATCAGAGGGGTCTTTATGGAAAAGGTACTGAACTTGGTCTTGAAGGAATTTTGAGAGGATGTTTAATAACTTTTCAAAGTTATCTAAAACATGTTTTACAGATTTTGTTTCTTGTAGAAATAGAAAGGTTTGCAATTTGGGTGGGTAAACAGGGACTCTTTAATAAAATTGTTTACCAGCAAGAGTCCTTATCTGTTTACAAGGAATGGCAGTAAAATTCCATTGAGGAACACACTATTAATGATGAATAGAAGAAGAGAATTGAAGTTAGTGTTACTTGGGACCATCATGTCAGTTTGATTAACCAGTTAATCAATGTACTTTGCTTAGTTTAAGAGCATATGCACTCAGTTTTCTTATTAACAAAGATTAAGACATTTAATAGCACATATCTACTATTAAATCTAGGAAAAAAGTACCATTTAGGTTAATGAGATTTGATTTTTAGTTTCCCTTTAACTAAAACCTATTTCTTAGGAAAATCATATTCCTAAGTGCTTATTTTCCTTCCTTAAAGAGAGGGTTTTTATGGAGCCTAGAGTGATTACAACTGAAAATGGGAGGATTGCATCCAGCATCCAGGTGGAATCTGAGCCTCCTCTTGACATAAAGGTGCAATGGACACAACCAATCCAGTGTCCACATAGAAGAGGTGGCATTGGATTGGGAAAAGTGGACATAATGGACAAAGGGTATGGGGAAAGGCAGGAAGAGATGAGAGGTGGAGGCGTCTTCGGGACATGGAGCTGCCCTGGATGGTGCTTCAGAGGTAATCACCGGACATTGTAAATCCTCATAGGGCCTACATGATGGAATAGAGGAGAGTATGGGCCATGATGTGAACCAATGTATATGAGGTGCAGAGGTGCCCAAAGATGTACTTACCAAATCCAATGGATGTGTCATGATGATGGGAACGAGTGTTGTTGGGGGGGGGGGGAGAGGGGGAGTGGGGGGGTGGGGTTGAATGGGACCTCACATATATATTTTTAATGTAATATTATTACAAAGTCAATAAAAAATAAAAAAAAATAAAAAAAAAAAAAAAGAGAGGGTTTTTGTTTCTCCTTCTCTACAGTAGTGAAATTGGAAATTCTTGCCCATACTAAAAGACAGTCTACTATAGTGTCTACAGCAGGATAATGGCAGGCAATCTGGATTGAGAGATACTTAGAAATCAAATATGGAGTGATCACACTGAATGGCAATCTAAGATATTTGGACTTTATTAAGTGAGGAATATTTGATCAGAGAAGGGGCAAAATCAAATTTATGTTACAGAAAGATTAATCAGTGGTGATATGCAGATTATTTTGCAGGATTTAACAAATGGAGGCAAGAAAAATTAAGAGACTTGTAGTATTTGAACAAGTAATTTACCACTTCCATAACTATTCCTTAAAGAATATTAGTTAAAATTATTCCATATACAGAAGGTTCTTTAACTTTATTAGAGAAGTCCTTTAGATCCCTTTATTAATAGTTGTAGAAACAATCAGTAATCAGATTATCACAAAGGCTTTGAAAGGTTATATTTACTAGTGATCATAGTGATCATTTTTCTTTTGTACCTGGAACAAATTTTCTATCTCTCTTGGCCAGTGTATTGGACAAAGCACTTTGTTCAAATAGGAAATGGATTGGGGCTTTTTTTGAGAAATGTTCTGAGAGTTTGCAGAAATCAAGAAAAGTGAAGTAGCATACAAGACTTAATAACTTCTTAAATTAAAAAAAAAAATTGGTCATGTGAATTCCAGCTTTAATTTAGAGGAATCTGACTTTGATCAAAATATGAAGGGTGGTAAATTTTAGAGATTTTTTTTTGGGAAACAGTTTAATAAAATTTTGGTACTGGTGTGGATCTAGCACCATGTTTGGCTCCTTAGGTGTTGCTTACAGCTTTATTGTAGATAACATTGTTCAGTGCCGTGCCTTTCCTAGAATTTGGTACCTGTGGCTTTTGTTGGCTATGTTCACTGCTAAGTTTAAGATTTAGGGTTGCCTGAAATCCAGCTATAGATCTATCATCTATAAACTGTTGCACAGTTAGCATTTATGATAAAGTTTGGAAAAATAAGAGAGGTGGCAGTAAAATATATTTTGAAATCTAAACTTTGTGCTATGAGTAGCGTTTCAAGGCTTGTTTAATGACACCAGTTGTAAAGGAGCACATAGCCTTTGTATATTCTAAACAGAAATTCTTTGATAAAGATACTGATTGTGAAGTAAACATTGCCAACATATTTATAAGCATGCTTTATGTTTAAAAGAAATAGCAAAATGTCTCCTTCTTTCTTTCACAATTACAGGGCCATCTTCACAGGGTCAGGTGAACACTTAGAAGAGTCCTGTGCTTCGTTTTAATAATCTGCTGTTGTCTTGAAATTGTGAATAAGTTTTGAACAAGGGGCCTGCATTTTCATTTTGCACTGAGCCTCTCAAACTATGTAGTCGTTTCTGCATAAATCCTTTGGTTACTTGCAATTGACTTGCACTTTGCTTAGTTCCCATCACTTAATCCCAGACTCTTTTAACATGTGAAATGCAGAATTTAGGTTGACTACTGACATCTAAGCAGTTTGACTAAGTACAGGTTAGATATTCACAGAATCTCAGCTTCGTTAGCCAAAAATGACCACTTGAAGTTAAATGAATAATTTAGCAGGCAGGTTCCAAAAGAGCAAAGACCAAAAGCCCCAGAGCAAAGGAAGAAAAAAAAAGAAAAGCAATGAATAGACATGAGGTGTCTGCCAGCATTCTCTCTGACTCCTTTCCAAGCCTACTATAAGCCAATCAACCGGCATATGTCATGTCCTACAGATGGAAAAACAGCTCTGTGCAAACATATACAGTGCAAATGCATCGATCTGTCACGTAGCTGCTGGAGGTTATATTTGTTAAGCAGCCTGCCAGTTCCCATGAATTTTGGAGTAGGGTAGTTGGATGGTGGGTGGTAGATGAATCTTATTTGTTTCATATGGAAAGTGTGCTGTCTTTAATAGGCATAGTGGCTTCTTTGGTGCCTAGAGTGAGTCTGATCTTATTTTTCTCCTCACATTGCTATCTTAGTCCTGTGTGTTGGAGGCAGAGTGGGAACCCCAGTGATGGATGAGACATTGTAGATGCAGCCATCGGGTAAGTGGTCTGAGACTGAGAGGTCAATTGACCCTTTGATATAGAAACAGTATGAGACACATCATAGAGTAGCTAGGTGAGGACAGTGAGAGTTGCCTGTTTTAGTTAATATTTTCTAATGTTGAGGAATTTTAAAATCTGGATATTATGCAAGGCTTAGAATATTTGTATTAAGGTATAATGGGTATAGTGTTTATGTTACAGTTGTCATTGAAAAGGAGAATGACAAGAATACATATTTTAGGCTTGGGGAAGATTAATAAAGAGAGGGTACTATACTGAGTGCCATTATCTACCTATTACATGATCTGTGGGTATCATGTGAGTTATGAAATAGGAGTGGCCTGAGATGTGGAAACCATATAAGAGTTTTGACCTGCTGCAGACCCCTACTCCCTAGCCCTCATTGTGAGTGGATTTGGAGTGGAATCACCTTACCTCTGGCCAACAGGCTGCAATAGAACTACCTATGTTTAGAAGGAGAATCATGGTTGGTACTGATACAGGGGCAGTATCAACCAAAGATCCTTGCTCTGAAGGAACTTTGTCTTTCTCGGTGGAACAACAATTTGCCTTGCTTTATTTTATGTCTCCTCACAGTGGGGCGTTGGACATTCTCCTCTTTCCATCAATAGCAACAGTTCCTGTTTCATTTTGATTAATGTATTTCTGAGGATATTTTGAAATTTCTATACTCTTTTCCCCATTAGATTACCAAAAATGGAAATAACCCACATGGTAACAATTACGTTATTGTGAAAATATCTCCCTTGAATTTAACTGTTTCTCATCTAGATCACAGAAAACAATTCAGTCCATGCTTACCTAAATTAGTTTTCATCAGCATCCAGTACATCTGTCCTTCTGTTAGCTATCCTGATATGTACCACTGCTAGTCTCTGTCTAGATAAGGAACTCCTTCCAAGGGGTTTTGGCCTTTATCTTCAATTTCTTTTTCATTTATCTGCAAGGAAAAGGGAGATGGAGTCCTTACCATCACTTCTGCTTGGCAGTCATAATGGTAAACTAGCTTTGTATGCTATTATAAAAGTCTGAAATGGAGTCCTGAGGTAGACTTTTCCTTAATGGTAGTAAGTAGTGCTAAATTTGAAGTGTGAAGTTTATGCTCTTTAACAGTATATCACACTGCATAAGATAAACATCCACTTGAAAAGTAGTCTGTTTATGTAGATGCTGTATTCCCTTAACCTTAATTTTGCTTTTAATGTTGTTCTGCATCCTATTTGCCAAAACTACCAGAATATTGCAAAGTTCAGGAAGGGACATGTTAGAGACCTGAGTTAATAAAAGTATATAAACTAGTAGCTTTTGAAAGTTTTCACTGTGATGAAAGTAAGATTTTTGGACTAAATTATCAGGTACTTTCATAATAATTTCCTTATCATGTAAATATTCTGCTGAATCATTAAACACAGCAGCATATCAGTTTCATTACTGCCAATGTAAATGGCCCAAGAGCTTTTAGTAACTACTGCTTTTTCTTCTCCTTCACTTTCTTCCTTCTCATTTTGTCTTCTCTTCCTCTCTCTCCATTTCACCCCCTCCCCTTCCTTCTCCTTCTCCTCTGCTCACATCTTGTTTCCTCTTTCAACTCTCTGGTTTACTTTCTTTGATTCTCCCTCTCCTTCCTTCTCTCTGACTCGTATTGCACATGGCCTTCTTGTTCCTTACTAGAATGAAAATGGGACTGATAAAGTACCAAGGGAAAATGGAAGTCCTTTGTTATAATTTACAAAAGATTATAAACAGCAAAGTGTAGATGAAGGAAACATCTTGGTTCAGGGTTTTTGTTTTTTTTTAAATGAGAAACTTTTTTTGATTGTCGTTATGTAACCAGTAAATCAAAATGCTCTAAACTGCATTAACTGCATAATCAGTTGATTTTTCTACAGGTATTTTTAATTTGGAAAGGATGTTAAGCCATGGGCTGACCCTTCTGGCCACACACCTGTACCATATTATTGATAGCTTCAACGTCACAGAGTGAATAATCTGTGAAATAGGTGAATGCTGTTCTTGATAGTCTTCTCTGCCTCTCCAGAATTCTTTTTCTTTTTTTCAGGATCTCTGTTCCCTCTTCCCACTGATGCTATTATCTCTATTTCTTAGTCACCCAAGTCTTGCTCCTGACCTTCCACACTGTTATTCATACGCTCTGGAGCTGCCTCATTCTTTGTCCTTTAATTCATTTGCAACTAGTTGTCAGGGAAAAGGACCTGATAAAGTAAGGATTTATTGACAAAAGTTTAAAATTCTATCTTCCCCAATGCTTTTTCCAAAGATACCTACCTTTTATTTTATTTTATTTTATTTTTTAGGAGAACTGTCAATCAGTCAATTGTTCTCAGTAAAGATATAAGCACCAAAGGTGATCTTATGCTGCAGGGGAGTTTTTGTAAGTAACAGATGACAGTCAAAGTCTACCTGTGAAAGGTTGATTTTGTGTACAGTGGGAGTCATCTTTACTTTTTATCTAGCAAAACTCAGCTAAGAGGGTATCATTACAGAAGAATTTTACACCAGAGAGAGAGAAAAAAGAAAACCAATTCTAGAACTGTGTTGTCCAGTATAGTTACCAGTACTACATGTGGCTATTTGGATTTAAAATCATAATAAAGTAAAATTAAAAATTCAGTTAATTACCCATACTAGCCATATTTTAAGTACTGAGTAGTTTACCTGTAGATCATGGCTACCATATTGGTCAGTGTAGATAAATACAGCAAATTTTCATCCTCACAGTGTTCTTTTGGACAGTGTGGTAGAGTACACTTTGGAATCAATACCATTTCCTTCCAATTTCTTACCAAGACTGTAGTCTTCATGCAGAATCCAAAAGTTATTATTTTGTGATGTTTACAGGCCAATACATTTTATAGATTTTCAATGGTAACTTCAGTGAAATTTTTTGTTAGTCCTAGTTAACTGGAAAATTATTTAGAAATATTTTAATTTATATTTAAGGATATATTCAACTCCAGGAAGTGAGCAGATTCTTAACTATTTTCATGCCAAGAACATCTTTAGTTGTTCATAACTTTGAAATAATCAGAATATTGTCTGCAAACAACAGTTCTCTAGAGAACATGAGGAAGTACTCTAGAGAACATAGGGAAGTACAGCAGTATTCTAGAGAACATAGGGACTATATCAGGAGCATCTGAAGGATGCTGTTGTTGAGAAATCGCTATTATTGAGAAATTGTCACCTCCTAGCATTCATATTCTCACTCATCATTTGTTCAGGAATTGTGGGGTAGACATGGTTTGAGAGCTTTACAGCTATTATATATAACTCTGCTGCATTGGCTACCCCTTTTTTATGCTCTACTATGTACAATCCACACATGAATCAAGAGCTAGTTCTTAACTTGCTATTTCTCCCAAAGGACATAGCAATAGACAGAAGTGGAAGATAGAATCAAACAGAAGTAGAACACAAATGGGATACTTCTTTTTTTCATTTGCCGCCCCCCACCCCCTGCACCTCCCCTCCGTGCCTTTTCTCTCTTTCTTTGTTGGGTTGTTTTCTGGGAGAAGTCCACAGGCATAACAACTGGCATAAACCTTGGAGATGGGAGACATTACTCAAGTATTTGTTTAAATTTTGCAAGTTTGTATTCCTTTGGGTCAGACACATGACTGAGACAAGAAAGATTAATACTACTTAAAAATTGGGGGGCACATGGTATATTTTTAGTGACCATATTATTATGTGTAAAATTCATCTGTATTTTCTCTAAGTTCATAGTTCCAGAATAAGTTATTGCCATTACTTGTATACTTTTAGGATTTTCACACATGGTTTTAAAAACAGACCGTGTGTACAGATAAAACCAACTATGTAAACACGTATTTCCAAATAGATAACAAAGGCTTGAATTGTTCCTTCATTGAAATACATTGCCTCAATCAACGAAATTTTTCTAAGAATTTATACTAATATTTATTCAATATCACATTCAATATCATAACAAAATCAACAGGTTTTCATAACTGTGTATACTATTTTTCTAAAGAAAGGCATTGGAAATGGGGGAATCCTTGAAATTTTAAAAAATTATCGATCTAGCCACATAAAAAACAAGACAAAAAATCTGTGATTTGAGTTGTAAATAGACCTGGAATGCTGAACTCTGATAGAAATTTGCTTAGGAAAAAAAGATTTCTACTTCAGGTGGAATGAATAGATCATTGAAATTTTTATTGGTGTTCTGGTATAATCATCACAGTGCTGTTTGTTCTCTTTAAATTCTCACAACATTTAGAGAAAAATTTTAAAGAGATTCTGTGTATATCTAACCAACTTTATAAGCATATTGCATATCTTTGTAATATATTTTATACTTTTATATTACAATAAAATGTGTTATGTCTATTTTGACTTGCTATAGCTAAATAGAAGTGAACTCTGTGTGTGTAAATTACACAGATTTACCAAAGTAGCATAAATAATTTGTATTATTTATATTGCTAATTTAAAATTTATCACATTTTCCCTTTTACATTTTTCATATATAAAGCTTCTATTCTTCTGATTATTTAAGTCAAAAGCCATTGAAAGAGGGATATATTAGACAAAGGAGAACCCATGAATTTCTTCAATAGCATATTCTGGTAATTACAAGGAGAAATTTTGATTCATTTTTATCACTCACTCTGAAGATTCATAATGGAGTTACTTGAGAAACATTATTTATGCTGCGCAGTTATTATATCTCTGTTCCCAACTTGTAGCATAGCATGAGTTTTTATGAAGAATGTTGGTACTTGATTATAATCATAGCTACATCTGTTTTGATAGGCAATTTCACTTCGGAGAATAGGTATACGATTTTTAGTGTTTTGAATGTAAATCAGATGAATCTCATCATGGAATATAGTGTGTGAATAAGGAATAGAGCTTATTTTGTCATCTTTATTAAATTCAGCAAACTTCTCCAACTATATTGGTTCTGTGCTTCAGTTTGTTTAAAACATTTTATAAATTCCTACATGTCCTGGTTAGCATGGCTAAAGCATTGCTTAGAGTCTCAAATATATTAGATGATTAATATTTGTTGAATAAGTGAGTATCTGATACTCCTCTGTTGTGTTTTAGTATGTACAGTTTCCTTCACAGTACTCTATGTCTCTGTACATCAGGTATTGATCATTGTGTGTCCACAGGTAATAGTAGTATTAGCAAGGAAACCACTGAAGTGGTATCTACCCCCACACAACACCAGATATTGAAACATGTTATAAAGCTACAATAGTTAAAACCCAAGCAGGTAGAAGTAAGTAGGTTTTATTTCCTGCACTCTCGAAGTGATAAAAGAAAGTCTCAAGCAGTATAAATTAATATGAACAGAGGGCAAATATTTAAACTCAGGTTTTCTGATTCTAAAGTGGGGCATATGGGAATACCTTATATTTTTTATGTAACATTTATGCCATCTAAAGCTTCTTTGAAAGTAAAAAATATTATATATATATATATATATATAGCTCCACTTGAAGAGTCCTGGGACTTTAGGCCATATGGCTTTATTTTTGGAAAAATATTTATTAACCCAACATTTTTCTAATAATGAAATTCAAATTTAGCAAAATTAAAATCCTTCAAACTAATTAATATGAAAATCATCACATTTCATTCCAGTAAATAATGAAAGTATTATTTTTCTATCATAATTCCAAATTAATTAATTATATATTTAGAACTTAAATGTTTGAGTCATAATTGTTTATTTTCTTTTAAAAATATTTCTAATGATTTAAATTTTTCATTTTTACTTTCAGATATAAACCACAATTATACTATCCTTAAAAAATTAAAAGCTTTGACCAGGTTCTTTTCTTCTTTTCCCTAGAAATTACAATTGCTGTGAGAGTATGTTTCCTGTAGAAATTTTTTAGGCTCTTACATACATGTGTCTTCAAATATGATATAAAGTGTTGATGTATGCTTGTTTTTTTTAATATATATAATATCATTGTACAATATTAATCTTTAATTTTTATTTTTCACTCTAAAATATATTCTGACAATCTTTCCCAGTTCTTATATATAGCTCCACCTCATGTTCACCTTTAAATACATATAGAATTATGATCTCAGTCTTCCTAAAAGTTAGCAATTATTTCTGTGTTTCTCAAGGTCACAGAGTTTTCTTTCACCATAATTCATTTTGAACTAACATAACCCTTACATTATTAGTTCTTTTATGAAGATAGGCTTTAGGGTACAACCAAAAAGAAAAATGAACAGCAATGCCTATTTATTTTGTAGCTATTCTATTAACAATTTTCAAGTATTTTAAGTAATTTCCTGCCTCATACTTTGGGTTGGTCATCACATTCTCAGTTTGTAGTTAGTATATAGCTTTTATATTTAAAAATACCTATCAGTGTACCAATGAGTTTTCAAATTAATTTTAACCATTCCTTTGCAGTGTCTGATTTTCCTATACTTCCATTCTATAGATAATTGTAATATATATTCCCCTTATAATTACACAGACCTCTTCCCTCCCAATAAGGCAATTGACTGTGTCCTATTTAAGGTTGAATTGGACTCTTTACTGTATATTATTTTGAGGGTAAAGTCCTCTCTTCCCATTAGCTCATTTTTAGATTTCATAGTCTTTCTACTTCTAGCTGTGAGTTCCACATAATTACAACTCCAGTATCTTCTCAAGGTGATCTGATAAGATCTGGATAAGATCACCTCCAAACTCTCAATTCAATGTCCTATGGAAATCCAAAGCCATCTCTGAGAATCCTGTACATTTCTTGTAGCCTCCATAGGCAGTTTGCTTTTAACCATCTTGATTGTGCACCCAGTAAGCCCAGACTTATGTCTGGTCAGCCCATACTTAAGTACCAGATCTTTTTAGTTACAGCACCCTTGTAGATGTTTATTTATATGATTATTTGGCTAGTGAGGCTGTGAGCCCTGTAAGGAGGACAAGGATAATTTATGTTTTGATCACAACTCCATTACTTATGCCTAGTACAGTATCTGACACTTAATGGGTCTGAAGAGGGAAAAATCTAAAAAGTAAGGGAAGAATAATTGAAGAGGAATTGGGAACTTGAAATACAGAGCACTGGAGGCAGACTTAAAAAGAAAGATAAGGAGGAAGAGAGGGAGGGAGCAAGGGAAGGAAGGAGGAGACTGAGGGAAAGGGAAAGAGAGAGGGAGAAGGAGACTAAGTGGGAGAGACAAGGAGAAAGAAGTCCTTGAAGACAGGTGTGAAGAAATGGATGGAAAGATGAACTATAAGTAGAAGTGAGTGATTAGATGGTCTCAGTTTCCTCTGGGTAATAGAAGTTATATAAAATTAGATTAGTAGCCTAAGTCTTCCCTTTTAAGGTATTAGACAAGCTACTTAAACTTGTTCACCCTCAGTTTCCACCTTATTAGCTAGTTATGGTGATATAATGTGGTTGGTAACAAATAAAACAATGAAAGGAGCATTGAATAACAGTTATAGCAAAAAACTGGAAGCAGATTTGGGTAGCATCCTGCCTTTGCTACTGATAGTGTGTTTGGGGCAAGTCTTTGATTCTGAGAAGGAGTGGTATGAGGAAAGAGGAAGAATCAAACTGATTTAACAAAGGAGTTACAAGACATTCTAAAAAGATGAGACTATAGAGGATGATAACATATGGATAAATTTGCCCATAACTGGTAAGTCAGGGTTCAAATTCAGGCTATCTGCTCCCAGAACTGGGCATCTTAATCCCTCAGTGATACTGCCTCCTAAAATACAGTAATCTAATGGAAGAATATGGAGTTAGAACTCTTTTTGGAAAAAAATCATGTCCCATCAGCAACCAAAGTATTTAGGAGGTAAGTATATATTGGTCAGAACCTTGAAAAGAAGAAAATATTTTCCATGTTAGAATAGCATCATGAAAACATAACATTCTACTGTTTGTTTTTTATGGAATTAATTCCATGAAAACACACTGAAAGAACATTTTAACATATAGCTATAACAGATTAGAAGTGATAATTTTTATTTCAGTATGTCTCAAGGCAAATCCAGTGGTATTTCATATTTATTACTTTCATTTGAAGTAGAAAATCCAAGTTATTTTAAAAATTTAACTTTTTCCCTTTCTTTTCTAGCCCTTGATTCCTGGCTTCACAATGCTGAGGATTTTAACTGTTCATATCACATCTATTAATTGCATTTGAGCAATCAAAAATAGTTCTGTTGCCCTCAGAATCTCTTCTTAATGGTTATATCATATTGGTGGGCTATTTTCAAAAATATTTAATTGGTATAATTTGTGTTATGAATCATTGGAGTGGAAAGTCTGTTCTAAATTAGAAAGACAAAGGGAGGCATGGTACCAGTGACAAATGAAAATAAGGAGGTTAATTTAGATGTAAATGAATGTCTTGTTATACTTGGCTGATGGCCAAGACCATGGTTGGAATGATTGTTTCCTCAAAATGATTATGCATTAGATAAAGATAAAAATGTTAAAATTGAATTTTGTAAAATTAATTTTATATTTAAAAAAATTTTTGTCTTTCTAAAAGAGAAAAAAAGAAAGGCTCAATAGAGCAGTAGAATAATAGGAAGAAAATAGGGTCAGGAAAGGAAGAATTATCCTGAATAAATTTAAGAAATTTAATCAATTTAATATCAGATCGATTTTCTAGTTTTTATTTTACATTATCATATACTATGAATATTACACAGTATTAATTTTTCTTTTTTTCCTATCATTTAAAATTATTTTTCTTTTAGTAACTGATTTTTACTTCCTAACTTGGTCCTACAGTTGTAGCTTTTAAAGTTTTACGCTGGCTACTTCTTACCCCCCAAATATTTATCATAATATAATGTAATGCAATTATATATACACACATACAACAATCTTATATATAAGATTACATACTCTGATAATCGTATAATACCCTTCAGAGTCAGTCTCTCTCTCTCTCTCATACACACACACACTCCAAAGGTCATTATAATATTTCATTTTATATTGTGTTCTTCAGAGAACTTTTATTTACCATGCTTTCTCCAATTATCACATTATCCCTAAATCTTGGAAAGGCTTCCTCTCTTATTTTTTTATTAATTTTTTTAATTTTAAAAGACACTTTAGATTACATAAATTTTACATAAAAAATATAAGGGGTTCCCATTCCCCACTACCTCACCCTCCCACACATTCCCACATCAACAACGTCCCTCGTTAGTGTGATACATTTGTTACAATTGATGAACACATATAGAAGCATTACTGCTAACCATGGATTACAGTTTACATTATAGTTTACTCTCTGTCCCGTACCATTTTGTAAGTTATGACAAAATATACAATGGGCTATATCTGTCACTGCAGTGTCATGCAGAACAAATCCAGTGCCCTGAAAATTCCCCCATATTACACTATTCCACCCTCTTCCCTCCCTCAGAACCTCTGGTGGCCACTGCCTTTATATAATGATAAGAGTTCTTCCATTGCTACAATAATAGTAAGTCTTCTTTGGTCCATCATTCATTCCCCAATCTTGAGGATTTGGGGATGGTAATGCCCACTCTGCCTCTAATTGAGAAGGGACTTAGATGCCATGGGCAGATGGATGGAACTATCTTGCTTGCAGTTGCAGACACTGTCTGTTCTTTGGGATGGGTGTTGTCCATCATCATCTCCTTGTTAGTTATCCTGGCTGAGTCCAGTGAACTGGAGGTAAATGTTGCAACTCTGCTGAGAGTCAGGGCTCAACTGGCACATGAAAGGACCAAAGATATAAATCTCTGGGACATATATTTAACAAGCATAGTGCTAATTTGTGCTAATTATTGGGTCAAATAAAAGGGGCAGAAGAGCCTGTGTAGAGAACCTATAAATGACTCTAACCCTTTTACACTGTGGAGCATAAATTCCAAAGTAAGGCCCACTGACAGTATGCCAAATTCCTGAACTATCTATCCTGTTGGATGTCTCTAGAGCTCTCAGGATCCCTGCTGTTTGAGGCACTGTTTATTGTGGCAGTCAACCACATCCCACTGAGACTTGCATAAACGTATCCTCTGGAATGACCCCTGACTCACTTTGAAATCTCCTTGCCATAAAAACTTATTTGTATTTATCATTCCCCCCCATTTGGTCAAGGTCTTTTTCCAAATGCATTGCTATTTGGCACCTAGTAATAATCCCTTGGTGCCAGGGATGCTCATCCCTGGGAGTCATATCCCATGCTAGAGGTGGGGATGGTAGTATGTTTATATGTTATGTTTCGTTTAGAGAGAGGCAACAGTTGAGCACCAAGGAGGCTTTCAGGAGGTAACTTTTAGGCAGTTTATAAAACTATGCTAAGTTTCAATTTCACAAGTAAAGTTCCATAAGTACAATCATCAATATCAAGGGCCTGATGTGCTTCCTGTCTTGATACATGTTAATAAAGGGTCCTAGAGCAGCACACCCTCCATGTTTTCTTCAGAATCTTCTACAGAGGCTGTAGATTATCTTGAATTCTATTGCCTTGAAAACCTCTATCTAATGGAAGTCTTAAAAATACAGTGTCAGGTACCTACAGGTGAAAATAGCAAGTTTTAACAGAGCAATGGAAGGAAGGAATTTTACATTTTAAATGAATAATTAAAATTCAGAATTTTCTGTGATTTGTTAGTGTTAAAGCTATTACGGTTTATTATTTACTATAAGGCTTAATGAAAATAATATTAATTATATGTAATAAAACCTGGACTCTTGGCTGATCTTCACTATTTATTTACTGTATGACCTTGGATAAGACAGTTTCAACTTCACTCATCATCAACTGAAAAATGGGGTTAATGGTATTTTTGCTGTGCTAAGTGTTATCAAGATGAGTTGATCTATGTGAAAATATTTTATAGACAGTGAAACCCTATACAAAGGTTATTATTTTAAATAAGAGTTCAGATGTACAAGGCACTGTATTAAATGTTTGTATTTCACAACAGCCTTATAAGATAGGCAACATTAATATTACAATTTTACAGAACAGGAAGGCTTGACTCAGAAAGTGAAAGGACACCTGGGTGAGATCACCCTGTTGGTATGTGGAAAAGGCAAGATCTGAATCTGGGTATGTCTGACACTAGAACAAATGCTCATAATTGCATCACTATCATCAGTTACCTGAATAATAATTGCTACATAGGATTATGTATGATCTGAGCAATGCAGTAGACATGCCATTCTCTTCATTATCACAACTGGATTCTTTTTTTTTTTTTAAGATTTTATTTATTTCTCCCCACCCCTTGTTGTTTGTACTTGCTGTGTCTGTTCATCTTCCTTGTTTCTTTAGGAGGCACCAAACCTAGGACCTCCCATATGAGAGGGAGGTGCCTAATTGCTTGAGCCACCTCCGTTCTCTGCTTTTGTTGTGCCTCTCATTGTGTTTTTTCTTCTTGTGTCTCTTGTTGCATCACCTTGTTGCATCAGCTTGCTGCGCCTACCCATTCAGACAACTTTCTGTCTTGTTTGTCCTCTTTAGCAGGCACCAGGAACCTGCACTCCCTGCTTTGCTGTGTCTCTCATTATGTTTTTCTTTTTGTATCTCTTGTTGCATCAGCTTGCCACATCTGTTCATTGTGCCAGCTCACTGTCTTCTTTAGGAGGCACTGGGAACAGAACCAGGGACCTCCTGTGTGATAGGCTGGAGCTCAATTGCTTGAGCCACATCTGCATCCCACAAATTCTAAAGATGAAAACAAAGTATTTGTCTTTCATAAAAATAGAATGCCATGGAGTTGTAACCATCCAAATGTGTTCTTCCTTTAGAATTCAGTTGTCTTGGATCCACTCACAGTGACTGAGAAGGAAATAAGGCCGACACTGGAGAAACGCCTTGAAGCCATTATCAGTGGGGCAGCTCTGTTGGCAGACTCTTCGTGCACAAGGGATTTCCATCGGGAGCGAATTATTGCAGAATGCAATGCGATACGCCAGGCTCTTCAGGACTTGCTGTCAGAGTACATGAACAATGTAGGTGACTGGTTTTCCCTCCTACCCTCTCGTTGTATTTTGAGAAAGTGCTGTGGTGTTTTCTGTGTTGAAAATGTGATAAAATACAAATTGAGTATGTTGATCCCACACAGGATAGTGTGCTCGAACCCACTTTCTGAGGGGGTTCTCTTTGGCATGCTCATAGGATACAGGATTGAGATAAGAGTTTCTGTGAATGGAATCAGAACCAGAGGAATCTTTATGTACGATTGCTTTGTTGAGGAAGCATCTTGAATATTAGTTGAAGAAAGGTGTCATGATTGGAGAAAGGAAACTAGAGTTGCACATCAATTTAGAGGATAAAAATAGGGACAGATGGTTCAGAATGAAGTTGGTGAAAAATGAAAGGCCATTAGAGGTTTAAATTTCACTAGTAATGTATAAAGATTAATGTTGTATGGCTCATGGGTCATTTTTGAAGTTATAAAAAGCTTGTACAGTTTAAACAGTTCTTAAACTTTTTCAAACATTACATAGTGTTAAATAGATTTTCTCCATGGTTAGTGTCTCTCAGAACTGTTGGAAATACAAACTTTGGGTAAAAATATTTGTTTCACAGGTCCTTGGTTTCCTAAAAAATTACACGCATACAACACACATATATTCATCTATGGAGTGTCTATGATTATTCATACAGTTAAATCTTAGTGCCATTTATAAAACAGAGAAGAAAACCGTGAAGACATTGTCAACTGTATGTTACTCATGAAAGCTCCTTAAACAATAAAGCTAATCAAAGTAAAGTAATTGTAATAGAATATTTGCTCATTTGCTTTACTTTAAATGGATTAATTAAAGAGTTATGAAGGTATGGTTTGGAAATTATTTGTTACAAAGCATATGACATTTTGGGTATGAAATTTAAGATTTAGGATTGTTCTGTCAAAGTACTTTATGTGAATAATTGAAATGGGCTAAAATTAGTTGGTGATTTTTGAGGACCTTTCAACACATTTGATATATTTCCATAATCTTAATATTTGATGACTTTGGCTCCTGGCCATAAATCTCTTGCCTGTCAAGAAATCAGTTGTACAATAGACTTTGTTAATCAAAAGAACATGTTAGTAATGTTATATCCTACTTCTGAAGGTAGAATATACTAATATTCCTATTTTTAGTATATAATATATTCATAAAGATTTTGTTATATATAAACCTATCAATAAATAATATAAATTACAAATTCATTTTATATATAAACTATAGATAATATTTTTCTATATTTATAGATACAAACAAAACATATATATATGCATATACTCACCTATACATACATAAGTAGGGATGGCAACATGATTTTTGGGGTATAGTGCAAAATGAAATGCAGGAACAAAAGCCTTTTCCTTTCTTCTGAGGTCTTTCTCTTGACCTGTCAGGGTGTTATTTATTTGCAATTTAATGGTAGATGTCCTCAGGCATGGGGATGCTTGTGGGACAAGTGCAGACCCTCACAGGCTGTCCATGGCTGTGTCTAAGGACTTGGCCCTTTAGGATGCATGTGTGTTACTGCTCATTCTGTGCAATACCATGCCTTTACCAGGAGCTTAGTGCAGCAATGATCACTGAGAGGGGAGCAGGCAGCCAACAACCTTTTCCAAGAAGGCAGCGGGAGGCGAGACTGCAACGTGAGTTTCATTGTCCCGTTGAACTTCACTTACAAAATAAAATTTCAAAGGCAAAATTGTTATAACTTTCAAGACTGTGAAGGACAGCATTAAGCCCCAAGCACTAGGCTCTTTTTGGAGAATGGAGCCCAATTCCCAGTCACATGCCCAGGAAGCTGGCCTTGTACATAAGCACATAAATATATATCACATAAAAATAGGGATAATTTTGTGGCTTTCCTGGACTTTGGGTTAACAATTGTGCAGTAACGTAACCAGGAGGAAGCTATGGGAGCCTTCTCTGCTGGGTGCAATCAGTAAAAGGTGCCTTTTCTGTAGGAATTTATCAACACAGGAAGCCTAAACAACATCAGTGAAACACCTATCTTCCTTAAAAAAAATCTCGTTTATCCAGGTTCTCAATTATTGCTGTAGTTTTTGTTGAGTTTTAATAATATGTAAATAAGAGTAAAATTGCCACATATTTATGATTATTCTTTGATAAACACTATAATCTTTATGTTTAAACTTAGATTTGAAATGAAAAATGATTGAAAAGACAAAGAACTAGAAATTGAATTACTTCAATTCTTTCTATGTTATCACTTGAAGTTTTTAGTAGAGTTTCAAATTTATAATGGTGAAAGAGTGTGAACTTTGAGGGGTAATGTTTTTGTTAGGTAAATGTGAATTTATTTTATCCCTGAAAAACGTCCTTGAATTTCAGTAATAGCTTTAAAATTGAAATTTAGTCTCCTTTTATAAATGTTTAATAGTTTTAAAGAACAAAAAATAATGGTTACTATTACTGAAAATTAATTTTGTCTCATAGATCAGAGCAGTGTTAAAAATTATATACTTTGGTTATCAAATATATTTAGTAAGTCACTGAAAATATGTATGTATTTTTCTACTGGCTACTGCTTTTTTTCTTAACTAGGATTTAACCTGCTTATTAGTTCCAAGGCCCATTTTTCAAGTGCACAGAACTTATTTACCTATGATCCTTTGTTAGGTACTTTGGTTTTTAAAATAAGGTAGGTTTATATTAGAAGAGTGAAGTTGCAAAGAGACTTTTCCATATATAATAGCCAATAATTGAGATCAAAGTTGTTTTTTTTATTTTGCCCATGTAATTATCTTAATATTTATTTTCTTTTTGAGTAGACATAGTTGTAAAAATTCAAATTTTTTTTTAGTTAATTCATTAAATTGCCTTTCTATTCATGCTTGATGGAAGCTTTTCTCTTTTCTCCTCCCTTTTTCCCTACCTTTCCCTTTTCTCTTCTTCCAGTAAATGAATGCATATACCCCTAAAATACTTCTCCCTCATGGATTTCATCATGACAACTCTAATTTCCTTGGAATTCTGTATTTACTTGTCTGCCTTCCCTATTAGATAGGGGCTCTACTGACAGGGACTGTAGTCCTGGCCCTTAGCACAGAATCTTTCAGGTAGCAGGTGCTCAGTAATTATAAATTGGATACAGGTAAACTGAATTTGGTCCTTGCTTCTTCTAGATTTTTAAATTAAAATGGAAATATGCCTAAAGCAATGGATTTCTATTTATTTTTTATATTTATATAATAAATATACTCTGGAGAAAGGATAGAGCTGATTAATGGTGAGTACAGGAACCCAGGAAATGAAAGAGCATAGAGGCAAGGAAGCTTACTCTTTGGGTGATCTAAATATTTTTATTACTTATATATATTCCTTTCAGGACATAATGTTAAATATTGTTGGAGAAGACATCTTTTCAGGGAATGAAAGATTATTATTTGTGTGGATAATGGCTTGTGATCTGGTCTGATGTCTTTGTGGAGCTCAGAGCAAAGTTGCCAAATTTTTTCAATGATGTGCCACACAATCAGAGACACATTTATGTGCCCATTATATTAACATTTTATTGATTAGTATAATCTAGTAATGGTTCAAAGCTATAAATTTGTAATGTTACCAAAAAAAAGCCACCCCAAAAGAGTACAATAATCTCTTTTCAAATAAAAGTGTTGACTTTTAGGCCTAATGCTGGTAGATCAAATCCAAATGAGCCAATGAATATTGGAATTAAACAGTGGGAACCAATGTGGAGAACTGTGGTACATATTATCAGAACACATTTATACCAGGTTGATATGGCAAATAATGCTTTTTGTTAGCTGTTTCATCACTTTTTGGTAAAGGGAACGTACTTTCACCAAATGGTTGAGCTCAAACCTTGCTGGGAATTTGTTCAAAGATTTCAGGACAACTCTCATAGCTCAGTCCTTGATTTCCTGGTTTGAGGAATATTGTGTCTCCTTTGGTGGGCCTGCTTTGCTTTTCACATAGTCAGGCGCTCTTACAATTGAGCCACACTGATAGAGTAAATGCTTGCTGATAATTCGGACCTGATAAAGATAACTACAGAAACTTAAAGTTTCATTCATTCTCATCAAAATCTGTGGTTCTCTCATGTGAATGTGATTTCCAAGCTTCAAATTTGGAAGTCTATTGAGTTCAGAGCAATTCAGCAGTGGTAACTGAATGCGTTTGTTGCAGTCTCATTCCACATGTCCAGTTAGTGTCTAAATAACTTTACAACTTTAAACAAATCAGCAAGTCTCTTGATCATTTTTCACTGATGCTCTAAGTTCAGTAAGTTCAACGATATGTCATATTAGTAAGAAAGTAAAGCCTTTATGAGACCATATAGATCTCTCAGTAATAAGGTGCATATAACAAACTACCACCTAACACTATTAATGATTATGTATGTTTAGACTAAAAATTTCCTTTTAAATATATAATGCATATATACACACATTTATGTATATATGTATGGATATTGTATTAGTCTTATATTGTTGCTTTAACATATTTCCCAACCTTAGTGGCTAAAATTAATGCAAATTTACTACCTTGAACTTCTGTAGGTCGGCAGTCTATCATGGGTCTCTCCAGGTTAAAATCAGTTGGCAGGGCTATCTTGGATTCTGGAGTGTCTAGGGGAGAATCCATTTCCTTGCCTTTCCAGCTTCTAGAGCCTCTTACATTCCTTGGCTTATGGCCCTCTTCTCCATCTGCAAAGCTAGCAATGTTGTGTCTCTCCCTAACCACATCCAGCAAAGGTTCTGTGATTTTAAGGACTCATGTGATTAGATTGAGCCCATCTGGATAGTATAAGATTAACTTCCTATCTCAAGGCCCTTAAACTTAATTACATCCACAAGCTTCCTTTTGTTACATATGTATAATAGCATATCACAGGTTATAGGGATTAGGAGGTGGACATGTTTGGAGGGTTATTACTCTGCCCACCACATATAACATAATAGTACCAGTCTTCCATAGTTTTTTCTGTGGAATCACTATCAATTGTTGTATTTCCAGTCTATTATAGTCAGCATTCCTCACTTACTATAAGCTCTATGGAGGCAGCTAATATCTGTTTTGCTTGCTATTATGTCTCAAGCCCCCTAATACAATGCCTTAGCATTTAGAAACAAACTAAATCATAATTCAGTACAAAAGAATGAATGAGCTCTTGCATAATATATAATTCTGCTAATGGAGAAACAGTCTCTCTAAAATTAACTTAAATGAGTGTGAAACATCTACTAACTTTTCATGGTAGACTACCCATTTCAAAAAAGGTCTTACTTTACAAAATAAAAATATCTTCTAAAAATCAACATGACCATTCATAAATATAATTTCACATTACAATCCCTACATTTGGATCCACATCCAGTTATATTCCAAAACAAGACTTTTACTCATTGCAAAATATATTCCAGATAATATTCAGAATCAGAGAAAATCCAGCCTTTTCCTTTCAAACTTAAATGTATATATATTTCTGCTTACTTTGTTATACCTCCCAGCAGCTGGAAGATGGGTCAGTCAGCCCTGAAAAGATCATCTGGTTGAAGCACCACAGTATCCACTAGAAAAGTTAAGAACAAAAATAGAAAGATTGTTTTATAGCCCTTGAGCTATTATATATTATCTTGTGTTAGCAACTATGATCAGTCTATTTGACTTTGTACAGTATTTAATTTGGTATACTTTGAAGAGATAAAGGCATATTAAAATAAAAACAGTCTTTGTTGATCACATCAAGCATGTCAGGATTATCCCAGGCAAATTGATTTGAATGATTACCTAGAAATTATGTGACTGTATATGTACTATGCATATGGTAATATATATGACATTTTTTAAGAGGGATTTAACACATTTTGCTAATAGATTCTTTATTGGCTATAAAAGATAACTAAAATATCAAGTTCAAATTAAAATTTGTTGGTAGTGTTGCAATTTCTAGTCACATATTTCTTCTAGAGATGCTGCGCTATGAAATGGTGATTTCAGAATCTGAATAATCACAGCCTTAGTTGTCAAGGGTATCATGCTTTGTGTGGTGTACTTAATAGTCAAAATCTTAGTGAAATAGAGCATGATAAAACTGTAATAGTGGTGAGTACTAAGTTCAATTAATAGGAGCATGTAGGAAGTGTTTAAATCTCCACTAGGGTAGATCAGGGCTGGCTTCACAGAGGAGAAATTTCTTATGCTGGCTTTTGAAGGATGAATAGAAGCTCTTAGACAGCTGAGTAGGAAGTAGAAATTACAGAAAGGAGTAATAGCTTGTACACAGGCACAGAAGTGAGAAACAGTACAGTGCATTTGTTGTGGAGAATATAAGGCATTGAGCATGGGTTATATAAATGGGAAAGGAACTGGTGAAGTTAATTTTAGAAATATATTTTATTTAAGCCGGTATGTGCAAAATAACGTGTCAACATATAATCAAAGTAAACAGTATTAATGAAATATCTTACATTCTTGTTTAGCACTATGTTGTCAGAATCTAGTGTTTATTTTATATTTATAGTACACCTCTGTTTTCACTAGCACTTTTCAAGTATTTAATAGCCACAAATGCTAGTGGCTATCATATTGGACAGTGAAGCTCTATTCAGAAGAGCCTTCCCCACCACAGAGTTTTTATTGTCTGCTCACCCCCATGTTTCTAAAAAGAAGGTAAGAAAAGAAAAAAGAGTACTTAGGTCAGTGAGACCAATAACTAGGATCATTCTGTCACTCCTGGGGTTAACTAGTAAAGTAGGAAGCTGATATTTTGTAAAAGCATATGGAAAGAAATGATACTTTCCATATGGCACAGTTTATTTTCCAATTATGGCCACAATATTATCTCCCATTTCACATACTCTTCTGTAATATGATTTTGCCTTTCCCTCATCAAGAGGTGGAGTCTAATTACTCCTCTCAATGAATCTGGGTTGGACTTAGTGGCTTACTTGACTAATTAAATGTGACAGAAGTGATATCCTGGGACTAGGTCATAAGAAGCCTTTAGCCTCCATCTGGGTCTCTTGGAATACTTAATTTGCATAGCTCCCCAGTGAGTGGGATATCTGGGATTTCCAGCCCAGTCAAACCCCAAACCATGAGAGAAAATAAAAATTGTTGTTTTTACCCACTATTGTTTAGAATGGTTTCTTATAAAGCAGTATATAATCAGAATACTATAGAAATCAACTGACAAAGACTAATTTGTGAAGAGCATAAATGATCTGAAGCACTGTTAAAACCAAATGTAAGAAGCAAACTAGAAGACAAAGAAGATGAGTTAGACTGTTCCCTTAGCCATACGGTCAAGGCCTATTAATAATGACATCGTAAAGAGGAATACAAAACTATTACCAATAAGTAAAAGTATGTAGGAAAGCTGTTAACTGGTCCTATTATAAGTATGGATTTAGATAGTTCTCACAAATCTTCCATATTTATTTAGTCCAGGGTTAAAAATAAAACTACAATAGTTATTATTATAACAGAGATCTGGAGTGCAGGAATCTTTTCTTATTAAAAGAATAAAGATTCTAGTGTCCAGAGTGAAAAAAATGCAGACTTCATCCTAACAAGGCTTATTTGTGCCTGGGTGCATTAATTTATGCTTTAATAATTTTTCATAATTGCATTTAAGAAGTGACTTTGAAACTTTCCAGGAAATCACAATTGATTTTCCTGAAGTGTACATGATGATCACCTGTTCTTTCAATGGCACTGAATCAGAATAATTGAATACTGAGTGATTACAGAATTCATGCTGAAAAGCTGTCACAGGTAAATGTTCCCTTAGCCTCTTATGGTTACTAAGTCTCGCTTCCTCCTGGGCAATTTTAAGTGGAGTAGCAGGACCCAGGAAAAAAAGACACATGCAAAGAAAACCCGAAGTTGGCATGACTGCAAGTATGGCAGTTGGCTTATAACTGGGAAAAGAAAACCAATTCTTTTGTTTAGTGCATGGCAAAGATATGATAATCACTATTTGTGATAATTATGTTGTCTTATGTAAAAAATGTGAGTTCGTCCTCATTTCATAACTTTTTTAGCACTTCTTTTGAGCCATTTCATCTAATTTCTGACTTTTATGTAAAACCCAGAAGCTTGTGAACTAGAACTACCTGAATCTACTTGATTGATTTTATTTTATATTCATCAGTTTATACTGTTTGGGAAAGTCTCCTAGACTTCCCTCATCCTTGGGCTATCACAGTATTCCAGAAATGTCTCAAAAGAACAGTAATTGAGTTTTCTTTTAATTTTTTAAAATAATCGATCCTTAGGAAGAGAAAGATACTATAGAGAGGTTCCATGAACCTCTTTCCCAATTTCCTGCATTAGTAGCAACTAATATAACTATAGTACAATATCAAAACTAGGAAATTGATATTGATATAAACTGTCTGTATAGTTCTCTCACATGTACAGATTTATATAATTACCACGTAGTCAAGATGCAGAAATGTTCTAACACCACAAAGACCTCCTTTGTGTTTCTCCTTTATAGTCACCCCTACCTCTTCCTTTCCCCTACCCCCTGTCATTCCCAGTAACTTTGTATAATTTTGTCATTTCTAGAATGTTTTAAATGGAATCATACAGAATGTGACCTTTTGAGATTTTTTTTTCATGCAGCATAATGTGCTTGAAATATATGCAAGTTGTTGTATGAATCAAATTTATTCTTTTTTTAAGAAAAACATTTGCCTATTGTTTGCTTCCAGTTTGGAGTTATTACAAATAAAGCCTCTAAGAATAATTGTGTACAGGTTTTTGTGTGGACATAAGTTTTCATTTCTTTGTAATAAATGCCTACAAGGAAGATTTCTGGGTCATATAATAAATATATGTTCAGTTTTTAAAAGAAACTGCTAAACTATTTTCTAGAATGGCTGTAACATTTTACATTTAAACCCAATGTATGAGAGATTGTTAACTCCATACCCTTCCTCACCAGCATTTGGGAATTTGGTGTTGTCACTTTTTTTTTTTTTTATGTTAGTTTTTCCAAAAGGTTTGTTAGTGATATTTCACTTTCTTAATTTACATTTCCCTAATGACTAGTGATGTCAGACATCTTTTCACAGGTTCATTTGTTACACGTTTTGTTCAGTGAAATGTCTCATCTTGTTTTTTGCTCATTTTATAATTGGACTATTTGTTTTTTACTGTTCAGTGTTTAGAGTTCTTTTTGAGGCTGTTTCATATATGGGGTTTGCAAATATTTTCTTATAGTCTGTAGTTGTCTTTTTTTATCATCCTAACTGGGTATTTCACGGAGTAAAAGTTTTTAATTTAATGAAGTTCAATATATTGGTTAGTTTTCACCACTTCCTTGGTCCCAAAGCTTTTCTCTTATGTATTTCATTTAACATTTTGTAGTTTTACATTTGTCTTTTGTCCATTTTGAGTTAATTTCGTATAAGGTGTGAGATTTAGCTTGAGCTTCATTTTTTTTCCTATAGATATCCAAATACACTAGCACTGTTTGTTGAAATGGCTATACTTCCTCAGTTGAATTACTTTTGTTTCTTTGTGAAAAATCAGTTGGCCATATA
Source organism: Dasypus novemcinctus (assembly GCF_030445035.2). Taxonomy (NCBI): domain Eukaryota; kingdom Metazoa; phylum Chordata; class Mammalia; order Cingulata; family Dasypodidae; genus Dasypus; species Dasypus novemcinctus. The sequence continues at coordinate 76,198,712 of NC_080678.1, read as the reverse complement.
GATGGGGGCTATTTCTCTGTTCTCCATTATAGTCTACTGAACTGTATCTCTTTCTCTTGGCCAGTACCACAAAGTATTGATTTTGTAGCCTCTGTTAACAGAACTAACAGAAGATATCTATAAATAGTATGAGATTTTATAAAATTCTCTCACAAGACCTTGGGAGTACACAAGTCCAAATTCTGCAGGGCATGCTGCAAGCCAGGGGCTCTGATAAAGGTTCTTGATGATTTCCCAGGAGATGTTGGCTGTCTGAAGTAGAGTGGGGAATTCTGTCTCTTCCTGTGTCTTCTTGAGTGAGTGTCCGTTTATATTGGCCACCAAGCGGCAGGGACTCAACCTGAGTCATGACCTACTGCTGTGTTTGAATCAAAGTCCTAATCTTAAGAGGCAATTTAATCAAAGGCCCCTCAACTGAATCCAATATGATCAAAGTGTATCACACCCAGAAGAATAGATTAGTTTATAAATATAATCTTTCTCTTTTTGGAATTCACAAAAATTTTCTCTGGAAGCGGATGTCGCTCAAGTGAAAGGGCTTCTGCCTACCATATGGGAGGACCCAGGTTCGATCCCTGGGGCCTCCTGGTGAAAAAGAAGAAGAGAAAGTGTGCCTGCATGGCGAGCCAGTGCCCACGTGGTGAGCCATGTGCCCATGTGGCGAGCCAGGTGCCATGTGGCAAGCTGAGTGCCTGTGCAGCGAAGTGAGTGCCCACATGTCCATGTGGTAAGCTGAGTGCCTGCATGGTGAGCCAAGTGCCCATGTGAGTGCCCCCGTGGTGAACTGAGCGCCCGTGTGAATGCTTGCATGGCAAGCTGGTGCTCACGTGGCAAGCTGAGTGCCCATGTGGTGAGCCAGTGCCCGTGCAAGTGAGTCACACAGCAATATGGTGACGCAAATAAAGAGAGACAAAGGGGAGAGTCAAGGTGAAGTGCAGCGGAAACCAGGAACTGAGGTGGCGCAGCTGACAGGGAACTGCTTTCCACATTAGAGGTCCCCAGGATCAAATCCCAGTGAATCCTAGGGGAGAAAAAATGAAAAGAGAAGACAAAAAGAGAAACAGATACAGATTATCACACAGCAAATGGTCATAGACAGCAAAAACAGCAGGGTAGGGGAGGGGGAGGGGAAATAAATAAAACTTTAAAAAATATTCTCAAACTGTCACATAGTATATATAATAAGTCTTCAAATATGTTAGGATTACTTATCCTTTATTTTCCTATTTCAAAATTGTTTTGGCTATTCAGGTTCCTTTGCCTTTCCCTGTAAAATTTTAGAACAGTCTTACTTATAGCTACAAAAGAATCTTTCTGGGGTTTTGATAGAAATTGTATTAAATCTGTATTTCATCTTTGAAGAATTGACGTCTTAACCATGCTGAGTTTTCCAAACCAGGAACATAGTATTTCTGTCCATTTATTTAGATCACCTTTGATTTCTTTTATCAGCATTTTACAGTTTTCTTCATATGAATCTTGACATGTTTTGTTAGATGTGCACCCAATTATTGAATTTTTGATGTATTATTAGTGGTCTTGTAATTTTTGTTTCATTTCCCATATGTTCATTGCTAATATATAAAATCACAATTGATTTTTGTATGTTTATCTTGTATCCTGTGTCCTTGTTTAACTCATCTAGTGGTTCAAGTAATTTTTTCATAGCTTCCTTGAGATTTACTACATACACAATCAAGTAAAACAGACTGTTTTATATCTCTTTTAAAATCTATATGCCTGTTATTTCATTTTAATGCCTTCCTGAAATGGCTTGAACTTCTAGCACTACGTTGAATAGGTGTGGTGAGAGTGGACATCCTTGCCTTGCTCCCAATCTTAAGGAGTAAGCATTCTGTCTTTCACAATGACGAAGTTAGCGTTAGTTTTTTTGGTAGATATTGTCTATCAAGGTATATAAAGTTCCCTCTATTCTTAGTTCCTGTGAGTTTTTATCATGAATGACTATTAAATTTTGTCATTTGCTTCTTTTTTGTACCAATTGATTTTAATATGTTAATATGGTAGATTTACATTGACTGATTTGAAATTTTGAACAAGTATTGCATCCTTGGAATAACCATCCTTGGTCTTGGTATGTACATTTTTAAATATGTTGTTGAATGGTATTTGTTAATATTGTGTTAGGAATATTTATGAAGGATATCTATATCCATGATCATGGAGCTTTTTTTTTTTGGTATTATATCTGTTTTTAGTTTAAAGACAATTAAGTCTTCATAAAATGAACTGGGAAGTGTTTCCCTTCTCTTCTCTTTTCTGAAAAATTGTCTAGAATTGGTGTTAGTTATTTAAACATTTGATAGAATTTGTTAGTGAAGCCTTCAGGGAATGGAGATATTTTTTGGGGAGGTTTTAAATTCAAAATATAATTTCCTTAATAGTTACAGGGGTTTTCAAGTTACTGATTACTTATTGAGTGGTGGTAGTTGTGCTTTTCAGGGAACTGGTCTGTTTCATCTAAGCTGTAAATTTATTTGTGTAGAGTTATTTGTAGTATTCCCTCTTTTGATGCCTGCAGGGTCTGCAGTGATAGTTCTTATTTCATTCTTAATATTGGTAATTTGTGGTGTCTCTCTTTTTACCTTTGTCAGTTGTACTAGAATTTTGTTGATTTTATTGATATTTTTGATGATTCAGGTTTTTGCTTCATTGATTTTTTACTGTTATCTTTTGGTTTCAATTTCATTTATGACTACTTGTATATAATTTCTTTCCTTCTCCTTGCTTTGGTTTCTATCTTACTCTTTATTTTCTAGTTGTTTTTTTTTAAATAGAACATTGCATTATTGATTTGAGATCTTTCCTCTTTTCTAATGTTAGCAATTAGTGCTATAAATTTCCTGTCAGCATTGTTTTATCTGACACTCACAAATTTTGATGCATTGTATTTTAACTTTCTTTAAGCTCAATATATTTTTAAAATTTTCCTTGAGATTTCCTCTTTGACCTAAGGATTATTTAGAGGCTTGTTGTTTAGTTTCCAAGTGTTTTTTTTTTCCCCTTAAAATTATCTTTATTTGAATTCATAAATACATTGGTTTAATAGACTAAACAACTTTGCTCTTATTCTCAGAATACATGGGTTATTTAGTACATTAGATTTTAAAACTGGTATATGGTTTTGGGGTGACCTATTTGCATTTCTAGCTAATTTCCATCATTCTGTCTTTAAGGCTGGAATTCTTGGATTTACTCAATTTTAAAAAGCCAAACACGGAGATATGTGTGCCAATTTTCAAACCCTCTATGATCATCTTCAAGATAGTATAGCATCCACTTTCCCAGCTCATATTTCAATGTCAAGACTTTGTGCTTCTTATCTCCTCAAATCTGAGGTATTTTGGAATTCTTTTGAGAATTCTCAAATCTTAGCTACTTTGGAATTCTGTGATAATTCTGTAAAACAAAGGTAGAAAGTGTAAGTGTAATTCACCAATAGATTAAACAAGACAAAGTGTACTTCTCTTGGACACATGGTAAACCGAACCTAGATCCAGATTAGGGTGCTCTGGAGAGCTGTTTCCTGCATGGTTTGTCTCCTCAGTCAGTGTCCTTAGGACTCTGTGAAGCTGTAGGAATATGCACTGCACATGGACCAGCTCCACACGGGTCGAGGAGGCCCGGGGTTTGAACCGTGGACCTCCCATGTGGTAAACGGACGCCCTATCCACTGGGCCAAGTCCGTTTCCCTTCCTTTCTTATCTTTCAATATTTGCTACTTTATCATTAATTTTCTGTTTAGAGAACTTCTCTTAGTCATTCTTTTAGTGTAGATCTACTGACAAGAAATTATAATAGTTTTCTTTCATCTGATAAGATCCCGATTTCCACTTCATTCCTGAAAGATAGTTTATCAGGATATAGAATTGATGTAGAATAGAGATTGACAGTTGTTTTCTTTTGCACTTGAAAAACATTCTCCTATTCCATCTGACATCTGATTTCTGAAGAGAAATCCATACTCATTCAATTCTTTTTTCCCCTATAGATTAAGTGGCATTTCTTTTTCTGCTTGCAAATGTTCTTTTTGTTTATCAGAAGTACCTTGATGTGAATTTCTTTTGATTTATCCTATTTGGGGTTCACTCAGTCTCTTTGAATGTAGCGTTGTGTCTACTACCAAATTTGGGAAATTATCAACCATTATTTCTTCAAATTCATCCCAGTCATACCCTTTCTCTCTTCTCCTTCTGGTACTATGATGACCCAAATGTTAGATCTTTCTTGATAGTCCCACTGGTTCCTGAGCTTCTGTTCCTTTCTTTTATTCTTTTTTTTTTCCCAGTCTATTTTTTTCTTCTGTTGTTCAGATTTGATAATTTTTATTCTATATTCAAGTTCACTGATTCTTTCTTCTTTATCAGTTCTGCCATTGAGCCAATCTACTGAGATTTTTCTTTGTTTCGGTTTTTGCATTTTTCAACTCTAAAATTTCCATTTGATTCCTGTTTATAGCTTATTTTTTTGCTAAGATTTTCTAATTTTTATTTGTTTTAAGCATATTTACAATTGCTTGTTGAAGCATTTTAATTGCCACGAAATTTTAGCATTTCTGCCACATGTTGTTGACATTTATTGATTGTCTTTTCTCATTGAAATTGAGATCTTCTTGCTTGTTGGTATGATGAGTAGTTTTCAATTGACATATAGGTATTTTGGTTATTATGTTACGAGTATCTGGGTGTTAGTTAAGTCTTCTCTTTTTGCTGCCTTTCTCTGAAACTTCTCTGGTGTATGGTAGAGGGGACAATCACCTCTTCACTGCCAGGTTGTGTGGAAGTCCAGGTAATCCTCCTGGCCATCATTTTCACTGCTAGGAAGAGGTGGGAATTCTGGCTCTCCCTGGGCCTCTGCTGATACCACCCTGCATAGTCCCTACTGACAGTGTAGTAGAAGTATGACCTCTTTACTGCTTGGTGGGGTGAAAATCCTGACTTTATGTGAGGATCTTCTGACACCAACTCGGTTGATATAAGAAGTAGTGCCTCATTACTACCGAAGGTGCATGGACATCCAGGACCCCCATATTGTCATCAGTAACACCATGGGAGGTGAGAAGGGCACTGTGGTGGTTTGAAGCTTCATGTACCCCAGAAAAACACATTCTTAAATTTAACCCATTCCTGTGGATGTGAACCCGATATAAGTAGGACAGAACTTTTGATGATGTTTCTTCAGTTAATGTGTGGCCCAGCCCAATTAAGATGGCCCTTAATCCTATTACTGGAATATATTATAAGCAAAATGAAATTCAGACCCAGAGAGCAGACAGATGCTGAAATTCAACAGAACCCAGAAGGGAACAGAGAGACTGGAGAGGCTACCATATGCATTGCCATCTGACAAAGGAGCTAAGGACCAAGGATTGCCAGCAGCCAGCCCCAGAATGTCACAGTCTTTGGGGAAAAAGCTTCACCTTGATGATATTTCGATTTGGACATTTGGCTGGCCTCAAAACCATTGACTAAGCCGGGCCCTGAGCCTCAGTGGAATTGTAAAACCTACTCTCTAGTTTGTTGGACTCACCCAGGACAGCTAACAAGGAGGTGAGGATGGACAACCACCATACCAAGGAACCAAGAGAGTCTACAACTGTAAAAATACAAGCAGGAGAGTCCCATCCATCAGCCATGTGGGATCGAAGTCCCCCTCTCAATTAAGAGGAGGAGTGGGCATCACCATCCCAGAGTCCTCAGGATTGGGGGAAAAATATGGATTAGAGTGGACTTACTGGTATTCTTCTATAGACTTAGGTGATTCCAGCAATGAAAGAAATTATATCATTGATGTGCAGACCGTGGTCACTGGAGTGGCTGAAGGCAGGAAGAGGGAATAAGAGGTGTAAAATGGGAGCATTTTCAGTACTTGGAATTGTCCTGAATGACACTGTAGGGACAGATGCAGGACATTATATATCCTGCCATACCTACTGAATGAACTGGGAGAGAGTGTAAAGTACAATGTAAACCATAATCCATGCTGTGTAGCAGTGCTCAAAAATGTGTTCATCAATTGCAATGAATGTACCACACTAATGAAAGAGGTTGTTGATGTGGGAAAGAGGAAGGTGTGGGGAGTGGGGCATATGGAAATCCCCTATATTTTTTAATGTAACATTTTGTGTGATCTATGCACCTTTTAAAAATACATAGAAAATATATTAAAAAACAACAACAACAACAAAAAACCATTGGCTAATAAGTTCTAATTGTTTAACCCAACCCATTTTATGGTATTTGCTTGAGCAGTCTAGGAAGCCATAACAGGGACCTTAAACTACTTGGCAGGAATGAAAATCTCAGTTCTTTGGTACCATTTCAGCTTCCCTTTTTGTCTTTTCTTGCTGTGGTGAGGTTAGGATACATTTTTTTATTAAGGTAATATTTAGTTGGTGTAGAGTGTTTATTTTCTAAACATTTTTTGTCTTGCTAGGCTTGCCTTTTCCTAATCCTTTGGTTAGAACGAGCAGGAATTTTTTTTTTTTGTCTGTGCTTATTAGCATTTCTGGGTTGTTAGTTTCTCTAGCACCAAATTCAGGACACACACACACACACACACACACACACGCACAAGCTCAGAGTACTCATCCCTATGTTATTCTTCAAGTTCTTATGATCCTAGCCAGTTTGACTTTTCTCTACTTTTAAGAGTCTACTTATGTATATTTTATACATAATGTGCAGGATTTATTTGGCGACAGGAATAGGGCAAACACTCCTACCCTATCTTTCTAGAAGTAGAATTCAGTAAGTTTTTTTTTAAACTTTATTTTTAAAGAATATTTAGATTATAGAAAACATAGAAAATATTGCGGATTCCCATATACCTCACCCCTACCCCCTCTCACATATTACTCTATCAATAGCATCTTACATGAGTGTGGTACATTTGTTACAATTGATAAAAAATATGGAAGTATTACTACTCACCATGGTCTGTAGTTTAGATTATGGTTTATACTTTGCACTGTACAATTTTATAGGTTTCGACAAAATGTATAATGGCCCATATCCATGATAGTAATATCATGCAGAACAATTCCAATGCCCTGAAAATGCCCTGTATAAGTTTTTAGATGCAATTTAAGCTTGATTCAATTGAAACTACAAATACAGTCACTATTCATTTGTGAAACAACCAAGTTGTTTTAGTTTTTGAAACAAGAAAATCTGTGAAGAGACAGAAAACTAACATAGAAGTCTGTTCAGAGATTAGTGTCTTGAGTCAGGTTAATGCATGTGAGAGTGGGGTTGGCAGTATTAGATGCCGTTAGTTACTCTCACCATTACCCATTGTCCCTTCTTCTTAAAGCAACAGACCCCGGTATTTACCTTGGTACTGTAAAAAATAGTGAATTTTGGTAAGAAGGAAAAGGTAAAGAAGTGACTGGTTCTGGGCTGTTTAAAAGTTTTCTTCTGTTTTCAAGTTGTTTCATAATACAATTGCTATTAATTGATCTTAATTGATGGTACATTTTAAATCAAAGTACCAGTCAGTCATGCATGGCTTGTTCAAAGAAAGGAGGAAGGGTCTCTTTATTAAAAGAGTAAACTTATAAGAAAGAGAGTTTGGCTCTCACATATGGGAAAGATTAAAGAGTAAAAAAAACCGAAATATTTTGTGCAGTGTACCTTACCTCATGATGGAAAAAAATATTGTATAAAAAAGTTGCCATAGAGTCAAAACAAAAACTGTGGTGAAAGACTTCACTAGTTAGAATTTATAAAGTCTTTTTTGACTGGATGTAATTTCTAATTAGTTCTTTATTTTGCCTTACTGTTGATTAATTTTTTAATTTAAAAAAATTTTTTAAAGAGTTATTTATTTATTTCTCTCCCCTTTCCCCTCTCCAGTTGTCTGTTCTCTGTGTCTATTTGCTGCGTGTTCTTCTTTGTCCACTTCTGTTGTTGTCAGCGGCATGAGAATCTGTGTTTTTTTGTTGCATCATCTTGTGTCAGCTCTCCATGCGTGCGGTGCCATTCCTGGGCAGCCCTTCTTATAGGGCGCACTCCTTGTGTGTGGGGCTCCCCTGCGCGGGGACACCCCTGCATGGCACGGCACTCCTTGCGCGCATCAGTACTGCATGTAGGCCAGCTCCACATGGGTCAAGGAGGCCTGGGGTTTGAACTGCCGACCTCCCATGTGGTAGGCGGATGCCCTAACCACTGGGCCAAGTCCTTGTCCCCTAATTTTTTTAATAAGCTAGAGAAAATATCTAGGAAAATTGATAATCTGGTTATCATATGGCCACTAAGGTAAAATTGGTTGTCAAAAAGTAGAAGCTTTGGGAACCTTTGAAGAAACTGTCCTTGCCATTGACTAGTTCATGATAGCCTGAGACAAAAGAGCTGACAATAAAATTATATCAGTGATATTAGGTAAGTAGACTTTTAAAGTTCAAAAGAAAAGATAATCTGGAAGGATAGATAATTCAGGAAGTTGGAAATTATTCCAAATGCGATTCTAACTATACAGTTACACGTAAGTTGGAAGAAAATTGGCAATATCCAGAAAAAGTAGTTTTTTTTTTTTATTTGCTCTGATTAACTCTTTCGTAAACAGAAAACATAGGGAAAAAAGTTTAAAGATGCATGTTAACCAAAGATGTACTAAGGAGATTGACTCAGATCTGGAAGAATAGTGTTAGGATATCTAAAGTCCTAAACAAGCAGAGGATAGCACTCTAACCCAACTGTCAGCTGGGTGTCTCTGACCCAACTGTCAGCCGGGGTGTCTCTACCTTTTGAGGTAGTATTGCTTGAACCTCAATGGCACTGCTTGTATAATCCCAGAGTTTTCCCCAGGACTTCTTTGAATTCCCAGGAGGCTTAGGTTCCCCTGGTCATTTCTGTTTCTGAGTTCTTGCCTCAGGGCTAGATTTTCCATTCTCATCTCATCAACTGAGGCATAAGACCCATCCCAACTCATTGACTTCTCGGGTCTCTGCGTTCCATTTCCCTTTGTTTACCTCCCTTTTAGACTAATATATATTCTTTGGATTTTCTTATGCAGTCACTTAACTGTTCTTATTTTTTGCAATGGCTTTTTCTGATGTTGCTTTTGTTTCTTTTATTCTTAAACGTTTTATAATATTTTTTTTTTCCAAATGTGGAGAGCTTACACTCTGATAGGAATTCTGGTATAAATTATTGAGAATGTAATTTTGAGCTCTCCTACTAACAGTACTAGTGACAATCAAAATCTGTGTTGAGCCAAGAAGATTAGATTAATAATATTATGGTGTACTGATTATGCTGATGATGTGATAATAATAGACCTACAAACTGCCAAATTTCTCAAACACTATTTTATAATGGAAAAATATTAATAAGGGGGATGGAATTCAATCATAGATAAAGTAATTATAAGACAATCTGTTTTTCTTTCTATAAAATGAATAAACAATATATCCCAAACTACATGACAGGATTATTTGATTACTAAGAGAAGAGGAATAAATGAATACACACAAGTGCATGCACATATAATGATTATCATTATTAATCATAGTCAATATTTATTTAATGTTCTGTGCTGGATAATTTCACTTATTTAATCATTACAGCAACCTTGTAAGTAGCTGTAGAGGTGAGTAGCTGAACCAATGATTTGAACTGAAGCAGTCTGACTCCAGAGCATCTCCTCTTCACAACTCTCCTTTGATATCCAGTTGACTCATTCATTCAATAAATATTTATTGAGAATTTCTTATGTGATTGGCTTTGTGAAAGATGTTTAGGCTACAATGATGAACTGGAAAGATATGTCCCTTCTAGGAAAACCAACAGTTTAGCATAAAGTAATAATTCCTCAAATTAACATGAAATTTAAAATCCAGACCAGAATGAAAGAAGAGGACAGGATGCTAAGAACTGGTATTAAATTTGAGTTTAAAGGGAGTAAAATGACATAAAAGTCCTTTAAATGTTAGTGACCCCAAGGATAAATACATAATAATTTGGTGAAGGGGGAGGTGAAGATGAGAGAAAACATTCCAGAAAAACATAATTTATGCAGACATCCTGTGGTGGGCAATAGTTTCATGCCTATCAAGACCTGAAGGGAGGCCAGGGTTCAGAAATTGAAGGGAAGTGTAGTGTGAGATGAGTCTGGGAGGCAGGCAGTACAGGGATGATGCTGAGCTTTGCAGGTTAAATTAATTTAGGATATTAAGCTAATGGCAGTGGGAACAGTGTTGGAGGGAGCCAAGACCAAAGGGTGGACTGCTGCAAAAACCTTATAACTGATTTGCATGATGAAATGTTAGGAATAAATGACTTCTGTAGCTGTCTGTCTGAGCTAAAAATATTCTGAGTGTTTTGTTCAAAAAATCGTCAAGCATCAGAGAGTTTTTCCTTTTCTCACAATACCTTGATTTAATCTTCGTAGTGGTAGTAACTCAGAGCAAAGCTCTTATTGGATTTATAATCCAGTGAGAAATACAGCCCTCACATATGTACCTGACTTAATGACTCTTGCTGAGGTTGAATTGTGAGATGTTATCCATATCCTTTCTGAAATATGAATTCTAGTTTAGTTGAATATGTGTTGCCCTTAGGGAGTTGGTAGTATCACCTTTGGTATGACTTCCTTTCTTTTTTCCTTAAGCCGGTTGGAAATATATTTTAAGATAGAAAGAAATGGAAGGCACGTTATTTATATATTTATTTTCAGCTAGCTGGTTGAAATTACATGATAACCTTTTACTCTTATAAAACTTATCTAACATACATCAGTCAACTTACAAAATATATAGGCTTGTTTAAAATTTAAATAAAATATTGATATATCTTTATAATTTTGTGCACTTATACATTGAATTAATTTTTTAAAGTTCACATATTAAGAATTTAAGTTCTAAATAGCAAATGTGTCTGCTATTTAGCAAATGATGTTCTTTTATAACAATATCATCTTTTTTCCTGGTAGGCAAAATAAGATTATTTGTTTTGTATATTCCTTAAATATTTTTAAATTGCATTTTCCATTTCATCAGACAAACAACTCAAATCCATAATTTTTAACAGTTTATCAATGTAAAAAACAGTGACCTTTGAAGTCAGAAAATGTCATACCTGGATGGCATAAAATATAAAACGACCTCATATTTTGTCAATATTATTAGTTCAAGAAAGAAATTGGGATTTTACTCACAAACTTCATTCCACCTTGTTTCAGAGCCAGAGAAAAAATTAAATAGAGGTATCCAATTTTAATTCAGATTAATTCAGAATTTATCAATAATTCTGTTTTTTTTTCCCCTTAATTTGTCAAAGTGGAGGTTAGAAATACCACAACTAGAGAATTTTGGGTTTAAACTCTAACTCTGGTATTTATTTTCTTTATGCCCTAAGGCAAATTTCTCAATCTTTCTGAAACTCAATTTCCTAATCTGAAGTAAACGGATAATAAAATTACCTGGTGGAATTGTTTGGCTGTTTTGAGAAGAAGTATATAAAACTGTGATTTGCAATCCTGGCTGCACTTTAAGGTCACCTGGGGAACTTTAGAAAAAATTCTCATGGTAAGTCTCTACCTCTGACCAATTAAATCAGAAGCTTTGGGGAAGTACTTAGGCATGGGAATTTTTTTTTTAAGATCCCTGGTGATTTTAATGTATGGTCAAAATTGAAAATTACTGATGTAAAAGGATTTAGCACAGTGCTTCATTTATGGTAAGTATGTTGTAAATGTCTGTGGAAGATTGGATTGTGTACCCCAGGAAAGGTATGCTCTTAATCTTGGCCTCCATTCCTGTGGGTGTTAACACACTATAAATAGGATCTCTCGAAGAAGTTATTTTAGTTAAGGTATGATGCAGTTAAACAAGGGTGGGTCTTAATCCACATAACTGGAGTCCTTTATAAGGAGAAGAAATTCCGACTGGTAGGAGCCAGAATCAAGTAGTCAGTGGAACCCAGAAGAAAAAGAAGAGGACATTGCAATGTGGCAAGGCAGGGATACAAGCCAAGAAACTCTGTGGATAGCTGGACAGCCAACAACAAAATGTTACAGACTTTGGGAGAAAGCATTGCCTTGCTGACACCTCAATTTTGGACTTCTGATCTAAAAAAAATGTGAGCCAGTAAATTCTCTATTTAAAAAGCCAAGCAATTGTGTAGTATTTGTCATGGCGGCTCTGCCTGGCAAACCAGAATATCCTCTAATAAGCTAATTGTCTTTGATTTATATAAAACTTTGATTCCTTCTGGAAAGACATACCATATATGGTTTATAGGAATATAGGAAAATATGTAATAGTTCTTTCTGGCAAAGTATAATAAAAGAAAGCTATTTCTAGATATTAATAAGTAGCCTCTTCTCTTTCAACCTAAAATATTTACTCTTGATTTTCACTTTTACATTAACCAAGAACTAATATCAAACAAATTATAATAGCAGAGGCAGTCTATATTAGATGTTAATTATTAACATGGCTCTGATGAAATTTTATGATAAATTCATTTAAAGTTATTTTTCATTTAAGTAACCATCTTTGTGTATTTAATCTATTTCCATTGTAAAAATAAACTATACCAGACAATATTAGATAGGCAAACATGACTTTATTCAGGGGCTGCTTTAGCAGGGGATAGAGAGTATAACAACAACTCCATTAGAACAAAGGACAGCCTTTTTAAAAAATATATAATTTTAATTTTATTTTTTAAAAGATACCTAGATTATACAAAATGTTACACAAAAAATGTAAGGGATTCCCATATGCCCTACTCCCCACACCTCCCACCCTTCTCCACATTACAACTTCTTTTTTTATTGTGGTACATTCATTGCAAATGGTGAACACACTTGGAGCATTGGCACTAAGCATGGATAATAATTTCCATTGTAGTTTATACTCTCTCCCACTCAATTCTGTAGGTTATGGCAGATATATAATGGCCTTATCTCTCGTTGCAATGGACAGACAGCCTTCTGAGGACTGGGAGTAGGTTGGAGGAAAAGCACTGGAAGATGGTAAACATATTATTTTAAAAATATACAGAAACAGAAATGAGAAAGGGATCAGTCAGATATATTACATAAGATCAACTACACAGAAAAGGAGGTTGCAATAAAGGAAAATGGAGGTAAGAAAATGATATGATATGTAAAAACCAAAGGACAAAATGGCTAGAGTATTGCCTTTACAGTAATAACACTGAATGTTAATGGTTTAAACTCTCCAATCAAAAGACACAGGTTGTCAGAGTGTTTAAAAAAGTGTTAAGCAATTATATGTTGTTTACAAGAGACTCACCTTAATTTAAACACAAAGACACAGATAGGTTGAAAGTGAAAGGATGGAAAAAAATATTACTTACAAATAGTAACTAAAAAAGAGCTGGGGTAGCTACAAAATCGACTTTAAGTCAAAAGCTGTTATAAGAAACTACAAAGGACACTATATATTTGTAAGAGGGGTTTTCCTTCAAGAAGAAATAACAATCATAAATATTTATGAACCTAACCATGGTACCTTAAAATACATGAGACCAACACTGACAAAACTGAAGGGAGAAATAGACACATCTACAATAATAGTTGGAGACTTCAATACACCACTGTCATCAATAGATAGAACATCAATAGATAGAACAATAGATGGAAGATTACTAAGGAAACAAAGAACATAAATAATATGATAAATGAACTGGATCTAACAGACATATACAGAATATTGCACCCCAGAATAGCTGGATATACATTCTTCTCAACTGCACATGGATCATCCTCCAGGAGAGACCACATGTTCGATCACAAAACAAGTCATAAGAAGCATCTTCTCTAATCATAATGGAATAAAACTGGAAATCAATCATAATTTTAAAAAAGGGAAAATTCATAAATATACAGAGATTAAATAACAAATAATCAGTGGGTCAAAGAAGAAATTGCATGGGAAGTTAGTAATTACCTTGAGATGAATGAAAACAAGAACACAACATTTCAAAACTAATGGGATACAGAGATGGCAGTGCCGAGAAGGAAATTTATAGTCCTAAAAGCTTATATTAAAAAGAAGAGGGAAGCAGCTGTGGCTCAATCAGGTGGGCTCCTGTCTACCATATGGGAGGCCCTGGGTTTGTGTTCCAGGGCCTTCTTGTGAAGGCAGACTTGCCTGCACTCCATTGAGAGCCACCAGCCCGCAAGCGCTGTGGAGTGCTTGGGCCGCAGAGAGCTGACTCAGCAAGGTGATGCAACAAAAAGGGAGAAAAGTGGAAAAAAACAAAACAAAACAACAACATAGAAGAGCTCACAGAGAATGGACACAGAGCGAAACAACAAGTAAGCCGCAAGGCAGAAGGAAATAAATTTAAAAAAATACAGACACACAGAAGAACACACAATGAACGGACACAGAAAGCAGACAGTAGTAAGCCGCAAGGGGGGGGAGGGTTAAAAAAAAAAAAAAAGAGCTAAAATCCAAGACCTAACTGCATACCTGGAGGATCATAGGAAAAGAGCTGCAAACTAATCCCAAAGCAAACAGAAAGAAAGAAATAACAAAGATTAGAGCAGAAATAAAAGAATTTGTGAATAAAAAATAGTAAAGAAAATTAATAAAACCAAAAGTTTGTTCTTTGAAAAGACCAATGAATTTTATCTAAATTAACTCTAAATGGATTAGACATAAATATAAGAACCAGGGTGATAAAATGCCTAGAAGCAGATGTAGTGAAGCATGATCTGGACCTTGAGTTAGGCCATAGTTGCTTAGGCTTATATCCAAAGCACAGGCAATAAAAGAAAAAAAAATAGATAAATGGGGCCGACTCAAAATTGAAAACTTTTGTGTATCAAAGGACTTTGTCACAAAAGTGAAAAGACAACCTACTCAATGGGAGAAAATGTTGGGAAACCAAATATCTGATAAAGGTTTAATATCTCGAATATATGATGAAATCCTACAATTCAAAAATAAAAAGACAACTCAATTAAAAAATGGGCAAAAGACTTGAATAGAAATTTCAACAAAGAGGATATGGAAGTGGCTAGAAAGCACATGAAAAAATGCTCAATTTCATTAGCTATTAGAAAAAAGCAAATCAAAACCGCACTATCATTTCACACCCACTAGAATATTGTAGAGGATGTGGAGAAATAGAACACTCATTCATTACTGGTGGGAATATAATATGGGACAGCCCCTGTGGAGAACAGTTTGACATTTACTCAGGAAGCTAAATATAGTATAACCATATGGCCCAGCATTCCCACTGCTAGATATATACCCAAAAGAATTGCAAGTAGGGATATTTGCACATCCATATTCATAATGGCATTTTTCATAATTGCCAAAAGATGGAAGCAACCCAAGTGCCCATCAACCAATGAATGAATAAAGAAAATGTGGTATATACTTATGATAGACTATTATTCAACTGTGAAAAGGAATGGAGTCCTGATGCATGTGACAACATGGATGAACCTTGAGGACATTTATGCTGAGTGAAATAAGTCAGACACAAAAAGACAAATGTTCTTTGATCTTAGTGATATGAAACAATTATATCAAGCAAGGTCAAAGAGTCAGAATCTAGAATATAGGTAAATATGGGATAGATTGGGGTAGAGAATGGGAAGTTGATGTTTAAATTATGCAAAATTTCTATTTAGGTTGATTGTTAAGGTTTGAAAATCAATGGTGGTGATAGTAGCACATTATTGGAAGTGAAATTTACAGCACTAAATTATGCATGGAATGGGTTGGAAGGGAAAGTTTTAGGTCATTTTTGTTACTAGAATGAAAGTTAAAAGATTAAGACATGGTCTCTATAGCACAATGAGCCTGATTGTGGACTGTGGACTGGGATTAATAGTACAGGTATATGAATGTTCTTTCATGAATTATAATAAGTGTGTTATACTAATACAAGTTGTTAATAGTAGGGTGGAATAAGGTAAAAAATACACCTAATGTAAACTGTGAACTATAGTAAATAGTATTATTTTAATATTCATTCATCAATTGTAACAAAGGTACCACACTAATGCAGTATCAACAATAGGAGAGATATGTGAATGTTGTATTTTTGTATTACTTGTATGTAAACCTATGACTTCTCTAATTTAAAAATTAATAATTAGCAAAAACATTGTAAGTGGAAAAACCAGTCATAAAATACTACATGTCTTATGAATCCACTTATATTAAATATAAATAAATCTATAGAGACAGAAATAGTAAGTGGTTATCTAGGGTTGGAAAAGGATAGATTGCGTAGTGACTGCTAAGGCATGTGGGGTTTTTCATTTTGGAGTGATGAAAACGCTCTAAAATTGATTGTGGTGATGAATGCTCAGCTCTGTGATTAATTAAAAGCCATTGATTATGTAGTTTAAATGGATTGTATGATATGTGAATATGCCTCAGTAAGACTGCTTTTTTAAAAAAGCACATATATTAGGTGGTGATGTAGTTGGAGAGTATAAATTAATGGGAGCTAAAGCACAAAAGAGTTAGCTAAACTCTGCAGGTGGCAGTGGAGGTGGGGAGAGCAGAGAAGAGAGAAAAGGATATGGGGAAGAAAGGGGGGATTGAAAGAAGATGGCATAGCAAGATGATGGAGTGGTTAGAATGACTTTTAAGAACAAGAATTTTTAATGGATAATCTCAAGTTTGCCCTCTATCATGTAAACCCTCTTCTTCAACCCTTTAATGTATTTTGCTAAACACCAATTTTATTTTGCATGAATCATGGGAAATGCTGAGTTCTTCATCTGGCCCCTGATATGCAGCATGGTTTGATAATCCATAATCTGGACTGCTTTGATGGAAGCAGAAGCTCAGTTAGGTCCCTAAGCATAGAAATTTATGATGATTTTTGAGACCTTCCGGTGCACACTAGGCTTTGTGCCAGTCATGGAAAGGAGTTTGAACTACTTATTACTAGGACTAAAAGGGAAGGACAACCCTAGTTGATAAATTAAAGAGCATATAAAGATGATGGAGCTTGTTTTATGATTGATCATATGAATAAAATTTAATTTTTTATTAAAAATAACTGAAAGTGATATGTTCACTTTTAAACTTTTCCATATGGTACTTGGTGTCATGTTATTTTTAGTGTAGTAACTCTCTTGCTTTCTGAAATAATAAAGAGCTAAAATACATTACCTCATTTTTCTTTTTAGTCACCAAAAGATCACACAGTGATGGAAAGTTTGACGTTATAATTCTTTGTGGTTCAAACACAGAGGAAAGTTATCTAAACAAATAGCAAGAATGACATTTTAGGATGCTCTCTATTATTCTCTATTCCTGATTGAGTTATTTTAGGGAAGGTATCCAAAGAAGAGCTTTTCTTTTTGCCTTGTCTAGACAACAGACATATTTAAAAAGCAAGCCCTATTAACATGGCCTTCAAAAGATAGAAAAATGTACTTTTTGTGAATTTAATGTAATATTTCTAGAGAAAGAGTATTTGTGTTTTGAAGAACACCTGGGAGATAGCTATCCATGCACTATGGGGGAAAATTCCCTTGGTTATTGAAGAAACATTTTTGAATTTAGAGCTGGAATTTGGGTGGACGGATTGGCATGCTATCCATTTATAGAATAGAAAATAAAAAGGCTAGCTACGTAGCCTAAAAAAAAAATTCAAGTAAATATTTTTTTTATTTTTCTTTTCATGCCAAATCTGAAAATAAGGTTGATAAATCTGCTAAAAAATGATGTGTTGTTGGCCTCTTTACATGTCACTGTGATGCAGTATGTACAGATAATGGAATCTGTCCGTAGTCTTATTATTCTATTTATCATTGATTTTGAGCTAGTAAACTCTAACAAGTTTTGCATTATGCAGCATCCTTTAAAAGAGATTTAGTTAAGGCTATTGAGGATATCTCAACTCAAATATTCTTGTGAATCTTCATTTTGTGGTTTAGAACCTCAGAGTTGGAATGGTTTAATAATTGAATTCATTCTCCTTTGGAGATTCTCCAAAGTGATAACTAACATGATTTTTGCAGAGGGAGGGACGGTTGTATTTAAGGTGAAAATGAGTATTTTGTACCTCAAGTAAGTTACTTATGATTTAATCAAATGCCAAAAATAAAGTTATACTCTGATTAAAATTAGCATTGTTATACATGCTTTGTTAATATTTATTCCTTTTCTAAACATAGTTAATCTCTTGAGTAGATTAACGGTAATTTTTGTTTTCATACAAATGAAATGTAGATATTTAGGAAGCCTCTGTTTGAAGTTTGCAAATCAAAATTCTATAGAGCCTCCAAATATACTTTTTAAGCATACATAGGATCAGCTAATTGAAAGGAGAGGTTGCTTATTATTCAGAATTTCCTTATTGAAACCATTTTTGTCCAGAGGTTAAGTGACATTAAACATTGGCAATATATTATTCAAATGCAGAAATTGACCTTAACTAAATTGATCTTTTGTAACATTACTCAGTGTTTTTTGGTGAGATCTTTTAGATAATTTGATTTAGTGAAGCAATTTCAAATAAATGTGCAATGAAATCTTCTAGTGTGTAAAATTTGTGAATAATGCCAACTATTTATTAATTATAAATAAATTGGTCTTTAGTTTAGAAGTTTCATATTACCATACTTCTTTTGATTTTCTTCTAAAAGTGCTCCCTTATGGTTGAGAAAGACAGGAGATTTTATTTTTCAAGCCACAGTAGTTCCTAGTACCTTTTAGTAGATCAGGAAATGCTTCTCCAAGATATGTTCTGAGGAAAATGAATAAGCATCATGAACTTCTGAGGATAAAATTGGAATATTGTCTGGAGTTTGTGTTAAGCATTTACTTTGAAAAGCACGTTTTTTTGTCAGGCCCTGCTTTTCTTACCTTTCATATTTCCTGAGTTGTTAACAAAGGCCACAGGGGGAGGGCTGGAGTAGGATTTTGAATTCAGCTATAAGGACACTATCCTTTATAGAATTGAGTCAAGCTTTAGTTTTCATTATTTAATATGCTAAAAATTGGAAGAGCAAAATGTAAAACATGGGAAATTTAGTTTAAAAGCATAAGATTTTTTTACAAATCCAGTTCTTATAGCTACAACAGAAGTCTGATCATGCTTTTGCAATTGCACATACTTCTTCCACATTGTTGGACCGCTTGAATCTTGACCCGAAATATTTTGGCATTGAGTCATATTTGTTGTCATTTCAAAGGAGACTGCAGTACACTGGATAATGAAATTTTGACTTGGTGTATTATTCAGTAATTGTGTACTAATAATGTAGTTTCCTTATCCTTATTGGATATCAGATTTTTTCCCCAAAGAAGGAATTATAAGTCAGGGTGAGCCTGCATTTTCAAGCAAGATAGGGGTGGAATTGGGAAAATCAGTCATTTCATCAAAGCTTTATAATCTGGTAAAGAGAAACTTGTGCTTATACGCCTGCTCCAATTTGCACCAGGTTTCTAAATAATATTATTTCCCCTATGTTCTGGAGGCAGAAAGCCAGCTTTTTTCTGCTGTACTCTCTTAGGTGCACACTGGAGATGCATATCAGTTCATTCAGGACCTCAGGGAGGACGCTGGCTATTCAGGAAATATAATATCCCCTCTTCCTAAAGCTTGGTTTATTTTGAGGATGACTGAGTGGAATGAGAATGTTGTCAGTTTATACATTCTGGGAACAGTGTATGTGAGGTTTATGTGCATGTGTGTGTTTATGTCCTGAAACCAAGTTTTCCCCAGAGGGATTTTTCTTATTTTCTTATTCATAGATGACTTTCTCTATTCTATGTTTCCTCCTTACTGAAAAGAGAATATATATTTGTGTGTGTGTGCATGCAATATGTATATACTTGTATATGAAGTTTTTTGTGTGTGTCTTTTTTAGGAGGTACTAGGGATTGAACCTGGGACCTCATACATGTAAAGCAGGTGCTCAACCATTGAGTTATACCTGCTCTGTTATATACTTGTATATGTGTGTATATATATATATATATATATATATGTATGTATGTGCATGTATGTATTTACCTGTGTCATAGTATGTCACCGAATTGTATGACTTTCTGTTACTCTTTTTTTGGCTCACATTGCAGTAATTTTAGTCTGAAAAGTAAGAGCTCCGTTTGTGTGTGGTACTTAAGATTCCTACAGTTTCCTGTGAAAAATTTCTTCCTGGGTCATGCTAGCCTTTTTAATCAAGAAACTTCTGTGGCACACTCTCAGACTTTCCAAAATCATTATAAAGAGAATTGAACATGATTCCATTTCCTGATACTCCCCACTTTGTAGATTGGTTATGTGAATGCAATATGTGATGGAGAGCATATAGCCCTTTTAAAGTCATTTTTTTTCCTTAAAAAAAAACTGAAGAAAAATTTTAGTTGGGCCTCCATATTCTGGTATCTTCTTACAGCTATGACTGAATCATCCAAATAGGAGAGTCTTTAATTTCCTTCCCCAGTGGCAAGGGCTTGGTGTAGAATAACATTGAAATTTACCCATAAAAATATTTGAAAATGAACTGGCATAAGGTACCTTTTGTATAGCTGAGATTAGAATATATCAGATTGTAGGTAAGCTATAAGACCCTTTTTCCATGTCTATTGCTATTTTAAATTTTCTTCAACCCCAAATCTCCTTCAGTGGCAAATTAAGTATATCATGGGGATATAGGCTTTAGTGAACACTCATTATTTCCCTTGTTCCTTAAAAATAATACGCGGAATTTTTAAGAATTGTTTATCTGCATTGCTAAATAATTACCTTTTTCTTTTAAGTAAGAGAACTCAAATCAAACAAAATAATCCTCTAGATGCTGCAATTCCTATACTGTAGTGGATTCTTCTATTTTAAATATCCTTTCAAAATCTTTCAGCAAGTCATTGGCTTCATTGTTAATGTGTTCGACTGCTGGCATTTTCTTGGAACTGTTCTCACTTAATATTTAAATGTAGTGGATCTTAGATGTAGTAGTTTATTTCACTGTTACAATAAATGACTTGGCTGTGTAAGGCATTTTCCCCTTTTGTCGCTGCTCCATGAGTACCACCTGCTTGTTCCTGTGCAACAGAATAATAGGAGAAAATTAGCAGTCCTCTTGTTCTATGGTAGGATCAGAATGTCTCCTCTCCTAAAACCAATTTCTCCTTTTACAATCCCACCTCACTAAATTGCCCTATCTTCAATAAACAAACATCTAGGATTGATCCTTTATTTTCTTGTCTATCTTTAAATCCTGAGGACTCTGATTCCAAATATATCCTGAAGGGTACTTCCTTCCATTAGAATCACCATCACCCTGATTTAAGTCACCCTCATCTTTTGCCAAGTCTACTAAAATAGCCTTCTAACTGGTATCCATTCTTCTGCTTTTGTCTTTGACACAGGAAACAGATTAAGCTTTTCATTCTACTGGATCATGGCTTGCTTAAGACTCCCCAGGGATTTCCCAGGGTACAGGGCATAAAATCAAAATTCCTTACCTCGGTTTATAAGGTCTTATGTGAACCAGCCCCATTGACTTATTTTAAAACATCTAATACCAATATCTCCCCTTCTAATTCTGTTCCAACTACACTAGCAGATTTTCAGTTTCCTAACAGCCATGCAAATGCTTTGCTTCCTTAAGG
This sequence comes from Dasypus novemcinctus, assembly GCF_030445035.2. Taxonomy (NCBI): domain Eukaryota; kingdom Metazoa; phylum Chordata; class Mammalia; order Cingulata; family Dasypodidae; genus Dasypus; species Dasypus novemcinctus. The sequence goes on along the minus strand of NC_080678.1, from coordinate 76,177,111 downwards.
ACTTTGCATTAAATCTTATGCTTATAATGCATGGAGCTGCAAGCTGTGATGTGGCAGGAATTTTTGTAAGTAATAATAAGGTGTACCCCATAGGGCTGACATTCCTTCCCCCTAAGCCTCTGGAAAGGCAGGAGGTGTTCAACTCATTTTTACTCTCTTTTGAATTAAAATATTACACATGGACTTTTGGTTGACAAAGATGGCAGTGTAAGACACTCGAGGGTGTCATTACCCACAGAATCTTTAATAACTAGCAAAAACTGGCAGAGCCATCTTCCTTGAGACTCCAGAAAAACAATTAGAGGGTTATAGTAACTGGCCATGTGCCGAATCAGGAAAATCCAGCTTTAAAAATTGTGGGTCCCAGGCCTGTTCGAAAGGTAGCTAAGTAATCCCTATCCATATACTGGGGAGTCTCTATATCAGTGTTGATGCACAGGCATGAAAGTCTGAACCAGGAAACTCATTTCTGCTTCTCCCTCCCAGAACTTGCCCTGAAGGCAGAAGCAGCTTCTGGACAGCTAAAGCTGTATGTTAGAAATAATTAAGTAAAAGTCATTTAGGGCGAAAGATTATAGACTTTAAGAAAGACAATATAGCACTCAGAGTGCGGAATGCGAGAAGTCAATGTCAATTTCATAGGAAATAGAGGGGGCATTCAGATTCCTGTAATTAAGGAAATTCCTAAGGACATGAGTGAGAATAAGCTAAGGACAAGACACAGGCTCAGGAAAGACCCAGAGGACTCTGCATTTCACTTTCACCTCAGGCTGATCTTCATGATAGAAGGGCTAAACTTTGATGGAGAGCACCAAGGGAAGCAGTGCCAATTTTGAAAGATTGTGAAAAGTCTATTGTGCATTGGTTTGCTTGTTTTTGTCCTGGCACTCAAGGAAATCTTAGTCTTATCATTAGTTGTATACAAACTTAAAGAACAGAGAACTGAGGGACTGAATTCCAGAGTTAACTCATTATATATTAAAATGTGTAGTGGGAAGCAAAGATTACAGACCAAACAAAGAAATAGTAAGTTATGGCCCATCCAAAGGAACAAGATAAAAAATTAAAAACCATCAAGGAAGAAAACCAAACTTTGGGCATCCAAGACAAAGACTTTTAAAAAATGATCTTCACTATGGGATAAAGGCAAACATGGAGAAAGAGCTAAAGGATAAAGGATATCAGGAAAAATGAATGAAAAATATGAGCATCTCAATAGAGACAAATTTAAAAATGATCCAAACAGAAATACTGGGGTTGAAGAAGACCACATTAACAGACATGGAAAACTCCCAGAGTATGGCAAAGTAAGAAGGTTCTGATGCATATGACAAAATGAATGTACCTTAAAGACCTCTTGTTGAATGAAATAATCCAAACAAAAAGGACAAATATTGTATGATCCCACTGATATGAAACAAATAGTAAAAGCAAATTCATAGAGTCAGAAAACAGAACACAGGGTACCAGGGGCTGGAGAGACTAGGGAAGAGGGCATTACAGCTTAATTGGTACAGAATTCATGATGGTGGTAATGGAAAATTTGTGGTAATATAGCATGGTGATAACTGGATAACATTGTAAATATAATGAACACCCCTGAATTATATATCAAAATGTGGTTGAAGGATAAAATTTTAGGCTGCATATATATTACTAAAATTAAAAAAAAAAATTTTAAGTTGTAGCTAACTTTAAAATCTCAATAAAAAAAGCAGATTGGAGCTGGAAAAGAAAGAATCAGAAAACTTGAAGACAAGATAGTAGAAATTATTCAGGCTGAAGATTAGAAAGGAAAAGAATGAAAAACATGGAACAGAGTCTACAGATTTGTGGAATACTATCAAGAGTACCAGTCTATGCAGTATGGGAGTCTCAAAAGGAGAAGAAAGAGAAAGAGGTTGTAACAGTTTGATATTATTGATGAATTCCAAAAAGAAATATTGGATTATGTTTGTAAACTGATTTTTTCATCCTCGCATATTAGATTATATTGGATTCATAGGTTTACTTAATGAAGTAATTATGTCAACTTCTTGTGCCAGTAGGGCATTGAGTCCCCACACTTTGGTGGTGGGGATGTACAAATAAAAGGCATGGCAAAGGACAGAGTTAAGGGTTTTTGATGTTGGAGTTTTGATGTTGGAGTTTGATGCTGAAGCTTGAAGCTGGAGCCCCGAAAAGAAGGGAACCCAGGAAGCCTGAACCCTCGCAGACATTGGCAGCCATCTTGCTCCAACATGTGAAAATAGGCTTTGGTGAGGGAAATAACCTATGCTTTATGGCCTGGTATCTGTAAGCTCCTACCCCAAAGAAACACCCTTTATAAAAACAAACCAACTTCTGGTATTTTGGATCAGCACCCCTTTGACTGACTAATACAAAGGCAAAAGGAATCTTCAAAGAAATAATTGTAGAAAACATACTTGATCTAACAAAGGACACATTCAGGAAGTCAGTGAACCCCAAAGAGGATAGACTGAAAGAGAACCATGCCCAGACACATTGTAGTCAAATTTTTGAATGCCAAGGACAAGGAGAGATTCCTGAAAGCTATAAAAGAAAAACACAATGTATCCTATACAAAGGAGTACCAATAAGATTAAATGTCAGTTTCTCATCAGTGGGCATTAAGGGGAGAATTGAGGGAAAAAAGGTATAAGACTTACACAGACCAAATTGAAAAATGGCAAAAGAAGGTCCTGTCTTATAAAGGAAGGCAGCTATGCTCACCACTATACCACCAATGCTGCACAGCCTGTCTTATAAAGGATAAAAAAATATATTCCATGCAAAATGTAACCAGAAAAAATAGACTTCATGTCAAAAACTGTTGCAAGGGACAAGGAAGGCCATTATATTCTGATAAAGGAAGTAATTCAAATGAAGACATAACAATTATAAATATATATGCACTGCATGGCAGAGTCCCAAACTATATGAAGGAAATATCAACAGATTTGGAGAGTTAAATTTATAGTTCTACATTAATTGCAGGAGAATTCAGTATAACACTTTCAATAATGGATAGAAGAGACTTACAGAAGTTCAGTAAGGTAAGACAAGATTTGAATAATGCTCTAAATAAATTATACCTACCAGACATATATAGAACATCCAACACAACAGAATAAACATTATTCTAGAGTGCACATGGAGCATTCTCCAGGATAGACCATATTGCAGGTCACAAAACAAGTTTCATAAATTTTTAAAATATTGAAATAATATATTGTTTCTTCTCTGACCACAATGGAATGAAGCTAGAAATCAATAACAGAGGGAGAACTGGAAAATTCAAATATATGTGGAAATAAATGGCACATAGTTAATCAATGTGTCAAAGAAGAAATCACAAGGGAAATATCATGACACAAATGAAAATGGAAACACAACCCACCAACAGTTATAGAATGCAGCAAAGCTGGTGCTGAGAGAGAAATTTATAGCTCTACATATTTATATTAAAAAAGAAGAAAGATCTCAAATCAGAGGCCTAACCTCACAACTAGAGGATTGAGAAAAAGAAGAGCAAACAAAATGCAACTTGATTATATGGAAGGAAATAAACATTAGAGTGGGCATAACAATAGAGATAATTGATGAAAAGATGAAAAGTTGTTTCTTTGAAAAGATCAATAAAATCAAATTGACAAACCTTTAGCTAGACTGTCAAATAAAAAAGAGGACACAAATAACTAAAATCAGAAATGAAAAGGGGACATTACTACTGACCCCATAGAAATGAAAAGAATTATAAGAGGATAGTATGAACAGCCCTATGTCAACAAATTAGATAACCTAAATGAAATGGGCCATTGCTAGAAACACACAAACTGCCTACACTGATTCAAGAAGTAGAAGATCTCAACTAACCAATAACAAGTAAAGCGATTGAGTCAATAATTAAAAGCCTTCAAAGAAAGAAAGCCCAGGACCAGATGGCTTCTTTGGTGAATTTTACCAGTCATTCCAAGAAGAATCCAATCCTGCTCAAACTCTTTCAAAAATTTGAATAGGGAGGAAGACTTAATAACTCATTGTGTGAGGTCAACATCACCGTATACCAAAACCTAATAAAGATACCACAAGTAAAGAAAATTGCAGACCAATACCCCTAATGAATAAAATCCTAGATAAAATACTAGCAAACCAAATCCAACAGCACATTAAAAGACTTATACACCATCTTCAAGTGGGATTCAAGTGGGGTATGTAAGGGTTGTTCAACATAAAAAAATCAATGTAATATATCACATTAATAGAAAAAACCCACAAAAATCACATGATACAGAAAAGGCATTTGACATAATCCAACACAACTTCTTGACAAAAACCCTCAGAAAACTAGGGATAGGAGGAAATATATGAAAAATCTACCATTAACCTTCTACTTGATGGTGAAAGACTGAAAGCTTTCCTCCTATAATCAGGAACAAGACAAGGATGCCTGCTGTCACCAGTGTCATTCAACATTCTACTGGAAGTTCTAATTAGAGTAATTAGATCTCCACCCCTCCCAAAAAGTAAAAGGCGTCCATATTGAAAAGGAAGAAGTATAAATTTCCCTATTTGTAGATGGATATGATCTCATATATAGAGATTCTTGAAAAATCTATAAAAAGCTGCTAGAGCTGTAAAAAGAATTCAACAAAATTTCAAGGTATAAGATCAGTACACAAAAATCAGTAGTGTTTCTATACATTGGTAATGAACAATCTGAAGAGGAAATCAAGAAAACAATTTCATTTATAATAGCAACTAAAAAAATCAAATATTTAGGAATAAATTTAACCAAGGATGTAAAGGACTCATACATGGAAAACTAAAAAGAAGATATACAAATGGCCAAAAAGCACATGAAAAGATGTTCAACATTATTTACCATTAGGGAAATGCAATTCAAAACTGCAAGATACTATTTCACATCCAGTAAATGGCTGCAATTAAAAAACAGACAAACAACAACAAAAAAGTAGCAACTGTTGAGAATATGTGTAGAAATAGGAACACTTTATTCATTGTTGGTGGGAAGATAGTTTGGCAGTTCCTCAGAAAATTAAGTATAGAATTACCATATGACCTGGCAATCCCATTTCTAGGTAATGACCTAAAAGAATTGCAAGCAGGGACTTGAACAGATACTTGCACACTGATGTTCATGGCATTATTCATAGTTCCCAAATAATGGAAGCAACCTAAGTGTCCAGCAACAGATTACTGGATAAACTAAATTGATATAGATACACAATGGAATTTATTCAGCTCTATAAAGGAATGAAGTTCTGATACATGTGACAACATAAATGAACCTTGGAGATGTGTTGAATGAAATAAACCAGAATCTAAAAGGACAAATATTGTACGAGCTCACTGATTTGAAATAATTAGAACAAGCACATTCATAGAGTCAGAAACTAGAATAAGATTACCAGGGCTGGGGTGACGATGGAGAACAGAGAGTTAATGATTAATTGGTACAGAGTTTCTAGTTGGGATGACGGAAAAGTTTCTGTACAGGATGGTAATGATGGTAGCACAACATTGTAAATACAATGAATATTATGTTATATGAAGGTTCTTTGGGTAATGAGGCACAAATACAGATAGGCAGCCAGCTGAAAATATATATGAGAGGACTTTCTTTGTTCTTAAATCGAACAGCCTGGAAAAGGAGAGGGAAGAATGAGAAAGGCGAAGAAGCCTTGTCTTACCTAACCTAGGATCTTGTGAGAATCTGTGGAGGAGCCAGGGAGGAGCACATGTGGGTCCCAGGTTCTTGCCTTTATTGTAACCCAGAGGGAAGAGGTAGGATTTTCACTCTGATACCAGGGATTGGAAGTTTCAAACTATACAGTGTGAAAAGCAGAAGTGACTAGGTCCATTGAAGAAGCTGAGGGCAACTTCTTATCATCCAAACCTTATGGGAGAAACTGCCCTGCTGGGAGAAACTGCCATGTGGTACAAAAGGGTGGAAGCTGGAAGGACCTTTCAGCAGAAGATATGGCAGGAGCCTTTATTATCCCAAGCCATATATTGATGCACACCTTGCTAATTGCAGATATGCCCAAGGTAGAGCTAACGGGGGTGGTCACATAGAAGGGAAACTTATCACTAGGCCAGGCAAGATGATGAGGCACTACATATAATTTCTTTATACTATTACAGTGAACACCAATGAATTAAATACTTGGAAGTATATAAAATGGGATATTTTAGGTTGTATAAATGTTACTAGAATAAAAAGTTTTAAAAACTCTTAAGACTATACAACACAGTGAATCCTTTAGTTAACTATAAACTATAGTTAACAATACAATTATGATAATATTATTTATTCAGTGTTATAAAGGTACTATAGAAATGTGAAGTGTTAATAATAGGAAAAAACTGTGCATTAGGGGGTACATGGGAGCTCTGTATTTTTTGCATGATTTTTCTGTAAATGCACAACTTCTCTAGTAAATACATTAGTAACACCAGAAACTTAAAATAGGGAGAAATTTAACAAAAAATGTGGAAGACCTAAAGAAAACCTGGATGAATCTCCAGATTAAAAAAAAATCACATGGGTAGCCTCCCTAAGGAAATAGACACTATTTGAATCTTTGATATAATGTATATCCTTTGTACCATATTATTGCTCATGAGCGGTGAACAGAAATTAAAGCAACCTTAAATTTAAATTCAGCCTAAGTTATTACCACTCTTTTCCCTGATCGGCCTTTAGCTCTGGATTAGTTAATTTCCTCTCCCTGATTTTTTCATAGTTGGCTGTGCCTTATTATAAATATATCACTGCCATGTTTAGGCCTTCTGTAACACCCAATCTAAAGTAGTCATTTAATCATTTTGTCACATCATTCTATTTTAATATTCAGCATGGTGTTTATACATTTCTGTTTTTTTTTTTTTGGGGGGGGGGTTGGTTTGTTCAAATGTTTAGCCATTTATCCACCTTCTACCCACTGACTCATCCATTCATCACCCATCCATCCACTCACCCACTCACCCACTCATCCATTCATGCACCCACCCATCCAGTCATCCATCCATCCATTCATCCATCTGTACACTCTCCTTCTCTAGAATGAAATCGCCAACAAACAGACCTTGCCTGTCTTGTTCGTAGCTGAATCCCTAGTGCCTAAAACAGTGCAAAAAATCAGGATTCAGGAAATATTTGAATGAAAGAATGAATTTCTTCTTTCAACATGTGATTTAAATTGCTTAATACTTTTACCTTCTTGAGATACTTAAAAGCATCAATGATGCTACTGTGACATCCTCTTTATTGGGGATTCTAGAACTAAAGACCGAGTCATGGTATGTGCTTCCATCCCATGCAATGACTAAATTAACTTGTTGAATCTAGTTCTATTACATGGACAAAAATTCATATTCTGTGAGGAATTTTCTCAAATAAGCTTCCCTATACACTAATATTAAACTAAATTAAGGGATAAAATTTTAAGATTATTTTAATTAGAAATGAAGTAGTTTTATAAGAGTTGAGAAAGGAAGTGGATGCCTTTGTTTTATAACTGATACTATATGTGATAAGGAACTGTTCAGTAATCCATTCAAAACCATCATTGCAATGACTTGTTTTGTGTCTCAGTTAATGTTCATCCTAGCCAGAATGGTCTTTGGCACTACTATGAAAGAAGTGCTCCTAGGTCTTTTATCTACTTGGTACCAGTTTTGTACGTTGGGTGTGTGCCAGCCACTACCCTCAGTGAAAGGAATCCAAAGATATTCAAATAAGACACTCAAGGATTTCATAATACAGCAGGAAGACCAACATCATGATATATAATGTTATGTGTTTTCTTTGTGCTATGAGTAAAATTCTGTGTCATAGTAGATGAGGAAAGATAAATCTGTTTAGGGGCTTTGCCAAAGTCTTCACGTGGAAATGTTTGTTTTAACAATATCCTCATATTTGTAATAAGTCACCTGAGGAAAAAACTGGGGACTCTTAAATCTTTGTGGGCAAAATAAATGTATGTCTAACAGTGGAATTTTACAGAGTTGATAATCAATGGGACATATACTTTGGTAGTTATAAAATCTTTCCCAGTGCCTTTCCCTTCATAAGAGCCAGCTTCAGATATTGTCAGGTCCTTGTAACTTCCTGGTGATGTTAGCTATCTTCCCTATCCATGTGATTGGTCTTGCTTTTACTCTGAGGTTACTGAAGAAACATAGTAATTCTTTTATATTTTTTTAATGGTCACCTAATACATAAGACATTAGGTTGCAGAGAAATGCACGTGAGATCAAAATGGTCAACCCAGAGGCTTCAATATTAACAAACTACAAAGGAGAGTTAGTAATGTTCTGTATTTCACATTTTTGTATTTTTGAGGTCATCCCTGAACCAAAATCGAAATTTCTTGGGACCCAGAAAAAGAGCCTCATTATGGAAAGAGAAGAGAAAAACAAAAGAAGAAAATACAATTGCAGAGTAAAATTTACTGTTTTCATTTGAGAGCCTGCATACACTGAAGACCAGGATGCTATGAGAGCAATACCTTGCCATTCTCATTTATCTCAATTTATTCTTAAAACTATTCCTCTCTTGTTGTTAGACCTAGCAGGCTGCTTGAAGAGCTATTATTGTGTTCTGACCTTGGAAGCAAAGGATGCATTTTGTGCCTTAGTGCAATATTTACTCCATTTAGTTGACAACCACAGATGATTTAGTGCCAATTACTGCTTTAAGAGCTCTTCATGTCACTTAATTCTCATACAATTCAGTACTATTATCATTCCAATTTTACAGATTAGAAAACTGAAGCACAGAGAGGTTAAATAACTTGTTCAAGGTCACCCAGTGGTCTGCTCCAGAGCCAATGATTTCAATCACCTAGCTTCATTGCCTCTCAGTGCTCTACTCATTTAAATCTACTTGAGTTATACTGGTTTAATGGACTGCAAATAGTAATTTGAGATAGTGACAATTTTTGACTTTTTGTTCAGCATTGAGAAATATTTAAATACAGTAAGATTAATATTTATAAATTTTCACATACTATGGCTCCAGAGCTTTCTGGATATAATGTATTTTCTTTAAATACAAATTACCTGAGCTGACAAAAGCCCCGGAAATTCTTAACTTATGCAAAAATCTCTTTTAAATTCCACCAATTCTGTGCTTGCAATTTTACAGATTGAATAATTTTGACCCATAATTTGGGAGTCCTAATTGGCTACCAGCTGACCCTTCTGAACAATTTTACTTATTCTTTAAGATGGGTATATGTGTGTGCTATGATATATGTGGCTATGATATATGTGGCTATGAGATGCATGAGCAGAGTTGTACATGTAGTTTTGACTGAATGCTCATCAATATTCTCAAAGCAAAGTGAATGTAGGTGTGCTTATTTTTGTATCTCTTTTCTACTCCCTCTGGATATAGATGATAGATACATAGACACTTCAAAGATTCTACATTGGGTTGGCAAATTAGCACTACAGATTTCACTGTCACCTGACTGTAGTTCCTGATTTTCTCCAGTGGAGAATGTAGTTCAGAGAAAGAATTTACCTATGTCTGCCCAGTAGTGAGGTGAAATCCTTTCTTATTTCAATCAATTCTGATATTTTTCTGGTATCATTGGAAATACATGTGTATTGTGGGAACTAAACCTGGAGCTCCATCCACCCGGTCTCAGTTTTAAGTCTCAGAACTGTCCTGCTTCACCTCCCTAAGGTGTCTTTATGCTATCTGACACAAAAATATTATGTGACTTGGGGAAATGAGGTGACCAAAGGGGTGGATATAGCTTGTGATATAGCTGATAGCTGAAGACTTTACTTCATCTAATAATTAAATTCTACTGGATTACTTATAAAATTCCTATATGCTTGCTAGGTTATCAAACCATTGGTAAATTCTCAAACATGAATTTCACAGCGAGCTATGTGCTTAATGCTTTGGAGAATAATTAAAGGTTTGCTTTTCCTAAGCCCTGTTCTTCACCTGTGCTTTTGAGCCAAGTCATTTCAACATTATTTCAATTCAGTCTTGAAGGAAGAATTTTATTAATGAGTGTGTGTGTATGGGGGGGAAGGGTGCAATTCATGGAGCCGCAGAAGATGATTCAGTACAATAGTCAGTAATTCACATTTGGAACACCTGCCAACACATGAAATAAATTAGGTAAAAAAAAGCATTTTCCCCCAGAAAAAAACCGTTTTCTGAAGTGGCTTTTTTTCAGTATTCAAGGTAGAATAACTTTTCAATATGGTAATAAACAGAGCTGCAAGTAAGCATTAGATATATTTTCTGACTAAATATCTAGCTTTTTTTAACATGGTGACTTTTTTTTCCAGTTAGTATTAGTTTAGGATGCTAGTGAAAAGGATTTTAAAACTGCTTTCAATAATGGGTATATATTTTTTAAAAAGCTCCCAATTTAATTGCTTTATTTATAAGCTTTTTCTTCTCTTTATCCACCTCCGCAAGCAAGTGACTAAGTTGTTTGGGCAGTTGACTTCCCAAACTAATGCAGTTTGACTAGTGCAGGAAATGGGCCAAAGGGTCTGATATGGAGGAAATGGAAAGTCCTAAATTTATCATTTTGGCATATCAGGGGCAAGTCCCTTGGTACTTGGGGAGTAGAAGGACATGAAAAGGTCATTCCTTCCAGTCTGAACGATTGTGGGAAGAAAGGAGACAGAAGGAAAAGAAGTGGATCAGGGTTCAGTACTCTCTTCTCACCTCCTCCAGTGCCCTGAACACCAACTAGTGCAGTGGCTTAAAAAATATCCAGGTATGTACAGAAGAACCAAGAATACCAGGCTGCTAGCACACATCTCCAGGGATGCTAAAGAGGCTATAATACAAGGCAATGCTATATTTGCTGCCACTCTCAACAATAAATGGTGTTGGCCTCCAAATATCCAAAGCTTTGTCCCAAGGAATGAGGAACAGCAGAAACACAATGGATAATACCTGGCAGGTAGATTTGGAGAAAATGATCTAATAAAGACATCAATAGCAAATGAAGTAACTGAGGCTCTGAGTAGAGTGAGTAGATCTCATTTGGATAATTGAATTTTCATTCAGAAATGCAGATTCATGTTGCATTGAGCCACCAATATAGGTACACAAAGCCATTTTATTTATTAATTTGGTCAGTCAGGTTTTCCTGATGATAATTTTCTCTGAAGGAGCCATTTAACATTTTAGGGGTGCTTTTATTTGCTGCCGTGGGCTACAGTTTGTTCTGCTACAGTGGTAATTAACTAAATGGTACACCAGTGGACTACGGAAATGAATGCACCTCTGAAGTATCCAAAGTACTATTGAATTACTAAGAGAAGAACATGTGTTTGTAATATTATGTTAGAATAGAAATCTTAGAATTGTTTTCCTGTCATATCAAAGCTCATTTTATTGCTAATAGACTTTGAGAGGGTAGTACTGGTAAAAGTGGTCAGTGCCTGGGAATACTGAAGCAACAGGCCATAGGAGTAGGTCTCTGCAGCGTTGTCCAAGAGATGTAGAGGTAGTGAGCAGAAGAAGATCTTTGTATGTTTGCAGGGGATTTCACAGAGGATGACAGGGCATTATCCATGGGGACTCGGGTTAAAGATTAGGGCTCCAGTTCTCAGAAATTCTTAAGAAAAAAAAATCTCAGTGTCACAGGAAGTGGGACACTGGGCAATAAGGAACTAAGACATGGTATCAAAAAACCCAGTTATTATAATAATACTAAAGCCTCTTTTTTATATTTTAGAATAAAGGTCAGAATGGAATCAAGATAAAAGCTCAGAAAGTCAGCAGACTTCCCACATTTTCCCCAAATAAAGTTGTATAGTTGTATAGGTGAAATCTAGTATGCCAGTTTTTCAAAGTTAAAGGAATTTGGGAACAAGGGGTCAAGAAGTTCAATATATTGCCTTGCAGAATATCCTTTTCTTCTTCTTTCATCCATTCTATAGCATTATCAGATGAACATTAAATTATTTTCCCCTGGCTCAGAAAGTATTTTGTTTTCCTTGATTTTTATAAAGATTAACTTTGTAAAAGATGAATTCTTGCTTAGGAATATATGGGTTTGGAATAGCTACCAAAATAAAATGCATGTACCTTTTGATTCAGTAAGTTCACTGTAATAGGAAAAAAACAAAAGTGGGTGTGTACACACACACGCATACACATATTTATATAAGTATATACTTATATATGCATACAGTACTTTTTTTCATCTGGAATGAAATCAAGAAACTATTAGAATGCTTATTTTTCTGGAGAGAGAATGGTAAGGTAGAATAGAGTGTGCCTTTCTCTCTTAATCTTGTATCTCTGTCTTTTGAATTTTTAACCTTTTTAAAAAGCCAACAAGTCGTTATCTGAGCAAAGGGATTATGGATGTAATTATTTTTTAGCCTGTATTCTTGTCTCTCTTTGTCTCTGTCTTTGCCTCTCTCTCTCTCCACATATATTTACAAAGCCCTAATAAATATTATTTTTCTCCTAGTATACAAAACATTTTCTCATAAAGATTAACTTTATATTAGATGATGAATCTTCACTTTGCAGAATAAGAGTTTGTTTTCATAAATCAAGCATATGGGAAAAACTGTACCAATCTTAATATTGCTGTAAGAAGTACACTGTATTACCAGGCATTTTTGCTGTATTTTATATCTGAAAATATACAACTATGCATTTGTTTATTAAACTGTCAGTTGGCTTGGGTCCTGGATTTTATATATCTCTAAGGTCTATAAATATGGAAAATCCTAGAATTGTTTTAGAATATATAAAATGCTTTCCACTTAAATTGGTCTGTTATGTAAGTTTTATCTATATTTATAGTCATGACCTTATATTGCCCATAGAAATAGGGAAGAAAAAAGCAAGACTAAGGCAGCTGCATTCATATTTTTGGTGAATGTTCACATAGAAAGCAAATATAGCCACTTTTGCCTTGAGTCTCAGGCGCCAAGTTGATATCAGTAATTTAGGGCTATTATCAGACTACAATGTCCTCATCATGACTGGTCTGCAGAGCCCAGCAGGTCTTCTCAGTTCTACATTTTCAGAGGCTGAACTCTGCTCCAAAGGGGTAGTTTTGCCTTGGCCATAGACGCACAATGCGGGTGTTACCGTACATGACCACTTTTCCCGGGGATAATGGCACAGCTGGGCTGACAATTGGACTTAGAATGATGTCAGATTTATTTTGCTGCCAGTAATACTGGAAGGCCAGAAAATACTTTGTGTAGATGATAGAATAGTAATGTATATTTTACTGTTATATAGCACTTGGTTGCAAAAATCTTACAATGCTTTTCCAAGTGTTGATTAAGCTTACCAACCTTTCTCTTCGGCTGGTAAGTGTTATCATTTTAAGGAATTTTTATACCAATATGCAGACTTGGATGATTACACTATGGTTAAATGATAAAGCTGAATACAAAAACCAAAAACAAATATTTGGCTTTTTATCAGCAAATAATGAGGTGGCAAGGTAGCATGCCTCCACATTATGGTGATGTTACATTTTCAGCTACTGGAGAGCAGGGACTGTTTTTCTGTTTTCTCAAAACTTGATTTTCCTCTTATGAGTGGGATGCTTTTAAATGCCTTTCTGTGTACCTTCCACATTCTCTTTCTTGGCAGATGCATACTAGCTCACACATTAAATAGGCCACATGAAAAAATGTGATATAACAGTGCTTCCATGACAGTAGAAGGTATTGTTCTTGCATGTCAGTGCAGTGCCTTTTGAAGGTAAAAAAATGGAGTTCCACCTTTACATAGCATATAAAATGAGATAGTACTTCTGAAATATCCTTAGAATTTTAGTATTTATAGTACCAAAAAAGGGTTTTGTTATAATATTTTCACTAATATCATAGTCTTTTCTATTGGACCATATCAAAGTTCCCAAAATAAACGGGCTTACTTTTCATACATAGTAGCTCAGCCTTTTAAAATGTACTAGTGAGAAGCAGACTTGGCCCAATGGATAGGGCGTCCGCCTACCACATAGGAGGTCCGCGGTTCAAACCCTGGGCCTCCTTGACCCGTGTGGAGCTGGCCCATGCGCAGTGCTGATGCACGCAAGGAGTGCCCTGCCACGCAGGGGTGTCCCCGCATAGGGGAGCCCCACGCGCAAGGAGTGCGCCCCATAAGGAGAGCTGCCCAGCGCAAAAGATTAAGTGCAGCCTGCCCAGGAATGCTGTCACACGCACGGAGAGCTGACACAACAAGATGACGCAACAAAAAGAGACACAGATTTCCGTGCCGCTGACAACAGAAGTGGACAAAAAGAAGAACACACAGCAAATGGACACAGAGAACAGACAACAGGGGTGGGGGTGGGGGGGAAGGGGAGAGAAATAAATAAAAATAAATCTTTAAAAAAAATAAATAAATAAAATGTACTAGTTTTTTTTTTTCTAGTTCATAGGCATTCCTTGCACATATAATTTGTAGATTTGAGTCTAGGAATCTTTTCTATGCAAAAATATTAATTTTCAATGTCAGTAATTTTATATATATCTGGTATCCATGCACATAATTTATATACCAGTTGTATGTAATTATTAACATAAATGGAATAATTTTTCTGAATTAGAGCTAGTCTATAAATACAACCCATTCTGATATCCTAAAATAAAATAACTGTGAAATACTGGCAATTTGTCCAAAATTTTAGTTGTATTTTAATTCTTGAATGTCATAACATTCAAAAAAGAATTTTATTTAATTTATATTTCAAAAACTAAAGCATCTTATAGAGAAGTGGTAAACTTACCAATTTTAAGACATTTTCTTTTCATGACTATTTACAATGGGAGTTTGAACAGATATAGATTTGCATTACATATTAAGCCAGAGACAAAGGATGTTTTCAGAGGTAAAATAAAATACCCCATCAATTCTACTGTACCCCCTTAGTCAGAGAGTTTCTTAATATATTCTGACTTTGAGCCTTCTAAAAATTGTTCAAAGAATTAAAGAAAGCATCTGTAAACAGATCAAAGTCTTAGAAATCCCATAATGTTTATTTGGGAAAATTAATACTTTTCTCAGAGATTTGCCTTTGAATTAATAAAAGATTTCTATTGGGACAAAGGTTTAAGCTTTGGGAAGCGGACTTGGCCCAATGGATAGGCGTCTGCCTACCACATGGGAGGTCCGGGGTTCAAACCCTGGGTTCTCCTTGACCCGTGTGGAGCTGGCCCATGCACAATGCTGATGCGGGCAAGGAGCGCCCTGCTGCGCATGGGTGTCCCCCGCGTAGGGGAGCCCCACATTCAAGGAGTGCGCCCCGTAAGGAGAGCTGCCCAGCGCGAAAGGAAGTGCAACCTGCCCAGGAATGGCACCACACACACGGAGAGCTGACACAACAAGATGACACAACAAAAAGAAAAACACAGATTCCCAGTGCCGCTGATAAGGATAGAAGTGGTCACAGAAGAACACACAGCGAATGGACACAGAGAGCAGCCAACTGGGGATGGGGGGCGGGAAGGGGAGAGAAATAAATAAATAAATCTTTAAAAAAAAAAAGTTTATGCATTCAGTTATTTCTGATCTTTTAAGTTCTGTACCATAATAGTATTTGTTTTATAAACAGTGATTACAACATAATTTACCCCCTTATTTTCACATTCACTAAAATGTGGATTTGCATTTGGGTTTTTAACTTTTTAGAATTTTTAATTGAATTTGAATATGAACTATTATAAATAACCATAATATCAAAATTTAAAAATCACATTAATACTCTAGCTTAGTTTTTAAGTATACCCCCAAATCTGCAAATATATAATTTTGTTAATTCATATTTTTATTAAAACCGATTATTGCCAGCTAGTCATATCAAAGCATCCCAAGATTAGCTCTCATCTCTGGTCCTACCTAAGAAGAATTATTTGAAAGTACCCTGTCTGCTTTCCCTACCCCTACAGATAGAAAACTTAGGAAATTGAGTTTCTGTTGAATCTCTAGTTTTTCTGAAATGGGAAATACATGGATACTGATGGACAGACCACTATGCACAAAACAGAATAATCAATAAAGCCATGAATGTTTTTATTCTGGATTTAGTCCATCTCTGATGGCCATTTGGGTTAGGTACCCATCCATGGGCAGATCTTCTGAGGTGGAAGTTGCCATTTGAACCCTATGGCTGGAATGAGTATTTATTAGAAGTGGAGTGCTGAGACAAGACCATGTCTACAATAAATAGGTACCTTTTAATGTGCTCTTACATGTATGGTATAGGGCTTGCACTATCCTGGGCACTTAATATCCATTCCCTCTGAAAATGAGAAAAACAAATGTGAAAGTTGCTGATCAAGGAATATCTGATATATCAGTTAACTAAAGTTATGTGTGCAGGTGGCAAAGTTTCAATTATGTCTTGCTGTACAGGGTTTGGTGAAATCAGAGTCACTTATGTAGTTTACCATAAACCATGGCCCACCAAACAGTATGTCTCATCACTGAGAAATGATGTTTCTGTTAAATCCTAAGAATGTTTGTTTCTGAATAGTCACTCATATTGTGCTTTGATGCCTGGAGAGATCCAGTGCTGACCGAGTGGGCTTGGTGCTGTGTATCCTAGTTTGGAGCCCTCTTATAATTCTAAGACTTCTTATGGCATTTTACTGTTTTACTTCCATGTCAGATTTCACAAATGTGATTCATACAAGCATGCACATACAAATGCACATATAAGTTCTGTGTTTCATTTGAAGGAAAACCGGGAAAACAATTGTACATTTTGAAATCTTTTCCTACTATATAAATAAATAGCTGCACCGACAATACTGCATGCCCATAGAAATTATATGTAACTGTGAAAAACTCGAGTCTTAGGATGTTTTATCTTGGAGCTGTATTTTAATTTCTACCTATGTAAATATATTAAAGAAATTACATAATAGATTTTTAAAATCTACAATCTAGTGATACATGTCATGTTTACTCATGTAAATCCTCCACTTTAATAGGAATATAACTTATTATATTGGGCTAGGGTGAGAGTTGGAATATTAGTTTTTAAACTCTTCCATTTACTTTTTGAAAAGGATTTAATTAAACACATTCATTCCTCTGCAGTTGCACTTACCAAACCTACACAGTTTCATGGCTGCTGTTGGTTCTATTCAGGAGCTATGACAAAGAAACATTACACAGAGAAAAAAAGATGTACGTGCTTCTTCAAAACTTTGTTGTGAGAGAGAGACAGAATTTCGGGTTAGATAGGGTCAGTTAGGTTTTTATGCTATGGTTGTTACAAAAATAAAAATTTTTCTGAGTTAAGTTTTAACGTAGGGATTTCTCAACCCCTACTTGTGCCTCTGGTAAGAAACTTAGAAACTTACTTTTTAAAAAAAAGACCAACAAGCTGGATGAAGAATCATGCTCCCAAATGTAAAGGTTAAGACATTTTGTGAGATAAATGAAATGAACAAAACTGAACCATGATGGAGAGGCTGAGCCTAATTGTAGGACTGTACAAGAACAATCCAAGATGTTTTTTGTTTATATTTAGTGTAAATACAGCAAGGACAACAAAATAACATCTTTTCTCATGTCAAAGCAATAGATAAACTTTTATCACAGTAGCTAACAGACTTTTTCACCTGCCTTTAGACATTTTAGTCCCAACACTCCCAGAGGGAGACGTTCTGCTTCATGCTGCTCATGTCACACAATTGTCATCACTGCTGTAGGCCTGTTGGACTGGGTGTTCTGTCTTTCTGAACTTTTAGTTTTGTCCTGCTGTCTCTTCTTGTCCACCCCACAATGCTCAGCCACAGTTATCCAGTAAGAAACAGGGACAGGGCTGTTTGTACCACAAGTTGGAGTTTTGCTTGGAGGTCACTTCTTGCCTGGTGCTTGTTATATGTTCCCTATTGCTGCCTCCAAGTTTCAATTAATACTCATTATTTTTTCTTCTCATGAAGAGAGTGAGACATATCTCTGCAATCATTTTGGTATCTACTCCCAACTTCTGAAGGCAATTGAGCTTTGACTCTTCCTTCTTCCTCCTAGGATGATTCTTCTCTGTAGTCTCACCCTAGTAAGATTTCCTGCACTGGGTTTGCAGATTGAGCAATTTCTTTCTTGAGGTCTTCAGTATGTTAGAGGAAGCTTATGCCACCTTACAAATAAAGAACTTTTCTTAGATTACTTTTTTTTTTCCTTGATTTTTTTAATGTAGGAATACTTGTTGGAAATATGACCAAAAGCTAGAGGGAGTCTTCTGCTATATATGTTTCAAACTTTTCCTAGTGTTGTGGTAATTAGAATATTATCATTCCTTTCTATTGTCTATATGCATTATTGTTTTACTTGCCTCTCTTTCAGGGGATTTCCTTCCAAAAGCAAACATAAATTTCTAAAAAATGAAATTGCCTAAAAATTCAGTTAAATATGTAGTGCAATCATTGTTTATTTCCTGGAAGCACAAATAATGTGGCAGTTATGTTGTACTGTGAGAAAATTCTTAGTAATGAATTTGTTAGGAAAAAACATCCAAGCTCCACTTCAAGAATGATGGCTTCTGAACCGTGGTTTATAATTCCAGAATAGGATATGGAAGCATATTATATAGTAGCCTGGCAATATTAGCTTAGCATTCTGCTATGGTCAAAATAGTTCAACAAATTTGAGGTTACATTGGGAAGTACATTAGAAAAAAATATATAAAATATTGTCCTTCCCTCTTGTAAAAATATGGTGTGCTTATACTTTAAATACTATGCAAACTTTCATTGACCACATGGTTGGAAAAGATATAGGATAGTCTTAATGAGCCAGTGAACTAAAGTTAAATTTAATTAAATAGGTGCCTGCATAGAACCTATTATGTTGTAGTTGCTTTTCAGAACACAAAAATGAAGGTGACACAATCCCTGAAATTCAGGAGTTCTAACTTTGAAAGCAAACACATAAATCATATTACCATAAAAGAAAATGGAATATTAAAAGAGCAATAAAAGGAAACTAGAAATTAATTATTTTAGAGATAAAGGAAATATTTAATAAGTGACAAAAGAAACAAGCAAAACTGAAATAAATTCCTAAATCAGAAAAAAATAGTTTTTTTTTACCCTGGAAAGTTGAAAGCTGAAAAGGAAAATGGAATAAAAGGAGGATATGACTGAAGACTAATAACCCATGTCCATTATTTGAGTTTTGGAAAAGGCATACATGAGTCAATAAAAAGGAACCCTGCTTTACTTCTTGCATGATGTCTGTGAAACTTATTCTACCAATATGTGGAGGAATATAAATATATAATTGGATCAAAAGAAACTTGAACTATTTATTATTAGATTTTAATTATTTGTAAGGAAAATTGAGTCATTTGTGTGATTGTGGCTGATCTTTACGATTTTAATCAATGCTTTTGGTGAGTGGGGAAAATATAATTACCTTACTATTTGAAAACATGTATGTCCATTGGTGTCACTGCACAAACCTGGTCAGGGCTGCTTATGAAAGGTAAACTCTCATGTGAGCTAGGAATTATGTTCAGTCAAGAGGCTCTATTTTCATTATTCTAGAAATAAAGGGAAAAGTATGAAATTAGAACCACCTTTCTTTTTTTCCTTTCTATTGCTATGTTTGATCACCTTACAGAGTCACCCATCTTCACTTAATAGTCTTTATACTACATTCTTTGTACTTCTAGACTTATCCTCTCTCTGCTGCCCAACCTCCCATTCTCATAATTTCCCAGAACCCTATCACCTTGAAAACAAACTTAACCTCCTGAAAGGAGACCTCCTGAAAGGAGACCCCCTATATCTCTTTTCCAGTACCTGAGAATGGCTCTCTTTCATCACCATTTGGAGTGGAATCTGCCCATGTTCCCAAACTTCAGGTATCATAGGTGTCAGCAGTGGTAACAGGTACTCATTCACCTTGTTCTGCCATGTAAAAATCCTTCTTCCTCTGAAGCTCATCACTTTTGACTATTCTATCCATTATCTTGAGCTAGGCAAAACTTGGCAAGGTTAGAAGACTGCATAATGATGAGCTGGCCTTAGTTTAAGGTTTCTTTCAATTTGGCCTACCGCCAAACTGGCAGACAGACTACAGAGGATACAAGCCAGGTTGCAGCTACAACTGAGTGGGTGCAGACTTCCAGTGTTTCCCTTTTCCTCTTTGCAGGTACCCAGAATTTCAAGGTCAGAGTAGCAAGCATGGACTGCATAATCCACTGGATCCAGAGGAGTCTTTATGTGAATTGACAGGAAAGTGGCTACGCTCTTTTCACAAAAGAAATTTGTGATGTTACAGAATAATATACTTTCCTGTTTTATTTATCACTCATCATTTTGCCAGCCTGAAGTGAAAATCACCATGGGTTACCCCAGCCCATCTTCATTGTGGTAAATCATCAGCCTAATTAACATTTGTCCATATTTGTCAATGATTCTGGAATCAAATAATAGACTTTCCATTCGAGTTCAGCCATCAGGTGAATGACTTTTGTGTACATGTGGGCCACCCTGTCCACCATGTTGCTTCAAAATTCTTTTACGTACTCAACTCTGGCAACCTTTGTCCCACTGCTCCCAAGCAATCTTCTCATATTGGGTAGTTGGTGTGTTATAGTACAAAGAGTATATGCTTGGGAATTAAATGGATGAGAGTTTAAATCTCAGCTAATTCATTATTGGTTACTTCATCTATAAAAATGATTAGAATTAAATGAGATGATATATGTAAAGTGCAAATTAAAGTGTCTATGGCTGCTCAAACATGCAAGTTTTAATTCATTCTCCTTCACATGGCTATATTTTATGTCTTATTCTTGCATAGAATTTTTGGTCTTTAAAATATTGAACTCTAATTTCTGCTTTACTTATCATAGCCTTTTATCCTTTGCGTTTACTTGCTGTGTTTATTCCTTTAATTCACTTAAAGTGTCAATCACCTGATTCTTTCATTTTTTTTCCCATTCCAGTTCAGCCATCAAGTGAATGACTTCTCTTTATTAATCCCATATTTTACTTACCTTATCCTCTGTTGGGCATAATTCCCAGACATTCCACTTCTTTCACTCCTTTACTCCTCCCACTCCTTTATCCCTTTGTGCTTCTAAACACTGGCACTGTAAAATTTCAGCTTTTAATCAGTTCATTCATTTATCTTCTATGTTATTTCACCTGCATTGTTACCTCCGCCAATTAGTGATCAATAACTCTACCTAGAGAATATTATGTCATGTATTTTATATGTCCTTTATCAGTTTCTTTGTCCTTTCTCTCAAACCTTTACTAACC
The DNA here is from genome assembly GCF_030445035.2 of Dasypus novemcinctus. Taxonomy (NCBI): domain Eukaryota; kingdom Metazoa; phylum Chordata; class Mammalia; order Cingulata; family Dasypodidae; genus Dasypus; species Dasypus novemcinctus. The sequence continues at coordinate 76,155,826 of NC_080678.1, read as the reverse complement.
AGTTCAAGTCTTAATTACATCCCTCCCATTTTACATTGATCTTGCCAAATATTAGTAGAGGGAAAGATGATTAATCACAAACTCACTCAATTCCTTCCATATCTCCATACACATGTTATATCCTAGAATTACCTCTTTTTTCCCCATCTCTCTAGAAATAGGATCTTTTTTCTTATGCAGGGTTGAATATATGTGTGTAGTGAAGTTCTCTTTTTCCTGTCTTTCCTGTCTTTCTTGATACCAAGACACATGTAACTGTTGGGTTTCTACTCTTGGATGTCACAGATGCTGCAACATGCCAAGATTAGCAGATGATCTCCATTTTGTTACTTCAATCCTAATATTACTTTTATATTATCCTCTCATTTAATGATTTGTGATATACTTACTAGCCCAGGTCAAAATCTAGGACTAATATTAGACTCCTATCTTTTTCTCAAATGCTACATCCTGTTGGCCAATTGATCTACTATCTTAAATTTTTCTCTATCCTCTTTTCTCCTTTCCTGTTCCTGTTGCCTTAGATCAGAACCTCATTACATCTTGACCAAATAATGGAAAATAACTTTCTGTTTTCTTCCTTTAGTCTCATTTCCTTTTAATAATTGCTATCTACATTTTCCAGAACATTCTTTCTGAAGTGGAAATATGAATATGATATTCCTACTTGAAACTAATCTGTATTTCCTATTGCCTTGAAGATAAAGTTGAAAGTCTTTCTCCTGATGTAATGCCTTTGTGATTTGGTTCAGCCTCTCATCAATTGCATCTCACCTCACCTCTTCCTTTTTTAACCTATGTTACAGCCACAGGTTAACCTATGTGTATAATGCTTTTACACGTCTCCATGTTTTGATGCACATGTTTTTCCTTCTGCCTAGGATAATTTGGGGTTATTTTAATAATTTTTGAGCACTTTCTATATGCTTGACTCTGTGCTAGGTCCTCTATTATAAACTAGGAATGCAGAAATTTCTGAAACAGATCATGGACCATTGGGAGGGACAGATACATAGACTGATGAATGGGAGGTTTTGTATAGTTTCATTGGAACAGGTACTGTGCCTCCTTTGTTTAGCAGTGCCCACCAACACCAAACATAATGACTGCTACAGGTTACCTGCTCAAAAATATAAAATTTTAAGTAGTAATAACAAATAATAATAATAGCTATCACTTATATAGTTCTTTATTTTTGTCATGCATTATTATATGTGATTTATATATGTCACTTTAATCACCAAAACAACCCTATTAGATACAATCTATTATTATCCCCATTTTACAGATGAGGAAATGGAAATATATAGAGGCTAAGTTACTTGAATAAATTGTGTCATATTAAACACATCCTCAGGATACAATGAAGGTATAAAATAAGAGCACCTTACCCAACCCACTTGGCTAAACAGTCTTCCTAGAGCAAGGGTTCTTAACAAGGGGACTGTGAGTTTGAATTGAAATTCAAAAACGCATTATCCTTGTGCGGACATGTTGATGTGGGTGTGATGTATTTATTAAATAATACATAATGTGGACTTAGTAAGGGGTCTGTGGTTTTCACCTGACTAGCAAAGGGGCCCATGGGACTAAAAAAGGTTAAGAACCCCTGTCCTAGAGCATTTCGGATAAAGGAAAAGGCATGGAATAGGAGAATATATTCCAAGTTAGTGAGAAAAGATGATGAGTGATAAATGATGTCCAGAATTATTGTAAGTATAAGCATAGGAAGGTAAAAGTAGAATTATGTATTTTTAATTTTTCTAACTGCTCCATATCCTGCATGCCTTATCATTATGGTTGCCTCCTCCTTAATTTATTTCTCTACCCTTTTACATGACCTCCAAACCCTAGACTTGTCCCAAATCACCAGGTATAAATGCAATGCAAATAGAGGGAGAAATAGCATCCAATGTTTCTATTCCTGCCTTTGCTTCCATTTGTATGTGATGATGGTGTAGGAGATCATCTACAATATGCTTGTTGGTACACATCCTTGGCCAGGACACATTGATTCTTCAAACTCAGGTGACAATATCAAACTCCTTTTTAGTTCCCATTTCCATGCTCAGCATAGCCATTATGCTAAGGTGGATTGGTCTAGAAAAGCTTCCAGCATAATTCACATAATATATACTGATACAGGATCTCCTCAACAGTCTTAGGTCCTTGTAATGAGTGCATTTTTTTTCAGCCTTACCACTCTTTATCTACTATAGGTCCATTCCATAATATTTATCTAATTTTACATCTTGATGATTATTGTCTGGAGTCTTAGTCCTTCTCACCTAGAGGGACTTTCCTATGTGAATTTATTCATTACTTTGTCATTGGCCAGCTTTACCTATATGGTGTCAGGGACAGTCAGCAAAAATTGTGTTCTACCCATTCCCCACTCCCCTGATGTTGAGTGCCATTTCCCTCTCCTCCCTCTTGTTGGTCCAGATCATGAAGTGCTTTGTCATCCAGGCTCATCAGATTGGTGGGGAACTACTAAAGGGCTTAATACACAGTGAAAATCTGGTCAAAATTTAGAAAGATACTGTCTTAGTGGTGGGAGTATAATTATAGAGTGGCAGCACTGAGGCAAGAACACCACTTAGAAGGCTATTACAGTCTTTAGGGGGGAGGTTGTGGGAGCTTGAATGAAAATGGTGATAATGAATGGCAGGGTGGATTTGGGAGACTTTCTCTCTCATATGCATCTAATTCCCGTTAGTCCTTCAGACTCAGTTTCTACACTGTATCCTCCAGAAAACTTTCCATGGTAGGCCCTCCAAACTGAAAAAAATGTCACCTCCCATTCTAATAGCACAGTGTGCATAGCTCTGTAATGGCACTATAACCTAGTTGTATAGTTTAGATCAGCTTAATTGTCTTCCACACCACTTTATGGGTTTCTTGAAAGTCGATACCATGCATCTTCATCTTTGTCCCTGGTGCCAATGTAGCTTATGTGCTAGTGGGTGTGCAGTGGCTAAGTTGTAAAATCCCCTGTATTGTTCCCAGGGTATATTAAATCCAATATTTCAGGAAAGGTCATGTTACTGCCATTCAGGGAATTCCAAACAAAAAGAAAATTTTCATGCCCAAAAAGAAATCTTATTCACCATATCCTTGGAGAGAGCACCAGAAAGGATAGTCTGGAAGACATGACTGCTCCATTGTGATACAGCAAGGAGTATCTGGATCAGAGGAAAAACTGTAGGGTCATATAAGCAGATCAAAATCTTCTCCAGTTTATTAAGTGAAGTCAACATTTCCAAAGCATTAAAACAAAGTTTGTGTAATAACAATATTTAAATTGGAAAAGAATCATCAGAATGGGACACTGTAAGGGGCCCAGGACTGAATAGAGATTGTAGTACCTGAAGAACACAGGTATCAGAATTGTGTGGCTTACTTACTAAAAGGAAGTTTTCTGGAGCCCATGTTGATCTTCTGTATCACAGTCTCTGAGATTGTGGTTCTGGAATTAGAATTTTAGGAAACATCTCTGTGCACATTCATGTTCAAGAAGCATTACCACACCTCTAGCCAAGAGGTGAAGATTTCTTGGCCCACTATTAAGGAGGATCTAGAAGACAACATCAGAACCTCTTTAAGTTGTCTTAATGGTTCGTGTGTTATATTTAAAGTTAATGCCTAGCACATTCTCTGTAGTCTAAATTTCAGAGCCTGGGGGAAGTTCTTTTTCAAGAAATTCTTGGACATCTTGAGTCAGATAACCTAAATATGCTTATATATGGGACCTGACTGACTCTTATGAACAGTATTCATTTTTCAGAATGGACATTATCAGCTAGGAAGCACCCCTTGAAGATTGGTCCTTAAGATTGCTCGTTGATCTAATTATGGGTGGGTGTTATTGCAATACCACAGTGATTGGTTGAAGACAGTGATCAGTAAATGCTCCCTAAATGGATGGATGAGATTGGGTCTTAAGCAGAGGTTTTCTAATCTTATAATATTGAAATATTCCATTCAGCATCTTCCTTTCTATTGTATTTCCACAAGAGTGGTTAGGAAGTAAACGAATGTCTAAAATCTGTGAAATTCAATATACAGTAAATTTTAAGTGCTCTTTTTATTGTCAAATCCTAGGTTTGAAGGTTCTTCTCAGCTCTATAGAACTAATGATTCAAATCTAGTTATTGTGTTCATTTCAAAGCCTCTTATATAAACATGTGGTTTAATATGTATCTGATGTTTAACCTCAGGTTGTATTTGATTTAATTCACAATTTTTGTGTGTGGTTAACAAGCCACAGTGTCAAGAAAGTTGGTCATTTAAAAGTATATGACTAGAGATAATTAACAGTTCAATTGTAGTCATTTCTGGATTTGGGATACTTTTTAACTTGAATTAGGGGAAGAAGTAAATTTAGCAAGCAAAATGGTAACACTTGAAATGAAATAGTTAATGTTCCAATGCAATTAGGATGGCAAACACCTCTTATTAGTTTCTTATATAATGAAAGTGGTTCCATTTAAGAAATCTGAAATTTTTTATTATGAAGTACTGTCACAGGCGCAGTACAGAGCAAGTGCTGTGTAGAGATTAAAACAAAATGTCATAGTCCCTTCCATCACAGAGGTGACAGTCCAAAGAAGATAGAGTGGTTTTATCAAACGGTTATAAATGAGTGAGCAGTCTAATTTTCAGAGTTCTTTTTTTCTCCCTTATATTTTCATACTTTAATAATCGATATGGTCAGATATTTTAAAATTACGTACATTTTTAATTTACCCTTTTTTTCATGATCATCCCAGTTGTAACTTGTATTAATTTAATCAATTTTCCATTTAAATGGAAAAAGGGGGGAAAAAGCCTCAATATTAGATGTAGTCATTTTACCAAGAATTGAGTAATTGTTTTTCCTTTTCTTTTAATTTTAAAGAAATATTAAAAGTTTGAGGCATTAATTTTGTTTTCAAAATTGGTGTTTTTGAAAAAAAATACTTTGAGTGCACAACATCTATTTATTTTTATGGTGGACATCTTCTGGGGTAAGCATTACATAGAGAATATTGATTTCTACCAGACTTAATACCCAAACCTTTGCCAAAGTAATACAGAGGAAAAAAATTGAGAAAGTTAAGCCTTTGATTATTTTTAAATGTTGTCATGGGGTAAAGCTGTTAAAGAAAAAAAAGCAAATATTCCTATCCCAGGCTACTCTAAAATATAATACTGCACGATGCAGGCCACCAGTGCTTGTGATGGTGAAAATTGCAGGTGGTCTACTAGTTTTGTTGACTCAGCAGGGAACAACATTTTTAGATAATTCTAAAAAAGATCAGTACATTTTGGAATTATTGTTTCCAAATTGGGAACTCTAGTGATGAAGCAAATTACTCTTAAGGGTAGGAATAGAATGGATTTGATTTTAGGGAAACTGTACATCCTTGCTGAATCATCCCTTTTTCTCATCCTACATAAATATTAAGCGCTCATGAGTGTGCTTTCTGTATTTTGAGAGAACACTAAGCAAATTTTAGACACTATGTCTATGTGTACCAGCTGTGAGGATAATCTATATGGTTCTAGATAAACATATAGGACAGAATATAATACGTATTATAGACAGAAGTAAACCTTACTAAAATAATTATATTGTTTGTGAATGGCAGTTGCTTGGCTGATTTTTCTTTGTATGACTTTATAGTATCAGAGAGGACCCACAATATTCAGGTATCTATATATAGTAAGTCTGTAGGATTGGAATAAGCTCAGAGTAGATGTTAAAAATCAGTTTGGAAGGCTGTTACAGTAGTCAAAATGAGGGATGATGTTCATATGGACCTGACTGGGACATAGAGGTTGAAATCTGAGTAGATAAATATTTAGAAGGTTCAACCTAGATATTTTTCCTTTTGTCTCTTGTTTTATTTTTTATTTTTCATTTTTTTAACAAATCAATTTTATTGATACATATTAATAAAGCATAAATCAATCCAAAGTGTACAATGGTATTCGGTATAATCACATAGTTGTGCCTTTATCACTTCAGTCATTTTTAAAGCATTTTCCTTATTCCAATAATAATAATAATGATAGTAAACCAACCAAACAAGAAAAACTTACTTCTCAATCTCTGTGCTTTCCCTGCCAAACAGAACTGCTATTCTATTTCCAGGTTAAATTTAGATTTTTATAAGACTTCGTGATTAATTCGATATAAAGGGGATGAGGGAGAGGAAGAGTATAAAAGGATTCTTAAGTTTTGAGTTTGAACAACTGGTTAATGTCATTTTCTCAGTGGGGGATGTATTAAGGGAAGTATGGGTAGTAGTACTATGAAGCAATGAGTGTGAATGATTCAGCACAAACTCTTTTTTATGTATATGTGTACATACTGAGTTGGTAATAATAGCTCAGTCAGAGAATGGGGGAAATGTTTATTATTTGTTATAGAGATAATGTTAAAAAGGTAAATATGGATGCAATTATGTCTTAAGGAGACACTAAAAAAGAACTGGACTGAACTTAGTACAGTTGCACCTTGCTGGGGCTCTTGATGATTCTCCATGCAATGTCAGTTCAGACTGAATATCCCAGATGTTTTCTTTTGCTGCTGATGGCCAGATCATAGCCCTGACTGTGGGAGTGGGATTTTCTTGAAGGACTGAATATTCCCATTCTTAATCATCCTAGTGTGAGTTCATATCTTAGTGTGAGAGGGAAATTAAGATCCTCTCTTAATTAGATCCTGGGATAATAATGCTCATTTTATATAAGCAAAGGTGATTGGTAAAGCACAAGCCTGGTTCTCTCAAGTCAAAAAGAACTTTGGAAACCATTGTATTATTTATGGATTGAATTATTGTTTTCATCAGCATTTAACATGCAGTGTATGGTAAGTCAATAAGTATAATTAATGTGTATTCAGTTAAAATCTAAATACAAATATGTAAAATATAAAAAGAAATAGAGAAAAGAATTATCCATTAGCTCATGAACAGTAAAGAAATAATCAGGAATGAATGCATAATTATTTCTGGCTTCTGTCAGGCAGAAAATATATGCTGAAGTTATGTCAAGAGAACTGATGGAATCCAGAAGGGAATTCTACTAAAGAGAAAAAACTGACTTCCTCTCCCTAACAGAAGAAGAAACAAAACCAAATATATAAAGAGTACCTCACTGGTTCCCCAATTTACTTGGTTTTCATTATCTGGTCTCCCAGAACACTTATTTAGCTGAATCATCCAGCAATACACGGAGAGTTTTACTGTTAACCATTTTTGACGAAGATGAATTTATCCCAGGATATATGTGTCTCTATGGGAGGTTTGGTCTACAATATTTCACTGAACCACACCTCCAAGTAGAGTTTATTCAGCACATTTCAGTTCATTGAAGAAATGGCTGGCATGAAGGTTATCTTTGAAATGGAAACTAAGTAATAATTATAATTCTTGTATTTTTGCAAATGATTTTGCCTGTTTTTGTCCAGTCCATCTATCATTCTGTAGCCATTGTCAAAGATTCTTCACTAGTTTTAACCTCTCATGAAAGATACATAATAGTATTTCTTTTCTTCTTTATAATATCCTTCACTATGAAAGACACTTTTGTTTTTTTAGTCTGAAAGGTATTATAGGATGTGATTAATTTATAGGAAAGATGCCTCCTATTCAGAGATTAGGTTCAAAAGTGTCAGAAAGAGAAAAAGCAAGTTAAAATTACTCTTAAAAATATAATATATTGGAGATCAACATACTACGTCTTGATAAGGTCAATGTAGCCAGTTTTCCTTCCAGCACTCTTTGAGCATCAGAAGTAGACTTACTTTCAAGGATCTGTATGAGAATGCATAACATTAAATACCAGGATCACTTCAGCAAGACTAGTAGTTCATATCCTGGGTATACTGGGACCTCCACGCTCATGTAGGCACAGCAGATTAACATTTCTCCTTTCACACTTTGATCAGGCTTTACAAATTGGCAGAATTTTGGGTACTGTTGTTCTCTTCTTAACTTATATAATTGAAATTTTATAAGTTACATGTGTTTTGATGCACTTCAGATTTGGTTCTATTTGGTTAATCTTTCTCTATAATATTTTATAGGTGGAGATACTTATATAGTCTGGAGAATAGATTTATAGTCAAGTAATAAAATTTTAACATTTATAGATATAGTTTTGGGAAATGACGTATACTTATTTCATGATGTCTTGGCTTTAGGGGCACTAAAACATTTTGAAAGAACATTAAATGCTAATGACTTAATATTGTTTTTTTAAAAAAGGGGGACCCTAAGATATTGGGAAATGAACTGTTTTTTTCTAGGCCTTATCTCTCACTAAATTGTAATAAGAATAATTGAGACAAATATAGCCATACTTGGGTCACTGAAATCGTATTTAAATTTTATTCATTGTCAGTGGGAAAATATAACTTCCTGAGCTTTTTTTTTAACCTCATAGGACTTTCAATCATGGATCATATATTTTCCTTACTATGATGTGTCATCTCAGCCAGGTAATTGTGCCCAGTTGTTTGATCAAGCAAGCACTGGGCTAATTGTTAGTATAAGGACATTTATGGGATTTACTCATCAGTGAGCAGAGATGGCTGATTACATCTATGATCAATGAAGGAGATTGTCATCAGCTTTGAGTGTTGTTTTATCCGATCAGTTGAATACCTTAAAAGGGGAAGTGATTTCAGCATTCAGAGAGAATTTCTCGGCTCGTCTTTGGACAGCTAAACATCTCCCAGAAACTCGTCAAGAACCTTCATTGGACTTTCATCGGAGCCCCTGGTTTGTGGCCTGCCTGCGGAACCTGAACTTGTGCGTCCCCACTGTCAAGTGAGAGAATCTTTTAAAATCTCGTACTATTTACAGATATGTCCTGTTGATTCTGTTGCCTACAGAACCCTGACTAATATACTTACATAATAAATAGTCCTACTGAAAAACTATATAAAATATTTCCAAAATAAAATTAGTAATATTCATTTCTTATCTACCGTGTAAAGTAAACAAGCAAATATGACAATCAATGTTTTCTTCTATTGCTCGTAATTCAACTTGCTTCTTTTAAAGCACTGCAGTTCCAGCAGAGTGCTGGTCATTGATTCACCTGGATTAACTTGATAAATGATTTTGCCTAAGCCTTTTGTCTGAGAGACCTATTCAGATCTTTTAGATATAAATTTGTCACTGCCCCCTTAGCTACTAATGCCAATATTATTGGTGATAATCTTTGGTTTGTATGTTAGTATATGTCACAGTAAAAATATTTTAAAAGTGTCTTATTGGCAATTCACTTTATCTGACTGTGTAATTATATGAATGACACTTTGCATTTAATATGAGTCATGATTAGTCTGCTATTAAGTTTTGAAATGATTGAAATTAGTTATCTTGGTTTGGAATATGAACTTTCAATAGCTTAATACACTGGCGAAAATATATAATAATAATTTCTGTTATTTTGGTAGCCTTTACTATGAAATCCAGAACACTGAATGGATTGATTTTCTGCAGACTATAGATGCTCCTTGACATAGTCAGTCAGTTCACCATGAACTAGTTCTGATGATAAATTATGCACTGTTAGAGATTGAGTACTGCCCCCATTAAAGACATATTCAAATCTTAGCCCCCAGTCCTGTGGGTATGAACCCACTGGTAAATAGGATCTTTGAATTTATTATTACTTAGGTGAGGCCAAACTAAATGAGGTTGGCCCTTAACTCCTTATGATTGGGGTTCTTATAAGAAGATGGCTGGGCAGGACTAGAAATTAGAAGAGGAGAAAGAGAAAGAGATTGCCACATGATGGGGACAGAGATTGAGCCACCACCAGATTGTGAAAGATTTTGGAGAAAACATGGCTTGATGATACCTTGATATCGGACTTCTAGCCTTCAAAATTGGGAAACAATGAATTGCTGTTTCAGTCAATCAGTTTGTGGTATTTGTCATAGAAATATTGGCAAATTAAGTTATGCATCCTTGGCAAGAGATTAGAAATTGGTTATTTTCCATTGAGAAATAAACCGAGAAATGGATTTCTGCATTATATCCTCATGTGGATTTTTTTAATAGGTTGAAGGGAGTGTTGATATAGAATATTCCACATTAATTTATATAGTACATACATACACACACAGGACTGGCTTCCATTTATCATAATTAAGTATATTAATTAAACCATAAATTTGCATAACACTTAATAATTTCATTTTAAATTTGAAACATTGTGGCAATTTGGGAATTGTAATGAATAACTCTACAGTCTACTTATTTAACACATCTTGCCAGAAATCTGAACATTTCTAGCTCATTTCTTATTTTTAGAGCAATGATTCTCAACCTTTAGCATATATCAGAATCACCCTGAAGTTAAAACACAGATTTCTGGGCTTCATCCCCAGAGTTATTGTCCTAAGAGGTATGCAGTGGAACCTAAGTATTTGTATTTCTAATGAGTTCTTAGGCGATGCTGTTCTAGAGTCTACATTTTGAAAATCCATGCTTTAGAGATATGAGGGCAAAGCATACTTTTCTCAGTTTTAAAGATGTGGTTCTAAAGATGGAGACACACACACTTGTCTATGAATTTACATGTGCTTGTATGCATATAATTCACAGCAGAACTGATGCTAGAATCAGTTCCTCCCTTCTTGTCCTCAGGACTGTGCCTACTAACCTTAAAACAAATAGCATATTGTAATGTTGGGAACAATATGCTCTAAAATATTTAACAGGATTGCCAAGGCAGAAAAAAGAAAGCATTCTAATAAGTTAAATTATCCGATTAATTGGAAATTACAAAGCAGGTGATTTTTGGTTACCTCCCTTGCCGTTGAAAATTTTTCTGAAGTATGTAATATGCTTTTCTTTTTTAGTAAGTACACCATCTTATAAAACTTTACTTTCTCTTAGAAAATTGAGAATATTCTACTGTTCCAAGTTGTAACTTCAAGATGGATTTTCCTTGTCTATGATTGTAGATTTAGAAGTGGGGATGAATTAAGGAAAAACTGTTTAGATATCTGGTAGTATTTTGTTGTTGTTGCCATTAATGATTTCTGACACAAGCTTTTTGTTATTGAAAAATAAAATAAAATTATATAATGGTTCTTATTAATTGGAGCTGTTAATTTAATTGCATTATGCTACAGTGGTGAAATAACCTACATAGAATAGAGATTAATTAACTGGGGGTTCATGGGAATAATTTTTTCCAGCACTAGCACCTATCAAGTAGTATGTACTCAATAAATATTTGCTAAACAAATTAAATGCAGAGACTTGGTGCTTGGAACTGTAGCTTACCAGTTTTTTTGAGGAAGGCTGGGAAAGGAGGGAAGCTTTTTGCCTACTTATAATTTCAGTCTCTATGCTTGGTTCATTAGAATGCATGATGCCTTCCCACTGATTTACAAGAGTGCATCTTTATTACGTATGGGCTGCACATCCTCTGATACACTTAAGAGCTGAGCCTTTCCAAATTGTATTTAATGGTCTAGATTTGGGGTTAAAACTAGACTGGAATACACTAATGCCTACCATTGCCGACACTGCATCATCCCTGTTTTTCTTCCCTCTTTTAGAATAACAACAAACAACAATCAATTTATCTTGGTGGCAGTGCTTACTTTTTATTAATGTGGATTTTTTAAAAAAGGGCTGTACAACTCTGACACATTAGATTGGAATATTGCTGACACTATATCCTGAATATGTCTTCATCAGACTAGTGCTCGTGTAACTCACAGTACCTTTTCCTGTTACTGAAAAATCCCTTTCAGCCAAAGGAGTACTAAAATCCTAAGCAAGAAGGGATCTGTTTTTCCATTTTGGCTTGCAAAGACAGACTTTAAAAATAGCAGTTTTACTGTGAAAGCATGGAATGTAGACAGTCAAATTATGTAAAAAATGTACCTTTATTTTAATATGTAGCATTTATTATTTTATTAGATATGAGCAAAATATATTCATTGACACTGAAAACCAGATTGCATTAAAAAGAAAGCAGTGGAATATTGAATTCCATTCCTGGGGAGTCCTGCTTAAATCTCTAATAGATCAGCAAGATTCCCTGGAGTACTTGGGCAGTGCCTAGCAGAGGAGAACAGACCATTACGCCAGGCCCCTGATACTGATGATTGTACTTATGAACCTTTGCTTGTGAAATTGAAATTTAGCCTAGTATTATATATTGCCTAAGAGTTGCCTCCTGAAAGCCTCCTTGATGCTCAAATGTGGCCTCTCTACAAGCCAAGCTCAGCATATAGATTCACTACCTTCCCCTGGAATGGGACATGATTCCACAGGAAGAGCCTGTCTGGCACAGAGAGATTATTACCAAGCGGCCACTAGTGATATATCTGGAAAAAGACCTTGACCAAAAGGGGGAAATATTATATACAAATTAGTTTTTATGGCTAAGATATTTCAGAGTGAGTTGAAATATCTTAGCCAGGTTATTCCAAAGTTTATGCTGATGCATGTCTCCGTAGGATCTCATTGACTGCCACAGTAAATAGTGCCTCAAACAGCGGGCTCCCAAGGACTCTGGAGACATCTAGATACTATAAGCAGGACAAACAACTTAGGAACTTGGCACCCTGTCAGTGGGATTTACTTTGGAATTTATGCTCCTCAGTTTAACAGAGTTAGACTACACATGGCTTTTCTGCCCCTTTTATTCGAACCTATAATTAGCGCTATACTTGTTAAATATATGTCCCAGGGACTTAAATCTTCAGTCTCTTCATGTGCTGGTTAAGCCTTGAATCTCAGCAGAGTTGCAACACCTACTCTTCAGTTCATTGGAGTCATCCAGAACTACTAACAAAAGGATGGTGATGGACAACACCTATCCCAAAAGAACAGAGAATCTACAACTGCCAGTAAGACAGTTTCATCCATCTGCCCCATGGGTTCTAAGGCCCCTCTCAATCAGAAACAGAGTGGGTATAACTGTCCCCAAATCCTCAAGATTGATGTATGACCTATGGACTAAAGTAGACTTATTATTATTCTATTATAGACTTTCTATTATTCTAGTAATGGAAGAAGTTATATCATTGATATAGAGGCAGTGGTCAACAGAGGTTCTGAGGAGAGGGAAAGGGAGAGGGAAGAATAGGTATAATGTGGGGACATTTTTGGGACTTTGGAATTGTCATGCATGACATTGCAATGATGAATACAGGCCATTATACATTTTTTCAAAACCTATAAGTTGTATGGGGCAAAATGTAAACTATAATGTAAACTATAGTTCATAGTTAGTAGCAATGCTTCAATATGTGTCAATCAATTGTAACAAAAGTACCACACTAATGAAAGACGTTAATGTGGGAAAGTGTGAGAGGAGGAGGGAGGGAATTCCTTATAATTTATGTAATCTAAAGCTTCTTTAAAAATGAAAAAAAAAAAGAAAGCAAATGGCCTTTGCAAAATAATGGTTACCTTCTCCTCCTTATCTATGCACATAGTAATCAGTTTTGTAAATTAAAACAAAAGAGACTTTTACTCTTTTGACTAAATTCAGCATGCATTTGGTATACTTTACCTCATTTTTGCTAACGTTCTTTCTTCTGTCTTTACTTCATAATTTATTTTTAATTTTGTCCCATTGAAAATTTTGTTATCTTAAACCCATCCTTGCATAAGACAGAGTGAAAACTAAAATTAACCCCCCCCAAGAAAATTAAAACATGTTCTTTATCCAAGTAGTCTATACTCTATTATAGTATATAATATAGTATATATAATTCATAATATATAGTGTATATAATATAATATAGTATAGTATAGTATAAAAATAGAATAATAGTATAATATATACTTGTCCATATCAAATGGCTGACTACATTTAGTTTTTTATATATAGCCTCTGCCTGAGTATCTTCCCCTTAGGAATTTCTTCAGCATGCTATATATCGCTCTTTTGTGGGCTCTTAACTGATAGCCTAGAAAATGCCCTCCTCCTTTTATACTCTCCCTTCTCCGTGCTAATAGGAAATTGCTAATGGGTTAGCCCAATGTGGCTTTTCAGCTGTATTTTATTTGCCTTGAAGAGTGTTGGCTCAACAATATTATACAAAAATTGAATTAATTTCCAATATTTGAAAATTAGAGATTTCCTATAAAAATTCAGATTTTGGCTTCTCTAGAAATACTGGAAGAAGTGGACCTATATCACTGTTTGGCAACAATCTTCTGGAGCCCAGTGGTGATTGCCTTTTTCAGATGGATCAAGGGTTCTGTCATTCACCTCCATCCCTACTACTCCCTATTGTATTGCAGACACTGAGGCTGCTGATGAAGTGCCATTTGTCTTAGCACTTACCTTGTTTTTGTTTTTCTTTCTACTCTCAGCACCTGCCTGCAATTCTAGACACCTGAGATTATGACTGCTTAGCCCTTGCTACCTATTGGAACTTACTTGTCAGAAAAGTACCCATTCAGTACCATCCATACTGTGAGTTATTGTAAACTGCTCTACAATGTGCTCTGTTCCAAATACAATACTTTTCAACTGAAATCCTTTGTCTTGGAGGCATTATTTTAGAGGAATGAATCTAATGGTTAAGAATTTCAGGTCCCATGATCTTCTCAGGACATATTTTGGGACTAACAGTCTCTTTGGATGCTATTGCCTCACTCGTGCAGTGGGTCATCTTCGTCATTCTTTACAGTCTTGACACCCCCTGATTCCCTATCAAGTTGTCTCTCTTCATGATTTACTCTGGTGTCTCTTAATCACTGCCTACTCAGAGTTTCTGTTCTTTCCACACACTTCTTACAGAGCTGGTCTACCATGATGTTGAACTTAAGGATGAGCAAACCGCATAAGCACTTACATTTAAACAGTGTTGACAAAATTGGCCAAAATTTCATCAGTTGATCAAAACAATATCTATTATTTGGAAGATGGTTTTAAATGTTGTGTTATGGCAGAACGAACAAATTGAGAGAGTTAACTCTTTAAGGTCAAGAAATTGAGAATAGGGAGGAAAGGCTTACATTGTTCAGGGTTATTGTTCAGGGTGGTAAAATTGAAGGACCTTGAGAGAATTTCTTTCTGAAACGTTTAATATCTCAGTTCTTTGAAAGCTAGCAGGAAATGACTACCAACAATAAGTAAGCATCATTTGTGCCTCAAAGGTATAATACCATGACTCAATGCCGCATCAGTCCTTTATCTGTAGAGTTAACAACTAAAATGAATTCTCTATGTTTAGGAAAGACTTATATACATTATAAAATAAAGATAACTTTTCTTTGCACAGTAAAGGAATCCTATCAGCTTGTGTTTTCCATAGTATTCATCAAGAGAATGGGCAATAAAAAAGATAGTAAGTAGAATCTTTCTGTTCTCTTTTCTCTTTTTTAGCTCTCATTGTCATGCAGGAGGGTGAGTCTTTTATTTTCTGGATTGTGCTCAATTTTCTTGACTTCTCCATTTGGAGATGGGGAAGTTCTTTGGTTTTTGGAGGTTTTTCAAATGCCAAGTAGCTTCATATGAAGTACAGAGTATTTTAAGATCCAGAGGCCATAGTACAGAAGAATATTAACACTAATTTAAGGTACTCTTCTTCCCCATAACTAGATGTTTTACTTTGAAGGGTCTATGTATATATTCAAGTCACATATGTGCATATTGCTTTTCCAGAATAAGATTTTATGGCCTGAAACAGTGTGGTCAAATAAGATGGTGGCCTTCCATTATAGGGATATAAAATAAAAAAATATTTGGTCAACCTAACATGAATTGCTCACTTGATTGAGTAAAGAAATATAATATAAAATGAATTATGCAAGTAAAAAAAGTCATTTCATAGTAATTGGCTGACATTTAAACACTAGAATCAAGTAAAAGTCCACTAATTTATTTGTAATTGTGAACAAAATTTTGAATAAAAAAGCAGATCTAACTTCTCTTTGTAATTCAGTACAAAACTCTGGAGCCCTGTAAAGTGTTCTTTCAGTTTTAGATCTGATTCAGATCTTTTGGTTTTACCACGATAAATCTCTTTATCTAGGGAGCGAAGACATGTGAAAATGTTATTATTTTTATTAATGCAATTTGGATGTTTTAAGGGAAAATATGTCATGATTTGCATTGGTGATATCACTATTTTCTGCCTGTATAGGGAACCTAAGGGGAGACGTACTTTCAATATTTTATTATTGAGGAAAATTCAGAAATATTCTTTAAAAATATGATGTAAATGCTGATGCTGAAAAATACCAACATGATTGATAGACTATTTACACTTGATCAATTGCTAATTAATTCTCATTCACCACTAACTTTCTTTTGCTAAAATTATTCTTAAATCACACTGATAAATATCCTAAAGCTACCGGAAAAGAGCTAGAAGGAAACATTTAGAGAACTGTCACAGCTCTGATATGTGGATTTTATTTTTCATGTGGTCAGCCCCCAAAGTTTTAATATCATTAATAAATATTTGAGGTTTTCATTTTTCATAATAAGTCTTTGACTCTATTCATGAGTGTTTTTTTTTAAGTGTTTTTTTCTCTGTGGCTTTTAAAATGGTGCCAATAGAATTTATAGCTCAAATGTTTAAAGTATGTTTCCACTTTACATTGAGATTCTGAGAGTCTATGAATTCCTATGAGACTGTGAATGTGTTATTCTAGATGTGCAGATCTGAAATTTGCAGATGGGCATGTACAGAGAGTAGAGCTGCTTGACCAAATCTCCAAAAAATATTCTGACTTCCAGTGCTTTACATACATCTCCAAACTGTCAATCGATTTACTAATTGATTATTTTATGGAGCTGAGTTAGAGATAGCTTGATGTTCATGTTTGCATTAGTATTCGGCTTTTTAAAATTATGTGTCCCCTCCACTCCCTGCAAGAAAAGATAAATGGTAACAGATAGATTATGGTTGTTTGGTTTTAGACATGCACACACACACACACATACACACACATAGAAACTTTTTTATTAACTTTAAGTTATGTTAAAGTTATGATGAAATCAAAGGCATATATATTTATATGTGATTTATGTGGACACTTCATAAGAGGGGAGACATAGTTTTCTAAGTTCTATTAGCTAGGCTTCAAGTTTTATTTGTCCTTTACATTCTTATCATTACTGCTATGCCTTAGATAAAACAGACACTCAAACTTTTGCATGAGAGCATTATAACTGACACTATTGTAATTCAAGTTTTCCTAGGTTGTACAATAATGAAATAACTATTATGGTGGGTTGCAGTGGGGGAGAATATAGGGGTACTCATACTTTTACTGAATGTGGTTATGCTAACTTTCTTGTGCAAAGGAATTACTTTTAGTTTTCCTAATGCCTTGAGAGCTCCAGTTTTGGAAAATTAACCTGTAAGAGGCAATGCTAGTGAATCCTTTAGATTAGAGCAAGGCCGAGGTGGGGAAAAGATGTCTTTTTTAGCTTTATTCACATCTGAGAGGCAACTTGGAAATCCAGTGGGTAGATGCTGGAGAGAGTGGAAACTATTTAGAAAATTATCAGATAAAGCTTGAAATAATCACAGTGTAGGTTTTGGGAATCACACCCCCTAATAGTATGATTTTATAGAACAGGGCTCTGGTGTGTAAAAATTTTCAGCAATACTTGTTGATGTAGATAATTATTTATTTTTTTGCATTATTTTTTATTTTTGCCATTGAGTTTCCTTTTTCATGAAGAGCTAGTTTTACTGGACAGATGTCTTCTTAGATTTGCCCACTCTTGCCTGAAATCCAGTAACTATTTCAATAGCTATTAGCATATTAAGAAACTTGGGTAATTCCATCCACTTCACATTAATGGCTCTTGTTGATTATTTACTGTAATATGTTAAGTAATTGCTCTTCAGTGGTTCAAGAAAAGCAGTCATTTACCAGTCTTGATTGCTAGAAGTATCTTTGAAGTCATCCAAATAAGCTTCCATATTATTCACAACTCTTCTGATTCATCAATAAATATATTAAACACCTGTGCTAGCACTGATCCCTGAGGCACCTTATTATTAACCTAATTGCACAGCTTAATGATATTTCATTTAACCTTGATTTTACCAGCAAACGTTTTCAAAGGAAGACATTTTCAAATTTTCAAACCAAGACATTTTCATGCCAAGACTTTACCTTTTATCCTGTGGTTGCTATGGCTCTGTAATTTAATTTGCATATTTTTAAAAATTCTGAATGAGAGATCAGTAGACATTGATTCTCCTTAAAAGTTCAAACAAGAAAAGAGTTATACACTTTTGTCTCTGAGTTGTTTGCACTGAATTTCTATTTATTTACCCACTCTTTATTATTTGCTTTTATCAACTATTTTCAAAATGTTAGATTGTGGAACCAGTAATCATAGTAGCATAGTTTGGGGCACAATTCTGTTTTTGTAATCTCTGTAATCTCAACTTAACTCCTCAATAGTATTTTCATTGCTAACCAGTACTTTCATCAAATGGGATTCAGGAAAGGAAAAGGGGATTGGAATTCATGTTAACTACTTTTCTATCCACTAGTGAAACCAGTACTAGTGAAAAATGAGGTTTATAATTTTTGGTTTTACTTGAGTTTATAGAGTATAGTTTTATCTAATGGGGTGGCACTAGAAGAGGCACTAAAGATTACATGGTTAAATTCCCTCAGTTTCCAGAAAAAGAGCCAGAAGTGGGAGCAGGTGTAGCTCAGTAGCTGAGCGTCTACTTCACATATATGAGGTCCTTGTTTCAACCCCCAGTACCTCCAAAAACAAAAAACGAAACAAAACAAAAACAAACAAAATAAACCAGAGGCCCAAATTGGTGAGTTGACCTTGATTAAGGTCAAAACATCAGAGTCAATGCTGCCTTTCACTCTGCTGCTGTCTGGTTAGTGTTTTAATCATCATTTCCTCCACTACGGGTAATTAAAAATTTCTGACTCATTTTTCCTGAATTTTACATAAATTCCTTTTGAGTTTCTTTTAGACAATTATCTATATCTAATTTAGCTTTTTAAAAATCTTCAGCATTGCCTTGAATATTGTAAGTTCTCAATAAATATACATTGAATATGTGAATAAATCTAGAAGCATACTGTGTACCTAGCTGACTTGATACACACAAGCACATGAAATAATGACTATTTACATCATTTAAAAATGTTTTTCATTTATCTTATCATCTACATCAGTCATGAAAATAAGATCTTATATACATATATATTGCTTTCTAAATTTGATTTCAACAGGTGGTTAGGCTTTAGGATACTCAGATTTATTTGATCTGGTTGTACTAAATTGTTTAATGATATTACCTGTTTATTTCATTTCTATCAACCTTATCTAATATTACTTGTTCTCAGGCTCTCAAATTCCTTCATTGATTTTTGAGCTATTTTTGAGAATATAGAGAAAGAAGTCTACAATGAGAAGGGCTCTTCCTAAGCAGCTCAAGGTCCCCAGCACCCTGCCTCACAGAGGAGGCATTACCAAGGAAGCTTCTGTTAGCATAATTTAGATATTTATCACCTTTAATATATTTTTATAATAACAGCCCAAAAGCATTGAAATAGTATTCATCATTATTGGAAGGTCAGCTCTCAGATTAGATGGTCAAAATTATATCATGTGAATAAGACAGTCCGTGAAGAAATTTAAGCACTTGGAGGTACATTACGTATTTCAGGTTCATGAATCATCTGCTTTGGGGAAAAGTATATTTCCTGTCCCATTTTCAAATGCTGCATTTTAAGACATTTATAGTAAATTATTATACCACTATAGCAAATGAAATTAATACCACTCCGAAAGTTATACCGAGGGAATTTTTGACTAGTCTAATTAGATCTGGTTCATTGTTCTTTAACATGCTAGAAAAAAAGAGAGAGATAATTGGATAGCTGTTTAAATTTTTTTCTAAAATATGTAGGAGGCATATGAATACAGAGCAGGAATGTAAGTAAAAATAACAATAATAATTTAAATAAGCAAGCATGAATGATAAAACTGCTAGATTTGTCTATAGGTTTTTATTTGAATATTTTGACCTAGGAAGTGTCAGATGGAATTATTACAAAACAACTAAAGGAGCATCTCTAACTTTTAAAAAAAATAGAGTCCTTTTTAGCTTCTAGGATCTGAAGACTCAATTTATGCTCCTGTACCCTCCTTAATTCTGATTCCTATCATAGAATACCTAAAAAGTATTGGTAGAAATCTGTTACTAATAAAAGTAACATCTATAGCCTATTTATTGACTCTTGTCTCTGGCCCCTGATTTCCCCCATGTCCGTTCTTATAATCACCTGGCTGATCATAATTATCTTATTTGGACTGTTGACAGATTAATTGCTTCTAGGAGGCCTTTGAGTGGGATGTACTTAGGTGCTATAATCTTGAAGTTAGTCAAATATTGACCCAGATATGAAGTCTACAGTATATAGGGACAAAAATTGCTCCAAGAAGTACGTTCTAGGCTTCTTGTGTGAGAACTGTGGAGGTTCTGCGCTGACACCAACAGGCTGCTTGAGGACAGGTTATTATAGGGTTCTTAGATGCATAATGCCCTCTCTAATATAACCAAACATAAAATTTCGCTCCTTGATTAGGGCGACCCCAAGAAGCATTTTGCTCCATAGAATTCAGGCTCCAGATCCAAACCGAGATCTGAGATTTAAAAAAATAGCGGAAGGATAGTTGTATTATATTTTTCAGTGCCATAATTGTTAGCAGAAAAATGCTGGTATAAAAGAAAGAAGGTAATGTCTCTCCCATGGTACAATCTCTCCTCCTTGGCTCCCCAACATGCACATGTGCACATACACTCACACACCTCACTGAGAACCATTGCCTTGGTCATTTGCTGAGAGAGAATATCATATCTTTATATATTTATGTTTAGGGGAAAAAGCACCACTAATCCACATTTTTGCTCAATTTCATGTATCGGTTATGGGTTAGTAGCTATGTAGTTTCAATTGTATCCATATTTATTGTAAAACAAAATGTAGTAGAAGCAGGAAAAGCAAGAACATTTTAAAATCTACTGAGATTGCATAATAGATATATTTTGTTTGAACTAGTTTTACTAATTCACTTGAATTAGATTTTTTAAATTTTATTTTTATGTTGTCTAGTTTTATAAATTCATTTTTCTCTATTAAGAAGACATCACTGTTTTTACAATGATTTTGCTCTTTGAACGGAATTGAAATGTAATTCAGAGACTTAACAGAGTGTAATTCTAAAATATGAATGTGAGAACATTATATTTCAAAATTTCAACTTATTAAATATATTGGTTATGAATATTTAGTTAGTACATTGATATTTATTCATTCTTTAAGTTAAAAATTAAATTTGTGAAATAGGAGTCATGTAATAATTGAAAACAGAATTCAGAATTTTACTATACATTTTTCTAATTTACCCTTTGTTTGCATCTGATCCTCCTAGTATTTATATATTTTAAAGAATACATATGTATATGTAAGTGTATATATATATATGCATATATATTTGTGTATGTAAATGTATATTCTCTCTTACTTTAAAGAGTAATGGAACACTAGGACATTCAACTAAAGATGGAATTTGTATGCCAAGTGAGAATTGTTATATTTAAAATTTTTCTTTATTGCATGCTTCATAAACCTGGTATTTGGCTTGAGCTTAACCATAGAAATACACATGAAAAGCTACATGGGAATGAGTTCTTAAATTGTTATTGATGCAATATAATTTTATTTTCCCTTTGCATGGATTTTTTATGAACTATGAAGTTACTCATGATTCAGTTTTGGGTAAAATTTGAAAATACATGCATTTTAAATCTCCATTTGTGGGATTTTGTTTGTATTTATTCCATGGTTTAATAATATGGCACATAAAACCTACATTTTAAGTTTCAGATTTTAACTCACTTATCAGCCCTGATTCTCTGAATGTAAATGGAAGAAGACACTTTGAATAGTATCATGAAATCACAATGAGGATAGTTTTGTATGAGAAAACTTGGATGTAGTTGAAACAGTGTTGCTCATTTTTAGTTTGGGTCTGAGATTAAAAGGGAGAAGGGTAGGGAGAAAGGAAGAGGGGCTTAGGTTTGTAAGAAAGGTGGGGGATAAATGCTTGGATCATAGTTATCATGGTTTATTATCTACAAGGCATCCTTAGGTTGACTCTCAGTATTAATGATATGAGGTAAAAAAGTTATGGCCACATTTAAAACTTTAGCTTATACCAAGAAAATACTTTAAAAAAAATTATTATTAGAACTTCATTTTTAACCCATGCTAGTCTAGCTCTTTTGAAAGTACATATACTTTCATGGTCATTTTGATCGAGCATTTCAGAATATGTTCCTACTAGTGGAAAACTACCTTGAAATGTATTGCTTTGCTTAGTGATCTTTATAGCTTAAGAAAGTAGATGAGAGGAGGAATGGGCTGTGTGTTTGTATATGTGTGTATGTGTGTGTGAGAGAGAATTTGTGTGTGTATAAGTAAAATGCAAACTAAGAAGTTGAAAATATAAAGTTGAATTAAAGATAGGATACTGATAAATGGGCGTGATTCTGGAAAGAAAGATATGAAATTAGCACTCCAAAGTTAATGTAATGCCACAATTGCAAAATGGAAAATGCTTTTAGAGAATAACATTTCCATTTATTTATCCCTTTGCTTTCTCCCAAATAATTTGAGTGCTTAAAACAAAAAACATATGAAATAAGATTAATAAAAATAGGATTAGAAAGAGAAATATTTTTAAAAGAAAACCAGGACACTGCACAAAAAGGTTAACCTAATAACTATGTTATTGAATGAATCTCTAGCTCTGCCTTCCTGAGCTGTGAAGTTGAGAAGACAGGAGGTTTTACAGGGTTTTTATTTTCATTGAGGACCAAAGAACAATCATTTCCCAATGGGGAAATTTTCCCTGGCTTAAGCTCAGAAATATATTTATCTCATGTTGTTTTAGAAATTATGTTCACTAATGTGCTGGATATTTTTCTCTACATAATTGCATTAAAAGTAACGATAAGATCCCCAGATTCTTTTCATATATTGCCCTGTTGTAAAAGCTGAGGGCAGAATCCAGTATATATTTTGAATGTTATGCAGTGAAATGGAAAATACATTGAATATTTAGAAGAGATAAATTTGACTTCAGGCTTAAAAAATGAAATTTGAGGCAAAATATTCCTCTCTGCTATAAAAAAAAGGAATGAAGTGAGATGATGTCATCAACCTGGCAACATAAGATATCCCCTGGAAAAACCTCCCCAGAGATTCAGTGAATATAAGAACAAATTCTACTTCCTTAGAACTCTGGGTGATGGTAGAGACTTGAGGAGGAGTCCACAAATGCTGAACAAAAGAAAGAGAAAAATATGAGGTAGGAAACTTCTTCTTCCCAGGACTGGCTGGTCCGCCTCCTTCCTTCTCAGTGGGTCCTGCACAAAGCTTGGGAGCTCCCCAGAGGCAGCAGCCTGGGACTCTCCTACCAGGAACACAGACAACAGAGGAACTCAAGTCAGTGAGTTAGAACTCCAGACATAGTCAGGCACAAGATTCCAAGTCCACAGAGACCCAGAGAAGAGTGACTGAGGAGGGTTGCATAAAAAAGGGCACCCAGGGAGGTGGGAGGGATAATACCCGGCCAAGAGCACTCACTCAATTCAGTTATTATTGGTGGCACTCCCTAAATGCAAAATGGATTTTTTCTAGAGTGACCCACCTTCCTGGATTGACTTCATTTGCTCCCCTGGACAGGATACCCTAATGGGAGAGAAATTGGAGGCAGAAAAGCCTCACAGAGAAAAAAGGAGGTTAAACTGAACTGCTATAAGAGTGGAGGGTCCCAGAACTGAAAAGTTAAGGAAAACTGGGCATGGAGTGAGGGAGAGAATTTAAACAAATCACAGGAACTGGGGAGAAAATTCTGCACACACAAAAAATCCAAATAGAACAGATCAAGATTCCCAGGAAAGGCACAAAAAAGTGTGATCTTAATTGCACTGCATATCCAGGACAAGACTCAGATGAAGAAAATCTTATCATTTATAGTCATTCTACTCTAAGGATCAGAATAAGTTGTAAAAAGTGTCAAAGAAGAGTCTTAACACAGAGTCAAAAAAACAATGAAACCCTAGACAAGATGGAGAAAATGGCCTTCAGATATAACTCCTCAAGATAATCAGATGTCTAGATATCAGCAAAAAATTACGAGCCATAGTAAGAAACAGGAAGATATGACTAAGTCAAGAGGATCAATTATAAAATTCAGAGGAGATACAGAATTTGGAATGACTAATCAAAGATATTCAAACAAGCTAAAACAAAAACCAAAGACAAAATGACATAAGTACTGTCTTTACAGTAATAACTCTGAGTGTTAATGGACTTAACCCCCACTTAAAAGACATAGATTGGCAGAATGGGTAAAAAAAAAAGTGTTATCCAACTACATATCGTTATCAAGAGGCTCAGCTTTGATCCAGAGACACAGATAGACTGAAAGTGAAAGGTTGCATAGTCCATACAAATAGTAACCAAAAAAAAAAAAAAAAAAGAGTTGGAGTTGCTATACTGATAATTGGACAAGATAGATTCTAAGTAAAAGCTGTTGTAACAGACAAAGAATGACACTATGTATTAATAAAAGGGGCATTCCATCAAGAAATAACAATCATAAATATTTATGTACCCAACCATGGTGCCTCAAAATATATGAAGCAAACCTGGCAAAACTGAAAGGAGAAACAGACACTTCTATAATAATAATTGGAAATTTCAATACCCCACTCTCATCAATAGGTAAAATATCTAGACAGAAGATCAATAAGGAAACAGAGAACTTGAATAATGAATAATATGATAAATGTTTTAGACCTAACAGACATACAGAATACTGAAACCCCCAAAAGTAGAATATACCATCCCCTCAAGTGCACATGGATCATTCTCCAGGATAGAACACATGTTGAGGCATCAAATAAGTCTCAATAAATTTAGAAATTTAAAATCATGCAAAGCATCTTCTCTTACCATAATGGAATGAAGCTGGAAATCAATAAAAGGGAGAAAACTGGAAATGTACAACTATATGGATATTAAATAAAATGCTCTTAAAAAATCATCAGTTCAGAGAATAAATTTCAAGGGAGATCAATAAATATCTTGAGACAAATAAAAATGAGAACTCAACATATCCAAACTTATGGCATGCAGTGAAGGTAGTCCTGAGGGGTAAATTTATAGCCCTAAATGCTTACATTAAAAAAGAAGAAAGTTAAAATCACAGACCTAACTGCACACCTGGAGGATCTAAAAAAGAACAGGAAACTAACCCCATAGCAAGCACGATGAAAGAAACAACAAAGATTAGAGAAGAAATAAATGAAATTGAAAATAAAAAATAGGAAAAATTAACAAAACCAAAAGTTGATTCTTTGAAAAGATCAGTAAAATTGACAAACCCTTAGCTAGAGTGACAGAGAAAAAGAGGTAATATGCAAAAAATCAGAAATAAGAGGGGGGCATTACTATTGACCCCACAGAAATAAAAAGGATCATAAAAGGATACTATGAGAAACTGTGTGCCAACAAATTAGACAACCTAGATGAAATGGACATATTTCTAGAAAGATACAATCTACACTGGCACTATAAGAAACAGAAACCCTCAACAGACCAATTACAAGTAAAGAGATTGAATCAGTCATCAGAAACCTCCCAACAAAAACAAAAAAACCTGGGACCAGATGGATTCATAGGTGAATTTTACTGATCATTTCACAAAAAAAATTATTACCACTCCTGCTCAAACTCTTGCATAAAGTTAAAGAGGAGGGAACACTACCTAAGTCATTACATGAAGCCAATATCACCTTAATACCAAAGGCAGATAAAGATACTACAGAGAAGAAAATTACAGATCAATTATTGTTATGAAAATAGATGCAAAAATCCCCAACAAAATACTTGCAAACTGCATCCATTAAAAGAATTATGTGCCTTGATCAACTGGGTTTTATTGCTGGTTTGCTAGGTTGGTACAACATAAGAAAATCTCCACCTTAACAAAGTGAAAGGGAAAAGCATATGATCATCTCCATTAATACAAAAAAGGCATTTGACAGTATTCAGCATCCTTTCTTGAAAAATACCATGTCAAAAAATAGAAATAGAAGGAAACTTCTGTAACATGATAAAGGTCATATATGAAAAACCCACAGCTAACTCGAAGGTAAACAACTGAAAGCTTTCCCTTAAGATCTGAAACAAGAGAAGTATGCCCACTGTCACCACTGTTATTCAACACTGTACTAGAATCTGTAGCTACAGCAATTAGGCAAGAAAAAGAAATAAAATGGATCCAAACTGTAAGTTTGGAAGGAAGTTTGGATGGAAGGGTTATGACTTCCACTATTTGCAGATTACATAATCAAAATATAGAAAGTTCTGAAAAAATCTACAAAAAACTTCTAGAGCTAATAAATGAATTCAGCAACATTGCTAGGTAAAAGATCAACTTGTAAAAATAGTACTGTTTCTATACACTGGCAATGAAGAAGTTGAGGAGGAAATCAAGAAATTCTATCTAAAATAGCAACTAATAATAAACTGAACCAAGGATGTAAAGGACTTGTACACAGAAAGCTATAAAACATTGCTAAAAGAAATCAAAAGAGGGAAGTGGATGTGGCTCAACTGATAGAGCATCCACCTACCATATGGAGGGTCCAGGGTTTGATACCCAGGGCCTCCTCACTCATGTGATGAGCTGGCCCATGTGCAGTGCTGCTGTGCGCAAGGAGTGCTGTGCCACACGGGGACGCCCCTGTGTTGGGTTGCCTCGTGTGCAAGGAGTGCACGCCGCAAGGAGGGCTGCCTCGCATGAAAAAAGTGCAGCCCGCACAGGAATGGCACCGTACACACAGAGAGCTGATGCAGCAAGATGATGCAACAATAACAAAAAAGAGATGCAGTTTTCCAGTGCCACCTGACAGTGCAAGTGGACACAGAAGAACACAGAGCGAATGGACACAGAGAACAGACAATGTGGGGGGTGGAGGGAGAAGGGGAGAGAAATAAAATAAGTCTTTAAAAAAATGATATTAAAGAAAAAAATTTAAGGGAAGGATATTCTGTATTCATGGATTGGAAGATTTTTAATGCATCAATTCTACCCATAATGATTTAAAGATTCAATGCAATCCCAATAAAAATTCCAACAGCCTACTTTACAGAAATGGAAAAGCCAATTATAAAATTTATTTGGAAGAGTTAGGGACTGCAAATAGCCAGAAACATCATGAAAAAGAATGAAGTCAGAGGACACACACTTCCTGATTTTAAATCATTTTACAAAGTTACAGTGGTCAAAACAGCATGGTGCTTGCACAGGGATAGATATATTGACCAAGGAAATTGAATTGAGAGTTCAGAAGTAGATCCTCACATCTATGGCCAATTGTTTTTTTTTGTTGTTGTTGTTGTTTTGTTTTGTTTTTTTACATATTATATGATTCCATTTATATAAAGTTTGGGAATAGGTAACATCTAATCTATGATGGAAGAAATAAAAAGAATGGTCGCCTTACATTTAGGATATTGACTGTCATCTAATAAAAAAATCATGCTCTAATACACTCATTTTGTGAAAGAATGGAAATCTCAAATTTGTTCATTAAATGACTTTTTAATTAATTAATTTTTAAATATAGTTTTTATTAGAGAAGTTGCAAACTTGCCAAACATTTAATCTTCAGCAGATAACCAACTGATTTTTGGCAAGGGTGCTAAATTCTCTCAATTGGGAAAGAATAATCTTTTCAACAAATGATGCTGGGAGAACTGGGCATCCATACACAAAACTATGAAAGGGGACCTCTATCTCACATTATATACAAAAATTAACTCAGAGTGGAAAAAATACCAAAATATAAGGAATAAGACTATAAAAGTTTGAGAAGAAAATGTAGGAAAGCATCTTTTGGATCTTGTATTAGGCAATGGTTTCCTAGACTTTATATCCAAAGCATAGGCAAAGGAAGAAAACAGATAAATGGAACCACCTCAAAATCAAACACTTTTGTGCCTAAAAGGACTTCATCATGAATGTGAAAATACAATCTACATGATTGTTCTGTAGACCCACAACTTCTAAACAAAAAATATGAAATGGAGTAAGTCTTCTTACCTAGATAATAAAGACCAGAAATTCTTTTGCTCTGAAGTACAAATCAGCCTGTTTCATTTTTGTTTACCTGCCCCATTTCCCTCTATCTCATAAAGTAAACAAGGTAAACTTGACCAAATAAGTGCTCACAAGATTCACACCATAGGGACTATACAAATGTACTCTATACGTACTTAAAATCAGTGTTGTCACCTCCAGTTGTGTAAATTCAAGGTATGGATAGATTATAACCATAAAAAAGAAAGAATATTAAAAGAGAAAACAGTGTAATTGAACCAAGTCATTAAAAACATAATTATAACACAAGCCAAAGGAATATTAAAGTTAAGGAAAAGCATGGGAAAGAAGAAAATTTTAGGTTATGAAACAAGACAATTATAAAATATAATATACTAAAGGGGGTGGAAAATGGTATATTATTATAATTACCAGTTATAAATAAATCAGTTGTTCATTGTTTCCATTGAAAGAACAAACTGACAACAACATCTATTCAATGTGTGAATAATTCAGTTAATAGCTTTTTATGCCTCATTTCTGACTTTATTTTTGGGATTAAAATACTGCAGTGATCGAAACTTACTGTGCTGAAGTGACTTCACAAAATTTAATACTAACTGCTCCTCTCACTTCTAAATGGAGATTTTTCTTTTATCAGAATGAAATAGGTTAAATGTTAAAACGTTTGGGGTTTGCTTTGGTAAAAAACTTACCATTGGGGAATTTCAGAATTAGTTACAGGTGCATAGTGTGGATTCTTTTCAGTAATTAAAAAGTTATCCTGGGAGAAGCAGACTTGGCCCAGTGGTTAGGGCATCTGTCTACCACATGGGAGGTCTGCGGTACAAACCCTGGGCCTCCTTGACCTGTGTGGAGCTGGCCCACTCGCAGTGCTGATGTGCACAAGGAGTGCCCTGCCATGCAGGGGTGTCCCCCATGTAGGGGAGCCCCACACGCAAGGAGTGCGCCCCGTAAGGAAAGCCACCCACCAAAAAAAAGCACAGCCTGCCCAGGACTGGCACCGCACACATGGAGAGCTGACACAGCAAGATGACGCAACAAAACGAGACACAGATTCTGGGTGCTGACAAAAATTCAAGTGGACACAGAAGAACACATAGTAGATGAACACAGAAAGCAGACAACTTGAGGGGCTGGGGAAGGGGAGAGAAATAAATAAAATAAATCTTAAAAAAAAAAAAGTTATCCTGGGATTCCTGAGGAGAATGAAGATCATGACTCTGAAGAGAAGTGGGAATGTCCTATAATGTTAATTTTTTCCTGCCAATCATTACAGTGGCCACATGTCAGTACACTCCTAGAGATAACTTCCTATAATATGTGGCCACATAAAAAACATACTTATGAAATATTTTAGTATTTTTTCAGCAGTTCTCATAAAAGAGCTTTTTGATCTTTCATAGAATACTGCATGTATAGCTTGTAAAGGGAAGTCCTTGATTATTCAAGCAATTCATGTAAGTCCTAAAATCCAACTGGAGACAAAGAGCTGCTTTTATGAAAAGTGTCAAAATATCTTTTAAAATGGGAAGCTTTGGGAAGTGGACTTGGCCCAGTGGTTAGGGCGTCCATCTACCACATGGGAGGTCCGCGGTTCAAACCCCAGGCCTCCTTGACCCGTGTGGAGCTGGCCCATGCAGTGCTGATGCGTGCAAGGAGTGCCCTGCCACGCAGGGGTGTCCCCCGCGTAGGGTAGCCCCACGCGCAAGGAGGGTGCCCGGTAAGGAGAGCCGCCCAGCACGAAAGAAAGTGCAGCCTGCCCAGGAATGGCACAGCACACACGGAGAGCTGACACAACAAGATGACACAACAAAAAGAAACACAGATTCCTGTGCCGCTAACAACAACAGAAGCGACAAAGAAGAACATGCAGCAAATAGATACAGAGAACAGACAAACTGGGGGGTGGGGAAGGGGAGAGAAATTTTTTAAAAAATGGGAAGCTTTGGGATGTATCTGAATTTTCATCAACTCTTGGATATTCAGTTTATTTTAAAAATAGAAGACTTACTTTGGAGTCTAGGTTTGGTTTTTTTCCTGGTATTTAGTTCATTACAATCTTATTTATGCTTCTTGATGGGCTAATAGGGATTAATAATTTTATAATAGGGGAATTCATATTGAAAAATAAATTAATGTAAGCCTTTTCTTTTCCAGTTTTGTCACCCTTTCTCACTATGTGCGCACATATATGCATATAATGTGTGTGTGTGTGTGCACACTTGTATGTGTATTTCAGATTCAAGAGAGAGGTAGAGAAGGAGAGAAGGAAGAATAAATAGAGATGTAGAAGAAGAGTAAAATAAGCAGAAAAATATATTGTTCCCTTTGAGGTTTATTTAGGATCTTGATACTTTTCCTTGCTTTCTCTCTCACCAAGGACAACTAAGATCAGTATCAATGGAATTAAGAAAGTTAAGATACTTTATTCCACAAAATTTAAAGGAATGATAAATTAATTAGGTCAATCTTATTCCTTAGAATTACATAATTATAAGTTAATGTATTTAAAACCCTTTAAAACTTTTTTAGCCTTTTTCTGCTCATTTTCTTATTTTCTTGGTCTTCAATTTTAATAAATGCTTTCAAGATAGGATTATCTTTATGAAATTATAAAATTTAATATACAATGAGCATTTCAACAGCAGTAATATAATGTAGCTTATCTCCTAGTGATCACTAGCTTGAAACGCTTAATCATGCAGATGTTTTAATCTGTTAATTGTCACAGGTTGCTTTTGAAGTAGGCGGGATACAACCTGAGATAGAATGGTAGAAGTCATCAAAGGCTTGTGTTTCAGCTAGAATGATAGCCTAAGTACCTGGATTTTCCAGCCAGTACATGGTGATCTTCCTTTGCTGCCTCTTAATAGTAATTAAGAAGGACAGTCTTGAAACTTCAAAACCCTAAAGACCATTATAATTTAAAGTTAATTTATAGTCACTAACAAATTATAGATGCTACACATATAACACTTCAAAGCTGACTTTCAAAGAACCCACATTAAGGATGTGTAAGGTATTTAATAAAACAGGACAAGTTGCAGTCTAATGAATTCAATTTTGTGGGCTCATTTCTGTCCATATAACAGGTGCTACATTGTAGATAACTAGAGAGATAATTTACAAGCAATTTACTTTTGAAAAATAATTATGTTTGAATACATTATAAATTCCATATATTGGATATTCTCATGGTTGCCTTTGTTCTACTACACAATCTCCATAATCTGTAAGAGTGCTTTAGAAGAACATGAAGGCACAATTCCCTTGGCATTCTTAAAATGGCATTCATGAGAAGCTTTCTTCATGTTCACATCGATAAGTTCTAAAATTCTATAATTTAATATACTCAGTTTCCAGACTAGGCAGATCAGATAACTCTATGTTGAAATCATTACTGAATTCACTAATAATGTTTTGGCTCAGCTTAATGAAAGATGCATTCTTGAGCATTTAATAAGAAATTGCCTTAAGCACCAAACAAGCTATGGAATCCTTTGGGAAGAAAGTTCTTCTAAGAAAGAGAGGTAAACCAGACAAACCACACAGCTTTTTAAAGAAGCAAAGAGTTAATGACACTGAGCAGCTTCCAAAGAAACTATCCTATTGCTGTAAGAGGTAAATTGATCACTTTATTTTTTAACTTCCTTAATGAAACATTTCATATTAGTAGAATACAGAAGACTATATAGAATTGAATTCTGTCACTTTAATGTCAGTCTAATGTCATAACTATTAGGTGGTGAAAGTTTAAATTGCCCAGCTGAATATACCCCTTGCACATGTTTTTTCACATATTCCTGAGTTTAGAATAGCAATAAGGCTTTTTGATATAAATAGATTGGATTTGCTTGGGATGTGTTGAAAAAAAGAAACAACAACAAAAAAAGAAAATTTTTCATAAAATTTCCAATGTCCTGTATTTATCATGGAATGGCTAAATTTGATGCTTTTTATTTGAAGATTCAAGTTTGAAGATTGTAGGAAGGGCCAATTAAAAAATCATCTCTAAGTTTTACAAACTGGAAGAAACTGAGTAACTATATAGGGTAAACACCAGAGTCAGAAACTAAGAGAGTCCTAGGTTTCCAGAAGCTAACTTCTATGGATATCTAAAATACATCCAAAATCTAGTTAGGACTGGGGTCTGGGACCTGCTGAACAGTTGTGAGTACTGTGACTGGCAAATTTTAGAATCTAGAGTCTCAAATGGTACTTATTCTTTGAGGCTTTTTAAAAATTTTCTATTAAAACTAATCATTTTCTCCAATCTTGCAGCATCATGCATGGTCTTCTGTTTTAGAAATTACAACATTGAATTAGACAATTATTTATTCACTGTGTTCACTATTATAGTCCTTAGCATATTAGAGTAAAAATCAAATAAGTGAGTAAATGCTTATTTAATTAATTAAATTTTTAAAAAACCACCAAGGTCTTGTGGATATAACACTAAAGGGAATGCTTTACAAAATAAAAATAAGACACTTTCATGTCTCAAGATGGTTGCTTTGTACTTTGGCACACTGAATAAACACCTGCAGCTATCAAGTGAACATCAAAATACTGCAAAGGAAAAGCAAAATTTGATTTAAAAAAGGGAACATTTATCAACGTAAAAAAATAAAAAACTAAATCCCCTTAACACCAAATAAAAAGATAAAGCACAAAAGGATAAAATAGGACTATAAAGAGAAATAGAGTTTAAAAAGAGGTAGAAAATATTTATGGTCGTCTTTAAAGGCCAAAAAATTTGCTCTAGTCAGAGCAAAATTTGGCTATGAGCTTTCTGGTAATCAGAGCAAAATTTAAATCTTTTTTGTTATTGTTCTTCTAGTCAAGCATGAATCTATCAAGTGCCACTGGAATAATTATAAAATTGCCCCCTCCTCCTCATTTTACTCATCTGACTATTGCTAAGTTTTAAGTTCCATCTAAGTTGTTACCATAAGTTGTCCCCAACAATTCTGCTAATTTTGATTTCACTTCAGCTATTTGCTGTTTATACTTGAAGGTATTCAGTTTAGCTCTTAAAAATTTTTCCTTCTTTAACTGCAAACCTTTTCTCTTTGCTAAGAGTGTAAGCCCCTTAAAGACAAGGACTCTATCATGTATTCTTTTCTGTCCCTCAAAGATTCTTACTTTCCATTATGCATTCATTAGTTATGTCATAAGCACTTGTACTGAATTTAATATTAATACATCTATGAGATTGATAAAATATTTTCAATTAAGTCTTTAATATATAAATAGACCTTTCAAATCAAGAGTAACCTATGAAGTTAACTTTAATGATCAGAGTTAATAGGGGTCTGTTTGAACAACAGATTTGAATCCTTGTTTTACAGTTTATTAGCTTCATATTGCATAATCACGTTGTGCATCATAGTCCTTATCTTTTTAAGGTGATAACAATGATATTTACTTTACAGAGTTATTAAGTTTATTAATCATAGTAATGAGGATTAAATTAATTGATATATGGAAAATGCTTAGAAGAGTAAATATTCAGTAAGTATTAGTTATTAGCACTTTGTTTTAAAGTACTTGGTATTAATCTTGGAAGTGATATGCAGATATTCTTTCTGTTGACAATTATAGAGCAAGATTAATTGTCTGAGGTTCCTCCTAAAAAATCAGAGTATAAAACAATAAAACCATGGTATCATTATAGAAAATAATATTTATATTCTCAGTAAGAGGGAGGCTTACATTTAACTTATTTAAAAATTGTATCAGATTACTAAGTTAAAAGGAAGTGGCCCCACACTACATTTCTGTTTTTATTACATGAAACGTTTACTTGTTAGAAGCCTCTTCTAATCCTTTTAAGGTAGTATCAACATGCCATATTGAGCTCATGCATATGAGCCCATAATCGGATTCAGAGGAAAGGAAAAAGTAAGTTTTGCCCTGGCCTTATTTATTCTTCTACGAAATGATGGAGTATAACAAGATTTCATTGTGAAATAACCATACCAAAAATGCTACGACAGTTAGAGAAACTAAGGTTTGAAAAGTGTCAAGAAGGAAATTTTCCAGGGTTTAGAAGGAGATTCAATGAACTGAACTTAAGATTCTATCAAATCTTAGTGTGAATAAATGTTGACATCACAAGGATCTCCAGGTTTTCTCCAGATGGTATTCAATTTCAGAGAAGTTCACTGTCTATTCCTAGACTTCTCCAGTGAAAGTGAAGAGTCAGACTAGAGTTGGTATGGTCCTAGAAGCTCTTATCTCAAGGCAGTAATATCCTTATTTTATAAATGAATGTAAAATAAGACCCAGAGATAGTGAGTTTTACAAGAAGTCAAGAAATATTTGAGAGGATTTTAGAAACCATATTTTCAGCTTGCCAGTGTGGTGGAAATTCCATGACAATATTTTCCTTATGGTAGAGCAGTGGTGAGCTGATCTTTATCACATTTTCGTCAGACTGCTTAGTGCATTATATTTCTGGATCTGTAATTGAAAGCAAACGTATCATTCATTTAAAACAGCAAGAACAGATGGAGTATATTTAAAATTACAATTCATTTCTCAATATCAGAATATGATTAGGTATATGTGAATTAAGGTAATTACGTGGTTGAAGCACCAGTTTGGGGTTTATAGTTTTGGGCTTTTGCAAATTTGACCTTATAAAGGACATTTTACCATTTAGTTAGAATCTTTTACTTCAGCTTATTTCTAGAGAAATAATATTGATAGTTCTTGAATAATTTTTTTTCTTAATATTCTCTCTTTGGTAGAATTAATTCATTCTGTCATCTATCAGTCTATCAAATAGGTATCACTGTCATTAATATCTACTTGCTCTTATGTCCCCATGTCCACATTGATATTTAGTCATGACATTAGATGCCATGAATATTATTATAAATTTTAATTTGGGTTTTAGTTTTAAATATTGCTTGTAGATTATCTGACAATAAATCAGATTTCCTTTACTTACCTCTTGGTGTGTAACCTTGTATCCTCTCCATTGCCTTTCATCATATCTTCATTACAGATACCAGGAGCGTATTTGTTGTCCACAATCAGATTTACTTCAGATATTACAGATAAAATATCAATATGATGGCTGTCGTGCCAGGAATGAGAATATTTAATGATAATATGTTCAGGATGCTAGAGCTTCTTTCTATGCTGAAACTACTGTTTGTTTTTAATTTATAGTCTAGTTTTGTTAATCAACATGGATTAATAAAGAAAAATGTGTTTTACGTGGGTGCCAAATGTTTAGATAGTGTGATGAACTACAATGCTAATATAATTTTCCAATTACCTTACCTTTGGCCTTGTGCAGGGTCAGGGAAAAAATAGAAGAGACTACTAGCCCAGTGGTTAATAAGAAGCTCCTTGAGACACTAATGGAATAGGTAGACTATTTAGGAATCACTTGTGAATAACTGAGACAGAGGAAGACTTATTTAAAGATGTGAGTTTAAATAGAATTGTGAAAAATCATTTTATTTTGCGACTTCCAGATAATGATGTAAACAGTTGTATTGCCTTAAGGAAAATTATGTTTTTTATTTAAACTATGTATTATGTTTTGAGTAATAGGGCATGCAGAGTCTGCATTATTAGAAACGTTATCTTCCTCCCTTCTTCATATAGCTTTCAGATCCCATAGCATTTGTTTACCCATACTCCTATAAAGAATATTGCCACATAAAACCATTCACAGGAAATATCCTGTAACCCAAGCCATGCCTTCAACAGCTGCTATTTTGTGACTGTAAATTATTGGTGTTTTTGTTTTACCTTGTCATTTGCACTTGGTTATTTTATTGGCTGTTCATTCATATAGTTTTTGCTCTCCTCTTTTTTGACCGTTTAAATGTTCTATTATGGATATATTCTTATCATGTTTTGGTTACATTTTTATAATATTGCTAGGACACTTGGAAATGAAAATACAACAAATATTTGGGTGTATTAATCTTTGGAGAGATTTGTCTTTGAAATCTTCACACTTTTAGGGGAGAATATATAAAATTTCAAAAAAAATAATGGATATTTCTTTCCATAAAGTTACTGATTTGGGATTTCAAAGGAAATCTCTACACAGTATGAAAACCGTCCTTCAGTTTTTCTGTACAGAAATAAGGAGGTATAATCTCTTTCTGCTGTCCCCTAAAATATATGATCTTGATTATATTGACTATGGCCCTCTCTCACATTTAAAAGTGTGCCGTGGGATGATAGGAGAATACCCTTAGAATATGATGGACCTGGATTTGAAGTCTCAGCTTCATACCATGAGTCTTGGCAAGTTATTGAACTGCCATGATCCTCATTGTCTTTTTCTTTGAAATGGTTTTTATACTTATTTCCTAAGATGTATTGAGAATAGAGTAAAATGAGAAAGAAATCAGTGCATGATATATCTTAAATTCTTGCCTCTCTCCCACATCCAGCTTTTCAGCTGTTATATCACTATACCTGGGAACAGCTAAAAGGTAAATTAAGTGACTAACCTTGCTGTTTAAAGACTGTTTCTGATATGCCTATTCAGAGAGTTAATGGGGAGCCATATACAATATAGTCTGTCAGGAAGAAACCCGAACATTTTATGTATAGTTGTCATTTGTTGTGCATTCTTCCAGTCAAGAAAATTGTCCAGTCTTAGCAAACTAGATTCACATCAGTCCAGGAAAGCATAAGAATTAATAGTTTTAGATTGGAGTAAAAAGCAACTGAATAACTTGATAAATGGTCTTTCATTTGAGCAATAGTTTTAAGAAACTTAGTGTGCATCAGAATTACCTGAATAATGTGTTAATGAAGCTTATTGTGGGCTCCAGCCTCAGAGATTCTAATTCAGCCAATCTTGTATGGGCCCAAGGGATTTGTAGTAAAATATTAACTGTCAATTTTATCAATCCATACTATCTCGACTATTTTTCTCATTAATCTAGAAAAAAAGAATCCAGTCAGTGAAACTGAAATTGACTGTTCTATAGTGTCTATAACCTACTTGAGACTTAAGAGTCAGCCCTTCATTTCATATTGCCTGAGGCAAAGACTGCATCAGGGAACCCTCAGGGCCATGCAGTACAAATATGCTGCATAATAAACACAAAGCATATGAAAATCAATTTATAAAAGCTATAAATTAGTGAGAGATGTTTCAAATTAGAAAACAGGACTTACTACAAGGATCTTTTTATCACAAGTTCCTTTGATGCATTTAAAATATTATTTGAATTACACAAAACAAATTTTCACTCAACTTTTCAGGAAGACATATATCATTTAAACAAAATACTTAAATATTTGGGAGCAAAGAGGAAGGACTACAGTACAAGAATTCTCCAAATCCAAGATGACCAAGGCATTCTGCTGCCTTAAGGTCCTTAATGGAAAAGCAAATAATCAACTGCAGACTTTTTAAAATATGAATTTTACCCTTAATTTAAAAAAATTTAAATATAAGCTGACTCCTATATCACGATATATCATAATGCAAGCCATGAAAGAAATTTTAAAATAACCCATCCACTCTGGTGTTTTCTTTTTTCTTTCTTTCTTTCTTTTTTTTTTTTTAATTTTCAAATGTTTATTCCCTATTACAGTTGATGGTAAAATGAAGCACAATTGCTGGTTGTCAGTCTGCTCTACCCTCATGGGAATGTCAGAGTGCTGAAAGCATTGATCCTGCATCCCTGGCCTTGGCCACTTTCTGGTCAGAGACAGCTGTGGCAATGTGAGAGGGTAGTGGAAGTAATTGGAAACTCTTACTTATTCCAAGAATAACTCAGTCTGGATTCTTATTCTATGAACTGCCCATCTGGACCTTTAGAAGTTTT
Source organism: Dasypus novemcinctus (assembly GCF_030445035.2). Taxonomy (NCBI): domain Eukaryota; kingdom Metazoa; phylum Chordata; class Mammalia; order Cingulata; family Dasypodidae; genus Dasypus; species Dasypus novemcinctus. The sequence goes on along the minus strand of NC_080678.1, from coordinate 76,117,805 downwards.
ACATATTGTAAGTTTTTTATACTGTTACACGGAGTGGAAACCATTAAGAGCTATGCTAGTGTAAGATGTTATCATGCCTACTCTTCTCACCTACTCTGAGACCCTTTCTCCCAGGCCAAATATCTGCCAGTCTCATTTACCTCTCCCTTCAGTGCCCACCAAATCACCGTCTTAACTGGTTTTATTTCTTAAAACTGACTAAGCGTTCACATCAGGTACCTATTTTCATGCTTTCAGTTTCTTCACTTATTTTCAATGTTTAGTTTGAGAGATTATATCTGTCTTTCAATAAGGATAGAGGAACTCAGTTGAAAACAGGGCTCACTAAACAACATGTCATCTTTTTCATTCTGTCCTCTATGTCTAGACATTCTCAGGTTCTGATCAGAGAGCAGACAGCTTTTAGAATCCTGAAAAGACTAACAGGCTCTGGATTTAGAGAACCATGGTTCAACTCCATCAATGAGTACCCATATGTTCTTAAGTGTGATCCCAACTTCTTTGAGATTAATATGTCTTCATAGTGTTGTTATAAAGACAAAATGAGATAATTTGTATAAGTGGTTTGTAAACTTTAAAGAACAGCATAACTTTATTATTTGCTGCTGCTGTTACTGTATTAATTCTGTAGGGTCAAGCTCTTCACTTCTCAACTCCAAACACAGGTAAGTGTTTCAGTTGTTTAAATAGATAAGCTAAAAACAGGAAGGGAGACAGGGAGGAAGGTAGATAGAGGGAGAAGAGGAGACATTATTTTGAGTACTGAAAAAGACAAGTTAGAGATAAGGATTTTAGAAACAAACTGATATAAATTGCAAATGTGTGATAGACAAAGATTCTAGACACAAAAAGAGCTCGTATCAATTTTTCATGACCCTACATATGGGGGAATAAAAATTAAGCAATAAAATAACCCAGAATCTTTTTGTTCTTGTGAAGACCTTTTCGATTTAATTTCAAATCTGAGAAATTCTTAGATTGGTTGGCTCTTGCTATAGCTTAGGGCCTCGGATGTGCAGAGCTAAGATTCCGAGAAAAGTGCTTCTAATTACTTAGTTGTTCCATGAACTTAGACTGTTTTGCTTAAGGAAACCAAGGACATATATTTGTGAGGGTCTCTGGAACCTTAATACTTCTATGAAAAATTTATGAATTTTGAAAATGTCTGGAAACAGGTATCCAGTGGGTAATTAATTCATCCTTGTGAATCTTAGTAAGGAAATTTTTCACTCAAAAAAATTACAGAGTGAAATTTTGCTTTACATCTTAAATAAACTTTTGTATCTGATTTTTCACCCACAAATAATAGATTTACAACTAAGCCTTTAGAAACTTGTTAACTGGGCAAAGCAAAAATCTCGACCTAAATGATTAAGAATACTATGAGAAGGACATATTGCAGAGAAATTAGAAATTGGGAAAAACATAATGTTTAAAATTATACTTAAAATGACAAAAATTTGCATAGCAAATGATTTTTGTGAAGTATGTTACAAAATCTGGAATGCTAAATAGTCTATGCAAGTACTGTTTGACATTTAGTTTCATTTAAATTAGTAATAGAGTTTGCTTCAAAACTTTTGCATCTTTTTTTCTTTCTGATGATATTTGCAACAAATAATTGCCCTACATTTGCAAAATTCATTCTTTTTGAAGCTGCTCTTAAATTTGCTGTGATAACCATCTATAACACTAGATTTTTGTAGAAGTAATTTTGGAAGAAATAAAAAATATAAAGGTTGACATAGCTATTTGCTAATTCTTCATTATTTTTGGTTGCTCTTGACTGCCATTGGCAGTCTATTGACATAGATTGATGATATATTTTTGGTGCCATGAATATAAAATAACTTCACATAAAAATGTGCTTCTAGAGCAACAGAAATTGAAACTTGCAGTTTTGTCTTAAAAAACAAACAAACCGAAAAGAATGGTATGATTACCATAGTTAAATATCAGCATTTTCAAGCAAACAACAGAAACAAGTTGATTATTTCAGCCTCTGGGTCGTCAGGTTTTCTTAATTTGGTTTGAATTAACTGTGTAATACAATTGTACAATCAATATATGGTCAGAGTTTGTGTCCAATTACTTTGAGTTATTTATCAGATAATTTTGAGTGAATCCCATTATGATTGACAAGAGGAACCATTTAGAAAATATTAAGGATGTATACAATCTACTTTGAGTAACAAACTTGTTTTTTTTTTTTAACCATAGCTCATATGTGAATTGAATGAGCTGTGCAGATTTAGAGTTCACCCCCAGCAGAAAATTGATGTACCACACAATGCGAAAAAATTATATGTTTCCTTTGAGATGTTCCCAAAATATAGCCTCATAGTTCTAAATAAAAAGTTGTCCTAAAAATCAGGCACATTTTGCACTAATTATTATTTTTAGGTAAACCACTTTTGGTTAATTAAAAGAAAAATTGCTACTGTACACTTACTATGCTTAGTTCTCACACCTTGGCCTGAAAATAATGAGATGTAACAAAAGTTTTTCTTTGTCACTGGCAGCTGCACCTTTTAAGTGTATCAGAGTCTGTTGCTGTGGTTACGGCCTTTGTTTCCAGTGATATTTTGTCCATGCTTCCCCCCACCCTTAACAATGGGTTACTCAAAAGAGTGAAATAATGAGTCATTCATTCGGAAATATGTTGTTAAAATATCCCTCTTTATCATTACATTTCACTGCTTAGAAACTAGGCTGTAATTCAAGGCAACAGTTAAGTCTGAGAAGAACTGTTAAAAAATTTTTGATTTTTTCATTTATAAGAAAAACCTGTCTATGTAATTGAAGAACCTCTTACAAGTCCGAACAATTAAACCCTTTTTGGTTAATGAATTATTTCTGGAACAAGTAGATAAAATTCTACGCAGTAAGCATGATAAAAATCGTGCATGTTTCGCACAGCACAGAAATTTAGAGTAAAGTTTTCTGGGCACAAAAGCAGTAACAAAACAGTCCCTACAAAACTGAGTAACTCTGAATAACACAAGGAATAATTTTTGTTAATTTAAAATTTTAGAAACTGAAATGTGTAAAGTTTGTAAAGTAAAATTGTAATTAAATTATGGTACTGTACATACCAGTTGTTTCTATAATTGAAACTTTACAATATGAAAAATACATTAGCTCTATACAGATTTTACAGGTAGGTAGGATGAGTTTTGAAAAAGATTCTTTTTTTCAGGGTCATACTTTGTTTAAGTCAAAAAATACTGCACAACTTAGCTAATTACAAAGTGTAGACTTGAAACAATTCATGTCTTCTTTATTTCATGAATCATCTTGGATTTTGTTTATTTGAACAGGGGTTTTGTTTTGTTTTGTTTTTAGAATCCACAATGAACAAATCTTCCTCATTTTGTCCTTGAGGTTACAGTTTGGTGGCAACCCTTGGCTACCAATTAGCTCAGCTAAGCCAGCTGCTGTTTGTGTTCACTGATTCGGCCAGCTGTTGTGATTGTGCTCAGGTCCAGTTCAGTCTCTAGGTGTGTTTCCATCATATCTTCCTGTGCATTTGTTTCAAAGGACTTATGAGAGAGAAGTTCATGATGCACCCCACAGTAACTTATTGTGGGCTGGTCGTATGCCAGAAAGGTTGACACATTCATTGATAAAGGTATCTGGGGAAAAAAACGACATGAAAAAAAAAGTCAGTTATAAAAAGACAGACAACTGTGAGGACAAGAATTTGGAGACTATGACGTGCTGACTTAATTAAGAGTTGTACGTCATACAGTAACAAGAATGGCGGAGGTGTCCCCAGGCTCTCCTGCTAAAGTCCCACATTCTACTACAGAGCACAATGCAACAATCGTGAAGCCTTGGAAGGAACTGCTCAATTCTTAACCAAAGCTTATAGATAAATAAGTCTAAGTTTTCTAAAAATGATTAAAAAAACTTTATTGGAAGAGTCAGAAAATGTGCTTTCCTTAACGTGTAAAATTGTATTTTTAGAACTAAGAAACAATATTTGGTTAGTATATTAGAATGGAATAAGAGAACAACGGTTCCTGAACTTTAGCATGCATAAGCAAAACCTCTTTCTTCCCCATCCCCCTGCCTCAGAGTTTTTGATTCATTAGGGCTGGAATGGGGCCAAGAATTTGCATTTCTAAATGGTTTTCATGTGACTGGTGCTTTTGGCCCTAAGACCACACTTTGAGAACCACTCTTGAGGAGACTTGTATAGCCAAGTCAGTCTGGCTCTTCTTACCCAATAACTTTTCATTATTTATTTCACCTGAATAGTCTTTGAAACACTAATGGCTGAAGTTTAGTCCTTATTTCTAAAATTTAGGGCTTAGAGAACTCTTGGGAGAAAACTGCGGTTCCCACAAAGGTCTAAAAAGCATCAAAGGATAATGCCAGTTTCAAGGAACCAGTAATATATGTGAGGCTTGAAGGGACTCCCAACTAATTGTAGCTTAATGAAAGAAAGCAAGTTCTAAAGATATGAGGAAAAGAGCAAGTCAGCACTGAGAGTAGAAGGGAAAACCTATATGTCACAAATAAAGAGTAGTCTGATATGTAAGTCAGTTATCATGTCAAGTCTGGAAATTACTCCTATTTTTTCCAATAAGGTCAAAACTTGTTTTAAAAAGTAGGCAGATCTGAGGAACCTTCAGCCCTGATCTCTGGTTAAAATTCTAATTACTAATTCAGGGTGTTTTAAGTTGAATTTCCTTGTACGGAAACTTTTACCACTCTTGTTTACTTTCTTTGCCCTTCTCTCCTTGCCTTTTCCCTTTCCATCCCTATCCTTTCCCCTTAAGTAAAAATGGGTTGAGTAAATATTTCCTTGTTTTCTCTTAAATGAAAGTATTTGCTTCCTTTGAAATTATTATTTGTTTCTAATACAGATATTTCAGTGTAGCAAATATGGAGGGCCTAGTCCTCAGAAGGCAAAAATGTAATTCTTGTTAAATTCTTGAGCAACCTTTCCCATTTATATGGATTTTTAAAAATGTGAAACATATTATCTCATGTGTGATTAAAGGGCATTATATACATCAAAAAATGGCTGTAGAGATTGAAAGATCGTAAAGAAAATGTTTTATGGTAAAATAGTATGCTTCCAAAGATATTCATTTAAAATAAATAAAAATTCCTGTTGTTATTGACGAAATAGCTTGTGTAAATAAATTATGTTATTATGTAGAAGTAATTGTGCAGCATGAATAGATTTGAGTTATAGGAGGGAATGAAAATAGAATTGTTATTGGGTACTTGAGTTTTACTTTAGCCTCTGGGAAATCAATGCTCTGTAATGTATTATGGGTCATATATCTGAGGATTTTGTATACCTGTTCTTATTTGCCATGGAAACTTATGCCTTATATATGCCAAATAATTCCTGGTTTACTGGGAATTCACTGTGAATAATTCACTGCAATTTCTATGGTCAGATTTTTGAAAAATAATACACCATGATTTTTGTTTAATGCATCAATGATGCATTTGTTCTGTGTAGGTATGTGTTTCTCTCTGTGTAAGTGTGTGTATGTACAAAATTTCCAGCTTTATTGAATATTTAGAGACTGCTGGTACCTAGGATGTAAGTACTAATTTGAACCATGTCAGTTAAATAAATAACTTTTACTCTCCATCATACCATTCTGCATACTTCCAATAGAAAGTTTTCTTATTGTTGGATATGTCTTATTTTGAAACACCTACTCCCATGATTATACTTCTTCAATGTCAAGACACATTTTTTTCACATTTTAATTTCTGAAATTAGGATAGTACTTCTAATCAATGTAGATATTTACCTGTATTTTCTCCTGAAATTGAAAATGCATCTTAAAGTTGATGACATCTTAGAATAAAAAAAAATATAGTCAAATCTATCATTGAGTAATATTTAACAGCTATCTCTGAATACATTCTCACAAGAGATTTTTCCCAAGTTAACTTCAATTATTTTGAAAATCTTAGTTAGCATCGGAGATATATATACACACACACACATACACATATATGCGCATATATACACATATATGTACAACATATAAGTATATAATATATATGCACATATGTATAAACCCAATTACGATTTTCAACATCATTTAAATCAGATATGGAAAATACAAATTTTGGGGCTTCACTGATTTTTGAGACCTATTGCATATTTGTTATCTTTATAAGGTATGCACGTAATTGTAATCATACCTAGGAATATATGTCTAATGTAACATATGTGTACATGTATGTGCATTTACTCATACATTTTCAAATTGAGTTCAAGTAAATCTTTGCTGAATTGCAAAATTTTGCACTGGAAATTTTATTGGAATGGCAAGTAAAATATTACATAAAATATTTCATAAATTTATTTCCCTCACTTTTAAGTATTTTATACAGTTGTAGTAAAAGCCATGATGTACTCTTCTAGACAATATATAGAACCTTTAGACTCCATAATTATTAGTGAATGGATCAGCTGATTTAAGTATAAAATATGTCAATGATTTTCTTTTTAATTGTTCCTGCCAATTGCTACAAAGAACCATTCACCAGATATTTACTTTAAATATGATTGCTCCACACTTAGTGACAATGTTCCAATATGTGTTCATCAATTGTAACAAATGTACCACCCTAATGAAGGATGCTGTTAATGTGGGAAAGGGTAGGGGCATATGGGAATTCCCTACATTTTTTTATGTAAAATTTATGTAATCTAAGTATCTTTAAGCAAATAAAAATTATTTTAAAAAGTATACTTGCTATAGTGTACTTTAAAATACATATTATAGAAATAAATTTCATTTAAATTTAGAAAATCTAATTCACTGTGCTCATTGATAAGTAGACACTTCACTAAAACTACAATGCTTTTAGCAAACACTACATTAGAATATACATGTAGTACACAAGTTATATGTTATTTTAAAGTACTGTGTTTTATTATTATACAAGACTGATTATACAAAATGAATCCTAAATATAATAAAGATAAATATAATACTAAGTATCTAAGTTCATAAGGGTGTAATGTTTTTGCTTTTACTTATTTATAATGAGAAAATTATTTGTTAGAATATTTCTTCATAAAAATATTACATGTATTATTTGTAATTGTTCTCATCATAGTATCTATTGAGTACTTTCTCATTACGGGATATTGGATTGTTACATATATTAATTTAAGTAGGAAGTCAGAGGTTAAGTGAAGCAGCACACTTATTACTCAAGTATCAACACATCACTTTCTGTCCATCATCACAGTATTGCGTAAGAGGTATAATTTGGTTGTTACCAGAAAGGAAGATAATCTGTTTCTTTCAAATTATAGTTAGTTGTTTGGGATCATGGCAGATGACAATGTGTGATAGTTCCATAATTTGAAAAAAAAAGTGTTTATTATATAAAAGGGCCAAAGATGGCCCCTGTGTTATTTTCTTTTCGCAGCCGGCTAGGACCATTAGCCCAAAGCCCATGGGCACCAAATTCAAGCTTTACACATCTGGTTGTTGTAAATACAGTCCCACTAAGCATATTTTTAACTATTTTGATCCTGCCTGCTTTGTACCCAATGTCTGCTAGCCGTAGGTAAGACAAACTTTGCAGCTATAAAAACCTCCAAACTACTGATGCTCTTCAGAGCTCTCTGACCCAATGACTCCCCACCTTGCTGCTGAGTGACATCACCTATACTAAGCTGCTCTCCAATTCCTGTTTCCCCGAGGAGGAGTTCCCTGCTGTTTTCCTTCTGGATGTGGCTTATGTCACTGCCCCCAGAAACTGTCCTGCCGACAGGAGTTGTCATATGTTACTTCCCGTGCAAGCTTGCCCAACTGTTGCCCAAGTAAAGCTTGTTGAATGCTGCTGCCATCTTATGGTCCTTCCTTTTTCTTGATCAACTACTAATTCCTCAAACTCACCATTGTGTTCACCTATTCTTGTTCAAATAAATAGAATCTTTTAGAATTTTCTATAGAATATTAAAATATGCAGTTATCTGCGTATCTTCATATAGTGTTTTGTACATCACGGAAAACCCTTGATGTAGAGGTTTGGGCAACTTTATCTAGCAATCTTCCCTGGGTTCTAAGTTGTTACTGTTGGCTGGGTAGTGATGGAGAGGCTACCAGCTGGCATTAAACAAATACATGCTGTGAGACTCAGAGACAATCCATGTAAATCCCTTCCTGTCACCAAGTCACAATATATGGAATATTCTCATATAACCATTAAGTGACCTTATGCTCTTTGTTTTCTTTTCCATTTCTAGACTGACCTTGGTGTTTTCAATTCTCATTATCTTTCTCTATCCCCCTCCCCCCTCTCTTTGTCTCTCTCCCTTTCTCTCCCCTCCTCTTTGACTTTCTACCTGATTCATATTAACATTCTGAAGCAGAAGAGGCATGTAACAGTGCTCTCCCTTATGTATACAGTGTTCAACTGCACAGTACCACTTTATGCTATTTTTCCATTTTGGACAATAAATCACTCTGTCACACTACCATGAGTGACAAATACATGATTTCATACAAAGCAAATAAACAGTGATACCAGGTGTCTGCCCAGTTAGTTGGAATGGTTTCAGGATGGGCATTAAGAAATTTGAATCTAAAAAGTCTTCTATTTTCCCAAACATTTTGTTAGAAGGCTCTATTCAAAGTGTCCGTAGAGTCTAATAGTCATATCTTTATGAGAGAGAACAGTTTCTTTTAATGTATTTTAAACTGATAAACTCCTATTTATGATTTCCTTTAATCCTTTCTGTTAGTCTTTTCGAGGTGAGGTAATTATCCTTAGGGTGTAACTTGTAGAGATTCAGGGATATGAAAACTTCCTCCCCAGAAATCATTATTATCTAAAATCCAAGCTAAGAAATCGTTATTTGCTATTCTAATCATGAGCGCTATCGCTGACCTGTTATTTAGGAAAACCCCCTTAGGAAATATTTGGCTTTACAAAATCAGTTACTGTCTTGATATCAATATTTGCCTTAGCAGTAATTTGTCTCAAAATTCCTGTCTCAATGACTGTGACAGTCTCAGTCAACATCAATAACACATACCTTTCACATGCAAATTTTTGTAAAGTTAGATAAATACAAAAAACTCATTGTTAATGGTCTTTTCATAAAAATATATAATATCTGACCTTGTGATGGTAAAGGGAAATAATAGTTCTTTTTTAAGTTTCTATTTTGTGATTAATTAAATGGTAGTTTTAATGTTACATCACTGCATACAAAATATCTCTATATATTTGTACAGATAAGAGTGTATTTATGAATATGAGCATGTATATAATTTCTCATATTCTAACTTGTTGGTTAGAGGAAGCAATTCAAGCATATCTTCTGTTGGATAGCAAGTGTTATTTTAAGTATGGTGCTCTGAAGGGGAGAAAATGACAAAGATATGACCAGAAAATGACTCTTGAGAAGGAATAATAAAAAGGCTGTTTTCCCCTCTCTAGAATTGCAAAACATTGGAAATGTCTGCTTGTTAAGTAAGTCTTCCTTCTGAATAGTAGTAAGTATAAATATTTCTACTGATTTTCTTTGAGCAGAATGCCCGTGCTGTTCCTCATCCATGCACAGGGGAAATCCTTTGTTTTTATAAAGATGAATATTATCTAGCAAGCATTCTATCTTTCTAGATTATCAAAAAAATGACAAAAACCTCAGAGATTTTGTAGCTATTGTTTATGGTTCATCTGCATATAGTGAAAGAAAGAGACTTGCTTTACGCAAGAATTAATTTTTTAGATGTGGCCTTTAGCATTGTCAAGACATCTTTATTTTAAGCTTTAATTCAGAGGTCTATTATCTTAATTTTGTTTCTTATCCACTGAACTTAATGTCATTTCAATTGAGTTTATTTCTACCTATTAACATATAAAATAAGAAACAGGCATTGTAATATTTTTCCAATTAATGAAATTTCTCTAATTTGTCTTTGAATTTGTCTCAAATGGAGCTCATCATGTCTGAATCTAAACCGGCTCTTCTTCCCATGGTCCCTGTTTGTTTCCTGGGGACACTCACCAAGTTGAGCGTCTGCTTTGCCAGTCTGCTTTGACTATTCCCTATCCCTTGGTCCAAATGTCCTGCTATTTGCCAGTTCCATTCTTGCTATCAGTGGCATATATCTTTCACGTCATCCCCTTCTCTCCATCTCCATTGCCACTATTTTACAGCATAGTCTCATTACCTTGTCATGTGAATAATGGGATGAGCAGTCTCTCGAGCCAGTAGAGTTTCAAATAAAACTAGATATTCATAAATTCATTTCTGGAGATTATATTTTTAAACTGAATATCGTCAACATTTAGATCATAGCCAATGCTTTTTTCTTATTTCTTTCTGGCCATGTCTGAAGCATTGCTTTTTGATTTGGAAAGATGTGGGATTAAATTAAGTACATTATTTAAAATTTATAGAGGCATATATACACATACACATATATACATGCAAAGCCTAAAATTCTCAGTTTATTTTAAAAATTTTCATTTCAAAAAATATTCTTGCTGATGACTTTTTCCTTGTTCATTTTGGTGCCTCTTCTTTTTGTTTCATTTACATAAGCTAATTTTCAAGCCTGGCTTGGGTTTTCCCTGGGTGTGTCCAATTTTGATGTGTATTTGGGGATTAGTTGGCATCATTTGTTTCAGTCCCACCAAGCATGAGCTTTGTGTATAAGCCATTAGTTACTTACAGTCAAAATAGGAAGTTGTTTCTATGGTAATATTGAGCAATATTAAGAAAAATTTGAATAATATTAAAACTTGATCAAAAATATTTTTCCTACTGGCTTGATTCCCAGATTGAAAATTTTACTACTAATCACTATTTTGGCTTCTAAGTGTTAGGATAGTTTATAAAAGGTGTTACGTGAGGAGCAAAAGTATAAGCAATTATCAGACTGTGGTTTAGTTCCCTGGCAGAGTGTCAAAGCCTTGATATTACCTCAGGTTCTACTTTCTCTCTTTAGTATTTCTACAGTGGTTTCTCTGATCAGCCACCAGAACAGCTGTGGGCATTCATTCTATCTCTTGGTCACCATTTTCCTGGACACCTCTCTAACATCATTCTCATTATCATCACTCTCATTCATTGAGCATTTACCATGTATTGGGTACCATGTTCCATGCTTTTCTTAGGTCATCTTGTTTAATCTTCACAAGAATGCTGTAAGGTAAATATTATCCCCATTTAACAGTTGAGAAAACTAAGCCTTAGATAGTAATTTGTCTAAAATTGCTCTCCTCTTCTTATTCAACACATATTGGCCAATACTAGGTATAAGGAGAAGGGGCCAATCTGGGGAATACTCTGGGTTGTGACAGAACCTTAAATATACTCCTGGATACACATATATGTATGATTGGTCAGGGCATTTAAAAAGCTGTATTTTTATATTGACTTGGAAATTGGTAGAAATTTTCCAATTAAATATATTAGCTTTTTTTAAAGTAAAAAATATTATAAGTCCCAATGAATCTATAGTTTGATGATTATATTTTATATTATAAAACACTTGTTTTGATTTTTCTGTATGTAAAAACCTAGTGTTCCTTAGGTGTTAGGGCATAGCTGGACTGCGAAGTAGAGAAACAAACATAAGGTGCCATTTCTGCTCTATGCCAGAATTATAGACTAGTGAGGGAAATAGAAAAATAATGCTAGGAGGAAAGAAAGGTAGTGAATAGAGTGGACTGGGAGACAAGTTATAGTGTGTGTGTACATATATATATATGCATATATCATATACTATACATACATACATATACACACACAGAGGAAAAATTGTTCTGACTAGAGGATTCTACTACCTATATCATTCATCCTTTGTGGGTTCAAAATGAAGTAGCAGTCTTTCTTAATTGAAAATAATGTTGTCATCATCTAGATTTACTGGTGAAAGTCAATACTTTTGATAAGTGATTCAATATTTAATTTTATAGACTCTCCCACATAGAAAATATATTTTACTTCAAAACTGATTTATTTGTTTGAGTATCAATCTATCTCCTGGAACTCTTTAGAATTCTAATGGTTAATTGTTATGAGTACAAGATACTGTTGGATCATTAATTTTAATTACCTTGATTTTACTATTAATGTATTTTAAAAACATTTTCAAGAATGCTGAAATTCTACTGAATTAAGATCCTGAATTTATGTTATGCTATTTTTTTAAATAATAGGCTTTTTTTTAAAAAAAAAGATACTTAGATTACATAAATGTTACATAAAAAAACATGGGGGATTCCTATATACCTCACTCCCTACCCCCTGCACATTTTCCCACTTTAACAACATCCTTCATTAGTGCAGTACATTTGTTACAATTGATGAACACATTTTGGAACATTGTCACTAAGCATGAATTACAGTTTACATTGTATTTTACACTTCTGCACAGTTTTGTAAGTTATGATGAGACATATAATGGCCTGTATCTGTCATTGCAATGCCATTCAGGAAAATTCCCAAGTCCCAAAAAAGCCCCCATATTACGTGTATTTTTCCCTCTCCCTTCCCTCAGAATCTCCAGTGGCCACTGTCTCCACATTAATGCTATCTTTAAACTAAAGAGTTCCGTTGCCAACTAAAATGTGATTGCTACCTTGAAATCACAACTATAGGATAATAAGGTGGGAATTCACTGTGTATCTGAAAAATTTCAAATGTTTGTAACTTGAGAATAATGTGAAAGAAAACATTGTTTCCAGGAGCATAATAATTCTTCTAGTGCCTTTTGTGTGGAAAGAACATTATAGTTAACTCCTGCAGAGTGAAGACATAAAATGAAAAAACAATGTGTTGCATTTGAAAGGTCATAGTTCTCCTTGCACCAAAATGCATTCAGAGAAAAAAAAATTATCCTGAATTTTAGTAGCTTGATGTGTGTCTTACAAATTTGGAATCTCAGTAGTGTCCCCCAATCCATCTAAGAAATGGGGAGAGTCTTATAAAATGCAAACATCTTTATCTTTGGTATTTCTTTTTAAAATTTCTTAATTTAAACAACATAGGGCTATTTGTGAATGTGTTTTGTGCTTCACAAGGCCTTTTGTTTCTATTTCAGTTTTGCTGTACGCAGTATTTTCATAAATTCACATAACAATGCCTACAAAACCAAATAGAAACATTTATTCATTCATGTACTCATTCCTTCCTCATTTTACCAAGATTTGCTGAACACCTTCCCTGGGTCTGTGCTTGGTCCTGAAGATCCTTGGGCCTCAAGTTAGGTGGAAGAGGACCCATGTAGGCAGGAGCGTTTCTCTTCTCAGTTGGCACCTCTCAGTTTTTCACTCTTTCTCCTTTCTCACTTCACTCTTGTTTTGCTCTTTCCTCTGAATTGTTAAAGTACTTCTTCAGTACTACTGTCTTTTATGGTCTTTATTTATGCATATACTTCATCTTATATTAAACTATAGATACTTAAGCATAAGAATCTATGACTAACCAATCACATTTCTTTATCCCAAATTTTATCTCACACATCTCTTAAACATGATAAGGACTAAGTATTTAGTGAATGAATGCATATATGATGAACCTAGTGGGAGAATAAGCAGTATTTGATATAATCTATGAAGATATTAAGAAACTTCCATCCCAGTATGACTGGTCTTCATGGGAACTTTGTGATTGAAATATCTGTTGAAGTATAATGATATCAATATCCATTATCATTCTAGGTTAGTGAAGGAGGGGCTAAAATGAATTAGTAAACCTCCAAACTAATAATGAGGCATATCACACTGTATTATATTGTTTTAATTCCTTCTTTATAATAAGAAAGTGTGTTGTAAATTTAAAATATATAACATTTTACAAAAGAAAATTAAAAATAAAATAATTTCCTAATTGGGTGATTTTCTTACAGTAGATTTCAGTATGGTATGTCTGTGCTTTTGTTCTCCAACACCTTCCATACCTGCCTCTTCTCAATCTTCAACGGTTCCTAGAAGGACTGGCTCATGATCTGCAGAAATTTGACATATTTCTAGTGCCAGTGAGAAGTGGTGTTTCTCTTTTACTGAAGCAAAGCAAAACACCCTAAACTAGGTTCATTTACATGTAAATCTTTCTGCACAGTTCGATGCCTGTTAAATTGGCACTGTTGCCAGGTAAAATGACGGGACCCAAATTGAAATTGTGACTCAAAGGCCCCACTAATCTTGACACTGTGTTTTCATATCTGTTTCTTCCTACTGCTGTGTGCACTTCCTAGTGAGGTGCAGTTGCTAATCAGTATGAAAACAATTTCATTCTTCCCTATCTTCCCCTCTTGAAATTGTAGCTATAGTAGTCCATTCAGAGGGTCTTATAATAATGATACAACAGTTGATATTTTTATTTAAGTTTGTATAAATCTGTGAGAATGAAAATCACCAATTAAATTAAAAGCAACAAAACAAACAGGAAATAGGAATGTTGGTTCTGTTATATTAGTAACTAGTAGAAAAAGTTCCCCATGTCTATGACTGATGGGTCATTTGATCTACTAGAAAGGCTCTATATGGGATTTCCCAAACATCAGCATTTATGTTTCGTTTTCTGTCATGACTACTGATATCTCACTTGCTTTCCAGCTGGCTTTTTCTTCTCTATTAGCTTATTGTAGCCTTGGCATTCCATGTAAAACAGTGTCTGCTTTTCTGACATGCCCAATGTAGAAAACTGTCCTGCTCTGGTAGGATTTTGATATCCCAACTCCCTTTTAGGTGTTCTCATTTCTGTCCAGGGTTCAGAGGGAAGTACCCCAGGATTTGCTTAAACCTGGTAGCTGTCTTCCAATTAAACACGTTTTCAAATTATGTGATTACTTACTGATTATCATTGCGTTTCTCTCCAACTTTTTATTAAATTCAGATTTTGGCTGAGATTGTCTTCCAACTAAATGAAGTGATATTCTATACACGTCTGCCAAGTTACATAAAAATCTAACACTTGGAGATTTAGTTAAAATAACACTTCCTACATGAAAACCACTTAGATGAATTTGATTCTAAAGGGATGAGCTCTTGTGTGAATTACTTCAGAATTTATATATATTTGCATACAATATAATATGTATATATTATATATATCCTTCTTTCCATCTATTCTTCCATCTCTCTATCCACCCATCTGTCCACATTCATATCCATTCATCCATTGTTGAGTATCCTATGGGTTTTGAATGAACAAAACCAATTTCCTGACCTCATAAGAAAGAAGTTTTAAAATACCATGAGCTTTGTTGAAGTGTGTGTAAGATATGATGGGAGCGGAGGGGAAAGATCTGCCTTTGCTGTGAGGCTTTAAATAGATAAAACAGTATTTAAACTGACCAGCTTGGTTTTATTTATATATTGCCATTATTTCATTTATATTCATCTTATCTATCTAGATTGTAAACTCAATAGAAATTAAAGACTTTTATGGCTTGTGAATTCTTGTATATAAGTAAAAGTTTAAAAATTCTTGTTAATGGAAAGACTGGCAGAGAACAGAACAGCTTCTCACAAAGTTTGCGTCTGTACATTATATTCTTAATGAAGATGTAATAAGGGCAAACTAATATATAAAGTAAATTGAATTATTATTTCAAATCTTTATATGACACAAACATTATAGACTTTTAAAAAGATAAGTCCATACTACATAGCTTTTATTATATGGTGATAAAACACTTCTTGTTGACATTTAAATAAAATTCAACTTCTAAATTGTGTAAGCAAATATAGATCATATGATTATAAATCACTGTTGTCAAACTGATTGGTGATAAGGTCGAGGATGGGTTGCTTTTGGCTCTTAGCATTTTACCTAGATTATCTTATTTAATTTTATCTCCTTTATTACACCTATCATTTACAAAATGTCATCTTTCAGAGTTCATTTTCTTTTACCTTACTTCATAGGATATAGTATGCCTTTATTTTCTTAGTAATAGTAAAAGTGCTAAATGATTATATGCAGTGTTATATAATCAGCTACATATATATATATGCAGATAAATGTTTTTCAACTATTGCTTTGATCAAAATAAGCTAAAAATAAATTACATAAAGAAATATGAAGTGATATTTCTTAATGGTGCACTCTGTTTCATTAACAATATAATTATTTTGTGCCAACTAGAAGTTCAAAGTAAATAGCAAATGCAGTAAAAATATAAAAATGATTTAGTCCTCTTTTGTGCAGTTATGCTGAAGCCTGAGGTTACTTACTCATTCATCTTCAGTATTATCAGGTTACTCTAATCAGAGAACATGTCTTAGTTCCTTTTAATATGGCTGGATATTCAGTAATTTAAAAGGCGAAACTATGTGTAAGCCTTTTAAAACTGATTTCCTGATTGTTAGGTCCTATAACTTATACTGCTAATCAATAACCTGAATGATTGAAGATCAGTGATGAAGAAAAGAAGGAATCTTAAATTTATAGACATATCCCAAGTGGATTAAGTTTCTCACACCTCTATGGATAGTATTAAGAATTTATCATTTCTTATTTTATTTACTCTATTATCAAAATAACAAGATTGGAAAGGAACAACTGAGCAGGAATCTGGCAAACTGTATTATCAAGGAAATCTAAGGATTAGGAATCTAATCTAAGGATCAATGTGATTTCTAAAATATTTTTCTCATAGCTACTAAAGAAGTAGTACCCACTTAAATGAACAGGTGAGTAGAATTATAAACAAGTTCTAAATTAATATATTTCCTAACACCTGGCTCTCCATCTCAAATTTAGCTTTAAAAACTATGTATGGGATTCTAATACTCTATGAGATAATATAGGCTTTTTGCAACCTTAATTACCTTTCTCCAATAGGAGCATATTTTGGTATTTTCTTCATATTACCCTTCCTCAGTTGTAAATATTTGTGGCATTCTCACTCTAGGCACAGTATTATGCCAAACATTTGAGGCCAATTCACGGAGCAATAATGTATATGGACACATTGCCTACTTTCTATAGGCATCTATTGTCATCTATTGTCATTCAGAATATGGGAAAACAGAACCAAAAATTAGTAGGTAAACTTGAGAACTATAGTTATTTGTAGAGGTATGAAGATAATGCTTTTTAAGGCATGATATTTTGCACTTGTTTAGTGGGAAATACTTGGCCCATGATTCCACCTTCTATCTGAGAAATTCTGTCAAAACAGCACTTCTTCGAACTGGCACTGAGCTGGGAGCTGAATTATGTTCCCAATTGAATTCATCATGTCCTGCTCCCATTTTAATAGAGAACTGATTAGGTTCTTCTTACCTTTGTTTTTATTCTCCTTTCCATGTGCTTTTTTATTTATACCAATTGCTTAAATATTAGTAGCTTTTGTGAGTAAATCAGGCTCTTAAGAGTATGTAAAGGGTACCAACCCAAATGCCTCTAGGGGAAACTAATGCATTTTGAGTGGCTTATTCATTTATTTTAATGGCTTCTTAATTTTTTATTAAGGGGGATGAAATTGAGACAACAGGTGACAGAGTAGGAGGAAAGTCATGCAGTTGCTTAATAATAAATGCCCTAGGTTTTAATGTTGAACTGTTGTTACTATGTATTTTCTGAATAATGTAGGTTTTTTTAAGCTTCGTCTGAAAGGGAGCTAAAAATATAAATAAGAGCAAACATGCCAAAAAGGGGACAGAGAAGGGAACATTTGACATGTAACTTAAATGTGGTTAAAACATGAGGGACAGTATTGAAATATGTTGAGGTAGTCAATGAAAAATAACACAGTGAAGTAGAGATGGGGCGGAGGGAAAATAGGAGTATAATTTTTGGCACTGGGACAAATTTCCCTAGATGGTAGCCCTATGAAGAACATTGAACATTTTAGCAGACTTGTTTCTTAACCATTATGTTAGTTGTTTGGTTCTTACATTATATTAAATGAAAAGACAGGTATGTGGCTTAAATTTGTGGCATGGTGCTGGGCCTTATTCTCAAACCCTTTATTTTTATTTGAGGACACTAGCAACATGGTTTTGAAGAAAGGAATAATCTTTCTTAGATCAATTAGATCTTGTAGGTTTTTAAAAGGCTTCAAAGTTCAAGATATTTAATCACATGGAAGTCTTTATACAAGGATCCTTCATGGTCTCCTGATCACATTTGCGCCAGCCACTCCATTGCACACAGGAGGCTTCTGGATCAACATAGGACTACACTAGGGTAGCCATGCCCGCATGGTTCACCCTGGTTACATTCCCACTTACCAGCACTTCAGGCTATTTCTGCTTCATTGATGTAGATAACATGGGAGGTTCAATGGCTCCTAGTCAACAAAATCTGGGCAATCTCTTGACTCATAATATTGTTGTCCATTCCTTGAACCACCTGGCTTAATGCATGCCTCTGGCAGCTCCGGGCTGCTAGCTTATCTTTAAGATCTCTCTCAGGACTCAAATTCTGATATTTTCTTCCCTATGCTGTTGTATCTTTGGGAGTAAAGGCTCTTTCTGGAAATAATATTCCCACCTCATCGCTTCAGGGGTTTCTTCTGCTGTGGGCCAGCTGAGTTATTTATAGACTTAGGGCTTCCCTAAGTGGTCTGTGGAGTAATTGAGAGTTTGATAGGAAAGAACGAAACTGATTCTCAACTTCATAGTGCTCAGTAAACACATTTCTATAGACCTGGGCCTGCCTTGTAGCCCTTTTCAAAATCTGCTTGGGGGTTAGGGTTTTAAACTTACAGCACAAGTGATATTGATTAAGCATTTTCTGCCTTGTCCATTAGCTCTCCCTTCTGCTCAGTGCTGTAGTGAAATCACAGTTTGTGCCATGGAAATCACTGAGGCAATAAATTTAACACTTACGACTTCAATGCATTATTGAGACGAAAGCACAGATGGACTATAAGGGAGCAAGCAGTTGTTCAAATCAACTAATATCTTTGATAATTAATAAATGTAACGGGAAATGAACAGCCTGTGAAGGAGTAGCTGAATCTAATTTTAAATTAAATAGCAGCATGAAAATTCTCTGGTTTGTAATTTTTAAAATTCTCTCCACACCATTGAAAGAAAGTCTTTTGGTTCTTGAGACTGCTGCCTGCAACTCAATGACACCGTAATCGGAAAAGGATTAATATACTCCATGAAATCTACAATCACCTTGGGGCCAGTTTACACTTCCAGCCAATGTGGCATAGATATTTTCTATTTATTGAACAACAGCTAGGTTTCAGGAACTCTGCTAGATACTGTTAAATTAAAAAATAATTTAAGACATGGCTCCTGTTTTCATGGACTTCCCAGTCTCTAAGAGGGACCAGTGCAGGGAAACGAGGAGGAAGCTCAGCCTTTAAAGGGGTTCCATGCTGGACCGGTAGGGGAGCCTAGGAGCTCTGCTTGGTTCAGGTCAGGAAAAGCCTTGGGCTGCTGAGGGAAGAATAGGAGCTCCCTAGGGGAAAAGCAGGAATACCATCACAGGCCCAGGCACTGAGGCACGAGGCAGCATCGCTGGTCCAAGGGCATGGAACTACTCAGATTGGCAGGAGCAAAGGATGCCTATGGAGGAGCAGTGACAGGTGTAAATACAGGTTATGAGAACATAGCAATATATTGGGTAAGAGATGAGGAGGTCCTGAGGTCATGCACTAGCAATGGGGATGGAAAGGGGTCACCATCACTTACAAGCTAGGTGACCTTGAACAAGTGAATTAACCTCTCTGAGCCACAAACATTGGAATTTGTTAAATGGACGTAATAATTCCCACCTTACAGTTTTGTTGTTAGCACTGTAGATAATGTATGTGTGTTTCCTGGAATAGTGAGTGCTCAATAAATGAGAGAGATGATTACACTATTATTACTGATTTATTGAAACACTCCATCATATCCTCTGTTCTTTTTTCTACAGAGTTCACTGCTTGTCACTCTCATATTACTGTTCAATATATTGTTTAAATGAGCTCAGAGAATTAAGTATTTTCTTAATGTCTCTGCCAACAGTCATTTCTCTAATAATTATTACTATTGCTATATTTATCTGTATTTGAGATGCAATCAAATGGAAGTGCTCAAACATTCATAAGCTCTGCCTGTCAAAACTGAAAGCAAACAAAGGAAACATTTTGGACATTATTAGAATTGTCTGTTTATTACTGAAAAGTATCATGGTTCAAATGTCAAATACCCAGCTAAATATTAGGGACAAAGAATTCTAATTCTAGTATAAGATACTGATTTACTGTTTAGCTTTAGGCCAGCTACTTCACCTTTTCTCTGCAAATCTGTAAAATGAGGAAGACATGTCTGCAGAATCAAGTAGCAATGAGCAGGCTTAAGCAAAAGGATGATAAATAATAAAATGACACATTTTCTCTAAGATAACATGAAAAGAATCCCACAAAACTTGTGTCAGCAGTTCTATTCTGATGTCAGGACTTGACACTAAAACACTGTAAGTGGGAATTATGTACATGGTTCAGTTTTTTCTTTAATGTCAATTTGTAAAATGTATTCCTGACTTCCACAGTTTTCTTCCATATTTCCATGGTTTTGTTTCAAATGATAAATAGCAAAATCTCTGACGGGTAGAAATTAACCTGCCGATGCTTCTTGTTCCACCCCCATATAGATGCTGTAAGATAAATGGAAAAATACAATTTCAGAACTTAATCCAGTAGAAAATGTCTCTAGGTTACATAACAATTGACTAGTTTGTGTAAAATGGATGCTTGTTTTCTCTGGAGAGAAGGGAGCTCTATAAAGAAATTCAAGCTTTTGGAGTTACTCCTCTTGGTTTTCTCTTGCCCCCTCCTCTCTGCCTCTCTGGATCTTTCCAGGAGTCAGATTAAATTCTACCTGCTGCAGGAAGCCTTTTATTTAAAAAAAAAAAAAAAAAAAAATTCTATATCCACCCTTGACTGAACTGTAGCATTAAAAAAAAAATCACTCTTTCTCTGACACTTCTTACATGCTACTTACTGTATGTTAATGACTATCCTACCATGAGGTTATGTCTTATCTTCCCAATTATATCACTTTTGCTTGAGAGCACCTACTTTGTTTTTCTTTAGTCTTGCCTGGTACTCAGTAGATGTTTTTGGATATATTGGTTTCCTCAAGCCTTTCCCAAACCTAGATACAAGAGTTTTACTTGAGATTTGAAATCTTCCAGCTGTTAGATCTAGGCCCCTGACCTATCTCTGAGTATCTTTTGTGAGCTGGGCCATGGATACTGGTGTCTGTATTTGTAATGGTTTCTTTGATTCCTAGGACTCTTCCCTTACTCTCTAAAGCATACTTATTTACACATCATGTGCTCATAAATCAACCTTGCATATATACCTACTCCAAAAATACTACCAGCAGAGCATCAGAGAAACCAAACTGGGAATGCAAATCTTGTCTCTAAAACATATAAATATGGATCATGCCTTGTCCTCTCGTGTATTATGAATTACTAGAGGCTTTAAATTCATGATGCAGGCTCTAGTTGAAGTAGATTGAGTGTCTTAGAAATTGGGTCCCAATTTCAGAAAACTCTTAATGGAAGTCAAATTATACCAGTGTTCTAGGCCATGTAATCAAATGTAGTGCGCTACTGTATTGCACTGGCATTTTCTGACTCTCCCTGTATTAACATTCTCTTAATTATATGTGATCTGTTAACCTATTCCTACTTTTTGAGAATTTTGATGTTAAACCTGATGAAGACCTAAGAAAAAAAATTATAAGCTACAATATTGCCAGAACTCTGTTTTCTTAAATAATTTATGAGGATTAACATTTTATTGGTCTCTCCCTCAATTACTTCCCTTGCTTATCCTTTCCTCTCTTACCTCCATAGAGACACAAATGCACATGTACACACTCACACGCACTCTTTGGAACAATCATCCTTTAGGGCTTTCAGCATTGCATGTTGACTAGTTAGTAGGTATTGTAGCTATAAAATTTTGAAGAATATCTGAGTTCTTCCAAGACTTGGGGTTGTTTTGGGGGAATGTAACTCATTACACTATTTTAGAGTGTTTACTGAGCCCAGTAAAAAATCTAAAAATGGTGTTCTTTTATTTGGGGTTTTCAGTGTACCCTTGAAGATGGTTGTTATCCCTGAGGAAGACCTTAGCTGACTGAAGTCTGGATATCTCAGATTGACTTAAGCTTACTGTTACCCTGGTTATGACCTAATTTATGTTCTATTAGCTCAGTTATCCAGGCTAGTGAGGCATGAAATAGAACTTTCTAAGCTCTTAGTGGGCTCTATACTATAAGCTCCATCTCTCTCTCTACCCTCCTCCCTCTTTCTCCCCTTTTCTCCATCCCATCCTTCTCCTCAATCTCTCTCTTTCTTGTTCATTCTTTCATTTACCTGTCCTTCATCCAGGAAATCATCACTGAACATGTATTAAGTGCCAAACACTTTCCTATTATGCTCTATGCTAATGGGATGAGTAAATGCATAGGTATTACAGCAAGAGGACACCATTAAATAGTCACACAAATATATGGCTATAAATTTTTGTACTGATTATGGAAGAAAAGTGCAGGAAAATAGTTTTGCTGGGAAGCATATCGTGGAAGGAGTCTCTGAGAAAGTATCATGTAATTTGAGATGAGTGAACAGAGTGGAAGGTGGGAGGAAGATGCTTCAGGCAGAGATAACACTGTGCAAAGGACCAGAGGCAAGGAGTGGGGAGACTAGAGATTACAGGGGTGGAGAGGGGGCCAGATAGGACCATTTGCGATGGGCCTGAAGAGGCTATCAGGGCCATATAATTTGTTCCTTCTATGTCATTTTAAGGATTTGGAGGGATTTTAAAAGGATTAGAATTTATCATAAAGTCTTTGGAAGCCAGTGAAGGATTTGAAGTGGGAGAATGACATGAATTAGCATTTACCAAAAAAGCCATTCTGCAGAAGAGGGGAAACTAGAGGCAAAAGTGGATATGTGGAAAGCTGTTAGGAGCCAATTGGTGTGATCCACAAGAGACGTGAGATGGCAGTGTGGATGGGGGCAGTGGCTATGAAAAGGGAGGGAATTTAACAGGTTTCATATGCATTTAGGTATAGGATTGGATTTGGGGAGGTTGATTAGCAATAGGGGTAAGTTACAAAAAGGTCTCAAGGATGATTTTTAGTTTTCTGGATGTATAAATGTTCTGATGTTGGGTCATTCACTGAAACAGGAAATGCTAGAAGACAACAGGTTTGCAGGTGCTTTGGCCATTATTTTGTATTAACCATGATAAGGATGTCCAGGAGTACTATGTATTGAAGTCTGGAGCGCAGATCTAGGCTTGATCAATCAGCTTGACACTCAAAGGAAATATCAACTGATTTTGTTTATTTTCATAGGATATTTTTCCTGCACTGAGCATTCCTTGTTAAACATTTTCCCAGTTTTTGCTGTAGTATGATGTTATTTACTCCCATTCCAAAATTTACAAATACAGTTACCTGTACTCTATTTGGTTACCTGGAATGTCATTCATTCTTATATTATTTTAATGTCTTATTTTTCTCTTGTTTGAATGTAATGTGATTATGAAGTGTGGCATTTTTGTTCAATTCTTTGAGAAATACTCTTGGATTTTTAAAGTCAGACTTCTTTATGTTCTCAACTGAATAGGACTTATTCTGAAAAGGAGATGAGCCTTTGCATGCTGATGGATTCCTGGTTTCTTGGGGACACAGTTATTTGTTGATCTTCTTACATATAGCTCTATAATTGTGGATTGTGATGCAGGTGTACTCTTCTTGTCCCACTTGCACTAACCAGCAAAGTGAACTTGAGCAGTTTGTCAGCCTCGTTGAACCTTCATTACACATGCATTGATGAGGGATTGTGTTGAAATGACCTCTAAGAATTATTTTAGTCTTAAAATTCTAGGAAAAGTTAGCATTAATTCTAGGAAAACAGGGATGAAGATAGGGAAGGGAAGTTACTTTAACTGCTGGAAAAGTTTTAGGTCTCTGGAGGAATTGAATCTTCTGAAAATTTTCAGGATATAATAAAGAGTTGTTTATAAGTTTTTTTCCATATTTCTACATATAGTGAAAGAGAGTTAAATTGCTGCTAAAACTATGAAATGGAGGTGAGCAACATTTCCAGAGGCAGTTAAGTAGTGCTGCATTTGACTGGTAAATTCTATCATTCTTTCAGAAAAAAATGAGATAGAGGTTTTCATAAAAATGGAGAAAAAGGAAATTGCATGTGTAGATGTAAAATACCATCTGTGCTTCTGGATCTGTTCCATGTTCCACACCTTCAGTGAAAGAAATTGTTGATTGAAAGCTCAGATTTTGCTGGTTAGTTGTAAAAGCTTCCTGTGTTGCTTATCATGCATTTTTAAAATAGATGGCTTTAGATTTTCAAGTTAATTTTTAGCCCCACTTGCCCAGGCCTCACTCAGGAAGCATGCTTTTAGTGAACGCACAATTCAATTCATATTCAACTCACTTAATAGCAACGAGCACTTAAAAGGTGCCAGGCAACATATTTTGGGTACTCTGCATTAGCTTAAGCTTCAGAATGTTTAAAATAACTTCCTTTCCCTCCTAGTAGCAGCGTGGGCCCAACTAATTTCCTGGACTGGAGAGTTTCATCTGTATCTTACTTTGAGAAAATATTAAACGTTCTTGGAACCAAGTATGCAGTTTTACAAAGTTAGAAAAACATGTTCCAAGTATCTCCTACTTCCCCCTTTTGTCCCTTTCTCATCTTAATAGAGGCAGGTATTCAGCCTATGCCTAGGTCCCAGTCAACTCTGCTCTCATTTACATTACAATGACTCTAGGTGAAAATGGCACCTCGCTCAGGTTTCATTTTCTTAATCTGATCTCCACTGTGGAATGAAATACTTGTTCTTGATAATGCAGTTTTAAATTTAGACATCTCTGGGAAAACAAACATATTATTAGAAACTTAAAGTAGTCACCTCAGGTACCACATGCAACCCTAAGTTCTTCAAGAGAGGAAGGACATCAAATACACAGTTATTAGCTTATTATGCAAGTGGGGGAAAGATAACTGATTATTTCAGGATTAAGTCATTCTTGTTAAATATTGACCATTTAATGGGTAATTTGATTCTTAAATGTATGCCTATATAAATAAATATATATATACCACAGACACCTCATTCACATACATGTATATATTAATATATTAAGTATATATTAATATATTTAAATACTATATTTGCATATTGGCATGAGAAATAATAGAAATCCTCGCATTCTCACTTTTGTGAGATTTAATGATGTTAAGAAATGTATTTAGTGGCTCTGTATACATGCCTTTCTTTGTCAATAGGGAGAACCAATCTACATTTTTTTTCAAATAATAGAAATGTGAATGTTTTTAGAAGGTCATTCTTTATAGGTAAATTTCTGCTGATAAAATTTAAGAGTGGTTGCCTGGAACTATTTCTAAAATCCAGCAGATCTGAATGTAGACGTGTAAATATATATCTGTTCCTGAACCAAGAAAATCTCTGCCATTAATCACATTTTTTGACAGTGGACAAAAGTCACTTAAATTATTCTAGTTTGCTTATCTATAAAATGTGATTAAATTATGAGGATAAATTGAGATAATCTGTGTGAAAAGACTTTGCAGAGACTGAAGTGTTTTTTTTCCCATTATTTAGCATTTTTCATGAGCTTTTATTAATTTTTGATGCTCTATTCCATTCTTCCTATCTTTGGTTTATTTTTCTCTGTCTTTATGTTTTTCTCCTTTTCACATATAATTTTAAAACAACTCATCAGATAACTCCTGTATTTGACATTTATGTGATTTTCTTTTCTTTTTCCTCATTTGACATAATAACAGGATCTTCGATATCATGTTCATATTAGAATACGAAGAGAGGTGTTCACATAGTGGAATGTTTCCTGAATCTGATGACTAGGATGGCAAAGGATTTAAATACAAAAAATAAGTTTAGGATTTGTTAGTATTTTAACTAAAGCAAAAAACAAAAGATTTAATTGAGATGATTCTTCACATAGATGAAGAAATATAATATGGAAGAGGGTAAAATTTATCTATGTTGTTGCAGATGTCAAAATTAAGATAATAAGTGGAAAATATGAGAGAGTCCATTTTGTTTCAATATACTAACGAGTTTTAAAAGCCAATTAGAGGGAAGCGCAGTGGCCCAGGGGTTAGGGCATCTGTCTATCACATGGGAGGTCCGCGGTTCAAACCCCGGGCCTCCTTGACCCGTGTGGAGCTGGCCCACGTGCAGTGCTGATGCGGGCAAGGAGTGCGTTGCCACGCAGAGTGTCCCTGCGCAAGGGAGCCCTGTAAAGGAGAGCTGTCCAGTACGAAATAAAGTGCAGCCTGCCCAGGAGTGGAGTCACACACACAGAGAACTGACACAACAAGATGACGTGACAAAAAGAGACACAGAAAGAGACACAGATTCCCATGCCGCTGACAAAGAACACGAGCAGCGAGTGAACACAGAGAACAGACAATAGGGGTGGGGGGGAGAAGAGTAGAGAAATAAATGAATAAATAAATCTTTTAAAAAAAAGCCAATTAGAGGCCAGCATGGGGGCAGGGGGCCCCTTCCCCGGCTCCATGCTTGCCTGCCAGGCCCTGGCAGCGGCCACAGTGGCGGGGAGGGGAGGAAGGCACTCCAGCCGCCATGGATGACAAGGATGACAAGGCGTTTACCGAGGAGCTGGACCTATAGGTGGAGCAGCTGAAGGAGTGTCAACGAGAACCAAGTACAGACCCTGTGTGAGACAGCTAAGGAAATTTTAACAAAATAATCATATGTGCAAGTGGTTTGTTGCCCTCTTACAGGCTGTGGAGATGTTCATGGTCAATTTCATGATCTTATGGAACTCTTTAGAATTGGTGGGAAATCACCAGACACAAACTATCTATTCATGGGGGACTATGTTGACAGAGGTTATTATTCCAGTGGAGGCTGTGACTCCTCTTGTGGTATTAAAGGTGCATTATCCAGAATGCATTACAATATTGAGAGGAAACAGTGAAAGCTGACAAATTACCCAAATACGTGGCTTTTATGATGAATGTCTATGAAAGTATGGAAATGCCAATGTGTGGAAATATTTCACAGATCTTTTTGATTATCTTCCACTTACAGCTTTAGCAGATGGACAGATATTCTGCCTCCATGGTGGCCTCTCTCCGTCCATAGATTCACTGTATCACTGGATCGTTTACAAGAAGTTCCACATGAGGGCCCAATGTGTGATTTGTTATGGGCAGATCCAGATGATCATGGTGGGTGGGGCATTTCTCCACATGGTGCTGGCTACATATTTTGGACAAGACATTTTTGAAACATTTAACCATGCCAATGGCCTCATGCTGGTTTCTCATACTCACCACCTTGTAATGGAGGGATATAATTGGTGTCATGATCGCAATGTGCTTACTATATTCAGTGCACCCAATTATTGTTATCGTTGTGGGAACCAGGCTGCTATCATGGAATTAGATGACACTTTAAAATATTCCTTCCTTCAGTTTGACCCAGTGCCTTGTTGTGGAGAACCTCATGTTACCCAGGGCACCCCAGACTACTTCCTGTAAATTGCTCCTCAGAAAACCTGCTTTTGTATGTGGAAGTATACCTGGCTTTTTAAAATACATATATTTAAAAACAAACAAAAAAGCGACAGTAATCTATGTGTTTCTGTAACAAATTGGGATCTAGTTTGGCATTATAACCATATCGTGGACCAAAATGTGCCATACTAATAATGAGCATTTAGCACAATTTGAGAATGAAATTCAGTACCACACTGTTCTAGATCAGTCTTAACTGTTTGCCTGATGTATTTGTAGTAACCATTTTTCTCTGGACTAATCAAACAAAAATGGTAACTAACTCCTTTCTCTCTTTTTGCATGTATTTGAGAATTTTAGTTATAGTGTTTAACTAGCATGGATTATAGAGTTGGAGTTTTATTTTTTAAGGAAAACTCACACTAGCTAACATAAACTTAATCCATTATCACCCTTTATTTTATTGAAATGTATAGTTAACTGAAGCAAAGATTCTTCTAGGGACTATGTTGTCATAACATTGAAGAGATTTCCCTTCATTTAAACTAAATTACTGTTTTACGTTGATCTGCATATTTCTGTATATTTGTCATGACAGTCCTTGCATCCTATTTGGTGTAATGAGCAAATAAACTTTCCACTTTAAACATAAAAATAAATAAATAAATAAAAGCCAATTAGAGACAACTAGCAAGATGATGGGGGAGTAAGGAGCTCTTAGAGTCAGCTCCTGCCACAGGGCAGTTAGTAAACACCCAGAGCTCTCTGGAGCTAGTGAAGCACCTGTCTGGGGACTGCAGGAGACCAGAAGAGTATCCTACAATATCCTTGAACGACTGGAAGGAGGACACTGCTTATCTGCAGAGAAGATTCATAAGTAGAGCACTCCACGCCCTGGAGGCTGGTGCCCATCCTCCACTGGAGGCACAAGCTGCCTCAGGAGCTGTTCCTCAGGTAGCACTTTCCAAAAACAGGGGAGGAAGAGACGCTTGGACACCACCTTCAACTAATGATGAGTAAATTCAGCAGTCTAAAGTATAATCCTGAGAACAGCTAAAGTTTGAGCCTGTCCAAGTCAGAGAGAGGCTGGTAGCTGTCATCTTAACTCCACACCTGGCATGAAGGGAAGAGGAATGGACTGAAAATCACAGTACTGGTGGAGACCACCTTCTTTCCTTCCAGGTCAGATTGCAACTCTAGCCTATGCCCCAGCGCCACTTGCTGCAGGGTGGAAGCTGTGGGGACCTGTGCCAGCCTCTCCAGAAAATTACCAGCCAAGCCATGGAAGCCGGTGTTTAACCTACTCTGGTGGCATGAGCCACTCCAGGAGCTATTCTGTAACTAGAATTGGAAGCTCCATTTCTCAAGAACAGGGAAGGAGGAGATGGTTAGCTGCTGATTTCGGCTACTGATTGGTAGACTTGGCTGGCTAAGAAACAACAGTGGGAATAGCTGGGGTGTGATTCTGCCCGAGTTGGAAAGAGGCCAGTGGCTGCCATTTTGGCTCCATCCCCAGCCTAAGGGGTAGGAAACAGTTTCTTTCACCCAGATCAGCCTGCAGCCCTAGCCTAGGCTTCAGCCTGCCTCTGGCAGGGAGGAGGTGGTCCCTGCACCAGCCTGTCCAGGTAACTGCAGGTAACTTTGGCTGGCACAGACTGAAAACTGGAAGTCTACCAGGGCAAATGCTGTCATCTTGAACCCGAACTGCATAGATTGCTGCCCATACCTGCAGCTCCATCCCTACCCCAGGCAAAGGAGAAAGGGGCATGAAGCTTCATCAGTCTCTCTGGGCAACTACAGTCTAGGCCTGCATGACTTAGATTATTCCACCAGCTGTGATTCTGTCCCTACCCCTGGCAAAGTACAAAGTTGGGAGAAGTTTCATTGGTCCCTGGCACAATGAGGGCAGTTTGAGCCTCCACAGCTATAGCACCAACCAGCAAGGGAGAAAGGGCAAAAAGCCCTAAACTAAAGAGAAAAACTGCACCCAGAATAAATACTCTAGTAATCCAGATGCCAAGACACCAACAAAAATTACAATCCAAACCAAGAAACAGGAAGCTATGGCCCAATTAAAGGAACAAGATAAGCCTCCAGATGATATAAAGGAGTTGAGACAACTACTCATAGGTGTTGAAGCAAATCTCCTTAATAAATTCAATGAGATAGCTAAAGAGATTAAGGATATTAAGAAGACACTGGACAAGCACAATGAAGAATTTGAAAGCATACATAGAAAAATAGCAGATCTTATGGGAATGAAAGGTGCAATAAATGAAATTTACAAAACATTGGAGTCATATAATAGCAGATTTGAGGAAGCAGAAGAAAGGATTGGTGAGCTTGAAGAAATGGCCTCTGAAAGTGAACATATAAAAGAACAGATTAAGAAAAGAATGGAAAAAATTGAACAAGGTCTCAGGGAAATAAATGACAGCAAAATGTGTGCAAACATATGTGTCATGGGTGTCCCAGAAGGAGAAGAGAAGGAAAAAGGGGCAGAAGGGATATTTGAAGAAATAATGGTAGAAAATTTCCCAACCCTATTGAAGGACATAGATATTCATGTCCAAGAAGCACAACATACTCCAATCTTTTCGAAAAAATCTGAAAAGACCAACACTGAGACATATACTCATCAGAATGTCAAACACCCAGACAAAAAGAGAATTCTGAGACAAGAGAAAAGCAATATGTAACATATAAGGGATACCCAGTAAGATTAAGTGCTGATTTCTCACCAGAACCCACGGAGGCAAGAAGACAGTGGTCTGATATATTTAAGATACTACAAGAGAAAAACTTCCAGCCAAGAATCTTATATCCAGCAAGACTGTCTTTCAAAAATGAGAGCGAGTTTGGCATGTTCACAGATCAACTGAAACTGAGAGAATTTCTAAACAAGAGACCAGATTTTCAGGAAATACTAAAGGATGTGCTAGAGCCTGAAAAGAAAAGACAGGACAGAGAGGCCTGAAAGAGAGTCTAGAAATGAAGATTATATCAATAAAAGTAACCAAAAGTGTCAAAAGAGCAGTGAAAATAAAATATGACAGATAAAACTCAAATAGGAATAAACTTAACCATTGATGTAAAGCACTTGTATTCAGAAAACTGCAACTCAATGTTAAAACAAATCAAAAAAGCCCTAATAACTGGAAGAACTTTCCTTGCTCATGAATTGGAAGACAAAATATCATTAATATGTGAATTCTACTCAAATTGACATACAGATTCAATGCAATCTTGATAAAAATTCCACCAGCATTTAAAAAAAAATTGAAGGGTAAGGGGTCCTGAATACCCAGAAACATCATAAAAAGAAAAGCAAACCCTCATCTCCAGTCTTTAAATTATACTACCTAGCTATAGTGGTAAAAACAGTATGGTACTGGCATAAAGATAGACACATAGTCCAATGGAACCTAATTTATGTTTCAGAAACAGACCCTCACATGTATGGTCAAGTGATTTTTGACTAGCCAGTCAAACCCATACAGCTTGGGCAGAACACATCCATTCCACAAATGGTGCTGAAAGAATTGGATATCCATAGTCAATAGAAGGAAAGATGACCCCTATCTCACACCTTATCCAAAATTTAACTCAAAATGGATCAAAAACCTAAAAATAAAAGCAAGAACTATAAAACTTCTAGAAGAAATTATTGGAAAATATCTTCAAGACCTGGTGGTAGGTGGTGGATTCTTAAAGGAGATAAGAGGAGGAGTGAGATGGACTACTGATGTTTAATGTATGGAGAAGTTTTAATTAGCTTTCTTTAACAGTGTGGAAATGTATAGTGGATGGTAAGACATAGTGAGTAACAGGGAGTTTATAAGTGGGGATGTGGCTGAAAATGGTAGTCCAGGTATATAAATGCCGATTGACAGAACGCTAAAGAATAATCTAGGAACTGAATAGCACAGTAAATCAAGAGGTGGATAAGAATTATGGCTGATGATACAGATGTGAGTGTCCTTTGTGAGCTAGAGCAAATGTACATCACTACTGCAGGGTTGTAGGAATGTGGAGAAGCATGGAAAAAACACAGCTGGAGTGACCTATGGACTGTGGTTAGCAGTAATAATATAATATTCTTGCATCTATGTGAAAGATGTACTGTGTTGATAATGAGGCAGTATGGAAAATGTGAGCCAAATGTACACTATGGACATGATAACATCAGATAATGTTATCTTATCTATAACAAATGTTCCACCACAGTGTGGTGTGTTGATGGAGGGGAGTTGTTTGGGAAATCTGCACATGTACATGATTGTTTTATAAGTTTACAACTTCTCCCATAAAAATATACTTTAAAAATAATAGATGTATTTGGGGAAAAACACACCAAGTGTAATATAAGAACTATGATTAGCAGTAAGATTTTGAAAATATTCTTTCATAATTTGTAACAAACATCTCATGACAATTCAAGGTATTGGTGGAGGTTTGATGTATGGGACACCTGTATGATCTTATGCATGTTTGCTTTGTAAGTTCACAACTTTTACTATACACTTAATTGTTTATGAATATTCATATATAAATGATATAAAAATAATAATAGGGTTGGTTGGGGGAAAAATACTTAGGGTAGTAGTAATATTTTGACAATGCTCTTTAATCATTAGTTAAAAAGGATTAGCAACAATGCAAGTTATTGGTGGTAGGGTGAGTTATAAGAGTCCTGTATGATGTTATATATGTTTGTTTTGTAAGTTCACAACTATTATTATACACTTATTGTTTATGCATGCTCATGTATGAGTGATATACTTCAATAAATTAATAATTTTAAAAAGCCAATTAGAGCTTTTAAATTATAATAGCTTTTTCATTTAAAGGTAGGTCATGGCAGGTCAATTTTCCCATTGCAGTACCTACAACAGTTCAGATCAATTCCAGAATTCATGTATTTCTTTACTTTTTAGAGCTGTAGAAGCAATAAGGACTAATGAACTAAAATTTCAGAGGAGACTAATGATCATTTCTTTTTCTGGGGGCATTTGCTGATTCTGAATGTGGTCTGAGGATTTGCCTTTACCCAAACACAAGGTATCATGTGGGAGTTAGAAAAGTCAGCAAAGCTTTTAGTGATTGTTCCAGGCTGGGATGATAAAATTGGAACCTGGAGGGAATTAAAATGCATGTCAGCTTTCTCCGGGGGTTATTTGCTGTGATCTAAGTCTATAAAGGATGCTGAGAAGCTGGGCTAAAATCTTTTAAAGGGCAGAGTGACAATTTCAGTAGACTTGTGATACTTAGGAACAAAGTAAGCAAGCAAACAAACAAATGACTTAGTGGGAGACATCAAAGTCAAACATATGACTGGACTCTTGAAGAAATTTTGTTGCTCTTTGGGCTGGAAGACAAAGAAATAGCCCTCCTACTACTACCCATGCAGGGCGAAGAAGATAAAAATCTATTAGGCTCTCAGTGAAAATCCAGGGAGTTCCATGGCTGAGAAGTAGAGGCAAACCAAGTCTTACTGACGCTACAACCTAGTCCCAGGCCCACTGAATTCTTGATTGGCTTGAGATCAACAGCCTATCATGTGTCTGTAAATGGAAAGGGGAAACCTGCACTTGTGTAAGATAATATCATCTGAATATATGATTCTTTGCACTTACTTTATAGCATATGGTGAAAGATTAGGAGTATAAATTAGCAAGACTATATAATCAGTAATCAAATGGAAAAATAGGCATTTGAAGCAGACGAGTAGATGATCTGGATATTGAATGTAATTGTCAAGGGCTTTAAATAACCTGTGATTAATATGTTCAAGAAAATAGTGGACCAAAGAAATGATTGAATGGAAATTTTTATTAGAGAATGGGTATAAATAAAAAATAAACCAATATTCTTGAACTGAAAACTGTGCTATCTGAATTTAAGAATTTGATGGAAAAGTGTAATAGCAAATTGAACACAGTATAACACAAAGTTAGTGAACTGGAAAGCACCCAAATTAAAGCACAGAAAAAAAATAGAAAACTCAGAAAAATTAAGAAAAAAATGGCATGGCTAAAAAGTTTAGAATACATAAAACTGATGCTCCTAACAAAAAGGAGAGACCATATGGAGGAGATGCACTATTTGAAGAGACTGAGAATTTCCCAAAACTTCAGATAGAGAAGCACACAAAGATTCAAACACCTTAGCAAAGTCTAAGCAGGATAGAGTCAAAACACTCCTAGGTGCATCAATAATAAAAACGCTGAAAACCAAAGACAAACATAAAATCTTAAAAACAGCCAAAGAAAAAGGACATATTAATTTCAAAAACAAAAACAAAAAAGACTGACTGATAGAAATGAGGAAAATGGGGAGATAAATGGAATGTAGAGTGTTGAGAGAAAATAACTACCAAACAAGAATTTTGTAACTAATAAAAATATATTCTACAAAAATAAAGGTGAAAAAAAGATATTTTTGACAAAAACGGAAGGAATTTGTCACTAATAGGCCTGTGCTGAAGCATTATTAAAGAGAGTTTCTTTAAGTAGAAAAAGAAGGGTCCTAAATAGAACCATGGAAATCCTGGGGCAACTGAAGAACACTGGTGAGTGTAAATACACGTTAAATACAAATGATTGTTAGCTATATCAAACAATAAGAGTAATGTTTTCTGGAGTGGGGGTACATATAGAATAATACATGACAACAGTAACATGAAAGGCAAGAAGAAGAAAATGGAGTTCAAATTGTCCAAGTTTTAGCAATATAGGAAAATATTAAAAGTAATAATTGTATCAAAACAACTCAAGGATGCATGTTGCAATTTCCAGGTAAACACTAAAAGAATATTAAGTGTATATATATATATATATATAGCTAATGTGTTAGTTGAAATAAATAAAAGATAAAATATCTGATTAATAAAGAAGATAAATTATGAGGAAAATAAGAACATAGAAGATAGGACTATTAGAATAGTAGGAAGTAGAGGACAATGTAGAAGAAAGACTTTGTAAGCAAGGAGTACTTAATCAGGATACAAAAAGCACTGATCATAAAAGAATAACTATATAGATTGATTTGTGTTAAAATTAAGAGCCTCTGTCCAACAAAACACACCATTAAGAGAATAAAAAGACATTCCACAGAAAGGGAGAAGATACCTGACAAATGACTCATATCCTAGTTAGATAAAGTACACTTACAAATTTAAAAAAAAGACAACCAAATAGAAAAATCAGCAAAATTCTTGAACAGATACTTCACATAGGATGACATCCAAATGGTTAACAAACATGTGAAAAGG
Organism: Dasypus novemcinctus; assembly: GCF_030445035.2. Lineage (NCBI taxonomy): Eukaryota > Metazoa > Chordata > Mammalia > Cingulata > Dasypodidae > Dasypus > Dasypus novemcinctus. The sequence continues at coordinate 76,083,027 of NC_080678.1, read as the reverse complement.
TATTCAACTTAAATCATAAAAATGCAAATTAAATTAAAATGTGATGATATTTATTCAGTAAGTAGTTTAAATGAAAAAGGGAGAAAATATGTGTTGGGCAAGGATGTAGAGAAACTAGAATTCTCATGATCTAAATTGGTAGGTCTATATTGGTACAAACTCTTCAAAAAATTTTTGGCAGCATATCCTATGCCCCATCATTTCCAATACCAGTTACACATCCAGTAGAAATGTGTGTGTATGTTCACCAAATGATATACATTAGAATGTTCATAGCAGCCCTCTTTGTGATAATGCCAAACAGAAATGCCTGTCAGTGGAACATTTAAATGTCCACATACTATACAGTTCAATACTATACAGTTTTGAGAATGCATGAATATTGACTAAATAAAAGAATATGGGTGAATTTCACAAATTTTGAGTGAAAGAGGTAAGAAACAACAAAGTATATACTGTATGATTACTTATAAACAATTCACAAACAGGCATAACTAATTCATGTATTTTAAAAACCAGGATAGTGAGAAGGGAGATTGGGCTATTGTACTGCTTGTAATATGTATTTCTTATTTTGAATATTATTTTCATAAATATATATTTATGAATGTCAGCTATTATATGTGGGTTTTTTTGGCGTTTTTTTTTCAATAACAGCATAATGAGCTCTCTTTTGAGTTAATAAACTCCCCATTTCTGGAAATGTTCAAGCAGAAAGTTTGGAAGATTACTTATTAAGGAAATTTTGGAGGGGATTTTTGCGTCAGAGTAAAAGAGAACAGACAAGACGATTTTCCAAAATATTTTTAATTCTGAGATTATCTGATTTTTAAAAAAGAAAGGTATACTTTAAAGAGCTATCTACATACTTTTCTTCTTTGTCCTATACGAGTTTGATACCATAGTCTACTTTTACTGTTGCCTCCATCTTCAATTCATACCATCCCTCAATCATTGACCTCTCAATGGTCAAATGTGATGCATTCTTTCATTCTTTCTCTGACATCTTTGGACTGTTTGCTGATGAAGACTCATTTTCTTAAAACTCTATCCCCTTAGCTTAACTTATACCATTCTCTTCTTGTTATTCTCTTGTTCTTTTTTAAATCTCTTATTCCAAAATATTAGCACTCTCCAAAGCTTTATTCTTGGTTTGTTTCTCACTCTATAAAATTCCCACATGATTTCAACCACTCCTAAGATCTCATTTATTACTACTTGCCTGTTGATGACTTCCAAATCTTTGTCCCTAAGCTCAGAACTCCTTCCTGAGTTCCAGACTTACTCATGTAACTGCTTAGTAGCTACAACTGTATTCCCCCAACTTAATATGTACAAGACTGAATTTACATCTTTTCCCAAAATTTGATCCTCTTTCATAATTCCTTTTAATTGGAAATGAAACACCATCTCTATCTGTTTTATGCAGACCATTAGTGCTTATTTCCTTTTTCTCCTTCCCTCCACATCCATCAGTTATGAAGTTCAATTTATCCTGCTCTATAATGTTACATGTTCTTCCCTTCTCCAAATCCTTTTCTATGCCTTAGTTTAATTCAGCCCTCAACATTTCTCAAAATAGTCTCCAAAAACTATCTGTCTTCTAATTTCATACTCAGCCAATCCATTCTGCACAATGATGCCCATATGTCATTCTTACTCAGATGTTTTTCCTTCAATTCTTGCCTTCGTGAACACCTATTCATCTGCTGAGACTCTGTTCCAATTCTGTCTTCTCTATGAACTTGTTCTGGTCTTTACCCAACCTCTCAGGTAGTACTGATAATCCTCCATTGCACCCTGTACATACATTCCACCAGGCATTTATCATATTTCATTGCACATATTTGTGTGCAATGAGAGTGTATCTTATTTATCTTGTTATAACCAGCACACAACTGTTCCTTGGTTGAATGAATAAAACAATGAATGAATGAACATTTTGAATCACTGAGAGCTTGTTCAGAATATTGTTTCTGGGACTCTATCATAGACTAACTCTGTAGGAAAAGAATTAGGAGAGGTTGCAGAACATTGGTATAAATTATTAACTTTATTTACTTGAAATGATATTAAACTTATATTTCAAGTAGGAAGCATTTTCATGCATGTTTTTAGCCTGAGACATGTTAAAATTTGTTGACTAATCACTGATGCTGAAATGAATTATGGAAATGCCATTATAGGGAACAAACAAATATCTTTGAAGCATTAAATAAAGAATAAAATCAATATGAACAAATAATTCTTGTTGCTTTTTGGGAGAATTGAGTTTAGTAACATTTTACTTGTATATGGTCTATTAATGAATATTAAATGAGCAATCTTAAATCAAAGTGATTATGGAATTGTTTTGTTTGTCATTAAAAAGTTCTGATATGCATACAAAAATATATAAATATATACATACATTTAAAATACTTTTCTCTGGTATACTGCTCAATATAGTTTGCTAAAACCAATAGTCGTGTTTGGGTATTATGTGCATTTATTCACAGTTCATGAATGTGTAATGATTTTCTGGGGAAAATAAGCACTCAGATCACACAAATATTCTCACAGTATCTTCAATCAGAAATGGTTTTCATTCAAGGGACACAGTCATCTATATAAGCAGAAATTTCACCCTGGGTACATTAAGGAACAGGATTCATTTCAAAGACAGGGTCTGTTATTTAGCCTGGGGAAGAGAAAGCTGTGGTACTACTTCAAATATATTACCTGAGGGATTATGAGTAACAAACATGGGATGAAAAAGCTATGAAGTAAGAGATTTAGTATTGATAAGTATTTTGTATTTCTTGACAGGTAAGGCTGGGAGTGCTATTGTATTTCTTAGGTTTTAGAGAGTGCTCACTCAGTATTTTTTAATTTATGTTTTAGACATGCTATTGAGATCATTTGAATGTAGATTCATTTGAATTCAGGTGAGTAAGTCAGAAGACCTCTAACTAAAAATCTCCTTATAAACTCTGTTACAATCTTTAGGAACCATAAATCTCATTCTTTAGACCCAAGTATATGAGAATTAATTATGGAACTGGAATAGTACAGAATGAATTGTCTCCTGCTCTTGCTTTATATTCTTACGGTATTTTTGGTAAACCAAAAGTTTGACCTATTTGTATTTATGCTTCCTAGTTCATTTGTATTACTTTTTCCTGATGTTAGTTTGTTTTTAGGCAGCACTTCCCTCTGATTATAGTAGCATTGTTATTATTGTTTATAGCATTTTTGTTTGGTCATTCTTTTTATTCCAAGAAGATGTATATTGAAAGGCTAAGTGATTTATTCGCATTATAACATAAGCCAGTAGAAGCTTTAAAACTTATGAGATTATGACCTCCAATTTACATTGGAAACTCCTAATAGCCAGCATATTTATTTCATAAAGGGGTTTCCTAATGTAATAACAGTATTAGAAGTTTAATTTTACCCAAATGGAGGAGATTTTTTGTAGAGCATTATAGTCATTATATGTGCCATAGTATAGTCCAACTGAGTTACTTGTTCTGTGTGGTCAGCTTCCAGATGTTTAGGTAGGAAGTTCTTGGTTCCTAAAACATGACACCTTTTGTCTGCCTCCATTCTTCATTTGTCTACATCTTAGTTTTGTGCTGTAGCTCAGTGTCACTTTAGTGAAGCCTATCTTATCTTCTCTGTCCAAAACTTCTTGTCCAAGTCCTAACTCCCAAATTACTTTACCATTTCCTTTCATTTTAAATGAAGTTAAAGACAAATTTTTCTATACTATTTCATTATTTATTTACATTCTCCCTCCCTCACTAGACTGTAATCTAGAAGGGACCCATCTGAGTATTCCATGTAACCCCCGTCAGAGTTCACACACAGAAATATTTGAAAATGAGGGTTAAAAAGTATAAAATGAGGAAAGGCCAAAAGGAGATACTTGCTTAGTAAATATTCAAGATGAGAAAAACACATTGAAGATTTCTTTTTTATTTGGTGATTTGGGTAGGTAGTTGCAGCTTTTATAAATCTAGATTTGATATTTTGGCATCTGTTATGGCTGGTGTGTTTGTGTGTGTATGTGTAATATATTTTTCAAGAAACTCTTTGATAACTTGTGTTTTAGAGAACCTGTAATTTTAGCAAAAGCATCAGCATGCTATAGGAGAAAGAACATTGTGATGGTGTTGAGAAAGTTAGATCTCATCTCAACCCCCTCCTGATTTCCTAGTATGATTGAAAGAACTGAAAGTCTTCCACAAACCCTAAAGTGTAGCAGCCCAATATATTTAATATTTATTTTTCAATATCATTAAATGTTTTTTGCTGCCTCAGGATTGGCATAATAATCTATACACTTATAGAAAGGTTTGAGAAAATAGTAAATGCCCTTTATAGGACTTTATTGATTATAATGCCTTCTCATTTCAATAATACCCTTTTTATTTTCGTCACAATTCTGACATGATAGGAACTATTAGCTTCAATTTTCAGATGAGGAAACAGAGACCCATAGAGGTCAATGAGTAATCCAAGGCCATAGAGCAGGTATTTGGTCAACCTGGGATTGGAAACCATTTTTCCTGACATGCATCCAATATCCTTTCTTTCTAGGCAAAAATGATTACATTTTGCCAGTTGTGAGAGGGGTCAGGGGTGCCTTGAACCTTCTCCTTTGTATCTTGGGATCTTGTGCATTGCTGTACTTTGTGTATGTCACATGTCTACCTATGTTTTACGGGACTTACTGTGTAGGGCCATAGGCTCACTCTAATGGCATATGGTGACTATGGAAATTAAATGACTCTGCTATAACTTCAAAGAGAATCTGTGAAGCTATATATTCCTTTTCTTTATTGAAAGTCTTTCCTGTTTCACATAATCTTCTATTCAGATCTAGCTGAAAGTTACCTGTGAAAATGTATACATGAATTTCCCACAGACATCATCATGTCCTTGACTTGGGGAAGTCACTGCATCTTGTGTGTTTGAAATAAAAGTGAGACTAGAATTACTATTACTTACCATCCTTGATTCAAGAATACTAGACCCCTGAATTCTAATAAGCATCTCAAATATAACTGATCTTAAACTGAATCCCCGATTCCCCCATGAAATTTAGATAGTGAAACAAACCCTTCAGAAATACATTTCCTTTGCCTTCTGAGAATAACATATTGACATAGACAAATTAAAACACAAACTATTGATTGAGGATTATAAGTCAAAATTACTTTGTCCTAATTAGGGATGTTATGGAGAATTACTACCAATAAAGCTTGCACATTTGATTGCATACAAAAATGCTGACCAGTAATTGAGAGTCTGTAAATGATATAAAATTAAATGTGAACTTAAACATCCTCAGTTCTTTTTTAAAATTTAATTTGTTCCGAATCTCATAAGTTCATAAAAATTCCCTAGAGTTTGATAATTTCAATTACATTAGTACTAGCGATAAATATTCATGAAGTTTAAAGAACGGATCATTGTAGAAAATGAAATTTTCCAGAATGTTAATACGTAGTGTAGCTTTGGAGATGAGGAGCCAGCAACCCAAGACTTCAGAGATTATAGGACATAATCATATTGAAATGAATGGAATTTTGGCAATTCTGATGTCAGAATGGTATAAGCTAAAAGGAAAGTAGGTATCCATATCCATGGATAAAGCAAGTTGATAGGTTAACCAGTTTGGGAAGATACTCAAGACTAAAATAAAGAAGTGAACTATTAAAAGTTTAAAACATCACGTATAGGTTTTGATCAAGCATGTATACAGGAAGGTGAATCTAGAGTTCCATCCAGCTGGGTGTGTTATTCTTAGTGTTAAGGTGTTGATGTGTGTGTGTACAGAGTATAAAGGCATCAACTGGTCAGTTCCCTTCTAGAAGGATCTGGGAGATCAGATGGATTGCTGGCATGATCCTCCTTAAATTTCCTGTCTTTTAAAGGACCTTCTGGGATGCAACACCTTGTTGATCTTCTAAAGCAGCTGACCAATAGAAATTCTTAGGGACACAGACTGTGTAAGATTTTTATATAGTACAGGTTAACCTTGCTTGGCTCATGCACATTTTTTGTGTGACTTGGTAATATTAGATGCCTAAACTTTATTCTGGAAAGAGCCATTTTCAGTGGGCAAAGCCGTGTTATCTGTATTATTTTAAATTAAGGCATGAATTCATCAGTCACAATCCTTTGGGTTTCTCTCCTCTATGTTTCTCCAATACGCACCTGTTTGTTTTTGCCTTCCCCTCCTCCTCCCCCTCCCCCACCCTGCTGGTTTTTTGCTGTCTGTGTCCATTCGCTGTGTGATCTTCTGTATCTTTTTCTCTTTTCGTCTTCTCATCTTTCTGCTCTAGGATTCGCTGGGATTTGATTCTGGGGACCTCTGATGTGAAGAGAGGTTCCTTATCAATTGTGCCACCTCACTTCCTGGTCTGCTGTGTTTCACCTTGACTCTTCTCTTTTGTTGCATCATCATCTTGCTGCATGACTCACTTGTGTGGGCACTGACTCAGTACATGGGCACTTGCGCAGTTACTCAGCTTGCCACGCGGGCACTCAGCTTACCATGCAGTTACTCACGGGGGCACTCAGCTGGCCATGTGGGCACTCAGCTCGCCGCGCAAGCACTTAGTTTGCCATGCGGGCACTCATGTGGGCACTCGGCTTGCCACGTGGGTACTTGTGTAGCCACTCAGCTCACCACATGGGCACTCAGTTCACCATGCAGGCATACTTTCTCTTCTTTTTTTCACCAGCTGGCTCCAGGGATCAAACCTGGGTCCTCCTGTAAGGTAGGCAGAGGCCCTATCACTTGAGCGACATCCACTTCCCTCCCACCTGTTTTTGATACCTAGAGTGATATCTTGACTATGCCTCTCTACTGGAATTTAAAGTACTCATACTCCTCTTTAATGGATCTAATTCCTTGATTGAGATTCCTAATTTTTCCAAACCATAAATATTTATCATATGTTGCTTTATCTAGTTAAAATACTAAATTAATCTTAAATTTTGTCATGTATCAGACTATTATCATTGCTCAAAGTAACAAATGGGAACTAGTATATCTTTTTTTAAAAAACGGACATGTAATTTTGTATCAGAGTTATTACAAAGCACTTTTTACTATGCACTGCTATAAGGCTATCTTGAGGGTCCATAGTTTGTGATTGACTTCTGTGTAAATCTGTGTTAAGTAGGTTTTCCCAGTGGTCTGGTAATGAGTTCTTACTGAATATACTGCCTTTATCAGGGTTTGGTTAGAAAAAATAGAAACCATTCTTGATATATCAAGTGAGAAGTAATTGAATTCAAGACATTATGTGCTTATAGACCATTGGGAAGCAAAGGGAATAATAATCAGAGAAAATCCCCATTAGCTTTCAGAAAACTAGAAAGCTGTAGAAACTGTAATATAAGCGTGCTTATCTTGGCTACCTCAGTTTTAAAGGTGATGATTTGCAGAATGCCTGAAGTCCTTGAAAACCTCAAGTCTGACACCTGCTTGCCCACCACTGTTGGAGGAGAATGATGTGTTTTTTCCTCCTTTGTCTTTCAAAACCCTCCCAGGTGCTGCTCCAAAGCAGAATATAGTCTGGAACCCTGCAGGCAAGGTATTCTAGGCTTGTAGCTTCCAGGCCAGGCAATGCCTGGGAAGGTGGAGGAAGGGGCAGGGATGATGCTAAAAAGAAAAAAGACAATTCGGAAAGTTGGCATTCTATTGAGTTTGTCTAAATGTCATCTAAATGTCATTTTCTCCCCTTTTATATTTGGTATTCTCAATTTACTGCCCACTATAACTAAGTTTTCCCTCCCACCTTTCCTCCCTCTCTCCCAAAGCAAGAGGATGCATTTTTTTTCAAAGTCAAACATCTGTATACTTAAGAGAGAATGCTAAAATGAGTCATTCTGACATTGACATTTAGCTTTACTAATTTCAAACCCATGCAGATTATTGCTTTGAGTAATAGCACTGCTTGTGTATACAGAAAAGAAGACATGTTAGTGTCTTACAGGAGGTATTTTTCTTACAGGAACTGATGTGCTGTAAAATATGGTAAAGAACGTGGCTTTAGATCAGACTGAGTGAGGTTTACTGCCTGTGTACCTTTAAACAAGTTACCCTTTCTTTAACTTCCTCCTCTATAAAATGGGGGCAATAACAGCATCTTCCTATCTCAAAAGTTATGAGATTAAATGTGATTATTTATGTAAAAGTAGTTGACATTATTGAAAGAAAGCTAGAGGATAATCTAGCGACTAGTAACACAGTGAACCCGGAGATGGATGAGAATTGTGAGTAGAAGTACAAATGCGAGAATGTCCTGTGAACTAGGACAGATGTACAGCACTATTGCAGGGTGGTGGGAATGTGGAAGAGCATGGAAAAAATCCAATTAAACTATGGAATATAGTTAACAGCAATACCGTAATAATCTTGCATCAATGCCATGGATGCACTGTGTGAATAATAGGGGAGTATGGAAAAAATATGGCAATTGTACACTATGGATCATGGTTAGTGGTAATAATCTGATGATATTATCTCATAATCTGTAACAAATGTTCCACAAGGGTGTGGTGTGTTAGTGAAGGGTTATTGTGTAGGAATTCTATACATGTGCATGATTGTTTTATAAGTTCACAACTTTTGTAATAAAAATAAATATTTTTAAAAGTGGTTGAAATTTAATGGATTCTCAAACACATTATTCCCTTCCCTTTCTATCAGTTCTCCAATATTGTTTCTAAGGTTTGGATCCTGATTTTGTGGTATTAGGTGAAAAACTTGGATTGGTATTTTCTAAGATTTTTATAATTTAAAAAATCCCATATATTTGTTCTAAGACTGTACCATTTCTTTAAATTCTGCATTGATTCTTGAATGTTGCTGAATGAAGATTTGATTCCCAATTAGTAATCTTTTTCTCTCTCTTACCTGCTGATCTGCAGTAAGGAATATGTTTTGTAATGGAGCTGTTACTTCTAGACAAGGGTTAAGCAAGAATGTATCAAATGGCTTAGAAGCAAATATATACATTGGAATATGCTTGACCACTTAGATATCATTCCTCTTGCATCAGCTTTTTTATGTCAACTAGATGTGGAGTCAGGAAAAAGGAAACATTTGTATTGAAAATGTTCCGTGTTTCTTTTGTTGAAATATTGGTACAATTTAAATATGGTAGCTTTCCTGGATTTAAGTTTTCATTTTATAATATGCAAATTAAGGAGCTAAGCAAGTTCTCCTGTGGGCAGTACAGGAAAGAGCTGAGTATTAACTGAAAGGTTTGAGGAGAAGCAGAGGAGAGAAAATAAGTCCAGAGAAGGAGGAGTCAACAGTAAAGGAAATTTGATATCACATATAAAAATTAACTTGCTGGTGAGCCAAATTTTTCTATTTTGTACCTAATGGTGTCATCGTATGGATACAATATCCATGTGGCAACAGGTAGTGACTGCCCTTCTCAGGGAGGCAAAAGAATGATGATTAATGTTAGAGGTTTGCAATAATTAACAAGCTGTAACTCAGTTTCCCCTGATATGCACTGGGGAAAGGCTAATGCCATCCCCCATAAGCCTACATGTCCAAGGGCATGGCACTTCCCCACACAGAGACAGGAGTAAAGGGAAATGGAAACCTTCCCTACCTACATATTGGAGGGAGATAAAATTACTACAGAACAAAGAAACATCTGCTCCTGCAGCATTCCAAGAAACCATAACTGCTTAACTCACTATCTTCTAGTCACTGTTAGGGAAAGTTTTCATCTCTAGGGCTTCCTATCGGCTTCTGCACTTCACTTGGACCCTCAACCCCCTCCCACCAACTATCATTCCCCCGCCTAGGAAAGTTCTGTATAAATTCGAGTCCCCCCCTTCCAGGAGTGGGCTGAAGTCTCTCTTCAGACTTTTACCATGCTGGTGGGGGAGCTGAAGTCTGTTCTTCAGACCCCCTCCGTTGGGAGAACTTCTCAATAAATTCTTTCTTTGTCTATAGTCATATCAGTCTCCATTTCCCAGTAAGTGCTGTATTTTTCTCCAACAGCTAATATTGGAGAGGCTAATGTAAAATGTTTCTATTCTAGTTTAGCTTCTTGAATCTCTGTAGAGATTAATATACCAAATACCACAGAAAAGTCAAGGTGATTACTCTCTCAAAGCTCTATCTTAATTTTCACTCAAACCATTAGCTCTCCTCAAACCATTCTGTTATTTATCTTGGTTCCCCCCTCCCCCCCTCACATGCACTCATTTAATAGAATTAATGTGTTTTTGTCTCAAGTATATTCAAATAAAATTTTAATTCTCCCAGTCAGGTTCCAATGGGCTTTTGGGATTACTTTGATAAATTACTTTAGGGTGTCTTTTTCTTTCTTTACTTACCTTTAATTTATTGCACAAGTTGAGAAGAGGATAGGCTATGCTGCCTACCAAAAAATAAAATAAAAAAACAAACCAACATCATGTCAGTGGCTTAAGGCAATGAAAGTTTGTTTCTTGTTCATGCTACATATATATCCAATTTAGACTTCAGGACCTGACTAGGGGAGGGATCTATTCCATGGATACTCAGGGATTAAGGCTGATGGAGGCTCCACAATTTTCCAGCTACATCTTCTAGAGCAATGGCTAGATACCCATTGGCCATGGCAGGGGAGGAGAGAGACTAGAGCTCATGGCAGGGGAATAAAAACTACCTAAGCACATGTGGGTTTTTTGTGGCCTTAGCCTAGAAGTGAGAATTCAATTTTTTTTAAGTTTCCCTTCGAACACTTAAAATATTTGCATATTTAACTGCAAAATGACTGTTAAAGACAAACATGATATTTTAAAAGTTTGAATTAGTAAAAACTAGTCATGATTTCCTAATGTTGAGTCTTGTATATATAGATAAAATGAAAAATTCCTGATGTATGTCCAGATTTTCTCCATTTTTATTCCTAAGCCTTGAAGACAAATTTGGAGGTTGAGGGAAAACCTTCAGTTGACCATTGGAAGACAGATTTAATTTCTGAAGGACAGAATGGTCTAACTTTCCCAATGTAAACAAGAAGATCGCTTAAAATACTTTTAGACTGAGCCATTTTCCAGAGGGCACTAAATATAGTCTTTCTTTGACTATATGCCACCCTTTTTAAAACTTCTCCATGGCCATATTTCACATTACCTTAAATTCATTTTTGCCATCAAGCTTCTCTTTCAGTGTGACTAGGCTCAAATACCCCTTCACTTGTTTTGCAATCAGTCAGCATTTCTCAACTCTTATTTTACTCCCTCTTTTCTTTAACCTGATTGGTCTTAAAACATTACCTTGCTTCTGCTCTGCTGAAACAGCAGTCATTATCATTTCTAAAGCTCTCCTCAATATTTAACGTGATACCATTTCATTTACATCATCTATAATCAAGATTCCATATTTTTCTTTAAAATGGTTATCTGGTACATTTATCTTAAAACAATTACAATGTAAGCAACTTGAGGAAGGAGTCCATTCCTCCTTTCAAAAATATATGTTATGTTGCTTTGTCAGTAGGATGCTTAAATTAGATCAAAGGAAGACCAAGATAATTATGGCTAAAGGATTAGGTTCTCAAGACTAAGTGACCTAATTCGTATATGCCAATGATATTTATCAATTCTTCATGAGAAATGTCCTCTTCTCAGCTGGCAATATTAGCAGAGTTTAAAGTCCAAAGGAGGATGAGCATGTATGTCCATCACTATAAGAATAATCAATTGCTTTTCTATAAAGATTTATGGCTTACAAAGTCTTTGGCACAACTTCAGAAGATAGGCAGTCTGATAGCAACTATGTCCATTTCACAGACAAAGAAACTGATGCCACGTCTAAGAATCAGAGGTAGGCTTAGAACTCAGGTTTTTTGGTTTGTAAACACTCTGTCAAACAGACCACAATGTTTCTCTAGTCAAGATTCCTCAGATGCACATCAGGTGACCCTCGCATAACAGGAAGGAGGAACATTAGCTGGGCAAACTTGCACTACTTGCAAGAACATTGTAGTCATCCTTCATGTTTGCATATTAGCACATTGCAGTAAACTTACAGAAAGCTTTCCTTGTGTTCCAGGACCCAGAAAAAAAGGGGGCCTTGCCTGATCGTGGAGAATGAGGATGATTCCCTGAGAAGAGGAATTTAGTACAGAGAACCGATGAGCCAATCACTCAGTTCTGAATATAGTAGAGATAGGGGCAAATGTATTTCTTTAAAAATGCTTGAATTTACTTCAAATGTTGTTTACTGCTTGGTTTGAGCTGCTGTTTATAAGTAGTGATTAAAAAAATAAAGAGTAGTGATTTATAGTCAAGACTTGTTCCTGTGATTAGATTTTAAGAAAGGGGGAAGGGAGAGATGGAGGGGAATTATAAACTTTTCTCGTGAGACAAATGCAATTGATAAAGAATAAATGTGATTTTAGGGCGATTTATGAGATCCTTTAACCATAAATCTGATCACAAAATAATTTCCTAAGATTATAGACATCTGTAATTAGTGGCATAAAATGTGTTACTTCATTGGGTTTAGAAGTGAAATAACACTGGCTTGGAAGAAATGATTAATTGCAAGGACATGACAAGGCCTTAGGTACATTGTAGTTTCCTAGATTCGAATATAATGCGAAGCGTGTCGGGACAACCCTTATCATTCCCTGCTGATTGCCTGCAATTGTATAGTTAGAAAGTGATTACCATAATGTAAGAATTGCCTTCCCCAAAGTCCCCTTTGTGAGAATTGTTTAATGGGATAGGTAGGAACTATAGCATCTTGGCTTGAAAGTTTATTGGGTTACTTTCCTCAAGGGTTGGGTTAAGATTCTTTGCAATCCAAAACAACGTTTAATCAGCTAACTTTCCTAACCAGTTTTCAGACCAGAGGAGACGCCAACCCAGTAGGAAGCAGAGCTGATAATATAGTGCTTAGTGAGGATGACTAATTGAAGGACTTAATTAAGCTGTCAAGAAAGAATAAAGGTAATCACTCTTAGTTCCCACTCTTTTGCACCTGGGAGCATGAACAATTCCACTTTCTCCCAGGCATCACATGATCCTTCCTCTCCTCTTTGATATTGATGTAGCCTCATGTGCACCTTCCTGAGATGATTTAGATTATACAAGTAACCTTTGTTTCATCCTGCTGTAGCAGTTTTATTCTTATCATAGTCATCTGTCATATAAAATATTTGAATTTGCTGCTTAACTCATTACCTATTTCTACTACAGTGTAACAGTTTCAGTTATCACTATTTTTGCCATTGTTAATACTAATTCCTATTTCAATAACAAATACCAATCCTGACACTCATTGGACTATCAATATAATTATTTCTGGAAATGTAGTAAGCACTTGTAATTAGTAAAAATAATCAATGTTGCTTATAATGTTCTGGAAACCTTACACACATTCCCACATTAAGGCCTAAACCCCTGGTAACACCTCATTTCATAAAAGCTGTTGTCAAGATGGAAAATCAGAAGTAGAGATAATTTAAATGGGTAAGAAGTCACACAGAACTAATGTCAAGCAAGAACTAATGTTCCTTAAGTAGTGAAGCTGGGATGTGAACACGGTTCTGCTTGACCTAACTATCCTAAATATACATGGTTTGCAAGCACTGATTATTTAGTTAACTACTAGATTATTTGGTCTGAAGTCAGTGACTGTGCATGTGTGTGTATGTGGTTTATTGACATCAGATAGTTGACTTTGTGAAAAAAAAATGGTTTCATAATCATATTGCTAAGGATAATCCTGCAACATTTTAATAGCATCTAAATGCAGAGCATGAAAATTTAGTTTATGTATTCAATAACTGTAGGGTTTCAAGGTAGAAACTGATGAGTTAAAATGGGGTAAAGCTTCAGTCCAGAGCATCATTTTGACTAGAAGTAGCATTCTAAGTCAAGCTATTAGGGTGTCTTTTTGCAGAAGATGAATGAGGGCATTTGTGCCTGTTTTATGTGTTTTAGATACATTGACCTGGAAGCAGGTAGTTTATTCTGGAGAACTTTGGATCTTTTGAACTCTAGGACTTCATGATAAAGTATAAACAGAACTTTTATTATCTGCCAATGAAGAACTTATATTAATTAAATAAGTTGTATATTTTTCTTCACCTATACATGGCTTTGTTTGTGGCATAGTTCTTAAATATCATATTGACTGAAAGTTATTGCATTTTATTGATGTAATATTCTGGATAGAATATTGTTGATTTGATATTTAATTTTCTGTCTCCACTTAATTTGGAATAACCTTATTATCATTTTTAGTAATATAGATGTTCTAGAAAGCTCGTGATTGCCCTTTTGATATCATTCAAACCTGTAGTTACAGAAATGCTTAAGAGATACAGTGTTCAGAAACATAGATCAGAAGTGGCCCCTATTTTCATCAGGTGTGAGTTTTATACAATTTAAGAAAAATAATGCAAAAGTGTGAATACAAAATTAGTAACAAAATTGGGTAGCAAGAGTATTCCTGGAAGCTATTCCTACATTGTGACTAGCAATGATTAACTATACTCAGAAGCAAAAACCAACCACAGAAATATGGCCTATCAGACCCAAAATAAGTTAATTCTCAAGCAAATTTCCCTTAACTGCATGCCAAGGAGTCTGCAGTCCTTCCAATGCCATGCAAAAGGAAGAGAAATTCCAGTCCTGCAAGGGTGATTGAAGGAATGTAGAAATGGTAGCACAAGTCCATACATATCCTCTGAGGGGTAGGTCAGTGTAAACAGAGGCACAGGTAAAGCTGTAAAATGTTGCTTTATCTGTATCTTTATAGCTTATGTTGGAAACGATTAAATTTGTGGTATTTTTAAAGAAAAATTCTTATTGCTAAGCCTATTGGAGTAATATTTTGAGGAGGGTCACATACAAGTTGCATATTAATTTGGATTTCATTGATTATTAAATTAAGATGATAAGATGTAAGATGAGGTAACTGAAAAGTTGTTTCACTAACTTACTTAAAAAGATAATAGAAAGTTTTTATTTTCTGCAGTAATACTGTATGAATTTATGGAGGATGGTAGTTATTAATATTATGTTACATTGAAATATTGTTATTTTCCAATGTAGAAACAACTTCCCTTCTCATGGTAAAAAAATTTAGTGTGAAAAAATCTGTCCTCTGTAGTTATAATAAAGTATTTTACAAAACTTTACTCAGTGGGGCAATCTTGCCTTTCCTATATGTTGACCTCTTTTTTAGACAGTTCTTCATTTTACCTTCTGTATATAGCAAGATACCCATCTTTCCTCAAAAAAAGACACTAATGAGTTTCCAGGTCAGCCATTCTCCAGGCCAATGCATCATTCCTTCTTTGAATGTCATTTTGACTTGAAAATTTGAAACTTTTGTTAGATTACAAGTATTTCTTTAATATGAACAGTTTAGAATAAATATTTTTCTTCCTTAGACATACAGATTGGCATAAGTCATTTTGTTTTGAATTAGAATTTGTATACCAACTGTATTTTATGATCATCATTAAGGCTCAGTTAATCAACTCTTACGAGATAAGCTCCATGCATAAACGACAGTTTTGATTGTAGGCTGTAGGTAAGCTAGACTTTTATTTTCTCAGATGTCATAAAAAGATGGCATTGTTCTTCCCCACACTTTACAAGCAGACTTCCATCCCCATTTCAACAATATAATACGCATTTATGGTTGTAGTAGAACACAAGAGGGGAGATGAGGGTACACTAGTATACTCATGAGAAAACATTTTTATCAGTGTAACTAAAACTTGAAAATACTCCTTCTTGCCCAGAATTCCCTGTCAATAACTAAATGCATATTCATGTTGGATTATTCTACAGTCACTTACAATGGTGATTTATCATTAGGGGCACAGATGTTTGGAAAATTTAAGATGCCCCTGATATCTTTATGGCTTTTAGGAACCTTTGAGCTATATCTTTTTTTCTCTGCCCACTGTTAGCTCTGAGGTCTGAAATTCCCATGCCTCACTTGTACAAAAATACCAGCAAGTTCTTAAAAAGAACAAAGCCCATGATGAGTAATATGCCATTCATCTTTTCTGAAGCACTGTCTGCCTTCAAAATATTGTATTGATTATTTTGTGTCATGTTAATTTTTGGTTAGAGAATTTTCTGTAACATCCTAAACTGCTCACAGCATTTTCTCCTTTCTAGCTCTGCAGTCTGTTCTTCATTCTTTTCATTCTTTTAGTCAAAAGAATATCCATCTCTTTGCTTTCTTAATTATGCTTTGTAGTGGGAACTGTGAAATGTTTGTTAGTATTTTTGTCCCTTCCTGCTTTCTGTGTCTAAAAGTTCTACTCCTCTCTTTTCACTTTCTCCCAATGAACTTTGTTTTATTAGATTTATTCAAACAACAGGAAATCTCTATGGGATACTTTAGGCAGCTCTAATAGCCTGTATACCTATGGAAGGGAAAGGAGCAAAGTAATGTTGCATGCTGGGTGCCACATTTGTACATGGAAAATTGAGGCTCCAAGAGCCTGTTTACCTAAGTCAAAGATACACCAATAGAAAGTCTGAAACTGGGATTTGAATCCAGGTCTTTTCTGACTGCAAAGCACAAGTCTTCTTGTTATTTTCACTGC
Source organism: Dasypus novemcinctus (assembly GCF_030445035.2). Taxonomy (NCBI): domain Eukaryota; kingdom Metazoa; phylum Chordata; class Mammalia; order Cingulata; family Dasypodidae; genus Dasypus; species Dasypus novemcinctus. Next base: position 76,066,423 of record NC_080678.1, on the reverse strand, counting down.
TTTTATTTGATTAAATAAAGTCTTTGATAGCCTGGTAATTTACTGAGTTATTTATTATAACAAAGTAAATTATGTTTTCTTTTTTATTAAAACTTTTTCTTACAAACTAGAGATTTTGCATATATGCTAAGTTTAGCATATATAATAAAGTAATTTGCAACATTCCCTACAGTTCTTATCAAGTCCCAGCATGTCTTTTGGAATATGTTGGGCTCTGTATCTCACTACTCCAAAGTAGTTAAGTTTCCTGGGTTGTCCCCATTAAGATAAAACAAGATCTCTCCTCAAAGCCACCTGGAGGATTTGAAAATACCACTATCTCAACCTAACAAAAAGGATGGTGAGTGGTACCAAACATTATTCTTAAAGTCTCCACCACTTATGCTCTTTTTCTCTATCTCCTCCATTTAGGAATACTGCATTCCATCTAACCTGGAGGGCAGAGTAGTAAGAAAGGGGTTAATTACATGAGTATGTTGCTCTTTTCCATTAGGCATTAGTAACTAGCCCTTCCGTTTTAAAAAGCTGTGATTTTTTGAACTCCTATTTGAATATTTGGGGGAATTGATGCTATATGAGGCATCAGGCCAGAAATTGAAAAAGAATCTGAAATGACATTGGTGGATCAATAATATTATCCTGAAGTCCTGGTCAGCCAACAGGTAGTCACTTAGCTTTGTGTAATATGAGTATCATGCCAGTCACATTTTGTTTTTGTTAGAATTTAATACTTTTGTTCTAGAATATTCCTTCTTGATCTCCTAGAATACACTTTTATAGTTCCAGTCTAATGACAAACATATTATTGGGGCACATCCTCTTTGTTAACAGAGCTGTTGTTCTAACCAGGAGGCACTGACAGATCTTGAATGATCTGAATCATCATTGCCTTCTTAAAAGAACATGTAGAATTACAAACGGACCTTGGATACTAACCCGCTTTCTTTTGAAGACTTAAATATTAAGTATATAGAATCTAAAAAGAGGAGCAAAATTAAACTTTTATTTTAGTAATATTCAGGGGTCCTGTGGGGAAAAGGAGTTACTGTTTCAAAGATGTTTTCATAATGTCATGAAGGAAGGTTAGCCAAATTCTCATTGCCCTTTTGGGAGGCAATCATGATTATATATCCCTTTCTAGCATGTCATATATAAAGTTGTGTGCATTTAAATCTCAAATTTTGTTTTTGCTTTTAGAAGATTCATCTCAATAGAGAAATTGTATCAATTCACCACGCAGTTCTTTTATCAGCATTCTTTTCGCCCCCCGGTTGCCTATCTCCCATCATTTCTCCATTTATTTTTGCTCTTAGAGGACTACTACCTATTTTTCAAAGATATTGAATAGTAGCACTTGCAGGGCACTTTTAAAAGGGCCCCTCAAAAAAGCAAAAAGCAAAAAGCACTTAAGATGAAAATAAATGAATTTATGATGTTTGTTAAGGTAGTAGACAAAATATTTTTAGTACTTGCTCTGTTTCAAGTCCCTTCAGAAAATATGGATATAGATATTGGATGATGGGCAGATTGGCACATATAATTTGAAATTCTTTGCTTTTGACTTTGAATGCACTATAACAACAGAGTTCTTCAAGTTCACCAGAAAATAAGAATTACTAGGTACACTTTTCAAAAATCCAGATTACTTATATCCCACCTCAGACCAATGGAATCAGACTTTTCTAGAGAACAGACTATGAATTTGTATTTGTATAGAGTTTTACGTATGGTATATTTGGGAAACACTGCACCATAGTATTTAGTCAGCCCTCTCTCTACTATTTGTACTACAGTTTAATGTTTGAAAGTTGAACAAACCTTACATTCTAAGAGATGTTTGGTTTCCAGTAAACAGAACATCATCATAAAGTAATTGTGCTCTTTTTATAAAGATTTATTATAAAGTTCTTTATGTTTTAGAAGATAGTGTATCTCTGGCATTTTCCATATATCTGCTCTAGAATAAATTTCTATACCTTCTCTTTAATTTTATTATTTTTTTCATAACTTAAATGCATCACCTCAAGTACAAAGAACATCCAATTGGGTTGAATGACTTGCCACTTTGGGCTTGCTAAAGGAGTACTACTATTGTTCCTTAATTGTGTTAATTTTACAATTTGTGAAATGTACACTTGTAACTAATATAAATTATTATAATAGCAAGAGGAAAACATGAAAAAGGATTTGCAGATTTTGTTCCTGGTAATAGTAATAGCAAAATGTTTGGCTGGCAGGCAGCCCATGAAAATGTGAAAATTTGAAAAGTATATCAGTTGACTGTAAGTTTAAATCCTGTTAGAACAGTCAGTTTGGAGGTGTCAAGGCATAATATATAACAGTGTATATTGTTCAAAAGTCAAATGTGCTAATGTCTAGGTAAATCTGTGTATTTTTTAAACTAGCACATTAAGAAAAGAAAATTAATATTTATTTTATCTAATATTTAAATGTTTACATAAGGGTGGCTTTTATTAGCACGTGGGAGCAAACTGCAGAAGCAAATACATAGCAGTATACTGGCAGCCATGAGAAAAATAAATTCTTGTTCACCTTGTCCCTTACTAGTTGTACCATTTGTTTGTTATATCATCTCCATTCTTCCCCCTCTCCTTGCTCCTAATGTCTTAACGGAGAGACCCTTCAGAATTTAGGGAATTTAATGGACTAGTGTAGAACAATGCCATAGACTGGAGGACAGGAATCTGTAGAAGTAAAGGGATTTATGAAAATGCTCTCTTTCTTGGCCCACCTGTTCTATATGCAGGGGTGTTGGCTGTATAATTTGGGGACATACAATCTGGACTAGAATGGTTTCTATATGGGAAGTCTCATTTAGTTTTCTAGGGCCAAAAAGGGTCATGCTGGTGGAGATCAGGGGAGAGAGCATGAGGTCTGCTTAGGACTTTTATAAAGAGAGTGGTGAGTGCGTTTCATGTGCTCTTCTGTTATCCCACCTTGATCATCTGGTGGGATGGCAGGGCAGGAGGCAGTGATTTGTAGCCAAATCTGCTCAGGAATAAAACAACAACAACAAAAACAACACAGTCAAACATCCACTATTTGGTTGGTTGCCCCTTTTCCCCTTGCATATCTCTTGGGAGCTTGAGTACAATGGTAGGCATGTTGATGGGGTACAGGGCCTGTAACATCCTAAACTGCTAAACTGCCAAGAAAAGAAACCCCAATGCTAATTACTGCTAAAAATCAGGCTTTCGATGTCCCCTTCACAAAAAAAAATTATATTTAAATATTTGTGGATAAACCATAATGCATATAACCTGTATGTGATTAACTAATAGCTCACTTTTCAAAATTGGATGGCTTTACTTCTTGGTCTTTGAATTGTTAAAAAGTGTCTAGGAGAAAATAGATACATTAAAATATCTTTTGGAGGCCACTGCCTTCCCCTTGTCTTGGATTGCCACTGGTATGACCTCAATTAAAAGTGTAAAGGCATTTAAGCATATGTGTAAAAGACCAGATATTACATTTTTAAGACTGTTTGATTGGGAGAGAATTTAAAGATTTAGTCCAACTTCCTCATTTTACAGGGACAGCCAGCCAGAAGAATTAGTCACCCAGGTAATGAGATCTCATTCATGTGAGGGCAGAATCTCCACTATGATTTTGGCTTTATGTCATTGCTTATATCTCTGTCTTATTTTATGGATCAACTTGTTTATGTCAATATTTTATCTCCTTGTGTTATAAGGTTCTTGAAAACAGAAACTATTATATTTTGTTGTAACTGTTCCAAGAGTTCAGTAAATAAAGGTTTGTTGTTGTGGGGCTGATCTGTGGGAAAGACTCCCTTTCTACAAATAATGTGATTTGTGTTTTCAACTTGGCAAATAAAGAAGAGTTGTAGGCAGGAAAATAATCTAAACAAAGCTTTGCATAAACATTTTAAGGCCCTAAAATAATGGAAGAGATGAAACTATTGAATAAAAATCAACTTCAACCACAACCTACCCTATATTTAATAAGCTTACAATCCACATGGATAATTTGATGCAAGCGGTCACTTTTGCTTGTAGACTGAGAGGAAGTCAATAAATTCCTTTTGGTGTTACTCACAAAAATAGTTTAAATTCTGTGCAGGACATGAGTCTGGGGAATCACGTCAGCCTTAATGTACAAAGGTTCCTGCAGAGACAGCAGAACAATGTCTCCCCACTGGAACTGCTGAGGAAAGGTGGTCTTATGTTTCATTCCAGGAACTGGCAGGCTGAATTTGATTCTCAAGAGTTGAAGCTTGCTGTTTAAACTCCCAATCTGTTCTTGAATATAAGCTGATGGTGTATTTTTTTTTTTCATTTTCAATTTCCTTAAGTCGTTTGGAGAAATCTGATATTCATATATTCAAACTGTATCAGATTAGCTACAGGTTTATTTTCCTTTCTATAAAACGCAGTTGCAAAATTAAAAAGTAAACCTCATGTCCATGAAAGAGAGAGGAGGTCTAGAATATGTAAATTGTTTGATATTTGACAAATCGGTTACTGTGTGTGGTGTGATATGCAAATTAAGGATAATGCTTCCCTCATCTGCATTGCAGATTACTCACAGCATGTTCTGCATGCATTCTGCATGCAATATGTGTAAGAGCATTGTGATGTAGTGCAAGTAATCCAGGTAATGAAAATCAGAAGAAAGAAATGTATAATAATTTTATAATATTTAAAATAGCATGTAATTTGTGTAATTTGTCACCATCAATGAAATGGTGAGAGCAGTGTTTTCTAATTAACAAATGGAGATTGCATTAAATAATGAATTTAAAGGTACGTTACAAGTAATATGTCTCTGAATTCTAAACACATTTATGGCTTTCTAAAAATGAATCACACCATATGTGAAGACTAATGTTTACAGTAACATGCATTAGTACTATGTGTGTGTATGTATTATTTACATTATGTTTATTATCTGGACACACACTTAGCCTTTGACCTTTGTACTATAAGTACTACTATATAGAATCTCTTTAGCATAGATTTCTATATAGATTGAGGCCAAATAGGCAGTTTACTCTGAGGGGTAATTTGAGGTCATCAGGGACTATTTCCTTCCTGAAATGGCAACATTGGAAATTCATGGTTTTTCTTTTGACAATTGTTTTGGTTTTATTGCTTACTTCATTTTTCTTCTTCATTTTCAAGTCATATGCAGAGCAACCTGGTGGGATAAAACTTTCAGATTTTATTATATAAACTTTGGAGAATTAATTATTAATAAACTGAAAGAGAAATTTCTATGTTAGGAAAGAGATATATTCTAGAATCTAGGATATATTCTGATTATAAAATAACTATACTTATGGTTGTATGTGACTTGTAGATTCATTTTGTTTTGTATAAAACCTATGCATACTCCATTTTGGAGAATGGGGTTTCAGATTTAACAAGTTTTCTTCGGCATAGAATTTCTATTGAACCCTCATCATTAGTTGAATTGGTTGAGCAATGGTAGTCCTATTATGTCATCAGGCATAGTCTACATGATCAATGTGGAAATAAATGACACCTGCGGGCGGCGGACTTGGCCCAGTGGTTAGGGCGTCCGTCTACCACATGGGAGGTCTGTGGTTCAAACCCCGGGCCTTCTTGACCCATGTGGAGCTGGCCCACATGCAGTGCTGATGCGCACAAGGAGTGCCCTGCCACGCAGGGGTGTCCCCCGAGTAGGGGAGCCCCACGCGCAAGGAGTGCCTTAAGGAGAGCCGCCCAGCGTGAAAGAAAGTGAAGCCTGCCCAGGAATGGCGCCACACACACGGAGAACTGACACAAGATGACTCAACAAAAAGAAACACAGATTCCCATGCCACTGACAACAACAGAAGCGGACAAAGAAGATGCAGCAAATAGACACAGAGAACAGACAACCGGGGTAGGGGGTGGGGGGAAGGGGAGAGAAATAAATAAATAAATCTTAAAAAAAAAAAAAGGCACCTGCTTCCTGACTGTACCTTTATCCCCTTTTCTTGTCCTTTTCTCTTTAAATGATGTTACCTCATTTGGTGGACTAACATTTTCCTACATGAAATGATTGCTGGTTTTGTTCATTTAGTTATAAATGCTGTTTTCTCTGATGTGTATTTTAAGAAGGGTAAAAATTCCAGTTATCATAATTTTTGATATAATATTTAACCCTATTAAAGGGAAATGGGGGGAAGAGCACCTATATATACTAATATCTAGTTGTCTGAGTGAAACATCAGCAGCATGAAAAAACTTTTAAAAAGCATTTTCTGTTGTACTCTATTTTGCTTATTTTATCATATATCTCTTTTTGACCTTTAGACCTGGAATTTTATTATGAGAGAGGCAAAGTGCACTGACAATCTACAGCTCTCGCAATAAATGATATCATAATTTTCAAAGGAATGAGTGATTTTCATTCTTCTCATGTTATTCTGTGAATAATTACTCCTCAAGATATTTTAATTTTTCTCTTATCTAACAATCTTTGGTATTTTGGGTAGCTATATTTTGGATTCTTAATTTGCACATATCACTGTTTTTGTACCTTCAGTGAATGAAAATCACCATTCTTTATATATTGATATTAAAACAGAAGTAGAATGAGGGGTTTTCTTGGTATTTATCATTTTGCATGAAATCTATCTATGTACTGGCATTGTTTCCTCAAGATATTAAGCGTTAATTACTAAAACCACACAAAACTATGTGGACTGGCTCTGAGAAACATATGGGGTTATTCCTTGATGTGCTAGGAATTGGATAGATTTTGCTTCCTTATTTATATAAATGATTTTCTGTGGCTGGTATCTTCTTGGTTAATCCTATTGTTATTTTGTTGTTTGCACTGCATGGACTGGGGCAGGAGATGGGTAGAAAGAAAAGAAGAGGACTGTGAAGGGAAAATGTTTCTTTGGAAAAATAAATCAACTATTTTCTCTTTTTGGTCTGGTCCAGGTTAACCACCTGATTAGAGAGGTGGTTGCTAAAGGTGGCAAATTGCTGAATTTTTCGTTCCTAGAAAGAGCATGGCCCTTATTTTTCCTGGCAGTCTAATTTGCTCCTTGCTAAACCTCACTTCGCCATGTCAGACTGCTTATCCAGTAATCCAGGATTCTCTTTCAACACTCAGAACTGTTGGGATCATTTTGAAATAAGAGTGGGAAATTCTGGTTAAAGCCTTCATTTTTAGAAGAATGTTGCCATGGAGGAGAAGGAATAAGGTGAAAACCACCTTTGATATCTAGAAAAAGGAATATTATTTTAATTTAATAAAATGTAATAGTTTTTAGGCTAGTATATTTAGCATTTGAAGGTTTATGGGAATTTATTTCATGGACATATAGGAACTCCTAAGAAGAACTAGTAGAATCTTTAGCACCTTTTATAATCTATTCTAGAGGCTGAAATGAAGAAGTGGAGGCTGTGAGAACTGAATTTTAATAGATAAGGGGCCAGAAGAGAAGCAAACACATTTCTGGTTATTTTTCCCTCTTGTGCCAAGCAGACTTAAATATATTGTAGTAACACTTTTGCTTTCTTTCAAACTTCTAAACACATTTAAATGCTTTCATGTAAATTGTTTTCCTTTATGTTCTTCTTTCACATATAGTTCTATCCTTTCATTTCTTCCCCCTTACTTTGTATCTTTTCTCCTGGAGGTAACTTCAATTTACTGCAAGCTAAGAAACATTGCCACATTCTCTTTCGAAGGCCTAAAGGCTTTTCTTGAAAGAAGAGGAACAAAATTAATCATCTTTCACACCACCAATCAATACATACCTCTATCAACATTCTATATTGGCATTTTAACACATCTAAAACCTCCATCACTCTAATAAGACTTTACAATATTTTTAAGATAGTTTCAGCAGAAAGGATTGGAAGCAATGTACCAGAGATGCTATAAATGGGATGGGAGAAGATAAGCACACTGTCTGAGCATTTTGTCATCATTATCCTCTGTCTAAACTCCGTTTTTGTTTAAGTAGAAGCAAGGACTCAGATCCAGGCAGGAGTTCTGGACTCCGAATCATGACCCCGTGGGGCAATAGAGGCAACCAAGGGACTATTCATGCTCTCTTCTCTGTCTCTGTTTCAGTTTGCTGAAAGCTGCTGGAGGCAATATACCTGAAATGGGTTGGCCTTTGGTGTGGGAGTTTATTTTGTTAAAGCTTACAGTGCTGAGACTGTGGAAGTGTCCAAATCAAGGCATCATTAAGAGAAGCTCTCTCACCAGATTGCAGCTGTGGGCGAACAAGCACATGGCAGTATTATCTATCCGAAGATGCTTTCTCTCTGAGTCAGCTGTGGGTGACCAGGCCTATGACGAGGCTTATTGGTGACTTTCCCTGTCTCTGCCTTCTCCTCCAGGCTAACTTTCTCCCCAAGATCAGCCGTGGGGGATTGGGCATACGCCTCTCTCCCCCCTCTCCTCAGGGCCTCTTCTCTTTCAGCCTCTCAGGGGCCTGTTTCCTTGCCTCTGTGCTCCACTGATCCCAGCCTTCAGTCTCCAGAACCTCTCACTCAGCCTCTGGTGGTTGCTCTGTCTCTGCAACTTTTTTCCTATGGCTTTTCAGTCTTATTTATAAAGGACTCCAGTAAGATAATTAAGACCCACCCTGGGTCCCCCAATCTAATCAAAGGCCCTTACTTGAAGTGATCTAATAAAAATTTACATAATTGAAAGGTCCCTTAACTGAATTTAATTAAAAGGTTCTGGTGTAGAACAGGAATGGGTTCACTTTAAGAACAGGATTTTCTGGGGTCCACAAAAGACTGAAACCAGGACAGTCCCCTACATCCTAATTTGTAATCATTTCTTCCCTATTGCACTCCTGTTCTCTTTTCTTCTTCCGTTAAATGATGTCGAAGGAAGACAGTGCTCAAAATGTCTCTGGGCCCTTAATTCCTCTCTACATACCCAAGAAGCCCTATTAACAGCTCTAGTCAACTTGATGATATTAGTGAGCATTTATTTGCTCAGCATTTAGGGCTATATATTATGTAAACTATTTTATATATATTTAATCCTAATGTTGCCCCATTATTATACCCATTTTGCAGTTTAGGAAGCTGAGCAAGATTAAATAACTTGCTTGTGTGTGCTGGGCACTTTTTTGAACTTCATGACTTTGAAACTGGTACTCTTGACAACTACTCCTTCCCTATTCTAACATGTGAGAGACCTCACAAGTTTTCTCCTTCTTTTTGTACTGTTTTAGTGTTTGGATTCCATTTCTATTGTTTTCAAAGCACTTTTTTGAGTTTCTTGAAGCCTCATTATTTTGAAGCTACTGTTGCACTGCCTACCTGATTCTTGACTCTAGTTTTTTTCTCCTAAACCCCTTCTTTTGGATGTTTCTTGGTTGTATATATTGATCCACTGGGCCATATATTTAAGGTTCAGAAACCCCACCTGGATCTGTGTCCTTGTCTTCACTTATCCAGAAGGATACTATAGATAAAATGCTCAGATAGCGTGTTTATTTTCTCCCATCCCAATTTATAGGCTTTCTAGTACATTGCATTCAATCCTTTCAGCTGAATCTATTTAAAACATTTTCTTAAGACTTACTAGGATGTTGGAAGTTCTAGATATTTAAAATGCCAATAAAATATGCTGATAGAGAAAGGTATTTCCCAGTAGGGTAGGAGGAAATTAGTTATGCTCTTTTTTCTTTCCAGGAAAGGCCTTGGACCTACAGGAGGAAACTGACAGTATTTGTTAGCTTGGAGTTAACAGAAGTTCTATGAGTTGGAAATTCCTGGTCCAGTTACTCTGGTAGAGAGAATTGGATGATCAAGAAACTATATTTCACGTCTACCTTGTAGGCTGAAAATTGAAAGCTGGCACATTAGTCTTATGGTAGCAATAAGCTCCTGAGATGGGAATTGTGTAAATCACTTGGTAAATTAGTGAGAAAAAAAAGGCAGACAAATTTTCTGGCTATGAAAATGATAGAAAACCTCTACTGAAAGTCCATTGCTACATTCCAATAAGTCCATTGCTTCTACATTCCAATAAGAAATGGACAAAAGAGATAGTTATGCACTAACAGAGGCCAAACTCCCTACCTCTCCTTAGATTAGCCATACAGCTATTTAAAGCGAAGTATGGTGTGGGCTAAAACAATCTGAAATTTGTACTATGTTTAAAATTTTTTTAAGTAAAATGACGCGCCATCTTTACAGAAATGCAGTGGCTATACCATTATGGCAGGCAGTTATACTTTAGATGAGAGCAAGAAAAAACTCTGACCTACTCAAAAAGTTCCTCTGTTTTTATTTCTTTTTCCAGGAAACCTTTTCACAGTATAGGATTAAGGGGAACAGATTAAAGAAAGGGTTACTGAATTAGGAGCCAGGAAGCTTGTACCAGAGCTACCATTAACTAGCAGTGTGATGTAGGGTAAGTCGTTGCAGCTTTCTGGGGCTCAATTTCTTTTCTCTAAAAAGGAAGGCATTTAGTCATCACCAGGATTCCTGCCAACCCCCACCTCTGTGATTCTACAAATGTAGTTTATGAGCTGCTTGAGGGCAAGGATGTTTTCTTATCTATGCTTGTGCCCTACTGTCACAAAGTTTTTCAATAATTGTTGGCAGAATGATTTAAAAAACTTAGAAGGTAACAGTCAAGGAAGGAAAGGTAATATTTTTGCATGTTTCAATATTTACTTCATTTAAGAGTTAATGAATTATCTGATATTCTTTAAAATCTGTACAAGCTCTTTGACATTTGGAATCTGGAGGGTAAGGGCTATACTACTGAGAATGTAAGGGAGGGGGAAATTTACATTTACTGATCATCTTCTTGATGTGGCCCAGGCATTGGGCAAGGTGCTTTAAATATCAAACCTCATTTAATTTTCACAGTTCCCTGATGAGGTAGGTCCTGTTGTCTCCAGTTTTGCCACTGAGGAAATAGACACTCCAAGAAGGTAAGAAACTTCTCTGAGGTCATAGAGCTAGAAAATGGCAGAGCTGAAATTGCTAAGAGTGAGATCCAAATCTTTCTTGGCTCAAAGACTGTGATCTTTCCACTGTACTATGCTGAATCATGCTTTTTACTGAGTAAAATGTCTATTCAGTTACTTGAGCCTTATAACAACACTGTGAATCCTTTTAAAAAATATGTGAAGTCATTAAAAACAGAAGTTATCATGCATTCCATATTCATTTCACAAACTTAATATGGTACAAAATGGTGTCTACAAAGAGTAAGACAAAGCCTGACTTTGAGCCAGAGAGACAGCTATCACTTCTCATAATGAGTACTCATGGAGATTAGTTCATTGGAAGATCTGGGAAATTTTCCAGATAGCATCAAACATAATCTTTCTAACATACCATTTTACTTTTAGATAATTCATTTTGACTCTATTTCTTCTATTCTTAAAGGAAGATACTTATTAATTTTTGACAAGTTAGTGCCACTCTGTATTCCCATATCAGAGTGCTAGGTAACCTTAAAACCCTATAAGAAATACACATTATTTAAATGATTTTGAAATAGCACAATATCTCATTAAATTGTAAAATAAAGTAACAAACAGTATGGGTTGGATTGGAATCATATGGACTTCTGGTCTCCTTGCAAATGAACTTTGCCTACAAAGTATGCTACTGTCCAGCTTAGCATTTAGAAGTACCATGGATAAAGTTCTGATCCATAGAATTTTCTCTCTTCATTAAATACCACAGATTAACTCCTGGCTATTATTTATCTTTGAACTACTTTGAAAAATCCAGAGACCACCTAGATTTGAGATAGTCCTCAATTTTTAAATGAACAGAAATATTTTTCCTTAGATTATTTTTGCACTAAAATCCTCCAATTGTCAAATTGCCCACAAAATAGAATATTCAGTGTCATCAAAGTAAATAGAGAAAATAGTCTCCAATAGATCATGATTAACCTATATTATTGAGTTGGTGTGCATAAAACCCAGTCAAACTGACAAAAAAACCTGTCAGAACTAATAAACACAAATACGAATGATTGATGAAAAGACATAAAGATGAACGATTCTCTTATTTTTTTGGAGTGGTGAGAGAGCGAAGGGTAGGCAAGCATTGGTGTTAACTTTTCTTTAAAAAAATCATTGTTAATGATTTGGCAGATGGATTTACAGCACATCGCTGAGTGTGATTAGAGATGTGAGATCCAGAGGTGTTACAGCATCAGTTTAGGGAGAGAAATCATTCAAATAAACCCTGTGCTAGACTAAATAGGAGGAAAAGAGATAATTGATGTTTAGCTTAGGGGGTAAAAACCTTACTTCCTCAGGAAAATTTTCTTAGACCTTTTCTCTGTGTGCGGTACAGGAAGGTTTCAGTGGCACATTTGGGCTGAGTGGACCACCAGTATTGCTATGATTCTGTAATTATTTTGCCACTGAGCATAAATATGTGAATATCTAGTGATTGGAAACTACATGGATGATGTGAAACCTTTAGGTGATTTTCATATTGACCATCTGTGGGGTCTTTCTATGTCTAGTGTTCTTACACTCCAGGATATGAAATATGGGGAGAAAGTTGAAAACTGACCTGTGTCTTACTTCACAGAGAAAACTGAGCCTCGATGTGTGAGGTCCCTCAACTGCTAGCCCTTAAAACTACAGGTAATATTTATCTGTAAATCCTGACCTTCCCTCCTCCTGTTTAACACTGATTCTTCCACTTTTGCTGACTTCTCTGAAACCTAGTTGCATATTTATCACTTTTTTCATTTCCTTTCTTTTAGCCTTTTAACATATTCAAATTTGTTCCAGGAAACAGAGGCAAACTCTCTGTTTATCCCTTCGTAGCTACCTCCTAAGAATACCTCCTATTCGTCACATTCCCAGTGAAGTTAAAGATCATAACTCTTATTAACTCTCAGCCACTGACAACAGACACCAGGGACCTTTGGTTTCTGAATCCAACAAATTCTTTCAGTCCTCACTTTTCTTCCTATGGCAAATGAACTTGCCAGTCACTTCTTTCCTCTTATGGATTTCGTGATTCCCAACCTTCTTGGCTTCCCCTTCTTAGTCTCCTCCATGACTCCTTTTATGCCACCACCTTCTTACTGCCCTGGGTGTTCTCTAAGGCTTTACTCATATTCTTTTCCACTTTACATGTTTTCTTTGATACTTTGATCCACTGCCATGGCTTCAGCCATGTCTTATGTATTCACTACTCCACATCTCTCTCTTGAGCTCCAGACCTGAAAATCTACCTGCTTAGACGACATCTCTAATTCAACATGTCTGTAACTTAAGTCACATAATATTCCCTTTATTTCCCAAAGACATCACCATCCATTTTCACAAGTCAGAGCTTGGGCATCAAATCCTCTTTTTTTTAATTCGTGCTCACATTCATCTGATAGACAGTTTTCTCCATCATTCCTCATAAACATCTTTCCTCCTGTATTCTTCCTCACAGGGCTGCCCACTTTGGTTCAGACCCTCATTGCTTCTCACCTGCACTACTGCAATAGTCCTCTAATTGGGCTCCCAACATTCAGGCTTTTTCTTTTTTTCTTTTTCTCAGGAGGTGCTGGAGATTGAACCCAGTACATGGGAAGCAGGTGCTCAACTACTGAGCTACATCCACTCCCCAATGAAAGTCGTTTTTTTTGTTTGTTTGTTTTTGTTCTTAGGAGGTACTGGGGATCAAACCTGGGACCTTGTGTGTGGAAAGCAGGTGCTCAATCAGTGAGCTACACCTGTTACCCAGGTTTTTTTAATTTAATGTATAATTAAAACACATTCTAGAGTTTCTATCCTAAAACCTTTTCTTGCTCCTCTTTAATCGTTTCTTTCTTTTGTGTAAAAATGTCTACATTCTTATTTAGCACATCATAAGGAATTTCCTTACCTCTGAACCCCATTTCTTGCACCTCTGAACCCCATTTCTTGCCATATTTCTTTCTTCTCACATATGCCTTTTGGTCAGCCTCAGCCTTATCTGTTTTCCAGTGTATCTTGCTATTTCATCCCCACATGCTCTTTGAATCCCCTAGCACTAGCAAACTCTCTGTTTATCCCTTCTTAGCTACCTTCTAAGAATTACATTCTTTATGAAGTTGATCCTGATCCAAACCAGAGAGAATTAATCATTACAACCCTTTCACCCATGATACCCTACACACAATACATCATATAAGTGACAACACTTTATTGTGGTTATGTGGTTGTCTTTCTCTCCTTATTAGATCTAAATTCCTGAAGGGTAGGGATATTATCTAATTCATCTATGAGTTATCTAGTCTTAGCACATAATAGGCACTGAATAAATGTTTGTTGAATCAATTAACAGATGTGTTGATTTTAGTAGCTTAGATGTATTAGAGAGCCAAAAAGCTTGACTCTGAAATGGCAGTACAGCTGGAGTTTAATTTCCATAGCTTTTATGAGTCATTGTATTCCTGTACTTGTTTTCCAAACTATATCCAGAAATATTTCATGAATGGAGAAAGATGGGACTGAAGAAAGCTTTAAGAGTACAAGAATTGATGGTGATTATTTTCCCAATATTCTTTCTGGTGATATATGCAAAATAGATATACAATAAATACTATTGAATGTCCAGATACCTTTTAGCATACACTAAGTAGTTTCTGTTATTTACAGTAACAACCCAGGTAACAAAAACTTCTTGATCAGCCTGTACAGCCTTATCTTTCCCAAAAGCCACTCCTTGCTCACATTCAAGCTTTAGCTTATTACATCTCAGCAAATCTTTTCTAACAAGTTTGATTTAGTTCTGTGTTGTCTACTTGCTTTGGCAGAATATACTCAGGAATCATTTTTGGCTAAACTCCCTCACAGTCACAGAGTACATAATTGTGTACTGTCATTTTCTATTTCTGCTCATCCAATTAAATGCTCAGAGCATCTCCATGACCCACATAACACTTACCTTAGCATCGACATAATCCTAAATGTTTCCATTGTGTTTACAAAAATGTCTGCTTCTTCTAGGACCATAAAATATTTCAAAATCTAAAAATATATTATAAATATTTTTAAAAATATGAGTGACCAACTCATTAGTGGCTTATGAGTTTGTCTTTTCAGAAGGATCATCAGTTCCTTGAGAATAATCTATGTCTTTCTCATCTTTTATATTCTTGGTATATGTCATAATTGTTCACTGAATATTTGCTGGGTTAAATTGATGTGTGTTTATAATTTAACATTGGATGGTACATATTTTTTAAAAAATACAGTAGGACAGAAAATAAACCTACATGGATTCTACTTTTAGAGTGATGTTCTGGGAAGCATTTTTCTTACCATGTTCAGTAATCCTCTTATAGCTGCATCTACCAAAGAGTCTTAGAGGTCTTCAACTGCATCCCCATTAATGTCGCTATTTTAATAATATTACCACTGTATATTTTTTAAAATTTATAAGCATATATGTCCTTAAGTCATCCAGAAAAACATCTACCTCATCTTTTCAGAAGAATCCATAAAAATTGAGGGAGAGAGGAGATGTCACTTAAGGGCAGAAGAAGCATGCTGGCTCATCATTTCCTAGTACTCCCAAATCAAATCTGTAACAGCCAATAGGAGATTTTGATCCAAAATATTTGACATTTGCACAGTGGCTCCTTTATCAATGGGGAACCTGCACAACCCTTTCCCAGTTACTCTGATGGTGTCCTTGTTCCATGACATACTTTCATGCTATTTTTTTGTAAGGAAATGCCTAAGGACTTTTCACCCCATTAAAACTTCTTGTCTGAAATCCTTAGGACCAGATGTAGACAAAGAAATTGCAAGTTCACAGACATTGCTCATGTCCTCAGAATGTTAAAGGGTGCCAATAGAACTTGTTCCCCTTCTTTTAGCATTCCATGTTTTTGGAATAAGGTGGGACTGCATAATGCTATCATTATAACAAACACAATTAGAGCTATTGCTGAACTCATCACACTACCTTAAAGTAAGGATGAGTGGGATAGTGTGTCAATGACACTCAGCCTGACCAGTGTGCCTGAGAGCAAATGTGATATCTCTGAGACATTGATAAACCCCTTGGAAGTTAGTATAGTTTAGACAGGGTGATGGGTTGACTATCTTAAAAGTTCCTAAGCCCTAAATTGATGCACAGTCATACAACTTAATCTGTAATGGTTCTGAATAGATTGACATGTTTTTGAGGCCATCAATAGTTATTTCATAAACAAATAAATGTTTATTTCTGAAGCAATAGATTAGCCTTTACTCATTTGTTTAGATTTTGTGGTTGTCTCTTTTGGGGGATAGATTCTTCATGATGACTTACTCAACTATGTACATGGCTATCAGTTTTCTAGCATGCCTCATATTATCTTTTCTTGTGTCATTACTAATTTTAATTTCTAACTTCTAAATACTATTTCTTATAGTATTAAACTAGTTGTCAAATAATTACTTTTAAAATATAACAAATATATCAAAAACTTTCCTGAGTTTTCCTCTTACATGAATAGAAGCATATTTATTAATCAAATGGTACCACATGCTTCATTTGAAGTTCTGAACATTCAAATGTACTTGTAAGAGCAGAATTCAACTATATTTCTCATACTAGATTCTATTTACTGCTCTGGGAAAGGTTTGTCTCCAGAAAATCTTCTTAAAATAAATGACCTGTTTTAGCATTTATGTTAACTGAAAATATAATTTCCTAAGGCATAATATTCAGGATTTTTAACAGCTGCTACACTCTTCAATACATCTGCTACACTTGGTATAACCGGTAATTTTCCTCTAGTTACAATTTTCAAAGTTATTATTTTGGTTACAATGTTAAATATGGTAATAGTATAGTTTATGATTTCATAATAACCTCACTATGAGG
Source organism: Dasypus novemcinctus (assembly GCF_030445035.2). NCBI lineage: Eukaryota > Metazoa > Chordata > Mammalia > Cingulata > Dasypodidae > Dasypus > Dasypus novemcinctus. The sequence continues at coordinate 76,049,594 of NC_080678.1, read as the reverse complement.
CATTTGTTCTCATGTTATTGTAGAGCAAAGGACAGGTAGAAACTGAAAAATTAAAGAAGTGAGCATGTCTGCTGATATAGCAAGCTCTTAAATCCTTTTTATCCTAAATCATCTAGACCTCAGATTCCAATTCTTTATTATGTTTGAAAAATTAATATCTATTTTGAGTCTTCTCAAAAGACATTTTGGATTCATGCTCTAAGTTATCTGGGCTTTTGTAAGCAATTTTTTCTTTTGTACTAAATTTAAAATGTATTATTACTACGTAGTATAATATATAAAGACATACACTTATGTTTTCATTTTGTGACTTTACTTTTAAAGACTATCAGAGAATGTATAGAGAGAATTTTTAAAATCTCATATTAAAATCCTAGTTCTGCTAATGACTTGGCAAATGATTTGAAACACAACTTAGCTCCTATCAAAGTCTTCCTCACCTTAGAGAATTTATATAGAGATTTTGTAAGCACCTGTCAGCTGACAAATGCTTGGGTGTAAGGCCTTATAAGAAAAACATATTACCTACTATTTATACAGATTTATATGCTTTTCAAAGCATTGCGTTCTAATTAGTTTTATAATCCATTTAAATTCACATGATGTCAGAATGTAAATTAACTTCATTTTCATAGAAGAGTTGTGTTTTTCAGAGCTGGCCTGGGATTTTCTGAATCCTGGGCACATGTTTTCAATTTTTCTTTTGTAACATGCATCTCTTTGTAGCTTGTTGCTTCTCTCTCTAGTAGATTAAATTAATTTCTGTGTAGTAACTGGTTTTAATAAACTAAAATATTAAAGAACACAGTGAAGTCACGATATTTGAAAGACTGAAAGAAAGAACTACAATGTTGTATTAGTCTGACAAAAGGCTACCAATGCAAAGTACCAGAAATATGTTGGCTTTTATAAAGAGTATTTATTTGGGGTAAAAGCTTACAGTCCCAAGGCCGTGGAAAGTCCAACTCAAGGTACCAAAATAGGTACTTTCTCATCAAAGTCAGCTGCCACTTGTTGAAGCATGATGGTGGGCAATTTCCGCTGGCCAACCCCCCTGGGTTTCCTCTTCCTCCTGAGGCTCTGTGGGCCCAGTTTCTTTCTGATCTCAGCTGTAGGCTGGCATAGGGATTGTCTCTCAGGGCTTACTATATCAGTCTGGACTTTCTTCCCAGGGTCAGGTATAAGCTGTCAGGCAAATGGCTCACCTTTCCCTGGGGCCTTAGCTGTTTGAGCCTTCTCCTTTCTGTCACGTGGCAGGATCAAAATGACAAAGTTCTCTCCTCTCTCTCCTGGCATAATTTCTTCAGTCACTGTTTGTTTTCTATTGGACCACCAATGAGGCAGGTCTCAACCTGAGTCATGCCTTACTGACGTGGTTGAATCAAAGCCCTAATCTTAACATGTAATTTAATCAAGGGCCCCTCAACCGAATCCAATATAGTCAAAGGGTATCACATTCAGAAGAATAGATCAGTTTACGAACATAATCTTTCTCTTTTGGGGATTCACAAAAATAATCTCAAACTGTCAGAAATGTATTTTAATTGCAGGAGAAATTTTAGAATGATTAATTAGCAACACCAATAACAAATTATATATATATATTTATGTATTCAAGTCAGGAAGAGCTATCTGCATACTTTAGTCTCAGATAATCTTTAAAAACTGAGTAACTAGTCACTCTTGCTCTGAAATGCTTTGTATAAACTATCGTTATGTTGAGTCTGTCACTGTGGTAGACAATTTTATGAGATATAACATCTGACTTCTCCTTTGGTTTCCATGAAAATCACTTTTTAATTTATCCCTTTCTCTCTATTTATTTATTTTCAGTCTCCTTTTGTGCAACTTCTTTCGTGCACAATTTTATGAGATATAACATCTGACTTCTCCTTTGGTTTCCATGAAAATCACTTTTTAATTTATCCCTTTCTCTCTATTTATTTATTTTCAGTCTCCTTTTGTGCAACTTCTTTCTTGCCTGTCACTTAAATGTTGGTATTCCTGGGGTTCTGTCTTTGACCTTTGCTTAATCTGTTACTGTCTTTGGACTACCTCAACTATATCCATGACATCAACTATCAGCTAGTTACCGTTAGCAATGTCTGAAGTTGTCCTAAACTGAACCCACTAGCTGCAATCAACATCCATGTAGTTGTTCAAATTATAAAACTTGGAGTTATTCTTGAATCCTCCCCCTCTCACACCACCCACACCTATTTAATCATAAAAGTCCTGTCAATACTCCATTCTAAAAATGCTCTTTAACTTTCTTCTTTGCTCTACACCCTCCGTTAGTATTTTAGTTCAGATTTTATCATTTTTCACAGCTTTCTAATTCATCTCCTTGCATCCAGTCTTGCTTTATTGCAATCTCTTTAACACACTGATCTATCAGAAATGCAAATATGATGATCACTCCCTTGCTTAAATGTCTTACATATTTCTTTTACTAAAAGATAAAGAAAATATTTTAATCACTAATAATTATTTATCACTGTCACTTGATAGATATTTCTTTGAGGTAATGGATCATGCCTTTTTCTTTAAATTTAAAAAATACTTTTGAAATAATTTCAAACTACAGGAAAATTGCAAAATAGTACAGAAACAATACGTAGAACTCCAGTGCACCCCCATGCATATACTCAGATTTATCAACTACTAGCATTTTGCTACATTTGGTATGTGATTTGATCTAATTGTATCTACCTATCATCTACCTTCATTTATCTCTCTATAGCTCTCTGATCTCTTATCTATCTGTTTATCTTTTAAACATTTGAGAGTAGTTTGTATACATCATTCTCCTCTAATATTTAACACTACAAGTATATTTCCTTAGAATAGGCAGCCACATTCACACTTATAGATTGGCAGAGTTAAACTTACTATAATGTGTTACCATTAACTCTATCCATTTCTATACATTTACAATCCACCTTATTAAACATACTACATACATTCAGTATCAGCTCCCCATTCTCAACCTATGTTCTATCTCCTGGAACCCTATACTCCATAGTTATAACACCTTTCTAAGTTCATATTAGTGAGATCATGCAATATTTCCTTTTTAAAATATTTTGTTTTATTTTACCACTCTATAGCATGTAGTGGATGCTTGATATAATTTTGCTGAGTAAATTGATAACTGTATCAAAGAAGTAAAAGGATGTCATACAATTTTGCTATATCTATACAGGATATTTTTTTGCTAATAAGCATTGACAATTACATTGCTTCCAAAGAAGCATCATTAGAAATCACCAATCAAGAGCAGCTGAAATATGTAACATTTCTCCAAAATTTAAGAAGTACAATGCAAAGCCCTTACAAAAGCCTCTGAGGCCTTTACATAGTCAACCATATCTCTGTCTCCTTCTCCTAGGACTGTATTCCTTCCTCATTTCCTCAAGCCACCCTGGTTTCCTTGCTGGTACTTGAATATTCAAGTGCAAAAATACTTTGCACTTGATATTCTTCCTGCTTGGAATGATTGTCTCTCTGATAGCTACATAGCTGACTCCTCTTGGGTCATAAATCAAATGTCATCTCCTCCTATTTAAAATTGCCACTCCCATCCTCCTTTTCTGCTTTATTACTCTTGTTCCATAATACAAATTGCTATCCAATATTTTGCTTTTATCCTGTTTTATGACTGTCTCCCATGAATAGAATTATAAGTGCCATGAGGGTAGAGGCTTTGCCTGTTTATGCTCATGTTGTAATCCTAGAATCTAAAATAATCAATATCTCTTAAATGAATACATAAATGTGTAAATCTTCTATATTTATTTTTCAGATGGTATGCTTCTTTCAAAACTAAAAAAGAATATAAAGCACTTGATAGTGAAGAATCTCTTTAATAAGTTTAATAAAATAGAAATAAGATTGTGACCAAAAAGAAGAGGAGGAACTAAAAGCAGTAGCCATAACTGTTAACATAATTGTCTGTATCATCACTTTTTTGAGCTTTCTTTTAGTCAAAAAGGAAAATCAGTGAAAGTTATTTAGTTCCAGTTGTTAAAGAGGAGCAAGGGAAGGAAAAATTATAAAGACAATTCTAATATATAAATATAAATAGAGAATATGGGAATGATGTAATGAACAGTTCCTTCATAAAATATGGACACATGCTTCGGTAATAGATTTTATTTTTAAACATAATTTTATAAAAGGTGTAAGAATAGCATTAAAACTCAACACAGTGAAAATATTTCTGTGATAGATTCAGCTGGTATGGCCAAGGTATGTAGACAAGTTTGAAAGATTGAATTTTGAGTACTGAGAGAAGTTAATTGATAGCATATTTCTTATGCTTTTTTTTCTTGAATAACTTCTCTTGTCAAAGCTTCTGATAAGAATTTAGTAATTGGCTGTCAAAAAGCACTCCCAGCTGGAATTTACTGAATTACACTAGAAAATAGTGGAGTTTCCTTTTATCTTTACTCATTATCTACCCCTTCAAACTTCTAAATAAAAAAAAAATACTATCTACAACAACAGCAACAAAAATTTCCATTGTACCATGGTATAGTGTGTTGGTGAAGGAGCGTTGTATGGGAATTTTACACATGTGCATGATTGTTTTGTAAGCTCACAACCTCTGTCATAAAAACATATTCAAAAAGTAATAGGGTGGTTTTGGGGGAAAATACACCAAATGTAAGATATGGGCTATAGTTAATAGTAATATTTTGACAATGCTCTTGCATAGTTTGTAACAAATGTTTCACAGCAATGCAAGGTGTTGGTGGAGAGGTGATATATGGGACCCCTGTATGATGTTATGCTTCTTTATTTTCTAAGTTCTCAACTTTTACTATATACCTGTTGTTTAGATATCTTCATGTATAAATGATATACTTCAATAAAAAACAAACAAAAAAAAACAAAACCTCCATTGAACCTGAGCTTAAATAATGTGGAGATGAAGTCATTCCACTCTTAGGTTCAGTTTTGCTTCCTTCTAATCCATTCCTCAAAATGATAATTTCTTTAAAACAGCAAATATGATAATGCCACATCCCTGTTTTTGAGAAATCTAGAGATTCATGGCCTGAAGATTTTTTTGTCATTGTTTTACATATTCAGTAGCCTAGTATTTAATAGACATTTGATGTAATTTCAGAGCACTGTGGTACACACAACCCAGATGGATAAGAAATTCTCCTGCTGTCAGTGAGGGAGGAATATGCAAAGATAACTACAATAGAAGTGAGCCCCAGGGGACTAGGAGCTTCAGCATTCAGAGAATGGACAGATCACCTCTAACTAGAAGGCTCAGTGAGGTCTCTATGAAATAGGTGGCATCTGAACTGGGCCTTCCAAGATTTCCTAGTGCAGACATGGATGGGAATATTTCAAGTAGTAAGAATGCCAAGAGACATGGCATTGCCAAAAAATATGCCAACAGGATTTAGTAGTGATCAGGGAACTGCATACAGATTGTTTTATTAGACTGAGGGGAATATGAAGCAAATGGCAGGAGGTGAGACTGATCTGGTCAACTGGAGGTCAGATTATAAACAATATTTACTACTACATGAAGTTGTTTTAACCTTAGTATATTGTCATTAGAGACACATTAGATTTTGTGTCTAAGCTTGGGGAGGTGATGCCAGATAGGTGCTTTAGAGAAAGAGGGTGCAGAGAGATCAAAACACATAGCCATTACAGTAACCTCATTGCAGGATACTAGTAATGACCCAAGTTTGGTTGATGCTTTTAGAGAAATTTAAAGGACAATCTAAACATGTTAGTAGAGGAAGAGAGATTGAAATGATGCCTCTACATAGGAAACAAAAGGGGTGGGTGTAGGAGTGAAAGGAGGCATGGGAAGCTAGAGAGAGGTGGTAGATTTTCAACCAACATGGAATTATCAGAGGTAAGGATAATAACTGCTTGAGAATAAAGGTCCATATTTTATCGGATATTGTAACTCTGTCATTTAAACCCGCATAAAGCATCTAATAATCACTTGATTTGTGCTAGTTGAATAACTGATTGCTTGGCAAATGATTGCATAGAATAAAATTATCTTGGCCACCCTGGAGTTTACTTTGCTGGTATAGAATATAATCATTGGCTCTAGTTAGATGACTGAAAGTACTAGTCTGTCTTCAGGTCTGATAGTAGGTCAGCTTCTTTTCCTTTTTTTTTTTTTTTTTTTTAAAGATTTATTTATTTATTTAATTCACCCTGTCCCCCGGTTGTCTGTTCTGTGTCTATTTGCTGCATCGTGTTTCTTTGTCCGCTTCTGTTGTCGTCAGCGGCACTGGAAGTGTGGGCGGCGCCATTCCTGGGCAGGCTGCACTCTCTTTCACGCTGGGCGGCTCTCCCTACGGGGCTCACTCCTTGCGCGTGGGGTTCCCCCACGCGGGGGACACCCTTGTGTGGCGTGGCACTCCTTGTGCACATCAGCACTGCACATGGGCCAGCTCCACACGGGTCAAGGAGGCCCGGGGTTTGAACCGTGGACCTCCCATGTGGTAGACGGACGCCCTAACCACTGGGCCAAGTCCGTTTCCCCTTCTTTTCCTTTTAAGAAGCAGTATAGAATAACAGTTTAGGAGGCTACTAGGAATTGAATCCCAGCTCCATCATCTAGGATCTTGGATAATTCATCTAAACTTTCTGTTTCAGTTTCCTTATTTTCAAATGTGATATTAACAGTATATACATCATAGGGTTGTTGTAAGGATTAAATGAGTGACTATGTGTAGTTAGAATATTAACTGGCACATATTAGGCACTATATGTGCTATAAGTAGTTGAAGTGAAGTTTTAGTTACATCATGTATTGGTGCAGAGTACAGTTTTGATTTTCTGGCATATTTTTCTAACCGAGGATAGAGGGACAGAGGATCATACCATTTGGGTAACACCCCCAAAATACCTATGTGTAGGAGGGAGGAATCATTAAGATTTGTGTTGTATAACTGGGTTACAAGCTGCAATGAGGAAGATTTGAAAATGTGGAAATGTGGTTAGGCCCTAAGGATAAATATTTTGAATACTGGAATTTTCCTTCATATAAATTTGCTTTCTTCAGAGGGAAAGCCCTTTACAAATACAACTTGATTTCAAAAACACCTCAAAAGTCAAGAGCTCTTGAAGAGTAGGTATATCTTTGGGTGAAACGATCTCTAAAATTAAATTCAGTCTGAGTTTCTTTGCATTTATTTTTGTTTATATACTCATTTTTAAATTGTGGGTTTCCAGCAGACTCGTGGGAAAAACAGCTGTTGTCTCTGTTGCTTTATGCACAGATGGGAATACTATGAAATTATTCAGGTATAAATGAAGGTGATTTAGTTCAAAGGAATTTCAAAAGCCTACAGTTCTGAATCACTTAAAATTCTGCAGTGTGCTGAAAACTAAAAAGGAAGTGCCAGTCTGGGGTACCAGAGCTGCGATTGCTCTAATATACAGCTGACAAGCTTATATGTCAGTAAATACATGCCCAGGATTTAGTGTGCTCTCGTGGGAGATCTCATTGAACTGGGAAGATGTAAAAAATGAAACAGATCATCTTTGTTGGTTTTGTATGTCTAAGACATTTATTCTATGTCTTCTTTATACATGGGATATTATATAATAAAACTAGAAGCCTTAAAATGATAGAAATGAGATTTGCTTCACTGACAATGTTTGCATTTTAATGTATAAAATTATAAAGATAAACATCAATAGCATCTATTTGATACTTAATGCCTGGCAGTGTACTAGACATAAATTAAAAAAGAAACCTTTGACACTTTTTGCCTCGATGATGTGCTATCATTAACTATAGCAAAACCTCCTCAATTCATAGCCATATCCCTTTTTCCTTTCCCTAAACTTTGTAAGTTGAACTAGTATTTCAGAATTCAATCCATCAAATATAATTTGTTAGCTGCCGAAATTGGCTATCAAGGAAAGTCACCTTAATTTTAAGAATAGCTTCCATATGTCTGTTATCCAAAGGTACCACCATTTTAATTAAAATAAAAAGGGCAGTGCAGTAGTACAATATGCAGCAATGCCAGTTTTTGAGTCAGCTTACCTGGATTTAAGTATTGGCTCTACCACTTGCTAGCTGTGTGGCCATAGTCAAATTTTGTATTTTCTCTATGCTTCAGTTTCCTCATTGTGAAATGTGGACAAACCTCGTTGGGAAGTGGTGAGAATTTTACAAGGTAATATATGGAAGGCACCTGGCCTACCTCATTTAAATGCTGAGCTATTTTACTAGAAAATAACTTAGACAAGTTATGTATGGATGTATACCATTTACTATAAACTACAGGGTCTTATTATTACTCAGATACTATTCAGTATCACAGAATACCAAGACTAAAAAGTAATTGCTAAAATAATATTGTTAATAAGGAATGGAATTAAAATGCTGTTATTGCATGGGGATAAGTCTATATAAATATTTGTTGGTAAGTTTTCCTTTCTGGTGGAAGAAAAAAACTGTTCAAAATGACTTTGATCCATTCTTCCTGCTTCTCAATTTATAATCTTGTGACATTCTAGAATAGAGTGATGCACATTCACTTCTGGGATCTTTAATGTAAGAATTGCACCAGCTTCTAGTAGCAATGACACTTCTAGACTCCTCATACACTTTGGTTATAAGATTGATTGGCATATTCCAAATTTCCAACATTTAAATCCCAATAAGAAGACTTCTCTAAAAGTGCTGTTATATTATTGACCTCTAAAAGGTCCAGTATATTCCCTGACCACTGTTTAGTGACTATACTTAGTGGAATTTCCTTATTAAATTATCAGTGAAATAAGTTTGCTTGGAAATTTTCAGAGAACTCAGGCTTTGAAGGTAGTTCAGTGCATTTGAGATAAGCACAATATAGTAGAAACAGAAAATGTATCAAAGGTACCAAGCAGGAAGATGAAGAATTCTATTCTTATCTCTGATATTGATTTTTTTTTCTATCATTTTCTACAAACCACTTGACTTCTTGCTTTTTGTTGTCCCTCTTCACTTTAGAAAAATTTAAAAATCTGCGAAAGTCTACATTATTTGAATATTGAGCTCTTTTACTAGGAAAGAACATAAGGCTGAGTTACATATTGATATATACATTTTAAATCATAGGGTTTTACTTATACTTGGAATATTTATTTTAAGAACTAGAGATCACTTTAAAATTCATTTAGTTTAAAACTCTTCTCTAAGAAGATAAGAAAATAGAAGTGAATACAATGTTTAAAATGTGAAGCCAGATGTGACATAACTGAATCATTTCTTTTCTTGATATCCTGAATTAAATCAATGCTCTCGACTTCCATATCTTTATGGAGAAATAATGGAGATGAACAAATTTAATATTTACTTCATTAGTTTCTTCACAAAATATATAAAATTATTTAGAATTATTCACTTTTGTTTTTGGCACTTCAGGATTTGATTTATTTTTATATGTGTATTTACTTATAAGTATAGAAATGTATATTTCAAGACTAATTTCTTAATTCAAAAATTGCTAAGATTTTTATCTGTTAAGGTATTTAAACATTTTATATATTTTATAATCAGAGGCATTTTAAAGATCCTCAAAATTTGTAAGGTAAATGGTAATAAATATATGATCACTTAAAAGTTTTATTTTAGATGTTTCTTAACCATAAGCATTATTTAACAGAGCACCATGCCTTATAGCAGAATGCTTTAAAATTAAAGTAAAGCTGCTCAGAGTAAAAATGCAATGAATGAACATGCAATTTCCCTATTAATTTAGCTAAGCATTGAAAAAATACTTTTTATGGTTAATTATACTTTTATTTGGCTATTGCAAAATTATTTTTACTTTTAAAAATAGTTTTGTTATAAGGATTTTTGAGATATAGGGTATTTACATCTTAATGTTTATGAGACATCAAAATATGTCAGTCTAGGTATAGATAGGACTGTCCAACTGAACTCTCAGCATTGATGGTGATGCTCTATATCTGTGTTTTTCAATAAAGTACACACTAGCCATATCTGCTGTTGAAGATACTTTCTAGTGCAACTGAAGAACTTGTTTTTTCAGTTTAATGAATTTAAATGTAAATATCCACTTGGGGCTAGTGGCTACCTTATTGAACATCTCAGATATAGACGGATTCTTAAATATTAAATCAGAATTAAATCAGAATTTTAAAGAATCTATTCCTTTTGTCCACATAAGTAGAGCCACAATTAAGTCTTTTAAACATATGAAAACTTAGTTTTTATGATAACAAGAAAAAGCAGACCCAAACCTTTCTTTAGTAATCTACATGAATGTTTAATCATCCAGAATCAAAGCTCATTCATGCCATTCAAAATCTTCAGTGCTACAATTAAAATCGTGTATGTGCATGAACACCTTACTCCATGTATTGATAGATGGACATCCACTTGTTACCACCCTCTACCTAAGGTAGTTATTAAACTGCTCTTCAACAACACCAAATACTAATTGCTTTATCCTCTTTTTTATAGGTCTTCCCAAATTATTAGTTGCTATCCTCTGAACGAGCTCCAAAATAGCTATGATCTTACTTGCTTGTAAATGCATTTGCAACAGTTTGGATGGATTTGCTCCAAATGCATTTCCTAAGATGGTTCCTATTTCAACTGAAAACTCACATTTTATTTAAGAACAGTTTAGGGCATAAAGAACCTTTTCTAATAGCTACCAATATTTGTCTTATAGAATAATAGCTTGGATAGAAGTCATCAGGTAGAGTAAGCTGAATAGTAGGGATATATTAGGAGAGATGAGTGATAGGCAAAGCACACCTTTTGAACTTTGTGATGTGCTCATACTCTCACATGTACTCCCGAACTAGTTTGATGTTATAAGACAGAACATTTAATAGATAGTTCTGGATACCTGTGAATTGCAATATGATTGTCATGATTTTTAATGTGCTCTACCTAATTTCTAAGTGTATAGTAGAAAGAAAAGTAGTTTTATCTTATGCTTGTGCCTAAATGTTAAAATGATTCAATAAGTATGGTATTTTAATATTAAACTGATAATATTCTACCTAAGGATTTCCATTCTTCCTAATCCAATTATTTGTAGTAGAATTCTTGGAAGGAAGCCTCAAAAATACTAAATTTACTTTGTTAGCCTGCTACATTTTTCTTAGAAGACATGAATTGTTTTAGATTTTGTGTATCCTAAAATACTTTGCTGAATATTAAGGGAAAATAAACCTCAGGAACATTAAAACAAAAACAGAAAGAGTCTGTTTTATAAATTATCTCTAACTGACTTATTGGGCAGGCAAATCCTGTCCCATTGCACTTGCAGTTTGTAAATCTTTATCCCATCCTCCAGGAGCTTGAACAACTTCACAGGTTTCTTGCCTGGATTTTCTTCCTAGTAAAAAAGTTGGCTCTCTCCAGCTGCCTTCCACTCCCAAATGCTACTTCCTAGGCTTAAAAAAAAAAAAAAAAAAAAACAAAATAAAACCTTGATTGCCAAATCCTAAATATTATCCAGGATGAGAAACATTAAAATACTGGAGGGTCATGCAGGCTGTGATAATACCGACTGTCCAGCTTTTAAATTAATCAATGAAATTGTTTCTGTGAAGACCAAATTTAATTCCTCTACCTGCTCCATTACATTTAAGTACAAAGAGGGAGGAAATATCAGACTGGGCAGAAAACTCCAGTGTAAAGACTGGGCTCCATATAAAATTGTCCAACGCACTGCAGCACATACCCTGTCATTATAGGACAGTAAAATGGGTTGGGATTGGAAGTGAATGAATAGTCCTGGCTATGCCATGGTCCAACAATGTGACCCTGGGTAATTCCCTTTGAACTTCAGCTTTTCACCTTTGAAATGTAGATATTAACAAATACCTCCCCTGTTTCTTAGGGTTGTTATGAGGGCTAAGGCAGAGAATATAGGTATTGGCTTTATAAATCACAAAGTACTATACAAATACAAAGTGACATCATCATCATCCTTATGACATTTGCTTTAGAGTTTATTATCCTGAAGTAAAAAGCAAATATCTATCAGTATAGATTTTAAAGTTTTTGAACGGGAAATGAAAATATATTCTCTGTGCGTACTCTAATATGTATTAAATTTTCTAGGCAAACCTAGAAAGAAGTACCTGTGAACAATTACGTGAGTCCTGATACTGCATATATAAGTCTGTTTTTGCAAAATATAATATAAATTCAAATGTACTAGAGAGGAGGAAAAAGAATGGCAGTTATGTACAGCAGGGGAAGCATAGAGAGACTGAGAGGTGATGAGTTTTGTTTGCATTTAGTTTATTGTTATTAATGGAATAATGAAAGTGTTCTAAGAATGACTGAAGTGATGAATGCACAAATATGTGATTTCACCTAATACCATTGATTGTACATTTTGGATGGATTTATCCTTTATTAATATGTACCAGTAAAATTGATGTGTTAAAAAAATAATTTAGTGATACCAATTTCAGATGAATGTCAGTTTAGTGTGACATGTAAAACTTTCAATAACTTCCAGAAAAGGAAAAAAAAATCTAATTGATTCATTTAGTTCTCTCCTTCCCTACCTCCTTCTCTTCATCCCTCTTCCTTTCCATTTCCTCTCCTCCTTTCCTTTCCTTTTTTTCCCTTTCTTCACTTCTTACCACCATCCTTTCTTCCTACCTTATTAAGCACCCCCTCTAATAGCAGAATTCAGGAGCTGCAATAAGGATTTAATAGAGTATGGATTAGAGTAGATTTACTGATTTTCTACTATGGAACTACTGTGATTAGTAATGGAAGAAATTGTAGCATTGATGTGGAGAAAGCAGCCATGGTAGCTGCAGAGGGTAGGGAGAGGGAAGAAGAGATATGATGTGGGGGCATTTTCAGGACTTGGAGTTGTTCTGGGTGGTACTGCAGGGACAGAAGCTGGACATTGTATGTCCTGCCATAGCCCACTGAGTAGACTGGGGGAAAGTATAAACTACAATGTAAACTACTATCCATGTGGTGCAGCAGTACTACAAAATGTATTCACCAAATGCAATGAATATGCCATGATGACCAAAGAGGTTACTGATGGGCATGATGACGAAAGAAGTTATTGATGTGGGAGGAGTGGGTTGAGGGGTGTGGAGGGTATATGAGGACTTCATTTTTTTTTAATGTAACATTTTAAAAAAATAAAGAAGGAAAAAAATAAAAGAAGTTGAAGGCAAGAATCTGTTCTCTTAAGAACTTTAGAATTTGACTGAGTCCATTGAAATTATTTGTGATTTTAGGTAAGAGGAGATGATTCATCATTTATTTTCTTAGAACCCAGAAATTAACTATATTCTCTATGAAATGATAAAGAATTCCTGGACCCTCCTCTAAAGAGTTTCTATTTTAATGTTATCTTAAATCACCAGCTCTGAGTTAAGGAGATAAATGAGGAAAAGAAGCTTTTTAGATTCTAGGTTTCTGAGTTCTTTAGTCAAAACAGGAGGCAAGTTTCATTTTTCATAGATCTCTCCTTATGTACATCAACTCTTTGAACGAAGAAGGACCTGACAGATAAAGTTTTAAATGAAAATTAATAATGGGCATTATAATGCTGATTGTACATTGGTTGCTCAAACTGAAACAAAGAAACTCTTTAAAGAGAAATTAATTTCCTCCCAAGTTCTAAACTCGTTTCCCTAGAGTATAAATATTTAGAAGACTGATTTTTCTCAATGTAATTTTAATTATTTAAGGAACTATGTAATGGTGTCCTCTTAAATGTCTTCTTTCTCAGTTTTTGGAAGATTTTATTTGTTTTCCATGTACTTTAACACTGTTTCCTTGCTTAATTTTTCCATGTGTTTTGCTCTAAATAGCATTATTTATTAGCTCTAGTGATAGCAATCTATATTTATGAAATCTTTCAACAATTAATTCATTTATTCTCATAAAATTCTCCTTGAATCTGGATTTTCAGATTGTTATTTGTATTTGAGTGAAAATTAAGAACATCTGTTAATAGACATTACTTATTTGAATTTCCAAAGTACAATGAAGAACAAAGCAGTGGCAGTGTTTTGTTTTGTATAATATAATTCTTTAGAGAGTACTTCAAATTGTAAAATAGATTCAACTTGGAGGATAGATTTGTCCCACAGAGATTAAAAAAGAAAATGCCAGAAACTGAAATTTTCCATTAACATTACATAAAACACAATGTAACATATATCCCCACCCCATGTACAAAACTTGTATATATTATTATATAGGAAGTTGGTAATTTTTGCAACATCAGTACACTGTAATCTTATTTTCCTAAGTATTACACTCTTGAGAGAACAGCTATCTGAGAATAATTTTAGATTTGGAGAAGTGAAAGTTTTGATATAGGGCCTTCATAAAACCTTCATTTGGGGGTGGGGGAATGTTTTAGTGTTTGCTTACAGGGTATGCTTATGAAGTAATAAAGTCACTTTAAAATACATATACGCCAGAACTTAGTTAGTGGAATGAGTCTTATTGTCCAAAAATTGCCATCATAAGCTCCTAGACACTTATTCCAATGATACTGCCACCACTCAGAACATTATTGAACATTATTGTAACTACCTTCAGGCCCAGTTAATGGGTAATATCCAAAAATATGTCTTGTGATTCCATATTCTGTTTAAAAATTATACTCAATTGTCAGCAAAATACTTCTTTTTATTCATTAATATTGGTTCTGAATAGCTGTTGAGTAAGTTTAAGTATTAAAAGCAGTATTGATGATGTACAAAAGAACGTGCAATAGGAAGCAGATTTGGCTCAACTGATAGAGCATCTGCCTATCATATGGGAGGTCCAGGGTTCAAATTCAGGACCTCCTGACCCATGTGGTGAATTAGCCAATGCACAGTGCTGAGGTGTGCAAAGAGTGCCGTGGGTGTCCCCTGCATAGGGGAGTCCCATGCACAAGGAGTGTGCCCTGCAAGGAGAGCTGCCCTGTGCGAAAAAGTGCAGTCTGCCCAGGAGTGGTGCCTCACACAAGGAGAGCTGATGCAGCAAGATGACGCAACAAAAAGAGACATAGATTCTTGGTGCTGCTGACAAGAATGCAAGCAGACACAGAAGAACACACAGCAAATGGACACAGAGAGCGAACAACAGGCGGGGTGGGGGGCAAAGGGGAGAGAAATAAATAAAAAATAATTTTTTTAAAACAGAATGTGCAATAGGTTTTAAAAGTCCCTCCCAAATAAGTAATTTATCAGTAACTGAGCAATGGCAAGATTAATGAACTGACTTTCTTGTTTTCCAAGGTAACTTCTTAACTGACTTTGACTCATTTAGATGTATGATTGCTTTTATTATGTTTCTTTTAAAATTAGCATAATTATTTTATAATAATATCTCAGACAGATAACCATTTTGAAGAATGTTTTAATATGATTCTGTGGTAGACTGAATAATAACTCCCCAAAGATGTCCATGTCCTATTCCCCAGAACCTGCGAATATGTTATCTTCTATGGCCAAAGAGACTTTGCAGATGAGATTAAACTAAAGATCCTGAGATGGGAGATTTTCCTGGATTACCCAGATGGGCCCAATTGTGGAATCATTGGCCCTTATAAGATGGGACAGGAAGTTATTCACTTTATTGCTAGGATGGGCTTTTTAAAAAAATCAATTTTATTGATACGTATTAATAAAGCATACAATTCTCCAAAGTGTACAATCAGTGGTATTTGCTATAATCACATAGTTGTACATTCATCACTTCAATCTTATTAGAACATTTTCATTGTTTCAGTTTTAATAATGATAAAAAAACAAAGATACAAACAAAATTCCTCACCTCTCAATCTCTCTATGCTTCCCCCACTGTATATAGCTGCAGTTTCTGGCTATTCTATCCAAAGTATATAATCAATGGCTTTTAGTATAATCACAATATTGTACATTCATCATCTTAAAAATTCTGGAACAGTTTCATTACTCTAAAAAGAAAGACTCCAAACCAGGATGGGATATTTTAAAGACAGTCCTAGACTTGAGGTAGCCCAGTCGTTTAATTTCATTAACTTACATTATATAATGTGTTATAAATCTGTCAATTCACTACTTTTGACAGTATTTTTCTTTTATTGTCAGTTGATTTTGGACTGAGTTGCAAGAGAGGGGTGACCTTGATACAGTGTAAAATACTGTAACTCTTGATAGCGAGGTAAAGCAGTAGTAGTACTGGTATTATAATTATACTGTTAAATGCATCAAAGGTGAGGTTTTTAAAACAAATGAATCAAGTGGTATTCTTATTTCATAAACCACATTTAATCTCATGCTTGGCTGTTTTTATGATAGAGTTAAAGCAATAGAGAAAATTAGGTATGAATAGAAGAGTAACCAATATCTTCATAAACAGATGCTTTGAATTTGAACTTAAAGTGAGTAAGGAACATCAAAAGTCAAATAGGACAAATAGGGAGTTGGTGTTCATGGAGTCAGCAAAGGATTAGCCAAGATTACTTTTAGGATTATGTAAATTGGGAGCATGACATCACACAGGTTGGGTCAGTAGAGGATTAGGTTTGAAATGAGAAGTCTTGACCTTGAGCCCAGTTCCATCAATGACTCACTGTGTGACCTGGAAAAAATTACTTAAACTCTCTGTCCTGTACTCCATATTTCTTATTTATGAAATGGAAGTTATTTCTTATGCTATAAAGTTGTGAAGATCAAATTGTAAGAGCCATGAATATTTTTTAAAATATAAAGCATTCCATATTTATAAGGTAGTGATGATATCTGTGGTAGAGACTTTTCCACCCTACCATATTGAAACTCTTGAAAGCATTCAACACTGCTACTTCATTTACTCAGAAAATATTTATTGAGTGCAGGCATTGTATTTATTATATATGCAGCAGAGGAACAAATCTAATTCCTGCCCTCAGGATAATTATAAGACAGTAAAGGTTATTAGTTATCAAGCAAATATTTAAAATAAGAGTCTTCTTAAATGGTCTCCACTTAACCCATGTGCTATATTAGCTAATGTTTTCCATTCCCTTTCCAAGAATCCACTTTGACTGACATTCATTTTATACTGAGTGTCCTGGCTACACAGTATAAATATATAGCTCATATTTATATATTTATATAGCACCCAACATCTACCAAGTACTGGTCTAAATGCTTTGCATGTATTAACTCCTTTAATCTTTACAATTAGCCTATAATGTAGGTTATTATTTTCATTCTCCTTTTACAGATGAGGAAACTGAGGCACAGAGAGGTTAAACAACTTTTACATGGTTAACAGAACTAGTAGGTGGTGGATCAGGACATGTACTCAGGTAATCTGGCTCTAGAACTCCTGGTCTTAATCACTATGAAACACTGCTGGCAAGCTGTCCATTCTTTCTCTCACAATTTGAGTGGAAAGCCTATTCAAGAGTTAGTTGTATTTGTTCCCAAACATGTTTTAACAACTCTTCTTGCTTTTATTATTATATAATTTAATTAGGGTGTAAAACAAAATAGGAATGCAAAATACAAATGAGATTTTGTTTATCTGACAGTATATTGAATACTTCGTAAAGACTTAGTTAAGGGCAGTTTCTGAAAAAAGAAAAGAAAAAAAAAAACCTGCCAAATCTGGAATGGGTTAAAACTAAAGGAATAAGGAGTATTAATACATGTGATAATATGGATGAATCTTGAAGACCTTATGTTGAGTGAAGCAAGCCAGGCACTGAAGGACAAATATTACATGACCTCACTGATATGGGTTAAGCAAATTGAGAAGACTCACAGAGCTAGAGTCTGGAAGATAGGTTTTCTGAAGACAGAAAGGGAGAAGAAAGTTATGAGTCAATGCCTATATGACCAAAATCTTTGATAAAGTGGAAAGGTATAGTTGTGCAGTGGATGGGCATGACTAGTGGTACAGTGATGTGATTGGGTTAAGTAGTGCTGGTCTGAGAAGGGGAGTGGATACAGGGTTGGTTTGGACTGTCCATGGAACTGGAGAGAGAGTTGGGGAAAGGAGCAGGTAAACTCTGGGGATTTGCAGGTATATGGTTATAACTACAACATTGGGAATGTTCTTTTGGCAAATATGGCAGGGGAGGATTACTGGTTTAAGGTGTTGAATGTGGGGGCATGTGGGACGGGGCGCACCTGTGGCAGGCTTCTAGGTAGTGTTTAGTGTTCATCTTATAGTGTCTTCTATCAGTGGTTGGAGACTCACATAATGAACAGGAAGGTGTTGGATTCCCATCCTGAGGACTCCTGTTATGATTTCAAGTACAGTAGCAGAAGTCTCTCGAGAGAATAGGCAGTGCTTAACAGGGGAGGACAAGTGAGTATGTCAAGCCCTCAATGTTGTTGCAAGTAACTATGAATCTTGTCCTTCAGTGATTTAATCTTGGTGGTCACTATGGGTCCTGAGGGGAGGAGAAGGGAAGAATAGAATAAATGGAACACAGGGCATTTTGGGGGCAATGGAATTGTTCTACATAATCTTGCAATGATGGATACAGCCCATGTTAAATTTCATCAAAATCTGTAAAAGTGTATGGTCCAAAATGTAAACCATAATGTAAATCATTGACCATGGTTAGCAGCAATGTTTCAATATTTATACATGAGTTGTAATGTAACCAAATATACCATCCACATGTAAAATATTAATAGGGGAAAGGAGAAAAGGGGGAGGATCTTGTGTACTTGGGAATCATCTATATTCTGTACATGACTTTTCTGTAAACTAAAGCTCTTTGAAGATGAAATGAAAAAAAAAAAGACACAGGGAATAAATGGAAGAAAATGTCACTGTACATGCAAGACAACAGATCTTACAGTGATGAAAGACATAACGTCAATTTTTTTTTAATTTTATAATTTATTTCAAATTAAATTTTAAAAATATTTTCATTATTTTTAAAACTGTAATTATTATTTCATTTTCCTATTAATTGCATTTGGTTATTTTGTTGGCTTCAGTTTTGAAGAAGTTTTGGACCACAGTAGGGTTACAGTTGTGGCAGGGGAGGATCATTAGTGTGGGGTGACAGAGCTGGGGGATGCATGGGTGGAGGTTCACCTGGGGCATACCTATAAGGCATATGAATGTGTTCAGGTGTTCATGGGGTATTGTCACAGTGGGTGGAGATTCACACGATAACCAAAATAATATCAAATTCCTATCCTAGGGACTCTGCCACATTCTCTAATGGGACAGCAAGAATCCCTTGAGTGCAGGAGCAGTGACTAGTGATGGAGGATTGATCATTGATGAGCCCTTAATAATTATGACTGTACTTATGAACCTTTACTTTTGAAATTGAAACTTAGCCTAGTTTTATAGGGTGCCAAAGAGTTACCTCCTGAGAGCCTCCTTGTTATTCAAATATGGCCTCTCTCTAAGCCAAGCTCGGCATATAAATGCATTACATTTCCCCCAGTATGGGACATGACTCCCAGGGATGAGCCTCCCTGGCACCAAGGGATTACTACCAATCACCAACTGGCAATGCAACTGGAAAAACACCTTGACCAAAAGGGGAAAAAGGTAAAGACAAATGAGTTTATATGGCTAAGAGACTTCAAAATGAGTTGGGAGGTCACTCCAGAGGTTACACTCATGCATATCTCAGCAGGATCTCATTGACTGCCAAAGTAAATATTGCCTCAAATAGCAAGCTTCCTGAGGGCTCTAGAGACACCCAGACACTATAGGTAGAGCGCAGGAATTTGGTGACATACCAAGGGGACTTACTTTGGAATTTATGCCTCCCAGTGTGACAGAGCTGAACTCAGTTGTGGTTTCCCTACATGGTTCTTCTGCCCCTTCTGTTTGAACCTATAGTTAGTACTAGAATAGATAGGTGTATGTCCAAGAGACTTAAATCTTTGGGCTATCCATGTACTAGTTGGGCCTTGAAACTTAACAGCATTGGAACAGCTACTTTCCAGTTCATTGGACTCATCCAGGACAACTAACAAGGAGATGATGATGGACAACAATCATCCCAAGAAACAGAGAGAGCCTGCAACTGCAAGCAAGATAGCCCAATTCATCTGCCCCGTGGGGTCTAAGTCCCATCTCAATTAGAGGTGGAGTGGGCATCACCATTCCAGAATCCTCAAGATTGGGGAATGAACAATGGAAGAGTAGACTTACTGTTATTCTCCTATAGACTTATTGTTATTTTAGCAATGGAAGAACTTTTATCATTGATGTGGAGGCAGTTCTAAGTATCTTTAAAAATAAAGTATATAAAAAAAGCAAAAAACTAAAGGACTAGATATCAATTGTAAAAATATGTAAGTTTGCTGCTGGGTTTCTTAAATGTCTTTATACTCCCATTCTACTTAAAAATAAGTGAAAGTGAGCAAATCCTTACTAAACTAAAATGCCTTGACACTACATCAAACTGCTGGCAAATGAATTAACATTTAAAATAAAGAAAAATATTTGGAAGCAGATGTGGCTAAAGTGTTTGAATGAGTGCCTACTTCCAGGGAGAGCCGTGTGAGCATCTGTTGTTCCAGGAAGATCATGTAGTCATAGAGGGTCATATGTCACAGTCCATAGAGTTAGATCATGGATTTTAGTGAGGACCTATATTACATTGTGTGATAATTATAAATCTGTGAGCACCATGAGATTTCAGATCTTGAACTATTAATTTTTGTACTAATGTCTGTACCAAAGAAAGTGTCTAGGTCCTTCTAATACATAGAAGGTACTCAGTAGATTTTTAAAGTGTGAACTGACTAGAAACCCCCTATATTTAACTAGACATATAGGTGGTAAAATTATATATGGAATATAAAATATTTATATACTTCCAGTTTTAGGTGTTGATTTAAAGGCATTTTTCTTCTCCTCACATCTACAAAGGTCCAGAAAAATATCAAATTGGGCCAAAATAAAAAAAAAAATGCCATCAGCAAGGAAGCAAGCAAACTATCCCATCTTCATTGACACCAGTTATTAAGTCCATAAATGAAATGTTGTAACCTCTAGATAATATGCTTTAAAGTCTTGAAGTGAGAGTCCTCCAACTTCATTCTTGTAGATTCAGTGGTAAGGACAGATGGTACTGGGATAAAAATAGACAGATTGAACAATGGAATCAAGTCTTGGCTTCAGAAATCAGCCCTCACTTCTATGGTCACCTGATTTTTGACAAGGCTGTTAAACCCATTTAACTGGGTCAGAACAGCCTATTCAACAAATGGTGCTTAAAAGTGGATTTCCATATCTAAAAGAAAGAGAACTCCTATCTCACACCTTATACAAAAATTAATTCAAAATGCATCAAGGACCTAAATATACTAGAACCATAAAACTCCTAGAAGAAAATGTGGAGAAACATCTTCAAGATCTTGTGGATGGTGGTTGTTTCTTGGACCTTATAGCCAAAGCAAAAACAACAAAAGGAAAACTAGATAAATGGGAACTACCTCAAAATTAAACACTTTCGTATTCAAACAAATTGGTTAATAAAGTGAAAAGACAACCAATTCAATGGGAAGAGATTTTCAGAAACCAAATATCTGGTAACAGATTGATGTTCATGTTATATAAAGAGATCACACAACTTAACCACAAAACAACAAGCAACCCAATTTAAAAATGGGCAAAAGAATTGAACAGACATTTTTCTGAAGTGGACATACAAATAGACAAAAGAGACACATTAAAAAGATGTTCAACATCACTAGCTATTGGGGAAATGCAGATCAAAAGTACAAAGAGATATTAATATCATCGCCATACCATACTGAGTGGCCATTATTTAAAAAAAACACACGCACTGGAGAAGATGTGGAAAAAGATGAACACTCCCTCACTAGTGGTGGAAGTATAAATGGTGCAGATCTGTGGAAGATAATCTGGCAGTTCCTCAGGAAATGAAATATAGAACTGGTATATGATCTGGCAATCCTGCTATTAGGAATATATTCGGAAGAACTTAAAGCAAGGATGTGAACAGATATTTGCACAGCAATATCCATAGTGGCATTATTCACAATTGATAAAAGATGAAAACAACCTAAATGTCTGTCAACAGATGAATGGATAAACAAGAGGTGATATATTCATATGATGGAATATTATTCACCTGTAAGAAGAAATCAATTGGGAAGCACAAGACAACATGGAAGAACCTTTTGGATATTATGTTGAGTGAAATATGTCAGGCAAAGAAGGACAAATATTGTATGGTTTCACTGATATGAACTAAATATCATGAGTAGACCTATGGAGTTATACTATGAAGTGTAGTTTATGGGAAATGGAATGTGGGATGAGAAGGGGGAGACAGTGCTGGATGTATATAGAATGTTAATAAGGTCAAATCTAAGTATGTGGTAATGAATGGACTGGATGGTAACACATTATAATGAATGTAAAAAATACTGTTGATTTATGCATGGAATTGTGGCTGAAACCAGTAGTCTAGGGAGATTAATATTATTTGGATGACATCTGGAGGATAATATAGAGAATATATAACAAATATTTTGACAGTAGATGAGGATTGTGGTTAATAATATAAATACAGGAAGGTTCTTTAACTACAAGGTATTAAGAATGTAGTGATACATGGGAAAAACATAACTAATGTAATTTATGTAGTTTACAATAACATTGTAATGTTTTTGTAGCAAAAACAAAGTTGGTACTATATTAATGGGAAAGGTAAAAAAAAGAGTATGGAATTTGGTTTTGTGAGATACAAATATGATTAAGCATTTTTTTCTCTTCATTTTTTATATAAGGGGACCTTGACTATGTCATTTAATCTGTGTTCATCTGTGTGTCTTTCTGAACACTCAAGGAACAATTGCTTTAGTAGTTGGAATTAGATGAGATAAAAGTGCCTGGACATAAATTTTAGGAGTAATGCTTCCATGACTTGTTGAGCTGCCTTTTTCTGTTATTTTATTCTTTTGAGTTTGAAATAAATTTTAAAAAAAATCTTATAACCTCTGTCTATATAATCAAGCTTACGGAGAGTAGATATTTGTTGTCTCAGTCCTCAGCAATATGGAGTATTTCCCTTAAAAACATAGTTGAGAATCTGGTTAGAGAGAATGTGGTTTCTGGGTAGGGTATTTAAAAAATAGAAAATATCATTGGAGAAGAGACCACACATGACATTCTAGAATATTTGGGAAGGAAATCTTCAGAATATCATTCCGTCAACCACCTCATTCTATTCTCTACAACTTGGTCTCTAAGCCCAGGTAGCCTGTCAGAGGAGAAAGAGCAGGAAGTTGGTGGCACATTGCTATAGACAGTACCTGCTGTGATCCATATAGATTCCTTAAAATAAATAACCTGAGGGGAGAAGTCCTCTCAATGCTAAGGAAGCAAGAGATTTGGAAAGAAGGTATTTGAGGCAGTCAACTGAATTAACCACTGTAAACTTTCCCAGCTCCTTTGCAACCATCCCATTTGCCTTCCTGTTCCCATTCTGATTACTTGGTTGGTTGCAGACCTTTCAAAGATGTGTGGTGATCAGAAAGGGACAATGGGTGAATCCATGCATAAAAGCTACCAGTTTATCTTTCACTTAGGAAAGGATAAGTAGCAAAAAAAGGTATGAAAATCCTATATCACAAGAGAGAAGTGTCCTTAAAAAAATGTTTCAGGAGAAGTCAAAGAAGTGAGTATAAGACAATAAAAGGATTTGAAAATAGACCTAGCAGAGTTCAGGGGAAAATGTAAATGGAAAAAAAGTAATTACAGAAATAAAATACATACTAGAAACAACCAATATAGAATAAACTTGATTGAAAACAAACTCAGGGACATAAAGTCTAGGTTTGAAAAAAATCTGACAAATTGAAGTATGCATGAACAATATAGGACTATTACAAATATGAAAGCTGGAAGACAATGAAGAGAGCCAACATATACATAAATTGTGTTTCCGAAAAAAATGAACAGAAAGAATCAATCAGTAAAAAATACAAAAATAAAAAAGGAAACAAAGTTTAAATCCTCAAGAGGTCATAGTATATTGAAGGAAAATTTTATACAGATCAATGAATGAGATATTTTAGATATTACTGTTTCCTGAATTTCAAGGATAAAGAAAGAATCAATCATTTAAGGACAAAAAGCAAGCTGCATATAAGGGGGGAAATTGGTTGGCCTCTGGTTTCCACATAACAAAACAATGTCAGAAGTCAGTTAAGCAATTTCTACAAAGTTTTGAAGGAAGAGAAATGTGACCTCAGCTTTATTTTTAGTAAAGTATAATGTCATGAGAAAGACATTCTCAAATAGGCAAGAACCTAGAAAATGCTGAATCCTAGAGTTCTTCTTTAAACATATACATACACATACACACACAAACAAAAGATGAATCAATATCAATAGCTCATGAATGGAGAAACTCTGATTATAAAAGGTGGTGAGCATCAAAGCTATTTAATTACAGATCAAAAAATGCAACTTTGGGAATTATAGAGTAGAATATAAATGTTATAAACTGGGATAATGTAAGCATATTATTAACAATGACTTGGGGTGAAGGGAGGAAATACTTTGTCAGTGAGCTAATTTCCTTATATTCATAGCATGGAGTTAATAACTACTAACTAATGTTGAAATATATAATTAAAAATAATCCAATCTCTAAAAGTTTTTGATATTTTTCTCAAATTTGGAGTGCACTTTCAGAAAAGAAAAAATTGTATTTTGTGTTTAAGAAACACTTTCTTAAATTTCAGTAATTCCTTCAGTTTTAGTTCGGTGTTTTTTAAAATTCAAGGTGAATAAAATGTAATATTTAGAAAATAAAATAGCATATATAATTTGAATCTACTTTTCCTAAAATTAATGTTTATGCATGTATACATTTCTCTGACCCATCTTTCTATCTTCACAAATACTTAGATATATCTAGAATGTTGTTTACTTGGTGTTGAAAATGGTTCTTTCTTTCTGATAAATGGGATTTGGATTTCTTTAAATGAAACTTTCTATGAACCTTTCTGTACCACTTAAAGTTATTATAAAGGACATCACAACACAGTAAAATTATTTTTTAAAAAATTAAAGCATTACCACTGACTCTGTTTAGAAATTTTTTGCTTGATGTTAAAATAAATCTCTGGCAAATATATTATAAATTTGGGAATTGAAGTATAAAATAGTGACTACAGGAACAGTAAATTTTCTTTAATATTTTAATCTAAAAACCAATTTTCTCTAGAAGCATATATTTCAAGAGAGCATTTATTACAAGCAGATGCCACCTGTGGTTCCCAGATAAAGGTATTTCTCAATTTACATATCCCATAACCCCACAGGTTACACAATTAGGAAGCATGCAATAGCTTATTAAAGCTATAAATAGAAGCTAAGCTTCTTTTCAACAAAACAGCATGACATAAATTACATTTTTTGTGTAAACCTATTACCACTCCTGCATCAACTTTATGAGGGATATATATAAGACCTGTGTGGTTATAAATTTATGAGAATTGCTAGTACATCTCTGAGGGATTGTGGCATATATGGTACAGATTTTGAGGGAAAGAAATCCTTTTCCTGGTGAAATGCGTAGCATGATGGTGATCAACTTTTGCTTTGAACCACAATACAAACTTATCAGCTTGATTATTTATTTCGAGGGAGACAGTATTTTTTGTTTTTTTTTGCACCCCTCTTTTTTCTCTTCCTTAATAGCTTGTTTTCAAAGCCTAAGCTATTACAAAGCATCATCTCTGGGGAAGCCTAGTTTAGCAGGTTTAGACCCAATGGCTTTCAGATACTTTTCCACAACAAAACAGCAGACGTGGAAGGCAAGGAGTCCACGACATGCTTCCAATAGAGTGAGCCTGCATCCTCCCTGGATTGACAAGTAGTTGCTTTGGGATCCATGCAAATCAGCAATGCATGTTTTGGAAAAAAACTGTTTCAGGATTATCACATCAGCAGCACTTTTAGCTAAAGGTAAACTTGTTTTCTGTAATGTATCTGAAGCTTTAGCACTTTATCTAATTGTGCCCATAGAACTTTCCTATGTATAAACCTTACGGTGTTAATACTTTTAATACTTTTTTTGTTGTTACTAAAATAAGGTATTAAACTTTACACATGGCTATCAACTAAAGTGACTGTGTTTGCAAAAATTTGCATTACTATGTTCTCTGAGGTCATGGTGCTACTCAGGATAAAGTGTTTTTTTAATATGATTTCTTACACAGCAGATGGGTAGACTTGGAAATGGCTCTGCATGTCTGAGGATATCGTCTCTTTAAATTGCCTGCATTGTGTATAGGGAATGACAGTGATTATTTAAAGGTATAAAATTTTTGAATTTTAACAAATTCTATAAAGGATATTTGTATCGATTACTTTAAAAATGCTTAAGGAAATAAGCATTAGAACATGTTATATATATATATACACACACACACACATATACAACTCTATTTTTAAATGGTAGAAAAAGTATTAGTCAAGGAGAGGCAGCATAATACAGTACTAAGGACACTGGCTGCAGATGGTAGACCTGAATGTGAATCTGGCATTTCAATCTAATAGCATTGAAACCTTGATCCTTTCACCTAACCACTCTGAGCTTCAATTTCCTCATCTAGAAATGAGGGATTATGTCCTTCTCACCTAATTTAGAATTGCTCCAAAATAGTAAAATAATAACATATACTGACAGTATCACTTAATAGATATTACATAATGGCAATTGCACTCCATGAAAATGCATAGGCATCCTTCCCTGGAAAATAACAGGAAAGCTGCTGATTATTTTCACCATGTTTTTGCTGCTAATTAATAACGGCTTTATATTCATGGGGCTGGAACAATTTTCCATATTGCAAGATATATTTTTAATAAGCTCTAGTAATGTTTTCTGGATCATTTTCAATAAAGTTTTAAAAACTCTTGCAAATCTAGGACACTCAGAAATCTTGATCATTTTACAGAACAATATATTCAAAACTAATGTAAAGGTGGAAATAAGTTAAAGACCTAAGTGATTACCTTTGCCCAAGTAAGAGGACAGTCAATAAAAGCAGAATCAAGATGGACAGGGCTCTCTTAAGTGATACTGGGTATAAATAGTCAGAATTTTTGTTTTGCTAGGTATCTGGGGATGGGTTTGATACATGTTCTGCTGTATGCTCTTCCAGCAAGTAGACTTTATAATTTCTAAGATGACAAAGGAGATAATATTCTTCAAAATAAAGCTTTGGGAAAAATAAAGTCTATGAAATACTGAAGGTTTTCCTCATTCTAAAATTGATAAATGTGAATATTTATAATTTCCCTCTCATTGTAAACTATAACAATTTATACTACATTAAAGAATTTTTAAAATGGAAAATCAACATTAAGGGAATACTGGCCCAAAAGTGAGGGCACAGGAGATCTGGCAAAGAGGTGATAGTATCCATACTTGTTCTGGGTTTCAATTCCCCACCTGTGAAATAAATGGGTTGGACTGAATCGTGCCTTGCAACTCTGAAATTCTGATAACTTAGGATGTTTTTCATTTTTTGCAACATGCAAAATACATCTCTCATTGGACAGGTTTCTTCATTTGTTAGGAACAGCACCATACACTGCACAGTGTATAAGAATGTAGATTTTACAATTTGAGAGACTTGTGATTGAATCATACTGATCTTATGATTTTGGGCAAGGTATTATAACTTGTTTCCTCCTATTTCCTCATACATAAAATGTAGATAATAATGCCTACATAATATTGTGCTTGAAATGATGAAGGAGATGTTATGTTTCTCAAAACTAGGATCCTGGGGATCCATAGTGGGTTTCAGGGGCAAGTGATTAAGAGTAAGTCTGAAGCCAGGCTGCCTGTGATTGAATCCCGGCTTTGACCACTTGCTACCTGCAGGCCCCTGGGCAGATTACCTATTCACTTTCTGTCTCAGTGACCCCTTCCACGAATGTGGGTGATGATAGTACTGATACCTAGCTCCTAGGATTGTTATGAGGCTTAACCGAGTTCATGTAAGTGAAGTGTTTAGAAAAGTATCTGGTACACATACATTCTCTAAGTATCATTATTATCATCATCATCATCATTGTTACACAAAATCCAGGGGTGACATGGCACATGATTTTTGACTTTTGATTCTTAAAAGATCTAGGAAAAAATACTATTTCATGTTTAAACCAACATGTGTATATTATGCAACAGGATTAAAAGTTTCCATAAATATTGAAGATAGAGCCCAATACAGCACTGTAAAGCACTCTATGTCACCCTGAAAGCACTCTACAGCATAATTACCTATTATTAGCAAAAGTTTCCCACTTTTTTTATAACCCCTGAATAATTTATTGTTAAAAACAAAAGTGCCTACGTCTGCAGAGTTAAGCAATAAGAGAGCACACAGGAAAGAAAATCAGACAACCGTTTCTCAATACATGAACCTAATCTCATTCTCTTCTCACCCTTTTAATATAATTTTGGTCACATGAAATGCTAGATTGACATCTTTGATGAAAAACCTTAATTTTAATTGAATAATATGAGATTTTATGGATTTGTGTTGTAAACTTGTTACTAGAACTGTTTAAGATCCATGGTGTATGTTTTTGAAAATGCAACATCAAATTACAGGTTCAGAAAGGAATAAGCCATATTAGCCGTAAAGAAGGAGTATAATTCAATAAGTATTTAGTACTTATAAATGTGGGAAATTTTGCTATATACTGTGCTGCAAAGATGGATCCTTTCTGTTGAGCAGTTCTCAGCATTTTGGGAATGGTAAACTGTTCGTTAGCTGTACCAGCAGCTCTTCCTTACTCTCTTCTATTTTGCCTACTTATAATATAATACTTAAAATTTCTACCAGCTACTGAAGTCCAGCATAAAAATTGGTAGAGTTGATAGTGGGTTAGTACTCTGCTTTCTCTGCTACTTGCTTTGGGCACAGATCTAATGCCTGGAGGCAGCAGCCATCTTGGGACTATGAGGTGATAAACCAAAAAGTAATTGCAGAGGTATTAGGCATCACATTATTAACTTAGCAAGCCAAAACCAAGTTTCTCTACCTCTAAACTTTTCATGTGAGACAAACAGTCCTTTTATTTTAAGATATTGTTAGGTTTTCTGTGATTGTGTTCAAAGACAGTTCTAACTAATGCAGGGAATATACATATTTGTCTACATATAACTATGAAAGAACATACCAATTGCCATAACTATAATAACATTTCTACAGTACAAAATTTATAAATGACAAATGTAATCTACCCTGGTACATATGTTTGTGTGCATTATTTTCCTTGTAATGCCTTACTTATTTTTAGTCTGAAAAATAGCTTCCCAGAAGTAAGAGTCACAATCTTGAAAGGTATCAGAAGATCCTTAACTCAGAGGGAAGAAATACATGTTCATGACAAGTCATGGGACCAAGTTTGAATCCTTGAAGCCATTGGGAGAGGCAGTCATTAGAAGGATACAAGTTTCAGAGACAGAGATACCTGAGGGGAGAAGGAAGTAAGTAGGGAGAAGAGTCAGTAGGTACAAATTATAACATAGAACATCTGTGATTGAAAAGGCTTTTTTAAATTTTGTTTGCAATATACCTGATAGAGAGGTATGTCCTATGAGATTTGGTGACAGAGAGATTGAGCTAGAAATATCTAGCAAGAGGCTGTAGCCTCTCTCTGTCCTCTCTTCTCATCTGTGTGATGAAAACTTAGCAGTTATCAGAAAAGAAACTAAAGAGTCAGTAAATCATTCAAAAGGACAGTAACACAAGTACTCAAATAAATATAGGAAGAATTCAGATAAAATTACTATAATCTAAGAGAAATAATAAAATAATATATATGATCTAGGCAAAACAAACAAACAACAATAACAAAAACAACCCTAAAATATAGGAATTCAGGTAGAGAGTCAATGAAAAACAAAAATGAAAAGAGGTGGCGCATATGCAAAAGAAAATGGGAGAGAAATCTAAAAACTTGATGAACGTTACTTAAAATACAGGTAGGGCCAATTAGAACAGCCATAACTCCCACAAAATTTAATTGAAATAGATAACATAAAATTTTTATGGGACAATGATAGATATGGAAGAAAGAGAGGCAAAGAAGTTCCAATATACATATATTCTATAATCTTGAAATAAAAAAAAATAAAAAAATACAGAAAAAAAAAAAAAAGAAGGGGAACAAATTTCTGAAACTCGGACTTATCTTCAGATTGTAAGGGTGTTTTATGTCATGGTAAAGCTAATAAACTTTAAAGAAAATAAGAAAAGTTATATGTTCATCACAGTTGAATTCCAAGTCACATAAAAGGGGGAAATGAGGTTAATATTAGACTTTCCCATGGGTTCATTAAATGCCCAAATCCTATAGAATGACGTCTAAAAATTCTAAGGACAACAAAGTTTGATCCAAGATTTTATATCCACCTAAATTAACCTTTAAATATAAAGCAATTCACATTCTCAAATATTTAAGAGGTTAAATAATATAGTATAAACCCTTATTAAAAGAAACTTTAAAAAATAAAGAAATCAGATACCCACCACTCATAAAACAAAATAAAACAAAACAAAAATAATAGTACAATAAAATTCAGCCTGCCAGAAAGTAAATCAAGACAGAAAACTCAAAAATAAAGGCATTCCAACTGAAATACTCGAGGTAAGTCTTTAATCGATTTAAAATCAGAACTAAAATTTGAAAGCCGAGGGCATCATGATTGTTGAATAAAATAGAAAAAATATGAATTTTAACAATTAAAATAATTTAACTGAAAAATTAGATTGGTGCAAGGACAATAGGAGAATACATTAATATGCTCACTTCCTCATTTCTTGTAGGAAGTAATGGCTACAATTTCCTTAACTAATCACAGGCATTTTTAATTTAACATAGTTCTTGAAGGAGTGAGAAACATTTATCTCAGTTTCAGTAAATCTATTATTTCAGTTTCTTCTTCTTTGATTAATTTAAGTAAGGTATATTTAACATAGTGTATATATTTAATATAGCAGGGGAGAAGTATTAATTCTGTTTTCTAAAATCAGTTTTTGCTATCCAACTACTTTATCTGCTGATCTTTTTTCCTGCACATCCACCTATGTATATTTGAATTATGCTCTTTTCTGAATTACTTGAATTTTATAAATACAAATATTTTTTAAAAAACAAACTCTTATTTGTATATTACAGTACAGAGCCAGACCTATATATCACACCTATTTGTGAAAAAAATATGTTCTTTTTACTGGTAGAAAGTGCCAGGTTTTCATTGAAGGCCGTAACATATCACAGGGAATCACAGACAATGCTTTCAGAGTAAGGACTTTGCTTTGTGTTCAGTTTTTTTCTTTCTCAGAATATCAATTTATGATTATTAAAATGCAAATGTGACCTAACTTAATTCTCAATGGCAGTTCAATTGTATAAAGCATGAAAATCATGCTTTTTAAATATCTTATTTCATGTTTTTAGTAATTTAGTAAAAACATATGATATTTAGAAATTTCCAAGAGAAATGTACATTTAGGGGCAATTTTATGCTAAAAGGGGCAGATTGCAACACACAATAAATTGGACAAGGAGAAGACATAATTAAGAAATGACTTTAAAGTTGACTATTTAAACTAATTTCAATATCCAAATAATAGGAAGAGGAAACATTCAGTTAATCACTTCCTTGGATAGATAAGTGAGTCACATTTTACTTTCAGTTCTATTCATTGATGCTAAAGGGAAATTGAAAGCCAAAGTATGTCAAGGTTAAATCTGATTTAGGAGTCACATAGGCACAATTGACGCAGACTTTAGACTATAGTGAGGAAATAATATGCAATAAATTTTTTAAAAGACAGGTTTGAAGAAATATAGGGAACAGATATATCAAACGAAATTTGAACATTTAAAACTGTTTGTTTAAAATATTTCCCTGTTAAAATTTTAAAATCTTCTAGTGGTTGTTGTGTTGATAGCATTATAGCTATTCAAGAGAGCAACTGAATTTAAACTTTTAAAACAATATACAATTCTGAATCTTCTAAGACAGTTGATATATAGTTCTATTTAATGAGTAAACGAAGGGCTAAGTTCTAAGAGCCTAGAAAATATCTTGTGCATTTTCCCTAAGTGAAAGATAGGTAAGCTCCAGGAAATAAGGAATAGATTTGAATAAACTAGAAAATATGTAAACATAAAATCTCTCCTTTTGAAATGTATAGGAGTATGTACAGAGAACATTAACTTTTAAAAGAGATTCTAGTGTTTACCTTTCCAAATATTACATATACCTATAAGGCAACACACAATGAAACACATATCAGTGTAAAGAATACTGCCAAAGTGACATTGTTGTTTCACTTCTGTGTTTCTTAATTTCTCTGTAATAAACAGGTATAGTAATACTTACATTGCAAGATGGTTGCTAAGTTGTATATAAAGTACCTGGCACTGTACATTTCAAGAGGTCATAGTTAATTATTGTAATAATTGAATAATGAAGGAAGATGCTGAGCAAATTATGGAAGTTAAACACACTCTTAGACAACCATTGGATCAAAGAGAAAATTGCAAAAGAAATCAGTAACTCTCTTGAAATGAATGAAAATGACAAACAATGTATCAAAACTTATGGGATGTAGCAAAAGCAGTGCTGAGAGGGAAATTTATAACCATAAATGCCTATATTATAAAAGAAGAAAGAGCTAAAATCAAAGACCTAACTGTGCATACCTGGAGGAATTAGAAAAAGAACAACAAACTAATCCTGAAGCAAGTAGAAAGAAGGAAATAACAAAGACTAGAGCAGAGCTAAATGAAATTGAAAAGAAAACATTAGAAAAAATGAACAAAACCAAAAGCTGGTTCTTTGAGAAGATCAATAAAATTGACAAACCCTTAGCTAGACTAACAAAGAACAAAGGGCGAAGATGCAAATACATAAAATAAGAAAAGAGGAAGGGGATGTCACCAATGACCCCACAGAATAGAGTATCATAAGAGGATACTTTGAGAAATTGTATGCCAACAAGATGGATAACTTAGATGAAATGGACAAATTTCTAGAAACACACAAGCAGCGTACACTGACAAAAGAAGAAATTGATGAACTCAACAGACCAATCATAAGTAACGAGATTGAATCAGTCATCAAAAACCTCCCAACTAAGAAGAGCCCAGGGCCAGATGGCTTCACAGGTGAATTCTACCAGACATTCAGAAAGAACGAGCTCCAATCCTGCTACACTCTTTCAAAAATAGAAGTAAAGGGAACATTACCTAACTCATTCTATGATGTCCTAATACCTAATACCCTAATACCCTAATACCACAAGAAAGAAAAGCTAAAGACCAATCTTTCTAATGAAACTGTTGCCAAAATCCTCAACAAAATATTTGCTAATCATATTCAACAACGCATCAAATGAATTATACATTAAGGCCAAGTGGATTTCATCCCTGGTATGTAAAGATGCTTGAACATAAGAAAATCAATCAATGTAATATACCACATTAACAGATCAAAAGAAAAAAAATCACATGATCATCTCTATTGATGCAGAAAAAGCATTCCACAAAATACAGCACCTTTTCCTGATAAAAACACTTCAAAATATAGGAATAGAATGAAATTTCTTCAACATGATGAAGGGTAGATATGAAAAACCCATAGCTAACATCATATGCAATGGTGAAATGCTAAAGGCTTTCCCTCTACGATCTGGAACAAGACAAGAAAGACCATTGTCAGCACACTAATATTTAACACTGTGTTAGAAGTACTTTCACAAGCACTTAGGCAAGAAAAAGATATAAAAGGCATCCAAATTAGAAAGGAAGAAGTACAATTTTTGCTATTTGCAGATGAAACGATCCTATATATAGAAAGCCCTGAGAAATCTACAATGAAGCTTCATGAGATGATAAATTAGTTCAGTAAAGTGGCAGGATATAAAATCAATGTGCAAAAATCAGTAGCATTTCTGTACACCAATAATGGGCAATATGATGAGGAAATAAAAAAATTCCATGTACAATAGCAATTAAAACTCAAATATCTAGGAATAAACTTAACTAAAGATGTGAAGGACTTGGATGCAGAAAACTACACAACATTGTTAAAGGAAATCAAAGAAGATCTAAATAAATGGAAGAATATTCCCTATTCTTGGATAGGAAGACTAAACATCATTAAGATGTCTATCCTACCCAAACTGATTTACAGATTTAACACAATCCCAATAAAAATTACAACAGCATTTTTTACTGAATTGGAAGAGCTAACTATGATATTTATTTGGAAGGGCAAGGGGCCCCAAGTAGCCAAAGACATATTTAAAAGGAAAAATGAAATTGGAAGAATCACAGTACCTGGCTTTAAAGCATACTACAAAGCTACAGTGGTCAAAGCTGCATGGTATTGGCACAAGGCTAGACATACTGACCAATGGAACAGAACTGAGGTAATAGATTCTCACATATATAGTCATCTGATATTCAACAAGGCCATAAGCCCACTCAATTGGGAGAGAATGACCTCTTCAACAAATGATGCTTGGAAAAGTGGATATCCATATCCAAAAGAATGAGAGAGTAACACCATCTCATGCCCTATACAAAAATTAACTCAAGGTGGATCAAAGATCTAGATATATGCAAAGTGTTGGTGGGGTTGATGTATGAGACCCCTGTATAATGTATGGGACCCCTGTATAATGTTTGCTTTGCAAGTTCACAACTTTTACTATGCACTTATTGTTTGCTCATATATATGCTCATATATAAATGATATAAAGATAATAATAATAGGGTGGGTTGGGGGAAAATACTGTGGCTTGTAGTTATATTTTCACAATGCTTTTTAATCATTAATTAAAAATGTCTAACAACAGTACAAGGTATTGGTGGTAGGGTGAGTTATGAGAGTTCTGTATGATGTTATGCTTGTTTTGTAAGTTCACAACTATTACTATAGACTTATTATTTATGTATGTTTATGTATGAGTGATATACTTCAATAAATTTTTTAAAAATTAAAAAAAAGATCTAGATATAAGAGCCAAGTCCATAAAGCTCCTGTAGATAATGTCAGGAAGCATCTTCAAGACCTTATAGTACGAAAGCATGAGCATGAGCAATGGAAAAATATATAGATAAATGGGACCTCCTCAAAATTAAAAATGTTTTGTGCTTCAAAGGAGTTGTCAAAAGTGAAAAGGCAGCCTACTCTGTGGGAGAATATATTTGGTAATCAACTCACAAATAGGGGCCTAATATGCAGCATATATAAAGAAATCCTATATCTCGAAAATAAAAAGGGCAAGAGATTTGAACAGACACTCCTTGAAAGAAGAAATACAAATGGCTAAAAAACACATGAAAAGATGTTCAACATCACTAGCTATTAGGGAAATGCAAATCAAAACTACAATGAGATTCATCTTACACCTATTAGACTCGCAGCAATTAAAAAAGGAGAGGACTACAAGTGTTGGAGAAGATGTGTAGGAAAGGGAACACTTATCCACTGTTGGAATGTAGAATGGTGCAGCCACTGTAGACAACAGTTTGGCGGCTCCACAAGAAGCTAACTATAGATTTGCCATATGATCCAGCAATTCCACTGCTAGGTATATACCCAGAAGAATTGAAAGCAGGGACACAAACAGATACATGCACACCAATATTCATAGCAGCATTATTCACTGTTACCGAAAGTTGGAAACAACCTAAATGTCCATTAACAGATGAAGGGATAAGCAAACTGTGGTATATACATACAATGGAATATTACTCAACTGTAAGAAAGAGTGCAGGACTGATACATGGGATAAAATGGATGAATCTTGAAGACCTTATATTGAATGAAGTGAGCCAGGCACTAAAGGACAAATATTACATGACCTAATCGATATGAACTAAGCAAATGAGCAGACTCAGAGTTAGAGTCTGGAAGGTCAGTTTACATGAGACTGAAAGGGAGTAAACGGCGGTGAGCTGATGTCCATATGTGCAAAATCTGCAATGAGGTGGAAAGGTGTAGTTGTGCAGTGTATGCCCACGACAGTGGTGCAGTGATGTGACTGGGTTAAGAGTGCAGGTCTATGAGGGGAGTAGGGTGGGGGGGTTGGGTTGGACTATCCATGGAACTTGAGGGAAGGTCAGGGGAAGGAACAGGTGAACTCTGGGGATTTTCAGGTCTGTGGTTAAAACTAAAATTTTGAGAATGTTCTTTTGACAAATATGGCAGGGGAGAGTTACTGGTGTTGGGTGTTGGATGTGGGGCAGTACATGGGACAGGGTGTACTTGGGGTAGTCTTCTATGGAATATGTAAGTGTTCATCTTCTCATAGTGTATTATATCAGTTGGTGGAGACCCACACAATAAACAAGAAAGTATCAAACTCCCATCCTGGGGAGTACTGCTGTGTTCTCATTAAAGGGAAAAGAATCCCTCGAGAACATAGGCAGTACTTAATAAAAGAAAACAGACCAATATGTCAAGCCTTCAATAAAAATAAATAAAAATAAATGATCAACAGAAAATTATGGTGAAAAATAAACAAAAACATTAGCTTTGCTTTTGCTTGGTATGTTTAGAGATAAATTGCTGTTTGGGGGCTTCACCGACTTTTTTTCTGATCCCTCATATATATTCATCCCTCTCCTCCCTTCTACTCTTCCCATTCCTTCCTTCCTCACATAGTAATGCTTGGCCAGCACTAGGTGCACAAAATTCCCACCAATATGGAACTTACGGCCTGTGAGGTGAAAGACCTGATCAATAGGTAAAGAACCTGCGATGAAATGCAAGAAGGAAGCAAACTAGGGGCTGAGCTGGAGAATATCAGGCTAGGGGATGTGTTTTAGATGGAGAGGTCTACTTAGATCCACTACTTTTCTATTTTCATTAGTGCCACTTCCTCACTGACTAGGAGATTAGTAAAGGGATGAAAGCTGGGGCAGGATTTTCAATATATGCCATCACTTTCCAGTAAATAGCACCTCTGTCTAGCTTTGAGGATCCTTTCTTCTTTAAATAAAATGCAAAAGCAAACTGTAAAATGTCAAGAAGCTACTTTTTATGTATAGTCTAGGAATGTATTAGCATTTCACTCTACTACAAGAAAAAAAATCAATAAGAAAGGAAAAGGACATCAATGAATTTAGAAAAATAACACCAAAATCATGTTTGTATATTAGTTCCTGTTTTTGTTCACTATAAAACTACATTGAGGCTTTGGCTAGTAAAAAATAACAAATACAGTCTTTCAAATCATGTTCTTTCCTTTCGGGTGAAATATCCTTACAACAGAATCTATTCATAAAATATTGCAGTTCCCTGGAGGTATTTTGCCTTTGGCTGGAGGTAATGATAGCTTTGTGAGACTAAACAAAATTGTATTGATGTTTAAGCAAAGAATCAGAAACAAGAAACTTGCAAAGTTCCCTAAAACCAGCAAATGTTTTATAAATATAAGAGGTTGCATGTAAGTGATATGATGTAAGTTTAAGAGGCATTCATCAGTGAGTATGCTCAGTCTTGCAGAAACGTTATTTTGTTAGACTAAGAAATTTAACCACCTGGCAATGCTGTCAGTTGTATTGTCTTACTGGAGGATTAGTCTTAAAGTCCTCTATTAGAATGGATTTAGGTGGAAGGCAGTAATGATGGTTTCTATGGGGAAAAAATGCCTGCAAATATTTTGTGTTTAAAAAATTCTGTGATCAGCATTTCTGAGGGCAGAAGCATATAGGAATAAAAAGCTGACAGAGACAAAGTGTCAGCCACCATGCACAGGGGCTGTCCTTACATATGCTACTCTTCTCACAGGAAAGCAAGATGCATCAGAAATGTCTTGGAAAAACATATTTTGACGCAATTTTTAACTTCAGTTTAAAGGTCTCTGAATTCCCTAGCTTTTTCTCATCCCCATCATCATCATTTTATCCTTTTAGTCACATGATTATTAATTGGTCATCTATCTCTTTTTCATCTGTGTTTCTACTTCACTGAAAAGTAGGAAGAAACCATTCCAATGGTGAGCTATAGAGACAGCAGATTTAAATGGCTGATTTCCCAAGATAAGTAGACTTTCAAAGTCTAAATCTTCCTCTGAAACCTTTTTCTACAAATAAAAACTTAGGATTTCCCCTTAATTCAATGCCCACTCAGTTAAATATTGGTTATTAATCTAATAGTTGAGACACAGCCATGGCTCTACAACAAGAGCTTGGCAGTGACTCTTTTTTCCCCCATTGGTATCATTAACCAGGTGGATTGAGGGAAAGATATACTAAATCTAAGATGTTGACTTTAGTTAGAAGTAATGTTTTGATAATGCTCTTTCATAGTTTGTAACAATTGTTTCACAACAATGCAGGGTGTTGGTGGTGGGGTAATATATGGGAGTCCTGTATGATGATATGCATGTTTGTTTTCTAAGTTCACAACTTATACATTTGTTTATGGATGTTCCTGTATGAATGATAAATGTCAATTAAAAAGTTAAAAATTTAAAAAGGTAAATGACAACTCATTTCTATTTAGTCAGGTGAGAACAACAGTTAGATTCAATATATCATCAGATATTACCCCCACTCAATATTTGGTAACATTGCTTCAGAAAATTAGCCCTTGGAATATACTAGTTTCAGGATAAGCAATAAGAAATATGTGTGAGGTACAGTCTCACAACTTCGGTGCCTAAAATTTCCAGTTTGTTCTGCACTTGGCCAATGCATTGAAAATGTATGTTAAAATCAAGTACTCTCAGACAGAGGTAAAAAAATAAAGCATTATCAAAAATTAACCTCCTGATTTGTATTGTGGCCAGTTAACTAGCCATTATCTAACTAGTTTGTGAGGAAGTAGGAGCTCAACAGTTAATTTCTATGTAACGGAAGGTAGTGCCTAATTGCCATTGTTTTTCAGTTATGTTAATAAAGTTTATATGAAAAAAGAATAGGAAATATGCTCTATGGCTAAATAAATTTTGGATCTGCATAGGTTAAATAAAGGTAAAAATATTTCCTTACTGCAATAAGAAACCTCTAAGTTCTTTAAGAGTCTTTAATATGCTAATAAATTTGGAGAATCCTCAGGTTTGGGGATATATTATGCAAAGCTTCCTCCAAGTATTTGATCTTGTAACCTCTCCACAATCACTCAAATTTTTTTCAGAAGTAACTCAGGAGACTGGTATTCTTTGTCACGTAATTTGGGAAAATACTGGTCCAGACCTTGAGGATTTCATACAGCATGTGAGGCTCTCTTTTTGCCAGGAACTTTTCTAAATTCCAAGTATTAGAGTTAGAGGAGAAGGCACCAGAGAAAGGAAGGGGATGGCAAAAGGGACAGAGGGTGTGGTATGAATGTTCACTTTGCTTATTTCCCAATTTTATATCAGTTAATCACGGGCACGGGTATCATGGCTGAATAATTGGGCAGTGTGCTTGTGCAAGCATCCCAGTGTGGAATGAAGTCATGCTGGCAGGATGCACGTAGTATTTAAGTCTATGGAAATTGTAGTTATGGTATCATAGTTTATTACAGCTGAAAGACTGCAGAATGTTAGTGGCTCTTCTAGAGAATCATAGCATTATTAACAGTATCATTACCATGCAAGCAATGCTGCATCTGATGATTGTATTTTATTCAGCAGTCACAAGTCTCAGTATATTTTAGGTAAAGGAAACTTGAGCCTTATAATGTTTAGAAGAATAATGATATTAAGTTCTTGTTTTGTTGTTTCCATTCTACTTAATTTATTTTAAAAATGATTTTTGTTTATATGGAGACGTCTGTATTCAATGCAATTCTAAATTAAAACTATTAAATTTATTAAATAGTTAAAACTAAAAATTCCTTATTTTTCTCTACAATTATATATGAAATATGGTCAGTGACTTGAATTTTTTATATTATTCTATGTGGTTAACACATAGTAGCATATTAGCCTGTTTTTTTTTTTTTTTTGGAAAAGAATTGTACAAGTAGGCATTCTGAAATAAATGGCCATTAGAGTCATTAAACAGCACTGAGATAATGTACCTGTGCCTGTTTTATCAAAGGTATAATGCTAGACTCTCATAATTAAAAACTTTATAAGAACTTTTTTTTTCTGTCTTGAGCTTCTCATCCATAGATAGCATACAAACTGAAATGTCTTTAATCTATACCTCACATTTAGATTCAACCTTGTAGAAAACATTAATTTGCCTGTAATTAAGTTATTTCAGCTAAGCATTAAAAATATTCCTCACTTTTACAAAACTTTTCTGTCAATGTAGAATGTAAATAGTGACCTTAGACTACTTGTACTGCTCTGAAAGTTAGTAGTTGTTTGAAGTTATTTGCCCATCCAGGCTATTGGAACAGGCTAGGGAAGTTTGAGATATAAGTAAATTACTAGGGATTAAAAAAAAGTGTTTTGCAAAAGCTACCTATTCAACTATCTAAAGAGAATGTCAGGCACATTCAAAGAGGAAGAATTAATTGGCTGACTCCATTTCAAGCTGGCACAGTCCTTAGAGATCATTTAATCCATCCATTTATTAGTTGTAGAAACCGAACTCCAGAGAGATGACACAGCTTAAGTGTGGTCAACTGGCTAGATAGTGACTACATCTGAACCTAGGTCTTTGGACCTCAAGACTAGTACCCACTTCTGCACTTCTGCTTGCTCAATTTCCATTGTCTAGCCACAAAGAAGCTCTGATTGAAAGAGAAATGCCTTCTTAAAGCAAAAGTAGATATATAAGGCTGAGCAAGTTTCCTAAGCTCCTCCATGATAACACGATTACAAATAAAGAAAAAGGAGAGATATAGGTAGTAAAAAATTGGTGGATTGCTTTTTTTTTATAGGCCACTTGTTTTCCATGTACTTTAAAATAATGTCAATGTGCATTTTTGTATCCTGGATGTGAGCCTGACAGGCTGTGTGTTAACTCATATTTTTATAAATGAAATTATAAAAACAGCCAGGAAACTCACTATTGAGGGGAGTTCTGGGGTAATCTTCCTCTTGTAAAACTATTAATTTTAATATTAAATGGCAAATTTATCTATTTATAATGCTAGATTTTATGTGTTAGTGGTTGGCTTTGTTTTATGAGAAAATTTTTCATTTCAACCTGGTGAAAAAGTATAGATTGCTCTCAGTGTTTTATACATATCTGTTGTCCCCAATCCCTATTCCCCACTCCAGTCCATCTCCAGTTTCTACTTCACCTTCCTTTGGTTTTAGATAAATTTCAAATGAGCTCTTAGCATTCTTGAAATGAATTCACAATCCAGATATCTCTATTTTACCTGCTATTAATTTATTTAATTTATACCCTTTTTTGGCCTATTCCTTCTCTACCTCATCTTCTTACTTTCTTATTTTATTTTATTTTTTAAATTCAACAGAAAAATTGCAAAGCTGCTGAGTCAGCCTTTGGTCACTTCCCAGCCTACTGTGCATAAGTAATTGACTTTGGCTAGGCACACTAAAATTAAATTCTCAGATTGCCTTGGTTTAACAGAATTAAACTGGCATTCTTCTCTACTCTTCATAATGCATTCCTCATAGAATTTTATTGTAATTGTCAGATATGGGGGGTAACCTATTGTTCATATTAATTGACTTTATAGCAAGACTGCTTTAATTGAATCCACACATCTATTTCTATTTAATTCAATGGAAAGAGTCCTGTAATGGGAGGCAGCAAATTTGTTTCCTACTTTTGGGGTAAATTATGTAAATTCCAAGTTTCTTTATAGATGGAGGGTTTGAAATAGGTGATCTTTAAGATTCCTTTCTTGCACTATGACCATTCTGTGACTAGGATTTAAATTCAATAAAGTGCAAGATTCTGTGTAATGTGAGGGTAAATACAAATCCAGGTTTTTGACCCATGGTGCTAGAAGGGGAAGCCTTCATGCCTGCTTTCCTGAGAGCCTTTACTTTGGAAAACTTACAATAATGAATTCTTTTCTGCCCCTTTGAGATGTAGGTAAATCTTTTAAAATGCTGTATGAGCCTCTTGCCAGCTTTACAACCCAGAAATATCCTCAAGGACCTGGGAGCTGTCTCTTTGGAATCATTGCAGAAGAAAGAATTTCTATCTCCATTTCCCTGGGAGACTGGGAGATAACTTTGTGGACACCTAGCTCCAAGCTGCAAAACTACCTCATCAGAAAGATATGAGAAGTTTATTTTCCTTTGAATAAAGGCAATTAGCAAACACAGGTGATCATCCCAATTACCTGGTGAATTTAGGATGAACTATGGTGTGACGCATGGTGTTATCAAATCTTCTTACTTGAGGACTAGTTATTGTTTAACTTGGGAACATGTATGTAATTGGTTATATTTACCTGGCTATATAAAAGGATTACATTTCTTTCTGTCTTTGCAATCTCTTTAAGTAGATTGTCGGTGAGGCAAGCACATCCTATTTTAATGCTTATTCAATAATAAAACTTTTTTTCTTCTTTTCTACTTTTGTTTAAAAAATTTCTGGGTTGGCAGGAGATTTTTAAAAAAATTTTTTATTTCCCCAAGAATGTAGGTGTTTTCACTTGCAGAACTAAATAGGTAACTGTTAACATCATTTTGCTGAGCAGGATGGCTTCATTTCTCCTTTCTTATGCCATTTTCCCCTCAACTCTTGTCAATCAGGTCTTGTCCATTTGGTCAGCTCAAGAGCACAAGGAGCCCTTTCCTATTTCAGTTCCTTATGAATTACTTATGTAAGAATATTTTTGATCAAGTTGTTGAAAATAGCCTTATTTCTGTGGCACTTAATATTTTATCTAAAGATTCATGTAAATGATTAAGATCATACAACAATCTTTTAAGATATTCTCAGAAAATCAACTGTACTCATATGTATATATTCATAAAATAGAGCCTTCTAGAGTTGTTAGAAATGCAAGGAGAATGCTATTATAATTTCCATGCATATTAAAGCTTCAGTAGCTTTAATTGTGAAAAACAGCTATCCCACAAATTAAACTGTTAGTAAGATAAAGGCATGCTTTGTATTAAAGCTGACAGAGCAATGACTGATAAAATCTAGTCACTGGCCTAAGTCCAATATAAGAAATTAGGTGACCTTTTGGTGCCTTTTAATTACTCTTTCTAAATAGATTTCTTTTACTAGGGAAAGAAGGATTTTGGAAAATAAAGCCAGTGTTAGTACACAACTCTGAAAAATAGTTGGTCAAATAATGTCTTTGTCAACAATGTGAAATTCAAGCTAAAATGTTAAAATACAGGAAAATTGCCAAAGCCTTTTGCATGAAAACTTATGAACTATATATTATTCATTTCCATATCTATGTAAGCTAAGGCCCATTTCATCTTAAACTAACCCAGATTCAGTTTTTATGTTTTCGAAAGCACCATTTATAGGTTGGCATTTAATAGGATTTCTTTTATGGCCTAAAAGATATACTGTCTGATCACCTCTATCAACAGATGAGACAACAGCAACTGAGACTAGGTTAGTGGATTTTATTGCTTAATCATAGTCTAAATCATTCTAGCCAATAACACCCCACTTTTCTCTGATTTTAGTGCAAATTATGATATTAACTTAATTATTTTTTTTTAATTTTTTTATTTTTTATTGACTTTGTAATAATATTACATTAAAAATATATATGTGAGGTCCCATTCAACCCCACCCCCCCACCCCCCCTCTCCCCCCCCCCCCAACAACACTCGTTCCCATCATCATGACACATCCATTGGATTTGGTAAGTACATCTTTGGGCACCTCTGCACCTCATATACATTGGTTCACATCATGGCCCATACTCTCCTCTATTCCATCATGTAGGCCCTGTGAGGATTTACAATGTCCGGTGATTACCTCTGAAGCACCATCCAGGGCAGCTCCATGTCCCGAAGACGCCTCCACCTCTCATCTCTTCCTGCCTTTCCCCATACCCTTTGTCCATTATGTCCACTTTTCCCAATCCAATGCCACCTCTTCTATGTGGACACTGGATTGGTTGTGTCCATTGCACCTTTATGTCAAGAGGAGGCTCAGATTCCACCTGGATGCTGGATGCAATCCTCCCATTTTCAGTTGTAATCACTCTAGGCTCCATGGTGTGGTGGTTGTCCTTCTTCACCTCCATCTTAGCTGAGTGTGGTAAGTCCAATAAATCAGATTGTAGGTGCTGGAGTCTGTTGAGGCTCAGGATCTGGCTATCACATTGTCAGTCCAGAGATTCAAATCCCCTAAATATATCTTAAACCCCAACATTAACTGCACCTCCAGCACATTAGCATGAAAGTCTTATGAAGGGAGATCCCATCTGAGTCCAGATTCATCACACATAAACACCATTTCCAAAGAGGGGCCATCTGCCCTGGTAGTTAACCCCATCGGCCATGACCATAACTCCCATGGGTCTCTTTAGCCCTCAAAGGAACCAATATCTGGGGGTTGTATCTGCTTTATCTGTCTCTCTGACTCTGCTCAGTTGTGCATGAGGGCAAACCTTCTGCCAGCCTCCAGACTCTTTTTTAGAAACTCGTAGCCATATAAACTCATTTCTCCTTTCCATTTCCCCCTTACTTTAGGTCAAACAGCATTTTAAAGTCATGGTATTTTATGTAGACATGGATATTCTGCTGATCCGCATTGAACCTTCCGTATAAGGTCATTTTCCAGTTGCATCATCAGTTGGTAGTTGATAGTGGTCCCTCGTTGCCAGGGAGGCTCATCCCTGGGTGTCATGTCCCACGCTGGGGGGAAGGCATTGCATTTACATGCTGAGTTTGGCTTCGAGACTGGCCACATTTGAGTAACATGAAGGCTGACAGAAGGAAATTCCCAGGCACAAAGTTGCTCTAGGCCTTGTTATTATTTTGGGTTTATCAGCTCACAAGCATAGTCATTAGTATCAGGGGCTCACTGTTGAACCCTCACTCCCTCCCGGTCCCCACCACTGTACCTGGGAGACTGTCGCTGCTCCCCTAGGGACCACGACAGAGCA
Source organism: Dasypus novemcinctus (assembly GCF_030445035.2). NCBI lineage: Eukaryota > Metazoa > Chordata > Mammalia > Cingulata > Dasypodidae > Dasypus > Dasypus novemcinctus. The sequence continues at coordinate 76,004,622 of NC_080678.1, read as the reverse complement.
CCACTGGCCGGGAACCCAGTACCCCCCCTACTGTGGTTTTTAATTGTTGCCACTATGAGTATATCCAAACATTACCATGCACCCTGGACATATGTTCTGTACAGCTCCCTGTCAGTCATATATCATCTGTCATTGGTATCCCATACCAGTATCCCTCCATTGCCATTGTTGAAACACTCTGTGATCCAGAACTCCCCGAAATTTGAAGCCCAATATAATGTCATGGTCCCTTACTAGGGAATGGCATATAGCGATGAGTTTAAAGGATAGATAAAGAACTTGGATAAAGTTAGATAAAGAACTTAGATAAAGAATGTTGACTTGAAAAAATTCCACATCCTATTTTTTTCTTTTCCCCCCCCCCCCCTAATTATTCAGCTTTTCTTCACAGGAGTCCTAGACCACAGCAATGTATATATATAATATACAGCACTCCCACACATCCACCAGAAAACCTTTTCCCTTCCACAGTGATACTCTTACGCCCTATTCATATCATATTTACTTAAAGTGATGTACAGAGTCTGAGACATTAGCTTTCTAACAAGGTGACATCTGTGTTTACATTATGGTGCATACTTTAGGATACACAGTTCTTTACATTTTTAGTTATCCTATGTTTTACATTATGGTTTACATTATCAGTCTGTCATCTCCTATATGTTATGGTGTAATATTACATGTTTTATATCCATCCTTGTGTACTCTCAAGAAACTCCTCTCTTACCCCCCATTTACTTTGGTTCCACACATTTAACGTCCATTTTCCCTTCCACCTTGGTGCCCTCAGTGATAGCCAACCTCCGTTTCCTGAGGAGCCACTTCCAGAGATAGATGGAATAGTGTTCAGGGCCTAACTTGCTCAACTGCCCCAATGCCCTGGGAGCCACCCTTTCTCTCGAGGGATACAGTTCCCTCTATTGGATGGCATTAGTCCTCCCCAGGATGTGGGTCCACCCCCACTCTCACTACTTGGTTAACTTAATTATTGGATGCTCTTTAATATAATACCTCAACTGTATATATTTTTTCAGGAGTTGTAAATTTTTTCTTGCAGTTGTTAGCCAGAAGGCCACTGGTAATTTGAGCTTCCAATGGACATTTTGCAACAGCGGTATTTCATTAATCAATCTACACTGTAGTTTAGTCACAAGTCTTTGAAATATTTGAAAGTATAAAATAATACTGATACTCTTAAAAGAATCAAAGTTTCAATTAATGAAATATTTAGGTTCAACCTACTAATTCAAAGTGGGAAAATTTTTAAATAATATAATTATTTTTAATTCTCAAATCCTAGTTTCTTACAGAGTTCTGTGTGATATTGACTTTTTTGGCACTCGTTGAGACTTGCTTTATGACAATAACATATGTTTAGTTTTAGAGTTCGTTTTTCAATGTTCCTTAGTTTTTGGGTACAAGGTTCTATATATGCCCCTTGAATTAAACTTTTGTGTTATTTAAATCTTCTAAAACTTTATTATTATTTTGGCCACCTGATTTGTTAGTTGCTAAGAGAATATTGGAATATCCCACTATTATTGATATTTTACAATAGTTCTACCTAATCATCTCCATTTTTAATGTGTATATTTTATGCAGTGCTATTGTTTGTAAATCAAGTTTGCAATTATCATATTTCCAACTGAAAAAATTTTATTATGTAGAATTTTCTTTATTCTATTGTGCTTTTGTGTGTTTATATGTATCACTCATTTTTATTCAATTTTTTTTCTGTCCTTTAACCTTTTGTGTCATTGTATTTTAGTTGTGTGTCTTGCAAAAAACCATTAGAAAAATCCAATATCTAGCCTCTAATTGACAAAATTACTTCATTTGTATTTGTTCTGATTATTGATATATTTTTTATTTTTTATTGCTGTCATTTTATTTTCACTACTCTTTCTTTGCCTTTTGAAAATGTTTCTGCCTTCTATTTTGAATTATTCTTTTTTTTTTTTTTTTAAGAGACTCTCTCATTTCTTTGTTTTTAATTTCAAATTCCCACATCAGGGAATCTTAGGGTTTTTTTTTTTTTTTTCTCCCTACCCCCACACCCTGCTGTTTTGCTGTCTGTGCCCGTTTGCTAGGTGATCTTCTATGTCTGTTTCTTTTTGTCTTCTCTTGTCATTTCCTTCTCTAGGCTTCACTAGGATTCAATCCTTGGGACCTCTGATTTGGGAGAGAGGTTCCCTGTTGCTTGCACCACCTAAGTTCCTGGCTTCTGTTGCATCTCACCTTGACTCTCCCCTGCATCTCTCTTTTGTTGCATCATCCTCTTGCTGCATTGCTCACGACATGGGCCTGGCTCACCACATGGGCATGCCTTTACCAGGCCCCAGGGCTTGAACCCATATCCTCCCATATAGTAGACGGAAGCCCAATTGCTTGAACCACATCCGTTTCCCTGAATATTCTTTATTTCCTTTTTATTTATAACTATTTTTAAAGTTATAGGTACTGTTTCTATTCTTCTAGTTGTTATCATTAGAAGTTTAACACCATACTCAATTTAACAAAGCCTAAAGTTAATATTACTAACCTTTAACAGGTTCTACTTACATATTATTATTCTTCAATATTTAGATTTCACCTTTGTGCAGCAAATTATTTTTATTCTAATTTTATTTGGTCAGTGCTTTTAGTTTCACCCTCAAGTTTACCAATTTCTGTTACCGTCCCATTTCTTTTTAAATCTATTTCTTCCTTCTGTGTGTTGTTCATTTCTATCTAACGCATGTATTTGGTAGTTCTTTTACTGATGATCTGTCATTGGTAAATTCTCTCAGTCCTTAAAAATGTATTTAATTTTATTTCACTTTTGAATGATAATTTATCTGTAACTGGAATTCTAGACTAAACCTATATTCTTTTAGCACCCAAAGTATTACTCTGTTCTACTACTGGCTTCTACTACTGCTATCGAGAAGTTTGCTTTCAAACTAATTATTTTTCATTACAGGTAGCTGTCTTTTTCTCTGGCTTCTCTTAAGTTATTTTCTTTGCTTTTGCTAGCTGTATTTCAGTATAATATGTCTAGATGAGGATTCCTTTTAATTTACTTAAGATTTGTGTTTCATGTCTCTGGAATCATATAATATACGTCTTTTATTCTGGAAAATTTGCTGCAATTATCTCTTCAAATATTACCTTGGCATTATTGCCTTCTGAGACCTTTTTAGATAAATACTGGAGTTCTCATTTTGGCCTCTAAGCCTCTCAATCTCACTTTGTCTTTTCCATCTTTTATTCTCTCAGTGGTGCAGTCTAGATAATTTCTTCACTCTTTCAGGTCACTCATTCTCTCCACAGGTGTATCTAATCTGCTTCTTAAGTGGTCCATTCAGATTTGAGTTCAATGAAAATATTTTTCATTTCTAAAAGTTCTATTTGAATTTTTTCCAAATCTGTTTATAAATTTCTATGGCTAGCTGTAATTTTGCATAATCTTAATGATCATAATTATTCTTAGACAAGCTTATAAGTTGTATGTTTTCAGATTCCCATTGTCTATATGTTTGCCTTTTCTACCATATTTTCTTAGAAATTACCAATTGTGTTGAACAACTTTAAACATTAGTTTTCCATGAAGTTTTTTATGGGTTAGTAGGCTTCAAAATGCTAAATTGTCTTAAGAATATAATGTCAACCTGTGAAATACCAGCAGTGGTTATGATAAAAGTATGGACTTAGTTCCTTCCATAATGCCAGTCACCTAATTTACATGTGTGTAATATTAAGTCTATAAAATAACTAAATATTCCAGGGGACAATCTTTTCAGATTTACTTTGGTGACCCCTATCAGTCTTGATTTCCAGAGATTAAATAGTAATAAAGTGAAAGCAAGGCTTTATGTTTATCCACCACTTAATTATCTGGAGCATATTTTTGTTTGTATTTTTTTCTAGGGTGTGCATGCAAGGCCACTTTATGTTTAGCATTCTTTACTTACTGAGCACCTGCATGAACCAGGTACCGGGTTTCTTTGGCATTGACTAAGGTAAATGGAAACACAGACCTTTGCCTATAAAAGCAGCAGAACAGGGGTTAAACATTTTTTTCATAAAGTGCCAGACAAAATATTTTAGGCTATATGGGATACATATGGTTTCTGCCACATATTCTTCTTTGTTATTTTTTTGAACTGTTATAAATGTAAAAATGATTCCCAGGACCTATCAAAAGAGGTCATGGTTTGAGTCTGGCCCAAAGGATGAGGTTTGCCAATTTATAGCCTAGAGATAAGAGAATGGACTTTGGAGTAAGACTGTCTTGTTCAAATCCTTTTTTTCCCCACTTAATAATTGGGTGACCTTGAGAAAACTGCTTAAACTTGCTATGCTTTATTTCCTCATCCATAAAATGGGGGGAATAATAGTAACTGCATTTTAGGGTTCTTGTGAGGATTAAATGAGTTGATATGTGCAAAGCACTTAGAAAAGTATCTGGTACAGAGTAAGCAGTAAATACATGGCTGCTGTTATTATTTGCTATTATTCATGCTCAAGAATCCCCTTAGATACTTGGAGAGGTAGATAAATATAGATCAGTACAATATGATAAGTACTATTATCAACAGTGTACCCAGGAAGCACAGAGGAAGGAGACACGTATCTCTGCCTACAATAAGAGAATTGCAGCATGAGAGTATGCAGTAAGATGATGACAAATGAGTCTGGTGAGGTTCCTAAAGACCATTCTGATATGCCATGTTCAGGAATTTGGCTTTTGTATTTTGGGTTGTCAGTTGTGAAAGAGTAATGTACAGGGATGGAATTATCCACTTCATTTCAGAAGTATAATTACAATTGTTTGAGAAGAATGAATTGGGGTGAAGACTATTGTGGAAAAATGAAGGGAAGAAAATGAGGTTAGGGGGACATGGAGGTCAATTAGAAAATCACTACAATAAAGATATGACTGATGAAACAGTGGTAGTGAAATTCAAGAGGTACAAATAGATTTACAACATATCCAGGAGGAAGAATCAGTAGTACCAATTAAAATTGCTACTAATGACCAATTATGGGTGTGGAAATGGAGTCGAATGGATACCTTCAGGTTCTTGGTTTGGGTAAATGAGTACATGGCTGAGTTACTAAGTAAGAAGCGAATAGGAAATTGGAGACTGCCTTGCTTGGAGAGTTTCTCTTATAGGGCATTATGATGAAATGATGTATAAGATATTTTATGAGGTGTTCAGATGGAATATCTGCTCAGGAAAACATTCCAAAAAATAGATGGTTTTCTAATAAAGGGGAACAAAGAAAATCCAGAGTCCTGAATTTAGTGCAAACAATACATACGAGTACTTAAATATATAAATTAACAGGAAGAGTTAATAGATACCATATTTATTTAAATGAAAGCCATCTAAAAGTTTTAAAGTTGCATTACAAACAGACAAGTATTTGGTTTAAAATATTCCTAGATATGATTCAGAAAATTATATTTTGTTTTATTAGTTATTGAAGCGGTCCATCATGCTTAAAATGCTGGTTTTAAAATCAGATCTGGTTGAAATGATTTAATAAAGATAAATCAATTTTTACAAAGAAACAAGGATTCATGATTACTTATTAATAAACAAGTACCTCCTGCCTAGACCGCATTTCCTCTTTATATGAATCTCAACCTATGTAGGGGGTAAGTTACCTTTGTAGCCACAACCATTTTAAAATAGATGTTAAAATAAGACAAAGGGTTGTTTTTCCAAATACCAGTATGCTAAGCAAAGAAGAAGAAGCTGTTTGATAGCTTGCCACCACATCTAGAATGTGTAAACTTGTATGGCCATGTGTTAGAATTAGTATGAACATATCTATAACCTCCATTACTGGAGGCAAGAAAAGGAACTGCTGTCTTGTTTATTATTCATTTGCTTTTGCATTTAATCTAAGAGAATGGAGCCACACATCAGTAACTTTCAAAAAGCTAAATCACAGACTTTCAACAGGTGAACTGTTGCTGAAAGTTTACATATTTTACTAAAATGTGGTATTTAAAATTACTGTGTTGAGAAACCATCCATATCTTTAACAATGTCTTCATAGAATACAATTTTCAAATACTACTTTAGACAGTATTTCTAAATTACACTTTTCTTCCTATAAGTTTACAAGTTATTAAGTTATACAAAATAAGCAGTATTTTGTATAGGCTCTAATTAACTCAGATAAATAGATAAGTGATTACTACAAATATGCATTATTAAATTAGCTTATCTCTGAGATTGTTATCATGAATGAAGTCTTACTCTTTTTCCTTTGTTGCACAAATACTAAGGTAGATAATTGCTTTGATTCAGAATGCAATTAAAAAAAATGTTTCTGATGACATCTCTAGTTGTACAGAAGGACCACTAGCTAGATAGGTTATTGAAACTATATCTATTATATCAATCTCCTTGGAGCCCTTAAGCTTCATTTATCAGAAGAGAGCTTTGAAGCCTACGTATTCAATGAAGTCTTTTAGGTAATAAGTAGTAAGATAAAACATAGTTCAGCCTTTAAGTAGTTTTCAGACTAGCAGAAGAAAGGAAAAATATAAATGATTAGGTAAAGAAAGCATCTTAGATTCATTTACAAATGTATTTATAGGATATATACATAAGGTAATGTGAGATGAGTTTAGAAGTTTATCTACAGGGTATAATGATGAGTTAATGCAATAAACCACTGAGCACAATGTCTAGCATGTTGTTAGTACTCCATAAATATTAGTTCTCATTATATATCTGGCACAAAATGGGGGAGTATATTTCCATGTGTGGATTTCAAGTGGGTTTGTAGAAGCAATGATGCTTGCACTGGACTTGTAAATGAATTAATTAGATTAAAGGTGGGGAGAGAAGCTTCCAGGCAAAAACAGTAGTGTGAGTAAAGCTATGAATAAGTGAGTGTAAGTAATCTGGCAAGGATAGGTAGCAGGTTCAAGAGTGGAACTGCACTTAATGAGAAAGCTAGAGATGTAGACAAGAACCAGGTCATAGAGAATCCTGTAGGTCAGGCTAAGAATTTGAACTTTACTCTGCAAGAATGTTTACAACTTTGAATGATATTTAACAGGTGGGTAATTTTATCCAGTTTGCATTTTAAAGAGATCATTTTGGTTACTGTGTGAAGAATGCATTAAATCCATATGGAAGCTGGAAGTCTAGGTAGGTACCTGCTACCGTGGTTATAGGTAGGAGATGATGAGGATTTGAACCAAGCTGTTGCAGTGGATATGAAGAGGAAACTGGTCAATGTGGCATTAAGGGATGAGATCCTTTGTAAACCCTAGTTATTGATAATCAGTTGAACATGGGAAATAAAGGAGGCAAAGGCGAAGGGGTCTATGATGACAGTCAGTGTTCTGTTATAGAGGTCTGGATGAATGGTGGTTCTATTCACTGAGATAGGAAATACAAAAGGAGGAGCAGAGGGGATGGGGTGGAAATCACTTCAGTTGGGGATGGCTGAGTCTGCAGCGTTTATGACTTTCAAGCAGTGATATCGTGGCGGAGTTGGAAACATCGATCTGTTGCTTAGGTGACAGTCTGGCTAGAGTATATGGGAAGCAGGTGCTCAACCACTTGAGCTACAGCTACTCGCTCCAGGCTAGAGTTTTAGATTTAGGAGTCATTAGCATGCACATGGAGTGAGAAGAAAAGAACCCCAGGGAATACCAGCATATAAATAGTGGCAGAAAAGAAGACTTGTGTAAGTTTCTACCTTGCTCGTTTATTTTGGTGTTAGCTGTGCCTATGTTTCCAATCTTCCCACTCTGGTTTCCTAGTTTTGTTGTAACATTCTGCAGATTTCAAATTACTTATCTAGTGTCTGCAGTTTCATAAAGGACTGGTAATTTTAAAAACTTCTTGACAATAATTCTTAGGTAAACAAAACCCTGAGATTGCTTCCTGAAAATGTTATTGAAAATGGTGAAATATTCACTAAGATATTTCTGATACCTGAAGCAGAATTTGAAATATATGGAAGTTCTGTTGTACCTCATAGTCACAATTTGAAAACAATTTTTGATGGCAATTTTAATTGCATAGTACACTTTGTATTAGAACCTACCCATCTTGAGAGTCCACGATTGGAATATGAACTTAGGTCTCCTCAGTACTTAACAGTATTTTTGTATCATTTGGTGTTATAATGTTACTTTAATTTCATTTTTTCGTTATTTTGGGAATTCAATATGCTTGTAATACTAGGAATTGTAGAAACTTGGTATTTGAGGTTCTGGAAATAGGAATGTCCATGGTTTTCTGTTTTTTAAAGAGACTCATATTGAGCTTTATTCCATTTATAAAGTGAGCTAATTTGTTCCTTACTGTAACCAATTTAGGAGCAAATTTCAAAGTTATTAGTTACAGGTGTGATTAACCAAGGTCAGTGAAACATTTTTAACTACTTTAAATACCCATATAAAGGTTGAAAAGCATTTTTCCCTTATTTCTTTATTATCACCATTGAAATAATAGCTGGGCATGTTGTTGCCTTCCATTATGTAATTGCTTTTGTATGGAAAGTGCTCCAAAAGTATATGATGATGGCAATCCACTTACCACACAAATGCTAGTTCTCACTTCTCAGAGCTTAGTTTAGTTTGGCCAGTTTGAACTGCTGTATTTAAGATTTCCAAATGGAAAATTAAAAAGCATTTCACTTCATTTTGTATTTATTCATGCAGTCCTTATCCATTTAACTCATGAACATTGTCTTTCTGTGATTAGCAATATATGGGGTGCTGTGAGAATACACAAAGCACTTAAAATGTTTACTCCCACCCCCAAAGGTTATAGTCTCAAATAGCAGGGGAAAAAAGCCAGTGAGTTGTGTAAGAATAACTCAGAAAAGAAGAGGTCCACATTTGTAAAAGGAAATTGTAAAGCTTCATTGAAGGACATAAAAGAAAGCCTAACTAAATTTGAGAAATATACCATGCTTGTTGCTTAGAAGACAAACGATACTATATATGTCAGTTTTCTCCAAATCTTAAACATGACCTCCACTAAAGAAGGTCATTTATGTTCATTTATATATATGTCAGTTTTCTCCAAATCTTAAACATGACCTCCACTAAAGAAGGTCATTTATGTATCAGCAACCCTAGATCAGTGCTTAGCACATAATTGGCACTCAGTGAAATTTGTTGAATGAATATTAACTGAAACTTCAATCAAAATCTCATTTTTAAAGTCTTGGATGGAAATTGACAAGTTGATCCCAAAACTCATGTGGAAGAAAAATGACTCAAATCTTGAAGAAGCAAAATGAAAAGGTTAAGATTTGCCCTCAGTGTGGTATTCCAGAAATGACAACATCATTATCTCTCTGCCACACGATTTTTAGATTTTTAGCAGTGTGAACTTCCTGCACCCCCATCAAGAGGTGGAGTCTATTTTACCTTTTCTTGAATCTCTTACAATCAATAGAATAAGGCAGAAGTGACTTTATATGTCTTCTGAGGTTGGCCTAGAGAGCTGCACTTCTGCGTTTGCTTTCTCAAACATTTTGTTTTGGAACCCATCTGTAGTATTTCACAAAATCCCAAATAGCCACACTGACAGACACACGTGGAAGAAAACAAAGGCTCCTGCTTGATGATCCCAGCTGAGCTCTTCCACCTAGTAGCCAGCACTAAATGCTGACCATGAGAATGAGGCTATTTTGGACCTTATCATTGTTCTAGTATCTGAGCAGACATCATGGGAAACACAATTAATGTTTGGTCACCCCAAAATTGTTAAAAATAGTGCTTTTTAAAAAGTGATTAAAAAAAAATAACTAAGTTTTGGACTGGTTTGTTTTGCAGCAATATTTATCTGAAACATCAATATAAGTATAAAATAATCATTGAAAGAGTATGATAATGGTGCAGGAATATAAATATAGTCCTTTCACATAAGGTCCTTGGTTTATAACTAAAATGGCACAAGCCTCTCCTGTTACTTTTCCTGGAACTGTAAATGGTGCTGGGGTTTAATATATACCCAGGGGACCTGAATCTCTGGACTCACCATGTGATAGCCAGGCCCTGAGCCTCAACAGACATTCAACTCCTATACTCTGGTTTATTGGACTTACCCCACTCAGCTAACATGGAGGTGAAGAATGTCAACCACCACACCAGTGAGTCAAGACTGCCTGCAACTGAAAACAGGAGAATTGCATCCAGCATCCATTTGGAATCTAAGCCCCCTCTTGATATAGATGTGGAGTGGACACAACCATTCTAAGGTCCACAGGATGGAGGAAAAGAGTATGGATTAGAGTGGACTTACTGATATTCTATTCATGAACTGTTGTGATTAGTAGTAATTGAAGAAAATGTGGCATTGGTATGGAGAAAGTAGGCCATGGTGGCTGCTGGGCATAGGGAGTGGGAGGAAGAGATGTGATGTGGGGGCATTTTCGGGGGTTGGAGTTGTCCTGGGTGGTGCTCCAGGGACAATTGCCGGACATTGTATGTCCTCCCATGGCCAACTGGGTGGAATGTGGGAGAGTGTGGGCTATGGTGTAGACCATTGATCATGAGGTACAGCGGTGCTCAGAGATGTATTCATCAAATGCAATGAATGTCTCATGATGATGGAGGAGGTTGTTGTTATGGAGGGAGGAGTGGGGTGAGGGGGGTGGAGGGTATATGGGGACCTCATATTTTTTTAATGTAACATTAAAAAAACAAAGACAAAAAAAAAACCTCATAGAAACTTGAAAAAAGAGTTTCACAAACAATCTGATAGTAAAATAGGTAAAACATACAAGCAAGTAATTTTCAGAAGAAGAAAACCAAAGGACAAATAAACATATGACAAGATGCTCAGCTTCACTAGCATTTAGGGAAATAAAAATTAAATCAGTAATAAAATTGTATCTCACGGCCATTAAATTGGTTAAAATTAAAGTCTGACATTACCAAATGTTTTCTAGGAAGTGCAGAAACAAACTTTTTGTTAATTGCTGGTTGGAATGTGAATTGATATTACTTCTTTGGAGAGCCATTTGGCAACATCTGGTTTAGCTCTCAAAGAGATATACATGGATGCTTGCTTCAGAGTAGTTTATAGAAGGTTAAAAAATGGGAAATAACCTTCATGTCCTAGATACTGTAAAATGGTCCAAATGTCTTAAGCAGGTTTGGGGATGGGGATGATGGCAGAGATGGAGTAGTAGAGTTCAATTTTGGATATTACATGTTTGGGATAACAGTGAGACAACAAGAGGTACCTGAGAGAATGCAATTGAATTTCCATGTCTGAAGCTCAGAAGAGTAGTCAAGACTACTGGTAGAAGTTTTGGTAGTCAAAACTATGCAAAATATATAATAAATATATAATAAAAGAAGACAGAGGCCTGAGAGGAGAAGTTTGAGGGCTTTGAGCACAACAGGAGTGGTTAATAGATGGTGTTTTAGTTTCCTAGCTGCTCAAAAAAATACTATCCAATGGGTTGGCCTAACATTATTGGCTCACTATTTCAGTCTAAAAGGTCTGCTCTCTCCCTGTGCCAGTGTCTTCTGACAGGCTGGCCATCTTTGGGGTTCCTTGGATTTTTTTGTCACTTGCTGGGTACATGGTGGCATCTTCTTTCTCTTCCAAGTTCCGTTGACTTCCAATTTCCAGTTGTTCTCCATGGTTTCTCTTTATCTGAATTTCATTCTTCTTCTAAAGGACTCCAGTAATCCAGATTAAAGTTCAAACTGATTAAATTGGTCACACCTTAACTAAAAATAGTATCTCACAAAGGTTCTATTTACAATGGGTTCATTCTCTCAGGAATGGATTAAGATCACATTTTTCTGGAGTACATAATTCAGTCTCCAACAGATGGCCTTGTTTTCTAGAATGAGTAGATTATTTTTAGTACAAAAATAATCAAAAGAGTTGTAGGGACTCTTGGTTCCTCCAAGCAGGAGAATTGCATCCATCAACCATGTGGAATCTAAGCCCCCTCTCAATATAGAGGTGGAGTGGACATCACCATCCCGGGGTCCACAGGATGGAGGAATAAAATATGGATTAGAGTGGATTTACTTGTATTCAACTATAGAACTATCGTGACTAGTAATGGAAAAAACTGTAGCATTGATGTGGAGAAAGTGGCCATGGTAGTTGCTGAGGGCAGGGAGAGGGAAGAAGAGATATGATGTGGGGACATTTTTGGGACCTGGAGTGTCCTAAATGACATTGCAGGGACAGATGCTGGACATTATATATCCTGTGAGGGAGAGTGAAAACTACAATGTAAACTATAAGCCAGCCTGCAGCAGTGTTCCAAAATGTATTCACCAAATGCAATGAATGTGCCACAATGATGAAAGAAGTTGTTGATGTGGGAGGAGTGGGGGTTGGGGTATGGGGTATATGGGAACCTCTTATATTTTTTAATGTAACATTTTCTGTGATCTATGTATCTTTAAAAAAACAATAAAAAATAATTAGAAGAAATAATGAAATAAAAATATGGAGTTCATTCGGTGATTGTATATAGAATCACCTAGAAAATATCTTAGTTGTGATGAAGTTTATGAAATTTAAACAGCACAGATATCTGATAAATTTTACTGGATCATGGATAAGATATTTTGTTTTCATTGAGTCTATGAAATGTATATATTTATTTATTAGTGTTATCAAAAATGTTTAAATAGGCACCCTTAAATCATTTCAAAAATCAACATTAATGGAGATTAAAGAAAAAAATCAGTACTCAATTTTAATGACTGTATTACCATTTATTTGATATTAATACAATTTTCTGAGATATCCTGTTGATAATGATAAAATATCCCTTTAAAAGGAAATACTAACACAGGAGTGCAAACCACTTTCTGAACATTGGCACTTAGAAAGCTATCTTGGTAAGTAGCATGCAAACCATTCAAAAACCGTAACTCCCCCCAAATTATATCAATTTAGTAGACGAAGGTTTACAAACCTTGGTTTAATAACAATTTTAATTCATTATATATACTGAATATTAAAAAGTTGTTTAGTGATCTTGAAAAATCCTAAAGTCCTGTTCATGTACAAAATCCATGTACTCTGTGTGTTTTAGAAATCTTCGTATTTAAGGGCAGAGATTATTTTCCGTAGATTTGTTTACAGGCATCTTATAAGACTTGTATCACCAAGAAGTGTTTAGATCACTAGAAAGTACTCGCATTACTAAAATTTTCAAAACATGTCATTTGACTACCCAAATTATGTTAAGTGAGCATAAGAATAATGTTGCTGTGCTTGCCTCATCATTCAAGGCAAATTAACTAGACACTATACTTGATCAATAGGAATGGAAAAAATAAAGATGCCTATAATGCTGGTGAAATTTCATTTGTTTGAATGGGCTATCAACATTGTAAAGGAATAGTTCAGTCTATGAACATTATCATGTGGTGAAATATACAAATTCCAGATTGTCCAAATCAGCCCTAAAGTGCTCAATGTTAACTCTATCATAAACATGAAGTATCTGTGTGGTGTAGAGAAATGAACACTTATCTGACTCCTAATTTGCTGGGTCTTCTTGAATAAGTCACTTGAACTCACTGTTCCTCAGTTACCTTGAATGCCAAATGTGGGTATTGGACTAGATCTAGATGATTTCTAGTTCTTTTTGTGATGCTCTAAATGTCCATGTGCAAACAATCCATGAGCAATCCCTGTGAAAAATACTCCCTGGAACTCTACAATAAAATGGTGATCAGAAATCCTATTCAGAAAATACTTTAAATGACTGTACAATTTATTCTTTATTTCTTGAAATCTTGAAATATGAGTGGGTTGAGGTCTGTGCTTCTTCCCTATTTAAATAGAAAAAAAGACGTGGTTATAGGAAATAGAGGACGGGAGTTTCCAAGCCTTGCCTGGGCCACAGCACTGCAGGGTGCTGGACAACTGCTGGGGATACTGCAAGGCAGCGAGACATTATTTCTACTATGAAAGAGAATCTGATTTGGTTCATAAAGTAGATTCAACTGAGCAAGGGAGGGAGCCTGACAGTAGCGTAACTTATGCCAACAATCTTGAGATATAGACTCATATAGAAAATGAAGATTTCCCCACCCCTTCTCATTTTGCGATGGCCTTCCCACAGTCATCTGTTTTATTTGAGAATTATAGGTATAATATATATGTCTCTGTAAACATGTGTTTATAAACTATGTTATTGAAGTGGCTCTATTATTTTAGTTTTTAAATTCAGTGCAAATATTTATTGAGCATTTAAAAGTGTCACACATTGTGCTAGGTCCTGGTGCCATTAAAAAATACCAATACAATTTCTGTTCTTTATTATCTTACACTTCAATGGGTAAAAAAAGGCCCAGCTATTTCCTGGATGGACTCAGACTATCACCTGTTGTGATAATCCACTGTGTCACAAATTAATTTCTAAGGAAATTCACTAAAAAATTCAATCTAATGATAAATCATTTTAAATTTTAAGTAGCCTTATCTGTAGAAATTATTTGTTGAATTAGGTAAGCTATTCACCACTGTACACAAAAGACTCTTCCAATATGTATTTAAATTTCTTTACCCATTCCTTTTGTTTTTTTTTTTAATTTTTATTTCTCTCCCCATCCCCCTGTTGTCTGCTCTCTGTGTCCATTCGCTGTGTGTTCTTCTGTGTCTGCTTGCATTATCTGGCAGCACTGGGAAAATGCATCTCTTTTTTGTTGTGTCATCTTGCTGCGTCAGCTCTCTGTGTGTGTGGTGCCACTCCTGGGCAGGCTGTGCTTTTTCACACGGGGTGGCTCTCCTTATGGGGCGCACTTCTTGTGTATGGGGCACCCCTATGTGAGGGCGCCCTTGCATGGCATGGCACACCTTGCACACGGCAGCACTGTGCATGGGCCAGCTCACCACATGGGTCAGGAGGCCCTGGGGATAGAACCCTGAACCCTCCGTATGGTAGACGGATGCTCTATCAGTTGAGCCATGTGCACTTCCCACCTATTCCTTTTGTATGTCGGTAAGATGGACATTTAAACTGATGCACATCTCAGGCTCAGTGTGTATGACAATATATCTATAATATGACCTCTGCAGAACCCTTTTTGTTATCAAAGAAATGAAAACAAATTTAACCAGTAAACCAGTCTATTACAGCTACAAATAGAAAATATAATGAAGAAGGAAGTTTTGAAGCAATAATCTTTTGACATTCTGAGAATATCCTCCAAAATGCTTGTATCTGTGGGCTTTTAGAGACTATATTGATGGGCATGCATTACTAATGTCAGAGCTTTATGCTGTATTCTAAAATAAAATTCATTAATTCAAGAGTAAATATCAAACCCCTAGAAGGTCCTCTGTTAGGTTCTATAAGACAGAAAAAAGGAATGTCAAATTGCCCTGAATAATAATATACACAATACCTTGGAGTGAGAGTTTCCCAAATTAGTAAGAATGAACTAGTTTGTAGGGTAGCAGTAGAAGATATGTGCTTTAATTTTAGTTTAAAATCTGTGTAATAGCTAGAAAATCTCTATACTGGCTCAAATGATGTTTTGATGGCTTTCTAACAAATTAATAATCTATGCTACTATATTTGTAAATATAATATTCACTTATCTAAAATCCAAACAAACAACAACTTGAATATAATCTTCTCAGTTACCCTGTGAGGCAGTCTTATTTTTTTGGATCATTTATAAATAAATGAAGAGACCAAGATTAAAAGATTAGGGAACCTGATTCAAATTCATTTTAGGAATGAGTTGGAAATTTCAATTTAGTGTTTGCCCCCAAAGATTGTGCTCCTTCCCTGTATTACACTGTCTCTGTTACTCCAAAGTATAGTGAATTATTGACCAAAAAATAAATTATACTAAAGTTTGTGCTAATTGTACATTATTATATTCTAATTCTTTATAATTTGGCAACTCATTGTTGATATGATGCTGAAATCTGGATCAAAATTCATTTTTGAAACTTTGTGCAAATTTAGTTATTATGAGCCAAATTCACAAAAGTAAAATATTCTTCTTTTGCCATTGTTTTACCCTGGGTTCAATATTTTAAAATTTAAGATGTGCTGGTTAGTACCTCCTTGAAAGGCAAAATAGTGTTCCCAACTTAACTTTACAAAGTTTAAGGACCAGATGGTTCCTCAATGATTCATGGCAATGTGGATAGTGGTAACTGGATGAGTTTGTTTCACAATGAGGACAGTAACAACTGGATAGATCTCCCTTTTCTTCAGAGTCTAACAGAAAGCAAACAACAGACATTTCTTGAGCATTGTTAATCGGTCAGACCCCAAACTTCAGTATTATTCTTGACTCCTTTAGTATTCTTCAGCCCTACTTACTATCCAACAGGAAATTATCTCACTTCTACCTTCAGTAGATCCACAGACACCAATCACTTTTCATATCATCTTCTCTCACCTGCATTAATGCCAGGCCCTTGTAAGTGTCTCCCTAATTCTACCTTGTGAGACTCTTGGCTATTAGCTTGGCTCATTTCCCTTACCTCCTTCAGATCTTTGCACCTGACCATGACCTATTACCCCACTTGACTTTTATCTATCTTACTGATGTGTAAGGAGTATGTATATATAGTGATAAATGTGGTTGGGAAAGGCCACTCTCATGAAATAATAGATAATGTGAGACCTGGGAGAGGCAGCCTGAGGAGAATATACTAGACAGAGGGGCATCTGGAACAAAATACCTAAGGCAGGAATGAGTTCTGTATGCTTACAGAATGGAAAGATTTTGGCTCAAGTGTAGTGAACCAAGGGGAAAACTGTAAGAAATAAGGGGGTATCTAGGCAGGTGGTAGATCTCTGATCTTACATTAATATCCTTGTGAGACTAAATTTTTTTTAAAAAAGCAAGAAAAATGATTTGATAAATGGTAATATTTTGTTTAAATTATTTTACCTAATTCTATTTATTCACAAGTTCTGTGAGGAAAGGAAAAATTACTAAAAATAAATTATTCACATTTTCATTTTACTTTATTTGTAGCACATTTCTGTAAGTCATTTAGTATCATAATAAAGAGTTAAAGAAGTAAATAATAGGGGAAATTTTCTGTAAGCCATATTTGTTATTTACCTTAATAATATTAGAAAGAATCATTAACTCATTGAGAAGTAATTTAGAGATCAAGTTTATACAGTAGTTTATTCCAAAAGCTTTATTGAGTTTATGAGGCAAAATGAGTTCTTGAGAAACATTAAATTTTATTTCTTTAAAGACTTGTATTTGGTTACCTTATTTTCTCTCATATTTACATGAGTTTAATTTTACTTTTCTATACAAGAAGAAATTTATTTCTTAGATTTCTTACCTTCCTTCTTGTTCCCCCATCCTCGTATTTATTACTCTAATTTGTTGTAGTCACATATTCAGAATCATATTTGCTATCCTCTTGGTCTCCCTTCAGCATGCTGATTTTCAGAAATTTTCTGAGTTTTTGGTTCTCAATACTGACAATAAATGAAATCACATTCAGAAAAAATCTTGTTACTTCCTGAAATATTTTCACTTCTGATAAATATATTATCTTGACCTAAAAGGTAGTTTTGGTAGTGAAAAGCACCTAGAATAGTGTTTGGCATATAGTAGGTGCTCAGTAAGTATTTGTTTATGGAATAAATGCTTGCAAGCCCAGGCTTTAGTGTTATATCAATGAGACTGCCAATTACTCACTAGATGGCATGGGGGAAGAAATCTAACCTCTCTAAGCCTCAGTTTCCCCCAATATAAAATTGATATGATAATGTCTACCACTTAAGACTGTTCAAAGGATTAAATGACATAATGCATGCAGAGGGTTTAGCAAAAAGCCTAGCACATAAGAGGCACTCAAATGTTAGCTCTTAACTTTAATATTATTTTACAACCCAAGAAAAGTACATTTAAACAAGTACCGCATTTTAGTAGTAAAATTGTCATTGTTTACTATACATATTTAAATATAAAAAAAATTAGTGGTTGAGGGGCTGGGAAGTAGAAATCTCAAGACAAATTAAATTGTGCTATATTTTTCTCATTTATAATGTATATGGCTATATGTTCAAGACTACATAGTGTTTAGATGAAAAAATGTATCTATTACTTTACTCCCAGCTAGACTGGAACTATTGTATGTATATATGTTTGTTTATTTTTAATTAGACCTGTTTAGACAGGAGTTATTCTAGAAATAAACTTTAATGCTAGTTAACTAAAATCTGTGTTAGATGAGGTGGATATTTAGATCATCACTCTTCCCCACCACCCCACCCCCTGAAAAATATGTAAAGACACAGCAGAACTCAGGGATATTAAAGAAACACCTTCCTCTCAGAAAACATGGAATTCTCTAAATAGGAAGCAATTTATCACTTTACAAATTCTTTCTTTATTAATTTCTCCTTAGCACCTATACTTAGTCCATAAAGAGATAATGTCAATTGTCAGCCACAGGGATGTAGATTCATTGTAAGAAGGTGCCACTTATGGAGCAGGTAAGAGTATTGCCTTAATGAGAATGGAGCACTGTCAATAGAAAGATAAAGTTTTGGACATGAGACTGATCCAGGGTCACTTGACTTTAAAATTCTCATATACCTATGATGAAGCAACCTGTGTAAGTTTACAAATCTAGATTGTAGAAGAGCTTGAATGGAATCCAAACTTTTTTTTTCTCTTGGCCAGTGTTCTTTTTACTACACTATGATCTTTGTACTTCTAGTATCCTGAAATGAGGCTAGATCCATTTGAGCTGCTTTCCCTAGAAACCACCATGTTTTTCTTAATACTTCAGACAAGGTTGTGGATGGAGTTGCTTCTCCATCACCACCTTCTTCATCAGCACATATTTTCAGTTATTTGAAACATCAGGAACCCTCTTTCTCCAAAGAACTGACCACTTCAATGTAATTTCAATCCTTTTTTCTTTGGTCTATCTATACGAAGTGACTATGGCCTCTGTGGGTTTTTAATTTTGGATATGCATGTACTGGACAATAGGTCAGCCACAGAGGTCCCAGAATGAACAAGGATAGTGAGAGGTGGGAAGCATGGAGGGAATCAATATTCTCACTGTATAATTTTTAAACATTATAAATTGAAAGCACATTTCTCTATGTAGTATAGTTTCCATTTCTTAACTGTATCTTGGGAGGACTAATAAATGTAGGCAACTTTCATATAGGTATTTTCCAGAGCTCCTGGGAAAAGTTAAGGAAAATATAGTTATAAATAAAGTTGAGTTAATTAAAAGCCAATTCAACAGCCAATATGTGGAATTTTTAAGAAAAAAATATGTTATCTTGAAATGTCAAATGTTATTAGAAAAAGCTTTATTTTATTTATGGAAAATATATGAATGTAGACCCTGCATTTGCTCGTATTTGAGTAAACAATATTGTGATTCTGATCAGAGAACTCATGGAGAAAGATTCTTTCTGTCAGTATAATCATGGTGTTTTTGGTTTCCATAAAAAGCAAGAAGTTCCTATTGAAATTTGTGATGGGTTCAATGAAAGAGAGTTTCCATTTTTTATTAAGAAAATTGTGTGGGTTTGGATATTTCTAAAATTTCAAAAGTGACTATTAACTTATTATATACCTTTCTAATACCAATATTAGTTGCTCAGATTTATTTATAACCCTCCTCCCTAACTTTGCATTTCTTTTCCTGAAAATTATATGCAGTGGGAAAACTCTTTTTTTTTTTTTTTTGTGGAGAAAGGTTAAATTTTCCATGCCACCCTCCACCTGAGGTGCTTTCCTGCTGCTCTTGGAGTTGAGCCACAGATGGATTGGCAGAACAAACTCTTCAGCAGTCTTCCGCCTTTTTGGTGTGTCTGGAAAGAAACAGCTCATTCAAAACTTGGGTTCAGAAGTTACTGCAATCCGGAAGAACTGTGTTGTGATTGCTTGTCAAAAGCAACATTCACAAATGAAGTCCTGCTGCATTCTACATCCTTACTCAGGTGGATTTCTCCTCTCCTTGTTTGCTCCATCTGGAGAGTTCTGGGCAAACATACAGAACTCACCAGAACCTAAACACAAACACATTATTTGGAGCTGCCCCTACTCCAAATACCAGGGAGAGATTTTGTTGGCATAATGTATCAGGTTCTTATGCCAGCTCCAGAATCTTTGCCCATGTGGTGATGGGGAACATGGAAGCGGGGCTAGGATGGAATAAAATCTGTGGGAGCCAAAGCCTCCATTTGTCCTTCTGCGGGATGTGCAAAGCTGTAGATACTGCAGTGTTTTTGAAAATAATAAAAAATATTTTGCTCATTAACTTTTTAAGTCCTGCTGACTTTGTGAAATCAATATAGCAGAATGTAATTGATTTATGAAATGAAAAATCCCTGCCTGACCTGTAAGCTCAGCAGTCATTGCTCTCAGCACTGTGCCCTTCTGCTCATTTGTGTACTTCCTTTTGTGCTGCCTGAGCCAAGGATGCCATCAGAATTGGAAGACTCAAGCCCTCTGTTGACAGACTATTTAAGATGTAGCTTTCATTGCCTCTCTGGGGTCTCAGCTTTCTCCCTGTTTCTCTTCCTATCCAGGTCACCTGAAGGACTTCAGTTTCTTTCTCATAGTTCCTAATGTCCTCATAATACTTTATTGGAAAGGCAAGATGCCATTTATACCTGTCTTTTGACACTTTAATATATTGGCTGCTCTTCTGTTTCTCTCACCTTATCCTTTCTCCCGTAGCTTGTCTTACTTAGCATGTCTCTTGCCATCTGGCCTTATCTATTTATCGATCTCTTTTATTCTATTTTTATAACCTCATGAGGTGAACAAATTTTATTTCTGCCATTTTATTTGTTTAACTTCAGCATTCTTTCATTTTTAAAGATATTTTTACTTCTCCTACCCCAGGATAATTATGTTCTTATATCACCTTAAAAAATACTGAAGTAACTGTTACATCCCAGGCACTCTTCTAGGTGTTTTATATCAAATTATCTTCACAAGAACTCTATCCCTGGTTATAGGTCAGGACACAGATAAAGAGAGGAGGTTAAGTAGCTTGCTTGAGGTCACTCAACTATTAAGGGGCAATGCTGGTATTTGAAATTAGTTCTGTTTGTACACCAAAGTCTGTGTTTCCTTTTTTTCCAGTACAACATGATACTTCCAATGCCTGCTTTTCTTTAAATGTTTAACTAGCAAAATCTAGCTCTTGGCTGCCTGTAAAAGAGCTCATTCTTTTCAGTGCCACTTTTTCAAATAACTCTGCCATTTAAGTTGCCAGAATGCAAAAGTACTACTTCAAGATTTTTGTCTACCATAGTATATTGGTTGGCTTATTCTTTTTACTAATTTCCCATCTATCTACTGCTCTGCATATGGAGCCCCTTGTGTCATCATTAAAGGTGGAGAGAAGTGTTCTTACATTGTCAAAAGTCACTAAGAGCCATCCCATAACCTAGACAATTGAATAGGCACCTCAGCCAAATAGACAACCTTTGGGAGCTTCATGCAGATTTCATCTTCTCTTTGTTTTTATGATACTATATTGAGAGCAAGTAAGTGATAAAATTATAGAACACTGCAGCAGCAGGAGAGGGATGCAATGTCCTTACTTCTTAAGTAGTTGAAGGCACCAGGAGTTTCCCCATAAAGGTACTGTCTATTGCAGTTAAGTGCCATGCCGCATCCATAATGCATTAGTTTACAGTGAGTTAATGGGCTCCATCCGTCTGAAATCTTGTATAATATTGCTGTCACATCGGACATTACTATCATTCAAGATGTGCAATATTGAACCAAAAATTAACCACAGACGCCATATTAAAACAGCTGCAGATTTAGATTTAGCTGCAGCAGGAAGAAAATGTGCTATGGAAGTTGGCCAGAAGAGCAATGGAGATATGCTGTAAAAGACGAGGAGGAGAAGGAAATTGAGGTCAAGTTGCCAAAAAGGAAAGAAATGGAAGGGTTTGTGTTCTTCATATGGTCAGTGGCAATTTTAAAAGGGCTCAAAGTCCAGGAAAAGTGTGTGGAATAAAGAATGAATTATGTTTGAATCATTTGATGAAGTTTTAAAGCAGAAGGGTCTAATCAGAACAATATTTAGAGAGATAAATGAAGCTATAAGGAAAATGCCTATAAATGTGATTAGTCACTTTTGGATTAATGTAATGAGACTACTGATTTAGGAATAAACTGCTAGAAAAACTATGGATACTGAAAGTGACCAGTGTCTGAGAAGAAAGTTCTTGTGGGCAAGGAGTCAAAACAAACCCAGACTATTACAGAGTTTGGGATCATCTTGAACATCCTTGGACTCAAAGGCTGTTCTCTGTGAGTGGACCCTCATGAGAGTAACTGTCCCCAATTTGGGGTAGAATTTTGGAGGGTTCAGTTGGTACAATTCTGTACTAGAAACGGAGGTGGCAAAATTGTTTTTCAACAGCATTTTGGATATGTGAGATGCTCACTAACTTCAGGGCTATCTGCTTTTTTGCTATTCGTTAGTTCATTTAGTCATAAGTGGGTTGGAATGTCCAGCAGTTTTACTTCCCATTTGATTTCTGTTTGGGAAATGGTAAAGGCCAATGACAGCCATGGCAGTGTCAGGTGCGTTTCTCTTTTCTCTGCGTGAGCCAGAAGATGGCTTGCTCATGCAGTAACCCACTGCTAACAGAGCAATTAGATAGTAAGCATTTCCCTCACCCTGGTGTTTGGCTGCCTAAAACCATTGTCTCTGCTGTGTTATGGTACACCTGACTTAGGAGGAGAGCTCAGGAACACAGTAGTTTCTAAATCACCAGCTGACTTCATTGGTGGGATGGAGGAAAAACTGGATATTTACCATCATAGGTCAGTCAGAATCTTCTGACCTTCACTTGTAAATTGTTTCTGCTTCCCTGGTTCAGAAATGAAGTATTGAATGATATGATTAGTAACCAGGAGTCATATTTGGCACCTTACAAGTTACTAGGGGGCATTCTAAGTCTCTCTGAGCTTGAGGGGAAAAAAACATCTGGATTGCTGAGATACAATCTTGTTTTTGTTTTTCTTCCTTGCATTAGGTTTGAACATAAAAGATTAAAAACCTAACAGGTAACTCCCTGCTGGTCTATTAGTGCTTCAGGAAACAAAACCAAACCATTTTAAATAAGCCTCCTATTGTCAAAATCTAGGAAATGATAGTGCCATTTCAAAGAGCTTTTGGCCCAAAAATATTCTGAAAAATTGGAAAAAGTTTGAAAAATCTGGAGTACCATGATGATAGCGATGAAGGTGAATGTAGCTACCATTTATGAGTGCTGTGTGTTCCCAGCACTTTATCTGTATCATCTTATTCATTCCTCCAACAGCTTTATGTCCTAAGTGGTGGTGCTAGTACTACTCACCATTTCACTGATGCAGCACTGATGATGAGGCATAGCACTGTTAACTAACTCTTCCAGGTCACACAGCAAGAACATGTTACAACTATTTCACAGACCCAGAAAGTTAACCCTGAGTCTGCACTCTTAAACAAGACTTTCCTGCTTCTGTCATATGAAATCTCATATTGGAAACTCTTATGTAACTATTTCTTCATTCTCTCTCTTAAACTTAAAAATAAATGAAAGGGAAATTTCTGAAGGTGTATTCTAATACTGTGCACAAACTAAAATTGAATAGAATACCATTTTAACTGATACATAAGTTTTCCTCACTTTGGAATGAACCAATTCTAAAAATCATATTTAGGAAATAGTGATTTGAGGGATGGCAATTAAACAATTTTTTTAACTTGTCTTTTTTAAAAAAAGATACATAGATTAGGGATGGCAATTTTATGAAGGGACTCATTACTTGTCAGGATGATTCAGTAAAGATTTCCTTCAAATGGTACACCTTGTGCATTTCAGATAGAATGTATTTCATTAAAAATCAGGGTAGACCATAATTTTAATACCATTTTGGTTCTGTATGTCAAGTCTTGCCTACATTATACTTTTATTTTAATTAAATAAAAAACTTGCATGAAATAGTGCAATATACGTTTTACAGTAAATGTATTCACTGAAACTTTCTCAATTGCAAATTTTTTATCTGCTATTTGGAGTTGTTCTGGACCTTTTTTCTCTTAATTCTTCAGGGCCATATTTTTAAAATGGTCATAGATAGTATGTGCATATAGACACACGTTTGTGTCTCTCATTACGATATATAAAACCATGGATTTCTATACCTAACCTTTGTTCTTCTACACTTAGGAATAAAAGTTTGTATGTAATTCTTTCCTAAAATATGTGTTAATTTCATAAATATTGAGCAAGAACTCTTAAATTCATGAACCGTTTTGTGTAATTTCCAAATTAAAACAAAAGTGATCCAGACACACATGAGGTTATAGTGTGTGACATATCCTAAATTCAGTGACAGTTTGAAATGCAGGATTTATGGACAGCAAGAAAGAGAATCCCATTTCCTTTCCTCAGCCTTTTCATTATGGGGAAAGAAAAGACTCCTTATCTAACAGTGATAGATATCTGTTCTGAGTTTTTTTGACCTCTAAAACAAACTAGGCTCTTTTTACTTAAAAAAGTTTTGGAATACTTTTGGAAGTTCTTTAGATAGGAATGGTGAAGTCGTCTGGCTTTCTATTCTACGTTTGATAACAAACAACAGGAAATCATTCTTTTCGTGATATATGAATTGGGGCACTGGTATAGCTTCTAAAACTTTATTGTAAAGCATGACTCTGTCTCATATCACAAAAACTTCATATATCATATGCATTTTAGGGCCTTTAAGCAAATTTTGTCATTTCAAGCACTTAGTATCTTTTCTCACTGATTTATATTAGATTGTTATTTTAGACAATGGGACTACCAAACATCAGTTTACTTTCAAGAAAACATTTGGACATAGAAACTACATTGAATTTCATATGAAATGTCCAACATTCCTCTCCAGATTAACAAATTTTATTCATTTCAATATCCAAATGATAAACACCTGAAAGTAGTTATTTGAAAAACAACCACTGCCTGGGAAAAAAAAAAGTTTGGGCTTGTTTTCCACTAAGAGGCCTGTGGTTTGTTATACTTTTTTGATAAGATAATCTTCAACATGAGGATTAAATACTTGTTTTGAGTGGAATGAATAATGAGAACAAAGGTACTCAGTCCAGAGAATAAAATAGTATTAAATGTAAAGTAAATAGATCCGACTGGTAGGGAACTAATGAAAAATATGACCAGAAAAGTAAATTTCGTCTAGATTGAAGAAGGCCAATGATGCCAAATTTGGGAATTTGACCATTTTTCTTTAGGGAATTTAATGTAGATTTTTTATTAAGAGTGTGACGTAGTTATAGCAATATTATATGAAGCTCTCAGACAGGTCATGAGGTTACTGCAGTAATCTATGGATAAAGTGATGGGGGCAGGAATGAAAGTGGTGGTGACGGTGAATAAAAAGGAGTCCTGTGCATTCGTGAGCCTGGAGGGTGTGTGATACATGTTGTTCTCTCTACCTGAGATGTTTGTTTCTCCTCTCTCTGCTTTACTGAACCCTTAACTTCAAGTCTCAGCTGAAATGTCCTTTGCAGGTAAGTTTTCCTTGATCCGCTAAGAGATCCCCCACCCCATTTAGATGCTCTCCAACACTATGCTTTATTTTGTTTTCTTTTTACCTTGCAGTGTTTGAAACACGTGTAATTATTTAGCCATTTCTAATTATATCTAAAATCTTCTCCACCAGAATTTTAAGCTCTACATGGGCAAGAACCACTTTTATTTTATTCATCACAATACCACCAGGACTCAACAGAGAAAAAGAGCCATTATTGAGCCTCTAGGGATGTGCTGAATATAGAGGAAGACAAAGCGAGTCAGGGATTGGAAAGAGTCAAATATAACTCAAGTTTTGAAACTCAGTAGGATATCAAGCAACTATAGACCCATCTTTTATATTTTACAATACATGAGTTCTATGTATTTTCCTGAGAACAGATATTGATGGGGAAGAAGTACAAAGTCATGTGGTCTCAAGAGAAGCAGGGAGAGGGGACGATTAAGTAGAAGAAACAGAAGAGAATGAGGAGACTGAAAGATTTAGCAGAAAGACTGTGTCTTCTGTAGGGGAGGGTGACTGTATTAGTCAGCCAAAGGGGTGCTGATGCAAAATACCAGAAATTGGTTGGTTTTTATAAAGGGTATTTATTTGGGGTAGGAGCTTACAGATACTAGGCCATAAAGCATAAGTTACTTCCCTCACCAATGTCTATTTGGAGCAAGATGGCTGCCGACGTCTGCAAGGGTTCAGGCTTCCTGGGTTCCTACATTCCTGGGGCTTGCTTTTCTCTGGGTTCAAAGTTCCCTTCTTTCTGGGGCTGGCTTCTCTTTCCTCTGTAAGCTTACTTCCTGAGGCTCCAACTTAAGCCTTCAGCATCAAACTCCAGCATCAAAACTCCAACATCAGAAACCCTCAACTCTCTTCTTTGCCATGCCTTTCATCTGTGAGTCCCCACCTACCAAGGGTGGGGACTCAATGCCCTAATGACGTGGCCCAATTAAACCCCAGTCATAACTCAATCAGGCCCAGATACAGATCAGATTACAAACATAATCCAATATCTATTTTTGGAATTCATAACCATATCAAACAGCTACAGTGACCTTGAATGATAGGTAAGAACCAGACTATCTTGTGGTTGGACTGGCACAAAATCACTATGAAAACTGAAAAATTATACGCAAACAACTGTGCAAAGCACCCTGTACTTGACATTCATAGACTCAGAGAATCCAAGAACCTGAAGGGAAGTCAAAGGCTGATCACTTCCCAATTCTTGATTTCTCTTTGCAATATCCAGCCAAATAGTCATCAAGCTTTGCCAGAACACCCTGAGAAAGAGAAACTTTCCCACTTGTAACAATAGCTGCTGACTCAAAAGCCAAACTGAAAAGGAGACATCTCATAAAATCACAGCTAAGTCAAGTACGTCCTTATCCACAACACTTAGTCATCTATGCTAATACTTTTCCAAGGAAAGTAGTACATTGTTCATACTACTCATTGGTACTATTAATTACTACTGATTAAACATGAATACATTTATTAGACAAGCTTCTGTGGTAAGAGCTATGTATTTTGTAGGTGCTCCCTCTTAGGGAACCAGTCAGTACCTGGGCTAGCAATCAATGCAAATTGCAGAATCATATCACGGTTTACTTAGATTGAAGAAGGCTTTTCTAAATGATGGAATACTGATTTTAAATGGTACTGAAGAATGATCTTTTTGGTCAGATAGAAAATGGCATGTCTTAATGGAGCCTAAAATACTAGCTTTACTCATCTCTTTTTGATCAAGAATTACCTTTGATTCAAAGCCTACTGTTTCAGAATTGCTTCGGCAGATTTTAGGTCCATTCTTGATTCAAAGCTAGTTTGACCTAAGCTGGAATAAGTTTTTCCTTAAGAAGAAAGGAATAATAAAAAGAACTCTTATAACTCAATGTGAAGAAAAACAACTGAATAAAATATGGCAAAAGTCTTGAATAGCCACTTCAGAAAATATATACAAATAGTGAATAAATACATGAGGAGATGTTCAATGTAATTACTTATTGGGAAAAGGCAAATTGAAATCATGATAAGATACTACTTCATGCCCACTAGAATGACTAAAATAAACAAGAACAACAAATTCTGACAGATTAAATGTTGTCCATTTACAGACCAATAAAACTCTTACCCATTACTGATGGGAATGTGAAATGAAACAAGCAAATAGGGAAACAGTTTGGGAGATTCTTTAAACAGATAAGCATAAACCTACCCTATGAACTAGCAAATCCTAAATATTTACCCAAGAAAAATGAAAATATATGTTGACAAAAGACCAATAACACAGATTTTCAGAGCAGCGTAATTTAAAATACTCAAAACCTGGAAACAATCTTTATGTCCATCAACAAGTGAATGGATAAACTAGTATATTGTATTTGAATATACAATGGAATATTAAAGAATAATAAACAAACTGATTCAGTTCTTTGTATTTCTCTTTTTCTGAATCAGGAATAGGACCAAAAAGTAACTTGAGCAAAAGAAACAAGATGCAAGAGTACAATTAATGATTCACAATTATATCATGTTCAAGAATAGGCAAAATGAATCTATGGTAATAGGAGCAGATCAGTGATTGTCTGGTGCAGAGGTGGGAGGATTAACTATAGAGCAGCACAGGTCAACTTTATTGGGTGACAGAAATTTTCAAAATATTGATTTGAATGGTAGTTGCATGGGTATATACAGTTGTCAAAACCAATTGAATTATGCATTTTTAATCTGTGCATTTTGCTGTATGAAAATTATACTCCAAAAAATCTGATTAAAAATAAAGGAGTAAGTCAATACGAATATAACAAGATTATTTTGGAGCATATTTAATTTACACAAGAGAGTTTTAGTACTGTGAAAAATGTAAATTATATGTTGCTAATTATAAATGAGAATATTACTAAAGCAGACTTAAATAGGCTTCTATATAGAAATGTTTGGTTACCAATACATTTAGTTAGGTGAAAAGTTGCATTCCAACTCAAGATACTTTATATTTCATTTTAATTTAGATTGTCCTTGTCATCTATTAATCCTAATTAATGAGAATTCATTGTAATATCAATGTTAGCGTCCTATATCCAAAAAATGATGAAAGACCTAGTAGAGTATCATGGAATTTTGTGCTGGTTGTCAATTTTCTTGGTCAAAATTCATGCCTTGTAATCTGTATTAACTTCTATTTCATTTCACCTGAAAACTGAATTTCTGACATTTGAATAAGACTTTTAAAAATTATTTCTAATAAATAGGTTGATCATAATAGGAAGTCACTTTGAGCAATTAGAAAAACTGGTCTTAAATGTTTTACTATTATAGCATTTTTTTTTCTTAAAATGTATATGAACTGCTTGTGGTTGACTTAATTTTTAATATTGGCATTTCACATTTCAATATTCTTATTTCTGTCCACTGTATTTATTTATCCTACTTTTCTACATCTATGAAGTTTCAAAGTTCTATTTGATAGAGCCCTTTAATAGTCTTATATAAAGTTTTTAACATTATGGCTTTGCTTATGCTACAGTCGTATTTAGTAAAAGTAATTAATGAAATGTTTAGCACTGGAAAGAAGTACTAAAATAATCTGGATTGTCCAAAGTTAACTATTCTCCAAGAATTATTGCACCAAAATATCATTCATAGTGAAGAAGAGGAAGAATTAAAATTCTAAGTTAATAAAATGCATTCTAATATACTGTGTATATTATGAGAAATTTTGAACTGATCATTTCATTATATTTAAGGAAGGGTTGCACTCTGAAGCATAATAACAAACAAGATCAGCCTATGAAAAAAATAAAGCTTTGTTCACTCAACTGGAACCTGGAAACCAGAATAAATTGGTGATTTTTCTCAAATCCAAGAGGATTATAGCCCCAAGATAAGGAATAGGTGTGAAATGGTGACACTAAAAAAGCTTAAAAACTCAGTGATTTATAGGGCTCAAGACAGCATTAGGAATCATAAAGACAAAGCTTCAAGGATAATGAAGAAAATGTTCAAAAATCATAGTGCGTAAACAGAGGAATGTAACTGCATTTAACTTTCTGTTTCTAAAACAAATTTTGACAGAATAAAATATACTGAAGTATATTGCAGTGTTTTAAAACAAAAGAATGTGCTCTGACTTGATAGATAAAATATGATTTTGGTCAAGACATAAGAAATATTGAAGAAAAACCCATCCTGGTATGACTTTATAAGAATAGTAGAGATGATAGGTTTCTTTATAATTAAAATAAATTATGCTGCTGGTGTGTTATCTGTTAGATTTTCAGCATTGGCGGGATTTATTGGCAAACTCAGCAAAGGGGGAGTAGTTTACACTCTTATCTGCCTGTACCCACACAGTGATGATGGTGACAGCAACAATGGGCACTCACGATTAGTAGGCACTCTACTAGGTGCTTTACATAAAGTAATACAGCAGATGAGTGAGATATACTCCTCATTTTAAAGACTTGAACAGGTTAAATAGGTTGATCACCAAGTTTTGGCATTTAATGGTAGTATTGGTAGCACAACATTGTGAACATAATTAACAGCACTGAATTACATGTTTGAATGTGGTTATAAGAGGAAATTTTAGGTTTATATGTGTTACTAGAATAAAAGTTAAACAAATACAGAGAACCCTATTTTAAATGATGGAATATATTAATAGTTACTTGTACAGTTATAAAGTGTTCTTTCGTGAATTATAACAAATGTATCACTCAAAGTGTTAATAACAGAG
Source organism: Dasypus novemcinctus (assembly GCF_030445035.2). NCBI lineage: Eukaryota > Metazoa > Chordata > Mammalia > Cingulata > Dasypodidae > Dasypus > Dasypus novemcinctus. The sequence goes on along the minus strand of NC_080678.1, from coordinate 75,974,341 downwards.
TGGTTTATGAGAACTCTATTTTATACATGATTTTTCTGTAAATCTACAACTTCTCCAAAAATCATGAAAAGAATGAAGTTAAATAATTGGCACAAGGCCAGATAAATGATAAAAGGCAGAACTGAGACTGAAACACAGTTTGATGCCTATTCTGAAGCCTGTGCTGCTTCTACTTGATGATGCTAAATAGTTAAAGTCCAAGATAAAATCCTTTTTTCCATTAAGATCATGAAGAGGGAGAAAAGACAGAAAGAGGCAAGTAATGAAAATACTCAGAAATGTAAATAAACATGCATGAAGTGAAGAAGAAAGAAAGGAAGGAAAGGAAACAACTGGACTCTTGGCACAATTAATAGATATATCCTTTCCATTTGATTTGAGGGCATTTGCTTGCCTTGCACACTGAAACTTCTTGAGACTTTATTTTTATTACCTACAATGAAGCACTATCAGTAGGAAGGAATAAGCATTTAGAGGATGGATTTGTACCCTATTCTCTAAGTCTCTTTTCAGGTAGAATTCAAATATTATGTAGGACTTTATTTGAAATATTTCTGTCTGGAACCAAAGAACAGATAAGACTTTGGCTTTCTAAAATTCTATTCTTATATTTTGTGCAAATAATGTCTTTATGTAGACAGATTTTCTGGTTGTATTTATTAGATATTACAGGTCACTCATCTGTAAAAAATACCTCTTTGATCCATTTTTGCTTTTTGTTATATTTTATGTAAATATAAATAGGCACTAAAATTACCCTATTAGAAGAAGAATTTTGTTTTGTTTTTTATTTATTTGTTTCAAGCATAAATCTTTTGTGTGACATGAGGAGGACCAATTGGTTTCTGGCTCCCAATTTCCTCACTGAACTAAAATATATTACCATGGATGTCTTGGAAGGGAAAAATAATTGCTTAAAAACTGCTAAATACATAAAGAAACTGATGTTTGTGTGCAGGAAATACACAGATGTCTTCCTAAGAGATGGTATTATAAAACCAAGAAAGCAATTCCAAAAGCCATGACTGCTTATAAAGTTTCGTGTATGCTTGAATCTATTATGTACTTACCACATCTGATTGTTACTATTGCTCAGGGCTTCTAAACTTCACATAATTCAGAGTACCTATCTTTTCTGTGTGTTTAAAGATGTGCTTGTCCATGGGAGGATCTATACTTGTTACAGGTTAGAATGATTTTGGAATTCATATACTGCTACTCAATACAGGTATGGAACTAGCCTTGACTCCCAATCCCAGTTTTAGTCTCAACGTGTTTAGTAATAATTATGTCCTGAGAGAAATCTTTTAGTTGGGTCACTTTTTTATTTTATTTTTTTATATGCCTTTAATATATATATATATATTTTTTCTTCTTTATTTTCTTTTAAATATTACATTCAAAAAATATGAGGAACCCATAGACCCCCACCTCACCCCCCCCCCCATCAACAAACTCTTCCATCATTGTGGCACATCCACTGCACCCAGTGAATACATTCTGGAGAACCTCTGCAGCACATGGACAGTGGTCCAAATTGTACTCCACACTCTCCTCCAGTCCAGCCAGTGGGCCGTGACAGGACACACAACGTCCAACGTCCATCCCTGCAGCACCACCTAGGACAACTCCAAATCCTGAAAATACCCCCACACCATATCTCTTTTTCCCTCTCCCGACTATCAGCAGCCACCATGGCCACCCTCTCCACATCACTACTACAGTTTTTTCCCTTACTAATCACAATATTTCCCCAGCAGAACACCAGTAAGTCCACTCTAATCCATACTCTATTCCTCCATCTTGGCCAGTCCCCCTCTACATCAAGAGGGGGTTTAGATTCCACATGGATGATGGATGCAGTTCTCCTTCTTGCAGCTGTAGGCACTCTTGGCTCCCTGGTGTGGTGGTTGAAGTTGGGTCACTTTTGTTACCCTATCTATATATAGTAATCCTGAGATTGAAAACTTTTTATGTTATTTCTATAAGGTGTTTCTGATAGGGGTTATACAGCAACCTGATGTCATCTATGATATGGCAATATAGGTCTCCAAGGTAGTGACCCTTATGAGTGTTGTGAAAGGCGGTTTTCCCTCTCTAGTGTGAGACAGAAAGCTCATGTGAAAAACTTAACTAGCCAATAAACATACAATATGTTCAACTCACCAGGAATCAAATAAACTTGAATTATATCAATTTTGATCTATCAAATTGGAAGATATTTAAAAATTGCTATATTCTAGGTATCGTGAAATAAGCAGTTTCATAACTACTAGGAGTAGTTATAATACAAATTACCAGGAAAACATTTTGGTGCTATGGATCAAAAATGCTAAACTTTTGGTACAGCAATTTGGCATTTAGGAATATATCCTAAGGAGATAATAATCATGGATACAATCAAGGTTTTATGGAGAAATCTGCTTTAAGCATTCTTCCCCAACTTTTAAATTTTATACATTATCCAAATGTTCATCAATAGCATAATTAAATTATTGCACATTCATTTGATGGAACAATATGAAGTCATTAAAACTCATGTTTTGAAGAAGTTTTAATGACATGAGAAGTGCACACAATGTAACAATAAATTATAAAAGAAATAAAATTGATATACAGTATGATTCCATTATGTAAATATAAATGCCTGTACATTGACATAAGAATGTTTTCTGTGGTTTTATTTTCCTACTGAAATTATATTTCCTTTACATTTTGTTATTCATGTTAGTATTTTTCAAAAATTGTGCAATGAGCATTTTTGCTTTTACAAAATCAGAAAACAAAGCAATAGTCAGTTAAAAGAAATAATAAACGTTAAATAAAATGTAATCTCTATTAAAGTGTACATTTCGATATGCTATATATATCATATTTATTTAGATGTTTTCTAAAACAGTTCCCAAAATTCATTACTTTGCCTTAGGCCTCTTGCTTTTGTTTCTGAAAAGGCTTGACATTTAAAAAATCTAGCAGAATCTATAGTCAACAACACACTAATCTTATTTGCTGACAATAGAGATGATACTGTGATCTTATATAATTCCAGTATATCCTGAAGAATTATTGGCAAGTTTTGTGGAAGCAGATTGGCTCTTTCAGCCTCAGCAGTCATGGGACAAAGAATTGCCTCTAGGTGGTAACTTGATTGTAAGGGTATACCTTTCCATGCTTTTAGTGTAAGCTTGTCCTTTCATACACAAGAGGCAAAAAAAAAAAAAAAAAAATTCAGTAGCTATTAAAAAATCCATTCATTAAATGGCATTCTTAAATGTTTGAAACACATTGAATCATAGATTTCATTACTATTCAGTAGTGCATTAGCTTCTTCCCATCTAAGACTCTATTAACTACTCATTATTGCAGAATTGAATTTTTTAAGGGGGTACATTCCATCTTAATCAGAATTTCATATGTTAGGAACATATTCTATTTAATGTTCCTTAAATGGTACTGTTTGCAAGTGTTGCATAAAATTAATGATGATTCAAATCTACTAAAGGGATTACTTTACTTTTTATCACCAGTACATTTATCTTATTTTATGGTTTACCTCAGAATATTCCCAAGACTTTATTCTTATGTTCTTAATTTTATGATCTTAATAAGTTTTTGAAATTTACAGTTTCTTATTTTTTTTTTTCTGGAAAAATGACTTTTAATGACTGACATAGACCTGCCTCATATGGTTGTATAATTTGTATGTTTGGAGTGTGAGAATATAAGTGGGGATGAAATCCTGCAGCACTGATGAAAATGTGCCATTTTATAATTCGGCTAAGCCAGAGGGGGTAGTTTTGTATTTATTTTTTGCATCATCATATAAGTGTTCTATGTATACTAGTAGAGGTCTTGGTTTTATAGTAGACATTAAGTGTTAACAAATGGAAAGACATGGTTCGTGTCAAGGGTAATATATGTGTGTATGTGCATGAACACATGAGCAAAAAGTGTGCATTTCTAGGAAAATTATCCCTATTGTTTGTTGCCTTATTACAAAACTATCAATTATTCTTATGAATTGTCGATTACGTGCTCATAGTAGTGCCAGGTTATATGTTATGCCCAAAGCTTCTTATTGCTTTTGGAACTCATAATTACAAAATTACAACATACATAAATGTGTGGTAGGCCACCTACTCCATATACAAAATTGTATATTGTTAGTTGTATTTCCTAGAGTTTGTAATAGGGAATGAATCTGGGGTTGAGTAGGAAAATCTCCTAAGCATGTCTTGGAAGAACTAACTAGCTTTGTTTGGGATAGGGAATGAGCACAGAGGTGTGGAGATGAGAGTGCACTGGCTGACACATGATGTTCTACTTCTCATAGTAAGTTTTGTAAGAACATGATCCACCAGTCAGTGATCCTTTCTAACTTATTATGGATTTGTTTTTTTGTAGTGGTTGAGAAAGGGCCGTTTGATTGTCAATTTCAGATCTTACTATTGTCCCTGAAAATCAAGTGTATATCCCATTAGGTTTATAACATTTAAACTGACCTAAATCAAGCTATGTTAAAAAGCTTCTTTGAGTCTGATAGCTTAATTTTAGCAATATTTTTTGTATAATCTGAAAACTTTTTTCCTGAAAAAAAAAAATTGCATGGTTTAGTTAACCTAGCTGCATGTTAATTCTTTAAGATGATTAAAAACAAAAACAAAAACAAACCAAAAAAACCACTACAGGACATTTTCTTTTTTGTTTTTTAAAGAATAATGACATCCAAACAAATTTATTTTCCATTGCATTACACAAAGGGTCTTTATTGCTTACTAACAGTTAGATGATGCTAAAACTTTGTACATCAAAAGTGGGAGTAAGACATTCTTTACATTAAAGGCTAATTTAATTGGCTAAAATATGATTTAAAATGATTTGTTCACTAAATTCAAATAAGAATATAGTTTGACACAGTTTCTAAATATAATAGAATTATTTTCCTTTACTGATGGTAATGATTAAAATAGCTAATGTTTATTGGTCTTACTGTGTGCCAGATGTTTCACTGTTTCTCACAATGTCGAGGAATAAGAAGCATAACCTTGCAAAATATCTAATAAGTCACTCCTGCCCCTGCTTCTGTGGATCAGCCTGTGAGGGAATGGCCTTGCAGGAGAATATCAGATAAATAACTCCTGCCCCTGTTTCTGTAAATCAGCCTGTGAAAACATAGACTAGGAGAAAGTTATCAAACAAGTGAGTGACTTCACCACCCGCTTCTTTAAATCAGCCTGCAAACTTGCAGCTGCATTCTACCTCTGTAACCCCCCTGCTTGCAAAATTTCGCCTAGCAACGTATTAGCCAGTGAACAAAAGTTATGCTGATCCCACCTGAAATCCTATATAAACCTATGAAAACTGAAAAACGGGGCTCAGAATTTGGAGATTGACTCTCCTCTGGGCCCACGTGTAATAAAACTGTTCATCCACCTTTCTGGAGTGCCAGTTGTGAGTTTTCTATGTTTCAGAACTCCTGGCTTTGCTGTAACATTTGGTTTCCTGACCAGGAAACCCAACCAAGCTGGCCCTTTGAGCCTCCAGTGTGGTGTGCATGGCTGGTGGAGATCTCCACACCAACAAGGTGGCACCACCTGTCCCCTTGATGGGGCCTTCTTTGGGGAAAGGATCCCTGTGGGCCACGTCCTCCACCGCAGCCTGGCTTGGTGGAGAGGTGGATTGAACAACATCAGGAGACATCAGAAAGTTAAAGCCCCAGGGTTCTGAGTCCCAGTCAGGCCCATCTCCGGACGGAAGGGGAGACTGATCACCTCCCAAAATCTCGAGCTTTGAGATTACAGGATAAGGTAGTCCCTTGGGTGGGACTGTGTAACATCTGAATGAGTGAATGAATGGGGCTGCAGAGGCTTGCCTCAGCTGATCCAGTCTGTGGCTCCACAGCCTGTGCTATGGAGTCCGAGTGGGCCCCAGCCTGTACTCTGTGGCTACATCGTATGGCATAATGGCTAATCCAGACTCTACACAGATGCCTTAACTAAGATGAGCCTAAGTTCTTGTAAGAGATGCAGACAGGTGGGCATCTGAGTAGCCTCGTGAGGGGCCCCCCTCTTTTGTTTGTCCTGCAACACCGGTTCAGGGATGGGATCATCACAGTCCAAACACACAGTCTTAGAGTGTATGTTAGAAAAATTCAAGAAAGGATTTTCCAGAGATTATGGTATCTGTATGTCCCCTGGAATTCTCCAGACCTTATGTGAGTTGGAATGACCCATGTTTGGTGTAGACTGGCCCTCAAAAGGAACCCTAGATGTAACCAAGGTTCATGCAGTTTGACAGGCAGATACTGGAAGCCCCTGGCCACCCTGATCAGTTTCCCTACTTCAATACAAAAACTGCCCAAACCCTGCCCCCTTAGGTTAGATTCTGTGTTGAAAGGCAGGGTCAGAGCAGGGTCCTAGTAGCTTAGATGGCCAGATCTCTGTAGGAGAAATAAAAGCGCCCAAGAGCACCCTGTGCACAGCCGACAAGGCATAGCTTGTCAGTTGCCGACACGCTGTCTCTAAGGCAACCACACAGCTGAATGGAATGGCCGCTGACCACGAGGTCTGACAGAATGGCAACCAAGCCCTGTCCAGCTACACCATGTCTTCTTCCTCCTCTCTGAGCCCCTTTCCCTTTGTTTAATCCCCACCAATCAAGCAGTATGGCGTGAAAAAACTCAGCCTATGTGATCAACCTAACCGTCCCCCATAGCTTACCCATCTCCTTGTTTGGGCATATATTTGCCCCTGCCAATCAAATACCGCCTAGCCCCCCTTCCCATAGCCCTGAACTATAAATTGCTGTTCCTACTTAATAAAGTTAGACTTAGTCCAGAACCCTGTCTCTGGAGTGTGCATAGTCTCTGTATCCGTCCTCACTCCCCCCCCCTCCCCCAGGGCCAACTAGTTCAAGCCCGCCGGCCCGGGGGACGCCTCAGTCCGGTGGAAAACGGTAGCAGTGTCGACTTGTGATATCAAACAGTAGCAGTGTCAAATTGCGACAGATCTCAAAAGCCTATTATTCTACAAGGACCTTCGGAGGAAGACACTTTACCCCCCCCCACCCCCAGCCCCCATATGTTCCAGTCGTTCCAAGGCATCTCCCTGCCCTAGAGCCTCCACATGCAGATTTCTCAGAGCCTCCTCCACCTTCAGTTTCCTGGCACCCATCAGCCTCCCCCAAGGGGGGATCCTGAGACCCCTTTGGCAAGAAAACTTGGTCTGCACAGCCTGTACTTCAGATGCCCCTCCGTGAAACACAGAGCCCAGCCCAGATCTGTGCAGACGGGACTGTCCAACCCGGGAGGCCAATCCTGTTTTATCAGCCTTTCACAACTGCAGATCTTTTAAACTGGAAGCACCACACCCCTTCATATTCAGAAAAGCCTCAGGCTCTTATCCACCTCATGGAGTCCATTTTCCAAACCCACCGCCCTACTTGGGATGATTGCCGCCAACTCCTCCTAACCCTGTTCAATACCGAGGAGACACAGGATCCACAGAGGCCAGAATGTGGATGTGAGAAGAGGCCCCCTCGGGTGTCTTAGAGCCAGAGGAAGGGGCCCAAGAGGTGGCACCGAAAGCCCAGCGGGCCTGGGACTTTAACACAGATCAGGGGAGGCTGCCCTTCAGCGGTAGGGAGAAGCCCTCCTCAGAGGGTACGGGAAGGAGCGAGGCGGCGCACAGACATGTCCACAATGGCTTCTGTCACTCAAAAGCCTGAAAAACCTCCAGAAAGTTTTTATAAGCAACTTTACAAAGCCTTTAAGGTTTACACCCCCTTTGACCCAGAAACCCCAGAAAGCCAGACAAAGGTCAACGTAGCTTTCGTCTCCAGGGGCCACAGGACATCAAACAAAAACTCATAAAAACTGCTGAGGGGAAAACAAAAAGCAAATGAAACAGCAGTTCTCCCTGTTAATAGCAGCCTTAAAAATCTAGACCCAACCAATCGAGAAAGCCCACCCCAAAAAGGGGGGAACACTTCACCCTGAAAATCTCTGCTGCTACCGCCCGGGGCTGCCTGGTTTACGTGTCCAGATTTAAAGGACTCAGTTCACTTAGACTCAGCTCCCGCAGAATTTAAACAAAAAAACTCCCCCACCTCTTTTCCTAAATCCTGCCACTTTCCTGCTGATTGAAAGATTCCTCTTGGGTGCAACTTCGTAAAAATGACAAGAAGGTGTATAGTGGCTGCCCCAGCCTCCAGGACAGGCCATTTCCTTGTCCAGATCAAACGCTGTTCACAAACAGCAGCGGTTTTGTCAGAAATGAGAAGAAGCTTACTAAGTGTGCAGTCGCCGCACCTAAATAAGCAGTGAAGACGGCTCCCCTACCTAGGGGGTGGTCTGCACAGCAAGTCAACTCTGGACACTGATTCAAACCCTACAACTGGCCACTGGGCAAACGGCGAACATCTGCACTAACTCTGAGTATGCACTCACTGCTGTACATATCCATGGAGCAATTTATAAGGAGAAGGGACTCCTAACTGCAGGGGGAAAAAAAAAAAAAGGAAAATCCTTCAACTAATGAAGTAATGAAGGCGGTCTGGAGGCCATGCAGGGTGGCTGTCATGCACTTTCGGGAGCATCAGAGGAAAACGGACGCAGTTGCTGGGGCAGCGGCTCGACAGGCAACCAAGGGGGCCCTCAAGCTGCAGCCCCACCACTGGTGCCTCACCTGCCCCTTTTAAAACAATGCATTGAAAGACTGAACTGTACCCAGGGAATGCAGGAGTAGGCAAGGAAGGGGAGGGACACCAGACCCCAGAAGGGGGCTGGCTACTCCCAGATGGCCGGGTCTTCATCCCAGAGGGCGCTGCCTACACCCTTGCTCAACAATGCCACCAGCTCACCCAATTGAAAAAAAAAAAACTGCTTTAAAGGCCCTGCTCAGAAAATATTGCTACACTGCCCGGATGACCTGGGCATCTGTACCACTGTTGGCAGCAGGTGTCAGACCTGTGCTGAAAGCAACCCCTCCCAGGATCTCCAGGCCTCGGCCAGCATCCAACACACAGAAACTGCCCCTTTTAAAAACTTAACAATGGACTTTGCAGAAGTGAAACCAAGTCAAAGGTATAGGTGCTTATTAGTAATAATGTGCACCTCCTCGGGCTGGGTCAAGACTTTTCCCACCCACATTGAAAAACAAAAAGTAACTAAAGCTTCGCTTTGAAAAATAGTTCCCCAGCACAAGATACCTTTATCCATAAGCAGCAATAATGGCCCAGCTCTCGTGTCAGCTGTTGTCCAAGAGCTAGCAAAATCTTAGGAATTAAGTAAAAACTCCACACAGCATATAGGCCCCCAAACTCAAGGAAAGTAAAACTCATAAGTCAAATCCTCAAAACCACCCTAGGTCTTTAAAAAAAATAAAAAATAAAAAACTGACCTCCCATGAGTAAATCTACTCCCATTAGCCCTCCTTAAAGTCAGACTGCACCCCCAGACCCTCAGGCTTTTTACCTTTTGAAGATCTGTTTAAACAACCACCCCCAATTATTCAAGCCTTCAAGGAAAATCTCAGGCTCCTAGGGAAAACTGGCCAGGGTTCTATCCTCCAGCTTTAAAAAACCTTAACCCAAATACACAAAACTGTCCTGTCTTGGGATCCCATCCATTAGGAAATCTAATTTGGGTGAAGAAAAAACACAAAAAACCTGAATTAATAATAATAACAAAAAGTAGTTTTATAATGGGAAAACTTGTTGGCAGCCAGCCTCCCCTGCCAACTTGTTTCTAAAAGACTGTTTCTAGTATTGCATGCCACTAGGTAAATAAAAGTAAAAAAAGGTTATAATTGCAAATAACCAAACTGAATGATTATTTTAACAAGTTTACTTAGTGTTAATGATAATTGTATGTTGTAAGAGGTTTGCTTTGAGACAGTTTACAAAATCATTTTGGTAACTTGCGTATGCAAGGTATATAGAATGTGTTTTTATTATTATGGAAACAGAAAATAATTTTGTCCTAAAATAAAATAATTGATTATTAAGAAAGAGTAAAATGTGGGAAAAAACCTGAATGAATACAGAGAGTGCAGAAGGTTTGTGAAAAAAGGAATTTTTTATGGTTAAAGTTAAGTAAGATTTGATGGGTCTATCTAAAAATTTTAAAAGCGTTAGCGTCAAATAGTATACTGAGGCAAAGTTAAGATTTTATTCTTTCTCTGTTAGTGTGACAAAGTTTCTTCAGTCATTAGTCTGTTTTAGTAAAAGTTTATAAAGTTTTCTCCTGTATAATCAGTATACAAAGAAAGTCTATTTTATCAAAATAGCTTCTTGTACTTTAACCTTATCATTTCCTTGCTTTTCTAAAAAAAAACAAGTCTCATCTCTTTTTAAGGAACATAATGTTCAAACCTGCTTTCTCAAAATCAGATCCTGAAAAACATCTTTTTTTTTCAAACTATTGTAAAAGATTTGTTCTATTCCTTTAATATGTTATAAGTTGAATGGGAAGTGTTTAAAACTGTTCTAAAATTAAAAAGATTATTTAACCCTCTGTTAATTAAAGTTGTATGAGTAAAAAGGTCATATGAATACTTAAAAAGTATATAAAATTCCCAGAAATCTACCAATGTTTCAGCATAATATTAGACAAAAGTACAATGTCATTAATCATAATTGTAATTATTTAATAGTATGTGTCACAAAAACTGAAAAAGAACCCCTCCAGCCTCCAGGATGGGCCCACATACTGTTGTCCTTGTAACCCCCACTGCTCTCAAAGTTTCAGGTAATGGCCCTTGGATTCATCATACTAGAGTTAAAAGGGCACACTCCAACAAGAAACAAAACAACTGGACAACTCACCCCGTACCTGATTGTCCCTTGAAAATCCAAATTGCCCGGAGCCACCAAGAATGGCCATCACCTGAATAGATTGGCTCCTATTTCCTTTGGCTCCTACTCCTCTTTGAACTGCTTGGCTTGCTGTTTGGGACTGGACTGGCAGCTACAGCTCCCAGAGACTGGAGTGTAGCTGAAAGGACACTCATCTTAATAGTGTACTCGTGTCTTGCAGAATGCTCTACTACCTTAAGTTGTTTTCTCACGTAGCATAAGTGACACCCTACAAAAAGTTTATAGGGGTGTCTAAGGGGGGATTGTTGAGAAATAAAAAGCATAACCTTGCATAATATCTAACAAGTCACTCCTGCCCTACTTCTGTGGATCGGCCTGTGAGGGCATGGTCTTGCAGGAGAATATTAAATAAATAACTCCTGCCCCTGTTTCTGTAAATCAGCCTGTGAAAACATGGACTAGGAGAAAGATATCAAACGAGTGACTTCACCCCCTGCTTCTGTAAATCAGCCTGCAAACTTGCAGCTGCATTCTACCTCTGTAACCCTCTGCTTGCAAAATTTCACGTAGCAACATGTTAGCCAGTGAACAAAAGTTATGCTGATCCCACCTGAAATCCTATATAAACCTATGAAAACTGGAAAATGGGGTTCAGGATTTGGAGATTGACTCTCATCTGGGCCCGTGTGTAATAAAACTGTTCATCCACATTTCTGGAGTGCTAGTTGTGAGTTTCTATGGTTCAGAACTCCTGGCTTTGCTATAACAACAACAGCACTACAGAGTAAGAATATTATCTGTGATAGATTGAATTGGGTTCCCTTATTTGAACATATTCTTTGTCCACATTCTGGTGGGTGTGGATCCATGCTAAATAGGATCTCTTGAAGCTATTACTTCAATTAAGGTGTGGCCCAACTGAATCAGGATAGGGTTTAATCCAGAGTACTGGAATCCTTTTTAAGCACACAGAGAGAGAAAGCCAAAGGGAGAAGTCAAAGGGAGAAGTCAACAGAACCCAGAAGAAAAAAGATGATCTGCCACATGTGCATTGCCATGAGACAGAAGAGCCAAGGACCAAGGATTGTTGGCAGCTAGACCCTGAATGCTGCACTCTTTGGGACAAAGCATCACCTTGCCTTGATTTTGGACTTCTCCTAGCCTTAATACTGTGAGCCAATCAATTTCTTTTGTTAAGCCAACCCATTTTATGTTGTTCATTTTAGGAGCTAGGAAACTAATACATTACCCCTACTTCACAAGCGAGGAAACTGAGGTATAGGGATTTTTAAAAACTTGTCAAATTTCAGAGATGAAAGACTTAAATCTTGAGTCCTTACCACAAATACACACTTACTTTACTGAGCTATAAATAAGTTTATGCTACTACCCAGATGTACATAATGTCTGCAAAGCAATCCACAGGTTTTAGAAACTGCCCAGCACCAGAACTGCATTATAACCATAAGAAGGCACATTTCATGAAATCAATATCTTCATTTAGCATAAAAAAGATTTGGAAAGTGAAAGTACTATTCTACCCTCCCATATCGTGCATGCTTTGAGCCATAAATAGCCACTGACAGAGCAAGTAAGGGAGAGAGAAGATGGAAGGGAGAGAGAATCAATTTTGTGAAGGGATTTGCTCTCATTTTGCTTTGGAAGGTTAACCAGTAATCCTTCTCTCTATCGGGAAGTCACTAAGAGATTTTTGGTGCTTTATCTATTAGACAAAAAATAGCTTTTAAAAATAGTCCAGAGAAGACAAGTGCATAATTTAGGGAATTGTTTGCCCCCACCCACAACTCTCAGCTGTCTCTGGTGTGCCACTTAAAATACAGCAGCCAGTGGATAGTATCAGGGAGTTTGAGGATGGAAGAATTTGCTTATTTGCTTTGATTCAAGAGGTAGAACGTAGCAATTTTATTGTAGAATTCACCCTGTCTTATTACTTTTTAAAAGAATGCTTGTTTTAGAACACTTTTAGATTTACAGAAAAGTTATGAAGATAGCACAGAGCTTTCCATATTGTCCCTACCTAATTTCCCCTTTATTAACACCTTAAATTAGTATGGTGCATTTGTCACAATTAATTAATATTGTATAGATTATTATCAACTAAAGTCCACATTATATTCAGATTTCCTTAGCCTTTACCTAATGTCCTTTTTCTGTTGCATGAACCCATCTAAGATACTACATTACATTTAGTTACCATGTCTCACTGTAGGCAACTCTTGGCCATGACTACTTCTCAATCTGTCCTGCCATGAACCCATCTAAGATACTACATTACATTTAGTTACCATGTCTTCTTCTAGGCAACTTGGCCATGACTACTTCTCAATCTATTCTGGTTTTTGATGACCTGGACAAATTTGTGGAGTACTGGACAGATATTTAGTAAAATGTACCTCTATTAATATATTTCTGATATTTTTTCATGATTAGACTGGGATGATGTGTTTTGGGAAGGAGGATCACAGAAGTGGAGTGCCACTTTCATTCCATCGTATTAAGGGTATATATTATCAACATGCCTTTTCACTGTTGATATTGAACTTGATCACCTGGCTGAGGTAGTATGTGTCATATTACATGGTTGTTTGAAATTTTATTTAATTACACATAATGATCTCTCCATTTTAAAATCATTAAAATTTAATTTTAAACATTATTCATCCAAGCAGCAGCAGAATTAAGACTAGCAGTCAAGTGCACAGTTTAAAATAAGAGATGGCATTGCATATTTGGGAAAATGATAGGAGGAAGAATTACACAACAAAAAAAGCAGCTAAAAGGGGTAAAATTTTAGGTTTTGTATATATATACGTGTGTATGTGTCACTGAAATTTTATCATTTGAAAATATAATTTTTCTGTTAAATGTATTTTGAAGCACAGGTTTAACATTAGGCAGGATTAAAATCTGAGATTCGGTTTTAACTTACTTGACTGCTAGATCTATGAGGGGTAAAGCTCAGGAATCACAAAGTCGGTTTGGGCTGATGTTCTGTACCTTTTCTGCATTTGGTCCTCACCTTTCCCTCATACTTCCGTATTGCCTTAGCACTTTTAGGGAGGGCTCATGAACTTCTGTAAGAGAAGAAGACCAAGTGCAGGCCAAAGGACTAATTGGTGATTCTGTCTTATGTTGGTCATCAAAGATGCCACTTTCTCGGAAGTGCATCATGAGTCACCTGACAGACACACTTAATACATTAGAATAATGTTGAAGATCTCTAAGTACAACCTCTAGTCTAAAGAGAATATGCTACTGTCAGGCTGGGCATGCTCCTCAGGGAACAGGAATCCTCCCTCTTTTCATGACAAGTTACCATTTCAGTCAGCTGATAAACAGTTTGTCCATTTTCTTACCTTCTCCAAAGATAGTATCTTTGTGCCAGTTTTAAAAATATATATAATTTTAAGGTATGAGAAATAATACAGAGGAATTTATGCAAAATACAATGCTTTCAATTTTTTCTTCAGTAACTAAGAAATCTAGGTTGACTGGAAGAGAAAAAAAAATTGCTGTTCTCCTTTAATGTAGAATTTTCATACCTTATTTAAGTCTAAAGTGAGGGCAGAACTTTTACTGATTCCCAAAACAATTTGAGAAAGCCTTTTTTCCCCTATGAATTTGCTATGGATAAAAATTAATGTCTGTACACTGATAAATATTCTCAGAGAATGAATCCTTGAAAATTGGGAAACTTCACTTTCTAGCACAAATTCCACTCAGATTCCTCTTTTTCTTTTGCCACCTGCCTTCTCAAATAATACCATCTCAACTTGCTCCTTCTCAATGATATAGTCTTGTCCTCTTTCTATGTTTAGACCTATTTTCTAGATACCATATCTTACCATAAAAAAAGACTAAATATCCTTTTGGAGGAAACTTCCTGGTTGGGGCAACCCAATATGCTTCTTTACTGTAACCATAAAATGAGGTTACTGACAATTCATTTGACACCCAGTCCTTCCTGTTCAGTTCTCACACCTCTTGAACATTTTTAAATACCCTTCATTTACTTACTTCAATTTGGAAAGTAATGGACATGGGAAGAAGACTCAGAACATATGATTTTATTAGAGACTCAGTATCATGGTGATATTTCCTATTTCATAGACAAATAACTGAAGTTTAAAGATGTAAATGATTTCCTAACATAACATAGCTCACACCTGGCAAAGGTGGAGTTCAAAGCTTGGTCTTTTTTTGCCTCAAACCTCTTGTTCTTTCCATGATATCATCCAGCATCTCAGTGAATACCCTGTTCCATGGGGTCATCAGCCACTAGATTTTTAGAGCAAATACCAAGTACCACCTTATGATTTATTTTAAGCATCCTACATAAAATTATCTTGCTTCAACTGCAGAGTACGATGTGGTTTGGGCAAGGAGAATCATGTGTGGTTCTCACTGCTATGGATTAAATCTGCTGGACTTCACAGAAGACAGAATTTCAAATAACCTCTTTCATTCTTCCATTTGTTCGTTCGTTCATTTATTCAGCAATTATCTACTGAATGCATGCTTTATGCCAGACCCTGGGAATAGATCAGTGGGGGAAAAAAGCAAAATTTCCTACCCTTATAGGATCCCTTAGTGGGGAAGGCAGATAACAAGCAAACAAATATCTTGTATGGCAGTAATTGCTCTGGAGAACAATAAAAGAGGGAAAAAGATAATTTTAAATAGGGCCTCTTTAAAATAAAGGCTTATTAATGGGAACATCTGAGTAAGGACTGGGAGCACATAAGGCAATAAGCCATGTAAACATTGGGTAAGAGTTTTCTTAGGCAGAAGGAACAGCAAGTACAGAGTCTCCAAGGCAGGAGCTTGCCTGTAATGAGCCACAGGGAAACTTGTGGGTGATGATGTCAGTAAAAAAATATAAATCACATTCTTTAAGGGCTTGACCACTGTAATTTTAATGACTTTGGTTTTCATATTGAGGGAAATTGAGGAGCCATTAGAAAGTTTTGAGCAGAAAAATGATGTTATCTGACTTATGGACTATTACTCTGGTTGCTTCTTTGAGATGGGGTAAGGGTGGAAGGGGAACCTGCAATAAACCAGGCCAGGAATGATGGTGGCTTGAACCAGGGTAATAGTAGTAGAAGGAGTTGATGAGAGGACATCAGGCTCTGGTTATATTTAGAAGGTGGAGTTAACAGGATATGGTGATGGTTTGGATGTGGGTTTGTGAGAGAAGGAGAAACATTAAGGATGACTCCAGAGATAGAAGTTTTCTATCCACCATAGATCCTACCCCATCCTTTTCCTTATAATTTAGGTCTCAAATTTTCTACTCTGAAGAGAGGCTTGCAAAGTGAAATGAAACTTCCAATAACTTTCAGAATGTCAGAAGTAGAATATGTTCATAATATTTGGATTCAATAAAATGTCTTCTGCTTTTCTCTTGTAGGCATTTATGAATGATGAAATTATATCTCCATGTTACATATTATCTGAGAAATGATAATTCCAATTAGCAATTAGTGCTATGCCCTAAGACTTTTTGAAGTTCATAACTACTTCTGTTTTGCTGTAGGGTTGTGAATGTGGCAGATTGAAAAATCCATCAGACTTAGCTTGTATTTTCCACAGAACATCTGGTCTGACAGCTAGATCTGCAGTCAAGCATATAAATCAAAATGGAGCTGACTTGAAAGTGATATGGAAATGCAGAAATGCCCCATGATTTTTGCAGAAGATTTGTGATCATTTTTATGTTAATATAATAGAACTAAAAATGAGCAGCTATATTTTAAATTTTTAAACATTTCCATTATGAAAATGGTTTTATTGTAATCACTTTACTGAAAAGTAAAGTTATCTGCACAGAGGGGACTGCGAGCTTGCAGAGAGCAAGAGATATGTTCAGGGAGTCTACTGAGGTGAATAAAAAGATTTCCAAATAGCTATACGGATCAACTTACACACATGACTTGAAGAAAGTTATGAAAGGAAATAACTATAAACTCAGTGTAGACTAGCCTTGTAACAGAATCTGTTGGTTCTGGTTTGAGACTTTGCCAACTCATGTTTGGAGAAGTGCAGACATGAAGGAGATATTCAAGTTAGGGGACTCAAAAATGGCTTTGGTATAAGAAGACAGGACTAAGAAAAACAGTAGTTTGTAAATATTGACAAAATGGCTTATACTTGAGTTTTGGGCTAGATGGAGAGAAAAGGGAGGGTAAGAAAAGAAAAGTGGTGTTAGAAATTAGGAAAGGATAAAGAAATTAGAGAACTCAATGAAGGAAAAGTAGGTTCAACTACATGAAGAGCTGAAGACATGGAATGCAGGGCATTGGGCCAAATAAGGTTGTAGAATGTTACACTTAGGAGTAACTGTAGATATCATCTACTCAAGCCACTTCATTTTCTAGCTGATCCAGAGAGGTCAAGTCTTTCTCTTACGTTCATGCATGTAAACAGAGATGAAGCCCTTAGAATTCTGGGGACTGGACTCCCAACCTTTCCATGCTTTTTTGTTCTCATGATTCCATTGCTAATGAAATAGAAAGAAAGATAATGTTTATCAATCGCAATGAATATACCACACTAATGAAAGATGGTGCCAATGTGGGAAAATGTGGGAGGTATGGGGAGTGGGGCATATGGGAATTCCCTATATATTCTATATAACATTTATGTAATCTAAGTATCTTTTCAAAAATAAAGAAAATTATAAAAAAATAAAACAAAGCACAAAGAGCAAAAAAAAAAAAAGGAAAAGAAAGATAATACTGGTTCTTCTTAATAAAATACATGAGTTTAAGAAAGATGTCATTATCTCCATTGAGCATGAAGATTAAAACAAGAATGAAAATAGAAATCTTATCTTGACTTCTAGCTCAAAGAGTTCCTTAAGCATCAAACCAGGCAGTCCCTGTATGCTCAAGAAGTTTCCTCTGAGAATATTACCATTATCTCAGAAGATTTGGAGACCAAGATTCTATTGAGAGGAAGAGGTTTTGAAAAGAATGGAAGATTGTCGGAAAGATGGGTCCATTGCATTAGGAAACTGAGTCAACTTCTAATGTAAGCCTTTGTCCTGAGAATGTGGGTATAATAGCAGCAAGCTGAACATGGTAATTATGATCTCCCCTGCATCTATCTGTGGACACCAGTGCTCAGCAGGACCTGTGCAGTAGTGCTGTATGTATAATTAAGAGAGGAAGGTCTGTTGAAAGGCTATAAGGGAAGAGATAATGCATTTGTACAATTCTTCCTATCCCTAAAGAGAAGCATGACTACTAGGACAAGTTAAATGATATGTCCTTTATAAAAAGAGCTTCAAAGGACCTCCCACTTCTTTACTTATGTATCTTGAAAGTGCCTTTTAAACTTCAAACATTAGCTGTCCCTATCTTAATTCCCTTTTCACTTGTTTGAGCTCCCATGATTGGAAGCCCTCAAAAGGATGCGTGTGAGAATCATCATTCAGGTAGTTAGCCCCAGGAGTAACAGAATAGAGAGGCCTCCTTTGTCAAATTTGGCTCTGGTGCTGGAATTTTAACATGTGTTATTGGCTCTGGGGATTATGTTCTGGTTTCAGCTGAGTGAAAGCTTGCTTTGCTTTTGTTGTTTTTTTTTTTTTTGAAAAAATTTAATAAAATGGTAGGATTCGCTTACTTGCTTATTGGATTCTTTTGCCTAGGAAACATGCAAATTCAAAACCCAGCTGTACATTTGTGACAAAGAGATAGCTAATAATCTGAGCTATATGCTATTTTTTTGGGGGAAAAAATCTTTATTTTTCTGCAGGGGCAGAACTATGAAGTACACAAAGTTAAGCCTTGTAGAGACAGGGTTTAAATTTGCTTTCTATTAATAGCTTTCAGAAGCTCTTCTAAATAACCTTGAGGCACAGTTTTTCTTACAAGATAGCAGGTGGAGGAAAAAAAAGATCTATGGTTTGTTAACCAATAAAAGGTAGGTTGATGCTAAATCCACCTGTTACAAATAAATTAGTTGGGCTAATTTGGAACACATCTTTTTCCCTTTCTCTCTTATTTAATCATCATAAATGATACAGGAAGAGAATAAACTTTGGTGATTATCCAGCCTAGATTCTTTGAACTGAAGACCAGCAAGGATATATATTCAAAATTGTATAGTTGATGAGCTGAATAACTGCTCTTACTCCCTCTGTTCCTACACACTCCTTCTGTCCTACCACTGCTTTTAGGCCCCAGAGTTTAAACTTTGTGGCATGTCTCAGAAAGATTTTGGCTGGTTCTGTTTGGGTCTGGCATAATAGATATCAGGAGCAGGAGTTAAGACAGGAGGAGAGAAGAGCTATCAGGATTCTTATTTCTCCAGCTCCCTCCTTGCCTGGGTTAGTGGCTGCACCCCTAGAGGTCATTTCCTCTGGCCATACCTTTCAGCAATTCTGCCACTTCCTCTTCTCCCCTGTCTCTTCTGCCCTAGAGTGGGAATAGCTGGGGTGGTTGTTGCATGCAGTAAGCTGAAGGCTGAGATCTTCCTGTTTGTTCTATGCTGCTCACTAGATGATGAGTTAGAAAATATTTGATCAATATATGCCATGAATTTCATCCGCACAAAGCTAGGTAGCATTATGCCTTTCCCACTTTTCTTTCCTGCACCTCCATAGGTATAAGCACGACTACTTTTCTTTCCCCAAGATGAAGCCATTAGAAATTTTTGATGCCTATCAGAGAGCTTTTAACCTTACCTTATCCTTTAGGGAGATGGGACTCTCAACCTGGTCTTCCAAGGGGTAGTAGTAAACAGGACAGTGGCTCCTGTTCAGTCATGACTGAATTCAGTCTAAGGCAATTAAAAACACTTTGGGGGAAGCAGACTTGGCCCAGTGGTTAGGGCGTCCGTCTACCACATGGGAGATCCGCGGCTCAAACCCCGGGCTTCCTTGACCCGTGTGCAGCTGGCCCATGCGCAGCGCTGATGCGCGCAAGGAGTGCCCTGCCACGCCTTCCTGCGTAGCGGAGCCCCACGCGCATGGAGTGCGCCCCTTAAGGAGAGCCGCCCGGCGTGAAAGAAAGTGCAGCCTGCCCAGGAATGGTACCGCACAGACAACAAGATGACACAACAAAAAGAAACACAGATTCCCGTGCCACTGGCAACAACAGAAGAAGATGCAGCGAGTAGACACAGAAAACAGACAACTGGGGTGGGGCGGGGGCAGAAATAAATAAATAAATCTTTAAAAAAAACACTTTGGAAAGATACAGATGCATCTCTTTTAAAAACAAAGTACTGAAATTTTCTCTGCATGAAAGCAGAGCAAC
The DNA here is from genome assembly GCF_030445035.2 of Dasypus novemcinctus. Classification (NCBI taxonomy): domain Eukaryota; kingdom Metazoa; phylum Chordata; class Mammalia; order Cingulata; family Dasypodidae; genus Dasypus; species Dasypus novemcinctus. The sequence continues at coordinate 75,954,239 of NC_080678.1, read as the reverse complement.
AGGTAAAAATACTAAGAGAAATTAATTTCACCCTGAAATGACAGCATTATGCTGCTGACTTTTAGCAACAAATGAAAGTTCTATGTTTATCACACAGGCAGAGAACATTTCACTGAAGGGAAACTGATAACTCTTAGCAGCTGCTAACAAAGCTCACCTCTCTCCATTGCTAAGGAGTGGAAATCATGTAACAGTTTATTGCCCGCATAACCATGATTTGCAGAGATACTGAGCTGCACTCTGTAAGCCGCGAGGAAGACAGGCAATAACTAAATCTAGAGATTCATTTAAATCTTGACGTAAGTTGGTTTTGTGGGTTGCATACTGCTAACAAGACAGGAGGCAATGCCTACTTATTCCTGAAGACTCAGTTTCTCTATCAACTTCATTGGGAAGCCACCCTTCTTCCAAAACCCTCTATGGTCAGTGGGTCTTTACCTTTAGCAGCCTTCAGAATCATTTGGGGGCTTGGCTTGCTAAAACACAGAGTTCTGGACCCCGCTGCCCTGTGTTTCTTGATTTGGTAAGTCTGGGGTAGGACTTGGGATTGTGCATTGCTAACAAGTTCCCAGGTGATGCTGATGCTGCAGGTCCTCTGCTCTATGTAAACTTCTACCATGGCACTGATCACATAAAGTTGTCATTCATTAAGAGTCAGACTCCATTGCCAGTCCTTCAAACTATAGGATCTATTGTCTGGTCACCTTCTACCACTCCTATACACATTCGAATGAATGAGTGAGTGAGTAAATGAATTAACTGCATGCCTTTCTAAGGACCTTTCTTGAAATTACAAGAACACGTAGTACTAATTTTACTAAGTCTGTTTACTCTGTGTACTTGGTATTATTGTGGCTTTAGGATTAACTGTCCTAGAATTGTACAGGGCAGCTACTGGCCTATACATTGATTCTGTGTAAATTAGCAAAAGGCACACCCTCTGGGCAGATGTAGTCTCATACATGTAGTAAGTAAGATGGCTTATTTTCCTCCATAGTTAAGTACCTCTGTGAAGTGCATAAAATGCAAAACCAAATGCCATGGCACTGGGATTACCCAGGATTTTTTCTATTTTTGGCAAATTCTGCAGAGTTCCTTCAGAGTCTCAACGTTAGACTTGAGGACACCTTTCCTTCAGAGTACTGCCCCATGATCATAACTACCAAATCCTGCAGGAGTGAATAACAAAAATGTCATGTGGTAGCATTGTTAAGAGAGGACCCATCCAGTCAGATCTCTGGTAGAAATGAGACACAACTGGCTGAAAGAATTGAAATCTTTCATCAACTGTTAAAGCAGAAATAATAAGAGGACTGATGATGCTCATATCAACAGCTGTCTTTTGTGACCTGGGATTTTGAAATTGTACGAAGAAGAACTGACACTGAACTCTAACTTGTAACAGATATCAGCTAGGTTGCTTGTGTTCTGTTTGTATAGCCAGAGTTCTAAGAGATCGTTCATCTTTATATTCATACATTCATATGTCTATCCATCCATCCATCCATCCTTCCATCCCTTTATGTCTCCATTCATCCACATACCCATTCATGTATGCATCCACATTTACTGAGCATTTCTCTGTTTGCAGTTCTCTAAAGGCAGAGAGGAATCCTAGAATGAGAATGGACTTTGGGGCAAACAGAAATGTGTCTAAATCCCAGCTTCCCAACTTTCTAGATGCATGTCCTTATGGAAGATTATTAACTTCAGTGAGTCAGTTTTTTCATCTGGAACAAAATTACATTACCCGCCTTATAAAGAGATTGTGAGAAAAAAGATGCTATGCATCTCTATAGTGCCTCCTGGATTGGCTTATAGCAAATGATCAATAACCGATAGGTATTATTTAGAGGCATCATACAATGATCTCACAAGGAACTTGTGATTTTTCTTCATAGAATCTCTGTTGATGATCTATGTATGAAACATCTATTTTATTGCCCTCAATAATATATAATTTGGAATTAAATGGTTATTTTTAGAAAAATAACACTCAGAATAAAATCACAAAACAATAAACTTTTGTGTGTGTGTGTGTTTTAATATAGAGTTCCTTCTTCTCCAGAGTTAGCAGAAGTCTGCTTATTTATTTGTTTACCTTGGGTTATATGATGAGAAGACAGAAAAGACTCTGATAATACTATATATGTTAATGAGATCCAAGTTTTTTCAAAGCACACCCGCACCAATTATCTTGATACTTTTCCTAATTGAGATCAGAGTTTATCCCATTTTATATATAGGAAAACTACACATAATTATAATACATTGCAAGCTGATGGCAGTACTTGGGCCAGAAACTACGGTTCCTGGTTTTCAGTCTAGTGGCTTCCCTATTCTTAGCCAAAGGCTTTTCTTAATCCAGCCCTTTGTGGGAAGGCCTTGAACAATTAAAAAAAATTATCACTTAAACCTGCCAAGGAAGTTTACTTTCACTATAATAATTTCTCAGGAAATTCATTAACATATTTAGACCAGCTAACACATAGTAAATTGTTACAGAATGTACAGTAGAACCTTTGTGAAGAAACACTTCTCTTCCCATTCATCAGGAAAGAGGGCCTTTGGGGAGATACATTTCACGTGATCATGTTCTTTATACATTTATAAGAACTAGGAAGATCATGGGAAGAGCCTCAGAAATGTCTTTCATAGGGTTGTCAGATTTAGAAAATGAAAATATAGGGTGCCTGAAAATTTGAATTTCAGATAAATAAAATTTTTAGAATAATATGTACCACACAATATCTGAGACACACTTATAATAAAAATGTATTTGTTGTTTATCTGAAATTCAATTGTAACTGTTTATCCTTTATTTAACCTGGTAACCCTGGTGTCTTGGCCTCTTTGATATGTAGTTTGTTTATGTAAAAGCAAATGCTACCCTTTTTCTGCCTCATGGAATGGTGGTGAGGGTTAAATTATCATGGACACAATAATATATTGTAAGCTATAAAAAAATCATGAAAAGAGAAAAAGTGGGAAATTATTAATTGCTGTTAATACTAGGATCCTGAGACCTAATAGAGAAAATGCATCTCAAACACATTTAAGGGGAGTTACTCATCTATGGCAAGACTTTGTTGAATATAATTCCCATTTTCTACCTCTAAACTTCTGTAATGTTCCCTCAATAACCTTTTGAGATTTTATTATTATTATGAATTTATAGCTGAGAAAGTGAAGCACAGAGAGGTTAAGTTATATTGTTAAAGTCACACAGCCTCTTCTGGTTGAGATTTGATCCCATAGAATCTGCCTCTGGATTCTGTATATATAGTTAATATTTAACTATTTTAAATAAGGCTATAAAAAACATTGAGTTAATGTTTAAAAAATCAAACTTATGTGTTGTAGTATTATCTAGGAGGACAATGCCCACATATTATAAAACATACCAGAAGTACAATTTAAATGAAACCTATTTTTTTTAACTTGGCAGATATCATTCAAATGAGACCATTGTAAGTATTAACAATTAAATTGTGTATGAAAGCAAATGACGCTCTCTGAGCAATACTTTTTTATTTCTTTTATTATTTTTATGAGGCAATATAACTGAAGTTTATGTCTATCTTTAAAAAATCTGTGAGTCATAGCCAACCATGGCACTCCAATAAGAACTTAAAGAGTCATTCTAGAAGAACATGGTGATATGACTTATTCTTTGCGGGAAAAGTACAGAAAAAACACTTAATGTAATCATCCCCTTTTGATCAAAATATGGAAAATCTTAAAATAAACCTCCTTGATTCATGTATTCATTTTCAACTCAGTCAACTGGCAGCCAGCCTTCAGGAGGGAAGGTTTTTCTTTTTAATAACTTGGATTGTTGGCAGGAACACATTCAATGACAATTAGTGATTTCCCTCTTCACAACAATTACTTCCTTGTGATATCCGGAATGCTGTTCTAGATTGATTTGTTTGTTGCCTACAGAGAAGTCTGAAAGTTCTTGAGGATGCTAGTTTTTCAGTCTTTCAAGGAGACATACTGGGTCAAGTCTGCATTTAAGAAAACTGAGGTCAGATCTGAAATTTGATTTTACCGATTAGTTGTCCTGGAGTTGCTTCTCACTGGGCTCTGTTTACTCCAGTATATGGTAAAGAAGTTAAGTGGGGATCACATTGATTGGTCTAGGCTTTTGGAAACCACTTAGAGGTCTTCCAAAGGATACCTTATACTCTGCATTCCTATATCACTCTTTTGCTGACTATTGACTGGTACAATCTGTTTTTATTAGGCTTCTCTGAAAATTGTTGAAAGTACACAATTTTAACCAGGATCACTTTTAAAAATATTTAACAACCAGTAGGACTTAAATATTGACTAAGCAGAAGAGTCCCAGCTGCAAACAGCAGTTATAACTATAGTGATTCCCACTTGGATTATAAATGAATATTATAAATTTTCAGGGACATCCTGAATTCATCTGACTGTGGTAATAGCAATTTAGAATTAATTGATTTATCCATCCTTTATGATCTATTATTGTATAAGCAGTAAATCATTACTATTTCTTTCCATCCATCCATCATTGTTTTTTCCATTCTTTATAATATCCTTATTAAACCTCTTCAATTAATTAAGCTAATCTTGTAAAATTAATGCCTGCAAATGTCTACACTTGGCCTATTTTCCTGCATTGTTTCTTTCTAAAATGGTTTATCTTTTCTCTACTTCCTTTTTTTCCCCAATCACCTACTTCAGGAAGTCCTTCATGCTTTTTCTCTGTTTATACTATATAATCTTATACTTGTGAAGCCCACCTGGTAATGTATCATTATGATTATTAAAACATAATTTTGTTTTGCTATCATTTCATATAAGTACATTTTATCTTCTACATTTAATTTTAAGCTTATTTTTGGTATTCTCCTGCAGTGCTTGTCATAAGTCTTTTTATAACAAGCCCTTCAATAAATGTTCACTAAGTGATTACTAATGAGTGAGCAACCATTGCCTGTGAGCACTTATACTGTAGAGCAGGATGCCACTTTTCTGTTCTTCTAAAATGATTGCACTTATTTATCAGATATTTAACCTTGGTATCACCAGCATCTAATCTAGCATAAAACAGGCACTGAACAAATGTCCATATGGTTTGATGAATACATACATCTCTCATGATCTGTGTATAAACTGATCATTTTAAAACTGAGACCAGTAATTTGACAAGTCATGTCTCAGCCAGAGGAGACTCAGATTTCATAAGGAGAAGCAGGTATACTCTCAGAACGGGAGTGCTGAGCTCAGTCACAGCCCAGAGGAATACCTGTCTCAGTTTATTTACCTTGCTATGACTCTTTTCTCTGTTTTAGCTACAGGAGCAATTAAATGCCTTGGCCAGGAGAGAGATGCTCAGTGTTCAGAACACCTTGTATTGGGAAGAAATGCCTCTTGTACTGGTGCCAAGTTAGACTTGCCTTTCATTAAGTAATCCTCCAAAACAAAACAAACAAAAATCTAAAACTAAAATAAAACAAAAGACAGAAGCAGCAGGATAGGGAAGAAGAAATAAGAAATCCTGGATTTGATTTCAAGTGTTTGCTCTGCCAATGCTTTTTTTTTTGGTCATCCTGGACAAACTGTAATCTCTTTGGACCTCATTGTCATCAGATAGAAAACAAAAGGGCCTATCCTGAAGGACCCACTAGCTTAAAAATGATTTATTTTTTAGATGCTACAGATGTGTTGCTTATGTCTTTTCTCTCTGAAGACTTAATAGTACCTCCTCCTGAGCTGTTGAAAGGTAGTGACTCTTAGCTTGAGTGTAAAAGTCACATCTGTCCCTTTTCAACCCTCAGAACTCATGGATGCATCTGGAGAGCTTTGTCCCATGCATAATTCAATTACAATGAGTATTCTTTTCATTTTGAATATTGGGAAAGATTTTTTGTGGCTAGGTGCCTGTGTGATAGCTGCTGTGACCATTCCACTGGTGGCTGAAACAATTTCTGCACCCTTGCTTAAAAATATTGGGGGTGGAGGGAGGGAATGGACCCAACATGATGGAAAATGTTGCCTTGTTTCCCAATTATGCTTAGTTGCTAAGAGTCACCGATTTGGGGTGTGTGACAAACCAACAGATTTGGCAAGGACACTGGCTGGTGTATGTTCTATTTGTCTGAAGTACCCTAGTGCAGGGACTTCTGCTCATTAAAGATCAAAATTCACTGCCATTTTAGGACTGGGTTTGTAGATGAGCTCTCTAAAAAATGTAAGCACATTGCCCAGATGAACTGAGGTGAATCTATCTCTATGTTCACCCACCACCATGACTTTCTGTCCTCTAGATCCCTTTCTAGTGTTTTATTAAATATTTCTAATATTAATATAAATATTTTGAACAGTGAGTATTTCAGAAAGTCCAGCTCCCTTTTAGGAAAAAAAAATCATAATTAAATGTGAGTACAAAAGAACAAAAGACAATAGAATAGAGTGGCTAAGAATGTGGATTCAGGAGTAAGAAAGACTTGAGTTCAAATACCATTTCTGTCCCTTTCTAGTTCTATGATCTTGAGCAGGTTACTTAAGGTTTCTATGCCTCAGTATCCCTGTCAGGAAAATGTGTAAATAAAACCTAGTATGTAAAAATTAAATATGGTAGAGAAATCACTTAGCATAGTGCCTCAAGCATAATAAACTGTTCAAAAGAGAGATTTTAAAAAAAGAATGTTACGGGAAAAGCTGATAATGAGCCTGTGGCATATAGTATGCAGTAGGATGAAATGACTTGCCTTGTATATGAATAAGCATGCTTTCTGTTCAGCAGAAGCTAACATTCACAGAGGTGTGCTAAATCTGACAGAACAGGATTGATTCAAATTTTGCCCCATGTGATTGTACCTCAATTTCCTTATATATAAAATGAGATAGTACCCAACTCGCTGTACTGCGCAAAACCTCTAACAACTCTCTCTATGCCTGTCATTCAGAGTCCTCCACTGTGTGACCTCTACACGAACTCATGCTTTTTTAGAAAGGATTAAATGGTTGCAGCTCAATGTTCTGCATGTGGCTATTAAGGTCAGTTATAAATCAAGAATGATTTTATATATTTTGGAATGATATTTTTATATCTCCAATACATCTTTCCCCATGTAAAGCCAGTCATATAACTTCAAAATGGGAAATGTTTGTTAAAAATATATGAAATATATGAAGTACAATGCTTTATGGAATGAATTGGAAACATATTTCTTATGTTTTGTTTGTTTGCTTTTTAGGAAGAATAGGGGAATATCTCATGTTTAACAGAGTATCATCAAGTGAGACATTCATTTTTTTCACACATTAATTCATTAAGAAGACATATATTACACATATACTATAGCCCAAAATCTGTCTTAAGCATGTTTGAGATACAAAAATAATGTATAAGACATTTTTTCTCCATATAAAAGTTACCTGAAGGGAAGATAATGTATGCACATAAGTAAATATAGCACAAGGAAGAAATTGATGGGGACTGTAGAATAATAATAATAAAAGTAATAATAATAATAATAATGTACAATTAGAATAGAGAGGAAAAGAAAACTACCTCCAGCTATAATAATTGGAAAATTTTAATGGAAGAGTTGAATGTGGTCATAAAAATAATACGAATTCGGCAACAGAGCAGGAGCAGTTTTCCAGGCAAAAGAAACAATATGAGATAATTAAAGATGGACTCAGAGTGATATACAAAGAAATGGTGAATTGTGGCTTTTTCGGAGGATAGTTGTAAAATATTAATTGCACAGGAGAAACTGGAAGTGTAGGTTGAGCCCAGATTATGACAAGTCATGGTTAGAGGTTAGAAATTTCTGAACTGTGAAGTGACAAGTTCAGTATCTAATATCTGGCTTTTGCGCACATGATTCCGAATCACTCAGTACTCTAGTAAAATGCTGTTCCATTTCATAGTTTCAGAATCCATTCCTCTGTACACATTTTCACAATCACAAGTATGGTAGCTATATCCTCTTTCTGATGAATTGGACACACAGACCCTGCGAAGTTGTAGGTTTCCAGGGTCCAGCAAGATGTATATTGGTATTTGACAAGCCTTTTGAAGCATGGCAGTGGTAATTCAATCATGTGTAGTTCTATAGTCATTGAGATTTTAACTTAATAAGTCTTACTTCTAATATTGTTCTCAGTGATTTCATTTATTTATTTAGTTCTTTAATTATTTATTTAATTATTTACTGATTGATTGACTGGTTAACGGTACCAGGGATTGAACTCAGGATCTCATACGTGGGAAGCAGGCACACAACCACTGAGCTACAACTACTCCCCTCATTGGGTTTTAAAGAGAACGTTTACTAAATTATTTTCAAGGGTGATAATTTGTCAAAAAATTGATTTTGGGTAAAGCAAAATGTATTTGAAAAAGAAAATTACTTTATTCTGACCACATTCTATTATATTACTGAAGAGCCCCTTGGATACCCATTCTTAGCGTTAAGAATGGCTGTAAACTTTTTCCTTGTCTCGCTGAATCTCTGGTAATAAATTTGCTCATATTTTATTTGCAAGACTACATGCTTTTCCCAGAGTATCATACTGAAAGAGCTTTTATAGCAAAGAAAAAAAATTGCCACAACTTTATCTGAGCTGGGATTATTCCTTTGATCTGCAAATTAATCCAGAGATTTAGATCCACTTTTGACACCTTCCCTCCCCGTTTCACGGAAACGAACAGTTCACTGGAAAATGTATTGGACTGTTTTGTCATATGATTTATGGGTTATCACTGAATTTCTGAGAATTGCTTTACTTCATTTTAATAGTAAGATCCAAGCAATGAAGGGAGCAAATAACAGATTGTTATCATTTAATATTTTCAATATTTTCAGTTTGGGTGATTGCTTATGTGGGTTACCAGTCAAGGGTGGAATATCCCCATGTCAGTGTGGTATTCTTCCTGTAGATAGAGACCTTAGAAAGAAAATGAGCTATGCTGTCTTTTATGGTTAAGCTCCATAAATCAATGACTCTTAGACAAATAATGCATTAGTCAAATCTTAGCAAGTAGAACCCTAATTAAGAGCCTTGAAGTTAAGAATGAGCCAGCAGTTACAAACTATCATATTAAAAATATAATAACAGTTCTGCTCTCTTGGAAACATTAGTCCATATTTTCTCACAAAAACACTTATCTTTTATCCTGTTCTTAATCTTGATTATTCCTAGAGATTCTTTCATGGTTTCTGTCCTCTTCATTTGATGGAAAATATCTTTATTGGATGCATTCATCAGAGCTTTATCAAATACTTTATTTGTGTAAAGAACTACAATCATACAGTGCCTTAAATATCAGCTCACATTTTTATTCTGATCAGAGGCTACCAATGGGGTTTAATTTGAAATCTGCTGGAAGAGCCTCTGGCTGAAAAATATATCCTTCCATTGTCCAGCTTGGCTTAATGCAGAGGACTAGAATTTTCCTTTAAGAAATAGTGTGTTTTATTGAATTACCTATATCTTTCCTAACTATATTAGGATTTAAAAAAGAAAAGGTAAAGATATTTGAGTAGAAAAAGTAAGAAAGAGCAGATGAATCCAATAAGAGTGAGGATGGTAGACCAAAATTACAAGTTATAAAGTCTTAACACTTCACTTATTAGGAATGTTTATCTCTGAAATTTTTTAGCAGCAGACAAGCGGGATAGAGAAAGAGGGGAAGGAGGGAAAGGGGGGGGGGGGAGGTGAGAAGGGAAGATCAGTTGCCAAGAATAATAACGTCTTTTAAAAGAAAGTTATTTAGAACATGCAGGACTATTCCCTCACCTCCCACCATCCGCCCTCATAAAGGATAAAGGGAGACTGTGTCCTAGTGAAAAAACAATCTCCCTTATGTTCTAATAGGTATAATAGTAAAAGCTGCACCGAGTGCCTTGCATCTGTTTGTTAGACTCTTTCATTGTAATGGGACCTCATAGCACAAGTCAATAAATGCAACTTACAGGAGACCCATTAGAGAGTAATCAGAGAGTAATTGGTCCTCTGTGTTATACCACTGCCCTAGGGCTAAACCTTGGAAAGCTAATAATTTAGGCATTAACATTTTGGTGTGAGGTAGTTTACCCAATTGCTTTTTATTCAACTGCTAGTGTAGGACTGGGCAGCCTTTCTAGGAGTTGACAGTCAGGGACCAAGGACTCTGCTGGGGAGGATAGCATGGGTGGGTGATTTAGAGCTGAAAACAAGGGGTACTGAAAAATAGGATGAATTCACTGTTTCCCTAGAGCTGGCTTTGGAAGGTCAGATTGTAAAAATGCAAATTATTCTAAGATTGCAATATATATATATTTGGGGAAAAAAGACTGGAAGAAATTTCTCACTAGCACTTTCTGAGTCATGCATGCTATGGAATGCATGAGACAGGAAGTTCATCGTGGACTCCCTAATACAGCAATACAAGGTCATTCTTTGAATAAGAAAGTAATTGGCTCTCTGTGTGTCTGTGTGTGGGGAAGGTGGGAGAGGGTGTGGGACCAGAGATTAGGAATTTGTAAATTTGTAACTATTCTTAACAATGTGGATTGAATCTCATAAACATAATACTGAGCCAGAAAGAAGCCAGACTCAAAGAGAATGTATACTGTATGATTTCATTTTATATAAAATGCAGAAACATATAAAGCCACCCTGTGTTGTCAGAGGTAAGAATAATGATTACCATTAGGGTTGGGGCCAACAAGTGGAAGGAAGCCTGCAGGAATGTGTCTCTAGGACGCTGAGGATGTTGTTTCTTGATCTGGGTGCAAGAAACACAGGCCTACTTGGTATATTTATGCTGATCACTTTTATCTGTGTGTATTATATGTAAACAAAGGTTTTTTTTTTTAAGCTATACAAGTATCTCCCACATGTTAGAATATTGCTAACCTAATTGCGTCTCTGCCACCTTTCCCACCTTTCTAGCCTGCCGGAGAGAAATTAGTCACTATAGCTTAAGAACAAGGTATTTATCATAGGCTTTCTCCTTTTTCTCTTTTCCACTTTCTCTCAGATTTTCCCAATACTTTTCCCCCCTCCTTTACAGAAGTATAAAACTGCATTTAAGTTGCATATTTAAGTCTTGATAGCATTATTAATCAATAATACCTTTATATTATTATACAAAACACCTTTCCCTGAGGGTTACACAAGTCTGTGGAAGTCAAGGGCAATATTGAAAATTAAAGGAGTGGAGGACCAGAGTCTAGGAGCTGTCTGGAAAAAAAGAGCATCTTGAAGGTATACTGTGAAAAATACAATGGGTTGGAGTGGCATAATTTCTAATATCAGATAGAGTAATTTCTATCACACATGTGCTAAAGTGTTTTTAAAAATCTGATATTTAACACTTCAAAGTCATTAACTAACTAATTAACTAATGAATCCTCAGAACAGCTCGGTGCAGTTTGCATTAAATACCTACCATTTCACAGATCTAGTGTCATTTAGAAACCCTTATAGCTCTTTTTATCTGTGCTCTTTTCAAAGTCTTTATAAAGAACTAATGATTTTCATGTCTCCAGTGAAGGGCATGTATTAAATTTCCCTCAAGAAGAGAAAATCCAATATTTTATGAACAAGTAAATTTCCAAAACCAGTTACATTATTCAGGGTCTTTCCAAGTGAGATGAGACAACTATTACGTTTTATTTTCCCAGAGGAGAAACAAAAATCCACTTTTATGCCTGCACATAGTAGGTGCTAAATAAATGTCCACTGAGTTAAACTGGATTGAATTCCTCTAATGTAACTCTTTGGATAATTTAGCCATCATTTCACAGACACAATAGGAAATAATGAGGATGTAAATATTAACATCGTGTTCTCTTCTTCCCAGTGCTTAAATTATTTCCCACTAGAAATGAATTAGGTGTTGAGTTACATAGGCCATTTAGTTTACTACAGCAGTAATAGCGTTTTCCCTTGAGTACTGAATGTGGGATGTGTGTGTGATTGTCCATGTTTGGGGGATAAGAATGAAAGGGAGATGCAGAGATAGAGAGATGGGTATTAGGGCAATGCTTTAAAGAGAGATTTAAAGAATAATGAAGATAGTTCTTCAAGTAATGTTTATGAGATGGAAATGATGCTGAATTATTAGAAAATGAAATTTTCTGTTGTGGTGCTAAGCAAAGTAGTTAGAGAATAATATTGAACACAGAAAACCCATAAACAGATATTAACAGATGGTTTCCAAATTTTTGGTAGGTACTTTTCAGATTTGATTTAATGATTGTTACTTTAAGCTCCAGGGTTATTTAATCACTTTCTAGAGATTGCCAGACTTGGTGATTTAAGTTTAATGTGCTAACTTTCACTTTGCCATTTAAAACAACTTGCTGCATTGTGAAAACACAGAATGAAAGAGGGGAGTAAAATAACCTTTATTAGCATCTGCAGTGACTCCCAACATATGTTGTCTTAATTTATCCTTAAAATTGTCCTGGGACATGAGGTACTATTCCCATTTTACAGATGCTGACACTGATGCCATATCATGCTGCTGGTTGAACCATAACTGCACCCCAGGTGTAACTGATTCAAAACTCTAATCTCTTCCCTTCATTGCAAAATAAAAGTAGTCTTCTATAAGCAGATTGCATTTTTATACCTTTAAAACCCTGCAGGCCCCGTCTCTTTTTAAACTGGTTTTGCCGGTATTTGTCTGTACACCTGGATGTTCTGATTTAATAAAAATTTCGATTTATAAAAATCTCTCCCGTTAATTTTTTTTCTTTTCCTTTTTCATCCTGTTGGCCCTCTCTGTCAGCTACACTCAGCTCACGTGGCTTGAATTCTGGCTGGCAGGGACGGTGCGGTCAAGGCTGCAGCTGTTAGCAGCCCCTCCTCCCACGCTCTTCATGAGTTCTGCAAATGAGCGCTGCAGACTGATACTGCGTTCTGCAGTTTATTTGACAAATAGCTTTTGTGGCCTTTGATTTTTCATATCGCTCATAAATTCTGGCAACAGATGAGCTGTTCGTCAGTTGCAAATTCCATACATTTGAAGGAAAGAGTTGAAGACCCTAGCTTTCAAAGGGGACTCTGTCCTTAAGATTTATTTGTAAATTTTTCTTAAAATGACTTTGAGAGGAATCTCCTGGCTGTGCCTACCTGCAATTATCCCTATCCTTATGATATAAATCTTTAGAGTGTGTCTTCTAAAATGTACCTGAGAAATGTATTTCGTGTTTATTTTGCTGGATTTTAGTGAGTCAAATGGTGTTTGGGAAGTATGTTGCTTCACGTTCTGTGTGACACTGGAGTAAAATGGAGACTTCGGTTATTCAGTTACAGGCTCTAAGAAAGGCAGTTGTAACTCTGCATTTTAATTAACTGAATCAGCGGAGGAAATGTTGTCTTTCTACTGTGGTGTAGCTGTCTGCCTTGTAAAGTACCTCCCTGGATAAACAGAGGACTTCTATTTCTTAAGCTCTCTCTCTCCTATGGTCATCAGAGCATGTTGGGCTTAAATTATAGGTGGAGAAGGTTTCATTAACTTTAAAATAATTTTTCAGCAAATTCGGTTGCATTTTTATAGCACTTTGAATTACAATATAGTTACTGCAGGGTTGATGCTATTACTGGAGCATGTAGAAATATTTATAAACCTAAATCTGTTTTATCATATTACCAGGGATGACATCTGCACTTGGATACAGTTGAAATACAAATTGAAGATTAGATAGCTGTGCTTGTTTGTTTTTTTAACTCATCAGTGGGCTTCTGTGAGCTGAGCCAACAAAATGGGAATAATTTGTGCACAATACACTGCTGGGTCTAAAAGTGAGTTGAATATGAGGCGATAGTCTTGGTTCTGAGTTATGTGCAAATTTGACCTCTGGAAATATAATCTGTGGGTCTGATATTGAAAGACACTGAATAGCTCCTGCCAGAAACTCCCTGCCTCTGTGATTGGTTTTGAATTAGTTAACCACTGGGCCTCTTTCGTTCAGCTCTCAGATACTCTATGTAGAATCTCTTGAATCTCAAGTAGATTAAAGCAAATTTCAGAACAGTGGCTTTTCGTCTTTACAAACTGTTTGCCATGGAGCCACTATCTGAGCTACACCAAAGAGATTTAAGTTCTGAAAATAAAAACAAAATCCCAATTATTTCTTTTTCTTCTCCCACTTTGATAAGAATGGGAACAAAGGCAAATATGATTTTTGAAAAAAATAAGTACATATTGGTTACATATTAAGAGAAACATAGGTTCAAGGTAAAAAAAAGTTAGGATGATGTGGCAAAACTTTCACATGTTTAACTAAGAGAGAGATTGAGGAATGCAATTCTTGGAAGATCTTTAAAAATACCATTAAATTGCCTTGGAATTTTATGATTTCCTGCCTTTTAATAGAAGGTAAGAAAATGGATGGCAAGGTTCTCAAAAATCCTTTTAGTTGCATGTTTTCATAACCAAAGATAGGTTTCATTGAAATTCCCTTGCTACACCTGTTCCAAAATGAATTTGCTCTATTGATGGCAAAGATTACCATGGTCTAGAGCCTGAGCAACACCACACTGGAAAAAGAATATGCAGGTGGTCCACAAGTCTTCCCTGCCTTACAAATCATAATTAATATGTGACTTAGAAAATATATTATGGAGGGATGTCATTTCTACCCCTGAAATTAAAGTAGACTTTACAAAATTACAGTTTTTCATTTACAGAACCATACAAAGCTATTGGTTGAGTTTTTGAATCCCTTCTTTTTAAAAAAATCCCTTCTTAATAAAATTACCTGCCTATATCATTTTAATTAGTTTTCCTAAGTGGTAAAAAAAAAAACATTAGTTTTTTCCTTATAAATGCCAGTCAGAAAGTATATATTCAAGTAGTACAGATTCACTTAAAAGGTTGGATAGAGAGAAAAATGGAAAGAAATTTGAAGTGGAGATGAGAGAGAGAATAGAAATTTAGTGAAAAAAAAGTAAGAGGGATTAAAAGAATGGAGGAAAAAAGAAACCCAGCAAAGGCAGATATATCAATCCTATATGATTAAATGTACTTCTTGCATTATAGAACATGTTTGGGAGGTAAAAATAGATGAGCATTACTAATTATCAGTATTTGAGGACTTGATGTTTGAAACCTCCAAAAGAATATATACTTTGTAAACACATATAGTCAGAAAACCAGAGACCTCTGTCTCTTTGATTATAGGGTGCCCCTGTGGTGCGGAAAGAGAAGTGAGGCCTCAATAGTCTAAGCAGAAGCCTTCTAGAACTGTGCGTGGGATAAGAAGTCATCCAAGCTAAAGAGCAAAGGACCTTTCCAAGAGAGGGTGAGCAAAGAGAGGTCACTTACTTGCTAATGTCCATACCCTTGGTAACTATCATAGGGAAAATTGTTGGTCGGTTAATTCACAACATAGAAAAAAACTTAAATCAGAACATAATTAAAGAAATTACATTTTGGAAGAATAATTTTTAAATTTGATAAATGAGAAGAATGTAGATACTGAAAAAATATATATGAAATAAAAAGCAAAAAAAGTTGATGTTGACTGTATAAATAAATATGAGGCTGACAGAAAAAAATTAGAATCTTCCATAAAGAGTTGAAATATTTGGTTTACATTGTCTGCAATAATAACCTTATTATGATCACAGAAAACCAATTAAACAAACATCTACCAGGAATGAAAAAGACTGTAACAACCACCACTGGAAGAAGAAAGAAAAAAAGAGATGGTCCTTTCCTCAAAAAGCATACACAGGCACATTAATAACTCTATCATAGGGCAGCCGGTGATGCAGATTCGAATAGAGATACAAAAACCATGGAAAACAGGAAGGGCTCTTGAATAAGACTTCTAGAGTGAGTGAAATTTGAATTGGAAGGTTCCAGATTGACAGGAGGACTTGGGAGGAATGAAAGGCATTTCTCACAAAGGAAAATGATTGAGAAAAAGCAGAGATAAGGAAGCAGAGGCTACTTTAAGAAATGGCCAGTGTCACACCATGGGAAATGGTATGTAAGTAAATGTGGAGAGGCCTGTGGGCTTTGTAGGGAGGTTTGCAGGGTGGCACTCTATACCACCATTGTCATCACTCTTCAAAGTTAGCCATTTACCCAGATGCTGCTGAGCATATAGTGGTTTAAATTCTGTTTCTTGGAAGTCCTTCTAGAATATGTTCTTCATTCTAAATAAAAGTAGGTAATTGAATATGATTGTAACAAATACTGTGGTACTGAAATTCTTAGCAGTTGAAGTTAATGAAGGGAAGGAAGAAGTTACTTTTTGAGCCAATCTCATTTAATCTTCATAGGATCTTTATGAGCATTCTATTAAATAACATAAGAAATGTGCCTAGAACAATGCACATAAGAATATTCAAGAAATATTGATTCTTTGCTCTATTGCAACAGCTCTGCAATGATAAGTACATTGTTTTCCACATTTTTTTTTAAGACAAAGGAGTTGATTCTCAAGTGTTCAGCTGTTAAGTACCAGAACCAGACCCCAACTGCTCTTCCTGAATCCACAGCCCAAATTCTTTGTAGTATACAATGGTGTCTCTTCATGGATTAAAAAACAAAGAGAAACCCATGTAATGGCAATTCCCTGAAGAAATTTCTCAACCTATAATTTATTAAATGAAATGTAGATTATCCTGCCTTGGTTCCTTTAGGAAGGACCAACTTTATGTTTAAGAAAAATATAGAGGAATCTATGTAGGATGATTTCAGAGGTGATTGCTGAGTCTTTTGGCCAGAAATATTTTCCCCAAATCTGCTGGTTATGCCTGTCTTAACCTTTAGCTAAAGGTTTTTATTTCTGTTTAAATGCAAATGCCCAGGAAGGGACAATAATTTAATGCAGACCTATATCTGGAAAGAGTATTGGGACAGGAATAAGGAACCAAAGAACCCTGGGTCCCATTAGATGGAGTAATTTCAGTGTGGAAGATCCTGCTACAATGGAGGAAGGCATGGAAAAGAGAGGGAAGACAGAGGTAGACATTTCAGATTTGACGAGACTGCAATCGAAAGACAAACCCTATCTGCTGACAGCTACAATCATATAGCTGACAAGTTGCCCTGTGACTTTCTCACAGGATCAAAATTTGATTGTGATTTTTAGACAAGGAGGGAAAGTCTAGAACTTTGAAAAGATTTTCAGGCAGGAAACAACACAACATAAAACAACCAGAAACATATAAAAGAACCCCTGTCCTAGAAATAAGAAAATGGAAAGTATATGAAGCTTAAATTCAAAATATGGAAAACTTGGAGGGAAAACTTGGAGCTGTCAAGAAAGGGAAAAACAAAATGCCAATAATTTAGGATTATTTTTAACACTATGAAATTTATAATATGCACTTTTGATTATTTTCTTTCTCTACCTTGGCCCTTTCTCTTTTTAATTTATAGCTAGCTTAATGCTTTTGCATTTCATTGTAATCTAATACTGATCCCACACATCTCTATGTAGTGAACTATAAAACAACCAAAGTAAAGCTCATAAAAATATATGTAGATTTTTACATTTTACTACTCTGTTATTCCTATTAAAATACACAGGTCTAAGTGCATGCTGCCTTTTAATGACATGAGATGGGTTTGAATGCCTGATATAGGATGGGAAGAACACTATAGTGGCAAATTAGAAGAAGTTAGTGAGCAGAGGGATATCAGAATGGCAAGTCATCTGGAAATCATTTCCTAAGGGGAACAGGAATGTACAATTTGGTCAAGTAAAGCTTCGTGTGTATGGGTTATTGAATTATTGTTCGACAGACCTATAAAGAAGAGACAAGATGCAGAATTAATAGGTGAAAATTCTAGGAATACAGAGTCAATATTAGGACTCTGGTCTATAATTTCAAAAAACGATTCAAGCTTATGAAAGGTATAAAAGGTTTCTTGTCGAGTTATGAGATAATATATGTGAAAACTCTTGTCACATAATAAGGACCCAATTACACATATATGCACACACAATAGGATGTGAATAATTCCCTTAAGGAAAATATATGGAATCGTCTAGGTATTTACAATAGGTGTAGCTTGAAGAAAAACACAAAGTACTTATATAATATGGTCTAATAAGTAACGAACATGTCTTTACATATTCCATTTTAATCATTATTCGCTGATGTTACCTAATCATCCATTGGATAAATAGAAATACACAAATCAAGTATATGTACCTTTTCACTATAAAATTTTGTACAAATTGTGCTAAGTCCCTTTCACAAATTGACGAGTGCATGCCAACACTGATTTCAAAGTGCTGTGTGAGGTTTAAAATTTCTTAGAGAGTTTTCACTGTCATAATCTTATCACAGGTTTATCAATTTTTAAAGCCACTCTGCCACTCCAAGTTCAACATAATATATTCCATAAGTTTCCTTTAAAAGTCCCTGTGAGATCTTGATGATGATTGCATCAAGAGGGTTAAGCATATTTCTTCTTTCTGAAAGTATAGCAGATCAATATCAATGACAAGAAACCCTTTTTGGCTATATGTGGGACTACCTAGCTGAAACCATGAATAGCACTTGATAGTAATTTTTTACCATAACCTCACTGTCTAAGGAATTTTTCTTTTTTTACCCCCACTTCATTAATAAGCTTGATCACCAAGAATGCTGAGTAAGGATTTATATTTAATTGAAATCCTTTGCTTTTTACTGGCAAAATGATTTTGCACTCGAGATGGATGTAATTAGTGAAATGAAGATTTAAAAGAAATTGCCTTTTCTAAATGTAGGACTGCCATACCATTTTACATGCAATGCAAAAAAAAAAATGCATTTTATCCCTGAGAAGACAAAATTCTGATTGTTGGAATAAGTGTTTTTGATTGGTGAAATATAGCTGAGTAATCCTGTATGTAAAGTTTATTAAGAAGAAAATAATAATATGGTTTAATCTTTGCAGACTGGTGTTTCTACTATTTTCCTTTTTTCTTCCATGGAAAATCAGAAGAATCTTTGAAGGGGATTTCTGGACTATAGAGGAAAGGGGTGGGGAAGGGTCAGCCAGCCTTAAATTGAATTTGTGGCCTAATAAATAATGCAGGTAACTTTTCTGTTGGATATAGTCCTTTCCTTTGAATGAAATGATCAAATTTAATTGATTTTATGGGGTTTGGCATTTTTTTTCTTGTGATATAGGAAGTAGAAGATTCTTTCAGTGAAAGAGAACGTCAGTTTAAGAGTGGGAAAAAGGAACAAAGGAAATTTCTTCTTTGGGACACTGGAATGGGAGTCCCTGAAAATACAAAAAAAAAAAAAAAAAGGTACAGAGAATGGTCAAGGGTTATCAGTTTTTGCTAGAACACTTGCTGGATAGGATAAAATGGAAATCTTTCTTTTCTTTTCCTTTCTTTTCCCAGTAATGTAGATTGTTATTGCATATGGAGTTTTGGTTATTAGAAAATACAGGTGTTAAATAGATTGCTTTTGCTTGATTTTGCAGCAAGACCGAGATATTCTTTTTCTCTCCATGTCCCTAGAATTCTCAGATGTTCAGGAGACATAACACAAGAGCACCCAACTATGACCCTATGAAGTTAAAACAACATGAAATTCACAAATGCTTTTTCCCCTGAAAACCTATTATCCTCTTTTTTGCAGTTTAGAGATTTCATAGAAACCTAGCTAAGAATTGGTTATGATTACATAAATTCTAAGAATTTGGGAATATACCTGATATCTCCTACTTGGTAGGCCCAGTTACTTCCAAAGGAGAGAGATCTGTGATTGTGTTGGTCATTTTTTGATGAAAGGCCGACAGAGAGAAGTCTTAATTACTTAATTTTGCATACACTAATAGGTTATTGCACATTAAAGAAAGCCCTTGTACCTCTATACTACGGGCTTTTTGTTATTGTTTTTTTTGTTTGTTTTTTGTTTTTGTAATTTAGTGATTTTTAATGACTATACTTCATATATATAAAGCCAATAGTAATCTTTGTACTAAGGAGATTTTCGATAGTCTTTCTCTGGAAAAGGGAAAGAGAGATGTCATGTGATTGATACATAGATGCATGTTAATCGCAATGTAATTTGTTTTGAGCAGTCAACCTTTTCTAGATAATGATGTTGTCTTGCCTTGTAGCCTTATATTTATCTAGTACAAAGTCAAGAAGTGTTCAAAACAGTGGTACGGGAGACAAGATGCAGTATAGCTCTTGCTATACTGATCTGATTTGGGATACAGGAATTTTTATTTAGTTTGATAAGATTTCGATTTGGTATTCTCTAGTTAGTGTCTTCACTTATTTCGTGTCTATTGTAGCTTGTGATCACTATTGATAAGATCCTAGGCTTGGATAACATTTGTGGTAGGACATGTGTTTTTATGGAAGACAAAGGTGAAAGACATATTAAGTTCTAAAGTTTCTGCCAAGTTTCAGGATTCATTTTAATGGAAAATGAGTTTGGGCTTCAATAACAGAGTTAGTGGTTTCTTTTTGACCAGAACAAACACAGAACACCAGCAGACATTGCTGAATACTTCAATAAATGCTCTTTGAAAAGAAGAGTGTGTTGCTATTTTAGAGTTTGCAAGGTACTTTTCACATTTGGTCCCTACAATAACCATGTAAAGTCAATAATATGTGCCCATTTTACAGATGGACAATTTCAGTTTCAGAAAAGCTATTTGCCCATTATCACTTAACAAGCATCAGAGAAACTTAAATTTAGTTCTTTATATATAAAGTCTATAATTTCCATACATGGGCTGTAATATTTCCCTCCAATAAAAATAACTGAAACTGGTTTTTAGATTTATGTAATATTTTTATTGTATTCTATCCAATTATCCAACTAAAAATCACCAGTGATTAAGGAGACTTTCATTCTGTAGCCCATTACGATTAGGAAAACAGTCACTTTCATCTGAGTATTATTTTTTATTAATTTTCAAAAACCATTTAATACACAAACTTTCAAAAGCTATATAACTTCCATCAATTCTTTTTCTAATAATATTTGTCATTCAGTTTACTGATTTTAGTTTTCCTGCTCACAGTATTTGCCCACTGCCTCTGATTTTTAGTGTAGGCAACTAGGAGAATACAAGCATAGCAAAACACCATGTATTTGCTACAGAATCAGATTCTAATGAGACTCAAAGGAAAAGGGTATAGAAGAAGCATAACAGTTTTTGAAATTTTCATTTTCTACGTCTCAATTCTCATTTGTCAATTCAGAAACTCGTTTTATCTTAGACTTCGTGGCCTGATGCTTCTTTTTGATGCTAGTCTAATCCACACTTTAAATAAACTATTTGAAGTTCTCTTCTTGGTAAATGTCAAGGGAAGAGAAGATACCTCATGCACCTACAACATCCTAAAAAAACCCTTGCCAAATCCACAAATTTGACTCTGCATTATCCTTCCCCAGAAGGAGAGCATAATTTAATTATCCATGAATCATCACCTCTTAGACTGTAACATCATTGTCAGAGAGCCTAATAGAACCAGTGTTCAGCTGGCTGAAAAGGAGAGGGGAGGGATGGAGCACCGGGGCAAAGCACAGGTCATTAGTTCTGAAGCTGGAAGATCAGGCCTCCCTAACTTGATAGCACACGTATTCCTACTGACCTGTGGACAACTGACATTGATTCTTTCAATATTAATATTGAAATTTGTTTTCCACAACCTAAATTACATTATATTTCACTAAACTGCCAACAGACAATATTTAACCCATTAACACAAATGTCAGTATATTTGACCACCAGCAATTCATATAAATACTCTGAAAATATTTCTTATCTATTCTTATCGCATTATTACTTGCTTTTCATCTTTGGATGCTAATTTCTAGCTCTTGGTACCCATTTTAATGGCCTGTGTTCTGGCATTGCTAGAAAAGTCACTGTGTGAAATAAAGCATTCAAAAATTACATTATAATTATGGTTCCAGGGGAAATGAACTAAGTGAAATTCAAATCTGATGTACAAATTTAAAAATACATGTGGTAAAGCACATTTACATGAGTATTCAGTATTCATATGAATGACTGCGGTTAATATAATCGGCCACTGGAGGTCACTGCTGCTCCACAGAAATACAGTTTACGGCCTGTTTATCTACTTAGGTAGTTGACACACCAAATTAAGTAAAAATGGTTTAAATTCTTTGAAGAGATGTAATAGTATATCCTTGGAAAATAAAAACTCATTTAAAATGACTCTATTTTGCATTAATATTCCTTAGAAGACTGTGGCACTGGGATTAGTAACTCCATGCTACGGTAGCACTGTGTGTATTAGGCCTAATAAAAACCGAGAGTGGGGGAGTACATGCAGTTCAAAGAGACCAAACTCCATTTCCTCTCTGTTCGGGTAAAGCATTCAAAGTTACTGACTGAGTCCATTCTGTGTCTCTGATGTATAGTTCAACAGGTCAGACTGTTTAACCGCTGTCATCTTTGAGGGAATTCAGACATTTCACATAAATTTGCACTGAAAAACTCTATCTTAGTTATATTTATCTAATATGCAGTACTTTAGAAAGAATTATGAGAATAGATTTATGGTATATAGTTCAGAAATTTCCATGGGGATGGGGGTGATGGCAACAACCAGTTGACTTGGTTAAATTTCAATGGAGGACTAGTTATTTAACTCACAAGAACTGTTTGTTGGTACTCAGAAGTTACTGGGAACTAGAGAAGCTTCATCCCCAAAGGGGGAAAATAACTTTTTTTTTTTGGTAATTTCATGTCCTAAATAAAAAATCTCAGGGATTTTATCTTGGTTCTTATTTATTATTAAATTTATAAGTAATTACAAATTTAAGCCTTGAAAAATGACAGCCTTGAAACTACTGGCCATTCATTTAATCTTATTTTAAGATTATTTCACTCGCCAGTGGCTCTAAATTTTAGAAACACTGTTCAATAAAGAAAGCATATTTTAAATGAACTAGCAGCACCACAGCATTGAGAACTTGCAAGAAAGAATATACAAGATATAATTATGCTTTGCCTAAATATATTTGGTATCCATGACAAATTAGGCAGAAGGTCAAGTCAAAGAATAGAAATGGGCTTTTTCAGTTTAATGCTGCATTTAATTAGTACAATCATCTTTAGTACAGATAAAAATGAGGTTGATCAAAGAGAATTTCTTTTTTAGATGGAATATGTTATTTACTGACATTTTATGAAAAATGTAAAATTACAGCTTCAGTGAAAAACATCACAGTAGGCTCAGTCATCCAGTTCATAGTACTATAAGGAAGTATTTGTGTTCTTAATCAATTGGGAATATGTGACTCTTTTCCATTAGTATATGTATATGCATAATTATTCATAGGCTAAAATACTGTAAAATGATACTTTTCTGAACTGGCATCTATTTTAAGATTTAATAAAATAAAAGTATCCTTGAGAAATCCATTTTAAATGTTTATTTTTCTTTATTACTTATGAACGTGTGATA
Source organism: Dasypus novemcinctus (assembly GCF_030445035.2). Taxonomy (NCBI): domain Eukaryota; kingdom Metazoa; phylum Chordata; class Mammalia; order Cingulata; family Dasypodidae; genus Dasypus; species Dasypus novemcinctus. The sequence goes on along the minus strand of NC_080678.1, from coordinate 75,930,822 downwards.
TTTATAATCTGGCTTCCTTCCAATTATATTTCATGGTGGCTTCCCTAGATTCTTCCTTTCAGCATATGAAAAGCCTCCAAACTATATAAAAATGCTGGTTAAAATAGCCATTCACTTTTTCTTTTCTGCTGCAGCAATTCTGTTTTGAAAGAACAGGGAAATGGTTAAAGATGTGGGGCTTGGCAAGCCAATTAAATAAGACAGCCTAAATGCTGCAATTCCTGATTTTAGCTCCTATAATAGAACTGTTCATTTTGGAGGATGAAAGAGAATACAGACTAAAGATATTCCTCTAAAATCTTAATGAGCTGTGGTCAAAGTTACTTAAATACAGAGGCTACGATATTTGTGCTGCAGTCAATAAACTTTAACCAGTGACATAAAAACATGCACGCAGCTTGCAGATTGCCAACAGGGTCTGTACAGAATTGGACTGACAGATGAGTTCATGATACAGATAAACATAGGGACACTGTGATGTCAGCAGTAGGAAAGCAAAAGACAACTACCATAGGGTTGGTCTTTTATCCTCTAAGATTTATTTTATACATTTATTAAGGTGTTATCAAAATCATCCTTTCCATTGAGGCTGTTGGGGGAAAGCATGTCTTGGAATGTGTTTTCTTTAAGCCTCTGAATGAAGCGCCAGTCTATAGGGACTGGTGTGTGCGGGTCACATAATGGAACACAACAGGACAGCCTGACAAATCCCAAACAGAAGAACAAGACAGAGCTAATGATTCTTCTGACTACATTAGGGTCTTTGAATGAGCTGGAAAGGGAAATTCTGGTTAGCTCCCAGCCACTTGCATATAGCAAACTGCCTTCCCATTTGCAAGCTTCGTTTCTGAGAACTCCCTAACAAGGAGCAGCAATAGAGAAATCTGCCTCATCAAATTTGCCTCTTGGCTATTTATTTATTTGAAATATACAGGCTAGAAAAAATTGACTGTGAAACCTCTAGTCTGATTTTATAGAGATGGGTTTCAGAGACAAGAATACAAGTCCAAAACTTTTTGTTTTTACCATTTCCTTACCCTTTTCAGTTGTCTACTTGCAGCATTTTACTCTTCAGCCCCTTCCCCAAGGTTTGCCTTATTGTATTTCAAACCCCTCTGGAAACTTCTCATGGTGCTCCTTTAACCCAGCACCATCTTTTGGTAGGTCCCTGCAATTTTTGTTTTAAGCCAGACATTGTAAAATTTCTATGTCTCTAAAATTTCCTATGATCAAGTCATCTCCTTGAATTGCTTCAAGCTCCTGAGTACCTGGGATCATTCACTTTTTTTCTTGTTTCACCAATCAACTATAAATCTTCTAGAACCACAGGTTTTCTTCTACCCAAGGGAGATAACCAGCAGTTATGGGGGATTATTTAGGAAAGAAGTTTTATCTTAAAAAAAAAAGTGTAACATTAATGGAATCTGAAAGAAGTCTTATATAATAAGCATTACGTTAAACCATAGGTCAAGTTTCACATTGATTTTGGTATTTCAATTTCAGTGGGTTTATTATGTGTGAGAGTAAAAGAGCTGGGATTATGAATGTACTAAAACTGACAGGGAAGGACCTTGCCAGCAAAAGGAAAGGGAGAGGTAAGGAGAGGGGAGGGGGACACCATGTTCCCTTTATAGTCACCAGAGTTCAATAAAGCACCACTTATCTCTCAGCTTTTAAGAGCGCTTTTATCACAATTGTTCATACCTCACACTCCCTGGAGCCTGATTTGTTATAGGTGCAGGGTCCCGTCCCATTCAGCAGCATCTCGCTGGTCTCCGTGTTGGTGGGTTTATAATCTACGTAAAATTCCTGGGTGCTGGGAGTCATTTGCTTTAGGGACTGTCTTTTCTTCTTCCTGTGCCTTCGCATGAGGGAGCGCTGCTGCAGCTGCTTCATGCTGGCAGGGTACCGCTTCCATGACACGTAGATAACGAGCAAGATGACAAGCACAGACAGGAAAAGGGCCACGCTCCCAGCAATGATTTTGTGGAAAGATATGTGCTCCGTGTCAGCATCGGTCTCTGGGCTGGGCTGTGTGGCTCCCACTGTGGGGGGCAAAGGGGGCTTGCTCTCATGCTTCGGCCTGGGGAGCTTGGGTTTAAACGTTGGCTTTGGGAGAGCCCTGGCTAGATCGAACCTCTCCGTAGTACTTTTGCCACAAATGCTGTAGTTCTTCACTGCATCAATCACATTTACTCCTTGCAGCTCTTTGGGACTGGCACAGATAATTGTATTCTCCCTCAGACCTTTAAAACTTTTCAGCCAGTTTACCAGGGAGCAAATATTTCTGCTGCATTCCCATATATTCCCAGCAAGACTGATGTCATTGAGGGATATCCAAGAATCCAGAATCTCTTGACCAATAAATGTAAGCTTGTTGGAATCCAGGTTGAGGCGCTGCAGATTGGGAACACACTGGAAAACACTAGGTCCACTGAAAGCTTCAATCTCATTGCCTGATAAATCAAGCCTTTGTAATGAGCTCCAGGTCCAGGACATGGTTTGTCCTATGACACTGATTTTATTCCATTGCAAGTAAAGGTTCTGAAGGCTCACCAACCTTGGGAAAAGGGCCAGGTTGAGCTTGGAAAACTGATTGTGCTCCAGGTGAAGTTCTTTGAGTCTGATCATGCCAGCAAACACATTCCTGGCTAAACTTCGGATCCGGTTATATCCCAGGTCCAAAAGTTCCAGGTTGCGGCAGTCTTGGAATATTCGCACAGGGATGGTTCTCAGGGAGTTGGACCGTAAATGTAAACTCAGCAGCTTCCGCAAGCCTCGAAACTGTTCGGATCCCAGAGAATGCAGCTGATTATAGGACAGATCCAAGTTCCGTAAATTTGTTACTGGTCTGAAGGTATTGTTAAGAAAATAGGAGATTCTGTTGGAGCTCAGAATCAACTCTTTGAGTCTGCGTATTCCATTAAAAGCGTTCTCGTCAATATTGCTGATATGATTATGGTCAAGGTATAGCCAGGTGAGCTGGTTGAGCCCTTTAAATTGATTATACTTAAGTTTTTGGAGGCTGTTATAGCGGAGAGATAAACCTAAGCAACCAGCAGATATACTTGAGGGTATCTCCTGTAATTTCTGAGATTCACAATATACCATTTTGCCTTCACACCTACAGCCCTTAGGGCATCCTCGTTCAGCAGAAGAAAGCATTGTCAGTAAGACAGTGGGGGCTATAACCAGTGCTACAGCTGATCCGCTCAGTAGCCTAATTACATTGAAACCTGGAAATAAAAACAACTTAGAAAAGTTATCCCCCTAAAAAAGAATTCATTTATTTTTTAATCAGGTAAAAATAGGCATATACTTTCATTTTTTAAAAAATTTAAATCTAGATAACAACATTTAATATCTAATATCATCTCTTTGTAATTTAAAGAAAACTGTCTTTAGGGATTAAGGGATTTGTTTTACTAGTTAAGCAAGGAATGAGTCCATTAAGCAATTGAATTTACAGTCTTAGAGCAGAGCAAGGTAATCTCTAAAATAATTAAGGCAGACTAGAGATTTTTTTAAAGAATAAGAAAAATGACAAAACATACCCATCCTTTGTATTGTTCAAAGGTCGTCCTTAGGTCCTTTGCTTTGGCTTAGGGGGGCACTTGCATGACAGCCCCTGTCAGCTGCACTGTAGTGAGTCAGGGCTCGCTGACACCCAGGAAGAAAAATTGGACCCCTTGGGAGATGGGCCGATTTTGGAACATTATTCTTTGCCAGCCACGCAGAACACTCCAAGAACAAATAAATTCCGACACCGGATTCTCAGCAAAACATCAAAATCTTCCTAGGTAATAGGATCTTCATGGATATTACGTTTTTGCATCTTTACAGTTTTTTTTTTTTTTGGCGGGGGGGGGGGTGTTGGTTAAAAAACAACAACAACAAAACTGGCTTCTACAATTTCTTCTTATCAGAAAGCATGATGTATCCCTCCAGGCAACGTGGGGCTACCTGAGCGGCCACATCTGTATTCCATAGCCCAGCAGTTCTCGTGGTGAGCGCCTAGTTCAGCCAGAGAGCTGCGTTGGAGCCCAGAAGGCAAGAGAGCTGCGTATCGCGCACACGCTCAGCTCACTTCTGCAGACTGTCATTCTGAAAGCTGCTCGGACTGTTGCTTTGGTTTTAGTGAATGCAGTCTTATGTAAAGCTGCCCCCAGTGGCGAAGAACATTATGGGCATGTGCAGAAATGTCTCTCTTTTATCTTGCAAATGAGCAGGCTCTGCTGGAAAATGAATGATTCTTTTGGGTGGCTCAATAGGACCTGAATGGTCACCGTAATCAATAACTAGCAACATTTTCTGTAATTTCCAAGTCGTGTTTTACAATTTGGCAATGTCTTTATTGTTTGTGTCCCCTTAATCGCTAAACATGTGCTGCCCAGAGTTTTTCAGGAGCCTGATATTAAGTTCACAGACTGTATGCCAATTTTTCTTAACCTCAACGTAGGCTTTGAACTGAAATTTATAAAATGAATTATCAAGCTTTTCACGGAGAAGCATTAACTGCCCAACCCTTTGATCTCTTGGAGTCACAGTCATTATATTACGCGAGGTGTCTCAGGATGCTAGAGTATACACATTTTGGAAAAAAGGGGATAACTAATGACATATATTTAAATGGATCTGATAACTTTTCTGTTTTTCTCACAAAATACGTAATTGGCTTTATGGCCTATTGCTTGGCTTGTTATTTTGGTTGTTGTCAAATTTCTTTTTAATTAGAGGAGAAATTATCCATTCTTAGTGCTAGTAGAAGGATCAAGGGATCTTTTGGTTCTCAGTTTATTACTGTTGCTTTTCATTATACTAATAATATTCATTGGCTTACTTCTTAAGTGTTCTAAATGGACTATTTTGTTTTATCTTTAAACAATAGTCCCATTATAATCTCCATTTTAAAACTGAGGACACTGAGATGTGGGGAGGTAACTCAGTCAAAACCATATAGCCAGCAAAGGGTAGGGCTGAAATTCAGACTCACTCACTCTTGTGCCTTAACCCCTAACCACTAGATGACCACTGATGCAAACCACCATCATTTAACCACTAGATGTTTCAGTGACATTATTATCCTAATTTAAAAAATGAGCCAAGTGAGATTAAGGGATTAGGGCAGGGAAACTGTAATCAATAAATTCTTGCTTCATAGACTAGGGTTATATATGCTGCTTTGCTCTGAGGTTCTTAAATAGGTATATGAACTATTTACCTTTTGTTTTCCTCAGTTTCTCATCTGCTAAATGGGCATGATGATAAAATCCACAGACATGTTTTGAGGATTAAGTCATCTAATATCTGTAAGGTACTTAGAACAGTGCATGGCAGATCATAAGCATGTGTTAGGTCTTTGAATAATATCAAATTGATAGCATTTTTTCCCAAGATGGTGCTGTATGTTCGTTAGTAATGAATATTGACTATACTGATTGTCATAAATTCACAAAGAATTACTTTAATGAAAATCTTTTATTATTGTATTCTGTGTATTTCTGAGACTTAGTTTTGCCTTCGTTGATAAGAAACCTTCCTAAATTCCCATCTTCTCAACTCTACCATTAGAATAATCTTTTCGTTCTATGGACCATGACTAGTAGTTAATGCTTGATTTTGTACTTCCACAAGGCAGAACATGGTAACATCTGCCCCATATGATGATAGAGATGACCATTTACATAAAACTAAATGGTATACTTCTTTTAAAAGTTTACCTTGCTAGGTTATGTAATTGAATTGGCTTTGGAAAACCTTGGAGAGCTTTCATATTTTCCAAGGATGAGAAGTTTGGTAAAAATTAGTTCAAGATAATCAAAAGGTCCTACAGTAAGAGTCCAGCAAAAATCATCAATTCCTTAGGTAGTAGCTATGAATGCATCTAAAGTACCTAAAAAACCTATTAAAAATATGGATTATGATTCAGTGGGATGGAGTAGGGGATGCTTTTCAACAGATTGATGGGCAACTGGGTTTAAGAAACTCACTGTAAGGGAATGATTAAAAATAATGAATTTTCTCCAAGGGGGAAGAGAGAGAATACAAATTTATGACACTAGGATGTAAATCTTATGTCTACTTCAGTTTCCCTAATACCTACAGCAGCACCTGGCTCATAATAAATGCTTAATAAATATTTATAATAAATACATGTCCATGAGGGTTACTGATTATGTAATATTGGTTTTGTGTACATGGGATTGATCACTCAGATTTCCTTGGCTGGTGACATTGGATATGGTTTTGGAGGAAGTGTTCTTAAAGAATGTGAGTGAAAGCAAGAAACTTGAAAGGTGGGAAAACCTTTGTTAGCAGGAAATCTTAGCTTTTCATGTAGACATCACTTGCCTTTATAAATTTAAAAATAATTTTATAAAGTAATTTTAAATTTATAAATATAAAACATAAATATATAAAATTAGACTGTAAATTTCATGAAAACAAAAATGTGCTTTTGAATACTCACCATGGCACATTACAGAAGTATAACACCTTGAGCCTTTATCACTTGCATTTCTCGAAAAATACAAAAGAGGATCCAATTTATAACCCCTTCAGTTTTCTCATATCTTTGTTGCTTGAAAGCCTCTGTTTTTTCTCATCACTCTCTCTTCTTCCCTTTGGGAAGTGGTCTTCATGATGTTTATTTTGCCTGGCAGTTGCAGAGGCCTGCTCTAGGATGGCTGAAAGATCTATCAGGTTTGTGCTCTTTATCTTCCTTCACTCCTTGGTGACAGAAGGACAGAGGAATCTATGCAGAACATAATTCTCTCACTCTGCTTTTCTTATGAGTTTTGCAGATTATTTATGGGAAATAATATTCTCTGTTGTGTTATATTCTTTGCCCTTACTTTTCAGACTTTTTCTTGTCACCTTGACTCTTGATCTTGTCTTGCCCCATAGTTCTGACATCACACTCACCCTTTGGATCTCTTCATTGATGTTTACTCTTAATACCAATCCCTGGTCTCCTCCTAGAAGGCAATCAGTAACCAATTAGATTGTGTCTGTCTCCAGGCACTCTGGGTGCCCCCCTACCTTAGCTTTAGCCCTTAAACTGTCATTACCACCAGGTCTGTCCTGGTTTAGGGCATGAAGATCCAGAAAAGGGAGGACTATCTATTAGGCTAGAAGAGAAATTATTTCCTGACTTTTTAAAGTTTATCTCCTTTTACTGCTTGACTAGAATAAACTGATTATTAGATTTCCTTTTCAATAGAAGCAAAATTATATTACATTATGTATTTAGCAACTTCTTAGTGCCACATACAGAAATAATCATAAATACCTGACAAGTTAAATTTCCCCAATATATCTAGGACCTTAATGATTTATACAATTATAAAACACATTGTCATGTAGCTAAAGACTTTTTCTTTTATTTGCACTTGTAGTACTCCACAGAGTTAAACATACATTGTTTAAATGGGGTAAATAAATGCAATCTCAGTATATAATGCCAAATTTCATTTCAGTATGAGACTAAATTGCCAAAAATAATCTTAGAAAATCAGGACTTAAACAGGTTGTACCTTAATAGTGGGATGGACTCAGAGTTTTCATTCACTTTACAAATATGTAGTTTGAGCACTTACTATGTACTAGGCATTCTTCTAGGCATTTCGAATACATTAGTGAAACAAAGATACCTGTCCTTCTGGAGCTTACGTTCTAAAACAGTAAGACAGACAATGAAAAATAAACATATATAGTAAAGGTGGTGTGGCAGTTTGACATTTATGAATCCCAAAATGGAGAAAGATTATGTTTTAAACTGGTCTGTTCATCTGGGTGTGATACTCTTCGGTTGTATTAAATTCAAAGGTATTAAGTTTACTTGATAAAATCAATTTAGGGCTTTTGATTCAACCATGTCAGTAGGGCCTCACTCAGGTTGAGTCCCCACCCCCTTGATGGGCTATATAAAGGGGTGCTCACTCAGGAAGACACATGGAAGAGGAGAGAACTTGGTTATTTCGGTACTGCCATGTGACAGAAAGGAGAGGGCTCAAACTGCTAAAGCCTGGAGAGAGAAGAACCATTTGCCTGATAGTTTACTGCTGACCTTGTGAAGAGAACAGAGCAGCTGAGGAGCTGAGAAGGCCTGGAAACAAACAAGTCCTATGCCAGCCTGTAGCTGATAGAGAGGAAGGCTGAATCCTCACAGAGATCTGCAACCATCTTGCTTCAACACATAACAACTGCCTTTGGTGAGAACATAACCTTGAGTTGGACTTTTTAGTGCCTTGTAAGCTTTTACCCCAAATAAATACCCTTTATAAAAGCCAACAGATTTCTGGTACTTTGCATCAGTACTCACTGGCTGATGCATACAGTCAGTAACTACTATAGAAAAGAGAAAAATAAGGGTAAGGCAGATTGGGAGTGTCAGAGATGGGGTGGGTTGAAATTTTAAATAGGATGGTTATGGCCGTTAAGAAAGCAGCCTGAGCAAACCCTTGAAGGAGGTGAGGTTGTTTGCCCTTAAGATCTGAGGAATAGCCAGTGCAAAGGTCCTAAGGTAGAAGTGAATCATTGATTCAATGAGTGGAGAACAGAGAGAATAAAGGGCAGTGTAGTTGGAGATAAAGTCAGAGAAGACTATATACTGGTTCATGAAGGGTTTTATATGCCACTGTAAAAACTTTAGCTTTGTTCTGGAGAAATGAGGAACAAACTCAAGATTTTGTGTAAAGATAGGATTAATTTACACCTATTTAAAGGATCCTTCTCACTGCTGTGTTGGGGATAGCCTTTAAAGGGGAAAAGGTAGAAGCAGGGAGGCCATTAAAGAGATAATCCAGTAGAGAGATGATGGGTGGCTTGGACCAGAGTGGCAGCAATGGAAATGGTAAGAATTCACTAGATTCTGGATTTATTTTTAGGAAAGTCAATACTATTTTCCTAATGGATTAGAAGTGGAAGTATGAGAAAAAGAGTTAAGGTTGATTCCTAGCTTTATTGGTTTAGCAACTGGAAGGATGTTGAAGCCATCAACTGCTTCTGTAGATCAGGTTTGGGGAGTAAGATCAGAAGTTCAACACATTTAAAATGTCCAAATTTGGCTCACTTTTATTCAATTTTATGAGACTTTAATTTTTAAAACCTTCTTTTTGATATGTCCTCTAGATACTGTAATTTATTTTAAAATATTTTAAAGCTATCATACATTTGTAAAACAGAAAGTTATAAAATGATTAGCAAAATTAGACCTGAGGCAATAGCAACATGGTATTCTATTCAGAAAGCCTAGATGGAACCAGCATCTTTGCATGTGAACTTGGAGAGCAATGGAGCCAAAAACTTTGAAGGAAATTGAAAATTACATTAAGATCAGTTATAGGAACATTTGAACTAATATTCTAGAATATAAATTCAGTGAATGCAAAGTATCTTTTTAGAATAATTTAGAAAACATTTATCATTAATTGTAGGTAGCAGTTGACAGAACTTAGACCTGATTCTGGACAAATTTCTCAGGATTTCAGTTTGCTCATCTGTGAAATGGGGCTATAAACCTGCCTTAGGAATTTCTAAGTGTTTGACCTAGAATAAATTTCCATAACTTTCATGAAGGTACATTGTAAACTATAAAAGTAATATAAATATTTCTGCAATCAGAATACCTATGAGAAAATTAATTTTTCTTTGATTCTATCTAGATTCATGAACATATACTGGAATAAAATATGCCAAGGCTTACTAACATGACCAGGGACAGGTCAGAATTAATGAATATTATTTAAGAAATCATCAGTATTTCCTTCCCACTACAGTGTCAATACCACTGCCATTTATCATACAGTATACATTGATGTCACTCTGTTTTACTCAAAGTGCTTTCATCAGAAAATTTATTTGATCTAGATATTGAAAAGAGCTTCATGTTTGTGACTTAAATCTCATATCAAATAAAAGGGTTGCCAGAATGCCTATATTCCCTACAATTGTGGCAACAATTTTCATTAATTTTGGTTGGTTAAAATATTCATATACATTTCAACATTTGTAAATATGCACTTCTCTGAAATATCCTTGGTTTCTATCTGCTTGCTTCAAGGGTTCCATTAAAACCCTCTCTGGTTATGTATGGTTGTGAGTAAACATCTCTGACTTAGATAAATGGATGAAGTAGGTTACAAATCTGACCATTAAATAGTTTATCAGTGTCTTTTTGGAAAGAGGCAAATTCAAGTGAATGAGACCATGAAAGTTTATCCAACTGATTCCCCTCCACTATATCTGATGATTTATTTAGGAAGCAGCATCAATCCATATTCTCAATTTTTATAGCATTCCTCACTGTCACTTCCTGCAGAGGTAGCCCTAAGCTAAATTTTGGGGTAGGGAAATATAACACACTTTTAAAATATAACCCTTAGTGGAAAACATGAAACTGAAAGGCTACATGAGTTCAAGGAAATAATAATGTATCTTATTTTAGGGCAAATTTTCAAATTTATAGAACATTAGAGAGCATGGAATAACTTCAAAAAGTATCAATATTTTGCTAATTTTGCTTTGTCTATCTCAACTCCCCCTCCCCCAACTCTGCACCCTTTTTCTTTCTGGAGTATTTTTTTTTTAAATACAGTTTTTTATTTTTATTTTTTTAAAGAAACATAGATTACATAAACATTACATAAAAATATAGGGGATTCCTATATGTCCTGCTCCCAAACTCTCCCACATTTTCCCACATTAACAACATTCTTCATTTGTATCATACATTTGTTACATTTGTTACATTTGTTACAGTTGGTAAACGCATTTGGAGCATTGCCACTAAGCATGGATTATAGTTAAATGCTCTCCTGCACAATTTTGTAAATTATGACAAGATATGTAATGCCTTGTATCTGTCATTATAATGTCATTCAGGACAATCCCATAGCTCTGAAAATGTGTCCATATTACACCTGTTTTTCCCTCTCCCTCCCCTCAGAACTTCCAGTGGCCACTGCCTCCACATCAATGATAAAAGTTCATTGCTAAAATCACAATAAGTCTATACTAGAATACCAGTAAGACTATTCGAGTTCATCTTCTTTCACCAATCCTGAGGATTCTGGAATGGTGATGCCCACTCCACCACTAATTGAGAGAGGGCTTAGATCCCATGGGGCAGATGGATGGGACTATCTTGCTTGCAGTTGCAGATCTCTCTGTTCCTTGGGATGGTCATTGTCCATCATCATCTCTTTGTTAGTTGTCCTGGGTTAGTCCAATGAACTGTAGAATAGGTATTGCAACTCTGTTGAGATTCAGGGCCTAGCTGGCACGTGGACAGCCCAAAGATTTAAGTCTCTTGGATGTACACCTATCAAATGTAGGTTCAAATAGAAGGGGCAGAAGAGTCACGTGTAGGGAAACCACAACTGAGTCCAACTCTGTCACACTGGGGAGCATAAGTTCAAAGTAGGGCCCACTAGCAGGGCACCAAACACCTGAATTGTCTACCCTGCCTATAGTGTCTGGATGTCTCTGCTCTTTGAGGCAATATTTACTTTGGCTGTCAATGAGTTCTTGCTGAGATGTGCATAAGCATAGCCTCTAGAATGACCTCCCAACTCACTTTGAAGTCTCTTAGTCATATAAATGCATTTGTCTTTACCCTTTCCCCCTTTTGGTCAAGGTCTTTTTCCAGTTGAATTGCTAGTTGGTGCTTGGTAGTAATCCCTCAGTACCAGGAAGGCTCAACCCTGGGAGTCATGTCCCACACTGGGGAAAGATAATGTATTTGTATGCTGAGTTTGGCTTAGAAAAGGTTTCTGGAGTATTTTAAAAGCAAATCCTGTACATCATGAAATTTTACTTATGTTATATATTTCAGTTTGTGTTTCTAATTGATAAGGACTTTTAATTTAACTATCTAGTCTTAGCACACTTAATAAAATTAGCAAGATCCAAAAATTGTTCTTTTTTAAAATCAAGATTGAAAAAAAGCCCACATAGTGCATTTGGTTTTCTTTCTTTAAAGTCTCTTTTATTGTTATTTTAAAAATGTTAAACATTTATGAACACTCTATAACCATCAAGCAGCAACTTGCCCCCTCCCCACATTCCCTGGTAACCTCTAAGCTACTTCTGTCTCTATAAATTTTCTATTTCTAGATATTTCATATGAGTGAAATCATATAATATTTTTTCCAGTATGCGTTGCTTATTTCATTCAGAATAATGTTTTCAAAGTTCATTCATTTTGTAGCAATATGCAAAACTTCATTTCTTCTTATGGCTGAATAATATTCCATTGGGTATATATACCATATTTTATCAATTCACTCATCTGCTGATGGACAGTTGGGTTCTTTCCACCTTCTGACTGTTGTCTGTATGCTGCTATACCAATGTTTAACGCAGTATACAAGTAACTGAGACCCTGTTTTCAATTTCTTTTTATATAGACCTAGGAGCAGAATTGCTGGGTCATATGATTGTTCCATAGTTACCCTTTGAGGAACTGAAACATTGCTTTCCACAATGGCTGTACCATTTTACATCCCTACCAACAATGCATGATGGTTCCAATTTCTTAGCATCCTTTCCAACATTTATTTTTCATGTTTTTTAATTGTAGCCATTCTTTGTGCTCAAAGTTGTCTTTTATTTTTAATGCCATCAGTTTTTGGAACTACCAGATTATTTGGATTCTAGCTCATTCCATATTTTGCATTTGGCTGTTGGCTTCCTGATGGTGTCATTCAACTTGTAAGGAGTAAATTTTAAGGGTACATATTTTGAACAAGAATGCATTCATAAATTTAGGCAGGGTATCCAGCCCCAGTGGATACTTGGGTGTCTGTTTACTCCTGGTAGCATATTTAAGATGTGAAGAACTTTTGAATAATATGGGAATTAGAGCTTGGAGAAAAATGCATATTTCTATTTTGTGGTAACTAAACTATAGGGAATTCAGTAATGGGCCCACTGGCAACTTTGAGGACAAAAATTAACAGTAAAGTGCAGTCAATCTATGTTGGTTTAACATTCATATTTATCAGCATTTCTGTTCTTCACTTTCCATCATGCTTACCTTTTAGCCCATAGTCAGCAAAAGCAATTACTTGATGTTGTTCCTTGCTAAACAAACTTAGTAATTTTTGTGTTAATATTGAGGTTGTATTCTAATGGAGTCTCAAAAAAGTTCTATCAAATAGAAATCAAAATTCATTTGCAGTCATTAATACTGAGAGAAATTAGTTTTCCAGCTTTTCATTTAGAACAAACTCCATGAAGGAAGTTCTAGCACCAGAGTCACACTGTAAAGTTTATTGTCCCAAATAAATTTATTCCCAAATATTCTTATTATTTCTCACAGTGGAACAAAGGAGTTTTAGAGTAACTGTAAAAGACTCTTAAGCAAATTTGTGACTTAATATTTGATGTTTTACTTTGCCTGTTGGCTGTGCTGTGAATATAAAGTCAATGTCATTTAAATAGTATCATAATAAACATTTTGCAGTACTCATTTCACATAAGTTCTGATGTAGCAAGAATTTTAAAAGAAAATGTTCTATTATATTTTTGAAGTACTGTGCATAATAGTTGGGTGCAATAATATATTTTAAAATTTGCCTTCCTGATAAATGTATCAGCCTTAGGAATTAAATTCTGCAAAACATCAAGTGGAAAAACTAATAGAATTCTTGATTCATAAAAGAAGCAGATATTCCATAGTTTAGTTCTATTTTTGTTTCTGAAATAGTAATATGATTCTTTACTTCAGATTGTAGCACTAAGAGATATTAAATTTCAAAGAGAAGTCATGTCCTGCAGTGTAGTAGTGGCGAATGGGAGCCTCTGGGTCCTTAATGTTATATTAAATTACTTTCTCAAGACAGGCTGGTGAACCCTTCTTTCTATTGTTAATGTTCTGAACTGTGGCCATCCCTGTTAGGGAAGTTCCTTTAAGATTGTATGGGAATGCTTAGGAAAATCTTGCGTCTAACAGCAGAGCCCCCATGTGGCAAATTGTGATTCAAGCAAAAAGTGACTTGGTACCTGGAAGTAAATGCTACTCTTTAATAAAAATAAAATTCTGAACCCCTTTATATAGTTCTGCATTGAGAATTATGTTATTTATTTAAGAACTATTTATTAAACTTTTACACTGTTTTGGTGCTGTGTTTACAACTGTGAATAAGACCAAGTGCCTACCATCAGAGAACTTGCATTCTCACTAATGAGATAGACAATAAAAATAAAAATCGTAGACTGATTGAAAGGATGAGAGAAGACAGAAAAATAAACACCCTAGCCGTATTACAATGTCAAGTGGTAATAAGGGCTGTGAATAAAAATAATGAAGGTTAAGGACTAGTGACAGTTTAGGGTGGTCAGGAAATCCCTTTTTTGACAAGTTAATATTTGAGAACAAGAAGGGAGCAATTGATGTGATTTATCCGTCCCCTTAGATGTCACTTCCCCTTGGAATCTTTTATTGATCACCACTGACCCCATTATGGTGATTTCAGGAAGCCATTGCTCCCCCTTCAACTCTTCATTCCAAAAGTGGACAGATTGTCTTCCTTGTACCAAGTAGCATAACTGAAAATTTAAACAAAATTCTACTAAGTTTAGGAGATAACAAAGAAAATAAACATGGAAAGGAACATGATTCATAAAGTGAAGATTATTCACCTTTAGCATGTGTTCCACTCCAGGGCTCTCTCCCTTCTTGACTAAACAAAGAACTGATCTCCTCTAATATTCATCAACAAGAATACAATCCTAATCATCTGAACTCTTCAAATTCTAGTCAAAGGGAAGACATCTCTCTTCTTACACTGAGTTGATTTTCTTAGATCCGGTTTCTTGATTGCAAATTGGAACCAAGAATATTCATTCTATCAGGTATGACCCCATCTACTCAAAGACCCAGTTGCAGGCCTCATCAATCATATACCATCCATATACAATAAGCCCATCCAACATTTTGCTTTCTTTCAGTTAAAAATTGTCCCAAATACCACTCATGTACAGTTTGTATGGATTTATGCTTTATTAATATGTATCAATAAAATTGATTTGTTAAAAAATTATCCCTGGGAAACGGACTTTGGCCCAGTGGTTAGGGCGTCCGTCTACCATATGGGAGGTCGGCGGTTCAAACCCCGGCCTCCTTGACCCGTGTGGAGCTGGCCATGCGCAGTGCTGATGCGCGCAAGGAGTGCCTTGCCACGCAAGGGTGTCCCCCGCGTGGGGGAGCCCCACGCGCAAGGAGTGCGCCCGTGAGGAAAGCCGCCCAGCGCGAAAAGAAAGAGCAGCTTGCCCAGGAATGGCGCCGCCCACACTTCCCGTGCCGCTGACGACAACAGAAGCGGACAAAGAAACAAGACGCAGCAAACAGACACCAAGAACAGACAAACGGGGGGGGCGGGGAAGGAATTAAATAAATAAATAAATCTTTAAAAAAAAAAATTATCCCTATCTTCTCTCTCTTTTTAAAATTTGCTTAGTTTCCTCTTTATCTAGTGCTAATTATTTTATCCAAATGTTTTAACAGATTTGTCATTTGCCTAATTTTACCAAACATCCAAGCACTTCTGATAATTACTCAGTTTTATTTTTCCCTGGGAGACTATCTCCTGCAGCACTCCATTTCTCTGCCCCAATATCTAGTCATAGCTGTTTACCTAGGTACCTTTCACCATCCTCCTATATTGAATGCCCTGTTCATGGATCCCACATATTTATTTTCTTTGTTTACCTCTCATTTTGTTGAAGCACATCCACTAATTGTTTCATAGGAAAGAGTGCAAGGGAAATAAAAAATTAATGTCTGAGTTTTATTAATAGATTGGCTTTATATGTAATTCTGAGTTGTAAATCATTTTTCCTTAAAATCTTTATGACATTTTGCCTCTCCCTCCTGTTGTTGAGAGTCAGATGCTATTATAATTCCCATTCATCTGTGCTTTTCCAATACTCTTTTTTTCTAGTACTTGGAAATTGCACAAGGATGTATTTTTCTTTTTTTTTTTTTCTGGGTACACAGTGGACCTTTAAAATCTAGTGGCCTTCCCTCTGGATTTAAAGGTGGAGTGGACATCACCATTCTAGGGTCCACAAGATGGAGGAATATAATATGGATTGGAGTGGACTTGCTGGTATTCTACTATAGAACTGTTGTGACTCTAGCAATGGAAGAAATTGTATCATTGATGTGGACACAGTGGCCACAGGAGTTGCTGAGGACTGGGAGATATAGGACATTTTCAGGACTTGGAGTTGTCCTGAATGATTTTGCAGGGACAGACGCAGAGCATTGTTTATCCTGCCATAATCCACTGTATGGACTGGGGAAAAGTGTGAACTACAGTGTAAGCTATGGTCCATGTGGTGTGGCAGTGCTCCAAATGCAATGAATTGCCTCACTGATGAAAGGGGATGTTGATGTGGGAGTAGCAGGGGGGAGAGGGGGAGTGGGGTATATGGGAACCTCATGCTTTTTAATGTAACGTTTTGTGTGATCTACTTATCTTTTTTAAAAAAAGCAATAATAAATAAAGGACAGAAAAGAGAGACTAGGGAAGGAAAAAAATCTAGGGGCATTGTCTTTCGGTTTTGTGAAAATCTGTTGTATTTTTTTTTTTTTTAATTCTCTTTCCCCACTTTCTCTATTCTCTCTCCATGGAATTTTGAACTTCTGGATTGGTCAGATTTTGGACTTCTGGATTGGTCTTTGTTTTATCACTCCTATTTCCTACCTTTTTATCTTTTGTCATACTCAGGGTGACTTCCTCAGCTTTATGTTGCAATATTTCTGTCTATCTAACCATCTATCTATCTATCTATCTATCTATCTATCATCTATCTATCTATCTATCTATCTATCTATCTATCTATCTATCTATCTATCATCTATTTATCATCTATCTCTCTCTTTCTCCAATCATCTATAATCTATTTATTTATTTAAAGTTTAGATCAGGCATCTATAAACTATGGCATGACCAAATATAGCAATGATGTTTTTGGGTCAAGTATGTAAATGAAATAAAACTATTGTAAAGAATGTGTTATTAGAAAATAGTCACTCTCATTACCTTACCTATTGACTGTGGCTGCTTTCATTCTGTAACTGCAGAGTTGAGAGATTGAATGGCCTGCAAGCCTAAAATATTGCATATATGACCCTTTACAGAAAAAGTTTGCTGACCCTCCCCTCCTCAATGTAGATGGTCAAATTTGTTATCTCCATGATCTTGTTTTTGGTTCTCTTACTGCTCCTTCTTAATAGCATACTGTTTTACTTTTATGAATATGATATCTTCTTTTCTCATTTTGAGGATATTATTTGGAGTTTTCTGGTTGCATACTGCTTTCTGAAGCATCACTATTTTCTTTGAGGTAATTCAATCAGTTCATTTTGAGTTATTTCATCTAGGAGAGTTTTAGCAAATGTTGAGAATCTTGTGTGCTCATTCAGATTACTGACTGAGGCACTAAAAGTTACTGGAAAGTTCTGTGTGTGGAGGCAAGGTTTTGGCCTTTGGGGTTTGTGGTAGTTTGATTAGGCAGTGAACTTACTTTTTCACTGAGGAATCTCTGATGCATGTATGTAGAATTTTATTACACAGAATAGAACTCCTCCCCCCCCTCCCCGAACTTCCTGCATGGGAGTTAACCCCTGGAGCCAGACAGGCCCCGAATTCATAATGAATATTCTCACTTAATTGTCCTCTTTTCAGTCCCTTACCTCTCTGCGGTGCCAGAAATAACTTGGGTTTAGCCTCTCAGGTTTTGAATTTTCCAGAAAATAAACTTCTTTTCTCTGTTGGAAGGAAGAGGTAGTCCCTTGATTATTTGGGGTAAGGATGGGGGTCTGGTGGTCAATTACTCTTCAGGAAGATTTTAAACCAATACTCATATTTTTAGTCAAATATTCATCCCACACTTTCTGATTAATCTCTGAACTTTTGTTGCACCACATGGGATCCCCTTGTTAAGTGCCTATGTTTAAGTTACTTGATTCTACAAATTCTGTGTTCTATGTTTTCCAAAACCGTGTAGAAATTATTTTTCCATTCACATGTCTCTCTTCTTTACCCTCATTTGTATTCATTTGTCATTTTATGAATTTTGAGGAAGAAGAGACTGTAAAAGTGTGCAATCAATCTGTTCTGTTTCAGGCATGCATTTCTCATGGCAGATTTCAGGATGGCAGGAGCTGACAGGGGTTAAGGGAAAGAGACTGGTAAAGCTGTCGTATAAACCAGGACTGTAAACTAAGGATAGAAATGGATAGTAAAGGTCTTCAAATATAAAAATGAGCTGCCATAATCTTTTGTCACCCATGTCTGCCAGTCTGCTTTTAACCATTCTCATTATAAAGTCCCTTACTATATACACATTTCTCTATATGATCTTTAAAACCAAAAGAAAGTTGTATATATTGTACTTAACTGCAGCTTCCTTGGCTGTATAATCCACCAAGATCCATCATTATTTCATTTACTTTTCTGGGTGTTGCAGTTGAAACGTTCCCCCATTTGTTTATTTATTTATAAATTTTGAATCTTTCCACATCCTCCTTTTACCTGGATCAACTTAATCATTTTTGCAAGCAGCCTCCAAAAGTGCTAGGAAAACATTCTTTTAACTACCTTTTTTGGTGTTTATTTCTTGGTATTGAATACTGAGGGAAAATATTTGATAGAAATGGAATGTCCTTTCAGGTCATTGTGTTCATTTAAGTTAAATTTTCTCTATATTTTATTTTTATATTTATTAAAACTTTGTATATGTTTTTGATATGTATAATGAGTTTAATTTTTGAGCCCAGTTTCCTCAAAGAATGAGTTTATAATTTTATATGAAAGAGAGATAGAATTTTAAGTATATGCTTTCTTAAGAAAGTATCTATACCCAGAATTGAAATATGCTATTTTCCCACTTTTTTTTAATCAAAATTTTGGCTTCAGTTATCATCACCTATACTTACAATGGAGTCTCAAATAGAAATATTTGTGCTTTTTTATTTTCAACCTTATATTTGTGACTTAATAAAAAATTAGAAAAAAGTGAATTTGATTTATATATGTGTGCATATTTATATGTCTAGGAAGTAGAATCTTACCAGTAATGTTGCAATTAGGCAACTATTATTTAGTATCCAAGTTTGGTTCTTCTGATAACCTATGTGGGTTATCAGAAGAAATACTGGTAACAAGTAACTCATAGTCATGTAAATTATTCTTCTGTTCCCTGGCTATATTTGAGATCAGACTTTCCCTTAAAGGCAAAACCTAAGTTGATTCTATTTTGTCTTCCTTAGAGCATTTAGTTAAAATTATGAAAATATTTTTTATTTATTGTATATAATCAGCTAGGATGTTTTTCCTTCTGAGCTAGTCTAGGCTTCTACCTAGAGAAACTAAAGCAAATGCTATAATGTGTGTAGGCTATTAGTTCTAATTCTTGAGCTTTCAAGGTTTACTGTGGAAACTTATAAAAGATTCGAGAGATTTTGCATAATTTCAAATGGTTTACAAACTTTGGAAGTTAAACTTTGAAAATATTGTAGTAATACCAAGTAATTATGATTTACAGGCTTAGATACTCACAAAACAGAAGGGGTTTGGAGATTATTTTGACCAACCCATATTTTACAGATCAGAAAATTGAAGCCTTGAGAGGTAAAGTAACTAGCTCTATTCATACATGACACAGGTTCAGGAACTTTGGGCAGAACCTAGATTTTTGACTCCAGTCTATTTCTTATAATCATTGTGACTTCTCTTAAACCAAATCAAAGTCTTTGTAAAACCCTGTGAAACACAATAGGTGATATTAATAGATAAGTAGTTCCCTGGCTTCATAAAAATTTATCCGACAGCTAAGACTTAAAATCTCTTTTATTGGATAGAATTGAAATAAATAAGTCTTCAATTAATTTATTATTTGTTTGCTTCCTTCCATTATATAAATAATACAGATTTATTGTATAGCATAGGAACCATGGTCTTACTATCCAAAGGTTATCCCTATTGTTATTTTGGCAACTAAACAAATTTTTGAGTGACTTGAATTTAATGCATCACATCCCTTGCATTGGGGAATACAGTTCTTTTAACCCTCCTCCTGCTATTTGGAAATTTAGTTTATGGAACAGTTTTTATTGATGTTGAATTATTCAGGTTTACCTTCTCTTAAGTCACTGAAACATGTAAATTATTGGCTCTGAAAGGGAAAGGAAAGAAATTACTAATATTTAAGTACTCAAAGCCTCTCTCCCACATGGCTAACATAATCTTTTCAACAGCAAGTTATTCAACTCCAAAGGACAAGGAAAACAGAGAAGAATTGCTTCTTTTATTTTTGAGGTTTGGTGAGTTTCAGTGGAGTGGCCCAAAGATCAGCTTCAGAATGGTCTAACTTCCTCTGCAAAACTCTACTGCCAATCTGGTTATGTTATTCTTCAGCTTAAATCCCTAGAATAAGTCACTGTCACCTCCAGGTTAAACAGCATGCTCCTTATGATATACAAGATTCTTCTGATTTGGTTCATTTTGTTGTTAGATAAAGCCAAACAATCAGCCTCCAGGAAGGTAGGAATCTTAATGGAATGGGATCCATAGCTTCACTCCTGGGTCTCGCAATTTCTCTGTTCTCTATCTGTATCAACTGGCTTGTGTTCATCTCCACTCTATTTCAAAGCTCTAACTTATTCATGGTGTGTATTAGTCAACCAAAGGGGTGCTCATGAGAAGTACCATTTTAAAAGGTATTTATTTGGGGTAAAAACTTATGGTTACAATGCCCTGAAGAGTCCAACTCAAGGTACCGTAAGAGGTACTTAGTCATCAAACATCTGTTGCCACATGTTGAAGCAAGAAGCTGTGAGTGTTCAGTCTTTCTTTATACTCTTAAGGCTCTGTGGGCCCAGCTTCTTCAGACCTTAACTGTAGGATGAAAGACTCATTTCTTTCTGGGCCTGCTCAGCTGCTCAGGGCTCTGGCCTCTTCAGCAGCAAACAATCAAGGAAATGGTTCATCTCCATCCTGGGGGCCTCTGCCGTGTCTATGGAGCTGTCTCTCTTCCTCTATGTTCTTCTGTGTTCTCCTTGAGTCAGTGTCCATTTTATATAGCCCACCAAGGGGGCAGATGTGGTTGAATCAAAGCCCTAATCTTACTCAGGTAAATGTAAAAACCTTTGAATTTAATACAATCAAAGGGTATCACACTCAGAGGAACAGACCAGTTTACAAACATCAATACCTCTTTTTGGAATGCATAAACAATATCAAACTGCCACAGGGGTTTGCTTCCTATGGAGCTAGACTGCCACGATACCTTCAATACTTATGATCTCCTTCATAGTTCTCTTTCACCTTTACTGCGTATCAGTTCATTCTTTTGAAATTTCTCAGTTTAAAATTCTAGGAAGAAACCCCTGTTACTTAACTTTTTTTACTCTGCCATTTCTTAAGTTCCTGTCCAATTTATGAATTGATTGTTCTTGGATAAGGTATCCATAATCAGGTAGAGGGTTGAGGGTAGGGTAAATTTGGCAGGGTCATATTGTATATGAATTGGCATGTGCTTTAGATGCAGTGAACTGCAGTTATGAAAGATGGTGGCTACAACCTGATTCAATGATCCTTTACTATTGCATCCAAATCTACCCTTTTGTCAATACTTCCACTTACTCTCCTGTATGCATTGAAACCTACAACCCATTAACACCAAGTTCTCATTTCCTGAACAAGTCCCATTCAATCATGTCGTTATACCTCTATTTATGCTGTTCTCTCTTATTTGAACAAACTTGCCCATTTTCTATTTGGTGATATCTGATATAAGATGTATATTAAATGTTATATCCTACATAAAACCTTTTCTTAAGATGTTGATGATTTCCTCAAAAGCACATTTGAGTTGTCTATGTGCTGAATGATATACATTTTATCATAATTTTTATATGCCATTTTTTTCCAACAGAATATCCTTTAAATTCAGAGATGAAATTTCATTCAGCTTTAAATTTTACTGTCAATGGATAATACATATTCAGTATGTGTTTTTTTGAAGGAAAAAATAATAAGGAGAAGATACTTTTAATGCCTCTATTGTAATTAAAACTCCTTGCAAGAAATATCTGTAGCCAATTCAAAAGTCCATGTTGCCCAAGATTTGAGCAAGTTTAAAGGGTTAAAACATGTGTTAAACATGAAGAAGACTAAAATATTTGGGTCAATAAGCCAGAATACTGACTTTTCTTTTGCCATTTGTAACTCTATTTGATTATAAAGTCTTACAGATGGACTTTTATCACTTAGTCTTACCTTTCCAACCTGAAATTCTACTTTGAGGGTTTCATTTGTTTCTGAAGTTAGTCTTGTATTCTTAGAAAAACAACTCAACTCTGTATTTGGGCTTGTTTTTTCAAAATGTGCAGAGGAAATTTGGGAGCAAACTCCTCTTATTTAGGGCTCTTTACTCCTGTTCTTCATTCATGATTTTATCAGGTGGCCTCTTGACTTAGGTGGGTGTTCATTGAGGATCTTCCTGGAATATTCATAATCTTAAGAAATTTGCTAATAGTGTGGAGAATTCTGACTCTAGAATACACACTGAAGAATTCTGACCTAAAGGATTATTTGTAATCTGGACTTTGTATGTTTACTTGGTGCCAGTCCTTGTTCTAGGTGCTAGAGTTATAATTAAGAGAAAAGACACATTTTTACAATTATGGTGCTTATAATCTAATATGAGAGACAAATAAAAGCCTTACTACACTATCAGCTAGACTCAACTGCAAGGGTAAGAACTGAACAAGTTCATATCCATAAATAAGTATAGATAAAATAAATGATGGCAAGGAAAAAGTATGATAAAAATGAATGATGAATATATCTCATCAGAGCAACCCTTCTTATTTTTAAGTTCTGTTTATTCTCAGTAGAGATGGTTTGAGAAAAGTTATGACACTTAACCTAACTAGTATTCAGCATGACTGGTACCTCTTATTGAATACTCTGTAACATATTGGACAATGAAAAACATGGCTAGAATTATTGGTCAGTTTGTTAAAAATCCACTTCAGGGCATCTTTGGTAGTCAGAACCATCCTTTCATCCTAAACATTTGTTAAAACACATGAGGTGCAATACTGACAACTCGGATAAGTTCTTGTCCACAAATACTATAACTTGACTGAGACAAATGTGGACCTGTTTTCAGAAATAATTGTGTCTGGCAGCTTGTATGCTATAAGAAACTGTCATGGAGTCACAGTGTCACCACAGCGATTTGAGGTCGAAGCAAAAGCACTTGAAGTCACTGTGAGAAGCAGTCTACTGAAGAATAAGTGTTTATGTCATAATGCAAAATTCAATGTGAAGTCCTGATCCAACTTTTTGTTCTTTTCCAATAGGAAAATTAGGTGTCTTAGACAGTTTATACAAGCAGCCTGGTATGTGGCATGCACGAACTTCCGTCAGACGTTTCAGTATCAGAATCAATTTGAGACCAACATATGGAACATCTAACCAAGGCATTCAAGCAGAAAATTTACAGATATACTATGTGTAGTGAAGCCAAGATAATGTTTTCTGGAAGAATAATGCAACTTCTCTATAAAGTATATTACTTATGGTAAGAGAACTCATGTTGATGTTTTGAGATTGGTATCAAATCTTTTGGTCAGTTTCTCTGAAAGCCTTCTCCACATCTACTTTATAACAAAGGACAATCTGGTTTTCCTTTAGTTCAATCTTGTTATTTCATTAACCAGAAAATAAAAAGGAAGGAAGACTTCACTTACCTAATCTTCCAGTGGTAGTAGCAAATATACTCTGATATCTGTTGGGGTAGACAAATATCTGATGATATTCTGTGAACTGTAATTGATGGTAAGGTGAGTTGAGAACTTGAATCATTATGAAAGTTCATCAGGTACATTAATTGAAGTATTTCTAATATGGGATATTGAGAGCTTCAAGTCTGGGAGGAATATGATACAAGTTTCTGTTTAAGATAGAAAACTTCTTAAAATATGAATCTCAGAAACAACTGAAGGGGTATCAACCCATTCAATATAGTCCACAGAATGTAATTTTTAAAGAGAGAAGGAAAGTGATTCTTTACTTGTAGATTATGGATTGTTCACTTGAAATACTGAAGCAATTCAACTGAAAAGTTATTTGAAACAGAAAGACAAGGTAGTAACCAGAAAGATTACAAAATAAGTATTCAAAATCAATTGCTTCCTATTTGTTTTCAAACTGATTATGGTTAGAACAGAAAATGTCTTATAAAATAGTGAAACAGAAAATGCCTTACAAATTATAATTAACCTCTGACTAGTTTAGGAAATGTGCAGGGCCTATTCCAGTAATATTAGAAACAGAAGGAATAATGATAACAACAAAATTTTACAAAGGGACTGAATGGAGGGAGAGAGAAGTTCCTAGATTGGAAGACACAATGGCCTACATTAATCTGTGTATAAGTTCAGTGCCCCATAATCAAAACCTCAACAGGAAGTTTTGGTTCTAATTCTGTACTTTGCTTATTTTTCATTTTTAAGCATCCTATTGTGTGAATTTTCAAATAGACACAAAATTAGGGAGAATAACACAATGAATTTTCCTGAACCCATCACCCAGGATCAGTTTAAACAATTTTCAGAACATGGAAAACTGCATTTATTTATACCACCACTTATCACCCCACTCTCATGGATTATTCTGAAGCAAATGCCACACATTATATTATTTTATCTGTGCATAAGAACTTTTAAAAAGTGTATCATAATCCCATTTTTTAAAATTGGCAAAAATTTGCTAATACCACTAAAAATCAATATCAAATTAAATACACACACCCCATACATACATATGTATATCCAGTCTGTTTGTTTGAATCAAGACTCAAATTTTGATCTCACATTGCATTTGGATACTATAAATCTAAAATTCCTTTTATTTATTTATTTATATTTTAAATTTATTTTTCTCCCCTTGCCCCACCCCCTGTCTGCTCTCTGTGTCTATTCCCTGTGTGTGTTCTGTGTCCTCTTGAATTCTTGTCAGTGGCACCAGGAATCTGTCTCTTTTTGTTGCATCATCTTGTTGTGTCAGTTCTCCATGTGTGCAGCGCTACTCCTGGGCAGGCTGTGCTTTTTTCGCACGGGGCGGCTCTTCTTATGGGGTGTACTCCTTGTGCGTGGGACTCCCGTATGCGGGGACACCCCTGTGTGGCACAGTACTCTTTGCATGCATCAGCACTGCGTGTCGGCCAGCTCACCACACAGGTCAGGAGGTCCTGGGTTTGAACCCTGAACCTCCTATGTGGTAGGCGGGCCCTCTATCAGTTGAGCCAAATCTGCTTCCCTAAAAGTCCTTTTAAATTATGGACTTTCCCCTCCCTCTATTTCTTCCTCGTACTGTATTTGTTGAAGAAATTGGGTTATTTGTATTGTAGGCTGTTCCACATTTTGGATTTTGCTGGTTGCATCTTCATGGTATTGGTTGAAATTTTTCACTGGCTCCTTATTTTACTATAAATTGTGTCCAGACATAGAGGTTTGATCAGATCCAGTTTTGATGTTTGTCTAGAATTCAGGATATTGTTCCCTCCTATTTCAATATATCAAGAAGCATATAAACCCTGAGGCCTCTTTATTATGTTAAGTTTGATCCATAGGTTGGTATGATTAATCCATTATGAAGTTCCCTATCAAAATTTTACCTATTTATTTAGCATTTACTAATGATTATTACAAAGCTTCTTTTGTTTAAAAGGGATTGCAAAATACTCTAATTCTGTTATTCCTCTTCCATTTGTTAGCTGGAATTCTGTTATGAAGAATAACTTTAATCCATCAAGTGTTTAGTTACATTGAGACACAGTTTGTACTGGAAAGCCAGAAAACACTGGCAATTGAATTTTGTATTAGTCTGCCAAAGGGTTGCTGATGCAAACTACCAGAAATCTGTCGGTTTTATAAAGGGTATTTATTTGGGGTAAAAACTTAAAGTTATAAGGTCCTAAAGCAGGTGTTCTTACAAGGGGTCTGTGAGGTTGAATTGAAATTCAAAAAAATATTATTCTTGTGGGGATGTGTTGGTGCATGTGTGATATACTTATTAAATAATACACAGTATAGTGTGGACTTAGTAAGGGGTCTGTGATTTTCATCTGACTGGCAAAGGGGTCCATGGAACAAAAAACGTTAAGAACCCCTGTCCTAAAGAGTCCAACCCAAGTTTGTTTTCTCACCAGAGTCACTTGTTACCTGTTGAAGCAAGATGGTCGCTGATCTCTGCAAGAGCGCAGCCTTCCCCTCTGAGCTTCTCCCTCTCAACTGCATGCTGACATGGGACTTGTCTCTTGGGGCTTCCTCTCTCTCCTGGCATAAGTTTGTTTCTTTCTGGGCCTTCTCAGCTGTTCTGGTCTCTTCCCAAGGTCAGCTGCAAACTATCAGGCAAATGGCTTATCTTTCCCTAGAGGCCCCAGCATCAAAAATAACAGAGCTCTCTTCTCCTTTGTCCTCTTGAGTAAGTGTCCTTTTATTTTGGCCCACCAAGGTGGTGGGGACCCAGCCTGATTAATGCTATACTGACATGTTCGAATTAAAACCCGACTCTTTTTAAAATTTAATTTTACTGATATGTATTAATAAACCATAAAACCATCCAAACAGTACAATCATTGGTATTCAGTATAATCACATTTGTGCATTCATCACCCCAATCACTCCCAGAGCACTTTCATTATTCCAATAACAATAAACAAAAAACAAAACGCATCACTTTCCATTTTCTCTATGCTCACCTGCTGTACATAGCTGCTATTTTTTTTCCATCTTTCTAGTGTATTTGTATTTATATTTTGTAAAAACTGTCTTATGTATGCAATCTCCATCATATTTATGTTTTATATGAGGTTTTACTATCTTATACAATCCCATGTTACAATTCTTAGCTTTTCTTCTAGTAATATACGTGACCTTAGACTTTCCTTTTCAACCAGTCATACCCATACAATAGCACTGCTAGTAACATATACCATGATATGCTTTAACTATTTCTATTCATTTCTAAAGATTTACAAACAACCTTTTTAATAATTCTGTGCAGATTAACTCTCAGCTTTCCATTCGCTACCCTCATTCTGTTTTATGATGACCTATACTCTAATTATTAACTCCATGAGTTTACACAGTATATTTAGTTCATAATAGCACAATCATACAGTATTTGTCCTTTTGTGTCTGGCTTGCTTCACTCAACATAATGTCCTCCAGGTTCATCCATGCTGTCATATACTTCGTGATTTCATTTCTTCTTACTGCTGCATAATATTCCATTGTGTGTATATACCACAATTTGTTTATCCATTCATCAGTTGATGGACACCTGGGTTGTTTCCACCTTTTGACAATCGTGAATAATGCCACTATAGACATCAGTGTGCCAATATCTGTTCGTGTCACTGCTCCTAGTTCTTCTGGGTATGTACCTAGCAGTGGTATTGCTGGGTTACATGGCAAGTCTATATTCAACTTCCTTAGGAACTGCTTAACAGTTCTCCACAGACTGTACCATTCTACAATCCCATTAACAGTGAATAAGTATCCCTACCTCTCCACATCCTCTCCAACATTTACAGTTTTCTGACTTTTTAATAGCAGGCCATTTAATAGGTGTGAAATGATATTTCATTGTAGTTTTGATTTGCATTTTCCTAATCACTAGTGATGTTGAACATTTTTTGTGTGTTTCTTTGCCATTTGGATTAATATTTCTTCTTTGGACAACAGTCTTTTCAAGTCTTTTGCCCATTTTATAATTGGATAGTTTGTGTTTTTATTGTTGAGTTGTATGATCTCTTTGTATATCATTGATATTAAACCCTTATTGGATATGTAATTGACAAATATTTTCTCCCATTGAATTGGTTGCCTTTTTATCCTTTTGACAAAGTCCATTGAGATGAAAAAGTGTTTAATTTTTAGGAGGTCCCATTTATCTTTTTCTTCTGAGGCTCGTGCTTTGAGTGTAAGGTTGAAGAAAGTACTGTCTACCAAAAGATCATGAAGATGTTTTCATACATTTTCTTCTAGGAGTTTTATGGTTATTGCTTTTATTTTTAGATCCCTGATCCATTTTGAGTTAATTATTTTTTTTGTATAAGGTGTAAGATAAGCATCTTCTTTCTTTCTTTTGGATATGGATGTCCAGTTCTACCAGCACCATTTGTTGAATAGATTGTTCTGGCCCAGCTGGGTGGGCTTAAAAGTCTTGTCAAAAATCACTTGACTGTAGGTGTGAGGGTCTATTTCTGAGTCCTTGATTTGGTTCCATTGCTCAATGTGTCTGTCTTTATGCCGGTACCATGCTGTTTTTACCACTGTAGCAAGGTAATATATTTTAAAGTCTGGAAGTGAGAGTCCTCCAACTTCATTCTTCTTTTTAAAAATCTTTTTAGCTATTCAGGACCCCTTGCCCCTCCAAATAAATTGATCATTGGTTTTTCAACTTCTGCAAAAAAAAGGCTGTTGGGATTTTTATTCAGATTGCATTGAATCTATAAATCAGTTTGGGTAGAATTGGCATCTTAATGATTTTAGCCTTCCAGTCTATGAACACAGAATGTCCTCCCATTTATTTAAGTGTTCATCAGTTTCTTTCAGCAATGTTTTGTAGTTTTCTGAATACAGGTCTTTTATGTCTTTGGTTAAGTTTATTCCTAAATATTTGATTGTTTTAGTTGCTATTGTAAGTGGAATTTTATTAGTGATTTCATCCTCAGATTGCACATCTGTAGTGTACAGAAATGCTATTGGTTTTTGCATATTAATCTTGTATCCTGCCACTTTGCTGAACTTGTCTATTAGTTCTGGTAGCTTTGTTGTGAATTTTTCAGGAGATTCTAGATATAGGGTCATATCACCAGTGAATAGTGCAAGTTTTACTTCTTCCTCACCTATTGGGGTACCTTTTCTTTTTTTTATCTACTCTCATTACTCTTGCTAGAACCTCTAGCCCAGTATTGAATAACAGTGGTGGCAGTGGCATCTTTGTCTTGTTCCTGATTTCAGTGTGAAGCTTTCAGTGTTTCACCATTGAATACTATGCTAGCTAAAGGTTTTTCACATATCTGCTTTACCATATTGAGAAAGCTTCCATCTATTCCTATCTTCTGGAGTGTTTTTATAAAGAGAGGGTGCTATATTTTGGCAAATGCCTTTTCTGCATCAATTGAGAGGATCATGTTTTTTTTCCAATTTATCTATGTGGTTTATTACACTAATGATTTTCTTGTGTTGAACCACTCTTGCATAACCTGGGATAAAACCCACTTGATCATGATGTATAATTCTTTTAATGTACTTTTGAATTCTGTTTGCGAGTATTTTGTTGAGGATTTTTGCATCTATATTCATTAGATATATTGGTCTATACTTTTTTTTTTCTAGTATCTTTATCTGGTTTTGGTAATGGGGTGATGTTGGCTTCATAGAATGAGTTTGGTAGTAGTCTTTCCTGTTCATTTTTTGGAAGAGCTTGAGTAAGATTTGTATTAGATTGTGTGAATGACTGGTAAAATTCACCTGTGAAGCCATCTGGTCCTGGACTTTTCATCTTTGGGAGGACTTTGATGACTGTTTCAATCTCTTCCTTCTGATTGTTTTGTTGAGGTCTTCTATTTCTTCTTTGTTCAGTGTAGGTGGTTTGTGTGTTTCTAGGAATTTGTCCATCTCCTTTACATTGTTTAATTTTTTTTGGCATAGAGTTGTTCATATTATCTTCTTATGGACTCTCTTATTTCTGTAGGATCAGTGGTAATACTCCCCTCTTATTTCTGATTTTATTTATATCCATCTTCTCTCTTTTTTCTTTATTAGTCTAGCTAAGATTTGTTGATTTTGCTGAACTTCTGAAAGAACCAACTTTTGGTTTTGTTGATTCTGTTGTTTTTTTTCTCAATTTCATTTATTTCTGCTCTGATCTTTACTATTTCCTTTGGCTTGGTTTGGGATTAATTTGCTATTCTTTTTTCTAGTTCCTCCAGGTGTGTATTTAGATCTTCAGTTTCAGCTCTTTCTTCTTTTTTGATGTAAGCACTGAAGGCTATAAATTTCCCTCTCAACACTGCCTTTGTGGTATCCCATAGGTTTTGATACGTTGTGTTCTCATTTTCATTCATCTCAAGATCTTTGCTGAATTCTTTTGCAATTTCTTTTTTTGACCCCCTGATTATTTAATAGTGTGTTGTTTAATCTCCATATATATATATATGAATTTTTCCTTTTTCCATCCATTACTGATTTGCACCTTCATTTCCTTATGATCAGATAAATTATTTTGTATAATTTCAATCTTTTAAATTTATTGAGACTTGTCTTGTAACCTCATATATTGTCTGTCTCTGAGAAGTATCCATGAGTGCTTGAAAAGAAAGTGTATCCTGCTATTTTGGGGTGCAATGCACTATAGAAGTCTGTTAGGTCTAGTTCATTTATCATATTATTCAAGTTCTCTGTTTCTTTACTTATCCTATGTCCAGATGTTCTATCCAATATTGAGAGTGGTATATTGAAG
This sequence comes from Dasypus novemcinctus, assembly GCF_030445035.2. NCBI lineage: Eukaryota > Metazoa > Chordata > Mammalia > Cingulata > Dasypodidae > Dasypus > Dasypus novemcinctus. The sequence continues at coordinate 75,900,259 of NC_080678.1, read as the reverse complement.
TCTCCAACTATTATCGTAGAGACATCTATTTCTCCCTTTAGGTTTGCCAGTGTATGCCTCATGTATCTTGGGGCATTCAGGTCAGGTGCATGAGTATTTAGTATAGCTATTTCTTCTTGGTGAATTGCCCCTTTTATTAATATATAATGACCTTCTTCATCCCTTATAACAGTTTTGCATTTGAAATATATTTTGCCTGATACTAGTATCGCTACTCCAGCTCTTTTTTGGTTACTGTTTGCATGGAATACCTTTTCCCAACCATTTGCTTTTAACCTGGTTGTGTCCTTATGTCTGAGGGGGGTCTCTTGTAGACAATGTATCAATGGCTCATATTTTTTCATCCATTCTATCAATCTGTGTCTTTTGATTGGGAAGTTCAATCATTAACATTCAATGTTATTATTGTAAAGGCATTACTTAATCCAGTTTGTCCTTTGGCCCACTGTTGTCACTGTTGTCATATCATTCTATTGTATGTCTTCCTATCCTTTAGTTTACATTTTTAAATAATCTTCATTTCTAAACTCTTCTCCAAATCTCTCATCTTGTTTTTTTTCCTTTCAGGCTGCAGCACTCACTTTAGTTTCTTTTGTAATTCTAGTCTTTTGGTAACATATTCTATCAGTCTTTTTTGGTCTGTGAAGGCTTTCACCTCACACTCATTTTTGAAGGACAATTTTGCTGGATACAGAATTTTTGGCTGGCAGTTTTTCTCTTTCAGTACTTAAATACATCATACCACTTCCTTCTTGCCTCCATGGTTTCTGATGAGAGGTCAGCACTTAATCTTATCAAGTTTCCCTTTTATGTGATGCTTTTCTTTTCTCTTGCTGCTTTCAGAATCCTCTCTTTATCTCTGATATTTGCTATTCTGAATAAAATAGTAGATATCTTGGGGTAGGTCTTTTTGAATTTATTCTGTTTGGGGTGTGTTATCCTTCTTGGATATTGATATTCATGTCTTTCATGAGGGATGGGAATTTTCGGTCATTATTTCCTCAAATATTCTTCTGCCCCTTTCATTTCTCTTTTTCCTTCTGGTACACTGGTAATGCAAATGTTTGTGCTTTTTGCATTGTCATTCAGTTCCCTGAGATTCTGGTCCATTTTTCCATTCTCTTATCTTTCTGTTTTCCTGTCTTTTCCAGTTCAGATGTTCTGTCTTTGAAATCACTTGTTCTGGCTTCAAGCAATTCATCTCTGCTCTTGTGTTCCTCTGATGTATTTTTAATTTCATTCATCATGTTTTTCATTCTCATAAGGTCTGCTACTTTTCTTTGCAGTCTTTCAAATTTTTTTTATGATCTCCCAGTATCTTCTTAATGTCCTTTATTTCTTAATTCATATTTTCCTCAAATTATTTGAAGTGATTTAGGAGAGTTATGTGATAATCACAGATTAATTGTATTAAATCCTGTATCTTTTCAAGGTATTTGCTTAGTTCCTTTGACTGTTTCTTAGTATGGCTTGTAATTTTTGGTGATGTGTAGGCATCTGAATATGTTGGTGAATTTACTCTAATGGCCAATTTCTTTATTGTCTTTTTTTTTTTCACAGCTCTTCTTTGATATTTGGTTCAACTTATTCTAAGGAGGTCTTCAAAATTGCCCAGCTTAAGTTATCAAAACTGGACCAGGGACTCACTAGTGCAGTGCAAATTTTCTCCCATGGGTAAAATAAAAGAGATCAGAGAAGTTTTTGTCCATGCAATTTCCAGATTGGACAGCAGATGGCATTCATCATAGCACATTTCTATGGAGGTGTTTCAATCTTTGTTTTCCTGTGTTCCTATGTTGAATCTCCAGATCGGCTATTCAAAGTGGGTTCTGCTAGCTGAATTCACTGAAGAAAATCACCTTGACCTCTCCTCCCTTTTCTCTTGAAACTGCTGACAGGGAAGCAGATGTCTGTTCCCTTCTCAGTTGGCTCCAGTAAGTCAAAGGTTTTACTCCAGCTTAATATCTTACGATGGGGGAGGTGAGCCCTTTCTGGCTGCCACTGGGGGCTTGGTAACTCACCTTTGTCATTTTGGCTTCTTCCTCTCTCTGCCCCTCACCCTTCTGAGAGATGTGCTTCACTGTCCTGGTCTGCTGACCCCCAGATCAGGTCCCTTAGATAGCTTTTGGCTTTCTCCATTGTTTTTGTGAGTATTGAGCTTTTCCTGTTAGTTATTGCCATCTTCCCACAATTCCCCAAAGTACTACTCATTACAAGTAATTTAACCAAGTGCTCCCAACGAATCCAATATAATTAAAAGGTATGACACCCAGAAGAATAGATTAGTTTACAAACATAATATTTCTCCATTTGGAATTCACAAAAGTTATCTCAAACTGTCACTTTAAAAAATATATATCATCATGACTACATAGATTTTATCATATTTGATATTTTTCAATCCATTTTAGTTATTGTTCTTAATGATATTTAACATACAAACATAACACACACACACACACATATATATATATAATCCTAACCTCCTTTCTTGTAACAAAGGTATTATTCTATGTATAAAATAAGGCCATGATTTTTGTCACTGAATAATATATCTAGATAATAATTCCATAACAGTATATAGGCATAATTCTCTCCCTGTGTCTTTTTAAACAAAAAGCAGACATTCTAAGCAAGTAACTGCTTCAGAAACCAGGGTAAATAATATCATTCATTTATTCAACAAACTTTTACTTAGTATTCAATTAAAGTAAGTGAAATGTTCTTATGGTACTAAGATTAATAACTCATAGTTTCTGTTGTAAATAACTTAAGCTGTCATAGCAGAGAGAGAAACTTAACCCAATAATTCTTCCCCAGGCATTAGTGTTGATGGACGTGTGCACAAATTTCTGCCATCAGAGCCCATAGGATGTAAACGTAATCCAGGTAATTCCATAACAACTATTCCTTCCAACCAGAGACCCCTTGAGCTGAGTAATCAAAAATATATAGTTGTTGGGCATTTACAGGTGGGAACAGGATGGAGTCAGGCATGAGGAGACGCATGCGTAAAGTTCTAGACCAGTAAATGAGAGCACGGAGTCTAAAGAGATGAGGCTAGAGAAGCAGCAGGGAGGGCTCAGACCAGTGAAGTTCATATATGCCAGGCCATGGATTATGGGAGTGGCCTTGAAGTTTCGCAGTAGCCTGAAAAATAAAGGATTTTCGGTATGGAATTGTTGAGGCAGGAGTTATATTTTAGAAAGATTACCTTTCATTCAGTTGTTTACCAATATTATTGAAGAAATGACTTTATAGTCCATGTTATGGTCTATTGTGTTCTTAAATATCAGAAGAGTGTTTTGGATATGCCATTAAGTTTGCATAGGAAGAATAAGTCATTAACAAAATGCCATTTTAAATTCAACCAACCAATCAACCAACATTTGGCCCAAATATATATTGTTCCATCTCCCCTTCGCGTCCCCCAGCCCTAAACTTGTTATATAATCTAAATATAGAAATTTCAAAGAAACACAAATGTGAATTGTGTTTCACAAGGCCCTTTAAGCTAATAACAATCATAACTGTTTAGAGAAGGGAGGAAGGAGATGTTCACTTATAAAGCACCTGGAAGTCATTACAATCTTTGTGGATTGTAATATTTACCTTTGAATTTTAAAATAAGTATCCAATCTTGTGCTAAACTTGTTCCTGTCATTGTTTTATTTCTGTATATTTTGTTCTAAACTGGATTTAAAGTAACCATAATATATTTTTGTTTCTTTTATGATCTATTCTGCAAAATACCTTTGCAGATGATAAAACTAAGTTCATACAATTCAAAAAAATTTATTGAACTCCTACAGCTTTTCCAACAGTGTTAGATGCAAAGAATAAAAGGATGAGTGAGAAAGTTCTTCTACTGCAAGGAACTTGCCAAATGTTTTTGCCTGCCTCTACTAGAAGGGTCCCTTGTACTTCATCTTGATTGGCTTTGATCCTTTGGGTAATGCCAATCAGAAGCATTTAGTATATAGCCTTACAGCAAAATAATTTCAATATTTCATTTAGTTTTGAAAAGGATCCTCCTTGCATTGCATTTTTGTTTATTAGGATTGCATTCATTTTTTAAATTTTTAATTTTTTGGTGTTGCTTTCTTGGAAAGAATACACTTAATTCCCTAAACTTCTCTCCAAAGCCTTGGCTTTTTTTAGTCTTTATTATTATTAAACTCTTATAAGTCACTAATATGTATAAATCACTATAACTATCTTTCAGCTTCAACTATAAATATATTTCAGGAAGACTATTATTTTTCTTTCTATACAGTGCTTGTTCATAATTCTGTTGAGCTTATTTTCTCTTCTGAAATCTTTTTGCCTACAATATTGTCTTGATCATCTCCTCTAGAAGGTTTGCACATTAGTCCATGCTTTAGGCTGATTTCGCTGAAATCATTTTATTGGCGAGCTCGTATTTGCTAGAGAGATTATATGTAATTATTTATAACATTATAAGAGAAACCAGAAGGCCAAAACTGACCATTCAGTTAAGATGTTCCTTCTTGTTGGGGACCACTTGTTAAATGGATTGATTGCTGTTCTTTGTGAACCCACAACCACTGTAAGCAGTGAAAAGGTACAGGACACCCTTCATCACATTCGGCATCTCAAAATGTTTTCTAATGTATTTCTGTTTTCCTATTGAGATTTGTAAAGTTTTTCTGTGATAAAAAAACCTGCCTGCAAGTACCTAAGGATCAAGCCTTTCCTAACCTAAGCGTAATGTTTTGCTCCATGAGCTAAGATCATTTATAAAAATCCACAGAAGAGCAGATTCACTTGTTACTGTGTATAGTAACATCTCAAAGAGACAACTAAACATGACAGTTGCAGAGATTTGCAATTGAAAAAGAAAAAAACACGAGTGAAGTTGGGAGCCATATAGTTATCTTCATTCACACTGTGACTAGCTTTAAAGTGACTTATTCAAAATAGTTACCCATGTATTCTTAGTTACCTCCTTTCTTGACTACATGCTAATTTTGATTTTGTTGGTTTCTATAGAAAATATTTCCTCTTGAAAGTGAATTGTGCTGCATTTCTGGTAGTGTTTAAATCAGTTAATCATATTTCCCAATTATCCCATAATGTTAGTTATTTGAGTTTCAAGCTACAGTTTTCTTGGAGAAAGTTTAATATTGTCATTATACATACAAGTCATGGTTAGCTAATTAGCATTGTGAATGTTGCAGTTTAACCCTGGATGCCACTATTTCTGACTTCAAGGATATATTGGTTTTTCTCATTTTAAAAAGTTCACAATGAAAACTACCATTGTTAAATTCTTCTTCTTAATTCTTTCAAATAAGAAGCCACCTTTAAAAGTGCCCAGTTATAATATAAATGCATTACAGTTCTTATCTCTTGGTTTATAAATAAAAGCATCTTTGAATGTGTTCCAAAAAAGTAATGCAATTTACAATATAGTTAATGAAAATTAAACTATACTGGTTTTCCTGAAGGAAAATTGCACTGTATAATTAATTTTAAAAAATCACTGTTTATTTCTTCAGTTTATTGGGAAACAAGAAACAGATTCAAAGTAATGAAGCTAAAAGAAGACATTGCATTTTGACACTGTCTCTAATTAAAAGATCAGTGTTTCAGAAGCAATTTCATCTTGTTTGCATCACCATTGTAGTTGCTATTGTACTTATACCACCTTTCTACTCCTTCTTTCTTTAAATAGGGGTTCTCATCTTTTTATTAGAAAATGGAAAAGAACTGTGTTTATTTCAGCTCTCATAAAATATGTTTTAAAGTTCATTGACTTTAACATTTTACTTTTGGTATTTTTATTTATGATATTATACAAATAATATCATAAATAAAGAGGTGGGGTGACTTTCACAAGTTAACATGTTTGACAATAGCAGAACTGAGACTAAAACTCAGTGTAAAATTTTAACTTCCTTGGAATCAGGCCTTTCCTAGTGAGAGTTGCTGTTATTAGAATCATCAGATCCACTTATCATGAACTCAAACTTACTTTGACTGAATCCTGAAGAAATACCTAACCCAGCACTTCTTTCCATTTCTTTCTATTCTTTCAGTGTTCCCCAAACTGTACATTAACCTTAATATGCAAAAATCAAGTAAAATGTATTTGTTCTTATAGTGATAAATTAGTTGCTAACGTCTTGAGAAGCACAACTGAGGAAATAAAGCCTGAAATAGAAATATTGATTTACCAGGATAGGTAGCTGACAAGAACTATTTCTCTCAAAACTTAACATTTGGATTGACAAATTGTACTCCTTCCACTTTCAATTCCATGGAAAAAAGATGGGAGGGAAGGAGTTGGGTCCTAGTGTGAACTTGTACCTGAGGTTGGAGAAGGGCTTGAGATTGACCAAGATCTCTTCCAGAGTTTAGGAGGGTGGACCATACAAATGATTCTTTTCTTTCTCCTATGACAATTGAAAAAGGGTCCTTGCTCCTTCTCTTGGTGCTCTGAATTTCACACTCACTCCTTCACAAAGACTTCACTCCTTTTTTTCCTGTGTAACCATCCTCTCCTTCCCTTCTGAATCATTCCTTTACGAAAATTCTTCACAATTTTGCATAAGAAAATAATTGAAAACCTTCCCTTGAACCAGTATCTTCCTTTGATTCCAATGCCACATCTCTGACTCTCCTTTATATAATACTTTTTTTGTTTTTAGTTTATCTGCATCTATTCCAACTTATCATATACCATTCACACTTCAAATCATTTCCAATCTTTCTTTACCACTGCACCCTTGAAATTGCTCGTTATCAAAGATTTCCATGTTACTAAATATAATTGCCACTGCTTTTTCTTCATCTTATTCCATCTCTGAATAGTATTTGATACAATTATCTACTTTCTACATTTTGAATTACTCTTTCCTCTTGCATTTGTAGACATCACATGTGTTTTTCTTTTTCTAACTTTACCATCTCCTCCTCTTAAATTTTTGAATGTCTCAGAGATCCTTCCCTCCCCTGCCCTCCCTTCCTTCCCCTCCTCTTCCCTCCCTTCCCTTTCTTAGATGATATTTAATTCTGTCAGCTTAAAGCCACATGTGGGTTGATGACCTCAAATATATGTTTGTTGCCTAGACCTCACCCTCAAACTCCAGATTCATCCATCTACCTATATGCTGCATCTCCACTTACATGTCTCAAGACCATTTCAAACTTAATATATCCAAAATGGAAGTCTCGGTTTCCAAACTACCACACAGAACTGTGTTTCCTCCAATCTTTCCCATCTTTATAAATGATATCATCATGTGCTCAAGTTGCTCAAGGCCCCAACACACAAAATAACGGAGAACCAGTATTCCTTCCTGACATTCACTCACACCCCACTTCTTACTCATTAATAAGTCCAGTCAGGTCCACCTCTAAAATCCATCATACATCTGCCTACTTATTATTCATGTTGCTGTTTCCTACTTCACACATATGATCCATTCTGGAGCACGAGTAGTCTTTTAACAAAGTAACTTCCCCCTTAAAGCTCATCAATGTGTCCTAATTGCTTTTAAAAAATAAACTCTACCCTGCCCTGCAAGACCCTGCTTGATATGGCCTGTGTGTACTTTGACTAGCACATCTTGTATTAGTTACCTGTTGCTTCCATTTGAAAAATTACCACAATTTAGTGGCTTAAAACAACACACATTTTCTCTTATACAGTTCTGTAGATGAGAAATCTGACAGTGGGTCTCACTGAACTCCATCAAGGTGACTGAAGGGCTGTGTTCCTTTCCCTAGGCTAGAGGAGAGGATCCATTTCCTTCCTCATTCTGGTATTGGCAGAATTTAATTCCATACTTTTGTAGGACTGAGATCTCTCCCTCCTTGCTGGCTGCTAGCTGGGGGCCACTATTAGCTTCTGCAGGTGTCTCTCTAATCTTTGAACATGGGCCCCTACATCGCAGAACCAGCAATAGAGTGCCTTAGCCTTCTCTGCTGTCTTTCTCACTCTTCTTCCACAGTCACATCTTTCTCTCTGACTGCAGCATGGAAAGTTTCTTCACTTTTAAGGATTCATGTAATTAAATTAGGCCTACCTATATAATCTAGGATCATCTTCCCATCTCAAGGTCTATATCTTTTATACATCTGCAAAGTCCCTTTTTCAATTTTTCCTCTTTCTGGAGGATGGAACATTTTCTGAGGACCCTTATTCTGCCTACTACAAATCCCATATTACCTTGATCGTCATGGTGGCTTCTTTCCTGTTCTCAAACCCGTTAAACATTTCTCTAGCTCAGAAACTTCGCATTTCCTGATCCTTCCTTATGGGATCTTTTCCCCTAGATCTTTGCACAATGGTAGACTCAGGCAAGATTGGTTCTGAACATAGTTCAGACTGAACTCATGGGTTATGGGTCAGTGAATTGAAGCTATGAGAATTGGGGGTGTCAGAAGCTGTGGACAAAAAAGTGGGTCTGACAAATACGATAGTAATACCTCTACTCAGGCCTATCCATTTGGGCTATAATTAAAATGTTCCTGATGTGGGGAAGGAGAAGTTCTGAGTATGCTACATTGACATTAAATTTGCACTGAGTTTAAGAAAAAAGATTACATGAGACTTTAGCAAAAATAACCATGTCACTAAATCTGCATTGTTTTTCCTCTCTAATATTAGATATTTTGCTTTAGTATAAGGAGTTTGTAGGCTAATGATTTTGAAACAGAATCACGTACTCAAAAAAGGACACTGCTATTGAGAGAGGGTGAGTACACCAGTCATTTTTTAGGCTGCAGTTTGTTTTAAACTATGTTTTTCTGAATCCCTAAGGATTTCTTTCCCACCTAATAATGACTCTTAAGTGTCTGTGTGGCAGTTTGAGATTATTTTATGAATCTCTAAAAGAGAAAGATTATGTTTGAAACTAATCTATTCCTCTGGATGTGCTATGCTTTGATTGTATTAAATTCAGTTGAGGGGACTCGATTAGATTACCTGTTAAGATTGCTGTAGGGCTTTGCTTTGGACAAGGTTACAGGGTTTGATACAAACAGATACTCACTCAGACAAACACAAGAAGAGACAACTCTGCCATTTTTGATCCTGCCATGTGATGAGGCTCAAACAGCACAGGTCCTGGGAAGAGATGAGTCATTTGCCTGATAGCTTACAGCTGAAATTGAGAAAAGAGCAGAACAAGGAGACTCCTATAGGAGGCCCAAAAGAAATAAGCCCATTTCCAGAAGAGAGAGGACTACAGGATCGCTTAAGTAGGAATCCCTAAGAGGCTGGACCCATGGAGCAGTTGGGTTTAAGAGAGGAAGCCCAGAGAGAAAGGAAAGACCAGGCAGAGATTGTGGCCATCTTGCTTCACCACGTGGCAACACGCCAGGATCAACAGCAGCTGACAATGGTGAGAAATCATTTCTGATGGTGCCTCAGTTTGGATTTTTTATGGCCTTGGAACTATAAACTTTTACCCCAAATAAGTCCCCTTTATAAAAGCCAACAGATTTCTGGTACTTGTATCGGCAGCCCTTTGGCAAAATAAAGCTGTCTGTATGGGGAGTTTATATATGTATGTGGTATAAGTGTTAACTAGCAAACCAGTAGAGCATGTAGACTAGAACCAGTGGTATCCAGCTGTGGCCTGGTGAGTCTCCAGGTCTGGTGTAACTCTATGGTTTTCCATCATCTGATGTTTGGAGAGATAGCACAGCCCTTAGAAATGTTGTAATGTAATAATGGGCTTGTTTATAAAGGAAAGGAAGGAGGGAGACAGGACATTGTTATTTGCAATTCAACATTAGTTTGGAACTGATTGACTCAATCAGCCAATCCACGTTCTATTTTGAAACAGTCCAATTTTTTGGGATTTAAAATTTGGTGGACTGAAGGAGAAAACTTGTTCCTATTTATATCACATGAAAGGGAGGCCTTCCCTTTAATTCCAATTCTTCACATTGTCTAAGGAAAATGTTTATCTCAGGATATGACCTGGCATAATTACAATGGGATGAGACAGCCCAAAGGAGCTAAGACCTAAAATTAAAGAAATGGGGTGCAGGTGTGTAAAGGTGAAGTGCTTGGAAGAAGCCTTGGCTTTCCTGACTTTACCTATTGATAGCTTGTGCTTGTTGAGGCTGTTGATGAGTTTGTGGGTTATGGCCAAAGAAAAGTGAATTTCCTTTTTCCTGAGAGTAGGATTCAGCATGTTGATGAAGTATCCATGATGAACATTGGTGTGCAAATGCCAATTTGTATCCTTGCTTTCAGTTCTTTTCAATACATTCTTAGTAAAGGGATTGCTGAATCATTTGGCAGTTCCATATTCAGTTTTTTTGGGGTACTGCCAAATTATATTACACAGAGGCTGCACCATTTTATATTCCCACCAATGGTGAAGGAGTATTCCTATTTATCCACATCCTGTCCAGCACCTATAGTTTTCTGTTGTTGAGGTTTTACATTTTTGTTTTTTAAATAATGGCCATTCTATAAGAAGTGAAGTGGTACCTCATTGTAGTTTTGCTCTGCATTTCCCTAATCACTAGTGATATTCACCATTTTTTAATGTACTTTTTGGCCATTTGTATTTTGGAAAAATATCTGATCAAGTCTTTTTGCCCATTTTTAAATTAGGTTGCTTGTCTTTTTATTGTTGAGTTGTATGACCTCTTTATAGAATACAGATATCAAACCCTTATTGGATATATGTTTTCCAAATATTTTCTCCCATTGAGTAGGCTTTTTTACTTTCTTGACAATCTCTTTTGAAGAACAAAAATATTTAACTTTGAGGAGGTCCCATTTATCTATTTTTTCTTTCTTTGCTCATGATTTGGTATAAGGTTTAAAAAACTACCCATGTACCACAAGATATGGAAGATGTTTCCCTACATGTTCTTCTAGGAGTTTTATGGTTGTAGCTTTTATATGTAGGTCTTTGATTCATTTTGAGTTAATTTTTTAATAAGGTATGAGATAAGGGGTCCTCTCCTTTTTTTTTTCTTTCTTTTTTTTCTTTTGCATATGGAGATACAGGTCTTCCAGCACCATTTGTTGAATAGACTGTTCTGTGCTCTGTCCCAGCTATGTGACCTTGACAGTCTTGTCAAAAATCACTTGACCATAGATGTGAGAGTCTGAGTTCTCAATTCAATTCCATTGGTCTGTATGGCTATCTTTATGCCAGTACTGTGCTGTTTTTTTACCACTGTAGATAAGTAATGTGCTTTAAAATTAGGAAGTGAGAGCCCTCCAACTTCGTTCTTCTTTTTAAAGACATTTTTGAGTATTCTGGTTCTCTTACCAAATAAATTTGACAACTGACTTTTCCATTTCTGTAAAAAAAAGTCTATTAGTTCTTGTAGTTTTATTATGGATTTTTCATAGCAGCATTATACACAATTGCTAAAATATGGAAACAGCCCACATATCTATCAACCAATGAATAGAAAAACTAAAAAGTGGTTTATGCTTACAATGGAATTTATTTCACCTGTAAGAAAAAATGAAATCAACATGCGTATGACAACACAGGTAAACCTTGAGGACATTATGTTGAGTGAAATAAGCCAGGCACAAAGGGACAAATATTGTATGGTCTCACCAATATGAACTAAATATGATGAATAAAGTCATGGAGGTAATGAGTATAGTTACTAGGAGATAGGATGTGGGTTGAGAATGGGCACTGATGCTTTACTGTATGAAGAATTTTCATATCTATTGTAAAAATGTGAAAATGAATAGAGTTCATGGTAATAACATTATAGTGAGTATAATTAACAGTGCTGATTTAAAATGTAATTGTGGCTGAAAGAGATAGTCTGTGGATGTAAACATCAGTTGAAAAGAAATTACAGAATAATCTAGGGACTTGTAACAATGATTTTGGTGGTGGATGGTGATTGTGGTTAATAGTATAAATATAAGAATGGTCTTCTTTTACAAAGTTTTAAGAATATGGTGATATGGGAAAATTGAAATTTATAGACCATAGTTAACAATAATATTGTAATATATTTGCAGTAATGGAAAAGAAGATAGTATATCAATTTTAAGGGACAACAATAAGAGAGTATAAGGGTCATGGGATTTTTCCTTTTGAAGTAAAATGAATGTTCTAAAATTGACTGAAGTGATGACAGCTCAACAATGTAGATGAAAATGAGAACCACTGAGTGTATACTTTGAATGGATTGCACATAGCATGGGACTGTATATCACGGTTAACTCTGTGGTAGCAGATGGACTGTAGTTAACAGAACAAATATGAAAATGTTCTCTCATGAAATGTAACAAATATATAACACTAAAATATATTAATAACCAGGTAGATCGGGGGAAAAATACACCAAATGTAAGATGTGGGCTATAGTTAGTAGTAATATTTTGACGATGCTCTTTCATAGTTTGTAGCAAACGTTTCATCACAATGCAAGGTGTTGGTGGTGGGGTGAGTTAAGGGAGCCCTGTATGAGGATATGCGTGCTTGTTTTGTAAGTTCACAACTTTTACTATATATTTATTGTTTATGTATGTTCATGTATCAATGATACACTTCAATAATATCTTTTTAAAAAATAAAAAATACATCCATCATGAGGAACAGAACTCTATAACTATTGGAGGTGGCAATGTAGGCAGAGCGAGGTGGTCCTTTACTTGTGAGGATCTAAAACAGAGTTCAACAGAAGGGCCCAAGTACCAGGAATGTGAATACAATGGAAGAGAGCAGAGATGCTGGATGATAAGAGCGCAAAACCAAACGATCATCGTGTTAACCTGATGCTGAGTCTCAGATCACAAAGTCAGAGCTTCTTCAGTCTGTCCTTCCTGAGGTCATAAATTGATTTGTCATAGTGCGTAACAGTAGTATTGAGCTTATAATTGAGACCAAGGATATCAGTCATAGGGAGATTTAAAAAAAAACCAAAACTATTCTAGAATATTCTCCAAAATTCATAGCTCTCTTTTTACTCATTTTTCTCTCTCTTCTCTCCAATTTTATTTTTTAACCCATTTCCATCCTTTTCCTTTTTCTTCTTTGGCTTTAGGGTTTAAAGCCTACTATAGTTTGGGGACAATAAAGAAAATAGAAAAGGCAGCCATTCTTTTTGTTTTTAACCTTTTGGAAACCCTGATATAGACACTTCTGAACATTTTTTCATAAAGGAGATATGTTATAATTGATCAAGTGGATCCAGTTGGGCAAACATAGATTGGATTAACAGTCACTGGTGAGATTAGTTCATTTTCTTAAAGAAACAAACTATCTACCCTCTATAGAACTAGCTGCAATTCCAGAGGTGAGGTACATTTACAAAGACTCCCCTGAGATTATTTTCTTTCACCTCTTCTATTTTCCTTTATTCAGCAGGAGTTTGTTTTATTTTCCCTCTTCCTTGTGGTTTTAAAATTGTACTGAATGCACATGAGAGCTAAAGTACAACCTTTTCTTGGTGTAAAGACTTGCCACTCAGCTGGTAGTTTTATTATAAGAACAGTTGCCTGGGGAGGGGATTTACTGGCAGAAACAATATCGGTATATCCTGTTATCTCCCCAGTGTTTCCCTAACACAGTTATTAGAACACAGTATATGGAATTCAGAGGGGGCTTAAGTCCAGAACCTGGACAGTCCCTTACTGAAAGCCTGAATAAGGAAGATTGAAAAACTCAATCCCAAACATCTATATCTCTTTGTAGTAGAGTTACTTATTAAGATATGTCATTTTTCCTTAAAGTAAATAAGTAAAGAGATATTACAAATGATTTTCAGCCTCAGGTTAATGCAGTCCATATTAACGAAATCATATTCTCATGACTTGTCTTATTAAATTGTGTTAAAAAGCAAAATGATCCTAAATTGCTGCTGTTTCAACTTTAAAATATTGCATGTCCAAAGAGTACTCTATCTGGATCCACACCTCTTATAGACTATTATAGAAACCCAAGTTTTACCATAAATATTTGGACTTCTCTGCTTTATATATCTACATATAGAGGGAAGTCTTTTAATCCTTTGTGATACAGTTAGACATATCATGCCAGTAGGTAAATTACTTGACTTTGGATGATGTAGTATTGCTTCAGGTGCTTGTGTGCCCTTCAGCATCAAATGGAATGCTATAAAACTCTATAATGACCTGGGAAAATGAATTCACCCTTGAATTAGCATTTCTTTCTTTCCTCTGAAAAAGTTATTGATATAGTTGATAACCCTCCATACCCTTTCATTACCCCAACTCTTCTCAGGTCCTTGTGCAGCTACCTCTTGGTATTCCCTGAATGCCCAGAATTATTCACTCTTATACATAATTGAGCCCCATAATCTGGACCTTTTTATTATTTGCCTCTCTGAATTTCTTACCTCTGCATTAGTCTATTACTGCATAATAAATTGATTCAAAACTTAGTGGCTTAAAATAATGTACATTTATTTTCTCATACTTTCTATTGTTCAACTCAGGCTCTCTCATGAGATTGCAGTCAAGCTGCTGACTGGGGCTGTAGTCATGTGAAGGCTTGACTGAGGTGGGAAGATCTGCTTCCAAGATGATCATTCACGTGGTGTTGGCAGAGACCTAAATTTCTTGCTGTATGGGTCTCTGCATAGGATTCCTTAAATATTCTTTTAATAGGGCAGCTGGCTTTCTCCAGAGAGGTGCCTAATATTGGAAGTCATACACTGTCACTTCTTCCATATTCTATTGATTTGAAGTAAGTCACTAAATCAGGCTCATGGTCAAAGAGAAGGAAATTAAATTCCATCTCTTGAAGGGAGGGAGTTCTATATCAAAGTACACTTTGAATTTTATACTTTATCTTTGAAAATCACCATATTGTTCCACCTTACCCCCATTCCTCAATTCACCTATCACATATCATGATGCAATCTGTAACTGAAATAATTGGGAACAGGTATTTTAAAATATTTAGCTCTCTCAGGCAACATCATGAATTAAAAAGAACATGGAGCTAGTACATATCCTGGCTCTGCCACTTACTAGTTATGTGACTTTGAGAAAGTTATTTAAACTTTATAAATCTCAATTATCACTTGTAAAATTTTCTTATGATATGTACCTTGTAGGATACAGGGCAGAGTAGGGGTCATAAATGTAAAACAACTAAGACAGCATTTTACATGTAACAGGGTCATGATGATTGGTAGCTATAGTAACAATAACATTAATTATTATATAGCCCTTGCTTTGCGATTGTGAAGTTTTGGAAACCTTAGTCTAACTCAAAGAAGTTTTTTAAATGGGAATTGCTTTGGCAAATGGGTGCTAAGCAACATTTTTTCATCAGAGTAGACTACAAGTCTCTCCTCAGTGCCTCACCCAGCCCAGAGGTTGCAGTGCATCTTAGTCAAAGAGTCAGTGAAGGTCCTGATTCTGAGCCCCTGTTCTCCCGCCTATGGGCTATGTGATCTTAAGTAAACTTTTCACACTTTCTAAGTCTTCTGTCCTCAAATGTAAATTTATGGGTAATTGTTCCTTTCTCAGAGCACAGTGAATCAATATTGCAGAAACAACAATAACTGATAACTTTTTGTTGTTGTCGTTTAAGCCAGTGGTTCTCAAACAAGGCTTATATTGGAATCCCAAGAAGAGCTTAAAATTCACTGGTCCCTACACTTCCCAATCTTAAAACTTATTACAAAGTCATTAAAACATTATGATACTGGCACAAGGACAGATATATAGACCAAGGGAATTGAATAGAGAGCTCATAAATCAATCCTTACATTGATGGCCAAGTTATTTTTGACAAGGTGTCAAAGACACTCAACTGGAAAAGGACAGCCTCTTCAACAAATAGTGCTGGAAAAGCTGAATATCCATTTGCAAAAAAAGAAGGACCCCTATTTCATACGAAATACAAAAATAAACTCAAAATGGATCAAAGACCTAAATATAAGTGCCAGAACCATCAAACACCTACAGGAAAATGTAGGGAAGCATCTTCAGGACCTTGTTTTAGTCAGTGGTTTCTTAGACTTTACACTCAAAGTACAAGAAAAGGGAAAAAAAGATAAATGGGACCTCCTCAAAATTAAGAAAAATGTTAAGCGTCAAGGACTTTATCATAAAAGTAAAATGATAGCCTACACAATGGGAGAAAAATATTTGGAAACCACATATCCAATAAAGGTTTAATATCCAGAATATATAAAGAAATCCTTTAGCTTAATAACAACTCAATTAAAAAATGAACAAAAGACTTGAATACATATTTCTCCAAAGAAGATATACAAATGACTACAAAGCACATGAGAAGATGCTCAACATTATTAACCATCGGGGAAATGTAGATCAAAACCACAATGAAATACCATTTCGTACCCATTAGAATGGTTACTAAAAAAACAAAACAAAATGGAAAATAGCAAGAGTTGGAGAAGATGCAGAGAAATAGGAACACTCATTCTTTGCTGATGGCAATGTCAAATGGTGTAGCTGCTGTAGAAGAAAGCTTAGCAGTTCCTCAGAACTCTAAGTATAGAATTACCATATGACCTGGCAATCCTAATTCTAGGCATATACCCCAAAGAATGGAAAGCAGGGACTCAAATAGATATTTGCACAATGTTCATAGCAGCATTATTCACAATTGCTCAAAGATGGAAGCAACCTAAGTGCCCAAGTGCCCATCAATTGATAAATGGGTGAATGTGGCATATGCATATAGTCGAATATTATTCAGCAGTAAAAAGGAATGAAGTTCTGATACATGCAGCAAAATGGAGGAAACTTGAAGACATCAAGTTGAGTGAAATAAGCCAGATTAAAAGGACAAATATTGTATAATTTCATTTATGTGAAACTATTAGAATAAACTCATAGGGATAGAATCTTCAATATAGGTTACCAGGGGATGAGGTGGGGATAGGCAATGGGAAGTTAAGGCTTAAAATGTACAGGGTTCCTATTTGGAATGATGGACATGTTTAGGTAATGGATGGTGGTGATTGTAGCATAATATTGTGAACACAATTAACAGCACTGAAATATATATCTGAATATTATTAAAAGGGGAACTATTAGATTGTCTGTAGAGTAACAGAATAAATATTTTGGAAAAATCCAAGGAACTACACTACAGGTAACCATGGACTTTAATAGTGCAATTATAAAAATGTGCTATCATCAATTATAATAAATATTCCACACCAATGCAATGCAATGTGTTGGTGGTAGGATGGTATATGGGAATCCTGTATTTTATGCATGATTGTTTTGTAAACCCACAACTTCTCTAATAGTTTATATAGAGATATATACTGATGCCTGGTCCCAACCAAAAAATTCTGATTTAATTAATCTGAGGTAGGGTAGTGCCTAAGCATCTGGTAGTGTTGGTGCTATTAAAGCTTCCATGTGTTTCTCATACTCTAAGAGCCATTGGTTTAGACTGATAATTTTCTCTCACAAAAATCATGAAACCAATTAGACCAAAGTTAAAATTGTCTAAAAACATTTATTTAAGTCTTATCTTTACATGCATTTGATCTTTAATTTTCATTTCTCCCCTTGATAAATTTTTCTCCTTGATAAATGTCTAATCATTTGACCTATGTATTATTTGGTTCCTAATTTCATTATTCTTATTTTACCCAAACCTCAAACTTTCCCTTGTTTGGAAGTTGTATATTCTACTTTTTAACATAATGAGTAAGGAATAAACAAGTATAAATTCGTGGTGTTTCTTTTAGATAATTCTTCTAGCAAGAGAAATGACACCATATTGCTTTGGTGGATGTATGTAGGCATCCTGCGTGCTCTAAAGAAACATCAGTGTGCAGTGCCATTGGCACACTGTGCTCTGCATTGGCAATATTGCACATAACAGATGGGGCTGAGTGTAGGCAGTCAAGTGTTCTTGCTCTGTCTCTGAATTGACTAATGGTTTTGATGGCAGAAATTCAAGGCCAAAGCACGGGGATGCCAGTTCTTGTGTTGTATTGAATATTTGCAATTAAAGCTATAGTGCCACTCCCTTTCTTCTCTAACTCAAAATTTAATTAATTTTGAATTAAAAAAAATAGTTTCCAAAACCACAAGAGGTACATTTTGAATCTGCCTAATCAGGATTAGTGTAATAAGGTCTCCGCCCCTTGTTTATTCCCCACAAAAGACCCCCTAAGAAGCTGATTTAAAATGCCATACAAAGTGGCACATTGCTACTAAATATTTTGATATGTATAGGGCATTTTCATATCCATGTCCTGTGTAGAAAATCTGTAGGTGTTCTCTTGGAAAATGTCAGTGACCTAATGTAGCATAGAATCAGCATGATTATTTGGCCCATATCCACAGTTCTGAGAAGGTCATTTGTCGGGGCTTTCAGAACTACTTAGTCTACATACTGGTCTAAAATAAAGATAGATTCCAAGAGGTAGTTTGCAGTTGAAGTTTTTTAATACCGTGTTTGGTTATCGTTTTCAGAATTAGGTCTCTTGGTTAAAGCTCAGTTCTAATGAGTTCAAGATCATGGATTTAGTTTCTCTATGGGTTATGTTGCTATGGGTTATTTGCATTATCACAGATTGTTCTCTTAATCCTGTTAGGGGCCTTGCAGGTGTCTTCTCTTTGGCAAAAGAATTGCTAATTAGTGTCAGTACAAAGCCCTTACTAGGAGACTATTGCAAAGTTGCCACCCAGAAATGAGGCAACACTTAAGACTATAAGCAGTCAAAATCTAAAGCTATTCTTTATTTGAATATATTTCTGGATACAAATGAAGAGCTCTGGGCTTCTGTGAGAAGCCAGTATGTGTGGCAGTAGTCCTTAGTAGTTCACTGGAGTCATGGCCTGCTTAGGCTGAGTTTTTTTGAAGTGCCTATTCCAATCAGAATAATCCACATGCAGAAACATCATGCATCATGAAGGAGATTTTTTAAAAAAGTTTTTGTCTAGCTAATGACTTACGGACTTTGCACTCAACACCCTCTGTGATCCCTACATTGGAAGAACTCAAATATATTTGGTTGCATGTGTGGACTCATGACCTCATGACCTCAAGTAATGTTGAAACTAGGTATTGTTTCAGTCCTGTTTGTGTCTGAGGGACTCCAAGAGTAGAAATATCTGTGGGTGTCAGACTCAAGAAATTAAAATGATTGAGAAAAGCTGCCAGCTGGTCAGCCAGAATTCTGCCTGATAGTGTTTGACTTAGTTGACAAAGAGTTGTGAGTTGAATGGCAGAATGAAACTGATTGCTTAATTCAACATTCCCCATGGCTAGCCCTGTGCTATTGCATTGGAAGAGTGTCTTATAACCTCACCTCCTCCTCTACCTCCATTCTACCATTATGTGGTTATAAGAGAAGAACTTTCCTAAGAGTGGTAAGGCTGTGACATCAAGGTCTTATATAGTAAGTTCTTCAGCGCTTCAAACTGCTCTGAAGGAAGACTACTATTATACAATACTGCTATGGATGTTATTAAAAGAAATTCTACTTTTGATCAATAGCATATAGTACATTATGGTTAAAAATATATAATCTAACAAAATTGCAATAGAGAAAAAAAATTATCACTGTTTCCATCACACAGTAGGTATTCTTTAAATGTAATGTGTTATGCCATCTTTTAAAGTTATTGGCAAATTCTGGTTCCTACCTTTTTTAGGTTTGCTTCAAAGTGCAGAATCCTCAAAGTCCCTGAGCACATCTGCCAGTTCTGTCACAGATATCTGTGTGTTAGGAAGAATAGTTAGGTTATCTGAGTAACAAAACCCGAAACAAAACCTGCTGTCTGCCCAATGGTTCCTCATGGCCTCTTCCTTGAATCAGTGTTTCAGGGATATACTCTGCTACCATCTTGTGGCTCTGTCACTTCAATTCATATGGCAGTGAAAAGAGAGACCTTGCAGAACTCATGCTTGCTCTTCTGCTTAAAGGTCATAGCCCAGAACTACAAGGAGAATGAAAGATCACTTGACAAACCCATGAGCACTGACATACTGTTATATCATTTCTTCATTTCCTTCCCTAGACTTCATCACCTCATACTGGAGTGATTACAGTTGTCTCCAAACTGGTCTTCCTAGATTTGTTCTCTGACATACAATGAATTCTAAACAATGTTGCCAGGGTAGTTTTCTTAAAACAATGCTTCATCATGTCAGTTCTTTGTTCCAATATCTTCAACACTCTTTTGCCCACCATTAATTATAAATACAGTGTAAATTTCCTGGTCTGTGTCATGTAAGACTTTATAGTTTGTCTCAACTTGAATTCTCAGCTCCAACCTTACTCAGTGGTCTCCTAAACATACCTTATCCAGGTCTACCTCTGCATTGTTTTCAGTGTGACATCGACTTAACCCTCTTTCCTTTCCTCTCTATTTCTGAAGTGTTCATGGTCCAGGAACACAAGGCTATTGCTCTCTCTCTCTCTCCCTCCCTCCCTCCCTCCTTTCCCCCCTCTGCTATACTCCCATTTCATTTATTAATTGTATCACTCAGTTATCACACTGGTATCATTACTTACCTCTTCATGAGCATTTGTCTCATGTCTTTTATTGAGTCATTTGTAGAAGAGTTATATATATAATAAATAACTACTGTATATCCTAAAGATCTCAGGAAAATGTTAAACATTGTAGTACATAGTAAACTTTGTAGATGTGGTTTCAAATTCTAGAATTGGCAACTTGTGGCTGTGTGGCTTTGTGCACCAAGCTTCTCTGAACCAATTTCTCTAAACTGGTTATAATCAACAACAAAAAAGCAACAATGCAATTTTTAATAATGAGCAAAGGGTTTAGACAATTTACCAAAGAGGATATACAAATGACCATTAAGTACATGGAAAGGGTGGTCATCATCATTAGTCGTTAGGAAAATGTAAATCAACACTACAATGAGATATCACTTCACACCTACAAGGATGACTGTTATTTATAAAAATAAGAGCAGAAAATAAGTATTTGAGAGGATGCTAAAAAATTTGAACCCTCAAACATTGCTGGTAGAAATGTAAAATGGTGCAGTTACTGTGGAGAGCAGTATGGTAGTTCCTCAAAAAGTTAAATATTGAATTACTGAATTACCTGATAATTCCACTCTTAGGTTTATACCCAAAGAAACTAGAAATGGACTTAAACAGTTACTTGTATGCCAATATTTATAACAACATTATTTATAGTCAACCCAAATGTCCATTAACAGGTGAATAGATAAACAAAATGTGGTCCATAGACACAAAGGAATTTTATTTGGCCATAAGGAAGATTGAAGTTCTAAGATGTGATGCAAAATGGATGAACCTTGAAATTATGCTGATTTAAATATGCAGGGAACATAAGGACTACTTTATGATCTCATTTACAAAATATCTAGAAATAGCAAATTTGTAGAAACAAAGTAGATTACAGATTACCAGAGAATGGGAGAGAGGGGAAGAAAGAGTTGTTGTTTGGTGGATATATAATACAAATTTGTAAGTTTTGGAAACTTTTAAATAAATATATTTAAAAAATACTTATTTCTATCATGAGTACTTACGCTGTTTAAGAAAATACAGATGACACTGAATGGAGTCTAAAAAGCATCCTTGCTTCTCTCATTCATTTTCCTGGGGTTTCTTTGCAATATGGAGGTGAGTAGAGGAGTGGATTCACAGAGGTGTTCCATTCGGAAGAATTCTGGCAGCAGGTACTCAGCCAAAGCTCACATACTGTGACCATTGCATAGGTAAGAAAAAGCATATATTGCACACTGGGCTACTGTGAGCAGCTGACTCCAGGCTGGCCTGGATTATGAGAGATTTGGTTAATGGTGGGAGGAGGCTATCATGTGACAACTTTGACCACAGTTTTTCCTAGAATCAGGCAAAACCTTAATGGATATTGACAGACAGGGCAGCTCCATTTCAAACATAAAAATAAATAGTAAGAAAAATAATAAAAGGAAAACACTTTGGTTCGTGCCTAGTCTTGTTCTGATTTGATTCCAAACAGTGAAGTTGACTGAAAATTTAGTTTGTTGTGAATACTGGCAATATGCTGGGAGAAAAAGGAATTTATAAGCATATTGATTATTGGGAAGCTTGTGAAATTATATGTGCTGTTCTGTTTTACACATCTTTATGAGTATGATGCTTCATTTCAATAAGGGGGTTGACGCTACTGTAAGCAGGATTTGAAACTCCATGTTATTCTAAAACATTTAACAGATATATCTGAGTTTTAGGGAACAAAAGACTTCAGCAAGTTCACAGAAAAAACTGTGGCAGGTTAGTTTGATACCAAGTCCAAAATGTGTGTTCACAGAAAGGGCAAGATGAGATGAAGGGACAATGGGAGCAATGAATGGTAAAGCTTCTTCATTATTCAAACCTCTGTTTTTTCTTTCCTGACTTTTAAAGACCAATTGCCTGGCAGGAACTGCTAAATAGTTTTTGAACTACATTTTCTTTACTCACAGTATTAGCCTGGTTCTACAGGGGAACCATGTTATATGATTTTTTAAACAGAAATTGTGGACTGTGGAGATTGGCAAGTCTGAATTCTGTAGGGCAGTTTGCAAGTTTGGAACTCTGATGAAGGTTTCCATGAATTCCCCAGGAGAAACTGGCTGGCTTAAGTAGAGATAGCAATTCTTCCTTCTGCTGCTGAAACCATAAGTTCTCCCTTTAAGGCCTTCAACTGATTTGATGAGACTTCTCTCACTGCTGAAGGCAATATCCTTTATTGATTATAGATGTAATCAACCATAGATGCAGCCAACTGGCAAATGATTTAAATCTATGAAATACCTTAACAGTATCAATCTGTGCTTGCTTGACCAATTGGACACCACAACCTAGTCAAGTTTACACATACTCTTTTCTGTCACTCCTACTATTTATCCAAAACACTAATACCTTAGCAGATTTAACTATTTGGGCTTTTTTTTTTTTTTTAAAGATTTATTTATTTATTTAACTCCCCACCCTCCCCCGGTTGTCTGTTCTCTGTATCTATTTGCTGCGTCTTGTTTCTTTGTCCACTTCTGTTGTCGTCAGCCGCACTGGAAGTGTGGGCGGTGCCATTCCTAGGCAGGCTGCACTTTCTCATGCTAGCGGCAATCCTTACGGGGCGCACTCCTTGCGCGTGGGACTCCCCTACGCGGGGGACACCCCTGCGTGGCACGGTACTCCTTGTGCGCATCAGCACTGCGCATGGGTCAGCTCCACATGGGTCAAGGAGGCCTGGGGTTTGAACCGCGGACCTCCCATGTGGTAGACAGATGCCCTAACCACTGGGCCAAGTCCGTTTCCCACTATTTGGGCTTTTATACTAAAAAATTTCAAGCTTTTAATATTATAAATCTGTGCAGATCTAGATTATAAGCTAACTTTCTTCTCTGGTTAATTTTAAACATAAAAATGGAATAAATTTTTTCACAGTTTTGTTAGAATCTAAAATTACTTATCTAAGATCAGAGCTTTCTGTTTTTCTAGATGAAGGCAAATGTAGAGTATAAAATAAAAAGGAGTTATCTAAACTGAGTTCGAAAAGAGTCAGTAATTTAGAGTGGCCATGAAGCCTGAAATAGGAAAGCTGGAGTTATTTTCTTAAGAACATTCCCTCATTGTTTCCCTAGGAGCAATGTAAGTGGCCGTCTCACAGATAAGTGATGAGAAAATTTTATTGGACTTCCATTCGTTCCCACTTTTCTAATTACTGCTGGCTCCCACACAAGCACAGATAGGTGACAGTTCATAAGTTAGTAATAAAAGGCGGGAGACAAAGATGAAGGCAGTAGTAGGGGTAGGCTGAGAGCTAGTGTTCTCTCTTCAACCTCGCCCCAGTTCACTTAAAAAACAAACAAACATTTAATACAAGGGAAGAATACCATACTTGTGCCCAAATACAGTTGGAAAAGAAGCTCCCTATCTCCTATCTTAACTCCACCACAACCTCCTCTACTTGTTTAGAAATTCTAGGGTTGTCATTACCTTTTAGGGCTTGGTCAAATTTTTGGTTAGGATCTGGTAAGAAATAAGTGATAAGACAGCACCCAGAGTCCTCTGTGATAAGGTCTAGGCAGGGATCAAGATGGGTACAAAGGTAGGGTGTCTTATGAGAACCAGCTGGCTAGCCAGGAAGTAGGAGCCAAAGAGGCAGAGATAGGTGCCAGGAGATGGAGAGGCTGAGTATCTCAGGGTAGAGATCAATGGTACCTTTTTGTGTCTCATAATTTTAAAACAAGTACCTAAGCTAGTACAAAAGTCTGGAGCAAAAACCAACCAACCAACCAAATGAAATTGTTCCTGGGGAAGATTTATTCTGGGAACTTAATAAGAATAGATCACCAGGGTTTATAAAAAATTGCTAGTTGTTACCCTTTCCTTCTTATCTGTGCCTCAGGACTTTTCTTCCTTTTGTCTTCCTAGTCTTCTATTTCTTTATCCTTTACTCTCCTGTTCTTATTTGTCTTTCTTCTTACCTGATGACAACCATGACTTTTCTTGACCTTGCTGTGATTATGTATTATTAAGGATGAACTTAGAATTGCTCTTCTTTTTATTTTTTTAATTTCCAGGTGGGTTGAAGACTAATGTTTTCTAAAATTGGACTTGCATGGGTATAAATGTGTATGTGAATTAAATATATATGGCATATCAAAATATTCTTTTTTTTTTAAAGATTTATTTATTTATTTAACTCCCCCCCCTCCCCTGGTTGTCTGTTCTTAGTGTCTTTTTGCTGCGTCTTGTTTCTTTGTC
Organism: Dasypus novemcinctus; assembly: GCF_030445035.2. NCBI lineage: Eukaryota > Metazoa > Chordata > Mammalia > Cingulata > Dasypodidae > Dasypus > Dasypus novemcinctus. The sequence goes on along the minus strand of NC_080678.1, from coordinate 75,875,566 downwards.
CGCTTCTGTTGTCGTCAGCGGCGCGGGAAGTGTGGGCGGCGCCATTCCTGGGCAGGCTGCTCTTTCTTTTCACGCTGGGCGGCTTTCCTCACGGGCGCACTCCTTGCGCGTGGGGCTCCCCCACGCGGGGGACACCCTTGCGTGGCATGGCACTCCTTGCACGCATCAGCGCTGCGCATGGGCCAGCTCCACACGGGTCAAGGAGGCCCGGGGTTTGAACCGCGGACCTCCCATATGGTAGACGGACGCCCTAACCACTGGGCCAAAGTCCGTTTCCCAAAATATTCTTGAAAAGGAGCATATTAATGCATTTTTGAGAGATTAGATTAAATAAGGATTGTTGTTATTATCATTATTATTATTATGCAGGTAAAGACATTTTAAAATGAAGAAGTAGTGACTAAGGATTTGAAATCAAAAGTGACAGCAAAGACCTTTTCCAAATATTCTTATTTTAATTTCATTCATTTCCTAAGAGTATTTAGTGATCTGATCAAGTTTTGTTTGTTTAAATTTGCTTAGTTTTCTGCCTTACTAGTTTGTGTTTCACTTTCCAATGAGTTTTCGAAGTAGCAATACTGAGGAATGAAACCCATGTATGGCACATTTCATCAGTTGTCCAGGACTTTCCCTGAAGACAGAAGAGTAAGGAAAATGCTGCATATTACTTCTAGAAGAAGGCAGATATTTATTATATATCCTGCCTGGTAATACCACTCCTTTAAAAGACCGAGGGCATGGTCTCAGTTTATCTTTTTTTTTTTTTAAGGAGATAGACAATTTATCTGGTCCTATTAATATTCAACAATCTATGAATTTTTTTTTAAGACTTATTTTTATTTATTTAATTCCCCTGCCCTCCCCTGCCCTCCCCTCCCTTGCCCTCCCCTCCCCTGCCCTCCCCTGCCCTCCCCTGCCCTCCCCTCCCCTCCCCTCCCCTCCCCTCCCCTGGTTGTCTGTTTTCTGTGTCTTTTTGCTGCATCTTGTTTCTTTGTCCGCTTCTGTTGTCAGCTGCACGGGAAGTGTGGGCGGCGCCGTTCCTTGGCAGGCTGCTCCCTCCTTCGCGCTGGGCGGCTCTCCTTATGGGTGCACTCCTTGCGCGTGGGGCTCCCCTACACGGGGGACACCCCTGTGTGGCACGGCACTCCTTGCGCGCATCAGCACTGAGCATGGGCCAGCTCCACACAGGTCAAGGAGGCCCGGGGCTTGAACCGCGGACCTCCCATGTGGTAGACGGACGCCCTAACCACTGGGCCAAAGTCCGTTTCCCTCAGTTTATCTTAAACAAGGCTCAAGGCTGCCTAATATAACCTCTGGGATTTAACACATCAGCCAAGGAACCACATACCACCAATCTGCAGGCACGTGACACTGAAAAATAGCTAAGCATTTATACTGTACATAAAATTCTGAATGTGCTTTTTTTCTTTAAGGACCCTTGATCCATAGGGTGTCTTGGTATTAATGGTCTCTGATCCTGTAGTTGATTGCTTCTTTTTATTAGTTTTTCACCCAATAATTGCATTAGTCCTATTGTTGTGTTTCTGGCCCTGAAATAAGGAACAAATGAGAATATCTCAACATTCACAGATAAATTAACATTTTTATTCTTCTCCCTGTGAGATGGGATTAGCAGAGTGCCTAAATTTACTATTTAAAACTTTGTTGTCATATTACTTAAGAACTACCTTCAATATAGTACAATAATTAAATGTGGTATTGGATGGATAGAATCAGAAGAGACTTAAAATAATCCATTTTGGTAGAATCTATCACACTTCTAATGCCATTTAAATGCTATTGGATGATTGCAACTGGCTTACTGGCAACCTCTCTAAGTGTACTCCCTGCTTTTTGCTGTCTTTTTCTGTCAAAGACTAAAAGCAAAGTAACAAATAGGCAGTTATTTAGCCATTAGCTCACAGATGGTCTCTCCTAATTCCTCCAGCCCCATAGCTTGTTCCATTCCTATTTGTCCTCCTTATGAAACTTCTCTCAGGTCCTCTGCCTCTGCCCTGCCACTGGGCTTTGCATAATTTGTTTTTTGCCTTGGTACATCCCTTACTACCCTCATCACCTTCTAAACATTTCCTCATCCTTTAGATCTTAGTATCACATTGTTCAGGAGGATGTTGCCAACGTCTCTGGCTACATCCAATCCACCTCTGATAGGCTCTCATTTCACAGTCCACTTGTGGCAGCTGCAGTTTCATGTTTATGTGCTCCTTTGATTAATGTGTTTGCCTTTATTAGAATGTAAGCTGAATGAAGGCAGGGGTAGTATCTGTTTCTACTTTTCTAGCATAGTGCCAGACAAAGAATATTAAATATTTGCTGAAAAACTCTATAATGAATGAACTAATGCAAAAGGTGGACATTTATAATATTTTCTCTTCATTAATGAGAGATTTTCTTTCTTCAGTCTAGTTCCTTCACCTATACAAGTATCTCTTTTGGTAGAACAAAATGAAGATAATATAAAATTAGTATATACCAGAAAGAAGTTGGTTCAAAGATGAAATATGAATTTTATTGGAAAGATTCTCTGAATTGTAAACATTCATACAAAGTTCTACTCATATGTGCATGTGGGTGCATGTTTATACACTTATATTTAATTATATATCTATACATAACATAATTTAAAAATATTAAGTACCTACAATGTGCAAGTAATCTGCTAGAAGTTATACTGCATATATAAACAACTAATATTTTAACAAATCAGTTTTACTTGTACATATTAATAAAGCAAAAATCCATCCAAAGTATGCAATCAGTGGTATTTGGTATAAACACATAGTTTTACATTCATCACTTCAATCATTTTTAGAGCATTTTCATTAATCAATAATAATTATACTAATAAAACAGAAAAAAACCACAAAAACCTTCATCACCTCTCAATCTTTCTATACTTCCCCTGCTGTACTTAGGTGTGGATTGTTTCCATCTATTTTTTGTAAAAACAGTATTGTATATGCAATATATGGGTATATTCGTATTTTACACAAGGTTTCGTTATGTTATATAGTCCCATGAAACATTTTTTAAGCTTTCTTCTAGTAATGCACATGACCTTAGGCTTACCCTTTCAACCACTCTCATACCCATATAATAACTCACAGACACTGTGATGTGCTTTCACCATTTCTATTCATTTCTAAAGATTTACAAACAATTTTTTTAGCATTTCTGCACAGATTAACCCTCAGCTTTCCATTCTCTACCCTCATTCTATTTTCTGGTGACCTATGTTCTAATTATTAACTCCATGAGTTTACACAATATATTTAGTTCATAATAGTGCAATTATACAGTATTTATCCTTTTGTGTCTGGATTGCTTCCCTTAACACATTGTCCTCCAGTTTCATCCATGTTGTCATATGCTTCACGACTTTATTTCTTCTTACAGCTGCATAATTTCCATTGTATGTATACACCACAATTGGTTTATCCATTCATTGGACAGCTAATATTTTTGAATAGTCCTGTAGTAGGTACTTTCATATAATTTATCACATTTAATTCTATGTTAGCACTACTCTTGCCAAATGACTGTGAGTGTTTCAGTAACTTTCCAAAAATTAAAAAAAACTTGTAAATGGTCAAATTGAAAACTTTTCCTTGTGATAGCTATTCGAGTGTACCTCAGTTATGGGGAGCTCAATTGACCAGCATTTCCAGCTCTGAAATCCATTGCTACCTTTGTATACAGACCATAATCTCCAAGGATTGCTCTTAGCCAATGACTGAGCATATCAGGGATTCTAAGGTAGACCTGTTCCTGGAACACATAAGCCTTCTCTGATGGCTGACTTTAGCTTGCGGATTCCAAAAGGGTTAATTAAATCTTCTTTAAACTGTACAGTCTAGGATGCTTCCAAAACTTTCTTCCTTGCCTCTGTGTCAAACTTGCAACTCATCATACTCCCAGTCTTCCCCTCCCTGCTCAAAATTCTTTCATGTTTGATTTTGTCTTGGTACCTGCTTCTTGGAAGACCCAGACTAACTCATTCTTCCATATCAAGAAGCCCTTGAGAAGGAAGAGAGATAACATATGTACCAATTGGAAGAGGGCAGTTAGGGTTGAGACAAGGCAGATGTTATTTTTTTCCAGTGGTGGGTCTTCAGGAAGGAGTTAGAATTTTGTTTTTTTCCTTTAAGAATTGACATCTGCCTATCTGATTGAGAGTGACAGTAGGGAAACAGTATGGGAAAAGAAAGAGAGGGTAGCAAAATCTGTATTTGGCAAATGGAAAGTATAAGGGAGCATGGAGCAGAAAAGATGGATTGAAAAAGAGGAAAAACAAAGTCTCATATCTAAATGGGAGATATATAGAGTAGTGGTTAAGAACAAGAGACTATAATCAGAAAGGTCTTGATTTGACTTTTGGTATTAATAATAGCTGTGCAAAATTAGGAAAGTTTTATCCTCTTAATTCTAGTTTCTCATATATAAATTGTGATTAATAACACCTACATCATGGATTTAATAAATAATATCTGCAAAGTAAAAAAGCAAAATAAAATTATCTTGCTCAAAGCAAAGAATCATGAAGAAATTATTTGGGTGTTAAGTAGGTGTTTAGTTCTCCAGTGGGATAGGTATTTTAAAGTATATTACAGAAGGTAATTTTTAAATCACTTAATATTTTCTTTGTGCTACAAAACTAATTTGGCTGTAGTATTTCAATGGGGAATATAGTGTTGGAATTTACACCTTGTACATTCCTGTAGTTGTGTGCAAAATTTATTGAGCTGATTTTTTTTTGTCTAGATAAAGACTCTAATACTAGTGAATCAAAAATACTTGCTTGAAATTTATTATGTAAAATTATGTGATTGTCACAGAGTCAAAGAAAATTAATTTTCCTGAACTCTAGTACTTGTGCTTATTTCAGAATCCTTCATACATACCAATTATGCTGAGCTATCCTTTCTGACATTTATCATTCTGTAGTTCCATGTGCAGATTCGAAAACATTGTATGCACTTCAATGGTAAGCTCTTCACTTAATTTAGTACATATTTTTAATCTCATAATTTCAATAGGATTTTTTTGCCTATTTTTTGGTTTATTGATATTGCCTGTTTTGTAGAAAAAATTACTCATTAGAGAAATTCATTATTGTATATTTTGCACTCACGAAGAACCAAATTCCCAATTGAATTGAACGCAATGACTACCAATGTCAAATGACATGATTTATAAAAGAAAATTCAGTCAATAAAAAAGAAAGTTGGATTTTTTTTTCAGAATTTTGATGACTTTTGCTGGATAAAATGGACTTTAGCTTATCCATACTCTACTCAGGCATTGGCGATATAGCATTGTCTTATTTATGTGAACCACCTATACCATTAATTTCTTAGAGGAACATTTTACCCCTAATTTTTCAGAGTATTTCTGTCTATTCATCACATCAAAATACCTTGTCTATTTTTTCTTTTATCATGCCACTGTTGCCTGAAAGTGCATTGACTGGCTAAATTATTCATGGAAATAGTGTTGATATATTTAAATAAGTATATTTATTAGTTGATATATACATATTTTATATATATATATAATATATATTTTAGGAAGTATGAGAAATTGAACCCAGGACCTCATGTATGGGAAGCAGGAGCTCAACCACTGAGCTACATCTCCCCAGTGAGAGTTTTTTCATTTGTTTGTTTTTAGGAGGTACCGGAGATTGAACCTGGGACTTTGTACATGGGAAGCAGGCATTCAACTACTTCAGCTACATGCGTTCCCCATTATATTCTTAATAAACTATTTTTATTTTATAGTTTTTTCCATTTCCAAGTCCAAACTTTTCAGTGATTTCTAAAGATTGAGCAATTTTGTTTTGAAATGAAAATGTTTCATAGGTGAAAAAGTAGGCAAGGGGGTGTCAGTTTAAGTGTCTTTAGTTAGTGATCGAACACTTCCTGACATTGCCACCAAGACAGGCAGTTTGCCCTCTACATGCAAAGATAATATAATAAGGCTATTAAAGGGAGATTGATTGATGGGAAAGTAGAAAAACATGATTCTCCCCAGGATTTTTAGATAAAAGCTCCTTAAGAGCAAATTTATTCTTGAGGCATTTTGTGTTCCCCAAGCCTCAGGAGACCTCACAGGTTCTACTCCTATCTTAAGGTAATTAAAATAACGGGTAGAAGCCTTCTTATTTGTTGACACAACTGAATTACTTGCCTAAAACCAGGAATGGAAAGTCTGACTGTCCTTGCTCACCCTAAATTTGCACACAAAGTGTTTTTGATCTTTTTTTCTTTTTACTTTGGTAGATTTATGGTCTATGCTACTCTTTGATTGATTTACTAAATGGCCAATAAATAAATTAGAAAGGCAATATTTCAGATTTCTTAAGTCTCTTTCTCCTTTATAATATTTTTGTTCAAATACTTAACTGTATTTTGGTTTATTTTAGGATCTAAGAGTAAAGAGTAATTAAATATGTATTTTGGATAATTAAGAGGACTATTAGAACTCATGGCAAAGCTTCAAATTATTGCTTTTGAAAAAATACTACACTCTAATTTATATAAATATGATAATGGTTTATCTTTGATAATCTTCCCAATACTTATAAATGGTGACACTAGATAGTTACTTAAAAGTCAAATGTCTAAATAACTTTCTAGATATTCACACAAATATAGAGGAGAGTGTGTTTTCACTTAGCTCCATTTGAGACTGAGAAACACCCAGCGCTTTCTGATTTAGTAAAAAGCAAAGTTAAAGACAGAATCATAGCTTTATGTTTCTGTGCCACACCATATCTCAGAAGAGAATCTACACCTCCGAGGTCTGATAGAATGTTATTTAGAAAAACTCTCAATCTAGAGAGAGAACATTTGTATGTATATCCTTCTTCTACCAAGGAAGGTGCATTTGTTTTTCCCTGAAGTCCAAGGAAAATTTAGTGATTTGAGTTTTTTATATATATACACTATCAGCTTCGATACAGTTACTTCCTCTGGAGTGGGAGTTTGGCATCAGATTGTGGGGTAACAATGGAAACAATTGATAAACAGAGGAAAAATACCAAAATTAGATTGACAGAAAAGTGTGACTAAAGCTCAGAATGTTCAATATTATAAAGACTGAAAATTCTTACATGTTCCATTGAAGAATATGAAACTGGCTCACAGCTCTTGGAGTGAAACTGATCTTTTTAAAAGAATACTGTTATTACAGAAATTGTAAACTTACAGAACAATCATGCACATGTGTAGGATTCCTATACAACAAGCCTTCACCAATCTACCACACCATTGTGGAACATTTGCTACAGATTAGGAGATAATATCATCAGACTATTATAACTAACTATGGTCCATAGTGTACATTTGGCATGTTTTTTAATACCCCCCAATTATTAACACAGTGCATCTTTGACATTGATGCAAGAATATTACAGTATTGCTGTTAACTATAATACATAGGTCACACCAATTGTAATTTTCCCATGCCTCTCCACATTCCCACCACCCTGCAACAGTGATGTACATCCGTTCTAGCTCACAGAAGGACATTCTTATATTTGTCCTATTAACCACAGTTCTCACCCACCTGTGAGTTCACTGTGTTATTTAGTCCCTAGATAATTCTCTAGCCTACTTTCAACTGATATTTACATCCCTAGAATACCCTTTCAAGTCACAATCCCATTTATAAACCAACTGCTACTCACTATAATGTGTTACTATCAACTCTCTCCATTTCCACAATTTTACAGTCAAGTTAATTAAAACTTCTACATACGTTAAGCATCAGTCCTCTTTCGCAGCCCTCCTATCTCCTAATAATCTATATTCTAGGTTTTAACTCCATGCATTTATTCTTCATATTTAGTTTGTATTAGTGAGACCATGCATTATTTGTCCTTTTGTGTCTGGCTTACTTCTCTTAGCATAATGTCTTCAAGATTCATCCATATTAACATATGTGTACCAAGTTCATTTCTTCTTACCTAGACATAGTATTCCATCATATGTATATACCACATTTTGTTCACTGGTTGATGGCTTCTTGGGCTGCTTTCCATCTTTTGGCAATTGTAAACAATACTGCTGTGATTATTGATGCACAGATGTCTTTCCTCTCACAGTTTTCAGTTCTTCTGGATATATTCCTAGTAGAGGAATTGCTGGATCATATGGCAATTCTATATTTAGCTTCCTGAGGAACCACTGAAAGGTCTTCCACAGAGACTGTACCATATTACATTCCCACCAACAGTGAAGGGGTGTTCCTTTTTCCCCACATCCTCTCCAGCACTTATCAATTTCTGTTTTTTTTTTTTTTTTTAATAATGGCCATTGTATTAGTCAGCCAAAGGGGTGCTGATGCAAAGTACCAGAGCTCTATTGGCTTTTATAAAAGATATTTATTTGGGGTAGAAGTTTACAGTCACAAGGCCCTAATGAGTCCAGCTCAAGGCACCATAAGAGGTACTTTCTCACCCAAAGTCATTTACCACGAGTTGCTTAAGATGGCAGGCTGTGTCTGCAAGGGTTCATACTGCCTTCTTCCTTTTAAGACTCTGTGGTCCCAGTTTCTTCTGATCTCTGCTGTAGGCTGGCATAAGTCTCACCTCTCTCCACAGGGCTCATTTTTTCCCGAGCTCAGCTGCTCTGGTCTCTTCACAAAGTCAGCTGTAGACTATCAGGCTCATTTCTCTTGGACCTCTGTTGTATCTACTGTTTCTCTTCCACTGTGTTCTTCTTTTCTGTGTATTTACTTTCATGTGAAAGTCTGTTTTATCAGCCCACCAAGAGGGCTGGGACTCAATGCTGAGTCACACCCTAATGACATGGTGATTGAATCAAAGTCCTAATCTTAACATAGTTTAATCAGACATCTCAGATGAATCTAATACAATCAAAGAGTTCTCATGTCCAAAGGAACAGACCAGTTCACAAACATAATCAGTATCTTTTTTGCATTTCATAAATAATTTCAAACTGCCACAGCCATTCTATGCAGTGTGAGATGATATCACATTGTCATTTTGATTTGCGTTTCCCTAATAGCTAGTGATATTGAACATTTTTTCATGTTCTTTTTGACCATTTGTAATACTTTTTTTGAGAAATGTCTATTTAAGTCTTTTGCCCATTTTTAAATTGGATTACTTCTTCTTTTATTGTTGAGTTATAGGATTTCTTTATGTAGAATGGAAATCAAACCCTTATCAGATATATAGTTTCCAAATATTTTCTCCCATTAAGTGGGCTGCCTTTTCACCTTCTTAACAAAATCCTTTGAGTCACAAAAGTATTTAAATTTGAGGAGGCCCCATTTATCTGTGTTTTCTTTATTACTTGTACTTTCAGTGTAAGGTTTAAGGATATACCACCTTCCACCAGGTCTGGAAGATATTTCCCTACATTTTCTTCTAGGAGCTTTATGGTTCTAACTTTTACATTTAGGTCCTTGTTCCATTTTGAATCAATTTTTGTTTAAGGTTTCTTTCTTTTGGATATGGATATCTAGTTCTCCCAGCACAATTTGTTGGGTAGACTGTTCTTACCCAGCTGGGTGGGTTTGACAGGCTTGTCAAAAATCACTTGATCATAGATGTGAGGATCTGTTTTCTGAACCATCATTTTGATTCCATTGGTCTATGTGTCTATCTTTATGCCAGTATCATACTGTATGTAGCTAGGTAATATGATTTAAAGTCCGGAATTAAAAGTTTCCCAACCTTGCTTTTCTTTTTTAAGATGTTTCTTGCTATGCAGGGCTCCTTACCCTTATGAATTTTTTTAATAGTAAACTTTATTTTTAAAGAGGTTTTAGATTACAGGAAAGTTATATTGAAAGTATAATGGATTCACATCTGTCCTCTCCTGCCCTACATCATCCCCTATTAATAACATCTGCAATTGTGTGGTACATTTGTTATAATTGATGACTAAATATTAAAGCATTGCTACTAACCAATCTCTAAAGTTTACAAGACTGAATATTTAATAAAATGGAAAAGTTAGAGCTTCAGTGAATGTTTGCAATATATTTTTCCTTTATTTGCTCTTCTCATAGGACGAAGGAAATTGAATGATATTAGGGGTGTACTTGTGTAGGATAATGTATACTATTGTAAATTCCCAGGTTTAATGGTAAATTTAACATTATAATAAAATATTGTCCATTAATAGAGGTAACAAAACATCTGCTGGTAGATTTTATTGTGTTATTGCATTTCTGAAAATCTGAAGCAGAGAACAAATTAGTAATGACTAGCATCAGAAGTAGTTTGTTGCTCATTTCTTAATTTGCACAACATATCTCTTACAAACTGATCTTCAGTTTAGAGGAGACATCAAATGTTCACATAATCAGCATCTTGGCTGAAACATGACCTAGTTGCCTGGCCAAGCTGGGTGACACACCTTTTGCTTAAATTATTGCCATGGTAAATCCTAATAAAAATATTTAAACCTGTTTTTTTTTGAATTATCAAATGTTAACCTGCAAACAGCAAATAATATAAGTGAATATTCTATGCTTCCTGGTAATACAATTTAAAAAAAAATCACTAAAATTGCAATTTTGCTTTGAGACATATGTATAGTATTTGGTTCCTGCCATTTTTAAAATTTCTAAAATGCCATGGATTATAATCAGGGATTAAACTTGCAAATAGGATTAATTCCAATTCAAAAGGAAGCTTAACTTTATCCAAGATGATCCACTTTAAACCTATCATGCCTCTATCCCTACAGGACTCTCTCTCTCTAATCTACCTACAAAATAAAGTAATGCCTTTATAAGTATACCAAATATCTTGAATATGACCATTTTCTCTACTCCTCTCTTTCTCCACTAATCTTTTGATTGTTCTTTTAATTTACCTATATCTGGTCTTGCCAGAGTTCTCTAGCTCATGCAGTCCTTCCTGCCTTCTCATCTTGTTCCAAAATTTGAGATCATAGTCAGGCAGGCCATACCATATAGTATTTAGTGTTGTACACAGTGTTTAATTTTTTAAAGTTAATTGCCATGACTTAAAAACTAAGGATTTGTCACATATCTAACTGGAATTCCATATTCTCTTGAAAAATCTGGCAACACTGCATCTACTTTCCTGCTCAGCAAAAATCAGCTGGTTCCTATAGGTGTTTGTATTTGCAACTTCTGACACTACCTTTGTCTCTTATTCAAGGCCTACAGTAAGTTTTATCTACTCCAGGAAGTTTTTCTGGTCTTAAAGTTTTTCCCGTCTCCCCAGCGTAGGTGAGAGCCTTTGGTTCTTAACATTCTCTGTCTTTTATTTAGACTTTGTCATTTAATGTCTTATAGTTTTGCGTGTACTTTATGTACTATTTTGTCTCCCAACACTGACTCTACCCTCTTTGAGGATAGAGACTATGTATGACTATTCCAATGTGTGGAACTTAAGACAGTGCATTTTCCTGGTGATTGTTTATAACAATTTTTATAGTAATCATTATCATGAATACTCAGTGTCTTCAATGTATTGCACAGACCCCATCTTTAAATTATAAATTAAAAAAAACTTCAAATTTAAGCAAGCAATTTTTCCTACTGAGTTAAAAGATTTAGTTGGTAGCACCTTGGCTTGCTCCCCAACAGCGAGAGATTGGTGTGTGTCAGAATGTGGAGAGAATGAGAATTGGAGCTATTCTTTTGAAATGTAAATATACCTTTCCACACCAAAAATGTTGACTTCAAAAGATATATCAAATATATATTGCATGTTCAGAATATTTTATTAATTTTTTAATTCATATTTGTTCTGTGTTTCCAATAAGGACACAGGGAAGCTTGAACTCATACATGGGATATGTGCCTTATTTCAGTCTTGACTAGAAGAGCACCCAACCTGCTGAAAAATAGTGGGAAGGAGTCAAGGTGCCTTGAGTTCTCCCTCCTCTGAATCTTTGTCCTCTGAAATCAAAGTTATGCCTCATAGAAAAGACATATAGAATGTTAGAGCTAAAGGGATCTTAGTTTATCTCTCCTCTCTACTCTCTGTAATGTTCTGGGTAATGCTTTATTTCCCATTTGCAACTGCCAAGGCAATATGCAGTTAAGGTCTCCAACCTTGTCTTGATTTGGAATCAATCACTTACTAACTTTTTTGTGAATATGTTAATAGAAACCAAATAAAAAAACCTACTCTGTAGATCTTCCAGAATAGAAAGCCAGAAAAACATTTACCTAACTTTCAAGTGCTAATACACTTGTAGCTTTAACTAGAGTTGTTTCAGGGAGAAAATGTTGATGCTGCAACTGGTGAAAATGTATATGGTGGTTGGGGAGCAGATGCGTCTCAAGCAGTTGAGCCTGCTTCCCACATGGGGGGGTCTACGGTTCAGTGCCTGTAACCCCTAAAAACAAACAAAAAACCCCCACAACAAACAAAGTAGCTCAGTGGTTAAGCACTGGTTTCCCACATACAGTGTTCCAGGTTCAATCTCCGACCCAGTACCTAAATAAAAAAAAAAAAAAAAAAAAAGGTATATGATGGTGTGAGTTTTTCACCCAATAGCCAGTCTTTCTGTTTTTAGTGTTTGAGCTAGGATAATTCAACCAGTGTGTCATTAAGCCAATATTTATTGAGTAACCACTATACTAGGTTAGGAAACAAAAACTTCTCTTGTCACCAAAGGTCAAAGGTTGAACAAATGGAAACTTTCAAAGAATTATTTATTGAGCAATCATGCTTATGTTCCTATGTTGTAGGCTCCAGTGTAATGAAATGATGAAGACATAATGTGTGCCTTTAAAGATATCACAATTGAGGGAAGGAGACAAACATTAAAACACAACATTGAAATACAATGCTTTGATTGCAAAACTGGATATCCTCGCGGTGTAAAGGAAAAAACTCTGGATTACCATGCAGGAGTTCTGAAGTCAGGCTATGCCCTGCTTCTAACTAATTTTGCGACCAAGTAAAGTCACTCAAACTCTTGGAACCTCATTTTTTCAATGAGTAAAGTAAGGTGGATGAGGTGTAGATGGCCTTTACATTTATTTTCATTTCTTTGATTTCCAGGTTGTGTGATTCCATTTTTAGATACAGGATAATAGTACAGATAAAGCAAGGATGTTTATAATTTAAAGTGAAATTATTACTGCATTAAAAATCAATAGTATTAAGGGTGAAAGCAAAAGAAGTTTTATTTTCCATGAAAAGAAGTGAAAAAAAAAGCTCGTATGTTATTGATTTTTTTAGAATGTTCAAATTGTATATTTTGATAATATTCGATCTCTAAGGAAAATTACTGTCAATTTTTCCCTTAAGAATAAAATATCCTCTTTAATATCTAGTAATTTGGTTTTAAAACTGAAAATTATTGAAATCAATAGTAACAAACATGGAAACTAGAAATGAAAAAGAAAATGCCTTGTGTGAATGCATCATCTGTGATTTTTCCCCAATAAGTTTATAACTTTTAAATAGTAATAATATAATTACATATGGCAATTATTTGATTACATAAATTTTGCTGAGAACATAATTAAGTATAATTATGAAAATATGAAAATTATATGCATAAGTGACTAATTAGCTAACATTTATTTAAAGACATTAAGAATATTCAACAAGAAAAAACACATTAATGAAACATTGTGGTTGTGATATAGACACACATGCCAAAAATTACTATTCAGGACTAAGTCTCTGATTAGTTACAAGATTCTGGAACCTGTATATTATGCCTTTTTTACATGAAGATAGAAATGTCTACTCCTGACCATATTCCTGTTTTGTCGCTTTCTTTACATTTCATTGATGAAAATATCCCTGGAGCAAAATGATATTTCTATCAGAGGTGCTTTAACAGATACACACACACACACAGCTATTCATATTAAATCATAGCATTCCTAAATGTTAGCAAAAGGAATATCAACAATCATTTATTCCAATATCTGCATTTTATAGATAAGTAAAAATTATGCCTTAAGAGGTTAAGTGATTTTTCAGAGTGCTATCAATATTGACATAGTTGGATCTCTCAGTTCTATTCTCTTTCTATTATTCTATAGTTTCTTCCCTAAATAACTACAGGGGTGATAAAGTAGAAAAAGTCCATTAAAATATACCTATAAAATATGTAAATTTTAAAAATTCCATATTTTAGTATGTCAATCATTTTTATATTAGAATTATACAATATTGCACTTTTGGTGTATAAAGTGAGTATATATGTATTTTAGGTTCTTTATGAAGAAGATGTTTCATTTTTCTACATCTATATAAAATATTTTAAAACTATTTCTATGTTGAAGAGAACTTGAAAACAGAATTTGAGTATACTAACTCCTATTGGAGTGTTTGCAACTTACTTGAAAAGAAATATTCCATATATTTTTTTATATATGGAATATTTTTATAAATAACTAAACCAAAATAAATTATTTTTTCAGTAAAATAAAATTAGGGGTGGCCTGCCTAGAGTCAAATTGCAAGACAATATTAGCCTATTATCAGAATAATTTCTTCAGTATATATAAGTATGTGGTACCTGCTGTTAGATTATTATAATCTGAAAACAATAATGGCATAGAAAAATTGTAGCATGCCAACTCATCACATACTTGAATAATATGTATTATAAAATGAGTGAAGTGACTGATGAAATGTTAGCATTTTGGTGGAAATCACCACTAAATAAATAGAAATGCTACCATCACCCTATTGCCTCAATTCAATTCCTATCTTTTATTGAATTATATAGTAGACAATATATTGTATTTTGTGCTGAGTGGACTATAAAATATTCCCCACTCTGTTACATGATAGAACCCTCATTTCTGAAGATATCTTCTGTGTCCATAACAGCTCTTAGGAGATATCTTCTTTGTCCATACCACTCTAGTTCTAGCTTTAAATATTATTTACATACTGATTACAGCCAAATTAGAATCCCTATTCCTTTCTTTCTGACCTTCTGACTAGTGTGTCTGATTGCCTGTTTTACCTCTCCATTTGCTTGTCCAGTAGATTTGTTTTCAAAATAAATGGCTCCATAACTGAATTCTCAATTTCTCCTACAAACCTGCCCTTCTGAAGCTATCTCAGAAAACGGGGAACTCCATTCCTTGGGTTTTGGTCTGATAGACACAAACCCTAGAAGTCATATTTAACTCCTCTCTTCTTTTCCTAGCACTTCATTCTGTTGGCTCAGTCTTTAAAATATATATGGATGCTGACTACTTCTCATAACTTCCACCACTGCTACCCCATTAAAGGCTACCATTTTGTGTTTTTTCCTGGATTATTGCAGTAGTATCCTAGAGGTTCTCCCTGATTTTATCCTTCCCCATCATAGTCTGTGCTATATAGAGGGTGATCCTTTTCAATAGTAAGTAGATTAT
This sequence comes from Dasypus novemcinctus, assembly GCF_030445035.2. Lineage (NCBI taxonomy): Eukaryota > Metazoa > Chordata > Mammalia > Cingulata > Dasypodidae > Dasypus > Dasypus novemcinctus. Next base: position 75,860,188 of record NC_080678.1, on the reverse strand, counting down.
GTCACTTCCAAACTTCAAACCTCTAATGCCCTTCCATATTGCAAAGTAAATTCAGAAATCTAACAAAAATATTCATAAGGCCCTAATTACCATGCTCTTCCACAGCTGCCCTAATCCCACCTCCTGCTCTTTCCTCCACTCCCATTCTGCTCCAGCCATTTTGGTCCACTTGCTGCTCCTTATTCTCCCAACCACACTGTATTTCCAGGATTTCTGATTTCTCTTGCCTGCCACTGGAGTGGTCTCACCCTCTCATGGTTGTCAGGTTTCTTTTCTGCGGCCCTTACTCATTGAACACTTTCTTGACCACCTTTTCTAGAATAGTACTTCCTACCCCAGGCATCTTTCTCCCTGACTGTGCTTTATTTTTCTTCATAACACTTATCATTGTCTGACTTATTTTCTGTCTTTAGATTCTTTGATAGAATGCAAGTTCTTTTAGTGCAGTGACTTTGCCTTTCTTCATCAAGGTATCCCCAGTACCTAGAACAGTACCTGGAACAAAAGTGTGTTGAATGAATGAATCTTCCAATCCAATAGGAGGAAATTTGCATATGAAAATATAAGAAGATAAGACTGCAATGAATTCCCTGAGAACCTTTTATAGGGTATCCTCAGCCTTCCCCATGAGAGGGCAGAAGGCTATTAAGGGAATCAATTCAGAGAATTAGAATTTGATCTTTGTGTTCTTCTCTTGGCTATGAAGTGGGAATTTTTGCCATCCCAGATTGCTTATGTGAAAGCAACAGACAGGGCTTACAATGTGGTTAATATGTGTTAGAATACTTACAGAAGATTTATTTGAGAGGAAAGCTGTATAGATAGATGCAATCTTAGATTGCCTCCATAAAAATTTCATGCTCTCTTAGGGTAAACAATTTATATAACCACAAGGAGAAAGGATTATAGACAATTAAATGGCCATGATTGTCTCATATATAGTAACACTGTGATGGTATAGATACTCATAAAAAGATGAGGGCTGGGGGAGCAGATGTGGCTTAAGTAGTTCAGCACCCACCTCCCACATGGGCGGTCCCAGATTCAGTTCCCAGGGCCTTCTGAAAAAACAAGAAAAAACAACAAGCGAAAGAAATGGAAAGAACCAACTCAGGGAGAAGCTGATGTGGCTCAGTGATTGAGCGCTGGCTTCCCACATATGAAGTCCTGGTGTCAATCACCAGCCCCAGTACCTAAAAAAACCCAAACATTGGTTAGAAAACATAAGCACCTGAGAAGACACATGTCGAAACAAGAGCCATTAGGGAGCCTGCTGGTAACATTTTGAAATCCGCATTACTGCTGCTGACTGTAGAATTTGCCAACTGTTGTATTTTTGAATGAGTATGATCCCTAGAAGTGCTATCAATCTCCTAAGATATAATGGCTAGGCTCCAAAATCCAGGCCTCCATTTTGGAATTGAGCTTTGATATCTTTTTCAGTATTTTGAGAAGAAGCAAGTAATTTTCTCCTTCACTGTTAGATTGTAGTTCAAGAAGAATTTCCTGCTTTGGGTGATATTCACCCAGATTATCTCTAACCTACCTTTAAATTCTAAGAAGCCACAAGTCCCTAATACATATTGCTCTGCCTGCTTGTTGCTCAGCCCAGAAGACTTCAATATCCCTTTTTTTCATACCCTTGAATATTAAAGAAAAGTATTTTTACTTTTAGGATTATTAAAATATTTAACAACATAACCAAGATTCACTAATTGTGCCGCAAAATAATATGATAGTACTATTAAAATGAAACATGATAAATTTTTAAAAAGTATCTCTATATATGGAATCTATATAATATACAATCCGGAAAGCAGTTTTTTGTTTGTTTGTTGCTGGCCATACTACTTTTATTTTGTTGGTAATGAGGCTAAAGATAGGTGTTATCAATCTTGAATTTAGCTTTGCATGTTTTAGTTAATATTAGTTTTAACACATAGCTGATAACTCATTATAAGTACACTTGTGAATATGATGTTAACATTCAATTCAAGCAAGTTATCTTTTGAGAAAGAAATCCAGTTTTAAAGAGTAAAGATTTTTAATACTCAGACAGTACTCATCTTAAAATTCTATATTGTTTTTCATTTTTTCACTGATCCTTTGGGGGATGAGAATAATATGAGTCAATCATGTACTTATCCATTCATCCATTCACTCATTTGCTAAACATCTATTTGGACTTTACTATGTCAGGTCCTTGGGTTAGGGTCTCAACAGGTCTTTTGACAAAAGAGAGAGTCTATCAGAGAAGCACAGAAAGGTCATCTGGAAAACTGATATCATTAAGATAATAGAGCAAAAATAGCTATTAAATTGTTACAATAAAATTTACTTTTCTGGATTTCTCACATTAAATATAACAATGAGAAGTAGTTCTCAACCCTGCTTTATGCTTTAGAAATGTTGGGTAGCTTTAAAAAAGATACTATGCCCAGTCTACAGGCATGAAGATTCTAATTTAATTAGTCTGAAGTGGAGTGTTTACAACGATCACCAGATGATTTTAATAGGCATTCCTAATTGAAAAGCACTAGGTTAATTCCCTGATACCTTACTGCCTTCCAGAAACTTCCAGAAACCTTGTGATACCTTGTCCATAGTGAGTGCTCTGAATTCTTATAGAACTATCTAAAATTCTTAGCCTATCATTCAGTATGTTCCAATAATAGCTACCACTGACTAAGCATTTACGATATCCCAGATATTGAACTTATTTATTTTGCATCTTCACAATGACTTTGTAAGATAGCATACAAACTCAGACTTGTCTGAATGCAAGGCATCTTTCCAAATTACACTGCGTTCATGTTCTGACCTCACACCTTGCATGTAAACTTAACCTAACTTGTTCTGCTTTACATATCCTAAGCTATGGGCAAACAAATGACATTTTTAATCTTCAACTGCATATATCCTCTATGTTCTCACCTATCATTTGCACACCCTTTTTGGTTAGTGGAATGCCCTTCATATCAATTTAATTTCCTCTTAACTATCCTGTAAGGTCCATCTTAAATGCAGCCCTGTCAAGAAATCCCTCCTGGATCTTCCCAGCTGGAATTAATCATTTCTTGCCCTGACCTTCCAAAATGTCTTATCTGTAGCTGTCTCAGGTGCACTAATCATTTTCTACCTTAGTTATTTTTACATATGATTAATATAATACTCTTGCATCTTTATGAGGTCCTTGAGATCACAGTTAAATCTGATTCACTTTTTACTCCATACAACACCCAACATATACCTAGCCAACATATACCGTTACCTAGGTACTGAAAAATATTTGTAAAAGTATTGTACAAGTGATAAAGAAAGAATAAGCAATTTGATAAAGGTCACATAATAAATCTATACTTGGGACAGGAAAAGAACCCAACTAAGCATGAATATTAGATATAGCTTGAAACATGCCTATATTTTGGAAACATCTCTATTTTATATGAAATTATTTGATTCCTAAATGTGCCAACTTTTTAAGGGTTTTTCAAAAATAGATGCTTTGATTTTACATGCAAGCCAAGGAAGTAAGTGACCAGAAATAAGGGCATTTTTCTGTTCTCCAACATATGCTTAAGCATCTAGATAGAGTAGAAAAAACTATGCATGTGTGATGGTGTGGGATGATAGAATAATGGTAAATTATTTAACAAAAGCAGTCTTTTATTTAGAGCCTCCCCTTTTCACATTTATGCAGAAGAATCTTACATTCAATGCTTAAAGATGCACTTAGCAGATCTGCAACTTGTGTTCGTTAAGGGAACACTAATGCATGTAGCATAATTATCAGAAATTGTGTAATTTTCTCTAATTCTAGGAGAAACAATGCTAGGATAGCCTCTAATAGCTGAGAACAGGAAAAAGCAAGAAAACAAAACTATTACTAAAGATGTCCTTGGTGGTCCTAAAGAATTTCTTATTTTGACATTTATTTTAAAAATTATTCTCATTCCCACAATGTGCAATTCATTTTATTTGCCTTAGATTTCACCAAGTGAAACCAACAGACCAGTGGGTTGTTGCTTGCATTTCAGGTCACATCTTGTTTGTATTATCTTATGTGTTGGTTTGCATTAAACCAATTTTAAATTTGTTAGGGAAAATTGTTTTTAATGAATGTTATTGAAGTTAAGAAGTTATGGATTTACACCCATCTGTCAAAGCTGTCAAGTGTCTAGGAATCACTGTAATAACACATGTATCTACAGTCACAAATGACACTATTATGAGAAACATGGGAGGTCCTTCCATCAAATTGTTCATGTACTTTACCCAGCAAAAAAAAAAGAATAGAAATAGTTGCCTTGTTATTTGAATAGCAATCAAAATACAATGGTAGTAAGGGAGTGATCAAAGAAAAAAACTATATATGATATTCAAGTTAATATTCATATTAGCCATTGGATTTTGGTAATAACCCATAACATAATTTATAAATAACATGCAATAAAATAATGTGTAATCAAAGCAGTATAGTTTTTATATAGCCATTGGTACTTAACTTCTTTGTCATCATGTGTAATGTTTGGTTTAGCCACATCACAATGTTAAAAAAAAGTATGTTTGCAAGAAAACCTGACCTTCCTCTTATTCTTGACTCTTAACTTCATTTCTAAACTCTACTTTTACTTGGATACTCATCCTCTTCCCTCACCCAATTTTAAGATATACCCCACCCCATGTCATTGTGTTTGATTCCGATTTCATTTGTTCATTTGATCAAACATGGGCAGGTAGTGAAAATATCTTTTGTGCACATTATTACTTGGTAACAAAAAGAAAAGTGTTTGTCAAAAAGCTGTGAGTACTATGTGATTAAATGCCAATTTCTTTGGCCAAATATTTAGAGCTGTGATTTCAAATGAAGCACAAGGCTTAAAGGTAGGAGGATTTAGATGCATGAAGATTGTTAGGGATTGAATGATGCCTCCCACAAAAGGGATGTACAGGTCTTAACTCCTGGCCTGTGGGCATGGATCCATTTGTAAACAGGACCTTTGAAGATGTTATTATTTAAGTTGTGCCCAAACTGAATGAAAGTGAACCTTAATCCAATATGGCTGAAATCCTTATAAGTAAAGGAAATTGGAAGCAGAAAGGAAGCCACAAGGAGCAGCCAGAAACTGGAAGGCAACAGAACCTGGAAGAGACAGGACTCTGCCATGTGCAAGAGAAGTCAAAGACCAAGAGGGGCCAGCCAGCAGCCAGCTCCAGAATGCCACTGTCTTTGGAGAAAAAGCATTGCCTTGCTAATTTTGGACTTCTCATAGCCTCAAAACTGTGAGCCAATAAATGCCCTTTGTTGAAGCTAACCGATTGTATGGCTTTTGTTTTAGTAGCCAAGAAACCAAAAACAAAGCGAAGGGTGTTTTTGATACAGAGGAGGTGAATAAAATCTCAGCACATAAGGTATTTTAGGAACGATAAATTGATGAGCCTAAGTCCCTGGAGAATAGGGCTCTCATAGGTGAGATTTGGAGAAAAGATTGGAAAGGTATCTTCTGAGCTAGGCTATGAAGGCCATCTTTCCCTGGATGAGGAGTTTGGGCTTTTTTCCATGTGGCATTAAAAACTGTGTAAAGTTTTTGGTTGAGCAGTAACATGATGAAAGCATGAAAGCAGGGTATACTAGTTTGGAAATATTAATTTGAAATTCCTGAAATAGCCCTAGAAAATACCAATGGACTGAATGAATATTGCTATGATAGCAATGTATTTCTGTTTAGTAATTTGAAGGAAATACTGAACTACATTAGGTGGTAGAGGAGAAAACTGTAGATTTTAGAGAGTTGGTCACCTGAAACTAAGCCAGAAAGTGAGATTTATTTTCGCCCCTGAGCAACTTAAATAAAGCAGGCATGATAAGTTTTCAATTTTCAGCCTTGATTTTAATTGACTGCTATTTTCATAGTTCATTTACTTTACCCAGCTAGAAAAGAGAACAAAAATGGTTGCCTTGTTATTTGAATAGCAATCAAAATACAATGGTAATAAGGAAGTGATCAAAGAAAACTGCTATATATGATATGCTACCACACACAGGCATACTCCTAAATCCATTGCCACACAGTATTGCAAACTGGTGAATAAAACATACCCTGAGAATTAATGAGGCACATAGAATAATAAAGACTTTTGACCTAATAAATATTTAAGTAAAATTTAGATTTAAAGAGGGAGAATAAATTTATTAACTCTTAAATTTTTAGGTAAAATAAAGATATTAATTCTACAATCTTCCCTTCTCTCCCCACTCTTAAAATCTTAGGTTCTGGCTTTCCAAAGGCACATAATAGCTTTAAAAGCAGGAATAAAGATGTAATCAAATATTGATTCTTAATTTTCAAATTCAAAACAAATACCCTGTGAAATAAGCTGAACGATTTAGGACAACAGGGAAGTGGGAAAGGATCTTATTTCCTTTCCTTTTATTCCTTCTAAAATACCCATGATCAACATTTCTTCCTCATGTCTTTTACTTTGGGATGAGCATTTTACTCAAAAGAGTACTTAAACACATTTTGAGTAGTTTGGAAATGTGGACCATGTGTAAATTTTTCAAATCACTTTTCTCACGGGTCTGATTTTATTCATATTTTAAGTGTGAAAAGAAAAGCTTTTATATTTTCAAACTTCTAAATGGCATGTTGTCTCATGGTTATGCAGCAAGAGTTAGAGCTTTCAAATGATCCCAAAATATACATTCAATAAATCTTTAAAGCTTAAAACTATTCAATATTTTCATCCATACTTATCAAATAGGAAGATTCAGACAAAACAATAAGAACAAAATTTTTAAAACCCACTAATGGTTTGACCACCGTATTATAATATTCAAATTCCTCCAATCTTATTTTTCTTTCTTTTTCCCATTGCTTGATATCTTCTCAGCCTGATAAGTTCTGAATCACTGGCAAAATTTATATACTTTGAACATCTAAGCAGACTCCACCCATCCCATTACAAAATATATATATACTTTTTTGCCTTTTCCCTCATGAATGAATTATTCCATTATAAATGCTGTAGCTTTTAGGCTTCTCAGTTTGAAGGTATGCAAATGTGTAATGCTTAAAATAAATATAAAGAACAGATGGCAGGACCTTAAAGATCAAGTTAGTTTTGTATCCATCTGGAATATTGGGATGGATTCATTATTTCCTTCTAATTTGTTCATTCCTTCCTGAGTTCTCTGGTGGAGGATTTTATGCACAATTGTGCAATATAAATATCTTAGGGTAATAATAAAATACGATTTAGTTATGAAATAAAATCTGAAAGTAATTCTGTGGAGCTTGAATGGTATCATTGTCATTATACTTACATTGATGGTTTTCCGGAATTAATATTGCAGCATAGATACTCCTCAAGGACACACCAAAAAGTCTGTTTGATGTCCAAGGTGTTTCAGCATATCTAATATCCTTATAAGTTTCAAGTATGTCTTCAGTAAGTACTAAATTATTGTACATTAACTTTAACATTGCCAACATGTTATATTTTACCAGTATGATGTGAATTCTGTGAAAGTGCATTTTTTTCTATAAGAATGTGATGTTTGTCTTAATTGTGACATTCTTTAACCAATACTTAAGGGCAACAGGGAGAATATGGGATATTTTCATAGGTAGTACTACAAAGTGAACATTAACGTAAGTGTTTCCACTCCTGTGCTTTTCACTTTTTAAAAAATATTATTTTTAGAGAAGCTTTAGATCATGTAAATGTTACATCAAAGATACAGGGGATTCCCCTATACCCCACCCTTCCCCTTTCCACACTGTCCCATATATTGAAGCATTGCTACTAACCATGGACTATAGTTTAAATTATAGTTTACACTTAGTCCTGTACAATTTTATAGGTTTTTGAAAAAAGTATATAATGGCCTGTACCTTTCATTGAAATGTCATGTAGGGCAATTCCAATGTCCCAAAAATTCCCCATGTTATGCCTATTATTCCCCGCCCCCCCAACCTCTGGTGGCCACTGCCTTTATATCAATGATACAAGTTCTTCCATTGCTATAATAATACTAAGTCTACTTTAGTCCATAGTTGCATTCCCCCCTTATGTTTGTTTGTTCTTCAGTCCTGAGAATTTGGGGATGGTGATGCCCAGTGAATTTCTGATTGAGAGGGGGCTTAGATCCCATGGGGCAGATGGATGGAACTATCTTGCTTGCAGTTGTAGAAACCTCTGTTTTTTTTTTAAATGGACTTTGTCCATCATAATCTCCTTATTATTTGTCCTGGGTGAGTCCAGTGAACTGGAGAGAAGGAACTGCAACTCTGCTGAGATTCTAGGGCTCAACTGGCATATGAACAGACCAAAGATTAAAATCTCTGGGACATATATTTAATGAGTATACTGCTAATTATATGTTCAAATACAAGGGGTAGAAGAACCATGTGTAGAGAAATTATCAATGAGTCTAACTCTGCTACATAGAGGAACGTATTTCCCAAATAAGGCCCACTGACAGGATGCTGAATTCCTGAGATGGTCTACCTTGCCTACAGTGTCTAGTTTTCTCTAGAGCCCTTAGGAGCCCTGCTATTTGAGGCACTACTTACTATGGCAGTTAAATGAGATCCTGCTGAGGGGTGCATAAGCATAACCTCTGGAATAACCTCCCTACTTACTTTGAAATTTCTTAGCCATAAAAACTCATTTGTATTTAGTATTTCCCCCTTTGGTTTAAGGTCTTTTTCCAATGCATCACTAGTCAGTGCTCAGTATTAATCCCTTGGCACCAGGGAGGCTCACCCCCAGAGTCATGTCCCATGATGGAGGGTGGGAGTGGGGTGGAGAGGTAGCATGTTTATATGCTGAGTTTGGCTTAGAGAGAGTCCACATTTGAGCAACAAGGACACTTTCAGGAGGTAACTGTTAGGCAATATATAATACTGGCTAAGTTCCAGTTTCACAAGAAAAGGTTCAGAAGTACAACTATCAATATCTAGGGCCTGGTGTAATGGTTTGTTCTTCTCTTGGCACTACCCTTATACTCAGGGGATTCTTGCCACTCTATTAGAGAATGTACTAAGACTTTCCAAGACGGGAATTTAATATTCTTTTGATTATTGTTTGGGTCTCCACCCACTAAAACAACATCCCATAACCACTTGAATACATTCATATGCCACAGAGGCATGACCCAGGTATATTCCTTCCCATACCTACCCTCACCAGAGACAACCTGCACCAGTGATCCTTCCCTCCGTTCTGTGATCCAAAACCTCCCCCAAAACAAAGCCAAAAAAACCCATATAAAAATAAAATAAATAAAATGAAAAATAAAAGAAAATCTAAAAAAAATTTTCAGTGTCTTTCATCACTGTTAAAATCTGTTATCTTTTATGTAAAATGACCATTTCTTCTGTATGTTCCCCCAGTGTCTTTTTTTTTTCTTTATCTTCAAAGAAGCTTTAGGTTACAGAAAAGTCACATAGAAAATATTGGTGATTCTCAAGTACCCAACCTCCTCCCCCTCTCCCATTCTCTCCTCTTAATAACATTTTACATGAGGATGGTACATTTGTTACAATTGATGCACAAATATTGAAGCATTGCCACTAACCATGGTCAATGGTTTACATTATGGATTATATTTTGCATTGTATGTTTTTATAGGTTTTAACAAAATTTAAAATAACTTATATCTATCATTGCAAGATCATGCAGAACAATTCCAATGTCCTAAATATGCCCTGTGTTATATCTATTCTAGTCTTTTCTCCCTTCCCTCAGAACCTGTGGTAACCACTAAGTTTCAGTTTTTGAAGAATAATGTCCATAGTGACATGAAATAATATTGAGAGCTTGACATACTGATCTGTTTTTTTTTTTATTAGGCATGCCCATATTTTTGAGAGATTCTTGCTCCTCTAATTGAGAACATAGCAGGACTCCCCAGGATGGGAGTTTAATATTTTCTTGTTTATTGTATGGGTTTCCACACACTGAGATAACCCACTATGACAAGATGGACACTCATATTTTGTAGAAGCATACCCCATGTGTGCCCTATCCCACATATTCCCCCTTCTGGCACCATGTACCAGTAACCCTCCCTTGCCATATTTGCCAAAAGAACATTCCCACCATTGTAGTTTAACCACAGACCTACAAATCTCCAGAGTTCATCTGTTCCTTCCTGCAACCATCTCTCCAGTTCCATGGATAGTCCAACACATCCCCCCCACCCTACTTCTTCTCACATCCCTGCACTATCGAACCCAATCAAATTACTGCACCACTATCACTCCCATCTACTGCCCAACTACCTCCTTTCACCTTATCATAGATTTTGCCCAGGTTGAGCACAGGCTCACCACCATCTACTCCCTTTCTGTCTCCTGTAAACTTGTCTTCCAGACTCTGGTCTGTGACTCTGCTCAGTTTGCTTAAGTCATAACAGTGTGCATCTCACTTTTAATGGGTGAAAATATAAATGACAGCAAATATGCCTTTCACTGTCCAGTGATGGGAAGGATCCAGTGCACCATTTTTTTCTTATTATTAGCACTTTATACAGGAGTGAGTAGATCAACCCTATTTTAAATCACAAGATGATTACAAGCAAACTTAAAGGTACAACATGTAAATCTGTCATTGGGCATAAAATTAGGTCTATGGCTTATTAAATTAAGTGTAATTACCTCAAAATATCTTCCCAAAATAGCATTTTCATTTTTTGTTCCCCTACAGAAAAAGCTTAAATTCAGTCCCTATTACAAACCATTTACCTTAAGTCTAAACTCATCCACTTGGCTTTTAAATACTCCTAACACAGTCTCATCTATGCTAATCCATTGCTGTTTCTCTCATTGTTACAGTTCAGATAATCTGCCTCAATAAGGATAGTTTTTCTTCTTCTTCTTTACACATACCAAATTTACCCTACACATCACCCTCATTCTCTCTTCTTGGTTCCAGCTTGCATTGCTCTCCCAGGCTTGGATGCCCTTTCTTCCCATCTAACATGACTCAAGTCTCTCCTCCCCAAGACTTTTTTTTTTAGCTATCCCAATTCTTAATAAATTTTATTCTTTATGAATTGTCATTGCATTTTAGAATTGATAAAATATTATTTGGAACTCTGAGACATGTTGGCTTTTAGAATCTTCGTTTCACATTAATTCACTTACCAACGCAAAATAAAATCCATGCATGCAGGACATGTGTACTGAACTCCTTTTATATCTACCACAGAATCTAATGCTGTTTTCCATAGTGGTGAATAAATAATACAAATAATTTATTTGTCAATCAAAACAGTCACTATTACAAGCATTTTATATATAATAACTAATATAGTCTTTACAATAAACCTGTGAGGTGGGAATTATTTTTATAGCGATTTTAAGGGTGAGGAAATGGAAGTACTACAAGTTTAAGTAACCTGCCAATTGTCACACAGCTAAGCTAGCTTTCAAATATAAGTAGAGTGACCACAAACCCATGCTTTCAATCATTGTATCACCTCTGCATAGTAGATGATCATTAAGTCTCTCTTTACTAACATATATTAAAGAAATCAATATGTACATTTTAAATATGATTATTCACCATGTTTCCTATATAATTTCTTTTTGGCTTCCTGGCAACTTAGAAAGATAGAAGCAGCCCTGAAAAGACTTCCAACCAAAGTGGCAGGATCAGTTCACTCTTTGACAAGAATCCTTTGTTTCAAACAGAGAAAATATAAATAAAATATAAACAGAAAACCCTAAAAAACCTCACTGCTTTCAAAAACAAAATAGGGTATTCATGGACTGGAAGCACACACACACACACACAAAAAGATAGACCAGGCTAAAGTGGGTTACACTTCCTCAAGCAATTTGAAACCTAGCTCCCTTATGGTAGCAGGGAATTAAACTATCCCATAGAGAGAGGTTACTGGAGTCAGTAATCTATTTTTCAAAGACAAAGACTGCTGTGGGATTCCATTGTTTGTGAGTGGGGGAGGGGGCACCTGCTTCTGAAAGCTTAGCAGAGACTACTGCTTATAGTAGTAAGTTGCTGGCCAGGAGAGAATAGAACACAGTGAATGAGACTTGAGACAAGGAATATATCCAAACTACCTCCTTGCTACATAACTGAGTTTGTAATATATCTAATACCTCAGGACAGAGACTGCAAACGGCTACTATGTGATCTGATTTTTGGCTACTGGATTGGAAGGGAGTTGGGGGAGTCTACAAACCAGATTTCTAGAACACATAAAGAAATCTATTCCAAAAAGGCAATAAAAAAACTGACAATTGGAACATGAAGTTCTTTCTTATTAAATTAATTTGTGGAAAATTATAGCAATGATTTAAAAATAACTTGACTTGTGATGTACAATAAAGAATCGCATCCATAGAAAAGGACAGAAATTTTCATACAAGAATAATGAGAGCCAAAACAAGAACAGGTAATTATGAAAAAGAACCAAATAAAAAGGGTGGTTATTGAATTAAAATACTAAATATATAGGATAAACTTTAAGCTGAGCATAACTAGGGATCAAATTTATGAACTGAAGAATTAAAGTAAAAGGCAACAAAAAGAGAAAAAAATATGAAAGGGTAGTTTGTAGTTGGGAGACACAGAGAAGTGTTCAGAAGTGCCTACATAAATGTAATAAGAGTTCCAGAAGAAGGAAGATTAGGCAAAAACAGTGAAATAATACATGAAGGTAATTTTTTTAGGATAAACAAAATTTTTAAAAAATATGTGAATACTCAGGAAGAAGGTGTGTTTTAACTATTAAGTAAGATAAATAAAAATATCTATACTTATTCAGTTTATGAATATAGAGAACACCAAGGATAAGTAGAAAGTTTTAACAAAGATTTAAAATATAGGTTATAAACAAGAGGAAAAAATTAGGTTGTCAGATGATTTCTCAGTAGCAACAATGAACAGCAGAAAAGAGGAATAACATATTCTAAGTGATGAAAACAACTGTTAAAATAAACTAAAATTATTATTCAGAAGGTCAAAATAGGATATTTTCATGTATAAAATGACAGATTATATACCCCATAGAAAAGTGTGGTGAGCTGGCCCATGCGCAGTGCTGCTGTGAGCACGGAGTGCCATGCCACGCAGGGGTGTCCCCCGCATAAGGGAGCCCCACGCACAAGGAGTATGCTCTGCAAGGAGAACTGCCCCACCCAGAAAGTGGTGCTGCACACATGGAGGGCTCAGCAGCAAGATGACCCAACAGAAAGAGAAGCAGATTCCCATGTTGCCTGACGAATATGCAAGCCGACACAGAGGAACACACAGCAAATGGACATGAGAGAGCAGACAATGGGGTTGGGGGGAGTGAGGGGAGAGAAATAAATAAATCTTTAAAAAAAAGTATAAGAAGATGCATTTAAAGAAGAAGGTAAATTTATAATGTAAGCACAGGATGCTAGAAAGTTGAAGTGTTAAATCTAAATATTGTCTATAAAAATCATCTTTTTTTTGGCTAAAAAGGATATAATTAACACTCTAGACAAAAGTTTTAAAAGACCAATAGTAGACAACTACTTTGTTTGAGAACCTATATTTGGAATAAAACAGAAATACTCTGATAGATTGAATTATGTACCCCAATTAATTTAGACGTGAACTTAATCTTTATCTAGATTGTTGTGGGTGTGAACCCACTACAGATAGGACCTCATGAAGATGTTATTTTTAGTGGACGAGTGGCCCAACTGAATAAGGGCAGATTTTAATCCAGATTACAGGAAGAAACCCTAAATTAGCAGAAACCAGAGTAGCAGACACAGACAGATAATAGCCATGTAATGGGAGGTAGAGATGCAAGCCAAGGAATCCCAAAGATTGAATCCAGCCTGCTCCAGAACATGGTCTTCCTGGAGAAAGGAAGTCTTGCTGATATCTTGATTTGGAATTCTTTTAACCTCAAACCCATGAACCAATAAATTCTCATTGTTTAAATCAATCCATTGTTGTTACAGCAGCCTGGCAAACTAAAGCAGAGAGAAACATTAGACACTTTGCTAGAAAAAGATATATTTAAATATATATGAATGGACTTCATAACTCAGGGGTTAGAGCACTGGTCTTATAAATATATATAAAAATTTTAAGGTGCATGAAAAGAGATGTAGTCTATAGACAAACACACTTCAAAAAAAAGATAACTTCATTACCGAAGCAAGAACAAAGAAGCAAATATGAAGTAGCAAATCAGATAGAAATAAATCCAAATATATCAATAGTCATAATAAATGAAAATGAATAAAAAAGCAGATAATCTAATTTGATTTTAAAATCCAATTATATTTTGCTTCTAAGAGCTAAACTTAAAACAGATCCACCCAGAATGTTTGTAGATAAATAAATAGAATGAGATATATCATGCAGAGTAATTATAAGAAAACTTTATTTTTGTCTATTAGTAATAGTATGAACAATAGCATTATTAATATCAGAAAACATTGACTTTATGTGGGAAAACCTTTTACTACAAGTAAAGAGTCACTCTACCTAATAATGAAAGGAACTATCCATCAGAAATACGACACTAATAACCTTCTATGCAATTAAGGACACAGTCTCAAATCATATAAAGGAAAAATTGACAGAGTTACAAGGAGAAATTGACAATCTACCAACAGAATGAGATTTTTTAAGCATCCCCCTTATCAGGAAATGATTGATAAAGCAGACAAAATAAAACAAACAAAAAAGTCTAAAGAAGATATAAGGATCTTTAATCACCAAGGTAGTATACTCATTGTTCCATATATTGGTCATGCCTAATCCATAACTTTGTTATTTCTTTTTTACAGTTTGCCTAGAATGCCATCCTTTTCCTCTCCATGTCAATTTAAACACTATCTGTTTTTCAAAGCCCAGCTCATCTTATTTCCTACAGGTATTATTCCCTACTGTTTTCCTGGACCCCTTTCTCTTACGAATTGTATAGGACACTATTATCTGTGCATTAATTTGTCTCTCTAACTGAAAATTCCTTGTACTGTTTAGACTTGCAGGTTTCTTTGATCCACAAAAAGTTTGTAAGACTGCGTCTTAAATACCTCTTTTAGTTTTCCATTTCTTTCCTGTACCCCACACATGTTCCTACTATTTGAAACCAGGTTTTACTATGAAGCAAGTATAGCAATTAGGGGAACAGAACTTGACTTTTTAAGAAGTTAGAGTCATAGAAGAGCATTACCTTTAAACAAACACTGCAAACAAGTGTTTGTGAGAGAATATCAATTTAGTCCCTGTTCTGCTACCAGAAAGAGAGAGGAATTACATTGTAAATCAACTCTATAATATAATGAAAAGGAACAGCACAAAAATATTTCCACTGACACACATGGGTTGATTCATGAAACAATTTCTTCATACCTCTTAGGATACTGACTGAGTCCTCAGTGTAAATCTTTCTGATGGTTCCACAAGGTCTGGTTAATCAGAGATGAAGCAAAACCTTTATATGAACCAAATCGCCAAGGTTTAAACAATAAGCTGTTACATGTATGTAAAAGCAAATGACTAAAAGGCAATAATTTCAAACAAGGCCCAATGAACTCTGGGGATTTCATTGACTATTAGGAGACCAAGTGGATTTTCTTGCCATTAATTTCACAAGCCTTCACCAATCAATAGGTTAGTCTGTTTCCAAAGAAATGACTAGTGTTAAACAATAACAAGGAAAGGAGATATTACTTTCACTCAGGTGTCGATTAAGAATAACTAGGGAATAGAGCCATACCCTATAATTGAGTTGCCTAATGAATATATTTGAAAAAACTACAAACAGCGCAAATAGAGCAAGGATAGATATTGGGACTAAGCTTAGGGAAGAGCTTTATTCCTTTAGTGAAACACAAGAGCATGCAGTATATTCTTAGTTAGAAAAATTTTATTCTAATTAGAAGAATTTATGCCTAAATTCAAACTAGTGGTAGAGATATTATTAGTCAGCTATCTAAGCCCTCTGGATTCAGACATCTGTACCTGTCAATAAGATATTGTTTCTCAAAATAACTTCTCTATTTGGTATCAATCATTTATGAACAAAACAGCTATCCTGTTTCCCTTCACCTCCATTAGTAAAAAAGGAATATTTTAGGTTATGCTGCTAAATCAAAATGATGATAAATATTGCTTTCCCTTCACAAAAACCAACATTCCAGAAGTGATTACATGTAATGAGATAAGAATTTAAAAAAAAATTGCCTGGCGAACTGATGATTGGAAAGTAAAATGAGAAGTAAAAGGGTCATATCCTTCTCTCTTAGTAAGTAATATCCTGACCCTGAAGTTTTCCTTCTTGTCCATTTCATTGATCTCTTAGTAAATAGTAAATCCTTTCCCTGCATTATCAGAAATCTCCTCTTCCCTGTTTGCGCTTTCCTTGCAGGGAAATCAACTTTCATGGCTTAATTTAGTCATCTTTTAAAATGATGATTCCCAAAGTACAGTTTACTACTGAAAAACAGTAGTTTACTAGATATATCTCTCATTTTCTGCCCCATATTTTGTGCTTAATTCTTATACCGTCATGTCTTTCCATCTGTCCAAATCCTCTCCAGTGGTTCATCTCAAACTCTACCTGTCCCATAAAAGGAGTATGTATTCAGTGGAAAAAACATGGGCTTTGGAGTGAAGAGGATCTAGTTTGAATCCTAAGATCTACTCATCAGCTGTGACCTTGAGTCCTTATCCTGCTGAGATTTTTTTTCGCATTTAAAAGTGAGGATGTCAATTGTTAGACTCTCTTTTCATCCCTTCCATGGAATAATTTGTTCCCTGATCTCTGTATCTCTGCCTATGTATATCCACATTCCATTTGCTACATAGAACTCTAACTCTGGGGAACACAGTGCCCACATGGGAGGTCCCTTTTGGTCTGTCTTATCTGGGATTTATAGCTCATGCTTCTACAAGAAATGTCTGGCCATTAAGGTACTCCCTTCTCTGGAATTGTCTAACCTCTCTTTCATGAGGTCTTAGTTCAGTCATGGCATTAATCTTTACCATCCCTCCCCTAACAATAAATGGAAACTCAGCTCTCCTCCTCTTGACCTCCTGCTTTTTCGAGTTAACTATACTGAAATCTCTTAGAGAAGACAGCTTGCATATAGGCATTTTGGGTCTCTTGAAACTCTAAGTTTTCTCACCTTTCAGGAGGCAGCTTCTTCTCTTCCCTCCACTAGGCTTCCAGAGAGTCAGCCCTAAATAGCATTTTTCCCAGGAATAATGTAAAACTCCGCTTTAAATAATACAACAATGAGTCTACTTCCTTTTCAACTGCTAATTAACTCTAGTAATTCTGCATTTTGTCCCCTTTCCATCAATCATATATTCTATATATTAGCATGCTCACCTGCAGCCCCTAATCAGCAAAGCCAATTATGTTCTTCTACTAAAATGACTGATTTAGATTTGAGCGAATTTTCCCCATCTTCATTTTCTACCTTTATTTACCATGTGATTCTTTTCTCTTCGATTTCTCAATGTGGGACCTTCCCAGTTAAACTTTCAAATTGGGTCCCTTCCTGATTCTTCATGCTTATTCCTTATTCCTCCCTCCCATCATTAACAACTTATTACTGTTTCTTCTTTTCCTTGCCATTCTTTCCATCTGATTGTATCTTACGTATATTTGTTATTCCAACATTTAAATGTTATTTGTAGGGTTAATATGTGGATTAAGACATGGGAAACTCTCTAGAACAGCTTGGCACAAAGCAATAAAAATTGGTTTTCCATCTTCTTTCCTGGCAGAGAAATATAATTTTTCTTACCTTTGAACCCATGGAGCTTTTTTCATATCTTTCCTATGGCAATTCAGTTATCATGCATTATACTGTAATTGCTTTATAAGTGCTTAATTATAAATTCAAAAAATTTTAAATGATCTATGTATTACCCACGCATTATATTGACAGAACTTAGTACATATTAATCCTCAATACATGACTATTGATTTGAATTGTTTTATTCACTCAGTACATAGAGAATGCTTCTGCTCAACAAACTAATATTTGAATGGATTTGAGTAAACAGACTTCAATCATGACAAGTGACCCTGTTTTGCTGAGCCAAACTTCAACTCTGGGAAATAAGCATTGCCTACCTAAATGTTACTTTTATTGCAATCTTGAAAATTTGGATCTAATGGACAGTCCATCTGAATTTTATAATTTATTTAACGAAGCCACTTTTCCAAAATAAGTTCACTTAATTTCAATGAATTGGAAAGAATGCTAATTATATTGGTAAATAATATTTTTTTAGACATTATAATAACTCCAACTATCATAACTACTCAAACATTGCCTAGTGGAGTTTTAATTAATAAATAAAGATGATCTCTAATTAGCTCATCAAAATACTGGTCCTGACAGCATCAGCAAAACATTTATTGATGTTACATCGTTTGGAGATAAATAGATACTTCTAAAGTACTTGGAGACCAGTTTGCCTTCTTGGGAGAGCAGGGAAGTAAAGGTGCTCTCAACATTTTTCATTATATCTATAATTTATTTAGCCAGCCTCCTCTTCTTTTTCAGACTCTTCCTTTTCAGAGAGGAAACAAACAACCCAGCGGGTTTGATTATCTCAGTTAACATTCTGACCCATTTCAATTCAATGTGGTGCAAATTGATGTGAATAGATGTCATAGACCAGGCAACTGTACAGCATTGAGGAAATAGAGCTAACAAGAAATCTTCTTAGACCAGTTATTCTATCTCATTTTACAGATGAAGAAATTTGTTTATGACATAGTTTCCATAGCTAGTTATGGACTAAGCAAGGCTTTTCTTTGGGTGTCCCTGAGTCTGTGTGCTTTGTGAAAATTAAATTAGTAATGTGAATTAAAAATCTGAAATAGAAAGGTAGAGAGTGAGAGAGAGAGATAGGGGAAGAGGAAGAGAGAGGGAAAAAAAGAGAGGAAGATGAGTGAGAGAGTTACCAAATGTGAATGCCTTAACTATTAATTTGATGTAGGAACATGAAGTAATTTTACCTTGAAAGCACATACGAATCACTAATTCGTGCATTTACTGAAATGAGGTCCTGCTGTTCTTCAAAGGATTTGGTGTACTGAACCCAAGATATACATTCATTCAGTCACTCAGCAACGATTCAGTGTTTGTTTGTTTCTCTGATTTTTACAAAGTTCCAGCTACTTCACGGAGTTTGGAATATAAAACAAATGAACTACTAGGATGTCTAACAGAGGGTGTCAAGGCAGCACTTAGGAATGGTGTGTGTGAGTGAAAGAATGGCATCCTGGAAGAGGCAATGCAGGAGCTAAATTCTTAAGGGTAAGTAGAAGTTGGCCCAACATTACCAATACCAGCAAAGGAAATACTACTTGAAAATACTTCATTTATTTGTCCCACCCTGGTCTGGGATCTTTTACTCCTTGTGGGCAATGAGGGCTTCTTTCATTTCAAGAAGTATAATAACATTGCAGCCAGAATACACATACTCAGTTCTTCAACTTAAGCTTGACAAATATCCATTACTTTACTTATTTAGAATTAGTTTGTGAAGTAGCATAAATACTTTCTAATTCAAATGCTCTGAGGAATTTTCATTACTAAAGCTGTTTAATTAATAGGTGAATACCTGCCACCAAATATCATTCAAGTCAGATATCTATCAGAATTTCATAGACAGTTATGAATGTGGCAACTCTAGAGTCATGATTCGGTATGATTCTTCAAAGTCCATGAACTGGGGAGCAGATGTAGCTTAGTGGTTAGGCACATACTTCCTGTGTATGAGGTCCTGGGTTCAATTCCCAGTACCACCTAAAAAAAAAAAAAAGTCCATGAATGCTTTTCTTTCACTCACAATGAATGAAGTATATAGAATTTTAAGACAGAGGAAATATTTCTGCATTTCTTTATATGTGGAAGATAGCTGCCTATTGTAATTTTTTTTCTTTTTCCATCTGTGTGTCTTTTCATTTTGCTTTTCCAGTTAGAGCTTTCATGAATGTTCTTTTCTGAGACTTGAGGAAATTAGAAGATTGACATCTGAAGAGTCAGCCTAAGTGTTATCACATTTCCTACTTCTTGCTGTAGAAATATCATGGAACAAGTTGTGTACACTTATTGGACATTAAGTATTATTTTTGGATTGTAGCCTAGATAGTTAAACTGGATGAAAAAATTTTATTATAAGGTGTTTGTATGAATTTCCCTTGTTATTGGGTTGCATTTCACTGGGTTACATGATCAGCAATTTTGTATATTTTTAACTTTACTGTAAAATGTTCATATTTGAGTCATATGTCAGCTGAGAACTGGAATTATTGTTTGCAAACTTGACTTGATAGTGACTTGTTTTCACCTTTTTCCTCAGTTTCTTGATTATGATCTTTTTTATCCATTCACTTTAAAGATTTTTTTAATTAAATGTTTTTATTTTTAAAGAAGCTTTAGATTACATAAATGTGATATTAAAACTGTAGGGTACTCCCATATGTCCCCCCCCATATACATACTTTCCCACATAAACAGCATCTTTCATTAGTGAGGCACATTTGTTACAACTGATGAACACATATTGAAGCACTGCTACTCTCTAGTTCATTGGACTCACCCAGGACAATTAACAGGGAGATGATGATGGACAGTACTCATCCCCAAGAACAGAGAGGGTCTGCAACAGCAAGCAAAATAATTCCATTCATCTGCCCCATGGGATCTAATTCCCGTCTCAATTAGATGAAGAGTGGGCATCACCATCCCCAAATCTTCAAGATTGGGGAATTAACAATGGAGTAAAGTAGAATTTTTATTACTCTACTAAAGACTTATTATTCTAGCAATGGAAGAACTTTTATCATTGATATAAAGGCAGTATCCATTCACTTTTGTCACAAGTGCCCCATCTCTCCCTTCCCAATCTCAAGTATAAGCCCATAGCTTAACCATCAGCAAACAGGTGATCAGTATTGGTCACTGAAAAATGTCACAGAATGAAGTGGGTCAGATTTGAAAGGCTCAGCTCTGAAAAGCAAACCAAGATTCAGTCTCTCATTTAAAAACTTGTATGGCCTTATGGCATTATCCCAGTCCATTCTGTTTCAGACTTTTGCATTTTCAACTATTTTAAACATCAAGCTTCTCTATTCTTTTAGGGGTTACCCTTGATCTTATTTTTTGAAGTATGAGTGCATTCATGTCTATTGATAACATAGGTCGCAGATGCCTTCTCCAAATAAACAGGAAGGGACAGTAAAATGGTAATATATTTTGGAGCTTCAAAGGATGCAGAGATCATCTTGTCCAGCTTCTTATATGCATCGGCCTGGGATAATTCAGTGATTTGGCCCAAGTTATAGAATAGTTGCTTATAACAGCTGGGCTTAGAACACAGAGCTCAGGCACTTATTTACTCTTCATTAAGCTACATTTTAGTGCTTCTACATCAATCCATTCACTCTAACAAAAATTTACCAAGTAGATACTATGCACCAAGGATTGGTAATACAGCAGTGTAAAGCACACGAATGAATGCAAGCACATATGCACATTTACTCTCCCAGATAATCTTAAAAATAATACCTTAGAGGCAAAAACATACCAGAGTGTTTCCCAAGTCTGCAGCAGGTATCTTTAATTTTTGAGGCTTTTTACTACAAAATATATGCATGGCTTCAACATTTGCCCTATCATATCTCTCCAGGCATCCACTATTTTCTTTGAGAATTGTCATGCATGCTGATATCTACTGGTAATCTAAGAATTAGTAGTTTTCTTATAGAATTATCTTCTAGAGAACAAAGGAACATAATTGTAATGACAGTAGTACCAATAATAGATACCACTTATTATTAAGTTGTAAGCTCTTAACACATAATTATTGAAGCAAAAAAATGTTTATGCATAAATCACATAAGACCATCTCATTATATTCTGAGTTTTGGGAAATATGGGTCTCTATAATATCTAGTGGACTGAGTGCAGGTGAATGGGTTTATTCCCTCTGTGATCTATGGTTCTTAGCCTGTTTATTGTTCTTCAAAGTCAAGCATCAGAAAAAAAATTTTTAACTCTTGAATTTAATCCTAAAATCTCCACATTAAAATGAATAATATGGTCTTATTTTGTCTATTATTTTATTTTATTTTATTTTATTTTATTTTATTTTATTTTATTTTATTTTATTTTATTTTATTTTATTTTATTTTACTTTACTTTATTTTATTTTATTTTATTTTTTGAGGTACTGGGGACTGGGGATTGACCAAGGGCCTTGTATGTGGGAAGCCAGCACTCAGCTACTGAACCATATTGACTTTCCTGAGTTGGGTTTTTTGTCTGTTTTGCTTGTTGTTTGTTTTTGTTTTTTTCAGGAGGCACTGGGAACCAAACATGGGAAGTGGGCGCTCAACATCTTGAGCCACATCTGCTCCCTATGGTTTCATTTTGAAAAATGTATGATTGCTTTTGTTGATGCAGTAAATGAAGAAGGAGGATAATAATGAAGATTCTTTAGACTTAGACCTGTATTGGCATTGAGGTTTGAAAGGAGAGAAAGGAATGACTCCTGTGAGTTTAAAAGCTATGAATATGGAGGAATCTTTAAGCAGAGCAATGAACAAGTGAAAAACGGGAGTCAGGGAAATTTACAGACATTGCTATTGTGTCCATCTTTAGGAACTCAAGGATATGTAAAGTAGTAGACCAGAAGTCAGTCAGCTATTCCACCTCAATGGAAACACCAAAAGAGCTCAATTCTTAGCATATAACTTTTTTTGAAATCATTGGGAAAAAGAGAGAGAGAGGCAGAGAAAATGGAAGTTAGTGTGCACTGCTGACAGGAAAATACATTTTACAAAACTACTTCATGAAGGGCAATTGAATCAACTCATTGTTATCATGCTTTAAGTGAATGAGTTCTTGTAGTTGGGAAAAACTGAATAGGAAATGCTTTAATTTTGTTTTGGCTGTGGCTCAACAAGAGAAGTTTTTCAAGTGTGGAATTACAGACCTCTGCTGAATGACACCAAGTGAGCTCTATATAGGTTAAGCGCTTCAGGCAGGGGGTCACAGTTTGCTAATGGCAACTTGGTGAAAGGGTGATTGAAAACTAGGAAGTCTGCGATTGGCAAATAAAACAAGGACCAACTATTGTTGTCCTCTTATACCTGATGAAAATGTAGATCAAAATAACTGTTTTCATTAGTAGAAAATCGTTTTTTCAAATTGGGTATCACATTGTCCTTTGCCAAAAGGCTTTAGATGGTCAATCATAAGAGAAATTTCCCAAAGTTACCTATTCAACAATAACTTTGGCTGGGGCTCAAGGTCAGGAGAATATGTTGAAAAGCAGATTTGAACAAAGGAAATCTTTTAAAGGCATCTGTTTTGCTGACTCACATTTTCATCCATATTGATCAGGAATATTTTGTATCTCACAACTTAAGTAAGACCTGGGACAGATTTCACTTTTGCAGTCACTTTGTGATTATTCAGAAGTTGGTTATCCAGTGTGTGAATCAAGATTGTGACTAGAATTATTGTTGAAATTGGAGGATTGGACAATTGGGAGAATATTTATTGCATTAAAAAGAGAATATATGAGGGTAGAAAGGATGTTATGATTTCAGAGGCAACAAAGAATTTTTCCAGAACGTGTGTAGTTTAGTAGAGGTTCAAAGGGAAAGGGAAGAGGGATATGGTCCTATTCCTTTAATCTTTTCTTATTGGATGTTATTTAAGGTTTTTGAGTGTTTCACTGTAGGAACATTTATTTTTATTTTTAAAAGGAACAGTATTAGTCATCAAAATGGTGATATAAAACATCCCCAGGAATATTTCCTCTTAGAAACAGCTAAATGAAATGGCAGACTCAACTCACTTAAAAACCTGGGGGATGGTTGAGACTGGAGAAAGCTTCCATAGTCATTGAATTGGAGAAAAAACATGTACACAGACAAAAAGAGATAGGAAAGTAGTGCAGGCTTGCCAATCCAGACTCCTCCCCAGCTTAGTTCCATGCAGTTTGAGACACACAGCAGTGGTGCTTTGACCTGGGTACTTTCAACCATAGTTGCTGACCACAGAGCCACCCATGGTGGTTACTTAGATTCCCACACATATTCAGGCATGGGGACCAAAGCCATTTAGAATTAAGATGAGGCTCTAGCAGTTGGTGTGCACATGGAAGCAAAGTGGTGCCCTGGAAACCAGAGTGACCTGCAGTGCACATATGGAGAAGATGTGCACATTAGAAGCCTAGTCCCTAATTGCTGGTATGCTAAATAGAAAAACAAGGTATTTTAGAACACTGACCTCCATCTAACTTTATGGGTTGGTTGGTATCTCCTAATGTAGAAGTTGCCAGAGTCAGAAAAGCTGCATGAAAAGGGGAAGCTGACCTACAGGTCTGAAACTGGAGTGAAAAGCCAGCCCAGAGCTTGTGAGAGGAGTTGAAATAATCATAGATGCTGGGAAAGAAAATTTATATAACACAGAGGAGGAAGAGGAATGGGAATCCTCTATTGGAAGGGAAACAGAGACACATTATAGATTAATCTTGAATGCTATTGCACGTATCCAGGGCAAGAGGCAGGTAAAGAAAGAACTGAGAAAATCTGAACTGTTAAACACGTTTCTCCAAACATTCAGTTTAGACTAGACAAAGCATTGAAGAAGAGTCTTAAGACTCACCTAATCTACACTAAAGTCCTAGGCAAGAGGGAGAAAGTGACTTCCAGAGTTAGTGTATGAAAACAGTAAAACTTCCAGACATCAACAAACAATCACAAGCCATACAAAGAAACAGGAAGAGCTGTCTCAGTCAAGGGAAAAAAAAAAGTTTCAGAAGAAACACAGTAGAACAACTAATTAAAATAATCAAATCTTCTAAATCAATTTAAGAAACTAAAGGAAAATATGGATAGAAGTAAATAAGGATATAGAACTAAAGGATATAAAGTTGACAATGCATGAGAAAAAGAATTAAAGAGTTTAAAGGGGGAAATTATGGGGATGAAAACCACAATAATGGAGATTAAAAATACAGTAGAGGTTTTCAACAGAAGATTTAAATAGGCAGAAGAAAAAAATCAATGAACTAGAAGGCAGGATAATCAAATCATATTAGTTGGAAGAACAGATAGAGAAAAAAATTTAAAGAGTGAGTAGAGCCTAAGAGACTTATAAGTGGAACAACATGAGGTATACTAACATATGCATTAAGGAGTCCAAGAAGGAGAGGGGTGGAGAAAAGGGTCAGGGAGAATATTTGAGGTTATAATGGCCAAAACTTCCCAAATTTTATGGAAGACATAAATATACATGTCTAAAAATTGCAGCAAACTCCAAATAAGATAAACTCAAATAGACCCACACCTCAGCATATTATAATAAAACTGTTGAAAGCCAAAGATAAATAGACCATTCTGAAAGCTTCAAGAGAAAAGTGATGTCACATGCAATGGAGCCTCAGTATGATTAAGTGCCAGTTTCTCACCAGAAACTGTGCCAGTGAGTAGGCAGTGTTATGACATAATTAAGGAATTGAAAAATGAAATTTGCCAGCCAAAAATTCTTTCACTGGCAAATTTGCCCTTCAAAAATGATGGAGAATTTAAGTTTCACAGGTAAAAACTGAGAGAGTTCAACTCCAAGAGACCTGCCCTGTAAGAAATATCCTATGGGCTTTCTTTAGGTTGAAAGGAAGTGATAGGAAATAGTAGCTTGGAGCAGTATGAAGAAGTGAACATCTCCAGCAAAGATAATTTCATGGGTAAATGGAAAATCCATTAGTATGGTATCCTCCAAATGTAACTCTCCTCTTTAATTCCTATAATACATAGAATACAATTGAAAGAGAAATAATCATATTTCCACACTTGGGACACGCAACATATACGTCGGCAATGTTTGACAAAACCAACATTAAGAGGGGGAGAGGGGGGGGTGGGGGAGCGGGGTTGAATGGGACCTCACATATATATTTTTGATGTAATATTATTACAAAGTCAATAAAAAAAAAAAGAAAAAAAAAGAGGGGGAACGGAGAGAAATAGGAGCAGAAACTGGGTATACTGAAGTTAAATTGTTATCTTTTCAATCTAGTATATTACAGATTTAAGTTGTTGAATACAAACCCCAAGGCAACCACAAAGAAGGCATTTAAAATATAAAAAAAGGATGAATCAGTTGAATTACAAAAAATCAACTATACACAAAATAAGACTTCAATAAAGGAAAAATGGACAAAAAATATATGAGAAGCATAAGAAACAATGGACAAAATGGCTGAAGCAAACCCTGCCTTATCAGTATTTATGCTCAATGTAAGTGGATTAAGCTCCCCAATAAAAAGATAAAGACTAGCAGAATGGATAAGAAAATCTGATCCAAATATTGATATTGTTTATAAAAGACTCACCTTAGATCCAAAGACACAAATAGGTTGAAAGTGAAAGGATAGAAAAATATATTCCATGCAAGCAGTAACCAGAAAAGTGCTGGGGTAGTTATACTACTATAAAAAAAAATAGACTTTAAGTCAAAAATTCTGACAAAAGACAAAGAAGGACAATGAACATTAATGAATGTGTCAATCATCCAAGAAGAAATAGCAATCATAAGCACATAGGCACCTAGCCACAGTGTCCCAAAATAAATATGACAAATACTGACAAAACTGAAGGGAGAAATATACAACTCCAATAATAATTGGGGACTTCAGTGCACCACTTTTATCAATGGATAGACCAGCTAGGCAATAACTCAGTAAGGTAACAGAGAACTTGAACAATACTATAAATGAACTAGATGTAATGGACATATACAGAAGGACAAAACAGCAGAACACACATTCTTCCCAAGTGCACATGGGTCATTCTCCAGGATAGATCACATTAGGTCACAAAACAAGACTCAATAATTTAAAAAAATGTTGAAATTATAGAAAGCATCTTCTCTGACCACAATGAAATAAGAATAGAAATCAATAGCAGAAGGAGAACTGGAAAATCCACAAATATATGGAGGTTAATTGAGATGACACTCTTAAATAATCAGTTGATCAAAGAAATTGCAAGGGAAACCAGGAAATTTGTTTATTAAGATAAATGTAAATGAAAACACAATATATCAAAACTTATTCAATGCAGCAAAGGTGGTGTTTGGAGGGGAAATTATAGCTTACATATCAAAAGAAGAAAGAGCTCAAATTACAGTCCTAATATATCTGGAAGAAGCTGAGAAAAAAGCACAAACTAAACCCATAGTAAGCAGAAAGAAGGAAATAAAAATTAGAAGGGAGATAAATGAAATAGAGTAATAATAATTAAAAATAATCAATAGAATCAACAAAACCAAAAGTTGTTTTTTAAAAAAGATTAATAAAATCAACAAATATTTAGCTAGACTGACAAAGAACAAAAGAAAGACAATGCAAATATCTAAAATCAGGAATGAAAGGGAGGACATTACTACTGACCCCCACAGGAATAAAAAGGATTATAAGAGAATACTATGAAGAATTGTATATAAATAAATTAGATACCTAAGATGACATGGACAAATTCCTAGAAATACACAAGCCACCTACACTGACTCAAAAAGAAATAGAGGAGCTCAAAAGACTAATAACAATCAAAGAGATTGAATCAGTAATAAAAAACCTCTCAACAAAGAAAGGCCTAGGACCAGACAGCTTCAGTGGTGAATTCTACTGTACACTTAAATGAGATGTTCAAACTGTTTCAAATAATTGAATAAGAGGGAACACTACCCAGCCCATTCTATGTGGCCAATATCACCCCAATACCGAAGCCAGATGAAGTTAGCACAATAAAAGAAAATTATAGGACAATATCCTTTATGAATATAGATGTAAAAATCCTCAACAAAAATACTCGCAAACTGACTCCAATCACATTTTGAAAGAATTATATACCATGATTGATTCCAGGTATGTAAGGGTGATTCTATGTAAGAAAATAAATTAATGTAATGCACCACATTAATACATTAAAGATAAAAAAACAGTGTCATCTTATTTGTCACGGAAGTCATTTGACAAAATTCAGCACAACTTGAAGATTAAAACACTCAGAAAATTAGGAATAGGAATAAAAATCCTTAACATGATAAAGGGCATATATGAAAAACCCAGTTAATATTTTAGTCAATGATGAAAGAATGAAAGCTTTGCTCCCAAGCTAAGGAATAAGACAAAGATGTCTCCTGTCAACACTGTGATTGAATATTGTACTATAAGCTGTAGTCATAGCAAATAGGCAAGAAAAAGAAATAAAAGGCATCCAAATAGGCAAGAAATAAGTAAATCTCTCCCTATTTGCATATGACATAATCCAATATAGAGAGAATCCTGAAAAATTCACATCTAGGAATAAAATTATCCAAGGGTGTAAAGGATTTGTACATGGTAAACTGCAAACTTTGCTGAAAGAAATTAAAGAAGTCCTACCTAAGTGGCAGGGCATTCCATCTTCATGGATTAAAGGACTAAATAGGGTTAAGATCTCAAATCTACCCAAAGTGATTCACAATTTCAATATAATTCCAATTAAAATTCCATCATCCTTCTTTGAAGAAATGGGAAAGCCAATCATCAAATTCATATGAAAGGGCAAGGGGCCTGAATAGACAAAACCATCTTGAAAAAGAACAAAGTTGGAAGTCTCAAACCTAGTAGAAAGCTACAATAATAAAAACAGCATGGTATTTGCACAAGGACAGCCATATAGACCAATGGACTAGAATTAAGAGTTCAGAAATAAACCATCATGCTTTGGGCCAATTGATCTTTAACAAGGTTGACAATTCCACTCAGTCTCAGACCGGCAAAGAACAGTTTCTTCAACAATTGGTGCTGGGAAAAGTGGATCTTCATATACAAAGGAATATGAGCCTGCCTCATACCACATAAAAAAATTAACTAAAAAAGAATTAAAGATCTAAATATAAGAACTAAGACAATAAAATTTCTATAAGAAAATGGAAAGCATCTTTAATACTTTGTGTTAGACAGTAGTTTCTTAGACTTTATACCAAAAGCATAAGCATGAGCAACAGAAGAAAAAAAGATAAATGGGACTTAATTAAAATTAAAATCTTTTTTTCATCAAAGGAATTTATTAAGAAAGTAAATGACAACGTCCTGAATATGAGAAAATATTTGGAAACCATATATCTGATAAGGGTTTTATAACCAAAATATATAAAGAATATATAACTCATCAGCAAAAAGAAAACCCAATTTAAAAAATGGAAAAAAGGTCCTCACTAGATGTTTCTCCAAAGAACATATACAAATGCAAATAAATAAATTCAAAGATGCTAGTATTAGCCATCAGGAAAATGCAAATCAAAACCACAATTAGATACCATTTCACATACACTAGAGTGGCTATAATGAAAACAAATGGAAAATAACAAGTATTGGAGAGAATGTCGTGAAATAGAGAACTTGTGCCTTCTTGGTGGAATGATAAAATAGTGAAACCACTGTGTAAAAGAGTTTGGCAATTCCTCAGAAAGTTAATTATACAATTACTCTGTGATCTGACAATCTCACTCCAAGGTATATACTCAGAATTGAAAGCAAGGATTTGAGCAGATATTTGCACATCAGTATTCATAGTCACATTGTTCCCAATGGCCAAAATGAGGAAACAACTGAAGTGCCCAACAGATAAATGGATAAACAAAATATGGCTTAAACATGTAGTGGAATATTACTCTTCTGCTAAAAGAAATGTAGTTCTGATGGATGCTACAAAGTGAATGAACTTTGAAGACATTTTGGATAAATGGAAAACAAAAGGATAAATACAGAATGATATCATTTATATGAACAAACAGAATATTCAGATCCATAAGGTCAGAAACTAGAATTCAGGTTACTAGGAACTGGGTGGGATAGGGGATGGGGAGTTAATATTTAATTGGTATGGTGTCTCTGATTGGGGTGATGGAAAACTTTTGACAATAAATGATGTTGATGGAGGTAAAACTTGTGATGTAATTAACACCACTAAATTGTATATTTGAAAAGGGGAAAAAAAGGAATTTTAGGTTGTGTATAAGTGCCTCGCCATACAAACAAAAATGTACAATGCAAAGGGTGAACACTAATATAAACATTGGGCTAAAATGAATAGCATAATTAGTATAATATTGTTTGATCATTGGTAACAGAAGTACCACACTAATGCAAAATGTTAATAGGGAAAACTACTGTGTATGTGAGAAGGGATATGTGAGGTCTCCATATTGTCTGCATGTTTTTTTTTTTTTTCTGTAAACCTACAACTGCTTTGTTTTAGTTGCCTAGGCTGCTCAAGCAAATACATTTAAACAATGGAAATTTATCACCTTATGGTTTTGAGGCTGTTTTGGAGGTTTTGAGAAACTCCAAACCAAGGCATCATCAAACCAGTGCCTTCTCCCTGAAGACTGTGGCCTTCTCGGTCTGGCTGCTGGAGATCCTTGGCTCTTCTGTCACATGGCAAGACACATGGTAACTCCTCTGTCACATGGCAAGATATATGGTGGCATCTCCTGGTTTCTCTCTTCTCTTCCAGGTTCTTTTGAAGTCCCACTTCTGGCTGCTTCTCTGTGGCTTTCTCTTTCTCAAGTCTAAATTCATTCTGTTTATAAAGGACTCCACTGATAAGATTAAGACCCATCCTGATTGGGCTGGACCACAGACACCTTCACTCAGGGGTTCTTAACCAGGGTTCCATGGACCCCCAAGGGGTACATGGAAAGATTTCAGGGGGTCCATGACCTTGAATTTAAAACAACCAATTCGATTAGATGCCCAACATGATGTGTGTGTTGCCTTTCAAACACTATGCCACAGTTTAATATTCTTATTCAAGAGAAACAACAACTGTCTGCATATTGACATGTCTTTAAAAATGGAAATCCACTCCCAAAGCCTTTCCCAAATAAAGTTATGAGCACTGGATATTCAGAATGATGTATCTCCATTTGGGGATATTTATTTTATGGTTTGTTGTGAGAAAAGTATCTTCATGTAACTCTCCTGCTGGAGTGTTAATGCCTTGCCAAAGAAGGAAGCACAATTAACATGCAGCATTGATTTGACCCAGCAAATTCCTCTTTCAGAAATTGTAATTTCTGCAGCATGGTGCTCTGGGTTTTTTCATATGTGCTGTGGTCCCAGTGGTGCATTGAAGTTGGCTTGAGAAGGTGGACTGCATGTGTCTTTTCCTAACTCTGAGCTCTTTGACATCATGTTAGTAGCCTGAGATTGGCCATGATTGGAGAATTTACACCAGAAGTATTAACAAATGATGCAGATCATTAAAAAAAAAAAAAAAACTAAACTAAAGAAAAAAAACCCACCTCCAACCAGTGCCAGTTCTTTCTTTTAAAAAAAAAAGATTTATTTCATTTATTTCTCTTCCCTTCTCCCCCCCACCCACCCCCATTGCCTGCTCTCTGTGTCAACTCTCTGTGTGTTCTTCTGTGTCTGCTTGCACCCATGGTGGCACCGGGAAACTGTGTCTCTTTTTTGTCGCGTCATCTTGCTGCATCAGTTCTCTGTGTGTGTGGCACCACTCCTGGGTGGGCTGTGATTTTTTCATGTGGGGCAGCTCTCCTTGCAGAGCACACTCCTGGCACGTGGTGCATCTCCATGCAGGGGCGCCCCTGTGTGGCAGGGCACTCCTTGTGTGTGGCAGCTCTGCACGTGGGCCAGCTCACCACATGGGTCAGGAGGCCCTGGATATTGAACCCTAGACCCTCCCATATGGTAGGCTGATGCTCTATCAGCTGAGCCACATCTGCTTCCCTAGAGCCAGTTCTTAAACACTTACCAGCATACTATTGAGCCAGTGTACCTAAACACTGACTTATTTTTTATTTTACTTGCTTGTTTTCTAATACAAGGGTTCTCAAAGTGTGATCCCTGGACCTACGGCATCAACATCATTTGGGAACTTTTTTTTTAAAGATTATTTATTTATTTAATCCCCCCCCCCCTGCCCCCGGTTGTCTGTTCTCTGTGTCTATTTGCTGCGTCTTCTTTCTTTGTCCGCTTCTGTTGTCGTCAGCGGCAAGGGAAGTGTGGGTGGTGCCATTCCTGGGCAGGCTGCACTTTCTTTCGCTCTGGGGGGCTCTCCTTACGGGGCACACTCCTTGCGCATGGGGCTCCCCTACGTGGGGACACCTCTGCATGGCAGGGCACTCCTTATGCGCATCAGCACTGCTCATGGGCCAGCTCCACATGGGTCAAGGAGGCCCGGGGTTTGAACCGCGGACCTCCCATGTGGTAGGCGGACGCCCTAACCACTGGGCCAAGTCCGTTTCCCGGGATCTTTTTAGAAATACAAATCGTTTCTAGTCCCAAGCCTAACCTACTGAATCAGAAATTCTGGAGGTGGGGCTTAGTAATCTGTTTTAACAAGCCTCCCTACCTCAGGTGAATCTGACACATACTAAATTGTGAACCTTTGTTCAAAGGACTAAATAATTGAGTAAGAATAAACCATGTTTAATTAACTATATGGTCACCTTCATTATATGATTTTTTATCTCATACCTGTCCCATTGCTCTTATCAGCCCTTCAGAAGATACATGCTAATTAGGACTGCTATTTATAATATTCACAGGAGATGAATAATTTCATGGGTTCATGGTAGATGGACCCATGCCACTTAGCATCTAATGCTCATTCTAGTGGATTGAGTTAAGTATCCTAGAAAAATCATGTTCATAATTTTAATCCCATTCCTTTGAGGGAGAACCCATTTTAAAGTGAACCTTTTGAGGATGTTATTTTTAATTAAGGTGTGGCCAACTGAATAATGATGCATCTTAATCCTATTACTTTACTGGAGGCCTTATAAAGAGAAAGTTATAGGGACAAACCAGAAGCTAAGAGTCCAATGGACCTTGTAAGAGAAAGCAAAGGACTTCACAATGTGATTGAAAAGCCAAGGAATCCCAAAGGCTGCCAGCCTGCTAGAACACTACGGTCCCCAAGGGGAAGTAAACCTTCTAGCCTTCAATCTCATGGGCCAATAAATTCCTGTTTAGCTAGGCCATTGTGGGGTATTTGTCATAGCAGATGGGAAACTAAGACAGTCATCTTCTTCAACTAAAATTCCTGCCAAAAACAAGGGATTTGGGTTAATAAGGTAACTGGACTACCATAATTTTAGCTGCACAAAGAGTCAGAATCACACAGAGGACTTATTTAAACAAAGATTCCAGACCTCCATCCCCAGATTTTCTGCAGTGAGACTTGATAATTTACATTTCTAAACAAGTTCCCAGGGGATACTGATGCTACTGGTCCAGGGATCTCTCTTTGAGAACCGCTGTTCAAGTATAATCTTTTTGCACAAGTTTCCACATTTTTGGTTTTTGTTCTCCCCTGTTCTACATTTAGCTTGGCTGTGATTTCTCCTCAGAGAGGATGCAGCCCACATCATGTGGGGCATGATTTTTAATATGCAGGAGCCTGCTGAGCTCTACATTTCTTGTCAAGATATTATTCAGAGTCATAATATACTTTGTCATTTTTCTTCATTCTCTTACAAGTTCTTACAGCCTTAGCAATTTGCTATTGTGTCAGATGAAACTCAACTACTTCCTTATTGCAGTATTTGTGGCCTTATATGAGTCAGACCTTTCATGTCTTATGAGTCAGACCTTTCATGCCATCTGCATTCCTCACTAGGTTCCACAGGGTGTTTTCCCCTTCCTTAATAGAATATATTTATTTATTTTGAACTTAGTCCTCCTGAATTTCTATTTTACTCTCCGCAACAGAATAGAAGTTCTTTCCAAAGCATAGAAAACAGTTTTGAACTATGGTTTGGGGTGAAAAAACTGAAGACTCTCATGGTGACTCTAATAGGCCTTTCACACCTTACTGTGGCAGTTAAGTGGGATGGCTATATCTTTTCCCTGAACTCTTAGAATGCAGCATTTTAATATGGTAGCTCATATTATCTGTCATTTTTTGAATAACGTGTTATGTTCCACACTAAACTTGAGTGAGAAAATTGTAAGACCTATCTCTGTTACTCAGTGTTGTGTGATCTGTAATGTTTATCTCATTAACTTGTGTGAGGATCACAATTGTGTCTGTGATGTTTGGTAATGATATCTAAAAAGTGCTATCAGAAGTGATTTGTAACGTCTAAAATGGTATGCAAATGTGAAACATTATTGTTAGTGTCCCTTATAATGCAGATCACTTAAAAAATATATGTGGCCTGTATGTATGTGTGTGTGTGTGGCTTTATAGATCTGTGGAGGCTGACATTCAAAATGGCATTTGACCATGTATTCATTAGGTAATTGATCATGGGAAGCAAGAAATATAACCTTAAGTACAAAAGTACACAAACATATATATGGATCTGTGTGTGTATAAAAAAGAAGTCATGAACTAACAAAATAATCTTGCACATGTATGAAATTCCCATAAAACACCCCTCCACCAAAACACTATATCGTTCTGCAACATTTCTTACAGATTATGAGATAATATCATCAGGCTATTACCACTAACCATGGTCTAAAGCATATATTTGATATATTTTTTCCATACTCTCCTATCATTAACACAGTACATCTTTCATATTGATGCAAGAATATTACAGTATTGCTGTTAACTATATTATATAGTTTGTATTAATTGTATGTTTTCCCATGCTTCTCCACATTCTTACCACTTTGCAATAGCGATGTACATTTGTTCTAGTTCATAGAAGGACATTCTTGTATTTGTACTACTAACCACAATTCTCATCCACCTCTGGATTGTCTATGCTATTCAGTCCCTGGATTATTCTCTAGCTTTCTTTCAACTGGAATTTATACCCCTAGACTACCCTTTTCAGCCACAATCCCATTTATTAATCATTTGCCTTAGTTCTACTTACTATAATGTGTTACCATTAACTCAATACATTTCCACACTTTTACATCAAGTTAATTAAAACTTCTACTTACATTAAACACCAGTACTCCTTCTCAGCACTCCTCTTATCTCCTAATAACCTATACTCTAGCTTTTAACTCCATGCATTTATTCGTCATATTTAGTTCATATTAGTGAGACCTTACAATATTTGTCCCTTTGTGTCTGGTTTCTTTCACTTAGCATAATGTCTTCAAGCTTTTCATCCATGTTATCATATGTACTCAATTTCATTTCTTCTTTCAGCAGTGTTGTATCCCATTGTATGTACATACCACATTTTGTTTATCCATTCATCAGCTGATGGACACTTTGGTTGTTTCCATCTTTTGGCAAATGTGAATAATGCCGCTGTGAACATCAGTGTGCCACTATCTGTTTGTGTCACAGTTTTCAGTTCTTCTGGATATATTCCTAGTAGAGGAATTGTTGGATCATACGGCAATTCTATATTTAGCTTCCTGCAGAACCACCAAACTGTCTCCCACAGAGGCTGCACCATTTTACATTCCCACCAACAGTGAAGGAGTGTTCCTGTTTCTCTATGTCCTCTCTAGCACTTATTGTTTTCTGTTTTTTTTCCTTATAATGGCCATTTTTAAAAATGCTGGTGGAATTTTTATTAGATTTGCGTTGATTTTGTACTTTAATTTGGTAGAATTGACATCTTAACATTATTTAGTCTTTCAATCCATGAGCATGGCATGTTCTATTTATTTAAGTCTTTTAAAATTTCTTTTAGCAATGCACTGTAGTTTTCTAAATACAAATGCTTTACATCCTTGGTTAAGTTTATTACTAAATATTTGATTCTATTTATCTCTATTGTAAATAGAATTTTTTCTGACTTCCTTCTTAAGTTATACATTGCTAGTGTATGGAAACACTACTGATTGGGTTCTCAAATAACCAACTTTTGTTTTTGTTAATTCTCTCTACTGTCTTTTTGTTCTCAATTTCATTTATTTCTGCTCTGATCTTTGTTATTTCATTCCTTCTGCTTGCTTTGAGAAATGCTTGCTGTTCTTTTTCTACTTCCTTTTACCAATAACTTTTGACCTGACAACTATGACCTTTTTCTTGACTATAGAGGCCCATTTACTGTGACAGAGGGCAGAATGGGTGGGCTAATGGTAGGTATTCAAATATCAAATACAGACCTGGTGTGTGTGTGTGTTTGGTAAATGTTTGAAACAGACTTTGTAAAATCCTAGAGAGAACAGCTGGAGAAAACACTTAGAAGTTTTTTAGAAAATATTTCTCTCCCTGTTGGACTCTCAAGATGTTCAGAAAATTGAGTATATCAAGCACTTGATATTTTGTATTACAGTGCCCTGAAATTCCTTTCCATCATGTATTTGACAATTACCTATACCATCCAAACAAAATAGCATAAAGTGTGCTGGAACTAGTGGCTGGGGACACTCTGTCTCAATAATTATTAGCACGCTGATGGCATGCTCTGAAACTCAGTTTCCTGATCTATAAAATAGAAATAATAATCCTCCTTTACATTTTCTGCAAGGCAGATGAAATGTATATAAAAGTACTTTGTCAACTAGAAAGCATGCTAGAAATGCAAGATTTCATTTTCATAAGACTTATTCTAAATGACTCTCTGTGTAGTAAATGTAGTTATCTTTATTTATAGAATTTAAAAACAGGAAAGAAAAATGTGGGTTGAATAGAAGAATCTTTAGGTAGATTCAGTGCCAACTGAACAACCATATGCAGTATGTTTTGATTCATGCATCAAGTATCCTAGCAGACTGGGTAGCTACAGGTCTGCCCTCCTCATTCAGTGTCCTTATTGTGACCTGAATAAAGACAAAGCAGTCATGTTCTTTAGATTCATAAGTGATTCACACCTGGGAAAGGTAGCAATACCAAGAATGACAGATTCAAAGTTCAAATTGATCTCTAAAGGCAAGATAAAATATAACATGGATATAAATAAAGTTCTTCATTTAGAATAAAAATAATCTATTACGCAAATTCAGGATGGGGATGATCTGCCTTGGAGGAAGTTGGTATGAAACCATCTGGGGGCTTTAGATAACTGTAAGCTCAAATAGAATATAATGCATTTGATTTGAAAAAAAAAAGTAATAGAAAAACTTGGCTACTAGCTAGAGTGATCTGGCTCTAAAATTCTGTGATTCTGAATTGGGTGTTAAAAAGCCTTTTTGGTGCTTTTATAAATTTTAATTACATAAAAGTAAATGAAACCTAAAATTTTAAAAAGATGTATTTTCTTAATGACTATGGAATTTAAGATTTTTGACTAACCCCTAAATAATGTATTTTTCAATTTATTTTCTTAACTGATACGCCTTAAGAACTTTTCTGGAGCTTCAGATTTTCCTACAGTTTTCAGGTACAGATCCCAGCAGGGTCCACCTGGCTCACTTTCCTTCTAAGTCAGAAAAATTGAGCTGCATTTATTTTAGTTTGTGGTCATAAGGTCTAGCATGAGACTTTCAAAATTAAGGTCCTATGTGCTGCTTATGAACATACACAGGGTTTCAGACATTGCTTTATAGAAATAACAGTTTATCTTCAAAACTATGGAGTCATTTCTGCTACCAAAATATGAGTGTTGCTTCTTCCTAACCTATAGGAGTATTATTTCTTTAGCATAGGCTTTAATTGAGCAGTAAATGACTTAGTGGTTTGCAGTGTTTATATCCCATACATTTGGGTATCTTGTGTTGTTTTATTTATGTATGCCATATCCTCCTCATTAGTGTTTGAGACTTCGAATTGTGTCTTCATTAAATTAATGAATGGCATTAGTCATCTTATCTCTTCCTCTGTCATACCAGATAAAAGAAATTCATCATGTTAAGTATGCTATTTTAGGAAAGGGAGTGGTTTGTCCTCATGCTTTCTTTTTTCTTTCCCTCCTCTCTTTCTCTTTCCCTCTCTTTTTCTTTCCTCTTCTTTATTCATTTGCTCTCCTCTTTTGCCTTTTGTTTTTTCTGTCCACAGTATTTACTGAATCACTAGTGGTGTGTTAGACCAGACTAAGGGTTTATTGGCTGACAAGGTATCCGCCTTCTTGGTGCTTACAGTCTAGGAGAGGAATCATTCAAGTAAATCATTAAAATGCAGAGTGGTCAAGTAGCCAGCTTAGTAATGAAGGTCAGAAAGAGCACCCCAGAAGAGATTTCAAACCTGAGAGCTGAGACTGATTAAGAGTTAGCTGAACAAAGGGGCTGGGCTTAAGTTGGATATAGTAAAAGTTATAGGCAGAGGGAAGAGCATATAATGAGGTCCTGAAATAGGAAAAATAGTAACATAATTATGAAACAAAGAAAGGTTCCTTGCACCCGGAGCCCAAGGGAAGACTGTCCAGAGATGAGACAAGCCTTACAAAGACCTTATGGGTCATGGATCAAAATGGGCAGTCACGAGGATTTTTAAAGCAAGGAAATAACATGATCAATTTTACAATTTTAAAAGATCACTTTTTTTTTTTCCTGTAGGGTAGAGGCTGGTTTGGAGGTATGCAGTATTGAGCTATTGTAGTATTCCAAGAGAAATGGTGATGCATTGACTAGAGTGGTACAGGAGTGGCTATTCATTTGAGCAAACTTTCGGAATCCTTCATTTCATCTTTAAGGTTGTCATCAAACAGTAACAACAAAAATTATTTTCTTTCCTTCTTCACCACTATTTCTAATTTGAGGACGCAAAGGCTGCTCCAAAGAAAATTATCAGTAGCTACAAGGGATTGAGTGGCTCAGATTTCTAGATGCTGTGTTGCTTTAAGTAGGAGAAAGAACACCAGCATAAGAGCTAGAGCTCTTAGTTTAAGTCCTAGTTTTGCCACTAATGAGGAACCCTTTGCAACGCTAATCATCTATGATTCTGTGAATGCCTAAATAAAAGAACTCAAGGTGGAGGTTATCGTCCAGGTGTTTATTTGCATTTTGAACATCTTAATACTGTTTTAATCCCTATTAATATGCATAATGAAATTCTAGGTTCAACAAGTAAGAAGCCTTTGCTGATAGTATCAGAAATCTGAACAAAGAAAATTATAAATCTGGAACTAAAATTCACACTATCTTTCTATTTTGCTCACTTGCTTATGAACATGAGAAGAGATTTGGGGACCTGTGAAAGAGGAACCACAGAAATTTTACTTCTGAAAATCAAAATCTTTAGTAATGAGAAATTGGGCTGGAGTGGGTAGTAGCTCCCAAACATTGGTCCACTAACTGATGCCCATTTGGATATATATGAACCCCTCAGAGGAGCTTGTTAAAAATAAAGATTCGCTGGCCTTATCTTTACAGCTTCTGATTGGTAAGTGGTGGGTCAAGTGAAAATAGGGATGGGTTCCATGCTCAAGGACAATGTTTTCCAAAGTGTAGTCCATGGGATCATACTAGTTTTGCAAAGTGTTTCTCAAAAAGGGGTTTTGGTAAAAAATAAATTTGAGAAATACTGTGTACTATAAACTCTTTCTCAGATTAGCATATTTCCGTATTAGAGATTCTGAGATACCCTACAAGAAAGAAACATGTTCAACTTTGTTTATTTCTGTGTTTCCATCACTAATTTCATCCCACAACTACTTTCACTAAAATATCTATGAATAGCCCATGGTACTGGTGTCCCATGATGAAAATTTACAAGAAGTTATGCAAGAGTCATTTTTCTAGTCATTGGAATGACATGGCCCAGGGATTCACCTTGTATAACAAAGTCACATGTTGGTGAGATTGCTGAATGGATAAAGATACATATTTTAGCTGCCAAAAAAGGCATCATCTATAAGCCATCTGACATCAGTGTCACCCCGTGGGTTGTGCATATTGTATTACATGACTCTTCACATATGCTGTATGTGTATGGCACCCTCATAAGGCTACCTGCCAAACTTTCTAGGGCAGCTCTAAATGACTGTGACTTTGGTTTCATTGTCATCAGAAATCAACCAACCGTGTAAGTTATATTGCCCAGATTATTATTCTCTGGGTAATAAATGGGCCCTAAAACTGTCTAGACTAGGACTGAAACAAAGTACTTAGGTTTCAGTAAAATAATGAGACTGTTTCCATAAGCCAAGCACCAACTTTTCATTATTTTAAATAAATATATCTTTGCTTGCTGTCCTGAGGAGAAGCTAATATTCAGCATCAGACATGTCAGTGGCCAAATATAGTTTTTTCATCATTTAGCAACAATTTATTGATCACCATGTGGCAGGCAACATACCTGGCACTGGCACCACAAAGAAAAAAAAGACATGATTTCTGTCTTTCTAAAAGGGTGTCTAGGGGAAACAGCCACTCAAACAGATGGTTGTAATATTTTGTGGTAATAGTCACGATGGAAAAAAGCACAAGGGACAATTGGAGCATAAAAAATAAAGTACTTAAGTTGGCCTGGGGGAATCAGAAAAGACTTCACAGATGAAACTGGTTTGGTTTAGTATGGCTTTTTATTTTCTTCTGAAATCCTATGCTGACTTTGCTATTCAGTTACCAAGAGAAAGTTTTGATTTTTCTTCCTTGCATGTACTCATATGCTTTTCCAAACAAAATTGTGTTTATGTAATAATTTTTACCTTTTCTCCTCACTCATCATTTCCATCCTGATATTACTTTGAATTATACCCCCACAATAGTCTTAGTTTCAGCTGAGTATTCACTTTTCTGGTACATGCTAATAGAACTTTTCATTTGCTTTGGGGCTGCAGATGTTGAACACTTGGCTCTTAAGCATGGCATTATTCTTACAAGGATGACAGTCTTCAAAAATTTTGATTAGGACCTCAATTTTATCCTCTTCTCCATTTTGAAGTGAGCCTGTGTTTTATGTCTCCTCAACTTCCTTGCCTACATAAAGCTCTAGTATTCAGAAAGGCAATGTTTGCCTCTAGTTTTATATCTACTAAACTACTGAGAGGCTTTCAGAAAGGTTTGATAGCTTTTAGTTCCAGAAATGGAATATTTTACTTAATTTTCCAAGTATCTCAAAGAAATATACCTGATCACGAATAAATACACTATTTGCAATATCTTGCATTGTGTAGCATTTAATAGTTTGTACAATATTTCACCAGCATTGTTTCATTTAACTGTCACAACACCATTTGGAATATGAGGAAGCTGGAGTTAATGAGGTTTAATGAGTTATTATGGCTAGCAAAGCTAGTTAGTAACAGAACCAAGACTCAAAGAGAAGCATTCAGTCTTCAATTACGAGTACTTTCCTCATATCATGTAGCAGGATAATTTCTATGTAAGGTATAAAAGGATGACCAGATGAAGGAGTAGAGGTTTTGTTTTTTTTTTTTTTGGCAATGCAAACACAAACATTGTATCATTTTTAATGGTTTGGGTGGATGCAATTGTACAGGACTTGTGGTAGCATGCTGACGAGCTGTGGGAAATAGAATTTGGCTATCTTGTGAAGGATCTTGAAAATGAGACTGAGTGTAGTAATGAATAGTACAGAGTTTTTGTTTTGTTTTTTATTACTATGGAAAGCAACCCAATTTGTTCATTCATTTAAAAATATATTTCTTCAGTGTTTGCTATATGTTTGGAAATGTCTTAAGGGCTGATCAATGTGTTTTAATATGTACTGTAGTCATTTGGAAGGGTACCATCTGCTTTGTGTGTGTTTATGTGTGGGTGGGTGATATTTACTTTCTAAACTTTTAATTTTAGAATAGTTTTAGATTTACAGAAAACTTGCATAGTATTATAGACAGTTCCCACATACACCTCTCTCTTAGTTAACCTCATGATTAACATCTTACATAACTGTGATATGTTTGTCAAAACTAAGAAATTGAACTTTGATCTATTATTATTAATCAAACCCTCAGATGTCACTTGTATTTTCTTAGTTTTTACCTGATGTCTACTTTCTGTCCCAGGATCCCATCCAGAATACCACACTACATTTGTTCATCTTGTCTTGTTAGACTCCATAGACTGTAACAACTTCTCAGAGTATCCTTATTTCTGATGACCTTACTAGTTTTGAGGAGCCCTGGCCAGGTATTTTAGGGACTATCCCCCAATTTGTATTCATTGATGTTTCTCTCATATATCTGCTTTTGAAATAACCAATGGAAGTTCCCTCTGTAATTCAAAATAAACGTTGAACTTCCTTGAAGTTATGTTTGGATCTTGCAGATCTTCAATCTTTTAAAAATAATAAGCCTCGTATTCTTCTCAACTCTCTTTAGCAGTATCTATTACCTTGCCAATTCATTTTAGGTGTCATTCTTTTCATTTCTGCCTACCAGGGTTTTCTGGTAAGAAGGGTTTCCATTCAAATCAGTAGGGTTTTTGCTGATGGATTCTGGGAAATCCTTCTGAGACCTTTGGGCCTTTAATAGCTATAATTCAGTCACCTCTGGGATTAGTGCCTCAGTAACAGAGACTAAGTGCCTCGATGTGTTCTGATCCATGACCTGAATCATCACATGGTTTAGTTAGAGCTTTGTGTTAGATGCTAGCTACTGTGTTACAGATTGTTGCAAATGGGTTGAAATTGTGAGGACTTGGCCACATAGACTATACTCTCCAACTTTCCTAGGAATCAAAACACCCAGATTTGAGCAAAGAGATCCTTTAGTAGGACACTGTTATATGTTCCCTTATCACAGGCTACTTTAACCATTAAGAAGACTTGGGCCTAATCCCTAGAAACAAAGGAGCCTGGCATACTACTTGGGTTTGACTTTGAACCCTCTTTTTATTAGCTGTGCAGCATTGAGTATATCACTCAGCTTTTTAGCTTTTCTAAATCTTGGGGT
This sequence comes from Dasypus novemcinctus, assembly GCF_030445035.2. Classification (NCBI taxonomy): domain Eukaryota; kingdom Metazoa; phylum Chordata; class Mammalia; order Cingulata; family Dasypodidae; genus Dasypus; species Dasypus novemcinctus. The sequence continues at coordinate 75,817,436 of NC_080678.1, read as the reverse complement.
GTTTTGATCTATGAAATAGAGATATTAATAATATCTATCTCTACAATTTGATTTGAGCATTGATTGGGATATAGTATGCAAAGTGCCTGGCAGAGTATCTGACACACACAAAACAGCTCAATAAACATTAGCTATTCTTATAACTACTGTTATTCTTAGTATCTAGCATGCTAAACTAATAAAAAACTGCATGCATCAGCCATGATTCCAATAATAATGGATAATGATTTGGGATGTACTCACTGCCTCCTATCTGGCTCAGACATTCTGATTACCATTGCCCCCTTGCTCTAGGCTCCAGCTTCCTCCTGACCACCATCCTTCCACCACAACTCTACAGTCACACTGCTTGCAGAAAAAGAATGGCTGCCTCTACAGTTTTTAGAGGAAATGATGTTTTTAAAAAAAGTCTCTCTATAAATGGATTTGAATTAGGAAATCAACCATAAAAGGATTTTGATTTTGGGTGCAGGATTTTGCCTTGGTGATGAAGAATTTATGAACAAGTAGAATTTTAATAATTTTAGGGCTTTTCTTTTTGAACCAGCTAGAGCTAACTTCTACCATTGGCAGAGTCACTGTTCACTTCTCACCACTGGCAAGGGGTCATTGGACAAACTATTGATCTCAGATTTCCTGACCCTGAGACACAGTTCTACATTTGTTGGAGGACCTTAAAGGCTGGTCTGGGACTGTGTCACTACCAGAACTGTTGCAGGACCCTGATAGCACTAATAAACCCTGGCTTTGGAGGGAGTAGTAATTTTAGTTGTCTTCTCAGTGTGCCCTGCCATTGAGTCTTTCTTATTCTGTCTGTTACAGCCTCATTTAAAGAACACAACAATCCCCTAAGTGCAATGGCAAAAAACAATAGAGAAGGATGGTCCAACAATAAGCCCTTGATACTGATAACAATGCTTATGAGCCTGTGTGCCTGAAATATGAACTAGGCCTAGAGCTGCAGTGTGCCTAAGAGTTACCTCTTGAGAACCTCCATGTTGCTCAAATGTGGCCACTCTCTAAGCCAAACTCAGCATGTAAATGCATTATCTCCCCCCAGTGCGGGACATGACTCCCAGGGATGAGCCTCCCTGGCGCCAAGGGATTACTACCAAGTACCAGCTGATGATGTAACTAGAAAATGACCTTGAATAAAAGGTTCAACGCAGACCAGCAGAATATCCCTGTCTACATATAATAACAGGAGTTAAAAATGCTTTTTGACCTAAATTAAGGGGGAAATGGAAAGGGCAAATTAGTTTATATGGCTTCAAGTCTCTAAAAAAGAGTCTGGAGGTTGTCAGAAGGATTGTCCTTATGCACACCTGAGCACAGTCTCAGAGACAGATAAAGTAGATACTACCCCAGGTATTGGTTCTTTTGAGGGCTAAAGAGACCCACAGGTTTTATGGTCATGGCAGATGGAGTTCACTGCCATGTTAGTTGGCCCTTCTCTGGAGTTTGTGTTTCTGCGTGATGGAGCTGGACTCAGATGTGATCTCTTTTCACAAGCCTTTCCTGCTACTTTACTGGAATTGTAGTTGGTGCTGGGGTTTAAGATATATCTAGGGGATCTGAATCTATGGACTGACAATATGATTTCCAGGCCTTGAGCCTCAACAGACTTCAGCTCCTACACTCTGGTTTATTGGACTTACCCCACTCAGCTAACATGGAGTTGAAGAATGTCAGCCACCACACCATGGAGCCTAGAGTGCCTACAACTGAAAGCAGGAGGATTGCAACCAGTATCCATGTGGAATCTAAGCCCCCTCTTGACATAGATGTGGAATGGACACAACCAAGCCAAGGTCCACAGGAAGGAGGAATACAGTAAGGATTAGAGTGGACTTAATGATATTCTATTCATGAACTATTGTGGTTAGTAATCAAGAAAATGTGGCATTGGTGTGGAAGAAGTGGCCATGGTGGCTGCTGGGTGTGGGGAATGGGAGGAGGAGATGAGATGTGGAGGCATTTTCAGGACTTGGTGTTGTCATAGGTAGTGCTGCAGGGACAATTACTGGACATTGTAGATCCTCCCATGGCCCACTGGATGGAACGTGGGAGAGTATGGGCTATGATGTGGACCATTGACCATGAGGTGCAGCGATGCCCAGAGATGTACTCACCAAATGCAATGGATGTGTCATGATGATGGGGGAGAGTGTTGCTGTGGGAGGAGTGGTGGGGTGGGGGCGGTGGGGATGAATGGGAACCTCATATTTTTTGAATGTAATATTTTTTAAAAAATGAATTAAAAAAATAAAACAAACAAACAAACAAACAAACAAAAAAACAAAAAAGAGTTGGGAGGTCATCAGAGGAGTCGCACTTATGCACACCTCAGCAGGGTCCCAGAGACAGCCAGAGTAAATATAACCTCATACTGGCTTCCTGAGGGCTACTAGACCCACAGGTTCTATGGTCATGGCAGATAGCTCTGGAGTTCAGTGCCATGTCAACTGACCCTCTTTGGAGTTTGTGCGCCTGAGTGAGATGGAGTTGGACTCAGATGTGACCTTTCTACACATAACTCTTCTGACATTCTGACGAATGTCCCATGATGATGAAAGAGGTTGTTGATGTGGGAGGAGTGGGTTGAGGGGGGTGGGGGATATGTGGGGACCTCTTATATTTTTTGAATGTAACATTAAAAAAAAATTAGAAAAAAAATAAAGAACACAGCTTTCTTTGTGCTAGCCTGCAGATCAGATGTTTCAGAGAGCAGGGAGAGGATAATCACACACCTACAGGTATGCAAAGTTTCCTTACTTGCTAAATCAATCAGTAGGACTTGTTCAGCATAACTCAGACAGCTGCTTCTTTCATGGCAGGCCTTGCTAACAGAGGAAAAGTTCAAGAGTCCTCACCACTTGAATTTATACTTCTTCTCCTGCCTTTTAACCTCAACAAAATAAAAGTAGGAACTTTCTTTAATAGGGCTGATGATCTCTATTGTTAGAATATCAACTATTAAGAATAGTCTAAAACTGAAAACTTTTAATCACAGGCTTCAGGAAGTATCACCAGAACTATATTTAACATGGCATAGAAAGAAGAATTCTAGGACACATATGTAGCATATTGATTTAGAAAACTCTTGATATGTGCAGTGGGGAATGTTTTTTTCCCTATTAATTTCACTTGTAAATATTCCAAGGTAATAGGTTTACAAAGCAAAGATTCCTCTGTGTTCAGAAGATCAGGAATAGCAGTTGGTTGCTGTAGTCCAAGTCTGATTTATAAGTGGTGGCCCAGGATACTGTGATGAGAAGGATTCTGAAGACCAATTCTAACTCAGTAGTAAAAATGTTATGGTTGACCAAATAATGCCTATGGGGCAAGGAGATGGCAACTCACATGTTAAATATTTGTCATCTCTAGATCACCACTTACGCTGGGCCATACTGTGGCAACTAGAATAATTTATACTCTGCACTGTGTAAAATTTAAACATTGAGGACTTCATAAAATATACAGGACAAATGTGAATTATAGAGACAATACTGCACTCATTCATTATTTCAGCCAATACTTATTTTACAACTACTGTGTGCTTGGTATGGTAGATATAGAACAAAATAAGTTCTCGAATCTGATCTGAAGGGGCTTCTATTGACTAGAAGAGAGGCCATGAAAACTTCTTCAATGGCATAATAAATACATAAATAAATGTAATAACCAAATATAAATAAATACAATAAATAGGTAAATCAGTGCAATAATAAATATACATACTAGATTGAGTGATCACTGAAAAGAAGAAGTTATTAACTCTGCTTAAGGTCACAAGAAAAGTTTTCCAAGAGGTAATAAGTACGGTGCCCTTTCAGTCTCTGGATAACATAAACACTGAGGAATCATTTGCTCTTACAATTCAGAAGAACTCTATCAAAAATGGATAGTACCCTTTACAATGTAATAAAGCTATAAGCTAAAGTGTGCTCTTGGTTTTCTTTTATAGTAAGTTGATACCATTCTGTATTTTCCACTTTGGTGAACTCCTGAATATTTGGATTCCTCAATAATTTCTCTCCCTTACCATTTTTTCCCATAGCAGCTCCTATTAAATTCAACTGCTTTGTTTTTTATTGATCTCTCTTGTCCAAACTCTTGTACTCATTCTGATATTTATAGTTGGAATATGCCAATAAAGATATTGAGACTTGATGGCAAAGCAATATATATTTTGAAATAATTTGACATACCACACCAGATATGGGCTTCTGGGTTTTCAGAATAGTTAAACTGTCAGGTCAAAATTTCCCTTTGCTTTAAAATGCCATGCATTTCAAATCACAGTTTTTTTTTTTTTCCAAGTATGCCACAATAAAAAAAAAAAATCTGCAGATTTGCTACTTTTAGTCCAGGGACCCATGGCTATAAACAGACCAATGTGTGTTTGTATGATGGGGTGTGTGTGTGTGTGTGTATGTAGATTTAAAATAGCTTCAGGTATGTCTCTAAATAAGTAACTCTCTTTAAGCTGTCATTATACTGTTAACATTTAAAAGCACATTGTAGATCTTGTATAAAGACTAGCATGTTAATAATGGTGGAACTGAGACCACGTGTAATTAAATGCTTTGTAAAAAAAATAAAATATGACTTTTGTATATCCAAGGGAAACTGGTTCAATATTTATGTTTTTATATCTAAGACTTTTCCTTTTAGATGACTCTTTTGTGTACTATAAATTAAATTTATTTGGGTTATAATCAGAGATTAGGAATCAGCTTTGTGTTTTATTTTATTTGCATTTATTGTGGGAATTTTTTTTCCTGATTATGAGGGCAATAAACTATTTCAAATAGAAAATCATACCAAAGAAAGTAAAAACTTCTCACAATCTCACTGCCAAAGTGAAACTAACATGGACTTATTCTCCTTTCATTTCCTTGTCAATGTGTGTGCAACATATGTTACATACATCCTTCAGCAATTTCAAGCATTTAATAAATATTAAGCACCTAATAATACCCATAATATATGTTCATAAGTATATATGTATGTGTCTGTGTGTACATATATGCATTTGTCATTTCCTTAACTTCATATATCATTTGAGTACCATAAAATTCACCCTTTTGAAGTATATGATTGAGTAGTTTGTAGTATATTCACAAAGTTGTGTATCCATCACTACTATCTAATTTGAGCATATTTTAATTACCTCAAAAAGAAACTCCATACTTATTAACAGTCATTTCCATTCCTCCCTCTTCCTCTCCAACCCCTGGCATCCACTAATCTACTTTATTTATGGATTTGCCTATTCTGGACATTTTTATAAATGAAATCATACAATAAGTAGGCTTTTGTGATTGGGTTCCTTCATTTAGCATAATGCTTTCAAATTTCACCTATAATGTAGCATGAATCAACACTACTTTCCTTTATGTGGTGGAATAGTATTTTATTCTATGGGCAATTGTGTTATTTCTACTTCTTAGCTATTTCTTTTATGTTTTACTTGTATTAAGGATATTAAACATTGTTATATATTTACAAATATTTTCTTCAGAATTCCATTTATACTTGAGCTTTATTTAATGTATTTAAATAATAGACTGTTTATATAAATCATTCATTGTAAGTTTGACCCTAAAAGAAATGCTAAAGAAAATTTTTAGTTTTTTAGATTTCCTTCTTAGTTTCCTTTCAGGCTCCTTTGTCTTGCACATTTTTCAAAAAATGACATTCCTTTGTTATTTTTTTTTTCTGTACTCTAAACATTCTCCCAGAATGATGTCATTCACTCCAATGGCTTCCCTTTCTTCCCAAATAGTTACTGCCTCTTACATTTCTATGCCTATCCCAGATACATGTCATGAGCTCCAGGTCCATATATTCAACTGTCTCAATTTATTTTTCTTGCCTAATTGCTCTGGCAAGAACCTTCAGTACACTGTTGAATAATGGTAGTGACAGTGGGCATCCTTGTTTTGTTCCTGATCTTAGAGTGAGTTTCAGTATTACATCATTGGGTATGATGTTAACTAGGGGATTTTCATATATGTCATGCAGCTATTTTTAAAGCAGCATTTGTGAGTTATGCCTGCCCATTTCTAGTGGAAGCTCAGGTGGCTGACAAACATGACTTAAAACAGAGATTTCCTATCATTTCAAAAATTGAGTAGACACCTATTATCACTTAATAAGATGCTGAAATGCTCTTAGTGATAATGAATGGAAGGAAAAAAAATACACTTATGTATCTTATTAAACAAGATCTCAGAGAGGCAACTAATAGTATAAAATGCCAGCAATGGATGTGGGTTTTGAAGAGAATACCCTTTTAGATTAAGATATAAAATACAGATATTACATGATCAAGTCTCTTAGAAGGTCAGCAAATTGAATATTCCAAAGCTCTGAACATGTTGTACTTGCAAACATTATATCCTTCCCCCTTCTCATTAAACCAGCAGAGCCTATGATTGCCAGTCTGTACTTTATGTTCCTTGGTTGGAGAGCTACAAAGAGTAAACCGTGAACTTAACAACCCAAAATAACTGTTGCCTGGGTTTTAGTAAAATAGTGATAGAAAACAAAAGTTAAGTAATTTTCAAAAGGAAATGTATAACCAGTGATTAATACCCTTGCATCAGTGAGCTAGCCAGTCAAAAATTTTTGGAAAAAACAAAACCTATGATGAATTTGCCTTTACAAAACAAAAATTTCAGAACTAGGTCTTGTAAATCATTGTATAGTGACAAGGAAACAAATCTAGGGAAGTAAAATGATTTTCCTAAAATAAATGCTAGAGTTGGAATTAGTATATCTCCTTCATAATAATAGCTAATGTTTATAGAAAACTTTTATTATTCCACAGAATATTGTAAAAGTAATTCATATGTATTAATTCATTTAATCCTTACTATGAACTTATAAGTTAGATACTACTGTTATCCTATTTTAAATATGAGGAAACTGAAGCATAGGAGGTTAAATAACTTCCCAGAGGTCATGGAAGAAATCAAATTGCCATGTCAGAGTTCAAACTCAGTCTAGCTTTAGTTCATAAGTTTTAACCATTATGTTATAATTCCTCTCTCTTTTGCTCAATGAATTAGGACTTGGCATTATAGTCATAGCCAAATCTCATATAATGGTATTTTGTAATAAAATATAAGATTTCTATTGGCATTCTGTATTTAGTGAACCAAAATTAAGGTATTTTCATAGGATCTGTTTTTATATAATCTATAAACTTTGTCCTTGCTTCAGAATAAATTCTGTCTCCCTTCTATTCTATCTATTGATTTTAGTACTAGCATGGATTTGATTCTGACTTCATTTGTTTTATGATCTTTGGCAAATCCCTTGATTTCTCTATACTTAAATTACTTGATTTATTTTTGTATGGGGGGAGTTCTCCATTATTTGTACATGAAAAGGCTGATTACAGTATTGTAGGACAAACCAGGAGGGACTGGAATAGCAAACTGGGTCATCTCAATGGGGAAGAACTGCCACAGGAAGTAAATTCAGCTCAGGAGGCAGTAGCCCAAATGTGAATACTATGGCTGCTCAGAATGTGTAGTAGTGAAACCTACAGCCAGAATCTCAAAATCTCAACACAGAGTTTTGGTCACTTTTTATCTGAATAGGCCATGTAATCTGAAGGAAATCATAGAGTGCTCTGCTGTCATCAAACAGGCAGTCAGACTCAGAAAGTTCTGTCTGCATTAGCAGACTTTCAATTTCCTCATCCTAATGTGGGAATGACAGTTCCTATCTTGCGTGGTTATTAAGAAAATTAAAAATTTATTAAAAACTATCTGCACAATTCATATCACATAGTATAAATGTCAGTGATTCTTAAATGAGGGCATTTGTAAATGAGTGAGGACATTTTTATTGTCCCAATGACCTGGAACCATTACTGGCTTTTAGTGGGTGGGAACATGAAATACTAAATTTCTGTAATGCTGAGAATAATTCTGTATAGATCAGAACTTTCCCATTCAAAATTGCCCTTCTCTTCAATTTAAGAAACACTGGGAGAAGTAAGAAAAAATGTAAAACTGTGTTATTACTATGAATTCTGTCATATGGATGAGAGTTCCTTAAATTCCTCTTGCCTAAGTTCAGAATTGACTTTTCATTCTATGTTCTATGCCCATTCTTGTTCTTCTCTTCAACCAGTCTGTAAGTAAAGGAGACAACTCCTCACTCCTTTACTATTTCTCTTCTCTGGTCTATACAACTCAAGTCTCTGTAACTATGTTATTGCTAGACCTCCCTTGATCTTAAACATCTTGAAAAGTTTGCTATGTGCTCTGGTTTTGAGGGTCCTTAACCATACTGGTTGTCTTCTCTGGACTCATTCTAATTTTTTACTGTTTCTCTCAGAATGCATCTTCTAATTTTAGTACAGTGCTCCAAATAGGTAGCACCAATATAGTGTACTGTGACCTTATTTTTTATTTTGACCTGTAGTATTAACTTGCTAATCAGTACCTGTGTTGCTACTTTCAGTTTGTGCTCATCTAAAGTTTCACTGTGTGCATCCAAACCCTTCTGGATCTCCACATTTTGCAAAATGCTGATCCAAATATTGAGGATTCAGAGATGAAATGAAGAAGGGAAGATAACTAAACAAATATTCTAAGAATAACTCATTCTATGAGAATGGTGATCAGGAAAGATTTCCTGGTGGGAATAACACAAGTCCTCATGGAGGTGACTGTAGAGAGGAACATAGAGGTGAGAGGCTGAATAGCTAGGAGGATGGAAGGGCATGCATGGTGGCAAGGCATCATTTGATATCATAGGAGTATGGACAAAACACCTGCAGTTCCTACAGCATTCATAGGTAAGAAGCAGGTGTATGCAAGCTGAGAGCAGTTGTGGGAACAGATCATGCAGGGTCTTAGGTAGGTACTGTTTTAAGGAGTTTGGAATCTATATTCTAATACGCTAAGAAGCATTATATGATTTTATGCAGCAAAATCAGTTTCTAGATTAATTGTGGGAGATAGTTTGGGGTGTATTAGCAATATAGGAGACCACACACTCAGAAATCTCGAATCAAAATGGTAGAGATATTGAGAGCCTAAAATAAGCAATGATCATGTTTAGGAGGTAAAATCAGCGGAATGTAGAGACACACTGGATGTGGGAGTAAGAGTAAGGGAATGATCTAAGATGACTTAAGTGTTCTAGATGACTGAAAGATATGGAATGCAGGGGAGGATTGGCTTGGGGAGTGTGGGCAGCTGGTGAGTTTGCAAAAACTGTTGCTCATTCAGACACTTCCATACTATATTTGTATATATGGATTTTAGATCTATAATTTTAAAATAGTGTATACCATATTTGGAAGGCTATATCACAATGAAGAGGATGCTAATATTATTCATTATATTAACAGAGAATCAAAGAGAGAAACCACTATGTGTAGAAACAGACATGAAAAGTATTTGATAAATTTCAGTAGTCATTCAAGGTAAAAATGTAAACAAAATAGGAATAAAAGCAAAGTTCCTAAGCATCCCAAAGACTTTCTAACCAAAAACCTACAGCAAATATCATCATATAATGTGAAGAAATTCTAAATACCTACCTGTTAATATAATAAACAGTCAGGGATGCTATCGTAATAATTTTTCTGCATTATTCTGCATTTCTAATTAATAACTTAAGTACATGAAATAGTATAAATATTGAATAGAGAAGTGAATGATCATTATTTACAGATGATTTAATGGTAAAATCATAAATCTAGATAACTCAAATTCTTTTAAGAGAATAAAAATGAGAAATTAGTGAGGATTTCAGATATAAGAAAAGTATGGTAAAGTACCAAAATTGAAAAGAAATTCTCTTCACAATAGCAAGAAAAATATAACCTACCTAGGAATACTGTTAATAAAAATGATATAAACCTATATTTAAAATTTGCTCAAGGGAAGCAGACTTGGCCCAATGGATAGGGCGTCCACCTACCACATGGGAGGTCCACGGTTCAAACCCCGGGCCTCCTTGACCCATGTGGAGCTGGCCCATGTGCAGTGCTGGTGCGTGCAAGGAGTGTGCTGCCATGCAAGGGTGTCCCCCACATAGGGGAGCCCCACATGCAAGGAGTGCGCCCTGTGAGGAGAGCCGCCCAGTGTGAAAGAAAGTGTAGCCTGCCTGGGAATGGCACCGCACACATGGAGAGCTGACACAACAGGATGAAGCAACAAAAAGAGACACAGAGTCCTGTGCCACTGATAAGGATAGAAGCAGTCACAGAAGAATACACAGCAAGTGGACACAGAGAGCAGACAACTGTGGAGGAGGGGAAAGGGAAAGAAATAAACAAAAAATAAGTCTTAAAAAAATTGTTCAAAGTGATAATTAAGAATTAAATAACTGGAAATAAATAGCATATTCCTAGATGGAAAGACTTAATGTCATATAAATGGTATCCTTTGCCAAATAAATATATAAATTTAATATATGACTTCAAATCACAGTACCAGTGCTTTTGTTGTTTTTGTTGTTATTGTTGTTGTTTTACTGAAAATTCAATTCAGTGATTCTAAAGTTCATACAAATTAATTCCTCAGAATTTCCCAGTGATATCACAGAGAGTTTTAAGAATAAAAGTTTTATGAAAATTATACAGAGAAAACCATGTGTGGGTGAGCATTTTTGCATAGTCCAAAGTGGTACAGTAGACCAAATTCTAATGACCATGTGCTCTAACAGCCAGTGCCATGTTTTTGCTGCAGAATGTTATTTTGGTTTCAATAAATCAACATCATTTATCAGTTTAAATACCTACTTAAAATATTAGTTTTAAATGTTTATTGTATTTATCAGTGAATTTCTTTTGTTTTCATAATTGTAAATGAGTTAAGTAAATAATTTATTCCAAATTTATCTGTGTAATTAACTATGTAAAGTATATTCAGAAATAATTGTCAACAGTGGGAGTGCTTGGGAATTTTTTTCCCCTTTAAAAGTGGTTTATACATTACTTAGATTTGTGTAACACTTTATTAGAAAGTAATCCTAAGTTTTGAACAAAAATGTCTCTCTATTATTGGCTGACTATCATGTATCTATCACTTTTCCAAGCACTGGGCATACTAGAATGCCTATAACAGACCTATCTTGTATTTATATAGAGTTTATATTCAATTGGGGGTAAGCTAATACCTATGTAAACAAATATATAGATAAGGTATCAGCATTAAGTGCCATGAAGAAAATAAAACAGGCTAGTGAGTCAGAGGAGGACTGCATAGGAGGTACAACTTTAGGTCAATGGACAGGGAAATGATGACATATGAAGCCTAAGTTATGAGATAGGGTCAGCCAGGCAATGATTTGGAAGAATAGTTTCCAGGAAGCTGGAAGAAAATCTGGGGCAATCACCCTGAGGTAGGAAGAATTTTGATATATTTGAAGAATAGTAAGAAGGAGAGTAAGCATGGAGTCTAGTGTACCAGGTGTGGTGGTGGTATAGCAGGAGATTAGAGAAGATGATGGGCCATGTAGGGCACAGTAGAAGGGGATGATTTTATTATAAGTACAATAGAAAACCATTGGAGTATATTCATCTTGTAAATAATCTGATTTACAATTTTAAAAAGACTACCATAGTTGCTATAAGGAGACTGGATTTTACAGGAAGAGGGTGAGTATAGAAGTAGGGAGACATTTGGAGGCATACATAGCATGGCAGTAATACAGGTTTAGAATAAACTTTTACATGGAGAAAAGCAGGTAGATAAGGATATATTTTGTGGTAGAGTAAAAACAACTTGCTGACATATTGAATGTGACTGTGGGATGAATATTTTGCCTCAGTAACTGTGTATATGGAAGTGCCATTTATTGATGAAAAGGGCTGAGGGAAGAATAAGTTTATTGCTGGTTTGTTTTGATTTTCTTTCCCCCAGTGGGATAAAATAGACTTCTTTTCACCATAAATACCTATTGGCACTATTCAAAAAAGCAAAAATCATTTATCCATCAAAGTCCCTTTGACATTAATTATTTTGATTGCTAGGAATTCTGTTTGCCAAAGTCGATCAGCACCATGATTTTAGGTCTTTTCAACCATCCAGGTTGTTCTTCTCTGGATGGTTCCCCATGCCCTGATCTGTTTATTATTTCCGTTTGATTTTTAAACAATGTTATAGACAAATAATTGACCTACAATAAGATCCATCTATTTAAACTGTGCAATTTGGTGAGTTTTGACCTATCTCTACACCCAACATAAAGAGAACAAACATTTCGAACACTCCCCTAAGTTTCTTCGTGCCCCTTTGTGATCAATTTCTCTTCATTCTCATCCTCAGGCAACCACTGGTCTGCTGTCTATTATTATTATATTAGTCAAGGTTCTCTAGGGAAACGGGACCAACAGAAGATATTTGTAAATAGAGATTTCATAAAATTGTCTCACATAACTATTGGAATGCCTAAGTCCAAATTCTGTAGGCCTGGCTACAAGCCATGGACTCTGATGAAGGTCCTCAATGAGTTCCCCAGGAGATGCTGGCAGTCTGAAGTAGAGATGGGGATTCTCTCTCTGAATGCTGAAATCACTTCTTTTAAGGCCTTCAACGGATTGGATGAGACATCACTCATTGCTGATGGTATTCTCCTCAGATGAGTGTAGATGTATTCAGCCATATATATGCAATCAATTAACTGATGATTAAATCTATGAAATGCCCGTGTATTACAATTAATACACTGTATTAAAAAAGCATTAGGATGTAATTAAATTTGTTCTTCAAAAAAAGTATATTTTAATTGAATGCAACTGGGCACCATTATCTGGCCAAGATAACACATTAGCCTAACCATCACAACTAGGGATTATTTTGTATCTTCTAAAATGTTGTGTAAATGGAAATTACATACTATGAATTATTTTTGGTCAGTCTTCCTTCATTTAATATAATGAATTATTTATTCATCCATATTGTTACATGCATCAATGCTTGGTCATTTTTATTTCTGGTTAGAATGCCATTATACGGATATACTGAAATTTGTTTGTCCATTCATCTGTTGACAGACATTTGGGTTGCTTCCAAGTTTTGGCTATTACAAAAAAAGTTCTTAAAACTAGTATGAAAATTCATGTGCACATCTTTTTGTGGACATATATTTTCATTTATCATGGGTGATACCCAGGAATGGAATGGCTGGTGTATCAGCAGTGTTCTCTAGAGAAACAGAACCAATAGGATGTATGTGTGCGTGTATGTGTGTTTGTGTGTGTATATGGGTTATTGTGTATATAAGTTGTACTATTTTATATTCCTACCAGCAGTGTATGAAATTTTCAGCTGTTTTACATCCTTACCAATACTTGGCTTGGGCAGAGATATTTTTTTAAAAGTTTGGTTTTACCCACTGAACACATATTCCATGTGCATTCCAAGAAACAGGAATTCATAAGACAGTTTGTTGTTAGACTGGTCTACATGTGCTGAGTGCTTTGCTAGGGACTCATCCTTCTTCATCTAAGGCACTATATGGCTTTGAATGTGGCCTTAGTAAAATGGAGTTGAGTTCTTAGCACTCACAGCATGCTGTTTAACCACATTTAACTTACTGTCCAATAAAATTCCTATTCTTTTATATTTTTGCTGAAGAGACATATATTTTTATTCTCAATTTGGGCAGTGTATTTCATGAACCTATTTTATTTAACATACTTCAAAAGAGAATCTGTGATGGCTTACCTGAAAGTCCCAAATACATTAAAACAAGTAAATTAAGCATAAGGAGATCAGAACCAAATAAGCATACTGATAGAAAACCTATATTAAGGGAAGCTGATGAAAAATGGATTTCTTGGTAGCCTAACTCAAAATGGATATGAGAGGTTATAAAGCTCTTTTTAACCAATATAAGAAAGCATGCTAAATTATGTGCAAAGTCAAAACTCCCTAATTCAACTTTCAGTAGGAAAAACCAAGGCCAGGGAAGAAAATAACTCCCTGACTAGTTCTAAAAAATCTGTGTTTTTTTTCATAAAACAGATCCAGAGATCTCTCTCATAATGAAGAAAAGGAGTTTTGGTCTCATAGGCAGTGGCCTAATCTATCAATTCATGCATACATTATTCCTTTAGTTACTAGTAAAATCTTTTGGGTCTTACCACCAATGAACACCAACCTAAAGATTTCTGAGGCCAGAAAATAGTTTCCAAGTATTCTTTTGAATCCTTTTTACTTTTTCTTTTTATCATTGCTGAATATAATGGCTAAGGTTTGTTTTTTTCTAATTACCCTTCACACTAGCCTCTACTTCATCCAGTCACTACTTTTTTGTGGTTTTGGTGGTTTGTTCTGTATCAACATCAAGGCCTCCATTTCCTTAAATTTTCACTCATAAACTATGAGTAGTTATGGCCTTTTAAAATACTTCTAAATCATATTAAAGATCCATGCAAAATGTGACCTTACAAAAGTCTTAGTTATTCTTTGGGTATATCTGTGTGTGGAAGCCAACCTGCCACAGAGTTTGGTTCCTGTGAGACAAGTTAGTTTTGGTTTAGTTTTGGTCCATTCACCCAGCTGCAGTTCCTTATAAAACTTAATTTGGTAAGATAGCCAGATTTCTTCGTGACTATTTTAAGAAACCTTTCTACAATATATTTTGTCTTTAAGAAGAGGGTGGCTTCTGGGCAGAATTGCACTGCAATTCTGGTATGTAATGACTGTGTGATCCTCAGTGACTTTTGTTTTCTTCGATGAGCCTCAGTTTTTTTATTGGTTAATTGGGACGATGATAATATCAACCACCTCTTAGGGTTGTTGCAAAAATTAAATGAGTTAATATATAGAATAATGCCTAACACTTAGTGAATGCTATGCTGTTAGGAAATATATTTTAACATCAGGATTTTAATTCTTTCAAAATTTTCCTTCTCTCTTTTGCTTCTCTATTTCCCAAAAGCACTCATATAACTATTTATTTGATAGTTCATCATTGAATGTTAGAAAGTTCCTGTTATTGTATCAGAATGACTTTTCCCAATTAATATCCCATTTTACTGCTTTGAAACAGTTCAAATCACCCTGCTGAATGGTCTGAACAGAGAGTAACATTTAATCCATTCAAATTACAAAATGACATATAAGTCCACAAACTGAAAAAGTGTTCATGGCACTCTATCTCTCAGGACTTAGTCAATATACGTACTTTTCTAGTTGCTTTTATTATACCAATTACATTTCCTTTCCTTTCACTGCTCCTGATACAAACTCACAGGTATACATTCCTTTTTCTGGAAAATAAATCTTATAATTCCTTAAAAACGTTGTCTCCTGCTGAGCATGATGCTCATTTTAAAGTAACCAACCTGAAATATTTTCTGACATTTTATCAGGATCTATTAATATTTCTTTGCAATTCGAGTGTGTGGATGAACATGAAAATGGTGGTTTGGATTTTATGATAAAAATAAACATCTCAGAAACCCTTTCCTTATGTTTTATTCCTCCTTATATTACCATCATTACTACTGCTTCTTACCAAGAATACAGTCAACCTGTATATCATTAAAAAAATAATAATCTAGAGATAAAAAGTGAAAAAAAGCATTAGGATGTAATTAAATTTGTTCTTCAAAAAAAGTATATTTTAATCTGAATTTTATACTCTTTTTCTTTCTTTTTTTTTAAAGAGTAAAACTGAACACTAGCAAAGAATACCCCAGGTCCAATGATTCGCTAGAAGTCTACCAGGCCTCAGTGGAGAATCATACTCACAACTCTGGTTTATGACAGTGAAAGGATATAGAGCAAATCAACAAAGGGTAAAGGTGCAAGGGGCAAAATCTGGGAGAAATGAAGCTCAAGCTTCAAAGACCTCTTCTACAGGATTCACACAGGACACATTTAATTCTTACATCAATGAATAGTGACAACGCGTGTGAAATGTTGTTTACCGCAGAAGTATACCTGAGCCCAGACGTCCACGGTTCTTACTGAGAGCTGGCCACATAAGCACTTTCTACCTAACTCATCCCAAAATTCTGGAGTCTCAAATGTAAAGCAGGCATTCAGCATATACTATATATTTTATACAGTTTAGGCACAATGAGTCACTCTTAACATTTGGGGAAAATTTCATATCAGTGTAGGAAACTGATACACATTCCAAGTACTTAATGCCGGGCCCGTGTAGGCCTTCCTAAGGATAGTCATTTCAGGCCTGCTATATTAATGTTTTTCTTTATATTAGCAAAATCCTTCATTTTATAAATCCTTATCTTAAAATTGTGTTTTGATGATAACCATTATGCAACAGTCTTAGGTCTGAGGAGAGGAATATAGATTTTATATTGCAGGTATTTAATAGAAATTAATCTAATCCATGTTCCTGAGAAAAAATAGGGCCATGATTTTCTCCCTTTAATACTTTATGAAAAGAGTGATCTTTTTCACCAGTCCTCTCAGGGTTTATGCAAAGAAAAGAAAGGAAAATAAAATGTATGTTTTGGACATAAAAAGGCAACAATGGGACATGTAGGGTGCCAGCCTGAGGTTGTGATGTTTTCGTTCTCATTAATAGGAGGCAGGGCACAGAATTCTGCCAGAAGAGACAATAAAGTAAGGAGAGAGATGAGAGGTTGGAGGGATGATGCTGGTGTTCACTAATGAGGAGTTAGGGCTGCTGGAAATACCAGAGCCAAAGACACAAAACCCAAAGATTTGAAAACCAAAGCCATAAAACAAAAAGCAAAACTAATCAGTTTGAAAGATGGACCCAGGGAGTTCTTGGATTGTCAAACAGAGTTTCAGTACTCTGGAAGCCAGTTTAAGAGTGTATATTCTCTATCCTTCCTTGGGTAAATAACTAAAATATATCTAAGAAAAAGACATTCAATCACACACATACACAAAGTCAATTATAGCAGACAGTACTTAAAATATACATATTTTTAGATACTTAATAGTTAGTGGGGTTTAAAAAATATACTTGGACTTGAAAATATTCACAAATGTCAATGGCAACAGATGAGGAAGCTAAACAATACATGCACATCTTTGCTTAATTATTTTTCTTTTAACTTTCTTTTTTTTCTTTATTTTTAAAGGAGCTTTAGATTGCATAAATGTTACATTGAAAATATAGGCGGTTCCCATATACTTCACCACCTCCCCCTCCCACAATTTTCCTCACTAATGACATCTTTCTTTAGTATGGTACATTTGTTAAAATTGTTGAACACATATTGAAGCACTGCTGCTAAGCATAGTCTGTTTACATTATGGTTTACACGTTGCAGTGCACAATTTTATAGGTTTTGACAAAATGTATAACAGCTTGTGTCCATCATTGCAATATCATGCAGAACAATTCCAGTGTCCCCAAAATGCCCTATGTTTCACCTATTCTTTCCTCTTCCTCCCCCCCAGAACCTCTGGTGATGACTATCTTTATATCAGTGTTTAAGTTCTTCCATTGCTAGAATAATAATAGGGCTACTTTAGTCCATAGTTGCATTACCCCCTTAGGTTTGTTCATTCCTCAAGATATTAAGATGGTGATGCCCACTCTTTCTGATTGAAAGGGAGCTTAGATCCCATGGGGGCAGATGGATGGAACTACCTTGCTTGCAGTTATAGATGCTCCTTGTTTTTTGGGATGGGCATTGTCTATCATCCTTTTGTTAGATGTCCTGGGCGAGTCTGATAAAATGGAGAGTAGGTGTTTGCTGCAGCTCTGCTGAGATTCAGGGCTCAGCCAGTGTGTGGGCAGCCAGAAGATTTAAGTTTCTGGAACGTATATTTAATGGGTACATTGCTAATTATAGGTTCAAATAAATGGAGGCAGAAGAACCATGTGTTGGAAAATTATTTTATGTATCAGTCTATCTCTGATGCATTGGGGAGATAGGTTATTATATATTCCAAGGTAAGGCCCACTGACAGGGTGCCAATTTCCTGGGGTTGTCTGCCCAGCCTATAGTGTCTATTCTGTAGCCTCACCAACATTTGGTGTGATCAGTCTTTTTAATTTTAGCCATTCTAGTAGGTTTTTAAATTGTATTCAGCTCCATAATAATATTGGTGTTTGATAATTTTACATATGTCTGTTGGCCATACTTCTCATGTGAAGTATCTATTCAAATTGTTTACATGCTTTTATTGTTTCAATTTGTTCCTTTGTTATTGTTTTGAATATTCTTCATGCAAGTTTTTTGTATTGTGAGTATATTCTCCCAATTTGTGGCATACCTGTTTGAATTATTCAACCAAAGGGGTGCTGATGCAAAATAATAGAAATTAGTTGGTTTTTATAAAGGGTATTTATTTGGGGTAGGAGCTTACAGATACCAGGCCATAGCACAAGTTACTTCCCTCACCAAAGTCTATTTTCATGTGTTAGAGCAAGATGGCTGCCAATGTCTGCGAGGGTTCAGGCTTCCTGCATTCCTCTGCGCTCAGTTCCTGTTTTCTCCACAAGGATGGTTGTAGACTATCAGGCGAATGACTGTTTCTCTCATTGGGGCTCCAGCTTCAGCATCAAACTCCAACATCAAAACTCCAACATTAAAAACACTCAACTCTGTCCTTTGCCATATCTTTTATCTGAGGGTCCCTACCCACCAAGGGGTAGGTACTCAATGCCCTACTGACACTTTACTTAATCAAGTAAACCTCTGAATCCAATATAATCTCATATGCCCAGAGGAAAATACCAGTTTACAAACATAATCCAATATTTCATTTTGGAATTCATCAATAATATCAAATTGCTATACTGTTCGTATTTTATTAAGTATATTTTATGAGCTGTCTAATTTGCCTTTTTTTTCTTTTGTGGTTAGTAAGTTCTGTGTCATGTTGAAAAAATCTTTGCCTTCTCCAAGATTGTAAAGATATTATCCTATACTTTGTTTGAAAAACTTTCTTCTTCTGGGTTTTACATTTATGATATATCTCAAACTAATTTTTGGCCTACTGTAGGTAAGGAATTATTGAGCTCCATTTTTATATGGTTATCCACGTTAGTCCAACACCATTTATTGAAGACTTGCCATTTCCTGTTAATTTGCTCTGGAGATTTGTAAAAAAATAAAACAAAAAATTTCCACTTAGCATTTCATGTTCCTACAGCAGGTCTCTGCCTATTAGCATACCTAATGCACAAGTTCCATGTGTTTGTAACTTCACTCCATAATGTTTCCTTTAAGACTGACTTCAGACACTTGTTTTTATCAAGTAACTTTGACTTCACTCAGGGTAGAGAGGCAGTCTGGAGATGTGT
This sequence comes from Dasypus novemcinctus, assembly GCF_030445035.2. Classification (NCBI taxonomy): domain Eukaryota; kingdom Metazoa; phylum Chordata; class Mammalia; order Cingulata; family Dasypodidae; genus Dasypus; species Dasypus novemcinctus. The sequence goes on along the minus strand of NC_080678.1, from coordinate 75,798,185 downwards.
CATAGAACCAAGTAAACTGCAGCCACATAAGGGGAAATTCTGTGTTTGAAACTTAAAATATATGTCCCAACCACCAGGATCTGGGAATAAAAGCTATGGAGGGAGTTTCCTTTTTCTTACTGAGGAAACTAGGAAACCTAGGGACATTTGTGTAAGCTGGGGATTCTTTAAAAAAAAAAAATATATATATATATATATTTTTTTTAAAGATACTTTGATTATACAAAATGTTACACAAAAAATATAAGGGATTCCCATATGCCCCACTCCCTACCTCCCACCCTTCCCCACATTAACAACTTCTTTCATTAGTGTGGTATATTTATTGCAATTGATGAACAAATCTGGAGCATTGTCACTCAGCATGGATTATAGTTTACATTGTAGTTTAAACGCTTTCCCACTCAACTCTGTTGGTTATGGCAGGATATATAATGGCCTGATCTGTCATTACAATGACATTCAGGACAATTCCAAGACCCAAAAATGCCCAAACTTGGGAATTCTTAATAGCCAACGTACATGCCCAGGGCAAGATGAATGCTCAGAAAGACTGAGAAGAATCTAACTGTTCATCATGTACTGACCTATAGTTTAAGTATAAACTAGAGTAATTGTTAGAAATAGAGCCTCAACACAATATAGCCTTCAACAATAAAAAAATAATATATCCATCCAAAGTATGCTTTATTAATATGTATCAATAAAATTGATTAAAAAAATACATAAAAAAGGCAGTCTAGTAAACCCTGAAGAAAAGAGGAGAATCTGACTTCCAGATTTAACACAACAAATTATTCAGATGTCCTCATTTCAACAAAAAATTACAATGTAAACAAATAAACAGAAAAAGAGGGCCCATTCAAAAATAAAGTGACAGAAACCATCCATGAGGAAGCACAGGCATTGGAGTTACTAATTACAGATGTTAAGTCAACTCTCTTAAATAAGTGCAATGAATGAAAGAAAAACAGGACAATGAAATAAAGGATATCAGGAAAGTGATAGTTGAGCAAAAGCGAAAATTAGAAAAAATTTAAAAGTAGCCAAACAGAAAATGTGGAGATGAAAAACACAATAAAAGATATAAAAATTTACTGAAAGGAGTTCAACAGCTGCTTGAATATGCATAAGAAAGAATCAGCAAATTTGAGTGTAGTATAGTTGAATGTATTCATTGTGAGGAGCCGAAAGAAAACTGAATGAAAAAAGTCAGAAAAACCTAGGTTACCCTTGGAACACCATGAAGTATATTAATAAACACAGGATGGGCTCCCTGAAGATAAAGAGATAGAGAAAGTGACAGAAATGTGAAGAAATGATGGCCAAAATTATCTCAAATTTTTGTAAAGTCATGAATGTACACATTCAAGAAACTCAATGAACTCCAAATTTGGTAAATTCAAAGAGAGCCACACTGAGACGCATTACAGTCAATCTGTTGAAGGCCAAAGACAAAGGGAATCCTCAAAGCAGCAAGAGAGAAGTGAATCATCATGTACAACAGTTCTTCAATAAAATACTATCTACAAGAGACTCACCTTAGACCCCAAACCATAAATAATAAAAAGTGAAAGAATGGAAAAAATATTTAGTGTAAATACCAAAAGAAATCAGAGGTGGCTATGCTAATATCACACAAAATAGATTTTATGTCAAAAAAAGTTTACTAGAGATAAGGAAAAACGTTATATATTAATAAATGGGCCAATCTATTAAGAATATATTACAATTATAAACATATATGCACCTAATAGCAGAGCCCAAAATACATAAACTTTGACAGAAATGAAGGCAGAAATAGACCATTCCATGATTGTTGTTGAAGGTTTCAATATACCACTTTTGATCATGTATAGGGGATCTTAATAGAAAAGCAATAAAGAAACAGAGAATTTGAACAATGATGTAAACCACCTAAAGTTAACAAGCATATATAGAAATATATAGAACACTTCACCCAAGAAGAGCAGACCAGATATTCTTCTCAAGCACACACGGATCATTATCCAGAATAGGCCATATTTTAGGTCACAAAATTACTCTTAAAAATTTTTTTTAAATAAAAATAATACAAAGCATGTTATTCAACAATGAAATGAAACTAGAAATCAATAACAGAAGGAAAACAGGAAAATTCATAAATATATGGAAATTAAACTATGTATTTTTAAACAACCTGTGGGTCAAGGAAAAAAAACACAATAGAAGTTGGAAAATTCTTAGGAACAAGTTAAAACAAAAACACAACATCCCCAAATTTATCAAATGCATCTAAGTCAGGGCTCAGAGGAAACTTAATAATTGTAAATGCCTACATTATAAACGAACAAAGATCTCAAATCTATAAGCTAACTTTACAGCTAGAGGATCTAAAAAAACAAAAGCAAACTAAACCTAAAGTTAGTAGATGGAAGGAAATAATAAAGATTAGAGCCTATATAAATGAAATAGATAATTGAAAAACCAATAAGAGAATAAATGAAGCCAAAAATTGATCTGTGAAAAGACCCATAAAATTGACAAAACTTTAGCTAGATTAACAAAAAAAGAGAGTGAAGATATAAATAACTAAAATAAAAATTAATGAGGTGGCCATTACTACTGACCTTGCAGAGATTAAAAGAATTATTAGAGAATATTATGTACAAAAAAATCAGATACTATATATGAAATGGACAAATTCCTAGAAACATACAATTTACCTAAATTGACTCAAGAAGAAGTAGAATATCTCACAAGAAGAAATAGAATATCTCAAAAGAAAAGAGATTGAATTAGCAACCAAAATTTCCCAAAAATGCAAATCCCAGGACCAGATGGCTTCACTGGTGAATTCAAGGAAGAATAGGGGAAACGGACTTGGCCCAGTGGTTAGGGCGTCCGTCTACCACATGGGAGGTCCGCAGTTCAAACCCCGGGCCTCCTTGACCCGTGTGGAGCTGGCCCATGCGCAGTGCTGATGTGCACAAGGAGTGCCCTGCATGCAGGGGTGTCCCCCGCGTAGGGGATACCCACGCGCAAGGAGTGCACCCATAAGGAGAGCCGCCCAGCACAAAAGAAAGTGCAGCCTGCCCAGGAATGGTGCCGCCCACACTTCCCTCATCAGCGGACAAAGAAACAAGATGCAGCAAAGACACAGAGAACAGACAACGGGGGGGGGGATAAATAAATAAATTTAAGATGAGGCAATTCTTCCTACCTCATTCTATGAGGCCTGCATTGCCTGATATCAAAGTCAGATAAAGACATCACAAGAAAAGAATATTATAGGCCAATTTCCCTTATATTATGAAATTGAGGAGTGGATGTAGCTCAAGTGGTTTAGCTCCTGTTTCATATGTGTGAGGTCCTGGGTTCAATCCACAGTATCTCCTAAAATAAATAAATAAATAAAAATAAAAGCAAACTGAATTCAACAGTATAGTAAAAGGATTGCACATGAAGATCATGTGAACTTTATCCAGGAATGCAAGAATGGTTCAACATAAGAAAAATCAATATATACTGTATTGATTAGAATGAAGGAAAAAAAATCAAATGATCATCTCATTTGAGGCAGAAAATGAATTTGACGTAATCCAAAAACATTTCATAATAAGTAGACTTGGGAAAGTAAGAATGAAGGCAACTTCCTCAACATGATAAGGGGCACATATGAAATACCCACAGCAAACATATTTCTTATTGGTGAAAGAGATAATGCCTTCTCCCTAAGTCAGGAACAAGACAAAACAAAGGTGCCCACTTTCATCACTGTTACTTAACATTGTACAGGAAGTCTTTGCTTGAGTTATTAAGTAAGACAAAATTAATCCAGATTGGAAAGAAAGAAGTGAAGTAACCTCTATTCACAGATGCCTTGAACCTATATTTAGAAAATCCTAAGCAATTCACAAAAATATTAGAATTAATAAAAGAATCAGCAAAGTTGCAGGATACAAAACAAAATGAAAAAAAAAATAAACAATTGTGTGTACTAGCAATGAATAACCAAAATTAAGAAATTCCATTTGCAATAGCCATTATTATTAAAATGAATAAAGTACTTAGGAATACATTTAACAAAGGAAGTTAAGGATGTGTAGCAGTAATCAAAACATTGTGCTGGCTTAAAAGTAGACATACAGACCAATGGAATAGAATGGAGAGTTAGGAAGTAAAACCATACATCTATAGCCAAGTAATTTTTCACAAGGGTGCCAAGTACTATTGTGGAAAGAATGGTCTTTCAACAAATGCCACTGAGAAAAATTAATACCCACTTGCAAAAAAATGAAGTTGGACCCTTACATCACACTGTGTACAAAAATTAACTCTAAAATGGACATAAACATAAAAGCTAATGTCAGAGAATTCTTAGAGGAAAAGATAGGGGGAAAACTTCATAACTTGAGATTTGATAGTGATTTCTTAGATATGACACCAAAAGCACAAGTAACAACAACAACAACAAAATGAGCTTCATACACACACACAAAAAAAGGATACCAAAAAAATGAACTGAATCAAAAGTAAGACATTCACACATTAGAAGGACACTATTAAGTAAAAAGGCAGCTTATAGAATTGGAGAAAATAATTGCTAGGTATATATCTGATAAGTGTTTGATACACAGAATATATAAAGAGTTAAGATAAGCCAAAAACAAAAAGACAATCTAATTTTAAAATGGGCCAAGTAATTGAATAGATGTTTTTCCAAAGAATATATATATATATACGACCTGTAGAAACATGAAAAGATGCTCAACATCACTGATCATCAGGGGAATGCAAATCAAAACTAAAATGAGATATCACTTTATACACACACTTAGATGGCTATTATTTTCAAAATGGAAAGTAAGAAGCAGAGAAATTGGAATGCTTATATGTTGTTGGTGGCATTGAAAAATGATGCAGGCACTGTGGAAATTAGTTTGATCATTCCTCAGAAAGTTGAACGCAGAATTAATATATTACCCAGAAAATCCACATCTTGATATATACCCAAAGAATTGAAAGTAGACACTCAAACAGATACTTGTGCACCAAAGTTTATAGCCATATTATTCACAATATTCAAAATGCAGAAGCAACCCAAGTGTCTATAAACCAAGGAACGGATAAACAAAATGTGCTATACACATAATGGAAAATTATTCATCCATAAAAAAGAATAAATGTGATGCATGCTATCACATGCATGGAACTTGAAGTCATCATGTAAGAAAATGAGGCAGAAATGAACAGACAAATATTGTATGGCTCCACTTATATAAAATATGTAGAATGTACAAATTTCATAGAGATGGAAAGTGGATTATCAGTTACCAGGTACTGGCAGGATGGAGGAGCAAGATGCAGCAGGGTGCACAGCAATGGGGAATCATTGCTTAATGGTATAGAATTCTGTTTAGAGCATTGAAAGGTTTTGATAATGTATGGTGGTGATTGTAGCACAATATTGTGCATGTAATAAATACCATTGAATTGTATATTTGAAAGGTGGTTGAAATGGAAAATTTTATGTGTGTATGTCACCACAATACAGAAATATCCCTATTTAGTTAGTTTTCATCCAAAGATTAGTTCTTGAATTTATTTCACAATTCTGCAGTTTTAAATTTTAAAATATTACAGTATTTTATCAAATCTAGGGACTATGGTTAGTAGGATGTATTATAAAGAAAATGATACACTGACAAACTATTAAGCAGTAGCTTTATTATCACTTATGCTTTTTATTTTATATTTACTGAAAGGGAATTTTTAAGTAATTTATAATTTTTTGCCATATATCATTATTGTATATACATCAAAAAGTAAAATATAAGGAAAATATATGAGTTAAAGTCTTCCTAAAGTTCTTTACAATGAGTCTTATTGTCCTAAAGCCATTTTTGAGTCAGAGCCATTGGTATATGTATTTTCCACCCAATATTTTGCTTTATGCCACCAAAAATATTGGTGATGCAGCATTACTTGTTCAGTATTTTTATAGTGTGTATCAGCTAGCAATGAATTCCCCCAGCTTTTGTATATCTGAGGAAGCATTTCTCCTTTTATTTTTTTAAAACAATTTATTTAAGTATATCATTCATACATGAACATATGTAAACAGTAAGTGTATAGTAAAAGTTGTGAATTTACAAAACAAACATGCATAATATCATATAGGGCTCCCATACATCATCGCACCACCAATACCTTGCATTGTTGTGAAACATTTGTAACACATAATGAAAGAGCATTGTCAAAGTACTAGTGTCTTACATTTGGTGTAATTTCCCCCAACCCACCCTATTATCTTTTTGTTCATATACCATACAGTTTATCTAAAATGAACAATCAGTGATATTTGGTATAATCAGTTAGTTGCACATTCATCACTTCAATCACTGTTAGAGCATTTTCATTACTCAAAAAAAGAAAAGAAAAGAAAAATAACAAAAAACAAACCACTACCATACCAATATGTTAGCACCACTAATTATAAATCCTTTGATGTGCTTTAACCATTTCTATTCATTTCCAAACAATTTCAATTGTTTACCAATTCTGCACAAATTAAACCTCAGCTTTCCATTCTCTAACCACATTCTTTTCTCTAGTAACTTATATTCTAGCTCTTAACTTAATGAGTTTGCTCATTATATTTAGTTCATAATGGTCAAATTTTGCAATATTTGTCCTTTTGTGACTGACTTGCTTCACTCAGCATAATGTCCTGCAGGTTCATCTACGTTGTCAAGTGCTTCATGACTTCATTTCTTCTTACAACTGAATAGTATTCCATCGTGTATGTATGCCACAGTTTGTTTATCCATTCATCAATTGATGGACATCTGGGTTGTTTCCATCTTTTGGCAATCATGAATAATGTCACTTTGAACATCGGTGTGCAGATGTTTTCTTGTGTCACTGCTTTCAGTTCTTCGTGTATACTTAGTACCAATATTGTCAGGTCACATGGTAGATCTATTTCTAACTTCCTTAGGAACCACCAAACACAGTGGCTGTACTGTTCTGTGTGCCCACCAGCAGGGAATAAGCATTGCTATCTCTCTACATTCTCTCCAACACTTGTAGTTTTCTGTTTTGTTAATAGTGACTGTTCTAGCAGGTGTGAAATGATATCTCATTGTAGCTTTGATTTGCATTTACATAATAGCCAATGACATTGAACATTTTTCATATCTTTTTTTCACCATTTGTATTTCTTCTTTGGAAAAATGTCTATTCAGGTCTTTTGCCCACTTTATAATCTGGTCAATTGTCTTTTTATTGTTGAGTTGTCAGATCTTTTTTTATATATCATAGATATATATCTCTTTATATATCATGAATGTTAGACTCTTGTCAGATGCATGATTTCCAAATATTTTCTCCTTTCGAGTAGGCTGCCTTTTAACTGTCTTCACCAAGTCTTTTGAGGGGCAGAAGTGTTTAATTCTGAGGAGGTTCCACTTATCTATTTTTTTCTTTTGTTGCTCATGCTTTCTGTAAAGTTTAAAAGACCCCCCCCCCCCACCTACTACAAATTCCTGTATATGTTTCTCTGCATTATCTTCTAGGATATCTTTTGGTTGTGGATATCTTGTTCTCCCAGTACCATTTGTTGAAGAAACTATTCTGTCCCAGGGAAGTGGACTTGGTAGGGTTATTAAAAATCATTTGACCATAGAGGTGTGGATCTATTTCTGAACTTCAGTTCGATTCTATTGATCAATGTGTCTATCTTTATGCTAATACCATGCTGCTTTGACCACTGTAGCTTTATAATACACTTCAAGGTCAAGAAGCATGAGTCTTCCAACTTGACTCTTCATTTTTGGGATGTTTTTGGCTATTTGAGTCCCTTTTCCCTTCCAAATAAATATGGTAATTGGCTTTTCTATTTCTGTAAAGCAGACTGTTGGAATTTTGATTGGTATTGCATTGAATCTATAAATCAATTTGGGTAGAACTGACATCTTCATGATGTTTAGTCTACAATCCATGAACGTGGAAGGTCTGTCCATTTGTTTAGGTTTTTTAAAATTTCTTTTAACAATGTTTTGTAGTTTTCTAAAATCAGATCCTTTGCATTCCTGGTTAAACTAATTCCTAGATATTTGAGTCTTTTTGTTGCTATTATACATGGAATTTTTTTTTTATGTCATCCTCAGCTCATTCATTACTAATGTATAGGAACACTACTGATTTTTGCATATCGATCTTGTATCCTGCCATTTTGCTGAACTCATTTATTAGCTCTACTAGCTTTGGTTTAGATATTTCAGGATTTTCTAAATATAGGATTATGTCATCTGTGAATAGTGAGATTTTACTTTCTCTTTTCCAATTTGGATGCCTTTTTTTTTCTTGCCTAGTTCCTCTAGCTAGAACTTCCAACACAATGTTGAATAATAATGGTGACCGTGGGCATCCTTGTCTTGTTCCTGATCTTAGAGGGAAAGCGTTCAACTTCTCCTCATTGAGTACAAGGTTGGCTGTGGGATTTTCATATATGCACTTTATTATGTTGAAGAACTTTCCTTCTATGCCTATTTTTAAAAAATTGTTTTTATCAAGAATGCTGGATTTTGTCAAATGCCTTTTCTGCATCAGTTGAGATGATCATGTATTTTTTTTTCACTTCAATTTGTTAATGTATGTTAATTGATTTTCTTATGTTGAACCAACCTTGCATACCAGGAATAAAACCCACTTGAAAGTGTTGTATCAGTGAGTGTTTTGTTGAGAATTTTTGCATTGATGTTCATTAAAGAGATTGGTCTTTAATTTTCTTTTATTGTGATATCTTTATCTGGCTTTGGTATTAGGATGATGTTAGCTTCATAAAATATATTGGGTATTTTTCCCCACTCTTCAGTTTTTTTGGGGAAAGAGTTTAAACAGAATTGGTGTTAATTCCCCTTGAAATGTTTGGTAGAATTCACCTGTGAAGCCATCTGGTCTTGGACTTTTCTTTGTTGGAAGATTTTTAATGACTGATTCAGTCTTTTTGCTTGTTGATTAGTTTGGTGAGTTCCTGTATTTCTTGTAGAGACAATTTAGGTTCTTTGTGTTTTTCTATTTTGTATTTGTTCATTTCATCTAGGTTGTCTAATTTGTTGATATCTCTTTTATTTTGAAGGATATGTTATTAGGGTGTTAAACTTTAGGCTGGCAGGTTTAATTTTATTATTATTTTTCTTTAATTTCCTTATGATATCATTTAATTGTCATCTGTTTTGATTGCTTCTGTTTACCTGAAGGTAATGCATCTTTCCTCTCTGCCTGCTTTTAAGATGCTTTAGAGAATGTGACCTATTATGTGCTTAGTTCTGTGTTTTTTGTTTTTTTCCCTTGCATTTACCCTGATTGGGATTCACTGAGATTCTTGAATAGTTAGCCTTATTATTTCAGATTTGGTAATTCCTCTGCCATTATCTTTTCCAAATATTGCCTCAGTCTCATTCTCTCCAAAATCTCCTTTTGGGACTCCAAATAAATATGTTACTAGATCTTTGTGTCCCATATCACTCTTATGCTTATTCTCCAAATCTACCCAGTGCTTCAATTTGGATATTTTGTTTTGCCTTTTTGTTTAAATTTACTAGTCCCTTATTCTTCTATGTCACATCTGTTGTTAATAATACCTGATGAGTTCCTAACTATACATATAGTATTTTTTTTCATTCTAACATGTCATAAGATACTTCTTTATAGATTCTAATTTTCTGAATATTTCATCTTTCATACATTTTGTCTCTTCCTCCTTTTGATTATTATATTAATCATAGGTATTTTTAAGTCCTTATCTGATAACTCCTTTATTTGGAAAATCACTGGGTCTATTTATATTGGCTACTTTATCACTTAGTTACATTTTCTGTGTCTTCACATACCTCATTATTATTATTTTTTTAATTATAGGCTCTCCATTGTAGATGATATAATGTAGAGACTCTAAATTATTTTAATATTACTTTTAAGAGTATTTTTTTGTTCTGACAATATCAGATCATATTGATTTTGTCAAGGATTGATTTAGGTTCCCTTTGTGATTTTTATACCTTCAAATATTGTCCTTTTCCTTTTTACTCTATGAGTAAGGAGAAACCTTTTATGGCTTGGTATTTACCAAAAAACAGCATGTATGTATTGCTCTTAAAGTACACTCTATGTAGTTCTATGATGTTTGAATCCCTGTTCTGATATATAGATGCATGATCGATTAATGCCCATGGATCATGGAACAGTTATAGTTGTCTAGCAGGCTTTCATTTTATATGATTCAACAGATCTGAAATATATTTTAAGCTCTATTTTTGGCTTTCTGAAACTTTGAACAGATACTTTTTACAGGATAAAATACTACAATGATCAATTTGTACTGAAACCAGAATCTTTTCCTATCAACACTCCACATTTAGAAGTTTACCTGTTTGGACTTCAATTCCTAGAATACATTGTACCCAGCTCCTGACTTTTCTACCCAGTATTTTTTCAGTGTGGACTCTCATCATAGAAGTAGAAAGAGGTAGATATACTGATTTGAGTTGCTGGATAACACTTTGCCTATCTAAAACAGTTGTACCTGCAATTCTGCAATTTCCCAAATGTCCATTTTTTTTATACTTTAACAATTTTTTATATCCAAATACTACCTTTACTATTTTTTGCCATAATAATTTTCATGTGCTATAATACCTGGTTTATTGACATTATAAGTTTGAGTCATTTTAAATGAAATGATAAATATAAAATCACTTGGAAATTTTACATGTGCCAATAATTTTTATGTTAATCTCCAGCATAACTCAGTTTGTAGACTGAAGAAAGTATCAAACCATGACAATCCTGTCCCCATCTCTTCAAATCAAGCTGAAGTAAACTGAGGTCTAGGGCAAGGATGATCATAGAAACTTTAGTAAGAGCAGGCCCCAACATGGGTTTGGTTTTTCTCTCTTTCAAAAACAGCAAAATCATGCATATAGCTATTGACAATATTAATATGTATTATTGGCTTTAAGTCAAATTCAATGTCACAATGGCACTGATCTCCCAGGTCTATCTAGGGAAAAAATGTTATTGAGGAGGAACAAATGAAGGGAAATTGAATGGTTCTGGGTTACACTGCTGGAAAGTACTTAAAGGGTTTCTTTTATTTGGCCATTTATTCATGCACAATGGCTTTAGTATTTAAATGTGTTCTTTTTAATTGCTGAATCCACTGAGGCAGTGAACTGTATCTTTGTAGGGCTACTAGTACCAGGATTACTGCCCTGGGAACCATAATTTAAATACCATGTAGACATCCCCTAAATGCAAGTATTTTGCCACCATACAAGTGTTAGGGTAATATATTTAAATTATTTTCCAGCTTAAAGAAATATTTCTGATCTGAGAAATTGAGAATAAAAACAGAGAATAAGGAGAGAAAACCTAATCACTGGAGGCAGTATGGTGATCAACACATTGACTTTCTTGCCCTTGCTATTTAGTAGGCAATAACAAATTTACATGCTTTTCACTAATTCCAGTTGTTTTCATCTAGAAATGGTGTCAACAGGCTCTATACCTACAGAATAGTTATTACTCTTGTGTTTTAATAGTAGAACAAGAGGAAAAAGATAATCATGAATGATAATAACATATTGACAATGAAACTTTTTCAGAATATGTGAGACCTAGATTTAAACTAGGTTCAAATTGCTATCTTTTAAACTTGCATTGATATCTTGATTTTAATCCATGACACTTTCCCACCTTGTTCAAGTTAAGAATTTTTTTTTGCTTAAGGGCTGAAATTGAAGCATTTGATTGAAGTTTTGTGGCGTCTTTACTGTATTTTTTATTTTTTTTTACCACATTCCTTCTATGCCCTTCTAAACCTGCCATGATTTGGGTTTAATCAGGATTGTCAAGATCTTTTCTCTGACCAGGTAATTTGATTTTAAAAGCTGAGTGTTAAAATGTACTAGCCTTCAATTAAATAGAACCCTTGGCAGAAGGTGAGTGGGATAGTTTGATCTTCTGTGATTCAAAATTCCAAATTTGCTGTGCATTACTGTGTTTGTGACTAATCTTTCATGAGAGAAACCAAGCCTGATATAACTCCAGCAGGTCAAAGGTTAGGAATATGAATACAATACAAGGAATAAATAGAAATTTTTTTATGTAGTTGCAGAAATATTACTATACTGACACATCAACAGAATTGATATCATGTACCTATGTAATAGTTGTCTAAGTAACAGCTTAAAATCAAAGGGTGTTACAATAAAATTTTTAAAAATACTGTTAAGCATTTAAAATATTTTGATTTATAGTGTATCAGAAAGAATATGGATTCAAACACTAAAAATAATTATAATATATGTGACTCTATTTCCTCTTCTATGAAATGTAAATAGTATTATTCCACCTTAAAGAGTAGCTACTAATCTAGATAAAATACACAAAATATAGGACTGTTCCTGGTATATCACTGACACTGGATAATAAGGTAATCATTTGGATAAGTTTCTTTTAAGCTAAAAATCCTTGTAAACACCAATTTCTTGGTAGGAATTTCAGGATATAAAAGGCTATCCTGCTTAATTAAAATTTGACAGCCAACACTGGAAGATGGCAAGACCTCTCATTTAGCTCTATCATTAACCAACTGTTGAATTTTGGAAAGCTTAAACCTCAGTTTCCATGTTATAAAATGAAGTGATTTCTGTAAATATTACTAAGGTTCTTTTGTGTCCTATATTTTCTTGGCCAATGAAAAGCTATATATTTTTCAATGCTTTCAAAACAACATATTTCTTTTTACCCTTCACACTCCCATGAATTTCTAGAATAGATTATAATCTAAATAGAATGGCTTTTAGGCAAACTCTTGCCCAGAAATGAATGACTAGGCAATTTTTAGAAATTTGCTCTAGAATATTATAATTACTCCTGATAATATCTTCCATGATTTTGCTTAATATCACAGCTACTACTCCAGGATAGGTTTTGATATTTTAAAAACATTGAGGTTGCATAGTTTGCCAAGTGGTAATGGACTTTTGATTTTTGGCATTCATCACATTAAGTGGATTGCATATGTTTGTGTGTCATAATTCAAGGCAAAAAGAAAAAAAATAACAGAAAATTCTGGGTATCTGAATAGTCTTGGCTTTAGATAGGAAAATTCCATTTACCCTATATCATTGCTAATCAAAGTAGTTCATGGAATTGATGTATCAGCATCATCTGGCAATTTGTTAATAATACAGAATCTAAGACTTATCCCAGAACATGAGAATTGTAATCTACTTTTCAATAATGAGATTCTTATGCCTGCTGTAGTTTGAGAAACACTGCTCTCGAATTCTTAAAATTATACTTTATCTGGGATATTGATAATGTTCCAAATAAAAATTAATGTAATATCAGGAATATTAATAGATATCATGACAGTAGTTCTGCAAACAATTGTTGATTTCAAATACCTTGCTAAACTTCAAACCATTCTAAATGTGGATTAACCATTTTCAGAAAAAAATAACTCCCCCACAAGGTGAAATTTTTAGAAAGTAAGCTATTTTAAATCAACATATGACATATTAATGCTATACACACAACTGGTGAAATGAATTCTAGAGGTAAATTCATCCTCACAACTTGTGAGTATAGTTTTACCAGTCTTTTGTAATTTTACAAAACAGTCCCATAGATTTAATGTTATTCTCTTGTATGTTGTGTCATCTTCCCAGTGAAATCTTATATATTTAGAAGCTATACAAGTTAAACATGTATGAGGTTTTATAGTGGCTTAGTGGAAAGAAAAGCCCACCCATATAGAAATAAATTTGGGTAAGACAGTATTTTTCACAGACTACTGCTTACTCTCACAAGAGTAATAAGGCCCATCCAATCCCACCTTTTAAAAATACTTGGTATTCTTATAAAACTACTAATTTGATTCATTAACTTATTCAAAAGTAATTTTTGAGGCTTATCAGTCCAATATATGTTGGGTGCTGAAGAGAGGGCAGTAAAGAAGATCACTCAGTCCTCTACTCTCCTGGCTTTTCTACTCTAACTATTGAGGTAGACATCTATTAATTAATCACAGAATAAAAATATAATTACAAGCTAAAATAAGCATTTGGAAGTTCTGTGAGTTGAAGAAAGCTTCCTGGAAGAAGCAGCGTTGGATTTGAGATCTGAAGGAAGAATTGACAATTACCAGGATAAGAGTATGAAAGATAGGGAGTGGGAAGAGAATTCTGAGTTGAGGAATCAGTGCAAGCAGAACCTTGTGGAGAGGGAAAGAATGTATGTTCAAGTATCTGAAAAGTCCTGAAATGAAGCTGAAGAGGTGGATAGACAGAAGCTTAATCATGTTAAGTTAGTAGGGGTGGTAAAGATAAAGATAGAATCTCTGGACTGACAATATGATAGCTAGGCCCTGAGCCTCAACAGACTTCAGCTCCTATACTCTGGTTTATTGGACTTACCCCACTCAGCTAACATGGAGTTGAAGAATGTTAACCACCACACCATGGAACCAAGAGTGCCTACAACTGAAAGCAGGAGGATTGCAACCAGTATCCATGTGGAATCTAAGCCCCCTCTTGACATAGATGTGGAATGGACACAACCAAGCCAAGGTCCACAGGAAGGAGGAATATAGTAAGGATTAGAGTGGACTTAATGATATTCTATTCATGAACTATTGTGGTTAGTAATTGAGAAAATGTGGCATTGGTGTGGGAGAAGTGGCCATGGTGGCTGCTGGGTGCAGGGAATGGGAGGAAGAGATGAGATGTAGAGGCATTTTCGGGACTTCGTGTTGTCCTGGGTGGTGCTGCAGGGACAGTTACCGGACATTGTAGATCCTCCCATGGCCCACTGGATGGAACGTAGGAGAGTGTGGGCTATGATGTGGACCATTGACCATGAGGTGCAGCGATGCCCAGAGATGTACTCACCAAATGCAATGGATGTGTCATGATGATGGGGGAGAGTGTTGCTGTGGGGGGAGTGGTGGGGTAGGGGCAGTGGGAGTGAATGGGGACCTCATATTTTTTGAATGTAATATTTTTAAAAAATGAATTAAAAAAAAGATAAAGATAAAAGGTATAAGGTGAATGAAAATGAGTGATTAGAAGGAGAAGGAGGAGTTGGAATACCTTCTGTATTTCTTTGGTATGGGGCTTTTCATAGCTGGGGGGTGAATGAATACAAATTTGTGAAAGAAGCTCATGATTTTGGTTTTGGACAAGAAGATATTCTTTGCTTCAGGACTCAATTAGTATAATAAGTTACTTGATTAGAACAACCAGTCTTGCTCCCTGGAATGAGAACAATTTACCTTTGACTAGACATTAATTTTGACATACCACAATATATATAAACTCACCAGTGTTTCTCTTGTATAAAATTCAAGTTCTAAGAATTCTGTACTGAGAATACAAAGAGTTTCATTTATGTTCTGGGCCAGATTTTGCCTCTTTTTCTAATAGCTTGGTGGTTCTCTTTATGTCCCACACTGCTTTTCTCCCACATTTTCTTTGCTGTATGATAGTTTTTTCCTATATGGGTTCTTTTCAGTTAATTTCTGACAGTCAAATTACTTAAAGAACACTTTTAGAACCAAGTTTTTAGCAGTCCATTTCTACATAGAAACAAAGTAACACAGCAATTAAGGCCTCAGGAGACAGACACATCTTTGTACTTAGACTGGCTGGGCCACTTACTAGTTCTGTGATCACGAACATGTTCTATCTCCTCTGAGCGTCAGTTTGCTTGTCTCTAAAATGGAGACTTTAATTATTTAATAGCACTATTGAGATAATTAAATAAAATAATGTCTGTAAAATACTTAGGCCAGTGCTTTGTACATTAATTAGAAACTACTAACCTTTGATTTTATTGTTGTATATATCATTGGTATTATTTAACCTGTGCTTCTCTCCAATGTATTCAACAAAACATTGACTGTGGCTTTACCTGTTACCTCATAAATATATGTTTTTTTCTGTTCTCTCCCTTTAATTTGAGGATTTTTGATTGGTAGGGCCATTGAATGGGGATGGAAAGATTCTTCTGGGTAGAGACACCTCCCAATTGAGGCAGTTACGGACATTGTATGTCCTCCCATGGCCCACTGGATGGAACGTGGGAGAGTGTGGGCTATGGTGTGGACCACGGGACATGGGGTGCAGTGATGTCCAGAGATGTACTCACCAGATGCAATGGATGTGTCATGATGATGGGGGAGAGTGTTACTGTGGGGGGAGTGGTGGGGTGGGGGTGGTGGGGGTGAATGGGGACCTCATATTTTTTGAATGTAATATTTTTTTAAAAATGAATAAATTGAGTAGTATTTGGGGAAAAAGAAAACCAATTGAGGCAGTCATGTTAAACAGATTCTATATATCAATTTTAACATTTTTCCCTTTACTTTTCCAACAGCAATTGTTTAGGAAGAGTGCTGCAGAGCTAATATTCAGCATTCTGCCACACCTGTATAGTTATTATTCACATACATAGATGCTTTCATACTGATAGATAAATAGCTCCTGCCCTGCTGCCCCTAGTCTTTAAGTGTCCCTTGCCCCATTTAGAGTGCTGTTGCCCATGAACTTCTTGTCAGAAATTTTGAACGTAATCCCAGCCCCCCCAATACCACCTTCTCACCTTTTCTGTTCTGCTTCATGCACAATATTAGGGTATGCTAACATGGAAAATCTACTTAGCTACAGCACTGAGAACACACAAGGCTTAGTAGCTTCTGTTCTTCCACAATTCATTATAAAAATCAAGATGTTGTTTAAATGGAGTATATGTTTACATTGATTTAGCAGGAATAATGGTAAATCCTCATGAGTTTAGTTGCTATTAATCTATAATTCTTGGATTTAGTTTCTTTTTATAAGAACAAAAGTCTAGCAAGCATATAAATAGAGGGGAAAAAGACATGTTTTACTTATAAAATAGAAGAAAAATTATTTCCTCACATACACCCAACTCATTTTGAGATCTCTTAGCCATAAAAACTCTTTTGTATTTGATGTTTCCCCCTTTTGGTCAAGGTCTTTTTCCAAAAGATCACTAGTTGGTACTGTACATGATTTTTACCTATTTAATAAACTTCTAAAACATCCTTCAAGCCATGGCCTACTTCAATTGTATCTATTCACAATTATCCTGGTCTCACAAACTTACATGCCTTTAAAATGATTTTGTAATCTAGATTTGACTAATTTGACTGACATCCCCCTAAATCAAATACATGAAAGTCAAGTTTTGCTTTTATATACATATAGATGAGTATAAAAGAGGGTCTCATGTAAACTTGGGCCCATTCCTATGTACTCACTAGCATGGTTCTTCAAATGTACTTGTGTTTCTCTGTACTTTTTTAACCTGTAATGATTTTTCTGCATAATGTTAAAATTATATTTTATGTCCCATGATTTCTAGCTGGTTCATTTAGTTCTATTTCCCTGAAGTTGATTGGATAAGGAGTTAATATCCTCAGCTTTCTAACAGCAGACATTTTAAAGGCTCATGCCTGACTCTACTACTGCTGGCTCTCTAAGCCACACTGCAAGAAATATTACAGCCAACAGATAGTTTCATTTTCAGTTTAGACACCCATTATTTGATGTTTACAGACCATTCCTAATTCTGAGTCCAGAATTTATGGTTTGTTATGGCAATTATCATCACAGCAATCTCCTGCAACTCGACTGTGCTTCATAAGGAGCTTTGTGCTTCTGTATCAGTCTTTCCTGACATCTGAGACTGATGTACAGCACTACGTCCCAAATCACCCCATCTCAGAGAGGTCTGGTTTATGACTCCCCAGATACCCTACTCTTCTGGTGGGTAGACTAGTTGCAGTCTCACTGAAGAGAAAAGTTGACCCTTGGGAAAGGGGGGAGGTCGTTAAAACAATAAAACCTGACATTTAAGATTCCCAACCCCTATGAATCAAACTAGATAATATGGCTTATTAAATAAAATTTCTGTGCTAAATAATAATGAAACTTAGATGTTTCCTAGTTTACCTTATAAAGCTGACATGAAAAGCGATATATAAATCTCCTTATGTGACAGTAAGATAGTGGTAGTAGCTGCTTTGAATACATAAGTTCATTTGAAACGGTTATTTTATAGTTTCTCTGTTGAATAAATAGTATTTAGTTCTGCCTCTCAGATACCTGGGTGTTCTCCAAACTCTGATGTTGTTAATTAAAGCTTACTGAGGGACTTTAGAAATCTCTGCACACCGATTGTCTGTAGAAGAATCATTCACTAAATCGTTATTTCCTGAAGGATACGGTGGCACCTATATCTATTACATGTGCCACAGCTTGAATGACTTCATTTTAAATCTTGCTGATCGGACTGAGAATGAAAATATCTTTTGCCACCACCACCAACATACCTTTAGGCTTTCTGAGTGTGACTTGGCTCTCCTCTCCTCTGGAGGCCTGATGCAAGGAAATAGAACTAGTAAAACTAGAAAAGG
Source organism: Dasypus novemcinctus (assembly GCF_030445035.2). Classification (NCBI taxonomy): domain Eukaryota; kingdom Metazoa; phylum Chordata; class Mammalia; order Cingulata; family Dasypodidae; genus Dasypus; species Dasypus novemcinctus. Next base: position 75,779,689 of record NC_080678.1, on the reverse strand, counting down.
GAGCTGAGCTTGGTGAAAAAAGAGCTTCCCACACCTTCCCTAAGTTAAAGACATTACCTTCTGAAAATGCCCCCATACCTCATGGCCCACTGGCTGGACTGGGGGAGAGTGTGGACTATAATGTGGACCACTGTCCACGTGCTGCAGCGGTTCTCCAGAATGTATTCGCCGGGTGCAGTGGATGTACCACAATGATGAAAGAGCTTGTTGATGTGGGTGGGGTGGGGGTTATATGGGGACCTCATATTTTTTGAATGTAACATTTAAAAGAAAATAAAGAGAAAAAAAAAAGACATCACCTTTTGCCATGAGTAAAAGAGAAAAACCCACAAGAAACAAGTCTGTAACTGGATTTTCTCAATCTTGATCCATCCTCACTAGGCAGATAAATTATACCTCCTGGGAGGGCCAAAGAATCATAATTGTGGTTTTTTCTTAAGGAATGAAGAAATAATACTCTTTTATAAAGAAAACTATCGCTAGGAGTCAACAAATATCCCCAGTAGTAATGTTTGACTGGATTCTAGATCTAGAATGGAACCCAAGTGGTCAGTTTTTATCTATCATTTTACAGAAGAGGAAATTAAGACCAATGGTAACTATGTGAATGCCAAAATTCACACATAGATTAAGTGGAAAAGTTGGGATTTAAACCCTCTCTTCTAACTCTCTAAGTAGAACTCTCTTCTCCATTTCAGTATTCTGAAGGAATAAAGAACCTCAGAAAGATATATTTGGAATTAGCCTTAGTACTATCACTTTGAATAGAAAAAGATTTTCTTTGAAGTTCCATTGCAGATTTAAATTTGTATCATTCTATTAACAGGATGTGCAATGTGAATCTGGGACAACACTCTAAGTTTCACCCAGTGCCCTTATGTCTTCTCTCTTTTTATGCTTGTTTTAGTTTGCCACAGGGTTGCCAATGGAGAGTACCAGAAATGTGTTGGCTTTTATAATGGGAATTTTATTTGAAGTAAAATCTTACAGTTCTGAGGCTGTGAAATGTCTAAATCAAAGCACTACCAGAGATTCTTTCTCACCAAATTCAACTCCTGGTGATCCTGGTGTCCTATATGGCAAAGCAAGATGGTAGCCAATCTCTGCCAAGGCCCCTGCCTTCCATTCCAGAATCTACCATCTCCTGGAGCTCAGCTGTGGGCAACCAGGCATAGGGCTTGTCTCTTTCTGGACCTTCTCTCTCAGTCTTGGCTGCTCTCCTTTCTTCCAGAGTTCAGCTGAGGGTTTTCCAGCAAATGGCTTGGCTCTTCAGCCTTCAGCTGCTCCACGGGCCTAGCCTCTTGGGGCCTTCATGCTTCAGCTTCAGCATCTAGTGATCCTTGAGGCTTCTCTCACACATGACTGAGTCAAAATGGCAGCTTCCTTTCTCTTTCTATCTCTTCTTCTGTTTCTCTGTTTACATAAGGTCCAGCAAGATGATGGAGAGCCAACTTGAATCACGCCTCACTGACATAGTCCAGTCAAAATGGATCTAGTCAGGTGATCTAACCAAGGTTCCTTAACAGAATCTAATACAAAGGGTCTCTCACACCCACAGCAATGGATTAGTTCAAAAGCATAATCTATTTTTAGGGCTCACCAAATTTAAACTGTCACAGTGCCCTTCTTTCCACTTGAATGACTTGAACACTATTATCACTTTAAGAGTGACTACTATTTTAGGTAATTCTTAACTAATCCCCTTCCTCCTACTATCCTTTCCCAATAAAACATAGCTAACATTTGGGATGCTTCCAAGGCAACTTTTAGAATTTAAAACTGATATAACTAAGATATTCAAAAACAGATAAAATTAAAACAATTTTATTTTTATCTCTCTTTGTGCCATTATTTATATAGAGTGGGGTAAATTCTTTCTCTAACCCTGCATGAAAATTCGGGCAATCCCAAAGTTTTCTAGTTATTCTACATCTTCTGTCTCACTCTCTGTCTTCTAGTCAGTAAATTGATCTAGTTTGATTTAGATCGAACCCTAATTTCAAATAGTTCAGAAATTGCAGGCAGTAGTTGGCAAAGAGAATGTGATTATTTTTCTGCCTTTTTCTGGAGTGGAGCCAGAGGAGGAAAGAGAGCAGAGGAAGAGGAATGCTTTTGCTGACTCTTTGGTCTTTGAAAGCTGACTTTTCTCTTGGACTTGCTGTGTCAGTTAGGGCCCTGGCAAGAGAAAACATGGTACAGAAAGCTGATAATATGAGAAAAGTATATTCAAAGAACTATTAATATTTATATAGGTGTGGGCAAGGTTTGGGGGAAACAAGAGGGTAATGCAAGATCCTGGGCTAGCAACTGCTAGAGAGTGTTGACCACCCTTAGGCCTGGAGGAACAATAGAGGGAGTGGTTCCTAAAATCCCAGCTGGTGGCCAGATTAAAAGGGCAGCCTGACAGGAACTAGCTGTGGTCTTCAACAGGACACAGTCAACTTGCTGCAACCCCACAGAGTGGTAATCAGAAAATAAGTACCAAATCTCACTCTCTTCCCACCCTTCTGGGCCTTCCATTGGCCAAACCCATTTGAAATCAGGGAAGAGTGGAGCATCTTTATGAGATCTGGGGGTGGGACAGATAATGTGATGAAAAAGGATGGTAAGTGGATCTGGAAGGGCAAATGGAAATAATTTGTCCAGCTGAGGTCGCCAGATTCATGGAGTTCCCTGTCACACCAGCAGTTCACTTGATGTGAGGGTTATCTTCTCCTACAGCCCACTGCTTATCCTGGAAATCTAGCTGTTTCTGTATCTCTTCTCAGTTTAGCTCTATTTAGTGCCTAGGATATGTTCTTCAGGCTGGTGCTCTTATATGAGGCTCATATCTCACTCATGGAAAATGCTCAAATATAGGAATTAAGTCAATTTTTTCTTGTTTATTCACCAACAACTAGCTAGCCACATCTCACCCTTTCGATTTCTCAAGAAATTTTAGTGACCCGTGGTACATAATCTCTTTGAACAGTCCTATTGAAGCCTCTTTCACCAGATTTGCTGGAGAGAATTAGGGAGGAGGATGATAGTGGCAGGTCAGCTTTCTCCATAGAAATCTTCACAATTCTTCCCTAGACTCCAGATAGTTTAAGCACATATTATTTGGCATAATAATAGATGTGAGGTTTTAGAATAATGTAACCGGCTTTTGATTATTTCTTTTGAAAATCGTAACTTTGGCACCTCAGTGTGAAATGCTCTCTCATATGGATCTTGATGCTTGATGCTTTGATTGAAATGAAAAATTTAAAATAAAATCAAGAGGAATTGAAGATTTCAAATATTGGGGAAAGTTTGGGAGTGAAGGATTATGAGGTAATTTTTTGAACAAGAGTCAATGATACCCCTGATGGATCATTAGTTTATTTTGACTGCATACAAGTTAGATCCTGTTTATGTCATTTTTTTTCTCTCTTAAAAAATGTATGCAAAAATCAAGTTTTATAACAATAATTCTTTCAATATGCTTAGAGAACTTGTTCTAAATGAGAATGTATTTATGCATACTATTGTGAAGAAAACTACCTACTAATTGATCTTGAAGGAAAATTTTTCTTATGTCAAATTTTTAAAAAAGTAGAGCCTATCTTTATTTAACTTTTTTCCACACTGCAGAATCTGAAACTCAGAGTTATGATTCTTGAAAATGCTAAATGAGAACAGCAATGCTAGAATTTAGTAAAGAAGAAATCTATTGTACTCTTATTTTGTAGTGTTAAAAATAAACATGTCTGTAAGACAGAAATTACAATGGTAAATGATGGGAAAGTGAAAAAAATAACCAAAATGGTAGAAATCTATCTATCCAAGACTTCATATGTATAGGTTATAAAAACACTTTTTTAGACTGAGGGAGTGCTGAGTTCCTAGCCAGGGGAGCTCTATCACAGTCCCTAAAGGAACAGCAACAACCCCCCAATTGTAATGGCAAAGACCATAAAAGAAGGAAGGTCCAACAATGAGCCCTTGATATTAATGATTATGCATGTAAGACTGTGCACCTGAAATAAGAACAAGGCCTAGAGCTGCAGGGTGCGTAAGAGTTACCTCCGGAGAGCCTCCATGTTGTTCAAATGTGGCCAGTCTTGAAGCCAAACTCAGCATGTAAATGTGTTGCCTTCCCCCCAGCCATGGGACATGACTCATGGGGATAAGACTCCCTGGTGCTGAGGGATTACTGCCAAGTACCAGCTGATGATGTAACTAGAAAATGACCTTGAATAAAAGGGTCAACTCAGCCCAGCAGAATATCTCAGTCTACATATAATACCAGGAGTTAAAAATGCTTTTTGACCTGAATAAAAGAGGGAAACGGAAAGGACAAATGAGTTTATATGGCTATAAATCTCCACAAAGAGCCAGGAGGTTATCAGAAGGGTTGCCCTTATGCACACTGAGCAGAGTCCCAGAGACGGATAAAGTAGATACAACCCAGGTATTGGTTCTTCTGAGGGCTACAGAGACCCACAGGTTCTATGGTCATGGCAGATGGAGTTCAGTGCCATGTCAGTTGGCCCTACTTTGGAGTTTGTGTTTCTGTGTGATGGAGCTGAACTCAGATGTGGTCTTTGTCCACAAGCCTCTCCTGTTACTTTTAACAGATTTGTAGTTCATGCTGGGGTTTAGTGTATACCTAGGGGACCTGAACCTCTGGACTGACTATGTGATAGCCAGGCCCTGAGCCTCAACAGACTTGCAACTCCTACACTCTGGTTTATTGGACTTACCCCACTCAGCTAACATGGAGGTGAAAAAGGTCAAACACCGCATCAGGGAGCCAAGAGTGCATACAATTGGAAGCAGGAGAATTGCATCCAGCATCCATGTGGAATCTAAGCCCCCTCTTGACATAGATATGGAGTGGACATAACCATTGTAAGGCCCACAGGATGGAGGAATAGAGTATGGATTAGAGTGTATTTACTGATATTCTATACATGAACTATTGTGATTAGTAATCGAAGAAAATGTGGCATTGGTGTGGAGAAAGTGGCCATGGTGACTGCTGGGGATAGGGAGTGGGAGGAAGGGATGTGATGTGGGGGCATTTTCGGGGGTTGGAGTTATCCTGGATGGTGCTGCAGGGACAGTTACCGGACATTGTATGTCCTCCCATGACCCACTGGGTGGACTGTGGGAGAGTGTGGGATATGGTGTGGACCATTGACCATGAGGTGCAGCGGTGCTCAGAGATGTATTTATCAAGTGCAATGAATGTTTCATGATGATGATGAGGATATTGTTACAGGGGGAGGAGTGAGGTGAGGAGGGTGGGGGGTATATGGGGACCTCATATTTTTTTAATGTAACATTAAAAAAATAAATAAAGACAAAAACAAAAACAAACAAAAAAAAAAACCCCACTTTGTTAGATAGTCAATAATTTCAACTCCCCAAAACCCACTGTTGACTGAAGTTTGACATATTGAGAATTATTAAACAATGAAAACCAGACATAGGAAACAAAGAGTGGAAATCAGACTAAGAAACTGGAGGAATGTTAGAAGATAAAGTTTTAACAAGTCTGTCATGTTCTAATTCTCTACCTCCCACAGCACTGATAGAAAACTCCCTAGAGAAGAGATGGAAAATAATTTATTTGGCCTATGTGCTTAAGACCATAACATTGCTTATTAGCCCCTCGTAGAAATTTCAAATAACATAGGAAAAAACCTTTGTTATAATACTTCACAGTATAATTGACAACATAAAATATTGCAGTATGCTACTTTGTTATAGATGCTCTAATATTAACATCATAATGATTTTCTTCAGGATAGGCTCCCTCTCCTGCAGCTGGCTACTGGTTCAGGCATCAGAAGATCAAAAGGATTTCTAGACCTAGCCAAAACACTTTCTGAAATATGCTAAGAATCTCTGATGATGGCTTAATAAAAGGATTTTAGAAATTGAAGGGTAGTAAAAACAGAAAGGATAATTTAACCATTAAGTGATATTAGAGGATTTGTGAACTTTGGCCTAGATATCTTTTATTTGCATTGGCTGTCTTGAAGATTATAGTATATTCAAGGGCTCAATATCCTGTGTAATGAGATCTTTATAATATTTCTGATGACCATAAGTAAACCCTTCAATTTTAGTTTGCTAAGGATGCTGATGCAAAAATACCAAAAAAAATGGGTTGGTTTTTATAACGGGAAATGTATTTTGGGTAAAACCTTACAGTTCTAAGGCTGTTAAGATGTTCAAATTAAGGCATCATAAGAGATGCTTTCTCACCAAACGTTGACTGCTGGCAGACCCTGGACACCTGCCATGTGGCATAACAAGATAATAGCCAATTTCTACAGTCTGTTCTCTCACATGACAGGGCCAAAATGTCGGGTCTCTTTCTCTGTGTTTCTGCTTTCAGTTCTCAGTTTATATAAGACTTTAGCAAGAGGGTGGAGACCAATCTGGGTCACTCTTCACTGACACAGTCCAACCAAAGGGCCCCAAACCCACAGAAATGGATTAGTTCTATGAACATTATCTTTTCTGGAATTTGCAAAAATCTTTCAAACTATCACACCTTCTGAAGAAGATATTGTCTTAGTTTGCCAGGGCTGCTATGACAAATTCCACATAATGCATTGACTAATGCAACAAGAATTTATTGTCTCACAGTTTGGGAGGCTAGAATTCCAACATCAAGGTAATGGCAGAGCTCACTTTTACCTGGATTTGTGCATTCTAGGGCTGGCATGCCTCAAACCTTGGGTTTCTTGACTTGCAAATTTGTCTCCATTGCTTAGCCCTCTCTCTTTCTCCTTGTATCTGCTCCTTTGATTTCTGCTAACTTTTGGCTTTTACTTTTAGTTTCTCCTCCTATGGCTTTCTCTGACTGACTGAATCTGCATTTCTTCTGCTTTATAAAGACTCCGGTCATATAGATTAATAATTGTCCTCATCTAAATAGGAACTTGGAAAATCCTATCCTACATAAAAATGAGTCCACATTTTAACTAATGATAACATCCTCAAAAGTCTTATTTACAAATGGGTTTATGCCCACAGGAACAAGGATAGTTATGCACTCTATCTGCAAGGATCTTGCAATTATTTTTATTGCTAATAATAAATTTAATTCATTAACTGTTATATTCCACTTAATGTTCTATGTGCTTTATGTACATTATCTCATATAATTCTCACAACAACCTCATTATGCTGGTTTTGTCATTCCCATCTTCTAGATGAGAACACTGAAAGTAACTTAAATAAGTTCATGTGGTTGCCTTGTTGATAAGTCTTAGATCTAAGATTTGAGGCATGTATATCAGATTTTTCTATTACATCAACTTTTAATAGTGGTTTAACACAAATGTCATTTTAATTGCAACAAAATTGGTATAAGATATCCTAAACAAGCTGAGAAAATAAGTCCAGTCTCAAAAGCATGGCCTGAGAAAATAAGTCCAGTATAAAAAGCAAATTATTTTAAGCTTTGTTTATATGCCAACAAAATAACTGTTGATATATCAGTCAGAGTTCTCCAAAAACAGAAACTATATGGATAACTGTGTGTGTGTATTAAGAGATTTATTTTAAGGAATTGGATCGCGTGATTGTAGGGGCTGGCAAGTCTGAAATCTGTAGGGCATGGCAGCATACTAGAAACTCAGGCAGAGTTTCCTCTTTCCTGGGAAACCCTACTTAAAATCAACTGATTGTGGATATTAATCACATCTATAAAATGTCTTCCCAACAACATTTAAACTAGCATTTGACCAAACAACTGGGTACCATAGCTAGACAAGTTGACATATAACTTCACAGCTAATTTAGACAATTTGATTACAAGATCAGGCACATTTCTGCTTCATTGTTTTAAACCATTGATCTTCAAAGTCATGTATTTATTCAAACAAACAACAAAGAGACCACTCAGAACAAAACAAAAACCTATGAGATTGAAAGGTTTCAAATTATTTTTGTTGTATCAAATGAAAATGTAAATTACAACTAAATAAAGCCACAATTTTTTTAAAAGAATGACAAAAACTTTAATATTAAACATTGGAAATACTCTCAGATTAAAAAGCAATCCTTAGTTGAATATTTCTATTATCTCTGGCTTTGCATTTTTACAGTGCAAATTATGAGACATGAATTTAGGAACCATTAGTTTATACAATATCATTGGATCTTGTCCTGAACCTAAGCAAATTTTTTTATTTTTAGCACATTCTCTTCATTTAATAGTAGCCATAGTACGGAATAGTCACTGACCCAGGAGCTGGCAAGATATAAAACCCATTGCAGCAGGAGTCACAGCAAGTTTAGCTTAATGCTGAATGACTGAAATTAATAAATATCATGGCTTTAGATTTCTCCTGATTAAGAACCATGTCAGTTCCAGAGTTTCCTAGGATTGAGCAGAGGGCAGGTAACTTAAACCAGAAGAGGACAAAAATGGGAGGCAGAGCTAGAGGCAAATTATTAAAAATACAGTAGCTTGAAGTGAAAATAGTGAAAGAGCCAGTGATTTTAGGAAGGAAAGTGTCAAGTTACTCTCCATCTTTCCAGTGTCTTTCAAAATTATCTATTGGCCACTTGGATGGATTTTTTTTGCATCCACACTTGCACATATGCATGACCAACTCTCCATGACCATGCCTTTAAAAGAGAAGACCATAGTTTTCATTCATCTCTGAGATTTCATTCATCTCTGAGGTGAATAACATCCCCAATAAAACAAATTGATTTTTATTGCAGTACAAATCCATGAATATTTCTTTCATGTTTGGTAATTATCAGTGGAAATCCTGAGGTCTGGCATAAACGTATTTGGTCTGAGAACACTGGCAACAGACTTTGGTGTTGTGTGTCTTCTCAGTACTTGACTGGATACTTAACTATATGCACAACATAGAATTCCAGTATCACACAAAATTAGAGCTGAAAGGGATCCTAGAGGTCATTTAGCACAATGGCCTCCTTTTACAGATGCTGGCTAAAGATGAGAGACATCAGTTTAAAGGTCATACAGGGAGCTGATGGCAGAAGTGTGTTTTTTGATCCACAGAGTAGATTTCATCCTAATTGGAAGTTTGTGTTGTACCTTTATGTCTAGAAAAGGGACTAGTGATACTGATGTTTGCATAACAACACTGATTGAATGGGATCTCTAACAGCTGACAGAATGAATATTAATTTTATTAAAAATATAAATGTGAAATTTATACAACATTGAATATAAGTACTCAATCAGTTTGAATTTTATTTAAAATGTGATCAGCCATTTTTTCACTGATTCATTTCATCCACCATCATTATTTGAATGCCTGACACTATGGTAAATATTAAGATTCAGAGTTCAGAATTGACAATTTAAAAGATGAGGCAGACTGTAAATAAAAATGGCAGAAAGGCGGCGGACTTGGCCCAGTGGTTAGGCCGTATGTCTACCACATGGGAGGTCCGCGGTTCAAATCCTGGGCCTCCTTGACCTGTGTGGAGCTGGCCCATGCGCAGTGCTGATGCACGCAAGGAGTGCCCTGCCACGCAGGGGTGTCCCCACGTAGGGGAGCCCCACGCACAAGGAGTGCGCCCCGTAAGGAGAGCCGCCCAGCACGAAAGAAAGTGCAGCCTTCCCAGGAATGGTGCTGCACACAGAGAGAGCTGACACAACAAAAAGAAACACAGATTCCCATGCTGCTGATAACAACAGAAGAGGGCAAAGAAGACGCAGCAAATAGACACAGAGAACAGACAACCGGGGTGTGGGGGGGGAGGGGAGAGAAATTAAATAAATAAATAAATAAATAGATGAATAAATAAATCTTTAAAAAAAAGGGCAGAAAAAATTTCCCAGGTGGTACAGTGTAAATTTATAAATTGGTAAAAACGCAAATGAGAATGGTAGTCCTTTTGTGTGTGTGTGTGTGTGTGTGTGTGGTTGAGGAGAATCAGGGTAGATGATATAGAGGATGAGGTTTTTGAGCGGAACCTTAAATTATGAATGAAGAATTTTCCTTCTGAAAGAGAAGAGATGAGGGCATTCTAGGTGAGAGATTCAAAGCAGGTGAATAATATCACAAGTAAAACAATTTGTTTTAGTGTAGTGCAAACCCAAGAAAATCAACCAGTTGATGTCTAACAGGAAATGCAAGCGTTAGTAACAATGGTGATACTAATAATGAGTGTAATACTAATACTAATTGCTAATGCTTCTTGATTACCTACTATTTACTAATCCTTGTATGTCTTTTATCTCCTTTTTCCATGTAACAACCCTAAAATATAGGTGCTATGTCATCTCTATTTTATAGGCAAGAAAACCAAGACTTTGAGAGATTAAGTAACTTGTTCAAGGGTTGAGCCCAGATTCAAACACAATTTTATCTGACACTAGACTCTCATATACCATTCTGCTCATTACTTATTAGAAATAAATGTATGTGATTTATACAATAGGAACATTAATTCTGGTTAATTTACAATGCATGAAAGCTGTTACAGTATAGAGAAGTAAACCAAGGATTGGATTCAGTTCCACCTGACACTACTTACTGTGTCCTCCTGGGGCAAGGCTTTTAAACTTAATGAGAATCAGTGTCCTCATAAGCCAAATTGTGAAGCATTATTGTGAATATTACTTGAGACAATACGTGTATGGTACCTAGCTGAATGCTTAGCCATCGTAGACTTTTGACATTTGTTGGTTCCCCTTTGCCAACAATCATTCCCACCCCAGCCAGCAGCTGGGACACTTGAGATTTTCAACCTTGTTTCTCTGATATTTAAATCATTCTATTATTATAAAGTTATATCAAACTTCAGTTTATTTTTTATTTCTTTGTTTTAGTTTTACATCACAGATCATGGTTTGTAAAAAAAAAAATTAATGTGATGTCTTGCCAGGGTGTTTCCCTGATACACCATTCAGTACAGTGGCTTTCTAGAGGAAGAAATTTCATTCAGTTAATGCTTATCTATTTGTATGTCTTTCATGCCTGAGCGATGGACTAGGATCTGTATCTCTGCTATGTATAAGCATAAAGTCTTTTTAAAGCTCTTTCTGCAGAGAACAAAGTTGAAGGACATTGTTTTTCATCTTTACCATGAAATAAAGATTTCCCACTAAAAGGAAAATGTCATTTTAAAAAAGTTGACCAAAATGACACACATTTAAAAACAACAACAACAGAAAAACGACAAAAATATTTCCCTGCTGTTTAAATTCCATACTGGGTTCCTCTCTGAACTGATAGCATTTTCATTTGATTATGAATTAGATGCATATTTATTCACTTTAAACCTTGTTCCTTAATGCTTGAGACTTCATAGTTGTTTTTTGTTTTGGAAGGGGTACAACATCGTGGCCTTCCTAGTTCAAATAGCTCCTTTTATTTGTACCATTGGCAAGTTTGAATTACTAATGCATGCTTCTGACACATTTTCAATGGCTGTTTATGCAAGACCTTGTACAATAAATGTAACATTTTCTACAATTCTTTTTTTAAGGAACATGACCCTTTCATAGATCTTTAAAGTTAGGGATATCAGAACAATTTGGGACAAAGCTTCATTTTTTGGATGTGGAGATTAAGGCTAGAATTTGCTTTTCTTTATTTAGTCAACAAATACCTTTTGAGCTCCATTACTGTGCAAAGCATTGTGCTATAGTAGCATGATATTGGTAAGAGATTTCTCTCCCTCAAGGATCTTAGTCTAGTGAGGGAGTATGTGCTGGTAAGCAATTAACTGCAGCATCCTGCCAATGAAGTGAGTTCCTCAACAAGCTCTTCAACAATTCCCAAACAGCAATCATCATCCTACCCTGATTTGATTTTCCCTTGAGATGACCATTTCAGTTCACAGCACCATAATCCAGCCAGTCATCTCTGCTGGAAACATGGCCACTGGACTGAATTGAGCTCTTTCTTTCACTCCCCCCCCCCACCCCGCCTTATCTGCCACCACTGCCCAGTTTACTTCACATAGAGTCCTCACCTCTGTCTGCACTTCTTCATCTCAACTGTCATTACATTAATCTCAGCACTTCTCACTTCTCATGTAGACTATTTCTGTGACCATCTACCTCTTTGATATGCCTTCATTCTTAATCTCTTCAAATCCATTATGCTGACTTCATCCAGCGTGATATATTTGAAATATTGATCTAATCATATCACTCACCTGTTTAATGACTCCCAGTTGCTTATAGGATCGACCTCATTTTTAAGTGTGGCAAAGACCTCCAGGATCTGACCCCCCCATTACACTTAAAAAAAAATTTTTTTTTTACTTTCTTTTTTCTTTTTTTTTAAAAAATTTATTTATTTCTCTCCCTCCCCCCACCCACCCTGGTTGTCTGTTCTCTGTGTCTATTTGCTGCATCTTCTCTGTCCGCTTCTGTTGTTGTCAGCGGCATGGGAATCTGTATTTCTTTTTGTTGCATCACCTTGTTGGGTTAGCTCTCCGTGTGGGCAGGCTACACTTTCTTTTGCGCTGGGTGGCTCTTCTTACAAGGCGCACTTCTTGTGCACGGGGCTCCCCTACGCGGGGAACACTCCTGCATGGCACAGCACTCCTTGCGCGCATCAGCACTGCGCATGGGCCAACTCCACATGGGTTAAGGAGGCCCGGGGTTTGAACCGCGGACCTCCCATGTGGTAGATGGACACCCTAACCACTGGGCCAAGTTCGCTGCCCCCATTACACTTTTTATACTAATTATCAAAAACCCTTTAAAGATCTTTGTCTTTGCTCAGACAATCCCTGCCCCACCCCCAGGAAAGTCTTCTCTTTCATCTTCACCTGGCAGACTCCTACACATCCTTCAATACTCAGCTCTTACCTCCTCAGGCATCCTTCCATTTTTAGCCCCTACATATCCCTAATGGGAGTGTTGTTATCCTGAAAACTGCTATTAAATATTATGTTTGTGTCTGTTTCTACCACTATAGTGTTTGCTTTATAAAGGCAGGCACTAATACACTATTGATCCTTAGTATGATGTCTGATCTATAGTAAATAATAAATGTTCATTGAATAGATGGAACTGTTTATTGAACTAAGTGTTATGAAAGAAGAATAAGAAAATATAATTGGTATATAAGGGAGAGAATGACTTACTGCAATTAAGATCGACAAAGGCTCTATGAAAAGTTAGCAATTGAGTTGAGTCTATAATCAGAAAAATAGGAGACAAAAAATAAATAAGTAAAATTTTTATATAGAAGAATTCCTGAGTAGTGATTGCATTGCATAGAACAAAAAAGGTCCAATAAGGTATGTCATGAATCATCGATGAGGAAATAAATATGGGATCATGTGGGGGCCTTGAGCATCATGAGCAAGAGTTTGTTCTTAATTCAATTATCAATGAGAATAAAGGATTTTATAGTGAAGGAGGGATGTAATTAGAATTCAGTTATAACTGCCTTAAGGGTGGTGTTTTTGTGTTTTGTTCACCATTTTATTCTCATCCATCTGAAAGATGACTGTATAAAAGTAAGAACTCATTATATATTTAAGTTAGCAAATAATTATATGTTTTAGAACAACATTGCCCAATATAACTTTCTGCAATGATGGAAATGTTCATTCTGTGATGTCCAATACATATGCTGTGAGACATATGCAGTGGCTATTGAGCACTTAAAATTGAGAACCTAAGGAGTTGAGCTTCTAATGCTGTTTAATTCCAATTAATTTAAATTGAAATAGTCACATGTAGCTAGTGGCTACCATATTGGAAAACACAGTGTTTGTAAGCTCATTCTTGAAAGGTCCTAATAGGAAACAAATGGAACACACAAATTAAGGTAATTCAAGATTAGTTTACTTATAAAGAGATTTTTTCCCTAAATGTGTGGGTAGACTTATGGGGACCACAAGAGAGAGTGCAATTAACTGTGGTTAATTACATCAGAGCAGTGGTGAGGCAGAATTAATGGAAAGTCTAGTTGAAAGATAATGCAGATACAAACCTAAATTACCTTAGGACAATATTTACAGTATGAAATCATTTTAATGAAATTTCATTTACTGGAGTTCACTCTTAGAGCTGTTCTTTTCAATAAATATTTTCCTGGCATTTTGTTTACTGAAGAAAAATCAGTAAAATCAATAAAAAGAATTAGTTACTCGATATAGAGAGAGTGGGCACCAGAGGTTCTGAGGAGATGGGAAGGAAGACTAAGTGGAACATAGGCCGTTTTAGGGCATTGGAATTGTTCTGTGTGACATTGCAATGACAAGTACAGGCCATTATATATTTTGTCAAAACCTATAAACTTGTGCAGTGCAAAGTGTAAATCATAACGTAAACTATAGATCATGCTTAGTAGCAATGCTTCAAAATGTGTTAATCAGTTATAACAAATGTACCGTACTAGCAAAAGATGTTAATGGGGGAAAATGTGACAGCGGGAGGAGGAGGTAGGGTATATGGGAATCCACTATATTTTCAATGTAACTTTTATGTAATCTAAAACTTCTTTAAAAATAAAGAAGTGGAAAAAGGGATTACCCCTCCCCCCCAAAAAAAAGAATTAGTTACTGATGGAGAGAAGTTTTCTTTATGCAATGCTGATGGGTGTACCATGTTTTCTGTTTTCCCCTCTTGCATCCACTGTATGTGGTCCCTCTTCCCTTAGTAGGGCTGTGCTGATGTAATTGTGGCTCCTGTCAAAGGTCCTTTGGGAAGCATCCTCTCTTCTAAGCATGTGGCATGATGGCAGGTTCTTACCATTATCTGTGGTTGTGTTTTACTATTCTGACCTTTTTGCCCCTTACCTCAGAGACAACATTCACCTTGAGTCTTAGCTCATTGCTTGGTGATTTGTTAACATTTTGAAAACAGAAGAACCGAGGGGTTTAAGCTGGCCAGGGTTATTTCTCCTTGCTTTATTTATTTGTTTGCCATGCAAAAGTAATAAAGAAGCAGAAAATGACTTTACTGAAGCCAAGAAAATCTGGATAAGTAGAGCAAGGACCCACTAAAAAGCTGGAGGTGAAAAAGAAGAAAGGTGGAGGTTGGAAAGAGAAAGGGAAGGAAGAAGGTAGAATATTATACTTCCTGTAATAATAGAGGCTGTTTATTATTACTAGAGAACAAAATATCTTTGACCCAATGAAACATTTTAAACTAAGGTTAAGCTCTGAGTAGATATTAGGAAATCTTTATAGTGCTTATTGAATCACTTCATGCTGTCACCTCTTACCATCCTTTATTAAAGTTTTGTATGCCACTGCTGCTAGCTCTAGGAATGCTGACCTCTTCTAGTTGTTCTGACAAATCACACCACAGAAGTGATTGAGCTTTTACAGCCAACACAATGGGAATCTTCCATATTATTCCTGATGCATGTGTGTGTGCACGTGCAGTCTCTTTCTCTCTTTCTCTGTCGCACTCCTGCCCCCTTTTGACTATCACTGCTTTATAAAAAAGTGAAAAGAGATACAACCAAGAGCTGACACTCTATGAAACTGGATAGTAAGAAATAGGGTTCTTTAGGAAAAATGGGACATTTTCTTATAGCCTATTGAGTACCTATTTATGTCATCACATTTTATAGCCCTGAACGGACATTTCACAATTCTTCACTGCTAGCATGGAGCATGTTGGGTAGGAATGTGAAGGTAGCTGCAACTTTCATCTGTGTAACTGTCACACATTACTCCTATTGCCCTGACATGAAGAATTTTATTTGTCCCATTGAAATTGCCTAACCTCAGTCTCTCCTTTTTCTGATGTACCCCTCTCTCCTTTCCCTTCACTAGGCAAAATCTCCAGTATGTACACATTCTGTACTCACTACCAAAATTAACATAGGGTAAAGAACTTAGTGGTTCTCTACTGTGTCTCTTCTAGGAGGCATCTAGAAATATGTGGGGCCAAGTTTTGGCTGTCACAGTTACTTGGGGTTGGTGTTGGCATTGAGTAGATAGGGTTTAGGGATGCTAAACATCCTGTAGTGAATAGACTTGTCTCAAATTATGGTGATAATTCTCACCTTAAATATCAATAGCACTGCGGCTGAGAAACTCTCAGTCTGGCTGAGACTTAAGTGGGTACCACCAATCTCAGCCAAGGCATTTGGCTATGCCTTTAGGACTAAATACTAAAATCTCCTTTATAATCTGTTAATACTATGGCATCTTCTTAGCACATAATAGGTCCCTAATAAAAATGTTTTTGTGTTTTGAATCAGGTTGTTCATTTATGAACTATTTAGCGCCGTTCAATTAAATTAACCACCGTAGGCAGGGAATAGATGAAAATTTTAATCTGTATTTGCCAATATCAAGAACCTAACATATAGTAAGGGTGTTGAAAGAGGCAGAGAAATAAAATTAGCATACTGGGAAATGTTCAAAACGCTACTGGAACAAGGAGAAGTGACAGTCTACTTTTAAGCAGATTGGGGAATTCTTTCCATAAGCCTTGAGAAGCAGGTAAGATTTTTAACAGGGGTAAGTTTTGGGAGATAGTGGCTGAACTCAAAATTATATGATATATAAGAACTTCAGAAAAGAGATAGGAAAGTAGTCTATGTTATTGTAAGGGATAATACTTGAAGAGATGTAGCAGGTGATAAGACTAAAAAGGTAGGCTACAATAGATTACGGATGGTCTTGAACTTCTCATTGAGTCTTTCCATTTGTAGGTATGGATTTATTTATGTATGAGTATTAGTCGTTAAGGACAGAGTCTGACACTCCCCCCTAATAGACTACACTTTTTCTCAGTATCCTTCTTCAAGGAATCCATGCTGTAACTCCCCTAGTAATTGGTGGCTTAAAATTGCCTTCCTGATTTTCAAGATATCTTCTCAAGAGTCCTTTTTCAGTTTATTAATTTAAATAGGAGCAATTTTCCTCGAGAACCACATAATGATTTTTTCAATCTCTTTTATATTAGTTATCACTGAAAAAAATATATGATTAGATTCAATTTAGTTGTCTTCCACAAAAATAATATGTAGAAAATACCAACCAAGGTGACTTTCTTTGTGGCTTAATAGCCTAAAGATTTAGGTAAAGGATATGTCTTTCTAATATAACAGAGAGAATTGCCCACAAAATGAAAAGGTATTGCACAAATTATCTTGAAGAGCCAAAAATGGCATACAGTTCTTACATGAAACAGTTTGTTCTTGGAATATTGTCAGCTAAATTTGCGGTCAACTTTTGCAAATTGTATGAATTTGCACTGCATGTTTTATTTAGTGTTTAGCAAAACTCCAATATGGCTCTGCATAACTTACACAACACACCATGAAAATGACTTCAGAAACTCCCACAGAAGTTGACAAATTGGGCATCTAATGCTTTCAAGCTAATTGCACTCTTTGTGGGTAAAGAGTCGACTTGTTAAGAATGAAGATCAGTTTCATGGAGATAATATTCTGCCTACTGCCACACAGAACACAATCCAACCTGTATCAGAAATATTATAGAAGCTTAAAGAAGAAAATAATGCGAGCTTTAATCACCATTCTCCTTAGTCTTAAGTGAAGTGCTCATGAATCATATGCAATACCATGGCAGTTTTGAAACCTGTTCTTGATTTTCAAGCTGTTATTTTCAGGAAACTTAGAAAGCAGATTCCTAAGTGATAAAGAGTAATTTTATACCTTTGCTTATGTTACTTTTTTTCTTCCTTGCAGACTGGAAAAAAGGAAAGAAGTAATACTTTGAATATTGCAATAGACAACATGTGCAAGAAGACAAGAGACCTTCGCAGACAGGTGAGGGAAGAGAAAGACATAGAGACAGAAACACACCTGGTGAAACAAACCTTTTTTTTGAAGCTGGAATATGCATACCTTGTTTCTGATTTGTTTAAATTAATTTAGAACACAAAATAAGAGCTGTCAGTATATACTTTCCACATTTACACACTCCAAATGTTTTTGTGACAAAGTAGACAAAAAGTTCTGGGCCTTAATGTCAGAATTGCTTCAAATCCCATCTTTGCCCTCATCAGTTGTGTGATCTTGGGCACCACGTTCAAATCTCTGAGTCTCAGATACTCTTTCTTTTTCACCTACAACATGGATTTAATAATACATAATAGGGCAGTGAGGATTAAATGAAATGCTTGTCAGTGCCTGGTACATAGTAAGTTCTTAGGGAATGGTGGTAAATTGATTCTTTTATATTAAAGGCTGTTTATCATCAAATGTTTATAGAAAACACCTAGTAATTCAGAGACCTTACCAATTTCCCTTTCCAATTCTTTTTAGGATGCTTCAAAATTCAGTCCCTACTTAATTTCAGACTACTTTTTAACTTTATGGTCATCAGGGCCATCAGATTAGAGAGGATTTTATTAAATGATTTAGAAGTCCATTATGATGTCATAAGTGTTTTGTTTTTTTTCCCCAGAAATCTGGAGGCTTAGCTATTCATAAAGGTCATTGCTTTCCATTCTGTTCCATTGTTTAACCAGACTTCTTGTTCATGCACAACTTTAACTTGGTCATCGTTAACTCATCAAAGAGAGGCAAAATGCTTTTCAACCCTAGACTTTTAATGTAATATATTATTGCAGTTTAATGGAAAGATTTGGTAAAATGGGCTGAGTAATCTTTTAATTCAGAAGTAGTTTTGGAAATTTTATAAATAGGTATCCCCAGCCAATTAATATTAGCTGTATAAAAACACATTTTTCAAGCCTAGAAAATCCCAATTTCTCAACTTTATGGCCTTAATGTGAATTCTGTTTCTACCATCAGCATGTAGAGTCACAGAATATAAGAGTTGGAAGGGAGTTGGTACAACCCATTTTTCAATGTAGATGAGAAAGCAGGCCAGTGTAGTGAGGTGACCTGTCTAAGGAACATTTGAGTCAGAACTTACGCTGGGACTTGAGGACGCAGTCTCAGGGCCATCTTCCACCTAACTGCTTGCCTTCTGCACTTTGATCTTCTTCAGAATTTCTTCCCCATCTGATATTCCCAGTTCTTGTGAGGTATTCCTATGAGTTAGTGGCAATTGCATCTTTCATTCCTATTTTATACCTCTACATTGTCTACAGTATATTTATGTGTAATCTGCATTTATATCTCCAAAGTTTTAAGCATCTTTATTTTTCTAAAAGAATGGTAAAGAAAAATTAGTCTTTTGTGCTTAGGGTTGCCAAATCTAGCTAATAAAAATACAGAATACCCAGATAAATTTGAATTTCAGATAAACAACAGGGTTTTCAGTAAGAGTATGTCTCAAGTATTGCATGGGTCATACTTATATTTAAAAAATAGGTTTTGGTAGCAGGTTAGCTCAGTGGTTTGAATGTCTACTTTCCATATATGAGGTCCTGGGTTCATTCCCTGGTACCCCCTAAAAAAATAGGTTTTTATCTGAAATCAAATTTAAACAGGGATCCTGTATTTTATATGGCAATCCTATTTATGTGTTTCTACCTCACTACCAACAGTGAGAAATATAAGATACATTACAGATACTGTTTTTCATAGTAAAGGAAGGTTTTTAGCTTGTAGGAAACTGCTCTGTTCTGGAGGTATGTAAATTCTATCTGGTTTCAGAAGTCAACGTCTCCATTGTTATGGTTATCCATTGCTGCTGAACAAACCCCGGCAAATAACTGCAGTCATTTTATCATGTATTTTCATTCTATGGGTTGGCTGGGGGTTGCCAGGTTCTTCTTGGTTTTCATTTATGGCCCCCCATGCAATGGCAGACAGATGGTGTAGCAGTTTGATATAGTTATTTTTTTTTCCTTTTTTTTTTCTTTATTCATTTTTTAAAAAATATTACATTAAAAAAAATATGAAGTCCCATTCAACCTCACCGCCCCCACTCCCCACTCCCCCCACAGCAACACTCTCTCCCATCATAGTTATGAATTCCAAAAATAGATATTGAATTATGTTTGTTAACTGGTCTGATTACCAGTTATGTTTGTTAACTGGTCTGATTACCTGGGCATGATTAAATTATGATTAGGGCTTTGATTGGGCCATGTCAGTAGGGTGTTGAGTCCCTGCCCCTTGGTGGGTGGGGATTCACACATACAATGCACGGCAAAGGACAAAGTTGGAGCTTTTTGATGCTGGAGTCTTGAGCTGGAGCCCTGGGAAGTAAGTACACAGAAGAAAGAGAAGCAAGCCCTGGGAAGAGAGGAGCTGTGAGCCCGGAAAGAACGAAGCCTGGAAAGAGAGGTACCCTGAGTCCAGAGAGAAGAAATACCTGGGAAAAGAGGATCCCAGGAAGCCTGAACGCTGGCAGATGTCAGCAGCCATCTTGCTCCAAAACATGGAAATAGACTTTGGTGAGAGAAGTAACTTATGCTTTATGTCCTGGTATCTGTTATCTCCTATCCCAAATAAATACCCTTTATAAAAGCCAACAGATTTTTGGCATTTTGCATCAGCACCCTTTGGCTGACTAATATAGATGGCTACTGCTGCTGGATTTGGGGTTGGGTATCTGGAGCTTCAGTACTCCTTCATGTTTCTTCTCTTCAGGTAGGCCACTCCATGAGGCTTCTCTATGTCCAGAAGTATTAACCTGGATTTCTCACATGATAGTTCAGGGTCCCGGAAAGAGAATGTGGAAGCTGTCAGGCTTTCTTTAATGCCTGAGCCATGAAGTCTCAGAATGTTGTTTCTACCATATTCTATTAGTCAAAACAGTCACAAGTCCTGCATCAGGCCCCAGGAAGGGGTGGAAGTTCTGTCTCTTGTAGAAGTGGCTTGTGCATACAGGAAGAAGTGGAGTTGTTTGGTGCCATCTTTGAAGACTTCCATGATCTTCAATGTCAGTGATATAATTGCTATGATTCTTTCTCATTATCTTCCCTTCCCTCCCCTAGGACTCTGTTTTCCATCTTGATGTCTATACTTTTGGCAGTAATAAAAACTGGTTAAAACAGCAACATGAGTCATCAGTACCTTTTCTTATTCTTTGTAAAGTTTATCCAACCATTTGCTTTAAGCACCTTATGCCCTTTCAGCAAAAGAAGGCCCTACTCTTAAAATATTTTTCTTGGAATACATAATGTTTAGTTCTTGTTCTATAACTGTTTTTGTTTCTTGCTTGCTTTTGTTTTTAAATAAAAATTAAGCAAAGCCCTTCTTCCTGCCTAGTCCTTCTAATTCCCTTGCTTACCTATGGCTTTTCCATCAGTATCACAGAAACATATCTGTTATGGTTCAGAGAATGATTGCATTTCTTCCATGATGAGTGAGTCAGATTGCTTAGAAACATATGGTAAGACATGAATTATACATTTTTTGGCTCAGTTTGAAATGTCCTTGGAGCTATTTGTTTTAATTTTTTTTTTTTTTTGATTCTCAGACTTTCTCTTCTGTTTTGGCTGTTAGAAAACACAAACAGAAGTCCTTGACATGCATTTCAGTTTTTCTGTGATTTGGTCTGACCCTTATGTCTGTTATTATTGCTTTTCATGTTTTATTCACACACCATACAATCCATCCAAAGTGTACAATCAGTGGTACCCCATTAGTTTTAATGTTCCTTCTTTGCTGCTTCTTCTCAGCTCCTCCTCCTCATATACCAACACATTATACTATTCTATGACTAAAGAGTCTACTTACTATCCACCAAATTTTCCATCACCGCCTTCCAAATGCACACATGTATCTTTGTGTATATGGTTTGTTCTGCTTGGTTCTCCTCTTTTACTGCCTCCCTTCCCACTGGTGGTTCACAAAGTAACTGGTAAAGTTCAAGACCAGCACAAATGCTACTACTTTCATACAACTTTTACCATTTTCTCCATCTGTAATTAATCTTTTTCTTCCAATTGTAGTTCTATATAGTAGTGATCATATTCTGCTTGCAGTTTGCTTTTCTTTTTTAACCTATTTTTTTCAGTTATATATTTTTAACCTATTTTAATTTATGATAGTGGTGACAACATCTCTCAGTTCGTGTTTTGTGAAGCCTTCTATGAAGCATAGTCCTTATAATTTTATTTTAATTTTTTTTTATTAGAGAGTTGTGGATTTACAGAACAATCATGCATAAAATACAGGATTACAGGATTCCCATATACCACCCTATTATTAACACCTTGCATTAGTGTGGTACCTTTGTTACAATTGATTAGCACTTTTTAAAATAATTGTCCTTTTTTTTTTCTTAAGGCCAATGACAAGAATTTATTAAGAAACAAGGAAAGGAAAAGTACACACCTAGACATGAGTGTGGGTGCACTACACGGTGAGATGTAAGCATGGAGGCCCCAGAGTAGGTCTTTTTAAGGCCCTTCCTCCTCCCACTTTTCTATATTAAGGAGGGACCCCAACTATTTAGTGTACTGATTGGTTGCCATTCTATCTTCACCATTATCTTTTAGGGAACCAATGGGGAAGCCTTTCTGCTGGGAGTTATCTGGAGCTTTTTTTTGAACCCAGGAGTTTCAAATGGGACTGTGTGATCTGGGTCTTGGAGGGCCTTTTGGCTGTAGCAGTTACTGCTCTCTTCCCAACAGTAGCCTTCCCTCAGGGGGTTTCTAGGTAGGCTTTCGTGGCTATGTTATGACCAGGGAGGCCCCAACTGTCATGCCTTTATTCTGATTAGCCACCTTCCCTTATTCCCTGTACTAACCTGCCTCAACTCCCTACTCTGAGTTTACACCCTTATTCTTAAGGGGGAGCTAAAGAGTGATGATCATTCTTTTGTAGCTACTTCCTGCTGGTCAGGGGTAGTAGTCCCTGCCTGATGGTGTGTGAAATTCTCTGGCTATTCTCTTGAGGTTGAGAAAAGGTAGGTTTGGACTGCAATTGGAACTGGATGAAATCTCCATGTGACTAATACCTTGTTCTGGAAGGCATTGATGTGACATCATTCAAGTTTCATGAAAAACTGTTTTTCTCGCATGACCTGCTGCTTTCAAGATCTCTGATTCTCAAGGTGGGTGAGAGGTCCCTCACTCCCCAGTCCTTGGAGATAACAGGACTCTTAGAAATGCTGGACTGGAAGAGTAGATTTCCAACCCAAAGGGTCAAGGATTCCACCAGGCAGTGATTGCCTCAAAGGCCAGGGGTTCCCTCTAAGCTCTTGTCTGGAGTAGGTAAATTGGAGTCTACACCAGTCTTTGTTGGGTTCAGGGAGTGTAACTTGCTTGTTTGTTTCCTGCTGTTGCTCACCAAATACATTGGCAGAACACTCTGGATTCTGGGTTTCTAGGTTCTTCACTTCATTGCAAGAAAGAATTCAGAGATGTGCCAGTTTAATAAGGTTAGCAATGAGAGTTTAAGGAACAAGGAAAAGGAAAAGTACACATCTGAGGTATGGGTGCAGGCAGACTACAGAGCAAGATTTGCCAATAATTATACTATTAACTAAAAGTCCATGGTTTACTTTATGGTTCACTGTTTGTGTAATGCTGTTCCATGCATTTGTTTGAAAGATTATTTTATTACCATATACACAACCTAACATATCCCCTTTTAACCCACATTCAGATATATATTTCACTACTGTTAATTACTCTCACAATGTTGTGCTACCATTACCACTATAATTACTGAAATTTTCCATCATTCCAAAGAGGAACCATGTACATTTTCATCTTAATTTCCCATTTCCTACTCCTACCCTGTCCCCTGATAATGAGTATTCTAGATTCTGCTCTATGAGTTTGCTTAGCTCCTATGGGAAATAAGAAGTGAAATTATATACCAAGTAATACAATGAAATAGTAATGACACTTATAATTACCCAAATTACTGGAGGTATTTATTCTTTATATATCTTTGAACACATGTCTAGTGTCTTTTCCTTTCATTCTGAAGAACCCCTTTTAGCATTGCTTGTAGGGTCAGTCTAGTGGTTATGAACTCAGTCAACTTTTGCTTGTCTAGGAATGTCCTAATCTCTCCCTCATTTTAAAAAAAATTTTAATTTTTAAAAATTTACTGAAATATATTACTCATACATTAACATACATAAACAATAAATGTATAATAGTTGTGAACTTACAAAACAAACATATATAACAGCAAACATATATAACATCTCATCCTACCACCAATAACTTACATTGTTTTTAAACTTTTTAAACTAATGATTAAAGAGCATTGTCAAAATTTTACTACTAAACAAAGTAGTTTCCCCCTAAACAATCTGATTGTTATTATCTTTATATTGTTTATATATGAAATATATAAACAATTAAGTGTATCGTAAAAGTTGTGAACTTACAAAGCAAACATGCATAACATCATACAGGAGTCCCATACATCAACACTCCAACAACACCTTGCATTGTCATGAGACGTTTGCTACAAACTGTGAAAGAACACTGTCAAAATCTTACAACTAATCATAGTCCCAATCTTATATTTGGTGTTTTTCCCCTCAATACACTCTATTATTCTTTCTTTTTTTTTTATTCATTTTTTAAAAATATTACATTCAAAAAATATGAGGTCCCCATTCACCCCCACCGCCCCCACCCCGTATTTTTTCTTAAATATATTTTTTATGACAGAAGTTGTAAACTTATAAAACAATTCTGCACATGTGCAGAATTCCCAAACAACATCCCTCCATCAACACACCACAATGGGATGTGTCATTTGTTACAGATAAAATATTACCTGAGCCTCCTCTTGACATAGAGGTGCAATGGACACAACCAATCCAAGGACCACAGAGAAAAGGTGGCATTGGAGTGGGAAAAGTGGACATGGTGGCTGATGGGTATGGGGAATGGCAGGAAGAGATGAGATGTGGAGGCGCCTTTGGGACTTGGAGTTGCCCTGGATGGTGCTTCAGGGGCAATCACCGGACATTGTAAATCCTCCCAGGGCCCACTGGATGGAATGTGGGAGAGTATGGGCCATGATGTGGACCAATGACCATGAGGTGCAGAGATACCCAGAGATGTACTTACCAAATGCAATGGATGTGTCATGATGATGGGAGTGAGTGTTGCTGGGGGGGGGGGGGGGGGTGCGGTGGGGGTGGTGGGGTTGAATGGGACCTCATATTTTTTTAATGTAATATTTTTACAAAATCAATAAAAAAAAAATATTATCTGATTGTTACCATGTCCATAGTGTACACTCATGTTTTCCATACTGCCTTAGTATCAAAACAGTACATCTTTTGCATAGATGCAAGAATATTATATTATTACTGCTAACCACAGTCTGTAGGTCACTCCAGCTGTATTTTTTCCCATGCTTCTCCACATTCCCATCACCCTGCAGTAGTGATATACATTTGTTCTAGCTCACAAAGGACACACTTGCCTCTGCACCATCGACCACAATTCTCAGCCACCTCTTCATTTACTGTGCTATCCAGTTCCTAGATTATTCTGAACTATTCTTTCAATTGGTATTTCCATAACTAGACTACCATTTTCAGTCACATCCCCATTTATAAACTAGCTGTTACTCACTGTGTGTTACCGTCCAGTCTATACATTTCCACAATTTTACAGTAAAGCTAATTAAAACTTCTACATACATTAAACATCAGTAGTCCACTCAGTCCTTCTCTTATCTCCTTTAAGAATCCACCACCTACCACCAGGTCTTGAAGATATTTTCCAATGATTTCTTCTAGAAGTTTTATAGTTCTTGCTTTTATTTTTAGTTTTTTGATCCATTTTGAGTTAAATTTTGGATAAGGTGTGAGATAGGGTTCCTCTTTCCTTCTTTCAGCTATGGATGTCCAATTTTTTCAACACCATTTGTTGAATGGATTGTTCTGCCTGAACTGTGTGAGTTTGACAGGCTTGTCAAAAATCACTTAACCATACCTGTGAGGGTCTGTTTCTGAACCATAAATTTGGTTCCATTGGTCTATTGTGTCTATCTTTTGGCCAGTACCATGTTGCTTTTACCACTATAGGTAGGTATCATGATTTAAAGTCTGAAGATGAGGGTTCACTTTTCCTTTTTTACGATGTTTCTGGTTGTTCAGGACTCCTTATGCTTTCAAATAAATTTAATGATCATGCTTTCAATTTTTTCTTTAATGCTGGTGTTATTTTTATTGGGGTTGCATTAAATCTGTGTATCAATTTGAATAGAATTGACATCTTAATGATATTTAGTTTTTCAGTCCATGAGCATGCAATGTTCTCCCAGTGATTTAGGGCTTTTTTGATTTGTTTTAACATTGAGTTGCAATTTTGTGAATACAAGTGCTTTACATCATTGGTTAAGTTTATTCCTGACTATTCGAGTTTTATTTGTCATATTTTATTTTCACCACTCTTTTGACACTTTTGGTTACTTTTATTGATTTAATCTTCATTTCTAGACTCTCTTCCAGGCCCCTCTCTCCTGTTTTTTCTTTTCAGGCTCTAGCACACCCTTTAGTATTTCCTGAAATTCTGGTCTCTTGCTTAGGAATTCTCTCAGTTTTTGTTTATCTGTGAATATTCTAATTTCACTCTCATTTTTGAAAGACAGTCTTGCTGGATATAAGATTCTTGACTGGAAGTTTTTCTCTTATAGTATCTTAAATATACCAGACTGCTGTCTTCTTGCTGCCATGGTTTCTGGTGAGAAATCAGCACTTAATCTTATTGGATATCCCTTACATGTTATGCATTGCTTTTCTCTTGCTGCCCTCAGAATTCTGTCTTTGTCTTTGTCTTTTGACATTCTGATGAGTATTTGTCTTGGAGTTGGTCTATTTGGATTTTTTTGGATGGGAGTACATTGTGCTTCTTGGACAGGGATATCTATTTCCTTCAATAGGGTTGGGAAATTTTCTACCATTTTTAAAATATTCCTTCTTCCCCTTTTCCCTTCTCTTCTCCTTCTTGGACACCCATGACACCTTTGTTTGCATCCCTTTTGCTGTCATTTAGTTCCCTGAGACCTTGTTCAATTTTTTCCATTCTTTTCTTCATCTGTTCTTTTGTATGTTCACTTTCAGAGGCCATTTCTTCAAGCTCACTAATCCTGTCTTCTGCCTCCTATAATCTGCTATTATATGATTCCAATGTTTTTTTAATTTCATTGATTGCAGCTTTCATTCACATAAGATCTGCTATTTTTCTTTTTATGCTTTCAAATTCTTCTCTGTGCTCATACAATGTCTTAATATCCTTAATCTCTTTAACCATCTCATTGAATTTATTAAGGAGATTTGTTTGAACATCTATGATTAGTTGTCTCAACTCCTTTATGTCATCTGGAGGTTTATCTTGTTCCTTTAACTAGGCCATAATTTCCTGTTTCTTGGTGCGGATTGTAATTTTTTGTTGGTGTCTTCGCATCTGGCTTCCTAGAGTATTTATTCTGGGTGCAGTTTTTCTCTTTAGTTTAGGGCTTCCTATCCTTTCTCCCTTGCTGGTTGTACAGAAGGAGTCAAGCATGTAGTTAGTGCTGTAAGCTGGTGAGGCTCAAGCTGCCCTCATTGCATCAGGGACCAATGAAGCTTCTTCCAACTTTATCCTTTGCCAGGGGCAGGGACAGAGTCACAGCTATGTGTAATAATCCATGTGCAGGCCTAGACTATAGTTGCCCACAGAGTCTGATGAAGCTTCACATATCTTTCTCTCCTACCTGGGGCAGCGATGGGGCTGCAGGTGTGGGAAGCAATCTATGCAGTGCAGGTCCAAGATGACCGCAGTTGCCCTGATATACTTCTGATTTTCAATCTATGGCAGCCAAAGTTATCTGCAGTTACCTATATAGGCTGGTGTAGGGCTCCTTGGCCTCCTCTCTGCCAGAGGCAGGGCTGAAGCCTAGGTAGGCTACAGGCTGATCTGTGTGAAAGAAACTGGTTCCTGCTGACAGTGAGAGTTTTAGTCAGCCGGGCATCCCCTCAGGCTGGGGGTGGAGTCAGAATGGTGGCTACTGGCCTCTTTCTGACTTGGGCTGGTTTACACCCCCCTATTTCCAGGGTTATCTCTTAGCCAGCCAAATCTCCCAATCAGTAGACGAAATCGGCAGCCAACTGTCTCCTCCTCCCCTGGTTCTAGAAAATGGAGAACTTCCAATTCCCATCACAGAACAGCTCCTGGGGCAGCTTGTGCCGCCAGAGTAGGATGATCAGTCTCCGTGGCTTGCTGGTAATTTCCTGGAGAGGCTGAAGATGGCACTGGGGCCTAGGCTAGACCTGCAATATGATCTGGATGGGAAGAAGCTGGGCCCCATCAGCACTGGGATTTTCAGTCTGCCCCGCTTCCCCTCATGCTAGGTGTGGAGTTAAGATGGCAGCTTCTGGCCTCATTCTGACTTGGACAGGCTCAAGCTTTAGCTGTTTTCAGGATTATACTGTAGCTTACTGAGTTTCCTCATCCACAGCTGAAACTGGTGCCCAATTATCTCTTCCTCCCCTGTTTTGGGGAAGTGGAGCTTTCAATTCCAGCCTTGGAATAGCTCCTGAGGTGGCTTGTGCCTCCAGTGGATGATGGGCGCTGGCCTCCGGGGCGTGGAGCCTCTATTTACGAGTCTTCTCTGCAGATGGGCAGTCTCCTCCTTCCACTCCTTCGAAGACATTGCATGCTCTTCTGGTCTCCTGGAGCCCCCAAACAGGTGCTTCAGCTAGCTTTAGGGAGCCCTGGGTGTTTGCTAACTGCCCTGTAGCAGGAGCTGACCCTTGGAGCTCCTTACTCTGCTGCCATCTTTCTGGTTGTCTCTCCCTCATTTTTGAAAGAAAGTCTTGCTGGATATATAATTCTTGGTTAGCAGTTTGTTTTCTTTCAACACTTTTAAAGTATTTCAACCCACTGCTTTCTTGCCTCTTTGCTTTCTGATGAGAAATCAGCACTCAGTCTATTTGGGACCCCATTGTACATAAAATTTTGCTTTTGTCATGTAGAACTCCCCTTTTTTTTCCTTTGCAATCAATCATGTGATCAGTATATTATGGGGTATATTTTTCTTCATGTTTATCCTGCTTGGTGATATCTGTTCTTCTTGGATCTTTTGTTAATTTTGGGAAGTTCTCTGTCATTATTGCATTATTGCACAGTCCTGTCTTTCTCTTTCTTTCTTCTCCTCCTTTACCCACATAATGCATATATTGGTATGATTGATGGTGTCCCAGAGGTCTCTTACACTATTTTTTGCTTTTTATAAGTCTAGTTTCCTTTCTGGTACTCATCCTGACTCATTTCAATTGTCTTGTCTTTGAGTTCACTGATTCTTTCTTCCACCAGCTCCAGTCTGTTCTTGAAACTTTTCTGGGAATTTTTTATTTCAGTTATTGTGGTCTTCAATTCCAGTATTCATTTTGGTTTCTTTCTAAAACTTCTATCTGTATACTAGATTTCTCATTCATTATTTTCCTGGTATTCTTTAGTTATTTCTCTGTAATTCCTTTCATCATCTTGATTATTGTTAGGATCATTTATTTAAGGCTTTGTTTGATATATCCACATTTTGGTCTTTGGTGTTTTCTTACTTTAGATGGACCTCTTACTTTGGATGCACCACCATTTCCTGTTTCTTTGTTTGTCTTTTTTTTTTTTTTTTGTTGCTCACTGAATATTGTAGTATTTTAAAATGTTAACTCTGGAATTTATTTCCTGAGATGTCTATTTCTTGATTTTTTAGCCACTGGTGAAAAGACAGATATTTTCTTTTGCATCAGCCCTCCATCAGAAGGTTTACCCCAGGCAAATGAAGAGTGCAAGGTCTTACTTGTCTTTTCTGGGCCTGTTTCTTGCCCTGGGCTTATGCTTGTTAGTTGTTTTGGAATTCCCCTATTTACATGAGTTTGAATGCCCCCTTTCATTTGCAGTGGATAGATCTCCCTCTCCTGGGTATTTAAAGCAGGCAACCCTCTATAGTTTTTTATAGCCCTTTAGTTGGTCAAGCTTCTTTCACCTGGAGGGCAAATTCTGGGAGGGGGTGGCACACCATAGAGGACTTTCCCAAGTCAGTCTTTCCTAGCTGAAGCAGGGTTTGGGACACATGTCTGGGTCATAGATCAGCTCTAAACTGGCCTAAGGAAAGGCTGGAAGGGCTCCAGGGGCTTCTTTTATAGCTACCCTAAGCTGAATTTCTTGACCTGTTCATCAGTTGCAGCCCTTGAACTTGTCCTGCATAGCTCGGAGGAAGCATTGAATTAAATCTTCTTTGCTGCTGCTTTTGTTTGGGGTGGATTGGAACAATGGCCACCCTCAGAGCTGGGCCTCTAGTGATCTGAAGTTGCTAAAAAAAGCTGTGATCAGTGATTGACTATGCCCAACCTTGGTCTTGGCCAAGGAGATTTTTATGTCCCTTTCCATTTCCAGAAAGGTACCCAGGGGTTGGACCCCACTGCAGCCTGGCATGAACATGGGGCTGGGCACTGTTAAACTGCACAGAGAGCAATTTGTTGGCTTTTACTGTGATTTACCATCCTCTTCCTTCCACTCTTCCCTGGATGCTGTACAATGTTCTACTGCCATCTGGAGTTCCAACACTGTTTCAGACAGCTCCTGCCAGTTTAATAGTTATTCAGGTGGAACGACTGAATCATGGTGCTTCTTGCTCCACCATCTTCCCATATATTTTTTTATTTTTAATCTGTGTAACAAGAAACAATCCCATAGTACTATTATCTCAGTTTTTCAACTGAATTAACTTAGCAAACTTTAGAGCTAAGGTTTGAACTCAGGCCTATCTGATCCCAGCCCATGCTTGTAAGCACCATATTAGGGATAGATAAATGCCTGTTTTCTTTTAGAACCCCATTGCCTAATACACTGATTTAGCCATCATAAATATTTTTTTCTTTTTAAATTGTTTTAAATGATTTTCATTTTTTCTTTTAGCCCTATTTCCTGCTATTTAAGAAATGCATACCTATTTAAAATTTCAATAAAGGAGAAAAATTTTTAGATCTCCTTTACGTTATTAAAAATGAACACAATGGAATATATTCCATTTCTACTGTATTAGCCTGTGTGAATCATACATTTGATTTTACTAAAAGCAGGTTAAATTTTTATTTGAGTATATTGAGGAAAAAGCCTGTGTCTTATCTTTCATAAATGCCAAAGTAAGGACCTGAAGTATGTCAAATATAATAAACTAGGATTCCGGTGAAAGAAACAAACAAAACAAAACCAATTATTAATCCTCTGGTTGCTGAGTTGCTAAATCAATATAGCTATCTCTTCTCCAGGCTGTAGTACCAATACCATACAGAAAATGTGTAATATCATACTTCCTAGTTACCACCCCCCTCATCAAACATTGTTAAGAATCCAAAAGGTACAAGTCTTATTAAGTTGGCATGCTAAATATATGCTGAATTGATTATTAGGCTATTTAATTGCTATTAATCAGTTAAGGAAGCCAAACAAACAAAAAAACTTTGAAAATCATATTTTGCTATTTGACTTAAATTTAAAATGACATTAATATACACAAATAATATTTTTTTTCTGATTCCCAGGATATTTTTTTTTTTGTAAAGCACTTTTTCCTCTTTCCTCCCCTCCCTCTTTCACAATCTCATGCTTTCTATCTGTTACTCTCCACCCCCTGCCTTTTTTTCAGGGGGAGGTATTTCTTATAGTTTATCACATAGGGTTTTTAGTTTGGTACTTCAATTGTAAATAAATAAATAATTTTATCTGAGATCCAAACTACTTTCACCAGGGGGAAATAGAAAAATTGAT
The DNA here is from genome assembly GCF_030445035.2 of Dasypus novemcinctus. Classification (NCBI taxonomy): domain Eukaryota; kingdom Metazoa; phylum Chordata; class Mammalia; order Cingulata; family Dasypodidae; genus Dasypus; species Dasypus novemcinctus. The sequence goes on along the minus strand of NC_080678.1, from coordinate 75,748,149 downwards.
GTCTCCAAGCCTTTTATTAAACTGTGGTGAGAAAAGATAGAAAGCCCCTCTGTTTTGTTTTAAGCCAGATATCTTTCATGTCTGGCAACAAACAGGGAAATATTTATTGAAAACACATACTTCTAACTTCTATTGGTCCCCCACTGACTTCAGAGCTTAGTGCTGTGGCTTTCTAAGGTTGTCCTATTTCTATATTGGCATATTGGATTCTTCTTTAAACTTTTTTGATTTATCACCCAAGAAAAAGGAATGAGTTGTATTGTTGGACAAGAAAAATAAAACAGAAATAAATAAGATAAGATGCTATTTAAGTATTAAACATAGGAATAGATAAATCTGAAATTTTAAATTGAAAAGAAAAATATCCCTTACAAATATGTCAGAACATATAAAGAAAATTGCTTAGTATAGCATTCAAGGCTTTCCCTATTTTGTCTGCATTCTAGTTCTATCTCACAGTAATTCCTTTCTCATAGCATAATAGCCATGGTGGAAAGAAGCCTATTAGTGTGCAAAGCAGAAGTAATGGGTAAAAGCAGAATATGAGCAGCAATACATAGTTTTGTTAAGATGTCAAATTATGTCTTAGTGCTTGAACAAACAGACAAAATGCCTATTTATCTATTTGTCACTGAAAATAGACCTTGAGACCAGGACTTTAGCACAAGAACTTATTTGGGAGGTGATTCCTAGAAACAGGGGTAAGGAACATGAAAAGTGAGGCAGGGAAGGAGGAAAGAATATGCAATTGAGATTGCTGCTACAAGACCTTAGGTACAACTGAGAAGTGACAGAATGCCTCCCAGAATTGTCTCACTAATGGATAGAGGCCAAGAATTTTGTCACAGGTCCCCATCACCATTGGTGCTAACCATTTGGAACTTCCAGGCTCTTTGTGCTTAGACAGTGTTTGTTCTTGGGTTGAAACTCTAACATAGACTTGGAGCATATCCTGAGACAGAATAACAAGGGGAGCATGGAATGCAGAGAGTAGAGGTGGGGTACCCTCAGAGGGTACTGAACTGTTTGCCACAGCAGCAGCTGAAATGAGGGATGGTTTCAGAGGATGAGATGTAAGGCACTAAAAGCCTCTGCTGTAGGATATAATAATAACTGTAACATGAATGTACGGATCAGGAATAAGCAAGACAGAGAGAGACTGGATGAGAAGTTTCTGGGTGAGAAGTTTCTCGGTTGGTTGAATTAATTGTACTGTTTGTTGTGTTTATGGACTGAAATGTTTCAAAAGGAATGATCTCTCCATGTCTGAAACATGTGCTTTTTCTTGTAAGCATCACTCATATCTAATATAAGTTACTGATTTCTGGCCTTTTCTTTAACACTTTCTTTACTTTTTGTTTTGTCTTATGCTGGTGTGTGTGTGTGTGTGTCGTGTTTTTTTACCTAAAATGCTTCCCTTCACCCTATTGTACCTATTGAGATCCTATTTTGATTTTCACTCTACCATTATTATCTAGCCACCCTAGATGGCTTGTTGTATCTTGAGGATCCCCTCTAATTTCTTTGCTTATGGTAGTCTCTTCCTGGAATGCCATGCTCCCCACTTCCCAATTCAAACTCTTCACATCCTGTTAATCTTTTGAGATGAAGTTCACATGCCACCTCCATAGAGAAGACTTCTTAACTATAGCAGTCAGAGTTAATTACTTATTTGTTGGCACCTCTATTCAGAGATTCCCCAAATTCTGTACATTCCTTACCACCTAATAACCCTGTTTTCCTTATCCTTGCATTTCCCAGATTGCCCAGAAAAGGGCTTTGCCCTGAGATAGGAAGCTCAAAATGCTTTTCTTAAATTGAAGGAATATAAAACTGAAAAAAGAAGATTCAATTTTCTTACAATGTAGACCATATCATTATGCTAGGTAATTTCAGCTCATTTCCCGGAAGAATTTTGAAAACATTGGCTCACAGTGTATCTATCTATCTATCTATCTATCTATCTATCTATCTATCTATCTATCTATCTATCTATCTATCATCTATTTTTAAAGATTTATTTTTTATTTATTTCTCTCCCCTTCCCCTCTCTCCCCAGTTGTCTGCTCCCTGTGTCCATTCGCTGCATGCTCTTCTGTGACAACTTCTACCTTATCAGTGGCACCAGGAATCTGTGTTTCTTTTTGTTGCGTCATCTTATGTCAGCTCTCCATGTGTGTGGAGCCATTCCTGGGCAGGCTGCACTTTCACGCTGGGGCTCTCCATACCAGGCGCATTCTCTGTGCATGGGGCTCCCCTATGCAGGTGACACCCCTGCATGGCACGGCAGTCCTTGCGCGCATCAGCACTGCACATGGGCCAGCTCCACATGGGTCAAGGAGTCCCAGGGTTTGAAGGGGGGACCTCCCATGTGGTAGATGACGCCCAATCCATTGGGCCAAGTCGGCTTCCCTCACAGTGTATTTAAAAGCTCATTTTCATTTCTGTCCTGTTTTATTGAATATAACATCATACTTATGTGGTATACTTCTTATCATTTACTATTTCATGTAGTTGGCAGCATGCTTTAGGAAAAAAAGTTGTATGCCTAATTTGATTTAAATATTTTAAATATTTTAACCAGATTATTTATTTATTTATTGGCTAATTAATGGTAAATCAACTGTACCTCAAGCCTCTCCTTTCTAATACACTGCATTTTGACACCTGTGTATGAAACAAAGGATTGAATGAGTGGCAGGAAAATACAGTTGAAAACATGGAAGAAATAAAGAACAGGGAGATAATGCTATTGAAATGAAGGGGGGAAAGTTGCAAAAGGGGACACCATGGAGGGGAAATAGACAGATCAGAGCAAATATATCTAGTGCTAAAGGAAGACTGCTATAATTATTCAAGTATGTACAAAAATGATCACAAAGGTAGTGTATATTTTATATCTCCTTAGATTTTTGTTTTGGTGATATATCAAAATGTGTTTTTTGAAAAGCACAGGAAGACAATCTGATTTTCTGGGTATAAATATAGATGGAAACCTTTATCAAAGAATTTTATATGAAAAGCTGTCCCTCTTCTAGTCCATATCTTGATGAAGCTAATACCAAGTCTTGCTTCTCCATTTCATAGTCAAGTTCCTAGAAAAAGGGAACTATATTCACTCTCTCTACCTCCTTCTCTCCCATTTACTCTTCAAACCACTGAAATTGTTCTAAGTTAATGAATGAATTTTAGAAGCCAAATTCAAAGGACAAGTCTTGTCTTAAATTTTTAACCTCTCTTTAAAATTTGTCTCTGAAGTTTACCCCTTTTTTGAAATGTCTTTGACTGCAGTCTCTTGGTTTTTTCTCTATTGCTTATTTGTTGACTCCTACTCTTCTTCTAGGTTATAAGGGACCATGAATTTCCATCTTAACATTTTTCACAATACCTTGTTCTTGGTGGGAGGCTGAGGAAAAAGTGTTAAGAAATATTTGTTAAATTGAAGGAAATCAAATATATACAAAACAAGGTTCAAGAAATCCATGATGTGTGCGTTTTTAGTTCTGTTTGGTAGAATATATTCATTTGGAGAACACTGACAGCATTGAATTTGAAAGTTTGTCTTTTAGTTATGGGTCATTTGCTTTCTTTGTTTCTTGGCTGATATCTCAGTCTTTTTGAAGGGCCTGAATCTTATAAATGAGAGCATTTCCCAGATTTCATTCTTGGACCTTTCCTCACTATGCCTGTCTCTCTACATGATCTCAGCCACATCCATTGCTTGAATTACCTCTTCTATGCTGGTTCTCAATAATTTCTCTCTAGTCCAGTTCTCCTCCTTCTACATGTCCCTGTTACAGATGAAAGAAGTGATAGAGGGGAAGGATGGTCATTGAAAACTCATTCCCCCTTTGAGATAGATCCTCTGCTTTTCTCATACTTATCTGAAACTCACACAATCTGTTGTTCTCATCTCAGTTTCTAAGTGGTGACCTCTTGTCTGACTTCCTTACTCTGCTCCCTGTGGACATCATGTACCCCTCATTCAATCATTTAAACCTTAATGAATGCTTATTTACTCCAATTGAAAATGGATGTCACAACTGTCTCTTTTTAATTCCAGTATTTGTCTAGAGTTTCTCATTATCATTAAATAAGAGCAGGAAGCATGGCTTACTAATCTCATTATCTTTAACACCCAGTTAAAGTTTTACCCAAAGGAAATGTACAATAACTGCTTGGAGAATGAATGAATGAATAACTACATAAGATATAGATAGATAAGATAGATAGATAGATATCTTTCTATCTAGTGTAGATGGAAGATAAATATCATCCTGCTTGACTTGTAACTCCTTAGCTTTGCTTACTCTGTATCATGCCCTAAGTGTTCAGTAGATATTAATTAATTGCCATTAAGGAATTGACTTTCTACATGAAGCAAAGTCCTTTCTTGAGAATTTTCTTACAGCCTTTGTGAAATTCTTCGTAAGTTGAATAATTTCGGGACTCTTTTGATCAAGTTCTGCCATCTTGGGCAAAGGAATTATTCTCCCAGAAAGCTATCATTATTAGATATTTATTGTCCCATAATTATTAGAGGAAGACAGGATTTTTTTTCACTCATAGCTACATCACTGAACTTTCAGAAAATGCATTACTAATTTTCACATAATCCAAAACTAGGCTATCTATTCATTTAAAAATTACTCTAAAATATTATTTCCACAAAAGACAAATGACAGATTTCTTTTTTGATAGCTACTCATATCTTTGTTTTATTGTATAGAGGTTATTCTTAGTCATTGATGTTTTTAATGAAACAGTTCAGAATATTATGATCCGTATAGGGTCAATATTATACAAATGCATTAATTTTCCAATGCAGTTTTAAATCTCAGAAAATATCTGCTGAGTAGAGTAATTGCCTGATTGTCATTTATAAGCTTACATGTAATCTAATTTATTTATTTATTTATTTATTTATTTTTGTCTTCACAAAAGTTTTATTTCACAGTAATTCATATATACAATATATGGTACTCCCACATATCCAGCATGGAACACTTTCTCCCTTCCCCAGCAAAGATCTTTTTACATGTTCATACTATATTTAATGCAACTGATGAACATATATTGAGACAATAGATTTCAAACAGGATAACACTTGGGTTTACATTGTGGTTTATATTTTAGACTATAAAATTTTCTAAATTTTTGGTTATCTTGCATTTTACATTATGATTTACATTTTGCCCTATAAGCCCCTATACATTTTTGGTGTAATTTAACATGTCCTATATCCATCCTTGCATAATCTTTTTTTTTTTTCCAGTTTTTTTTTTTATTGACTTTGTAATAATATTACATTAAAAATATATATGTGAGGTCCCATTCAACCCCACCCCCCCACCCCCCTCTCCCCCCCCAACAGCACTCGTTCCCATCATCATGACACATCCATTGGATTTGGTAAGTACATCTTTGGGCACCTCTGCACCTCATAGACAATGGTCCACATCATGGCCCATACTCTCCTCCATTCCATCCAGTGGGCCCTGTGAGGATTTACGATGTCCGGTGATTACCTCTGAGGCTCCATCCAGGGCAGCTCCATATCCCAAATACGCCTCCACCTCTCATCCCTTCCTGCCTTTCCCCATACCCATCGTCCACCATGTCCACTTTTCCCAATGCAATGCCACCTCTTCTATGTGGACATTGGATTGGTTGTGTCCATTGCACCTCTATGTCAAGAGGAGGCTCAGATTCCACATGGATGCTGGCTGCCATCCTCCCATTTTCAGTTGTAATCACTCTAGGCTCCATGGTGTGGTGATTGTCCTTCTTCAACTCCATCTTAGCTGAGTGTGGTAAGTCCAATAAATCAGATTGTAGGTGCTGGAGTCTGTTGAGGCTCAGGACCTGGCTTTCACATTATCAGTCCAGAGATTCAAATCCCCTAACTATATCTTAAACCCCAACGTTAACTGCACCTCCAGCAGATTAGTATGAAAGTCTTATGAAGGGAGATCCCATCTGAGTCCAGATTCATCACACATAAACACCATTTCCAGAGAGGGGCCATCTGCTCTGGTAGTAAACCCCATCGGCCATGACCATAACTCTCATGGGTCTCTTTAGCCTTCATAGGAACCAATATCTGGGGGTTGTATCTGCTTTATCTGTCTCTCTGACTCTGCTCAGTTGTGCATGAGGGCAATCCTTCTGCCAGCCTCCAGACTCTTTTTTAGAAACTCGTAGCCATATAAACTCATTTCTCCTTTCCATTTCCCCCTTACTTTAGGTCAAACAGCATTTTAAAGTCATGTTATTTTATGTAGACATGGATATTCTGCTGATCCGCATTGAACCTTCCATATAAGGTCCTTTTCCAGTTGCATCATCAGTTGGTATTTGATAGTGGTCCCTCGTTGCCAGGGAGGCTCATCCCCGGGTGTCATGTCCCACGCTGGAGGGAAGGCATTGCATTTACATGCTGAGTTTGGCTTCGAGACTGGCCACATTTGAGTAACATGAAGGCTGACAGGAGGAAATTCCCAGGCACAATGTTGCTCTAGGCCTTGTTCTTATTTTAGGTTTATCAGCTCAGAAGCATAGTCATTAGCATCAGGGGCTCACTGTTGAACCCTCACTCCCTCCCGGTCCCCGCCGCTGTACCTGGGAGACTATCGCTGTTCCCCTAGGGACCACGACAGAGCACCACTGGCCAGGAACCCAGTACCCCCCCTGCTGGGTTTTTAATTGTTGCCACTATGAGTATATCCAATCATTACCATGCACCCTGGACATATGTTCTGTCAGCTATATATCACCTGTCATTGGTATCCCATACCAGTATCCCTCCATTGCCATTGTTGAAACACTCTGTGATCCAGAACTCCCCGAAATTTGAAGCCCAATATAATGTCATGGTCCCTTACTAGGGAATGGCATATAGCGATGGGTTTAAAGGATAGATAAAGAACTTGGATAAAGTTAGATAAAGAACTTAGATAAGGAATGTTGGCTTGAAAAAATTCCACATCCTATCCTTTCCCCCCCCCCCCTAATTATTCAGCATTTCTTCGTAGGAGTCCTAGACCACAGCAATGCATATATATAATATACAGCACTCCCATACATCCACCACAACACCTTTTTCCTTCCACAGCGATACTCTTACACCCTATTCACATCATATTTACTTAAGGTGATGTACAGAGTCTGAGATATTAGCTTTCTAACATGGTAATATCTGTGCTTACATTATGGTGCATACTTTAGGATACACAGTTCTTTACATTTTTAGTTCTCCTATGTTTTACATTATGGTTTACATTATCAGTCTGTCGTCTCCTATATATTATGGTGTAATATTACATGTTTTATATCCATCCTTGTGTACTCTCAAGAAACTCCTCTCTTACCCCCCATTTACTTTGGTTCCACACATTTAACATCCATTTTCCCTTCCACCTTGGTGCCCACAGTGACAGCCAACCTCCGTTTCCTGAGGGGCCACTTCCAGAGATAGATGGAATAGTGTTTAGGGCCTAACTTGCTCATCTGCCCCAATGCCCTGGGATCCACCCTTTCTCTCGAGGGATAGAGTTCCCTCTATTTGGTGGCATTAGTCCTCCCCAGGATGTGGGTCCACCCCCACTCTCACTACTTGGGATTCTACCCCATGGTGTCACCCACTCTGGCAGAATGAGCATTTAGACATTCCCCAGGAGCCCGTCCTGCATCAGACCCTCCCCTCCGAGCATTCTAAACAGGTAACCCTCTTTATTATATTTTGATATTATTTTCTCGGCATTTTACTCTCCACCACCTCCTAACCCTCTCCGGTGTTCGTATACATGTAATCTAATTTAAAAGAACTAATTGTAACAGAATGTTATACTTGTTTAATAATTTAAGGTGTGAGGGCAAGAACAATTAATGCAAACGGAGAAAATTGGACATCAAATTCATTTATTATTCTCCTTGCTCTATTAATCTGTTATCAACTTGCATAAGTGGTGATCTAACTTGGTTTAATTACCATGAAGTCTGCAATTTAGCTAATGAAAATTTTTCATCAGTTCTTCCAACAAAGTAGAAAATATTTTATAATTTTGTAATCATGAAATTTCATGTATAATTTCATGTAATCATGAAAATGCATGATGACCATATTATTTGTACCTATGCATGAACATTGTAATAGTTCAATTTCTTTGAGGAAATGATGCAGTTTTATCACTTATAATCTGACCTCTGAGCTATGTACAATTTTTTAAAAATAGTGACTTTTGAGAACAAGAGAACAAGAAAATAATTGCTTGATTATAATTTTTTCCTGGAAAATGTGTTTATATTAGTTTAGTAAGGGATATTTGTACATCATCTTACACAGGATTTGTGATGCTAGGACTTGGGGATAATGTACAAAATTTTTAACCAGTGAGATTACAGGAATAAGAAATAAGGTGGACTATTTACTGTAAAAATGGAAGCCTGATTTATTTTTAATTTCTCCTCAGCTCCGTAAGGCTATTATAGATCATGTGTCAGACTCTTTCTTGGATACGACAGTCCCACTTTTGGTTCTCATTGAAGCTGCCAGGAATGGCCGGGAAAAGGAAATAAAAGAATATGCAGCAATATTTCGTGAACACACCAGCAGGCTTGTAGAGGTAAGGGTGCTGGAACTGAAGCTACTTTAAATCCAGGGAAATGAGGTTCCTGTTCCCCATTTCCCAATGAATTATACTTTAATAAAAACTTTTGACAAACTATCATGGATGAAATCGGGTTGGTCAAGATATATGAAGATAAATATGTCAAACTTTATTAACTAAACTCCATTGACTTTGAAAAGGCAATTTTTATAAAAAGCTATGAAACCATGCTCAGTTTTATTTTCTTTAAATGTGTATCTTTTAGACCAAATTAGTGGTTAAATGCAGATACTCTTTGTTTTGTCCTTAAAAATGTTTTCTTACCATTCAAATTTAAAGTAACAAGTACTCTTATGTCTTATCACTTTACTATTTTTCTACCATATTTTCATGGTTGTGTTTCTCCTCCAGCTTTTCAAAGCTTATTCAGCTATGTAATATGACTGTAGATCAAGAATAAAGGATATAAAGGAGTAGAGCTATCCATGAATAATTAACAAGGGGGGTGGATTGACCCATGCCCCAAAAGGGGCAAGAGGAGATGGTACAACTATTCCCATGGAGACATGGGGATACCCTGAGGACTGGGAAGCAGGATGGCATACTGCAAGAGGAGTCATGATGTGTTGAAAGAGTCCCAGGAAACAGGTAAGGGCACCTATTGTATTTATGGGCATCAAGAAGGTAGCCACAGTATAAGAGCCAACTTGAATGAGAGAAAACAAAGCCAGGATCCAGTGCATGAAAAGGGGGAATGTGATTTATCAGATCCATATACCAGAACTGATTTTCAACTAGGACCCATTAGTATAGCTGTATTATTTGTTTAGGGATAGTGGCTATTCTGATTATCGGTGCTGATGCCAAACAGGTTCTTGAATGTTTTGACTGTCGTACCTGCCTATTAATGGCTATGCACTCTGTGGTGAAATATGTATTTTCTGGACCAAATTGCCTATAAAACTTGTGAGTGAGAAATAATCACCACCTGAATTAGAATCACAATGTCTAATGTAACGTATACTAAACACATTTTTTAATGTGGATGCACTGGGAAGGAGGTTTGTAGTGTGGCTAACATTTGTACTATAAGCTCTTTCTCTCTCTTGATCCCAGCCTCTACATTAGAAAATGAAAGCCATTGATGAATATATAATTACTAAGGTCATTTTGGCCCTAAAACTGACTCCTCTCCCAACTTAAAATCTCCTTTGAACTTTTTAAGACCTCCATGAGAGAGATTGGGCAAGTTATAACTCCCATTGATCTTAAATGAAAATAAAAGAAGAAAATTCAAACCAGGCTAATTAGAATAGGGACTGAATTCCAGGCTTAAAATTTTAATTAGTTAATTAAATTATTATTTATTCATGCATTTATTTCATGCATTCATTCCTTACGTATTTATTAATTATTCCCTCAAGAGAATGTTAAAAGATGGCAGAGCAGAGGGAGGCAGATATAAAAGGCACCTAACTATGTATAACTCCTGACAGTGATACAGATTTTGTATGAAAATGTGTTATCTAAATTGAAGACATAGCAATTATGAAAACAATTTTTAGTGAAATGTTCTGAAAATAAAGGTTGGTTCTGCTAATAGCATAGCATCCCTATTCCTATCACTCAGTTTAATTTTTCTGTGAAACCCACATCTTATGAAGTACTCAATGAAGATGACTCCTTGGTCATATAATTTTTGGAAAGATATATCTATAGCTCATATTTCAGATTTGCATTCTTGAAAAATCCTGAAGTAAAGAGAACTCTTTAATTTAATTTAAACCAAAGTTTCTCCAAGTCATTTTACCTCAGAAATTCTTTCTTTCATAATACTATTAAGGTGCTGCCTTTCACACATGGTTGAAAAATGCCACCAAATGATGGCTTACCATTATGTAGACATAGCTCCAAGAATTCATTTGAAATGTTTAAGGATTCTGAAAATTCTTCTTCATGTGAATATTTAAAAGATGGAAGATTTGGAATTATGAGCTACTGGAGGCTGGGAATGGGTCTTATTTAATACAGTATGTACTTTTAGTACATTATAATGAAATTCTGCTAGGTTGGGGGTCAGAAGGTCTGAGTTCTAGTTCTCACTCTGGTATTACATTGAAATTTCATTCTAATTCATTTCCTGTTTCACTTAGCACTTGCTATATAACAAATGATCCCCAAATTTAGTGGTTTTAAAAAAGCATTTATTAGTATTATTATCTCTCATCATCCTGTGGGTTGACAAGGCAGAGCTGGTTAATTCTGACTTGGACTTTCATGTGATTGCTAAGTTGCAGTTGGAACCCTCTAAGGGTTTGACATAAAAGATGGCTCATTCATGTGACTGGAAGTATATGTTAGCTGTCAGTTGGGAGCTTAGCTGTGGCTGTCAAATGGAGCCCTATAAATGATCTTTACATGTGACTTGGATTTCTCAAAGCATAGTAACAAAGTTCTAAGTGCAAGCAAGAAACGGAAAGTAGAAGATACCATTCTCTTAAGGTCTGAACTCAGAAACTGGCAGGGCAAGATTTCTGTATTCTGTTGTTCAAAGCAATCACAGAGCCCATCCAGATGCAAGGGGTGTGGGATTAGACTCCACCACTCAATGGATGGAGTAGCAAAGTGATTGTGGCCATCTTTACTACATTTCTCTTCCTAGGGCTTCATTTGCTTCATTTATAAAATGAAGGGATTAGATCATTTCTAAGGTTATTACCCATATCCAAAATTATATGGCACAACAATCACTTTTTTTCAATTGAAATATTTCTAGTTTCCTAAGGGATATAGACACTGGAGAAGAAGAAAATTTTTTTCAAGTATACTGCTTACATATTAGGTGGTTTTCCTACATATCTAGAACAAAAATTTTAAAAAGAGTACTAAATCTATCACCCAGGAAAGTTCTTGTTTGAAATGAGCTGTTTAATCAAAGGAAAATCATCACTAATTTACTACAGACATTGAGACAGAATATCTGAGGCACCATCCTGGGGAAAAGAAGCTCTTAAATATATCAGTTTCAGAGGACATTTGTATGTTCTCTGTGTAGAGGTTACTTACCAATTCTTCACCTCCCATAACTCCCAAACCCCTCTCCTCCACAGACGTGCACTTATACCCATCGTATTCCCTGATTGGGTAATTTGACATAGTGGAGCAGAAAGTCTTAGGTTCTAAATGACTGCAGAGAAAGTTATTTTCAGCATGTCTGGGTTTTGCTACCCCAACTATGTCAGAGAAATCTAAAAATCAGTGAAATTGTTGAAGTAAGACTTAAATAAAAAACAAGAGTCCATTTTTTAAAAATTCCTATCAGATCTTTGAAGTAAAATTCCATACTGTTAAAGGAACCTTTTAAATCATGGTCATCCTGTGACTTTTACAAAAAGATAGTAAAAAGTAGAAATGAAAACATAGCAAAAACAAGGTGTTAAGAAATTCTATTGATGATAATTAGAAAATGAAAAGGATGTATGGGATTGAAGAGAAGAAATGGGCATGATGACCAGAGTGACTGATAAATGTGCCTAATATTCCTGGTAAAGTCATGTCTGTGGTGTCCTGCTACGTCACAATGCAATTCGGCATAAAATGATCATAGGGGAAAAGATGGTTATAGAACCCTGTGTAATGCCAGTAACTGGACAGCCTAGACCCTTGTGGCTACTTTTATGTTTTATGTAGTTATGGTGAATGAAATTGCCAATATACAAAGTTTTTCCTACTTTGTGCTTGTGACTTACTATTTGGATCAACCTAGTCAAAGTGGGAATGAGAAAACAGGAGTTAAAAGATAGTGATTAGTGATTAATGACAAATGTGCTCATTGAATTATGCTCCCAGTACTTTGATGTCACCCTGAGGGAGACTTAGGGCACCATTTACTCTACTGGTCTCCACTAACAATACCTATTAGCCAGAAATTTAAAATATGATTTTTATCTTATTTTATTGCTTCTTGAGATTCCTACAATAAAAGAGAGTATACAGCTAGTGCTCAGGAAGTCTATTTTGAATGAAGAAACACATAATGCCAACCCAGTTCTCTTTCTCTCTATTAGCTCTTGTCTTTTCTTTGGTTCATATTGTTGATTTCACAAACTGGACTCTAGATGCAGGCCTGAGCCCAATTACTTAACAGAGTATCTCCCTAGTTTTACTCTGCATGGGTATTTTAAAATAACAGCAATAAGAAAAAATTCAATTATCATTAATTAAAAAAAGCAGATACTATAAACCTGCTCAAATCTCCTTCAGAAGAAGTATGTGACAATTCAATAATATCTTTAAAGTACTTTCTCCACCTTAGACATACATTTTGTAACTTTAATGTGATGATATAACTATTATTAGAAGAATGGAATTGTATTCAATAAATGCATATTATTTATTATAATGACTATGATTTAATCTTTTCCATAATTAATTTTTTTAACTCCACCATTATTTTTGAGTCACCTTACAGTTTGTTTTCATTAAGTCAGTTCCTGCTGTATACTGTAATTGCTACCAGCTTAATGAGTGAAAAATCTGATTTCCCCTTGGATTTTTACCATACCAATTTTCATTAAATATGACAATATTAATGATCTAGGCCTGACAGAATTTCTATGAATTACAGAAGTTTCTCTCCAGTGAAGCCGGTTACTTCAGTGCTTTGACTTACTCATCAAAAATTCATCTGTCTTGGTACACCTTATTTTAGTAAGTTTCATGGGAACCTTTCATCAAAAAGGAAAAAGTGGGTGGACATTTAATTATACTTTCCCCCAACCTACGAAGCTTATTGTTCCCACTCACAAAATGTTGAGCCAGATTTAGCAAATCTTCCTTGCCAAGAAAGAAGGCTTCATAAGGGACACTTGCTGTTTGCAAGAAATGCTGATTGCTATCAGCTCTGCTAATATCTTTGCTTTTTGCCAGAATATTTTTCAAGTGTCATATGTTACTTTAATTGATTATCAATTATTAAATAAGAATATGTTCATTTTTAAATAGAGCTTTTAGAATCCTGTCCTATTCTTTTTCCTTCTACCGTCAAAAGAAAAAAAATTTTAAAAATGAAACAAACCCATACTTTGTATACAAACCAACAACTGTTCTCTCTGAGCATCTTGGTGGCATTCCTCTTTTGGTAGGGAGGAGATATCATAGCTAAGTCAAGCATGAATTTGCTTATGTAGAAATAGCATACATTCCCTGAATTATAAGGTGTGCCTGCATCTTAATCCCTCTCCAGCTTAAAAGCCATAGCTGACGATAACCCAAAACCTAACCAACATAAATGGTCGGTGAGTTCCTTCTATGTTTTAAAGATTTCTTTATAAATTTTCCATTAGGTCATAAGAACACAGGAAAGGATAGTTACTCAATTATAGAAAAGCTAGAGACTTTCCACAATCAAGTGTAGAAAATTTTGAGTGGAATTATAATTATTTGGAATTCAGAGGAAGGAAAAAATCTATATGGATTAGAGTAGCTTGGTACTTGAGAATTCAGCATGAAACAAGTAATCTTTAAATTACAATTTAAAGATTAGGCAGGAGTTGGATTTGAAAAAGACATAATTTGAAGTGGATATAACAGCATGAATAAAGACACATGCTCATTCCTGTGTTTCAGGAATGCAGTAGAGATGAAACCTGGATAGCTAACTTGGTAGGGGTATGAGTTTAGACTTCATCTTATAGAACTTGATCCTGTAATGTGCCTGAACAGTTGCTAGAGCTTCTTACCAGAGAAGGCTTTACATGGAGGTCATATTTTAGGTCATCTTTTTGTATCTGGATATAAAAATTTCTAAGCCCAAATGATTCAAATCTCATGAACACTGACATATTAAAAGGGTGGCATTTTCAACCTAACCTATTATTATTTTTAAATGATAGATAAAAAAATTAATATTAATAACGAAAGTGAAACAGAAAAGTATATGCCTGAGGACTTAATGAGTTCAGATCAGCTATGTCCAATAGAAATAGAAGGCAAGTCACATATATAATTTTAAATTTTCTAATAGTTGCATTTAAAAAGGAAAAAATAAACAAGTGAGACTAATTTCAATAATTGTATTTAGCCCAGTATATTGCAAATATTATCATTTTAACATGTACACAAGATAAAAATTATTGAGAATTTTGTATCCTTTTAAATACTAAGTCTTCAAAATTTCACATGTATTTTACACTTATAACCCATCTTAATCTGTGCTAGACACATTTCAAGTGATCAATAGTCACATGTGACTAGTAGATACTGTATTGGACAGTGCAGTTCTAGGTACATAATGAGCAATTTGAGGACAGAAATTATGTCTTCATTCATTTATTCAGCAAATATTTCTTTAGTGTCTATTGTGCTGTACACTGAACTGGCCACTGGTGATACTGTCTAGAGCCTTCCCATCCTGATACATAGTAAGTAGAGTATTTTGAACTAGTGGATAAACAAATGAAGTAGAACATCCATTAATACAATGGATAATATTAAAGATAGTGAAAGGAATAGTTTACTGGATAATGGGTGAAACATAGAGACAGAGTTGAGTTTGAATCCTGGCTAGGTGTTCTTGGGAAAGTCACTTACTATTTCTTGAATCTGTCTTATAAAGGAGATACTCCACTGTAAAGTAGAAATAATGGTAGATCAAATGGGATAACACATGAAGTACCAAATGCAGTGATGGGGATATCATTGTTCAGTGAATATTAGTTTTCTTCTCTTACCACTCTTTAGCATGTATTCTTTTTTTAAAAAAATTCTCTTTCCAAATTTCTTATCTGGGAAGAGGTCACCTGAATCTCCAAATACCACTGACAGTTTAATAAGGTAATTTTCAAGTATATCGTAGTTTTTGGTCACTTGTGTCCGACATTCAAATACAGATAAAAGTAAGTTGTGGGGAAGCGGACTTGACCCAGTGGTTAGGGTGTCCATCTACCACATGGGAGGTCCGTGGTTCAAAACCCAGGCCTCCTTGACCCTTGTGGGGCTGGCCCATGCACAGTGCTGATGCGCACAAGGGGTGCCTTGCCATGCAGGGGTGTCCCCCGCGTAGAGGATCCTCATGCGCAAGGAGTGCGCCCCATTAGGAGAGCCACCCAGCATGAAAGAAAGTGCGGCCTGCCCAGGAATGGTGCTGCACACACGGAGACCTGACACAAGATGACGCAACAAAAAGAAACACAGATTCCCGTGCCGCTGACAACAACAGAAGCAGACAAAGAACACACAGCAAATGAACACAGAGAACAGACAACTGGGGGCGGGAGAGAAGGGGAGAGAAATAAAATAAATAAATAAATCTTTAAAAAAAAAGTAAGTTTTTTTTTTTTCTCTGCACCATTAACAGCCAAAAGTTGGCATGTGCAAAATCCCCTGCTGGAATTATGTAACTAAAGTTTGATATACAATTAAATGGTGTGTAAAACTTCTTTGAAACTGGAACCTTCCTAATATTACTCTCCATGGTAATGTTTGGTCAGACGTTAAGTAACAAACATTCTAACTGACAAATACTGATAAATAATCCCATGCTTAGAAGACAAATTTTGTTCTAATCACTGGCCTGAACATACAAGTTGGGGCCAGTCTACTACTGTTAATCAATTCACTATACCACCCAATTAAAAAAATGTATAGTAAGTCTAAAACATTTCCATTTTTATCTTTTGTGTTTTAAAGTAGACGGGATCTACACTTCTGCTTAATAACTTCAGTAAATTCCTAAATATCTCCAGAATTCAGTTTCATTATCTGTAAATAGAAGATGAGGGGTTAATCTTTTTAATTCCTGGCATTCTGTGATTTTAGAAATAGGAGAGGAGTTTTTTTATTTGTCATATATGTATATATAACTCATTGGTGGGTGGAAGAGGGCGATTAACCAGAAGTGCTGGAGGAGTAGTAATTTTATGGTTTTACCTGGGCAAGAATAACTTTTTTTTTTTTAAATAATGGGTAAAGGAAAATAAGGGGATAAGATAAAAGGAAAATAAATATAACACTTAATTATCTATACCAGTATCATGTCAAGGACTTTATACTCATCACCTCATCATATCACTGATCATTGATAATACTTTCATTACCATTTTGTGGATAAGGAAGCCTGACTGAGGAAACTTAAGCTATTTGCTGA
Organism: Dasypus novemcinctus; assembly: GCF_030445035.2. Classification (NCBI taxonomy): domain Eukaryota; kingdom Metazoa; phylum Chordata; class Mammalia; order Cingulata; family Dasypodidae; genus Dasypus; species Dasypus novemcinctus. The sequence continues at coordinate 75,731,394 of NC_080678.1, read as the reverse complement.
AGATCACACAGCCGTTAAGTGGCAGAGTAGAGAATCAAACTTGGACCTATGTATTAAACAGATTAAAAAAAAATAAAGGTAGCCTGACAAATCTAAAAATAGAAACTGACCCCAAGTTTACTATGTTTAATTCCTTGAATGGAGAGAAAAGAAACATTTCTGAATACTTTTAGGCAAGAGTTCCCTTTTAATGAGTACTATGTACATTTTAACTTCCTCAGTTAGTCCAAAAAAGCCTGCTGAGTCCCTAATAGAAATGAAGAACTGCACAGCATTTTGTTAGGAGTACTCTTCTATATAAAATGCATTTAGAAATAGGCTTCATTTTTTAAGAAGCTTTGGACCACAGAAGGGTTCAACTGTGTCAGGGAAGGAATACTGGTGTGGGGTACTACTGATGGGAGACACATGGTTGGGAGGGAGTTCTCCAGGACATGTATATACGGTATATAAAAATGATCAGATATTTGTTGGCTATTTTCAGGGTAGTTACAGTAACAAATTACAACTGAGGGAGTGCTGAAATCCTAACCAGGGGAGCTCTGTCACATTCCCCAATGGAACAGCAACAATCCCCCAAGTGCAAGGGCAAAGACCAGTGAAGAAGGATGGTCCAATGATGAGCCCTTGATACTGATGACTAGACTTATAAGCCTGTGTGCCTGAAACTTGGATTAGTCCTAGAGCTGTAGGGTGCCTAAGAGTTGCCTCCTGAGAGCCTCAGTGTTGCTCAAATGTGGCCACTCTCTAAGCCAAACTCAGCGTGTAAATGCATTACTTTCCCCGCAGTGGGGGACATGACTCCCAGGGATGAGCCTCCCTGGCGCTGAGGAATTACTACCAATCACTACCTGGTAATGCAACTAGAAAAATACCTTGAATAAAAGGGGTAAATGGAAAAGACAAATGAGTTTATATGGCTAAGAGTCTTCAAAAAAGAGTCAGGAGGTCATCAGAGGGGTTGTGCTTATGCACACCTCAGAAGTATCCCAGAAACAGCCAAAGTAGATACAACCCCAGGTACTGGTGCTCCTGAAGGGTGTGGAGACACACAGGTTCTAAGATCAGGCAGTTGGCTCTGGAGTTCAGTGCTGTGTCAATGGGCCGCACTTTGGAATTTATGTTCCTGAATGTGATGGAGTTGGACTCAGGTATGACCTTTCTACACATGCCTGTTCTGTCACTTTTACTGAACCTGTGGTTGGTGCTGGGGTTGGTGTATACCCAAGAATCTTGACTCTCTGGTCTGGCCAAGCACCAGCTGGGCCCTGAGCCTTAGCAGAGTTGCAACTCCTCTCTGGTTCATTGGACTTACCCAAGTCAGCTAACAGGGGGTTGAAGATGGTCAACCACCACAACAGGGAGCTGAGAGTGCCTATGACTCCAAGCAGGAGAATTGTATCCATCAACCATGTGGGATCTAAGCCCCCTCTTGATTTAGAGGTGGAGTGGTCATCACCATCTCAGGGTCCACAGGATGGAGAATAAAATATGGATTAGAGTGGACTTATTGGTATTCTACTATAGAACTATTGTGACTACTGTAGCATTGACGTGGAGAAAGTGGCCATGGTAGTTGCTGAGGGCAGGGAGAGGGATGAAGACATGTGATGTGGGGGCATTTTCAGGGCTTGGAGTTGTCCTAAATGATATGGCAGGGACAGATGCTGGACGTTAGATATCCTGCCATAACCCACTGAATGGACTGGGGGAGAGTGTAAACTACAATGTGAACTGTAATCCATGCAGTGCAGCAGTGCTCCAAGATGTATTCAACAAATGCAGTGGATGTGCTGCAATGATGAAGAAGGTTGTTGATGTGGGAGAAGTGTGGCGGGTTGTGGGTTATGTGGGAACCTCTTACATTTTTTAATATAACATTTTTTTAATCTATGTATCTTCAAAAAACTACAATAAAAATGAAAAGAAAAAATATAAGTAAATTTAAAGAATGCATTTAGAAGTGCCCCTTCCACCTTTTCACTAAACCCTCTTCCAGTCTTCCCCTCTCCAGTAAGAACTGCATGCAGAGCATCCCCAAGACAGGGGTAGGAAATTCAAATGCCTACTGTAGGCACCAAACAGATAATTAGTCAAAGGGTTTGATAGGGTGGGCATGTGGTGAAATGGGGGATAACCTCAACTCAGTCTTAGTAAATTATTGTTGTGTACAAATAGAGGTCTAAGGTTGTCAAATATTCCAATTTCTTAATAGAACCCAGAAATCTAGATTTTAGTGTAAAACTTGCCAATTGTTAAGTCTAGAGAGCTAAATCAATTAAAAATAAAACAAAACAAAGCAAAATCCACTGGTTTTGAATGTTTGCTCTAGGGCCAAGTTTTAAAAGACCAATTTCAGCAATACAGACTTTCATCAGGGATGTAGATAAGATCTGGAGAATGCTGCTGCTGAGAATCTTGTATAGCTAGTTGGTAAAATATGGGAAATGAACTTAGTTTGGGAGAAGTAGGTTCCTCTCAATTTTCTCTTCTGTAATGATTGCTAGAATTATAAGGCAAGTTGAAAAAAGAGGGTTAAGAGCATACAGAATATCAGCAGTTTCTCCTTGTCTCATCTGCTGTTTGCAAGCAATACTAGAGGGGAGGTAATTAGAAAGACTCATTCCTGTATATATTAGACCTAGTTAGGATTGGAACAAAGTATGCCCAGAAAATCCTTTTCCTAAGAAAATAATTAGTCTTGGTGCTTTCTGCAAGATGGAAATGTTGGATTTGGTGGTTTTAAAAAAATTCTTCCATCACTGAGAAACAAAGTCAAGTTTATTTCATATCACTTCATTTCAAGTATAAGCAGTGTACAAAAAGAGACTTGAGTTTTCTAATTCACCCTTTGACATTTTCTACTTTATACATGGAGATCTGAAGAAGAACAGCCTTAAAAGGTTTGAACTTTATGGAATGAATTAGCCTAGTATATGAGTACTACAAATTCATTCTTCCTCTTCCTCTCACTTTTTCTCTTTCCCACTGTCAATAGAGCAAAATTATTACTCATTGTATCATAAGAGAATATCCAAGGTTGCTTTAAATTTTAAGTTTCCTTTGCCATTAATATGATAAATAGTCTGAATTAGGTTTGCCAAAGGCCATCTGATAACATTTTTAAGCCAAGAATTGTGGGTGCTGGAGATACCACCACAGACAGAAGAAATATAGACCCTGCCCTCTTGGAGCATATCAACTAGAAGGAAATATGGAAAAGTAAATGGAAATGATGTGTGATTTTAGTAAGTGATGTGATGAATGAATTACTGATACTGTGAGAATATCTGTTGGAATTTGGGGCAAGCTAGGATAAAAATTCCAATTTTGAGAAATTGGTTTCTAAACTAGTGTCTAAGGTTTCACTGAAGGTAATTTTTGTTTTAAAAAGTTAAATTAGGGCACACTCAAGATGGGAGAATTAGAAGTTTCTGGGTTCTGTCTCTCTGGAGTTGGTAGAGGAAAGAATCAGTGAAGATAAGACCATTGAAATCATCCAGTCTAAGGGGCAGAAAGGAGCAAAAAGAAGAAAGAAGAAAAGTGAACAGAACATGAAGAACCAATAAATCCCCTGAGGGAGTACCAGAAGAAGAATGAGATAAAGGGGCAGAGAAAATATTCAAAGAAATAATGGCTGAAAATATTCCAAATTTAATGGTAGACATGAAGATGCACATCCAAGATGCTCAACAAACTCCAAACATGATAAACACAAATAGACCTACACTGTGACATGTTATAATCAAACTGTTGAATATGCAAGATAAAGAGAGAATTTTGAAAGTCACAAGAGAGAGACAATGAGTCATATATAAAGGAAACAAAATAAAATTAAGTACCAATTTCTCCTTGGAAAGCATGGAGTCAAGAAGGCGGAGGGAAGACATTTCAGGTGCAAAAAACTGCCAACAAAAAATAAACAAAAGAATTCTAGATCCAGAAAAACTGTCTTTCAAAAATGAGAGAGGAGTTTAGACATTCCAAGATAAACAGAGCTGAGGATATTTGTACCACTATACCAGCCCTAAAGAGATCTTAAATGAATTCTGCAGGTTGGAAGGAAAGGACACTAGACAGTTCCTTGAAGCCAAATGAAGAAATTAAGTTTTCCAGTAAAAATAATGATATGGGGGAACATAAATATCAGTACTATTGTATATTTGATTTGCAACTTAACTTTTTACTTCCTACAGGATCTAAAAAGCAAATGCATACAATTTAATCATAAATCAATGGTTTTAGACTCATAGTGCATAAATATGACAAATTCTTTTGTCAAGAACTACATAAAGGTGAGTGATGGAGGGTTGTAGGAACACAGTTATTGTATGCTGTTGAAGTTAAGTTGGTGTCAAAGTAAATAAGATTATTATGGATTTAGGATGTTACATTTAAGCCCCATACTATCCACAAAGAAAATACCAGAGAATATGTAAACTCATGGGGATGGGAAAATAGAATACAAGTTATGAGGGGTAGGGGACAGGGACAATGAGGAGTTAATACAAACTGACTGTAAAGTTTCTGTTTGGGGTAAATTAGAAAGTTATTATGGGTGATGGTTAGGAGTCTACAACGTTGCACAACATTTAATGGTATGTTTGGGAGGGGTTGGGATGGGAAGATTTTTCTTATATGTATGTTTTCACAATTTTAAAAAGGAGAAATTGAGACTAAAGAAATAATGACAATTAAGCCTAATACATGATACTATATGGGAGCAAAGAATGAAGGAGAAAATGTTCATAAAAATGTTATAGAAACATAAGGAAAAATTAGAATACAGAATATAAGCCTTATATCAATGCTAAATTCCTTGAACTTGATAGTTGTACTTAAGGGGATTACATAAGTGAATATCTTTGTAGGAAATATACATGGAAGTACTATGTCCAAGGAATATGTGTGCAGCTTGTTCAAAAATGTTCAGAAAATAGATATACAGATACATAGACAGATAATAGATAGATAGATAGATATAGATAGATGATAGATAGACACATAGACAGATAATAGATAGATAGATATAGATAGATGATAGATAGATAGATAGATAGATAGATAGATAGATAGATAGATAGATAGATAGATAGATGAAAGAGAGAGGAAGGAAGGAAGGATGAAAGGAAGGGAAGGAGGGAGGGAGGAAGGAAGGAAGGAAGGAAGGAACGAAGGAAGGAAGGAAGGAAGGAAGGAAGGAAGGAAGGAAGGAAGGAAGGAGGGAAGGAAGGAAGGAAGGAGGGAAGGAGAAAGAATAAGGCAAAGGCGGCAAATGTTAAAATTGATGGATCTGGGCATCTGGGGTAGGATGTGAGTATGTCGCAATTCTCTGTAGGGGTTTGTATTATCTTGCATCTGTCTTATAAGTTTGCAAGAATATCAAAATAAAAAGTTTAAAAAAAAAGATAAAGTAGGAGAAGGAGATGAGAGGAAATGGGATATTTTAGAGTTAGAAGGACTGGCACATTTAAGACCCAAGAATGAGAGTATAAGTTTCTGTGTGAACATAAATTTTTGTTCCTTTGGTAGGTACCCAGAAGTGAATTTGCTGTGTATATTGTACATGTATATTTTAATTTATTAGAGTCTACCAAATTGTTTTATAAAGTGGCTAGATTATTTTAAATTCCTGCTAGCAATGTATGAGAGTTCCAATTGATACACATCTTTGTCAGCACTTGGTATTGTCAGGTTTAAAATATAATAATTCTAATATGTGTGTAGTGGTATCTCATTATGGTTTCAATTTGCATTTCTCTAATGATGTTGAACATCTTTTTTTTTTGTAACAGCTTTATTGAAATATAATTCACAAACTGTATAATTCACCCATTTAAAGTGTACAATTCAACTGAATTGTGAACCATTACCACAGTCCATTTTTATCAAACCCCCCCCCCCCAAAAAAAAAACCATATCCTTTAGTAAGCACTTTCTCCATTTCTCCCATCTCCCATGTAGACATGGGAAACCACCTGTCTACTTTCTGTCCCTATACATTTGCTGATTCTGGACTTTTCATATAAATTGAATCATATAATATGTTTTCTCTTGTGACTGGCTTAGCTAGTACTTTCTAAATCACCCATTTTGTAGCATGTATCAATAATGCATTTCTTTTCATGGGAAAATGTTTTATTTTATGGCTATAACACATTTTATTTATTCATTCACCAGTTGATAACCATTTGTACTATTTCCACTTCTTAGCCATTATGAATAATGTTAATTATTCCTATACAGTTTTTTGGGTGGACAAGTATTATCATTTCTTTTGGGTATATATCTAGGAGTGGAATTTCTGGGTCAGATGGTAACTCTGTTTTTAACATTTTGATGATCTGTCACAATATTTTCCAAAATTGTGGCACCATTTTACATTTTATCAGCAATGTGTAACAGTTCCACATTTCTCCACATCCTCACTGATGTTTGTTATTGCCTTTTTATTTTTTTAATTACAGTCTTTATAGTGGATACGAAATTGCATCGCTTTGTGGTTTTGATTTGCATTTCCCTGATGACTAATGATGGTGAATATTTTTTCATATGTTTATTGACTATTTGTATCTCTTTGGAGAAATATCTTCTAAATCCTTTTCCCATTTTTTTAGATTGACTTATTTGTATTTTTATTATCGAACCTTAATAGTTCTTTATATTCTTGGTGCAAGTCCCTTATACACTTGATCTGTAAAAGCTTTCTCCACTTTTGTGGGTTTTCTTTTTACTTTTGGATGGAATTCTTTGACATGCAAAAACTTTTAATTTTAATGGAGTTCAATTTATTTGTTTTACTCTTTTGTTGTTGGTGCTTTTGGTTTCATATCTAAGAAATCATTGTCTAATATGAGGTCATGAAGCTTTACTCTTGTTTCCTTCTATGAGTTTTATAGTTTTAGCTCTTATATTTTGTTCCTTGATTCATTTTGGGTAAGTTTTTGTATTTGGTGTGAAGTAGAGGTCCAACATCACTCTTTTGCATGCAGATATCCATTTGTTACAGCACTCTTTGTTGCAGACACTACTCCTTTCTCAGCTGCTTGAATTGTTTTGGTGCTTTTATTGTAAATCCACTGACTATAAACGGGAGGGTTTATTTCTAGACTCTCAGTTCTGTTCCAATGTTTTATATGTTTCTTTGTGTGCCATGCTGCCTTGGTTGTTGTAGTTTAATAGTAAGTTCTAATTTTGTGAAATGTGAATTTGCTAACTTTGTTCTTCTTTTTCAAAATTGTTTTGGCTCTTCTGGGTCTCTTGAATTCCATATGAATTTTAGAATCAGCTTGTCAATTCTGCCAAGAATCTAGCTGGTATTTTGATAAGGATTGCTTTGAATCTGTAGATAAATGTGGGAGGTTTACAATCTTTACAATATTAAGTCTTCTTATCCATGAACATGGATGTCTTTACATGTATATATATGTGTGTGTGTGTGTGTGTATATATATATATATATATATATATATATGTATATATATATATATATATATATATATAGAGAGAGAGAGAGAGAGAGAGAGAGAGAGAGAGAGAGGTATCAGGTGCTGGGGATTGAACTTGGGACCTCATATGTAGGAAGCCAGCACTCAAACACTGCGCCAAATTGTTTTCCCTGAGTTTTTTTTTTTTTTTTTTCATTTGTTTTGCTGGTTATTTGTTTTTGTTTTTTTCAGGAAGTACTGGGAACTGAACCTGGGACCTCCCATGTGGGAGACAGGTGAGCAACCACTTGAGCCACATCCACTCCCCTACATGTATTTAGATCTTTAATTTCTTTTAAAAATGGCTTGTAGTTTTCTGAGTTTCGAACTTCTTTGTTAAATTTATTCCTAAGATTTTATTCTCTTTTTCATGCTACTGTAAATGGATTTTTTCTTAATTTCACTTTCAGATTGTTCATTGCACTGTACTGAAATATAATTGTTTTTTGGTTTTTTTTTTTAGTATTTTGATCATATATCCTGACATTCTGGCTGAATTTATTAGTTTTAATATTTTTAGTGGATTAAATAGGGTTTTCTATATACAAGATCACGTCATCTATGAAGAGAGATAGTTTTACATCTTTCTTTCCAGTATAGATGGATTTTATTTCATTTTCTTGCCTAATTCTGTGAGCATCTTTTTGTATGCTTATTGATTATCTATACATCTTCTTTTATCAAGTGTTTTGCCTGTTTTTTATTTTGTGGTTTGTTTTCTTATTTTTGTGCTTTGAAAGTTCTTTATATGTTTTGAATACAAGTCCTTTGCAAATATTTTCTCCAAGTCTATGGACATCTTTCTAATTTCTTCATTGTTTCTTGTTGAGTGTAGAACTTTTAAATTTTGATTAATTAAAATTTATCAATTATAAATTTTGCTTTTGTGTTCTATCTAAGAAATCTTTGCTTAATCCAGGGTTATAAGAATTTTCTCCTATATTCTCTTTTCCAAGTTTATACTGTTATGATTTACATTTAGGCTTATGTTCTATTTTGAGTTAATTTTTGTATATGGTGCAAGGTATCGGTCAATTTGTATGTATTTATTTATTTTTGCTTATGGATATCCAATTGTTTCTGCATGATTTGTAGAAAACTCTCTCTTTTCTCCATTGAATCACATTTGTACCTTTGTCAAATATCAATTGATCCTATATGCATGGGTTTGCCATTGGTCTCTCTGTTCTGTTCCATTGATCCATGTATCTATTCTTTCACCAATATCATATTTTCTTTAAAATTGTAGTTGACAGTGTGACTTGAAATTAGGTGATATAAGGCCTCAAACTTTTTTCTTATTTTAAAAATTATTTTGACTTTGCTAATTCCTTTGCCTTTCCATATCAACTTTAGTATAAAGTCATAATTATCTACAAAAATGTTACTGGGATTCAGATTGAGATTGCATTAAACCTTTAGATCAGGGTCAGAAAAATTAACACTGTAACAGTATTGAGTCTTCCAAACCATTTACATAGTTTAGCTCTCCATTTATTAGGTCCTCATTTATTTCTTCAATGTTTTATAGCTTTTGGTATCAAAATATTTTGTTAATTGCTAAATACTTAAGGAATTAAACTTTTCTCCTAATTCTTGTATTAAACAAATCTATGGTAAGTTTTCCACTTATTTTGTTAGTTAATGGGTTGTTCGTTTTTGTGTATGTGCTATACTTAAATTCTTAAAAGTATTTTAAAAAATGTGCATACTTAATTAGTTGTTCTAAAATAAAAACTAGTTTAAATAAGAAATTTGGTACTCCTTTGAAGATCAAAATTTGTAAGAACCTTAGAAGACAATGCAATCATGTTATTAAAGTAAGAAAAACTATAGAGTCAGACAAAAAAATCTCACTCTAATGCCACGTGAACTTAAGCAATTTACTTAGCATTTGTGAAAATCCATTCTCTTATTAGGAAGATGAGGATAATGGCATATATATTCTTTTAATTTGCCAAGACTGCTATGACAAATACTACATAATGGGTTTTTCTTAATAACAGGAATTTATTGTCTCTTGGCTTTGGAGACTAGAAGTCCAACATCAAGGTATTGAGAAGCCAGCGCTTTCTCCCAGAGTCTATGGTTTTCGGGTGCTTGCTCACTATAATCCTTAGGGCTACGGTTTGATCTCTGCCTTTGCCACCTGGTGATCTCTCTCTCTCTCTCTCTGCCCCCCCCCCCCCGCCCCCTTCTGGCTTCTACTTCTATCGGTCATCTATCTGGATTTCTTCTCCTTATAAGGACTTCAGCCATATGGGTTAAAGCCCACTCTGATTCAATTTGGCCTCCTCTAATTAGGAACTTAAGATCCTATTCACAAATGAGTCCAAACATTAACAATAACATCTTCAAATGTCCTATTTCCAAATCTGTTCACATGCAGAGGAATGCAAAATAAGAATAGAACATGTCTTTTTTAAATTCCGCAATGCCTACCCATAAAGTTTTTACGAGAATCCAATGAAGTAGTACAAGTAAAGCATTTAGCATAATGCCTAGCAATACAGTGATATGGCAATATATATTAGCCTAAAAATAAATAAAGGGGTAAAAATGAAAATGGTATAAAGAAGAAATGCCAAGAAAATAAGTCTCATTTTAAAAGAATTTTAATTAGTGAATACTTCATTTATCTCAGATCAACAGTTGATTACTATTATTCCAAGGTTTTTGGATAACCAGTACAGGTGAAATCTCTAGGATATTAATTAGATAGGAGCTATAGTGCATCTGTCAACTCGCAGCACATTAGCTGTAAAATACTCCTGGGAAAGCAGCCACAAAGGGACCTTTTACACTCAAATTAGGAGATTCATCAGATTGGAAAAATTCGACAGTTTTCAGCAATATTGGCAAGGAAATGAGTGGAAATATTAATGCAGTAGTATCATTTTTTAAAGATAACCTTGAAGTCAGTGAAAACGGCTACAAAATTGCTTTACAAGCTTGGAGACACACAAAAGGATCTGGCATTCTTGTATTGAGAAATTTGAAGGTTTTAATCTTCAGATGTATACATTTTATATTATCATACTTTTTCCAATTTCGATCTCCCCTTTGTTGTTAGGTGCTCTTGCTTAGGTTTGGCATGAGGTAGAATGATACCTGTGACACTGGAGATGAGTCGACGAGTTCTATGGCAAGAACTGACAGCAGGAAGCAAAGTCAGCAGCCTTCTCTAAAAAATGGACTGTCACTATCAATTCTTCTGTTTACAAGTTCAGTATCTTGTCAGAATAAGTATCCCATTTGACCTGTGAATTCATGCCAGTGGAAAAATGTCCCCTTACTGTGAACCTAACTTCATTATTTTAATGGTTGTTACAGACCCTTTTTTAAAAACAAGAAGGAGATAAATGAGGAAAAACATACAGATCACACAAGATCCATCTATTTCTTTGCTTGTTTCTAGGTTAACTTCATCCCTAAGAGTTGTGGCAGAGCAACCTACTTCAGAATAGTTATTCATCACAGTTATTCACCAAAACAGGAGGAGTCTCTGCTTTTGGAGTCCTGTTTCCTAAACCTGCTGGCATATGAAAACTGCCTCAGGCATTTCTGCAGAGAACTAGTAAAGATTAGATCTGACTTGTGATCAGCAGATAGCTAAATTATGGTGCGTAGACTAGTTTTCCATAATTCAATCTGTGTTCAGAAAATTCACAGCTATAAGGAAAAAAACCCAAAAACAAACAAACAAAATTGTAGTGCTCTTTGAGAAAGTGTGAACTGCAGGTATCTTTGCAGGTGCTAAATAGAGAGGTCTTATAGCTTCCATAGTGTGATCATTATATAAATGTATGCTCACAATTTCCTATTCACAAATGTTGCCACCATAAACCATTTAGTACTGAAGGATCTCTGTCTCATGTGTTGTTTTCCTAAGAGTAGGAAGAATTATTTATTTTTTTTACTTTGTTGTTAACAGACTGATAGACTGATGCCTTCTCTCTCCAAGGTCTAAACCAAACAGGAAAAAATAAACAGATTCAGGCCCAAGGTGATGGACACGTTATAAACATTGAAGCAACATTGTAGTGATATAAAGTTAAAATATTTGAATCAGGTTTTATTCCTGGCTCTACCACTAGATGATGGATACTTTAACATTGGGTAGGTTATAGCCCTCCTACCTTTTATTTCTGTTGGGTCTTCAATCCCCCCTAACATCTTAATGAAAGAGAGATTTTTTCTCTTTGAAAGTTCTCCAGATATAGTTAATATAAGTCACAGAACATTAATAATCCCTTCCACAAATCCCAGTTTTATGGTTTTCCCCCTCTCTCCAGCAAATATACACACATGAACATATAAACCATAATGCATCCACTTACAGCAACATGAAGATAGTTGTGGTAAGTGTTGGGATGACATAGTCACACAATATTTGACAGTCATGGACTTGAGGCATCTTGACTCATCTGAGACTCTCTCTTCCTCCATTTTGTCTGGAGAGACATGGAAGTTGTTACCCAATATGCTCTATGGCAGTAACTGAACCATTCTATGATTCAGTTTTATCAAATGGAGAATGAAAATAGTAACACCCAACAAAGTCCTTATGAAGGAAAAATTACATGATTAACTGGAAGGAGTTTAGAAAAGGAAAAAAAAATCCTTCATAGATAATGTTTATAGTAATAGTTATACTGTAGGTTCTTTTGTGAGCCCGGCAATGTTATTATATACACTATTTCATTTAGATATAATTTGTCTCATTTTACAGAAGAGGATGGTTCAGAATGGCCAATCAGCTTACCAATATCACACAGCTGGAAGATGGCAGAGATGGAATTTGTGATCAGATTTGAATGAATTCAAAACCCATAATATTTTTTTCTATCATACCTTTTAATGATTTTTGCCTTAAAATCTATTTTGCTAATATTACCCAGTTATATTTGTTGGCATTTGTTCCAAATGACAATACCAACTTCATTACATCTGGTTGAACAAGAGACAGCCTTAGAGAAGAAACTTAAAGACCATCTAGTATAATACATTTCTTCATTTTGAAGATGAGAAAATTAAGAAGCCTGAGGGCAGATAGCTAGTTGATGTAAGAGTGTTTACCAGAATCTCTTATTGCATTTGCTATTAAAATCACTCTATCTCATGCTTTATTATGGAGTAATGTGTATCTTTTCTCTCTAGGGAGTTAGAATGATGGCTCTATGCATGATCTAACAATAGATTCTTTGCATGTGGTGGCCATCTTGACAACATGCTTCTAAATGGGAGAGTCAATGCCAGCAGATGAACTTATTTTCTGGTGTAATTTTTACCATGTTTATTGGTTGGCCTTGGGCAATTGCAGAATAACCAAATGTAAGCTGTTTTTTAATTTTTTTTACATCAAGTTCTAAAATATTTAGAATCTATGTGGAAATTTTTGCATATGCCAAACTTGAAAATGTATGGAAATTGAGAATAGCATGTAAAATGATGCACTGTAAGGACAACCACAGACCTTGTTGTGAATGATAGCAGGGCATGAGGAGGTGACAAAATGGTGAATGAAAGTGCTGTGGGCAGAGGTGACAGTGAAGAGTTGATGGATTTTGTGCCAATACTTATAAAATAATGAAGCTGGGGTCTTAAATTGTGACTTTTGGTTTTTAAACAGTTTCTGTGTTTAGTGTGGTTAAAAGAATTTAGCACCTTGAACTGAGATATTTCAGAGGTCATTGGACAATCACTTGGTGGTGATGACTTCTGAAATACGTGCTACAGTTAATTTCTCAATATAAGAATATGCCTAGAAAGAAGAAATTGAAAATAGTAGTGAAAGAGGAAAGACACACTGCCTCATCCCACATCTTTTACTAAGTAGTTGAGTTTGGTGAAATAGTAATCATTCCATTAGATAAAGCCAGGGAACAAGACACCTCTTCTTACTCTTCCTGGTATCAGATATTTTCTTCCAAGTTACTCTGAAAGTTCTTTGTTAATAATGTCTTTAGCTTTTCTGTTTTGACTACCTTCTTCCACCCAATGATAGAATATGTATTTCCTTGGCTTTGGAAATTTGCTTATGCAGTTCCTTTGCTTCTACAGAGTCAATCCCACCATGTCCAGCAAAACCTCCCCTTAATTTCCTGTCCAGGTACCAGAAGCTTTCCCTCATTTACATCAGAAGGAATTTCTTCCACTTTATAACTCTGCTAAGACATTCTTTTTAAAATTCTTAATCATAATTTATCTTGTATTATAGCAGTGGTTCCCAAACCTTAATGGACCAAGAATCATCTGAAGGCTTGTTTTTAACAGTTGTTGGCTTTATCTGTAAGATTCTGCTTCACTAGTTCAGGATGGGGTTTATGAATTAGCATTTAAAACAAGCTTATTGTTGATGTCAGTGAAGCTCCTGAACCACACTTTGAGACTTTGTTCATTCTCCTAGAGTTTAAGCATCTCAAAGACAAGGATGAGGTTGGTTTTCATCTCTGTATTCCCAGAAGTTCCTAGTTCTAGGAAATGGTTTGATAGTAAGGGATTATACAAGGTCAAGTAGAATTTGATCATGCTTGTTTTCTAAGTCATGAAAGCAAGTTGAGATAATTTTGTAAAGACAAAGAGACAATTCAATGTTAAAAGGAGCTTCTATTGGCATTTATAACAATACGTCTGAAAAATAAATGCCTTTGCACACTGAGTGAAACAAACTATAGGAGACAAAAGGAAAATGTACAGAGCCCATTTTAATTCCATTTAAAGGGAACTTCCATGTGCTGGAAAATAAAATGTGTTAATTCCTAAAAGAATTTAGAAAAAGGAAATAGCTCAATCTATAAAAGAAAAATAATTTGACAATATTAAATATTACAGTATAATCACATAACGGTTATAAGAAAATTTCCATCATTAGAATAAAAAATATAGACATTTCCAAACTTAGGGAATATGTGCCCCTGAGCCTCCCACAGGTACTCTGCCAGTGTGGCACTCTGTGTTTGTTAAATTTTGCATTGTCACTCAGAAGCTATTCTCACAATAGACTTGATTCTAATTTCTTCAGTTATTTAAGTATGTGAGGATGTTATTGTTGATAGAATGAAGTCCCACTATCCCTTGCTGCTTTCAGAATAGAACTCTCAAGAGATGGAAAGGACTGAAGCAGTAACACCAATTTCTTTTTAATAAAGTGCCCACTTTTTTCAATAACCCAAATCAATGAATAGAAATATATGACATAATGTCCCATAATTCTACTCTCAAGACATGAAATCCCAAAGGGTCAGAATCTGGCTGGTCAGGAGCAAGCAACATTTTCTTCTCAAGTTGCATGTCATGTCTTGATACTTGACATACTTGATATAGATGTTCTTGTCTGGAGCCTCAGAAAGTCTTTGTTCTTCATGTTTTAATACATGTTTTAAAACAGCCAGAAATTTCTGTTTAACAGACCCACACATACTCACTTAAAATTTTTCTCTGGGCTTAGTTTTCTTTCTTATTTAGGAACTTTTGATTTAGGCCCCCATTTAAAAAGTTTCCTCCATAAAATTCTGTTTCAGAAGCAGATTTGCAATTTAAAGTTAATCAATTGCTTTTGATATTTCTATTAGAGAGTGAAATACCACATTTCATTTCCATTTGGCCCCCTTGTAACATATTGTAACTAACTCACTAGCTGGGAATGCTTTATTTACATTTCCTTACCTGCCCATGGATATATCGATGAAAACACACATACCAATTCAATGTTGAAAATAAATGTTTCAGCAAGTATTCCACTCCCTTGAAAGAATCACTCTTCAATAGTGGTTCTCAAAACATGGACTCCAAAGGAGCAGAGAAACATCACCCGGGACTAAAAGAAAAGTGCGAATTATCAGGCCCCACTTAAGTCCCACCAAATCAGATGCACTGGAAGTATGCCAGCAACAGCTTTTGTTTGTTTATCTGTTTGTTTTTAATAAAAAAAGCTCTCCAGGTGATTCTGGTGCACACTAAAATTTGAGAACTACAGTTCTAAATAGAGTAGAGATGGAATGGATTGAGAGGTGACCAGTGGGCAGCTGATTCAACTTCTGAAATGCAGCGGTACAGCCTAGTAGGAAGCAGGTAGTGTTCATGCAATGCTCTGGGTTCTGGGTTCTAGGTTCTTGGTTATGTCACATAAAGGAATTTGAGGACATGCCATAGTGTAGGCAAGGGTGTAAAGAGCTTATTGAGAAATAAGGGAATAGAAAAAAGTACACACCACAGACATGGGTGCTGCTGTGCTACAGGGTGAGATGCCTGCGTGGAGCCTAGGTTGGCATTTTTATGACCTTTCCTCCTCCCCTTTCCTAATGTTGGGGAACAGCCCCAGATATTTGCTGTTCTGACTGGTTCCTTTATAATCTCCACCTGTTAGCTCTCACGGGAACCAGTGAGGAGGCCTTTTGTTTGGAGTTATCCGGGTCATGCTCTTAAACCCAGGGTCTGGCTAGGGACTTTAGGGCTTTGTTCTTGGTAGTGGCCTTCCCTCCGGAGGTTTCCTGGCCCGGTTTCACGGTCATATTCTCTGCTGCATCCCAGCTGTGACTCAGTTTTCTCTTTCCCTATACTAACCTGCCTCAGTAGAGTGGATCTTCCACTTAACCTCACTCTGGATCCTTTGTTCAGAGATTTATTTTTAAAGATTTATTTTTTATTTAATTAATTCCCTCCCCTCCCCCGGTTGTCTGTTTTCTGTGTCTTTTTGCTGCGTCTTGTTTCTTTGTCCGCTTCTGTTGTTGTCAGCGGCATGGGAAGTGTGGGCGGCGCCATTCCTCGGCAGGCTGCTCCCTCCTTCGCGCTGGGCGGCTCTCCTTATGGGTGCACTCCTTGCGCGTGGGGCTCCCCTATGCGGGGGACACCAGGGGTGTCACGGCACTCCTTGCGCGCATCAGCACTGCGCATGGGCCAGCTCCGCACGGGTCAAGGAGGCCCGGGGCTTGAACCATGGGCCTCCCATGTGGTAGACGGACGCCCTAACCACTGGGCCAAAGTCCGTTTCCCCTGTTCAGAGATTTATAATCTGTGTGTATTTCCAGAGAGCATGGTGATAATCCCAGGTGTAAGAAGCAGCAACTTTCTGAGGTGACTGAAACAGTTTCCTGTCCTCTTCCACATCTCCCAACCATGATCAGTGTCTCTCTTTCTATATCCATTCTGGAATCTGTAACTCTCAGGATATAACATGGTCAGAAGTGAAAAAGATGAAAAAAAACACACTATGCATTAGATGAACTAAGCTGTAAGGAGAACAGTAAAATACCAAGGCTATGGAGAAAAAAATGAATATCTGGTTGCCTAACATGAACATGCCTAGCATGCCCCAGAAATGAATTCAATTCTCTTAAAGGATTAGAGAAACTAGTTACAAGTTCAGTTCCCTGGGATTTCATTGACAATATCAAAAGGGGAATTTCTAGATGTACTTAGATAAATAGGACGGAGGCTAAAAACAACAACAACAACAACAAAAACAAAAAAAACATGTGCCCATTTGCATGAAATATATTGAACTTGGCAGAGATCTCCTCATTCCATTCTAAGAAAACCAGATTAATGTCTAACAAAAGATTTAATAACATTAGAAGGATCCAATGTATTAAGAGTGCAAGAAAAATACTAATTTTAGGGGCAGAAATTTTTTTCTGGAAAATATGTCATTTATTTTCCCATAATGAAATAGAAAACATTAATTCACTGAAGAAGGGATGAAACATGATACATAAGGGTCATTTGCAGAGATACAGGCTAAGAAGAAAATGAATCTTGGATAAGAGGGGAAATTATAGAAATATAAACATGAAAAAATTAATGTATTCATTTGAGATAAAAACAGAATTAGTAAAATATAAAATTCAATTAGTGGGAAGCAAATGTGGCTTAAGTGATTGAGTTCCTGCCTACTATATGGGAAATCTGTGGTTCGGTTCCCAGTACCTCTTAAGGAAGACAGCGAGCTGGCATGATAGGCAAGCACAGCAAGCTGACACAACAAGATGATGCAACAAGAGACTCAGGAGGAAAAGAATAATGAAAGACACAGCAAAGCAGGGAACAGAGGTAGCTCAAGCAATTAGGCACCTCTCTCCAACATCAAAGGTCCCAGTTTCAGTTCTCAGTGCCTCCTACAGAAAAAAAGAAGACAAACAGATACAGCAAGTTTAAACAATAAGGGGGTGGGGAGAAATAAATTTTAAAAATCTAAAATAAATAAGTAAATAAAATCCAAATAGTGACTTAGGGAACAACTTTAAAAACTACCCTAAGAATGCATATCAATCAGAACCTAATAAATATGGAGGATAGAAAACAAACCTGCAATTTTACAGATAGCTGACATCCTAGGGTATTAAATCCAAACAAACTGATCTAAAAGAATAACGAAAATCATAATAAAAGAATTATTTTTTTTAATTTTTAAATTATCTTTTAAAAAAATTAATAGATCACACAAAACATCACATTAAAAAACATAAGCGATTTCCTTATACCCCACTTCCCACCTTCCACCACTATCATTTTTTAATTGTATTTTTTTGAAAATACATAGATCACGCAAAAAATGATACATTAAAAAATATGAGGTTCCTATATACTCCACACACACACACACACCACTCTTTCCACATCAACAACCAATTTCGTCATTGTGGCACATTTGTTGCATTTGGTGAATACATTTTGGAGCTCTGCTGCACCACGTGGAAAATAGTTTACATTATATAACCCACTGAATATACTGGGGGAGAGTGTAAACTGATCTCATCTTTTACCACCTGCTGGACAGAGAAGAGTGAGCTTCTTAGACTCACTTCCCATTGTAGAAACATAATTACTGTAGTTTCTTTCCTGGTTAGCATTGTAGACTCGAATACCTTAAAATACAGCAGAATTCTGTGGCTTCCCACCTAAATTCCCTATTATTCTAAGTTTTTTTGCATGTATTTATATTTTTATTTTCAAACTTATTTCCCTGGAATTTTAATTGCCTTTCTTTTCTCTTACATTATCTACTTTTTTTTTCTTTCTCCCCCCCGTCCACTTTTTTTTCTTCTTTATTTTCTCTTAGATGTTACATTCAAAAAACATGAGGCCCCATGTACCCACCACACACCCACCCCACCCCTCCCACATCAACAACCTCTTCCATCATGGCAGCACATCCACTGCACCTGGCAAATATATTCTGGGCACTGCTGCCCCACATGGACAGTGGTTCACATTGTAGTCCACACTCTCCCCCAGTCCACCCAGTGGGCGACGGCAGGACACACAACATCCAGCATCCATCTCTGCAGCACCACCCAGGAAAAGACCTTGAATAAAGGAGTCAACTCAGACCAGAAAAGAATTATTTTCTGTCAATAAAATTTTGAGTTTTTAAGTTTAAAGGGATGACTCTTTTTCAGGAAAAGTTCATTAAAAATTTCCTGCTAAATTTTTTATTTCAATAATAAAAACAAATACTTTCATTGTGTGTGGAAGGTGTTACTCCAAAGGAATGCCCACCAAGTTAGTCTCAGGTTGCTTGCCTATGAAAAATGTTAAAAGAAAATGGAGGCAATTATAGAGTCTCGTATGAAAAAAAAAATTGCATTTCCATTTACCCCTTTTATTCAAGGTCAAAAAGCAGTTTTTAATATCTGATATTACATGTAGCCAGCCAAGAATCTTATATCCAGCAAGGCTGACTGTCAAAAATGAGGGCGAAATTAGAATATTCACAGATAAACAGAAACTGAGAGAATTTCTAAGCAAGAGACCAGATTTTCAGGAAATACTAAAGGGTGTGCTAGAGCCTGAAAAGAAAAGAAAAGAAAAGAAAGGAGAGAGAGGCCTGGAAGAAATGAAGATTATATCAATAAAAGTAACTAAAATTGTCAAAAGAATGGTGAAAATAAAATATGATAGATAAAACTCAAATAGACTGGAATAAACTTAACCAACCAGATATAGCACTTGTATTCAGAAAACTGCCATTCGATGTTAAAAGAAATTTAAAAAGTCCTAAATAACTGGAAGAGCATTCTATACTCATGGATTGGAAGACTAAATATTATTAAGATGTCAGTTCTACTCAAATTGATATACAGATTCAATGCAATCTCAATAAAAATTCCACCAGCATTTTTTAAAAAATTGAAAACAAGATTATCACATTTATTTGTTAGGGTAAGGGGTCCTGAATAGCCAGAAACATCATAAAAAAGGAAAAGCGAACCCTCATCTCCAGACTTTAAATCATATTACCTAGCTATAGCAGTAAAAACAGCATGGTACTGTCATAAAGACAGACATATAGATCAATGAAATGAAACTGGTGGTTCAGAAACAGACCTTCACATGTATGATCAAGTGATTTTTGACTAGCCTGTCAAACCTACACAGCTCGGGCAGAACATTCCATTCAAGAAAATGGTGCTGAAAGAACTGGATATCCATAGCCAAAAGAAGGAAAGAGAATCCCTATCTTACACCTTACCCCAAAATTAACTCAAAATGGATAAAAAACCTAAAAATAAAAGCAAGAAACCATAAAACTTCTAGAAGAAATTGTAGGAAAATGCCTTCAAGACCTGGTGGTAGGTGATGGATTCTTAAAGGAGATAAGAGGACTGAGATGGACTACTGATGTTTAATGTATGTAGAAGTTTTTTTTCAGTTTTACTGTAAAAGTGTGGAAATGTATAGAGTGGATGGTAACAAATAGTAACAGCTAGTTTATAAATGGGGATGTGGCTGAAAATGGTAGTCTGGGGATATAAATGCCAATTGACAGAAAACTGAAGAATAATCTAAGAACTGAACAGCACAGAAAACCAAGAGGTGGATGAGAATTGTGGTTGATGGTACAGATGCAATAGTGTTCTTTGTGAGCTTGAGCAAACATACATCACTACTGCAGGGTGTTGAGAACGCAAGGGAAAAATACATCTGGCGTCACCTATGGACTGTGGTTAGCAGTAATAATATAATATTCTTGCATCTTTGCAAAAGATGTTCTATGTTGATAATGAGGCAGTATGGAAAATTTGAGGCAAATGTACACTATGGATGTGGTAACAATCAGATGATATCATCTTATCTGCAACAAATGTTCCACCAGTGTGGTGTGTTGATAGAGAGTGTTGTTTGGGAATGCTGCACATACACATGATGTTTTTATAAGTTTACAACTTCTGTCATAAAAAATATATATTTAAAAAACAATGATAGTGTGGGTTGGGGGAAAACACACCAAATATAAGATAAAGACAATAATTAGTAGTAAGATTTTGATAATATTCTTTCATAATTTGTAAAAAAATGTCTCATGACAATGCAAGGTGTTGGAGGATTGATGTATGGAACCCCTGTATGATGTTATGCATGTTTGCTTTGTAAGTTCACAACTTTTACTATACACTTAATTGTTTATGTCTGTTCATATATAAATGATAAAAGATAATAATAGTAGGGAGGGTTGGGGGAAAATACTTTGATTAGTAGTAATATTTTGACAATGCTCTTTAATCATTAGTTAAAAAGGTTTAACAAAATGCAAGGTGTTGGTGGTGGGGTGAGTTGTGAAGATCTTGTATGGTGTTTTATATGTTTGTTTTATAAGTTTGCAACTATTGCAATGCACTTATTGTTTATGTAGTTTGTGTGTGGGTGATATATTTTAATAAATTAATTAAAAATCAATAAAGAAATAATCTAATTGCCTTATCATAGTTTACTTGACAAATAATAAGCCATTCAAAAGGAACAAAAACAAAAAATCACCAACAATGTAATAGAAAATGGGAAATGGATATGCAGACATTTTTCACAAAGCACCATACTTTAGTTACAAATATATGGCATGTAATAATTTTCCTCTATCAATAGAAAATTATATATACATCTGAGTGAGCTATATGTTATATACAAATACCTTATAAAGGTAAGTAGGCATTCTACTATCTTACTATAATTTATTTCAACCTTGGAGAATGCACTGTAACAATATTAATGAAGATTTTACAAATTTATTTATTCTTTGATTCAATACTTCTATTCCTAAGAAAGGGTTATTCACAAAGATGTTCATCTCAACTTTAACAAGAATGGGGAAAAATACACATCCCCAGCAATGAGGGAAAAAATAAGAAAAATGATGGTATATTATGAAATACACTGCCATTACATTTTTAAATAAAAAAATAATGATAATATTAAAGAGAAATGAGCAAAAACAATATAACTGCAACTTTTTTTTTAAAAAAAACTACACACAAGGGAGATCAAATCTAAAAGAAAATAAGGAAAAATGTTAGCAATATTCATTTTGGGGACAAGAGAGGGTATTTGTTTCCTTTCACTTTTTTATTTTCCATATTTTCCTTAAAGAGCATATCTATTTGAATATAATGAAAAAGAATATTAAAAAAAGATAGGACATTGTGGAGGGTACACAGCTAACTCATTCTCAAGAGAGAATGCTCTGAGCACATATCTGACTGCAGTGCTAAATTAGAAGGAAATCTCTCCTTTTCTAAGACATGTATTTGGTGACAGTGTACAGAAAGAGCAGGCTTAACTTTTCCTCTGGTAGCTGCCCAGCTCCATGCTCACAGTAGGTTGTTAGGTGCTTTTATTGAATGAAAGAATAAATGACCAAATCTAGCTGATACCAATTTGTGTGATGTTTTGCAGAGAGAACTTTTCTAAGCTCCCTACTGGCATCGTGAAGAAAATAACCTGGGCAAAGTAGAATCCGCTCTTTCCCCTGAAGTTAAATTCCAGATGTTTCAAACAGCTGTTATGAACTTTAAGTTTAACCTTGTAAACAACTTTTGCTATTATTAGCTTGAACATAAGAGTTAATTTTCTGAGCTTTACAAGTCACTTGGAAGGAAAGACCTCCATTTGCCTCATATTTACCTGAAAATTGTTATGTTTAAGTTTGTCTGAAACTTGACCAGTTAGGAAAGCTCTGAGCTCTCCACTGGAACTTGTTCTTTAGCGTTCTCTATTTTGGAATGTCATCAGGAAATATTTTTTCTCCAATATAGATTAATCTTGCAAAATCGATGTTGGTAGTCTAAGACCAAATATGTTCACTTTTTATTTTCTCTTTTCCATAGAACAGTATGAGCAATATACCATGATAAAGTCATTAGGTAATTATTGTGGTAAGGTAGGAAAAATATGGCTTATATTTTACATTGCTTCAGAAAGCCAAATTAAAATTTTTTCATCAAACTGTTTTATTAATATTCATATACATTTGAAAACTTTTGCAAAACAAAATGTTTTTATAGGCATTTGGCTATTAACAGCTTTAGTAGAAATTCTGAGATGAAATGGAAAGGAGAGGCTTCATGTGTCAAGGTTATGTTAAGGCTCTCCCATCTCTCCCATTAAAGAGAGAAAGAGAGAGAAAGGGAGGGAGGGTGGAAGGAAGAGAGAGAGAGAGGGAGAGAGAAAGGGGAGGGGGGAGAGAGAGGGAGAGGGAGGGAGAGAGAGAGAGAGAAAAAGAGAGAGAGGAGAGAGAGAGAGCGACTGAAAAAAATCGCCCATTTTCACTAGCTTGCTTTGACTTAAACGTGCTAATTGAACTAAGGCAACTGTCTTCTCTCCCAATTCATTAGCAATATTGTAATTAAAAGAGCACTTCCAGTTCCAGAGGGTAATGACCTTTTAAATTCAACTTGGGAATTCAGAATGCAGCTGAATAGTAGCAAATTTAGATGCTGAATTCTAACACCAACTTTTCTTCTGGTAAATGTGCAATTAGGAATCAAATGTGAATTGCCCTTGCAATTTGCTCCTGTATTGATCTATGGACTTCTTTGAATTTTAGAGGAAGACAAGATCTTTTGAAATATTATTGTGTATTTGATTGGCACTTAAATGATCAAATACAGTCAATTGTCCCAAAGATCCTTCATAACATCTTTTGAAAATATTTATTTAAACAATTTTTATGAAACTTTACCTGTTCTATATCACTGTATATACTTCTCTAGGGTCTCTTGTAATATTTATCTATAAACATTCATTTTGGCGTAGATTTAATTCCGTTGTTTGTTAGGGTAAAATGCTTAGCTGATGCAAAAATGGAATTCTAAAATTCAGTGCTCCAACAAGAATAATAGTTTATTTATTTATTTTTTCTACTTAATAGTCCTGGCTGAGTATTCCAGGTTAATGATGCTTCTGCTCCACACAGTCATTCAGGGACTCAGGCTGATGTTGATTGTGTCTTCTTCAAAATGTAGTGTTGATACCAAGCAAAAGTAGGTTCTTTTTTCCTGATGCATCTTTCAAGCCAATTCCTGAGACACCAGGGCTTCAAAGAGAGAAAAAGTTTATTTGGCTATGCAAGCAAAGGAGGTCAGTCACCTTAGATGGCCCAAAAACTACCTCTCTAATCTGCAGAAATTCTAATGTTTTATAACATCAGGGTACTAATGAATACTTGGGGTGGAGCTGGACACAGTTTCCTTCATTAATAAATATTAAGCAGTTGATCAAGCTGGGGGTGGGCCCCAAACCAAGGTGAGTTACAAAGTTATAATAATTTTCAGAGATCAAGTTTCTGAGATAGTCAAGTATGGAGTAGAGATCAGTCAAAAGGTTTTCCATATGGATATTAAATAGAGGAGGCTGGAGTGGTTACCATCCCCATGGAAAATACACACAAGGGTGAGCTCAATCTCGAATTACCATCACAGTAGTAAACATACACTAGGGTGAGGTTAAGTCTAGAGCAAGCTAGCTAGAGAGGTGGGACCACTCTAGCCAGCTTCAGTTATTTTAGGTGTTAACCTTTTGCTATTTTATAATATATAGGAATCTATATAACGGTTTGGTAGTCATAATTACTTGTTAATTCTTAACCCTTGGTTACAATGTCTAAGGTTTCTTTTGGTGCTCTCATCATTTCAGCCCATTGAAAGAGGGAAAAGAGAATGTAGAGAAGACAGGGCTGGTCTCAGGGCTATCAGTGGCATACACCACTTCTGCTTACCTATTAATGAAAAGTAGTCACATGACTTCTTCCGACTGCAAAGCAGACTGGGAAATGTGTTGTTGCTGACCTTCCACATGCCAAGCTACAACTCTACTACTAATGAAGAAGGAAAGACTGGATTTTAGTGGACAGTGAGTGGCTCTGCTAGACTGTGAAATGTTGTCTTCTACTTTCTCATTTAAAATTATTTCATAAATTATAAACCCTTCATTTCTGTGAGGGTTGTGATGTAAGGGCCCTGCTAATCTTCAATTTCTAAATTTCCTCCCATAAATTCAGTGAAGTTTTAACTAAACAACATATGACTCTTTCATACCATGAATAAGTCTATAAATATCCTCTGCATCACATTTGAATAAAAAGTTACACATTTAAATATAAATCTTCACACAATTCATATACTTTAAAATTTTATTAAAATACTCTCATTTCATGTACATTTGTTCCTAGCAGGCTGGGCTATAACCTACTCTCTTCTTTCTTCATAGAGCATATGGTAGATTAGTTCATGATATTAGTCAGTGCTACTACTGAATTCAACATTCCACTCAATTTACTAAAACTCCTTTTCTTTTTCAAATAGTATTACACATTATTCCCTTCTGTTTTACTTTCCTTGGCTGCTTAAGCAAATACTATGAAACGGGTCAAGTTAATAAGACTTAGTTTGCTTACAGTTTTGAGGTTAAAAAAAAGTACAAATCAAGGCATCATCAAGGTGATGCTTTCTCCCTGTAGACTATGGCATTTAGGGCTAGCCGATGGTGATCCTTGGTTTTTAGCTTGTCACATGACAAAGCACATGGCAGTGGCTCCAGGTCTCTCCCTTCTCTTCCATGTTCTCTTGATGTCCATCTTCTGGCTGCTTCCTTTGTGGCATTATCTCTCTGTCTCAATTTCATTCTGTTTATAAAGAACTCCAGTAACAGGATTAAGACCCATCCTGATTGAGGTGGGCCACACCTTAACTGATGCAATCTCATCGAAGGTCCTATGTACAGTGGGCTTGTACCCACAGAAATGGAGTAAGCTTAAGTCTATGTTTTTCTGGGGAACATACAGCTTTATACCACCATATCTTCTTAGATATATCCCGGGTAAATATCAAACTAGAGCATATCAGGAATAGCTCTTTTTTATATCTTTTCCTCGAGATTTTTATATCTTAAGCCAGAAAATAACCTATATTTCTTAACATTCCTTCACAATACTGACTATAGTTCTCATCTTATAGTAGATGCCGAATACGTATTTGTTGATTAAAAGTTTAACTTCCTGAATTATTAGTCCCAGAAGGAGTAAGGTAAACTATAGAGATAAACAATGTGAAGTGAAATAGCCCAGGAGGCGAATGGAGTTTTCATACATAATTTTACCTCCTATTTCCTCAGGATGTTGAAGATTTTTTATTTTAATTGTATTTACAATGTCAATTCACATACAGATACACAAATTTTTCAGAGAAGCTTTTAAATTCCAAGACGATTTCCTCTCATCACTCAGCACATTTCTTTACTGTCAATTGGTATGTTCTAAGGGAATGCTAATAACTATATTATTAATTTAAGTAAGGCATAATTAGTAAGATAAATCTTTTGCCAAGACTACATAATACATTCCAAAGCCAAATATAAATGAGCTATGATTAGCCTGCTGTTCCCCTGTATTAGTGCAGATTAATGGCATATATCTCTGGGTATAAAGTTGTATATCCATGTGTGTTTTCTAAGGTTATTAGGACTATTTGTGAACTGAAAATGGAATTTCACATCTCACTATTTTGTGATGACATTCCAATGTTTAATCAAATTGGGAATGCAGAGCTCATTGACCATATGCCAATTGATTAAAAAGTGTGAGTGGTATTTGTAAGCAGAATATTTAATTAGATAAGTAACTAACTTTTCTATCAGCCAATAGCCACATGTGCTTTCCTCATGCGGACATTTCAGTATTTCTTCTGCTGTGGACAATTATGCAGCCTGTATATAGCATCACTTCCAAAGAGCTCTTTCAGAAACATTCTCGACTAGAGGAAATACAGGAGTAGCAAACCATTAATGAAGCAGATTTACATCAATTAATTACATTCAGCTTCTTCTATTCAGGCCTGTAGCACAACTCTAAGGAGGGAAAAATATGATGCAAAGGAGGAGAAAAGACCTCAAATTAAATTTTCAAGTCTGATTTATGAGACTGCTCCCTCCACTGAAAATCTGTTTTTTTTCTAATTTCAATTATTTGTTCCTCTTCTTCCCTTATTATGCTAGTCTAACACAGGCCAATTTTTGTCATATTCCCTGCACCATTCCCTTCTCAGCTTGTTCTCATTACAGTGCTTCTGACTGATAGGAATGAAGATCTTTGAAACTGGGAATCCAGACAATATAGAGCAAATCCTGTTGTTGCCAACGGGCAGTTAAAACACAACACAGGCTATTAACTTGTGCTGTTGTTTACTGGTAGCCATTATAGGGCACTGCATGCATGCCATCATTCACAATTAGGGTCACCATTCTGGCCCCTGATGGGATTTGTTTTTATCAAGAACAAGTGAGAAGGATGGTTATAGAATGTCCTCTGTAATGAGCTAATATTTAGGGTGTTTTGATGACCCCTGCCCTTCCTAGTTGTCCTATGCCAATAAGGCAAAGTATTCCAGGCCTGTACATGTACACAGGGGAATAAAGTGAAGTCTTAACTGAAACACTATTGTTTCAATTTGTAGAGCATTGCAGGATTTAGAAAGATGAGGCATTGGGTAATGCGGTGGCAGGGCATGTCAAATGTAAAACACCACAAAGCAGTAGGGGCAAGAGGGGAAATTAGGAGTTTACTTTAACTGAAGTAATGTTAAATGTAAAGTAAAAGTAAACAAAGGCATGAGGGAGAATTCTAGAAAAGTATATTGGAACTAAATCTTGAGGGCCCTTTCTAAGAAATTTGGGATGTATTTGATAAGGTCACAATTTGGTGACCCTAATTGTGAATGATGGCATGCATGCAGTACCCTACAATGGCTACCAGTAAACAACAGCACAAGTTAATAGCCTGTGTTGTGTTTTAACTGCCCATTGGCAGCAATGGGCCATTATGAAGGTTTTTGAGGAAGGGTAATGACAAAATCAAAGATATGCTCTAGGAAAATCAACCTCTCTCAAGAAGAGTGTTTTAGGGTTGTCTACTCAAGAGATAAAGGATGTCCCATTTAAAGGTGAGTACAAAGTAGAAAGATGCAATTAACATCAGAGACTCATGAGTAGTAGTAATAAGATTAACAATCAACTGAATATTGGAGAAAGGAAGAAGGAAATGTTCATCTTGAACTCCTAAATTTCACATATGTGTGGCTAGGGGTATATTTATGTTAATCATTTATGTAATGATTAAGAAATATTGAAGCAGAGAAGAGAGTTTAGGGAGGAAGATGGTAAGTTTGGTTTTGGACATGTGTGATATGAAATATTAGTGTGATACATGTACAGATATCTCCCAGACAATTAAACATGAGGGAGTAGAGCATAGGAGAAAGGCTTCACACAGATTTATGGTTCATTTGTGGGAATAGATGGATCACTAATGGAGAAAACAAAATGATAGAAAACATCTGAGGAGCACCTAGCTGGAGGCAAAATCAACAATTATGAAAAAGAACAATTAAAGATGGAAGAATCAGAGGCACTAAAGGAGATAGTTTCAAGAAATAAGAGTTGATAGCCATAATAAATGTGGCTGTGAGGTAAAGAAATTACATGGCCCAGGGCAGCTATTTGAGGATTCTGAGCTAAAGGTGGTAAAGTCATTAGCTTAACTCTTGGAGTAGAGACTGACAAAAGAGGCTATTGGCTTAGGGAGATAAAGGTAAGGAAGGAAGACATACTGAATGGATTTTATTCATTTATTTATTGAGCAAATATTTACTGGTTTATTTTATAAGTCAGACCCTGATCTAAGTACAGTCCCTTCTCCCCTGGAAATTACAGTCTAAAGGGAGAAGAGAGAAAATAAATGAGTGTAAGAGGGAGGAATAGTGTATAAGGTAAAATCTAATGGTTCAAGATTCAGAGAGACCTGGAAGGTTTAGGGAAGAGGAAGGAAAAATGTTCTCGAAGGGACAACAGTGAGTAAGGAGACATACCTATTCATCTACAGGCTAGTAGCTGAGGAGTTTAGAAGAGAAAATAGCTATCCTTTCAGAGGTTTGTAGGATCCCTTTATAGAGACATCAGAAATCATTTAGAGAAGCGGACTTGGCCTAGTGGTTAGGGCATCTGTCTACCACATGGGAGGTCCGTGGTTCAAACCCCAGGCCTCCTTGACCCGTGTGGAGCTGGCCCATGCGCAATGCTGTTGCGCACAAGGAGTGCCCTCCTACGCAGGAGTGTCCCCTGCCATAGGGAAGCCCCACGCGCAAGGAGTGGTCCTCGTAAGGAGAGCCGCCCAGCGCGGTAAGGAATGCCCTTATGCACAACTGAGCAGAGTCTAAGAGACAGATAAAGTAGATACAACCCCAGGTATTGGTTCTTATGAGGGATAAAGAGACCCACGAGTTCTATGGTCATGGCAGATGGGGTTCACTGCCATGTCAGATGGCCCTTCTTTGGAGCTGGTTTTTCTGCATGATGGAACTGGACTTAGAGGGAATCTCTTTTCACAAGACTCGCATGCTACTTTACTGGAATTGTAGTTGGTACTGGGGTTTGAGATATATTTCGGGGATTTGAATCTCTGGACTGACAATATGATGCCCGGGCCCAGAGCCTCAAGAGACTTCAGCTCCTACACTCTGATTTATTGGACTTACCCCACTCAGCTAACATGGAGTTGAAGAAGGTCAACCACCACACCATGGAGCCTAGAGTGTCTACAACTGAAAGCAGGAGGAGTGCATCCAGTATCCATATGGAATCCAAGCCCCCACTTGACATAGATGTGCAATGGACACAACCAATCCAATGTCCACAGAGAAAATGTGGCATGGGCATGGGAAGGGTGGCCATGGTGGCTGCTGGGTGTGGGGAATGGGAGGAAGAGATGAGATGTGGAGGCGTTTCGGGATGTGGAGTTGTCCTGGGTGGTGCTTCACGGTCAATTAGGGGACATTGTAGATCCCCCCAGGGCCCACTGGATGGAAAGTGGGAGAGTGTGGGCTATGATGTGGACCATTGACTATGGGGTGCAGTGATGCTCAGAGATGTACTTACCAGGTGCAATGGATGTGTCATGATGATGGGAGAGAGTGTTGCTGTGGGGGGAGTGGAGGGTGGGGGCGGTGGGGTTGAATGGGACCTCTAATTTTTTGAATGTAATATTTTTAAAAATAATAATAATAATTAAAAAAAAAAAAAAAAGAAAGTTCAGCCTGCCCAGGAATGCCTCCACACACACGGAGAACTGACATAGCAAGATGACGCAACTAAAAGGGACACAGATTCCCATGCTGCTGACAACAGAAGAGGCCAAAAAAAAAAAAAAGAACACGCAGCAAATGGACACAGAGAACAGACACCTGGGGGGCAGGGAGGAAGGGGAGAGAAATAAATAAAAAATAAATCTTAAAAAAAAAATCATTTAGAGCAAGATGTTGAAGGGAATACTCAGAGAGGAGTTTAAAAATGTAGAGGATTTTGCTAATGAGTTCCTGGGGGCATGTTGGGAGGCTTGTGAATGGTTGAGAGGAGTATGAAATTAGATCTGACTAGAGGACCTGCAGAGCCAGATATAAATCCTGATGGGATTAGTCCTGATGCTTTCTCAGACAGTTCTTGGTGATGAGGAAGTCAGAAGGGACTGACTGAGCAGGTCTTCTCTTCATCTCTTCAGATGTGGTTATGGTGATGTACAGAGGGGCAGTGCAGCGACCTCACCTCCACCGAGAGTGAAGTAGAGCCTGGTGAAAGTTTGCATAGCTACAATGGAATATGAAGATAGAGATGAAATTAAGAAAATGAAAGTAGTGAGGAAAATAAGGGAAGCAAGAAAGCTAAAAATTTAAATGCCTTCAAAGGCTAAGTTAATAAGAATACCCATCCATGAAAAAGTAAGGTATAAAATAAGAGAGTGGTGGAGCCTATGGCCCTTTAGATATGTATATATATATGTATATATATATATGTATATATATATAAGATACACAAATTCATTTCCTAGAGAAATATTTTATCTGGTCAGATCAGCTGTCTAGTGTGCCATCCCTGGTCTAAAAGACCAACATTATTATACATGAAATATAAGTTAACACTATACCAAGAAGTTATTACTGATTCAAATATTCAGAGAACACTCTGTTAGCAGAGTGGAGGGAATAACAAAGATTTTCTCAAAGAGAGTGAACTCAGCCTCAGACCATGCTGGAACCAGGGTAAATGAAGGAAACTTCATGGCTGCAGAGTTTGACCATGACAAGAAGTTGAGACACTTTAAATGAAGAAACCTGTCTTTGTTCTAGATGGCACAAGTCTGGTGGGCAAAGCAGCACATGGAGATATTCTAGACAATGAACAATTAAAAGGGCAGAGATGAAACACTTTTATGAGACCTTCTTATTAATACCTGGACCTCTGGACAATAATCTGGAGTTCATGGAGCATATTCTGTACTTGGTACTTGGAGTCTGAGAGCACACAAGCCTGGACAAAATATTAGAAAGTGGGTTAGGAGTAGAGTCACTAGGCAGATGTTAGAGCAAGGATCAGGTAGATACTGTGGCTTGAAACCAAAGCTAGCATATGGCAGATCTCTGGCCTACTGCAACTCAAGGGCTCCATGGAGGCACAGGGCTCATTTGTGGCCCTGAGAATCCAGGGTTTTAATTCCAAGTCCTGCTGGAACTTTAGCCAAGCCTGTCAGGATGCTTCCTGAGCCAGTGGGGATTGACTAGGAAGCTAATATTAACCTGTGTATGCAGGTGGACTTCACCAATAGAGTTCCCTACCTAGAACTGGGAAAGAGAAAGACCCACCAGGAAGAGTTGAGATTGAGCTGTGAGCAGGTGGAAGCTGTAAAGAGGGATGAAGGCAATAGTGGAAATGAAGGGAAGGTGAGGTTTGGGTAAGTCCAGACAAGAGATCTGTTTGTTTTAAAACCAATCTGTACACAAAGGTTTTTTTCCTATTCTTTTATTTTTTAAATGGAGAAGGGAAAACATTGGATGCTCACGGTGCCTTAACTTGACAAATCAGCTTGTCCACACGAAGTCTGCCTCTCATCTAATTTCTTTGTTTTATCATTAGAGGCCTGCTTATTTATTCAACATGTTTGCATGGGACTCAGAGATTTGTAGCTCTGAAAAGACATACCCAAATATTTTATTTGAGTGTTGAAAGAGTTGCTAAGACTTCTCCCTGTAGATTTGAGCAAAGGAGCTAAGTCCAGAGCTCTGAAGCTGGCAAACATGTGTAGTCAGGAGGCTTCTTTTTTTTATTTTTTGGAGGCACTGGGGATTAAACCCAGGGCCTTGTACATTGGAAGCAAGTGCTCAACCACCAAGCCATCCCCACTCCCCTGGGAAACTTCTTTTGAGGAACCCTCTGCGTCTTTCTTGAAGAGTTACCTTTTGTTTCTCCAAAAAACAAGATCTCAGTGTCTTTGGGCTATATGACACATGGAATTAAAAATGCTACATCAACAGAAGGTAAAACTGCAATGTAAGCCTCTTCTATTAGTGGCCATTAAAGTCAAGAATACTTAGAAATTTTTCAAAAAAAGTGATGTCACCAAAAATTACTACCATGTATCTCACACACTGTGTTTTAGTTTGTGGGCTGCTCAAGCAAATACATCATGAACTGGGTCCAGTTAAACAATGGGAATTCAGTCACTCATAGTTGGAGGCTAGGAAGAAGTCCAAAAATCAAGATGTCTTCAAGGCAGTGCTTTCTTCCAAGATGGGTGTTCTGGGACTGGCTGCCTGCAATCCTTGGTTCTTAGTTTGTCATTTGGTAAGGCATGTGGCAGTGTCTTCAGGTCTCTCCCTTCTCTTCCAGCTTCCACTGCTGTCCAGCTTCTGTCTGCTCCCTCTATGGCTTTTACTCTCTGTCTCTATTTTCATTCTGCTCATAAAGAACTGCAGTAATAAGATTAAGACCCATCCTGATGGCAGGGAGGGTTATACCTTCTTAAAATGAAGTAGCCATACTGAAAGGCCATACTTAAAATGGTTACACTCCCAAGGAATGAATTAAGTTTAAGAACATGTTTTTCTGGGGTACAATATGGCTTCAAACCACACACTGTAAAAAGAAGGAAACATTAATATAACATCTAATATTATATTCAAATAACTAGAAGGTAACGGACTACATGGTCAGCTCCCTACTCTGCCTTCCTCTCCCTTTTTCTTGCTGGACAGGAGCAGGTCAAAGAGAAAGCCCACAAAAATCAAAGGGAAGGGCTAAATGCCTAGAATGTTAGAGCAGAAAGGTCTCAGAAATCGCCTGGTGTCATACTGTGATTGTATAGAAGAGTATGTTGACCTTGCTGCAGTCAGACAGGTCTATAACCTGAACCTGAAGGCTGATGCCAAGTGTGTCTGTTAAATAGCCACAACAATGCTCTCAGGGCAGACATGACCCTTATTACTCTGCTTATGCTTGAGACTCCTTTCATAGTTGTACCTATGAGAGGAGGCTTAAAACCCATTTACCCTGAGAGAAGTGCCCTGGGGTGTATACTAGTTATCAGAGAATTCAGAACCAGAAGTTTGGATGGAGGGTTGCTGGAATGGGTGAATACAAGTGCAGAGTTGCACCTGAAAATATTTAAAATGTGTGTGGTTTGGGGGTGGGGTTGGGGTTGGAAGTGACTTGGATCTCTTTCTAGGTGCTCTACTTCTCTTGACTTGGACCTCACACTTAAATCTGAGGGAAAT
This sequence comes from Dasypus novemcinctus, assembly GCF_030445035.2. Classification (NCBI taxonomy): domain Eukaryota; kingdom Metazoa; phylum Chordata; class Mammalia; order Cingulata; family Dasypodidae; genus Dasypus; species Dasypus novemcinctus. The sequence goes on along the minus strand of NC_080678.1, from coordinate 75,698,045 downwards.
GTGAGATCTCTCTACTGGATGGCCTAGGAAGCCAGCAACAATTCCCTATATACAAAGACATTGGCCACAGTTTAGGATTTTAATTGAAGGAAAATATAGATGGCAAATATCAACTAGTCAAACTATAATGCCCTCAAGTACTGCATGTCTACCTGTTCTCACTGAGTCGCTCCCAATGTTACTCCTGATTCATACTCTTCAGAGAGCATGACATAGTGTCAAGGACATTGGCTCTGGAGTAAATTATCCCTATACCATCACTTATTGACTGTAAACTTTTTCTCTTCATGTTTGCAATGGGTATATCATCATGAAACTCAACAGTGATGCCTGTAAAGCAGGGCTTCTTAACCAGGGGTCCTTGAGCTTCAATTGAAATTCAGAAAACATTATTCTTATGGGGACGTGTTGGTGCAGTGTGATATATTTATTAAATAATACAGAGTATAGTGTGGACTTGGTAAAAGGTCTGTGGTTTTCACCTAACCAACAAAAGAGTCCGTGGAACAAAAATGATTAAGAACCCCTGCTGTAAAGTGACTAGCACAGTGTCTGATCTTAATAGGGATTCAACAAATGGTAGCAATAATTACTTTTGTTGCTATCGTTATTTCTTACTCTGGTCCAGCGGGGGCGAGTCCAGGGACCTGTGGGAAGAAGCAGGGTGGGGCAGGAATCGAGAGAAGAATGGAGACAAGACAGGATTCTGGTCAAGTCTCGTTTATTGGGGGTAAAACACGGGGATATATAGAGAGGGAAGGGAACGTGTACATAGGTGATAGGCTGGTCTAGTGGGTGGCAGACGTCCAAGGAGGGGATTGGCCGACAGTTCGCACCAGGTCTGCGGAGTTTCGCGACTTGCGCATGTGTATTGCTGTGGTCACCTGAGTAGTGGCGGGAGGGGGAGAACAAAGAAGCAGGGAGGAGAAGAATAAGGAAATGACAGGGCAGATTTGTGAACTCCGCCATGTTGTGAGATTCGCCATGTTGTGAGCTCCGCCATGTTGTGGGAAGCTGTAAATAGGTCTCACAGCGGGTGGCTCCCTACAATTTCTGTTACAAATAATGATAATTAGGGCTTCTTTCTCTGCTCCCCCTTCTGGTTTCATGGTGTCACCATTGCCCCCAGAAGGGTGGCCTCTTCAGCCCTCTGCCAGCTTATGTCTTTTCTTAGTAATTTAGGATATTCATAGTTCTTACCGACAGCTGGGTAGAGGAAATCTCTAGTTCTCTCCACATTCAACCAGTGCTTGCAGTTTTCCCAGCAGAGCCTGCCATGAGCAATAACATTCCTTCACTACAATAGTTGTTTCCAAACTTTTAAATCATTCTTATCTATCAATAAGCATTACTGAAAATATATCCTTAATATATGTTTATTTATGTACAAGCCTTTTAAATAATTCACTATATAAATAGTTCATGTGTATCATAAAACATACAATAAAAGGAAAAATTTTAAATGGGATAAAATATAAATTAGTTCAATTATTAATTTCATATCTTTATGGATCATCTTGCACACCCTCTAGGGTGCACACTTTGGAAACCATTGCTCTAAAGGTTTATCATCTTTTTCTAATCAGATGGCATCACCCATAACCCAAGTACCTAAATTATCTCCCAGAAAATGCAAGCTACCCACTTGGACTTTTGATCCTACAGGAAAGCTGATAGTCTAGCTCTGTCTGCAGATCAGATGCCTGAAATCTCACTCCAGCCGTCGTGCTGGTTGCTAACCCAGGGGTTCTTTATCCTGACTGAATCAACTGTAGAGCAATTGCAAAAATCTGCAGGTTTCATTTCAGAACAATTAAATCAACATTTCTGTGGGTCTGGCTGGCTACAGTCTGACCAGGAATTTTCACTTACTCAGTTTAGTCTTGTTAGATGTTGAACTGAAGTAGGCAAGTCAGTGACCAAGGTTCTGGTCACCACTCTCTTGCTGGGAAGCTCAGGCCTCAGAAGCTCCTGGAAGAGGGGCTGCTTTGCCAATCTCCCCTCAGTTTTCACTGTACAGAGCCGGTCCCTGCTCTGAAGGCAGCCTGACGCACAGGTTGCCTGAGGCCAGCGCAGCCTGCACAGCAATAGCTCTGTCATCTTGCTGCAGGTGAACGGATGATGTGTCCTTGTTCTTCTAAAGCTAAAATTCTGCTTTGCTTCCCAGCTGTTTATAAGCCAGGCTTTGGGAGCCAACCAAATATAGTGGATGATTGGCAGGAAGGAGGAAGGGGGGCATAAAAATGAATATCTTTACCTTCTCACTTTCAGAATAGTCCCTCACTTTATCTCTTTTTTCCAGAAATAAATCTTAATAGTAAGGATCTCATTTCTTCCTCATTTTACTCTTCCCTTTTTTATTTAATTGGGAATGAGGGGGTTATCATCCCAATGCTTTTACTAGCATACTGGGACATCCTAAATTACAGTAAAGTAAAACTTTAATTAATTAGAGTATTTGGGAGACAGTGTTCTTCCATTGAGCTTTTTATTTTATTTTTTGTATGTGTGCCTGCATGTATGTAAGTTGGCAACTGTGTAACTAGCAGGAAATGTTCCTCTCTTTCCCTCTCCTTTTTCCCTTTCACCTGCTACTCTAATTCTCCTTGTGGAAAATCTTTCTGAAAGTCTGAGTCCACATTCCTGCCTAGGATGTGGGTTTAAATACAGCCATATTAAGATTAATGGCCTGTCCAGTTACACTTGTGCTCAGCTGCTACCACTGAGACCGAAGGACATATCTCCTCTTTCTCCCAGCAAAGCCCTCCTCTTTCAGCCCAAGGAGGCCCCTTGGGAGTTACACATTTGCACAGGAAGAAGTCGACTCAAATATATCCATTTGCCCTCCTCACAAGAGTCTTATTCCCAAACTACGCAAAGGCATCACCAGGCGCTACTGCTGTGGGTGTTCTCCAAGATCGTTAAGCTGTTGGAGACCCTGTTCCTGTTTCTGGGAATAGCAGTTTTTTCTGAAGTGGCACCTTGAATGCCCCATGTGCTGAAGCTGCTTTACCGTGGTCTGGATACTGGGCCTAAGAGTATATACTACAGTCTAACTTTTATACTGAAATTATTTGCCAAGTTTTATAAATAATTATAGTTTTCTTTTTTGGTCCTAAAGAGGAAAGCAGGATTTTCAGAGGGTAATTTAGTGTCAGAAAGTTTAAGTAACTTGTTTAAGTTAAAATGACTTGTCCTTAATGGTATTAGAAGGAGCACCCAGCATGAGTAACAGATCATGCTAAGCACAACAGATAAAGAGATCAATAGAGCAACATTAATACAATTGATACATTTCAGATACTCAGTATGGATCTATGTATATATCGGACACTGTGCTTGGGAAACAACTATTAGCTAGACATAGTTCTTATGCTCAAGGATCTTAGAATTTGATCAAGAAGGCAAATCCACCAGAAAACAATGAAAATAAAATGTAAGAATTATTTAAAATGAAGGAAAAATTAAATTCTTTGAGAGCACAGGACACCTACATTGGCCTGAGTGATACACAGAATATCTAGTGAGACACAGAATACCTAGAGAACATTGAATGATTTGGTACACTAAAGTATTAAGTATGAGAGTAAGGCTGGTAGGGCAGATCATGAAATGATGCCTGTAGTGCATAGAATGAAATTTAAATTTAATGATGTGCATCATACATAGACTTAAATTATGTTGATTAAGTGATACATATATTGGCAAAAAAGAAAATAATTAAAATAGTGCTATTTAAATGATGTAAAGTTAGATTTTTCCTATTCATTCAACAAATATTTATTGAGCACCTGCTATGTGACAGGAGTTATTTTCTGCCCTTGAGTTATAACAGTGAACAAAAGAACAGAACTTACTTTCTCTTTATTGAAGACTATAAATCACCTTATCCATAAACACATGTACTACTGCAAAGGGTTTCCTAGACAATAGAATAATCTATTGTATTTTAAAGGTGATTTAAGGGACATCCTATTTTGAATAAAGTGTTACTTTTTGCCTTTTTTCTGTAAAACCTAACTCTGAGTTAGAAATGACCACACTATATTCAATTAGCAATAGTGACCTCTCAAAAAGTTTTGAACATGAAAAGGAAATAACATCTGTGTTTTGGAGTCTGCAAACATGGCTGTTGTAGGTCAGTGATGCCTGAGACTAATGTCAGGGATACTCGTAAGACTGCTATTGCATTAAAAATAAATCATCAAACAAAATAGGATGATATGGCAATTGCAATCATTAAGCAATTATTGATGGAGTGGGTGGGGAAGAGTCAGGAAGAGGGAGGAGTTTAGAATCCTTTCTGGGTGCTCTGACTTAGGCAGCCGGGACTATGGGCATAGAGAACGCAGAGATAGAAGACAGATGAACACCCTTCATTTACACCTACATTGGCTTGAGGTCAATTTATTTAACAAACTTTCATGGAAACTATAAAGAGCTGTGCCAGTGTGAGTTGTTACTACTTGTTGGCTTTTGCTTCTTTTTATAGTATGAAATGACATCTGGGTTTTGTTTATAATATATGATTATGCCATAAAACTGATTACAAGTTTCACAGTTAAGAGAATCACATTCCGGCTACCTTTTCATTCTTCTTAATAACTGCAGACTGGGTTCATAAGGGCAGAGGTAGAAGCCATGGCTGAGTAACCAGAGAATCTAGAGATGCTGTCAGCAAATTGACTTGTCAGCATTCTTTTAAGGAAATCACCTGCTGGCTTATTAAAGTTAATTGCTTGCAGGTACCAAGTTCTTTTGCCAGAACTATCAAAGTAGCTGTGAGAGAGGTGATTAAACTGTGCTGGGAGCTTAGGGAAATTGAAAGAATAGCATCTCACGTAGAGTCTTACCATCAGGGAGGCAGCTTCCTTTGTCACCATTTTTTCTTTCTTTCCCCTTGCTCTCCCAGCATCCCTTACTGCTATCCCTTACCACATGCCAGTTAATCTACATTATGTGTTAATTTTGTTCCTTTAACATTTGACAGGCATTTATTGAGCATCTATTAAGTTACTGGCAATTTCTAGGCCTGAGGAACACAATAATGAATAAGACAGCCTCTGCACACAAGGAACCCAAAATCTGGAATTGGAGGCAGACTTTTAAACTTATTATTACAATACCATGCCATAAGTTTTAGAACAGTGGTTTGTACAATATACTATTAGAATATGAATAGAAAAAGGTATATATATATATCTGTACATATATGTAGTATGTATGTATGTATGCATGTGTGTGTGTGTGTATACATATATACTGGCTTGGTGATTAACCTTAGGGATTGAGATAAAAGAAAACAATGGAAATACTGTATGTGTCTAGGTATGGAAACTTTCCTCTGCAAATTTCTATTTTCCCCTAAAACACCCCCCTTTATCTCCTCTTCATATATATGACCACAATGAAACCAAAGTTATATAATAATGGTATTCAGTATGTTTAGACTCAGACATAATGAATCCAATGATAACTCCACTACAGAACTCAACCAGGAAAGTGTGCTATTTAATTAAACATGAGCATATTTTAAACATAAATACATTTAATCATATTAAATATACAGCATTAAATATGAAATACTTGAGCTGAACCTTTCTCCCCTACCTCTATATTAGAAGAAAGTTGAGTCAAAATTGAAACTTCGTCTTCTGATATAACAGTCTTATGGAGGAAAAGAAGAAAGCTGTTTTTTCGCTCTGATGAACCAAAATTTGGTGAGGCACTGCAAAGGCAGAAATGTTTCAACTTATAGATATATTGGGGATTTTGCCTTAGGATAGCACCTTACCATAAAGCCTACTCCCCTAGTTCTGGCTAGAGTGAGAGTTCAGAAGCCTAAGTAGTACAACCTCTGATCCAGGTAAGAGAGGCCTCTGCCCTGGCGCCCATGCTTTAGGGGGCCCCATATCTCACCAACACAAAACTATAAATGCCTCTGTTACTTGGACTCTGGCCCTCAGAACTGGCTCAGTGCAGCCTATAACCCTAACATCTAATCTCATGATTTAATATTATTCAAGCTCCAGGAAAATGCTTCCCCATATCACTCCCTACCTTCTGGAAGCAAAGGAACATAGTTCAAATGCAAGAAAGTGTGAGGTTAAGCCTCTGTCCATGACACAAACCAACATTTTGCTTTAGAATGTGGGAACTATTTGAGCAGTGTAAGAGAAAAGATAAATAAATTAACTTCTCAAATTCTTCTTTTTGGCATGACTGCACTAAATCTTTAGGATGGTTTCCCAGACTAGAGCTGAACATCAGTTTTCTTGCTTCTGTTCATGTATCATTGGTGAATTTGGAAGTACTCACAAATTAGCATAGTATTTGCACATGGTGACTGAGGGATATTTTGCATTATTAAACAATTTATATTAATCTTAACTCTGTATATACAAAAACTAGAGGAAATAGGCATCAAGTATGTTACCAATTCTTTATATTGATAAGTAGATGGATATTGAATGCTGGACATGACTTAAAATTAAGAAAATATCAGCTTTAATGAAATATTTGAAATTAAAATTTTGACATTAATATGTCACCTTTTAATTTTAGTAGGTAATTTTGAATATTTATGATGAAATGAAGTTTGAAAACAAGTGAAAACAATTTTATTTTCAGTTTAAATTTAACTTAATTTTCATAAAAATATATTGGAATTTTCTGTAGTGTGAAATGCAATTACATTTTGTTTTAAATCCTTTAGTTGATCAGAGCAAACATACAAATTAATTGAAAATATTGATTTTAACAACATAATTAGTAATTTTTAAAAGTAGGCAAGAAGGGAAGTGGACTTGGCCCAGTGGATAGGGCGTCCGTCTACCACATGGGAGGTCCGCAGTTCAAACCCCAGGTCTCCTTGACCCATGTGGAGCTGGCCCATGAGCAGTGCTGATGCGCGCAAGGAGTGCCGTGCCACCCAGGAGTGCCCTCCACCCCATGTAGGAGTGCGCCCTGTGAAGAGAGCTGCCCAGCGTGAAAGAAAGTGCAGCCTGCCCAAGAATGGCGCCACACACACAGAGAGGTGACGCAGTAAAATGATGCAACAAAAAGAAACACAGATTCCCATGCTACTGGAAACAACAGAAGCGGACAAAAAAGAACACACAGCTAATGGATACAGAGAACAGACACTGGGGTTTGGGGGGGAAGGGGAGAGAAATAAATAAAATAAATCTTTAAAAAAAGGCAAGAAATATAAATTTTATAGAATGCATATATAAGAATTTATGACTTATTTTTGTCTTTATTTTATTACTCACTGGAGTAGTTTGATATAGTTATGAATTCCAAAAATAGATATTGGATTATGTTTGTAATCTGATCTGTACCTGGGCATGATTGAGTTATGATTAGGGTGTTTCCACCAAGGGGTGGGGAGTCACAGGTAAAAGGCATGACAAAGAACAGAGTTGAGGGTTTTTGATGTTGGAGTTTTGATGCTGGAGTTTGATGCTGAAGTCTTAAGCTGGAGTCCTGGGATGTAAGCACACAGAAGAAAGAGAAGCAAGACCCTGGAAGGGAGGAACCCAGGAAGCCTGAACCCTTACTGGCATTGGCAGCCATTTTGCTCCAACACGTGGAAATAGACTTCAGTAAAGGAAGTAAATAATGCTTTATGGCCTGGTATCTGTAAGCTCCTACCCCAAAGAAATACCCTTTAGAAAAATCAGCCAGTTTCTGGTACTTTGCATCAGCACGCCTTTGGCTGACTATTACATAACATTGTCAGCTATCAACAGAGTACCCAGAGTTAATGCCTGATATTTTTCTAACTTTCAGTCATATAAACACATTGTTTTGCGTATTTTTTCTTTTGTCATTAAGAAGTTATATTTTTTTACAGTAGTACAATAATAGAACATATTTTATTTATGTTTCTTAGTTTTATTTATAACTTTCAATTATTATGTGGTATGTAGGCATCCTTTTGTACTCTTGCCTTGGGGTGTGCTCACCGCTAAACAATTGAGCCAAAGATGAAGCCATTAATCCTCAAGGAGCCACAGGTATTCCAAGAGATGAATGGCAATCTTTAACCCTTGAGTCAAGGGTGAGCAGACTGGAGGTGCAATAAGTGATACCATTTCTATCTTTTCCCTTACCTCCTGGCACCCAGTGAATGGACCTCATTTCTTTCTTAAGAATTGGATGTCTAAAAATGTTAATTCAAGAAAAGTATGTAGATAGGTCTGAAAGAACTGGAAGCTATAAATAAATTATTGAAATCAGCTCTCAGAAATCATTCTGTAAAAGGGACATTTGAGCTGAATCTGGAAAAATGAATAGGACTCATCCAGATGGATAAATTGTGTGTGGGAAGAGGCATCCTAGGCAAAGGCATAAAGGCTTAAAAAGCAAGGTGTGCTTGGACTATTTCAAAATGCTCATATGACTACAGCCCTGAGTGGGAGGGAGGAAATGGAAAGAGAAGAACCCAGTACAGAATGTGCATTATACAACTTAAAAAACTTGGACTTTATCCTTTCCTTGAAAGGGGATCATTACTGGCCTTTAAAGCAGACAAGTGATATGATTGTCTTTGCCTTTGAAAAACATCAATCTAGAACCATGGTTCAAATTATAGCATATGTAATAATCACTTAGAGAACTTGTTAGAATACAATTGGCTACCCTGATGTTTCTTACTCAGTAGATCTTAGATAGAACCGAACAATGTGTATTCCTGACTGATGCTGATGCTGCTGATCTGGAAACCATATTCCAGGAAACACTGCTCAAAAATAAGTGGGATGGATGTTGGATGGTTTAGGGAGGTAAAACTAAAGAGAATAGACAAGATAGGAGATTATTGCAATATATCAGGCACAAAATAATGAGAGCTTTATTATAGAAGCAATGATGGAGTGTCTAAATAAAACAATTTTAGGAAAGAATGACTTGGTGACTAACTTAATTTGGAAGGGATGGGTAAAGGAGGCAGATATATTAAGAATGACTCCATATATGTCTTGTTTGTGTTTGCATGTATGAAAGATCCCAGGTTTTTGAGAGAAGAGAAAGAGAGACAGAGAGAGAGAGGAAGAGAGGGAGGGAAGGAAGGAGACAATGAATGAATTTACATTTTAATTCCAAGTCACTGTTATAAAACATAAAATTTAATTGGACTCACCTGGTTTGGGGTATGCTGAACCAAAGATGGGAAGTTCTTCACTTTCAGATTACACTAATTTGACAAAGGATTTGGGGCAAATACTTTCAATATGTTAATATTGTATTCATCCGTGACAGTCAACATACCTTCACAATTATATAATTTTGGATATGGTTAAGGATTGATCTTCCTTTTGGATTGCCTTAAGTCTAAGATTTAATTCCTTTCTTACAAGGTTGAGTTGTCAGAATGGGCATTTTTACCTCACTATGCTGCTCTTCTGTGATTTTTCTCTGTATATAACTTATGTGTTTATATTTTTAAATAATTTTTTAGGTTTAGTCCAAAGATTTAATGTTGCTCTCTTTCATAGGGGGAAAGAGACAGGCATACCCTTGATATTTGCATGGAATAGGGAAAGAATATAAATGGAGTCCCCTTTTATTATTTGTCTAAATAGGTAAAAGTTAAAAACTGAGCTAACAAGCTCATAAATAAAATATATTCTATTCTTCTACCTTTACAAATATATCTAAATAACAACAAAATGTTAAAGATATATGTTTATATCATAAACTTGGCAACACATCAAAAATGACTGGATTTGCTTACCATTGTGCTTCTCTGAGATTTGGATGATGGTCCTATGGTCATTGGATAAATCATAAGATGCAGACAGGCATGATTCTGACATGTTGTACATTAATTCCGTAATACTTTTTAAAATATCATTTCACTTAAATTACTAATTGGGTTACAAATATAAATATACAAATAATACATTTGTACAATACAAATAAATATTATTGCCAATTGCCAATATAATATAAAGGATTAATATATAAATATAATTATGTCCAAATGTGCAAACAATATATTTATATGAAAAATATTTACATTGGAAAATGTAAAAATAAAAAATAGAATTATTTTTGATGTTTTCTGAAAGTTTTCCTTCTAGGTAGTTTTAGAAGCCAAAGTAGAAATAATGATTAATGCATACAACACTTTAAATTGAAATTATTTAAATAAAACTGAAATTTTAAAGTTTAGCTAAATTGTATTATTTTTATTTATTATAGTATTTAGCATCCATTTCAGTGCTTGCATAAAGATTTTTATACCATACTTCATGTATGTTATATCTAGACCTCCATGTATGATATATCTAGATCTACATATATGCATATTTGAGAATAATATATTTAATATTGCAAAATATTCCTCAATCACCATGTCAATTGTTTGAACTATAATAAGGACCTCTGAAACAAAGAATTAGAACAACAAGAGAGGAAAGAATGCAAGAACATATTGCATTCGTCTGAGAGGAATGATTTGACAGGTTAATTTATCTTTTCCTTCCCTAGCGGTTCCACCACTTATATTCTCTCTATATTGGGTCCATCTTTGCAAATCACAAACCCTCAGGGAAAGTGGACACATATACTTTTTTTTTTTTTTTAAGGTACCTGGGGCCATGGAATGAACCACATTGGCTTCCCTGAGTTGACTTTTTGTTTGTTTTGCTTGTTGTTTTTTGTTTTTGTTTTTTTGTAGGAGGAACAGGGAACCGAACCTGGGACCTCCCATGTGGGAAGCAGGCACTCGACTGCTTCAGCCACATCCACTCCCCTATATATATTTTTAAAGATGTTGGATGGGGAAATATTTCCCTGGGGCCTGAATATTGTTATTCAGAGAACCCTATGTTTAAACATTCAAGTGTACTGCTCCTTATAGCAAGGGCCTAAATTCCAGTTGTACCGAAGGAGTTTTAAGGGGTAAATATTAATACTGGTACTCTAGATACTTTAAAGGAGAAAAGTGCTAAATTATAACTGTCTTTTCTTCAGTACACTCCTTTGGCTCTTCCACAAGGTTTGGTCTCTTAGAAATATCTGTTGTTGGGTGGAACAGGTCTTTCATTAGGAATCTGAATGAGAGAAAATTTTTCTTTAAAAAAGGATAAATTCCTCCACATAAATAGAGAAAGGCCCTGAGGAGGCTGGGCTGAATGTGTGGGAGGAGATTAGAAGCATTGGCCTGAAAGGCAAAAGGGTCATGATAAGGAGACCTAAAGTAGCTATCTAGAAGAAGCTTGAAAAGGAGAAAAGAAGAAGAGGGTAAAAATGGGAAAATGGGAAGTATGTAGGGATTAGGAAGGAAGTAGGAGGAAATAAATAGGAGAAAGGTAAGTGGAGAGAGAAGTGGGAATAAAGGCCATTAGGAATTTTTGTGACGTATGATTAATAAAGAACAAGGAGTCCAGTGTCACAAGAGAGGAGTGGGTGAAGGAGAGAATAGTAAGAGTAAAGGCAGAGAGCCAGCAGGGGGCAAGATGAAACAGGGCCTTATAAGCATGGTAAGGGCACTGAGGAATGATTTGGGTTCTGAATTGGTTTTCCCATTGCTAAAACAAACACTATACACAGTTTGTCTTAAAAAATAGAAATACATTGTCTCATGGTATTGAGGCTAGAAGTCCACAATGAGAATATCAGCAAAGTGATGCTTTCTCCCTGAAGACTATGGTGTTTCTGGGGCTGGCTGCCAATGATCCTCATTTACTTGGCTATTCCATCACATGGCAATGCACGTGGTTGTGTCTTCTCCTTTCTCTTCCAGGTTCCTTCAACTTCCAGCTTCTTCTCTCCAAGTGGACATTATTTCCCTAGGTCCAATTTCATCTGATTTTGGGAGCTTCAGCCATATTGGATTAAGACCCATCTCATTAAGACCTTTAATAACTCCTTCAAAGATCTTACTTACAAATGAGTTCATGCCTAGCAGACCAGGGGTTGGGATCTGAACATGCCTTTTGTGGGAATTGATTCAATCCCCAACAGATGCCATCTATGGACATTGTTGAGAGAAGTGACTTGGAGTTTTAAATGATGATTCAGGTTACATTTGGAGAGCAGAATATAGGTAGACAAGGATGGGGTTAAGAAGGCTGAATTATCACGAGTCTGCAGTTCAGAGACTCAGAAGTAGACGTGGAAGTTTCCAGCACAAATTATGGTTGTATAGCATGATGATGTTGCCAGGAAATTGTCCATCATTACAGGACCGACAACCCATTGCTGTGACATGAGCTTTCAACTAAGGACTAAGGATAACATATTATTAATTTCTTTCATTCGATTTTTATTGCTTATCATAGTAAGGACAAAAAAAACAAAGAATAAAGAACACTGCCAGGATCCACATTTGAAAACACATAATTATTAATACTAATCTGCTTAATATTGTCAATTGAGAGACATCCTGTTTGAGCTACTTTTGGAACCAAAACCAAAAAAGGAAGAAGTCATTTGTGTTTAAGAAAAGGGATGAGAAGTCAGGCAATTGCAGGAACCAAGATAAAGTTCCTGCCATTTAATAATAACAGAGACAGAACAAATTTTAAAAAACCTTGGAACTTATTTCTGTCATTTAAGAAGGGAGAATGAGATATGGGCAAGAGCGACAAAGGGACCCAGATCCTAGTATCTTTATGGTTCTCAGACCTCTTGTATGGAACAAAAGCTCTGCTATCTGGAGGTTGAAGTAGACTGGAGAAATCCCCTGAGCATGTGGAAGACTCCTTCTTTAAACTGAAGCAGTAAACTAATGAAAGTTTACCCACAGTTTCCTTTCAGAAATAGCCAACTTTCTCCAGCCCTATCAGGAAGACTCCTTGCAGAATAGCTTCTGGATATTAAAACAAAGTAAAGAAATAAGAAACAAGTATATGGATAATTCTATGCTATCTACAGTTGCATTATCATATAGATACATTCTAAAGGTATGTGCTTATCTGTGGTGCAGTCTAGCATAGGGAGCCGAATATGAGATGCCTTTTCTGTTCCTATCAGAGAAATGTAAAATAAAATCATTCAGCAGGAAAATATGGTGCTCAATTTTAAGGAAGGCTTTCATTATGTTACTATAGAACTTCGAAGATGAGAGACCACTCTGGTGTGTCAACCATAGTATTTGTAGGCCAAGCAGAGTTGACAGCATATTCAAATATCTTTTGCCATGGTTTGCTATGTGTGCATGTGTTCAGAAGTGCCTCTGTGTGTGTATGTATTTGTTTGTGTGTGTGTGAAAGAGAGAGAGAGGAAGGGAGTTTTCTAGTGGTTTTCACTTCAAATATCATTATTGTACTTTTAGTTCCTAACAGAAGAGTGAAAATTTGCATGTTAGGGGGTTCCGATTTGGTTATTTAAAAAATCTTTGGAAGACTGTTAATCAGCCATGATTATTGGTGCATTTTCAAACCTCTTAACACTTAGGAAGCCATATTTACCAAACCAAGTTGCCATAGACTGGCATTTAAATTACTGTCCATTGCCCATGCATAAGAACCTATATTCTAGTTGACCTAATTGCAATTCTTCTTTATAATAACCAACAACCACCACACTTTTTAGTCAATTTAAGATAATGGAAAAATTATGAAGAGGAGGCAAATAAGTGCCATAAACTTAGAATTAAAAAAAAATATGATGTTTGTTTCTAAATTTCTATTTTGAGCCTGAATGGTAAAAACTAAACCTTAGCTATTTTGGAGTTCTCTCACTTTTACACCAGGTTTCCAACTAATTTCTGGGATTTCCATAGTGCTGAGGGAAGAGGACCTCTTATTTTCTAGTTTATCTGGCATTTGATGAGACTTATTATCCTATCTAGTCCTTAACCTGTATAAGTTGCTGCTGAGTCGCCATTTGTTCCTATGACAAATCTCTCTCTCAGCTGTCAAAGTCCCTTTTGTGCACATAAGAATCATGTTCCTGTGTCATATTGAGGCACATGAAATTCTGTGGGCTGATTTAGGTCCATCCCGGCAGACATGGAACCCAGCCATTCTACTACATGATTTGTTATTTCCTTATGTCCTAGATTTCCCCCAGTCTATATAACATCTCTACCACTCCTTGGTTTGGTCTGGGGGAAATAGGAGCTAGGAGAGCACACATGCTGGATCCTTCCTGATCTCCACAGGGGTTAGCTTTTGGCTACACTTTTTTTTTCCTTTATCTTTAAAGAAGCTTTAAATTACAGAAATGTTATGTTGAGAATATTGGGGATTCCTATATTCCTCATTCCTCACCCTCCCACACTTTTCCCCATTAGCAACATCTTTCATTAGTATAGTATATTTGTTATAGTTGGTGAAATCATATTGAACTATTGCTACTAAGCATGGTCTATAGTTTACATTATGGTTTACACTTTGCACAGCACAATTTTATAAGTTTTGACAAAATGTATAATGGCCTGTATCCATCATTACAATGCCACGCAGAATAATTCCAATATTCCAATAATGTCCCAAAAAGAAAGTCGCTGCTTTCTTTTGTATGTCAATTCCCTGAGGCAAAACATATAGAATCAAAGCTAGCTTAGAGTTGTGGAAGAAAGAAAACACCAGAGATGGAAAAAGGAAAAGAAAAACAAACCGGGGTTAAAAGAAATGAAACAAAATAGAGTTTCTATGGCTACAAGGTTTAAAATGGAGCCAAGAGGTCATTCTGGAGGTTACTCTTAAGCAGGTCTCAGCCAAATAGAGGAAAATATTTGAAACCACACATCTGTGATGGTAGCACAGCAGTGTGAACATAATTAACAGTACTAAAATATATATCTGAATGTAATTAAAAGGGGAAATGTTAGATTGTGTACATAGTTACTGAATAAATTTTTTAAAAAGCCTATGGAACTACACAACACAAACTGGGAACCCTAAGTTAAACCATGGACTATGTTTAATAGTACAATTATAAAAATGTGCAATCATCAATTGTAACAAATATTCCAGACCAATGCAAAGTATTAATAATAAGGTAGTATATGGGAATCCTATATTTAATGAATGATTGTACTGCAAATACAATAAATAATAAAAAAAGAAAAAAAGGAAGACAGGTGGGAACAGATGGTCAGAAATGGTCCAAATAAAAGGTATAATTAGCTATATTCTGGCAACAATGAGTAAATTACTTGGATGAAAATTGAAGGAGAGAAAGGAAGAGGAGAATGGTGGGGTAAGGGAGGGAGGGAGGGAGGAAGGGAAGGGGAGAGAGAGAGTGTGTGTGTTGATTGGGAGGAAAGGAGAAAAGGAAGAAGGAAGGGATGAAGGTTAGAGAAAGATAGAATAAAAGAAAGAAAACAAGAAAGGGCAACTAGTTTAGAACCTGAAAAAAGACAGAAGAGTTTAGCCTGTCTTTTATAGACAGTGGGGAATCTTGGAATATTCTTTTTTTTTTTTTTTTTTTGCACACAGACTGTGTGAAGAATATTATCTCTTCTAGGCACTGATGAGTGTTACCACTGTAGTTTAAGTATGTCACAACATGAAGTAAAGTCATGAAGTAAGAACATAACATAGGGATCACAATAGACAAATAGAATAAAGATTTAACTGAGACTAGATATTGTTTATAAAGGGAAGTCAAATATGGCTCTGTGATTTGAAAATACTCAAATCTTAGATGTATATTGTGGCTTATGATTGGAGGAGATGCCCATTTTATTGAGAAGATTGAAGGCTTTTTTGGTCTGAAACATGTTGAGCTGGGGATGAAAAGATCTAGTTAGCTTAGAGATGAAGCTTAGGACAAAAAAACAAAACAATGTAATCACATGTGCTATCTACTATTACCATTATCCTAAAAAAATAAAAGGAAAACATTAAAAAAGTAAAATTACATATAGAGTAAGAGAGAGTAAAATAATTTTTAAAAAGAAAAGGACTTCTGCTTCCAAGCAATTTGGAGTAATAAGCATATCCACAATTATATTCAGAAAATGCAGCACTCAGTTCTCAATAATTGATAGACCACATGGACTAAAAACAATAAGAACATCCACCCAAAACAGAGTGTATCTACATCTGCAAGCAGGACAATCCCAGCTATCTGCCCCAAGAAATCCAAGCCCCATCTCAATCAGAAGCAGAGTGGACATCCCTATCCCCAAATCCTCAAGATTGAGGAATAAACAAACATAATGGCAGAATGCAATCATGGACCAAAGTAGACATTCTTTTTCTAGTAATGGAAGAAATTGTATAATTAATATAAAGATAGTGGTCACCAGAGTTTTTGAGGGGAAGGAGAGGGAACCATAGGTGGAACATGGGGCATTTTTGGGACATTAGAATTGTTCTTCATAATATTGCAATGACAGATACAGGCCATTATATGTTTTGCAAAATCTATAAAATTGTGCAATGTAAAGTATAAACCATAATTTAAACTATAGACCATGTTTATTAGCAATGGTTCAATATTTGTTCATCAATTGTAACAAATGCACTACACTAATGAAAGATCTTATTTATAGGAGAAAATGTGAGAGGGAGAGGGGGTAGGGTATATAGGGATTCCCTATATTTTTTATGTAACTTTTCTATAATCTAAACCTTCATTAAAGATAAAGCTAAAAAAAATCAGTAAGAACATAGAAGATTTGAATGGCACTATCATTCAACTTCATCCAACTAACATTTAAATAACAGTACATCTAAAAAAATAGAATACAAATTATTTTCAAGGGCATACAGAATATTTACTGAGATAGACCATAATTTGTGCATAAAATGTTTCAATGAATTTAAAAAGATGCATGTCATGCAGAGTATATTTTCTGATCAGAATGGAATTAAATTAGAAATGAATAACAGAAGGTTCTCTAGAAAATCCCTAAATATTTGGAAAATATTAACACACTTTCAAATAACCAATGAGTCAAAGAAAAACAAAATGGATATCAGAAAGTATTTGCTAATGAATTAAAATGAAAATACATCATATTAACCCTAAGAAATACTTAGAGGGAAATGTATAGCACTATCTTAGAAAAGTGGAAAGGTCTAAAATAAATGACCTATTATTCCATTTTAAGAAACTAGGAAAGGAAGAGCAAATTTAAGCCAATGTAAGCAGAAGAGAATAAATAATAAATATTCAAATGGAACTCAAAGAAATAGGAAATAGAAAAGCAATAAAGAAAATCAGTGAAACCCAGAGCTTTTTCTTAGACTAATTGGTAAAACTGATAAATATTTCAGCAGACTTATTAAGACAGAGAGAAAGATTGAGAAGAGAGAAAGGATGCAAATTACAAATATCAGAAACAAGATAGTAACACAGACTCTAAAGTTATAAAAAGAGTATTAAGGTAAAACTATGAGAATATTTATATCAATAAATTTGACAGCTGTAATGAAATGGATAAAGTCCTTGAAGTACACTCAAGAAGAAATAGATAACTTGAATACTTCCATATTTATTAAAAAATCAAATTTGGAGTTTAAAACTTTAAAGAAAACCCCAGGCCCAGGTAGCTTCACTTGGTAAATTCTACCATATTTTTAAATAAGAAAGAGTACCAATTCTATAGAGTCCTCTACAAAATTGAAAGGAGGGAATACTTCCCTGAATATTCCTGAAGTACAGCACTATCCTGATAATAAAACCAAAGACATTACGGAAAAGGAAACTATAACAAGTATCCCTCATGATCATAAATGCAAATTTTCATTTAAAAATATGGACAAACATCCAGCGAATTGCAAAGAAGCTAATACATCATGTCTAAATGGGGTTTATCCCAAGAATACCAGGTTGGTAAACAGTGAAAAACAATCAACCAACCAACCAACCAACAAATAAATAAATAAATAAAATAAATTTAAGCACCATATTAACAAACTAAAATTGAAAAACTATATGATCATCTCAACAGACAAAAATATACTGACTAAATTGATTATCCATTCTTGATAAAAAACTATCAGCAAACTAGGAATGGAAAGGAATTTCAACTTGATAAAGGATATTTATGAAATGCCTACAATAAATATATTTAATGCTGAAAGATTGGATACTTTCCCTCTAAGAACAAGAGCAAAGCAAGAATGTCCATTCTTGCCATGGCTATTCAAAATTATACTGGCAGTTCTAGCCATTGTAATAAGGCAAGAAAAAGATATAAAATTCACACAGATTGGAAAGGATAAGTAAAATTTTTCAGATGACCTCATCATCATTTAGAGAATATGATGGCACTTACATACCACAACTTACATCTGAGTTTAGCAAAGCTGTAGGATTCAACATCAATGTGCAAAAACCCATTGTATTTTTTCTATACTATGAAAGGAAAATTAGAAATTGAAATTAAAACAAAATAATTTACAATAACATGAACTATGAAATATAAACCTGACAAAAATGAACAAGACCCATACACTGAAAACTATAAAGCATTGCTGATAGAAATTGAAGAAAACCTAAATAAACAGAGATATGTGCCCTATTAGTTGACCAAAATATTTAGTGTCAAAATGTCAGTTCTCCCCAGGTCAATCAACATGATCAAAATCAAAAGCCCAGCAGACATTATTACAGCAATTTAAACAGTAGTCCTAAAATTCATATAGAAATGTAGAGAACCAAGAACAGTTAACTTTGAAAAAGAAAAGTAAAATTGGAGGGATAACACTACCTAATAGCAAGACTTAATATAAACCTACAGTAATCAAGACAAAGTGTAGTTTTGAAGGAAAGTTAGACAAAAAGATTAGTGGAAGAGAATAGAGTTCAGAAAGGAATCTAAGTATATATGAACAATAGATTTTTAACAAAAGTGCAAAAACAATTCTGTGGACAAAGGATAAACATTTTAACAAATAGTGTTGGAATAGTTGGTTATCCTTATACCAATAAAAAAAGAAAAAGAAAAGGAAATTCAGTGGACTACGTTTAGTAGTAATATTTTGACAATGCTTTTTCATAGTTTGTAACAAACATTTCACAACAATGCAAGGTTTTGGTGGCATGGTGATTTAAGGAGCCCTATATGGTGATAATGTGTATTTGTTTTGTACATTCATAACTCCTATTCATTTATTGTTTATATATGTTCATGTATGAATGACATACTTTAATAATGTTTTTAAAATGAAAAACATTTTTAAAAATTTAACAAATGTCAAAACTTACTAAATTACATACTTTATATATGTGCAGTTTGTACCTCCATTAAACTGTTTAAAATAGTAGGGAAATATGAGAGAGGGGGAAAAAAGAACAGTAATACACAAAAGAATGCCATTATCACCTAATTCATGAACTGTAATAGGGAATTATATTACTTTCTCCAGGCCTTAGGCATATATGACTTCTGCTCTAAAACAAATTAATGTATTCCAGACTACAGGGATAGAATTAGGTAAATAATGTTCCTAAATACTAATGTTCTTTTTTTTTAATTTTAAATTTTTAAATGCTTTCAAACTAAAGACACCTTCAAAAAAAGATACAACCCCAAACAGAAAACTCCAACATACTCCCAAATCTATAACAATCTTGTTTGCTTGGATATTAGTGTAAATTCCACAATATATAAAAAATATGTTCCTTAAGCTCTCTGCCTCCCCATCTTTATTTAGTTCTTTTCAAAAACTACACGTTTATGAATTATGGGTACAAATACACTGGTGTACGTTACATTTTATACATTTGCCTCTTAGTTTACAAAACAAAAATTAAATAGTACTGGCATATTTTAATTTTGAAATACTGGAAATGTTTTAATCTTGCTACCATTTAAAAAATTTTTTTTCTCCCCCCTTGCTGCTTGCACTTGCTCTCTGCTCTCTGTATCCATTTGCTGCACATTCTTCTGTGTCTGCTTGTCTCCCTTTCTCGTGTCATCTTTCTGTGCCACCTCTCCACGAGAGGCGACCAGCTTGCCTTCACCAGGAGGCCCTGGGAACTGAACCCGGGGCCTCCCATATGGTAGACAGGAGCCCAATCACTTGAGCCACACCCTTGCTATCATTTTGAATGACCATTTTGCCAAATGTAGAATTCTTGGTTGGCAATTTTCATCACTCTCATCCCAATGCCTTCTTGCCTCCATGGTTTCTGATGAGAAATAGGCATTTAATTGTAATGAGGTTCCTTTGTATGTGATGTGTTGCTTCTGTCTTGCAGTTTTCAGAATTCAGTCTTTTTCTTTGGCATTGAAAAGACTGATTATAATATGGTATATTGTGGGTCTCTATAGGTTTATCTTCCTTGGAGTTCATTGAGCTTCTGGATGTGTTTATACATATCTTTCATAAATTTGGAAAGTTTTCAGCCATTGTTTCTTTAAATATTCTCTCTGGCTCTTTCTTCTCCTTCTGGGACTCCCACAATGCATATATTGGTATGCTTCATGGTGTCCTGAAGGTTGCTCAGTCTTTGTTCACTTTCCTTCTTTCTTCTTTCTGCTCCTCAGACTAGATGATTTCAATGGCCTCATCATCAAGTTCTCTGACTCTTTCTTCTGCCAGCTCCAATTTGCTGTTAAAATTCTAGGGAACTTTAAATTTCTATTACTGTCATCTTCAGCTGTGCTTGGTTCCTTTCCATAATTTCCATCTCACTGTTGGTATTCTCTTTGTGTTCATCTACAAATTTCCTGATTTCTTTTAGTTCTTTGTCCATATTTTTCTTTAGCTCTTTGAGCATATTTAGGAGTATTTTTTTAGTCTTTATATAGCATATCCTGGGTTTGGTTTTCTAATGCTTTAATTGTCTCCTTTGCATGAGCCATTACTTCCTATTTCTTTGTGTATTTTGTAATCTTTTCTTGAAACCTGGCCATTTTGATATTTCAACATTTTATCAATGAAATTTAGAATTTGAGGCATCTGTTTCTTAAGCTTATATCCAACTAGTATTATGACAGCATTTTCCTTAAATGCCAGGAGCTAACAAAACTAAGTAAAAAAAGGAAAACACTTTGCCTAGTCTTTGCAGATTCATCTGTGCAAATTATCTCCTTCAGGGCTTATCCTTACAAAGATTTTAGAGAATGGCTCTACGCCAAACCATATAAGGCCTCCTGATCTTTTCTGCATATGTCTTTTATGTTGGGCATGTGCTTGTGGACCTAAGAATTCCCCTATTTAAATGGGTGGGAATGACCCATCTTCCTTAGGAAACAGTTTCCTCATCCTAATGCCCACAATTCCTTGCTCAAGGAAACCATTTCATGGCTCTACCACAGTGTTCTGTAAGAGAGCTTGTTGAGGGCAAGTTCTGGGACATTCTGAGCAAGTTCTGGGATGGTGAGTTCCTCAGGTCACCACCCAATAGATTGAGCCAAACATAAATTTTCACAATATGTGCTCACGGACCACTTTTCTCCTTCCAGATCTGAGACCAAGGACCTGCACTTAGTACAGGCTAGTTCTGTGCAGAAACCTTGGGGTGGGGGGGAGGGGAGGGGCCAGGCAAGATCCTCTCTTATGGTAGTATCCATAAGATCCCACCATTTTTAAGTAACCATTTTCTTGACTTGGCTCTTGTCCTGTTCCTGAAGTCCTTAACTGTTTTCTGGAGCTTTGAGAAAGATGTTCCTGCTAGTTCTTGCTGTTTATTCAAAGCTTCTGTTGGGGAAAAGAGTCCTGAAGTGTCTCACTCCACTATCTTTCCTAATGTTCATTCTGTAAGATGCAAAAGTGCACAATTAACCTTGCTAAATTAACTTTGTCTAGGACATACATTTTCACTGTTAAAATCGATTTAGAATGATTTACACATTTAAAATAAAATGAAGGCACCATTCACAATACAATACTCAACAATAAACACTGTGGATTTATATTCCTTGGCAACCTCGTTACCACGTGAAAATGCAGTTTGAGGTACAGTTTTCATCTTGAAAGGTAGAATAACATATTCTAGTTCTTTCTTTTGTAGTATTTCTTTTTCACTATAGTTTTCAAGTGTGGTTTTGAAAGTTCCTTCATAGACTGCTTTAGCTTAAAACTGTCAGCCTTCCGAACATTATTCAAGAGTAATTGCTTATGGTTTCCAGTCCAGAATTAGCCCAATCTCATGATAGCATGTATATTATTCTCAAATGTGTTCTAACTTGTTTCTGGAATGATTACCTTCAGGCTGAACTGATAACACAGGTGGCTCAATCTTTACTCACTGCTGCATTTCTAGTTTTGCTATAGTGGAGAGTTTCCACTGTAGACACCAGGATATGAGTCTTAGTTTAACAAGGATTTGGAATAAAGATAGCCTAGAATAGTCTTTCATGCTGACACCAAATCAAGCCTATAATCTTGGTTTGATTCCCACTGTGTCATTGACAGTGGTTTCAAAGGGTGGCTGGCATTTTCAAATGGGTTTTGAAATATGTTTTTATTAAGACCCTGCTAGATTTCCATTTATGCCACAACAGAGGGAATTCTATTTGATTAGGACCCTATATTTTTATTTCTTGAGTAAAAAAATAGCCATCTACCAACAGTTTTAACCCTTCTGGTGTCGACTATATATACTTCCTGCTTTATAGGCTAGTCCCCCCAAATCCTTTTTTTCTTTTTTAATTTTTTGCTTGATATTTACAGTTGAGGCTAATATTTGGAATCAACCCAATTTTCTCTGCCCTCAAATTCTTCCTAATATGCTTTTCTTTCTGGATTTACTAATTCCTACTCTTTCTTGCATCTTCTTCTTTCACTGGGAGGTGAAGTAATAGGAGGTTAAGGATAGAGACTCTAGATTCATACTGCCAGGGTTCAAATTGTAACTCTGCTAGCTGCATAACTCTGAACTTGCTACTGAACCTCTTGGTGCTCTAATTCTTTTATCTGTAATGGTGATAATAAAATTTTCTACCTCAAAAGCTGTTGGGAGGATTAAATGAACATATGTAAAGACCTTTGACTGAGGTCTGCTTCACAGTAAATAATAAGTGTTAGGAAAGAACAAGTTTCCATTTTATTTATTTTACTTATTAAAAGACAATATTAGAATTACCAGCATAGATATAGATAGGTCAGAATATATAGTTTGTGTTTATTCACACACACACGTTTTAGCTAATGTAATCATGAATTTAATGTAATGGCTCTATCCCTAATTTTTTATATCCCAAAATTTATCTCTCAGTAAGGTTTTAGGGGTTGGAATCATCACACATCTATTTGTTAGTTTAAGGTTTCATTTTTTCATAAGATTTTGCATCTTAGATAAAATATTTTTGGCTGTTTCTGAACAATTTCTTCTATTACTTCAGGGCAATTTTCCTTCTGAGTATGATGCATTTGTGTTACTGATGAGAATTAAGAATCCTAAGCTAGAATCAAATCTGCCCACTCTACCACTGAAATAATTGTAATCAACTACTTAACATTTTTTTTTATAATGGTGCTATAGGCATTTCACAGCTCAGGTCTGATGCCACCTGCAGGTATTTTGGGTAGGTGATCGATTGAAGGGATAAGAACGCATACATTATAAGATTGAATTAAGTTCTTGGCTAAATATGCCAAGAATACAAAGTCTTATTGGAAGTGGGGCGGCCAGACAAACAGGAGCAGGTGCATCATTTCTCAGCCTGTGGCACACACTGTGAAAAATATTTCACCAGATAGGGAGAGCTCAATTCTTGCTGCCTCACTTCTCTTTTATGCACAGGACTTGCATCCTGGATGCTTTTCCATTAATGTAATTAATGTAATATGCAAGGGAGTGTATAAATACTGAGTTCTGATTCTTAAAACAAATTGTAATTAAGACCTAATACTTGCAGGAGTAAAAAGCAAAGCTGGTTTCCATATATCGCTGATGAATGTATTAGTTTGCATAGATCTCAAATTCAGGAAGGCCCATTTCCTTGGAATGATAATCATAACAGTCATTTGAAACTCCACAAACATGATATGTCCTAAAATCAAAAATGGTTTGTAGTGATAAAGACGTTGCTTTAAATAAACCATTGCCAGTCTGGCAATGCTTATGATATGATTTGAACCAAAGATCCACGCTATCTGAGAGAGTTTACACACAACTGTTCTCTTGTGAAGTTTTAATTTATTGCTCACAGTGTTCATTCAATGTGAAGCAATGATAGTTCAAAGAGGTGGTCTCAGGAAAATTTCTATTCATGTATCGAGCAAACAACTTTAAAAAAAATAATATATTTTAATTTATAGCAATATTAAAATTTATAGAGAAGTTTATCAGCCATTTTTAAAAACCTGTGTTCATCTGAAGTATTACAATCCGAACTTTCAACTATGCAAAGTATTCCTACCTACCGTTTATCATAAAACTACTCCTTTGAAATACTTTTCCAGGGTTTGGTAAGCAAACCCATATTCACCCATCATATTCTATGCCTAGATGTATTATGTATGTATAACATTTTTTCTCAGGAATAATTTAATCAGAATATGTGTTTAAGTGTGTGTGTGTGTACTGTATATAATTTCTTGTGTTAGTATATATTCTTCCATACCCTAGAACTATTTCTCAAAGGAAGATGTTTTATGATTTGACATCTGGATTTTCCAAAGAAAGATAGATAGATGATAGATACACACACACACAGAGTGAGAGAGAGTGAGAGAGAGAGAGAGATTAGATAGATATAAAGACTAATTTCTTCTGAGAGGAAAATTTCCTGTTTTTTTTTTTGAGCAAAGGAAAAAAGTCATTTATGATTTTACAAAACATGGAACTATAGAATATAAACTACCAAAAAGTCAGATGGAGCTGTGTAATTATTTTTGCTTCCTTTGCTCAGAAAGGAGTTATGTGGAAATGGGTTTCTTTTCTTCCCATTTTTTTATATCCAAAGTTGAAAGCAGGTACTACTATATGTCTATCATATTTTTTAAATTGAATAACCACTTATACCAGTTTGCTTCTAACATTAGCAGCATGGAAAACCAAGTCTCAAGTGCTATATAAGATACCACAAAGAAGGATAACACAATTTGAAATATAGCAGTTTCTCATCCTGTGGAAGTAAAATGGGGTTTCCATCACTGGATTCAAATTCTTCTTTTCTTTTAGCACCCTTTCACTGAACCCAAGTGTGCATTCAAAGGTTTGCTTCTGCACGATCTAATCATTCCTTGGCAAAATGAAAAAAACATTAAAAAAGAGCAAATGTCCAAAGACTTATGAGAAAAGTCCACAGAGCTTCCTTCTCTAGGATAAAATCCTAATCTAATACAAAAATGTGGATTTATATATGCAAAAATGTGTAAGAAACTATGATAGATAGTCACATATGAAATTAACCTGGACATATCTTGTCTTTATGCTTCTTTGTCATATTAAAGGTTTAATAGCAAAAGCAGACCTTTTTTTTCCCAGCAAATCTATGTCATGGCATGAGCTAGCATTTAGATATATGAATACATATAATTTTTAAATATCTCTTTCAATCCGAATTGTAACATATATTTGAAATTTACTGCTGTAGTACCAACTATGCTTATTATGAGAATGGCTGAGACCAGAAGACAATAAAAAACCTGAAGCCATTCATACTTGCTATCTAGTCTTCTTGTTTGGAACAAAAGGCAAAACATTCACAATTACCAACAGGTAGCTACCTTTTTCAATTTAAACAGATTTGATTTTGCAAAATAATTTATTTACAATTAAACAAATAGCAGCAGAATTTGCTTCTTTCTTCCTGGAAGAGTGGGCAGGATGACTGCATTAAAGGGGCTTCACTGTGTTGAATGAGAGGTGGAACAAAAAGAAAAGTAGCCTTTTCCATTCCAAATCATGGACACAAAGTATAGACAAGAGATATCCACATTTAAAGAATAGGAAAAGCGGCCAGATAAAAGGAGGAGGAATATCCATTCCAGGAGACAATATAGAAATACTGTGCCTAGTCCTGAGGTCAGAATTTTATTTTCTTTCCGAGTTGAAGAAAATATAAAAGTACCTAAAGGTCAAGGAAAATATTATTCCTGTAATAAGGAACCCCACTATCTAACAGACTCACTTGCCTGCCCAAGGGCTGACTAGTTCCCAACCCAACTCACCATGGTGCACCTCACTCCACCATCTTTGTTTCTTTACAAGTCCCATTTTCTATTATTAATGTGGAGAATTAAATCACAGTTGTTAGAAAGAAAGCTGTATCTGTAAGAGAACAAAAGCTCACCCAATTGAGGTGGAGAAAATAATGTTATTAACGATCTTGCAAAAATGGGCGTGTGACCTGTACAAAATGGCCGGTGTTCCAAATAACAAGAAACAATAACATTTATACCCTAAGCCTAACACTCAGGTTCCTCCCCTGTTCCCCACTGATTGGGTACTTCAGAGGTTAGAGCCTATCCAAGAGGTCTAATAAACTTAGATGGGTTCCCGCTTTTAGTTACTGCTCCCATTCCCTACATTTTGGCAGCTTGGTAGTTGGTGCCACTTTCACACTCAGCACCACTTTCGATCTTGGCACCACCTTTGAACTTGGCTCCACTTTTAAATTTGTTGACACTTTCAAATTTGGCACCAGAGCCATTAGAGCCCTCTACCCTCCTTAGACTTTAACTGCAGAGTCGGTATTAGCTTCACCTTCGTGTGAAAACTAAACTTAATCCTTTCCCTTACAAATCCCCCTCTTTCTTTTACTTTTTAGTTTTCAATTTAGTTTCTTAAATTTATGAAAAGCTATCCCATATTCTTTATCAGAGAGATCTTCTGTAAGGAGGTACAAGTTGTTTTGCTTGTACCGTGTGGGCATCTGTTTGGTTAGGGCTGTTTCAATGAGTTTTTTTTTCCCCTTCTTTTTTTTTTTTAAATGTTACATTAAACCACATATACCCCCCACCCCCCTCACCCCACTTCTCCCTCATCAACAACCTCTTTCATCATCATGGCACATTCATTACATTTGGTGAATACATTTTGGAGAACTGCTGCACCACATGGATAGTGGTTTACATTGTAGTTTACACTCTCTCCCAGTCCACCCAGTGGGCCATGGCAGGACATACAATGTCCAACATCTGTCCTTGCAGGACAACTTACAGAACAACTCCAAGTCCTGAAAATGCCCCCACATCATATATCTTCTTCCTTCTCCCTACCCTCAGCAGCTACCATGGCCGCTTTCTCCACATCAATGCTACAATTTCTTCCATTACTAATTGCAGTAGTTCCATAGTAGAATATCAGTAAGTCCACTCTAATTCATACTCTATTCCTCCATTCTGTGGACCCTGGGATGATTATGCCCACTCTCCCTCTACATCAAGAGGGGGCTTAGATTCCACATGGATGATGGATGCAATTCTCCTGCTTACAGTTGCAGGCACTCTTGGCTCCCCAGTGTGGTGGTTGACCTTCTTCACCTCCCTGTTAGCTGGCCAGGGTAAGTCCAATAAACAAGAGGGTAGGAGTTGCAAGTCTGCTGTTTTTGAGCTAACCCTTGGGCACATGGGATAATACAATATCCAACTGCCATGAGTACCCCAGCTACAATGATAAAGGAAATCAGGACAGACAGTACCATGCCTTTCCATTTTCCAAACCAGCTTTCTAACCATCCTTTGAATGGGTTGTCAAAGCCAGAATTTTCTGCCAACTTTTCAGATAAGGCTGTTAAGCCTTGCAAGGCTTTGGTGATAGTCTTGTCTGGGGCCATATTATTAGGGATGAATGTATAGCAACTACCTCCAATCATAACACAGATGCTTCCTTTTTCTCCTAGCATCATGTCTAGGGCTAGCCTATTTTCCCAGACCATTCAGCTAGTAGCATCCAACTGTTCTGCTATTCCCTTAACTGTTTCCCTGGTGTAATTGATAAATCTTTGTTGATTATAATATAAATAATTAATCAATCCACATTTTTGTTAATGGTAACCCACCAGAACAAGAATGACTCAAATCCTGCAGCTACCTGATTTCTAGCTTTAAATGCATCTAGGATTCCCTGGGGAACCTCTTTACTATCTAGATAAATTTAGCCATCAAAGGAACCAGGTAACTTCTCTTCTCTCTCTTTTCCTGGTTTTGTGTTTCTTCCTCTTTTTTAAATGCTAAGATAAATGGAATGGCCATTTGAATCAGAGCATAGGTTCTTCCCCACTTCTCAGGTAACAGTGGTTGGAGGACACCCTTACTGCTGTACCCCCAAAGCCTGCTCAGGGTATGGCCAAACTGGAGAAATTGTCAGTACTATCCTTATTCACATTCCACACTCCTGTACACAATGCCATGGTCCCAAGGTCCTGGAGCCCTTTTCCCCATCTAGAGAAACAGACAGAGTGACTTCCTGGACCAAGGCAGAAAGCTGGTACAGCTTTGATGTTCCCCTTTTGACTGGAGAGAAAAGAGAGGACAATATACTTCAATTTTCACCAGAAGTAGCATTTTGGAAGAGGAATACAATGCACAAACTCCCTTTTATGCTTTTTCACACCTAACGGAAAGGGAACGATATGAACAGTGGGCTGGCCTGTTGCACAAGCATAACAGTTGCTTTTGTTCAGACTCTGGCCTGTATATTTGATCCATTCTACCCAGGCATTTGCGTCCCCATATCCTGTCTTCATTTCTATGGTTTGCTTTAAATCTTCTGCCTTGAGTATCCTGATTACCTTGAGATCATTTTGAATTGGGGGACTGGTCTCTAGCCCAGTACTCTCTGCATCACTGAGGGCTTTGTTGGTGTCATAGTTGGTGGGGGAGGGAGGACCTGTATATGGAGCCTCCCTAAAGGATCTTGACCAGTAACATGTACCCCTATCCCATAGACTCTGTCAAGGGAAGAATAGTGGTTGTTGCCCAATTTTCTGCCTTTCCAATAGTTATTACCACTGGTTGCACTGGAGATTTTTGCAATCTGATGGGGTATTATGTTTATAAAAGGCTATTTTGTCTTCTAGTGGTTTACAGTGAGTATAGCCTGTGCTGTTTCTGGTGGTCTACCCCTTGTATTAGGTAGTCCACAACACATGGTACCAAGTGACAGTTGGGGCGGGTGGGGGAGGTCAAGATAATCTTTCAGTGTCTCTGGGCATAGATATTTGTTTTGCCCACTCAGCCACTGCTGATATTCTAAATTCCCACAATCTATCACTTGGCAAGCATCAAACTGTACTGTTTGGGACTCTAGGCCTTCAGTTACTTTAACTACCAATTTACAAGGGCTTGTTGCATCCTGAATCTGGAACATCATAGCCAGTATAATTATTCTCATTCTCAGACTGAGTTTTAAACCCTTCATCTGTTAGTCTCCCAAGACACTATGCAAGGTGGGTATATGTAATAGCCTGCCCTCTAAATGGAGGGATATCTTTCCACAAAGTTCACTGATAGACAGTCTGATCAGTCCCTCCCCCTTTTCCAATATGCCCTCTCAAATATTATCTTTCTAGAGTGATCCTTGAGGGATCCAAGGTTGGAATTATTTTCTAGGACTCAGATGGCGTTGCTGGGTACTTATCATCTGATTCAGGCACTGGTCCTTTTACTTGGCTGTAGTGGGTCCAGCCTCTTTGTACTGTCTGGACTGCAGTTTTGGTTGTCAACAAAACTTGACAGGGTCCTTCACAGGATGGCTGAAGTTTGGACTCCTTCCATGACTTGATTAGAACCCAACCGCCAGGTCAGTGTTGAGGGACAGCAGATTCAAGTGGCAGGGTCTGGGCCAGCAAACCATGATGCCCGAGGGATGACAAAGTAGAGAACAAAGCCAGTATGTAATTCTTAAATAAGAGATCCTTTGACTCTAAGGAAGAGAGTTCTCCTGTCTTTCTAGGAAAAGGCAAACCAAAAAGCATTTCACAGGGGGAGATTCCCAGTTCTTTCCTAGGGGCAGTTCTAATTCTCAATAAGGCTATAGGTAATCATTTAATCCAGGGTAACTTTGTTTCTAAGACCAATTTAGAAAGACTCTTCTTTAAAGTGTGATTCATTCTCTCCAATCTCCCTGAAAATGGCAGGTGCTAAGGTGTATGGAAGTTCCATGTGACACTTAGGTTTCACATAACATTCTGCAGTACATGGGAGGTAAAGTGGCTACCATTGTCTGAGTCTATATTTTCCACTAACTCATAATGAGGAATGATTTGTTCAAGGAAAATTTTAGAAGTTCTGATGCTATAGCCAAGGCCAGAGGATAGGCCTCTACTCATCCTGTTAGATTATCTATAATAACTAGAACATACTTTAGCTGACCCATTGGGAACATTTTGGTGTAATCAAACTAAAATATTCTGGAATGGCCTAAGGCCTGGCTCCCTTCCCCTTGTTCTTTCTTACTTAAGACTTTCTTATTGACCATTTGGCAAATTATACATCATTCACTTATTTATGTTTAGCTACAGTATAAAAGCCTCCATATCCAAAATCGTTAAGAACCAGATCACACATGGCCTGTACCCCCCAATGACTCCCTTGGTGTAAGATTGCTAATACCTCTCTCATCACTTGTTTTTTCAACATTTGCCTGCCATCTGGGAGGAGCCACCTCCCTTAATCATCTGGGGTTGCTCCTAACTACTCCATTTCTTTTACCTCCCTCTCAGAGAATGTGGGGACCCTGAACTCTTCAGGAATGGAGGGTATCAAGATCACCAACTTCAAAGGGGAACTAAGGGAGGTTTCCCTAGCCTCTTCATCTGCTAACCTATTGTATTTTGCTTCAAATATATGACCTTTCTGATGTCTGTTTAGATGCACCACTGATATTTCTCTGGGTAAGAGTAGAGTCACCAAAACTCATTTTTTTAATTCCCTGTGGACTAGCCCTTTTCCCTTGCTGTTACTCAATCCGCTCTCTTCTCAAATTTTTTCAAAGGTGTGGACTACCCAAAGGCATACTTAGAGTCAGTGTAGATTATACCATCCTTTCCCTCTAATAATTTGAGGACTTGATTTAATGCATAAACTTCACAGGTTTGAGCTGACCAGTCATTGGGCTATTGACCAGCTTCTTTCACCTCACAAATCAGTCCCTCTAATTGCCTAGCCATTGTGCCTCCTTCCTTCTAGGACCCTGGAGGACCCATCTATGAATAATTTTTCCCCCAAGTGCAGGGGAAGGTCCCTGAGGTTTGACCAGACTCGGGTCTGATACTCAGTCAGGTCTAAACAATCATGCTCAGGAGACTGCATTTGGTCAGGTCCCTTCCAAAGGAAGGAGGCCAGGTTTAGGCTATGGTCTATTGTCAATACCAAGTCATATTTTTCCATGAGGATAACCTCATACTTCAGAATTTGGGAGGCGGTCAGCCACCTTCCACTTTCCAAATAGTCCTGACCTGAAGAGGGTTGCTAATGACTAAAGCTCCTCTGAAAGTCAGCTTCCTGCTCTCTTCTACCAGGAGAGCAGTTGCTGCTACAGCTTGAATGCATCATGGAGACAGGATCCAAAATTTTGGAAAGGAAGGTTACAGGTCTCCTTTGACCGTCCCAGATATGGGTCAGAATCCCCAATACTATCCCTCTATCTACTGTAACAAACAGGAAGAAAGGTTTCTCAAGGATATGGAGGGCCAGAACAGGAGCTTGCACCTGTGCCTGTTTGAGCTCCTCTAAAACCTCTATCTTCACCTGAACATTTACACCTTCATTCTTAAAGGGATGCTGAAGGAGGATGGTCATTCTTTTGTAACTGCTTCTTCTTGGTTAGGGGCAGTAGGCCTTATCTGACAAGGTATAAAACCCTCCTGCTCTTCTGTCATGGTCGGAGGAAGACAACTATGGCACTCTATGTGAAACTGGATGAAATCCCTGTATGGCTAACAAGATGGAAGAAATAAACTTAAGTAGAATTTTGAGGATATAGTGTTTCACTAAAAGGATATTGGAACACAAAAATAGAAAAGGTCAGGTGCCTTTAGGCTGCATCTTCCCAAAGTTGATGGGCTTTAGTTTGCAGGGTTTGATCAGAAACTGGTTTCCAGGTCTCAGGTGAGGAAAGGTTACCCACAGATTATCTTGAAGGGGTTAAGCTAAAGTGGATCCTAGCCACCTCATTTGCTGTTCCCTTCCTGGTGGGAAAATGCTTAGCCTTACAGGATGGCATATGGGTTTGCCAGTTTCCCAAGGATATGAGTGTGACAGGTTTTGGAATAAGGGCTAGGAGGGAGACTTGGATTCAGCATGTTAAACATTTCCAATGTAAGGTGTAGCATATAAAATGAATTTAACTTTTTAGTACTTTGCTTTTTACTTCTACACCTTTACCATGAAGACACCAATTAACAAGTATTTAATTTCAGCACAACAGAATGCCCAATAGAATCAACATTATTTTCCTTTACCACCACTTGAATGTGCAGATTGAGGTGGCCTCTGACAGCTTTTCCTAATATGAAGCTATTTTTTGTTATTAGCATCAATTCAGTTTCTGTTTAATAATGACTTACTGGAATAAGCCATTCAAATATGTCAGTTTAAACCTTGCTTCTACAAACTTCTTTTTTTTTTTTAAAGATTTATTTATTTATGTATTTATTTATTTATTTCTCTCCCCTTGCCCCCCACCCCGGTTGTCTGTTCTCTGTGTCTATTTGCTGCGTCTTCTTTGTCCACTTCTGTTGTTGTCAGCAGCACGGGAATCTGTGTTTCTCTTTGTTGCATCATCTTGTTGTGTCAGCTCTCCATGTGTGTGGCACCATTCCTGGGCAGACTGTGCTTTCTTTCATGCTGGGCGACTCTCCTTATGGAGCACACTCCTTGTGTGTGGGGCTCCTCTCCACGGGGGACACCTCTGCATGGCACAGTCCTTGCGTGCATCAGCACTGCACATGGGCCAGCTCCACACGGGTCAAGGAGGCCCGGGGTTTGAACCGAGAACCTCCCATGTGGTAGATGGACGCCCTAAACACTGGGCCAAGTCTGCCGCCCAAACTTCTTATAACTATCCATAACCACATAGACAATAGTTGCTTCATCTCAAGACAAATTCCTCTTCACAAGGCACATTCCCTTACTTGATGCCTACTTTCTGCAATACCTTCTACAACTTGCCATATGCATTCAAGTTTTGTCCTGCCTGTTTCCATTCTGATTTCATGAAAATTGGATATTTACCTTTGAGGAAAAAAACACATTCATTTAAAGAAACATCAAATTCTAGTCAGCACTACTACAAACCTTTGACTTCTTTCTCTATCTATTTAAGTCTCATATCCCTCATTCTGTTCTGTGAAAAAAAAAGAATTAACTATTCATCTCAATTTAGGCATTTCAGAGATTTCTATATTTTATCTAGCAATACAGGTGCTTATTTAATTTTAGCCATTTTAATAGAGCTCTTTTAAGAATTTTCGTTTGTCAATTTAATTTGACCATCTGGAGGTACTAAAACATACACTGAACAAGCAGACAAACACAAAAAGAATTGTGAAAGCAAGGTCAGCACAGAGCCAATCCTCACCTACCCCATATTTTGGCCAAGATACATCAGGCACTAAAATGCTTTCTTTGGCCCAAATGTAACAGCAATATTTAGTCATTTTCTTTTTATCCTTTCCCTTGGTCTGATCATTATCAGGCCAGTGTTTCAACATCCTCCCTAATGGACTATCCACAGGAATGTCCCCAGGGGATCTTATAGATATCCCTTTCTCTTTTCCTCCAGTTGACTTACTGCCTCTATCCCTATTCTGAATCTTGTCTGGGTTTCTTTCAACCCCAGACTCATCAGAATTTCCTCTCCACCAAGACATACTTAATAGTCCACTTTCTTACCTTGGCCCATGTACAGAGTTGCCTGGTCTGTGAGAGGCAGGTTTTCCCTTCCCCTTTTCTCATCCACAATCAGAAAATCTAAATGCCTAATCTTGGGTCCTTCCAGCTGTCAATGGTGGGCCCCCAATAGTGGAGTCCAAGACTGCCCAATCAGTGGGGTATGCCTTCTCCTTTTTCAACATGGGGACCCCCTCCAAAGCTTCAGATCCCAGACAAGACCTTAAATTTGTTAGAAAGAAATCTGTACCTGTAAGAGAGAAAAAGCTCACCCAATTGTGGAAGAGAAAAGAATATTATTAACGGTCTTATAAGAACAGGTGCATGACCTGGGCAAAATGGCTGGTGTGCCAAACAACAAGAAACAACAATATTTATACCCTAAGCCTAACATGCAGGTCCTTCCCCTGTACCCCATTGATTGGGTACTTCAGAGGCTACAGCCTATCCGAGAGGTCTAATTAACTTACATGGGTTCCTGCTCTTAGTTATTGCTCCCATTCCTTATATTCCAGTGGCTTGGTAGTTGGCACTGCTTTCAAACTCAGAGCCACTTTTGAACTCAGCACTACCTTCAAACTTGGCTCCACCTTTAAATTTGGCACCACTTTCAAATTTGGCCCTGGATCTGTTAGAGCCCCTTTCCCTCTTACTTTAACTGCAGAGCCAGTTTTAGCTTTACCTTCATGTGAAAGCTAAACTTAACCATTTCCCTTACATGGTGTATCCAGATTTACCTTGGGGATGGTAGCAATTTTTCTAACAATTTCAAATAGTCATCTTGCAAAGTTGAACATTAAAAAATTACTGAGGATTTTGTAGTTGAATTGACTTAAGTAAAGAGAACTCTGGCCCACAAAGAACATATTGGATAATGAAGAGGCTGAGTTTTTTTGGTTTTTGCTTTTCTTTTCTTCATTTCAACTAGAACCAGTAATATTTTTCCCCCATCACTATTTCTCATGCTTAAAGGAATACACCTACAAATTCACTTTCTGATAAGATCACAGCAGGAAGTAACCTAACAATTGAGAAAATAATTTAGTTTTAGAAGTTTTCTCGTATTTATTACATTGTTATGAATCAATAGGTTTTTATGACGTATTATTTAAATACATATTGCCAGCCTGGAGGTTTAAACAGTGAACAGTCTATAATGAGGTATCATACTTTAAGTTTTGCAGTCTCCTTCTTACATGAGTATATGCATATTAGTAAAGCTGGAAAGCAATGTAGTAGATAGCATTTCTTTATTATAAAATGAAATAAATAAGTTCTTGAAAGACTGATGACATCTACATAAGGTTAGAAAACTCACCAAATAATGCCATTTGCACTTAAAAGTTGAGATTATATTTATATAACTCCTGTTTCCTCAGCTAAAAGCATATTTCTACTTTATAAAAATTGTTTGCCTTATTTTACTTGACATTTCAAAAATGTTACTTACCTGTTAATTATCTTAAGATATTGTTCAGAAGTGGCCATATTTTACATCAGTGAGAGTGCCATCCCAATATTTAATGGCCTGTATTCCTAGCATAGATACTGTATTAGTCAGGGTTCTCTAGGGAAACAGAATCAACAAGGCATATCTGTCGATAGTAAGAGATTTATCAGAGTCTCTCACACAGCCATTGGGATGCACAAGTCCAGGTTCCGCAGGCAGGCTGCAACCAGGAGCTCCGATGATAGTCCAGTGAAGATTCTTGATGAGTTCTGGGAGATGTTGGCTGTCCAAAGACGAGCTAGGAAATTCTCTCTCGATGCTGGAATCACTTCCCCTTTTAAGGGATTCAACTGATTAGGTTAAGTGGCACTCATTGCTGATGGCAATCTCCCTGACTGATGTAATTACAACCAGCTATCTATGATTTACCAGTGCAGTAAAGTCAATGGTGCCTAAAGTCCATAAATGCCCTTGTATTACAGTTAGCCCAGGACTTGCTTGACCAAACAACTGGGCACAATTACCTGGCCGAGTTGACACAATAGCCTAACCATCACAGATGCTACTCTATCTGGGAATATGGATGCTTGAGAACTAGTTAGAAAAAGTATTTTATTAGCCCTCCACACCTTCTTCACTTCTATATCTCCCTATTTTTAGATGGGCCAAACTATTCATACTAGTTTTGTAATACTCTTAAAGAACCCAGGCATTACATTGCAAAGGTGCACCTGAGAACCGGAAATCTCTTGTGTTTCAAGTTATGTACTGGTATTAAATTTTTAAGCCTATGACTGGCTATCTCAACTCACATGTGACACTTCTTTCCCAGCAACAAATTCTGACGACAACTTTCATTGTGGTTTTTGGGCCTTTCTCCAACAACTTATAGTTTGCTGGGTAAAGCTGTGCCTATTCCTTTGTGTAACACAGAATATTTGAAGAAGAAAAATAGATTCTACACATTGTACTAGCAATGTGTACATTACATATACTTTCTCATTTCACTGAATTTTATTCAAACCTCTAGTTTCCCCTGAGAAGCGGAAATTTCTATTTCCATTTTAAAGGTAAGGGAGATGAGGTCCAATTTGCAGTAGAGACAAAACTAAGACTCCATTTTTCAAGGGAAACACACATATCCTATGAGGAATGTTCTGAGTTTGTCTGACTTCAAAGAATTCTAGCATTATTTGTTTTATTTCTCAACCACCATGTGAAAGAGGCAGGAGCGAAACATGCATGTACCGGCATTTTCCTTTTGGAGAAGAAGAGAAAATGTGTCCTGTTTTATATAGCAATATATTTAATGTATTTCTTTGGAAAGAAAAGATCCCTTCAAATATCTTTGGCATTTTTTCATGACATTGAGGTGTTGGGACATTTTGGGATAACACACTAGTCAATTCCTTTAGGTGCCATAGACCTTTCAGTGGTTGTATATTTTGTAGTTAGTAAATAGCCAAATATATTTCTTTGCCTCAGTTCAAAATGAAATCACCTTAATAAAGAAATCTCACACTGAAACAATCTATGTACATTAATAATAAATGACATTTGAAGCAATTGAAAGTAATTTCTGAGGAGACAGGAAAAAGTATCAAATGTAAAAGTGGCACTTCCCATTTTTTGGCAATAGTAATAAGAAAGTATCCATCCCTTCCCCTATTGCTGTCAGCTTGTATTATGCTTTCTCTCTTTGTGATCCCATAAAATTCACAACTGTAAATTATGGTACTCTATTGTTTTATGTCAGGGGCAAACTATGGCTCATGGAACAACCCGCCCCAACCCCTTGTTTTAGGAGTTGCTGGGATTGAACCCAGT
Organism: Dasypus novemcinctus; assembly: GCF_030445035.2. Lineage (NCBI taxonomy): Eukaryota > Metazoa > Chordata > Mammalia > Cingulata > Dasypodidae > Dasypus > Dasypus novemcinctus. The sequence continues at coordinate 75,661,115 of NC_080678.1, read as the reverse complement.
ACCTCATACATGGGGAGCAGGTACTCAACCACGGAGCTACATTTGCTCCCCTCCCCTTGTTTTTGTATGGCCTTCCACCTAAGAAAGGTTTTTACATGTTTAAATGATTGAGAAAAAAATACTTAAAAGAAGAAGATTTTACATTACATGAAAATTATATAAAATTCAAATTTCAGTGTACAGAAAGTTTTATTGGGATGCAGCCTATACCCAAGCCCCTCTTATAGAGTATTTTAGAAGCCACCCTTGGCAGACCCTCATGGAACGTGTTACCATGCCCATGTACCTGCATATTTACATGCATTCATGTGCATTCATACTCACATGCATACTGCAATTTGGAGGGATGGTTTGCAAAGCTTTAAGAATCCTTTGTCTAATTTCTGTTATAAATTTCCCTTTGTTCAACACTCATCAAATCTGTCCAACAAAGCTGCTGAGCTTTGTTGTCATCTCCTTTCCCCTATTATTTTTTAATTCCAAAGATTTAAAGCAAAGCTAGAGAAATGCAGATCTGCAGAATTTTGCCTCCTCTATGTCTGTGCTTTTTACAAAAAATTATTGTAAATCCAGTAAAACCCCAGCTATATCTAGGTACTTGTACTTCTGAATTTTTTTATCTTTCTCCAATAGTCCTTCTGAATTCTCCTTTATTGGACTTCTCATTAACTTTCAAAAACAGAATTTACTGTTTATTTAGTTGACTCCACTTGTTATTTGTGATTTAGAAAATCACGGAGTACCTCGTTAAGGAATAAGGTGATATTCAATATCATTAATACATCAAAGAGCTTTTGGATGTCAAAAAGTCTATTTCTTTAACCCACTCCAAAGACACTTGGGCTACTAAAAAACTTACCATAATATTTTAATATGGTCAAATTAATATCACATCTTTAATTTTTCCTATGTTTATGTTAATAGCAACCAACTTTAACAAGTAATTGAGATCATCATTCCAAAAGTCCATTTAAACTCCATTCAGGTAAAAATCATTATGAAATGGTGAAATACCTGAAGTAGAGCCAGTATAAGCATTCTTTATTGATTAATTCTTTTCTTTGAAGCCCCACTTTTGGAGAGTGCTTTATGTGACGGTTGTCTAGATCAATAAACCCTTTTAAAGAACCTGGCCCTCCATGAAAAGATCTTGAAACCCAGTTCTGCTTCAACATAGTAGATTTCAGAAAACTTTCTTTGCCATTTCACATTCTGCTCATTTGAGATGTGTGGCAGTTTGGTATTGCTTATGAATTCCAAAATAGATATTGGATTATCTTTGTAGACGGTCTGTTCCTCTGGGCATATTAGATTGCATTAGATTCAGATATTTTGCTTTTACTTTGTTTAATCAAGATTAGGGCTTTTATTTAACATCATTAGGGCTACTTGGTTTGAGTCACTGCCCTCCCGCCCTATGTAGGCTCTATATAAGATGCTCAATCAAAGACAAGTAATTAAAGACAAGGAGAACACAGAGAGTTTGGTTTTGGACACTGGAGCCCTGGGGAGAGAGCTGAACCTTTTGCCTGATAGATTGCAGTTGAAGAGACCACAGCCCTTAACAGCTGAAAAAATACAGAAAGAAATGAGCCCTAGGGAGAGAGATGAGCCTTATTCTAGCAAACAGCTGAGATTAGAAGAAGCTGGGACCACAGAGCCTTAGGAAGAAGAGGACGGCTGAACCCTCCCAGAGACCAGCAGCCATCTGGCAACAAACTTTGTCGAGGGAAGCAACTTACTCTTTATGGCCTTGTGACTGTTAGCTTCGACCCCAAATAAATACCCTTTATAAAGGCCAACAGATTTCTGGTATTTTGCATCAGTACACCTTTGTCTGACTAATACAAGATGCAACTCTGACCTCCATCAGCCCTTTCCCCTAAGCTCCTGACACTTTCCCAAGATCTTCTGATATTTAATGATCAATTGTTCTACTGACTGATGTGTGCATGTATACAGATATATATATATATATATATATATATAAATATAGATATAGAGCTACCTATATATATTGATCTAGCTATATATAGATCTATCTAAATCTATCTAAATCTATCTATCTATCTATCTATCTATCTATCTATCTATCTATCTATCTATCTATCTATCTATCTATCTAATAAAAATTGATCTGCTATGTTCCAGGCACTCTTCTAGGCATTGGGGATATCATATTTAATAGATATTTACCCCTTGCTATTTCAGAGCTTTCATTTTTAGAAAGTAGAAATAGACTGAGTAGAAAGATAAATGAACAAGGAAGTTTCTGGGAGGAATGTGAGGAAAATAAAGCAGGCTTGGTGATAGAAGGTGGCTGGTGAATAAGCTACTGTAGATTGATGGTTAGAGAAGGCCTCTGAAGAGGTGACATTTGCTCTGAAACCTGACTGATGAGAAGGAGCTAGTCATGGGAATATGGGGTTGGAGCGGGGCAGAGCATTCTAGGGAGAGGAGAGTCGGGAGAGGGGACAGCTCATGCACATTTCCTGTAGGATTTAAAACAAGCCTGGTGAGTTTGAGGAAGGAAAGGCAAATGAGAGATGCTGTTTCAGAAAATAGAGTGTGGTGTGGGGGTAGTAGTTGTGGTGGTGATGGTCAATATTTGGATCTTATTCTAAGAGGTTTGGGAAGCTGTCTGTTGTTTTGACAGAGGAATGATATGATTTGTAACACCCATGGGTATTCTTTATGTTTTCCCTTCATGCAGATATCTGAGATACCTCTTTTTTATTTTTTATTTTTTAAAATAATAAATTGTCTTTTTATTAAAGATACATAAATCACAAAAAATGTTACGTTAAAAAATATAAGAGGTTCCCACATACCCCACTTCCCATCCCCAACTCCTCCCACATCGACAACCTCTTTCATCATTGTGGCCCATTCATTACATTTGGTGAGTACATTTTGGAGCACTGCTGCACTACATGGATTATAGTTTACATTGCAGTTTACACTCTCCCCCAGTACATTCAGTGGTTTATGGCAGGATGTATAATGTCCAGCATTTTTCCCTGCAATATCATTTAGGACAACTCCAAGTCTGAAATGAGATACCTCTTGTGCTCCATGGGACAAGGACTAAGACTGAAAAGAGGTTGGTTTCCCTCAAGAAATTTGGGGTACTCTTTCCAAAACTAGGATAAATGTGGCTAGATAGAAAAATATATATCCATTACATATGTGAAAAAGAAAATCTTTTCTGTTTATATATCCATGCTGAGCCCTTTGGAAAACCTTAGTAGGTACGAAGCATAAGGGAAGATGAAGAAAAAAATCCAATTAAAAATTTGACATCTGCCATGTGCTTATTTGACAGGAAATAGGAACTCAGTACTAGAGGTATTGTGGACAGAGGATTGAAAGAGCACTGTGAAAATCTAACTTCACCTCTTCCCTGAAGCCTATACTGAATTCCCAAGATTACTTTGCATGCTCTGAATTATTGGTACTTATATTCTGTGGTACTCATTTAGCATGTAGCATATATGCAGGCTGGTATTGTCTGTTATCTTACAATATGTGCTTTTCTTGTTTCCAGAACTAGAGTAAGGTATTACAAGTGATTTATACCTTTCTCAGTCCTTGTACTTCCCATAGAGTCATTTTGTCTCTTGTTTCAGGAGTGGACATGCCATTCACACCACTTAAATCTGTGCTTTACACTCCTTGGATCATAGCCATTGCTTCAGAAAGGGGTCTGACATCTAATTAGAGCAAAGCAGAAAGAAGCAGACATTTTGTTGGACAGTAAAAAGAGAAAGAGAACCACGCTCATCTCTTTTTGCTGGAATTTGAAACTGGGAAGGGTATGCTTGGAGCTGCATGGATTGATGATGTATACCAAGTAGTGAGGTTGCTATTTGAATCCCTGAAGCAGGACCTACATGAAGACCAAGACTTCATGGAGGGTAATCCAGTAAATCCCCTTTGTTTGCTTAAGGTATTTTGAATTGGTTTTTCTGTCATAACACAAATTCTCCTAACTGAAACAAAGATATGACGTTTTTTCTATTATATGCTGATCAAAAGATTTTATACTCAGTCTCATAAAACCGTAGAATTTTAGAGTGGGAGGAGGTTTTTGTATCTATCAATCCAATCCTCTCTATTTATAGTTGCAAATAAAGAATCAATGAAGTTGAATAATTTACTCAGCATCTCAGAAAGTGACAAAGTGAGAAGAACCAGGTGTCATGAGTTGTAGATCTGTGCTGTTTCCAGTACGCCACACTTTAATTTTGTTAATGAGAGAAACCTGAGGGTATATAAAAATCATTCTTGATCAATTTAAGCTTTTTAAAAAATTTACAATGACAAAACTTAAAAAATAAAGCACCTAATTGCTTATAAGAATGCCTTATTATAGCTTTGTTTTCCATCTGAATATATCATTTTATCCATTTTTCTTTTAGAAACCTTCCCTTTTTATATGTAGCAAATGCGATAATTTAAACCAAGTTTGTAAAATGTGAACTCTTAGCCATGGTAGAAAAATTGTGAACTGCATTTAGGCTATTGTTTTTTTCCCCACATTTCCCCAACAAAGATTATAAAATAAACCTTTTAGAATTGTCACATCATGTTTGCCACTCCATGATTACTAATAAATGATAGCTGTTTGTTTTTCTTTTAATTCTCTGTGGCAAATTAGGTAAACTTCAGTTGCAAGAAGCAAGGCAATGATTGTAAAAATGTGCACTAATTCTAACTTTATTCTTAAGATATAATTTTATGTTTCAGGAAATATAAATTCAGTTCTTGTTTTAAAATGATCTGTTAGCTATGTAGGCTGTTTTATATTTGTAATGAACAGGAGTAAAATTTAAAAACAGGCTTTAGGAGAACTGTGTTTTAGATGTGATTCATTGCATGACCATGGCTGTTAGGTACCTCATCACCATTAATGCATTCAGTCAAGACTTTTCTAGCTCTAAAATTCTATTTTCATCATTAATAGTATCTGTCATCTCTAGAATTGTGCATGTGAGTTTTTAATTTTATTTCATATTTCTAAGCAATGTTTATAAATAACATCTCTAAGGGAAAAAAGTCTCATAAATTTATATCCTACAATTTCTTTATTAGAAAAACTTATTGTTATCATTGAGTTTTGTAACTACTGAAAAGTTTGGGAAGATATTTCATTTTTAGCATCCCTTTTAAGAAAGCAGCTAAATGATAATTAATAGAAGAAAAAGGCTGCTGAAATAGAAAGCACTAGACCTCTTTTAGAAATTAATCCTATTTTTCTGTCAAGTGCTTTATAATTAAAAGAAAATTCGGATGGATAAGAAGCTTAAGCAATAACAGTAATATTAATAACATTTTTATTTTTTTACATTGCCTTTAGGCCAAGAATGATTAGGTCCTTATTTACTGCATAATATCCTTTTTGGGTAGTTTCGTTTTAGAGTAGGGTTTTTCAAACTCGGCACTCTTGACTTTTGGGCCAGATAATTCTTTGTTGGAGGGGGCTGTCCTGTTGTAGAATGTTAAGCAGCATTCTTGGCCTTTGAACGCTACATGCCAGTAGCATTCCACCCACCCGCACCCAGTAGTCGTGACATGCCAATAGGCCAGGCATCTCTGGCAAAATTGCGCCTTCACCCAATGAAAAGCACTGGTTTAGAAGTGAGACAAAATCATAGTGAATTAGACTTATTTTAGGTCATATGACTAGTCATTGACACAGCTGTCCCTAGAAGCCATGTCTCTTGCCTCCACCTCCCAAAATCAACTTCATTGATTGACCAAAGTTCCATCTTCTTTTTTGTGTATCTCAGATTACTGTGTATGTTTTAGTTAGTGTTGTTTCAAATTAATGCCTTTCCTGTTTACTCTATCTTTGCAGCATAGCAAGGGTTTTGTCTGATTATCATTGCCTTGGGGCATCCTAAATCTCCATGCCTACACCACATTCCCTATCTTCCTTCAAGCCAGCCCAAAATATAAAATGATTGCTTTTGCTCACATTGGGCTGTCATTCAAAATTTTGCAAAGTACAACACTTTAGCAGTTCCCTCAAACTTGAATGAGTTGCACTTGAAAGAGAAAATATGCTCTCATGGTGGGATGCTTACTGAACAGTATTAAAGCTTTGATTGAGCATTCCCATTCCCATGGTGACAACTTCCATAACACATTATTGCATTAATGGAAGTATTTTTGCTTGTCAAACATTAAATATAGAAAAGATCTGCAGTGTCATTTGGTTCACTTTGCCTACCACTGAAGCATTTCTTCTCTATAATGCAAGTTGGGCTACTGTTCCCAGACCAATTTAAACTCTAAGTAATCACGGTGTATTTCTATTTCCTTTGGGAAAGCATTACAAAGTTTAATTTACTGTTTCCTAACCACTTGTAATAGTATCAGTACTTAATGTTCTAGAATTTCAATAGTGGAACTTTCTGCTAAAGTCTACTTTTCTTCCTTAGAGGTAAAAGTTTTAATACCTACCATAAACAGATTTTTTGTATACACTAGCTTTATTTACTAAGATTATAGGAAGGGTCTAAAGTTTTGCCACTTTTAATCAACCATCTTTTCCTCCACAGTTTGTCAGAAAATGTTTGAGACCTTCTCCTTGATAGCACCGTATGGTCTTACTGTAGCAAGTATAGTTCTTACTCCAAAGAATGTGCTGATACCACCTTATGTGATTTTTTACAAGATTACTTTGAAAATAGGCATGCCAGTATCAGAACTTTATTCCACAGTAGAATAGAGGCTCAGAGGGGTTTAAAAAATCTTTCCTAGGTCACTAATATTTGTATAGCCCTGTAGGTATTACAGATGACTGATCTATACTCATTGTCTCACTTGTTGCACAACCCTATGAACCTAGTAGAGCAGGGATTATGACCTGCACTTCTTTAAGAGAAAAACTGAGGCACAAAAAAGTAAAATAGCAGAATAAATTCATGTTGGGGTTCACGTTAGGCTATATGTCTAGTATTTTAATATATCTTTTTATTTTGTCTAGCTTTGTCTTGCACCTTTATTTACCTCTTTCTTTTATGAATGAGAAAGCTTCACAATGCATATGCTGGGGAATGAAGATTTCACTAGGATTCATAATTAGTAAAAGTCAGTGGTTTAGTAAGAGAATTTCCTGAAAAAATAATTTTCTCAACTTGGTTGGTTATTTGCCTACCAAGCATGTGGTACTAGATTCATTCTTGCTCTTTTCTTATCTATTTTTTTCTCACTCCCACTTCCATCCATATTTTAATTTCCTGTGGAACAGATGCTCAATTTTGAGGACATAGCCTCTATATCACATTTATCTGTTTGTTTTAATTCTTATATTTAATTGTTGTACAGTTTTATTGTATAACCCCCAAATGGAAACAAAAAGTGGTTTGGGAGGAGCTCAAGAAATATGTCTAAATAGAGCCAGGGATCATTCGAAAGCTGTCCCTATACTCAGAAAGTAGATTTCACACATGCTTCATTGAGTCTTCTACTATGAATGGGCAAATGGGTAATTTTGGAGAAATTTGATCAAAGCTGACTAGCTGACATACTCATTGAAACTTAGTAGGATCAAACCTCCTCTCAGCCTGAGTAGAAACTGGGCTTATATAAGTAGAGCTGACACTCAGTTATGGAGAACCTAACCCTTGAATGAGTTGCTGACTGCAATGGTCTTGCCCTTGGAAAGATGCCATTTTGACTGTGATTGAAACAAATGCCTTTGTCTTTCAAACACCCAGCAATGCATTTCCATTAAAATCTAAGAGTTCTGAAAAAAACTTCTTCAGGGAAAACAAAGCAAAATAAAACAATAAAAGTACCTTGTATACATGAAAAGAAAAAAATCAGTTTTAGGTAAAAATCAGTCTTAGAGAAGTAGGAAAAAAGGAAATCTTTACGGAACCCCTGAGGTCCCTCCTCCACCTATTGGCAAACATTCAATCTTATTTAGAATGTTGGGTTGCCTCGCTTAATGAAAGGGACAGTACATCATGTCCTTATTGAATCTTTTAGTAGCTGAAAATGGTAAAAGTCCTGGTGATACAAGAGCTTGAGGTGATTGAGGAAGAATGCATTAATCAACCAATTTTGGCCAGGGCACTGAAAGTGTTGTTTTTGTTTGTTTGTTTTCTTTTGAATACAGTTTGCTGGGTAAGTTTATATTCATACTACCTAATCCAAACTGATTTTTAAAAATATATTTTCTACTGAAGTATATCATTCATACATGAACATACGTAAACAATAAGTTTATAGTAAAGATTGTGAACTTACAAAATAAACATGCACAACATCATGCAGGGGTCTCATACATCACTGTTCCACTGATACCTTGCATTGTTGTGAACATTTGTTACAAACTATGAAAGAGGATCATTAAAATATTGCTACTATCTAAAGTCCTTATCTTACATTTGGTGTATTCTTCTTCCAACCCACCCTATATTTTAAGAATATATTTTTATTACAGAGGTTGTGAACTTAGAAAACAATCATGCACATGTATAGAATTCCCATACAACAACTTCACCAACACACCACATGATAGTGGAACATTTGTTACAGATTATATCATCATCAAACTATTACCATCAACCATGGTCCATAGCATACATTTGGTACATTTTTTTCCATTTACCCCCATTATCAACACAGGACACCTTTGGCATCAATGCAAGAATATTATAGTATTGCTGTTAACCACTGTCTGTAGGTCACACCAACTATAATTTACCCAGCTTCTCCACATTCCCACCACCCTGCAATAGTGATATACATCTGCTCTAGCTCACATAAGGACACTCTTGCATTTATATCTTCAACCACAAATCTCATCCACCTCTGGGTTCACTGTGTTATTCAGTTCCTAGATTTTCTTTAACTTTCTTTCAATTGACATTTACTTACCCAGACTACCCTTTTCAGTCACAAGCCCATTTATAAATCAGCTGCTACTAACTATAATGTGATACCATTAACTCTATTCATTTCCACACTTTTACAGTCAAGTTAATTAAAACTTCTACATACATTAAGCATCAGTAGTTCTTATCAACCCTCCTCTTATCTCTTAATAACCTATACTATAGGTTTTAACTCCATGTGTTTAGTCCTCATATTTAGTTCATATTAATAAGACCATGAAATATTTGTCCTTTTGTGTCTGGCTTACTTCACTTGGCATAATGTCTTCAAGATTCATCCATATTATCTTATGTGTCCCAATTTAATTTCTACTTACTGCAGCATAGTATTCCATCTTATGTATATACCACATTTTGTTTATCCATTCATTGGTTGATGGACACTTGGGTTGTTTCCATCTTTTGGCAATTGTGAATAATACCACTATGAACATGAATGTACAGGTGTCTGTGCCATAGTTTTTAGTTTTTCTGGATATATTCATAATAGAAGAATTGCGGGATCCTATGGCAGTTCTATATTTAGCTTCCTGAGGAACCACCAAACTCTCTTCCACTGAGACTGCAACATTTTGCTATCCCACAAATAGTGAAGGAGTATTCCTATTTCTTAACATCCTCTCCAGCACTTATTGTGTCTGTTTTTAAGAATGGGCATTCTATGCAGTGTTAGATATCTCATTGTTGTTTTGATTTGTATTTTCCTAATAGCTAGTGATGTTGAACATTTTTTTCATGTGCTTTTGGCCATTTGTATTTCCTCTTTGGAGAAATGTCTATTTCAATCTTTTGCCCATTTTAAAAATTGGATTGCTTGCTCTTTTATTATTGAGTTGTATGAGCTCTTTATACAGAATGGAAATCAAATCCTTATTTCATATGTGGTTTCCAAATATTTTCTCCCATTGAGTGGGCTGCCTTTTCACTTTCTTGATGAAATCCTTTGAATCACATAAGTGTTTAATTTTGAGGAGGTTCCATTTATCCATGTTTTCTTTCATTGCTCATGCTTTCAGTGTAAGGTTTAAGAATCCACCACCTATCACCAGGTCTTGAATATATACCCTACATTTTCTTCTAGGAGCTTTATGATTCTTGCTTTTATATTTAGGTCTTTGATCCATTCTGAGTTAATTTTTGTATGGAGTGTGAGATAGGGGTATTCTTTCTTTCTCTTGGCTATGGATATCCAGTTTTCCCAATGCCATTTGTTGAATAGACTGTTCTGTCCCAGCTGGGTGGGTTTGACAGGCTTGTCAAAAATCACTTGGCCATAGAGATGAGAATCTGTTTCTGAACCATTAATTTGGTTCCATTGCTCTATGTGTCTGTCTTTATGCCAATACCATGCTGTTTTTACCACTGTATCTATGTAATATTGTTTAGAGTCTGGAAGTGAGATTCCTCCAACTTCGCTTTTCCTTTTTAAAATGTTTATGGCTATTTGGGGCCTCTTTCCCTTCCAGATAAACTTGATAATTGTGTTTACCATTTAAAAAAAATGCTGGTGGAATTTTTATTGGGATTGCATTGAATCTATATGTCAATTTGGATAGAATTGACATCTTAATGATATTTAATCTTCCAATCCATGAGCATGGAATGCTCTTCCAATGATGTAGGTCTTTTTAAAATTTCTTTTAGCAATGCATTGCAGTTTTCTGAATACAAGTGCTTTACATCCTTGGTTAAGTTTATTACTAAATATTTGATTCTTTTAGTTGCTATTGTAAATAGAATTTTTTTCCTGACTACCTCCTTAGATTGCCCATTACAACTGCATAGAAACACCACTGATGTGTGCATATTCATCTTGTATCCTGATATTCTATTGAAATTGTTTATTAGCTCTAGCAGCTTTGTTGTAGATTTTTCAGGACTTTTAGATATAGGATCATATCATCTGTGAATAGGGAAAATTTTATTTCTTTCTTTCAAATTTGGATACCTTTTATTTCTTTTTCTTGCCTGATTGCTGTAGCTAGAACCTTTAGCACTATATTGAACAACAGTCTTCTCTTGACCTCAACAGGAAGGCTTTCAGTCTTTCACCATTGAGTACAATGTTAGTTGTGGGTTTTTCATACATGCCTTTTATCATGTGTGAATTCCTATCTTTTGTAGTGTTTTTTCAAGGACACTCCATTTTATCAAATGCCTCTTTTTGTCAATCAATAAGGTCATGTGATTTTTCTTCTTTTATTTATTAATATGGTGTGTTATGCTGTTTGATTTTCTTGTGTTGAACTACCCTTATGTGACTGGTATAAAACCCACTTGCTCAAAATGGATAATTATTTTAATGTGTTGCTGGATTTGATTAGCAAGTATTTTATTGAGGATTTTGCATCTGTATTCATTAGAGAAATGGGTCTGTAATTTTCTTTTTTCAAAATGTCTTTATCTGGCTTTGGTATTAAGGTGATATTGGCTTCATAGAATGAGTATGCCAGCACTCCTTCTTATTCAATTTTTTGGATGAGCTTGAGTAAGACTGGTATTAAATCTTTGAATGCTCAGTAGAACTCAAGTGGTGAAACCATCTGTTCCTGGAATTTTCATTTTGGGTAGTTGCTTGATGATTGTTTCAATCTCTTTACTTGTGATTGGTTTGTTGAGGTATTTCTTCTAGAGTCAGTGTAGGTTTTTTGTTCATTCCAAATAATTTTTCCATTTCATCTACAAAGTCTAGTTTTTTTTGCACAAAGTTGTTCATAGTATCCTCTTATGATCTCTCTTATTTCTGTGGGGTTAGTAGTAATGTTCCTGTTTTCATTTTTTTATTTCATTTATTTGCAATTTCTCTCTTTTTTCTTAGTCTAGCTAAGAGTTTGTTGATTTTTTAAATCTTCTCAAAGAACCAATTTTTAGTTTTGTTAATTCTCTCTATTGTTTTCTTGTTCTCAATTTTGTTTATATCTACTCTGATCTTTGTTATTTCATTCCTTATACTTGCTTTGGGATTAATTTGCTTCTTTTTCTAGTTCCTCCAGCTGTATAGTTAAGTCATTGATTTTAGCTTTCTTCTTTTTTAATGTAATCATTGAGAGCTTTAAATTTTCCTCTCAGCACTGCCTTTGCTGCATCCCATAGGTTTTGAAATGTTGCATTCTCATTGTCATTCATCTCAAGATATTTATTGATTTCTCTTAAAATTTCTTCTTTGACCCACTGATTATTTAAGAGTGTGTTATTTAATTTCCATATATGTGAATTTCCCTCTTTTCTACCACTTGTTGATTTCCAACTTTATTCCAATGTGATCAGAGAAAGTGCTTTGTATAATTTTGATTTTGTTGAATTTATTGAGATCTGCTTTGTGACCCCAACATATGGTCTATCCTGGAGAAAGATCCATGAGCACTTGAAAAGAATGTATATCCTATTGTTTTGGGTGCAATATTCTGTATTTGTCTATTAGGTTTAGTCTCTTTATCATTTTATTCAAGCTTTCTGTTTCATTATTGATCTTCTGCCCAGATGTTCTATCCAATGCTGAGAGTGTTATATTGAAGTCTATAACTATTATTTGTAGAGATGTCTGTTTCTCCCTTTGGTTTTGCCAGTGTTTGCCTCATGGATCTTGGGGCATCCTGGTTATGTGTATATACCTACATATATACATATATACAGTGTATATGTGATTGTTATTTTCTTCCTAGGGAATTATCCATTTTATTAACATGTAATGTCCTTCCTTGTCTCCAATAGCAGTTTTGCTTTTAAAGTCTATATGATCTGTTATAAGTATAGCTACCCAGCTTTTTTCTTTTTCTTTTTTTTTTTTTTTCTTTCTTTTTGGTTACTGCATGTGTGGAATATCTTTTTCTGACTTTCACTTTCAAGCTATTGGTATCCTTGGGTGTAGGTGAGTCTCTTGCATACAGCATACAGATGGCTCATATTTTCTTATCCATTCTGCTAGTCTGGGTCTTTTGTTTGGGAAGTTTAATCCATTAACATTCAATGTTATTGTTGTAAAGGCAGTTCTTATTTCATCCATTTTGATCTTTAGGTTTTATCTGTCATTTTATTTTCAGCACTCTCTTGACACTTTTAGTTACTTGTACTGATACAGTCATCATTTCTAGACTCTCTTCCAAACCTCTCTCTCCTGACTTTTCTTTTCAGGCTATAACACTCCCTTTAGTATTTCCTGAAAAATTGGTCTGTTTTAAATTCTATCAGTTTCTATTTATCTGTGAATATTCTAAACTTGCCCTCATTTTTGAAAGATAATCTTGCCAAACATAAATTTCTTGGCTGGTAGTTTTTCTCTTTCAGTATCTTAAATACATCATACCAATGTCTTCCTTCCTCCATGGTTTCTGCTGAGAAATCGGCACTTAGTCTTATTGGGTATACCTTATATGTTATGCATTGCTTTTCTTTTGTTGCTCTCAGAATTCTCTTGTTGCCTTTGGCATTTCACATTCTGATTTGTATGTGACTCAGAGTTGGTCTATTCAGATGGGCATATATTATGTTTCTTGGACATGAATATCTATGTCCTTCAATTGGCTTGGGAAATGTTCTACTGGTATTTCTTCAAATATTTCTTCTGCCCCCTTTCCCTTCTCTTCTCCTTCTGGGACACCCATGACATGTATGTTTGCAAATCTCTTGCTGCCATTTAGTTCCTGAGACCCTGTTCAATTTATTCCATTCTTTTCTTCATCTGTTCTTTTGTATTTTTGCTTTCAGAGGCCATTCCTTCAAGCTCATGATCCTTTCTTCTGCTTCCTCAAATCTGCTATTATATGCCTCAGTGTATTTTTAATTTCATTTATTGCAACTTTCATTTCCATAAGGTCTGCTATTTTTCTATGTGTGCTTTCAAATTCTTCTTTGTGCTCCCCAGTGTCTTCTAAATATCCTTAATCTCTTTAGCTATCTCACTGAATTTATGAAGATTTGTTTGTGCATCTATGATTAGTTGCCTCAACTCCTTTATGTCATCTACAGGCTTATCTTTTTCCTTTAACTGGGCCATATCTTCCTGTTTCTTGGTATGGATTGTGATTTTTTATTGGTGTTTTTACATCTGGCTTACTAGATGTATTTATTCTGGGTGCAGTTTTTCCCTTTAGTTTAGGGTCTTTTTGTCTTCTCTCCTTTGCTCATTGTTTTGTAGGAGTCAAGGATGTTGTTGGTACTCAAAGCTATAGAGGCTGAATGTCCCACTTTGCCCAGGAACTGATGAAGCTTCTCCCACCTTAATCCTCTGTCAAAGGTAGGTTCAGAGCTGCAGCTGTGTGTAATAATCCAAGTTGGGGAGAACAAGACTATCTCTAGTCTCTCAGAGAGACTGATAAAGCTTCACACCCCTTCCTCCCCTACCTTGGGTGGGGATGGAACTGTAGTTGTGGGCAGCAATCTATGCCTTGTGGGTCCAGAATGACCACATTTGCCCAGGTAAATTGACACAGCGCCAGAACCCCTCCCTGCCAGTGGTGGGAATGGGCCCTCTAGAACGCCCAACAATCTAATTCATGTGGGTTGTATAGGCCTGCAGTTGTCTGAGAGTCTGAGGGAATATTGTCCCTCCTGCCCTTTAGGGGATGGGAATGGAACCACCAATGCCCAAATGTCAACCCCTGTAGGCCAAAAGTACCCGCCGTTGCCTGGAAAGACTGAGGAAACACCAGCCCCTTCTTATCCTATTGGGTAGTGTAGAGTGTTGGGCTCTACAGGTGCCCAACAGTTCAGTCCATTTGGGCCAAGAGTACCTGCTATTACTCAGAGAGGATGAGGAAATACCAGTATCCTCCTATCCTATTAGGGCATGGGATTGGATCCATAGGCATCTAACAGTCCAGTCCATGCAGGCTGAAAGTGTTTGTCATTGCCCAGAAAGGCTGTAAAACACCAGCCCCCTCTTTTCCTATTTGGGGATGAGGGTGAATCCACAAATACCCACCAGTCCAGGCCATGTGGGCCAAATCATCTTCAGTTACCTGGAGAGACTGAGCAAACACAGTCTGTTTCTTATCCTATTGGGGATGGGGTGGAGCCACATGTGCCCAATGGTCAGGTTTGTGCAGGCCAAAAATGCCTGTAGTTGTGCTGAAAGGCTGAGGGAACACCATAGGATAGCCCCATCCTATCCTATCGGAGACAGAGGTGGAGATGGACTTGAAGGCACTCTACAAACCAGTTCATGTGGGCTTAAAATGTCTGCGGTTGCCTGGAGAGGCTGAGGATTCCCATCTCCTCTCCTATCCTATTGGGGTGCAGGGATGCAGCCCCAGATTTCCGACTATTCAGTCTCTGCTGGTTGAAAGAATCTGCAGTTTCCTGGAGAGCCTGGTGCATGTCCTGCCAGCTTCCTTCCTGCTGGAGGTGGGGCTGGAGCCTAGGCTAGGGCTATAGTCAGAGTTTGGAAGAAAGAAGCCAGTCCCTAATTTCATTGAGTTTTCAGTCAGCCCTACTTCCACTCTTGCTGGGGGTAGAGTCAAAATGGTGGCCACCAGCCTCTTTCCAACTTGGACAGGTCCAAACCCTAGCTTTTCTAGGATTATACTTTAGGCATCCAAGTCCATTAATCAGTAGCTGAGGTCAGTGGACTACTGTCTCTTCCTTCCCCTTTTATGGGAAATGGAGCTTCCAATTCCAGCCATAGAATAGCTCCTGAGGTGGCTTGCGCTGCTAGCATAGGCTGGGCACCAGCTTTTGCGGCATGGCTTGCAGTTTCCCAGACAGGTGGTTTCTCCTTGCTGGTTGGGGTTGGGGTTTAGGCTAGAACTGCAATCCAATTTGGGTGGAAAGAAGCTGGTTCCCTATGAGCACTGTGCTTTTCAGTTGGCCCCACTTCCCTTCATGCTAGGGATAGAGTTAAAGTAATAGCTGCCAGCCTCTTTCTGACTTGGACAGTTTCAAAGTTTATCTGTTCTTAGGATTATACTTTAGCCCCTGAATTTACTAGTCAGTAGCTGAAGTTGGTACCATACTGTGTCTTCTTTTCCTGTTTTTTGGGGAAATGGAGTTTCTAATTCCAGTCACAGAATAGCTCCCAAGGCGGCTTGTGCTGTAGGTACCGACCTCTGTGGCATGGAGGTCTCTGTTCAGGAATCTTCTCTGCAGATGGGCAGTCTTCTCCTTCCATACTTTCAGGCATGTTGCAGGATACTCTTCTGGTCTCCTTGGGCCCCCAGCAGGTGCTTTAGATAGCTCTGAGTGATTACTAACTGCCCTGTCACAGGAGCTGACTCCATGAGCTCCTTATTTTGCTGCCCTCTTGGCTTCCCTCTCCTCCAGGCTGACTTTTTTAGAGTTAATGTGTTAGATTTCATTTTCTAGAATTTCCATTCCTATTTGAAATAAAATGATCAGGTTCCAATTTAGATTCACAGACATATTCTGAGAAGTTGTTGAAATTTGAAGCTGCCCAAGTGAGGTGAGGCAGTTCTCTAATGATGACTTCAGTATATGAAAGTGGGACAAGCAAGAATGGCATGCAGTCACTCCCCAAAGCCTCATGTGGGAAACAATTTCTTCTCTTCTATAATGGGCAAATGAATAATTTCTTCAAGAAAGCACTCATGCCAAATTTCAAATATACTGTTTGGCACATAGATCAATAAATATACATAAAATACTTTTTTCTAGCCATGGTGCATGCCATTTCATCAATTAAGTTGCACAAAGTTTATATAAATACTGGGATGATCTTTGGTTCATATAACCCCAGGGATGTTATATCTATTTGCAAAGAAAAGGGATAAGAATAAAATTCATTCAATGTACTCCTGCCTGTCTGTTTAGACTACTGTCTCATCATTCCCTCTGCCTTATTGTTTGCCTTGAAGCCATGCTAAATTGTTTGTATATCCTTGATACCAAGCTTTCTCTTACCTTAGTGTCTTTGTTCAGGTCATCCACAAATGTTCACACTCCCACTCTGTCTCCCATCATGTTCAGATTATTCCTAAGCATCCTTTATGATTCAGTCTTCCATTACCACCCCTCCCCTTTCCTCTACATATATAAATTGAGTATGTGTATCACAATTACTGCTCTTACCTCTAGGACAAACTGAGTCACTCACTGGCACAAGATCTTCCAGTGTTCTTCATGCCATTCAAAGCCACAGTCCTTAAATGGCCCATAAGTCTGATATTTAACCCCCTGCCCATCTCTGATCTTATCTTTTAGGACTGTCTACTAGATCACTTCATTTTATAATTCCCTCAGGGCCTTTGTATTTACTCCTCAGTTTTCCCATATATATCTGCATGACTTTCTCCTTTATCTCCTTCAGGCTCTTGCTTAAATTTTACCCTCTTAGTGAGGTCCTCCTATTTAATATGGTGTCCCCCCATCCCCACATTTGGAACACACTCCATCCCTTCCTTACTTTCTTGTTCTCCACAGTATTTATCACCATCTAATCAACCTTATATTTTTATCTGTGTATGTTTTATTTTTATATTTCCCACTGTGGCACATGGTCTCCATGGGTGTAATTCATCTGCTTTATCATCTTATCTATCCTCAATACCTGGAACTGTGCCTGTCCTAGAATAGAAAATCAATATTTATTGGCAGAATTTAGGTGTCTAAATTTTCAGAATTTTTAGCTTATTCATTTTTATATCACTAACCTCTATCATAGCACCTGGTTCATTTACTCAATAATTTGTTAAATAAATTTATTCTTATTTATTAAACACTATTTTCCAGGAACTATTCAAGCCACTAGATTATGGCTGGTGGGGCATATTATCAAAATAGTGTCATTTCTCTCATGATTTATCATTTTAGTTTAGAAAGTTGTTGAATATTAAAGAAACAAATAAATGAATCCTGAAGGAGGCTGTGGACAGGAACTAGTGAGAAGATGGGTAAAATCTACCAATCTAGTATGGGAGATAAAATATATTCAGGTTATTATAGATGAATATTTGAAGGAAATGTAGCTCCCCACTAATACATACCAATTCATGTGGGCTCTACATGGGAATTACACTATTTCCCCCCTTCCTCCTTTGAATTGCCTTTATTCTATTTGTCTTTGTCATTATATCATTGCCTTACATTGATAGTTGCAGTAAGAGTTGTGTAAAACTTATTTTTATTTACTTTGGGGATGTTATTAATATTATTCACTATATTACAGTGTACTTCTTATGAGGACTTGCAGAAGAATTTTTCTCAACACTGGGTACCATCAGTAATTTTACTCTCATGAAATTGATTTAGTTTTATTTTATGGACATTGACTATGTAACTTGTAGTTTCTCTTTGTCATTTACCCTTTCATATTTCCAATTTAATTTTTTTATTAAGTGGTTAGTTTTATATGGGCCCTTAATCAATATGGGGAGAAGACAGGAATAGAAAATCAGCTGATATTTATGGCATCAAAACAAAACTATTGGAGTGGGATAAGGTTCCTGAGGCAAGGCTTGCTGAAGCCATCACACCCATCTAATGCCTTCAGTTGCTTCTGACCAAATTTCTCTCATCAGCCCAGAGCATCTCCTTAGAAGAGACTTCTATTGCAAACTTCCTATAGACATTTTCGGTTAGATGTTCTTCAGACATGTTGAATTGATCATATTCAAAACTGAAATCTTTTTCTTTCCATTCTCATCTTTCAGTGACACCTGAATTTTCTCTTTCAGGGAATTAAATCACCGACCTTCACATTTTCCATGCCAGTATCCAAAAATTCTTACATGATTCCCCACAGCCAGTAATTATACCTTCTTGGTATCTGTCCCTTTTTTTTTTTTTGCCTTCTGAACTGCTATTCAGTTCGTCTAGGACTTAATGATTTTCCATCTGATGAAAAGATGAATCTTTTGATAGCTTCCAGGTCCATAATGCTCCCCTCCTAGATATCCTGCAAAGCTGCCAGAGTGGTCTTTTTAAAACAAATATTGATCATATCAACCCCTTATACAAAACCTTATAATAAGTCTCTAGGATCCCATCAGTATGAATCTAGAATCCTTGGGAAAATATTAAAGAATCTTCATGTCCTGGCCCTTACTTTTTTTTCTCTGTTTTCATCTCTCATGTCTTGCATTACCTTGATAAAGTAATATTTTATATTATCTTTTCCTTTGCCATGCACTGCTCTTCCTGATCCTTCTTTCCTGCCACCAAATGCAACACAACACAACACACACACACATACACACACATAGTTTTACTTGGTCATTTAGAACATTCAATCCAAAAGGGGTCTGCTCTCAGTGCACATGCATGCAGCTCTGGGAAGCATGTGCTTAAAGCAGCACAGGAAGAAGTTCAATGAACTGAATAAACCTCTCTAGTCTTAAAGCTTGATACTTTCACATCCAAGAAGTCATGACTCAAAACACAGCTTTAAAAGACTTTCTTCTGAGAAGGTTTACCTGACCCTCCAGTCTAATTTTTATACCTCTTCTTCACTGCACCCTTTACATACTCCAGTCATGATTCTTAGCACAACACACAGGTAAGAACTGATTTACTCTAGATAATTCAAGGACAAGGGACCACATATTTCTTTCTTTATTTTCCCCACTTCCTGAAGTGCTCAATAAATGTGTTTGGAGCATTTAATAAATGCAGCGAGGCATCTTGAAGGAGGCTATAGATATGAAATTGTGGAAATGCTGGTAAAGCCATTCTGAATCTGGATAATTATGTGAGCAGAGAAGAACAGATGAGGAAACTAGTAGGTCAGGTAACAGAGGGCCTGGGCTCGAGTGGTAAATAAGCCTGCATGCTTTCCCTCCTCTTCATCTTCTTTGCTAAAGGAAAAAGTGACTGGGGGACAAGTACTTTGTTATTGTTACTGTCATTATTATTTAAAATCCTACACTGCTTTCCTTGGGAGACAAGATTTTATCTTGAGGTCCCTTAATTTTGCCAAAGTACTGTGATGAGTAGATATATGATTTTCACAGGAGAAGCTGAGGCACAATGAGTATGGGGATATGGGGATATGTAGGTGTGACAGTTTGAATTTGGTGAATCCCCAGAAAAGATAATATTTTTGAACTAATCCACTCCTGTGGGTGTGAGACCCTTTGATTGCATTAGATTTGGTTTAGGGGCTATGATTAGATCACTTGACTGGATCACTTTTGATTGGACCATGTCAGTGAGGCATGACTCAGGTTGGGTCTCCAACCTCTTATTGGAGCCTTATATAAATGAAGACACACAGAGAAAGAAGACACACAGAAAAGGAGCTCTGCCATTTTGACCAAGCCATGTGAGAAAGCAGAATCAAGGATCACTAGCAGTGAAAGCTGAGGCACAAAATCCCCAAGCGACTGGGCCCAGGGAGTAGCTCAAGGTTAGAGAGATGAGCCATATGCCTGATTGCCTACAGCTGAGCTCCTGGAGATGTTGTGCCTTGAGGGGAAGGCAGAGACCTCAGCAGAGATTGAGAGCCATCTTGCTTTACCACATGGCAGGACACTAGGATCATTAGTAGATAGCTGACATTGGTGGGAAATATCTCTGATATTGCCTTGAATTGGACATTTCACAGCCTGAGAACTATAAACTTTTACCCCAAATAGAAATCCCTTTATAATACCCAACCCATTTCTGGAATTTTGCATCAGCAGCCTTTGGCAAACTAAGACAGTAGGTTTCACATAATAACTTCAAGGATAGAGCTGGAAAGATCTTAGAGCATCCACTCCCCAAAATTTGGTCTGTGGACCAGAACTGCTCTGCAAACTGTTAGTTATCAGTCCATGACAATGACTTAAGCTGAGAGTAAGAATATGGAAATTTTATAGCCACTTGTCTGAGTAACTCTATATCTATTGAATATAATAGAAAAATTGGGGATTTCTATTTTGTTTAGCTTTTAAAATTCCTTTCTTTAGTAATTCAGTTTTGTGCCTAATTTTAAAATGTTAGTTCAAAACAGATTGAAAATTAAAAATAATTTGTTCTTCATTATTGATAGTTTGAGAAGCACTCCTTTAAAGTATATATTCTCAGATACACTTAAGGAATCTGATGAATAAATTTTCCCCAGTATTTTGAGTTTGTTTGCAGAGCCTCCTG
The DNA here is from genome assembly GCF_030445035.2 of Dasypus novemcinctus. Taxonomy (NCBI): domain Eukaryota; kingdom Metazoa; phylum Chordata; class Mammalia; order Cingulata; family Dasypodidae; genus Dasypus; species Dasypus novemcinctus. Next base: position 75,640,179 of record NC_080678.1, on the reverse strand, counting down.
AAGTTCACAGGTGGATGCCAGGCTAAGAATGCTTGATTTGGTTCAATCAAGTCATTATAGACAAGAAAATTGAATATGGGAGAAGTGAAATAGTTTACCAAAGGTCCTATAGCAAATTGTATCCCTACACTTAGTTTATTTCCACTCCAACAAAATAATGTGTGCTTCCTGTTTCCAAATGCCCTGTTGATACCACTCACAACCTCCAGAAAGTAGGTTATATTTCTGCTTAGCACTTTGTGATACTATACATTGCCATGGGACCTTAAGGAGGTACACCTGCCCTGTTTAAGGTAACATATGTAACACACTTATTATGACATTGTAACATAATGAAAGAGTGTTTGGGCAAACCAATGCTGCTCATATCCCTATTGCTGTTGCCTTTAAACTCCATTCTTGCTAGAGTTTATTTTAACCTTTCTGGAAAGAAATGTAACTCATGACTGACAATTTTGTTTAAGGAAATTGCCTTTTGTTTGGACCAGAGCCTAGTATTACTACATGGAAGATATGGACAATGAATTGTGTTTTGTTTTCATGTGCCTGAGGTCTCATGACAATAGTTGGTCGTTACCAAAAAAATGAAAAAAAGAAGACAACTATGAGAAATGAGAAATGGTATGTGGTGTCTCTGAAGTTTGAAGTCTGATGTGAAAGAATCTGCAGTCACAAATGAAAGCAGCCCAGGCAAAGAAGTTTCCTTTGCCTTCCTTGTCATGCATGATTGATGTTTTCCCTTTATCACCCTAGCTCATGTGTCCTGGCATTTTTTTCTCTCCTGTTACCACAGTCATAATTAATGATTAAGGTACAGTAACGAGTGTAACACCTGGCTATTAATTTCAGAAAGTAGATTGGGGTGCATATCACTTGACCTCACAGAAACTCAGGGGAAGTCTACAGATCTTCCTTCATTGCATAAAGCCAAATGCTCCACATTTCCTATCTTAGGAGCAATTTTGACAACAATTTTGACAATCTGAACTTGAACGAGTCCACCTAACTAACTTCCCTCTCTGTCATTATTTTTTCCAGTCTATTTTACCAGCAGGAAGGAGTAAGATAAATTAAAGCTACATGGCTGCATATGTTTTAAAGATGCTAAATCCAACATGTATAAATTGCCATTATTTCCCTTAATAAATTCTTCTGTTGCTCTAAATGTACCATTCTACCAAATATACCCATCTGCCAGTGATAAAGACATGATAGTGTTATGTAAATGTTGACTTTGAAATCTTATGCTTAAATTTGTTCCTTTGATTTTATATACAGTCAAGTTGCTACCTCTGTAGATTAGAATTTCTGGTTGGCTTGTCCTTTCTTTCTATAGAGAGATCCCTCTTCCTAATATTCTGGGGTATAATCTTAGATTGTAATAAGATTTTAAATTTAATTTCATTGTTTCTCTTACCATAATATAATTAAGAGGGAAAACTTGTAACCCTCACAGTCATGGAATGAGCATCTATGACAATAAAATTGTTTCAGCCTGATTTTCTCAAAGTAAATCTTGCTAGTTAAGGGATCAAGAAGTTGAAGAAAGAAAAAAAAATTATACAACTCTCAAATTAATTAAATATTTTGGATCCTTTTAGCTTGTTGAAGAAAGAAAAAAAATTATACAACTCTCAAATTAATTAAATATTTTGGATCCTTTTAGCTAAATAAGCAATTTCAATGACATTAATCTATAGATTTTGTTCCTCCACTAACTCAATTGCAATAGAAAGAATTAATATCTTAATTATTTTCAATATACCAAAAAGAATTTCAAGATTCAGGACGGAAAATTAAAGCAACCCATTTTTCTTTCAATCCCTTATCACTCTAGTTCCATGGAGATGACTGAAGAAGCACAAAATTAACAAAAGAATATCTGTAGCAATGCTAAAAAACAGGGAAGAGTGACATCAATAAAGCAGATGCTTTCAGGAAATTAAAAAGAAAACAAAAACAAACAAACAAAAACATGAGACAGATGTATCATGTTGACCAAGGAATCAACAAGGGCTTTTATTTTGTTCAATATAAGTCAAGTGGGGAAACACTGAGAAGCACGTAGATAAGTCTCTCCATCAGAAAACAGGTGGCCTTGTGCTGGAAAAATTATAGCATTATTTAACTCCCATTTGAAGAAGTGGCATGTCAAGGATGATCACACAATATGGCCTCTAGAACTTATCAAAGCTCCACAGAGAGTTGTTGAACAAAATATTTGCCCTGGTCCTTCTTCAGTTGGTTTCATCAGCAACCTAAATGCATTTGGAGCTTTCCCTACCCACCTAAATCTTGCGTTTTCTCTTTGGAGCAGATATGTCAGGTTCTTTCCAACCATATGCACTTGGCTTGAAAATCAGTCTTTCTGCCTCTCTCTGTGTCCTGCACACTAAAATTGCATGATATCACATACGGGTCCAAACAATTACATAAGGAGCCCATATTAGCTACCAGCATGGATAATCTAAGCTTGCATGCATAAATATGAACATATATTGAAGATTCACCAGCCTTGGAGGAAAGTAAGAGACAGCTGGTAATCAGAGCAAATGTTTCCAATGAAAGCAAGATATTGCCAGTAATGGTTATTGGTAGAAAATATTAAATTCTATTTAGTGTCCTCATTAATATTTGAGGATTTTTCCACTTTAATCTGTAAAGCAGCATACTGCTATGAAAAAGGAGCATTAGGGAAATTTTGATGAAAGCTTACTGCACGCTATGAATTGTTCTTTGAACTTTACATATGTTAACTCATTCAACTCCCACAACAACCTTATGAGGAATGTGTCATTCCTGTGGAGAAAGGCATAGTTGACATACATTACCCAAGGTCAAACAGCTAATAAGTGGCCAATGCAGGACTTCAGAAGAACCTAAGTCTAGAACCTATGCCCTTAATTAAATTAATATACTAAATACCAAATACTAAGGGTTTGGAAATTGAAAGGGGGGTAACCACTATTTAAAAGGAAAAATCAATAACAACAAAACCTCAACAGAGGAGAGCAGTCAGCTGCTGCTAGGAAGCTCAGACCCAGGAGAACACTGAGATCAAATTTCATTTTCATCATCTGTAAGAGAAGATCTTAGTTTCTGTGAAAGTGCTTCCTCTTTTATGAGGGCTGAATTATATCTACCACCCTGGATAATATCAACTGCACCTGGGCTGGCTAAGGAAAGACCCTTGGCCCATGGACTGGACTCAGAAAAATCTAGTTCTTAGATGAGGGAGGGGAAGATGGTGTTGGAGCAGGTCAAATGGGATCACTTTCTTACAAAAGCAGTGGGGGGAGGGCAGAAAGTATCTGTAAAAGCTGCTTTGGGATCTGTGGTCAAGGAGAGTGTCATGTGCATCATCTAAGAAGGAAGGGGAACAGAAAGATGAAATGAAATATGAAATGAAATGAAATGAAATGAAATGAAATGAAATGAAATGAAATGAAATGAAATGAAATGAAAGCAGTGAGTTCCTCACCACCATGGCTGAGAATAATGCCCACCCATCACCCTCAAAGCAAACAGCCTCAGTAAAACCTGTGGCAGATGGCAGCCAAATGAGAGGGAGTGGAAGTTTTCCTCTCACATGAGGGAGGGTATGGCTGAGGAAGGAGTCTGGTTTCTCTTCAGCAAGGTTAACCAGCACGGTCAAGCTCTGAATCCTGGCTCTAACCAGCCTTGAAACACCAGTCAATGAAGGTTAGAAGAGTGACCTCCATGGAAAGGTTAGCTGAACAGCACCATCTGCTGGCAGGCTAAGAAAATGAAGGGAAAACAAAGGCTTTTGGAGTCTCTCTTGTCCTTATCCCCAAGCCCCCTTGAATCTGGTCGGCACCCCATTAACTGGTCTCTGGCCCTATTTCGCTAACTTAAACAGGGCAAGGCTTAGAGTAAGTTGAACCAGAAACCAAAGAAGAGCCATAAAATAAAAACACTAGGCAAGAGAGAGAAATTGACAGAGTAAACTCCCAAAATTAATCAGATGTCTAGAAATCACTAAAAATTACAAGCCTTACTAAGAAACAGGAAGATATGACCCAGCCAAAGGAACAAATTAAAAATCCTGATGATATATAGAAGGTAAACAACTATTTAATGATGTTCACACAAATCTCCTAAAATCAATTCATGGATTTGAAAGGATTTGGCTAGAGAGATAAAATATATTAAGAAGACATTAGGTGAGTATAAAGAAGAATTTGAAAGCTTGTAAACAAAAGTAACAGGACTTATGGGAATGACGTTAGAATGGATAAGATTAAAATATATTAAAGGTATATAACAACATATTCAAAATGGCTGAAGAATGGAGAAGTGAATTAGAGGACAGAGTTTCTGAACTTAAAGGACAGAAAGACAGACAGAGAAAAGAATGGAAAAAAATTAGACAGGGTCTCAGGGAATTGAATGATAGTGTGAAAGATACAAATATACATGTTATGGATGTCCCAGAAAGAGAAGAGAATTGAGAAGGGGCAGAAATAATATTTGAGGAAATAATGACTGAAAATTTCCCAACCCTTGTGAAAGACATAAATATCAATATTCAAGATGGTCAACATACTCCAAACAGAATAAATCCAAGTAGAGATACTCCAAGACACATGCTATTAAGAAATTCAAATATCAGATATAAAGAGAGAATTCTGAAAAGCAGCAAAAGAAAAGCAATTCATCACATACAAGGGACACTCAATAAGACTAAGTGCTAATTTGCCATCAGAATCTCTCAGGAAAGAATGCTGTGGTATAATATATTTAAGATTCTGAAAGGAAAAAAAAAACCAAAAAACTGCCAACCAAGAATTCCTTGTCTGGCTAAACTGTCATTCAAAAATGATAGTAAGTTTAAAATTTTCATAGACAAACAGAAACTGAGAGAGTTTGTCACCATAAAACTGGCCTTACATGAAATACTAAAGGGAGTGTTGCAGCCTGAAAGGAAAAGACAGGAGAGAGGTTTGGAGAAGAGTGTAGAAATGAATATTATTAGTAAAGGTAACTAAAAGTATGAAAAGATAGGTAGACAATAGTAAGATCTGACAACAGAAAACCAAAGGATAAAATGAACAAAGTAAGTACAGACTTTAGAGTAATAACACTGAATGCTAATGGATTCAACTGCCCAAACAAGAGATGCAGACTGGCAAAATGGCTTAAAAAAAAAAAAGAGCCATCTATATGCTGTCTAAACAAGACTTTCCTTAGACACGAGGATAAAAAATAGGCTGAAAGTGAAAGTTTGGAGAAAGGTATTCCATGCAAACAGTAACCAAAAGTGAACTGGAATAGCTATACTGTCAACAGAATTAAATGCTAAGCTGTTATAAGAGACAAAGAGGGCATTATCTATTAGTAAAACGGAAATTCACCAAGAAGAGATAACTATAATTAGTAATTATGCACATAACCTGGGTGTTCCAAAACACATGAGATAAACACTGGCAAAACTTAAGGGAAAAATAGACATCTGTATTGTAATCATTGGATACTTCAACACACCACTCTCACCATTGGATAAAGCATATGGACAGAGGATCAGTAAGGAAACAAAGGGCTTGAAAATATGATAAATCAACTAGACCTAACAGACATATATAGAACATTGCACTATAAAACAACAGGATATACATTCTTTTCAAGTGCTCGTGGATATTTCTCCAGCATAGACCTTATACTGGTTCACAAAACAGGTCACAATAAATATAAACTATTGAAATTATACAGACTGCTTTCTGTGATCATAATGGTCTGAAGCTGTACATCAGTAACAGGTGGAGAAGGAGAAAATTCACAAACATATGGAGGTTAAACAACATACTTTTAAACAATCAGTGGGTCAAAAAAGAAATTGCAGGAGAAATCAGTAAATATCTTGAGATGAATGAAAACAATAGAAGAACACAGCATACAAAAGTCTACAGGACACATTAAAGACATTACTGAGAGGGAAATGTATTCTCAATGGTTACATTAAAAAAAAGAAGAAATAACTGAAATTAAAGACTTTACTGCATACCTGGAGGAACTAGAAATTTAGGACAGCAAAGTAGTTCCAAAGCAAGCAGAAGGAAAGAAATAACAAAAATTGAGTAGCAATAAGTGAAATTGAGGAAAAAAAAAAACAAAAAAAAAAACAAGAGAGAGAATCAATAAGACCAAAGTTGGTTTGTACAGAAGATCAACAAATCAACAAATCCATAGCCAGAATGACAAAGAGAAAAAGAGAGAAGATACAAATAAATAAAATCAGAAATGAAAGGGAGTACATTGCTATTGAGCCCACAAAAATAAAAGAGATCTGAAGAGGATACTAAGAACAGCTGTATGCCAAACAACTAGACAACATAGATTAAATGAGCATGTTACTAGAAACACAAAAACCTACACTGATCCCAGAAGAAATAGAACACCTCAGCAAACCAATCACAAGTAAAGAGATTGAAATAGTCATCAAAAACCTCCAAAAAAAGAAGTCAAACCAGATGGCTTCATAGGTAAATTCTACTGATCTTTCAAAGAAGATTTAATACCAATCTTGGTTAAACTTAAAAAAAAAAATCAAACAGGAGGGAATATATCCAAACTCATTCTATAGCCAGATAAAAATACTATGAAAAGAGAAAATTACAGATCATTCCACACCTTATAGAATGGCTATTAAAAAATAAAAACAAACAGAAAACTACAGTGCTGGAGAGGATGTGGAGAAACAGGACCACTTCCTCACTGTTGGTGGGCATGTAGAATGGTGTGGGTTGTGTAGAAGACAGTTTTTCATAAACGTCAATAGGAAGAAAACTAGAGGATAATCTAGGAGATGTATAACAAAATGAACTTGATGGTGGTTGAAGATTGTGATTAATAGTACAAATACTAGAATTTTCTTCTATGGACTAGAATAAATATACATTGCTATTTCAAGGTATTAAAATGTGATGATTCATGGGGAAAACACAACTAGTTTAACTTAAGGAATATAGTTAACTGTAATATTGTAATATTTTTGCATCAGTGGCAAAGTAAGTAATATATCAATGCTAAGATTCAAGAATAGAAGGGGGAAGATGTGGCTCAAGAAGTTGAGCACCTTCTTCCCACATTGGAGGTCCTGGGTTCAATCCCAGGTGCCTCCTAAAAACAAAAGCAAAGAACAAGCAAACAGACAAATAAAAAAACAACTCAGGGGAGCCAGTGTGGCTCAGTGGTTGAGTGTTGGCTTCATCACACACAGGTCTGGTGTTCAATATCAGTCCCAGTACCTCAAAAAAAAGGGAGGGGTATATGGGGGTATGGGAATTTTCTTTTTGGAGTAATGAAAACATTCTATAAGAGACTAGGGTGATTGTACAACTCTCTGATGACACTGAGAGACACTACTTCTACAATTTGGTTGGATCATTTAAGGAATGGGACTGTATAACACAGTGAACCCTGTGGTGGATGATGGACTGTGTTTAACAGGATAAGTATGAGAATGTTTTCTCATGATACATAAAAAATGTACAATATTATTACATGCTATTAATAATAGGGTGGTTTATGGAAAAATACACAAAATATAAGCAATGGATTGTAGTTAGCAGTAATATTTCAATGATGTTTTTTCAACATTTGTAACCAATGTTCCACAACAACGCAAGGTTTTGGTTGCGGGGTGATGAATGGGAATCTTGTACGTTATGCATGATTTTTTTGTAAACTCACAATTTCTCTAAAAAAAAAAAATTCAATAGAAACAGAAAATAGCAGAATAGCCACCAATGAAAACCAGAAAACTCAGGGAATTATGCCATATTTTAATTCAAGAACAAGGATTTGGAAAATCTCACTGAAGGAAAAAAACATGGAATTTAAACATTAAGATCCGATACATAAAATCTCATAAGAAGAAATGAGTTGATTGAAGGGAAGCAATGATCACAGGTGGAGAAAAAATCACTTGAGCTAAAGACTTTGGGTTTCAGATCACAAAACTGACCAAGAGCTAAGTCAGGAATAATGAGAGAAGAGTCATACCTAGGCATTATTGTGAGATTTCTGAATTTCAATGATAGAGAAAAACCAATAAACTTCCTGATAGAATGCAAAAGTGTCTACAAAAGAAGGACAAATTGACATTGAAGTCTGATATGAAACTCCAAGTGAGTCAGACAATGTGTTGCTAAAATGCCTGAAAAATGACCCTGTTTATTTTATTCAGATGTCCTTTGATGTTTACTTTGAAATGATGAATACAGTGGGGTCCTTATTTAGTATGAACTGCCTTCAAGATTCTGCAGTATATCCTTTAATGGCATAGCTCTATTTGGTACATCTAATTGTAGGAATTAAATTATTGAGAAATTGGAAACTTAAATACATCATTTTTCATCAATAAAGAGATTCTTAATATATATGTGTCAAGGTGTTTTGTATCTTAACCTAAAAGAAATCTTCAGTAGTCCATCAAGCCTGGTTTATTATGGTGTTGTCTAATTTTATTTTGTGGTCATAAGTTTTAGTGTTGTAATTGTGGGTTGTTTCATTCTTTCTTTCGAAACTTAAATAGAACCAGTCACAATTTAGCAAAATTTATTGAATCTTTTATTCTTTTTCCAATAATTTTTAACTACATCAACCTCAAAGTCAAGGTTATAATTTCATTAATGTTTGTAATTTGTCTGTATGATGATTCAATGAGTAAAAATATTTAACAAAGAGATACACATGGTGGAATATGTAAACAAAGGTGGTACATGATCTAATTAAAGGGTTGGTAAATGATGATAAATTCTGTTTCAAGTATTTTGCATACTATTTGTTATCAGCTGTGGACATTTAATGCCTCATTAGTCATGGATTAAATCACTGCTTAGAATCTATCCTCAGCAATAGTAAATACCCATTTCATCAAATTAAAATAAATACTGATATGGAGTGAAGTTGAAGTAGTATTGGGGTTTTTGTTCCAGCTATGGATTTATAGCTAATCCCTTGTGTGGCCATGGAAAAATGATTTAAATATACAGATAAAAAATGAAGTGGATTAAATTTTAAATTTTCCTTCCAGTTCTGAGATTCTCAGAATCTAGGAGGCATGATAGGAGGCTGATCAAACCAAACAGCATTTTGGATATGAAGTGTTAATCTTAAAGGACTCTTCTAAAACTTCTGACCCTAAATTGGAACTTTTGTAATTGAGTTAATGACAATAGAGAACCTCGTGTTGAGATAGTGGTTGATGTGAGGTGGGGTGAGGAATGGAGAGCATAGGAGGTAGGGAGCCTTTGTTTGTATGTTGAAGTTAAAAGATTATTTCTCTTTCCTCTTTCATTTATAACCAAATACTTATAGGAATCAGAGATATCATGTTTTCCTGTCTTCCCTCTATACCTTTCTATTGGTTCTTCTTGTTTTAATAAAACTGTGAGTGAAAATGCAGTACAAAGAGTTTTAGGAAAGATTGATACATATCCCTGAAAGCATTGAGAGCTTCTCAACTCCTCTATCTCACAATGTAGTTTTCAACATTAATCCCCTACTCTCAATTTTTATTACTTCAAATAGAAAAGTGGCATTCTTGTTAAATTCAAAATTGTGAGTCAGAAGTAAGGATGGCTTAGGGCCTCCAGTCTGCATTTGCAAGATTGGAAATTCCATGAGGAGAGAACAATTTTATGTTGATCTCTGCATCCCATCGCAAGGAACCTGGGACATTGTAGGTCCTCAATATTTGATGAAAAAATGAAGTAGGTGAATGGCCAGGAGGAAGGACATGGTATAAATAGTGTCTTTGGAGCAGTGCAAAAATAGCTGGTAGGTAGGAGTGGAGAAACTGGTGGCTGGAGTCTTTTAAGCCTGCTATCCTCTTGAACAGGTGAGTTGATGACAAGACAGTTCTACTGAGACCAAGGATACATGTATGTTTTAAAGGCACATAGATTTGAACAGTGTAGTTCTTTTTTTTTGACACAGTCTAGATTCCAAGCTGGTTGCCAGTAATCCTGGACTCCACTCTCACATGGCAAGGCACATGGCAGCATCTGATGGTCTTTCTCTTTTCTTTTGTTTTTTTTTTTGGGGGGGGTGGGGTGGGGTTGGCTTCTTCTGTGACTTTCTCTTTCTTTGTCTGAATTCCATTCTCTTATAAATGGCTCCAATAAGATTTAGACTCACCCTGGGCCATGCCTTAACTGAAGAAACCTAATTAAAAGGTCCTACTTATAATAGGTTTGTACCCACAGTAATCAATTAGCTTTAAGAAGATACTTTCCTGGGGTCCAGACAACTTCAATACATCAAAGAGATGTTATTATAATTTTCCCCATTTTATAACTGGAAGTTGAGGCACAGACATGCTTAATAATTTGCCTCAGGACACTCAGATGGTAAGTGACAGAGCCAGATTCAAATATAGGTAGTCTGACTCATGATTCCTCTAGTCTCAATCATTTCCCTCTGCTAATAGGTATATTAGTACAATATAAGCAATTGTGGTAATTACAGACCCATTGCCACTCCTTTAGAGGTCAGTGACTAAGAAAATTTTCATTACAATTATTATGCCTAATTAGAATTTAACACAGAAAATTAAGATAGAAAGCAAAGTTACTTTAAAAGTGGTCTTTTCAATCATTTAAAAAATGTTTAACAACAACTAAATTCATGGCAAGGTAGAATTTGTAGTATGGACTTTTTTATGTATACTGAATATCTTTTTTTTTTCTTTTTTATATATATTTTTAAAGATACATAGATCACACAAAATGTTACATTAAAAATATAAGAGGTTTCCTTATACACCCACTCCCACCATCCCCCACTCCTCCCACATCAACAACCTCTCATCAGCGCGACATATTCATTGCGTTTGATGACTACATTTTGGAACACTGCTGCACAGCATAGATTATAGTTTACACTGTAGTTTACACACTCTCTCAGTCCATTCAGTGGGTTATGGCAGGATATATAATGTCCTGGATCTGTCCCTGCAATATCATTCAGGACAACTCCAAGTCCTGAAAATGTTCTCATATACTTCATCTTCCCTCTTCCTGCCCTCAGCAAGTCCCATGGCCACTGTCTCCACATCAATGATACAGTTTCTTCCATTGCTAGAGTCACAATAATTCTATAGTAGAACATCAGTAAGTCCACTCAAATCCATATTTTATTCCTCCATCCTGAGGACCCTGGGATGGCAATGTCCACACCACTTCTAAATCAAGAAGTGGCTTAGATCCCACATGGCCAATGGATGGGATTTTCCTGCTTGCAGTTGTAGACTCTCTCAGTTCCCTGGTGTGATGGCTAACCATCCTTACCTCCCTGTTAGCTGACCTGGGTAAGTCCAATGGATTGGAGAGCAGGTGTTGCAACTCTGCTGAGGCTCAAAGCCCAGCTTGCACATGGACAGTACAGAGATTCAAGTCTCCTGAGCACACACAAACCCCAGCACCAACCACAGGTTCAGTAAAAGTGACAGAAGAAGCATGTGTAGAGAGGTCACATCCGAGTCCAACTCCATCAAACTCAGGAGCACAAGTTCCAAAGTAGGGCCCACTGGCAAGGCACTGAACTCTAGAGCCATCTGTCATGACTATAGGACCTGGGTGTCTCTGTAACCCTCAGGAGCACCACTACCTGGGGTTGTATCTACTTTGGCTGCATCTGAGATCCTGCTGAGATATGCCTAAACGTGATCCCACTGATGACCTTCCAACTCATTTTAAAGTCTCTTAGCCATATAAACTCATTTGTCTTTAACATTTCCCCCTTTTATTCAAGGTCTTTCTCTAGTTGTATCACCAACTGGTGCTTCATAGTAATCCCTTGGTGCCAGGGAGTCCCACTCCCAGGAGTTATGTCCAATACTGGGGGGAAGGTAATACATTTACATGCTGAGTTTTGCTTAGAGAGTGACCACATTTGAGCAACATGAAGGTTTTCAGGAGGTAACTCTTAGGCACCCTACAGCTCTAGGCCTAGTTGAAATTTCAAGCACACAGGCTCATAAGCATAGTCATCAGTATCAAGGGCCCATCATTGGACCATCCTTCTTCACTGTTCTTTGCCCTTGCACTTGGGTGACTGTTGCTGCTCCATTGGAGAGTGCAGAAGAGTTCCCTGGAATGGGAATTCAGCTCTCCCTCAGTTGTGTGTAACTCTACCCACTATGTCAATACCCAACAAGCATCTGAGCATATCTATATAGCTTATATGCATGCCCTAGAGAACTGCCTCCCACCCATGCATCCCCCATCAATGACACCCATGTTAGTGCTCCTCCCCTGCCATAGTTGAACCCCTCTTGGTCCAAAACTTCTTCAAAAATGATGTCTAATATATTGCCAAATTCAATTAATAGGAAAATGAAATAGTAATGATAGGTCTAAAGATTAGAAATGGAATACATAATAACTTAGAAAAACTAAAATAAAGTAAAATAACGGGGTATTTAAAAAATGGAAACTATAATAAAAATTTTTTTGACATTTTGCCTTTCATCACTGTAATAGATATTGCCCTGTATGTACAGTGGCAATGTAATCTTTTTCATTTTTTCCTTAGTGTCTACATCCTTTTTTTTTATTATGCCTTCAAAAGAGTTTCAGGTCACAGTAAAGTCACATACAGAATATAGGGGACTCCCATACACTTAACATTAAATCTTTAATTGATATTTCAAAAGATTGGTTTTCTATTTCTTAGATAATCTCACAATGAGTAACCTGATATGCTCCAATTCAAATATTAATAAGATAATTTAAATAAATGGTTTCTCCAACTGTACAAAATTAATATAGATCAACCAGGTCTTTTAATATTATATCATATTTTCACTGATAACCCAATTCATGTTTTATGTAATTTCTTATGTGGTTAATTTACAGAAGAATTACAGTTAAACTAATGTTTCCCTAGTAAATACTTAAAATAATTGAATTTACAATTTGGTACTTAACTTATACTGGTAATTACTTCCTACAAAAAGACAACACTAATTGTAATCATAGAATATCCTCTTTCTCTTGTTCAGTTTCTCCCAAGAAATCCATGACAGTTCCAAAACACAAAACCATACAAATAAAAGCATTATTAACTGAAACTCCTAAAAGAAAAGATTTAATGTTAGCCACAAAGCTATTCTCTTATGGAATCAAAGAATGTTTGAGGTTATTACTTCATTTATAGAAATATTATGTTATTAAAGATTGTAAAAATATAATTCATTCAATTTTCTAATTGGCAATTTGTTGAAAAGATTAAGAGATTGTCACATTTTATTTGTGTTTCACTCTTTTATAAATGAAATGGAGTATTTCTTCAGCCAAGTATACCTTATACCTTGAAATGTTTTTCACTGCTTGTAACCACATCTTTACAGCTCTGGTATTATATATATGTATGTATATGTATATATAAATGTGTATATATTCATAACATAGTTGAGAAAGTGATTTAGGAACTCATCCTGATATGTCTGCCTGTTAATGACTTTTCCTTGTGAAAATGGTAAGAGACTCCCCATCCTAGAGAACCATTATTTCGTTATCCTATAATTTTTCAGATATTTCCTATATATTTACCTTTTCCTTTATGTCTTAATGTCATTAGCCATTAGTAAATATACTATTCCTTATGATAAATTAGTAAATAGAGAATTGAATCTGGAAGGAAACTCTATTTATGTACTCTTATTACATCAAGCCTTTAAAAGAATATGTAAGCCTGATCTTAACTGTGAAACTCTTGTGTGGATCTAAGTGATTTTCATTGATCTGATTTGATGGTGAATAGAAACAACTGTTGTTACTTATTAGGCAATGAAACAATACATATTTATTATCTTCTCTGAGAATTTTAAGGGAAATTATGGTAAAAACAGACAGTATAGGCTTTAACCTCTGGGCATATAACCTTTTTGGAGAGTTAAGACATATATTCATGAAAATATAAACAAATAGTGCAAGAGCCAACTAGATATAACTGACAAATACTGTAATAGGAAGAAACAAAATCAATAGAATGTTGAAGCTGTGCTAGAGAGAAGTGGCTTTATAGATTATTAAAATTAAATATTGAGAAAATGAAAAAGTAATCAGAGTAAGTCAGCACATAATTATAAAATAAAATAAAATAATAAATCTTCTTTCTTTTTTTTTTTTCCTTTGGCTTACAAGACTATTAGAAGATGTAATAAATCCAGGATATCTAGATTTCTGTGAGTCTTCTGACAGGATTTCTTATAGTGTGCTTATGAATAAAATAAAAACTGTGGATTTTATGTAAGGAAATTTACAGCTAGTTGCTGGAAAAGGAAGTGGTAGCCATTTTCTAGTCATTGATAATTTAACACAAATTGGAGGAAATATTTTTGGGGCAATAGTCACAGTCCTGTTCTTTTAAACATTGTTTCTGCAAATTACTAGCTTGAGAATCTAATGGTAGGAGATAAAATTTACAATAATCAGAATTTGGGGGAGTAATGAAGGTGTTAGGCAGTCGATTTAGATCCCCAAAGACCCGGGTGGGCAGGAACAGGAAAAACCTAGCAGACAATTTTATCAGGAATAAATTTTAGCTTGTTCTCTTCTAGTAACCAAACCAAACAAATCAAAACAAAATCAGCCATTCACAAAGAAACCAAAAACAACTAAACACACAAACTAGAAACTATAGGGTTGTGGAGATATATTTTAGCTGCAGTGCGGTGAAACAGTCTTGAGGAGTTCGTTTGACTATAATCTCAGGAACAGTCAATAATATGATGCTTCTTTTAAAATAGGTAGTGTGATTGTAGGCTATATCAATGATTTTCAACTTTTTCTTTTCAGTATTACCTGCTGTTCACTTCCCCAATCCTCACCAGGTCCTTTTAGACATTTTTTCTGATCACTTCCCCAATGAAATTTTAATACTACAGATATAATGTGTATCTGTTAATATGTATGTCTGTGCTTTATACATTAAAAGATGATTTTTTTTTTCCCCAAGGAAAAATATTCACCCTCTTAAGGGTCGTAATGTCCCATTGAGAATGCACAGGCTCTTTAATGGAGAAGACACTAGAATGAAGGAAGGAAAATTCTACTATTCTTGGCAGGGTTCAAAATAATATGTTAAATTCTGAATACCCCATTTTTTTAAAAACTTTATTTCAAATTCAATAAATTAAAAGAACAGAAAAAGACAGCTCAACAAGTTATAAAGCATTAATCCTAAAACTTTTTGTCCAGGCACTTTCATCTATTTAATTCCAATGACTAACTTAATTGTTCCTCTAGTGTTCAGAAAGATACACAGGTGAAGACAGATATTTCCTTATTAATGAAAAAGATAAAGAAAAGGAAAAAAATGCTTAATCATATTCATATCTCACAAAAGTAAATCCCATACTCTTTATTGACCTTTAGCATTAATATAGTACCAAATTTGTTTTTGCTACAAAAACATTACAATGCTGTTGTTAACTATAATCTATATATTACATTGGTTATATTTTTTCATGTACTAGCACATTCTTAACACCTTGTAGTAAATGAACATTCCTGTATTTATATTATTAACCACAATCTCATTCACTACTAAAATCATTGTTACTCATTTCCTAGCTGTCCTCCAACTAACATTAATCTCCCTAGACTACTTGTTTCAGCCACAATCATATCCAAAAATCAATAGTGTTTATTACATTCATCATAATGTATTACTAAGTCCAACTATTGTTGTTTTTTAAAAAATAATTTTTATTACAGAAGTTGTGAACTTATAAAACAATCATGCACATGTGTAGAATTCACATACAACACCCCTTCACCAACACACCACACTGTTGTGGAACATTTGTTACAGGTTATGATATAATATCATCAGACTATTACCATGGAATATCATCTGTAGTGTACATTTGGCATATTTTTTTCTGTACCCCTCTATTATTAACACAGCACATTTTTGGCATTGATGCAAGAATATTACAGTATTGCTGGTAACTAGAGTCCATAGGTTATATTAATTGTATTTTTCCCATGTTTCTCCACTTTCCCACCACCCTGCAACAGTTACATATATCCATTCTAGTTCATAGAACATTCTTGCAATTGTACTATTAACTACAATTCTTATCCTCCTGGGTTCACTGTGCCATTCAGTACATCAACTATTCTCTAGCTCTTTCAGTTGACATTTATACCCTTAAACTACCCTTTTCAGCTACAATCCCATTTATAAACCAGCTGCTACCCACTATAATGTGTTACCATCAGCGCTACCATTTCCACACTTTTACAGTCAAGTTAATTAAGTCTTCTACATATATATAAATTAAACATCTGTACACCTTCGCAGCTCTCCTTTTACCTCCTAATAATCTATAATCTAAGTTTTAACTCCATGCACTTATTCTTTGTATTTAGTAGTTCATATTAGTGAAACCATGCAATGTTTGTCCTTTTGTGTCTGGCTTATTTCACTTAGCATAATGTCTTCAAGATTCATCCATTTTATCACATATGTCCCAATTTTATTTCTTCTTACTAGAGTATACAATATTCCATTGTATGTATATTTTACATTTTGTTTATCCATTCATTCATTCATAAATACTTTGGTTATTTCCATCTTTTGGCAGTTGTGTATAATGCCACTCATGAGCATCAGTGTGCAAATGTCTTTTCATGCCATAGTTTTCAGTTTTTCTGGATATATTCCTAGTAGAGGAATTATATGGCAGTTCTGTATTTGGCTTCCTGAGGGACTGCCAAACTATTTTCCACAGAGTCTTCACCCTTTTACAGTCCCGGCAGTGAAAGAGTGATCCTGTTTCTCCACATTCTTTTTAGGACTTATTGTTTTCTGGTTTTGTTTTGTTTTTTTAAATAATGCCCATTCTATGCAGTGTGAGGTGATATCTCATTGTTTTGATTTGCATTTCCCTTATAGCTAATGATATGGGTTCTTTTTTCATGTGCTTTTTAGCCTTTTATATTTCCTCTTCAGATATGTCTATTTAAAACTTTTGCTCATTTTTAAAACTGGGCTGCTTGTTCTTTTATTGTTGAGTTGTATGATCTCTTTATGTAGAATGGAAATCAAACCCTTATCAGACATGTTTCCAAATATTTTCTTCCCTTGAGTAGGCTGCCTTTTCATCTTCTTGATGAAGTCCTTTGAATCACAAAAGTGTTTAAGTTTGAGGAGGCCTATTTATCTATGTTTTCTTTTGTTGCTTGTGCTTTTGGTGTAAAATTTAAAAATGCACCACCTACTACCAGGTCTTGAAGATGTTTTCCTACATTTTCTTCTAGGACCTTTATGGTTCTAGTTTTTTTATTTAGGACTTTTATCCATTTGGAGCCAATTTTTGTATAAGATGTGAGATAAGGGTCCTCTTTCTTTCTTTTGGCTATGGATATACAGTTCTCCCAGCACCATTTGTTGAATAGACTATTCGGCCCCAACTGTTCGGATTTGACAGGCTTGTCAACCCTTGTAGTTTTGATCTGCAGTTCCCTAATATGGAGTGATGTGAAACATCTTTTCATGTGTCTTCTGGCCATTTGTATTTCAACTTCAGAAAAATATCTGTTGAATTCTTTTGCCCATTTTTTAATTGGGTTGCTTGTCATTTTTTGGTTAAGTACTGTGATCTCTTTATATAACATGGAGATCAAACCCTTATCAGATTTATAGTTTCAGAAGATTTTTTCCTATTGAGTTGACTATTGAGTTTTCCTATTGAGGTAGTTCCATTTATCTTTTTTTCATTGGTTGCACATGCTTTGGGTCTAAGGTCCATGAAATGACCACCAACCACAAGAACTTGAAGACATTTCCCTACATTTTGTTCTAGGAATTTTATGGTTCTAGTTTTCTATTTAGGTCGTTGATCCATTTTGAATTAATTTTTATATAAGGTGTGAAATAAGGGTCCTCTTTCTTTCTTTTACGTATAGATATCCAGTTTTCCAAGCACCATTTGTTAAATAGGCTATTTTGACCCAGCTTGAGTGGTTTTGACAGCCTTGTCAAAAATCACTTGCCCATAGGTGTTAAGGTCTACTTCTGAGCTCTCAGTTTGATTCCATTGGTCAGTTTATATATTTTTATGTCAATACCATTTTGTTTTCACCACTGTAGCTAGATAATATGCTTTCAAGTCTGGAAATGAGAGTCCTCCCACTTCATTTTTCATTTTAAAGATATTTTTGGCTATTTGGGGACCTTTAGCTTTCAAGATAAATTTGATTATTGACTTTCCCAATTCTACAAAGAAGAATATTGGGATTTTTATCAGGATTGTGTTAAATCTGTCAATCAGTTTGGCTAGAATTGACATCTTAATGATATTTAGTCTTTCAACCTATGAACATGGAATATTCTTCCATTTATTTAGATCATCCTTGGTCTCTTTTGGCAATGTTTAAAGATTTCTGAATACAGGTTATTTATATCCCTAGTTAAAGTTATTCCTAAATATTTGATTCTTTTAGTCACTATTGTAAACGGAATTTTTTTTCTGACTTCCTCCTCAGATTGTTCATTAGTAATGTATAGCTACGCTATTGATTTTTGCATATTAATCTTTTATCTTGCCCCTTTGCTGAAATCATCTATAAGTTCTGTAAGTTTTGTTTTGGATATTTTGGGATATTCTAAGTATAGGATCATATCTTTGGCAAATAGTGAAATTTTTACTTCTTCCTTTCTTATTTGGGTATCTTTTATTTCTTTTCCTGCCTAATTCCTCTAGCTAAAACTTATAGCACCTTGTTAAATGACACTGGAGAGAATGGGCATCACTTTCTTGTACCTGATCTCAGTGAGAAAGCTTTCAGTCTTTTCCACTGAGTACACAGTTCACCATGGGTTTTTCATATATGCACTTTATAATATTAAGTTTCCTTTTATTCCTATCTTTCAGAGTATTTTTATCAAGAAAGTATATTCATTTTGTCAAATACCTTTTCAGCATCTATTGAAATGATCATGTGATTTTTTCTTCTTCAATTTATTAATGTTGCATTATTACATTGATTTATTTTCTTATAAATAAATAAATTGTTTTTAAAAAAGAGTGAGAACAGCAAGGTCAGACAGTATTTATAAGAACCTATCAGAAGACTTGTTCAAAGTCATGATTTGGTAAAGATTCTCAGATATTTTCTCAGCTGAAATCTAAGCCTATGACCTAAGCATCTGAAATCAAAAAGTATATAAAACATAGTCTAGGATAAAATTGTGTTGTACTGCCTTTGCATTTTAGGGAATCATTATTGAAATTATAGCATACATGGAATTTTACTGTCTCACGTAGAAAAATTGTTGTTCATGTTGTCATTAGTGTTTTCCTGCTTTTTCTATGTAAGCTTCATACCCTAAAGGGTAGGGCAGTTCTTGAATGCTTACTTAAGGTTGAAGGTTGGGTAACTGTAAAATAATGATTGATTTTTCTCCATGAACCATTCCTCCTTCACCTTAGTCCAACTTTGTTCATGCTTGTCTCTGGGAGCTCAAGTTTACTTCATTAACTGAACAGGTAGAAAACTTACATGTGATGAGAGTTTAGAGAAGTTGGGAGGAGGCCCCATAATTTACTGGAAAAAGAAGAGCTTATGTTAGCAGTGTGACTTGGAAAAGTCACTGCAATTCTTTGAGCCCCAGTTTCCTTATCTGTAAATCAAAATGACAAAGTAGTCCTACTGATCATTCTGCCAGCCATGATTCTTCATCTTCACTGTGTATTGCAATCACTGGGATAGTCCTTACAACAGAGAGATGCCTGGGCCCCAAAACAGTTTGAGGGAGAGCCTAGATCTCTATTTCATATATTTTAAAAATCTTTTCTGGTGACTGAAATGATTGAAATGTGCAGTCAGGGTTGAGAAGCAAAACTTTATAGTGTTGTTAGAGGATAAAATGTTCTAATATTGTAAAGGACTCTGAAAGGAGCTATTGAAATGAGCATTTCCCAAAGGTAAGCATGGATGATATCTTTTCTTTCTAGTAACAGCTGATACCTATATTCTCCCCTCTACCAGGAGGAGTCAGGAGACAGAACATATTTAGATGAGTCTGCTCAGTTAAGATCTGTGTTCCCTGTTTTTAGGCCTATCACAGTCATGGCACCAAAGATGACCAGCTGGCAAAGTAGTTTCCCAAAGGGCCTGGTGAGGCTCAGAACAGCCAGCCTAGCTTCATCTGACCACACAGTTAGATCCAAAGCCAAGAATTACTTCCTGTCTCCCCAGAGATGGGGCCAATATTCATGAAGGGCTCCACTATTTTACCTACCAAGCACCAACTGTTTCCTAAAGTTATTCATTTTATTATCGATAAACTTAGGTCCTCAGGCTGTACTCAAATATGTGACTTGGTTAGTGTTGTAAAGCTGACTGACACTTTTACTTTAAAAAAATATGTATATTTGAGATGTGACAAGGCAAGAGTATCATGGGATTTCACTTTATTATTCAATGTCAACCCTATAAATATTCATAGAAAAGTGTCTGGGGGAGATTAAACTTCTGATAAGTATTCAACAGGACAGAAAATGAAAATTAACCTTTTGTATAAAAGATTAACCTTTTGTGTATGATAAAAAATTAATATAAAATATAAATTAGTACTACCGAAGACATTTGGCAGAAGAGGTATAGGCTGAATTTGTATGTGGGAATGACTACACAGGTTCTAATCTTATATTAAGGGGAACAAAAGATTAACCAGCAAAGAAGGTCACTTCTTAAGGTGACAGAGGAGAAATATATAAGTAATAAAAGTCTTTGGCCAACTAGTAAAGGTTCTTTGGATACCGATGATTTAAAGAAATGAAAACTATGTTTAATTTACATAGTATAATAAGCCTTAATTTTTACATAAGATTCCTTAAATATTGATAGCTTTCTGGCTTCTAGAAGATAAAATTTTACTTACTTTGTTCTATTTAAGTATTCAATGGTCACAAGACATTGACCTTCATGTACAGAATTGAGCTCTGATTAATTTTTGACAGTTTTCTCTATGATTGATTCATTGATTCTTTCCTTTCCAGGACAGAGAGAATGAAAACAGCCCAGATAGACAATGTGCAATTTTATTCATATTCATATATAGTGTCAGTGTTAGAGCAGCAAAGGGGGAAGCGGCACCAGGCAGATGGTGCTTTTATTTTTTCAAATTTTGAAAAGTTTGGTCAGAAAACCTACATTACTAAGGGAATATTAGTTTTATGGATGCGAAGTGGACAGAGAAGGAGTCACGCAGATATCTGTTGGGAATTTGGAGGAAAAGTGTCCCAAGAAATGGGAAGAGAAATTTCTAAGCATGTGAGAAGTACATAAGGAGACCAGTATGGCGGTTTGGAATTTGGTGGTTATGGGGATTTTTTGATGTTTTAAAGACATTGGCAATTGCTCAGAGAGAAAAGGGGGTCAGTGGAGGGTTTTAGGCTTAGAAGTAATATGATTTGGCCTGGT
Source organism: Dasypus novemcinctus (assembly GCF_030445035.2). NCBI lineage: Eukaryota > Metazoa > Chordata > Mammalia > Cingulata > Dasypodidae > Dasypus > Dasypus novemcinctus. Next base: position 75,618,712 of record NC_080678.1, on the reverse strand, counting down.
CATAGAATTTACAAGATCACTCTGGTTTCTGTGTTGAGAATAGATTATAGGCAAGGAAAGTTGTTAAGAAGTTTTTTAAAGAGTTCAGGTGAGGGATCTTGGACCAGGGTGCTAGTAGTGTGATGGTAAAAAGTAATGAGCTGAAAAGATTTTCTGATGGATCTGATGTAGGGTAAAAAGAGAAAAGAAGAAAGGATTACTTCAAAGATTGTTTATCAGAACAACTGGATGAAGTAGCCATTTTTGGTTTTGGAAAGATATGGAAACAGAACATTTGTTGGCTTGATCAGATGTTTGGATTTAGATATCCTAATTTTGAGATGTCTACCCAACATTCAAATCAAGATATCAAATAGGAGATGGGCATATATATTTAGAGTTCAAGAGTGAGACCAGGCTGGCTGGAGATAAAGTCATAAATATTGGTGAGATCTCCTAGAGAATGAATTAAATAAAAAGGAGAAATGATCTGATGATTAAAACTTGGATTTTCTGCAATTTAAAAAATGGGAGATGAAATAATCCAGGAAAGGAGATTGAGAAGGAGGGGCCTGTAAGGCAAGAGATAAACTGAAAAAAGAGAGAAAATGTGGTGTCCTGAAGTGAAGTGAGGAAGATATTTCAAGGAGGAAAGAGTGATCAACCCTGTCAAAATAAGATGAGAACTGACTGGCCATTGGATTCAGCTACATGGAAGTCGCTGGTAAACTAATCAAGAACAGTTGCACTTGTAGAGGGAAGGGATCCCGAGTGGAGTGGGATCAAGAAAAGAGGGAAGATGGGGCAAATTAGAAGGGAAAGAAAGAAATATCAGCCGAGGAAAATATGAGGTCATGGGAGCCATTCTTCCCTCCCTCTTTCTTTCTTCTCTTTCTCCTTCCTTCCTTCCTTCCTTCCTTCCTTCCTTCCTTCCTTCCTTCCTTCCTCCCTCCCTCCCTCCCTCCCTTCCTTCCTTCCTTCCTTCCTCCCTCCCTCCCTCCCTCCCTCCCTCCCTCCCTCCCTCCCTCCCTCCTTCCTTCCTTCCTTCCTTCCTTCCTTCCTTCCTTCCTTCCTTCCTTCCTCCCTCCCTCCCTCCCTCCCTCCCTCCCTCCCTCCTTCCTTCCTTCCTTCCTTCCTTCCTTCCTTCCTTCCTTCCTTCCTCCCTCCCTCCCTCCCTCCCTTCCTTCCTTCCTCCCTTCCTCCCTCCGTCCCTCCCTCCGTCCCTCCCTCCTTCCTTCCTTCCTTCCTTCCTTCCTTTCTCTGCCCTCCCTCCCTTCCTTTCTTCCTTTCTTCCTTTTTGATGAAAATATTATCACTTGCTTGAATGCTGATGAAAATAATTCTTTAGTGAAGAGAAAGTTCATGTTGAGGGAGAAATAGGAGACAGTTGTGGGTGCAATGTCTCTGAGAGGCCAAAGAAAATAAGATGTACTACATAACAGGAGGGATTGTCCTTAGATAGAACTGAGGCACTTTGAGGACAGTGTATATGGACATAAGTTTAGGTGGATGAAAAGATGTGTTGGGAGTATGGGGAAGATGTCTTTTGGTTACTACTATTTTTCAGTGAGAGAAAGCAACAGTACCTGCAGAGACAAAGGACAGGGTAGTGTTGATACATATGTAAAGAGAAGAAAAGTTAGGAAGTGGTCTTTGAGCGGAGTGGGAAAGTTGCAGGGAAATGTAGTATGTTTGCAGATCTGCACAAAGCACCCACTTGAAGTTGATGGTAATAAATTCAGAGACCAGTCACCATATTTTGTGGAGTTCTTTTGCCACTGTAAGAAATGTATTCTTTAAGTAATTGACTAATTTATGTTGTTATAGATACCAGTGCCTCCATTGTTCTGAGGAAATTTAATTAATAAAGCAACAGTTTAGCAGCAGATTTTAGGAGAATATATTTTTCCCTTGAATAGGGTTGCCAGATAAGATTCAGGATATACTTTTAAAAATTTTAGTATGCTTCTTAATTGCTAAAGATCATGTATGCCACTGTAAAGTTGGCGTTGCTTGTGTGGCAATCCTCTTATCCATTCTATAGGGTATACAGACGAGTGGGCATGCACTACATTTTGTACAAGACTTTTCAAAGTTGTATGACTTTCACAAACTAATTTCTGGGCTGAATTGTAAATCTGCCAAATGTTGATCCAACTGTTTAATATTTTCACTAAGAAATAATAAAGAATGTTGAGACACTTAAATATCTTATGTTGATGTTCTTGCCATCTCTCTGGGAACATTTACCCTGTTGGCAGACTTTCAGTGATTTTACGTTAATCTCTTCAGTGATAAAGGCTACATTAACAACCTTCAGGCTAATAAAAGTTATCCCTCTAGCAATGATGGCCAAGGTGTACATAGTTTTTCTTCTGGTGCATTTATTAAAACCCTGGAGACAAAGGGATATCCTTTAGTCACTGGTGATTTATTAATTCTGTCTTATGAAGTTGTTTTTGAGCAATATGTTTTTAAGATTTAAGATAAAAATGACATGAGTCTTTTATTTATTTTTCATTTTTTCATTTTTATTTTTTATTTTTATTTTTATATTTATTTGTGTTATTTTATTTCATTTATTATCTTTTTTATCTTTGACATTGGAGTCTTAAAATGGGGGATTGAGAACTAGTGATATGAATGGTCTAATAGGACCAATCTAGTTGGTCAGTTTTGAAAAAAATATCCTGAGTCAAGGGGATCATAAATAATAATAGTCCTAACTATCTTGCATTCAATATTTGCTAGGTACTATGTACTAGGTACTGGGCTGAATATTTAATATACTAGATCCTAATTAAAATGTTCTTATTAAAAGTTCATGAATCCATTCAACAAAAATCAGTTGCATCAATCTGTGGAAATAGTAGTAGACAAAAGATACAAAAATCCCTGACCCCATGATGCTTACATTTTAATTGTTAAGAGGCAATAAACAAATACACAAATACCTACTTAGATGTCAATATTTTCCTTGGAAAAAATAAAGCTGAAAGGGTATATGGAATACTGGAATTGGAGATCAATTTTTAGTGAGGCAGTGAATGAATGCTTTATTACCAAAAGGGGACAAAATAGTGATACATGTGTTTATCTTATCCTGAGGGGAAACACCTGGTATGTTGAAGGAATAGCCTGGGTAGGTAGGGTAGAGTAAGCAAAGGAGAGAGAAAGAATAAATATGGTAAAATAGAGCAGAAGGTATCATTTGGGGGCTTTGCCGACCATTGTAATGACCTAGGCTTTTTCTTTGATTGAAATGGGAAGACAATGGAGGCTTTTAGTAGAGGAGAGATATGATTTGAACTTAACTTTTTAAAAAGATCCCTTTGGCAGTTAAGAATAGACTGCTGGGGTACAATGGAGAAAGGAGGGAGGCCAGTATTTTAGATTCCTAGCTATTAAAACAAATACAATACAATGAATTAACTACAGGAATTTACTGGCTCAGGGTTTCAGAGGTTAAAAGACTTGCTTCCTCCAGGGGTCCAAATTTTTTGACTGGCTGGCAATCTTTGGAGTTCCTTAGCTTTTCTCCAGTAGCTGCTTTTTTGGAAGAGGCAATTTCTACATGAGACTATTTCTTACATCATCCTAAATAAAAGCCAAGGACATAAAACTAGAAGATATCTCAATCATAGTAAGATATACTTGCATTCTAAATTTAGAATGAAATTTGTGTGCATTCACATTCTTATTTGAGTTCTCTCATAAATCAACCATCTATTTCTGAGATGGCCATTTGGTCATTGATCTTTGCAAGACTTAACCCATAACCTTGATTCATTTGCACAGCTCTGAGGACTATAAAGTGAAGTTTGTTCCTAAGGATTATTGAGGCTGCAGCCACCTATTGGGTTTAGATCAGAGATTTGGAGCTTATCTTGTATATACCTCAAGAATGAAAAGAATATCTAAAACTATTTTGGTTATCCCAAAGAAGAACCATACTGACACCCTGAGGTATACAAGTGCCCAAAGAAGACCAGAGCCCTCCTCCCCACTTCTTTAGACAATGCTCAGCAACAGTGTGGGCAAAAGGGCATGGAAGATCCTGAAACCCAAGTACACTGGATAATTCTGCATTCCCTCTTGAAACCAGGTAGGTTGCCAGAATATTTTGACTCCTGGAAGTACCCTAATACACTTTTGTTATATCCTTAGGTTCCATATCCATACATTTAAATATTCCTTATAAGTCCACACTAAGTCTTACTAAGTCTTTTCTAACAATCTATTAGAAAATAAAATAGAAACAAAGGTCTAAGTTATTAATTTGACAAAATTTAAGATCCTTCCAGGTATCTTTCTCTCCCTCACTTCATGTAGGTCAAAGTCATCTCCTCAGAGAAATCTTCTCTCTGTCATCTCTAACTAAATAGCTTTTCCCCTTATGAGAGTTTGGGGCTTTTTGTGGGTCCCAGAGAGGATCATGTTCTTAGAGCTAATTCATTCCTGTGGATGGGGAACCTTTTGATTGACTGGATTCAGTTGGGGGGCCTTTGATTGGACTGCTTCAGTAAGGCATGACCCAGGGTGGGTCTTGACCTTTTTGTTGGAGTCCCTTATAAATGGAGGACAAAAGCAAAGACATACAGGAAAAAAGTGGCAGAGACCTCCTGGAATTCAGGGAGCACAGAAACACTGAAAGAGGCCCGGAAGAGGCTAGGCCCATGAATCAGCTTAAGGCTGAAGAGTAAAGGCTTGGAGGAGAGGTGAGAGACAAGTTGCCTGGCATTGTGCCATGCCATGTGCTTGACCACCCATAGCCGTAGCTCCAAGGAAAGTCATCTTTAGATGATGCTGCCGTGCACTGGATTGTACACAGTGGCAACTTGGTAAGAGAGCATCTCTTGATGATGCATTGATTTGGACATCTTCATGGCCTCAGAGCTATAAGCTTTTAACCTAATAAATACCCATTATTTCTGGTATGTTGCTTGGGCAGCATTTAGCTAGCTGAGACACCCCTCGTAAGTTCTGTCTCATTACTCTGCTTTGTTTTCCTCAAGCATTGCATGTCTACCTGAAATTGAATTATGCATTTATGAATTTTCTTAACTATTATTTTTTTCTCTTCCTAACTAAAACATAAGTTCCACAGGGGATGAGACGTCTTGTTCAATGCTGTAGCCCCAGTTCCTAGAATAGTTTCAGGTACATTGTCAGTGTAACTGAAGTACCTTCATCAAAAGGTCCTATTTACAACATTTCATACCCACAGGAATGGATTAAGTTTAAGAACATGTTTTTTGGGGGTAAATAGCTTCAAACCACCACACTGACAAATGACAGAAACACATCATCTGACAAGTTACCCAGAGGAAGCCAAAAGATTTAAAAAACAAAGCAAAACATACATGCTCTCATATATACACATACATATACATACAAACAGCCTTGCTTCTCTCCCTATTCATCAGAGAGATTAATGTAAATTGGAAGGAATACATACACATTTCCATCTTTTTTTTATATCACAGCTATACCCTGCCAAAATTCTTGATTGTGTTTCTTTCCAACAATTGGCAGAAAGGAAGGATAAGGACTCAAATGTAAATATTTCAGCTGTTATGTTGTCATGGGAAAATTCAGTTTGGCAATTGCTAATAACCAGCCTAATTGCATGAGTGTCTCTACATACAATAGTTTTGTAGTGATTTGAAGGAAACAATAAAACAATAATTTGATTTTCAAGTAGCAACTCTGTAAAAAGGTTTTTAAACATTATTTGGTGACTAGGATTGCCATATGTTTTGTTATTGACTTAGAGTGGAAGACTTTATTTAATAAAATAAAACTTATAAGGAAACAGACATGAGTGGTTTATAGACTAAAATATGCACATATACTACTCAGTAATGTAAGGCCAAATTTGAGAGAAATTTTAAAAATTACACCTGCTGAAGATGGAGAGCAGTCAAAGAGAGGAGTTCTTAAAATAAGAAGTCAGGAAATAGATGTGGCTCAAGTGATTGTGCTCCTTTCTACCATATGGAAGATCCAGAGTTTGATTCCCGGGGTTTCCTGGTGAAAGGCAAGTTGGCCTGTGGGGTGAGCTGGCCTGAGCAGAGAGCTGGTCCACATGGAGTACTGACCCTTGCAGGAGTGCTGGCCTTTGCAGGAGTGCTGACCCACCCAGGGGTGCTGGCCCAGACAGAGAATTGGTACAGCAAGATGACACAACAGAAAAAGACACAGAGGAGAGACAATAAGAGACACAGCAGACCAGGGAGCTGAGGTGGCACAAGAAATTGACCACCTCTCTCCCACAACGGAAGGTCCCAGGATCGGTTCCCAGTGCCTCCTAAAGAGAAGACAAGCAGACACAGAAGAAAACACAGAGAGGAGACAGCGAGCATAAAAACAATGGGGGCAGTGGGAGAAATAAATATATGTCTTTTAAAGTTATATTTAAAAAATTAAAATAGAAAAAGTAAGGAGTCAAGAATCTGTCATTTCCTTCAAGTATGATGGTCATTATTGTAAGATTTACTGTACAAAGTAGGGGCCACATATGAAGCTCATGGATCATGATGGATTTGCATAATGACTATTTCTAACTGTGGCACTCTAACATCCCCAAACAAACCAACAATCAAAAATAACCATTGTTGGGGATTGAATCCTGTACCTCACAAAACCGTGTTGAACTCCTAATCTACATTCCTATGTGTGTAAACAGTATCTTTGAATATTTCAAGATGAGACAGGCTGTGGATATGAACCCATTTATAATAAGATCTTTGATGGCCTATTTAGATGAAGCCAAACTGAATCAGGCTCGGCTTTCATCCATATTACTGTAGACCTTACATGCAAAGGGAATTTGAGTGTAGCCAGCCAGTAGAAGTCAGAAGTCAGTGGAAATAAGAGGAACACACAAGGAGAGACAGATTGCCACCAGGTGAGAGGGGATTACTGGAATGTTACAGACCCTGAGAGGAAACAAGTCCTGCCAATAACTTGATGCTGGACTTACAGTCTGCGAAACTGTGGGTCAATAAACTCCTGTTGTTTGAGCCCACTCACTGTGTGGTATTTGTCATAGCATCTGGACAAACTGAGACAACCATGTTGAAGAACTTGAGAGAAGAACATGATACAGTTGCTATAAGATTGAAAAATGGAATCTGCTGTGTAAGGCAAGTTTCTCTAAGACAGGCCAGGATCAAAATTCAAAATTTGTTATCTAAAACAAAAGATTAAAATATTAATATTTTCAATGAACTGGCAACCAAGTCAAGGATAGATAAACCAGATATAGTGTGGCCTCCCTTTTTGCATCAGGTACAGGCAGGGACCATCTTGCTTCTTAGCCTGCAGATCCTCATGCCATTCTTTCAGAGAAAGAGAAAACTCATTAAAACCGGCACTGCCTCAGAAACACTGGCTTCTGCTGACATGAGAGCTTCAAATCTCTTATTTGCGCTATTTGCATAAATGTGCAAAAGTGTGAAGAAGTTTGGGAGAAATATAGTTTATCTTTTAAAAGCTTCAAAATGGATAATTTAGATATGAAACAGGTTTTTCAATTGTCAGAAAAATATTTGCTTGCCCTTGGGAAGGGACTAAATTGCAAGCTGAAAGGATTTCTTTTCTTTTACTCTCTCTTTTCCTGTCTCTCTCCCTCGTTCTCAGTCTGAGTTATTAGAGCTCCTGAAGCAGTTGAACAGTTGAAAGCCCAGATCTAGCAGACTTGTCACAGAGTTATTTCTTATCTATTATATCCAAATATTGTGAAAACATGGATCCAAGTGCTTTATGTATCTGCCAAATGTTCTTACTCTAGGGAGAAAATAAAGACGTAAATGTTTATTGCAGGTTAATAAAATGCCTGCTAGACAAAGTCTTCTAGGCCAGCCTGTCCTCTCTGTACTTAGGGCTGAACTCCCAACCCCCCTTTCCTTGGCTCATTGAAATGTCACTTCATGAAGTTTTCTTTTTTACTTCATTTGTGTATCTCATGGCTACAAACATTTTCATTCTAATCTGGTGAAATATATGTAGCTTCTGCATATGAGTTTTAGTTCTGCTCCCCAAAGCGATATAAGATTAAAGTCTAAGACTTTTTCCTTATGGCAACTATTTAAATATTGTAGTTATTTGCTGGTATCTTGTTTAGGTGAAATGTCCTCAATTATTGAACTATTCTTCATATAGCAGAGATTCTGGATCCTTTGCTGCCCTGCTCACTTTCCTGTGGACACGCCTCAGATTTGCTATTCAAATTTCTTAGCAACTTGACCTTGGGAAAATTACTCAACCTCTCTGTGCCTTTGTTTTCTCACTTCTCTGTGCCTATTGTTTCTCAATAATAATAGTGCCTACCTCTCAGGTACCATGAAATGCCACATAAGACACTGAAAGCTAGGAATTTAGTAAGTAATCAGTAGATGTTTACGACTACAACTCCTATTACTACTGTGGGTATGGCTGCACCTTCTTTGCTTTGAACCTCTGTTAATGAATAACATTTGCTATTCTGTGAGTCCCAACATTCTGTTGGATAGAATTGAACCTATAGTTAGTCATTGCTTGTATAAGCTTTTACACACTAATACCCCTAAAATTTCACACATTTTAATTGAAAAGTGTACTGGGCTTTTAATGCTCCTGGGCAATTCTTCTATAATTCATAAACCAGTCCTATATTGCAGATTTTCTCAGTTATTTCAAACCCACTCCACCATTCCAAACCTTGTATCCTACCTTTTTACCTCACTACCAGCCATGCTTCATAATTCACTGAGAAAAACAAAGCCATTACCCCAGAATTTCCTTTTTATTTCACCTAAACCTCCAGTCATAGTGTATGCATGCTCACACTTTCCTAGTTATACTGGGATTTTACCTCCTCACAGGGCAAAGCCCAGATGAAGGATGCACTGCATCCTTCTTAGATACTTTGTTACATTTTTTTTCAGTAAAAAAAATTATTGAAGTATATCACTCATACATAAACATACATAAACAATAAGTGTATAGTAAAATTTGTAGACCTATAAAACAAACATGCGCAAACCACCCAGGGGTCCCATAACTCACCCCACCACCAATACCTTGCCCTGTTGTGAAACATTTTTAACAAATGATGAAAGAGTATCCTCAAAAACTACCACAAACCAAAGTATCTTATACTGGGTATATTTTTTCCCCCAACCCACACCATTACTATTATTATTATATCATTCATACATAAACATACATAAACAACAGTGTAGAGTAAAAGTTGTTAACTTACGAAGCAAACATGTATAACATCATACAGGGATCCCATATATCAACTAAACACCAGCATCTTGCATTGTTGTGAGACATTTGTTAAAATTATGAAAGAATATCATCAAAATCTAACTCTGGTTCATATCTTACATTTGGTGTATTTTTTTCTCCAACCTACCCTATTATTTTTTAAAAATATTTTCATTACAGAAGTTGTTAACTTACAAAACTACCATGCTCATGTGTGGAATTCCCATACAACACCACTCCATCAACACCCCACACTGTGGTGAAACATTTGTTATAGATTGTGAGATAATATAATATCATTAGACTATTACCACTAACATGATCCATAGCATACTTTTGGCACACTTTCTCCATCCTCCCCATTATCAACGCATTACATCATTGGCATAGATGCATAAATATTACAGTATTGCTGTTAATCACAGTCCATAGGTCACTCCAGCTGAATTTTCCCCATGCTTCTATGCATTCTAACCACCCTGTGATAGTGATATTCATTTGCTCTAGCTCACAAAGGACACTGTTGCATCTATACCATCAACCACAGTTCTTATCCACCTCTGTGATTACTGTTATTCATTCCATAGATTATTCTCTAGCTTGCTTTCAATTGACATTTGTACTCCTATACCTCCGTTTCCAGCCACATTCCCATTTATAAACCAGCTGTTACTCACTATAATGTATTATCATCAACACTATACATTTCCACACATTTTAGTAAACTTAATTAAAACTTCTACATAGATTAAGCATCAGTAGTACATCTCAACCTTCCTCTTATCTCATTTAAGAATCCAACACCTATCATCAGGTCTTGAAGATGTTTTACTCCATTTTCTTCTAGAAGCTTTATGGTTCTTGCTTTTATATTTGGGCCTTTGATCCATTTTTTTTTTGTATAAGGTGTGTGATGGGGTCTTCTTTTTTTTCTTTTGGCTATGGACATCCACTTCTCCCAGCACCATTTGTTGCATGGACTCTTTTGCCCAAGCTAGGTAGGTTTGGAAGGCTTGCCAAAAATCACTTGACCATAGATGTGAGGGTCTGTTTCTGTACCATAAATTTGGTTCCATTGGTCTATGTGTCTCTCTTTATGCCAGTATCATGCTGTTTTTACCACTATCGTTAGGTAATACAATTTCAAGTTCACTTTTCCTTTTTATGATGTTTCTGGCAATTCAAGACCCCCTACCCTTCCAAATAAATTTGATAATCATGTTTTCAATTTTTACCAGGATTGCATTCAATTTGACTAGCATTCACATCTTAATGATATTTAGTCTTCTGATCCATGAGCATGGAATGTTCTTCCAGTTATTTAGGCCTTTTTTGATTTCTTTTAACATTGAGCTGCAGTTTTCTGAGTGCAAGTGCTTTACATCATTGGTTAAAAGTTTATTCCAGTCTATTTCAGTTTTATCTATCATATTTTATTTTCACCACTCTTTTGACACTTTTAGTTACTGTTATGGATAAATCTTCGTTTCTGGACTCTCTTTCAGGCGTCTCTCTCTTTTCTTTTCTTTTCAGGCTCCAGCACACCCTTTAGTATTTCTTGAAAATCTGGTCTCTTGCTTAGAAATTCTCTCAGTTTCTGTTTATCTGTGAATATTCTACTCTCATCCTCATTTTCGAAAGACTGTCTTGCTGGGTATAAGATTTTTGGATGGATGTTTTTCTTTTGTAGTATATTAAATATATCATATCACTGTCTTCTTGCCCCCATGGTTTCTGGTGAGAAATCAGCAATTAATCTTACTGGGTATCCCTCATATGTTATGCATTGCTTTTTCTTGCTGTTCTCAGAATTATCTCTTTGTCTTTGGCATTTGGCAGTCTGATTAGTATGTGTCTTGGAGTTGGTCTAATTGGAAATTTTCAGATGGAGTACATTGTGCTTCTTGGACATGGATATCTACGTCCTTCAATAGGGTTGGGAAATTTTCTACTATTATTTCTTCAAATATTCCTTCTGCTCCTTTTCCCTTCTCTTCTCTTTCTGGGACACCCATGACATGTATGTTTGCAAGTGTTTTGCTGTCATTTAGAACCCTGAGACCTTGTTGAATTTTTTCCCATTCTTTTCTTCATCTGTTCATTTGTATGTTCACTTTCAGAGGCCATTTCTTCAAGCTCACCAATCCTTTCTTCTGCTTCCTCAAATCTGCTATTATATGATTCCAATGTTTTTAAAATTTCATTTATTATACCTTTCATTCCCATAAGATCTATTTTTCTATGTATGCCTTTAAATTCTTCTTTGTGCTCATCTAATGTATTTTTGTGTGTGTGTTACCACCTTTTTATTTTTTTATTTTTAATATCCTTAATCTCTTTAGCCATCTCATTGAATTTATTAAGATTTGTTTGAACATCTATGATTAGTTTTCTCAACTCTTTTATGTCATCTGGAGACTTATCTTGTTCCTTTAACTGGGCCATGACTTCCTGTTTCTTGGTGTGGATTGTAATTTTTTGTTGGTGTCTTGGCATCTGGCCTGCTAGAGTTTTTATTCTGTGTTCAGATTTCTCTTTGGTTTAAGGCTTCCTGCCTTTTCTCCCTTGCTGGTTGTGCAGTAGGAGTCAAGGATGTAGTTGGTGCTATAAGCTGTGGAGGCTCAAGTGACCCTCATTGTCCCAGGGACCCATGAAGCTTCTCCCAACTTTCTCCTTTGTTGGGGGTAGGGAAAGAGTCACAGCTGTGTGGCATAATCCAAGTCTTGCAGGCCTAGACTGTAGTTGCCCAGAGAGACTGATGAAGCTTCACACCCCTTTCTCTCCTGTCTGGGGTGGGGATGGAGCTCCAGGTGTGGGCAGCAATCCATGCAATGGGGGTCCAAGATGACCGCAGTTGCCTCGGTAGACTTCTGATTATTCAGTCTGTTCTAGCCAAAGGTACCTGCAGTTACCTGGATAGACTGGTCAGGGCCCACCAGCCTCCTTCCTGCCAGATGTGGGGCTGAAGCCCAGCCTAGGACTGCAGACTGATCTGGGTGAAAGAAACTGTTTCCTACCATCACTGTAATTTTCTTTCAGCCTGGCTTCCCCTCATGCTGGGGGTGTAGTCAAGGTGGTGGCTACCAGACTCCTTCTGACTTTGACAGATTCACACCCTAGCTTTTCCTAGAGTTATACCATAGCCAGCCAAGTCTACATATCAGTATCTGAAATCGGTGGCCAAAAGTCTCCTCCTCCCTTTTTTGAGAACTGGAGCTTCCAATTCCTGTGACAGAATAGCTCCTGGGGTGGCTTGTGCCACCAAAGTAGAATTATCACCAGCCTCCATGGCTTGGCTGGTAATTTTCCAGAGGGGCTGGTGTAGGTCCCTCCAACTTCCTTCTTGCCAAAGGTAGGGCTGCAACCTAGGCTAAAACTTTAATCTGATCTGGATGGAAAGAAGCCTTCCAGCACTGTGATTTTCAGTCCTCCCCACTTCCTCTTGTGCCAGGCATGGCATGAAGATGGTGACTACCAGTCTCTTTCTGACTTGGACAGGTTCAAACTGTAACTGTTCTTAGGATTGTACTTTAGCCAGCTGAATTTGCTCATCAGTAGCTGAAGTTGGTGCCCAGCCCTCTCTTCTCCCTCTTGTTTTTGGGAAGTGGGACTTTCAGTTCTAGCTGTGGAACAGCTCCTGAGGCAGCTTGTGCTTTCAGTGGAGAATGGGCACTGGCCTCTGTGGCATGGAGTGCTCTACTTATGAATCTTTTCTGCAGATGGGCAGTCTCCTTCCATTCTTTCAAGTATGTTGGGTGATGCTCTTCTGGTTTCCTGGAGCCCCCAAACAGCTGCTTCAGATAGCTCCAGAGAGCTCTGGATGTTTACTAACTGCCCTATAGCAGGAGCTGACTCTAGGAGGTCCTTACTCTGCTGCCATCTTGCTGGTTGTCTACTCCAGTGTATTTTTAATTTCATTTATTGCACCTTTCACTCCTGTAAGATCTATTAATTTTCTATTTATGTTTTCATAGAAAACATGTTTTCTCTTTTGTGTTCATCCAATGTCATTTTAATGTCCTTAGTCTCTTTAGCCATCTCACTGAATTTATTGAGGAGCTTTGTTTGAACCATTATGATTAATTTTCTCAACTCCTTTATGTCATCTGAAGGCTTATCTTGTTCCTTTAACTGGGCCATATCTTCCTGTTTCTTGGTAAAGATTGTATGTTTTTGTTGGTGTCTTGGCAGCTGGCTTGCTGGATGTATTTATTCTGGGTGCATTTTCTCTATTTTATGGTTTTCTTGCTCTTTATTCCTTGCTGGCTGTGTAGTAGAACCTGAGGATGTAATTGATACTGTAAGCTGTGGATGCTCAAGCTACCTGCATTGCCCCAGCGACCATTGAAGGTTCTCCCATCTTTCTCTTTTGCCATGCAGGCCTAGACTATAGTTGCGTGGAGGGACTGATGAAAGCATGCCCTTCTTCCCCTGCCAGAGGCAGGGATGGAGCTGCAGGTGTGGGTAGCAATCTCTGCTGTGCGGGTACAAAATGACCACAGTTTCCCCAGTTGACTTCCAACCATTCAGTCTCCGTAAGCCAAATGTACCTGCAGTTTCCTAGAAAGGCTGATGCAGGGCCTACCAGCTTCCTTCCTGTCAGAGGTGGGGCTGAAGCCTAGGCTAGAACTGACTCTGATCTGGATGGAAAGAAGCCAGTCACTATGATTTTCAATTAGCCCAGCTTCCCCTCATGCCAGGGGTAGAGACAAAATGGCAATTACCAGTCTCTTTCTGACTTGGACAGGTTTAAAAATTAGCTGTTCTTAAGGTAATACTTTAGCCAGCCAAATTTTCTAATCAATACCTGAAGTCAGTGGTCAACTGTCCCTTCCTTCCCTGTTTTTGGGAAATAGAGCTTCCAACTCCAGTCATAGAATTGCTTCTGAGATGGCTTGTGCTGCAAGAATAGGATGATCACTGGCCTCCACGGCCTCGCCTGTAGTTTCCTGGAGAGACTGGTGCAGGTCTCTCCAGCTTCCTCCCTGCCTGAGGTGGGGCTGGGGCTTAGGCTAGAGCTGGAATCTGATCCAGATGGAAAGAAACCCTTACCAGCACAATCCTTACCAGCATTGTGATTTTCTGACTTGAAGAGGTTCAACCTTTAGCTGTTCTTAGCATTATACTTTGGCCTGCCGAATTTACTAATCAGTAGCTGAAGCTGGTGCCCAACTGTTTCTTCCTTCCCCATTTTTGGGAAAATGGAGCTTTCAATTTCACCCACAGAATGGCTCCCAACGTAGCTTGTGCCACTCTCCAGGAGTCCCTTGGAATCTTGGAAGAAGCTAGTTTTGAAGGATAAGGAGGGTTTGGAAAAGTGGAGATAAGATTGGGAGTCAGTAAGAGCCAACAGATCAGATACTCAGGGTTTCTCCTGGGAAGAGAGGAGGACATGGGAGGAGATGAGAGGTGAAGTTGAGCCTAAATCCCAGGTAAAGGACTGACTTCTCAGCCACCCCATTTATTAAGGTACCAGGCAGCATAGGAAGTACAACTGGCCAAATATTTGCAGTGAAAAATTAAAGGAAATAAAGGGAAACTGAAAAAGTTTAGAACATATTCTTAAACCACTCCTGCCTATTCTTGTTTTTACTATATAGAATCAGCAGTTATATACAAGCTATGTACCCAGTGTCATAAATTGCGTAGAAAGACAACTCTCAGGAGAGGATTGGTTAAAATTCTCCTGGGGAATGGTGATGAACTTTTGGGAAAGCAGACACTTACATGCCATTGGCTTGTGGGAGCATAAATCAGTACAACCTCTTTGCAAAGCAATTTGACAACATTTAGGGTACATATATCCTTTGATGCAGGAAACCTTTTAGGAATTTTATCTTACAAATTTACTTGTACATATGTGCAAAGAAGTTTGTGGGAGGATATTCTAATGTTGTTTAATAACAGAAACAGCAAACCACACACACTAATGTTCATCTCTTAAGTTAAATTATGCTAGGTCTGTACAGGGGAATAACATGCAGCTGTTAAAAGAACAAGGTAGATTTATATCTGCTAATATGGATTGATGTCTAAGATATAATTAAGTGAACAAAGGCAAGATGCAGGGGAATGAATTCAGAATGACCCTGTTTGTATTTAAAAATAAGATAAATTAAAATGACTGGAAGGCCACAGAGGGTATGAGGAGGAGGACTAAAAGTAAGTGGCAACAGGGAGAGAATAAGAAGTAAAAATGTGTGTATTTTGAAAAAAAAAGAAAACAAACAGAAAATATGGATAGTCAAAACATAAGTAAATAAAAATCATCCCAAATATCCCACCATGCAGAAGTACTGTTATTAATGTTCTGATAATTCCCCGTCAGACTTTTTTTCTGTGTATGCTTGTGTGTGTGTGTGTGTGTGTGTGTGTGTGTCCTTGGACCCTTGGAATGTTCATGTAAACACACAATCTCTCAATAAATGTCTCCCAAGTGTCCCAATAAATTATAAATAAATAAATATATATATATAAATATATAAAACCTGTGACAACATTTGATAGCTATTGTTCAATCATACCTTCTAGAACACTTCATTCTCTTGGTACACTTTATACCACATCTTCTTGGTATTCCTTTATGTCTTTCTCTATTTCTGTCAATCTGCTTTGTGAATGTTTTTCTACTGCTTGTGTTAATGTACTTATGTTTTTCCCTAGATTTTCTTCTCCCAGAGAGAAGTCTAGGCATCCACCCCGGACAATCGCATTCATTCCCATGACTTAAATATTCAGCTATGTGCAAATACACCTCCAATATGTATCTTCCATCTGGATTTTTCTCCTCAATTTCCAACCTGTATATACAATACTTTGTCATTAAAGCACCTGAGAGTAATGTGTCTGGAACAGAACTTGTCATATTCCCTTCTAATTCTACTGCAAAGCCTACATATTTCCCTCTGGTCCCTTGCAATGAAGAGTACCAATGTTCAGCTAATATTCCAAACAAAAGAAGGGGATCATTTTTGCTTTTCTCCAATTGATTTTCCTGGATGCAGCTGGAATGCTTCTTGCAATGCACAATCTTAAATTTTCATTGTTCGCCAGAAAACTATTCAAAGGCTCTCTATTACTTCTGGGAATAAATTAGGACCATTGCCCAATCTTTAGGTAACATTGGCGTGTGCAACTCTATCTTAGAGATCACGGCTGCAAGTCAGAGATATCTTGGGCAATTTCTTTCCATACATTGGTATAAGTGTATTTAAATTCTGAACTCATATGGATCTCTGTGGAATTAATTATTTTGGTTATTTGTTTTACCAGCTTCTATTGGATACTCACTCAACTTGGCAGGCCTTTAGAAGAGCATCAGTCATTCCCTTTGTAAACGCTCATCTGGTGATTCTAATAAGCTAACAAGTTTTAAAACCACTGAATGAGAATTGCTAATCTAGCAGAAGATGCAAAAAAGCATTGTCTATGGGATGTTGGTGTGAGAGTTAAATGGGGAAGTGGATTTGGCTCAACTGGGAGGGTCCAGGTTTCAAATATAGGGTCTCCTGACCTGTGTGGTGAGCTGGCCCATGCGCAGAACTGATGCGCAAGGAGTGTCGTGTAGGGGAGCGCCACGTGCAAGGAGTGCACCCTGCAAGGAGAGCCGCCCTGCACAAAAGAAGCGCAGCCTGCCCAGGAGTGACTCCGCACACATAGGGAGCTGATGCAACAAGATGATGCAAATCAAAAGAGACACAGATTCCTGGGGCCACTGACAAGAATATAAGTGGACAAAGAAGATCACAGAGTGAACGGATACAGAAAGCAGACAATGGGGGCAGGGAATAAATTTTAAAAAATAATAAAATCTTAAAAAAAAAAAGAGTTAAACGAACAGGGAAAGTCCACATCAAAGCAAACATTTATTCTAATTAATTAATTAATTAATTAGCAGCACTGGGGATTGAACCCCAAATGTCGTACATGTGAAGCACATGCTCAACCACTGAGCTACACCTACTCCAATTTAATCAACTTTTAAAGTTTAGTTTACCCCAATTTTTATACAGTTCTTGCAACTTCAGGTATTACCAATACAGGTGCTATTTATTTCTCCAAACTGTGTGGATAGTTCATCCGCTTTGTCTTTTCTCTGAGTTTAGTATCATTTCATTATTGTTAAACAGCATATACTTTCCTTTTCTTTTTTATAACTCTCTGTGTATCCCAGCTACTCTTCAAAAATTATTCAGATGTTATCTTCATAGCAAAACCTTTTCAGTCGTCCTTTCCCCAAGCAGAGGTAATGAATAAACCCATCCTGCCTATTCCCAAAGCATTTTAAACATGATTCTATTCTCACTTTCTTGTATTTTGCTTTTTTGTTTGTTTGCATATCAGGTTTACTCTAGTATGTGAGATCACTGAAAGCAGAAAATATCTGGTACTTAATAAATATTCAAAAAGTATTTCCTGACTAATAGGAACAATTAGGTGAACAAATGATGTATACTTTGACTCCCGTGGTTTATAATATATGCCACCTTTATATTTTTACTTTTGGTTTTTCAATATCCTCATTCTTTTAACAAAACATTAATTGAGCACATTTTATGTATCCAGTCCTATGTTAGGCACTTATTTCTATGTCAATATTGTCCTTTTGATATATGAACTTCTTGTGAAGTCTAAGGTATAGCACATCATTTTTCTTATTTTTTCTTAAAAAACAGTATTACTTTTTTCAGAGGCTTCAAACCCTCTTGAACTGTCATCTCTTACAGAATTTGAGGCTATGGAATTGCATATTCCTTTCTGTGAACATTTTGGAAGGCACCATTTCCATTTTTCTAGCTACTTCATTAAAGTAATGAGGTAACTTTGCCAAGGTTTTCACTGCTTCATTCACAAATTCTTTGATTCATTAGTTGTTACTGCCTTTTTCATTCAAGCAAGTATTGCAAAGGATGCTTTGTGCCAATGGGAATTCCAGTGAGTGAATGACCGATGCTCAGGTTACAACTGTTTGCTGTCTTGGTCCAGTTGCAGAGTCTTTACCAAGAAAGTCATATCCATTCCTTATTCTTGCCTGGCAATTTAGAGTACATTCCTGTCTCCTTTTATATTTATCTGCATGACTCTAGCAGACTACCAGTCCTAGCTGTGTGTATTTTCATACAGCCATAGAGTTATTGACAGCCCTCCATTGCCCAACAACCAAAAAATAAGTACATTTATAACAAAGTCAAATTTTCCATTGCTGCATTGTAGTTACTGGTTTCATTCCAACAAAATTCTATAATGCCTATATAGTTAACTTAACTTCTTAAGCTATAATCTCATTTTGCATTTGCTACTAATCAATTGTGTTTTACTGTATAGAGATAAAGGACCATCTGTATGTTTTAAACGTATCTAATAATTTTCTCATATTGATTAATTTTTCCCCCGAATTAATCTCCTTTCAATGCCATAATATTATTCGTTGTTGTTCTGTTATGCTAGAGCATTTCTAGATCCTTTTTATTTATTTATTTTTTTTAATTTTTTTATTTTTTATTGACTTTGTAATAATATTACATTAAAAATATATATGTGAGGTCCCATTCAACCCCATCACCCCACCCCCCTCTCCCCCCCCCAACAACACTCGTTCCCATCATCATGACACATCCATTGGATTTTGTAAGTACATCTTTGGGCACCTCTGCACCTCATATACATTGGTTCACATCATAGCCCATACTCTCCTCCATTCCATCCAGTGGGCCCTGTGAGGATTTACAATGTCCGGTGATTGCCTCTGAAGTACCATCCAGGGCAGCTCCATGTCCCAAAGACGCCTCCACCTCTCATCTCTTCCTGCCTTTCCCCATACCCTTCGTCCACTATGTCCACTTTTCCCATTCCAATGCCACCTCTTCTATGTGGACATTGGATTGGTTGTGTCCATTGCACCTCTATGTCAAGAGGAGGGTCAGATTCCACCTGGATGCTGGATGCAATCCTCCCATTTTCAGTTGTAATCACTCTAGGCTCCATGGTGTGGTGGTTGTCCTTCTTCAACTCCATCTTAGCTGAGTGTGGTAAGTCCAATAAATCAGATTGTAGGTGCTGGAGTCTGTTGAGGCTCAGGATCTGGCTATCACATTGTCAGTCCAGAGATTCAAATCCCCTAAATATATCTTAAACCCCAACATTAACTGCACCTCCAGCACATTGGCATGAAAGTCTTATGAAGGGAGATCCCATCTGAGTCCAGATTCATCACACATAAACACCATTTCCAAAGAGGGGCCATCTGCCCTGGTAGTTAACCCCATCGGCCATGACCATAACTCCCGTGGGTCTCTTTAGCCCTCAAAGGAACCAATATCTGGGGGTTGTATCTGCTTTATCTGTCTCTCTGACTCTGCTCAGTTGTGCATGGGGGCAAACCTTCTGCCAGCCTCCAGACTCTTTTTTAGAAACTCGTAGCCATATAAACTCATTTCTCCTTTCCATTTCCCCCTTACTTTAGGTCAAACAGCATTTTAAAGTCATGGTATTTTATGTAGACATGGATATTCTGCTGATCCGCATTGAACCTTCCATATAAGGTCATTTTCCAGTTGCATCATCAGTTGGTAGTTGATAGTGGTCCCTCTTTGCCAGGGAGGCTCATCCCCGGGTGTCATGTCCCACGCTGGAGGGAAGGCATTGCATTTACATGCTGAGTTTGGCTTCGAGACTGGCCACATTTGAGTAACATGAAGGCTGACAGGAGGAAATTCCCAGGCACAAAGTTGTTCTAGGCCTTGTTCTTATTTTGGGTTTATCAGCTCACAAGCATAGTCATTAGCATCAGGGGCTCACTGTTGAACCCTCACTCCCTCCCGGTCCCCGCCACTGTACCTGGGAGACTGTCGCTGCTCCCCTAGGGACCACAACAGAGCACCACTGGCCAGGAACCCAGTACCCCCCCTACTGTGGTTTTTAATTGTTGCCACTATGAGTATATCCAAACATTACCATGCACCCTGGACATATGTTCTGTACAGCTCCCTGTCAGCCATATATCACCTGTCATTGGTACCCCATACCAGTATCCCTCCATTGCCATTGTTGAAACACTCTGTGATCCAGAACTCCCCGAAATTTGAAGCCCAATATAATTTCATGGTCCCTTACTAGGGAATGGCATATAGCGATGAGCTTAAAGGATAGATAAAGAACTTGGATAAAGTTAGATAAAGAACTTAGATAAAGAATGTTGACTTGAAAAAATTCCACATCCTATCTTGCCCCCCCCCCCCCCCAATTATTCAGCTTTTCTTCACAGGAGTCCTAGACCACAGCAATGTATATATATAATATACAGCACTCCCACACATCCACCAGAAAACCTTTTCCCTTCCACAGTGATACTCTTACGCCCTATTCATATCATATTTACTTAAAGTGATGTATAAAGTCTGAGACATTAGCTTTCTAACAAGGTGACATCTGTGCTTACATTGTGGTGCATACTTTAGGATACACAGTTCTTTACATTTTTAGTTATCCTATGTTTTACATTATGGTTTACATTATCAGTCTGTCATCTCCTATATGTTATAGTGTAATATTACATGTTTTATATCCATCCTTGTGTACTCTCAAGAAACTCCTCTCTTACCCCCCATTTACTTTGGTTACACACATTTAACGTCCATTTTCCCTTCCACCTTGGTGTCCTCAGTGATAGCCAACCTCCGTTTCCTGAGGAGCCACTTCCAGAGATAGATGGAATAGTGTTCAGGTCCTAACTTACTCAACTGCCCCAATGCCCTGGGAGCCACCCTTTCTCTCGAGGGATACAGTTCCCTCTATTTGATGGCATTAGTCCTCCCCAGGATGTGGGTCCACCCCCACTCTCACTACTTGGGTTTCTACCCCATGGTGTCACCCACTCTGGCAGAATGAGCATTTAGACATTCCCCAGGAGTCCGTCCTGCATCAGACCCTCCCCTCCGAGCATTCTAAACAAGTAACCCTCTTTATTATATTTTGATATGATTTTCTCGGCATTTTACTCTCCACCAACACCTGACCCTCTCCTGGTTCGTATGCTACCCCTCCCTCCCCCCACTTTTGGGCAACGTTACCCATCCGTCCCTCCCCAGCCACCCTCAAACCCGCAAAGCCCCAAGCAAAGGCAACCCCTTGCCCCCCTTTTATCTCTTCTTTGTGTTCATACTTACCACCATCTCGTCTTAAATTCGACCCCTGCAGACATCGGCTCATATCCTTCCTCCACCCTCTGATTTCCTGTAAGCTTATCGTTCAGTCTCTTGCTATCTAGGGCAGCTTGTTTATTTCATATCATTGAGGTCATGTAGTATTTGTCCTTCAATGTCTGGGTTGCTTCACTCAACATAAGGTTCTCAAGATTCATCCATGTTATCACATGTGTTTGTAGTGTGTTTGTTCTTACAGCCGAGTAGTATTCCATCGTGTGTATATACCACATTTTATTGATCCACTCATCTGTTGATGGGCATTTGGGTTGATTCCAACTTTTGGCAATAGTGAACAATGCTGCTATGAACATTGGTGTACATATATCGGTTTGTGTTCTTGTTTTCAGTTCTGCTGGGTATATACCCAGCAGTGGTATTGCTGGGTCATATGGCAAATCTATGGCTAGTTTTTTGAGAAACCGCCATACTGTCCTCCAGAATGGTTGGATCCTTCTGCATTCCCACCAGCAGTGGATGAGTGTTCCCCTTCCTTTACATCCTCTCCAGCACTTGTATTCTTCTGTTTTTTTCATAGCTGCCAATCTTATGGGTGTAAGATGGTATTTCATTGTAGTTTTGATTTGCATTTCCCTGATAGCTAGAGATTTGGAACATTTTTTCATGTGCTTTCTTGCCATTTGTATTTCTTCTTCGGAGAAGTGTCTGTTTAAGTCTTTTTCCCATTTTTTAAATGGGTTGTTTATCTTTTTATTTTCAAGATATAGGAGTTCTTTATATATGCAAGTTATAAGTTTCTTATCAGATATATGGTTGCCAAATGTTTTCTCCCACTGTGTGGGCTCCCTTTTTACTTTCTTGACAAACTCCTTTGAGGTGCAGAAGGCTTTAATTTTGAGGAAGTCCCATTTATCTATTAGTTCTTTTGCTGCTCGTGCTTTTGGTGAGATATTCATAAATCCATTTCCTATTACAAGGTCCTGTAGATGTTTCCCTACACTGCTTTCTAAGGTTTTTATGGTCTTGGCTCTTATATTTAGGTCTTTGATCCATCTTGAGTTGATCTTTGTATAAGGTGTGAGATGGTAATCCTCTTTCATTCTTCTACATATGGCTATCCAGTTCTCCAGACACCATTTGTTGAATAGGCCACTCTCTCCCAGTTGAGAGGGTTTGGTGGCTTTATCAAATATTATGTGGTTGTATATGTGAGGTTCTATATCCGAGCTTTCAATTCGATTCCATTGGTCTATGTGTCTCTCCTTATGCCAATACCATGCTGTTTTCACCACCGTGGCTTTATAGTATGTTTTGAAGTCAGGTAGTGTGATTCCTCCAATTTCGTTTTTCTTTTTCAGTATGTCTTTGGCTATTCGGGGTCTCTTTCCTTTCCAAATAAATTTCATAGTTAGTTTTTCTAGTTCCTTAAAGAAGGCTGCATTGATTTTTATTGGGATTGCATTGAATGTGTAGATCAGTTTTGGTAGGATAGACATCTTAATAATGTTCAGTCTTCCTATCCATGAACAAGGAATAGTCTTCCATTTATTTAGGTCTTCTTTGATTTCCTTGAACAATCTTGTATAGTTCTCGGTGTATAAGTTCTTTACCTCTTTAGTTAAATTTATTCCTAAGTATTTGATTTTTTTATTTACTATTGTGAATGGTATTTGTTTCTTGATTTCCTCCTGATCTTGCTCATTATTGGTGTACAGAAATGCTACTGATTTTTGCGCATTGATCTTATAACCTGCGACTTTACTAAACTCATTTATGAGTTCTAGAATCTTCGTTGTAGAGCTCTCAGGGTTTTCTATGTATAGGATCATGTCATCTGCAAATAATGAAATTTTGACTTCTTCCTTTCCAATTTGAATGCCTTTTATTTCTGGTTCTTGCCTCAGTGCTCGAGCAAGTACTTCTAAGACAATGTTAAATAGGAGCGGAGACAGTGGGCATCCTTGTCTTGTTCCTGAGTTTAGAGGGAAGGAGTCTAGGATTTCTCCATTGTAAACAATATTGGCTTTAGGTTTTTCATATATACTCTTTATCATGTTCAAAAAATTCCCTTGTATTCCAACCTTTTGGAGTGTTTTTATCAAGAAAGGGTGCTGTATTTTGTCAAATGCTTTTTCTGCATCAATAGATATAATCATGTGATTTTTTTCCTTCAATCTGTTTATATGGTGTATTATGTTGATTGATTTTCTTATGTTGAACCATCCTTGCATACCTGGGATGAATCCCACTTGGTCGTGGTGTATAATACGTTTAATGTGTTGTTGAATACGATTAGCAAGTATTTTGTTAAGTATTTTTGCGTCTAGGTTCATTAGAGAAATTGGTCTGTAATTTTCCTTTCTTGTGATGTCTTTGTTTGGCTTTGGTACTAGGGTAATGTTGGCATCATAGAAGGAGTTGGGTAACGTTCTTTCTGTTTCGATGTTTTGGAATAGTTTCAGCAGGATTGGTGTCAGTTCTTTCCGGAATGTTTTGTAGAATTCACCTGTGAAGCCTTCTGGCCCTGGGCTCTTCTTAGTTGGGAGATTTTTAATAACTGATTCTATCTCTCTGCTTGTGATTGGTTTGTTAAGATCATCAATTTCTTCTTTTGTCAATATGGGCTGTTTATGTGTTTCTAGGAATTTGTCCATTTCCTCTAGATTGTCATTTTTGTTGGAATATAGTTTTTCAAAATATCCTCTTATGATAGTCTTTATTTCTGTGGGGTCAGTGGTGATATCGCCTTTCTCATTTCTTATTTTGTGTATTTGCATCTTCTCTCTTTTTTTCTTTGTTAGTGTTGCTAAAGGTTTGTCAATTTTGTTAATCTTCTCAAAAAACCAGCTCTTGGTCTTGTTTATCTGTTCAAGTGCTTTCTTATTTTCTATTTCATTTAGTTCTGCTCTTATCTTTGTTATTTCCTTCCTTCTTCTTCCTGTTGGGTTGCTTTGTTGTTGTTTTTCTAATTCCTTCAAATGTGCAGTTAGTTCTTCAATTTTTGCTCTTTCTTCTTTTTTGATATATGAATTTATGGCTATAAACTTCCCTCTCAGTACTGCTTTTGCTGCATCCCATAAATTTTGGTATGTTGTGTTATCATTATCATTTGTTTCAAGGTAGTCATTGATTTCTTTTGAGATTTCCTCTTTGACCCACTGTTTTTCTAAGAGTGTGCTGTTTAATTTCCAAATCGTGGTGTGAAATCTGGGCTTCTGTCCCTTGCAAATCTCCAGCTTGACTCCACTGTGGTCAGAGATAATGTTTTGTATGATTTCAATCTTTCTGAATTCGTTCAGCCTTTCTTTGTGGCCTAGCATATGATCTATCTTGGAGAATGATCCATGTGCGCTTGAGAAAAATGTATATCCTGCTGTGTTTGGGTGTAGCAATCTAGATCCTTTTTAAACTTCAATTTATAGTCCTCCAAATCCAATCACATATTATTTTTAAAAAGGTAGTTTTTCAAGTTCATAGGAGATACTTTTTTTTAAGATTTTTAAAAAATTTATTTTTCTCCCCTTCTCCCCCTCCCCCTCCCCCTGTTGTCCACTCTTTCTGTCCATTTGCTGTGTGTTCTTCTGTGTCTGCTTGCATTCTTGTCAATGGCACTGGAAACCTATGTCTCTTTTTGTTACATCATCTTGCTGTGTCAGCTCTCTGTGTATGTGGTGCCACTCCTGGCAGGCTGTGCTTTTTTCGAGCAGGGCAGCTCTCCTTATGGGGCACACTCCTTCCGTGTGGGGCTTCCCTAGGCAGGGGACACCCCTGCGTGGCACAGCACTCCTTGCTTGCATCAGCACTGTGTGTGGGCCAGCTCACCACATGGGTCAGGAGGCCTGGGACTTGAACCCTGGACCTCCCATATGGTAGGTGGATGCTCTATCAGTTGAGCCAAATCCACCTCCCAGGAGATACTTTTTAACCTTAGTTAGAAGCCCATTATTTTGGCATTTAAGCTTTGTTCCAGAAAGTCAAATCCTTTCATAAACATCATCAAAGTAATCAGCTCTTGGGGAGTGGATGTGGCTCAAGCAGTTGAGTACCTGTTTCCCATATGGGAAGTCCCAGGTTTGGTTCCTGGTGTCTCCAAAAAACAGCAACAACAAAAAACAAACAACAAGCAAACAAATGAAAAAAAACAACTTACGGAAGCCAATAAGGCTCAGTGGTTGAGTGCTGGCTTCCCATATACAAGGTACAGGTTTCAATCCCTAGCCCTGGCACCTCAAAAAAAAAAAAAAAAAATTAACCATCTTTTCATGTCCTATATCTTTCTTTCTCTTCCTTTCTAGAAGAATGAATGACATCACCACCCAGGACTGAAAACCCTTTAAATTCCTGTCCAGAATTTCATTGTCCTTAGAGGTAGTTGCAGGGCTTTTTAGCAATAGGGCTTTTTGCCAAAATTTCCAGAATGAAAGTATTATTTTAGAAGATTTCAAAGCTTGGTCCTCAGAACAGCAGTAACATTATTAACTGGCAGCTTTTTAAAATGGAAATCCTCAGACCCTATCCCATACCTAATGAAGCAGAATCTCTGGTGGTGCAGTCTAGCTATCTATGTTTCAGCAAGTCCTTCAGGTGATTCAGATGCAAGTTCAATTTTGACAACCACAGTTTTGGAATATTACTTTTGTAAGTTCAAACAAAAGAATTCATAGAAAATAGTTGACTTCCACTTGCATTTTTAATTACTGACCCAGAATCCAAACTGAAACATACACACATGGGAGAAACACAATCATATAAATCAACATTACATCATGAACAATTTTCCTTTAATTAAATAGTCTTCAAAGACATTATTTCTGAATTAACAAACTCTATAAAGCTCTGGAAAGAATGGCAAAAACAAAAAGAGAGTTGACACAAATCACGAATAGTGGATATCACTACTGATCCTGCAGCCTTTAAAAAGCTAATGAGTTTAGAAGAAATGGACAAATTCCTTGAAAATCAGAAATTACCTAAACCAAACCAAGATGAAATAGACAGTATAAAAGCCATATAACCATGAAAAATTGAATTCTTAATTACAAATTTCCCAAAAAGAAATTTTCAAGCCTAGATAATTTCAGTGGGAAGTCTACTAAATGTAAGCCACTGTGATAAGGCAAGAAGAAAAAAAAACGAGGCATACATATTGTAAAGGAAGCAATAAAACTGTTCCTATTTGCAGAGAGCATGATTGTCTATGTAGAAAATTCTAAAGGATTTACCAAAACACCCTTAGAACTAATGAGATTCCAGAAAGATCATAGGATATAAGATTAACACTCAAAAATCAATTTCCTAAGTATATACTAACGATGAGCATGCAGAAACCAAAATTAAAAACACAATACCATTTAAAATCAATCCAAAGAAAATTAAATTAGGTATATTAGTTATATATTTAATAGACCATATACAGAATATTTATTAAAAAAAATAAAAATTGCTAATGAAATAAATCAAAGAAGACCTAAATTAATGGAGAGGCATGCCACATTCATAGACTGGAGGGCTCAAAATAGTTTATGTCAATTCTCCCCAAATCAAGCTATAGGTTTAATGCAATTTCTATCAAAATCACAAGTTTTTGTTTGGAAATTCTCCAGAGTCAGCAGCCCTGGTCCCTCCCTTGAGGGACATGGACTATAGAAGAACTCAGCAGTGAGTTATAACCCTACACGTATCCAGGCACAGGAACCCAACTCTGCAGAGACCCAGGGTGGAAACCAAGCCCCAGAAGAGTATTGCATAGAAAAGGGCTCCTGGGATCTGGGGAAGAGAAAGAACAAGAAAACAGCAGCAGCTAAGTGGTGTACCCTTTATAGTAATAACACTGAATGTTAATGGATTAAACTACCCAATCAAAAGACACAGATGGGCAGAATGGGTAAACAAGCATGAACCAGCCATATGTTGTTTACAATATATAAACTTAGACCCAGAGATACAAACAGGTTGAAAATGAAAAGTTGGGAAAAGATATTTCATGTAAATAGTAATCAAAAAAGAGTTAGGATTGCTATACTGATATCAGACAAAGTAAACTTTAAGTCAAAAGCTAATATAAGACACAAAGAAGGACACTAAAATAAAAGGGGCAATCCATTAACAAGAAATTATCATAAATATTTATGGACCTAATCATGGTGCCCTAAAATAAATGAGGCAAACCCCTAGCAAAAGTAAAGGGAGAAATGGACACCTCTCCAACAATAGTTGGAGACTTTTATACACCACTATCATCAATAGATAGACAAATTAGAAGATCAATAAGGAAATGGAGAACTTGAATAATTTGATAAATTAACTAGACCTATACAGAACTTGCACCCCCAAAGAGCAGGCTGTACCTTCTTCTCAAGAGCACATGGATCATTCTCCAGGATAGACTGCATGTTAAGTCACAAATCAAGTCTCAATTAATTTTAGAAGTTTGAAATCATGCAAAGTATCTTCTCAGAATATAATGGAATAAAACTGGAAATCAATAACAGGTGGAGAAATGGAAAATCCACATATATATGGAAGATAACACATTCTTTTTTATTATATTTTTATTTTTAAAGAAGCTTTAGATTACATAAATGTTACGTAAAAAATAAGGGATCCCTATATGCTCCATTTTCTCTGCCTTAAACACTTTTCTGACTCAACAACATTCCTCATTAGTGTGGTAAATTTGTTACAATTAATAAACATATATCAAAGCATTGCTACTAACTATGGATTACAGTTTACATTATAGTTAACACTCTGTCCCACGCAGTTTTGTAGGTTATGACAAAATATACAATGGCCTGTATTTGTCACTGAATGCCATGCAGAACAACATCAATGTCCCCAAAATGCCCCCATATTACACCTATTCTTCCCTCTCCCATACTTAAGAACCTCTGGTGGTCACTGCATTTATATCAATGATAAGAGTTCTTCCATTGCTAGAATAATAATAAATCTATAATAGAACAATAATGTTTACTTTAATCCATTGTTCCTTCCCCAGTCTTGAGGATTTTGGGATGATGATGCCCACTCTGCTTCTAATTGAGAGGGAGCTTAGATCCCATGGGGTAGATGGATGGAATTATCTTGCTTGCAGTTGCAGACACTCTCTGTTCCTTGGGATGGCTGTTGTCCAACATCATCTACTTGTTCTTTGTCCTGGGTGAGTCCAATGAAATGGAGAGTAGGTGTTGCAACTCTGCTGAAATTCAGGGCTAAACTGGCACACGGACAGACCAAAGATTTAAGGTTCCTTGGACATATATTTATCAAGTATAGTGTTAATGATAGAAATAACACATTTTTAAACAATCAGTGGGTCAAAGAAGAAATTGTAAGGGAAATTAGTAAATATCTTGAGAGAATGAAATCAAGGACAATACATACAAAAATTATTGGATACAGCAAAGGCAGTCCTGTGGGGGAGGGGAGGATTTATTTACACTACATTAAAAAAGAAGAAATAACTAAAATCAAAGACGGAACTGCATACCTGGAGGAACTAGAAATAGAACAGCAAACTAATCCCAAAGCAAGCAGAAGGAAAGAAATAATAAAGATTCGAGCAGAAATAAATGAAATTAAGAGTAAAAGCAATAAAGAAAGTGTACAATACCAATAATTGGTTCTTTGAAAAGATCAATAAAATTGGCAAACACTTAACTAAACTGACAAGGATTAAAAGAGAGAAGATGCAAATAAATATAATCAGAAATGAGAGGGAAGGGCATTATTACTGACACCAGGAAATAAAAAGAATCATAACAGGACATTATGAAAAACTGAAAGTTACAGACCATTCTTTTATGAAGATAGATGCAAAATATCCTTCACAAAATACTTGCAATTCAAATCCAACTGTGCATTTAAAAATATACAACATGACTAAGTGGATTTTATTCCAGGTATGCAAGAGCGATTCAACATAAGAAAATTTATGTAATATTGACATAACAAAGGGGATAAATACCACAGAATCATCTCCATTGACACCTAAAGGCATTTGACAAAATTCAGCATCCTTTCTTGATAAAAACATTGAGAAAAATAGAAATAAAATGATACTTTCTCAACATGATAAAGGGCACATATGAAAGACCCATAGCTAACATAACGGTCAATGGTGAAAGACTGAAAACTTTCCCTCTAAGATCTGGAAAAGACAAGAATGCCCACTGTCACCATAGTTATTCAAGATTGTACTGGAAGTTTTAGCCAGAGCAGTTAGAAATGAAAAAAGAAATAGAGAGCATCCAAATTGGAAAGGGAGAAATAACTTTCCCTATTTGCAGATCACATGATCCTATAAATAGAAAGCCCTGAAAATTCTACAACAAAACTACTAGAGTTAAAAAATAAATTCAGCAAAGTTGGTGGGATATAAGAACAACATGCAAAAATCAGTTTGTTTCTATGCACTAGTAATGAGCAAGCTGAGGAGGAAATCAAGAAAAAAATTCCATTTACAGTAGCAGCTAAAATAATAAAATATCTAGTAATTTATCTAACCAAGGATGTAAAGGACTTGTATATAGAAAACGACACTACAAAACATTGCTCAAAGAAATCAAAGAAGACCTAAATAAATGGATGCACATTCCATGTACATGGATTGGAAGACCTAATTTCATTTAAATGTCAATTCTCCCCAAAATGATTTACAGATTCAGTGCAATCACAACAAAAATTCCAACAGCCTGCTTCACAAAAATGGAAAAGCCAATTATCAAATTTATTTGAACATGTAAAGTGCCTTCGATAGCCAAAGGCATCTAGAAAAAAAAATCAGTCAGTGACTCATTCATCCTGACTTTAAAACATACCACAAAGGTACAATGGTTAAAACAGCACAGTGCTGGCACAAGGATAGATATATTGAAAAATGGAATCAAATTTAAGAGTTCAGAAATAGACGTCCATATTTATGGCCAATTAATGTTTTATAAGACTTCCAAATTCACTCAATTGGGAAAGAATTATCTCTTTAACAACTGTTTCTGGGAGAATTCGGGACCCACATGCAAAGAAATGAAAAAGGATACCTATGATATACTGTATAGAAAAATAAACTCAAAATGGATCTAAGGCCTAAATATAAGAATCAGGACTACAAAACTCCTTGAAGAAAATGTAGGGAAGCATCTCCAGGATTTTGTGTTAAGCAGTGGTTTCTTAGACTTTATACCCAAAGCATGAGCAACAAAAAGGAAAAAAAAAAAAACAGATAAATGGGGCCTCCTCAAAATAAAAAATTTTGTTCCTCAAATGACTTCATAATGAAAGTAAAAAGACAGCCTACTCTATGGGAGAAAATATTTTGGAAACTATGTATTCAATAAGGGTTTAATACCCAGAATATATAAAGAAATCCTACAACTCAACAATAAAAAGACAAACAATCCAATTTAAAAATAGACCAATTGTAACAAATGTATCACACTAATGAAGGATGTTATTAATGTGGGAAAATGTGGGAGGGGTTAGGAGCAGGGCATATGGGAATCCCCTATATTTTTTATGTAACATTTATGTAATCTAAGTATCTTTTTAAAAAAACTATATATTTTTAAAAATGGGCAAAAGACTTGAATAGTCATTTTTCCACAGAGATTATACAAATGGCTAAAATGCACATGAAAAGATACTCAACATCACTAGGTATTATGGAAATGCAACTCAAAACCACAATAAGATATCAGTTCACACCCACTGGAAAGACTGCTATTTAAAAATTAAACACAGAAAATTGCAAGTATTGGAGAGGACGTGGAGATATAGGAACACTCATTCACTGCTGGTTGGGAATGTAAAATGGCGCAGTAACTGTGGAAGAGAGTTTGACAGTTCCTCAGGGAACTAATAGAATTAACATATGACCCAGTAATGCTACTTCTAGGTGTATATCCAAAAGGATTGAAAGGAGGGACTTGAATAGATATTTACACACCGATGTTTGTAGCAGCATTATTTACAATTGCTAAAAGATGAAAGCAGCCCAAGTGCCCATTAACTGATGATTGGGTAAACAAAGAGTGGTATATACATATGATGAAATATTATTCAGTTGTAAAAAGGAATAAAGTCCTGATACATGCAAAAAGATGGGATAAACTTTGAGGACATTCTGCTGAGTGAAGTAAGCCAGATGCAAAAGGAAAACTATTGTATGTTCTTACTGATATGAACTAATTATAATAAGCAAACTAATAGAAATACAATCTAGAATAAAGTTTACCAGGGGGGTAGTTAGGGGGTAGAGAATTGAGAGCTGATGCTTATTTTGTGCAGAAATTCTATTTAGGCTGATTTGTAAAGGTTTGGAAATGTATGGTGGTGCTTGGTAGCATATTATTGTAAAGTTAATTAACAGCACTGAATTTTGTAGGTGAATGTGGTTAAAGGGGAAATATTTTAGATCATATATGTTCCTAGAAACAAAAGTAAAAGATAAATACAGGACTGTATAATACAGTGAACCCTATTGTAGATGATGGGCTACAGTTAGAAGTACAAGAATGTTCTTTCATGAATTATAACAAATTTGTGACTCTAATACAAGGTCTTAATAATAGGGTGGTATGTGGGCAAAAATACACCTACTCTAAACTATGGAAGATAATTAATAAACCTATTTAATACTCTTTCATCAGTTTTAAAAAATAGTGCAATTGTAAAAATCCATCATTTGCAACAAATTTTACATACCAATGCAAGGTGTCAGTGTTGGGGTGGTATATGGGAATCCTGTATTTTATGCATAATTGTTCTGTAAACTCACATCTTCTCTAATAAAAAAGGAGATCGTTAATGTTTATTCTAGATACCTATTCCTTCTATATGGTTTAGTAACAGTTATATCGATTCTACTATTAAAAAAATGCCCCGTAATAACCTCTCCTTTAGAACTTATGATACAAATATAGGGATGCTTACAGAATTTATTAGTTCCAAATTAAATGTTAACAAGGAGTAGATTCAGTTGAGGAATGAGGATTTGAAATGCACTAATATCACTTTCCAGTCACAACATTAAGATACCCAGAAGAACAAAGTTGCTATCCTCATGTATGGGTCTAGATAACACTGCATTCAGGTTAGTAAAGAGTTAAAGAATAAAAGATTTTCCCCTTGGTAATAAGATTTAGTTAGGCCATTTTATTGTCATATGAAGATAAAGTGGACTCCCAATTTCTTTTGGGAAGATATTTACAATTAAATTACATGATCATGATTATTATTGTTTTAAATCACTAAATTTTGGCATGATTTATTATTAATTTGCTATACTCCATTAGCGAACTGGAATACCTGTGTTTAACTTAGTTATCACCTCATCACTGTTAATCATCTTTGTTATCTTTTCCATGTATCGAGAGAGAAGGGGAAAGGGAGAAGACACAGGAGATTTTCTTTATATGGACGATCTGAAAGGTCTTTTCAATGGACTCTGATTGCTTAATGAACTGGGTCTAGGCACAGGTGCTTCCAGGAATAATCACTACAGCTTGTTTGTTTATGCCCCTGTGCATCTGAGGCAGAGTCTTCCGCAGCTGAGATACTCAAGAAAAAAACCTGGAAGGATGACACTGCAGATTGAACAAATTAAGTGCTTAATGGTGTGCTAATAAAGTTTTCCTTGCCCCACGTTTGCTAATCCCTGTACACAAAAACTTTTTGTTAACTGTAAGCTTTCAGAGGACTTCAGCAATGTTTATTATATGTACTTTTAAAAATTGGCATTTATATTTATTACTCATATGGAAATATTTCTAGTCAAGGGAATATGAGCTTCGGTAAACACAGAGGCACTTGTACTACAGTTATAGTACACTGAGTAACGGTGGTAGGTTAAGTGCATTGTAGGAAATTGAAAAGTGGACATATGCCAATGCCAAGTATCTTGGCAGCAGTTCAGACCCTGTAACATTCTCCACCACCTATGTGTTGGGTGAGTCATTTTCTTCCTGACCTGTTGATTTTCTGTGAATAGATTCAGTTATTGCTTAAATGACCTAGTCCTATTTCTGGGCAGATAGAATGTAATATTAGGTTTCAGGTGTGTGTGTGCTTGTTTTTAAAACAATATTGCTCCCCTCTTTGGAAATGGTGTTTATGTGTGATGAATCTGGACTCAGATGGGATCTCTCTTCATAAGACTTTCATGCTAATGTGCTGGAGGTGCAGTTAGTGTTGAAGTTTAAGATATATTTAGGGGATTTGAATCTCTGGACTGACAATGTGATAGCCAGGTCCTGAGCCTCAACAGACTCCAGCACCTACAATCTGATTTATTGGACTTACCACACTCAGCTAAGATGGAGTTGAAGAAGGACAACCACCACACCATGGAGCCTAGAGTGATTACAACTGAAAGTGGGAGGATTGCATCCAGCATCCATGTGGAATCTGAGCCTCCTCTTGACATAGAGGTGCAATGGACACAACCAATCCAATGTCCACATAGAAGAGGTGGCATTGGATTGGGAAAAGTCGACAGGGTGGCTGATGGGTATGGGGAAATACAGGAAGAGATGAGAGGTGGAGGCGTCTTTGGGACATGGAGCTGCCCTGGATGGTGCTTCAGGGGCAATCACCGGACATTGTAAATCCTCACAGGGCCCACTGGATGGAATGGGGGAGAGTATGGGCCATGATGTGGACCACTGACCATGAGGTGCAGAGGTGCCCAAAGATGTACTTACCAAATGCAATGGATGTGTCATGATGATGGGAATGAGTGTTGCTGGGGGGGGGGGAGAGGTGGGGTGGGGGGGTGGGATTGAATGGGACCTCATATATATATTTTTTATGTAATATTATTACAAAGTCAATAAAAATAAAAAATAAAAAAAAACAATATTGCTGTTTATGTTGCAAATTTTTCAGAATGAAATGAGAATTTCAATATTTAAATTACATATAGGAAGTTAGGGTATAGATAAGCCTGACCTAAACAAGAGCTAGAAAAAGGTTGCTTTTTAGAACATTGTTGGATTTTCCCAGCATTTCATGACATTGAAATGTGAGATATCTGTTGCCCATTTACTTACAAAGGTGTTTTTTCACAGAAGGAGGCATCAAGCTGAAGTAAGTTCTGTATCATCAAATCTTTGCCTGGAATTGGCATTTTTACAGTTTTACTCATAATTCCAAATGTGTTCTGTGGTAATTTTCCTTTGTTGACAGAATCCCTGCAAGAAATGAGAAGCCTGCTGGTTAGAAGAAATAATATATTTGGCAAACATTTTGAAGTACTTTTAACAGAGGGATAATAATGGTGACCATTATTATTTTTCCAGATACCATTACAATGGCTAGGATGTCTTATTAAATCTAGGATACCACACATAACAGTCTAATCTTAATGCATTTTTCTAGTTTTCTTCACAGTGTAAAAGAGAAATGGGCCCATATTATATATGTTTTGACTAAAATTATAATCTTATCTTGTTTTCCAGTTTAAAAAATGGTATTTTGAAAAAAATCAGATAATTAAACCACAGATGTTCCTCTCGTTTAAAGGTACACAAAAAATCATGCCCAAAATGTAGTGACTTAAAACAAAAATAATCATTTATTATCTCTCATGGTTTCTATGGGTCAGAAACAGTCGCAGCCTTCACCCAGATTCAAGGTGAAGGAACACAGATTTCACCCCTTGGTGAAAAGAGTGTCATACCTATTTTACAAAGAGCATGTGGGATGAAATATATATGAGTGTGACCTTCTTTAGAAATTATTATATGCCACAACAGACAAATTTCTTTTTCTATAAAGAAACTTTACAAGATTGGTGGTATCATCAACTCTATGTAGGTGTGTACCTGTGCAATTGAGTTTAATACTTTAATTTTAATCTGAAATCAAGAGTATTTCTCAGCAACATTAAATTGTTCTTTAAAGGAATTATTTTAATTACTATTATTTCCTTACCAAGGATAGGCCACAAATTACAATTTCAACAACAGTTTCACTTTTTTTTTTTTGCTGTTCTAAATAACATGGAATTACACACATACACACCTACATAGATATCTAGAGAGAGTGACTATTACATAGTTCAGAGTTCCATTGGGCTGCATTTATAACAAATAAACTAAATTTTCTTTTTCCCTGCATGAGCAATTTAGTAGATGATATAGCTGGTCTAAGTTCATTTGTTCAGTGATGTCAAGGTTTCTGGGGTCTTTTGGATCCTTGGTATGGTTTTTATGATCTTTCTGTCTTTACAGTCTTAAGATGGCTACTACATTCCAGGCATTTGTCTACATTCAGGTGCAAGGTGGGCAAAAGAGAAAAAGCCAAAGGGATATTTCTTAATGAAACTTGGTTATCAATAGGGGAAAAAAACTTTCTTTAGGGAATACTGCCTAATTTCATTGGCACGTGGTCAAACCTACAGTAAGAGGGGCAGAAGAATCATTTGTTTTCTAGGTATTATGCTTTTCTTAAATTGAGTCCCTTGGAAACAGATCCTGATGCAGAGAAATAAATACAGAAGGTTTTTTGGGGAATGATCTTGGGAGATAAATCTGTAAGGAAGGGAGGAAGGAAGGATTGGGTAGACAGAGAAGCTAAATTGCAACACATCTGTTGACACTCTAGAATTTTGATGGCCTTTTTGATTGCCAGTCCAGGCAAGGGGGCTGGGTCTTGAATCACTGCATCATTCTGTCCTCAATTGCGGGTTCCCCTGGGATGGGGCACTGCCTTGGGAAAGGTAGTTTCTTATAGTAGCCAATGGCAGTTTCCAGGGACTGACTATGAGCAGTCAACAGCGGATACTCCCAGTAGCTGGGGGATGAGTGCCTCCATTCTAAAGAGAGGATCGAGCCAGAGCTTTATTGTGTGTACTAAAAGGCAAAAGGAGAGGAGTCAAGTGAAAGCCGAATGAGCCAACCCAACCTTTTTTAATAATTGGTGTTGTGTTTGCTCTTATATTTAAGTCTGTCTTCCAGATTTTTACATTAAGCATGCATTCCTTTAAAAATCATTAGCTTTTTGAATATTTAAAGTAAAATATATATAAAAGTACATATAAATGTGTTTAGTTCATCCATAGTATGATAGAAATTGGAGAAAAGAGATATCTTTGAATTAGCCAGGGATATTCATGACTTCAGTGATGAATTAAAAGTGGCATATATGAAGTAGAAATTTTGAGTGTGTGAATTTATCAGGGTCATTTTTGCTTTCAAATGCACACTTAATAACCATAAAATGACACTCAGCATTAGAATGATTCTGACTATAGTTTATATATATTTAAACTAGTTAAAAACTCTTAAAGTCAAATGTATGAACAGTGACTTCTAAACAGATGCTTCAAGCTTTATTTTTCCTGGAAAATTTGAATGATTGAATAAACAGAAAGATTTAAATTTATATTATTGAAGAATACTAAAATATATATTATATATATAAATATAGATATGTGTCTACAAAAATAATATATGACAGATACATGATGTGTTATCACTAGCCTCATATTTGTGGCCACTACTTAGATTATAGGGTAAATCTGGGTATTTTACTGAACCCACTTAAAAGGAAATGGCCATTGTCACTAGTATGTAGGTCTTGAAATAAATGAATTCTCTTCAAAAACAATCTTAAATACTCATTGGAACTCAGTATTTAACTGGATAAGCAATTATAATTAATTACTTTTTCTCTGGTTTGAACTAATCTACCACAGCATTTGAGTTTTGCCACTCAGACTTCATGGCTCCCAAAAGAGTGGTTTCTGCTATACTCACTGCATTATAATAAAATATCTAAGATTTATTTTACTAAATATAGATATAAAATTAACCCCTGGCTCATAGACTATATTAACAAAACAACAGAAAATGAATTATTCTCCAAAAGAGGACGCAGATAAATATGAAATCTTTAAAGTGCATACAGAGAAGAACCCACATTGTTTATATGTTACATTGAACTTATCAAAGAGAGTGATGTGAAACAGAATGAAGGCAAGAGAAGTAAGGGAATCTTAGATTCCAGCAGATGGAGGAATTGGTGAGAGAGGAAAAAAATGCATGAAAATAATAAGGAGTAGGGGAAAAAAGAATAGTAGTTCAGAGCCCAGAAATAAATAAAGTAGCTAAACTGTGGTGCCTAGAGATTTCAGAAAGGACCAGCTGTGATTGTAGCAGTTAACACTGATTATGTTGAGAATGAGGCATTTAAGAAAGAAGATGATGGGTGGGCATTGAAAAGGGAGGAATAGATGTGGAAAATGAATGAAGGAAGAGAGAAAGGATTGCTATTAGTCTACTTATGGGAAAAGAGAGCAGTAGATTTTGAAATCCATCCCTGAGAGGAGGGAAATACACCTAATCAAAATAAGTAGGTTGTATATATGGAGTGTGTTGGAAAAGAGAAGATCAAGAATTGTACTTCAGTTGCCAGTGACCATTAGAAATGTCTGGAAAGCAAATTTAAAGGAAAGGCTTCTAAGTCTTACTAATATAATTCAGCATTTGGGAAGAACATATGAACAAAGATTGTAAGAGGAATTTTGCTGAGCTAAAAACTCCTGCAGAGAAAGCCTCGAACAGCATTACTTATATTTAAGCATTTTCCTGGAAATTTAAACTCTTTCTTGGAAGTGGTGCAGCTGACAGTGTTGTCTTGTTCTTCCACTGGTAGAGGTGATAATGAGAAAGAAAAACACTGTGACTGGACAAACAATATAGCCCTCAAATAATCCAGTGATGGCTGTGGCTTTATGTGGAGGGTGACAGCTGCCCTTTAGTGTTAAATAACCAACAGGAGAGATGGTTATAAGATGTGGAGGTGCTTTCCAAAGCCCAGCAGTCAGAAGCTGAAGGTGAAGTAGGCCTCTAATTGCAGCAGGAGAACATGGATAGGGCTTTAATTGGCATTCTCTTTCTGGCTACTAAGCATTCACAGCACTTTGTGCTTTCTTTTCATGCCCAAGAGGGAGGCACTCATTCACGTCACCATCTAATAGGTGAGAAGTCCCAGTCTTTCTGTTCCCAAGAGCCAGGACAGGAAGCAACCTGTCTCCTGGCTTCTAGAACAGAAGTGCACTCATTGAGCAAGATTGGTGGGATTTCTGAGCTTGAAAATATTTTGAAAGGCTCCAGGTGCAGTACCAGCAAGCCAGCTTCTGACACAGGGTCAAGCACTGAACTAGATGATGCAAAATGCCCTCCAGTTCCTGTGGCTCTGATTCAAGGCCTGGAAGCAGTGTTAGTGAGAATGCAGCCCTAGCCAAGGCAGCCCTGTGGAGCTGACATATATGGAATTACACTCAGTGCAGCCCTGCTTTCTTGAGTTTTGTTTGAAGTTTCTTTTTGCTTGAATAGGAATTAAAAACAACCAAATGCATAGGAAATATTGTTGTAGAGAAAAAACTGGAATAACTTTTATTTAAACTTCCTTTTTATGGAGTAATATTATTTTCATTAGACCATTCAATGTTTACAAAATATGTTTTTTATCCAAAAATTTGTGATTTTTTAGAGTTGAGTTATTAAAATTTTATAATCCTTATTATATGTAACTTTTAATCAGATAGAATTTAAAGGCAATTTAGTTACATAGAAACTGTCACTCCTTATGACTGCTAAAGTTATCCAGCTAAATATTTTTAAAGCCCCATTCCATTATTTCCCGCTCTGAAGGACATCAGTAAGTAGTGTTATACTCATTTAATATCATGGTATGCATTTTCACTTAAATTTTTCTTTATGAATAGCTTTAAGTGTTTTTGTGTATTTAAGTATAAATCTCTTAATTTATTGAAGTTTGGAAACTATTTAGTTTTCCTATCTTCTCTTGTGCTTGAGTGCCTTAAATAGGCCTGGTATATAATACATACTAAATATTTATGGGGTTTGTTTGTGGTGTTTTTGCTGCTATTGTTTTTATGACTCTGTAAACAGGTCAATAATAAACAATGGTAGAGAAGACAATATGAGGAATATTTTATTTGCAATTTTGACTTAAATTCAATTTGACAGAGGCTTCCAGAGCACCCATTACTTGCAGTCTTAGAGCTTCAAGGAGTAAGATGGTTTCTATCTTTAAGGACTTTGCAATTTAACCTCCTGTAAGCAGATGGTATTAATATACTGGTTTGCTCTAATTATGTAAAGTTACTAAAATGAGGTCCTTCTCTCCTTTTCTTTCTCTTCTTCCTTTCCTATGGCAAACCATTAGTAATGACAAAAAAGACTGCCAAGGTTAGGTACATGACAAATATCTTCATCATTATCATACTCACTAATGGCTGATTTTTCTTATTATAGATCCAGCATTTCAGTGTGGTACAGACATACCAGGGATACTTAAGATCATAGCTTTAATTAACTCATGTCACTGCCAAAGGTACAAATGACTAAATATCTTATTTTCTTTTTATTCTATATCATGTCAGTTAACTACAACCCACTATTTATTATATAATTTAAATATAAAACACATCCAGGAATCCTCAAAAGGTGCCCAAAAATGAGGGGGCATAGAAATAAGGGGACATAGAAATCATAGTATTTAATAATAACATACTGATTGCACATTTTTGGGGGTCTTTATATACACATACATAAACAGGCTTACTCCCCTTTCACTCCTACACAGACACATACAAACACACATTTACTGTCATGCACACATGTAATCCTAAGGTTTTTCTTACTCACCCTGGGACATTTAAATTTGAAGGCACGGGTATCTCTCCAGGATTCTCCTTCAATAAAATTTTATAGCTTGTTTGCCTATTTCCCTTAAAGTCAGAATTTAATCATGAACAGATGCCTGCAGGGAGGAAAAAAAAAGATGCACAGGTTTTGTTATGATATCTACCAAAATAAAGACTGCCAGACAAATGCCTGTCATTGTACTGAGACACTCTCTTTTTTAAATGAAAGTAAGTAATGTATCTGGGTGTGGATATGCTCATTAGTTAGGCAATCAGGTGGGTGGTCTTGCCTGTGAGGTTTACACATGTGAAACAATTAACTTTTTGGTATATGACACCCTCTGTTTCCATAATGGTCTTTGATTACAATTATATGTCCAAAAATTGTTGGCTCAGAATTAAAGTAGCTGAAAACTGTATATTGTCTTTAGCACATTCTATCTCTCTTTAAGATCAGTTTCTTTCTGCCACTTGAGAGGTCAGGTCAGTGGTCATAAAATTGCTTTGAAATTTGATGTCAGTTTCAGAGATAATGAAAATTATAGTGTTTTTCAACATCAGTCCTTTTACATAGTGATCCTATTAATAAGGACTTACGAGACCTGTATGCTACATATTTATGCTTGACATCAATGAAATGTAACTCTAGTTTGTAAAACAACACTTGATCTTAAATCTTTAAGTTATAATTTTGAATTGTTTTCTCTCTTTGGTAGTTAAAGAGATTTTTTTTGGTGCTATTTATTTTATTTCTTATTTTTTTAATTTTTGTAATAATAAACTTTATTAGAGAAGTTTAAATTACGGAAATGTCACATCAAACGTATAGGGTGGCGGCGGACTTGGCCCAGTGGTTAGGGCGTCTGTCTACCACATAGGAGGTCCAAGGTTCAAACCCCGGGCCTCCTGACCCGTGTGGAGCTGGCCCACGCACAGTGCTGATGCACGCAAGGAGTGCCATGCCATGCAGGGGTGTCCCCGGCATAGGGAAGCCCCACTCGCAAGGAGAGCGGCCCAGTGCAAAAGAAATTACAGCCTGCCCAGGAATGGCGCCGCACACATGGAGAGCTGACACAGCAAGATGACGCAACAAAAAGAGACACAGATACCTTGCTGCTGACAACAACAGAAGCGGACAAAGAAGAAGACGCAGCAAATAGACACAGAGAACAGACAACCGGGGTGGGGGGAGAGGGGAGAGAAATAAATAAATAAATCTTTTTTAAAAAAAAGTATAGGGTATTCCTGTATAAACCCCCCCACACACATATACATTTCCCCTATTATTAGCATACATTAGTTGTGGTATTTACTTGTCAGTTGGCACATGCTTCTATCCTTTGAGTGGTTGGTTTGAAGTGAGTGATAGCTTAACTTTGAGAGGAACTTTGGGGAAAATATCTAACTGTTGTTACAATGATAATTTACACTGCATATCAATGTGGGGTATGTGTATTCATATACAGTTATATATCATTCCAAAATAAAATAAGGGAAATGTGGTGGATAAAATGGGACCCTTGGAGCAGTATACATTGCAGTCCTCAATTTGAACTATGGAACATTTATTTCAGATAATTTATTGGAAACAACACTTGTTA
Organism: Dasypus novemcinctus; assembly: GCF_030445035.2. Taxonomy (NCBI): domain Eukaryota; kingdom Metazoa; phylum Chordata; class Mammalia; order Cingulata; family Dasypodidae; genus Dasypus; species Dasypus novemcinctus. The sequence continues at coordinate 75,577,037 of NC_080678.1, read as the reverse complement.
CTGTCAAACCTGAATCATGCGTGTTCTTTTTTTTTTTTAACACAGTAATTTTATTTTTATTTATTTATTTTTAGGAGGTACTGGGGATTGAACCTGGGTCCTCATTCCTGGGAAGCAGGCCCTCAAACCACTGAGCTACACCTGCTCTCTATCCTGTGTTTGTTTTTATCTCATGTTTCTTTTGTGATGATAAGGTACTGACAGCATACTTGTGCCTGTTGTTCAGAATAATGTTACCATATCTACTTGGACTAACGAATATTTTCATCTTTAATGATTCATTTGGAAGGAATAAGAAGTTCAAATGCAAATTCAGATATAAGATAAAGAAAGAAATGTCAGATCATGTTATAATTCCTCAATCTTGAGAATCATAACCTCGTGTCTGCTGCAATCAGATAGATACAGTAAGTATGTACTTATACACCACACCAAAATACCTTTAATATTCAAACTGAATTTTAATTAGCTATTTGGATCACAGCTGGTGGTCTGATTTTGTCATTGTCAGTGACTTTTGATTCGTTTGATATTTCCCATGATATTAAATAAAGACCAGTGCTTAGCTCTCCTATTGTAAATTATCAACCCTATCTCTGAATCATCTTTTTAAATATAACAGCTTTTGCAGCATGGAAACTATTTTCTACATAGCAGCAATTTTATCTACTTGAGTTCATATTAGTATTTTTTGGAAACCCCATTTTTAAATGGCTTTGGATTGCCAGGTTTTACAGTAAAGCAAGTATGATTAATATTATCCTTCTTATTGGTATTAAATTTCACGTATGGGTATAGAAAGTTTCATTATCCTCAAAATGAAAATTACTGTAATTTTTTCTGGTCATTAAAATGAATCATTCTTATTATAAAAGCCCAAACTACAAATTTTTAAATGTATGAGAAATCAATGTTGATTCTCATTCTTCAGAGATAACCAAAATAACTATTTTGGTGAATATCATAGTAGATACACAACTTCATAACTACACGCATATAAACACACATAAACTTAGTGCCTTCCATAAATGAGATCAAGCTATACATTGTTTGACTTGACAGTGACAAATTTGCTTATCAATATACATAGATCTTTTTCATCAATTGGCATTTTTTTATTTGAAAACAATTTAGTGAAAAAATACTTTGAAAAATTTTAGACAGTATAAAATTATATAGTTAATACAGGAGGCTTCTCTTCATGATGATAGTAATCACACTTGCCATCCATAGCTCCTATAAATGGTATTTATGACTTCTCTACACTTTACATTTATGCAAAATTGTATATGATTTTATTTAAATAGGGTCACACTTCATATACATTTTGCAAGTTTTATTCACTCAGCATTATATATTTGAGATATTTGTGTCAGCAGGAAGGTTTTATTTCCTTTTACATGTAATCATGGTATTCCATAATCGCATTGAAAAATATTTAGATTCCTTTTTACTTTTACAAATAAAGTTGCAATGAACCTCCCTGTGGTGACATGTTTGTTTGTATATGCAAATATTCTGAAGAACATACTGTATTAAGTTGAATTGCTCCATGTTTGCATGTTTTAAATTTTGATAAATAAGTCCACATTATCCTTTGAAAATCTTACCATTTACCTTGTTCCTTTTTCCTCATGCATTTAGTAATACTGGACAATCTCAGACATTTTAATTAACACTAATCTGGCAAGCCAAAAAAGTCACCTTATTATAGTTGCATTTTCTGCTTACTTGATCAAGAAATAGATTGGGAAATTTGTGTGAATTTATTCATCATTGTCTTTCATCTATGAACTATCTGTTTAATATTTTGTCTGTTTTAGTGAACTTTTTTTTCCTTATGGATGTTTAGGAGCTATTTACATCTTAAGGATAATAATTCTTTGTCTTATTATATATAACAAATATTTTTCTGTATTTTAACTTTTTGGATTTTTATTATTTTGACATTTTGTGTGTGTGCAGTCAAATATGCCAGTCTTTTTACAGGAATTGAACTTTTTTTTTCCCAAATAGATATTCATTTTTTTTCCATTGCTCTGAAAAGCACTAAATTCCTGGGTGATTTAATTACCATCACATTATATTTCCATTCATTTTTCTTTTCCCTAAATCTTATTTGCTAGCCTTTCATATGTTCTTCCAGATGTACATTAAAATTATCCTGTCAAGTTCAATATAAAATTTATTGAATTAATAGACAAATTTATTGCACATGTACAATTTTTTACAATAATGAGCTAGAATTTCTATCCCAGAATATGATATTTCTCCCCATTCATTCAGTTATTCCTTTATGTTATACAACTAGATATACATACATAAAATAGTTGTGCCACTTTCTTAATAGGTATAGTGCTATGAATTTTATAATTTCAATTGCTATTATAGAGGAGAAAGTTATAATTAAAACTTTTATTTTGATTCTAAATGATGTATAGAAAACTAATTTTTATTAATATGTGCATCCTATATTAGGCCATGTGACTGCACCCATCCTATATTATGCCATATAATAACAGCTTGTCAGGTATTTATCTTGTATTTTTGAGGCTTACAATTTTGTCACCTGGATAAAATAATCCTCTTTCTCTACATTATTTATAGCTATCCCTTATTTTTTTAAATTCATTTACATTGACTGGGACCTTGAGTAAAATATTAACATCAGTGATAGTGGGAATTCTTTTAGTCTTGACTTTTAAGCATGGTATTTGCTATACATTTCTGTAATTTGCCATTTCGAGTTAAAAAAAATTCTTTCTATTCAGAGCTCATTAAGATTTTTCTAGTTTTGTTTTATTTGCTTTCATAAGAATAGGCAAAGAAACTGTTCACCAATTCATTTTCAAAATTTATTGAAATCTGGTAAAATAAGGAGTTTTGTTATTCTAATCATGATTCCTTTTTTTCCTCACTAGGATATTGCCTTGCTGCAATATTTTTCTTTCATTACATAGTTGCATTCAATTTGCTAATATTTTATTTAGAAATTTTGTGTTTCTAAATTGGCTGATAGCTCCTTGACCCCCAATTCATGTTTAATTTTGTTATCAGGGTTACACAAACCATAAAACACAATTATTGAAATGGAAGGGCCCTAGAAATCAGATATTCAAACTGCTCCTCATTTTACTGATAGATAACCAAAGACAGAGAGGCAATTGGTTATATTAACAAAACTACTATCAGATACTGGATTGTGTGATTTAGGATTCAGAAAGTTTGGAAGACAGCTTGAGATGTAACATTCAAGAGAATATGTAATTCCCTAGTAATCATTTGTCCCCGTGAAATCCCTCCTGACTATACTTGCCTGTATGGGATTCACCTACCTCAAGCTTCCTATTGTACTAAGACACTGGTTTTATTCTGTTTCATGTGTCACTTAAATTGATCGTGCTTCTTAGATTTACTTCCAATGTTTTTGACTTCTTTGATCTCCCTGGCAGTTCGCAGCCTGCATAATAGATGCATAATCAATATTTGCTATTTGATGAAATTGTTTCCCTGCATCTTGTTATGCACTTTTATAGCACAACGCTATTAGTTAAATACTCTACAGAACTTATAATACAGGGTCGTTTCTTGCAACTAGCAGGAACAGAAGAGCAACACTTTCACCAGGAGAAAGAGAAAGGGCTGACTCATTTAGCCAGAGGTCAGTAGGCTGCCAACTTGGGGAGATCACAGACCCCTTCTGTGCTTCTCAGACTCAATCCCAGGCCGCTGAGCTGGGCTTTCTTGGAAGCAAAACATGTGTAACATTCTGTAGGAGAAACTAAAGCCCCTGGGTTTGTTCACAGGAGTTACTGAGTCTCTTTCCATCTGCCACACTCACCAGCATTTGGCAGCCAGCTTGAGCCCTTTGAAGAGTTATTTTACTTGATTAAAAATAAATAAATTAAAAGCTAAATTGGAAGCTATTCAGTTGCTCCCAATTTAATATCTTAAGTGAAAGTAAAACTTGAAAGAAGCTGCCCACCAAGCCTTTTTAAGCACAATGACCAAATCAGAAGAAAAAATGTGTTTCTTTTATTTGAATTGCAACTGTTTAAGCCTTTTTTAATATTGCAGATGAATTCCAAAGGGAAATTTCATTTTTCTATCTCATTTGTCCTGAATGTATGCTTCCATCTTCTCCTTCCAAACTCCATTTATCTTTCTCTCTTTTGGGAATGATACGTTCTGAAGCATACTAATTATTGCATTCTTGTATTTATTTGTTCACTGAACAGATATTATTGTTTAGCTACCATGTGCCAGGTACTAGGGACGAAGAACCCAATGATGAGCAAACAGAGATAAAGCAGGGGAGATGGATACTAATCAAATAATCTCTTATAAAGCAGGGGAAATGGATGCTCATCAAATAATCTCCACAGTGAATGTGTGAATGTGTAATGACAAATTGAGAAAAATGCTCTGAATGAAAAATCTGACTTGGTAGATGGAATTTTCAGGGAAATTCCACAGAATTACTTTCAGAGAGATGATGGATAGCAGTTGATCAAGTCAAAGTAGTGTTGGGGTGGCAGAGAAGGAGGAAAGCATTCCATGCTAGAAGGGGCGGCATGTGAAAAGGTCCTATGGAAAAGGAAGCTTTGGCATAGAAAGAAAAAGAAATATGGATGATGAGTCTTGGGCTGACCATATAGGACATTGTAGGGGAGGTGATATGGCAGGGAGATGTGATATGGGGTGATCAAATTTACATTTGAATACATCCATCAGCTGCAGTATGGTGAATATATTGTAGAGATGCATAGTGACTGGCAATAAAAACTGAAACTGGAGGCAAAAATTAAAACCAAAACTGATAGTAACCTTGACTTGAGTGGACAGGAAGAGAAGTAGAAGATTCAGGAGACATTTGAGAGGTGAAATCAAAAGGGCTGAATGGATATGTGAATGAGAGTGGGTACTATCCAGAAGACACCTAAATCTCTGCTTTGTATCGTAAGACACATGGTGCTACCTCATCTTCTACACTGTCCTCTGTCCACTATAGGCTACTTTTACTATCATTTTTCACCCAAACACTCTAAGAGTGATTATCATGACCTTCTAGGTGGCTTAATCAATGGATATTCTCAGGGATCATTTACTTGATCACTCAACATTTTGATATTTGATACCATCTTTTTGAAACCTATTTTTCTTGACTCGATGGCATCAGAAGGCATTACAACCTTTTCTATCTCTGGCCACTCATTGTAGGACACATAGCAGGATTATCTTCCTCTATCCACTCAATAAATATCAATGCCCTAGAAATCCTTCTAAAATTATTTTCTCTCTGGACAATTTCATCCAATTACTATTAAGCTAGTGACTTCCTAATTATTATCTCTAATATAGTCCCCACATACACATTTAGGTACCTCTTGATTATATCTACTTAGATATTCTCAGTGGCAACTCAAATTCAAATATCTGGCCCAACTTTTGATATTTCCCACCAACCTGATGAGCTTCCAATGTTCCTTGTATCAGTGATTTGGCCAGTGACTTTATAATCTTTATAGTTACTAATGTGTCTAGGGAGCATGGAATCCTCTTTTCCTTCTTCATGCCTCTTCATAAGACTTTGTGAACCTTTATTCCTTTCCTAAATTCAGAAAGAAAGCAATATCTACTTTGGGAATACCAAGTTAAAGATATCAACAACTAGATTGTTTCTGTGCTTACTCAAAGCCTGCCTGTATTCAGTTGTGTGTTTCCAATAGATTTGTCAGATCCTGATATTCCTAATGAACATATGCATAGTCTGATTGAAATCACTACAGGGCAATTCAGTATAAGGTATTTCTCTTCTGTAACCTAGAGTAAATTTGTATAACTTTATGCTCATAATGTAGATAATTAAGGTCTTTTTTGTTTCTTTTGGTGGAAGAGGTGGAGGAATTACACAGCTTCCAATGAACAAATTAAGTTGTACTAAGGACTCTAAAATATATAGTTAAATGATTTGTGTATTTTCCAATAGAATATAAATAATTTCTATTCATGATGATTTAGTTTCCAGATAGACAGCAATGAATTGTTATTATTAATGTTATTACTATTACTTACATGGACTGAATACTTACTATCTTCTGGGTACTTTTCTTGATGCAAAGCAAAATAATTGAGTAGGTCATTGTCTTTATCCATAAGAGAAATACCATCTAATCAATGTATAAATGAGTCTAAGGAAGAATGAAGTATATCCTATACTTTTGGGAGGGTGGAAGGTAGAGTAAGGGTTTTGATTCTGGGCATCTGAGAAAAGCTTATAGAGGAGACAAGATCTGAACCAGGCCTTGACAAATAGATATGAGTTTGAAAGAAGATATGGGGAATGTTTTCAGGCAGAATAAATAGCTTTTAAAAGGATAAACTCAAAAAGGGTAAATTATTTTTCAATAATTAGATGTTATTTTGTACCTAATATTAAAAATGTTCTAACAGACATTGAGGGGTTATAATTTTCTTTCTTTTTTTTTTTTTTTAAAGATTTATTTTTATTTATTTAATTCCCCTCCCCTCCCCCGGTTGTCTGTTTTCTGTGTCTTTTTGTTGCGTCTTGTTTCTTTGTCCGCTTCTGTTGTCGTCAGTGGCACTGGAAGTGTGGGCGGCGCCATTCCTGGGCAGGCTGCACTTTTTCTTTCGCGCTGGGCGGCTTTCCTCACGGGCGCACTCCTTGCGCGTGGGGCTCCCGCACGCGGGGGACACCCCTGTGTAGCAGGGCACTCCTTGCGCGCATCAGCACTGCGCATGGGCCAGCTTCACACGAGTCAAGGAGGCCCGGGGTTTGAACCGCGGACCTCCCATGTGGTAGACGGACGCCCTAACCACTGGGCCAAAGTCTGTTTCCCTGAGGGGTTATAATTTTCAAAGGAAGACAAATATAAAAGCATTTATCTAAATGTTCAAGAACTGAAATGAACATCTCCTTCATTGTATTTGTCTCTGACATTAAGACAGTTAGATTGCCTAAATCCAAAGGCAAAATTTGAAGAGAACACTTCTTCCACTGAAATGATTATGATTCTTCATTACCAGCATAACTTTACCTGGCAAACTTTACCTACCTCTCAGCAACATGGCAATGTATCCCTGTCTGAATATTTTTGCTTGCTTGTTATTCGTGATTAGTAGGTGAGATATATCATCATCAGTGACTTTAAGAATGTGATGTAATCTTATGCAAAAATGAAAGAACACTGTGTCCTGGCCATTTCTTTTTAATAAACCTATGAATTTACCTCAGTGCCTTTGGTCCCATTTATTTAGAATAGTTTAGACTCTGCTTTTCTTGTATTTGGTTGAAGACATAACACCGTATCATTAAAAAGTTTGGTCTGTCATGTCAATGCAGGATCCTTTGTCAGTTCTTTAATTCAGAGTAGTTTAAGGGCACATGGGAATCCCTAGATAATTATCTCCCTGTTAAGCTTTTTTTTTTTTCTTTTTTTAAGACTTTGTTTCCTTACCGGTACAAGATTAGAGGATTGAGATAAGGGCCTACAAACTAGTGACCTATGATTTAAAGTGAGCCAACAAAAACTTGTTCAAGACAGTGATTTCTTCCTTTCATTCTGTCTAATTTTAATGCCTTTCCCTAGGGCATATACACATTTGCCTTGAGACTTGCCAACCTACCCAATGATGAGGTCCATCTAGATCTACGTTTGTATGACCTTCATGGCACCTGAAAGCATTTGACTTTGTGGTTTGGTGTTGGCCAAGCTGTTAAATCTCTTTGGGTTCAAAGGCTTTAATTCCTCAAAACATATAAAGGAAGGCATACTTTTTTGTCCCCCGTTAGTACATATGGTGATTAGCTGGAAAGAAATTCATATGTGGTGCGGGCTACCAGGTACCAAACCCTCTCCATGCATTATCTCATCTAATCCTTAGAGCAACCCAGTGAGGTAGGTATTATCATACCCATTTTAAAGGTGATCAAACAGGCTCAAAGAACTTAATATCTTGACCAGGTTCAGAAACCTTACTAATTGTTTTTTTTTAAAGGTTTATTTTATTTATCTATTTCTCCCCATTCCCTCAATGCTTGCATTTGCTGTGTCTGTTTGTTGTGTGCTCATCTTCTTTTATTAGGAGGCATGAGGAACCAAACCTGGGACCTTCCATGTGGGGAGAAGGAGCCTAATCGCTTGAGCCACCACTGCTCCCTAATTATATTAATCAGGTTCAAAGCCAGGTCTGTTTGGCTCTCCCTTTTCCCTTAGTGGTCAGACACTTTTCACAAAGATCTCTTGAATGATCAAACTTTACACAGACTTTTTTTAAAAATTATCTCTCTCTTTGATTTTTACTTTTTTTTTAAATTTTATTTTATTTATTCATTTTTTAAAAAAACATTACATTCAAAAAATATGAGGTCCCCATTCACCCCCACCGCCCCCACCCCACCATTCCCCCCATAGTAACACTCTCCCCCATCATCATGGCACATCTATTGCATCTGGCGAGTACATCTCTGGGCATCGCTGCACCCCATGGCCTTACACAGACTTTTGAAACATCTTCAAAATTATGTATACAAAGGATGTCAGATATCCAAATATCTCAAAACATTTAACAACAAGGTTTGCTTGCGTGCTGCTTTCTCTGACCAGTAGGGGAATTTCTTTCATCCTGAGCTTGGGAACATATTTTATTGCCTAAAAGCCACACATAATTTAGGGATAATTATTTCTAGGAGAAATTTGACTTTCGTTTACACACTGATGTAATTTTAGAAAATGTGTCACAAATCCACTCAAGCTAAAGTTGTGAAGAGATTTTATTTCTATCACTTTACTTTACTATTTTGACATTGACTATGAGCTGTCTAATAAAATCAACCTTGTTTGTACAATATATCACTAAAACAAATCATGTTATAATATGTAAATAGTACTTGATTACCTAGAAATTTAACCTGGCATAGAGCAATTTTGACAAGAAGTTCAGGTATATAGAGGGACTGAATTAATGGAGACAGAAAGAGACTTCGATAATCTTTAATTGAGTAGGGAAATTTTAGTTGTGTTTTATTTTCATTTGAAAGTTTTGTAAAAATTAAATTTGTTAATATAGACAGATGCTTCATATTACTAGTCAGTTGACAGGTTTTCAATAAATATGATGGCCAGCAATATCTAGAATAAGTATGCGTATTTTTAAAGGGGAATAAAAAAAAAAGAGGATACATTTTAAAATAAGTAAAAGAGTGCTACATGGTCACTTTTTTGTAATACTTAAACTTTTGATTAACTAGCATTCTTCTGATTTGACCAAAGCATTAAACTAATAATTTTTATTTTTTTATGTCTTTACATAAAACAAGCAATGGTCATATTTACAGGTAGATATTTTCTGCAAGTGCAGCACAAATATATCAGACTATTAAACTAATTCAACTACTGAGTTTCATTTTCTGTCAGTTTGGAAGGTGGGGAGAAGGGGACAGAAATTCCTGCCCTTTTCAAATAATTCACAAATGTGCTAATTATGTGTCAGATATGAAATATGAAGCATTGTGACCTTCAAACTAACAAAAGACCTTTTCAAGTAAGCCATTTCTATGTATATTAACAAAATGAATCATGCCCTTCCAAAGTTAAATAATATATGGCTGTTGTTTCATTATATGTAAATGCAAACCAAGGAGTTGTTTCACTATTGGCATATTAAAGGTAATACTATAAGAAAACAAAGACTATAAATCTATTTAAGGAACATTTTGTGGTGCTCTTAAAATAGTGATCCGAAGACATGTTTGTTATTATCTTCCATTACATACAGCTAATATGCAGTTTCCCCATAACTGAATATATTTTGAATTTGAACAGTTAAAACTGATATGTTCAATTATGTAAAAACTGAGTCATTAGAAAAGTTAGAAAAATGATTTTAAGAAAAATAATAACTTGTAGCGACAAAGACATTTTATTTTGTAGATCAGAGAAAACATTGCCTGCCTTTGTGCTAAAAAACTTATCATGTTAGAGAATTCCATATTCTTCCTCATGGCTCTTTCATGGTATAAATGATATTTTGGTAAATTTTGGAGTTAGGGAATGGACATAACGGCAATTATTAAAAGAGTACCCATTCCATTGGAAGAAAGAGTAACCTTCAAAAGCAATAATATAGAGAGGAATTTGGATGTCAGTGAGGTTTGAATCATATCAACTCCTGGAATGTCAAATAGTACCCATAAAGCAATAAATATATTGCATTTATCCAGCTGCGTAGTATATTTGATGCTGAATAAAACATTAATAAAGACATAGTCTTGCTTAATGCAACTTAAGTATATATAATAGACCTCTGAGAAATAATGATAAATCAATTATAAACTTAAAATAAATCACAGTCTTATGAGATTCCAGGAACTTATTAGCATTCAATCCATAGATAAACATTTTTTTTCAGTTCCATAGACTAAGAGCTGGCTTTTTATTAATATTATGTGTCAGCTGTTGATAATAGAAGATTGTGTAGATTTTGCTGATTTCTTCACTAGTATTCTCTTTTATTTTAAACGATTCTCTAGGGCCCAAAATAGATTCTCTGAATACTTCTAAAAAATAGGTATCAGTGACATTTCTGAGAACACTGTTGTCACTGAGATTTTCAATGAATTTAAAACAAATGTTTTTGCATTTTCTTGAGATAATCTGAAATAATTTCCATTATTTTGGATTGTATTTAAGGTGGCAAATCTTGCTTGTTCCATGTCAACCAATGAAGACGGAATTAAAATTGTCAAAATGGCAGCCAATCACCTGGAAACCTTGTGTCCTCAGGTAAGATAACTAAATTACTGTCTTTATCATTAAAAATAATTGTAAAATTACATATAAATGCTGCATACTTTTATACACGTGGTCATATATTAAAATATTTATTTTTAAAACAAAGGGCAAAATTGTCCTAAGGTCACAGTTTATTCTTTATTAATTACCTGGTTCTTGTGTCTCATTCAAATAGTTCTGAGAGATTTGATGTTAGTTCTAATTGAACTTTGTTCTGGTATTCTGAAAAATTTCAAGAACTCTTAAAAATTAATACACTGAATCATGATAATTAAACAGTCTATCCATTAATCTATCTTGCTGATTCCTTTCATTTCTAGCTCAGGTGAAAAAGAAAAAGGAGCTTGTTCTATAAGACCTCTAAGAAAAGAAATATCCAGTCTCAATTGAAAATCCTAGAATATTATGGTTTTGGATGTTTTGTGAAAGTTTTTCTGGTGGTGAGATGCAAATACAGATAGCCAACCAGCTGAGAATGCATGAAAGGACACTTTGGTTAGATCAAAGCCCTGCAGGGGGAGATGGAGAATGAGGGCAGTAGAGGGGCCTGGACTTAACCTAACCTAGGCTCCTGTGAGGGTCCATGGAGATGGGGCCAAAGAAGCACACACAACATGGGAACCAGCCCTTGCCTTTATTTTGACCCAGAGAGGATAGTTGTAGTTTGTTTTATGCCTTTACAGTTATCGCTCAAAAGGATTTTAGAGATTAAATCCCTAGTTAAATCCCCTCATTCTATAGATGTGCTGAGGACTAGACAAACTTAATGTTATACTCGTATTTAATCTATAAATCAGTGGTTGTTTTAGGGAACAAAATCAAATGCTGATGAAAACTTAAATAAAAATGTGGACGGCCTCTAAGCAGGTATATAATTGTAGAACTCATTCTTCTGTTTTTTGTTGTTGTTTTTTTTTCCTTGGGAATACTTGATAGGAACATTTTTTGACAAGAGATAATAAATGATAGGATGGGATAGGATGGGATAGGATAGGATAGGATACGATAGGATAGGATACGATAGGATAGGATAGGATAGGATAGGATAGGATAGGATAGGATAGGATAGGATAGGATAGGATAGGATATTTTACCAGCAAGAAATAATGAAAACTTGGAGAGTTAGATTAGAAACCACGTTTCATCTTAACTGATCACTGAACCTTTCACCAAACATGAGAATGTAAACAAGAGTTTAAGATTCATTTCCTTTTGGACAAGATAGCTTTCCTTGTTCACATGGTTAGTGTTCATACAGTATTGGTGATTCTCCTGAAAGTCTGGCAGTAGAGGGAAATAATAGATTTTACTAAAAGATCATACCAGAATTGCATGAGAGGAAGAGTTAGTTTGAAATCAAAGCCATGGTTTGTCCAACTGATTTATTTTTATTCATTATTTATTTTGAAATTTCAAATGATATGAAAAGAATTATTTTTCCTTTTATTGAAAGAGGGCATGAGTTTGAAAAATGTCAAGAAATGCTGTTGTCAATAATTCAGAGGTTTCTTAAAATCCATAAGACAACATATTTTTAGGAAATTATTTCTAGATGACTAGTTGTCTAAAACCAATGTATGAGGATACACATAAGATAATCTTAAACAACTTAGAAGAAGTAAGAAATAATTTGGCTCACTTCTTCCTAATAAAGAACAAAAATGTTGTAAGGATGTGAAAGGATGTAAAATATAAAATTGATCGGTATCTGCAAGTCTCTGGGCATTTGCCGAGGTTCTTTTTTTTTAGTAAAAGTAGAGCTTATGTTAAATTCTGTATTTGCCTTGTTGACAATTTCATTTCTATGAGTTTTGAGGAAACAGTAACTGAAACTGCTTCTTTGGACTAAATGGTGATTAACAAAGAGGAACCTTCTGAAGAAGAATCTATAGGGCATGCAACTGAGATCTCACGAGTTAATGTCAATTTTCTGTGAGAGCCCATGAGGCACAGAATACTAGAGCATATTCTCTGAAGTTGTTGAGTCAAGTATATTCTCATTAATGGTGAAAAAGTTGTCATTTTTCCATATCATAGACTACACTTGATCCTGTCTTTTTAAAATTCCTTTTCAGTCTGAAGTGTGATAAATCATATCTCATTGGTTTTAATTTGCATGTCTCTGATTACTAGTGAGAACATATTTTTTTCAAATGTTTATTGGCTATTTGACTTTCTAATTCTGTGAATTTTATATAGCCTTTGCTGATTTTTAATTGTTTTTTTTTAATTGATTTGCTTGAGTTTGCTAAAAATATGTTTTCTTGCCTTTGGTCTTTCTTTTAACTTTTAAGATAATACTTTTAATCATATAAGATTTAAAAATTTTTATGTAAATAAATGATTTATTTCTTTTTCTTTTCTTCAAATATATATTGAGCACCTACAATGGCCCTTGATTTGTTGTTTTGTGCCTTATGAAATTCTATGTAGAAACAATTTCATATAGTTGCCACATTACCTTCTAAAAATATTGATGTATTGTTATTCAACATTTACAATTTTATTTTATCTGAATTCATTTTTATGTATAAACTGAAGTAAGGATGAAAAAAAACAGGGCTGTTAAGCCACCATCATGTTTAATAGGTGATCTTTCCTCATTAATTTGAATGCTACCATTGTTTCTTACATACCCACACACACAAAAACCCACATGCTTTTGAAATGTTTACATTGTTTTGTATGTATTTGTGTACATATATATTTATATACATATATGATACCTGCATATTACATGTTTATAATTTTTACCATTGTTCTATATGTAATATAAATTTGATAAACAGATCAACACACTTTTCAAAATATACAAGTTTCTGGATTCTATTCTATCCCATTAGTCTGTTTCTTTATCCCTGTTACAATATTAAAGTGTCTTAATTATGATCTTCTACTACATCTGGACATATTCGAGGCAATTTGGTTTGACTTTTTTTTCCCCTTCTAATTATTGATGTTATTCTTGACTTTTTGATAATTCATTTAACTTGCAGTGTCAACTACTGAAGTGCCATGAAAACACATTGACATTTTGATTGAAAATTTTTAAAATTTTAGATTATTTTACAGAGCAATGAACGCTGTAAGGTATTGAATCTTTCTCTTGAAAAACATATTATGGGAAGCTGATGTAGCTTAAGTGGTTGAGCACCTGCTTCCCCTGTACGAGGTCCTGGCACTTCCTAAAAACAAACAAAGAAAAACGGCTCTCATTGAGAAGTGGACATAGCTCAGTGGTTGGGTGTCTGCTTCCATGTACGAGATCCTGGGTTCAATCTCTGGTACCTCCTAAAAAAAAGACCAAAAAAACCCCACATTTTGTGTATCTCCAAAATCAGATTTTAAAATGTTTCTCAAAATCTCTTTAGTTTTTTTTTCCCCCCTCTATAAAAATTGTATACATATTTTGACAAATTAATTCCAAGGTAACTTACAGTTTGTGTTACTATTGAAATATAAATTTCTCTTCATATTTTCCTTTTTAAAAAATGTTTACTCATTAATAACACTCCAGAGTTGTGTATATTGATCTGTTATGCATAGTTTTTACTTATTTATTAATTCTAATAGGTTGGGCATCTTTTATTTTCTATGTGAAAAATAATCTTTTCAAAGAAAAAGGAAAAACATACTTAATTTTTAAAAATCTATTTGGGTTATTCAGCACCGTTATTTCATTGCTAAAAGATAATGATATCTGACATCCTTGTTTTATTCTGACTTTAACTGAAATAATTTCAAAATTTCACTATTCAATTGCTGTGGAGAGCTTTGATAGAAACACATTAATAAACTGAGTACATTTTCTTCTATTCCTAGTATGCTAAGAGTTTTTATCTTGAATGAGCATTGCCTTTCACAGCACACCTTTTCTCCATCTGTTGAGATGATGCTATCACTTTTTTCTTTCATCTGTTAAAGTGGCAATTTATTTTTGCAGTTCTGGAATGAGACTTCCTAGTTCACGGTATTTTTGTTTTGCTTTTGCTTTTTTTAAAAAATATGTTGTAGTTCGGCTTGCTCTATAACCTCTTCCAATCTGGTTTACCTTATCAATTAATTATTCTTATTGAGACCACTAAAGATCTCCTTTTCCAAATACTACAAGGACACCATATTATTGATCTCCTAGCAGCATTTAAGTCTATTAATTGCTTTCTCCTTATTTATATACTCTCTTCCTTTAACTTCTACAACAATTCCCTTTCCTGGTTTTCCTTCTACATACCAGCAGCTTCTTCTCAGTCAGCTTTTTTGGTTTCTTCTTTTATTAATCTGACTTCAAAATATTTAAGTACCTTGGGATTTGGTCATAGTTCTTTTTCATCTTCTCTATCTGTGCTGCCTTTATTATTTATTTCAAAAAATCCCAAGGTTTTATATACCTTTACATTCCAGTGACTTCCCAGTTTTTCTCTCTCCACAAAAAGCATGCTTAAATATTTAATTTTAAACTTGACATCTCCACATTGATTACTAGAAGCACCTAAAACTTAAGGTAGCAAAATGGAATTCTTAATTCCTCCACCTTCACCTCATCCTGCTTCTCCTTTAGTCTTCCCAATTTTAATTAATGGCATACTCATTCACTCAGTTGCTTTCACCAAAAACCTGGCATTTTTCTTCAATTCATTCAGTAAGTTTTTAATGAACATCTGCTATTTCTAGGCACTATTTTATGTATCCGGGAAAAATTAGAAAAAAAACACAAGGCAAAACTATCTGCTGCTGCAGAGCTTTATATTCTAATAATATCTGATGACTGTTTTTTGTATTTAATCCACTAGCAAGTCAGTTACACCCAAAATATCTATATTGAATTTGTATACTTCTTTCCATCTTATCTCTCAGTATCTTAGCCTATGCTAAGATCGCTGTCTTGAACTACAGAAATGTCATCCTATATGCCTTCCATGCCTACATTCATACCCTACTAATCTACAAGCCCATATGAACCAGAGTAAATGTTGAAAGATGCTTTCCAAAACAGCTGCTTTCCTTAGCTTTTTATAGTAAAGTATTTTGCTGTTTAATCAAGTCTACATGTACATCCTATTGCCTAACTTCTAAACCCAACCCGTATTATTTTCCCTTTCACTCACTAGATATGTACACATTTACCTTCTTTTCCTAAAGCACAATAATTATTGTCTTCCAACCTAAGGGACTTTGCACTTGGTAATTTCCCAGTGCTCTTTTCCCATATAGGTATATGGATAACTTCTTTTTATAATTAATGAGTTCTCAGCTCAAATAACATCTCTTCAGAGATGTTCAGAGATCAACCTCCGTAAATCATACCTTCTCCCAGGTTATGTTCTATTATGGCACCATATTTATTTAGAGCATGTATCAAAACCTGGAACTATATTTTAGATTAATTTATGTATATGGTTTTGTATATTTCCACATGTTTGTATATTTCCACATTCAAACATAAAATTCATTAAGGCATTGATTTGGTCTTCCTTATTCACTAGTTATTGTCACTATTTAAATCATTCTACATTCACAGAATTCATTAAGGCTTTTGGCAGCATATTTTGTGATACTTTTAACATGACACCTCTTCTTTTTGACAATATAATAAATATGACATTATAATTAGTTCGACTAGTAAATGATGAATAAATCATTGAATGGTTGATTAAGGAATAGATGCCAACAAAGTATGAAACCTTTACCTGTGAGCTAAAGAGATATGCCCTAGGCCTAGTCCATGGCAGTGCTTCACTAGTGATTTTTTTAAAAGATTTATTTATTTATTTTTAAAATTTATTTTGTATTTTTTATTTCTCTCTCCTTCTCACCTGTTGTCTGCTCTCTGTGTCCATTCACTGTGTGTTCTTCTGTGTCTGCTTGCATTCTTGTCAGCAGCACTGGGAATCTATGTCTCTTTTTGTTGCGTCATCTTGCTGCGTCAGTTCTCCGTGTATGCAGCACCACTCCTGGGCAGGCTGCACTTTTCTTGTGTGGGGCAGCATTCCTTGTGGGGGCGTACTCCTTGCTGTGTGGGGATCCCTTTGCAGGGGACACCCCTGCATGGCACGGCACTCCTTGCACGCATGAGCACTGTGCGTGGGCCAGCTCACCACACGGGTCATACCTCCCATATGTAGGTGGATACTCTATCAGTTGAGCCAAATCCGCTTCCCCTTTACTAGTGATTTTCATAATATTGTAGACTAATACTTTGCAAAATTTTCCAGTTAAAAATAAGAAGATAAATTAAATACATTTGCTTAAAGAATCAGGTGCCAAAGAATCTGGGGATTTTAGAATATGGACTAAATCTAACTAGACAAATATGATATAATAAGTATAGATATAAATGATATGTATTGGGCACCAAAAAGCCAATTGCAAAGATATGGGTCAGAAGAGATGTGAGTTACCAAAAATATACCCTCCTAAGGGATGGAGGCATAAGTTGATATGAATCTCATTTGAATCAATAAACCAGTAGAGGTGTCAGCAAAGCCAATATGTTTTCATCAAGGAATAAGTTTAAACCAGTAATAATAATCTTTCTCTGTACTACTTCAAAATGATTTTTTAAACTTTGTATGATGTGCTTAGACATTCTGCCCTGAAATGCAAATCAGTACGTCAATAGTGCAGCACAGGTTTGTGTGTTTGTGTGTGTGTGCATACATGTGTGTATTTAAATTCCAATTTGGCAATATCTATTGAAATACAACATACCTACACCTTAGATTCACTAATTCAACTTCCAGAAATTTACGGTAATGATATACTTATGCATGTGCACAAATGTCTGTGAGGAAGGTTTTTATGCAGCATTATCTGTAACACCAAAGGCTAGAATCAACCTAAATATTGGTCTTCAAAAGCATTAAGATGCTATTTAAAGTAATTAGTTGACTCTGTATATGTTCCTGGTGTGGCAGATAGCCAAGAGGAGTGAAGGGGGAACTTTCAGATGTGTATGCATTTGATCCCACTGATGTGAAAAGAGATAAATGAAAAATGTGTTCATATATTCATAGAAAATTTCTCAAAATATCCTCATTAGAGTTTTAGTAGCAGTTATTTCTATGACGTGAAATCAGGGGAAAATGAATAGGGAAGAACGCTTTTCTTTTTAATTTTATTTCTTTGAGGATTTGATTTAACTATTAACTTCTAAATAAATCCTAACCAATTAAAAAATAAAATCCAAGACTGATTCTGGAATGAGTCAGGCTGAGAAACTAGTGGGTAAGGAGGAGCTGATAGGGTGATGCTTTATTTAGGTTTGTAAAATGCATTGGAATCCTAGGTTTAAATAAATTGAATTGCTTGGTTCTTAACTCTGCCTAAAGGACTACGTCTGGAATGCTTTGCCTAGTCACAGGTGTCACACTTTGAACACGAATTGTCACTTGGGTATTTATTTATCAGAGGATGTTTGAAATAGTGGCATGCCTTGAAACTATGACATGTTAAAAAGTCATAAAAGAATAGGGAATTTTTAGCCAGGAAAGATTGGAGATACATGATCACAGCCATCAAATCTTTAAAGGGCTGTGATAGGAAAAGCTTGTTGTGAAAGGCCTTGAGGGGCATGAGCAGAAGCTGGAAGGGTGAAAATTTAACTCAATTATAGAGAAGAATTTTCTAACAGAGCTATCCTGAGAGGAATTGGACTTTGTTGGGAAGGAGCAGTTTGAAATTTCTCAATACCACGGACAGTTAAATTCAATGTGTACGACCACGTGACTGAGCTATTCTGTGGAGGCCACAAGCTTTGGTTGAGAAGTTGGTCTAGAATCCTTTTAATGACCAACACTGTGATCCTTTAATGCCTTTTATGTAAGGGAGAAAAATGTGATCTGGGTGATGGCTTTGCTGGAGTTCTGTAGCTGTTTAAATTCAACCTGGTGAAAGAAAAAGGCTTTCTGCAGGACTGTAAACTTGTTCCATTTTAACATGTCTTGGAAGGATATGTAAAAAGTAAACATATTATATTTGTATTTGGCACAAACTGAGAGAAATAGGCAGAATTCAAGGTTCTAAATATGCTGATAATTTGGACTAATATTTGAAAACTCTGAAACAGAATTTAATAAGGGTAAATATAAAGTCAGGACCTTAGGTTAAATAGAATCTATTGCATAGGAGGATAGGAAAAACTTTGCTTATCAAAAGCACCTGAGGCATTGGGAGTTGAGAGGGACATTTGTTAGCTAATTCAATGAATTCCAAACACTGAAAGTGTTTTCATGGTCTCAGTGAAATTAGGTCGATGTAGTTAGCTTCTTTCATAAAGTAAAATTTATTCAATACTTTATTCTAAATTAATGTATCTACTACTCCTTTGATATTAGTGAGAATATTTGATTTATAAGTAAGGATGAAATAAAATCATAGTTATTCATATTTTTTATTCTTTATTGGCAAAATACATATTTATCAACCATTTATCAGTTTTTCCCTCTTGCCCTCTTCTTTTTAAAGTATTTGTGTCCTGAAAGATCCAGAAAATTGAAAGTGCTCTTTTAGGTGATTAAACTTTGTCAGTTGCATAGACTGGGAACTGTTTTACAACTTTAAAATGATTATGATGCTTAGGTTGTGAATTAGGAGAAAATTCCCAGTACATTTGACTCAAGGACGTACAACTCTAGAAAACCGTCCATGATTCCGGGCCCTGCTGTTTGAGAACTAGGTAGCACTGGAATGAGTTGCTGTGGTGACTATCACTCACCACTGGTAGTGTTTAAACAGAAGCCCAATAGGGACATGTGCCCTGTCAAAGATGGTAAAGAGAACATTTCATTATTAGGAGTTAGAGAGATTAGATTGTATTAACATTTCTTTCCATAAATATGATTCTTTAGGAAATAAAAAACACAGTGAAAATTTAAGTGGATATTTTTCCTATGATTAACATACTTCCATTCAATTAGGCAGACTCCCCTTGTGGGAGTGCTTAGATTTTCCAAAAGCAAGTCTTTAATCATTATGTAGTTTGAATCAGTATCTAGGATAGCTTTGCTTTTATCTTCTTCTTTTTAGCCCTCTCCTAAAATGGTATCCAGTGACCTGAAGGAATTAAAGCAGTTTCCAAAGGCATATAATTTATTTTCAGTGATGTGCTTGAACATAGACTATATTTTCGTAAGTTGTTTATTTGAAATCTATAATTACTTTATGAATGGGCTGTGTATTGTGTGTGTTGAGGAGTAGGAAGGAAAATCAAGGTTGCCTAATATTGCAGCTTGTAAAGCATAAAAGGACCAAACAAAATCTTATTGGGAGAGGGTATACACTGGAGATCCCCATATTCATATTTAAACATGAAAAATGAAGTTAGGGATTTTTAGTCTACTGATATATCTAGAGAATGATGCCTGGCACATGGTAGGTACTCAATACATATTTATTGAGCAAATGATTATGCCTGAATGACCTTTCATAGGATTACAGGCATTGGCAGGTATATCCCAAAAGCCAGCACTATTCCCCATCTTTCCTTGTTTTGGGGAGGTTGAGTTGAAACTCCCAATTTCTAACCAAAGTGATAAAAGGATCCAAAATAACACTTTGTCTTCTGAAGTCATGTGAAGTGACAGGCATTGTCTCCCTCTGCATGGACAGGATTGTTTTATTACAAAAGCAGTTTGCTCTGATTAAGTTACGATGTTTTACTCTAGTTAGTACAGCCTCAGTGAGGGCATTGGGCTATTGCTTTCAAATGAAAAAAAAATCCTTATTTGTATATAAACATATTTTTGTGTGTGTGTGATTGAGAAGCTGTCATATCTGTGAAATGAATTCTAAGTATCATGCTCTAGGGAAACAAATATGCTTTCTTTCATCTTGTATAGATGATGATGATAGATATTTTGTTTCTAACTAAATAATATAGGACTAAAATAATCAGTTTGAAATAACCATATTCTTTAAGAATCTCAGAGTGTACCTATGAGAATCACAATAAGCCTTCTATGATTATGTTTAATGTGTTTATTTTCTCTCTAGAGAATGGTACAAAATATTGTTTAAGAATTTAGAAATGAACCATGTAAGACTGGAAAAAGGCTAAAATGAGGTTTCCAAAAAGCTGATCATGGCTGAATGGTTCATCCACAGGACCTACTAGGAAAATTTCAGACTGGACGCCTAAGATCAATCCTTTCCCTGTGATGCTGTGATATTTATGTAGGTAGACAGAGCTTGAGTACAGCTATGAATATAGTATGGTCCAGGCCTGGAAACTGATTTTGTATCTTTATTTTATTATTGCTTCCTATCCTGTCCCAATTGCATACTCTGTCAATCCCTTCCATTTACCCCAAAGATCTTTTCATTCAACAAATATTTACTGAGCAGCTACTACTACTGGGAGCATCCAGGAAGCTAAGATGAGCCAGGATCAAGGAATGGGGTACCTACTTACTGGAGAATCTCTCAGGAATAAGAGTCCTAAGATCTGTTCAGCTGGGATGGGCTTTATCTAAGAAAAATTCAGGTGCTGTCTTCTGGAAGGAAAAACCTGACGTTGTGGAAGAGAAGTCATAGCCACCAAATTCAAGTGGGGGAATGGGTTCAAAATTAGGTAATAACTTAAAAGAAAATGGCCAAGACTAAGTACAATTTAATATGCAGGTGAATGCAACAGTTTTAGAATTAATCACAAACCAGAGAGGCTATACTGCAGCACTCATTTATGCTCGTGGTGTGTAGCATAAAGGATCTGTGCCACCCTGGGCAATATTCTAAGCTCAGAGGAAAACAAAGATGGGGCTCTGTTTGTGTTAAGTTTATGATAACTAGGGAAAATGTATTCACCAGGTAGAAATGCAGTGGTGTTAGAGAGACATAGGTCAAATGTCACGGGAGTTAGGGAAAGTTTCATGTCAATTATAGGATTCCAGGAGGGCTAACTGAAAACAACATTTGTTTTGTATCTTAAACAATAAGCAAGATTTAGACATTTGGGAAAATAAGAAAAGGATATTGTAGGCAGAGAAGATAGAAAAATATATAACAGAAACTGAAAAGAGTAATTGAGTTACTTTAAGCTACATTTTGTTTCTTAACTGGGTTACTCCTAGCATTTTTTAGGGTAGAATTCTTTGTTAAGTGTGACAGTCATAGCAGTGGAGCTCTGAGTGCCAGAAACCTCAGAAGCTAGGACACTGAATACACAGCAGCAGCCCCCTCCCCCAGCTCAGTCTTTGCGAAAAGCAAAAATGGCTCCACACATTTCCTAGTGCCTCCCTAGGAGGGTAATACTGTCCCATTTGAGAACTATTGGGCAGGCATAGACTGTGTACAAGGGAGAGGTGAGATACACAGTTGAAACATAGGTTGCAGCACTTACAGCCCAGTGAAAGAATTTGGATTTGGTTTACCAGAGAATGGGAAGTCATTATAGGTTGTGAGTAGGATCATGACATCACCACAATTGTGTTTCCAGGGGATTAATCTGGAAACCATATATCAACTAACTGGAAAAGGGAAGAAGCAGGACCAGTTAAGAAACTATTGAATATTAATGCAAGAGGCAGCATTTGAATAGGGGACATGAGAGTAGAAATTGATGATGATGTTGTAGAAGTTGAGAGAGGTTCAATTATTTGCATATAGAAAGGCCAGGACTCAGGAATGATTTTGAGAAGGAAAAATGGTTTACTGATGGCCGGCCGGACTCGGGAGCTTTCTGTTTCAAACCCGAGCCCCGAAACAAGAATTTTGAGTTCCTTTTATACAGAGAAAGGGCTAAATCGTTCTTTGTTTCAGTTCTCAATAGGCTTGAATTAGCATATATCTTCCACATCCTAGGTAAGCTTTTAGCATGGACTTCATACATTCTAGATAAGCTTTTAGCCCATTTGGTTTGCATTTTCCCTGAATATTTAAAGTTTATAGAGTTTGCATTGATAAACTGTTTCCTGGGACTGGAGTCGTTGCCATGGTTACCAAGGGCAGGGCAGCAGCCTCTCACCATCCCACAGCCACAAGTCAGGACAGACAGCTTAGGTTAAGGTTATCTCTGAAGAGACAAAGAGCCTCCCACCCATAGCCCAATCAATGAGACAAATTGTAAATGTCCTATGTAACTTGACCCACAATTGAAAACAAATTAGAGGATGGTGGAAATGGAGGCAAAGGTTGAATTTGAGGTTTTATCCTGATAACTGGGAGGATAGTTGTTCTACTAGGAGAAGTTGGAAATGAAATGGAGGATGAGTCATCTCAGGGCAAAAATCAATATATTTCAGATATATTGGGTTTGAGGTACTACCTGAACATCCAAGTTGTGATGTATAGCAAACAGCAAGTACAAGAACTTGAGATATCCGAATGAAACTTGGCTGCTAGGAAAAACCCTTTTAGAATAAAAATTATCATTTTAAGTGCTTCGGAGCCACTCAGAGAGTAATGCTGGTTGGAACCATCAACATGGAACAAGATTAGAAAGAGCAAGAGAAAATGAAAGGCTCAGTGGCAGAACTCCAAGAAAACTGTATTGGAAGAAGAGGAACCTGAAAAAGAACAATCATGAAAGTAGGAGGAAAGTCGGGAAAGTGTCACTTGGCAGAAGCCTAGCAAATAGAACATTTCTTGGAGTGTGGTGAGTAATGTCAGATTCCAGAGAGGTCCAGCAGGATGAATACTGATAAGTTTCTGTTGGATTTGGCAATTAGGTGTAACTAGTATCTTAACAAAAGAGGTTACAGTGGAATTGTGAGAAAGGAAGAGTGGTCAGGGGCCAGAAGATATTTACTAGCTTTGTTTCCTAGAAATTAAAAAGTAAACCTTATTGTGGAAAAGAAAAACACTGGAAGCCCCATCTTAAAGACTTTTACCAGAGTCCTCCGATACCTTCTACTTCCAGTTAATTTCCCAATATTGCTTTTCATCTCCAAAATCTATGTAGTTCATTAGGTTTTTAAACAATTCTAGCAGTGTTCACTTAGGCTATATTCTTATTCATTGAGCTCAGGCTCATGAAACTAAATATTATTATAAGCTACCACAGATTTTTAACAAGTAAATGGATCAGATATTCTGAACTCTCAACTGATTAACACTTAAATGAGTTTTAAATAATAGACAAAATAGACTCCCCGCTGCCAGATGGCTCCCTCATCTGCCCGTTTTTGCTCGTTCATTGTGCTCATTGTCTGCTCCTTGTTTTTTGCTAGTTGTCTGTTTGCTTGTCTCTTTGTTATTTTTCTCTTTAGGAGACACTGGGAACCAAACTTGGGACCACCCAAGTGGGAGGTAGGGGCTCAACTGCTTGAGCCACATCTTCTACAAACAGGTTTTTCAAAACAACTTTAGAACTTAAATGCTACTATGCTATTCATAAGGTAATGTTAGTGCTGAAAGTGTTTGGTTGGTTACGCTATTATTATTATTATTTTTTAATATAATAAGCTTTATTTTTAAAGAGGTTTTAGATGACAGAAAAGTTACATTGCAAGTATAATAGATTCCCATATACCCCATCCTTTCCCTAGCACATCTTCCCCAATTAATAACATCTTACAGTTATATGGTACATTTGTAACAAGTGATAAACAAATATTGGAGCATTGCTACTAACCAAGGTCTATAGTTACATTACTTAATTCCAATGCCCTAAGAATGCCCTATGTTCCTCCTATTATTCCTTTCTCCTCCCTTCAGAACCTTTGGTAATGGCTATATTTATATCAGTGTTACATGTTTTTCCATTACTACAGTATTAATAACTTTACTGTGTCCATGGTAGCATTCCTCCCTTATGTTTGTTCATTCTTCCACCTTGAGGATTTGGGGATGGTGATACCCCCTCTGCCTCAGATTGAAAGGGGGCTTAGATCATATGCAGATGGAAGGAATTGTTTTGTTTGCAGTTGTAGATAGTCTCTGTTTTTTGGGTTAGGGGTTGTCTATCATCATCATTTTGTTTGTTGTCCTGGGTGAGTTCAGTCATCTGGATGGTAGATGCTGGCTGCAACTCTTCTGAGTTTCAGGGCTCAACCAGCATATGATAGCCAGGAGATTTATGTATCTGGTACATATGTTTTATGGGTATAGTGCTAGTTATAGGCTCAAATAAGGGGTAGAAGAATTATTTGCAGGGAAGTTAATAATTAGTCTAACTGCAACATTGGGGAAATAGGTTGTCATATATTTCAAGGTAAGGTCCACTGACAGGGTGCTGATTTCAAGAGATTGTCTACCTGGCCTATAGTATCTCGAAGGCTCTAGAGTACTCAGTAGCACTCCTGTTTGAGGCTTTGTTCACACACATTATTTTTGAATGCATGAAATGAGAATGCCTGGGACTGGTTCTCCAAAGAACTTTGCCTTAAGGGTTAATATAGAAACTACTTATGACCATATGTCCTGAAAATTTCTATACTCCATTATGACAGACTCTGTGACCAAAGTATCTTATACCAATCTAAGAAACCGTTCATTCCCTTCCTTGTGCTATGACCAAAATTCCAAATTATAGTCCTATAACTGAAAGACTCCAGGCTCTCATTTTGCATTGTAGTGGACAACACAACTGGTTAATGGACTGACCTCTATATTTGAATTTAGATTCAGAGGGATTTTATACATTTTCATCAAAAAGAGAGTTTTCCAATTCCAAATCCATGCTGAGCCAGAAGTTCAGGACTGGCAGATGATTCCAGAGTTTTGGAATATAAGCTGGTTAGGGCAATATCCTGGGCATGTCAATTTTAAAAGATGAATGAAATAGACTTAAGAATAAATGTGAAGGCATCTTTCATATGTAGGCCAACTATAATTAGTTTCCATTCTGTAATTTCTATTCTTTAGACTTCCTTTGCTGATAACATTGTAAACAATAAAATACTGTCATTTTGGGACACCTGTGGAGAATGGGACAAGGATAACTAGGAACAACTGAAGCAGACATGCCATTGTCACGTTTGCTCAGTATAGAAGGCAGTGCAAAACCCAGATCAAGGAGAGAGAAACAAAACACGTTGAGATCCAAAAGCTGTATGATCTTTGTTCTAGAGGATAGAATGACCTATGTTTGGGAAATTTATGGAAGTCAAAATATTGTTCCTAGTAAGTAGCAAGTTATCAATGTATTGCATGGCTTATACTTTTAAAAGTAAATTTAATTTCTGTTTTGTTCTACTTTTTTAGAAATAATAATCACTGTACTGATTTCATGATAAAATTTCATTTTTCACCTAATGGATGAGAATATGAGTTACCTATCTCACAAAATAAACATACATTTTAAAACTGCGCTAAAGCCCTTAATCTGAATAAGAATTTTCATACAGCCTCTAAATACATACTTAACTTCTATGCAAGTTAACTGTGTACATTTATGTTAACAGAGTTCACCAAGGAAGATGCCTCCCTCGTGTATCTGCAATATGGCAGATGCTTTCCTATGGTATCATATTTCATTCTTGCAACAGTCTTGTGACATAAAAACTATCAGACTCTTTTTTTTTTTTTTTGTATAAGGAACAAGAAATTCATAGATGTTAAGCCAGTCTCTCAAGGCCAAGGAGCGAAAAAAAAATGCTTTAGGATTTGACTATTAACATTTTTCTAAATTTTAGAAGAATTATTTCATCATTTAGAACTTTTCTTATTCATGCTTTCACCAAAGAATAGACTTTTATTTTTGTTATAAAGGAAACAATAACAAAGATCTCCCAGGAACCTTTCTTTTCAATACAGGGTTGTCTTGCTTTTGACTATCATGGATTTGTGGTTTGTTATTTCAGAATTTTAGACCTGGTGCCTTTACAAAGGAAGGCAATATGACTTGACATATATGTATCATTTTATGATTGAAATAGGCTTTTGGAATTTCTTTATGCTCATTAAGGTGCAATACCAGAAAGGTTGAGTGATTTTCATGGGTTTAAACAGCAAACTGGGGAAGAGATTGGGATATAACTCTTTCCCTCTAAAAATGGCTCAGTTAAGTTCCTTAGCAGGAACTCCCTGGGGCATAAAATGGTGGATGAAGATGTAAACTATGTCTTCAATTTTAAAAGATTTCCAATCTGTCATTGCTACCATTACATTAATTTAGATCTTCATTCCTTCTTTCCTACTACCATTATTGACCTCCAAGCAGTCCTGTCTCACTTATCTGCCTAAAAGAATGACCCGGACATAAGGTTGTCTAATTGCTACTATTGCTTCCTGCATGAATTCCAGTCTCCTTTCCATGTTTTAAAACTCAGCACTAATTACTGGGTATTTCCCATCCTTCACCAACATGTCTCTGTCCTTTTGTGTTTTGAATTACTCGTACTTGATTCCTATGTCTAAGTTTTTGCTCAACACTGTGAAGACCCGACCTGCATTTATTTGATTTCATTTTTCTTGATCGTTCGTATTTATTCTATCTGTCCTACACTTTTGAACTCAAGAACACAATTCACCAAAATGTATTTGAAAGGTTTCATTATATCTTTATGGCCAAGATAGAAAAATGGAGACTGTTTGCTAGGGTAATTAGGGAAAACTGCAGCAGATTAACACAAGGGGTTTCAATGAGAAGATCAATTTTATCCTTCTCAAACATTTTTCTGAAGAAAGGAAAAGCGTTAACATTTATTGAACATAGGCATTTTCCTTACATTATCTCATTTGTATTTGCACAGTAACTCTATGCACGGGTATTAGTGTATGAGCCCCTGGAAGATGAAGACTCAGAAATATAATTTATTAAATATGGGGTTAACATAAATCTGGTAGATAAAATTACATTAAAGATGGTCAAATAATGAGTTACCATACCTTCCTAAGGAGTAAAAAATCACCAAGTAAATTTATTATCAATAACTATAAGATCTATATTCAAATTAAATTAATCATTCCTGTTTATAACTACTTGCAGAACTTTGATGGCTGCAGCTGATGGAAGAAAGCAAATAGAAATCTGTAAAACTCAATATCAGCTGATAGGGTGAGGAAGGTACTAATAAAATTAAGACAATTATAGACATTGTCCAGAACAAGGAAACTGCTTTTTTTCCTGTGTCTTCTCAATAGCCAAATCTCATTTAGAGTATTGTGCCATTTCTGGATATTCTATTTAAGAGTAGTTTTTGTTCTTTTTTTAAATATGCATGCCTAATATGCATGCCTAATATATCTATATTTATTATAAATTATATAAATGTATCATTATACTTATATAAAATGTAGACTGTAAGATATGTAAACTAGAAATCAGAAAAACATGAAATTAGGTAAACATTTAAACATTTCATTAACAGCACAGAACACTTTTTCACTAAAATACTATAAATCATAATATTTTTATTGTAAGCAACATGAATAAATAAGCTCCATGTATTTGAATATGGACTGAGATAGGGTTTAAAGGTCTGATTTAAGTACAGTTTATTTTATGATTATTAAATTGAAAATTAGTACCCCTTCAATTGTCTTTGTAGACATGTCTCTCTGGGCATAATATTTTTTTCTTTTTTCCTTTATTTTTAATGGAGCATTAGATTACATTACTGTTACATCAAAAATATAGGAGATTCACATACAAATCACCCCTTCCCCCTGCCACACTTTCCCCCATTAACAACATCTTTCATTAATGTGGTACATTTGTTACAAATGATGAACACATGTTGAAGCATTGCTACTAAGCATGGTCTATAGTTTACATTACGGTTTATACTTCACACTGCACAATTTTATAGGTTTTGACAAAATGTATAACAGTTTATATAATTCAGAACAACTCCAATGTCCCAAAACTGTCCCATGCTATACCTATTCTTCCTTCTCCCTCCCATCAAATTCTCTGGTGACCACTGTCTTTATATCAATGTTAAAAATTCTTCATTACTAGAATAATAAATCTACTTTAGTCCATATTTGCAATCTCCCCTTATTTTTGTTTGTTCCTCAATCTTAAGGATTTGAGGATGGGGCTGATTGGGAGATTGAGATGGGGCTTAGATCCCATGTGGCAGATGGATAGAATTGTCTTGCTTGCAGTTGTAGATATTCTCTGATTTTTGGAATAGACCTTGTCCATCATCATTCTTTTGTTAGTTGTCCTGAGTGAGTTCAGTGAACTGGAGAGCAGGTGCTGGCTGCAACTTTGCTGAGGTTCAGGGGTCAACCAACATATTATGAACAGTTGGAAAATTTAAGTCTCTGGAACATATATTTAATGGGTATAGTGCTAATAATAGGTTCCAATAAATGAGCAGAAAAACCATGTGTAGGAAAAATATAAATGTGTTTAACTCTGGTATATCGGGAAAATAGGTTATCATATATTCCAAGGTAAGGCCCACCAATGTGCTGATTTCCTGGGGTTGTCTGTCCTGCCAACAGTGCCTAGATGTCTCTAAAGCCCCCAGGAGCTTCCCTGCTTGAAGAGTATTTTTGATGAACTGTAGAGCATAAATGATGAATACCAGGATGGAATCTTTATCATGGTTGATACAATAAAGACAATTTGGCCTAGAAAAGAGGATACTGAATGAGGAAATTTTGTTGAAATTTTGCCATATAGAGCATATGAGAACTGATGTTGGACAGGTGGATGGAAATTAAAGAAGGATAGGTTTTAGCTCAATGTAAAGAGAAACTATCCTCAGAGTCAGAGCAGCCCAAAAGTGGAATGGGCTACCTCAAGAAACAAGAGAGATTTCATTATTGACTGTGATAAAGCAAATTAGTTTCTATTTTTAAAGATTCTGAGATTTTATTATTTCTCTTATTTTGATTTCAGCTTCCTCTTTATTCAAAATGGTCTTTCCCCCCTTCTGACACATAATTGTAATTGTACTGATGGACCATATTTAATAAGTAAAGTACTTAATTATTCTTTCTCCCATGTACATTGATCTTATTCTCCAAAACTCCTCCTTCTGACAATCCCCAAGGCAAAAACCCAAAAACAATAAAAAACATTATGTTTTATATCTCACAAAGTGCCTGCTCTGAGCAAGTAACTGGGGTCTGATAAACAACTGTTGACCAACTGGTAATTTTCCAATCTTCTGTGGCTACTCTCCTTTGTAAGGGCAATTATAAACATTTCAAGAAGTCAACTGAAGTTCTTAAAATGATACAGACGATGTTCTATTCTTTCATGCTCCAGTAGCAATCATACTGCAGAAACCACTGCCAGCAAAATAGGGCAAAATTGTTGTTTTGATTTTCTTAATAAGGAAAGACAGGAAAATAATTCTTATTTAAACCCACTCCTACTCAGTTATAAACTGTATTTTTATTCTGCTTGGAGAACTAAGTCCCTGTGTTTGCAGCTCCCACAAACACTTTAAGTGCATCAAGTATATTAGCAAAGCCATCTCTCTTTTTATATTTACACATACATAGGTCATTTATCTCCTTTTCTCCATTAATAAAACGTACCACCAGTTAATGGTATATTTTATGGCCTTTATAATTATTATTCCTTAAAACTGCCTTTCCCCAATTTAGAAATAATATCCTTAAATCAGCAGTTCAAAACCTTCACTATTATTTACTCATAACTTAAGCTTTTGAAGATTTTTTCCTTCATAAAATTTACTTCTTTCAGTTTTTCACTGCGTACCTTAAGAAGAAAGTAACTCATTTTTTCCTATTTTATTGTAAACATAAAAGGACACAGGGAAACCCTTATTGTGGGAATTACAAAATCAACATGTGTAGCACAGAACACTAAGCCCACCTGTTTTATTCCCATTGAAATGTGTGGGATGGCTCCTCTTTTAATCTGATTAACAATATTTTTGACCTAAGTGTTCTCATCTAAAGGCAAAAACAGTGAAAACAAATGATGAGTCAAAGCAATGACAAAAATATGTTTTAAAACAGATTAAACAGCTGCAACTATTTCTATTAATAATAACACATCTGGACTTCAGTGCAATTTCAACAGGGATGTTAATTAAAAGTGCCTATTCTCACCCTTGAATATAATGAAAAGGAACTCCTGCTTTGTTACTGGTTAAAACCAGTAACATGTATATGCTAGCTTCCTACCTTAAGAGGGATGAAGTCCCTGTTGATTTGATGCTTAATAATATGTAGTGTCACAACCATGAATGTCCATTGTGAAAGAGAGTCATTTGTCAATAACTGTAAAAAATCAAAATCACTTATAGGCATGCAATTTGACTTGTGGCAAAGTTCTTTCTGGTTGTGGACTGTGAAGCTTACAAAACAAGTTATCTGCTTCCAATATACATAGGACAGACATTTGCATCACCATAAGGAGAATTGGTGTTGGGGGGGGGGTATGTGTGTCACGAATCCCCAACAGTTCTGAAAACTTGCAGGGCATACTCCATTAGATTTCAAAGTCTGAGAGTCATCCTTAAAACTATGGTTTCTTTTTCTCAGGGCCTCATGGGGGCACACCTTTCCACAGGCTTGCAATGGAACATTTCCACCCTCTCCAAGCAACTAGGAGCAACCAAGTTCCAGACCTCAACTTCCAAGAACATTGAGTGATAGCCACACTTTCCCCAATCCCTGGAGTACTGTCTCAACATCCTCAGTACAGTGAGGTGGCAACAACACTCTTCCTAATCTCTAGCATAAAGGCCCAAAGCCCTCACAACAGTGAGGTGGCAACCTGGCCCTTCCTAATCTATGGGGACTAGGCCCAATCCCCTCAGAGAAGTGGGATGGTGACTTACCTCTCCCCAACCTATGGGGAATAGGCTTACCCCCCTCAGAGAAGTTGGGTGGTGACCTTACTCTCCCAAACACTACAGAATATACTCCACCCTCTCTGTTGCCTGGAGCAGCCAAAATTTCCCTGAACAATGGGCTGGAACATCAACCCTCTTCAAATGCCAGGGCAAACTCACCCTTTCCATATACATTGGTGGGTTCTTTCTCTTGGCCCAAGGAAATGTCTTAATTTCAGGCAGTGCTTCCTTCCATGATTTTCCTCCTAAAGCTGTTTTCACTTAACTCCCCTCCCTGTCCTTTTAGTCTATTCTGACAATGGTTTCATTCATATAGACCTTGCACAAAGTTTGTTGGTTTAGCATGCAGGAAACAGGGATCCAAGCCATCAGATAGGACTTTCCACCAGTACTTCCTGGATAACTGCATTTCCAATCCTCAGTTATGAATTCCAAGTTTAGTTAATTCCTCAATTGGGGCACTATCCTCTGGAGGCTTGATTTCCAGAAGTTTGGAATTTCCCAAACCACCAGTCTCTGGTTTCTTTGTGCCCAGCATTATAGTTATTAGATATAGTTATATCTCTTTCTCTTACATTTTGCTGTAAGCTGCAAGGAGAAGCCAGGCTGCATTTCCACATTTACTTTGGAAATCTCCTCAGCTAATTATCCAAGCTCATCATTTTCAAATTCTGTCTTCCATCTAACATCAAGAGTCAATGTTGCCAAGTTCTTTGCAACATCAAAACAAGGATTGCCTTTGCTCCAGTTTTCAATAATTGTTTCATCATTTCAGCCTAAGGCCTCACTGGAAATAACTTTAGGGTACATATTCTTACCAACATTCTCTTCAAAGCAATCTAGGCTTTTTCCATCAAGTCTCTTACAATTCCTAAAAAACAAAACAAAACAAAACAAAACCTTTCTCATCTATAAAACTGTCCAGCATTTTTTTATAATTGCAAGCAGCATGATCCCACAATCCTGGTACCAATTTCTGTTTTAGTTTGTCAAAGGGCAATGCGAAGTACCAGAAAAATGGCTTGTGTTTTATAAAAGGGATTTATTTGTGGTAAAAGTTTATCATTCCAAAGCTGTAAAAGTCCAAACTGAGGCACCATCAGAGATGCTTTCTCACCAAAGTCAGCTAATGTTGATCCTGGCATCTGGCATGTTGCCTCATGGTGAATCAAGATGGCCGCTGATCTCTGCTTAGGTTTCAGCCTTCCACTCTGGGCTCACCATCTCCTCCTGAGCTGTTCTTTGAGCCCAGACACTTGGCAGCTTCATGTTTCAGCAATCCTCTCTCTCACATTGCAGAATCAAATATTCCAGATCCCCCTTTTCCTCTGTCTGTCTGAGACTCTTTATATTAGACCCAATAAGAGGGCAGAAACTACACATGAAGCACACCCCACTGACATAGTCCAGTCAAATGGGTCTCACATCACTAGAAAAGGGTTAGTTTAAAACATAATATTTCTTTTTCTGGGATTCATAAAATAATTTCAAACTGCCACTGCTTTGCATCCTGCAATTTGCTATAATAACTTATTAGCTCCAGGAGTTTTTTGTGTTTTTTTTTTTTTTGCAATTCTTTGGGTTTTTCTGCGTATACAATCATACCATCTGTGAACAAAGACAGTTTTATCTCTCACCACCATATATTGTTTTATTTCTGTTTCTTGCCTTATTATGTGCAATGTTTAATGGGAGAAGTAAGAGGGCACATCCTTGTCTGTTGTTTGTGGGAAAGCATTTAGTTTCTTACCGTTAAGTATAATGCTGGCTGTAGGTTTTTGTATACATTCTCTATAAATTGAAGAATTCTCCTGTTTCTACTTTGATGAGAGTTTTTATCATGAATGAATGCTGGATTTTGTCAAATGCCTTTTCTGCATATATTGATATGATCATATAATTTTTCTGTAGCATGTTGATTTGGTGGGTTACATTAATTGATCTTTGAATGGTGAACCAGCTTTGCATACCTGGAGTAAATATCACTTGGTTTTAATTTATAATTCTTTTATCCATTGTTGGATTTGATTTGCTCTCTGGAGAATTTTTCACGTTTTTTGCAAGGTAGTTCTAATGGCAACCAATTCTCTTGTTTATTTTCTAAGAAAGTTTCTGTTTCTCCTTCACTTTTCACTTTCAAATTGTAATTTTACTGGGTACAGATTCTAAATTGGTGGGTTTTTTTTTCTTTCAACATTTTAAGTACTTCACTCTCCTTTTGGTTGCATAGTTTCTGAAGAGAAGTCTGATATAATTCTTTTCCTTGTTTCTCCGGAGGTAAGTTTCCTACTCCCCCATCTGAAGTCTTTCAAGATTTTCTCTTTGTCTTTGGTTGTCTAAAATCTTCATATGATGTACCTCTGTTTAGATGTTTTGGTATTTATCCTGCTTAGTGTTTGAGCTTTGTGTATCTGTGGTTTGGTGTCAGCCATTAATTCTGAAAAATACTCAGTCATTATTATTTCAAATATTTCTTCTGCTCCTCTATTTCTTCTCCTTCTGGTATTTCCCTTATGCATATGTTATACCTCTTAATTGTCCCACAGTTTTGGATAGTCTGTTCCATTTCATTCTTTTTTTCCTTTGCTTTTTGGTGTGGAAGGTTCCATTGACGTATCTTCAAGATCACTGACTACTTCCTCAGCAAATTCAGTCTGCTAGTGAGTCGATCAAAGCTATCCCTCATTTCTGTTACAGTGTTTTTGATTTCTAGGATTTATTTTGGATTCTTTCTTGGAGTTTCCATCCCTGTTTATATTATTATCACTGTTCTTACATGTGGTCCACTTTTTATGTTAGAGCTCTTATCATATTAATCATAGTTATTTTTAATTCCTGGTCTTATATTAATAATTACAACATCTCTGGCATATCTAAATCTGATTCTGGCACTTGTTCTGTCTCTTCAAATTGTATTTTCTGCCATTTAGGATGCATTGTAGTTTTTTTCCTGGGAGCCAGACATGATTTACTGGTAAAATCACCTGAGGTAAAAGGACTTTTAGTGTGAGTTTTATGTTTGTTTGGGTTGTAATTAAGGTGTGTTTACTATATGCTATAGCTGTAGGTGTCAGAGGCTAAATTTCCTCTATGGATCTTGTTTTTGTGCCCTCCTGCCTTGTTGTGTCTGAGCCTTAAAATTGTTTCTATTGTAATCCCGTTATTATACATGAGCTCTTTTGATGCCATAGTAAGGTGTAGGATGAAGAAAGCATTCTATAATCATATGATTTACTCTCAGTCTTTTAGTTAGTGCTCCTGGGCCATGACCTTCACAATGGTTACTCTACTTTTTCTCTCTTCCTTAGATTAGACTGGAAGGCCAGAGGTGGCTGGAGTTAGATATTGCCCTCCTCCAAGTGATATAAGCTCTGGTAAAACCAAAGATGGTTAGATTCTGTGTAGGGTGGCACCGTGTGGGAGCGCGGCGACAGCAAGGGTCGGCTCGTCTCCAGGCGCCGGTGCGAGTCAGACTCGGGTGGCGGGAACGGGCGTTAAGGCCCTCCGCTTGGGTTCGGGCGTACTGCCCGCCCCTCTGCCCAGCTGCACCCGCTTCCCCCTCGGTGGCCTAACCCCGCCTCTCCCCCGAGGGCCACCGCCGCGCCATGACAGCCCCGCCTCACTGCCGCCGAGAACCCTGGCTACCCCGTCTTCTGCCCACAACCAGTGATGCACCCCAGCACAAACCTATCAGCCGTCTGCCACCCCCCGGCCATGCCCCCTGCCCCTCCCCCATCTTTGCCCTATATTAACCGCTGTACTTCCTGAATAAATCAGACTTGCGCACAGATCCTGGTCTCCTCGGTAGTCTTCTTCCTACCGCGCGTCCTCCACACCTTGCCGGCCCCGGAGCGCCTTCTCGGAAGGCCCCTCTGTGTGTTGCAGCCCTCCGCCTGAGCCCACACCACCCCTGCAGCGGCCTTCCGGGTGAGCCCACACGGCGACATTTGGCGTCCAACGTGGGGGCAACAACTTCCCGGCCAGACCCCCACCCGCCTCGCCTGCAAGGTAAGGACCCCCGTCTTCGCTAGGCCCCGCCATCGGTGCCATGGGCGGCCGTCTTTCCTCCCGCCAGGCACCTCAGTTTAGGGCCCTTGCCGGCCTTTTAGACACCAATCATATGAATGTCTCAGTAAAGCAGCTCCAAACGTACTGGGACCTTTTGCTGCCTTTCAACCCCTGGCTCTCCACTTGCCAGCTGTGGGACCCGGACACGTACACTAACCTCATTGACCATGTCACAGTGGCTATGGAGTATGAGAACAAGCGTTTTCCCCCCTGCCTTCTCCCCACGCTCATTGCCATTCGCTCATGCCTCCAGGGCACCCCCGTCAATTGGGACGCTTTCCACTGCACCTGCGGTAAGAGCAAGGGAGAGGGGTCTCAGTCAGACAGTGATTCCGACACCGAGTCCTTGTCCAGCTGCCTCAACAACGCCCTGGACTCTTGCCCGCCCAAACCGGATGTGCCTACCTTGCCCCAAGATGGCGAACTTCCGCCTTCTTCTTGGGAGGATAAAGGGAAGTCCCTCCCCCTATACCCGCCCCCTCCAGCCATGGCGCCATCTTAGCCCCCGCCGGAAGAGGAGCGGCCGCCATCTTACAAGCCGCCTACCCCCTGGGGCAGTCCGCCATCTTGTGAGGCACCGCCATCTTGGGACGAGCCACGTTCTCCCCCACCCCCCGGGCACCCCCCGCCGCGGATCCCTCATCCGCCAGAGGGCCCATGGGTACTTGGCCCCCGTGGGCAGAGGCCCCCGCGCATCAGACGCCGCTCTTATACCCACTGAATGCCGACCCCTCGCGGCACCGTCCGCAGGATTGGTACCCCTTTACAGCCGACGAAATAAAAAACCTCCGCAAGGCTTTTAAAGAGGACGGTCTCGGTAGCCTGTACGCCCAACATTTGCTTGAGGAGCTTAGCACTCAGCTCGCGGTTCCGTATGACTGGGTTTCCCTCGCTCGGGCCATTCTAACCCCCGGCCAATTCATCGACTGGAGTGCTCACTTTACATCAGAGGCAGAAAAGCAAGTGGCACACAACGCCCATGTCGGGGCTCGCCATCCCCTGGATGCTTACACAGGCATGGGCCAATTCGCCAATCCGGCCCAATATCACAATGCCCCCCCCCCCCGAGTTCTGGCTCCAACTTCGCGAGCTGGCTTTACGCACTTTCCGCAGCTGCTCTGCCACCAGACCTGAGCCACTTGCCAAGCTAGTCCAACGAAAAGATGAAGACTTCGCCGACTTTGTATCCCAGGTTCAGGAGGCCTGCAAACGCAAGGTCCCTGGCGAGCGTGCGCAACAAGCCCTTGCCCGGGAACTCATTCTGGAAGGGGCCACCAATGCCTGCCGACAAGCCATCCTACCAATGAAGGAAAGGGGAGTACATGACTGGATCCTGGCCTGCTCCCACATAGACCCGCAGGCCACTGCGCTGGCTCAGGCCATAGCCATGGCCATGTCCCTCTCCTCTGACTGCTTCAAATGCGGAGAAACCGGACATTTTGCCCGCGAATGCCCTCATGCCGCCCGACCACGACCATCCACGAACATGACTCGAGACACCGGAGGAGCCAGACCACGCGCGCCTCCCACCCCATGTCCCCGCTGCGGCAAAGGATACCATTGGGCCCATGACTGCTGCACCGCCAACAGCCAACGGCAGCCTTTAACGCGAGAGGGGGCAGGCCTCAGCCCCGCCAGCAAGAGGCCGCTCATCCACGCCACCACCCTCTGCCGTAATGTGGACCGTTCCACTGGGACCCAAGAAACCAATAATGGAGTTAGAGGTTGAAGGCCAATGGTTTGAGGGAATCCTTGACACCGGGGCAGAAATATCCTGCTTCCCAGAAACAGCCGCACACAACTGGGGTGTGCTCCCCGGCCCCCGCATCATTGGAACCACCAGAACAGCTCCCTCATTCCAAACCAGCCGAGATCTTATTTGGAAGGACAAGGAAGGCTGCCAAGGCACCTTCCACCCCCTTGTCCTGCCCGGCATCAACAATATCCTCTGGGGCCGGGATGTCCTCTCGAACTGCGGAGCCATTCTATCCACGGCTTCCCCTCAATGATATACGCCACTGCTCGCATTACACCTCCAGCACCCACTCCTCTTGAATGGGATACCGCGGAGCCCATTTGGGTGGAGCAGTGGCCCATCTCATCCCAGAAACTGTTAGTTCTCTGAGCTCTTGTCTATGACCAGCTCGACGCAGGACACATTGAGCCATCCACCAGTCCGTACAACTCACCCGTCTTCATCATTCAGAAGAAGTCAGGCAAGTACCGGCTCCTCCATGACCTGCGTGAGATCAACAAGCACATCAGCCCAATGGGCTCCCCCCAAACGGGGTGCCCCCACCCCACGGCTATACCTAGACACTTATGCTCCGCCACCATCGACATCAAGGACTGTTTCTTCTCCATTCCACTGCACCCAAAAGACCGTCCAAAATTCGCCTTCACGCTCCTGTGCACCAATCACCAAGAAGTAGCTGAGCGTTACCAATGGCGAGTTCTCCCGCAAGGAATGCGAAACAGCCCGGCCATCTGCCAGCTTTATGTCAATAAGGCAATTCAGCCATTAAAGAACTTTGCATACATTGTTCATTACGTGGACAACCTTCTCGTGGTGCATGAAACCCTGGAGGCCTCCAAGCCATCGTCACGGCATTACTGCGCCATCTCAACGACCTTGGCCTACAAGTCCAACAAGATAAGGTACGCATGGAGCTCCCCTTCACCTTTCTAGGCTTCAACATCCACAACACCATCACGCCTGTGGCCCCCCAACTGGCCATTCCGCAGAAGCTATCTCTGACAGAGCTACAGCAAATCTGTGGGCACATCAGTTGGCTCCGTTCGGCTCTCCCGATCACCACCGCTCAACTACAACCCCTCTTCGCCCTCCTGCAAACCGACCAAGACCCTCCGCAGGCCGTAACAAAGAAAATCGCTATTACCTCGGCTGCGCAGGAGGCCATCCGAGCTGTCAATGATGCCCTGCGAGAATGCCAACTGCATCGTCACGACCCCAACCGAGCCATCTTGGCGCTGATCCTGCCTACCACGGGTACGCCCACCGGGCTCCTCTGGCAGAAGGGGCCCCTTCTCTGGCTCCATACCGCCAAAAGCAAGCTCAGAAAAATCGGCCCGCAAGTCACCCTCTGGATCTCCTTGGCCATTGACCTCGTCCAGCAATGCACCCACACATATGGTACTCCCCCTGACACCATTGTGTGGCCGCTTGATGCCAAGAAAACCACCGCGCTGCTTCTGTCCAGTCCAGACATGCAAGTCCTTACAGAACTCTTCCATGGTGAATTTGACAACCACTACCCCAGCCATCGGCTGCTTCAGGGCATCTCCCAGTTATCCTTCATCCCTCCGCCGCACCACCCCTTCCCGTCTTGCCGCCCCTACCCACATGCCACCACCGCCTTCACTGACGCCTCCAAGCACAAGTTCGCAGCTGTCATCTACTTGCCTGGTATGTCAGAGCCTCAAATACTCATCCACATCAACGTGAACTCTGTCCAGGTAGGAGAGCTCCAAGCCGTCATCCTAGCTCTCCGCGCCTGTCCCGACAGACCCCTCAACATCTTCACCGACAGCCTGTACACCTTGCAAGTCTGCCAAGTCTTGGCTTTTGCCACGTTTTTTCCTGCCAAAAGGCCTATCGATCAAGCACTCCTAACTCTCCAGAGTCTCTTGGAAAACCGCACGGTGCCCTGGTACATCGCCCATGTGAGGAGCCATTCTGGCCTTCCTGGACCTATCGCCGCCGGCAATAACCTCACCGATCAAGCCGTCCAAGCCCTCCCAGCCTCAGTAGAGCACTCGGGAGGCCAACCGCCTGCCCCTCCACCTGGCGACCTCCTCAACCAAGCCAAGCTACTCCACTCTCGATTTCACTTCTCTGCCAGGAGCCTTCACAAGTTGTTCCTGGAACTTTCCATCCAGGCCTGCAAGCACATGCTCAGATGCTGCCAAACCTGTGCACCCCTTCTCCCCCTTGGGCCGCTACAGCCGCAAGGAGTTAATCCGCGCGGGCTACGCCCCAATGCCCGATGGCAAATGGACGTCACCCACGTGCCCCAGTTTGGCAGGCTCAAGTATCTCCATGTGGCCATCGACACCTTCTCCCACCTGTGCTATGCCATTCCCCTCCCAGGAGAAACAGCCAAGCACTGCATTCAGGCCCTCAGACAAGCCATCCTCTTCATGGGAGTCCCATGGGACCTGAAAACCGACAATGGACCAGCATATCGCAGCGCTTCCTTCGCCGCGTTCCTGAGGCTATACAACATCACTCATCACTTTGGAATTCCGTTCAACCCCCAAGGTCAAGGCATGGTTGAACACACTCATCTCTTCCTCAAGCATCTTATTCAAAAGGAAAGGAGCAACCATCCCTGCCACACACCTGGAGAAATTGTCACCTCTGCCTTAATCCACCACAACCTCCTCTGCTTTGATGAGGATGGCCTTTCCCCAGTACATGCTCATTGGGGCCCGTCCTACCGGCCCACACAGGCCCCCCTTGTTCAGTGGAAAGACCCCAAGACTAACATCTGGTCAGGGCCTGCCCCCCTCCTTGCCCAGGGAAGGGGTTTTGCTTGTGTCTTTCCAGATGACGCCGCCCAGCCCATCTGGATCCCAGGACGCCTCATCCGGCCCGCCACTGCCGAACCGCCTGACCCGGAGAGAGAAACATCGCCAGCGACACCTCGCCCCTCGGATGGCCATGATGACCCTGAATGCCGAGTCCGACCCTCTCCGCCAACAAGTTCTGCGGCTACTCCACCTAGCCCAAGGTGAAAGGGCCCGGCGGCCGCCGCCACCCACCTTCACCCCCCCCAAGACAGGCTTCTCGAACACGCTGCCTGGCGACGCCCCCCCCAACAAAATGAGCGCTGGCCCTTCCTCTTCCACCTTCTTCGGCGCTTAATAAAAGAAAAGGGGGAAATGTAGGGTGGCACTGTGTGGGAGCGTGGCAACAGCAAGGGTCGGCTCGTCTCCAGGCGCCGGTGCGAGTCGGACCCGGGTGGTGGGAACGGGCGTTAAGGCCCTCCACTTGGGGTTCGGGCATACTGCCCGCCCCTCTGCCCAGCTGCACCCGCTTCCCCCTCGGTGGCCTAACCCCGCCTCTCCCCCGAGGGCCACCACCGCGCCATGACAGCCCCGCCTCGCTGCCGCCGAGAACCCTGGCTACCCCGTCTTCTGCCCACAACCAGTGATGTACCCCTGCACGAACCTATCAGCCGTCTGCCACCCCCCGGCCACGCCCCCTGCCCCTCCCCCATCTTCGCCCTATATTAACCGCTGTATTTCCTGAATAAATCAGACTTGCGCACAGATCCTGGTCTCCTCGGTAGTCTTCTTCCTACCGCGCGTCCTCCGCACCTTGCCGGCCCCGGAGCACCTTCTCGGAAGGCCCCTCCGTGTGTTGCAGCCCTCCACGCAAGCCCACACCGCCCCTGCAGCGGCCCTCCGGGCGAGCCCACACTGCGACAATTCTGGTAAAATAGCTTCCTCTGAGGGCAGACTTTTATTAAGAAGGATAAAGCCTTTCTGGGTATATATCAAAATGGTTACTTTTCCCCTCCCCCTTGCTGGAAGCATGACTGGATTTTCTCCAGTTTTCTGAGTATAAACCCTGTGAGACTCTTATAACTAAAACTTAGAAAAGAGTGGGGATCTCCCTAAAACTTGGACTGTGGAGTCTTTAACTCTAAAGCTAGTCTACATTGAATTCAAGTAATCCATCAATTACAGTTCAAACTTCCTACTGGTACTGAGGAGAATTTCTATCCCTAGGCTTCTTCTCCAGTTAAGTTCTTTCTTCTTTTTGGGGTAGTGGTTTGTACTTTTAATCTGCTAAGCAGCTAAAAACAATATACCATAAACAGGTTGGCTTATACAATGAGGATTGTAAGCTTAGAAGCTTACAATTCTGAGGCTTAGAAAAATATCCAAATCAAGGCATCATCAGGCAATGTTTTCTCCCCAAAGACCAGCTATTGGCAATCCTAGAATCCTCTGTCATATGGCACACACATAGCAGTGTCTGCTGGTCTCTCCCTTCTCTTCCAGATTTTGTTACTTAAATTTCTTGCTTCCATGGCTTTCTCTCTTTTTTTCCTGAATTACATTCACTTGTAAAGGACTCCAGTAAGAGGATAAGGCCCACCCTGGACCACACATT
Organism: Dasypus novemcinctus; assembly: GCF_030445035.2. NCBI lineage: Eukaryota > Metazoa > Chordata > Mammalia > Cingulata > Dasypodidae > Dasypus > Dasypus novemcinctus. The sequence continues at coordinate 75,535,341 of NC_080678.1, read as the reverse complement.
CACTGAAGACTAAAGGCCGCATTTATAATAGGTTTATACCCACAGGAATGGATTAGCTTTAAGAATGTGATTTTTCTAGGATTCATACAGCTTCAAGCTATCATATACGCTGTGACTTTAATTCTTTGATTGATTTTAGAAGATCTATTGTTTTTCAATTTGTTCAGGTTTTTTTTAATTCTTGATGGGATAGGAGACATGACTTCCTACCTCTTTATGTGCCAGAACAGGAACCAAAAGTCACCCCAGGTTTTCATTTTGCCTCATATATCTCTGACATGGATTTAGAAAGCCAACAATGCAGAAATAGCAACGGTCACAGACAAAAAAAGCCATAACAAAAATCTGTTTTTCTATAGCCAAAAGATTAGACAAATGATCAGCACACAAGAGAGAAAAGTTTTAGTCAATAACCACTTTATTCCAGCAAGTAGCAGAAAAATCTATGGATCCATACTATACATAAAAACAAAGGTTGAGTGGGGTTCTAGACTCCACACTTAGCAGGCAATAATAAAGTGCACCAACTACCACATGAGATGGTGTCAGAGAAGGCCAGGTAAGAATCCAGGACTTCCATTACCACTAGGTGGTAATGAGGCACACCTGCCACCGACAGTGTCAGTGGAAACCATGTAGGAGACCTTTACTTCACTCATGCATCAGTAGTAAGGTGCCACTTTTCTTCCCCGGTGATGTAGTGTCAGAGGTATTGCCTAATAGTGTCAGGACTTTTAATACACCTCAGTAAATGATGAGACAAACTCCATTGTTGTCACTGGAGACAAGATGGGAAGCAATAACAGACACTCCTCCCCCCAAACCAGGGAGGTATCATGGAGGCCTAGTGGGGAGCTAGAACTCACACCATTGTGCAGCAGCAACTGACAATTCTCTCCTTAGTTGTCAATGGAGGGTAAGTGAGGAAATTGGGCATATAACATCTATAGTTATAAGCTATCCCCTTCTTCCTCTGCTAGAGTAGATTCAGAGAAATGAACTAAAACAGAAAGTTTAATAAGATACAGAACCTCACAATATTATCTCCAAACTGTTTCAGTTTCATTTGGAAATAACTCATCACACCAAAAACCGGAATATCTCAAACAAAATGGCAAAAGACAATCAAATCATGTCAATTCTGAGATGACAGGGATATTAGAATTGAATATATATGGCAAAGATTTTAAAACAGGCATAATAAAAATTCTTTAGCAATCATGAATATACATGATACAAATGAGAAACAAAACAAAACAGAATGTCTCAGCAAAGAAACAGAAGATCAAAAGAACAAGTGAATGAATATTTTAGAATCAAAAATTTTTAAAAAACAAAATTTAACAAAAAATGCCTAAATGAATGGTCTCAGCATCAGAATGAATGAATTCAACAGTGGGAAGAATCAGTGAAGTGGAAGACAAAATAACAGAAATTACCAAATGTGAATAGAGAAAATCTGTGTATTAAAAAATGAACACAATCTCAGGGACTTGTGGGACTATAACAATATTCTAACATTGATGTCTCTGGAGTTCAAAAAGAAGAGGAGATAAAGGGCAGGTCTTAAATAGTACTCAAACAAATCAGGGATCAAAATTTTCCAAAGTTAGAGAAGAATAAAGATCCAAAAAAACCAAGCAAATTCCAAAATGAAATGTCCAAAGAAATCTACACCAAGGCACATTATAACCAAATTTCTCAAAACTCAAGACAGAATTAAAACATTACTTATAGGGGGAAAAAGTCAGATAATGCTCGCTTTCTCATTGAAACCATGGAATCCAGAAGGAACTGAAATAATATTTTTCAGTGCTGAAAGTAAATAACCATCAAATCAGAATTCTACGTCCAGTGAAAGTACTTTTAGGAATGAAGACATTTTCAGATGAAGGGAAACAAAGAAAATTTGTTACCAAAAGACTTAGACTAAAAGACTAGCTAAAGAAAGGTCATAAAAAGCAAGGAAATTTTAAAAGAAGGAAACTTGTAACAAAAGGAAGTAAGAAAGTACATAGGAAAAAACACAATAAGCAAAAATATGGGTAAAGAAAAAAACTTTGTCTCCTCTTGAGTTTTCTAAATTAAGTTTAATAGTTGAAGCCAAACAATATAATTCTTTCTGATGCTGTTATAGATGTATTTACAGGAAAATTTAAAACAATTATATTATTAAAAAATGTTGTCAGGCAAATGGACATAAAGGAGGTTTAGAAACCTCACTCAGACTGGTTAAATGATAACATCATTAGACTCTAATAAGTTAGGTCTATATAATGTGATACGTAGAGCAACAGCTAAAAATTCTATGCAAAGAAATATACTCAGTCATACTATAGATCATTGGACTTACCCAGGTCAGCTGACAGGCAAGTGAAGATGGACAACCACCACACCAAGGAACTGAAAGAGTCTACAGCTGCAGGCATGAGAGTCCCATCCACCAGCTATGTGAGATCAAAGCCCCCCTCTCAATCAAGAGGTGGAGTGGGCATCGCATCCCAGGGTCCTCAGGATGGAGGAATAAAATATGGATTAGAGTGGACTTACTGGTATTCTACTATAGAATTATTGTGACTCTAACAATGAAAGAAATTGTATCATTGATATAAAGACAGTGGCCAGAGGAGTTGTTTAAGGCAGGGGGAGGAAAAAGGAGGTGTGAGATGGGGGCATTTTCAGGATGTGGAGTTGTCCTGAATGATATTGCAGGGGCAGATCCAGGACATCATATATCTTGCCATAACCCACTGAATGGACTGGGAGAGAGTGTAAACTACAATGTAAACTATAATCCATGCTGTGTAGCAGTGCTCCAAAATGTATTCATCAAATGCAATGAATGTGCCACACTAATGAAAAAAGTTGTTGATGTTGGAAAAGTGGGGGTGGAAGTAGGGAGTAGGGCTTATGGGACCCTCCTGTATTTTTTAGTGTAACATTTTGTGTCATATATTTAAAAATAAAATATATTTTAGAAAACACTATGATAATTTATTATAGATCTCTAAATAATGTTCCAGCAACCCACAAGAATGCAATAAAAAGATAACTGAGAAAAAAACAAACAAAGGGAACCACAGAAAACAAATGAAAAAAGAAAATTTAAGCCCTAATATATAAAAAATTATAGTAAATATAAATTTATAAATTTTACATATTAAAAATTAGAAATAGGCAGAGTGGATTGAAAAAAAATAATGCAACTATATGCCACTTACAAAACTCACTCAAATATAATGTTGTGCACAGGTTGAGAATGAAAGTATGAAAAAAGGTATACTATGAAACTACTAATCAAAAGAAAGCAGGAAAGGTTATGTTAGTATCAGATAAAGTAGAGACTTCAGAGCAAAGAAACTGACTTGAGATAGAGAGACATGATATAATGGTAAAATGGTCAATGCACTAAGAAGTCAAAGTAACTCTAATGTGTAGGCAACAAACAAAAAAGCTACCAAATATGTAAAACAAAACTTATAGAAATAAAAAGATAATCAGTCAAATACACAATTATGCATAACTATATCAGTGCTGAGAGTCAAATTTAAAGCATTAGATACATATATTAGAAAAGAGAAACATTCTCAAATAAATAATCTACTCTCCTGCCTCAAGAACTCAGGAAAAGAGGAATGAAGTAAACCCAAAGCAAGCAGAGAGAAGGAAATAATAAAGAGTAGAAATCAATGAAATTGAAAACAGAAAACAGTATAGAATATAAATGTAAATATCAATAAATTTGACAAACCTCAAGTAAGATTGACAAAGAACAAAGCATAGAAGACAGAAATTATTTATTTAAAGAATGAAACAGGACATATCACTACCTGCAGGCATCAAAAGAATAATAAGGGAATACTACTAACAAGTCTGCACACATAAAATTGAGCTTAGAAGAAATAGAACAATTCCTCAACAATCTAAACTACCACAACTCACCCAATAGGAAATAGGAAATCTGAATAGCCTATAATCATCCAAAAATTTGAACGCATAATAAAAAAGCTCCCAAAAGAGAAATTTCTAGGTCCAAATGCTTTTGCTGGAGAATTTTACCAAATGTTTAAAAACAAATTAATACCAATTCTACAAAATCTCTTCCAGATAATGGAAGAGGGAACACTTCTTAATTAACTTTATGAGGTCATCATTATCCTGAAATCTAAACCAATGAAAGTACAAATAATAACATTAGAGAACAATATCACTCAAGAAAATAGACAAAAAATTTTAATAAAATATTTAGCAAATGAAATTTAGCAATATATTAAAATAATTACACATTATTACCAATTGGAATTTATTCCTGAGTTGCTAGTCTGGTTCAATATTTTAAAATCAATCAATGCAATTCACATTATTAAAAGACTTGCAAGAAAAATCATACTATATCAATCAATGCAGCAAAATCATTTGACCAAATTTGACACTTATTCATGGTAAAAACTCTGAAAATTAGGAATTCACAAGGACTTTCTCAACATGCTAAAGTACATCTACAAAAAAACCCCACAAAATTATATTTAACATTATTCTTAATGGTGAAACACGAGATGCTTTCTTCTGAAAATCAGGAACAAGGCAAATATGTCTGCTCTTACCATGGTTATTCAATCTAGTATTAAAAGTTGTGTTCTGTACAATAAGGCTAGAAACGTAAAGGAAATGCAAACAGATCAGAAAAGAAGAAACAAACTTTTTATTTGCAGATGATGTGATTTCTAGATATAAAATCTAAAGCAGAGGTGGGGTAAGATGGTGGCAAAGTAAGGAGCTCCAAGAGTCAGCTTATCCTACAGGGTAGTTAGTAATAGTCCAGAGCTATCTAAAGCAACTATTTGGGGGCCCCAGGAGACCATAAGAGTATACTACAACATCCTTGAAAGTATGGAAAGAGGAGACCACCCATCTTCAGAGAATATTCATGAGTAGAGCAATTCCATGCTGCAGAGGCCGGTGCCAATAGCACAAGCCCCCTCAGGAGGTATTCCATGGATGAAGTTGGAAGCTCCGTTTCCCAAAAACAGAGGAGGAAGACACAGTTGGGCACTGACTTCAGCTACTGATTAGTAAACTCTGCTGGCTGTAGTATAATCCTAAGTACAGCTAAGTTTAAACCTGTCCAAGTCAAAAAGAGGCTGGTAGCTGTTATTTTAACTCTGCCCTGGCAAGGGGGGAACTGGGGCTGATTGAAAATCACAGTTCTGGTAGGGACAGGATTCTTTCCAGCCAGATCGTATTGCAGTCCTAGCCTAAACCCCAGCCCCACATCCAGCAAGGAGGAAGCTGAGGTACCAGCACCAGCCTTTCTGGGAAAGTGCAGGTCATGCTACAGAAACCAGTTCCCATCCTATTCTACCTCAGGAGTTATACCATGGCTGGAGTTGGGAGTTCCATTTCCCAAAAATGGGGGAGTAATAGAGGGTTGGCCATCGACTTCAGCTACTGATTAGTAAACACAGCTGGTTAAAGTATAATACTATGAACAGCTAAAGTTTGAATGCACCCAATTTGGAAAGAGGCTGGTAGCTACCATTTTAACTCTGCCCCTGGCGTGAAGGGAAGTGGGGCTGACTGATTATCACAGTGAAATTAGGGACTGGCTTCTTTCCACCATGATTGGATTGTATCCCTAGCCTAGGCTCCAGCCCCACTTCCAGCAGGAAGGAACCTGGGGAGACCTGCATCAGTATCTCTAGCAACTACAGGTGCTTTTGACTTGCACAGATGGAATAGTCAGACATCTGGGGCTGCATCCCCACACCCCAATAGGATAGGAAAGGAGTTATGTTTCCTTGGTCTCTCTGGGCAACTGCAGGCATTTTCAGTCCACACAAACCAATATATTGAGCACCTTCAATTCCATCTCCATCTCTGACCCCTGCCCCCATAGGATAGGAGGAGCTAGTGTTTCCTCAGACTTTCAGGACAACTGCAGGTGCTTTTGACCCATACAGACTGAATAGTTGGACACCTGTATCTCCATCCCAACCTTCAAGTAGGATAGCAGGGGAGCTGTGTTTCCTCTGCTTTTCTGGGTAATGGTAGGCACTTTCAGCCTGTACAGTCTGGACTGGTAGGTACTATATCCTTGGTTTTTACTACACAACCAGCAAGGGAGAAAAGGCAAGAAAACCCTAAACTACAGAAAGAAATTGAACCCAGAATAAATACATCTAGTAAGCTAGATGCCAAGACACCAACAAAAAATTACAACCCATACCAAGAACCAGGAAGATATGGTCCAGTCAAAGGAACAAGATAGGCTTCCAGATGATGTAAAGGAGTTGAGAGAACTAATCATAGATATTCAAATGTATATCCTTAATAAATTCAATGAGATGGCTAAACAGATTAAGGGTATTAAGAAGACACTGGGTGAGCACAAAGAAGAATTTGAAAGCATAAGTAGAAATATAGCAGATCTTATGGGAGTGAAAGGTGCAATAAATAAAATAAAAAATACATTGGAGGTGTATAACAGGAGATTTGAGAAGGCAGAAGAAAGGATTGGTGAGCTTTAAGACACAGGCTCTGAAAGCAAAAATGCAAAAGATGAAGAAAAAAATGGAAAAAATTGAACAGGTTCTCAGGGAACTAAATGACAGCAAGAGACATGTAATCATGCATGCCATGGCTGTCCCAGGAGGAGAGAAGGGAAAAGGGGCAGAAGGAATATTTGAAGAAATAATGGTAGAACATTTCCCAAACCTATTGAAGAACATAGATTTTTGTGTCCAAGAAACACAACCTACTCTCATCTGAATAAATTTGAATAGACCAACTCTGAGACACATACTAATCAGAACATTAAATGACAAAGACAAAGAGAAAATTCTAAGAGCAGCAAGAGAAAAGCAATGCATAGCAAACAAGGGATATCCAATAAAATTAAGTGTAATTTCTTGTCAGAAACCATGGAGACAAGAAGGCAGTGGTATGATATATTTAAGATACAGCAAGAGAAAAACTGCCAGTCAAGAATCTTATATTCAGCAAGATTGTCTTTCAAAAATGAGAATGAGTTTAGAATATTCACAGATATACAGAGACAGAGAGAGTTTGTGACAAAGAGACAGGCTCTGTAGGCAATATAATGAGGGAGACTGAAAAGAAAAAACAGAAGAGAGAGTGTATTAGTTAGCCAAAGGGGTGCTGATGCAAAACACCAGAAATTGGTTGGTTTTTATAAAGGGTATTTATATGGGGTAGGAGCTTACAGATAGCAGGCCATAAACCATAAGTTACTTTCCTCATCAAAGTCTATTTTCACTTGTTGGAGCAAGATGGCTGCTGATGTCTGTGAGGGTTCAGGCTTCCTGGATTCCTCCCTTCCTGGGGCTTGCTTCTCTTTCCTCTGTATGCTTACTTCCTGGGGCTTCAGGTTAAGGCTTCAGCATCAAACTCCAACATCAAAACTCCAACATCAAAAACCCCTCAACTCTGTCTTTTGTCATGCCTTTTATCTGTGAGTCCCTACCCACCAAGGGGTGGGAAGTCAATGCTCTAATGATGTGACACAATCAAAGCCCTAATCATAATGTAATGCCCAAGTACAGACCAGATTACAAACATAATCCAATATCTGTTTTTTAAATTCATAACCATATCAAACTGCTACAGAGAGGTGTGGAAGAGAATCTAGAAATGAAGAATATATCATTAAAAGTAAATAAAAGTGTCAAATGAGTGGTTAAAATAAAATGACAGATATAACCAAGGTCAAAATGGATGAAATAAGAACTGGCTTTACAGTAATGACAATGAATGTTAATGGGTTAAATTCCCCAATCAAAGGGCACAGACTGGAAGAATGAATAAGAAAATATGATCCATCTATATGCTGTCTGCAAGAGACTCACCTTAGACTCAAGGATACCAATAGATTGAAAGTGAAAGTTTGGAAAAAGATAATCCATGCATGCAATAACAAAAAACAAAACAAACTAAAACCAAACAAAAAACTGTGGTAGCTTTATTTGTATCAGGTGAAATAGACTTTAAAAGCAAAACTGTTATTAGAGACAAGGAAGGATATTACATATTAATTAAAGGGGTGATTCACCAGGAAGAAATAATAATCATAAATGTCTGTGTGATGGAAAGCAGACAGGGCAGAGGCCCTGGGAAGAGAGATGGGCTGTTTGCCTGATCGTTTATAGCTGGCCTTGTGGAGAGAGCAGAGCAGCTGAGCTGGGAGAGAAACAAGCCCTGGGAGAGAAACAAGAATTAATCCCAGCCTGCAGATGATATTGGAAGAATCTGGGACCATGAAATCTTAAGATGAAGAGGAAGCCCAAACCCTTGCAGACATTGGCAACCATCTTGCTCCAATACGTGGCAATAGACTTTGGTGAGGAAAGTAACATACGCTTTATGGCCTGGTAACTATAAGTCTCTACCCCAAATAAATACCCTTTATAAAGTCCCCCCCCCAAAAAAAATAATAAAAATAAATACATATGCATCTAACCAGGATGCCCTGAGATACTTGAGGCAAAACTGAAAAGAGAAATAAGACATCTCTACAATAATAGTTGGAGACATCAATACACCACTGTCTGCTTTGAATAGAATGACTGGGGAGAAAAACAATAAAGAAATAGAAAACTTGAATAATATAATAAATGGGCTAAACCTAATAGACATATACAGAATATTGCACCACAAAACAGCTGGATATGCATTCTTTTTAAGTGCTCATGAATCTTTCTCCAAGATAGATCATTTGTTGGGTCACAAAGCAGATCTCAGGAAATTCAAAAGATCAAAATTATACAAACCACTTTGATCATAGTGGAATGAAGTTGGAAATCAACAAGAAGCAGAAAAAAGAAAAAAATCACATATATATGGAGATTAAACAACACACTCTTTAAAAATCAGTGGGTCAAAGAAGACATTTCTAGAGAAATCAATAATTATCTCAAGATGAATGGAAATGAGAACACAATATATCACAACCTATTGAATGCAGCAAAGGCAGTGCTTAGAGGGAAATTTATAGCCCTCAATGCTTACATGAAAAAAGAAGAAAGAGCTAAAATCAATTATCTAACTACACAGCTAGAGGGACTAGGAGAAGAACAGCAAAATTCCAAAACAAGTATAAGGATTGAAATGACAATGATCAAGGTAGAAATAAATGAAATTGGGAAAAAGAAACAATAGAAAGAATTAACAAAATCAAAAGTTGGTCTTTGAGATTACTAAAATTGACAAACCCTTAGCTAGACAGATAGAAAAAAAGAGAGAAGATGAAAATAAATAAAATAAAATGAAAATGGGGACATTACATCTGACCCCACAGAAACAGATCATAAGAGGATACTATGAACAACTGTATGCCAACAGACTAGACAATGTAGATGAAGTGGAAAAATTCCTACCAATGTACAAACACCCTACCCTGACCCTTGAAGAAATAGAAGACATACAACAAACAAATCACAAGTAAAGAGATTGAAACAGTCATCAAGTGCCTCCCCGAAATGTAAAGCCCAGGACCAAATGGTTTCACAGGTGAGTTTTATCAAGCATTCCAAGATTTAATACCAATCTTACTCAAGCTTTTCCAAAAAGTTGAACAAGAAGGAATGCTACCAAACTCATTCTATAAAGGTAATATCACCCTAATACCAAGGCCAGAAAGAAGATATTATGAGAAAAGAAATTTACAGACCCATTTCACTGATGAATACAGATGCAAAATTCCTCAATAAAATATTTGTCAGTTGAATCCAATGGCTTATTAAAGTAATTACTAATCAGGATAAAGTGAGTTTTATATCAGGTATACAAGGGTGGTTCAATACAAAACCAATCAGCATAATATACCACATTAATAAATCAAAGAAGAAAAATCACATGGTCTTACCAATTGATGCAGAAAAGACATCTGACCAAATACAGCATCCTTTCTTGATAAAAATACTGCAAAAGATAAGAAATGAAGGAAATTTTCTCAATATGATAAAGGCCATATATGAAAACCCACAGCTAATATTGTACTCAATGGTAAAAGAATGAAAACTTTCCCATTGAGATCAGGGCCAATACAAGGATGCCAACTGTCACCACTGTTGTTTATTAGTATTAGATGTTCTAGCTAGAGCAATAGGGAAGAAAAATAAATAAAGGGCATCCAAATAGGAAAGGAAGAAGTAACACTTCACTATTTACAGAGGATATGATCCTTTATCTAGAAAGTCTCAAAAAATTTAAAACAAAGCTGCTAGAGCTAATAAACAATTTCAGTAGAGTGTCAGGATACAAGATCAATGTGCAAAAATCAGTGGTGTTTCTATACAATTGTAATGTGCAATCTGAGGAGGCAGTTAGAAAAATATTCAGTTTACAATAGCAACTAAAAGAATCAAATATTTTGGAATAAACTTAACCAAGGATGTAAAGCACATGTATTCAGAAAACTACAATATACTGCTAAAAGAAATTTTAAAAAGACCTACATAATTGGAAGAACATTCCATGCGCATAGACTGGAAGACTAAATATCATGAGGTTGTCAGTTCTACTCAAATTGACATACAAATTCAATGCAATCCCAATAAAAATTCCACTGGCATTTTTTTAAATGGAAAACACAATTATAAAATTTATTTGGAGGGGTAAGGGCCCCCCAAAAGAGTCAGAAACATCTTAATAATAAAAAGGAAATGCAAAGTTGGAAAACTTTAAATCATATTATCTAGCTACAGTGGTAAAAACAGCATGGTACTGGCGTAAAATAGACACATAGACCAATGGAATCAAGTTGGTAGTTCAGAAACAGACCCTCACATCTGTGGTCAAGTGATTTTTGACAAGTGTATCAAACCAACCCAGCTGTGGTAAAACCATCTATTCAAAAATTGGTGCTACGAGAACTGGATATCCATAATCAAAAGAAAGAAAGAGAACCCTACTTCATCCCTTATACAAAAACTAACTGAAGATGGACCAAAAACCTAAATATAAAATCAAGAACCATAAAGCTCCTAGAAGAAAATGTAAGGAAACATCTTCAAGACCTGATGGTAGGTGATGGATTCTTAAACCTTACAGCAAAAGCGTGAGCAATGAAAAAAAATATGGATAAATAGGACCTCCTCAAACCTAAACAATTTTGTGATTTGAAGGACTTCATCAAGAAGTTGAAAAGGCACCCCACTCAATGGGATAAAATATTTGGAAACCACATATCCAATAAAGGTTTGATTTCTATTCTATAAAGATATACTACTCAGCAATAAAAAAGTAAGCAATCCAATTTAAAAATTAACGAAAGATTTAAAAAGGCATTTCTCAAAAGAGGAAATACAAATGGCCTAAAAGCACATGAAAAAATGTTCCCTATCCCTAGCTATTAGGGACATGCAAATCAAAACAACAATGAACTCTCATCTCACACTGAATAGAATGGCCATTATTTAAAAAAAAAAACAAAAACAGGAAACAGTAAGTTCTGAGGAGGTTGTGGAGAAATAAGTACACTCCTTCACTGTTGTTGGGATTGTAAATGGTGTAGACTCTGCGGATGATGGTTTGGAGTTTTATCAGGAAGTGAACTATACAACTGCCATATGATCGAGCAATTCCTCTACTGACAATATATCCAGAAGAACTAAAAACTGTGAATGAATGGACATCTGCACACTGATGTTCATAGCAGTGTTATTCACAATTGTCAAAAGATGGAAACAACCCAAATGTCCATTTACCAATGAATGGATAAACAAAAGGTGATATATACATATGATGGAATACTATGCTGCAGTAAGAAGAAATGAAATTTGGACACATATGATAATATGGGTGAATCGTGAAGACATTATGCTAAGTAAGCCAGAAGCAAGAGTACAAATTTTTCATGGTCTCATTAATATGAACTAAAAACAAAGAATAAATGCATGGAGTTAAAACGTAGAGTATAGGTTATTAGGATATAAGAGGAGGGTTGAGAAGAACTACTGATGCTTAATGTATGTAGAAATTTTAATTAACTTTACTGTGAAAGTGTGGAAATGGGTAGAGTTGATGGTAACATATTATAGTGAGTAGCAGCAGGTTTATAAATGGGATTGTGGCTGAAAGGGTAGCCTGGGGATGTAAATGTCAATTGAAAGAAAGCTAGAGAATAATCTAGGGACTGAATAACACAGTGAACCCAGAGTTGGATGATATTTGTGGTTGGTGGTATAAATGTAAGAGTGTACTTCTGTGAGCTGGAGTATATGTACATCACTATTGCAGGCTGGTGGGAATGTGGAGAAGCATGGGAAAATATACAGCTTGAATGACCTATGGACTGTGGTTAACAGCAATACTTTTATATCAATGCCAATGACGTACTGTGTTGATAATGGAGGGGTATGGAAAAAGTGTGCCAAATGTACACTGTCGACCATGGTTGGTGGTAATAGTCTGATGATGATATCTCAAAATCTGTTATTAATTATTCCACCACAGTGTGGTGTCTTGGTAAAGTGGTTTTGGGAATTCTACACATGTGCATAATTGTTTTGTAACTTCACAACCTCTGTAATAAAAAATATATTTTTAGAAATAGGGTGGGTTGGGGAAAAATACACCAAATGCAAGACATGGACTATAGTGTGTAATATTTTGGTAATGCTCTTGCATTGTTTGTAGCAAATATATCACAACAATACAAGGTGTTGGTGGAGGGTCAATTCATGGGACACCTGTATGATGTTATGCATGTTTATTTTGTAAGTTCATAGCTTTTACTATATGTTTATTGTTTATGTATGTTCATGTATGAATGATATACTTCAGTAAAAAATATATTTTTAAAAATCTGAAGGAACCTTCTAAAAATATCTCCTAGAGCTAAAAAGTGAGTTCAGCAGTCACCGAAGATGAAATAAACATCTAAAACTGTCAATTATATTTCCTAGGCTGGCAATGAATACATGAACACTGAAATTAAAAATGCATTGTCATTTGCAATCACTCAAAATTAAAATAAATAAACAATTAGGAGCAAATCTAACAAGATATGTAAAAGGCTTGTATGCTGTAAACTACAGAATGCTGATGAAAGAAAACAAAGGTATAAATAAAGGTGGAGATGTACGATGTTCATGAATTGTCTGACTCAAACAGTAAAGATATAAATGCTTCCCAATTTGGTTCAAAGTGTATTGCAATTTCTGTCAAAATCCCAGCAAGAAAATGTATACAGACAGATTATTTTGAAATTTTATGTAAAGGTAAAGAAACAAGAATAGATAAAATAATTGTGAAAAGAAGTATAAAGTGGGAGGAATCTGTCTAGCAGATTTTAACACTTATTATATTGTTATGGTAACCAAAAGTATGTAATGTGTTGTAGAGGTAGACCCAGAGATCAATAAAACAAAATAGACAACCCAAAACTAGTTCCACACAAATATACCCAACTGATTTCTAAAACATATGCATACACAATTCAATAGAAATAGAAGTATATAGGGTATCAAGAACTTCTATTAGCTTCCACTGATGCTCATAGTGGCTTATCCTCACTTGCTCAAAAGATTGATACAACCCAAGTGTTCATCAACCATTAATGACTCAACTAAATGTGGTATTCACACAGCACAAACACACACACAATGGAATATTAGTCAGTCATGACAAAAGGAATGAAGTTTTGGTAAATGTTACATATTGAAGAACCTTGAAGACATCCTGTTGAATGAAATAAATCAGACATAAAAGGACAAATATTATATGATTTCAGTGATATGGAGCAATTAGAATTAAAAAATTCATAGAGTCAGAAATGAGAATACAGATTACCAGGGGATGGGGGTTAGGTAAGGAATATGGAATCAATGCTCAGTTCATAAAGAATTTCTGTTTAGATAATGGATGGTGGTAATGGTAGCATAACATTGTGAATGTAATAAACACTACTGAATTATATATTTGAATGTGGTTGAAAGGGGGAAATTTTAGGTTGTATACGTTATTAGAATATTTTTTTAAAAAGCATGCGACTGCATGATTCAAATGGTGAGCCCTAATGTGAACTATGGAGCATAGTTAATAGTTTAATTATAATATTGTTTCATCAGTTGTATCAAAGTTACCACAGTAATGCAAAGTGTTAAAACTGAGTGCGTGAGTGGAGCTGTTATAGTTTCCTAGATGCTAAAACAAATACTATACAATGGGTTGGATTAATAGTTTATTGCCTAACAGTTTCAGAACCTAGAAAGCTTGCTTCCTCCCAGATTCAAAATCTTCTGACTGGCAGGTAATCTTTGGGATTCTGTGGCATGGTAGCATCTTCTCCATTCTCTTTCTGGTTACATTGACTTCTAGCTTCTGGCTATTTCTGCTGGCTTCTCTTTCCATCTGACTTTTACTCTGCTTATACAGGACCTCAGTAATTCTCATTCGCTTGGGCCACTCCTTAACTGAAGTAACATCTTGAAGAGATCTTATTTACAATGGGTCCACACTCACCAGAATGCAGACCAATGCCAAGACCAAGTTCAAATTAGGGTACAAAATTCAGTCCACCATACAGTATATATGAGAACTCTATTTCTGCATAATTTTTCAGTAAACCTACAACTTCTCTAATTAAACATTTTTAAAAAAGATTTATTAATTTATTTATTTCTCTCCCCTTCCCCGCCCCGCTCCCAGTTGTCTGCTCTCTGCATCCATTCACTGTGTGTTCTTCTGCGTCCGCTTGTATTCTTGTCAGCGGCACACAGAATCTGTGTCTCATTTTGTTGAGTCATCTTGCTGCTTCAGCTGTCCGTGTGTGTGGCACCACTCCTGGGCAATCTGCACCTTTTTTCACGCTGGGTGGCTCTCCTTACGGGGCACACTCCTTGCGTGTGGGGTTCCCCTACGCGGGGGACACCCCTGCATGGCATGGCACTCCTTGCTGCGCACATCAGCACTGCGCATGGGCCCGCTCATCACACAGGTCATAAGGTCCTGGGTTTGAACGTTGGATCTCCCGTATGGTATGTGGACGTCCTATCCATTGGGCCAAATTCTCTTCCCAACATTTTTTTAAAGCCATAGTGACCATCTATTTCTCAGGAAATCAAAGGTTAACTAAAGTATTCAACATTGTCTTGGTTGAAGTATCAACAATGTGAAACACTTGTAACATTTAGTTTCTGGCTTGGAAGATTTTTGAAAATTCTATTATGGATAAAATAGACAGATAAAACTCTAGCTTCAAATGTGTAATGCAGTGCAGAAATTAGGATCACACTTCAGAGTGATGGGAGTAAGAGCTGAAATTTCCTCTTTGATCTTCTTCATTAAATTGGATAGAGCGTGGTATTAAAATTTATAAATGTGTAATTGCATTTGTTATCCATTCAATCTGATGTCATTCTTCCTGCTCAGTAAAATACCTCTGATTTTTCTATAACACTTCATGGGTAGACATTATTTTGCAATTTAACTCACAACTCATTAAAGTATTTATGATAATATAGAGAAAAATAATCTTTTCTAGTAAACAGTGAAAGAATTCCCAGCATTTTTTTTTTTTGGTTATTTTTGCATTTTTCTTTTTAAAGTCTGGTTCTGCCAGAGCAGACTCTAGTAATCCAACAATCTACAAAAAGTATGCTGTATATATGGGACTTCTTGTGGTATACAGACAAGTCTGAGTTCCTGACTTCTAAGACCTTCAATTCCAACTTTCAGTCTTCTGGCCAGTCTTAGACTTGGTGATGGCAACTTAGTCCAAGAACTCCCTCATTCACTAGATCAAGGTCCTCAAAATGAAGTCCATGGGCCACTCACATTAGAATCAGATGGAATTTTTGTAGAATGCAGACTCCTAAACACCACCCCAGACTTCCAGTAGGTTGGCACTGAAGTGTTTTTCACAAGCTTTCCAGGAGATTCTTGTCCAAACTAAATCATGCAAGATACTTTTATCAGTGTCAATATCTCTATGGAAAATGGGAGACTTCTATCTGCAGATAAACTGCTTTATGCTGGGTTTCCTTCCAGGTCTCCCTGCCTTTTCTAATGGAATCCTTTTGACATTCTAGTTACTGCGGACAAATACCTGCTAATAGATACTATGTCTACCTGCATTTTACTTATACTCAGTAACCAATCATTCTGTTGTTTTCACAAGGTCATTTTCAGGCTGTGAAGTCAGCCTAATTCAAAGTTCCAGAATATTTGACCCCACAAATGTGATAAGTTTTAAAACACAGGTCATCTGTGTTGAGGGGCACACATTTTTCATTCTCTCATTGCTCTTCTTGACAGGGTACGATAGCAAGAGGCTTAGGAGTCAGTCTGACCTGAGTTCAAATCTTTGCCTTCTGATGCACTAACTAGTAATCTTTACCTTCTGATGCACTAGTAGTGTAACTACATTCAGGAAGTAGCATTTTCTCTGAGAATCTTTCCTCATAAAAAAACAACAACCATATCTACCTTCTGTATTCAGAAAGTTGTTATAAGGACTTACGGAAGGAGTCAAAATGGAATATTGGGAAGGGCACAGCTTTGGTGTTCAGAGAGAGCTTGCCAGCAGTAGGCTGTGGAGCGAGTTATTTTACTTCTGTAACCCTCATTTTTAAAATGAGGATAATAATAGTCCCTTTTTCCAATGTGGTCACATAAATGAGAGTAGTAATTTTGGGGCTCTATGTAGTTTTATTTTACTTTTTTCCTTCTTCCTTTACTCCTCCTAATCCTCAGTCCTCTCTCCCTAGGGAAAAAGTTACTGTTCAGGATAATACATGTATTTACAATCAGAATCTGGTTCATAATTCTGATATTCAAGTTTGTGTCTAAATCATGATCATGGATTTCAAAAGATTGATAAAGCCAAAGATATCTAGTCCTTTTGACTTAAATAAGATTGGGTTATTTGTTCTCAAAACCAGTTTATGTAATTTTTCCCCCTAGGTTCTTGACTTGATAATTACACATTTAGTCAAGTGCCTTCATGGAACATCCAACCCATGAAATATGGTCAGCATTAAAATAATGGATAATGTTAATTTTAGACTTAGTTGAGTCCAGGATATAGACAGATTCTTCTCTTGAGCGCATCCTATGGCATAGGTATCCTTGTACCTATCTCCATCTGAGAAAGGAAAAATAATGAAAACTTTTTTATTTGCAGAAAGTCTGAAGTAATCAAGGAAAATATTTCCTAAGTGTCTTATATTTTGCCTAGTACTCAGAGATCACAATGTGATTGTTTGAAGTAGCAGCATTTTAGGTGGAAAAACAATTTCTTTTAGAGCCTTTTCATCCTGTTTCCTCTTCAGATGAATTGGGAAATATTTGTGTATGGCAAATCTGGGATTTATACTTCAAATAACTGACAAAAATATAATTCACATATAGGAGTACCATGTTATATTTTCTCTTTTATTCCTACTCTGAACTCTTCTTAATTTCCTTTATTTTTGCTTCTTTCATTGATACTTTTGACTCAATTTTCTCCTAACATTTCAGTGGACTATTGTGCTGTTGTTTTTCTTACATAAATATAGCAGAACATTTGACTACCATTCCATATCTTTCTGGATTTTAATTGATGAAAACATAAAAATTACTTTTTACTCTATTTTCCCTACCATACCATTCATTGTCCTTATTCCTTTTCTTTGTTTCTGTCTTTCTACCTTGTCCCACTGCACCCTGGGGCACTTATTCTGAGTTCAGTTTCCCTCAGTATGACAACAGAAAAGATAATTAAAATGGGTATGTGAGAACTAGTTTCATCTTTAGCAAATAGCCACATATTCTTGTAAGAAGACAAGCTTTTGAGGAAGCTGTTGCTATTTGAAAAGGATAATGGATAATCTTGGTAATCTCCCCAAATTTGGAAATTTCTAAAATGTCATTTATTACTACTATGTTTTAGGAGTATATTTAACATTTGTACTATCAAGTTAAAGTAGAATTCTATTAGAGTTATTTGAATAATGACATTATTCTATTGATACTGCTCATGGAGACCCAGTGCCCAAAGTCATCCAGAAAAGTATAACCTGAATTGGAAACTAATAACGCTGCCTATTGATAGAAAAAAAAGGGGTCTGGTTTAAAAATAATGTAATTTATACCTAATGCATTATAAGGAAATAAAACTCTAAGATATTGTATAACTAAACTCTGGTCATTGTGAACTAGGGTTATTAAAATAGGAAGGGTATTTTTATTTCCATTAATATCATCTTACCAAAAAATTGTGGATTCTGGACAGGTAGAAATGAATAGGCAATTCAGTGGAATAAGTCATAAAGAAGAGTTTCTCATATGTATTTGTTACATAACAATTTTGTTGAACTTTAGTAAAATTTTGTAAAGCACTTTGTATAGAACGCTTAGAAATTTTCCTGTAATCCAGGAGTGTAACAGCTATTAATTTTAAACAGGAAATGCATCTATTTTCTCGTTAATGGTGGGAGACAGATGCTTTACCTGAAGCGATGTTCTATGAGCAACCCTGGAAGTCAATCACATCATTCACATTATGCTGGAACTGTGCTCTTGGCATTTGCTTATTCAGAAATAATGCATATCATTAGAAATTTTTACTATGATTGCATTTTAGTTGATGTACTCTGCTAGACTTAACACTGAAATACAATTGCACAGAACATTAGTGATTCTCCAAATTTTAAGAAAAATGCATTCACATTCCGAAGTAAGAGGTTTATATTTAATGCACACCTAAGCCATAGAAAAGACTTCTCTTTTTTCATTAATCAAAGTAAGGCATAAGCCGTTTCTCATATGTAGTGCTCCTATTACGCCATCCTGTAAGGATGTAGTATTGGCCCAGTGCTTGACTACTTGTTGTCAAAGCCTTATCATTCCATTTATCATTAGAGTAAACACATGGGAAACTGTGTAATTTGGACTCCAAACATCTGATAACCAGATGGCAGGTTAGCCTCAATGTAGTACAAACAATGTCTGTTTGCAAGACTGATATTTGCCCACACGTCTTTGGCAGATGATGGCAAAGCATCACACAGAAGAAGTGTATCTCCTGAGTCACACAGAAGGAAACATCTTCCTCAAGTCTATTTTCTCTCCTCCCTTTGCAAAGCCTGATGGATTCCTTTAAATACAAAAATATTTTGAGAAAGGATTTGAAAGTTAAATATAGAGAGTTTTGCCTCCAATGTAGAAAGTTTTCCTTTCTCATATTATTTTTTTTCCCACCCAATTAAAGTTCAGGCTTAGAAAATTTCATCTAGGGCTTCCTTTTTGTTTGTTGTTTGTTTTTAATCATGACCTAAATGAAGTTATAGACACCCAGAATGAGCTTATTGAGCTTACCATATTTAAGTACCTGATTATGAGATGTATATATGTATGTATGTATATTTACGTGTGTATGCTTTTAGCCCAAACTCATATTCAAACTGTGCTCAGGGGAGGTGACAGATATAATAATAATGTGTCCACAGGATATGGTACCTCTAGAGGCAATGACTCTGAAATCAAAATTTCCCCTGTGATCCTGAAGAAATTAATCATTGTTTTTATGTTGCACTTGCCTCATCTGTAAAATAGCAATAATAGTACTACCCCAAAGGGTTGTTATGGGAATAAAATTAGTTTTATATTTATAATATATTCTTATAACAGAGCTTTTCAGATAGTACTATATAATTGTTTTGTCTGTTCTACCATACCTTGTAGTCAAAATATTTAAAATTTGTTTTTAAAGCACTTGATATGTGTTTTTCTGAATTGGGCATAAATTTTTGTCAGGAGTCCACAACCACTCAGCCATGTGACTCTGAGTAAACCATGTTAACTCTTCTAAGCCAGTTTCCTCATGCATGAAATGGGGGTGATCATTGCCACCATGTCTTCTTCACAAGGTTATTATATGGAAGCATATGTTTTGTTTGAAAGTGCAAGGAGGATAGTTATAATAATACTTTTATCTGCAGAAAGGAATGAGATCACCGATTGAGGATCATTTATTACGGCCTAACAAGCATGCTAAGGTACCTATTAAAAGAACTGTATTGAAATTAGGACTTGCTAACGCATCAGAAAGTACAGAACATATACTTTTTTAAAGCTCAAATATGGAGAAATTGTTTTTGACTCTGGAAATTATGAAAATAGAATGAAAATACACCAGTCAAGCTTTAGCCAGATTTCAAAGTATATTTGAAATGTTCAGTCACCTTAATTATTACCATGTTTAAGTAAAAGGAAAGTTTTGTTTGGAGCCAGATGAGAGGGATTAGGAACATAAAAGCTGAAGGAAACTCAGCATTTGGAGAGATTTAATTTCTTTGTGTATTAGGAGAACATCAAAACACTTATTTGAGATCCTTTTACTCAAAACTGTTTCCATTTGAGGAAATTAAAAATGTATGCTCACTGAAAGTTTGCTCAAGGCATTTTGTCAGTCAACAAACATTTGGTTCTTTCTTTTTTCACAGAGTAAAGGACCTGTCTCAGTAGCTAATGTGGTTTAAAAAATATACCCATCATATAATACAAAATCTTCTTTATAATTCAGGTTTTTAAAAAGTTAAGTTAGGCTATCCTGATGTGTTTGACTTTCTAAAAAAAGATATTGTGGAAAAACATATCATAAGAAAAAATACTCTTTACTGCCTATAGTTTAGAATTTTCTCTGGACCTAGGTCTCAGTGGTAATGGGAACTAATACTGACCCACACAGAGCTAAACCTTCTAACTCAAGAATACTTAAAAGAGTACAGTTTCAAGTCAGATAGTCTTTCCTATTTATAACAGAATAATACTCTTCCACCCCATTTTTGAAAGCAAGAGATTGGAATTACTCTTAACACCTGCATGGATTTGTGCTATCCCCAAAAATGTGCGTGTCTGAGACATGCATGCAAGTTCCTTCTCTCTGTCTCCACTCCTCTTTCATAGCATTGCCTTTAAGAAGAAAGAAAATACATATAAACATATTTTTATATTTCTACCTATATTATTTGAATAATGCTTCAACTTTGATTCAAATCATTCTACTATGTTTTATTATGTAAATGACTTTTATACTACTACATTTGCATTGCTCATAGTATCTTACTGATGTACCTTTGGCTGTCACATCATACACAGGTGATTTGTAGCTACAAACAAGTATCAATGTGAATGTAACTGGCTGCACAAAGCTGATATGTGTGAAGTCTCTAGGAAATCATGTTTAATATCCAGAAGTTCATTCTCTAGAACTCAACAGTAGGCTAACATCTACCACCAAAGTTCATTTTCTGAAAATGATAATGTATTATCATAATTTTTAATAGATACGCCCTGCCTATTAATTAAAATTGTACTGTCCACAAAACATATTAGTTCTTTGTTTTCTTCTAGCTAATGAGTCAGAGTACTGAGATGATTACTTTTGAGATTGATTTTTTTTAAATCGCAAAGTATATCTGTTGCATATTATGTTCCATCTATAGAATTCTATTACATCTGAGTAAATTTTAGGTAAAGCCCTTCATAGCATATGGTGCCATTTTTACATGGGCCATTATCCCTCATTCACCTTTATGCACCAGTGAAAGAAAGTAGGGGATGGTAAGAAGGATGAAACAGCTAAGCAGAAGGCTGGTATAGCTAAGAAGTGTTGTGCTGGATTGTCTCCATTTGGTCTTTCAGATGCCATCTCTCCACTCCTGTGGCTGAAGGACAGCATCAGTAGGGCTCTGCTGCTGTCTTCTGGCTTCTAGATGGTGCCAGTAGGAGACACCATCAAGAAATTTGACAACTGGAGGAAAGTGAGATATGGATAATATTTCTCAGGTCTCTCTTTACAGAGTCATAGTTATTAGAAGCTGTGTTCCTTTCCCAAGGCTACAATTCCTTCAGGCTTTTTGCTACATCTACAATTTTTCATGGATATTGGTAACCTCACCCTCCTAGTTCCTTCATGAAGTAGAGGTAGGAAGCAAAGTCTTCCTATGCTGCTAGCCCTGGCCAACTCACCTCCCATGTTAAAAGTAGCCCTCTCATTAATCTCTCTTTGGTCACCCTTTCTGAGGGTTCCATCTGTTCCTGCTAGTTTCTGATTGATGCAGATAGAAGAGGCAAAAAAAAAAAAAAAAAAAAAAAAAAGGAAGTAGTGCAGCCCACTGTGATTGGACATTTCATTGCTTCAGAACTGTAAGCTTTTACCCCTAATAAACTTCATAGTATAAAAGCCAATCCATTTCTGGTCTTTTTTGTTGGCAGCCCTGTGGCAATATAAGACAGTCACTTATGAAGGGAATGGAAAAAAGAAACCTCAATGGAATTGATATCAGAACTTTAGTTGATGTTGCCATAAACTTCAAGAATATAATCCACATATTGAAATTGCCTCATTTAGATATTTCTCCAGTGTTCTCTCCTTTGGGATGTTAATGTTATCAAAATAGAGATATATTCCTTGACAGTTCCATTGAAAGCATTCTGCCTACAATCAGGTTTGTCTCTAATTGGTTTGAAGTGAAGCATTCTCAGCTGCCACTTCACTAAGGCACCAATTTGGATATGAAAGATGATTTTTATGTCCCTACCCCATATCTGGTTGGAAAGAAAGTTTTGTGAAACATCACTTTTCGGATTAATGCTGGTCTGTTCTTTTGTCAGGCTCAATCTACTACCTGCTTCTGCTCAGCTACCTGTTACAAGGTGAAGGAAAATTAAGAAAGGTGAATGAAAGGAAAGGCACCATAAGTACTGTAGATAGGAAATATGACTATATGAACAATCCCTATATTTTAATGTGGTTATTTCTGTAGGTGGTGCTCCAGCTGCGATACTTACAGTGTTTTAGGGCCCAGATTACTTGGGCAATTGAGCAAAAGAAAATTTTAGTGTTCAAACCTCGAGAATTGCTATGGTGGGTTCTCAAGACACTAAGCTAGAAAAACAAATGATCAAATGAGAGCAATAGAAGCCAATTCAGAGTTGAAGATGGTAAAATTGCACAAGATTGAGTGGCAATGACCTAAAAGGGGATGTGAAAAACAGCATCTCAGTAAAATGTCAAGCTGGTGAATTTGTAGAGTAAAACCCTTGTCTGTTAGGGAAATGAAATCTTACGTGAAATGTCATTATGATTGGCTTCTTGTGCTGTTTTTTAAATTCCTTATTGTTCACAGCATTATTTTACTCACCTATGGGATAATGGAGGATAGGCTATTTGATCTCTTATACTGGAGAATGGGTAATATGCAGCAATGTCATCTCTTCTTTATCTCTCCATAGGGCTCTATGCTTTCCTTTATCACTTACCAGCCTATATTCTAATTATTGGATTCCTAGTCTGTGTCCCACAATTACCATGTGTTCCCTTTACATGATTCGACAAAATATTGAGTAATACTGAAAAATGAACCTTATGCTTAAAATATCACCTAAGTACTTTTATTCTTTTTATTACAAATTTGGAAGAGAAATAAAACAGAAATGCATTCTGTATTTATAGTTTAAAGTTATTTTTAATATCCATTTTCAGTAACAATTTCCATCAGATTATTTCAAACCTCTGTTTTGGAGAGGATTTCATCTTGGTTTCTGTTTTGAGCTTTTTGGATGATTAGCAATATTCCTACTCAAGATTCAATGGAAACTAACAATAGGGGTTGCCTGTAGCTAGAGCATATAGGAAGTGGGAAGGAGATTCACCTTTTACCACATATATGTGTTTCTGTTATTTTTTTCTTACCATGTATTACCTATTCAAAAACATTTTTTCAAGCAACCCGAAAATAAAATAAAGAAATACTCCTACTCAGTTCATGAGAATTGTTTTAAGATTTGGTTTTGAATTGTTTGAATACTTTGGGTATGATGATTTCAGTTATGTAAGCTAAACTGCCCTTGAATCTGGGCACCCATTTATCATCAAATGTTCCTATTGAAGAGAACAAGTTCCTTTTCTTTCCATTTTAAACAGTTTGGTATTCATTGGCACAATCTAGGAGACTAATGATAATCATCACTGATTCCTCCTTTTGTAGCTCCCACTTCAGTCTTCAAAGCCTAGGTATTTGAAAGTATGTCACTAATGTCCTTCTTTTTCTAAGCCCAACCACTGCCCTAGTTTGGAACCTCATTATTTCTTCATGGGAATATGGATATTCACTTAACTGGTCTTGCCTCCAGGCTCTGCTCTCAGCAACTGGTTCTCCACAATGCAACCAAAGTTAGCTTTTTAAAACGACTCTGATCATGTTCTCCTGCTGAAAATAAATAAATAAATAGGTAAGTAAATAAACTCCATTGATTCCTCTTGTCCACAAGACAATGTCAATCAAACCCTTGGTATTCTGGCTCTAACCTAAGATCTTATATTTGTGATTTCTTTCAACATATATTTATTTGATTTTTTTTCTTTCAAGTTCCTGATAGTGTGTTACAAACTGTGCTAGGTGCTGAGGATATAATAAAGAAGAACAAAACTAAACAGGATTCCTTTTCTCCTAATGTTTTGTGGTGAGTGGGGGTAGGAGAAGGCAGGCAGATAACTAAATAAGCTATGCAAATATTTATTCACAGAGATCAGTGCTATGAAAAGCAGCTTGAAGCTGGGACAGCATATAACTGAGGGATCTGATCTAGTCCTGGGTTCAGAAAAAACTTCCTGCGTTTATTCTGCTACAGCAGAGATCTAGAGAATGAAGTGCAGCATCCTCAGGCGGGATCCCATGCTCCCTACAACACGGATGCTGACATTCCTTCCACCTGCCGTGCTTTTTCCTGGGCCTATGCTTCAGGCTTTCCCTACATCATGAAAATTTGGTGAAACTCTCTCTAATTATATTCCCAGTTTCCTTCTCTTCATGGAGTATTCAACACCCAGCTCAAATATTACTTCTAAGGACAGTCTACCCTGACATTTCTAATGGTCCTGCCTCTTGAAAGTCATGACTTAGAAGAATGAATGGCCCCTGTCTCTTGGCTCCACATCGTTTTATAGAGATATGTTATGTCGACATTTATCTCACAGTTATACCCACATTTAACTATATTTATCTCTCCCTCTCTTATTCCTCTGTATGCCCAGAAATGAAATGGTGCCTAGAAGAGTAAAAACTCGGGATAATACCTAGCAGCAAAAATGAAACAATTGTTTTAGTTAGAAATGTTGTCAATTTTTGTGACTTTAAGTAATAACTATTCACAGATTGTTTCTCTCTTTTAAAATGCTATTAATACAAGAAATATTTCTTTTATGTTAAAATTCATTGCTTGAAACTAGGAATGTATTTCCCCAAAGGGAAGGACAATAAGATATATTTGATTTTCAGATGTGCATACAAAAGGCAGAGTTGTCCAATGGAAATAGCCAGAGATTCCTGGGTTCTAGCACTATTTCTGACTCTTACTAGCTATATGGTTTGAGCAGTGTTTGCACTCAGCTGGGAAGAAAAAATACCAGTACTTTCCTTGCTCACTCATTGTAAGAATTGTACAAAGTAGTGCATATATTATCACCCAGCTCAAACAAAGCAAGCTCATCATTATATGACAATTCTCCTCCTTATCTCCTCTCCCTCATAGAGACAACTTAGGCAATTTTGTTAGCACGTGATTTCATAGACAGGTGACTGCGAATGAGAGATTCTACATTTTCTAGGCCTCAGCAACATCAGGAGAAGAGGACCTCAGTGTTCACATTATGATAACCACTCAGCCATTCACTGATTCACTCCACAACTGTTGACCTAATGCCAAATACCAGTTATTGATGAGACAGTCAAACCCTAAGGACATCACCACTTTCCATTTTCAGAAGAGCTTGGAGAGACAGGAAGAAGGGAACTTGGTTCTGAATGAAGAATGCCCCAGGGTGGGATCCAGAAGATTAGCCATGGAGGCCACAGTTTAGCTGACTCCTGGATGACACCGAGTCCTTTTTCCTTTAGCCATTGAGCACCAGCTAATTATGAGCCCTGGCTAGAGGCCTTTGCTTGTGATATGTTACAGGCACAGCAGGAAGTACCTTTCTCAATATTTATCTCTAAACTAGGACATGTCTCGCATATCTGGAAGCCTGAATATAGCAGACAACTTTTGGCAAAGTATCTAAAGGCAGAGGGGTGATTAGCTGGGGCCCTCATTAAATGTGGGGATAAAATGGTGTCCATTATTCTTATGAAGAAAGATATGAAAAAACTAGCAGTTATTATGTAATTAGGTCTATACAAAATCCTTTTTCTGTAATGCAACAACTTTTCTTTCTTCATCTTCTTAAATGATGCTTGCAAAATGACAGCATATTTTCAACATAGAAAACCCAATCAGGATTTGCAATGATGTATTCATGGAGAAAATAAATCTTTGGTAGGAAGAATTATTTTTAATTTGTCTGTAATTTGTAAAATAAAGGAAATGTGGCTATTTAATTTGATTTGTTCCTCTGTGTTTGTAAAACTGCTCTAGTCTAAAACAGCTGTGAAGTGTAATGCATCTATGGCTGATGAGGAGGGCTGGGATGTTTGTTAATGATAGATATTTGGAAAAAAAGAGTGGTAGTTATTCTATACTGTATTATTTATTATAATTATGAACTTTGCAATTATAAAATTCCTATAATCTGCAGAACACAAAGGGAGGTTGAGTGTTCTAAGGATACCCACTGTGTTCAACTGTGGTGACAGTTCTGCACCAGCTTTTAAAAAGCAAAAGCAAGTGCTGAGGACTTCATGGAGCCATTCTCCTCTTCTAGCGTGTATATGGGTCAAGCTATGATACATATTTTCAAGAAAAATTAGTTTGATTTGTGTGAAATGTAATAAAAATTCTCATTAATGGGAGTTATGCTAAATTGGAACTAGGTTGAGATATAATTGGGTATGCAAAAGATGGGTTTATTGAATAAATAATGCAAAAATATTTTCAGTGAAATTATTTTAAACTTCTTAGAAGAATAAAATATGTTCTATTACTGAAAAGTATTGAGAAAATATTGATTATACCAATTAGAATCTTTTAATCTTTTAAAGCTATCAAACAGATAGCCTAAAGGGATTTCTGTTGAATATACCTTTGCTTAAAGCCAGTGACAAATTATGTTAATCACCTCCTGTATACGCACTTGGTAAGGGAGCAATTCCTGGCCTAGGGTTATGGGGATGGCCAAACACGTGACACCAGACACTGAAGTGATGAGATCTACGCAGTTTATTATTCAGATATAATGACAGCCCGGGGAGGAGGACACTGAACACCACACAGGGCCACACAGGATTATACTCTGTGACATATGAACACCTGGGAGCTATGGGAGGCAGACTTTGTGGTCTCAGAAAGGTAGAGTGTGCCCTGGTTCCCAGGCGAGGATGTGATTGACTTGTTTGCATTATTCTGTGGGTTGGCTGGAAACCAAAACCCACTATTCGAATAAGCAGCACCTGCACCTAGTTTGAATGGAGGGTTGTTTGGCTAGGGAACTTCATGTAAGGGAGCAGAATGGGCAGGAGAACTTGCAGTTAGGCCATTCAAGGCCCTCCAGATTCCTGCCCGATATTGAGGCAGCACACAATATTGGGTCTTAATTTGGGATCTTACACTGCACAGATGACAATACCGTAATTAAGACTATCTTCTGTGTTCCAACTCACCTGGGTACATACCTGATATTAAACAGTCTTAAATATTAAGTAATTAAGTGAAGCAAAATTAGATATCGTTTTGATAGTTACTGTTTAAATTTTTCTTCTAATCATTATATTTTAGAGTCTCAAAAGAATAACTGATGAAGGGGAATTTAGCTGTTACTTGAAGGAAGTAACCATGAGGTATTGGAAAATAAAGCTGGATTTGGAGTTTAAAATCCTAGCTGGGCTATCTTCTTAGCTGTGTGAACTTCAGACAGCTGCTTAAATTTCTAAGCATCCACTTCCTCTCTCAAAAAAGGACTAATACTTGCATAATTAAGATTGTTTTAAGTATTAAAAATAATGTGCGTAACAGTAATTTGTGAATTGTCCATATATGAAAGTAAAGGTGAATACTCCTAACTAAATGTCCCATTGATCAATGAGATTTCAATAAAATTGAACCTGTTTCCTTTCCAACACCAACATTCTGTGAGATGCTAATGTCCTGTGTCCATGGTAATATGTCTATATATGTATTTGTGTGTATGTGTACATTTTAAGTTTTGTGAAGTCCTTGGGCCTTATGTTTTCATGGCAATGTCTGACTCCAGGTTCTACATCACTGAATTCTTGCTGTCTCTTAGACCTTGCCTCCCACATCGATTCTTTAATCTTCCCTCTGAGCTATCCCATATGTGGTTCTCAACCCTTTGTCTTTGGTCTACCCTCAGAACCATCCTTTATTAGAGTATATTGCAAATTTGACTAAAGGTTTGAGGCAAAATAGGATAATGGATGCAACTGCAAAATACAGAATAAAGTTAATAACTAAAACTTGGATATGAAAAGCTCCCAATGTCATAAAACCTACAACCACCCCAGAACTGAAAATGTCTCAGTATTCTTCTTTTGGTAAAATCTTTTAAACCCTGTAGCACTTTTGTTTATTAATATAGTCCCTTTTTCAGGTCAATAATTCCCCTGTTTTAGAAGCCTCCTCTCTTCAGACTCCTCCCTCATTCCCTTCCCATCTTGGTCAACTCTGGCCTTACCTTTGCAGATCCAGTCACCCCTATTTGTCTCTGGTTAAATGAAAGGTCTGCCCACTCTGGGTCAAACACTGCCTGTGGCAGTTTGATATTATTTATGAATTCCAAAAAGAGAGATTATGTTGGTAAACTGGTCTGTTCCTCTGGGCATGATACCCTTTGATTGTATTAGATTCAGCTGAAATGTCTTTGATTTAATTATGTTAAGATTAGGGCTTTGATTTGACTACGTCAGTAGAGTGTAACGCAATTTGAGTCCTGCCTGCTTCATGGGCTATATAAACAGAAACTCAATCAAGAACACAGAAGTAGATACATGGAGAAGAACACAGAGGAAAAGGGGCAGCTCCATAGACATAGCAGAGGCCCCAGGAAGAGAGCAGAGCAATTTGCCTGATAGTTTATAGCTGATCTTGTGAAGAGACAAGAGCAGCTGAGCCCAGAAAGAATAGAGCCTCTGGGAAGAGAGACGAGCCTTATGCTAGCTGAACTAATGGAGCCTTAAGAGGGAAGAGGAAGGCTGAACCCTCGCAGAAGTCACCTGCCATCTTGCTTCAACACATGGCAATAGATTTTGGTAAGGAAGTAACCTTGATTTAGACTCTTTAGGGCCTTGTAACTATAAGCTTTTAACCCAGATAGATACCCTTTATAAAAACAAACAGATTTCTGGTACTTTGTATCAGCACACCTTTGGCTGACTGATACACTACCATTGTCAGAGACTTGGCAGAGGCTGAATTCCATTTCTTCCTTTTATCTTCTTTTCTAATAGACACTTTACATAGAAGAAAACTTTAAACAAAATTTTCTTTCTGCTATTGAGACATACTCATTTTTCCCTAGAAGACAGAAGTGAATGCATCTATTTAGTTTTGTTTACCCCATAATCAAAGTATTAAGAAAGTCTAATTCTCCATCAGATGTTTGCCAAGGCAGAGAGAAATTTTGCCTCCTACCCCAAATTAAATTTATACTTTATCAAAGTGATTTTATAAAAGGACTTTTAATTAAGAAAATTGTGAGTTGAAACCTTGGGTCTATCATATACTTGTCAAGTGATATTAGGCAGGCTTATTAATATATTATATTTGAGTAAAATGTGGAAAGTAATGCTGCCGTAAGTCTTTCCTATGAGGATTAATTAAAATATAGGTAAAGCATTGAATACAGTACCTGGAAAATTGTGAATTGAATAATGATTGTTGGATATAACATAAATCCATTAATTTATTTATTTAGTATGCATGGACTGCTATCTTGCCTTTTGAGGCCATTCACACATTGTATGTTAGAAGGAAAGAAGGAATCAAAACATAAACAGTACACTGAGAGATTCCAGGGTTTTGGCCCCTATTTCTTTTGTAACTTGTTAATGTTTAATTTACAGCAATGTCTTTATGGCATTTATTTATTTTTCCTTCTTGACTGTATCTTTTTAGTGAGTATAAGTATCTTTATAAAGAGTTATTCCATTATAGATCATGTCTAAAAATACAATAGTCTTCTTGAAATAATGAACTTATAAAATGATAGAGATTTAGCTTTATAAATAGCCTAGGACATGAAGCTATAGATTCCCAAGGAAAGAAATGTGGAAAAAGTGATGAAAATACCCTAACACTGGTGTAGATGTATGCTCCTGATAAGCATGCTATGACACCTGCTGCAATAAACCTGCAATGCAAACATATAGAGACAATTTTATTATCTCTTTTAAGTTTTGGGGTCAGCATGAATATAGTTAGAAAATTATTTAATATGTATCACTTGCCAAGTGCTTTGCAGGCAATTCAATTATTATAACATTGCTATGAGGTTGGTTGTTATCATTTTACAGATAAGAAAACTGAGGCTCAAAGAACTTAGGAAATTGGCTTAAATCCCTATTGCAGAATTTAAAGCCAGAGCAATCTGACTCTAAAACATAAAACCCTCCCATGGCGCTTTATGTAGAAGGTGGAACTCAGGGAAGTTATGAATATAACCATCTTTTTAAAAGAGGGAAATATTAGGGAAGAATTCCCATTTTCTTGGGTTTAAACTTTTAATGGAGATAAAAAATACACTATGACATTTTTCAAACAAACACCTAAAGAAGTGTTTGTGTGAGTCTTTAAATCCTTTCCTCTCCCCCTTCTTCCCACAGGTCTTTATCTTGTGCCTGCTATGTGTCAAGCACTAGATTAGACATTGGGATAAAATGATGAAAAAAACCAATTGCAGTATAGAAGTAGAAACATATATTAACCAAATATCCCATTTCAATGGATGGAAAACTGCACAAGAGAAGTGTTACAAATGAAGTGCCATATGGTGTTATAGAAACTTTAAGAGTAAATTTGATCTAGCCAGGCAAGGTATAATAGGGTCCTTGAGGAATTGGTGGTTTATGCTGAGGTTTTTAAGAATGAGGAAGTGTTAACCAGGTAAATGAAGAGAGAGAATTTTATTCAGAGAGAGGATCGCGTGCAAAGACCCTGAGGCTTGAGGTGTGGATGCATGGTAGCATAAGGAACTGAACAGTCAATGGCACAGGAAGCAGAATCTAACATGTTAATTAAAGGTGCAGTATGCTTATTAGGGATTATCACCTGTGGAAGGCGGTAGGCAGGAAGCAGAATTCGGCAAGTCAAGATGACCCCATGGGAACTCTAAAGCCCAAACTGCTTCTAAAAAAATGTATCAGCTGAAATTACCAGGTCTTTAAACCCAAACTTCCATTAGTAATTGTTTGCAGGCTATTCTGGGAAGAGTGAAAACTTGGGCCTCGGATGAGGAGGATCTCTTCGGCTGAGACAATCAATTCCTGAAAGGATTATAGCTGAACCTGTCTGATGAACATCTCCAGCAGCTGGTACAATAATTCCTTGGTAGGAAGATCTAGGCAGAGCATCATCATGTCTATCACAGGCTGTAAGGCAGGGTTTCTCAATCTTGGCACTTTTAACCATTCAGAGATTTTAATTGCTTCTTAGGGGGAGGAGTGGAGTCGGTAGCAGCATCTCTGGCTTCAAACTACTAGATGATAGTACAACTCCACCTCCATCCCCAGTTGTTACAAACAAAAATATCTCCAGAAATATCCTCTGGAGGGCAAGAGGGAGGATTGAGAACCTCTGCAAGTGGCTGAGAACCACTGCAAGTGAGCAAGGAAAGGGTCCAGAATAAGGTTGGAAGAATATCTAAGAACCAGATCAAGCTGGTCTTGTAGGCCATTGTATTAGTTTCCTAACACTGCTGTAAAAAAGGACCATAAACTGGAAGAAATTTATTTTCTCAGTTCTGGAGGCAGGAAGTCTAAAATTATGATGTTACAGGGTCATGCTCCCTCAGAAATATGTACGGGAGAATCCTTCCTTACCTCTTCTATAATAGCATCTGGTATTTGCCAGCAATCTTTGACATTCCTTGACTTGTAGATGCATTGCTCAAATCTCTACTTCCGTCTTCACATGCCTTCTTCCCTGTGTATGTCCCTCTCTTCTAGTGATACCAGTCATATTGAATTAGGGTCAACCCTAATTGAATCCTGTGGTAAGTAATTTCATGTGCCAACTTGTCTAGGTTATGGTGTCTGGTTGTTTGGTCAAGCACACACTGGTCTGATTGTTACTGTAAGAGTATTTCATGGATTTAAATCATCAGTCAGTTGATTGTGCCCATGGATGATTACATATATAATGAACAAAGCATACTGCCTTTAGCAGTGAGAGAAGTATTATCCAATTACTTGGCCTTAAAGGGAGTACTGATTATTTCAGCAGTCAAAAAGAAGAATCTTTGTCTTTATTTCAATCAGACATTCATTGGGGAATTCATTGAAATTTCCATTGTGTTGGAACTTATGGCCTGCTCTGTGGAATTTGGACTTGCCATTTCCCATAGATGTGTGAGACAATTCCTATAATAAATATGATAATATGTATATATATAAAAATATTTACATAATATATACGTATATCCTCTCCATTCTGTTTCTCTGGAGAATCCTAATACACACCCTAATCAAGTATGACTTTTTCTTAACTTGAGCACATCTGCAAAGAACCCTCTTTATAATTAAGATGACATTCACAGGTACCTGGAATTAGAACTTCAGCATGTCTTTTTGAAGGACACAATTCAACCCATAATAGATATCGGAAGGATCTTTAGTTTTATTATAAGAACCAGAGAAATACAGTTACTTATGGAACTAGAATTCTGAAGACAAGTAAAATAGAACTGTTTAGGGAGACTTGAATAATTATTAATCAAAACTGTGAATGTCAAATTTCATAAGGCATTTTCTTTATCCTCGAAGAAGTTGCAGTCAATAGCTGGTTACTTTTCCTAATAGCATTTTAACTCCTTCCAGAATGTTGCTATAATATTTGCCACAAACATTGATGAAATTATCAGATATTTTAAATATTTTTCCCTACTTATCTAATAATAGTGGCACAAAGTACACACACACACACACATACAACTTAGTTTGCCAAGGCTGTTGTAACAAAGTATCACTGATCAGTTTGCTGAAACAACAGGAATTTATTGCCTCACAGTTTTAGAGGCTAGAAATCCATAATCAAGGACATGTGTCTGCAGGATCAAGCTTTCTCTGAAGTCAGTAGTGTTGTAGAGGTGGCGTGTCAGCAATCGATAACTTAAATCTCTGCCTTATTGCATGAGATAATGGCTGTCTCTCTCCCTATTTCACACCTACTACTGTGTCCAAATTTCTTCTGCTTGTAAGGGATCCAGTCATATTGGATTAAGGCCCACCCTTATTCAGTTTGGCCTAGCTGTACCTAATAACATCTTCAAAAATCCTATTTACAAATGGGTTCCCATCCACAGGATCAGAGGTTAGGACTTGAACATGTCTTTGTGGGGAACACTGAGACAATCCTTAACTGTGTGCGTATGTGTGTGCATTTGGGATGTGAAAAATAAAGGAGAAGAGAGAACCAACATCAGTATATTCTGATATTTATTTCCCTGCATAAATTTGTGCAAAATAGGATATCTAATTATTATCCTAAGGTGGAAGTAATGGTTAAATGATTTGTCCAGTATTCTGCTTGCCACTAGGGAATCTTGGAAAAGTATCAAAGATTTCTAATACCCAATGTCTCTATAAGCAGTGAAGTGGTTATTCCTTTCCTTTCCCCAAAAGAAAATTATAATATGAACAAAATCCTGCCAAAGAGTAGAAAAGAAAGACAGTTAAATTAAAAACATTACTCATATAGAAAAGTGGAAATGCTTTGGCATTTTGTGAAGGATTGCAGTTGGCAGGCAGAGAGATGACTGCTGCAAGCATAACTGAACATTTCATGTCTAACAGCAGGACCTGGGAGGTCAAGGCCAGAAGACTATTGCTTTGGTCAAATGCACCCCAAACCTTATCCAAATGATGGCATTTACTTATTCATATTGTATGGTTCCCTAGTGCTTTTATTTTCATTTTACAACTTCCATTCTTAGCTCTCTAGCAATCTTCAATGTCACTGACAATATCATTCTCAAGGCTAAGGAGTATAATTGACTTGGAAGGTCATAATGATGTCATTTTTTAATACTTATACTGGAAATAGTTGAACAGGCTTAACTACTATCTAATTCTTATAGTCCATGGCTGTTTCTCCAGGGATTTAATCCCTAACAGTATATAAATTAAATAAACCAACTTGAGATTGTTGATGAGAAAAAAGTAGTGGAAAATAAAATATATTTTTAGTCATTATCTGATCATCAGTATGTTCTAAAGCTGAATGTTTTATAAAGAAGAAAGAATAAACATATTTCATTCATAATCAGGGAAGAGATGAGCAACAATTTTGAAAGCCAGGAAAGGAGATAAATATAGAATTTCCAGCTCTGGGTGTATACTTTCATATGTGAACAGGCAGAAATAACTAAGGGCTGTCTGTTACTTCACTTAGATATTGCTCTCAATAAGATGGCATGTTGGGAGAAACAAAACCTTCACTGTTGAAGAAAATTCCTTTAGAAATGATGAAAAAATACTCATCATTCTATGTTGTTATCATCATTCTAACAAACCTTCACTGTGAAACATGTTTCATATATTCATGATGTATTTGATGACCAGAGACTACAGCATAGACTGTTTCAGTTTTGGTGCCCTCATCTTGTCTTCTCGGGAGTAACTAATGACTAACTCATTATCGTCACCCTTGTGCATAGCGCCTGGAAGATAGATAATGATCCTTTAATCAAAGGACTCACTAAATCATCAGATGTCTCGGACCCTGTTGGCAGTGTTTTGGTATTTCAGAGAACTCAGAGAAAACTGATATCACTGGAAATAATGATGGATATTTTTTCAATCATTGTGTAACGTGCATTTCTTTTCCTCTAATATATAAACATACAATACACACATATGTCAAACCAATGAAAAATAAGAGTGTGTGTTCTTCTAGAAGTTTAGCTCTGAGTTGAACAGGTCATTTAAAGCAATGTTTAATAGGTATTGAATAGGAATAAAGTTTATGAGGAGAAATGAAACAAAATTGTGAAGTAATTTATTCATCTTTTCAAATGTTAAAGATCATAGATGTAATTTTTAGTGTATTTGATTTTAAATCCATCTAGAAAATAGAATATTAGCTTTCTGATTCCATTGGTAGTGGACTGGGTAATCTGGATAAATTTCTCACAGAAAATAACTAACATCCCTGGACAAAATATTACTTAAATTATTTTTTAAACTATCAAAGAGCTAACAAATTGCTGAAAACTGACTGGGCTAGGATATTGGTGAAATCCAGAGAAGTAAATCAGGCATTCTGGTCACTTTTGACCCTGGCTAGAGCTGCCAGAAAGAAGACAGAATTTCCAGTTCCATTTGAATTTCACATATACATTAACTTTTTTTTGTAAGCACGTTCCCAAATATTGCACTAAAAAAAATCATTGTTCATGTGAAATTTAAATTTAACTGGACATCTTCTATTTTATTATTTACTAAATTGCGCCATCCTAACTTCAACATATTTTCCATTCTGAAAGAGGTAGCTGAGAGGGTGAGCTGAACTTTTGATAGCACATCAAGAACAAAGAACAAAAATCAGAGTCTCAGAAGAAATTCTCAAACACTGAAACTGGAGTAAGGCAATCCTGGATTGATAAAGCTACCAGGCACTGTGAAATTCTAGTCAGATGGAATCACCATCCCAGGTCTCAACTTATTTCTACAAATAATGTTTAAACAAAATTCCCACAACATACTTGAAGAAATAAGTACACCATCAGACTTGTCTATGAGGTGCAGAGGTGCCCAAAGATGTACTTACCAAATCCAATGGATGTGTCATGATGATGGGAATGAGTGTTGTTGGGGGGTGGGGAGGTGGGGTTGAATGGGACCTCACATATATATTTTTAATGTTTTTTAATGTAATATTATTACAAAGTCAATAAAAAAAAAAAAGATATTGTGAATGAGAAGGCACAATAAGTGCCTTCCAAAGAATTAGAACCACAAGTGCACCAGATATTAACATTGTTAGAGACTGAATAAAAGGAGGAATTCTATGCTTTCTATGTACAGTAGGTTTTAAAAAATTGAATATAGGAACTGTAACTTATAGGAAGGAATATAATACATTTTGTGAAGAATAGAATAGAAATTCTATAAGTGAAAAAAGGAAAAAAAGTTGAGAACAAGATTGTGTTTAAGAGCACATCATGTAAAGTTAAAGAGAGAAATAGAGGATTGGAAAATAGATCTACTCCCTAGAAAGAATACA
The DNA here is from genome assembly GCF_030445035.2 of Dasypus novemcinctus. NCBI lineage: Eukaryota > Metazoa > Chordata > Mammalia > Cingulata > Dasypodidae > Dasypus > Dasypus novemcinctus. The sequence continues at coordinate 75,498,945 of NC_080678.1, read as the reverse complement.
AAGAAGCAAAGCATTGAAAATTCTAAAGAAAGGATAAGAGCTATTAAAATAGACATGGTCTAATGTACTTAACTATTGGACCTCAGAAGGTGAGAAGAAAAGAAATGAGGCAGAATATTATGTATTACCCAAAACTTATAATAGGCAAATTTAAGAAGTCCAATATATTCCAAACTGGATAATTAAGAAAGCTATATCATGGTGACACAACATAAAGTCAAAGCAAAGATAAAAATTTAAAAATAGGCAGAGGAAAACAGATAACTGACTTATTAAAACAAAAGAAGGCAAAACAATGGAAAAGCCAGAACCAATGTGATGAATATATTCAATGTGGTAAAATAAAATAATCGCCAATCTAGATTTTGATACACGGAGAAATGTCCTTCAAGAATGAGGTTAAAGTTAACATTTTCAGGAAAAAAAGTTTAAATCTTTTAAAATGTACTACCAGAAGACATGCATGAAAGGAAAAGTATTTTCAGGCAGAAGAAAAATGACTCTATATGTAGGAAGGATGGAGAGCAACAATTAAGTAGGCAGTATGCAACTGAACACTGACAGTATAATAATAATATCTTGTGTAATTTAAGTATAAGTTAAATAAAATATATGGTAATGATAGCATATAATTCAAGAGGGTAAAAATGGAATTAAACAGTCTAAGGCCCTTCCATTATTCAAGAGAAGAATAAAAGTATCATTTATCATTTAGTAGACATTGGCAAAGAGTGCATGTTGTTATTTACATGGTAATAAGAAAAAATTAGTAAAAAGTCTTATTCTTTAACTTATAGAGGAAAACAATGTGTAATAATAAAAATAAGCAATTCAAAGAATGCAAGAAAAAAGAGAAAAAAGAAACATTGATTAGATAGGACAAATATAAAGTGTATATTAAGATGTTAAATTTTAACTCAACCATATCAGCAATTCCACTAAATATAAATAGCTTAAAACACAATTATAAACAAAGTTTCTCAGACTTATTTTTTAAATGATAAGAAAATATACTATTCTCAGAGCCACATTTAAAACATGACAATACAGGGTTTTCAAAATAAAAGGATAATAAAGGAGATCATGAAAATATTTACAAAAATAAATATGATTTAGCTCTGTTAACCAGAGAAAACAGACTTTAAGGTACCTATATATATAATAATATCAGAAAATAGACTTTAAACATAAAAGTATGTTAATATTGAAGAAAATATTTTATTGCAAGACAAAAATATCCCAAACATATTTTTAAAATAATCACTCACATGTGGGAACTCTGTATTTTCTGCATGATATTTCTATGAATGTACAACTCTTATAATAAAAAGTAAATTTTAAAAAATCACTCTCAGAGAAAAAGTTATCAAAATATACAAATAATTATGTGTTAATATCAGAGAAAATAGACGTTAGGCAAAAAATAAAGTTAGCAAATATCAAATAAAAAATAACCAAAAGAAGTTGATGAAACTATATTAATATCACAGAAAATTGACTTAGACAAAATAAATTATTTAATACAGATAAAAAGGGATCTTCATAAAAATAAAGTGTTAATTCTTTAGGGATAAATAAAATGTAAATTTATATGAACTTAATAGTGTGTCCTCAAAACATAGAAAATAAAATTGACAAAACAATTAGGAAAAATAGAAAGATTTTCAATTATATTGTGAGATTTTAAATAACCTCTAGCAGTAATTGAACAAGCATTCAAAAACTATTAAGGTGAACTCTGGTGATGGTGTATGGTTGAAACTACAACATTGGGAATATTCTTTAGGCAAAAATGGCAAGGGAAGATTACTGGTTTAGAGTGTTGGATGTGGGGGACACGTGGGACATGGCACATCTGGGGCAGGCTTCTAGGGAGTGTGCTGTGTTCATCTTGTCATAATGGGTTGTATCAGTGGGTGGAGATCTACATAGTGAGCGGGAAAGTGTTCGACTCCCGTCCTGGGGAGTCCTGCTATGTCCTCAAATAGAGGGGCAGAAGTTTCTTGAGAGCATAGGCAGTGCTTAATAGGGGAGGACAGGCCAGTATGTCAAGCCCTCAAAATTGTTGCAAGTAACTATGAATCTTTTCCTTCAATGAGTTAATCTTGGTGGTGACCGTGGGTCCTGAGAGGAGGGGAAAGGGGGAATAGAATAAATGGAACGTGGCGCATTTTCAGGGCAATGGAATTGTTCTACATGATCTTTCAATGATGGATACAAACCATGTTAAATTTCATCAAAATTTATAGAAGTGTATGGCCCAAAATGTAAACCATAAAGCAAATCATTGACCATGGTTAGTAGCAGTGTTTCAATATTTGTACATTAATGATAGCAAATGTACCATCCATATGTAAAATGTTATTAATACAAAAAATTATTAAGGGCAGAGATGTTTTAAACAAAAAATTTTAAAAACTTGACTCAAAGGATATATGTAAAAACACTTTACACAACAACTTTCGAAGACACATTCTGTGACCTTATTGACTTAGCCATAAAGGAGGTCTCAACAACTTTCAAAGGTTTGAAATTTTACAGTACAAATTCTCTGCTGGCAATGCAAATAAGCTAAAAATCAGTTGTAGAAAGATAAAAAGAGAAGTACAATAGATTTGAAAATTAATCAATGCATTTCTAAATAAATATGGGTCAAAGAATAAATCATAACAGGAATTAGAAAAAAATTAGAAACAAATGATAATGAAAATTTCCCAAATCACAAGACTGACAAAAAATGACTAATGATCAATCTAAAAAGTTAGAAAAAAACCCCAGTAAAATAAACTGAAGTAAATTTTCAGGGGAAAATAATAAAGAAAAGAAGAGGAATTATGAAATTGAAAAAACATGAAATAAAGAGGATCAACAAAATTAAATTCAAATTATTGAGGCTGACACTGAAGAAACTAAAAATCTGAAAAGCCCTTTAAGTATTAACAAAATTAATCTGCAATTAATACACCTCTCTTTAATGAAAACCCTAAACCAGATGTCTTCAGTGGTGATTTCATCCAAATATTTAAGAATGATGTAGTACCACTATTATACAAATTCTACCAAAAATTATAATAAGAAGAAATATTCCCAATTTATTTTATGAAGCCCCCTCCCCCCAAAAAAAGGCAAGATCATTTTAAAAAATAAGAAAAATTATAGGTTCAAACCTCTGAAATGTACACATATGTAAAATCCTTAAAATATAAACCATCTGAATCTAGTAATATTAAATATAGGAGTTTTAGTTTTAGTATGGCCTGTAAGCTCAGTTGAGTTCATCCTTCTCATATGTTACAACTAAATACTCTTGAGAAAATATGAAAAGAACTACCCCAACCAATTTGATAAGTAAACAAGAGTAGACCGACTGTGGAGGAGAGTCAAAACTTGGAGAAGCAACTGCACAGGGGTGATTTACCTGGTTTGTGAATGTGTGGGTACACGTATATGTGTGCATGTGATTTTCTCTTGTGGATCTGACTGAAGGGTGGGACCCAATTTTGAAGCACAGCAGAGAGAATGGCAGTGCTTTGGGTGGCTAAAACTCTGACCAGACCCCCATGTTTCTGGCCAGAAGGACCAGGAAAAGAAGCCCCAGGAGTTTGGAGAGTGAGGGGAAAATCCCAGAGTAGAGAGAGTTTGAGAAAAGAATCCTCTATTTCTGCATATGAACCTGCACAACTCTAAGGAACACCAGGAGTTCTGCACATATGGGACAACCCCAAAACAGTAAACCAAGGACATTGATAACTGAAATGAAATTGAAACCACTATCCACAGAAAGGAAAATGGAACTACAGTCTGGACTTAATACTGAACTGAGAGCCTGCTAAAACAAAACCGTCATCATTCAACAGAGGATTTTAACAAGATTCAGGGTCTACACAACATAATAGACATGACACACAGAATATAATCCAATATTAAGTATTATTTTAAAAAATTGGAAAATAAGATTAATGTCAAATGAAAAGATCAAAAGATGCCAACTTCAAGATGATACAGACATTGAAATCAAAGACTTTAAAGCAGCTATTATATCTATGTTCCATAAGCAATTGAAAACTCACATGAAATGAATGGAAATTTGAAAATGCTCTGAAGGGAAAAACTCTGAAAAGAGCCCAGTGGAAATTTCAGAATGGAAAAATGATACCTGAAACTAAAAGTTTACTTAATAGGCAATAGCAGACTAGAGGTAATAGAACAGAAGCCAGTAATCTGATGATAAATCACTATAAATTATCCAATTTGAACAACAACAACCAAAATGCAACACAGCCTCAGGCACTATTGGGACAATATCAGAATGTGTTCAAAATGTGCCATTGGAATCCAAGAAGGAAAGAAGAACTTGAGGAAGAACATTTTTTGAAGAAATAATGGTCTAAAACTAGAAAAGTTGCTCAACCTCGTTAGTTTTATGTACACATGAGGAGTTACGGAGCATATTCACAGAAGCATTCATTTTATTAGCCCAATAAGCAAAATGTTCACCAAGAGGAGAACGGATAAATAATTTGTGTTATATATTTCTAATGCAATAAAGCATTAGAAACCAGGAGAGTCTCACAAGTATAAATATTGACTAAAATTAAGTTTCTGCTTCCATTTTCAGAAACAGGTAAAGCTAAACCATCAGGTTTAGAAATGTATAGTAGATATTAAAAGTATAAAGAAAATTTAGGCCAAAAGGGGTATGTAAGTCATGGCAATATTCTCTTTCTTGGCTTGGGTATTGCTTATGGTTTTTAAAGTTGTACATTTCTGTTTTACGTACTTTTATTCATAATTATAAAGGCTTACAAAAGAAAAGAAAATGTCCTACCCATTCATCTCTAATATTTAGCTGCGTATTTAAAATATATATAGAGATATATTTTGTTAAGTAACTGAAAGAGAGGTCTACACTATAACATGATTAATTACAGGAAAAAATCCTCATTATTTTGCTTTCTAACTAGAAGACAATGGTTTGTTACAGAAATCTTTTTCCACACCAAATAGGAAAGCAATAAAACACTGATGGCTTATTTGATCCTAGACTAATTTAAAATAGTGAAAAATACACAGTATATACTTTTCTTTTCCTGAACTGAGAGAAAGTTTTTAATATTATTTAACTGCATAGTTTGAGATATTTTACTAAGCTTTCTTCTGATAACCTTGTGTTTACTAGACTGCGGAGTTAAGATAAATGAATAAATAAAAACAATTATCTCACAGATATAAATTGAGCGTTATCTTCATTTTTTCCAAAGATATTAACTTATTCACTCATAAGGCATGGTTGTATAAGTTTAACATGTGAAATATTCAAGTGATTTATTAGTTTGAACCTACAATATATTACTGAAAATAAGGAAGGAATTTCTTGTACTTTTTATAAAAGCAATTCCAATTTACATTTATTAACATGCTTCTCTGGCTTAGGTTTTGGGTTACATACTCAAAAAACAGTAAATGGTTGACCAAACTAACATACACAATCTCATCAACTTAAACTTTGTAAAAATCTTTACCCACCCTGTGAAATATGGTCTTCTTAACCTTTTAAATATATACAACATAAAATTTTCAGTAGAAAACTCCTGTCTATATTGGAGGAGAAGGGATTTTGTAGGTTAATAAGCTGCATGGTGTAAGAGGAGAGGATAATTTACTAGAAGGAAATTTATGGGAAGTTGGTCATCCTGTATCTGTCATAGTTGGCACATTCAAAATATTTAATGCTAAAGGGGACATTATAGCTGATGAAATTTTGGGCCACTTAATCACTATTTGGGCTAAAATACTATTAACTTCTGCATTTTCTTGTTTCAGAGGCTGAAGCAATAAATAAAATTACAGTTGGAGATTGCAAATAGAATAGGTTGTCCCCTTAGTTCAAACATGGGTAGAATAAAATAAAAAAGTGCTAAAGAATATATATTGTATATTTACACACACACATATATAAATATATAATGTTAGCTAAATTCTGAATAAGGATAATTCAGCTTCATTTATCCCTCTATTTAGAAATTTAATTCATGTTATTTGTTTTAAAAAAATAATGTTGACTAATACTTTGGTGTACATCATTTAGATTATTTAGTGATAGGTAGATATCTCTATGAACAAAAACAAAATGTATCACCATCATATTTTTAAACTTTTCTTTTTCTTAAAATGCCTTGAACATTTTAAGTAAAACGGCATGGATTACCTTCATGATTAACTATTGTTCTGCAATGCAATTTCTAATGGCTGTATATTATTTTGTTAAAGAGCTGTACTATAATTTACTTAACCAATCTCTATTTGGTTGGTTCCCAGATTAATTACCTATTTATTAAACATTTAGTATTTGCTGTTCATTGATTAAAAAATATTATGACCACTTTAAGTTAAATTTCAGTGCATACCTTTGGTTATTTTATTAGAATGCATTTCTAAAATTTGAATTTATATTTCATAGGACCTGCACATTTAAATTTTTTGGTGTGTGCCAAAGTACTCCTCACACATGGAATTAGGAGCTTCTTAAGTGAGTCTTCAGTCACGATTTACTAATATGAATGTCCCTAAATGTTGTAAAGTTAGAATCCACTGAATAACAAGGGGAAGCATGACAGTACCTCTTCCTGGTGGTGAACACATATTCTACAACCTAATAGATCATCCATTTAAAATATTTAACTATGAACAAAAAGATAATCTGGGCTTTGTATGTCAAGATTACTTTCAAGTCTTAGTATCACAGAATACTTAAGGAAACATATTTTAAAGAGGAAAGGTTGAACAATTTCTATAAAGGGGCATTTTGCCTGATAATGTGTTCATATTCTCTACTGGGTTAATAAAAGTGGGTACGAAGTGCATTCATTATAGGATGCATTTGTTATACATTTGTTACTATATTGAAAACTATTTTTATAACATATGGAATTAGCAAAAATACAGGGAATATATTTGAGGCTAATCAGGAATTTATTGGATAGAAAAAAAGTTATTTATTGGGATTCTAATACACTAAATTTTTTTATTGAAAGTAGTCCAGAAGAGGAAGTACAGAGTGAAAACACTACTAGGGAGATGCCAAGTTGATGTGATTATATTAATATTTGAGGAAGCATTTATGTTTCTGGGAGATTGAACAGAAATGCAACAGAGCAGCTCCTTTGGGATAAATGTAGAATGTAAGAGAAAATAATAGAAATCATACCTGTACAATGATGAGATCATTCAGGAGATAATAACAAAGAAGAGGAACCTGAAGATGACTATAGATATTCCATCAAAAGCAGTGAATTGATAGACAAATGTGTTTTTATAAATTGTTTTCTATTATTAAGATTTATTTGGAGGGGGACTACTGAACAGGTTCTGATCCAGTAGATATCTGAAGTAGGAACTGAGACTGTGCATGTCTAGCAACCTACTGGGTTATGCTGATATTGCTAGTCAGAAGATGACACTTTGAGTAATACCCATTAAACACTTTGAGTAATACCCATTAAACAACTCCAAGAGGTAATATAATTATAATAACAGCAATGATAAAGACAACAATAGTAATTTAACATATACCATCTCACTTGAATTGAACAGTGATTCTCCGTGGTAAGTAAGAGAGATCTAATGAGCTAACAGTAGGACTAAGTTAAATGGGGATTTATGAAATAATAGAGCAACAGGGAAAAAAACCACCATATGAAAATCAGTTAAACCTAAAGACTAAAGTACATTAACCACCTCTATTATGTTCCCTTCTTACTTAGCTAAACTCCAGCTAGGATGGATTTTTGTTTACAGTAAGACAGTATTATGGCAGAAGACATTTATCTTTTCTCTAAATCCACAGCAGCTCTTCTCAACAAGGCTGCTTAAAATTGCAGTTTTCTTCATGCTTTCAATGATTGATTTGTCCAGTGCCATACGCAAGTGATCTTTTACATATCTTTAAAAGATTCATCAGTAAAGTCTGAAATGGCTGCTTCAGGAGAGTTATGTGTTCACCCTAGACATACTCTGGCTGAACTGTCAGAAAAGCAAGCAGCTTCCTTTTGGTTATTTTGGTTACAACACTGCTGTCTTCTTAAAATATGCCTCAGGAAGGGCTCTTCCAACACAAGCCCTGGCTTTTCTCAGAAAGGTTGCTTAATTTGGTATAGGTACCCAGATAAATTATGTTTAGCTTTAGAACTGCTCATTGGAAATCAGTACGTAGACCATGTATAATGAAGGATGTGGGTATTTAGGAGCTTTTGAGAGTATGTGCACAAGACACAGAAAGAGACAGAGACAGACAGAAAGAGAAAGAAACTTAGAGAAAGAGAAAGAAAAGGAGAGAAAGAGAAAGGACATGAGAGAGAGAGAGAGAGAAAGAGAGAGAGATACTCTGATCCCAACAAATGAAAATTAAATCAGAATTGCTAAACCTGGAGTAAGCCAGGCATCCTTATTTATTTTGGTTTTTGCTCTTAGCTTATCTCCTGATTGACTCTTTTATTATATACATATATATATATATATATATATATATATATATATATAAAATTAACGGAGCTGTGAGCTTATAAAACAATCATGCATACTGTGCAGAATTCCCATATATCAGCCCTCCACCAACTCCTTACATTATTGTGAATATTTGTTATAGATTATGAAAGAAAATTCCAGACTATTACCACTAACTATGGTCCATTGTTTACATTTGGTATTTTTTTCCCAAACACCCCCTATTATTAACACCTTGTATTAGTATTGTACATTTGTTATAGTTCATGAGAGAAAACTCTCATAGTTTTACTGTTAATACACAGTCCCTTGCCTTGTACAATATATCCAAATTGTACATTCAGTGGCTCTCACTTTAATTACAGAATTGTGCAATCATTACCTTGGTAAATTTTTAAATATTTTCCTTGGTCCAAAATGAAAAAATCCCATCCCATGCCCCCTATTATTGACCCTTAACGTTGATATAGTTCCTTTTCTGACATTGATGCACGAATACTACAGTATTGCTGTTCACTATAGTCCAAAAGTTACATTAATTGTATTTTCCCATGCCTTACCATGTCCTTAATACCTTGTAATAATGACGTATATTTGTTCTAGTTCCTAGAACATTCTTGTATTTGTACTATAAACCATGATCCTCATCCACTTCTGGGTTCACTATGTTATTCAGTCCCTAGATTATTCTCCAGCTATCTTTCCATTTACATTTACATCATTAAATTACCCCTTTCAGCCATAATCCCATTTATAAACCAGCTGTGTTAGTTATACTCAATATAATGTGTTACCATCAACTCTATCCATTTCCACACTTTTACAGTCAAGCTAATTAAAAATTCTACATGTATTATACATCAGCACCCCTTCTCAGCCCTCATGCTATCTCCTAGTAACATATACTCTAGGTTTTAACTCCATGTGTTTATTCTTTGTATTCAGTTCATATTGGTGAGATCTACAATATCTGTCCTTTTGTATCTAGCTTATTTCACTCAGCATAATGTCCTCAAGGTTCATCCATGTTGTCATATGTTTCCCCATTTCATTTCTACTTAGAGAAGCATAGTATGCCATCGTACGTATATACCACATTTTGTTTATCCATTCATCGGTTGATAGACACTTGGGTTATTTCCATCTTTTGGCAATTGTAAATAAAGCCATTATGAACATTTGTGTGCACATGTCTCTTCGCATCACTGTTTTCAGCTCTTCTGGATATATTCCTAGTAGCAGGGTTGCTAGATCATATGGTAGCTCTATATTTAGCTTCCTAAGGAACTACCAAGCTGTCTTCCACAGAGGCTGTACCATTCTAAATTCCTACCAACAGGGAGGAGTGTTCCTATTTCTCTACATCCTCGCCAGCACTTGTAGTTTTCTGTTGTATTTTTTTCAATAATGACCATTCTATATGGTATGAGATATCTCATTGTTGTTTTGATTTGCATTTCCCTAACAGCTAGTGATATTGAACATTTCTTTATGTGCTTTTTGGCCATTTGTATTTCCTTTTTGGAGAAATGTCTATTTGAGTCTTTTGCCCATTTTTAATTGGATTGCTCACTCTTTTATTGTTGAGTTGTATGATCTCTTTATATAGCATGGAAATTAAACCTTTATCAGATACAAAGTTTCCAAATATTTTCTACCATTGAGTGGGCTGCCTTTCACCTTCTTGATGAAGTCCTTTGAAGAATAAAAATGTTTAGGTTGAGGAGGTCCCATTTATTCATTTTTTCTTTTGTTACTCATGCTTTCAGTGTAATGATTAAGAAACTACCACCTACCACCAGGTCTTAAAGATGTTTCCCTGCATTTTCTTCTAGGATTTTTAAGGTTCTAGATTTTATATTTAGTTTTCTTTGTCCATTTTGAGTTAATTTTTGCATAACGTGTAAGATAGGGGTCCTCCTTTCTTTTGGAACTGAATATTCAGATGTCACAGAACACTCTAGGTTTGCAGGATCTTGGCTTCATGACAAGAAAGAATTCAAATATGTGCCAGTTTAATGAAGCCAGTAAAAAGATTTTAATGATAAATGAGAGAAAAGTGATGGAACACACCCAAGACCTGGATGCAAATGTGCTACAGGGTGAGATGCACAATGTGGGGCCGTGGGGTAGATATTTTTAAAGCCTTTCCTCCTTCCCTTTCTCCATGTTAAGGAGGGGTTGCCTCTCTCTGTTTCCCTGTTAGCTTTCAGGGAACCAATAGGGAGGCCTTTCTGTTTGGAGTTATCTGAGGCTTCTTTTGAACCATAACCAGGGTCGTGGTGGGCTTTTTGGCTGTAACAGTTACAGCTGTGTTCTCAAGCATTTGCCTCCCCTGAGGGTTTTCTGGGTGGGGTCTCTTGGCTATGTTCTGACCTGCTGGTTGCTAGCAATTAAGGCTATGCTCTGACCAGCCATCTTCCCTCTTTTCCTATACTAACCTGCCTCACAGTTCTCCCAGCATCATTTGTTGAGTAGACTGTTCTGCTTCAGCTGGATGGGCTTGAGAACCTTGAAAAAATCACTTGACCACTATTTACAGTGTAAGGAGCAGAGCTAGTCTGCTGCTGCTTCTGCTGCTGCTGCTGCTAGACTCTCAGATCCTTATTTCTCCTTTCTGTGAGGACAAGCTCCTGGCCACAAGCCCTTGTGGACAAGATCTAATAGATTTTACTTATGGAGACTTCTGGAAAGATGACAGACTAGAAAGTCACGGGACTCTCTTCTCCTCCAGAAAAATAGCTAGAGGACAGGCTGAAACAGACTAGAAAAAGAGCTTCTAGGGTTTAGGATGCCAGGCAAAGGCTGTACACTGCCCAGAGGAGAGAGGGACAAAGGAGGGAAATTGCAATGATGCAACTGTGAGTTGAAACCAGCGGCTGCTGCTGCTGGCACCATTCCCCACACTAAAGACACTTTAGTACTCTCAGGCCTCTGGGCTTGAGACTACAGATAAAAGGAGTTCCAGGGATCTACCACCCCAGGAAAGGGGGGAGAGAGGGACACAGCCTAAGACTGACCCTGCTTCTGACACATAAATTTGGTCTGCTGTGTCCCAGGAGCACTTCCAACCCACTCATTCTCCTCCTGTACTAACAGGGACTGATTGTTTAGGACTCAGAGGAGACTGGAAATATTTCTGACCTGGAAAAAGGGAGAGGGCTGCTAGAGAAGGCTGGAGAACTTTCTCAGAGAAAGTTGGAATTACAAGGTTCATAGCCTCCAGTCAGGAAGCTATACCACATTGATCCTGTCTATGTTGAAACAAATACACTCCACCAGGCACTGAACTGAGAACTGCTAAAGACCGCCATCTGCTGGCAGACCAGGAAAATTAAAAATAAGTAGGAGCAGCTTTTTCTGTCCTCTATAACCTCCCTCCCAAAGGCCCTAAGAAGTGACTCTACAACAAATTATTGGGTCCAGTGCCCAGGTTTGAGCAACTAGTAGGATAATTCTAACTATCTAGGTTGAGCCAAGAATCAAAGAGCAGTGGTAATACACAGCCTCCTGCCACTAAATTCCTACAAAAGAGAAAGAAATTGAGCATCTGAGTAAAATACATCCTAATCAGATGCCTAAATATCAGCAAAAAATCTTGGAACTTATGGGAATGAAAGACACAGTAGGTGAGATCAAAAATACATTTGAGGCATACAAGAGCACTTGAATGATAGAAGAAAGAATATGTAATACTGAAGACAGAACAGCTAAAATTGAAGAGAGAAAAGAATGGAAAAAATTGAGCACAGGCTCAGAGAGTTGAATGACAACACACAATGCAACAACAAACATGTCATGGGATTTCCAGAAGGATAAGAAAAGGAAGGGAAACGGACTTTGGCCCAGTGGTTAGGGCATCCGTCTACCACATGGGAGGCCCGCGGTTCAAGCCCCGGGCCTCCTTGACCCATGTGGAGCTGGCCCATGCGCAGTGCTGATGCGCGCAAGGAGTACCCTGCCACGCAGGGGTGTCCCCTGCGTAGGGGAGCCCCACACGCAAGGAGTGCACCCATAAGGAGAGCCACCCAGCGTGAAGGAGGGAGCAGCCTGCCGAGGAATGGCACCGCCCACACTTCCCAAGCTGCTGATGACAACAGAAGTGGGCAAAGAAACAAGACGCAGCAAAAAGACACAGAAAACAAACAACTGGGGGAGTGGAGGGGAATTAAATAAATAAAAAATAAATCTTTAAAAAAATTAAAAAAAAAGAAAAGGAAAAGGGACAGAAAGAGTATTTGAGGAAATAAGAGCTGGAAGTTTCCCACCTCTCACAAAAGAAATGAACTTACATGTCCAAGAAGCATACCATACCCCAATCAGACTAAATCCAAATAGACCTACTCTAAGACATACTACTCAGAATGCCAAATGTCAAAGATAAAGAGAAAATTCTCAGAGCAGCAAGGGAGAAGCAAATCATCAAGTACAAGGGATGTCCAGTAAGACTTAGCTCAAATTTCTCTTCAGAAATCATGGAGGTGAGAAGATAGTGGTATGATACAATTAGGATACTGAAAAAGAAAAACCGCCAGCCAAGAGTTCTTTGTCCAGCAAAATTGTCCTTCAAATGTGAAGGTGAATATAAAATATTCATAAACAAACAGAAACTAAAAGATTTTGCAAAAAAGAACCCACCTTTGCAGGAAATATTAAAGGAAGACTTAGAACCTGAAAAAAAAAGACAGGAGAGACAGGCTTGGAGAAGAGAAAATAATAAAAAGAGTAAAAAAACAGACAAAAATAAGATATGACATATGAAAACCAAAGAATAAAATGGACAAAGTAAATAGTGCATTTACAGTAATAACATTGAATGTGAATGGATTAAACTCCCCAGTAAAGATACAGGCTCACAGAATGGATTAAAAAAATGAGCCATCCATATGCTGCTTATAAGAAACTCACCTTAGACCCAGGAATACAAACTAGCTGAGAATGAAAGCTTGGAAAAAGATACTCCATGTGAATAATAGCCAGAAAAGATTGGGGTAGCTATACTAATAAGAGACAAAGCAGACTTTAAATGCAGAACAGTTATGAGATACAGAAAGCCATTTTATATTAATAAAAGGGACAATCCACCAGGAAGGTATAACAGTCATAAATATCTATGTGCCTATCTAGGGTGCCCCAAAATAATTGAGACAACCTCTGGAAAAACTGAAGGGAAAAATAGACATCTCTACAATAATCAAGGGAGATTTCAATACCCCACTCACATCATTAGATAGAACAACTAAAGAGAAGATCAACAAGGAAACAGAGAACTTAAACAATATGATAAATGAGTTAGATCTAACAGACATATACAGAAACCTGCATCCAAAATTCAGTGTGTAATATATTCTTCTCAAGTCCCTATGGATCTTTTTCAAAGATAGACAACATGTTAGGACACAATGCAGCTCTCAATAAATATAAAAAGATTGACATTATACAAAGCACCTTCTCTGATCATAATGGAATGAAACTGGAAATCAATAACAGAAAGGAAAAAAGTAAATCTGCGAATGTGTGGAGGTTGAGCAACATACTCCTAAATAATCAGTGGGTCAAAGAAGAAATTGCAAGTGAAATCAGTAAATATATGGAGACAAATGAAAATGAGAACACAACTTATCAAAATTTATACTATATAGCAAAGGCAGTATTGAGAGGGAAATTTACAGCCCTAAATGCCTGTATTAAAAGGAGAGCTAAACTCAAAGATTTAATGAGCAACTAGAGAAAAAAAAATAGCCAACCAATCCCAAAGCAAGCAGAAGGAAAGAAATAATAAAGATTAGAGCAGAATATATGAAATTGAGAAAAAAAAAATAGAGAAAATCAACAAAATCAACACCTGGTTCTTTGAGAAGATCAGTAAAATTGACAAACCTCTAGCTAGACTAACAAAGAAAAAGAGAGAGAAGATGCAAATAAATGCAATCAGAAATGAAAGGGGGGAAGTTACAACTGACCCCACAGAAACAAAGAGAATCATAAAAGGATGTTATGAGAAACTGTGTGTCAACAAACTAGACAACCTAGATGAAATGGACAAATTCCTATAAATGCACAACCAATTTACACTGATGTTACAAGAAATACAAGAATTTAACAAATCAATCACGTTTAAGAAGATTGAATCCATCATCAAAAATCTCCCAGCAAAGAAAAGTCCAGGACCAGATGGTTTTAGAGGGGAGTACTAACAAGCATTTCAAAAAGAATTAACACCAATCCTGTTTAAACTCTTCCAAAAAATTGAAAAGGAGGGAAAATTACCCAACACATTTTATGAAGCCAACATCACCCTAATACAAAAGTCAGATAAAGATACTACAAGTAAAGAAAATTACAGACCAATCTCTCTAATGAATATAGATGCAAAAATTCTCAACAAAACAATTGCAAATCAAATTCAACAGCATATCAAAAGACTCATAGGGAAGCGGACTTGGCCCAATGGATAGGGCATGTGCGTACCACATGGGAGGCTCCACGGTTCAAACCCCAGGCCTCCTTGACCCGTGTGGAACTGGCCCATGTGCAGCGCTGATGTGCACAAGGAATGCCGTGCCACACAGGGGTGTCCCCCTCATAGGGGAGCCCCACACGCAAGGAGTGCACCCTGTAAGGAGAGCATGAAAGAAAGGGCAGCATGAAAGAAAGGGCAGCCTGCCCAAGAATGGCGCTGCACACACGGAGAGTTGACACAACAAGATGATGCAACAAAAAGAAGCACAGATTCCCTGTGCTGCTGATAAGGATAGAAGTGGTCACAGAAGAACACACAGCAAATGGACACAGAGAGCAGACAACTAACTTGGGGGGGGGGGAAGGGGAGAGAAATAAACTTAAAAAAAAAATAAATAAATCTTAAAAAAAAAAAAGACTTATACATAATGACCAAGTGGGATTTACTCATAGTATGCAAGGCTGGTTCAACATAAGAAAATCAACCAATGTAATACACCACATTAACAAACTGAAGGGAAAAAAAAAACACACGATGATCTCAACCAATGCAGAAAAGGCATTTGACAAAATCCAGCATCCTTTTTTGATAAAAACAGTTCAAAAGATAGGAATAGAAGGAAAATTCCTCAATATGAAAAAAAGGCATATATGGAAAACCCACAGACAACATCATACTCAATGGGGAAAGGTTGAAAGCTTTCCCTCTAAGATCAGGAACAAGACAAGGATGCCCACTGTCACCATTGTTATTTAATATTGTACTAGAAGTTCTAGCTAGGGCAATTAGACAAGAAAAGAAAATTAAAGGCATCCAAATAGGAAAATAGGAAGTAAAACTCTCACTATTTGCAGTTGACACGATCCTGTACTTAGGAAATCCTGAAGTATCTATAACAAAGCTAATTCAACTAATAAATGAGTTCCGCAAAGTGGTAGGATAATGTTCAACACACAAAAATCAGTAATGTCTTTGTACACTTGTACTGAACAATCTGAGGAGGAAATCAGGTGAAAAATTCCATTTTCAATAATAACAAAAATATTCAAATACCTAGGAATTAAATTAACCAAAGATGTACAGGAACTATATGCAGAAAACTACAAAACAATGCTAAAAGAATTTTAAAAAGACCTAAACAAATGAAAAGACATTCCATGTTCATAGATTGGAAGAATAAATATCAAGAAGATGTCAGTCTTACCCAAACTGATTTATAGATATAATGCAATACCATTGAAAATCCCAACAGCTTACTTTACATAATTAGAAAAGACAATTACCAAATTCATTTGGAGGGGAAAGTGCACCCAAATAGCCAAAAGCATTCTAAAAAGGAAGGCCAATGTAGGAGGAATTTCACTGCATGACCTTAAAACATAATACTAAGTTGCAGTGGTCAAAACAGCATGGTACTGGCATAAAGATAGACATCAAACAGTGGACCAGAATTGAGAACCTAGAAATAAACCCTCAACCACACAGTCAACTGGTTTTTGACAAACTTACCAAGTAAATATTAATGGAACAAAACAGTCTTTTCAACAAATGGTGCTGGGACAACTGGGTATCTATACCAAAAGAATGAAAGAGGGCCCCTATCTCACTCTCTATACAAGAATCAACTCAAAATGAATCAAAGACCTAAATATAAAAGCCAAGACCATAAAACTACTCAAAGAAAATGTAGGGAAACATCTTCAAGACCTTGTAGTAGGTGTTGGTTTCTTGGACCTTGCACCCAAAGCACATGCAACAAAAGAAATAATAGATAAATGGGAAAACCTCCTCAAAATTAAACACTTTTGTACCTCCCAGGACTTTGTCAAAAGGGTAAAAAGGCAGCCCACTTAATGGGAGAAAATATTTGGAAATCACATGTCAGATAAGGGTTTAATATCCAGAATATATAATGAGGTGTTATAACTCAACAATAAAAAGACAAATGACCCAGTTAAACAATGGGCAAAAGACTTGAATAGATATTTGTCCAAAGAAGAAATATAAAGGCAAAAAAAAAAAACAAAAAAAAAAAAACCACACACACACATGAAGAAATGCTCAGCATCACTAAGGATTGGTGAAATGCAAATCAAAACTACAATGAGATATCTTTTCATACCTATCAGAATGGCCACTATTAAAAAGACAGAGAACTACAAATGTTGGAGAGGATGTGGAGAGATAGAAACACTTATTCACTGTTGGTGGGAATGCAGAATGGTACAGCCACTGTGGAGGACTGTTTGGCACTTCCTAAATAAGTTGAATATAGAGTTGCCACATGACCCTGTGATACCACTACTGGGTATATACCCAGAAGAGCTGAGAGCAGTGACACAAACAGACATCTGTACACAGATGTTCATAGCAACATTATTCACAATTGCCAAAAGTTATGAACAACCCAGGTGTCCATCAACAGAGGAATGGATAAACAAACTGTGTTCTGTTCACATGAAGGAATATTATGCAGCTATAAGAAGAAATGAATAGTGAAACGTATGACAACATGGATGTACCTGGAGGACATAATGTTGAGTGAAGCAAGCCAGACATAAAGGCCAAATACTATATGACTGCATTACTATGAACCAAATATATTATGTAACATATTCTACTATTAAAAAAATATTTGTGTGTACCCAGTACATTTAAATGACAAATGTATGTTTTTATTCAAATATATTTTCTTTTTAGTTTTTACTTGTTTATGTTTTCAATTATTAAGTGCACAAAATAAAGTTAAAAACAAAACGAAACAAGAAAAACTCTTGGGAAAAAAAAAGTCACTTGATCATAGATGTGAAGGTCTGTTTCTAAATTATGAATTTGGTTCCATTGGTCTATATGTCTATCTTTTTGCTAGTACCATGCTGTTTTTTACCAATGTAGCTAGGTAATATGATTTAAAGTCTGGAAGTGAGAGTCCTTCAACTTCATGTCCTTTTATTTTTAAGACTCTCAATGGATTTGCTACTGAAGGATGTCAGGAGTCTAACAGTCACAACATCACTTAGGAACTTGTGAGAAATACAGGATTACAGGCCCCTTCCTGAACCTACTGAATCAGTCTGCATTTTAACAGTATCCCCAAGTGATTGCTATGCATATAAAGTTTGGGAAGCAATGGTCCAGGTCATTGGTTTTCAAAGTGTGGTGCAGGAACAAGCATCATCATTATCACCTGATATCTTGTTAGAAATGTAAATTCTTGGGTCCCATCCCAGAGCTGAATCAGGGTGTTTTGTTTTTTTTTTAATAAAAAGCCTAGATGATTACACTTCTCGATAAGTTTGAGAATCATTGACTTGTTGATTCTAATGAGTTGAATGGGTTTGAGAACAACTTACATAAAAAAAAAGGTTTTGAGACTTTTAGACCTGCTCCTAATTTAATTATCCAAACGTTTAAAAAGCCTGTTTTAGTTCCAATGAAAGCTTTTGGGCCATTGGGAAAAAAAAAAAATCTGTGATTATGCCTCAGGGCCATGCTCTTGGGTTTGTTGCTACCTCTACCTCCATCACTCCCTAATGTCCTCAACACCTAGTTAGTACTAGTTAGAAGG
This sequence comes from Dasypus novemcinctus, assembly GCF_030445035.2. Classification (NCBI taxonomy): domain Eukaryota; kingdom Metazoa; phylum Chordata; class Mammalia; order Cingulata; family Dasypodidae; genus Dasypus; species Dasypus novemcinctus. The sequence goes on along the minus strand of NC_080678.1, from coordinate 75,480,412 downwards.
TAGCTGTTTTTTGTTTGTTTATTTTGTTTTGTTTTGTTTTTTCCATCATTTTGTCCTGTACTGCATTTTTAGGGGTGTAGCTGTTGGGAAAATTATTCAGGGCAAGTTTTACTCTGATTCCCTCTTTATTTCCTCTGGTGCTCAGAGGTGTAAAGATGGTCAAGACTAAGGAATGCATGACTCTCAACCAAGGGCACAAGAAAGGTCAAAGAGAAGGCAAGGTCACAAAGGTATAACTGTCAAGACTCTCAAGATTCCGGAGAACATGAGATTTATCAAGAGGCATTTCAGATCCCTGGTGTGGTGGGTGACATTCTTCACCTCCCTGTTCACTGGCTGGGGTAAGTACAATAAACCAGAGGGTACGAGGTGCAAGTCTTCTGAGTCTCAGGGCCTGGCTGTCACATGGACAGGCCAGAGATTCCGGTCTCCTGAGTATACATCAAGCCCAGTGCCAACCACAGGTCCAGTAAAAGTGACAGAAGAGGCACGTGTAGAAATATCACATCTGAATCCAACTCTATCACACTTAGGAACATAAACTCCAAAGAGGGTCAACTGACATGGCACTGAACTCCAGAGCCATCTGCCATGACCATAGAACCTGTGGGTCTCTGTAGCCCTCAGGAGAACCAGTACCTGGGGTTGTATCTACTTTGGCTGTCTCTGAGACCCTGCTGAGGCATGCGTAAGTGTGACCCCTCTGATGACCTCCCCTCTTTTTTGGAGACTCAGAGCCATATAAATTCATCTGTCTTTCCCATTTCCCCCTTTTATTTGAGGTCAAAAAGCAGTTTTTAACACCTGATATTACATGAAGGCTGAGATATTCTGCTGGTCTGAGTTGACCCTTTTTTTCAAGGTCTTTTTCCAGTTACATCATCAGCTGGTGCTTGGTAGTAATCCCTTGGTGCCAGGAAGGCTCTTCTCCAGGAGTCATGTCCCATGCTGCTGGGAAGGCAATGCATTTACATGCTGAGTTTGGCTTAGAGAGTGGCCACATTTGAGCAACATGGAGGCTCTCAGGAGGTAACTCTTAGGCATCCTGCAGCTCTAGGCCCAGTTCATATTTCAGCTACACAGGCTCATAAGCACAATCATCCGTATCAAGGTCAACCACCACATCAGGGAACTGAGAATGCCTACATCTGCAAGTAGGAAAATTGCATCCACCATCCATGTGGAATCCAAGCCCCCTCTCGATATGGAGGTGGAGTGGACATAACCATCCCAGGGTCCACAGGATGGAGTAATAGAGTATGGATTAGAGTGGATTTATTGATATTCTACTATGGAACTATTGTGATTAGTAATGAAAGAAATTGTAGCACTGATTGTGGAGAAAGTGGCCACAGTAGCTGCTGAGGGTAGGGAGAGGGAAGAAGAGATATGATGTGGGCACATTTGTAGGACTTGGAGTTATCCTGGGTGGTACTGCAGGGACAGATGCTGGACAATGTGCTGCCATGGCCCACTGGGTGGACTGGGGGAGAGTGTAAACTGCAATGTAAACCATTGTCCATGTGGTGCAGCAGCGCTCCAAAATGTATTCACCAAATGCAACGAATGTCCCATGATGATGAAAGAGGCTGTTGATTTGGGAGGAGTATGGTGAGGGGAGTTGGGGGTATGTGGGAACCTCTTATATTTTTTGAATGTAACATTAAAAAAATAGAGAGAGAGAAAAAGGAAGAAAAAAAAAGCACTTCGAGACAATTGTAATAATGAGGGCCTAATGCTAAGGTAATCAGTGTTTGCTGTCAAGTTCAAAGCCAACAGGCCCAAGATCCTTAAGTATATCAACTCCAAGTGCAATAGATTTACTAGCACTAAGCTTCAGAAACACATGTACCATAGAGACACGAAGTGTGCCAACGATAAGACAACTGAGGCCAACTACGCTGATGTTTCTAAGGCCACTACCTTGAAAAGGTCAGAGGAGGGACTTTCACTCACTTTATGACAAAATGATTTATTTGACCAAAGACTTGCCATCTGCCTCAGACAGACAATTCCCATACTCTTGTATGCAAATACATGAAGGAGGCTATATATATATATATATATATATATATGTGGTGTCACTAAAGAATAATCAGGGAGGAATTACTCATCTTGAGAAAGTGGGATCATGGGTGTGTTCCTACCCTTAAGCAGATAACAAGAAAGAGTATTATCTAATTTGAGGAAGTATTTATGAAAGACTCCTATTTCCAGATAAGGGGTATTACTCCATGTAGTGGTGGGGGCATTTTATGGTTTGCCCAGTGGAGTGAGTGACATACCCTTTGGGTTTTGAGCATGGTAAAAGGCTCTTAGAGGCCTGAGACATGGTGTTCTGTTTTCCTGCTTTTCAACTCGTTGTCAAATCATAGAGATGACATCTTTTTAAAAACATTGTTGTGTTAGTTTCCTATGGCAACAAATTAACACAAACTGGGTACCTTAAAACAACAGAAGTCCATCTTCTCTCAGTTCTGGGGGCCAGAAGTCCTAAACCAAGGTGTCTGCAGGGCCCTACTCCCCAGCTTCTGGTGGCTTCTTGCCTCTGTGGCAGCGTAACTACAAGCAGTGCCTTTACTTTCTTCTCTATGCCTCTGTGTGTCTTCTCACTTCTCCTTTTCTGTGTTTTATTTTATTTTTTTTAATAAAACTTTTTCAATTAAAGTTAATAGATCACATAGAATGTTACATTAAAAAAACATAAGAGGTTCCCAGATAACCCACATCCCTCTCCCCCACCTCAATCATTTTTGTAAATTGTATTTTTTTGAAGATACATACATCACAAAAAAAGTTACATTATAAAAAACATAAGAGGTTCTCGTATAACCCCCATCCCCACACCCCACTCCTCCCACACCAAGAACTTCCCCCATCATTGTGGCACACTCATCACACTCAGTGAACACATTTTGGAGCACTGCTGCACCACGTGGATAATAGTTTACTCTGTAGTTCCCAGTCTCCCCTGGTACATTCAGTGTGTTGTGGCAGGATACACACTGTCTAGCATCTGACTCTACAAGATCATTTAGGACAACTCCAAAGTCCCAAAAGTGCCCCATCATCAGGACCCACCCTGAATCCAGGATAATCTTATCTTAATGTAACTTAATTACAATTGCAAAGACTTTTTATAGATAAAGGTTTTCTTTGTAGATTCCTGAGGTTAGGACTTGGACACACCTTTTTCAGGGCCCCTTTTCAGCCCAGTACACTTGTGAAAAGGGAAAGGGATTGGGAACAAAGGTGTGCTCTGAGTTTATCTCCCATAAAGATAGATAAGTGGAGAAAATTCTTAATTAAAAAAAATTACCAAGGTGAATGAATAAAGCCATTGTATAGACCAGGTCTGTATAATTATCCATCTTGTCTTTGCATTAGAGAACTACTGAACCTTGACTGTAAGTGAACTATATGCCCCTGATGCAAAGATGTGGTCTGGACATTGTTACTGTGGTCCCAATTCTCCCTTACAATTGATCCATCATTAGTATCTATGATTTGTTTAAGTTTATGGCCCATTTTGTACAGGAACAGATTACTATATTTTCTCATTGTTGCAAACTTGTTTTTATAACTATTTGCCAACCTGCAGAAACCAGTCAAGTTATTTGAAAAGTGAAAACAATATTTTTTATGAAAAGATCTGCCACATAAACTAAATAAGCCAACCATAGTTTTAAACTTCATGTAAATAATTTTCTTTTTTTAATTTTTTGCAACAACTGTGTTCACTATGGAATGCTTGCTTCTAATTTAACCTCGGACTTTTGCATCCTGTTTCACAGTTAACCCAGAAGAGTGAAGCTTATTTTCAATGCTAATTGTCACTTTTTAAAGTTCAGGATAAATAAAATTTTTTGCCCAGGATAATGGGAGAGAGAGAAAGAAAGAGTGTTCAGAGTCCTTAAGTAGATAATTCAGTACAATGCTCAACAAAGAATACCTGTCTATTAAATAAATGTAGGTTCAATTATAAATAATCTCCTATAAACCATTTCTTTCTCATCATGTTCCATCATGTTTCTGCCACACTGTTCTACAAAAACTTCTTTGCCAAAGTCACCAATGTCTATGCAATTCCAAATGCAATGCCTTTCATCTATCCCTATCTTAATTGATCAGTCTCCAGTATTAGATCCTATTAACCACTATATTCTTGTTGAAGTTTTTACTTACCTATGTCTCTGAACATTTGCTTTTGGATGCCTCTTTTTCTACCCACCTTTCACCCTAGTCTTCTTGGGACACAATCATCCCCAAACTTCAGCAAAAAATTACAGATCAATATGTTCATGACTCTAAAAGCTATTTTTCTGTCCCATATGTTGCTTCTGAAATCCATATATTTCCATATAGATTTCCTGCAAATATCTCAGTTTCAATATGTCCCAACTCAAATGATAAATTTGCTACCTCAAACCATATCTTCTGCTAGATTCCTTATTTCCATATTGGAACCTTCTTTAATTGAGTTAAGCCAGAATCATAGTAATTATTCTTGATTCTTTCTTTCTTCTCATCCCTCACATTCAACTTGTCAAAATTCTATAAATTCTCCATTTTCATTTTACCTCAAATCTTGCTTTCACTACAGCTATAGCATCGACAGACTATGGAAAAATGCAGACCACCCCTTCACCATCCTCACAAGGACTAGAAAATGACATTAGAAAATTGTAAGGAGCTATAGTGTCTGATATGTTAAGAAAATTTAGTCATCATGGAAATTATGCTTGGCCTGCATTATGGAAAGCATCCAGTTCTTCCTAATCCATTACATAAAATGGCATTAGCTCTTCAAATAGACCCTGCCAGCTGCTAAAAGCCATTGTAGGTTTGTCACCTATATTTCCCCAGAGAGAGTTCCCTCCTGTTCATAGCTGTATGTCCTACTACTCAGTCTAATTTACATAGTCTAACTCTCAGGAAGCAGTAGTACCTTATTCTTGAGTTCTATATATAGCCTGGTGTGTTCAAGTCTCTAATTAAAAACCACAGCCTTATTTATTTTCTGCTGTGCATGTTACTGCTTAAGCCTACCCCCCCCCGCCCCGTCCCCCAAATAAATAACACTTTAAAATTAAGAATTGCAGGTGGACAAAGAGGGCCTGCCAGAGCATAGTGTCCATTATGTTCTATGGTAATTTTTGCTTCTCAACTAATTCATTGTTTTTTCTGGGAATTCAGATTTTTTATTGTTAAGAAGCATATTCACAAAGAAATTCCTCCTGAATGTAGTCCATTGCTTCTTCAATGTGTAATTATTATAATAAGTGTGCATTATTGTGATACTTTACATGCATCAGTGCATATCCTTCAGCAATTTAGGCTTGCAAGGTCTGGAGAATGAAATGTTACTGGATTTCATTTAGGTCCTTTGACTATGCTGGAGAAATGAATTTCAAGAGCACATTGGGTGAGTTAGGCCAGTACTTTATTTAGGGAGGGAGGGAAGAGAAATGGGAACAAATAACAGATGAGGGATCCCAGGTAGAGAGGAAGGAGCTGAAAAGTGATAAAGAGGGCTGATTTACAGGTAACAATTTCCTATTAGAAGTTATAAATGCACAGGTTTACTTGCATAGTGATCCAAGTGGGGGAGAAAGCAGCTGGAGCCTGGGGTCCAGAGGCAAAGAACACAAGAGAGCAAGAGAGGTTATTCAGGCCTTGTACCTGGCTTTTCAACTGTTAATTATCCCACCCCTTTGCTAATGGCAGGGGAGGAGTTCCAGCTGTTTGCTATTTTGATTGCTTATTTCCCCTATCAATCTCCCAGGAGGGCCCAATGATAAAGTCCTTGGGGGAATGTCCAGGGCTACTCCTGGTTCCAGAGGAAGTCTTCTTCTGAGTGGCAGAATCTTGGGGGAGGGTCTTCCAGCAGCCACTTAGGGTTATTGATGGCCACATGGACTTCTTGCCAGGTTCTAGATCCATTTACTGATTCCCTTTCTTACTAGCCTGCTTCGGAAATGAACGTCCAGAAACTTTATAATCATTTGTGACCAAAGAGGACTCTTCTCCAATTCAATGGGAACTTTTTAACAGGAGTGTTTGCTATTATTTGCTGGGGAAACAATTGGTTACTTTTCCTTCCATTTCTAAAATGAAATTGATATTCTCCCCAAACTCTACCTCTCAATAACTTCAAAAATGAGGAATTTTATTTTAGTGTAATAAATACCTTAACTTTATGTAGTTCATTCATGTTTTCAAATCACTTCCAGTACATTTTACTATTCACTTCTAAACAATAATCTAATATGGTAGATATTATATTTCCAATTCGGCAGATTAATAACACATACACGAGGCCCCGCCTCAATCAAGATTGGTCTGAGATGTTTCAGGGCTCCATCCCCCCTATGGAAACTTTGAACAACCAGAAAGAACTGACAGAAACATCTTTCTAACGGTGATATAAAAGCAGTTAAAGGATTGTAATAACAGAGAAAGAGCCAAATAAAGAAAAGGCCTCTTAAAAGCAATAGGATCTTGTGGCACATTGGCTGGTCTGTCCCATAGCCCCTCATCTGTCTGGCATGGAGCTGGCCCTGGTGCCCAGTACAGATCCCTGTTCCCAATTGTGGAAGAAGCAGAGTAACCCTCATGCTCATACTGTTAGTGTGAATGTCTAGCCCATTCTGCCTGAGGAACTCGCTGTCCCAGAACTAGCCTTACATGTAGAAGGTAGCTCACAAAGCTCTCCTACAGAACACTGTGGGCAAGGGATTGCTGGGAGTAGGACATACAGTACAATCCCCAGGGCCATAAGTAAATTGTTTCCTAGGGAAGAGGGAGCATTCATATCTGTGTAAATGGATGAATTCCTAGGACCACAGGCACATGCCTAAAATAAGAATTATGAGTTGAAAGGAACAGGGAGGCTCAGATGCTTTGGCCTGGTGCTGTTCTCCAAATTCATTATATGGATAAGCCCTAAGGGAGAATATTTCCACAGGTCAATCTAAGATTGGGAAACTACTTCCTCCTCTACCTTCCCCTCCCCCTCCTCCTCCGTCTCAGTACAGAAGAAGAGAGAGAGAAAGAGGTAGAGAGACTATTCAAGGAAATAATATCTGAAAACATTCCAAATGTTTTTGTAACTAAAGGCATGAAAAAACACATCTAAAATGCTCAGTATACTCCAAACAGGATAAACCCAAATAGACTCACTTTGCACCATGATACAAACTGTTGAATGCCAAAGATAAAGATAATTATGAATGCTGCAAGAGAGAAGCAACATCTCACATACATGGGATCCTAAATAAAATTAAGTGACAATAACTATGGAGGCAAGAAGTGAGTGGCAAGACATATTTAAAGTGCTGAAAGCAAAAAAAAAAAATGCCATCCAAGAATACTGTATTTGGCAAGACTGTTTCAAAATGAGGAAAGAATTAAGACAGTTCCATGTAAACTAAAGCTAATGGATCTCATCATCACCTAGAATGGCCCTATAAGAAATACTAAAGGGAATTATGTAGGCTGAAAGGAAAGAACACTAGACAATTGACAGAAGCCACATGAAGAGATAAAGTTCTCCAGTAAAAATAATGATATGGGTAAAAATAAATACCAGTACTATTGTATTTTTTATTTATAGTGCTTCTTTTCACTTTCTAAAGGATCTAAAAGGCAATTGCATAAAATGTAATGATAAATCAATGGTTTTGGACTCATAATTTATACATATGTAATTTGGGACAAGCACTACATAAAGATGGGGTGGGGAATGTAGGTTTAGAAGACCATATTTTATATATGCTATTAAGTTGTTAGGTTGGTACCGAAGTAAATGAGATTGTTATAGATTTATGTTGTTAAATTTAAGCCCCATGGTAACTAAGAAGAAAATATCAGAGAATATGCAATTCATAGAGGCAGAAAGTATTACCAGGGGTTGCAGGGAGAGGCAATGCGGAAGTTCATGCAAAATGATTGTAGAATTTCTGTTTGGAGCGAAAGGAAAAATTCTAGTAACTAATGGTGGTAACAGTACTGCGACATTGTGAATATGATTAATCCCATTAAGTGGTATGCTTAGGAGGGAGCGAAAAGGGAAAATTTATGTTGTATAATGTGTCCACAATTAAAAACCTACGGTAGAGAAACTAAAGAGGTAATGGCAATAAATGTAATGCGTGATACTGGATGGAATCTAAGAATGTAGATGAAAAGGTTCAAAAGGATATTATTGAGAAATAAGAAAAAATAGAATATAGAATATAAGCATTATATCAGAATTAAAATTCTTGAATTTGATAACTGCACTTAACATGATCTTACAAGTGAATGTCCTTATTTGTAGGAAACTATACAAAGAAGTATTATGTGGTCAAAAGTATGATATGTGCAACCTGTTCTTAAATGTTGAGAAGATAGGTAGGTAGGTAGGTAGGTAGAGAGATGATAGAATGATATGGGAAAGGTGGCAAAATGTTAAAATTGGCAGATCTAGGTATTGTGTGTTGGGGTGGGTTATGTATGGGTGAAACTGTATGTATTGTGAAACTGTTCTGTAAGTTTGAAATAATTTCAACATAAAAAGTCAAAACATGCATGCACATACACATACACACCAAGTTGCTTAAACTACAAAACTACAAACAAACCTTCTAATTTGAAAAAAAAGAAAAGAAAAATGAAAAACAAAACTAAAAAAAACCCACCATTTTCCATTCTTTGGCAAATTTTGTCCCCTTTTCAGGATTATATAAAGAGATTTTAAGAATAAAATACTAGTTTAAGAATTTAGTAATATTCTTCCTTATGGCAGCATCTATTTTTTCTTTATTTGTACTCTATCTTCTATAGATTGCTAATGAAAGACTTGACTTTTTTGTCTCAGGGCAATGTGAATAGTTTATTAGTGAGCTCTCTTATCCTAAGTATGTGGTAAAATTGCTATTGTATTTCTATGTGGGCTTTCCAGCTTTGATTTTTTTCTAACTCTCCTGTTCAGAAGAACTAGCAAAATAGCAAATCTTTGAGTATGACAATCCCATGGGGAAAATGCCACTTTATATTCTATCTTCCTCTAAATCCAGTCTCTCTAGGGTTGAGCTATGGGTGTACAAACAGGAAAAGCCTGGTGTTGCAGTCCATTGTTCCTTCACTTGGGATAGCCCTGATTTAATGTAGAGATTAGACCAGCATGTTCTCTGTTGAAGACAAACCTTAGTAGTGCCCCTATTTTTCCTGGACTCCAGCGATAAAGCAATATGGGCATATTTTCATCATCTTAGGGACTGGTACAAGACTTCCTTGAAGAAATGTACTTGTTTACTTGGGAAAAGACTTAAATAAATGTGTTACAGTCCTGCCAAGTAGAAGCAACCTTGAGACTGGAGCCCTGGTTGCATGGGAAGAGGAATTCTACTTGGCACTCTTCACATTCCCTGAGAAAATAATAAAAAGTGGCCATGGAGGGAGATGGCTAATAGTTGGCAACACATGATAAATTTAGGGGAAAAGATATTTGTCTAGGAATTTTATGCTGTAGAATATGTGATAAAAAACCCTTCTTGCTCTCCCTACTGTATTTCTGAAGATTTTCCTTGGATAAAATCTCTTTAGTTACATAGTTGAAATTCAGTGGTGAGTAAAAGTGCTAATATCCCAGCTTTTAGTTCACAATGAGGGGTGGAGTTTGAACTTTAATCAACCCATCACTCTAATGAAAATGAACTTGCCATTATACATTGAGATAAACATTCAAAAGGAAAGAGACATTGTTTTAAGAAAGGAAGCAATCCAGGAACCTCACCTAGGTTAGATAAGAGTTCCTGGAAGCCTAAGGTGAGCTCTCCAGTTGGAATGGAGTGACTTAGAAAGAGGTAAATCTATATAGCAGGAACAGCATGGGGAGTTACTAGTGGGAAAGAGTGATAGGAAATTATGCTAGAGAGATAAGCCACATATTTCAGGGCTTAGGCTAAGTTAAAGTCTTCTGCATTTGTCATAAAATAAAGGAGGGGCAGGGAGCTTCCTGAGATGTGTGATTTGGAAAGATCACTTTGTAAGCAGTGGCTAGGAATAGGGCATGAATAGTATAGTGGATAATAGGCTGCTTCAGTCTTTTCTGTGGGAGATAATGGTAGCTTAGAGTGTGCTTAGAGGAGTGGCCGTAGAGTTCTAAAAGTCAAATTAGTAGGTCAAGGACCTTAAGGAAGTTTGTTTTATCAGAAACCCTCTGGGGGAGAGAGAAAGTAAAAGCTAAAGTTAGAGGAAAAGCCATGTGTGAGAAAGAAAGTCATCCATGACTCCTTCAACTGATCTGTCACTGTATACCTTGTATACATATCATCCTAAAAGACCTTTACAATGCAGAGAAAATATTGCTTTTATTATCTGGTTTTTATATACTTGCTGACCTTTATTGATACCCATGTATGATTTCATTTCCTTCACACCCTTAAAATAAAATTTGTTCTGAGTTTGTTTTCTTTTATGTTTTCTACCTTAGATAAATGGTAGGTACTTGGCAAATACTTTGACAATTAAAGAGAGTTAATTTTTCCAATGTTATGTGAACTTTTTCTAGAGCTTAAACCAAACTTGAATCTTCAGAAATCCCAAATCTTTGGGGGGAAAAAGTATCTAATCCCAAGTATTCAGGTATTGCAAACATAAGTTTTGTTTTTTAACTTTTGCCAATCCTTTGTTATAAAAACACCTTTTGACAATTAGTGAATAGGCTTCATTTTATATGAAATTTGATTCTGCACTAAAGGGAAACTTTGTAGACATTTCTGACACAATATTCTTTTCTCAAAAAGGGATTTATTAATTTGGCAAAGATGTCAAATTCATTTTTATTTCCTCTGCTTGAGCCCAAATGATTTGGAAAAGATTAGAAATTTCTTCCACTTCAAACAGATTATAACTCATCCAAAAATCTCTGTTGTCTCTGCTTTTTCATCACTGAAAATTGAGGTATTTTTCCATTCTTTAAATTGCAATATACTATTGGTGTCTTTTTTTTTTTTTTCATTTTTAAGGTAAAATTTCCCTTGTTTATATTACAAGTTATAGGTAAACTGATAAGAGCTGTGTGTGTGTGTGTGGGGGGGGCTGTGTGTTTCTTTATGAATAACCTGGGCCATGTGTGTAAGCTAAATGTGTTAATTTAACCTTACCTGGAATGTGGAAAATATGTGTAGAAGGTATGTGTTAATTCAAGCTTACCTAGAGAGTATGTGTTAATTCATGACCTATCTGATATTCAGATAATAACACTTGAAACTCTAAGAAACTAAGAAAAAGTCCTTTTGCATATAAACACCACCGGTGGATTCCCTACTCCTACATCCTCGGTATAAAAGAAACCCAAAGCTACTATTCCCGGCTTGGGTTTTTGAACAGTAGTTCCCAAGCCCGACTGGTCGTTAATAAATTTTCCTTCCCAAGAATATTATTGAGTCCTGGCCTTCCACATGCGCTCTTTGAATCTCTGCTTCTACAACAAAACAAAAAGAGAGTCTCTCTACATTCAGTTTTCCTTAAATTCATATTTAATTAACCAAAGAAGCCCCTTAATTAGCTTATCAAAATGGATGTCTAACAAAATTATAAATTTTGTGTGTATGTATATTTATGTGTACAGTGCTTTAAAAAAAATCCTGAATTTTTCTTCGTTTTCTTCTAAGCTTTTCTCAGAGAAGCAAAATTTGTGAAATACCAAGCTCTGTGCTAGGTGCGTACTAGTTGCTTTAATTACCTAATCTAATTCTGCATTTTATGACTATTAGCTATAAGGAAATTGAGAGTCTGAGAGTCAGCAACTTGTCTAAAATTTCACAAAACTGATAAATAATGGAGCTCAATTAAAATGTGTAGTCTGACTCTACACTCTGCCAAACGGGTGCTGATGCAAAGTGCCAGAGAACTTTTGGCTTTGTAATGGGGATTTATTTGGAGGTAAAAGCTTACTGTTCCAAGGCCAAATCAAGGCTTCACCAGAGATGCTTTCTCACAAAAGTCAGCTATTGTTGATCCCAGCGTATTGCCACGTGGTGAAGCAAGGTGGTCGCTGATCTCTGTGAAGTCTGAGCCTTCCTTTCTAGCTTCATCTCTCAGGCTCAGCTCCTCTGCTTTCTTCCCTATTTCAGCTGCAGGCTGGCATAGGGCTTGTCTCGTAGGGCTTCCTCTCTCTCCTGGCATAGGGCATGTTTCCTTCTGGACCTTCTGTATCAGTCTCCACCGTTCTGCTTGCTTCCCTATTTCAGCTGTAAACTATCAGGCAAAATGGCTCATCTCTCTCTGGGGCCTCAGCTGTTTTGAGACCTCTCCTTTCTGTCACATGGCAGGATCAAAAAATGATAGCGCTCTCTCTTCCTGTTGTCTGAGTGTCCATTTACATCAGACCCAGCAAGGAGGCAACCTGAGCCTCAAATCAAAAGTCCTAATCATAATAGGTAAGCTAATCAAAGATACTTCAGCTGAATGTAATGCAATCAAAGGGTTTCACACCCAGAGGAATAGATTAGTTTACAAACATAATCCTTCTCTTTTTGGGATATAATATAATCTCAAAACTGCCACAGACTCCAAATCTTATTTTCATTCATCTACATAATCTACTTATTAGTGATTTTTATATTAACCCAAACAACTCATTTGATGTTATCTTCACATTTATTTTTATTGCTATTTATTAAAACTTGTACAATCTTAATTTTTGTGTAGGGGACAAAATATATATGTACACACACACTAATTTTTGTGTTGAATATTTGTCTTTTACAGACCAGGGAACATTACTTTTCCTGTTTATTGCCTTTTCTATAACCTAAGTAGTGCCCTAGGTTTTTTCTCCAGCAGTATGGCCTAAGAGATATGAAAGCTCATAATAGAATGTACTTTCAAAGAGAGCCATATCCTCTGATAAATAAGCTTTGCCCTCTTCCATTTAAAAAAAGTAATTTAACCCCTAGAGTAGGTTATTTCATTTCTTATATGTGTATCCAAAGGCAAGTGAAAGCCTTATGAGAATTTCAGTGTGAGTAATCCTATCATGCAGGAATCACCCCTTCATGGAGTAAGGAGATTAAAAGGTTTTGAGGCCAAAGTTGAATGCAGTCTCATTAATTGTGTGTAAACCCATGGAGTTCATGACAATTTATGGTTCCCCCTCCCTACCTGCCTTATTCTCCACGCTCCCCTCACAAAATGCCTTTTCCATTTACCATAAAGTTGTAGCTATGGAAATTCGTAGTAAGACTATTTGCATGCCTTGCTTTCAAAAGGTAAATAAGGGAAATTTCCCACAAATGATGTATATGTAACAGGAGAGAAGGAAAATGCAAAATGTTATCAAAACTAAAGAAATGTGGAAAATAGCATATACAGTGAGAAACATTTCAGTAGTTGAACAGCATTTAAACAGCCAAGAAAAAAATATGGAGAATTAAAACATTGAATTCTATGAATTCTAGCATGGTTGCTAGAATTCTGAAATAATTATTGTGTTACCAATTTAAATGCATGTCATATAAATTCACCTCATGTACAAGCTTAGATATAGTTGAGGCATCATATATCTAGTTATTTTAATTTTCTCTACATGCCATGATACTGAGGTAATCAGTCCTGAAGGTACTAGACATAACTCATTTTTTTAATCCATAAAGTGCTTTTGTATATTAACTAAGATTTTTAAGATTATTTGTATCCATGCCAATATTGAAATATCTCTGTGGAAAATTAAATTACATAGATTTATTTCACTTTTTAAGTAATTGTTTTCAGAGATCTGTCAAGAGAAGAAATGTATACATCAGATGATAGCACTAAACCTGAATGTTAAAATCTGAAAGAACTTCAGAGAGATCATCTATTTCAAACACTGTCCCCATCCAGCCTCAGTGTGCATATAACAATTACATCCGGGAAAATAAGTCCTGAGGGAGATTACATGACTGTTCTTTGAACTAAAATAAGTTTGAAGGAAAGTAAAACTCTGACCTAAGCCTCTTGGCTCCCAATCTAGCATTCTTCCTTTAACCTTTGGCAAATCAATCTCTTTGCAACCTCCATTCTTTCATCAGCAAAATGGGGCTACTGATAGTACCTTCTTCACTGGATTAAATACCTTTATGAAAATCAAGAGTTTAGAAACAGTGACTGGCACATGATAGGACTTAATAATGTAAGTCTTATGATTACAACAGTGCTTACATTTGTGACTAAATTTTAGAAATAAAGAAGAAATTTTTTGAAGAAAATAACTGTCAAATCAAAAGGGGTATGTGCTTCTTTCATCTCACTATCAAAACAGAGTTCAGATGAAATATAGCTGGGGAATCTGTGTTCATTTTATCATTTCATAATATAGGTAGCTTTTTCTGACAAATGTGCTTCCAGGCTATGTGGGGCCCAAAGGATATAAAATTTGGGGGTCTTCTTTAAGGAAAAAAAAAGTTACAAAAGTGGATATTTATTTAGAATGCAAAAATAAATAATCGGTTTCTATTTTTAAAAAGCTGACAAAACACCAAAATATGACAAAATCCAGAAAGGTGATTTGAATTTTTAAAAAATCAATTATCTGCCAGTTATACTCCATAATTATTTTGTCTTCCTTTTTTGGGTATACTTGTTGATTATCTCTTTTAAAAATCACTTTATTTTGTAATATCACTTTCTGTAGAGAAGCTATAAAATAAAAATAATTCTTTGTTTTGGCATAGACTGTTTTCTTTGGGAGAGTTTGAGGAAGGAGGTGGTGTATAATTAGGAGAGTTGAAGGCTCTATTGTGATATGATGTCAGCTCTACAAGTATGAGAGTAGTGAAGGAGACACATGGAAGTAACTATAAACAATCTGAAATTGGCTCACTAAACCCAAACCAAATGTATTTTAACTCAACTTACCCTTGGCTGGATCCCAAAATACCTGTGGCAAATTTTGCTATAACAAATGACCATGTGAACCCTCTCCTAGAAAGGGCCTGTACAAGTGAGGGGTCCTGAAACACGAGCTTTTGATACCAGGAAACAGTCGAGCAAAACCTGCAGATAGTCTGCAAACCGTAAATATTCTGAAACCAGTTTGGGTAAGTTTCTCAAGACAAATTTGTACAGGATGTAGTAAAAATATCTATCTGATATAACATAAAAATGGGAGTGGACTTAGCCTGAGGCATGCTGAGACCTTGACCACATATACTAGTAGAAAGGGTGGGAAGTCTGGAGAGGGCCTGAGTAGAATTCTCCTTACGTCCTTGATTCCATCTTCTTTTTCTATAACCTTGCTCAACTCCATTGCCCTGTTTATTTGTCTAATAAAATTCAACTCAACCCCTTTCCACTTCCTGCCTTATGCTAAGCAGTGCAATGTTTCCTTCAGTGAGCCCCAACGCCCTTTTTTTTGGGGGGGGGGCAGGGATTGGGTACCAGGACTGGGGATTGAACCCAGGACCTCTTATGTGGGAGGCCAGTGCTCAACTACTGAGCCACATCAGCTCCCTTGAGTTGATGTTTTTGTTTGTTTGCTTGTTGTTTGTTTTTGTTTTTGTTTTAGGAGGTACTGGGAACTGAACCTGGGACCTCCTATGTGGGAGGTGAGTGCTCAACTGCTTAAGTCAAATCCTCTCCCTCCTTTGGTTTTAAGGATCAACACACTCATGGCATCGTAAATTATCATAGAACTACTATAGCAGGTAATATGGTATAGCAGTTAAGAGCATGGACTCTTGGGTCAGATTGACAGCTCTTCCTTTTAATAGCTGGGTGACCTTTCCAGACAAACAAAGGGAAACTTGAGACAATCTGCAAATCCTAAATATCTGAACCTAGCGTAAATATCTGAAAAACAATAATAATATGGGCACCCAACTCACTGAGTTGTAAAAATTAAGTGAGTTAATACATAGAAAGTACTTGGAAGAAGATTGCCTGCCACATAGTCTGGACTTTATGAATGTTAGTATTTATTATTACTGCTATTATTATTGTTATTTCTGTGGACTGTTACCAGAACTAGGAAGCACTTAGAAACAGTCAACTCCTAGCTTTCTTTGGCTTTCTGAGATAGTGTTTTCTCTCTGTTGGTATTTTTTGCTCTCTTCACACATCTGCTTTGTTGCCCTCTCTATCCACTAGCTTATTTTCCTCTAAACTCAGTTTGCTGGAAAAAGGAATGGGACAGGCTTTACAGTAAGTGGTGACATTTCAAATGGGTTTGTTACAGATAAGAGACAGTTCCTCAGATACACTAGAGGAGAAAAGGGAATAGAGAAGGGGCATTAAGGCAGATTGGGTGTTTAAGAGCAAAGTCACAGAAGTATGAAGATGCCTGGTACGATCAGGGAAAAGAACTGGCAACAGTGTGGCTGGAGTGCACATGAGGGGATTATTACAGCACCACAAGGGCCAGACTGTGAAGAGTTTTAGTCTCTGAATTAGTGAAAAGAAATTTGAATTTTATTTTAGTCAACTGGGATTCTATCAAAGGCTATCAGCAAGGGAGTGACACAATCACCTTCCTTCCTTCCTCCCTCCTTCCTTCACTTCCTTCCTCTCTTCCTTCTTTCTGGATTTTTACATTTTATAATTTTGAAAGAATCTTTAGATTACAGAAATTATATTGAAAATACAGGGGGATTCCCATATACCCCACCTCTCCCCCTCCCCCACTTTTCCCCATTAACAACATCTTTTGTTAGTGTGGTATATTTGTTACAATTGATGAGCACATGTTGAAGCATTGCTACTAAGCATGGTCTATAGTTTACATTATAGTTTATACTTTGCACCACAAAATTTTATAGGATTTGACAAAATGTGTAAAGGCCTCTATCCATAATTGCATTGTCATGCTGGACAATTCCAATGTCCACAAAATGCCCCATGTTACACGTGTTTTTCCCTTTCCCTCCCCTTAGAACTGGTGGCCACTGCCTTTATATCAATGTTACACGTTCTTCCATTGTTATAATAATACTAAGTTTATTTTAGTCCATAGTTGCATCCCTTCCCCTTATGTTTGTTCATTCCTCAATCTTGATGATTTGGGGTTGGTGATGTCCACTCTGTTTCTGACTAAAAGGGGGCTTAGAAATCATGGGGCAGTTGGATGGAACTGTCTTGCTTGCAGTTGTAGATAACTCTCTGTTTTTTTGTATGGGTATTATCCATCATCATCCTTTTGTTAGTTGTCCTGGGCAAGTCCAGTGAACTGAAGAGTAAGTGTTGTACTCTGTTTCAATTCAGAGCTCAACTGGCATATGAACAGATTTAAGATTTAATACTCTGGGACATTTATTTAATGAGTATAGTGCTAATTGTCAATTCAAATAAAAGGGGCAGAAGAGCCATGTGTAAGGAAGTTATAAATGAGTCTAACTCTGTTAAATTGGGGAGCACATATCCCAAAGTAAGGCCCTCTGACAGGATGCCCAATTTCTGAGATTGTCTGCCCTGCCTACAGTGTCTAGATGTCTCTAGAGCCCTCAGGAGCCCCCCAGTGTGAGGCACATTTTACTGTAGCAGTCAGTGAGATCCTTCTAAGACATGTGTAAGTATAACTTCTGGAATGACCTCCAGACTCACTTTGAAATCTCTTAGCCCTAAAAACTCATTTGTATTTAATATTTCCCCCATTGGTCAAGGCCTTTTTCCAAATGCATCTCTAGTTGGTGCTTGGTAATAGTCCCTTGGTGCCAGGAAGACTCATCCCTGGGAGTTGTGTCCCATGCCAGGGGTGGTGGGGTGAAGGCAGTGCATTTATATGTTGACTTTGGCTTAAAGAGAGTCCTCATTTGAGCAACAAAGAGGATTTCAGGAGGTAACTCTTAGGCAATGTATATATGATAATAGGCTAAGTTTCAGTTTCACATGAACAAAGTTCGTAAGTACAACCATCAATATCAAAGGCCTGGGATAATGATCTGTCTTCCTTGCTAGGCACAGTCCATGTACTTGGACAGTTTTTGTTACTCTATTAGAGAATGTAGCAGGACTTCCCAGCATGGGAATTCAATATTCTTTTGATTATAGTGTGGGTCTCCATCCATCAAGACAACACATTCTGACCACTTGTACATATTCATATGTCATAGAAGCATGCCTCAGTTGCACCCCTCCCCACACTAGTGATCCTCCTTTGTCATAGTTGTGACCCTTCTGCAATATAAAAATTCCCCCCCAAAAAAAAAAACAAAATAAAAAAATAAATGAGTAAAAATAACAATAAAATAATAATAATAACAAATAAAATACAAAAATAGAAAAAGTTTTCCATTATGTCTTTCATAGCTCCTTCAGTTTGTTCCCACAGTGTCTTATTTTTTTTTTTTTCTCTTTATCTTCAAAGAGGCTTTAGGTTACAGAAAAGTCACATAGAAAATAGAGGGGATTCCCATATACCCAACCCTCTCCCCCTCTTAATAACTCTCCCCTATTAATAGCATCTTACGTGATTATGGTACATTTGTTACAATTGATGTACTAATATTGAAGCACTGCTACTAACCATAGTCACTGATTTACATTTTGCACCATACACTTTTATAGGTTTTGACAAAATTTAAAATCCTCAGAACTTCTGGTGGCCACTGCCTTTATATTAATGTTACAAGTTCTTCCACTGCTAGATCCATCAATGCAAGCTAATGCAGGACCATTCCAGTATCCTAAAAATGCCCTGTGTTCCATCTAATCTATTTTTTCCCTGTCTCCCCTTGAAACCTACGGTAACCACTAAGTTTCAGCTTTTGAAGAATTAGGTTCATAGTTGCATGCAATAATATTGAGGGCTTGACACATTATTCTGTTTTCTTTTAGTAAGCACTGCCTATGTTCTTGAGAGATTCCTGAGCCTCCAATTGAGAACATAACACAACTCCCCAGAATGGGAGTTTAATATTTTCTTGTTTATTTTGTGGATCTCCACCTACTAAGATAACACACTATGACAAGATGAACACTTCTTGTCATAGAGGCATGTCCCAATTATACCCTATCTCATACCCCACCACCCTGACACCCTGCACCAGTAACCCTTCTCTGTCGTATTTGCTAAAATTCCCACCATTTTAATTTTAACCATAGACCTACAAATCCCCTGAGTTCACCCGTTCCTTCCTCCAGCCCTCCCCCCAGTTCTATGGATAGTCCAGCCAACCCCCACCCTACTCCCCTTCACATTTCGGCACCATTGAACTCAATCAATCACTGCACCACTATCACCCCCATCTACTGCCCAACCACCTGCTTCCACATTATCATAGGTTTTGCCCTTACTGAGCATAGAGGGCCTGAACTTAAAGAGAACTTCCCAAAGATGAACTGATGTACTTGATGAATGACAGGGTGAAGGATGACATGATATGTATATATTCTCAAGCATGATCCAAAGAAACAAAGTGCCTCCGAAATGAATGTAATGCATTTACTATCATAACTTATACATGGAGAGGTTTAAAAATGACTTCCCCTTCCTTCTTACTTCCCTCCCTTCTGCCCTCCCCCCTCCCCCTTTCACCTTCCCCTTCTCCCTCCCTTCCTCTTTTCCTCCCTTCCTTCCTTCCCATAAAGTTCTAGGAATTTAACATTGGAATGGAGATTTCTTTTACCTTAAAGTGTAACCCTCATCATTTGTGTCTGCGTTTAGATTTAAGCTAAATATGAGGGGGTCGGGTGAGATAGTTTCCTTATAAGTTGCAGTGTTGAATCAGAATAATTGGATCAGCAGCAGAACTGAAAATATTCTCATAAAATATAGTTTGTCTTTTTTTCATGACTCCATATCCCCACTGAGGGTTCTGCACTAGCAGATTAAATGTATGTCTCTCTGTGAAGGCATAATTTCAGCCCAACCGCATATGTACACAGTTGTCCAGTTGCAAGAACGATGAAACACCAGAGACCACAGCCTTTGCAGTGTACACAAACGTACATTGCAAGTTAATAGGTTAATAAAACTCTGAAACTGAAGTCAAGGCATACTACACAGTGGTTATTCCTAAAGTTGTGTATGTTTCCTTAAAGTTTAATGTGTTCCGCTTTCAGAAAAAGAAATGAAAATAGAGAATACCAATAGAATATTTTCAAGCAACCAATTTCTCCTCTCCTCTACCCACCATAATTTGTTGCAATAAAGGCATTTAAGTAAGGTGCACACTTTAGGTTACTAAGTAGAAAAAGCTTCTTTTTATTGTTGCTGTTAAATTTCAGTGAAATCTGAATCTACAGCATTCTACTATGCTGATGACTTCTTTTTCCAAATTCAGAAGCCCTTTTTAGTCTTTTTATTTTTTACTTTCCAACAGCATCTGACCATTTGGAAAGGTCTCCTTATTCATCTTGCTATCCTCTAATACCTTGGTTTTCCACCTCCTTCTTTGATAATTCCTCTTCTGATCCTTGCCATCTCCACATGTCCTTTCTTCCTATATGTATTTTCCTTTGCGCTCTCCTTATGTTTTCCTCAATATCCTTCTCTAACATATCATTATCTCTTCTTTCCTGAACATTCCCAAGGAAGTGGTGTTAGGTTTTTTCTTGACTTTGGGTCTTTGCACATGCCATTGCCTCTTCCTAAATATTTTTCATATTTCAGTTTGGGTATCACCTCATTTGGGATATCTTTCCTTATGGAGCTGGATGCCCTTCCCATATATTATAGGGCATCTACTGTCTGCTTTTACAGTAGCCCCATATTATAGTATTTTCCATTTTGTATTGCAGTGGTTCTCAGAATGGGGTCCCCAGATCAGCATCATCTGGGAACTCGTTGGAAATGCAAATTCTCATGCTCCACTTCATACCTCAATCAGAAAATCTATGAGAGTGGCAATCTGTTTTAACAAACACTCCTGGTGATTCTAATACAAGCTAAAGTTCTGAGAACCACAGGTATGTTGCAATTGCCTGACTTGGCTGGCTGGCTCCTTTACTAGATTAGAGGCTGTTTTAGTACAGAAACTCTGGAGGCCTCTTTTCTGTATGTTGTTATCAGTGCCCAGTGAAGAGTCTGATGTATTGTTTCTTCACAATAACAATTTGTTTCAGTACACGAATAAATAAATGAGAACTTAAATGTCAACTTAAACTTGTTTGTGAACTCTGATACCACATCTCTGATCTCACACTCTACTTTGTGTGGAGAGCAAAGCGCCACTTCAAACTCAACCTTTCTGATAGGAAAGTCGACCTCTAATGCCCCTCATCAATACTCTGCTACCCAACAATTGCAAACATCTCTCTTTATAATGCAGTCTGACTTTTTGAGCTTTCCTTTATTTGTTAACAGCATAATCATTTACCCCATTACTCATAGAAAAACAATGCAATCACCTTTCTTTGAACAATAATTTCATTTATCCAGAATACATGAGTAAAACATATTCACCAGGGAAAATCTGAAAAATTCAGTTACACATGTGAAAAAGGAAATATAAAGGTCCAGAAATCCTCTCATCCAGGGAGAATCATTGTTAATGGTTACATGTATTCATCTAACTTTTACTTCCTGCATCTTTGAATACAAATATTTTTATCTGGACATGGCAATGTAAGGAACGTAATGTTTTACCATCTATTTTTATTGCACTGTTGTGGACAGGTTTCTGTGTCCTTAAAGATTATTTTACCATAGACTTGGTAATGATATCATGGTATTTCTGGCAATAATCTTTAGTCTATCCTTATTTTTCTTTAATTAGGTAAAAATGTCCTGTCAGTTCCTTTTTACTAATCTGCCATTGCGGTTCAGGCTCTTTTTTCACTCCTGTAATCTATTGCAGTCACCTAAAGGTTAGCTGCCAACTTAATTTTTCTAAAGTGTTGTCTAGAGCAAACTGAGCAAGTCAACAAGGACTTCTAGTAATAATAATAATAATAATAATAATACGGCAGCTCCTAAGGTCTCAGTCCCGAATAGGACAGCTGAGAGTTCTTGCTGGTCACATTTGCTCACCCATGCTCCAGATGAGAATGCTCACCACTCTCATGGGATTTCCTCTGTTTTGTTAACTCCTGAATCTTGCCAATTCTCCTTCCCAAAATTCCTTCCCACAAATGATTTTACTCAAATGTCCTCTTTTAATGAGGCCTTCCTAAAATTGTAAACTTCTTACCTTCCCCATCCCATGCCCTTCTTATCCCCCTTCCTTGCTCTATTTTTTCTTCTTATTTCTTATAACTATCTATCAGACTTTACTTTTTTAACTCGTTAATTGTCTGTCTCCCTCACTGGATTGTAAGCTTAATGAAGGCAGTGAGTTTTGCCCATCTTGTTCACTGCCATTTTCCCTAGAACTTAGAAAAATGCTTGATACATAAAAATCACTCAGCATTCATTTGAAATGCTGAATGAACAATGGAGAAAGGATTGAATATTCACTCATGAAATTCTGCAAGTCAAGGAAGTCAAAGCTTTTATTCCAGTGATTTGCATATAATGGGCATTCACTACCCACTTGTCTTAATACAATGTGAATTCAAATAATCAGTTCACACATCACTTTTCCTTGAACTCTTCCCTTAGCATTATAACTGAAGGTGATCTCTGAAGCCTATGGTCCAATATTCGTTCTTATGGTATTTATTGTATTAGTGTTTTGAATTATAGTCATATGTAGTTGTCCTCCTGAATAATAAACAAGCTCCCTAAAAGCAGGCACCAATTATTTTTGTTTCTGTAGTTCTTTGTACATTGACAATAGTTTTAAAATTAATTTAAAGTATCACTAAAATTAAATTATTACAAAGGAAAGAGGGATTTACATGTGGGGAATTTTACCAGCTTTCTAACTTTTAAGGACAAATATATATATAATATTTTAAAAATATATCTGCCGTATATCCTGTGGAGAAAAACAGCTCACTGGGACACGGAGATTGATTGCAGGCAGGAAGTATATTGGGAAGCTCTCCAACAGAGAGGGTCTGAAGAACGGACTTCAGCCTCCCCCACCTCCATGGTGGGGGTCTGAGGAGAGACCTCAGCCTACCCCTGGAAGGGGGGCGGGATTTGAATTTATACAGAACTTTCCTAGGTGGGGAAATGATAGTCAGTGGGAGGGGGTAAAGGGTCTGAGTGAGGTGCGGGGGCCAATAGGAAGCCCTAGAGGTGAAAACTTTCCCTTGTATGGCTAGAGGGTAGTGGGTTATGGAGTTAGGTTTTCTTGGAATGCAGGAGGAGGTGGTGTTCCTTTGATATGTAGGGAGTAAAGGATTTCTTTATCTTCCCTTGATATGTGGGTACTGAAGGCTTTCATCTCCCTCTGATATGCAGACAGTGAAGGTCTCCATCTCCCTTTATTCCTGTCTCTATGTGGTTTCTTATGGGGGAGGGGGCTAGCCTTTTCCCAGTGCATATCTGGGGGAACTGAGCTACAGCTTGTTAATTATTGCAAACCTCTAACATATCCAAAGTTAACTATTGCCAAAGAAATCATAGTATAACCATTCTGTGTCATTTTAGGTTATTAATGGGGCACTTGCTTTGGCTGCAAGACCTAAAAGCCAAGTGGTGAAAAACACCATGGAAATGTATAAGCGCACATGGGAGAATCATATACATGTCCTTACTGAAGCTGTAGATGACATTACAAGCATTGATGACTTCCTTGCTGTATCTGGTAGGTTTTTGATCTTTATTTATTTGCTCTTTTTTGATCTTATTAAACAAGAAAATATTGAATATAATTAATCTATGCAATATAATTAGACTTTTAAAAATGCTGATCTTTCAGAAAGCAAATTGTTTCTATGTAGTGGTAGCACCCATGCTATCAGTGATCTATCATTAGATTTTGAGCCTCATGGCCTGTACACCTTACAATTCAACAATTTCCACTTGACTGTAAAAGAAACTCTTATTCATGGTTAAGACTTAATGGAAAATAAAGCTGAAAGTCTTAGGCTTTTCCCAGATTTTCAAATAAATCAGTTTATTTTTTCCCTCTAATATACTTAGACCTCTTAAATTCGCTGTACTTCTTTGGGAACAAAATTCTACACCTAGGAAAATATATATATATGGGAAAACTTTTGGGGATGCATTATGATATTTTAACTATCAGTGAATTTATTTGAACAGTACTGGTCTAAGGAATCAATGGATCAAATATAGACCTCTAGCTACAGAAGTAATCTAGGTATTTGAGATTTCATGTGAGGCCCAGGTGATTCTCTCATCACATATTAGAAAGGCATCCCACAGGATACTGAAATCACTCTCATAAAGCCACAACCTTAGAAACATAACTCAGGTTTTATTACACTGTTGAAACAGAAAATAAGTAAGTACTTTTTGTTTCCCTTTTCCCCCCTAAAAAGAAAGCCTCTCTTAAAGCATCTACTTAGAGTAGATAGAATTGCACTTTTTTCTTCATTTTTTTTTACATATGGTTTTCTTGGAATGTGATTGTATTCTTTTTTTTTTTGTAAAATGTAAATACTCATGAATATCTACCATCTCTTCATATTTTTAAAGTTAACTGCCATTGTATTTCTGTCTAATCTGTTAAATTCATTATTTTCATACATGTATACAACCTTATCCTGAAAAAGTATTCTGGAAACCTATGGTAATTTCATTATATATTAATGAAAATAAAATATACTTAGTCATTTAAAGATAACTTCATTTCTACATAGTAAACCATTTTGAAAATACAGAAAATATAGGTAAGAAAATAAAAATAGACCTTAATCACACAATTCTTTAATAACAACCACTTATATCTAATTTATTTCCTTCCAGAATTATTCTGTATAGTCAAAAAATATTTTCAAGCAATTGTGTCATGTCACTTATATAAAATTATTTTTTCCAAGATAATATTCATCCATCATTTCCAAGATTGTTACATGCTCTTCAAAAAAATCTTTCATTTAGGCATTCTCATTTTGTTATCATTGGGATGAATTCTAATTTTAATTATTATAGACAGTGCTATGTTAAGCATTTTTTAGTTTATTTTCTATTTTCTTAGTATAGATTTTGAGATGTGAATCCATTCTTTTATATTGCAGCAATCTTTTGTAAACTAATTGTTGAATGTTAGCTTCTGTTTTTGGTTGCTACTTTTGATTACAAGGCAAGGAAATCTAGTCATACAAATTAATGTAATGTAATCGAATATGAGAATACTGGCAGCACTATTGGAAGATCTCCTAGACACACATGAATGGGAGCCATGTTTGGCCAGGTCTTATATGAGTAGAGCTTTGGGAGGCCTGGGATGCTAGCAGTTTCTGGCCCCTCAGACGAGGAGCTCATGGTTTTTCCCTTTAGTGCTGAATTAATCTGACTTAGCAACCTTTTGTCTCTGCTCCTTTCTGTGGATTACTTTAACAGGTTAGAATGTTTGCCTATAAATAGTAGAAAACTCATACAAAAGTCTTTTAAATAATAAAAACATTTGATTATCCCATTCTCATGTAACTAGATATTTGAAAAGTTGACGTAAAAAATAAGGAGAATTGGAGGTTGACTAGGCAACCAAATGTGTTTTTCCAAAACACTTAAATGGCTTCTGCTTCTTTCTCAGGTTTCTGAGAGACCTTACCTTCATAACCTTAACTTGTATTGGTTTATCTTGGGCTGCAGTGCTGCTTCTTGGTAAATTATAACTTTTCAGCATCTGCTCCCACATATAATGGATATCTTTTCTCAGAATTTCCCCAGCTAAATAAAAAGGAAAGAATCTTCCTATATGCCTTTGTTGCGCCAGGTCAAAAGTTCTAGGTCAAAGACCACAGACCTACCAACAGATGGGCTACCTTATTTTAGATACCCAATCATGGTTCAAATGCAGATTTTCTAAGAAAAAGTTACAGCTGGGATCAACAGTGAATGACTTCTCCAATACAACCTCCAAATGATTATTTAAAATGATAAGTTGTTGTTTGTATTCACAGACTTCAGGGTCCTCTATCAGGTAGATGAACTGACAAATAGTTCAGAAGTTAATCTGAATTGTGATTTACCAAGGGAATAGTGTGCTTTCAAAGTTTTGTAAATATTTCACCTTTTTCCTTGATTTTCAGTGGTCAGTAGCAGTACTCAATTCTGTTTTTTTTTTTTTTAAATAAGGATTAAGAATAGGGAACCTGAAAAGACTTCTATTTTCTCCTGAGTCATTTGTAAAAATTTGGAAATTCTCAGAATGACAGCTTTCCTGAATAAAGTGTAAAATAACATTAAAATATAAAGTTAGTGGAAAAGATAAATACTTCCTTTTGATCACATAAAGCTCTGCTCTATGCATAGGCAGAGAATGTGGTTGCCTGTGTGTCTATGTGACGAAATCTGAGGAGCTCCATGGGAGTGCCTTTGAGAGTACAAACATTAGAATCTCTATTTAAGATGCAAATTTAGAAGTGGAAACATTTTAGGCCCTGCATCAGATTTATGAACTACTGCATATGTTAATTAACTCGTAAAGAGACTTAACCATAAGGAAAAGATTTTAGAAGAGTTAAATTTTGATAGCAGTAAGGAAAGATCTGGCTCAGAGAACTATCCAACAATTTCTAAAATCTTATTACGTTTGAAGTTTTATGCAGATACACCCTTTCTTTCATGTATTTATTGATTCTTTCATTAAATATTAATTGTACAATTTTAAATGCTAAATCCTATGCAAGGTACTGGAAGTTCAGCAATAAGTACCTGTTACTGGAAGAGACAGCTTGCAAGGAAGCTTTGACAGTGAGGTTTGTTGGAGACAGGGGACAAGTTGAGGAATGGAGGAAACTACTGACAATTGTTATGAGTTTTCTGAAACAGAGATTGTCTACTTATTAACTTGGTTGGAATTAGCACTGCTGTTCTCTTATTGGAAAAGAGTTCTCATTTTAAAGATAAATGTCACATTGGCACTCAACGAATTATAGTATTGTGGGCTGCTTGATGATCTTCTTTATTCTTTATCCAAAATTTCTCTATAATATGTTCATTTTCTCCCTGTCCACTGTTATCACGTTAGTTCAAGCCATATCTCTTACCCTAATTATCATGCAATCTTACTAACTGCATCCACAGTTTTTGCTTGAAAACTCTGAATAGGTATTTGCTAAATGAATGAAAGTATTTATTTCTTTTTTAAATTTTGTGTCAAGATGAACTTTTCAGGGTTTATGTCTCATATACTCATTAAATGTGTTCAACCTTGGAATGGTATTTCAAAATATTTAAATTATGAAAAATAACTTTCAGCAGTAATCATTACAATGTTCTGTGACCTTGACTTAGTGACAGAAAGTTAACTCATGTTATTAAAAATGCACTAATAAAGTCTTCTTCATCCATGACATTTTAGTGAACAGGATCTTTTGCTTTCACAAATTTTTTCCTTAATCATTTGATGAAGGAAAATGAAAATAAATTGCTCTTCAATGTTCCTTCATAAGTTAATAATAAATATAGTATTGTTAGCAAGATAAAAATGCCAAACCAAGCACTATTAAAAAAGCTCAATATGGTGTTTATGGAAAAGGAGTTCGGGTAAAAGATAAACAATATAATAAATATCTAGGTAAAAATGAATTATATAACAATCATAACCAATAGCCTATTACCATATATTGCACTTAACTATCTGGGAAATGGAAGCTACTATAAAGGAGGAAAAGGCACAATGTTAGCTTTCACATAACTCACAATCTGGTGTATGCAAATCAGACCCCTAAAGGATTATACTAATCACGTAAACAAAATGCTGTGAAATTAGTATTGCTAGTGTGTCAGGGTTTTGAAGTAAGCATTTTTAAGGGACAGCTGATGATGTGGAGATAGCTGAAGAGTTGAACTTTAAAGAAAGTGCAAGAGCATCCCACAAAGAGTGAAAAGCATGAACCAATGCTGTGAAAGTGCACAGTGGCTCAGTGGACAGCAAATTGCCAGCACAGCAGGAGCAGAAGTAAATCTGGATTGAGACTGTGCTCAAAAGCTAATGCTTGGCATTATACAGAGCTTTGAACTTGTATAGGAAAAGGCAAGCCATCTAAAATGTATTTAAATATGAACATTGTAGACTGTATCAGCTTTTCAGAACACTAACACAAGATGCTGAAAACCATTCTTGTAAAATTAGGTGATGTAAAACAAAGTAATGTTTTCTTTGTTCTTAGATATTAAAATAAATACATTTTTTTTTCTCTTCCCCACTCACCCGCCTTGTCTGCTCTCTTGTGTCCATTCACTGTGTGTTCTTCTATGTCCACTTGCATTCTCGGCAGCACCGGGAATCTGTCCCTCTTTTTGTTGCGTCATCTTGCTGCATCAGCTCTCTGTGTGTGTGGCACCACTCCTGGGTGGGCTGCACATTTTTCACGTGGGGCAGCTCTCCCTGTGGGACACACTCCTTGCGCATGGGGCTCCCCTACATGGGGGACACCCCTGTGTGGCATGGCACTCCTTGCGCATGGCAGCGTGGCGTGTGGGCCAGCTCACTACATGGGCCAGGAGGCCCTGGGTTTGAACCCTGGACCTCCTATACAGTAGGCAGATGCTCTGTCAGTTGAGCCATGTCTGCTTCCAAAATAAATACAATATAAAACAGGTGTTCCTTCACTTTCTCCACCCCACTTGCAATAAATTAAAATCCAAGACTGACACATCTGAGACATAATAATAGGAGGTAAGCACTAGCTGAATGACTAGGAATTAGCTCTGGCTGAATAACCTAGTTTCCATTTATCAAGAAAAGAAGCTCTTCTTCATCAGTCTAGTCCAGTGATGACTTGCAGCCAGGATTTTCTGTGCCACTGGCTAAAAACAAGGGGTAGTCTCTTAGTGGTTTTAAGTTTTATCCCTGTGTACTCTGTGATTACATTTTCAGGTGATTGTATGCATCAATGCAGACTGCAGGGGAATTGTACAGAGGACTTTACATAAGTCACAGAAAAACAGGGAGAAAATGAGAAATGTACATTAAAAATGATTGAATAGACTTCCCCAAAGTAATCCATTATTGTTCTACTGGTAATTACATTTTGAATTACTGCCTTTACTTACATGCTGAAGAGTAGTTTGGGCATGTGAAGTGGAATTTATCACATATTATTCCATGTACTAACAGGCAATTTCACTAAAGATGAACACATTTGAATGAACAATAGGTATTCTGCAGGACTGGTTTTGAAAATTTGGAATTTAGATCTTTAGAAAAGCTTTAATTAGAATTCCTTTTTTAAGTTTGTCAAAATCAATTAGACTTAAGAATTTCTACTAGAACTTTAAGGTAGAGTTGGAGTAGTCATTAATAATCCTACTGATGACATAAATAGCACTATATGTTTGCATTTTTCTTATGTAAAAATACAATAAATAGTTCACACTTTCTGCAGTTGCATCAGCTATATACCTATAAAGCTCTGAATGACAAAATATACTTTTCATAAAGAATCTGCTTAAAATTGTCTTAGTGAGTATATGTGCAATATGTATAAACCATATTATTTGTAGTAGCCAGATATACTGGCAAAGACTTTCAACCAAAACAGAGAACCAAACAAGTCCCATAATTTAATTTGCATTTGGATATTTATGGGCAGTATCTCAACTCTAAGCTCATGACTTTTTTTTCCCCAGAAGGTACCAGAGATTGAACCCAGGACCTCATACTTGGGAAGCAGGTGCTCAACCACTGAGCTACATCTGCTTCCCAGTGAGAATTGGTTTTATTCATTTCTTTTTAGGAGGTACTAGGGATTGAACCTGTGACCTAGTACATGGGAAGGAGGTGCTCAATCACTTGAGCTATATTGGCTCCCCTAAGCTTGTGCATTTAATCAGTGTAATTTGGATGAATAACACTGGTTAACCCTGTGAGGCGTTTTATAGATTAGGTAAAGTATTAGCAGGCAGTTCCTCCTTCCCACACAGCACTCCTTCAATTGTGAATGGGTCTGAGATTTGGCCCTTTGGAGACACCAAAGACTTCAGCCAGACCTGAAGGGTATTTAGGCAGGTGAGAGTAGGATGTCCTCACCCAGTTCTCTTTAAAGTCCTGCTTGGGACCTGGAATATCGCAATCCTCCTGCTCTCTAGAGGGTGCCTACATAAAAGCTAAAAACAGAAAGTCACATATTTGAGCTCGCAAGTATGTACTTGCATAGATGTAGGAACAGACTGTGAAAGCATCCTGGGGAAGTTTAGCAAACCAGTAAAACCTCCTGCTGATAGAGTGACTCCAAATGCTATGCTGTGATCAGTCTTACATATATTTGAAAAACTGCAGCTAAAAATTAAATTCTCACAATGCACATACCATTCTTACTAAAAGCTCACTACTAAAATAACTCATAGATTAGATGTCAAATACAGTGGGTTTTATCTTTAGAGACTATGAGGAATATAGAAAGAGTAGATCTTGTTTAGAAGGAGTTAAATATGTGTAGGGTGGACAATTCTGCCAATTCCTTCAATTTATATGACCTTTAGCAAGTAAATTGTCCTCTCTGACTTTCTAAATGCTTTCCTAAAAATGTTAATAGTTGTTTCATTTATTCATTAATTCACTATTTAACAAATATTTACTGAGCACCTAATACATGATGGGATTGTTTTGAAGTCTTAGAGATAGAAAAGTCAACAAACTAGAGGAATAGCCCCACCCTCTTCAAGCTCATATTCTTACCTGACTGGAAGAGTTCAATAAAATAGGTTATATTAAAAACATTTTGAATAGTGTCTGGAAAATAATAAGTCAGTCAAATATTACTATTATTATTAACATCGTTGACAGACCATTGGTACAATTCAAACTAGGTGTGATAAAGATGAATTTCTTTAAAGGAGCTGTTTCAGTTAAGTTTATTTCAATAGTATACTATAATTTAACATAATAACTGAGAAAATATCTTCTAAACTATGTCGCATAAGTATTAGATGGCAAAAAAACAGTAAAAACAAAAAAATTAAAATTCTGATAATGCCAAGTATTAGACAAGATGTAATGTCAAGTATTTATACAAGATGTAGAAATGTAAGAATTTTTACATTCTTCTCTGGGAATGTAAATTATTACAGTCTCTTTGAAGAGCAAAATATCAATATCTGTAAATGGGTTATCTTGCCACAAATCCCATCTTGGAGAAACAAACACCTATTCATTAAGATAACTTGGTCAAGTATGATCATTATGGAATTTTTTGAAATAGTGAAAAAGTAGAAATAACAAATGTACGTCAACAGAGAAATGAATAAATATTAACAAATACAGTAGTTGCATGATTTGTATGTTACTAGGATAGATATATAAAAACAATTTTGAATGAATGAGCAAGTTTTAAAGCGGTATGTATGGTAAGATGCCATGTATGGAGGTAGGCATATGTCCATATATATATTTAAAATTATGAAATGTGGATAGAACGATATGTACCAAATACATTAGAGTGTTTAACTCTGGGGAGCAAGGTTGGATGAGCCTGAAGAAGGGTACATATGAGACTTCAATTTTATCTCAAATGCTTTATTCTTTAAAAATAATGGCAGTGAAAAATCTGACGAAAACATAGCATTCATTACTATTGAGATAGATTATTTTCTGTATTTCATTATGTTATTCTCTCTACTTTTCTTAAACATTATAATAAGTTAGAGTTACAGGGAACAGGAAAAGTAAATGTCAAGGTGCCAAGGCAGTCAGCATGGGTGACTTTGTGTCTGGGGAGCAAAACAATCTGCCCAAAGGTGACCCAAGTTAGCACTTAAGACTCACCTTAGAATGATGATCATCTACTTGATTTTGAATCTCAGTATTATACTAAGAAAACACATTGTGAAGGTGAAAAACACCCAAAACTTCATCATCAAGGCTCAGAATCTGATAGAATAGTACTTTGTAAAATTCTATACCTATTTATCACCCTTGTTTCATGAGCGAGAGTAGGAAAGGATGGCTAGCTTTTCTTAAAAAATGTTATTTTTCTGAAATGTTTCAAGCATCCATAAAAGACTAAAATGTGTAGAATGAAACAATGTAATCTAATTATGAAGATTTATCAAATTCTAAGTGTTGCGATACTTTTTACATGAATGAACGAAATTCCCTGCATAAACTTTCCCAGGAATTTACAATTCTCCTAAGGATTTTGATGAAAACTTGCCTTCTGATAAGCAAATATGTATGACAGATATTTTTCTTTTTTGGATTAGGAGATTAATGTCATATATAATTACATAACTTCCCTCAGGCAACTGCATTTTTCACTTTGGGTTATGAAAACTATGAGCTAAATCTGAAGTTTTTCACAAGGACATGACAAGATTTAAATGATACTCTCTTCCACCATCCTTATAGCAATCCTGAAAGTAATAGGACAATGAATGTCCTGGAAGCAAACACCCAAATGAACACTGAGTGACAATCATTGTGTCAATCAACACGTATTTATTGAGCAATTACTATTCACACTAGGGATACATTGTTGATAGAGACAGACACACTCTCCTATAGTTTAATGGGGAAACAAGTCCTCAAATGGCAATGAAAACATGATAAAGTAGGTTATGTTAAGAAAGAAACCAAAGTTATATTTTTATCAGTAAAATATTTGTGTGACAGTAATTCTTTGAAATCTCATGATTTTTACGTGCTATTTGAATTTGTATCACTATTTCATATATTGTCATTTAGTAGCACATAAAATAATTTACAGGGTGTGGGCAATTGAATTATGTACCCCAATTTAGACATGTTCTTAATCTTAATCTGCATTCCAGTGGGTGTGAACCTCTTTAAATATGGTCTGTTGAGCATGTTTTTATTTAAAGTGTGGCCCAACTGAAGAGGATGGGTCTTAATTTGGATTCTTGAGGTGTTTTATAAGAAGAAGAAATTCGGATACAATGAGAGAAAGCCATGGGGATGAGCTAGAAGCAGGGAAGTGGAAGTACAGGGAATTCAGAAGAGAAAAGAGAGTATGTCACCATGTGACGCCAGGTAGAGATACAAGCTATGAGACCCAAGCTTCACCCACAGCTAGCACCAGAATGTTACATGCTTTGGGGAGAAAGCATAGCCTCACTGACACCTTGATTTTGTATTTCTTCTAGTTTTACATCTGTGACCCAGTAAATTCCCATTATTTAAGTCAACTCATTGTGTGGTATTTGTCGTAGCAGCCTGAAGAACTAAGATACAGGACTTGATTAAGAGAAGATGCAAATATAATCCGTTTCAGAATAATATGGTTTAATTCATCTCTGTAATAATTATAGATGTACAACAATAATCAATTTTAATATGGTTATTCATAAAATTTTAAAAAATATATAATTAGCAGAATTTATAATACATAGGTTAACATTTTAGGTACATTTCTAGAAAATTTTGCAAATGCTTGTTTTTTCTCTAACATATTTCCTAGTAAGGAAATAAAGTTGATTTGAGATTTCAGGCTATTATGATGCAAGTGCTGTTACCTATCATATGATAATTTTAGAATATGACTATTATTCTAAAATAATAAAAATCATAGAATATGAATTTTAGAAATCTAACCCAGAAAAAAGTTTTGATACATATGAAGCTCCCTAAGTTCTAACACTTATTTATAATGTTTTGATTTTTTAAACATTTCAGTAGCACTCAGTCCAGCTGTCACACAACTCTGTAACATTTTCATTTTGGTCAATTTCAGGAACTTTCAGATATGGATGAAGCTTAGTTTGTTTTTTTTTTTCTCCACAGTTCTAAAATTGTATGCATAAAATGTTCAGGGGAGAAATGAAAATATGTGAATTTTTGTGAATTGAAATAGTTCAATGTGTATAAAAAATTTAAATTCCCATATTATCACAATATCTGTATGCAAATTATCACTGACCCTAATTGTCATGATGGTAGTTTTTGTACTTTAGGTTTCCATAATAAATTGCACATAAATCCTTTTCACTTAACTACATGGAATTTCATGGATGGAGAGAATATTGAGCTGTATGACTGGATTCTTTATTTGTGAATTGTGTCCTAAAATCTAATTATTGAAAATTTTGTAAGCTGTTCATGACCATTACATTTTAAGTTGACATTATATGGCAAAGAATAAAAGGCTGCTAGGTTCTGATGGAAACCTATCCTAAAATGATAAATCAGTTGTAGTTTTCTTATGTTCTATCATATTTAGCAAAATTGTATGGTGACTGTGTTGATTCAAAGTCCTTTATTAAAGCATGGTATATGTTACACTATTTAATATCTCAATATTTTGCATCAAGATTTTCACGATTCTAATAGCTGTTCCATATGTATGTGCATGTTTACTTTGGTGCATGACTTTTTTTTTTTCCTCTTGAGGTACCAGGGTCAGGATTTGAACCCAGGACCTTGTATGTGGGAAGCCGGTGCTCAGCCACTGAGCTACATTGGCTCCCTGCATAACATTTTAAATCTCTTTTTCTTAAGAAAGTATTAATAAGTATGGAACCATTTATCCTAAGACCACATCGATAATTTTTTATCAATCACCCCACCTGGGGTGAATTTGGATAGTATAATCATGTTCAATAGATAAAACCTGACATGGAGAAAACCTAAATTGCTCAGTCTCAAAGGCTATAAATAGTAATGACGTTAACAATAGGTACTCTCTAATAAGTTCCACCTATTGTCCCCTGTTAAAAGTTGTGCTTCCTCTCAAATTAGGTTGTACTTAAGTTTTTGTTTGTTATTTTAACATAAAAATATGGAGGTCATGTTTAGACCACCATTCTGAGGATTTTTTGATCTAGAACCTTCCTGAATCTGGGAGAAAGATAATCTAACTTTTAAGTCTGCTTTTTATTTGTTAGTCATTCAACTGTTGAATCAAATAATTAACAAAAGCTCAAGTATGTTTCTCTATAAATCCTTGTTTGTCCATGCAAACACCCCTGGATAATTTGTTATCGTTATAATAAACAAAATAAAAATCCCTTTGAGCTATATTTAAATATAGTTTGAGTGGTGAAGTGAGACTTTTCTTCTTCATGTATCCACCATAAGTTAGTGAGATTCTGAAAGAGTATTTAAATGTAAAAAACAAATAACAAAAACAAAAAAACATGCAAGGGAAGCCGATATGGCTCAACTGACAGAGCGTCCATCTGCCATATGGAGGGTCCAGGGTTCAATCCTGACCTGTGTGATAAGCTGGCCCACATGCAGTGTTGCTGCTGTGTGCAAGGAGTGCCATGCCACACAGGGGTGCCCCTGCTTAGGGGTCCCGCATGTGCGAGGAGCGTGCCCCGCAAGGAGAGCCACCCTACGTGAGAAAAGCACAGCCCACCCAGGAGTGGTGCCGCACACATGGAGAGCTGATGCAGCAAGATGTCGCAACAAAAAAGAGACACAGTTTCCCAGGGCCGCAGCATAATGCAAGCTGACACAGAAGAACCCACAGCGAATGGGCACAGCAGACAACAGGAGAAGGGGAAAGGAATAAATAAAATAAATCTTGAAAAACAAACAAAAAACAAAAAACATGTAAGCACATCCAATTAGGAAAAACTGAACTCAAAGAAGAAGCAACCCCAGGCCACGAGTGTGTTAACATTATTAGGTTTTACTTCATTGTGGAGACTTATACAGTGTTTAGTACATGGCAGATACCTAATAAATACTTGTCTAAGTATGTTTTACTTAGATAAATTCATGTTTGATTTCCACAGGTATAAACTCCAAGCGATCAAGGTCAGAATTTATTCTGGTTATATCTCAGAGCCACCAAACATAGGTTTTACAGCAAAGCCAGAAAATATATATTGGATAATTACACTAGGCAGACTGCAAAAATTAAGCCTGGCTATGCAGGTGGTTTTCTTACTGCTATAGTACCATTTCTAAATCAAGTCTTCTACTAGCTCTGTAATTGAACAGAGTGGTCATTCTGCACCTTTCTCCAATGTAAAAGATGAAGCTCATTTCCTACACTGCTAGAGGTTTACATACCAAGATCTTTATTTCCTAATGTAAAAAACTGATGTGTTTTAAATCTGATTTTATAACTCACTGGACTTAAATTTTTCCGATAAATTAGGTACTAACAAGTTATATGAAATGGGTTTTATATGTCTTTCAAACATTTTATGACACAAACCTAAATGATTGCCCTGACAGTAGAGATGAAAACTTGATGTGACTTTGGAGAGAAAGGCTGTGAACAAAATGAAAATCCTATACATTTTCTGCACTTTCAATGCTATCTGACTAATCACAGGGAATCATAATAAGTTTCAAACTGCAAGTGAAAACTGTTTATCTGCCTTTAACACTTATGTAAGAAATCATAAGGAAGTACATATTTATTAAGATCTCACAAAAGTTTACCTTTTTTCCCAACTGAAAAAAGCATTTGTTGTTAGTTTATTACTATTCTAATATATATATATATACACACACACATACACATACAATTAAAATTTAGAATATTTTGTTATTAAGAAATATTACTTACCTATCAAACAGGACTCAGAATTATTTGTTGGGCAGCTAAGCATAGATTACACTCTTTGATAATAAAATACCATATTTCTAATTGTTTGACTCAGATAGTGAAACTTTACAGTTAAATTCTTTACAGGAAATTCTTTACAGGAAAGAATTTAAAATACTGTTGTATCACATAAATTTGGGAACTGTCAGAACAAAAAGCTATATGCATGTTTTTTTGATATATAGATTTTCTACAAGAATAATCAATTTGCTATTGGACTTTTATTATCCATGTCTTCTTCTGGTTTATGATTGGTACAATTTAATTCTCTCCCTATGTGTTTCTCTTCCATTTCTTTTGAAATATGTTCACAAGTGCAAACATTATGTTGGAAGATGGTGGAGAATTGTTTGATTTGTCATGTTATTGGCCTGTGATGTATTTTTCATGAAAACATGAAGAAAATCTGCTTTTCTATTGCTGCTTTGCTATCAGAAATCAAATGGCTTTTATCATCATAAATACATAATATGCTGTCTCAATCATAGTACAGTAGTTTGATTATTATTAAAAGAAAAATTATTACCACTTAATGTTTTCGCCATTGGGTTTGTTTCCTATCCTTTTCACCATGCAAATGCCAGTCTATTTTATTCTTATCCTTAGAATACCATTTTCTCCTTTAAACTTTCTTGATCATCTAGTCCTTCTCTATCCTCCCTCATAATTTTGTATTTGTACTATAACTTTTATCACTTTCTGCCTTAATTTATGGACATTTATATATATTTGTCTTCCTAATTATTTTGAAAATCCTGAAAGGCAGGAATGCAATTATTCATCTCTGTTTCTGGATCACTTCACAGTGCCCTGTATCCAGTAGTATCTCAATGAAGGTCATTAAATTGATTCTTCATTAGTTTTTTCACTATTAACTAAAGGTGTGTTTTGTTTTGTTTTGTTTTGTTTTTGCAGTGAAATAGAAGAGCACTAGATGATTTTCTCTTTGATCCTAAACATTAAAGAAATAATTGGTAGCCATATTTCAAGAATCCAGGCTCACTTTGTAAAATTTTGCAACAATGAATTTATTTTTGTCCCTTCGGGACCTCTAAAAATTATGTAAGAAACTTCTGTCTGATAGTATAGGTCATATGATAATATTTATACTTTTGTTTCCTCATTCTTATAGTAATAATATTTTTGACATTTAAACAAATTGTAAACCACACCATTGTCATAATTTATGTAGATAAGTCATTTAAAAATATGTAACTTTATTAGAATATCTTTGTTTTATTTTTTGCATAGTTAAGTTATTTCCTATTGTTGTCTCTTAACCTACCAGATTATTCCATGGATTAAAAAAAATCAAGTGTCATATTTTGTCATTGACACAATTTTCAAGATAGGTGTGGTGATACTACAAACACTGTTTCCTTAGGTTTTCAAGTGTGTGCTGTGACTATTTGACTTAGCTAAATGTCCAGTTAACCTAAGGAAAATATGAAAGTGATATAGAACATAAAGTAAAATAATCAACTGGTGCTATTTTATCTATTTCTCCATGTTATCTAGTTGTTAGAAAATTTTCTTAGATTGCTGTCATTACTGCCAGTTGGAAATAGTTTCTATCCATGAGCTAAACAGAATGACTTCTAGTATATTTTTCCTTTTCTCTGCAACGAAGCTTAGCATAATTTCCCAATTACACAGGCACTTTTATATCCTGGTAATGATCAGTGAGATGTAACGAATCTCAGCTATGTCATTGAAAACCACATTGATCTCTATAAGTCCAGACACTAATGAAATCTTATATAACCAATGTTTCTTTTTCATTTTCTTTTGTTTCTCCTCTGTCATAATCCCTTTAAATTCATGTCCCTTTGATAGCACCAAATTCAAGTATGTATCATGGCTCTTTAAAATGTATTTTAATTTCAACTTTCCTCACTTTCATTTATATGACTCTTCTCAATAAATTTTAGTTTCTTTACTATTCTCAGGGGATTAATCCTAGACTGTGGTTGCTAAGGTGCTGAGATGGATAAGGAACTCTGAAAGTTTATGGGATTGCCTTGGAATAATTTTACCCTCTTGAGTCAGAGAGGTTTATGCAAATGTCATGCTACTGTAGTCAATATGTTAATATACAAATAAATAGACACATTTACCTGGAAGTTGATAGGGTATAGAATGGCAAATATTGCTATGCACTGGGGAACGGGTGATGCAGCGCAGACTGTGATAACCATTTGTGCCTACTTTGCCACTCTTCTGTTCACCACACGACTCAGAGCAGCTCTAGTCTCTTATCTTGCAAAGGAAATCACTGTTCATCATGTGCCCTCTCACACTTAGCAGCTATGGGACCTTGGGCAAATTGTTTAATATCCCTTGTTTCCATATTCTTAATATGGGAATAATAATTCCTCCTCGACAGTATAATTTTTGTAACTAAAATAGGCATGTGCTATGAAAGTGCATAGTGGAGTGGCCGTAGAATAAAATCCTCTCAGCAGTGTTGATTGACACTAGGTCAAAGTTACTTGAAAAATGAATGTCCTGGTGCCCCATCCATTCTACATAAAAGAATCACTACATTTTCTATTTCCTAACCTTGCAAACTTAAACAATCTCTGTTTCTGATAGTGCCTTTTCTCCTCTTCTATATCCTACTCAAGTTGTTGTCACAAGTCTTAAGGAAGAGTTTAGAAAGATATTACTCGAGGTGACCTGTTACTAAGTCCACATCTCTTAGTTGATGTAATGTAAATCTTCTACACATAATCTTGTGACTATTTTTTTTTTTCGAGGTATGGGGGATTGAACCCAGGACCTCATACATGGGAAGCAGGCACTCAATCAGTGGGCTGCATTTGCTCCCAACTGAAAGTTGTTGTGTTTTTTTTTTCCATTTGTTTTTGTTTTTAGGAGGTACTGGGGATCAAACCTCCTACATGGGAAGCAGGTGCTCAACCACTTGAGCTACATCCCTTCCCCTCTTGTGATTTTTTTAATACATATTTTTTTAATACATACATAAGAATGATGAAATATAACTTCTATAGGGAAATTTATGATATTGGAATTTGTTGTATATTTCACACTGTCACTGGGAACATATGGAATAACCAGTGTCTAATACCCTAGAGTGCTCCTTGGCAATATCTCTACATCCTGCCTTAATATTCAGTTGGTTAACTGAAACTAGTTTCCTTTTCTGTCTTTTTTTAATGCTGGTTTTATTTAATATTTAGAGTTGCTTCCAGGGCAGTGAATTGTTCTTTCACAGCTCTCTGTGAAAGAACTTGTTACTTCAATAATAATGTAGTATTTGTAGCCATAAAACAAGAACAAATTAAAAAGAGCCAGGTGAATTTGAAAGTTCACAAATACTTAGATTTCTAGAGGAATTAAAAGGCAAGGGGCATGTAAACTGCTGCTTTCCTAACCTTTTGAGCATGCCCATTAGGAAGAGCATATGGATATGGGTTTAGGAGGATTTTAACAGCTCTTAGGGTTTTTGAAGTCTATTAAAAACTCTTGTTGTCATTGCATTATCTTTGTTGCAAACCACCCATCTCCTTGGTCTGTCTTACATTGTGGTTTTGCAAAATAAGTGCAACCGACATCATAAAACTATTTTATGTAGTGCAAGTGCAGCACACTGAGTTATTATTAATTGAAGGAGAATGCATGCTTTGGTTAGAACATTAATTTGCTGTTTTATAAGTATGTCACCATTGATCTTTTAATTGTTCCAGATGAGTATTTTGTCTCCTTGCCTCAATCCTGTCTCTTTGTTCTTTGTAAATTTGATCCAGCAATTAGTAATATTCTCTCTGCATTTCCCTAGAGATGATATGTGCTTTTCAGCACAATTTGGTATGTTCACAGTAGTTTTTAATTTATTTTTCAATGCAAGTCACAAAACCCCCTTTTCATGTCAAAAAATAACATGGAAAAGATAAGTCCAACTGCTTAGGCCAGATGGTAAAAAATCAGATAAGAAAAAATGCAGAGCCATTAATCTTCTATTTTGTTTTTGCTTCTGCCTTCTCTCTCAAGCAAAATGATCTTTAAACTAGACGGGGTGTAGCAAATCTGGTTATGGGGCTCCAAGTCCAATTGGTGGTATAGTAGAAGTACCTGACTGTTTTAATTTCAAGCCTGTAAGTTAGACATACTATATCCCAGAATTCTGAGAGAACTGGCAGATGTTGATATAGTAATTTTTGCAGAACCACGGGGTATAACAATAGTGCTGGAGAACTGAAGAAGGGAAAATGCTTTTCCAGTTTTCAAAAATGAGGAAAACATTGGTAGTTCCTATCATCGATGGTTGATCTTCTACAGACTCCTAAACTAGAAGTTAAATTTCTAAAATAGAATTTAGGGAAATATGTATTATGAAGATGGTCGATTCAGTAAGAACTGAGCTTCCTACATTAATGGTATTTTCTCTTTAACAGAGTAACGAGATTCGGAGTTGATGTTGATCATGTTCTGTTGGTGGCCAGGGATGAAAGTCAGAAGGGTTCGCTGTGGTCATGTAGTCAGATGTATGCAGGTTCAAGCAGGCTCCCATTCTAACAAACAGGAGAATTTTTTCTAACTCTTTTAATTGCTCTACTTGTTACAGAAGTTAGACTGCCATGCAAAATCCTATTTAACTCCTTTTCCTCAATGATGATTCAAAAAGACAAGTCTTTCCCTAAGCCATTTAAGGATATTTATGTATCAAAAGAGTAAGGAAGAAGAACTCTTACATAAAAAAAGACTTTAAGTGGGGGATCAGAAAATGGTAATTGTTTTCCGTGGGCAAATATGAAGTTATTTTCAAAACAGATTACTAAGTAAATGGCCATTATACTTAATTGTATGCATCCCCTTGAGAATAATTAAATGGAAGTGTACAGGTTTCTCCCACCCCATTGAAAGAATTTCCCAAAAAACTTTCATAAACCTTCACAACTAGTCTTTCAGGTTCTGGAGAACAAGAAGTGCACTTTTACTTATTACTATCTCCCACAAAGCTCTGTGATCAATCTTTGCATGTAGTCAGTGCTTATCAACTATTTGCGGAATGAATGAAACATAAAATTATTATAGGGTAAAACTGCAATTGCTTTACAATTTAGTATTCCAAGTAAAATAAGATTTAGAGAGCTATTCTTGGCAATGGTGGTAATCAACTATTTGTTATTCCTTCTCCGCACCTAGCAGGGCAGGAGGGTAAGATTGAGAGCGGCAGAACTAACTATATAAAATAGATAAAAGTGTAGTAGCTATGGCCAAAGTTTCTAGGGTGCCAGAGTCCCACATCAGCTCCATTATCCCATGCTGTGCTATCTCTGTTACCTCTGGCCTTTTGCTTGAGGGCTCTGAGGACTTAGAGGAACTCAATTTCAAATGTCAGCCTCATAAAATGTGGGGAATTCTACCAGTCAGTACAAGCTAGGTTTTGTATTGGTAGCAAACTATAACAAATGTCAGCAGCTTAAAAATGGAGGTTTACTTTTCAGTTCATTATGTATTCATTATCCCTTGCAAGTCAGTGAGGGACATCTGCATGTGGTAGTCACTTAGAGACCCACACTTAACCCATGCTTCATCAGCAAAGAGGCAGGAGAAAGAGAGTGTGGGAACTATACACACTCTTCTGCTAGGAAATGCTCTTGTGCTTGTGTTTCATTTTCTGTTGCCACAGTACTGAGTTCCAGAAGGTAGAGAAGTTTCAGTTATGTGAGAGAAGTGCCATTTGAGAGCCACCAATGATGTCCATGATATTCTACCTATACTTCTGTCTTATAAACATTAAATAAATATTAAACAAATATGAAGTATGAAGTACTTGTGCAAAATATAGAAGGGGAATAGAAATTCATAAATTACCATAATAAATGTAAAATTTGGAAGTTAAATTGTAGGGGCTTCAGAGGTTATGACTTTCTCTAAAGGCAGGAAAGAGATCCCATAGGTGAGGCACAAAAAATAACCCAGGACTGGAGTATGTATGTTTATCCTCAACAGGTGAATAAGATTATTATCAGTGTTCTAATTCTCACTTGCTGTAATCCATCAAAATATATTTGCTTTACTCTATGCTGACAAGAAAATGTTCTCACCAAGTTAGTTTACTCAAGAAATGAAAACTGGTTTTATCTATGGCACAGAAAGTTATGTGCATTCCTCAATAAATAAAAGGCCATTTAGCCAAGTTTTCATAATTTTTTTCTTAGTTAGGCTCATGGGTCATGGTGATAATCCCTCACCCCAGCATACCATAATTTCAAAATATTTTCAAAGTATTCTGGTTCCTTTCTGAAGTATCCAGGCATTTATGGTAATGAATCAAAGTAGAGCAGAGCTCATTAAAACTTCCATAAGCTAAGTGTGCATATGCACTAGGAATAAACAAAAGGGAAGGCTTCATGTAGGATGCAACAGTTTGACCATTTGTGTGTGTGCATGAGTGTCTGTGCATGTATGTGTGAGTAGTGGGAATAGCAAAAGGAAGAAATAGCTTGAGTGATTATTTTTAACTCTGGGTATCTTCCCTACACAAAATATATAACTCTTCTAGTTGACCATTCATTGAACTTTTCTTTCTCCATCACATCTAATTTCATGTGTCACAACCCTGAATCATGTAGAGTACTTGAGTTATTTAGTTGTCCTTCAATCAATTCTTAATATATTCATTCTTCCCACCAACATGATGAACTGTTTATGGACAAGAATTGAGTTGACATTTCACCTTTGCTGTATTCCATTGATTATTTATAAATATAGGTCAATAGATTCTGAGCAAAACATTAATAATCTGACCTCTGAATTTTTTTAAACTCTTGGGTAGACACCAGTCAGTCCTGGTGATTGATCTATCTTGGTTTGTCAGTGCACTCTAGAACATCCTGCATACTAAGCACTCTTTGATCCAAAACCTGTGACCCATCTGCATCAAAGATCATAAATGAAGATGAATGAGGTCTCTTGCTCCTCTTCACCTCTTAACATGAACTTTGCTAAATTTTCAATGATCATACTACCATAGATGGTATTCTCTAGCTACCGTCTTTCCCTTGACACATCTAAAGAAACTACTTTTATAGATCAAATACTCCCATATAAATTGTTCTAAATTTCTTCAAATTTTTTTCAGTTCACTCTTCCCCACTTCACTCTAAGCTTTCCTGTTTTATTAGTATTGTTATTATTATCTTGGCAGGATTTTCCTTCAAAAAAATCTACTAGCCTCTTTCTGCTTATCATTTACTCATAATATAACTTGTTAATTTTTTAATACTTTCATTGTTATAATACTTTCATTGTTATAATTATAACAATCAATATATCAGTATAGAC
The DNA here is from genome assembly GCF_030445035.2 of Dasypus novemcinctus. Classification (NCBI taxonomy): domain Eukaryota; kingdom Metazoa; phylum Chordata; class Mammalia; order Cingulata; family Dasypodidae; genus Dasypus; species Dasypus novemcinctus. Next base: position 75,436,645 of record NC_080678.1, on the reverse strand, counting down.
TTTATGACATTTAAGTATAAGTGGTTTCTCCTATACTGTAAGGACAATCATTTGCTTAATTAGGAATTCACACTGGCATTCTAATCATGAAGCTGTCACTCTAGAGGGGTTACTAAAAGCCATTCTGTTATCTTTGATCAACACCAAAGGCATTACCTTTTAGCAAAATGAGTATTAGAAATGGGTTTTCACTGGTGAAAGTAGTGACTTACTAATTAGTATAAAGGATTTTAAAATGGGCTGTCATTGGCAAATAAAAGTGGCATTCAAATTGTGTCTATTAGCTAGAATGTTGTGAAGATAGTCCCTGCTCATTTATGATGCCTTAGGTGTGAGCCCTTATGTTAGATTGTCTAGGCTGGATGCCTAAATACTTCTGTGTCCAAGCATGCAAGGGTATTTTTCATTCTTGATGGTAATGATAAAGGTAATGGCACAATTCCTGTGGAATATTATAGCTATGTCAAGTGATTCATCAGGTCAGAGTGTTCCAGTTATCTCAAGAGACAGATCTACGATTTCATCATCTCATAGAAGAACTTGTATGAATGGTCTTGTGCTCACTTGTTATAAACATTTACTTAGTGATTATCTGTAATGTAACAGATTTTGAATTGAGACATGTCTAAATATAATCCAGTGTCAGGATTATGGAGAAGTCACTAAATTGCACCAACATTGACTATTGGTTCAGTTATTATCTATTAATAGACCCCAATGAATATGCTGGACCAGGATGGTTTATGCCATATATTTTTCTAATTCCTGGTATAATTTTTCTAGGGATCTTAACGAGGGATTTTATGACAATCACCAAGGTTCTTAAGAGTATTTACTAGTATTTTTTTTAAATGTCATAAAATCTTTTAGTTTGATTGACTCTAGTTTTCTAAATTTAAATATGTTTGTGAAGGATGGTTTGTGTTGTTTAACTACAGACAGGAAATTGGTTCATCACGTTGTATTCTCCATCACACACAGATCCCATCCATACAGTTTTTCTGCTTCCTGATGAGGGCTTTTCTTTAGTCATCTCACATCTCTGATTGCACCTTTCACACTCCATTTCACACTGCACATAATTTTGTTGCTGCCCAGAAGTTGGGACTACCCTATGTCTAGATAGGTCCTGAGACATTCCTTTATTCTCTCTTTATATTTTGTCTTTTGAAATATCTTAAACAGTTATAGATTTCAAATATTTAAAGGAAAGTAGCATTTTTCCTGAAGCTTGTGCATTTACTTATCCTCTTTAAGGACTTTCACCAATAGTTACTGTAAACAAACTAATTTGGAGTTGAAAATTTGGAGTAATTATATTTATTTTTAATATTTTGAAGAGTTTATCAATGTGATTTGTTTTAGAGGATGAAAAATAAACTAAAATTTGTTTAATGTGATTTCAGGCTTTTCCTTTCCCAAATATAAGACTACAATATTTGGGCCCACCTTTTCTTTCAAGTTCCATTAGCTTAAGTTCCACTAACACCCTGATTTTTTAATATTGATTTACAAAAGTGACAAGTTCGAGGGATTAGTTGATGCACTTGTAGTATCCATAGGAAAATGAAGTAATCTTAGAACATCTTAGATGTGGGTTTCATTTTCTTCCTTCTTACATCATTTAATGAACTGAAATGTGGAAGAAGAGTTGTATTTCAGAAAGGCAAAGAATGTAGTCTAGTTTTTAGTATTGTAGTGGGATTTTCTAATAGGCCTGATTTTATGAGTTTTATTTATTTAAATAGCCCTATTCTTGGAAATAGAAACCAATGTTCATGAACTCCTTCAGGATTTCCCTTAAAGTTTTATAAGGGTACATAGAGGATGAGACATGTTGGTGTTAAAGTGATTTTTAGGGCAAAGTTGCCTATTCCCATCCTACAACAACTGTTTATTTCCTGAATCCTAATCTTCTTTCAGGATATAGACTAATGTCCCCATTTCTGCTGGCTCACATCCCTTCTTAAACCTCAAAGCTGAATAAATATGTAAGGGGTAAGGAAAGCAGATTTTAAGTTTGCACTTTATTACTATTAATCTTCGTTAAATGGAAAAATGCACAGGGTGGAATATTTTTCTTTTGTCCACAATTTTATGCAACACAGAGCTGCAGATGATGGATGAAAATCATACCATATAGACAGATACCTACAAATATACACCTGTAATAATGATGAAAATAATAGGCAAATTTTCCTGGGTTCTTTATTTGTATTGGGTGCTGTATTAGTCTGTTAGAGGGGTGCTGATGTAAATTGCCAGAAATCTGTTGTCTTTTATAAAGGGTATTCATTTGGTGTAAAAACTTACAGTTACAAGGCCCTGAAGAGTCCAAGTCAAGGTTGCTTTCTCACCAAAGTCAGTTGCCACATGTTGAAGCAAGATGGTGTCTGATCTCTGAGAAGGCTCAGCCTTCCCCTCTGGGCTTCCTCTCTCTCAGCTGCAGGTAGGCACAGGGCTTGTCTCTCAGGGCTTCCTCTCTCTCCTGGCATTGTGCTCTTTTCTTTCCAGACTTTCTATATAAGTCTCAGGTGTTTTTGTTCTCTGTCCAAGGTCAGCTGGAAACTATCAGGCAAATGGTTCATCTCTTCCCAGTGCCCCTGCATCAAAAATGACAGAGCTGTCTGCCACCATGTCTTCTTGAGTGAGGGTCGGTTTATATTGGCCCACCAAGGGAGCAGGGACTCAACCTGAGTCACGTCTTACTGATGGGTCAAATCAAAGCCTAATCTTAGCAGGGAATTTAATCGAGGACCCCACAACTGAATCTAATATAATCAAAGGGTATCACACCCAGATGAATAGATTAATTTACAATCTTTCTCTTTTTGGGATTCACAAAAATCTTCTCAAACTGTCACAGGTGGTATTCCAACTTTATCTCAATCAATTTTCTCTGGAGTACAAAGAAATAAATAATTTTCTCAATTATATGCAAAAAATAAATGGAGGAGTAGACTTCGAACTCAAAATGGGTGAATCCAGAAGTATCAGACTACAAATCAACATTTCTGGGGAAAAAATCACTACAGTTACAGTGTTCCTCGGCTATTTTGAATATTATCCATGGTGCTTTCTCACATTTGCTCAAGAAAAGGTCCTCCTTTTGTTCCATTCTCTCCTGTGCTTCCTGCTGCAAATTTTTAAAAAGATTTATTTACTATTTTTAAAATTTATCACCCCTCTCCCCCAGACGGTTCTCTTAACTGTCTGCTCATTGTTTGCTTACCTTCTTCAGGAGGCACCAGTATCTGGACTTCCCATGTGGTAGGCAGGTACACAACTGGTCAAGCCTGATCTGCTTCCCCATGATGCAGATTTTGACCGTCAGGAGAACACTGGTCGACTGGACTCAGCTTGACTTTGCTGGGCTCCTGCTGGCTCCACTCTGGCTCCGGGGTGAAGAGCCTCTTCCTGCCCTTAGCTGAGCCACACACCCCCACCTCCTTTATTCTCTTCATAGCACAACAGAGGAGCACACAAGTTGTTTGTGTTTATATCATTATATCATTACCAATCTTGACTGACCTATTTATTTATAGCAAGCTCAATCAAGCTCCTTTTAGTCTTCTCTTCTGTGACTGGAAAGAAAATCACAGAAGCACGTATTTCTTGACGTTTTTAAGATTTTTATGCCCATTTACCTATGTATAAAATCTAGGACAAGAATACATACATGTAATTTTTTTAAAAAAAGGATTTTACAAGTAAATGGACATGTTTATATATATATATATATACACAAACATACTTACCAAAAAAAAATACATAGCAAAAAGCAGTATTTTCTGAAGGAAACCATTCATATTATATCCTGCTTAATCACATCAGCCCTTAGCTCTCCTACTTACAAATGGTGTGAATAATGATAAATTGAAACTTTCCTGAACTTTGGTGTCTTCATCTTTATAATGCCTATTATAGAGTAGAAAGAAAATGTCATAGTTTAATAACGTATTTTATTTAAAGCATTAGAAGAATGTCCTGCACTTAATAAATACTTAAGAAATCTTACCTCCTAGTGGTGATACTAAAGGTACTGGTAGAAAGAGTAAAGATAAATGGACACATTCCGTTCACATTGAGAGAACAGAACTGTTGATTTCTCAGTCAGAAGTCTGTTTCCCTGTTTTTGGAATTTTTTTCTAACAATTAGTATTTATTTTCTATTTGTATAATGTGTGAAGTCAAACATGGTGGTTTCATAGGACAAAGGAACAATTTGCCTTGACAGTAATTTCAAATTCCTAGTTTTAGATATAAATTTTTTACTTTTTAAAAAAATTTTGAAGTTCCTTCAAATTATTAACACAAAATCTTACTTTCAGCTAAAACATCTCTCTCTCCCTCTCTGTCACATACACACATGCACATGCACATGCACACATGTACACCTGCATCTCTTTCAATGTTTCTTCCTTCATTTCTAACATGTTGATAATACCAGTGTTAGTGGGGTGATGTGACGACTAAATGAAAATGCATCCATGAATTAACCAGTGTGGTTCCTGGCATATGGAAGCTATTCAACAAATATTACTTATTATTTTTAGCTGTAGATGTCTGAATGCGGGCAACAAGGGGGTAAGGTTTTGCTTTTCTTTGTTTCTATATCCTCAAGATAAATGGATTAAGTGGATTAATTTATTTTTTAGGGTTGTCAATAATGTCTGATTTTTGAAAGTCTGAAGATAATTTAATGGTAAACTTTTTTTTTAATTCAAAAATATTTTTTATTATTTCAAAATGCTCTACTACAGTCACACATTTTAAAGATATTAACCCTGAGTTTGTAGTACAAGTTGGCCTCTCTTACATAGACAACACAAACTCACATGTGCATGCATGGTTATATACACATATACAAACCTTTCAATATTTTTATCTTCTACTTTTTATGCTCTTCTTTATTCACTGTGCTTGCTTTGAGAAAAGTTAGTTTTTATCCTCAAATTTGTTAGAAGTCAATATTTACTGATGAATTATTAATCACATTTAAAGGTTATGACATGTTTCTGAGATAATACTTAAGTGCACTTAAAAAATATTTAGTTTTTCCCTGTCATCATATGAAAATTGTATAATTTCATTGGGATGATTGTGAGTTCCCTAGCTCAGATGCCATATTTCTATTGCAAACTAACTTATCTCCAGTGCTTGCTTGTTGAAAGAATAAATAAATGTTTGGATGAATGGATGAGTGGATTAAAGAATAAATGAAAGAACAAATGAAAAGCATTGGAAGAAATACACAGGCACATAGAAACACGAAATTGTTTGGAGTAGTTAGGAATATCAAAGGTAGAAGCAATCCCACTTCTTTTCATAATTCCCAAACAAAGTACAAAACCATACAATCTAAATAATTTGTAGTTAGAAACATATTGTTTTACCTTACCATATCTAGAATTCTGCTTTGAAAATGACCAGAACTGTGAGGCAGATAGTTAGATGAGTTATTAAAGTTAGAGGGAAAATTGAATTTCCCTAGTTTATTCAACTGAACAAGGAATAAATAACTTTGGAAAAGAAAACTGTCTCCAAACAGAGATTCAGTTTCCATTTGGGATTGTTTTCAAAATCAGTTCCAGTTTTCACTTGCCATTTCCATACTGATATTAGATTTCATTCCATTAGCTTGGTTTAGTAATTTGCATAATCTTGGCTGAAATTTTGTTTTGTGGGTTTTTTGTTGTTGATATTTTAAAAAATTCTTACCTTGTGCTGAAATTTTTCTGCTGATAAGAATGTGCAAAAAAGACCATATATTGAGGTAAATATTTTCCAAAACACAGAAGAGGCAAACCAAATAACAAATTCAGCTAAATGTTTTTGAAAAGAAATATGTGAAATTGATGCAGAGTAAAAACATACCTGAACAAAACTATTATAATAAACAGCTTTTCCTTGACTCCATATCCTTGCCTTACCAAAATATTTAGTATAATATGAAATAGGTGCTGACTTTGATTGAATTCCAAGTATTGATTACAACCCACAATCTTGATTTGTTTCTGAAACTATAATTATTTGTGAATAAAAGTTTTGGTAGAGATAGTAAAGAAAAACCAAATAAATAGGATTATATACCAGGTTAACTGATTGAACTATTCAATATTGTAAAGCTATAAAATTCCCTCCAATTTATGTACTGATTCAAAGTATTGCTAATCAATATTGCAATATATTTCTCCTTTGTGCTTGGAAAATGATAAACTGATTTGAAATTTTACACAGGACTGCACATCATTGAAGGTAGCTAAGAAATTCTTGAGGAAGAATAAATTGAGTGGACTTGCCTTACCAGGTATCATGATTTTTAAATCTTTAGTAATTATGACAGTGTTATAGTGCCAAAATGATTAATTTGATAGATAGACAGTTATAGATACAGATACAGGTATAGATAATGAAATAAAATAAAGATCCCAGGCATATTCCCGTGCATATGTGGCCATTGAGAGTTAACACAGAGATCTTGGAAAAGAAAAGAATTTTCAATAAATAATTTTGGAAATAATTTTAAAAATTAATTGGTAGTAAACTAAAATATTGCACAGAAAACAATTCTCATGTTTTCAAGACTTGAATGGGAAACTATAAAATATGAGAGAATAATATAAGATAGGTGCATATCTTCAGGACCTTTGAGTAGGAAAGTGTTAACTAAAGCAGGCATAAGAATCAGTAAATGTAAAAGGGGGAAAAATGATAATTTCAAACTAAAGTATTCTGTTTATCAAAAGATAGAGAGTAAAATGACAGGCCACAAAATGGAAGAAGTTGTTAGCACATACAGTTAACAAAGTATTAGCTGTCCAGAATATAGAAAGTATGCTTATAAAAATTTTTAAAAATCAATAAAAAATTTTAAAAAGAATGTTTACAGATCAATATAAAAAAGGAGTAAAGATAGATAATCCAAAAGAAAAAACAGAGAAAAAATGTAAAATAAGAAATCCACATGGCAAATAAACCTTTGAAAATGTGCTGAAACGCTTTATCAAACAACAGCTTGTGTAAACCATAATGATATACCAATACACACTCACCAGATTGGCCCCCAAAAGTCAAACATTACCTCATTTTTGGGGGGATGTGGAGTAACAGGAATTATTATGCATTTTTTTTCATCAGGCATAATTTAGTCCCACATTATAAATGTTCAACTTATAATATTGTAACAATTATAACTTGTGTCAAATTTCCTTCTTGAAGTAAGGATTACATTCCTTCTAATTGGTACTCATTATTTCTTGACCTTCTGTCCACTTTACACTGGAATTCCTGCCTTCTTCTTGCTGAAACTCTTTCTTTTTTTAAATTTTATTTTATTTATTCATTTTCTTAAAAATATTACATTCAAAAAATATGAGGTCCCCATTCACCCCCACCGTCCCCACCCCACCACTCCCCCCACAGTAAGACTCTCCCCCATCATCATGACACATCCACTGCATCTGGTGAGTACATCTCTGGGCATCGCTGCACCCCACGGCCAGTGGTCCACATCATAGTCCACACTCTCCCACGTTCCATCCAGTGGGCCATGGGAGGACATACAATGTCCGGCAATTGTCCCTGCAGCACCACCCAGGACAACTCCAAGTCCCGAAAATGCTTCACATCTCATCTCTTCCTCCCATTCCCTGCACCCAGCAGCCATCATGGCCACTTTTTCTACATCAATGCCACATTTTCTCGATTATTAACCACAAAGGTTCATGAATAGAATATCATTAAGTCCACTCTAATTCTTACTGTATTCCTCCTTCCTGTGGACCTTGGCTTGGTTGTGTCCATTCCATATCTATGTCAAGAGGGGGCTTAGATTCCACATGGATACTAGATGCAATCCTCCTGCTTTCAGTTGTAGGCACTCTAGGCTCCGTGGTATGGTGGTTGACATTCTTCAACTCCATGTTAGTTGAGTGGGATAAGTCCAATAAATCAGAGTGTAGGAGCTGAAGTCTGTTGAGGTTCAGGGCCTGGCTATCATATTGTCAGTCCAGAGACTCAAATCCCCTAGATATATCTTAAACCCCAGCACCAACTACAATTCCAGTAAAGTAGCATGAAAGGCTTGTGAAAAGAGATCACATCTGAGTCCAGCTCCATCAGGCAGAAACACCAACTCCAAAGAAGGGCCAACTGACATGGCAGTGAACTCTATCTGCCATGACCATAGGACCTGTGGGTCTCTTTAGCCCTCAAAAGAACCAATACCTGGGGTTGTATCTACTTTATCTGTCTCTGAGACTCTGCTCAGGTGTGCATAAGGGCAATCCTTCTGACAATCTCCAGACTCTTTTTTAGAGACTCATAGCCATATAAACTCATTTGTCCTTTCCATTTCACTCTTACTTTAGGTCAAACAGCATTTTTAACTCCTGTTATTATATGTAGACAGGGATATTCTGCTGGTCCTCGTTGAACCTTTAATTCAAGGTCATTTTCTAGTTACGTCATCAGCTGGTACTTGGTAGTGATCCCTCAGTGCCAGGGAGGCTCATCCCCAGGTGTCATGTCCCACGCTGGGGAGAAGGCAGTGCATTTACATCCTGAGTTTGGCTTTGAGACTGGCCACATTTGAGTAACACAGAGGCTGTCAGGAGGGAACTCCTAGGCACAGTGCTGCTCTAGGCCTTGTTCTTATTTCAGGTGTATAGGCTCACAAGCATAGTCATTAGTATCAGGGGCTCACTGTTGGACCCTCATTCCTTCCTGGTCCTTGCCGTTGCACCCGGGGGACTGCCGCTGCTCCCCTAGGGACCACGAGAGAGCACCCCTGGCCAGGAACCCAGTACCCTCCCAGTTGTTGTTTTTAATTGTTTCCCCTATGAGTATATTCAAACATTTCCATGCACCCTGGACACATGCCCTGTATAACTCCCTGTCAACCATATGTCCCCTGTCAATAACATCCCATACCAGTATTCCTCCACTGCCATTGTTGAACCACTCTGTGATCCAAAACTTCCTGAAAAGTGAAGCCCAATATAATGCCAGGTTCCCTTAATAGTAAAATGGAATATAGCGATGAGTTTAAAGGTTAGATATAGAATACATATTATGCATTTTTATTGTAAAAGAGTTTGGCAAATCTAATGAAGTTGAAGATGTATATACCTTACAAATCAGCAAATCCAAATCAAGGTAACTTAGAGAATATTGAGAATACACATACAAGAATGGATGAAACAATGTTTTCATCATAGTTGAAAAATGGAAAAATCTCAAACATCTATCAAGGTAGAATAATTTGTGGAATTTTTGCACAGTGAAATACAATTAGGCAATGAAAGGAATGAGCTACAAATTCATGCAATAACATGGACGAATCTGACAGACAATATTCTTCCAAAGAAGGAAGCCAAAAAAGAACACGCATACTATATTTTGATTTATAGAAAATTCAGAAACAAGCAGAATCAAATATTATAAGAGTATTCTGTTTATTATACATAGTTGGTAAAATTTAAAGATGATCAAGGAAATTTGTTCACAAAATTCAGGATAATTGTCACATTGGAGAGAAGGCAGGTGTGACTGGAGAGAGGCACATAGAGGCATCTCTGGGGTGTGTGCATATTCTATTACTCAATCTGAAAAGTTATCATTTGAGTATATATTTTAAAATTATTATTTTACATTTTTTATATATTTATATATTATATCTGTGCTTCTGTATTTATGCCCTAGTTAACAATAAAGTTTTTTTTTTAAGTTTTGGTGGGTCTCAGGAGCAAAAGCATACATTTTTATTACTCTAGTATTTTAAAGGAAATTAAGAATAAAATTATAAATTTATCTTAAAGATTGAATTAGTAAATTAATCTTTGCCAGTGTTAAGCTAGTTACCTGTAAGTTAAACTGGAGGTTAAACTAAAATATGGTGCAACAATAGCAAAAAGTTTTTTGGTTTTTTTTTGGTCCTTCATTTTCAGAAGTTGTCATTTATAGATTTATGGGCTACTTTAGATATGATTGGTAACATATAGAAGTTTCATATATATTTTAATATTTGATCCTGGTGCAACCCTTTCAGATACGTAAGGCAGGTAAAAATAATATCATGTATATTTTACACTTGCGAAAAGCAAACCTGACTTGACATAGCTACCATATAATTTTATTGGAGTCATGTGTTAATAACAATAAAATTATATATAAAAAACAATGAATATCAGATAAAATATTTCATTCTTTGTTGTCTTTATTATACTCTTACCTGTTTGCATAAAACACAAAGAACAATTATACATTGTTTGATTGAAAACCTGTATACTTATTTATACTAATAGACAATGGACATGTAAAAAGATATTATTCTCTATTGGTCTCCATTATTAGTCCCAACACAGCCCCTCTAATTTCCTCAAATAGTCTGGAAGCAAACAGACATCAAATGCTTAGGGAAATGTGCCAATTTACTAAGTAAATTGGTTGTGAAATATCAAAGCCTTTGCTCTTGACACAAAGATTATTATTAGATTCCTGAGAGATATACTCCTTAGGTATGCATTTCTTCTAGGATATTTAAAACAGAACAATTTTCAGTTCATAGTTATTATTAAGACATTTTTCGAAATTCAGTATTTCCTTTAAGTTACCCCTAGCCATTTCTTGGAATCCCTGCATTACTCCGCTTTCACATAATGCTCCCAACTACTGGTCCTGTTATTTTGGTCATCCTAAGAAAAAGGAGTTTTCCATCTGTAATGGGATTGTTCCACTCTGGCTTCAGGAGTTGAGGTACTGATTACCTCTCTACCACTGTTGCCCAACCTGAACATTAAATGCTCCCCAATTTCTTGTAAAAAGGAAAATAGAAGGTTTTTTCTTCATCCAAGTTCAAGGAATGCCTCCTTATATCCTCTCTTCTTGTCTCATGATTATCCTCCTCTGATAATTCATGATGAAAACCCATCACTAAGTATAAGTGTATAACTTGGCCAAATAATTCTGAAGACAATCCTGAAACAGACAGTGACTTGACGAAGGCTGGATTCTTAATTTATTTTTAAAATAATATCACATATCAGAGATTAGTAACCATTCTTTCCTGCCCCCTGATGGGATTTCATCAAGCTTTAGCCTTTTCTCCATTTTTCCTGATATTTAAGAGTTGAAAATATCATTGGATCCAATCTCACCCATAGCAACTTTGTTATTTTTGCATTTTAATATGGCACAATTGATTTTCCCTATCTGGTCAGAAAAGAAGACCAAAAAAAAAAAAAATCCAAAAACAAACAAACAAACAAAAAAACAGGGTGGATGGTAAAAAAATAATCACTTTAGAGTAATTATTCTAAAAAATTGAAAACTAAGACAGCGATAGATATACGTTTAGGCATTTGCTTCTAAAAGTTGTTACGTTCCTGGAGTGAACATTTCAGGCAGACTACAGGCAGAATTTTATGTCTCCCTTCTTAAAATACTTGTAAGTGTTCTTTAACACAGAAATTATTATTATTTTTTAATAAGCATTTTTTTGTTTCTGTTGATAAAGCTGTTTTTTTTTTGTGCCTTAATATTAACTTTACAAGTTTTCTTTTTAAATTCTATTTAATATTTGTCCAAACTTCTTTCTCTCTCTCTTTCTTTTTTTCCCCGTATTGTTGCTTCAGTGAAATGGGTGTATATATATCCTCTTCTACAGGAAAAACTTAGTTTATGATCTGGGGACATGGAGCTGCAATTCGAAAGTTTTGTAACATAAAGATGAATCCTCCATCCGTCAAATATCATACCAAGTGTCAGCAGTTGTTGAGTCAATGCCTAATTTTGATATTTCTGTTTAATTATACTCTTTTACATTACATTTTGAAATACATTCTTAAAAGTCCTTACAAATCAACACTGTTGGCAACTATGAACATTCTCTAGAGACCTGGAGTTTGTTGAAAAAACATTCTGTATCAGGATGGAAAAATGAGGCAGGTTGTTAAACATTAAGAACCTACTTTGTGGAAGTAAATTAGCAAAGGTTATATTTTATCTAATTTTATTATAAATTGTCTTAAAAGTTTATTAAAGTTGCTGCTGATGTTTAATGCTTGACAGCCATTTGTATAGTCTTTCTTGATGCAAAAGTATTTACCATAAAATTAGTTTTCAGTTATTCTTTGCTTTTCTTGTGAGATATTTACTTAAAGATGTGCAGTGGTGCTTTAGAAATGTTCTTTTGTTGTTTAATATAAAGTAGTTTATGGCCAGTTTTATTAGGAAGTCCTAAAATTAGTTTTTTTCTAAATTATTATTTCTGTCTTGTTTTAAATGGTTACCTAATTTGTATTCAACTGGGAGAAGATTAAGAAAAACAAATCCTCATTTGGTATACTTGAGTGTGAAAGGAGAGTTTTGAACTAAAACGTATTTGGAATTATTTATTGCATAGCCTCTACCCAGAATTTAAAATGACTTCAACTGTGGAATCCGTTAGGAAAATGTTTTTCAAACTTTAGTGTGCATCAGAATCACCCCTGTGTGGAGTGAGGGATGGTACTGGTTAAAACACTGATTGCTAAACTCTCAGTTCAGAGTTTATATTTTAGTAGATTTGGAGCAGGGCTGGAGAATTTGCATTTCTAACAGGTTCTCAGGTAACACTAATACTGCTAGTCCAGAGACCACAGTTTGAGAACTACCATATTAGACTTTTTGTTTGTTCTTTAAGATTTATTTTTTATTTATTTACCTCCCCCACCCCCGTGTCCCAGTTGTTTGCACTTGCTGTGTCTGTCCGTTGTTGTTCTGGAGGCACCAGAACTGAATCCTGGACCTTCCGTGTGGGAGGGAGGCACCTAATCCCTTGAGCCACATCAGCTTGCCTGTACTAGAATTTAAATAGCTTACACTTGGCCTGTTCAGAGCCTTAGACATCTACTTAAAGTATGCTCAAATAGTGAAATTTCCTCCTCATCAGTGATGATATTTTTAAGAATTTCCTTACCTTTCTGGATACGTTTAAAACAAAAGAGAGGTCTTAGAAAAATTATAGATCCAAATTAGAACAAAACAACAACAACACAACAAAAATCACAATTCCAATGGCAACCAAAAACATCTAGAAAAGGTACTGTGAACATACTGGTGTAATTTTCTATGAGGTTTCTAAATATTCAGTGCATCTTAGAATTTAAAGTAGAATCTTGTCAATATAGTGCAGTTTTTATTTTTTTTACTCTTCTGAAAATTGTATTATGATTAAATCAAAATAGTATAGTTAATGGTAAACAAATTATATTACATTAGCTCAAATTTTCCTCAACTTCAGACAAAATAATTTTCAAAAATCAACTCATTATCCTGAATGTGAACTTTTCCAAAGGAATAATTTTGTATAGTTAAATCCATTTGTCTTTAAATGTGCAATCCTTAAAAAGCCTTTCAGCTTGTAGTTCTCATTCTTCTTGATCTTTTCATGCTTTAGAAAAGAGAGTAGACACTCTCATATATGCAGTCTTGACAATTTTTTAGAGTTGACTGTGGTAGATGGAAATGTGATCCTTATTGTAATGCATAAATTATCACAGTAGAAAAGAGTAGAAAATAAATTTAAATAGTTAACATGCCTGACTGGAAAATAGTATAAGGTGCTAAAACAATAATAACAACTGTCTACAGAAACAGTTGTGAAGTAATTTTAAAAAGAAAAAAACAAAAAACCACCTTTACCTAGATCTCCTAATTAAGCATACAACTCATGCAAACTCTCATTCTTCCACCCCAAATCTGGGGAGGGGAAGGCTTGGGGGACAAATGCTATTTAACAATGTACTTCAGGTTTAGAATATTTAGGATGATTTGTACTGGCACAAATGTTCTATATAGTTTCTTGGGGAATTACACGCATGGCCATGAAGATTCAATAGAAAATGAGACTCTAGCAAGTACTAATATTATTGAAATTTTAGATGTGTTATTGGCAAAAGCAAGAAATAATAGTTAATAATTTAGAGACCTAAAAATAATTTCACAATTTGAAGACAATTTAGAGATTATTGCAGATATTGATAACCTTTAACTAAAGTCCAATCTCTTCCACCATAGTAATGGAATTATGGCCATTATGTGTGTCTGACCACACATGCTACATTTCCTAGCCTTGCTTGAGTTTAGATGTGGTTGTATGTCTAAATTATTGCTAATGAAATGCAATTAGAAGCAAGGACCTTAATACTAAAGGTGCGCCTGCTCATACTCTCTTTCTTCTTCCCACCACCTGAAATCCAAAGAATACAACTTTGTCCCGATCACAAAATGCCTAGGATTGAAAATATACATAGAGGAAGGTAATTAGTTCCTTCAATGAGCAGGTAGAGCAGATCTGCCTGCCAACCTGGAATGCTTACTTTGGACTATTAAAATAATGAATGATAAATTTCTATCTTTATAAAGTCAATTATTATTGGATTTTTAAACAGAAGCCTAGTATTTTATTTTCCTAGGCTGCTGAAAGGAATATACCATGAAGTATGTTGGCTTAGAATGGGAATTTATTAGCTTACAAGTTTACAGTTTTGAGGCTGAGAAAAATGTCTAAATCAAAGCATCTTCAATGCAATGCTCTCTTCCCAAAGACTGACTGCTGGCAAGGCTCATGATAGCATCTGCTGGTCTCTCCCTTCTCTTCCAGGTTTTGTTGCTTTCAGCTTCTTGCTTCCATGGCCTCTTTCTCTCTCTATATATATATTTATGTATATATGTGTGTGTGTGTATATATATATCTTTGTATTCATCTCCTTTATAAAGGACTCCAGTAAGAGGTTTAAAACCCACCCTGTACGACCTCTTAACTGAAGTAAGCTTATCAAAAGGGCCTACTTACAATAGGTTTACACCCACAGGAATGAATTAGCTTTAAGAATATGATTTTCTAGAGTACAGTTTCAAACCACCTCACCTAGTTTGAGGCCAGTTACACAGAGTGGTTAGTTTAACCCTTTCATCACAGAGATCTGAAAAGGGAGACCTAGGGAGGTTGTTTAAGGAGATATTGATAGAAAGTGGTAGAACTAAAACTTGCACTGGACATCTGGGTGGTCTAGTGTACAAACTATACAGTAATTATTACTGTAATTTAATGATCAAGGCATAGAAAGCCAGTCAGGCACCAAGTAATCACCACATTGGAATGACTGTGCCCAACCCTGTTACCATAAAATATATGAAGCTAAATCTTCAGTGTTCCTCTCCTGCATGGAACCTTTTCAAGTCCTTCAAGACGACTTTAAAATTTGAAAAATCAAGACATTTTAATTGAAATTAATACCACCAACTAATCTATGACAAAGTTTCCAGGATTCAAGAGGGAAGAATATAAATAGAAATCCACAGGGAAGTGGATGTGGCTCAACTGAGTGTCTGTCTACCATATGGAGGGTCCAGGGTTCGATCCCCAGGGCCTCCTGAGCCATGTGGTAAGCTGGCCCATGCACAGTTCTGCAGTGTGCAAGGAGTGCCTTGCCACGCAGGGGCACCCCGGTGTAGGGGTGCCCCAAGCGCAAGCAGTGTGCCCCTCAAGGAGAGCTGCCCTGCATGAAAAAAAGCACAGCCCACCCAGGAGTGGTGCCACATACATGAGAGCTGACACAGCAAAATGACCAACAAAAAAGAGTCAGTTTCCCAGAGGCGCCAGATAATGCAAGTGGACACAAAAGAAAACACAGCAAATGGATACAGAGAGCACAGAACTCGGGGAGGGGGAGGTGAAGGGGAGAGACATAAATAAAATAAACCTTAAAAATAAAAGAAGTCCACATATATCATAGGTATACTATATTAAAAGGGATAAATCATAGGTCTAACTATTTTAATAGTTATAACTCAAGCTATACCTTCATAAAAAAGTAATTGAAAATACTTTTGTATATGTACAACTCTACGTTTTATAAGACTGAAAAACTGCAAAATATAAAAGACAACCAAATATAATTATAAATTATAAATATCACTAAATTATTCTGCATGTCTTGGTATTCTATACAACTAGTGATATTTGAATGAGTAAACAAGACATAGATAACTATTATAATTATTACACCAAATTTATTTTACATGCATTAATCTTAGTAAACTCAAGTGAGTTTACTAAGTGAGTTTAATGTTAAAATCAGGGTTTTAACATTATTCTTGTTATAGTGTCAATGATGATCTAAAATATTAAAACTGTGATTTTATTCAAAATACACGAAATTGAGTATAACATCAAGATAAAAATTGAAACTAAAAATCATGTAATTTAAAATTATATTTCCTATTTAGTATTCCAAATTATTTATTGAAACAGAAGATAAAATTATATATTTCAAAAATTTAAATCAAAATTATTTTGATAAAGTTAAAAATATTTAATATGCACAAATATTTAATTAAACTGGATTAAAATTTAAAATGTAAACTGATTAGCAATTCTAAGGTTGAATGTCCCTCTCACTGCCAATTTAAAAAATGGATATTGCACTTTATATACCTACGTGTATAAAAATTTAAGATTAGTATGCATTATTTAATATTGTAAATTCATCCTTACCTCCTTGAATACCTCTGGAACCACAAATTGGACACAAAGTGAAGAATGTAAATGGGTGCTGAACACTGTTGGGGCATGACACCTCATTATGCAATAACCATTTGCATTCTTGCTATCGGAAAGGAAGATTTGACAATTTGATTAATTTGTTTTTCCTTTTACCTAAGTGCTTTCTTTACTCAAAACCTCCCTGAACACGGATGCAGCATCTGACTTACACAAACCTTCATGGGATTCAGACTCAATCACCTTTGTTTGAAGGATTCCAGGCAGAGATGTGAGAAGTATTTTCCAGGGGCCTCATGGTGTTCCTCATTAGAGTGGATGTTTGAAGTTATAGGCTATGTGACATCAGTTTAGGATGCCAAATCTTGAGTGAGTGTCATCCACGATCTCTTTAATAAATGTTTTGTGTGAGCATTTGCAATATGAAGAGCCACTAAAGTGTGAGGCTTGGGACAGGAGCATTTATTCTCTGGATCTTCAGGCACTGTTCACTCTGACTTTTTCCCCAGTACAAATTCCTTTGTGTTTGGTGAAGCTAGAGTAGCTTCACGACATGTTCATCTTGCAATCCAATTTCTGTTCCTCTAATTTCCTGCCATGAGGAATTGTGAATTGTCACAAAAGGCAATAGGCATATTCTTGGAAGCCATTCCTATATCATACATTGAAATGAGTGTCAACCTCTTTAATGTTTTCTACTAAACCTAAAGTTAATTCATCCCAATATAACTTCCCCTAAACCAGATTCTCAAAATGTGCTGTTCAACTATTGAAACATAGAAACACCACCATTTTAAAAGCTTTAAAATATGATATCAAAGATTCTGAAGATAATCCCCAATATAAAAAGTATGAAAAGTTTATTCAAAAGTTTATTGATAAGGAAAAATTTGTGCCATTTTAATTGAAATTCGGAAAGACATTTGGAGACATTTCAGTAAAACAAGTGAAAACATAGATTCCAGAATTGATACATTATAAATTTATTCTTTTGTGAATTTACATTCATTTATTAAGTAAATACTTTAGATAAAAATTAAATTACATGAAATAGAATTTATAAATTGATAAAATCAAGAAAATTGGTTGAATAGTAAAGCTAATCATCATAAAATATTAGATCATATCAATTCAACAATTTATTTAAAGGAAGAGATTAGTAGAAATTAAAAAAAATAAGTTGTTAGATTGTTTGATAACCCAGTTAACAATAATGACTTATAACACATTAGAAAAGTATTTAACTTTCTTGCTAATCTGATGAAAAGGCTAATGTCAGTGAAATAGAATAAAACAAAATATGCTCCTTTAATGAGGTATCAATGTCAAACTAGCTACAGAATTATCAGTTTTAAGAATACTTAAGATTAGTTATTGCATAAGAAAAGTTCAAATGTGCTGGTATCTTGTGGCTCATTTATGGAGAAAACTTATTAGAGGTTTGTGATGGTTAATTTCATAAGTCAACTTGTTTAGGTTATAGAGTCCAGTTATTTAGTCAAGCCAACCCTGTCCTGTATGTTACTGTGAGGTATCTCATGGATTTAAAATATCAGTTGATTGCATCCATGGCTGATTACATGGGCAAGCAATAAAGGATATTTCCTTCAACAATGAGAGAAGCCTCATAATTCAATTGTTGAAGGCCTTCTAGGGAGAACTGATGATTTCAACAGTCAGAAAGAAGAACTTCAGCTAATCAACTTCTGGGAATTCTCTAAAACCTTATTAGAGTTCTCAACTTGTAGCTTCTCCTGGGAGTTCAATATCATCTTCACTGAATTTCCACCTTGCAGTCTGCCCTACGGATTGTAAACTTCCCAATCTACACATTCATGTGGGTCAATTCTTATAATTGATCTCCTAGTATTAACATATATACTTAATATTAATATATACTGTTCCAAATACTGGAGAATCCTGACTAATACAAGTTTTATATGATATTACCCAATTATAAAATGGGAAGCTAAAATATCTTTTTCTAAAGGATAATAATAAAAAACAAAATTTAGTTACTGTTAGAGAAAAGACTAATTTTTTCTTAATAAACAAACATTGAAAAATCATTGTTGGAAAAGTGTCAAGATGAATTCAGCCAATAAAATATAATTAAGTTATATTAGATTTCTATCTGTAAGTTGTATTATAAACTCAGTATTGTGGTATTTGTGGTATTTGCCAGCTTTTAAAAATTTTCAGTTTGTTCTGTTATTTTTCCTCATTCCAAATAAAACATTCACTACTATATCTAATTTTCTATTCATTCTGTGTTTTTCTAAAGTTCATACAGGCACCTGACTACAGCTCAGTGAAAAACAACCAGAATGTCCTTATAGTTCGGGGTCCAGTGCATCTCACTGACCTCTTTATTCCCAAAGCATAGTGTAGTACCTCATGCACAGGAGATGTCCAGTAAATACCGCATTTACTACTACACTGGGTACACCTTAATATGCCATACAAATTCAAAGGAAGAACTCCTAGAAAGCAAACTTCATATTCCTATTTCTTAATATGAATTAATGTTGATATATTCGGGGCTAAAAAGCATCAATTTTCCCTGTTACTCTATTCAATAGATTAGGCAATCTAACCCTTTAATATGTACATGTTTCTATGAGCCATAATAATACCACTTTTATGTTAAATGGAAAAGGAAAGCATGTTCCATATAAAAATGCTGTTATTGTAAGAGAAAACATGAGCCTCGCAGTCTGACTTTTTGCATGATAGCTCTCTACCATTCGTTAGTTGTGTGACTGTGAGTGAACACAACTAAATGAGCCTCACTTTCCTGATTTGTTAAATGGACTTAATAATCTCTATCAGAAAAACGCATAGAGATTATATGCTTTAATAATACCTAGCACAAAACCTGACATTTAAAAGGCTTTATGTATTAGTCCCTTTTTGCTTCTTCTGATCCACAGAATATATTTCCAATATTACCACTCCTCAAAAACAGTGTACATATGTAAGATTGTCAAATGCATTTCCTTAAATAATTGGCTTTACCATTAAAATCCCTCTTTTGTGTTGAGGACAATTTCAATATAATATTTGTGAGGATACTCTGAGAGCATCATACCTTAGCATGAATTTTCTTTTGTACATTTTTTAATCTCTCGTGAAGCAGAGAATAGGAATTAGGAAATAATAGTAAAAGTACTGACTGAGGTGTTGGGAGGGGAGTGTTGTTGGAAGACATTAGTAGTATTGAAGCTGGCTAGGAAGATAGGGAATCAATAGATGGATCTGGAACCTGGCAAGAAATCCACATGGACATCAATAACCCCAAGATGGCTGCTGGAAGACTAGCGCAAGAAATCGCAATTCAGAACAAGATTTCCTCCGGGAGCCAGGAGAAGTCTCAGATATTCTCCAGGGGCCTTATTATTGGGCCTTCCTGAGGGATTGATGGGTGGGGCAGTCAACTAAAACAGCAAACAGTGGGGACTCCTCCCCTGCCATTAGCAAAGTGGTGAAATAATTAATGGTTTAAAAAGCAAGCACAAAGGCTGAACTCTCTCCCTTGCTGTTTTAAAAAATAATAATTTATTGAAGTATATCACTTATACATAAACATATATAAACAATAAGTGTATAATAGTTGTGAGCTTACAAAACAAACATATATAACATCATACAGGACTCTCATAATTCACCCTACCACCAATAATGTGTAGGTTGTTAAACCCTTTTAACTGATGATCAAAGAGCATTGTCAAAATATTGCTACTAGCCAAAGTATTTTTCCCCCAAACAATCCCATCATTATTATCTTTATATAATTTATATATGAACATACATAAACAATTATGTGTATAGTAAAAGTTGTGAACTTACAAAGCAAACATGCATAACATTATACAGGGGTCCCATACATCAACCCTCCACCAACACCTTGCATTGTCATGAGATATTTATTACAAATTATGAAAGAATATTGTCAAAATCTTACTATTTATCATAGTCCTTATCTTACATTTGGTGTGTTTTTCCCACAACATATCCTATTATTATTTTTTAACTATATTTTTTATGACAGAAGTTGTAAACTTATAAAACAGTCATACATATGTGTAGAATTCCCAAATAGCACTCCTCCATCAACACACCACACTGTGGTGGAACATTTGCTACAGATAAGATAATATCTGATTGTTACTGTGTCCATAGTGTACATTTGACTAACATTTTCCATACTATAGCTAGGTAATATAATTTAAAGGGTTTGCTGTTCCTTTTTATGATGTTTCTGGCAATTCAGGACCCCTTACCCTTCCAAATAAATTTGATGATCATGTTTTCAATTTTTTTTAATGCTGATGGAATTTTTATCAAGATTGCATTGAATCTGTATATCAATTTAAGTAGAATTGACATCTTAATGATATTTAGTCTTCCAATCCATGAGCATGGAATGTTCTTCCAGTTATTTAGGTCTTTTTAAATTTCTTTTAACATTGTGTTGCAGTTTTCTGAGCACAAGTGCTTTACATCATTGGTTAAGTTTATTTCTGACTATGTGAGTTTTATCTGTCATATTTTATTTTCACCATTCTTTTGATACTTTTAGTTACTTTTATTGATATAATCTTCATTTCTAGACTCTCTTCCAGGACCCTCTTTCCTGTCTTTTCTTTTCAGGCTCTAGCACACCCTTTACTATTTCCTGAAGATCTGGTTTCATGCTTAGAAATTCTCTCAGTTTCTGTTTATCTGTGAATATTCTTATCTCACCCTCATTTTTGAAATACAGTCTTACTGGATGTAAGATTCTTGGTTGGAAGTTTTTCTCTTGTAGTATCTTAAATATATCAGACCACTGTCTTCTTGCCTCCATGGTTTCTGGTGAGACAGCAACACTTAATCTTATTAGGTATCCCTGATATGTTAGGCATTGCTTTTCTTTTGCTGTTCTCATAATTTTCTGTCTTTGGCATTTGACATTCTGATGAGTATGTTTTCTCAGAGTTGGTCTATTCACATTTTTTCAGATGGGAGTATATTGGACCTCTTGGACATGGATATCTATTTCCTTCAATGGAGTCTACCATTATTTCTTCCAATATTCCTCTGTCCCTTTTCCCTTCTCTTCTCTTTCTGGGATACCTGTGACACATATGTTTGCATGCCTTTTACTGTCATTTAGTTCCCTGAGACTGTGTTCAATTTTTTTCCATTATTTTCTTCATCTGTTCTTTTGTTTGTTCACCTTCAGAGTCCATTCCTTGAAGCTTACCAATCCTTTCTTCTGCCTCCTCAAATCTGCTACTGTATGATTCCAATGTTTTTTTAACTTCATTTATTGCACCTTTCATTCCCATAAGATGTGCTATTTTTTTACATATGTTTTCAAATTCTTCTTTGTTCTCATCCAGTATCTTCTTAATATCCTTAATCTCTTTAGCCATCTCATTGAATTTATTAAAGAGATTTGTTTGAATATCTATGATTAGTTGTCTCAACTCCTTTATGTCATCTGGAGGCTTATCTTGTTCCTTTAAATGGACCATATCTTCCTGTTTCTTGATGTAGATTGTAAATTATTGTTCATGTCTTGGCATCTGGCTTACTAGAGTATTTATTCGGGGTGATTTTCTCTTTAGTTCAGGACTTCCTGACCTTTCTCCTTTGCTAGTTGTACAGTAGGAGCCAAGCATGTAGTTGCTGCTGGAAGCTGTGGAAGCTCAAGCTCCCCTCATTGTGCCAGGAACTGATGAAACTTCTTCCAACTTTCTCCTTTGCCAGGGGTAGAGACAGAGTCACGGCTGTGTGGAGTAATCCAAGTCATGCAGGCATGGATCATATCTGCCCAGAGAGTTTAATGAGTCTTCCTGCCCTTTTCTCCCTTGCCTGGGGCAGGGATGGAGCTGCAGATCCAGGCAGCCATCTTTGTAGTGAGGGTCTAAGATGACCACAGTGGCCACAGTAAACTTCCAAGTATTCAGTTGGTGCCAGCCAAAGTTACCTGCAGTTAGTTACCTGGATAGTTTAGTTCAGGGCCCGCCAGCCTCCTCTCTGCCAGGGGTGGGGCTGAAGTCTAGGCTAGGGCTGCTGGCCAATCTGGGTGGAAGAAACCAGTTCCTACCATCACAGTGATTTTTGGTCAGCCTGGCTTCCCCTCAGGCCAGGCGCAGAGTCAAAATGTCAGCCACCAGCCCCTTTCCAACTTGGGCTGATTCACACCCCAGCTGTTCCCAGTGTTGTATCTTAGCCAGTTGAGTCTCCAATTCAGTAGCTGAAACCAGCAACCAACTGTCTTGTCTTTCCCCTTTTTTGGGAAATGGAGTTCTTATTCCAGTCACAGAATAGCTCTGGGGTGGCTTGTGTCACCAGGGTAGGATAATTACTGGCATCCATGTCTTGGCTGGTAATTTCCCAGAGAGGCTGGTGCAGGTCACCGCCACTTTCTCCCTGCTGGAGGTGGCACTGGGGCCTAGGCTAGAGCTGCCATTTGACCTGGATGGAAAGAAGCCAGTCCCCACCAGCACTGGGATTTTCAGTCCACCCTGCTTCCCCTCGTGCCAGACATGGAGTTAAGATGGCAGGTACCAGACTCTTTCTGACTTGGACAGGATCAAACCTTAATTATTCTCAGGATTATCCTTTAGCCCGCTGAATTTACTCATCAGTAGCTGAAACTGGTGCCCAACCATCTCTTCCTTCCCTGTTTTTGGGAAGTGGAGCTTTCAATTCCAGCCACAGAACAGCTCCCGAGGCAGCTTATGCCTCCAGTGAGGATGGGTACTGGCCTCCGGAGTGTGGAGTGCTCTACTTACAAGTCTTCTCTGCAGGTGGGCAGTCTCCTCCTTCCGTTCTTTCAAGTCTGTTGTAGAATGCTCTTCTGGCCCCCTAGAGCCCCCAAAGAGTTGCTTCAGCTAGCTCCAGAGAGCTCTGGGTGTTTGCTAACTGCCCTGTAGCAGGAGCGACTCTAGGAGATCCTTACTTCACCACGTCTATCTGGTTTTGAAACTCTCCCTCACCTTTTGACCCCTGTTCCTGCCTTCTGCACCCTGCTCTCACCATGTCTGGATGGATCAACATGCTAGTAAAACCTGGGCATTTATAATCTATAATGAGAAGTTATAGTGTGTAAATCAGCCCGTTTTATCACTTTTCAGCACCTTCCTCTCTACCTGGGATCCATGATCTGCTATTTTCTCCCATTTCTCTTCCCTCCATACCTAAATAATTTACTGGCCTAACTAACCTTATATGCTCTTGAAATTCATTTCTGCAGCATAGTCAAGAACCTAGACAAAATCCGGTTTCAGTATATCAAAATCATAAATCTTTGTTTTGGAGGGCAGGGCAAGGTGAGTTTCTATATACATGGGAAAAGAAATGAATGAGGAGTAGAAAAATACTCCAAAATAAGATGTGTAGATAAAGATTGACATAATGCACTCCACTTGCTCACCCTGTGTAGATGCTGAGATTTTAGGCACAAAATGTTTAAGCAAGATAGAAAAGCCTGAGAAAGACTGTTTTAAAATTTTATGTTATATCACAGCCATGGGCTGGCATTTCACAAAGAAAGAATTCTCACAATGACAAGAAGATGGCTTGAAGGAGAGAGATTACTGCTTGGACTTAAGGTATGAGTGGAGCCCTCAAAAACAAAAAATCTGCTCATAGCTTCTGCAAAGCAGTTCTTACCTAAATACAGAATGGAAAATACAAGTGGTTACATTTTGTGTGTTCTGCAATGCTTACATTTTCCTAGAGATAACAATTGCTATTTAAAATGTGTTATGGAGGATTGCATCCAACATCCATGTGGAATCTGAGCCTCCTCTTGACATAGAGGTGCAATGGACACAACCAATCCAATGTCCACATAGAAGAGGTGGCATTGGATTGGGAAAAGTGGACATGGTGGCTGATGGGTATGGGGAAAGGCAGGAAGAGATGAGAGGTGGAGGCGTCTTTGGGACATGGAGCTGCCCTGGATGGTGCTTCAGAGGCAATCACCGGACATTGTAAATCCTCACAGGGCCCACTGGATGGAATGGAGGAGAGTATGGGCCATGATGTGGACCATTGACTATGAGGTGCAGAGGTGACCAAAGATGTACTTACCAAATCCAATGGATGTGTCATGATGATGGGAACGAGTGTTGCTGGGGGGGGGGGGGGAGAGGTGGGGTGGGGGGGGTGGGGTTGAATGGGACCTCACATATATATTTTTAATGTAATATTATTACAAAATCAATAAAAAAAAATGTAAAAAAAAAAATGTGTTATTGAATCCAAAATGTAAAATCAAGTGAGCTTAAGGTATGTGGCAGCACTTTGTAAATCATAATATGCAATGTAAATAGTTGCTATTTTTATTTAAAACTGGAGGAATCAAGATGTCTTATCTTACTGTTCTTCAATGGCTTCAGATTTCATAATAGAAACAGAATAGCATGCAGGCTATTATTTGACCCATGAACATTAAAATTTCTCTTGAAAAGGCTATTCTGAAATACAGGATTGATATTTAAGCAGGATCTCAGATCTGATGTATTACTCATTATTTTATATATTTTTTCAAGTTATCACATTTTCTTAATATGAGAAGGGCTTAAGAAACACTGCTGAAAGTTTACTGGGAATGAGAAAGTAGTTTCACTCTGAAAACCCTGGCTTTAGTAATGACTACATTCTTTACCATGCTAATCTACCATTCATTACATTATTATCTTCTCTCCAGTTTCAATAAAGCTTTGCATTTTACCCATGAATATTGATTAAGTTTCCTAAATGCATTAGCTTTAGGCCCTTCATGCTCAAAGTGATTTTCAGGTTTTGTAATAATAAATATCTAGTAACTCCTACTACAAGGATTCATAATTTCTATCCTGCCTCATTTGAATGTTTGAGAGTATCCTGTCATTTCTATAAGAGCAAATGTCCCATAACAAATCTCAAATTAAGATGTTGATTCTTTATTCTACTCATCAGAAAGATGAAAAAAAAGTCCTTTATATATATAACCTTTTACTTTATATTTAGAAACCAGCATTCCAAATTGGAACTGTGTTTATTTCATTGAAACTTCAGAAGTCTTCTCCATTAAGTGGAGTAATGTAGAAAACAAGAATAAGGAAAGCATGTTCCTATTTTAATAGTCTTCTGTAGAAAAATTGCATTTTTTCCTTAATGAATGGACCTTTAAATAGATCAATTGGTTTTATATTTGAAATCATGTTCTGTGGTTTTTCTGTTTGTTTGTTTTTCCATTTTCACCATTCTTAAAACTCTTCCTCTCATAGGCTGCCCCGTCTCAGTAAAAACCAACTTTGCTTTTCTATCCTAGGATGTATGCCCAACCCTAATACTGCCTATCCTGTTTTCTGTTTTCTTTTTCTTTTTGGTACTTATCACAATGTGACATTTGCTTATTTATTTGTTATTGGATATTTGTTCCAAAAGACTGCTTGCTCCATAAAGGCAGGGAGCAAAGTCATCTTTTTGTTTATTTTCTTACTCTTGATTTTCAATGCCTTAAATTGTGTCTGTCACAAGTAAATGTCAAGAAAAATAATGCCTAAGTAAATGAATTAATTGTAAGGGAATGTCAATCTAATTGCTTAATGAGAAAGGATATTTTAAACTGGAATCAATGGAAAAAATCATAAGAGTAAGATTGACAATTGGATATCCATATGGTATCTCATACCATATGTAAAAGTCAATTCCAGGTAACTTCTAGATTAAAAAGATAGAAATATAAAGCTTCTGTAAGATGACATAAGAAGCAATCTTCATGACTATGTGCCAGGCATAGATATCTTAAAGAGGACACAAAAATCTAAAGAAAAAGAATAATAAATTAGACGACATTTAGGTTAAAGCTGGTAAATCCGAAGAATGAAATTAAGAACTGTTATTCAGTAAGAATGAAAAGGTATCACAGAGTGAAAGGAAATATTTCCAGTTCATATATATGGCCAAGGACTTGTGTCCAGGTTGCACAAAGAACTCCTAACAATAAAATTTATAAGAGGCAGGCAAATCCATTAAAGTAAGTGGACAAAAGACATGAGCAGACACTTCACAAAACAAGATGCCCAAATGGCAAATAATTACATGAAAACATGCTCATCATTAGTCATTACAGAACTACACATTAAAATCATTATATAATTCCTCTTTAAATCTGCCAGAATGTCTAAAAAGAAAAAGAAAAAAAAAATCTGGCATTACCAAGTGTTCTTGAGGACAGGGAACAATCAATAGAATTCTTCTCAACAGCTGGTGGTAGTTTAAATTCGCACAGCTCTTTAATATATTTTTGGCATGATGTAGTCAAGCTGAACATACTTGTTATTGTATTTAATTGTGTTCCCCAAGATAATATGTTGAAGTTCTAATGTACAATACCTGTGAATGTGATCTTATTTGGAAGTAGGGTCTTTGCAGATGTCATCAATTTAAGATAAAGTCTTAATATGACTGGGATTCTTTATGAGAAGTGGGGAGGAAGCACAGACAGGCAAATACCGTGTGAGTATGGAGGCATGTGGGGAGAAAAACGGGATGTGAGGATGGAGACAGAGATTGGAATTATGCTTCCACGAGCCAAGGAACTTCTGGAGCCACCAGAAAATAGGAAGAGACAGCTTCAGAGCGAGCACGACATTGCTGATACCTCAATTTTGTGAACTTCTATCATCTAAAACTGTATTAGAATAAATTTCTATTGTTTTAAGCCTCCCAATGTGTGATACTTTGTTACAGCAGCACTAGGAAACTAATACAATACCCATGAACTGTAAACCACCTACCCCTCTCCTAGTTATATGTTGTGCGACTCTGCAATTATTTACCCTACATTTAGTTTGGAAACCATGACTGATGATGCCGCACACACATACCAAGAGTATGTAAAATGTTTATTACTTATATAATGTAAATGTTTATTATATTTGTAATGTGTTTTACTTATATAATGAGGCTTTCTGAGCAGAGTAGGGAAACGCCTCAATCAGGTCTGAAAATCGCTTGAAGGATTACTGAGGAGTGATTGGCTTCAGGTTTTTATGGTTGTAAGGGAGTGGAACTGAGGTAAGGTTCTCCCTCATGGGCCAAGGCTTGCATGGTTTGAATTGACCACCAGCACCAAAGAAAGGAGCACTTGGGCTTTCTTATCAGCTTGCCCATGTGTGGGCCAGAAGGATAAGAGGGGAGGGTGGGACTTGAGATCTATCTGCAGCCGAACATCAATTATGGAGTCAAGTTACATTCTTTATTAATTATTGTAAAAACGTGAAAGAGATTTAAGTAAAACTAAAAATGAAGCACCGTGCTACTAGAAGCATGCTATAATTTTTAATTGTGTCTATAAGTATAAAAGACTACTTTCTCAAGGAATATTTTAAAAAAATAGAGTAGCATGGAGAGCAAACAATGGTTCCTCTTTCCTCTTTCCAACCCATTCCTTTCTCCAAAATTACCATTTTAAACTTTTTGTTGAAAAACTTTTTTTAAAAACTTTTCATTATCTCTGGATCATTAAGGGTTAAAGATGAAAGAACTTGGAAATAACCCATTCTAAGTAGGTAAGAGTTCAGATTACAGTAAAAATCCCTTATTACTTTCTTTCAGATCAGGCTCCTTGAAATTATCTTGCTCATTCTTTACTTCCTCAGGTTTTCCTTCATACTTTGGTACAATCTATTCTTTCCAAGGAAATTAATGGCATTCAAATTACTAAATGCTCAATGCTCTTTCCTTATTTTATTCCATCTCTGTTTTGCATTGGCACTACTAATTACCTCTCTTAATTTTCTCTTCTCCCTCATTATGCATGATTTCAGCCTTTCCTGGTTATCTTCCCACTTTTGCCTGCTTCTCAGTCTCTTATGCTAGCTTGTCCTACTGTGTTCCTTTCTTAATACTGGTGGTGAAGATTTTCTTTCTGTCTCTCTGGACTTTCCTTCTGCGTCGCCCTTGCAAGTTCATTTTCTTCTTCTCAGGCTTTCGGATGTCCTGCAAGGTACAATGTTCTCCTCAGTCTATATCTTTTCCATGGGAAATCTTATTCAGGTCTCTAATTTTGATCACTTTTTAGATTCAGGTTATGAAAAAAAATGTATGTCTCTACAACCTACCACTTTATGTCTTTGACCTATTTATTCAAGGTATAACTACTTGGATATTTCAAAGATACTTCCTACTCAACACCTCCAAAATCAAATTCATGGTCTTTCATTCCAAATCACTGTGCTCCCCACCACCTTCATTCCCTTCATTGCTTTTCCATTTCAAATCCATTGCATGGCTGTATTGATAATACTTTCTAAATATCTCTCCACTCTGATAATTTCTTCCATTATCCTAGCTAAAGCTTCCATTATCCCTCACCTAGACCATATCAATTGCTCCCCAACTGGCATATCTACAACTACTTTTGCCACCTGTATTTCATTGTCCAAAGTGCAGTGTTCTTTCCAAAATTCAAGTGTGGTCATCTCACATACAGACCTCATCCCTACACACATACCCTATTCTCTCTGCTTTTTTGTTGTTATTTTACAGTTTATTAGCTTGATTTACAATATTAACATAGTTAGACAATGGTGTGCAGGCTTCCCTTTGCTCTTTCATTTTTGTTCTAAGTATAAAGAAAAAAGTTTAGCTTACAAGGAATTTCATGATCTGACACCCTACTGTATTTTCACATTTTTCTTATGCCATTCTCACCGTGGTTCTCTGAATTCCAACTACAAAATTCATTAATTTCTACAAGAATCTATGAATTCTCCCATCTTAGGATGTTTGTTTATTCCATACTCTTTGTATAGAATATTCTCCTACCCATTTCCTTCTAATTTCTGGTCATCTTTTAGATCACAGGCTTCCCAAATCTTCTATGCTAAATGAGAATGCCCCTATATTATTTCATGTTTCCGGTAATTTTCCTTCATATTTAGCAATCATATATGTATGTTATTGTTTAATTTACTTCTCCTTTTCTAATCTGTGAGCCCCGTCAGGTAAGGGCTGTTTCCATTTTTGTTCACCATTGTATTCCCTGGGTGTAGGACAGTACCTGGAGCAAACTAGATATTTAATAAATATTTGTTGAATAAATGAATGAATGAACTGTCCATTTGTGGATTAGATACAGGTTTTCATTGCTCCTTCTTTAAAACTTAGTATTGAATCAAATCTCACTCAAACTTTTTTTTTAATTCTCCGCCCCCCACCCCCTTTGGAGCTTGCTTGTTGTTTGCTCTTTGTTTCCATTCATGCACACTCTTCTGTGTTTCTGCTTGTCTTCTTTTTTGTTGCATCACCTTGCTGTGCTGTCCACGGCGCTTGCGTGCCGGGCAGCACTCTGTGGCACTTGAGGGCCAGGTGGCACTCTGTGGTGCTTGTGGGCAAGCCTGCCTTCACAAGGATGCCTTCGGATGCAAACCCAGGGCCTCCCATATGGTAGACGGGAGCCCAACTGACTGAGCCACAGTTGCTTTCCCTATCTCAAACTTTTAATAAAATTCTATCAAAATAATATTAATATCCACTTCAGGGAACATTTTACCCCTTAAAATATGCCATCTTGTGTGAATCCTTCCTGTGCAGTATCTTGCAACAGTTTAATCAGTTGAACAATCAATTGGTCTTATCTACACAATCCCAATTAATTCCAATTTCTTTTGCAGTTCTGACACCACAGGTCTTGACTATTAAAACATTTTCCAAGATTGTTTCACTGGTTAAACAATTTTAAAAAGATGCTTAGAGATGCTTTTTTCAGTCAGCTCAGAGTAGGTAAGAAGTTCTTGATTTTCTAAAATTATAGTTGCTATACTCTCAGTTACAGTATAATCACTATGCCATTAGTGAATACTAATTGACTATTGACGAGTAATATTTAAGTTTTTTTTACATTCAAGGGTAAGCTACTTGATATTACACTACAGAAGACCCTCCCATTATTATCAAATGTTGTGATTGGGGAAGAGAAGGCAAAGAAAGCAAATTTGATAAAGTGTTGATAAAGACTAATATTACTTTTGTTTTTCAACCACTATGGAAGTACATAAATTTATACTCCATACACCAACCTAACAAAATGGCTCCAATTACAGGTTTAAAGCTGACCTTAATTGGCTTTGACAATGACAAAAATCTCAAGGTTAGTACAATCCAAGCTCTAACTCCATTTTTCTGCTTTTATCTTCTCTATGCCTTTTCATGTTGATTAGTTTCATCTTCTAGCTATTAGCAAAATGGCTATGGTAATTCTAGGTATTATATCTACATACCAAAAATATCCAAAAGGAAAAAAAAAGTATTGCCTCATTTGGTTTCCTTTTCTAAATCCTGGAATAATCTCATGTCTCATTGTTGTGGACTGAGTCACATGCCATACTTCAAGTGATCACTGCCAAGGAAAAAGGGACACGGTTATTCTCTGATTGTTCAGATTCTTCTTCTTGAGACTGGGGAAACCCAGGGCCTCTCAGAGAAGATTGGATACATGTAGAAAAATCAGGCTTTGATTAGGAAGGAGAAAGGAGTGAGTAGAAGATGTTAAATGGTCAATCAAGAGGTATCTGCTACACCTGGCATTCATTCTCCAAAAGAAGCACTGTGCTGGCTGAGACTAGTTGTAAGAAGGAGTTAAATACATAAATAACTAATGACAAGTATTATAAACAGAAAAAAGCAGGATGAGGAAGCAGCTTGCCTCAGCTTCTCAGAGGCAAGGGAGTAAACAAAAATTTACCCTTATATGAAGTAAGATTGAAGAACCTGCTTCAATACAGGTTTTAATCAGATTCTCACTGCAAAGCTGTCCTGAGGGGATATTCTAATATGCTGCAGATTTTTTATATAACATGGGCTAAAGTGTTGGGTAATGTGAGAAACACTTAATGTTTGTATTTTGTCACATAGAAGATGATCCAAAGTCTGAATACTTAGTTGAACATTTGAAAAAAAATCACAGTTCTCTGAAAATTCTTTCTTTACTTTAGGGACATAGGCAGGGAACCTCCAGGAGAGAGCTTCCACTGAGTATCACTCATTAAATTTGCTGATCAGTCACTATTGCCATAAATCTTAAAATGAGTTTTCACATATTATATATATTCAACATGTGATTGAACTTTATGGTATATCCATTAGAAAGTTTTGTTAACCCTTGATAGGTCATTTATTTGTGACATTAGCTGTGGTTCTGAAATCTATCTTAATCATCAGGCAGTTTTTATCACTTGTGAAATTTTGCTACCATTTGTACATGTCTTCTCTCTGTTTTATTCATTCTCCATACCAGCAGTCATAGAGGATCAATGAAGTAAATCAGCATTACTCCATTGTGATTGGAGTCCAATTGAAAAGAAAGACTATATTAAAATAATTTTCTAATTGAAATTTTTTATATGTGTGCCTTCAGGAATATTTTCCATTCCAGTTAGCTTACAAGAGGCAAATTCCTTGTTTACTGTTAATTTCAGTATAATAATCTTGTTCCCTAATTTTAAAAGAACATTTTTAATTTTCAAACTACCTTTCATATACTATTTCCCTATGGAGGAAATAGCAACCATGTCAGGGGAATAAATGGTTCACAGAGAGAAGCAAGTGAGAATGAGAACATTGTGAGAAAAGAATGAATTGGTCTAATAATATTAAACTCTGCAGGAATAAGTGTAGTTGCTGAATAAAAAATGCATTAGATTCTTTATAGGGGAAATTT
Source organism: Dasypus novemcinctus (assembly GCF_030445035.2). Classification (NCBI taxonomy): domain Eukaryota; kingdom Metazoa; phylum Chordata; class Mammalia; order Cingulata; family Dasypodidae; genus Dasypus; species Dasypus novemcinctus. Next base: position 75,404,384 of record NC_080678.1, on the reverse strand, counting down.
AGACCTCTTATCATGAACTTCCTGGAAATAGTATTAGTGGAATTTTTCTATTACAAAAGTAATACATGTTCACTGGAAACCTGAAACAAAAGTTAAAATTCCCATGTTTAATTTCATGGAATTTTCCCACATGACTATACTTTTGCTTCCTTATCACTCCTGGGAGTATCTGAAATAGAGATATTAACAAGGTCATTTAATAGAAAATACTAATTACTTTTCCAACATTTGCTGGTATATAATTGTTCATGGAACCTGGGAGGTCCCATGCTTTCATCTATTAAATATTCATTCTTATCTGTTATCTTTGAAACTTGTTTCTACCTTATGCTGTTTTGTAACTTGGAAAGTGGCTAGTCTTTTGCTCAGACTACAAATCTTCTTTGCTTTTCCAGAACACTGTTTCAGTTTCTGATTTTGAGCTCTTCCAAGGCCTGTATTGGACCTAATTTTTCCAGCAAGGGAGGGAATGGTTAGTTTTCCTGAATGCCTTTTCATCAGTAGAGAATTATTTAATTTTTTTCAGGTTATAAAGTATACATGATTCTCCTAAGTTTCACTGTTTATTTTATTTAAGGGAATGATTTTAATATATTGTTAATGCTTTCCAGATCTTTTTTTTAAAATTAGAGTAGTTGTGAGTTTACAGAATAACCATGCATAAAATACAGGATTCCTATATACCATCCTATTATTAACACCTTGCTTTGGTGTAGAATATCTGTTACAAATGATGATAGTACTTTTTAACAATTGTACTATTAACTATAATGCATGGTTTAACTTAGAAATCACTGTTGTGTAGTGAAGTTCCATGGATTTTAAAAAATACATTTGTTCTACTAATGTATATACAACCTAATATTTCCCCTTTTACTTATACTCGGCTATATATTTCAGTGCTGTTAATTACATTCTTAATGCTGTGCTACCATCACCACCATCCACTATCAAAACATTCTGTCATTCCAAATAGGAATCCTGTACATTTTAAGCCAAACTTCTCATTCCATACCCCAACCTCATCCTCTGGTAACCTATATTCTAGATTGTGATTCTATGAGTATACATAGTCTAAGTATTTCATATCATTGAGATCATACAATATTTGTCCTTTTTTACCTGACTTATTTCATTCAACATGATGTCTTCAAGGTTCATCCATGTTGTTGCATGTATCAGAATTTCATTCCTTTCTATGGCTGCATAATACTCCATTGTATGTGTATACCACATTTTATTTATCTACTCATCAGTTGGTAGACACTTGGGTTGCTTCCGTCTTTTGGCAATTGTAAATAATGCTGCTGTGAACATTGCTGTGCAAAAATCTGTTTAAGTCCCACTTTCAATTCTTTTGGTATATATGTAGTAGTGGAATTGTCAGGTCATATGGTAATTTTATGCTTAGCTTTCTGAGGAACCACCAAACTCAGTAAGTGTTAATATTCTCTGTATCCTCTCCAACATTTGCAATTTTCTGATTTTTAATGGCAGCCATTCTAATGGGTGGAAAATGGTACCTCAAGGTTTTGATTTTCAGTTCCTGATGAATAAACATCTTTTCATGTGCTTAATGGCAATTTGTATATCTTCTTTGAAGTGAGATTTATTCAGGTCCTTTGCCCATTTTTTAATGGGTTGTCTTTTTTTAAATTGAAGGACTTATTTATATATTGTTGATAGTAAACCTTTATTGGATATGTGGTTTTCAAATATTTTCTCCCATTTTTAGACTGTCATTTTACTTTTAAGATAAAGTCCTTTGAGGCCCAAAAGATTTTAATTTTGATGCAGTCCCGATTATCTATTTTTTTGTTTTGTTTCTTGTGCTTTGGGTATAAAGTCTAAATAAACCATTACCTAATACGAGGTCCTGAAGATGCTTGCCTATGTTTTCTTCTAGGAATTTGATAATTCTGACTCTTATATTTAGGTCTTTGATTCATTTTGAGTTGATTTTTGTACATGATATGAGGTGAACCTGAACATTTTTATAGGGTTTTGGAAGTACCTTTTTCTGCATGTTCTCCTGCCCACATCTTACTCTAAAGTCTTCTATTTGGATTTTTTTTTTCATGTTGAAAAAGGCATTTCAACTATGTTATTTAGAAATAATAGAACTGAAGATGAAAATTCATGTGACCACACAAGCTGGAAGAACTTCAATGAGAAATATTAATTTAATAACATTATAGACTTTTTGTTCATTGATCCTCTTGCAAAGCAAGTGCATTATTTTATTTTGGACTTTATTTTTAGAAAATTAACTTTAAGGAAAGTTTTGGGAATTAGAAAAACTTATAGGAGATTAAGCTTGCTTTTAAGTACACATGATAAATAAAGTTTCTAACAGGAATAACAATGTACCCAGACAGACGTTAGTTCATCTTCTGCCTCTTTCACTTCAGAATACTTAGGACATTGATAACACTGCTCAACCACTCAGCGTCATTTGCCTCATAAACAAGAGAAACTATTAGTTCCTGCACTCTATGTTTGTAGTGAGAAGTAAATGAAATAGTTTACAAAAGATTGCTTAAGACTTTAGTAAGGACTGGCACTTTATAAACCCTCAATAAATACTAGTTCTCATTTTTTGTACAGCTGTCAGGTATGTGCTAACCTTGTATTGAATTATGTATCTATGACCAAATAGGAAAGAAACAGAGGAAAGGGAGGTAGTAATAAATAGCACAGAAAGAAGATGAAGGCATAGAAGTATGTAGGCAAACTCTAATGAGATTATTATTGCAATAATATTACGAGTCAGAACAGAAAATGGTAGGCAACTGAATATACTATGAATGAAAAAGAAGTAATAGCGAGTCATACATAAAGTTAAAAGATTCCTAATTAATCTGTTACTAAGAAAAGCAAACTGAACTTTTTAGAGAATTGTTTTGCATAGTATGTAACATTATTTCTTCTCTAGCTTTATTTGGGATCTTTCCTATCAGTAATTCAAATATGAAACCAGTTTACCCCATTCTTTCTTTTCAGATACAGATTTCTGAGGGGTAGAGAGGCTTTGCATATGGAAGGAATTTTAATGAAATATGATGTTAAACTTTTTTTTAGAAATAATAATTAGAGCTGCATGAGTATTACCTTGTATTAGAGATGTATGAGAGCATTACCTCAGTAGTAGAAGGAAAAGAAGACCACTATGAGATGAGGAAATGTTTACAGTGCTCTTGAAATATTATAGGTAATCGTAAGAGATAAGATATAAGAGGAAATAGAGACTCTCCATGCAAAATACTGAGACGTGGTACCCTTCTGCTGGGAGTTCTGTTGATTAGAACACCACCCAACAGGGAGACACTCCTTCCGTACTACTTCAGTCCTCTACTTATCAGTTGTTAATTTCACAGAAAACATATAGCCTAATCATTTGGCAACATATTCTCTATCCCTCTTTTATATTTTCATTATCTAGATTTTAATACCCATGAAGAAATGGGCTATTTTTAAATGATAGGTTACACGTAAGGTACTGCTACAGATGCTATTTGAATATCTCTAACTTCTTCAATCTCAGATCATCATGCTTCTTTTATTTTTTAAAAGATTTTATATATTTATTTACTCCTTCCTCTGCCCCATTGTTTGCCTCACTGTCTGTTCTCTGTGTCCTTTCTTTGTGTGTTCTTCTGTGTCTGCTTGTCTTCTCTTTAGGTGGCACTGGGAACTGATCCTGAGACCTTCTGGAGTAGGAGACAGGCGTTCATTCTCTTCCGCCACCTCAGCTCCCTGATCTGCTGTTTCTCTTATTGTCTCTCCTCTGTCTCTCTTTTGTTGTGTCATCTTGTTGTGCCAGCGCTCCACGCAGGTCAGCACTCCTGTGCGGGGCAGCAAACCATGTGGCCCAGCTCTCCACTAGGGCCAGCTCGCGGTGCGGGCCCAGCTTGTCTTCACCAGAAAGCCCCAGGAATCTCCTGTATGGTAGACCAGAGCCCAGTCCTTGAGCCACATCTGCTTCCCTCACCCTTCCTTTTAAGACTCATCTAACTTGGTCTGACTGTCCAAGTCCCATACTCCCTGAATGCTCCATGTCCAGTGTTTATGAGACACTCTGCACGAATATTTTACAGATGCCTGGGGAAAATGCACATGTCCCACCACCATGTCCAGTTTGTATTTGTATCCTCTCTTTCCTTACCATTACTCCAGGCTCCTCTGCTGACTTCTCTCTCTTCACACTTCAACCCTAAGTACAGATCACACTAGGCTGTAACATTTAGCACTTTTTTTTCCCTGAAGGATTGAGGATGAGCTAAGGAATTTAAAATCCACGAAGAAAAATATTTTAAACAACAACCAGAACAGTAGTCTAGAAATCAAGGCTTTATCGCAAAAAGTGAGCTTTCTTAAGAGAAATAAACTATTTTTGAGTTCTAAGGATCCTGAATTTGGACTGTTCGAGCACAGAATTTATATGATAAATAATAAAGCAGGAATGAATACAGAATTTCACATCAGAACAATGTTCCCACTACTAAAAAAGAAGATAACATTTCAAAGAGTTGGTAGGTAAAAGATGATATGAGTGATTTGACTGGGATTGTCTGAGCCATTTTGATACAGTTCCCTGTGTCTCTCCAGAGCTTGATCTGGGAAGGGTAGGAAAGCCCAAGGAACACTGGAGAGAAGAAGCAAGAATAATAGGGCTCTGTGTCCTATAGCAAGTTGATAACAATCTCTTAATAAAACATGGTGCCCTGGCCTTAGAGTATCCAAAGTCAAGAAAGTGTCTAAAACGTTGTTATTCAATTGTGGCTAACTAATCAGCAATGTACATGATTTTTTTTTTTTAACCAATGTATGATTAGAATGTGCCAGAATATAAATCAGTGCCCTGGTTTGTTTATGGACAAAGTCTTACTGTGAAAAACTGTCAGATAAAGAAAGCAGTGTACTTTGTGCTATACTTGATTTACATTCTGGCACAAGCTTCTTATCTTTTTGTGGACTGGCACTTTGAATAACATTTGTCTAGACAGATGGGCATGAAAATAGCATCAAATTAAATTATTTTAAAATATTGACAAAAAGACATTAGTGAAGGCTTTCTTTACCAGATATTAAACCAAGAAAAAGTCATTATAATTAAAACAGTATATTGCTGGCACAGGAATAAGCAAATAGATTCCATGAAAAGGAATAACAAACCATAATCAGATCCATAGGGAAAATGGATTTAATTTAACTGGCATTTTTTATTATTTGGAAAAGATTGTTAATATGTTATAACAATTGGCTGTCCATTTGGGCAGAGAAAATATGTTAGGTTCATCGTTAATATCCGTATGTCCTATGGAGTAAGGAGCCACACATTTTGTTTCTATGAAAATATAAGGATAAAGCAAGAGTACGAAGATGTTCTTATAATTAAACCTCATTTCTATAATCTATAAAATAGTGGTTTGTCTACTTTGCTTTTTACATAAGAATTGCCATAAACCTACTTGATAAAATTTGTAAATCTCTGTGCTTACTAAAGATTCCGAGTCATGGCTGGGACCTGGGCATGTGGCATTTTTCTTAGTTTTATTTTTTATGCTATTATACCACAAAATGACTTTTATTTTTGTCATAAAGTTCTATGGATTTTAACACATCACTGGTTGTTGGAAGTTAGGAGAGGGAGCATGGATATGACTATAAAGATATAGGCTGAGGAAATTTTTTGCTGATGAAACTTCTGTATTCTCTATCGCTATAATTTTGTCTTTTTGAGAATGTCATAAACATTGAACCATACAGTATGTGACCTTTTAAGACTGGCTTCTTTCCCTTAGCATAATGCCTTTGAAATTTATCCAGCTTGTTGAATGTATCAACTGTTCTTTCCTTTTTATAGCTGAGTAGTATGCCATTATGTGGATGTACCATAATTTGTTTATGCTTTCATCTGTTGAAGGATGTTTGGATTGTTTCCAGTTTGTAGTGATTCGGAATAGAGCTGTTATAAACATTCATGTACATATTTTTGTGTGTGAACATAAGTTTTCATTTCTCTAAGCTTAATTCCCAGGAGTGGTATTTCTGAGGCATATGGCAAGTGTCTGTTTTGCATGTCTCCACATGGGTGATGTAGGCAAGACTTAACTGCAGCTGATCCAAGCCTTGGCAGAATGCCCTGTGATGCTCCTGAAACACTAAGGCATGGAGCGCTTGTAAAGAGCTACTATAAAGCCATTTTCCACCGACCTTTCTGTCTTCCCAGAGAGCTGCCATGAGAAACCATCTCCTATGTTTTGATGAGATATGAGGCGGCCTCACCTCTTAGAATACAACAGCTTACCTGCAACATGAAATTGGCTCCTCAGCAAAATAAAGCCTCGTTACTCATATGATATTATTGTGTAATCTGTCCCCTTTGTTTCATTGTCACCCTGTGTGATGAGGGTATGGGGTGGCACTGTTGCTCATCTTGCTTTTCTGTCTATATAAGTAATAACTTACCTGAATCTAACAAGAATTTGTTTCTCCACAAGCCTGAAGTGTTAGGCTTTGATTGGAAGGACATTTGGATTGTTTCCATTTTTAGTGAGTATGAGTAGCTCTGTTATATATATTCATGCACAGATTTTTCTGTGAACTTCAGTTTTCATTGCTCTAAGGTAAATACCACCTACCGTATGCTCAGCAATCCTACTTAAAACATTGCTGAGGCACTGGTAGGTGTAAGTAAGAAACTGTCCACCACCATTTATAAAAGTTCTAGTTGTTTCACATTCTCAGCAGCACTTGGTATTGTCAGAATTTTTTCTTTTGGCCTCCTTATTACCCATGGTGGTATTTCATTGTGGTTTTAATTTGTATTTCCCTAATCACTAGTGATATTGAGCATCTTTTCATATACTCATTTGCCATCTGTATATATCTTTTTTGGTGAAGTATGCTAAATTTTTGCCTATTTTTACTGGGTTGGTTGTTTTCTTATTGTTGAGTGTGGTGAGTTTTTTTGTTTTTTGTTTTCCTATTTGGTTGTATCATTGTCTTTTTGGTGCCACGACTTTTCTGCGTGGGGGCCTGTGCCTCTCAGCACCAGTCTGGGATGTCTTTTTTCTTTTTTAACCAGGAGGTCCCAGGGATCGAACCGGGTCCTCCATATGGTAAACAGGAGCTCAATTGCTTGAGCCACAGATGCTTCCATAAGTTCTTTATAAATTCTGAATGTCCTTCATTTTATATGTCACTCACAGATATTTTTGCCATGTCTGATGCTTGTCTTTTCATTCTCTTTACATTGTCTTCTGAGGAGAGGAAAAGTTTAAAATTCTGATCTCTTTTCATAAGACTAGCATGCTACTTTACTGGAATTGTAGTTGGTATTGGGGTTTCAGATATATTTAGGGGATTGAATCTTTTTACTGACAATATGATAACCAGGCCCTGAGCCTCAACAGACTCCAGCTCCTACAATCTGATTTATTGGACTCACCTCACTCAGCTAAGATGGAGTTGAAGAAGGACAATCACCACACCATGGAGGCTAGAGTGCCTACAACTGAAAGCAGGAGGATTGCATCCAGTAACCATGTGGAATCTGAGCCTCCTCTTGACATAGAGGTGCAACGGACACAACCAATCCAAGGACCTCAGAGAAAAGGTGGCATTGGAGTGGGAAAGTGGACATGGGGGCTGATGGGTATGGGGAATGGCAGGAAGAGATGAGATGTGGAGGCACCTTTGGGACTTGGAGTTGCCCTGGATGTGCTTCAGGGGCAATCACCGGACATTGTTAATCCTCCCAGGGCTCACTGGATGGAATGGGGGAGAGTGTGGGCCATGATGTGGACCAATGACCATGAGGTGCAGAGATACCCAGAGATGTACTTACCAAATGCAATGGATGTGTCATGATGATGGGAGTGAGTGTTGCTGGGGGGGAGGGGTGCGGTGGGGGTGGTGGGGTCGAATGGGACCTCATATTTTTTTTAATGTAATATTTTTACAAAATCAATAAAAATAAATAAATAAATAAAATTCTGATAAAGTCAAATTTACCATTTTTTGTTTTATAGATTGTGCTTTTGGATTCATGTCTAAGAACTCTTTGTTTAACCTCATATCATAAAGATTTTCTCCTTTTTTTTTTCTTATAAACATTTTATGGTTTTATATTTTAATTTTAGATCTGTTATCCATTCTGAGTTAATTTTTGGATAAAATGTGATGTTCTTTTTTTTTTTCTTCTACATGTGGATGTTCAATTTTTCCGACATCATTTGTTGAAAAGACTATCTTTTCTTCATTGAATTGTTTTGCATTTTGTAAAAAAACACTTGGCAATATATATGTGAAACTATTTCTGGACTCTGTTCTGTTTCATTGATCCGTGTATCCATTCCTTTACCAATGCCACAGATTTAGAGTATAGATTTAGAGTATACCTTAAATTTAGGTAGTGTGAATACTCTGACTTTATTGTTTTTCAAAATTATTTTAACTATTTTAATTACTTTGCATTTCCATTTAAATATTGAAATCAGCAGTTACATATCAGCAAAATCTTGCTGGATTTTAATTGAAATTGCAATAACTTTATAGATCTCTTTGGGGAGAACTGACATATTTACTATGTTGAATGTCCAAACACATGAACACAGAATATCTTTCAATTTATTTAAGTCTTTTTTTAGACCTTTCATCAGCATTGTGTTTGGTTTTCAGTATACAAATCCTGTAAGTGTTTGCTAGATTTGTACCAAAATATTTTTCAGGTATTATAATTGATATTGATATTATTATTTAAATTTTTGTCTCTAATTTTGCATCACTGTTATATAGAAATAAGATTTTGTGTGTGTGTGTTGATCTTGTATCCTAGGACCTTGTGAAACTCAAATATTGGTCCTAAGCCACTTTTGTGGATTCCTTGTGTTTATGTATGTAGACAATCATGTCATCTGTGCACAGGGATAATTTTATTTCTTAATTTTCAATTTATATATCTTATATTTCTTTTACTAGCTTATTGTAATTCCTAGAACTTCTAGTACAAGTTTAACAGGAGAAGATAGAGTAATTAATATTCTTATGAGGAAATCATGCATTCTATCACATTAAACCTGATATTAGTCGTAGGGTTTTTGTTGTTCATTTATGTTGTTTTTCACTTTTCTTTTTCTTAGATTCTCTTCAACAGTTTAAGGGAATTCCTAACTATTCCTCATTAGCTGAGAGTTTTTATCATGAATAGATACTGAATTTTGCTAGATTCCTTTTCTGCATCAATTGAAATGATTAGTTCATTTTTTTAGATTGTTAATACAGATTACATTATATTTTATTATTAAATCAGCCTTGCACTCCTAGAATAAACTCCTAGAATAAATCCAGACAGATTTCTGGATAGGTTTGCTAATATTTTGTTGAGGATTTTTTATCCATGTTTATGAGAGTTATTGATTTCTTCTTTTATCCTTTTATTATATTTCTTTGCTCCTGTCTCTTTCTGGCTTTGGTATCATAATACTGTTGGATTCATAAAATAAATCGGGACATGTCATCTCATCAATTTCTGGAAAAGATTGTATAGAATTGGTGTTATATCTTTAAATGTTTGGTAGTGATCACTAATGAAATCATTTAGACCTGGAAAATACTCTTTTGGGAATGAACTAAAGTTCTTTAATAGTATCATATTCAGGGTATATATATATTTTCTTGACTGAGTTTTAGTCACTTGTGTATTTCAAGAAATTGGTTCATTTCATTTAATATGTCAAATTTATAGTCATAGAAATGTTATACTTTTCTCCTCACTACCCCCCCCTTTTTTTAAAGCAGCACCAACTGTCTTTTTTTATATTCTATTTATTTCTCTCCCCTTCCCCGCCTTCCCCCCACCAATTGTCTGCTCTCTGTGTCCATTTACTGTGTATTCTTCTGTGTCTGCTTGTATTCTTGTCAGCGGCACCCAGAATCTGTCTTGTTTTATTGCGTCATCTTGCTACATTAGCTCTCTGTGTGTGCAGTGCCATTCCTGGGCAGGCTGCATTTTCTCGCACCGGGCAGCTCTCCTTATGGGGTGCACTCCTTGCATTTGGGGCTCCCTTATGCAGGGGACACCCCTGAATGGCACGGCACTCCTTGCGTGCATCAGCACTGCGCACGGGCCAGCTCATCACACAGGTAGGAGGCCCTGGGTTTGAACCTTGGACCTCCCATGTGGTAGGTGGACATTCTGTCAGTTGAGCCAAATCTGCTTCCCTTGCTATCCTTTTAATATCTGTGTTTCTGTCCTGATAGCCCAATTTCATTCCTGATGTTGTAATTTGTGTTTTCTTTTCCTTTGACAGTTTTGGTATAGTTTTATCAATCTTACTTATATTTTAAAGAAACAGCTTCTAGATTGATTTCTGCCATAACAAATTATTCCAGCATAATACAATGCAAACTATTATCTTAAAAGTTCCATAGTTTCAGTTTGGTTTTGGTATCCCTGGACTAAAATCAAGGTTTTAGCAGGGCTGTATTCCTCTTGTGGAAGTTCTGAGAGAGAAACCATTTCCTTGCCTTTTCCAGCTTCCAGAGGCCACTTTCATTCCTTGCTTCCTGGCTCCCTTTGTTCATCTTCAAAGTCAGCAACGGCAGATTGAGTTCTCACACTGTATTACTCGGACCTCCCCTTCTGTTTTCCTCTTCCCACTTTAAAGAACTCTGTGATTACATTGGACCTAACTGGATAATCCAGGATAATCTTCCCGTTTTAAGGTCCTTAATCACAACTGCAAAATCCCTATTGCCATATAAAGTAACATATTCACAGATTATTAGGTTTGTGATTTTTTTTTTTTTTTTTGGTGCAGGGAGGGAGCTTTTTTAAATGTTTTTAATATTATGTTATGAGTTTTATTTAATTCTTATGGAGAATTGGCATGGTCGTGTTCAGGTCACAAATTCCATCCTGCCCTCTATTGGCTATGGTACCAATGTCAGTTCAATTTTGAAAGCTTTTGCTCTGCAACTCATATGTGCCTATTGTTGTAGCCACCAAATGGTTATTTGTGGACTAAGGAGGTAGTTTATCTGTTGGTTCGTTATGCTGATTAGGATCAGAACAACACATGCACGACTTGGAGGAGACACCAGGAGCTCACAAACAATTTTATGGAGTCAGTTTTTACCAGTACTTCCCTCTCCAGCATCCTCCTGGTTCTTTATGATTCCCTGACGAGACCTCCAGCCAGTGGCTTTAGTTGTCCCAGTCTGCTGAGGACTTCTTTATCTGTGTCCATATCTGGGTCTAAGTGGTGGGATGACAGAGAAAAACAAGAACAATACCGGTTCATCCTACCCTCTGGTGGCCACAGATACACCAACCAACTAGAGAGAAAGTTTCTCCCTGCAGAGGTTTGGTTACTCTGGACTCCTGATTTTGGCAGTTGCAGCTGCTGCCGTGGGATTGGTCAGGGACTGGGATGTAAGAAAACAGAGAGAAGACAAAACGGGAGCTTGCCACGCTGTTCCTGAGTGTCAGGAGTTTTCTTTCCTGTTCTTTAAGCACGAATTGAAGGATTTCTCCTGCATTCTCTCTGACCGCTCCCAGGTTCTCATTCTGGGTTTCAGGCAGCTTTGCATTGAGGTCAGAGAATATTGGAGAAAAAATAAAATTATACTCACTACTTATACTCAGTGCTTATAAACTGATTCTTTGAATTCTAGTCTTTTCCAATATACCTGCTATTGTTTAATTTCAGAATCTTCAAAGAGCTACTCTATACATTCTCTCTAGGCTTTATAATTTTGTTCAGTTGAAGAGAGAAACTGGAGTGTGCTTACTCCCTCTTACCCAGATCTATAAACAAACAATCCACTGGCACTTTTTGAAAAGGTCACCAGATTATTCTGATATTCTACAAAAGCAAGAACAATAAGATACCTTTTTTTTTTTACCATCAGGTTGGCAAACATAAAAATACTCATTACTAAACACTGAGTGGAAAATATTCTTTTTCATAGTTGGTAGGATTATTGCTCCTGATTTGTGGATTAGTGAAAAATTTCTCTGAGGGCAATTTGGCAAAATGTGCTTATCCAGCATTTCTACTCTTAAAACTCTATCTTACAGAAATATTTGCATATATGCACAAGGATGTATTTACAAATGTAATAATTATAGTGTTTGTCAGAGCAAAACATTAGGAATTATCAAAATACCCATATGAAAGTACATAATAAATATTAAGAAATCAATTATATTTTTGGTGCTTACAGCTATTAAAAGAGAGTGAAGTAAATCTGTCGGTACTGATATGGAACTATCTTTCATAAGTAATTGGCTACAGAAAGCAAAGTATGTCACAGCATAAAATATACAGCATACTTTTTTATTTTATTTTTAAAAGAATATAATAGAGAAAATTTTAGGAAAATATATAATGAACTATAAAATGTAGCTCTCTATGGGATTGAATGGAATAACTGAGGGACTCGTCAACATTTTACATTATATATTTGTATTGTTTGACTTTAAAATAAATAATACTAATGAAATAGAATTTCCAGTTTAAATTTTCTCCTACAGGTCAGAACAACCATTAATAACCATTGGCCACAAGAAATGCTTTGTGAAATTTGCCAACAACAACAACAAAAATGGCTGAAATATAAATCCATTTTTACTTCTTGATAACATATGTATAAAATATAACAGATTTGCAATTATTATTTTTAAATAAAATTATTAAAATCATATATACAATGTTTTTTAACATTGGTGCATCAGGGTGTCTGGGGGAGGGGGTGTGTTGGAGTTTTCTATATGGGTTTTGTATTATTTATTTTTAAAAATTTTAAAACGGTACTTAGATTACAGAAATATCACATAAAAAGTATAGGGAATTTCCATATGCCCCACTCCCCACACCTCCCACATTTTCCTACATTAACATCTTTCATTAGTGAGGTACTATTGTTCGACTTTTAGTAATTAAAAATTTAAGTCTAAAGAAAACATTTTATAAATGACAGAATATCTAGTTGCATTTTTCAGATCCTAGCAAGTCAGGAGTTAATTCAAATTAGAAATTTTGAACTACCCCCGGGGAAAATGCTTACATGTCATGCTGGAAAGCATCAAGAATTTGAACTTGTCTGGATGTTTAGAGATGTGAGGAGTCAGCATTTGCTTTATGCTGAAATAAAAAGATGGAAACTTTTTGAATTAGCTTTCAGTCCAATTTTTTATATTTTTATTTGGAAATAGGTTTTTACAGAAATAATTATATAGTTGGGAGTTCAAGGGGTAGTATTTTTGTAAAGTCTTAGGAAAACATTTAAAACTATATTATTTTCATTATTCATTCTTAAATTTTGCACTATATTAAACATTGTTTCTGAATCTAAGTAATTTTATATGTTCTCTTAGAACACGTAAAATATCTAGAACACAATAAGTATATATTTTATTTTCTCTTTTTATCTTCATTAACATCTAGAACAGATCTTTTCTATCTCTTTCTAGTGTTCCATTGTTTTGTCTCTTGAATTCTTTCTTCCCCAGTTTTCCTCATCCATAAAATGGGGACAATGATAATATTTATCTCATTGTTTTGTTTTGATGATTAAATAAAATGTTATTTGTCATGCATGAAAGTGTCTGGCACATAGTAACTGTTCACTAAATATTAGGTATAGCTAGTCATATGATTTTCCTCTGTCTTAAACTAGGCTACTACAGTTACTACTATTATCATTACTACAAGTAATCATTGGTTACATTTGTTTAGTGACTATTGCATGCAAGGCACGCTCCTAAATGTATGTTATTGTGTATGTGAATGTGTGTGTGTGCTTATTTAATCCTTTCAAAAGCTCTGTGTAGTGTGAAGTATTTATTGTTAAATCCCATTTAGAAACAAGGCACAGAGAAAGCAAGTGGTCAGTCCTCAGACACAAAGTTGGTGAAATCTGAATTGGATAAATGTATGGTGTTATGGTATTAAGATGGTATTTATCCTCAAGAAAACCAGTCTTGTAATTTGAAAGGGAGTTACGATTGGAGTAATTGGGTTAATTAGAAATCTTTACGAATCTATTCCAGAAACATTTACTTGAAAATAAATCACCTTAGTATTTAGGACTCTGACAAGGAATGATTAATTTTGAGAAAAGTAATTTCTGTAGCTTGTGAGGGAAGGAGGCAGCATTTTAAATACTTCTACACTAGGGCCTGAAGCTTGGCACATTTTTCTTCTATTGTTATTTCTTCTGTGAGTGGTGATAACAACAGAATAAGCTTTTTCTGTTAAGTATAAATATTCTAAGGAACATTTTCTTGACTGTTGTAAAATACAATTGCTTGTTATATTCTATAATGTTCTCTGATATTCCTATCTACTCACTGTGAAATGAAGGTCTGCTACTTTATTTCTGAAAGCAGAAATGTAAAACTCTTAGTGTTTGCTGTGTGGTGGACCTTTAACATTATTAGAATAAAGTGCTATACTATACCAGAAACACTGGACAACAAACTATTCTTTATATAGAGATTCTGTTTCACTTTACAAATTGTTTATCCAAGCTATACTTATATTAGAACTAAGAGAAAATGTATTTTTACCTATTGAAAAAATACCAAAAACCTTTAAACCTGTATATTAAGTATCACTGCAAAATAGTAAAATAAGAAAATAAATTCAAACTGCCTAAGTTTCTAAAAACAGCTTATCCTTTACAAATATTTGCTTGACATCTTGTATACAATTATCTGGGGATACGTAGGGCCAATAACTGTCTTTGTTATCTGAACTGCAGAGTGAAAATTTTAGTGATCAGTTAGATTCCTTTCATTTTTTGTTAGCAATGTTTAAAAATTACTTATCATAGCAATTATCTCAGAAAAATGAGTGTGAACTTAGACTTATCTAAGAAGAACAAGACAATTTAATTTTTTCTTGCAACAGGAAACCTGATCATCAAAGCTAATATTATCTTCTACAATATGTGAAATTAGGTAGGGTTTTTTTTGTTTGTTTTTTGGGTTGTTTTGTTTTTTCCTTTTTAGTATTTCATTGCCATTTGTTTACTCAGCTGTGTCCATTTTTATGTAGAAGAGGACCAAAAGGAATATATTTATTCTTGCTACAAAAATAGGAGATTAACACTCTTTAGTACATAGCATTATTTTAAAAGATATATATTGTTGGACTCTGTGTCAATGGCTGATTTTCCTTGGTTGATGGTATTCCTAAGAATCTAGATTTGCTGGATGAATGCGCTTTGGTAATGCAGTGGTTACTGCCATTTGCTGAAGGATATAATTTACACAAGCCAAAAAACTCCAGCCTTTCCAAAGCATCCATTTATCATATTTTACATTCTATTACTTATTAAACTGAAATTATAACTATAAAATAATTCATTATTGTTTTTTATTAGAGAAGTTGTGAGTTTACAGATGTATCATACATAAAATACAAGATTCTCACACACCCTACCACCATCAACACGGTGCATTGGTATGAAATATTCGTTACAATTGATGATAGCACTTTTTTGTAATTGTACTAGTTTTTTTAACCATTAGTTACCTTTATTGCAATTGATGAAAAATTATTAAAATAGTACTATTAACTACTGTCCTTAGTTTACATTAGGTCTATTTTTTCCATATACCACCCTATTATTATCATCTTGTATTAGTGTCATACATTTATTATAGTTCATGAACAAACAGTCTTATATTTATGTTATAAACAATAGTGTCCATCATCTACAGTAGAGTTCACTATGTTATACAGTACTATGCTTTATCTTTTAATTTTAATTCTAGTAACATATATGACCTAAAGTTTCCCCTATTCACTGAAATCACCTGTATAAGTCAGTGCTGTTAATTACACTCATAATAATGTGCTACCATCACCACTATCCATTTCCAAATCTTTACAATCAACCTAAACAGAATTTCTGTACAAATGAAGCAACAATTCCCCATTCTCTAACCCCAATCTATCCCCTAGTAACCTATATTCTAGATTCTAAGTCTGTGAATGTATGTATTATAATAAGTTCATCTCAATGACATTGTACAATATTTGGCACATTTCATGCAATATAATGTCCTCAAGGTTCATCCATGTTGTCGCATGCATCAGGACTTTTCATTCCTGTCTAAAGCTAAATTATATTCCATTGTATGAATATACCACATTTTGTTTATCCATTGATGGTCACTTGGGTTGCTTCCATCTTTTAGCAATTTTGAATAATGCTGCTATGAACATCAATGGGCAAATATCTGTTCAAGACCCTGCTTTCAGTTCTTCTGGGTATGTACCAAAGCAGCATGTTTGCCGGGTCATATGGTAATTCTGTACTTAGCTTGCTGAGGAACTGCCAAACTGTCTTTCAAGCAGCTGTACCATTTTACATTCCCAGCAATGAATGAGTGTTCCTTTTTCACCAAATCTTCTCTGATACTTAAAATTTTCTTTTTCTTTTTTTAATTGTAGCAATTCTAGTGGATATGAAATGATATCTCATTGTGGTTTTGATTTGTATTTCTCTCATAGCTAGTGATGTTGAACTTCTTTTCATGTGGATTTTAGCCCTTTGTATATCCTCTGTAAAAAAGGTCCATTCAAGTATTTTGCCCATTTTTTTTCACAGTCTTCTAATTTTATGTCAGTTCTTTACGAAACATGCAAAGCATCATTGAAAAAAACAACCCAGAGCCTGGGGGTGACTGGAAATGTCCATTTGGCCAGGCCGCTCAGGCTCTGGCCCCCTGCCCGCTCTGACTGGAGGGCCCAGCGTGCAGAGGGAACTGTGCCACCTGCTCGCCCGGGGGCTGGGGATCCAGGAGCATGGGGGGCCCTGGAGACAGGGAGGCAGCTAGAAAGGTGATCAGTGGGGAGGCCTCAGCAGGTGCAGGTAGAGCTTCCATGAGCCATTTCTGGGTGAGAAACAGGTCTCTGCTTGCCAGGCAGCTGCCCTAAGTCTCTGACAGAGCTGGGACCGTGAGCTACACTGAGGGGGACAGCCAGGAACCCCTGAACTGGGGCGGGCAGCTCGTGAAGTTACAAGGACAAACCAGGGAGGGTCTCATGTTAAGGAAGCCCTCCTGCCATGTCACCACTGGCTCCACCCTCTGAAATATGGGTCTCGGATGTCTCTAAACCTAGCTGGCTATCAGCAGGTCATGACGGGGATGCCCAGGGCCCTACTTGACGTTTGCCCATTTTTAAATGGGGTTGTCTTTTTGTTGAGAGTTGTGAGTTTTCTTTACATATTCTGGATATTAAAACCTTATCAGATATGTACCTTCCGAATATTTTCTCCCATTGTGTTGATAGTCTTTCCACTTTCATGACAGTCTTTTGATGCACAAATGTTTTTAATTTTAGAGTTCCCATTTATTTTTTGTTTCATTGCTATACTTTGGGTGTAAAGTCAAAGAAAGCATTGCTTAACACAAAATCCTGAAGATATTTCCCTATATTTTCTTCTAAGAGTTTGATAGTCCTGGTTCTTATATTTAGGTCTTTCATCCATTTTGAATTAATTTTTGTATATGGTGTGACATAGGGGTCCTCTTTCATTCTCTGGCATATGGATATACAGTTCTCCTAGACCCATTTGTAGAGGGACTATTCTTTCCCAATTGAGTGAACTTGGCAACCTTGTCAAAAATCAATTGGCCATAAGTATGAAGGTCTACTTCCGAACTCTCAATTCATTTCCGTTAGTTGATATATCTATCCTTGTACCAGTACCATACTGTTTTGACCACTCTAGTTTGTTATGTGCTTTAAACTTTTGAAGTGTGAGTCCTACAACTTTGTTCTTTTTCAAGATGTTTTTGGCTATTTGGAGGACCTTATCCTTTCAAATAAATTTGATAATTGACTTTTTTATTTCTGCAAAATAGGCTGTTGGAATTTTGATTGGGACTGCATTGAATCTGTAAATCATTTTGGTTAGAATTGACATCTTAATGATGTTTAGCCTTCCAAATATAAACATGGAATATCCTTCCATTTATTTATGTCTCATTTGATTTCTTTTAGCCATGTTTTGTCATTTTCTGTGTGTAAGTCCTTTATATCTTAGGTTCAATTTATTCATAGATATTTTATTCTTTTAGTTGCTGTTGTAAATGGAATTTTTTCTTGATTTCCTCCTCAGCTTGCTCATTACTATTACATTGAAACACTACTGATTTTTGTATATTAATTTTGTACCCTGCTACTTCGCAGAATTTGTTTATTAGCTCTGGTAGTTTTGTAGATTTTTGGGGACTTTCTATATATAAGATCTTGACATTTGCAAGTAGTAAAAGGTTTACCTCTTCCTTTCCAATTTAGACATGCCTTTTTAATATTTTTCTTGCCTGATTTTTCTGGCTAGAACTTCCGATACAATCTTTAATAACAGTGGTAAGAGTAGGCATGCTTCTCTTGTTCCACATCTTAAAGAGAAAGCTTTCAGTCTTTCACCATTGAGTATGATGTGAGCTGTGGGTTTTTCATATATGCCCTTTGTCATATTGAGGGCATTTCCTTCTATTCCTAACTTTCTGGGTTTTTTTTTTTCTTTTAATAATTCACTTTAAATTTCAGTTGTTGAAATGTCAAAATCAAGCAAATGAAAAACAAAATGCCAATATGCTTCAAATAATTTTTACCACATAAATGTGTGTTTAGTAAAGGGCCAGCCTGGTGTCTGTGGTATTCTGTATTTGGTTCCCTTACTTCTCTCCTCCCTTGCTTTTTCAGTGGTTGGTATTTATATACACCATTTCCAACCAGCACTAAGGAAGACCAAAATTTTACACTGCATGTTTTGCTGAATTTTCTCAGTCATTTTGTGGGTTCAAAACTCCGTATTTATGCATGTACCCAATGCAAGTTTATCTCCTCTAACTTCTTTCTCTCATCTCTCATTTTATTAAGCA
Organism: Dasypus novemcinctus; assembly: GCF_030445035.2. Lineage (NCBI taxonomy): Eukaryota > Metazoa > Chordata > Mammalia > Cingulata > Dasypodidae > Dasypus > Dasypus novemcinctus. Next base: position 75,385,465 of record NC_080678.1, on the reverse strand, counting down.
TTTAAGACCCATATTTTTTGTGTGTGGATTTTAAAATTTGTTCTTACGCAATTATTCCAATTAGCACATAATTTATGTATTGAGATCTTCCCTGTACCCTGTACTAGTGGATTTCATTTTTTTTTCTATCACTTACTAAAAAAAAAAAATGATGTAGTTAAGCTTCATATAAAGGATCTACTCTCTTAGCTATGTTCTTCTGATTATTGAGGGCTCTGCTAAATCTGAGGACTATAGAAGCAGGTTAAATGACAGTAGATCAAAAGAACAAAGTATTTTTTGTCTGTCATTCATAGCCTGCAAAGGAACTAGAAATATGAAACTTTTTTTAATTGATCATTTTGACATTTTCTTTTCTTTTTGGTGCAAATAGTATGAGAGGGAAAAAAAAAACTAGTTCACTTCATATAAGCGACTTTGTTTTAGTTACACAGTATTCTGCCTTCTGGTTTGTGAAGGAAGGAAAAAAGTCAATAGATTTTAATTGTTACAAAATACTTTTAATGTTACTTTAATTGAGAGAATCTTACATAGCTTTATTTACAAAGGTTGGAAGAGCTTAGAAAAAAAAACTTTACCAAAAATAGAAAGCAAATATGTAATCCAGATTGTATACTTTTCCAACCACACTCCTACTATTTAGTCTTATAGAAAGTATGAAAAGGATGGCTGCAGTAAATAACGTTTTTTTCTGGTCAGTATTTCTATTTTGGATTGCAGTGAGCAAATAATTAGTGTTGAAACCTTTCTGTTAGATTTTGCTTTTCAAAATATCTCCAGACATCAGAAGTATAGCCTGACTTATAATTTGGCAAATATATGAGTCATGAATCTATCCTTTATATAAATTAAGTTGTAGTCCATGTTTATTCTATTTAAGTGTATATTGGAATTTTGCACAGTATTTTTATTTCCTGGGTATTTACAGAATTTTTCTAAAGTGTACAATGGATATGTGTACAATGGGGTAAAAATAGAAATTAATTCAAGTTCAGAGATTCTAAAAGCAATTGGGATTTTATAAATATTTGCATTATATAATTCACACAATAACTGGAGTTGATAAAGTTCTTACTTATTGTAAAGCAATATTTTAAGCACATATTTTAAAAAACTGTTTGTTTGCTAGATGGGTTTAAACTGAATTGAGACGATAACTTCACTAGTTGTACTTAGCCAAATTTTTGTGACTGCACTTCCTTTACTTATTCTCTTTAGATCCATTAGATTTTAACTTAAGCATCACTTCATGGTAACTTCCATGAGAAAAGAAACCATGCCTATTTATTAATTATTGTATTTCTAGTGCCTGGCTTGGTGCCATATAGATACATAGTAGGTACTCAGAAATGGTTATTAAATAAATGAACACCATTTGAATAAAATCTTGTCATAAAATTTAGTACAGAATCATCTACTTAGAGTTACACATTTTGGAGAAAAAACAGCAAACATATAGATAGCACTTAATGTGTTTCAGGCCCTGTTCTAAGTTCTTTCATAAATTTACTTGATTCATAGATGAGAAAAATCTAGACAGGAAGGTTACGTAACTCAGTGTCACTGTGCTAGTTTAAAAGAATGGCCCAGAATTTAAATCCAGAGAGTGTCTTCAGATTCTATGCTCTTAACTATACTGTACTATTCTTTTTGCAATAACTTTTTTTCAAATTCAAAAAATAAAATAACAGAAAAAGGTAACTCAACAAGTTATGGGAGCATTACTCCTAAAAAGTTATGTCCAGGTACTTTTACCTCATCTAATTCCAACTGCTAACTCAATTGTTCCTCCATTGTTCAGAAAGATACACAAATTAGTTAAATGATATAGTCAAAGTCTCCTTGTTAATGGGAAAAAAAAGCTTAATCATATTCATATCTCACAAAACCAAACCCAATATTCTTTTATTTTTGACCTTTAGCATGAATAGAATATTAACTTTGCTTTTGTTACAGAAACATTACAATGTTGTTGTTAACTACAGTCTATAAATTTCATTAATTATGTTTTCCCATGTATTATCAAATTCTTAACACTTTGTAGTAGAAGAACATTCCTATATTTATATTATTAAATAGATTTTTCTTATTTCAGAGAGTTAAGGGATGGGGAGTGTTTAGCTATCAAGAAGAGTTAAAAGTCCGTAAGGGGAAAAATTGACAGATTTATTTCATCCACATTTAAAATTTTTTGTTTTGTTTTGATTTTTTATGACCAAGATACTATAAACATTAAGTAAAAAGACAAACTAGCTCTGTGAGTCTGCTCAATTTGCTTACTATTTTTATTTGATTTGCAAATTATTTATTGGCATTTTTAATTTGCTATGCTAAGGAGAAAGGGTATGGTTGGGCAGGGGATGGATGTGACAGTTCAGTGGCATGACTGGGTTGGGTTGAGCAGTGCTGTTCTGTGAGGGGGAGTGGGGTGGAGGGGTTGGATTAGACCATCCATGAGACTGGGGGGAGGGTTGAGGGATGCAGAAGATGAACACTCTGGGGATTTACAGGAAAAGTTCTTTTGGCAAATGTGGCAGAGGAGGGTTACTGGTATAGGATGTTGGGTATGAGGTGGTATATGGGATAGGTGCATCTAGGGCAGGCTTCTATGGAATATCTAAGTGTTCATCTTGTCATAGTGTCTTATATCAGTGGGTGGAGACCCACATGACAAACAAGAAAATATTAAACTCCCATCCTGGGCAACGCTGCTGTGTTCTCAATTAGCGGGACAAGAATCCCTTGAGAACATAGGCAATGTCTAATGAAAGAAAACAGACCAATATCAGGCTCCCAATATTATTACAAGTAACTATGAATCTTTTCTTCAAAAATTGAAACTTAGTGATTACCATAGGTTCTGAGGGGAGTGGGAGGGAAGAATAGAATAGATGGAATATAGGACATTTTTAGGGCACTAGAATTGTTCAGCATGATCTTGCAATAATGGATGTAGGCCACTTCAAATTTCGGTAAAACCTATAAAAGTATATGATCCAAAATGTAAACCATAATGTAAATCATTGACCATGGTAGAAGCATTGCTTCAATATTTGTAGATCAATTGTAATGAATGTACCATCAGCATGTAACATGTTATTAATAAAGTGGAAAAGGGGGAGGTCATTGGGTAAATGGAAATCACCTGTATTCTCTATGTAACTTTTCTGTATCCTAAAGGTCCTTCGATGAAAAAATGAAAAAAATAAAACACTGGGGAAATATATGGAAGAAAATATCACTGTATATGCAAGACAACAGATTTTACAGTGACGAAAGATATAATGTCTAGAATTTTAAAAATTATTTCAAGTTGTGTTTTTTTTGGTATTTTATTGGTTATTTTTAAAATTATTTCATTTTCTTATTAATTTTATTCAGTTATTTTGTTGGCTTCATTTTTGGAGAGCTTTTGTATCATAGAAGAGTCATAGCATTGGTGGTGGCAGATCAGTGGTGCAGGGTATCAGTGACGCGGGGACTCGTGGAAAGGGGCTCACCTAGGGTATGCCTCTAAGACATATGAATATGTTCAAGTGTTCATGGGACATTGTCTCGGTAGGTGGAGATCCACACAATAACTGAACAAATATTGAACTCCCATCCTGGGGAGTTCTGCTACATTCTCTTAAATAGGACAGCAAAAATCCCCTGAGTGCAAGAGCAATGTCTAGTGAAGGAAGACAGACCATTATGCCCTTGACAGTGATGATAGTACTTACAAACCTTTTTTTGTGAAATTGAAACTTAGCCTTGTATTATATACTACTCTCTTAGAGTTACCTCCTGAAAGCCTCCCCATTGCTCAAATGTGGCCCCTCTCTAAGCCCAGCTCAGCATATAAACATATTACCTTCCTCCCGACCCTGGTGTGGGACATGACCCCCAGGTATGAGTCTCCCTGGCACCGAGGAATTATTGCCAAGCACCAACTAGCAATGCATCTGGAAAAAGACCTTGACCAAAAGGAGTAAATGGTAAAAAAAAAAAAAAAAGAGAGAGATTTCTAAGTGAGTCAGGAGGTTATTCCAGAGGTTATGCACGTCTCAGCAGGATCTCATTGACTGCCACAATAAACAGTGCCTCAAATAGCAGGACTCCTGAGGGCTCTAGAGATATCCAGAAACTATAAGCAGGTCAGGCAGCTCAGGAATTCATCACCCTATCAGTGGGTCTTACTTTGGAATTTATCCTTCTCAGTGTAACAGAGTTAGAATCATTTATAGGTTCTCTACACATAGCTCTTCTGCCCCCTTTATTTGAACCCATAGTTAGCACTATACTTGATAATGTGTATATGTCTTGGAGACTTTTTTTTTTTAGTCTGTTCATTTGCCAGTTGAGCCCTGAATTTCAGTAGAGTTGGAACACCTACTCTCCAGTTCATTGGACTCACGTAGGACAACTAACAGGGGGATGATGATGGACAGTGCCCATCCCAAGGAACAGAGAGTGTTTGCAACTGCAAGCAAGCTAGTGCCACCCATCTGCCCCATGGGATCTAAGCCTGCTCTCAATTAGAAGCAGAGTGGGCATCACCACCCCAAAATTCTCAAGATTGGAGAATGAACAATGGACTAAAGTACATTTATTATTATTCTATTATAGACTTATTGTTATTTTAGCAATGAAAGAACTCCTATCATTGATGTAAAGCAGTGGCCACCAGAGGTGCTGAGGGATGGGAGAGGGAAAAATAGGTGTAATATGGGGGAATTTTCAGTACATTGGATTTGTCCTTCATGGCATTGCAGTGACAGATACAGGCCACTGTATATTTTGTCATAACTTATAAAATTGCATGGGGCAAAGTATAAACTTTAATGTAAATTCTAGTCCATGGTTAGTAGCAATGCTTCATATGTGTTCATCAATTGTAACAATTGTACCACACTAACAAAGGATGTTGTTAATGTGGGAAAGTGTGGGAGGGGGAGGGAAAGAGGCAGATGAGAATCCCTTATATTTTTAATGTAACATTTATGTAATCTAAACCTTCTTTAAAAAATAATTATAAAAAAAGAGAAGGAAAAAAAAAGACAAACTCTTTTTCCCATTCCCCATCCCAAATTACAAAGCTCCTATTTGGAATGATGGAAATGTTTTGTTAATGGATGGGGATGATTGTAGCAAAACATTATGAATGCAATTAACAGCCCTAAAATATATATCTGAGTGTGATTAAAAGAGGAAATGTTAGATTGTATATATGGTAATAGAATAATATTTTTTAAAAAACATGGAAATACAATATATATTGAACCCTATGGGCTAGTACAGTTATAATAGTACAGTTATAAAAATGTGCTGTTAACAGTTGTAATGAATGTTTCACACAAATGCATGGTATTTGTGATAGGGTGGTGTACAAGAATCCTGTATTTTATGCATGATTTTCTATAAACCACCATCTTTTCTAATAAAGAAGGGGAGAAAAAGAGAAATTATAGACTCAAGAAAAATACCACTTATATTCAGGCACTGTGTTGAAAGTGTACAAAACTATAGATATACTGTTATTATAAATCATTAAAAGTACAACCCTCTAGGAAAATTGGTAGGTAGATATGAAAAGACAAATAGTATATAAAAAATACAAATGCATATAAATCTATATGTATATCATCACTTTACTGAAAATCAAAGAAAAATAGAATGAAAGGACAGAGATAAACCATACTTTTAAAAAAAATTCAGAAACCTTTCTTTTTTTTAAAGGTTTATTTTTATTTATTTATTTCTTCCTCTCTCCTTGTTTGTGCTCACTCTCTGCCCTCTGTGTCTTTTGTTGTGTGCTTATCTTCTTTTTAGGAGGCACCAGGAACCAAACCTGGGACCTCCCATGTGAGAGGGAGGCACCCAATGGCTCAAGCCAGTCGGCGCCTGCTTGTTGTATCTCTTCTTTTGTTTCCTCATTCTGTCTCTTCATTGCGTCATCTCATTACATTATCTTGTTGTGTCAGCTCACCCCGTCAGCCCATTGTGTCAGTTTGCTGTCTTGCTGTTCTTCTTTATGAGGCACTGTGAACCGAACCTGGGGCCTCCCATGTGGGAGGCTGGTGGCCAACTGCTTGTGCCACATCCACTTTCTGAGATAAATCATTTTTATGATAGTCACATTGAGCCCAAACTGACATCACATCAGTTTCATCTTTAGGTATCCATAGCCCTGGAACAACTGCTAAAAGATATTTGTACAATGATGTTTATTGGAATATATAAACCAGATTGGAAATAATATAAATGCTATCAATATGAGAAATCAACAGCAAAATATGAATCTGAGTGATTATAAAATTTTTCTGAGTTTACATGAATTATAATATTAAATTTTACTTTCATTTGATAATATTGGAATGAAATAAAAATGCTGTGTGGTTTAGTGGAAAGAATATTAAAATTTTTCTAATTCACATGTGCATTTTTTGAGGCATTGCTAAACTCTATTTCTATAAACCATTGATAATATAATTATCATATTGTTTGTAGATATTTTATAAGTAGGCTTTCTATCCCTATATACATGTTCCTCCATAAGGCAGTGCCACATATTATTCTGATGAGGTTTTATATTATTGAGATGACAATTAATCTTACATTGTGCGATTTTTATCTTTTCATCCAGTTACCTATTCTAAACTCTTCATACTCTGAATATTTTAGTTTATTAGCCAGTTAATCTTCTGTTGTCCTCCTTTATGTTCCATCTAATGTTCGATATACATGCTGTATAGAAAGTTATGTTACTATTTTAATTTGCTGCATTTTAATTGATTAATTATTTATAGTTCCAGTAATCTAAGTTTGTACTAGCTTTTCCCCACCCTTTCCCTCACTGGATATTACCATTTTTAGCATTCCTTTTAAAATTTTGGTAGATTAACAAAACATTTAATTGTTGCTTTAATTAGAATTTTTAAATGGCTGGTGAAATCAATGATTTCCTTACATTTTAACAGTTGTTTTTTTTCTTTTGCACCTTTTTGCTTTTCTACTTTGCTTATTTATATCTATGTGGTCTTTTTAATTAAAAAAAATTAACTTAGTTTTCTTTGGCTTTTGCTTTAATTATATTTTTTAATATTTGCTGCATATATTTCTTCTGCGGAGCTGTTGATTTCATTTCTTTCAATATGCATAAATGTTAAGTGTTTTAAGTGTATGAATCTTTTTCCAATTTAAGGTTAGAAAATCCTCCAATTTAGATATCTGAGATATTATAATGCTTCTTTAGCAAATTTTAAGCTATTTAATTAAGTCTTTTGGTATTTATATCGGTATAATATGAAGAATGGGGCTAAACTAGTTTTTTTTTAAATGTCCATTTTCCTAAACCCATTTATTGGAAGAAATTCTTGCTCTGTTGATTGTTCATTCCTCTATTTCTGTATAATAGTCTTTTGCTTGGTTAATTAATTATTCAATTGTTGTATTTTTTTAACTTCAATTTAATTTTGAAACATATAGTGTTCCTATCTCTCAAAACAGTAAACCTGGGAAACGGACTTTGGCCCAGTGGTTAGGGCGTCCGTCTACCACATGGGAGGTCCGCGGTTCAAGCCCCGGGCCTCCTTGACCCATGTGGAGCTGGCCCATGCGCAGTGCTGATGCGCGCAAGGAGTGCCTGTGCTACACAGGGGTGTCCCCCGCGTAGGGGAGCCCCACGCGCAAGGAGTGCACCTATAAGGAGAGCCGCCCAGCGCGAAGGAGGGAGCATCCTGCCGAGGAATGGCGCCGCCCACACTTCCCGTGCTGCTGACGACAACAGAAGCGGACAAAGAAACAAGAGGCAGCAAAAAGACACAGAAAACAGACAACCGGGGGAGGGGAGGGGAATTAAAGAAATAAAAATAAATCTTTAAAAAAAAAAAACAAAAAACAGTAAACCTATTTTTCTCCAGATATTCATTGACTATTCTCACAGTGGGAATAAGGTATAGTACTTTCATGGGAATGGTATATATTAGATGTTTTTCCATGAGTTCATGTCATCTCCTAAATCCCTCAATACGGTTTGGCTAATTTACTCAGGTTCCTTTTAGAAATATCCAGTATTGCATGAAGGTCTAGAAAAGTTCCTTCTTGCTAACAAATAGCATAATTTTATATTTTACAAAATCCTCTTCTGATGTATTATCTCATATAATTTTCAAAATATCAAGTTAGTCTAGGAACATCATTCTCACATTTCCTAAGAGGGATTTGAGACTCAGAGAGATTAAGAGACTTCTCATATTCCACCATGAAGTAATTGACAGCATTTTGACTGATTCTAAACCCCATGCTGATTATATTATATAGGAATTTGTTATCCAAATGCCATTTGAGAATTCCCATCTACTTAAATTATAAGAATCATACATATCGTGTAACTCTGAGTTGAGAATTGGTAAATAATTGAAACGCTATGTCATATTATATCCTAACTCATAATTTTCAAGATGTCATATTTAAATTGGTCTTCTAGGAACTAAAGTACTAAAGGTGTACCATAGTCCAGAGAGCTCTGGTGTCACATCACATGAGTTGGTGTCTTGATTCCATCACTTATTATCTATGTAACCTCTCTGTGTTTCAGTTTTCTGATTTATAAAGTAAGAATAATAACTGTGTCTGTATCATGGGGCTCTTGGTAGATTCGATTGAAATAACTAAATGCTTACAACAGTTCCTGGCATAATAGGAAATTCTCAAAACTAACTGCTATTATTATGTTTTCCTTAAATTGGGTATTCAGATAGAAAATTAATGTCCCTTATTATAAAAAAATTCAATGCTTTGATTTATCTATAAAAAAGGTGGTAAAATTACCAAGGACAATGTCATATTATGAACCCTCAATGCAATAAGATTTGTTTGAACCTGTGGAAAACATGTGTCCTTGTTCAAATAACTTATATTTGAAACTGTCATACTACTTACATTAAAAACACACATAATGATTTTAGTATTTCACACTAGTACTTATTTTTCATGAAGCAATGTTTTAAATAAAATTGCTAGGAAATGTCCTTCTATGAAATACATTATCTATTGTGCTTTTCTAAGTAATATAACTGGGAATTTATGGCAGTGCTTAAGAAAAAATATAAAAATGAAGGTGATTATGGGATTTCTGAAATTAGCCTCATGTTATTTCCTGATTCAAGATGTGATCTTAGAGATAATGAAATTTTTATCTCAAGGGGAGAAAAGTCCTCCTTTTAAAATAACAATTTACATTTAAATAAAATGCAATTATTAGTGTCATTCACTATTTACCAAAGGATATACTGAAAGAGAAATTCAATCAGCAAAAGAGGATTTAAAGGATTTCCTGGCATGAGATTCCTTTGGAATGCTTAGGACTTCTTTTTCGTAACCTTACAAAATCACTATAAATTAGTGTTAAGTTTTACGGCATCAGGTCTTTATTAAGTTAAAATTATTTAAGGTTAAGCCTCAATCAACACAGATTTCTTATCATTAAATTCTAGTATGTGTCCAGACTTATACTTTAAATTAGTTAAAGCAGACTTAGATAATAATATATTGAATTCATAACATTAAGAATTAAAAAAAAAGAATTTCATAAAGGGCATTGCATGTCACAATAAAGTGACTAAGACCTTTGCTGAAGTGCATTATTGTTAACTCTGTTTATAATGGCAAAATATGTAGCAATTCCCATCAGAACTCCACATTGCCAACAGAAAAGTGGGCCTAGTTTGATGAACAATTTACTAAATTGAATTTATTAAATTCATTAATCCAATCCATGGACCTTTACTGAGTGCTTCCTATCAAATCTCCTATCAGTATCTAAGCAGGGCTTAGACATTGGCAATATGAAGATTAATCAGACAGTTGCTGCCCTAAGTGAGCTCAGGACAAAAGTAGTATAAAATACAAAGATAACTATCGAGACTTAAGCCAAGACATTACCGTGAATTTGTACTGAAAGTATAGCATTAAATGATTAAAACAAATAATTTTTAGTTAGGATAAAAATCACAGTAAATATATTTGTATACCAGAAATTAAAAGGAAAAACATAGTAGGGAGGGAGCACTAAAATCAAGGGCAGACTGGACTCAAGGATCAAAAGTTGGCAAAGACAGTTTGAGTTTTGCTCCTCTTAACCCCCAGACTCAAAGTCTTCCCAATTATAATGGGAAGTTGGAGCAAAGCTCATGGTATGAACCCTAGGGCTTGGGCTATAGCTTTTAAATCCCACAAAGCTAGATAGAAGAAATATGGTTTTAATTTTTTTTTTTTAGGTGTGCAGGTGTGTCTCTGGGAAAACAGTGTGAAACAAATCTTTAAAATTAAAAACCCAGTAGCAGAGGAAGTTTCAATCAGACAGTATCACAAAGAGAACTAGTGATCTGAGTGATAGCACTGAGGAATTCATGGAAAATGCAGCTTTGAGATATAAATATGCACAATATGCAAGAAAAATTAGAAGGTATGGATGAAAGATTAAGAAGTTTACCATGTGTATCATAGGAGTCCCACAAAGAGAAAACAGTAAGAAAAGTAAATGTCAGAAAAGATAAAAGCTAAAAATTTTGTAGAATCAAAGAGTCACATGATTCTTCAAGTTGAAAGCCTAGACTGAGGGCCAAATGGGATAAGTAAACACAATCCTTAACTTGTCACCTCATGGAAAAACCAAAGAAGTTAATAGTAAAAGTCATAAAAACTACCAGAAAACAGATTCCTTACATGGGGAAAAATAGATTGCCAGCATTCTTCTTAAGAGTAAAAAGAGACTATAGTGAAATAGAGTAATAGTGTAAAAGTTTTGTATCACATTAACTGCCAGTCTAGAATTTTATGTCACTAATCTCTATCTCAACAGTGAAGGCAAAATAGAAGCATTCCAAAATATTCAAAATCTAAGAGAGTTTACAATAAAAAAATGTTTAAGTATGTTTTCAGCAAGAAGACTAAATGGAGAGAGAAAGTATAGTGGTCAAGAGGTCTTTAAAATCATTGTAAATACAATTCAATACTGACTTTACATAAGTCTATATTTTTAAAAAAATCTAAAACAGCTTAAAGCAGAAGAAACTTTAGGAGTATCACCTAAACCTGAGTATATGATTATGTAAACCCATAAGTCCCACTCCACAGTATATTTTCATCAAAGGCCTATCCTAACTCAAAGAAGGAAATAGAACAAATTTGGAAATGACCATGAAAGTCTTAAGTTGGAAATGTTCATCAACAATAGAATAAATAAACAAGCTGTCATGATCTGATACAATGGAATAACACAAAACAATGCAAATGAATGAACCACCACTCCTAGGTCAATATAGGTTATTCTCACAAATACAATGTTGAGTGGATGAAGATAGAAAGAAATACATAATGATTTCACTTACATAAAGTACACAGCAAATTTTATTCTGTGAATGGAGAAGGGATAATGAATGGAAGGGAACACAACGGCAGTTTCTAGGGAGCTTGTAGTGTTCTGTTTCTTAATCTGGGTGCTGGTTACATATGTTTATGTTTAAAATTTAATGCTCAATGTTAAAAGAAAAAATATTTCATAATTATACAGTTAGTAGGAAAAAAGAGGAAGCTAATGAAAATCATGCAAAGAAAATAGGAAATTATATCAAAACAACCATAAAAGGCATACAAAACAGAAAACCAAAATAAACAATAGAAATCAGTCTAAATATTTTTAATAATCATAAAAATATAAATGGATTGTTTCCTAATAAAATACCAAAATTATTAATTTGATTGAAAATAATGTCTGCTATACTGAGAAATAACTAAAAAAAGGACAGAAAACTAAAACATAAATATGCACTAGGAAAATACTAAAGTTGTGTCAAAACACTATTATCAGCCAAAATGGAATTTAAGGAGGGAAAGAACAATAGGGATGTCTTTTTAAAAAGCACAAGAATATAACATTCAATATTTTGTAGACACCTTTTAAATTGATAAAAACAAACTGAAGAAGAATTAGATAAGTTCACAATCATCATGGGATATTTCAATGCATTGCTATCAGGAATCGACAGTTCAAATACACTAAAGTTTTAAGAAGGATATAGAAGATTTGAACAAATCATCTCTAAGCCTTGATTAATATCTCTTCATCAAAGAGATCTATATCTCACTTTAAATACATATGGACGTTTTTGAAAATTGACTACATACTACATAATAAAGGGAGAGCGTCTTATCTAATTTCAAAGCACCAGTAGATAAACTACATTATCTCACCACAATATGATCAAATTAGTATTAGCAATAAAAAATACAGAAAAATGTGTTTGAAAACAAAGAAACTTAAATATCTAATGGATTAAAGAGGAGCTCATTATGGAAAGTAAGAAATAGACTTAAAAGACAATGTGAATGCCTTTAATAACCTGTGGAATGCATCTAAGTAATAAATGTGAAAGTTATGTTGTTAAGCTCATTGATTTAAATTGAAGAAAATGTAAAAAGTGTTATTTAAGCATTTGTCCCTACAAGCTAGGTAAATGATAGAGATAACCTGGAAAAAGTAGAAGAAAGAAAAAAATAGAATAGTGAAGTGATTAATAGAAAAACAAAAAGTTGGAGCTTTCAAAGCTGGTTATTTAAAAAATTATGTTAAACATTTTTACAAGAATGAATAAGATTAAAAAAAACAGCACAGGTTATATTTAAGTGAGAAGGGGAATCAAGCTGTAAATAGAATAAAGCATAAAATATCATTAATAAGAATACTAAAAATTAAAATTAAGCAAATATATTTTAAAACTTAAATAGATTGGGCAAGTTCCATGAAATGAGATATCATTCCTAAAATCAACTCCAGTAAAACAGAAAACCTGAGTAAGCTGGCCAATGTTTAAGAAATTGAATTGGTAGTAGTCAAACATTAGTCAAACATTGATTCATCTTTCCACCTTTCCTTCTGGCAAAACCTAGATGCTTTTTACAATTAAATTCAAGGAAAAAATGATTACCATTTTTACAACTTATTTAAAGACTAAAGATATAAAGCTACATGACTAAATTTTTTAATATAACTTTAACACCAGACCAGTCAAGAGCAATATAAGAAATGAAATTTATAGGCCAATCGCACACATAAATATATATACAATATTGATGTCCTAAAAATAATATAAAATCTGATCTTGCATAACATTTTAAATGACATGTCATGACCATGTAAGATTATTATTCTTATAAATGGTTATAGTTATTAAAAGTCTGGTAACTCCAGAATTTCCATATAGGAGAAGAGTAGGGCTTTAAGTTTCTTAAATCCTTTTGCGTAACTCTTAACATAAGATTGAAAAACTTTCAATTAATTGTCTATATAAAAATGGGTGAGAGGTAGTCATTGATAAGATTATGAAGGATTAAAGCTCAGCCAAGTACTTTCTGGCATAACAACTTTTTTTTAAGTCAATTCATCTTTCTGAGATTGCAACACCAGTTCTGTGCTAGATTAAGTAGCATGAAAAAAAATCAGTAGGAATAAATAAACATAGCATTTCTCTGGGATCAAACCACTTTACTGATACATAAAAGAAAAGGGAGTGGGTAACCTCATTGGCCGCAAAAGGGTCTTCCTGTTTTTGAGAACAATAACAAAATAAAAAAGAATGTCAATGTTATACATGAAAAAGGCCTACATGAAAGCATTCTTTTGTTAATAACTGATCATATTTTGATTTGAGAATCACATGTAATCTTCTGCTGTAAGAGATGGAGAGAAATTAGAGTGGTCTTAGAGAAAAAAATGTAGCAAATGTACCATACCAATGCAAGATGTTAAAATAATAGGGTGGTATATGGGAATCCTGTATTTTATGCCTGATTGTTTTGTGAATGCACTTCTCTAATAAATAAAAATGAAAGACTTGGAACCATCAGGGTTCATTTCAACTGTTCTTTTGAACTCATTTTTGTCATATTCATATCTCATTTGTCCTGAAGTTCTTATGAATTTTAAAATCCATTTTTAACTAAATTGCCTCAATAGGGAATCTTTGTTTTGAAAATACTTACACATTTAAATATTTTAATAATCCTCCTGTTTCAACAATACCAACAACAAAAGAGTGGAACAAATTTAGGAAGAAACTGAATTAAAAGTTTCTCTCTAATGAAAATGTAGCTTGGAAGAAAGGAGTAGACTGGTTATTCAAACAGCAGGACATAACTGAACATTTAATGCACAGGAACCATCTTTCCACTTTCTTTTCTATAGCTTCCCTTTTCATATTTTAAATGTCTGCTCTGGCAGATAAAGTAGTATTTATTGTTGATTGTGGGTATCTGGACCTGGAAAATCAGACATAAATCTCTGAGGAATTCCTTGTGTTCTGTTATGAATCAGCAATCTCAGTTATGGGATACCAGGAACTAACATTTATTTCTAACTTTCCTGATAATAGAGTATATAACTGTTTAATATCTTAAGAAAATATGAAGACTCCTGAGATTATGTTTTTAAATCATACATTGGTGATATTAAGATGTCAGAAGATGCCTTTTCAAATTCTATAGCTTGAACTAGTAGATAAATAATGGTCAATACCATTTTACTATTTATTTTTAAAAAGTGACAAAATATTAAAAGAGCTAATTCCTAGTTATATCTAAACAATGTGAGTAAGTGTATTTAGAGAAGATTGAGAAGGATATTTGAAATTATGGCAATTGTCTAGCAACATAAGGTATTTTTTTCTTTTTTTATTTAATCTGGAAACTAACTTTAAGCCTTTCCTCTAGAGCAGGGCTTCTCAAACTTTAATGAGATAGAGATCTTTTTAACATTCAGAATATGATTCAGTAATTCTGGGGTGGGACATGAGATTCTGAATGTCCAACAAGCCTCATGAGTTGCTGCTGGTTCCTAACTTGTAGGCTAATAGCAAGGATGGAGGGTGCAGGTTTTCATGGAAGCTCCATGGATGAGCCTCAAGGGTTGTGTGAACTATATGAAATTGTGTGCAGAGTGTATGTGTGGTGAACATACATGTTTGGTTATGTGTGTACATTTTCAGGGAAGAGTACCTGTATGTTTTATCACATTTTCAAGTGGTGTGTGATCTACCATCCTGAAGTATTGATTAGCATTTCCTAGGCATGTAACTTGTGATGCTATTTCCATGAGATAATTACTGAAAAATGTGGTCAAATAAGTGTGGGAAACTATATACTCTATATCTCTTTTGGATATTTAAGAGAATTATGAATATGTTAAAAACTTAGAGTTAGTATACCTAATTAACTTTCTTTAACCTAAGCTTTAACCTAAGCTTTTCCTGAACTATTAGCAATGGAATTCTTTCTATCAAGTTTTACCAAATAACATTTCATGAACAGTGAAATGAAGATTCTGGTTTATATTACCAAAAGATTAGCATTTGGATTTCTGATTTCCCTTCTGTCACTTTTTGCCCTTGTTATGAGTGACACACATTTGTTTGGGTGATCTATCTAAAGTTGTGTCCTATTACGGGACATTGTAGATCCCCCCAGGGCCCACTGGATGGAACATGGGAGAGTGTGGGCTATGATGTGGACCATTGACTAGGGGTGCAGTGATGCTCAGAGATGTACTTACCAGGTGCAATGGATGTGTCACAATGATGGGAGAGAGTGTTGCTGTGGGGGGAGTTGGGGGTGGGGGCGGGGGGGTTGAATGGGACCTCATATTTTTTGAAGGTAACTTTAAAAAAAAAATAATTAAAAAAAATAATAATAAAGTTGTGTCCTCTCAATTCCTTAGCTTCCTCAGTTCCAGTGATGTTTTTCTACATCATTGTAGCCCCCATTCCCTGGTTGGCCTATCAGTACTTAGGATGGTCTCAGCTAAAGCTTGAGGTTCAGAGCTGGAACCCCATTATGGGGTTACACATGTTCAAGATAAGGGTCTGGGGCCAAGGCATGGAAGTCTTGCTTGTGAGAACTAGGGTCTTCCAATAGAGTGGGGCTAGCATACTTTGACTTGGTCCTGAGTTATAAAAATAACTGAATAAGGGCTCCTTAGATTTCCCTAGAGGTAGTCGTGGGTAAGTTTTTAAAGTTCATTGCAAATGTAGGAGGGAGGACAGTGGTCCTATGGATGGATAAAAACTTTGTGTGAAGACCAGGTCTGGGATCTTGACTCCACCTGAAAGACAATTATTTTCACCAAGGTTTTTCTCAAAGTCAAGACTTATTATTTTATCTTTATGATCTGATTCTTTAGCCAGTGCCATCCCTAAATGTAAGTTACTTGCTTATGTCTTCCCTCAATAGTCTTACTGCAGCACTTTGTAATTAGGGCATGAATTTTATGAAGTCTTTTAAAAATATGTGTGTATTATCTGTAAAACTGTTGCCTATTTTCAGCACAGATTACCTAATCAGAGAGCAAGCCAGGCCACTGAAGAAATAGAAAACAGCTGGGTAGGGAGAGAGACCTATCACATAAAGGTCTGGGGCATTCAGTGCTTCCTGAGTATAGATAATTCCAAGGTAATATCAGGACACCCTGAAAGGGCTTATGTAGGGAAATAAAGAGCAGCAGAAGTTTCCTCATTGTACCTTTCTAATTTTGTACAGTCTCTTCATTTTAGATTTTGCATTTTTAAGTTTTAGTATGACCTAAACATTATAATTTTTTTAAAAGAAAAACATCTTGCGACTTGTTTTGCTCTTTTGCACTTAAAACAATCGTCTCTTTAGTGAATCCAATTAGAAGATTGTGGTCTATTATGTGACTATGGCTTCCCTAAAATCAAAGTATATTGTTTTACTTCTGGATTTCCCAAATCAAATTCTACAATATCAAACTTGCTAATATATTTCATATCTATTGTTCTGCACCAACATGCTTGGTTATATGTATTAGGGGATTAGCTTACCTATTCTTTTTCCTCATAGGAACTATGGAAACAAGAAGTAACCCATGTCCATTCCTAGCCCTTTTGTGTATCTCTTAATATAATTAAGAAATTCTGTGCAGAATTTAGACTAAAGTAGATGAATTAAGGTGAGGTGAAACTTCAAGAAGCATATTATATGTCCTAAAGCATGAAGTAAAGGTATGGCCACATGAGTTCTCAAATTCAGAAAATTTCCAGTTGACCCTTTGTCATTACTCAGACTTTCCCAGAGAATTACCGTTAGAAGACACCCTCATTAATCTTGTTTCTAGGGATAAAATTAACTACTTGGTATATAAGAGACACCTAGAATTTCCAGAAAATATCAATAAAAGTAAACTTGATGCAATCATAATTGGGCTGATGGAATGACTCCAGAAATTTCTTAGTTCCATTTTAGAATAATGTGGACTTTGGTAAAAGAGAAATGCCAATGAATTCTGAGGTTGTTTTATATACTCTGTCTCCATTAAGGGGTCTGGAATCTTTGGGCAGTGTTTGTTCTTCTGAAGTGTTAAGAGAATGAGAGATGTGTGCTCATGGTCTGCTCAATATACATAAGGAGTAACAGGTAGTTCTCTTTGAATATACCCTTCCTGTGAATTATACATTTCTTTTCAGCTGTTGTTTTAAAATGCTTTATGTACTCATGAGACATTGTCATTACAGACAACATTTTAGTATGAATTTCTTTGATCCAAATATTGATTGCCAAGGCAATTTTCACTGAGGATTAAGAGTATTATTGAAAGAATAAGTGGGAAGTGGGAAGAATATTTGTATATCAAGAATACCTTTATAGCAGACCTAGGAGGGGTACTTTGAATAATTTGAGAACAATTAAAATTTGGCATTTAAAAGAAGGGACATTAAAAAGGGGGACAAAGAGAGAAGATATTGTAGAGAAACTTTATCAACTTTAAAGTTCTTCCTTGACCCTGTGTACCAATAAAAATTATCCAAATGCACCCCCTGTAGGGTAGAGTTTCTAATTTATGCCTGAAAGATGAAACATGGTTTATCAGGTAAAAGAGATGGCTGAATGAACTAGAAATGTACATTTAGGGGAGAAAAAAAGACCACCATCTGAAAAGTGAAAAATTTTTACAAATGAAGAGTTAATTTAAAAAATTTTTCAAAATGTTAGAAAGGAATTGCAACACTTTTGAATATGTAAAAGTTTCTAGAGTTTTTTTTAGATTCAAATAAATATATGCCTGGTATCAAAGCCACAGTTAATTAAGGAAATAAGAGAGAGAAGGAATATTCAAATATTAGGAATGATCTAAAAAGCAGCAATGTTCAAAGAATGTAATTATTCTTACTATGATTGCTAAATACTATATCTAAAGCATACAATATTATATATAGTTAGGTCCATCTACTTGACATATGCATTAGTTGCTTTAAAAGCAAAATGGTTAAGTTGGTATAAACATCACTGGAATATGGTTTTTAGATATAGTTTGGGTAGTGTTGAGAGAAATAATAAAAATGATGAATTTACTCAGATCTTCCTTTCCTGTTTTCATTCTTTTAAGCACAGTTGTTTAAATTCCCTCTCTGGTCAGAACATATGCACTATTAAAGAAAGCATTCTGCTGAAAGCACTTGGGTGTTTTCCACTATCACATAAGCCTGTTAGGTCGTGTTTGATATTCTTGGGGAGTCAGACCATGGGCATTTATTAATATCAGAGGAGGCCCTCTAAGGAGAAAAACTCATAGTTGTTTAATAAAACAGAGTACTTTAACGAGTTCTAGATAAAAAAAATACTTTGAAAGAAAATTTTATTCAGAAAGCTTTTAAAGCTCAAGGCAAAACATATTAACACAATCAACTTTTGCTATGAGGAAAATGTATGAGCATTTGAATGGGTTGTCATGTAAAATTTATCTATATCACTATTCAAAATGTACTTATACTAAAGTAGTCACATCAAATGGTTTAGTGCAAAATGTCTTGAGTGAGACTTTCTGTATACAATCCTAGCTCTATCACATATTAATGTATATCTGAAACTTGGGCATATTACTTGATTACTGTTTGCCTGTTTCCTAGATAAAAATGAGGATAATAATAGTAATTCTTTCTTTGTATTCTATGGAAGAATAAATGGCATGATGACACATGAGCAATACCTTATATTTATACAAATATTCAATATTAGCTGATTATTGTAACTAGAATGCCATTTCTTCATATAGTTTCAGGATTAAATCTCTGGCAAAGGATACAGCAAGCAAATTCACAGAAATTTTGAATTTTTTTCCCTGGAAGATTGGAACCCAAACAACAACAAAGCTTATGTAACAAATATAGGAATAGTGGACAGGAAAATCCCCTTCAATATATATAAAAATCTTAAAATATTTCATATTTCATTCCTATTTCTTATCATGATGAAAAGAGTTCCTGAAACTGTAGAAAGGAAAGAACGATGGGCTCAGTGATCACTTCCCCATCACACCAACAGGTTATAAGTTCTGCCTATTCTAAATGATGATTCAGAGTTAGAAGGTTGTGTGTAGTTGGAAAACATTCCCCTAAATGATTCTCTTGTGGCCTTAGCCTGTTTCCTACTGAGATTAACAACCACAAAATAGTATCTTCTTCCTGTTCTTCATGGCAGGATGGTGCTTAGATAAATGTCTCCTTCCACTAGTAAAAAAGAGTCAAGTTAAATGTATATTTGGGCAATCAAACCAGTCTGTAAAGAAGCTGCTTTCAATGTGGAACACTGACTGACATAGTCATAGTGGTAAATATAACAGGGAGAAAAAGATGTGAGGACTCCAACGAACACTGATATTCTGACCAAGAGAGTAGAAATGGAACAAATTAGAAAACTAGGAGGCTTGGTTTGAAGTCTGTTTAAAGGGACAGGTTGCCAAAACAAACATAATTTTACAAGCCAGGGCAGCAGAAGACAGAAGTGCAGGACAGCTAACCAAATTAAAGTATAATAATCTGCACACATGTGGAATGCAGAGAGAAAATAGCAAATGCAGATATTAGAGTTATCGAGAAAAAGGAGGCCGCTCCAGAAAAAAAAATTATGGAAATATTTATCTAGTTCTGAGTTAGAGAAATATATAGTATGCTTGTATCACTCATACAAAAAGAAAGAACACTGAACACAAATGGATGTAAATATCATTAGTGAGTAGTTCTGAGACACTTATGGCTGGAGAGATGTAGTACCTCCTTAATGAGGCAAAAAAAAACCACTAGGAAATTCTTGAAATTATATTAACTGTTTAAAGCTAATTGACTAATGAACAAAATCATTTAGAGCACATCCAATTAAATTGTTTCTCCTTAAATAATTCCTTTATTAGTTGAAATAATAACATGATTTTTGGAGTATTTAATGTGTGTCAGGTCAATCACTAATATAAATAACCTCATTTCACACCACAATCCTAGATTTTGATGTTGAAAATTCTATAAAAGTTGTTGATGAGGTCTAAGCCAAAGCCATGTATCAAGGAGTAAAACTGTGGTTATGTGACTCCAAAATGATGTTTTCATCACTATAAATATATTGAAATCCATTTAAAGAGACTCGTTGGTGTTTTATAATAATGATAAACCCAGGTTGGTCATACCATTGCAAAGGGTCCTTTAAACAATCTGCTTGCCTTTTTTTTTTTTTTTTTTTTTTTTTTTTTTTTTTTTAATTTTTTTATTTTTTATTGACTTTGTAATAATATTACATTAAAAATATATATGTGAGGTCCCATTCAACCCCACCCCCCCACCCCCCCTCTCCCCCCCCCAACAACACTCGTTCCCATCATCATGACACATCCATTGGATTTGGTAAGTACATCTTTGGGCACCTCTGCACCTCATATACATTGGTTCACATCATGGCCCATACTCTCCTCTATTCCATCATGTAGGCCCTGTGAGGATTTACAATGTCCGGTGATTATCTCTGAAGCACCATCCAGGGCAGCTCCATGTCCCGAAGACGCCTCCACCTCTCATCTGCTTGCCTTTTCTGTATCCCTTCCTACTTAGCTGGAAAAAAAAAAGGGGGGGGGGGCAGAGTTATGTTTTTACAACCCCACCAAACTCATCCTGGTCTTAGTGTCACACTTGTTTTCCCCACCACAGTTTGAAATGTTCTGCCTCTAGCTTTTTTTCATGGATCTAAACTTTCTTCTCTAACCATTTTAGATATGAGTATCTAAATACATTTTGATTGTTCCATTTTTAACACTTTGCAATATGGTGCTATTTTATATTTATTATTTAATTTATTATCTTTTTCTCCCAGTGGACTGTAAGCTCCAAGAGAGCCAAGACATTTTTAAAGTATTATTACTTTATTACTTTTACCTTACAGCAAGCAAAGTGCCCAGCACATAATAATAATCTTATAAATATGTGCTAAGTAAATGAATAAATGAAGCAGATTATACAGTATTTATCTTGCAAATAATGTTTCAGGCCTCTGTTAGTTTACATATATGTTAATCAAATATTATTTACAAAGTAATTAATGGAATAAAAATCTAAGCACAATGCATGCTAATATATAATTCTTATTCATTGCTACAACTTTTATTGGGCACTTTTTAATATGCCTGACACTCTCTTTGACATTGAAGATTCAGGAAATTAACAAAACACAGTTTTTGCCCTCAAGTTGCTCATAGTCTAATAGGGAGATACACAGTGGAGATATGAGTATCTAGAGGAGTAAACTTTATGTATCTGATCAATAGTTTTGATAATTGAAAATGCATAGTTAAATTTAGTAATGCCTCTTTATTATCATAAGCCTCTAGTGTTCATGATTACCTTCTTGTGTTCCCCTGAATTATCAGAAACATAAAATATAATATGAAATAATAATACCCATTACATTTATTAAATCAATTTTATCTGGTACTTCACATTCATGTGATATGAAACCAGTTATTTTTCTATTTAGCACATTTTAATTTGTCTCTTCAAATGTATTTCCAGACTAAGTAGACAAAGAATAAGTACATTGAGTGTTGAGGGTATTACATTCACTTCTGGGATTAGTAAATAAGTGGATGATGATGATTTTTTAAAAATAGGTAAGAGAAGGGATATGTTGGACTATTCTATTTACCCTAGACAAAAGGGAAGGGAATAATTTAGGGATAGGACCAACTTACAGATAGAAAATAATAAAAGCAATAGATAATATTTGCATTCTTATTAGATGCCAGGCATGGTGATTTAAATGTGTGTTTTTATTTACCCCTTATAGTAGTCTAAAGACTATTAATTTTATTAACCTCATTTTATTAATGAGAAAACTAAGGTTTAGGGATATTAATTTATCCAAGTTATAGAACTAGTAAGTAGAGTAGTCAAAACAATAATTCAGAACTCTGACAATAAGCCCCTTCCCCCTCCCCCCCCATTCATGTGCCCTTTGCTGCCTCTCTGTAACCTATTGTTGCTCTTTGCTCTGAAATACATTACGGTCTTTTCAGAATGGTGATAGTCCTTGATTTCTGTTCCAGAATACTCCTGGAAGCTGTCAGACAGTAGGTAGCAGTCTTCTTTTCCATGTCTTGGGTTAGTCTATGGATAGGGTACACTTAATTACAATAGTAAGAAATGTTCACACACAGGGTAGTCAAAGAGTGTCTTCAGTTTGTACAAAACTATTGGAACTGAAAATAAGCATTGAGTTTTTAAATCTGCAATAAAATAAAATCTGTAAATCTAAGCATCTATCTATTGAAACACTTGGAAAATGAAATGAGTCAACTCAAAGAGCAGAAAGAATGAAAAGATTCCCTAGTGAGAGGAATCCATTAAACCCAGTAGAAAAGGGATCATATTATCAGAGATTTTGATACCCAGATTACTTATAGTCAAGGGTATGCAACTACAACAATGGGCATAGGAGAGGGGTGGGCAGTAGAGCTGCTGATTAGAAAACAATATTGCTCTCTGTATTACTCAGCCAAAGGGATGTCAATGCAAAATACCAGAAATCGGTTGTTTTTTATATACGGTATTTATTTGGTGTAGAGGTTTACAGTTATCAGGCCATAAAGCATAAATTACTTCCCTTACCAAAGTCTTTTGCCATGTGTTGGAGCAAGATGGCTACCGACATCTGCCAGGGTTCAGGCTTCCTGGGTTTCTCTCTTCCCAGAGTTCATTTCTCTCCAGCCTCAGCTCCTCTGGTTTCTCCACAAGGTCAGCTGTAGACTACAAGGCTTTCTAGCCTTTGCCTCTCTCCATAAGTCCAGCTGTAGACTGTCAGGAAACTGGCTCTGTCTCTTTCTCCAGGGCTTCTGCCATGTCTAAGGAGTCAAGTTGTCTTTATTCCTCTGTGTTCTTCTCCTGTGTGCTCATTTCCTGGGATGCAGCTCAAAAATCCAGCATCAAAAACTCCAGCTCTGTCCTTTGCCATGTCTTTTGCCTGTGAGTCCCCACCCACCAAGGGGAAGGGACTCAACACCCTTCTGAGGTAGCCCAATCAAAGTCCTAATCATAATTTAATCACATCCAGGGGCAGACCAGTTTACAAACATAATCCAATATTTCTTTTTGGAATTCATCAATAATATCAAACTCCTACACTCTTTCTCTCAGACATGCCAGCATTGATGGCTTAGGGAGTTTAATGTATGTGTATTGATTTCAATCTTCATTAGGCCCCTTGGTGAATAACCCTTATATAGGACACAACCTGCAAAGTTATCCATTGAGGCTTTGGTGGACTAATAACTTGACAGAGTATTTAAGCCTCAGTTATATAGAGAATAAATAATAATTAATAATATTAATATTAATAATTACCTAATCATCTAACAGAATACTTTTTGCCTTGGCTGCCCAGAAGTCATACCAACAAATCTGAAGCATACAGACAAAACAGAGTATCAATTCTGTTGAAACTTATGATTGGCTTATTTGTATTCTCCTTTTCTATGTTTCATATTTTCTTTATAAACATGTTTTCACCTTTATATATATTAAATCTAATAGGGTAACAAAATATTTATATACATATATATCTCTGTGTATACATCTATGTGTATATCTTCAGGATTCAATTATTTTTAGAGCCATTGTAAATTACTATTTAGAGTTAATGTTCAAATTTTCCTGCTTTAATGAAGGGATAATTTAATACAGGGATAATTATAAACAAGTGTTATAAACTTAGATGGGCTAGAGGAGCATACGCTCTTTCTTGGCACCTGGTAGTCATTTATAAACAAGATCACATGATTATTAACCCTTGAAAGGCTGGGCATATACACCATATAAATTAATTGTGGAGAAAGCAGTTCCATTAAAAGATGACTAGAGTAAATTTTTCACATATGACTGTGTTCACTGAAAGTGTGATAAAGTTTTGGCTCATACAGCAATTTTCTTCAGATGACAACATAGTCCATGATATAGCAAAATAAAGTAAGAAGAAATTCTACACTTTTGGCTTGAAATTTCCTGATAAGAGGTGACATTTTGACAATGCCATGTCTAAAATTTGATGTGAATATTAAGTATGAGAAAAATAGCCCAATTCTTAGGTCCTTTAATGTAATTTTATAATATTGTATGATGACCTCACTTTTTCACACATGCAACACATGGCAAAATTATGATGGAAAATGGGGTACCATATGTTTGAATTTTTTCACTTTTGACTGTCAAAGTCAAGCCATGTGTTTATCCTTTGGGTTATAATATTTTAAAACTTCTGTGATTTTTGTTTTAAACTGACATTTGTTCTAAGTGATCTGTTTCTTTAAAAAAATATTGAGAACTCACTAGTAGATACAAAGGAAACCAGATGCAGGCAAGGAAAATAAATCAAAGCCACGGATACACAGCATTGAGAAAAACGTCAGGGCCAATTTTAACTCAGGTGTGTGATTGGTATGGATAGCGCTTTAAGAAAATAAAGCATATGCAAACTTTCTGAAATTGGATGAGGAAAGCACAGGTAATTATAGTCTCCCAAATTATTATTTTACAGCTAACCATAAGCAACAAGGTAGAGCACTAACCTTAAAAATAGACAGTGAAATAAGGACCACAGATACAGGGAAAATTACTTTTTGCAGCTCAATAAACATGTTTGGAAAAGGAAATAAAATGGAAAAGGCAACAAAATGAAAATTAAAGGAAAGTGAAATCAGACCAGATGTTGTGAATCTGTTTTTCATGCAGAGATGCTTAAATGCAAGGAACGGCCTTCCAGGCAAGGTTGCTGAGATAATAACATTGAATTTGTTCAAGATGGCTTGATTAGATGGTCTGACAGTAGAGGTTGAGAAGTAAAAGGAGAATAAGACACGTAGGTCAGTTGGGCTTTTGGCATTTTTAAAAAGATTTCTCATATCTATATTAAGGATCTTCAGCAAAGATTAATTTCTCTGCTTTTATTTAGCCTTAACATAAAAAGCACATTTTGTTTCAATTTCTTATTAATGTTTTTACGGTTTACTGCTCATTACTCTCAGCTGGTTTTGCTGTCATGTTACTTTTTTTACTGACTTTATTATCATTTCCTTTATTATAAAATGTCCACTGACTTCCCCTACCATGAGCCATAGTATGTAGACATCCCTTTTATGTGCTACTCTCATTCATCATATTTAAGTCTCAGCAAAATTTATTTGCACTCAAATACCTTGTAGATTGTTTGCACTGTCCCTAATAAGCATTATAATTGTTGGCCATAAGACTAGTATTTACACCACTTTTCAATTTGGAAGTTTCTGTGTGAGACAAAAAATGTTCTCAAGCAAAGAATTAGGAAATAAAGGAAATGAACTATTATTGTTTTTTAGTTTTAAATAGGAAGTTTAAATAATTGCATGTCTCTGTTTTCCTAAATCTAACCTAAACCTAAGGTGCCCATACAGCAAGGCCTTGAAATGTATTTTACAAGTCATGAAAAATAAATTAGAAACAAAGTATACAAAGAAAAAAATAGCATGTAAACAATAAATAAACCACCTAATAAGACAATATTTATGAATTGGTAAGGTAACATAAAACTCTTACATTAAAATACTTTTTCAGAATTTTTTCAGTTTTTATGCAAGTATTACTGTGCCAAAGACTCCCACAGTAAGTCATTTACTTGTCCTCCAACTCTAAATATTTTACATATCAGTGACTGTTGAACATATGCCTATTATATTGATGAGAAAGCAAAGTATGTAATTGGAAAAGAAAATGGTCCAACATCTCTTACCCATGTCTTTTATGGCACTCATCAGTTCCTCGAAGTTGATTATTCATTTGATTATTTCTGTCATTTGGCTCTGAGTTATTTTAAAGCAAAGAGAATGAAGTAAAGTATGTATCTTGTAGTCTCCATTTCCTGGCACAATGTCTAATGTAGGAACTCTGTTAATATTTATTTGATATTCATTTAATGACTAAATGAAATTATATCACTTTACAATTACTACCATTTCTTAGAGAAAGGGAGAGAAAGAGAGTGAAAGAGAGAGAAAGAGAGAGAGAAAGAAGCGGTGGAAAAACAATCTTGGGAGGGCTAAGAATGTTAAGGTTTATCTGGAGGGATCCATAGTATATTTACCTCAGCCATGTCATAAAATAGGAGTGGGCTTAGTTCCCTGAGTGTTATATATTAAGGCAATTGTTTATTACCAGTTATTATTTAAGGATTGAGTATAAGTTAGAAATATTCATCATTAAAATAGTACTATGTATGTTTTACTGCATACATTATAAATTGTGTGGAAAATATAGACATGGTTTCGAAAATATAAAAGTTAACAACAATGCCATTACCAATCAAAAACTGTTAAGAGTTTGAAAGTTTCATTCCAGGCATTTCCTTGTAGGGATATAATTATATAGTATGTTTAAATGAAAAGGTAATATTGTTATAGATATGATTTTTTTAACAAAGATATTATTTTAGTATATTTATAACCTGATTTTCACTTAAAATGATCTCATTAGCATCTTTTTTATGTGATTTAAATATTTTAAAGCTTTTTAATTGTTTCACTTGATTCATTACATTAAATAAAAGTATTATTTATGCTCACCAATGGTTAGCTTGCATCATAAAATAAACTCTTCGTTAGTCATGATTTCAATCAGTTTAAAATTATATAATGACATTTATTCATAAACCTATGCATGTGTAGGAGGGCACTTGGATTTAATAGAAAAGGAATTTATTTGAGATAATAACTTAGAAATCCTCATTTCTTGAGTTAACTCCGCCAATCCGTTGCATTGACTGAAGAGTGAAATCATATCCTCAAATCCAGTGATTTGTTGTAAAACCGTTACTGAATTACTTATAAATATTTCTGCATCTGTCACAGAACAACAAAAACACAAGTGTATTTTAGCTTTTAATTAGGTACCTCTTCCACAGAATCCCCATAAACTGGGTCCATTTGCAAGATGTAAATATATGTTACCAACTTCAGTTATTGCTTTCATGTTTTCATTGAGCTGAAAACTTTAATAATAATTCTCTTGAAATTTTACTCTATTACAACGTTTTATTGATGTCAATACTTTTTAAATAAAATTCAGTAAACTGCATTCTTAATTATTTCTGCCCAATTGCATCCTATTTATTAGGAAAAAAGTACATTTGTTTAAATATACTTTTAGTGTCCTTTCACTATATGATAAATTATTTTTGTTTAATAAGATTTTAGATCCCTTATATGTTTTCAGAGTTAAAATAGAAAATCAAATAAATAACAGTCTATAAATATAAAGAGTATTGAGGAAGAGAGAAGACAAAAGAAATAACCGAGGCTGGTGAAATTGGAATGTAGTGCAGAAGTTACAGGCTGAGTAGGAGCCACTAGAGTGTCTTCAAGGAAGCTTTATGGGAGCTACATGGGGAAACTTAATGGAAAGTTACACATTAAACACAAACTCTAGAAATCTGAGTTAAAATGGAATCTATTGAGCTTCCTAGAAGGATGCTCATATAAATTATATAAGGATGCTTATATATTTTAAAGTGTCTTTTACACATCACTTTTTATAGTCCTTATAATTTGCTGTTCAGCTACATCTAGGTTTGTAGGGTATTTCTATATTGTTTTAAAAAAATCTGTTTGGTCCAGAATATTTTGTCAATGATATTTATGTGGGAGATCTGAAGTCACACCTTGGGTTGCTTTTAATCTCATGGACTTCTTTGTCATATATGTGTCAATGTTAACTATGTAACTGTAAACTATCAATGTAAAATGTTAACTGCAGGTACCTTTAAACAATTTATTAGTCGGGCCAAGAAAGAGAGTTCATCTCATGGAGGGCAGTCTACTCTGACAATTTTTGTCTATCTGAGAGCAAAATCTAAGAGACATAAACGTCAACAAATCCACATTGTACCTGATTTTAAAATAAATTCATTGACTAGGAAAGTGAACTCTCGTAAGACATATATCCAATAATAGAGTTGTCCTTAGCCTTCTGTCAAATGATGAGATGCTGAGTTTTAGAAGGTAGTAGAACCAATTGAACAGCATACTTAATGTTCTGAAAAGAAAATGAAAGATAACGATAAGTAAAACTTACCAGGTTATAAACAAATTGCCTGTTCTTAACTTTATCTGTAGATTTGCCACTTTATGTATTTTATTCCTTGGGGTTTGTATCCTTTTATTTATCTCATATACCTGGAGGAAGTAATTTCAAATAGTGCCAGGATTTGCTTACCTCTGGGCCAAAAGCACAGAATTCGTAATTGGACACCCTAGTTCCTCTGTACTTTTTACCATAAAAAAGAATAGCACCCAAATGAATACGAACTGTTTTTTACAAGAATATCCAGCAACAGACATTAGCATCCAGTGTGCAAGAATTGAATGGTTTTATTGCATAATATGGGAGAATTGCCTTACAACTGTCTGTTCCTGCTGACAGTCCTGATGTTCAATCTGGTAATATCCTCAGAGCTATTTTATTTTAACCCTGTGCTTTGTTATTAGATGTTAATAGGTTCTTGGGTTATGGGAGAGGAAGCAATGGGACAATTAACATGAGAAAGTTCAGTCTAACAGGTGTCAGTGGAAGAAAGCACAGGCTGAGTGAGAATGACAAAGGTTTGTTTTACTTTTTCTTTTTGTTTAGTTTGTGAAGATAAAGTTGGCATAAAATGGAATTCCATAGATTTTTTGCAGCTTATGCCAGAATATCTAAGTAGCTGAGGTATTAAGCTTCATTTATTGATTACTTCTATGGCCATCTTCCCTGGTGAAATTTTCAGACTACTTAAGGTTCCAACTTCCAGCTATAATGGCTCCAAACAGAACCAGACTATTAATAGTACTAGCACACTGCCCATGTGAACCTTGCAGCATTAACATTATCCTCTGAAAATGCATAGGTGCTATCTCAAACCCAATTAAAATTAATGTGAAAACTTTTAATGCTTTCAGCTTATATACTTTAATATTATAAATGACCTTTTGCACCATTTTTTTAAAATTTAGAAATATTTCAAACCTACAAGGATTCCATCCCATTATACATTTGGAAAAGTTGAATGATATAATTATAGAATCACAGTATCTTAAAGACAGAATAGCCCTTAGCAATTGAAAGGACCTTAGCAAGTTAGAAATACCTTGGTTTTATCACTTTAACTTTGTGAATTTTGGAAAGATACTTATCCACTCAAAGTCTTAATGTATTTTTATAAGATTTATTTTTATTTATTTATCCCCTGCCACCTTGCCACTTGCTTGCTGTCTGTGCTCTGTGTCCATTCACTGCACAAAGAAAAAAAGAGAAAAAAATAGAACTATAAGAAATGGAAAGTTCAAGTTTTATCTTCAGAATTCATAAGAAGATTGTAAATCTGTGGAAAAGAAAAGAAATGGTTAAAGTATTTCGTGTTGTTTGTAACTAGCAGTGCTACTGTACAGGTATGACAGTGGTTTAAAGGGAAAGTCTAAGGTCATGTATATTACTAGAAGGAAAGCTAAAAAGTGTAACATTGTACTGTATATGACAGTAAAACCTCATGTAAAACATGAACATGAGTGATACTGGATATATAATAAATCCGTTTTTATAAAATATAAATACAAATATACTAGAGAGAAGGAAAAAGAATAGCAGCTATGTATGGCAGGAAAGCATAGAGAGATTGAGAGGTGATGAGTTTTGTTCATTTCTTTGTTTTTTGTTCATTATTATTACTATTGGAATAATGAAAGTGCTGTAAGAATGATTGAAGTGATGAATGCACAAATATGTGATTGCACTGAATACCACTGATTGTATACTTTGGATGGATTTATGCTTTATTGATATATACCAATAAAATTGATATGTTTAAATAAAAGGGAGAGAAGATGCAAATAAATAAAATCAGGAATGAAGAGAGGGTGATTATGATTGACCAGACAGAAATAAAAAGAATCGTAAGAGAATATTATGAGAATATGTATGCCAAAAATTTAGGCAACCTAAATGAAATGTACAGATTTATAGAAATGTACATTGACTCCACATGAAATACAGGAACTCAACAAATGAATCACAAGTAAAAGATTGAATCAGTCATCAAAAATCTTCCAACAAAGAAATATCCAGGACCAGAGGGCTTCACAGGTGAATTCTACCAAACATTTCAAGAAGACTCAATACCAATCCTGCTTAAACTAAGAAATTGCAGAGCACGGGAAATTACCCAACACATTTTACAAAGCGAGCATCACCCTAATACCAAAGCTAGATAAAGATGCTACAAGAAAAAATAATTCTAGACCAGTCTCTTTTATGAATATAGATGCAAAAATTCCTAAAAAAATATTTGCAAATTGAATCCAAAAGCATATTAAAATAATTATACACTATGATCAAATGGGTTTAATTCCTGGTAGGCAAGGGTGTTTCAACATAAGAAAATCAAATAACTTATAATGCACCACTTCAATAAACTGAAGAGGAAAAAACACATGATCATCTCAATTGATGCAGGAAAGGCATTTGACAAAATCCAACATCCTTTCTTTATAAAAACACTTCAAAAGATAGGTATAGTAAGAAAATTCCTCAACATAATAAAGGGCATATGTGAAAATTACACAGCAAACATCATACTCAATAGAGACAGATTGAAAGTTTTTCCCCTAAGATCAGGAAAAAGATAAGGATGCCCACTATGATCACTTTATTCAACATTGTGTATAAGTTCTAACTAGAGCAATTAGGCAAGAAAAGCAATAAAAGTGATCCAAATTGGAAAAGAGGAACAAAAATCTTACTATTCACAGATGACATGACCCTATGCTTAGAAAATCTTGAAATATCTACAACAAAGCTATTTGAGTTAATAAGCGAGTTCATCAAAGTGGGAGAATACAAGAGCAACATCCAAAAACCAGTAGTGTTTCCATATACTAGTAATGAGCAAGCTGGGGAGGACATCAAGGAAACATTTCCATTTACAATGGCAACAAGAGGACTCCAATATCTAAGAATTAATTTAAAAAGGAATGGAAATGATCTGTATTCAGAAAACTGCAAAGCATTGCTGTAAGAAATCAAAGAAGAGCTAAACAAATGGAAGGACGTTCTGTGTTCATGGATTGGAAGTTTGAACATCATGAAGATGTCACTTCTACCCAAA
Organism: Dasypus novemcinctus; assembly: GCF_030445035.2. Lineage (NCBI taxonomy): Eukaryota > Metazoa > Chordata > Mammalia > Cingulata > Dasypodidae > Dasypus > Dasypus novemcinctus. Next base: position 75,353,947 of record NC_080678.1, on the reverse strand, counting down.
TTAATTTAAAGATTCAATGCAATACTGATAAAAGTACAATAGCCTACATTACAGAAATAGGAAAATCAATCACCAAATTTAATTGGAAGGGAAAGGGGTCACAGATAGCCAAAAACTTCCTAAAAATGAAGAGCAAATTCAGAGGACTCACACTTCCTGACCTTGAAGTGTGTTAAAAAGCCACGGTGGTCAAAACAGCATGGTATTGGCATAAAGATAGACACACACATTGATCAAAGGAATTGAACTGAGAGTTTAGAAATTGACAGTCACTTCTATGGTCAACTGATTTTGATAAGGCTACCAAGTCCACTTTTCTGTGTATCTTCAACAAGTGGTTCTGGGAGAACTAGATACCCATAACCAAACAATGAAAGAAGACCCTTATCTCATTCTATATATATGAGTCAACTCAAAATGGATGAAATACCTAAACATAAAGCCAGGATCATGAAATTCCTAGAAGATAATGTAGGGAAACATCTAATAATACAAGACATTGTAGTAGGTAGGGGTCTCTTAAACCTTGTACCCAAAGCACAAGCAACAAATGAAAATAATAGATAAATGGTACTTCCTCAAAATTAAAACGTCTGCCCCTCAAAGGAGTTGTGAAGAGAGTAAAAAGGCAGCCAACTCAAAGGAAGAAAATGTTTGGAAATCACACATTCAACAAGGGCCTAATATCCATGATATAAAGAGATCCTACAACTCAACAATAAAAAGGCAAATGACCTTATTGAAAAATGGGCAAAAGACCTGAATAGACGTTTTTCTAAAGAAGAAATACAAATGGCAAAGAAACACATGAAAGAATGTTCAGTTTCACTGGCTATGAGGGAAATGTAAATCAAAGCTACAATGAGATACCATTTCACACCTACTAAAATGGCCACTATTAAAAAAACAAAACAAAATAGGAAACCACAAGTGTTGGTGAAGATGTGGAGTGATAGGAGTGCCTATTCACTGTTGGTGGAAATATTGGATGGTACAACTACTGTGGAAGTCTACTTGGCAGTTTCTAAGGAAATAAGATATAAATCTACCGTGTGACCCAGCAATGCCACTGCTAGGTACTGGCAGAACTGAGAGCAGTGACCCTAACATACATCTGCCTACTGATGTTCACAGCAACATTATTCACAATTGCCAAAAGATGCCGACCCATTTGCCTCTCAAGTGAAGAATGGATGAACAAAAAGGTATATACATACAATGGAATATTATTCAGGTGTAAGAAGAAATGAAGTTGTGAAGCATATGACAACATGAATGAACCTGAAGGACATTATGTTGAATGAAGCAAGCCAGACACAAAAGGACATATGTTGTATGATTTTGCTATAATGAACTAAATATATTGAGCAAACTCATGGAGTTAATACTTAGATTATAAATCACCAGAGAATAGAATATAGTTAGGGAGTGGAAAACTGAGGTTTAATCTGCAGAATTGGTAAAAAGTTGTTTGTAAATTAATAGAAAAGGTGAAAGCACATCAGAGGATTTATAATTAGTAGTGCTAACATGTGCATATGATAGTGCTTTTGTGTTTTTTTCTTTCTTTTTTGGAGTAATTAAATGCTCTAATATTGATTGAAGTGATGAATGCACAAATCTGTGATTATACCAAATGCGGTTGATTGTGTACTTCAGATAAATTATGTAATTTATGAACAAAAAAAATAATAGGGCGGGCTGGGGGAAAAATACACCAAATGTAGATATGGAAACTATAACTCATATTAATATTTTGATGATGTTCTTTCATAATTTGTTATTGGTGGTGGGGCGATGTATGGGAGCCCTGCATGATGTTATGCATGTTTATATTGTAAGTTCACACCTTTTACTATACACCTATTGTTTATGTATGTTCATGAATGAATTATATACTTCAATAAATTAACAAACAATCTATTAAAGCTCAAGCAAATAAGCCAGGTGACCAACCGAAGATATTTCTGTGTAAAACTAGGACAGTTCAGGAAAAATTGAATAAAATTTTATCTTAGTTATGTTCTTTGAGAAATTGAAGCACATTTAAATTCTTTTGAAATATAGACTCTGTAGGAAATATATCTTATTGACTATGTAGGAGTAAGCATTATTAATTTTCTTCAATCTTTAGAAGCAAAACATTGTTTACAAAAGGTCAAAAATGGATTGCACACTAATCATAGAATGTTTGAAGAAATCCTTTGTTTCTTGTTAAAAAACCGAAGGACTGAGAAATATGTAGTTTGTATGTTCCTTTTAGAATGAAGAACCAGATTGTCCCAAAATGATAAATATTTATCTTACAGCTTTTAGGAAAAGTTGAAAAAGAAATAAGGGACTATTTTGCCTAAATCACATTGCTTCTTCTTTTTTTTTTTTCAGTCATTAATAGCATAACAAGTTTCTCCACCACATTTAAAATTCTGCGGCAATTGCACAGGCCATTTTATTGAGAAACTAAAGGCCAGAATGTAAATTTTTGCCTTACAGGTTTTTATATTTTTCCTGGATAAAATCATATATTAAAAACTAGTAATTTCCAAGTCTATGCAGAAAGTATAGTCTAAGAATAATTGTCAAAAATTGAGTGCCTGACTTACACAAATTTAAAGTAGCATGTGTCAAAATTCATTCATTACTGAGAGACAATAAACAAAATGGTGAAACTTGTTTAAAAAGACTTGGATAAAGAAAGAATACTTCAATAAGATTTCTAATTTAGAAACCAAACTGGCAAATGCCCTAAAGAGCAATAAAACTACAACCTTTAGTTTTGTTTTCCACAAAAATCATTTGCATCATTACCAGATAATAGTTAATTTTCATTGTTATGTTACAAGAATCGTCTACATGTCTACCTTATTTTTTTAATTGAGCATCTACCTTTTCAGAGTTGTAAAATATCCTTATCAATATTAAACAGCAAGTCAAATAATAATACATATTCCTAGAGAATCAGACATTTGCCAGGTGGGCCTGATGCACAATGACCACCCAGGAGAACACTGAAAAAACAAGCAAAACTCCCTTTGTCTATCTCTAAGGTTTTGATCATCTTTGTTACTTCACAGAGGAAGTTGCTGAAAGAGTATACTTAAGACATATTGAAAGAAATATGAAGGCTTAAGTGACTTCCATTTTTTATTTTTATTTCTGTAAAATTGTGTGTATATAACGACTATAAGAATAGCTGATGAACTAGTTTGGGAGTTAGCAATCTTAGACTTTATTTTTCTTTTGATCATTATGAATGGTTGGTCAGTTATTAATAAATTCAAGCTGGGTAAAGCTCTGTGAAGAGTAAACAACTTCTAGTGCAGAGATATTAGGCAAATCCTTGAGATAAAGGCTAAGGAAACTATTCAAATGATGAAACAACTGTAATTTTGACTCTATTATGGAAAGAACAAAAGTGAACAAAAGGAAGTAGTTCTTTCTGGTTAGTATATTGTAAGCTCTTTGCAGACAGGAATTGTGCCTTATTTATTTTTTATATCAACTCTATTTTTTAACACATGGTTGGATTTAGGTTGGAGAGAGAAAAGAGAAGACAGGGTAAAGAAGTAGAAAAGGGTTGAGGAATTTTGTGACTTTTACACTTAGCTACTTACATGCTCTTTATTCTCACTTAGATCTTTCTGTAGGATATCTATTTATTTGGAAATTGATTATCATGATCAAATACTTGCCAAACAAATTTTGACAACTTTTATGCAGGTGTGTAAACAACAATTAAACAGTGCTTTTGCATAGTATTTGTTTTTTAGTTTTGTGATTTCAGTAAAAGGGAAAGACAAATTATTTCCAAACTGTTTTTATTTCTTGAACATTTGTGTCATTGTTTATATTATGAATTTTAAATTTACAGCTATAGATCCTGGTGTGCAAAAATGGAATGTTGTTTTCTTGTGATTAGCTTAAATCTCTGGGTTTATTATTTTAATCTTGCAAATTTAAGGAAACCCAATCGATTTTGGCTTGTAACTCTGCCTTTAGAATAAACAGTCAAGTATTCCTCCTCTCTTCTTTCTTTCTTCTCAGAATCTACATCTTTAGTATCCAGAAGAAACTGTTGGTGGTACATTATCCTCCACTTTATGGATTAGAACATAAACTCTCCCCCTTCAGTCTTTGCCATTGATATATTCAAATTACCGGCTTTGGAAATTAAAAGTAAACATTTTGCTTCTCAGCAAAGTCTATCTTTAGCAAATAAAATGTGCTTCTACTTTCTACCTATTCTCTGGATTACAGATTTGTAAAATTCTACTTTAGAAACTGAAGTTATAAATTGTTTGTTCTCACTGAATTTTGTTTGTTTTCTACCTTCCTTGAGGCAATAGGCTTGAGTTCAAATTCTATCTTTAATTGTGGAAAACATCAAAATTATGAAGACAACATAGAATTCTTTTTAAAAAATCCATTTAAATTCCATTTTTAAAAAAGAATTCTATGCTGCCTTCTTAATTTTGACGAAACTTGCTGTAGTGCTGAAGGTGCAGTTAGCCCAAGAAATTTGCTATAATGGAGTACCTTTTAGTTGGAGACCATTTCCTTTATTGTCCTGTCTATAACTGTTTTCCAACATAATAGTAACAACGTTTTCCATCTAATGATGGCTATAATATAATTAATAGAAATTGCCAATGGTTAAGCAATCCTCTTCTCTTAAGATAATGTACTTCAGGGTTTGTACTAAAACCAGAACATTCCATACCTACCCCAAATAAAATGTTAAATTGGCAGGCTGAAACTATGTGTCATTCTTCAGAACATATTTAATTCTAATTGTGGTTTTCTATAATGGCATATATATATATTTTCTCTTTTAAACCTCACTTTAAAAAATATGTAATTATTAAGTCCAATTACATCTACAGTTAAGAAAAAATACACTGGAGGCAAAGTTCCTAATGATGCTTTGCTGTGTCTAACAAGTTAAACCATTCTGTCAGGAAAGTCTTAAGAGAGATAGCAGTAGGAGGTATTAATACTAGGTATTTGGTGTTTAATTTCTTTTGTAGAGGGTTAAGAGCTGTATAACTAGTTGTAAAAAATTAAGCCATTCAAAAAGGCTATTATTATACATGTATATATAATTAACCCTATTAACATCTTGCATTGGTTAAACCATTTGTTACCACTGATGACAGCACATTTTTATGATTGTACTATTAAACTATATTCCATGGTTTAATTTAGGGTTCCATAGAATTTTAAAAATTTATTCTATTACCATTTACACAACCTAACATTTCTCCTTCTTAATCACATTCTGATATATATTTCAGTGCTGTTAATTACATTCACAATATTATGCTAACATCACCACCATTCATTACCAAAACATTTCCATCATTCCAAATAGGAACCCTGTATATTTTAATCTAAATTTCCATTCCCTATTCCCACCCAGAAGGCTATTTTAGCTACTTAAATATTCCTGAACTATGAATAGTAAAGAAATCATTATTAGGAAATTAATTTAATGTTTATATTATATATATGCTGGAGGTGCCCAACATTTTTATTTTCCTTTTTTTTCTTTTGGCACTCTTTGTTTAAAAAATTTCATGCAAATAATTGTTGCTAGCTTTTTCTGAAATGTTTAGGGTAATGCGAAAGTGTCAGAACAAGGGAAAATTTGCAAATCTTTCCTAATGTTTTGTGTTCTACTTAATCTTAGTAAGTTCAAAGATCATTTAGTCATTGTTTCCTACATCCTCAATATAGTTTCCTCAGATTGTCTGACTATATGCTTCTTGTCTCACTTATTTAATGTAGTATTTTTTCACATCATGTATATTCATATAAGATTCTTCTCTCCATATCTGACATTACCTATATAATTTGTCAACATGATTTACATAATGGCTTCTGATTGTGTTATTCTATCACAAGTTATAACCACACAACATTCTACAAGGCCATGCATAAGAGAATCAGAGCAATCGTTGCTATATTTGTATTCTCTGTTTTAAATAATAAAATTAATTCATGGGCATATATATCATCATTCTATAAAAGAGGTGAGAACTCATTCAATGTAAGTGATACTATGCATAATTTACCATACAAAATTTACTGGAAAAAAGTTTATGGTAACTATGATTTAATCTTTAATTAAATAGAAATTACAGAGTTTATTAGACAATTAATATTCAAAAATTAATATTTTCCCCTAAATATCTTTTCACTTTTTTAGGACTGAGCAAATATAGTTTCACATTCTGAAACTAAACCCCTTTAAGGAATGCAGATTACACATTCATTCTATGCATATATACTATGTCTGTTTAAAAAAATCTTAGATGCTTACTTGGAAAACAATGGCTTCTTAATGTGGCAATAAAGTGCACATCTGTGTACTTTAAAAAAACTGATGATTTTGGTGCCTTCCACATTTGAACTTGTACTTTAGTTCCAGGGAAAGCATAATGGTGATGATACACAAGTGCTTTCTGTTGAGATAAGATATTTTATAGGCCTTGATACATTCATAACTGAACACTGCAAATTAGTTTAAAACATCAGTGGATTTTAAATGAAAGTTTTCAGTATTTAACCTTTTCTAAGTAAATGACCTGAGCATCCTTGATATGGGTTAAACTGAGTTTCAGGCTACAGAAATGTGTCTCCCAAAGTTCATTACCCATTATTTATGAGTTAGGCAAAATAATTTATTGTTCCCAGGTGTGTTTCATAAGAAGACTTCATTCATTCATTCAACAAACATTCTTATGAGCCTAACAAGTGTCAAACATTGTACTAGGCACTATATCTGATACCTCAAGAAATAAGACAGTTTTTCTTGCTCTCAGATATACCTATAGCTTACTAGAGAGCTAGTGGCCTAAGTACATCATTACAAGACAGGGAGAGGCTCTAATGTAAGTATATAAAACTTTTTATTGGAACGCCAAACAACTGGGAAAAATTTTGTCTCAGTTCAGGGAATTGTCAGCATAGATTTCCTGAGGAAAAGATATTTGACTGGTGTCTTGGAAGATTAGCAGGATTTGAGCCTACAGAGCAAAGGGGATAGGGTATACAGATCAGAGTTCTGTATACCCAGAGAAACAGAGGTGTGGAAGAAGATGGCAGATTTTAAACCATTTTACAAAACACACACACACATAACTGAAGCATAAGGGGCCTATACAGGAATCTTAGGAGCCAGGTCTAAAAATGGTTAACCAGGACCTATAGTCAATGGTAGTTTCAATTTGATTCTCTAAACAGTAAGAGGAAAATATTACTCTGTAGGACAATTGCTTTATGAATGCCTGTTCTCTGTGGTTTATCTTCAGATAGTTAACACAACCAGTGAGGATGAAAGACAGGAAGAGGATACAGATATGTTCTGGAAGTACTGAGGTCTTTTTGGCACTGTTGTCTGCGTGTTTTAAGCAATTAAGAAAGGTTTTTTTAATTTTAATTATTATTTGAGCAGTTGTTAAGTTTATAGAAACATCATTCAGAATGTTTTCATATTTATTTCAGAAACAAACATTCAGTGTTTTGATATTCATCCTGCCCCATACACAGTTTTTTTCTATTATTAACCTTTTGTATTACTGTGGTATTTGTTACAATTGATAAACCAATACTATTAGATATGTATCATTGACTATTATTTCCTAGTTTACATTAATGTTCACTCTTTGTGTTGTAAATTTCTGTGGGTTTTTATAAAAATTTTATTCTTTAACACATTTAAACCCTAAAATAACCACTTTGAAGTATACAAAAATAAAATATTCAGTAGTGTTGATTCCAATCACAATGTTGTGCTCCCATCACCACTTCCATTGCCAAAATATTTCCATCACTCCAAACAGAAACTCATAAATAGATTCTTTGAAGAGGGTGGGCGGGGATTCATAAGATAAATCCAGATTCAAAACACTAATTATTTAGTATTCTTTTAAATTTCCTAAAAGCATCATTGTCCATGCTTGTTGATATTCCCACGTATTGTCTCAGCTCCTTTCATGAGTTTTATGTGGGTGTATTAATCATTTTACAGAGAAGGTGAATATTGTTGTGCTATAATAATAACTCCATGTTGTCCTCATGCCCTAATCATACAAAGAGGAGAGAAGAGGAGTTCTAGACACTCTCCAAAGTGGACAATTTTCTCCAGAATTCACTTGCTTCAAATCAGTCAGTCCTTCTAAAGCTTTTTTTCTCTTTAGGTATTTTTATACACTTAGTAGGCTGCTGCTTGACAGAATAAAAACTATACTTTTCACATTTTTCATTATTTATTAATTTTTAAAATTCCTATAAATATGTTAAAACATTGTAAGTCAAATAACAATAAACTGAACTCCATTTTCACTTTTATATATATTTAAAATATGATTCTTTTAAAGACTTTTACAATTTGTATTATATTGTCCTTATTCAAAATTCAATTATTCCTTTATTACATATTTTATCTTTGTTTGGATCTAGAAATTTATCTTAATTTGTCACCCATATGTCACTCAAATCTAAAATTTAATCTACAAGGAACTATAATCTAAAATAATATGTAATTTATAACATTTGCTATGTAAGATTTTTTATTTCGTGGATTTTACCGTTGAAGAAAAATAAGCTAAATCACATCTATTTTTCCTTCTTAAATCTCAATACTCTCCATTCCCAATATGCACTACCTCTGAAGTCAGAAGTTAATATAGATTATAGTATGTTAGATTTGTGATAAAAACAAACAAAAAATGAATTCGATCTGTTTGCTTTCAGAGAGCCATATCTTGGAAGATGTCAACAAGTGTATCATAGCCTTGAGAGATCAGGATGCTGATAATTTAGACCGTGCTGCAGGCGCTATCAGAGGACGGGCAGCGAGAGTTGCTCACATTGTCACAGGTGAAATGGACAGTTATGAGCCAGGGGCTTACACTGAAGGAGTTATGAGAAATGTTAACTTCCTGACAAGTACTGGTAAGTCTCAGTCATAATGACAGCTACACTATTCCTGATTTTTGAAACTACATGGCTACTCATACATATGGAAACCACATGGCTACTCATGCATATGAAACACATCTCAGTCTGTATTGCTTATTTTGAAATAGATTGCTATACTATCTGATAGGTGTTTGCAAACTTTGGTTATGTGATCTGAAATTTATCTCTGAGAAGTAAATATATTCAGTGGGGGGAAAGAGGTATTTCATAAATATATGCATTATGTAAGTTACCCACAGGTCCCAGGCACTTATGAATTTTTATTAAGGTCAGAACTCTTAAGAGACAGAGTTAGGTGATTTGTGGTATAAAGCACGTAATAGTCTCCAAACTCCCTTTTAGCTGCATCATTGGTATCCCAAGTTTTTCTTTAGATTACTTAAACAGAGTAACCTTGTCCTGTGTTTCCAGAGAAAAGCTCTTTACCTTCATTTGCAGTCTGTTTGAAAACAACATTTGTACCTGCACATAATCTTCTTTGATTAAAAATATGGAACCAAGATTTTGTTTCGGTTGCCGCAAACAAGATAATATTTTATAAAAATCAACCAGTAAATGCTCAGTTTTTGAATCATTCAGTAAAAAGGCATTCTTATTTTTAATAAAATTTTTAACATTTCTTCAAGAAAATAAAAGCATGTGAATTCCTATGAGTTCTCAAACAATGAATATAATTTGAATGAGGGCAGTCAACTCATTTTATAAATCTTCACGGTAGAAGTTTTATGTGAAAACTACTTGTGTATCTGTGAAACTCTCAGGTTGAATTGTTTTATTATTTGCCTCCTGACACCAGAATGATGGACTATCCATGATTCCTAAAATATTTGAAATTTTCTACTTCAGCCATCATTCCTAGAGACTCATCCTTTATGTTATGCTTGGGACATATTAAATTTGGCAAATATGTACAATGTTTAGTGAAGAGGTAGAAGGGTCAAGGACAAGAGCTTTTTTATCCCTGAGCTTCTCCTTGAAGCTAATTAATTAAGAGAAACATATCAAGAGTTAAATAACCTTCACTAGGAAATAGTACTGAAGAGCTAAGGAGGCAAGCTTAGCAAGGTTTGTAGAAAACCGATGATTAGATTTGTTGCTTTCCTACCATGTTGACACAGAAAGTCATTGAAAAATCTTGGCACATAGTATTCTTATTATATCTTTAAACTATTTATAAATAATGAAACACTCAAATTTTCTTAAGGAAAGATAAAGGAGGTGCATCTATAACTGTTGATATTAAACTTATATTGCGTACTTACTCCTCAAGAGTCACAGGTGTCATGGCAGGGCTTTTTCAGTCAGGTATGGAAATATATTCACTTGCTTAAGGAGACAATTACGTTACAGTAGTTTAGCATTTCTTACCTAAACTCTATCCTGCTGGTCTTTTCTTGTTAGTGAAAATCAAGCACATGGTTATCTGGGTCCCTGATTTTCTTCTACCTTCTGAGAACAGAATTTTAAGTCTTCTAGCCACGGTCCTCTAGGGAAACAGGACCAACAGGAGATATATGTAAATATCATGACATTTTTTCTAAGAATTGTCTCATGAAACTGGGGATGGGCAAGTCCAAATTTTGCAGGGCAGGCCCTAAGCTGGGAACTCAGAAGAAAGTTTTACGTGAATTCCCAAGGGAAGATTGGCCGGCTGAAGTAAGAATGGAAATTCTGTCTTCTGACTGCCGAAATCATTAGTTCTCCTTTTAAAACCTGAACTGATTTGATGAGACTTCTCTCATTGTAGAAGGCTATTTCAAAACTTAGTTGACTGTAGATATAATCAGCCATTGATGCAATCAATTTACTAATGATTTAAGTCCACGAAATATCCTCACTTGACAATCTGGCCAATGTTTGCTTGGCCAAACAACTGGGCATCATAACCTGGCCAAACTGAAACATGAACTTAGCCACCACAGTAAAAACAAGAATATATGAGGTATTCTCTTTTTGGCCAAATGAAAATTTCATGTATGAAATTGAATAAGTAAAGTCTACCATTACCACTCTAACTTGCCTCTTTCTCAGTTTTGCAATTATATTAGTAAAGCGATGAGAATATACTCCATACGGTCATGATGTCTATATGAGATATAGATATAGAGATAAAGATTTCATATCTGCTGTATGCAAAGAAAGAAGTGGATGACAAATTCTAGAATGTCTACAATATGAACTGTGTTGTGGGGATACTCTGTTCACAATCTACTCTTACAATTTGAAATCAAAAGTTAAAAACCAAGTGAAGTTTTTGCACATTTAATGACATGTTCACCAATACCTCCATGACTTATAATAACCTTAAAAGTTAACTAGTCATTATGGCTACATTATCATTTAATCAGGAAAGAAAGAAGTCCTTTCACTTCTAATTGGTTGTATGTAACTTTAAATTTTTCCAGGTAATTTATCTCCTATTCTCCAAACTTAATAAATATAGAACAATCCCTAGTTACTCTGTATAAGTAGCATCTATTATTAATATAACAATATAGTTTATGACTTTCCAATTTTGTTACTTCAGATTTTTCAAATTATTTTTGCTCTATCTTTGAAGACAGCTTCTTTATTTTATCCTGTACCTCTAGTACCAAACTTTTTTTTCCAAATAGCTTTTCTTGAAATTTATCAAAATCACACCTCACTAAAGGGATTTCTGAGCAATAAATTAGATGAAAAAGCTAATTAGATCAGTTTGATCTTAAGCAAAGCTGAAAAATGTGAGCATTTTCTTTCCCATAGAGATATCATTGATGAAAAATACTTCCAACTATTCTCTCCTCCACAATTAGCTAAAAGAAGATACTCATCTTTGTTCACATCTGCTTTATACCTTGGGCTTATTATTTATAAACATTCATCAAATTAAGTAATTGGAATCACCATGTTTTATGTTATGAAACCTTAATAGCTTAAATTTTATAAATGAATCGTCTATATATATGACCTATTTTTTCTTCCTTTCTCATATACAGTTTTCAGGTCCTAACCCTGCCTCCTAAAAATAACTTAATGAGGAGATATCATGAGTTGTTTTCATTACTGAAATTTCCTATCTTTGCAATATTCATCTAACAGTATTGCCATCAGTGATAAAACCTAAGCTGTATTTACCAAAATTTGCAGAGTTCTTTTAGCACCTTTGATTTTAATCAGACTTTGTGGCTCATTATCACGTTTTCAAGATTTGATGATCTTCTAAGTTTTTTTCTCAGTATTAGTAAGAAGGGTTACCCTATTGCATTTCAGGAATTTGCATTGCTCATAAGCCCTAGCAGTTGATTTTACATGAAATGCAAGCAACATCTAGAAAACTGCATTTCACTTAGACAGAGGCACAACATTGTAATCTCCATGTGAAATTCTTTATTCTGTCCCATTCTTCCTTGTTACTAAGCTCTTCTACCTGTTGGGAATTCCTGATAAGGGATAGAAAATATATTAGCTTTTTGTTAAATAACTCTTCTAGATTGCAATGTGAAGTCTTAGGAGTTATAGTCATGACAACAACTTTCATATTTGATTGGGGAAAAGTCTAAATCAGGATTGGAATGACATAATATTTTTTGTGTGATTTATGGACTCTATCAGATCCAGAAATTAGCAGGCTTAAAGGCATCTGTTTCAAACCTCCAAGCTCCACCTGTTTTCAATGTTGGCCAGGCTGATAGACCAGCACAGAAAAGGCAAATAAATGAACTTGACCAACACATTCTGGTGGCATACAGTGTTGGTACTGATGACAAATTATATTTCATTCATAAAGTGTTTGATCAGGTTCAAATGGAAAATGTGTATAGAGAAACCCTCCCTCTTAGAATGGACAAGAGACATATATTTGCATTTTTTTCTTCTCAAAGGTAAATGAAACCTTTGAAAAAAAGAGCCAAAAAATGTTTTCAAAAAAATTTATGTAATTTTTTCTTCAGACCAGTTTAGACAACAGATAGATTTTTGTGTTGAATTTCATTTAAAAATAATAAAATAGTTCAATAGTATGCAATAGCTCCTTTTTATTTTATATTTCCTTATACAAATATCCTGGCTTTATAACCTGATTATAACATGCTACTTTTCTTATGTTTCATTTATGTTCTATAACCTTAAATATCTATGGGATAAAATTCAAAGGATTTAGTTCTAATACTCCTTGCCCTCTACACACTGGCAGATTTCAAAAATTATTGGTCCATTTGCTAGATATGACTCAAAGAATTTTTTGTGTCCAGTAAAGTTTTGAACTGCATCGTTTTTTTCTTTAGCAATGTTTTTAATATTTTAAAAAATTACGTAACCTAGCAGATGTGGAGATCTGGCAATCCTCAGGCATTGTTCATTGTTGAATTGGCTGCTCTTAGTGGTATCCTCCTGTCTGTTGAGTCTAGGCCCTGGTCTCCAACCCACTGTTGTCTCCTCCACTCTCTCTCACTATATGCCCAGCTTTCTTCACTCACTTAATTTGCCAGGCTTAACTGAGTAGGCATTTGAATTCACTTGTACATGAATTTCTAATTATTTTTGCCACTGTGAGCCAAAAGCAACTTTCTGCTCTAAGTCAATACTTTCATAGTCATGCCTCCACATGCCAATGATCATTTCTGCTTCTGGTCTTCTGCCTGCCGTCCCCTTCACCTTGAATATCCTTGCACCCTCTTTTACACATCAAATCAGACCCATTTAAAAAGAAACGGCTCACATCTTGCTTTCTCTAGAAACCTTACTTTACTCCCACTGGCAATACTAATTTTCTCCTGGTCTCATGTGCTGTAGATCTTAAGAAGCATGCCACTCAGGCATTTCATTACAGACAACTATATGCTATTGTAACTTTTCAGGTATATTTATGTAGAAATGACTTTTCTTCCAAAATAGAATGTAAGCCACTGGAAAAAAAGCCACTTATGTTATTTCTCTCTGTTTCTCTCTCAGAGCATAGTATCATTCCTCATTGTAGATAAACAAAAATATACCTCTTTAACTGAATCACAATCATGCCTTTTATACTTTTGCTAGTGATATTCCTGCTGTTGGAATGTTTTTTCTTTTCTACCTCAAAACCTAATCATTCTTCAAGACTTTCTCAAATGCCATCACCTTTGCAAAGATGCTTCTGATCCTCTTTCAGTTAAAATTAACTGGTTAATTATTTGAGCTGCCAAAGATGAAATTTCCCCCAGATAGTGCTTATGTCACTTTGCCTTGTATTATATAATCAACACTTTAAATACAAATTTCTCCCACAATTTAAGATTATAATGTCCTTAAAGGCAGAGACTATACTTTATTTATTTTTATATACCCCATACACTAACTGTGGTTAAGTTGCACATAGTAAAAGTACCCAATGATTGTTGATCACCAAGTTCTTCTCCAATCTTTAAATTTAATAATCACTCTAAGATTATACTGTGGAACATTCCTAATTCCAGAAAAAAACAAAATCCGAAGCAGTGTATTATGCCAAAGGCTGAGGCAGAAAAAAAGATCAAGGAAATGATTCCTTACTGTCTAGAATTAGATATTAGCCACTTCCGGAATGCTTGAGATCAGATTTTTAAATGGTTCTTCAGTAAGCATTTGAAAAAGAGATCATGATTTTGTGTATTCAATTGCTTACAAGAGCAATTGTTGAAGTGCATCTCTTGAAAAATCTCCCTAAACCTTATTTCACTAATGGGTCCAGAAAACCCCTATAAGAGTTAGCAATCCAGATGGTCTCAAATCCGGAGAGATAACAGTCTTTCTTTCTCTTGTCATAATCTGAGACAGTTCTCCAAATTGGGTACTTTCTTACTTTTGGCTTCGCCTCATCTGGCACACTTTAATACAATTAATAAGAGAACATTAAGAAGAAGTTTCTTACTTGACTAAACTGGTAATCTAGTATCTTCCTGATGGTCAGTCTAGAAATCAAAATTTAAATGTCAGCCCAGCTACCCTAAAGAAGCCTAAGATCCCAGGCTGTGGGAGTACATCTGTTCTATCAGGAGTTCAGAATCTCAGGTTAATTTTGTGAATTGAAGAAAAGCAGCTATTAGAACTTTTGCATGGAAAGTCTGTTTTCTGAACAGGATCCATGTCCAGTTAAGTGGCTGAAGGTACTACGTTATTTTGCCATTTTAAATAATGGAAAAATAAACTTTTAAAATATATACTGGGAAACAAATCTATTATAGGTATTGTGAGATATGAAAGACTTTTCTGACCTCGTTGATATGGCTTCATACTAAGAGGTAAACAGAATTATGTAAAATAGTTGATTCCAGAGAATTATAAGTTGGGGGTGATCATTGACAGATCTGAAAAATATGCATATGTAACTTTGAGGGTGAAACTAAACGAGGGCGAATTAAAGTAATGGGAGATGAACTGACATGGGCTAAAGTCAGGAAAAAACTGGAGGAGGAATCATCTTTAGCACAAAGATGATTCAGAAGACTTGTATCTTTTTAAACTCTAAACCTCTAGGCAAATAAGAAAATATCTGGAAAGAGATATAGGTCACACCTTTCTTTCTGATCTTACTTTTTATATACTTTCTGTAAAAAGACTAAATCAGATTTATTTTGTAGGCTTTTATGTGATAGAGGTAGGTAGAAAGAAAAGAATTAAGCATAAACCAGTTTACAAATGACAGACACTAACTATGCTAAATCAAACAGAAAAGTAAGCACAGGAAGGCTGGAGAACAAAAAGGGAAAACAGGAAAAATTGAAGGCATACTGCAAATAGGAATCACAGTTACAGTCATCCCAAGGAACAGCTATTTAAGGTTCCATTCTGGCCTCTTCTGAACATTCAGTTTCACTACAAGCATCATAAGGTGATGACACTGGACCCCACAGGTGGCATATTTGCTCACAGATTCTAGATATGTCCACCCTGGAATAAATCCTAAATTAATCCCCGCTTTAGCTTCACTTGCTTTGAATTCGTATTTCTAAGCAGAAGTATCTTAGAGTTTAAATCTCATGCCCACCACTTTGCTGTCAGCATCCTGGGGAGCAAGCACAGGGTGCTTGGGCTCCTATGGAGATAGTGTTCTGCCTCCTACAAAGCCTTTCACAGTGACTCTCGTACCTTCCCCTGCAGAGGAAAGGGGTTTGGAGTCTGTGAGAAGGAGCAAGGGCGGGGGACAGAAGGCAAGGAACGTTAATGAGGGAGTAAAAGGACATAGAGAAAGGAAATTTTTAAGTTTTTTCTAGAGAAGTTGTAGGTATACAGAAAAATCATGCAGAAAATACAGATTTCCCATATTCTCCCCTACTAATACATGTGTGGTACATGCGTTAAATTGAAGAAAGAATGTTATAATTGTACTGTTAACTATAGGCCATGGTTTACAGTAGGATTCACTGTGTTGGACAGTCCTATGATTTTTTAAATTTTTAAAAAACTTTTATTCTGCTATCCTGTATACAATATAAAATTTCCCCTTTTAACCAAACAGTATATGTTTTAATCAAACTTGTAATTCAGAGCAGTCAATTACTTTCATAATACTGTGCTTTCATCTCTATCATCCACTATTAAAATTATTCCATTACCCCAAATAGAAACTCTGTACAATTTAAGCATCAGTTCCCCATTCCTACCCCAACCCAGCCCCTGGTAACCTATATTCTAGATTCAGACTCTAAGAATTTGTTACTCTAATTATTTCCTGGAAGTAAGACCACATAATGTTTGTCTTTTTATATCTGGCATATTTCACTCAATACAGGTGAGGTTGATCAAGGTTTACCCATGTTGCCACATGCATCAGAACTTCATTCCTTTTCACAGCTGAATAATATTTAATTGCATGTATATATCACATTTTGTTTTTCTATTCATCGGTTGGTAGACACTTGGGTTCCTTCTGCCTTTTGGCAACTGTGAATAATGCCTCTATGAACATTGGTGTCCAAATATCTGTTTGAGCCCCTGCTTTCAATTCTTTTACATATATGCCTAGAAGTGGGAATGCTGGGTTATATGGTAATTCTGTACTTTCTGAGGAATGGCCAAACCGTCTTCCACAGCAGCTGCATCATTTTATAAGTGTTCCTATTTCTCTACATCCTCTCCAATACTTGTTATTTTCCTCATGTTTAATAGTAGCCATTCTAGTGGGTGTGGTATCTTATTGTGCTTTTGATTTGCATATCCCTAATGCCCATTTTTTAAAGTTGTTTTGCTCATCTTTTGTTGTTGAGTAAAAGAAAGGAAACTGAGGTATGATTTTACCAACTTGATGGGCCATTGTCTGTGCTGGGAGAACGGAAATACGTTCACACTGTCGCATTATAAGGAGCACTACCCTGCAATGGCTTGTTGCCAAACCTGATTCTTTCTAGGGGTTTATGAAAATTTCAAAGCAAGCGTAGAATTATGCTTTATTCCTGGTAGATTAATTAAATGAGGTATTAGGATACTACTTCTAATCTAGGTATATTCTATGAAAGATGTGTCTTAACAGAACACCTGATATAAAGGTCATTTTATTGCCAAGAAACTGACTTACTAAAATAATTTGTTTTGTTTTGCTTCTTCTATAAAACATAAAAAAGTCGATGAATTTTCATGAAAGAGTAAAAATTTAGCCTTCTGTGGTTTATTTATTTTTCATTCTTTAACAACAATGACAAAAATTTAATAGGCCTGTATCCTGTTATTCATATATACAGTGATATGATACCTTTCTGCATAATTTTAACTCCAAAGGGATGAAGATTTTTATTTCACTCAAGATTTACTAAGTATTAGATATGCTTAGTGACAGAATAGACTAGGGCCTTCTAAAATTGTAGTGTTTGCATGGGTAAGAGGGAAGTGGCTGTTCAAGGCCACTGATGATCAGAGACTATGGGTCTCGGGTGATTTTAGGTCTTTCCAGTCTCCCTAAGGACTAAAAGCATTTATATCTTAACATCCCTCTAACCCACTGTACAATAGAATGCCACAACACAGTTGCACTGAATCTCTTGGTTAGGCAACTATATACTGGGCAATCCAATCAATAAGTCTCTTTTATTAGAGAATTACTGTGAAGTGTTTTGTAAATTGCAATATAGTGGACTTTTAAAAAAATATAGGCTATATCTATCAAAAGGCTCATTCCATCCACTCCATCCTGAAAATCAAAGTTATGAAACTAATGAAATAACTACCTACTTTTGTTACAAGTATTTATTTCATGTATTAATATCCCTCAGCTGAAAAGGCAGTTAATTTTACTTTTTAAAGATATCTTTATACATAACCTGGAACATCTGGTTATATGTTTATTGATGTGAGCTGGTGAAAGTTTTATATACTGATCTGATTAACCAAATTTGAGGTTCAAGGTCATTGAGTTTGGAGAATAGACTGCAACACTGTATTTCTCAGACTTTTTTCCTTTGACTTTGGAGGGAATATAAACCAAACAAAGTCAAGTGTATATATCAGGTAGCATTGCCCTCAGTGGTGCGTAATTGGTGCAGGCAGCAGAGCTTAACTGGCAGTTGTTTTAGCCATTTCCTCCCCAGTCTCACCTTCCAAAGTATGTCTATCATGTCCATTTTTCTTGGATTCCTCAGATATAGTCTTAATAATGATGTTGCCAAATTTTCTAGATAAAATCTAGTTTAGTAAGTGCAGAATTAAGTATTTCTAAGATGAACCGGCCCTATAGCTGCTGTCAAAATAAAGCATATTACATTTATGCTATCAGTTACACTTCATCGACATGAAAGAAAATTCTGAAAACACTTATCAGAAAGAAGAAAACAAATTAGAAGGCTACTGCTTTCAAAAGGTGGCATTATTTACAAACTTTATAAATAGATGTGAATACTTTCCTCAGTGAAGTTAAGTTATTCTTCATGAGTGTGTGGATTAAAGATTATTTCACCTCTCTTTCTCTTGAGGAAAACTGTACACACAATGAATATCTCAAGACCTTAATGAAGGAAGGAAAGAGTGTTTAACTGACGGAGGGAAGGATATTTTAAATGCTAGCCACAGTTGGGAGAAAAACCCCAGGAGTAGAGCAAGTGGACAAAACAGATAACCATAAATATATTGATCAGGGGCCCATTTTTCACTCATTCAGTGAAGAGAGAGGGAGTTCAAGAAGGCCAGTGAGAATTTAGGCAACTAGAAAGCCCTTCCCTCCACTTGATAAGCTCATTTCTGCTAACATATATTTTCATGTGACAAGTCCAATTTTCCAGCACATGTTAATTTACAACTTCCTCTTTGATCAATTACAGAAGTAAGCATTACTGCTTAACAATCCCACACAGAATGCTGAAGACCTCAGAAGATGTTTATTCTCCTGAAATGTATTAGTAATCCAGTGGTATCCTGGAAAATGTAATATATTCTGGTGATCATCCACCATTTAATTTTACTGTCTGCCAAAATCTGTAGCAGTTAAAGTTAAGTGAACAATTTATATTATAAAATTTCTCTGCTGATATAGGGATTTTTAAAGGCATCATTTATTATAAACACTGCTGGCAGTATTTCTTTAAGGGTCTATATATTCTAAGGTTTAGGGTTGATTGTAGGCTATACTGATTTAACAAAGGCTATGCACATTCCTTTAACACTTGCCTCAAAATTCTCTGGTAACTTGAAAGATGAATTAGAGTACTGATTGCAATAACCAAAAAAATTATTTTTGAGGGAAGAAGAAGTAAGTTAGATTATTTTACTTCCCTTACCTTATGCATTTCTCCTATCAATTACTTCTTTATGTAAATAGTTGTTAATGCTTCTTCATTTTTTGTGTTCATTAATTTGTTAATCCTATCTTCAAAATCACAGTAAAATAATTTTGTGTCCAGAGATTAACAATGTTTTTTCTTTTCCATCTATTTAAAAGGTTAGCAAGAAGGCAGGCTGGTCAGCTGGTCAGATATATCTACCTCACCCCAGTCTAAGGTTCTTTTAAAATAACATCAGAAGAACACAAAAGGGGATAATCCCATAATGGCATTTGTGTGAATGTAAGCTCATCAGAGAAAAAAAATATATGTATGTATATTGGGAAGACAGAAGGCAGCTGGAATCATGCACACAGTTGAAAGCAAAGAGTCAAAGCCTTGATCCAGAATATGCACATGAGGGGACTGCCAAGAAGTTATCAGTTCCATCATGACTTATATTAGACTTCTTGTCAGCAACTCTGGATTCTGGAAGACAATGAAACAATAGGTTCATGTTCCACGAGAAAATGAATTTGAACTTAGAATACTATATTCATCCAAAATATGTGGCAAGTAAAAAACTTTGTGTATACACAGAGACTCAGAAAATTTAACTTCTACATACCGTATTTGAGAAATTACTTGAAAAGTACTCTAATAAAACAAAGAAGGGAAAACAAAACAAATAACAAGCTGTGGTTAACTGAATGAAATGACAAGATGGCAGATGTCTAACAGATCTAGAAACAATTGTTCCGAATTAGAACAGAAAGCCAATGGGTTCCAAGAAAAATGAATTCTAAGAGGAGCCAAGAATAGATTTAGATAAACAGAATCATTTAGTCATGTGATAAAGAAAGCAATTCACTACATTCTCTAAAGACAATAGGATACAAGTCCCCACCCAGCAGGCTCAGAATATCATGAATCTAACCAGAAAGTCCTTAACGATTAAAACTCTGCCTGGTTGTATTGTTAACAGCTTGTGCTTAACTTTTTTGTATTTGTTCATTGTCTATACTTGTCATCTTTTCTCATTTTAAGAAACCAAATTATTAACATAATTAACAGCACTGAATTATATATTTGAAAGTGATTAAAAGGGGAATTTTCAATTTGTATGTAAGTTTCTAGAATAACGTTTTTAAAAAATCCATAGACTGTACAACACAGTGGAGCCTAAAATAAACCATGGACAATAGTTACTAGTACAATTATAAAAATGCTATTTTGTCAATTGTAACAAATGTACCATACTAATACAAGTTGTTACTTATAGGGTGTTATATTGGAACTCTGTATTTTGTGTATGATTTTTCTGTAAACCTACAACGTCTCTAATAAATTAAAAAAATGGGAAAAAGAAACTAAGATTGCAGTGTTATATGGTAAATGATATCTGTTATTTCTCAATTAATATATGTGTGTGCACGTAAATAACATATACATGCTTATACATATATTTGTATAGTACAAATTCATTTATAGTATGTAGATATATTTCATTATATCATTTATTATAGGACATTAAAATCATATGATATTATATGATACAATCTATAAACCATATGTAAAATGATTGATTTTTTAAAAATTTGACATTTTTAAAAATAGAGTTATCTTATTGAACTGGGAAGCTCTAAGCTTATTTCCAGGAATACCTGGAAGTCTGGTACTAACTTTTGGCCATAATAAGGGCCAGTGGGCTAGCCAGTAATTTACATGTTCTTTAAAGTTTGAATCCCCCAATGGTACCAAATTCAGCTTGATTACATTGTTTACAGATACATAGATGTAAACATATACCTAATTTGACCAATTAAATAGCTTGGTTTGGCTATGACCTGCAGGACATAAAAGACCCTGTTGAAAACTTTTTCCCAAATTCTCCTGAAAGCACAATTTCTTGCATATGACTTGACGGTTCATATAGAGATAAAGTATGCCCTGTGTGAAAAAGTAAGTACTCCAGATAGGTGTTCCTAAAATCCTCAGGCACTGATGCTAGTTTATACATCCCTTACCTGCTGTGTCATATTCTTTATCTTTAATAAGTTTTATGTAATTTCTATGGAATTTTTCAAATACTTTATATTACTCAACTTTATATAATTGTTGCAACCACAACTCATTTATTTTAATTAAAATATTTTAATTGCCTTTTTTTGAAGATACATAGATCACAAAAAATATTACATTAAAAAATATAACAGGTTCCCATATACTCCACACCCCAATCCCCCACTCCTCCCCACATCCCACATCATCAACCTCTTCCATCATTGTGGCACATTCATTGCATTTGGTGAATACACTTTGGAGCACTGCTGCACTGCATGGATTATAGTTTACATGGTAGTTTACACACTCCCCCAAGAAGACACCAAGAAAAAGATACACACATGCTCACACACACACTTACCTTAATCACACAGAGTAAGGCAAACGGTTACATTTGGTTTTGTTGTTAATCGCTGTTTCTTTTTTTTTTTTTCCTGGATGATGCTTGGAGGAGTCAGAAAGCTTTTGTAATTGGACATTATGCATCCAAAATTGCTAAATCATCTTCTTTTCCTCAGAGGTCTTTCTAAACTCTGAAACCTTAGTGGCTAAGCTTTCATTTCATTTCGAATAACTGCACATTACATCTTAATAAAGAATGGTCATATCTTTCTCATCAGTTTAGTCTCAGCCTTTTATGATCCATTTCCTCCAGTTTTGTGTTCTGTCCACCAAATTACCATCATTTATAATTCTGTCTTCTTAAAAACTTCAGAACTGTAGCTAATCTTATCCTCTTTCTATGCCATATATGACTGCATAAACAAATTACCTGAAATTTTGGCAAATTAAGACAAAAATCAGGAATTGTCTCACAGTTTTCAAAGGCCAGGGACCTGTGAGTGCTTTTGGTGGGTGGTTCTGGCTCAGGGCCTTTCAGGAGGTTGCAGTCAAGCTGTTGGCCAGGGTTGCAGGCATCCAAGTCTCAGCTGGGGCTGAAGGAGCTGCTTCCAAGCACATTCACATGGTTGTTGGCAGGAGGCTTCATTTCCTTGCAACATGGTCCCCTCCGTATACTGCCTGAGTATTCTCACAACATGATAGCTGGCATCCCTCAGAGAAAGTCATCTAAATGAGGGAAAAAGAGAATAAGAAAGAAAGAGAGGGTCTAAGATGGAAGCCAACATCCTTTTATATCCTAATTTTTGAAGTGGCATACAATCTCTTCTACTATATTGTATTTGTTTGAAGCAAGTTACTAAGTTCAGCCCACACTGAAGGGGGCAGTATTACACACAAGGGCATGAATATCAGGAAGAGGTGATAATTGGGGACCTTGTACAGACTGCCTACTATAACTTCTAAATGTTTTATGCTCTGAGTATGCTCAATATGTTGCTGTCTTCAGACTATATACTTTTTTTTTTTTTAATTTTTTTATTTTTTATTGACTTTGTAATAATATTACATTAAAAATATATATGTGAGGTCCCATTCAACCCCACCCCCCCACCCCCCCTCTCCCTTAATAAATCTGACTGAATAACAGTGGGGAATACTGAAAAAGAAGGAATCTTTTCCTTTACTAGTTCATTCTAAGCAGTTTTATAGTCTTAGAAATATTAAGGACCTGTTCACAAACATTGCACTAAATATTACTTTATGCATGATAGTCACATGGAAAAAGCACTAAATAGAGATTCTGAAAAACCAAAGTTCTAGACCTAGGTTTGCCAGTATACAATGTGAAAGTTCCATAAATTATATTGGCCCCACAGTCTCAATTGCTAAGAGGGTGAACTAGAGAGTTCCAGTGTTCTTATGTACATCATTTAACTGAACTTACAGAAAGTCATTAGTCTACATCCTAGACTACTTGGATATAATATGGGTTTGTCATCTAGCTGTTTTATAATTCTAAAAATTCTACATCAATTTAATAACTGGAAAATAAAATACCAAAACAGGAATATAAATATTTTAAAGATTGCTGTTGACATCATGCATACTTTCTTTCACAGAATAAGGTATGTTATTCATTTTTAAAAATTTTCATTTTTGATTTTTTGTTAATTTAACATTCCCATTATATAAAATTAACCATTTTATAATGTACAACTCATTGGCATTTATTGTATTCACAATGTTACCTATTCTGGATATTTCATATAAATAAATCATATAACATATGGCCTTTTGTGTCTGAGTTCTTTCAGTTAGCATGATGGAACACTTCTTAACTCAGTTTATCAGGCCACGAATACCCTGATGCTTAAACCAGACAAAGATATCACAAGAAAAAAAAAGCTATAGATCAATATCTCTCAAGAAAATAAATGGAAAATCCTAAAAAATATTAAGAAATCTAATCTGACAATACATAGAATAATATTGCAAGACCTAATCCCCTAGATGGAAGGCAGATTCAACATTTAAGAATCATTCATTACAATTTATCATATTAGCAGACTAAGAAAGTAAAGCACACACACACAAACAAATGATCATATCAAAGATGCAGAAAAATCATTCAACAAAATGCAAATTTTCTTCAAGATAAAAAAATTATCTTTAAGCTAGAAATAGAAGGGCACTCCCATATTTTGATAAAGGGCATCTGCAAAAAACCTAGAACAAACATCATATTTAACAGTAAATGACTGAACGTTTCCCCTTAACATTAGGAAAAAAGAAAGGAAATTTGTTTTGACAATTTCTATCAGCATTGTATTAGAAGTCCTAGTTAGTGAAATAATGAAAGAAAAAGAAATAAAAGACATATATATTGGAAAAGGGGTAAACAATAAAACTGTTCCTGTTCACAGATGGCATGATAATTCATGCAGAAAATTCCAAGGAATTCACACAAAAGAAGCCCCTAGAACTAACAAGTGTGTTTGGCAAGTTTCGAAGTAACAATGTCAATATTTGGAGATCAGATATATTTCTATATACTAGCAATGAACAATTGGAAACCAATTAAAAAAATACCATTTAAACATAGCTCAAAAAATGAAATTCTTAGATGTAAAATTAACAAAATATGTGCAGCATCTGTGTGCTGCAAATTCCAAAATGCTGACCAAAGAAGTCAGAGGGGGTTTAAATAAATGGAGATATATATCTGGTTTGATTATTAGAAGACTCCGTATAGTTATAATATCAATTCTTTCCAAATTGATCTATAAATTTATTATAATCTCAGTCACAATTACAGCATATTTTTATTTAGCTAGACAAACCAATTCTAAATTTTATATTGAAAAATAAAGGAACGAGAATAGCAAAAAATTTTGAAGAAGATCAAAGTTGAAGGATTCACTGTACCTGATTTTGAGACTTAATATAAAGCTAAATAATTAACACTGGTATTTGCAAAAAGATAGACACATAGATCAAGGCAGATCAGAGAATCCAGAAATCAAACAATTCTTAACAAAGGTGCAAAGGTAATTCAATGGAGAAAGGATAGCCTTTCAAAAAAAATGGTACCAGAAAAATAGGAAATCCATTTGCAAAAAAAAAGGAAAAGACAAAGAACATTGACCTATGCTTCATACAATATGCAAAAATTAACTAAAATGGCTTATAAGCTTAGAGTAAAATATAAAATTCTATAAAACAAAGGAGAAAATTTTCGTGACTTTGGTTAGACAGTGGGCTTTTAGACACCAAAAAGCATGACTTAGAAAAAATTGATTATTTGGATTTCATTAGAAGTAAAAAAAATTTCCTTTGTGAAAGAGACTGTTAAAAGAATGAAAAGATGAAAAGACAAGCCTAAGACTGGGCGAGAATATCTGCATGTCTTATATCTTACCAAAACTTTGCATCCAGAATTACAAAGAAGTTCAAAATTAAAAAGTAAGAAAACCAACCCCCTAATTTAAAAATGAGCAAAAGATTTGAACAATCACTTCAGATAGGAAATAAGCACATGAAAGTATGGTAAACACCATTAGTCATTATGGATTTGCAAATTAAAACCACAAGGAAAGACAGCTACGTATCTATTAAAATGGCTTCAAAAAAGAAACAGCTCAAAACCAGTTGCTGGCAAGGATGCAGAGCAATTAGAACTCTTATACATTAATAATGACAATGTAAAATCTTATAGGCTCTGGGGCAAACCAGTTTGAAAAATATATAAAATTAAATGTACACTTACCATATGGCCTGGGAATCACACTCCTAGGTGTTTATATAAATGAAAATATTTTTCATGCAAAAATTTATAACTGAATAGCAGTGTTATTTAAAATTGCCCCAAATAGAATAAAGTCCCAATGTTCTTTAACATGTAAATTAATACATAAATTGTTGTCTATGCATACAATGGCATATTACTCAATAAGGAATACTCTATTGATAGAGGCAGAAACAGGAATGAAGAACTGAACAGTGGTTGACAGGAGTTATGCATAGTTAGATGGTTTGATTACACAGCGATAGCAAAAGGAAATTTTGGGGGTGATAGAATTATTCTGTATCTTTATTAGGGTGTTGGTGACACAGATTCATGTGTTAAACTCAAAGAACTATTCTCCAAAAAATATTGATTTCACTGTATGAGAATTAAAGAAAATAATTGGATAGGTTTGGGTAAAGCCAGATCATAAAGAAATCTGGGTATTAGGCCAAGTATGATTTTTTATTGAAAGAAATGGAAAGCTATTGGAGATTTAAGTAGTTTGATGACATGATAATATTGGCTGGCCATTAATTATGAGAACAATTACAGGGAACTAGTAATAATTTACCCCACAGACTTGTCCAGTGTTCTCTTTCTTCTTTATTCTCCTCTCCTTCCATGCAGATTTTAACTTTCGAGTTATTTGTTTTATCTTGTCTTGAATGATGGGGAATCAGTGAATGTACTAATTTTTCAATGAAAGATATTCTATTCTACTCTTTTTGTGTATATTCTTGTCATATTATTCACAAAGGCCAGAGGGAATAATGTTCATCAAGGGTTTATAATGTATCAAGCTATTGCTAGGTGATTTGCATTTTCCATCATATTTGATCCTAATAACAGCAGTATGAACATATTTTCTTTTTAAAGATCAAAACCCTGGGCTTGGATTAAGTAAATTTTCCATTTTGATGCCAACTAAATGGTGGAACCATGAAATAATAACTTTCCATCATAAAATGACCGTATTACAAAAATTGATAAGAAACAGAGTCCACAGAGTAACCTTAAATAAGAACTTCTTACATTCTGGGTATTCAGTATTAGATTCACAATTAGTTAAGTTATATTCATTTTATGTTTTATATGCTACTCAACTGAATTTGCTTTATGACTCTCAGGTCTGTTTAGTAATAAAATCTTAATTAAGCCTTTATGACATATGGTGTGCATTCATGCCTGGCTTAACAGAATATTTGATTATTCATGAAACGAATATTAGTTGTAAAAATCTGAGACTGTTTTGCTTATAATCCCAGGCTAGAAATTATTGTACGTTATCTGTACAGTGATACCTTACTGATATCCTTTGAATATTCCACCATACTATAACTAACAATGGTGGAAGTATACTTAATGTTTCATTACTTTTTCAGTCATCAAATATTTACTGAGCACCTATTATGCATCAGTCACTATGCTTGGTGCTGAGATGCTCCTATAATCAAAGTACATATCTTGAAGCCGATAGTCTAGTTGTGGTGGGAAAAGACAATGTTCAGTTCTTATGCAGATTGGCTTGTGCCTAAGTCTTAGCAAAATAAGATCCAGAATGACTTTCTAGAGCACTTAAGTATAAACCTAAATCTGAAGAAGCTGAGGAAGAGTTGGCCAAATGAAGAGGATGGGAAAAAGAGAAAGATATTTTCAGTTCACTGGCTCTGAAATCCAACACAGCTCTCAACTCAATTCCCTGTAAACATATTGTTTCCATTATTTAACGCTGATGTGACCTAACCTTAAAATCAAGTTCAAAGAGTTGTTGTAATTCAGATTTTCTACTACCTTTGGACACATTCTTGATATCTTAAGGTATTTCAGAGCACTGTGTTTTATGAAACAGAAGGAAGCAGTACTTGATAGCTTCTTAGTGTTGTTTCAGGAACCAGCACCACAGTTTCTTTTTTAGATACTGACTACCAAGGGAACCTTTTTTTTTTAATGTTCACATTTTTACTCATGTTATAGGCACTCCCAAGTGGATGATTATTTTTCTTCAGTATTCAAAAATTTTAAGCCCTTTTATGTTTTATTCCTTTTCTGCTCTTTTCCCAACTGTATAACAAAACAAAACAAAGCAAAAAAAATCCTCAAACATTCCTTTAAAATGAGTTTTCATCTCCTGAGATTTACCTTCAGTGATTCTTTTCCCCTGTTATAAACACACTGTATGGGTTGATTTATCTCCTCCCTGACTCCCTTTTCCCCCCACATCATCCCCTAATGCCCAGAGGGAATCAAAATGAAACAAATAGCGTTCCTTAACTTTTGCTTGGTTGCTCCCCTAGCAGGGTGAGTGGACAGATCCTGGCCAGCTTGTCTGTCCTAATTTATGTGGATAACTTTACTTCCATGTTCTTTTCTGCTTGGCAGAAAAATGCATAACACTATTTCATTTTCCTGAGGTTCTCCCTCAGGCAAAAGCTACAACTTGATTCTCTGGGTATGAAAAATACAAAAACAAGATGACAATATTTTATTTTTGTACATACCAACAGATGTCTGCTCAACACCGTGAACTGTGCAGTCAACATGCTATGAAAGACTTGCAAATATATTATATTAAAATATGTATTTGAACCCACTGAATTTATAATTGTGCCCATTTGTTGGAGCCTGAGACAGTATTGGCTTCATAATGAAAATGAGTCTAATATTGCAACAATGAAAATCAAGAAAGTATTAAATAGTATATATCAAGAGCGTTAAAATAAAATGTATTCCAATGATCAAAAATCCTTCTTTCAAGGAATTTTAATGACATTGGGAAGTCCTCAAATCATATTATTGAGGAACATACCATATATATGAAAGAATACACAATGTTAATAAAATAATCACTCATAGTCCAGTTTAAGAAACACTTTCTCTATATTTTAGAATCCCTCCTACAAGGACTTCTTCTTTATCATCTCTTCCTGCTTCACCAATACCTTCCTTCCCCCAGGCAACCACCTACTGAACTTTCTGTTTATAATTTTCTTGCTTTTGTTTATGGTTTTGATATGTGGATATAGCATATAACAATATATTGTTTAGCTCTACATGTTTTTAAAAATTAGGACTCATACTGTATCTTTATGGGACTAGCTTCTTGTTTATCAACGCATCTCTGTGTACACAGCTGTAAAACTCAGTGGAACCTTGAGAGGTGAGATTCTCTGTATCAATTAAGGAATTTCATCACAGAATGCTTGGCCATATTTATTGAAACAATTCATTACACAGCCAGTTTCATTCCGCAGTTGGCGCTGTTTTCAGGATAGAAGGGTTCAGATGCATTCAAGGCCCTAACTATGTAGTGCTGAGCACCGTTGCTTTCCTCCATCTTTCAAACCCTATTTGTGATATTTGCTTTCTAGTGCAATCTTTGTCATCCATCATAATGAGTGTTCTTGCACAAATACTTCTGTCTTCTTTAAGTTTTGGTCTAGTCAGGTCCCCACCAATTTGTTGTGCACATTTTGCCTATGCTTGGATCAAAACTGTTCATTGTATATACCCTTTTTCCCCCACTGTGGCTCTATCTTGTAAATTGGTTTTTTAAATTAAATATGAGAATGAAGGAAGATTCTATCTGAATCTTCATTCTGGTCCAATTAGGACCTTGTTACTAAGTATAATGGAATAGCCTTCTCATTTACCACTCCTTTTCCTGCATACTAAAATTTTAGTCATTCTTAAAAACCCAACTAAATGGCATCTATTCCAGGAAGTATTGCTAACTACGTCAGCATGAAATCCTCCCTGTCTAGAGTGTTCCCCCTTTCCATTTGGTGTGCAATATTCTTTCATGCTACGTTTACAATGCCTTCTATTATTATTGTTATACTTAATATTACCTCTTAGATGTTAAAGTTAACATTTCAATTATCCTAAAATTGACATACTGATTGACTGTCATATAATAGTCATTAAACGTGATAAATTGAATTAAACTTGGAAAATTTGTGCTATAGAATAATTTAGCTTTTTTAGTTCTTTTTTACTAAACTGTATATGGTAAATCTTTAAGATCTTTGAGAATATAGACCATAACTTTCATGAAAGCTTATATTATCAAAATAAAAATATTTCATACAAACGTTTAGGAAATATCGAGTTACAAAACTGCCTTACCTCAGGAAGTTGTCTTAACAGCCCAATGTTAAATCCACCGAGCTACCAATTATGGCAGTATACAGTTTTGTTTTTTGTTTTTTTTTTTTTTGTATTTGTTTTTAGCATATGCGGCAGTTTGAAATTATTTTATGAATCCCAAAAAGAGAAATATTATGTTTTAAACTTATCCATTCCTATGGGTGTGAGACCCATTTGACTGGATTACGTAAGTAGGGGATGAGTCTTATATAGTCTCTCCCTTTTTCTGGGTCTGATATAAAGGGAGACACAGAGACTCAAACAGACAAAGAAAAGGGGAACATATTTCATTCGGCATGTGAGAGAAAGGATTGCATAAGCACAAAGCCCCCAAGAAGCTGGGCCCACGGATCAGCTCAAGAGGAGACCATACTGCTATGTGTCTGATAGCTTAGAGTTGAACTTGGGAAAAGAGAAATAAGGTAAGACTGATATAGGAGGCCGCAGAGAGACAAGTCCTGTGCCTGGTTGCTCCAAGCTGAGCTCCAAGAGGTGGTAGATTCTGGAGGGGGAAGGAAGAGACCTGGACAGAGATTGCTTCACCATGTGGCAACAATGCCAGAATCAACAGTAGCTGACTTTGGTGAGAAGGCACCTCTTTTCACAGCCTTGGAACTGTAAGCTTTTACCCCAAATAAATAGCCTTTATAAAAGTCAAGAGATTTCTGGTACTTTGCATCAGCAGCCCTTTGCAAACTAAATTAAATCAGTATCCATCTGCAATGTACTCATGTTTTCAAACATATACTTGTGGCATTCCATAAATCTAACTTAGGAGTTGGTTTTTACAGAATTTTATTTCAGGGAAGTTATGAATCTAATTAAGCAGCTATCTTCTCAAATATTTCCTGGATGGATTTAAGAAGAGATTTCTGAGTTTTTAAGACTGACCTATATATTTCCTGAAAAACATTTGCTAATTAACAATAAAGACTCAGTAATCAGATGGCCTGTGTTCAAATACCAGCTCCCAAGATAGCAGGACATTCTGGCTTCTTGTAGTAAGTTCTCCATAAATGATAATTGGCATTGTAGTGTCCATGGTTATCATGTCCTTGGGAGGATTTATTTTCAGACTTGAGCCCTGAAGCAGACTGATTTGTAGAAGCATGATCCATAGAGACCTTTTCTAAATAGGAAATGAGATTGTTGGATTTCTGTACAAGATAATTATTTATTTTTGTTTTAAACTATTTTATTTTTAGAGAGTAGAATGATCTTTACCAAGAATCTGGTATAGTATATTAACTCACGTTTATCTGAGAACTCACCAAAGAAGGTCTGTTTGCCATTTAGTTACCTGAAAGTTGTTATTTAAAGATTATTTTGTGTTTAATTTAGCTTAGATCTTTCTACAGGGTCTTGTGGAATCTGTCTGTGGATAAACAAGGTTTTGCTTTCTTCTAGAGTATCCTAAGTAAAATCTCAAAAGGGAATATGTATAAATAGTGTAAAATTTAGGATATTCAAAGACCAAATATATTCATCCAACTTGTGTTTAATACTTAAATAAACCATCCAGTTACTGAAGTCTCTTGAGATGGCACTGATCCTCTAATTTTTTTTTTTAATATGAAATTAGAGGTAAATAAACATTTTTTTTCCAATTGTCTCTTCAGCAGTTCTCCCCAGGGCATTTTTTCTCAGCAGCCACTTGCCTCTTTCCCATACTTTAGATATAGGTATGTGTCTATCTATATCTAGATATAGAGATATAATAATCTCTTTATTATTTTTTTCCTGGAGCTGTTTTTTAAGTCATTTTCTATTCATTCAGACAATGGAAATACATATCTCTTCTGTCCTTACCCAGACATATTTGCTCAACATTCCTTTCTTTAAGGGGCAAGAGAGCAAATTGTTAAGCTTTGTTCTTTAAGGACAAAAGTTAAAAGTATAATCAATGTTTCTTTCTCAGAGAAATTGAACGATTCTATTACTTACTTAGGCAATGATGGCAGAAAGAAAGCAAATTCCCATCCTATTCTTTGCAGTGAATCTTTCCTCTGTGGTCCTTGATTCTATGTACTGCCCTATGGATCTTTCAGTGCAGCAGTGAAGAATGCTCATGGCAGAGCCAATTAAAACATTCTGAAGTAGTTCACTGAAGTGAATATTGCAGTTACTCAGACAGCACATTCTCAACAAAATACCCAATTTATGTCTGCTGGCTAGGGAAATTTACACTAAAATCACAGAATAATCCTAGGCACTGAACGGCACAAAGTCATTCCACCAATATTTTACATTGCTGTGGTGGAGATAATGTGGCTTGTAGAAAGCTGAAGCACGTCAGTAATTGTCTGCTCAGGACCTTTTCTTTTGACTATTACCCGTGTAGAATAATCACTGCAACCAGTGGGAATTTCACACATGGCAAACATTCACAATGGCAGAAGAGTCAGACCCTATACATTTTTTTTTCCAAAATTTCAATCAGAGTATTAATCCAGGGAAGTTAGAAAGTACTATATTTAAATAGAATTATTAACTATGTTAGGATGAAAAGAAGGAAAATTCTTCTTGGCCTAATTGTGGCAGGAATTTGGCCAAATTTCCCCCATTTTTATTTGTTTTTGTCTTTTTATGGAACTGGTTTCAAGCGTATTTGGGAAGAAATATCCCTGAGATAAAAAACTCAGATTTTAGGAAACAGTGGCAAAAATTCAGGTGTGGAATGCATGGTTCCACTTGACATTCCCATTCCCAACAATGTCATCTTTCCTATGTGGCCTCTTGAAGCAGAGTACTCAAATAATTTTTATGATTACTATTAATTCAGGTCTTGCAACCTATACAACCTAAGAGTTTATAGTTGATTATAACAATATCAATTCACAATACAATCATATTATGAGCTACACTATTGGTTGCAGTGAGAGTAGTGGTCAGTGGAGCCAAGAAATACATAGCTCATTTGGGTGTTGTAATTGTTGCTGATCTTAAGTGGCAGGATACCTTGATGCATGCTTTTGTTCATTCTTGCTCACATTTGGTTTTCTTTGCCTTTTATAACCTGGACTCTAAGGAATATTGCAAGATCAAAGCCATTGGTAATGGGATGTCTGAGAGGTTCTGTGTATGGTATTCTGAAAAACAAATGGAGAAGTACTTTTGATTTGCTTTGGTTAGTTTTGGTTTCTCAGTTTAATTTTTAGCTTTCCTTAGAGGCAGCCATAAAACCACCCTATTTTGAAATTATTGTAGGAAAAAACCATCACTCATTATTGCATGTGTGATAATCTCTAGCTCCTAAACTCCATGGGGGATTTTTCCCATATGTCTTAGTTTGCCAATTCTGCTATGACAAATACCGTACAATGAACCGCTAAACAACATTTTCACATGGTTTTGGAGGCTAGAACTACACAATCAAGTTCTCAACAGGCCATAATTTCTCTGGAGCCAGTAGTGTTCTGGTGCTGGCTTGCCACAATGCTGGGGTTTCTTGGCATACATCTCTGCCTCCATCACATGGCTTCTTCTTCTGGCTCCTACTTCTCCTGCTCAGTCATGTGTCTGTGTTTTTATTTCCTCTCCGTCTCCTTGAAAGAAATTCAATCAAATGGGTTAAGGCCCATCCTTATTCAACTTGGCCTTATCTATAAAGTATCTCCAAAGATTCTAATCACAAATAAGTCCACACCTGAACTAAAAATAACATCTTCAAAAGTCCCATTAACAAATGTTTCACACCCACAGAACCACAGATTAAGATTTGAACATGTCTTTTGTGGGGGATATGATTCAATCCACAACACCATGTGTTTCCCATCTACTAAAACAAATATGATAAAATGGGTTGACTTAAGCAATGGGAATTTTTTGTCTTAGAGTTTTGAGATTAGAAGTCCAAATTGAGGTGGCAACAAGGTGATACTTTCTCCCCAAAGACTGTGGCATTCTGGAGCTGACTATAGGCAATCCTTGATCCTTGGCTTTTCTGTTACATGGCACTATACATGGTGGAATCATCTCCTTTCTTTGCTGAATTCTATTGGCTTCCAGTTTCTGGCTGTTCTCTGTGGCTTCTCACATGAAACTTCGTTTATATCACTGTTTGAAATGTAAAGTAGAAATATGAAAGTTATTTCTATCTCAAACCCTGTTGGTGTATTAAACCAGTTAATGTATTTAAAGCTTTTAAAAAATGCCTAAACCTAATAAAACAATTTCTTGATGAAAAACACTCAGAAAAGTGGAAATAGAAGTGAATTTCCTCAATACAATGAAGACAATTAATGAAAATCCACACCTAACATCATATTCAATGGCAAAAGACTTAAAGCTTCCTCCTAAAGATCAGGAAGAAGACAAGGATGCTCATTTTCACCACTGCTATTCATTATTGTACTAGAAATTCTTGCTAGAATGAATACGAAAGTAAAAGAAACAAAAAGTATTCCAATTAGAAAGGAAGAATTAAAACTATCTCTACTTTCAGTTAATATGATCTTATTTATAGATAATCCAAGGGAAGCCACAGGGAAACTATTAGAGCTAAAAAAAATTAGTTCAGCAATATGACAGGCTACAAGATCAACAAGCAAAATTCAACTATGCTTCTGTACATCAGCAATGAACAATCTGAAGAGGAAATTAAGAAAATTCCATTTATAATAGCATCATCTGAAAATAAAATAACATATCTATAATAAACTTATCCAAGAATACAAAGACTTATATATTGAAAACAACAAACACTTCCAAAATAAAGTATAGAAAGTTTGTATAAATTTCAAGATATCCAATATTCATGTGTTAGAATAATTAATACAGCTAATGTGTTGATATTACTCAAGGCAATATACAAATTCAATGCAATATCTATCAAAATTCCAGCATCCCTTTTTGCAGTAATGGAAAAACCAATCCTCAAATTCATACATAAGTATAAGTAGCTGTGGATAGCCAAAACAATTTAGAAAAAGAACAAAGTTGAAGAACTCAGAGTTCCTGATTTCAAATTCTACCATGAAGTTACATTCACCAAAATGGTGTGAAACCAGCATAAATGTAGATATATATGTGTGTGTGTGTGCGTGTGTGTGTGTGTATGTATATATATATATAAATTGTAACAGAATTGAAAGTGCAGAAGGAGACACATATATCACTGTTCTATTGATTTTTTACAAAGTTTCATGTAGTGGGGTAAGATTGTCTCTTCAACAGATGATGTTTGTTAAACTGGGTATCCACATACAAAAGAGTAAATTTATACCTCTAATGTACACCATATGCAAAAATCAATTCAAAATGTATCAGTTACTTGCATATAAGAGTTTTAAACATAGAATTTTTAGAAGATAACATAGGATCCAATTTTCATGGCCTGGGATTTGGCAATGGATTCTTAGATATAACACCAAAAACACAACAAAAGAAACAATAGAGATTTTGATGTCATTAAAGTAAAAAAAAAAATTGTGCATTGAAGGAAATTATCAAGAAAGTGAAAAGACAAAATACAAAGATGAAAAAATGGTTGCAAGTGATATATTAGTTAAGGGCTTTATATCCAGAATATTTAAAGAACACTTTAAATGCAACAACAAAAACACAAACAACCCAACTGAAAATTGGGTAAAAACTTGAACAGACATTTATCCAAAGAAGATATACAAATGACTAATAAACACATAAAAAGATGCTTAACATGATTAGTCTTTAGGAAAATGATAATCAACCTTCACAATGAAATGCCACTGCACACTCACAAGAATGACTCTTATTTTAAAAAAAAAGTGTTGAAGGCATTGTAGAGAAATTGGAACTCTAGTGAATTGCTGGTATGTGTATTAGTTTGCAAAACGTTGCCAATGCAAAATACCAGGTATAAACGGCTTTTTTTATAATGGAAATCTTACTAGGGAAAATCAGTTCTGAGGCTATAAAATGTCCAAACCCAAAGCATCATCAGAGATGCTTTCTCACTAAAATCAGCTACTTGTGATCCTAGCATCCTGCTATGTGGCAAAGCAAGATGGTGGCCTATGTCTGCTGAGGTCCCTGCCTTCCCCTTCATGGTTCAGCTTTGGCTGCTAGTGGTCCTCAAGTCCTCTCTCACACATTACAGGGTAAATATGGTGGTAACTCTCTTTTTCTTAGTCTCTCTGTGTGTTCTCAGTTTATGTAAGAACCAGGAAGAGGGCAGAGACACACTCTGAGTCATGCCTCATTGAGTTAGTCCAATCAGAAGTGATCTAATCAAATGATTTAATCAAAGTGAATCTTCTGCAATTAAAGGGTACCACATCCAGAAGAATAAATTAATTTAAGAACATAATCTTTTGGGATTCAAAAAAGAACTTCAAATTGTCACAGCAGGAATATAAAATGGTGCAGCTACTGTGGTAAGCAATATGACAGTTTTTCAAAAAATGTTTAGAGAATTACCAGTTGACCTGGAAATTCTCCTTTTAGGAACATTGCCAAAAGAAAGTGAAAAAAGAGTCTCAAATACTTGTACACCAATGTTTATAACAACATTGTTCACAATAGTCAAAAGATGGAAACAACACAAGTGTACATTACCTAATGGGACAGTCTGAGATTATTTTATGAATCCCAAAAAGAGAAAGATTATGTTTTAAACTAATCTATTCCTGTGGGTGTGACATTCTTTGATTGCATTAAATTCAGTTGAGGGGCTTTGAATAGATTACTCGGTAAGATGAATTTTGGGCTTTTGATTATATTACATCAGTGGGGCATGATTCATGTTGAGTCTCCACCCTCTTGCTGGGTCTGATAAAAATGGAGACAGAGAGAGAGACACACAGAGACACAGGAAAAGGAAGTCACCATAGTTATCCTGCCATGTGAGAGAGCACTAGAGGGTAGTTTAAGCACAAAGCTCTGAAGAGGCTGGGCCCATGGAGCAACTCAAGAGCAGATGAGTCATGCTATATGAGAGGAGACCCAGAAAGAGATAAGACTTATGCCTGGTTATTCTCACATGAGCTCAAACCTCTGCAGAGATTGGTGGCCATCTTGCTTCAGCATGTGTCAGCTGACTTTGGTGAGGAAGCATCACTTATTATGCCTCAATTTGGACTTTTCACGGCCTTGGAACTGTAAGCTTTTGCCCTAAATAAATCCCCTTTATAAAAGCAAACACATTTCTGGTACTTTTTATCAGTAGTCCTTTGGCAAACTAAAACACCTGACAGATAAATATTGGAATAATGACGTTACAGAAATGCTGCAACATGAAAGAACCTTGAAAACACTGTGCTCAGTGAAGTTAGGACGCCACATATGGACAAATATTGAATGCTATCACTTATATGAGATGTCTAGAAATAGCAAATTCACAGAGCTAGAAAGCACATTAGCTGTTACTAGGGGATTGGGGGAGGGGGAAAGTAGGAGTGTTTTTAAAATTAAATAAGTAAGTACATTTAATAAAATAAAATAAATAAAACAATGTAGAAAAGAGGTCCTGGCTTTTTATACATGTTTTCGGTTACTTAAAACATTTGCTTGGGAATTATTTTTTGCTTGTTCATTTTATTATTTGATGTCTATATATATATTATTTATCATAAACTATATCTGATCATTCAAATACATGAAGCCTTTGAAGATATAAATTTGATACTTTTCATTGTATAGATTCTCATGGGGGATTTATTTTTCTAGAGAGGATGTATAATTGCCTCTACTAGAAGCAAAAAACGCTACATATCTGAGACTATATTAGACCCATTCTATGATCCAAAACATAATCAAGATTCTCTGGTTTATTATCGCTGTCTTCCTACTGTCCAAGTCTAGATGTCTAATTCTGATACTACTGAGAGCCTAGAATGAATTAAACATGCTTTTTTTTTGTAAATTATTAAATATTGATCAAGTCAGTAAAATTGTCTACCATACTGCTCCAAGTCTCTAATCCATCAAATACTCTGCAAGTGATTTTATTTGTTACAGATAAACTTACTATCCGGTTTAGTTTGTTACTTTGCAACAAATTGGAGGATGTCTTCTATATTCTTTCTAACATGGAAATAGAAGGTTGTTATTTCAAAATGAATATTCTTTAACATTGGATTTTGTGTGCTGGCTAATTTAATCTGATTTAGAGGCATTCTTATGTGTTCTTTTCTTTATATAAAGCTTCTAATGACAATTAATTTTTAAAAATTAGTTTTCCTATTAATATTTAATAAAGAAGAACTTAACCAAATTATATCAAAGTGAAATCACACCTTTGTTCCCTAAGACCATACCAAATTTCCAGAACTTCAGCATCTTTCAGTACATTTGTTTTCAGAAATATGTATTTTAACA
Organism: Dasypus novemcinctus; assembly: GCF_030445035.2. Classification (NCBI taxonomy): domain Eukaryota; kingdom Metazoa; phylum Chordata; class Mammalia; order Cingulata; family Dasypodidae; genus Dasypus; species Dasypus novemcinctus. The sequence continues at coordinate 75,315,646 of NC_080678.1, read as the reverse complement.
TTTATTAAAAGCAAAAATCCTCTCGGGGTTTGAAAATGGTACAGTCAGAGATACAGTAATTCTCAGAATTAAATGGTAGAATAGTGACATAGAAGAGTAGAGTCCACCAGCCATTCACATTGCCTGTTGTAACCCTAGATATCTAGGTAAATAAAGAAAAAGTATTTTTATGTTTGGAACATTTTACTAAATTATATTCAGAGGAAGCATAACTGTTTTTGTTTTTGTTGTTGTTGTTTTTAAATGGTGCTATAGATTTTCCAGAAAACATTCACATATTCTACTGCAATGGGCCAAATTGCCTCTAAATAACATTCTAGCCTCTATTATATATCCTGGCATTTGCTTTTGTTCCCAACACATATTGTTCTTTAGTGACAATATTATCTCAATAGAAGCATTTGTAGTTGGGAATGCCAGCAAAAATTATATGTCTGAAAATATAAAGACCATACCATATTACAACAAACTAACGAACAAGCATTAATACTTTTGTACTTTGTCCTGCTCTTCTTCAAATGCATCATTCTTTCCTTTTTGAAATTTACCTGTGGCCCTAGCAGTATTATGTTTTCTAAGACATGTTTCATTAAATGAAAAACAGTTTAAAAAAGACTAGAATTATTTCTCTGTTTCAGATTTCCACAAAATAAACTTATGTTCTTCTCTTTGCTTGTGGTCAGGAAAATATTCATATTTATATTTGTCACTCTAGGCATTGTGGAGTTGGGAAGTAAATAAGAGAAGCCTGTGGGTTATAACTAGTGGCTTTCTGAATCAGATGCTTTTTGTCCATTGCCAGCTCCATTGGCCAAGTTGTCTGAAGGTTCATTCCTTCTACTGAAATTATAAACTTAAAAAAAAATTGAACCAGTTTATTTTTTTTAATTACTGAAGTATATCACTCATAAATAAACATACATGAACAATAAGTGTATAGAAATAGTTATGAACTTAGAAAACTAACATACGTAATATACAGGGCTCTCATACCTCACCCTGCCACTAATGAATTTCATTGTTGTGAAACATTTTTAACTAATGACTAAAGAGCATCCTCAAAATATTACTATTAACCAAAGTATCTTACATTTGGTGTATTTTCCCCCAAATCCAGCCTACTACTACTACTACTACTACTACTACTACTACTACTACTACTACTATTACTAGTACTATATCATTTATACATGCCCATACATAAACAGTAAGTGTACGGTAGAAGTCGTGAATTTACAAAGCAGACAAGCATAACATCATACAGGGGTTCCATACATCAACCCATCACCACCACCTTGCATTGTTGTGAGACATTTGTTACAAATTATGAAAGAATAAAGTCAAAATCTTACTACTAACTATAGTCCTTATCTTACATTTGGTGTATTTCCCCCCCAAACCCAACTTATTAATTATTTTTTAAATATATTTTTATGGTGGAAGTTATAAACTTACAAAATAATCATGTACATGTCCAGAATTCCCACACAACGCACCTCTATCAATACAACATGCCATGGTAAAACATTTGTTACATATTATAAAATAATATCATTAGACTTACCAGGTCTGTAGCATACATTTGGCACACTTTTTCCATACTTCCCCTTTATCAACACAGTACAGCTTTGGCTTAGATGCATGAATATTACATTATTACTATTAACCACAGTCCATAGGTTATTCCAGGCTTATTTTTTTCCCATGCTTCTCCACATTCCCACCACCCTGCAAAAGTGATATACACTGCTGTAGCTCATAAAGGATACTCTTGCATCTGCACCAACAACCACAATTCTCATACACCTCTGGATTTACTGTGTTAATCAGTCCCTAGATTATTCTTTAGCTTTCATTCACTTGGCATTTATGTCCCTAAATTATGTTTTTCGGCCACATTCCCATTTATAAATCACCTGTTACTCACTATACTGTATTACCATCAACTCCATGTATTTCCATACTTTTACAGTAAAGTTAATAAGAACTTCTACATACATTAAACATGTAGTCCATCTCAGTCCTCTTCTTGTCTCCTTTATTTATTTTTAATTTTTAATTTTTTTCAATTTATCTTCAAAAAAGCTTTAGGTTACAGGAAAGCCATGTAGAAAATATAGGTGATTCTCATATACCCAAGGCCCCTTTCATCTCCTTTAAGAATCCACCACCTACCACCAGATCTTGAAGATATTTTCCTATATTTTCTTCTAGAAGCTTTATGGTTCTTGCTTTTATATTTAGTTTTTGATCCACTTTGAGTTAAATTTTGTGTAGTGTGTGAGATAGGGATCCTTTTTCCTTCTTTAGTCTATGGATATCCAGTTCTCAGCACCATTTTTTGAATGGACTGGTCTGCCCAAGCTAGGTGAGTTTGACAGGTTTATAAAAAATCACTTAAACCTAGATGTGACAGTCTGTTTCTGAACCATCAATTTGTTTCCATTAGTCTATGGATCTGTCTTTAGGCCAGTACCATGCTATCTTTACCACTGTAGCTAGGTAACATGATTTAAAGTCTGGAAGTGAGAGTCTTCCAACTTTGCTTTTCCGTTTTAAGATATTTCTGGCTATTCAGGACCCTTTACCCTTCCAAATAAATTTGATAATCATGTTTTCCATTTATTTTTTAAATGCTGGTGGAATTTTTATCAGGATTGCATTGAATTTGTATATCAATTTGAGGAGAATTGACATCTTAATGATATTTTAATCTTCCAATATGTGAGCATGAAATGTTCTTCTAATTATTTAGGTCTTTTTTGATTTCTTTTAATGAAGAGTTGTAGTTTTCTGAATACAAGTGCTTTACTTCATTGGTTAAGTTTATTCCAAAATTTTGAGTTTTATCTGTCATATTTTATTTCTGCCACTCTTTTGACACTTTTAATTACTTTCACTGATATAATCTGCATTTCTAGACTCTCTTCCTGTCTTTTCTTTTCAAGCACTAGCACACCCATTAGTATTTCCTGAAAAGCTGGTCTCTTGGTTAAAAACTCTCTCAGATTCTGCTTATCTGTTTATTTTCTAAACTCACCATCATTTTTGAAAGACAGTCTTGCTAGAAATGAGATTCTGGGCTGAAAGTTTTTCTCTTGTGCTATCTTAAATATATCATACCACTGTCTTCTCGCCTCCATGATTTCTGATGAGGAATCAGCAGTTTATCTTATTGGGTATCACATGTTATGCATTGCTTTTCTCTTGCTGCTCTCAGAATTCTCTCTTTGTTTTTGGCATTTGACATTCTGAGTAGTATGATTAGTATGTGTCTCTATTTGGATATATTGGATTTATTTGTGTGGGAGTACATTGTGCTTCTTGGACATGGATATCTATGTCCTTCAATAGCATTGTGGAATTTCCTACCATTATTTCTTCAGAGATTCCTTCTGCCCCTTTTCCTTTCACTTCTCCTTCTTGGACACCCATGACACATATGTTTGCACATCTCTTGCTGTTGTTTAGTTCCCTGAGAGCTTGTTCAATTTTTTCCATTCTTTCCTTTATCTGTTTTTTTAATATGTTCATTTTCAGAACCATTTCTTCAAGTTCACTGATCTTTTTTTCTGCCTCTTCAAATCTGCTATTATATATTTCCAGTGTATTTTTATTTCATTTATTGTGCCTTTCATTCCTGTAAGATCTGCTATTTTTCTATGTATGCTTTCAAATTCTTCTTTGTGCTCATCCAATGTCTTCTTAATATCTTTAATCTCTTTAGCCATCTCTTTGAATTTTAAGATTTGTTTGAATATCTATGATTAGTTGTCTCAACTTTTTTATGTCATCTGGAGGTTTATCTTGTTCCTTTAACTGGGCCGTATCTTCCTGTTTCTTGGTGTGGATTTTAATTTTTTGTTGGTGTCTTGCCATCTGGCTTACTATATGTATTTATACTGGGTGCAGTTTCTCTCTTTAATTTGGCCTTTCTTGCCCTTTTCTCCTTTGTTGTTGTGTAATAGGAGCCAGGGATGTAGTTGGTGCTACAAGCTATGGAGGCTCAAGCTGCTCTCATAGTCCCAGGGACTGATGAAGTTTCTCTCAACTTCCTACTTTGCTTTGCTAGGGTTAGGGTCAGAGTCACAGCTGTGTGTAATAATCCAAATTGTGCAGGCCTAGACTATAGTTGCCCAGAGAGACTGACCGAGCTTCATACTCCTTTCTCCCCTCCCTCAGGTGGGAATGGAACTGCAGGTTTGGGTAACAATCTATGTCATAAGAGTCCAAAATGATGACAGTTGCCCCAGCTGACTTCCAACTATTCAGTCTCTGCCAGCCAAATGTACATGTAGTTACCTGGAGAAGATGGTGCAGGGTGGGCCAGCTTCCTCCCTGCTAGAGGATGCTAGCTGAAGCCTAGGCTAGGCCTGCGGACCCATCTGGGTGGAAGAAGTCAGTTCCTACTGTCATTGTGATTTTCAGTCAGCCCAGCTTCACCTCATGCTAGGGGTAGAGTCAAAATGGCAGCTTCAAGCTTCTTTCCTACTTGGATAGGTTTCAACTTTAGCTGTTCTTAGCCAGCTGAATTTATTAATCAGTAGCTGAAGTAGGTGGTCAACTTGTCTCTTCCTCCCCTGTTTTTGGGAAATGGAGCTTCCAATTCCAGCCACAGAATAGTTCCTGAAGCAGCTTGCACCACCAGAGTAGGATGATCACTGGCCTCAGCAGCATAGCCTGTATTTTCCCAGAGAGGCTGGCAGAGGCCCCCCTAGCTTCCTCTCTGCCAGAACTGGGATGGGGGCTTATGCTAGAACTGCAATCTGATCTGGATGGAAAGATGTGGGTCCCTACCAGCACTGTAGTTTTCAGTCAGCCTTGCTTCCTCTCATGCCAGAGGCAGAGTTAAAATCGTATCTATTGACCTTTTTGACTTGGAGAGTTTCAAACTTTAGCTGTTCTTAGGATTACACTTTAGCCCACCAAATTTATGCATCAGTAGCTGAAGTTGGTGTCCAACTGTCTCTTCCTCCCCCATTTTTGGGAAGTGAAGCTTCCAATTCCAGCCATGGAATAGCTCCAGAGGTGGCTTGTGCCTCCAGGGGAGGATGGGCACCAGCCTCTGAGGTGTGGAATGCTCTACTTAAAAAAGTTCTCTGCAGATGAGCAGTCTCCCCCTTCCATTCTTTCTAGGATGTTATAGGATGCTCTTGTGGTCTCCTGGAGTCCCCAGACATGTACTTTAGATAGCTCTGAGTGATTACTAACTGCCCTGTAGCACAAGCTGACTCTAGGACCTCCTTACTCTGCTGCCATCTTGCTCATTGTCTGAAATCATAAACTTTTAATAAAAATACTTTCTAGTTATGGAGCCATAGAGAACAAATCGAGAGCATAGTTGTATCTCAATTTAGGTTTATTAAAGTATGTAAACAGTGTCACAGATTTTGATTATTGAATTTTTTATTTGAAATATGCAAAAATATATATAAAGATCAATTTCAGAGAAACTTTATGGCAGAGTGAAGATTACTGAACTTGAAAGATTCAGAGAGCTGTTTTTTTCCCCAAAGTTTAAAAATGTATTTTATTTCACTCAATATATCCAAAGCATTATCATTTCAACATGCAATCAATATTAAAATTATTAATGAGATATTTTACATTCTTTCTTTTGGTACCAAGTCTTCGAAACCTAGTACGTTTTTATGCTTACACACATCTCAATTTGTACTAACCATATTCCAAGTGCTCATTAGTCATATGTAGCTAGTGGATACCATAAATGGACTGCACAGTCTTAGGATTTAAGTTGATTTAGAATATTCCTCATGCCTGGTTAGTCAGAGGTAGTAGCAGGAGCTTTGAAGATGATGTCCCATATATCTTGGTTCTTGCCCTTGATTTTTCCTGCACCTTGATCCAGGAACCTTCATTTTTATGTGATTCTGGAGACATTCCCAATTCCTACAGATCAGAAGCACCATGTGTTTATTGCAGGTCCTATGAAGTCTGGCTGCACAATATCCTTCACCTCAAACACTCTCCTTAAATTACTAGGAGAGATGTTTTTGACTTTCAGCTCTGTACCTACCTAGTTTGGTGTCTTTGGGCAAAGTACCTAAGCTTCTTGAACTTCTATTCATATATGTAAAATGGTAAGAGTTATACGTGAAGGTAGATTTGTTGTAAGAATTAAGTAGAATAATACAATTTTTGCTGTACCTTGTACGTAATTTTTTCTTTTTTTTTCTATGCACAGAATTTTATATCAACAAATATTTCAATTAATTTTTACATATAGTGGCAACTGACCAAAAAATAAACAAAAATAGTATTTCCCTTATATTAAAGACTATTGGGGAATAAAGAAGAAAGATCCTGTGATGTAGCTTGTCTCTTCAAAGTACCTAAATTAGTTCACTTTTCTTGGTTAGTAAATTAAAGAATTAATAAATTATATGACCAATATTAATAACATAGTATCTATTTATATCATTTCATGTAGATGTTTTAAAATGAATGATTAAAATAGTGGAAACTCTCCTTTAGTGACCATCTTAGTAAGCCACTGACATTTCACACATTTTGTGCAACATCATCAACTATCATTCTATTGACTCTGTAGAAGCAGTAATTTATTTTTTTACATAGATAATTGTCCCAGTCCTCCTGCATTTCTACAGCCTGTATTTGAAACAGAGATTCCATAAGTTTAAAAAACATTTGCTTGGAATGCAATTATTTATAAATATACACAATTTTCTAAAAGAATGAATTAATGCAATTTTATTTGATCAGTTATTTACTTAATGTCATTTATTAGGTATCTACTCTATGTCAGGCATTATACTAGGCCTTGGGAAAACAGTGGTGATGACATGCTTCCTACCTTCAAAGTCAATGCATTTTACTGATTTAGCCAGGAAACTTTTGTTGAATTATATGCTAAACACAGTTTAGACTTTTAAGGTTCATTTCCAGAATAATGTATGATGTTCTAGAACCTAGGCTAAGGACTACCAAATGTGCCTAAGAATCAGATAGATTTGAATTTGAATCTTGGCTCAGCTCTACAAATGTATCTCAGGTAGGTTGCAAACCCTCCCTTAACTTCAAGCTCATTATTTGGAAAATGATTTTTTTTAAAAAGAAAAAAAAATTAGAAGTGAGCTTAATGATATTTACCTCATGAGGGGGATGTTAATATTAAACTTCTGTCATGGTTCTAAAGCACTTTAATTCCCTTTCCATGAGTTTCTTTCCTTCTGAGGATAATATCAGCAGTGGAAAGCAGCCCCCCAAGCAGCACTCAGTCTCCCTGGCCATCCTCAAATTTCCCTCTTCTTTTTTTTTTTTTTCAAGTTTGTCTGTGATTGGTATTAATTTACTTTTACTTAATGAATCATACAATTTTTTAAAATTTAAATAGGCTATGGAAAAATATGATTTTCTTTTGGGATTTTAATTTATGAGGCTCATTTAAGCATGCCTCATTACAAAAACAAGTATGCAAAGGTAAAGGCAAACGTAATGATGTGTTTTAATGTCTGTGTTTACATATGTTTTCTCTACAGCACAATTAGGAAGATAACCCCAAACTATTATGCATAAGAGAAGTCTAAAAATGCAATTTACTATGTCCATTATTTCTGCCAACTTTAGTAATAACTACTGATGAGCCACACATTTAAGATATACAGCCCAGGAGGCATATGAATATCCAATTAGTCCTATTTCTTCTTGGAACTAACAATACTCTTTTATTTGTAGCTTAAATAGCTTCATTTTGCTGATACTATAATTTGAAATGTGCTTAGTCAAAGTAGCCTCGGACATCCAAAGATACCAGGTTTTTTTTTTCACTGAACTTATATTTTAAGTCCCTTATTATCTCAAGCATGGCAGCCAGATGACTTTATTTGCATTTACTAAATTTTTAGAACATGTGCAGGTTTGTTAGCTTATAATTTGTTATAATAGAATGATGGCATAAAGGAATTTGTGCTTGCTGAGGTATTTACAGTTTTCTAAAGGGGAGATTGGCTATATTCTCTTGTTTTATCTTCTCTTAACTCATTGATGACCATATTTAAGTCTCAGAAAAATATTCCTAACAATCATTATGAATGTAGGCAGGACTCTGGGATGACCATACACAAAGGTGTTTAATGTTTCTACACTTGCCCAATATAAAGATATCTAGAGTCCATTTTAATGTCAAAGGTACATTTCCTAATCTGATTCCAGTTAGCATTAGCTCCAATATACTATTAAAAAATACATTGGAAAACATCAGTGTGCAAATATCTGTTCAACTTCTGCTTTCAATTCTTTTGGGTATATACTTTGAAATGGGATTGCTAGGCCACATGGTAATTCTATACTTGCAAACCAGTGTTCAAAAGGGCATTATAGGGGAGTGGATGTGGCTGAAGTGATTGGGCTACCATCTACCATATGGGATGTCCAGGGTTCGATTTCTGGGGCCTCCTGGTGAAGGCAAACTGGCCCACTTGGTGAGCTGGCCTGAGTGGAGAGCTGACTCACATGGAATGCTGGCCCATACAGCTAGCTGGCCCAAGCAGAATGCTGGCCTGTGCAGGACCTGGCCTGAGTGGCGAGCTGATGCAGCAAGATGATGCAACAAAGAAAGACAAAGGAGAGACAGTAAGAGATGTAGCAAATCAGGGAGCTGAGGTGGCACAAGAGATTGAGCACCTCTCTCCCCCTCTGGAAGGTCTGAGGATCTGTTCCTGGTGCCACCTAAAGATAAACAGACACAGAAGAATACACAGCAAGTGGACACAGAGAGCAGACAACAGGGGAGGGGGGAGGTTTAAATAAATAAATCTTAAAGAAAAACAAAAGGCATTATTCACAATTGGTAAATGACAGAAGCAAACCCAAATGTTCATCAGCTAATGAATGGATTAATAAAATGTGGCATATGCACACAATGGAATATTATTCAATGGTAAAAGGAATGAAGTTCTGATGCATGGTACCACATGAATGAACTTTGGAGACATCATGTTGAGTGAAATGTCAGACACAAAATGACAAATATTGTATGACCTTACTGATATGCAATAATTAGAATAAGCAGTCGTAGAGTCAGGAACTAGAATACAAGTTACTAGAAGCTGGGGTGGGGGTATGGAATGGGGAGTTAATGCTTAATTGGTATAGAACTTGAGTTTGTGGCTATAGAATTTTTTGGTTATCAGAAGTGGTGGTGGTAGAATAACAGTGTGAACATAATTAACAGTAATGAATTATTTATTTGAATGTGATTAAAAAGTGGGATTTTAGGTTGTATATATGTTATTAGAATAATCATTTTTAAAAATACATTGCAGACTCATAGCCATATAAACTTATCCTTTCCATTTCCCCCTTTGATTCAGGTAAAAAGCATTTTTAACTCCTGGTATTAAATGTAGATTGAGATATTCTGTTGGTCTGAGTTGACCCTTTTATTCAAGGTCATTTTCTAGTTATGTCAGCTACTGGTACTTGGTAGTAATCCCTCGGCACCAGGGAGGCTCATTCCCAGGAATCATGCCCCATGCTGGGGGGAAGGCAACGCATTTACATGCTGAGTTTGGCTTCGAGACTGGCCACATTTGAGCAACATGGAGGCTCTCAGGAGGTAACTCTTAGGCACCCTGCAGCTCTAGGCTATGAGTCTCCAAAAAGAGCTGGGAGGGAAACGGACTTTGGTCCAGTGGTTAGGGCGTCCGTCTACCACATGGGAGGTCCGCGGTTCAAGCCCCGGGCCTCCCTGACCCGTGTGGAGCTGGCCTAAGCGCAGTGCGCGCAAGGAGTGCCGTGCCACGCAAGGGTGTCCCCCGCGTAGGGGAGTCCCACGCGCAAGGAGTGCACCCATAAGGAGAGCCGCCCAGCGTGAAGAAGGGAGCAGCCTGCCAAGGAATGGTGCCACTGACTACAACAGAAGCGGACAAAGAAACAAGACGCAGCAAAAAGACACAGAAAACAGACAACTGGGGTAGGGGAGGGGAATTAAATAAATAAAAATAAATATTTGAAAAAAAAATCATTAAAAAAAAAACAAAAACAAAACCAAAAAGAGCTGGGAGGTTATCTGACCCGACCCAAAGATTAGTCGAACCAAGACCTGAGGGAGGGAGCGGGAATGAAAGGGACAAGAGACACAAAGAATGGAGACAAGACAGGATTCTGATCAAGTCTCGTTTATTGAGGGTCAGTCAGGGGTATTTATGGCAGGAATGAATGAAGTTTCGCGCCACAGGTCTGATTGGTCCACGTCACGAAGTCTTTTCGCGGATGATTCAAACCAACCGTCTGCGGATGCGCAAAGCGGGAAAGACTTTCGCGCTCTTTAGGGAGTGCCCAATCAATTGGAGCCCGGGGGAGTGGTATGAGAATAGAAACTTAATTACTTCAATGAGAGTGGGGAAATAGAAACTTAACTGGGTTAGGCATCCTTTCACGAGATGGCTGCAACTGATCCTGGCACCAAAAGCAGCCTCTCACAGTTATCAAAGGGGTTGCCCTTATGCACACCTCAGCAGGGTCCCAGAGACAGATAAAGTAGATACAATCCTAGGTATTGGTTCTTCTGAGGGCTACAGAGACTCACAGGTTCTATGATCATGGCAGATGGAGTTCAGTGCCATGTCAGTTGGCCCTACTTTGGAGTTTGTGTTTCTGTGTGATGGAGCTGGACTCATATGTGATCTTTGTTCACAAGCCTCTCCTGTTACTTTTACTGAAACTGTAGTTGGTGCTGGGGTTTAATATATACCCAGGGGACCTGAATCTCTGGACTGACTATGTGATAGCTGGGCCCTAAGCCTCAACAGACTCCAGCTCCTACACTCTGGTTTATTGGACCTACCCCACTCAGCTAACATGGAGTTGCAAAAGGTCAACTACCACACCAGGGAGCCAAGAGTGCCTACAACTTAAAGTAGGAGGAATGCATCCAGCATCCATGTGGAATCTAAGCCCCCTCTTGATATAGATGTGGAGTGAACACAGCCATTCCAAGGTCCACAGGATGGATGAATAGAGTATGGATTAGAGTGGATTTACTGATATTCTATTCATGAACTATTGTGATTAGTAATCGAAGAAAATGTGGCATTGGTGTGGAGAAAGTGACCATGGTGGCTGCTGGGTGTGGGGAATGGGAGGAAGAGATGAGATGTAGGGGCATTTTCAGGACTTGGAGTTGTCCTGGGTGATGCTGCAGGGACAGTTACTGGACACTGTATGTCCTCCCATGACCCACTGGGTGGAATGTGGGAGAGTGAGGGCTATGATGTGGACCACTGACCATGAGATGCAGTGGTGCTCAGAGATAGTATTCACTAAATGTAATGACTGTCTCATGATGATGGAGGAGATTGTTGTTATGGGGGGAGGAGTGGAGAGAGGGGGATGGGGGTATATGGGGGCCTCATTTTTTAAAATTTAATATTAAAATAATAAAGACAAAAAATACATTGCAGAGAAAGCTGTAATTTCTTGGAACTGCACAGTGAGCCTGGAGAACTGGGTTCAAATTCTAGCTCACATAAAAATAACATTCCTTTTAGATGCCACTTTACCTTTTGTTTATCATTTTACTCATTGATCAAATAGGGTTAATAATAATGGGTCTGCTTATTTCTCAGGATGATTGTAATAATTACATAAAATAATGTGTTTGAAATTTCTCAGAAAATATTAACTATAAGATATTATTACAAAGCTATATTTTGGGAAGCAGCTGTGGCTCAATCAGTTGGGCTCCCATCTACCATATGGGAGGCCCTAGGTTCACGTCCTGGGGCCTCCTTGTGAAGGCAAGCTCACCCACATGCTGCAGAGAGCTGCCTGGCCCACAAGTGCATGGACAGCCTATTCAGCAATGTGATGCAACAAAAAAGGGAGATGAGGAAAAACACAGAAGAGCGCACAGTGAATGAACACAGAGAGCAGACAGTAAGCAAGCTGCAGTGGGGGAGGAGAAATAAAATAAATAATTACAGACTCAGAAGAACGCACAGTGAATGGACACAGAGAGCAGACAGCACACAAAAAGCCACAAGGGGGGGGAGGAGGATATTTTTTAAAAAGCTGTATCTCCAATGATCTTTCATGTAGTAGTGATCATAATTACTGTAATTGTTTAATAACTGGTAAATAGGGTTAGTAGTAATGAACCTATTAGAATAGATTTAACAGACACCTCCATTCAGAACAAGTAATATTTAAAACAAGAAGAGAAAATTTTCAGGCATACATACACTCAATACCATCTGTCCAGTGGAGCACATTAAAATAAGCAAACACCTCCCATCTGTGAGACTTGAACATATGTTTTAAAAGTGTTTAGGGACAGTCACCTACAGGATGGGCAATATCTGCTTTGACCTCTCTATCTCTCTGATTCTCAGTATTTATCTCTGGAACTGCTCTGACATGGAATTATCTTCAATGGGAAAATCGCCTAGTAGATTTGTTACTTTATTTACTGCATGTGACTTTTTGGATCCTATAAGTATTGGGGTTTGAAGAAACAGACAAAAGTATGTATTTAAAGTCAAGAAAGCAGTTCAAACAAGTCAAGTTTTTTGGGTGTATGGTGACAGATAATAGGTGTCAATTTTTGTATAATCAGTTTATGTCAACGAAGACTCACAAATACAACCCTGTGCTGTGCACAATCATGGATGTTCTTGGTGCCTGTATTAACTGTGAAGCTAGATGGGCAGTCAGCATAGGGAAGACTGCAAGGCTCTGGCCATTGGGCTATATTTCAGGAATGAGATTCATGGGATTCCAGCAAGATGGATCCAGGAAAGTACAGATGTGATAAGCTGAAGATCTAGCTGTGAATGCTGGCACAGAGGAATCCAAGTTAATGAAATAAAGTAGGAATTAATGTCTTAATCTCATGTGTAAGCCAGATATCCAATCAGTGGAAAAGACCAAGACCATGGTCTTGAACCAACTACCAGATTAAATAGATTCCCAGCCTTCTGAACATTGTGTGTGTGTGTGTGTGCATTTTGTTTTCTGTTTTGTTTTTAAATCCCCTTTTCACTAAAGAAAGGATACGATTTGGGACATTAGATTAAACCCAATTAGCAGGAAGGCATATTGCACTACTTGTAGAGATATAAGGAAATTTGTGGTTAGAACACCAGGGAGGACACGCTAATGAACCTTCGCTGAGGTTTTGTATTTTTCCCTTCTCTGTTTTGATCTGTGTTTTTATATTAGCTCCTCTTTCTTTCGATTTCTTTCTCAAATTTATTGTTCAATCTTGACAAAGGAATAAATCAAAATGGGTAACACTTGCGATTCTACAAAATAATTCCAAGATTCAACAATCAACTTTTATGTTCACAATACATAAAGTTTGATATAAATATTGATCATATAAGTGCCATGTCTTCTATCATTTGCTTTGAAAGTAAATTAAGTGATATTAAAATATCATTCTCTTTTAATAGCTGACTATATTTTGTTTTACCCTTCATTGATTCTCTTGTGAATCAATTGCTTTCAATTAATAACAGAGGTTAACTTTAAATGAACACTTAACATGTGTCATTCAATGTGTTTAAGAATGCCTGTGCTTCGTATGTGTTAGTTGCATCTATCTCTTTCAACAAAAATCCTAAATTTTTATTGGTTCAGGTGGATATAAATATTATATCCTATACAGATGGACACTGGGCATTCATAAAGGTGAATAAATGATGTAAGGTCACACAGTCAGTTAATTTGATTCCAAAGACTCAATACTTAGCTACTATACCTTACTGATCATTTACTAAAGGGCCGTCCTTAAATTAAAACAAAATAAGTCATTGGTTAACTTAAACAATGAAGGTAAGATACCTTTATGAATAGTGATTTCTTAAAATCCCTTAATAGTAGCTTTCAAATTTTAATCAATTTTAGTGTGAAATTAGTCCATATCTGAGATGAGTCACTACTTCTTAATCTTTTTTACATAACTCATGTAATAATTAAGAAAGTCTGGTACTGGTTTTCTTAGGGTTTCCATATATGTATACTCTTACAGAAAATGAATTACCTCTTTGTATCCATCTGTCCAAACTAAATGATCCTGATTCCTTAACTCCCTACAAATTCCTTCTCTTAAGCTTTTAGATTTTTTCCCCCTTTGCTTGGTTTCTTTGCTGGAACCTCCCCTTTCTCTCCAGACCTTCCTTAAAAACATAAACCTAAATTAATGCTGTACCATTAAGGCTCAAATTTGAAGTCCATGGAAATACAAATTCACAGCATATATTAAAAAATATTTGTAAAAGTAAATTTTAAAAAATTATTTAGTACATGCTAATATTAGAAAGTCTATGTAACCTATCAACAAACATTTAAAAGGAAAAAATAGCCTAAATTTCCAGAACACAGAAATAAATGACCATTGTTATTTTTATATTATAAAAATGTTAATTTTTATATTTTGGTGTATTTTTTTAAAGCCTTTTTTCTCTGTGGCTCTAGTTAAGGTTGTACTATGCATATAATTTTGTATTTTGCCTTTTACATTAAACATTTTGAAATAGCATTTTCTTTTATCAAAGTCTTATCAATAACATCAATTTAATTATTAAGTAGCAGTTCACCATGTGAACACAGTATTTACTTAATTATTCTTAAATAATTTAGGTGATTCTCAATTTTTCCATTATAGCAAATATTGATGAGACTTTATTTTTTAGTCTTCCATTGTGCATGACTTTCCTTCTATGTTTAAGATAATTTCTTTAGATTAGATTCCCACAAAATGGAACTTTGGGTTAAAGGATATGGAAATGTAAGGGTCTTGATGTCTGTTCCACATTGCTTTGCATAAAATTTGTTCCAGTATGCCTAGCACCAATTTTCCTTCAGACTTGGCTCTTTAGTACTTGCCTCATCATTCTTTTGCTCTGTTCTGTTTAAGTTTTCATTCTCATTTGTATTCTGTGGCATTCATATTTTCTACTTGATCTGTATCAGGCTTTCAGTCATTCATTTTGCATGTTTTTATTGACTGTAGCTCAATTACTAGGTTAATACATCTTTAACTACTTCTACAAATCTCCTCAGTAATTAGTAATGGAAGACCTTTCCAGAAGGATGTCATTAGAACCATGCAATACATTTTTTAAACAGATTAATTGAAACATATTTGATGTATAATAAAATTCATCTATTTCAAGTGTATAATTCAATGGAGTTTAGTGTATTTACTGAGTGGTGCAATCATCACTATAAATCAACTTTGGACATTTTCATGATCCCAGTAGGTTCTATCATGTCTATTCATTGTTAGTTCTTCTTCCCCACTCCTAACGCCCAACCCTAGGCAACCACTTAGCTACTTTGGGTCTCTTTAAATATGCCTATTCTGATATTTTATATAAATGGAATAATATAATATGTGGTTTCTTGTGTCTGGTTTTTTGAAGTTCAAATTTACTGTAGCGTTGATAAGTACTTCATTCTTTTCATGGCCAAATAATATTCCATTTTATAGCTATAGCACATTTTATTTATCCATTCAAAAGTTAATTTGGACTTGTGGATTGTTTATTCTTTTAGGTGTTATGAAAAATCCTGTTATGAATATTTGTGTAAAAATTCCTGTGCGGACATATGCTTCATTTCTCTTGAGTATATAGCTAGGAAAGGGATTGTTGGATCATATGACATCTCATATGTATAACTGTTTGAGGAACTGCCAGACTGTTTTCCATAGTGGCTATGCCATTTTATGCTCCTATCAGCAATTTATAGGCATTCTCATTTCTCCACATCCTTCTCAACATTGGTTATTGCCTTATTTATTATAGCCATTCTAGTATTATAGCCATTCTAGTGGGTATGAAAAGGCATGCTCTTCTTTAATGATTTGAATGTTGATTAGCTTCTTATGATCTCATGTAAGTTTTTCAGTCTTTCTTGAGGTTGACTAGAATAATGATTAATAACCTGAAGTTTGGATTTAGTCATACCTGTTTCAAAGCCTACATCTTTCTCTTACCACTCTCGGTGAGCATCCTGACTACCATGAACCACAGATTCCTCTCCCATAGTAAGAAGACAGTAATACCTGGCTCATAATGCTGTGGAAGATTAAATAATATATTGTTTAATCTTAAATCAGGTACCTTATTTAACAAACTCAATGAATAACAGTTACTGCTTTGTTAATAAGTTTACCTCCATTTATCCTTTTGAAGTATCAGGATTCCTTTATACTTCTAAAAATTATTGAATGATTCTAAGAACTTTTGTTCATGTGAATTAGATCTATCATATTTTCCATATTAGAAAAAAATGAGACATTTAAAAATAACAATAAGCCCATGATAAGTTAAAATTACATTTTAGTGGAAAATAACTACATTCTCAGAAACAAAATAATTTAGTGAATAGCGTGGCATTGTTTTACATTTTTGCAAATCTATTTAATGTCTGGCTCAATAGAAGACAGTTGGATTCTCATATATGCTTCTATATTCAATCTCTTGCATTATCACTTCATGTAGCCTCTGGAAAAATTCACAGTGAGCTCATAGAGAATGAGAGTGAAAATGGCAAGTAAGTATTATTACAAAAATAATTTGACCTTGCAGATCCCCTGATGAGTTCTCAGAGACCCACAGAGGCCCTGGGCCTCGCTTTGCAAATCATTGTTGTAAGGGTTATAAGGGAGATTTTCAACCCAATTAATTAGGCCCTGATTATACTCAACACCATGCTCATTGTCAATGATTTTGGACTTGCTTTTGAAAAGCTTAATCTATGATTGGAGAGAAAACATGAGATTACTGGAAAATAAGAAAAGATAATCAAATTATGGAAGCAGAGAATTTTGAAAATAGGCAATGTTACAAAAATATTGTATGAAGGAAAACTATTGTGGGCAACTGAGAAATGCTCTTGTAGGTTGTTGATGGGGAATATCTTATGCTATAAGAGAACTCCTGGAAGATAGAGATTGCGTTTTATGGATTTATATTCTTTGCAATTAATTTTACAAGAGCATGGATTCCAAAGGTGCTATTGAATGGCTAGACAAAGGGTGACTAAATTTTGGATAGTCAGAAACTGGGTAAGAAAAGAAATATGTGCTCCCTACTCTTCCATATTATGTAACCAATTGATATGTGATAAGTACCTCTTCTATATTTTATTTGGGAGCTTGTAATTGTGTCGCATTTGAACCAGCACTCATTATTTGTTTGAGGAAAAAGACTAAATTCCAGAATATCATATGGGGGTTTCTGAGAAAAGCAACATGAGGAATAACTTGTATAGTATGGGGCCCTCTTAACCTAGTAATTTAATTTACAGTCAAATTATTTGAGTCCTGTGTCTCAAGGGGTGTTATATAAGTAAATAAGTTTTCTACAACATTATTATTATTATTACTATTATTATTTGAGGTACCGAGGCTTGGAACTGAACCCAGGACCTGGTATGTGGAAGTAAACATTCAACCACTAAATTACACCAGCTCCCCTGAGATTGCTTTTTTCATTTGTTTGTTTGCTTTTGTTTTTAGGAAGTACCATAGATCAAACCCAGGATCTCATACATAGGAAGCAAGAGCTCAACCACTTGACCTACATCAGTTTTCCAAAAATATTTGATTTAACTCTCTTCCTTTGAGGAAACAAGTCTAAATTAGTCCCATCCTGATGGGTGTGATGCACATTTATTCATTTACTCTTTTACTCATGCATTTTTTTCCTTTATAGCCTCACATGTAAGAGTGCTCTGCTAAGTTTTGTTCTTGTTGTGGTTGTTGTTGCTTTTTCTTCCCAATGTATGACCCAAGCTCTAGGACTTCTAAAGGGACATGTAAAGACTAGTGGTGTACACAGGACCACATACTACTTCCTATGATAGAATTATGCAAAGTAAGCTGTGCAAATCCTGAAAAGGAATCTTGGGGTCATCAAGAAAGACTTTTTTATGGAGAATATGTCTGAATGGCACTGATTATAGAAGGAAAGTGAGACTTTTTGTTCTGATAAAGAATTTGAATTCGAAATGATTCAGAATGCCTTAAAAAGGCAGGGACACAATATAACAATTCAATACAATTCAGTCTGAAGTAGATTGAATTATATACCAAAGTTTAGATATGTTCTTAATCCTAGTCTGCATTCCTGTGTATGTGAACACATCGGAAATAGGCTTTCTTGAAGATGTTATTTTTAGTTAAGATGTGACCCGACCTCATTTGGTTGTATCTTAATCCAGATTACTGGAAGCCTTAAAAAGAAAGAAATAGGAAGCCATGGAGTCAAAAGAACCTTGAAGAGAAAGGAAAGGACGTTGCCATGTGATGAAAGGCAGAGATATAAACTAAGGAAGCCAAGGATTGCCAGCCAGTCAGAAGTTACTGACCCCAGGAGGAAGCAAGCCTTCTAGCCTTCCAAGCCATGAGCCATAAATTCCCATTCTGTAAGCCAACCCTTTGTGTGGTATCTGTCATGCCAGCAAAGGAAAGATAAGACGCTTTCCTGTACTCATCCATTCTTAGCTGTCAGTAAACACCATGTAATCTAGGAGCATTTAAAGACCCGAGAATCTTAGGTTTGCATCTCGATTCTGTCACTTAATAACTTTACAACTTGGGAAAAATGATATAAGGCTTGACTTGCCATTTATAAAATGGAGATAATAATTGTTAGTGTTCTCTATTATAAGAATTAAATATAATACTTTCAAAGCATCCACCAGCACAGTGTCTGACCGCTTGTAGGTCCACGAATAAATTATTGTTTCCATTATTGGTCTACAGACCCCAGTACCTGGCTTTGATAAAAATTACACTTAAAATAAAATACTAATGGCATGCTGCAGTGCCAATATCAGGGGTTATGGCTTGCTGAGAAAAGGATCTTAAATTCCTATCACTGATATTTTCTTATTGAAAATCACTTTTTCCAAATTTTAAAATTTTCTTTTCTGAGCAAGTAACCATAGCATTTCTTTCATAAAATGATTGATGGTAAGAAACAAACTAGGGATAACAGATCAAAATTATGATACATTGATATTCTCAGAAATGCTTTTAGACATAAAACCTTAGTTACAGTGCAATGTGACATAAAATGAAAGAAAACCATGCCATTTATAAATTCATGAATAAAAATTTAAGATGTGAAAGTTTTTCTTGATAAAGTTTTGAGCAAATTTAAGTTTAAAAGTTGGTCTCAATTCTCTCCACCTTCTCTTTTTAAACATACATTTTTACACAAAGGGTTGTTTTGAACTTCAGTATCGATTCCTAAGAAATGTAGTTGGGGATTTTCAAAGGGTTTAATGATATTAGAATATTTTTCAAGGGAAAAAGGGAGATTACAAGATAAATGATGCTAGAATGAAAACTTTGAACTAGAATGATGACAAAATATACACAAGTAAAAAAAATTCAATTCAATCACCCCTGAAGATCGTTTCTGAATTTATTAGATTCTTAACTTTTATCGTATCTATCCTAGCATGACTTATGGATAAATGATTGAAATATCAGAGTCCTTTTAATTACGCTAAAGAAAATTTTTTTTAAATGATGCATTCTATCAAGTTTAGGTTTTGCAATAAATGGTTGTTTTCCTCCTGTAAAGAACATAATTTCCTTACATAACAACATTATTCATTGTATACTTAGAACACTGATGGCAATAGTATTCCTATTTGTCATTTTCATAGATGCCAGCTTTTTAACTTTCAATTTCTTACCGCTACTTTTCAATCAAATTTAGTCTTGCGACTTTGGAATAAATACTAGGTCACATTTAGTTAGTTAGATTTTGACATTGTTTTCAATAATCGAGAGGTGGCTAAAGTTCCTGAACACCTAAAAATAGTCCTGAAACAGAAGTGCACACCCTAGGGGCCTGATTATCTTTATGAGCATGCAATTGTATTTTCAACACAATTAACTGCCTCACTGTGTGATTAAACTTTTCTATGTATTTGCACATGTAAGTTATTGTGACAGAATTAAAATCTAATGCATTCTCTGACTACTTTGTTTTCTCCTATAAATAGAAATGCACATATGGAAAATAATTCTATTTCGTAAAATCATTCATTGAATGAAAATGTAAAATAACATTTTTTTTCAGTTATTTTTAGCATAAAAGGAGAAAATAGAGACTGTGATTAAGCATAAAACAACTTGTAACAATGCACTAGCACCATTACTGGTCTGTCCCTCCCATATGAATTTAGAGTACATATATAAATACTAATTTATAAATATGTAGTAATGTTTTATTAAACAATAGCAGTTAATAACTGTTATGATTAATCTTTGTTTATAGTGGTGATGTATAGTTTCTACCCTTTAAACTACTGTGTTCCTATAATTAAAGCAGATTTTAATTATTTGCATTTTTTGTATATGATTTATTCTTTATACCCCCATTTTCTATTGTCACTCTAATTCTGAAGATAATATTCAATATGTTACTTAGAATATGCTTTACATATGAATTTGCCCCTTATATCAATTCCATAAATGGAGGCCAAGTTGTAAGACCTTTATAAGTACCATCCAAATGTTATTATCAAGTTATTATCATCTAGCTTGTGAGAAATCTCTGTTGGTTATGTAGATGAAGAATGTGCATAAGAAATGATGAGCACATTATAAGAAAAGAATGGATCACAGCAAGTTGATCAAGAAATCAGTTTCCTTCATTTTACCCATCCCTGCTATTTGAAACATTCTATTTTAAATATCAAAACATCCTTAAAAAGTGTTCTATCTTGCATGGTAAAGCATCTTGAATTGCAATGTAGTTGTTCACTTCCTAGTATTACTTTTTAAATTATAAAGGCTATTTTATATTTGGATAAGCTGGTTTGAGGTTGTTCATTTCACAAAATTCTGACTTACTCCTCCAAAGTTGAATCAATTACTTTAAATAATGCAGGCATTTAAAATTGAGTAATTGTCTTTTTAAGCCATTTTTTTTTAAGGGTGGCTCTTTTTAATTCATGGTTGAATGTGATTTTTGGCTGCTAAATTCCTCTGCTCCACTGAAATAAGCACTGTAATTCAGCAATCTGAAATTTTCCTATAAAAGGTATTGTTTTGGCCTTTTGGTCTCATAGCTTCAACTATTAGGTTATCTCATTCTCAAAATTAGCATGCAACTATCTCAAACAGTTGTTAGTTCTAGATTTAATATCTCTCATAGCAGGACCCTCTTTGGTAGCCTGTTCTTGTGTCTAAGCAGTGTCACAGTCAAGAAGTTATTCCTGATGACTGCTGAGCTAAACTTATTAATCTAAACTTGCATTTATATTTGCCTGCAGAGGAGACAAAGAACAGGGAAGGGACTTCATCAGAACAATCTTCCATTTACTCAAGACAGTTATTAAAAGACCCATTGCTTTTCTGCAGACAAAACACTATCAATTCAACTTTCCTCTTGCTTCCATTTTCTATCCTTTGAATAATTTGTCATGCAAAGCTTTGCACATAGAAGGTGCTCAACACATTTTTAATTTTTATTTTCTTAGACCCTTTAATATAACTATGAGCAAAATTGTTAACACTAAACAAAAAGCAAAATGATGTAGTGTAGGGATTCTAGCAGTTCCTGATGATTGTAAGTCTATTTCAACCAAGACTTTTTAAAGTCTATTCCTATTTCATGTTTGGTTTTTGGTGGTCAAAAAATCAAGACTTTTTAATAGAGGTTTCTGGAAGTCTTTCTCTATTTAATTTCCTCCTTTCTGCTACAGTGCCTCACAAATCCAACCTACCTTACCTCCCCCAACTTTGGGATATCTCTGTAGCTAAGTAAACCCACTATGTTGTTTTGGGTATACCCTTCCTGTGATGGGGTCTTAAAAGTGCCTCCAATTAATGGTTTATAAAGTTATAATAGCTATGTACTTCTGACTTAGAAAATGTTTTCTAAAATATAATTAATGCCATGGTTCAAATGTTTGAATAGGTCAGAAAAGGGATTTGCTCAATTTTATCTTAGTTTGTTTCACATTACCATATCTGGTTTAAGAATTCTGACAAACTAATTAAAGCAAACTGAAGGCCAAAAGTAGGTTAATGATGACTTCTTAGATTATTTTGTCATCACAATTGACACACAGATGGCAAGTTGAAAAATATCTTAATTCTAACACTCGATGATTAGACATATTTGGTTTAAAAGTATCGAAAATACATCAAATGAGTCAGTTTAAGTTATTCAGACTTTCCTTTTTATTTTGGTTTTTCTTCTGTTGAGATTATATTTACCTCACAGAAATTGCCAAGGAAAATAACAGAAATAACAGAAATTGCCAAAGAAAAGAGAAGGAGCTAGGTCATATGGTCTCTTACCTTATAGGTGTAAAAGCAAACATGAAAGCATAAATTTCCAGATACACAGAAGCCAACTAGCTCCAGGTTTTTGTTTCAGCAAATCTATGCTAATCCATGGATGTTATGGTGGATTGCTCTAGCAGAAGGGTGTGAGTGTTTGGATTTTTAAGAAGTAAAAGTAACCACACAGGGAAGAGACTTTTGAGAGTTGATGCCAGGCTGATAATAGGATAAGAGAATTAAGGTTTGGAAAGCAGATTTCTGCCCCCTCATAGTTTCCCATGTAGTTGTACAGTTAGAGAAATGGGCCACTGAATACTAAGTCTCCGTTCATTGGCAAATTCTCTTTTCCTAAGGTTGACGCTAAAGTGGAGATGGTAATGTACATTCAGTGGGAGTCATTACGTAGTGAGGATAGGAGGGTACTTCCCACATTTTAAAAAATTTATTGAAGTGTATCACTCATACATAAACAATAAGTGTATAGTAATAGTTGTGAATTTACAAAGCAAGCATATAAAACATCATGCACTACTCTCGTACCTCACCCTACCACCAATACCTTGCATTGTTGTTAAACATTTTTAACTTATGATTAAAGAACATTACCAAAATATTACTATTAACCTAAGTATTTTCCCCCAACTCACCCTATTATGATTATCTTTGTATCATTTATATATGAATGTATGTAAACAATAAATGTACAGTAAAAATTGTGAACTTACAAAGCAAACATGCATAACATCATAAAGGGATCCCATACATCAACCCTCCACCAACACCTTGTCATGAGACGTTTGTTACAAATTATGAAAGAACATTGTCAAAATCTTATCTTACATTTTGTGTATTTTCCCTCAACCCATCCTAATATTATTTTTAAAAAATATTTTTATGGCAGAAGTTGTAAACTTACAAAACAATCATGCACATGTAAAGAATTCCCATACAATACCCCTCTATCAACACACCACACTGTGGTGGAGTATTTATTACAGATAAGTTAATATCATCTGATTGTTACCACATTCATAGTGTACATTTAGTACACATTTTCCATACTGTGCCATTATCAACATAGTACATCTTTGGCATAGGTGCAAGAACATTATATTATTACTGCTAACCACAGTTCATAGGTCACTCCAGCTGTATTTTTCCCTTGCTTCTCCACATTCCCACCACCCTGCAATAGTGACATATATTTGCTCTAGCTCACAAAGGATATTCTTGCATCTGTACCACCAATCACAATTCTCATCCACCTCTGAGTTTACTGTGCTGTTCAGTTCCTAGCTTATACTCTAGTATTCTGTCAATTGGCATTTACATACTTAGACTACCATTTTCAGCCACATCCTCATTTATAAACTGTTACTCACTAAGTGTTACCATCCATTCTATACATTTGCACACTTTTACAGTAAA
Organism: Dasypus novemcinctus; assembly: GCF_030445035.2. Taxonomy (NCBI): domain Eukaryota; kingdom Metazoa; phylum Chordata; class Mammalia; order Cingulata; family Dasypodidae; genus Dasypus; species Dasypus novemcinctus. Next base: position 75,291,909 of record NC_080678.1, on the reverse strand, counting down.
GCTAATTAAAACTTCTACATACATTAAACATCAGTAGTCCATCTCAGTTCTCCTCCTATCTCCTTTAAGAATCCATCACCTACCACCAGATCTTGAAGCCATTTTCCTACAATTTCTTCTAGAAACTTTATGGTTCCTGATTTTATTTTTAGGTTTTTATCCATTTTGAGTTAATTTTTAGATAAAGTGTAAGATAGGGGTCCTTCTTCCTTCTCTTGGCCATGGATATCCAGTTCTTTCAACACCATTTTTTTAATGGACTGTTCTGCCCAAGCTGTGTGGGTTTGATAGGCTAGTCAAAAATCACTTGACTGTACATGTGAGGGTCTGCCTTTGAACTATCAGTTTGGTTCCATTGGTCTATATGCCTGTCCCCAGGCCAGTATCATGCTGTTTTCACTACTATAGCTAGGCAATATGATTTAAAGTCTGGAGATGAAGGTTTGCTTTTCCTTTTAAAATGTTTCTGACCATTCAGGACTCCTTACCCTTCCAAATAAATTTGATAATCATGTTTTCAATTAAAAAAATGCTGGTGGAATTTCCATTGGGATCACATTGAACCTGTACATCAACCTGAGTAGAGTTGACATCAATGATATTTAGTCTTCCAGTTTGTAAGCATGTAGTGTCCCTCCAGTTATTCAGAACTTTTTAAAATTTCTTTTAACATTGAGTTGCAGTTTTATGAATTCAGGTGCTTCATGCCATTGGTTAAGTTCATTCCTGACTATTTGAGTTTTATCTGTCATATTTCATTATCACCACTCTTCTGTCATTTCAATTACTTTTATTGATATAATCTTCATTTCTAGACGCTCTTCAGGCCACTCTCTCCTGTCTTTCCTTTGCAGGCTCGAGCACACCCCTTAGTATTTCTTGAAAATCTGGTCTTTTGGTTAGAAATTCTCTCAGTTTCTGTTTCTCTGTGCATATTCCAAACTCACCCTCACCTTTGAAAGAGAATCTTGCCAGATATAAGATTCTTGGCTGGAAGTCTTTCTCTTGCACCTTCTTAAATATATCAGACCACTGTCTTCTTGCTTCCAAGGTTTCTGGTGAGAAATCAGCACTTAATGTTATTGGGTATCCCTTATACATTATGCATTGCTTTTCTCTTGTCCTTCCCAGAATTCTCTCTTTGTCTTTAGCATTTGATATGCTGTGGAATAGTGTTTATCTCAGAGTTGCTCTATTAGGATTTTTTGGGATGGGAGTATGTTGTGCTTCTTGGACATGCATATCTATGTCCTTCAATAGGATTGGGAAATTTTCTACCATTATTTCTTCATATATTCCTTCTGCCCCTTTTCCCTTCACTTCTCCTGCTGGAAAACCCATTACAAATATGTTTGCATGTCTTTTGCTGTCATTCATTTCCCTGAGACCTTGTTCAATTTTTTTTCCCCATTCTTTTCTTTATCTTTTCTTTCAGAGGCCATTTCTTCAAGCTCACAAATCCTTTCTTCTGCATCCTCAAATCTGCTATTATATGATTCCAGTGTTTTTAAATTTCATTTATTGCACCTTTCATTCCTGTAAGATCTGCTGTTTTTCTATGTATGCTTTCAAATTCTTCTTTGTGCTCATGCAGTGTCTTCTTAATATCCTTAATCTCTTCAGCCATCTCATTGAATTTATTAAGGAGATTTGTTTGAATGTCTATGATTAGTTGCCTCACCTCCTTTATGTCATCTGAAGGCTTATCATTTTCCTTTAATGGGGCCATATCTTCCTGTTTCATGGTGTGGATTGTAACTTTTTGTTGGTGTCTTGGCATTTGGCCTATTAGAGTATTTATTCTGGGTGTAGTTTTTCTCTTTGGTTTGGGGCTTCCTGCCCTTTCTCCCTTGCTGTTTGTGCAGTAGCAGCCAAGGATGTAGTTGTTGCTATAAGCTATGGAGGGTCAAGCTCCCCTCATTGTCCCAGGGACCAATGAAGCTTTTCCTAACTCTCTCCTTTGCCAAGAGTAGGGACAGAGTCACAGCTGTGTGGAATAATCCAAGTCATGCAGACCTAGATGTAGTTGCCCAGAAAGACTGATGAAGCTTCATGGCTCTTTCTTCCCCACCTCGGGTAAGAATGAAGCTATAGGTATGGGCAGCAATCTATGCAGTGTGGATCCAAGATGACCACAGTTGCCCTGGTAGACTTCTGATTTTCAGTCTATGCCAGTCAAAGTTACCTGCAGTTACCTAATAGGCTGGTGCAGGGTCCTCCAGCCTCCTCCCTGCCAGAGGTGAGGATGAAGCCTAGGCTAGGGCTGCTGGCAGATCTGGGTGAAAGAAACCGTTCCCTATGGTCACTGTGATTTTTGGTCAGCCCAGCTTCCCCTCATCCTGGGGGTGGAGTCAAAATTTTGGGTATTGATCTCTTTCTGACTTGGACAAGTTAAAATTTTAGCTGTTCTTAGGGTTATACTTTAGCCAGCTGAATTTTCTAATCAGTAGCTGAAATCACTGTCCATCTGTTTCTTCCTGACTTTTTTTCCCTGCAAGTGGAGCTTCCAATTCCAGCCAAAGAACAGACCCTGGGGTGGTTTGCACTGCCAAAGTAGGACAATCACAGGCCTCCAAGGCTTGGCTGGTAATTTACTGGAGAGACTGTCTCAGGTACCCCCAGCTTCCTCCCTGCCGGAGTTGGTACCTGGGCTAGACATGCAATCTGACATGGATGGAAATAAGTCAGTCCCTACCAGCACTGCGATTTTCAGTCCTCCCTGCTTCCCCTTGTGCCACATATGGAGTTAAGATGGCAGCTACCAGCCTCTTTATATTTTGGTCAGGTTCAAACTTCAGCTGTTCTTAGGATTATACTTAAGCCTATCAAATTTACTCATCAGTAGCTGAAGCTGGTGACCAAACATCTCTTCCTCTCCCATTTTGGGGAAGTGGAGCTTTCAGTTCTAGCTGGGAACAGCTCCCAAGGCAACTTGTGCCTCCAATGGAGGATGGGCACCAACCTCCATGGCGTGGAGCACTCTACTTATGAATCTTCTCAGCAGATGGGCAGTCTCCTTCTGTTCCCTCAAGGTTGTTAAAGGATGCTCTTATGGGTCTCCTGGAGTCCCCAAACAGGTGCTTCAGCTAGCTCCAGAATGCTTTGGGTGTTTACTAACTGCCGTGTAGCAGGATTTGGCTCTAGGAGCTTCTTACTCTGCCACCATCTTGCTGGTTGTCGACCTACTTCCCACAGTTTTAAAACTGAGGAACTGGTTCCATCATCGTCCATTGACTTACACAATAGTTGGTCTTTTCTCAGGATTTGTTCTTTCCCTGATAGTTGTTCTTTTAAAGGTCTTTTGGAGTCTTTTCTATGCATTTACAATGAGCCCTCATCCAAAGATTCAAGGATACACCTATCGAGATTTTTTGGAACTTTTTCTCTACATACCTCCTTCCTCTTTGATACTTTCCCACTACAAATTCTATCTACCTCACCTCCACCTCACTGATCTCTGTCTTCCCAGCTATATTGTGACTGGTATGCCCTGTTTGAGTTTCCCTTTCCTATGTATACGTCTGAATAGTGACTCTAGACAGAAATCCTATCAGATTGTAGGACTCTTTGAGTTAGTTCCACTTCTCTCAGGAATTGCAGTCCTATACTGCCTGATTTACAATGCCTGTAGACAATTGTTTCTCATATTTCTTTTTCAAAAATTTTAATGGTTTACAATGGGAAGCCTCATCTACTATCAGTTATCCCCAATGGAAGAAGCAGAAGAGTGATATTTTTAACACACAGATATAACCATGTGATTTCTTTCTTAAACTTGACAATGATTTCCTAAGTGCATAGGAAAAGTTTCAAAATCCTTCACAAGGCCTCTTCAGATAGTGAGTTTCGAGCCCTCCCTTTCAACTCAGCTACATCAGCTATCATTCTCATTTACTACCTACTTATTCTCACTCTTTTAGTATTCCAAGGTGCTATGCACATTTCTTTTTTGTTTTTTTTTTAGATTTATTTATTTATTTATTTATTTATTTATTTATTTATTTATTTATCTTCCCTTCCCTGCCCCTGCCCTGGTTGTCTGTTCTCTGTGTCTATGCATTTTCTTCTTTGTCCACTTCTGTTGTTATCAGTGGCAACGGGAATCTGTGTTTCTTTTTGTTGCGTCATCTTGTTGTGTCAGCTCTCCATGTGTGTGGTGCCATTCCTGGGCAGGCTGCACTTTCTTTTGCGCTGGGCGGCTCTCCTTACGGGGTGCACTCCTTGTGCGTAGGGCTCCCCTACTCAGGGGCACACCCCTGTGTGGCACAGCACTCTTTGCGCACATCAACACTGCACGTGGGCCAGCTCCACACGAGTCAAGGAGGCCTAAGGTTTGAACTGAGTCAAGGAGGCCTAAGGTTTGAACTGCAGACCTCCCATGTGGTGGATGGATGCCCTAACCACTGGGCCAAGTCTGCTTCCCGTGCTATGCACATTTCAACACCAGGATCTTTATGGTCACTCTCTCTCTGTCAAATATGTCTTCCCATCTTCTTCTAACAAATGTCTATTTAGCACGTAGACCTCAGCAGTATCTCCAGGCCCCTGCAGACTAGAAAAGGTCCACTTATTGTATTCTCCTAGAACTCTATTTTAGGAGACAGTTCTGCATGGTTCTTTCACATTTTTCCATGTCTTGTGATCAGAGGCACTGACTACTTCTGTTCTGTATTATTCCTTCAAATAATTCATTATCAAACAGCCTTTAAAAAGTAGAGATTGTGTTTCCCTCTGGAGGGAGCCATTCTTTGGCTCATGGTATGGAAAGCTAGAAATCAAGGCATTGGCAAGGCCAAGGTTTTTCCCTGAAATCTGTAACATTCTGGTGCTGGCTTGCCACAATACCTGAGATTTCTTTTTTCTTTTTTATCATAGTTTAGATTAGGTATATTTTTTTGAATATACTACCCTATTGTTAACACCTTCTATTAGTGTCATACATGTGTTATGATTCATGAAAGAAGATTCCATAATTATATTGTTAACTGCAGTACACCATCTACTATAGGGTTCACTATGTTATAAAGTCCCATGTTTTATCTTATATTTTTTATTCTAGTAACATATATAACCAAAGTCAGATTTTTAATTGTCCTGAATAATAAAGAAAATATCACTTTGTGGCAAAGTTCATACAGACTTTCTACTCTCTATAAAAGTTTTGGATTCCCTGTGGTCAAGTTTTCTCTCTTGTAGGGTAAGCATTAGTTGTCCACTCTTGACTTAATTAATTATGGGCAAGAGTGAAGGGTCACATATCACTGCTATAGCCACTGGACACTCTTATAACAATGCACATCTCCATTGGCCAGCATAACAAAGAGTATTGTTTGTGGCTCATAAGTAGCAGTGAGTAAAGGTTAAAATACAAAAAATAAAAAAGTTTTCTGTGCACATAAAATACTTAATGAAAAGCATACATTGAAAGTGTAAAATAATATGTTTTTATATATTTGATCATGTAAAAGAGTAAATATCAGCATTTAAGTAGTTATCATTAAAGAGCATTCCTTTATTAAAACCATTATATATAATTATATATAATAAAACAAAACTTTATGTGGAAACAATAAATAAAATTATCGATGATAACATGAATGACTTTTAAAACAGGTTAAGGATTTTATATCAGTTTTCATTCTTTGAATTTTACTGAATATCACTTTAAAGTATAAAATAATTTCAAAACACAAAATGTTTGAAGATGATTATTGTTTTAGTTTGCTAAAGGCTGCTAAGGCAATATACCAGAAATGGGTTTGCTTTTACAATGGGATTTATTAATTTAAAACTTTATAGTTCTGAGGTTGTGAAAGTGTCTAAATCAAGGCAACCTTAAAAGTGCTTTCTCCTTGAACTTGAGCTGTGGGCAATCAGGCATGTGGCAGATCCATCAGAAGATGCTTTCTTTCCTGGCTGCACCTTGGGGGATCAGGCACAGGGATGCAGCCACTCATCTCTCCCCTTTCCTCTGAGCCTTTTTGCTTTTAATTTCTGCCCAAAGTGGCTTTCTCTCAGCTTCTGTGTTCTGTTGATTTCAGCTTCTGGTTCCTAAGGCCTTCTCCCTCAGCTTCTGGGTTCCTCTGTCTCTGCAGCTTTTTTCTGTATTTGTAACTTTTCATTCCCCCATTTGTAATGGACTCCTGTAAGAGAATTAAGACTTACCATTGGTCACACAATCTAATCAAATGCCCCTATCCGAAATAATCTAAAGACCCACTTACAAAAGGTTTACAGGCATAGGAATGGATTAGTTTAAGAACAGAATTATTTGAGGTCCACAAAAGCTTCAAACTGCCAGTTATGATAGCACATTTGCACAAAAGAGTAATGTTCAGCCACTTTGTTAAAACATACCAGTATGTATGAAAAGCTTGTGTTATTGTTTCTTAAACTTGACTTTTTCCTCCTTTGTCCTGTATTTGACAATATTTTCATTTTTTTCTTTTGTGTTAGATGTACTGCGAAACTGTCAGGCTAAAAGTATTTTTGTAAGTGTATTAGAATAGCAGAATATTCTATATGAAAGGAAAATACATTTTTGATGTCACAAACAGTGTAGCGTTAGAGGAAGGAAGAGGTCATCAAACCTTGTTGGTCTGCAGAGAGCCCACCTGTGAATATCTGATGCTCAACAGGGCAACTGTTGGACAAGTGTTGGGGTGGTAGCCCAAGGGACCATGAATGACAAAAATAAGGCAAGGATTTGTAAGATTCACATTTCATTTGCATTGGTTAAATGCCCAGTTTGTTTCAGTAAGTATGCTAGGTACTTTAACATGTACTATTTAATCATTATTAAAGTTAAGGTAAGCAACAGATGAAGTGATAAGCTAACAGACTAGAGGCAGGAAAAATTAGAGCCAGGTAGAGAAGAAAACAAAGTACATGAATGGTACAGAGCACAGCAAAGCCAAGAGTACGACTAGAGAGAGAAATAGAGATAGAGAAAATAAATGGCAGTCTAAAACCAGCAGAACAGGTGTGAATCAACAGTCAAAAGGACTTCATAATAATAATGATGATGATAAGCATTATCATTATGATCGTAGCTAATACTCCTATCAAAGAAGGAAGAGAAGTTAGGTTCGGTGTGTGCACATTCCTATTCTGGTCTTACAAATGGATACAAAATCTCTTCCTTTGAAGAATGGGAGTTAGGAATGGAAGGAGGTTATTTCAGTTAGAAATTGCATTGGCTGCTGGTAACAGATATCTCAAAACAATGGCTTAAACATAGTAGTGGTTTATTATTATTTTTCTCATGACAAGAAATTTGGACTTGGTGGTTGCTGGCATTACAATATCAGTCCTTTGGACTTCCCTTGAAGTTAAAATATGACTGTATGGGTACTCAGTTTCATGGACTAGGATGTAGGAAAAAAGAAAGACAAACGGCAAAAATGAGCAAGCAAACTTAGTGTATTCCTGTCCATACCCTCCCCACCTTTTTTCTAAAGGAACTTCCTCAGCATCCCTTCCCAGTGACTTTTACATACATTTCTTTGACCAAACTCTTGTCACATGGACACTCCTAGATCAGAGGTTGCCTGAACATGTAGATAATAGCTGCACATACTGCTTGCTTTTCTAAACTATTAGGATTCTGTTAATTGAAGGAGAGATGGGATATTGAGCAATTTCATACTGGGAATGTTATTCCATTAGTATTTCTTGGAATAAAGTTCCATTATATACAGGAGAATAGAACTCTATGTAAAATTATTATCATTATTCCCATCTCATTGATAAGAACTCTGAGGCTTAGAAATGCTAAATAATATGTCCAAGTTTATAATTTTAATATATATTTATGTACAAACCTAGAATTAGTTTATTTAAGAAGTTAATTGCTTAGCCATTTGCCAGCTCCTTTCTTTTAGTCAGGAGTAACTAAAGGACTTGCGGATTGTAATGAGTAAAAAAGTGCTCTTAATTTATTGGGGAGGGTGTATTCACCTGAGAAAAATTGTTCTACCTTCAAGGTACAATTATGTGCACCTAAAATACTGTTGGGTTCAGAGAAGCTTTCAGATAGTGATTGGTTCTCAAAATATGCCCCTGGATTGCAAGCATATTAATCATTTTATCAAATCTGTAGAGATGGAGCCTGGTAAGTGCATTATAATAAACTCCAAAGGCATTCACATATGCATACTAAAGATTGAGAACCACTCAGAGAAAGTAAAATTACTTCCATCTAGAATAGGAACATTCTCAGAAGAGGTGGCTTTTATGCCAGTTTGAGAGGGATAGGGAAAGCTTAGAAACACTGAAACGAAAATCTACGTAGTGGAAATAGTATAAGCAATGACATGGATGAGGAAAAGCATGTGGCATATGGAGATCAGAGAAAAAACTTGGTGTACATAGAAGAGAGCCAAGAGTAATCAGATTGAAATGAGAGGAGACCAGAGTAATTGGTTTTAACTGATCACAAGAATAGAATACAGTGAAGGACAGGCATGCATACTTGTCTTACAGGTGCCTTATGTATTATTACTGATCACCAGGAATATAGACAGGTTTTATTCTTGGAAGAAAATGAGACTCATTATTAACACAAATGTATTTTTTTTAAAACCTAACAAGTGCACTTAAATTATCTTACTCAGCTAATTCCACTAACTATACACGGTGAGTTGTTTCCAGGGACAAAGGGCAACTTAGAAAGTTGATATCCCACTGAGTCAGCAATAAAATAAGCATCATGGGAAAAGAACTAATGGCCTCCACATGGAGATTGGTCTGTAGGTGAGTTTAAAAGCCTTTTCAAGAGTGTTTCCATGCTCTCTACACCTATTTCTTTAATCTTAATGTTGGGCTATATAAAGTAATATATCTATTTTATTAATATCAAACTTTATGAAATGAAGAAAGAACTTTTTAATAATGTGATTATAATTCTATTGCATTATTTAATAAATATTATTGGAAATTTTTGTAGAACATGAGTTTTTGCATATTTTCATAGCATTGGCAATGGAAAATTCAAATGCCTTTTCCCACAAAACACCTTAGAAAAAATCCAATATGCCTTTTTAGGTTGTTCATGCCATTGACATTAAATAAAGCCAATTAGACATATTTAAAAAATTTAACAAAGATTCAAAGCATTTCTACAAAAATTTTATAATGAACTACCCCAAATGAACAGGTAATAGGTTGCAATGGCATTACTTGAATAACCATACATTTAGCTTGAAGGTATGCATTGAACATCAAATACTTGCCTTATTAAATTCTTCTTAGAAATATCATCAATTTTCTTTATTTTCATGAATTTAACATTGACTTTCCACGGAAATTGTCAAGCTGTAACTTAATTTGAACTAAAGAATTTTGAAACAAATGCAAAACTTCCCTATGCTTTTGTTATAAAGTATTATGTATATTTTATGAACTTTTATACTCCTCAACATTACTTTAAAGATCAACAAGCATTCTTTTTTAATTAGATATTTGTGGGTTTATAGAACAATCATGCGTAAAATACAGGATTTTCATATACCACCCTTTTATTGAGAGTTTGCCTATTTGTTACAATTGATGAAAGCATTTTTATATATTTTTTTATTTTATTTATTTTTAACAAATAAATTTTATTGATACATATTAATAATGCATAAATCCATCCAAAGTGTACAATCAGTGGTATTCAGTATGATCATATATTTGTGCATTCATCACATCAATAATTCTTAGAGCATTTTCATTGATCCAGTAATAATAATAATAATAATAATAAACAAAAACCAAACATACAAAACTCATCAATTCTCAGTCTCTCTATGCTTTTCCTGCCACACATAGCTGTTATTCTTTTTCCTTCTCTCTAGTATATTTGTAATTATATTTTGTAAAACGAGTCTTATATATGCAGTATCACCCATATTTGTGTTTACATGAGGTATATAATCTTATATAGCCCATGTTAAAGTTTTAGTTTTCCTTCCAGTTATATACATGACCTTAGACTTTCCTTTTCAACCACTGTCATACCCATATAATAGCTCAGCTAGTTAGAAACACCATGAAATGCTTTGACCATTTCTATTCATTTCCAGAGATTTACAAACAACATTTTAATTAATGCTACTCAGATTAATCCTCAGCTTTCCATTCTCTATCCTACTTCTATTTTCTTGTGACCTATATTCTAATTGACTACATGAGTTTACACAGTATGTTTAGTTCATAATAGTGCAATCATAAACTATTTGTCCTTTTGTGTCTGGCTTGCTTCACTCAGCATCATGTCCTCTAGGTTTATCCATGTTGTCATATGCTTCATGACTTCATTTCTTCTTACCACTGCATAATATTCCATCGTGGGTATATACCACAGTTTAGTTATCCATTCATCAGTTGATGGACATCTGGGTTCTTTCCAACTTTTGGCAATCATGAAAAACGCTGCTATGAACATTGGTGTGCTGATGTCTATTCATGTCACTACTCTCAGTTCTTCTGGGTATATACCCAGTAGTGGTATTGCAGGGTCATGTGGCAAGTCTATATTCAACTTCCTTAGGAACTGCCAAACTGCCCTCTACAGTGGCTATACCATTCTACATTCCCACCAACACTGAATAAGCATTCCTATCTCTCCACGTCCTCTCCAACATTTACAGTTTTTAGACTTTTTGGTAGTGACCAGTCTACTAGGTGTGAAAAAATACCTCATTGTTGTTTTGATTTGCATTTCCCTAATTGCTGGTGATGTTGAAAATTTTTCATGTATTTCTTAGCCATTTGTTCTTTGAACAATTGTCTTTTCAAGTCTTTGGCCCATTTTTAATTGGGTACTTTGTTTTTTTATTATTAGTTGTATGATCTCTTTGTATACTGTGTATGTTAAAGCATACACTATTCTGGTCCGGCTGGGAGGACTTGACAGGCTTGTCAAAAATCACGTGACCATAGCTGTTAGGGTCTAATTCTGAGTCCTCAGTTTGGTTCCATTGGTCAATGTGTCTGTCTTTATGCCAGTACCATGCTGTTTTTACCACTGTAGCTAAGTAATATGCTTTAAAGTCCAGAAGTGAGTACTCCAAATTTGTTCTTCTTTTAAAGGATATCTTTTGCTATTTGTTGCCCTTACCTTTCCAAATAGATTTGATAATTGGTTTTTCCATTTCTGCAAAAGAGTTGGGATTGCATTGAATCTGTAAATCAGTTTGGATAGAATTGACACTATAACAATATTGAGTCTTCCAGTCCATGAACACAGAATGTCTTTCCATTTATTTAAGTCTTCTTCAGTTTCTTTTAGCAATGTTTTGTAGTTTTTTGAATACAGGTCCTTTATGCCCTTGGCTAAGTTGATTCCTAGATATTTTATTAATTTTTTAATTACTATTATAAATGGATTTTTTTCCCTGATTTCCTCCTCAGATTGCACATCAGTACTATATAGAAATGCTCATGATTTTTGCATAATAATCTTGTATCCCACCATTTTGCTGAACTTGTCTATTATTTCAAGTAGTTTTTTGTGGATTTTTCAGGATTTTCTAGATATAGGATCATATCATCAGTGAATAGTGAAAGTTTTACTTCTTTCTTTCCTATTTGGGTGCCTTTTATTTCTTTATCTAGCCTAATTGCTCTAGCTAGAACCTCTAGCACAATCTTTAATAACAATGGTGACAGTGGAATGCTCATCTTGTTCCTGATCTCAGCAGGAAAGCTTTCAGTCTTTCACCACTGAGTACAATGCTAGCTGTAGGTTTTTCATATATTTTCATATACTTTATTTCATATATTTTCATATACTTTACCATATTGAGAAAGCTGCTATATTTTGGAGTGTTTTTATCAAGAAAGTTTGTTGTATGTTGTCAAATGTCTTTTCTGCATCAATTGAGAGGATCATGTGGTTTTTCTTTTTCAATTTGTCATTGTGGTTTATTACATTAATTGATTTTCATTTTCATTTTTATTCTAGTACCATATATACAACCTAATATTTCTCCTTTTAATCACATTTAGTTATATATTTCAGTGATGAGTGCTAACATCACTACCGTCCATTATCAAATTATTTCAAATAGAAACTGTACATTTTAAGCCTTAACTCCCTATTCTGTATTCCCATCCTGTCCCTTGTTAACCATATTCTAGATTCTGACTCTATGTGTTTGCTTATTCTATTTCCTATCAGTGATATCATACAATATTTGTCTTTTTTTTTTTCTGGCTTATTTCACTGCATATCATGTCTTCAAGATTCATCTGTGTTGTCACATGTATAATAACTTCATTAATTTTTAAGTTTGAATAATATTTCATTGCATGGATGTACCATATTTTGTTTATCCATTCCTCAGATGATGGACAATTGGGTTGTGTCCACCTTTTGGCAACTGTGAATATGAATAATGCTGCTATGATCATTGGTATCCAAATATCTGTTTGAGTCCCTGCTTGCAATTCTTTTGAAGATATGTGGGATGGCTAGGTCATATGGTAATTCTATACTTAACTTTCTGAGGTATTGCCAAACTCTCTTCCACAGTGGCTGTACCATTTTCCCTCCAAAAATGGATGAGTGTTCCCTATTTTCTCCACATTCACTCCTACACTTGTAATTTTCTGTTTTTTTTTTAATTATTTTTTATTAGTTACCTTTATAGTGATTATAAAATGTTTTTTCATTGTGTTTTTTAAAATAATAACTTCATTGAGGTATAATTACTCATTTAAATTGTACAATTCAATCTTGTTTAGTATATTCACAGATAGGCGAAAACCTCACCATAGTAAATTTTAGGATGTTTTCCTCATCTCCAAAAGAAACTCTGTACACTTTAGCTATTACCCCCATTATCTTCCTATTTTCCCTAGCCCCTAGCAATCAGAAATTTATTTTCTGTCTCTTCTGGATAGTTCATATGAATGAAATTATAGAATATGTAGTTTTTTATGCCTAACTTCTTTCACTTAACATAATATTTTCAAGGTTCATCTATGCTTTGGCATGTATCTTCATGTCATACATTTTTATGGTTGAATATTATTCCATTGTATGGATATATGAAATTTTGTTTATCCATTCTTTAGTTGGTGGTCATTTGCTTTGTTTCCATTTTTAACTATTTTGAATAATCCTGCTATAAACATTTGTGTGCAGTTTTGTGTGTGGGCCTATTTATTCATTATTCTTGGGGAGATATTCCCAAGGAGTGTAATTGACAGACAGTGTGGCAACTCTATGTGTAACCATTTGATGAATTGACAGATTGTTTGCCAAATTGACTTCATCATTTTACTTCACACCAACAGAGTATAAAGTTCTGATTTTCCACATTCTCGCCAACACTTGTAATTGCTTGTAGCCATCTTACTGGATGTGATGTGATACCTCACTGTGGATTTGACTTGCATTTGCATGATGACTAATAATATTGAGCATCTTTTCATGTGCTTATTGGATACTTGCATATTTTCGTTGGAGAATGTCTGTTCAGATCCTTTGCCAAGTTGTCCTTTTCTTATTGAGTTTTTTTTTCTTTTATCTTTTTCTTTTTCTTTTTTAATATTATATTAAATTAAATTTAGTATGATATTATATTAAATTTATATATTTTTTAATATTATATATCCCCCACCCCCCTCACCCCCCTTCTTCCCCCCATAACAACAATATCTTCCATCATCATGAGACATTCATTGCATTTGGTGAGTACATCTCTGAGCACTGCTGCACCTCATGGTCAATGGTCCACATCATAGCCCACACTCTCCCACGTTCCACCCAGTGGGCCATGGGAAGACATACAATGTCCGGTAATTGTCCCTGCAGCACCACCCAGGACAACTCCAAGTCCCTAAAACACCCCCACATCTCATCTCTTCCTCCCATTCCCTACCCCCAGCAGCCACCATGGCCACTTTCTCCATACTAATGCCATATTTTCTTCGATTACTAATCACAATAGTTCATAAATAGATTATCAGTAAGTCTACTCTAATCCATACTCTATTCCTCCATCCTGTGAACCTTGGAATGGTTGTGTCCACTCCACATCTATATCAAGAGGGGGCTTAGATTCCACATGGATGCTGGATGCAATCCTCCTGCTTTCAATTGTACGCACTCTTGGCTCCATGGTGTGGTGGTTGACCGTCGTCAACTCCATGTCTTATTGAGTTTTAAGAGTTCTTTAGATACAAATCCATTAGTAGATATTTGTCTTGAAAATATTTTCTCCCATTCTGTGGGTGGTCTTTTCACTGTTTCCATGATGTCCTTTGAAGCACAAATATTTTTAATTTTTTTCTTTACCTACGAAAGTTGAACTTGTAAAATTGCAAACTTTATTTTTAGAGAAGTTTTAGATTTACAGAAAAATTACACAGAAAGATAGGGAATTCCCACGTAATCTCCCCACCACACACACAAATCTGTACATATAGTTCCCATATTAGTAGCATCTTACATTAGGTGGTACATTTGTTACAACTGATGAACAAGTATTGAAGCAATGCTATTAACCAAGGTTTACATATCGTTTACACATTGTGCTGTACAGTTTTATATGCTTTGACAAATTTTTAATGTCATGTGTCCCTCATTGCAATATCATACCTAACAATTTCACCACCCTAAAAATACCCTGTGTTCCACCTATTTGTTCATCCCCCTCCCTCTCTTAGACCAAAAGGAGGAAAGATTAAATAAAAGAGTTTTTATGGCTAAGACGTTTCAAAGTGAGTCGGGAAGTCATTCTGGAGGGTATGTGTATGCAGTCTCAGTCAGATTTCACTAACTGCCACAGTAAATAAAACCTCAAATGAGCACTTCTGAGGGCTCTACGGAGACCAGACACCAGAGGCAAGGCACATAACCTCATGAAATCAATACCTCCTTAACACACCCTATTTGGGATATATGATAATCTATTTCCTCAATATATTAATAACATAGTTATACTCATAATTCTTCTACTCATGATTCTTCTACTACTTTTATTTGAACCTATAACTCTCAATAGGCCCATTAAATAGATCTCTGAGAGACTTAATTCTTTGCATTGCTCAGATGCTGGTTGAGCCCTGAATCTCAGTAGAGTAGTGATGCATTCCTACTCTTTATTTCTTCAATCTTGCTCTGGACAACCAATAAAACAATGATGTTGGACAAGTCTCATCCCCAAAACAAGAAGTATCTACAACTGCAAGCAAAACAATTCCTTTCATCTGCCTCATAGCATCTAAGTCCCCTCTCAGCCTGAAGCAGTCAGAGTGGACATCATCGTAAATCTCTCAAGAATGAGAAATGAACAAATATAAAGTAGAAATATAGCCATGAACCAAAGTAGATTTATTGATGTTGTAGTTATTATCTTGTGTTAAAGGAAGAACATGTAATATTGATGTAAGAATAGTGGTTGCCAGGTGTTCCCATTGTGGTTTTGATTTGCACTGCTCCAATGGCTAACAGTGTTGAGAAGCTTTTCACGTGGTTTTGTCCATTTGTATATCCTTTTTTTTTTATGGTGAGATATCTATTCAGGTCTTATGCCCATTTTTGTTTGAGTTGCTTCTCTTTTTGTTGTTAAGTTGAATGATTTCTTTATATATTTTGGCTACTAAACCTTTATCTGATATGTAGTTTTCCAAATACTTTCCCCTTTGTGAAGGTTCTCATTTTATTTTCATGATAAAATGCAATGGTTTTTAATTTGATGAGGTCTCATTTATTTATTTTCTTTGTTACTTGTGCTTTCTGTCTCAAGTCTAAGAAATCATTGCCTAACATAGGACCCTAAAGGGACTTCTTTATAATTTCTTCTAGGAGTTTAATGGTTCAGTTTCTTATACTTAGGTCTTTGATCCATTTAGGTTTGACTTTCGTATATGGTATGAGGTAGGAGTCCACCTTCATTCTTTTGCAAATGGAGACCCAGTTTACCCAGCACCATTTGTTGAAAAGACTCTTCTTTCCCAATTGAGTAGTCCTTCCTACTTGTCAAAAATCAGTTGTCCATAATTGTGGGTTGATTTCTGAGTTACAGTCCAATTCCATTGGTCCATACATCTGTCCTTGTGCCAATACCACATTGTTTTGATTATCCTTCCACATAACTTGATGACTGGCTTTTCCATTTCTGCAAAGAAGGTTGGACTTTTTATTGGAATTTCATTGAAGGTATAAACTGCATTGGATATAATTGACATCTTAACAATATTTAATCTTCTGATCCATTATCATGGAATGTCCTTCCATTTATTTAGTTCTTTGATTTCTTCTTGCAATGTTTGTAGTTTTCTGTATACAAGTTTTTTATATCCTCATTTTGATATATTCCTAGATATTTTATTCTTTCAGTTACTCTTGTAAACGGTTTTTCTTTTCTTGACTTCTTCTTCTGATTGTTCATTGATGGTGTATAGAAACACTACTCATGGTTTGCATATTGATCTCGTACTCACTATGCTGAATTTATTTTATATCTCTAGAAGCATTGTTGTGGATTTTTCAGGATTTTCTGTATATAGTATCATGTCATCTGCAAATAAGAAAAGTTTAACTTGTTCCTTTCCAATTTCGATGTCTTTTATTTCTTTTTTTTTTTTTCCCCTAATTGCTCTGGCTAGGACTTCCACTACAATGTTTAATAACAGTGATGACAGTGGGCATTCTTCTCTTGTTCCTGATTTTATAGGAAAAGTTCTTAGGCTTCCATCATAAAGTATGATGTTAGCTATGGGTTTTTCATATGCACCCTTTGGCATGGTGAAGAAATTTCCTTCTTTCCTAGTTTCCTAAGTGTTTTTATCAGGAAGCATTGCTGGATTTCATCAAATGCCTTTTCTGTGTCAGTGGATATGATCATGTGTTTTTTGCCTCCATTCAGTTAATTTGGTGTATTGCATTAATTAATATTCTTATGTTGAACCATCTGGCATACAGGATAAATTCCACTTCCTCATGGTGTATAATTCATTTAATATGCTGTTGGATTTATTTTGCTAGTATTTTGCTGAGGATATTTGCATCCGCATTCATAAGAGATATTGGTCTGTAATTTTCTTCTATTGTAGTATCTTTTTCTGGCTTTGGTATGAGGGTGACTTTGGACTCATGAAATAAATTATGGGGTGTTCCCTCCTCTTCAACTTTTTGGAAGCATATGAGCAGGATTGATGTTACTTCTTCTTACATTGTTTAGTAAAATTTCCTTGTGAGGCCATCTGGTCTTGAGATTTTCTTTGTTGGGAGGTGTTTTATTACTGATTCAATATCTTTACTTGTTATTGGTTTGTTGAAATCTTCTACTTTTTCTTGAATCAGTGTAAGCATATTGTGCATTTCTAGAAATTTGTCTATTTCTTCTAGGTCTTCTAATTTGTTTTCATGCAGTTTTATGTATCATAGAATCCTTTTATAGTTCTTTTTATTTCAGTCGGATCAGTAGTAATGTCCCCTGTTCATTTTTCATTTTAGTTATTTATGGTCTCTCTATTTTTTGTCAGTCTATGTAAAGTTTGTCAATTTTATTGATCTTTTGAAAGAACCAAATTGTTTAATTTTCCTATATTTGTGAATTTTAAAATTTTTCTCTCTGTTATTTCCAGCCTCATTCCATTGTGACCAAAGATGATACATTGTAAGATTTAAATATTTTTTTAATTTGTTAAGATTCATTTTGAGACCTAAGATATGGTCAACCCTTGAGAATGACCCATATGTGCTAGAGAAGAATGTGTATTCTGCTGCTGTTGGGTATAATGTTCTATATATACTTGTTAGGGCTAGTTGACTTACTGTATCATTCAAGTCCTCTGGTAATTTATTGATCTTCTGTATATGTTTGATCCATTACTGAAAGTTATATTAAATTCTCCTGTTATTAATGTCTCTTTCTTTCTTCAAATGTGACAATATTTGTTTCATATAGATTGGGGTCTGCTTTAGGAACATATATATTTATAATTTTTACATCTTCTTGTTGAATTGACCCTATTTTAGTTTGCTAAAGATTGCCAAGGAAATATAGTAGATATGGATTGGCTTTTACAATGAAGATTTATTAGTTAAAACCTTCAGATTTTATTCCAAGAATAATGTCCAAATTGGCTTCATCAGCCAATGCTTTTCCCCCCAAAGACTGGCTACTGATGGTCCTGGACTCCTCTCTCATTTGACAAGGCACATGGTAAGGCATATGATGGCATCTGTCAGTCTCTGCTTTCTACTCTGGACACCTTTGTCTTCTGATCTGTTTTTGGCTTCCTCTCAGCTTCTAGGTATTTCCCCTGTATTTCTACATGTTTCTCCCATTTATAAAGGACTCCAGCAAGAGGATTAAGACCACTTTGGGTCATACAATCTAATCAAAGACCCTTAATTGAAATAAATTAATCAAAAGTTCCCACCTACAATAGGTTTACATGCACAGGAATGGATTAACTCTAAGAACATAATATTCTGTGGTCCACCCAGCTTGAAACTGTCACAGACCCCTTTATTAGTATATAATTACCATCTCTGTCACTTGTAACTCTTTTTGACTTAAAGTATATTTTATCTCATATTTCTACAGCTACCACAGCTCTCTTTTGTTTACTACTTGTGTAGTATATATTTTTCCATCCTTTCACTTTCAACCTATTTATGTCTTTGAATTTAAGGGGACTATCTCAATCTCATATAGTTGGTCATGCTTTTTAATCCATTCTGCCAATTTCTGCCTTTTGACTGAAGAGTTTAAGCAGTTTACATTTTACAGGCACTATTGATAATGCAGGAATTTCTCCTGCTATTTTGCTATTTAGTCTTTCTAAATCTTATACCTTTTTAATCCCTCAATTCTTCCATTAATTCTTCCCTCCATATTTATTTGATTCTTTGTGCTTTACCATATCTCATTTCCATCTCAGTATATTTTCATATATTTTCCTTGTGGTTACCATGGGGTTAAACTTTAACATCCCAATTGTATAATGACCATATTTGCTTTGATATCAACTTGACTTCAATAGCAATTCATACAATTTTCCTATACACCTCTACGCCCACCATTTTTGTACTTGTTATCAATTATATCTTTGTACATTGTATGTCCAAAATCTTAAATTTATCCTTTTTTATGCATTTGCATTTTAGCAACTGTGGGGAATAAGAAGTAGGTTACATATAAAATAGCACTGGTATTTATAATTATCCAAAAGGTTACTTTTACTAAAGGTCATTATTTCTTTATGCTGCTTTGAATGACCATCTAGTGTCCTTTCTTTTCAGGCTGAAGAACTCTCTTTAGCATTACTTATAGGGCAGGTCTAGGGGTGATGAACTCCCTCAGCTTTTGTTGTTCTGGGAATGCCTTAATCTCCTCCTCATTTTTGAAAGAAAGTCTTGCCAGATATAAAATTCTTGGTTGACAATTGCTTTCTTTCAGTACTCCATGTATTTCTCTCAGTACCTTCTTGAATGCTTCTGATGGCTTCTGATGAAAAAAAAAAGGCATTCAATCTAATTGAAACTCCCTTGTGCATAATGCATTGCTTGCAGCTTTCAGTACTCTCTCCTTGTCTCTTTCTTTTGACAGATTTATTGATATGTCATAGGGTATATTTTTCTTCATGTTTATCCTATTGGGTATTCTCTGGGCTTCTTGAATGTGCATATTCATGTCTTTTACTACGTTTGGGGAGTTTATTGTCCTTCCTTCTTTGAATAACCCTTCTGCTCCTTTCTCTTTTTCTTCTACTTCTGGAATGCCTATAATGTGTACATTGGTATGCTTGATTGTGCACCAGAGATATCTTAGACCATTTTTACTTTTTATAATTCTTTTTTCTTTCTGCTCCTCAGCCTGACTCATTTCAAATGTCTTGTCTTCAAGGTCACTGATTCTTTCTTCTGCCAATTCCAGTCTGCTGTTGAAAGCCACCTAGAAATATTTCATCTGGGTTATTTTGGTCTTCAATGACAGTAGTTCTGTTTGCTTCCTTTTTAAAATTTCTGTCTCTTTACTAAGATTCTTATATTGCTCATTTATTTTCCCCTATATTATTTAATTCTTTTTCTGTATTTTCCTTCACCTTCTTGAGTATTTTTAAGATCATTTTTTAAAGTCTTTGTCCTATATTTTCACAGTCTGATCTTTCTTGTTGTATTTTTTCTTTTTTTATTCTCCTTTTCCTTTCAATGTGCCATCATTTCCTATTTCTTTGTTTGCCTAGTAATCTTTTATTGCATACTGTCCATTTAAAAATTTTAAATGTTAATTCTGGGATTTATTGCTTTAGATGTCTTTTTTCTTGTTTTAATTGCCCATCACCAATATGAAAGAGATTTTCTTGAGTGTCAACACTCCTATCAGTAAGGTCTGCCTAGGGCAAATGCATAGTACAGGTTCCTCACTGTCTTTTCTGGGCTCATGTCTTGTCCTGGGCTTATGGTTATTAATTACATTAGTATTCCCCTGTTTTACAAGAGTTTTAATGCCCTCCCTACTTTCCAGAAGTCAGGCCTTCTCCCCTGGGTGTCTCACATCTGAATTTAAAGTTGGTAAACCTTTGCTCAGGCTGCCAGTTTCAATTGTTCCTTTTTTTTTCAGCATTTAAAATTTTTATTGTTATTTTCTTATTTTTAAATAAACTCAAACTTACTGAAAACTTGCAAGAATAGAACCAAGAACTCCCATATATCCATGATCCAGGTTCACTACTGGTTAACATTTTCCATATTTGCTTTATAATTTTCTTATATAACCACTATATATGATTAACTTCAGGAAATTCAATATTGATATAATACTGTTATCTAATCCACAGTGTATATTGAAATTTCACCAGTTATCGCAATAATATCCTTTTTAAAAAATATATTTCTTAATTTTTTAAAAAGATACTTAGATACTTAGATTACACAAATGTTACATTAAAAATACAGGGAATTCTCATATGTGCTGCTCCCAACCCCTCCCACATTTTCCCACATTAACAACATCTTTCATTAATGTGGTCCATTTGTTACAATTGATGAACACAGTTTGAGGCATTGCTACTAAGTGTGGATTATAGTTTACCTTGTAGTTTATACTCTTTACTACACAAGTTTGTATGTAAAAAATATCAAATTCCCATTCTGGGGAACTCTGCCACATTCTCTAATGGGAGAGCAAGAATCCCCTGAGTACTGGGGCAGTGACTAGTGAAGGAAGATGGACTATTGAAAGGTTCTTGATATTGGTGACTGTACTTATGAACCTTTACTTTTGAGATTGAAACTTAGCCTAGTATTATAAGGTGCCTAAGATTTACCTCCTGAGAGCCTCCTCTTGCCCAAATGTGGCCTCTCTCTAAGCCAAACTCAGCATATAAATGTATTACCTTCCCCCCAGTACCATGACTTCCAGGATGAGATGCTCTGGCATGGAGGGATTACTACCAAGCACCAACTAGCAATGCAACTGGAAAAAGACCTTGACCAAAAAGGGGAAAGGGGAAAGACAAGTGAGTTTATATGACTAAGAGACTTCAAAGTGATTGAGAGGTCATTCCAGAGGATACACTTACGTATGTCTCAGCAGGATCCTGGGTATGTTTAAGAGGAGTTTTCCAAGCCCTCTTTCTGAGCTGTACTAAGCCCTCAACTAGAGTGTTAGAGAGACCAGGAGTACACCAGGGACTTCTTCCATGGCTCTCCAAAACTGTGGGGGTTTTTTTTTTTTTACTTGCCCAGGTAATACAGACCTTCAACTGTCCCCTGCAGCTCTAAGGAAATTTAATGTCTTAAAGTTTCATTCACCACATTCGTGCTGGGTGGGTTGGAATAATTGCTGCTCTGAGACCCAGGCATCCCCGATCCAAGGTCACTAATCAAAAGCTGTGATCAGTGATTGACCAGTATCCATCATGGATCATGGGGAAATGGATTTTTATGTCCTTTTCTGTCACCAGGAAGTGACCCCAGGGCGAGACTCCACTGCTGATGGCTATGAGAGTCGTGATGGGTGCCCAGTTACCACTGGGTAGAAAGAGGAATTTAGTGGTTTTTATTAAAATGTACCAGTCTTTCCTTCTTCTCTTCTCTGAATGCTATATGCTGTTCTAATGAACTCTGTCGTTTCAAAATAATGGATCCTGCCTATTTAATGTTATTCTGCTGGAGGGACTGATTTCTGGAACTTCCTATGCCACCATCTTCCCACAAACCTTCTTCACTAAGCATTCTGTTATCTAATCCCGGTTAAGTAAAGTTGGCATCTAATTAAGTTTATTTTATAGTTACCAGCTTATGGGAAAAATTCACAGGTTATGGCAATTCAGTTAACAAGGTAAGATTTTAAAGGTATTTATCTGTTGACTGGATACTTGCAATCTGAATTGAGTATATAAAAATAAATAGGTTGTGATGTTAAGATAAGGGGGCTAAAAGGGCAAATGATTTTAAAATCTTTTCAAAGGCTGGCTTTAAAGATATCATTTATTTGCTTTTATGATTTATATTTTGATTGTGTTACTGGGAATACAGGCTTTAGCTTTTCCAGTATTTGGAAGAATAAACTTGTAATCTTTGTTTTGAGGGCGATGCATTACAAAATAATTTTCTTTGTAGGTCTAAATCTAAGTAAACAAGAAATTCTTAACGTGCTTGTTTTTTAATTAGCTTCACACTTCTATATAATTTCTGACCTGAGAAGTTGGTAGGTTGGTAATAAACTTTGTGGTAGAAATCCATAGTACCAGAAAGAACTAGCAAGTTGTATATAAATATGGATCAATTTATTATCTATTTTAAAAACACGGTTCTTAAAAAATATATATGCATTGGGGGAAAGTAAGACTTTGGGACCCGTTTTTTTCTGTATAGACTCCTTTAGTAGTTTTTATTTAATCCTTTGAAACCATTCCTTTGCTTATAAAATATGGATTTTATGTGCCTTGCATGGTTGTTGCAGAAATTGAGGTAGGACATATGAAAGCCCTTATACAACTCTGGCCCATATTGTGCACCTGTATCAGGTATCTGTTATTATTAATAACGAAATGGAACCAGGAGAGGATACATTTTAAAATTATCATCAGAGGTTGTGATTAGAATTGGGATTTCTTGAAACCTTAATAAATCCAGTATTTACTTGAAAATTATTTGTAGTGGAGGGGAATTACTGCACTCTTAAGGAGGGAAAGAACAGAGAAATAAGCTGTCTTCAATAAAATTCATCAATAAAGCAACATGGTATACTATAACCCTTAAAAATCTTTGAATGTTACTTTCTTCAATTCTTTCCATATGATGTGATTTTTTAAAAATTGAACTTTTTTTCCCCTTGGGGAAAGCGCTTCCTTTATTTCTCAACCTGCTGCAGGCGCCTGAGCAGACGGTGGGCAAGGGGAGGCTCGCCAGCAGCAACCGAGTGGGGTCTGGGGTACCTGCCCACACAGGACTGCGAGGGGAGGCGCGGTGGCCCGCCTGTGCGCCCCGGTCCTGCCTCCTGCAGGCTGCTAGCTGGGCCCTCCCCGGGAACTTCGTGGGCAGGCTGGGTTTCTGCCACCTGGACAAAACTGAACTTTTAATGTTTCTTATTCTTGTCCTTTTTGTTCAGTAGCTACTAAGTTTGGTTATAAGCCTTCTAAATTGATTTCTACCACCTAAAATTAGAAATAGTTTGCATAAAAATCTAATATCCGTCTTCCATTGAAGAAAAATCAAAAGATGTGGCACTACTGCAAAACTGGGCGGCTCTTCCAGCATGGAGTCACCACTCAGCCACTGGGCTGGAGCTGAGGTGCAGACGCTGCCTTTATCTGGGGAATACATGCTCCTGAGCTCGGTGCTCCCCAAGGCCAGCCCCATTCATTCGCGTTATCTGTGCAGCTCCGCGAGTAATTAGAGCATGTGAGCTATGATTTAAGTAGAGGCCCCCACAGTGTTATTTTCTGTGTGGCCTGAAGTTAAGGAGTATGCAGAGACTGGTAATACTTTTGTTTGTTCATTTATTTATTTAATTTTGCTTCCATTGCCCTTTAGAATTTCTAGGCATGGTAGGAGGAGGGAGTTTGCATGAGTCTCATGCTCAGGTATTAAAGGGAGGACAGATACACAAGGGTATATCATTTTACCAAATCAGACACTGTAGTCAAAGGATAAATTCTATCATTCATTGTTTTGCTGACCTCTATTTGTTTACTTGAAATGATGTAAAGAACAGAGGAGGGTAAAGTACATTAACTAAAATGTACACAAGGCTCTCAGTCAGGCTTTTTGCTTTATTCTTTCATTCATTCCCCTATATACAAGTGCCTTTATGTCTACATTATGGTTGGTTTAGAGATGTTTATAATTATCTTCTTGGACCAAGGCTTGTAAGAGAGACAAATATTAAAAACTAGTAAAATGAATGCATCACTACTCATGCAAAGTGCTGCGGGGGATTTCTTTAGAATGACCAGAGAAGGCCTCTCAGAACAGATGACATTTGAGCTGAAATTTAAGATGAGAAGCAGCCAGTCATGTGAATAGCAGAGAGAAGGTATTCTAGCAGAGAGAACAACAAACACAAAGGTCTTGAGGCCAAAGGTTTTTCGCTCTTGGTTAGAGGATCTGAGAAAAGGATAGTGAAATTGGAGTATGCTTGAATAAAGGGAGATGATGTTGTTAATGTGGGCAGACCATAGTGAAGAGTTTGGATTTTCTAAGTTCAGTGGGAACTCTCATTTCATCCTTACAAAAGTCATATGAAATCAGAGCAAATACTGGACTTAAAAATTAGGCATACCTGTCATGAGTTCTACATTCTTGGGCCTGTATTTTATCCTTTCTCAGTCTCAGAGATAATGATATAGAAATATTGGAATATTCTACGGCAGTGTCCATCTCATACTAAGAGGTCCATAAATGACGGATTTTATTACATCAAAGAGAAGGGAGTAGCTATTCCCTCTTAGTACAAGTCAGACTTTTTTCCCCCTTGTTCATCTCATAATGATAAATTTGTAGTTTGTATGATTTCATTTAAAGTATCATGATAGTGGCTTATCTTTAGGAACTTTAGGATATAGTGTGTCTGAGCCCCTGCTTCATCTCTTCCTACTTATAACATAGGTTTTATCCCCTCCTTCTCAGGTTTACAACAGTTTAAAGAATCTGGAATCCATGGGCTTAGAGTTTCTGAGGTTTTAGCCCTTCAGTTCTTAGGAAGGTCTTTGTATTTACGCTCCTGCAATGTATTTACATATACATATATATCCATACTCATACATCTCTAGATTGGGATAGGAATCATAAAACATCTAAAATTCTGTTCATTAATTGTAAGAAAGGTTGTTACAAAGCAGGTGGGCATATATTATATCAGGCCTGACAAGATGATGAGATTTAGGAAATTTTAGGATTCAGAACCTTTTCATTTTACTGAATGGGAGTGAGGGCTGGGAGAGGAGATCAACCAGGAAAGAAAGTAAATCAGGAATAGAGTATATAATGGATTTTAAGTAAACACTATATAGAGACTTAGAAAACTAAGAAAATAGGAAAATACTTTTGAATTTATTAGATTAAAATAATTATAATTACAACCATTATTAAAAGGCCTATACATAACTAATTATCATATTTACAAAAGCTTTTAGGCATGCCCTTGGTAGTGATATGTAACTGCTTAGTTTACATCATTTTACATAATTACATTAAACTATATTCTTCAACTTCTCTTGCTTTAGTGGCAAGTCATTTACCTAAAATTAAAATTTAGAAGGTAGAGTGTAGCTTTCGAAAAACTCTTCCTAAACATCTAAATGAAACCTGGATTATTGGAAAGGCTAACAGTGAGGACTCTGAACTTCAACATGAGAGAGATCATTAGGGTACAGAGTGAAAGAACAGATTTCCCAGATTAGTTTTCCAAATCCAAGAGTTCTATAGGTATATGGGCTCCACGTAGAAATTTCCATTTATGGCAGTATCCCTGAGTCTGATTGCGAAACTCCTCAAATTACTAGGTGCCTAATCTACAGCTGTATGTCACCATTACAGGTTGAACACACAATCTTAAAAGTGAGTGTGCTTCTACCAGAGCTTGTGTGTCAAGGCCTTGTCACTATATTTAGTGAAATAAGGCACTAAGTTACTGTTAGGTCTTAATATGCTTATAACTTTTAGCATCAGTGCCATGTGCTCTAAGTGAGGATAGCTTAGTTGAGGCACCAAATAGCTGGAGAAGATTTCACCTTCTGATTCCTGTGCTGACTGCAAAGTGTCAGAGATGATTTGTTTTGCCACAAAAGGTTTAAAAGCCCAGCTCTTCACCTTCACCATATACCTGGGCATGATTCTTTCTAACTTTTCCCATGCCATTTTTAGGTAACCCAACTTGTCATGGAGAAAAAATGCATAAAACCTAAAAGGGCAATAAGAGCAAAAATTCTTTGATGTTTGTCTTTTTTTTAGCTAAGACAATTGAATATAGCTTTCTAGGTGTATGGGTGTTCAGTCCCTCACTAGATCTGTAGAGGATCTGTTTTTTTTTTTTTTCCTGTCTATCTGTACATAAAGTATTCTGCATAAGGTGGCCATGTAAATGCTCAATGCTAATGATTCTGGGATACACTGTACCTATATATACTATGATAAGATCATCACTGTATTTGGGGCAAAATCTAAGAACAACTGGATTAATTTTACTTCCCCAAGAGATAGTTGTTAAATGTAAATGCAATATAAATGCCCAATTGTAAAATGAGCTGGAATAATGGAGAAAATAGTTGCTTTTTGTGTTGCCTTCTTTAGGTTATGGCGGGAGAGACCATGATGAACATATAACTGTGTATTTTAGAAATTTAACACTGCATAGACTTTCAAGGAATCCATGCCAAATCTTAAAGACACACTTGATGTAATGTATCCAGTTTTCCAGAGAAATTATCACTCAGTATTGTCCAAAGAAAGTCAATTTAGAGAAATAGTTCAGTGTACAGAGATGGATGGTGGTGTGATACTGAAGTGAATTTAGAGTTAGAAGACATGCATTTGATCTGTATGATTTTGGACAGATCAGTTCTGTACACTTCAGATTTTGCCTCTGTTAAATGGACATTGTACCTGCATGCCTAACCCACAGAATTATTGTGAAGCTAAATCATACACTATGCTGTATTTTGTAGACTAGAAAGTGCTAAACTCATGAAAGATACAACTAAAGATTTAATGTCTGATGTCTGCAAGGGAAAATAAAATGTTATTGTTTCCATTTAAGAAAGTCTAGTGAAAATATGTTAGGAGATTTTTGCGAATGTATCCCATATTTTCGCATCCATATGAGGTTGGCCTCTAGCCGTGATGACAGAATCTATGAGCTCCAGAGTCAAAAGGTGTTGTTATAATGGTCGATGTATGTGTGTCTATGTGTGTATGTCTTACTTTCATGCTGACACAAATAAGTATTTTAAACACAGGGGTAACCTTTTAGTGGAAAGTCATGAAAAACTTAAATTTAGAATAGGGCATAGTTCTAGCTTTTATTTTATTACCAAGACATATTCACAGATTTAGATCTGAAGAGAAGGTAAAATTTCCTTTAAAATGCCTGCAAGAGCACCTTTGTGCGAAGTAGATCTTTCATAGTTCTCCTTGAATGTAAGTGAGTGATAGCCATTTCACTCTTGGCAAATACAGGGATTTGTACAAAAACCTCTCCTTAAATTAGATAAGATGTGGGAAAAGTCAAAGAAATATGAAGGGGCTTAAATAGAATATTACACTATTTAAGTTAACTTTCAGATAATTTGCTGTTCCCCATGGATAGAGTAAGTAACAGTTATTAAGGAAGAGCAATATGTTGACTTTAGATAAGGAGAAGCCAAAGTATTTTGAGGAACTTTACACTATCCTGATCAATTTTATTTTAGGACTTTGCAATATATAATAAACATGATTTTTTATGGGTATTGTATTTAAAATATAGCTAAATTAGTCTTTATAAAAGGGAAGCCAAGAAAATTGTCTTTATTGACATAGTTTGATTTTAAAAGGATAGATGATGAAGATGTTTTAATAAAGAAAGAAAAATAGGGTTGATTTTAAGTATATGTAAGTATATATAAATATCACAAAAAGGGAAATGCGGTATTTTATACTGTTGGAGGTTGAAATTAGTATTTTAAGATTCACAATTTCCTAAACTTACATAAGTTTGGAAAAATTGTTTTTTTATGTTTAATTGTTTTTTTTCCAATTGTTAATGGCTAAAATTATATCCAGTTTCAGAAAGATATTTACCTGAGTTTAAAGAATTTGATGTATATTCTTTCGAATTAATTGCCTCAATCCTATATAGCCTGTTTTCAAACTTAAACAAGAGTGAACGCTGTTTTTAAAGATTTGACTATTTATTGATTTTAATTTAGTGAATAATTTTCAAAATTTAAGAAAATATTTGCAGAATAAAGCAAAAATAAAAATATTACAAATATAAAATAAGATCAGACCAAATAATGTGTATTGATTATAAACAACAAAATTAAAAGCATGCATCTTCAGGCTTGATCGTTCTCCCTGGAATTAGATGAATTATTTTCATAAAACATGATCTTATGGATGAGAAACCTTAATTTTTCATTTGCAAGAAAAGGCAGTGTTATAGCAAGAGGTTTAAAGCATAAAAATCCTGCCACCTACAGTATAAAGAAAGGTAAAATTTAGACATGATCCTTCCCTCAGTGAAAATCTTATTTAGATGAGACATTGGTCCTGCAAATTAGGAATGCAGTTCAGTGACCCTATTACCCTAGGTGTGCCTCAGGCACCAGTGCCCACTGCAGAGAACATTTAACCCAGCAGAGAATGGCTGTTAAATGGAGCTGATCAGCAGCCTTCATTTCTTGCCACATTTGACAAGAAAGTTCAGTCTCAGCTAGTAAACCTTATTTAGGAAACTAATGTTATCCATTTGTGTATTTGCAGAGGATATGCTTCAGGCAATGTCACAGAATGAATTCTCAGGAAGTAAACTAAAAAATGAGACTCAGGTCTTTAGACCAATAAATTGCAGTGTCTTTGATTTTTATGAATTTCACAACATGACACAGTTTACAAATGGAAATCAACAATAGGCTTCATTTGTTTTCATTTTAAATCAAATTAAAATGTTTTTTACTTGTTATAGTGAAAACAGTTAATGGGAAGATAACAAATAAGGATTAAAGATATCGTGTCATCATTCTGAATAAATAAGAAGTTTGGGAGATGATTGGAGGTAGTTATGTATTTTCAAGATAAATTTACAATACCATACAATAAAAGCACTTATAAAACCATGAGTAAAAATTTACTTGGTGTTGTATGTGAAGCAAGCATAGTTTTAAAATATTAGTATACTTCTACTTAAAACAGTTAACTTTACATAAGCAAGTGACATGTAAAATTTTTGAGATAGCATAATGACAAAGAAAACTAATTTTAGCCTTACAAATATTTATTTTCCATCAGAGTACTTCAATGTGTACTTCTTTATAAGCATATAAAATCATGTGTAAAATATTCCTTATATGGCCATTTTAACTACTGGGAGAAGGTGACATGTTCAACAGAGACTTCTTGCTTCCTCTTCTGCCCTGTACTAGTCAAGTAACTTCAGGTCTCAGTTTCATCATATATAAACTGAGAACAGTAGTAGTATCTCCCTCTGAAGGTTGTTGTTAGAAGTAAATGTACTGATAAATGAAAAATATTTATAACGGCACCTCGCACATACATGCTCAATAGTTACATATTTATTGGTATAAAATATTAATATTATATATAATAAGTATAAAATATTATTAATAACAATACTAGTATTAATATTATTATTATTTTCTATTAAGTTGAGGTCCAGAAATGCATATGATCTACTTAAGTTGCTGTTTTTTTCAGCCCTGAATTTAACCTCATTGCTTAAATTCCTTATCTTTAGAAGTACAATTATCCTTTTATTAGTAAGTGCTGTTCAAATGTTCTTCTGTATTTAGAGTTTTGGGACACATGGACAAGCATTCTCTAATTTTTTTTTGTTAACTTCACTATAATCCTTTGAAACAAATATTTCGATCTGTCAGGCAAGGGCAGGTAAGTATGCAGCTTTGCAGTGGTGTAAATACTTTATAGTCATTCTGGTGCGATGATTTTATTAGCAGCATCTTTCACTTTTACCCTTGCATATGCCAGTATGAAATCATGGAGTTTTGCCCTTTAAATCTTGTTTTATTATTTAGCGCAGTCGGTGTGAGGCAGTATGGTTCAATAGAAAAACAATAGATTAGGTACAACTGTAAATTCTGATTCTGGCACCATCATTTATTCTCTAAACCCTTCTGTGCTGTAGCTTGCAGTGCATTACTGAGAAACACCAATGACTAAAGCTGTCATTTTGGCTTTCTGTGTTGGCAGTAACCAGAAAGTCTGTAAATTGTTGGCAGTTTTTTTTTTTTTTTTTAAGGCATCTCAGAACAGGGAAGGAGTCTGTGGAATACCTAGTTAAACTGTCCCAGTTTTCAGATGAGGAGGCTGAAAGAGGAAGTTTAAATGATTTGCTAAGGATTAAAACACAGGAGCAAAAATCCAGGGAGCTAATGGCCAGTTTTGTGTTTTTTCCAGTGTGTGATACATGATGGAAGCTGGGAAATAAAAATCAGTTAAATCTTTAGACTACCTATGCATTGTTTAAAATCTAGATTTTTTTTTAATCCTCAAGATATGTAAATATTTTATTTTATATTTGGAATTTGGAGTAATGCTAGGACATTTAGCTAAGAGTATTGAAATTAACAAGGGTTATATTGCAAAAAATGCATTGGGTTGTGTCAGTTCAGGAAGAACTCCCTAAACTGCATACTGTCAGTTCAACATTCTTGCTGAGACTTGGAATCTATAGCTCAGAACAGTGAGCTGTGTGGGTTTGGTAAGTGAAGGGAATAGTGGAACAAAACCACTGCTGTTAAGCACTTTTTTTTTTTTGTCCACCTTTCTGCCAAGTGCTTTATATAAATTGCCTCTTTTAAAGAGCAAAAAGGCAATTGCCTCTGAATTTGTGGCATTCATGTCAGATTTGTCATTGACTCCTTTATAGCTTTGGATGGATGTTTTATCCTACCTGGACCTTGGACTCCTCATTTGTAAAACAAGCAGTCCCTAAACTGACTACTTCATGAAGTGAAAGAGCCTATCTGTGAAAGCCCCTGAAAACTCGGAAAGCACCATCAGAATTGAAAGCCATAAGTGATGTTTCTTTTTCAATTCATTCACTGTGTTAATTGTATTTTGCTTATGGTAATGTTAACTTACATTCTATGAATTCGTGTAGGATGACAAATATAACATTGGGTTAAAGATTTATTAAGAATAATTAAAAAAATCCATAGTCCACTTGGGAAAACAGGGTTACTTTCTTCACTTCATTTTGCATTTTTCTTTTTCTTTCTCTTTTTTTGATATTTTGACTGTTTCCTCAGGTGTTGAATATATTATTGATATTGTTTTGCATAAATTTTCTTTATAGAAATCTTTAAAACTAATTGGAAATGATAATATATATGCAATACAATTCAGAAAATTAACAATACTTAAATACCTAGAGGTATTAGATTGGTCACTTTAAGTTGGAAATGTTATTTTCATGTTGTGTTTAGTCATGATTCTTGGATTCAAGGAAGAGAAACTGATTTTTGTAAAAACCAAGACTCATGTACTAGGTAGGAGGTAGTAGAAGGAGCAGGAGTGAGAACCACAGAAACCACAGAAACTGAAACTGTCTAGTCCATATACTTTAAAAAATTTATTAGAGAAGTAGTGGATTTACTGAGTAAGTATGTGTAAAATGCGGGATTTCCATACAGTACTCTACCACCAATGGAATGGAACATTTGTTACAATTGATGATAGCACTCTAATAATTGTAATATTTTTTAAAAACAGTTACAATTGATGAAAGATTATTAAAATAGTACTGTGAACTATCATACATAGTTACATTAGGTGTATTTTTCCCGTACACCACCCTATTATTAACACATTATATTAGTGTAATACATTTGTTATAATTCATGAAATACATTCTTATACTATTGACTATAGACCATCATCTCCAAGTGTATTCACTATGTTATACAGTCCTCTGTTTTAACTTTTCATTTTTATTCTAGTAACATACTGTTAGCAGTTTGCAATAATTAACAAGCTGTAGTTCAGTTTCCCCTGATATGCACTGGGGAAAGGCTAACCCCATCCCCCATAAGCCTACGTGTCCAAGGCCATGGTGCTTCCCCACAGGTTAAACAAAGAAACCACAGAGAGACAGGAGTAAAGGGAAATGGAAACCTTCCCTACCTACATATCGGAGGAGGGAGATAAAATTCCTACAGAACAAAGAAACATCTGCTCCTGCAGCATTCCAAGAAACCATAACTCCCTAACCCACTATCTTCTAGTCACTGTCAGGGAAAGCTTTCATCTGCAGGGCTTCCTATTGGCCCCTGCACTTCACTCGGAACCTCAATCCCCTCCCAGCAACTATCATTCCCTTGCCTAGGAAAGTTCTGTATAAATTCAAGTCCCCCCCTCCAGGAGTGGGCTAAAGTCTCTCTTCAGACCCCCACCATGCTGAGAGCTTCTCAATAAATCTTTATCTATAGTCATTTCAGTCTCCGTGTCCCAGTAAGCGCTGTATTTTCTCCAATACATACTTTTGTTTTTAAGTTTTGGAAAGAACTGTAATATGTGACACACACCAGAATAAGTATAATGTATATACATAGTTAAAATAATAACTAATAAAATATCAAGTAAATATTTGTGTACCTAGCCTTACTATATGACCCTTTCTCTTCAACTAAAGTTAATCACTCTCCTGGTTTTAGTACTGATTTATTTTTTACTTTTTCTTATAATTTTTACACTTAAAATAACAGAGACAGGTATATGTGTGTGGTGTGTGTTTGAGTAGTGTGTGTATTTGCACTTCAGTATTATATAATTTTGTTTTAGCATCATATTTTGTATTTTCCTCTATAATTTGTGTTTTTCCTATTTTTTAAAACAAATTCATTAGTTCATTCCATGGATACATAAAAATATTTATTCTACTGCTTATGCACATTTGGATTATTAGGGTTTTTCTTTTCTTTCTTTTTCTTTTCCTATCATGGACAAAGCTGCTATTTTAATTCTGGTGTATTGAGCAAAAGACTTCTAGGATACATATATTGAGGAATGAAGGACTGTGCTATATGGTATGCGACTATTCTGATTTAGAGGTAATACCAAATTATTTTCCAAAATGTTGTCCCATTTTACACTCCAACAAGAACTGTAGCATAAGTTTAGATGCTCAATAACTCCATATTCCCAAACTTTGAATTTTTTGGCAATTTGTAAATGTGAATGATATCTAATGTTATTGTTGTTTTAATTAATATTCCTTGATTTCATATGAGATTGAGCAAATGTTCATGTTTATTGGTCATTCCTTTTTTCTCTTGCATGAAATACCTGCTCATGACTTTCACCTGTTCTTCTATTGGGTATATTTATTTTTAGAGATATTGTTGGTTATATTTTTTATCTTTTCTTATTGTGATATTTGTATTTTCATTCTCTTAATGATGCTATTGATGAAGAAAGTTCAAGGTTTGTGGTTTTCATGTCTTGTTTAAAGACTCCTCTCTACTGAGGGCTTTAAAGCACTATATTGTCTTCTGAAAGTTACTGTTTTGCCTTTCACATTTAAGATAGTAACCCATTTGAATTTTTTATATTGTAAGAAAATTATTTTATATTTATTCTCTATGCATAAATAACCAATTATACAAGAATTTTGGATTAAATAGTTCTTTCTACCCAAACTAATGTGCGGAGCCACATCTACTACACATCAAGTTCACATCAACACGCGGTCTATGTTAGAGCTTGTTTTGTTCCAATAGTCTATTTGTTCATCCCCCTACTTTTTTTATCCATCTTAATTATCCTAACTTTAAAATGCAAGGCTAAGTTTCCATGCTTGTTTTTTGTTGTATAATTTTCGGAATGTATTTTCCACTCTTAATATCTGATCTTTCAGTTTGTTTTGTTTGTTTCTTTTCTAGTATTTATGTTTTTAATTTTATATTTTTTTCATTAATTTGCTGGCTATAATATCCATTGCACTGATAAAAGAAGCCATGTTAATATGTATCCTTACCTTTTTGATTTTTATTTTAAAATTAATATTTTAAATGCTTGTAACATTTCACATCTGAATATGATATTTGCTGTAGATTTTTTGTGGATGTGCTAAAACAAGTTAAAGATGCTCCCTTCTATCCCTGGTTCAGTAAGAGATTTTTGTCATGAATTGTTATTGATTTCTGTATCTGCTGAGATTATATGCACTTTCTACTTTAATCTGTTAATGAGGTGAATTACAGAGATACATTTTGTAATAAAATAATCTTGAATTCCTGCAATGAATCTAATTTGGTCATGGCATATAATATTTATGTTTTGATGACTTTTGGTTTGCCAATATTTTATTAGGATTTTTGTATCTAGGTACATGATGACAGTGGCCTGAATATTTTTTCGAAACTTTTTATGTTAAAATAATTGTATAATTACAGAAGACCTTCAGTGATGGTATAGAAAGCACAGTCCCATACATCCTTCCACCAGCTTCCCCTAAAGTTAACATCTTATATTATCTTGGCATCTTTGTAAAAACTAAGAAATTAACATTGTTGTAATACTGCTCACTGAACTGAAGACTATTTTCAGATTTCACCAGTTTTTCCACTGATATCCTTTTTCTGTTTCAGGATTCAATCCAGTATCCCACATCATATTTACTTTTCAGGTCTTCTTAGTGTCCCAAATATGTGACAGTTTTTTAGAGTTTCCTTCTTTATCATGACCTTGTTGAATGTCTTTTAATTTTGTCTGTCTGATACTTCTTATGTTTAAACTGCATTTATGGATGTTTTGGGAAGAATACCATATAGATGAAGTGCCTTTTTAATCACATACTGCTAAGGAGTCTATGACATCAACATGCGTTAAAACTGAGTTAAAACTGGATGAGGTTAATCTCAATGATTTAGGAAAGGTAGAGTCTGCCATGTTTCTCTCCTGAAAAATGACTATTATTTCCTTTCCATGCTCTATTTGTGAGAAGTGAGTCATCAAGTCTAGCCTATACTCAAAGGGAGACAAATTAAGCTTTACCTTCTAGAAAGAAGAGTGTCATAGGATTTGCAGACATATAATACTACTACTACAGTATTTAATAAATAATTTGAGGCCACGCAAATATCCTGTTTCTCTTAAAGTTTTCCCTACTAATTTTAGATTCATCATTAGCAATTATTACTGCTATTCTAATGCTATTCTAATGACAATTGTCTATTTTCCTCATTCATCAATTTATTATGATTTCTCAGTGTATATTATTTTTATTTTCCTATTCTTAGTTGATCAGATTTTTTGAATCTGGAAATTATTTCTGGACCTCTGAGTAAACAAAAATGGGCCTTCTTACCCTATCTTCTTTGTTTATTAATCTGTCTTTATTTTCCAACCCTTCAATATGTGTAATTTCTTCAAAACTCTCTTCTAACGACCATACCCCATTACTTTCTGAATGGCATGTATAGTCTTATTTCACCTAATGAACATGCTGCTTTTGAAAGTTCTTTATGCAAAGAGGGCATACAATTCTGATCCAACCTCCCACCATACTCAGGGTGCAAACTTTTCTTCTAGACCACTAGTGATTGGAAGAGTTCACCAGACAAATGTCACTTGTACCCACGTAAGCCCACAGTGAAATTGTTTTTAAGAAACTATATGTAGCCAGCATTTTTTTTGACTTGGTGTGTCAGAAATGTTTCTCTGAACACGAAATCTACAATATTGCAGAAAATGGAACAATCTAAGTGTTCTTCACCTTCTTGCTTCAACTAACTCAAGATTTAAAGTCCCAGGAAAGACTGTCTTTGTGGTTGACCAGATCACGTGCAAATTTCCTGTCTATACATGTGCTAAAAAATGGAGGATGATGAGACTAAAAGGCAGACACCATTTCCCAATAAAATATCCATGTTGGGGGAATGGTGATTTCTCTAAAGGAAATTCAGGGCTGTAAGGAAAGTAATTGACAATGAATAGGCAAAATATGAGAAATATCCACTATACTTGTCTTATCTTTATTTACATATTTTTTAGTGCAGAGTACATTGCTAGGTGATGGGTCAGATTCCTTATGATTATTCTGTTATTTTCTTCTAATAAGTTTAGCTTCTTTAAAATGTTGATCCGAAACTAGCTAACTTTCCTATTTCTAAATCTCCTGTATTTCCTTAACAATTCCATCCAAGTTATAGTCTATTTTCAAAACCAAAATACATTTAAAGTCTAAGCTCCAGGTGTTCTAATCTTGCTTTTTTTTAAAAAAAAAACTGCCTCTGTTTTGCAGAGGTAGATAAGGAATTCTTCTCTAACAAATTTTGGAGGCCAAACTTAACCAAAGTTACTGCTATTATAGTGATTTCCTGTCGTGGTTGCACTTTCCACAGACATTGATAGAAAAAATATCCTAATTAGATTAATTAAATACTTGATTTTATGAAAATAATTTGGAGGCTGATTACAATGGAAAATTCAGAGTGGTAGCAGACCCTGTGTGCTCTTTCTAAGTTTTGAAAGCTAGAGGGAGGAAATCTGTTAAAACTCACGTGCTTCCATCTTCTATGTCACCACCATTGGCTCCATCTCTACATGTTGGACATAGGTGCCAACAGAGCCTGTGACTCAAGCATGGTAGACATGGGTACCAACAGGGCCTGTGGTCCAAGTGTGGTGGGAGGTTGGATTAGAACCATAATGCTCCCATCACATAAAACTGGGACTCTTCTTGGACCAAGTGATTGTTTTGAAATTCATCTTTTATTTCCCCTTTTCCTAAAATCTATCATTAGGAAATATTGAGCTTACAAGAGAAAAAGGTATACTGGTTCCTGGGATTTTGTTAGGGTACCAAAACAGATTTTAGAATTTATGTCCTTTATCAATCCCTTGATTAAATTAGTATTGGTTGTAACTGTGATTTTTCTGGCCCTGTTGTAAGCAATAATGATGGATTTTTCTATCCAGCAGTTGACATTGAAATAATGGTACTTTAATCAAATCATTGCTCACTTGGCCAAGTAATTAGTAAAGGAACCAAATCATACTAGGCCCAAATAATACTGTTGAATTATAACCCTTTA
This sequence comes from Dasypus novemcinctus, assembly GCF_030445035.2. NCBI lineage: Eukaryota > Metazoa > Chordata > Mammalia > Cingulata > Dasypodidae > Dasypus > Dasypus novemcinctus. Next base: position 75,254,676 of record NC_080678.1, on the reverse strand, counting down.
CCTTTTTATGCTTCATAAGATTCTTTTGAATTTCAAAAAGGTTTCTAAGAATGCCTATTTTATGAAACGTTTCTTAGGAACAACAATTAGGGCGCATCTGTAAGATCATATTTATCACTACTTAAATTTATTTCGAGGAATTTTACAAACACTCTTGTTAGAGGTAAATATAATATTTTTCATTCCTCTATTAGCCTTTTACTGTTACTATCACAGTGCTCCACAAATATCTTAATCTCCATTTTTAAAAAAAGTCCTATTTTCTTGATATGTATTTTTAACCATAGCTCATGAAAGTGATCAATTTATCCCTCATATTGAATCTCTTCTTAAAAGTAGCAAATATATTAAAATAAATGCCATTTCATATCCAAGTCCAAATTCCTGGTTTTAACTAATATGTCATATATTACCAAATATGTCTCATTACTGGCTGATGTTTTATTATCGAAATATTATCTTGCATCTTGATTTGTTACTATTAATTTATAATTATTTCTTGATAAAATAAGATACTTTAAATTTGTGATCTCCATTTGGATTTCAAAGGGACACTTAATTCCTTCCTGTCTCTGATTTGAATTAAGGGACACTTAATTCTGACCTGTAATCCTACCCCATGCCAAACCTGTTTACATTATCTACAAAGTGAGCTACCACAAGACTGAACTGGTATTCAGAATCCACAAGATTTCTCCTTGTGATAGGCTGGGAATTCTATTTTATATTTCTATACTTTATCTGGAACCTCTGACTGCAAGTGGGATACTCAGCATAGCATTACTAATTCCAGATGACCCAGTGCCTCATGAAAAGTTCCCAGAAATGTATTAGTTGACTTCTTACTTGAAGCAAACATACTTATATGGTCTGTGTTTACATTAGAAACTAATGCAAGATCTCACCCTGAGGCTTGAGTCTTGAGTCTCTCTTCAGGTTCAGGTTTACCTACATCTGTTTGGTAAGGCAGAGAGAGAGAGGTGTGATTGAACTCTACGTGTACATGACTTTGGGGCTCTCCAGAAAAAATAACTGAAGCTAATCCCCTGTTGGGGTTTAGGAAGACCTGGCTATAACTGGTGAAGAGTATATGGCACACCCACTAAATTTTAAGGGAGATTAAAAGGAGACTGAGATTCATTTCAAGGAACTGAGACACATCCTTAAGGTACGAGGATTATAAACATAATCCATGAACATAATATGGTCATTTGAGATGAGAAGAAGTTCTGAGTATAGTGTGGTAGCTCTTACACAATTTACTTTCTGGCTCATCCCCCTGCATGTGTGCTTAGATCTTTGGGAAAGAAGGGGCTGTAAATAAAATCTGAAAATCATAAAAATGATTTCATGCCATTCTGGGGCTCAAGTAACACTCATTTGGAATCCATTTGACAGAGCATAACAGGAGAAATAAATGGCCTCTTCAATTTGATTGCAGAACATTGCATCCTAAAATAAAATGGCTGTTCTAGTAAAGTCTATGATGTTTGGCAGAGAAGCCTAGTATCTAGCAGTGGCTATAAATGGGTATGTCCCTGAATGTGGAAATCCTTATTGGTTGTCTATCCAACAGTCAAGCTTTTCTATTTCTTCCATACATCCATCAAAATAGACTCTGAAAATGCCAGATATTTGGTATTCCTCTATATGTTGCTGCTGGCAAGGGCCAGGCCTCCCAATTCTGGTTAATATTTTGTTTCCTCCCAGATAAAATGAGGGGGTATTGCGAACTCTTCTCCTTGCCACCTTCCTTCCTATTGTTGATTACGTGCAGACTTGAGGCCCAGCCTCAGGACAAAAGTTGAGGACTTCAGAATGCTTTAGGAGAAGAGCCTGGAGCCTTGTTGATATTGTTGAGCTGCAGAATTTAGTGGTTACCCAATTCTGCAATATAGAACAATAACAAACATCTCTTTTTAAAGCCACTTATATTTGGATAATGTTCTTTTCTCAACTGAAGGCCTCCAAATAAAGAAGCTAGGCTTAAGACTCTTCATAAATACAGTATGGAGGGCATGAGAAGGAGATAGTTCAGGAAAATGTAATTGTTTTCTAAGCAGAGGGGGAAGAGACAGAGTAATTTGGATACAGATACAAAGTTTACTTTTTAATATATAAAATTCCTGCTTTAAATATGCATGATTAAATGTATTTTGAACCTACTTCTCAGGATGTTTTTTCCAAGGTGATTTATCATTTTAAAATGACTTAAAATTATTATTTTATATTCTGATAATTCAAGAATGAATCTAAAGTGGTGATTATATTTTCCTCCCTGAGGTCATTGCTGGATTAGAACCCCACCCTCCTCTACCATCTCCTATCTCTTTCCTTACTTGAATAAGTTCACACATAAATTAACGGTCTATCTGAAGCAGGCTAGTAAGATAGGAAATCAACAGAAAGATCTGGAACCTGACAAGAAGTCCACATGTCATCTGGTATCCTGCTAAGATGGCTGCTGGAAGACCCCACAAGATTTTGCTCTTCAGAATGAGATTTCCTCTGGAAGCCAGAAGAAGCCCTGGATATTCCCCAAAGACTTAAGCATTGGGCCCTCCTGGGGGATTGATGGGTGGGGTTATCAATCATTACAGCAAACAGCTGGGACTCCTCCTATTCGGTTAACAAAGGGGCAGAATAATTAATGGTTTTAAAAACTAGCACAGGGAAACGGACTTTGGCCCAGTGGTTAGGGCGTCCGTCTACCACTTGGGAGGTCCGCGGTTCAAGCCCCGGGCCTCCTTGACCCGTGTGCAGCTGGCCCATGCGCAGTGCTGATGCGTGCAAGGAGTGCCGAAGGAGTGCACCTTTAAGGAGAGCCGCCCAGCGCGAAAGAAAGTGCAGCCTGCCGAGGAATGGCGCCGCCCACACTTCCCGTGCCGCTGACGACAACAGAAGCGGACAAAGAAACAAGACGCAGCAAAAAGACACAGAAAACAGACAACCGGGGGAGGGGAGGGGAATTAAATAAATAAAAACAAAACAAAACAAAAAAAAAAAAACAAGCACAAAGCTCTTTTGCTCTCTCTTCCCTTGGCCCTGTCCTTGTCCTTGTCCCAGTACCGGTCCATGTACCTGTTCCTGCCTTCTGTTCCCTGCTCTTGCCGTTTTCCCCGTGCCATGATACCCGTGTAAGTAAAACCTGGGCATTTATAATCCATAATAGGAAATTGTAGTTTGTAAGTCAGCCTGTTTTGTCTCTGTTCAGCCCTTTCCTCTCTACCTGGGACCCATAATCTGTTATTTTCTCCCATTTCTCTTCCCTTCCTACCTTAATAAAGTACTGGCCTAACTAACCTGACATGCTCTTGAAATTCATTATGGCAGCATAGTCAAGAACCTACACAAAATCTGGTTACATATCTGCTCACATGTTAAATTTCTTTATTGTTTTGGTTCACCCAAATAATGTAGCACTATGAGTCTTCTTCAGAAAGAACAAAATTCTGAGTGTCAATTCCCAAAAGTGAAAGACAAGGAAAAGAACAGACAGTCATTAATATGTCTGGCATATATTTTCCACAGAGCAAGACCAATACTCCTAATTCTTTCTTGGCTTTCAATTTAATGCATCTAATTTAAATATATATTTATTATTCCCCAAGTAGTTCTACTTTTCTATTTGTTATTTGTGCAATCAAGCTTTCAAAACCTCTTGGTTGTGACTTTTTAAAACTTGGGGTAAACCATGACACTTAACCAGCATTCTAAAATGTCCCATTTAGTGAGTTATGATCTTCTTAAAATTCATAGAGATAATTGTCCCTTAGATTCTAAGTGTCATATAAAATGTCCTCTATTTTCCAAAATGAATCAACAGCCATACATAGTTTTTTTCTTTATTCTAACCTTAGCCAATATTTAAACACATTTAGGAATAAACAGAAAATAACCATTTTTAAAAGGACCTCGCTATGCAATCTAGTACTGGGAAGGGTAGACAAATTTTCATGCTTTTGTTTAGAAGACTTCATAGTCATTTTAACATGGTGATGAATCAGAATATGAAATTCTTTTATGGTTATAATCAGATTGAGTAACAGTTGAGAAAGTTCAATAGAAATCATCACGTTTTACCTCTATCCCATAAAAGCTACGAAATATCCTGGCAGGACAATTTCATCTACTTGCCTCTTAGAATTCTTTTAAAAATCCATTTCATAATGAGCTAATTTCTCTTGCACATAAACCAAATATAGTCTTAGTGGATGTGAAACTTACCTCTGCCCAGAACTGTATGCATTTATTCCATTGGGTTGAAGTACAAAACAGAAATTGAAAAGCAAAATCATTGTTGGTTTTGACTACGATTAATCATCCAATACAGATATGTCTTACTTAATTATTATTAAATTATAAATATGTCCTCTGCATTAAGAAAGAATTTTGTAGAAAGAACCAAATACTACAAAATGGTGTTGCTACCTCCAAACTGTTCCCTACCAAAGCAAGGGATAGTGAGAGAGAATGTTAATAAGATTGTACTGTGTTCCATATTACTACTTTCTGAGATGGCCAGAACCGTTGTCTGACAAAACTTGGGACAATTAACTTGTTCTCTGTGTTCAGAGATGATGTGCTGACAGGTTATTTCCTGAGTAATAATTGAGATATCTGACCTGCTGTCCTTTCCAGGAGAGAGCCTATGTTATCGTTGACAACAGCAGTCACTGAGAAAAGAACCTGACATTTCTGACCTTGTAGCCTTTGGGTCAGCTGATTCTGCTTTTTATTCTTTCTGGCTGACATGGTATTCTGGCTTCTGTCTTCCTTAGTGGCACGTAGACTCTGCCTTATTGCAAATGGTCTATGAAATCAAGTATTCCTTCCATCTTAGCTCCCCATGGATGCACTCACCTACCATGTCCTGTAATCACAACCTTTAAATTCCAGTGCTATCTTCCCATCATTCTATCAGTGAAATGCAGAGAGCCCCATTCGGAATGAAAATAGACCCATGTTACTCATCTCTCCTTGCTGAAGCATTGGTTCTGCTTTCATTGCCTATAAGGAGATTACTAAGCCAATGACAATTCACTTTTTTAACCTATTCTTAGACCACCTGAGTAAAATATTGCTCCTGTAATGCACTGTTTGAATGAAGTTTAATTAATGAATATTTAAAAAAAAAAGTCACCGATTGATGAACTACTGCTATACTAGCACTAGCAATAGCATTTGTGTTAATAAATACTTCCATCTTAGATTTGAAGTTATTTTGATTTCCAAAGTTCTTTCATATTCAGTACAGATACTCCTAGTGACTGAACAGGTAGACAACAAGGGCATTATATTTTAATAAGCCATCCTTTGTTAAAAGTTTGTGAAATGCTATCAGCCAAGATATGATTAATTGTAACTATCAAGTTCCTCTTTGAAACTATAGGAAAATTAGCACATGATAGTAAGCATGTATATCTTAATGTAAATTGTTTAACTGCATGTTCTCCTGATTCTTCTCCTAACTCTCTGTATGCTTCCTCTCTGTAAGTTTGGCTAATTCCACTTCTATATATTTTCTCCAAAATGAAGGTCTTCTGCAAAGTTCTGTGATTTGGTCCACTGCCACAGTTTCAAACATTATCTCTATGCAAATGCTTGTCAAATCTCTGTCTCTGTCTCATCTCAGCGTGACTTTCTAATGGATTTCTGTACTTGAAGGTCATGTCAAAGTAACATGAATAGACTCATTTTCCTATTTTTGAGAGTTCCTTTTCCTCCTGGCTTCTCAATTACTGATAATAGTCTCTCTTTCCCCCAGACTTCCATGATCAATACCTTTAGACATTTTGGATTCCTTCCTCTCTATTACTTCCTGCACCCAGTCAGTAATAAAGTCTTGGATTTGCTATCTCAGAACCTTTCTATCCCTGTTGACAGCATCCTAATTCACATCTTTATAAACTCTTTTCTAGACTGCTCTGTCTCAAGATTTGTATTCCTGCTTCAGGAATATTAATTATGTAAAGCAATGATTTCAAACTATATTTTTAGTTTCACAACATTTTATTTAATGAAATTGAATGCAGATATGTAAAACAGATGAAGGCAGGGCTACTTTCTTTGAAACTGAGATTGAGTGTGTGGAACTCAGACCTATTTTCATTCAGACTTCTCTTTATCCTGTTTCTCCTCTCTCCACCTAAAGTGCTTATACAGGAGACAATTGAAATGTTAAAATATGTCCTGAGATAAATTCATTATAACCTCATGACGAAATTGCATTTTCAAACATGATGCAAGAGGACGAGGCTTTAGAAAAAGTCAATTCAAATGTGTCCTCTTGGTAGAGATGTTTCATAGGAAAAAAAAAAAAGACAATTAGATAATCACTATTAAAATGGATACAACTACACCAAAAAAATCTGATTAAAGATTATCAGGCTCATAGCTTAATGGTTAGTTGGGTGAGGCACATCTAACTTCCTAGAAGATACCATAATCTCATAACTGTTTATGAGAAAACTGCTCTGGTATTTTTGGCAGGAATGTTTTTATTTCTGAGAAAAAGGGATATATCACATTGTACAAGAAAACATTTTCCATGTCAGGTATGGAATATTTTTTCTCACTACTAGTGATGTTAGCATCCTATTCAAAATTTCCCAAAGCTATTAAATATCTACAAATTAAAAACAAATCTTTGCCTTAGAATTTAAGTCATAACCCAGTATTATCTAATATTTTTAGCCTTTTTGATATTTTACTATACTGATAGATTTTATAGTCAAAATCTTCTTCCTATTTCCTAATAACAACCATAATTTTCTGTGTAGTTTCTCATACTCTGTTGTTTGCATAGAATAGTTCTCCCCCAACCTGTCTCCCTATACTTATTTATATTTTACCTATCCTACAAGGCCTAAGGTTTTCTATGCCTCCTTTTGCATGAGAATTTTACCAAAGCTCTCAAACTGAATATGATTTCATCATTCTTTCAATATCTCTTGAGCTGTATGTGTTCTTTCTACCTCATCAAAGTTTCTGTATCTTCTCTATACTCTAAGGTAATGAGAAACATGGGCAAACTGATAAAAGATGATTTCTTGAGATTACATTGCATACATGATAGTAACCTACATTTATGACTACCCAGTAGTTAATTATGTATTTGCTTCATCCCCAAATAGATTGTTAACCTTTTTTAAAAGTAAAGATGGCAAATCTTATTCTTTGGAGTTATTTTGGGGTCCATGTTTAACTAGCTATGCAATTTAAGGCATAACCATATAATCTCACTGAATCTTGGTTTCCCCATCTTCAAGTGAAGATAATTATATTTACTTGTAAATAATATCTGTAGAAGTGACTTTTTCCTGGTATAGGAATAAAAGTAAGTCACAGAAGGAAATAGCCTGAAATACGAGATTTACTGGGCAACTGCCAAGTATCTTGAGGACAAGGGGCACCTGGGGATGGTCATGTGGTCCTTGGAGGAGAAAAGAGCGGATAGATATGAGACTATTAAGGATAAAAACAACAAAACACCTACTATATATTTTTCTCTCTTTACTTTTCTGGGAAGCTCCTGATTATGCTTAAAGAATTCCAGTGGTAGGAAAATAAAACAATATTTGAGAGGCTTTTCTTGCCTCCAATGAAAGGTTCTCAGGACATTTTTGCTGACCCAGGGAATTGGTGTTAGCTTTAGGTATTTCAGGTTTTATCCTAATTAATCCTCTTAACTTCAGAGCTTTGTCCATTAGTAATACACTAAATGTTCTGTATGTACACTTTAAAAGCAAAGCCAAGCATTGTGATGGCAGAGCTTTAGTGATATAGGAATAGAATAGGTTTGAGGAATAAATTTTTTCCCAGGGAGACACCCAAATCAAATGCACTGCAACAATTCAAAGATAATTCCTCTGAACTTAGGTAATGATAAAGTTAGTAGGTTCATTATTTAAAAAGAAATTCATTGTGAATTCCAGTTGTAAAATTGGACCATCTATAAAGTACTTTCCCATAAAAGAATACATAGAGGTAGGATTAATTAGAAATTATCTAGAAGGTTTATTCACAGAAAGCACAATTACTGATCAATTATTATGTGCAAGAAACAATTTTGGGAGACCAAATCAGCAGGGCTTAGTGATTTATCAAATCTAGAGTAGGGTACATGAAAGGATAGAGGAGTAAATTTGGTGGAGGAAGCTGATGATACCAGACACTTGGGATATGTATGCATTTGTCCATGTGTATTCTAAGTATTTTGTCTTTGAGGAACATAAATTAGAGTGAATAATAATAATAACTATAATAATAAAACCCAGAATATGTGGATCACAGAAGAATATCAACCTCATCTGAAATTTGTATAGAAGATATCAGAGTAGCATAAAAGCTTCCTGAACAGTTGTTATCTGTACTGCCTCTTAGATAAAGGAATAACCATAATGCAGGGGTTTTTAACAAGGGGTTCATGAGCTCTAATTTAAATTACAAAAACATTATTCTTGTGGGGACATGTTGGTGCTGGTGTGATATATTTATTATATCTCACAGCATAGTGTGGACTTAGTAAGGGGTCCATGGTTTTCACGTGACTGGCAAAGAGACCTGTGGAACAAAAAAGATTATGACCCCCTGCCATAATGAAAGATTTGGAGACAGACAAAACTTCTAAAGGAGACAGCATGAGAAAACATATAGAGGTGGTAATATGATAGTATGTGGGGAAAGCTATAAGCTGTTTTGTATTGTTAGTCCATAAAATATGAGAAGAGATATGATTGGAGATGGGACTGAAGAAAGAGGAATAATTTAAACTTTGATATTTTATCTTTTAAAATAAGCAACCACAAAGAGATTTGGGTCAGGGAAATGGTGAACATTGATGATTATAATGACCACTATGGTAGTAGACAGAAGAATGGATTTGAAGACTATATAATCTCAGACCAGGTGAGAAATATTGAGGAAGGCCTAAACTAGGGCAGTGATAATGGGTATAGAGAAAGAGCCCTGAATGTGAATTACATACAGTGTAAAAGGCAACTAAATTTGATGAAAGAGGGAGAAATACAAGTAAGGAGAGGGAGACCACAATGTTGATTAAAAAATGTATGCAGTTTGGGAAACATTGAAGACTGTGTGTAAGGCTAGGGAAAGAAATGAAAACCAAATAGAAATATGTGGGCGTTCTATGTATATTTGCAGTGGATGGAAGCCATAGGATGGAATTATGTCCTCTAATTCAAATGCTTTATATAACAATAGAGAAATTAGCAATCAATATTTCTGATACCATAAAGAACTATGTAATCTGAGTTAAAATATGGGAAATATATAGGTATACATAGTTTTGGCTTTAAGAGACATAGATTCAAGACAAAAATATACCTATAGTGAGGCTAATTATCTGTCTATCTATATAGATTTTTCAATAAGGATTTTTCTTTTTAAAGAAAGAACTTATAAGAATCTATATTTTCTATTGTAGAGAGGAGCAATGACCAGTCCTAACTGGTCCTATCTAGTGCTTGATCTCGGTACTAAGATCTCTGATATTTTATGTTTACATTTCTAATTTGGATATTTATTTTCTGAAGATTATCCTATTATTTTAAATTTTATCTTTTCCAGAAGGCCAAGAAGTGATGTCCTGGTATTTTGAATTTAGTCATTTTTCAAGAATGTCATTTATTGAGTTAGTATCATAAAACATAAAAATATCATTTGAGTTTGAAACAGGTGAAAGAGAGTCCTTTATGGTTAATGGGGAAAATTTGTGTAGCATATGCATCAACAAATACAATTTTTAAATTCTGCCCTTTCTTCTTCCTAAAATTTAAATTTAAAATATGTGGACTAGATGATATCAAATGTCTGTGTTGTGATATATATGTGTGCTCTGAGCAACATTTGAGTTTAGAGACATTTTTCATTCCTGCTTAATTTAAAGAAAAAAAATCACACAGAGATTCACAGCAATTCAAAGAAAACAAAACAGAATAATATACTTATCAGGGTATGAAAAGATGAAAGAACACAGACTTTGTAGTTAGCAGATGTGTAAATGAAAGTTGGATATGACATATTAGCTATAACTATAGGCAGTTCTTAAAATCTCATTTTTCTCAACTTTAAATTGGGTTTATTTTTAGGATTAAATTACTTATGTCAACAAATCATTTATACTTTCAACTATGTGTAACAAAAAATAAGTTTTACAGGTTTATATATCAAGAAATGCAGAGAACTTCCGGGAAGATGGCAGGGCTCTACTCTCTTACAAAACAATGGAGGAATGACAAAAGCTTTCTGAGGGAGCTGATTTGGGGAACTACAGACACAGAGAGTGCTGTGTGCATCATCCAGGAGAGAGAGTAACAGAAAGGCAAATAGCTTGAAATGAAAACCACGAGTTAACACTGTGGCTGGTAATGATGGTCATCCCCCACCCTCAAGGTGAACAGTTTGGTAAAACATGACTGACAAGGGCTAACTGAAAGGGGAATGGACATTCTCTTGGGAAGAAGGAGGGAACAAAAGAAGGATGAGTGTGGGTTTTTTTGTCCGTAAGTTTGGACAGCAGGGCCCCATTTGTATTGTGGTTCTAACCAGCCCAGAAAACACCAGCAAGCAGAGATTGTAAGAGTTACCTCAGTGGAATAGTTCACTAAAGAGCATGGTCTGCTAGTAGATTGGGTAGGTGAAAAAAAAATTTTTTGGAGTCACTCACATTCCTATTCCCTGGTCCCCTTGGCTCCTGTCTGTGCCCCATTAGTGAGTCTCTGATCCGGTTTTGATAACTTAAGAAGACTAACCTTAAAGATTTAAAATAAATTGAGCTAAAAATAAAAAAAAGAGCTGTAAAACAAAGCCAATAGACAAGAGAGAGAAATTCACCACCAGATTATATTCATCAACTTAGTCATATACCTAGATACCAGCAAAAAAATTACAAGACATATTAAGAAAAAGGAAGTTATGGTCCAGCCAAAGGAACAAATAAAAAATTTTGATGAAACACAGGATTTAAGACAAATAATCAATGATGTTTATACAAATCTCCTAAATCAATTCAAGGAATTATTGAAGGAAAATACGGCTGAAGAGATAAAGAAAATTAAGAAGACACTGGATAAACATAACGAAAGAATGGAAAGCATGCAAAAAAAAGTAACATCTTATAGGAATGAAAGACAAAATGGATGAGATTAAAAATACATTAATTATAAAATGGCAGAAAAAAATAAATGAAACTAACGAAAGAGTATCTGAACTTGAAAAGACAGACCAGAGAGAAAAAGGAATGGAAAAAGTTGAACAGGGTCTCAGGGAATTGAATGATAGTGTGAAACACACAACGTATAGATTATGGGTGTCCCAAAAGGATAGAAAGGGGGGAGGAAGAATATTTGAGAAATAATGGCCATAAGTTTCCCCACCTTTATGAAAAATGTAGCTATTAATATCCAGGAAGGACGACTGACACCAAACAGAATAAATACAAATAGGCCTACAGTGAGATGCCAACTATACAGAATGTCAAATGCCAGCAGTAGAGAGGATTCTGAAAGCAGCAAGAGTAAAGCCATAAATCACATGCAAAGGATGCTCAATAAGACTAAGTGCCAAATTCTCATCAGAAAGCATGGATACAAATAGACAGTGGTATGTTATACTTAAGATATTGAAAGAAAAAAACCTGCCAGCCAAGAATTCCGTATCTGGCAAAACTGTCCTTTAAAAATGGGGATAGCTTTAAGGTCTTCACAGAACAACAGAAACTGAAAGAGTTTGTCATCAATAGACTGGAGTTACAAGACATTCTAAAGGAAGTGCTGCAGCCTGAAAGGAAAAGACAGGAGAGAGAGGCATGGAGAAAAGTATAGAAATGAAGATTATTAGGTAACTAAAAGGGTAAAAAGACTGACAATAGTAATATAAGACAATGGAAAACCAAAGATAAAATGGATGATGTAAGTAATTCCTTTACAGTAGTAACATTTGAATGTTAAAGGATGGAACACCTTAATCAAAAAACACAAGCTAACAGAATGGATTGAAAAAATAAGATTCTTCTACAGGCTTTCTACAAGAGACTCACTTTATTATTTTTTTGTCTTTATTTATTTTTTAATATTACATTCAAAAAATATGAGGTCCCCATATACCCCCACCCCCCTCACCCCACTCCTCCCCCCATAACAACAATCTCCTCCATCATCATGAGACATTCATTGCATTTGGTGAATACATCTCAGAGCACCGCTGCACCTCATGGTCAATGGTCCACATGATCGTCCACACTCTACCACATTCCACCCAGTGGGCCATGGGAGGACATATAATGTCTGGTAACTGTCCCTACAGCATCACCCAGGACAACTTCAAGTCCCAAAAATGCCTCCACATCTCATCTCTTCCTCCCATTGTTTAGCCCCAGCAGCCACCATGGCAACTTTCTCCACATGAATGCCACATTTTCTTCAATTACTAATCACAATAGTTCATGAATAGATTATCAGTAAGTCCACTCTAATTCATACTCTATTCCTCCATCCTATGGACCTTGGAATGGTTGTGTCCACTCCACATCTGTAAGAAGAGGGGACTTAGATTCCACGTGGATTTTGGATGCAATCCTCCTGCTTTCAGTTGTAGGCACTCTTGGCTCCATGGTGTGGTGGTTGACCTTCTTCAACTCCTCTTTAAATGCAAGAACACAAATAGCCTGAAAGTTAAGGTTGGAAAAATATTCCTCAGCAAATAGTAACAAAAAATGATCTTGAGTAACTAAAGTAATATGAGACAAAATAGATTTTAAATGCAAAATTGTTATAAGAATTGAAGGATATTTTATATTAAAAGGGGACAATTTACCAAAAGAAATAACAACAATAAATATTTATGCACCTAACCTGGGAGCCTCAAAATACATGAAGAAGGACACACTGGCAAAACTGAAGGGAGAAATAGATTTATTTTCAATAACAGATGGAGACTTCAATACACCATTTTCAGTATTGGATAGAACATCTGGCCAGAGAATAAATAAAGAAGCAGAGAGCTTGAGTAATATGAAAAATGAACTAGAGCTAATAGGCATCTATAGAGCATTGCAACCCCAAACAGCAGGATATACATTTTTCTCCAGCATTCATACATCATTCTCCAAGGTAGACTATATGTTGGGTCATAAGACAAATGTCACTAAATTTAAAAAGATGGAAATTATACAAAATACTTTCCCAGATCATAATGGAATGAAGTTGGAAATCAATAATGGATGAAAAAGGGAAAATTCATAAATATATGGAGATTAAACAGTATACTCTTAAATAATCAGTGGCTCAAAGAAGAAATTACTGGAGAATTCAGCAAATATCTTGAGATGAATGAAATGAAGAGCACAACATATCAAAATTTATGGACACTGCAAAGGCAGTGTTGAGAGGGAAGTTTATAGCCCTCAAGAATCACATTAAAAAAGAAGAAAGTGGTAAAATTGAAGATCTAATGCACACTTGGAGGAACTAGATAAAGAACAACAAAGTAATCTCAAACCAAGTCAAAGGAAAGATATAGTAAAGATCAGAGTAGAAATAAATGAAACTGAGACCAATAACAACAACAACAAAAAAGAATCAGCAAAATCAAAAGTTGGTTCTTTAAGGAGATTAACAAAATTGGCAAACCTTTAGCTAAACTGACAAAGAAAAAGAGAGAGAAGATGCATATAAAATCATAAGTAAGAGGAGGGGCAGAAATAAGAGAGGACATAAAAGAATAATATGAACAACTGTTCATATTGCACGATGTAGATGAGATAGAAAAATTCCTAGAAATATGTGAACCATCTACACTGGCCCTGGAAGAAATAGGAGACCTCAACAAATGATTCACAAGTGAAGAGATTGAAACAGTTATCAAAAACCCCCCAAAGATGAAAAGCCCATGACCAGATGGCTTCATAGTTGAATTCTACTAATCATTCAAGGATGATCTAATAACAGTCTTGCTCAAGGTCATCCAAAAAAAGTTGAACAGGAAAGAACACTACAAAACCTATTCTATGAAACTAACATCACCTTAACACCAAAACCAGATAAAGATATTATGGAAAATGAAAATTACAGACCAATATTCCTAGTGAATATAGATTGAAAAATACTCAACAAAATACTAGCAAACTGAATCCAAAATCACAGTAAAAGAATTTTACACAACGATCAAGTGGGATTTATCTCAAGTATGCAAGGGTGGTTCAACACAAGATAATCAAGGAGTGTATAAATCATATCAATAAATTGAAGAAGAAAAATCACATGATCCTCTTGATTGATGCAGAACAAGCATTTGACAAAATACACCATTCTTTATTGATAAAACCTCTCCAAAAATAGGAATAGAAGGAAACTTTCTTAATATGATAATTTTCATGTCTAAAAAACCTACAGCCAGCATCATATCTATCATCCAGTGAAAGATGGAAAACTTTTCTGCTGACATCAGGCTTAAGAAAAGGATGCCCACTGTCACCACTGTTATTCAGTATTCTGATAAATTTCTAGCTATAGCACTTAGATTAGACAAAAAATAAATAAAAGGCACACAAATAGGAAACGAAGAAACAAAACTTTCACTATTTGCTGATGATATGATCATATATGTAGAAAAACTGAAAAATCCACAATAAATCTATGAGAACTAATAGACAAGTTCAGCAAATTGGTGGTACACAAGAGTAATAAGTGAAAATTAATAGCATTTCTATACACTAATGTCAATCAGAGGAGGAAATCAGAAAAAATTCCATGTATAATAGTGACTAAAAAAATGAAATATTTAGAAATAAACTTAACCAAAGACATAAAGGGCTTGTATTCAGAAAACTACAAAACATTGCTACAACAAACTGAAGAAGACTTAAATGAATGGAAGGACATTCTGCATTCATGGATTAGAAGGCTAAATATTGTTAAGATGCAATTTCTATCCAAACTGATTTGCAGATTCAATGCAACCCAAATAAAAATCCCAATAGCATTTTTTTTTTTGCAGAAATGGAAAAGCCAATCATCAAATTTATTTGGAAGGGAAAGGGGCCCTGAATAGTCAATAATGTCTTGAAAAAGAATGAAGTTGTAGGACAGCTTTGTACTGGCATTAAGACAGTATGCCAATGGAACAGTTTGACCAATGGAAAAGTTTGACCAATGGAACTGAATTGAGAACTCAGAAATAGACCCTCATATCTACAGTGGAGTGATTTTTGAAAAAGGCTGTCAAGCCCTCCCAGCTGGGCCAGAATAGACGATTCAACAAATGATTCTGGGAGAACTGAATAGACATGTCTAAAAGAAAGAAAGAGGATGCCTATCTCACACTTTATACAAAAATTAACTGAAAATGGATCAAAGAACTAAACATAAAAGTGACAACCATAAAATTCCTAGAAGAAAATGTAGGAAAACATCTTCAAGATCTTTTGGTAAGCAATAACTTCTTAAACCTTACATCCAAAGCATGAGGAACACAAGAAAAAAATAAATAAATGGGACCTCCTCAAAATTAAACACTTTTACACCACGAAGAACTTATTCAACAGGATGAAAAGGCAGCCTACTCAATGGGAGAAAATATTTGGTAATCACATATCCTATAAGGGTTTAATATCCATGATATATAAAGAGTTTATAAGAATAACAATAAAAAAAACTACCTAATTTAAAAATTAGCAAAAGACTTGAAAAGACAATTGCCTAAAGAAGAAATACAAATGGCAATTAAACACATGAAAAAAACATTCAACATTACTAGTGATTAGGGAAATGGCAAGTCAAAACTATATTGACGCCCTGGATGGTGCTTCAGAGGTAATCACCGGACATTGTAAATCCTCACAGGGCCCACTGGATGGAATGGAGGAGAGTATGGGCCATGATGTGAATAATTGTCTATGAGGTGCAGAGGTGCCCAAAGATGTACTTACCAAATCCAATGGATGTGTCATGATGATGGGAACGAGTGTTGTTGGGGGGGGGAGAGGGGGGGTGGGGGGGTGGGGTTGAATGGGACCTCACATATATATTTTTAATGTAATATTATTACAAAGTCAATTAAAAAAAAATAAACCCTTTAAAATGAAAAAAAAAATAAACCCTTTAAAATGAAAAAAAAAAAACTATATTGACATATCATTTCACACCTATTTGACCACTGTTAAAAAGTCAGAAAACTGTAAATATTGGAGAGGATGTGGAGAGATAAGAACACTTATCCACTGTTGGTGCGAATGTAGAATGGTGCAGCCACTGTAGAGGACTGCATGGCAGTTCCTAAGGAAGTTGAATATAGACTTGACCTGGCAATATCATTACTGGGCATAAACCCAGAAGAACTAAGAGCAGTAACACAAATAGATACCTGCACACTGATGTTCATAGTAGCACTATTCATTTTGCCAAATGTTGGAATCAACCCCCTCCATCAACTATGAATGGATAAACAAATTGCAGTATATACTTCCAAAGGAATATTATGCAGCAGTAGGAATAAATGAATTTGTGAAGCATATAACACCATGGATGAATGTGGAGGACATTATGTTGAGTGAAGCTATCCAGACACAAAAGGACAAATGCTGTATGATTGTGCTATTATGAACTAAATTATTATGTAAACTCATGGAATTAATAACTAGAATATAGGTCACTAGAAAATAGAAGGAGCATAGAGAATGGAAAGCTGAGGATTTATCTTTGGAGAATTGGTTAAAAGATTGTTTATAAATCTTTGGAAATGAATGGAAATGGTGAGAGCACATCATGCTGTTTGTGACTAGCAGAGTATGACAGTGGTTGAAAGGGAAGGTCTAAGGACGTTTCTATTACTTGGAGGAAAGATAAAAAATGTAGTGTGTCTGTATAACATAGTGAAATCTCATGTAAAATATGAATATTGGTAATACTGCATTTGTAAGACTGTTTTACAAAGTATAAATACAAATATAATATACTAGAGAGAAGGAAACAGAAAAAGCAGCTATGTACTGAAGGGGAAACATAGAGACATTGAGAGGTGATGAGTTTTGGTTTGTGTTTGTTCGGCTCATTGTTTTTATTATTATTATTATTATTACTGGAATAATGAAATGCTCTAAAATGATTGAAGTGGTGAATGCACAACTATGTGATTATACTAAATATCATTGATTGTATACTTTGGATGGATTTATGCTTTATTAATATGTATCCATAAAATTCTTTTTTCAAATTTTTTATTGTTGTTTTTAAAGATACATAGATCACAAAATGTTACATTAAAAAATATAAGCAGTTCCCATATACCACACTCCCCCCCCCTTCTCCCATATCATCAACCTCTTTCATCAGTGTGGCACATTCATTATATTTAATGAGTACATTTTGGAGCACTGCTAAACTATAATCCACACAGAAGAGGCTAATTTATTTTTTTGTATTATTATTTTTATTATGTTTTTAAAAGATACACAAAATGTTACAATAAAAAATATAAGAGGTTCCCATATACCCCACTTCCCATACCCTGCACTCCTCCTACTCAACAACTTCTGTCATTAGTGTGGTACATTCATTGCATTTGATGAGTACCTTTTGGACCACTGCTATACCACATGGATTATAGTTTATGTTGTAGTTTATATTCTCTCCCAGTTCATTCAGTGGGTTTTGGTGGGATACACAATATCCTGCATCTGTCCCTGCAATATCATTGAGGGCAACTCCAAGTCTTGAAAATGCCCAAATATCATACCTCTTTTTCCCTCTTCCTGCCTTCAGTAACTTCCATGGCCACTGTCTCCACATCAATGATATAATTTCTTCCATTGCTAGAGTCACAATAATTCTATAGGAGAATACCAGTAAGTCCCCCCAATCCATATTTTATTTCTCCATCTTGAGACCCTGGGATGGCAATGTCCACTCCACCTCTAAATCAAAAGGGGGCTTAGGTCCCACATGGCTGATGGATGAAATTCTCCTGCTTGCAGCTTTAGACTCTCTCAATCCCTGTTGTGGTGATTGACCATCCTTACCTCCCTGTTAGCTGACTTGGGTAAGTCCAATGAACTGGAGAGGTGCCACAACTCTGCTGAGGCTCAGGGCCCAGGTGGCACATAGAGAGTCCAGAGATTCAAGTCTCATGAACATACACCAACCCCAGCACCACTCACAGGTTCAGTAAAAGTGACAGAAGAGGCCTGAATAGAGAGGTCACATCTGAGCGCAACTCCATCACTCTCAGGAACACAAATTCCAAAGTAGGGCCCACTGAAAAGGCATTGAACTCCAGAGTCATCTGTCATGACCATAGGACCTGGGTGTCTCTGTAGCCATCAGGAGCACCCATACCTTGGGTTGTATCTTCTTTGGCTGTCTCTGGTATCCTGCTGAGATGTGCATAAGGGTGATACCTCTGATGACCTCCCGACTCACTTTGAAGTCTCTTAGCCATATAAACTCATTTATCTTTACTATATTCCCCTTTTATTCAAGGTGTTTTTCTAGTTGCATCACCAGCTGGTGCTTGGTAGTAATCCCTCAGTGCCAGGGAGTTTCATCCCTGGGAGTCATGTCCCATGCTGGGGGGAAGGTAATTCATTTACATGCTGAGTTTGGCTTAGAGAGTGGCCACATTTGAGCAACGTGGAGGTTCCCAGGAGGTAACTCTTAGGCACCCTGCAGCTCTAGGCCTAGTTGAAATTTCAAGCACACAGGCTATAAGCATAGTTGACAGTATCAAGGGTCCATCATTGGACCATCCTTCTTCACTGGTCTTTCCCCTTGTACTTGGGGGATTGTTGTTGCTCCTCTAGGAAGTGTGACAGAGTTTCCCAGAATGGGAACTCAGCACTCCCTCACTTGTCATGTGAAACTCTACCCTCCATGTCAACACTCAACAAATATCCAAACATATTTACATACCCTATATACATGCCCTGGAGAACTCATTCCCACCCATGTACCCCCCATCTATGACACCTCACATCAGTGCTCCTCCCCTGCCATTGTTGAACTCCTCTATGATCCAAAACTTCTTCAAAATGAAGTCTAATATATTGCCAAATTCAATTAATAAGAAAATGAAATAATAGTGGTAGATTTAAAGATTAGAAATAGAATACATAATAATTTAGAAAAACTTAGATGAAGTAAAAAATAAATTGGGGTATTAAGAAAATGAAAAATATCATAAAATTTTTTTTGATGTTTTGCTTTTCATCACTGTAATATATGGTGTCCTGTATGTACAGTGGCAAGGCCATCTCTTTCATTTCTTCCTCAATGTCTACGTCCTTTTTAAGTTTAAGGTCACAGTAAAGTCACATAAAAATATAGGGTACTCCCATATACCCAACATCAAACCCTTTTCCCCCTTCCCCAGCAATGATCTTTTTATATGTGGATGTTACATTTGCCGCAACTGATGTACAGATATTGAAACATAGCTACTAACCACAGTTCCATTATGGTTCACATTCTGGTTTACATTTTAGACTGTACACTTATATAAATTTTTGGTTACATTTTGGTTTACATTATGCTTTACATTTTAGACTACACACCTTTGTAAATTTTTGGTGATATTTAACATGGCCTGTATCCATCATTGCAGGATCATGCAGAACATTTCCATTGCCCCCCAGTTACCTCCTCTTCCAACTATTCTATTCCTCCCTCCCCCTCCCCTCAGGGCCCACAGGAACAACCAAGCTTCACTGCTTGATGGATAAGATTCATAGATACTTGCAACAATGCTGAGGGCTTGACACACTAGCCTGTTCTCCCGCATTGGGAACCACCCATGCTCTTGAGAGACACACTCCCTTCAGTTTGAGAACATGAGGCCTCTCCATGATGGGGGCATAACACCTTCCTGCTCATTGTACTGGTGTCCACTCACTGATAAAACACACTATGACATGATAAGCACTCACACACTCCCTAGAAGCCTGTTCCAGGGTCACCCTGTGCCAGATGCCCCCCGTCAAACACCTTCAGCCAGTAATCCTTATTATATTTTCTAAAGAGTTTTCTCAACATTATAGTTCAGCCACATACCTGACAATCTCCTGTGTTCATTTGCTCCCCCTAACCATCCCCCCAATTCCTTTGACCATCTGACTCATCCTTCCAACCCAGGCCTCTACTTTGGAATTTTCTCTGCAGATGGGCATTCTTCTCCTTCCACTCTTTCAAGGATGTTGGAGGACTATCTCCTGGTCTTCTCTAAAGCACCCAAACAGGTGCTTTAGAGAGCTTTAGAGAGCTCTGGGTGATTAACTGCCCTGTAGGATGAGCTGACTCTTGGAGCTCCTTACTCAGCTGCCATCTTGTCTCTCCCTCTTTTGCAACTATTTTTAAAAATTTTAGCAATCTATAAATAAATTTAGATTTTAATTAGTAGACTTGCTTAAAATAGTGTTTGTAAACTAATGTGCAGAAATCCAGCTATACAAAACAGAGAAACTAGGGGGTCAGTATTTATCAAATAAGTCACTTCAGCTTTTCTCAATAGTGAATTCTCCTACTGCACTTAAATATATAGTTTACTCTTTCATTCAGCAAAGATTAATAAAAACAGTAATTTAGTAAACCAGACTCTCTCACACAAGGAGTGCACAATCAATCTCTGTTCAAGGTTTTTAGTTTGAGCTAAACATATAATTCATGTTTATTTGCATTCTCTGAAGTTTTAGGGTATTATCTGAAGGATTTTTGATAAATGAGTGTCAGACAAAATCATGAGGTCATGCTGGCATCAGCAATTCCATTCCCATCCCATAGTGTTATTCCAATCCCATCCCATAGCCTTATCCCATTACAAAGTAGTACCTCCCTGCTTCTAGAGTAAGAATACTAACTCTCAAAAATATCAATGTTTGCTCATTTTCTCAGTTTTAAATATACATAAAGACCCCCTGGGTATTTCTTATACTTCTTTTCTGACTCTAGTATTTCCTCAGTCTGATGTCTTCCCCTTTTGTATTTATCTCTTGTTTCCTGAGAATATGTCCTCAAGTATCTTCCTAATAAAGAGTTCATAAAAACTAAACATTTTTGTACTTGCATACATGAAAGAATCTTTATCCCAACCTTCTCATGATTGATGGATTGATAGGGTATAAAATTCAGAATTCAAATCATTTTTCCTTAGAATTTGAAGGCATTGCTTCATATTCTTCCTTCGATATCCATTGCTGATCATGAAAAGTCTAATGGCAACATGATTTTCATGGTTTGTATGAGATCTGTTCTTTGTTCTGTTGAAAATTTTATTCTTTTTATCTTCATTGTTTTGCAGCATTTTGAGCCTATGTCTCAGGGTAGTTATCCTTGTATCCAAAGCATAGAATACAGTAGTTTTGAAAACAGTCTCTGCATCTGAGTTTGAATTCTGACTCTACCACTTACCACTTTCCTGAGGAATAAAGACATTAACTGATAGAGTTTCTGTTTCAAGAGCTCTCTGTCAGGTTTTCAGAAGTAGTTGAGTAAAGGAAAACACATGCAGTTAGAGGCACATGAGTTTAGCAAAGACATGTCTGATGTATTAGCATATATCAAAGAGAAATGATTATCTAATAAGGCTGGAGGCATGGATAGAGGTATCGATCAGGAAAATTTCACAGAGGACCTAACATCTAAACTGAGTAATGAAGAATGAGTAGAAAGTTACTAGGTAGACAGGATTGGAGGAAGGATGCAGGCACATAATCATAGAGAGATGAGCAAAGAATTGGAGTTTGGAGTACTAGAGTTAGCTCTCTTTATTCTCACTCAAGTGTTCCCCAGTAACATGTGAAGGGCCATCTCTCAACACCACAAGTTGAAGAAAGAAATGTTTCTTCTACTAGATGCCTTATACAACTATACCCCTATATACCTCAGAATTTTTAAAGATTCTGTTCCCATAGACTCACTTCCCTATTCCTGTGTCCTATGATACCCCTGCATCTTGAACTACAGTGATTTTGTAGAACTACAACCCTTAGAGCATTTTGTCTCTCTGTTTTCCTCTTACCATTTCCCTGTAGATTGTTTTCCAGAGTGTTAGTATTTGGAGAGGTTAAGGAATGATCTTGAGCAGTAGGTAGGATAATATGTAAAATATGGAATATGCCAATTGTCTGTGAGTAGGTAGGGCAACTAGAACTCTCTTGCACTGGTGATAGGAGCAAAAGTTTTATAAGCACTTTGGAAAACTGTTAGTATTTACTGAAGTGGCACATATGCGTACCCCATAAGCTAGCAATTCCACTGCTAGGTGTATTCCCTGAAAATATAGTCATATATTTACCAACAGATGTGTACTAGGATGTTCATAGCAGCACTATATATAATAGTCTCAAACTAAAAATTATCCAAATGCCCATTAACCATTGAATGGATAAATTGTAGTATAATTATACAATTGAATATTATATTACACTTTACCCTTCTCTACTATAATGATGAGAATGAATAGCCTAATAATACACATAATAACATGCATCAAGTCACATGAGTTAAATGTTGAATGAAACTTTAAACAAAAGAGTATATACTTTATCATACTGCTTATGTGAACCAAAACAGGCAAAACTATTCCCTTTGAAGTTGAATATCTATTATGGTATTAATTATTTATTGTTACATAACAAATTAAGGAAAAATTTAGCAGCTTAACATGGCAAATATTTATTCTCTTTCACGTTTTATGTGTTAAAAATCCAAGAGTAGCTTAGCTGAGGGGTTCTGACTTATAGACTCATGACATTGCAGTCACCATGAGAACTGGGGCAGTACCAATCTGAAGACATGAGTGGAGCTGGAGGATCCACTTCTAAGTTCACACATGTGACTGTTGACTAGATGCCTATCCTCCTTGCCATGTGAGCCATTCCATAGGGCTGCTCACAACATACCAACTCACGATCCCAAGAATATACAATACATGAGCGACTGCCCAAAATGGAAATTTCAATGTCTTTTCAATCTTACCTGAGAAGTTATACGCCATTACTTCTACTGTATTCTTCTGGGCACACAGACCCTTCCTGATACTATGTGGGCAGGGAGTAAAAAAAGACATGAATACCAGGAGGCCAGGATCACTTGAGACCCTCTTACAAACTGGCTGCCACACCTGGTAACATTTTAAATGATGGATTATGAGAAGTTTGATGGTGTAGGAAATGATATTGCTAATTTTAAGCATTTAAGCATTCTTCCTAATAAATACAAAGAAAACTAAGCAAATTAAATAAAAGGAGGGTGGGACAATTTGTTAGATTTACTAAAATAAAGGGTATATAAGAAAGCAAATCTCATCATAGACTATCTCTTGGTCCAGGACCAACTTCAAATTTTTAAGTAGTCATAATAATTTATTTCCTCAATTATTGTGATATAAATATAAACAAGTTGTAGAATAATGTGATGAAAAGAGTTAAATCCTTACCACATAATAGAAAGCCATTAAATAATTTCTAATATGTTTCAATCAAGCAATAGTACATTAACATGTTATTTAGAAATGTGAAGTTTTTTTTTTAATTTAAGCCCCAGGGAAAGGAAATAAGTCACTAAGCCACTGTAAGAGACCCAGAGCTAGACACTCAGGCTAACTAAGTGACACGAGGCTTCATATGAGGAAAAACATCTCTGTCCAGAGGGGGAAAAGAAACATAGCAGCAGTATCATGAAACTATATCCCAAAGTCCTTTCTCTCCATCATTGTATTATTATTATTGTCATTGTTGTTGTTGTTGTGGAAATATTTGAAAAATAAATACTAGTAGAATAGTGAGGTCAGAAATCCTGCTCTTAATAAACCAAGTGATTTGCCATAAAGTCCTCACTCATTCTGATCCCCTCATTTGAAAAATAGCAAAATTCTTACAAGTCACTGAGTTGTATGCCATAAACTATAAGGTACCAAACATCTTCCTGATATATAATATTGGTTCCCTAAATATTAAATAAATATGAACGAAATAATAAATATTTGTTAAAGAAGTGAAAAAAAAATGAAGTTTGTGAGGTATTTATAGAGGTGCTTAATTGCACTTTCACTCCTGGTAAATCCTTTCCAGTTACTTAGAATAAAATAAAGAAATGATGACTTAGCATTATATGAATTTTCAAGATCAAATTCCTCTACTATTAGTAATTTTCATAGATAATATAATTTGATTATAAGGACATCAGCCATATTGGATTTAAGGCCCATCCTCATTCAGTTTGGGCACAGTAACAGTTTCAAAGGTCCTATTTACAAATGGGTTCATACCCAAAGCCTGGGGGTTGGGATTGGAAGTTGCCTTTTGTGGGACCAAGATTCAATCTCCATCACTCTCAGAAAGAGGCTTAAGCCCTAGGAAAATTGACTCTATGTTTTTTTTTTTTTTTTTTTTTTTTAAAGATTTATTTATTTCTCTCCTCTTCCCCCCTGCCCCAGTTGTCCCTTCTCTATGTCCATTCGCTGCGTGTTCCCTCTTTGTCCGCTTCTGTTGCCGTCAGCGGCACGGGAATCTGTGTTTCTTTTTGTTGCATCATCTTGTTGTTGTTGTGTCAGCTCTCCGTGTGTGCGGAGCCATTCCTGGGCAGGCTGCACCCTCCCTAGCGCTGGGTGGCTCTCCCTACGGGGCGCACCCCCTGCACGTGGGGCCCCCCCACGTGGGGACACCCCTGCGTGGCACGGCACTCCCCGCGCGCACCAGCACCGTGCACGGGCCAGCTCCACACAGGTCAAGGAGGCCCGGGGCCCGAACCGCGGACCTCGCATGTGGTAGACGGACGCCCCAACCACTGGGCCAAGTCCGACTCCGACTCTATGTTTTTGTTAACCTCATCGTCTGAGAATTAGCAGACATTCTTCCAAGGTGCGTAGCAATTCTGAATCCTCAAAGAATTTACTTACAGAGGGAGGCAATGTATCTTTGAGGTTCAGAGAACAGGTTCTCTGTAGTTTCAACTTCCAGCTCATCACTTAAAAGCTATTTCCTCAGTGATAGTTAGGACAGTGATAGTTCCTGCCTTATAGAATTGCTGTGAGGATTAAATGAGACAGAACATATAAAATGCTTAGCACAGTGATTGAGTGAAAACTCAATGAATGTTACCTGTTATTCTGTATATTCTGAGTAAAGTCAGTAGAGTAAGTATAGATTTCCAGAGAGTTCAGAACTGGTTTAGAATTAGCAGTATAAAAATAGACAAGAGACTTTATGTTGATGTCAAGGATGTATTGACCCCAAAGGTCACCTTTGTTTAATAAATCTACACTCCAAAGTTCAGAATGGTTTATCCTACTTGGCATTTCAATTGATTACAGGGAATTTGTTTAAGGTATTTCCCTTTGGATCAGTGATTGTGTAACATTTTTTATATTTCATATAAAACCTTATTTTCTTGAAAAGTAGGTAGATTACAGATTCAAGACAGGTTTGTCAATTTGTTATTCCTTCTAAATTATCATTAACTGGCTACTTAATTATATTGTTTGTATTTTCTTGAAAGCATTAAAAAAGTCACTCCTAGTCTGATCCAAGTAACCATATGTCCATAGTATAAGTAAAGCACACCCACATCTGATGTTTAAGCTAATGAAATGAGGAATGTATTATTTATCAGCTTTGAATAGTTCATTTATGTTGTTAGGGTAAAAAAGTAGTGGTTTCCATCTGTACTTCAGAAATTAAACATTTGTTTCTGAAAGATTTTATTTTAATTGGAGCTAATATTAACTCATTAGTAAAAGGCTCTTAGAGGGGTTAAAATGGGATCATGTTGCAATAATGAGAAGACTGTGTTGCATTTTTCTTAAAATAACCAAATGCTTTTTCACCTTACCTCTCATGGCAGTGAAAAACAATTACGATTTTCTTTTTGGCCAACATCTATATAAGAAGAGGATGGGAATAGTTTGAGTATTAGACAGACTAATATGGTAATAACAGTTGAGGGTGGTGAATAAAAGGAATGTACAACTATTATGTTACAAACTTGCTTGGTGGATGAAAAAATCTTTCTTTAGTGGGGAGGATTGTGAGTAAATTTTTGGAAACAACTGGCCACTATAGTTTTTAGAACATAGCTGTTTGTGTTTAGCTATGACTTTGGAGTCAATAGTGGATGTCAAAGAGCAAGGAGACACTTTGACCTGTGTTACAGAGTGGGAGTTTTTCTATTCACTCCAGGACCTGGAGAAAATTTGAAAAAAAAATGGGAAATGGGTATATTTTCTTAAGAGCTCCCTCCTTCTCAAGTCTACAAAAATTAAGATTAACTCACTAAAATCTAACTACCTTTCTGACCTTGGGAAAGTCATTTAACCTCTGATTTGTAAAATGGAAAAAAATACCTACCTTTTAGAGATGTGGTGTGGATTTGTGATTTAAAAAAAATAATGTTTGAATGTTCTTATAACCTGAATAAATATATTTAATCTAAATCTCATTAAATCTAATCTAAATCTCATTAAAATGCAAGCTGAACATGTTGCACTGTAAATATACTTTGGTCTGGCTTTTGCATATTCATTCATTCTTTTTTTTTTTTTTTTTTTTTTGTAAAGATTTATTTATTTATTTAATTCCCCCCCCTCCCCTGGTTGTCTGCTCCTGGTGTCTATTTGCTGCGTCTTGTTTCTTTGTCCGCTTCTGTTGTCGTCAGTGGCACGGGAAGTGTGGGCGGCGCCATTCCTGGGCAGGCTGCTCTTTCTTTTCACGCTGGGCGGCTTTCCTCACGGGCGCACTCCTTCTTTCAGTCATTAAATTATTGGTCATCTATTCTGTACCATGTATCATCTACTGTGTTTTGTTTTATCAACATTAAAAAAATAGTAAAAGTCTACTAATCAAATATTTACTTACAAATTTCCCTTTCCTAGAAACTCCAGCAATCCAAAAATATAAAGAGAACATGTTATTTTCCCTTTTTTATTCCCTTTAACAGCAATTCCAGAGTTTGTAACACAAGTGAATGTTGCTTTGGAAGCTTTAAGCAAGAAC
Organism: Dasypus novemcinctus; assembly: GCF_030445035.2. Classification (NCBI taxonomy): domain Eukaryota; kingdom Metazoa; phylum Chordata; class Mammalia; order Cingulata; family Dasypodidae; genus Dasypus; species Dasypus novemcinctus. The sequence continues at coordinate 75,227,678 of NC_080678.1, read as the reverse complement.
TCAATGGACGTTTTTGATGATAATCAATTTGTTGACATCTCAAAGAAGATCTATGATACAATTCATGATATCAGATGTTCAGTCATGATGATTCGGGTAAGTTTGCCTTACCTTCCATTGAATTATTGTAACATTCTTCCCTTTCAGCGATGCCTGGAATTATTACAAAGAATATTTTATTTCTAGGCTATAATGTCAATGCTGAAACCCATTTGAACTTTAGGAATTCATATGAATCCCCAAAGTCAGGCCTGTCACAAACAACACGTTTGCTTATGTATTTGGTTATAACTTACAGAAATGAGCACATTTTACTGCCACATGTACAGAAATGATAGTGTAGGATTCATTGAGGTATATTGCATATCATGATCAGGAGCCAAAAAAAATGCATGAAATAATTTGCTATCTTTTATTGAGAAAGAAAAGAATCTCTTTCATCACTGTACTGGAATTGGTAGGAAAAGATGTTTAAAGCAAATTATTTCTATGGCCAAATCCTCTTTTCCTAGATCATAGAATCACAGAGTGTTCTGTAAGATATTTCACTTAGAGCTGCCAGGAACAACATATACTTGAACTATTCCAGTCTGAGTGTTGTGTATGTGGGGGGCTATATACCACCTCCCAAGGGTATGAGTAAGCAATGTGGGGCACACTGATACACAGAGACCAGGTTTATCTTTTGTATTTGAGTGCTAATTTGGAAAATGCACATATAAAGATAAGGAGATATTTTCTCTTAGGATGGTTTCACCAGGAGGCAGACCATTAGGTGAGCTTGATCCTGCCATGGAGCTCTGGGAGACAATGTAGAGATAGCCTTAGAATTACCTAACCTGAATATAGTGAAAGGTGGCTATTTATGCACCTGTTCATCATTGATAATCAAGTGTGTTACTCAAGCCTCATGCCTGGGCCAAGCATGCTCCTGTGCAGAAGGAAGCAAACCTTAGGCAGAGGGTCAAGCATTTGCAGTCAGAAGATTTCATAGGGCAGATGGATGCTTATGTAAGAAATATTTTAAAAAGACTGGAGGTGTAAAGGTACAGAATTCAGCATGTTAGATCTTGGGAAAACCTGAGAGCAAGTCACTTGCACATATTGGAGAGAAGTGACAGGATATATACTGGTGAGCAGACTGCAAGTATTTGTTCACAGGTGATTGGCAAAGGTGGCAGTAGAGCAATACTATGTTGGAATACCAAAATGCTTCTACCAAATATTTTCTTCTTCTTGCAAAGTTTTCTTATACCTTACCTGTGAATCTGGTGGGCTATTAATAACCCAAACCTGGGATGGTAGGTGGAACCAAGAGAGAAACACTGAAAATATGAAGAAGACATAGGAACTTCATGAAACAGCCGTTCCAGGGTGAAAGCACTACATGACCATTATCCTTAGATGGAAATCTGAGATGATAAACCAGTGAAATTTGTAGGAGAATCAAGGTAAGAAATGTGTGTTTTGTTGCTAGAGCTGCTAGGAATGGAAATCTTATAGCTTCTCCCAGTCAGAGGTTTCAATATTTTAAAATATTCTTCATTATCAAGATAATTTGTAGAAAATCAAACATCCTGTCATCATTTCTACATAGTCCTCACAATCAGCAGTTCTCTGTGGGGCAAGGCAGCAATTTATTGTAATTAGTAATTGCCTTTGAGAATTGTAGTTTTTCCCTATAATCATCTCTTTCTCAAGGTAAATACTTGTTTTAACTTTTTTTCCATTGGAATACTTTAGTGGTTAGTGTCCTTTACAAGTCCTTATTTAAGTTTTGAACAAACTTCTCAAATGAGACTATAAAAAAGCATACTCTAGGTAGGATCTGTCCGATGTTAAATGAAGTGGAAAAATTGATCTTAAATGTTATGTTTATTGATAAAGCTAAATTTCATGTTACGTTATTTTTCACCCTTAAACTCAGCAATTGCTAGATAAACAGTGACTTCCAAAGACTTATTTATTTATTTTTCCACTGCTGTTGCCTTTGTGCATTTGGATTGAGTGTTTCTTTTTGGTCTTAAGTCCTAATCTTATTATTAAATGTATTTCTGAGTTTCATATTAATTTGCAGTTACTTTCGAATATGATCATTGACCATACTCAATTTAGCATACATTAAGAATATAAGGACAATCTTAGTTCCTTCACCGGGATTAACTAATAAAAACATTAAATAATATTGGCCTGCCTCTGACTGTAACCTCTGTCAGATGGCTCCAATAATGGCATTAGTGTTAAGAACCCTTAGAATCCAGTGCTTTGTACAGCTGAGAATATTATGTACAAGCCACATGTTTTTTTTTAAAGATTTATTTTTTTTGGTTTTTATTTCTCTCCCCTTTCCCCAGCCCCCTCCCCAGTTGTCTGTTCTCTGTGTCCATTTGCTGTGTGCCATATGGTTTTAAAGACTGCTTTTCAACTTTTTGAGGTAGAGAGATTCTTTCTTTAAAAACATTTTAGGCAAAATATATAAAACAGATAAAAACAGAGCTGCTCTAACTGAACCTGAGGATGAGAAGCTAGAGGCCCATCATATCTATTCCTGTGACTCTACCCTAGACAACCTCTGGGGGAACCTCTTCAGACCCCAGGGATTCTGTGGAGAGTGATTTGTAAACTTCTGAACTTAACTGCTGCGACTAAAGGGTAAAAAAAGAAATCTAACTCAGGTCCAATACTTCTGTTTTTCTTCTTCAAAAACTGTCACTCTATCACAGAAGATAATAAAATTCATCTGCTGTAAGCTCTTTTTATAAGGTCAAATTTAATGCTGACCAATGCTCTGGCCTGAAAAGCCGTTGATCCTTTCTTCAATGTATCTAAAATATGTCAATGTTAAGGTGATCGGATTGTAATTATGCAAGTTTAGGGAGCATAGGCTATGATCTTGGGGATGTTTGTGAGTATTGTGGAATGCTACCTGATATCTGAATTTTAATGAGTGTTCTTCAATGTCCTTGAAACAATAAAATACTGACTTATAATCAAAGCTTGATATTTTATAAATATTTTGATAAAATTTTGGTTATATCTGCCTTTAACTTTTATTTGTATCAAATATATTATGCTTAGTGGTTATTCATTTTTTGGAAAAAGATTCTAAGATAAATACTGTGACATTTTAAGTTGCTATTTCCATTGGATTTTCAGTGTGTGTACAAATGAGATTGTGGAATTTCATTCTTAACAAGTTTAAGGTTTTTAATATTTTGATGTGTTTTGTGTTTAATATCCATGTTTAAATATTACCATTTTGAGTATACGTGGTATAATGGTTAAAAGTAATAAAATAAAAATTGTACTAAAGCTTAGTTTCCTCCTTTGTAAAATAAACTTGGTATTAAACCTACCTCAAAAGATTATTATGCTGACAAAATGAATTAATGAAAATAAATAAAAATAGAAGTCTTTTATAAAAAGATAGTTACTACGATTACTATTGTCAGCAAGAGTTAGTACTTGTACTAAAGCAGCTGCTTATTATTTTTGTATGTCTTGAAGAAGTTAGCTATAAAAACTGTAGAAATACATTTGTGGAGCAACATAAAGCCAGAATCTAAATAGTGACATGAAAGCTCAAGCCCAAAACAAAGAAATGTGTTCCTTCTCAAGATACTGTTTATATAAGAGGATACCTATGATTATCAATTTAGGTATCTATGTTATTGATTATTGAATGCAAAGTATGCTTTAGAATCCATATTAGTTTAAGCTAATATAGTTTTGTATGTTTGTTTTATTAACATCATGAAACATGTAAGGAGAGCCAAATTTTCAATTTCCATTATTTTGATTACAAGGTTTTTAACCATAAATCAAAGAAATTTTTAAAAGAGTGAAAGAGTTGAATTTTGAGAGTTTAGTATGACTAACCAGAAGGGAAATGCCATCAAAAAAGGCAAGAATATCTAGGTAAACTTCATCCTGCAACAGGTATTCACAATGTAAACTTCATATATATTTTTTATGGATTATATGTGCCTTATCAAAAATGCCTTGAGCATAAAGATACTTTCCAAGCCAAATGTGGGTATTTACAGTACCATTACTGTTTAAATTTTCTAACATGATATTTTAGGGAACAAGAACATATTTTGGATATTTCACGTATGGAAATTAATTTTGAGGAAATGAAGGAAAATATTATAAATCGGGAAACCATTTACATAGCCTAGTTTACATGAACCATCTTTTCATGAACCATTTACATGACTTCATAATATGGAACATAGTTCAATACAACTTCAGTTTATATAGTTAGAAAAATCCTGTGTCTAGTTCTGTTGAACCAATGGCAATAGGTAGATTTATGATTTTTATTTGAACTATATCCGATTTTCTTAATTATGTTACATGCACTACGTCATGGCTTCTCTAAACTTCTTTCATTTTCCTCCACAACTTCTTTTCCTTGTGGCATCTTAGAAATCCTTTTCTTTATGTGTTGCTCAGGATCTGGGCTGAGGTGTTGTCTATCTCTCTCTGAAGCCTCACTCAATCTCCTGGAAGGGAAGGCTCTGTTGGTGTTAGTTATTAATATATGTAGAATGTTATCTTGTACAGTTAGAATCCTGTAGTACTCCATTTAGAAATGGTGGCATTGTGAGAAAAAATATTGTGCTTAAAATTAAAACTCATTGGTTCAGAAATCAACTCTACCGCTTACCACTTATTTTGTTACTTTATGTGATAACATTAGTTTCTTTACTGCAGAGGGGGAAATAGAAACATTCTATTAAATTCCTACACTCAGCTGTCATTGAACTTACAAGTGAAGGACTGAGTGTTGTCCCTGTGATCAGGAACAAAGTGAGCTTGTCTACATTCACACCTTCATTCAACATTATTGTGGAAGTCCTGTTGAGCATGGTAAATCAAGAAAACAATAAAATGTGTACAGATTAGGAGGGAAAAAGTAAAACTGCCCATAATTTCTAGTGCTATTCTCAACTACATTGAAAATCCTAAAAAAAAGTTACAACAAAAATCCACCCTATTAGAACTAATAAATGAATTTAGCATGGCCACAGAATACAAGCTCAATAAACAAAAAATCCCACATTTTTTAAAGTGGAAGGAAAACTACAGATAAGGGAGAAATTAATGAAATGAAAAATTTATAATAGAGAAACTTAAAGTATATACTTCTATACAGTAGCAACTAACATTTATAAAATATAATTTTTAAAAAAGTATTCTTTACCACAACAACAAAGAACATAAAATAGGGATAAATTTAGCAAAATGTGCTCAAGACATGTACTTATACTCTGAAAACTGTAAAACATTATTTAGAGGAATATTATAAAGTTAAGTATATGGAAAGATATATTCTGGTCAGGGAGATTCAATATTAAGATGACAGGTATCTCCAGATTGATTTACTATCTGACCCTTTAAAGAAGAAATTTACTGAGCCCTTTCTTAGTTTGTTTGGGCCTTTTACCAAAATCTTGACTGGCTTCTCCATGAAAACAATTTCCCCTTATTAGGTTTCCTTGTAAATGCCATCATCCAGTATATTTGCATATTAGAATTATCTTTTCTTCCAAGGTGGTTGGGTCATGTGACCACCAGAACTACTACTATTACTCCTAGTATTTCTGTTTCCCTAAGTCCTCTCATTTTCTCTTCATTCCTTTTGTAGGTCAAACCGCCTTTGTTTCTCTTTCAAATCTTTACACTCATGCCCTTCTACTTTGCAAAGAGGATCCTTTAGTTACTAGAATTTACACTTCTCCAAAGACTGTAAAGAATTTTTAAAATTTCTGTTGAGCATATATTTTTTTCCAGTATTTTGCATCTTTCATTCTGTAGGTAAATTAAATTTTAGCCTAGACTTTGATTATCAATGATTTTGAAATTCATTTTTTAGGTTTATAGGAGAATGAAATCCTTTCCTCTTATTCTCCTTTTTTTTTTCTTCTTTTCTTCAAGTTAATAGTAAAAATTAATCCAAAGATTATTGGGATTATAAATTAGTTTTTTTCATCAAATAAGTAATTGCTAAGCGGGTTTAAAATGTAGTGAATTAGTATATGACTTGGTTCGCTGAGGCCAATCTTGAATTCTGCCCCTTTCATTCTCAAAATCAGTTGGATGATAAATTGTGTTCATGTTAGTTTTCTGGGTCCTGCCTGTTCTGCTAAGAGACCCCATAGTATGTAAACTCCCCCTGGTGGTGGTTGACAGGCCTTGGACAATAATGATCATAGTTCCTTCTCCAATCAGCCTTTCCAACCCCAGAGAATACTTTCTTCCCATAGGCTTAACTGGTATCAAATATTAATTTCCTCTTCTCATGCTTTGCAGATTCTTTGTTGACTGGAGAACCTGTTTTGACACCATTTCAAATCGTTTAACCTCCAAAAAACTTTGAAACTTTTGATTTTTCAGTGTTAATCAGATTTCCTGAATTTATCTTAGCCACTCTACTCTTCATTCTCACGGGAGTCTTGCCAGGAAATCACAATTAAAACAACTCTGTCCCTTTTGGAAGTGATAAGACTCCTTTATCATCTCAGAACCAGTTTTTACAGAAGCTAGTTACCAGGAGGATTTCTAAGGGACCTTAATAAAAGACCCAAAGCAAAGTAACCTTAACTTTATATGCAAATTTAAATCAAACATTCGTGGGAAGAATATTGTAGTGGGTCTCTTGCTGTTTCCTCTAAAAATAAAGAGAGTGAGGGAAGGAAAAGCAGAAGTGCCTGCTGGCAGTGGTTGGGGCCACCTGAAGTTTTATGCTGTTAGCACACTTAATGACCTTTCCCGTGTGTATCGCATTTGAAGAGACTTTTGTCTAAGGGAACAGAGGAGACTAGATTAAGAAAGAGAGTTTGTTGAGAAACACGTTGATTAAGCTACAAACAGCACAAGTCAGTGATCACTGTTGTTCACGCTGGGAGAAAGATGTTCAGCTTGAAGTCGTTCTGGGAAGTGTTCTCTAACCAAAGGGTCAAAGCCACTGGCAAGAGAGCCCATGGTACGAGCACTTTGATGCAGTCTACTCCTGTACTCAGAAAGCTCTAAACAAGCACTGCTGCTCAGAAGTTTTGACTAAAAGTCAGTGGTTTTAGGAAGGCAACCATTTCTCTTTGAAAATGCCACCGAGAAAAATAACTAGCGTTGTGAGCAGTGGAATAATAGAAAAATGCTTAGCTGTGGAATCTTAAAGGATTTTTGATGTAGTTTTTTGTTTTGTGATCAGTTGAACACATTGAATTACTTGTTATAAATAAACTTGACTTAATCTATATAATTAGTTAAATATAAACGTATATTAATTATTAAATCTAGTGATGCATTTATGCTTTTGTGCTAAAAACTTTTTAAGTGTGCTCATTGCGTGCTTCAAATATGGCATTTGGTGCATGTCTACATTTCTAGAGCAACATTTAGAGAGTTGAGATTGATTGATTTATTCCCCTCCCCCCCAGTTGTCTGTTCTCTGTGTCTATTTGCTGCGTCTTGTTTCTTTGTCCGCTTCTGTTGTCGTCAGCGGCACAGGAAGTGTGGGTGGCGTCATTCCTGGGCAGGCTGCACTTTCTTTCGCACTGGGTGGCTCTCCTTACGGGGTGCACTCCTTGCGCGTGGGGCTCCCCTACGCGGGGGACACCCCTGCGTGGCAGGGCACTCCTTGCGCACATCAGCACTGCGCATGGGCCAGCTCCACACGGGTCAAGGAGGCCCGGGGTTTGAACCGCGGACCTCCCATGTGGTAGACAGACGCCCTAACCACTGAGCCAAGTCTGTTTCCCCATTTAGAGAGTTGAATGGGACTTCTGGAGTAAAGAATCTATAAAACAAGAATTATGAAGTGATAACTTTTTTTAAAATTTTATTTTATTTATTCATTTTTAAAAAAAAATATTACATTAAAAAAATATGAGGTCTCCATTCACCCCCACCTCCCCCATCGATAACTTTTTTAAAAGCTTTTTTTTTTAAAGAAGTTGTGGGCTTACAAAATAATCATTCATAAAATACAGGGTTCCATTATATACCACCCTATTATAAACACCAGGCATTAGTATGTTACATTTGTTACAATCGATGAAAGCACATTTTTATAATTGTGTTAATAACTAGTCCATAGTTGAACTTAGGGTTCACTGTGATTTTTAATTTTTTTAAAAAAATTTTATTCTAGTAACATATATACAACCTAAAAATTTCCCTTTTAGCTAATTATGTTCACAATATTGTGCAACCATCACCACCAAAACTATTCTATCACCCCAAACCATATCAATTAAGAATTAACCTCCATTCCCTACTCCTACACCATCCCTCGGTAAACTATATTCTACATTCTGACATTATGAGTTTGCTTATTCTAATTATTTCATATCAGTGAGGTCATACAATATTTGGCCTTTTATTTATGGCTTATTTCACTCAAGTTTATATGTTCAAAACTCATCTATATTGTCACATGTATCAGAACAACATTCCTTTTCATAGTCGAATAATATTCTATTGTGTGTATATGCCACATTTAGTTTATCCATTCATTGATTGATGGATACTTGGGTTGCTTCCATATTTCATCAGTTGTGAATAATGCCACACCAATGCAGGTATCTTTTCAGATTCCTGATATCAATTCTTTTAGGTCTAGACCTAGAAGTTGAATTCCCAGGGTATATGATAATTCTATACTTTATGGGGAGCTGCAAACTATCTTTCACATTTTACATTCTCAATAGCAATGAATTAGGGTTCCTATTTCTCCACATCATCTCCAACACTTTTAATTTTCCATTTTTAAATTAGTAGGCATTGTAATAGGTATGAAATGGTATCTCAATTTTGGTTTAATTTGTATTCCCCTAATGAATACATATATTGAGCATCTTCCATGTGTTTATTTGGTCATTTATGTATCATCTTTAGAAAAATTCATTTTCAAGTCTTTTCCCATTTTTTAAATTGGGGTGCTTGTCTTTTTCTTATTGATGGAAAGATTTCTTTATATAGTCTGGAAACTAAACCCTTAGGTCGTTGTTTACCAAACATTTTCTCCCATTGTATAGGTTGTCACTTTACGTTTATGATAAAGTCCTTTGCATAAACTTTTAAATTTTGATGAGTTTCCATTTACCTATTTTTTTGTTTTGTTGCTTGTGCTTCAGATATAAAGTCTAAGAAAACACTGCCTAATACAATGTCCTGAAGGTGCATCCCTATGCTTTCTTATAGGAGCTTGCTCTTATATTTAGGTCTTTGTTCCATTTTGAATGGATTTTTGTTTATGGTATGAGGAAGGGGTCTACCTTCAATCTTTTGCATATGGAGATCCAGTTTACCCAGGACCATTTATTGAAGAGACCCTTCTCTCCTAAATGAGTTGTCTTCACCCCTTCTCAAAAATCAATTGGCCATAAATGTGAGGGTTGATTTCTTAACTCTCAATTTGATTACATTTGTCTGTATGTCTGCCCTTCTGCCAGTACCATGCTGTTTTTATTACTATATTTTTGTAATAAGTTTTAAGACTGGAAAGTGTGAGTCCTCCAATTCAATCTTCTTTTTCAAGATGGTTTAGCTATTTGGGGCCCCTTACCCTTCAATGAAAATTTGGTACTTGGCTTTTCCATTTCTGTAAAGAAGGTTGTCAGAATTTTGATTGGAACTGCATTGAATATAAACCCCTTTGGGTAGAATTGATATCTTAACAATATTTATTCTTCTAGTCCATGAACTCAGAATGTCCTTCCATTTATTTAGGTTCTTTGATTTCTACTTGCAAAGTTTTATAGTTTTTGAGTAGATGTCCTTTACATTGTAGGTTAGATCTATACCTAGATATTTCATTCTTTTAGATCCTATTGTAAATGGAAGAGTTTCATGATTTTCTCTTCCAATTGTTCATTACTGGTATATAGAAATAGTACTGAGTTTGGGGTGTTGATCTTATACCCTGCCACTTTGCTGAATTCCTTTATTTACTCTAGAAGCTTTGTGGCAGGTTTTTCAGGATTTTCTGTATGTATGACTTGGTCATCTGAAAATGAGAATAGTTATATTTCTTCCTCCCCTATTTAGATACCTTTTTTTTTAACCTAATTTTTCTAACTAGAACTTCCAGTACAATGTTAAATAACATTGGTGACAGTGAGCATTCTTGTTTTGCTTCTGGTTTTAGAGGAAAAGCTTGCAGGCTTCCATCATTAAGTATGAGGTTAGCTGTGAGTTTTTCATATATGCCCTTTATAAAATTGAGGAAGTTTCCTTCTATTCCTAATTTTCTAAGAATTTTTATGAAGAAGAATTGCTACATATATATGAATTTTCTATTACTTCCTCTGTTGTTGATTTTTAACTTCATTCCATTGTGGTCAGAATGATTTCAGTATTTTGTATGATTTCATTATTTTTTAATTTACTGAGATTTGTTTTATGACCAAAGATATGGTCCTAACTGGAGAATTTCCATTTGTACTTAAGAAGAATATATATTCTGTTGCTGTTGGTTGTATAGTCCTATGTATGCCTGTTAGATCTAGTTTGTTTAGAGTATCATTCAACTCTTGAATTTCATTACTAAACTTCTGTCTAGATGTTCTATCCATTATTGAAAGTATCATATGAAAGTCTCCTACTGAAAATGTAGAACCATCAATTTCTCCCTCCAAATCTGTCAGCATTTGCTTCATATATTTTTTGGGCTCTGCTGTTAGTTATACATATATTTATAATTGTTATATCTTCTTTTTTAATTGATCCCTTTATTAATATATGATGGCCTTCTGTGTCCCTTATTTCAGTTTCCTAGGCTGATTTTAAAAGACCATGAAATGGGTTGGCTTTAAACCATGGGAACTTATTAGCCTAAAGTTTGAGGTTGTGAGAATGTCCAAATCAAGGCATTATCAAGGTGATACTTTCTTCCCGAAGACCAGCTGCCTGTGATCCCTGACTCCACTGCCATATGACAAGGCACATGGCAAGCACCAGGTAGTCTCTCCCTTCTCTTCTGTGTTCCACTGCATTCATCTTCCTCCTTCTGTGGCTTCCTTTCCCTCTTTCTGTATTTATTCCATTTATAAAGGAATCCAGAAATAGGATTAAGTCCTCTTCTGAATGAATTGTGTTACTGAAGTAGCCTCATCAAAAGATCCTATTTACTATGAGTTTATACCTACAGGAATGGACTGGATTTAAGAACACGGTATATACAGTTTCAAACCACCACATCCCTCATAACAGTTTTTCAATATGTGATATTAGTATAGCTTCCCAGTTATACTTTAATATATATATATATATTTTTAAAATTGTACTATATTGAGTGCATTCTCATGTTTATACATGATTTTCATATATTTCCCTTATGGTTACCATGGGGTTAAAATTTAACATCCTAAATCTATAAAACTCATATTTGACTCAATATCAACTTGACTTCAATTTTTCTATAAACCTCCTTCCTCCCATATTTTTTAATACTTGTTATCAATTATGTCTTTGTCTATTGTGTGTCCAAAATCATAGAATTATTACTTTCTGTGCATTTGCATTTTAACAACTCTGGAGCGTATACCAAAAAGAGATAATACCATAGTGCTGGCATTTATTATTACCAAAAGAGTTACCTTTACTGGTAACTGTTTTTAACCAAGGTCTAGTATCCTTTGAGTCTGAAGAACTCTCTTTAGCACTGCTTGTAGGGCAAATTCAGTAGTTACAAACTCCCTTAGTTTTTGTTTATCTGGGAATATATTAATCTTTCCCTCATTTTTGAAGCAAGGTTTTGTCAGATGTAAAATTATTAGATGGCATTTGTTCTTTTTCCACATTGTTTCAACCCACTGCCTTGGCCTCCAAGGTTTTTGATGAGAAATCAGCACTAAATCACATTGCTTTTCTCTTGCAGCTTTCAGAACTTTCTCCTTGTCCTTTGCATTCAACAGTTTGATCAATATGTGGTAGAGTGTATTTTTCTTCATGTTTATTCTAGTTGATATTCTCTGAGTTTCTTGGAGGTGTATATCCTTGTCCTTTGCTAAGTTTGGGAAGTTTATTGCCCTATTTCTTTGAATATGTCTTCTACCCCTTTCTTTTCCTTCTGGGACATCCATAATGTATATACCGGTATGTACGATTGTGTCTTAGAGGTCTCTAAGGCCATTTTTTGTTTTTAGAATGATTTTTTGTTTTGCACCTCAGCCTGACTCACTTCAATTGTCTTGTCTCCAAGTAAGTTGATTTTTTTCTTCTGCCAGCCATAATCTTCTTTTGAAACCCTTGCAGCAATTTTTCATTTCAGTTATTGTGTTATTCAATTCCAGTAATTCTGTGTGGTTCCTTTATGCTTATATTGCTCATTCAATTTTTTTGTAATATTGTTTAGTTCGTTGCATTTTCCTACATCTCATTGAGCATGTTTAAGATAAATTTTTAAGCCTTTGTCTGGTGTGTCTACAGTCTGGTCTTCTTTGCTGTGTTCTGGATTTTTATCTTCTTTTGGACGGTCTATCAATTACCTTTTTTGTGTGTGTGTTTTAATCTTTTGTTGCATACTGGACATTTTAATATTTTAAAACGTTGACTTGGATTTATCCCCCAAGATTACTGTTTTCTGAGTTTGTGTCTAGCTAGTGATATGATAGAGTTTTTCTTGAGTTTCACGATCTAACAAAAAGAAGCACATCTAAGAAAGACTATCTTTCACCATTCTTGCAAATCAGCTTTGTGTTGCCAGGAACTCTCTTTCAGAATTCAGCAATATGCAGGGTCCTCCCTGTCTTTTCTGGGCCTATGTCTTTTTCTGAGCTTTTGGTTGCTAGAATCTTTAGAGTTTTCCCTGTTTGCAGGAGTTTTTGTGTGCTCTCTACTTCCCTGGAAATAGAACTTTTCTGTCTTCCTGGTGTTCAACAGCAGGTCTTAAAGCAGGTAAGCCTTTGCTCTTGGACACACCTTAATTATTCTTACAGTGCTTTCATTGTCTCGAGCTGCTTTTGCTTGGAGGGCAAATTCTTTGAGGAGGGGCACAATGGATAGGAGTTTCCCAAGTCTGTCTTTCCCAGTGGGTACAAATCCAGGGACCCACAAAGGGTACACCAGCCTGCTCCAAACTGCCCTGGGAAAAGGATGTGGGAGAGGCCAGAAAGGATGGCAGGAGATTCTTCCACTGCTCTGCAAAGCTGTGCTTTTTTGTCTCACTACCTGCCCATCAGTTGCATTCCTTCAACTGTCCTCTGCCACTCTAAGGAAGAGTACAGTCTTTAAATCTCCTCTGCTACCTTTGCCCAGGGTAGTTTTGAACAATGGCTACCCTCAGAGCTAAGCCCCCAGTGATCTGAAGCAGGTAATAGAAAGTAGTGATCATTGATTGGACTGTGTCTTCCCCATTCCCTCTCGCCCCCATCTTGGGGAACTAGGTTTCCTTGTCTTTCTCTGATATCAGCAAGCATATCAGTGCTGGAATCCATTTTTCCCTGCTTCAGTAGTAGAGATTGGTAATAGTAACTACCATGTGGAGAGAACAATTCACTGGTGTTTACCACAGTTTATCAAGCCTCTGTTGTCTCTTTACTGGATGCAGCACAGTGTTCTACTAGACTCCTAAGTTTTAAAATATTTGACAGTTCAAGATAGTTTCTGCTTGATTAATGGTCATAGTTATTTTCCTGGAGGAATTGATCTGCAGAGCTTTCTACACTGCTTCCCACACCATCTTCCCACAATTCTGTGCTGATGTTTTGAGAACAGGCTTTTGTATAACTAATTAAGATAAGGATGGAAATTAAGGATTTTATGTTTCCAGTATCTCTAAAGTAAATGAAGGAGTTTCAAAGGAGAGATATTCTGGAGACTGAGGTAACAAAAAGTCTAAGTTATTGGGAAAGACATGAGAGTAGATCTGGGGTCGCCTGGCATATTGCTCAAAACATTTTCCGTTACCTGGAGCCTTGTGTTTTACACAACAGGAACCCTTCAATCTCTCTGACTTCCCTGTATTGATGAGGCAGTTATAAACAAATCCCCCAAATCACTTTTGGGGCGATATGTTGCAGAACATTTAACCTACCACTCTTTTCCCAGTTCTCTCATATTCTGACTCATTGGACTCCTGGCTGTTTCTCCAACTTGCCAGACATGCTCACACTTCTGACACCTTCCCACTTGCTGTTCTCTCTAGCCATAGGGCTTTCTTCCAGAAATCTGCATGGCAAACCTGCTCCAGAGCTACCTTATATAACATCCTATACAGATCCTTTATAGATCCATATATATATACAAACACCATCTTATTTACTGTATATACCCCTTATTCAGGTTGATTTTTTTCATAGTATTTTCATGACCAGATGAAATATTGCATACTTAATTGTTTGTCTATTGTTTGTTTCCCCACATTAGAATGTAGGGTATATGTAGGTTTAGACCATTGAAACAAAATCAGATGTTACGTTTTTCTTACAGGTAAACAAAATAACTGTTTTGGTTTCCAAATGAATTGACATTTGTTTGAGATGTAATCACTTGGCCCCAAGGAATAAGGGCAAGAAAATTAATATGATACATTATTCTATTTTGCGTTATAAAAAGTGATGGATGATAGGAAGCTGCTTTGATGAATACTTTCATAAATAATAAAAACTACCTGATCTTTGGTTTAAGATAGTTTTGAAAGCACCAATAGTTTTTAACTTTTTTACTCTCTGGCTATAAATGTGATCACAAATGTCCAGTATATGAATATTTCATTGCTATTTGCCTCAGTAGAAGTTTCTATAAAGTTGGATCTTTGTGATTGTTTGCCCTTTAAAACATCCCTCTTAAAGATGATGACAGTTGTAGGATGGCCTGGATGGGACTTCTAGATTTTATGCATTAGCTGTGGGTTTGTGGAAAGAAGAAATATCCTTGAGGATGGAGTTTGTGGAACTTGCCGGATTGTATTTTATGCACGTTATCCTCCATTATCAGTCCCTTGGTATTATAAGCTGTGAAAATCACAAAATTATCCACAAATTTAATGATTAAAATGTGCTTTATACTGTCTTATATTGCAGTGTTTGGAAAAGAAATCAGAAATTTAATTAAAATCATAAAATATAGAAAGATACCATAACAAAAAATTATTTCTAGTGCTTAAAAATGGTTGTAAAATACATTTTAACCCATCCATTGTAGTCTGTTTACTAAAAATATATATATAAATAAAAATAAAACCAGGGATATTAACATTTCTTCTTTTATCACTAAGAGTGGTGGTTTGGGGATGAATTCAGGGTATCTCTTTAACAAAAATTTATACCAACAACACATCTACAGATGACTAACCTGTTCTAGTACATAGGGATTTTTCCAGTATATAGGGATTTTTCCAGTTTAACTTTTGGGGCACACTCTTATTTCAGATTTGTTTCTCAGTGTTCCATCTTCAAGAAAAATCCCCCTTCTTTGTACTCTGAGTAAATCAG
Source organism: Dasypus novemcinctus (assembly GCF_030445035.2). Taxonomy (NCBI): domain Eukaryota; kingdom Metazoa; phylum Chordata; class Mammalia; order Cingulata; family Dasypodidae; genus Dasypus; species Dasypus novemcinctus. The sequence continues at coordinate 75,212,235 of NC_080678.1, read as the reverse complement.
ATAATCTTTCAATTTCAGATTTTCATTTGTAAAATGGGTATAACAAAATACCTGCTTATTATGATTGATCTGAGTTTAAATGCAACAATAACATGCAAAGAATTTAGCAAAGTCCCTAGCACATTGTAAGTGCTCAATGAATGTTACCATTTGTATTAGTTAGGGTAACACAACCCTCAAATCCTGTAGCTTATGCCAGTGAGAGTTCATCACTCATACATTTGTCTGATAATAGCCAACTGGTTTTTCTGGGCAGCTCTCTGTCAGATGATAATATCTCAGTGATTCAGGATCCTCCAATCTTTTGATATTGCATCTTCATAATGTGGCCTCCACAATTACCATAGAAAGGAAAAAGAGGGTAGATGATTGAACAGGAAGTCTGATGGTCAAACCTCTATGTGGCATATTTCCCTCTCTACCCCATTGGCCAGAATTCAGTCATATGGTCCTAAATGAATTGCAAAGGAGCTGGGAAATTTTATCTTCCTGTGGGTCTACAAGGAAGAAATGGGATTAATGAGCACCTAACCTGTCTTGTTCCAAATACTATTGCTGTTCAATAAGTCACCCTAAACTTAAAACAACCAATTTACTATGCTCAGGAATTCAGACCAAGCACACTTTTGTTCTCTCATGTCTGATGCCTGTGGAGAACCATATATCTAAGGTTACATTTAGCCTTTCTTGTGGTTTGGCTTTCTCATAGCATGGTAACCTCTGGATAGGTGAGCTTTTTGCATGGCATCTCAGGGATCCAAGAATAAGTATTACAGTTAACAAAGCACGTACTGCATTGCCTTTTCTGACCTAAGCTCAGAAGGCATTCAATATCACTTCTCTCAGCTTCTAGTGGTTACAAACAATTCAAAAGTCTCTTAGATTCAAGAAGAGAGGCCAGTGTCCTTACCTCTTAGTGGGAGAAGTGACAACATCAAAAGGAGCATGTGGGATGAAAGATAATGTTGCAGCCATCTTTGGAAAAATACAATTTGCCACACTTGTATACAGTTTTTCACACTTTTATCATCATTATCATTAATAATGATCATCATTATTATTTTTAAAGTTAATTGTCTTTGTGATGGTCAGTCAGTTTAAACAGCCTACTACTTATTAAGCAGTGAAATAAACCATTGAAAAGATTCTTAAACAATTGCAGTGAAACTTTAATGATAAGTAAAGATTTAGACGCTCTGATTATCAGATACCCTGATTAATGGAATTTTAAATATCCACATTTAAATGCCCTTTACAAATGTATCAATTGCCTATTTAATATGTTAAACAATAGACAATCTTTTTATCCCCTCCTCTCAATAATTCCATTGAAATAATGATAGCTAGGTAGTATAAAATAGGAAAAAAATGTTTTGAAAGGTAATATAGAATATGAAATTATCATGAACCTGGGTAAGACAGAATGAAAAAGACATCATATTTGGATATCATTTTCTATCTGCTACACAGTTCCCTCAGCCATTGGAAAAATATGTGGTTTCTTTCTGTCTTTTAAGCATTGTGCTAGGTTTTAAAAATGCAAGTGAGTCATGATCTCTGCTCCCAGATAACTGGCAATCTCATAGTGTAAAGAGATATGTAAGAAAATCATGGTAATATGTTGTGAGAAGTGCTATAATGGAAGCATACAGAATATCATTGGAAAAAGAGTTTTAATTCTGCCATGGAGAAAATTTTGCAAATGTATCACCGTTTGTTTACATTTGAGCTGGGCTTTTATGAAAGAGTAAGGATAGTCTAGGAGGAATTGTGGATTATAGCATTAAATGTAATAATATTCTCAAGGATATATATGTAAAGTGTGTTTCTAGTAGTGCAAGTAGGTCAGTGTGCCTGGACCCCAAGATTGAGTGAAAGAAGAATGGAAAGATAGGTAGAGTCCAGATTTTTAAATAGTTTGGATGTTATCCTGTATTGTTGAATTTTCTACAGAATAGTGAGTCATGATGTTTAAACTCAAGTCCCATCAACCAGGTGGTCACTTTATATTAGTAGACTTAATAAACTAATATCAGCAAGATAACTTCCAGCAAGAAAGAGAACTCTCAATTAAAGATTGCAAATAATTACAATATTTATTAATATCCCATAATATAAAGTCTAGAGAAGAAAACGGTTCCAAAGTTATCTCAGCAACTTGGGGGCCCTTTTCCTCTTTTTTTGCTCTGCCATTCTCAGCATTTTGGCTTTTGTCTCAGGCTGAAACCATCTGTTAAAAATATTAGACAAGCTATTTTTGGGAATTTATTTGAGTACTTAATGATTCATGATTGGACATCATCTGAACTCTCAGTAGAAAGGAGCTCTGCTGAGGAAATGGAAAGGGGGATCTAATACAGGGCAAATGCAGAAGGAAGAGCAGAAATTTTCTGATTGGCTGACATTAAGCTTTCATTTTACATAGGCTAATCTTACAAAGTGAGAAGCAGATATTCATTGATTAGTATGGTATGCCTGTCCATTCTGATAAGCTATCTCTTCTGTACCAAAACCAGTTTATCTCCTGGTATTGCTTATCTGAAATATTGTAGTATTGTTCCATTTTCTTGGAAAACCCCTACAGGTCAATTGCTTTTGTCTTCTAGAACATCCTTTCTTGGAAAGGGGTCCCTCCAGGCAACATCCAATGCAGGTGGTCATTTTATTTCACTTAGCACAGCACAGTACTACTGTTCTTGAGCTGCAGCCACTTCTAGCATCATTTCCTTGCACAGATATATCCAGCCTTGAAAAGGAAATGTCTCTAATTTGTGATCCATTTCCATGGTCAGTACAAATTTTAGGCAGCTTGTCAGGTCACTTCTCTTCATATCTTATTGGTCAGTATTGCATCACATAACCTTGAGTAAACCAGTGATTGGCAAGAGGAATTTAATTCCTAGGCTTGTCATAGAGTATTCAAGTTTTATCCTATGGGTTTAGGGAGGAAACTAACATATCCTCTCACCCACCACAAGTACCTAGTACAAACTTCCTAATACTTGAAAATTGAGTTATTTTAGCAAATGAGAAGGGATAAAAAGCAATTGGGTAGGCAACAACAATCCCTTCCAGTATATTTAATATTAAAGGAGAATAGAAGTTTCCTTCATAGGCTAATTGTACACTTCACTAAAAGTATTAATCAGGTGCTATTTTTGGAGACACCCTGATTTAAGACACGGAAGCATTCTAAAATAAACTTTGGAAAGACAATGACAGTAGTAGTAGTAGTAGTAGTAGTAGTAGTAGTAGTAGTAGTAATATTAATAGATAAAAGTTAAGCCTGTATTCAGGAATACCTATTTTGTGTTTGCAATAAGTTGAAGCAAAGCATATGCCAAAAGTACTCCTCACTGCCTAACTGTCTCTGAGGAGATTTAGAAAATCAGACTGGCAGTCAGGCATGATCATCACTAGAGCAGGCAAGGTCAAGGGATTGAAGTGCTGTCTTACTAACTTCAGGGACTCATTGAATCTGTGCCAGAATATAACATGCCACTGATTACAGAGAATTTTGGTGTTAAATTGGCAGAAGAAATTGCTAATCAAAATGCAAGTGGGAGATGTAAATGCAAAAAGATACAAACTTACCAATTAATGCATAGAGAATCATTTTCTCCTTCAAATGCTTTGTTTCATTATTAAATCTGAAAACTTACATGTTAGATTCAAAAGAATCACATCTTTGAGAAAAGGTTGAAAGCCTGTGTTATGCTATGATGAGCAGTGGATTGGAAATCAGACAACCTTGATCCTGGCCTCAGCTACATTTTATAATAGCTGTGGAATCTTGGTATCCACTCTTAAACATACTTTTACAGTGTCTTATTATATAAGATGGAGGGGAGGTAACCACACTTGCCTTTTTAAACTTTTTAAAAAAGAGTATAGTAAATTTGTGAATTTACAAAACATGCATATCACCATAAAGGGCTCCCGTTTATCTCCCTACCACCATCTTGCTTTGTTGTAAAATATTTGTTTCAAATTATGAAAGCGCATCATCAAAATATTACTGCTAACTATAGCCCATCTCTTACATTTGGTTTATTTCCCACCAATCCACTCAATTATTAACACCCTGTATTATATATTTGTTATCTTTTATGAGAAAACGTTCTCATATTCGTCCTGTTAACTACACTCCCTCATCCACCACTGGATTCCCTGTATTATACAGTCCCATGATTTGTATAATCCATTCAAAGTTTCAAAGTAGCTCTCATCACAGAGCTATACCATAATCAACTCAGGCAATTTTAGAATATTTTTATTACCCCAAAAGGAAAAATTCCATACCCCTTTATACTGCCATTGTTGTCCCTTAGGATTGTAATATCTTCCTGCAATTACAATATTACTTTTAACTATCACTTGTAAGTTATATAAGTTGTCAAATTCTTAGCACTTTGTAAAAGCTAACTATGTAATTTATTTGGAAGGGCAAGTAGTCCCAAATAACAAAGATATATCAAAAAAGAAAACTGAAATCGGAGGAATCACATAACCTGACTTTAAAACATATCACAAGGCTGCAGTGGTCAAAGCTTCATGGAATTGGCCAAATAGAACCACTGACCAATGGAACTGAATTTAGAGTTCTGATATAGATCCCCATGTATACAATCACCTGATATTCGACAAGGTCACCAAACCCACTCAACTGAGAGAGAATGGCCTCTTCAAAAAATGGTGCTTGGAGAGCTGGATATCCATATCCAAAAAAATGACAAAGCAATACTACCTCACACCTTATACAAAAATTGACTCAAGATGGATCAAAGATATAAATATAGGAGCCAAGACTATAAAACTCCTAGAATATAATCTACAGGATCTTGTATTAGGAAAAGGTATCATGAACTTTACTCTCAACGCACTAGCAATGAAAGAAAAAAATAGATAAATGGGACCTCTTCAAAATTAAAAACTTTTGTACCGCAACGAAGTTTGTCAAGAAAGTGAAAAGGCTGCCTATTCAATAGGAAAAAAATATTTGGTAACCATATATCTGATAGGGGCCTAATATCCAGCATATATAAAGAAACCATACACCTCAAAAATAAAAATACAAACAGCCCATTTGAAAAATGGGCGAGTGATTTGAATAGATACTTCTCCAAAGAAGAAATACAAATGGCTAAAAAGCACATGTAAAGATGCTCAACATCACTAACTAGTGGGGAAATGCAAGTCAAAACAACAATGAGATACCATCTTACACCCATTAGACTGGAGGCTATTGAAAAACAGAGGATTACAAGTGTCAGAGAGGATGTGGAGAAATAGGAGCCCTCATCTGCTGGTGGTGGGAATGTAGAATGGTACAGCCATTGTGGAGGACAGTTTGGTGGTTCCTTAGGAAGCTAATTCTAAATCTGCCATAAAATCCAGCAATTCCACTGCAGGGTATATAGCCAGAAGAACTGAAAGCAGGGACATGAACAAATATATGCACATCAATGTTCACTGTGGCATTATTCACTATTTCCAAAAGTTGAAAACAACCCAAATGTCCATCAACAGATGAATGGCTAAACAAATTTGGTACATATATACAATGGAATGTTACTCAGCTGTAAGAAGGAATACAGTATTAACACGTGGGATAACATGTATGAATCTTGAAGAACTTATGTTATATGAAGCAAACCAGGCACTGAAGGACAAATATTATATTACCTCACTGATGTGAATTAAGCAAATTCACAGAGCTGGAGTCTTACCATTTATTTAATTCTTCTTTGATTTCTTTTAGCAATGATTTTTTGAAAACAGGACCTTTATGTCCTCAGTTAAATTCATTCTTAAATGTTTTATTCTTTTAGTAACTATGATAAATCTATTTTTTTCTTATTTCCTCCTCATATTGCACATCAGTAGTGTTTTAATCTCGTATCCCGTCACTTGGCTAAACTCTTCTATTAGTTCTAGCAGTTTTGTGATGGATTTTTAAGGATTTTCTAGATATTGGCTCATATCATCAGTGAATAGTGAAAGTTTTACTTCTTCCTTTGTTGTTTGGGTAACTTTATTTAGCCTAATTGCTCTAGCTAAAACGTCAACACAATTTTGGATATCAGTGGTGACAGTGGGCAGGCATCCCTGTCTTGCTCCTTATCTCAGTGGGAAAGCTTTCAGTCTTTCACTATTGAGTGCAATGCTAACTGTGGGTTTTTCATATAAGCTTTCTTTCTTTCTTTCTCTCTTTCTCCCTTTCTTTCTCTGCCTTTCTCTCTTTCCTCCATTCCCCCTTTCCTTCCTCCCTCCCTTCCTTCCTCCCTCTCTCCTCTCTCCCTCCTTCCCTCCCTCTCTTCTTCCTTCCTATTCTGTCTTTATCTTTCATTCTTTCATTTAAACTTATTTCATTTGTTTTGATAAATATCGGTGACCTAATATGTGCCAAGAAATCTATCAGCATATAGAGATGCATGAGAAAGACAAGATCTCAGTTTTCATGGAATTTGTATTCTAGTGGAACCAGAAAGTAAACAATTAATGAAAGCTGTGGATAAGACAGTTATAATGATGAGTTCTATAGAGGAAATAAAAATGATGACCTAATCTAGAGAAAATCGATAAAATATAAGTCACTGTATTTTAGATACAATACACAGAGAATGCCTTTCTGAGTTCGAATTTAAGTGAGTTAATAAGAATCAGAATAAGCAAGGAATTTAAGATGGAGACAGAAGGCAAAGGAAACAATATTAGCAAAGATAATCCAGTTTGGGAAAAATAGGTGCAATCAAAGAACATGAACATGGCATTGTGTCTAAAACTTAGTGAGAGGAGGAGGGGGTAATACAGTATGATTATAGAGAGACAAGGGATAGATTAATATTTTTCTTGTAGGATATATTAGGCTATTTGACTTTTGTTTCAGAACTGTCGGAAACTATTGAAATGTCTTAAACAGGTAAGTGATGAGATTCCATTTGCATTTTAAGAAGTCCCACTTGTTTTGCTGAATGCTAAAGGTTAATGTGTTAATAAAGCAAAGCTAAGTTTATTGGACTTAGTGTTTTAAAGAAAAATACAACCTTGAAAGAGTCTTAGTTCTCAAAAGGGAAAAATTAGGACAAGCTTTTGCAGCATTTTAAAGCCTGTTCTGAGTAATCTAAATGCATTTTGTAAGAGAAGCTGGTTGTAACTGGTCAGATTTGGCAATATAGTAGATTTGGAAGGTGGGCAGAATGAATTAGGGGGCATCAGTGATCAAACAGGTGCTCTATGTTTAGATATGTGACTTATTAGTGTCAGTTTCCTGGAATTGATGACTAAAGTGGTAGCTGGCAAATGTACCTAAGTACCTCAGTTGTGGTTTGCGACAACTGTCAACCTGTTGGAACCAGCACACTTTCTCAGAACTTTCATATAATCAGAAGATTCAGGACAAAGAAAGAGAGAGGAATTGCTTTATTGAAATGTTCATATTCAATCTGAGATGTTAAGCAGTTTTTTCCATTCCCTTTGGCGTGACCTTGGGGCCACTCTGTGTAGTCTTTTTTTTTTTTTTTTTGAATATACTTTAAAATGAAAAACAAAAACTTAGCTTACATAAATGTTAAATAAAAAAAGGAAGGGATTCCCTTACACCCTGCTCCCTACCCCTCCCACATTTTCCCACATTAACAATATCCTTCATTAGTATGGTGCATTTGTTACAATTGATGAACACATTTTGGAGCATTGCCACTAAGCATGGATTATAGTTTACATTGTAGTTTAGAATCTCTCCTGCACAATTTTGTAAATTATAGCAAGATATATAAATGACCTGTATCTGTTATTGCAGTGTCATTAAGAACAATTCACAAGTCCTGAAAATGCTCCCATATTGCAACTATTTTTCCCTCTCCTTTCTCTCAGAACCTCAGGCAGCCACATCATTGATAAAAGTTTTTCCATTGCTAGAATCACAATAAGAATATAGTAGAATATCAGTAAGTCTACTCTAGTCCATCATTCATTCCCCAATCCTGAGGATTCTGGGATGGTGATGCCCACTCTGCCTCTAATTGAAGGTGAGTTTACATCCCATGGGGCAGATGGATGGGACTATCTTGCTTGCATTTGCAGAATCTCTCTGTTCCTTGGGATGGTCATGTCCATTATCATCTCCTTGTTAGTTGTCCCTGGTGAATCCAATGAACTGGAGACCAGGTGTTGCAACTCTGTTGAGATTCAGGACCCACCTGGCACATGGGTAGCCCAAAGATTTAAGTGTCTTGGACATATACTTATCAGCGCTAGTATTAATTATACGCTCAAATAGAAGGGGCAGAAGAGTTATGTGTAGGAAACCACAACTGAGTCCAACTCTGTCACACTGGGGAGCATCAATTCCAAAGTAGGGTTCACTGGCAGGGTGTCAAACTCCTGAGCTGTCAGCCCTACCTAGATTGTCTAGATGTCCAGACCCAATATTTGAGGCAATATTTACTGTGGCAATCAGTGGGATCCTGTTGAAATGTGCATAAATGTAACCTCTGGGATGACCTCCTGATTCACTTTGAAGTCTCTTAGCCATATAAACTCATTTGTCTTACCCTTTCCCCCTTTTGGTCAAGGTCTTTTTCCAGTTGCATTGCTAGTTGGTGCTTGGTAGTAATCCCTTGGTGCCAGAGAGGCTCATCCCTAAGAGTCTTGTCCCATGCTGGAGGGAAGGTAATACATTTATATGCTGTCTTTATATTAAAATAATGGAATATTTGCAGCAAATTGCTATATGATGCAATGTGGGAACACAAAGACTTTCAGGAAATGACTGCTTTATTGGTTACTCAGCATCCATATTACTTTAAATTGTTCAACAAAGCAGGGTGAGAATCCTGTCTTGACCAGTCCTTTGTGGAGACCAACAGCTTGGGTCAGGATCAGTGGATGGTGGATCTGCCTGTCCTCTTCATGCTGGAGATGAGGGACATTTGTGCTATGTGTTGAGTTTTTATATACCACAGGGGGAGGGGCCCCAGCAATGAGCAAAGAGCCTTCATCAAGTAACCCCTATACTATGGCAAGCAGATGGGGCTGACTGGTTGAAATTTAACATCCCCCAGGGTGCTTGCAGTTTCTTGCAAAATGGAAATAAACTCAACACCTGCACATGAGCAAGCAAAAATGGAAAAGAAGTGGTGTTGGTAGTTGAAGACTGGGAAATGATCATTGAGTGTGTCCATAACTTCCCCAGAAGAATAGCAAAAAGATACCTTGACACTCTGACAAAGACTCAGCCCAGACTCCATAAAGTGAAGTCTTTAACTTCATGTAAACACTAAGTCATACAATTGGAAACATTACATATTGGATTTTGGTAAAAACTTCTAGTTTTTAATGATTCTTGATGTGTCTCTAGTCTAGTATAGTCTTTTTTGTTCATCCTGCAGTTTCTATATTTGAACTATGCTTTCTTTGCTGGGAAGCCCTCTTCTTTCTTGTGCCCTTGTTAATAACTGCAGAAAGTCATTAGTCTTTGCTTGTACAACTCAAAGGATTGCCTTTAAGTGCAGTCTATTCTATTGATTTCTTTGGAAAGATTTGCTTTCCTCAGAAATGCTCTGCAAAAATGCTATACCACTCCCCTTCTTTTATGTTATCTTCAGTGTCAACTTTTGTCTAGCTGACAATTATTACTGTAATGTAAAGATTCAGTCCTGTTTCCACTTCTAACTATATCCTTATTACCATAATTAGTTTGGTGATCATGGGTACAGTGATATCATCTGTCTAAAATCACGTTAGATAAAAATATCAGTTGTTGCTTCAGTCAGAGCTGTAAACAAATCCTCTTACTGGCTACACTTAGTTATTTTCTGAGCAATACCAATGAATATTTCTCTAATATTTCTCCATCTCAGCTCTTTCCTAGTTAATAACATATTGTCCCATATATGCTAGACTATGAAGCCCTTTAAAAAAAAAACAACTGTATAGATAAAAGTAAATATTAGTCAATGGAAATATTTAATATAGCATTTTAGTATAAAAATAAAACATACTTGTGACAAATTTAAGCAATAAAGACTGTTTCTAGTAAAAATTTAATCCCAGACCCTTACTCTGCCATCTCACACTTTTACTTCAGAGCTAACTGCTTTTTAGCCTTTTTAAAAAACATATTCTTTCAGATAATTTTCTCTAAAAATCCTAATACATACACTTATTTGTATATCTTTTGTTATTTTTATAAAATAAGACCATTCTATGCCTATTTTTAATGAAGCTTGATTTGACTTTTGTATTTTGTAATAAATTGTGTACTAGATTCTTTTAGACAGCATGGGCCCACTCCAAATTTCAGTGATACGGCTCATTCTTGTAAGCTTTGCCTGTAGGTGGGGAAGGCTTGAAAAAGAAGAGAGGGAAAAGGAAGGCAGAGGTACCATGCCAGGAAAAATGGATGCAAATATGGGGCCACAGGTTGAAAAATATGGAAAGTCATCCTAATGTCATTAATGGAGTACTGAGTTCCTGGAAAAATTGAATCATAAAACTCTGATATGATAGAGTGAAGCTGAGTTAAAAATCATATAGCTCAGTACCTTTTGAGAGCCTTGAGACCTATAGCGATGAAATGAGTTACCTAAATTCATATAGTTAATTAGTGTCAAAGTCAGGATTAGAATTCGGATCTCCTGACTCCAGATTTAGTACACTTTTGATATTACCAAAGTCATACGTTCAAGCTAATAAAAGGACAAGCAAACATATTGTATTAATTAAATAAAATGTTAATAATTCACTTAAAAACAGTATGAAATCATTGACTAAGAATAGGAATATATTAGTTAATATGAGGACTGAGGAAAGAGACAAGAGACTAATGAGGAACTTGGAGGGACTCTCAAATTAGTTTTTCTATAAGAGATGATGAAGTAGGAAAATTAAGTGAGAGAATTTAAACATATTGAATTTAAGGAGTGAAGCAAAGAGAATATGCTCTTCGTTTAAAGTAAAATTCCCAACAGAAAATGGAAAGATCAGATAAAGGCAACAGCTATACCCTGAACTGCTGATAATGAAATCTTGCCTTTGGGGAGGAAGTTTTGTTGAGAGGTACTACCTAACAGGAACTTTACATATACTCTCTCATTTCAACCTTAAAACAACCCTTAAGGAAAGGATTTTTTTTGTCATTTCTGTCCCCCGCCTCCCTTCAATTGTCTGCTCTCTGTCCATTTGTGTGTGTTCTTCTGTGACCACCTCTGTCCTTATCAGCGGCATGGGAATCTGTGTTTCTTTCTGTTGCTGCATCATGTTGTGTCCGCTCTTGGTGTGGGCAGCACCATTCCTGGGCAGGCTGCATTTTCTTTCATGCTGGGCGGCTCTCCTTACAGGGCGCACTCCTTGTGCATGGGGCTCCCCTATGCAGGGGACACCCTTGTGCGTGGCAGGGTACTCCTTGTGCACATCAGCACTGTGCAAGGGCCAGCTCTACACAGGTCAAGGAGGACCGGGATTTGAACTGCTGACCTCCCATGTGGTAGGCGGATGCCCTATCCATTGGGCCAAGTCTGCTTCCAAGGAAAGGATTTAAATAACCTTTTTATTGATAAGATAGGAAACAAATAATTGAAAATTACTCTACAAAAGTCACTCTGATGGGCAGTGATAGAATAGGGTTTGGACTCATATTTCTGTCTATCTCCAAAGTCTTGTCATTTTACTATGGCACATATTGCCTTTATTAATCACTAAGGTGAAAATTACCTCTGTGTTAGATCTAGAATTCCTGGATAATTGGAGGTGTGGGAGATAAATTTTAGTATTTCTGATCTATTCTTGATAATTTAGAAAGCATTGTTAAATTCAACCACAAGGAAGGTAAGATTAAGGAAAATAAACATTGGATATTTTTTATCTGAATTTTAAAATTATGAACTTCCTTCCATTTACGTATTCTGCTTTTCACTGCTTATAATTCTGTTTGGTTGGAGCTGGAAGAAATTTTAGAGAATAAAGACACTTTAATATCCTAGGCTGGAAACATGTTCCCTGTCTCTTAAGATTCAACTTGCAGGTCAGGTTTTTCCTTCATGTTCTCTGATTTTCCAGATTGGCCCCAATATAGATTCTTAGAGTTAATGTGGAATAGGAATAAACGCTATCACAGAACTTCTCTATGTTTCCAAAACCTTGCTAATGTTTTATACTACATATGGAGGTGCTTTGCAGTTAGATAGGCCTTATTTGATTCTACCATTTGATAATTTGAGCTACATATCCCTAGATCTGCAGCTAGCTGTTTATTTGCAAGAGCAAGTCTTTTTGAGAGTGAAGAAGAAAAAAATTTTGAAAAGCAAAAAGTTCAGGGCTGAAAAAGACATAAAGTTTATAAGTAAAGATTAGATTGAAGTGAGACTAGAAGAAGAGTTGGCTCCCTCTACCCTGGTGGATGTACTTAATATTGTTGTTCAACCTGGATGCTCAGAGTATCCAAGGAAGCCTGAGGGATCAGGCCTGCCCAGACCATATGGAAAGAGCATTAAAGACATCACAAAGGCTCCCCAACCTCTTCCCTGGGAAGCACTTTCAGTGACTAATGCCAAGAAACCATACGGGAAGGCAGGGCCAACTATTTGAGTGATAATTTATCACCCATATTGAGAGCCTTCTTTCTTCCTTCTTGCTGCTCAGAGACAGCTGCCCACATACAGCCTGAATTATGCAAAAGTGACTCCTCTTGTGTCTCTGGACTTTGCTGCTTCTGTTGCAAGTACAAAGAGGCCATCTCCCTTTTTAGTGATACAGGACACTTAACCTCTCCTTACATATGCACACACACATACATGCACATACACATACACACACACAAGCAATGGCATTCCCCAAATACAGAATTAATATGAAATAAAAGCTTCATAGCACCAGTATTATGGAGGATACAATCTAACCAATTTGAGGTGACTACCCCTACTGAGCAAAACTAGACGTGAATTTTGCCATCTCAATAAAATATCCCCCAAGAGTTTACTTTAGGGCTTCTGAGTCCTCATTGGCTATTTAACCTCTTCATAAACTCATAACAAGACAGTGTAAATATGTGCATGTAGAACTATCACAGAAAGATTCCAGTGACCATGCAGAACTTTGCAGTATAGTCAAATGGACCTTTCTTTTATACCCTAATTAGAATATAGAATAAACGTTTCTTGAATATAGAAGACAAGCTTGTTAGGAAACAAAAGGAAAAGTGACAAAACAAGGAAGAGGCCTGCAGAATCGTTTTGAAGAGATGCATTGTCTTTCTCCATCAGTGGCAATTACATGGACTATTAATGTGCGTTTGCACTTGGTAATGATCAGTGTGTTCACATGGTTGATCGGAATCATTCTGCCAGCTATGGAGCAATGATGATGAATTATTACTCTCAGGACAACCAGTTAGGAATGTCTATATCACATGGCAAAGGGGAAAATATGACATAGGCTTGAATCCTGACTACAATCTAGATAGAAAGAGGACATGTTGCACTTTAGACAGTAGAATAAGGCATGTATTCTAATTCAGTGAGGAAATGATAAAGGAAACTTAATTCTATGTACTCTTGTCTAACTACCTTCCCTCGCCCTCTTAAACTGAGACTTTAGGCAAATCATGTAACCTCTTATTTTTGGCTAGGTAATGCCTTTGTACCCCTAAAACATTGATCTCAGGTTAAATGGAGATAAAAGTTAGGAAAGCAGCTTAAAATAAATATGCAAAAGAAAGGAAATGTTAATATTTACCTGATGACTGGAACCATGAATGGGCATCACCCTTGTACAATCTCTTTTTAAATGATTTACCAAATCCTGTCACCTCTGGACACTCATAATTTCTGTTAGTCCACCTGGCTACTCTGTTTCCTACACTTTTTCCATGGTAATTTTTATTCCTTCTTGGATATCCATTTGGATGCCAATTCCTTCTATAAGGATTCCCTGAACCCTACTTATTAAATAGGTACTCCTATATACTGTAAGATCACCTCATAACTGTCAATCAAAGCATTAATCACAACTGTTTATCATATTTTCTGCTAGAATCTGAGCTCCAGGGAAACATAGACTAAAGCTCCAAGTCTCTCTTCTTCACTATGCCATCCTGATACTTGGCCCACAGTACCAAGTAACTAGGCACTTAGTTACTAAGTAAATTAGTAACTAGATCTTGAGTGAATAAATGACTGAATGGCATTTGTTCCGAAATTAAAATTTAGAGAATTTGGAAGATTAAAAATGACAATTAAGAGAGAACCAGCAAGATGGTTATGGATTAAGGAGCTCCTAGAGTCAGCTTCTGTTATAGGGCAGTTAGCAAACACCCAGAGCTCTCTGGAGCTGGCTGAAGCACCTGTTTGAGGTCTCCAGGAGACCAGAAGAGCATCTTGCAACATACTGGAAGGAATGAAAGAAGGAGGAGACTGCCCATCTGCAGAGAAGACTCATAAGCAGAGCACTTCACGACCAGAAGTAGGTGTCCATCCTCCACTGGAGGCACCAGCCACCTTGGGAGCTGTTCTGTGGCTGGAATTGAAAGCTCCACTTCCCCAAAACGGAAGAGAAAAAGATGTTTAGGCACCAATTTCAGCTACTGATGAGTAAATTGAGCAGGCTACAGTATAATCCTGAGAACAGCTAAAGTTTGAGCCTGTCCAAGTCAGAAAGAGGCCGGGAGCCACCATCTTAACTCCACGCCTGGCACAAGGGGAAGCAGAGTGGACTGAAAATCCCAGTGCTGGTGGGGACTGGCTTCTTTCCATCCAGGTCAGATTGCAGTCTAGCTAGGCCCCAGTACCACCTCCAGCAGGGAGGAAGCTGAGGGGACCTGTGTCAGCCTTTCTGGGAAATTACCGACCAAGTCATGGAGGCCGGTGATTATCCTACTCCAGCTGCATGAGCCACCGCAGGAACTATTCTGTGGCTGGAATTGGAAGCTCCAATTCCCAGAAACAAGGGAGGAGGAGATGTTGGCTGCTGATTTTGGCTAAGATATAACTCTGGAAACAAATGGGATGTGAACCAGTCCAAGTCAGAAAGAGGCCAGCAGCCACCATTTTGACTCCACCCCCAGCCTGAGGGGAAGCTGGACTGACTGAAACTCTCAGTGTTGGCAGAAACCAGTTTCTTTCATGCAGATTAGTCTGCAACCCTAGCCTAGGCTTCAGCCCCACTTCTGGCAGGGAGGATGCTGAGGAGCCCTGCACCAGTCTATACAGGTAACTGCAGTTATCTTTGGCTGGCATAGACTGAAAATCAGAAGACTACCAGGGCAACCATGGTCATCTTGGACCTGCACTGCATAGACTGCTGCCCATACCTGCAGCTCCATCCTGCCCTAGGCATGGGAGAAAGGGATGTGTAGCTTCATCAGTCTCTGTGGGCAACCACAGTCTAGGCCTGCACTGGGATTATTCCACACAGCTGGACTCTGTCCCTATCCCTAGCAAAGGAGAAAGTTGGAAGAAGCTTCATTGGTGCCTGGCACGATGAGCGCAGTTGGAGCCTCCACAGCTTACAGCACCAACTACATGCTTGGCTCCTACTGCACAATCAGCAAGGGAAAAGGATAGAAAGCCCTAAACTAAAGAGAAAAACTGTACCCAGAAAAAATACTCTAGTAAACCAGGTGCCAAGACACCAACAAAAAATTACAATCCATACCAAGAAACAGGAAGCTCTGGCCCAGTTAAAGGAACAAGACAAGCCTTCAGATGACATAAAGGAGTTGAGACAACTAATCACAGATGTTCAAACAAATATCCTTAATAAATTCAAGGAGATGTCTAAAGAGATTAAGGATATTAAGAAGACATTGTATGAGCACAAAGAAGAATTTGAAAGCATACATAGAAAAATAGCAGATCTTATGGGAATGAAAGGTGCAATCAATGAAATTAAAAAAACATTGGAATTATATAATAGCAGATTTGAGGAGGCAGGAGAAAGTTTTCGTGAGCTTGAAGAAATGGCCTCTGAAAGTGAACATACAAAAGAACAGATGAAGAAAATAATGGAAAAACTTGAACAAGGTCTCAGGGAACTAAATGACAGCAAAAGGTATGCAAACATATGTGCTATGGGTATCCCAGAAGGAGAAGTGAAAAGGGGCAGAAGGAATATTTGAAAAAATAATGGTAGAAAATTTCTCAACCCTATTGAAGAACATAGATATCCCTGTCCAAGAAGCACAACATACTCCCATCCAAAAATATCCAAATAGACCAACTCCAAGACACATAGTCATCAGAATACCAATTCCAAAGACAAAGAAAGAATTCTGAGAGGAGCAAGAGAAGAGCAATGCATAACATATAAGGGATATCCAATAAGTTTAAGTGTTGATTTCTTACCAGAAACCATGGAGGCAAGAAGACAGTGCTCTGATATATTTAAGATACTACAAGAGAAAAACTTCCAGCCAAGAATCTTATATCCAGTAGGACTATCTTTCAAAAATGAGGGTGAAATTAGAATATTCACAGATAAACAGAAACTGAGAAAATTTCTAAGCAAAAGACCAGATTTTCAGGAAATACTAGAGTAAGCTAGAGCCTGAGAAGAAAAGAAAGGAGAGAGCGACCTGGAAGGGAGTCTAGGAATGAAGATTATATCAATAAAAATAATTGAAAGTGTCAAAAGAGTTGAAAATAAAATATGACAGATAAAATTTGAATAGTCAGGAATAAACTTAACCAATGATGTAAAGCACCTGTATTCAGAAAACTGCAACTCAATGTTAAAACAAATGAAAAAAGCCCTAAATAACTGGAAGAACATTCCATGCTCATGGACTGGAAGACTAAATATCATTTAAGATGTTAATTCTACTCAAATTGATACACAGATTTAATGCAATCCCAATAAAAATTCCATCGGTATTAAAGAAAAAATTGAAAATGCAATCACTAAATTAATTTGGAAGGGTAAGGAGTCCTGAATAGCCAGAAACATCATAAAAAGGAAAAGTGATCCCTCATCTCCAGACTTTAAATCATAATACCTACCTATAGTGCTAAAAACA
Source organism: Dasypus novemcinctus (assembly GCF_030445035.2). Classification (NCBI taxonomy): domain Eukaryota; kingdom Metazoa; phylum Chordata; class Mammalia; order Cingulata; family Dasypodidae; genus Dasypus; species Dasypus novemcinctus. The sequence continues at coordinate 75,195,224 of NC_080678.1, read as the reverse complement.
GCATAGTACTGGTCTAAAGACAGACACAGTAGACCAGTGGAACCAAACCTATGGTTCGGAAACAGACCCTTACAGGTATGGTCAAGTGATTTTTGACTAGTCTGTCAAATTCACACAGCTTGGGCAGAACAATCCATTCAATAAATGATGCTGAAATAATTGGATCTCCATAGCTGAAAGAAGGAAAGAGGACTCCTCTCTCATACCTTATCCAAAAATTCACTGAAAATGGATCACAAAACTAAAAATAAGAACCATAAAACTTCTAGAAGAAATTTTTGGAGAGTATCTTCAAGACCTGGTGGTAGGTGGTGGATTCTTAAAGGAGATAAGAGGAGAACTGAGTGGACTACTGATGTTTAATATATGTCGAAGTTTTATTTTATTTTATTATTTTTATATTTTCTCTGTGCATGGATTATAGTTTACTCTGTCCCACATAATTTTGTAAGTTACAACAAAATATATAATGGTCCATATCCATCATTGTAAAGTCATTTAGAAAAATTCCAATGTCCCAAAAATGGCCCCATATTACCCCGTTTTTCCCTCTCCCTCCTCTCATAACCTCTAGTGGCCACTGACTCCACATCAATGATAAAGTTCCATTGCTAAAATAACCGTAAATCTATGGTAGAATAACTGTAAATCTATTCTATTAGTTCATTCATTCCCCAACCCTGAGGATGCTGGGATGGTGATACCCACTCCACCTCTAACTGAAAGGAATCTTAGATCTATGGGGCTGATGGATAGCACTAACTTGCTTGCAGTTGCAGACTCTCTCTTTTCCTTGGGATGGTGATTGCCATCCTTGTTAGTTGCCATCCTTGTTAGTTGTCCTCAGTTAGTCCAATGTATGTCGAAGTTTTAATTAGGTTTTTGTAAAAGTGTGGAAATGTTTAGAGTAGATGGTAACACACAGTAACAGCTAGTTTATAAATGGGTTGTGACTGAAAATGGTAGTCTAGTTATGTAAATGCCAATTGACAGAGTGCTAGAGAATAATATAGGAACTGGATAGCATAGCAAACCAAGAGGTGGATGAGAATTGTGGTTGATGGTACAGATGCAAGAGTGTCCTTTGTTAGGTAGAGCAAAGGTGTATCACTACTACAGGGTGTTGGGAATGTGGAGAAGCATGGGAAAAATACAGCTTGAGTGACCTATACCTATGGACTGTGGTTAGTAGTAATAATATAATATTCTTGCATCCATGCAAAAGATGTACTGTGTTGATAATGAGACAGTATGGAAAATGTGAGCCAAATGTACACTATGGACATGGTAACAATCAGATGATATTATCTTATCTGTAGCAAGTGTTCCACTTCAGTGTGATGGAGGGGTGTTGTTTGGGAATTCTGCACATGTGCATGATTGTTTTATAAGTTTACAACTTCTGTCATAAAAAATATATTTAAAATAATAATAGGGTGGGTTGGAGGGAAAAACACACCAAATGTAAGATAAGGACTATGATTAGTAGTAAGATTTTGACAATATTCTTTCATAATTTGTAACAAATATCTCATGACAATGCAAGGTGTTGGTGGAGGGTTGATGGGGACTCTTTTATGATATTATGTATGCTTGCTTTGTAAGTTTACAAATTTTACTATACACTTAATTGTTTATGTTCATATATAAATGATATAAAGATAATAGGATTAGTTGGGGGAAAATACTTTGTTTAGTAGTAATATTTTGACAAAGCTTTTTAATCATTAGTTGAAAAGGTTTAAGAACAATGCAAGTTACTGGTGGTATGGTGAGTTATGAGAGTCCTATATGATGTTATATAAATTTGTTTTGTAAGTTCACAACTATTATTATACACTTATTGTTTATGTATGTTTACCTATGAATGATGTATTTCAAGAAATTTTAAAAATTGATAAAAAAGATAAGAGTAAAGATTTTAATCAAGAATTGATTCAAATATTTTATTTTTGCCTGAGGAAATGAACTTTAACCTGTGTTCTTAGGTTGAATCTGACTCTTTTGACAATCAAAAATCATAGCAATGTAAGTAATGTAATACCTACTGATTTGTAATCTTACAAGACCTCACATTGCTTGCAAAATTCTATAAAATATATATGAAAGTTGATATATATCACAAAGAAATGTTTCTACTTGATTAAATTGGTGCTTCTCATGTTTTACAGAGCAATCTAACATAATGGTTAAGAATATAGTTCCAAATACTTGGAGTTCAAATTTTGGTCCTACCATTTCATAGCTGTGTGACCATAATTAATCAGTTTGCCAAACCTCTCTGGAAATATTTCTTCATTTGCAAAATGGGAGTAATTATTGCAATGAAGATTAAAAGTGCTAATACATGAAGACATATATATCAGTGCTGTTAATTGTGTTCACAATGTTGTGTTACCATCAGCACTTTCCATTACTAAAACATTTCCATTACTTCAAATAGGAACCCCGTATATTTTAAGCCTGACTTCCCATTCCCTATCCCAATCCCATTTCTTGGAAACTTGTTTTCTAGGTTCTAATTCTCTGCATTTACTTATTCCAATCATTTTATATCAAGGAAATCATTCAATATTTTTCCCTTTGTATCTGCATTATTTCACTCAACATTATGTCTTCAAGGTTCATCCATGTTGTTGCATGTATCAGAACTTCATTCATTTTAATGGCTGAATAATATTCCACTATACATATATATGCCCTTTTATGTATCCAGTTATCCATTGATAGTCTCTTGGGTTGCTTCTGTTTTTTGGCAATTGTGAATAATACTGCTCTGAACATTGGTATCCAAATGTCTCAAGCTCATGCCTTCAATTCTTTTAGGTATATACTAATAATGAGTTTGCTCTTTCTGAGCAACCACCAGACTGTCTTCCACAGTGGTTGCACAAATTTATATTGCCACCAGCAATGGATGACTGTTCCTACTTCTCCATATCCTCTCTCACACTTGTCATTTACTGGGTTTTTTGTTTGTTTGTTTTAAATAGCAGCCATTCTAATGGGTATGAAATGGTATCTCATTGTGGTTTTGATTTGTACCTCTCCGATGGCTAATGAGGCTGTGCATGTTTTCATGTGCTTTCTGGCCATATGTATATCTTCTTTGGGGAGATATCTATTCAATTCATTTGCCTGTTTTTTAATTGGATTATATTTCTTTTTGTTGTTAAGGTAAAGGATTTCTTTATATATTTTGTATATTAAACCTCTCCTAATGCCTGTCTTTGTTATCAAAGAAAATTCCCTTCATCTTTATCTTGATATGTTTAATACTTTTAATTATCCCTTACTTTTAAACTTTCCAATATTTGTAGTCATTAGGTTTCTGAATTTTCTCCCAATCTCTATTTTTAAAACTTTGTTTATTTTGATTGCAAAATAAGGTTAAAAAGAGCATCTGTTCCATTCATTTTGTAGTACTATAGCGCATCTGGTAACCCAGTAGGCTATCTATTTGGTTCTTACAGAGATCTGTAGGTACAATAAAGACTATTATTTGTCTTGCCTGACTGATATATATTCAAAAACCCAAAGATGAAAACACATATGAATAATGCAGTGATTAAGGTTAGGATATTTATGTTTTATAAACAGAAAAGTCAAGTGTGGTAATTTCAAACAGGCCGCTTGCACAACTCAATGTGGATATCAGAATTGCTGATTTGCATTTCTTGATTTTGGTACTTCATTTGAAATGTTAATGATTCGTTTCCATAGGCCTTTACTTTTAGAATCCTGGAGTTCTCTAGGAGAACAGGAAAGGGGTAATTATAACCCAGAAGTTCCTACTAAGCAACCTTGAAGGCAAAAACATGCAAACATATAAGTTACCAGAAAAAGAGAAATGCAAGTTATATAATAATCCGTTTGTCAATAATTAGGGTGTAGAGATGTATGTGATCTAAATGATAAAATAGCCGTAGATAGCACTGATGCCCTATTCTCCACTTCTCCATCTAGGAGAAGTGGAGAATAGGGCATCAGTGCCTTAGCATTTTTAGCCCCAAGTTAAGGGACTAAAAAGTTGACACAAAAGTTAAGGAACTAAAAAGTTGAAACAAAAGGTGAGTGTACTTTGTATTTTGGAATTGAAATGAGCTGTGATTAAGTGATGGGAAGAAACTGCCATCTTTTCAAGATCTCCTTGTAGTTCTTATTTCTTTCTGTTTGTAAGGGGTTAGTTCTTTGGCAATGATCAATACTTTTCATATATACTCTAACAAGATCCTTTATCTAAATTATTAGTGACCTTATGACATGTTATTAGAATTTGGTTCTTGGTTCTATTGTTTCTAGTAAAATATAAACACCTCATGAGGAGAATCATTATTTATCTTCCTCATAAGTGTATTTCTAGATCCCAGTGACAGTATTTCTCACTTAATGCTTGTTTCATGGTCATTTAAAATACACAGGTTCTATGGTCATGGCAGATGGAGTTCAGTGCCATGTCAGTTGGCCCTACTTTGGAGCTTGTGTGTCTGTGTGATGGAGCTGGACTCAGATGTGATCTTTGTTCACAATCCTCTCCTGTTACTTTTACCAGACCTGTGGTTGGCACTGGGGTTTAGTGTATACTCAGGGGACCTGAATATCTGGACTGTCCATGTGACAGCCAGGCCCTGCGCCTCAACAGACTAGCAACTCCTACACTCTGGTTTATTGGACTCACCCCACTCAGCTAACATGGCAATGAAGAAGGTCAACCAACCACACCAGAGAGCCAAGAGTGCCTACAACTGAAAGCAGGAGAATTGCATCCATCATCCATGTGGAATCTAAGCCCCCTCTTGACATAGATGTGGAGTGGTCACAACCATTCCAGGGTCCACAGGATGGAGGACTAGCATATGGATAAGAGTGTACTTACTGTTATTCTATTCATGAACTATTGTGATTAGTAATCTAAGAAACTGTAGCATTGATTTGGAGAAATTGGCCATGGTAGCTGCTGAGGGTAGGGAGTGGGAAGAAGAGATGTGATATGGGGGTATTTTCAGGACTTGGAGCTGTCCTGGGTTGTACTGCAGGGACAGTTACTAGACATTGTATGTCCTCCTATGGCCCACTGGTTGGACTGGGGGAGAGTGTAAACTCTAATGTGGACCATTGACCATGTGATGCAGTAGTGCTCAGAGATGTATTCACCAAGTGCAATGAATGTCCGATGATGATGGAGGAGGTTGTTGTTATGGGAGGAGTGGGGTGAGTGGGGTGGGGGTATATGGGGACCTCATATTTTTTGAACGTAACATTTTAAAAAAAGACAAAAAAATAAAATTTAAACAATAAAATAAACTAATAAATTAAAAGAAAAAAGTAAAATAAGTATTTTTGCAAAAATGTATATTTATAATTGAAAAATTGGAAATGACAGGAAAGTAAGAAGAAGGAAATCAGTTGTCCTATCACCAGAGATAGGTTCCAAGAGACTCACTATATATTCTTACTACTTTTTCTATGCAGATACATGCAATCACATATTCATTTCTTTTTGTCAGTATTCCAAAATAGGATCAGATTATACCTCTTGTCCTCCAATCTATTTTTTCCCCATTTGCACACCCCCACCCCAGTGTCATTTATGTTACTTTGTAACCTATCCATTTCTCACTATTTTAATTTTATATTTCATATGTAACATGAAGGTAATCCATTTTGGGCTGTTTATACAAATGTTTCTGGCTCATGATAGGATAAAAATTCAGATTTGCAATAATTTCAAACCTGCCAATCATGGCGGAAAATATGGATTTCTCATAAACATTTTTGGATTAAATTGTCTATAAAATAATAGCTCAGCATTATGAAAGAATTCCTTTCACACTCATATTGGATTGTGGCATCTTGTCAGCCCAGATCCCTCCCTTCAGACTTCAGTTATTCAGTACTCATGACCTACCTGCCTTTTCCCCACCCCCAAGTCCAGGAAAGCAGGGTGTTGGACATTTAGCTTCTTTAGCTTTTCATCCCCAGTTAAAGTCATAAAATGTAGCTATAGAAGGTGAGCCTGCCTCACATATTAGAATTGGAATAAAACATGATTAGTGATAAAACTGTAATTTCAAACATTTAGCTTATATTTTTCCCTTAAGCTCTATGAACTGGAAAATATTAAAAAAATATGAAACAACCATAGCTACCATGACAATTTGGAAAAAATACAGTTTTTTATAACACTATTTGATTTGAAAAATGGAAATAAATTTATCTCAAAAAAGAAACTATTGATCATAAATTTGGAAGAAAGAGCTTACTGAAATAAATAATAATAAACCCACTGTATTAAAAATTTCAAGAATCAAAGCATTACTCCCTGAACTTTGTATCATTGTTTTAAGTTTTAGACAATTCCAAACTGAAATAAATACTGTGTGATTTAATAAATGTGATAAGTTGCTGATCCTTTGAAATCTAGGGGCTATAACACTTACCTAAAAGATCAATTTATTGCCTGCCATCTTAGAAATCTGGAGGGAGTATTAAGTATCCTGGGTATATCCAATCATGGGTCACCACTACTTAAAATTTTTGTTGCATTTGGAATACTATATATTCACATCTTATTTATCACAAAAGTCTATCATTGCACTCAAGAAAATGGTATTTTGAGAACGGTATGAAGCAAATATTGGCAATGAAACCAATAATGCCTTCACACAACAAAGATGTTGATATCATTTATTAAGTAATTACTGCATTCCATTCACAGAAAGGTAGATTAGCACAATATGCAAACTATGGCACATAAGTCAATCCTTCCTCTTAATAAATTTTGGATAAATACTTGTCTTTTGTATCTGCAGTGTGATTTTTTAATGTACACTGGTTGAATTGTCAGAGTGTTGTGAAGATGGGAGGACAATTTCAGAAAACATTGTAACGAGTGTTTCCAGTTTTAGATCTTCTGAACGGGTGACATTTTCTCTAAAAAAAAAAAAAAAAAAAAGAAATTATGCATCCTTATTCAATCCCACAAAAGTATATTGAATAGAAAATACTACCAGTGTTTAGATAATTACAGCCACTTCAAATGTAGTTTAGATGTGTCTAAGTTTATCATCATACATATACAGTATAGGCTTCCTAAGGATTCATATGCTTGTTATATATTTGTAATTTATTTTGGTATTGGATTTGCCTAATTCTATCATACTTCTCTAGAGAAAAATAAAGCATATTAAGAAGTCATACTAGATTATTAAGAAAAATTTAGTTCTGAATTCACTGACTTTGAGCATCTCTGTGCTTCATTTTCATCATTCATCTATTTTTACATCCATAACTTTTCCTAAATTGTAGCAATTAAGGGAAGATACATGAAGATACATAACTCTGTTTTGTTATCTTCTCCATGTTGGGTTTGTTTTCTTTATTGATTTATTTCTGATTTAACTAAATATTTGATCAATCTATGCAAAATTGTCTACAGAAAATACTATAAGTTTACTGAAAATAAGTTGACTATTCCTTGCAGGTATTATAGTGGTCAATGAAGACATGAGCTGAATACCTTTATAATATAATTTTTAATACACACATACTTTAATACAACTATTTTTAAAAGATTTATTTGTTTATCCCCTCCCATCTCCTCTGCTTGCACTTGCTGTCTGCTCTCTGTGTCCATTTGCTGCACATTCTTCTGTGTCTGCTTGTCTTCTCTTTTTTTTTGTAAAGATTATTTATTTATTTCTCTCCCCTTCTCCCACCCTGGTTGTCTGTTCTCTGTGTCTATTTGCTGCGTGTTCTTCTTTGTCCACTTCTGTTGTCAGCAGCGCAGGAATCTGTGTTTCTTTTTGTTGCGTCATCTTGTTGTGTCAGCTCTCTGTGTGGGCGGTGCCATTCTTAGGCAGCCTACACTTTCTTTCGCACTGGGCAGCTCTCCTTATGGGGTGTACTCCTTGCACGTGGGGCTCCCCTACACGGGGGACACCCCTGCATGGCAGGGCACTCCTTGCGCACATCAGCACTGCGCGTGGGCCAGCTCCACATGGGTCAAGGAGGCCCGGGTTTTGAATCGCGGATCTCCCTTGTGGTAGATGGACACCCTAACCACTGGGCCAAGTCCACTTCCCTGTCTTCTCTTCTTGTTTTCTATTTAGGAGGCAGTGAAACTGATCCTGGGACCTTCCAATGTGGGAGAGAGGCACTCAATTGCCTGAGCCACCTCAGCTCCCTGGTTTGTTGTATCTCTCACTGTCTCTCCTCCCTGTCTCTTTTTGTTGTGTTATCTTGTTACGCCAACTCTCCACAACATGTGGGCCAGCCAGCTCTCTGTGCTGCACAGGCCAGCTTGCTTGTCACCAGGAGGCCCCGGGAATCAAACCCGGAACCCTCCCTATGGGGAGCCCCGTTACTTGAGCCACATCTGCTTCCAAATACCACAAATCAAGAATATTAAATAAGAAGAATGAAATACAGCAGCTGCACAGTTTGACAATTGTGTATTTGTTATTTATTGGTATGTAACAAATTACCCCCACACCTAAAACAACATTTATTATCTTATTGTTTCTGTGGGAATGGAATCTAGGCATAGCTTAGCTGAGGATCTATTATAAGACCCCAATCTCAGCTGGGGCTGCAGTGTATTTGAAGGGTGGTTTAGGGAAGGATCTTCTTCCAAAGTCATTCATATGATGGATGGCACAGTTCAGTTTCTCACATGATGGTAGACTGAAATCTTAAGTTCCTCACTGGCTTTTGGACAGAGTCCACATTTGGTTCCTTGTCATGTGGACATCTATGAAAACCAGCTCACAACAGGGCAGATGCCTTCATTAGAGCAAACAAGTGAGAAGTGAGAGAGTTTCATGTGAGGAAAACAAATCTTTCTTTTATAACCTAATCTTGGAAATGATGTCTCTCACTTTTGCTGTATTGTATTTATGAGAAACAGATCACTAGATCTAGCTCACTTCAGATGAAGGGGATTGCAAATGATTGTAAACATCAGGAGGTGGGGACTATTGGAGGACATTTTAGAAGCTAATTACCATAAATGGCCAAAAGATAGGGTGAGCCTCATGAATTTTGACCAGTTTCAGCAACATGCGTCACTATTCAGGGATTTCCCATTCATTTCAGATAGATCAGTATCAATTAAATACTCTTCATATAATTTTATAAATATTTCATCTGTTATTTGATCAAAGAAACTAGAGATCAGACTTTTTATATGAGGGGTGCACAAGTGTGAAAGTTACCAACTTTATACGTGTACCTTTAGTTCTGTAATACTTGGTTTGTGTGTGTGTGTTTAACTATGTCAGGGGCATAGGGAAAGGAAAGCCTATTTTTTAGTAAGGGGAGATGGATTCTTATTGAAGAACCATACTTTATTTATAAAGAAATGTTTATTTCATTACATTATTAGTTTGGTTTGCTAGACTGTTGAAATCATGTGTCATAAAATGAGTTGACTTTAGCAATGAGAATTTATTAGCTTACAAGCTTATAACTTTGAGGCCATGAGAATGTCCAAATCAAGGATCATCTAGGCAATGCTTTCTTCCTGAAGACTGGCTGCCAGAAATACTTGGGTCCTCTGTCTCATGGCAAAGCACATGATGGCATCTTCTGGTATATCCATTATCTTCTGGGTTTCATTAATTTCATTTTCTTGACTCCCTGGCTTTCTCTTTTTCTCCTCTGTATTCATCCCTTTTATAAAGGACTCCAGTAAAATGATTATTCTCTGCCCTGAGACATGCCTTACCAAAGTAACCTCAGCAAAAGGTTTTCCAATAGGTTAACAATGACAGGAATGAATTGGCTTAAAGTACATGATTTTCTGGGGTACATGTAGTTCTAAGCTACCTCAACTATTTATTGTCTAAACATTTTAAGGTGTGAAATACAGAAAAGTGCAGAATCAGAAATGTACAGCTTGATGACATTTTACAAAGTGAAAGTATCCATGTAACCACTCTCAGCTGAAGAAACTATATTCTCAGTGTCTTAGAAGCACTCTTTGTATAACACTCAGGCATTATTAATCTCCTGTAAAGCAACAATTACCCTGGATTTTACCACCATAAATTAGTTTTACCTGTTATTTTTTTAACTTATGTAACTGAAATCAAGTATGTACACTTTTACAATACACTTCTTTTCCTCAAAAACGTGAGATTAAATTGTGACATTTTGTTTAACAGTGATTCATTCATTTTTATTGCTGGAAAATATTCTATTTTAAGTTTTTGATAATTACTACTAAAGCTGCCATGAACACTTCTGCATATCTCCTTTAGCATTTCCAATGAGTATATACTCAAGAGAATTCCTAGGTCATCAGGTATGTATATATTCAGATTTTCAATGGGTTGTCTGATTTTTTATTTGTAGGACTTTTATACATTCTAGGTACTAGTCAGTCAGGTAAACATATTGAAAATGTCTTTTCCCGCTGTGTGGCTTGCCTTTTCATTTCCTTACAGACTCATTTAAAAAAATGATTTTATTTCAGTGAAGTCCTATATATCAATTGGGCTTTGCCTTTGTTGTTAGTGATTTTTGTGTTCTGTTTAAGAGGTAGTTCAAGGTCATGAAAATATTGCATAACTTTATTGTTTTTCCTTTCGTATTTAGATTTACAATCCACCTGGAATTGATTTTTGTGTTTGTCATCAGGTAAAGGTCATGCATTTTCCACATATGGATATCCTATAGGCCTAATAACATTTATTAAACCAATCATTCTTTCCCACTTTGGTTCAGGTTCAACTTGCCATAAATCAACTTACCATATATATGTGTCATATAGATCTGTTTCTGGATTTTTCAAAAACCCTTCCAGGACGTATTTGTCTTTCCTTGCACTACTAAAATGTCTTCATTAATTTAACATTTTAAAAGAGTTGTTACCAGGTAAAATGAGTCTTCATCCATTGTTGTTGTTCTTCAATTTTATCTTGGTTATCCTTGCCTATTTTCATCTCCATGTAAATTTTAGAATCATATTGTTCATTTCCATGGAAAAAGTCCAGGATTTTTATATGAATTGCATTAAATCTATAACCTAGTTTGGGGGAGAATTGAAATTTTTACAATGTGGAAATTTCCAATGAATTAATATGGTTCTGTTTACTTAGGACTGCTTCAGCATTTCTCATATATATATATATATATATTTTACTCTGGAGGTTTTCCACATATTTTGCAGCTGTATTTCCTTGGGCAATTGATGTTTTTGATACTCTTAATTTCCAAGTTATTTGGAACTAACTGTATTTAATAATTTTTCTCACAGATTAACAATCATTAGCACTTATTTAGCTCAAAAATTTGCATTTCAGCTAATCTAGGGATGCTCAAATGTGTGGCTCTGCTTACCTTTGCTGGGCTCACTTATATATCTGGAGTTTGGCTCATCTAGGCTGGCCTTGATTGGGAAAGTTCAGATCTTATTCTCATCTCTCTGCCAAGACCAGCACACTAGCCCTGGAATGTTGTTTTCATGGTACTGGCAGAGATGAAGTGTGAAAATAATTTATAAGCCTGTTGCATTATATCAGCTAACATCCTTTGTGTCAAAGTCATATGACTAGTTTAAAAGAAGAAGTAAGGGGCAGGGAAGTTTAATCCGCCTACAGTGGGAGGACACTGGAAAGTTACATGACAAAGTTACTTATGTATGATTCTCTTATGAGGAACACAGTACAGATTTAGAATGCAAATCTAGTCTGCCACATGATTAGATAGAAATACAATTGAGTTTTGAATATTGACCTTGTTTCCAGCAACCTTACTAAATTTACTCATTAATTGAAGGTGTTTATCTTTAAAAAATGTTTTAATACTCCATGTGCACAATCACATTGTCTGAAAAGAACAATAATTTTACCTTTTATTTTTGACTGGCTAGTGCTTTCACTGAAACGTTGACTAGAAGTAATGAGAAAGGGCACACAATGATGCCCAGTGTCAGAGGGAAAGCTTTCAACAATTTACCATTAAACTTGATGTTCTGTGTGGACTCTTTATAAATTTCTTTATCATATTAAGAAAATTTCCTTGTATTTGTAGATTGTATATCTGCTGAGATGCTCATATGAATTTCTCCTTTAGTCTTTTCATGGGGTTATATATGTTGCTTAATATTGAAATGATAAACTATCTTTGCATTCCTGGAATATAACAGGCCCTGTTGGTCATGATGTATTATCCTTTTAAAACATATCTCATTTCAGTATACTAATATTTTGTTTAGAATTTTGTGTCTTTATTCATTGCATAGATTGACCTTTAGGAGAAAAGTAGTGAAGAATATTAGGGTCACTTCTGCATGCTTCCCTTTTGTATAGGAATTGGCCCTTCAAATCCTGGCTGACTTGGTAGTTCCGAACTCTAAATTTTATCTCTTCACATCTATGGAATTGTCATTTTTGAGGTGACACTTTCTCCTTGGCTTGATCCTATACTGCTTAGAAACTGGCAAATGCTTGAGGGAAAACTGGCAGAAAACGTGAGGTTCAATTCAGTAGATTTCCCTGCTTTCTGTAATCTTGTTGCCTTAAAGTTCTAGTTCCTTTGTTGCTTTCCAATGCCTTCAAACATCTGTTTGTTTCCTTTTGTTCATTTGTTTCAGCTTTTATTTTATTCAGCTTTTATAGTTGTCTCAATTGGAGAATCAAATTTATATGAGTAAACTATTCCATCATAGCTGGAAGCAGAAGCCAGTAGCTGTTATTTTAATAGTTATTTCTTAAAGACGAGACATGAACCCTTATAATAGTGGCTGATACACACACATACATACACATCCATGACTGGTCCGTTTAAACACACCACCCTTCATTTGGTGGCATCTGTCCATGTTGCAAACAGGAAACCAAGAAGGAAGTCATCACTTTCTTTAGGATTAACAATGAGAATCTCAAACTATACAGTCATTAGCACACATTGCAGGTTGTATTCATTTTAATCACTCTGGATCCTTCTCATCTGTTTAGATAGTGTAACCAAATTTCCTGCTTAGATGATTAAATAGAATTTCATCCTTTACAACAGTACTACAGCATTACAAGAGTTTAGTCAGTAGTGCTAATTTGATCTTTTGAAATCTGGAAGTAAGGAGTATAGAGAGAATGGGGGCTTTGTTTTTTAGATAATTGTGAAACTGTCAGCTTTCTCATTGTTGGCATCCTTACCAAGAGAGCTAAGTCATACACATATTTGTGGATAATTGGATAATAATTGCTAGTTTATTTACTTTAGTTTTGCAGTGAGTTTCTGTAGTTTAGGGAGAGGATAAAATAAAGTGACTTTGTTAATTGAAAATATACACCCGTTCCCAGACATTTCATTCTGTTTACGCTTCACTCTGAGTTGAGTGTGCTGATAAAACCACTAATTATATTGCATAAAGCTCTTGTAGTGTATAATGAAAGAAAACATCATTGAAATCAGGAGCCAAGAAGTCAAGAGCCTATTGGTATCAGACTGTAGTCTTAAACCTTTGTAAATGGAAAGGCTTCCCTCCCCCATAAAATGTTTCAGTGGGATCATTGCTGGCTCTTAGGACATTTCAAATAACTCTGTCAGAAATAAATTTGTAAATTTTATTCATTATGAAGTCATTCTGTATGAAAAGACCTTTAGAAATGAGGCTGGACTCAGAAAACAGAGAAAATCTCAATTAGGATCTAAATTGAGAAAGCTTTTGAAAACTATAAGGCCTATAAATTTCAGAACATAATGCCTTTTAATTGCTACATAACAGTTCTGTTATAAAACAGCATCTCATATGTTAGTAGTTAGCTAATATATTAGGAGAGCCATATTATCCCTTCTGGACTTTGAAATTTCTTAGAACTTTAATTAAAACATAGTCTGTAGAAAAAGTTCTTTATTGCATCTTTTCCTTAATTGTATTATTTCAGCATAACTGGGCGAGTATTTTGTTAGTGTGTGACTCATCAGGACCCATATAATTCTTCACCCATCTTATAGGAAGAAGAAATTGGGGGTAAAATCCACACTTAGGAGCAAATATTTTAGAGTAAAATGACTGCAAACCACATTGTTATCATGACTAGTAACATAATGCTATAAGACATTTCTAAATACCATGACTTGTAGAAGGAATATCTTATACTAATTCTTAAGGTAGTAGAAAAGGATGGACTATGAATATGGCAGATGTTTGAATATCCACTGCATAAATCTTTGAACTAAACACTTCCCACTAATTATTAATGATATGATCTTGGGCATGTATATCCAAATAAAAATTGACAGGCAAGGCAACTTAGTTTTCTCATCTGTACAACAGATATAATGATAAAGGTTTATAATCTCTTTTCCACAATCCCCAAATCCAGAAAACTGAAAACCAGAAGCTAAATTTGTAAATCAGTAGATAGTAAAACATGTATGAACTGATAGGAGATCATTGATAGTCTCTTTAAAATCCCATTTTGCATGAATAGTTATAACTTTTGATGTTGAACTGTCAATACAGTAGAAAAAGAAAGCAATTATAATTTTCTAAAATTCAAGAGTATAGATCCTATACCATATTGGACTCCAAAGGCTTTCCATAAAAAATGTAGGCCTATACTTTTCATAAATAAACTTAACAAAGTTCCCAGAATACAGAGGGTATTAAATGCTTGCTTCCTTCCTGCTGTTGGGTATTATTTTTTAGATATTTAAATTTTCAATTTTTTCTGTTTATCTAACCCATTTTGATTCTTCCTAATAACCAAGAAACATTACAAACAAAACCTTGTGGGCCAAGGATATATTTCAGACATATTCTAAAAGGTCAGCTTAAGCGAATGATACACATTTTGTCAAGGCTTTCTTTACTACCTTAGAGCTGGGAGAAGAAAGATAATGTGAGCTTTGCAATGCACGTATATAATTATCCACATATCAAATATAACATATCAAATAAATAAGGTTAGGACAGTTATTACCAAGTAAGTTAATTTTTTAATATACTTTATTTTTTAAAAGATATTAGATTACATAAATGTTACATAAAAAATATAGGGGATTCCCATATGCCCTGCTCCTAGCCCTCACACATTTTCGCACATTAACAGCATCCTCGTTAGCGTGCTGCATTTGTTACAATTGATGAACAAATTTTGGAGCATTGTCAGTAAGCATGGATTATAGTTTACATTGTAGTTTACACTCTCTCCTGCATAATTTTGGAAGTTATGACAAGACATATAATGGCCTGTATCTGTCATTGAAATGTCATTAAGGACAATTCCCAAGTCCAAAAAATGCCCCCAAATTGCACCTATTTTTCCCTTTCCCTCCCTCAGAACCTCCAGTGGCCACTGCCTCCACATCAATGATAAAAGTTCTTCCATTGCTAGAATCACAATAAGTCTATAGTAGAATACCAGTAAGTCTACTCTAGTCCATCATTCATTCCGCAATCCTGAGGAATCTGGAATGGTGATGCCCACTCTGCCTCTAATGGAAAAGGGGCTTAGATCCCATGGGGCAGATGGAAGGGACTATCTTGCTTGCATTTGCAGACTCTTTCTGTTCCTTGAGATGATCATTGTCCATCATCATCTCCTTGTTAGTTGTCCTGTGTGAGTCCAATGAATTAGAGAGTAGGTGTTGCAAATCTGTTGAGATTAAGGGCCTAACTAGTACATGGACAGTCCAAAGAATTAAGTCTCTTGGGCATATAACTATCAACGTGGTTTATTACACTAATTGATTTTCTTATGTTGAACCACCCGTGTATACCTTGGATAAATCTACTTGATCATTGTGTGTGATCTTTTTCATTTTAATTTCTAATATTTATTTAATTGTCTTTTTTAAAAGATACATAGATCACAAAAAATGATACATTAAAAAATATGAGGTTCTTTTATACCCCACCCCCCTACACTTCTCCCACATCAACATCCTCTTTTCATCAGTGTGTCACATTCATTGCATTTGATGAATACATTTTGGAGCACTGCTACACAGCATGGATTATAGTTTACATTGTAATTTACACTCTCCCCCACTCCATTCAGTGGGTAATGGCAGGATATATAATGTCCTGCTTCTGTCCCTGCAAAATCATTCAGGACAACTCCAAGTCCTGAAAATGCCCCCATATCACACCTCTTCTTCCCTCTCCCTATGCTCAGCAACTCCCATGGCCACTGTCTCCACATCAATGATACAATTTCATCCATTGCTAGAGTCACAATAATTCTATAGTAGAATACCAGTAAGTCCACCCTAATCCATATTTTATTCCTCCATCCTGAGGACCCTGGGCTGTTAATGTCCACTCCACCTCTAAATAGAGAGGGGCTTAGATCCCACATGACTAATGGATGGGATTCTCCTGCTTCCAGTTGTAGACTCTCTCTGTTCACTGGTGTGGTGGTTGACTGTCCTCACCTCCCTGTTAGCTGACCTGGATAAGTCCAACAAACCAGAGAGTAGGTGTTGCAACTGCTGAGGTCCAGGTCCCAGCTGGTACATGGACAACTGAGGGAGTGCTGAGTTCCCATCCTTGGGAGCTCTGTCGAATTCCCCAATGGAACAACAACAGTCTCTCAAGCGCAAGGGCAAAGACCAGTGAAGAAGGATGGTCCAATAATGGACCCTTGATACTGCTGACTATGCTGATAAACCTGTGTGCTTGAAATTTCAACTAGACTTAGAGCTGTACGGTGCCTAAGAGCTACCTCCTGAGGGCCTTCATGTTGCTCAAATGTGGCCACTCTATAAGCCAAACTCAGCATGTAAATGCATTACCTTCCCCCCAGTATGGGGCATAACTCCTGTGGATGAGCCTCCCTGACACCAAGGAATTACTACCAAGCACCAGCTGGTGATGCAACTAGAAAAAGACTTTGAATAAGAGGGGGAAATGGTAAAGACAAATGAGTTTATATGGTTAAAGAGACTTCCAAATAATTTGGGAGGTCATCAGAGGGATCATGCTTATGTACATCTCAGCAGTATCCCAGCGTCAGCCAAAGTAGATACAACCACAAGAGGTGGTGCTCCTGAGGACCACAGAGACACCCAGGTCCTACAGTAATGGCAGATGGACCTGGGGTTCAGTCCCTTGCTAGTGGGTCCTACTTTGAAATTTGTGCTCCTGAGTGTGATGGAGTTGGATTCAGATGTGACCTCTCTACACATGCTTCTTCTGTCACTTTTACTGAACATATGGTTGGTGCTGGGGTTGGTGTATGCTCATGAGACTTGAATCTCTAGACTGTGTATACTCTTTTAATGTGCTTTTGCTTTTATTTTTGTAAGTATTTTGTTGAGAATTTTTGCGTCTATATTCATTAGATATATTGGCCTGTACTTTTCATTGTTATCTTTATACGGTTTTGATTTTAGGGTGATGTTGGCTTCATGGAATGATTTTAGTGCATTCTTTCCTGTTAAAATTTTTGGAAGAGCTTAGCAAGATTGGTATTATGTCATCTGTGAATAATTGGTAGAATTCTCCTGTGAAATCATCCATCTGGCCCAGGGGTTTTAATATTTGATAGGTTTTCTGTTTCTTTTTTTAAAAAACAAATCAGTTTAATTGATACATTTTTAAAAAGCATACAGTTCATCCAAAGTGTACAACCACTGGTATCTGATATAATCAAATAGTTGTGCATTCATCATGTCAATCATTATTAGAGCATCTTCATTATTGCAAAAATAAGAATAAAAAGCAGACAAACAGGAAAATTCCTCACCTCACCTCTCAATCAATCTCTCTATTTCCCCTTCAGTACATAGCTGTTATCTCTGGCTATTCTTGCCTAAATATTTGTTTATTAAGCAATTTTATTGAGATATATTCCCATACCATATGATCTAGCCAAAGTTTATAATCAATGGCTTTTAATATAATCACAATGTTGTCCATTCATCACCTCGGAAACTTTAGATCAATTTCATTACACCAAAAGAGTAATTTCATTACACCCCTTAGCATTCCTTCCTCAGCACTACATAACCACTAATCTTTATAAATTGATTTATATTGACAATTTATATAAATGGATTCATACAGTATGTAGTACTGTGTGTCTGGTCTTCTTTATTTATTATAGTGGCTTATTTTGTCTGATATTAACATTTTGTAGTATTAACCTATATATGTCCAGAGTCAAAGAAAAATGATCTTATATGTGCAAATTTACCCATATTCATATTTCACATAATTATTAATATTTCATAATAGGGCAGTAATACAGCATTTGTTCTTTTGTGTCTGGCTTGCTAAACTCAACATAATGTCCTCTAGTTTCATCCATGTCATATGTTTCATGACTTCATTTCCTCTCACCACTGTGTAATATTCCATCATGTATATACTCCAGAATTTTTTTATCCATTTATCAGTTGATGGACACCTGAGTTGTTCCCAGGTTTTGGCTTTTGTGAATAATGCCAATATGAACCTCACTGTACAGATATCTATTCGGTGTCACTACTCTCAGTTCTTCTGGATATACCTAACAACAGTATTGCTGAGTCCTATGGCAAGTCTATATGCAACCTCCATAGGAACTGTCAAACAGTTCTTCACAGTGGCTGTACTGTTCTACATCTACATTCCCACCAACAGTGAATAAGTGTTCCTATCTCTCCATATCCTCTCCAATGTTTAGTTTTCTGGATTTTTAATAGCAGCCAGTCTAATAGGTGTGAAATGATATCTCACTGTAATTTTGATTTCCATATCCCTAATCACTAGGGATGTTGAACTTTTTTTCATGTGTTTCTTCACCATCTGTATTTCTTCTTTGGACAGTTGTCTTTTCAAGTCTTTTACCCAGTTTTTAATTGGATAATTTGTCTTTTTTCTTGTTGAGTTGTATGATCTCCTTATATATTATGGATATTAATCCTTTATTAGATATATGATTGCCAAATACGTTCTTCCTTTGAGTCATCTGCTTTTTCATCCTTTTAACAAAGTCCTTTGAGGTACAAAAGTGTTGAATTTTGAGGAGGTTCCATTTACCTATTTTTTCTTTTGTTTCTAAAGCTTTGAATATAAGGCTTAAGAAATTTTTGTTAGGTTTTTGATGACTCTTTTAATCTCTTTCCTTGTGATTGCTTTGTCGATGTCTTCTATTTCTTCTAGGGTCAGTGTAGGTGGTTCGTGTATTTCTAGGAATTTGTCTATCTCCTCTACATTATCTAGTTTTCTTGGAATACAGTTGTTTATAGTATCTTATGATCTCTCTTATTTCTTTGGGGTCAGTGGTAATGTCCCCCCTCTCATTTCTGATTTTATTTATATTCATCATCTTTCTTTTTTTGTCAGTCTAGCTAAGGGTTTCCCAATTTTTTTTATCTACTCAAAGAACAAACTTTTGGTTCTGTTGATTCTCACTATTTTTTTGTTGTCATTGTTTTCTATTTTATTTATTTCTGCTCTGATCTTTACTATTTCTTTCCCTCAGCTTGGTTCTGGATTAGTTTGCTGTTCTTTTTCTCTTTCCTCCAGGTCTGCAATTAGATCTTCACTTTTCCCTTTTCTTCTTTTTTAAGGCAATCATTGTGAGCAACAAATTCACCTCTCAGCCAGCCTTTGTGGAGTCCCATAGGTTACAATATGTTGTGTTCTCGTTTTCATTTGTCTCAAGATAATTGACGAATGCTCTTGAAATTTCTTCTTTGAATCACTTATTTTTAGAAGTGTGTTTAATATCCATATATTTATGAATTTTCATTTTTTCTGTCCCTTATTGACTTTCAGCTTAATTCTGTTATGATCAAAGAAAATGTTTTGCATTATTTCAATCTTTTAAAAATTTATTAAGACTTGCCTTGTGACCCAAAATATGATATATTTTGTATATGTATCCATGAGCACTTAGAAATAATTATATACTGTTTTTGGGGATATAGTTCTCAATAATTATATGTTAGGTCTATTTCATTTATCATATTATTCAAGCTCTCTGTTTCTTTATTTATCCTCTTTCCAGATGTTCTATCTAATACTGAGAGTGATGTATTGAAGTCTTTAACTATAATTATAGAGACATTTATTTCTTCCTTCAGCTTTGCCAGTGTGTACCTCATGTTTCTTTGGGCACCGAGGTTAGGTGCATAAAAATTCAGTATAGTTATTTCTTGTTGGTAAATTACCCCTTTTATTAATATATAATGACTTTCTTTTTTTAAAATTGTATTTATTTTCTCTTTCCCTCCCCATCCCTCACTCTACTGTTTTTGCTGTCTGTGTCCATTTGCTGTATGATCTTCTGTATCTGTTTCTCTTTTTGTCTTCTCTTCTCATCTTTCTTCTCTAGAATTCACTGGGATTTGACCCTGGGGACCTCTGATGTGGAGAGAGGTTCCCTGTCAATCATGCCATCTCAGTTCCTGGTCTCTGCTGTGCTTCACCTTGACTCTCCCCTCGGTGTCTCTTTTTTTGCACCATCATCTTGCTGCATAACTCACTTGTGCAGGCACTGGCTCACTGCATGGGGACTCAGCTTGCTGCACAGGCACTCAGCTCACCATGTGGGCACTGGCTTACCACATGGGCATTCACATGGGCACTCAGCTTATCATGCGGGCACTCACATGGGCACTTGGCTCACCACACAGGCACTGACTCACTGCACAGGCATGCTTTCTCTTCTTTTTCACTAGGAGGCCCCAGGGATTGAACCTGAGTCCTCCCATATGGCAGGTGGGAGCCCTATCACTTGAGTCACATCCACTTCCCTGTAATGACTTTCTTTATCTCTTATAGCAGTTTTGAATTGAAAATCTATTTTGCCCAATTTTAGTATTGCTACTGCAACTCTTTGGTTATTTTGCATGGAATATCTTTTCCAACCTTTAACTTTTAACATGGTTGTGTCCTTAAGTCTCAGGTAAGTCTATATATACAACAATTAAATGGCTCATATTTTAAAATTTTATTGTACTTTCATATTTTTTATTACAGAATTTTTGAACTTACAAAACAATCACACACATGTGTAGAATTCCCGTTCAAAGCCCCTTCACCAACACACCACACTGTGGCAAAACATTTGTTACAGATTATGAGATAATATCATCAGACTGTTATCATTAACTATGAGCCCTAGTATACATTTGACATATTTTTCCATACATCCTGTTATTAACATGTTATATCTTAGGCTTATTGCAAGAATATTATAGTATTGCTGTTAACTATAGTTCATACATTGCATAAATTATATTTTTCCCATGCTGCTCCACATTCCCATCCACCTGCAATAGTGACGTACATTCATTCTAGTTCACAGAAGGACGTTATTGCATTTGTACTATCAACCACAATTCTCACCCACCTCTGCATTCACTATGTTAATCAGCCCCTAGATTAATCTCTAGCTTTCTTTCATTTGACATTTACATCCCTAGACTACTCTTTTCAGCCACAATCCCATTTATAAACCAGTTGTTACTAACTATAATGTATTACCATCAACTTTATCCATTTCACACTTTTACAGTCAAGTTAATTAAAACTTCTACACACATTAATCATCAGTAGTCCTCCTTTGCCCTCTGTTTATATCCTAATAGCCTATACTCTAAGTTTTAACTCCATGCATTTATTCTTCATATGTAGTTCATATTAATGAGACCACACACTATTTGTCCTTTTGTATATGGCTGACTTCACTTAGCAAAATGTCTTCAAGATTCATCCATGTTATCATATGTGCCCCAATTTCATTTCTTCTTACTGTAGCATAGGTTTTCATTATATGTCTATGCCACATTTTAAAAATCCATCCATTGGTTGATGAACACTTGTGTTGTTTCCATCTTTTGGCAATTGTGAATAACACTACTATGACCATTGGTGTCCAGATGTCTGTTCATGGCACAGTTTTTAGTTCTTCTGGAAATATTCCTAGTAGAAGAATTGCTGGATCATATGGCAGCTCTATATTTAGGTCCTGAGGATCTGCCAAATTGTCTTCCAATGAGACTGCACCATTTTACAATCCCACGAACAGTGAAGGAGTGTTCCTGTTTCTCCATATTTTCCCAGCACTTATTGTTTGTTTTTTAATATTGGCCATTCTATGCAGTGTGAGATAATATCTCAGTGTTGTTTTGATTTGCATTTCCCTAATAGCTAGTGATACCGAACATTTTTTTCATGTGCTTTTTGGCCATTTGTGTTTCCTCCTTGGAGAAATGCCTTTTAAAATCTTTTTGCCCATTTTCTAATTGGATTGTTTGTTCTTTTATTGTTGAGTTGTATGATCTTTTTTTTTTATTATATTTTTTTTATTGACTTTGTAGTAATATTACATTAAAAATATATATGTGAGGTCCCATTCAACCCCACCCCCCCACCCCACCTCTCCCCCCCCCAGCAACACTCATTCCCATCATCATGACACATCCACTGGATTTGGTAAGTACATCTTTGGGCACCTCTGCACCTCATAGTCAATGGTCTACATCATGGCCCATACTCTCCTCCATTCCATCCA
Organism: Dasypus novemcinctus; assembly: GCF_030445035.2. NCBI lineage: Eukaryota > Metazoa > Chordata > Mammalia > Cingulata > Dasypodidae > Dasypus > Dasypus novemcinctus. The sequence goes on along the minus strand of NC_080678.1, from coordinate 75,172,761 downwards.
GTGGGCCCTGTGAGGATTTACAATGTCCGGTGATTGCCTCTGAAGCACCATCCAGGGCAGCTCCATGTTCCAAAGACGCCTCCACCTCTCATCTCTTCCTGCCTTTCCCCATACCCATCAGCCACCATGTCCACTTTTCCCAATCCAATGCCACCTCTTCTATGTGGACATTGGATTGGTTGTGTCCATTGCACCTCTATGTAAAGAGGAGGCTCAGATTCCACATGGATGCTGGATGCAATCCTCCCACTTTCAGTTGTAATCACTCTAGGCTCCATGGTGTGGTGGTTGTCCTTCTTCAACTCCATCTTAGCTGAGTGAGGTAAGTCCGATAAATCAGATTGTAGGTGCTGGAGTCTGTTGAGGCTCAGGACCTGGGTATCACATTGTCAGTCCAGAGATTCAAATCCCCTAAATATATCTTAAACCCCAACATTAACTGCACCTCCAGCACATTAGCATGAAAGATTGGAAATCAAACTATTAATCATTTATATGGTTTCCAAATTTTTTCTTCTTTTGATTGGGCTGCCTTTTCACCTTCTTGGTGAAGTCCTTTGAATCACGAAAGTGTTCATGTTTTATGAGTCCCATTTATCCTCATATGTTTCTTTTATTGCTCATGCTTTCAATATAAAGTTTAAAAATGTACCATGTAACATGAGGTCTTGAAGATGCTTTCCTACATTTTCTTCTAGGAGTTTTACGGTTCTAGCTTTTATATTTAGGTTTTTGATCCATTTTGAATTAATTTTTGTATATAGTAGGAGACAGGGGTTCTTTTTCTTTCTTTTGGTTATGGATATACAGTTCTCCCAGTACCATTTGTTGAATAGACTATACTGTCCCACCTGGGTGGATTTGACAGGCTTGTCAAAAATCACTTGACCATAGATGTGAGGGTCTGTTTCTGAACCATCAATTCCGTTCCATTGATCTATGCATCTATCTTTATGCCAGTACCATGCTGTTCTTACCATTGTAGCTAGGAAATAAGATTTAGTCTGGAAGTGAGAGTCCTCCAACTCCACTGTTCCTTTTTCAAATGATTCTGGCTATTCAGGTCCTTACCCACGCAAATAAATTTGATATTTGTGTTTTCTATTTGTTTAAAAAATGATCGTGGAATTTTTATTGGGGCTGCATTGAATCTGTATATCAATTTCAGTAGAAATGATGATATATAGTCTTCCAATTCATAAGCATGGAAAGTTCTTCAAATTATTTAGGTGTTTTAAAATTTCTTTTAACAATGCATTGTTCAAAATACAAGTGCTTTATATCCTTGGTTAAATTTATTTCTAAATATTTGATTCTGTTAGCCACTATTGTAAATGGATTTTTTTTCTTAATTCTTCAGATTGTGCATTATTAGTGTATAGCCCACTGATTGTTGCTTATTGATCTTGTATCCTGATACTCTGCTGAAATTGTTTACTAGCTCTAGCACCTTTTGCTGCTCTGGCCTGTAGTTGCTAGGAGAGACTCAGGAAACATAACACCTCTCTTATCCTATAGGGAGACAGAGATGGAGCTACAGGTGCCCAAGTATCCAGTCTGTACATGCTGAAAGTGCCTGTAGTTTTCCAGAGAGGCTGAAGAAACTCCTGTCTCCTCCTATGCTATGGAGGTGGAGATGTGGAGATGGAATCAAAGGTACTCAAAAAACCAGTTCCTTTGGGCTGAAAGCATCTGCATTTGGTGAGAGAAGCCAAGGAAATACAGTGCCCCCCCCCCCCCCGCCTTATTGGGGTTTGGAGTTGGAGCCTCAGGTGTTTTAATATTTAGTCTGCTGGCTGAAAGTGTCTGCAGTTACCCATAGAGGCTGGTGCAGGTCCTCCCAGATTCTATCCTGCCTGAGGTGGGGCTGGAGCCTAGACTGTGGTTGCAATCTGATCTGGGTGGAAAGAAACCAGTCCCTACCAACACTGTGATTTTCAGTCAGCCCTGCTTCCCTTCATGCCAGGGGCAGAGTTAAAATGGTGGCTACTGACCTCTTTCTCACTTGGACAGGTTGCACTGCCAGAGTAGGATGGGCTTTGGCCTCCACATTGTGGCCTGCAGTTTCTTGGAGAGGCTGTGCAGGTTCCTCCAGCTTCCTTCCTGCTGCAGGTGGGCCTGGGTCTTAAGCTAGAACTGTAACCCATTCTGGGTAGAAAGAAACTATTCCATATCAGCACTGTGATTTTTAGGTCATCCCCGCTTTCTCTCATGCCAGGGATGGAGTTAAAATGGCAGCTACCTGTGTCTTTCCAGCTTGGACAGATTCAAATTTTAGCTGTTCTTAGGATTATACTTTAGCCAGCCCAATTTACTAATCAGTAGCTGAAGTCAGTGCCCACCTGTCCCTTCCTCCCCTGTATTTGGGATATGGAGCTTCTGATTCCAGCAATGGAACCACTCCCAAGTTGGCTTGTGCTGCCAGTGGAGTATGGGTACCAGTCTCCACATTGTGGAGTGCTCTACTCATGATTCTTATCTGCAGATGGACAGTCTCCTCCTTCCATTCATTCAAGAATGTTGCAGAATACTCTAGTGGTCTCCTGTGGCCCCCAAACTGGTCCTCTAGATGCCTCAGGGTGATTACTAACAACCTTATAGTAGAACAAGCTGACTCTTGGAGTGCCTTACTCTGTTGACATCTTTGTTCATGTTTTTAAATCCATTCTATCAGTCTATATCATTTGATTGGAGAGTTGAAGTCATTAACATTCAATGTTATTACCGTAAAGGCATTTTTTATGTCATTCATTTTGTCCATTGGGTTTCTGTTGTCATACTGTATTATTGTCTGTCTTTTTACCCTTTAATTTATCCTTCCTAATAATATTCATTTCTAAACTTTTCTTGAAGTCTCTTACTCTTATTTTTCCTTTCTGGCCGCAGCACTCCCTTTAGTATCTCTTGCAATTCTGGTCTTTTGGTGATATATTCTCCCAGTTTTTGTTTGTCTGTGAAGACAGTGAAGTCACCTTCATTTTTGAAGGACACTTTTGCCAGATACTGAGTTCTTGGCTGGCAGTTTTTTTTCTTTCAGTATCCTTACTACCTCACACAATTTTCTTCTCTCCTCCATGGTTTCTGATGAGAAGTTGGCACTTAATCTTATTGAGGTTCTCTTGTATGTGATGCTTTGTTTTTCTATTGCTGCTTTCAGAATCATCTCTTTATTTCTGATATTTGTCATTCTGAATAGTACGTGTCTCAGGGTAGGTCTATTCAGATTTATTCTGTTTGGGGTGTGCTGTCCTTCTTGGATTTTGATATTTATGTTTTTCATAAGGGTTGGGACATTTTCAGTCATAATTTCCTCAAATAGTGTTTCTGCCTCTTTTCCATTCTCCTCTTCTTCTGGGACACTGATGATGTGTATGTTTGTGTGTTTATGTGTTGTCATTCAATTCACTGAAACTCTGTTCCATTTTTTCCATTATTTTCTCTTTCTGTTCTCCTGTCTTTTCTAGTTCAGTTGTTCTTTCTTCTAAATCACTAATTCTGTCTTTAAGCAATTCAAATTTTTTCTTATGTGTCTCTAATGTATTTTTAATCTCATCCATCATATATTTCATTCACATAAGATCTGTTACTTTTCTTCGCATACTTTCAAATTGATCATTATGCCCACTGAGTGTCTTCTTAATGTCCATTATCTCTTTAGTAATTTTCAATTCTTTAAATTGATTTAGGAGACTTGTGTGATTATTTTTGATTAATTAAATCCTGTATTTCTTCAGGGTATTTGGTTTGTTTCTTTGGCTGGGCCATCTCTTCCTGTTTACTATTGATTGTAGTTTTCTGCCAAGGTCTACACATCTGAATAAGTGGGCAAATTTACTCTGATGGCCAATTTCTCTCTCACCTCTTGTGTTTTTTTTTTTCCCACAGATCTTTGATATTTGGTTCAACTTATTTTGCACCTTTAAAATTGCCCAGATTAAAATATCAAAATCATGCCAGGATTTCACTAATGGGCCACAGATTTTCTCCCAATAGTTAGGGAACAAAAAGAACCCAAAGCAGTTTTTGTCCAGGCAATTTCCAGACTGGCCAGCTGATGAGTTTCCACAGAGAGAAAATCTGCATTTTCCTGTTTTGGTCTGGCCAGTGATGCGTTTCAAAGTGGGCTCTGCTGTCTAAATTACTGAGGAAAAGCCTCCTGACTTTTCCCTCATAACAGCTGACAGGAAAGAAGAGATCTGTTCCCCTGTCAGTCAGCTGAAGTGAGCCATGGGTTTTATCCCAGTTTAATATCTTGGGGATGAGGGTGGGAGACATTTCCTGTCACCACAGAGTTTTGGTAACTCACATTTGTTATTTTGGGTTCTTCATCTCTGTCCCTCACCCTTCTGAGATATGTGAAGCATTGTCCTTGTCTGCTGACTCCCAAAGTAGGTCCCTTGTACAGCTTTTGGCTCTTTCTTTCTCTGCTGTTTTTGTGAGAGAGCTGAGCCCTGCCTGCCTAATCCAATGCAATCCCCCCACAGTTTCCATGTAACACTTTAATGTCCTTATTTATTTTTATGTACTGCTAGATATTCAGACCTTTGAGAGAAGGAAACTTTTGTTTCTTTCTCTCTTTTCCCCTTCTTTTCTCTCTCTCTCTCTTATTTTTCTTTTGTTCTTTTTTAAAATAGAACTGATGGGCACCATAGAAATGTGGAATCATCTGTTTTCCAGCATATCTTTTAAGACTCTAAAGAGAAGATCCATAATATATTTTATGTCATTAAAGGAACCCATTTTAATTAAAATAAGCTACTTCGGGAAGCAGATTTGACTCAACGGCTAGAGAATCCACCTATCACATGGGAGGTCCACGGTTCAAACCCAGGGCCTCCTTGACCTGTGTGGCACTGGCCCACACGCAGTGCTGATGTGTGCAAGGTGTGCCATGCCATGCAGGGGTGTCCCCTACATAGGGGAGCCACACACACAAAGACTGCATCCCATAAGGAGAGCTGCCCAGTGCAAAAGAAAGTTCAGCCTGCCCAGGAGTGGTGCCGCACACATGGAGAGTTGATGCAGCAAGATGATGCAATAAAAAGAGATAAGATTCCCAGTGCCACTAACAAGAATAGAAGTGGACACAGAAGAACACACACAGAACAGACAATTGGAGTGGGGGAGGGAAGGGGAGAGAAATAAATAAATAAAAAATAATAAATCTTTTAAAAAAATAAAGCTATGTGACCTATTGATTGGGCAATAACTGAAGTGTTAAAAAATGCAAGGCCCTCCTCTGTTATACTTTCTTGACCCAGAAGCCTCTAGCCTACTGTATCTCTTAAGGCAATTTCCAAAATGCAAATTAATTACACTCAAACATTATGATTTTAAATACAGGGATTTGTAAAATGGTGTTTGACTGATATATTAGTCAGCTAAAGGGGTGCTGATGCAAAATACAGAAATCTGTTGGCTTTTATAAAGGGCATTTTTTGGGGGGTAGGAGCTTACAGTTACCAGGCCATAAAGCATAAGTTACTTCCTTCACCAATGTCTATTTCCATGTGTTGGAGCAAGATGGCTGCCAACATCTGTGAGGGTTCAGGCTTCCTGGGTTCCTCTGAGCTCAGCTCCTCTGTTTTTTCCACAAGGTCAGCTGTAGACTATCAGGTGAACAGCTCTGTCTTTCTCCCTGGGGCTCTGGCTTCAGCATCAAACTCCAACATCAAAACTCCAAAATTAAAAGATCTCAACTCTGTCTTCCCATGCCTTTTATCTGTGAGTCCCCACCCACTAAAGGGTGGGGACTCAATGCCCTAATGAAGTGGCCCAATCAAAGCCCTAATCATAACCAATGCCCAGTAATAGACTAGATTACAAACATAATCCAATATCTATTTTTGGAATTCATAACTATATCAAACTGCTACAACTGAAATCATACATTCATAGTAATAATTATGTCATGAGATTTCTTTTCCCTGGCACTTTACATTGCCTTGTTCATTTGTTCAAATTATCTGCTTTAAACTTCAGACTTTTCAAATTTATTAATTCCTTCATTTATTCATTAAACAATATAGTTGCATATTTAATGGACTTTTAAAATTTCCTGAAAACTATTAATAAGTGCTATATGGATGGATGGGTAACACAGTAAGATTTAGCATTGTGATATTTATAATGATTCAAAAATGCTATTTCAGAGTCTAGCTCACTGATAATATCGGTTATATATTGCTGTAAAAAAAATTACCCCACATCTTAGTGGCCTAAAATGACAACGTTTATTATCTTGCAGTTTTGTGGGTCAGAAATCCTAGATTGGCTTAATGGGATGGTTTTGTCTCATGCTCTTTCAGTCAAGGCGTTGGCTGGGGTTGTAGTCTCTGAAGACTTAATTGGGCCTAACAGGTCTACTTTCTGTCCCATTCACATGGCTTCAGTTCTTCACTCCGTAGGTTCCTCACAAACATTGCTTTTCCAAGAGCAAGCGATTTGAAAGAAAGAGAACAAGAGGCCAAAACAGAAGCCACAGTTTTGTGTGACCTAATCTCAGAAGTTACATACTATTACTTCTGCCATATTCTATTGGTCACACAGATTAATATGGTAGAGAATGGGAGGAAACCGCAAAAAGATGTGAATACTTAGATATGGGGATCATTGAGGGCCTTATTAGAGGTGGGTTGCTGCAGTTTGTACTCTGCCCCCCAATGATTCATATCACCCCCCCCATACACACACACATTTGAAATATACTCACCTTCTCTCAAGGCTCCGCAAAGCAATATCCCATTATAGGATCACTTTAAAATCTAGAATCTCATCATGTGAACAGGTTCAGGTTTGGATGAGGTTTTATAGGCAACGTATTTTGAGTATTTTTCCTTTTGATACATAGACCTGAAAACTTAAGAGACAAATTATCTTTACTCACATACCCAGCATATAAAAATAGGACAGGCATATGATAACTACTATCAACAGATCTAATCTAAAAGAGGAGAAAAATTGAAGAACCATAGGACTCATTTGTTCAATGAAGTTCTAAAATCCAACCAGGCAAATGTTGAGTTTATTGACTAGGAATCAGTCCTACTCTTGCCTAGCAGTTATTCTTCACGGACTTTTACTCAGTTTTGGATTTCCCATTGACCTATCCTTTCTCCTTCATGAAAGTTATTAGCACATGTTTGCAGTTGAGTGTCAGCTGAATAGGCTGCTTCCTCCTTGTAGAAATTTGATGGTCCAAAGGCCTCTTTTTATTTATATTGTCTCTATCCCTTTCATTCTAAGCTGGAATTGTTTCTGTTGACATAATTCTTTTAACAAATTTTGTAGGTCTCTTGTTAATCTTTTGGGGTTACTCAATTACACAAAACCACCCTGTAAAGTATTTTTTTAGATTAGTCCTTTGATGCCTTGGGATTCTTCTGAGATAGTGAGGGTCACCACCCTAAACTTATTAAGTCTTATTGTTTGAGAGGACTTATGAGTACACTTTTAATCTCTTTAAGGGACCCTTGAATGAAGCATAACCTTCGAGCTTTCTGAGGTCTTGAAGGATTTTACAAATATACCTTTGCTTCATCTCTAGACCATGCTTTCGTGAGTGTCCTAGATATGATTTTGCTTGGGAGTTATTTCTTAATTTTACCTTTGTTTGCCATTTATAAAAAATGAGAATTTTCAAATCCATCAAGCCTTGACTCCATTTTGTTTAACAGCACATTTTATAGCTTAGCTTTCTTTTGAATTTTACTCTATACTGTCAGAAGAAACTAGGTGGTTTTTCCTCACTTTCCTTTCAGCTCTTAATCACAGTTTCTTAAAAGACCACATTCTAGAAACAGTTCGTTAAAGGCACTTTAAGATTTCACTAGCACTATGAGTTCTTACCATTTTTCCAACAGTCATTCAGCAATACACTTGTACAAATTATATATCTGCTACCTGTGATTGTAAAATAAATTTAGCTACTTAAATCAACATTTATCAACTCACGTTTGTTGTGGATTAAGAATCTGGAGTGAATTAGTATTTGAGTTTGATTCTGGGTCTCTCATTAGTTTGCAACCAAGGTTTTGGCCAGAACTTTAGTCTCTGAAGATTTAACAGGGGCTGAAAGATTCACTTCTAAGCTCACTCATGTGATTTTGGCAGGAGGCTTCAGCTTTTCACTACATGGCCTTATCGTGGGGTGCCTCACAATGGCTTCCCTGAGCACAGATGATCTGAGACAGAAAGAGGGAGAGAGCACATAGTGCAAGATGGAACCCATAGTTTTTACAGTCTTTTATAACATAATTTTTAGAAGTATCATACCATCGCTTCTATTGTAAACTATTGGCAACACCTTCAACCTCAGTATGTGGAAAAGATACTACACAAGTAAGTCAATATCATGAGGCAAGGATCATTGTGTACCGTCTTGGAGGTTGACAACCACGGCTATATAGGAGCTATTTGTTCATATTGAGGGAGCACTAAAATAGTGGCTAAAACATGATTTCTTATTCTGAAAAATAATTTGTCAATTTCTTTAAAAAAAACAAGCAAACAAGAAATCTGAGCATGCACTTACCATATAACCCGGTAATTGTTCTCTTAGACATTTATGCCTAATGAATGATAGTTTATGTTCACATAAAACATGTGCATGATTCCTCATAACAACTTTTTTTGGTAATGGCCTAACACTGGAACAATCAAAATGTCTTCCAACTTGTGAGTGGTTAAACAGACTATGATATCTCCACACTGTGAAATATTTCTGAGCAATAAAAAGGTACAAACTATTGATACATGCAACAGCTTAGATGTATCTCAAGGACATTACACTGAGTATAAAAAGCCAGTCTCAAAAGGTCACACACTATATGATTCCACTTATATAACATTCTTGAAATGATAAAAATAGGGACATGGAGAAGATATCAGTGGTTGCCAGGGCTTAGGAATGATCAAGACTATGGGTGAATGTGACTATAAAGGAGTAGCATGAGGGAGATCTTTGCGATATGGAATAGTTACGTATCTTGAATGTGGTGGTGGGGGTTACATCAATCTACACATGCAATAAAATGACATAAAACTACACACAATTACTCTACTTATGTCAGTTTCCTGGTATTGATATTTCTCTATAATTATATAATATATAATCATTTGGGGAAACTGGATGAAGGACTTATAGGAGCTCTCTCTACTGTCTCGAAACTGGTGAATCTATAAGTATTTTTAAATAAAATACTAAGAGCAAAACAAAAACAAAACATGGGACTTTAAGTCAGACAGAGTTCAAATCCCAGCTCTGTCACCTACTACTTTTGTGACTGTGGATGCACTCATTGCTTTATCTTTCTGTATTAGTTTTTAAAAATTCTAGTTAAATTTTTTAAGAATACATTGTAAAAAATATTATACTGTAGCTAGTAAGAAAACAAGTGAAAGTGAAAGAGTCAGAGGCAAGAAAATATGCTTTCCTTTGCTTCTCTCTCTCACACCTGTACAAAAAGTGAGAGAGAAGGTGAGTGGGAAAGGCAGAGTGAGGTCTTTCCAGTAGTTAATTGTCAACGTGTAAGTCATCAAGGAACTTCTCCAACCTTTGATGGCATTCTTGAAACGTATATTCCCTTTCTTGAGCATAGCCATGACATAAGGCTTTGATGCTTACCTATTCTACTGATTCCAGCTTTTATATTATTCATTATCTCCTCCACTTTCAATGGTTCCTATTCAGTATAATTTCTTTGAGTCTTATCTTAGTCTTTAAATTATACCTTAATTTGAAATTATAACAATCTGTCACCATTTTAGATATGGATAAAGAAAACCTTTTCATATATTGCTCTTTTTCCTACAAATTATTATTAATAGAAATACTTCCTGCTTTTGGTTTTCTAATATTGATGTATAATCTAACATTTCCATTTCTAGAACTCCTAGAGATGTTGCAATTACATATTTTATGCTTGAGTGGGGTGTGATACAAAGCAGTGGGTAGTTTCCTCAAAACACCCTTTTCAAAAGGATCAGTTTCCTCATTTATGTAACTGAATTATAATATCTAATTTAAAGACCTGCTACAGAGATTGAACAAGAGAATCTATATAAAGGACATGGCACATTGCCTGGGGTGGTTTTAGTACTGAATAAATAGAAACTCAGTTTGCTAGCCCCTATTTCTATTGCTGCTCTGGTTCCCTTTAGATTTGTTCACGGATATTTTGCTTCCTGTACTGCCTCATGATGACATCCAGTGCCACGGTTGCATCACATTTTCTGAGCACTTTCACCTTTCATGGGTACTATCACCCTGTCATTTCTTGTCACTTTTTCTTTCTGTCCACAGCTGATTCTGGAGGAGACTGAAGTCAAATTTGAAAGAAGTTCTCCTTTTTATGATCTTCAAGTGTTGATTTATAAATAAAATCAACTTTGAGTATTTTTTTCTAAGAAGCACTCTTTCCTCATGATACTCATAAGTCTATAGGAAATTGGATTGAAGGCTAATTCAGGAAAATCATGGTACTGTACTCAGAATCTCCTGTACCCTCAGGCAGCCATCCTGCATTTTTAGACAGGAACTAGGCACATCATTTCTATTTCACTTAAAATTAGTTCCATTGGCTCAGTTCCTCAAGCAAATAGATTTCTTATTCCAAAGGGAAAAGTTTAATATGTCCCAGTTTAAAATCAGAAGGAAATAAAATTTTCTTTTCTGTTCTCAAATTGTTTCCAGAAAAAATCTGCTAATTGGGCACAATATGAACCCCTCCTCCTCTGAAATGCCTAATTTTTATGAGTTATGTTAGAAAATCAAATGTTATCCAAACTAAATAGCTGGAATGTAAGATAGGAGGCAAGCCACATTTCTAGGAGGAATAAAGAATGCATTTTTTTTTCCTCTTCAGGCAGTGTAGATATATATAAAATGTAGCAAAAAGAAATTTAATCATGAAAAATCAGTTCCAATATACAATTAGAAAAAATACAGTGAAATACACTTAACGTTAAAATTTTGTGTTTTTATATTCATGCCAAAAGTTAATATGCTATTCTCTCCAATAGCATTTGCTAAGTAAATATTTAACCTCCTGCCTGCAGACATACAAATATTTTGCATGAGGAAAAGCAAGACCAATATAAGCAGGTGTGACCTCATGCAGCAGATTTCAATGGGCACCTTTTCTTTTTTTTTAGCAGAGGAAAGTAAAGTTACAGTGAAGTTAGTCAGGGAGGTAGAATATTAGCTGTAGCTAATATTGATTTGGCAGGCTGCCCACATTTCTAGCAATGGAGGCTAAATCTTTTTTTCTTATCATTTTTTCTCAGACTGCTGAACACAATTCCCAGAAATACAATCCTTTCAAAATTGCATACACTTGAATTCTCCTTACAATGTTTTTAGCCACTATCAACTAAAACCCCCTTTTCTGCAAATTTTCCCTTTTAAATAACTCTTCTAAAATAATTTCTTGATTTCCACTTTCATGAAACAGTTCTAAGGGAGGAAGCATTTTTCTTAGTAAATTTGGGCAAATATCGCTAGTGACCAAACAGAAATTCTGCTTTGCAAAGCAGTAGCCTGTCATTTCTTACATGTTAAATCCATTAATGTGAATTGGGCATTCAGGCATCTCTTTCTCTCTTAAATGGATCTTACGGCCATAGGCACTTGGAAACACTGAGAATTAAAAAGTTTGGGAGCCTCAAATAAGTTAGTGGTCTGGGATGGCTGAAACTAGACCTGAATAAGGAAGCCAAGGTGGTTTACTACCACTGGTATTTGCAATGCAGTTTTGATATTTGTTTCATTAGCTTCACTCAGACCCTGTTATAATAATTAAAATATGCTGGAGATAATTTGCTTATATATCTCTTAAATTGTAGTGCGATGATGTATTTTTTCCCTGACGTAGAAAAGATGTAGCTTAGTCAGTAATTCATCTGACTAATATAATATCCAAATAAATAACTACTTTTTACAACTGTAATGCTGTAGTAGGGTATGCTAAAATAAGTAAAGAAACTAAATCAGGCATAAACATTTATGGGGATTTTTTTTCTATATTCATCTTCAAATATAAAGATACTTAACATATACCACAAAAATTATTTGTTGATTTAAGGATAATGTAAACATCTTATGAAATTATAAATATAAAACTGGTAAAAGAAAACTATAATTCAATTAAAGCAAAATTATTGCAATTGTGAAATTTGGGGAAAGAGTGTTATAAACAATACATTTACAAGTTAATGGTGTAATTTGTAGGGATTAGGACAAAAAGGACATTTCTTATCATTAGCTGTCTCTTAATGTTATTTTCCTGAGAGATAGCTAGCCTTAAATTTTAAACATACATTAAAGAAATACTATAGTAAAAGTCTTCACATATACCATTGAAAGCTCCAGACCTCAATTACTTTGGTTTCACACTCTTCAGAGGAAACGACAGAAAACTCTCTGAAGACATAAAAAATAATGAAAAATAAACATAGTTCCAACACACGAAGGGAAACTTAGCCAAAATAGTAAGAAAATTAAAATTCAGAAAATAATTTCTTGGGAAGCAAAGTTAAAGTAGTCAGATGTTAAAGAAAATACAGAGATGTTTTGAAATCCATAAAGCATGAATGTGTAGCAGAATTTTCAAAGTGATTAGGTTGAGGCACCAAGAGACAATAGTTACTGCATTAGAAAGGAAACAATAGACATTATGCAGAAATTACAAAGGGAATAGTATGAAATTGGTTAAATGACTCTTGAACCAGATAACTAAATCACAAGAAAGTAGAGATACAGAAAGGATTTGTGATGAAAAACTTTGGAGACTCCCTTGTTGGGTCCCTCTGACTGAAATTCTGTTGAGGAGTTGGCTAGATATTTCCAAACTCTCTCATCCTCTGCCCTCCAGTGATAAACCCCTCACTTTTTGTCACTGAGAATTCTTATCCTGGCCGATTGCCCTCTTAAACTAGATTGTTTTTAAATAGCCCTAAACTGACATTCCCATTGCAATACCATGCTCTGTAATCCATACCATTTAAACATCTGTGTGAGGGGGTTTAGACATCTGCAACCACTGGCCACTTTTTCTCTACATAAGATGGATTCCAGACCAATGTATCCCTTAATCCCAGGTAACTCTTTTTGTGTTCTTTATGAAGTCTTGGTTTATGAGTAAGAAATTCTACCTCCCATTCTTCCTTTTTGCAAGGAGTACTCAGAGCACAACTCTCCCAAATATAACCTCTTTATAGATGTACATCCCATGTCTGGAGCCCTTCAGGGCTTTGGTGAAGTTGAGGGGTAAAGTGTAACATTACTCATTTTTAATATTTCCTTATATTCTGCATGAGGTCTAGCACCTTCTTTGGAACTCAGCAGACATTATGTCTTCATGCCTTGGCCAAAACTTCAATTTTTTTGATTCCTCAAACTGCTATTTTTTCTATGTTGTTGGTATTTCTGTTGCTGCTGTGCTGCTGCTTGGAAGATTCTGGGAAGGTAGCCAGCTTCAAATTTACATTGCTTATAAATCAGGTAATTCATTAATGGTACAGCATGAACAAATGTTCCCAAAATGTTCTTTCCCTAAGAGTTACCATTTAGTCCAATAGATGCCCCCAGAGAGCTCTCTGTTTATATGAAGTATTCTTTCTGCCATGTAAAATCTGAAAACATTTCAGAGTGGGTAAGCCACCCAAAAATTGTGGCTTACTATTGTGTACCTGGATGCCTGTGTCCTAGAAGAGATGTTATAAATAATTCTATAATTTTCAATGAGGTCATATAGTAAGCACAATTTCTTAACTACATACAAATTGTTTTGTAAACATTATACTGCCATGTTGTTTTACTTTGTTTACCCCATCTGCATAGCATACAATTTTATATATGTTCAGCATTCACTACGTTTGACTTGCATTAGAAAAACACGTATACCATTTTGTTCAATGCAGGTTTAAGTGTTACATTAATGTAAACCTAAATCTCTGGGTAAGTAATAGTGCACTCAAATGCATGCATATATTTAAACTGAAAGTATAATTGCTGGCTACTTGAAAATAGCAACAGCACTATTGTAAACATAAATCAAAAAAAATATTCATATCCAAGCAGTGAATTTACTCTGGGATTGTAAAATAGGCCTTAAAGATTTTTTTTTTTCTTATTGCTAAACCTAATTTCTCAGGTGATAATTTCAGCATGTGTTCTTATCAGAATAAAAAAAAGTATTCCCTTATATACAATGCAGGAGAGTTTGACCCAATTGAAGGCTGATTATATAGAGTAGGCCAAGATTCTGATCTGTTATTGTTGGCTTCATTAAATTATAGCAACAACCTTCAGGATCGTGACCATTTTTTCCCCTATAACAGCTATGTGTTGAGATCATAGCACTTCCTGAACTTTTCCTTCCATATGTTATATAATTTGCTTTCAGTGTCTAAAGATTCTTTCCCATATTTATTCATCCTTTACTCTAGCTAGTTTTTTCAGTATTGTTACTTTAAATAATCAATTTAAAGTTAATTTATCTGGTTGACAAAATTGGGGGCATAAGATGCTCCAGGGAGCCATTCCCCTCCAGGATCATTGAACACCTAGCAAAAACTGACAACTATTTTCCTCAAAACTCTGAAATATAGGGTTAAAGGTTTGAAGTAAGTGGGTGAGTGCCAATTAAGAAAATGCACCTTTAAAAATTGTAGGAGGGGAGTAGAAGTGGCTCAAGCAGTTGGGCACCTGCTTCCCACATGGGAGGTCCTGGGTTTGGTTCCCAGTACCTCCTAAAGAAGATGGGCAGAAACAATGAGCTGACATAACAAGCAGACACAGTGAGCCAATACAATGAGCAGATTAATGGAAACAATGAGCAGACTGATGAGGGAACCATCTTGGGTGGTAGCATAAGTTCATGGGTCACTTGGTGGTCCCTCCTCACCCTTCCCCAGTGTGATAAAGAGCTAACCTATGGGTGCCTGGCTTTGTTCTGGTGGGAGCAGGGTAACCCCTATATACATACTGGGGTAATTGTACATTGGTGCTAATTTATTGGGTGGCAGCCTAAAGACTGAACCAGAGAACTTGCCTCTAGCTCACCTTCCAGAACATGCCCTGCAGTCTGAAGCAGCTTGCAGACAGCTAAAGCAGGATAAGAAACAATTAATTAAAAGCAAAGGATTATGGGCTGTAGGATATACAATAGAGATTGCAGAGGGATAGAAATATACTCTATAGGGAATGAAAGGGACATTTCTGGGCTCAGAAAAGATGGAGAGGACACTGCACTTCACTTATGCCTAAGGCTGGTCTTCTTGATACGAGGGCAAAACTCTAAAGAAGAGCACTGGTCAAGGAAGGGCCAATTTCCAAAGAATGGGAAAGTGCTTTTGCATTGGTTTATTTGTGGCTGTTAGCTCCTGGCACTTAAGGAAATCCCTGCATATCACTAGATGGATATAAACTTGAAGACCATTTAGCCCAGGGACTAAATGCCAGAGTTAATGCATTAAAATATTAAAATATACTATGTGCAACAAAGGATTGCAAGACAAACCAGAAATGATAGCCCACCCAAAAGAAAAAGATACAAGTTCAGAAAGCATCAATGACAAAAAAGGACTTTGGACATATTGGAGAAAGACTTAAAAAAAACTTCAGTTTTTTCAGGGAGATAAAGGAAAACATGAAAATATGAAAGAAAATGAGGAATATGATAAATGAACAATATGAGAAGCTCAATAAAGAAATAGAAAATTTTAAAAGGAATCCAACAGACGTATTGGTGAAAAGACCACAATAAAGGAAATGAAATAAAATATTCCCTGGAGTGTTTCATCAGCAGGTTGGAGATGACAAAAGAAAGAATCAGTGAATCTAAGACAAAGTAATTAAAATAATTCTGGCTAAAGAGCAAAATGGAAAATAACTTAAAAAGTGAACTGAGCCTAAGGTACCTGGGTACAACATCAGATATATCAATATATGCAATATGGAAGTCAAGAAAGGAAAAGAAAGCAAGAGAGAGACAGAAAGAATATTCAAAGAAATGTTGTCAGAAAACACCTGAAATTTAACAAAAGACATAAATATGCACATTCTAAGAATCCAAACAAACCCCGAATAGGATAAACTAGAAGAGAATCATCTCCAGACAACAGAATCACACTGTTAAATGCCAAGGACAAGGAACAAGCTTGGAAAGGTACAAGAGAAAAGAAGTGTGTTATGCACAAGGACATCCAAATAAAATTAAGGGTTGATTTCTCATCAGACACTGTGGAGGCAAGAAGGCAGTGGGATGACCTTTTTGAACTACCAAGAGAAAACAGTTGCCAGCCAGGAGTTTCATATCCACTGAGATTGCTTTTCATAAATTATGCAGAGAGAAAACATTCACGGATGGACAAAGGTTGAGCAAGTTTGTCACCATTAGACTTTCCTGCAAACATTGCTAAATACGGTTCTTCAGAATGAAAGAAAAGGACATTAGACAATGGATCCAAGTGGGATAAAGAAATAAAGGTCTATGACAAAGCTAATATATGGATAACTCCAATCTTTATATTTTATAAGTTCTAAAATACAAATGCATAAAAAGTAATGATAAAATTAAGAAGTAGTTGGGAAGCAGATGTGGCTCAACTGATAGAGTATCCGTCTACCATATCGAGGGTCCAAGGTTCGATCCCTAGGGCCTCCCGACCCATGTGGTGAGCTGGCCCACATGCAGTGCTGCCACTTGCAAGAAGTGCCGTGCCACACAGGGGTGCCCCTGGGTAGGGGTTCCACATGTGCAAGGAGTGTGCCCCAGAAGGAGAGCCACCCTGCATTAAAAAAGCACAGCCTGCCCGAGAGTGGTGCCACATACACGGAGAGCTGATGCAGCAAGATGACACAACAAAAGAGATGCAGTTTCTCAAGGCTACCAGATAATGCAAGCGAATGCAGAAGAACACATAGCAAATGGACAATGAGGGGGCAGGAAAGGGAGAGAAATAAAATCTTAAAAAAAAAAAAAGTTATGACACCTCTGTAGTTTTGGAAATACAATGCATAAAGATGAAGTTTGTAACAAGTACAACAAAAAAGTGGGGATAAAGAGTTATAGGAACAGTGTATATGTATGCTGTTGAAGTTAAGTTGGTATCAAGTCAAATGTGATTGTTATATAGTTAACATGTTAAAGCAAAGAAAATATATGAAACGTATGAAGATAAGGTATTCAAAATGGTACATGGTGAGAAAACAAAAATATATGGAAGTACTAATTAACAGAAGAATTGTAGAACCAAAAAAGGTATAAGACTTACAAATACCAAATAAGCAATATTACAGAAGAAAGTTACACATTGTCCATAGTTACCTTAAATATAACTATAGTAAACTTTCCAGGCAAAAGACAGAGATTGACAGAATGGATACAAAACCATGACCCAACTAAATCGTGTCTGCAAGAGACTTATCTTAAATTTAAAGATAAAAGTAAGTTAAAAGTGAAAAGGTAGAAAAATATATCATACATATAGTAACTGAAAAAGAACTGGGGTAGCAACACTAATATATAAACGAGACATTGAATCGAAAATGTGATAAGGAACAAATAATTGACTATATACTGATAAAGGGGTTAATTCACTAAAAGACATAACTAGACCTAATGGACATATAAAGGTCACTTTACCCAAAAACAGAAAAATGCATTCTTTGCTATATACATGGGTCATTCTCCAGGATAGACCATATATATGTTAGGTCACAAAATAAGTTTCAATGACTATAAAAAGATAAAAATCATGCAACCATGTATCTTCTCTGATGTTAATGGAATTAACCTAGAAATCAATAACAAAAGGAGAACTAGGAAATCCACAAATATGTAAAAATTAAACAATACATGCTTAAACAAAGAATATGTTAAAGAAGATATCACAAGGGAAATTAGGAAATATCTTGAGGTGAATGAGAACAAAAACACAATATACCAAACATATGGGATTCAGCAAAGGCTGAGCTGGGAGGGAAATTTATATTCTCCAGAATGTATTCTCCAGGTGCAGTGGATGTGCCATGATGATGGAAGAGGTTGTTGATGTGGGAAGGGTGGGGTGGGTGGGATGGGGGGTATATGGGGACCTCATATTTTTTGAAAGTAACATTTAAAAGAAAATAAAGAAGGAAAAAAAAGAGAAAGACCTCAAATCAGAGTCCTAACCTCACAACTAGAGGATCTAGAAAAATAAAAGCAAACTAAACCCGAAGCAAGCAGAATGAAGGAAATAAAGATTACAGTAGAGATATATGACATAGAGAACAAAAAAAAACAAAAACAAAAAAACAACCAAGAGAATATATTTGAAACCAAAGTTAGTCTTTGAAAAGATCAACAAAACTGACAAACTGGTAGCTAAACTAACAAAGAAAAAGAGAGGATGCAAGTAACTAAAATCAGAAGGGGGACATTACTACCAAGCCCAGAGAAATAAAAAGGATTATTAGAGGATACTATGAACAATTATTAGAGGATACTATGCCAACAAATTAGGTCACATAGATGAAATAGAGAACTTCCTAGAAACATACAAACCATGCTGTCTCAAGAAGAAATAGACAGTCTCAAGAGACCAATAACAAAGTTTGTATCAGTAATCAAAAATGTCCTGACATGTCCACCCTGTTCAAGATGGCAGAGTGAGACATTTCATTGCTCCATCCTGACCCAGAGACTTTGAATAACCAGCAAGAACTGGCAGAAAAAGTCTTTCTCAAAGCTACAGAAGACAGTTAGAGACTATCAGAATCTGAAGAGCACTGTGTACCAGAATAGAATAAATTAAATTTTTAAAAAATCCATGGAACTGCAGTACACAGTGAACCCCAAAATAAGTTATGAACTATAGTTAATAATACAATTATAAAAATGTGCTTTTATCATTGTAATAAATGTACCACACCAATTCAAGTTATTTATGATAGGGTTGTATATGGGAATCCTTTATTTTATGCATAATTTTTCTGTAAACCCACAACTTCTATATTTTAAAAAATAAACTGAACAAAAACACTAGGGTCTTGAGGCACCCTATTGGCACATCTACCACCCCTTGTTGGCCTGGCATGGAGCCAGCTCATACTCAGGTAAGGATCCTTGGTCTCGGTTCTAGAGGGAGCAGAGTAACCCTTTTGCAAATATTGGGAATATGTATGTCTGGCACAATCTGTCTTACGGTGGCCTGAGGGACTCTGTCCTAGAACTTGCCCTGCATGTAGAAGATAGCTCACAAACTGACTTACAAAATCCTATGGGAAAGCAGTCAAGTTATATTGCCTGGGGCAAAGGATTGAGGGCCTTCAAACATGAATTAAAAGGCCCAGAATTGTAGGGATGTTGTATCCTAAGGAAGAGGAGACATTAAGAATCACATAAATGGAGGAATTCTTAGGGCCACATGTGCAACACAAGGCATATATAAAGAAAGAATCAAGGAGGCCCCTACACTTTGGTCTGCTTCTATTCTCTAAACTGATTGTATGGATAAACCCTAAAGATTAGAACTCACAAGTCAATCTACAAAGAATAGAAAAAATCTTTTCCTTTTCTACTTCTTCTTTATCTTCATCTTTGGCTTTTTCTCCTTCTTCAATCCGTCCTTTTATTGTAAGTTTCTTGGAATAAAGAAAAACTGTCATTATAATAAATAGATGCAGCATTAAAGAACAGATGCCTCAGGGTCTAAATTCCAATGATAATATGTTAAAATATCAAAATGTCCCAGCTTCAATAAAATGTTACAATATATAAAAAGATGGAAAAGTGATGGAAAAGGCAAAGGAGAAGATTAAAACATTAGAAACCATCAATGAAGAAGACTAGACCCTAAATACATGAGAGATATTTTTTAATGGTCCTGAATATGCTCAAGACTTTAAGGAAAACATGGACAAAGAACTTAAAGATATCAAAAGAATGACAGATGTACACAAAGATAATATCAATAGAAAGAAGAAAATTATGAAAATGACCAATGGAGCTGAATGCCACAAAGTTGAATAACAGAAATTTAAAATTCTTTAAAGTGGTCAATAGCAAATTGGAGCTGACAGTAGAAAAAATCAGAGAACTCAAACATAAGATACATGAAATTATATAGTTGGAGGAGCAGAAAGAAGGAAGAATGAAGAAAATTGAACAGAGCTTGAGGAATCTGTCAGACACTGTCAAGCATAGCAATGTATATATTGTTGGAGTCCCAGAAGGATATGAAAGAGAGAAAGGGTAGAGGAATGTTCCAAAGAAATAATGGTAGAAAACTTCTCAAATTTAATAAAAGACAAGAATATACAAACCCCAGACAGTCAATGAAATCCCAACACAGTAAACTCAAATAGATCCATGCCATGGCATATTACAATCAGACTTTCAAATGCCAAATACAGAATTATGACAATATAAGTGAGAAGCACTACATCATGTATTAGGGATTCTCAGTAAGATTAAGTGCCTATTTCTCATCAGAAACTGTAGAAGCAAGAAGGCAGTGGAATGACATATTTAACAGCCTGAAAGAAAAATGTTGCCAGCCGAGAATTCTATATCTGGCAAAACTGTCTTTCATAAAAGAGGGAGAGATTAAGACATTGCCAGATAACCAAAATTTGAGGGGGCTTGTTACCACTAACCAGAACCTACAAGTGATGCTAAAAAAGAGTTCTACAAGTTGAAAGGAGAGGATCAAAGCTGCATGAAGAAATAAAGCTCTCCATTGAGGGTATTGGCAGGAATAAATACAAATACCAGTAATATTGTCTTTTTGGTTGTAACTCCAGTATTTACTGCTCACAAGATCTAAAAGACAAACCCATAAAATGTAATGATAAATCAGTGGTTTTGGACTCAAAATATAACTTGTGTTAAGAACTATCTAAAGGTGGGAGGATGGAGGGGTATAGGAAAATAGTTTGCATGTATTATTGAAGTAAAGTTGATATCAAAGCAAATGATGTGATAGATTTAAAATGTTAAGTTTAAGCTTCATGGTAGCTATCAAAATTCTTGGAGAATATGCATGCTCATAGACACAGAAGTTAGGGTACAGTTTGCCAGGGACACAGGGCAGAGGAAATGGCGAATTAATGCACATTAGGGTATAGAATTTCTGTTTGGGGAAATGGGATAGTTTTAATAACGGAAGGAGGCGAGGGAACTGCAGTATTGTGAATGTGATTAATACCTTTGAATAGTATACTTAGGAGCGATAGAAATGGAAAGAGTTGCTTAAATACATATATATACGCCTGTGAGGCAGTCATCCCTTCTAGAGAGGCTTTGTGACAGAGTGGGTACCAGCTTCTGACACTCCATTTCACAGGCATGCCTGCAGCCTCATGGTCCTCCTCTTTTTCCCACAATTAATTTAAAAAGGAGAAAGAAAGGGCAATTAAATAGACAGTGACAATCAAATGCAATACATTATCCTGGATGGAATCTAGCAAGGGAGAAGAAAAGGCTCAAAAGTATATTATTGATACATATGAAAAAATGTAATATAGATGGTAAGCTTTATATCAGTGTTAAATTTCTTGAACTTGATAACTGTACTTCAGGTGGGTACATAAGTGGATATCCTTTTTCTTGGGAAATATGCATGGCAGTGTTAAGTGTTCATGGGATGTGAGATATATAACTTAAACACAAGTATTCAGAAATGCTTTAATATATGGACAAATAAACAGCCATAGGTGGATAGATAGAATGATATGGCAAATATGGAAAAATGTTACAATTGGTAAATATGAGTATCTAGACGGTACATATATTTTTTGAGTTCTCTGTATGGGGTTTGTATTATTTTTGTAATTATCCTGTAAGTTTGAAAATACTTCAAAATATAAAGTTTAAAAAAAAAAGGTAAGAATTTCCTTAAAAACAAGCAAACAAAAACAAAACAAAACTTACAACAAAGCAAAGTCCAGGACCAGATGACTTTACTGGTAAATGTTGCCAAACACTCCAAGAATTAACACCAGTCCTACTCAGACTCTTCTAACAAATTGAAGAGAAGGGAATGTTTCCTAACTCATTCTATGAGTCCAACATCAATCTATTATCAAAGCCAGGTAAAGATAACAGGAAGAGGAAATTGCAGACCAATATCCCTTAGTAATATAGATGCAAAAATCCTCAGCAAAATACTAGAAAACTGAATCCAACAGCACATTAAAAGAATTATGCACCATGAACAAGTGGAATTTATCTCTGGAATGCAAGAATGGTTCAACATGAGAAAATCAATTAAAAAAATACACCACATTAGAGAAGAAAAGAAAAAAAATTATCTCAATTGAAGAAAAGGCATTTGACAAAATCCAGTACCCTTTCTTGATAAAAGCACATAGAAAACTAGGAATGTATGGAAACTTACTTGACAGGAGAAAGAACATGTGTGATAAATGTACAGCATCATCATACTCAATGCTGAAAATTGCATCTTTACCTCTCAGATGAATATACGCACTGTCATCACTGTTAGTCAGCATAGTCCTGGAAGTTCTAGACTGAGAAATTAGGCAAGAAAAAGAAATAAAAGGCATCAAAATTGTATATCAAGAAGTAAAATGTTCCCTATCTGTAGGTGACATAATCCTATATATAGAAAATTCTGAAAAATCTCTAGTAAGGGTACTGGAGCTAATAAATGAACTCAGCAATCACAAGATCAACACAAATAAATCAGTAGTATTTCTATACACTAGAAACAAAAAAAATATGGAAAGAAATTTTTAAAAATTTCAATTTATAGAAGCAACTAAAAGAATCAAATATAGAGGCATAAACTTAACCAAGGATATAAGACTTATATACAGAAAACTATAAAATATTGATGAAAGAAGTCAAGGAAGACCTCAGTAAATGGAAAATTTGTGTTCATGCCTTGGAAGACTAAATACTATTGGATGTTCTACCCAAAGTGATTTACAGGTTCAATGCAATCCCGATTAAAATTCCAGTAGCAAAAGACCTTGATCAAATGGGGATATATTAAAGACAAGTGAGTTTTTATGGTGAAGCAATATCAAATTGAGTCGGGAGGTCATTCCAGAAGTTATCCTTATGCATATTCAGGTGGATCTCATGGACTGCCACAGTAAACAATGCCTCAAGCAGGGGTACTCCTGAGGGCTCTATAAATATCTACACACTATAGGCAGGGCATACAACCCAGGAAATTGGCACACCTTTGGTGGACCTTACTTTGGGAATATATGATATCCTATTTCCCCAATGTAGACTCATTAATAATTTTCCTACACATGGTTCTTCTGCCCCTTTTTATCTGAACTTGTCATTAGCACAAACTCATTAAATATATGTCCCAGAGACTTAAATCTTTAGTCTATTCATATGCCAGTTGAGCCCTGAATCTCACCTACTCCTCAGTTCATTTGCCTTGCCCAGGACAACTATCAAAATGATGATAATGGATGGCTCACATCTCAAAAAACAGAGTATCTACAGCTGCAAGCAAGAAAAATCCATATCTAAGCCCCCTTTCAATTGAAAGCAGAGTGGGCATCACCATCCCCAAATCCTCAAGATTGAGGAATGAACACACACAAAAGAGGAATGCAAATATGAACTCAAGTAGACTTACTATTATTCTAGTAATGGAATAACAAGTAATATTGATATAAAGAGAGTGGTCACCAGAGTTTCTGAGGAGAGGGAGAGGAAAGAGTAGGTATAACATGGGACATTTTGGGTACATTGAAATTGTTAAGCATGATACTGAAATGATGGCTATAGGCCATTATACATTTTGTCAAAACCTATAAAATTGTGTGATGCAAAATGTAAACCTTAATGTAAACTATAGACCATGGTTAGTAGCTATGCTTCAATATTTGTTCAATAGTTTTAACAAATGTTGCACACTAATGAAAGATTTTCTTAATGGAAAAAGTGTGAGATGGGGAGGGTGGAGTATATGGGAATCCCTATATTTTCAATGAAACTTTTATGTTCTAAAACCTCTTTAAAAATAAAGGAAAAAAAGGCAAAACCATATTCAGAAACAGACCTTCTTACCACCTGCACTGTATATTTTTTTCTTAGTTCAAGGCACCATCATACTGCCATTGGATTCTACTTGGTCTCCCTATCTCCCCTCTGTCTTTCCAGTTTTTTAGTATAGGGGATTCCCATTTAACCCCACCCACATACATTTTCCCCTATTATTAACATCTTACATTACTGTAGTACATATTTTATAACGATGAACCAATATTAAAGTATTGCTACTAACCAAGGTCTATTGTTTACATTAAGGTGTACACTTTCCGCTGTACAGTTTTATAGGCGTTTTCATCACATCAGTCAAAGTTCCAATTAAAATGTGAATCAAATTGTATTATACATCTCTCAAAAGTCTCCAAATGCTTCTTATCTCACTCAGAGTAAAATACAAAGTCCTTACATTGTTTTCTAGGATTCCAGCAATGAATAACCACATCTCTAATATTCTTTACCTTCTTTACTCCACCCATTTCCCTTCAGCCACACTGGCCTCCCTTACATTTTACCAAACTCAACAGATAGCTCCTGTCTCTTGCAATGAGCATTTCCCTTTGAAATGTTCTTATCTCCAGATATCTGCATGGACTGCACCCTTTACTTCAATTATTTTTTCCAAATGTCACCTTCTCAGTTAGATGTACCTTAAGCTCCCTATTTAAAATTGTAACTGACCCGCTTCTTGCACTCCCCTTCCTGTTTACCTTGTTCTAATTTTATAGCACATCTTTGCTTGTAAAATTCCATATCATTTACTTATTACATTTTTACCTTCTCTCCCCACCAGTGTGTAAGCTTCATGAAGGCAAGAACATTTGACTTTTAAAAATTTTTTTCCCACAAATATATCCCCAAATCCTAGAAAATCCTAGAAAAGTGTCTGATTTACAGTACTTACTTGAATAAGTAAAAGTAAAAAATCTTATTTGTTGAATAAATAAATGTATGGATCATAACAGAAACTTGTTACTTCCTTAACTGGGGAAAGTACCTTCTTTCTGTTTTCGTATATGCAGAGGTTCTATATAGCAATTTAGGTTATAGCTGTTTGCTAAAAGGTTAGAGACTGGGTTGAGAGACTTTTTAAAAGATATGTATTTGTGTAATTTGTACACTGGTTTTACTTTGATTATTCTTGAAATGGTCTTGGATGGGGGATACTGACAGAGATTAACAAGGGTTCTTAACCTTTTTTATTCCATGGACCCCTTTGCCAGTCAGGTGAAAACCACAGGTCCCTTACTAAGTCCACACTATACTGTATATTATTTAATAAGTATATCACACCTGTG
Organism: Dasypus novemcinctus; assembly: GCF_030445035.2. Lineage (NCBI taxonomy): Eukaryota > Metazoa > Chordata > Mammalia > Cingulata > Dasypodidae > Dasypus > Dasypus novemcinctus. The sequence goes on along the minus strand of NC_080678.1, from coordinate 75,147,434 downwards.
CCAACAAGTCCTCACAAGAATAACATTTTTTTGAATCTCAATTCAAGCTCACAGACCCCTTGTTAAGAACGCCTGGATTAGAGGGAAGGAGACTAAAGCCACCCACTCATCCCCTCCTGTGTTCCTTGGGCATTGATTCCTCTGGTGACTGGAAAAGGAGATTCCTTAGTGTTACATGGTAATGTAAAATGCATGAAAGTATGGGCATATTTGATCATATGTTTGAACAAAACACAAAGAAGACTTTAAATTCTATAGCCTTATAGAAGGCTATAAATTGGAGTTACTTTCAGCTCTCTACTGTTTACAGTTCTTTTATATAACCCTCTTTTGAGAATAGGCTTGATTTTCTTTTTTAAACCATTCTGAGAAGATTTGTTTTATACCAGTTTGCTGAAGATGATATAAGCACACAGGATATTGTTTATCTATGTACATTGTTAACTGCAGAGTATTATACAAGTGTTATTTATTTTAATTATTATTATTTAGTGGCATTTATATTATGATTTAACTAAATTTTACCATACAGTTTCAGGCATATTGTAACTGTAGGAGCGCTCATGGAAGTTTAATATCATTCGAGGTTGTACTTTTTGTTATCTATTTCCCAGGAATAGGGAAATGGAAAAGCATTGGCAGGCTTAAAATTCTTTTCATTATTATTTTCCATTTTTGAATAGCTACAGAATTACTAAATCTTATACAATCTACCTCTCCATCTGTCTACCTAGTTCTTCCTCCAGAGATGAGAAAACAAGATCATTAGCTATTTTTCACCTTAGCCTGAGCCTCATCTACTGCCTAGGAATATTGAAACTATAAGTAGATTGGAAAATTGAGCTCTGATAAAAATGTTTTTGATATTCTTTCTCCACATCTTCTCATTAAATATTACAGAGAAGAGATTCACTGATGCTGACAGAGCAAACTGATTGTGCCTGGAAGAAGTATTGTGGTGGCAAGTACAAATTAGATCATCCTAGAGTAGCGTATGTTTTGCTGTTTCAGCTGCTCTGAAGGACTACAGCAAAATAATTTTGAATTAATGTGACTCAATAAATCAGGTAGAAAACTACTTTTAAAAATAGTGGGTTTTGGCATTATAACCCCATTTCAATTTAAATAAGTATGATAACATGACAAGATCTCCAACATTACAACCAGTCCTGATCTTTTTAAAAAATTTGAATTCACATATTTATAAGGCAATTAAAATATTAAGAAGCTATTGGTAAAAATTTTGCTTACTCTATAATTAGCTTCATAGTGTAAAAGAAAAAAAACTTTCTGAAAGAATTTGAGGAAAAGCATTTAGAATTATTTGGCAAAACAGATACTTAAGCTGATGTGTGTCTAAAAGATGGGCTCACTTTGGGGGAGGAATATATGAGGGTGAGGTGTATGGCTGAGGTATAGGAAAACATTTTCCAAAAGGCTCTGGCTTTTCTTTGCTACTCAGATATCTCAAACATGGCAGAAACCATGTATCTATTTTCAGTTATGTTCTTTGGACTAAACCAACACTTCTTTGGTCAAATTATCATACAAAGGGAGCATACAAACCCCATACAGCAAAATACCTCTTCCTTGGGAAACCTGTATGACATTTTTCTTTCATGAAATGTATTGGGCAAGTTTCAATAATGTCATACAATTGCAGCATGATCTGTAAGGATAAAAATCAATACCTTTTAAAGCAATATACATTAAATAATTATACCACAAATCATAAACTAGGATACCTTGTTATTTTTCTTTTGTGTCTAGACTTCTATTTTTTCTTCCTTAGGGTGAGTTGTGGTTAGGTATTGTTTATTTGTACACACAAAAATAGACCAAGTTCTGAGAAAGTACATGGCAACTGAATATATATATGTCTTTTCATCTGCCAAGAAGTTGTAATATGTATTAGAAATCATCAATATATAATTTTCTTTTGATTATATTCAAAAGTTCATATTCAAAGGTTATATTCAAAAAGGATATTGAGTTTACATTTTGAGTAGACCATAGTTAAAAGTCTAGGTGCTAGAGGCAGACAGATTTGGTCAGTCTGCTTCTGTCCGTTACTAGTTGTATGAGAGTGGTTAGGTTCTAATACATGCCTATGAAAATGAAACATCCCATAATATAAGCCAATCATACATTTTACAAAGGAAAAATGTTTAACTGACTTATTTAACTATAAAATCTTTCAAGAGTATAGATGAAATAGTTAAATATTTATAATTTTACTTATATTTAAATATATATAGTTACAATAAAATTATATAAAACATCTTAATTTGGAACTATAACTTGCCCCTCCTCACTTCGTTAAGCATATTTCTTTGCATTCCCCATTTATTTCTTGAGACCTTAGCAGCTTCATCTTTTTTGAGTCTTTTGTATCACTTAAAACAATTTTCCAAAGAATATCACTCAGCTCTATCCAAATTTGTGAATATGTAGAGGATGTTATCACTGGAAAACTTGTAACTATTATTCCTTGAAGTTAGGTCCTATCTACCCATTCATTTATTCTGTAGGTAGATATACATGAGGTAATCACTGACCTTGATAAAGTGATTTTCAAAATGTTTTTTTTTAATTGCAGCCAATATTTATGCTTGTGAGATGATATTCCCAGAAATAGTGCTAACTCTGAGTTCTATTTCTTTGCATTTTTCTTTTAGGCTGATATAGCTGACTTCCATAGTAAGTCCAGTTTAGAATTGATTGAATCTTCCCTAAGCATGGTGATCAAAATAAAATAATAGAGAGCATATCAGGTAAAATGACCAATTTTTAAATGATCAAATAAAGGGTGGTCAACTTTTTCTAAATAATAATTATAAAACAAAATTCTTTATCTAATAGTTGGGTGCATCCTGTAAATTTCTATGTTTTAAGTTTCTTTTTTGACAAATGAGGGAAATGATATGACTGATCTTTCAGTAGATTAATGATATTCAAATTACCCTAAAATACTTAACTTAGTGCCTTCTACACAGTAAGCAGTAGAAACATGGCAAATAAATGTGATCTCTTATTTATAAAAATAATTGTCAATTTTATATGATTTTGTTTTAATGTTAATTATCATCAGTGTTAATTATTTAAAAGATGTGCTGATTAATACATATTCCATGTTAAATGCTAGGTAACATTATCATTTTATATCTCTTAACAATCAGATTCTGATAAAAATGATTTTATGTTACTTTTAATAATAAAGTAACATTTTTATTTTAACATTTTGTTTCAAACATAATTGTAAGAGAAAACTGTCCTTAATCATGTTTATTTATGGTTTAAATATTGAATATAGATTTTTTAATTCCTTATATATAAAACAGTGGTCTTAGTTTTTCTGTGCTAGACTCTAGAAATCTAGTTCTGTTAGGTACTCAGAACTGGAATATATTGAGTTATAGAACAAAAGTGACTCCCAGAATAGTCTTCCAAAATCTATACAATCTACTCCATTTTCAAAATTATGTGTATAATGTGCGTATATAATGAAAAAGTACAGAATACAGTAACAGAAATGAAATACGATATAAGGAGACACAGTTACTCATTTCCAAAACTATGCCTGAAAGAAAATCAAGTGTAATTAATGGACAGAGAATTAGAAAATAGAAAATTTTGTGTACATCGTGAAGCAGGATTTTCAGCATGTCTGTGAACTAGAAAGATTGCTGACACTGATTTTTATGGCAAATTCCATCTCAAAATTTAATTCTCTTTTTCATTAATACTGATGGGTCCTTAGTTTAATTCTATGACTTGTTAGAAAAAGCACAAGACCTAGAAAATTTCTGGTCTTGTTTATGTCATTCTTATACACATGTTTATTTTGTCAAATATTTACTTGGCTTGTACTCTGTGCTTTACCACTTGATTGGCCTTTAGGGAATAAGTGATGGTCCCTACACTTATTCAAGTTCAAAATAATCAGAAGATATAGACACTTATACTAAGAAATGCCATGGTGTTAAAAGTGCTACAATAGATACATGGACAGATGGGAGTACAAGGGAGGAAGTGGTCATAATGGACCACCAAGAACTCAGAATGTCATACTAGACAGAATGTCTAGTGTGTCTATCTGGCATAACAGACGGAAATGCCAGGAGAAAGTCTTCAGTGTTATGATGAGATAAGCATTTGTAAATGAAAGCTGGGGCAGGATTCTGGAGGACACTGACATCATGTCAAGAACTTTGGATGATTTATAGGCAATACAGAGCCATTGGAAGTTTTAATTGGAAGCCCTCTTATAGCTGGGTGAGCTCTAATTCTTTAATTCACAAAATAAAGGAAATTGAATAGATATTTTATATACCTTCCAGTTCCAAAATCAGTTTTCTTTGGAGATGTTTCAACATTTGCCATTCTGCCTACCTCATACTTACGGTCCTATATCTTTTGGTTTGCCAAGATTATTCTATGATATTCCCAACCCATGATTACTGTCTTTTAAAAGTAGGAGTGGAACTTCTCCCTCTATTACCCAAGGCTATTTGAAAACTCAGTAAACTCATTTCAATAAAGCTGGCTCAAGTCACTACTCAGAAATCTTTTTGTAGTATCCCCTATAATATAGGAGCATTTTAAAGGATTATTTATTCTAGTTTATACCTACAACTTTGCCAATTGTGTAATTGAAATACATTTTATCTTTATATTTTCAAACTCTTTGGGATTGACTCAAGCTTTACTAATTTAGCTAATATTACATTAAAGATTATTTTCCCTGATCTGAGGAATCTTATTGACCTTCCGGAGGGTGACAATTATGCTTGTTTTTCACCAATGCTTAGATCTTTCATTAGAAGAAAGTAATGGATGTAGGAACTTTTGCTTGGAATTTTGGATGATATATTGCATGAGGAACAGCCTGGATCTCAGGAGTAAAAGCTCCTTAAAAACTTTCTTCTCCCATATTTACATCTGTTGATACAGGGTGCAAAAGAAAGCCCTCATCAAAAGGCAGGAATCTTGTTAAATTTTATTCATCTGAGTAAATCTAAGTACTAGAATGCATTAAATACATGATTTACTGCTAATTAATTGACACTGCCTTGAAAGAGCTTAAAATCTCACTGACAAGTTCAGAAACTGAGCTTTGGGGAGTACTCACAGGAGACAATGTGACTAAAGAAAAAAAACCAGAGACTTTCGAGGAGGAAAAGCAAGCTACAAAAAATATAGTAAGAAAAAAGTTAACAAGAAGTAAAAGAAGAATTGAAAAGTATCAATGATTTAGTCAAGAATTAAGAAAAGTTTTACATTTTAGTGTGCAACTTATTTAATCTGCTGGAAAATAGAATTTATATTATTGTTTTAAGGGGAGATTGTGTAGAGCTGTGGGATAAAGGCCGTATAGGAAGTTAGAAATCAAAAGCGAAGTGAGAGTAAATTAAATGTTAAACAATTATTTGTTTAAAGTTTTGAAGTAGGTGCAATAAATTAAAACAAAGGGTAACAACCAAAATATATGGGATATCTGTAGGGTCTAGAACAAATAGAATCAAGACTGAAGTAAACAAAGCCTTTGAACCATAGGATGTACATATTCTTTTAAAAATTGAGAGAAGCAAGAATATTCCTGGGATAAATATTTTAAAATATGAAGAGTGTAGATGACAGAAGTATTATCATATGGCTCTTGACTTCTGGTATTGTCTGATTTAGAGAGAAGAAAGTGATAGTTGCAGCTTGGGAGGAAGGAGATTACACGTAGACCCTAGGGAGAATTCACTAGGAAATCAATACAAAATGGATAGGTATCAATTGCTAATGAAAGTCTAGTTGAAATTAGGTAGTAAAATTTGTAGTGGAACAACTCTTCAGTCTTTTGTCAATTACACTAACACTAACCAATGTAGTTGTAGTAATTACCCAGCATCAAAGATAAGCAACCAAGGAAGACTTGGGATGGGGATGGTGACAGAGTGGGAGGGAAAGCCTTAGAACAGGCTCTTAGTAAAGACAGTGATGATTGAGTCATACGTAATCATAGTATGGGGAATGAGTGAAGCATAGCCAGAAGTAGGCTAGAGAAGTAAGCAAGAAAGAGAATTGATATGAAAACCTTGATGTGGTTCAAGATCACACAAGAAGGTTCTAGATTTTAGAGATGGAGAATTACTGAGTGATAAGTTCTCTGTAATGAAGAAGTGGGGCAGTGTAATAAACAAATGAAAGAAGCTTAGTTTTAGGGTGTCAGATGGCTGGCAATATTGATTTTGAAGATGTCAGTAACAATGGATAGTAAGCAAAATTCTAATCTAAATGTTAGAGTCATGAGGACGATAGTTTTTTTTTTTTTAATCATTACAGGTGAAATGTTTTCTACACCTGTAACCTAAAGCAATTTTCCTCAAAGCAAAATACTACCTAAAAAATCCAGCTATTAAGTTAGATTTTATATAATGGGTAATGTTTAATGCAACAAGAGTTCAGTAAAATACTTTAACCGCAGGGATGTAATTTGTATGCATATTTCAGAAATAGGATGATTGAACAAGAAACATAAAAGGTTTGCCCATGGTCATAAATTAGAATTAAATCAAGAAAATTTTATTGAACACATTTGCAATGCAATTCTTAGCAAAAGTCCAGTCATTGTGGTACTCTCATCCATATTTTAAACTGAGCTTCATCATAGAGTTTAAATTATCATTCCAAAACTGTCTAGTATTTATTCAAACTACTTCAGCATATTTAATAGCTCCTTTCCTATCTCAACACTTCTATAAACCTTCTAAGAATTGGTGGTCATCAGGCAATCACTCCAGATTCTTTGACATTTTGTTCACTCTCCAGAAGCTGTAGTCTTCATTCTGTTGACCTTGATTATGTATTCTTTACTTCTGGTTGTGTACTTACCTTTCTGCCCACCTCCACTGGATTTGACATATCACACTGTCTCTTTGGATCTTAAATCTACCTCTATAATATATTCTCCTCCCACTCAAATTCACCATAGACTATTTCTTGGAAACTTAGCTGGGCCCTGACTCTTTGGAACAAGATGCATGTGTGTGTGTGTGTGTGTGTGTGCATGCATACTTGGCACAGGTGTGATTTTGAGTGGGTTTTAGTCATTTTTAATTAAAGAAAGGAGTTTAAAATAAGTCAATAATGTGTTTTTTTCTTAGTCTCACTTCCTGTTCATTCAGTGCCCTATGAAATAGAGTTTAAATATAACTAAGAAATCAGAAGTGTAATAAAATAATTTGTGATGATAATTTTTTAGTCTTGAAATGTAAGTAGGATAAAAGTCAAAGACCATTCATGACTCTGATATTTTGTTAGACATTTTAACAAGTCTAACCAAATGGATTCTATTTGTGTGGTATAAAGACAATAGTCAGTTGTTAGAGCTTCTATTTTGTGTGATGGAAAAGTTTTGATAATGGATGTAGTTGATGGTAATTAAACCACTGAGTTATATATTTTAAAGTGCTTAAAACAGGAAATTTTGTGTTGTATATATGTTACCACAGTAAAAATCTTAAAACAAACATAAAACAGTAAAAACAAACAATAGAGTCAAATATCCAAAAGGAATTACATTAATTTGAGTAGTTGGCATCTCGTCCTATCAGGTTAAAAACAATTTAAAGTATGTTATAATGCAGTCAATCTTTGAAATTTCATTTAAAACCCACAGTACTTCCAATTGATTCCTGCTAACTGATTTGACTGGAGCAGCTAGAATCACTTTTGAACCCAAGGTCATCAGAGATGTGAAGCCAAAGATGTAGCTCTAAATTTGAAATTCAGGTCAGAAAATGAAGTTGGGAGTTATGTTAGTAGCAAGGAGCATTATTCACATGATGGAAGCAGCTGTTGAGCATAAAAGGAAACCTTGTTCTGGGCAGGATTAACATTTAGTACTCGAGCGGTTGAAAAACTAGTCTCTATTGTTTCAATTAGCTGGATGCCCAAGCTAAATGAAAGTACATTTCTCCAAAATCTTCAAAAGGTAGAAAACAGTCAACATTATCTGCTTTCACTGAAACAATGTAGACAATGCGGTAGGCATGGGATCAAAGACCTCATACAACTTTTCGAATGTATATACTCTCTCTATACACATATATGCTGTATAAATACTCTAGATTTTTAGGCAGACAATTTTTGTAAGATTGAGGTTTCTTTCCATTTCCCATTTGCTAAGTGTTTTTTAAATGTTATGTTGGTTTCCTTATTGCTAAAGCAAATAACGTGGAAAGGATTGGCTTAATCTATGGGAATTTGTTGGGGTCATGGCTTTGAGCCCAGGAGAAGTCCATTTCGAGGCTGCAGGGTGATGCTTTCTTTCCGAGTTCCAGCTGTTGGCAATCTTTGGTCTTTGGTTCCTCTGTTGCATGGCAATGCACATGGTAGATTTTCACAGCCTCTGCCTTCTCTTCCAGATTTCATTGACTTTCATCTTTTAGCATTTCCCTCTGTGACTTTCTCTGTGTGAATTTCATTCTATTTTAAAAAGATGCCAGCAAAAGGATTAAGATATATCCTTATTCAGTTGGGTCATACCTTAACTGTAATAACTTTATCAAAAGGTCCTACAATGTGTTCACACCCATAGTAATGGATTAATTTTAGAACATGTTTTTCTTGGGTACATAGCTTTAAACCATTAAAAATGTTAACTTTCATTGAACACTTCTTTCCTATCTATTGAGAAGACCATTTTTAAAAAATTTATGAATGTATTTTTGATAGACCCTCATGCTGAACAATCTCACTTTTCTTAAAGTATTATTATTCATACTTTAGCAGATTCTAGTAGCATTTTATTTAAGATTTTTGCTGTGCACATAAGTCATATTCATTTATTATTTTATTTTCTTGTCTGTTTTTTATTGGTTTTGCTACCAGAGTTATACTGATTCACCAAATGAGTCACAGGTAGTCATGCTTCTTTTAATCTTCTGTGAAACAGTTTGCATAAATTAGGGATTGCCTTCCTTTAGTTAGAAATGACAGATTAACCATAGGTACTTTGCTCTTCCTCCAGATCCAACTAAAAATGCTTGGGAGTATAAATACACGAGTATACAAATCAGAAGAGGTCACTTTAGATGGAAAATGCCAATATAATTTTAGCATATTGAAAAATTGTTGAGTGGTCCCTGACTCAGAAGAGAAGAATAAAATAAAATTTAATTGTCCTTAGAGAGGGAAGCCAACAAGGAGCTAGTAAAATTTCCTCTGTCAAATCTCAGAAAGCCTTGAGAATTTGCTACACAGCTGGTCCAAATCTGAGGGATTCCAAAGATGGAGCCTTCCTTTTAAACCCTATTTTTCTCTTCCTATAAAAACCCCAATATCTTACTCATGCTTTCTTTCCTCTTTGTCTTCTTAGCATATTTTTCCTATATATTTCCCTCACATGTTACTTCTTCTATTCATCTGTGAACTCAAAATTTTCTTCTCAAAGAAGCAAATGCAGGTAGGTCTTTAGCTCCTTAAGCTACAGGATCTACAAGAAGCTACTGTTTTGTCTTAGGAAGAAAAGCAAACCCTAATGACCTCAGGTCATTAGCAGTCTTGCATTTGTTTTCATTCTTCCTAAGTCTTAATTGGACTCCTTTGTTACTATTTTGCCACAAAAGGCTTCTGGTGTCCAGGAATATATGTATATCTTTTTCACATATTGTTTAAATTACATATTAAATGAAAACATTTTATACATTAATAGAATATATTTTTGATAGGTGAGGACTATCATTGGGAAAAATGAAGGTATAATTGAACCTTTAGAGTTCAGAAATGATCAAGTTTGTGTGTTTATTGAAGTTTACAAGCTCATAGTATTTGATATTTTTCTCTGCTTATATGAACATGAAATGAGAGATGGGTAGATGTATGGATGAGAGATACATAGAAATTTGGATTAATTTTTTAATGAATTTGTGCTATACATCAGAGGTCACAAAATAGCAGGCAATGGGTTAAGTATAACATTTTTAGTCCATACTATGCTTTTTAAACTTATATCATTTTTTAAAAATTCTCTTTTATATTAAAAAAAACACCAGCTAAATTTCCAATATGTCTTGAAAAATGGGAAAGTCTGGCAATACGTCCTGGCATTGGAGCAGTTTCCTGAAACTAGCAGCATGCCCTCTCACATTCTCCAAGGTTTCCACTACTTATTATAGTTCCATCACTGATGATCATTGTCAGTTGTAATTGTCCTACCTATTGTACCAGGTCCCATTCATGAGCCTACTGTGATTCAGTTAGCTCCACCTGTCCATCAAGCCCTTGGACCATAGCTCATAGAGAATCCATATGGTTGCTGCCACTCCTGAAACTGAGTTTGCCTCAGCTTCTAACAACACTGTGGTTTTGGACTGTCCCTGGGGTAAGTTATGGCTATAGCATGGCCTCCATTGCTCCTTTGTACCTGGTAGGAGTCACCACAACTCTGGCCATTAGCTCAACCCAATCAGATCTGAAGAGGTTCTGGCTCCTCCCACTACTTCTAGAATTGAATAAATTTTCTCTCCTCAGAGTGATAAGGTGTCAGATGTTGCAATCTTGAAGTGAAAATGTTAATAGCTGTAGTTAGCGCAAATGTCAATCAGATGGGAGACCTCAGGGAGTTAGAAGAGAGATTCTTCTCCTTTCCTTCCTCTAATATACAGATGTGTGGCTCTTCTTTGTGTCAACCCTGCAGATGACTCCTGTGGCCAAGCATCTAGTGGGTCTTTTCATGAAGTTGTGGCCAGTTCAGGAAATCACTACCTTGACGTTGTCTCTCTCCTTTCCCTGTGCTTGCTGGTCTGAGACTGCAGCTATCCATAAGGCCTAACCACCCAAGCTATGCCCTAGGCTCTCTTTTCTAGGGAGCCTGGTCTATGACACCTACTACTCTCATTTGTGTTATCGAGCTGTGTTATCGAGTCCCAAAAGAAGTTTTCTAAAATATAGTTTTTAAATTTTTTTTAAAAAGATACTTTGATTATATAAATGTTACATAAAAAATATAAGGGATTCCTATATGCCCGCCTCCCAACCTCTCCCACATTTTTCCACATTAACAACATCCTTCATTAGTGTGGTACACTTGTTACAATTGGTAAATACATTTTGGAGAATTGCCACTAAACATGATTTATCATTTACATACTTTTGAATTTTTAATTGTGATCCATGTGTTCTTCTTAAGTTTTCCTTCCTTCCTTCCTCCCTCCCTCCCTCCCTTCTTTCCTTCCTCTTCCTTCTTTCTTCACTTAACAATTTACTATGAAAGTCTTTCCAATTTAGGTGAATAGAAACCTCCTTCTTTTAACACTTGCATTGAATTCTTTTGTGTCAATATTATATGACTTTTCTTTTTAAAATTTCCTACTTTGAAGCATGGAATCTTCCAATATCACAAATTTTATTGCTAAGGGTATCCTGTGACTGAAAGAGAGAGAGTAGATAGAAAATAATCATGGTAGATAGTTTTACACAATAATGACAGTGCTTTAAAACCTTAATTTAGGTTCATTATTGTGGCCATGGATAACCTGTGTTGTTCACCCAGCAGGACTTTGCTTTTTCCAGAATCTGTTTACATTCTGTATATATTTTCACCTTGTTGTAAAAATAGATCTTTTGCTTAAGGCACCATAAGCTGTAAACTTTAGAGACAATATTGGTAACATTCTATTAATTTAACTCTGCATTAGCACAGTGATTTATTCCAGTTGACTGATTTCCATGGTAAAGAATGAAAAACTTATATAAAATACACTCAATGACCTACTTGAATTTGTTCTCCCATGTGAAAACTCCTGGACCATCTGGGTTGCTTCTGCAGCAGCACCTCACATATTATTGACATTGAATGAATGTGACTTTATTGAAGATTGACTGTGTTGTACATGCATAATGGATTTGATCGCAGCAATACAAATGAATTCATCTGATATTTTGTGCTTTTAAATAACATTTTTTGCATTATTAATGATGCCAGAGTAGTCATATTCTTACCTAAATCTAGATATTGTCTTTTTCTTGTCTTCTGTTTTATTTTTATTTTTTTATTTTTTTGCCACTGGTGGTATATGGTATAGCAGAGAGCAGCTCTAAGATTGCATTTTAGATATTTTTTGATTGATGGAAAAGTAGAAAAGTCTAATGAACCTGTGTTCAGTGGTGTTATCTAAGAGGAAATAAAGTGTCATAAAAAAAAAGTGATTCAAGGAAGCTCTTGATCTGATCTCTAAATCCTAGTTGACATCTAGTTGCATTGAAGTCTGTAGTCTCCATTTATCGGGGGCCAATATGATCAAACACCTTTTAGTTTGGTTAGAGATATTTCATTTAAACATTTTATATGTAGGAGTCTATCTAAATGATTTAATGCCATTTTTAAAGTGTGCAAACAGAAACCATTAAGAGCTTGGAGGTCTTGGTTATGCTTTATACAGCAAGTTAAATTACCTTTGCTCCAAGAACAAAGTGCATTCCTTTGAGTCACTGGAAAAACATATAAAGTATACTCAGGGATTATCTTTACCTCATTCGTGGGGAAAAAGGCAACCAGGCTAAAGTCTTATTTTCAACCTGGTCCTATTTGTGCTGGCCAAGCAAAACTAGTCTTCAACTGGTGAATAATGAGGTCCTGTCAAGGTACTTGTTACAGACAATTGTAGGATAGAGAATAGGGGTTGTGTATGTTGTAAATATGAGGAAAAATATGTAATAAGTATTGTCCTTTTTCATGTGACTGTTCCAAATTCTTAGCACATATAAATTCCATTTAGTACTGTTTGCTCATATTTTAAATCTACCCATTATGGCACACCAAAGTTTAGTGACTATCAATTGAAGAAAAGCTAGAGAACAATCTAGGGACTGAATAACACAGTGAACCCAGAGGTGGATAAGAATTGTGATTAATAGTACAAATGTAAGAATGTCCTTCTGTGAACTAGAACGGGTGTATATCACTGTTGCTCGGTGGTGGGAATGTGGAGAAGCATGGGAAAAATACAATTAATGTAACTTATGGACTATCATTAACAGCAATACTGTAATATTCTTGCATCAATGCCAAAGATGTACTATGTTAATAATAGGGGGGTATGGAAAAAATATGCCAAATGTACACTATGGACCATAGTTAGTGGTAATAGTCTGATGGTATTATCTCCTAACTTGTAACAAATGTTCCACCACGGTGTGGTGTGTTGGTGAAAGGGTGCTGTATGGAGATTTTACACATGTGCATGATTGTTTTGTAAGTTCACAACTTCTGTAATAAAAAATGCATTAAAAAGTTTAGTGAGAAATTTAGTAGTAATTACCTTATCTAAATATTTGGCTAAAAATGATAATTGTGCTATTTTAAAAAGTAGCACCGAGGCCATGTATGTTGTACAATACTGTTGCCCCTTGATGCATTGCTATTATATTAGAACAGCTGTCTGTATTTAACTTACCAAGTTTTGAAAATCCTTCTGGCTTTTCAGAAACAAACTGTCCAGAATATGCCATATTCAAATTTACACCATTTCTTTTTCTTGCTCCCTGGAAGACATAATGGGTTTTATTATAATTATGTTCCCACACTATCCAAGTGCTATTTGGCTGTGCATGGACAATATATTCTTGAGTGGTAAAGACTCAGACTTGCAACCCTTCTGTGCCAGTAATTCTTATTGATTTCAATGAATATTGTGTTACACACAGGAGCTTTTAGATGGATCATAACAAATTAAGGCTAGCTCAATATATGTTGCCATGTTTTTTTGTAAAGGTATTTCCTATGAATTATGTTGCCATATTGAGATAAATGAAAGAGGACCACCATTTTGATAAATTGAGTGCAGATTTTCCAGTAATTGCCTTATTTGATCATTCCATGGCCACTCTTTCTTCTTGAAACAGACTTTTCACTTGTTTCTATGACAGTACCAACTTACAGATTTTTATACAACCACTCTGTCAACTTCTCAGACTCCTTTACAGCAGCATCCTTCTCTGCCGAGCCACCTCATATTGAGTTCCTCAAGGTTTCTTCCTAGACTCTCTTCTTACTCCATGTTCTCCCAATAGACCTCATAAAGGTGCACCACTTTCATTACTGCCAATAAAAATAGACTTACAGCTTTATTTTTTTCTAAGGAAATCCTTCTCTGATATTTTTACCACATTTATTCACCCACATACAATATTGAACACCTACTTTTTGTCAGCTATTGTGTTATATATTGGGGTTATAATAGGGGACAAAACACAGATGGTCCCTGTTCTCAGGAAGCTAATATTGAATGGAGGAGATCCAATTAACACAACCAACTATAATTATAATTAGACTTAACCATTTGAAGTAAATGGAACACGATTCTAAGGCAACCATCTTAGTTTGCCACAGGGCTGCTGATGCCAAAGCACCAGAAATGAATTGGCTTTTATAATGGGTAATTCATTTTGGATAAAAGCTTACAGTTATGAGGTCATGAAATTTCCAAAACAAGGCACCCTTGGAGATGTCTTCTCACCAATGTCAGCTACTGTTGATCCTAGTGTCCTACCATGTAGTGGTGAAGGATATGGTAGGGCTGTCTCCTCAACCTCAAACAGTTCCATGGGTCCAGCTCTTTGGGGGCTTTTTCCATGCCTCTGTGCTCTGCTGGTTCCAGACTCCTGGGCCTCTCTCAGCCTCTCCGAGCTTCTTTTCTCTTGCAGCCTTCTCTCTCACATGGCAGGATCATATATGACAGCTTCCTCCTTCTCTGTGTGTGTCTCTCTCCATGTCTCTGTTTGCATAAGACCCTGCCAGAGGGCAGCGACCCTACCTGAGTCACACCTCACTGATGTAGTCGAATCAAAAGTGATCTAAAATGAATCTAATGCATTCAAGGGTACCATACTCACCGAAGAGATTCATTTAAGAACATAGTCTTTTTCTGTGGGATTCACCAAAATTCTAACTGTCATAACAACATTATGACAAGAATCTTGCTCATACTAGCCATGGGATGTAAACAATGTTTCAGGCAAGGAGAGGAGAATTTACAAACAATCTAAGGTAGAAAAAATATATCCTTTAGGAAATAAAGACAGGCTGGTTTGACTAGAGTTTAAAGAAAAATGGTAGTGAAACTATGAAAGAAGATAAGGACTAGATCATTTAGGGTTCTTTTTTTTAGCTCACATTAAACATTTGCATGTTTTAATTTATTCGTATGTGGTAGTTTTTTTTTTTACTTCCTAAAAGTGCTTGGAGTATTGTCATGAATTTTTGGAGTTTAACCTCTCTTGACAAATTGAAACAATGGGGATATCAAATACACAGGCTAAATTTGTGAAAGTTGGGGTGATATTTCTTAAGTCTCTATAGCACTCAACTATTTGCTGAACTCATAGATATGACATGAAACTCCTTTCTGTATTGTAAACTGTTTTATACATGCAGTCTACCCATAGGCAATACTTAATTACTAAGAGTATAGGGGTATGTATGCACAAACATAACTTGGAAATATTGAGGGTTCAGTTCCAGACCACCACAATAAATTAATATCACAATAAAGAGAGTCCACAAAGTTTTTTGCCTCCCAGTATATATACAAGTTATGTTTATACCATCTCCTGTCTATTAAATGTACAAGAGCATCATGTCTAAAATATGTACATACTTAATTTAAAAATACTTTATTGCTAAAAAATGCCAGCCATCGTCTGAGCATTCAGCAAGTCATCATCTTTTTACTGGTAGAGGGTCTTTCCTTGATGTTGATGGCTACTGACTTGCCAGGATGGTGATTGCTGAATGTTGGGGTGGTTGTGGTAATTTCTTAAAATAAGACAGCAATGAAGTTTGCTGCATCCATTGACTCCACCTTCAAGAAAAATTTCTCTGCAGGATATGATGCTGCTTAATAGCATTTTACCTACAGTATAACTTTCAAAATTGGAGTCCATCCTCTCAAACCCTGCTTCTTCTTTATCAAATAAGTTTTTGTAATATTCTAAATCCTTGATTGTCATTTCAACAATGTTGACATTTTTACCAGTAAACTCCATCACAAGAAACCATTTTCTTCGATCATCTATAAGAAGCAACTCCTTATCTATGAAAATATTATCATGATATTGCAGCTATTCAGTCACATATTCAGGCTCCACTTCTAATTTCTAGTTCTCTTGCTATTTCCACCACATCTGCAGTTACTTCCTCTGAAGTCTTGAAACCCTCAAAGTCATCCATGAGAGCTGTATTTGACTTCTTACAAAATTCTGTTGTTCTTGATATTTTGGCCTCCTTCCATGAACCATGAATGTTCTAAATGACCTCCAGAATGGCGAATACTTTCCAGAAGATTAACAATTTACTTTGTCCAGATCCATCAGAGGAATTACTAGCTATGGCAGCTATAGCCTTACAAAATATATTTCTTAAATAATAAGACTTGAGCCAAAATGATTTCTTGATTTATTTTCTCATATTATGCATGATTGTTTTGTAAGCATACATCTTCTCTAATAAAACAACAACAACAACTTCTTGATCCATGGGCTACAGAATGGATGTTGTGTTATCAGGCATAAAAATAACATTCATCTCATCGTACATCTCCATCAGAGCTTTTGGGTGACTAGATGCATTTTCAAGGAGCAATAATACTTTGAAGGAAATCTTTTTTTTTGTTAGAAGTAGGTCTCAACATTGGCCTAAGATAAATCATGGTATAAACGGATGTGCAATTATCTAGGCTTTGTTCTTTCTTTTATAGAGCACAGGCAGAATAGATTTAGCATAAATCTTAAGGGCCCTTGGACTTTTGGAATGGTAAATGAGCATTGGCTTCAACTTAAAGTCACCAGTTGTATTAGCCTCTAACAAGAGAGTCACCCTGTCTTTTGAAGCTTTGAAGCCAGGCATTGACTTCTCCCTAGATATGAAAATCCTAGGTATCTTCTTCCAATAAATATCTGTTTCATTTACATTGAAAATCTGTCGTTTAATGTAGCCACCATCAATTTTCTTAGCTAGATCTTCTGGGTAACTTTCTGCAGCTTCTGCATCAGCCCTTGCTGCTTTACCTTGCACTTTGATGTTATGGAGATGGCTTCTTTCTTAAATCTCATGAACCAATCACTACAAGCGTCAAACTTTTCTCACCTTTCTCAGCCATCATAGAATTGAAGTCCATGCTCTGGATTTGGCTTTGGCTTAAGGGAATGTTGTAACTGGTTTGATCAATCTAGACCACTAAAAGTTTCTCCATATCAGCAATAAGGCTGTTTTGCTTTCTTATCATTTGCATGGTCACTGGAGTAGCACTTATAATTTCCTTCAAGAACTCTTCCTCTGCATTCACAACGTGGCTAACTTTGGCACAAGAGATCTAGCTTTTGGTCTAGCTCAGCTCATAACATGTCTTCCTCACTATACTTAATCATTTCTAGCTTTTGATAAAGTGAGGGAAATGTTTCCTTGAACACTGAGAGGCCATTGTGTTACCGGATTTTGTCTAGATTCTTGACTATACTGCAGAAATGAATTTCAAGAGCATGTGGGGTGAGTTAGGTGAATAATTTATTAAGGAAGGGAAGAAAGAGAAATGGGAAGAAATAACACATCATGGGTCCCAGACAGAGAGGAAGGGGTTGAAAAGTGATAAAGCAGGCTGATTTACAAACTACAATTCCCTATTATAGATTATAAATGTCCAGGTTTTACTTGTGTGGCCATCATGGCAGAGGAAAAACAGAGCAGGGCACAGAAGGCAGGAACAGGCACTCTTACCGACTCTGAAAGTGGCACAAGGACATGGTGAAGGCAAGAATGGGGGTCCAAAGGTGAGATAGCATGCTCAGGCCTTGTGCCTGCTTTTTGAACTGTTAAATTATTCCACCCCTTTGCCTAGGAGGAGTCCCAGCTGTTTACTGTTTTGATTGATTACACCACCCATCAATCCCCTACAAGGGCCCAATGATAAAGTTCTTGGGGAATATCCAGGGCTTCTCCTGGCTTCTGGAGGAAATCTTATTCTGAATGAAAGAATCTTGGGGAATGTCTTCCAGCAGCCATCTTGGGGGTATCATCATCTACGTGGGCTTCTTGCCAGGTTCCAGATCCATCTATTGATTCCCTATCCTACTAGCTGGATTCAATTGTAGGGTTATTAATTGGCACATTTTCAAAATTGCTGCTTCTCAGAGAATACAGAAGCCAGAAAAGAAAGAGAGAAATGGGGAGAAGTGCATGTAGGTGGAGAAATCAAAACATTTATCCACAACATTTAACCATTAAATTTGCCAACTTATATGGGCACAGTTAGTGGTCCCCCAAAACAATTCCAATAGTCACGTCAAAGACCACTGACCATTGATCACCATAGTAGACATAATAATCATGAGAAAGTTTGAAATATTACAAGAATTACCGAAATGTGGTACAGAGACATGAAATGAACACATGCTATTGGAAAAATGATACTAATAGACTTGTCTGACCTATGTTTGCCACAAACCTTCAATTTGTAAAAAGCACAATTTCTGCAAAATGCAATAAAGCGAAACACAATGAAATAAGGTAAGCCTGTATGTGTAGGGAATGGTCCTGTTGTAGGGGAAAGGGATGGAGCAATTATATAAAGATGGAACATCCTGTCTCAAAAGTCAGAGGTTAGGGGGTTTCATATTAATTGAACAAAAACTAAAAGAAGATGCCTGAATTTACTAATATTGTGCCCAGGAGACTTACTGGCATGCTGTTTAGAGGGACTTCAGATTAAAGGAATAAGTTTTGTTGCTGATCAAGGGAAGGTAAATGGAATTTCTGGTGGAATTGTAAAGTTCTTGATATCTTAAAAATACCAGGATGTTTTGATATTCTGAAATGAGCCTAGAGAAAAGAAAGGTACCTCAAACCATCTGAAAATGAAGCCTGGTCCACTATTGAAAGCTGGCTACAGGTAATAGCTATCCAGGAATTCACTACTCTGAGGACTTTGTAGTTTAGGGCTTTTATGGATAGTCTCTCTCCAAAAGAAAGACATTTTCAGTAGCCAGAAAATGGAGCACAGATCCAAGATTAGGAAAACATGCACTAATATCTCAGTATTTGAGAGTCTAGGTAGCAGCAGGATTAGAGAAATGCATGAGTTCCAGAGTAGTGAAAAAAGTCATAGAACTAGTACTGAAGTACAAATGGAAAGGCAGGGCCAATCTTTGGGCAGCATGGACTATCAGATACTTCTGGTAATGAAGGGAGTAGAAATGTGGGGCTATGAGCATATGTTTATGATTCTTCATGGTTTGGGCTTTATGAACAAAGAAACCTGGTAGCAGGTCAAAGAACAAACATTGAAAGTTAAAGGATGATTAGATTGTGAGATACCTTTTGGAGAAATTTACCACCTGAGAAGTCTGCATCTGAATTTCAAAGAGAGATGAAGTCCAGGACAAAAAACCTTTTTTTTTTTTTTTTTAAGATGTATTTATTTATTTCTGTCCCCTCCCTCCTCTCCCTTGTCTGTTCTCTGTGTCTATTTGCTGCGTCTTCTTTGTCCGCTTCTGTTGTTGTCAACGGCATGGGAATCTGTGTTTCTTTTTGTTGTGTCATCTTGCTGTGTCAGCTCTCCGTGTATGCGGTGCCATTCCTGGGCAGGCTGCACTTTCCTTCACGCTGGGTGGCTCTCCTTATGGGGAACATTCCTTGCACGTGGGGCTCCCCTACACAGGGATACCCCTGCGTGGCAGGGCACTCCTTGTGTGCATCAGCACTGTGCATGGGCCAGCTGCACATGGGTCAAGGAGGCCCGGGGTTTGAACTGCAGACCTCCCATGTGGTAGATGGATGCTCTAACCACTGGGCCAAGTCTGCCGCCCACAGAAAACCTTTTTAACTCAGAAAATTTATCTTATCTTTACCCTCTAGAAACTTATATTCCAGAGTGAGAAGCCAAGTATCTTTCACTTTTCTCCTCAAGGAAAATGTGTTTATATTAGGTAGCAGAGGTTTCTCTCCCTCTCTCAGGAAGGAAGCACAGTAATAGATATGAGCTTTCAGATTCATACCATTGGGGTTCCTCTCCTTTAGTTCCAAACTCCTTTATGCATGTGCAGACCTGTATGTCTATCTGACTCTCCTCGCACTGCAGGAGGAAGAATTGGGACAAAGGTGGACCAATGTGATCATTGTAATAATACTATCATTTGATCCAGAAATCTCATTGTTTAATTTCAATAGCCTCAAGGTAACAGTCAGGCCAGGGCTTGCCTGACCAAACAACTGGGCATGTTTATTTAGCCAAGTTGACCCCTGAACTTAACTATTACATGATGTAATTCATGCAATCTGTAAAACCTCCAGGTGAATGTCTACAGCACTCTGCAACTTTGGATAATAGGGTACCACCAGGTGAGGAAGACCACTCTTCTCTGACATGGGCCTCCATTAATCTCAGTTGTTATATACCTTCTAAAATCAACAATGTTTGTCCCCAAATTTATTAAGCCTATTGGATTTTGTTATTGTAATTTATTAATTTAAAAACTTTAAGTTAATCAGTGATGTAAGAGTAAAATATAATGACAGTGGTTTCAAAGTAATTGAATTTGGAAAGATTCCATGAAAGAAAGTCAATAGAACAATTGCAAATGTAATTGGTTAGGGCAAGACAACCATAAAATATTGGGGGAAAATAATTAAAAACCTATAAGCATGTGACTGCATTCCTTTTCACAGATTTTTTTAAAATTCTCCCTTTTCTTAAAAGAAACTCTATAAATGTGCTGTATGCAGGAATGAAGGACAAAGTTTTAATTAATTATTCCATACTAAAATACACATTTTGAGTCCTATATCTAAAGTTTATCAAGTGAATATACATTTATGTTTAAGACTCATAGGTACACATTTTAAGCAAATGTTTTTATTTACTGTAAAATTACTGATTATGATTGCAACAGAGAGTGGCTAATATATTTGAAACTGGCTATACATTTATCCAACTTTTTAAATAAGGAACATTAATATAGCAATTAATTTAAATCAGAGGTATTACAAACTGCTGTTTCAGATAGTGCAGTTGATCAGGCACTCAGAATGACCTTCGGCTAAAAAAAATTCATAATATGAGCTAAACTAAAAACAAACTTTTAGAATAAGTTGATGAACAATTCAGAATGTAAATAATTTTCTGAGTCCTAATACTAATGAAGTAGTCTAATATGATAAGAATTAATAGATGGATCTGGAACCTGGCAGAGAGTCCACGTGGACATCATCAACCCCAAGATGGTTGCTGGAACACCCTCCCCCAGGATTCTGCCACTCAGAAGAAGACTTACTCCAGAAGCAGGAGTATCCCCAGATATTCCCCCAAGGATTTTATCACTGAGTCCTCCAGGGAGATTGATGGGGGAAATAAGCAATCAAAGCAGTGAACAGCTGGAACTCCTCCCCTGCCATTAGCAAAGGGGTAGAATAATTAGTAGTTTAAAAAGCGATGTCAGGCCAAGTTTTCTCTCTCTCTCTTTCTCTCTCTCTCTCTCTCTCTCTCTCTCTCTCTCTCTCGTGTCTCTCTCGTGTCTCTCTCATATCTCTCTCGTGTCTCTTGCCTCTGGACCTGGGCTCCATCTGCTTCTCCCCTGCTTGGACCACCATGCAAATAAAACCTGGGCATTTATAACCTATAATGGGGAATTGTAGCCTATACATTAGCCCTCTTTATCACTTTTCAGCCCCTTCTTCTCTACTTGGGACCCCTGTTCTGTTATTTTCTCCAATTTCTCTTCCCTCCCTTTGTGAATAAATTATTGGCCTAACTTACCCGATAAATTCATTTCTCCAATATAGTCAAAGAACCTAAATGTAATCCAGTAACACTAACATGTAGGGGAAGCCCGAAGAAGTAAAGTGGGCTTTGACAATATTTGTTAAACCTAATAAATCTCAGTATTAGAGAGAGGAAACAAAGCCTTGGACTTGCCCAAACTGAGCAGTATAAAGTTGATTACACACATAAGCATATACCTGTTAGAGAAAAATGGCTGTCCTGGGACATGGAGACTGACACAATTGTAGGCAGGAAGTTTATTGGGAAGCTCTCCCAATGGAGGGGTTATGAAGAATAGACTTTAGTCCCCCCACTGGCATGGTGGGGCTCTGAAGAGAGACTACAGCCCACTCCTGGAGGGTGGTGGGTATGAATTTATATAGTACATCAATAGGCAGGAAAACAGAGAATAGCCTGGGGTCAAATGACCAGGGGCAAATGGGCTAGGAAGTCTTGAAATGTGGGAGGGGTTGGTGGTACCTCAGCCAGGAGGGAATATAGGCCCTTATCTGCTCCACTTCATTTGTTCTTGTGAGAGGATGGGCTGCCTTATCCCATAGGTAGCTTGCTTAATCAATCAGAATGGGGTCACAGCCTTATGACCTATTAATCATTGCAAACCTTGTGAGGTTTGCAGTACCAAAGTGCTGTACACTCTAAACACTCTAAACAAGGGTAGACCAGAAATAGCCCCCTCCCCTGAGTACCGTCACTACCTTCTGTAGTTCCCATCAAGGGAAATTGCCTATCCAGTCTTCAAACTGATTGAATAGCAAACCAAAATCTACCTCAAACAAAAACTAAACACAAAGTAGTTGGAGGTTTGTTGGTTTGTTTGGTTGTAATATTAAATGCATAGTGCTTATATGATAGCCTCACCTTGATAATGTCCTCAGCTTCCTGGCAGAAGAAAATGGAAATCCTGTCTTCCAAATCAATTCTTCAAAATAGGCTTTAAATAAATCACATAGATAAAGCACAAAATAAGGAAATGAAGTCATGTGTAAAGAAGGAAAAATCAGTAGAATCAGATTGGTAAAGATGTCAGATATTGAAATTATTAGATACAGGATGTAAAATCAGTACATATGTTTTAAGACATTTTTAAAAAGAAAATTATAATTATGGGTAAAGATTATGACAAGAAAAATGTATATTAAAATATGGGCAAAATGAAATTGCCATTAATTGATGGGCATTTAGGTGGTTCTACTTCTGAGCTACTAAATATAATGCTTCTGTGAACAATTGTGTTCAAGTTTTTGCATAGTCATCCTTTCAAGTCTCTTGAGTATGTATCTAGGAGTGTAATTGCTGTATCAAATGGTAACTTTATGTTTAACGTTTTAGGATCTGCCAAATTATTTTCTATAGTAGTTGTGCCATTTTACCTAATCACCAGCAATATATTAGGGTCCCAAATTCTCCACATCCTCTTCAATATTTGTTATTATCTATCATTTTCAAATTGGCCAGTCTAGTGGTTATGAAGTAGTATCTCATTTGGGTTGGTTTGATTTACATTTTCCTAATGACTAATCATCACCTTTTTATGCTACAGACTTTGGAGAAAGCCTGATTCTGCTAACACCTTGCTTTTGTACTTGACCTCTGAAACTGAGATAATAAATTCCTTTTATTCAAACCACCTGTTTCTGTGATATTTGCCATAGCAGCCCCAACAAAGACAAAAATCAAAAGATGTATAAAGATATAATTTGTGAACACTATTGTTGGGGATTAAATCAGGTTCCAAATCTTGGTCCTGGGTTCATTTACGATGGACCTGTTGTAAATATGATCTCTTCAAGATGTTATTTCTGTTAAAGTGTGGCTGGATCAGGCTTTAATCTGGCTTAACAGAGCCCTTTATAAGCAGAATAACATTTAGACACAGAGAGAAAGGAGCCACATGGAAAAGCCAGAAGCTGTTAAGTCAACACAACCTAGAAGAGAAAGAAGATGACACCATAGGCATTGCCACATGATCGAAGGAACCCTAGAGGTTGCTGCCCAGCCAGAAGATGCCAACACCAGGAGGAAGCAAGCCTTCTAGTCTTTGAAGCTGTCAGCCAATAAATTCCTATTGCTTAAGCCAACCCCTTGTTTGGTATTTGTTTTAGCAGCTAGGAAATTTAAGCAACTGTTAATATAATACCGGTATTGTAATACTGAATAGAAAAAAAAAAGCTATAGGGATAGAGACTAAATACATAATGATAAGTTTTGATTCAAGAGTAGAGATATAATAATTTTAAATTCATAAGGGCATAATATTGACTCAAAATACAGAAAGGAAATTTTCACACAATTACAAGGTGAATACACTTGCATTTTTCCAATTAGAACGATCCAAAAGAATAGTTTGGAAGAAGGTATTTATGTACATGAGAAGTTGATTTTTGATAGAGTTGTGTTTTGTTTATATCACTTTATGTGAGATATGGTAAAGTCGAGAGAGAGACTAGAAGAGTTTGAATGATTTATTATATTCAGTTTCCTGGGGAAAGGGCAGCAACAAAACACAGGACCCCTTGGGAAAAACCATAAGGTAGAAAAAGAGCAAATGGGACTGAGAAAGTGTCTTTATTGTGGTTTCATGGGAAGTGTACAAGGGTGGGGCAGGAGTATGTCAGTGTGGGATTGGATGGCTTTATTTGAAAGTGGCATCTCTGCAAATTAGAGATTATTTACTTGTAAGCAGTTGAGGATCAGAATTATTGAGGAGTAAGAGATATAGATAAGTCTCGGCCATCTAGGATTGCCTATCAAAGTTTAAGCATCAATTTACAGAAACTAGAAAATATGATTAATAAAATTTAGTATTGCAAAACAATGGAGAAAGATTTTTCAATAAATGGTACTGAAAAAAATGGTTATTTGTATTAAAATGGAATTATCCCTAATTTCACAAAATATAAAAGACAAATTCCAGATTAATTAATATTTTTAAATATAACATAGACCTGTAGGATAGGTTGAATTTTACAGATAGTGTATAAGGAAACAAACCTCATACAAAAAGGACTCTGAACAAAAAGAGACAGAAAACTGCAGGTTATATTTGGGAAATGATAAGTTCATTTGTTATCTGGGCAGGGTTTGACAACCATTTTCTCTAAAGGGCTAGATAGGAAACATTTTAGGTTCTGTAGGCTATATGGGCTTTGTGGTAACTACTCAGCTTTGTCTTTAAGTAGTAAGTGCAAAAGAAGTCATAGACAAAGAAATGGACATGGCTATGTCTATTAAACTTTATTTACAATAAAACTTTATAAAGACAGATACATACCTCTACCTGTCAAAATTGTTCAGTGAATCATAATGACCTAACCCTGTATTACAGCATCAAGATATAAAAATCGGTATTTCTTTTATAAATTAAAAATATTTTTTTAATTAAAGAAGCTTTAGACTATATAAACGTTACATCAAAAATATAGGGGATTCCCATATACCCTGCCCCTCCCCCTCCCCCTCCCACACTTTTCCACATTAACGACATCTTTCATTAATGTGGTGCTTTTGCTACAATTGATAACACGTATTGAAGCATTATGGTTTATACTTTGTACTGCACAATTTTATGGGTTTTGACAACATTTATAATGGCCTGTATCCATCATTACACTGTCATGCATAACAATTCTAATGTCCCAAAAATGCTCCATGTTACACGTATTCTTCCCTCTCTCTCCCCTCAGAACCTCTGGTTACCACTGTCTTTATATCAATGTTACAAGTTCTTCCATTAGTAGAATAGTAGGATTACTTTAGTCCATGGTTGCATTTCCCCCTTATGCTTGTTCATTCCTCACTCTTGAGGGTTTGGAGATGGTGATGCTCACTCTGCTTCTGGTTCAGAGGGGGCTTCGATCCCAAGGGACAGATCAATGGAACTGTCTTTACAGTTGTAGGTATTCTATTTTTTGGGATGGGTGTTGTCCCTCATCACCCTTTCTTTTTTCAAGTAAATTTTATTGATACATATTAATAAAGCATAAATCCATCCAAAATGTACAATCAGTGGCATTTGGTATAATCACATAGTTGTGTATTTCATCACTTAAATCATTTTTAGAGCATTTTCATTATTCTGGTAAGTAATAATACTAATAAAACCAACCAAACCATAATGTCACTATAAACATTGGTGTGCAGATGCCTGTTCATGTCACTCAGTTCTTCTGGGTATGTACCAAGTAATGGTATTACTGGGTCACATGGCAAGTCTGTATTCAGCTACCTTAGGAACAGCCAAACAGTCATCCACAGTATCTGTACCATTCTACATTCTCACCAACATGAATGAGTGTTCCTGTCTCTCCACATCCTCTCCAACATTTACCAGAGTGTTCCTGTCTCTCCACATCCTCTCCAACATTTACCAGTTTTTTTGACTTTTTAAGAGAGACCAATCTAACAAGGGTGAAATGATATCTCATTGTAGTTTTGATTTGCATTTCCCTAATCACTTGTGATGTTGGAGATTTTTTCCATGTGTTCCTAAACCATTTGTATTTCTTCTCTGCATAATTGTCTTTTCAGGTCTTTTGTCCACTTTTAAAAATTGTGTAGTTTGTCTTTTTATTCTTGAGTTGTATGATATCTTTATATATCATGGATAGTAAACCCTTATTGAATGAGATTTCCAAATATTTTCTCCCATTTAGTCAGCTGCCTTTTCACCCTTTGACAAAGTCCTTTGAGGTACGAAAGTGTTTAATTTTGAGGAGTTCCCATTTATCAATTTTTTTCTTTTGTTGCTCATGCTTTGGGGATAAAGTTTAAGAAACTACCACCTACCACAAGATCATGAAGATGATCCCTACATTTTCTTCTAGGAGTTTTATGGTTGTTGCTTTTTTATTTAGGTCCTTGATCCATTTTGAGTGAATTTTTGTATAAGGAGTAAGGAAAGTGTTGTCTTTCTTTCATTTGGATATGACTATCCAGTTTTCTCAGCACCATTTTTTGAATATACTCTTCTGGCCCAGCTGGGAGGGCTTGATTGCCTTGTCAAAAATCATTTGACTGTAGTTGTGATGGTCTATTTCTGAGTTCTCCTTCTGGGACACCTATAATGCATATATGTGTATGTTTCACATTGCATTCGGTTCCCTGGAACCCTGTTCCATTTTATCCATTGTTTTATCTTTCTGTTCTCCTTTCTTTTCTAGTTCAGATGGTCTGTTTAAAATCACTATTTCTGTCTTTGAGCAATTCAAATCTGCTCTTATGTACCTCTAATTTATTATTTATTTTTTAAGATTTATTTTTTATTTCTCTTCCCTTCCTCCCCCCAGTTGTCTGCTCTTTGTGTCCATTTGCTGTGTAGTCTTTTGTTTCTGCTTATATTCTTGTCAGTGTGGCACTGGGAATGTGTCTCTTTTTGTTGCATCATCTTGCTGCATCACCTCTCCATGTGTGCAGTGCCACTCCTGGGCAGGGTGCACTTATTTCATGCAGGGTGGCTCTCCTAAATTGCTCAGTTTAAGTTATCGAAATGGGCCCATGACTCACTAATGGGATGCAGATTTTCTATCAGGAGTTAGAGTACAAGAAACCCAAAAGCAGATTTTGTCTGTGTAATTTCAAATCTGACCTGCAGATGGTACTCCCTGGTGCACCCTCCCACTGCAGTGTTTCAAGTCTCTGCTTTCCTTTGTTTTGGTCTGACCAGAGCCAAGATTTAAAGCAGGCTCTGCTGGCTGAATTCACTGAGGAGAAGCATCCTGTCTCCCCAGCCTTTTCCCCTTGTAAGAGTTGACAGGGAGGAAGATATCTCTTCCCCTCTCAGTTGGCTGCAGTGAGTCAGGGAGTTTACCGCAGTGTAATATCTTGGGATTTGGGGAAGGGAGCCCTTCCCAGCTGCCTTGGAAGTTTGGAAACTCATGTTTGTTGTTTCAGTTTCTTCATCTCTGTCCCTCAACCTCCTAGGAGTTATGTATCTCTGTCCTCACCTGCTGACCCCCAAAGCAGGTCTCTCAGACAGTTTTCAGCTCTTTTTCTGTTGTTTTTGTGAGAGAGTTTAGCCCTGTCTATTCAAATCCTGTCTTCCCAGACTTTGATTTGTCTAAATGTTTTGTTCTCTAATAGTTATGGTAGCCATATTGGCTTTTCGAAAAGAAATCTCTTTTCATGATTTCCAGGTAAATTGCTGAAGGTGAATTGTGATAGTAGAGACTCTAATAGGTCACACTTCTAGACCCAGCTTTCCTAGTAAAGGCCCATGATACCATAGTGTGGGCTAAAGAAACTGCACATTTTATTTTTTATTCCCTTCTGTGAATTTACCCTGCTATATGAAAAACTTTTTTTAGAAGCCATGTTTTCAATCTTGTAATTGATTTTGCTTTACCATGAGAATGGCCCTCATTTAGGAGTCTAAAATTACTCCTTTTGAAAATCATCATTTTATTCTTTATTTTATTTTTATTTTTTTATTTTGCACATGATCAAGGGGTTTGGCAGTGCATTATAAAGGAGACAGACTGAGTGGAGAAAAAAAATGTTCCCATATTGGGAACACAAACAAAGTGGGTCTTGGCATAATCTGTTTCAGGGGTTATATGAGATATCCTATTTAGAAATTAGTGTCTCCTCTAGCAGGTATCTGAACATGATGATGCCTTAAATTACAGCTTATTCCTTTTTATAAGATTGCTAGATTTGATTGCCAAAAGCTATATTTATGAATTAAAAATAAATTTGGACTTTCCTAAATCAAGGATTAAGTGGTTTGAGGATACTGTTTCATTATTTTGCTTGTGTAAGCAATAAAATGGATTATGGACATGTTGATGATTGCAGGCCATTTTTACTCAATTTTAGCAACTGCAAAACTATCTGTATTTCCACTTTGAAGAATGCGATGCCATCTTGTTACTGCAAGCAATATAATCCTAAGGGGAAATTAACTGGATGCAACAATAATGAAAAACATGGCTAATGGTTATTAGAATTTTAAAAATATTATTTATTTGAATGGCTTTACTATAACTGATTAGAATTCAAAGAAATATAACTTGAAAGAAGAGATCTCTGATTAAACATACCAACCAAGAAAATAAAAATAACTATTATAACATTAAAATGGGAATATTATACATTTGTCTGACAAAGTTAGCTTAGTAAATACTTCTCAGGGCATAATAACTGTAATTTTCAGGCACTGTGCAAAAGCCATCTTAATTCATGTGAATAAGCCATATTTTAAATATCGGTGGTTTTAGAAATATAAATATCAGGTTAGTATTCTGGAAGGAACTGGTGGTGGGAGTGTATAGTTTTGGGCTAATCATTCTGAAAATTAAGCCATGAGAAAGAGTATGGAAAGCCTCGTATTACCTGTCACTTCTATTTTAAAAGTCAAAGAAATAGTACTAAAAAAAAATAAAAATACAACTAAAAAGTCCTTGTATCATTTAAAGGTGAGGAGTATAACTCTTTCATCTTTTAGAGTTCAAATTCTGAAAGTGTATTATGTTTATAAATAAATAACCATTGACATCCAAGTACTGGTATAAATTTTATTTCATTGTTTAAATTAAGAGGTAGTGAAGATAATAATTTGAAATAAAAGATAATTCAGTGAATATAATTAAAACAATAACTTTCTTTTAAACTCAGTGATGTTTTCTGGATATTAGTTTCTTATTTTCAAGTCAGCGTAGATGTAATAAAATTATTTTTAATTTGCTTTTGTACTTTGTTTTAAGTTAGCATATTTATCTTTAATTAAAATACTGATTAAATATTTCCTACTGTCACTCAAATCCTTTTTCTCTCACGTATACTTGGACTAGAATTACTCCATTTAGATGACCTATTATCATATGATTTTCAACTTATAAAGATGGCATCTTGTATTTATTTAAGTGATCAGTAGATGGCAGACCTACCACTAAACTGAATTTAGGCACAAAGTAAATTCTGTCAGCAAATGTAATCATACAGGATAGCAATGTTTTATTTCAAGCCTAGCCTAGCCTTCTACCCTAAGCACTCTATAGGTTGAGATGGCATAATGCAGAGAACCTAACATTTTTACTTTCAAATAAAGTTTAATCATTTACAAACTTATATCCTCATAATAGTCTTTTAAGACTAATAAGCACTACCATATTGCAGTTGAAAACATGGGTTTCCCAGGGCCTATGGCAAAGGTTATTTCCTTAGAGGGCAGAAAGGAGATAACTTTGTAGAATTTTGCTTGAAGACTCTTGAATTTAATTATACTTCTATTTTAGATGTATTCTGGGATAACTGTTGGTTCTGTGTGTGACATATATTTTCTGCTTATGCCCTACACCATTATATTTCCAAAAGAAGTTCAATTCCTCCAGGAGCCTGCAGAAATCAATTAGAGCTACAAAATCATTCTGTCCTCAATAAGACTGACCTCTAACTTCTTTATCTTCTCTTGCCCTTTGGATTCTCGAACAGAATGATCTTTATCCAACATCCTTCCATTTCATTCTTTGTGTTCACTGAAAACTTCTGTCACCATCACTTAAATTACCTCTTGATTTCTGATGTTGAGCTCTGCTCCAGTTCATTTTCACCTCTTGAAAATAGGCCAGCAGTTTTGTAAAGAAATGACATGGGTCCTTTGCAGAACTTAGAGGTGGGCATATGTGAGTGAGAGAGGGAGTGTGTGTGTGTGCGAACACATAATCTAGGCAAGGGAAAGTAATAAAGATGGTTCCCAATACTACCTGATCTAATTGGCAGCAAAAAGACATCATATACTGCCATTAGGTCAGCATTTCTAAGGTTCAGAACACTTTTAAGTTCTGAAAGCAAATTTAATTTTTGGTAAGTGTTGATATAAGAGCACCTAGGATAGAAAAATATATATACATGGCTAGCAATTCTGCTATTCAACTCATTCTCCATTCAAATTAGAAGTTTTCAGTCTAGCCACAAAATACCCTAACCACTGGCTAGGCTCTTTTATAACAAATGAATATAAATTTAAAAGTTGCTTTCGTGCTTCATTAATATCTAGTTATTTTAGATTATGTGAATAGTTTATTTCCTCTTTTTAGGAAAGCAAAATATGTCTACTGTAGAACTAAAATATATACATTAAGAAGAAGAAAAACATTTCAAAGTTTAGGATCCCCATTTTAACTTTTGTGGCTATTATTTCAGAGCTCGAAAATTTATTTTTATTTACTTATTTTAAAATTGAACTATTTATTTTGAGATAATTTGCATTGCATTTGTAACTGATAATAGAAATCCCCTGTACCTTTCATGCAGTTTCCCCAGTTGTAACATCTTACAAAACTGTATTACAATATTACGGCCTCTGTATTGACATCGATAGAGTCAAGATACAGAACATTTAATCACCACAAGGATCCTTCATGTTGCCCTTTAATAGCCACATGCACTTCATTCCCACTGCCATGGTCTCCTTAGCCAGTGACAACCACTAGTCTGTTTTCCTTTTCCATAATTCTGTCATTTCAATATGTTATATAAATGGAACCAGACAGTACATAAACTTTGGGGTTTATTTTTTATCATATTTGTCTGGAAATTCATCCAAATTGTTGTATCTACCAATTGTTCCTTCCTTTGTATTGCTGTGCAGTATTCCATGCTATGTATGTGCCAGTTTTTTTAATCTACTGACATTTAGATGTTTTTCAGGTTTTGGCTATTATGAATTAAGCAACTATAAACTTCCAGATGCAGGTTTTTGTGTGACTATAAATTTTCATTTATTTGGGATTAATTCCTGGAACTGTGATTGCTGGGCCACATCTTTTTGGCAAATTTGCTACACCATATTCCAGTATGGGTAACCATTATACATTCTTATCAGCAATATATGAGTGATCCAATTTCTCTGCAGCATTACCAGCATTTGGTATTATCACTGTTATTTATTTTAGCCATTCTGGTAAGTGCTTAGTAATATTTCATTGTATTTTTTAATTTGCAATTCCCTAGTGGCTAAGAATATTGAACAACTTTTCATGAGCTTATTTGCCATCTGTATATTCTCTTCAGTAAATTATCTGTTGATGTCTTCTACCAATTTTCTAAATGGATTGGCTGTTTTTTTAGTATTGAATTTTGAGAGTGCTTTATATAGACTCCAGCCTTTTTTTTTTGGTTATGTGGTATGCAAATATTTCTTCCAAATCTATACCTTACCTTTCATTGTCACAACAGGGACTTTCACAGAATAAAACTTTATAATTTTTATGAAATTTAATTTATCAATTCTTTTTACAGGTTATGCATTTGCTGGCATGTTTAAGAACTCTTTGCTGAGCCCTAGAATCTTGTCATTCCTTGAATGTTGAATTCTCTATCCAATCTCCTTTCTTCTCTTTAACTTTAAGAGTACTCTTATGTTTACATATGTATAAACATATATATTCTAAGGTTTTTAGCTGTACTTGGTAGGAAAAAATGAGGGAAAATATGCCTACTCCATTTCCCAGAAACAGAAATCCTACAAATTTATTTTTATTTTATAAAAATATGATAATTTATATTTAATTTTTCAAATACTGAGTTTATATTCCTAAATAGAAAAGATAAATTTAGAAAAGTGATTCAATATTAAGAACAAATGCAAAGAGAGTTTACAAAATAAAACTGTATAATATTTGCATTAATAGTTCCAATATTATATAATTAACAATATTAGTGCTGACTAGAAATAAAAATTAGTACACTGAAATAGGGCTTCCTTTTGCTAAATTTTTATCAACAGTGGAATTCATTACTATTTGCTTAATAAATTAACAACTGGAAATCTTTAATTCTTTTATAAGTCATTAAGATATTTAGATTATGACTTATCCATCTATGTTTTAAAAACCTTTTTATCAAAACGAACTACTTCTAAATGTATGTGGGAAGGTGATGGATTAGGAAGCACTAGGAATTAGTCCCTCCACTAGAACAACTATTAAATAGGCAGAAACTGCCTGAATAAACTATTTTGGACCTTCAGAGTCCAGTAAAGCACTGTGCAGTATCCAAGGAAGAGCAAAGGAAGAGGCTGGTAAATTTGCATAAATACCAAGGATTTGTACTTTCCATGGGCAGCTACCATCACCCATCCTTTAGTCTTAAGACTGGCAGCAGTGAGGAATTGAAACCCAGTCCCTGGTCTACCGAGGGACATAAATACCTAGGTCCCCAGGATTGTGAGGGTGTATAGTCTCATCACTGATCCTTGCTTGCTTTTGATTAGCTACTTCAGATTGCTGAGGGCTTGGGTCTGTGGGTAGCCATTGCTCCAACCTGCCCCAGACAAAGCAGTGAAGGAGATTTAAAGACAGTAGGGGGAAGCAGGTTTGGTCCAATGGATAGGGCATCTGGCTACCATATGGGAGGCCCAAAGTTCAAACCCAGGGCCTCCTGACTCGTGTGATGAGCTGGCCCACACACAGTGCTGATGCCTGCAAGGAATGCTGTGCCACACAGGGGTGTCCCCTGCATAGGGGAGCCCCACGCTCAAGGAGTGTGCCCTGTAAGGAGAGCCACCCAGTGTGAAGAAAGTGCAGTCTGCCCAGGAATGGCGCTGCACACACAGAGAGCTGGCACAGCAAGATGACGCAACAAAGTGAGACACAGATTTCGGGTGCCACTGACAAAAGCGGGCACAGAAGAATACACAGCGAATGGACACAGAGAGCAGACAACTGGGGTGGGGGGCGGGGAAGGGGAGAAAAATAAAAAATACATCTTAAAAAAAAAATGACAGTAGTCTTTCCCAGAGCTGCAAAGGAAAATTGAAGGGCTAAAATTGCTGGGCAGGTGCCATGTCAAGAAAGCTCAGCTTTGGGGAGCTGTGAGAGAAGCTCCTGTGCCTGCCTAGCCTCTTCCTTGACTCCTCCTAAGAGCAATTTGAAACTAGCCAGCAACCCCTTTGTGGGTCTCTGGTTTCCCACCTGGGAAAGACTGGCATAGAAAACTCCTCTCCAGCTGTCTCCACTCCCAGAACTTGTCTTCCAGGCAAAAGCAGTTTCACACAATGAAATCAGAGTAAGACAATTGAGTTGGGCAACCTGGGGAGACATGAATTACAGGAACTGTGTATTTTATACTATTGAAGTCAAGTTAGTATCAAACCAAGTATGACTGCTATATATTTAGAATGTTAAATTTTAACCCCATGGTAACCACAAAGAAATATATGAAAAATGTATCCACATAAAAATGAAAAGTACCTCAATATGGTACTTTTAAAAAATTAAATAAATAGGAAAGTAGGCATTAAAGGAAGAATAGAGGGACAAAAAAGGTATGAGTTACAGAGACCAAGCAAAGTGGCAAAAAAAATTCCTGCATTATATGTGGTTCCTATAAATATAAATAGATTAAACTCTTTAGTAAAAAAAAAAACAAAACAAAACCAGAGATTGGCAGAATAGATAAAAAGCATGATACAACTATATCCTGTTTACAAGAGACTCATCTTAAATTCAAGTGCATAAATAGTTTGGGAGTGAAAGGATGTATAAAAATATATCATACAAGTAATAATGAAAAGAGAACTGGGGTAGCTATATTAATATCAGATAAAATAGACTTTAAGTCAAAAATTATTATGAGGAACAAAAGTCATTGTATAATGGTAAAGTGGTCAATTCAATAAAAAGTTGTGACAATTTAAAATATGCATGTACCTAACAATAGAGCCCCAAAATATATGAAGTAAATATTGACTGATATGAAAGGAGAAATAGACAGTTCTCTATTAATAGCAAGAGACTTAGATACATAACTTTCAATAATGAATAGAGCATCTGGAGAGACATCAATAAGGAAATAGAAAACTTAAATAATACTCTAAACCAACAGGCCTAAGATACACCATCAAGTATATCAATATATGCATTATAGGAGTATTAAAGGAAGAGAGAGAAAGGGGCAGAGGAACAGTCAAAGAAATAATGTCAGAAAACTTACCAAACTTGCAAAAGTCATGAATATACACATAAAATGCCCAGAGAACACCAAGCAGGTTAAATCTGAAGAGAAGAATACCCTGACACTTGCTGGTTAAACTGTTGTATGCCAAGAATAAGAAGAGAGTTCTTAAAGTTGCAAGAGAAAAGCAATGCGTTATGAACAAGGGAGTTCCAATTAGATTAAGTGACAATTTCTCATCAGAAATACTTAAAGTGCTGAGAGAAAACCATCGCCAACCAAAAATTTTATATCTGGTTAGACTTTCATTCAAAATGAGGACAAGATTAAGACATTCCTCCCCACCCCCCCAAAAAAAACACGATGCTAAGGGATTTCATCACTACTAGACCTATCCTACAAACAACCAGGACATGCAGACTGTTCATTCACCAGGAGCACAAAGTTATTGTTGGGTGGAATAATGCAGGGAAAATTACAATCTTTTACCGATTTTTGATGAACGAAGAAGTAATATAAAAGTAATAGTGGTTAATTACTTCTACACATGAAGTAATATAGAAGAGATAGTGGTTAATAATAATGTGGGATATTGGTGGCCAGGAATTTCTTCATTCTTCCTGGGACACAAACTATAGTAACACTGAGTTTATAATAGTTGTTGTGGATTGTACAGACAGAGAAAGGATTTCTGCAACTAGAGAAGAATTGTATAAAATTTTAGCACGAGGATCTAAGAAAGCTGGTTTGACGATTTTCACTAATAAACAAGATATTAAAGAATGTATGCCTGTAGCAGAAATCTCCCAGTTTTTGAAACTAGCTTCTATTAAAGATCACCAATGGCATATCTAGGCATGCTGTGCTCTTACTGGTGAGAGATTGTGCTAAGGACCTACATGGTGATATCACGATTTAAGATTAGATTATCTCTACTGATCTCTTTTCAAAGATTTTGTATAAACAACATGCTGGACTTTACACGAAAGCTGCAAAAATTAATGGTTTAGGTATATTTATAATAAACCGATTTAACCTTTTCTATAAGAAGAAAAATTAAGACCACTTATTTGAAAACAAAGATGAAGTCCCGCCTTCCAATTTGCTTTCTTGTTATTTCCTTTCAAAGTAAGGTCTTACAGCTGTGCCTGACATTTTTCTCATAATGAACCCTCTCAGGACTTGATGTAGTTGTGGTAAATATAAAGGGAGAGGAAGACATTGTTAACTTGAAGAGCTTTACTATCAGTATAAGCCTCCCTAGTTGAGTGTTCTCTTCTAAGTCAAAATACAAATTAGCACACATACTTAATTTTCAATACTTTAAAGTATAACGTTACTTATATTTTGTGTAAGATTATGTATTATTGTGCATCTGCCTCAAGTTCAAGTTAATGGCCTTGATTTATGTTCTAAGGAAAAGTGATGAGAAACACACAAAAATAGTAATGTCCTTAGTTGTAATCATATGAGATGAGTACTGGCCTTGGTGTTAAGTGCCATTTTGTATTTTTCCCCTTAGGCTCTCTGTATTGTACTAGCCAACTGCCAAATCATTGAGCTACTCTTAAAATATGGGAAAAAAAGAAAAAGAAAAAGGAAGGAAGGAAAGGTAGGATGGAGAGAGGGAGGGAGAAAGGAAGGAAGAAATCAAGAAGGAATAGACGATCTCAACACACCGTTTACTAGTAGAGAGAATGAATCAGTCATTAAAAATCTCCCAACAAAGCTCAGGGTCAGATGGATTCAGAGGGAAATTTTAACCAAGCATTCTGAGGGATTAACAAAAGTCTTGCCCAAACGCTTCCAAAAAAATTGAAGAGTAGGGAACACTCCCTAATTCAATATACAAGGCAACATTACACTCTTTCCAAAGACAGAAAAAGATATCACAAAGAAAATTCCACACCAATATCTCTTATGAATATAGATGCAAAAATCCTCAACAAAATATTAGCACATTAAAAGAATTATCCACCATGATCAAGTGGAATTAATTCTCGTTATGCAAGGCTGGTTCAACATAAAATCATTGTAATACACTGCCTTAGCAGAATGAAAAAATAAAGCCACATGATCATCTAAATTGTTGCAGACAAGGTATTTGTCAAAATCCAGCACTCCTTCTTTATAAAAAACACTTAGAAAACCAGGAATAGAAGGAAACTTCTTCAACATGATAAAAAGCATATATGAAAATCCCAAAGTTAACAAACATACTTGGTGAAAGAATGAAAGCTTTCCCTCTAAGATCCCGAACAAGACAAGGCTGCCCAGTGTAATGACTGTTATTCATCCTAGTCCTGGAAGTTCTATCCAGAGCAATTAGGCAATAGAAATAAATAGAGGGGAAGCGGACTTGGCCTAGTGTATAGG
Source organism: Dasypus novemcinctus (assembly GCF_030445035.2). Classification (NCBI taxonomy): domain Eukaryota; kingdom Metazoa; phylum Chordata; class Mammalia; order Cingulata; family Dasypodidae; genus Dasypus; species Dasypus novemcinctus. The sequence continues at coordinate 75,110,343 of NC_080678.1, read as the reverse complement.
GCGTCCATCTACCACATGGGAGGTCCATGGTTCAAACCCCAGGCCTCCTTGATCTGTGTGGAGCTGGCCCACGCCCAGTGCTGATGCGCACAAGGAGTGCCCTGCCATGCAGGGGTGTCCTCCATGTAGGGGAGTCCCACGCGCAAGCAGTGTGCCCCGTAAGAAGAGCCGCCCAGCGCGAAAGAAAGTGCAGCCTGCCTAAGAATGGCACTGCCCACGCAGCAAGATGATGCAACAAAAAGAGATGCAGATTCCCATGCCACTGGCAACAACAGAAGCAGACAAAAGAATACACAGCAAATGGACACAGAAAACAGTCAACTGGGGCAGGGGATGGAGTGGGGAAGGGGAGAGAAACAAATAAAAAATAAATCTTAAAACTAAGTAAATAAATAAATAGAAAGCATCCAAACTGGAAAGGAAAAAGTAAACAGTTCTAAAGTTGTGAAAATGTCAAAATCAAGGCACCATCAGAGATGGTTTCTTATCAAAGTCAGCTACTGGTGATCTTGGCATCCTGCCACATATTGAGGCAAAATGGCAGCAGATCTCTGCTGGGGACCCTGTCTTCCTCTCAAGGCTCACCATCTCCAGAAACTCAGCTGGTGGTGGTCTGGTATATCTTGTCTCTTCAGCCTTGAGCTGCTCCAAGGGCCCAGCATCTTGAGGACTTTGTGCCTTAGCTTCAACTACTGGCAATTCTTGAGTCCTCTCTCTCACATGGCTGGGTCAAAATGGCAGAACTCCTTTACTGTGTGTCCCACATCTCTGTGTCCTCAGTTTATACAAGGCTCAGTACGACAGTGGAGACCAACCTGTGTGATGCTTAATTGATCTTGTCCAAGCAAAAGAGATCTAATCAAGGCTCCTTACCTGAATCTAATGCAATCAAAGAATCTCACATCCACATTAATGGATTAGTTCAAGAACAATCTTTTCTGGGATTCACAAAATTCAAACTGTCAAAATATTTAAAACCACATATCTGATACGAGTTTAATATTCAGAATACATATTAAAACTCTACAATGCAACAATAAAATGATAATTAACAGCACTGGATTATATATTTGATTGTTGTTAAAAGGGAAATTTTAGGTTATAATATGTTACTAGAATTTTTTTTAAAAAATCCAAGGGAATGTACAATGCAATGAGTGAACCCTAAGATAAATCATTGGAGTGCAGAAAATAGTACAGTTACAAAATCATGCTTTCATGAATTGTAACAAATGAACCACACTAATGCAATCTATTAATAATAGGGTAATATATATGCATTTTATGTATAATTTTTCTGTAAACCCAGAACTTCTCTAATAAAAAATGACCTGCTTCTGGCTAGATTTTTGATAAAATATTGGATATGAAAATATATAGCTATTCAGTAGACATAATTCATATGAAATGTTTGCTTGATTTTACTAAGGTTTTTAGCACAAAATAATTATTGCCATTTTTTATTACATTTTGTAGTATAGGACTAGCAATAAATTGCAGAGCTATGAATTTTTTAAAAATTCATTATTTTATAATTTGAGTAGAATTCAAAAAGAGAAATTAAAATGATTCTCTTCATTCCAAAATTGTGATATTTCATTCTCTGCAAAATAGATCCCTAGAAAAATGAGGTGTGATTCTTAAAGTACTGAATTTTTAAAAAAATCTAATTCTATCTTTTTGATGAGTTTTAGATACATGCTTTGACTCAATTATTGAGCTTAAGAAATCAAAATTAGGTCTTTTCTTAATTTTCAGGCGATTGCCTTTTTTCTTTCTTTCTGCTTAAACCTTTAAATAATCCTGGAATTTGCAAAACTCTGTGCTAATTTATTTTCTTCAGTTCATGCAAATAGATTTTTAAACATATATATATTTGAAAGATAATAAAGAAGACAGGAAAAGTAAGTAACCTTGAAAGTTTTCTGGTAAACTTTCAGAAGACGTTTAGGTTTAAGCAGTATGTGGTTAGATTTAGATTGTAAGTTCGTGCATATTTATTTATTCTACATTGTTAATTTTACATGGATTTAAATCCTTTTAGAGACTTTTTGAGAATTTTGAGTTGCTGTCTGATCTTTCCTTTGCTCAATTCTCTAAGGTCAAGAGTTCCTTTTAAGTAAGAACACCCTTTCTGTTTTTTCAAAAGAAACAATTTATAGTTTCTGAAGACTTTATTGATTAAAAATGTTTCATATGTATATGTCAGAACATAGGGTTTATGTAACCTCCACTCTAGTATAGAAATGATTTTTCTCAGAAGCATACTCCTTTTTCTTGTCACTACTTTCAGACCATTTTCTGACACATTCCCTTAAGAATCTCTTTTCTTCTTTACCCATTGTATAAATACTCCTGCAAAAACACATATATGCACACATACAACACACACACAGAGCACAACTGACTTATAATAAAGCCAGTGTTATGGCCACAATGAAACATTGCAATTATAATGATTATCACCAAGTAAGTGTCCTGAAGTTCAGAAAATGAGCTGTCCCCTTTTTAAGGTTAATCTGCACCTGACTGTAACAGAGAAATCATGTAATTATAAAAACTGGATGGAATTCCAAAAAATCCTTGAGCTTATCCCTGTGTTAGATGGTTATAGAACTGTCTGCATAGATAATATTGGAAATCTTACTTGGGATCAGATCCATCATAAATTTGGCATATACTGATTCTTTTGTTACTAAGTACTTCATTAAGCAACTTCTGAATAATGGCAGTTTTCTGATTCTTGAAACAAATATTGGTAATGGATCCTCAGGCAAAAGAACAGCCCTTGGTAGGCAGTTAGAGAATGGCAGAAAGATTAGTAATTATAAATACATGCCCCCCAGTATGATTAATTAGTTGAGAAGAATTCCGACATAACAAAATCCTTACCACTCACAACACTCTCCTCCTGCTGATAGCAATTGTTCGGCAGATTTTTCAAGTTCCTTGCCTTTGTTATCTGTGCTTTCTGCTCAAAAAGCAATAATTTTACCCCGCCTTTTTGGAAGTATGCAAACCACTTTCCATCCTGCCCTATCTACTCAGTGTCTGATGAAACATTGTTTCAAATTAATATCCCTAGATTACATTCACCTGCCTTAACTTGTCCTTATTTTTCTTGCACAACTTTTCCTTTTGTGGAGGTTGCTTTTTCTCTGCCACATACTCTCCATTTTTCTTATTTTACTTTTCTCATTTTACTCCTTTAATAATAGAGGAAAAGAGGTACACACACTTGTGTATTATGTTCTAAAAGTAGAAAGTGGACAGAACCACTCAACATTTCAGAGACTCAGGTGTGTGTGTGTGTGTGTGTGTTTTGATTCCGTGTGGCTGGGGTAACAGCTGCCATATTATGGAGTGAAATAAGCTAGCATACAGTATTTAGCACAAGGAGTGAAAACAATTAGCTCTCAGTTAAAGTAAAATTCCTCAATCTTTGAGGTAATGTTATTTTGATTGTCACATATATTTTACTAAGCTAGGTGTTACCAGCCAAGTGCTATCACTATTTTCTTATGCAACTTTCGATAAATAATTTTTTTCTTTTTATTTATTTATTTTTTCTCTCTTTATTTTTTTAAAATGTTACATAAAGAAAAATATGAGGTCCTCATATACTCCCCACTCCCCTTCTATAAATAATTTTAATTCACAGCTTGAAATACTAATATGTGAGATGGAAGTATCACAAAATTTATGTTTTCTATTAGGGCCACATTAAAAAGAAAATGAGATATGCATGAAAATATTTTTTAACATATAAAGCACTGTATTAATATATAATCATAATTATAAAAGTTTAAATATAGTTGCATCTATTTTCTTTTGAATGGCTACTGTGGGCTAGATGCAATGCTGGGTGTTTTCCATATATTCACTTAAATTCTGATAACTCTTCGAGGATTTCTTTTTCATTTATCTATTACTATGTAACAAATAACCAAAAAACTTAGTATAAAGATGTATTATTATCTCACATAGTTTTGAAAGTTGACTGATGGTAACCAGAGCTGAAGCCAGCTGAAGGCTCAATCACTCTGGATATCTAAGATGGTTTCTCCACTCCCATATCTGGTTCACCTTTCCAGAGGATCTCTCAAGGTCAAGCTTGGACTTTTCCATTCCAGAGAAGTACTCCAATAGTCAATAGTCAGACTTCTTACATAGTGTATGGCATCCTCCAGAGCAAAGGTCTCAAGGGACCAAAGGGGACCGTATTAGATATGTGATAACATAGTCTGAGAAGCAAATGGCATCATGACCATTGCATTTTATGCATCAAAAGTCAGTCATATTGCCCAACCATATTCCAGAAGAGGGGACTATACCAGGGAGTGACTATCAGATGGCATGGCTCATTAGAGAGCTATCATTGGGGACTAACTACCACTTAGATTTGTCTATCATAAGAAGGATTATTATCTTTGTTTTAGAAATAAAGAAATTGAAACACAAAGACTTAAACAAATGCCTAGTATGACATAGTTAACTAATCAAACAAATTTATCAACATATTTACAAACCTTTTTCTCTTCTGTGACCTGTGCTTTCTCCTCAGATATTAGCAATATCTTCTATCATGTCTCCATCTCCCTGTATCTTCCATTATCTATTTTCTTCCAACTTTTTGGTGTCTTCAAATGTAGTCATTTCTCTTGTTAGAGTCATGTTCTTATTGACCACCTTACTGTTCAAGTTCAGCAGGTTCCTTGCATATCTATTCTTTTTTTAACTTCATTTGACTTGAATTCCACCCCGTTTTCAGAAAAGTGGTCACCAACTGTTCTTTTTGCTCTATGCTTAGACTCTCTTGCCTCTTGGATTTTGTCACACTAAACTCAACAAATTCCTTACCTGACTACTTTCTCAACTTTGCTAAAGAATGTCGAATATTAATTCAGTCAATGTAGTGAGTGCCTATGTTACAGAGTACAATAAACAATAAGAAATCAAAGGTGAGTCACACAATGCTCTCATCCTCAAATAGCTCAGAGTTCCATTTGGAAGACAGGAGGCTAATTTCTAAAGTCAATGGTATCCTACAATAGAGAGGTATAAATAGTACTTGGAGTCCATACCGTATTTTTCTCAGCCATATCAATGTTGCCTTCCCTCATTTCATGCAATCCTTATTTTCTTTGCCTATTGATATTTTTACTACATTCTTCGTAGTAAAGATTCAAAATCATTTCTTTTCATTTTTATAATTTTAAAAAAATATTTATTTTCTCTCCCCTTCTTCCCCTCTCCCTAGTTGTCTGTTCTCTGTGTCCATTTGCTGTTTGTTCTACTGTGCCCCCTTTTATTCTTGTAAACAGTCCTGGGAATCTGTGTCTCTTTTTGTTGCATCATCTTGCTGCATCAGCTCTGTGTGTGTGCAGCGTCACACCTGAACAGGCAGTACTTTTTTTGCTTGGGGTGGCTCTCCTTATGGCGTACACTCCTTGTGCGTGGGGCTCCCCTATGCAGGGGACACCCCTGCGTGGCGTGGCACTCCTTGTGCGCATCAGCATTGTGCATGGGCCAGCTCATCACATGGGTCAGGAGGCCCTGGGTTTGAACCCTAGACCTCCCATGTGGTAGGCAGATGCTCTATCCATTGAGTCAAATCTGCTTCCCTTGGGAGGTTTTTGATGACTGTTTCAATATCTTTACTTGTGGTTGGTTTGTTGAAGATTTCTATATCTCCTAGGGTCATTGTGGTTTGTTTGTGTGTTTCTAGGAATTTGTCCATTTAGCCTATGTTGTCTAAATTGTTGGCATACAGTTGATCATAGGTTCCTCTTAAGACCTCTTATTTCTGTGAGGTCAGTGGTAATGTACTCCCACTTATTTTTTAATTTATTTATTTGCCTCTTCTCTCTTATTTCATTGTAAGTCTAGCTAGGGATTTGCCCATTTTGTTATTTCCAAAGTACCAACTTATGGTTTTATTGGTTCTTCTCTATTGTTTTTGTTGTTGTTGTACTCAATTTCTTTTATTTTTGCTCTAATCTTTGCTACTTCTTTCTTTCTACTTGCTCTGGGATTGTAGTTTTCCTAGTTCCTCCAGGTGTGCAGTTAGGTCTTTGATTTTAGTTCTATTGTCTTTTTTAATGTAATTATTGAGGGTTATAAATTTCCCCTTCAGTACTGCCTTTTTCTCTGTCACATTGATTTTGATATGGTTGGGTTCTCATTTTCATTCCTTTCAAGATAATTACTGGTTTCTCTTGAAATTTCTTCTTTGACTTACTGGTTATTTAACAGTGTGTGGTTTAATCTTCACATATTTGTGATACTCCATTTTTCTACCTGCTATTGATTCCCAGCTTCATTCCATTATGATCAGAGAAAGTACTTTGTATAATTTCAGTCTTTTTAAATTTATTGTCTTGTGACCAAACTTATGGTCTATCCTAGAGAAAGATCCATGAGTACTTGAGAAGAATGTATACCCTTCTGTTTTTGTGTGCAATATTCTGGATATCTCATTTAGGTCTAGTTATTTCATCATATTATTCAAGCTCTCTATTTCCTTGTTCATTCTCTGTCTAGATGTTCTATCTAATCCTGAGAGGGAGGGTTGTATTGAAGTGTCCAACTATGATTAGAGAGACATTTATTTCTCCCTTTAGTGTACCAATGTGTGCCTCATATATTTTGAAGCACCCAGGTTAGATCCATAAATATTTATTATTGTTATTTCTTGTGGAGTGCTTTTTTATTTATATGCAGTTTTTCTTCTATATCTCTTATAACAGTTTTGAAAAAAAAAAGTCTTTTTTTCTAATATTAGTATTGCTACCCCAGCTCTTTTTTGGTTATTCCTCATGGAATATCTTTTTCCTACCATTCTCTTTCAACCTATTCATATGTTTCAATCTCTGATGAATCCCTTGTAAACAGCATAAAGTTGGCTTATACTTTTTTATCCATTTCCATCTTTTGATTGTGTCATTACATCCATTAATAGTCAATGTTATTGCTGTAAATGTATTTACTTCAGCCATTTATCCTTTAGTTTTTATTTATTATATCTTTTTGATATATCTCTTTTTACCCTTTTGGTTACCCTTATTTATAATCTTCATTTCTTTACTCTCCTCTAGACCGCTCTCTCCTGCCTTTTCTTTTCTGCCTGCAGAACTCCCTTTAGGATTTCTTGTAGGACAGGTCTCTTGTTGATGAACTTTCTCACTTTCCATTTATCTGTGAGTATTTTAAACTCTCCCCCTTTTTTTTTTTTTTTTGAAGGAAACTTTTGCTGGATAAAGAATTCTTGATTGTCAGTTTTTCTTGTTCAGTAATATATATATATTACTGATATATCTATCTCACTGCCTTCTCACCTCTATGGTTCTGAAATGTAATTTATGTATTTTATGAGTTACAAAATTTTGATCACAATTTCCTCACATATTCTTTCTTCCCCATTTCTCTTCTCTTCTGCTTCTGGGACACCCATCACACATATGTTTTTGTACTTCCTGATATCTTTCAGATTCATTCTGTTCTATATCTCTCCTTCTTTTCAGAAGATTTTGATTCTCATTCTTCTACTTTGCTGATCTTTTCTTTTGTGTGTTCAAATCTGCTGTGGTAAGGTCCTACTATATATTTTTTAATTCTTTTATTTTGTCTTTCATCCCCGTAATTTCTGTATGATTCTTTTCATACTTCCAAATTCTTTCTAATATCCTTTGTGACTTTATAATCCTTCATCTGCATGAATGGTTTTAGGAGAGTTGTTGAACATCTTTGATTAGTTATTCCTAATTCTGTGTTTCCTTTAAGTTTTAATTGGTTCCCTTGACTGGGACATATCTTCCTAATTCTTAATATGGCTTGTAATTTTTGCTGATGTCTAGACATCTGAATATTTTGTTAGTGTACTCTGAAGGTCAGTTTCTCTTTCTTGCCTAGGGTTTTATTGTTGGTTGGCTTTGTGTTAAGACTCTTCTTTGATGCAGTGTTCAACTTACTTCAATACTTTAGAGTAGCCTATGTTTAATTGACCATATATATATTTTTACCTCTTCTTCATTTGTTACTTGCCCTGGATATGCAATACAATTTTAAAATTGCACTTTTTCTGCTGCTATTTCTCCTCCAAGTGAAATCTTCCTTTCCTCTGTTCCTTTTCTGGGAATCTTGATTTGCTCTGTTTTTATTTTGCTTCTATATATTTGTCTTTGTTTCCAGCTGCCCCTGATTGAAGGACAAACTCTGGGGGCCATGCTTGAATTACTACCAAATCAATATTTCCCAGCTAAAATTGGGCCAGGATCCACGAAGAGGGGCACTGACTGGCTCCAAAATCCACTGGGATGGGGATCAGAAAGGACACCAAAGTCTTCCCTATGACTTCCAAAAGCTGTGCCTTCCTGTCCTGTCCAGCAGATTCCACTCTTCAACAAACTGTTCATTCCCACCCTAAGGAGGCACTGTGTTTTACATCTCCACTACTTCTGTCCCTGTCCAGGTGGGGTTGAAACAATGGCTGCTGCCACTGTTTTCTGGGGCTGCAGGCTGAAACAGTAGTTTAGAGTTGAGACCCAGTGATCCAAATTCACTAAAGAGAAGCCATGATCAATGCTTGCCCATGTTCTTGCCCTGATTCTTGGGAAAGAGTCATCCTTCAGCAAACTGGTTCCTACTGTACTGTGGAGGCACTATTATTTTCACATCTCCTCTGTCTCTACCCCTGTCAATGCCATGGTTTAAAAAATGCCTGCTGTCACCTTTGTCCAAGGTAGATTGAAGCAGTAGCACAGATTTGGGACCCCATGATCCAAATTCACTCACCAAAAGCCATGATCACTGCTCTATCATGCCTAGAGGATATTTTATGTTATTTGCTGTTAGCAACAGCTAGCCAGGGACTGGGGAATGGGTACCAGCAGCCAATATGTGAAGAGAGCTGCTAACTGCTCTTTACTGTGGTTTGTCAGTTTCACTCTTCTGCTTTTTCCTGGATGCTCTGCATCCAGGCCTCTGGAGCCCCAGAGCAATTGTGTCAGAATTTCCTGCCTGCTTACTAGTTACTTTGGTGGAAGAACTGAGACCTGGCACTCCCTTCTCCACTATCTTCCCTGTAAGTACCTTTTTTGTCCATCTATCCATTGTATCTTATTTATCCTTTATGCCCCATGTAATTCCAATATGAACATTATTAACTTTCCTTTTTCAAATATAAATTGCTCTGTTTTACCCCCATTTTTCTCATCTTTTTCTTATGGTTCACTGGAAAATGTGTCCTTTATTTTATTTACATCAATTTTACTTCATCTGCTTTCAACACATTTCACCTCATGCCCATTAGAAGGCTGTTTCTTCCAATATCCCTACTCTTTTACATCTTTAATTGCTGCTTCCTCAATGGCTCCTTCTGGTATATTTACCAAAACCTTATCTATGATTTTGAAATAAAATCTTCCAATTTTTTTTCTGGCATTGAGAGTTTAATTAGTCTAAAGCAAATCAGTTCCTCTTTAGGCTGTCTTTTGCAAAGTTCCAGTGGTTTTAATCTATTGCTAAGACCATCACTCTTTGTTAACCAAAAGTCATAGCTCCAATCCCACCTCTTTAATGGGAGCGGAGAGGCCGGGGCTTCCTAAAATATGAATAATGCTAGTTTTGCTGCTTGCTAGCCATAACATAGAATTTCCACCAAGCTTAAACCCCCTAGCCAAGGGAGAAACTTGTGTACCTCTCAACTGTCAAGCACTCTGAAGGATTTGAGATTTCCACCTTACCCTTCTTGTAAGATGCTAAAATAACTACCACAATTTCATGGGTGGTGGCAAATTACACAAGACTCTTAGATCAAGATGAAGGAAATTTTATTAGTCACAGAATAGCAGCAGCCAGATTATCAGCATTTTTGTACCAGTTGCTCAAGCCTCATTTCCTCCCAGGCAACACAAAAAGGGCCACATGACACCTCTACATGCAGTAAGTTGCATTACAGGCTAGAACCCTGACCTTAGGAAACCCCAGTCTTTTATAATAAGATAAGCAGGGATATTCTTTGCTGGAGGTTGAGACATTGTCTTTATTATACTGAACAGTAAATGTTCCTGTCCTTTGAAAGCTGTTAGCAAAGCTGCCCTTTCCTCTTGTGGAGACACTGTATCTTTTAAGGCTGTTTGCTGTATTAATATCCTTGAAAAGATAGTCTTGAAAATAAAAAAGGCATTCAGTTCCTCATTGGCAAAATACAGAAACGTGATAGGTCCATAGAGAATTGTTGCTCAATAATAACCACAAATGCTGAGCTGCCAGGATAGGGCTGGTTTCTAGTGTGTTGTATTATTATTGTATCCTGCCCTGTGGCTTCCCTAATCATGCTCTTTAAAAGGTTCATAGACAAGAATCTTAGTCCTTCTCAAGCAATTACAGATCTCAGTGCAAGTGTCCTAGAGTGCAGTGGAAAAGAGTGAACCCACATGCCTGTGACTGCTTCTGTCTCTGAGTTTTTCCTAATGAATATTGTTCCATCAAGTTCTGTGTGTGTTCTCCTTGACCATTTGCCTCTGTTAGCATGATAGGTAAACACCAGCTACCCTTTTAATTGTCAATTTTTAATCATGAAAAATTTGATAGCTGTATCCATATTAAACAGAGAATTGAGTCAATAAATATTTATTGAGTACACCCAATATATCAGGCACAAGTACTGTGATGAAAAATCTCTCATTAAACTTCCATTCTACCATTCCTTACTTTTGAATTTATGAATGCTTTCAAAAGTAAATGATGTACAGTGCTATAGTGTGGAACCAGCAATCTTATACCTTGATTTTGAATTTTAAATGGCTAAAATTATTTTACAAAACAACTTACCAATATGTATCAAGGGCCTCAAAAACTTGCAAAAAGTTATGTAATTTCTTACCTTGTTTATGGTAGTCAAAAGTTACTACAATATTAAAAATCCCATACAATGAAAGATTAAATAAAATATGATATAACCAATTGTCCAATAATTATGTTTACTAAGTTTTTAATGAGATATAAATGTTAATGATTTAATGTCAAAAAGGCATGGTCTAAAATTGTTTGCATTTACAATTTTTTAATTATAAAAAATTGCACAATAATATTGTAAGGAAATATGCTAAACATTGATAGTAGTTAGCTCTGGGTAGAAGTAGTTTCTTCCTTATATCTTATTATTTTCCAAAATTTCTCTAAAAGTTCTCTAAATACTAGACATGCACAGTTTAGTATAATGAATGAGAATGTGAGCTTTGGAATCAGATTTCCTTGGACTAAAATTCTGCTACAGTCTCTTTCTAGCCTGCAGTCTTTTTTTTTTTTTTAAGGTGTATTTATTTATTTAATTCCGTCCCCCCGCACCGTTGTCTGTTCTCTGTGTCTATTTGCTGCATCTTGTTTCTTTGTCCGCTTCTGTTGTCATCAGCGGCACGGGAAGTGTGGGCGGTGCCATTCCTGGGCAGGCTGCACTTCCTTTCACGTGAGGTGGCTCTTCTTGCGGGGCACACTCCTTGTGCGTGGGGCTCCCCTACACGGGGGACATCCCTGCGTGGGGCGGCACTCCTTGCGCTCATCAGCACTGCGCATGGGCCAGCTCCACACGGGTCAAGGAGGCGGGGTTTGAACCGTGGACCTCCCATGTAGTAGACGGACACCCTAACCACTGGGCCAAGTCCGTTTCCCTCTGCAGTCTTGATAAACCTCAGTTTCCTTTTCGAAACAATGGTTATTATGACAATATAACTTCATAGAACTGTTCTGTCTCTTGAATTGTCTGATGTATCTAAAGCACTTATTTCGCATCGAGTGCCTAGTTTAGTACAAAGGAAGAGGAAGGTGTTGTGTTAGGAACATAGCCTTTGGAACCAGACTAGCTGGCTTTCCATTCTGGCTTCTTTACTTACCAACTATACAAGTTACTTAAACTCTTTGTGCCTCAGCTTCTGTTCCTTTCTGTATCCCCAACTCTTATAAGAGGGCTTGAAATATAGCAGCTACTCAATAAATATTGAATAATATATAATCTAATATTATGCTTATTTAAATATTAAATTTAAAATAGGTGCCCTATATATCACCATTTCTAAAACCTTATATAATGGCTTCTGCTTTCACAATTGGTAGAAGGTTTTGAAGGCCACTCAATATTCTCTGTTACTACACTAAATAATATATCTTCCATTTTAATCCTTGCTCATCACCTGGAACATTTTATATTGTTAGTCATCTACTCTTCCACTGAATTCTCTTGTCAGTTGGCTTTTATATCTCTGTTATTTCTTTATTTTTCCCAAAATATCTTAAACCAGCCATTTCTTTTTATGCTGCTTATTTTTTCTCTATGCAGGTTCTTGAAGATTTTACAATTCATTTACCATGGTAAAAGTAGGAATATACAATCCTTATTCATTTACTAAAACACTCCTATTTTTTAGGATTCATGTAAAAAGATTTTGTGCTTTTTCTTAAAATTCACTTTACTTCTCTTCAGTTGTGACTGCTTCTCCTCTACCTCTGAATTTCCTTAGTCTTTTGTGCATTCTCACTTAACATCCTTTCACAGACTACCATGAGTCCTGTATATGCTTTTTTTTCTTTTCCTAAATAGGGAATATCTAAAAGCTGGAACGATGTCTTTCTCATCTTTACATCCTCCCAAATGCCTTATCCAATTTAGGTGACAATTTGTTGTTTGTTTTGAGCATATCATTCAATTAAATAACGAAATCTTTATTACCTTGCTGTTTAGATGTGAATGTGAGGACAATTAGGCTGTAACACAAAACTCCATATTGGTCCAACTCATGAGATAGGTGACCCTTTCTTTCTTATGGCCTCTGATTTTTCCTGAAGTTAATTGCTTGACATATCACCAATTCAGCAATAATATAGAAAATTTTAAACTATCTTGGAATTTTTCTCTAAAGTGATGGTCACCCAAATTAGTAATAATAAAATGGCTAAAATAGAAAATTATATATAAGAGTATAGGTAAAATAGAAATATTTTTTAAGCAGTAATTAGGAAAAATAGTTATTTGGGACAATGTAAAAATGTGTAAGTACTCAAGTTCAAAAGTATAAATACTCAGGTTTTGACAGTGAAAAAATTGAGCCAAATGTTAAATTAGGTTTTGGAATTATACATTTATGGCTAAAAAACAAAGGCTTTGCTAAACTACTGAACAGATTATTATAAATTTGTACTCTGTATCGAGTATAGGAACCCAACTATAGTTTTCAGTTACTTCTTCTAACTATGATAAAGGAAAGCTATGTGCTTTTTTAAAACCAATTGTATTCATACATATTAATAAAGCATAAATCCACCCAGACTATACAATTAATGGTATTTGGTATAATCACATAGTGGTATAATCACATCACTTCAGTCATTATTAAAGCATGTCCATTATTCCAATAATAACAACAATAATAAAAACAACAAAAAAACTCATTGCCTCTTAATCTCTCTGTTCCTACATAGCTGCTTTTGTTTCCATGTCTCTAGTTTATTTGTGTTTATATTTTCTAAAAGCAGTCATATATGCAATATTACTCATATTTGTATTTCACATGAGGGTTCACTATGTTATACAATCCCATGTTAACATTTTTTAGATTTCCTTCTAAAATATATGTCGTTAGATTTTCTCTTTCAACCTCTGTCATATCCACATAATAGCTCTGCTAGACACAAACACTATGATGTGCTTTCACAATTTCTATGGTAAAGGAAACCTATGTGCTTTTATTGCTATCCCCTGTTTGGTCATATCTTTAAACTTTCGGGAAGCATATAACATTAATCATATAAATTAGCTTTCCATCTCAGAAAGGATGCATATAATTCAAGCCAACAAAGGACAAGCAAAGTACTGTGGAGGAGAGAGCAAACACTGCCAATGTGTTTTATTAATAAAGGATCTTTCTTATTCTTCACCACCTGATTATGTCCCAATTCCATTAGTGGACTCTATATGAAATATTAAAAGATGATGTAGATATTGACACTGATAATGGAAGTTAATTCTCTAATGTGAAAATATTTCCAGCTACCCAGCAGCTTAGATTATATATTTTTAATTTTTATGTTCCCTCATGATTTCATGGTTTAATTATATTAAGTGGGTAATTAAATTTTCATTATATCCAGGGCCTGCCATTCTCCATCATATCACCTGCACAGTGATGCCTACAAGTTGTAGCTAATTTAATCATTAGAGACTGTATTATCAGTATGCTTCTGTCCTAGACCAAACTAACCATGGATGAACCTAACCAAAGGAAAGTTTTCCCAGAAGTATTTTTAACCAGGATATCATTAAAGTTATTTCTTAAAGGCTCTTGGAAGCCTTTATGCCATTTCTTCTAAATTTTTTTTTATTTTTTTTATTTTAATCTTTATAAACCTTAACATGACTTATAAGGATCTGCATAGTGTGGTTCCTATTAATTTGTTTGGCCTAATTTTCTTTCTGTCCCTGTATAGTATTTCTTTCAGGTTTTTCACACTGTTGCTTCTGCTGGAATGTTCTTAGCCCCATCCCTTCCTAATTACCTACCCTCAGTTTTACCTAGTAACTTTCTATCATTTTTATCTGATCACAAAGAAAACATCACTTCTTCCAGAACGTCTTTTCTGACCTGCATAACTCAAGAAAGTCTTTTTTATGCAGCCCTCCCTCCTTGCTCCTGTTTCTTCAAAACTCAGTTTGTACTATCTATTCCTTTGCCTATTGTTTGTTTCCCTTCCTTAATAAACTGTCAACTCTATATGGACTGAATCTGTTTGGATCTCCATCATATTGTAGTTACTTCAAAACAGTGCCTAGTACATGTTGGATATTCAGGAACCATTTGGTAACCAAAATTATTAATCATCTGTCCAAGAATTTGATAGGATCTTGACATGTGAAACTTACACTTTTTCAGAAGATTGAAGTTTAATGCTTTATTATTCACAAACTTGTGAAAGTAAAATTCTGGAGAAATCATTTCTCAAATGTCAAGTTTCTGCTGTTCTAAGGTCTGTTGTGCAGAGCTACTCCATAACCAAGAAGAGAAGATAATAAACTTGGCTGTGAGGAGGAATTCCTGAAACAGTTGTAGGTAGAAGGAAAAATTGATAGGAAGGTGAGGGAGAGTTAACTTCTAACTCACTAGACTCTAATCTCCAGGAAGGTAGGAATTGTGTCTTTGAAATCCCAGACCCACTACAGCATCTGAAACATCCCAGACCCACTACAGCATCTGAAACATCCCAGACCCACTACAGCATCTGAAACAGAAATTCTTCCTTCCTTCCTTCATTCATTCAATAAACCTTTATTGAGTCAGGAATCAAGCACTATTCCAGATATTGATGATATAGTAGAGGGCATTAACTATATAATTTTGTGGGGACCCAAATATACAAAGAAAAGAGAATAACAAAACAAGATTATTAAAGTTACTACTAAGTACTATAAATTAAAGAAATCCAATAGCAGGATAGTGGGGCCATGAGGTGTGACTCCATAGGTGAGATGATCAAACAAGACCTCACTGAGGGAGTGATACTTATGTAAATTACTTATGTAAATTATGCAAAAGCCATGAGGTGAAAATCCAGGGGCAGAACACACTAAGCAAAGGAGAACCCCAAGTGAGGACATTCTGAAGTTTGAAGGAGTTAAGGAGTTTGGCTTATTCAACAAGTAGGAAAGGCCACTAAACAGTGGAGAGTAGTTAAGAATGGGCAGAGTATAAAAAATGATTTTTGATAAATGAGACCCATGGCCAGCCTTAGACAAAGTGACTGTGATACCTATAAGTTGCTATTTTCAGGTATTGAAAGATAACTAGATATTTTCCTGGTTTTGGCTGTTATGAATTAACCTACTATAAACATTCATGTACAGGTTTTAATGTAACTATAATTTCATTTTTCTACAGCAAATTCCCAGGAATGCAATTGTTGGATCCTTTGGTAATTACAGGTTTAATATTTAAGAAAGTGTTAAACTGTTTCCAAAGTTGCTGTGCCTTTTTACACTTTCTTCAGCATTATAGGAGCAATCCAGTTTCTCCGTATCCTTGACAGCATTTGATGTTGTCACTATTTTGTATATTAGGCATTCTAATATTTCAGTGTGATTTAATTTGAATTTCCTTAATGGTTAAAGATGTTGAACATCTTTTCATGTGCTTTTTTACCATCTGTATATCTTCACTTAAATATCAGTTCATGTCTTTTGCTCATTTACACATTGGATTGTTAGCCCTTTTTAGTCTTAAATTTTGAGAGTTTTTTATTTGTTCTAGATACTTGTTCTTTGTCAGTTATGTGGTTTGCAAATATTTTCTACTAGTTGTATCTTGTCCTTTCATTCTTTTAACAGAATCTTTCCCAGAAAAAGTTTTTACTTTTGATGTGATGCAATTTATCAAATTCCCCCTTTCATGTCAATTTTGCCTTTGAGGTCAAGTGTTAAACTCTTTGCTGACCCAGATCCTAAACACTTTTTCCAGTAATTTTTCCTAAAACTTTCATAAGTTTATAGTCTATAATCCATTTTGAGTTAAATTTTGTGGAAGATATGCAACTTAGGGTTAGAATTTTTGTTCTGTTTTTGTTTTTGTTGTTTACCTATGACAATCCAATTGCTCCAGGATCATTTGTTGAAAAGATCATCTTTATTGAAATACTTTGTACCTTTATAAAAATTAAAATTCATTTGGGCATTTCAGGATTCTTTATGCTGTTCCATTGACCTGGTGTGTCTTCCTCTGCCAATAACACATAGTCTAGATTACTATGGCTACACCAATAAGTCTTGAAATTGAGAGACTGGTTTTTCCCATTTTACTATTTTTCAAAATCGCTTTTATTACTCTAGTGCGTGTGCCATTCCATATAAATTTTAGAGTAATCTTGTCTATATCTATAAAAAAATCTTCCTGGGATAAAGAAGGAATCATATTAAACCTGTATATCAATTTTACAATGTTGAGTTTTCCAATCCATGAACACAGCATGTTTATCCATTTATTTAGATCTTCTTTCATTTCTTTCAGTGTTTTGTATTTTTCAGTATACAAGTCCTAATAGTGTTTTTTTAGATCTACATCCAAGTATTTGTTTTTGTAATTGTAAATGTTTTTATATCTTTAATTTTAATGTGCACATGTTCATTGCTAATACATAGAAATACAATTATTAACTATATATTTTCTGTTAAAACCTTTGTTAAATTATTTAAAAAGTCTAGGAATTTGTATGTTCCTTAGGATTTTCTATGTAAACAGTCATATCATATGCAAATAGAACAGTTTTATTTCTTCTTTTCTTATGTTTCAATGGTTAGAGTTTCCTTTACTATGTTTATTGAGAGTGAGAAGTGTTGACCTCATTGCCTTATTCCCATCATAGGAGCAAAGCATTCATTCTTCCATCTTTCATCTTCAACTTTTTATCAAGTTGAAGAAGTTTCCCCTCTATTCTTTTTTTCCCCAAAGTTTTAATCATGAAATAGTAATTTAACTTTTCAAATGGTTTTTCTAAATCAATGATATTATCATGTGATTTGTGTTTTTAGTCTGTAAATATGGTGGATTACATTGATTGATTTTTGAATATTAAACCAGTCTTATGTCCCTGAAAAAAATCCTAATTGGTCTTGGCATATCATTCTTTATATATATTGCTGCATTCTATTTGCTAATATTTTATTAAGGCCTTTTCCATTTATATTTATGGTGGATATTTTAGTTTTACTAGTTCTGTGCTGTCTTTTTATGGTTTTAGTATCTGGGTTATATTATGTTCTTAAAATGAATTAAGAAGTGTTCCTTCCTGTTTTAGTTTCCTCTTTGTTAAAGTTAATATCATGCAATGGGTTGGCTTAAACAATAGGATTTTATTGACTCACAGTTTTGAGTTTAGGAGCAGTCCAAAACTAAGGTAGCATCAAGGTGATGCTTTCACCCAGAAGACTGTGATGTTTTGTGGTTGGCTTCTGGTGTTCCTTGGTTCTTAGCTTTTCTATCACATGGTAGTGCACATGGCAGCCTCTTGTGGCTACCTGGGTTCCATTGACTTCAGCTTCTTCCACTGGCTTTCCCTCTGTGTGGCTGAATTTAATTCTGTCTATAAAGGAGTCCAGAAATAGGAATAAAACCTATCCTGATTCAGTTAGGCCACATCATAACTACAGTAATCTCAAATTGCTATTTAGAAGGGTTTACACCCACAGGAATGAATTAAGTTAAAGAACATATTTTTCTGGGGTACATATCTCTAAGCCACCATAACTTCTCTTCTATTTTTTGGAATAAATTGTGTGGAATTTCTCTTAATTCTTCTTTAAATATTTGGTAGAATTCCCCAATGACACTATCTGTGCTTAGAGATTTATTTTCCACTTATTTCATTGTTTTTTCTTTCCCACTTATTTTTAAATGACAAGTTCAAATTTCTTAGTAGTTTTTCATTAACCAGTTAATGTCTGCAATATGTAATAATATCTCTGTTTAATTTATGATATTTTTAGTTTGCATTTTCTCTCTTATTTGACAGAAATCTTGCTACTGGTTTGTCAATTTCATTGATTTTTTCAAATAACTAGCTCTTTGTATCACTGATTTTCTGCTTGGTTTTCCAATTTTGAAAATTTCTGCTTGAATCTTTGCTCTTACATTTCTTCCACTTGTTTTGAAAAAACACGTGTTTTTTTTTGAGGTACTGAGGATTGAACCCAGGATCTCATATGTAGGAAGGAGGCACTCAACCATTGAGCCACATCGACTTCCCTGAGTTGTTTTTTTCATTTGTTCTGCTTGTTGTTTTGCTTTTTGTTTTGTCAGGAGGTACCAGGAACTGAACATGGGACCTCCCTTGTGGGAGTTGAGTGCTCAACCACTTGAGCCACATCCACTCCCTGAAATTATTTTCCTTTTCCTTTTCTAAGGTCTTGAGGAGGGAGCTTAGATTATGCATCATGTATGTTTATATTTGATGTTATACATTTCCCTTTCAATACTATTTTACTGGGTCCCACAACTTTTGATACATTATCATTTTCATTTAATTCAGTGCAATTTATATCCCTTGAAACTTCCTCATTGACCCATGTATTATTTAAAAGTATGTTATTTATTTTCCAAGTATTTAAAGAAAATTTCTGACATACTTTTATTGAATTCTAACTGGATTTCAGTATGATCACAAAATATAAGAAATATGATTTCATTCTTTATATTTGTTGATATTTATATTATGACCCTAGAATATAGTCTATGTTGGAATATTTTCCATGGGTACTTGAAAATAATGCATAATCTGCTATTCTGTGGTGTAGCATTTTATACATGATAAATCCTGATGTTTGATTGTGTTGATTAAATCCTGATGATTGGTGTTGATGCACTCTTTATATCCTTGCTGGTTTCCTAGTTGTCTGATTGTTCTGTTAATTGTTGTTTTATAATTGTTTTCTATAATAGTTGTTCTACAATTGTGGAAGTATATGTTTCTCCCTTAAGTTCTGTCATGTTTTTTTTTTTTTTTTCCACATATTTTGCCAGTTTGTTATTTGGTGCATATTCATTTAAGATTGCTATGTAGTCTTGGTTGATTTACTGTTTTATTATTATATAATATAGTCTTCTGTTAGGCAATTTTCCTTGCTTTGAAGTCTACTCTTCCTGATATTAATATAGCCATTTCTATTTTCTTTTGACTAATGTTTGCAATATATATATTTCCATCCTTTTATGTTCAACTTTCCTGTATGACCATGTATGAAATGAGTTTCTTATAAATAGAATATAGTTGGATCATGTTTTTAGTGCACTCTGTCAAACTCTGTCTTTTATTTGTTGTTTTTAGTTCATTTATGTTTTATGTTAGGTCTTAAGTCTACATTTTATTGTTTGTTTTCTGTTTTCCTCTCTGTTTTTCATTTATCCACTTTCTTTTTTTTCTTGTCTTCCTGTGGATTACTTCATTTGTTAAAATTTCATTTTGATTTATCTATAATGTTTTGTATGGATCTCTTTGTACAGCACTTCACTGTGACCATCCCTAGAGTGATAAGTGAACATTATAGACAGATTTTAATTTTTAATAGCCTTTTCTCTTTCCCAGTACATAAATTTCTCAAAGTTTTTAATAAAATTGTCTAAATATTTCAAATCAGTTTTGTTTTTCCCCAGACATTACTTAATTAAAGCAGGGTTTTTATTGTTCCCCTGTATAATTTCTAAACAGTAAAGGGCATATTCCAGCCTTAATCTAGATAAGAGGCAGCATGATTGAGAGGAACAAATCAAACCACCTGGCTTCAAAGTCCTACTCTAATTTCTACTACTTTTGTGGCCTTGAGCAATATTTTTAGCCAACTTCTCTGTATTTCAGTTTCCACAATCTCTAAAATTAGAATGATATTAACAATAATAACAGCATCCATGATGATGATAATGACAACTTCATAGTACTGTTAGAAGGGTTATCTGAGTAAATATATAGAAAAGACTTAGAACAATGCCTGACACTATATCTTTTCATCTATAGCTATATATGTATGTGTAGAGTTATAATAAATATATACAAAATACATATATATATATATATAGCATACATAAAATGAACATTTACATTTTTTACTCCTGAAGATTAATATGGACATTTTGATATGATATCAGTTAAGGAGTAGCAATTCTCTTAAAAATTGAATTTCCTTTTTTAGTTTCAATATAGTTTCATGTTAGCTGTCAATTGAAAAGTATTTTTTTATTTTGTTATCTTATCCTTTTATAAATATTTCATATGCCTCTGGTTATCAAGACCATCTTAAGGGGTATAATTATATTTCATTATGAAATTATTTTATATAAATTTAGAATATAATTAAATTTTTACCCTTCATTTAAAGAACTATTCATTGAAGTATGATTCTAAGTAATTCCGAATTTCAATGTAAATGTTATCATTTCATAGTTTTGAATATCTTTATTCTAATCCACAAGTTAAAAATAGGTTAGAATGACTCCAGGAGGGAAAAAAAAAGTAGTTTCATGTTGATAACTTTGATTTTATTCCTTTATTTTATGACATCATCTCTCCCCTGATTACTACTATTTTGTAAACAAAACCATTCACCTGGGACCATATTCACATGGAAAAGGTGTTCCACAGGTTAACCAATCCATCTTCTAGTATGAGGGTTTCAGACATTTCACTGCCAGTACTTTCCTATTCATACCTCTAACCCACGTAACTACTATAAATTACTAATTTACACATCTCCTATACTTGAATTGTTCTGAATATAGTTGAAATAGGTACACGGTATAAAGAATGTGGTTTTATGTATACAGTTATCTATCATATATGCTATCATTATAAGCATCAAATCTCTAGGCCCCGGTGATAAACACATGGAAGATAAAACTAGGTTTCTTCAATAATCCCTACATATCTGGTTTTTCCAGCATGTAGGTAATCATAAGCAGACTAATGTTGACTGTCTAAGGTAGATTTGAAAATACTTTATCAGGGCTTCATATAAAATCAAAGTAAATAGCATTCTTTGAACACCTACAATTTGTTTGTAGACGTAAGTGTGTGTGTGTTTGTCCTATTGTTAAAGTTCCTTGTGTTCATACTTAAGTTTGCTAGATTTATCCATGTTCTTCGGCATAGTGGTAGGTTGTTCATTTTTGTTATAGTATAGCATGATATTGTATGAGCACACCACAGTTTATGTATCCATGAAACTTTTGATGGGCATTTGGTTAGTTTTAGGTTTTAGAGTGCTATGACTCATGCTGCTATGAAAATGTTAATACATTTTTGGTTGGGATCATATGTATGCATTTCTGCTGGATACACCATACATATAGACATACACTCCAAGACTGGATTTGCTGGGTTCTAATGCATGTATATGTTCAGCTTTCCAAAACAGAATTTTCCAGATTGTTTTCCAAAATGTTTGCTCATGTTTATCTTCTTAATGATGTATAAGTGCGGTCACCCCTCGGGCTGAAGTGTGGTTTGCTGGCCTGGTGGGGGAGCGGCTGCGGCAGGCCAAGCCGCTGCCCCCATATAGGGTGGCTGGTCGGACTCACCGCCACCCCTGAAGGGAGCTCGGCATGGGCGCAGAGTGCCCTCGGGTCTCCCCTTCTCGGCAGCCATGCTTCCGCGGCCACCCCTCCTCCCAGATAGCGCCTGTGCAGGCGCAGGGTGGAAAATTCCAGTCTGCCCTTTTCCCTTCCCCCGACAGCAGCAACAGCCAGGCGTGGGCGGGAAACTCAAGTCTGCCCTCCACCCCAGCAACAGCAGCCACCAATCCCTAAACCCTGCCCCTTCCCCCAGCAACAGCGACAGCCAATCCCTAACCACCACCCCCCCCCCCGTCCAGTACCGCCCACTGACCTTTCGCTGGCAACCAATCAGAACAGGGCGTGGCTTTGACTAATCAGCCTTCCCCAGCCCCTATAAAACTGTTGCCTCTCCCTCAATAAAGTGGACTTGCGTGTTTACCTTGTCTCCGCGGTAGTTCTTCTGCCATGCGCCCTCCAGTCCTGAGAGCCCCCGACAAGGGCCTGGCCTCCCTTGTCCCCAGTTCGTCGCCTGCTTCTCCGGGCGACCCCTTCGTCGCCGGCTTTGCCGGGCGACCCTGTCAGCCGAACTGTGCAACCCTTGTGAGACCGATCCCTCGTCTGCTGCCGGACCGACCCCTCGTCCCAAGTGGGACCGACCCCTCATCCCAAGCGGGACCGACCCCTCGTCCAGAGCTGGACCGACCCCTCATCTGCAGCCAGACCCCACCTCTACCGACCGAGCAAGCCGCCGCATATAAGAGTACCAGTTGTTCCAGAGTCTCACCACTACTTGGTATTTTCTAACCATTTTCTTATTTTAGCCATTCTGGTGAATGTGTAATGGTAGCTCTTGATTTTAATCTGGATCCTGATAGCCAGTGACTTGAATCTTTCTTAAAATATGTTCATTTTCCCTTTGGATATCTTCTTATGTGAAGTGCCTTTTCAATCTTTTGTCCATTTTTTCTATTGTATTATGTTTTTATTGAATCTTTGGAGTTTTTATATATTTGCTTCTTTGCAAACTTTTTCCCATTCTTTGGGACAATGTTTAACTCCATTAGCAATGTCTTTTTATAAATAAAAGATTTTGACTTTTGCAAAATTCAAGATAACTTTTTCATTACCCCAAGTTATGAAAATATTTTCTTGTTTGCTCTAAAAGCTTTATTAATTTATCTTTCACATTGACATCATTAATTTCTCTGAAATAGTCTTCTGTGTATGGTATGAGGTAAAGGTCCATATCACATTTCCTACATGTATATCTAGTTGACCCTGTACAGTTTATTTAAAAAACAATCCTTTCTCCCTAGCACTACAGTGTCATTTTTGTCATATTGCAGGTGATTGTATATATATGGGTCTATTTCTAGACTTTATTCGTCTATTGGTTAATTATTTTTTCCTTTTTACACAAATGTTTCTTTAATTTCTTGTTTATAATATAATGTCTACATGAAGGTATCACTTTTAAAATCAAACAGCATGCTATGTTTGGTTTATTTAACTTGAAGTGACTAGTTTAACATGGATATCTTATTGCTTAATGGAGTAATAGGGTAGACAGTCAGAAATCTGTGCCATTTACCAAGTGTCCTAGTCACTTGATTTATGAACTCCCTGAAAGGAAGTAGTATATCCTCATAGCAATATCTAGGAAGGCATTGTTAAGATATATTGAAGTTCTTCTGAGACATAACAGTTTATAGACTTATGTCCAGCTTTAGGGTACAGAAAAAGAATACTGATGTAGATCATGGACAAATTGGAATTGTTTTATACTAAAAGCTTTGAGTAGAGATTGATAAACTAAAGCCCACAGGCTAAATCTCGTCTGCCACCTGTTTTAGTAAATATAGTTTTATTGGAGCAAAATTACTTATTCATTTACTTAATGTTTATAGTTGTTTTTGTGCTAAATAGCAGATTTGCGTAGTTGCGACAGATATCATAAGCCCTACAAAGTCTAAAATATTTACTGTATGATTCTTAATAGAAAACGTTTATCAACCCCTACTCCTGAGAATCTGAATATGTTCTCTAAATGAACTCTTTAATACCATAGGTGAATTAGAGATTCTACTGAAACAGTGCTATATTGCTTTCCACCCTTTAATATACCCTTCTTAGTAATCATTTTTATACTCTTTTTCACATCTCTCACCTTAGTAGATTACCTTTCAGGCTATAGTACTACCTTTAGTATCTTTTGTAATTATGGTATTTTGGTAGCATATTCTACCAACTTTAATTTGTCTCTCTTAATTCTGGTCTTTTGGTAAAATACTCTCTCAGTTTTGTCAGTGAAGAATTTAAACTCGCCCTCTTTTTTAAGACAGCTTTGCTGGATACAGAATTCTTGACTGGATGTTTTTATTTTTCAGTACCTTAAATACATCACTCCACTTTCTTCTTGCCTCTGTGGTTTCTGGTGAGAGGTCAGCACTTAATTATCAAGGTCCAATTGTGTGTTATACTTTGCTTTTCTCTTGCTGCTTTCAGAATCCTCTTTATTTCTGATATTTGCCATTCTCAGTAGTAGGTATCTTGGAGTAGTTTTATTTGGATTTATTCTGTTTGGGGTGCATTGTCCTTGGATATTGATATTTATGTGTTTTATAAGGGTTTTGGGAAGCTCTCAGTCATTATTTCCTCAAATATTCTTTCAGTGCCTTTTCCTCTTCTGATACACTGATAATGCACATGTTTGTGCATTTTGTGTTGTCATTCAGTTCCCTGAAACCCTGCTCCATTTTTTCCCAATCTTTTCTCCTTCTGTTCTCCTGTCCTTTCAAGTTCAGACGTTATATCAATATCACTAATTCTGTCTTCAATCAATTTGAATCTATTATGTACCTCTAATGTTTTTTTTTTTTAGTTTCATCTGTTGTAGCTTTCATTACCATAAGATCTGTTACTTTTTGTTACAGGTTTTAAAATTGTTCTTAATGCTCACCTAGTATCTTAAATCTTTTATCTCTTTAGTCATTTTCTTTCCATTCGTTGAATTGATTTGGGAGAGTTGTGTGATTATCATTGGTTAGTTGTCTTAAATCCTGTATCTTGTTAGGGTATTTGGTTTGTTCCTTTGGCTGTGCCATCTTCCCCTTTCCTATTATGGCTTGTAACTTTTGCCGATGTCTAAGCATCTGAATATGTTCATCAAATTACTGTGATGGTCAATTTCTTTCTCTTGAATATGTGTTTTTCTTTATGGCTCTTCTTTGAATTTTGTTTCAACTTATTCTGAGTCTTTAAAATTTCACAGCTTAGGTTATCAAAATTGGGCCATGGACTCACTAATTGGGTGAAGATTTTCTCCCAAGATTTTGGTCTTAGAAAGACCCAAGAGCAGTTTTCTCCTTGCAGTTTCCTAGCTGGCCAGTAGATGGCATTCATTGGCAAACTTTTCCACACAGCTGTTTCTTTCATTCTTCACTTACCTGTGTTTCTGGTCTGATCAGAGCCAATATTCAAAATGGACTCTGCTGGCCAAATACACTGAGGAGAAACCACTCTCTGTCCTCTGCTGTACCCTTCCTCTTCCCAGGGAGGAAGACATATGATCCCCTTTCACTCTGCTGCAGTGGGCCAGGACTTTTATCCAGGCTGCATACCTTGAGGTTGGGGATGGATACCCAGACACTGCAGGTGTTGTCTTTAGTAACTTGTGGTTATCATTTTGGGCTCTTCATCTCTCTGTCCCTCACCCTCCTGGGGGTTGCGCAGCACTATCCTTGTCTGCTGACTCCCAATCAGGTCCCTCAGACAGCTTTTATCCCTTTATTTATTGTTTGTGTGAGGGAGATGAGCCCTGTCAGCCTACTCTGACACCATATTCCTAGAATTCTATTACATTCCAGATGCAGTATTAAGATATTAATACAAACTTTCCCCAATATTTCCATATTAACTTATCAAGGGAAAAGACATACTAGAGATTTTTCAAAACTATTGAGAGGAGCAGATTATTGCCAAGAGCTACTACAGAGTTTCCAACAAGGAGATCTGCTTTCACCTGCCATTGATGAGATTGTCAGAGGGAGCCACCATCCATGGGAACAGCTTCTGGAAAATGTTGCCATTGATAGCTTTAGCCAATGATAGTCACAGCTAATGTAAAAACCAAGCTTGGAAAATAAATATCAAGAGGGATTTTTAGCAGTTACTTAAGCTAGCACCCTTTGGAGCAGAGTCATATTTCCAGGATTATTTTTGTGAATGTGCTTGAGGTAATACTCAAAAATGCATGCTGGAATAAGAAAGAAGTTTGGCATTAAGTATTACTGTAGTAGTTTAAAGTAAAGAGAGCGCATTCATTTGCTCTATGTTATACTAGAGACCCTAAGAGGGAACCTGAGAGTAAGGGGTAAGAATTAAAAACTAAGCTCAAAGACCATTTCTGAACTGTTAATGAAAAAAGTAGAACCAAGGGTTGAGTACCAGAAAGGAACTGATTGAGGTAGGGCATATTTGGGGACAAGAAAAAATGGTCTTGGCCCATTACCACTAATAGGTCCCTGCCACTTTCTTTCTTGACTGCTGAATCTTTTGAGCTATATTTAAAAAGACAGTATATTGGCATCAGTGAAGCTAGGGATTATTTGTCTTTAGGATTTTTACCAGAAGGACTATTTCTGTTATAGTGGAGTAAGTGTCTAAAAGATTGACTTTCCCACAGATCACAACAAAAAACTCTGGAGAATGTATGTGTGTGTGTATGTGTGTATACACACACATAGCCAAACCTCTGTAGTATGAACAAAATATTTTGGAAGGGAGTCAATGCTTGGATGGTAGCACTGGCATATGGTGAGTTCCCATTTTTACAGCTTTAGCACAAAGGCAGGCTGCAGTTACAGCAGACTCTGTAGAGAATAACCTCTGGTAGAAAATACGTCCTATTATAATCCAGGAAAAAGAACATGGGAAAATTACAGATGTTGGAAAGTGAGGAGGGCACCCATAAAAGAGAAAGGACAGAGAATGGCAGCTCTAAAATCAGTGTGTAAACTCTACCCAAGCCAGTGGCTGACTTATAATCACACATTCATGTGGCAGATTCATTGCAGTCTGCAACTAAGACTAGAACTAACCTGAGACATTAGCTGCCTTTCACCACAAGCAAGATGAGAATTCAATTTGAACCTAAACAAATATTTTCTGCTTAAACAAAAACAATATTCTTTAAAGGAAAATAACTGAACACAGAATCTCTGCAACCTAACACTTACAATGACTTGGATGCTATCCAATCTGTTTCACAACAAATAAGACTATTAACAGAAGCCAATCCTGTGATAACTCAATTATTGGCATTTTCAGACAAGGGCTTTAAATCAGCTAACATAATACTAAATAACATAAGTTTAATAAACAGGCAATTCATCAGAGTAATAGAAAATATAAAAAAAAGAACCAAATGCAAAACTCAGAACTAGATAATATGTAACTTAAAAAAACTCATTCGATGGGCTTATAAAAGTAGAATGGAAATAACAAAGAAACATTGAAACTGAAGATAGACAAATGTGAAGAAGAGAGAGAGGAATAAAAAGAAAATCAGGAGAGTCTTAAGGATCTTGGAACAATGTCAAGAAGCTTAAGCTATGAATACTTGGAGTCCCAGAGGAGGGTGAGAATGAGGCAGAAAAAAATATTTGAAGAGATAAATGGCTGAAAATCAAGCTTTCCAGATGATTTCCTGAATGTCATTTGCAGATGAAAGAAGCTCAAAAAATCCCAGATTCATCACACTAAAGAGAAAAGATACAGTTTCATTAAAATACTTTGCAAGCCTGGAAAATTTTAAGTTGAAGCTAATAGTACTGTTCAGCATTACCAGGAAAAGATTGATATTAGAAAACATGGCATAATTAAAACTTTCTTTTGAAATGTAGAAATCCTTCATGGGAATGAGAAACTATAGATTATACAGCATGTTGAACATTACCAAGTATCTTAGCTTCCTAAAAATCATGCTGTTTTTGTTTTTAAAATTTTATCTAAGAAGCATCAGCTTTGGTTCATTGGATCCAGAATATATCTATTTATATCCAAATACATTCTGGATCAATGGATCCAGACAAAATCTAACTTGAGTTTACTGTTTTTCATGATATTAAATTATAAATGAGAATTATTTTACCTTGTTTCTAAAGCATGGTTAATTTTCAGTATTTTATTTTTGATCCCTCCAAATCTATGTTTCCTATTTTTGGAAATTTAATTAAATTAATATGCATTTAATTAATATATTAATTAACTGTCTATGTTTCATAAAACTATAGATATAATTTACAATTAATATCTATATCAGTGAATGTAACTATTTTCTTATCATTTTAATTACTATTCAGATTTAATGTGAAGTAACCTTCATGGCTAACAGTCTGATTATTTATAATTTAATACCTTGAATAAATTTTCTGTTGTTTCAATATCTTGCCAGGGTTAACAGAATTCTGTTTAATGGTATTTCTCTTTCCTTCTCATTGCAGCATAAGTGAAACAATTCTTTGCAAATTATATAAAAATAATTTGTCATGGTTATATAAATAAATTTAAGTACAGATACAATATGACTTCTATGTTCTGGGTTATTAAGATTATTTGAAATAATGACTCATAGGACTTAAGTTCCTTGATGGAAATGTGCTAACATAATTCATAATTAAATAGCATTAGGACTGCATGTTCCAATAATAGTTTGTACCAGATGATTTTATCATTTCTGATGACAAAAATGATTGAGATATAACTTATGATTTGACCTAATTAAAAAAGAAATAAAAAACTCGTATGGAAATCAACTGAGAATTTGATTAATGCTTTAACTCTGGTGTATGCTTATCTCAAACTTTAACATGTCAAAACATTTAAAGTTGCTAGGGAGATGCCTAATATCATCCTTAGGAACAGACCTGTAGTTCTTGAGTTGTTTCCCTTCAGTGACAGAAGAACAGAGAGAGGTATATTTTTAATCAGATATTTAATGGAGATAGTGCCATTTTTATTAAGTTCTAGAAATCTATGTCTTGGTAACTCAAGTAATTCTTCCTGTCACACCTGACAATTATATTATTACACATTTAAGATTGGTCTTGTGAATTTCATAGCACCAGTTGAAACAAACAAACTGAAAAGCACTGGAAGTCAACATCCTCAAAATTCTATGAATATTCCATGTATGGTTATAATTTTGGGCATTAGCACATATTATCTGTTTTTAGTTAAAATAGTTGTCCCTTCTTTCTCTTTTTGGAAAGTCCTTGAAAACTATGCCGAATGTGACTTCCTCTGTGAAACCTTCTTCATAAGTCTCAATTCTTATAACCTTCTTCCCCTAAGTTAGAAGAAATCACTTATGAGTTTTCCCCATTGTACTTTAACAAAACTCCAATTTTACTATGTCCCATCCTGAACTATGTTAAAATCTTTTCTTGTCTATTTCTGCCAAAAGATTGTGTACATATTTATGTAAGGGACAATACCATATTCAGCTTTCTATTACCAGATTTTAAAACATCTTGTAAAGGAACAAAAAATTTTTGTTAAATAAATGAATTAATTTTATAATTGCATTTAAAGAGTTTATTGAGTTGAGTTTATATTTTAGAAAAGAAATGTGATTAGTTAATAAATTGGATATTTACCTACAAACAAAAATAAAATAAAACTGACAGTTCTCGTTATATTAAAAAATAATTTTAAATGGATTAAAAATCTAAATGGATAATTATATGTATTACATGTAGGTCTTATATTTAATGAACATGTTTTATGTTTAATTAAATCTTTATAAGATATAAATGTACTGTACATACTTTTGAGTATTTTTTAACGAGAAGATACTATTTATGTAACTACTGTGGTGAGATTTTCTTATCCAAGGCAGGAAACTAAGATGCATAAGGGAAATTAGATATGTCTTACTAAATATATACATAAAACTATAGATAGGCTATAATATACCATAAACAGAGTGAAAGGATAAAAAGAAGTATACTTTGAAAATGCTTCCCCTGTAAAAATGCATTAATATCCTTAATAAATGAAAGGCTCCTAAAATTTAATAAGAAAAACAATTTATTAGAAAAATGGAAAGACAATAAATATATGGTTTTAAACTTCATTAATGATCAGAGTCATATGAACTAAAAGAACAATGGTCTGCCTAAGTTTGTCACCCTTTAGGTGAACAGAAATGGAATTAAAATGGAATTAAAAAGTAAAACTATCCGGTGTTCTTTGGTATATGGGGATATAGAGTGTGACAGAAAATAAACTGGCAGTTTCTATTCAAATTAAAATTTAATCCAGAACTCCATTTTATGAAAATATCTTACAAAAATTAAGGCAACACTGCATCTAGATATATATTAAAAGATATTTTTCTAATGTTAATTGCATTTACAAAACAGCAGCAGCACGAGCAACGGCAGCAAATAAAACTGAAAGCAACCTGACTGTTTCTCAGTCTAATGTCTGAAGCACCACAGAAGTGTCATTCTATAATACATTAGTTAGACTTTTTAAAAGAATGAGAGAGAATTCTGATGATTCACATAAAGAGACATAATATTCTAGAAACATAAAGTGCCTAAGGAATATTAGAAAGCTACACATCAGGCTGGTTACTTGAGGGAGTGGGAATGGAGGAGAAGTGGCAAAGTATTAACTTTAGTCTTTAAAAAAAAACCAACACGTTTTTTTATTTATTTTTAAAAGACTTAGATTACGTAAAATGTTACATTAAAAAATATTAGGGATTCTCATATGCCCCACTCCCCATACCTTCCCCACATTAACAACTTCTTTCATTAGTGTGGTACATTCATTGCAATTGATGAACATATTTTGGAACATTGCCACTAATCGTGTATTACAGTTTACTTGTAATTTACACTCTCTACCACTCTATTCTATAGGTTATGGCTATATATATAATAATCTGTACCAGTCTTTGCAATATCACTCAGGACAATTCCAAGTCCTGAAATTGCCCCAGTATTACACTTCTTGGTTCCTCTCTCTGACATCACCTCCAGTGGCCACCATTTCCATTTCAATGATATCATTTCTTCCATTGCTAGAATCACAATAAGTCTACTTTTGTTACAAAGAATATGTATTATAATTGTACTTTAAAAATCCAGGGAAGGGGATGTGACTCAAGCAATTGGGCTCTCATCTACCATATGGGAGGCCACGGATTCAATTCTCAGGGCTTCCTGGTGAAGGCAAGCTGGCTACGCCATGGAAAACTGACGGCCTGTGCCAAAGCGTGTTGAGCTGTCACAGCAAGATGATGCAACAAAGGGAGATGCAGCAGAGAGACAGTGAGAGACGCAGTAAACCAGAGAGATGCAGTGGCATAATCTCTGGTTCCCGGTGCCTCCTAAAGAGAAAGATGAAAAGAATAGACAAACTGACACAGAAAGAACACACAGTGAATGGCCACAGAGAGTAGACAGCAAGTGTAAAACAACAACAAGGTGGAGGGGGGATAAAAATTTTTTAAAAATCCAATAGTGGAAATTTTAAGTAAAAAATAAAGAATATTGGGTATTTAATTGCTTGTAGTTCATGGAATGAATATTCCTGAATTTTATTACTGCTAAGAAGATATAATGGAGATAATTTCTTCATACATAAATGTTAGGAGCAGCATTTACTCCTAACTTTAAGATTAATCCTATAACTACTTTTCTGGTAATGATGCTCTTTTC
This sequence comes from Dasypus novemcinctus, assembly GCF_030445035.2. Lineage (NCBI taxonomy): Eukaryota > Metazoa > Chordata > Mammalia > Cingulata > Dasypodidae > Dasypus > Dasypus novemcinctus. The sequence continues at coordinate 75,078,533 of NC_080678.1, read as the reverse complement.
CACCTCAAAGATTTAACCAATGAAAAGCAAATTTATTTATTCAACGAACATTTAATGTTCCTTTTCTAGATGTCATTAATTATTTTAAAATCTGGTAACATAAAACTAAATATATCATCTTTCCTTACATATATATGTACACGATCTTTTGGCAGAAATAAACAAGAAAAGAACTAATTTAATTACAAAACAATAAGACAACAACAAAACTTGTAACCCAAAATAACAACTCAATTTAGAAGAGGGTTTATACCTTTAGAGCAAAGCGGTTCTTTCTGAATTTCTAATCAGTCAAAATCTATATATTCTACAGGAAAATCTGTCACGTTATTTCTATAAACTGTACTTTGTTGCTTCTGCCTGCACCAGATCTTCTAAGCATTACTGTTTTTCTATGTAATAGATTTACCAACTGATGCTTTTGTCGTCTCCTGGTATCATTAATTTTCTCAATGTCTGGAACGGACCAATACTCCTTTATGTCCTAAGTGAGGTCAGAGAAGTGGGAGAAAGGTTTAATAAACATCTTCATGAAACTCTGCAGTCCTTTCTAGCAACCAAAGTGCCTCTTATTCATTGTAAGTCAGGGGATATTCTCCAAGGTGCCTACTTCTTTTTTCATGGTTGGATTTTATTCACCAGAAATATTTATTTGGTAGGTTTGGTTAAACTAATTTCAACTATTTGCAAGTGACCTGGAAGAGCCAGTGTTTTGAATTTTGCCAAGACTCAAGTTTGGATTGGAGATGTGTGAGTCACTAAATGAGCCCAGCAACTGTATTTTACTCAGCATTTCTTCATTTCACTATGAATAAGCAGCAGTGCTTATACAGAAATTAAAAACAACACTGAGAAGGGAGGCATTTCTCACATGGCCCTGGAGGCTCATTCCCTTCTCCCCTTTTAAATAGCTTAGCAATAAGCTGGCTCAGCAGCTCTGACCATGAAAACCAGCCTTTGAAACCTAGAGACTCTTTCCTCTATTGTCCTCCACCAATAAGTGCATATTGTCATACAGTCATTTAGATAACCCTTGTTCAAATTTTCCTATAAATGATATATAGAGACATTTAGGGTCCAGTGTCTCTTCCTAGAGCCCTTTCAATGGTGTGTCTAATGAAGCTATGCATAGCCAAAGAAAAGTTCTCTGCGGTATAATGGCAGTTTGGGGGTCACACACTTCCACGATTCATGGACTTCCATCCTTCCTGAACTTCCTTTGGTACTTATATCTGTAGATTTTCTTGAATTCACTCTAGTTTACTGTTGTATAATTTGGTGCTAGTCTGTGCTCCCTTTTATTTTTGTGTGGAAATGACTAGAAGGTTAGAAGCTATAGAACAGAATATCCTGATTTTAGATTCTTGAACAGCATGTAGATATACTTAAGGGTAAAGGCTAAAAGGCTGTATTTTTCTTTTTCTGGAAACTAGTTGTAAACACTGACTATTCTGTAGACTATTTTATCAATAAGGAAGAAATTTATGCGCTATTATAGATTGAGTACAAGCATATATTAAGTGGAAAAAAGCAAAAAAGAGTGTATATAGTATACTGTCTTTTGTACAAGAATGGAGAAGTGGTACTTATATACAACTGCTTGTGTTTTTCTAAAGGAAACACTGAAAAATTACGAGACTGTGTTTCCTAAAAGTGTTGTGGTGTGTGAGTATGTGTGTCCTGGATGTTTGATATGGGCAATTGTAGTAATGAGACTTCCCTGTGTATCCTTTTGTATATACCTTCAACCACTGAATTCTTTAAATGCCTTACTATTAAAAATTAAATTAAACACTAACCAACCAGTGGCATAAAGATTTTCCTTTTCATAAGCTATTCTAGGCTAAAATCACAAATAAATGTGTAACTAATTTCCAACCTTTTCACAATTCAGTAATGTATTCTAACATATTCAATTTGATTAAAAATAAAAATATAAAGTAAAATAAGCAATAAATAAGTCAATCCTGCATAAAGTTGTATAATTGAATGAAAAATTATTTTCTTGCATAACCATGGAAACAAGACATAAGCATTTGTGTAATCTGATCTCAAGTTGAGAAAATTGCTTGGCCTACTTGTAATAAATTCCATTTTGCTCTCAGTTCTGTTCAGAAACTGTAAAAGAGGTTTCAGAGATGCTGTAGTAAAAAAAAAAAATTGCAGTAATGTCACAATAAAATGCAGTGAAGTTGTAAAATAGAAAAAATAAATTGCTTTAACATAAAAAGTAGGATTCTCTCAGGGTTTAGGGTATTTTGTATGCATTCAAAAGTATCTTTTGTGGGAAAAACAATCATTAAAACATATTATAAGAGATATTTAACTTGGAAATTAAGTAATTAATTTAAAGTTTAGCCATCCTTTCAATTAGACACCTAAACCAAGATTTCTACATTAGAACTGACATATGGTTTAAAGTTGAAGATGAATTAGACTTAAAATTTTATCATATATATTTTTAAAGTTCACATTAAAAAATTGTGGTGACAAAGGCAATGGAGTAAGTGGAGAGAACCAATCCTGGAACCACCTATGGATAAGGTATTATTTTGTTACTTCAGTTGGGATCCCAGTGGTCGTTGCCCCCTCCCCATCCTCAGAACTTCTATAGATACGTTTTAAAGTAATTAGAGGACATAATGAAGCATAAGAAAGTCATTCCATTTATCTTTGTTTTATATTGTAGCCATTTAATTTAAATTTGATTTGTAGTAGTTTTGAATATTTTAGCTTTGCTTAATTAAATCTAAGTAGAAGCAAGATTATGTGATAGAGCTACTGTCCTTAATAATCAGAAGAATGATGTATTTAACTACAAACTAGAAAGTAACAGTTTTACTCTATCAGTGCTATAAGTTCTTTTTGAGACCTATTTCAACTTTTCAGAAAGAAACTTTAAAACTTGTAGATCAGTTTACCTCTCTGAAAAAAAACAGCATGACTTTAATGAAAAAAATATATCCTCCTCTTATATTTCAGCAGCTATTCCTTGATACATTGTTATGAAGTTTTAAAAGCATTTAAATAACTCCATCATTTTTTATACTGTAGGCATAGTTTAAACAATATTGTATATATACTTAAATTTTCACAATAGCAATTTTCTATTAAATGATTCGTATTTTTACAGCATGTTTCATAATAATGGTAATGATGTATTCTGTTAGGGAATAATGAGTACTGATATATTAAAACATTTTCAAATGAAAATACACAAATTATATATTGCATTATCCAGAAACTCAGGTGGTTGAACTGCTTTATTTGTTTTTTTCTGGCAGTTAAATCCAGTAAAACAGATATTTTACTAAGTGTTTCTACAGTCCTAAAAGGACATAAACATTCTAATTTTTCCTCCCCAGCAATTCATTGTTTCTTTTCCATTTGCTTGTTTAATTATTTTCATATTCTGCTTTTTTTCCTAGACAATTTCTGCCAGCAGTGTCTGTAGAATTAATATTGAATGACGAAAAATAGTACAAAAGCAAGTGTTATGCATTATTGTCAGATGTCTAATCCTCATATGTTAAATGTCTCATTTTCCACCTGTGATGTGTGACTCTTGAATTACTATCACTGTCTTAGAAAGAGGTTCATGATGGAGCTAGACCTTGTTTTAAATTCTCACTCAAAAAAGTCTATCAGTTCGTAACAGAATTGAGTTGGTTAAAATCTATGATCTTCAAATACTTAGGTGCCTATACTATAGAATGTTACCAATCACTGGCACATAATAGGTGATCAAAAATATTTGTTCTTTCTCTTTTCTTCAATAGTTTAAACTAACAGTTTAATAATTTTACGGATTCAGGGGGGCGAAAATCTTGTTAATGCATCTACAAGTATGAGACATTGCATTAACTAATGGAATACTGAGTCATGAGAACTAAACTCATTGGAAAATAAAGGATATAAACCATGATTTAATATTTTAATTTATAATAAAAATATAATTCTCAAGAATACTCATAAGTTTTTACCAGTTTAACCTATGTATTTTCCACCCATAGGAAAATTACACAGAAAGCAAAATTATCAGCAGATTGCTTGATGAACATAGAATCTGATTAAGAGCAGTTGCTCATATGACATAGATTTTATTAATCGTATCAGTTTTAATAACCTAGGACATCTATCTTCTCCAAAAGGAAATCTCTGCTTCACACTTCACATTATTATCAACTTCAAGCAAGAATTTGGATTGGAATAGATAGCATTTTATTCCCTGTGGCTCCCTAAGCTCAAGTTTAGGCCACCCCCTCTTTTGTTTAACTTTATTTTCTTTGTATTTTTAAAAATGTCATTTAAGTAAATGGTTTCCCAAGGGTTCCTTGAGCATTCCATTGATGTGATAGAAGGATTATAAAATTATAAAACATCTGTATTTATTTTCATCTCATTAAAAGTTTACTTTATGTGTATTTGAGTCAAACTAAGTTTTTCCCAGGCTTCAGATTATTTCCATATGTGGTGATTTCCTGTGTCTGTGATTCTAGCAAATATGTCTTGATTTTGCAGTTGAATTGTCTAAGGGCACCTTATTTTCTTTATTCCCAGTTCTGATAAGGTATATCTGGGCTGGACTTTGAATGCATTGCAATATTCTTTAGGGTAAATTTATAAACTCATGAATTTCTGAAAATTTAAATATTAAACTAATTTGCATCAAGGAATACTCCAATGAAAATATTTTCCGGAAAAGTTTCTTTCTAATACTCTTAATTTATCATCTCTATTACCTCCTACTTCTCCTCAACTACCATCACTACCAAGAGCAATAACAATAACAAAACCCTTAAAATAAAAAAAAAAGTCATGCAAATAACCGAACCCTAAATTAAGAGAAAAGAGATCTCCATCAACTCTCCAAGGGATTAAAAAAATTTCAAAAATTACTTCTATTATAACTAATATTTAAAAATATCTATTGGCGTTGTCTCCCATGGGAGTTCAAAAGCTGAGTTAATTGTATTTCTGTCTTAACCGTGCAATACAGGGTTTGCAGAGTAGGACAGACTGTTCCTAAAGAGCTATGTTCAATAGTGACTTATAAGTGGCTGGTCATTTTATTGCCAGGAGAGGACAAATGCTTGAAGACAAATAGAACCCTCAAAATATAATAGTATTCTGGGTAGAGCTTAAATCATTTTAAAAAGCAAACCATAGATATTGTGGCATATAACTCTGTTACTAGGGTTCATTGTTACCATTTTAAAATGTCAAGGGACTGAATTTTTAACTTTATTTTTCTGCTTTGCCCTTAGATTGTGTTCACCTTTGAAATGTGTCTGAAAATTACCTTTCTTTCTAAGAATTTACTCTACTCGAGGTACTTCCACCTTGGTTTTTACTATCCTTCTCTGGAAATAATTGGAAGGAGGAGGGGTTTTTTAATAAATACAATTGTATTTCTAGCTCTCAGCTTTTGGTGTGAAAATTTGAAAGTAAGAAATTCTCTCCTGATTATTTTGTTGCTTCCTGGCAATGAATTAGTTGGGATTTTGCTTCCTACCTTATATACAAAAGGAGTATCTGCTCAAAATATCAACTTTCCCCAAAGTATACAGCTTCTTTACACATAGTTAAATAATACTTCTGGTCATTGACTACCTTCTGGTCGTGCATTTACAAGACTTTTTTTTTTTTTTTTTCCAGTAAGGCCACTTGCAAAACCATAAAAAAAAAAAAAAAAAAAAAAAAGCCTCCTTTGCAACATGCTCTTTGAAGCATCCTGGTCCCTCACAAACTCACTAGGAAAAATGAAACTAGCAAGAAGGCAGGTACCCTTTCCTGGAACTAAAGCCTGGGGTGTTCTAATCTTGTCTGGCCCTAGAATAATCTTGGGATGACTCTGGATTTCTGCATACCAGGCTGCCTGGGAGGGACAATTATACTCCTCTATTACGGTGTGATAAATATTATAATTTAAATCTAGGGGCTATCTCTATAGAAATATTGATAGGAGAATGAAGAAAGAAAAATTCACTCTCAAAATTTGAAAGTGAATTTACAATGGCTGGAAAGCCAGAGCTGGGAAACCTCTGAGCACTCATAACAGGTTTTCTTTTTTACCTCTTAGCAGGTTTATGTTATTAACATTAAATTAAATTAAGAGTATTGTAGTCAAGGAAGGACTTTTCATTTCACAGAGGAAAACCAGTCAGAAAATCAAGTCAAGACCTGGTGTAAGCCATTTTGATGAGATATGAGTGTCTCTTAGGAGCTGGAACAACATGCCAGCAAAGTATAAATGGCATCAGGGGTAGTTTTGTCTATAAATATTTTCAAATTTATAGTCTTGGTTCTAAAGAACATATTGTGTGAGGAAATACAATATGAATAAATGGAAATTGCTTCACTGGAGTAAGAAAGGGGAAAATATAGTTTTATGTCTTGCCCAACATTTCTGCATCATAGTATCTCTAAATGTGCAGCCATAAATCTGGGTTGCATCTCAGGGAATGGTATAAAGGATTTCACTGCTAACCTGTCAGATTTTAGTAGTCCCTTAGTTTAGTGTGTAGGGGAAAACCACACAGGGCAGAGACAAACAATATGCCCAGAAAGTCTGGGGGAATTTTGGCTTTTCTCAGAAATTTGAAATTATGAAGAAAAGAAGATTAATTTTAAATGACTTCCATTCAGAAAGAGAACAATCTATAAAGATACAGAGGTCTGCTGATCAATGTTCTCAGTCCTGTAAATAAAGCTTTTGCTCATTAAAATGAAAAAAAAAAAGACATAAAGAATTGTCATAAATAAGCCTACTATCGTTTTTTTCTGCCCTAACAAAATATACAGATTTGACCACATGAAAACAGTTTATCTTTGACCGCTATGAATGGTAACAACCATCACTTCATTGGTTAAAGATGTCACTATTCAAAGTTGATTTCTTTTTATATTTGTATAGTAAGAATTACAGGATCATAATGTGCTTTCAGGCATCAAATGAGATAATATAGATAAGAAATTTCCTGACTCATAGTAGCTGCTCAATAAATATTAACTAAGATTATTATTTTAGATCTAGGACTAGAGGTTCAAGTTTTATTGTCTTGAATACAAATTTTAAATTGTATATATATATACACACATATACATGAGGTTCTTTCATTTAGTTTCATATATTTTCTAAGACTATGCAGTTCTTTCTTCAGTATATAAGTAATTTTTTTACTTTATCTGAATTCACCAGTTGTTAGTGTTTTACCATATTTATTTTCTTTCTTTCTGGATAACCTATCACTATCATCTATCATTATCTATATATATTTTCACAAAATTTCATCTCATAAGAACAAGGACATTGTCCTAAATAACCTCAAAAGTTTTATCACAATCAAGCAATTAGATATTGAACATTTTATATATGGTCCATACTCAAATTTCTCTAAATATCCTTTTTAGTTTATTCCCTGCCCCCATCAAAAAGCCTTTGAGCAATGACATCCCAGCCCAGTGAGCACACCTAGTTCCAGATCTTGGTTTTTAAATACTCTACCCCATTAAGAGGAATCAGAACCCCTTGAAGAAATGCCATATGAGACAATGATTTGATGGGAATTAAATTGGATACAGCATAAGGGGAAAGAAAGAGAGATAATAGCACATATAAAAATAATGTATCATCCACGGGGAGGCTATTACAACAACAAAAAAATTAAAATCAGTCATTTGTGATTTAATTTATAAAAGCAAAACCATAACATATAGTATATTATAATGCACAGTGAGATGAGGAATAACCATGAAAATCTTTTGTACCACACAGACTTTTGTGATACATTTCAAAGAGATGGGGAAACCCCAGTAACATTTTTTCACACAGTAATTCTGAATGGGCTGATCTTTTTGAAATGCCAAGTGATGGTCATATCAAGCTAGCATAGATTATGTAGTGTTTAAATATGAATATTTGATTTATTTTTCTTTTAGTATTTTTGAAAATGGACATTGAAAGTGTATCCTTTAGATATGTGATTTTATAACTGAAAGTGATATAACTCATCCCCATAAAAAACTTTAATGTTTAAACAGTTTAGAAAAAAGAATAAAACTAAATTTTCAATTTGTTTTTTTTTTTAATTCTCCAAATGGGGGTGGTTAGTTGGTTGAATCTATTTGTTGAAAACCTCAAATTGTTTTGTAAGTACACCTGATGGTTATAAGCAATGGGAGAAATTTAATATTGGAATTTCCATCCAAAAGTCTACAAAGGTGGTGGATGACCAAATATATTTATTAACCAAAGACACTGCATCTTTGTGCTATATTTTTTTAGCTATAATACAATTTGTACTAAGTATCAGTATAAACTGAATTTAGAACCATAAAATTGGCCATAAAGATTAAAAACAGGATTTTTAAAGGTAAGACATCTGCATCAAATTTTTAAAAAGTTCATCAGGGAAATAAAATGCCTATATGGCTTTTAGAATGCAAAAAAATAATTTATAAACAAATATTTGTATTTGAGGGCAAGTACTCATTCTTTGAAAATATTTATTTATGTACTTATACTGAGGAAGATGTGTAATCAAAAAAGTTTGGAAAATTTTTTTCTTGTTTTAAGGCATAGGTAGCTGAAAAAATAGGGAAATACCTATCTCTAGCTGTAACTAGAATTATTTTAAACTAGATATAGAAATTAATAAACAGTAAAATTTACTCATTTTTAAGTTTCATTGTTTAACTATCGATTATTGATATTTGCAAAAATGAATAAATATCTCGTGTAATTAAGAAATCTGGTATAATTTTAACTGTTGAGGTCAACTGCTTGAGTGCCTATGTTTTACTGAATCTTCCAAAGAAGTAAGTCAGGGACCTCCGTGCTAGTCAAAGGGAAGGCTTTAGTGGGTAGGTCTTCTGGTTTTCTGGCCTCAGTTGAATCACATCTTCCCATCATGCTATGTACATAGGATATCTGAGTTTGATTCTATATGGAAATGAACTCCATTGGGAAAAGCAATAATGTATGAAAACCCCTGACCTGCTGATCTGAATTATTTTCACAACTTCTGTTATACTCTTCATGTTTATAATACATGACTTCAAGAAGTTTGTAATTTCTCCCCATCTGAACTGTTGCTTATGTCACTGAGGTCACTGCTGCTTTCTCCTCTTCCCTTCTCTCTCTCCTTCTTACTGTGGAAATGCCTTTTGGAGAAGAGACAATAAAAGGGCCTCTGCTTTAAAATTTTAAAATTAATTACTACTTTCTCTGGAGAAGAGACAGTAAAAGGGCCTCTGCTTTAAAATTTTAAAATTAATTACTACTTTCTCTGGGTCAAACCTAGCTTCTTCAAGAGTTGGTTCTTCTTAGTGCTTTCAATTATCAAACAACACAAAATGAATAAAGCAAAAGAAGAGGTGCTACTTTGTAATTTCTTAATTGTATTCACAGCTGTCCTCCAATTGATACTCATAACTTATAATGCTAAGAGTTTTCAAATACATTGCCTCATTTAGAATTCACAGACTTTTTAGATACAGTGAATCCTAATTTAAAGGGTGAGAGATCTAGACTCTGAGAGTTAAAATAACTTGACCAACATCCCCCCATCAGTAAGTGATTGGCCCAGAGGAGATCTTCTAACTCCTGGTTCAATATTCATTCTTCTGTATTCCAACAACAGTTTTGACTAGATATAATAACCAGTATTTATTGACATAAATTAGAATCCCATAAAAACTAATATTTATGGAGCACTTACTATGTTCTTGGCACTACATTAAGTACTTCATATTGATCTCACACATATTCCTCATAATAACCTCTTATAAGAGAGGTGCATTGGAATTGAGGTAGGTTAATATACTTGCCCAACACCACACAGCTAATCTGTGATGGATCAGGATTGGAATTATTTTTTCATTCCACTGAGCATGGTCTTAACTTATCTTCTATACTACCATTCAGGAAAGAGAGGAGAGAAGTTAGAGAAAAGTTTAATGAGAACCTACTATGTGCCCTTGAACTGTAAAAGAGGCTTTCTAAAACTAATTGCAATGAAAACAAAAGTGAGTTTTTTGCCTTACCTTTATGAATATATAGAGTTAAATCCATCTTTATCTCCTGAATTGACCATTATATTAATAACATCTCAATTAGGAAGAGGCAAAATGTGGAACATTAGGAAGGCAGGGACAGCTCTCTTTATATTATAGCAGATGAAACAAAAATACTAATTAACTCTTCCAAGGTAACATAATAAATAAATGCCATTATCTCACTTGACAGACAGTCTCTTTGGTACAATACCAACTCCTTATTAGTCTTTCTGTCCTCAGTAGGTTCCACAATATCTGACGTGTCAGTGAATGTTTATGATATGAAAATGTGAATGAATGAATGAATGAATGAATGAAAACCAAGAATGAGGATCTATCTATGCTGAGTTCATACTCAGGAATACTGAACTTTCACTCCTCAATGAAAGTATACAACACAGAATTTCTCTTTTTCTCTCATACAAATATTCCAGAGTAAAGTTGGAAGTGAAAGCTTTTGTTAGACAGTCTAATCTGCTATTCAGGATCAAGAGGTAATTAAGCAGCACAAGGAACAGAAATTATATTTTTGTTTGCAAATATCCTAGAAAATCTTGAGTACTGCATGGTTTGCATTAGCACTAAACTAAATATTAGGAAGAGAGTCATGGGGCAGTTTTTCGAGTGTCTAGCAAAAAAAACAACCAACCAACAAACAAAAAACACGGAGCCCTATGTAATTAAATAAAAAAGTTTTCCATTGTATAGATGAAATTGTATGCTGATAGGAAACAAATCAGTAATATGTTTCAATATTCATCAAATTTTGAGTAAATTGTGACACACACAATTGAGCCTGTGTTCCAGTAGGTCCATGAAGTTGTCATACCTGTGTAATTTATGGCAATCCCTTAACACCTAGCAGCTGTACTGCATATGTTCATCCATAAATAGGTTCTGGATATAATGTGTATCTGGTAAAAAGTTTTTCTCTTTTTTAAATTTTAAGAAAAAGTAACTTTCTTTGCTTTCCAATTTAAAGAGACTGGAGTCTCACAAACAATACATTCATTCTCACACATCCCATAGTTATTGAAGTTAATTAAACCAAGCAGATTCTCTTAGGAGATGGCATACCTTTCCATCTTGCCACATTGCTACCAGGGATTCTCTTCCAAGCTGGAGATGATCTCTCTCATTATGAAATAAAATTTGAACCAAACTTTCCTTTCCAGATACCAAATATTATTTCTAGTTTCTTGATAATGGTTGAGATCTAAAGAGTAAAGAAGATTTTAAGACAGAACAATAATGCTAGGGGGAAAAAATTGGTTGGCATACTGAATTCCTTTGAGTAAATGGGAAGATAAGAATAAAAGGTGTGAGTTGGAAAAGAGGAAAAGATAGTTCCAGAAGAGAACTCAGCTGAAGGGAAAGCCATGTTTGTTTAGTCAGATTGTATAAAAAAGTTTTGGTTTTCAGTATAAGTAGTTTTATTTAGCATAGGCCTTCAGTGTTGTAAATGATTGGGACGTTAAAATTGTTCATCCTGTGATAGCCTAAGTGGATTTTAGAAACACTTCATCTATACATTCAGAACTTAGGCCTAGTGATCTTTAAGACTACTTTTGGATAAATACAGAAAGGAGTAGTAATGGAGAGGAAGGTTACTAAAAATGATACGACAAAGCAAAGACCCAAATAATGTAGAGGAGATACAGATGGCCCTGTATTTGTTGTAATGAATACTTGTAATTGCTATTTTATTATTTTCACTATTATTTTTTAAATGAACTAAATATACAGACACATTAGTCTATATATTATAGGTATATAATTATCTTTAACCCTCCATGTTTAACCAGAAGTTGGTCTATGTTGTTCCAATAAGGTGTCTTCAAACATCAGGTGGCAACTCCCCAAGGTAAAAGCATGGTAGTCCCCAAGCTGTGGTCATTGGGTGGTTGACCAGAGGAAAAATGGTTCCTGGGATGCTGTTAAAACAAGAAATGGGGCAGGGGGGAGCCTGACTATCCAGACATTACATCATGTAACACGCATGCCCACGCACATGCAACCACACACATCAGCTCCCCAATTTTATGCTTCATTCAGAGTAGCTCCATAGTACCCTTTTATATTGTTGTTTTTAATAGTTTCATTTAAAATGGGGTTTTTACTACTAGAATTTCTATTGAAGATCATTGCCTTTATAAGGTAAAAAGAGAAAAAAGTATAGAGTGCAGTTTGATATTTTATAAACATGGCCCAGTGATAGAGAAATAACATTACTTTCACAATTTATTGTCATTCTTATCAGTGGTCTTTTCATATTCATGTCAGTATAGAAAACTACTGCAATCAGCATTATCCTTACTAAAGTTATAATGCTTCTTCGTCCTTTAGTACAAACTGTAGTCCACATCATTAAATAACAAGCAATATAGTTAGGCATTAATTGATTAAAAATGAACTTGTTTCATGTACTTATTCAATGGAACTTCACTTTTCATGATACCAGTTATAAATACACTTGGGCCAAACAAAGAATTTTTATTTTATGCAATAACTGTCTAAATATGGATTGGAATAAACAAATGCACATATTTTAAAGCTTTATTGAGGCATAAAATATTTAATAAAATATACCTATTTAAATCAGATAATTTGATGTTCTGTAGACATGCGTATATACTGCTGAAGCCATCATTACAATTGTGATAAGGAACAAACACATCAAAACCCCAAATGTTTATCTTGCCCCTTTATAATTCATTGTTCCAAGTCAGCCAAACCCTTCCCCAAACCACCACCCATTTGATTTCTGTCACTGAAGATTTGTTTGAAATTCCTACTTTCTTTTAACTAATTAACATTTTTTTAAAATTTTATTTTATTCATTTTTAAAAAAATATTATATTAAAAAAATATGAGGTCCCCATTCACCCCCACCATCCCCACCCCACCACTCCCCCCACAGTAACACTCTCCTCCATCATCATGACACATCCATTGCATCTAGTGAGTACATCTCTGGGCGTCGCTGCACTCCATGGCCAGTGGTCCACACCATAGCCCACACTCTCCCACGTTCCATCCAGTGGACCATGGGAGGACATACAATGTCCGGCAATTGTCCCTGCAGCACCACCCAGGACAACACCAAGTCCCGAAAATGTCTCAACATCTCATCTCTTCCTCCCATTCCCCATACCCAGCAGCCACCATGGCCACTTTTTCCAAACCAATGCCACATTTTCTCGATTATTAACCACAAAGTTTCATGAATAGAATATCATTAAGTCCACTCTAATCCTTACTGTATTCCTCCTTCCTGTGGACCTAGGCTTGGTTGTGTCCATTCCACATCTATGTCAAGAGGGGGCTTAGATTCCACATGGATACTGGATGCAATCCTCCTGCTTTCAATTGTAGGCACTCTTGGCTCCATGGTGTGGTGGTTGACATTCTTCAACTCCATGTTAGCTGAGTGGGGTAGGTCCAGTAAACCAGAGTGTAGAAGCTGAAGTCTTTTGAGGCTCAGGGCCTGGCTATCATGTTGTCAGTCCAGAGATTCAAATACCCTAGATATATCTTAAACCCCAGCACCAACTACAATTCCAGTAAAGTAGCATGAAGGGCTTGTGAAAAAAGATCACATCTGAGTCCAGCTCCATCACACAGAAACACCAACTCCAAAGAAGGGCCAACTGACATGGCAGTGAATTCCATCTGCCATGACCATAAAACCCGTGGGTCTCTTTAGCCCTCAAAAGAACCAATACCTGGGGTTGTATCTACTTTATCTGACTCTGAGACTCTGCTCAGGTGTGCATAAGGGCAATCCTTCTGACAACCTCCAGACTCTTTTTTAGAGACTCATAGCCATATAAACTCATTTGTCCTTTCCATTTCCCCCTTGATTTAGGTCAAACAACATTTTTAACTCCTGTTATTATATGTAGACAGGGATATTCTGCTGGTCCGCATTGAACCTTTAATTCGAGGTCATTTTCTAGTTATGTCATTAGCTGGTACTTGGTAGTGATCCCTTGGTGCCAGTGGGGCTCATCCCCAGGTGTCATGTCCCATGCTGGGGGGAAGGCATTGCATTTACATGCTGAGTTTGGCTTCGAGACTGGCCACATTTAAGTAACACGGAGGCTGTCAGGAGGGAACTCATAGGCACAGTGCTGCTCTAGGCCTTGTTCTTATTTCAGGTGTATAGGCTCACAAGCATATTCATTAGTATCAGGGGCTCACTTTTGGACCCTCATTCCTTTCAGGTCCTTGCTGTTGCACCCGGGGGACTGCTGCTGCTCCCCTAGGGACCACGACAGAGCCCTCCCCGGCCAGGAACCCAGTACCCCCCCAGCTGTTGTTTTTAATTGTTTCCACTATGAGTATATCCAAACATTTCCATGCACCCTGGACACATGCCCTGTATAACTCCCTGTCAACCATATGTCCCCTGTCAATAACATCCCATACCAGTATTCCTCCACTGCCATTGTTGAATCACTCTGTGATCCAAAACTTCCTGAAAAGTGAAGCCCAATATAATGCCAGGTTCCCTTAATAGTAAAATGGAATATAGCAATTAGTTTAAAGCTTAGATATAGAATACATATTGATTTGGAAAAATTCTACATCCTATCTTTTTCTTTTCTTTTTTCCTAATTATTGAGCTTCTCTTCACAAGAGCCATAGATCACAGTAATTCATATATACAATATACAGTACTCCCACATATCCAATATAAAACCTTTTCCCTTCCACAGCGATAATCTTTTAACTTATTCATATCGTGTTTACTTAAACTGATATACAGATATTGAGACAATAGCTTTCAAGCAAGGTAACATTTGTGTTTACATTGTGGTTTATAGTTTAGGTTATACAGTTTTCTAAATGTTTAGTTATCCAATGTTTTACATTATGGTTTACATTATTAGTCTGTCGTCCCCCATATGTTTTTGGTGTAATATTACATGTGTTATATCCATCCTTGTGTACTCTTGTGAAACACTTCTATTGCCCTCACAGTTATGTTGGTTCCATCTATTCAATATCTATTTCCCCCTCCCCTGGGGACCCACAGTGATAGTCGATCTTCATTTCTTGAGGAGCCATGTTCAGAGATACTTGCAACAGTGTCGAGGGCTTGACTTGCTCAACTGCCCTAATGCCCTGGAGCCACCATTTCTCTTGAGAGATACAGTTCCCTCTATTTGATGGAATTAGTCCTCCCCAGGATGTGGGTCTACCTTCACTCTCATTATATGGGTCTCTACCCAATGGTATAACCCACTCTCGCAAAATGAGCATTCAGATATTCCCTAGGAGTCTGTCCTACATCAGATTATCCCCTTTAAGTATCTTAAACAAGTAACTTTCCTAATTATATTTGAAAAGGTTTTCTCAGCATTATACTCTCAACCAACACCTGACAATCTCCTTTGTTCATATGTTGCCCGACCCTCCCCCCAATGTCTTGGGCAATATTACTCATCTGCCCATCCCTAGCCCCCCTCAAACCTGCAAAGCCCCACCCAAAGATAACCCTATGCCCCCATTTTATCCCTTCCTTGTACACATACTTACCTCCAGCTTATCATAGATTTCACCCATGTAGATGTCAGCTTACATCCTTCCTCTACCCCCCGATTTCCTGTAAGCCTATCTTCCAGTCTCTAGCGCTCTGAGGCAGCTTGCTTATTTCATACCATTGAGGTCATGTAGTATTTGTCCTTCAATGCCTGGCTTGCTTCACTTATATCATAAGGTTCTCAAGATTTATCCACGTTATCACGTGTGTTTGTAGTGTATTTGTTCTTAAAGCCAAGTAGTATTCCATTGTATGTGTATATCACATTTTATTGATCCACTCATCGGTTGATGGGCATCTGGGTTGATTCCAACTTTTGGCGATAGTGAACAATGCTGCTATGAACATTAGTGTGCATATATTGGTTTGTGTCCTTGTTTTCAGTTCTGCTGGGTATATAACCAGCAGTGGAATTGCTGGGTCATATGACAAATCTATGGCTAGTTTTTTGAGAAACTACCAAACTGTCCTCCAGAATGGTTGAATCCTTCTGCATTCCCGCCAGCAGTGGATGGGTGTTCCCATTTCTTCACACCCTCTCCAACATTTGTATTCTTCTGTTTTTTTCATAGCTGCCAATCTTATGGGAGTAAGATGGTATCTCATTGTAGTTTTGATTTGCATTTCCCTGATAGCTAAAGATTTGGAGCATTTTTTTATGTGCTTTTTATCCATTTGTATTTCTTCTTTGGAGAAGTATCTGTTTAAATCTTTTTCCCATTTTTTAAATGGGTTGTTTATCTTTTTATTGTCAAGATATAGTAGTTCTTTATATATGCAAGTTATAAGTCTCTTATCAGATATATGGTTGCCAAATATTTTCTCCCATTGTGTAGGCTCCCTTTTTACTTTCTTGACAAACTCCTTTGAGGTGCAGAAGGCTTTAATTTTGAGGAAGTCCCATTTATCTATTTGTTCTTTTGCTGCTCGTGCTTTTGGTGTGATGTTCATGAAGCCAATTCCTATTATGAGGTCTTTTAGATGTTTCCCTACACTGCTTTCCAAGGTCTTTATGGTCTTGGCTCTTATATTTAGGTCTTTGATCTATCTTGAGTTGATCTTTGTATAAGGTGTGAGATGGTAATCCTCTTTCATTCTTCTCCATATGGATATCCAGTTCTCCAGGCACCATTTTTTGAATAGGCCATTCTCTACCAGTTGAGAGGGTTTGGTGGCTTTATAGAATATTATATGGCTATGTATATGAGGTTCAATATCAGAACTTTCAATTCAATTCCATTGGTCTGTGTGTCTCTCCTTATGCCAATACTATGCTGTTTTAACTACTGTAGCTTTGTAGTATGTTTTGAAGTCAGGTAGTGTGATTCCTCCAATTTTGTTTTTCTTTTTCAAAATGTCTTTGGCTATTTGGGGCCTCTTTCCTTTCCAAATAAATTTCACAGTTAGTTTTTCTAGTTCCTTAAAGAAGGCTGTGTTGATTTTTATTGGGATTGCAATGAATGTGTAGAACAGCTTTGGTAGGATAGACATCTTAA
Source organism: Dasypus novemcinctus (assembly GCF_030445035.2). Lineage (NCBI taxonomy): Eukaryota > Metazoa > Chordata > Mammalia > Cingulata > Dasypodidae > Dasypus > Dasypus novemcinctus. The sequence goes on along the minus strand of NC_080678.1, from coordinate 75,061,430 downwards.
TAATATTTAGTCTTCCTATCCATGAACAAGGAATATTCTTCCATTTATTTAGGTCTTCTTTGATTTCCTTGAACAGTCTTGTATAGTTCTCGGTGTATAAGCTTTTTTACATCTTTAGTTAAATTTATTCCTAAATATTTGATTTTTTTAATTTACTATTGTGAATGGAATTTGTTTCTTGATTTCCTCCTGATCTTGCTCATTATTGGTGTACAGAAATGCTACTGATTTTTGTGCATTGATCTTATAACCTGCACCTTTACTAAACTCTTTTATGAGTTCTAGAAGCTTTGTTGTAGACTTCTCAAGGTTTTCTATGTATAGGATCATGTCATCTGCAAATAATGAAATTTTGACTTCTTCCTTTCCAATTTGAATGCCTTTTATATCTGGTTCTTGCTGCAGTGCTTGAGCAAGTACTTCTAAGACAATGTTAAATAGAAGGGGAGACAGTGGGCATCCTTGTCTTGTTCCTGACTTTAGAGGGAAGGATTTTAGGATTTCTCCATTGTAAATGATGTTGGCTGTGGGTTTTTCATACATACTCTTTATCATGTTCAAAAACTTTCCTTGTATTCCGATCTTTTGGAGTGTTTTTATCAAGAAAGGGTGCTGTATTTTGTCAAATGCTTTTTCTGCATCTATAGATATAATCATGTGATTTTTTTCCTTCAATCTGTTTATATGGTGTATTACATTGATTGATTTTCTTATGTTGAACCATCCTTGCATACCTGGAATGAATCCCACTTGGTTGTGGTGTGTAATTCGTTTAATGTGTTGTTGAATACGATTAGCAAGTATTTCGTTAAGTATTTTTGTGCCTAGGTTCATTAGAGAAATTGGTCTGTAATTTTCCTTTCTTGTGGTGTCTTTGTTTGGCTTTGGTACTAGGGTAATGTTGGCATCATAGAATGAGTTAGGCAATGTTCCTTCTGTTTCGATTTTTTGGAAGAGTTTCAGCAGGACTGGTGTTAGTTCTTTCAGAAATGTTTTGTAGAATTCACCTGTGAAGCCGTCTGGCCCTGGACTCTTCTTAGTTGGGAGGTTTTTAATGACTGATTCTATCTCTTTACTTGTGATTGGTTTGTTGAGATCATCAATTTCTTCTTTCGTCAATATTGGCTGTTTATGTGTTTCTAGGAATTTGTCCATTTCCTCTGAATTGTCATTTTTGTTGGAATATAGTTTTACAAAGTATCCTCTTATGATAGTTTATGATAGTCTTTATTTCTGTGGGGTCAGTGGTGATATCTCCTTTCTCATTTCTTATTTTGTGTTTTTGCATCTTCTCTCTTTTTTTCTTTATTAGTCTCACTAAAGGTTTGTCAATTTTATTGATCTTCTCAAAAAACCAGCTCTTGGTCTTGTGATCTTTTCAAGTGTTTTCTTATTTTCTATTTCATTTAGTTCTGCTCTTATCTTTGTTAAATTCTTTCTTTCTTATTCCTGTGGGATTACTTTTTTTTTTTTTTTTACTAATTCCTCCAAATGCACAGTTAGTTCTTCAATTTTTGCTCTTCTTTTTTGATGTATGAATTTATGGCTATAAATTTCCCTCTCCATACTGCTTTTGCTGCATCCTATAAATTTTGGGTGTTGTGTTATCATTATCATTTGTTTCAAAGTAGTTATTGATTTCTTTTGAGATTTCCTCTTTGACCCACTATTTTTCTAAGAGTGTCCTGTTTAATTTCCATATCTGGGCCTCTGGGCCTTGCAGATTTCCAATTTCACTCCACTGTGGTCAGAGATATTATTTTGTATGATTTCGATCTCTGAATTCATTAAGCCTTTCTTTGTGGCCTAGCATATGGTCTACCTTGGAGAAAGATCCATGTGCACTTGAGAAAAATATATATCCTGCTGTCTTTGGATGTAATGATCTGTATATGTCTATTAGATCCAGCTCCTCTAATATACTGTTCAAATATTTTGTTTCTTTAGTGATTCTCTTTTGAGATGTTCTGTCCAAAGTTGATAGTGGTGTATTAAAATCCCCCACTATAATTGTAGATGCATCTATTCTTTCTCTTAGTTTTTCCAGTGTTTGCCTCACATATTGAGGCACCCTTGTTAGAAGCATAAATATTTATGATTGTTCATTCTTCTTGAGAGATTGTCCCTTTCACTAAGATATAGTATCTTTCTTTGTCTCTCACAATTGTTTCACATTTAAAGTCTATTTTGTCTGATATTAATATAACTACTCCTGCCTTTTTTTGGTTATTGTTTGCTTGTAAGATTGTTTTCCAACCATTCACTTTCAGCCTCCATGAATCTCTGGGTCTAAGATGTGTCTCTTGTAGACAGCATATAGATGGATCATATTTCCTTATTCAATGTCCCAGGCTGAATCTTTTGATAGGTGAGTTTAATCCATTGACATTCAGTGTTATTACTTTCAAGGAATTATTTGTTAGCCATATTTTGATTGGACTTGTGTTTGTCAAAACATTTTTTTTCTCTTTTTGTCTTTTTTGTTGCTCTTACACTCTCCTCCAACTCTGCCTGTCCTGTTTTTTTTCCTTTCTTCCTGCAGAACTCCCTTTAGAATTTCTTGAAGGGGAGGTTTTTTGTTGGCATACTCTTTCAATTTCTGTTTATCTGTGAATATTTTGAACTCTCCATCATTTTTGAATGCTACTTTAGCTGGATAGAGTATTCTTGGTTGGGAATTTTTTTCTTTTAGTACCTTGATTATATCATACCACTGCCTTCTTGCCTCCATGGTTTCAGATGAGAAGAACTTAATCTTATGAAGCTTCCCTTGTATGTGATGGTTTTCTTTTCTGTTGTTGCTTTTAGAATTTTCTCTTTGTCTTGAGCGTTGGATAATTTGACAATTATATGTCTTGGGGTGGGCCTGTTGGGGTTTATGATGTTTGGGGTGTGTTGTGCTTCTTGGATATGTACATCTGTCTCTTTCAGTAGATTTGGGAAGTTTTCAGCCATTATTTCCTGCAACACTCCTTATGACCCCTTTCCCTTCTCTTTTCCTTCTGGGATGCCTATAATATGCATGTTTGTGTGTTTTGCATTGTCATTCATGTCCCTAAGTCCTAGCTGGATGTTTTCTATATTTTTTCGATCAATTCTACTATCTGTTTGATTTCCGACATACTGTCTTCCACATCACTAATTCTCTGCTCTGCCTCTTCTAATCTGCTGTTATTTGCTGCAAGTGTATTTTTTATTTCTTGAACTGTGGTGTTCATTCCCATCATATCTGTTATCTTTTTGCGTATGTCTGCAATTTTCTCTCCAAGTGTTGTCTTCATATTGTTAACCTCTTCCTTTACTTCATTAATTTTGTCTCTGATATATGTTCTGAACTCTTTAATTACTTGTGAGAAGTTCTACTCCCCTTCCTGGTTTTTAGTTTGTTCATCAGAGTCAACCATGTTTTCCTGATTACTAGTTTGGATTGTAGATTTTTGTTGCTGTCTGGTCATCATTTTATCTTGACGGGTTTAATCAGTTCCTTAGCTTCTTTGTCTAGTCTTGGGGATTAATTATCTGTTGTTTTTGTGTAAATGTTATATCTTCTCTTTGTCACTTTGTTCTTCTTATTCTAATTTCCTATTACTGGGCTGAGTTCACTTTGAAGGAAAGTATTAGGGCCAGGGAAAGGCAACTGTGTAAGAAAGGAAAATGTGTGAAGTAGTATATTTAATAAATGTTAATAGAGCAACAATATGAGATCTGGGAGGATGGATATTAGATTCATGTAAGTTGTGTAGAGTTAATGCAGTAAGTAGAGTATCTATAATAAGGTAGTCGACTGAATATGGGAGGAATATGGTATGAATTGAAAAGCTAGTGTTTTTGAGAGAGAGGGAAAGAGAAAAGAAAGACAATAATTTCAAGAGTGGATTAAAGACAGAAAACAAAACAAAGGTATTAGAAATTAAAAGTTAGACAATTTGGGGATCAAAGAAAGGGAGGTGGAGTATAGGAGAGACAGTAGATGATGGAGGATATCAAGATGTGAGGGAAAGGGGATAGTGTAGGTAGCCAAAATCAATTCACACAGAAATGAGGCAATGGAGGATGAGGAAACCCAGCAAATGTGAGGTGTTCCCTGCAGCACCTATTGTATAATTAAGATAAAATAAAATAAGAAGAAAATGAGGGACAAGAGAAAAGCAAAAAAAGAGAAGAAAGAAAGAAATGAAAAGGGGAGGGTGGGTAAAGAAAAGGGAGAGGAACAAGTAAGGAAAGGAAAAGAAGATATTGAACAACAACCACCGCAACAACAAAAAACCCCTAAATAAATGAAAAAAAAAAAAACACCTTGGGGGATACAATGGGAGAAAAGACTAGGAGATAATGCAATATTAGCAACCAGGACAATAAAAATTAAAAAATTAAAAATTAAAATAAAAATTAAAAAAAACCACAAATGTTGAGGGCTAGAACAATCAAGGGCCTCAGATGGACCTCAGGGCATGGTGAATTCAGGGATGGAAAGTCTGTGATATTGCAGACTCAAGAGGTGTGAGTCTCTGGGGTGTGGGCCACCAGGGTTTAGGGGACACAGACCTGGCAACCTCAAATCCGGTTAACAGGAAGCCTGGGAGCACCGCAGTGTAGCACAGCCTTCAGGGATCCCCGCAGCTGGGTGCCAGCCCTATGGGGGAGGTCACATGCACAAACTCTGACCTATGTGTTAGAAACCCGCAATTCCCCCTCTCACTAGGGTCTCTTCTGTGGATGTCTCACCAATTTGACTTCAGGACACCTCCCGCCCTGCAAGCCCCCGAAACAGCCAGTTGGGGGCGCCTCTATATTGCAGCCAATTTAAGGATGCTGCAGATCCACAGCCAGGCCTAGGGGGCGGGGCTCCAGCCGGAAGCGCTTATATCAGTGTCCAGAACTGAAAATCCCACACCTCGCAAAAGATTCCCCTAATTGACTTCCAGACGCCTCCCACCCTGCAAGCCCCCAAAACAGCCTCCTGATGACATCTCTTTATTGCGAGAGATTTAAGACTGCTGCAGATTGGCAGCCGGCCTTGGGGACGGGGCTCTAGCCAGAAGTGCTATTATTCATGTCAGAAATCAAAAATTCCCCGCCTCCCAAAAAACTACCATCTGTCTCACCAAATGGGTTTGCTAAGGCCTCCTGCCCTGTAAGCCCCTGAATAGCCTGCTCAGGGCTTTTGAATTCCCCAGTACCTCAGAGCCTCCAGGAAATCACCGCCGTCGTGCCAGTGCCGCAGTTCCGTCCGCCCCAGGGGGGAGTGTCCCGCGTGCAGCCCTTAACTCCGTGTAAGAGAGCCTCAATTTTATCTTTTACACGAATTTTCTCTGTTACCTTCCCACCAAATCGATGTCCAGACACCTCCTGCCCTGCAAAATCCTGAAACAGCCTGGTCCTGAAGAATTTCTAACGCTGCCCAGCCACTTCTTTGCAGGAGAGACTATAAGGTGCACTCACTCAGCCACCATCTTGCCCCGCCTCTCTCCAGAAATTCCTACTTTCTTATATAAATGGAATCATCATATAATATGTACTCTTTGTTAAACTCAATTATCTTGAGATTCATCCATGTGATTGCTTGCATCAATAATCCCACTTATTTTATCACTGAATGATATTCCAGTGTAGAGACATCCAATTTGCCATAACATTCACCTGTTGATAGACACTGGGGTTGTTCCCATTAATTGCCTTTTACCAATAAAGCAACTATGAATATTGGTGTATAAGCCTTTGTTGAACAAATGTTTCCATTTCCCTTGATTAAATACCGGTGGGGTGGAATTACTGGCTTGTATTGTATGTATATATTTAACTTGAAGAGAAACGTATGCCCACTTAATAATCTAATATTCACACTAAATTTTATTCTCCCATTTGGCTTAAGTTTACCAGTAAGAACAGGTTTCTGTAGAAACAGCATAATGCATTTGCTATGGGCTAGTTTCACAGCAACTTACATCTGACTACATCTTCTACAATGATGTTTTTCACTTGCTTATACAAATAGGCCTTTTAGTTTGGAGACTTAAAAATCCCTTTATATGCAGAGGATAATTCTTCCTTAGGGGTTGTCCAAATATTTGCTTTGTTGTATTCTAGTAGTGTTCTATTTTATACATAAGCTGTCAACTTTAGCTACTTTATTCCACTTGTATAGGGAATTCTTATGTTCCATAAAACAAACTTCAATCCTAAATAATACATCCAAGAGTCTAAAACAGATCTGAATTGCTGTCTTATTGAGCAGCATCCCTTAAGTAATGTGGAGGTGCTTTCACATTTTTCCATTTTGTAGGTCATTAAATAGAAGTGTCGGGTTTGGGCACCCAGCTTAGCCTTATGTAACATTTGTGGTTGGAACAGAGCAGGCTGTGTTTTGCTTTATTACTGTGCATGGGATTAGTTTGCAAATCTAGACAGATGAATTCGGTTAGGACTGTTGATATTATACCTGGCTTTCTAACAGTTTCTGGAAGTAAAAGGTATCCTATAGGTTAAAATATATATATTTCCATTGGGAAGTCAAACTACAACTTCCCTTTCCCTCAAAAATTTGTTATAGAACACTTTGTAAAACCAGTTTCCAGAACACTGAACATGTGATACATGAAATAATGAAGCAGTTGCTTTTACAAACCCACAGAGTTAAAAAGAAGATTGTGTAACATGGGGAAACAGCATGGGGACCAGGAGAGCGACACTTCTTTGTATCTGCTAAACTGTCCTTTAATGGTTGCTCTGGATATTGAAGACATACACTGCAGTTTTCCTCTCACTGATTGAAGGCTTTTGTCTGTGTCTACATCAGCTTCAAATATGCAACGCTGATGGATTTATTGCAAGGTGACAAGGTCAGCTATGCTTCCCTGCTGTGAGATTTGCAATCTTGCCCTTTCTTGTTTTTAAATTGCTGACGTGTCCTTGAAATGACACATCAGCCTTAAGGAGATTTTCTTGTAACACGTATTGCTTGCCTTCTTTTCCCCTGATGATAAAAATAATAAATATGTACTATTACAAATTAGAAACAAATAAATGTTAAGAAGAAATATCTCATAAAATATTCTACCACTCCTAGATAATGATAGCTAATAATGTGTTTATATATTTTGTTTCATTTTTTTTCTTTCTCATGTATACTATATAAGTTTTATGTAATTAGAATTTATGTGTGTGCATGTATTCAATTAGCAGTATATCAAGCTCATTTTCTCTGCCATTAAATATTCTCTGAAATTTTTATTTTAATCTCTAGAATGGCTTTCTTGCAAAATGAAAAGTGAACGGGTTTAAAATTAAGTGGACTATCTTCAGCTGTCAATTTTATGAATAAGAACACAAATTCGCATAGATAGAGTCTGCTTAGGTGTGGACTCCAATGCAAATGATGAGATTTTTTTCCTCCCTCAAATACATTAGACAATGTCTGATATTCATGGTAGCAGTATTATCCTTATTTTTGACCAGAGATTCAGACTCAAGAATTGAAGGTCAAGGTGCTGCTGCTGGTACTTTTAATCATACCACACTCCTCCTCCTCATTATTATTATTGCATGGTTTCCAACAACAGCCCACCTCCCACCAATAAAACAAGAGTAATTTCATTGCAACTTTTCACCATCAATTACTGTGTATAAAGAACCCTTACATTATCTTATATAGTCCTGGACAAAACAAATTTAAAAAGCTGTTTTTAATTTACTTCCTAAGAGATTAACAATCCAAAATGTACTTGTGATCACAGTTGTGTTCAGGATTTCAAAAGAAGGGTGTTCTTCCAATTCAAAATTTTTCTGATGCACTGTAACTAAACCTGCAGGTGACATGTAGAATGAACAATAGAAGTAAATGTGTTTTTACAAATAATTTAGTTCAATTCTTCCATTTAATTCCAAGGAAGCTTAGTTTGAAGTAACAAGCTAATAAGGATGGCATGATATGGATTCAGCATTCTAGAATCCAGATACTTTATATTATTATATTCAACCATAGTCCTTGCCTTACAATAAGAACCTGAGTAAGTCACTTACCTTAGGTTTTCTGCCCATAATTTGGAAAAAGGATATAAACTCATAGCTCTCTTCCAGAATGACTTCTGTAATTTTGCTGACTTATATAAACTAATTCAAATAAAACTTAAAAAATAAAAAAGAGAATGATTCAGGATGCATTTAGGAGTTTTTTGCAGTGGTTTAAGGTCTACTGACATACTATTGCTCATAATATAGGCTAACATTGAATTAATCTAAAGTATGGTGCAATTTACAACCAGGGAACTAGCTTGAGGAAAAAGTAGGCTTTCTTTCAGCTGAGTTTTCAAAGTCAATATCTGATTCAAGGAAGGTAGCAGTGGAACCATGAGGATGGAATGAATCACCTATTTACTCTGGTCACTAAGTTTACTGAGGCCCAGAAATTAGATCTGACAGTGGGCAGAGTGGGTTAAGGGCCAACCTGATATTGCATTGCTCAAAGACCCTAACTTTCTGGATTGCCTAGTTCTTTGAGCTGTATGTTCATGCTTTCTGAAGCTCTGTTTTTCTAGACTTGTAACTTTTAACTGCTCAATTCCAACATTTCCCATGTGTTTGTGACAACCAAGCCACATGGTTCATAAAATAAGCACTGGTTCCTAATTTGAAGTGACCCTTTATTAGCTGTGTCATATTGAAGTTCTGTTAATTCTAAGGCTCACTTTCCTTAACTATGGTATTAAAGTGATCCCATTTGCCTCTCAGGTTTGTTTTGAAGACTGAATGAGAAAAGGAATGTGGAATAATCTGACAATTTTATTAATGAATCTTATTAAGACCTCCATTAAAAGTGATTCCCTCACCTTGTTGGTTTCAAACAGAAAGTGGATAAGACCCTGACTTGAGACTGCATATTTCTAATATTTGAACATTCCAAAAATATGCTTTCATCAAATCTTTATTCTGTGTTTCTTTATTCTTTCATATCTTTGTTTAAACTGCCAGATGGAATACTTATGACAGTTTTCATGAATTAGACAAGTAGCCCTGCAAATCATTTAGATTACCAACTCATTTGGTGGTTAAATAAGTACAATGACTTTGGCAATGCCTTTCATTTATGACACTCTTGCTGATTTGCCACATGATTTTCTGCAGTTACTAGCCTCATTGGTGACTTAGGAGCAGAGGACTGCTCAAAAGAGGACTTGATTCCTTCATTTTTTTGAGTACTCAGATAGGTTTTATATAAACTTGAGCAATTATAATGATGATCCCTTAGGAAAATCATCAAATCCAGATTCAACCACAAATTATCAAATGACAGGATATTTGATTGAGCTAAACCTATCCAGGCTATCCTGGATAGGTTTCTATGTAGCAACTTAATAGAGGGCTATTTCATAGAAAATACAGGAACAACTAAGGCTTGGGGCATATGTCCTTTGACAGTCATTTTCTACATGCTCAAGATTTATCTGACCAAGTTGTTCTATTTGCCTATAGGTTTCATTGTACCTTCTATACATTGTAGACATATTTTTTTCCTTTTACTGTTGTATATATATATTTTTAATATATTCTGCAACTTTGCTTTGTCAAAATACATTTCAATTGTTGGGACTAATGCTCATCCTGACTCCTTAATTCTGTCATTTAGAGTAATTCATGTGATGTTAAAGTCTTAGGATGTGGGAAAAGATGAATGAAGGGATTTGTGAAAAATACAGAGCTGATATTAGCACCTGAAAGCAGTTTTGAGTGATATTGTGAACAATTATTAAATGAATTACCAATTATTTATTGTATCAAATAGAACTTTGTCTTTATTTGCTTCTGTGACAGTTTGAAAATTCTTGTGGATCCCAGAAAAGATCATGTCCTTAGAGCTAATCCATTCCTGGGCCTGTAAACCTATTGTAGTTGGGACTTTTTGATTAGATTCAGTTAAGGTGCCTTCCTTTTGATTAGATGACTTCAGTAGGGCATGATCCAGGGTGGGTTTTAATCCTTTTACTGGAGTTCTTATAAATGAGAGAAACCTGTACAGACACAAAGGCAAAGACTTGCAGAGATAGAGAAATCCCAAAAGGTTAAGACAGAGGTCCTGGAGGCTAGAATCCATGGAGACATGGAAAGAGGCCCCTAAAACTCTGAAAGAGACAAGGTGCAGAGGAGAGGGAAGAGATAAGGCCAATGCCTGATCATCCACAGCTGAGCTTGGGGAAAAAGGAAGCCTGAAGGGACCAGCAGAGCCATCATTATGCCCCGCCTTGTGCCTGATCACCCATAGCTCAGTTTGAAGAGAAAGCATCTTTAGTTGATGCTGCTATGAACCTGGCTGCTCACAGCTACAACTTGGTGAGACAGCATTTCTTGATGATGCCTTGATTTGGCCCCTTCCTCAGCCTCAGAGCTATAGGCTTTTAACCTAAAAAAATTCCCACTAAAGAAGCCAACCCATTTCTGTTATATTGCATTGGCAGCCTTTAGCAAACTACAACAGCATACTTATTTTCTTGCCATTTGTATCCTTCTTGTTTTCTTTCATTCACTGAAAGAAAATTGTTGAGCCCCTACTATTTTTCTAGGTACCATGTTGAGTGCTTGTAAGCTCTTCAGAGCACTATAAAATTGAGCACAATACAAGATGATTTCTTGCTCCTTGTGGTTATAACAGGAAGATATATATATATACACACACACACACACATATATATGTGGGGGGGTGTATATGATGTGTGTATATATGTTTGTAGTTGTAGATGAACTGTATTTCTAAGTGATATGAAGAATTGGAGGGAATTATGTTTCAGAAAACTGAACTCAGCATATTTACTAGATCTCCTCTGTCACTGGATCTGGTATTGAGGGCATAGCTCATTCAGGTTAATGATTTTCCTAACCTTGCTTTGGTTTCAGTTTAAGCATGAACTCATAACACGTTAAGCTGGAAGAACTTGTAGAAATTATCAAGTTTTACTTACTTCCCACCCCCATTTTAAAGATAAGGAAATTGAAGCATAAGGAAATTATGAGATTGGCCTAACAATATACAACTAATTTGTGGCAAAGTTTGGATGAAGGCCCTGGTGTCCTAACTGCAACTTCTGTTGATCTACCATCATAACACAGCTTTCCAACAATACAAGGAATATTTTTCTGGGTGGCGTGGGTCCTTTTACACTCATTCCCCAATTCTGTCTGACATTTCTCAGGGAATTTCTTCATGTCCATCTACCAACATTAGTCTCAAATCAAATAATTCTATGTCTTTTCTTTCATTTTGATCTAATTTTCTAACCCTTTGTATCATATAGGATTCTCTGCCTTGCTCCTTTTGTTTCAGTTGGACTGAATACCTACATTTATTTTTTCAGTTTTGCTCCTGCTCTGTATTCTTTGCAGCTCTACTTTCATCTCTCACTCAGTTCAGATCCTGTGCTCTTTTGGAGGTATTTTCAGTACTTGGAATTGTCCTGAATGACATTGCAAAGACAGTTACAGGACATTATATATCCTGCCATAACCTACAGAATGGAGTGCGAGAGAGTGTAAGCTACAATGTACACTATAATCCATGCTGTGTGGCAATGCTCCAAAATGTGTTCATCAACTGCAACGAGTGCACCACACTAATGAAACAAGTTGTTAATGTGAGAAAAGTGAGAGTTGTGGGGAGAGGGGCATATGGGAGTCCCCTATATTTTTTATGTAACATTTTATGAAATCTATGTATTTTTGAAAATAAATATAAAATATATTTTTAAAAAGTAGGATTTGGAAGCATAACTGCATCTTACCTATACCCAAAATAATGTTTCTAAATGACTAGATTGTAATCTCTCTTGAGGATAAGGATCATGTGTTATTCATCATAGTATCTCTAGAATGTAGTATAAGAGCCTGTGTCTATACATATAACAGATGCTTACATATGTTAGTTAATGTCAGTAATTTTTCCTGACCTTTATATTACTGATCAAGCAAACTTGAACTAATATTGCATATCTTTAGGTAATAATTTATGCTTTATGAATAAAACTTAAAAACAAGTTGAGCAGAATGAAATTAGGTTATTAAGTGCAGTATTAGATTGCAACCAAGTAATTTCATTTTCATAAATCTTCTGAGATCTTTGTCCAGTAGTTTAGTTAAGACTGAAATGAAAAAATAGTGCCCTCTTCTGTCTTATAACCATAATAATATTATAGGGGGTATGGCTTTCAGTCCAAAGTTTCAGGTGTACATGAAAAATGTCTATATATTCCATATATAAACTCACTTTTAAATGTGCTCATTGTAAGCTTAGACAGTCATTCTTGAAACTTTTTCTCACCTCGGTCTCTTGAGCTGGGGCAGGTGAATGATAGTTTTACAACATGGGGATATTTTTGATTGTCCTGACTTGGGGTGGTTCAACTGTATTTAGTGGATAGTGACAGAGATAGTGCTAAGCATTCTACAATGTAAAAGACAGCCCCTCACAACAAGAATTATCCATACCAAAATGTCATTTATGTCAAAGTTGAGAAACCCTTCTCTAGATGATTAGAATATATCAAGCATCAGGGAGGTCCACTTATTAATGACTATGTGCCCCCACTCATTAACAATGAGCTGCCCATTGTCCTCACTCTAGCAACTCCTTCAAGTCTGCCATTGTGCTATTTCCATGACATACATATGGCACAGAACTCTGATGAAGAGTTTAGTTGTCTGGGGTCAGCATTTGCTTTGATGTTTTTTTACATCCATACTGCACTGCCAGGGAGTAGCATATTATCATCACTCTCTATGGAATATATCGATCTTTTCCTGCCCTCAAAGTACAAGAATCTCTTTTGAGTTTGGAGAAAAATCTCTTACCACATAAAACCTCTTCTCGCCAATTCCCCAATTACCATAGTTTGTGGGTTTTTTTGTTGTTTTTGTTTTCTGTTTGTTTTTTGCTATTAAAAAAACAAGAATTTTGCCACAAGCTTTCACTTAGGTAAGCAATTATTGAATCTACACCTATTGAGTATTGAGGGTGAAGGGCAAATATTACTCCTCGTTGGTACCAAAGCTTATCAGTACTTAAATCATTTATCCCTTTATTCATCTAGAAAATGTTTTTTGAGCACATATTATGTGCTCTTTCAGGTTTTGAGGTAGGGTGGTGAACAAGACAGGTAACTCCCCATTCTCTTGCAGTTATGTTCTAATGGAGAAAACCAAAAACATCAGCCCCCCCCCCAAAATAAAAGAGCAAAAAAAAAAAAAAAAAAGCAGGTTTTAATTGTAATAAGGAACCAAGAGAAAATATATACAGTGATATAATAAGTAAAGGAAGCGGGAAGAAGGGGTTACTTTAGATAGATAGGGAAGACTTCTCAAGGATGGGGCCTCTGATCTCCCCGTATGGAAGGAACCAGCCATGTGAAAGCTGCAGGAGGGACATTTCAGGCAAAGAGCCTGAGGTAGAGTGAATCGATGTACAGGACATGTTTGGGGAGCAGAACAGAAACAAGTGTGACTGGAATGCCACTGATTTCTTAGACATTCAAGGTAATAGAGTATCAGTTTTCCTGGGCAGAGTGGAAGCAAGGAGAAATGTGTGTGTGTGTGTGTGTGTGTGTGTGTTCAAAAAGAGGCATTTTCTTAAATTTCTCTAATTTGAATTGTGTACCAGATTCATTTACTTCTGCTTTTAAAATGTGTTTTGAATTCTGAACTCTCCCTGCTGATATTCCAAAATAATTATGTGTTATCAGCACAGTTATGATTATCTCATTGAATATGTTACACCAGCTTCCTTCTTCAGGTGAACATCTATAGGACCATTCCTAAGAGCTTCTTTGAATGTCTGACCACTACTGACATTATTTGATTTTAGTAAGTAAGTAAGGATTGTTAGTGAAAGTTTATGATTTATAATTGAATCTTAATTCTGAGAAAAACATGCCAAACATAACTCCTGTATTCTGGGGTATTTATCTTTCTTTCTTTCTTTTTCTTGTGACCACAGATGTATTTTTTAATATATCAATATCAACACTTATAAAATATCTGTCAGGGAATTTTTTTAATAATAATATCATTTACCTGTTACCTGCCTCAGTTGGGATGCTGAAAGAATTAATAAAATATGTAAAAAGAATTGCACTCCTTGGAAAAAGGCAACATAGATGCAGTTATTTCCATCTTAGTATTTATATTCCAACTGCCAATTTATTATAAACTTCATTTCTAGTGGATTTTTACAATTCTATTGCAGCTTCTGCTGTCATATAAAAAACTTAGAATGATATTTTTAAGTTCTATACTTGTTTCTAGCTTCTTTTCAGAAATTAAGAACTTATAAAAATAATAACTTATAATAATCATAAACAATGTTGAAACTTCAGTATTTTACAGTAATTGCAAAACTATCATCAGTCCACCTCTTAATTTATTCTCACAATAACCCTAAGAATTAGGTAGTATTTTTACCATTTTATAGGTGAGGACACAGCCTATTTCATTTCACTTTGGGCTACCTAAGAGAGACTTCACAATAAGCAATAGTTTAAATAGGAAAACATGAAATACATTTCCTGACTTTTGATATAAGAAGTTACTGAGTAATGACTGAAATTAAACAAATTCTTTCCAAAGAATGAGACATCTTTTTCACAGTCCAGGTTAGACATAGCCTACCTTGCAGAAAGCAAGTTATTTCCATTATTCCTGTGAATCTATGTTAGAGTAACTCTTTGCTGGGGTCTGTTTAAGAAATAATTTTACTCTTATTCATGATTAAAATCAGGTTGAAAGAGATTATTACTTGGTTGTTAGGAGAAAGAAATGCATGTGAAATTGTATTAAACCCTGTGTATTGCAAAAGCATTATATTGTCAAAATCAGATGAAAAAAATTGGAAATACTAGTGATAGTTGCACAAAATGGTGAATATTTACCACAATAAAAACAAACAGTACACTAAAAAACACAGGTGACTGTTACTAGAGGCAGCTAATTAGTATCAAATTACGTCCATCCAGAATAATATAATATCTCAAAAATCTTAAGTACCAAAATATTTGGAGCCTGGTCCAATGTTCCAGTCTGAAAACGATTAGGATTAAAATGGAGTCATGCGAATTTCCACAAAAGTTTATCAGAAAATGCATAGGTGTGTCAGGGGCTAAGGGATAAAATAGTAGGGGAACAGGAGAAAAAGTAATAGATAAAAGGAAATAACAATTTTATGCGTCCCAGCTGTGTCTCTGGGCCTTACTTTAAGCATCTTATTGCAGTTGAGCCTCATAGCAAGCTCCATGGGTTGATAATGTTGTCCACTCTGAGGAAACCAGAGTTCGGAAAGGGTATACAACTTGCCCAACATCCCATGATAACTCATTATTCAGCAACAGAGTGTTTGTCCACTCCATGACACTAACTCTAGGATAGTTGATATTTCCTCTTATAGCATGAAAATTTATAGGAAACACATATGCACACGTGCGCACACAGCTCCCAGGTTTAACCTTCTAAAGTTACCAAATGAAAACAAGCTTTTAAGAATGCCTATTACAGAGTATCCCACCTTCCTTCCCTCTCTTTTTTTTAATATTATTCTTTTCTATTTTTTAAAGTATCTTCAGTCTTGAAGGAGTAAATATATCACCCACAAAGTGACTAGAGCACTCCTGTCTTTCTTGGTTCCAAGAAAGAACTGTAATGTTGTGCATTTAACTTTATTTTATTTTTACAATATCATCCAACTCATTTGCCTTATAGAATGCAAAATGCTGCCAGCAAGTGTTTGAACACTTCCCCACTGATTTTGTAAATGGAAAGAAAGGGTCAGTTCTGGTGGCTTTGCAAGAAAACTATTAGTCTCTTGTTAAAGACAAAGAAAAGCACAGAAGTATGTGGGTGTAAATGGTAGGTTTTTCTTTTCTTGCAGCATCACCAACGAAAATGGTACTTGTGACTTCTGACAGCAGCAGTTGTTCTTAGCTTCTGTTAAGTTACTTCCTTTTTCGATTGAATAAATTATTGGAATCAATGATGAAGCTATATGCCATTACATGAATGGGTAAAACCCAAATAATAAACAACAGATATTTATAAGAAACAGATCACAGTCGAGGCACCAGACAACCTTCAACTGCAGAGCAAGGACAGGAAAAAGAAAATTTGTTCAACCAGTTTATTCAGATGTTTCAGGGACTGGTGATATACCAAGGAGAGAAACTGTAAGGATGCTCTCTCTAGAGTGCTGTGGGAAGACTACTCCTAATATGTAATAAAGAAATATGCAACCCTGTAGACATACCATAGTTATGGACTAAGCTATTAATACCTGTGATACAGTAAATTTCTCTGTCATGATATCTGCATATTTGCTGCAAAGAAGGCAACTTATACAACAAAATTACTGTGCATTTTGGAGGCTTGGTAAGAGGGAAACTATTAATATCCAATAGGAGTCAGTTGAAATAAATGCAAAAGGCCCCTCTTTGCAAAGGGATGGATGAGGCTCAGTGCAAATATTAGAAAACAAAGGAACTTCTGGTTAAAGACCCATGAGATGAGAAAGAATCTGAAGCCATTAGTGAGTAGGGAATTGATTGTTTCCTCTACAATGTAAGCTAATCTTTGAGAGTCTGTACCTCTGGAATGATTCCAAGAGAAGGAAGCTTTCTTGAAGCCCTGAAAAAATTCAGTATCCATGTGTATAAAGCAAGACCAAAGAGAAATCAGAACTGTCTAAGAAGACAAGCCTGTTCCTTTCCTGTCTTTGACTGGGCACATCTGCATTAAAGATACAGCCCCAAGGACATCTTCCACCACATTTTTGGTTATTTTTCATGAAATTTAAATGCTGTTTTCTAGGTTTGTTACCAGGACTTTTTAGCAAAGGAATTGTAGTTTAAAGTTAAGACTGTATAAACTAAAACAAATATTAGATTTGTTTTTAAGTACTTTTACTGCATAAGGATAAAATGATAGCATTTTCAATAGTGGTTGACATCTTTAAATACTATCACAGTGAGATTAAGGGAATGAAAACCATGGACTTGGAAAATCAACATAAAATAAATAAAAAATCTTAGTTTGAAATACAGAAGATGGGAGCAGAGTGAAAGATATAGTTAGGGCAGGTGTTAGTTTTGTTTATCCACTGTTTTGCTCATATCTATCATTTTAGCTCTCACTGACAACTTTGTTTCATTCATTCAAAAGCATGTACTAGGTGGTGGTGATATGACAGTAAGCAAGGAGGACCTGGCCCTTATCTCATAGAGTAGACAGTTTAACAATTAATTGGCTAATGCAAGAAGCACTGATATAGTAAAGTATGATTAGTGTTATGAGAGTGGAAATAGAAGGGCCCAATAAGCATGTTCCAGAGGAACCCAACCAGTCTAAAGGCCAGGTAACAATTCCCTCATCAATTGGTGGTTAAACTGAGATTGAAAGAAGGAATAGAAATAAGCCAGGTTTTTGGAATAGATATTGAAGTTCAAGTTAAGGTATTTAAGTTCCTAGAAATTTTAATTTCTTGATAAGTTTTGATAGAATTTTGGTGAGGTGATTTTAATGATGATTGCTCCATTTACTTATTTTACTATTATTTTCTTTAAAGATTTATTTTTATTTATTTCTCTTCCCTTCCCCTTCATTGTCTGCTCTCTGTGTCCATTCACTGTGTGTTTTTCTGCATCTGCTTTCATTATCTGGCAGCACTGGGAAACTGTCTCTTTTTTGTTGTGTCATCTTGCTGTGTCAGCTCTCCGTGTATGTGGTGCCACTCCTGGGTGGGCTGTGTTTTTTTCATGTGGGGCTCACTCCTTGTTTGTGGGGCACCCCTATACAGGGGCACCCCTGTGTGGCACAACACTCCTTGAACCCTGGACCTTCCATGTAGATGGAAGTTGAGCCACATCTCCTTCCCTCCATTTATTTATCATCTTTAAACTTCTTGGTTTGTGGTAGTCACATAGTGGCTAGCCAAGTTGGTATCCACAGAAAGAAAAACTTCCTTCTAATCATTTACATATGTATATGATACAATAGACGTAATATAAAATTCACCATATTAAAGTATACAATTCAGTGTTTCTTAGTAATTCACAAGGTTGTGAAGCCATCTAATTTGTTCCTTTTTATTTCTGATTAGTACTGCATTGTACTTATAAACCACACTTTATCCATTAATCACTGGATAGTCATTTGGGTTGTTTCCACTTTTAAGCTATTATAAAGAGTACAACTATGCGTGTTCATATACACCTTTTGTTTTCTCTTGACTGGGGATTGAACCCCTGGGAAGCTGGCACTCAACCACTGAGCCACATTGGCTTCCCTCAGTTGGTTTCTTCATTTGTTTTGCTTGTTGTTTGTTTTTGTTTTTTTCAGGAGGCACTGGGAACCAAACCAGAACCTACCATGTAGGAGGCAGGCGCTCAACTGCTTGAGCCACACCCACTCCCTCCTGTACACATTTTTGTGTGGACCTATGTTTGCATTTCTAATGGGTGAATAATTAGGAATGTAATTGCTGAGTCATGTGGTAATGCCATATATACCTTTTAGAGGAACTGCCAGGCTGTTTTCCAAAGAAACTGTATCAATTTATATTCCTACCAGCAATATTTTGCTTTTTTCTTAATAGACCCCAGAGGAGCTGGAGGATGTTTCTGACCTGGAAGAGGATCATGAGGTGCGCAGTCATACCAGCATTCAGACTGAAGGGAAAACAGACCGGGTAAGTTGTCTCTATGGAAGGAACATCCTTTGCTCTGTCCTTGAGGCCCATGTCCTCCCCCTGTCAGTCCAGGCTGGACTCCCGGATCTGCAACCAGTATGCAGAACAGAGTGAGAAAAGCCTCAAAGGGCGGGGGCAATGGCATAAGGGGAATTATCTCTTCTACCTTGAGGGCTCATAGCAAGGCAATTTCAGGTCAAATAGTGAATTATTCCGCATGGCTTTTAGCCTTTACAGGAGTCATGGGAATATAAAAGTGAAATATGCACGTTTGTTTAGAGTAGAAAGGAGAAGCTGGGAAGTTGTAAATATAGTCTGAAATACTAGAGGAGAAACCCCTTCTGAGGTAATATTACCCTGCTTTTTCTTTCTTGCTTCAAAGCCCTCTTCTGCTCCTACCTGCAAAACATGTACACACACACCTACACCCTCAATTGCAAAGATGTTAATTTGTGAATTATTCCGAGATGCTATATTTGACTTCACTCACACCCAGAACATAGGGATCTATGAAAGTTTAGCTTCCCAGCTGTGAATTCCTTACAAACTATACACTAGGCTACCGGACTTGGGTCTGAAATCCAGGCAGTAGAGCATAGTAGCTAAGAATGGCTGGGAATCCATCTGAATTGTCAGCTTCTTAGCTGTTACTTGGAGAAATCACTTAGTCTTTCTCTGCATCAGTTACATAACTTGTAGAATGAGGATACTAATAAAACCCCTCTATTTGAGGGTTATTGTGGAATTAACTGAATTAATCACATAAAGCACTTAGTACAGACCCTGGTTCATAATAAGTTCTAAACAAATTGTTAGCCATTAGTAATAGCAGTTGTGCAGTATTAGTAGCACTAGTAGCAATAATATAATCACCATCATTATTACTATTATTTAGTGGGTTAAATTCAGTGCCAGAAAATTTGGAGGAGGAAGCAAATTCCTAATGTTCCCTTTTTGTTGTGACCCCTTGTGAGCCTATTTGATGAAGCACTTTTTTCCAAAAAGGCTTGAGCACATTGTGTTTCTTGTAGTCTAATTTATATACAGCCCCTCGGGAACATTTCAAGGCAAGAGCTGTTTGGTAAGCCCCATGCAACAAATGCACATGAATGTACATTTCCTTAAATAGAAATATTGGCATTTTCCTCTCTCCAATGTTCTGATATATTGTTGTATTCTATGATTTGTGGAAACTGATTTAGAAAAAAACAGACTTTAAGCTTTACCAAATTTTACTGATAATTCTCTGGATTTCTGTCTTCTAAGAATAGAAAATAACGTGAATGAATTGGAAATATAAATCTTCAATTTTAAAAAGGTACAGAGAGGCAGTTTTAATTCTCTCTGATAGTCTCCTTTTTTCCCAACCCAGAGCATATCATGTAAGAAAACATTGGGTTTCTGTTCATCCACTTTCTATATGTGAAATGAATGTGGAAAAAAAACAAACAAGCCATGGCTCAGCTGTGTCTTCTTACTAACAATAACACTCTCCATTTAAATATTGTTTTTATTTTTACAATATTTTTAGTTTACTAGATATTTTCTCATATCTTACAAAATACAGAAAATATGCTGATTGTATGTGGAAAAAGATGAATTTAAGAAATCTCCATATTTTCAGATACTGAGATTGCTCAGAATTGGTCTTTCTAAGCACAAACAGCTGTGTTTTATTAGAAATATTTGCTTTCTCTGATCTTAGTAATAGAAAATCTCATATGCATCCCTCATTTGAGGAAAATGCTCTATAAATAGATGAAATTACATAGCAGGACCGTTAGTATTTGCTAGTATATTTTGCTATGATACTTTCTTGAGTTTCCATTTCTTGCCGATGATTTGGATCAATTGTCAGATCTCGTTTCATTCACTTCCTGTTCACCCATTGGTGAGGGAGGTATTGCCACCCTAGGATTATGGAGATGGATGAACACATAACACCCAACACTGGATAGATGAGATTGGTGTGGTTGATTAGTCATGTATACTTAAGGCCCCTGGAGAAGGACAATAAGCCATGCAGGGCCACAAGGGGGTTGCACTTGGGAAAAGAGTGAACAAGCAGGGGCTGTGCAAGACTGGCTTAATAGTACCCAGAGGTTGGTGTGAACTCTGGTTCCAGTGGGCCAGTGTGGTTGGCTTGTTTGAATAATTCCTCTGCCTGGCAGGAAACTGAAACCCACTACTGAGGGATAGGCAGGACCTGCACCTGCTCTATTTGATAAGGAGCATTGTTCAGCAAGAGGATCTTATTGACCAGAGTAGAATTGGGAGGGGAAATTGGGAGCCATTCAGAGACCTTCTAATTTCATCTGCTGTTAAAGCAGCACACAATATTGGACCTTAATTTTAGGCATTATCCTCACAGTCCTCCAGAAGTCAAGGTCACACAGCCTCTGGAGGTAGTTTCCTTCAAATCTAGTAGGTATCATTGGTAAGAGATCAGACCTTACAAAGGGCAATGAAACTGGAAATGAATTTTGCTAAAGGTAAACTTGCTCATGCTTTCAGTGGAGTCACTGAGTAGTTCACTTAGGCCCATGCTGAATCACAGCTGGTAGGGGATAGATGCCAGGGCTTACCAGGTAATTGATAGGGGGAAATTTTATTAAATTAAAAGCACCTTTTCAGATGCCAGGATACCGGTAAACATGCCTGAATTTTCATTCTGGCTATTACATGTAGATCTTGTTTAAGACCCTTAAAACTTAGAAACTTAATGGTACTTCATCTAAAAACATGTAGGCTTTACCATACCTTTTTACAGCTTCATTTGTAACTTCAAGTAAGGAAATGCATATGAGTTTTTATAAACTTTACAATTACATATTAAAAGGTAAACTTCTTACTACTACCATTTTTATTTGCATTTTGTTCTTGGACTATATTACTACTCAGCTAGATGACCCCTTGCCCATTGTAGTTGATGATCTATATAGTCTTGAAGATTGATTCTTTCATAGAAGCTACTACTTCTCACCTTGAGGAAACCACCCTGAACCTGCTCTGCATCCTGGATTTGTGTTTCACTCTGCACAGTTCTCTGGAAATCCATCCCATTAGGAATGTCCCATGGGCCATACTCTCCCCTTTGATGTGGTGACAAGAGATACCTGACCATCAAATTTACTGGCATATTAGATTCATCATGGCCACTTTCTGTTCTCATTTATCTGCCCTGCATAAATTCCAAACATCCAACCAAATAAAATATGAGCTACATACTTTCACCTTAGAGGCCTACAGGATCTGAGTTTGGTGAGTTCTGACCTCCTATTCCTCCACTCTTTCTGGTGTTTACTCTACTACAGACATCCTGGTCTTCTTTCTGTCCCTGATACAACAAACCTGACACATAATCGATAGAATGAGAGAGAGAAAAGAGCAAAGAATGCCATGGTGGTCTATGAATGGGAAAATAGACATTTTCTTTTAAATTTTAAGTGAAATGATGGTATAGTGTGGATAAAACTTTATTATTGGATACCTGTCTACCATGTAAGTTCATTACAGAAGATTCTGACCTCACCCTGAAATTTAGAAGAGACACATAGCCAAGGAGGATAGCTCTATTCTGTCCCCACCTTAACACCTACCTGGTACCAAGGTTGTATTTCGACAGGTTTAATGATCTCTATCAGAATTCTCATATTCCTAACATACTTATACTCCCTATAATATCTGTGTTCTTGAAATATATTAGTACTTATATTAGTCTCAGATCCATTTGAGATTTTATTTATTTCTGTATTCCATTCCTTAATTTGTATCTATTGGACCGAGTAGACCTTTTGACATATTTCCCAGGTACCATCCCTTTGAAAAGATACATGAAGATTTTAGAAGTAAAATCTGTTGAGATTTCTTTGAATACTTATACCATGATCAATGTGGAATTCCTGGTCACTGCATAAGACAAGTGTGTTCAGGTTTCTTTTTTATTGTTCTTACTAAAGAGTGAAGGTCTTTTTGTTTCTCAGATTATACAAACTCTGCTATATTTCACATGTACTAGAACCAATTTCAGGCACTCTTTAGTAATGGAGTGACAGTTATTTATTATCATTTTACTTTCTGCATTTCACTCCCAGTAGCTTTGGCTCAATATCATGTTATTGTTGTCATCAGTGGCAAATGCCACTGGGCACCATGAAAGTCTATAACTAACAAATAATGACTTAGGGCCCACCGTCAATGAGGGCAAAATACTAAAAGACCAATAGTGTATGCCTTATGAGATGGCAGTGGAAATTAGAGGGTATCTTAAATATTAAATATGAATACTCTCTGAACTGATGCTATGCTTATATCAAGTGATCAAGCACTCCCCAGGAAAGAGGAATTTGAGTTTGCTCTAAGTTCAAAGACATTCTTTCACATAAGTCATTGTTTATTCTGTCCATACTCTTAGCAAGGTTAAATTAGATATCTTTTATCTCATAAAGGCATATTTGAGAGAGACATGAAAATAGACTCCTGTTAAGATATCAAATACCTAAAATTACTGATAATAAGACTTTTGTAAGTTCTGTAAGCTTCCTAAAAGATTATATTAAATTAATGCCAAATCATATTTTCTATTTGAATAGTGTCAGTTATCATTTACAGTATGGAACATTTTCTAAATGGTATCTTATTTCACAAAAGTTCTGGGATTTGGCTTCTTTTTCTTGATTTTGTTAATTAGGGAATTAGGACTCAAGTAATTTAAATGGTTTATGAAAATCATGCAGACTGGGACCAAATCCCATATCATCTGGCTCCAGTCACATGCTCTTGCCAGGGCAAGGCATTTTAAACTTGTTTAGAGCCTCATTATTGCCCTGCTATTGCTACAGCCTGTGTTTTAAAGAATTGGTATTATATTGAAATACTAAAAAGATAATTTGTGAAGTAGAAACTCATAAACTATGAAATCAGATCTGGGTAGGCCTCACAAAGTTCTATATTTTTCAATCCTATACTCTTTTATAGTTCCCTCTGTGATATATGAAAAGAGACAATAATAAATTCAGTTTGTTGCCTACCATTTAACACTATTTAGTGATGTCCAGACCCTGGAATTCTTCCTCTTGGGTTACCTAGGTCTTGGTGGAATGAAGTGGGGGATTACTTAAATAGAGTCAAATTGCAGGGGACCTTGGAGGACAAAATCTCTAAGCATGGCTTCCAGGAGAGCAGCATGAGTTATAGCTTCAGTCTGTCATCCCAGTGACCTCTGAAATATTTCAGTTATGGGATCATTCTAACTTCGAGACTTTTTTCCTTGTTACTGTCTACAACTAGGGCAGCAGTAGCATTAGAGACATGGGAAATTGTTAAAATGCCAGCAGGATAGCAGCTGAGAGAGTGTTGGGAAACAATTCCAGGTTTTGAAAGACTCCTAATAAAATGGACTAAAAGACAGTTTTGTGACTAGATTGGGTGAGTAAGTGATTCACCTTTTCTAGCACTACTGAATAATATAGAAGTTAAGAGTATGGACTTTGGAGTCACATAAATCTTGGTGCAAATATTGGTTCTACCAGTTACTGACCATATAACTTTGGGAAATTTATTTTCTATTTCTGACTTCCAGTTTCCTCATCTGTAAGTTATTGATAATAAAAATATTATCTATTTTGTAGGACTTTTTGAAGTTTAAACTAGATATATGAAATATTTAGTCCAGCTCCTGACATATGAAAGAGGCTCAAATTTTTTAAATTTTATAAAATGAATTAAGTATAAACTTCCATGTGCTAGTGATATATATTGACTTCTTTTTGAGGTATGACCTTCAAGGAGCTTTGCAAACAAATCTCTCAGCCTCTGTTTTTACTTGTTTACTTGCTCTACTTGTTTTCCTCATTTTCTGGTTTCAGGTATCTTTGACCTCTGAGATACTCTATGGCCAAAAATCCTCTAAAGTTGTTTTTCCACAGAGAATGAAACATCAGTGAATTAATGTGATTCATAAAGTTGCTGGCACTTTTATGTAAATCTTTAATGCGTAAATAATATAGCATTAAAATGGTGATCACACAAAGCAACTTTTGAAATTGGGATAAAACAGAAAATTTGTTCCACTACTTGTTAAGTTATTTTTAATTCCACATTTGTTGAGTTTCTTTGGGGAACTTTGGTAGATTGGTGATGCATTACTTCCTATCTTTCTCAAATTCTACAGTCACCTACATGAAGTTATGTGGGGCTTAATTCCCAATTTTTAATGGTAAGTACCAAAAAAAAGAAAAGAAAGAAAAAAAATCATCATCCTGATATTTATAAGATGTATGATAGAGATAAGCTTACAAATAGGTATTTAAAATCACTTTTTTCTACCCCTGTCCAACAAGGGCTTATTTTCCAATGTCCTTTCCTTTGCTATACATCTTGCTAGCCAACAAGGTCTAAAACCCAGATCAAAGATTTGGCTTTGTCTCACACAGTTTATACTTTAATCATAGTGTCTATAGATGAGGGGTGATAAAAGGAACCCATTTAACAATACAGGGTTTTATCTGAAGGTATTCGAAGGCTGTGGTCTCTAACTGTTGAATTGAATTTAGTGACTAGAACATTAAATACAAAACATTAACATTTATAAATTTAATGATATCTATTTCATACTTCAACATGACAATGTTACACCACCTTTGAAAACATATTTTTCATATTATTTACTGATAGCCAATAATTACAGGGATTGGAACATGGAGTCTTGATTACTTTCATGGCTAAGATTTGTCATATCTTTAATATTAAATTCACTTAATGATGTGTAGTTTATAAACTTGATTTGCCTTAAAGAAAAGTTTTGGAGCCATTTAATGTATGCAAATCTATAAATAGAATTAAATTAGGGCAGAAATAAGATCAGTTGCCTAGGTTACTGGGTACAACCTCAAAACGTCAACAGCAGCAAATGAATCAGAGCATATAAAATTTTAAAATACTGGAGACGATTCTTGGTGTGAAAAAAAAGTGTTCACTCTAACTTCATATTGATGGTAGAGAGAACTTCCTCATTGTTGCTTGTTTACATGCAGTTAGCGGAATATGCTCAAGAAAAGCCAAAATGCCATGGACGGGTGATTTACTTTAAAAATTGGATACATTTTAATAGTCCCCATTTATTATCAGAATACACTATCAATAACTCAAATTTATATTGTATTACCATACAGAATATGGGGAGACATGACCTCATTACCTTCTTCATGATATAATTTGACTTGGGTTACTATGAAAAATACAACTTGAGTAAACCTGGAAGAAATTACATTATTCAGCAGCACTGCAGCAGGTAGTGCATTTACCATTCATTGGTTTTTATAGTTTCAATTGCTTGTTTGGCAACAATCCCACATTCTTACCATTATGTGTTATCATTCTCAGTTTACTTCATGGTTTCATCTTCCTTTTTCCATTTCTTAAATGTTAGGGTTCATTAGAGTTCCAGAGATCTAAGTCCTTTAACCCTCCAATTCTTCCCACTTTTCCTGAACATTCTCATGCAGTCCCAAGACTTCAGATGTCACCTTTAGATATGTGACTCCAGCCAAGTCCTGTGTTCTGAGTTCTGCCTACACATATTGGCAGGCCTGAAAATTTCCTCTCCTTGGATGGCTCAGGGACACCTGTCACTTCCATTGTTTCTAAGTTTCAATGTATTATCTTCCCCCACATATCTATTCCATCAGCTGCCTTTCTTGGAACCTCTATACATTCTTTTTCACCAATCTGGATTTGGGAATAACTTTTGAGCCTTTCTTTCAGCTAATTACCTAACATGTTCTGAGTTCACTATGTTCTGAATATTTTCTGAACTTGTCTACTTTTTTCACCTTTTTCACTATCACAATCTTAGTTCAGGCACTGGCATCCTTTGCCTAGATTTCAGCAGCAGCCTCCTAAAAGATCTCCTACCAGCAATTTTGCATTCCTTCCACTCCCCACACAGCTCATGTGACATTTGGAGGTGCAAATCTCTTATCTATCATCATACATAATCAGTGTTTCCTCTTTCCCTTTGCAAGAAATTCAAACTCTTAATATCCTGTGCAAGGAATTTTAGGTACTGTTCTGTGCTTATCCCTGTTGCCTCATTTTCACCATTTTCTCTCCAAACCGTCCTCTTTGTACAGAGCATTTAGTTCCTATAAGGCATCAGGCTCTACCTCACATCTGGATCCCTATAATTATTCTTCCGTCTCTGAGAAAAAAGTTTACTCAACTCCCCTGCATTCCCTTCACCAACAAATAACCCTGCTCATCATTAGCTTTCCAACTTAGCCCTGCCTTCTTGACACTCAAGTCCAAGATGACTTTCCCTCCTATATGTATCTGTGACAATGGGAATTCCCATATCTCGTTATTCACTGTGCTTGTATAATGGTTTTTCCTCCTTAGTAGATTCTAAATTCCACTAGTAAAGGGAACACATTTACCTAGTTTATGGTTATATTTATAAAACCTTAGTATACTTTTTAGTACAGAGTAGATTCTAATATATGTGTGTGTAAAATATGAAAGATAATAAGAGCCTTTCTTTTTTCAATAATTTTTTAAAGAAGTTTTAGATTATATAAAGGTTACATAAAAAATATAAGGGATTCCCATATGCCCCACTCCCTCCCCTTCCCACACTTCTCCACATTAATAACATCCCTCATTAGTGTGGTATGTTTGTTACAATTGAAGAACTCATATGGAAGCATTGCTGCTAACCATGGACTACAGTTCACATTAAAATTATACTCTGCCCCGAACAATTTTGTAAGTTATGACAAAATATACAATGGCCTATACTCATCACTGCAATGTCATGCAGGACAATTCCAATTATCAAAAATGCCCCCATATTACACCTATTCTTTTCTCTCCCATTCCTCAGAACTTCTGGTGACCACTACCTTTACATCAACGATAAGAGTTCTTCAATTGCTGGAATAATAAGTCTATAATAGAATAATAATAAGTCTACTTTAATCCATTGTTCATTTCCTAATCTTGAGGACTTTGGGATGGTGATGCCTACTCTGCTTTTAATTGAGAGGGGGCTTAGATCCCATGGGACAGATGGATGGAATTATCTTGCCCCATCCAGTTGCAGAACTCTCTGTTCCTTGGGATGGGCATTGTTCATTATCATATCCTTGTTGTCCTAGGTGAGTCTAATGAACTGGTGAGTAGGTGTTGCAACTCTGCTGAAATTCAAGGCTCAACTTGCACATGGACAGACCAGAGATTTAAGTCTCTGGAACATAAATTTATCAAGTATAGTGCTAATTATAATTACTTGAAATAAACGGGGTAGAAGAGCCAAGTGTAGGCAATGTAAAAATGAGTCTAACTCTGTTACACTGGGGAGTATAAATTCCAAAGTAAGACCCCCTGGCAGGGTGCTGAATCCCTGAGCTCTCTGCCCTGTTTATAGTTTCTGGATATCTCTGGAACCCACAGGAGCCAACTACTTGAGGCATTGTTTATTGTAGCAACCAATGAGATCCTGCTGAGACACGTGTAAGCATAATCTATGAAATGACTTCACAACTCACTTTGAAATCTTTTAGCCATAAAAAATCATTTGTATTCACCATTTCCCCTTTTCATCAAGGTCTTTTTCTAGATGCATTGTTAGTTCATGCTTGCTAGTAATCTCTCAGTGCCAGGGAGGCTCAATCTGGGTGTCATGTCTCACACCAGGTGTGGGGGAAAGTACTTCATTTATATGTTGAGTTTGGCTTAAAGAGAGGCACATTTGAGCAACAAGGAAGCTTTCAAAAGGTAACATTTAGCTAGTATATAATAGTAGGACTAAGTTTCAATTTCACCAAAAAAATGTTCATAAGTACAGCCATCAGTATCAAGGATCTGGCATAATGGTCTATCTTCCTTCACTAGACATTGCCCTTGTACTTGGGGAATTCTTGCTGTCCTATTAGAGAATGTAGAAGAACTCCCCGGGAGGGGAATTCAGTATTCTTTCAGTTATTATGTGGATCTCCACCCACTGAGACAATGTCCCATGAACACTTAAACATATAGATATGTCTTAGAGGCATGCCCAGTTGAACCCTTTCCTACGTATTCCCACATCACTGACATCCTGCACCAGTGATCATCTCCCACCACTCTTGTGACCCTTCTGTGATCCAAAACCTCTCTAAAAATTAAGCCAACAAAATAACCAAATAAAATTAATAAGAAAATGAAATAATTGTTTAAAAATAATCAATAAAATACAAAAAATTAAAACAATTTGAAATAATAAAAAGAAATTTTAGATATCACTCTAAGATCTGTTGTCTTGAATGTACATGTGGTGACATTTTCTTCCATATGTTACCCCAATGTCTTATTTTTTATTTTCTCTACAAAGAAGCATACAGGAAAGTCATGTGGAGAATATAGGTGATTCCCACATACCCAGGGCCCTCCCCCTTTTCCCCTCTCCCTTAATAACATTTTACATGTTGATGGTACATTCGTTTCAATTAATATACAAATATTGAAGCATTGCTACTAACCATGGTCAATGGTTTACATTACGGTTTACATTTTGTATCATACACATTTATAGGTTTTGACAAAATTTGAAGTGGCCTATATCCACTATTGCAAGATCATGCTGAACAATTTTAATGCCCTAAAAATACCCTATTTTCCACCTAAACTGTCCTTCCCCTTGGAAACTATAGTAATCACTCAGGTTCAGTTTTTGAAGAACAAGATTCATAGCTACTTACAATAAAATTGAGGACTTGACATATTGGTCTGTTTTCTTTCATTAGGCACTGCCTATGTTCTAGAGGAATTCTTGTCCCCCTAAATGAGAACATAGTAGGACTCCCCAGGATGGGAGTTTGATATTTTCTTATTATGTGGCTCTCCACCCACTGATATAACATACTATGACAAAATGGACTCATATCTTTTATAGAAACCTTCCCCAGGTGTTGACTATCCCATGTACCCTCCCCCCACATCCAACACCCTGCACCAGTAACACTCCCCTGCCATATTTGCTGAAAGAACATTCCCAAAATTTTAGTTTTAACCACAGACCTGCAAATCCCCAGAGTTGCCTGCTCTTTCCCTGACCCTTCCCCCAGTTCCATGGATAGTCCAACCTAACCCCATCAACCTACTTCCCCTCACAGACCAGCACTGCTGATCTCAATCACATCACAGCACCACTGTCATGCTCAGTCACTGTACAACTATATCCTTCCACTTTTTTATAGATTCTGTGTGGGCATCAAAGAGCCTTTCTTTCATAAGTCATTTTACCTCAAAGGTATATGAGGTCCTCAATATATTGAGCCTAAGGGATTACACAGATTTTTTTTCCTGATTTTCATTCCTGAAGTTTCTTTTTTTTCTCCCTTCTAGTAGTTCTATCATCCTAGCCAGCTAATTCTTACTATAAATTGCTGGGCCACTAGTCTGAAATCATCAGTGACTCCCCATTCTATACTACCTGAGAGTATAAGTATCAATTGCTCTGCTTGTTTGCCAAAGTCCTTTCCATTGCCCCCCTTACCCCTAACATCTAAGGGCATATGTGTTCAAAAATGATCTGTTGCTAAAATGATTTTGAAGAAAAATGATTTTCCAGACCATTCCTGGGTCCATATTCAAGCTATTTTCCACATCCAAATTGTCTACCTTTTGTCTTCTTACTTCCTCAGTTCAAAAGTTCTTCAGGATGAGCTTAATTCCTTTTATCCCATGAAGTTTTTGTTACACTTTCTTCCTCACTGATTTAATGACACACAGACTTCTGCTGCCAAGCCGTTTAAAGAACAGTTTAATTACTCACTCCTTTTGTATATTTACATGCTAAGGTTACTGGCTTCTAGCTCTATCCTTCACAAAGTAGTGTACCTGAACATGAGCATCTTTGCTCTACACAGAAATTCTTTACTTGAATTGAAATTTAGTGTCATTCCCTTGGTTTTACATGTCACTGTGTAAAAATCCAGGCAGGGAAGATTAAAGTTTAAACCATTATGTTTTATCTTATCCAAAACCTCTTATATTAGGGTTCTTTTAATAATTGCCTACTGAAATTTCAGTCTAGAAATTTGGTTTATTACCAAATATCTCAAAATATTCTCACTTATCAAGCAATGAAAGTACATTAAAATGTAATGGAATTCATCTCAATAAAATTTCCAATCTAAAAATGCTTAAAAGGTATTTTCTTTTCTTACAATTTTCCCATCTCTTTTCCCCATTGTAAAAATATTCTTGTCAATACTGAGATAATATATTTTACTATGAGAGAAGAAGGTAAAGATATCCAGTATATTATATTCTTGTTCTAGTTATAAGTTCTGAGATTTAAGGTCAAATCTTGTTATACTTTCCATTTAATTATAGAGTAGAATCTTCATGTTTGTTAATGTAGGTTTCCTGTCTTCTAATATTGATGAGCAACTCAGAAATTTATGTAAGGAATATTTTATAATGGCATGTATTTAAGAGATTTATTGTAATATATGTTTTTCATCTACCTTTCACCAAAATTTGTTGGTGTTTGCTTACTGCTGCTTTCACAGCAAGGGAAATAACAAGTAGAAAAACCTTGAAGAGGAAATGCCCTTGTTGGTGAGTGTTAGTTAGTGAGGTAAACAATAATAGAAGAGGTATAAGTATGAAAAGGAGGCCAGATCTTATAGGGCTTTATAAACTATGGTAAGAACTATGATTACGATGAGAAGCACTTGGAGTGTTTTGAACCAGGGAGTGACATACAGACTTGTATTTTTAAAACGGTCATTCTGATGGCCCTTTTGAGAATAGTCTGAGTGGTGATAGGTAAGGAAACTGAGAGTTAGAAAGCCATTGCTAGAATCTAGGTGAGAAATAATGGAGGCTGGAACCCACATTTTAGAAATCAAGAGGTTGAAAGTTACTGATTGTCCACATCTGTTAACTGTTTAGTCAGTGGAATTTGCTAAAGAATTAGGTAGGTGGGAATAAAAGAGAAAGAAGAGTCAAGGACAACTTGAGATTTTGACTTGAGAACTGGAAAGATGGAGTTTCCATTTACTGATATGGAGAAGACTAAATTGAGCACAGTGGAGATGAGTAAAGATCAAAATTTCATTTTGGATGTGTAGCTAAAAAACCTACTGAAAAACAATAAAGGTATCAATAGGCAGATCTGAAATTTAGAAGTTAAGCTGGACATCATATCCCAAGCATATTTATACTTTTTAAACTTATAGTAAAATTGTATATATTATTGATGGCCATTTATTTTTTCCTCAAAGAAATTGATATTTTAGCTTTAGGTGTGGTTTCCATCTATCAGACCTAATTCATTCATTCATTTATTTATAATTTATTTCTCTCCCCTTCTCTGGCCCCACCCCACACCCAGTTGTCTGCTCTCTGTGTCCATTCGCTGTGCGTTCCTCTATGTCCACCCATATTCTTGTCAGTGGCACCCAGAATCTGTGTATCATTTTTTGTCGCATCATTTTGCTGCATCAGCTCTCTGTGTGTGCATGCTGTTCCTGGGCAGGCTGCACTTTTTTCATGCTGGGTGGCTCTCCTTACGGGGCACACTCCTTGTGCGTGGGGCTCCCCTACATGGGGGACACCCCTCCATGGCAGGGCACTCCTTGCGTGCATCAGCCCTGCGCCTGGGCCTGCTCATCACATGGGTCAGGAGGCCCTGGATTTGAACCTTGGACCTCCCATGTGATAGATAGACGCTCTATCCCTTGGGCCAAATCTGCTTCCTTCAGACCTCATTTAAACTTACTGCCCCATTGCTAACATACTTGTTCCTTTGAATATCACCTTTATAGTAAAGCCACTCACTGACTACTTTGCTTAAAACTGCAACCCCTTTACTGACCCCCATATTACCCTGTCCCTCCCTTCTATCTTTTTCTCCATACCACTTACTTTTGCTATCTGACTTACTAAATATCTATGAATTTCCTCCTGTAAATATATATTTGATGAGGACAAATATTTAATTGCTTTTTCTTCCTAATGATGTATGCCCCATATGGAAAATTTGCCTGATGCATAGTAAATATGCAGTAAACATTTATTGAATGGATTAATGAATGAATAATGATGACACATGTGATTTGGGGATAGAAAACTGTGCAAAATTTGGGGGCATATAAGTTGTTGAAGATGCAGTGTTTGTATCCAACAATAATATTTCTAAAAAAAATAAAATTCTTATCTTTAAATTAGTATTTTATTAAGTAGCTAACCAGATCATAGACACTTGAAAATTTTTTCAAAGAATAAGTCTTAAGGTGATACTTTACCCTTTCTTTGTTTATAGATATTTGTGGTAGACACCTTGCTAAGAAGTGCCACCCCTTTACCCTATAACCTGGATTGTGGTCATTGAAAAAAATCTTATTTCCTTTCATGTTGAAAATTTAACATGTAAAAAATAAGTGCTTTTGAATTAGTCACTGGTGAAATGTGCAATATGCATTCAATTCTTTTCCTATATGTAGACCATGTACATCATGTAATGGTTACAAGTAGTATAAAAAAGGGTCCAATAGTAGATCCCCCCAGGGCCCACTGGATGGAACGTGGGAGAGTGTGGGCTATGATGTGGACCATTGACTATGGGGTGCAGCGATGCCCAGAGATGTACTTACCAGGTGCAATGGATGTGTCATGATGATGGGAGAGAGTGGTGCTGTGGGGGGAGTGGGAGGTGGGGGAGGTGGGGTTGAATGGGACTTCATATTTTTGAATGCAATATTTTTTTTTAAAAAATGAATAAAAAATTTAAAAAAAAGAAAAAAAATAAAATAAAGAAAAAATAAATTGGGGTATTAAAAATGAAAAATAAAAAAAATTTTTAAAAAAAGGGCCCAATAGAATATCTCTTCTTAAATAATCTTCTGATATTCTAAAAATTGCTCTTGTACAGTGGAAGCATAAAATATAAATCTAGGCTTTGAGAAAATATGCATATTTTCTAATCAGTGAATAATTATTAACCTACATAGCCATTCTATTTTCCAAAAATGTGAACAGGCATTTCTTATGCATAAGCTGAACAGACACCAGCCCTATAGTAATTAAGAAAGCCCATATAGATATTAACTGATATAGAACATTAATACCTTAGACATATGAATGAATGAAACTGGGCCTGGGGCAGAACTAGCCCTATATATGCCCAAAGTAATGGTATGCCATTAACCAAAGAATATAATTAATTCAATTATCAGGTCTTGACTTTCTACAAAGTAAAACAGGGCTATATGGTCACTAGATAAAAAAAGAGTAAATATTAATTTTTGTGACCTTGGAGTAAGAAAGGACCTATCTGGTCCTGGATGGTTCTTTGTTGAGTGGATTTTGAATAGTGATTCAATCTCTTTACATTTTATTGGTTTACTGAGATCATTTATTTCTTCTTGAATCAGTGTAGGTACTTTGTGTGTATCTAGGAATTTGTCCATGTCATCTAGGTTTTCTAATTTTTGTCATACATTTGTTCATCATATCCTCTTATAGACCTTTTTATTTCAGTGGAGTAGGTTGCAATGCCCTCCTTTTCATTACTAATTTTAATTATTTGTGTTCTCAAATTTTTTCTTTGTTTAGCTAAAGATATGTCCATTTTTTATTGATCTTTTCTAAGAACCAACTTTTGGGTTTTTTAAAATTCTATTGTTTATTTTACTCTCTGTTGCATTTATCTCTACTCCAATCTTTGTTATTGCTTTCCTTCAGCTAATGCCAGGTTTAGCTTGCTCTTCTTTTTCTAGATCCTACAGTTATGAGGTCAAGTCTCTTATTTGATATCTTTCTTCTTTTTTGATGTAAGCATTTAGAGCTATAATTCCCCTCTCAGCACTGCTGTGACCCATCAGTTTGGGTATGTTGTCTTTTAATTTTCATTTGCCTCAACATATTTCCAGATTTCCCTGTGTTATCATCTTTGACTCATTGGTTGTTTAAGAGTGCATTGTTTAATTTCCACATATTTTGGAGTTCCCATTTCTTCATCTGTTATTGATATCTAGTGTCAGTCTGTTGTGATTGGAGAAGATACATTGTTGTATGGTTTTCATCTTCTTATATTTATTGAAATTTATTTTTTGAAGTAATATATGGTCTATCCTGGAGAATGATCCATGTGCACTAGAGAAGAATGTGCATTCTGCTGCTATTAGGTGAAATGTTCTACATATGTCTGTTAGGACTAGTTGGTTTAGAGTATCGTCCAAGTCTTCCATTTCCTTATTGATCTTCTGTCTAGATGTTCTATCCATTTTTATAAGTGGTGTACTAAAATTTCCTACAATTAATGTAGAACCATTTATTTATCCCTTCAATCTACCAATATTTCCTGCATATATTTTGGAGCTCTGTTGTTAAGTGCATATATGATTATGTTTTTTTTTGTTATGTTTCATTTGTGTTGTTACAGGTATATGATGACCTTCTTTGTCCCTCATAACAGTTTTTGAGTTAGAGTCTATATTCTCTGATATTAGTATAGCTATCCCAGCTCTTTTTGGCCACTACTTGCATGGTGTGGTTCTTTCCATTCTTTCACTTTCAACCTACTTATGTCTTTGAATTTAAGGTGAGTCTGTAAACAACATATGGTTGGATCATGCTTTTTTATCCATTCTGCCAATCTCTGCCTTTTGACTGAAGGATTTAATACATTCATATTTAAAGTAACTACTGATAGTACAATACTTTCTTCTGCCATGTTGCTTACACATACAAATGTGTAAAGTCTTATATTTGTTTTTAAACTTAATTTTTCAGTTAATGTAAACTTAAATTGATTTTATATCATTTTGAGTTACTTCTCACTTCTCTATGAATATATTTTTCATGTATCTATTTTTGTGATTACCATGGGATTAAAACTTAACATCCTTCATCTTTACCAATCATATCTGATACCAATTCATCTTCAGTAACATATACACTATTCTTATACATCTCTATTATCCTATCTTTTATTAGTACTTGTTACCAATATCTTTGTACATTGCATCATCACAACCATAGATTTATCATTACTTTTAAATATTTGTATTTTATAAACTGTTAGAAGGAAAAGTATAGGTACATACCAAAACTACAATACAATAGTACTAGTATTTATAAATAGCCATATGTTTCCCTTAACCAAAGGTCTTTATTTCTTTATGCTGCTTGATGTACTGTCTAGTATCCTTTCCTTTCAGTCTGAAAAACCCCCTTAAGCATTGCTCATG
Organism: Dasypus novemcinctus; assembly: GCF_030445035.2. Classification (NCBI taxonomy): domain Eukaryota; kingdom Metazoa; phylum Chordata; class Mammalia; order Cingulata; family Dasypodidae; genus Dasypus; species Dasypus novemcinctus. The sequence continues at coordinate 75,025,487 of NC_080678.1, read as the reverse complement.
GGGTAGTTCTAGTGGTAACTACATCAGCTTTTGTTTATCAGGGAATGTCTTAATCTCTCCCTCATTTTTAAAGAACCAGATATAAAATTTTTAGTTGACATTTGTCTTCTTTCAGCACTTTAAGTATTTCAACCCACAGCCTTCCTGCCTCCACAGTTTCTGATTGAAAATGTGAAAACACTCTTGTATATAACTTGTTGCTTTTTTCTTGCAGGTTTCTGAACTTTCTCCTTGTCCTTGCATTGGACCATTTGATTACTATTTGTCTGAGCATGATTTTCTTCGTATTTTTCCTGTTTGGAGATTGTTGGGCTTCTTGTTAAATTTGGGAACTTTTCTGCCATTATATCTTTGAGTATTCCTTCTGCCCCCTTCTTTCTTTCTTCTTCTTGTAGCACTCCCATAATGAGTATATTGGTAGGCTTAATGGTGTCTCACAGTTCTCTTAGGCTCAGTTCATTCTTTTCTGTTCTTTTTTCTTTCTGCTCCTCAACTTGTATCATCTCAAATGCCTGGTCTTCAAGATCACTGATCCTTTCTTGCCCCTCCCCCCAATTTGTTTTGAAAGCATCTAGGGAATATTTCATTCCAGTTATCATGTTCTGTTTGGTTCCTATTGAAAATCTCAAAGAGCATCAAGTACTGTTCATTCATTGTTTTCCTCATATCTTCTTGTCATTTCTCCTTTTTCCTTTAGCTGCTTAAGCATATTGAAGATTTTTTTAAAAAGTCTCTATTACGTAAGTCCAAAGTCTGGTCTTCTTCATTGACAGTTTTTGGATTTTTATCTTGTTCCTTTGCAATGGCCATCATTTCCTGTTTCTTTGTCTAGTAGTCATTTTTGCACTCTGTACATTTTAATATTGTAAAGAGGTAGTTTTGGAATTTAGTCCTTGAGCTTTAGGTTCCTTAAGTTCACAATCAACTAGTGATATGGCAAAGATTTTCTTAAATTCTGGGAGCTAATCAAAATAAACAAACCAAAGCAAAACAGATATTTCACTGTCTTTGTAAATTAGCTCTTTGTCTCCTTCATAATCTAGCTCTTCTCTCAAGATCAGCCTGAGGCAAATGTAAAGTGCAGTGTCGTCTCTGTCTTATCTAAGTATGTATGTAACAGTATATCCTGCTTCTTTTTCTGTGCTTGTGGCTTGCTAGAGACCTTACAGGTATTTGAGTGACTGCTCCTCTACTTCCTTTGAAATACTTTTATCTCATCCTGAGTTTTCTCTAGAGTGATTTAATTAATGCAGGCAGTCTTCTGCCCAAGGACATCTCACCTTGTTTGTCACACTGTTCCAGCTGTCTGCAAGAAGTACTTCTGTCCTGAGGACAAACTCTGGGAGTGCAAACCCAAGACAATTTCCATGGAATAGATTGGTACCGGCATAGGTGTGGGCCAGTATGTTCACAGGGCCACTCTGCTTCCTCTGGAACAGGCAAGGATACAGATGAAGCTATAAATATGGATAAGCATAAAATAAAAATAAAAGTAAGGCTCGATGAGTCAGGATTTCGCAGGTAAAGCTCAAGGATATTGAGGGGAATCTTTAGAAAGCTATGTACCATTTCCATTGCAGTTTCAATACAAACAGCTAACAAACAAAATCTAAAGTAATTGGAAACATTTTAAAAGTAAAAGTTTAAATTATAATGGTTTTTGCAAAACTTCTTAAATATGGAATTTCACAGGTCTCTGTTATTTAAAAAAAGTGGAGGGATAAATATATCTTTGCAAATTATTCTATTTTACTAAGGGCATAAACATTCACACACAGATTCTAAACTAAACAAAAAAAAAGTAAGAAATAAAAACTTTATTATTATAAAATACTATCCACTATTGCTACAATTTTATAAAAAATCAAAAAGTAACTTTTAATATCAAAATAATTAGGAAGGATCCAATCTCATCCAATCTCAAAATAAAGGGCATACTTTCCAGAAAGAATGTCTGTTGGGTGATTTTGGTTTACTCTCCAGGGTTATTTGGCAATGTGTGAGGACATTTTAATTACAACAGGGGCCAGGAATGCTGCTAAACATCCTACAATGTACAGGTTAACCCTCTACAACAAAGAATTATCTTGGGGGGTGGAGGAAGATTGACCCAACAAGCATGATGGAGCTCTTTCTTCAGCTGTTGAAGCCGTGTTTTCTTGATTAAGGACTTGCCCAGTTAATGCAGTCCTTTAATTAATTGTTTTCATAGTTTTGAGGAAGGTCTTTAAGAGTCCTCTATGACCTATGCCCCAGGAAGGTTGGAACAATGGTCACCCTCATAGCCAGCCCCAGGGATCTGAAATATCTGATCAACAGTGATTAGTGAGCAGACCACACATCCCTGTACATTGGAGGCCTAGGTCTTATGTCCCAACTTGGCACCAGCAAACTGAGCCAGGTGCCTGAGGTCCAGTCCCCACTGCCGCCTGCTATGAGACTGGGGGAAAGGGGGATAGTAGCTGTTACAGAGAGGATGAGACTCACTGGCTTTTTTTTTTTTTAATATTTATTTATTTATTTATTTCTCTCCCCTTCTCTCCCCTTCCCCCCTCAACCCGGTTGTCTGTTCTCTGTGTCTATTTGCTAAGTCTTCTTTGTCCGCTTCTGTTGTCAGCGGCACGGGAATCTGTGTTTCTTTTTTTTGCGTCATTTGTTGTGTCAGTTCTCCATGTGTTAGGCACCATTCCTGGGCAGGCTGCAGTTTCTTTCCTGCTGGGCAGCTCTCCTTATGGGGTACACTCCTTGCGCGTGGGGCTCCCCTACAGGGGGAACACCCCTATATAGCAGGGCACTCCTTGCATGCATCAGCACTGGATATGGGTCAGCTCTACATGGGTCAATGAGGCCTGGAGTTTGAACCCAGACCTCCCATGTGGTAGACGGACGCCCTAACCACTGGGCCAAGTCCGCTGCCAAGACTCACTGGCTTTAATCACAAAAAAAAGCCTAGTCCTTTTGCTCTTCCCTGTATGTTGCAAGTGTTCCACTAGACTCTGGAGTTTCAAAATATTTGATTCAGACAGTTACTGACAAATTAATGACTGTTTTGGTGAAAGGATTCCTTGAGCTTCTTGCTCTGATATCTTCCCACAATTCTCTCAATCCTATTTTATAAAAATAATATGAATAGTCACACATATGTATGTAGCCTGCAAGAATGGTCACTGAAATATCACTGTAAAAATTTTGGTGTGAAAAACAATATTTTGTAAATACACAAGGACTGTACATGAAAGTAGAGAGAGAAAAAGAAGTCCAACTCATGAACTATTGTGGTTAATAATTGAGAAAATGTGGCATTGGTGTGGAAAAAGTGGCCACGGTGGCTGTTGGGTGCAGGGAATGGGAGGAAGAGATGAGATGTGGAGGCATTTTCGGGACTTGGAGTTGTCCTGGGTGGTGCTCCAGGGACAATTGCCGGACATTGTATGTCCTCCCATGGCCCACTGGATGGAACGTGGGAGAGTGTGGGCTATGGTATGCCACAGGGGGCAGTGATGACCAGAGATGTACTCACCAGATGCAATGGATGTGTCATGATGATGGGGGACAGTGTTACTGTGGGGGGAGTGGTGGGGTGGGGGTGGTGGGGGTGAATGGGGACCTCATATTTTTTGAATGTAAAATTTTTAAAAAATGAATAAATTGAGTAGAATTTGGAAAAAATAAAATAAAATGGATCTAAAATTTAAAAAAAAGAAGTCCAACATAGTATGTACAGTTTATGCATAATTTTATGGACCACATGGTCCAAAGAAGTTTAAGGAAAAAATTAACTGCCTAAAATTTTACTATGTAGAGAAAAGCGTTATGATAAATTCATTTTTTCCCTAATGTCTAAAGTGTAACATCAATATAAAATACATACACTGACCCTGAATAATGTAACATGCGTGATTAAAGCCTGGTATGACAAGAGATTTACATTTTCTTTCTTTTGGTGTAGTCTACTAATTCTGTAATCAAACTGCCTAATAGTCATTTTACTTCCAAATAATGAATAGCTCTACATCCTGATTGACTCTAATGTTTTAAAGTTCAGATACAAACTAATAAGCAAATGGGAAGGTGTCAACATGGTTGAACAGCAAAAGAAGTTTTGGGGACCAATTTTTGACAGCTTGGTCCTAATTGCATTGTTAAAGTTCACAATTGCAGTTTTATTGCTAAGTATTATTGTTAAGAAATCATGAAAGCAAAAGAAAAGTTAAAAGTCAGACAGGCATGCCAGACATCACTGGCTCCACAATCTGATCAACACATCAGGGTCACTCTGAACCAAGTTATTCACTGGCCATTTGCCATAATGCCAACATAAGACAGGGTTTTCCAACCTCAATAATACTGACATTTTGGACCAGCAAATTCTTTGTTGTATGGGGTTGACATGTACATTGTAGGATGTTTAGTAGCATCCCTGATCTGAATGAGTACCAGTAGCCCCTCAGGTCCAATTGTGACAAAAATGTCAGCACATATTTCCAAATAACCCTAGAGAGTGATGCAAAATCATACAGACATTCTGTGTGATATTCTTTCTGGAAAGCATGCCCTTTATTCTGATATTGAATGAGATTGTTTCATTCCTAATTATTTTGATGTTAAAAGTTAATTTTTAAAAAATAAAATTGTGGGAAACGGACTTTGGCCCAGTGGTTAGGGCGTCCATCTACCACATGGGAGGTCCGCGGTGCAAACCCCAGGCCTCCTTGACCCGTGTGGAGCTGGCCCATGCGCAGTGTGCTGATGCGCGCAAGGAGTGCCGCCCCACCCAGGGGTGTCCCCCGCGTAGGGGAGCCCCACGCGCAAGGAGTGCACCGCGCAAGGAGTGCACCTTGTAAGGAGAGCCGCCCAGCGTGAAACAAAGTGCAGCCTGCCCAGGAATGGCGCCGCCCACACTTCCCGTGCCGCTGACGACAACAGAAGCGGACAAAGAAACAAGACGCAGCAAAAAGACACAGAAAACAGACAACCGGGGGAGGGGAGGGGAATTAAATAAATAAAAATAAATCTTAAAAAAATAAATAAATAAATAAATAAAATTTAACAATAGTAGTATTTTGTAGTAAAGTTTTTCTTATTCTTTTTTATCTTAGAATTTGTGTGTGAATGTTTTATGCCCTCAGTAAAATAGAATAAATTGCAAAGATATGTTTATCCCTCCACTTTGTGTGTGTGTGTGTGTGTGTGTGTATAACACAGGCCTGTGAAATTCTGTATTTGATAAGTATGGCAGTTTGAGATTATTTATGAACCCCCAAAAAGATAAGGATTGTGTTTGTAAACTGGTCTGTTCCTCTGGATGTAATACCCTTTGGCTGTATTAAATTCAAAGGTTTTAAGTTTACTTGATTAAATCAATTTGGTTTGGCTAAGTCAGTAGGACATGACTCAGGATTGGTCCACAAACCCTTGATGGGCTGATATAAAGGGACATTCAATCAAGAAGACATAACAGAAGAGAAGAGAACTTGCTTATTTCCATCCTGCCATGTGACAGAAAGGAGAGGGCTCAAACAGCTAAAGCCCTGGGAAGAGAGATGAGCCCTAGGCCATCCTACAGCTGAGACTAGAAGAAGCTGAGATCATGGAGGCTTAAGGGGAAGAAGGCCTAAGAGACCAGGAAGAGACTGCCTGCCATCTTGCTTCAACAGGTGGCAACAGACCATGGTAAGAAAGTACCTCTTATGGTACCTTGAGTTGGACACTTTAGGGCCTTATAATTATAAGCTTTCACCCCAAATAAATACTCTTTATTAGAGCCCTCAGATTTCTGGTACTTTGCACCAGTACCTCTTTGGCTGACTAATATAAGAAGCTTTGGCAAAAACCATCCTAAGTCCATCTTTTACTTTAAAATGTTTCTAATTACTTTAGACTTTGCTTGTTAGCTGTTTATATTAAATTTGCAGTGGAAATGGCTTTTCAAAGTTTCCTCCAAATATCCCTGAGCTTTACCTGTGAAAGCCTAACTCATTGAGACCTTAATTTTATTTTAATTTTGTGCTTATTCATAGGCACAGTTTTCTGTGCATCAGGCTCCAATACTCAGTTAGGCTCGAATATCAGTTGCTGCCTCCTGAGTAGGTTTCATTTCCAGTGTTTGAATGGGATTTGACTTTTAGAAAAAACCTTTCCTGCTACTAAGTGTCTTTCAAATCCAGCTGTTTGCTTCTTCAAATTCACATTCAAAAGACATGAAGAATTACTTTTTGTTTATTTAATTTTGATGTAGGTTCTGCCCATATGGATTTAGTTTATGCAAATTTATAGCATGGTTAGGTACTACTGATGCTGGATAGGTATTACTATTAACTTTGTGCTGTCAAGGTTGCAACAGTAAGGAAGTGTTTTACACATTTTGAATCTCAGATACTAAATATTGTGGCAGGTTATAACACAAATACCCATATAAAATTTTTTAATGAACAGCATGAAGAAAGAAAATGAATTAAAAGTATTACAAAAACAGGAGAGAGTTCTTTAATTGAGATCTGGTAATGTAATACAGGGAGAAGCAGATTTCAGAATCTCAAGCATATCAAATCTTGTGATATTTGTTTGGAAACTTAACAATAGAATAGGCCATGTAGTTATAAGCATAAATACAAGAATGTATTGTAATCATGGCTGAAACAAGTAGTTTAGGGCAATTAATGCTAGTTGGAGGACAACTAGAGGATAATAGAGGGAATGTGTAACAATGATTTTGGCAGTAAATGACTCCGGTTAATGATATAAATACAGGATCTTTCTTCTACTACAAGGTGTTAAGAATGCAGTGACACATGGGAAAATATAACTAATTTGTAGACTATAGTTAGCAACAATATTGTAATGTTTTTGTAGCAAAAGCAAAGTTGGTACTATATTAGCATTAAAGATAAAAAAATGTGGGGTTTATTTTTATGAGATATGAATATGATTAAGCATCTTTTTTCATTAGTTAAATGACCTAGTCACCTTATTAATCAGTATTTATCTGTGTATCTTTCCGAACACTAGAGGAACAATTAAGTTAATAGTTAGAACTAATTGAAATAAAAGTACCTAGTCAGAACTTTTTAGGAGTGATATACCCATAACTTGTTGAGCTGCCTTTTTCTGTTTTTGTTGTTGTTTTTAATTAGAAATATTTTTTTAAATGAGGAGCTATCTGTTATTAAGATGTAAACTTAGATTTTTTTTCAAAAATATGTTCAAATTATCAGAATAGCAAACCAACATTGAGACTCTTTGGGGACACAGCCATATTCTCTTTATTTTTTTTTTTCTTGATCATAAAAGGAAAAAATCACACAAGAAACTGCAAACAATAATGTTATGCTATAAATAAGGAAAAATTATCCAAAATACTAAACCACTAACTCATTATGCAGACAAGCTATAATCTACTCCAGGTGCGCTTGAACTGCCCTTTGAGAATTGCAATGGTCCAAGTGATTAGATGATAACTGGTTAAATTATACCATCAGATACCAATTCTTCATTTCCTACAAGGAAAACTCATATTGGGATTAAAATCACTTGCCCAAAGTAGATCAGCAAGGTAATGAGAGAGCCGCCTCATTGCTTTCTGTCTTTAATCTCTTCCTATCCAATCCATCTAGTCTGCTGCCCCTTTCTCATTTTTCTTCCCCAATGATTTAATTATCTCTAACATAATCATTTAAAATAGGATCTTGAATAAAAATACCACCTTGCTGTTTTTAAATGAACATATCTTTTCATTTCATTCTTGCTTGGAAACCTTTTAAGGTTTTTCTTTTCTCTTTTCTTTTCTTTTTTCCCTTTGAAATACTACAAGTCTCAACTTTGCACTGTAACAGAGAGGGATGAGTTTGAAGGGATTCTTTCCCCATTTCTTCTACCTTGGTCCTTCAGATATTGCCTCACATTGTAAATTTTCATGAGCAGTACATGGAGAGCATTATCATGTTTTGCTGGAAAATTTGATAATTCCTTTCTTGTCAGAAGAATTCAGAAATCCTTGGCCTCTGGGGTGCCAATTCCTAATTACTATCCCAGTGTTCACCTGTACTCTGAGAACCCAAAGCATTTTGGTTGAATGATTACACAGCACCTTAAATAAGTAAGCACATGAGTAAATAAATGTATATTCAATAACATATATGCAGACATACATAAGTACATGCATTCATAAATTGGTAGTTAAGAGGATAGATATGTAATGCCGAAACATCCTATTGAAATTTGCATCTTATAAATTGGCCCTAGCAGATTTATTTTTTAATTATAGGCCCTCACCTCTGAGAAAACAATTCATCATTAACTTGTAGTTTTATAAAATGGGTCTTTAAGAATGCTTAGAAAAAATAGAAATATGCAATGTTTGAACAAGTAAAACAGCAACACCTCAAAGAGAATTATTTTACTAAAAGTAGTGTCCTCTAAAAATATGAAAAATTCTATTAAGTAGAATGTTTATTCTATAGTCAAATATATTGATTTTTAAAAAACATGTATAATTTTTATAAGTAATCTAGAATTTTAGAAATTGTCTTCAGTTTCTGGTAAATTTCAAAGCATTACAGACTGCTTGAGGATCCAAGACTAATACCACAGCAATGGCCTTGGTGGCCAGTAAATGGTTTTCACAGCTAGAATGGAAAAACCAACTAGACCTTAGATACCTCTTTACCAGGACTCTATTACTCTGCAACTATCTGACTTTTTTAATCCCTAAAATGTTTTCAAATATTTTTAAATATAGTCCAGCCACATGTTAGCTAGCCATAGATAGTTAAGAGAAATTTCACTTGTTTACACAAGCCAGAGGTTAGATAGGAAGCATATAGAAGCCCTCTGGCTACCAACCAAAACCAAGGAGGTAGTTGTAGTGGTAACTGGGAAAAACTAAGCAAGGGGAAATGAAGGTAGGGAAAAGTGGCATAGACTACTTGGTCTAGTTGCCTCATTCTGTGGTGTTCTTTTAAGTGGAAACAACCTAAATACATTTTATTTTCATTATGGCATCAGCCCCCATTTAATCATCCCAACTGGTAGGTTACTTGTCATTTAAATGATGGTATTCTAGTATTAAGATGCGGCAAATGCTTCTTTAAGAATTGATGTTGTTATCTAAAATTAGGAGACATTTTACCAGCTTCTCAATTTATAAGCAAACATTGGGATTTGCTTTGGTGGATTTTATGATTTCTGGTTTACTAATGGCCTTATTAATTTTTTACTCTCTCACTAAAAGTTTTCTAGCAAGGAGGATAAAAGATATTTTAATAGTTTCAGACAATTTCTTATGGAAAGGACTCCCTTTTTTCTGGAAAATATGCTGCACAGTGTTGGAAGATGAGTCTCTGTTGGGTGGAAAGATATGATGACAGTTAAAGAGTTTTCTTAGGAAATATGCAGTATTTTATTATAGAAAACATGGGAGAGACAGAAAAGATCATGAGGGGGCTAGGTGAGAATATGAGAGGCTGGTGGCTTAAGAGAAAGGCAGCCACTAAGAAATAAATTGTATTATGTTTCTTGAACTACTTTTGCATTGGTTTGACTTTTGATTTTGAAATCACTTTAGAATTATAGAAAGTCGCAATAATGGTAGAGTTCCCATATACCTTTTACTCAGCTTTCTCTAATGTTAGCCTATTGCATAAACTGGGTCCATTCAATAAAACTAAGAAATGATAACTGATGTGATACTGCTGATTAAACTTCAAGTTTCATCAGTTTTTCCTTTTTCTGTTCTAGAACCATGACTAATTATCCATATACCCATACTATCATGACTTCTCATGATTGCTAACTTTCTCCACTGTAAGACTACTGTTATGTTTTTCTTTTTAATTAATAAATATTTTGAGGGAAGCGCTTTGAGGCTATTCACACCTGATTTCCTCTAAAATTTTCACCTATTAATTTTAATAGTCATTAGTGGATGTTGCCACAATAGTTATTCCAGTGGTGTTTGCCTTATTCCTTCATGTTTGTTAATTGGAATTACAGCATTTATTTATACAATTATTTTTTTCTATCATCATGAACTCATGGATATTTATTTTATTCTATAGATTTTAACCCAATACTATTGCTATTTATTTCACTGATTGAATTGCCCAACATTTGGTACTGGAAACTTTTTCACATTGGCTCCTGTTTTCTTTTAACATCCTACCCTCTAATTTTTGAATAATTCCTTTTTTTCCCAACTCTTCTAATGGAATTTTCCTTTCTAGTGCCTGGTGGCATCTGCCCAAGGCACATATACCCATTTCTTACAGCAGACACTTCTTTCTCCCTAGACCTCATGTCAATTAGTTAACTTGTGACCACAGATGGATTAAAAAAGAGTTATGAACTTGTAAAAATCTGACTTTCGTTGTTACTGTTGTTCTAAAGATAGATGACATTTACCCCAGTTCTCTATAACCAATGTAAGAACTAAACATTGGAATTTTAAAGTATTTCCATTTCTGTTTGTAACATTTTCATAATTGTCTCTCAACACATTCCACAATTTCATCATCACACAAATGCCATCTATGGATGATTTTGAAGATTTCAAAAATATTGAGTCACAACAATGAAAGGTAGTATCAAGTGAAAGTAACAAATCTGTGAGGAGTGGGAGCAGAAATGTGGAGCAAAAAGTGGACTTTGGGGATATAAGTCTTCAGAAATGTGTAGAGATCTTAGGAAGGGCATTTGTAATTCCTGCAAAATAATTGATAGGGAGCTTGACTCAATTGTATTTAAACTGAAAATATGGAAACTTTAGCTAGTATATGGATCTTAGATCACAATTGGACAGAAACGTGAAAGAATACCCAATGTTGTAGTCATGGAGAAATAGTATTTTGTGGAATTTCCAAATTGATATGAAAGTATATTTTCTTTTACTTTTAAAACCTTAGAAAGTGGTAAACATGTTATATATAATACAAAAATATAACTTTTTACTTTTCCTGGGCCACTACATATCTATATTCAAATGATAATAATATAATAAGAATAGACTTCTCATTGTCTTTACCATGTACATGTGAGTACAGATAATATAATTGATTTTAAACAAAAGAAACCATGATTAGCAAGGTTATATGGATCATTAGTCATGGTTCTATAGTAAATAAGAATAATATAGGCAAATATGTAAACATATGTGGACAAGCAAGTATAATTAATATTTGTAATTCAGTACCATATTTCTCAAATTTTAATTTTATCATGAAAATTGTCATAAAAATAGAATGAAATTTTTCAGAATCTTATAAAATCTAGGTAGAGAAATCTGTTAATTATAATTATAATCAGTTATACATTTAATACATGTGTACATTTAATAAAATTGTGTTAAGAAGTTAAAGTTAGGCAGAAATTATGCAAAGGAAAAGTATAGACATAGAAGACATTCTCAGGTTGTAACTCTCATAGTGGTCCATTATTCATGTACATTATCAGGATCTTATGTTTTACAAAATATTTTAGTTAAAAGCCTGAACATTAAATATGAGATCTTCAAACATATATGGAAACCATATTTAGTAAAACACTGACTTCCTAGAACATTTATATAGAGAGCAAATTATTTGGGGTTATGATGTTTTCTTTATTAAGACATAGACTCCTTTTGTCACCAAATTGTACATTTTTAAACTTAAAATAATTTACTGGAGCCAGCTTTTAAATTGTATCTGGTATATCTTTACCTTATCAAAGTGATCTAAATATAACTTTATCCTTTCTGCACAGGGAGGTCACAAACTCTTTAGGGCAGGAATGGTGACATATGACTCTAGGATAAAGTAGACATTCAGTAGTTACTGGGTGATGATGTTGCAGATAACTCTTTGTCAGTATTATGACCAAACACCATTGTACTATGCTGTAATACAATGATAGGATGAAGATGTCCTAATGTGAGCTTGAAAGCTTGTTCATTAATTTAATGGCCCCCCATTATCTAAATTCACAGTCTCTTCTGTGATAGATTTCTTTCTCTTGTGATCAGACCAGCAGAACTTCTGGAGACTTCTAATTTACTGTTCAATGGGGAATGGAATTCAGGTAACCTAACTCACTTAAATTATGTGCAAAGTAAAAGTAAATAGGTTCTGAGTCACATACTAAAGACATTCATATGAATAAGATGAATGGGGTCCTGGAGTTTGTTTGAGTTGCTCACAGTCATTATAATATTAATTTTTTTAAGTTTTGAATTGTTTTATACAGCTTAGTTAAAAATATGAGGAGTTTCTAGATTGTGAAACTTGCTAGAATAAAAACAACAAAAGCATCTCAATATCCGGGAATGATCATCCAAAGAAATCACAGTGTAACTGAGTTGAATTTAGTCTAAATCCTTAAAGTATTTAGATTTTAAAAATTAAATATATGGGACTATTTAGATATAGCTTAGCTATGCTTCATTTTTCAATGGCCATTTCGGTTGACTATTCAATATGAGTAAATAATGTGCATTCATGTTCTAAAATACATAACGTCATCTTCAGCTTTTAAAGATTTAAACATAGTATCTGAAGAAAGGCTATTATTCCATTTGGTGTTCTTGGATTGTCAGAATTCATCTAGACTATTGCTCTTAACTTTGGAAGTCATTTTATAAAAGGGTTAACAACACTTGAGGCACTACCGTAGAGAGATCCTGATGCTGAGCATCTGGATGATACGTCTTTGGAAGAAATATCTGACATCAGTAGTATTTCATAGAAGAAATAAGTGAAGAAACAAAAGATTGAGAAGAGTATTGTTATTAACATCTGATTATTATTTTTAAGTAGCTGAAGGTTATCTTATGGAAAACATTAAAAACACACCTTTCAGTTTTAGAGTGCAGAATATGGACCAACATATAAACAGATAATATAAAGAATTTTCTAATAAAAAGCTCTTTCCAAAAATATGGTGGAGTGCCTCAAAATGTAATGTGTGCCCATTAATGAAAACCAACAGTAAGGGATCATAGGGGAGAAGGGATGACAATTCAAGTAGAATCTCATAAGATACATGTATCTGATCAGGTCATTAGGGACCCAGCTCTAGCTGGGCTTCACTTTTTTTAAAAATCAATTTTATTGATGCATATTAATAAAGCATACAATTTGTCCAAATTGTACAGTCAATGGTATTTCCTATATCACATAGTTGTGCATTCATCACTTCAATCATTATTAGAGCATTTTCATTATTTCAATAAAAATAATTTAAAAAATGGACAAAGAAACAAGGAAATTACTCACCTCAATCTTTCTATGCTTCCCCCACTATGCATAGCTACTGTTTCTGGCTATTTAATTTAAAGCATATAATCAATGGCTTTTGGTATAATCACAATGTTATATATTCATCATCTTAAAAATTCTAGAACAATTTCATTACTTCAAAAAGAAAGAGTCCAAACCCTTTGTCATTCCTTCCTCAGACTTACATAACAACTAATCTTTCATCTTATGAATTCATTTATATTTACAATTTATATAAATGTAATCATACAATGTAGTACTTTGTATCTAGTATCTTTCACTTAGTGTAATTTTTTTTTGCCTGATATTAATATTATGTAGTATTAACTTACATTTGTTCAGCTTCAAGGAAAAATGGTCTTATATATGTAATTCTACCCATATTCATATTTCACATAATATATTTAGTTCATAATAGGGGAATCATACAGTATTTTTCCTTTTGTGTCTGGCTTGCTTCACTCAACATAATGTCCTCCAGGTTCCTTCATGTTGTCATATGCTTCACAACCTCATTTCTTCTTACTACTGCATGATATTCTGTCATGTGTATACTTCACAATTTGTTTATCCATTCACCAGTTGATGGACACCTAGGCTGTTTCCACCTTTTGGCTATCATGAATAATGCTGCAATGAACATCGGTGTGCAGATATCTACTTGTGTCACTGTTCTCAGTTCCTTTGGGTATATACCTAACAATGGTATTGCAAGGTCCCATGCAAGTCTGTATTCAACTTCCTTAAGCAACTGCCAAACTGTCCTCCACTGTGGCTGTATCATTCTACATTCCCATCAACAGTGTTATTCACTCCTATCTCTCCATACCCTCTCCAACATTTACAATTTTCTGACTTTTTTATAGTGGCCAGTCTAATAGGTGTGAATGATATTTCATTGTAGTTTTCATTTACATTTCCCTAATTGCTAGTGATGTTCAACATTTTTTTCATGTGTTTCTTCACCATTTGTATTTCTAATTTGGACAGTTGTATTTAAAAGTCTTTTGCACATTTTTTAATGGGATAATTTTTCTTTTTATTGTTGAGTTGTTTGATATCTTTATATATCATGGATATTAAACCCTTATCAGATATATGATAGCCAAATATTTTCTACCATTGAGTCAGCTGCTTTTTCACCCTTTTGACAAAGTCCATTGAAGTGCAAAAGTATTTAATTTTGAAGAGGTCCCATTTATTTTTTCTTTTGCTGCTTGTTCTTTGGGTATAAGGTTTAAGAAACTACCATCTACCACAAGATCTTGAAGATGTTTCACTACATATTCTTCTAGGAGATTTATGGTTGTTGTTTTTATATTTAAGTCCTTGATCCATTTTGAGTTAATTTTTCTTTTTTTAAGATTTATTTCTCTTCCCTTCTTCCTCCTCCCCTCCATTGTCTGCTCTCTGTGTCCGTTCACTGTGTGTTCTTCTGTGACCACTTCTATCCTTATCAGAGACACTGGGAATCTGTGTTTCTTTATGTTGTGTCATCTTGTTGTGTCAGCTGTGTGTGTGTGGCGCCATTCTTGGGCAGGTTGCACTTTCTTTTGCGCTGGGCGGCTCTCCTTATGGGGTGCACTCCTTGCACGTGGGCTCCCTTATGCAGGGGACACCCCTGAGTGGCACAGCATCCCTTGTGTACATCAGCACTGTGCATGGGCCAGCTCCACATGGGTCAAGGAGACCCGGGGTTTGAACCACAGACCTCCCATGCAGTAGGTAGATTCCTTATCTGTTGGGCCAAGTCTGCCTCCCTTGAGTTAATTTTTGTGTAAGGTATGAGGTAGGTATTCTCTTTATTTCTTTTGAATGTAGCTATGCAGTTCTCCCAGTACCATTGGTTGAATAGACTGTTCAGACCCAGCTGGGTAGGCCTAACAGCCTTGTCAAAAATCGCTTGCCTATAGATGTGAGTGTCAATTTCTGAGTTACTGACTCAATTCCTTTGGTCAGTCTGGCTGTTCTTATGCCAGTACCATACTGTTTTTATCACTATAGCTAAGTAATATGCTTTAAAGTCAGGAAGTAGGAGTCCTTCAGCTTCATTCTTCTTTGAAGAAATTTTTTGCTATTTGGGGTCCCTTACCCTTCCAAATAAATTTGAGAATTGGCTTTTTGATTTCTGCAAAAAAAGTTTTTGGGATTTTTACTGGGATTGCATTGAATCTATAAATTAGTTTTGGTAGAATTGGCATCTTAATGATTCAAACTTCCGATCCATGAACATGGAATATCCTTCTTTATTTAAGTCTTCTTCAGTTTCTTTTAGCAGTGTTTTATAGTTTTCTGAATACAGGTCCATTATGTCCTTGGTTAGGTTTGTTCCTAAATAAATAGAATTTTTTTTTCTCATTTCCTCCTCATATTGCCCATCAGTAGTATATAGACATGCTATTGATATTTGCTTATTGACCTTCTATCCCACCATTTTGCTGAACTCATTTATTCTAATAGCTTTGTTGTGGATTTTTCAGGATTTTCTAGACACAGGATCATGTCAACAGTGAATAGTGAAAGTTATATTTCTTCCTTCCTATTTGGTTGCCTTTATTTTTTGTCTAGCCTAATTGCTCTAGATAGAACTTCTAGCACAATATTCAATAATAATGGAGATAGTGGGCATCCTTGTCTTGTTCCTGATCTCAGCAGGAAAGCTCTCAGTCTTTCACCATTGAGTACAATGCTATCTGTAGGTTTTTCACATATGTACTTTACTATATTGAGAAAGCTTCCTTCTATTTCTATCTTTTGGTGTGCTTTTATCAAGAAAGGGTGCTGTATTTTCTCAAATGCCTTTTCCTAATCAATCGAGAGGACCATGTGATATTTCTTCTTCAATTTATCAATGTAGTTTATTAAGCTCCACCTTTGCATACCTAGGCTAAAACGCACTTGATTGTGGTGTATAATTCTGTTAATGTGATTTTGGATTCTGTTTGCAAGGATGCTTTTGAGGATTTTTACATCTATATTCATTAGAGACATTGGTTTGTAATATTCTTTTTTTATAGTATCTTTATCTGATTTTGGCATTAGGGTGAAGTTGGCTTCATAAGATGAGTTTGGGAGCATTCTTTCCTGTTCAATTTTTTGCAAGAACTTGAGGAAGATTGGTATTAGTTCTTCTTTGAATGATTGGTAGAATTCATCTGTGAAGTCGTCTGGTCCTGGGCTTTTCATCTTTGAGAGGTTTTTGTAGACTGTTTCAATCTCTTCATTTGTGATTGGGTTGTTGAGGATATCTATTTCTTTTAAAGTCAGTGTAGGTGGTTCATGTGTTTCCAGGAATTCTTCCACCTCATCTACATTTTATAGGTTTTTGGAATAGAGTTGTTTATGGTATCCTTTCATGATCTCTCTTATTTCTGTGAAACCAGTGATAATACTTTCTTATCATCTCTGATTTTATTTATTTGTGTTTTCTCTTTCTTTTTTGTCAGTCTAGCTAACGGTTTGTTGATTTTCTCTTAAAACTAACTTTTGGTTTTGTTGATTCTATTTTTATTGTTATTGTTGTTGTTGTTCTCAAGTTCATTGATTTCTGCTCTAATCTTTATTATTTCTTTCCTTTGGCTTGGTTTGGGATTAGTTTGCTGTTCTTTTTCTAGTTCTTCCTGGTATGACGTTAGATTGTCTATTTTAGCTTTTCTTTTTTAATGTAAGCATTGAGGTCTATACATTCCCCTCTCAGCACTGCCTTTGAGGGGTTCCATAGGTTTTGATATGTTGTGTTCTCATTTGCATTCATCTCAAGATATTTGCTGAATTCTCTTCCAATTCTTTCTTTACCCTCTGATTGTTTAGGAGTGTGTTGTCTAATTTTCATGTATTTATCTATTTTCCCTTTATCTGTCTATTATTGATTTCCAGTTTCATTCCATTATGATCAGAGAAAGTGTTATATTTTCAATCTTTTTAAATTTGAGACTTGTCTCCAATTGTTATTGTAGAGATATCTATTTCTCCCTTCAACTTTGCCAGTGTGTGCCTCATGTAACTTGGGATACTGATGTTAGGTGCCTAAATAGTTAGAATAGTTATTTCTTTTTGTTGAATTACCCCTTTTATTAATATATAATGACCTTCTTCATCCCTTCTAATAGTTTTGCATTTAAAATCTATTTTTTTCTGATATTAGCATTGCTACTCCAGCTCTTTTTTGATTACTATTTGCATGGAGTGTCTTTTTTCCAACCTTTCCCTTTTAGCCTGGTTCTGTACTTATGTTTGAGGTGAGTCTCTTGTAGAAAACATGGGTTGTCTAACCATGACAACATAATAAATGTGACAACATGGGTCATATTTTTAAATCTATTCTATTAGTCTCTGTCTTTTGATTGGGGAGTTCAAGCCATTAGCATTCAATATTATAATTGTAAAGACATTAATTATTTCATCCATTTTGATCTTTGACTTTCAGTTATTGTATCATACTATCGTCTATTTTTTTTAAAACCCTTTCTAATATTCTTCATTCCCACACTTTCTCCAAGTCGCTCACCTTTGTTTTTTCTTTTCAGAGTGCAGCACTCCCTTTATTATCTCTTGTAGTTCTGGTCTTTTGGTAAATATTCTATTAGTTTTTGTTTGTCTGTAAAGACTTTGAATTCACCCTCATTTTCGAAGGACAGTTTTGCTGGATACTGAATTCTTGGCTGGCAGTTTTTCCTCTTTCAATACCTTAATTACATAATACTGCACTCTTCTGTCTTCCATGGTTTTTGATGAGAGGTCAGCACTTAATCTTATTGAGTTTGTAATGCTTTGCTTTTCTCTTGCTCCTTTCAAAATCTTCTCTTTATCTCTGATATTTGTCATTCTGAATAGTAAGTGTCTTGGGGTAGGTTTATCTGTGTTTATTTTGTTTGGGGAGTAGTGTCCTTCTTGAACATTGATATTTATGTCTTTCATAAGGGTAGGGAAGTTTTTGGTCATTATTTTCTCAAATATTGTTTCTGCCCCCTTTCCATTCTCTTCTCCTTCTGGGACACCACTAATATATGTTTTAGTGTTTTGTGTTGTCATTCAATTCCCTGAGACTCTGTTCCATTTTTTCCATTCTCTTCTCCTGTCTGTCCCAGTTCAGATGTTCTATCTTCAAAATCACTAATTCTGTCTTCAAGCACTTCAAATCTGCTCTTACATGCCCCTAATGTATTTTTTATTTCTTCCATCATGTCTTTAATTCCCATAAGGTCAGTTACTTTTCTTTGCAGACTTTCAAATTGTTCTTTATATTCACCCAGTATCTTCTTCATATCCTTTTTCTCTTTAGTCAAATTTTCTTTCAGTTCTTTAAAATGATTTCTGAGGTTTTTGTGAAAATCATTGATTGTCTCAAATCCTGAATCTCTTCAAGATTTGGTGTTTCCTTTGGCTGGGCCATCTCTTCCTGTCTCCTAGTATGGCTCATTTTTTTTGCTGACATCTAGAGTATATTCTTTACTGTATGATAGTCTATTTTGGAAGCCAGCTTATAATCACCCACCTGTTTTTGTGAAGAAAGAATCTGAAAAAAGCAATAAAGTAGTGGTCTTAACCTTAAGACTAAAATATACCTTGCAAGAACATATATGGCTACTATGCTAGGGCTACATCTGTCAAACAGATTGGGATGTTTCTGTCATTTTTGGATATGAGGAGCCTCCTTCCCCCAGCACCATTCTTTTGAAATTCCTAGCAGATCAATACCTTTGAGTTAAGAACCTTTCTTTTCAGAAAAAGACTTTTGTTGCAGTCACATTTATTTAAATTTTAATCTCTAGGGTATATGCTAAGCATCTTGAATGAAATTTTTTCCTATGCATCTTCAGCCACATTCATTTGAGGTTTATTTTTATTGGTTTTGAGCCTTATCCATTATGTTTTTATTTTTACTGGTTCAATTTGTATAGACTACTTCATATCTCAGACTCAGAAAAACAAGCTTTGATTCCTCAGGTATGTCAAAGCAGAGGCTGTAACATCACCAGTCAGGGCTGTTGTGCATGGAATGATATTTTGGATTAAGAGAAGAGACTATATATGACCTATAAAAGACCTTCTATGTTTATAAAACCAGAACTTAGAAAATATTATTTGTCTACTGTTACTATGAAAAAATTAAATATGCATTAAAGTTTCATAATCACCCATGACCTAGATATGTGTTTTAATATACTATCATAGCCTTATTTGCTTTTTTCTCCTTAATCATTTCAAATTAAGTTGCAACATCATAGCATTTGTTGCCCAAATATTTCAGCAGGCATCCCTGAAAATAACGGGTATTCTTTTATGTAAACACAATGTCATCATCACACCTAAGAAAATTAACAATAATTTCCTAATATACCAAATATCCAGTTATATTCAAATTTCCCCATTTGTCTGCCAAATGTTTTTTATAGCTTTCATTTTTTTCCCAGATCTCAAACTGGGTTCACAAATATAACATGACTATATTTCTTCAAAACTGAAATTAACCCTAGCACTAAAAACCATATTGAAAATGAAACCGTAAACAAGGAGATATGATGTAAAAAGAACAGTGTGAGAATCCTCTTCATTTTAGGAGATGAGCATATGTCCCCTACAAGTCTCCTTTCCATGGTTATGAAATGTAGATAATAATATTATCTACCTCATCATATTATTATTAATGAGATAATTTCTTAAAAGTGCTTAGCAGTGTGAGTGAAATGTAGGAAGCATGAACAAATGTTAGTGACCATTATCATTTGTTACCTTTAGAACACAACAATCAAGTAAGTCCGATAATTTTATGCCTAACTTTTAGTTTTCAGCCCCTGAAGCTATTACGTTTTAAAATAAAATGTGATTGTTTTATACCCAAAAGGGACCAGAGTTTTAAGAGTGTTATCTTTTGAAATATGAGGAAATGGAGAGCTCATTAAAACTGATATATTTGTAAATTTTATTTAAAGGGCTATACATTTTAAAATGGAGAAATTTATAGTACTCCTTACAGCAAAGAACAATTCCAATCCCTATATGTCATTTTCAAAATATTATAGAAAACTGTTCATAATGTATTCTTGGGAATGTCTTTGAATTCACAATTTAATATGCTGAAATATCAATGCATAAACCTTTCTCATGATTTTTTTTTCTATGAATTTTAGTTAGGTCAAATTTTTGCTGGCAGCCCTTCAGATTTTCTAAATTCCATCAAAATGCTCTGCTGTTTATTACAGAAGTATTAAAAACCCACCCATTTCCAAAATGCTTCTAGGCTTATTAAAACACACATACACACAAATGACCCTATTAATTAACTCTGAAGCTAAGAACATGAATTCTCCTCTTAAAATTGTTTTCCATAATTATACATGATGTATAATGTATTAAAGTTTATACAACATTTGATTTAGAATCTTGGGTTCTAGCCATCCACCTAAATGAGCGTTATAAATTGATTAGGAAGTCTCTATTTTTTTTCCATGAAAAAATTAATAATTTTGGCTCACTTATTAATAAAATACTATTTCTGTGTTTCATCCAGTTTTATGGATAGGGAAAATAACAGAGTTATATTGACATGATTTCCTTAGGAATTAAGTTTCAAAAAAGAGTTATAGCTAATGAAAACAAAACAATTTTTATAGGAAGAGAACTACTTCACACAAGAATTTAATCTACAAAATTGGGAAGTACTAATAATAGTATTTTCTTTAGAGGGAAGACTCAAGTTAAAATATAATTAAGGTACCTAGAAGACTATCTGCCATATAAAGTGTTAGCTCTTTTTATTGTCTTTGATAACAGATTCCAGAATCAGTTGACACAGAATATAATCTCTTTCAGAAGACAGTGAATCAGAAAGCTTTTGACAGCTATTTATATCAGAGTTCTGCTCTATAAATCTGAGCAGATGAGCTGGCTTTAGCAGAACTTCTTCTTAACATGATTTCAGTTTCATACCTCAGTTTCTTCACTTACTCTACACGAAATAATCCAATAAAGAACTTTCACCCAAATTCCTAAACATCAAATACTATCTCAAATCTTCTTTTGAAAATTCATTGTGATTGAAATTCATTGATAGCATATAATAAATCATTTGCAGAAACACTAAAACCTTCAGCAAAATTGTCTGTCAATAATTTAATGCTTCTGTTTTGTTACCATTATGAAAAAGAGCCAGAATTCTGAGGAACTTTTAATTTTGCAAACTATTGATTAACTTTTGACCCTTATCTTGTCAGAAGCAAACTGTTGATTATATTTCATCATATGATTTGAGATATTATTAAGGAAATTGTGTACAAACGATGATAGCCTGGTCCACATCAGGGCCAGTCTCAATGACTAAGACTGCTCCCTGTGGGGCAGGTGGGTAGTAGTCACAATTATTGTCATTTTGTATCTGGAGAGAATTAGACTGGAAGGTTAAGTGACTTCTTCAAGATCGTATTGGAGATCTGTGTCATTCCAAGGTACAGAAGTTGGAACACACTTAAGATCTTCTTGACTAATTCAACTTTATTATAAAAATAGTGAGTGATTTTCCATAGCATGCCAGAGTAAATGTCAACATTATTTATCAGGTCCAGATTCATAGATTTATTACCTCTGAGAAGTGCAAAAAAAAAGCCTCATATAAACCTATCTATAACCTATTATTATTTGAAAGTTTTTATGACAAACATGAGAGAGAATGATAATGACAAGTAGGCAAGTTGGAGAAAACTTTTTATTTTTGAGCTAGCTTAATGTATTGATAACTTATAATTTACTTAAAGTGCTTGCACATTACTTTTTTGCTTTGTTTTGTTTTTTTAAATTGAAGTATATCATTCATACATGAACGCACATAAACAATGAATGTGTAGTAAAGATTGTGGACTTATAAACATACATAACATCACACAGGAGTTTCACACATCACCCTCCACCAACTCTTTGCATTGGTGTGAAACATTTGTTACAAACCGTGCAAGAGCATCATCAAAATAATACTACCAACTATATTCCTTATCTTACATTTGGTGTATTTTTCCCCCAACCCATATTATTATTTTTTAATGTATTTTGTCAGATGTTGTGAACTTGCATAACAGTCATACAGATGTTATCTCATAATCTGCAACAAATGTTCCACCAGGGTGTGGAGTTGTATATTACTTTTGATTTCAGAAGTATGCTGTGTCTACATTTATGTGACATGCCATTTACAACAACAGTAAAAATTGCTCTTCTTTTAACACATCAGATAGGGCACATTTCCTGAGAGAAGAAACAACAAACTATTTTCAGATGCTAAGAAATAGTCACTTGAATAACTCAATTAAAAAAAAAATAGTCTCATAGAATTAATTTGATTCTTTAAAGAAAGAAATCTTAACAAATTTAAATAGTAGAATTTCAACATATTTTGATAATATGCTTGCTGAAGAAGAAATAGGTATCCTGTATTGAACATTCAGTATAAATCAAGCATTATACTAAAGAATTTAAATGGAACTTCAAATCTGAAAGCATCATTTTTTTTTTTTTTTTAGTAGGTACTGGGAATTGAACCTGGACTTAATGCATGGGAAACAGGTGCTTAACCACTGACCTATATTTGCTCCCCAATGAGAGTTGTTTATTTCTTTTTTTTTAAAGAATCTTTAGATTACATAAATGTTATATCGAAAATATAGAGGATTTCAATATACTCCACCCGCTCTTCCTCCCACACTTTTCTACATTAACAACTTTCATTAATGCGGTTCATTTGTTAAAAATGATGAGTACATATTGAAACATTGTGACTAACTATGGACTATAGTTTACATTATAGTTTATGCTTTGCACCACACAATCTTGTAGGTTTTGAGAAAATGTATAGTGGACTGTTTCTGTCATTGCAATTTTGTGCAGGGCAATTCCCGTGTCCCCAAAGTAGCCCATTCTTCCCTTTCCCTATCCTCAATATTTCTGGTGGCCACTGCCTTTATATCAATGATTAAAGTTCTTCCATTGCTAGAATAATCCTAAGTCTACTTAAGTCCATAGTTGCATTTTCTGCCTTCTGTGTGTTCATTCCTCAGTCTTGAAGATTTTGGGATGGTGATGCCTACACTCTTTCTGAATGAGAGGGCACTTAGGTCACATGGGACAAATGAGTGGAAATATCTTGCTTGCAGTTGTAGATACTCTCTGTTTTTTGGGATGGGCATTGTCCATCATTATCATTTTGTTAGTTATCCTGGGCTAGTCCAATGAACAGGTTATTGCACCTTTTGCTGAGATTCAGTGTTCAACTGGCATATGAATAGCCAGAAGGTTTAAGTCTCAGACATATATTTATTTTTTTAAATTCATTTTTAAAAATATTACATTAAAAAAATATGAGGTCCCCATGTACCCCCCACCCCCTTCACCCCACTACTCCCCCCATAGCAACATTCTCTTCCATCATCATGACACATTATTTGCATTTCATGAATACATCTCTGAGCATCGCTGCACCTCATGGTCAATGGTCCACATCATAGCCCACACTCTCCCACGTTCTATCCAGTTTGCCATGGGAGGATCTACAGTGTCCAGTAATTGTCCCTCCAGCACCACCCAGAACAACTCCAAGTCCCCGAAAACGCCCCCACATATCTCTTCCTCCCATTCCCCACACCCAGTGGTCACCATGGCCACTTTTTCCACACCAATGCCACATTTTCTTTGATTACTAGCTACAATAGTTCATGAATAGAATATTAGTAAGTCCACACTAATCCATACTCTATTCCTCCATCCTGTGGACCTTGGATTGGTTGTGTCCATTCCACATCTATGTCAAGAGGGGGCTTACATTCCACATGGATGCTGGATGCAATCCTCCTGCTTTCAGGTATAGACACTCTTGGTTCCATGGTGTGGTGGTTGACCTTCTTCAGCTCCATGTTAGCTGAGTGGGGTAAGTCCAATAAACCAGAGTGTAGGAGCTGAAGTCTGTTGAGGCTCAGGGCCTGGCTATCATATTGTCAGTCCAGAGATTCAGATCCCATAGATATATCTTAAACCCCGGTGCCAACTACAATTCTGGTAAAGTAACAGGAAAGGCTTGTGAAAAGAGATCACATCTGAGTCCAGCTCCATCACACAGAAACACCAACTCCAAAGAGGGGCCAACTGACATGGCAGTGAACTCCATCTGCCATACCCATAAAACCTGTGGGTCTCTGTAGCCCTCAGAAGAACCAATACCTGGGGTTGTATCTACTTTATCTTTCTCTGAGACTCTGCTCAGGTGTGCATACGGGCATCCCCTCTGATAACCTCCAGGCTCTTTTTTGGAGACTCATAGCCATATAAACTCATTTGTCCTTCCCATTTCCCCCTTGATTTAGGTCAAAAAGCATTTTTAACTCCTGTTATTATACGTAGACAGGGATATTCTTCTGGTCCGAGTTGAACCTTCTATTCAAGGTCATTTTCTGATTATGTCATCAGCTGGTACTTGGTAGTGATCCCTCGGCACCAGGGAGGCTCATCCCCGGGAGTCATGTCCCACGCTGGGGTCGGACATATATTTAATGCATATAGTGCTAATTATAGGTTCAAATAAAAGGGGCAGAAGGGTTATGTGTATGGAAATTGTAAATGAGCCTAACTCTGTTACATTGGGGAGCATAAATTCCAAAATATGCACCACTGACAGGGTGCAGAATTCCTGAGATTCCCTGCACTGTTATAGTGTCTAGATGTCACTAAAAAGCCCACAGGAGCCTTTGCTCTTGGGGAACTCTTTTTTGCAGAAGTCAGTGAGATCCTGCTGAGACATGCATAAGTATAAACTCAGGAATGACCCCCCAACTCACCTTGAAATCTCTTAGCCATGAAAATTCAGTTGTCTTTAGTATTTCCCCCTTTGGTCAAGGTCTTTTTCCAAATGCATCACTACTTAGTGCTTGGTAATAATCCCTTGGTGCCAGGAAGGCTCATCCCTAGGAGTCATATCCCATGCCAGGGGAAAGTAGTGCATTTATTTGATGAGTTTTACTTAGAGAGAGGCCACATTTGAGCAATAGGGAAGTTTCAAGAGGTAACTCTTAGGCAATATATAATACTAGACTAAGTTTCAGTTTCACTAGAAAACATTCATAAGTACAACCATCAATATCAGGGGCCTCATGTAATGGTCTGTCCTCCTTCACTAGGCACTGCCCATGTACTCAGGGGGTTCTTGCTGCTCTATTAGAGAATGTAGTTGGACTTCCCCAGATGTAATTCAATAGCTTTTGGTTGTTGTGTTGGTCTCTTCCCACTAAGACATCACCCCTTGACCATTTGAACATATTCATATGCCATAGAGCCATGCCCCAGATGAATGCCTTCCCCACACATTCCCCCATCCCAACACCCCACACCAGTGACTCTTTCCTGCCACAGTTGTGACCCTTGTGTGAAACAAAACCTCCCAAAAAACTAAGCTAAAAATAAAAATAATAATGCAGTAAAATAATAACAAATAAAATATAGAAATAAAAATTAAAAATATAAAAATAAAAATAATGATAAAAACAAAAATAAAGTACAATAACAAATTAAGTATATTTTTAATAGAGAAATTCTATGTTTACAGAAAAATAATGCAGAATATGCAGGGTTCCCATATATCCCCACATTATTATCAACTTGCATTACTGTGAGACCTTGGTTACAGTTAATGAAAGAAAATTATTGTAATTGTACTATTAATTATAGTCCATAGTTCACATTAGAGGTCACTGTTTGTGCTGTACAGTCCTTTTATTATTACTTTTTTATTTTTATTCTGGGAACATATATACAACTTAAACCACATTCCATAATATAATTAAGTGCCCTTGCCTGCACAATTTTAGGGTACTATTACCACCAAAGCATTTCCATCACTCTGAATGGAGATTCTATACTAATTAAGCAGTAAGTCCTAATTTTCTACCCCCGTTCAAGCCCCTGATAACCTGTAGTTTAGTTTCTAACTCTAATTTGCTTATTTAATTTTTTATTAATATCAATAAGAGCATACAATATTTGTCCTTTTATGTCCAGCTTTTTTCACACAGTAAAATGTCTTCAAGATTCATCCATATTGTCATATATATCAGAACTTCATTCCTTTTTACAGTTGAATATTCCATTGTATGTGTATACCATTTTGTTTATCAATTTGCCAGTTGTTGGAAGTTGAATTGCTTCCATCTTTAGAAAATTGTGAATAAAACCACTATGAATATTGTTCTGAAAATATCTGTTCAAGTTCCTGCTTTCAATTATTTGGGTATATACCTAGAAGTGGGTACCAAGTCATATGGTTATCCTATACTTAACTTTTTGAAGAACTGCCAAAAGTCTTCCAAGCAACTGCACCATTTTATATTCCCATCAACAGTGAATGAGTGTTCTTATACCTCCGCATTTTTCCAAAATTCATTTTCTTTTTCTTTTTCTTTTTTTTAATAGTAGCTCTTTGATGCAATGGTATCATACTGTGGTACTGTGATTTTCATTTCCATTTTCGTAATGAGTAATGATGTTGAACATTTTTTCATGAGCTTTTGTCCATTTATATACCTTCCCTAGAGGAATGTTTATTCATGTCATTTGTCCAATTATTAATTGTCTTGTTTTTCTTTCTGTTGTTGAGTTGTAAGATGTTTTATACATTCTCCATTTTAAGCTCTAAAGGAATAGGTGATTTCCAAATATTTTCTTCCATTTTGTAGGCTGTCTTCTTATTTTCATGATGAAGTCCTTTGCTGCAAAATGTGTTTAATTTTGATAAAGTCTGTTTATCTATTTTTTTCTGTTGTTGCTCATGCTTTGGGTATAACATCTGAGAAACCATTGTCTAACACTGTAAGGAAGATGCTTGCCTATAATTTCTTCTATGAGCTTTATACTTTGGGTCCTATATTTAGGTCTCTATCAATTTTGAGTTGATTTTTGTGTATGTTATGCAGTAAGGGACCACCATCATTCTTTTCCATATATATTCAGATACACTCAATTTACCCACTATCATTTGTTGAAGAGATTATTCTATCCCAATTTATTAAGTTGACCCCTTTGTCAAATCAAGTTGACCATAGAGGTGAGGGTTTGTTTGTGAAATCTTAATTCATATCCATTGGACTCTGTCCTTGTGCTTATGTCATGCTGTTTTGATTACTGTAGCTTGGTAATAAGTTATAAATTCAGGAAATGTTAGTACTACAGCTTTTTCCTTTTTTTCCAGATGGCTCTATTTAGGACCCTTCCCTTCCATATAAATTTGATGATTGATTTTTCCATTACTGCAAGGAAGGTTGTTGGAATTGTGATTATTTCATTGATTCTGTAAATCACATTGTATAGAATTGATATAATGACAGTATTTAGTCTTCCAATCCATGAACATGGAATATCCTTCCATTTACATTGGTTTTTATGATTTTTTAAGCAATGTTTTGCAGTTTTTCATATGCATCTTTTTCCTCACTGTTTAAATTTATTCATATATATTTGATTTTAGGTGCTATTTTAAACAGAATTATCTTCCTGATTCCCCTTCAGATTGTTCATTGCTCATGTATAGAAGCACTACTGATTTTTGCTTGTTGATCTTGTACCCCATGAATCTGCTGATTTCCTTTATTTGCCCTAGTATCCATTTTATGTAGTTTTTAGGATTTTCTGTGTATAGGAAGATGCTCTCTACAAATACATAAAGTATTACTTCCTTTCCAATTTTGATGCCTTCTTTTTCACCTAATTCTTCTGGTTAGAACTTCCAGAACAATGTTGAACAGCAGTGGTGACAGTAGACATCCTAGATTTGTTCCTGATCTTAGAGAGAAATCTTTCAGTCTTTTAACATCGTGAATGTTGATCGCAGAGGGTTTTTAATATATGCCTTTTATAATACTGTAGTAGTTTATTGCTATTCCTGGTTTTTGAAGGTTTTTTTATCAAGAAGGGATGTGGGATTTTGTCAAATGTCATTTCTGTGGCAATTGAGATGGCCGGTTTTTTTTTTGTTTTTGCTTTTTTCATTCTGTTATTGTGGTTATATTAACTGGTATTCTTATGTTAAATACCATTTGTATACATGCAATAAATTCCTTGATCATGTGCTGTTATATTTGGTTTGTTGTTATTTTATTGAGGATTTTTGTATTTATATTCATAAGGGATATTGGTCCTTTTCCTCTTTCTTGTGGTATCTTTATTTGGCTTTGGTATAAGGGTTATGTAAGCCTCAGTATGAGTTAGGGAC
Organism: Dasypus novemcinctus; assembly: GCF_030445035.2. Lineage (NCBI taxonomy): Eukaryota > Metazoa > Chordata > Mammalia > Cingulata > Dasypodidae > Dasypus > Dasypus novemcinctus. Next base: position 74,997,005 of record NC_080678.1, on the reverse strand, counting down.
TATTCTCTCCTCTTCAATTTTTTTGTAAGAGTTTGAGCAGGATTGATATTAATTCTTGGAATTTTTGATAAATTTTACTTTTGAAGCCATCCAGTACTGGGCTTTTCTTGGAATTTTTGATTACTGATTCAATCTCTTGTTATTGGTTTATTGAGTTCTTCTATTTCTTCTTGAATCATTGTAAGCAGTTTATATGTTTCTAGAATTTGTCCATTTCATCTAAATTATTTAATTTGTTGGTATCTAGTTGTTCATAGTAATCTCTTATTACTCTTTTATATCTATAGGATCAGCAGTAATATACTCACTTTCATTTCTGATGTTAGTTATTTGTGGTCTTTTTTTTGTCAGTATAGAAAAAAAGTTTGATGATTTTATTGATCTTTACAAATAACTGCCTTTTATTTTGTTGATTCTATTGTCTTTTTGTTCTCTTTTTCATTTATTGCTGTTAAGTTTTTATTTCCTTTCTTCTGCTCATTTGCACTTCTTTTGTAGTTCCTTGAATTGTGGGGTTAAGTCTCAGATTTCAGAGCTTTCTTTTTTAATGTAAGCATTTAGAGCTATAAATTTCCCTCACAGCCATGCCTTGTTACATCTCATATGTTTTGGCATGTTGTATTTAATTTCTATTTTCATCAATCTATTTCCTAACTTTTCTTGTGATTTCCCCTTTGACCCATTGGTTGTTTAGGAGTGTGTTGTTTAGTTTCCACATATATATAGATTTTCCAGTTCTCCCTCTGTATTGATTTTTAACTTCTCCAGTATAGTTGGAGAAGATTCATTATATGATTTTAGTCTTTTTTAAAATTTTTGAGACTTGTTTTGAGACCTAAGATATGGTCTAACAGAATGACCAAGGCACACTAGTGAAGAATGTGTATTATACTGCTATTGGGTGAAGTGTTCTGTATATGTCTTTCATGTCTAGCCAGTTAAAATATCATTCAAGTTTTCTATTTCCTTATTTATTTTCTGAGAATATGTTCTATCCATTACTGAAAGTAGGGTGTCTAAGTCTCCTATTAATGTAGAACTGTTTCTCCTTTCATATCTGCACTATTGGCTTCAGATATTGTTATGTATTCTTGTTGAAATGACTACTTTACCAGTATATAGTGATCATCTTTGTCCTTCCTAACTGCTACTGACTTGAAGTCTATTTGGCCTGATATTACTATAGATGCCTGTGCTCTCTTTTGTTTACTATTTTCATGTATACTTTTTCCCACCTGTGTTACTCAGGGTTCTCTAGGGAAACCGAATCTATTTACAGTATGAGATTTTGTAAAATTCTCTCATGTGACTGTGGGGGTGTACAAGTCCAGATTCCACAGGCAGGGTTCAAACCAGGGGCTCCAATGAAGGCTTGTAAGGGTCCTTGATAATTTCTCAGGAGACACTGGCTGTCCAGAGCTGGGAAATTCTCTCTGAATGCTGAAATCACTTCCCCTTTTAAGACATTCAACTGATTGGATTAAACATCACTCATTGCTGACAACACTCTTCTTGGTTGATTGTAGATGTAATCAGCCATCTATGCAATAAACTCAGTGATGGCTAAAGTTCATAAATGTCCTTGTACCACAGTTAGTCCAGTGTTTGCTTGATCAAACAACTGGGCACAATTACCTGGCTAGGTTGACACATTAGCCTAACCGTCACAGTCCACCCCTTGTCAACTTGGCAACCATATACATCATCTTAAACCATACCTAACCTTAAACCACCTAACAATATTCAACTGTTCTGTGTACCTTGGGTAATATTCAGACTTAAACTTGACATCCTTAAATATTATTCCATGAAACTCATACATCTTGCCATAATATAAGGGAAAAGGTTAGGGGAGGAAACAAAGACATTCATTTTAAGTACATATACAGTCACACTCATAACAAAACAAGGGAGAAAGATTCATGACTATTACAGTCCTTGTTTCTATAACTGATCATGTGATAAAAGGTCATATTTATCACTATCTTCTTTCACTACCCATTCCATGTTCCTATTACCCTCAGAAAGACCCTCAACTGGCTGTGGTTCTTTGCCTGGTGGGGTGACCCAAATTTTCATTCCTGAAGATTCTGGGCCATTTTAGTATGGCTTGGATTGAGGTATTGCAATTTTCCATTGACTTTAATCACAGGGCATGGCAGTATTAAGAAACATCCTAGAGGATCTCCTTTATTACAGGTGTAGCAGTTTGATATGGTAAGGAATTCCAGAAATAGATATTGGATTATGTTTACAATCTGGTCTGTACCTGGGCATGATTAAGTTATGATTAGGGCTTTGATTGGGCCATGTCATTAGGGCATTAGATAAGAGGCACAGCAAAGGACAGAGCTGAGGGTTTTTGATGTTGGAGTTTTGATGCTGGAGTTTGATCCTGAAGCCTTAAGCAGGAGCCCTTGGAAGTAAGCTCACAGAGGAAGGGGAAGGAAGCCTCAGGAAGAGAGAAACTCTGAGCCCAGAAAGAAACAAGCCCTGGGAAGAGAGAAACCCTGAACCCAGAGAAAAGCAAGACCCTGGAAGGGAGGAACCCAGGAAGCCTGAACCCTCACAGACATTGGCAGCCATCTTGCTCCAATATGTGAAAATAGACTTTGGTGAGGGAAGTAACCTATGTATCCATTCCCACACATATTCCCCTGATTTCTGTCTATATAAGTTGGAAAACTCATGCAGTTCTTTTAGAATATAACATACTCCCTCATGGGTCACACTTTGTATTTTTTCTTTTGGGACTTGTGATTTTAGTCTAATAATAGACTAATCGACTAATAATAGACTAAATGGAACAGAAAAGAGGTGGTGTAGGGGTGGGTAAGGAGAAGATTAGAAATGCCTTGCAAGCTACTGACCTCAGGGCATTCCTCTGCATTTCCATCTGGTTAGACAGGATTAATGTCTTCAGGCGGGGGTTGGATGGCAGATTACTCAGGGCAGGGTGAAGGTTGGGTAATTTATGCTAGCGTTTGGATGTTTCATTTCTCAGGGCTGGGAGGAGGTCCAGACACTCTGGGGCAGGCCAGAGGTTAGGCAGTGCAGGCTTTAGTTTGGCTGGTATGTACCTCAGGGATGGAAGCAGATATGGACTATCTGGGGCAGGCAGGAGGCTGGATGATATAAGGTTGACATTGTGTGGTCACCACAGGGCAGGCCATCACAGGTTTATCTGGCAAATTCTCAGCAGAATTGAGGGTTCAAGTGTTCCCACAGATATCATCATGATCCCATATGTCTCCATCCTAATCCTCAGGGTTCTACTCCTTTCCATACAATGTCTTCACCTTAACAGCAGACATCCTGTGAGGATGAGATTTTAGTTTCTTTTGTAACTCTGCTACTCATACAATCAGTGTGAATCTTGTTTTCAGAGTTCTCAAGCCTGTGACTGCATGAAACAAGATTTTCTTTCAGAGCACACACAGAAACTTTCACATCATTCATGCACTGTTTAGGTTCCAAATTTGAAGCCTCGAGCTAATCCCTTTCATTTGTAACTGTATCCAGAGTATCTAGCAAGAGCCAGCTAACATCATTGTATCACTGTTCCCTTTGATTCCACAAAACTCTGTTAAGGTGTTGGAAACACTCTCACCCAGATCCTTACTTCATATAAATGTGGAAGTAGGGAAACCAGTGATGATATTTTGCATATCTCCATTGCCAACTCATGCCATGTACCTTTAGTGGCCTCTTCATTATTGGAAAGGTAGTCATTAGTACCCTTTAATCCAATTAGAGTAGAGAGCTAATTGCAAAACTCCCAGAACCACTTCAGAAAGCCCATGTTTAGGATTCTGTTTCTCAAGAACCATTCCTGACACCAAGCTGTATTAAGCAGGGTTCTCTAGGGAAAAAGAATCAAAAGGAGATATCTGTAAATAGTATGAGATTTTTTTTTTTTTGGATTCTTTTTTTTTTATTGACTTTGTGATAATATTACATTAAAAATTCATATATGAGGTCCCATTCAACCCCACCCCCCCACCCCACCTCTTCCCCCCCCCCCCCCAGCAACACTCGTTCCCATCATCATGACACATCCATTGGATTTGGTAAGTACATCTTTGGGCACCTCTGCACCTCATGGTCAATGGTCCACATCATGGCCCATACTCTCCCCCCAGATTTTATAAAATTCTCCCAAATGACTGTAGGAATGCACAAGTTCAGATTCCATGGGCAGGAGGCAAACCATGTGATCTGATGAATGTCTGATGAAGTTAATGAGTTCCCAGAAGACATTGACTGTACAAAGATGTGTTGGGAAATTCTCTCTGAATGCTAAAATTACTTCCCCTTTTAAGGCATTCAACTGATTTGATTAAATGTCACTTATTGCTGGGGGCAATCTCCTTGATTGAAAGTAGATGTAATCAGCCATCTATGAAATAAACTCACTGATAACTAAAGTTCATAAATGTCCTTGTACTATAGTTATCCCAGTGCTTGCTTGACCAAAAACCAGGCACAATTCCCTGGCTGAGTTAATGCATTAGCTTAACCATCACACCACCCTTTCACTTTCAACTACTATGTCTTTGACATTAAGATGAGTCTCTTGTAATGATCATATGGTTGAGCTATGTTTTTTTTTTTTTAATCCACTTTACCACTCTCTTCCTTTTGACTGGAGGATTTAATCCATGTACATTTAAAATAGCTGCTTTAGATATTGTAGGACTTTCTCCTGCCATTTTGCTATTTGTTCTTTGTAAGTCTTATACATGTTTTTTGTCCTCAATTTTTCTGTAATGCCTACTTTCATATATATTTGATTTTTTGGTATTGTACCATTTTGATTCTTTCCTCATTTCTTTCTGTATATATTATTCATATTTGCTTTGTGGTTACCATAGGGCCTAAATTTAATATCTTATCTCTGTAACAATCATGTCTGCTTTGATACCACCTTGACTTCAAAAGCATGCACACATACTCCTAATATGTCCTCATGACCTCAACTTTTGTTCTATTTGCTATAAATTATATCTTTATACATTATACATCCAAAACCATATATTTATTATTAGTTTTGAAAATTTTCACTTTAAAACCTGTAAGATGGAAAAAGTGGAGTTACACAACAAAAATAAGATACAATGGTATAGCATTTATAATTACCCATGTTATGATCTTTATGGGAGATTTTTATTTCATTGTGCTACTTTAATCCTATTTCTAGTGTCCTTTTCTTTCAGTCTGAAGGACTGACTCTCTATAGCACTGCTTATGTGGCATACCTATTGGTGGTGAACTCCGCGAGCTTTTGGGAAATCTTAATTCCTCCCTCATTTTTGAAAGACTGTTCAGTCTATATAAGTTTCTTGGTTTGTATTTTGTTTTACTCCATCCCTTTAAATATTTCATCACGCTTTCTTCCTCCTTCCATTTTTTTCTGATGACCCTTTGGCACCTAAACTTAACATGACTCCCTTGTACATGACATGTTCCTTTTCTGTTTGTGTGCAACTTCCAGCATTCTCTTTGTTCTTGGCATTTGACATATTGACTACTATTTGTCTAGGCATAGATGTTTGTGGATTTTGTCTTGAATATGCATATTTATGTCTTTTGTTAAATTTGGGAAGTTTTCTGCCATTATTGCTTTGAATATTCCTTCTCCCTCTTTCTCTCTTTTCTTTCCTTCTGGGAGTCCTATAACATGTACATTGGTATACTCAGTAATGTCCCACAGATCTTTAGGCAATGTTTACTTTTTCTAACTTCTTTTTTTCTTTCTGTTCCTCAGCCTGAATCATTTCAATTGTCTTGTCTTCAAGATCATTGATTGTTTCTTCTGCCAACTTCAACCTTTCCATTGAAACTCTCTAGGTAATTTTCCATTTCAGTGACTGTGGCCTTCAACTCCAGTAATTCTCTTTGGTTCCTTTTATAAAATTTTAATACCTTTATTGAATCTCCTATCATCATTTTCCTGACGTTCTTTAATTCTTTCTCTGCATCTTCCTTAATTTCATTGAGCACATTGATATAACTTTTTAAAAGGTTTGTCCTTTTCTGTTTTCAGTTTGTCCAAAATCTGATTTCTTCTATGCTTTGGCCTGGTATCTGTAAGCTCCTACTCCAAGTAAATACCCTTTATAAAAACCAACCAATTTCTGGTATTTTGCATCAGCACCCCTTTGGCTGACTAATACAACAGACAAACTCTTTTTTATCCCTATTATGTAGATTCAGTGTAACAGGATCCTACCCCAAGATGACCTGGCCTTCTCATTCAAGGGGCTCTGGGTCTGTAAATTGCCTTAAGCCTAGGAATCGATTAAGGGACCATGATTTCCTATGTCTAATTCAAGTTAGGGTTTTGTTCACTTGACCTAGAACTCCTCTGCTTACATAATTCAAGAAAGAAGTTAATAGACTTCCTACCTATTTCACTTCTAGGTTCCCCATTATCTATTAGCCAATGCCATAACTCTATGCAACTCAATTTTGCTTATTACTTTGAGTCTGCCTTTCATTGTGGTAGCCATACCCACTTTGCCTTTGGCAATTTTCTGCCAATACTTGACTTTTACTTGCCCGAAATCCAATCATTCCCCCAAATTCTTAAGGATTCTTGTTCCATTATAGCAGTTCCTACATTAATATCTGGACTACAGAGAAGAGCAACCACAGAGATCTTCAAAGAAGATGGTGTTAGTCTTACAAATTTATTCCTCACAGTCCTGGTTAAAGATGTGTCCCCTGGACATTCCTGGTGTGAGTGGGCAGCTCTTAAATAGCAAATCCATTCTAGCATTCCAATCTCTTTCAGCCTTTGAATTCCTCTTCTACTGAATACCAGGGCAAATGGGGCATCTCAACCTCAGACATGCTAGGCCATCTTTTTGTCCATGTTTCAGTCAGCCACCCAAACAAACTGTTAGAGCCCTTTCTAAACCCTCAAGCTACAGCACCAAATTCAGAATTTCTGCTTAGTGGGCCCATATCAATATATTCAGCCTGTTCCAACTTTATATTCCTTCCACCATTATCCATGATGATTGCATGGGCCATCATTTCCTGTTTCTTTGTCTTGTAATCTTTTGTTGCATACTGTACATTTTAATAATTTAAAGTATTATTATTTATTTAGTCCCTGAATTCCCTGTTTCTTAAGTTTGTATCCACCTATTGATATGACAGATTTCCTTGTATGACAGAAGCTAAAACAAAAACAAAAACAAAACAAAGCAAAAATCACCTTTCACATTCTTTGCCAGTTGACTCTTGAGTGTAGCCCTTCAAAAAGATCAGCCCCAGAAGAATGAGAAGTACAGAGTTCTCTCTGATCCTGAGTGAAGCCTGTTTTTTGTTTTGTGCTTGAGCTTGCTAGTAGCCTTAGGAATTCCCTCATTTAAGAGAATTCAAATATCACTTTTACTCTCTATGAAACAGGCATTCTCCCCCTCCTGTAGATTCCATTTTATGGCTTTAATACAGGTAATCATTTGCCTCAAGCTGTTTTGGCTTTATTTTTCCTTTCAATACTTTAGTTGACTACAAGTTGCTTCTTCCTGCAGGGCAAGTTCTGGGAGAGCAAACCCCAGACAATTTTCCTGGTTCTGTCTTTCAGACTTCCACAGGCTAGATTGGCACTGAAATACAGGCACCACAATATGCACAGAGGGGTTACTCTGATCCCTCTGGAATATGGCCAGGAATACACAATGGCAGTGTAGGCTGGCTCCATAATGCTTACTGTTGTAAAGTACTGATTTAATAAAGTACTTTTTAGTATTCTGAACCTAAAAGCCAGATTATCAAAAAGTTTTTTGAGGTGATTTCTTCTCATTTTTGCCATCTGTGGATGTCTTAAAACCTAGCATCTAGAAATACATAGGAATTGTATGTATTACATATTCCAATGTGAATAATGAAATAAGTAAATTCCAGTTGTGATTTATCTTCCTCAAAATACTCCCTTCTCATGCATATTTACCCATTCCACTATTAAAACAACTGAAAAAAAAATTTAACTGTCTTGGCTTAGACTATCTTGTGAACTTTTATGGCCTTGAAATGATCAAATTGCTTTTCCTTCAAGTTTCTTTATTTTCTGAAATTTCATAGGTTCTAGATTCCAGATTATAAATGGAAGACATTGTAGTAGCAGAGAGAAGTTGGGTGTATGTGGTATTGAAGGTCAGGATGTGAGAATTTTGAGAAGGAAGTTGATTTATTTTGACCGGCTAAACTCAGTGGACTCTTGTCCTGATAAAAACTGAGCCCCAAATAGAATTTTTGGGTCCCTTTTATACAGAGGAAATAAGAGTGGGGAGTCAAATGGTGCTTGTATGTAAAAGAACTTTTCATTAGTTTTTTCAAATGTTTTATCTGAATATTAGATAGGCTATTTCCTCCAGATAAGCTTGACTTAACATATATCCCCCACATTCCAGGTAGGCTTTTAGCATGAGCCCCCCACTTTCCAGGTAGGCCTGACACATTTGGCTTTCATCCTCCCTGAATATCCAAAGTCTATAGAGTTTATACTTTTCAATTGGCTTTTTAGGCATATTTAGATATAAAATATGTTTGAATTTATGCACAAGCTATATTATTTTCCCCCTTTGATGCATGCTTTGGTATCTCTATTGTCAGAGTTTCTCTGGACTGACTGATATGTATATAGAACCATGAGATGAGCAGCTGTTTGCATTTTTACTATATCATTTATTAGGTGTGCATTCTGTTTATGAGGAAAGGGAGGAGGCAAGGGAGTATGGTGCATCCTCCTATGAGGAAGGCAATTATTCCCAGTAGAAACTTGAAATCGTTTACTATCAACTCCCAGCTTCCAAAGGGATTACTTAAATTCCAACCATTCCAGGTCTGCACTGGAACATGAGCAATTTTTACCATTTTGCTTGTAATTTTATCAGTAACTTTTCCAGTGCTATCTAGTTCAAGGCAGCTATTAGAGAGCTTGAATTTTCCACAAACTTCCCCATCACCTGCCAGGAGATAATCTACAGTGAGATGGTTTTGATAGATAGCATTTCTGAATTTAGTTTGCTGTTGGGCTAGTAGGTTTAGAACATGGGCAGTTTCATTAGTTATTATTTCTACCACAGTTTGTAAGCAGATGATTCAGTTTAGCATATCGATAGGGGTTCGATAACATCACATGCCATCCTCTGCCCAAGTTGCTTGCCCATAGTACTGGATTATACATTCAGGGGGCCATTCTTTACCTCCCCAGTTAGTGACAGCCCTTTTTTTTATGTTTTGATACACTGGCTGGCTTAGCTCTTTCCCTTCTCTTAAGAAAATGAGAAAGAAGGAGGGTTTTATCATACAAGTACCACATACAAGTAGCACACCAGTTTCGGGGAAGTTCTCAGAAAGCAACTTTACCACAAATCCAGTACAGACTATTTGGGGCAGTAAAGGGCCTCTTGCAGTGGAGTCCACATTGTGATTAATTTGGGGAAAGTACAACTTATGAGAGCGAGGTCAGAATCATTCCATGTTCCCCAAGGTTCTGTTGTATTGGTGGTATAATTTTGGATTTTTTTTCCTGTCCATGTTAGGTTTCCCATACATATAGAGTTGTTTAGGCAGACCCTGGAAGCACAATATTTTCCTATGACAGAAGTTCGCAAGGGCCACATACTATCTCAGGGGATAGCCAGGAGGCCAGTTTCATTATATGGTTGGCTGTAATGGTATTCTCTAGTTTCCCAGGGCCATTGGTCTCACATATTAGTACCTCCACATACATAGCATAAGGAGACATTTAAGGCTGCCCCTACTACTTCAGCTAGGTTTATGAAGAGGTGTTTGCTGCTTGTGGAATGGAAAAGGGCTTTTCATTTCTTCATAGGAGTGGAACACAGAGTGGGTTTTACTTGTAAGTGGGTGTTTCTGAAACCCAACCCAGATGTAAGCTCCTGGGTTTATTCCTCTACCATAAATGCGGAGGCCCATTTGGACTCCCTGAGTCTGCCAGGATTCGGGCTTAAGGGTGGTGAAGTTTAAGGGGTTACATTGACTGCGTGGACAGTTAGCTGGGGCCATACCCTTGGTGAGGATGGCTGTTTGTTTAGCTCTGTTTGTGTTCCAGGTGGCCCAGGTGACACATGACCAGTAGAGGCAGTAGTATACACCTATGTATTTTCACTAGAAGCCTCCCTCCCCCCCTCCCCCCTTGGGCTGCATTTTTCATTTTTGGAACACACATATGCTTATTGTTATCAGTATATTTTTCTTCCCAGCTGAGTCCTCCAAAATTGGTGTTCCATGGTATCCTGGAGTTTATAACTTGACATGTATCAAATAGGAGGGGCACTCGTTGATTCCAGCCTGTGACTTGGGTAGAGCTAAGTAGCTCCCCATTTTGATTAAGCACTCTAATTTCCCATTTTGGGGAGACTGTTCAGGATGTGAGGTCATAGCAGGTTATTCGGCCAGATACATTACAGACACTGTAGGAGATTTCTTGAAACTGGCAGGTGGCTATATGACCCTTGCAGATCTAATGGCTATGATATATTAATGTGTTATTGACATGACCCCTGTACACACCTTTTGGATACATGGTTCACACTCTGTGGTGCCAACCTGGGACCAGGGGAGGGTCAGGGCTAGGAGTAGGGAGAATAACTGAAGGAGCATTGTAACTGGGATTAAACCAGATTCTATTTTTTGGCTGAATGTAGACCAATTAGCTTCTGGGGTGTGATTGGAACAGAACTAAGTGTTCTGTCCTCAACCTTCAGCCGTGCATGGACCAGTCAACTTCTTGGATATGACTGGAACAGGGCTTGGTGTTTTGTTGTTTTGTAAGATGAGTTTGGTTGAGTTGTGGGTATCTGGAACACAGATCCAGGACTCTGGGGCAGCTCACTTAACCCGGCTATGGTTTATCCATGGGGTGATTTCAGCTACTTTAACTGCACTGAGGTGGATAAAATGACAAGATAGGGTCCTCACCATCGAGGGATTAGTGGAGCTGATTTCCAGTCTTTGACCCAGACTGCATCTCCTGGCTTATACAGGTATATGGAGCTACTTAAGCTAATGCGGGCCCTTTCTTGGACCCAGTGATGCAGGTTTTGTAGGGTTTTTCCTAAGCTGATCATTTGCTGAGCTCTTGAAATATTTCCTCTTTTTCTGAGATCCCTTTCTATATTTTGGATTAAGGGGGGGGCGGTCACCCAAAGAGGATTTCATAAGGGGTTAGGCTTAGCTTTCGACTTGGGCTGGCCCGAACTTGGAGAAGAGCACTCAGAAGTATTTGCACCCATGTTAGCTCAGTTTCTCAGCAAATCTTGGCAATAAAAGTCTTTATTGTACAGTTTATTCACTTTACTTTTCCTGAGCTTTGAGGACAGTAGGTGGTGTGCAGTTTCCATTGGATGCACAGTGCTTTGGCAATCTTTTGAGCGATTTCAGAGACGAAGGCAGTTCTGTTGTCAGAGACAATTGAGAGGGGTAGCCCATATCAAGGAATGATTTCCCTGAGGAGAACTTTGGCTATTTCTTCAGCTTTTTCTGTTCAAGTGGGACAGGCTTCCACCCAGCCAGAAAAGGTGCAAACAAGGACTAGAAGATACTTATAGCTTCTGGATCATGGCGTTTCAGTGAAATCAACTACTAGATTTTCAAGAGGCATACTGCTGATTCTTTGGACTCCTGGGGCTCCCAAGGGCCCTTGGTGAGGGTTATGTTTGCACATGTCATGCACCACTGGCATATGGCATGGGTGATAACAGCTAGACTTGGGATGTAGAAGAATCTTTCTAACATTTCTTTAAGATGGGTTTTTCCCAAGGGTGTGTTCTCATGATAGTCTTGAACTACAGTTGCAGCTAATATTTGTGGCACAACTATTCTGTGATCGGGCAATGCCCACCATCTCTTTTCTCCTTGTGTCCCACCCTCAGAGAGTATCCACTCTCTCTCGGCTTGAGTATATTTCCGCTCTCGGTGATTCAGAGGCTGTAGGACAAGAGCAGGCAGCGTATACTGGAGTTTCTGATAATTAAGAGGTTAGGAATGAAAGCAGCAGCCAGATTTTCAAATAGGGATCCTTTCCATGCCACTTTTTGCTTCAGCATTTGCCTTCCGATTTCCCTGGGTGATGAGGTTCTCGCTTGTCTGGTGTCCCTCATATAGGTTCCTACTTCGATAGGTTCCCAAACTGCTTCTAGAAGTTCCAGAATCTGTGTGCCATATTTAATGCTCTTTTCTCCGGAGTTAACAAGCCCTTTTTGTTTGTATAAGGCTCCATGTGTGTGCAAGATAAGGAAGGCATATTTGGAGTCCATAGATGTTAACCTTGGCTCCAGCTGCAAGTTGTGGGGCTCGGGTGAGGGCAATGAGTTCAGCCTTCCGTGCTGATATGTTATCCAGGAGGCGCTGGGTCTCTACAGTGGTTTTGGATGTTACTAAAGCATATCCTGCTCACCAATTGCTGTTCTGCCTAAAGCTACTCCCATCCGTGAAGAACTCAATGTCAGGATTTGCCAGTGGCTGTTCTTGGAGGTCTGGCCAGCTGGAATATGCTTCCTGCAATGTTTCCAGGCAGTTATGGGCTGGAACCCTTGTCTCCATGGGTAGCAGGGTGGTAGGATTTAGGGTTTATTATAAGTTCCAATTGGACAGATGGATTTTCCCATAGTTGGGTTTGATATTTAACCAGGTAGCTGTTAGTAAGCCAGGGTGTTTCTTTGGCTTTTAAGATTGTGATTATGTATACAGAACCTGGACTGTTATAGGCTGCCCACGAGTTAATTTTATGGCTTCTAATGTAAGCATAGCTGTAACTGCTACAGCTTGCAGACATGAGGGACATCCCTGGGCTACAGTGTCCAGTTGCTTGGATAGATAAGCTATGGGTTTTTGCCAGGAACCGAGGTATTGAGCAAGTACTCCTACGGTGATGCTTTGGCAGTTATGAACATAGAGGTAGAACGGTTGAGATCTGGTTGCCCGAGGCTTGGTGCTTCCATTAGAGCTTGTTTGAGAGCAGTGAAAGCATTGTTCTGTGGGTTTTCCAGAGCAGGAGATCACAATCTCCCCACTTTGTGGCTTTTTATAAAGGGCGTGTGAGGACCCCAAAATTGGGGATCCACTTGTGACACAATCCAGCCACTCCGAGGAATTCTTGCAGCTTCTGGCAGGTGTTGGGCTCTGGGAGACTACAGATTGTTGTTTTGTTTTTTTTTCAAGTCCTAATTCACAGTGCCCTTAGGTTATTTTATAACCTAGATAGATGACCTGAGGTAGGCAGATTTGGGCTTTTTTCTTAGACTCCCAATAACCTTTTTGCTATAGATGCTTTAAAAGGGCATGGGTTCTGTCAGTGCAGTTTTGGTAGGCAGGACTTCGAGGATGAGGTCATCTATATATTGGAGGAAGAAACAGTTATAGCTTTCTGGTTTAAAGGATTTGAGATCACTGGCCAGGGCTTGTGCAAAAACAGTGGGAGCATTTTTAAATCCCTGAGGCTATCGCGTCCATGTTAGCTACTACTTTTCGCCTGAGTTTGAATAGTCTCACGTAAAGGTGAAAATTGGCTAGCTCCGGGGTGCTACCCAAATGCAGAAGACATCCTTAAGATTTAAGCAGGAAAAGTAGATTGCCTATGAGGGTATTAAGCTGAGAAGAGTATATGGATTAGAAACCACAAAATGGAGGGTTATTACTGCTGAATTATCTGCTCGTAAATCCTGGACTGGGCGGTAATCTCCATCAGCTTTTTTAACTAGAAAAAGTGGGGTGTTCCACAGAGACTGGCACGGCCTCAATATGCCTTCATTCAGTAATCTCTGAATATGGAGCTGGACCTTTTCTTGTGCTTCACGTGGAACTGGATATTGGTTTATGCTTACTGGACTGGCTGTGGACTTTATTTCAATAATAATTGGAGGAATATCATGTGCCATTCCCGTTGGGTTACCCTCTGCCCATACTTCAGGCACATCTTCAAAGGGGAGCTGCGTGGGCATGGATTGGCCAGTTCCACTGAGGCAAAACAGTCTCCATTCCTCCTGCAGAGGAAGGGTTAGCGCTATTTTTGGAGAGTCCTGTGTTTTCAGTGTCAGTGTGGATTGCCCTGTGGTGTTAAAGGTAATTTGAGCCCACAGTTTAGACAGCAGGTCTTGACCCAGGATGGGAATTGGGCACTCTGGAAGATAAAGGAATTTGTGAGTGACCTCCTTACCCCCAATGTTACAGGTCCTGGCTTGGAGGAAGGGCCGTTGGGTACTTTTGTCAGTTGCCCTTATGATAGTGGCTTCTCTTTTTGATAGAGGCCCAACTGGCTTGGTCATTACAGAATGTTGAGCCCCAGTGTCGACCATCATATGTATGGTGCAGCCCCCAATTGGACTCCAACCATAAGCTCCATGGGGCAGAGAGAATAGGAACCCAGTCTGTACTAATAATTTCTATCAGAGTCCTCTATTCCTGTCAGCCCAATGATCTGATTTGCAGGGTTTTTTTCCCTGAATTTTTATGAACCCAAGGTTTGGTTTGTGATGCTCCACTTGCTTTCCTGGCTAATGTTTTGGCTGCAGTGATGGGGTCGAGTGGCTGGCTAGGACACTCTCGCTTCCAATGCTCCTTTTTCCCTCTCCTTGGGACTTCCCAGTTTACTCTCCTTGACACAGGACTGGATTTTTCTGCTATTGCCACTGCCAGAAAGTCTGCTTTCTTTTTCATCTTCTGATTTTCTTCTTTCCTTGTTTCTACATCATGGTTGACATAGACCTTAGGAGCTATTTCCATGAGCTGAGAGATATTCATTCCAGCAAACCCATCCAACTTTTGCAGTTTCCTTCAGATGTCAGCCTGTGATTGGGCAACGAATGCTGCACTGACAATTGTTTGGCTCTTGGGAGCATCCGGGTTAAAGGGCGTGTATACATGAAACGCTTCCCACAGTCTCTTAATAGAATTGAGCAGACTCTCATTGAGAGCCTGTAGGATTTGGGTGGTTTTTGCCATGTTTACTGCTTTCTGGCTCCACACCCTGAATCCTTCAGCCAAGGCCCTATGAATGATTTCTAGTGGTTGAGCCTGATTGTGTTATTTGGATCCCATAGGGGATCTTAGTCTGGGAACTGTGAGCAGGCATATTGGTCACTGTCCAAAGTTCCCTTGTGGGTGTTCTGTAAGCCAGGTTAGAGCCCCCTGAGTGACATGCATTCTCTCTTCAAAGTTTAATAAAGTCATTATAAGTTGTTTACAATCAGTCCAGGTGAGTCTGTGGGTCTGTATGATGGACTGGAAAAGGTCCGTTATGGCTTGATGCTTTTCTGAGAATGGTGGAGTGTGGCTTTTCCACTTAAAGAGGTCCATTGTGGTAAAGGACTGATAGATGAATCTCCGGTTTCCCCCTGAACCTGGTCATTTGCATTGTAACAAATTGGGGCCTAGACTTCATGGAGAGGTAACTGGAAGGCTGTCTTTTTCTCTGCTCCCCCTGCCCCTGGGAATTCCAGTGGTTGGAGTTACCATCTTTCAGCATTTTCCTCCTGATAGGTGGTGCTGCAGCTGCATTGCAAGGGTAACCGGATGTAAATACAGCTCGTCTGCATTTTCCATTGTGAAAAGTGACAAAAACCACTGCAGGGATGGTGTAGGTGCCATTTCTGGTGCAGATGGCGATAAAGGCAACTGCGGAGATGGTATAGGTGCCCTCTCTGATGCTGATGGTGATAAAAGCAGGGCCGGGGATGGTGTGGGTGTTGCACCTCCCCATGCAGATGATGACAATGGGGCACTGCTTGGGGAGACTAGCTCATTTTCATTCCTTAGCACTGCTGAGGTAAGAGCAACCATATAAGGCGGCAGTAGGTCATTTTTGTGTGGCCTTTCTAAAATGGGTGGGTTGGCACTGGACTTGGGATACTTTTTTTTGGGCCATTTGCACAGTGATTGTTTGGTGTGGTCCCTGGGATGGCAGTCCTCGGCTTTTGTATTAGGCAAATCCTTGCTTCCTTAGTCACGCACTTCCCTAAACAGGGTGGACTTTGACTCACAGTGTTTTCCCAAGCATTGATGTAGGGAAACTGGTCTGGGTGCCTTGGATTCCCAGTTACTGCATCATGGACTTTATGATCCAGGGATCTAATGTGCCTTCCTGGGGCCATCCCATGCCAAAAATTGGTCATTCTAATTCACAAAGCATCCTAAGCTTTCCTGGCTAGAACCTTATGCCATATACATCTTCATGGAATGCATGGGGGAAGTTTTTCAACATACAACCTAACGGGGTCCTACTTTGTGTGTTTCCCATGTTTCCACCCTGTGTTCATGGTGCACAACACTCACTCAAGCCTTACGCTTCCTCTGTCTCCGGCCACATCCCTCACTCAAGCTTTCAGCGCCTATTGACCTTAGTGGGTTGGTATAAACCTCCGACTCAGAAAAGGGTGCCTTGCAGGAACACCCCCCCTCCCTAGTCCACCCTTGATTGTATGTGTTCACCATGGAACCACAGATTGGGGCTCTGCACTCATCCTGCAGAAGTGATTTGCTACGTTTCACTCAGTCACCACAGTCATATGCACAGAACCACCCCTCTTACCTTTTCTCAGACCTAGAGAGCAGATGGCTTCCTCCCATATTTTCAGGAGTACTGGGCCTCCTCTTTCAGAGAGCAGATCAGGCTCCCTCTTAATTTTAGCATTAGACTTTTCCTGCACTATACCCTTGTGGGTCTTACCCGTCTGAAGTATGGAGCTCCTTGCTTCAGTCTCAGTGTCTCTCAAACCCTCCAGTGCTCTGGTTCTTTCAGGAGGGCTCTGGCAAAGTCCACAACCTCTTTCTCATCCAAAATGGGGTGTCCAGGGGTGCCCAGGGCTAGATTTCACTGGGGCCCTTCCAGCCTTCTCAGAGACATCCAGGAGGGGCAAACAACCATTGCCGCCTCTGACCTTCTCAGCGTAATCCTGGACAAGCCCCCAGAAATGTAGTGGCAGAGAGAAGTAGGGTGTACATGATATCGAAGGCCATTGATGAGAGACTTTTGAGAAGGAAGTTGATTTATTTCAACCGGCCAGACTTGGCAGACTTTTGTCCTGATAAAAACCAAACCCCAAATAGAATTTTTGGGTCCCTTTTATACAGAGGAAATAAGAGTGGGAAGTCAAATGGTGCTTGTATGCAAAAGGACTTTTTGTTAGTTTTTTCAAGTGTTTTATCTGAGTATTAGAAAGGCTATTTCCTCCAGATAAGCTTGAGCTTGACTTAACATATATCCCCCACATTCCAGGTAGGCTGTTAGCATGAGTCCCCCACATTCCAGGTAGGCTTGACATATTTGGCGTACATCCTCCCTGAATATCTAAGGCCTATAGAGTTTATACCTTTCAATTGGCTTTGTAGGCATATTTGGATATAAAATAAGTTTGAAATTGTGCACAGGCTATATTAACATAAGTTGTATAATGTTCAGAATGTGACATGTCCAAATAATGATACCATGCCAATACAGGCTAAGTTTACTGTGTAGGGGAGAACAAAAGCACCCAAGACTCAACATGCTGGTTATGGTGGCTGCCTTAATAAGTTCTGTCTATGACATTTTACTCTTCCCTTACAATATTCTATACAATTATAGATACCTGAATGTGTTTATATATACCAATATATACATACACACTTAAGATTTCATGTATGTGCTTATCTATCTATCTATCTATCTATATATATATATGATTTATAAATGTATACTGCTGCAATCTATCAGTATATATTCAGTGTTTATGTAAGGATCTGCCATCATCATCTATATGCGTGTGTGTGTATATATACATATATACATATTTATCATGAAAATACACTGTACATATATTTCAAGATAAATTTATATTTTAGGATAAATTCCATTATAGTTTTATTTTTTGAAACATTTTTAGTACAAGTAAAGTATATGCTTTTCTAACATATGTGATAATTGTGTTAACTTTGAAATAATTTAAAATTGTGATGTATTAGAAATTTGAGAATTCCTATATTTGTTCAAGGAGTAGAATTGTCAGATATCAAATTCTAAATTTTTATTCTCAAATGTGACAATGTAGTTCTAGAGCAAATAATTGTATTTTAATAAATTTTTCATATGAAAAATGCCATCTGATGTTTCAACTGAACTTTGAAGGACATGAGTTTAGGCAGCCATAAGACAAAAGAACGCCCCAGGCAAATGGTTAGACATGAGCTTTATTGGGACTTATGAACAAGAGAGGCTCTTCAATGGCAGCTAGTCGAAGAATGAAGATAGCACCCTGCAAAGAGACAGGAAAATGAGGGGTGATATAAGGGGTCTCAGAACAAAGACGTTCCATGGGATATGAGAGCAGAGTTTCTGCAAGAATGTTTAGTGATGTTTTCACAGGAAGGGAGTTTAGAGCCTTAAAAACAGACTTCATGGTACCATATATACATTATTTCCTCTGGGGAGGCTAGTTACTTTTTAACTAGTGAGTGTCCAGGTTTGGCCAGTCGCTATGTGTTTTGGGCTATGTTTCATTTAAGAAGGGGTATCCCAGGGCCCTGGGATCTTACAGTACACCCCCATGCAGCAGCCAGCTATGGCCATAGGACATGTATTGCATCCACATTCCAAAGCAACAGTATAACAGACAACAGAATAATAAGAGTCCTCTACTGAAAGCTAGTAGACCTATGAAGACATGTTGCCAGAGCCAGGAGAGAAAATTAAACCAATCAGGTAGGAGATCAGTGGCCAATTTATTAATATGTTATATGTGCTCTTGCATATGATTTTGACCTTGTGAAATATTATGGGAGTGATCAGGAATATATATACAACATTGAATATTAATGAGGGCACAGGCCCCGACTTGTACAACAGTAAAAATATCTGAAGCATCCTATTTTGTAAAAATAAGATGCAATTGAGTAGTTTCATCTTTCAGCAAGGAAATAGCTACCTTAGAATCAATAAGGGCTTAAATGTGACAATTGCTACAACTCCTGGCACAAGAGCAACTAATGAATAGAATCGCCAGAGGGTGCACTTCAGTCCATACCTAGCTTTAACCACTTCCCAACTACTGGGAGTATGAGGTAATAAATCATATAAAGTGGCAGGGACATAGGACTGTCCCCATGTACATTGTTTAGTCCAGTTCTAGGGCAAATACAACCACCCATTTTGCCCACAAGTCCATAACCATCTTTTAGGGGACAGATAAGCTCCAGCTGTTAAGTCATGTGCCCGCCATTGGAATAGGCTGTTATTTTTCAGCTTGACAGTGAAATTACACAATTTGGGGGGTAGCCACCCATATTATGGATTCCCTCCTATCATTCCATACAGACAGGGCAATGTGATCTAGGGTGACAGATCCAGCTGTTAACCATCCTAAACCATCATATACAGCATACCCTAATAAAAGGTTTAGATTTATTTCTTACTTCTTTACAAGGGAAAATATATTTACGAGTCTTACGGTAAGGCAGTAGTGGATTTCAGTCTTAAAGGAAAAGGTTTCATTCCAAACTTGTTGATGGGTTGCAATATACCATGCCAGCAAGGTGTTCCATGCTATCCAATTTGCAGGAGTGACAGTCTAAGGAATGCAAATAGCACCTGAGGATGGCAGGTTTTTACAAATGTAACATTGGTTCCAATTATGACCATAAATTACTGCTCAAGTCCACCATAAGAGGGTTAGCTAGGGTGCTACAGGTGAGAAGATGTTTATAGGGAACAATAAAGAGCAGATAATGCTGGATGATAGTATATAAGCAATATTTCCATTAGTAGATAACAATGTACCAAGGTAGGGAGATTTTATGAGGAGGCTTCCAAGACCATATATTTTCCCCTTATAAATTCTCTGAGGTTTCTTCAGTGACATCAAAAACTAGTTTTGACATAAGAAGAGTCCACATAGACATACATAGAGCCCCAGTGGGAATAGGAGACCCTGGATTATTAATAAAGATTTTTACTGGCATTTTTTGTATAAACTGTGGTCTTCTAATAATGTTTAGGGTGGGTCCTATTCCCCATGGGTTTAAGATTATCCAACCAGTGAGGCTGCATAAGCCAGTACCATGGCCAAAGGACTTCATTTTCCCCAGTTTGTATAGTATGAGGTATAGGCAACATTGGATTGTTATTACTTTTAACCTTTTAGGCTGTAGAGTGGCTGACCCTTTAACTTGTATTCTCAATGCCTGGATCATTCCTGCAGATAGCATTTCAATTGGGGCAGGGACCACATCCCATGGTGCTGAATTTAAACAGGTTAAGAGTGGATACAGCTTCTTAGTCCATAGTTAAAACAATTCATTATTGCCTTTTATTTGTTCCTTTAAAAGGCCATCTATCCTTTCTATAAGACCTGCACCCATGGGTTTATAAGGTAGATGGAAAGTCCATACCATATCTGGTCCATAGCCCAAGACTGCATGAGTTGACCAGTAAATGGAGTTCCTCAGTCACTGTCAATTTGGGCTAGCACCCTCTATGGGACATTTACTTTTTCTAGGCAACAAATAGTGGCATGCTGGTTGGCCTTTCCTACTGGGAAGGCCAACAAGAGTCCTGTGGCACTGTCTATGATAGTGAAAGTATACTTTGCCTCTTCTGAGAGGCTACTAGAGTCTGTACTTGGCTAATATATCTGAGGTTAACTGTTGCAGTCATTGGAGCAAGCATGATGGACACTCAGGGGTGATATCTGTGAGCTGTTGGCAAGTGACAGGCAGCTGGAACTGCTGGGGTAGGTGCTACAGGGTCTGGTTGTTAGAGGAGTTGGCAGAAATATGATAGTGACCTGTCACTGCTGGCAGGCTTTCCAGATATCCTTCCATAGGTCTCTCCCCCATAGAGGGCAGTCTATGACAGTCTATTGTTTATGTTTCCAAGTTGCCATCTGAGTGCTAAGGCCTTTGTAACTGCCCATCTATCAGTACAGATTGTTAATATGTTCCCGGGGCTCATGAACTGTAACTATCCACATGGCTCTTAACTCAAACCACTGACTGCTTTGCATGGTGCCTGTTTCACACCAAAGAGTGTCAGTCCTAGGCTCCACAGTCATAACCATGCACATGGGAGGCTGTCTACTAGATAAATAACCTGTGTACCATGCATTTTCTGGAACTATTCCTATGCCTTCTTTAGTGGGCACTTCCCTGGCCACTTTGGGGGTTGTAACTTGGGCCAAAGAATCTTCCACATAAGACACTGGAACTAGGATCTCATCCTGTTGGGTACTTAATGGGCTAGAACTGAAGACACTGCACTGTAGTGTAGCAGGTAAGCTTTCCATTCTCTTAAGGTATTAATTGCTTACTAGCAGAGCAAGGCTTGTTAACAGTATCCACAATCCTCCTCTGCATAGGGATGGCAGTCTTCAGAGTGACCACACACTTAACCCAAACAAGGCATGGTATGCTGCATAGTTGCTTTTCTAAAGGGCTATATCATAATTGGGCTCGTTTCCACAATTATGACTAAAACCCAAGGAGTACTCATTTAGAAAGCTGCCTTTGTCAAAATCCTTGCCAAAAGCCAGTATTGATGCTGGCCACAACCAATTCACAGGGTAAGTCAGGGTCAGCCTCTCTTAGTGCCTGAGTCTGTGCTATTGCCCACTTTGCTTCTTTACAAGCAGCCTGCTGGGGGTCCTCTCATTCCCATTCATGACCTTGCCTGATTAACACATACAGTGGTTTTAATATCTGAGCTAAATGAGGGATAGCAGTCTCCAAGACCCTAACAACTCCAGAAAGGCCATCAATAGTTTTGGAATTTGTGGTGTGGGAAAACATTATACTTTATTGATTACAGCAGAAGGTATACTTTTTGTCTTACCTGATCAAACAACATCTAAGAATTTGACAGAGCAGCAGGACCTTCCAGCTTGTTTTGATTGATTGCCTACCCCTGGCTTTCAAGATAAGATACTCTTGTCTCTGATGTTTCTTTTAATTCTGAAAAAGAAGTACTGGTTAACATATCATCAATATAATGGTATATGGTTACGGCCACAGGTTTCTCCCACACAGCCGGATCTTTTGCCAGGAGGCATGACAGATGGCTGGGCTATACATATAGCCTTGGGGAAGCACTATAAATGTCCCTTTTTGGCCTTCCCATATGAAGGTCAATGCAGGCCTTGACTTATCTAAAGAGATACTAAAGAAAGCATTAGCAGTATCTAAAACAAAGTGATAGTGACATAATTGGGTGCTAATTTTTTGCAATATACCAGCAATGTTTGGGATTGCTGCATAGAGCGGTGGTATTACTTTATTTAGATAATTTGCTATGTGCCACTCTGTGGCAGTCCCTTAATGACCACTCTTTTTATGTAGCCATAGGGCTGCTTCATCAGTGGAGGTGGGGCAAATCAGATGAATATGAGCCATAGCATCCCCCTCTTGATTCCAGGGGAAGAGGTTGTTTCTGTGACATATAACATTTAAAAAATAATTACAATCATGACTAACAACATTATACTGTTATCTAATATTATGCAGAAAACATTGTTAAATCTCTAGGAATTTTTACAATCTTTAAGTATTTATATGAATGAACATTTCACCCATACAAATTTGATTAACAGAAAGTTTGAAAATCCCTTTCAATTTTATAACACTTTTTTTTAAGATTTAATTTTATTTTATTTTCTCCCCTTCCCCCCGCCAAGTTGTCTGCTTTCTGTGTCCATTCGCTCTGTGTCCTTCTGTGTCCGCTTCTTTTCTTGTCAGTGGACCTGGAATCTATGTCTCCTTTTTTGTTGCATCATAACATTTTCTAAATACATTTCATTCAACTTATAGCATATCAAATGAACTTAATTATTTTTTTTAAAGATTAATTTCTCTCCCCTTTCCCCACGCACCGCCCCCCCCCCCCCCGCCAGTTGTCTGCTCTCTTGTGTCCATTCGCTGTGTGTTCTTCTGTGTCTGCTTGCATTCTTGAACTGGGAATCTGTGTCTCTCGTTTTGTTGGGTCATCTTGCTGCATCAGCTCTCCATGAATGTGGTGCCACTCCTGGGTGGGCTGCGCTTTTTTCGCACAGGACGGCTCTCCTTGTGGGGTGCACGTTTTGTGCATGGGACACTCCTACACTGGGGCATCCCTGCATGGAATGGCACACCTTGCGTGCAGCAGCACTGCACATGGGCCAGCTCTCCATACGGGCCAGGAATCCCTGGGTTTGAACCCTAGACCTCCTGTATGGTAGGCAGATGCTTTATCAGTTGAGCCATATCCATTTCCCAAACTCAACTATTTTTATCACTTCACTTTTTTCAAGGTGAAAGAACAAATCTTTTGCAACGGTTTGATATAAAAATATACTTTTCAGGATTTGACTTTGAGATAGCAAAATGTGAAAGGTTGTTAGGTTTATACATTATGCTCTTTTAAAAGTGAAAAGACTTACTTTTCTTAAACCACCAAGGACATGATAAGGTTAAAGTATAAGAAGTTTTTTTGATAAAACAGACTGTCTGCTTTGTATACCAGTTATTCAGGAGAAAAATACTTTATAACCTTCCATTAAAACAGACTAATGATTTAAGAAACTTTGTACTTTAACAGAGAAGGAACTAAATTATAATTTTGCACTAATATACTATTTGATACTAAAGCTTTTAAAACTTTATCAATAGACCCAATCTTTCTCAATGTTGACCACAAAAGTTCCTTTTCCATGCCTCTTCTGCACTTTCTGTATCCATTCAGCTTTTGTCCCACATTTTCCTCTTTCTTGATAACCAGTCATTTTCTTGGACAAAATTACTTTCTTTTTCCTTAATAATAAAAACACATTCTATATACCTTACCTTCTTAAGTTACCAAAATGATTTTGGAAACACTCTCTAAGCAAACCTCTTACAATATACATTTGCTTTTAACACTAAACAAGCTTGTCAGAATAATGATTCAATTTGATTATATGCAACCATAACTCTTTCTCATTTCAAGTACATAGAAGCATGCAATACTAAAACAATTATAGTTCATAGAGATCTTTAGTTTACTATTTTATCAGTATTTCAGTGAGATACCATATGAAGCATTCACAAGGACACATTCCTGAAGTAAGTTTTCTGGAGGCAAGTTGGCTGGGGAGGCTGGTTGCTATCACGACTAAGCCGTGATTGAATTGCAGTCTCACAAATCAGCAAGCATTTTAATATTTTTTCCTCTTTTACTTTCATAGAGTTGTCCAGCTTAAATTTTAACCACGAATTTTATCCAATTAGAATTAACATGGAAACAGAACAGAGAACATTAATGTTGCTAAGTTTTTCTACTTTTCCAGCAGTTAACCTAATTTTATCAGCCCCCACTAGCCCACAAATGCACCATCCACGTGGCAAGGGGTTCATGGAGTTGCTGCTAGAGTGTTTCACTACCTCAGTTAACTCTCCAGAGGAATGCATTTTTACAAGCATGGTTTCACTGACAGGTGTCCTGTTTTAGCACTTCTGCTTGTGCAGGATGTTGTATCTGTGATTCAGCCTTCCTTTGCACAAGAGTTTGGCATGATTTAAAGATTCTTCTATAGTTTCTACATCTGAATCACTAGATTTCTTGCCAGGGGTTCCAGGTCTTAAGATCCTAATCCTTCTTATCTAGTTGCTCAGAGAGACCTGTCACTAAGGTAGAGGTGGGAGTCCACAAATCCCATTCTAGTAAATCTTTCCTCAAATGGTGGATTTCTTGTCTTCCTCAAGACAATCTGCTGTAGCAAACTATACTGCCCATGGCAACAGCTAGTTGACTGCTGTGGCAGTGTGCCTATCTTTACCAAACTTCATAATCTTTAGTTCTTGTAGCACATTCTCTACTCCCGTCAGCGTTTTCGGGGTATCCACATATTCATGTGGAGTTCCACAATAGTTGATAAGTGTGCAACCCCATATTCTCTCAGTGGTCCCCACTTATCCAGGAGGGCAGCCACCCCTCCCCTCACGAACATTATAGGCCAACTCGGGATTTCCCCTGTGGATTCTCCCTTCCCAGAGCTCATGCCCACCACTATGAGTGGTCGTCCAGTCTCCTGGCTGTAACTCACCAAATGTTTTAATCCAACTTTAAAGGGTACAAGGTGGGGCTATAAGACCAAAGTATGCCCCAGGCAAATGGTTAGACATAAGCTTTGTTGGGTGTTATGAACAAGAAAGCCTCCTCAACAGTGGCCAGTCAAAGAATGAAGATAGCGCACCACAAAGAGATGGAAAAATGAAGGGCAATATATGGGGTCTCAGAACAAAGACATTCCATAGAGTATGATAGCAGAGTTTCTGCAAGAGTTACATGAGGCTCACAAATGGGATGTTTGGTAATGTTATTGCAGGAAGGGGGTATACAGCCTTTGCAGTATTATATGTATGTACTTTCCTCTAGGGAGGCTAGTTAATTTTTAACTAGTGAGTGTCCAGGTCTTGCCAGCCACTCTGTGCATTGGACTGTTTTTCATTTAAGGGAGGTGGGGCCATCCCAGGTCCTTCGGCTCACACCTGAAAAGTTTTGGTTAAATAATGAAAAACTTATGAAGTGTCTCCGATTTTAAATGAACACATATTAGGAACATCCCGTAATGACCACGTCTTCCTTCTGAAATGCTTTTAGACATAGTTGAACAATTGTTAAGTCTAATTATCATATTTTAGGCTAAAATGACTCAGTTGCCTGATGCGGAAAAGGAGAAGATTGCAGAGCAAGTTGCTGATTTCAAGAAAGTCAAGAGTAAACTGGATGCAGAGATTGAAATATGGGATGATACAAGCAATGATATCATTGTCCTGGCCAAGAAGATGTGTATGATCATGATGGAGATGACAGATTTCACAAGGTAATTATGTTTGAAAGATGTATAATATTTATATATGTATACCCATTAGAAATATTTATCATATTAGTAAAACCTCAGGTTTCTCAGAGTGAAGAGTGACAAAAATGGAGTTGTATAAGAAAATAATATAGAATTAGAAAGTGGTAGATGTATAGTTCTAGAGGTTTTGGTAAATGAATATGGCTGTTTCTCATAAACAGAATGCTTTTCAAAAGGCCACGTTTTATCCTTTCAAGGTACTCTTCTCAGAAACTTTTCCTTTATATTATCTCAGCATATGACTTTTACTAGGAAATTGGTAAAACAAGTTATAATCTCTATTGGAGCTATCTGAATGAATGATTTCTTTGGTGACATCATTTTCATTATAATAATTTGTGGTATTATCAGGATTAGTGGCATCTTTCTTTTGCTCTCAAGATAGCAATTAGATATGCTTGAAGTTATGACAACTTTCTGAAATACATGAAGGAATCATACATTGAATGTATATTCCAGAAGTCAACACGATGTTTCTCATTGGTTCAAAATATTATTATATAGAGCTGGCCAAAAAGCAGTGAAATATATAGTGCGTGTTCTACTAGTTACTAAAATAAACAAAACTACAACATTTAAAATAATTTCGTCTTAACATACTTGTAAAAGAAGCAGAACAGAAGAGTACCCACAAAGCAGACCTACCACTTTTTAGGAAACCATACCTTGTATGCAAAATGACTTTCAGATGAAGTAGAGGGTAAATGTAATGAAAAAAACATAAAAAATGGAAAAAAAGTGCTTGAACACTTCACTGATAGCAAGATTGAGGAAATCTTTCTAAGCATTGCAAAGAAAATATCATAAAGAAGTACTAAATTGAGCTATATTAAAATTCAGTACATAAGTAGAATATCATAAAATCTAAATAGGTAACTTGGGTAAACATTTGTAACAAAAATGACAAAAATTTGTGCTTAATATATAAAGAACTCTTCCAAACATTATAAAAAGTAAAATACAAACACCCTAATAGAAGAATGAACAAAAGATATGAGCAAATAATTTGCCATTATCTCCTTATAAATGCTAAAACCAATAAATTTGTGAAAATATTTAACCTAAAAATGAGTTAGAATAAGATACCCTTTAAATTATAAAATTGGCCAAAACTTTAAAAATAGTCTTGATATCGGGTAAGGTGGTAAAAGCATAAATCAGTATCTTACAGTAATTTGTCAATTCATATAAAACTTAAGAATTTTTATAAAATTTGTCATCTATATCTGTATCTTTTTCTCTTCAGTGACTATATCCTGAGGAAATAATCTGATATGAGGGCAACATTTTCATAAAATAAGTCAGAATTAATAAAGATAGTAAGAATATTGAATTATTAAACTAATAATAGGCGACCATGTGAGGTACAGTCTGCAGAAAATAAAGTCAAGTTTTTAAAATAGTATTTAATGAAAAGTTAAAATATGTAATTTAAAGAGAAAGGTTTTAGTCCAATCCAAATTTTATGATGTATATATTTTAGTGACTGATCTATGGATGTCCCTTTTTCATTTTTTCTGATGCGTAACATCCTTGTGGTAGAACTCATTACTACTTTGCATCATTCTGAAAGAAGATACACTTTCCAAGATGAGTGAACAGTGACGATTTTACTGTAGATTTCATTGGAAATTAAGAGAAATAAATTCACAATACATTGTTAATAGCACAACATAAAGAATAGCTTTTAGATATCAGCTTCCATTTCTACCTTTTAATTATTGCCGTTTCTTTCCAACACTAGATTTTACCTTCTAAATTTTCCTCATTCACTTTCATATACAAATAATTCAGTTTTGAGCCATCTGTCAGTCTCTGCAGGCATAGGTTTTGAGCAGTTTTATCTAAGTACACTTTCTCTCCTGAGGAAGCATTCTACTCCTAAAAATTCCAAATCAATCTAAGTCTCTTTCTCTCTGCTTCCCTTTCTTTTTCTCTCCACACATATATAAACACATACACACAGACATGCACACTATAAATCCACATAATATAGACATATTTGATTGGGACCTTCATGTGTCTGTATATAAGAAACAACTTTGGAAAGAATATATCACAAGGACATTAAACAGTTACTATGTTTTGGTACTTGGCTTGTGGCAATTGAATTAATATCTTTTTTAAACTTCTACAATTCTAATTTCTTGATAAATATGTATTAGGTTTTTTTTTAATGCAAAAAATCATTTGGGGTTGGCCTTAGTTAGTGATAGTTGGCAGTATTTCTTGGCGATCTATTGTAAAGGACAACCTCTTCTTCCCCCTAACCACGTTCTCTCTACATCACAAGACCATGTTTTACTTTCCTCTTAGCAATTATCTAGTTCATTTGTTTAGATATCTCCCGCCTCTTTATCCCAAGCAGAATATAAATTGAATTAAAGCATAAACTGTGTCTTCTATACTTTTTTATAACCAGAAATTACAGCAGAATAAATACATTTTTAACATATAGTGGTTGAATGAATGAAAAGATTAAAAACAAGGAAAAAGAAAACAATAAACTTAAATTTGAATGCAGAAGGAAATAGGAATAAAAACAGAAAACAGCAGGGTAAGCATGAACTGGAGCTATTCAAATCTACCAGTTTATTTTTTAACCCACATATAGAGCTAAAGTATTGGAGATTTTTGTTTTATTTTAATGCTAATATGGAATTAAACAGAGATACGTAAGTCAGGAGATCCAGAACTGAGATCCTTGGAAAAGTATAGAGCCATGTGTCTAAATAAAAGAACTGGAAATATTTCAATGGATCAGCTTGAATGAGCATCAAAGGAGAATTCCTCTCTCTGGAATCTAGGTTGAAAAGAGGTCATCTGTAAGAAACAGAGACCCCAAGACTCAAGCGAAGGATTTACATGATTCAATTTACATTTACATGATCTGAAATTCTACCCCGAAAAAAGAATTAAGATGCAAGAAGCAAAAAGGTGAAAGGAACTCCGTAGACATGTGGGTATATCCAATGAGTCTTGACAGTTACAAAAAAAAAGACCATTTGAAATGACCGTACTGTACAGAGGATGTGTAAAAGTGAAAAGATATGATGTGGGGGCATTTTCAGGACTTGGAGTTGTCCTGGGTGGTACTGCAGGGACAGATGCTGGACATTGTATGTCCTGCCATGGCCCACATGCAATGAATGTGCCATGATGATGAAAGAGGTTGTTGATGTGGGAGGAGTGGGGTGAGGGGGATGGGGGGGTATATGGAGATCTCGTATATTTTTTGAATGTAACATTTAAAAAAAAAAGAGAGAAAAAAAAGTAAGGAGATAAGAGTTAACAGGG
Organism: Dasypus novemcinctus; assembly: GCF_030445035.2. Classification (NCBI taxonomy): domain Eukaryota; kingdom Metazoa; phylum Chordata; class Mammalia; order Cingulata; family Dasypodidae; genus Dasypus; species Dasypus novemcinctus. The sequence goes on along the minus strand of NC_080678.1, from coordinate 74,967,834 downwards.
ATAGTGTGTGTTCAAACTGAAGTAAAGGAGGGTAACAAAATTGAATTTTCGCCTCTGATACTCTTTCACTTGAAATGAATCCAGGTTCAACTAAATTTTTTTTCTTAAAACCTGTGATAAAACTCCAATTGTTTTTAAATGGATGAAACCTGTTTTTTTTTTTACTTTGTTTCTTACTCGCAATTCCATTTTAACAGTGTTTCTCAGACACTATCATGCTTTTTCTGAGGGTTAAGTTTATCAGATATATAAAGGCTTTTCCTTAGTTCCACTCTTATCACATCTATTTTATTGTAGGCATTTTAGCTTGTTTGTTATGGGGACCAGCAAGAACGGTCTCCTGTCTGGCAGTGCGATATTTATCAGCAAGTTTTGCCCTACTGAGCAGTGCTAAAGACTATATAAATTTTTAAATAACTAGTTAAAATGCAATAAAAATAAAGCAAAAATCTCTCTTCTAAATTACTACTGAATGTTTTGTTTTCTCAGTTTTCAGTCAATATTTTATTATCAATAGTAAGACTAATAATAGCTAAAATGTGATTAATGCTTGTTATATACCATTACCATGATGGATAAATATGTTTTCTCATTTTTATTCTCAGGACAGTTCTATTGATTATCATTTCCTTCATCTTATATTTAAAGAAACCAAGATTCATAGAGGTTAGATAAATTGCCTGAGGCTATACACATAAATTGGGTTTGAATCAGAATCATTCCAGCTCCAGAACATGGGCACTTACTATATTACAAGTCTTTACTCTTGTGTTTAACAAAGAAGAACAAGATCCAGTTGTTTCAAACAGCATAATGAAAACAACAACAATATTTATGTTAAGGAAGTTTATATTAGACTTTGAATGAAGCTTAGAAGTTGGATTGTAGAGGGAAATGGTATGCTAGAAAATCCACAGGTAGATACCAGGAGGTAGGAATATCTCAGATCCATTTTGGAGATTCTAAAGTAAATTATATAAAGACAGAGAGAAATTTATATGTCCATGAAGGAAGTGAAAGATTATAGAAGGCCCTAGAAAGTGGACTGGAAGTAGAAAATAGGGAGCTATTCAAAAATTGGGATCATATTGGTGGCATAATAGAAAGGAAAGAAATTGGAAGAACACATGCAGGAAGGGTCACAAGCACTTTCATATGACATCAGTCACAGAGGCTGGAATCCTGGAGATCTGGTCCCAGTTAGGAGACCCACAAAATTATGCAGGGTTTGGAAATTCTGTTATGGACTAAATTTCTACTAGAAAGTTGATAATTTTCTAGAAAGTACTGAGTTAGAGGCTGAAAAAACTTTCTATAAAGACTAGATGTACCTTGTTCTACACCTCCATGCTGTATCCCACTGACCCTTGTTATGCCAACCATTTAGTTCCTTTTCCAGTTCCGTGTCTAGAGACATGGAGCAGATTTTACTCAGTTGATAGTTAACAAATTCAGCAAGTCACCTTTTTCACTGCCCTCTATATACACTCATTCCAAGGCAGAGAACTCAGGTTTTATGATTTTAAAACATGGTTTTGCCTTGAAGGAGAGCCATCTATATTGTCACATCAGTCGCATTTCTGTACTAACACTGAGTTGCGATATCTTCTAACGGCTCAGAATTCCTTTTATTCAGCCTCTAGTACTTTCTAGGATCAGGCTTAAAGACCTAAGATTTGTTGGAGGAAGGTAAATCTCACCCTTTGCACCAATTAGTTTCTCAGGGATGCATCTTTCAAATTTCTTCCTGCAAGGTAAGGAAGGCTCTGGGAACAAAGAAAGGGGGATGTCTCTACATATACTATTAAGTGCTCATACATTCACTTAATCCCTCTGTTGTCAGTTAAACTTATCCCATCTCTCAAATAAGTCTAGAGAAGCCAATTCAAAGACTGTTTTTATTTTTTTGTTGTTTTCATTTTATTTATTTTTATATTTTATTTTTAAAGAAGCTTTAGATTACAAAAATGTTACATAAAAAAATATAGGGGATTCCCAATACCCCACTCTCTTCCCCTCCCATACTTTCCCATGCTAACAAAATCTTCCATTAGTGTGGTATGTTTGTTACAATTGATGAACACATATTGAAGCATTGCTACTAACCATGGAATATAATTTACATTATAGTTTATACTCTGCCCTGCACAATTTTATAGGCTATGAAAAAATATATAATGACCTGTATCTGTCATTGCAGTGTCATGCAGGACAATTCCTACATCCTGAAAAATGTCCCCATTTTACATTTATTCTTCCCTTTCCCTCCCTTCAGAAACTCTGGTAACCACTGCCTCTATATCAACCATAAAAATTGATATACTTTGCTAGAATAATAGTAAGTTTATAATAGAATAATAATGTCTGCTTCAATCCATTGTTCATTCCTCAATCTTGAGGATTCTAACATGGTGATGCCCACTCTGTTTCTAATTATTAGGAAGCAAAGACTCTTAATGTTATTCTCTTCAGAGAAAAGTCTCAAGACTATTGCTAGGGTGAGCAAGGGGTCAATACTGTGGTCGGTAGGGTGGAGTAGGAGAGGAAATCACACTGCCTTTCAAACAATTTCACTCAGTACTCATTATTCTAGTCCTTCCCTTCACCCCCAATTCTACTGGTATACGGATCTTTCTGTGTAAAATCAGCTTGATTCTTAGATTTTTCCATAGCTAGTTTGGATTCTGGTTTTCTCACATCTGCTGTCAACTTACTACATGCCATCTGCTTTTTAGTTTCCTCGTATTTCTGTTGTGTCTTCTCTCATTCTTTTCTCTCCATCCTAGTGCGTTTAGGTGTCAAGGAAAAAATTCCTCATCTGTAGTTTTAGTGGGGATTGGAGATGAAGCAATATTAGGTGTATGTATCAATCTGCCATCTTAACCTGGAAGCCCACTATGATTTATTTGGATTGTAAAACTTTTCTCTTTATGATATTAAGAGATTAGATTATATATTAATGTTTTCTTTGTGAATTTATGGCTGCACTTCCTTCTCTCCCTTCAGGTGAATTCTGTCTAAATAGAATCTTGACTGTGAATTTAAATAGCTTTCACATTTCAGTGACTTACCTGATATGTTAGAACATCTAATTTTTTGCCTATTTGAGCAGGAGATGGGATCTAGGAAAAACTTTCCAATTATTTATTTTTTTCATGATAACCTAAGATGCATTTATTATTGGAAAAAGTTGAAGAAACGTTATCAGAAAAGTGGCACAAAAATGCCAGCTTTTCCTCAAATAAATAATTTCCATCATATGCATTTTTGTTAAAAAAGTCATATTGATAAGAATATACCAACTTTAATGTTAATATTAATAGAATTACAAAATTTACAGTACCTAGGGTTAAATAATTGGGTTCCAAAACTGATATTTTATCATTTATTTAAAATATACCGGGGCTATGTCCCTAATCTCATGAAAATTTATATTTTAACAATGCTGGTGTCGATTTTTATTTGAAAAAAAAGAGTGTATCAATTTGGCAAAATTTGTAGACTTTTCTAAAATTTCCATTGATTCATTTATTGACCATATGCTATATAGCAGCACTACCATTTCTATTAAGAATGTAGGGAATGGATGTGGCTCAGGCAGTTAATTCCTACTTCCTGCATGGGAGGTCCTGGGCTCAGTCTCTGGTGCTTCCTAAAAACAAAAACAAACAACAAGAAACAAACAAACAAAACAGCTCAAGGGAGCCAGTGTGACTCACTGGTTGAGCCCTAGCTTCCCACATAAAACATGCTACATTCAATCCCTGGCATTGATACCTAAAAGAAAGAAAGAAAAATGAAAGAAAGGAAGGAAGGAAAGAAGGGAGGGAGGGAGGGATGGAAGGAGGAAGGGAAGGAAGGTGGAAGGAGAGAGGGAGGGAAAAGAAAAAGTAATACGTCTGTTGGAGAATTTTGATCAAGGACAGCATAAGGTAGAATGTTAGTAGAAGTCAGGAGAACAAGAATGACAGCAAAGCAGAGAAAGGTGAAAGAGAAAGATCTAAAGGAAAGATAGTTGGTAGGGATGAATGAGGTGAAGGGAGAAATTTATCTCTGAGAGGGAATAGAGAATATTGTCAGGAGTATGTGTATATATGCACACATATTTAAAATGGAAATTCCTAAGGTTTTATCACTAGGTCTACTTATATCCAGGAATCTGAAACTATGACAGATGTTGAATGAAGGCCTCTATTCTATTAGGCTGTTGTCCAGATAATAGAAGGCTGGGAAGGTGCTTCATTTTTGGATTGCCAACATTTTCAGGTGCATTCTAATGATGCCATTCTGTGTTTATGAGACTGATGTACTGAAGAAGACTTTGGAGAGAAACAGCTGCCCAAAATGGGTAGATTTGTCTGTCAAATAATTGTGGCTATTGATTCCCTTTATCAAATTGGGACTAATTCTTTCCCAATAATTTCACACTCTGAAATTTTGAAATCTGATATTTGAAAATTTGAAATTCTGAAACTTTTTCAATAAGAAATTGGCCTGGTTATCACCTCTAAAAGAGTATTATTTTGATGATTTAAATTTTTAAAATTTATTTGTTAAAGACATCAATTTCCTGGTAATGGGCCAATATTCCTAGGACAAACATGAACAATTACAAGGTTATTTAAATGCCCCTGCACTATGACAACTTGAACATAGTCATTAATATGTATTATAAGCATGGGAAAATATAAATTTTTCTTTAGTTTTGATTAATTATCCTAGAGAAATGGCCTATGCTGCATTTTGCAAAAGGTGTGTAACTGGCTTTTACCTAATTTAACAACCAGCAATATGTCTAATTTGATATTCATCTTATATCCCTAAACATGTGCTTAGAATCTTGGCCAAGTTAGCTAACTAAACCGAAGTGTCAGCAAAATGACCGCTTTCCTCAGGCAGTTTGTCACCCTACCCATAGGTATCAATGCCAGGGACAGAATGTAGTTTATTCACGAATAAACCTAAAATAGGATGAAGAGGGTGGATCAAAAGGGGTTTACTGTGGTGCGCAGAACTCTCAGATTTTGCTGTATCCAGGGACGTCTAAGATCTGACTGGTCAATAGAAAGAGATACATAAGAGCCTGTCAAACTGAAGGATAAAGAAAAGAGGACACACAAATCACATGTAGAAATAATGTTGCCTTTGACTGTAGTTAAGGGACCCTTGGAGGAGACAGCTACAGGGTGATGGCAGATGAGGATCCAGATTGGGAAATGGAGGTGCGATTGGGGACACATCATTTTCCTCACCCTGTGCATCCTTCCACTGGACATAGTCTTCTGTTTAAGGAACATTTCTAACCCACTTGCATTTTCCAAGATGCAGCCCTGAGAGATGGAATCGAAAATGAGTACAGGGGAGAAGGAAACTCACCCTGCCTCTATTCAGCAAGGGTTCCAGAATTAAAACCATTCTGAAATAGCTGGGACATATAAAATCCATGAGTTCTATGCCTCACAGCCTTTTGTTTGTTAATATGAAATCTCTTTGCACCTGGGTTGGTTTTACTTTCTGAGTTGAAACATTGTATTCACTAATACAATGTGTTAACAAGAATCACAATTTAAATGTTGACATCCATGCAGCAAAGGTGATAAGAAATATTGGTCCACTTTATATTTTTTCCTTTAAAACAAGTCTTATATATTACTCTTTCTTAAAAAGAAGTCTAACTTTGTAATCAAAACTTTTTAAGTCCAGTGGTTTAAATTATAAAGGCAGAGAAATCTAACTTTTGCTCCTTTAATAAACTTACTGAATTATCTTTCTCATGCATTAAAGATACAGGGAAATATCTATTAAATCACTGAAAATATAAAATAGGAAATAATTTAAGATTTTTAACAATTATTTCTAGATTTCCAATGTAACTTTAAAAAGGCATTCATTTTATATTGGAAGTAAACATATCTGGGAAAAAGGATCATTTTTTGGGTATGCTCTGAAATGATGGTTTACCTTTTTTAATTATAAGATAGTATATTAATTATAAACTACTATAATTGCCTTTTTCATGAATATTCTCTCTGTAAAGGATGAGTTCTTTTTTTTATGAGATCTTGCATCACTGGAAACATTCAGAAATGCCAAGGAGAAATTCATTTAACCTATTGGAGAATGATTCAACCAGTAACTTTTACATAATAAAAATTTGAGTACATTGCAATAACATAATTAGTGAGCAAAACTTCAGCTTATGTAACATCTTAGTAATAGTTTAATAAAAACCAAGTGACAATAAGAGCACAAATACTCTTACCTAAAATTTGACATTTCAGTTTCTGGACTCTATAATTAATTCATGGGAGCATTTGGTGAAATAGTTAAGTCAAATTCCAAATGGCAAAACAATTTTTTAGCGTGTGAATCTACAAAGATTTCAGGAGGCTGAGACCAAATGTTAAATGATGCATTATCACAGAGCACAGGACATTGAAATATTAGAAATGTAGAAATAAACAAAGACCACTACATTAGTCAGCCAAAGGTGTGGTGATGCGAAAGACAAGAAATTGGTTGGTTTTTATAAAGGGTATTTATTTGGGGTAGGAGCTTACAGATACCAGGCCATAAAGCATAATTTAGCTCCCTCACCAAACCTATTTTCACATGTTGGAGCAAGATGGCTGCCAATGTCTGCAAGGGTTCAGGCTTCCTGGGTTCATCTGGGCTCAGCTTCTTTGTTTTCTCTATAAGGTCAGCTGTAGACTTTCAGGTGAACAGCTCTGTCTCCTCTTCTTGGGCTTCAGCTTCAGCATCAAACTCCAACATCAAAACTCCAACATTAAAAGCCCTCAACTCTGTCCTTTGCCATGCCCTTTATCAGTGAGTTCCCACCCACCAAAGGATGGGGACTCAATGCCCTACTGGAGCAAGAGGTTTACATGATTGCTTAATCAGGGAAAGTTATGAATTCAGTATAATCTAATATGCTCAGAGGAAAAGATCAGTTTACAAATATAATCCAATATTTCTTTTTGGAGTTCGTCAATAATACCAAACTACTACAACCACCAAAATGTAAACAGTGAAACACATCTATTCACAACTTGTTATTGCAAGGGAATCAGTAACTCTCACTTGCTTTTGGCATAGACTAAAAGGTATGCTGGTTGCTTCTATGGAATATGAATGTGCTCATCTTGTCATAGGATGGTATCTCAGTGGGTGGAGACCCATCCAAAAAACAACAAAATATTAAACTTTCATCCTGGAGCATCCTACTACATTCTCAAATAGAGGGGGACAAATCTCTTGTGTACAGGGGCAGTGCCTAATAAAAGAAAACAGACCAATATGTCAACTCCTCAATATTAGTGCATGTAACTATGAACCTTATTCTTGCAAAATTGAAACTTAGACTAATAATAACTATTACCTAAGAGTTGCCTCCTGAAAACCTCCCTTTTACTAAAATGTGGACACTCTCTAAGGCCAAATTCAGCAAATAAATGCACTACCTTCTCCTTAACATAAGACATGACTCCCAGGAATGAGCCTCCCAGGCACTAAGGGAGTAATACCAAGCACCAACCAGTGATACATTTGAAAAAAGACCTACAAAGTAGTTTTTATGGCTAAGAGATTTCAAAACAAGTCGGGAGTTTATTCCAGAGGTTACACTTATGCATGTCTGAGGCAAATGTCAGTAATTACCACTGTGAACTAAGCCTCAAATAGGCTTTGATCTATTCATATGTCAGTTGAGCCCTGAATCTCAGAAGAGTTGTGGCCAGCATCTACTCTCTAGATCACTGGACTCACCAGGACAATGAACAAAATGATGATGATAGACAATCCCCATCCCCCCAAAACAGAATATATACAACTGCAAGTAAAACAGTTCCTTCCATCTGTGCTATAAGATCTAAGCCCCCTCTCAATCTAAGGCAGAGTGGGCATCACCATCCCCAAATCCTAAATGTTGAGGAATGAACAAACATAAGGGGGAAATGCAACCAAGGACACAGTAAACTCATTAATATTATAGTAATGAAAGAACATTGTTATATAAAAAAGTGGTTACCAGAAGTTCTTAGGGGAGGGGGAGTGAAAAATAAGTAGAACATAGAGCATTTTTAGGGCACTAGAATTGAGTGCAAACAGCAATGTAAACAATAAACCTTGGTTAGCATCAATGCTTCAATATTATTCATCATTTGTAACAAATTATAAGATGCTTTTAATATGGGAAGATGTATAAGAGTGAGGGTATGGGGTATATGGGAATCCCTGATACTTCTGATGTAACTTTTCTGTAATCTGAAACCTCTTTAAAAATAAAGTTTATTGTATTAAATAAAGGCATGTTAGGGAGTGGGAAGTCTTTAGAATATATACAGGGAAAATTTTATATAAAGTGCTTCTCTGGGTAACTGTAGGTGCTTTTGGCTGCCACAGACTGGAAAGTTGGACACATGGGGCTCCATACCCACCCCAAATACGATAGGAGGAGAACTGTGTTTCCTCAGCCTCTCTGGGAAACTGCAAGTGCTTCTGGCCCACATGAACTGGTTTGTTGATTTCCTTCTAGTCCATGCCTGCCTCCTCCATAGGATAAGAGGGGGACTTAACTTTCTTCATCCTCTCTGGTCAACTGCGGGTGCTTTCAGCCTGCATGGATTGGATGAGAGATAGCTATAGCTCCATCCCTGTCCCCCAGTAAGATAGGAAGGGAGCTGAGTTTCCTCAGTCTTTCTGGGCAACTGCAGATAATTTTGGCATGTACAAACAGGTATGTTGAGCACCTTTGATTCCATCCCCCCTGCCATAGGATAAGAGGGGAATTGTGTTTACTTAGCCTTTCTGGGCAACAACAGGGGATTTCAGCCCACACAGACTAGTTTGTTGGATGCCTATGGTTTATATCCTTATCCCTTAAAGGCAGATGTGACAGTACTCCTTCAGCTTCTCAGAGCAACTGTAGGTGCTTATAGCTGGAATGGATTAGATTATTGGGCTCTCTGTAGATTCCAGCCCTACCATTGGCAGAGGAAGCAAGGGCTTGGGTTTATAGTAGTCTACCTGGTCAAACGTGGTCAGTTTTTACCCACATGGCTTAGTTTGCTGCTGATACCTGGTGTCTATTCCCACCCCAGCAGGAGAGAAAGGGCCAGGAAGCTTCAGTCTCTCTGGGCAACTACAAGTGGTCTTGACCTGCCAAGTTTGTATTTCTACACATGGCTATGGGTCCATCCCTACCCCTGACAGAGAACAAAGGTGGGAGAAGCTTCATTGGTTCCTGGTGCAACATGGGCAGTATCAGCCTATATAGCTTACAGTACCAACTGCATCATCAGCTACTACTACACAACCAGCAAGGGAGAAAGGACAAGAAAGTCCTAAACTAAAGAAAGAAATTGTGCCTAGAATAAATACATCTAGTAAGCCAAATGCCAAGACAACAACAAAAAATTACAATCTATGCCAAGAAACAGGAAGATATACCCCAGTCAATGAACCAAAATAAGTCTCCAGATGACATAAAGGAGTTGAAACATAGATGTTCAAACAAATCTCCTTAATAAATTCAAAGATATGAAGGATATTAAGAAGACATTGGGTGAGGACAAAGAAGAATTTGAAAGCATAGAAAAATAGCAGATCTTATGGGAATGAAAGGCACAATACATGAAATAAAAAAAATACACTGTAGGCATATAACAGCAGATTTGAGAAGGTAGAATAAAGGATCAGTGAGTTTGAAGGGATGGCCTCCAAAACTGAACATACAAAAGAAGAAATAAAGAAAAGAATTGGAAAAAATGAACAGGGCTTCAGGGAACTAAATGACAGCAAGAGATATGCAAACATATGTGTCATGGGTGTCCCAGAAGGAGAAGAGAAGGGAAAAGGGGAAGAACAAAAATTTGAAGAAATTATGGTAGAAAATTTCCCAACAATATTAAGGGATGTAGATATCTGTATCCAAGAAGCACAACATACTCCCATCTGAATAAATATGAATAGACCTACTCTGAGACACATACTAATCAGAATGTCAAATGCCAAAGACAGAGATAATTCTGAGAGCAGCAAGAGAAAAATGATGCATCACATACAAGGAGTACCCAATGATATTAAGTACTGATTTCTCATCAGAAAACATGGAAACAAGAAGGCAGAGGTATAATATATTTAAGATACTGCAAGAAAAAAACTGCCAACCAAGAAACTTATATCCAGCAAGACTGTCTTTCAAAAATGAGGGTGAATTTAGAATATTCACAGATAAACAGAAATTGAGAGAGTTTTTAATGAAGAGACTGACTTTGCAGGAAATAGTAAAGGGAATGCTACAGCCTAAAAAGAAAAGACAGAAGAGGAAGGCTTGGGAGAGAGTTTAGAAATGAAGATTATATCAGTAAAAGTAACTAAAAGTGTAAAAAGAGTGATGCAAATCAAGTATGATATAGATAAAGCCCAAATGTCAAAATGCATGTAATAAGAACAGTCTTCACAGTAATAACATTGAATGTTAATGGCTTAAACTCCCCAATCAAAAGACATAGACTGGCAGAATGGATAAAATATTATGAGCCATCTATACACTGTCTACCAGAGACTCACCTTAGACCCAAGTTTACCAATAGATTGAAAGAGAGAGGCTGGAAAAATATATTCCATGCATGTAGTAGCCAAAAGAAAAAAAAGAGTATACTTTTATCAGCTGAAATAGACTTTAAAAACAAAACTGCTATTAGAGACAAGGAAGCACAGTATATATTAATAAAAGAGGTAATTCACAAGGAAGATATAATAATCATAAATATATATGCACCTAAGCAGGATGCCCCAAATTATTTGAGGGAAACACTGACAAAACTGAAGGGATAAATAAGTATCTCTACAATAATAGTTGAAGACTTCAATACACCAATCTCAACACTGGATAGACCATCTGGGCAGAGAATTAAAAAAAAAAGAGATCTTGAATAATATGATAAACAGACTTAACCTAATAGACATACATAGAACATTGCACCTCAAAACAGCAGGATATACATTCTTATCAAGTGCTCATGGATTTTTCTCCAGGATAGATCATATGTTGGGTCATGAAGCAGATATCAGTAAATTCAACAAGATCAAGATTATACAAAACACTTTTTCTGATTATAATGAAATAAAGTTGGAAATCAACCACAGGCAGAAAAAGGGAAAATTCATAAGTATTTAGATATTAAACAACACACTCTTAAATTATCACTGCTTCAAAGAAGAGATTGCAAGAGAAATCAGTAAATATCTTGAGATGAATGAACATAAAAACACAACATATCAGAAACTATGGGATGCAGTGAAAGCAATGCTGAGAGGGTAAATTATAACATTCAATGCATACATTTAAAAGGAAGAAAGTGCTAAAATCAATGACCACCTATACAGCTGGAGGAGCTAGAAAAAGAACAGCAAATTATTTTCAAAGCAAACAGAAGGAATTAAATAACATAGATCAGAGAAAAAAACAACTGAAAAATTGAGTCTAAAAAACTAGTAGAGAGATTTAATAAAACCAAAAGTTGATTCTTTGAGAAAATTAACAAAATCAACAAACTCTTTGCTAGCCTGACAAAGTAAAAAGAAGAAAAGATGCAAATAAATAAAAGACAAAATGAAAACAGGGACATTACTAGTGCCCTACAGCAATAAAAGAGATCATAAGAGGATATTATGAGCAACTATACACTAACAAACTAGATAATTTAGATGAAATGGAAAAACTCCTAGAAATGTATGAGCAACCTACACTGACCCTAGCAGAAATAGAAGACCCCAACAAACCAATCACAAGTAAAAAGATTGAAACAGTCATCAAACATCTCCCCAAAATGAAAAGCCCAGGACAGATGGTTTCACAGGTGATTTCTATCAAGCATACAAAGAAAATTTAATAACAATCTTACCTCTTCCAAAAAACTGAACAAGAAGAAGTGTTACCAAACTCATTCTATAAAGCCAACATCACTCTAATACCAAAAACAGGTAAAGATATTATGAAAAAGGAAAATTACAGACCCATTTTCTTAATAAATATGGATGCAAAAATCCTCAAAAAATACTTGTTAGTTGAATCCAACAACATTTATCTAAAATTATTCATCATGATCAACTGGGTTTTACATCAGGCATGCAAGGTTGGTTCAACACAAGAAAATCAGCATAATACACCGTAAAACCAAATTAAAGAAGAAAACTCACTTGATGCTATAGATTGACACAGAAAAGGCATTTGACAAAATATAGCATCCTTTCTTGATTAAAAAGCTACAAAAGATAGGAATCGAAGGAATCTTTGTCAACATGGTAAAGGGCATATATGAAAAGCCCACAACCATCACTGTACTTAGTGGTGAAAGACTGAAAGTTCTACCATTGAGATTGGAAACAAGACAAGGATGTCCAGTGTCACGACTGTTGTTCAATATAGTGCTAGAGGTTCTGGCTAGAGCAATCAGGCAAGAAAAAGAAATTAAAGGCATCCAAATTGGAAAGGAAGAAGTAAAATTTTCACTAATCACAAATGATATGATCCTATACCTAGAAAATCCTGAAAAAACTACAACAAAGCTGTTAGAACTAATAAATTATTTCAGAAGAGTGGCAGGATATAAGATTAATATATAAAAATCAATACTGTTTCTAAACACTACAAATGTGCAATCTGAGGAGGATGACAGGAAAAAAATTCCATTTACAATAGCAATTAAAAGAATCAAATATTTAGGAATAAACCTAACTAAGAATAGAAAGCACTTGTATTCAGAAAACTACAAAGCATTGCTAAAAGAAATTTTTTAAAACCTAAGTAAATGGAAGACCAAATATGGTTAAGATGTCAATTATACCCAAATTGTTATACAGATTCAATGCAACACTGATAAAAAAGTCCACCAGCATTTCTTAAAGAAATGGAAAACACAGTTATCAAATTTATTTGGAAGTATAATTAATAGCTAGAACCACTTTAAAAAGGAAGGATTACCCTGGCCAGCTGACAGGGAGGTGAAGAAGGTCAACACCACACCAGGGAGCCAAGAGTACCTACAGCTGCAAGCAGGAGAATTGAATGCATCATCCATGTGGAATCTAAACCCCCTCTTGATGTACAGGGGGACTGGACATAGCCATACCAGGTCCACAAGATGGAGGAAGAGAGTATGGATTAGAGTGGACCTACTGGTGTTCTGCTGGGGAACTATTGTGATTAGTAAGGGAAGAAATTGTAGTAGTGATGTGTGGAGGGTGGCCATGGTGGCTGCTGATGGTCAGGAGAGGGAAGAAGAGATATGGCATGGGGACATTTTCAGGATTTGAAGTTGTCCTAGGTGGTGCTGCAGGCAGGGATGCTGATGTTGTGTGTCCTGCCATGGCCCACTGGGTAGACTGGGGGAGAGTGTGGACTACAATGTGGACCACTGTCCATGTGCTGCAGTATTTCTCCAGAATGTATTTGCCGGGTCCAGTGGATGTGCCACAATGATGGAAGAGTTTGTTGATGTGGGAGGGGTGGCGTGGATGGAGTAGGGGGTATATGGGGACCTCATATTTTTTGAGTGTAACATTTAAAAGAAAATAAGAAGAAAAAAAGGAAGATTAAGTTGGAGGACTCTCACTTCTGGACTTTAATTCATATTACTAAGCTGCATTAATAAAAACAGCATGGTACTGCTGTAATGATAGACACATAGACCAATAAAACCGAATTGGATGGTTCAGAAACAGACCCTCACTTCTATGGTCAAACGATTGTTTTTTCCATTTTTTTTTCTATCTTTTTTTTTCAATGTTACATTAAAAAAATATAAGATGTCTCCATATACCTCCCATCCCCTCACGCCACTCCTCCCACATCAACAATCTGTTTGAGCATCGTGGCACATTCATTGCATTTGGTGAATACACTTTTGAGCACTGCTGCATCACATGGATAATGGTTTACACTCTAGTTTACACTTTCCCCCAGTCCACCCAGTGGGCCATGGCAGGACACACAATGTCCAGCATCTGTCCCTGCAGAATCACCCAGGACAACTCCAAGTCCTGAAAATGCCCCCACATCTTATCTCTTCTTCCCTCTCCCTACCTTCAGCAGCTACCATGGCCACTTTCTCATCAATGCTACAATTTCTTCCCTTACTAATCACAATAGTTCCATAGTAGAATATCAGTAAGTCTGCTCTAGTCCATACTCTATTCCTCCATCCTGTGGACCCTGGGATGGTTATGTTCACTCCACCTCTATATCGAGAAGGGGCTTAGATTCCACATGGATGATGGGTACAATTCTCCTGCTTGCAGTTGTAGGCACTCTTGGCTCCATGGTGTGGTAATTGACCTTCTTCACCTCCCCGTTAGCTGGCTGGGGTAAGTCCAATAAACCAGAGGGTGGAGTGGAAGTCTGCTGAGGCTCAGGGCCTGGCTGTCAAGTGATTTTTTTATAAGCCCATCAAACCTACCCATCAGGATAAGAAAAGTCTATTCAACAAATGGTTCTGGGAGAACTGGATATCCATATCCAAAACAAAAAAAAAGACCCCTATCTCATGCCTCATTCAAAAATTAACTCAAAATGCATCAAATACCTAAATATAAAAGCTAGAAGCATAAAGCTCCTAGAAGAAAATTTAGGGAAACATCTTCAATACCTGGTGGTAAGTAGTGGATTCTTAAACCTTACATCCAAAGTATGAACAATGGAAGAAAACTGGTAAATGGAACCTTAAACACATTTGTGATTCAAAGGACTTCATCAAAAAGGTGAAAAGGCAGCCCATTCAATGGGAGAAAGTATTTGGAAACACATATCCAATAAAGGTTTGATTTCCACTCTATATAAAGAGATCATATAACTCAACAATAAAAGAGTAAGCAATCCAATTAAAAAATGGACAAAAGACTAAATAGACATTTCTCCAAAAAGGAAATATACATGTCCAAAAAGCACATGAAAAAATGTTCAATATCATTAGCCTTTAGGGTAATGCTAATCAAAGCAACAAAGTGATATCATCTCACACTGCACAGAATGACTATTAATTTAAAAACAGAAAACAGTAAGTACTGGAGAGGATGTGGAAAAAAAGGAACACCCCTTCCCTGCTGGTGGAATTTTATGATGGTGCAGCTTCTGTGAAAGACCATTTGGATTGTTCCTCAGGAAGCTAAATATAGAAGTGCCATATGATCCAGCAATTCCTCTTCTAGGGTTATATCCAGAAGAACTGAACACTGTGACATGAGCAGATAACTGCATACCAAAGTTCATAGCTACTTTACACATGCCAAAAGATGGAAACAACATGGTATATACATGCAATAAAATACTATGCTGCAGTAAGAAGAAATGAAACTGGGAAACAATTGATAACATGGATGACTCTTGAAGACATTATGCTAAGTGAAATAAACCAGACACAAAGGACAAATATTTCGTGATCTCACTAATATGAACTAAATACAAAGAATAAACACAGGAATTAAAACCTTGAGTATAATTTATTATATAGGAAGAGGGCTGTGAAGGTCTCCAGATGATTAATGTATGTGGAAGTCTTAATTAGCTTGACTGTGAAAGTGTGGAAATGGATAGAGTTAATGGTAATGTAATAGTGAGTAGTAGCTGGTTTGTAATAGTGTTGTGACTGAAAAGGATATTCTAGGGATTGAGTTGTCATTTCAAAGAAAGCTAGAGAATAATCTAGTAAACTCAGGGATGAATGAATATTGTGGTTAATAGTATAAATGCAAGAATGTCCTTCTGTAAGCTAGAATGGATATATCTCACTATTGCAAGTTGGTGGGAATGCAGAGAATCATGGGAAAAATACAATCAATGTAACCTACAGACTATCATTAACAGTAACACTGTAATATTCTTGCATCAGTGTTAAAGATGTATGGAGTTAATAATGGGGGTAATTGAGTATGCCAAATGTACACTACAGACCATAGTTAGTGGTCATAATCTGATAAATATTTTTTAAACTTATTTCTCTCACCTTCCCCCCTCCCGCCCCAGTTGTCTGCTGTCTGTGTCCATTCACTGTGTGTTCTTCTGTGACCACTTCTATCCTTCTTAATTAGTAACAAATGTTCCACAACAATGTAGTATGTTGGTAGAGGTGTGTTGTATGGGAATTCCACACATGTGCATGATTGTTTTGTAAGTTCACAACTTCTCTAATAAGAAATATTTTAAAAATACTGAAATTTACATCTACAAATAAAATATATGTATTTATAGTTAAATAGGCAGTCTATGATTATCTGTATTTGAAACCAATGGACAGATGAGTTGAAAAGTAGCTGGTTGAAAAAAAAAGAAAAGTGGTGATGCATTCCAATGAATGGGACTTTGTAACTGTAAATAATTTTATCAGTCTTACTCCTGCTGTTATTCCTTAACTAATACGATTTGGAGTTCATTTACCCTTCTACTGTACTTTGACTTATATATTCTGCAAATAGGTATTTTTTTCACATATGAACTCTTAAATTCTTACTGGTATGTCTAAGTCTTTCACTCCCCAAAATTTTCAATGCCTTATCGTCAAACTCATCATGTTCTTCTGTCAATTGATCCTTCCATTCCCCTCCACACACACCATTTATTTAACCACTTCACTCTTCATCTCTTTTTTTACCAAGCCTAGATCACTTGGCCCATATAGTAACCACTCTTTCACCAAATTCTTGATTCTTATTTCCCTTAAGTTTATGTTTCATGTAAAACCTCAATATTTTCCCAATCCTACCACTGCTTTCCTCTGTCCTCTGTTTGGATTTCAGATTGTGAGTTTCCCCCAAACTTCCTTAATAATCAGGTGTGTTTACCAGGAGACACTGTAGAGGAAGGGAGCCTTGGAAAGAAAATAAATTCTTGCTGCTCTGTGATGTGGTCGCTTTAAATATTTTTAAGTTGAAAAATAGAAAAAGAGAGAGTGAGAGAGAAGGAACACTTGTCATTAGATAAACATGTTGCTTACTTTCTCTGGGTCAATGACTTCTGTTTGGCTGTCTACAGGAATTACAATATTTGCCTCCTCCTGCCCCTTCCTTTACCTGGATTAAGTATTTACTGTAGGAGGCAATCTTTGGTATTTTCCTTTTATGACCATATTTCCTAATTGCATAGGAATTTATCTCAGTGCCCTTATGCTGGCTGTTATGGACTCATCAGCCAGGTCCTTTCTACTGGTCTTCTGAAAAAGGATACTTATCAATTATATATAACTATATTAGTGTTAGTTATCATTGTCATTGTAAGGCTGCCTGCCATTGCTCTTATAGTGGCAGAGAGACTGTACAGTTAGTTATTTTACTTTCTCCATGAAAGTTTACCCTCTGCTTTCAGATTATGATATTTGTTAGAGTCTATTTTTACTGTAAACTTTACACATCACAAATGCTAATTCTTGGTATTTTTATTGGCTTCAAATATTTCTTGTCTGGCTGTAATAAATAATAAAAGAAAAAAAATAAAGAAGCATCCTAATTCCGCTATTCTAGAAAGTGAACATTGTTAGAGAGAAATAAAACCAGAAAGTTCTCCTGTATTTATTCCATAAACAAGAAATAGGGTAAATGTTTTCCTTAGGAAAACACCATGAGACCCTCCCCACAAATTCCATCATTATATGCAGATAACATTTCCATTTGACCCACAAGGAAAAACTAACATTTCAGGAAGGGAGTCCATCAAATTTCTGATCTAAGGGAATTGCTGGTCTGCAGCAATAACAGGAATAAAATTTTTGGTAAAAATTGAAGAAAATGATTTATATATTGACTATATTCCTTGTTCTTTGACCATGAAAAATCCTTTTTGTCACAATTTACCCATACAAATTTACCATGTATAGGGTAGTTATCCTAAAACTCTCTGAAACTTTGTATTTGGAAACTTCAAAATATTTTTAAAATTTACCAGTATATCATGATCTTGAAAAATGAGCTGAATTAATTCATGTAGGATAATTCATGGAAGTTTTGACTTTTCAGTACAAATAGATACTAAAACTTCCTGGGGAATTATTTTTCAAGAAGTAAATAGTTTGAAAGAATAACAAAATGAGGAGTGATACAAAAGTCAACAAGGTGGTAAAGAAGTCAGAGATTCCCGGAATTGTTTGTCATGTATTCTTTCATGCATGCATGCATTTAAAAAATATATATATACCAGATTTTGTTCTTTTTACAAATAAACAAAATCCTGATTTTGATTCCATCTCTGCCCTCAAGGACTTGTAGAAATTAGGGGAGAAATAACTGTAGGAACTAGGAACCCAGAAAAGGAAGTAGGGAGTTAAGCCTTAGGAATTAATGAAGACATCAGAGAGAAGGAACTATTTGAGCTCATCTGAAAGGCTGAGTACCAATTTCTCAGAAGGGGAAGTAGAGGATGGGTGTCTTAGAGAAGGAATATGAAATGTAGGACATGGCTAGGAGGAAGAAAAGCAGGAGAGAGCATGGTGTATCAGTCAGCACATCATAAAGGGCTTGAAATGGAAATGCCAAGTATATAATCTTGAGATGCCAAGCGTTTTTAAATGACTAACATGTTGTATGTTGTATGTGAGAAAAGGAAAAACAAATGGTGCTGATTTATTTGGGAATATGAATGTAGGATAAAAGGTAATTTTGAGGGTTTGACTGTAAATATTTTGGGTCTAAGATAAAACGAAAATGTCTAGTTTTGTTGGAAAGATGAAGTAGCATTCAGAATGTTGTGTTCAGATCCAATTTGGGGAGTTATTTTCTAAGAGATAATTGTTTATTCTGTGAGAATCAATAAGCCTCTTAGGGTAAGCTGTGCGTAGAGAGAAGAAAATAAGGCTGGATTCTGGGTATTAAAATCTATTTAAAATTTAAGATGTTATAATATCCAAAACTCATTCAGTCTGCTTTACTTTCATAAATTATTAAAAGTACATGAACATTAGATATGTCCCTCATAGAAACTTGATAAAACACCATCACCACGGGCATGACAATGGGAGTATTTTGTAGGTGTTCCATGGAATCTCTTGCAGACCCAACTTGCCATCATGTCTCTCTATGAAAAATATGACTGTACTTCCCTTAGTAATCAGTTATGTTATTAGCTAGGAGGCATTCTCATATTTTCAGTAATTCTTCAATATAACAAAAGAGAAATGGAAAACTGACTTTGAATCTCTACCTCAATACACTTTCAACTTTTCTGATATACAAATACACAGTAGAAACTGGGTTCAACCAATGAATATTTTCTTTTTCCTTTTCTTTTTAAGCAGCAATTAGAACATTAAATTGTTGCAAGGAAATTTCAGGACATCAATAAAGATATAAAAATAAAAATAAATAACTGTACTTTTACAGAGAATATTTTGATATTTTAAAAATTCATACTTTTGCTTTGTATTGTTTCACTTTATGACATACTTTTTGAGGACAATTTAAGAACAGAGGAATGTAGTACCACACTGAGGATTTAGTGTATATTGTATGAGCAGAAATCTAAAGCAGCCACATCAGCTTAGGATTCAGATGGATAAAATCTATCACTAGGGCATAAGTATATTTTGGAAGGGTCATTTACTCCCAGTCTGGAGTACTTTGTATTTTTCAGGATATACTGAAAGCTCTCTAATATCTGCTCTAGTCAAGATGAACCATGACTCTAAGTGTAAAAATGTATTAGTCAGCCAAAAGGGGTGACTAAGTATCAGTACCAGCTGACGCAAATTACCAGAAATCTGTTGGTTTTTATAATTGATGTTTATTTGGGGTAGAAGCTTACAGTTATAAAGCCCTAAAGAGTCTAAATCAAGGTAACGTAAGAAGTACTTTCTCACGAAATCTCTGTTGCCACGTGTTGAAGCAAGATGGCAGATGATATCTGTGAGGCTTCAGCCTGTTAAGGTTCTGTGGGCCCAGCTTCTTCCAATCTCAGTTGTAAGCTGGAGGGCTCATTTCTTTCTGGTTTTAGCTGTTCTGTTCTCATCACAAGGTCAGCTATAAACTGTCAGGTGCACAGCTCGTGTCTCTTCCTGGGGCTGCAGGATCAAAGCTGACAATTTCTCCCCACCTCTCGTGTCTGTGGAGCTCGCACTATTCCTTTGTGTCTCTTCTTCTGTCTTCCTGATTGAATGTCCATTTATATAGCCCACCAAGGGGGGCAGGAACTCAACCCTGCATGCCCCGATGATGTGGTTGAATGAAAGCCCTAATCTTGATTTAATCAAGTAAACAAAACATAAAACCTTTACATTTAATACATTCAAAGGTATCACACCCAGAGGAACAGACCAGTTTACAAACATAAGCAATATCTCTCTTTTTTTTGAATTCATAAATAATATCACATTGTAACAATAAGATTTTTAGTTTTTTTTTCCAGTACATTATCTCTCTCATTAAATTTTTCCAAGTATATATGAAACTACCAGGCATAGTGGAAAATGCTAGGACTCTGCCAATTTGTTTGTTTAACAATGTATATTGGCTTTGGAATCCAGCATAGTGTAGATGAATCCTGACTTTGCTAGTGGATACTTTTGATGATGTAGACATATTACTTGCCTTTTTTCAACTTCAATTTTTTTATCATGAAATTGAGGAAACTTAAACCCACTTGGCAAGTTTGCTATGATGATTATATAAATAATGCATATTAAAAGTGCCTGGTACAGAGAAAGGACACAATAAATGGTGGCTATTATTTTCAAGTGATTTATTTTCTCTAAAAATAATGTGACCAGACAAGAGAAAAAGCTAGCCGTAGGAGAAAGTTCACATTGATTTTTAAATTTCTTACAGAATCCACAAAATCTAAACAGAGAACAGGGGGCAAAACCAAAGAATTTCATGGTCGGGTAATGGGAAAATTTATAATCAGCAGCTGATGACATGGCATAGACAGGAAAGAAATATTTTGACCAAAAGAAAGGAATGGGTCAGTCATGGCTAAAATATTAAGAGAGCCAAAGGGTGAAGAGCAGATTGGGAGATATGAGTCATACAAGGAGAGGAGTAAATTACATTCTGCACTGCCAGCAAGGAGGAATTCTGAGGTTAAAGCTCCCAGGTAAGCATTTCTAATACATTTCAAAATAGATTTAAATACTGAAGGGCATTGTTTTAAATAGGTATAAAATTTGATTTGGTTTGTTCTTTACTTTTCTGAATAAAGAATATGATTAGAAAGCAACAGAAGCATATCTTAAAAAATTATTCCTATTATATTTTTAGGCATGCCCTGACTGAAATGTTGATATCCCTTGAGGTCTGCTTTCTGCAAAATATGTGATTAGAAAGGACAAATTCAAGCACTGCAGAAGTGCCAATTTGCCAGCTGGCCACCATGCGTTTGGTGTTTAACAATGAGTATTGGCTGACCTCTGCTGAAGAACATGGATAATATCTGGGTACCTGAGGCAATTGCAACCCACAAGTGAAAACACAGTCTCTCAGATTTGTAATAGTATAGCAAGAGATGTCAAGGTGAGTCACATCACATAAATGTCATCTGCTGTGACAGCATTCAGAACATTTGCCCATAGTGCTTTTCTTCCAATATGTTTCTTGTATAATGAAGCAAATCTAAGGTGCTAATGGGGACTGGTAGTCTTTTATAATGTATTGATAGGATGAATATTCTATCAATAGAATATCAGTATATCTAGCTCATTTGTTATAGCTTATTTGTTGGAGCCAAGGGTAGATTCTAAATCACAGTTGCTCTTGATCAGAGCATCAATCATGTAATATAGCTACACAGGAAAATTAACCTAAGAAAAGACACCAGTATTCTCCTATTGAGGGCATTGCCAGTGAAATTTGTGACTTTGAGTTCAATATTTGTCCATTGTTTTCACTAGAGATACTTTTAAGGTAGATTTGAGCAAATTCTGTATTCTAACAAACTTCAGCATTTTAAAGACAGTGCTCTAAAATATTTCCAAGTTATCATTTCTTACTCCTCCTTTTCTGTATTTTATTTCTAAATGCCTTTCCTTAGAAATGTTATTAAATTATTTCTTTTCCTTTAAATAGACTGGAAGCCCTTTATTTTCTTCTGTTACCCAGATGGCTACTTTATGTTTGCTGCTTTCCATGGAAATTACTTGTCAACATACCTTCTGTTGTCTTGTCTTCTACTTCTCTGGACCCTAAGTAATTGGAATGTGTTCGTCACTTTTTTCCTTTTCTTTCCACAGTTTGCTCCTCCTCTTTTCTCCCCCAACAGACCTATTCTCAATTCATTCCTCCTCTTTATTTTTCTACCCTCTCCTATTTTTCTCTTCAACATTTTCTTCTTCCATATGACCCTCTTTATAAATGTCTTATCAACAACTCTTTACTTTGTGTCTTTTTATTTACTACCTCCTCTTTCCAAGTAACTTGCCTCTAACAGCTCTATGCCATCTCTTTTCAATTTGCATTTATATAATTATTTTTTTATCATCATTTCTCCCATAACTTCCTTCATTCTCACACTTAAAAAGTATTTAATGAGGTTTACTTTTTTGCTGGTACCTAACGTTAATATGACACAGACTCTGTCTTTAAGGAATTCTGCATTAAGAGAAGAGAAAGGCACATAAATCAACTAATGATTTAAAATATAGGAAACACAGGATGCAAGTGGACCTCTGGTTTTATAGAAGCCCTAGAGAATGGCAATGTGGACTGGGAGAGGATAGCATCAAGAAAAATTTCCTGGATGATGTGGTACCTCAGCCAAGCCTTGATGGAGTAGTTGTACGCGGCAGAAAGAGCTTTCTAGGTGCAAGTGACTGCTTGAGCAAAGGCTCAGAGACACAAAATAGCAGGCTGTGGTCAGAAGACAAGCAGTTTGGCATTGCCAAAGTGTAAACAGAAAGCAGATAATGTGGAAAAAAATCTTGAGAACAGGGAAGAATTTCCTTGTAGAAGGTGCTATTTACCATGCTGAAAAATGTAGACATGATTAGGAGACTTGGATACATTTTAATCAGGAAATGACCATATCATATTCATTTTGACCATATACTCTTTTAGCCCTTTGGGAGATATATTTGAAGGAGATAAGAGTAGAGTTAGGGAACCCAATTGGAAGACTGTTTTATGATGATCTAGATCAGGGTGGCAATAGAGAAATACCAGGAAGGGCAAAGTCGAGAATTATTTGGATAAAGAAATTGACAGAACTTAATTGCTGTCCTAGTTGGCAATAGGTTATTTAGATGCTCAAAATCTTTACATTTTGCCAGCCTAGGCTGTTAGTCTGGCAGTCAGGCTAATGGGGCTTATGATAGGTCTCAGCAAAGTAGCCATGAGGCTCTTCCTTTAAAAGCACAAAGGAGGCTGGAGAATAGTATCCTCATTTGATGCATCTTCAACCTGTGAATCCTGGCACAGGAACCCGTGTTCAGTTACTCCTATGCAGAAAGTCGCTATCACCAGAAGTAACATCTTCAAACAGAAGGAAAATATTGATTATTTTAGAGTCCCCTCATATTTAATATACAGTTACTATTTTGCATACTGTTTTATACATGTATTATATGTTAAAATAAGGCTGTATGCATGACTCAGAACTAGTCTAGTTATCTTATCATATTTGTGGCACATTTGTTTTATATACCTTGTAGTTGTAGTACAAACTGAGAGGTTATTTTAAAAGCAATTTGCAAGCAGTTGTTATAAAGTACAGTTTCTGGGCTCTTCCAGCTCAGCTGAAACTAGAGGAATAGTTTTCTAGCAGCAGTAAGAACACAAGGAAGGTTAATGATACAAACAAAGTTCTTTCTAACCTTTTCACTTCCATTTCAAATGGGAGATGAACACAAGTAGGTGTAATACTCCACCATGATGAATTCACTCCGCATGGTTTTTGATGCTACTTCACTGTGAGAATATATCATTTCATTACGTTTTACGCTGTAATTCTAGGTGGGTTGCATTGGTGAGGGTCCTTGAGTAAATTTAATCCTGGTTCTTCTTATCTATTAATATTAAAGCTAGTTTGTGTTTAAGATGAGGATCTGTTATATGAATTGCACATTTACTTGTCCAGTAAGCAGATAAGGAAGAGAGAAGGGATTGAATTATGAAAACTGTGAGGAGCTTGGCAGTGACCCAATCCCATAGCATAATGAGGAGAGCTGTCAAATTCTATTTGGCAGCATAAAATCTTGGGCTGCAAGTGAGGATTAGATCAGAATTAATGCATGTTATTTACATTAAGCAATATTTATTCTCTTAACCAGATTTATTCCTGAAATCTCTTGACCCAAAAGTGCATACTACTGTAGCAAAGTGAGTTTGTCAAGAAATATTTTTCTAGAAAAATCTAGAATTTTCTAGGATGATGCAAGCCTGAATCATTTTAAAATCTGGAAAACTACTGCAAATCTGTGTATCTCTATAAATCTATGAATTTTCTTTTCTAAACTCCTGGATTTCAACTATGTGTAGTTAATTTTGACAATAAAACAAAAGCAAAAAAAATAAGCTAATGAGTTAATTAGGATATTGTTCTCAAACTGTAATCAAATACCTGGGGAACCTTTACAACATACATAAATTTTGTCCCTGATATACACTTTCCGAGTCTGAATGTCAAGGTGTAGCAATTGAGCTCCCCAATTGATTCTACCATGAATTAATGTTTGAAATATACCAATTTAAAATGGATATTTAATAGTATTCAACACCAACTAGAGAAAATCATAAAGCATATGACAACTCTTTAAGTTGTATGCAACCATCAGCATGTGTGTGAATGCAAAATATATACCTATGAGCTTATATATCTAGAAATCATCTCTGGATGCTTCCTCTAGAGGACTGGGGGTCAGGGAGGGGTGAAAGAATTTTTTTTTACTCTATAAGCTTATCCATTCATATATACTTAACAGAAAGAGCAACTTAAAATAGGTAAAATTGATTTTAAAAATTAATTAGGGAAGCGGACTTGGCCCAGCCGGTTAGGGCATCCTTCTACCACATGGGAGGTCCGTGGTTCAAACCCCAGGCCTCCTTGACCCGTGTGGAGCTGGCCCATGCGCAGTGCTGATGTGCGCAAGGAGTGCCCTGCCACACAGGGGTGTCCCCCGCGTAGGGGAGACCCATGCGCAAGGCGTGTGCCCCATAAGGAGAGCCACCCAGCGTGAAAGGAAGTGCAGCCTGCCCAGGAATGGTGCTGCCCACACCGAGAGAACTGACACAAGATGATGCAACAAAAAGAAACAGATTCCCGTGCCGCTGACAACAATAGAAGCAGACGAAGAAGACACAGCAAATAGACACAAAGAACAGACAACTGGGGTGGGGGGGGGGTGAAGGGGAAGGGGAGAGAAATAAATAAAAATAAATAAATCTTTTAAAAAATTAATTAAATGCTTGGGGAAAGCACAACAGTTCCTGACTGACAGATACACGGTTCATTGTGTATTCTTAACGCAGAGTTCATTGGTGCTGATGGGTGGTAACTATTTTTCTTTCATGAGCCTTAATTGGCTTAAACTTTTACCTTCTCATTCAAGTGAATAATGTCTAGGCCATGGGAAATTGAAGGTGAGTGGTTATTAAAAGAATTCTCTGGAATACTCACAGTGCATAAATTAGACTTTTATAAATGATGTGAAACTAGTAAACGGTCAAAATAATGTTCAGTTTAAGATTATGCAAAGGAAGGTAAGGAGTAGAAGCTAGCTTTTCAAATTATCTAAATCAACATGTTATTTTCCCATCACTGAGCACAGTGCTACTGCTGCTGCTTAAATTAGGTGAAAATCATGAATTGGACTAGAGAAGGTGTAATCCAGAATGTTAATGAGCCCCAGAAATGCAACAATAAAGGCTCACTTTGTTTTCCTTTCTTAGATTTCTCTTGTGGAATGTATATGAGATTTATGGTATCTGAACTGAGAGGAAGTGCACTGAGTGTTTTATAATAATACTCAGTTGCTATTGGATAGCATTTAAATATTTTCATGCAATGCTTCACATTGATATTGAACCATTTAGCACTTTCTGAACTTTTAAATTTAGTTTGTAAGTTACCATAAATAATTATATGATTAATAGCAGCAAAAATAATACTTTCAAATCACTTTCACATGCACCATCTAATTTGATTATCCAGATCACCTGTGAAGAAGACAAAATTAGCTAATAATAATTTATTAAACATCATTGGGTTCCAGACTCTGTTCTAAATTCTTCACATTTATTAACTCTTACACATTTAATCTTCAATCCTATGAGCTATGTCTTGTTATTATCCATAGTTTATATATGAAGAACCTGAGTCATGAGAGATGATACTCAAATTGTCTCAGTTGGTAGGTCCTGGAGATGGAATTTGAACACAGGCAGTATGGCACCAGAGTCTGGTCCTCAGCTTTAGCAACATACTGCAAAGAAGGAGGTAGAAGCAGAGATTATGTAACCAAATACTCCTATTACACATCTCTATACAACATACAGAGGTATATAAAAAGTAATTTGATTGGGTCTGAAGTTACATGGTTCTAATTGGTCAATATCAGAAGCCAAAATTCTTCTATTCCCAGCCTGCATAATAAACATAGTTTCATAAAGGAACATACAGCTAGTAGATAGTCCAGATTCTACTTAATCCAACTAACATGGATTGAGTCCTTCAATCTGATCCTTTTTCTGGAGGAACTCTTAGTAGAAGATGTATAAACACATTGAAACAATGGAATAAATGCTAATACCCAAATATGTACAAATGCACATAAACACACACACATACATACATTCATGCAAGTTTTAGAATCCAGAAATAGAAGTGATTAATGATACCTGATAAATCAATGTAACTTCTGGAAAGGAGTACTTAAAGTAGATCTTCAATGTAACCTGATAGGTGTGTGAGATGAACATATCCAGCTGAAGCAGCAGAATGAAGCAAAAGTAGCTTCATACACTAGCACAATGAGTCAGGAGTGTTTACTTTGCCTCTTTCAAACATTGTGATCTTAGGCAAGTCTCTTGATTTCTACAAGTCTATTTCTGACTCTGTAAAATAATCCATACAGGACTGTTGTGAAGAAACAACATATATGAAAATTTTATAAATTACAACTCAATATGAAAAATTAATATAGCATTAATAGTATGTTTATATTTATATTTCATGAAATTAATTACTGTATATACTGGCTATTGGTTAGTAAATTCATAACGTATGGCTTTAGGTGATAATAAAAGTACTTAGAATGGAGAAATAGGTTGTGTGAGTTATCTCTCTTAAAATGTTTCAGAGTTCCTGGAGATTATCAGGTGCCAAATACAGTTGGTGAATGAATTAATGAGTTATAATAATGAATGAATGTCACTTTCTGTTTATACCAACTCCTTCATTGCTCTGTCTTAAAGACTATAGTTTCAGTCATTGGACTATGGGGAAAAAATGCTGAATTTGCATGTAGCCCTTGATCTCAGAACGAACTGTTAGTAGGGGGCTTTCTCATTTTAACTATGTTCTTATTTCCCTTTTTGTTTTATAGTTATGATTTGTTTAATTTCATCTGATAATACCTCCACATAATTGAGTCATTCAGTAAAAGGTCACATACAATAGAAAAAGAATGTTTGTTGGTTAATAATTATTAATATGTATCCTTCAAGTCATTTTTTCAAAATATTTTCAAAAATTTTATCAAATATTATTGTACACTAAAGAAAAATCTAAAAGTACAGAGGACTTAATAAAAATAAACTCTCTTCTCCCACTCATACCCTCCATTCTCCCAAACTAATGTTCCAGATATGACCACTTTTAGATATTTTTATTTTTAATTTTTTGGGGGGTACCTTGGTATTACTAATTAATTATATTACTATGTTACATTTATCAGCTATAATCATTGTATTTTCACTCCCCATAAATGTACACCAGTTTTTTTCAGTTCCTTAAATGAGTCCCCTGTGTAACTTTGAAAAATATGTTCTACTAACCATTTATCTGACAAAGTCATCAGGTTTCTATGCTGAAAATATAATTTGTCTGGATTTTTAATTTGCATAATCTGGCCATAGTAGCTCTCTTATTTTTCTCCACCTATGTACCTTTCTAAATCTTGTGGCTCTTGATTTTTTTATTTTACAAAGTAATTTTTTCATAACACACTGAAGTAGAGAACTTCAGGATTTTATGCATGATCTGCCTTTTTGTTTTAAAATATTTTTTATTAGAAAAGTTGTGAACTTAAAAAAAATGCACGTGTGGAATTCCCATACAACATCCCTTCAACACTACAACACACCACTGCAGAACATTTATTACAGATGAGATAATACCATCAGACTATGACCACTAACTGTGGTCTATAGCATACATTTGGCATATTATTTCCATACTCCCTATTATTAACCCAGTACATCTTTGGCACAGATGCAAGAATATTATAGTACTGCTGTTAACTATAGTCCATAGGCAACATGAATTGTATTTTTTCCATGGTTCTCCACATTCCCAACAACCTGCAATAGTGACATATATCTATTCTAATTCACAGAAGGACATCCTGCATTTATCCTATTAATCCCAATTCTCATCTACCTCTGGGTTAACTAGATTATTCTCTAACTTTCTTTCAAATGGCATTTACATTCCGAGAATACCCTTTTCAGCTACAATACCGTTTATAGACCAGCTACTACTAACTACAATGTGTTACCATCAACTCTATCCATTTCCACACTTTTATAGTCAAGTTAATTCAGACTTCTACAATATATTAAGCATTTGTATACCTTTTTAGTCCTCCACTTATCTCCTTATAACTTATACACTAGGTTTTAACTCCATGCATTTAATCTTTATATTTATTTCCTATTAATGAGATCATGCAATATTTGTCCTTTGTGTCTAGCTTATTTCACTTAGCATAATGCCTTCAAGACTCATCCATGTTTTCAATTGTGTCCCAATTTCATTTCTTTTTACTGCAGCATAGTATTCTATCATATGTATGTACCATGTTTTCTTTATCCATTTATCAAATGATGGACATGGGATGTTTCCTTCTTTGGCAATTGTGAATAACACCACTATATTGTGAATAACACCACTATAAACATCAAATGATGGACATGGGTTGTTTCCTTCTTTGGCAATTGTGAATAACACCACTATAAACACTATAAAAAACAGATGTCTGTTTTGTGTCACAGTTTTCAGTTCTTCTGGATATAATCCTAGTAGAGGAATTGCTGGATCATATGGCACTTCTATATTTAACTTCCTAAGGAACCATCACACTGTCTTCCACAGAGGCTGCACCATTTTACAATTTCTCCAATAGGGAAGAAGTGTTCCTATTTTTCCACATTCTCTCCAGCACTTAATGTTTTTTGTCTTAAATAATGGTCATTCTTTGTGGGGTGAGATGATATCTCATTGTTGGTGATTAACTTTTCCCTAAAAGCTAATGATATTGGACACTTTTTTCATTTGCTTTTTGGCCATGTGTACTTCCTCTTTGGAGAAACGTCTATTTAGTCTTTTGCCCATTTTTTAAATGGAATTGCTTGCTCTTTTATTGTTGAGTTGTATAATCTCTTTATAGAATAGAAATCAAGCCCTTGTTGGTATGTGCTTTCCAAGTACTTTCTCCCATTGAATGGCTGCCTTTTCACCTTCTTAATAATGTGCTTTGAATCACAAAAGTGTTTAAGTTTGAGAAGTCCCATTTATCCATGTTTTCTTTCATTGCTCATGCTTTTGGTGTAAGATTAAAAATCCACCACCTACCACCAGATCTTGAAAATGTTTACCTACATTTTCTGTTAGGAGCTTTATGGTTCTAGCTCTTTGATCCATTTTGAGTTAATTTTTGAATAAGGTATGAGATAGGGGTCCTTCTCTCTTTTGGATATGGCTATCTAGTTCTCCTAGCACCATTTGCTGTATAGACGGTTTTGCCCCAGCTGGATGAGTTTGACAGGCTTGTCAAAAATCACTTGACCATAGATGTGAGGGTCTGTTTCTAAACCATCAATTCGGTTCCATTGGTCTATTTGTCTATCTTTATGCCAGTACCATGGTGTTTTTACCACTATACATGGGTAATATGATTTAAATTCCATGAGTATCCTCCAACTTCACTCTTCCTTTTTAAGACGTTTCTGGCTGTTCAGGGCCTCTTAGCCTCTCAAATAAATTTGATAATTGTGTTTTTGGTTACTTAAAAAAATACTGGTAGAATTTTTATCAGGATTGCATTGAATCTTTATATCAATTTTGTTTTACAACCATAGTTAAATCTTTCATGCTTTGTGTACTGACTGATTCTATAAATTGAAAAGATACATATTACTAATATTATTCTGACAATAAATATTGTTCATCACAGTGGGTGATAAGCAATGATAGTATTTTCTTCTTTACAACTCTAGTGTTTCAAGTCTTGAGCTGCTTACTAAAGAATTTCTTCTTTCATTCACTTACTCATTCACTTAAATAGTTTTACCTTCTGTGTGTCTGTTACACTACTCTAGGCTTTAGGAATATCATGTGGATGATGCCTACAAAGGTGGCTGACGTCATGGACTTTTATATCCCATTTAGTAGCAATAGACAGTAAAGATTGGACACAAGTAAACAAATTAGATAGTCTTTTAGAAAGCTATAAGGAAATGAGAACAGAACCGGGTAAGCAATACCAGTATTCCTCATCGAGGGTTACAATTTTAATTAGGGTGATCAGGATAGGCCTTATTTGAGCAGAGAATTAAAGGAGATGGGAAAACTAAGCATGCTAATGATTAGGGGAGGAGAGTTTTAAGCTTGAAGCACTAGCAAAAAATGTGCTTATCTTTGAGAATGGAATGAGAAGGGAGAAAGTGGTATGACATGAGATCAGACAAATAAGAGGGATGTAGGACAGATCATGTGAAGACTTCTGCTTTTACACTGAGTGTAATAAGAGCCATTCAGAGTTTTGATTAGAGATGTTTACTGCTCTGTATGGTATTTTAAAAGGAACTCTCCTCTATTGAGAGAAAGAAAAAGAAACAAACCTTAAGAAGCAAGGTTGGAGCAAAGAGACCAGTTAGGTTCTATACCATCAACCCAGAAAAAACATGATGTATTCACCAGTTCTAATTCCAGATATATTTTTTTTTCTTAGAAATTCCATCACCTTTCTACTTTCTATCTTTCTGGAGCTCCTGTTAGTTGGATATTGGATCTTTTGTATCGATCTTGTATATCTCTTAGTTTTTCTCTCCAAAGTTCCACTTCTTGTTCTTGAGTTTATCTTCCAGTTCTTCCATTGAAATTATTTTAACAGTATTTCTTCCTTCACTGCATTTTTCCCCAATAGTATTTTATTCTTGTATTTTGGATACATTGTCTTCATACATTTTTTTTTAATGTTAGTGTTGAGAGTTTTATTGGGGTTGATTCCATTTAGTTTTGTTCCTCTTCTTTTTTTTTTTGAATTATCCCTGTTTCCTCAGTGGTCATTTTTGCCCACTGTTTATCTTACTATTTTCCACATTGAAAGCTGTCCTCAAATGTATGGTATTTCTTGGTTTTCTGTTTATATTTAGGAAAAAAAAAACAAGGAAAACAAGACTTGGAGCTGTGTACACTTAGGCAGGAATAGTCTATATCTAGCTTGACAAATATTAAATAGGATAAAACTGGCCTTTAAGCTGAGGGACTCAAATCACTTTAATTTGGGATATCACTTTGTTTCTATAGTTACAGAGCTCTTAGTATATGATTTTTATATTTTTTAGACAAGAAGTCTCTGCCTTTGGCTTGAGACATAAATACTTGACTATGGGTTACCTGTGAGTCAGGGAGGGGAATGGATTTTGAGTTTGGGGTGGCATTGACTACGTATAAATAGATTATCCATTATTTGTGCATATGATTTTTCTTTTTTTTATCCTAAAGTAAATTTTTATTGTTGATCACTACTGACAATTTTTTTTAATTTGCCAATTCTTTCTTTAATAATTATTATTTTTTATTTTTAAAGAGGCTTTAGATTATGTAAATGTTACATAAAAATGTAAGGGATTCCCATATGCTCCACTTTCTCCTTCTCCCACACTTGCCCACATTAGTAACATCATTAGTGTGGTACATTTGTTGCAATTGATGAATCCATATTGAAGCTTTGCTACTAACCACGGACTACAGTTTACATTATAGTTTACATTTTGTCCCACACAATTTTGTAAGTTATGACAAAATATACAACAACCTGTATCCATCACTGCAATGTCATGCAGAATAAATCCAATGTCTGAAAATGCCCCCATATTACACCTCTTCTTCCCTTCTCATCTCTCAGAACATCTGGTAGCCACTGTCTTTACATCAATGATAAGAGTTCTCCCATTGCTAGAATAATAATAAGTCTATAATAGCAAAATACTAAGTCTACTTTAGTCCGTTACTCATTCCCCAGTCTTGAGAATCTTGGGATGGAGATGATCACTCTGCTTCCAATTGAGGGGGGACTTAGATCTCATGGGGCAGATAGATGGAACTATCTGGCTTACAGTTGTGGATGCTCTCTGTTCCTTGGGATGGGCATTGTCTATCATCATCTCCTTGTTTGTTTTCCTAGATATGGTCTTTAGCTGCGGCTTCTTTTACGTGAAACCATTAATCAATATATCAGATCATCTATACCATAAGTGCTCTTAATTTTGGTTAGAAATATAACAGGATACATGACTTAGTGAGGTCAGGAAGATTTCCATGAAAAAAGTGACAATATCACAGAAATCTGAATAATAAGCAGAGTTAAGGTGAAAATGGTAGAGAGCTTATTCTTGGCAGATTGTTTCAAAGATCCTTTTTCAGGAGGTAGTAAAGTGTGAATGAGAGAATAAATATGCATTTAAAAATGTTTTTTGTTAATTTATACCATTTTACATACTGGTGTTATTAACAATAACAATTTGTTGCAACAGACACATAAAACAAATATTAATATATTCACATTAATGAAATGATTCTGCTAAAATCGACTAGAAATGTTGAACCCTCAATATGTGCAATTATTTGTATATGTTACTTATATTCAATAAAACTGTTATCCTTCAATTTGCAAAGTTGGAAAGTGAAGTTCAAAGAACATGAATAATCTGTCTAAGGGCACACAGTCTTAGTTACAGACCTATAACAAACCCAATACTTATCCTCATACTGCAGTTCTTTTCTCTATACTATCCTGTGACACCATAGCTTCCAAAAAGTTTAGTAAGACTGTCTTTAAAGTTCCTTGACTTGCATATCTATATATTCACTCCTTTATTCTCAATTTAGTATGTGTGTCCTGTGTTTTGTTTACATAATGCTAATTTACAAAGGAAAAACAAAACCAAATAGAAAAAAAAACTAAGCAAATACTAAATACAGCATCAGTATTATTGTTAGAATGTTATAATATTACTTAAAAATATGATTTTCTTACAATATAATGTTAAATCTGATAATTAGAGCCCAACCACTGGAGATTTTTAAACAGATTATCCTCTTATTTTTTGGGTTATGTCAGAATCTTGTTTCAGCAATTCCAACAAGATGGTATGGTATAAGTATCCTCTTGTGAAATTTGCTGATGAATGAACAGAATAAAGATAATAAGAATATTAAAATGTAGAAACTTTTCCTAGAAAGAAGTAACTGCTCGGTTCAACCTTATAAGTGAAAGAAATACAAGGGAAATACCTCTCAGTCAAATGGTGTTGTAGAAAGCTAATTTTTTTTTACTAAGATACATTATATTTTAATGAAGAAATCTTTTTTGATCCATTCTCTTTGGCAGATACTACTAGAGTCTAATGATTCTGCTTTTGCTTTGTTTTCATAGACTTTGTAAATGCCCAACCTTAATTTCTGTTCTTTTGAAATTAGTTGAGACTAACTAAAGAGAAAGGCATAGAATTTAGGAGTAATTGAACACAGCATAGTGAAAATATTGCTTAAATACTTTTTTCAAAGTAGACATTAATATGAAAAGCCTTTTAGGAACAAAGGGAATAATACATGGAGATTATTATAATAACTTGCATGTTGAGCCAACTCTTTGTTTTTATTTTCCCCTACATGAAGCAGATGCCATGGTCTTTCATCTAAAGCATGTATAAAGCAGAATTACATTGAAATTCAGTGACAGAGCTGGAAATTAGAAGGGGTTAGTTTGTAAAACTTTTATTACAGCAAGATTTTATTCTATTGGTTCTTAATGATCTTTAACGATAAAGTTTCAAAATTACAAAGTAGACTCATGGGGGAGATATAGGTAGAAAAACTCATAATAAATAGTGAAGTTCATATTTTGATTTTCAATTTGTGTATATGTGTGCAACTGTCTAGTGTATGTGTTACTTTTAACACTCGACATTATATGTTAATCTTTTTTTTTCAGCTGATTTACTGGTTTATCCGTTTTGAAATCATGATTCTTATGAAATAGGATGACTTCCCACTCATAATGCTTAGGTAGCAAAATGCTTGTTATTAGTTTGGCTCTACATATTTCATTGCTGAAAATCCTCCTCTAAATCTGAGGCTAAGAAATTGTACTCCATTTTATATAATATACCCTTCGAAATCACCCTTTCTGCTCGATGCTAATTGAATGGTGTTGCTTAGGATACTTGAATTTTATTCCTTTTCTGTAAGTGGACAAACCATAGATGTGAAAGTATATGCAAAAACACATTCAATTATGTAAAACAAAATTTTCTGAATTATATCTTCCATCAGTAATCAGGGATAAGCAGAATTTGAAAAAAAGAAGAGATGTCATTTAATGAAATATGCAATTACTCACTTGAACCATATGTTGTTAGTGTTGTTTTCCAGAACAAGAGTTTGGATAGGTTTTTTTCCATCACCTCCACTATTTTGCCTGCTTCCCCTGTGACCTACGCTATGCATTTACAATTGGACTTGCTGAAATAACAGCTGGAGCTTGTGCAGCAAGGCTTTTCCCTGCCAAGTTAACTGGATTGTATGGGAATTAAATCCACAAACTTGTCCTCATTAACCTGGTGCTCTAACCAACTGCGCTTCCTTCTCCAGTTCACTCTTTCCAACAATGACTCTATGTGCTGTTTGCAATGGCAGACAAACAAGAATTGGGTGTGTAACATGGTGAACATTGGCAGCATTTTCATTTTAAAATGAAAGGCATTCTTGCAGAAGCCAATATCAGCACGTTCATTAACTATCATTATCCAAAAGCATTCAAATAAATATAAAGAATCACTGCTGGATTTAGTACTTAACAACACAGAAAATGTCAGTGTTAACGTTAGGAATAGTCATAGGTCCATGGATTAGAAATGGTCATCTGTGAATAATCAGCAGCCCCTTTTCTCAAGCCTAGGTAGATTATAAAGTGGACTTTCAAATGCTGTCTGCAGAGGATCTAGCCTTCTGCTGTCTATAATACTGATCCTGAAGTCACTGAACTTGAGGTATTTTCATTTTTTCATGAAACCTATCTTGATCTA
This sequence comes from Dasypus novemcinctus, assembly GCF_030445035.2. Lineage (NCBI taxonomy): Eukaryota > Metazoa > Chordata > Mammalia > Cingulata > Dasypodidae > Dasypus > Dasypus novemcinctus. The sequence goes on along the minus strand of NC_080678.1, from coordinate 74,932,335 downwards.
TCTCAGGCTAGTCATTGATTAATTTCATCTTTGACATCTCTGTTTAATTAGCTCCAAAGTCTGCCATACCTTTATGAAAGAATATATTCTGCTTCTTAATTCATCCAATGTTTTCATGACCCAACAGTTTAGTGTTGACCTAATAAATTGCATGGGAAATAGAGTTTAATGATTACTTCAGTTTTTGATTTGTCAGTGAAAGCACACGGCAACACATAGATTTTCTGAATTGGATATAGGATTGTACATCTATGTAGAGTGTGATGTTGTTTTATTGAAGTGTTGATATGACAACTTATTTTCATAGCATTTATCAGTCTGGAAAACTCAAGGACTTTGGGCAAAGTTTTATTTATTTTTTTAACTTGCCATGTAGTATCAAAAAGCAATCCTACTTTACTCCATCTGTGAGAAGAATGGTTCTGAATAGTCACCATAAACTCTGTATTAGTTTAAACATCATGAAACAAGCTACATGTAGAATTCTGGAGGCTTTTTTTTTATGTAAAACTTGTGATTTTCCTGAAGGGAGGACTTGTGGAGGAACCACAACAGTAAGTTAGCAATTTAGCTTTTGTGTAAATTATCTTATTTATCATGAGTTATATTTCAAATGTTTAAAAGGCCCAAAAGGTCCTGTAGTCCATCTTCTCCTTTTTCAGATAAGGAACTGAGACTTATAAAGGCTTCAAGAAGCAATTTGATAATACATTTACAAAGAACTCAGGTCTCCAAATGGTTATATTCAAGCAACATTTCATCACTATCACATTTGTGTTGGTTATATTAAGTAGAAGGTGCTATATCATTTATAGACATACTTTAATTTGTCTAGTACTTATATGTCGCTAGTAGGAGAGAAATATATATCACCTCCATCATTTTCATTACTGGAAATGGAGAAACCAGGTAACTAAGTCAAATTTCTACTGATATCAGTATGAGTCAGCATCCCACTTCATATATTTTCTCTCCGTTTGCCACTCACAGTGTATGTATGCTAACATACAAGTACTAAGCTCAAAAGCTTTCTATTTTTGCCAAAAATATTTTTAAATGAATTTGTGACTGATTTCCTATGTTGCAATATAAGAAAACTAGTCATATCACAAAGCTCCTGGAAGGCATTTTTAATGTTGAGCATTATTTTGCTGGACTCAAATTTTAAGCAAACACAGAAAATAAGTTATTGGTGAAAGAGTTTCTGAAAACAGTTACTGAGCACATAGTTAGTGATAAGCTCTCTTCTAAGTTTTTGAGATGGTTGAAAAACTTTGATCCAACTCCTGAGATGTACAAATTCTAGCAAGAAAGCAAACATATTATTCAAAACAAAAATATAGCTGGGCATGAATTAATACCAATGTTTTAAAGCAAGTGTTATGGAAAACAATGAAGGTATAAGTCATTAGTTTGGGATAATCCATACATTTTTTTAAGAGAAGAGGTAGAAATTAAACATCAGATGCCTAAGGATGAATTGGGATTCACTAGGTGGACAAGTGGGCAAGGAGAATTTAGGTTGAGGAAACAGAACAATCTAAGTGATAGAGATAAGAATACAAGGACATATAAGGGTAAAGGAATCCATATAGTTAACATAAAAGGTACAAGGTGAGGAGTGGTTGGGTATGACTGAGTATGGTTGTGTATATGGCACTCAAATGGTAAACAACCCTGTATACTTTGCTAAGAAGCTTGCTTGTTTTTAATTTGTGTTGTTTTTAAAATACCAGGTTATGTGCCTCTTTCTGGGTGCCGTGCTCTTGGTAAGACATGTATATATGGATCAAGCATAGTCCTTTTCTCCCTCCTCTCTAAAGTAGTTATTGGAGTGCACTCTTTAATGCCTCTCAAGTTGTAAAGTTGTAAATGCTTCACTAGGTAAATGTTAAAACCAAAGAATCTGAAGGGAATCATGAGTGGAGCTGTTTTTCATCAAAGCAGAAGAGAGATCCTTCTCAATTCTGTACCTTTCACATTGGTTGAAGGTAATTGCATACATTATTCATTTTGGAAATATGACTTCTACTCAAATAAGCATAGATTTAGTTGTTTGCTACTTTTTCTAGAGGTAGTATGAAATTGAGAAAAACCTGGAAGATGAAGGATGAACATGTTAACAGCTAGTCCAAGGAAATTCAGAGTCAAATATTAATTCTCTACTTTATGAAAGGCGTCATTGAACAGAAAACACCTCAAAGATCCTGTATACAGAATTTCTAGATTATTTTGAGAAATACTACATTACTTGAAGTATTCAGCCCTACTAAAACAGATTTTTTGTTTAGCTTAGTATTATTTTATTTTTCTCTCCTGAAATAGTACTCATTTGTGGATACTAATATTGTCATTTGTCAAATATGGAATTTGTAGAATTTGTGAGCTCTGTGAATATTTGTTGCTTGGCTTGCACTAAATTAGAACTCTTGTAGAGTACTGAGCACCATTATTTAGAGTCTCTTTTAGAGTACAGTCCAATTAGCATCTTATAAATAATGCAAATATGAATGATTCAGTGAGTAAGAAATCTACCAAAGTTCACTGCTTGTTTTCAACATATTGCTATTTACAAATACCTCAAGTTAGTTTTAAGGTAACCTTTTGCCAAGTACAATTGTGAATACTTAAAGCAATAATTCACATTTTAAATTACAAAGAATAATGTCAAACGCAAATTGCTTGTAGATAATTGTTACAATTTCCTCCAATTTGGCAGTCTTCCTAAAAGAAATGAATCCATGTGTTTTCCTCAGTAACACTGATTTCCAATTGTTTGCCAAGAGATCAGCCTCTTAAATTCTTTCAGTAGAATTGGCATAATCAACTAAATTATTGACAGTGTTTGCTCATACATGACACTTAAATTTGTGGTTTGGGGAATTCAAAAAATGTGTAGACTAGACTTTCTTTTCTTAAGGAATGCCCATTATGTGTGTGTGTGTATGTATATATGTATATATGTATGTATATACACACACATACACACACAGTAATATCACATTCATAAAAATATTTTTGGAAGTAGAAATTATTCTAGGTACATAGAGAAGGGAGACACTTATGAGCTGTTGGTGGTCAGGTCAAGAAAGAGTCAGTGATTAACCATGAGTTAAATTCAAATCATCAGCAAGTGTTTCTGCTTAGAGGCCACACCCTTGAGAGCATGTGAAAGACTCATTCACATCATTTCTGAGGCCATCCAGTGTTCTCTGAGCATAAGAGAGTTGCCTGACCAGAGTGAAAGAGAAATTAATGCTACATAAATATATCCCACTGTTTCTTTCCTCTGGAGCCTGATCAGTGTTGACTGAAGAGTGTCAAGAATGAAGGTAACCTTAATATACTGGCATTCCAGGCTTTCCAAGGCTAGTTTTTACCTACTCTCCTCTTTCTTATCCAATACTTCACTATGGAAATATTCGATTCCAGTCAAATCAGATGTATTTTCTCAGGGCAAAACGAATAACTTACAGGTGCCAGAAACTCCCACATCTCCATTTGGCCAAGTCCTCCACTTCCTTCCAGCTGAAGTCCGCTCCCCTGCACTTTTGCACTTTGCCTCCTGGGATAGATGCTTGCAGACTAGGCCTTTTTTCCCCAAATATAAATCGGTTTTATAAGCATTAAAATGATAGTAGAATATGTTGATTTGTTTTGGCATCATTTACCATTTTTACTGGAGGAATTGAAATATATAAAATCAAGTTCACCTATTTTGCTGCTGAATATTTTGTGATGGAGGAAATGATGTTTTGATGTTAATATCTTGTCCATTATTGAATTCTGAATTCCTGAAAATTAGTTAGGATTGAAGAACTCAATCCCTTTCCACTGGAATTTCTCTGAGAAAAATATAGTGGCCTCAAATCTGTAGTGAACACGGTATTATGTTAATTACACTGGTGGAAGAGATAAAATGAGGGAATACTGATGGACTAGTTCTGCTAAAACTATTTCCATTTCTTGTCAGATGTATAAGAAATAATCATATTTCTATCTTACCTTATAGATGTGTATCCTAAGTAATTGGTAATATATTCTGCCTGTTTCTTTTCTTTAAAATTCCATTTCCTCTTGATTTTTATAGTACCATTTTTATCTTTTTTTTCTTTTCTTCTGTACAACTGTTTTCTGTTTAACATCTTTTAATACAATATTCAAGTATCTCTATCTCACTAATCCAGATTTTTTAAATTTTTTTGGAACATTGGGATTTAAGAAATATAACTGTAAGCATAGCTCCAATATACAAATTCAAATAAAGAATTGGTCTCAGGGATGCTACAATGGGAGGCCTGATGTCTCCCAATTTGACATCTTTTTTGGTCTGATTTCCCACTTCTTCTCTCCATATTCTTGGTCTATGTGATACCTCAGTGGAAGAGAGTTGGAGAACTATTAATCTGACTAAAGATGCTATGCAATTAGCCACAGTTTATTGCCTCCAAGTTGTTTCTTTTGTATAATTACTACTCATGGGGCTGGTTAAGTTATCTTTATAAAATTGTAGATATTCACATATTCCTATAAATTATATGTAGTTGTAACTGAATGTAGAGGAAAGAAAAGTCATTTAATTTATTTGAGAATTAATCACAAGATGAAATGGTTGGTACTATGATAATTGTTAATTATAACACAATTTCTCTGCAATAAAATTCTCAGCTAAATAGGTAATATATGAGATTTTCATGGGTTAGTCTTGCAGTTTGGTTAAAATATAAAATGTTTCATGTCTGTCTTGGTTATGCATTTATTAATGCCATATGGTTGATCATCTGTGTGACACTCCCATTAAGGGAGCTGAAAATGAAAGCACATTTGTTTTGTAACTAATAAAAAAGATATATATTTCCCAATATAAACATATATATAATTTATTATTTGTCACTACATCTTTTTTTTTCTTTTAAGCTGAAGATATATTTGAATTCTGAGAAATTATTTGTTGAAAGAGAAAAGACATCAAATTATGGGATTGAAGTTCCTGTGATATCATTTCATGTAGCCCTCTTGTTTTACAGAGGGGAAGATAATTACTGTTTTCTAAAAAATTCAATATTCCATCTAGAGTGAATGTTTTGAGAAATGGTTGATACCTCTCTGAAGGCCATTGCATTTCACAGCAATAGATTTATTGTGGCATTTCAAACAAAAAAATGTGCTGATTGTATAAGTAAAGCATATTTCAGTATAATTGCTCTGCATGAGTTGTAAGTGCTTATAAAGAATAGACTTTGGTAAAATAGATACCATAATTGTGCTCGTTAAGCAATCTGAACATTCGTTTATGGGTGACAGATTATTTTCTTTCAAAGTAATGTTGACTATGTATTAGAAAAAAAATTCCTAAGGCTTGTACATTGTTTACCTGGATAAGATACACATATATGTAATGGTTTGTGTGAACCATCAAAATCAAGCTAATTAAATAGTGCAGTTCTTTATTGTATAAGTGGATAAAACATTTCTCCTGGTTCAGTGGAAGCTATTTTGTATATTGAATTCTTCTGCACTTCTTCTTTGTCAATCTAGTAACAAAGTGTATATGTATTAACTCCATCTTCCAATACAGAGTTAGATAAGAACTTGGGCCTCATAGCCATGTGTATGTGTGTATGTGTGTGTGTATTTGTGCTTTGTACATAATGTGACAGATCTTGTATCACATCCCACTTGTTTCTGTAGTAGAGGTGAAAAGATCTCTACAGGACCAAGCATGCTCTCTGTGGTCAAAGCGTTAAGAGATGCAAAAGATTATTATCCCCAAAGCACTTTTGTTTTTATATCTCACCTGATAATATCAGTTCAATAAAAAGAGGCTCTGTATAGAATGTAAGAAAAACCACATATATTTGGGAGAAAATAAATGATTCTTTAATTAGTCCAAAACAATCAATTAATAAACTCTAATTTCAATATTTATAAATGTGTCAATTTTGGACTACTACCACAAACAAAACCTGTTGTCTTAGTGGTCATACCAGAAATTTGATGCATAGCATTTAAGAATTGTTCTGTTTGGCACTATGATTAAGGGATATTTAGGATGTTTTGTGGTGTATCTTGTTTATGTGCCTGTTCACAGATGAGCGTTTCAAAGCATCTTCAGCTGCTGGAAGCTGTTAGTCCTAATTCACCAAACTCGTTGTCATGTTATAAGTTGACCAAATTTCCACAGCTGCAGCACTACCTGCAGTGACTGTGCTGTACCTTTGGTTGCAGTTCAAATTAAAGCCTTATGATAATATTTCAGTTGGTGACATGAATAACTTATAGATTTTATGGAGAGCTGTAATCATCTATAGCACCTAAGAGTTAATGTTTTAACTCTTGCTACTGAGAATACTCACTCCTGGCTATCTATGAATGGATACTTATAATCTCTCCATAGGCTGCTATGGTTAGCATTAACTTTGAATAATACAATGAGGAAGCAAATCTTCTGTTTTGCCTCTTTGTCCTCACTGAGTTGATTTCAGAGTACTAATAAGATACAATACTGGAATAAAAACAATGATTCAGAAAAGTTCAAGAAGCATGTTCTAAAATATTCTTGGTTGCACAATGTAATGTAATTGTAATTGCCTGCTGGCTTTGTTTCAAAGGTCAAAATATATACACATTACTAAGAAAGGATAGTCTAGGCATCTAATAGTTCAGATTATATTACTGTATTATACTGTATTATATTACTGTATTATATAGCGTACTGTATTATAAACTCAAGATCTACACTGTTAGCAACTGAAAGAGAAAAATCATACTATATTTGGACTATTAAGTTTTATTTATGCATCTGGTAGGTGAAGATGACTCTGGAAAATGTTAAAGTTCCTACCAATTCAGAATTTGAGGTACACATTTCTGTCATACATTAGTTTGAAATTTTACTGCTTTTTTCAACATCTTTTGGAAAACTACATGATGATTTTAAATAAATTTCCTTATGAAAACAATACTAATCAAATATTTCTGGCTTTCTCTTAGATAGACCATAAATCTCTGGTGTATGATATATCTTTTGTCTAAAGAAAGAAAAATGCTTACCAGTTCTTTTGAGGTCAGAAAGCAGATTTTAATTTAATGATTTCTTGTAACATTAAATGGTCTTCTTTTAAAAAATCCCAATGGAAATAATCTTATTATTAATTGTGGTAGAATCCACGTGAGGGTTATTCCTATTTTGGAGAAAGTCTTCAGAACAACTTAAAATTATGACATAAAATAAAACATTAAAGCCGACTGCTTAACTTGAACGAGACTATCCTCTGGGATTGATAGATTGTGGTTTTTGCCAATTGTCTGTAGACTCAGGTACTGGTTCTGAGTTCTGCATAGTGTATGCACATAACTGAATGTCCATGTTATGTCCTGTTTATGTCAATAGACATGTCACTATTGGCCATTATCTTTAGAATGTGTTTGTAATGCACTATTATGTTCTATGCTAGTTCTAATATTCTGAATCACCATGAATCTAAATGAAGACATACTCTCTAATCCCTTTTACTTAAAATGGAAAATGCTGTAAATGGTTGTACTTCAAAATAACTATGCTTTTATACATGACATATAGACTTACTTGTAAATATTTAATAATGTCCTCACTTGTTAAATTGCTGTATGTATCATATAATTATTTATATATTGCTATATAGATTATATGTAACACATTACATACATACATATATATTATGTACTATATATTAGGTATTATATATTATATATGGAGAATGGACAGAGAATAGTGGGCTTCTCCATAGGAGAGATTTTATCCTAACATTTACCATATAACCATTCAGCTAGGTGAGAGATTGGCAAACTTTTTCCAAAAAAGGTAAAAAATAGTAAATATTTAAATATTTTTGGCTTTGTGGGCCATATATGTTTTCACAACTACTCAACTCTGCTGTTGGCATGGGAAAGCAGCCATCTACAATACATAAATGAATAGGTGTTGCTTTGTTCCAATAAAACTTTGTTTGCAAAAACAAATGGTACACTGACCTTGGCTCACCACCCATAGTTTGCCAACTACTGATCTAGGTCATGTGAAAAATTTTTTGAGGATATTCATATTCTAGTGAACTATGTTCACTGCTATTATGGCTTCATTTATGCCATTGTAAACAATGTCTAAAAAGATCATTAGTCTATTATATGCTGGTATTACTTTCCTTTGCATAAATGAAATTAATACATTCCAGCACAAGAACCTATGCAAGTAATTTAATGTTATTCTGAATTTCAATGAAGCAAATTTTATTGAACCAGAGAATCCCATATCATCTGGTCTAGAACTTCACTGTCCCAGACAGTAGCCCCTAATTAAGTTAGGTTATTTAAATTGAAATATACACTTAATGAAAATTAAATTAAAACGAAACTCTCTTCGTTGTACAAGCCACTCTTCAAATTCTCAATAGCCTCAAGTGTCAAAGGGCTCCCATGCTGGGTAGCAGAGAGTATTTCTATTATTGTAGAAATTTATGTTGGATAACATTGATTCTAGACCCAAAACACACATTCCAGCCTTTATAGGCATTTACCAAAAGGTAAACATTCCCATAGAGGTGTAGAAGTAAAGTGTGCTAGAAGAAAATACATTCTAAACTTTCAGAATCTATGATTATTAAATTTCAGATTTTCAAAGATTTCCATTTAATATAATTACCACAGAATATTCCTAAATATTTGAATCATGCTCTTGTATATTCAAAAGGAAATTCTGGTTCACTGTCTTAAGATTTGAACCCCATCCATTGAAGTTACTCAAAAAAATTGCCAAAGGCTATCGAATTCCATTTTGTTTGTTTGTTATTTAGAATTTATTAAATCATTGTAAGAAAATTTAATTTAAAAATTAGAGCTTGCATATACCCAAAAAGATCTTCTGTAAGTCTCTTCTCTGTATAGATATTAAGTTATTTGATTTTGTTACTTGTCCTCTGACCATTCATTCTCAGCCCAGGGATAGTTTCAATTGCATTTTTAAAATTAATATGATTTGTATTTGTAAAACAAAGGGCTTAAATAAACATATCAAGACACAGTTTGGCTTATAGGAGATGTTTTTATATAAATCACAAATTCTCATTACTAGAACATTTTAGCAATTTCTAAAGATTATTGCGATTCTAAAGGAGAGTATTAGATTTAAAATTTTTTAATCTAGTCGAGGGAAGCAGCTTTGAATCAGTTATCCACAGTTTTCAATGTATAATCAAGGATTTTGACAATATTTAGATGTTGAATTGCCAAGCTATTAGCAACCAAGAGATTTGATTAGACATCCATATTAATAAACACCTGTCATAATAGCATAACAGATGTTCTAGGAACACATCCAACCCAAAATGTAAATTTAAAAAACAGTTGGCCATATTCCTCTACAATGTGATGCCTAAATTAAACTTCATGGCCTTTGCCCTATCCATTTTACTAAAATTCAGCTGCTAAAATAATTTCTTTCAATAGGCAAGTATACCTTTTTTAATGACTAAAATGTTTTCACTGAAATTAAAGCCTATTGCACAAATATTTGAAATTGTCAGATAAAAGCATATTTATAAAATACTAGTGTGTATTTGTATAAAATTAACACACATATATTACATAATTTTTTATGATCAGCTATTTAAAATTTTGTGATAGTTCAGATTCAGTATATGCAATTGTTGCTAAATAAAGAGACAAACTAAATACTATGCAAAGGCAGCTTTATTCAATTAAATGCATTTCAGGTTATATCAAATGATTGTAATAATTGAGTAATCACAGTAGAAAATAACTAGAGATACAGAAAAGAATGAAAGTATATACACACACTCACCAAATTGGGGGAAAACAAAACATCTGATCTTTTACAAGGCCAGGAAGTCCCTTTGGTGGCCAATCAGAGTCCCAATTAGAAAAAAGCTCCCAGGCAGTCATCCTCTCCTGGGTGAGACTTCAACTGGCAGTCAAAAGGGGCCCCATTTTTATAAGAGACCAAGTCTATGATCTCAAGGTGGTCATGCAACTCGTGATTTGTCAGCTTCCCCGGAACACCAATTCCCATCTCCAGGGGCCAGTTCTCGGGAGAAGAGACATTGTGCCCCACAATGCTCTACTCTACACATGGTACACTGAACAGAGACATGAAAGTTTTCAGTTTAGTTTTACAGGGGATAGAAACAAGGCATGCAAATGCCATGTCTGACAACTTGTTCCTTTTAAACATTTGTTTTTTTGTTACTAGGTGAGGGGTTGCCTGCATAGCAGCATTATAACATTCCAAAGGACAATGACAAGTTAATCATTCACATTTCTAGGCTAAAACAGTAGAACTATTGATTAGAAAGCTTATGAATGCACAATTCTTAATAATTTTCTTATAGTACCTCAGTAATTGAAATTTGTGGACGTTTGTTTAGACATGTTTTTCATCTTAATCCAGATTAAGTGAACCCGTTGTTAAATAGGATCTCTTGAAGATATACTTTTTAGTTAAGGCATGGCCCAGCTGAATGAATTGAGTCTTAATGGCTTATGGAAGGCTTATAAAGGGAAAGAAACCAGAAGACAGGGGAAAGAAAGCTATGGAGAGGAGCCAGAAGCAGGAAGTGGTAACTCAGTAAAGAAAGGAGAGGACATCACCATGTGACATGAGGCAGGGACACAAGTCAGGGAACCCTAAGGATCACTGGCAGCCAGCACCGGGAGAGTTACAGATTTTGGGGAGAAAGTACCGCCTTGCCGATGCCTTAATTTGGGACCTCTCCCAGCCTCAAAACCATGAACCAACAAATTCCATAGTTTAAGCCAATCTTTTGTGTGATATTTGTTATAGAAGCCTGGCAACCTAAGACAATATTCATAAACATAAGTTAGATATATTTATAGTTTTTCATAAAAAGTTTATTTGTTGAACACTGGTACATTCAATGCAATAGTTTACATAATGTACTAAACTTTAAATTAACATAACCTTTTTCTTAGGAACATGTTTCCTGAAAATAATATGGATATATAACACATGTACATAAACATTGATTATGTGAATGCATTTAACAAATAAACAATGTGCATTATTGAAGCAAGTACATTGGTAAAACCAAGAAAGTTATCAGTAGTTGAGCTGAAGGGGTATTTTATGGTATAAGTATGCATATTTTTATCTCAACACAACTCCAAACATGGGCAGTTTCCTATGTACATTTACATGACAGTCAAGTCATCAATTTATGAGAGTGTCTACAAATTATCTATTTAACTGTTTGTCTCAAGTAATTCCGTTCTCACATGCAGATAGAAATGACACTCATCTATTTCTACAGGAATTTGCAGTACACAAAGTACGGTCATATACACTAATCCATTTAACTCCATCTACTCCATGAGTTGAGCAAGAGCAACACTACCAGACCATTTTAAAGATAATAAAACTGGTGCTTAGTGAGGTTGCTTAAGTAATAACTGCTTCGGAGGAGAAACTCTTTCTCTCTGACAAGGTTGCAGGAAATTGAAATGGACATCAAGATTCTTGGTGTTGACAGCATCAGTTTCCACAGAGGCAGAAACCAGTTGTGGAATGGAGTGGCTGAAATATCCAAGGAGAGTGATTAAAAGAAAAAACTGAGGGAGAATTGTTATGGATAGTATACAAGGTAGGAAATATCTGGGAGTTGTCTGTAGGGAGACAATAGTTTGTTTATGAAAGAGACATGTAGAAGCATATATATAGGGGTTATGGAAAATTAACAATATTGAACTTCCAAAATCGATTATGACCCTAAATTTTATACCTAATTTCCTTCATTAACCAACTTAATATATGCGTAATCATGGATAAATGCAAAAGATACCCAGTTCTGTATTAAATCTCAAATTTCACCTTACTATAAATTTAACCTTAGTTTTTTTAACAAATCAGTTTTATTGATGCATATTAATAGAGCATAAATCCATCGAAAGTATACAATCAATGGTATAATCACATAAATGGCATTTGTTATTCTAGTCATTTTTAGAGCATTTTCATTATTTGAGGAATAATAATACTAAAAAACAAAAACCGGACAGACAGACAAACTCATCACCTCTCAATCTCTCTGTGTTTTCTCTGCCCTACATAGCTGCTATTCTGTTTCCTTCTCTCTAGTTTGTATTTCTATTTTATAAAAACAGTCTTATATATTCAATATAACCGAAATTCATACTTTATGTGAGGTTTCACTATGTTATACAGACCCATGTAACATTCTTTAGCTTTCCTTCTAGTAATATAAATGTCCTTAGGCTTTCACTTTCAACCAATGTCATAACCATATAATATCTATACTAGTCACGAAAAGCATGATATCCTCTCACCATTTCTGTTCACTTCCAAAGATTTATGAACAATCTTTTAACCAATTCTGCACAATTAACTATCAGCTTTCCATTCTCTACCTTCACTCTATTTTCTAGTAACCTATATTCTAATTATTAATTCCGTGAGTTCACATATTATATTTAGTTCACAATAGCACAGTCAAACAGTATTAGTCCTTTTATGTCTGGCTTGCTTCTTCAACATAATGTCCTCCAGGTTAATCCATGTTGTCATGTTTCATGTATTTCTTCATACAGTTGCATAATATTCCATCATGTGTACACACTACAATTTGTTTATCTATCTTTCAGTTGATGGACACCTGGGTTGTATCCAGCTTTTGGCTATCTTGAATAATGCCACTATAGACATTAGTGTACAGATGTCTATTTGTGTCAGTGCTCTCACTTCTTCTGGGTATATATAAAATCTAGCTATGATATTGACAGGCCACATGGCAAATCTAAATTCAGCTTCCTTAGGAATTGCCAAACAGTTCTCCACAATGGCTGTACCATTCTACATTCTCAGCAACGGTGAATAAGCATTCTTATCTCTCCATATCCTCTCCAACATTTACAGTTTTTAGTGGCCAGATTGGATATTTAGTCTTCCAGTCCATGAACATGGAATTTTCTTCAATTTATTTAAGTCTTGCTCAGTTTCTTTTAGCAATGTTTTCTAGTTTTCTGACTACAGGTCCTTTATGACCTAGGATAAGATTATTCCTACATATTTGATTTTTTAGTCACTATTATAAATGAAATTTTTTTCTGATTTCCTCCTCAGATTGCTTATTAGTAGTGTATAGAGACAGTACTGATTTTTGCATATTACTCTTGTATCTGCCACTTTGCTGAACTCCTCTTTTAATTCTAGTAATTACGTTGTGAATTTTCAGGAGATTCTAGATATAGGATTATATCATCAGCAAACAGCAAAAGTTTTACTTCTTCCTTTCCTAAAGGTAAAAAAAAAATTACCTTTTATTTATCTAGTCTAATTACTCTCGCTAGAACCTTTAGTGCAATATTGAGTAACAATGTTCACAGTGGGCATCCTTGTCTTGTTTCTGCTTTCAGCAAGAAAGCTTTCAGTCTTTCACCATTAAGTACTATGGCGGCTGTAGGTTTTTCATATATGAACTTTGCCATGTTGAGAAAGCTTCTTTCTATTCTTATCTTTTGGAGGGTTTTATATCAAGAAAGGGTGCTTAATTTTGTCAAATGTATTTTCTGCATCAATTGAGAAGATCATATGATATTTCTTCTTCAAGTTATCAGTGTGGTTTATTGCACTAATTGATTTTCTAGTATTGAATCACCTTTGCATACCTGGGATAAAACACAATTGATCGTGGTGTAAAATAATTTTAATGTGTTTTTGGATTTTGTTTGCAAGTATTTTGTTGAGAATTTTTGCATCTATTTATAAGAAATACTGGTCCAGAATTTTCTCTTTTTTTGAAGTATCTTTGTCTGGTTTTGGTATTAGGGTGATTTTGGCTTCATAGAATGAGTGTAGTAGTATTCTTTTCTGTTTAATTTTTTGGAAGAGTTTGAGTGAGATTGGTATTAGATCGTCTTTGAATGAGTGGTAAAATTCACCTATGAAGATACCAGGTTCCAGGTTTTTCATCTGTGGGAGTTTTTGATGACTGCTTCAATCTCTTCACTTGTAATTGGTTTGTTCAAGTCTTCTATTTTTGCCTAGGGTCAGTGTAGGTGGTTTGTGTGTTTCTAGGAACCTGTCCATCTCATCTACATCGTCTATTTTGGGGGGCATATATTTGTTCATAGCATCATCTTATGATTTCTCTTATTTCTGTGGGAATGGCATTAATGTCCCCACACTCATTTCTGATTTTATTTATTTATACCTTCTGTCTTTTTCTTTGTCAGTCTAGCTAAGGATTTGTCAATTTTGTTGATCTTCTCAGAGAACCAACTTTTGGTTTTGTTGATTCTTTCCACTGTTTTTTTTTTTTTTAATTCCTGATTTTACTTATTTCTCCTCTGATCTTACTATTTCTTTCCTTCAGCTTGGTTTGGGATTAGTTTGCTCTTCTTTTCCTAGTTCCTCCAGTTGTACAGTTAGAGCTTCAATTTTAACTCTTCTTTTTTAATGTAAGTATTGAGGGCTATAAATTTCCTTCTCAGTACTGCATTTGCAATATCCCATATGTTTTAATATGTTGTGTTCTCATTTTCATTTGTCTCAAGATATTTGCTGAATTCTCCTGCAATGTCTTCTTTGATACACTGATTATTTAAAAGTGTGTTGTTTAATCTCCATATATTTATTAATTTACCCATTTTCCATTCATTATTGATTTCCAGCTTCATTCCATTATGATCAGAGAAAGTGTTTTGTATAATTCCAGTCTTTTAAAATTTATTGAGACTTGTGTTGTGACCCAACATATGTTCTATCTTGGAGAAGGATCATGAGAACTTGAAAAGAATGTATATCCTGCTGTTTAGGGGTTCAATGCTCTATAGATGTCTATTAGATCTAGTTCATTTATCATATTATTCCAGCTCTCTGTTTCTTTATTAATCCTCTGTTCTATTGTTCTATCCAATACTGAAAGTGGTATATTGAAGTCTCCAACTATTATTGTAGAAACATATATTACTCCCTTCAATTTTGGCAGTATGTGTCTCATGTATTGTGGGGCATTCAGGTTAGGTTCATAAATATTTAGTATAGTTATTTCTTGGTGAATTGTCCCTTTTAGTAATACATAATGTCCTTCTTCATCCCTTATTAAAGTTTTGCATTTGAAATCTACTTTTTCTGATATTAATATCCCTGTTCCAGTTCTTTTTCTGTTACTCCTTATATGGAATATCTTTTCCGACCTTTGATTT
Organism: Dasypus novemcinctus; assembly: GCF_030445035.2. Taxonomy (NCBI): domain Eukaryota; kingdom Metazoa; phylum Chordata; class Mammalia; order Cingulata; family Dasypodidae; genus Dasypus; species Dasypus novemcinctus. The sequence goes on along the minus strand of NC_080678.1, from coordinate 74,917,101 downwards.
TTAATTTGCTTGTGTCCTTACATCTGAGGTGGGCCTCTTGTAGACAACATATAGATAGCTCATAAATTTTAAATCCATTCTATAAGTCTATGTCTTTTAATTGAGGATTTCAATCCATTACCATCCAATGTTATTATTGTAAAGGCATTACTTATTTCATCCATTTTGTCCTTTGGCTTTCTGTTCTCATATCATTCTATTGTCTGTCTTCTTATCCTTTAGTTTACCCTTGCTAATAATATTCATTTCTAAACTCTTCACCAAATCTCTCCCTTATTTTTTACCTTTCAGGCTGCAGCACTCCCTTTACTATTTCTTGTATTAAGATTGGTATAAAAGTAATTGCAGTTTTGCATTGTTGAAATCTGCAGTTTGATATTGGAATGTATTCTTAAATAAATACTTCATTTTAATGTGCACTTTTCATATTATTTTTTTGCTAATGATTCATTGCTTGCTGTTTATTTTATATTTATTTTAGACTATGGAAATGATGTTAGACAAAAAGCAAATTCAAGTGATTTTCTTATTTGAGGTCAAAATGGGCCATAAAGCAGCGGAGACAACTTGAAACATCAACAATGCATTTGACCAGGAACTGCTAATGAACGTACGGTGCAGTTGTGCTTGAAGAAGTTTTGCAAAGGAGGTGAGAGCCTTGAAGATGAGGAGCATAGTGGCTGGCAATTGGAAGTTGACAACAACCAATTAAGAACAATTATCAAAGCTGATCCTCTTACAACTACATGAGAAGTTGCTGAGGGACTCAAAGTCAACCTTTCTATGGTCTTTCAGCATTTGAGGCAAATTGGAAAGGTAAAAAAGCTTGACAAGTGGGTGCCTCATGAGCTGACTGAAACTTTTAAAAAATGTCATTTTAAAGTGATGTCTTCTCTTATTCTGTACAACGACAAACAATTCCTTGATTGGATTGTGATGTGCAATGAAAAGTGGATTTTATATGATAACTGGCAATGGCCAGCTCAGTGGTTGGACAGAGAAGAAGCTCCAAAACACTTCCCAAAGTCAAACTTGCACCAGAAAAAGGCCATGGTCACTGTTTGGTGGTCTGCTCCTGGTCTGATCACTACAGCTTTCTGAATCCCCATGAAACCATTACATCTGAGAAGTATGCTCAGCAAATTGATGAGATGCTCTGAAAACTGCAATGCCTGCCGCTGGCATTGGTCAACAGGAAAGGGCCCATGTCTCCATAACAGTGCTTGACTGCATGTCGTCCGACTAAGGCTTCAAAAGTAGAACTAATTAGGCTACAAAGTTTTGCCTCATTTGCCGTATTCACCTCACCTCTCACCAAACAATTACCACTTCAAGCATCTCGGCAACTTTTTGCAGGGTAAACGCTTCTACAACCAGCAGGATACAGAAAATGCTGTCCAAGAAGTCATCAAATCCCAAAGCACAGGATTTTTTTGCTATAAGAATGAACAAACTTACTTCTCATTGGCAAAAATGTGCTGATTGTAATGGTTCCTATATTGATTAATAAAGATGTGTTTGAGCCTAGTTATACTGATTTAAAATTCATGGTCTGAAACCACAATTCCTTTTGCACCAACCTTATATTACTGGTCTTTTGTTAACATATTCTATTTTGTTTGACTGTGAACTTTGAACTCACCCTCATTTTGAAGAAGAGTTTTGCTTGATACAGAATTCTTGGATGGCAGATTTTTTTTCTTTCAGTACCTTAAATGCATCGTACTATTTTCTTCTTGCCTCCATGGTTTCTGATGAGAGGTTGGCACTTAATCCTGTTGAGGTTCCCTTGTATGTGATGCTTTGCTTTCCTCTTTCTAGTTTCAGAGCCTCTCTTTACTTCTGATATTTGTCATTCTGAATAGTAGGTGTCTTGGGGTAGATCTACTTGGATTTATTCTGTTTGGGGTGCATTGTCCTTCTTGGATATTGATATTTGTTTCTTTCATGACGGTTGGGAAGTTTTCAGTTATTTCCTCAGATATTCTTTCTGCTTCTTTTCCATTCTGTTATCCTTCTGGGACACCAATCATGCAAATGTTTATATGTTTCATGTTGCCGTTCAATTCTCTGAGACTGTTCAATTTTTTCCTTTTTCTTTCTCCTGTCTTTTCCAGTTTAGATGCTCTTTGAAATCACTAATTCTCTTATTAAGCAGTTCAAATCTGTTCTTATGTGACTGTAATCTATTTATAATTTCATCCATTGTATCTTTCATTCCCATAAGTTCTGTTACTTTACTTTGCAGGCTTTCAAATTGTGTTTTATGTTCACCAAGTGTCATCTTAATATGCTTTATCTCTGTAGTCATATTTGCTTTCAATTCTTTAAATTGATTTAGGAGAGTTGTGTGATTATCATTGATTAATTTTTAAAATCCTGTATCTCTTCTGGGTATTTGATTTGTTCCTTTGGCTGAGCCGTCTCTTCCTGTTTCCTAGTATGGCTTATAATTTTTTTGCTGATTTCTTTGGTTAATTTACACTGATGACCAATTTCTCTCTTGTCTGTTTAATTTTTTTTTTCCACCACTGTTCTTTGCTATTTGGTTCATCTTATTTCAAGTCTTTAAAATTGCCCAGGTTAAGTTATCAAAATCATGCCAGGGTTCCCTAATGGGACATAGATTTTCTCCCAGTAGTTAACAGTGCAGATCAAACGAAAAGCAGTTTTTGTCCATGCAATTTCCAGATTGGCCAACAGATGGCGATAATCAGTGCACCATTCCACTGAAAGAAATTCTCTGTTTTCCTATGTTTTGGTCTGACCAGAGCCAAGATTCAAACTGGGCTCTGCTGACCAAATTCGCTGAAGAAAAACCCCCATCTCTCCCTCCCTTTTCCCTTGTAATAGTTGACAGGGAGGACGATATCTGTTCCCCTCTCAGTTGACTGCAGTGAGCCAGGGGTTTTACTCTGGTTTCATATCTTTGGTGTAGGGGGTAGGCACACTTTCCAGTTACTCTGGGGGTTTGGTAACTCATGTTTGTTGTTTCAGGTTCTTTGTTTCTCTGTCCCTCACCCTCCTGGGAGTTGTGTAGCACTGTCATGGTCTGCTGACCCCCAAAGCAGGTCCTTTGGCAGCTTTTGACTCTTTATTTGTGTGTGTATGTATGTGTGTGTATGAGAGAGAGAGAGTTTTGAGCCCTGTCTGTCTAATCTGCTGCCATCTTCCCACAATTCTTAAATTTAGTTTTAACTCAAGGTTTAAATACAAAAGTTCATCTCTTTCCCTCCTCCCTCTTCTGTCTTGCTCCCTCCTTCTCTTTCCATAAATTCACCAGACTTTCACAAGCTCTTTTAAACAGTCAATTCTTTACCTTACTGCTCCAGAGAAAGTTGGCCTTAAGGCTTTAAAGTCAAGTTTAAAATTGCTCCTTTAATTAGCTTCTCCCTGTCCCCATCTTATCTGAGAAAGGCTCAGAGAGTTTTGTTTTGTTTTAGTTTTCTTCTCATTTTATGTCTTTTCTTTGTAGTGGAGATGAGTTTTAATAAGAACACTGTGCCAAATGTTATTCTCCAGACCTGCTTCAATCTTCACTTCATGTCAAGTGTTTTTCCACTTGTTTCTCATTTTCCCTTTTTGAGTCTAATAAAGCAATTTATTAGTTACCACTATTTTACAACAATTTTGGATTTTTTTTCTTGTACATTTTATTTAATTTTTTAAATTTCCCTTTTCTTTCTCAGTCTTCTAAAATGTATTTGTCAGAAAATGCACCATTTTTAAATAGGTATATGCAATGTCAGAGATATGGCTCTACTGATTCTCATTGCTGATGCCTTCTCAGTTGCTTCAGGGAGCAAAGGGATTAATATGAGGAATTTAGCAAATTTTGTTCAATTTAAAGAAATGGCTAATAATTAAAGCTGTCAGTCCAACAAGTAGAAAACTGACCCATGGAGTTTTGGCCCCTAGTGTGAAAATATGCAATCAGAAATTAGATAACTCTTAGTCATAGAGGTTATAGAAATGATTTCCACAGTCAAGGGATCTAGACTAATTGACCATCAAATCCCATCTAACTATTAGTTTCTATAATTTTATATTTCAAAGGCATTTGTGATAATAAAGTATTTATATTCACTCTGATTAGTTATTTTTCATTCACCTGTCTCATTTTACTTCATTTTTATCCTTTATATCATTATATCATTATGTATGTCCCACAGTACTTAGTAAAGAAATAAATTAGATCCTTTGGAAATACCCTGTGACTTAGACATTCTCATTTCCAATGGAATTTTAAACTGTAAAAGTTATGATTTTTTTTGTTATCAATTATTCTTATATGCCTTCTCTTCTTGCCAGCTCCAAACTCAAATCAGATGTTAGTTATTTTTGACTTTTACTAATATTTCCCACCACTCATAGTCAAGTAATTTATCATATTACCCAAGTTTATTTTCATCCTAGCAACATTACTATCTAAAACTATTTTATTATCTGTTTATTTCTTAACTTTATTGTCTTCCATATTAGATTTCAAGCATCATGTATGAAAATGCCTAGGAAAATTACTGATGTAGAGTAAAAATATACAATATTTAAGTCAATGAGTAAATTAATGAATAAATGGATGACTGAATGAACTGTTTTTAAATTTACATCCATGAAGTTTAAAATCTAGCAGAAAAGACAGTCTTTGCTATCTATCAATTATATGATTTCATTGGAGTGTCACTTTCATCCAATCATTCTGAGTTACTGAGAGCAGGGCTATGCCTTATTTATGGTTGTGTCCATTATGTTGCCTAGTACAGCACCTCACATAATAACAATCATTAATAATTTGATAAATGTATGAGTTAACTCCCTTCATGGGCATGAAACAGCTTTACCTGCAGGGTCTTAGTAAACTAGGCTCTTTTGTTATTAAAGAGAAGAGAAAAGGTGCTGGGTTTTCTTTTTGCCTCCAAGAGAGTACTCAAACCTGGCCATCTAGAATAGTGGAAACATAGGGTGGAGAATCAGAAGTACCAGGTTTGATTGACAACTTGCTCTGCCAATTCTTGACTATGACTTTGTACAAGCAATTAGCTTCTATGAGCATCAGTATTTTCCTCTGTAATTGAGGCTGATAATTTTTGTCATTCCTATACCATAGCTTGTCATGCATATCAAAATTAAATAATCTGAGATAAAGTAATTTTTAATTTGCAAAACAGTCTACAGCTGAAACTTACCATTATGGATACTCATTAAAATGCCTGTAAAATTAATAGTCAGCAATCTGTTAATTCCACAAGGAAAACTAACAAATATATCCTATTTGGCAGGGGAATAAGGGAAAAAAAAAAGAAGAGGAAGAGAGGAGGCAGAGAATAAACGAGAAAGAAACAAGCAGAGAGAGAAGGAAGAAAAGAGAAGATAAGTAAGATATAGGGGGTGAGATTGCAGTGGAGAAGGTGGCTGAGCAGGAAGCAGAGAGCCAGGAAAAGAGAAAAAATGAATTACATCTAATGGGGATTTGGTGTGCCATCCATGATGACCACAGGTGGACTGAGATCCCTAAATTTACTCTTTCTACATTTCAAAGCAACAGACCAGGTAAAGTCAGGGATGAGGTAACTATGTGTGTCATCAATCTGATACAGAAGTAGCAGAGACAAGAATCATCTCATGAAATAGTAGAGACTAAATGACATGCACCTTGCTCCTTGTTAAAATAGAAAATGTAGCAAAAGCATATGTTCTTGGTTACTAAGAAACTCTCCTCACATCATGGATATGAAGTTTTGTTTCCAAACGCCAAACTTCAGCAGGAGACCACCCTCATATGGTGGGAAATAGCCTTCAGAATCATCAGTATGGGTAGAAGTACAGATAACTTGACTGCCCCTTACTTTTTGTCCAATTTGGCACAGTTGAAATTTCTGCAGTTCCACCAACCTTCTCCTGGCTTTCCCCATAGTTATTCATCATGTTCATGGCTTAATGATGGGCACATAACCTTTAAAAGGAAAATTAAGTCATTAATCTCACTTTGGTGATCCTTAGAGCCATTTAAGTATGTGGGAAATTGGCTGATCTAAAGGACACCAAAATTCAGCTTTCAGACGACAGCAGAAAGTTCAGTTCAAGCTTTCAAGTATTTGGCATGTTTCTAGAAATAATAGCTAAGTGTAAAAATAAGCAGTTCTTTCTTTCCTTGGACCTGTGTCTAAAAAAAATAACAAATTTTCAAATTGAATTCACCTTTCACCTTGAGTTCTTTGTTGCTTTATAATAACCCTAAAAATAAATCCTGTTGTCTTTACAACAGGATGTTGTGAGCAACTCTGCTCACAAGAATAAACTGCATTTTAGTTGTTGTTTAACCTACATAATGTTTCCTCCTCTAATATCTGGAATCTAAAATGAGGGGAAACAAATAATGTCCTCATAGTCAATCATAGTTTCAATTTGGAACTGACTTTAAAAAGGAGAAGGAAGATATGTTTTAGATAATTATAACATGCTAAAAGTACTTGCATATTAAAAAAATTTTAGAATAAAAATGTATCTTGGGATAATAATCCATTGCCTAATTTTAGTTACTCAAAGATGATTTTCTATTGTGTATTTGACCTTCATTTTGAACCCATAAAAGAAATAATACCCTTTTCTTATTTCCATTTCTCCTCTTGCATGGTTTCTAATAATCTTTTATTTGATAATATCTAATAGTCAGAGGCTAGAATAAAAATTATGAAGAACCATAAAGTTTATTTGCAACTCAGGGAAGAGAATTTTATTCGTGTATCTCTTTAGATGCTTATTTTTTGGAAGTGCTGTGATATATCCCCAAGAATCTTAGAGTCTGTTTCAAGAGCTAATATGTATATATACGTAATACAGAGATAAAAAGTGATGACAATCTTGAGAAACATAGGTAAGATGGTAGACATATTTAGAGGGATCAAATATTTATTTTCTGCTTTAACAACAGGAAGGGCTTTCTGGAAAAGATGTTTGGACTACACCTTTAAATATTAATCTCCAAAGTAGGGTCCATGAGACATTCTATTGGCAAATAGAAAATATTACAAATATTTATTTGTCATCTAAAATAAGAATCATGTTCTTATCAGTATTTAATACATGGATTGACACTGGCACTCTTCTTTAGTGTATATTTCATACAAGAGAGATTGATAGCTGAGAAGAGTTGGTTATAGTGTCTTCCCTTGCTCAATAGATTTCAGCACACCACAATTAATATGTGCCTGGCTATCTGGATTTATGAAGTATATAATCTAGGTTTAACTAAGCTAACCCTAATTAAAGAGCATATGTAGTTTAAAACCTTCAGAAGAGAAACCATGTATAGGGGATAATTAAAAAAGGGAAGCCAAAACAAAGAGCAAGAAGATAACGGAATTGGGATGTCCTTATTCATAGGAGGAGATGTGGTCAGCCACATAACAAAGTAAAATCAATGATGATCTAATAAAAACTGGTAAAAACTGGGCCAATAAAATTAATTAAGATGGCGTGAAGGAAGCAAATGTGACTCAACTAGTTGGTCACTGCCTACCACATGGGAGGTACCAAGTTCAGTTCCCATGCCTCCTGAAGAAGATGAGCAGACACCAAAACATGCCGCAGTGAGCTAGACACTGCCCCCACCACAACAAGCTAGATGCCACACCATAGCAACAAGCGGACACCTAAACAAGCAGATGCCACAAGGCCAGAAAATACCACAACCCACGGGGAGCGGATGTGACTCAGGCTGTTCGGCACTTGCCTACCATATGGGAGGTCCTTGGTTTAGTTCCCAGAGGCTCCTGGAGAAGACAAACAATGAGCAGACAGATGAGAGAACCATCTGGGGGACTGCTTGAAATATGGGTTAACATCATCTAATGTTCATGTTAAATTTCTCCTTAAGGGAATTTTGTGTCTGAGATCATTTTTAATGACAATAGCATTAGCAAAATATTTAAAATAGTTTCTTTCATCTTTAACTGAGCACTTTAAAATTCATGTTTCTGTGTAAATTTTATAATATACATAATTTATTAGCACAATAGTATAGACATAAATAAATATACACGTATAGAGAATGAAGGTAAAGTTTGTATCATCTCACACTCTGCTGGCCAGAGCAGACTGAATAAAGGCCTCAAATCAACCTACTTGGCTAAAACTATGAATGTTTGCGGTTGTAAAGCACCGAAAGCTCAACATCAAGTGGGAACGCCTTCAGAAGGCCAGCTTCTGGCATAAGCATATTAGCTTTGGAACTGATCCATGGAGTTTGCAATCTTAATAATTTCAGCCTTCTGGGAAAATGTCATATTTTCTCCCTTTGGAAAACAAAAAAACAGCAGTTGTTCAGCACCAGAGTATAATCCATAGAACTGAATTTTAAGAGCCTCCTCCTGAGAGCTACAAAGGGACTTGGATTTTGTTCAGTGATAATCTTATCAGGTGGACATTGGTTTTCTCATTTCCTATTATTTTCTTCCAAAATAACCCCACTTAATTGGAGTCCCAATGTCTCACCTTTCAAGGAACATTTTCCAAAAAGGGGTTTGGGGAGGAGTTCTAGGCAGGAGAGAAAGGCTGCCATCTCAGTCAGATTCATTGTGTCCACATGCCATCATTAAAATTTTCAATAGATTTTGGGAGGCTTTTGAGGCCTATTTTGAGAAAGAGAACTGGCAGACCTTGAATGAAATATACCCCCTGCAGAAAAGGGTGTAGGAGGAGCTGTGGTTCAATATAACCTAACACTGTCACCCGAGGCACACTGCCACGGCAGCCCCAAAGCACCCGCACCTCCTAACAAAGCAAAAAAATGTCTGGAGAATATGAAAAAAAAAACAGAGAGGAAAAGAAGAAAGAAAGTTTAAACTTGCTTTCCTTTATAACCCTTTCTTTTTGTAACTCTGGTTTAAAATGAAATAAATCATTAATCATACAATTCTAAACTAGGTTATAGACTTTTCAGTATAGCTTATTCCAATATCAATGTGTGACCCTCCCACCAGTCTGACAAATCAGATATAAAAGTAGTTCTAAATACCTGATTAATGTGAGTCTAATTTAATGCTAAGGAAAGGGATTTTCAGGGCAAAGACCAACACATACCAATGAGAAGATGGATCATGCAACTTGTTTTACAGTGATAATAATTTAACTTCTTTTAATTTAAGAAATATAAGTATGCTCTCTCATATACTTGGGATCAATATCTAGGTATTAGGCATACCAGTGGGAGAAAGTGAAAAGTGATGTGTGTGTATTTCTAAAATAGACCTGATTATATGGCATTCACAATTAAAAATAATATCTTTTTCTTGAAAAAACAAATCTTGGGTTACCACACAATGAAGTAATTCCATAAAGCATTTTAAATCAGTGGAGAACAGCAGTAAGGACACATGAACATGAAAACTAGATGTATAAAACTGTATTTGGAGCTGGCCATGCGCAGTGCTGATGCGCGCAAGGAGTGCAGTGCCACACAAAGGTGTCCCCCGCGGGGGAGCCCCACGCGCAAGGAGTGCGCCCGTGAGGAAAGCCGCCCAGCGTGAAAAGAAAGAGCAGCCTGCCCAGGAATGGCGCCGCCCACACTTTCCCTGCCGCTGGCGACAAAAGAAGCGGACAAAGAAACAAGACGCAGCAAATAGACACCAAGAACAGACAACCAGGGGAGGGGGAGAAATTAAATAAATAAATAAATCTTTAAAAAAAAAAAAACTGTATGTCTTCAGTCACACTCAATCTGAGTAAGTTAATTTAAATGGTTGTCTTCACAGAGTGTCCTAAAATTTCATAAACTCCAACTATATCCAAAGATCATGCCAAAGAGCATGCCAAAGATCAGCTGGCAGGTTCTCATTGTCTCACAAACAAAAAGTGAACTGTCCTGAGGCTGGTGGGAAATCGATCCATGACCTATCCCTGTTCCCAATTTGTTAAGTATGATAGTTCTTGACCAAGTGGCCTTTTTATCTGTGTATGTTTCTTCATCTGAATCTCATCATGATATTGCACTATGTTCAGAGTGAGAAGTGATTTGGTGGGCTTCGAGCGGTTAAATGCTAAATAATGATGGCTTCATATATTGGAAAGGCTTATTTTCCAAGTCCATAAAATTTGGTCTGGTATAAAAAGGCCTAGGAGAACCAATATATCACAGTGTATTAAGGTGGAGCTGGAAAAAATGCCCAGACTCTGTAAGAGATCATGTGCATGATTAATGCTGAGGTCACAGCCGACAGGAAAAGGAGGGACTCCCACAGTTGGAGAGCATGATTGTATTTACAGTACATTGGCTTTGATGAATGTGCACACTCAGAGAAGTAATATGTGGAAGGCGAGAAAGGGCCTGTTTTCATATGTGGGTGTTGAGTACAAATTTCCAGTTAAATTCTGAGAAGGTGTCAATGAATAATGACGAGTCATATTGACAGTGGGAGATTATCCTGGATTATCTGGAAAGGGCTGATTAAATCAGAGGAGTCTTTTGAAGAGGGAGGCAAGAGATCAGAGAGGAGAAAATATTTGTGATGACAGAAGCAGTGACTGGAGTGATGTGCTTTCAAGATGGAGGTGGTGGTGGGCATAAGCCCAGGAATACAGGTGACCACTAGAAACTGAAAATGGCAATGAACCCAATTCTTCCCTCAGAGCCTCCAGAAGGAACCAGCCCTGCTGATGCCGTGACTTGAGCCTAGTGAAACTGATTCCAGACTTCTGATCTCCAGAACTGTTATATAATAAATTTATGTTGTTTTAAGCCACTAAAATAGTGTTCATTTGTTACAGAAGCAATAGGAAACTTATATAAAACACTACATAAAGAAGGATTAACAAAATTATCAATAGAGTGATGCTGGCCATGTGTTAAATTGGGAGCAGTGAGAATCAGCATCCATGAAATTGCCAATTCTAGTTTTTCCCTCAGGTCAATGCAAGAAATCCCTTGCCAGCCAAAGAGTAGATGTGCCTTAGATGGCAGTGATCTGTACGTGTGATATCAAAACAATATATTTAATCAGTAAAAAATAGTCCAGGTCATTTCTGTACAACTTCTATAAACAAACTTCCATCCATAAACCACAATTTTTATCCGCTCTTGAAGTTCTAAGGTTCATTTCACTGATTGACAACTCTTCATTGACTCTCAGTGCTTCAAGATGCATCCTACCAGAAAACCAACTGTGCTTTCACCTGAATTTTTCTTAATTGGCTCCAAGACTATTAATGACTTAAATGCCTGGCTTTTAAAGGCAGACAGACCTGTATTCATATACCTGGAGAAGTTAAGGGACTTTGGGCTTTTAAGTTTCAGTTTCCTGGTTACAGAGTAGAGATAAAAGATTTTAGAAGGGGACTGGGCATTTAAGGCAGCACAAGTTTTAAGTGTGCAATTATAGGTGTATCCATGATGTGATTGTTAACTCCTACATTTGTGCCATGAACAACTTGCACAACTCTATGCAACAGCCCTGAGTATGAGAATTGAGGGTGAAAAGTAAGCAATTAGAACAGAGCCTAGACTATAGTAAGTCCTCGTAAAATTTATTATATATAGTATCTGTACAAAATTACATAGAAAATTAATAAAATCTTCAAATTTAGGGAAAACTGGAGAAGGTTGCACATCTGTTTTATTAAAGACAAAAATCAAAATATCTGGCTAGATGTCTTCTTGCCTATAGTCTAAAATTTTTTCTAATGAAATCCTTCATTATAATTCTACTTCCAACAAGATGTTTAATTGTGTTCTGGGTGGTGGTGTTGCTGTTTTGGGATCCTGATGGGTATTCTGTGAAATCCTTTTCTGAGTTCTATAGCTATCTTGGATTTGTTGCAACATCAACAAGTTGAGGATAAATTGTGGAATTTCAGAGCTGAAAAACAGAGAAAATAGTATGTCTTAGATTTTCTGGAAATCTGGTTTGTGGATTTGAGGAGTGTTATCCCTACTCTATCCACACATATGCATGCACACACATGCACAAAAAACAACAGCAGTAGCAAGAATAACAACAATAATTATAATAATAGTAATAATAAATTAACTGAAAATATTCCTGTAGGCTGATCCCTGAAAAGATCTCTAAAATAGGATCTGTACTTTTTTCATAAGCAAATATTACTTCAAATGTGACAGACTATCATCACTATGCACAAATTGGAGTTCTAGAATTTTTGCTTTTAATAACAGACTGTTTCCATGTGATAATTTCAAAACAAGAAATAAATAATAGAATTGGTCTTGAGCCCAGGCAGAGTATTTGTCTTATAATTTCAGCTGTACTGGTAAAGGGCCTTGGTTTTTTCCCAAACTTCCCCCAACTACTTGCTGACTTCCAAAGTTCCTTTTGTTGCTAAAATGAAAAATTAAATAAAATGTAGGATTTTAGCACTCTTGGGAATATGCACAGAGGCAATGCTAGAGTTCATAAAACCCTGTTGTGTTTTTCCCGCCTGGGCTCAAATAGAAAAAGTTTGCAGCCTTTTTTGCAGTCTGCATATCTGAGTTCTGAAATGTTGGTGGGAATGATGTGTGCCAGTTATTTTCCTGATTCTTATAACCTTCAGCAATACCCTCCATACTCATTTCCTTTCCTTGTCAGATGTCAGGATACAATACATCTAGAAGTTGACTCTGAAGTCTTAGGGGATGGAAGATCCCCTAAATACAAGAAACTTGGTCCTTAAATGACTATGTGGTCCTACACAGCCTACCACTCCACAATCCATCTTGGTTGTGAGGTGAGGGAAAAATAAACTTACCGTATTAAGTCACAGAGATATTTTGTTATTGTAGCAGTTAGGCTACTCTGACTAATCCGAAACATGAAAAACAGAAATGAAGAAAAAATAATGTTCAAATAGTTTCCCTCCTACATGGAGCAATACCTTTTCAGGCTTGAATCCCAAAAGTTGCTCAGGATACTAATTACTCAGAATGATTGTTGTTTGTTTATTATTCACTAGCCAATTTGCAAGCTCTTTTATGGGGTCCTCAAAACAGAAGAAGTACAATTTGCAAGAGAGAGTACCATCCAGAGGTAGAAATTTTCCTAATTAAAATATCATGCTGACTAGTAAAGGAAACTTTACTAGTTGAGTTTAGTATCTCTTTTTAGCTCATCATTGTTGATGGCTTCTAGGGTTAATGACTTTTTGTTTTTGAATCTAATTTCACAATTATAAATAAGGGATTCTGTTGGTACTCTTGCAAAGCTAAATTATTAATTATGTAAATTTATGCACATATACACACAGTTTAAGGATGCATATATTTTATATTTATTTTAATAAAAATACTATAGTTAAGACTAGACAGTAATATAGTTAGCAGTTCTAAGAAAGAACTCTACTCAAGTTAGTTTTTTTTTTTTTATTTCTCCCCTCTCACATTGTCTGCTCTCCATGTCCATTTGTTGTTTGTTCTTCTGTGTCCACTTGCATTCTTGTCAGTGGCACTGGGTATCTGTGTCTCTTTTTGTTGCATCATCTTGCCACATCAGCTCTCCATGTGTGTGGCACCACTCCTGGGCAGGCTGCACTATTTTTTTCACACAGGGCGGCTCTCCTTGCAGGGTGCACTCCTTGCACATGGGGCTCCCCTATGTGGGGGTCACCCCTGTGTGTCAGGGCACTCCTTGTGTGCATCAGCACTGAGCGTGGGCCAGCTCACCCCATGGGTCAGGAGGTCCTGGGTTTGAACCCTGGATCTCCCATATGGTAGGCGGACGCTCTATCAGTTGAGCCAAATCCGCTTCCCACAAGTTAGTTTTATTGTCAGCAAGCACTCTGATTTCTAAATAAAGAAATCAAAAGCTACGTTTTTAAATAAGATAACATTATTTGTAGTGGGAGAAGGGAAAGCAAAATTAACATTTGCTAAACATCTACTCTGTGCCAAATATTGAGTAAAATATGTGGATTTATATTATTCACAACTATATGATAGATAATACAATCTGCATTTTAGTGATGAGAACCTAAGCTCAGACCAGCTAAGTCACTTACCCAAGACCAATTGGCTAATAAATGGTGTTACTGGGATGCAGACAGAAACCTTTTTCCAAAATCTGTATTCATTTCACTCTACTACACTGAAGCATTAAATTTCAGACTTAGAAATAAATAAGTGAAACAATAACTATGTTTAAAGCTAAGATTCTCCAATAAAAGTGCTATTTAAAGGGTTGTAAATAACTGTCAAAAGATGCAGTCTTCTATCTAGCATAGCAGGCATATTGGCTGCACTTTGAGTTTAGGGTTTAGAATGCAGAGAAAGAGGGTAAGATATAAAGAAATAATATCTCAAGAAAAAATTTCCCAGCACCATAAGCTATTGGTATGATTTCAGCCATCTGCTGTGAACTTAAATAAGGTCTATGCAATGTAATAGGTTTTCCATTTTGCTGGGAGACAGATTTAGGTTGTGTCTTTTGAAGTTATTATGTGTGAGGAAGTCACTGTTAATGTACCTTCTTAACCACACAACACCTAAATCTAATCCTGGTCTTTGCTCTCTATTGCACTCATGGTAACTCCCATCAATGTCTAATAAGACGTTTTTAATACTTTATCTTAGTGTATTTTTTGGGAGGCAGTTTGCATAGTGGTTAAAAGCAGACTTTTTAGCCAGATTTCCTGAGTTCAAATCTCATTGCAAATACTACCTCTGTAATTTAGACAAGACATATTTAACCTCTCTTTTCCTCAGTTTCCTCATCTCTAAAATAGGGTAATAATAATTTTAACTCATAGGATTATTATAAGGATTAAATTAGTGAATATTTATGGAATAGTGCCTACAACAAAGAAAATGCTAAATGTGTTAACTTTTATTATGGAGGAAATATATACTCTAGATATTTTCATGAATTAAGTGAACCACACTGTCATGGTGTGTAGTCTAGTGGAAAAAAGGATGAAGGGGAAGTGTTTGAACTTGAAAAGGGCAATAATATGTTATCAAAAATTTAGGGGCTATAAAATGCTAAAGATATAATTAAGTTTTTTGTTTTGTTTTGTTTTTAATCAGTGGCAGAAAATACTAAACCATTTAACAGATATTATCTCTCCTAAAAGAAAAAAACAAGTCAATGAGACCATTTGGTATTTTGTTTTTAAACCAGAGCTCTATGTAGTTGAGATGTTAGTGGTCAGCTGTATCATCTTCTTATTTCTTGTGGTCATCAAAAGAGAAAAATGGGAGGGTTGACCGAGTGCCAGAAATGGGGTGAGGTCAGGGAGGGGAGTAAGAGTCAAGGATAGGACAGTGTGAGAAATGGCTGACAGGTTTATGTTGTAATGGTAATTAAGTTTCAAAGATATCCTTTTCACTTGCTTTAATAAAATTTCCATGATATGAAAATTGCTGGAGTAAAGCAGCCTTTCCCATGATCCCTTCTAACCTGTAATTCTATGATTAATTGGCAGGCCTCGTACTTCAGAGCTTGATCTGCCCTCATTTTTTGGAGATAGATTGATTATTATTGTAACCACTGTTTATTAAAGATCTCTGGCCTCTGGTTTCTTTAAAATACATCCAATCTCTACCCTTCCCTCCTCTGGGTATCTTTCTCCATAGCATCTAAACTCAATGATTTATGACACGATTTGCTGACAGGAGATCCTGAGAACCCATTATGAAAATGAAGGCAGCAAACAACTTTGAATGTATTTCCCAGTTTAAAAAGCCTTCATTATATAGCACATTTCAGGCTGAGAATATTAAAAATTTATCATAGTTTCAGTAATTGTAACTTCCTCTGGGTACAAATTCAATGCTTGGCATGATATAGAATCATTTATAAAATGTGTATTTTGTTTGGCACTCAGTTGAAAACTTGCCAGGCAATACATTTAATTAAGAGCATGAAGAAGAATAATTGTGGTCTGTCAGAGTATATTATTATCACTCTTAAGTTTTACATGTGTTTAAGATAGTGGCGCCCTAACAAGATATATATTTAAAGCTAGAGATACTTTCCCTTTCATCCTCTCAGGATTTTTATACAGGGAAATATTTTATTTTGAGGGGAAGGGTACATTAGCTACATTTCCTAGGTATAACTATATGTCCATTGTTTAAGCTAAGAGTATGTTAGTGCTCTCTTTAGAAACAACCTTTGTCCATTGTTTAAGACCTTGAAAATTGATATGTTGTCTTTAGGAAGCTTAGACAGCTTTATTCAAGTTTAACTTTCTCTGGAGATGCATAGAAATAATGAAATGTTATAACTAAGTACATAACATCAGTCCTGCCTGATGTGTAAAGTAAATTTGATAAGAGCAACTCAAAGTATTGTAATGATTAATGTTGTTTAAAAAAATAAGACAACATGTGTCAGCAGATTCAAAGAGAAGTGTGATGATAACCATCATCTAAGGCTAGATATTCATTGCATTAGACATCCTATTTCATTTTCACAGGAAAACTGGCTCATAATGAATTTAGGAGGCTACATGGAGAAGGTGCAATAAAGGGCCTTTTTGCACATACAGGGCACAAGCATTTGGTGTTCAGATTTTTAGGTATAGAATTATGTGATCATTTAAGCTTGCAGGAATCCACTCTGATTTTTCTCATTACATAGTGTTATTCTCCTTAGAGAACAAAGGTTTTCCTCTAATAAGAAATCTTACCAGATTGTACATTAGAGTATCCTCAAGGCCAACTTGAGATATGAACATATCATGTAAGATATAAACAGAGATTTTTTTCCATCCCCCTTCTAACTCCACTGTATCTTGACCTCTTAAAATCTTCCCTTTTTAACATTGACCAGCTTATTCCCTCCTCCTACTTCCTTACTACCCTCAGCCACCCCCCCAACTCTCCTATTAAAGTAATTGCTTTAGTGAGCAGTCCCTTCAGGGCCCCATTCTCTGCTTGGGACAAGAGATAGAAATCAAATTAAAATCTGACAACTGAGGATAGTGACCATTTGAATGTTTCAGGTGCCTGTCATGACTCCCCTTTACTGGGTGAGAGCATAACGAGTTTGAATTAGGAAAAAACAATTGCTTATGTTTTTCTGTCTTGGTGAGATTACAAACCAAGCTACCTTTCCCACACTCTCTCCCTGGAACCCAGATGAAAGGTGGGTGAATATTTTGAGATAGATAAATTTCTCTTCTTAGGATCACACCTTAGGACTTATGTAACCCAAAACTTTTCATTTAAAAAACTGTTGAGTTTTTCCTGCTATTTACTGATGTGATGCTAATTTTTGTCCTTTTGGGTAGCTGGTTCTCTAATTCTGACATTAATTTTTAAATTAATTACTTCCTTCTTATAAATTAATTTTTTTAGCTTATATTAACTAGTTTTTGTTACTTTCATCCACAGAATCATTACTGAGTGATCTAACTAGTTTAGATCTTTAAAGAGTCAATGCCGTTATATACAATATAGTTCCATTATAGAAATGAGTATAATGAAGGCTACAACATACATGCCACAAATGAGGTAAAAAGTGTTGTTAGGTTTTAGAAGAAGGAAAACTCTCATGTACTTGGAAGCATCTGCAATCGCCTTCAAAAAGAGGGTTAGGAATTGGACAGAGAGGTGGTTTTAAGAGGATGGAATAGTTATTTTCATTCTAGTAACCCTTTATTTTCAGGAAAGAGAAGATAGAAAAAGTCACTTTATCTTATCCCATTTCAGTTGTGCACATATCACATCTTTAAAGAATAGAGCTCAATGTAAAAAGTTCTAAATAGAGAGACATTTGACTACCCTTTTACAGTAACATGCCACAGTTAGTATACATTTTCATCTTCAGAAATGCTGTTCTGCGTCAAAATGCTTAGTCACTTAAGAACCAAATGGAAAGTTGCTGTAAAAATGTAAAAAGTATATGATTTATTTGTACCAATGTTGTCAAATCCTGAAATAAATCCAACTTTTATTCCATGGCATTAGGATGCAAAACTGTTTTAAAGTGACAATGTATATTTTTTGTTTGCTTATTTAAAGCAATGTTCTAAGCACTCTGAAAATTAACTCATTTAATCCTTCAATTCTGTGTGTTGGGTGCTATTATACTACTATTACAACAGAGGAAATTGAGGCACAGAGTGGTTATTATCTGGGTTAATTTAGATAGTAAGAAGTGGTCTCTTTCTGGAAAAGAGCCCAAGACAGTGTGACTTCAGATTTATGCTCTTAACTATAACATACTACCTCTTTTTCTCTAGAAAGAGGTGGTATAAGTAAAAAGAATCAGAGAATAGAGAAAGCATAAACAAACCACTTAAGGAAGAATAAATGAGTAGACTGACCTTAGGCCTACTGACTTTCCAGGACTCTCTGAATTTAGAATTCTCAGTCTTTTTCTACAGGCAAATTCCTGCAGTTCTTGCATACCAAGTTGTGACGTTGAAACCTGGTATGGGATATGACTCCTGGGGATGAGCCTCCCTGGCACTAAAGGATTATTACCAAGCACCAACTAGTGCTGATTTGGATAAAGACCTTGGCCAAAAGGGGGAAATATTAAATACAACTAAGTCTTTGTGACTAAGAGATTTCAAAGTGAGTTGGGAGGTCATTCCCCAGGTTACAAGTATGCACATCTCAGCAGGATCTCATTGACTGCCATAGTAAATAGTGCCTCAAAGAGTAGGGCTCCTGAGTGCTCTAGAGACTTCTAGACACTATAAGCAGGGCAGACAAGCTCAGCAATTTGGCACCCTGTCAGTGGGTCTTACTTTGGAATTTATGCTCCCCAGTGTAACAGAGTTAGACTCATTTGTAGTTTCCCTACATAGGGCTCTTCTACACCTTTTTTTTGATCTATCACTAGTATTATACTTTTAAAATATATATCCCAGAGACATAAATCTTTGGTCAGTTCATGTGCCTGTTGAGCCCCAAATATCAGCAGAGTTGCAACACTTACCCTCCAGTTCATGGGACTCACCCAGGACAACTAACAAGGAGATGATGATGGACAATGCTTATCCCAAGGAACAGAGAGTGTTTGCAACTGAAAGCAAGACAATTCCATCCATCTGCCCCATTGAATCTAAACCCTATCTCCATTAAAAAGAGAGTAGGCATCACCATTCCAAAATGTTCAAGATTGGGGAATGAACAATGGACTGAAGTAGACTTATTATTATTCTATTATGGACATTTTTATTCTAGCAATGAAAAAATTTGTATCATTGATATAAAGGCATTAGCTACCAGCAGTTCTAAGGGGAGGGAGAGGGAAGAATAGGTGTAATTTGGAAGCATTTTGGGGACATTAGAATTGTCCTGCATGACATTGCAATGATAGGTACAAGCCATTATACATTTTGTCAAAACATATAAAATTGCGTAGGGCCAAATGTAAACTGTAATGTAAACTATAGTCCATGGTTATTAGCAGTGCTTCAATATGTGTTCATAAATTGTAACAAATATACCACACTAATGAAAATGTTAATGTGGGAAAGTATGGGAGGAGTGGGGGTGGGGTATATGAAATCTTCTATATTTTTGATATAAGACTTAGGTAATCTAAAGCTTCATTAAAATTTTTTTTTAATTTAAAAATTAAAAAAAATAAAGCAGCATCAAAGGAGTAGGGAAGACCTCCTGGAGGCACCCAACCACTCCTCTGAACTTCCAATTTGAGTCTTTTCTTAACTAATCCAAGCTTTGTATGTAGATAGGTCAATCTGCAGCAACTGATTTTGCAACACATGTTTCTTCACAATAAGGCTGGATTACTTGAGATGAACAGAGACTGTGTCATTTCAGTATTTGTGAATTGTCCCTGGGCCTAAATTAATTTTTGTCTGAGAGAGAATTTTACCCATTTCTGTAATGCTTTCAGTTTTTCTCTTGTATTGATTTTAGAATCAATAGAGTCTCTTATGAAAGGCTTTAGAATACAGTGATTCCTATGACCACTGTAGGGCCAACTGAGTCATACACTTTTTAAGCCTGGACTTACCATGTTTGACTTAATTATGGAGAACAGATGGTGTGATGGAAACAAAATGAAATTAGCTGAAAGAATATAACAAGGATTAATAAGACAAAGATTAAATATAATAGTTTATCAAAATGGATTGTTAGACGTATAGAATATCCAAATTCATATTCCCTCCTAGAATCAAGAAAATACCTTTGCCCTGAAGTATCTGTATTTCACAAAAGATCTCTAGATGGGGTTTACGTAAGGAATACCTGGGAATAAAGATTGAATGATATCTATCTTCTAGGCATTTAGGTATTTCCTGAATCCTAACACCACAGGCTTTCATTAGAGGGGAATGGATTTTAATTAGCAATTGTTCAGGCCCAAATTTGCAAAGCCAATGGACGGGCAAGTACTTTTGAATCCAATCTTTTTTTTAAAAATATTATACACACATATTTACACATATAAATATGTTGGAGTGTGATGGTGTATTTCTCAACATGAATTACTACAACAAATGTGTATTCTTTTATTTTCAGGGGAAAAGGACCACTG
Source organism: Dasypus novemcinctus (assembly GCF_030445035.2). Taxonomy (NCBI): domain Eukaryota; kingdom Metazoa; phylum Chordata; class Mammalia; order Cingulata; family Dasypodidae; genus Dasypus; species Dasypus novemcinctus. Next base: position 74,896,651 of record NC_080678.1, on the reverse strand, counting down.
AAGCATACAACAGATGTGATCTATGCAGCTAAAATGATATCAGAATCGGGATCAAGAATGGATGTCCTTGCTCGGCAAATTGCCAACCAAGTGAGTTCTTTACAAATGGGCATAGTGAGAATCTCTGCTGGTTGCTTTCTGCCATTCAAATGTTGATTAAATCAAGGTTGAATTTTTGCCCCATTGGATCGGTTTTTCCTAAAATTATGCTTGGATTATTTTAATACATATTTCATAATTAATGCAAAGTAATACACAATTAATACTAAGGAATACTTAGCTAATTTTTTCATAGGACAAATAGTAATACTAGATATCAGCATTTTGAGCTTTGAATGAGTTATTTTAATTGGTTGTTATAACCAATTGTTTTTCTTTTTTTTAATGGTTATCTTTCTTATTTTTGTTCTTCAAAATTTATGCTTTTGACAAATTCTATTAGGTTGCTATGTACAGTTACAAGAAAAATAGTAATTGTTATGTAATCATCCTAGAAACTAATGCTAAAGTTTCTAAACCCTTTGATTTCCTTAGATTTCTCATGTCTCTACTCCAGTTTTCTGAGCAGCAACTAACTACATTATTAGAGCTACCTTCTGCCTAACTTTAATAGAAAATTCTGCTGATTTCATTAGTTAATATATTGGAAAATTCAATTAATTTTTCAGACTGGGGTATAGTATTATTATCCAGATTTTGTATTATTCAAATTCACAGTACAAATTTAGTCTTCCTTTGGAAAAAAGACACTTTCTAAAAATTTTGTAACTATTCTGAATTATTTCATGCTTATAAACTTTTGAGGAGAATTTTACTGGAATTTCTCTTAATATGATTACTATTATTCACTTTTTATATCCTTTATTTCTTGGAATATAAAGAATTTCTCCCTCATCAGATATTGTATTTCCAGCTATGAAGAAGGAGAAACAAAGAATAATAATAGCTGAAACAAATATTATTTTTAAATATTCCCTCAATATATGTCTTTTTCAGTATCTTACTACTTTAAGGTTATTTAAGCATGATATAAATTTTATCAATTTTAGTTTTTGGAATTTACAGATAAAAACAAACTCCATCCTAAAGAAGTCAAAGGTTCCTAGTCTGAAGAAGTAAATGACTGAGGTCAAATCGGTCTACCTTTTCCCTTATTTTAGAATCTTATTGAATTCACTTTTATGAGGCAGACCAAATATTAATGGAATAAGTGAAATCATAATACATTACACATATATGCATATACTAGTAATTTTTAAAATATCAAATACTTTCTACCATTGGACTCCTGTTCATTTTGAAATACACAATTCTCAAATTTCAAATAATTGCATCACTTTAAAGTTGTATTTTCTTATGTTAATACTATTCTTCATCAGATCAGATCACTTGCAGTAGGTACTTTTATAGTTTTATTAGATTATGCCTTTGTTTTTAGCATTATTAAAACTGCATTGGAGGAAATGGAAGTATCATCTCACTTCCGCAGTTTTTATATTTGAAGAATAGCTTGAAGAAAACAGTCACTGACTAATGAAGAATTATGGAGAATTCTCTTTGGTCTTTTCTACTTCACATTGTAGAATAGTTTCCCATAAATCACTTTTGTTCTGAACAAATAGGGTTCTAGAGAATCAAAATTGAGAATAAAGAAACTGACTCAATTGTTGTGGTGACCCATCTAGAAGACTGTATAGGATTGTGGTTCTGATATTGTTGGATAGTTTATCATACAAATTGTTAGAGTAGGAAAAATATGTGAAAATTATTATGGAAAAAAGTTGAATAATATTAGGAAGGCAATTTTGTAAGTATGTAAACACATAATGAAAAAATCTCCTGGAACATTAGTTCTTCCTATTGTGACCAATCTAATAGTTCAAAAATTTCAAACAATTTTTTAAAAACTTTTTTTCCTTTACTTTTAAAGAAGGTTTAAATTACATAAATTTTACATAGAAAATATATGGGATTCCTGTATACTCTACTTTACCCCTTCTCACAGTTTTCCCCATTATCAACAATTTTCATTAGTATGGTACATTTGTTAAAATTGATGAACACATATTAAAGCATTGCTACTAGCCATGGTCTATAATTTACCTATGGTTTACATTTTAGTGCACAATTTTATAGATTTTGAAAAAATGTGTAATGGCCTATATCTGTCATTGCAGTATCATGTAGAAAAATTCCAATGTCCCCAAAGTGTCCCATGTAACCCATATTTTCCCTCTTCCTCTTCTCAGAACCTCTGGTGATCATTGTCTTCATATCAATGTTATGTTGTTATTACTAGAATAATAAGTCACCTTTGGTTCATAGTTGCATTACATTCTTCTGTTTGTTTATTCTTCAGTCTTGAGGATCAGCCACTCTGCTGATTAAGAGGGGCCTTAGAACTCATGGGGCAGATGGATGGAATATCCATCGGCCTACTGTTGTAGTTACTCTCTGTTTTGGAGATGGGTGTTCTCCTTCGTCATATGATGCTTCCTAGTCTGTTCTTGCTAGAATTTCAGCAGATTAAATATCAATCAATTTCCCTTCCTTTCCTGTAGATGTGTGAGATATATATATATATAAATCAATTTAGTTTCATTCATTCTATAAAGTCTCAGAGTCAAAGTCCAAATGTAGAGAGAATGAAATGAAATCATATTACCTAAGGCTTCTAATTCTGCTTGCCTGCATTTCATTTTTTCCCTTTCTCTTCTTTCCTGCCTTGCTTCTTTGAACAGATGGTTATTGTGTTTGTATCTTGTACAATTGACTAAACTGAAAATACCATTAGCTAGCTAGGAAGAAATGAATTAAACCTTTTGTGTAAGCTTCTAGAACTGTTAATATAGTCTTACTCTTTTCAATCACCCAACATCTCGGGTTATAGAAGTGTGAGTATCTTAAATATGTCACCCAAGATGTTATTTGTTAAAAGACTTGTAAAACTCAGGTAAAAACCCTGTTCCAGTATACAGTATACTCCTGAAGGATAGGATATTATTACCTATCACAATTCTTAGATATTATGCTCATGAATAAATGGAATGATAAGTGAAGGAAGATTCCAGAATTCTGAGACATATTTATTTCTATTCCTTGACTCTACACTGTAATTCATATTTTTAGCAAATATTTTAAGTTAGATGAACTGTCTAATACATCATCAGATAAGAATGATAAAAGCAAAAAAACCTTAGTTGTCATAGAAGTGGTATGCCCCAAATAGGAAGATAAATAGGAGCCAAAATAAAATTAGCATCTTTTAGAGTGTTTTGCACAAAAAGAGGCGGTGGACTTGGCCCAGTGGTTAGGGCGTCTTGTCTACCACATGGGAGGTCCGCGGTTCAAACCCCAGGCTTCCTTGACCCGTGTGGAGCTGGCCCATGGGCAAGTGCTGATGTGCACAAGGAGTGCCGTGCCACACAGGGGTGTCCCCCGTGTAGGGGAGCCCCAGGCACAAGGAGTGCACCCTGTAAGGAGAGCCGCCCAGGGCGAGAGAAAGTGCAGCCTGCACAGGAATGGTGCTGTACACACCGAGAGCTGACATAACAAGATGACACAACAAAAAGAAACACAGATTCGCGTGCTGCTGACAACAGAAGCGGACAAAGAAGAAGGTGCAGCAAATAGACACAGAGAACAGACAACCTGGGTGGGGCAGGGAGGATGGGGAGAGAAATAAATAAATAAATCTTTAAAAAAAAAAGAGAGAGAACAAAAATAGACTTTCTGACCTGTAGTTGATATGCTTGAGTCCTAATTACTTCTTCATTATAATTTTGCCAAGCAAAAACATCCAGATTATTGACTGGGTACTACCACTAATCATAACTGAATGCAATTAAATGAATTTTCAGTGTTAAATACATTGATAATCAATATCAACAATTCAATAAAAAGGGACATTTTAAAAACAAATAATCACAATCCAATTCTTGCATAATACACTCAATTATGAGGAACCACCCTCAAGTATATTTTCTATTGATATTTTGACAAAGTATTGTTGGAAGCTAACCTCTTTTTAATTTATTCTTTGCTGATGTTATGAAAATCAAAAAATTATTTTATGTTTGGTGTGTAAATACACTGTGTAAATAAAATTATTTTTTCAAAAAGATAAAACCCATGATGTCTTAAAATATTATGATAAAGCTATGCTAAAAAGAAACTTCTGGATCATTCATTATATATTTGTAACATGTCTCTTTAGGATATAATTCTTGGCTGCATCTTGTGCAAAGATGTATATTTTGATGCTAATATCTATCAGAAATTTATTTTGAGGAGAGATGTTGATAGCTAAATTGTTATCAAGACTAAAGATCCCCTACTTTATAAAATATATTCATAACAGGTTCAAGAGAATTAGAAGGACTAAAGAAATACTGAATTATTATTATTATTTTGCATCCTTGTAGTCAGTCCATCTCCTATTTAAAGACATGGTGTTTCACCCCACCCCCCCCTTCTAGATGTTTGCCATTTTCCCATTAAAATAATTTTTAAATGTTTTTAGTTTAAATCACAGACACCTGTTCCTTCAATAAGATGTTTTAGATATGGGAAGAAGGGGTTATTTGGATAGGGGAAAGGAAAGAGTAAGCAAGTGTTTCCTTACAGGTAGTTGGTTGTTTTTAACCAAATATTCCAGATAGCCAAAGATTGTCAAAGTTACCTTCCCTGATCCTTACACATCCCTTACATAGGGTAAAGCTTTTTTATGTTTGTTTCAACCCAAATAATTTTTTCAATTGGTCAATTTCATGCATCAGGAAGGAGGAGAGATTTTTGAGTTATAATCTAGTACATAAAGAAATTATCCCCTCTAAGAATTTTTTATGGAAGTAGTATAGATCATATTTTACATGTGAACATAAAGCTGAAAAGTCAATTGCATTAGAATTTTACAAATACAAAAAGCAGGAAACTTGATGAAGATAGAAAACATCTTTTACTTTAACTTGTACTGGTATTCAAAGTATAAGCCACTGATACTTCTCACAAGTTGCATTGCTAGTCTAGAGCATATGTTTCAATGTTATACTCTATCTCTAATATCATAAAGGAGCCCCACTGATTTTTAACCATACTTCCTTAAGAACCTTTCTCTGTTCTGTGATTTGGAAACATCAGTTTGCTATATAAGAGCAATAATAGGCATAGCAAAGTAGAAGAAAACTCAAAATAGGTTTAGAATTTTAGTGTAGAATTATCAGGAATTAATGGTTGATCCCATGTTATAGGTAGGGGGGAGGGAGAAGGAGCTTTTCACTGAGATAGTAAAAGGGGACATGGGTCAGAGGGAAAGGGGGCACGTTTATAGTGGGCTGGATTTGTGAAGTTTTCTGTGTTGAGTGTGAGATATTGACAAGATGCTGAGATGGGGTAGGCAAATGTAACAGGGGATACATGAATTTCTGAAAATAGAACTGGATGATAGAGCTTTGTTGATATTTAGTGTGAAAGTGATGGATAAAGCCAGCACACTATCTGCTATTGTCCAGGAAGAGGGTGAGAGTGAGAAGATGCCCTCATACAAAATGTGAGAACACTAACAGGGGCAGGCAAAGGGAAAATCCATTCAAAGCAGGCAGGAAGTCTCAGTCCTCAAGCTGGGAGAAAGTAAAATAATTATGAAAATTAAGGGGGTGTAGAATTTCAAGAAGAGAGAAATTCCAGAAGCTGCAGACAGTTGAAATAAGGGAAGAATTGCAACATGTATAACACCTTTAGCAAGACCATTAGTGATTGCAAGAAAATTAATTTCTGCTGAGTAGAAGGGTTGGAGGCAGTTTCCAATATGATGAGGAAAAGAGGAAATAGCATTGAAACTTTTTTAGAAGACATGATCCTGAACAAAAGGAAGGAGATGGGATTACAAAGGTGAGTTTATGTTTGAGACACTTGAATATGTTGAAGGAATCAAGGAAAAGAGAAAAAGACTTGAAAAGTACAGAAACAACAGGATCATTAATGATCTGAAATCGTGAGGAAAGAGAAATGCCTCTGTGCTGGAGGACCAGTGTGGAAATGAACCCTGAGCCAAGGGAAAGGTCATGGAGACACAAAGTGCTCTTACTGCCCCTGATTGCTTACAATTTCTATTCTGGAAATCACAGTGACACCTAATACTTTTCACTAGCCAACTTTGCCAGAATTCCAGAATTTAGGCTGCTTTCTGTCATTTCAAATTTTACGCATTTCACATTTTACATGTATCTTAAATAATGTTTATATTCCAGTATGTGCAAAAATAGGTATGATTATGAAATAAAGTTCTTTAAAAGTGTTTACTTTTTAATTTCACCCTCAAAATTCAAACTGAAAGGTAATCAATGCTTTTCACTTTCCCCTTCATTACTAAATGATATATTCTGTAATGGTACCAAGGATCTAACTGGAAGAGTGAAAGCTGTTTTAAAGTGAGAAAACAACTTAGGTTGACATGCCATCAGCTTGCCTGAAGTGGTTGTCCTGGTGGTTATAAAACTTAGATTACAAAAAGAAATCCTCCGTGTGTTAAGGAACTAAGCAGCGGTCCTTGTCAGTCAACATCTCCTGTCTCAATGAAATAAGTGATAATAATCAAAACATATTAAGGTATTCTACAACTAGATCTGCCTGAACGTCCCTAGCAGTATTCCTTTAAAAGTTTTTTTCTATGTAAATTTATTTGAAAAATGTTAAGTGTAAGGGATGGCCTACAAGTCTAAGTCTCTCATGTAAAAATGTAAAGGTTGGAAAAATATTATTTGATTTTAATGAAGGAGGCTTGGCAAAGAGTAGAAGAATATTCTTAAAGTGAGAATGATTCAAACTACTGATTCTGCTTCTAGGTAGGCAAAACGGACTCAGAAAGGATTTCAAAATGGCAATGGGAAAGAGGCTTCAAGAGATTTTATAGCAGGGGCATTTAACAATTAGTATGTTTATCTACTTCTGTTATAAAACGGATGCCATATGAGGTGTATTCAAGAGTCTCAATTCTCGAAATGAAGAGTGAATCTGGATCAATTAACTTTATACACACACACATATATTATTAGAGAAGTTGTGAACTTAAAAACAATCATGCATAATGTGCAGAATTCCCATACAACATCCCTCTATCAACACATCATTGTGGTACATGTATTATACATTATAAGAGCATATCATCAGACTGTTACCCCTAACTATGGTATCTTTTTTCTATACCTGCCTATTATTAACAAAGTAACATCTTCGGCATTGATGCAAGAATACTACAATATTGCTGTTATCGTCCATAAAGTTACTTTAGTTGTATTTTTCCCATGCACCTCCACATTCTTACCACCTTGTAATAACAATGTACATTTGTTCTATTTCATAGAAGAATAAAGAAGAACGTGAATGCTTTTGAACATTAACATGGATGGTAATGTTGTCCTCTTAGCCACAATCTTCCTCTGGGTTCACAATGTTATTCACTTCCTAGATTATTCTCTAGCTTTCTTTCAATTGGTCAAGTGACTTTTAATTTCAAAAGTTCTATTCAAACTTTCCACTCATTTGACTCATTCTTCCCTTAACAGAATAAAAGACTGTTCTGGTATGACCTTGAGAGTAAGAGAGTGCCTGCTGGGCTTAAACTAGGTTGATTGCATCATTGGTTGTCAAAAATCTGATTACTGGTTTGCAGGCAATTTTATGAGAGGTTATGTACCAGTGCTAATCTTTAAGTAACAAATCAATACTAACTGAACTGATAAATCAATTTACAAACCAGTGACAATTTGCTCTTTATGATATAAGATACAACTAGTAGGTAGACTTACATGGTTCCTAGACCACAGAGGTAAGGAAGTGGAGACAGATAATGTGAGTTTGAATAATAGTTCTACCACTTATTAATTAGAAAATTCAATTAATATCTTTACTAACTTTTCTGTGCCTCGGTTTCCTCCTTTTTAAATGGGGAAATGGATAGAATCTACCCCCTGAAATTGTGGTGATTATTAAAAGACTTAATAAAGGTAAGGCACCTAGAATAGTATGTGACACATAAAATACTATATGCATGAGTGATTATCACTGAGTTTATCCATGAGACCAAAGAAAAGAGAGAAAAGTTATTCAGTGAGGACAGACTAAATGTTGTTTTGCATATAGACTAGACCATTGACCCTGGTTACCAGTTTGAGCAATTGGGTATATAGCTGTGACATTTATAGAGATGGAAAAGTGGGGAAAAAATATGTTAAAAAAATAAAATAGTGCTTGCTTCAGCAGCACATATACTAAAATTGGAACCATACAGAGAAGAATAGCATGGCCCATACGCAAGGATGGCACACAAATTCGTGAAACACTCCAAATTTTTACTTGAATCTCTGGGCTGTCCATTTGCCACCTGGGCCCTGAGCTGAAGCAGGGTTATAGCACCTCCTCTCCATTCGTTGGACTTACTCAGGTCAGCTAACAAGGAGGTGAGGATGGATAATCACTGCTCCAAGGACCTAAGAGAATCTACGACTGCAAGTCCCATCCATCAACCATGTGGGATTGAAGCCCTCTCTCAATTAAGAGATGGAGTGGGCATCACTATCCCAGAATCTTCAGGATTGGGGAATAAAATATGGACTAGAGTGGATTTTCTGGTATTCTACTATACAATTATTGTGTTTCTAACAATGGAAGAAATTATGTCATTGATGTGCAAACAATGGCCTCTGGAGTTGCTGAAGGCAGGAAGAGGGAAAAAGAGGTGTAATATGGGGTCATTTATGGGACTTGGAGTTGTCCTAAATGATATTGCAGGGACAGATGCAGGACATTATATATCCTGCCATAACCCACTGAATGGACTGGGAGAGAGTGTAAACTACAATGTAAATTATAATCCATGCTGTGTAGCAGTGCTTCAAAATGTATTCATCAATTGCCATGAATGTACCACACTAATGAAAAAAGTTGTTGATGTAGGAAAAGTAGGAGTTGTGAGGAGTGGGGCATATGGGAATCTCTTATATTTTTTAATGTAACAATTCGTGTGATCTATGTATCTTAAAAATAAATAAAAATATTAATAAAATAAAACAAAGCTGCTCAGGAGTTTTCCAACTATACCACAGGTTAGTTTTTAATTGCTGGGTAAAAATAGAAATACCTGGAATATATTACGATTTTTCAGCCTATATTTTATTTGCATTATAGGCCATTAGAAGTAAAGTATTTAAAAAATAACTTTAGATAATTATAGAAATTGTATTTATTTAAGATATAGAAAATATGAATAAAAATGAAAACTATTGATTCTGTCATGTTTATCAGTAAAATATATTTCTTTCCCAGAACGTTTTAAACACAAACATTTTTATGCAATTTTATTGAAATGGTATATGCAATTGAAATACTTTTTTTCAACTTCCACATTTTCCACGCCCTTTGAAAATATTTTCTTGATGCTACATCATGTCACATTACACACACACACACACATTCTTATTTAATATTCCCCTATTTTTGGAACATTTCAAATATTTTTATTTTTTGTTATTATGAGTATAGCTACAATGATAGTTTTTTATATAAACCACTGTCCATATTCCCATGTTGTTTTAAGAATTTATTAAAAGGGGAAGTTAAAGGAGGTTTAACCTATTATTAACAAAAATGTATAAGAAAAAGAGCAGAAAGATTAAACCCTGATCATAGGGATTTACCATGTAAATAGCTCAAAGCTATCATCCTGGAAGTTCCTTAGGGTACATAATATAGTGTAGGGAGACTGTGTTTTTGGTAAAGAAATTGAACACATAGTTCATTTATCTCAGAAACTTTTTATGCAGTCTGTTTCTTGGCTCCAGGTAGATCCACAGCTGTTAGGGATGACAGAAATGATTTCCTTTGTAACAGCTAAGCACATTTAATGCTGAAAGGAGTATGATATAATATGTGAATTTTGTTTGAAGAATTTTTTAATACTCATATGAATAACATTGGACAGAAAACAGAACTTTGTGTCCCATAGTATTCTAATAGTAATTCTAGTTGGAGGGAATATTTGTATTTTAAACATTTTTAGATTTACCTAGGAATGTCATCTGAAGACTTTTAACCTTACTCAGAAATTAAAGGCAATTGTTTTATACACCTTCTTTCATCTGAAAATTCTTTGACTATTTCGCTGCTTATACTGAAGTAATTAAGACTGAAACATGCATGAACTATGCTTGCATGGATGCATATCAGAACTTTCAGGGGCTTGATCTCACAAATGTGGCTCAATGAAAACAAAATTGTTGCTTTATAAGGTACCCCAATGTCAATGTTTACATACCTTGATCTACCTATATTAATTTTGTTATTTCAATGTTTGTCTTTTATGCATATTTAGTGTCCAGATCCATCATGTAAACAAGACTTGTTGGCCTACCTGGAACAGATCAAGTTCTACTCTCACCAACTAAAAATCTGTAGTCAAGTTAAAGCTGAAATCCAGAACCTAGGCGGAGAGCTCATCATGTCAGCTGTGAGTACTGCCCATCACTTATCCCATTGCAGGGGAATATGCTTGAAGTAGATCACCTATACTGCTTTTCACGCCACCAAATCCTTTATGCCTATACAGTTTAGAATGAACTCAATTAGACTGCATAAACTTACATGTTAATTAAATATTAAGAAATCTTGCCACATTTATTAAAGAAATGTTAAAGGGCACAACTTGTTCTTATTTACTTTGGAGATTTTAGAATAAATTAAGATTTTGTTTGTTTGTTTTGTTTTCTTAGGAGGTACCGGGGATTGAACCCAGGACCTTGTACATGGGAAGCAAGTGCTCAACCACTGAGCTTCATCTGCTACCCAATGACAGTTGGCTTTTTCATTTGTTTTGTTTTAAGGAGGTACCTGGGATCGAACCTGGGACTTCCTACATGGGAAGCAGGAACTCAATCACTTGAGCTACGTCTACTCCCCTAAATCAAGTTTTGTAAACTAATTAGGTGAAAAATGAATATTAATTTAGAGCCAGTTTTCAGACTTCATGGAATGTACAGATGGAAGCTGGAATTGAATCCTGTAGTTTTTGCCCGAAATAAATGCATATGGAAACGATTGCTTTATTACTATTAATTGATATTAATTTTCCCCTCATTCATTCTTATAAAACTGTTAGCTCCTGAGGGTTTTTGTTTTTTGTTTTTATTAATTTCCACCTGTAATTTCAGAAGTGGAGTAAGGTAAAACTTTATAGGTTAGAGGAACTCTCATAAATTTCTCGGTGGCCCTGAGTTAAAAGCTCTTACAAAATTACCTTAGAAGACATAATGCCTAAATTTTCTATTCGTCTTTTAATAACAGTAGATCATTTCTTGAGTGTAGGCATAGCAATAAAATAATATTTGATCTCTATATTGGATTCAGTTATCAGTGACTTTGAAAAGGACATGGGCCAAGATTATAAATTTAAATTAAAGTGAAACATCATGAACATTCTAGGAACTTACAATCCTGAGGACACATTCTCAAAGATGATGCCAGCATATTTATAAATTTGCAGTCATTTAGGACTTCTATATCTTGATTTGGTCTTTCTCTCAATGAACTAATGTTCTTAAGTAGAACATGGTTGCAAGAACAAACATGCAAAGAATCACCATCAAGAGTAGAAGGGAGGGAATTAAACTTTATTAACTACTTGCCTATATTTTAACTCTATATTTATCTGTATTTAATCTTCACAACAGCATATCAGGTAGATTATTTGCTTGTTGTTTTTTTTTCTTAACATATGAAAAAGCAAAATTCATTCAAAAATGAATACACAGTGACTCCCCAAACAAGACATTCAAAATTCACAAGATTCAAATGCATGAAATATACCTGAATATGCAAAAATAACTCTTAAAACAATATAATAAACTATATAATAGTGGTATGGACAAAAGTATGTACTAACAGGTGAGGGAATAATTAATTCTACTGGGGTAAGGAATGAGCAAGAGGTGGCTCTGTAGATGGCTTGAACATAATTTGGGCCTTCATAATGAGTAGAAAGCAAATATGTAGTTATGGGGGAAGACAAGGAAAATAATTTAATTGTATGGAACAACTGAAATCAAAAGACAGAATTAGTGAAAGTCTTAGAATGTTATGAAAATGGCAAACACTTTGATGTGACTGGAAAAAATTGCTTAGACTATTGGTGTGTGTTTATGGGGGAGTAGATGAGAAGCTGCAAAACTAAGTTGGAAATGTTTAAAAGGATCATTTATAACATGATGATAATTTTTTAAGTTTACCCTAGTGGTATAGGAGAGAAATTGAAATTTTCAAGCTTGATATGGTCATAAAGAAATCTATGTATTTGGAAACTATCTCTTTTTGATAGGGTGGTGATAGAAAGGAAAGATGACAGGAGTGTATTTAGGAATGATTTTTTAAATAGTCTAAGAGAAACAGTGAGAATCTAGATTAAAACGATCTTGCTAAGAATAGAGAGGAGGGTATCCATGAAAGAAAGAATTCTAAGATAAAAATAATTGGAGTCAATGACTTATTGGTAATAAAGGAAAAGGAAAAAATTGTTACCTACACCAAGGTTTTGCGGTTTGGTAGCTTACTTGGTCAACAATGGCATCATTAATTAAAAACTATATAAATAAGGTAGAGCAGGTTAGAAAGGGTAAGGCAACTCCTTTAAGTTTTGCTGGTTGAATTTAGGTGACTAAGGGGTATCCAAAGAAAAAGGCCCTGGAGAATTTGGGATAAGGTTGTGAAACACAAGGGAGAGGTATGAAAGAGAAAAATGGCACTATCCAGTGAAAGTATTTTGGGTAAACAACAACAAAAAAGAGCTGAGACAGAGATCCAGAAAGAATTCTTTCTACCCAAAAGTGGTTTCAATGAACCTGTATCAGATCCAGGGACCTGATTGTTGCTGTTTCAACAAATTGAGCATTTACTAACTCCCTAAAAAGAGTCTGAGAATGGGTAAACTAGGGTTGCTTATGGCAGTTTTACAAAATCTTTTGGAAATCAGGAATTTTTTTTTCTTTCTGTTTCATCACTCTTGACTTCTGACTTCTGTTATCATGATTAAAATATAACTGTTCGAGCTCTAGCCATGGCTTTTCTATTTGAGACAGTAAGAATGAAGAGGGAACACAGGAAATATTCCTTAATATCTTTTTAAGTCTCCTTCTTGAAATTCCTTTCCAAATGGTCCCTCTTACATATTGATGGCCAGAACATAGTCTCATGACCATTCCTAACTGTCAGGCATGTTGCAAAATGTAATTTTATTTATTTGTTTGTCTTTTATTCTGGGTGTATTGGTTTCACCAATTAAATCACTTTTGTTTCTATGGAAGAAGAGCAGAATGGATATGGGTGACAAGTCAAAGTTTCTACCATATTCTTCTATAATTACCACAATCACAGCAGAACTCACAATATATTGAAATTACATATTTTCATATACATATCTTCTCTAGACCATAAGGTCCTTGAATATTTTTGAATTATTTAAGGTACAGTAGCCAAAAAAAGCAAAAACGCAAAAAAATCCAGGTGAGCGAAGCCTTATAAGTACATATTGGATTTTGTAAATAGATGTTATCTTTATACCTTTTCCAACATAATATAGTGAATGAAAAAAATTAGACTATAAGTAGGATAAATAGTGAGTATGCAGTGACGGAGAAAATATACTCCATTCTACATTTTTAAGTAGTTTGGAATTGAAAGAAAGGAGAGAGATGGGAGAAAGGAGACAGGGTAAGTGTGAAAGAGAGACAGACAGAGACAGGCATAGGGGCAGACAGAAATCAGAATTGCTGGAAACTTTTTTTTCTCTTGGTTAACATTTTTTCACGAATGCTTTAATGGGAGTGATTGAGAAAATTTTTAGCACAAAAGCAAGAAGACAGAAGAGAGTGAATGTATGAATAATTAAGACTATAACTGATGGAATTTTAAAGGCTTAAGCCACCCAGAGGAAATGGGATTAAAAGAACAGGTAGAAGGATCAAGTTTGGAAAAGAAGAGCATGCTTCTGAGCCAGCATAAAGATTAATAAAGATTGAATACATTTAGAGACAGATGAATGTGAGATTGAAGAACTTCTTGTTGATGGATTTCCTATTTTGGTAACATGGGAAGAGAAGTTTTCTTTTAAGACTAAGATTTGAGTTTTTACCCAATTTCAATTTTAGCAGTAGACCAAAGGAAAGATGTCAATATCTTCAGTTACTTTCCAACAATTCCTAGAGGAGAAAATAATCTGTCTTAAGGACAATGATTCAAGATAGTAGTTAAAGAACTGTGTGTAGGATGATATTCTATAGGGCCCAGCTCCAGATCATTACCTGGATAGCTTCAGTCTATCTTTCAAACAAATGGAGATTATGCAAAATGGCCTCCCAAGTGATATCTTCTCTAAAAGAAAGGAACAGGTTAATAAAAATTTAGTTAAAAATGCTGGAAAAACACAGAGATTAGGCAATTAAATTTACCATTGCGGTTCATTTTCCATAGCTACCTTCACTTAATAATGTCTTAAATTAAGGATAGAAGAAAAAATATAACTGTAAGATTAAACTATACTTGGGTTATCTGAGAGCATTACGAATAATTCTCCATCAACTTTTCACGTAGTGTCCCCTTAAGAAGCGTCCAGGGGAATGCCACTGTACTTTGTGAAAGAAGGCTTGCCATAAAGAACTAAAGGTTGTTATAATCTCACCTTTATGTACATATAAACATTCAGGGAAAATTCAGCTATTTAAAATGATTTCAAACTCTTAAAATTATGCCTTTCTCCAAGTGTCATGCTTTTAGGCCAAGATTTTTTTAGACAACCTAAACTGATTATGTAATTGCTGTGTTTCAAATATTTCCATTAATGTGTTTAATTTAGCTCTTTTACCCTGAGGAAGGTGTGCCAAAGCAACAATTTTTTAAATTGGATAAAAAATAAAACTAATCAGTAAGAGGGGAAAGATCAGCAAGATTGAAAATTTGCCAAGCAACTTCAACTCAGCTTTAGAAGAAATCAAGGGGCAGTGTGCATTCAATTAGGAATGATAGGGAACAGCAACAACACAGCTATTGACCAAAAGAGCTGCTGGGACCTGAGAACTTAGAAAATCCAGTACATACATAATTTAGTAGGTTAATTTACTTGCCATGTTAAGGCATCAAGGGAATTAGATAATGAGCTTTCTGAACCTACAGTAATCATTTGTCAACATTAAGAAAATTGGAGAAACTAAAAATGATTTGGAAAATTAACTGAATACTTAGAAAATGGAGGGGGAGGAGTTTGAAATGTAATATGTAGAAGTGAAGGACAATGAAGCGGGGAGGAGGTGGAGGGAGGAGAGCAAGGAAAGGAAGAGAAAAATAGAAGACAAAGAAAGAGAAGAAAGAAGATACTGCTAATTTAATTCTATAGAATTTGTTTTAATTCTAGGTAATAGGTATATGGAAGTTATCAAAAACCTTGGTAACCAAAGATTATATTTTAAAAACAACAAAATGTGTGGAGATGTTGTTTACTTTTTTTATTGCATTGTAATAAAGTGACCTAAGGAAGCCCCTTAGGAGTATCTAAATAAACTAAATTGTTGGTATTACAATGAATTGGATTTTCTTAGAATGTTGATTGTGCTTCACATCCTGTTGTAATAGCTCTGGAAAGAACTTTAGAAATAATCGTTTTACAAACAAATAAATAGATCAGGGGCTATTATGACGTGTCCTAGTTTACAAAAATGGCTATCAGCAGGGCAGGACTGAGTTGTAGGTCTCATGCTTTACTTTGTTGCTATTAAGGCTAAGTCCTATGGCCTCCCAGTGAGTTTTATAGATGGAATGGTGAGAAATGCAATTCTGATATATCAAGCCAGATAGTTGGAATAGCTATCAAGAGTGAATGAAGCGTTTTACTTGAAAGTCCTGGGGAAACACTAAATTCATTACAATATTAATTGGTAATAATGATGATTTCATAATCCTGGATTCCAAAGAATGCTTGCCCCACCAGACCATACTCCTCAGCCTCAAATAAGGAAGAGCTCAAATGGGGCAAAAAGGAAATTACTGGGCCCTAAATTAGGAAACCTATGTTGTAGTCTAGATATTAATCTCCTTAGGCCCGTTTCTTCATCTATAAAACAATGAGTTTGGATTAAATAAACTCTAAGGTTCCTTCTCTTAGAGAAATGGCACTCACTGGCACATGGAGACTGAATGCAAGCAGGAAGTTTATTAAGAAGCTCTCCCAACAGAGGGGGTCTGAAGAGAGACTTCAGCCTGCCTGTGGAAGATGGATATGACTTTATACAGTAGATTAGTAGGCAGGGAAATGTTAGTCTGTGGGGAGGGGGTTAGAGTCCAAGTATAGCCTTGGGCCAATAAGGGGTTGTAAAAGTGAATTCTTCTTATGTATGGCCTGGAGGTAGTGGGCTATGAAGTAGGGCATTCTTGGAATATGGGAGGGTTTGATGGGTCTAGGCCAGGAAGGAATGAGGATCCTTTTCTACTCCATTCCCACTGTGATATGGCTCCTTTGTTCATTCTTGGGAGAGAAGAGGTGCCTTCCCACACTAGGTTGTAACTTGCTCAATTGCTTGGAAAAGAGTCACAGTCTTATGACCTGTTAATCACTGCAAACCTTGTAAGGGGGAACCTCTAAAATTTCTAACTCTTTGATTTGATTTGATATATATATATCTATATATCTGTATCTATCTATATCTATATCTATATCTATCTATATATATATATCCATATACACAAAGGACCTAAGTAATGGGAATACTGGCAGAATGGAAGGATTAGGGTATTCAGGACATTGACTCAGTCTGGCTACTTCCTACTGTTATGGGGTGGTAAAGGGTTCCCTTCCATTCTGTCCAGTGGATTCTGATTTCTGGTCCTGAAGAGATTGGTATTGGCATTCATGTAGCAAAAAGTTGCCGTTCACATATTCCTGAGTTGCTGATGGTACAATTCGATGTATGAATTAGATGAGAGGCTATAAGAGACAACAACCAAAAAGAAGTAGCAGCAATACTATGAGTAGTGATGTTATAATGGGTAAAAGGATTGATTTTAGGGGGAGTGAAAAAGTAAGAGAAAAATGAGGATAACCATGAATGGTTCCCATAGTTATTATCTTGAGCTCTCTGAATGATTTCTGTATTTTCTTATAAAAGTTTAAGATTTCCTCTTACCTATCCAGTTTTGCCTATATAAAAACAAGAGGTTTCATTTATGATTGCACAGGTGACTTCTGTGATCTTGTGATATTCTCATGGTTGGTTTTGAGATTAGTTCATCCTGTTGGATTAGGGACAGGGGTGTGGGTTTAGGTCATCTGTCATCAGGACAGGAGAGACCTGTTGGCACTGACCAGGGTCTTGGGGGGTTATTTTGCTAAATGGGACTAATGTTCCCAACTCTTTTTGACATGGTTGTGTGGAGAGGAAGAGTGGGAAGGTGGGCGTCAATCATCTGGCTGCTTTCTGCTATTATGGAGCATTGTGGAATTCAGTTATTGTTCCCCTTTTGGCGTTGAGATATTGTGACTTCTGGCTCAGCGGCTGGCCCTGTATTTTTGCAGCAGGAGAAGATTATGTACATGATCATGGGTGACATTTCAGACGGCTGTCTGGATAAACTGAGTTATTGAGCAGAAGATGTATGGACCTGCTGATATGGGGAAGCGGGCTTGGCCCAGTGGTTAGGGTGTCCATCTACCACATGGGAGGTCCGTGGTTCATAACCCTGGGCCTCCTTGACCCATGTGCAGCTGGCCCATGTGCTGTGCTGACGCGCGCAAAGAGTACTGTGCCACGCAGGGGTGTCCCCGGCGTAGGGGAGCCCCACGCACAAGGAGTGTGCCCCGTAAGGAGAGCCACCCAGCGCCGAAGAAAGTGGACCTGCTGATATGAGGAGAAGGAGTTATAATTGAGGTAAGAATAACCATGAAATTTGGGGAGGGCTGTGAGGTTATTGTCTTCAGGAGTCTGAGGAGAAGGAATAAAAATGTTATACATTGAACATTGAACATTAATGCTAGACAGTGGAATTGCATGATTTGGTG
Organism: Dasypus novemcinctus; assembly: GCF_030445035.2. Classification (NCBI taxonomy): domain Eukaryota; kingdom Metazoa; phylum Chordata; class Mammalia; order Cingulata; family Dasypodidae; genus Dasypus; species Dasypus novemcinctus. The sequence goes on along the minus strand of NC_080678.1, from coordinate 74,878,566 downwards.
GGTTTACACACACAGAGTTTTAGCAGGAATAGGAGACTTTAGATTATTAGCTGTGGTTTCATAACAGTTTTTTTGAGAGAGTCTTTGTTTTCCATGGATTTAAGATTTCCAACCAACAGGTCTGTATAGACCTATAGTTAAAATGATTTTATCTTTTACCAGTTTATATGGTTTGAAACATAGGCAATAACAAATTATTATTATTTCCCCTTTTGGGCCAAAGGTTAAGACTGGATACAATATCTTAGTTCATTGTTGTAAAGATTTCTTATTGCCTTTTATTTATTCTTTTAAAAGGCCATTTATTCTTTCTATAAGATTTTGTTACAAGAGTATCATGGTAGTGTCTGTAGCAGTGAAGGCACACCTTGTTTCTTCCAAGAGTGGGAGGGGACCGATGTATTCAATTGCCATTGTGCTACTGGAGTCTGTGCTCAGCCAATATGTTTCATCTGGTAATTGTCACAGTCTTTGGAGTGAGCACGGTGGATACTTGTGGGTGATGTTCATGAGCTGCTGGTGAGTGATAGGCAAATAAATCTGCTGGGTTAGGCACCACAAAGTCTGGCATCCAGTGTTCACCTTTTCTGTGGAGTGACTCTGCTGCTGTTTGGGTCTCAGTGGTATGGCTCCAGATTTTCATGAGAGCGTCTGCCTCAACAATCACAAGAGAAATTTTAGAGGAGAGGATAGGGACATGATAGACAATTACCTGTCGCTGCTGGCAGACATCCCAGATGGTCTTACACAGATCTCTCCCCCACAGAGGGTAGCCCACAGCACTCCATTGTTCCTGTCTTGCTTTTAGTATCTGCAATCCACCCCTGGATAGGGATGACAATCTTCAACAGGACATGGTATGGTGCAAATAGTTGCTTTCCTAAGGGTCTATTTTGAACTTTGACCTCTTCTCACAATTGTAACTAAAACCCAAGTGGTATTTGTTTAAAATTTTGCCTCTGTCACAAACCCTACCCAAAGCCAATATTGGTACTGGCTACGTCCAATTTACAGAGTAAGTTAAGGTTCACCACACCCCTTACTGCTTAAACTTGAGTTATTGCCCTTTTTACTCTCTTTTTTCTAAAAAGCAACCTGCTTGGGGGGGGGTCTCATTTCCATGCATAACCTTTCCTGATTAACACATATAATAGTTTTAATATCTGAGCTAAATCAGGGATGAAAGGTTTTCAGTATCCCAACAATATTATAAACTCTAGTAATATGAGAAAATATTTTACTTTATCATTACAACAGAGGGTGCAGTTTTTGTTTTACTCAACTAAATACCTTTTAAGAAATTAATAGATAGCTAGGACTTTGTAGCTTTTCCTAATTGTTTGCCTATCCCAGGCTCTTAAGATACTGTTGTCTCTGATGCTTCTTTTAATCTGAAAAAAAAAAAAAAAAGGATTACTGGTTTACATAATACCATCAACAGGGTTACGGCACAGATTCTTTCCACATAACCAGAATCTTTGCCACCAGGCCAGGACACATGGTTGGGCTATGCACACAGCCTTGGGGAAGCACTGCAAAATCTACCATTGGCCTTCTCACATGAAGGTGAGTGCTGGCTGAATTGATTTACCTAAAGAGATACTAAAGAGAACCTTAGCAAGCTTTAAAACAAAGTGATAGTGACATACTTGGATATTAATTTTTAGAACACACTTGTGATAGTTGGGACTGCTGCACACAGTAGTGGTGTTGCACTAATTCGTGATAATCTCCTGTCATTCACCACCCCTGGTAGCCTTCAATGGCCACTCTTTCTGCAGGCATAGAGCTCCTTCTTTAGCAGAGGTAGGGCAAATCAAATGAACATAAATTGATTCTAGGCAGGTTTTGTTTTGTATTTTAATTTTTCTCAGCAACCAGTTGTTTTATCTTAGGACAAAATTAGTATCTTTTTCCTTAATAATAAAAACACATTCTATACACCCTACACACATAAATTATTAAAATGAATTGGGAGCTGTCTCAAACCAAATTTCTTATAACATACAATTACCATGATTACATTAATTAACAGGTATTTTATTTTTAGCAGTATAGGAAAAACTACTTTCCCCATTATTTTATGAAAACCTAAGATTCCCAGTGGAATCAAAATTATCTTCTCCCCATAACCACTTTAATAGGCAGATTGAGGTGGCTTCTGACAGATTTTCCTGTTATGAAGTTAATCATCAATTTGGTTTTGTTTGATAATGACTTCCCATAATTAGCCATTTGAATATTTCCATTTAAGCAATGCTTCTACAAACTTCTTAATAACTATTCATAACGACAGACAGTATAGTTACTTCATTTCAAGACAAATTCTACCTTTACAGAACACATTCCCTTACTTGATGCTACCACAATATTTTCTACAACTTGCCACATGCGTTCAAGTTTTGTCCTACATACTTCCATTCTGATTTTATGAAAACCAGCCATCTTATCTTAGGACAAAACATACTTCCTTGAACAAACTTGTCAAATTTCAGTCAGCATTCCTACAAACTTTTTACTTCTTTCAATAGCCATTTAAATTTCACATCCTTCATTTCATTCTGTGAAGAAAAATAAACTGTTAATTTCAATTTAGGCAAGAACTATCCTTTATGAAGAGATTTGTAGTAATTTCATTAGTCAAGACTTATCACTTTAAAGATATAATATACCTAATGTAAATTTATCTTATTAGCATTCATACTTATTTTTTAATATCAGTGCTTATTCAATTTTTGTCCATTTGAATAGAGCTCTTTTAGGAATTTTCATTTATCAATTTAATATTATCATCTGGAGGTATTAAAATATACACTAGCACTAAAAAGACAAACACAACAAGAGTTACAAAACACCAACAGAAACAAAACTCATTAACTTGGCTTATAATTCTTATTCCTTTGATATGGTTATTTTTAGGCTTTTAATTGTTTTATATCTTTGATTTTAACACTTTTAAGATTTTTTTCTTCTAGAACCAATGTTACTTGTAATATGCAAGCTTGTTTTGGAACCATTTTTACTAGTAATCAGCAACACAGGAATATTTGAGTATTATAAATGCAGTTAAGTTTTAATTCAGCAGTTTAGATAGACAAGTATTTAACACATTTTGGATTATTGCTTTTTGGGAGTACCCTTAGATAGACTTAGGAGTTAGCTAAAATCTTACTTTGTGAGAGGTGAGCAATTGTAGGTTTGTGAAGTAAGATTATTAGGAACAGGTGGGTATTGAAATTTTTGATAAAATGAGAAGGATGAGAGGAATAGGATCTGAGATAGTATTTGATCGGGGAGAAATCAGAATGGGAGAAGGGGACGTGATTGTGCATAATGCTTTCTGCCTTGGCCACTTCCTAGAGAGGGAAGACAGGAGCTGGGGAAGGAGGCTTGAGAGTGAGTAGTGCGTGAGGAGAAGGAAGTGGGTTCAAGGGGAGGTGTGGGGAAATGGGAGGAGGATGGAATAAGTCCAGGAGGTGCTGATGAAGCATACAGTGGAGGAGAGGCATGATCAGAGGGATTGGACTCTGAAGAAGGGTTTTCTGTGTGTAAAAGAGGGGAAGGGGTGGGGACAGGAGGCAAGCACTAGCCTCAGTGCCTGTATGAGGAAGGGAGAAAGTTGGGGTGGAAGGCAGTGATGATGACGAGGGAGAGAAAGGGGAGTCAGAGGATGAGGGGGCTGGGGGCAAAGGTGATGCTTAAGATATAGTTAGAGGAGGTGCAGGGGGAACCTGATCAGCTGGATCAAAGTCAAGTGTTTTAGGGGGTTTGGGGGACAGAAGGGAGGAAGAAGAAATCTTTTGAGGAGGTTTTTGGTGTAAGAGAAGAATTTGGTAAGAAGAAGAGGATTGACAGAGGGAGGGTAGTTACAAAGATGAAAGAAGGCCTGAACATAAGGAACCTCAGGACCTTTGCTGCTGCACTGGATAAAATTCTTTGAGTCACGGAGAACTTGGGAACTGAAAGTGCATTTGTGGCCATTGACTTTCATTGTCCAATTTCTATTGTGGCCACACAGAGGTCAAATAGAAAATTAGCTTTTTAGGTTTGATGTCTTTTTCCAGGTTCAGAGTTTTAAGGTTTTGAAGGAGACAACCCAGAGGCACAGTTTTTTTTGTGTGTGGGTAAAGAGACACAGAGAGAGAGAGATAGAGAGAAGGATCCTCTAGTGGAGAAATCCTTGACTCACCCAACTATGATTTGGTGTCTGGTGTTGGGTGGGTTCTCTCGGCAGCGGCAGGGTGGAAATTCCACACCAATCAATCAGGCTCAATGTGACTCCAGACCCGGGTTTTCAGCACCAAATGTTAGAGAAATGATACTAGGATGCAGAGACTGATGGTTGTAGGCAGGAAGTTTATTGAGAAGCTCTCCCAACAGAGAGAGTCTGAAGATTAGACTTCAGCCGGCCTGTGGAAGGTGGTAGATATGACTTTGTACAGTATGTTAACAGGCAGGGAAATGTTAGTCCATGCAGAGGGTGTTAGAGTCCGAGTACAGCCTGGGGCCAATAAGGAGCTGTAAAAGTGAATTCTCCTCAAATGGCTTGGGGATAGTGGGCTAAGAGGTAGGGTATTCTTAGAATGCCAGAGGGTTTGATGGGCCTGGGCCCAGAAGGGATGAGGTTCTTATCTGCTCCAGTCCCACTGTGATATGGCTCCTTTGTTCATTCTTGGGGGAGATGCCCTGCCTTCCTACATGTAGCCTGTACCTTGCACAATTGATCAGAATGGAGTCACAGCCTTGTGACTTGTTAATCATTGCAAACCTTATAAGGCAGAACCTCCAACACCTTCCAACTCAGAATTTCTGAGCTTATTCTATTTTGTTGTCCTCTTCCATTCTCTATTCTGACCCAAAATAATTCTCTCCACACCAATTTGCAAATTATAGTAAGACAAATCAGATAGTTCTTTATTGTATTCTTTTAATTTAAGAGGATGCTTTTAGAATTTCCTTAAGCAATAGGTATTAATGAGAAAGATTAAATGCTATAGGAACTGCTTTCCAATGGCAGACCTAGAGAAACGGGACACATGTATATCAAAATGGTAAAATAGATTGTTCATGATTGCAGGATTGATTTAGCACAGCTTTACTGAGACTGCTGTGGCATCTCTCACAGAACAACCATGAGCTGTTTTGTGCATTTAAAATCCTCTGTGTAATTAAAGAGAAGGAGAGGATGAAACATCTGGATGAGGCACACCCATAAAAGGTTGATATAGGAAGTAAAGAAATGAAGGAGGAAAAGGACGAAAAATATAAAGTGATATGAGGATCTCTACTGTTAAATTTATTACTTAATGTCATATTCTAATTTGTATGTCAAATAGTTCCATATTAATCAAAAGGAAAGTACTGGAAGAATTTAAACCTCTGTAACAAAGACTATTTCTGTTCTATGAAAGTGAATTAGCTTAATTGTTAGCATTTCTTAGAAAAGAAGCAAAAGGATTATTCCACTGTTTGCTAAACAACCTAAATCATAGAATTTCAAAGGCAGGGGTGGAAAGAGAGGATATTAAAGTGAGCAAATTGTATTCCTTGGCTGTAAGATGGTGCCAAATTCCCCACTAGGCAAAATGCAGATGAAGGAAAGTAGAAGAGCTGGATGCAGCCATCTTCAAGATCATGAATTTAGTTGGAAGTCAAAGAGGTAAAACAGGGAAGAAAAGAGATAAAAATCAGGGCGGGAAATCTCATAGAACAACAAAATGTTGGCATCAAAATCTCTAAAGGCGTAAATGTAGGCAGAGTTGAAAGCAGATGTGAAAAAAGACACAAGACAGTATGGATGATGTTTGGAAACATAGTCATTTCAGTCTTTGACTCAGGCTGAATTAATGCTTGTTGTTGCAGATTATGAAATAATGCTAAATATAGTCACAGAATAAAAGCCCTTGTGGGGCTTTTGTGTAGGTGAGGAGTGAATATGTGTTTTCCCTAGCAAAATCAATGCAATTTCACAGTTTTCATTTTGATTAGTAAAGTATGGAGAATATTATTAGTAAATTGGTAACTTAATGCATATTAAATATTGACTTTATATGGTTTTATCTATTCCAGGGTTCTCAAGCTTGGCACTACTGACATTTTGGGCTGGATAATTATGTGTTTTGGGAGACTGTTCTGTGCATTATAGGGTATTTAGCAAGATCCCTGGCCTCTAGCCACTAAATGCCAGTAGCAACACTATGTCCCCACTTGTTATAAACAAAAATGCTTCTAGACATTTTCAAATGCCCCCTGAGAAGCAAAATTGTCCCTGGATGAGAAACACTGACCTAAGGGAATGTAAGAGTGTTGTAGAATTTGAGAGAGGTTCAATTATTTGCGTATAGAGAGGCCAGGACTCCAGAATGATTTTGAAAAGGAAAAATGGTTTATTATGGCCGGCCAGACTCAGGAGCTTTCTGTTTCAATCCCGAGCCCCAACAAGATTTTCAAATTTCTTTTATACAGAGAGGAAAGGCCAAATGGTCCCTTTGTTTCAGTTCTCAATAGGCTTGAATTAGCATATATATCTTCCAAATCTTAGGTAAGCTTTTAGCATGGACTCCAGACATTCTAGATAAGCTTTTAGGATATTTTGTTTACATTTCCCCTAAATACTTAAAGTTTATAGACCTTGCATTGTTAAACTGTTTCCTGGGACTGGAGTTGTTGCCATTGTCACTAAGGTCAGGACTATAGCCTCTTACCATTCCACACCCACAAGTCAAACAGCTTAGGTTATCTCTGAAAAGACAAAGAGCCTCCCACCCATAGCCCACATCAAGAGTTAAAGGAAACTAATAATGCCGCTGCCAATGCTGTTGGTACTCCTCCCGAGTTGCGCTCCCCTCCAGCTCACCTCTCTCCCAGGTACTGGGTGTTGGTTGCCTGTATCTCACTGTGACCTCCTTCTCTGAATACTTATCCTCAGCCAAACAGGAGCCACCTTGTCTGGGAGGTTATGTACTGCATCCCTGCATACCCTGGCAGCCTATAGGCAAAATAACCAGCTTGACCAGAGGGTACAAAAGGCTGGAACCTTGCCTCAAGATGGGTCCAACTCTGCTAAGCAGTTCCAAAACCCCACATGAAATCAGGTCAAAGCTAGTCTCTAAAAACTAAAGTCCTTATCCAGCTCCACTCCTCACCCTACCCTCCTTTCTTCCCTGCCTTTCTCCTGAGAGCAGGTCTTCAAAAAAACCATCTGCGCAAATTCCTCTCAGGCTCTTTTTCTAGGAATACTCAAAACAAATGATAGCACCATTGTGCCCTTACTGTCCTTTTCTTTGTGGATGGAAAAGAGGAAAGGGGAGAATTTGCTAAATTTGCTAATCACTCCTCTCTTATTGACACATTAATATAAGTTATTTTGTCTCCTAGCAATCTGCAAGTGAATTTATAGTATTTTGTTGGCAAAAGAACTGAGGCTAACACATGAGCATAACTTGACAAAGTTCACGTGGCTAAAAAGTGATAGAGTTAAACTAAATACAGGGTCTGGTATCAGATTTCAGAGCTCTGTGTCACTGCATACTCACATAGAGTTGCTTTATTTTCCTCTCATTTTGCCTTCTCTGAAACAATGCAGAGATGATTAAATGAGGTCTTTCCCCTCAAATAATTCATTTGGAAGGAATTTTTTAAAATTACTTTATCGGAAGTGTTAAGTTACAAGTATATAATAATTTGTATTATACCTACTGCTAAAAAATTACTTCAATAGTTTCAGAAATGCAGTATAGAAATTAGAAAGTAAAAAAATAAAACCAGACCCCAAAGAAGTTTAAAAGTACAAAGAATTAGTATTGCCAAGCATTTGGGATAAATTTGTTACTCTGGTTGAGTATATTTAACTAGCAATTAAGGAATCATTGCATAATGGTTAATAACATAGAAGCTTCTTGGGAGAGAAAAAAATTCATCAGACTTTAAATTTAAGGAGAAATTTATTGCATGGGGTCATTATTGGAGTAATAACTGGTAACATGATAGACAGTGTCCTAACCTAAGCGTCTGTAAAAGACAAAATTGTTCAAAAGGACATTACTTACATTTACCCTCAATAAAAACTGAAATTACAATATTAAATATCAGTTTAGTGAAGGCTTGTAAGTAGGGAGTTGTGATAATTATATGCTCTACAAACAATACTTTCTGATGATCTGCTACATACTAAAATAGCACTCTGATTTAATGTAGGGTTCATTGCATAGTGTAGTTCCATGAATTAAATTTTTAAAAATCTGTTAGCTTGTATACAATATACCATTTCCCATTTTAATCATATTCAGATAGATTTTTCAGTGCTGTTAATTACATTCACAATGTTGTGCTACAATCACCACCATCCATCACCAAAACATTTCCATCATTCCAAATTGGAACCCTATATATTTTAAGATTTAATTTCCATTCCTTATCCCACCCCATTCCCTGGTAACATATATTCTGAATTCTAACTATGAGATTGTTTATTCTAATGGTTTCAAAAATGTGCTGTCATCAGTTGTAACAAGTGTTCCTTACCAATGCAAGCTCTGTTGATGGGGTGGTATATGAGAATCCTGTATTTTATTTATGCTTGTTCTGTAAACCCACAACTTTGCTAATAAATAATTTTTTAAAATTACACTTTGATAACTCTAGGGAAACAAGTGCAGTGAGTAGTCTCCTTGCAACATTAGATGTCTCAGGGAAGCTTTGGGCCAAGTCCTGAGACACCGGCAATTCATGGTTGAATTTTCTGATGCAGTTCTGTGTTTTTTAAAAAGGGATTCATACCCTTTAGAAATCACTCATATGTTGTACAAATATTGAGCATCTACTGTGTGTGTATATACATGATTATTTCTTTTTGCTGGTGGCAAAATTGACATTCACTGACAAAAGTTTTAGGAGACTCACTTACATTTTCAACTAGATATATAATGCAAGTTTACTCTTCTCCAACAAAAAGATGAATTATTTTTGGTGTAACCTTGGTTTCTGCATCACATAGTGTAAAAAATAAAACTTGTAAATAAAAAAATTTATTTAAGGAAGGTTTTTCAGTCAACAATGTTGAATTAGTCAATTTAAGCTAGGTCATGCTGTAGTAACAGTTTTCCAATTCTCAGTGGCTTAAGACACCAATGTTTTTACTTTTTGCTTATATTGAAGTTTGATGTAGGTGGGTGGGGACCTTTACGTGGAGCATATGTTCTTTCTAGGAATGTCAGTGTAAGGTCCTGTCATCTCTGCAAGGAAAGGAAAGGCTAAAAGAGTTGCTTACTGGCAAGAAATATCTTCCAGTAATGAAATAAACTGCTGCACATAAAGTGCTTAGCACAGTCATAGCAGGTGCTCATTAAATATTAACTTATTATTAGCAGAAAAGGGACAATGTTAACTTTACTATGAAGCGATATTATCCGTTGTTATATTTCATCTAACTGTTCTCAAAGTTATTTCAAATTGAGTGTAAAGGAGGACGTTGAGGAGAGTGCCCTGATTTTAGTGGAATAATTCCTCTGCCTTTAAATTATTGCCTAACACTATTTAAGCAGTAGCACTGGATTCAGACTTTGAGAAAGAATAATGCTATTTGCTTCTGTACCATTTTGAGAGTTTGGTCCACAGATGGTTGATGAGTAATGGATGAATTGTAATAATAATAAAATAATAATAACTAACATTTGTTGAGTTCCTAATAATGTCCAGATGCTGTTTTAAATCCCTTGCCTATATTATTTCAATCCGCTGAACAATTCCCTGAGGAAAGTCCCATTATTATTCTCAATTTATAGAGAAGAAACTAAGGCTCAGAGAGCTTAAGTATTATGCAGATCTTGTTTTCTTCTCCTTCTCCTCTACTTCCATCCTCCAGCTCCCTAACCGGGAGGAGCTCTGCCACCCCCAACACAAGCAACAGTGAATATGGGGTCACAGAAATGAAATCACAGTTCTTTCCTATCTGCCTGCTTACACAGATGCTATGCCATACTCCCAACACTGTGTTCTGAAAACGACAACCCTGAGCACACTGGAAACATGCTTATGGTCCTTCATGCTCATTCCTTCCTGGGGCAGAACTTGAAACTCAGCATGTTTAGAGCTCAAAAGCATCTTACTTATCCTTCAATAACTCTTACTCAAGTTCTTCCAGAGAAAGGACATTATATCACGACTTCTATGCACATAGCCAGTCATTAAAGTAAAATTAAAACTAGCATGCTGATGCAGGCATCCTTGTCAGACTTTGCTTAAAAGCACCACTGATTACTTATAGCCATGCCAACTTCCAATCACTTTCCACAATTGAGCCACAGTTGCCTTTGAACTTTTGGTCATTTCTGTGCCCGTGTCTTCTTTACTTCCCCAGCATATTTTTGTCTCATTATTACTATACCTCTTTGACCTTTATTGGATCTCATTTGTGTTTTAAGCAATTAGTGGAATCCACAAAACAAGCCTCCCCTTTGTACCATTTAATTTAATTAGACCTCTCATTTGAGTGCTTGCTGAGTCAATATTTAGTTCCTTGTCTATATCCCTGGGACAACCTGAAACATTCCATACGCTGGCTAAATGGCTTAATACGCAGGGACATATGAGCTGAATAAACTTAGTTTGCATTCTCTTTCCTGGGCAATATCCAGGAGATGCTATTGAAAACTCCTCTACTTTGCCTTCCCACTTAATTGTGCTCCCCCACCGTATACATGGCAATTCCTTTTTCTGGATGATAAATTAAGATGGAACAGAAGGAAAAGTGATTCTCAGCATTGTTTTACTAATTTTGTTAGTAGAGATGTTTTTTTTTCTAACCTAGCACTTTCTAATAGCTCCATTATGCGTCTGCTCCTCCACCTGGGATCAACAGCCATGCCATCTGCAATGCCATCGATGGTATAATTTTGCCTAATGGCAGTAAGTGCCTCTGAGTGAGCAGAAAAGAAAGGGGAAGGTGATGGAGTTCCAGAATGACCCTAGTTTGTTTGCATTTTGGCAGGGTCACTGCTAATTTTCTTTGTGTACTATGTTGGGTAGGTAGTTTGAAAGCTGAGAAAGATTGTTTTGTTAATTCATACATTAGAACTTGAGAATTTTCCCTTGCCAACCCTTCAGATTTTAAAGGGCCTTTCAAGTAAACTAAATTTTTTAATTTTTTTTGCAACAATTCCTGGGGCATTTATACAAGGGGTACTGCCTGAATATGTACATACATATATACATATATACATGCATCTGTACATAAATTAGTAGCTTAAACAAAGGTATATTTGTGCTTGCTTTTACACTTGAAAGTCTAAATATAATAATATAAAAATGGCTAACTTAATGATACTTAGGTTCTAAGTTTTATGTACCTCATTTCCTTTAGTTCTTTTCTACCTAGGTAATATCTCTATTTTACAAATGATGGGATGCTGTCTTATGGAAGTTTAATAATTTGTCCATGATCACTGACCTATTTATAAGACAAAGGTAGGATGGAAACTCAGTTCTCAGTGACTTCAAAACTCACTCCATTGTTTTGGAAAAATGAGTCATAAAATAGGAATTTACCTATGATGCCATGCCCTCTATGGCTCTCATAATGCCCATGTCCATGTGTCCATGAGCCAGCATAAATGTACCTCTTGATAGAAAGGTGTACTTTACAACCCTAGCATTCACCTGCTGGCTTCATGCAGCAAGTGGATATAAGGTCACTTGAAGATTTTGTGTTTCTTATATCACTTCTGCAAATGATATTATTTCTAATCAGATCATCCAATCACTAATATTTGAGAGTGTATATGTACACATGTGATTTGTATACTTTCTTTGTGTGAAACCATTTTCAGAAGACCTGGAAAACAATGTGTTTTGAAGAACAATATCAGTAGCATTCAATAGTAAGAGCAATGATAAGAACCATCTCTACCTGGAGTTTACTATATGCAGAGAATGTTGTAAGTTCTTTGCATGTATTATTTATTTAATCTTTATGATAACCCTATGATATCTGCATTGTTATTATCCTCATTTTGCAAATTAGAAAACTGAGGACAATATTGTTAAATAGCTGGCAAAGTTCACACAATGATGGTGGAACCAAGATTTAAATCTAGAACTTTTGACTCCAGAGCTTACACTCTTCACCATTGCATTTTTTTCTTTCCCAAACATTTTCTTTAAATAAATGAATAACTTATTTTAGCTTAACATCTGTGTTAAATATTCTTTCAGTTCTTGTTCTGTCATATGAAATCCAATTTCTTCTTCCTACCCTTAAGAAATTCAGGTCAGAAGATGTGTCAGTAAGAAATGAGGAAAGAGGCAATGAAAATAAATGTGCACAGATACTTCCTTATTATAACTCTTCTCCCAGTAGCTATCTCCTTGTCATCATCCCCATAGCTGTAACCCATCCCCAACTATATCTGAGGCATCAGAGAACCTGTCCTGCAACTTACCCTAGATTTTATTTTAGTGATTTTTATTATGAGTCTGCTTTAATGAACAATGAACAAACCTCTGAATTGTAGGTGAAATTTTCGCCTTTGACACTTTAAAGTCTCACTGGGCTCAGATTTGTTTTTTCGTCTATATGGTCTAACCAACCAACCAAAACAAATGTGTGGTGGGGGTCTAGAGCATGAGTTCATAGGAAATGAACATTCCCTATTAAAAGGGAATGATCCAAGAACATTCTAGAAATAAGAGAGAAAGAAGGATTGAGTCTTTTCAAAATGCAACTTTTACCCATTTTCATTCTCACCATTGTTGCAAATAGTAAATAAGTTTAGAAGATTTCAGAAGGACTGTACTTAAGGTTCATGCAGGTATAAGATAAATTCTAAAAGTCTAATCACAGTTACATTTGGAAAGGAAAGAAGATGTGACTAGAAGTAACTTAATAAAATAGAAAATGGGAGGAGGGGGTCAGTGGAACCATTGGGGTAATAGAGGTAGTTGTAACTGAACCCAGGGTTTATACTTGCACAAGACCTGGCTTTGTCCCCCAGGTAAATCTATAGTCCAGATATTTGGAATTACTTATAGCAAATTGGTGTTGAGGGTCCTTGTTTCCCTTGCTCTTATGGGAAAGATGTAGTCTCTATTTTTCTTCTCTGCATGGGAAGGATGGGATGGTGTAAATATGCCAGATGCCCTAACTTATATTGAATACATGTCCCATTCCACAGATCATTATACATGTTGTTAAGAGACAACAGTATGTAGTAAAATGAGCACTGACCCTGGAGCCAGTGGGGCCAGTTTTGTTCCATAATTAATAGCATAGACTGTGGACCCAGACTGACTGGGTTCAAGTCATGCTCTTGTCACTACCTATGTAACCATGAGGTCTTGTGCTTCATTGCAAAACAGGAATAATAGTAAGACCTGCAATATTTAGTTTATATGAGTATTTACATGAGTACTCTAATAATGCCTGGCACACGGAATCACTTTTTACTGTGCATTTAAACTATGTAAATGTTATCTGTAATAATTGACTAGTTTCGTGATCTTGGAAAAGGTAATTAATCTTATTTTCCTTATCTATAAAAGTTGGGATTTCAATTTTCCATATCCCAAAGACTTTGTCAAGTTTGTTTGCAGAATTGAATGTGATAATGCTTGTAATACTCTTAACGTGATAAAGACTTAGTGTATACTAATTCTTATTTTGGGGTTCATGAGTACCATGACTTCAATATTTTATCTATACAACTTGAGGTAAACAGGAAAAGTCATAAGGACTGACTGAGAAAGCAGACCACTATGTGTGTAATATTGTTTTCTTTTGTGAAAGCATTCCAATTTCCAAACAAGAATTTATAATAGGCTGTAATCTGAACACTGGATTGCAAATCTGAGAATGCCAGTATTTTGCGATATATAAGGTAAATGCCTAGAGTGTGATCCTTAAATTAGATGAATTATATTGCACTGAAGGGATAGAGACCTATGTATCTAAATTCTGCTTTGCTAAAAACCCAAGCACGCACACACATGGTCTCAAGTAAAAATGAACTCACATACTTTCTGAATAAATATTTCACTAATTTTCCATTTGTGCCAAATCTCATCTAGTCTTCTCTAAATGATATGTTGTAAGAAGGTCATTATAGGTTGCACACTAAAATCCCTAATAATACCACAGTGACTGTAGGCCATGAATATATAAAACACATTGTAAAATGAGATGATTTGCTAGCTTTCTGTTATCTTCAGGTAGGGGGTGAGAGCTGCAAACACCTGTACTCTATGGATTGTCAATGTTTCGACTAATATAGGGCCACATATTCTCAAAAATAATATTCTCTCTAATTTTCTTGCCACAGAATTTCCAGTTATTATGAAATAATTTCGAATATGACCTTTTAAACTTGTTGTGGTTTGGAAGTATAAGGAGTGGCTAAATAGCACAGTCTGTCTGAATTTTTTCATCATAATGACAATTTTAAGTATTCCTTAAAGCTTTAGAAATGCTCTTTATGCATTAATTAAGGAAGTATTGAGTTCTATGAAATTGAATTTAAATTATATATTAGATATGAATGCCTTGTCTTATTGTTGGTATATTCTATGACATCTTTATTTAATTAGTTAGTAACTGCTCAAATATATTGTTTTGATGAAGAAAATCCTGTCACCCAATTCCATTTGACTTATTTTCTCATGAAGAATATACAATTCCTTGCGAGCATATTTTACCTTAGGCCTTTATTGATCAAGTCTTAAAGTTCTGTCTTCACCTTTGCCTCAAAACATAAGAACCAAACGTTGCCTCACTGTGTGTTGTCACAAAAAACCTTGCTAAAGCAAAACAAAACCTATAGTTACCCAGTTCATCAAATAGTCATGCCTCTTTGTATTTTTGCTTGTCTCTACCATGAGAACTACAATATAATAATAGTAGTTTGAAAACCAAATGCATGTTTAAGTTGGTAGTGTTTTATTAATTGACTTGCTCCTTAGGAGTTAAGAAGGGTTCCCCTAGGAACCTAAATTTAGAAAAGGGCTTCTTAATAAGGGGTCCATGAGCTTGAAATAAAATTTAAAAAAAAAAAAAATTCTTGTTGAGATTCGTTGGTGCGGGTGTGATGTATTTATTAAATAATACACAGAATGGTGTGGACTTTAGTAAGAGGTCTGTGGTTTTCACCTGACTGGCAAAGGGGTCTGTGGAACAAGAAGCATTAAGAACCCTGCTTTAGAGGATAGGGAAGACATAAAATTAGACCAGACTAGGGTTGGTTTAGTCTCCAGGGAAGACCAAGGATATGAAAAGTATTGGTATTTAAATGTCTCCATGATCTCTTACTCTGTGAGTATATGTGGATATGCATATAATCAGCATATAACAAGGAACTAAATGTGATAAAACCTATCAGTTTAAAGCAGGGGGTCTGTAAGCTTGAATTGAAATAAAAATTAAAAAAAAAAAAGATTACTCTTGTGGGGACGTGTTGGTGTGGGTGTGATATATTTATTAAAAAATACAGAGTATCGTGTGGACTTAGTAAGGGGTCCATGGTTAAGAACCTTGGTTTAAAAGGTCATTGATGCAACCTATCAGTTTAAAGGATCTGTGGGAGGATCTAAAAGAAAAGGTAACACTAAAACTCTTAGTGTTGGAGACCAGGATGGGACCTCGCAAATCGTTAATTACACATAGAATGCACAAAGAAATTTGGACTCAGGGAATTTAAGTGATTTGAATAAAATTATTCAGTGTCCCAAGTAAACATGGAACACTTAATCTCTTGCCTTTTGGTTGAAAAGTTCTTTCTGCTATTGTATGCCAGCTTCTAGTCACAGATCAGAAGTCAGAGCACAATTATGAGGGATCAAAGGGACCAAGTTAGCAACATTGTTGGCAAGAATGCGAACTCAATGCCAAGCCAGTGAGGTTCTTGCCAAAAATGCCTTATGGGCCCCTGTTCTGGCTAGGATTGGTTCTAGATTCTGGGATGAGGCAGACCTAAAAAGCATGAATAAATTGGACACAACAACAAAGATTTAAAAAATTCATGTTTGGGATCCAGGAAGAACATTAGATGAATGTCTGGAAAATTCATAGGAGAAAAAGTTATAAATCTGACTTCTATGTGCCAAATCTCTACCCTTTTAAGCCTCCGATCATCTCACTTCCTACTTTTCCAATAAACAGTATCAAGGCTATAGATGTGAAAAGTTGGTAATATTATTGTTGTTTTTAAAGCTAATGCATGTGGAAATAAAGATCACTTACTTTGTAGTCCGTACACAGTAGAATCTCAATAAATATGTGCTTGCATAACAATGTAGATAGAAGTAGAACTTTATTCTATTGTTATTAGGCTGGTGTTAAACAACGATGTGATTATCAGATAAATGTTTTTTTTTTTTAAGATTTATTTTTTATTTATTTCTCCCCCCCCACCCCAGTTGTCTGTTTTCTGTGTTTTTTTGCTGCATGTTCTTCTTTGTCCACTTCTGTTGTTGTCAGCGGCATGCGAATCTGTGTTTCTTTTTGTTGCGTCATCTTGTATGTCAGCTCTCCATGTGTGCAGTGCCATTCCTGGGCAGGCTGAATTTTCTTTTGTGCTGGGCGGCTCTCCTTATAGGGTGCACTCCTTGCGCATGGGACTCCCCTACACGGAGAAACCCCTGCATGGCACGGCACTCCTTGCTCGCATCAGCACAGCACGTGGGCCAGCTCCACATGGGTCAAGGAGGCCCTGGGTTTGAACTGTGGTCCTCCCATGTGGTAGACAGACTCCCTATCCACTGGGCCAAGGCCGCTTCCCCAGATAAGTGTTTTCAAAAAGTAATTCTCTCTACAATTTGGAGAGTGCATTTAGGAGAGGGAAGAAGAGATTTTATGTGGGGGCATATTCAGGACTTGGGGTTGTCCTGCAGGGGCAGATGCTGGACATTGTATGTCTTTCCATGGCCTACTGGGTGGACTCGGGGAGAGTGTAAATTACAATGTAAACCATTATCCATGTGGTGCAGCAGTGCTCCAAGATGTATTCACCAAATGCAATGAATGTGCTATGATGATGAAAGAGGTTGTTGATGTAGGAGGAGTGGGATGAGGAGGATGGGGGGGTATATGGGGACCTCTTATATTTTTTGAAAGTAACATTTAAAAAAAATAGAGAATAAAAATAAAAAAGAGGAAAACAATTCTAGGAGACCATTGGGAGGCTATTTCAATAGTTCACATAAAAAAAAGATATGGGTTTGAATTAGTGAATTGAATGAAAAATTGAAGAAGTACGTTTAATTTTAAGAAAAATCTAGATATAGGGCAATTAAATCTTGGTAATAATAGGTATAATAGATGCACATTTGAAGGCTATTGTAATAGCTAAGTAGTAATATATCGTGTATACTTTGTGACAGGCACTCTTCCAAGTGTGTGTGTATGTATATACATACACATATGTACATATATACATAAATATACAGATACACATATATACACATGTATACACAGTTAGTACATAAAGAATTTAATTGTCATGTCAAGCTTATTAGGCAGATACAATTATTATATCAGATAAGAAAACAGACAAAATTAAATAATTTATGGAAGTTCACTTGGCTAATAAGTGGTAGAGACAAATTTCAAACATAGGCTGCTTGGTTCTTAATACTGTTCTTTTCATCATTTAATTGACCTGGTGATTGAGGTGTGGTTTGCATCTGAGGGTCTCCCAGCACTTCCGTCTGTAGCATTCCAAGAGGTAATTGAAAATATGGCAATGGAACTTAGAAGTTATGCCATGCTGAATTTAAAGGTATGTAATACTCAGTGTTTAGATGCAATTAAAATTGATATAATGTTAGCACTTATCACATTTTGTCATCACTTGAAATGCAAGTCCTGTGCCATTGCTAAGCCATACTTTCCTTTCATGAAACAAAGTTTTAAGTAAGAATTCTGAAAAATGAAAATGAAAAAAAACATGTATTTTCATGTCACCAAAATTCTTGCAGATGATAAGTTACTTCTGTCATCGCTTGACAGACATAATAACCAGATATCTTGAAAGAGAATAGTACAGAAACACATCCTGATTATAAGTGGAACCATAAAATGAAAATAACAAAAATACAAATTGGTAAAATTATCTTCATGACATTGGTAGATTCATCTCTGAGACTTCTAAAACTAAAATGAGCCTAGAAAAATGTCTTTTGTCATCTATTTGCAAAGCAAATTCCTTATTCTTCCTTTGAATGATAGCAGATCATTAGGATACTGAGAAGTAGTTATTTCTAAGATCTACTTCTACTTAGATCTACCATGTAGTAGATATTTATAAGGTAGTAGATAGTTAGAAGTAAATTCTTAGACAGATATAAGCAATGATATTTTCTTAGGACAAAAGATTGGTGTTTTTGCCCAAATTTTTCTTCCTTAAGAGTCTAGATAGTTATATTAATACCAACATTAAGAACTCAAATTTATCTGCCTTATACACCTCTTGGTACTTCAGCTGCTTATGAAAGTGTACAGGGGTGTAGTCATGTCAAAGCAAGCTTAACTCTTCTGGGCACTGCTGCTTCACTGCTAGATGTTCTCTTCTCTCTCAAAGAGGTTGTGTTGTAGCTTTAAGGTCTCCAGCTCTGCTATGCCCCAGTCTTTGCTCTAACACACCAGCAGCTCCCTAGAATGAGTCTTTCTTTGGTCTTCAATTAATGATAACTAAGAGGAAAACACTGGCCTTCTGGTGACCAGGAGCTTTCTGGTAATTTAGCTTGCCTTTGCCCCGCAATGAAACATTTGTGCCTTTACCCCTTTCATTCTCCCCACATTTCATGCCCTCCCATTTCCCCCCACCCTCCTTTTTATAGCCTCTCTGCCCAAACTTTTGCATTTCCTTCTCAGGGAATTGTTGAAAAATATCTCAAAACCATGTTTTATTTTACTATATTACCATTTCAAAATCTGGATTTTTTTGAGATGAAAGTAGATGTGAATGGGGTAGACATGGTTCTGTAGGTTAAATTGTTTGGGGTTCAAATTGAGAGAGGAGGGGAAACAATAGCAAATGGGGTGGCCATACTTGCGTAACAGTGTAATTCAGGAGATAAATAAGAAGCCGATGTAGCATTGAGGCAATCAAATTTACTATGAATACCCATAGTAAGGAGTGTCTATATGTTCTTGAACATGGCTGTGATGTGAATAGTGCTGGAGAGAAATAGTTGCAACCAATTTCCAAGATGATTGGATTGTGTAAAACTTCTAAGAGATTGGTGATATTTTCTTTGTGTGAACTATTGAAGACCTGGACTATGGAACTGGCAGCAGAATTTGAAAAGATGAATGTTTTCAGTTGCAAAAAACAAAAATGCAAGTTGAACCATAACAAGAAGTCCAGAAAATAGTCATTCCAAAGTTTGATAATATTATTAGATACCTGGATTATTTTTGTTCTTTCCCTCTATCATCATTTGTTTTTTGGTGATATGTTCCTTCATGGTTTTAATATATTTTGATGTGGATGTAGCAGTGCCAAATTTCATATTTCTATACAACTACTTACTAAGAAATGAGACTGAGCTTTCTCTTTATACTGCTTGATATTTTATTATTAAAATAAAGTAGAACCTTTCCCAGAACCACCCAGTAGACTTTCACTTACATAACATTGTTCAAGGCTGGGCCACATGAAATAACACTGGACTAATCTGTGGTAATGTTTTTAGATCAATCAAGATTTATTTCTCAGGGCTGAGCAAATTGCAGCCTGAACAGAATCAGTGTTTGGTCATCAAGGAAGAGTGGGCAAATGGTTATTAGATACTCCATTAATATTGTCTGCCACTATGTCTTCCATCATGTGGAAGATGAACCAAGATGATTAGGGACTGTATGAAACAGTAATTATTAAAAATAACCTTGGTTCTTATATGATGACCATATTATTTTTTATACAGATGCTGAAGAGAAGCTTTTTGAAGAATAAACTGTTCAATTTTGATATTTGATTCCTAGAGGAGAAGATCTCAATCTTTTGTTTTCTTTCTTCATAACATATATTCACAAGCAGGATGTATTCTTATGAACAGACCCTTTTCACAGAATATAGTAATGCTAAAGTAGAATTCTAGCTTCATTACTAGGAAACTAGCTTTAGTTCTACCCCTCCATTCTTACTCCAGGAAGTATGTTAGAATTTAAGTGAGTGAAAGGATGTAATTAGAAGGATAACTTTGAACCCATTCTAATTTGTAGAAAAATTAAATCATTGCCAATTTCAGTATTTGAACTTTTATTGCCACTAAATTATGGTCCCTGTGACACATGC
The DNA here is from genome assembly GCF_030445035.2 of Dasypus novemcinctus. Classification (NCBI taxonomy): domain Eukaryota; kingdom Metazoa; phylum Chordata; class Mammalia; order Cingulata; family Dasypodidae; genus Dasypus; species Dasypus novemcinctus. Next base: position 74,858,284 of record NC_080678.1, on the reverse strand, counting down.
CACAAGTAATTTAAATGCATCAGTGTATCTAGACCTCTAGGTTAAATGTTTTGACCTAGAGAACAACTTTCTTCTTTCTTTGTAACCAGTTTGTTGTTGGCATTACATTGCTGCATTTCTTGGTGCTTTGGATGTTTAAGTTGAATGGTGAATTTAAAAAGAGAGAACAGATCTTTGGATGGGCGTCTGAAGTGGAACACACACACACATCAGCACTCAGTTCTTTGTTAGGCATGTAATAAAAACTCAGAAATTGGTGCCTATTAATAGAGATTTGCCTGAAAATTCAGCCAGCCTTTAGCACGAAAGACAATCTTTTTCTTAAAAAGAAAGAGGATGCTGTAAGAGAGCTGTTGTATAATATTTGTCCCCTGTTTCTGGAGGAGAGGTAGCCTGGGGAGCACTACTAAGAAACTACAGGAGATTATCAACAGAGTTAAATATCCTTGGATTTAAAAAATGAATAACAAGATTCCCTAACTAAAGAGGAGGAAAATCTCAGAACAAGATATTTGTAAATAGTGAAAGAAGAGTAGGTTGAAAGATCTCAGCCAGAGCAAAAAAGTCCCGATTAAGAGAACACTTATTCACTAAATTCTCAAGGGAGCAGTAGCACAACATGGATGAGATAACAGGACCTTTGAAATCATACTGATTTCAGTTTAATTATAGCTTTGTCTCTACCTGTATAACTTTGTGCAAGACAAATTCTCTGAGCCATAGTTCTTAGACACATCATCAAATAAATAAAAAAAAACAGTTCCAATTTCATAGGGCTATTATTAGATTTATAGATAACATTTTAAAGCATGTGGCCTTGCCACAAGTTTAAGAAATGAGAGCTGTTATTACAACTTCATCATCCCTCATTCTTTCACCTTTTGTAGTAATCTCTGAGAAAGAGATGTTGTTTTGCATTTCCCCCCCAAAACTTTGATATTTATAGAAATAATAGTGAACCAGTGTTTATATAAAGTGTTTTGCTATGTATTTCATCCAGATTATCATGTTTTGTCATCACAGAATCCTTTGTATTAGATGATAATGTTGTTTTTTCTCCATTTTACAGGCAAGAAAATTGAGACTCAGAGAGAGAAAGCATTAGTTTGGGTTTGTGTAGTTTGTCTCTAGAATCCCTATTCTTAACCACTCAGGTCTACTTCCTTCATCCCCTTTCCTACATGCACCTAAACACCTACACCCACCCAAATTTAAATCTTTAAATTCATACAAAGACAAAAAATCATGGTGATTAAAAACCACACATGGCTTCATGCTTCTACTGCCTGCTGAATTCCAGTGCCTGGAGATTATTTCGAAACCTCCAGCTTTGGGGTTGTGGCTTGCTGCCAATAAAGTTTCCCATTTTCCCAGCAGCTGGGAGGGCAACAGCCAGCTGCTCTGAATGTCTATGAACCCCATCCCCTCGACTAAGAGACAGCTGTGCTTATCTAAAGAAAGACTCTGGAAGATTGTTTTGTGTTTTATAAGACACTCTAGGCAAGATGAGAGATATTTCTGATTTGAAAGGAGAATAAATTCAGGAACAGAACTTTTTAGTATTTCCCCATTGTGGACACTTTTCCAGCCTTTGATATTCACACAGATACAAAGTTTGTGAGTTTCAAATAAATAGAAGACAGTCTTCTTAAAGACACTTTAATTGTTTTCCTCAAGGTGCATTTTTTACACCTGACATATTCTGTGCCTCACATCTGAGATAACAGCATTTTGTTGCTCCAGGCTGCTCCTGAAATAATTTTCAACACACTGTTCTGTCTTGTTACCTGCTGCCCTTTCCTTCCAGTGTATTCATGAAGAAATAATGGCCTGAGTTAAGGCTCCTGCCTCTTACCCTAGATTTAAGCAATTTACACAGTACATAATTGCCAAATATCTGTAGGCCATATCAAGACACAGGCCTGAGGCAGCCCCCAGCACTACCAGTTAAATGAGACTACGGGAAGCATGCAATATTTTAAAAAGCACAAAAGAATCCAAAAAACTGATAGCTTTATTATAGCTTTTGTTTTTGCGGTTATCTAAACCTACTCAGGTTTTCAGCTTAACTCTTACTTAAGAGATGGAATTCAGTTTCTAATTCAGTAATAAGGACCAGTACTGTATTTTCTAGGTTCACCTTAAACCGTGGTCAAATCTTCAATGACAATGGAAAACCTGGGTCACAAAGAAAGTTCTCAACAGGAGGCAAAATTTCAGATGTATTTCCAAAAAGAAAAAAACAGTGGCTGACATTTTATTTAAAATTTAAAAAAAAAACATTATCTTTTTGTGCTGACTAAATTTCTTTTATACATCTTCACTGCTCCTGTAGCTTGTATTTCTCTCTACAAAACACCAATAATTTTCTAGAGAAGCGTAGACATATTTGACAGCATATTCAACAACTTAAGGATATGAAAGCCTTAAGAGCTGAAGAAGCCCATCTCTCTACCATGTATTTTTCTAAGCAAGGAAGTAGGGAAGATAGCTACTTGGTTTTGTGTAAATATTCCTTTGAATTATTAAGATCACAGAACTGTCAGCCTTATTTTTCAAAAGCACACAATATCATAATCATAGTAATAAAAAATAAATTCCTATAAGATTTGAGGAATGAAACCATGGTATATAGATAATGGGGGAGGGCATGCACACTGAGGCAAAAATACCATTTTGTTAGTCACTGTTGCTTTTATCCCTCAGAAACTTTTCCTCCTCAAAATACTGATTTTCTGCTAGATTCAACCAATGGGAGTTTGGCAAGAAATCTTCTACTAATTGTGTTTTATCTGCTATCTTTTGCTGTATCATCCCCATGTTCTACCCTACAGCAGTAGATGGTGGAGTGAGGGTTGCCTCACAGTTGCTAAGATGGTATCTTAGTTATTTCATCATCTTTATAAGCAATGTCTATTTAATTTCTTATTTCAAGCACCTTGAGTAATTTTTCTTTTCCTCACTGAACATTGTCTGGTACATTCTCTAACAGGATTGTGCTGGACAAAGCTGCCTTAAAGCTATTTTGAGAAGAAGGGTGTTTTGTGTGTGTATCTGTGTGTATGTGTATGTGCACATGCATGTGTTGTATATGATGGGAAACATCAAAGCATCTTCTCCTTCAACTCTAACTGTTAAGAAATATTCTTGCGTTGTTCTTGGCTTTTCAACCATAGATTGATTTGTTTCCTCAGCCTTGTTTTATCAAAATCCCCATATTCCTGTCATATTCTTTACCAGTTTATCTCATAAACTTGAAAATGCCAAGGCTTCATTTATGTGTCTGTGTAGTGTAAAGCAATTGTTATGTATGTTATAAATATCACAACCTTAATAACTGACACTGAAAAGTATTTTCATTGTAATTACACTGAAAAGAAACAGAGGTTCAGAGAAGTTAATTGATTTCTTCCCTCACTCATATCCAGAATATGACAGAGATGAGAGTCAAATATAGGTTGTTTATTACAACATTAATGTTATTTTGGGTTAATTAAACATAGTTCTTATAGGTATATGAAGTTAAAATTATTGACATAATCTATATATGGCAAATTGGGACTCTGACAATTATACCTTTTATCAGATTTGTGTTCAGAATTTTAAATATAAATACTGAGAAGTATCATTTGATTAAGTATTTTTGCACCATTTCTGGCAACCAGAAATGTGGTAGGAGGAAGTTGGATGTGGAATTTCTGGGACATATTGATAGCTTTTGGGCATACTGGAAGAGAATACTTTGAGATTATGTTTATCTTTGAAAGTCTCTCGTATATGATTTCTGTACTTAGAATTTTACAATGATCTTTACAAATACAAATAGTATTTCAAGCCATTTATTTGTGCTCCAAATATCTTCTGAAGCTTATTCAAGCAATAAGATAGGGTGAAAATGATAGCACTGTCTCTGTCTACTTGGATTTTATGATGAACATAATGTTAGGTGAATTTTAGTTTGCTATAAGAAAATATAGAAGGAGGATCCAACCTAGTTTAGGTGATCAGAGAACATTTTCAGAGAAAGTAATGTTAATTTGAAACCTGATGGAAGAAAAGGAGTTTCCCATATTTAAAACCAGGGGGATAGTTTGAGGCAGAGGAAACTGCTTGTACAAAGGCTGGGACGTAGGAGGAAATATGTGGCATATTTAAGAAATTAATTAATTCCATATGGCTTGACTGTACAATTTAATGGAAGGAAATAAAATTGGTTATATAGGCAGAGAAAAATTCACTTGAAGTTTTGTAATTTGTACCAGTGAGTTGATAACTAAAGTAAATAAAAATGACCAAAAAAATCCATGAAACAAATAAATTTCCTGGGGGGGATTCTGTTTTTTTCTTACTTTTTTATTATGAAAAACACTCAAACTTAGAGGACAGTTACAGAAATAATACAAGTCCTAAACAGAGAACTCCAACATACTCCTACCCTCACAGATTCCCAGATTCACCAATTTTAACATTTTGCCACATTTGCCATATCATTCTATCTATTCATCTATCAATCCATCTATCATCAATTCATTTTCTGAGCATTCAAGTGTACATTGTACACATAATCCTATTTGAATACTTAATGTTGCTCTGTACATTTCCTAAGAACAAGAATATTCACTTATGTAACCACCTTAACTTTGTAAATTCAAGAAAGTTAACATTGATTTAAAGTTTATGTATAAAGTCTAAGTTCCAATTTTTTCGTATGTCCCAATAATATAATTTTGAGCCTTTTCTCCTCCCTTGTTAGATCCCATCCAAGGTCATGTATTACATCGTGCCATGGTGACTTTAGTTGCTCTTTTCTTTTTAAAATTGTGGGGATATATATACCACTGACAAGCATACCATTTAATGGGGTTACTCACATTCATAATTATCCAGCTCCCTCACCACTTTCCATTACTACAATGTTCACATCTCCCCTCACAGACACCCTATACTTGTTATGCATTAATTTTCCATTTCCCATGCCCCCTCTCCCTGGCAACCTGAACTCTAATTTATGTTTCTATGAGCTTGCATAATCTCTGATAGTTTTTTTATAGTTACCATGGAGCTTAAATTTAACATCCTAAATCGATAGCAATTTTGTTTTTTAATACCAAATTAACTACAATAGTATATGCAAACTATTGCCCTATATTGCTCTGTACCTCCACCTTTGTATAGTTTTTGTCATGAATTACTTGTTTATATATTATGAACCCCAAACCACTGACAGTATAATTTATACATTTGACTTTAAGATCCAGTAGGAAGTAAAAAGTGAAATAAAACAAACCAAACATACAATAGTAATGGCATTTACATTTACCCTCAATATCTTTATTTCTTTATGTGACTTCAATCTATTGTTTATTGTCCTTTCCTTTCAACCTGCAGAACTCTATTTAACATGACTTATAGGACCAGTCTATTGATGAAAAATTCCCTCAATTGTGTTTATCTAATAAAATCTTAATCTCTTCCTCATTTTTGAAGGAGAGTTTTGTCAGATATAAAGTTCTTTGTTGGCAATATTTTGCTTTCAGCATTTTAAATGTCATCCCACTGCCTTCTTGCCTCCATGGTTTCTGGTGAGAAATCTGCACTAAATCTTATAGAGACTCTCTAGTGTGAGACAAGTTGCTTCTTCCATAGCTTTATGAATTATCTCTTTAAATTTGGCATTTAAGAGTTTGAATATAATATGCCATAGTGTGGGTCTATTTGGGCTTTTCTGTTTGGAGTTAATTGAACATCTTGAGTGTGTATATTCAGGTCTGTCTTTAAATTTGGGAAATTTCTAGCCATTATTTCTTTGAATATGCTCTTTCCTTGTTTCTTACCTTCTTCTGGACTCACACAATGTGTATGTAGATATTTTAATTTTTAATTTTTTAATTTTTAAAAAATTTTGTCATACATATTTTCTTAAAAAATTAAAAATATTTTAGATTACCTAAATGTTACATAAAAAACATAGGAGATTCCCATATGCTCCACTACCTGCCCCTCCCTCACTTGCCCACATTAACAACAATCTTCAGTACTGTGGTAAATTTGTTACAGTTGATAAGCACATATTGATGCATTGACACTAACCATGGATTATAGTTTACATTATAGTTTGCACTCTACCCTGCACAATTTTGTTAGTTATCACAAAATATATAATGGTCTGTATCTTCATTGCAACATCATGCAGGTCAATTCCAATGCCCCAAAAATGCCCCCATATTACACCTATTCTTCTCTCTTCCTCCCCTTAGAACCTCTGGAGGTTACTGCCTTCATATCAATGATTCAACTTCTTCTATTGCTAGAATAATAATAAGTCTACTATAGAAGAATAATAAGCCTACCTTAGTCCATTATTCATTCTCCAATCTTGAGAATTTTGGATTGGTGATGCCTACTCTATTTTGAGAGGGAACTTAGATCCCATGGGGCAGATTGGTAGAACATCTTGCTGGCAGTTGAAATCAGTCTCTGTTCCTTGGGATAGTCATTGTTCATCATCATCTCCTTGTTAGTTGTCCTGGGTAAGTCCAATGAACTGCAGAGTAGGTGTTATACCTCTGTTAAGAATTAGGGACCAACTGGCACATGGATGGACCAAAGATTTAAGTCTCTTGGACTTACACCTATCAAGTATAGTACTAATTATAGGTTCAAAGAGAAGGGGCAGAAGAGCCATGTGTAAGGAAACCACAAATGATTTCAACTCTTTCAAACTGGGGAGCATAAATTCCAAAGTAAGGCTGGCAGAGTGCCTAACTCTTGAGTTGTCTGCCCTGCCTATAGTGTCTGGATATTTCTAGATCCCTCAGAAATCCTACTATTTGAGGCAATATTTACTGTGCAGTCAATGAGACCATGCTGAGACATACATGAATGTAACCTCTGGATTGAACTTCTGACTCACTCTGAAATCTCTTAACCATCAAAACTCACTTGTATTTTTTACTTTCTCCTTTTGGTCAAGGTCTTTTTCCAGATGCATTGCCAGTTGGTGCTTGGTAATAATCCCTCAGTGCCAGGGGGGCTCATCCCTGGGCATCATGTCCCATGCCAGCAAGGAGGAGGAATAGTGCATTTATATGCTGAGTATGGCTTATAGACAGGCCACATTTGAGCAACAAAGAGGCTTTCAGGAGGTAACTCCTAGGCAATAGATAATGCTAAGCTAAGTTTCAATTTCACAAGAAAAGTTTCCTAAGTACTATCATCAATATCAAGGGATTCTTGCCATTCTTTTAGAGAATGCAACAGGACTCCCCAGGATTCAATATCCTTTTGGTCATTATGAGTATCTCCACCAACAAAGACAATGCCCCATGAACTCTTGAACATATTCATATGCCATAGAGGTATGCCTCAGGTGAACCTCTCCCCATACATTTCCCCATCATTGACATCCCACACCAGTGATCCTCCCTGCCACAGTTGTGACTCTTCTGTGATCCAAAATCTCTCCAAATGCAAACCCAACAAAATAATTCAATAAAATTAAAAAGAAAATGAAATAAAAATAACTTTTAAGAATAACAAATGAAAAAATAAAAAATTGAAATAAAATTTTTAAAAAATTTTAGATATTGTGTCTTCCATCACTGTAAGATCTGTTGTCTTGTATGTACAGTGACCATTTCTTCCATATATTTTCCAGTATCTTTTCATTTTATCTTCAAAGAATCTTTAGGTTACAGAAAAGTCACATAGAAAAATAGGGTATTTCCATATACCCAACATCCTCCGCCCTTTTTACTCTCCCATATATTTATTTAAAGATTTATTTATTTATTTATTTCTCTCCCCTTCCACCCCCATCCCCCACCCCTGTTGTCTGTTCTCTGTGTCTATTTGCTGCAACTTCTTCTTTGTCCCCTTCTGTTGTTGTCAGCGGTGCAGAAATCTGTGTTTCTTTTTGTTGCATCATCTTGTTGTGTCAGCTCTCCATGTGGGCGGTGCCATTCTTGGGCAGGCTGCGCTTTCTTTCGCACTGGGCGGCTCTCCTTATGGGGTGCACTCCTTGTGCGTGGGGCTCCCCTGCGCAGGGGACACCTCTGTGTGGCATGGCACTTCTTGTGAGCATCAGCACTGCTCATGGGCCAACTCCACATGGGTCAAGGAGGCCCGGGGTTTGAACCGCAGACCTTCCATGTGGTAGATGGATGCCCTAACCACTGGACCAAGTCCGCTTCCCACTCTCTCATATTAATAACATTTTACATGTAGGTGGTATATTGTTACAATTGATGTCAGTAGACCTTTGGAATTTTGCTCCCCAGTGTAACAGAGTTAGACTTATTTATAATTTCCCCATACATGGCTCTTCTGCCCCTTTTATTTGAGCCTATAGTTAGCACTATATTTGTTAAATATATGTCTCAAAGACTTAAATCTTTGGCCTGTTCATGTGCCAACTGAGTCTAGAATCTCAGCAAAGTTGCAACCCCTACTTTCTAGTTCACTGAACTCACTGACTAACAAGGAGGTGATGATGGACAACACCCATCCCAAGGAACAGAGAGTGCCTGCAACTGCAAGTAAGATAGTTCCATCTGTCTGCTCCATGGGATCTAAGCCTTCTCTCAATTAGAAACAGAGTGGGCATCACCATTCCAAAATTCTCAGGATTGGGGAATGAAAATGGACTGAAGTAGACTTATTTTTCTATTTTAGACTTATTATTATTCTAGCAATAGAAGAACTCTTATCGTTAATATAAAATCAGTGGCCGCCAAAGGTTCTGAGGGGAAGGAGAAGGAAGAGTAGGTATAAAATGGGGGTATTTTCAGGACATTGGAATTGCCCTGTATGACTTTGCAGTGACTGATGCAGACCATTATATATTTTTTCATAACCTACAAAATTGTGTGGGATAGACTATAATTAGAAACTATAAAATTATAAACTATAATGTAAACTACAGTCCATGGTTAGAAAAATGCTTCAATATGTGTTCAATTATAACAAATGTACCACAGTAATGAAAGAAGTTGTTAATGTGGGAAAGTGTGGGAGGAGGTTGGGGTTGGGCATATGGGAATCCCCTGTAATTCTTATGTGACATTTATGTATTCTAAAGCTTATTTAACAATAAAAAATAATTTAAAAAATCGGATTGTGGGAATGATAGTGCAGCTCTGTGAATATATTAAAAACCATTGAAATGTACACTTTAAATGGATAAATTCTATGATAAATAAGTTAAATCATAATAAAGCTATTTTACACAAACATACAAAGAAATAATACCCAATTTAATGAAAAACATGAATATGCACATTCATGTTTTTTGATTCCCCAAAAATACAGGATGAATTTGAAGAGAACCATGCCCAGGCACATAGTAGTTGAACTATCAAATGCCAAGGACAGGTAGGAAGTTCTGAAATCTTCAGGAGAAGAACAACCTGTTATGTACAGTGGAGCTGATGTGGCTCAGTGATTGAGTGTCAGCTTCCCACACATGAGGTCCTAGGTTCATTCTCCAGTACAAAAAAACAGAGAAATAGAGAGAGAGATTAAGACATTTCCAGGTTAACAAAAGCTAGTTTAGTTCACCACCACTAGATCTGCCCTATAAGCAATGCTAAACATAATGATAAATCTTTGGTTTGAGATGTATAATGTTTAGAAATATAATTTATAACAAATACAACAAAAAGGCGAGGGATGAAGGATATAGTAACAGTGCATGCATATGCTTTTAAAGTTAAGTTAATATCAAATCACACGATTGTTATAGAGTTAGAATGTTAAATTTATACCTCATGGTAACCACAAAGAAAATATGAGTAATGTATATTGAAAGAAGTGAGAAGAAACTCAAAATGGTTCAATACAAAAAATCAGATATCTAAGAAAGTAAGCATTAATGAAAGAATTAAGAGACAAAAAAAGGTATATGACTTACAAAGAAGAAATAAGAAAATGGCAGAAGAAAGTCCTGCATATCAGTAGTTACTTTAAATGTAAATGGATTAAAATTTTCCAGTCAAAATGCAGAAATCGGCTAAATAGATAACAAAGCATGATCCAACTATATGCCATTTATGAGAGGTTTACATTAAATTCAAAGACACCAGTAAGTTGAAAGTGAAATGATGGGGAAAAAATTACACCAGGCTAATTGTAGCCAAAAATACCTGGGGTAGCTATACTAATATCAGCTAGACTAGACTTTAGTAAAAAACTGTTATGAGACAAAATATGTTATTATATAGTGATAAAGTTGTCAATTCAACCTGAAGACATTTATAAATATATATGCATCTATTGGCAGAACTCCAGATATAAAGCAAATCTTCACAGATTTGAAGAGAGAAATATTCAGTTCTATATTAATAGTAGGAGATACTAATACTTCAATTTCAGTAATGGATAGAACATCTAGAAAGAAGATCAATAAATAAAATAGGAGACTTGAACAATACTATAAATCTACTAGGTTTAACAGACATATGTAGAATATGTCACCCAATGGCAGCAGAATACATATTCTTCTCTAGTGCACATGGATTAGTCTTCATGATCACATGTGATGTCACAACAAGTCACAGAAAATTTTAAAAAATGAAATTATACAAAGTATCTCTTCTAACTACAATGGAATGAAGCTATAAATAACAGAATTGTAGAATTCCCAAATATGTCAAAATTAAACAATGGGCTCTTTAATAATCAATGGTCAAAGAATATTCATAAGGGAAATTAAGACATATCTTGAGGCAAATGAAAATGAAAACACAACATACCAAAACTTACGGGAAACAGTAAAGGCAGTGCTGAGAGGTAAATTAATAGCTCTTTATGCTTACATTAAAAAAGAAGAAAATTCTCTAATCAGAGACCTAACCTTACAACTGAAATATCTAGAAAAAGAAGAACAATCCAAAGCGAGCAGAAGGAAGAAAATGACAAATAGAGCAGATAAATGAAATAGATAATTTAAAAACAGTAGAGAGAATCAATGATACAAAAAATGGGTTTTTGAAAAGATCAATAAAATGACAAATATTTAGCTAAACTGACAAAAAAGAGGATGCAAAACTAAAATCAGAAATGAAAGGGATAACTTAATACCCCACAGAAATAAAAGGGAGTTCAAGAGGATACTATGAGCAACTGTTCACCAACAAAATTAGATAATCTAGATATAATGGATCAATTCCTAGAATCACACAAACTAGCTGCCCTGAATCAAGAAGAAATAGAAGCTCTCAACAGACTAATAACAAATAAAGACATTGAATCAGTTATCAAAAACCTCCCAACAAAGAAAAGTCAAGGACTATCTGGTTTTACTGGTGAATTTACCAAACATTTCAAGTGTAATTAACATCAGTAATACTCACACTCTTCCAAAAAACTGAAGAGGAAGGAATACTCCCTACCTTATTCTTTGAGGCAAAATTATCCTAATACTGCAGCCAAATAAGAATAATACAAAGAAAGAAAATTACAGACCAACATCATTAATGAATATAGATGCAAAAATCACCAACAAAATATGAGCAAAATTTATCCAGCATCACATTAAATATACATCATGAACAAGTGTAACTTTTCACAGGAGGGTTCAACATAAGAAAATCAATTACTGTTATACACCATATTAATAAAATGAAAAGAGAAAAACAAATGCTCATATTAATTGATGCAGAAAAGACACTTGAAAAAATTCCAGTATCACTTCTTAATAAAACACCCAGAAAACTAGGAATCGAAGGAAACACCCTCAACATGATAAAGAGAATATATTAAAAACTCACAGCTAACACCCTACCCCATAGTGATAGATTGAGAGCATTTCCACTAAGATCTGGAAAAAGGAAAGGATGCTCACGGTCATCACTGTTAATCAATATTGTACTGGAAATTCTAGTTAGAGCAATTAGGCAAGAAAAAGAAATATAAGACATCCAAATTGAAAAGGAAGATTAAAACATTCTCTATTTGCAGAAGAAATGATCTTATAAACAGAAAATCCTGAAAAGTCCTCAAGAAAATACTGGACTAAATAAGGGAATACAGCAAAGTGGTGGGTATACAAGTTCAACATGCAAATATTAGCAGTGTTTTGGTACATTAGTAGTGAGCAAATAAAGAAATAAATTTCATTTACAATAGCAACTAAAAGAGTCAAATATCTATGAATATGTGTAACCAAGGATGTAAAGGAAAACTACAAAATCTTTCTAAAACTAATCACAGAAGACCTAAATACATGGAAGGTAATTCAGTGTTCATGGATTGGTAAAGACTAAATATCATTAAGATATCTATTCTATCCCAAGCAATTTACAGATTGATTGCAATCCAAATCAGAATTTCAACAGTCTTCTTTGCGGAAAAGGAAAAGCCAATTATTAAATGTATACAGAAAGATGAGAGATTCTAAAAAGCTAAAACAATCTTGAAAAACTGCCTTGGAGGACTCACATTTCCGAATTTTAAAACTCATCACAAAGCTGTAATAATCAAAACAGCTTGGCACTGGTACAAGGACAAAGGTATTAAACAGTGAAATTTGATTGAGAGTTCTGAAATACATGCTCACGTCTATGGCCAATTGATTTTTGACAAAGAGGCAAAGACCTAAATATAAGAGCCAAAACTTTAAAGCTTACAGGAGAAAATATTGAAAACCATTGCCAGGATCTTGCTTGGTTTCTTAGACTACACCAAAATAATGAGCAACAAAAGAAAAAAACAGAAAAATGGGACTTCATCAAAATTAAAACCTTTTTCTGCATCAAAGGACTTTATCAGGAAAGTAAAAAAGAGAACCTATAGAATGGAAGAAAATACTTGAAAACCACATAGGAGCTTACGTTTATTATACAGAATATACGAAGAAATTCCACAACTCAATAACAAAAAGCTGACCAACTCAATTTAAAAATGGGCCAAAAAATTGAGTAGACATTTCTCCATAAAAGATATACAAATGGTCAGAAAGATCATGAAAAGATGCTCAACATCATTAGCCATTAGAGAAATGCAAATCAAAATCTCAGTAAGATACAATTTCATACACATTAAAATCTCTACTATTAAAACAGAAAATAACAAATGTTGGAGAGATGTGGGGAAATAGGAACATTTATATTGTTCGTGGGAATGTGAAATAGCTGCTGTGGAAAAAAAGTTCAGTGGTTCCTCAGAAAGTTACTACGGATAGAATTACCATAAGATTCAACAATCCCATTTCTAGATATACTCTCTAAAGCAAGGACTGGAACAGATATTTTCATGTTTATGTTCATAGTGGCATTATTCACAATTGCAAAAAGATGAAAGCAACAAAGTGCCCATCAATAGAGAAATGGGTAAATAAAATATAATATATACATACAATAAAATATTATTCAGCCACAAAGAGGAACAAAGTTCTGATACATGCAACAATGTGATTGAAACTTGAAGTCATCATATTGATTAAAAATAAGCCAGACACAAGAGGACAAAATGTTTTGTGATGTATGATGTCACTGATCTGAAGTATAAGAAAATTATAGCATCAAATTAGAATGTAGATTTCCAGGGGCTGGTGTGAAAGAAAGGAAATGCGGAGCTAATGCTTAATTTGTATAGGGATTCTGTTTTGGTAATGGATGGTGGTAATTGTAGCACAGTGATGTGAATGTAATTAACACCACTGGATTATTTATTTTAATATGGTTTAAAGGGGGAAATTTGAGGTTGCATATATGTTACTAGAATAAATTTTTTAAAAATAACATAGGTCCATATAAAACAAGCAGTCCATCAAGAGTAGAATGGATAAACTATGACGATTTTATACAACAGAAGATTATAAAATAGTGAGAATGAATGAGACTTATAAATGTGATTTGAATGAAAGAAACTAGAGGCAAGACTATATATGAATGATATATTTAATATATAATATTAAATAGGAAGTATATTTTACTTATAGTATATACATATATTATTATATAATACCTATTTAATTATATAATATATATGATATTTAATACATATATGTTGAAAAAAGTTTATGGTCTCACAAGTTAGTTAAAGTAGGAGACATACTACTTTAGAAATAAGTGAAAAGTGAGGAAAATAGCATCATGGAGTATAAATAACCTTACTAGAAGTCTGGCTGTTTTAAGATAGGATTTTATGAACAGTTAAAATACAAAAGTGCAAAGACCAGTAGAAGGAAATTGAATAAAGATATATTAGGTGAAGGGAATTATTAATTGTGCAAAGTCTCCAAGATGGGAGAGAAGGCATCGAACCAAGAATACAGTTAGAAGTATTGGTTTTAAAGTGAAAAAGAAATAACTCCTCTATATTTATAGAAATAAAAAGAATAAAGAAAAGAGATTAAAGATGTTTCATTCTGCAATTTCTATTTTTGTTTCTATTTTGTTGTCATTTGCTATTCATTTTACGTTTAAGTGTAAAAGTGTAAAAGTGTGAAAGTAAGAATTTGAGGTATCAGAAGTTTGTTGAGAGTGGAGTTTTGAAGCAGTATTTGTATAGAATGGATGCAAGTATTGGCTAATGATACCTAAGGGTCTCTGTTAGCTTCAAGTTGGTGAGTATAAATTTATGTAGAAACCCATTTCCCCAATGAGGATGGGATTCTCTAAAAGTAGTAGTGGAGAATTGCCTGTTCATGAATAATGGGGATGTGAATAATTCTGTTCCGCTAGAAATTTATAGGAGAGAAAACAAGCGAGCAAATAAATATTTAATAGTTCTAATAGACTGATTAAAAAGGTAGAATAATGAAGTTCAAAGAGATTGGGAAATAGTAAGAATGTGGGAAAGTTAGTATACTCCAAGTTCCAGTCTGGGTTGGGAAACTGATACCATTTTACTTGTAGTTTTACCCTGTCCAAATTTTCCTTGCCTAAGGTAATGCAAGAGATGAGTTTAGAATCTAGGACCAAGACTGGTGTTTTCTTACTCAGCCTTATTCTTCTAGAAAGGTCAAGATGCCTTGTTAAATATTCTTGTGAGATGTCTATGGATATCTATGGAGAAGAGAGTGCTCTGACTCATGCTGGGAGTGGGGGAGGAGAAAGCCAAGGTCAAAACATTGATGTTGAGAGAACCTTACCAAACAGCCCACTCTACTTGGGAAAGAGTAAACTAGTTTTTTTGAATCCTTGTAACCAGTACCTGGATTGTAATTAAAACAGAAAATTAATACAACAGCTAAGCATTTGCCTTTAAGTCAGCATGGTTGAATATCAGCTAAGCATTATTATTACTAACATAACCTAAATTGGCATGATGTTCATGATTATTTTCTTTTGTTTTTGGCTTTAGAAACAAAAATTAGTCTTGAAAATGCTTTTTGAAAGGACAAGATTACAACTGAATAAATGTCACATTTCATTTCATTCCTAGCTGTCTCAGTAGAATTAAAGTTCTTTATTCCATCCACTGAAGTTCCCCCTTTCAACTTAAGTTGTCCTTTTCTATTGTCATGTTCTCATAGGGAGGTGGTCAAAGACAAATTTAGTGTATGAATCATATCAGTGGCCCAATGAAATAACTCTTTATATTTAAAGAGGGAGTCACTATTCTCAATTTAATTATAAACTTGACAATTTCAATTTGGAGATGCAACTCCATTTTACTAACTTTATTAAAGCCACCTGTTTGATTTGCTTATAACACCAGATTGACTGTTTAGCATTTTTAATGTATTTGAAAAGGGAGAATGATCATTCAATACAGGTCATTCTTGTAAAAATCTGTTAAAAAATAAAAGAATGCTTTCAGAAAGTATCAGAATAAAATAAGGTTCTCAAGAGAGGTTGAGGGTGGATCATAAAAACATAATGAATTATTTTACATATTTTTCCATTAAAAAGTGTTTAAATATTTCTTAGGTATACAGTTATCAAGTTATCAGTAGATCAATCTAGAGATGCAAATGACACCTTTCGGTAAGAGAGATTGCAAATGTATATCTTTTTAGAAATAAGTGATTTCATGCTGTCACTTGTTTTCTGCCAATATATATATAAAATGCCCTTTGACATTGCCTCACTAAACTCATTTCCAAATAGTCTGAGTACTTTAAAATATTTAAGAGTTAAAAAGAAACTTCAGGGGTAAGGGACTAAGTCCACATTTCTATTGTAAAACCACAGCAAATAATTTGATAATTTTATTTCAAAACCAGGAAAACAATTTGGTGCATCAAGATTGTACTTATACTGTCACAGATTTTAAAGATGAAAAAAGTATGTATTTCCATCTCCTAGAAGCTATAATATGGTTTGTTTATGGTTTTTGCTTTGCCTTATGGATATGTTTATTAAGATCTAGATTTTAAGATAAAAAATATTTTGTAAGAAAATTGTCTTAATCTAAATGTCTTTAAATTGTTTGGGGCTTTTCAGGATGACTGAGAATTTACCTGTTACTCCAAAAACAGTGCTATTTTGGAAGTGATATAGTACAAATGTTTTCAAACCACCATCCCCACAAAATTACTTGGAAAGCAAGATATTCTCTTAATTCCTAGTACCACTATACATTTCCAAAATACGAGTAACCTTTCTGAAAGCAGTTATTGAATAGTCAGTTTTAAAATATAAGATATTATAGCAATGTAAGTTTGAAAATAATCACATATTGAAAGTGGCATATTACTTAAAGGTAGGATTGTGTAATGGGTAGGAGTACCAGGTACATGAATCAACTACCTTGATATAAATTCAAATTGCTGGACAATTGCCAGTGGTATAACCTTGAGCAAATTTTCAAACCTTCCAATGCCTTTGTTTCCTCATCTATAAAATGGAGATAATAGTACTACTTTACCTCGCAGAAATGTGTGTTAATTACATATACATTGCCAGCACATTGGATATACACAATAGATATTAGCAATTATAGTCAGTTTTTTTTTTTTACTCTTGAAACCAAACTCCACACATGTCCATTTCAAGTATTGCTTTTATGTAGGGGATTTTAGGGTACAGATAAACACTGAGACTCACAAGAATATCACAGGCTGCCCCCAGTACCAGTTTACCCAGGAGGCTATATAGGGCAGGCAACATATCTTTCCAGGCAGCTTAAGGCTTCCTTTCAGCAGGAACTCTAGCAGCAGCCGTTGACATGCAGCTCATAGCCTTCTGTAGCTATACTTTCCTTAGGTAGAAAGAGATTGACAGCCCAGTGCAAGATGAGATCCACATCAATGGTAGTGAGTTTTCCCTGGTCTTAGGAACCTCATGCAAAGCATATATGTAATAAAGGACACGTATCCAGAATATGAGAGTTAGAGTAGTATAGGAAGAATAGAAGGCCTTCTGGAGCTCTAACATAATATAAATGAGAATCTTTTCTTTCAGTTAAAAACTTTCTTTCAATTTCCCCTTCTCTGCAACAAAGGACTGGAGAAATGTCTCTAAGTATGAGCAAGACTTTTGTCTGAAAACATTTTTAGAACTGGTTAAAATTATACCTTTCCTTAACTTAAACCACAGATTTATGTACCATAAAGCACAGAAAAAACACTACAATAAAATTTCTAAATTTCCATATCAGGCAGGACTCTAGATGGTCATGCTTTAGATTGCTTCAAACTACATTTCACAGTTGGCAAAAGGGCTAATTTAAATTGTTTTTTATCCATTTAGATATTTAAAAATAAGGCAAAAACCTACCAATCTGTGTTTTTGAGTATCTTATTATGACATTAATAAACCAATGTGTTCAGTTATTTTGAAGTCATTCCATTTTTATAGAATTCGCATAAGTCGCCAACTTAGGAAGGGTGGCTATCTTCCTATTTACTATGGTGAGAGAGCAGACATTAGTTTTTCTAGGACAATAATCTTTCATTTAGGTCAACGTTCTCTTTGAAAAGTATTTAAAATGTGTGCCATTTTCTGGAAAGGGGGTGTTTTGGCCTTGTTTATGCATGCAAATATTGCATATAACATTAGGAGGTTTGAAGAACTTAGAAGCCATTTTTGGACCCAATTGACCCCTTCCTTGATCAAGAGCTTTCATCTTAATTAGACAGGAGTTACTACATGTTAGGGAGAAAAGTTCACTCTGTGGTAAACATTTAAGTTATATTTGCCTAGAATTTTCAGTTGGTGACAGTGATTTGCAAAAGTAATAATATTTTTGGACCTGAGTTTCATATTCTTATGGCTTGCTCTACTGCGTTTATAGATTAAATTACAATTCTTATTTTGCACTGGTAAATTAGTGGGAGAAGCTCAGACAATTTTGTCTAATTAGTTTACCACAAACCCAAAGATGGTGCAATCAAAGACTCAAAATTGTCTTTGCTTTCAAACAGATTATATTGAAATTTTCCTTTGAAGGATTTATCATGAAGCTGACCTAAGAAGAGGATTTATAATTGTTTGCAGACATTAAATTATAGTAGTTGTTTATGACTAAGTAAGAAGCACTTCTTGAACCTTGGACAAAATTTTGTTTGGCTTGTTTTTGCTTTTGACTTGTGTGAGCTGTAATTTGGCTAATAGCAAAGAGTTATACATCTTAGCACTCATATCTCAGACCTCAAAGAACATCTTAGAATGTCTTAAAACCTTTCTTTATGAAATAACAGTATTCACTCAGCAATTGTCCTAATCTGCCTGGGAAACAAGTCATCATGATCTCCTACAGAGATAATTTATCCTGTGGTTTATCTGAGTCACCTAGAGGAGACATTTTTACTATAGTCATTTAGAAGTCTAAAATGAAATGATTTGCCAGAAATCAGAATAAGAGATCATAAAGGTACAAGCATGGCTCTCTGAATTGGTGAAGAAAGAAGACAAGATGATTTCTGAATTTTGAGGCATGGATTGAATTTAAACGTCGTTTATGGACTACTGCTTTATAGATACCACACATATGGGAAAAAATCAAAGGAGATGAAATAAATATAAGCCATATATATGAAAAGATTACAGAGTGAAAAGGAAGACAAGAAAATGTAAGTTTCAGGATGGAAAGGCTAAAGCCACTCTTGAAATCTTGAGTAACAACAGGTCCCTAGGTCATGCTTCCATGATAGAATTTGTGATTGCTCAGAACCCTCAGAGTAAACCAAAATTTTTCAGGATGTTTAAGGAAGGACATTGCCAAAGATCCTCAATATTATTTCTATAAATTCAGTTTCTCATGTAAGAGGATCATATGTTTCTTCCTATGGAAACCATCTTCAGAGTCTAAGTGGGTTTCAAAAGGATTTTAATGAAAATTGCTAATTATTGAAGGACAAATTTTAGCTTGAAACCCATTCATAAAGTAATATGACAACAAAGTGTATTATTCTATTCAATGTCTAGTGATCCTCAAACTTGTATACAGATTCAGAAACACTAGGTGTCCTCCAAAATGTATGTTTGCTTTATGAAATTCTGCTTAATGTTTGCAAAACCTTTGTCATCCCTGCCACATGCCTAGACGTTATATATTTCTGGTTTCAACAAGTAAAAAGACCCAAAGTTGTGTAGTTACTAAGTATTGCTGCCTTTCAAATTATGTACATTTTTGGTATTGAATTTTCAAGATTCTCAGGTTTGGCATATATTTGATCTAATTAAATATTCATTCTAGGAAGCAACCAGCTAGACCACTGCCCCAGGCACATAACCTCAGCTTACTACTTTCCTTCGTTCATTTATTCTGTATGTAAGATGAGATTCCTCAAGCTGCAAAGGCAGTGTATTCAGGCCAGGCAGCTGTTGATGGATTTTAGTAACTATACAGCCAATGTTTGAGTCTCAACCCTGACAGCACACATCACAGAGGGGTGACAGTGGAGGCACATCTTCCTGTATGAGTTGGCTGTGGATGACAATCTGCCAAGCTAAACTAATGGAAAAAGCATTAGTTGTAGAAAAATGGCTTGATTTGGCTTAGCTTTAAGGAATTTGCAAGATTCTAGGAATATGACCCATTTTCCACTGATACTGATTTTTTTGTGAACAGCCCCCAAAATATAATAATTAAAAACAGAATCATGCAGATTCTTTCAGTAATTTCCTCCATGTATCTTTATCACTAAGTGATTATGTAAGTCTTTATAGGAAACAAAGACATGATATTTAATAACAGTCCACCATTTGGCAGGCACTCTACTAGATTCTTAGCATATATTGTTTTACTTTAATAAGTACTTTTCCTATTTGGTAAATAAGATAAAAATGGTTTAATTATTTTCCCAAATTACCAACTGACAGACTTCAAATTTAAACCCAACTTTATTTTATTGTAAAAACTTCGGCTCTTTCTGCTTTAACATACTCTATGATCAATTATAAAGGCTATGTTTAAAAGTGAGACTCCTTTAGATGGAAAAGGCTTTGGGAAATATTTGTGAAAGAGGAAGATATTACGCATGCATGTGTGTACCTTCCAGTGTGTCTGATATTTATCTTAAACTACGAGTTCCCTGAGGGGAGGAACTTTCTGCTGTCCTTAATAAAATTACTTATACATAATATGGCTTATATATAACATGAGGAAGTAGAGTCGCTTACAGAAAGGGCTCCCCTAGAAATAGGGAAATCCATTACAAAGAGACCAGTGAACATTTGAACCTAAAGTTATTATATATGGATTGGAAAAGTGAAGAATTTGTAGACTCCATTTCACTGACAGCTAAGAGAAATTAATTAATATATCATCTTAGAACATAGACTGTAGCTTTATTTACACATTGCATAAATAGTTAAATGATTAAAAATAAATGGATAAATTGATGATCATCGAACATAGATAGATAAAATGTTAACTCATTTATTTCTGAAGTAAAAGGAAAGTTGGCACATTCCAGCTTCTATGAAAATAAATCCTTTTCCATTTCTGATTGCATTATTGAATAATAGCTCTTTTTTTTCCCCCTACAGTTGGACAGTGTTACTTCCCTGATCCAAGCAGCCAAAAATTTAATGAATGCTGTAGTGCAAACAGTAAAGATGTCTTACATTGCTTCAACCAAAATCATCCGAATCCAGAGTCCTGCTGGGCCCCGGCACCCAGTTGTGATGTGGAGAATGAGGGCTCCGGCAAAAAAGCCCTTGATTAAAAGAGAGAAGCCAGAAGAAGCCTACGCTGCTGTCAGACGAAGCTCAGCAAAGAAAAAAATTCACCCAGTGCAAGTCATGAGTGAATTTAGAGGAAGACAAGTCTACTGAAACTACTATTCTACTCTAATGCCTATATTACAAAATTCTGGCTAACTCTACCACTTTATTTTTACACTTGATTAATTATTTAAGCTCACTAAGGTTTGGAGTTTAATCCACAAATAACATAAAATTTGGGGGGATGAATTAATGTAGAAACTTACCCTTGGGACCATGTCATTTTCATCTCTTTATGCCCAGCACCCAATAGGTAACCAATACATGTCAGTTGAATGAATTAATTCTTCAGGCGTCATTCAGCCTTTCCCATCACAGGGACTGTGCTATATTCATTACCCAATAAACACAAGAGGCTGAAGTAAGTCTGCTTCTTCTGCAGAGTTCAGGTATACTTTTCATTTTGAATTATAACACAGACTTGGTTTTCAAATTAAACAAAAGACTATAAAATATCTTCCTATGTAATATCCATACTTTATTTACCTGATCTAACTTGGCAGCAGTATGTGAGTCCCACTATAAGAAAAAAGCTTTCAGTCTCTAGATATGCATATCTTTTATCTTCTGATTAGACGAGCAGCCATAAGAAACTAACAAGGTGTAAACAATGATGGTACTTACAAGATTTTGAAGGCTAGCCTTTGTTATTAAAAAAAGGCTTTATTAACACTGTAAAGGTTACAATGTGTTTGGATGCCATAAATGTGTCTTTGAGTGTTCCATTGTGTTCAGCAGTTCTGCACTTTGAGTTTTGGGTTTAAAAAGGCCCATCAATATATATGTGGAGGAAGTTATCATCTATTTGGAAAGTGGGGACACCTCACTATATCCCAGATACAGAGGAAGTGTAAGGTGTTCTACATGACTCTAAAAATCCTTTTGTATCAGCGGGCAAAGGTAATTGAAAGGAAAAGGCTAGTTTGAAAAACCTTTTGGAAACAAATGAAATGTAATTGTAAATTTTATCAGTGAACTGTGAAGTAGAGGTCATGGCAATGATGCTGGAGTGATTTTAATAACATTAACTTAAATAAAAGTCACAGGGATCATTTTATAACTCTAGTCACTGTGCTCAACCCTGGGTGAGTTCATAATGGACTTCATAATAGTTTCAGAGTCTAGACCATTTTTTCCCTTTCTCTTTTTCTCTTTCAAAGTGTCATTTTGCTTTGCTCTTTGGAGAAGTTAAACTTCAGTTTTGCTTTCAATTCACAGTTGTTTTCTCAAATACAATAGTGGTGATGGAGCACAGTACTTATATATAAGAAACCACTTGGCCAAAACAAACTTGGCCAAATGTGGTGGTAGCTGCACCCAGACTCCTGAGGCTCTGGCCTGAGAGGCCATGGCATAAAGAACAGAGAAAGAGCAAGGGGAGGGCACCTTCTGAGAGGTTCCTCCTATTCTCCCCATTGACCTAGAAACCATCCAAGAAGCCTTCGTACCTCACGTCTTGCTTGAGAATCCAAAATAACTACCCACATCCCTGTTGTGCCTTGACTATGTTTCATAATACCTTGTTTATTTAGCATTTTCTCAAGGCTGATTTATTTCTAGACTAGCATAGAGCTTTTGAGAAATGCTTCATATTTTTCTTTCAAGGCAGATGTTAGGCCTTTTAATCTGGCTAATAGTAAAATAACAACAATCACAGCTTGTCCTTGAGGTAATACACAGAAGTTTTCTAAGTTATTTTTTTAATTTTTAATATTTGTTGGCTTGTTACAACAGACTGAGGTAAGCATCATACATTATTTCTCATTTAAAGAAAAGGAAGTAAATGCAAGATTAAACTTCCATCTTCTGACTCTTGCTTTATTAACTTCTCTTATTCCCTATCAAGGAAAACAGTCCTTCCTCCACTTAATTTTTTGCCCAGCAGTTGGGGAAGAAGATAGAAGGGGGTGAATGATAAAAGCACATGTTTTTTTTGTCCTCCCAGGAAGGGTATACGTTAACATCCTACTCCCAAAGAATAGAGAATTAATCATAATTAAAAGGGCAACATCCCTGTTAAAGGAAAGGAAAAGCAGAAATATAAAATTTAACTTACATGTAATATCAGGTAGTGCCAGGGAGGTTGAAGAATTAACTTTAAATGTATGTAAGGGATTTTGTACAAAAAAGTTGTATATTAATCTCCAAGTATAGAAGAAAAAGCAGAACTATTGTCATTTGTTTCTACAAAATCCTTGCTTTTAATTTAGAAATCAGTGTCTATTCCTTGATTGTATATGTCTACTGGGAGGGGTGTATGAGAACACACAGAACAAAAGGACCACCTTTATGCTGTGAAGCAGAGAGCAAACGCAACTAGCCAAAACCTATGTGGCTCTTCAAATTCTTTGTCTGGATCAAAGTGCTCTCCCTCACTGACCAATAAGGAATGCTATGTAAAGTTGTGATAAATGAGTTGGCTGCAACCCTGACCTTGGTTTCTGTCCTAGACAAACCTCCTGGATTCTTGTAGGCTCCATGCCTGCTGAGCCTCCCTAGGAACCTCCACTTCCTGCAAATCCTCCTTCCAGAAGTCCTGGGATGACTCAGTTACCACCCTCAATCAATTAGACATCCCAGGGGTTTGAACTGTGAGGACACATCAATACCTAACTCAGATACTTGAATTAATTTTCAATGAATTCAGCATATTTCAAGAAGGCACCGACCTGCCAAAAGCAACCAGTAAACTATCAAGTGGAGTGTAGGAAATTATAGCCTTTGGACTCCAACAAAGTTAGGTTCTTACCCTAAATCTGCCTTGTATTCTTCATAGAACTTGAAAGTAATCATCTTATTGAGCTTTTGTTTCCTCATCTGTAAAAACTGGGGATGACAATATTTTTCTCCAAGGGTTGTTCTAAAAGAAAACGACAAAGCACGAAAATTTTCAATTTATAATTATTTCTTAATAAATCGTAGGTCACTTCCATCCTTTTCCAAGCAAATAACTTTAGGACAAAGGATATCTCGAGAGTGGGGAGGATTTCAATCCTAGAACAAATGGTATGGAAGATAGTGAAATAGAAAATATAAAAAAAGATGTATTTAATAGATCATTATAAATTATGGAGAAAATGTTAATTTTCTTTCATTGTAATGCATTATTTCCTTCTTCCAAAGGAAAGTTGCCTGGACTCTGAGCATTAACTTCCTAGGAAGTGAAGGCAATAAGCTCATCCCTAGCTTGCACTAAAGATGAGCACAACAATTATTCTTGACAGAGATCACTCTGCAAAAGAGGAGGAAATTTACAAGAGAGTTTGTAATCCAGGTGAAACTATCTAGACAACTGAGGCCAATGAGCAAGTTTGTTTTTTTAAGGAATATAAAGAGCAAGTATCTTTTGATGAAATTCTAACATTTTTATTCTATTTGTAGAAGTTGCAAGAGCACCCTTTATGACACATCCTTTTCTCAGGTTCAAGTATGAATTTATAATTTAGTTGAGAAAATTTTTTTTTTTTTAAATCACCTAACTACTGGTTGTAGACCATAGCTCCTAAAGTTACATGCTCAAGAATCACAAGAATCTTATTTAGAAAAGCTAGTGTTCATTTGACCTTACACCAGCTTTCTACAAGCTGGAATTTAGACTGCAGTATTAGATACCTAAAAGAATAGAAACAGCATGAAATTTTATAATTACTGAATAACAGCAATCACTTAAAGTAAAACTAGCTCTTTACCCTAAATAAGATATGAACAGGGACTGTTCTCCAATGTAGATAGATTTCCAGTTTAGTTTAAAGCAAGGGACTACAATTAAACACAACCTAATAAAATGTTTAACTCAGTAAATGTCCCTTAGTGAAGTCTGCTGTAGTCATCAAAGGTGTAATAAACACAAGATGCATAGATAAGAGAAAGATACCTGTCTACTGAGTAAATAACTGCAGTGGGCAGTATTAGTCAGGATTCAGTTGGATTGAAACCTACTAATATAGATGCTTATACATGAGGAAAAAATTGGCAGCACCAATAATATTTACAAAATTTTACATTATAAATCATGGATAAATGAATCTGATCAATAAGCTTGACTTTTGCAGATATATTTATATTTAAGCCCTTCTTTTTTAGGGGAATACCAGGAATTTCTTAATGAGGGTGATAGTTCAGTGGACCATTTATTTGCATTCAGAAATCACATCACAGGTACTGGTATATCCTCTGATGATACCTTTTAACCTGCTAAACAGAAACCACCTTTCTCTTCTAGTGGAAGTCATTCATTTGTACTTTATATCACCTATAAGGACAGTTTCATTCCTGATTAGCCACCAGCATCACTGTCAAAGTTTTGGCTGGAATCAGAAAGGTAACTAAAAAAATATCCAATAAATCATAATCCAGTAAAGATTCTTCCCAATTAGGAAAACTGGTAGATTTTCATCTAACATGTCAGATATGAAATATAAATCCCTCCCTTTTACTTATCACAAATGGAAATTGTTGGTTAAAATATTTGTTTCTTCCTAATGGGGTTTCTAGGCACAATTTGATGAATGATTCAGGAAAAAGCTCAAACACTAAATTTCTAAATTTGTTAATTCTCCTTTTGAGTTTGTCTTAACACATAAGTTCAATCTATGAATGTATAAAGAAATAGAATATATTCTTCATATTCATAAGCATGCCTTCTGATCTTTGCAAATCTTTAACTACCAGTATCAATATAACATGTATTAGCCCCATAAAATTCCTTCTGTAACAAAATAAGCATCCCCAGAATTACACGGAGAGTCCCATTCTTGCAGTCTGGCATTCTTGGCACACCAACATCAAAGTGGATCAGTTTCTAAGTCATAGTACAGCAGGATAATTGAAATTGCAGAATTCAAATTAAGGTCTAAGACGGCTCTTTCAAACCGCTAAAGAGTGTTCCTCAAGTTTAATAATGAGTGGCTGAAAAAAACTATAATGTGTGACAGCAGAGAAAATGTCTCCGGTGGCTTCCTATACTTCATTTTCAGAATGGACTTCTCATCTGATCTACCTCTTTGCTCAGTATCCTTCTATTAGCTACTCACAGATTCCCACCAGAATGGTGCATTCAGGCCTGCCCTTTCCAGCCAATTTTCTCAAATAATTCCCTCTTATTCCATACACCAAAAATCTCTCTTCCATCCCTGACCGATCATGTACGTATAAATTGATTCATATATTCTGTAGGGTTTTATATAATTTTTATTACCCTTCCAGCAGCATTATTCTTTAGTTCTTTCTATATTCCCAAACACTTTAATCTTTTGTGGTTTTAAATACACATTTCCATGCTGTAGGTTGTGGCTTCCATGTCTACAGATTTCTGTAGAATTGTACAATGAGATTTGGGATTTTTCTGTTGAAACTATCCATTTTCTGTGAACTCATTATAGAATCACCAGCCTGTCGATGTCATTGTAAATAATTCTCTAGGTCATGAAAACAGGCACCAGAATCTGTATTTTCTTTGGTCAGCCTACCTTTTGCCAAAATAATCTGCCTATGGCATACTTAGGAATCAAATAGCCATTTTTCTGTTTGCAATGTCAGGAATATTTTTTTGGGGGATCAGAAAATTTAGGGCATACAGTTAAAGAGATTATAACTTGCATATTATTTTAATAAGTTTTTTAATAAGTAAAGAAGGGAAATTATCAAAATTCTAAGATGTTATTGCTTTCAATACCAGGAAATAACATATTTCTATGAAAACTCTGTAGCAATTTTTGCTTCATGACCCTCTTTCCATGACATGATCATACCTTTAGTATTAGTTCTTTACATATCACCACCAAATCAACAAGCCAGGTCAAATGAAGAAAGTGCCTACATATAAAGTAGTTTAAGAGTTTTCATTTCAATCCTTTGGGTTTAATTATGAAAGAAAATGTGAATGTTATTAAAATTAGAGGTATGCAACTGAGGGTGTCCTAATCAAAAGTTGTTAACAAAACTAAGACCTCTGAAAAATACAGGGAGAAGAAAAATTGTCACTTTTAAATAAGATCTTTTTCCATTTTTAACCAGCTCATATGAACAAGGAAGACTTTTCTATTAAAGCCAAAGAAAGAATAATTTCCAACATTAGTCATTTTAAATGTGAATACTTCCCCTAACCGGAGTAGACAGGATCCATTCTTGAACAGCTCAAAAGAAAATAATACTAATTAAGAAAACCATCTCCAAATGCCTTAGCACAATCCCATCTCTAGAGAATAGGTGGTCTTTGGGGCTGAGGGCACCCCTCTATGTATGACCTAAGATGAAGATATTTCATGGCTGCATCCAGTAGTCCCCATTGGTTTGTGAGAACAAAATACTAGGATTGACTTTCCAAATGAGATTGGCAAGTAGGCAAAAAAATAAGTAAATTCAGAGAAGTGGTAAAGGGACGTGTAAGAAAGTGTTAGAAGTAGGAGGGGGAATAAGAGGGAAGTTGCAGACATGGATAACAGATACTTTTGTACCCAGAGAGAGCAAGAGGTTTTTGGTCTATGAAGATTCAGCATGCTCCTTTTTAAGAATAGTATTGCAGGAACATATCTTTGGTGGTTTGGGTGAAATCATGTTGAAGGTTGGAGGAAGAATTAAATTAACTTTGAAGATAAAATGGTGATTTGGTTTACAGGGTGAGAAACAGAGATTCAGTCATTTTCCAGCTGGTTGAATTAATTCATCTGGGTGAAAACCTCCCCAATATTAGAGTCAATCAGAAAAATCATAAATTCATATATTCAACAACTATTTATTGAGCAACTATGATGTTGTTGACACTACTCTAGGTTCTTAGAATACTCCAGGTAAAAAAATAATAATTAGCCTTGATCTCCTGAGAAGTTCTTCGTGCCAGCTCTGCATTAAATGCTATTATTTTATTTAATCCTCTCAAAAACACTATGAGACAGATATTATGAGCTCCATTCCATAGATGAGGAAAGTTAATTAGGGTAAGAATTTTGCTCAAGTTTCACTGGATTTAATAAAATTGTTGTACTTCAGAGTCTGAAATTTTGACCATAAATCTATCCAAACTTCCTGGATATTGGGATTGAATTTGTCAGTGGAAAATGATACACACATTTCAAATGCTGGCTGGCTTCCTGTTTAAATGTTTTTAAAAAATCATATTCATCCAAATCCTACATAAAACAAAACATAAAAGGCAGGTACATAAGTAATTACTTCACTCTCTCACTTCTTAACTGAATAAAGAGTAGCAGGAATATAAGGAGTAAATATTTTATCTCTGTGACCTGAAGATGACAACCCTTGCCAAATTATTACCATGGTGCGGAGAAACTTCAATGGGAATGCCTGCCTGATTTGTCTCATCTTCAGCATTAGTTGGTGAAAAACATTTGCTGGTACAATTTCTTTCCTCTTTTACTGCTAATGTGAATTTGCGTGTTTATAGTTACAGTTCTCAGGAAAATTTGTCTGCCAAGGGTTATTAAAATAAACTAAACTTTCCCTGTATTTCAAACTCATCCAAATGATAGCAAACCTATATCCTCTTCTTTAAGGAGGTCACAAGTGTGCACAGTATTTGCCTGACTACAGGTCATCTTCATCCTTCACTTCCCTTGGCTCCTCTTCTTAGATCCATCAGAAGGCCAGATTCATTCTTGGGTCCATGTTACTGAATAGACTTCCTTATCTGAGGGAGTGAAATGATGTGCTGAACATTCTTGTGACAGAGCTACAGATGCTTCCTCAAACTGGGAATGTGTTTATTTAAGGTTTTCATTCTTGAGTTCCTGGCAGTCATGATGGTACCTGTCCTCAACTATGGGAAAAGGAAGCTATCAAGAAGGAAATTCTCTGTGAAATATGCCCAGAGTTTTAATAATAATCTCTAGAAGTATCTACAATTCAGGGCATACACAAAAGCCACTTAAATGATAGTGTGTTTTCATTTCAACTGAGATATTTGCTAGTTCTAAAGTTTTCTTTCCTTGGCATTTTCAAGAAGGATACTCATTTCACCTCTGGTTATTTGGTTTTGTAGGTCTGTAGCTTGTCTTTAAACATTTTACAGCCCTTTTCAATAGTTGTGTCAGTGGTTCAAAGTCTGAAGATACCTCATTTTCCTATTCAGGCTGCCTTGCGTTATGCATTCCCAGGCCTACCCTCAGCATGTCACATCAGTTTTCTATCTTTGAAAATCATCTGAAGCTCTCTGTGATATCCATTGAGAATCTAACTTAGACTATTGGGCTTCTTTGACCTGGGCTCATTACACCAGATTTAGTCTAAAGTGTTAAAAAAGTAAAGGGACAGATATAAAATATAAATTCATGCTCAAAGTTAAACAACTTTCCTATTTCCTGAGACTTTATACATAAAATTAATTTTAAAAAGTATTATAGTGATTGTGTTCCATTTTGCAAGAACTTATACTATTATAGCTCTCTAGTTTTATGTGTTGGTATACAATGTGTCCATAGGGATATAAATATGAGAGTTTCAGACACTGTCTTGTAGAGTTGGTTATGCTTCTTATTAGTTTTGAATGTTTTTTTCTTACATGGTACAGTCCCTCCAAAGAAAATTTTCTTGGATCTAAATGACAGCATAATCATTTCTCCTCCACATCCGTGACTAACAAGTCCCTGAAAACAGAAGTAGACATATGTTATGCCCAATTTAGTACCTAATAGTTGGGGCTTAAAACAAAATTTGCTTGGGCAAGTTGGGCTATTAAATATGAATTATAGCTTCCAGTGAAATATTTCCAGATGCCCTGCTTTCCATTTTGTTTTTGTTTTTTTTTATAATTCCTTAGTGACTTTGCAAACAATAACAAAAGCACTTACTTTTGTACTTTTACAAGCAACACCTTTGACAGCTTAAACTTAGTGATATCTCTGCACTAAGATAATATGCACATCATAATTCAGGGTGAAGGCAGATTTAAGCTAAGATAGTCTGGGATGAAGTAAATTTAAGCAATCGATAATAGTTACGGTTATTGCAACATTATCTTGAGAACTTAAGGTTTGTGGCATTTGAGGTGTTTCACACCATCTGGCTTGTACATCTTACCCAGCCATGCAGAAGGCAGAGTGGAGCTGAGTGAATCACTTATTACAGTCATGGCTAATTCAAAGTGGTTTTATAATTTGGCTATAGATATGTTTCAGCAAAAGCACTTGTGGATTTTTCCTGGTCCATACCCTAAAAACCAAGTTCAACAATCAATAAAAATGAATTATTTATCCAGCAATAGAAATAACTCTTTAATACCTCCATGACAGTGAGGTAGAAGCCCTATAAATATCCCATCTTTGAGATTCTGCATGCCTTTTGTACTTAACTGAATTGATGAATATCATTATGCCTTCAACTGAATTACTTTAGCATGTAACACTGGGTTTCTTTTGTTGTTATATAGAATTATTTGAAACAGTACTTTATTTTCACTTCATTTTACATCACTCTGTATTGCATTTAAGAATTTGCTCAACTGATAGTTAAAACATGTATTTTAAAGCAATAAAAGTATAAGGATTGGTGTTGCATATAGTGTTTATGATATGTGGTATGTGTCTTGGGTGGGGTAAAAAAAAAAAGAGGTTTAAGTGAGTTGCTGACCATGTGTTCAGCGTGGTTGTCTAACTATGTGTTTTTATGTGTAACCTTTTATTACCACTCTCCTTCACTTATACATATTACAATTCAGGAGGGTACTTTTACAAACAACTTATGAATACAAGTAACAAGGAATATATCTTAGTGTAAGTGAGCATTTAATTTTGTTCAGTGTGGACATTGGGCTTTTGACTTTAATAGTCATTGTCTTTGTAGTTCTAGAATTGTTCTTTAGATTATACCTTTCTGAAAATGACTAATACTATTTTTGAGGTTATCCAAGTATACCTCCGTAATGAACACGGACTGCCATTGGTTCTAGCAGTATTCCTGCATCTGAATATTGGTGTATTCTGAACATCTGATTTGCCCTCCTCATCTCTAGGCTGATAACTCTCCTGCAGTGGGAGTTCCATGGAAACAGGGTCTGGATCCCCTTCCAGGTCACATGCTGTTGTGCTCTGAAACATCATTTTCTCTCTTCAGTGCCCATACTGCTTCAGACAGCTTATTGCTAAGTCTCAGTCTATTTCTGCACTTTCTCAAAAGGCAGTGTGTAAGTATAGAGTCTATCACTTAATTTCTATGAAAGACTGTGCTTCCCATCATTCATTTCTTCCAGATGCTGGCTGCCTCTGTGATAATGAAAATGCCAGCACGGGGTTGCCTCTATGTGTCAGTCTCTCCTGGGCCCCAGGAGTCCATATTCTAGCAGGAGCATTCTCTCTGCCTTGATCAATTCGTCATGCTCACTCTGGGGGTGGAAGTGGAATTAAAAGCACTCTTGGCAAGAAGAGTCTGTTTCTGCCTGAAGGCTGAGCCAAAGCCCTGACATTTCCTGGGCAACACCATTAAACATTCCATCAAGGAGCAGTAACTCAGAGATGTGACTACTGTATGTCCGATATCCTGGGGCTTGAAAGGGAAACGTTGCCCCCCTTGGTTGTCTTGTAACTGGCTAGCTAGCCTGTCTGAATCTCCTATATTTGTAAAGGAGGAGACATTCCCTTAGAATATAGGGACAAAGAAAGGAGTTCTCATGAAGGCAACTGGAGGTTTCAAAACCAAGGAAACTGGCAAGGGGAGGAGTTTGGATTGAGTAGATCACACTCAGGTTTATACCAAATTGCCCTTTTTCCCTGAAGGTCATTGACAGAGCCTCAAGGCTTGGATCTGCTACTCTTGGCTCCACAGGGAGCCAGAATCCCCATCTTTCTACCTCCCCTGGTTTCTCACTACTCCTTCTAGTGGTGACAAAACATTAATTGTGCAGACAAAGTCTGTATGTCCCTCTTTCTAGCAGTGAAAAAGAGAATTTTCTAGCAGTGGGTGGAACATCGTTCAGGCGAAACCCCAAAAGACAGTCCCCCTGAATATGGTCCTTAATGCATCTTTGATAGTATTCCCTCTGTGGGCATTGATTCAAAGCAGCTGTGGGCAGAGACCTAAGAGAGAGGTCCTCTGTTTTTCTTTGTTTCTTTTCATTCTGCTTCAGAGGAAATATCTGGACATATCCAGAAATCTACAGCTGTGTTCTGGAATGTCCCCATCCCTCAATTAAATACTCATCGCATCTTCCACTTACTGGGCTAATTCATTATGTGGCAGTCACTCTGAGGCTTATTGCTCTGAGGGCTAAATTTGGAAGACCCTGATGCTATACCAGGCCTGGATGCCTGAGTGATGTTGGAGCTCCTTAGCTCCAAGATACTCTAAAATCTTTGGGGTTGTTAGCATATCATGGTCACCTTTGTGTTTCAACAATAAGCCCAATGACTACCATATAGAAGGAGTTCAAGTGATATTTTTGGAAGGAATGATTAAATTCAAGAATGAGTTTGTTTTAAATGAATGAATGCAGAGCTTCACAGCTTTGCAATTTGGGCTTTCTCTGAAATATCTAAGCTGAAATTTTGAGAGTGTTGGCAATTTTTAAGCTTTCAGAGATTATAAGTAGGGCTAGGGCAAGGATTTGAAAATTTCTTGATCCTCCCTGCCACTCTTCTCAATCCATCATCAATGCCTTAGATAAGTGAAAGTCACTGATGAAAAAAATCCAAGGGGTATTTTTCCCTCATTAGTTTATTCAATACTCAAAAATATTTCTTGAGGTGATATTATAGATAAAGATTTTATGGGTGATAGAAAGAAGCATGAACATTTTGTAAACAAGACTTGGGCACTTCAGGTTAGTTAAAACAAATAGCAGAGCAGGAGAAATAAAAATGATGCTCCTGAGAATCCCAATCAGGATGTAAGAAAACAATGCAAGTTTCAGCATTCAAGGGGGGTTCTGCAGCGCCTGTGATAGAAGGGCAGTTGTGGTTTAGCAGGCTGGGGAAAGATGACAGGGTAGAAAGACATGCACCAAGGTACAGAGTAGAAATGAACATGTCACATGCAAGGGTTATCTGGCTGGAGTGAAGGATGCTGAATGGAGACTAAGGGACCAGAGTTCGGACGAGAGTGGGTCAGATCACAGAGCGTCTTAATGTCAGGCTGGGCTTTTAAAGCTTTAATTTGTAGATGACAGACAATATGGGTATGGCAGTTTGATATTATTTATGAATTCCAAAAAGAGATATAGATTATATTTGTAAACTGCTCTGTTCATCTGGGTGTGATAACGCTCTGATTGTATTAGATTCAGCTGAGATGACTGATTAAATTATGTTAAGATTAGGGCTTTGATTCAACCATGTTATTAGAGTGGGACTCAGCATTGAGACCCAGCCCCTTTGGTGGACTGATAAAACAGACTCTCACACAGGAGGAGACACACAGAGAAGAACACAGAGGAAGAGAGAGGGCTCAATAGATATGGCAGAGGCCCCAGAAAGAGAGATGCGCCTGATAGTCTACAGCTGACCTTATGAAGAGACCAGAGCTGCTGAACTCAGAAAGAAACAAGCCCCAGGATGAGGGCCATGCCTTATGCCAGCCTACAGCTGAGACCTGAAGAAGCTGGGCCCACGAAGATTTGAGGAAGAAGAAGACTGAACCTTCACAGATGTCACCCACCATCTTGCTTCAATATGTGACAACAGAGTTTGATAAAAAAGTAACCTGGAGTTGGATTCTTTAGGGCCATGTGACTGTAAGCTTTTACCCCAAATAAATACCCTTTATAGAAGCCAACAGATTTCTGGTACTTTGGGTGAGCACCCCTTTGGCTGACTAATTCAGTGGGTGTCTCCTAGTGTGGTAGATTGAATTATATGCCCTAGAAAAATGTGTTCTTAATCGTAATCCGTTTCTGTGGGTGTGAACTCATTTTAAATAGAACCTTTTGAAAATGTTATTTTTAGTCAAGGTGTAGCCAACTGAATTAGAATGGGTCTTAATCCTATTACTGGGAGCCTTATAGAGAAGGACACAGAGAGAAAGCCATAGGAAGAAGCCGGAAGTCAAAAGAACCTAGAAGAGGAAGGAGAAGACATCACCATGTACATTGCCCTATGAGAGGAAAAGCCAAGGACTCACAGCTCGCTGGCAGCCACACTCACTGCCATTGGGGAGTAAGCATTACCTAGCTGATGCCTCAATTTTGGACTTCTCCTAGACTTAAAACAATGAAGCACAAATTCCCATTTTTAAGCCAACTTATTGTATGTTATTTGTTTTAGCAGTCAGGAAACTAAGACACCTAGCAAGCAAGTTCTGTGATAGAAGCAGACTTATAAAATTACTAATTTGGCCATTAAATGGATAATGAATGAGGGATTCAGTGTGAGAGGATGAATTAAGAGAAATCAGCTATAATAATCCTGTTATGAGATAAACAAATGCTTGGGTGAAATTATAAGGATAGGATAAAAATAAATATTGTCAAAACAAACTAGCAAGTGCCCAGCATCATGTTAAACATATTATTTACATTATTTCATTGATTCTTCACTCATTAATGATTGGCCCAATGATTATTTTATCCTTGCGCCCATTTTATAGTTAAGGAAAGGCCCATTCAAGTAACATGACCCTACTGCTGAGTAGCAGATCTGGAAATCTGAATTTATTGTCTGTGTGCCTTGTCATAACCTATCCTTTAGAGTAAAATCATTTTATCTTTTTATCACAATTAATGCAACAATAGTTTGTTCTTATGGAAGATTTTTTATTCAAAGATTAGAACATTTTGTTTCATCGGTGGATGACCAGATAGGAACAGGCCCACATTTGTTAGTATAAATGTCAGTCTATTTTACTAATCTGATCAGTCTGATTTTATTGACCCTACTGCCAGTCTGAACTATATGTTAGCTTATTAGGTAAAGGAAACAGGTTCTTTCTTCCCCCAAGATAGTTGGTTCAATTTTTAAAGGTTCTGAAGAATGAAACAGAGTACCATAACATTTACCCTACATTTTGGTCAGAAAGAAGGCATGTGAAAATAAGGGATACCCACAATACTTGGTGTTTCTATAACTTTTCCACTAAGGCACACAGGACCACAAAGTTAAGTAAGGAGCTCAGACAACATGAGACAGGGTAAACGAACAGTGATCACACATGTTAGGTTTTATCTAAAACTTTGGATACATTTTGCCTTCTATTATTTAATATGTATTTGTTTATTTTACTATATTATAGCTTATTTTTCTTTATAGGCACTTTCACATTTTCTTGACAAATAATGATAGTCAAGTGGGTACCCCATTTTATCTTTTTTTTGTCTTTATTTTTTTAATGTTACATTAAAAAATATGAGGTTCCCATATACCCTCACACCTCCCCCCATAACAACAACCTCCTCCATCATCATCAGACATTCATTGCACTTGGTGAATACATCTCTGAGCACCGCTGCACCTCATGGTCAATGGTCCATACCAGAGCCCACACTCTTCCACAGTCCACCCAGTGGGCCATGGGAGGACATACAAAGTCCGGTAACTGTCCCTGCAGCACCACCCAGGACAACTCCAACCCCCGAAAATGCCCCCACATTACATCTCTTCCTCCCACTCCCTACCCCCAGCAGCCACTATGGCCACTTTCTCCACACCAAGGCAACATTTTCTTTGATTACCAATCACAATAGTTCATGAATAGAATATCAGTAAGTCCACTCTAATCCATACTCTATTCCTCCATCCTGTGGACCATGGAATGGTTGTGTCCACTCCACCTCTATATTAAGAAGGGGCTTAGATTCCACATGGATGCTGGATGCAATTCTCCTGCTTTCAGTTGTAGGCACTCTTGGCTCCCTGGTGTGATGGTTGACCTTCTTTACCTCCATGTTAGCTGAGTGGGGTAAGTCCAATAAACCAGAGTGTAGGAGTTGCTGCCTCTGAGCTCTGTTGGGGCAGCTAAATTAGATTTGAGACATGCAAAAATAACCCAGATTGTGTGACTCTTACTGAGTGGCAAGATGGTACTATAACCAAGAACATGGGCTCTGGCACCATCCTCCTGGCGTTTGTAACCTTGTTCTGCTACTATCAGTACCAACCTTATTGGTCAAGTTTTAAAGCTCTCATTACCTGGAAATTCTCATTTATAAAGCAGAGATTAACAAAGTAACTATCTTAGAATCAATACCCTCAGATTCAATGGAATATGATAGAACCTACCACAGTGGGTTCTTCTGGGTATTGAATCAATTAATATATGTAAAGTACTTCTGGGACAAAGGAAACACAATATAAATTTTAGCCATTATTATTACATATGCAATTTATAAGCTTCAATACTAAAACAAACAAAGGAAACTATATAGGAAGTTCTTTTATAAGGGGACAAAGAGAAAGAAATTTTCAAAGGAGGAGACCACAGAAATGCCAGGAAATAGTAAAAGGTAGCCAACATTTTAATTCAGTTAAATATTTGCTGAGCACACTTTGGTTAGATATTCTATCAGATAGTAAGAATACAGTCATCAGTAAAGCAATCTTTCTAGAGGACTTAGAGACTAGCAGAAAATATAGGAACAAATTTAACAATGCTCCCAAAGTACACATCTGTACCTATGGCAATTGCCACAAAGGATTAGCACACAGGTGGTGTTGACCAAAAATGAGAGGATTTGGCCTATGCAGGAAGTCTGGAAAAGCTCGTTTGAGGAAGTGAGACTCAAGCTGAAATCAGAATGAGTAGGTGTTCACCAGGTGAAGAGCAATGGAAAGGGCATTGTAAGCAGAGTGAGCAGCATATGCAAAACTCCTGGGGGAAGAGGGGAAAGGGCAGCACAGAGTTCTAAAAGCAGGTAGTGGAGGGTGTCAAGCCAGCCTGAAGGAGAAAAGTACAGATGAAGTCAGAGCAGTCACCAGGTACCAGTTGGCCACATGGGGAAGACAAGGAAATGCAAAGATAAATCTTGCCTTTGTAATTCCGCAAAGAGCAAGCAAGTCAAGAGGCAGGCCTCACTGCTGTCTCTTCAAGGAAACTCAGTGACTGCTCCATGGAATATTTCTTTCACCCAGGCCTCCCCCTTCTGCCAGCCTGACATATTATTCTCATGGGAGGGAAAGAACGACTTTAAGAGGCATTTTTACAAACCGAAAAATTACATGGACTTCTATTTTTGTCGTTCGTTTTGTGAAATTTGCTAGGAAGAAAGAATAAATTATATATATTCTTTTATATATATATATATATATATATGCATTTCAGACTAAAAAGGAACAATTTCTTGGCTATAACTTGTCTATGTGAGCTGGCTCCTCACAGCCTCTGCTTTGTACCCCTATCTCTGGCACAGGGAGGATCATCACATATATTAAAATCTCCTCTGCTCCCTGCACAATGCTGTTCTTTCTCTCATGGGCAGGCTAGACACACAACTTCAGGTTCCTTTGTGAAAAGGGGAATTCAAGGCAGAACTGTTGATCCTTTGGAAGAAGTTATCTAGGGTGATCCAAAAGGGAATAGTTCCTTTGTCCTTTATTATAAGGTGTTTTAGGGAAAAATACTAGAGGCAGATTAAGATGGAGGAATATAAAGAGAAAATATTGTAGGGAAATAATGATATTTTAAAATGTCTCCATTGATTATAACTGAAAAGACATCAAATAGCTCAGAGATATAGACTGGCCTTTATGCGAGTGGGCAGGAAGGCAGATTTGCCTGGTGCTTTCTCCACAAAGACTGGCAGGGCTTGATGGACTGGCAGTTCTAATCCTTCAACAGGGATTCCAAAAGTCTTTGCTGCCAACATCCGTTTGTTGGCATATAGCCAAATACTATATCATCAAAGCACCACCAAAATGGTGTCTGTACCAAGAGATCCAGGTCATATTTGCTGAGAACCTGCGAGATAAAATTATTTTGGTGGTCTTGAGTAGTTGTTGTCTTCCTCTTCTGACTCCTACCTGGTTAATTACTCACTTTATCATATTTACATAAAAGAAACACAATAGCAAATAATGCCTTCGTCGTCATCATCATCATTATCCTCACATCTAGTATTTACTCAGTAGTTAATACCATGCCAGGTGTTGGATAAGCTGATTAACATATCCTATTTCTCACAAAGATCCCAACAAGAGCTCATCTTAGTCACACTAGATAGATGAAAAAATTGGGGCTGAGATTACAAACTTAATCTTATAATATTACTGATAACATAATAAGCAATAGGACTCTGAAGTGCTGAAGTAACCTTGCATAAAGTTGTATTTGTGGCTTTCTAATAGACGTGTTTCTTAACACATCTTTGTGAACCTCAATGGTAGTGTTGGATATAGAATAACTGCAGGTGACAATAACACTTAATTTCCAATGCTTTGTTTCTTATATTGCCCATATTTGCTGGGATTGGTTAGATGATTCTGAAAATCTTACTGCTTTATAACACCTGGAGTAAAGGCAGACATTCTAAGTGTTCACCGAGTGTTAACTGAGCAAATGACCAAATGGATTAAATTAAGTTCCAGCTGTACTGATGTAGCTGCAGGGTCTGTATATAAATGACACTTTTAAATAATTGGTGCAATTGAGAATGAAATGGCCAATTCTAGAGATATGTTTTTCCTAATATATCAAGACATAAGAAGAAAACAGACTCCTGGTTTACTATTAGATCTTCTAATATCAGATTCTCTAATTCTTCTCAGATGTGCTGAAAGATGTGATGAAAAGGGATGGAAGCATAAGAACTGTAGAAGTACTTCTATTTATCAGAACATGCTTAATTTGTATATATAACTTTATAATGAGAAAAACCAATGGCTTTTAGTAATGAGGAATATGGTGATTGTTGAGGCCTTGGTAATTGCACATTTCTCCAAACACTTTGATTTCATAACTCTGTGATTTTCTCAATCCCAGATCCATTATTTTCTAAGTGCAATGGGTCTGTTAGAGACTTAGTAAAAACTAACGACTAACTGAAAAAATACTAACGCGCCCTCATAGCTTCCAAAAAGATTATACGGTTTTATTCTATTGAATCAAAATTACAATGGCTCATAGTCTCTATCACAGATATCAAAGTGGAATTTCTTCCTTACTACGGGCTTGAGAGGTTCATATGAAAGGGTGTTTGTGAAAGCACTTTGGAAATAGAAAATTGTGGTCCTGGTTTATAATAATCTGATGAGAAAACCCTGAAAATCTGCAAGAGAGAGCATCACAGTTCAGACTTTCCTTTCAGTCCTAGCAATTTCCATGAATAACAGATAAAATGTGGAGCTGCTTGACATCAAGCCAGGAGGTCTTCATTTTGGGCTTCCAATCTTCTCTACATTGCCCCAGGGGCAGGAGGATGGGCAGAAGATAGAAAACTATAGATGTAGTCTGCAACCTAGAAGCCATCCACCTTCATTTTATGTTTTACTTTGGCTGTGTTTAAAATAATTTGAACTAGAATGCCTTTAGGCAGGTCAAGCAATCAGCCCCTGTGACTTTTTATTGCCTCACCCAGGGCTGATGCACAATTACCAAGTTGTTTGAGTTTGGGTACTTGACATAGACCCCTTGTGACTCCTAAAGCACTTTTTTTTTTTTTTTTTATTTGATTACCTTTAGAGAATCTGCTTTCTATTTTTCCTTCCTGAAGGAATTCAAAGGAAAGAAGTTGAGACTTCCTGGAAATTTAGATCTATTTGGAAAAAAAAATGATGGCGACACAAAGGAAAGTGCAGGGAGGTTATACTGAAGAACTGACTCGCTCAGTAAGATTGTTTAATGATTAGTCTGTCCTCAGCACCATGGTTGAGAGAAAACCAGAACCAGCCAGAGGGCATGGTGGTGCGAACCAGCCAAGTTCCAGAGGAGTCTGTCCCCTATCAATAGCAAAACTTTGCTCTATTTTTTTTTATGCCTTTACTGTTTCTTTCACAGTCATCCCCTCCTAAGAAATCAGGATTTTAGAAGCCTAACATGGGGATCTTTGTGTTGACTTTCCTCATTGTTATTCACCCTAGGAACTTTTTGGGAGTAAATGGCTAGGTAATGTTTGCTGAGCAGCTACCATATGCTAGACAGCATGACAGGCTCTTTCCATGGATTACCTTATATGATCTTCATAGTAATATCATTATCTCCAATTTACTGATGTTCTTAGGCTAACTTGACTAACATCACAGAGCTAGTAAGTGTCAGGGCAATGGTTTAAATTCAATTATTAGGTTCCAAAGACCATGCTAAAAAGCAGACCAGGGACCTGAGGTGGTGCAAGAAATTGAGCACTTCCCTCCCACTCCAGATGGTATCAGGATCAGTTCCTAGTGCCTCCAAAAGAGAAGACAAGCAGACACAGAAGAACGCACAGAAAGCAGCCAGCGAGGAGAAAACAACTGGGGAAGAGGGCGTGACAAATAAAAAATCCTACTCTAAACTCACTTCTGCTAGGATCCCCTCTCTGACCCACTTTTCTTAAACCCACCTTTTCTTTTACTTTGTTCAATTACATTAGTGTCCATAACACTCTATTTTTTACATGAAGAATCCTAGCTTTGAAAAGTATGCTACTTTAATAAGTACTCATTAATTATATACATATCATATATTCATAGATTAAATGTATCCATTTAATTATGTTTGTATGAAAGACATAGAGACTACTTTTACTTATTTTGTATCCCCATCACATTACCTCAGAAAATTCCCTGCCCAAGTTTAGACATTTTGATGCTTGTTATTTATTTATTTGTCCATGCATTCAATAAATATGTATATATTTGCGAGGAGGGTCAAATATATGGGTTATGGGTATTGAACATATGATAAACTCTGGTGTTAAAGTGACATAGTAAATTATAAGCTTACTAAAACTTTTTCTCCTTCCCTGTGAGAGCTTATACACCCCCATATTGTTGACTCAGAAGTGGCCTTTTGATTTGCTTTGGCTATGAAATGTGAGCATTAATGACATGTATCATTTCCAGGCTAAAATGATGAGGGAGAAGGCAAAA
Source organism: Dasypus novemcinctus (assembly GCF_030445035.2). NCBI lineage: Eukaryota > Metazoa > Chordata > Mammalia > Cingulata > Dasypodidae > Dasypus > Dasypus novemcinctus. The sequence goes on along the minus strand of NC_080678.1, from coordinate 74,817,228 downwards.
ATTAAAGAATGGAAAGGGTAGTAAATTTTATAGAGAAATTTGAAAATGGAAAAATATGCCATCTAAAAATACTCATTAGTTCATATGAAAGTCATGCTAATGACAAATAATGACAAACAATTATATATAAGCTGTGAACATGCCAATAGACTTTCACATTGTTTTATAATAAAAGTGAGTTGTACACAAATCTGTTTGAAAAGGACAGTAGTTTTCTTTATCACTGTTCAAGTAAGCTTGGTTTTATAAAGTTATTTAAAAATGATTTTTTTTCCCTAGCACAATCATATTCTGCCTTGACAGATATTGAGATTTTTAAAGTATTTGGAAAACTACGTAGTTTTATTTGGGGGAGGGTAATTTATTTATTTATTTTGGAGAGGGGTAGCTGTAGTACTGACAAGAAGCACAAACATTCCTATAGATAGAGGGATTGAAGTTCTTAGTTCTCTGACCCCTAATGAATTATGTGACAAATTCTGACCCTTACCACTGAAAGCAGAAAATAGAAGAGAATGTGTCAGTAGGTCCAGGAGATATTCCAATATGAATTCTAATGGAAGGAAAAGGCAAAACAGTCTGTACTCAATTTATTTTAAGAATAAAGCCTTGTTCAACTATCACCTTGAACAGGGTTTAAATAGGGAAAACAGTAGCCCAGATATGAGAAGTCATAATCTCTTTCAGGAATTATGCTTTTCTTTTTTCTTTTTCTGATTAACATAGCTCAGTTTCCAAATACATAAAATATGGAAAAAATAATGAAGAAAATGACTCCATAACCATGGCATAACTTTTGATGACATGTTGGTCTATATTCATGAAATGTTTTAGTTATTTCCTTTCTTCCTTCCCTCTCCATTCCTCAAAGAAGAAAGGCTAGATATAATCTTTTATAATCATTTTTTCTTTAACAAAATATCATGGACAATTTTCCATGTATGAAAATATAGATTTACAATATTAATTTATATAACTTCATAGTATTCCATTATTTTTGGTACCATTATTTATTTAACCTATGACCTACAGATTGAATTGCCCTAGGATTTTGGAAAGGAATACATTACTTTAAATTGCAAAGAACCAGATGTGTTCAGCCTCTATGTTTCAAAGTTGATGGAGCATAGTCTGATCATGGCTCTCCTTTCTACATGGCATTTGGGAAGACACGAAGATAGAGTAACAAATAAAACACCAACAAAAGATCCTGCTGTCATGTCACCTATTCCACCAGGGAGAGACAGACAAGAGGAAATTGACCCAATATGTTCTTTCATTTGTTTATCCATTTATTCTTTCATTCAGTGAATGTTTATTGAGTATCTGCCATTTGTCATATACTTTTCAAGGTTCCAGGAATACAGCATTCACAAAGAAGCAAATGTAGATAGAAAATGTTGAGCCTTCAGTTCTCTACCTTTAGAAGCTGTGGAGATGAGCAGAAACCAGACAGTATGGTAATGGCCAGTAAGCGACAGAGAAAACAGGAGATCCCGGTGTCCTGAAATCCAAATGAAGAATGGGTCCCAAAGAGGGAGAAATGATCAATCTTGAATTCCTCTGAAACATTAAAAAAGATGATACCACCTGAGGGAAGGTCCTGTGGCTGAACAGGTAAAATGCTGCAAATCATTGATTTGGCCATTGGATGTCATCAGTGTTCTATGGAGCACCTGCTGAGTGAGTTCTGTGCAAGGGAACATTATGAGTTAAAAGCAGCAATTTGTTTAGTGTTTTAATGGCATAGGGACATGCCTCACAGTGAAATGGTGTGGAAATAGTAAGAAAATTCATTTTTATTAGAAAGTATTTTAAATACTAGGGAATAATGTTAAAAAAAAAACCACTAAAAACTACATAGTCCAAGACTAAAAGTGTGACCCAGTTATGCAATTCAGCTAGTTGCTAATGTAATGGTTCAAATAATCAAATGATATAACCAGAGTTTTCCTTATTTTCTTTTTCATTGTTTAATTGATCTGGCTATACTTTCTGCCACTTCTAGGACTGTGACTCTTAATATTGGACATTTTGGGAAATTCAGGTACATCCAAAATATTATTTTTTTCAGTTTGTTTTTCAATGTATATAAATAGTATGCTAGAGAAGAAGGTAAATGTGAAAATCAAGGAATGATGGGATACTGTTATTCAAATAATTTTAATCACACCATGGAGATCTTTTGAGTTATCAGAGATTGTTACTATTTTTCAGAAATTGATGTTGTTTAATAATAATTATACAAATGATGCATTGATACAGTCTCAGTTTAAAATCAAACAATATTGAAGTATTTGAACTACAAAGCGAAAGTTCCCTTTTATCTGACCCAACCACCCTCTTCTGCTCCAACTCAGACATCCCACATCCTTTTCCTCTCTTTAGAGAAGACCACAGGTAAAGTCTATGTATTCCAAAATTCCTTTTGGTATTTCCCCCTATATAGTTATATATGTGTCTATACAGTTTTTAAAGGTATTACTCAAGGCATTTGAAGGTAGGTAAAAATACTTGCTTGAAATGGAATTACAGATATCTCAGGGATGCAGGTTTGTGTTGGTGGAAGAATGAGTAGGAAAATAATTTTAAGTCTATCCTTAATATTATGTCTTGGCTACACAGAACTGCAAATCAGATTTAGAGTATTATTAGACTTTATTCTATATAATCACTCACAAGTCAAGCCTTCAAGTCTCTCAGGGTCTTTATAGGTACTAGGGAGATATATAAATACAGGAGATTCAAAATTGCATTGACCTTTGATTGGCCAGGAAGAGTTTGCTTTGTCTTCATTAGGGAGTGCTAGCACATTAGCAGGGTAATGAATTTTTATTTCTTCTCCTCACTTCCATTGTTGCCAGTATGTGTTTTTTTTTTTAAATTATATTATACTTTTGTAGAGCTAACCGGTTTTAATGAGGACTGTCTGATCTGTGTTTGTTCAGTAAATAAACTATTGGATTACACACAGAAGGGCAACAGGGGCAGAAGTTAAACAATCTTGCTCAGTCTTGGACAGTTTCCATTGCAAGAGATTAACAATATAACATGGTATTTCGGATAGGCAAAAATAATATGATTTATGAGAAAAATAATAAAATTTTCTGAGTTTATATGTTCTGAAAGGAAACATTAATAAAAAATAGCATTTTTAAATTATTTTCTCTATCATTGAGGCATGAATAGATATATTAAGATATACATTTACCTTTGGCATATTTATGTATATTTATTATCATATATTAATTGGTATACATAAATTGTACATTTAGAACATTTAACTTTGTTCATAGGTTGTTACTATGGTACATTTATTTCTGCATTTATCATACAAAAAAAAAAAAGACAAAGGATAAAAAGGAAAGCCTAAGAGGAAAGAGGAAAGAGAAAAGAGGAAAGGAATTGAGTTTATTCATTTTTGAGAGAAGCATCTTGGAGGGCAAAGTAATGATGTTTTTAACACAAGTGGAGACTTCTAAAGAGAGAGCAGTGCTCTCACGGGTGTGGTTTGCTCTTTGACAACCCCTGCTGGCCAGGAGGGCACTTAAAGGAGTAAAGTACTTATTTTATAATTAACTAAGGGCATGGGATCCACTCGGAAATTCTTGCTTAGAGACCTGCAATGAAATTTCTCCACTGTCAGCACTGATAATAGAATAAGAGGAAACATTTTCACTGCAATATGAAGAATTCTGGTTATAGACCATGGTTTAAAAGTGTATCTGAGTAAAAAGGAGAAAGTTGTTTCTGGAGAAATTGTAAAAAGACATAAAAAAGTGAATGACTGCACCAATCTAGTTTGGTAGTTAAAAATGTACTTTTTCTCAAAGTCACACCACACCACACTTGATACACTTGATACTAATATTATCTTAAATAGCTAAACATGGGGGACTAATTAATTATGGGTCAAGTATATGGACTGAGAACTAAGATCTACTGAGAGTCTTCTAAGTGACTGTTCAATTGTGATACCTTTCAATAAGTCCTACCCTGACATAGTTTGTCCACCTTCCAGGACCTCACACATGACTTCTGCTGTGGACTTCCGGGCACCATATACCTGAACTGCAAGTAAGAGACACATTTCTCAGGGACTACTGGTAGAATCAGTTGGGCTAGTTTTCTGGAATCTAGGGGTTGTCTCAATACAGAAGACAAATGAATCCAACCACGGTAATGTGAATATGGCTATTCCCATTTCAGAGATGAGAAAGCTGATATCTAGAAAATGGACTGGGGGTAATTTGCTACCGAAATTTTTCAAGATAGGTCAAAATAAAATGGTACTTTGTAATAGCCACAGAAAAATGTTCAGTGGAACTGCAATAAACTTTTCATTTTCTCATTTAGTGGCTCAAAGATCTTATCCTATGTTTTGCCGACTATCATTGTCTTACCATTATAATAATACTTATTATAATAATAATGACCAAGTAGATATTATCCTATCCAGTCAGTAATATGGGTTTGGAAAGTGAGAGAAGCTCCCCACTTCATTCTTCCTCCCTTGTTTCTAATCATTTTCACTGAAGACAGAGTTTTAAGCTGAAAAGCCAAATTGTGAATACCTTGGGAATGAACATGCCAACTTTATTCTTGAGGTTTCTTTTCAGACCAACTGCTTTGTTGCTTAATGTTTTAATAAGGCATTAACAGACGTATTTTCTGAAAATAATTTCTTATCTATAATCAGTTGCTTCCATTGAAAAATATTACAATTTTTTATACTTTTACCCTGTTGGAACAGATGGCAAACCAACTGTCAACACTTTTTTAAGACATAGAAAGGAAGGCAGTAAGAAGAATAGAGGATGTTTTTTCTTCTTCCGAGTCTTAATTATATTTTAATGTTAAAAATACAGTAATGTAAGATACTGTCTTATACTACAAAATAATAAGTAGGCACTATCCAAAAGAATTGAAGATTAACTCGTTAACCATTTGAAAAGTCTAGTTTAACTAATCAGTGATATTTGTAGTCCTCTCCTATCCCTCTTCATCTAACCAAATATTAACTAAAAAGCCTTTTCACCCCAAAAGGATAAACTTAACCACAACTTTTCAAGATGAGATTTCTCATCATTTCCCCTACAGTTAAGTCTGTCCCACTATTTTTCCCCAAATGGTCTTTGGATATTCCACAGAAGAATTTTCATTTTCAAGTGAGTCCCAGTGATATTGTACTCCCTAAACCACTGAGAGACTAGTCTTATAAATGTGAACTTTTCAATTTGGGTTCCTCAAAGACCTAAAATTTACTAGAAGATTCTTAAGACTGCAGCAGGGGACAAAAAGGTGACTAAGAAGCAGGGGCTGTAGAGTGTTTGACTTCAGTGAGAGGTATCCATTTCTATGTTTTACAAATTCAAACATAGATTGTGGAAACTCAATGGTTGTATCCTGTTTAACTTTTTGCTATTGCTGTTATCACACAGTTTTTCTTATCATTTCCCATAGAGCACATGTAATTTTAATAGTAAGCAATGTGTCTCTTTGGATGAGGTTATAAGGAGGAGCCTATAGTTTTTGCTCATGTGGGGAAAAAAAGAAAGGAGCAGCAATATTTCCCTAGGGCTTAGGGTGTTATTTAAAGGAGCAATAAAAATGGAAGACTCCTTGAGGAAGAGAGAATTCAAAACCAGAATAAATCATCTGAGACAGCTTTTCAGCATTCATGCCCTAGAATTTTTCCCCAGAAAAGACCAGAATGAAAAAGTATTGGAAAAAGGTATATATTATATACCACTTAAAAAAGGGGCAGCTCCTAGGGATTATAAATTGGGGTGTAGGGAGTAAAGAAATGTATTTTCATTTATAAAGCCTATTCAATATAATGCTAAATTTCCTAATTGTGGTCTCAAAGAAAAGAAGAGCTATGTGGATTTTTAGAAGGAAGAGGCCAAAGATACTTGAAATAGTGAGGGAAAGTTTACAGCCAGCCTTGAAGGGGGCCTGGAAAAGGGTAGAAATCAAAGAATATTAAAAGAAAATCCATGTGGAGTCTAAAACACCCTGTTTCCTTATCATAATAGAGGAGAATTCTTTCATGCTCTTGATGGCTTCTAGGCAGGGGAGAGTGGTTCTACAGGGATCAGAAGCGCCCTATGTTCTTCCCAGAAAAGCAGGAGGTAGTGACTCAGTCCCCAGAAATTGCCTAATTCCTCGCACCATGTTAGTACTTATTTATCCTACTCCCACTGGTTCCTAAGCTTTGTTCTGGGATCTTGTAGTTGGTAACCCTCAAAATTAAAATAGCTGGCAAAAATTCTCCATTTCTGACTCCATGGCATCTCAAACTTACTTTTTTGGAGATGGAAATTATCTATCTATACATCTGTTTTTACTGCTAGACTATATGCACTTTTACCATCACAAGTACTACAGCATTAAATGGAGAACCTATACTTCTCAAAAGTATATTGAATAATTATGAACATCCTGACTACACTAAGGTATTAGTAAAAAGAGGAAGTGACTTCTTAGTTCATAGGGACCCACAGCATAAGTACATGAAATGATGACAAGAGCCTAAGGCTCCATCATGATTAGGATATTCTTAATCAAACTACATTGAAAACACACAGGTTGTAGATAGGGGAGCTCAGCAATGATGAGAGTTAGAGTCTGTTTTCTGCTAACAGAATAATATTTGGGGCAGTTTTTCTTCTCAGATATAAATAAATCTTGACCTCTGTAAACTTCTAGTATGGTGAAAATACAAGGTCTCAGGAAACACACAAAAATTGTTAGGGGCACCATCTGGAGACTTTCCTATAAATGTTTACCTTGCAGAAAAAATAATTATGCAAAATTATTTGCCCTTATATTTGGCTGTGCAGCAAACTTTTCTTTATGGAATGAACTGTAATGCTGATATTTATCAGTTCAGTAGAAGACCTGATTGGCAAACTTGACTTTGGACGATGGAATGGTTCTGGGTATAGCAGTTTGATATTATTTATAAATTTCAAAAAAGATATTGTTTATGTTTATAAATTGGTCTGTTCCTCTGGGTGTGGTACCCTTTGATTATATTAAATTACGTTTACTTGATTAAACCAATATTAGGGCTTTGATTTGATCACATCAGTAGGGTTGTGACTCAGGGTTGAGTCCCCACTCCCTTGAGTGGGCTGACAGAAACAGACACACACAGAAGAGGATATGGAAGAGATAAAAATTTGGTCATATCGTTCCTGCCATGTGACAGAAAGGAGAAGGTCCAAACAGCTAAGGTCCAGGAGAGAGCAGAGCCATTCACCTGATAGTTTGCAACTTAAGAGACCAGAGTCCTGAGCAGCTGAGAAGGCCCACAAAGAAATGAGCCCTTCAGCCTACAGCTGAGATCGGAAGAAGCTGGGCTCATGGAACCTTAAGAAGAAGAGGAAGGCTGAACCCTTACAGATATTGGCAACTGCCTTGCTTCAACAGGTGGCAACACACTTTGGCAAAGTACCTCTTATGGTACTTTGAGTTGGATTCTTTAAGGCCTTGTAACTAAGATTTTACCCCAAATAAACAGCCTTCATAAAAGTCAACAAATTTCTGGTACTTTATATCAGCATCCCTCTTAGCTGGCTAAAACAGAGTTTTGGGGTAGGTAGTGAGTGAGTGGAGGATGGAGCCTTTTAAAAATAGTTTGGGGGAAGTGGGAGTAGCTCAGTGGCCCGACCACCTGCTTCCCATATACGAGGCCAGGTTCAATCCCTAATACCTCCTATAAAAAGATAGTTTGGGCAAATAATTTTTAATTTGCATTATATAAGTTATTTTATTGCATAGATTATTTTAGCACATTGATTAATTAAAGTATTTAAGACCTGAAACGAATGAGTTAAATCTGGTTATGGTTGAACTTTCACTTTCCAATTACTGAGTCCATTCCAAAGTATTTTCATAACAGAATTGAAGTCATGAAATTTTCTGAATACAAGATTCAAATGAACAAGAAATGAATTCTACTTCCACAAACATTTTTCTTGACATCCCTTTTATGTTTATATTTCTATATATGATCTTAATAGAATAATTTAAGTACCCATTCAATAATAGAGATAGTTGACTTTTCTAGAAAAGAAATGGCACTGATTTTTCGTTTGGTCTTAGCATAATGGAAGACTTAAATTCACTGTTTTCCCATAATGTGCTAACCTGAAGCATCCTTTGAATTCTAGGGGGCCCTTGGTCCGTGAAGTTGCTTTCAAACCTACATATTGATGGGCTCTTCATCTTATACAGATACCCAATGATTAAAATCATATATCTTTAAGACCTGGAAACATAGGAGCATATGACCTTATGAATTTTCTTCCATATTGATGTTTATCATACATAGATTTTTACCTACATCTTTCCAAAGATATATGGATTTGGGATATATTGTAATTGTAGAACAGATGTGATTAAATAAGAATACTTTTACAGAATTTATCCTGCTCCAATGCTTAAAATAACCTACATGAAACTAGAGGGTGTAGTAACAATATGATCTTCCAGGTTCTAAATACTGGTATATTCAGAAGGTATATCAAAAATACATAAAATCAATGATACAAGTTTTTCCATTGCTAGAATAATAAGTCTACAATAAAATAATAATATAATAATAATGTCTACTTTAGTCCATTGTCCATTCCCCAATCTTGAGGATCTGGGGATGGTGTTGTCTACTCTGTTTCTGATTGAGATGGAGCTTAGATCCCAAGGGGTAGATGGATGGAACTGTCTGGCTTGCAGTTTTATATACTCTGACTTGGGGGATATGTATTGTCCATCATCATCCTTTTGCTAGTTGACTTGGATGAGTCCAATTAACTGGAGAGTAGGGATTGCAATTCTGCTGAGCGATTCTGAGGGGAGGGAGAAGGAAGAATAGGTGTAACATGGGGGTATATTTGGAACTTTGGGATTGTCTTGAATGACATTGCAATGACGGATACAGGCCATTATACATTTTGTTAAAACCTATAAAATTGTGTGGGGCAAAGGGTAAACTATAATGTAAACTATAGTCCATGGTTTGTAGCAATGCTTCAATATGTGTTCATAAATTGTAACAAATATACCACAATAATGAAAGATGTTGTTAATGTGGGCAAGTATGGGAGGGGAAAGGGGTGGGTTTAAAGGAATCCCCTATATTTTGGATACAACATTTATGTGATCCAAAGCTTCTTTAAAAATTAAAAAAATGTTCTTTATATATTTATAAAATCACTTCCCAAATATATAAGCAATCAAACAAGTGAAATGGATTTGTGAACCAAGCAGTGAGTGAATGGTTTCATTCACCAGGGATATTTGGTGTTTATGTTTTCAGTGATATTATTCTACATCAGAAACTGAGCTTTGGGGTAAGGAATAGTTTTCCTCCTAATGATGTATTGAGTGAATTTCAATTAAGGTTCTTCAAATGACTTTGATAGAGGCTATCAACAGATTAAAAAGAGATTAAAAGTAACATCTACCCAAACCTTATCTGATGGCATAAAATGAACAAAAAAATCATTTCCATATATTTCTAGGATGAGTATATCATACCCCATGTTTCCCTGACTCTGTTCTAATTTGAATAGCAGAAACTGAGATACATTTAGAGAGTTAGAAAATAAGTAAAATATGTATATGGAAAGAAGGAAAAGAAAGACAAGGAAATAAACCTCCGACCACATATTTGTATAGGTCAGAATACTTTTTAAAAACTATTAATTATGTTAGAATGGAAATGGGCATATTTTGCACCCACTAAAAACTGGAAATGTTAACAAAATAATAATGATAATGATGATAATAATAATGCCATGAAAACAAATGGAATGATTTTTCCTTTTTCCCAGTCCCATCATTCAAGTCTTCTAAACTGTTTTTTGTTTGTTTGTTTGTTTTGCTGTGTAATGCTAAATTATCTTTATATTTTATCACATTTTTGGTCTCCTTTGCCCTAAGAACTCCTCCTCTCTTTAAATCTCTTCCTACTATTACTCTTTTTTTCTGTGAATAGTGCAAATATGGCCCTGTGATTTGGAAAAGGAAAAGAAGGCAGTTAGGAAACCTTAAAGGGTTTGCATAGATTCTCATTAAATATGGGATTTACAGGTGTCATCTTTCACAAGATTGCTTAGAGTTTTCTAATAAACTGAAATTACTTTTGATAGTACATGACAGACTATTTTAGGAGCAATCCAAGAAACTGCATTTTGGCTATATCCTTCTTCAGTACAGTCAACTGGTTCTGATGGTATTCTCTTTAATTTTAATCCTAAACTGGAAGATGCACTTTATTCAAATTCTGGACATAAAGAGACAAACACTACACATATACACACATGCATATACATACACACACACATATACACTTTAGATAGATGGTTTATTAGGCCACAGATTACAACTGCAATATTACATTATACAAATCTAAGTGCATTGGAAACACCATAGAATCTTAAGGAACTTTATAATATATATATATTATATATATTATAACATATATATAACATTTATAACATATCATATAATATTTTAAAAATATCTATAGAACAACAATATTCAGGAAGGACTGGACTACCTTTATAATAACTAGTGATAATAATAATGACCACAGGACTTTTATATGCCTATCACTGTACTAATCTCTTTATATTCATTTGATAATTACAATCATACTAGGAGTATGTACTAATTTTTATTCCCTATATATAGATGAGAAAACTGAAGCTTTTCCAGAGTAATGAACATAACTAATAAGTGGGGAAGCAACACACGAAGGTGATAGGCCTCAGTATAATAGTAAGTGCTCAGGATCACAATTTTGTATAAGAACTCCCTCCATGAAAGCCTCTAATATCTTAAGTAAGACACCTGCCTGCTCCAAATTCAATGAGCCAAGCTACTCACATCAAAGGCCTAGCACTGAGAATAATTCCTGAGTGGGCTGGCAAGATGCCAGGGTTTCCTTTATTTCTATAATTAACAGTGAGGAAAAAACGTTTGCTGGATTTTCCCCAATCTACCCCCAATTCCACTACCAACACTCTCAGTCCAATCACTGGATTTGCTAAATTCTGTCAAAGGTGTGTGCCACCCATGCAGTAGGCTAAAGATTTCCATGGGATTCAAGTTTCTCACAAGTTACATAAGATTGATTTCCTATAGCCATCCCAATGATGAATACATGATTTCAACATGTAGGATAATTAGGAAAAATCTTTTCTCCCTCTCTGCCTTCCGCTCCTCACAGAACTTGCTTAACCTGGGCTACCACACTGTCATCCTACTCTGTAGTGCTCTAAATCCCCTTTGAAGATGCTGGCCATCTGCTCAAGCTGGAGCCTGTATAATAAGATGCAAGCATCCCTAATATAACTTTAGTTCCTCTTTGTGCAATGGCCCGCCAGTTGGTTGGGGTTCCACTTCTGTCAAAGGTATAAAAAGAACAGAGCAGACAATTAAATTCTCCTTTCCTTGCTGATCTACTAATGCTTACAGTGATAATAAAATGGACATTTATTCTCAACTACAGCTCATTTGAAATGTGATGTTTTTGCTGCCTTCCGAATGGTGATCAAAAATGAATGCCACCTGTTTATGATGTAACATTGGGGAGGTGGCACTTCCTAGATGAATTCTACTTAAAATGTTACATCCTTTACTTGATGGGTTATTCTCTCAGAGAGTGGCAGATCCTTAAAGCACATGAAACAGAGAGATCACAGCTTACACAATTCATTTGTTTCATCTGTCTCCACAGTAACTGCGTGAGAGCCCACTATGACCCAGGCATTAGTGCAGGTTGTGGAGAAGGCCCAAATGAAGGGATTGGTTGCATTACGGGTAGTCCAATTGTGGCACAGTGGGAAGCCTTTTGACTCCTGCTCCTTCTCTGTTCCCCAAAGGACCTTTGATTAGGCTATTTGTAGTTTTCCTCTATTCCTTTAGCTTATTTTGACCTCTGTATCTTTTTGGGGAAATGGGAGAAGAAATGACACTAGCTTTAGTTGTTCCTCATTATGTGCCAAACAATATACTAGACTATTAAGTATAATTTTTTTCATGTCCATTGAATTATGTTACTGGGCCCATTTATTAATAGGTTACCTATTGGAGTTCTTGGACCCTTATCTGTTTATGAATTTTGAAAGGGTAGGAAAGAATAAACAGAAGGTACTTTCTTTTTCCATCATATCATTTCATTACAACAGGCATAAATGGGATAGCTACACATTGGAGACAGGTTTCATTTTGTTCCATCTGGGAGTGGGGTTTATTCTATCTAATTTGACTCAAATGAAAAAATTACAGGTTATCCAAAATAATGAAGAAAACAGTAGAGCAAAATCCACAGAGGTGAGAGGCCACCCTTTTTCATTCCAACCACCATTATTTCCTTTGGTATTTAGAGCCCAGTTCTCTGTTTAAAGCAAATTGCCATACAGGAGATTTCAGATGAGCATAGCAAAATTCTCAATACAGGTGTGGGTTACTCAAATGGGACAATCAATAGGTGATAGCAACTGTGTACAAGATACCTCCTTTGAACAGCTTTGGGAGTGGCAGATAGTAGTGCTCTTCCACGGAAAAAACTCGTAGGGCCCTCTATGAAATATGGCCCTCAGGCAATAGCTCAGCTTTTATGCATGTCCCTAGTGCTGCACAACTAGGGCAGAGGTGGGGTGGATCTTGGATCTTCTTTACTTCTTTTTCGTATTCCACTTCATCATGTCTATCAGATCCATTCCATTTCCCTGCCCCAAAACAATTTTAAAGCTTTCCTGGGAGTAGTTCCTCATCCTCACTCATTTATTCAACCAATCTGTTGCTTATCAATAAACTTTTCTCCTTCATATTTTTGCCTTTTATATATACATTTACAACCGAAACAATAACAATAACTAAATGTCCTCACTGTGTCTTGGCTTTCTCAATGACTGTGTCTGAAAGGGGTCTTGGGAACCTATTTTAGAAACTCAATGTTGACACTGATTCTTTCTCTTTGCATTCCTCTTATAGCAGCAATTTTCTCTGAGTCCTTGGTGCTCAGGGGATGTAGTAGAAGGCGGCAGACAGGAATATTAAAAGTGGTTTATTAATCTATTTCAAGTTAATATTTTCATATACTATTTAGTGAGGATAGAGGTCAAATATACCTCTTCCCTGAAGTTATGCCACATCTACTATAAATTTAAACACTTTTTAATATAAATCTAAACACTTTGGCACTTACTAAAGTCTCCAAAATTTGTATTGGTGTCACAGTGCCTCATTTTTTCCCTCTTCTTTCTTCAATCGTAAGCCTTGTATTCTTAACCTGATTGTAAGTAGATGGAAGACTAGGACCAGTTGAATGCTTAGTTGTTTTTACTTTTTAACATCTTAACTCTTGGCTAAGAAAGAAAATAAATTCAAACTAAAGCTATAACTCCTAATATTTAACATTTGACCAGGAAACTGCACACTGACTGGTCTTATAGCAAACAAGGAACTTCTATAGTGGTAGATGTGGTTTTAGTCCAAGAATTCCCATACACTGCAACTGAACACACAAAAAATTTTATCAGTGTTCTTTTTTGGATGTCCCCCCCATGCAAGTTGTCTTCCATAGAGTAAAGACTCCACATACTGATATTTTTAAAATATACATCAAGTTCTTGCTAGAATTAGGTGCAATGGGATTTCTGATGTCTTCTGATATGCCAAAGTGGTCTAACTCTTTTACTAATTCAACAACTATTTATTTGATAAAAACTGTGTCAAGCAAAAGGATACCATGGTAAACCACACTTAGCACTTATACCTTGAACTACAAACTCTGAACAAAGTATTTCTAAATGCCATAGATGGACCATTTATAATTTTGAAGTTATAAATACTTACACAAATGCATACACTGAACTAGAGCAAAAAGACTAAAAGAAGCTGTAAAATGTTATCATTTACCTCAAAGGCAATGAGGAATTTAACTTCTGGGTATAGTGCTATTTGAAGGAACTTCTACAACTGCGACAAAGCAATGCCATGATGAATTAGTAGCATGATCAAGGCTCCTTATTCTCAAATTCCATAAAATCCTTATAATATCCAGGCATTTGTGAGCTTGAATTCACTAAGTTGGTATGACTTAAATTAAACTTTTCCTACATACATTGCCAAGGTCTGAATTTAAACTTCTATATTTCATGCAACAATCTACATCTAGACACCAGAGAACAATCCAGACTAATTTAGGATCAGGAAATAGTAAATAGTTTAAATAATATATTTCTGCCAAGATAAACCAGTGGTGGTTATCTACCATCCAATTATTTTCACTTGATGTTGTAACCACAGAATATGCTTAGCAGTAAGCCAAATGATTATGTGTAGGATGTGACCATAAAGTAATGGTACTTTTACATTGCAAGGTTCATGGGAATTAGGGCTTCAGTTTGTGTTTCATTTAAAAACAAGTTTCAGAATTTTTTAGACTTGGCAGAATGAATTAAGAATGAATTTTAATAATGAATACTTTTCACTCCACTTTTTAAAGGATGGAATTGGATAAATGAATGAATTGTTCCTGCCACGTTCTGATCGTGTGATCCCACACAAGTCAACTGCTTTATCTGTGTTTTCATTTTCAATGTTAAAACAGGGTTATATTACTTAAATCCACTTTTCACTCACAGATATGATGTTTACATGTCATGTGAAGAGTCCTTAAAATTGGAAATCTTATGCAATAAAAATATGGTGGTAATTATATAGAGTAGAACTTCATCCTTTCTTGATGTGGGCATGTGTTAAATAATGTCAATGCAGGGATTTGCAAAAGCTAACATTATTGGGCTTCCAGTTTCAGCTATGACATATAAAGAGTTTGGAAGTCATCGCTCCCATCTTCAAAAGGAAAACTTGGACAAACTGAAAATCAGCAACTTTTCTAGGATAACTCATTGTACTGATTTGCATAACAAACAGCAACACTGAAATCTGAAGACACAGGTGATCCAGAAAGATATAGCTCCCAAAATTTGCTTACTTAAAGCAGAAGCTTCTGAAATCCATAAACTGGATGGACCACAGAAAATCATGTTCTTAAAGTTAATCCATTACATGGGTGTAAACCTTTTCATTAGGTTATTTCAGTAAGGCGTGGCCCAGTGTGGATCTTAATTCTCTTACTGGAGTCTTTCATAGGATAATTACATTCAGAGGAAGAGAGAACTACAAAAGCCGGAAGCTGAAAGCAAGGAATCCCAGAGGAGAAGGGAGTGTTAAGCAGATGCCTCCACATGCCTTGCCATGTGACAAATGAGTCCAGGATCACCTGCAGCTGGATTTTAGGGAGAAAGCATCACCTGATGATGCCTTGATTTAGCCATGTTCACCACTTCCAAATTGTAAGCCAATGAATTCCCATTGTAGAAGCCAACCCATTTCTGGTATATTGTATTTCAGCAGCCTAGCAGATTAAAACACATATGATGGTAGGTATACTTTAATGATTATTTTGATGAATTGATGGAAGCTTTGTATAGACTGTCATGAGTTTGGAACTCTGGGGGTCAGAAGTCATGAGGATACCATCTTACAAAGCTTTCACTCAAGTTTCTCATGGTAAGGATCTGATAAATATCCCCCATGGCTCTGGCTGGAGAGGGAATGGAAGATAGAGTAGCCATCTTGACTCTGGCCAAGACTCTTATCTCTAAAACTTTATCTGTCCTTCAGGATAGAGGAATGCAAATGAGGGCAAAGCTAAAACCTTAACCACACAGGCAGTAGGGAATTCCACCCCAGCTCCAGCTTTCTAGTCTCACGTACATTTTTAAAAAGTCAGTGGATACAGGGTTTGGAGAAAATAAATTGGGAATACTGTAAGGAAGAGACTCAAGCACAGTGTGTTAAAATAATACATCCATGGTAGAGGAAGAGAAAACTTTTGAAGGCCACACTCCCAAGAAAGAGGCCCTAGCACTTGAAAATGGCAGAGTAAGAAGTTCTAACAGAGTGCTTCTTCCATAAAAAACAGTGCTGAGCTTGAAAAAGACATGGGAATTAACTTGTTTGTAACTCTGGATCCTGATTATATACTTAAGATAACTATAGCCATTCCAGACAAAAAGAGTGATGCTGAGTTTCAAACTTTTGTAAGTGGGGGCATGCACAAGCCAGTGACCATCCTCCATTCTTCTCCTGGACCATCTGTACCTAATCTAGGCCTCAACCTAATGGATTTTACCTCTCTGCCAGCCCACAAAATAATTCAAAAAAGCAAATCACATCCTCCAACAGTAAGCCAAGATCACTTTACATTCTAGTAACTACAGTACCTGTCTCCCACAGTCTCGACTGGCCCACTCTTGAGTGAAACCCCTGCATGACTCTGGGCTGTGAGTGTATGTGATTAACTGCTACAAATCTAATCTGTCAACTGTTGGTGTTGTGTGTTTGATCAACTTGTACTGTTTAGATTGGGGTATCCTTCCTTTAACAATGGGGTGAATAGAAGGTGTTCAGAACACAAGAATGATTGAACATTCATAAATTAGACATGAATTCACCTTATTAGTGGATAGAATAAGAAAAAAACATATGACCTGATAAGAGATGCAGACAAATTCAGCACCTATTCATGATAAAAATTGTTAAATAGAAATGAAAAGAACATTCCTTTAACCAAATAACTTCTACTTACCAAACACCTACAGTTAACATCATATTTAATAAGGAGAGACATCTGGAATAAGGCTAGGATCCCCTCTCTCACTCTCCTATTCAACATTGTACTGAATGTCCCAACTAGTACATTAAGAGAAGCAAAGAAATAAAAAGATAGAGCTTGGAAGCAAAAAAATAAAATAAAACTGTCTTTATAGGCTGATGACATCATTATTGTGGCAGTTTGAGATTATTTTTGTGAATCCCAAAAAGGAGAAAGATTGCTTGTAAACGAATCTATTCCTCTGGATGTAATACATTTTGAATGCATTAGATTTAGCTGGCATGTCTTAATTAAATTACCTATTAAGATTAGGGCTTTAATTCCACTACATCAGTAAGGTGTGACTCACCCTACTGAATTGAATTCCCACTCCCTTTGTGGACTGACATAAACAGACCCTCACTCAAGAAAACACACAGGAAAAGGAGAAAACTTGGTCATTTCAGTCCTGTGATGTGACAGAAAGGAGAAGACTCAAACAGCTAAAGCCCTGGGAAAAGAGATGAGCCATTTACCTGAAGAGAACACAGCAGCTGAGCAGCTAAGAATGTCTGAGAGATCAGAAAGAGATTGCATACCATCTTGCTTTAATATGTGGCAACAGACTTTGGCGAGAAAGTAGCCTTAACTTGGATTCTTTAAGGCCTTGTAACTGTAAGCTTTTACCCCAGATAAATATCATATATAAAATCCAATACATTTCTAGTACTTTGCATCACCACCCCTTTGGCTGACTAATATAATTATCTATGTAGAAAACTGCAAGAATCTACCAAAAACTTCTGGAACTAATAAGTGAGTATAGCAACATTACAGAATATAAAAACCAGTTGTTTTTCTATGTACCACCAATGAACAATTGGAATTTAAATTAAAATAATAAAATAGCACAAAAAGCCTGAAGTATGTAAATCTAACAAAATATATATGGGCTCTATGTATATACAAAACTCTATTGACAAAAATTTTAGAAATCTAAGTGGAGAGATTCTACATCTTCATGAATTGCATCATTAAGATGCCATTGTTAAGATATCAATTCTGCTCAACTTGATCTGTAGACTTAACATAATCTAAATCAAATTCCCAGCAGATACTTTTGTAAATATCTACAAAAAATTCTAAAATTTATGTGGTGAAGTGAAGGACCTAAAATAGCCAATACAATTGTGAAAAAGAACAACAAAGTTGGAGGGCTCATATAAACTGATTTTCAAATTTCATCTTAAAGCTACTGTAATCAAGACAGTATTGACTTGGCAAAAGAACAGATGTATTGATCAGAACCCGGAAATAGAATTTCAAGTATAGTTAGATAATTCAGTGGGAAAAAGAAGGTCTTTTCAACAAATGGTGCTGAAAAAACTGGATATCCATATGCAAAACAATGAACCTTAGCAGACTTTATACATTATGCAAAAGTTGACTCAAAATAGACCAAAAATCTAAATGTAAAATGCAAAACTACAAAAATTCTAGAAGAAAACATAGGAGTGAACTTGGATTTGAAGATGAGATATTATTTACAATACCAAAAGCACAATCCATGAAAAAAAAAGGAAAGCTGAACTTTATTAAAATTAAAAATCTTTGCTTTGTGAAAGACACTATTAAGAGAATGTTAAAATAAGCCACAAATGGGAGAAAATATTTTCCAAATACACAGATTTGATAAAGGGTTTGCATACAGAATATATAAAGAAATCAATACATAATATTAGAAAAAAAAATTAAAAATAGGCAAATTACCTGAATAGGCAACTAACCAAAAGAGATAGTCAGTAGAAAATAAGCATGTGAAAAGATGTTCAATATCATGTCATTAGGAAAACACAAACTAAAACAATAGTGAAGTAAAACAACAAGCCTATTAAAATGCTAAAATTACAAAAAAAATAATGATACCAATAGCTGGAAAGGATTTATTGCTAGAGATCCACTAGTACAGTCACTTTTGAAGACAGGTTGGCATATAAACATAGGCTTACCGTATATCCAAGCATTTGTGCTTCTAAGTATTTATCCAGTAGAAGGGAAAATTTATGCCCACTCAAAAATTCACACATGATGTTTATAGCAACTTTGTTCATATTCACTAAAAATGGAAGTAACCACAATTTCCTTCAATGGTAAATAGATAAGTAAATTGTGGAGTACCATTCA
Organism: Dasypus novemcinctus; assembly: GCF_030445035.2. Classification (NCBI taxonomy): domain Eukaryota; kingdom Metazoa; phylum Chordata; class Mammalia; order Cingulata; family Dasypodidae; genus Dasypus; species Dasypus novemcinctus. The sequence goes on along the minus strand of NC_080678.1, from coordinate 74,798,360 downwards.
ATGATTTAAAAAAAATGGAAGGAGCTATCAGTCCACAAGACATGAATTAATCTTAAATGCATATTGCTAAGTAAAAAAGTTATGTATTGTATGATTCCATTTACATGACATTCTGGAAAAGGCAAATTTATAGAGATATGGTTACAGGGGATTTGGGGTGAGTGGAGGGTTGAAATAGGGAAGCAAAGGAAATTTTTTAGCATTTCACATGAATGACAATAACGCTTTTCCAAACAATCACTAATGCTTGCAGTTCAAGAAAATAGAAAGTTGTAATTCCATGCCACAATTGCTTGACCTCTTTTCCTGGCTACTTTTGCATTTTGTGAGGCCAGAGGACTCCCCATCCTCCAAGAGGCCACCAACTCTAAATGCCCCGTATTGTTCACATATATTTCCTTGATCATTACTCTTACATAGGCCTTCAAAATCAGTGCACTGAAGACCTAGAAAAGTCTAAACATGTTTCGTGATTTTCAGTTTCTGTCAATGTCCTTTCAGGATTGATACAATACTAAAACGTGGGGGAAATGTTGAGGCAGATACTAAATTTTGTAAATTCACAAAATGATCCTCATTTAGAATATGAAAGAATACAATATTCATTTAATCAGTGAAAGAACTGTCGTATTTAAAGAGTATTTTCAACTACAAAAGTCTACAGTTCTATGAAGAGCTTTGTTTAAAGTAAAAAAAGCTGAAGTTGAGAAACTTAAGCTGATCTTGCCTACCATAAAATTTACAAAGTTACTAATAGCTGGAAAGATTAGGCTTCTTGTGAAAAACTGTAGAAGGGACTTTATGTTTAGGCTGGAATTTCAGCAAATTGTGGTTTTATGTAAAAATTTCCCAAATGAACTTTTTAAATAATTTTGTAAATAAATGCTGTGTTCTGCCTCCAACAGTTTTGGTGATATCAAACTGAAATGAGCTCCAAAGGTGAAAAAATACAGAAACTACATGTGGGATGATGTCACAGCCCTGGCCATGAGTCAGTAAAGTCTGCTACCATCTGCCATTTACTTTGTATGTTCTACAGAGGGGTTGTTGGTCTCAAGACACTTGGGAATGGTGATACATTAACTTCATGATCCAACTTTATTCAAATTTGACTCATCTTTTAACGTCTCAATAATCAAGTGGTGTGGCACCTAGGAAATATAAAAAAGCCATCCATATAATGCTTTAAAAATGCCTTGCATTTTAATTGTGCATAATAGCTTGTAAATCATTTTTATATACATATCTTGATTGTCTCACAAAAAATCCAGTGAAGCAAAAGTTATTGTGATTTACACTTTACAGATGAGCAAACTGAAGTTGCAAAAATGTTAAATGGGACTCTTAAACTGATCTTCTGTTAAGAAAATAGTTTCTTCAGCATTCTATCAGGCACAGTCTTTTTTACCCAACATCTCTAAAAAACTATGAAAATTGATGCCCTTAAGAAAACTAGAAGGAACTGACAGTGGGTTCCTTGTCAATTTACAGAGAGCAAGCAGTGTTTAGGATCGTGTCCATTCATTTTAATTTTCCTTAAGCCATGAGAAATGGGCATTCAATACACAATGGAAATCCAATATTTGAATATGCAGAAACATCTATATCTCCCCCAACCAAAAATAATGTTCAGAGAGTGATCACTGCATAATTGAAAATATATTTTGACAAAACATTTAGGAGTTGCTGTTAATGAACAATCCTTGGGTGAAGAATCCATAAAAATTATACTATTGAAGTTATTAAGTATATTTCTCAGCTTGATAAATTTATTTTGGAGGTATAAAATTTCATGACAGAAGAAATAGTTTCAATATCTTATTGGCAAAAGTCTTGTGAATAAATCACAAGTGCATATGCTTAGTTCAATTTAGTTTTTAGTACTGAAAGTTCAAGAAATATAATCATTGAATTGTTTCCTTGGATTTCAGCACTGGAACAGGATATAAATACAGTGGAGTGTATATACACTAACAATGAAGCTGGGAAAGTCTTGCTTTGAATATTCCTTTGTCATTTCAAACTGCATAAAATAAGGAAAGCAGAATGCTGTATCCTTTACAAATCACTGACTCTATGCTCCTAAAATTCTCTTTGGCCAAAGTTTAAAACTACAGAAATCATCACTCCCATATTTATTATATAACAATTGAATAATAACCACACTTCATGATTACGTTCCATTTTATTTAAATTCTCATATCTGAAATGTCTAATTAACTAAAGCTATTAGCCTGAAAATTTAAAGTAATATTTAAGATTGTAATAAATTGGATGATATTTGCCAAGTTACATATTCACTTAGAAACTTGCTCTATGTGTGAAGATTATTGTTAAGGACCCTTTCATTCATAAGATTTGAAATGTGATGTATTTTCAAAGACCTGTGTCATTTGCAAACTTGGTAGAAAACACTAAATAATGTAGTTGTAATTGTTTATAATATTATTTTACATTAAGATAACATGCTATAATACAAAATCCTATGTGGATTATATTAGATACATAAAAATTATAACAAGACTCTAAAAGAATATTTTTCTATAGATGACTGCTTATGATCACATACATGCTCATTCTTTCAGAGGAGTGACACTTTCACTCTTATCCTTGTTTATGATATTTTGGTGGTAAAACAATCAAGAACTCTGAACTGTTGTAGCAAAAAGTGTTCCACGCCAGGTCCATAGAAATGGTTGTTATTGAAAGATCATATTAAGATCTTATTAAGCTGACCCAGCAAGTAGTGGGAGGAGTTTTTCTGGAATATTAGAGGAATATATTTTATTTCCTAGTGACAGGTTTGAATTTTGTGAATCCCAGAAAAGATTGCTTTAACTAATCCATCCCTGTGGGTATAAGGTCCTTTGAGTGCATTAAATTCCGTTAAGGGAACTTTAATCAGTTGACTTGATTAAATCTCTTTTGAATGGACTATGTCAGTGAGGCATGACCTGGTTGGGTCCCTGCCCTTTTACTAGAGCATTATATAAATGGAGACAGAGAGAAAGGAGACAACAAAAATGGAGCGCTGCAATTTTTGACCCTGCCATGTGAGAGAGCGAACCCAGGCTTGCCTAAAGCTGCTGAAAGACAGAGAAGGCCAAGAGGTTCAAGGAAATGAGGCCCAGGGAGAGATGCCTGATCACCCACAGCTGAGCTCCAGAGAGACTGGCAGACCTGCCATCTTGGCTTACCATGTGGCAGGCCTCCAGGATCTGCTAGCAGCCAAACTTTGTAAAGAAAGCTTCACTGCTGATGCCTCGATTTGGACATTTTCACAGGCTTGTTAAAAGCTCTAAGCTTTTACCCCAAATAAATCCCCTTTATAAAAGTCAACCCATTTTTGGTATTTTTGCATTTGCAACCTTTTGGCAAACTAATACATTCTCACCCTTTAATGAGGTGACATGGTGAGAATTAATACCATTAGTTGTCACCACTAACATGACATCCTCATTGCTTACCTTCAATACTTTGTTGAAAATATTTTATTTACAAATTGGGTTCTAAATCTAGGGATCTGCTTTACGTTAATTGCATGCTGGACCAACATAATAAAATTAGGTGATTTCATCTTTTCCATTCTGTCTGGGACTTCAAAAACAAATCAAAAACAAATCGTGGCTTTGTCCAACATACAGCTGTGAAGGAAAGTCCAAGGAAAGGAGGCAGCTGTCATACACTAAACCACAAGTCTGGGGAAGATGGACCAGAACTTATTAATCTCTAAGACAGTGGTGTATCAGATACATACTATCACCATGTGGGCTTGTTACCTGAAAAGTAATGCCACTCTTGCTGCAAGCCTAAGACCAAGGCTCATGCATAGCATCATTTCTTTATTCTGACCCCTTACTAAACTCTCCAAATCTACTCTTTGAAATCTTTCCCTGAGACTTCATGTCCATGCTCTTATTCCCCATATGCTGATTTAACATATGTTGTGCTCTGTCTCCCAAGCCCCCCTTGGAGTGAGCTGCTTCAGTGTTGCATCATGCGAACATAGCTTCAAGGCACAACAGAAATGATCCCATATTACTTACACAGAAGGGTCCAGAAAGGGCAAATAATTTATTTGTCACTTACACAACTCAAATAGTCCAAAAAAGCAGGAGAAAAAACCTCATCATTGCTGGTGTCCTTGGTGGCTGAAATTGCTCTCGCTCAGGATGAATAGATGGCAGCTTTGTATACCCCACTGCAGGTGGGAAAAGAGAGACAAATCTATACTGTGTGAAAGCGGTTTTATCCACTTTAGGTGGAAAGGACCCTACCACCAAGAATACCTGTTCTAATAAACATCTGGGGCTGCTTGTTCCCAATTTCTAGGTTTAAGTTTGACTGGGCTATTTTATTAGGCTTACCATCCCCCCAGGATATGGAATGGCACACAGTAGAAGAGGGAGGAGAGGCTGGAGGATAGTCAATTAGTGTATATTTGAGATTTCCCTAGAGAAGAAGGGGTAGTTAGGTGAGGTCTGGGCTCTTGGTTCTCCTGGAAATATTCCTAGTAGGTAGATTTCTGGATCATATGGCAATTTCTATATTTGGCATCCTGAGGAACCACCAAACTGTCTTCCAAAGAGGTCGCACTATTCTACATTTCCACCAACAGTGAATGAGTGTTCCTATTTCTCCCTCTAGTCTCCAGCACTTGTTATTTTCTGTTGCTGTTGTTGTTTTTTAAATAATGGACATTCTAAGAGGTGTGAGATGATGTCTATCTCGTTGTAATTTTGATTTGCATTTGCTAATAGCTAGTGATATTGAACATTTTTTTCATGTGCTTTTTCATCATTTTTATTCTCTCTTTGGAAAAATGTCTATTTAAGTCTTTTTCTCATTTTTAAATTGGATTGCTTGCTTTTTTATTGTTGAGTTGTATGATCTCTTTATATAGCATGGAAATTAAAACCTTATCAGATATGTGGTCTCTAAATATTTTTTCCCATTCTGTGGGCTACCTTTTAACCTTCTTGATGAAGTCCTTTGAATCATAAAAGTGTTTAAGTTTGAGGCTCCATTTATCCACTTTTTCTTTTGTGGCTCAGCATTCAGTGAAAGGTTTAAGAAACCCCCACCTACCACCAGGTCTTTAAAATGTTTCCCTACATTTTCTTCTAGGAATTTTATGGATCTTGCTTTATATTTAGGTCTTTGATCCATTTTAATTTTTGGATAAAGTGTACACTTTCATTCTTTTGCATACAGGTACTGGATTCCCCCAGCACCATTTGTTGAATAGACTATTCTGCCCCAGCTAGTTGGCTTAGGCAGCCTTGCCAAAAATCACTCGACCATAAATATGAGTCTATTTCTGAACCATTAATTTGATTCCATTGGTCTATATGTCTATCTTTATGCAATACCATGCTGTTTTTACCACTGTAGCTAGGTAATATTAATATGACTTAAAGTCTGGAAATTAGTATCCTTCAACTTCATTCTTCGTTTCTAAGATGTTTTTGACTATTCAGGTCCCCTTAAAACCTTCCAAATAAATTTGGTAGTTGGGTTTTCCATTTCTTTTAAAAAAGACTTGGAATTTTTCCTGGGATTGCATTGAATCTGTATATCAATTTGGGTAGAATTGGCATCTTAACAATGTTTAGTCTTCCCATCCATGAACATGGAATATTCTTCCATTAATATAGGTCTTCTTTGATTTCTTTTAATTATGACTTGTAGTCTGAACACAAGTGCTTTGTGACCTTGGTCAGGTTTGTACATAAATATTTCATTCTTTTTTTCGTGATTATGAATGGGCAGTCTTCCCTGACTTCCTCCTAAGGTTGCTCATTACTAATGTAAAGAAACACAATTGATTTTTGCATATTAATCTTGTTTCTGTCGGTCTGTTGCATTTGTTTATTAGCTCTATAGCTCTGTGGTAGATTTTTCAGGATTTTTCTAGGTATAGGATCATGTCATCTGCAAATAGCAAAAGTTTTACTTCTTCATTTCCAATTTGGATACTTTTATTTCTTTTTCTAGTCTAATTGCTCTAGACAGACACTCTAGCACTATATTGAACAACATAGTGGACATTCTTGTCTTGTTCCCAATCTCAATAGGAAAACTTTCAGTATTTCACTGTTGAGTACAATGTTAGCTGTGTATTTTTCATTTATGCCCCTTATCATGTTGCAAATGTTTACTTCAATTCCTATCTTTTGTAGTATTTTTTTTCAAGAAAGATCATGTGATTTTTCTTCTTTGATTTTTAATGTGGTATATTGTGCTTATTGATTTTCTGGTGTTGAACCATCCTTGCATTACTGCTATAAAACCCACTTGATCATGATGAATAATTCTTTTAATATTTTGGGTTTGTTAGCAAGTATTTTGTTGAGGATTTTTGCGTCCATATTCATTAAGAAAATGGGTCTATAATTTTCTTTTTTGTAAAGTTTTTATCTGGCTTTGGTATTAAGGTGATATTGGCTTCATAGAATGAATTTATTAGTGTTCCTTCCTATTCAACTTTTTGGAAGAATTTGAATAAGTCTCTTGTAGACAGCATATAGATAGCTTATATTTTCTTATCTATTTTGCCAGTCTATGTCTTTTGATTGAGGAGTTTAATTCATAACATTCTATGTTGTTACTGTTAAGGTAGTTCTTTCTTCACCAATTTTGATCTTCTGGTTTTACCTGTCATATCTTGTTTTCACTACTCCTTTTACACTTTTAGTTACTTTCACTGATATGTTTATTTTTAGACTCTTTTCCAAGCCTCTTCTTCTCTTGTCTTTTCTTTTTAAGGTGTAGCACTCCCTTTAGGACAGGTGTTCTTAACCTTTTTTGTTCCATGGACTGCTTTGCCAGTCAGGTAAAATGACTGCTACTGTAATTTATTTATTGCACACATTCATAAGTATAGGGAAGGCTAAATACCATCTACAGGTCAAAGAAAATAAAGATAATAAGTTGATTTTTTTTTCAATTCAAGCTCACAGATATTCTAAAATCTTTCCAAGGACCCCTTGGGATCCTTGGTAATCTGTGGACCCTTGGTTAATAACACCTGCAAAACCAGTCTCTTGGTTACAAACTATCTTGGTTTCTGCTTATCTGTGAATACCCTAAACTTGTTCTCATTTTTTAAAGACAATCTGGCTGGATATAAGATTCTTTGCTGGCAGTTTTGCTCTTGAAGTAGCTTAAATATATCATACCATAGTCTTCTTGCCTCCATGGTTTCTGATGAGAAATCAGAACTCATCTTTTTAGTCATCCCTTGTATGTGGTACATGTTTTTATTCTTGCTACTCTAAGAATGCTCTCTTTATCTTTAACATTTGATATTCTGATTAATATATGTCTTGGAGTAGATCTATTTGGGTTTATTTGCATGGGAATATGTTGTGCTTCTTGGATGTGGGTATCTACATCCTTCAATAGGGTTGGGAAATTTTCTACCACTATTTCCTCAAATATTCCTTCTGCCCCCTTTTCCCTTCTCTTCTTCTGGGACATCCATAGCACATATGTTTGCATGTTGATTGCCATCATTCAGTTCCCTGGTACCCTTTACAATTTTTTCCATCCTTTTCTTTATCTGTTCTTTTCTATTATCACTTTTAGAGGCTCTGTCTTCAAGCTCACTGATCCTTTCTTCTGCTTCTTCAAAGCTGCCAACATAAGCCTCCAGTATATTTTTTAACAAATCAATTTTATTGACATATACAAATAAATAAATAAATCCATCCAAAGTGTACAATCAATTCTATTTGGTTTAATCACATAGTTGTGCATTCATTGTGTCAAATATTTTTTAGAGCATTTTCATTATCCCAGTGATAAAAATGATAAACAAGATGCAAACTAAAAAAACATGCATCACCTCTCAATCTCTCTATGCTTCCCCTGCCATACATAGATGCTATTCTGTTTCCATCTCTCTAGTTTGTGTTCCTATTTTATCAAAAATATTCTTATATATGCAATATCATCCCATTCATATTTTACATGAATTTTTACTATGTTATACAGCCCCAAGTTATAGTTTTAGCTTTTCTTCTAGTAATATATATAACCTTAGACTTACTATTTCAAACACTATCATACCCTTTTGATATATCTGCTAGTTACAAACACTATGATGTGCTTTCATCTACAGCATTGTTTGCAGAAATGGAAAAACCAACAGACTTTTTTTGCAGAAATGAAAAAGACTTCTTGTCAGAAATAGAAAAGGCAGTTTTCAAATTTACTTGGAAAGATAAGGGGCCCTGAATTGTCAAAAAAGTCTTAAAAATAAGCAAAATTGGAAGTCTCTGACTTCTTGACTCTAAAGTTTATTACTTAGCTACATTGATAAAAACAGCATGGTACTGGCAAAAAGACAAACAGATTAACCAATGGAACCAAATTGAGAACTCAGAAATAGATACTTACATCTATGGTCAAGTGATTTTTGACAAACCTGTTAAAACACAGCCAGCTAGGTAAGAACAGTCTATTCAACAAATGGTGCCAGGAGAACTAGATAGCCACACACAAAAGAAAAAAAAGGAACCCTATCTAACAACTTATACAAAAATTATCTCAAAATGGATGAAGGACTTAATTACAAAATCTACAGCCATAAAGATCCTAGAAGAAAATGTAAGAAAACATCTTCAGTATATTGTGGTAGGCAGTAGTTTCTTAAACCTTATGCCCAAAGCATAAACAACAAAACAAAAAATCAATAAATGAGATCTCCTTAAAATGAAACACTTTTGCACCTCAAAATACTTCGTCAAAAGGGTGAAAAGGCAGCTGACTCTATGGGAGAAAATATTTGGCAATCACATATCTCATAAATGTTTAATATCCATGATATATAGAGAGACCAAATGGCTAAAAATAAAAAGACAAATCATCTGGTTAAAACACAGGCAAAAGACTTGAAAAGGCAATTGTCCAAGGAAGAAATACAAATAGCAAAGGAACACTTGAAAAAAATGTTCGACATTGATAGCAATTAGGGTAATCCAAATCAAAATTACAATGGGATATCATTTCACACCTATTAGTGCGGCCACTATTAAAAAGTTAGAAACCTGTAAATTTTGGAGAGAATGTAGAGAGATAGGAACACATATTCACTGTTCGTCAGAATGTAGAATTGTATAGCCACTGTGGAGGACTGTTTGACAGCCCCTAAAGAAGTTGAATACAGACTTGCCATGTGACCCTGCAATACCATTAATAGATATATACCTAGATGAACTATAAGAGTGACATAAACAGTTATCTGTTCACCCCTTTTCATAGTGGTGTTGTTCATGATTGACAAATGATGGAAATGATACAAGTGTCCATCATTTGATGAACAGATAAAAAAATTGTGGTATATACACATGATGGAACATTATGCAGCCATAAGAAGAAATGAAGTCATAAAGCATATGACAACATGGATGAACCTAGAGGACATTATGTTGAGTGAAGCAAGCCAGACACAAAAGGACAAATACTATATGATTGCATTATTATGAACTAAATATATTGTGTAAACTCATGAAGTTAATAATTAGAATATAGGTTGCCAGATAACAGAATGAGGGTAGAGAATGCAAAGGTTATTTGTAAATCCAATGTAGTTTTTTAAAGATTTATTCATTTATCCTCCCACCCCCACTGTCTGCTTTCTGTGTCCATTCGCTGTGCATTCTTCTATGTCTGCTTGTCTTCTCTTAGGTGGCACTGGGAACTGATCCTGGGACCTTGCAGAGTGAGAGAGAAGTACTCCATCTCTTACACCATCTCAGCTCCCTGGTCTGCTGCATCTCTTATTGTCTCTTCTCTGTGTGTTTTCTGTTGTTGTTGTTGTTGTATCATCTTGCTGCACCAGCTCTCCGCTTGGGCCAGCTCACTAAATGGGTCAGTTTGCTTTAATCCAGAGACCCTGGGAATTGAACCCTGGACTTCCCATTTAGTAGAAGGGAGCCCAATTCCATAAGCCACGTCTGCTTCCCAGGGTATTTTTAATTTCATTTACTGTACTTCACATTTCCATAAAATCTACTATTTTTCTTTGTATGCCTTCAAATTCTTCCTGTGTTCACCCAGTGTCTTCTTGATGTCCTTAATCTCTTTAGGAACCTCATTGAATTTAATAAGGATATTTGTTTGAACATTTATGATTGGTTGCCTCAACTCCTTTATGACATCTGGAGGCTTACTTTATTCCTTTGACTGGACATATCTTCCTGCTTCTTGGTATGGATTGTAATTTTTGTTGGTGACTTGGCATGTTGTTTACAACATGTATTTATTCTGGGTGCAGTTTCTCTGTTTAGTCTAGGGATTTCTATTTGATTGACTTTGTGTTTGGTTTGATACTCTTTGATACTTGGTTCAACTTAATTTGAAACTTTATAGTGGCTTGTGTTTAGCCAATCTGAATGTTTTCAGCTCTTTTTCATCTGTTTTTTTACCATTTCTCCCTTGTTGGTTGTAGAATAGGTGTTGTGGATGCAGTAAGTACTGTATGCCAAGGAGGCTGAAGCTGCGCATGTGACCCCAGGAATGATGAAGCTTCTTTCACATTTTACCCCTGCCCGAGGTAGGGATGAAGCCACAGTCATGTGCAGTAATCCAAACAATGCAGGCCAAGACCATATATGATTACCCAGAGATACTGATGAAGCTCCAAGCTCCTTCCTCCTCTGCCTGGGGTGGGGATGGAACCACAGTCATAGGTAGCAAACTAAGCCATGGGAGTCCAAAACTGATCTCAGTTGCCCAGGTAGACTGATAAAGCACCTTCCCCCTCCTCCCTTGCCATGGGTGGGAATGGAACCTTCTGTGTGCCCAGCAATCTAGTCCATGCAGGCCAAAAGTGACTGAAGTTGCCCAGAGAAGGTGAGGAAGCACTCTCCCTCCTCCTGCTCTATCAGGGTTGGGGATGGAGCCACAAATGTGTCCAGTAATCTAATTCATGTGGGTCAAAGGCAGCTGTAGTTGCCCAGAGAGGCTGAGGGAGCACAGTCCCTTCTGACCTGTCAGGAGCAAGAAGGGAACTACTTGGGTGACCCACACTCTCATCCATATAGGCCAAAAGCGACTGCACTTGCCTAGACAGTTTGAGGAAACCCTCCCCTCACTTCCTGTTGGGGATAGAGGAATATCTACAGGTTTGCCTACCAATCTAGCCCATGCAGGCCCAAAGTGGCTGCAGTTACCCAGAGATGGTCAGGGTGCACAATCCCTTCTACCCTGTTGGGGCAGGGATAGAACTTCAGGTTTGCACACCAGTCTAGCCTGTATGGGGTGAAAGTGCCTACAGTTGCCCAGATGGTACAGATCACTCCAGCTTCCTCTCTGAGAGAAGTGGGGCTGGAGCCTAGGTTAGGGCTACAAATTGACCAAGTGGAAAAAATGTCAATCCCTACCTTCACCGTGATTTTCCATCAACCCTGCTTCCTCTCATGCTGGAGATGGAGTTAAAATGGAGGCTACCAACCTCTTCCTGACTTGGACAGTTTCGAGCTTTAGCTCCTAATAGGATTGGACTTGCTGAAATTGGTGCCCAGCTGTCTCTTCCTCCACTGTTCTTGGGAAATAGAGCTTCCAGCTCCTCCAGAGAATCGCTCCCAAGGTGGCTTGTGCCACCAGGAGTGGATGGACACCAGTCTGTGGCAGAAGTGCTCACTTACTAATCTTCAATGCAGACAGATTGTCTCCCCATTCTGTTCTTCCAAGGATGTTGCAGGATATTCCTCTGGTCTCCTGGCCACCCCAAACAGGTGATTTAGAGAGCTCTGCCTGATTACTAACTGTCCGGTAGGACAAGCTGAATCTTGGAGACACTTATTCTGCTGCCATCTTGTCCCCTCCTCAATACCCCCTACTTTTAAAAAGAATTAGTTTCTTCTAGAACAAATATTAAGCTCATTTTCCATAAGTATTAAAGTATGATCTGTGAAATTCATGTTCTTTGGGTCATAATGGGGTGGGGTAGGAGAATGCTGGGTTAACAAATACAATTAAACTTTTAAATTTTTTAACTGTTGGATTTATTAGGATTTTTACTATTCTAGTCTACATTTTGAACCTTTGAAAGATAGTATGAAGGGGAACTTCCCTTAAATTATTTGAGTGCCTAAATTGTTTCAAATAGCATATTTCATTTCATAGAACATGTTTAGGAAGTGTGCTTTCCACCATTGGTACTCAAGCTTTGCTGTTTATTGGAGTCACTTGGGTAACTTTCAAATACTGATTCCTGCTCTCCACTCTTACACGTTCTGATGTAGTTGGTCATGGGTGTGTTCTGAGCATCAGGATTTTTAAAAATCTCTGCAAATCATTCTCATGTGCACCAAATAGTGACTTGACATCTATGGCTCTAGGTCTATTTTCCCATTCTTTCCTCCAGTGTCAGAAGAAGGCATGACCTTCATACCATTCCTTTCTTAGCCCTTTTTGCCCACAATAAACTGCCTTAATTTTCAGCACCAAATGTTGGGGAACCACATAGATTATTTTTAGGAGGTACCAGGGATTGAACTCGGGATCTTGTATGTGGAAAGCAGGTGCTCAACCACTATGTTACACCTTCTCCCCACATAGATTTTTGACTAGGTGTTTTAGTTTGCTAGACTGTCTGAATGCAATATACTATAAATGGTTTGGCTTTTACAATGGGGATTTATTGGCTTACAAGCTTACAGTTGTGAGGCCAAGAAAATGTCCAGATTAAAGCACCATTGGTAGATACTTTCTCTCCAAAGTCTGACTCTAGGCAATCCTCAACCCCTCTGACACATGGCAAGCATGTGGTGGCATCTGCCAGTCTCTCCCTGCTCTCCTGGGTTTTGTCACTTTCTCTTCTTGCTTACATTGCTTTCTCTCTGCTTCAGTGCCATATTCATATAATTTATAGAGCATTCCTATAGGAGGATTAAGACCCACTCTGGGCCTCACCCTCTTGAAGTGATCTAATAAAAAAGTCCCGTTCCAAAAAGGTTCACATCCACAGGAATGGACCAGTTTTAAGAAGATGATTTGCCAGGGTCTGTAGTCTCAAACTACCATATAAAGTAAAACCACAGGACCAAACCAAGAATCTTCTTCTCACAAAATGCCTCTTTCTTCCTTTCTTCAGGTCCCAGGCAGTTTTCCTTCCACCCTCTCCCCTCTCACATTTTCTACTATTAATAACATCTTACATTAGTACTTTTGTTTCCATTGTTGAGTAAATATTGAGCATTGCACCCAATTATAGTCTATAGTTCACATTATGGCTTACATTTTGTACTGTACAATTTTATAGGTTTTGACAAAATGTATAATAACCTGTATCAGTCATTGCAATATCATGTAGAACAATTCCAATGCCCTAAAAATGCCCTGTGCTCCACCTATTTTTCCCTCCCTCCCCTCAGAACTCTAGTAACCACTATTGTTATATCAATGTTACAAGTTCTTCTGTTATTACAATAATAATGTCTACTTTGGTCCATGGTTGCATTCCCTCCTTAGGTTAGTTCATTCCTCAGTCTTGAGGATTTGGGGATGGTGATGCCTGTACTGCTTCAGATTGAGAGGGGGCTTAGAATTTATGGGGCAGATGGAAGGAACTGTTTTGTTTCCAGTTATAGACACTCTTTGCTTTTTGGGATGAGGGTTGTCCATCATTATTTTGTTAGTTGTCCTAGACAAGTCTGATGACCTGGAGAGTAGATATTGGCCACAAGTCTGCTAAGATTCAGGACTAATTGGTATATGAACAGACCAAAGATTTAAGTCTCTGGGACACATATTTAATGGGTATCGTGCTAATTATAGGTTCAAATAGAAGGGGTAGAGGAAACATGTAGGAAAATTATAAATGAGTCTAACTTTGTTACATTGGAGATATAGGTTATCATATATTCCAAGGTAAAGCCCTCTGATGGGATGCTGATATCCTGGGGTTATGTGCCTTGCCTGTAGTGTCCAGATGACTCTAAAGCCCTCCAGATCACCTATTTGAGGCTTTGTTTACTGTGGCAGTTAGTGAGATCTGCCTGACACATGCATAAGTATAACTTCTGTAATGACCTCCTGGCTTAGTTTGAAATCTCTGGACCATGCAAACTCTTGTATTTAATTTCCCCCCTTTTCTTCAAGATCTTTTTCCAAATGCAATACTGTTGGCACTTGGTAAGAAGCCCTCAGTCACAGGGAGACTCATCCCAGGAATTCATGTCTCACGCTGGTGGGAAGGTTGAGTTTATTTGCTGAGTTTGGCTTTGAGAGAGCCATATTTGAGTAACAAGGAGGTTTTCAAGAGTTAACTTAGGCAATAGATATTATTAGGCTAAGTTTCACTTTTACGAGAATAAGTTTCATAAGTACGAGCATTAATATTGAGGGCTTGGCATATTAGTCTGTTATTAGGCATTGCCTAATTCTTGCCACTCTGTTAGAAAACATAGCAGGACTTCCCAGGAAGGGAATTTAACATTTTGTTGGTTATTGTTTGGGCTTCCACCCATTGAGATAACCCCTATGACAAGATGAACACATTCATATTCCATAGAGGCATGCCCCAGGCACACCTTTCCCCACATATCCCCCAAACCCTGACACACTGCACTGTGACCCTCCCCTGCAATAGTTGCCAAAGGATACTCCCACAATTATATTGTGAACCACAGTCCTCTACCTCCTCAGAATTAGCCTGTTCCTTCTTCCATCGCTACCCCAGCTCTATGGAGACCTCGACCCACCCACCCAACCTCGTTAACACTCACACTCCATTATCAACCCCATTCATATAGTTGTACAAATTATCACCCCTGTTCACTGCCACCACCACCCCCATTCACCTTATCATAGACTCTGCCTAGATCGACATTTGTTCACCACTCTCTACTCTCTATCTCCTGGTAGCCTATGTTCCAGCCTATCTCTGTGAGCATGCTCAATATCCTTAGTTCATATCAGTAAAATCATGCAATATTCATCCTTTAGTGATTGGCTTACTTCATTCAACATAAGGTCTTAAAGATTCATTCTTATTTTTGCATGTGCCAATGATTCCTTTCTTCTTACAGCTGAGTAATATTCTATTGTATGCATAGACCACATTTTGTTTATCCATTCATCCATTGATGTACACTTTGGTTGCTTCCAACTTTTGGAAATTGTGAATAATGCCCTGATGAACATTGGTGTGCACATATCTTTTTGCATCCCTGCTTTCTATTCTTCTGGGTATATCCCTAGTAATATGGCAATTTTATACTTAGCTTCCTGAGGAACCACCAAACAGTCGTCCACAGTGGCTCCACAGTGGCTGCACCAGCAGTAGATTAGTGTCCTCCACATCCTCTCCAACACTGGTATATGTCTTTTTTTTAAAATAGCAGCCAAGTTAATATTTCCCTCTTCTTAAAGTGCAGGGAGTTGTTGGGTAATTGCCAGCATAGTTAGTAATATTAATACAATGATTCTCCATTTTATATCCATTCCAGGCCCAGTTTATGGATCTATTCTCCATTGACTGTAATACAAACAAAGGAATAATGAGCTTAAATTTTATTCTGTTGTCATAAGCTCTGATTATGGTTGTGTAATTCAAATCCTAGACTACAGGTCAATTATGCTAAAATAGAAGATCTCATTAATAAGCAGATAAAATGGATGAAGATTCTTATTATATTGGAATATGCCATATTCTTGGGGTGAAGTAGAGGAAAAATTCAACTTAATTCTATTTTAAAAAAAGGAAGGAAATTAAAAAGACTTAAACCCAGATCTTCTATTTCTAGGTGTCAGGTTTATTTAGAGAAGAGTGGACAGTATCAGTTTAAAAGATGATTTTGCACTCTAAACAGGGGCATGGAAAAATGAAAGAAAAGTGAATGAAGATACATGGTTTTCCTAGTGGAGCAAAGTAATTTTTGCATAAGAAAGATTGAGATCTTAAAGACAGGTTATACATGTATGTGTGTATGTATATATGTTTGTAGCTGTCTATCTTTATCGATATCTATAGAATGCAGAAAGGAGGTCTACTTTGTGGCTGGAACTAAGAAGGATGAGTTTGAAAGTATAGCATTATTATGAGGAGACTTCTTGGGAGATTTAAATAAATTCTAAATAAGGCACAGGAAAATGCAGAAGTAAAAAAAATCAAGTATCATCCAATTTATGGGAAATTAGATGATCAGAATTCACTTAAATGGTGTTTTTTTGGCTGACTCAAAATACATTTTTTTTTTTTATATCTTACAACAGGCGACTCTGCAAGACAGAATCTGGAAAACAAAATAGAAAGCAAATGTATCTGAAAGCAAGAGGAATAGCCGCCATATTAAGTGAAAAGTGCTGGTAGAGAAGAAAAGGACCAAGGCAGGAGGTAGTTTAAGAACATAAAAATGTATTTGGGCCCTAATTAGAATAAACAGGTAAACAAAAGGGAATCAAACTCTTGAGCTGTAAGTAATTATTTCAGGAAAAGAGATGACAGAAAGTATTCTTTTAGTAAAAAAATCAATAGCTGGAGATAAGAAAATTTGATGGATAAAGACATATCACTGATGACATTTCCCTAATAGCCTACATTAAGACACCATAAGCAGCTGTTTCAATTCAGCAATTTGTTGTGGAGATCCTCTGATTGAGATGGAAATAACCCACAGATTTAAAAAATTACAGAAAAAGTTACAGAATCTCAAATATGGACACATGTGGCTCAAATTGTCTTAAAGTCACCCTGGGCATGGAGAAGAGCAGTATATTTTTGCAAAATATTTTGCAAAAGACAATAAACTGTGCTAGAGTGTTTCCTATTTTAAATTTTTGATAACACTCTTGGGAGGAGAGATGGAAACAAAGGCTACAGGTAGAAATGAAAGCTATTGAAGACTCAAAGGACAAATGTTAAGTGGTTTTACATAAGTGAAATAAAAACTAAGGGGAAAGGGGAGTCTCAAAAGCTGGAAAGCTGGAAAAGGTAGGTGCCATCATTATAAATGTCTAAATTTTGCAAGAAGACAGAAAGAACTTCAAGTACTACACTTTGAGAGAGAATATGTTTATATGGAATTCCCTCAGCCACCATTGTGTGGGAAGCTTAGTATCTCCAATAAACTCCTTTACATAAAATGGATGAAAACAAGAATAGAATCTCTTAATTTAATGATTTCTACCTATCTCCTTTTGAGCCTTGACCACAACCCCTAATTGACAGACATTGGATATTATTGTTGTACTCTGTATTAGGTTCAAGGAAAAATGTTTTGCTTGTGATGATTGTTGTATGGCTTGAACAATTGCTTGTTTTCAAAACTTCGTAGACCTGTGTCTAGGTATGTGATAATTATATAGATACCCTAATGACTCTTGGATTTGTTAGGAAATTTAGAATAAGCAAAGATTACTGAGTGTCTTCTATGGAACACCCTTCTGTGTTATTCATTTTAGTCTTTCTAAGGCCTTTGAGCTATTTCACTCCTCTATAAATTGAAGATAAATGATAGCAATTGAAAATAACTTTTGTTCAAAGACATGAAAAATGAATTCTGGTAGTGGGAGGGTCAACTCTTGCTACAATCTTGAAAAGCCAGTTTTGTGTCCATTTGGAAGTTTATTACAATATTCCTAATTCATAAATGTACCTGTTATTTCATTCTTCTTTGAAATAGTTGTAATAATTACTTGATTCCCTCCTTAATAAGTGCAAAATAAAAAACAGTAACATGTTTATTTTATTTCTGTACACAAGTTTTCTTTTAATACTTATCCCTAACAGAGTAATCATTTCTATGGAAAAAGAGGAAGCTTAGTTTGGACTGGAATTGGATTAATTCAAATTTGTAGCATTCAAATAAGCTATATTCATTCTCATAGGAAAAGAAAAATAGGGAGAAATGAAACAAGGAATTTAGCCTCCATTTGTTCTTATACCTGTGGCTGAAACGAAGAAACAAAACATGAATAGGAAAAATGTTTGACTTTCAATGTTTTGAACTCTAAGTTAAGGGCTTTTATTTTGTAACATTAATGATTTTCAGGAAGCAGAAAAATATGACATTGTCAGTGTTCATATTGGAGTTATTTTTCATTGTATACTTGGTTTCACTATAAACTCTGGTGAATTACATGGAACAACACAGATGATATAATTTGAGGCACCTAATAGAAAAGGCACTGCATGGTTGATGTGTGGTCCAATATGACTTGACCAATGCTGGAGGCATTTTGAGGCATAAGCTAAATACCCTATCAAATGATCACAGAAATATCACAAGGAAATATTTTTAGACACCACAGAAATAGCCTTATCAAGACACAATTTCTAATTAATGCCATGCTTGGCTATTATGATACAGAGAACAAAATGGGGGAATTTCTGTAGGTATAGAAGGGGTATTCTCCCTTTATCTGTACGCCTCTATAGAGCTGTGGTTCTCATTGTGTGGTCTCCTAAGCAACATAACCCAGGAATTTGTAGGAATACAAATTCTTAGACCCCATCCCAAACCCACAGAATCAGAAATCTGAGAGTGGAGTCCAGCAGTCCATCCTTTAACAAACCTTCCATGTAGTTCTGATACATTCAATTTAGAGAAGAGCTTCTATAGAAGAAACTTTGATTCCTCTCACCACATTTTGGTTTTCTCCTATATATCTATTATAATATCTTCTATTTTATAGGATTATTGTGAAAATAAAGGGGATAACATATATTAAATGCTTAGTGCAATGAAGCACGTAACAAATGCTCCATTGTGTAACCCAAAAGAGAAGAGTACCAGAGTGAATATGCCTGATCTCTTCCATGTGTGGCTAATCTGATTCCTGAGCGCCTAATAGCAGCTTTGTTTCTCTGATGGGCGGGGCTAATAATTTAAAAGGTCATGGTTCATGCTCAGGCTTCTGCTTCCCTTGAGTTGAACTGCATCTAATCTCAGGAAACACAGGCACTTCTATCTCCATATGATAAGGAGACTGAGCTCATTCAGCATACCTATCACTCTATAAACCTTTTCTCTTCCAGTTTATCTAGTGGTAATAAAATAAGGTAGGTGTTAAGCCTGTAGATTCAGCTGTGTTTCATTGAGAAGGGGCTGACATATTAGTCTTAGGTCCAGACTAAGTGAACCAATTCAATATTAGTAGACAGTTGTGATTATGGGGATTTGTTGGTTGTGAATCACATTTGTTAATCAAATATTTTCCAGTCTGTCTCTGAAAGTTTCAATGTAAGAAAACATGAATGCTCTGTCAATGAAGTACTTACTTGTCTGGTACTATTTCAAGCATTTTACAAGAGATGAACTTTTTTAATCAAGACTTAAGTAAAGTAGTTTTAAACATATGAGAATTTTGGAAATTTTGGTACCCAAGTCCTTCATGAAGAAACTGTTACAGAAAAACTCCATCCAACCTTTAGCAAAGGAACTGTTGGAAAACATTTTAACATGTTTTAAGTGTAGACCTAAGACTAAAACAAGGAAGGAATGAGAGTAAAAGGCTACTAATATATTACTCGGAATCTAAATAAATCTGGGCTTAGTAATGACTGTGTTAGAAGGGACAATTGCAACAGGAAGAATGCCTTAATCCTAAAATCAGCTGGCATTTCAAGAGTTAGGCAAAAAGAGTTTTTCTTTTATAGACAGAAATAAACAAAGACTAGAGAGAACCCAGTGTAGAGAAGTACGATGGAAGTTTGGCATGATCAGGTAGTAGGTAAGAGATTACTTTAGGCTGGGGCTAGGCTATTCCCCTTGCTGGGGCCCTAAGTAGGGGCTGTATGCTGGTTCAGGATGAGGGTTTGCTAAAGTACAGAGACCTGGAAGAAGGAGAGGAACATAACCAAAGACTGATTAAAAAGAAGTTTGGTCAAACTCATAAGTGGGTTTAGCTAATCATTTATCAAGTGAAAAAGGAGAATTTGGAGGGTTTATGCGTGGCCTTATCATAGGTAAAACAGAGGCCGTCTGTGAGTCTTATTTAAGTCCTACGGGGAAGGGTGGTTCTTTGCAGTTTTTTGGAACATGAAAGGGCAGAGGTATTTGTTTAACTACCTGTTTTTCAGGATTACAGGTCTCAGCTAAAGCTCAACAATGTCAAAAAATGTTCTATGTTGTAACAAATTATAAATCATGCAATTAAAAAAATTAAAGATAGAAAGTAAATTAATCACATGGTTTGTTGTAGAGGCAACAAGTGGGAGTTAAAAGAAACCATTAAATTACAAATAACGTAGTTAAGTATTAATATGAAAGCAGGGGACTACGTGCATTAAACATAGTTTAAGAAAATAGGTAAACATAATTAAAAAGTTCTAGAACTTCCTAAATGAACCCACAAAAATTAATGAGCAAGGAATACATTATCAAAAAAAAAGCATATCAACAAAATACAGGTAATATTAAAATATGACAAAATTGAGACCAAAATAATGTCTATACAAGTCATTTTTAATACACATAAATGGGCTTAATTTAATAACAAAATTGATTTCCAATTTAGCCCACAAAATAAGACTCACTTATGTGCTGGGTAAAAGACACATACATAAAATGAACTGATTTAGATAGGGTAGACATAAAGGTCAAATGTATACCAAACAAATGGAACAAGAAAGTAAGGTTAGTGCTCCTGATATCAGACAAAGTTGAATACAAGCCAAAGATATTAAACTGGACAGTCTGGTTTAATGCTAAAAATCACAGCTCATAGCAAAGAAGAAATACATGAATATTCTTGCACTAAATAATACAGCAACCATCCTAATGAAGCAAAAACTATAGCAGACTCAAGGAAACAGATTCCTAATCGATGAGACTTTAATATGCCACTTTCAAGATATATCAAGTCGACCAAACCACATGATAAGGTAGTTCTTATAGATATATACCAAACTTTACACTCTCATAATAGTGTCCACAGAACACTTAAAATAATTGAACACATATTAGGTCCCAAAGAAAACAACATTAAGTTCCATAATATAGAATATTACAGTCTTTGAATACAATTCAATAAAATAAGAAATTATATACAAAAACCATAATCAGAAAGGTCTGACTACATTGAAATTTAAAACAATAACCAAACAAAATCTTCTGTTTAAAAACATTGCAGTGAAAGGGAAATACAAATTAAATTTAGAAAAATTAGGAAAAATTAAGTTAAATAGAATTTTTTCTGTTTTATTTTCTCTAGTAGCTTAGATTGTATACTCTTCATTTCTAATACAGTGTGTCATAGATTGAACTATGTGCCCCAGCAAAAGGTATATTCTAAATATTAATCTGCATTCTGTGACTGGGAACCCATTTGTAAATAGGATTCTTTGAAGATGTATTATCAGTTAAGGTATGGTAAAAACTTGAAGGGACTTTCAATGTTCACTGACCATATAAACAACAAAACATCTATGATTACATTCTAATAGAGAATAAACAAAAAACCCAATTCTATTATAAGATTATATTGAGAAGGAGACGCTCTTCTTTATAGCAAAATTCCAATTCATAAGTTTAGAATGAACGTCAGAAATAGAAAAGTGCCTCTTGGTAAACAGCACAGTAATAATGATTTTAGGCAAGGTTCATCCATTTATTTTAAAAACCTTTCGGCAAAAATATGATTAAACAGGATATTCTCTCAGTCTCAAAGTATTTTAAATATTATTAAGTGTGTTTAAATATACTTATTAATTACAGAAGGAAAGCAGTAGCTTTAAGTTGAAGAAATGTATACATCATTTTAACTAAATGACAAAGTTATTGCCTAATAAGATATACTCATATCATGTGCTTTGTGATATGATATAGTGGGAAGGTTTGTAGTGGGTTGAATTGTGTTCCCCAAAAATATAAGTTCAAGTCCTAACCTCCCATACTGGTGAACATTACATTATTTGGAAATAGGGTCTTTACAGATTTAATCAAGTTAAGATGAGGTCATAGTGGATTAGGGTAGGTCCTAAATCCAAAGATTGCTGTATTTATAAGAGAAATGAGAGAGAGATTTGATCACTGAAAAAGAGAACACACACAGACCATGTGACAATGGAGGCAGAAATTTGAGTGAGGCAACTACAGGCCAAGGAATGCCAGGGATTGCTGGCAACCACCAGAGCTAAGAGAAAGGCATGGAAGAATTCTTCCTTACAACGTTCTCAGGAAACATGGACCCACTGACATCTTGATTTCAGATTTCTAGCCTCCAGAACTGAGAAAGAATGAATTTCTATTGTTTTCAGCTGTGCAGTTTGTAGTACTTCGTTATGTTAGCACTAGGAAACTATTAATAGAGCTTACAACATCACTTCTGTGACATTTTTGCTAAAATGCTTTAATATGGACATGAGGAAGTTTTCAGCAAACCTCATATTTTGTCAGATACTACCAAGAAAATTGAACAGGAATCTCCAAAAATGTCAATGTCTTGAGAGTTGAAGAAAGACTGAGGAATTGCATCAGATTGGGGGAGACAAAAGGAACATAACAACTAAATACAATTTGTGATACTGGATTAAACCTAGGACCAACAAAGGGACATTAGTGGAACAATCAGTGGAATTTGTAAAAGATCTATAATTTAGTTAATAGAAAAATAGCAATTGTAATGTTCTTGTTTAGATAATTGCACTGTGACTATGTAAGATATTAACATTTGAGGAAGTCAGGGGACAGGAATACAAGGATTTTTTGTACAATGTTTGCAATCATTTTGAGGTCTGAAACTATTTAAAACTAATGTAAAAGAATAAAAAAGAAGACAGAGATCTCTTTTTGGACTAATCACTGCATCCAGAATCCATCTCAAGGAACCAAAAAGGCAGGTCTCCAAAGGTTTGATATCAGAGAGGCAGATTTTGTCGAAACAGTTATAGAATATACTTTCATATTCTTAACTTTATTTTTACCTGAGATAATATTTTCCTTTCTACTTTTTACTTAAGATTTTGTTTGTTTCAGTGCAATTTCATTATAAGAATTATTTACCATCAGGAGTCCTGTACCTGTGAGGGTGTGATAAGCCCAGTTGAAGTGCTATAAACTGTGTTTAATTAAAACACATTTGCAGAAAATAAAAGGAATAGTTCTTATCCACTGCTCCAACTTCTTAAACTAATTCTTTTAAGCCTCTAGATATTTTATGTGAGGGTGAAAGAAGGGATTTTTTTATGCTTCTGGCAAAATTGGTGATAAAATTATTTTTTTTTTGAAAAGCAGTTCCACTTTTTCTTCTTCCAAATATAATACACCATCTATGAGAAAAAAGTATAAACCTAAACATCTTAAATGCTTTCCCTAACTGGTTCACACCAAGGAGCCATGTTTAATGTAAGCATTTACTTTTATTTATCTAATTCCTTTCACCTTTGCCTGGGCTTTCTGGGATTGGTCTCATGTATTCCTGATGACTTGGATATTATTTTATGACTTTCTAATAAAACTTCTAAAAAAATGTCTTGTGATCTGATGGCTGGTAGCAAACTATCACTTTTTTCTTTATGGAAAAGGCTAAGAACACTTTGTTCTATGAAAATGACTTGCCTTTGACATACAACTCCTTAAGGTCCAACTTATTTCATATGCTAATTCTTCTGACAATGCTTCCTGGCTAGGTTCAATTGTTATCTATTCATGTATTGTTTACTGGTATTATGGAAATTGTATTCTTGTGTCAGTGAAAACAGAGGCATATTTCATTTGTTCATCTCTGTGCATCACCTGTGTCAATGTAGTTTTTACTCATAGCATCCCATCATTCATAGCATATGGCTAGGTTAATATACAGAAACTTTATCATTTAGGATTGTTTTTACTGCAATAATAATAATAATAAAAAGAAACCTATGATGACTGGTACAATTAAGAGTTTATTTGAACCATGCAAAAAAGTTCAGAAGGAGGGAATTTTAGGTTCATATTGTTACTAATGAAGAGAACTAGACTTTCTATCTTCCTGTTCACATATTTTCTGGACATGAATTTCATCGTGGGTGCATAAAATGTCCACTGTACCTGTAAGCATTACATGTGCATTCTAGGCAGGAGACATAGATAAAATAAAAAGAAAAGTTAAAATTGGAAGGCTTCACTTTCTGCTCCGGAGAATTTACCATTATATTCAGGAAGCAACACCCTCCCCAGAGAAAGCCTCTTCTAGCTTCAAAAGAGCCTAAAATAGAGGAAGGTAAGAGCATTGAAAATGGCTTTGCAGTAGTCATTCCACAGGATGTTAAGCTGGTAATGAATGATTGACATTACCTCCATCACCACTGAGTGGACCCTAGATATTTGAAAATAGTATCACATTGATTATAAGCTTAAAGTCATCAATAGTTAACAAATTGTGATTTTGCTAAGAGATAAATTTGAATCATCACATATTATTAATCTGATATTTGGGCCCTTGTTCATTTATTCATTCAACAAATACTTATTGATAATCTGATTTGAGTCAGCATCATGATAGAGGATAGAGTAATGAACAAGAGGACAAAGGTTCTGCATAATTATGAAATTATTTAACTGTCATCATGAAAGACGCTGTGACTCACAGGGTTCCATGATAGCCCATACCTTCTGGAACTTGATTTGATCTAGGGGATCATAAGAGACTTCCTTGCAAAATAAATAAATAAATAAACAAAATGATGGCGCTAAGTGAGGAACAGAAAAGCTTTCCAGACAGAAGGAAATATGTTGAAAAGATTCTAAAAGTTGAGAAAGAATATGGGGTTTTAATAAAGAGTAGAAAGTAATAGAAAAAGATGAGGGAAGCAGACTTGGCCCAGTGGTTAGGGCCTCCATCTACCACGTAGGAGGTCCGCGGTTCAAACCTTGGGCCTCCTTTACCCGTGTAAAACTGGCCCACGCGAAGTGCTGATGCGCACAAGGAGTGCCCTGCCATGCAGGAGTGCCCTGCGTAGGGGAGCCCCACACACAAGGAGTGCGCCCCATTAGGAGAGATGCCCAGCATGAAAGAAAGTTTAGCCTTCCCAGGAATGGTGCCGCACACATGGAGAGCTGACACAAGATGATGCAACAAAAAGAAACACAGATTCCCATGCCACTGACAACAACAGAACCAGACAAAGAACACGCAGCAAACAGACACAGAGAACAGAAACTGGGTGGGGGGGGGGAGGGGAAATAAATAAATAAATAAATCTTTTAAAAAAAAATGGTGTAGGCCTAATCATGATAGATCTTGCAGGCATAAGGGTTTATGTCTTTACCATAAGGAGATAAGAAAGCTATTGAAGGGTTTTGGTGAAGGGAATCAATATTAGATTTGTATGCATAATAACATACCGCTTGCATCACTGGAAAAGATATTAAACTGGTAAGAGAGAATATTATTGCTATAGTCTGAGTAAGAGTCAATTACATTTTGGTTTTAATGGTGGGGAGAGAAAAAAAGGAGGCAGATGCATAAGATATGTAGAAGGTATAATCAAGTCTATTGCCTAGTACAAATGGTTTAGAAAAGTTTTTTGACTACAACAATTTTATGTTGTAATAGAGTATACTGAGCACATTCATTTATAACTAAAGCAAAAGTTATCTTAAAAACTACTGCGTAGCAGTCATTGTTTAGTAAAACAGAAGTAGTTTCATTAGACAGGACTAGAGGCTTACATATACCTTTGGAAATGCTGGAGGAGTGAAAATCAATAGCTTCTAGAAGCTGTGACTCATTGGCCTTCTGCGAGTCTCAGGATTTCAGAGGAACCTGCTGCTGTGTCTCAGCTTCCTGACAAATTGAGACTGGTAAATCTTAGCTTTATAAACCTGGAGACATTGTAAAGTTCTGGGCATGCAGGAGGGGCCAGCACTATTACAGATTTTAACTGTGCACCCAAGAATAGGTTAATACTCAAGAGCTCAATTTTTGCTGCTCAGTGAGTCTGTTTGAATTGCCACCAGAAAACAATAACTTTATCTTCTCATCTGACTTACAAATCTCACTTGGGTGCTTCTCAACAGAAGCCTTTAAACCAGGCAAGGAACAAGGCAAGGAAAGGGATTCTAGAAAATTTCTTTCCAGGATTGTCTTCATTGATGCAAATGATACAATAGTTGACAACAGATAATTAAGCACAAATTTAATGTTGCTATGTTTGATACATTTATTTACACCAACACATTCTAATTTTTATTTATTTAATGCGGGTTGCATTGACATTGTGACCCAAGAGTTTGATAAACACTGATATAGTGAGTAAAATTAGGTGATCATCCAAAACCAGAATCTCAGTAAGGCTTTACTCTCTGTGTATTCTGTATTTACTCTTCTAAAACCCTCATGAAACGTAGAGTCTTGGTTTTGTTTTGAAATATGCCCTGAGAAGAAGTCAAGCCAGTTGCTCATATTGATGATGGAAAAAAAACACAAAGTAAATGTTATATTTTATACCACCCTCCCCAAGAGATTTCATTTATTTGTTTTTAAATAAATTTAAAAATGGGAATACCAGTCCCAGGTGACTGGGTCTGGGATGTCAAAGAACACCCTACTCAATCCAATGGCAATTGGTAAATGGAGTCATAAAATGGTTGAAATGAAGGCTGTACCAAAGACAAACAATTCTTACCATGTTAAAGATAGATATTTAGTTTAAGTTGAAATCTGAGGTAACCTGTTTTATAGGACTCTGCAAAATCTTTCATGTGACTCTCAATGAAAATTTTAAATTTAAAGAAAAATGGACTTCTACAGGCCTTTTTATGGCACATTAGGTAGTAAATTCACTAATGCAAATATAGAATAATAATTTTTGCTCTATTGGCCAGTGTGAGAATTTTATGAAGCATTTTTCTATTTTAAATTTGAAGTTAACAGGTGAGATGGCTTCGGTTTCACAAATTGTCTGTCATGCATTTCTTTACAATCTAGGAAAAGATTTTGAGTTGAATAAAGTGAAAGTATATGTGGAAGGAAAAGGGGACTTTAAGATTCAAGACAACCAAATTCAGACTGAATCTCATATTTGTGTAAATTTCATTCAGATTTATTCAATAAGCTTGTGAATAAAAGGTCTTTTAAAGAAAGAATAAAAACATTTTGGCCATATTTTAACAGTTCAATAAAATGCAATGACAAATTAATTTTTATGGGTGGATTTTACCAGGGAAAGAGAACGATACCTTCTCTGACTGATTATCACTGACTCTTTTTCAGTCTAATCTTTGACCTGTTAATGACATTGAGCTGTATTCATGCTTTCTGATTTCCATAAGTTTATTTCTATCAAACAATCAACTACACTTATTTCTCTGGGGTATCTTTCATAAAGGATGATAGAGAGTTTACCCTGCAGTATCCAACTCCTTTTTTAATCTATCACTTACCTGCACATGGCACCTAATGAAATAAAATATCAAACTTCTACACCTGGTTTAGATAAGCAGATTAAAATAAAAGAAGGTAAACACTACTTTAACATCAGTTATAGTTATAACATAACTTCCTGTGGGGGAAATAATGTTTTAATCATTAAAAAAAAAAACTTATTCTGCATGCATGTCTAAGAATAATGGAGCTATGCTGAATATTTTTGCTTAATAAAAATTGTTCACTGAGCATCCATTAAGTGCCTGGAACTTTCACAAGCATATTACTATCATACCAATCGTATTATGATTCCTCTTTACAGATAATTTAACTAAGGTGCAGAGAAGTAAATAACTTGTTAAGGTTTGATGACTGTCAACTCCCAGAAAGTAAATAACTTGTTAAGATTTGATGACTGTCAACTCCTCGACAGAAAATCTGTCCATCAAAGCCAGCTGTCTTAGACTTCTTGGTATAAGGAAGAGCTCCACCTTGACAGAGACTGAGTCTGAGTATAACTGGTTGAAAGTAGGTCTTTAGGGAGAGAAAGTGATTGGGACTGGGCAACATTTGTAACATAGTTTAGGAATGGTGGTCACAGCAAGATGAGGATCTTGAGCAAATCTCTGTAAAATAATAATAATAATTTAAGAATAATAAAATGTTTTGTAAAAAGTGAGTTGTTGCCCAAATGAAGAAACCGTTTATTCAGCTAAATTGTTTTGCATCCACATTATTTTTATTAGATTAAAATGTTTTCTTCTTCGTCAAGAATTCCTTGTTCTCAATCCTGTTGATTAAACTATGTGGATGCAGGCTAATAACATAGAGGAAGTTCCTTGGAAATCAGGATATTAATGAAAATACAGTAAAAATTGTACACATTTATTATTTCATTTTAAGATATTTGAGAAATTTTGGGCCTTTGGATGACAATCACCCTAAAAAGATAAATACAATTGCTGAATGTTTATAATAACTAGCCAAAAAAAAAGGCAATTAGGTCGGATGAAAGATACATCATCCACATAAGATACTTTGAATTATATTAGGATCTTTGCTAAACTGTGTACTAACACTAATAACAAATACTTTCTTGACCTAAAATAAGAATGATGAGTGCTTGAATATGAAGATATTTCTGTTCCATTTCCACAATTATAACTTGTATATAAATATGATAAATATTTTCAACCATTTTTTGGAGACATTGTTCTTGGGGAATTTAATTATGGAATCCATCAAAATGGACATCATTATATTTATTTCAAACAAATGAAAAAAATATAAAAAATCTAAATTGTATGTTCTAATATATGAAACAGGAACATCCATACCTCACTGAAAGATAATTGCATTCTGAACTCTTGTAAATAGGTATCACTTGTCATGCAACAATCAGACGTCCAGAACACTCAAACAATGCATTCAATCGAACATTCCATCAAAACCCTGTCATTCTTTGGTCTCCTGCCAATAATAGGGATCTATACTTAAAATTACCTTGTAATATCAGGTCTTTATATATATAATCTACCTATGAGCTAGGATAGAGCTCAGCAGTAATCAGCTATTAGTAAAATCAGTTTAACCCTTGACCTATACCCTGTCCTGTTTCATACAGATTCTCAGCAGAGTTTGCTTCTCTTCCTCTGAACAGCTTCTTCTATGTGGACTGCCCCCATTCTCTATCATGTCTAGCCAGACTTAAAAGGCCTAGCCTCTTTATCTTTATTAACCTCTGCAAATAAGTCAATCACATACAGATTGCATAGGATTTATAACATGCAATGCACAGGAAAAAAAGAAAAGGAAAACACTTATTAGAAATTTCTATACTCTGAAATACTTCTTATCCACATACACCTGTAGATGCTCTCGTTATCCTTTCACAGCACCCAATTCTATCCTGGACCCTCTCTCTTCCCTTTTTTCCAATCATCATCTCTGATTCCCTCAACACTACCCTTTACCCAGAAGAGAAATTAAAAAACAAGTCAGCAAATTAACTCGATCTTCTTTTTTTTTCCTTATCAACCATTTTCTCTCATGTTTTCCTGAAAGCCTAATCCCAGGCACTCAGGGTATCATTTTTTTTTTAAATTTTATTTACTTTGTAATAATATTACATTAAAAATATATATATATGAGGTCCCATTTAACCCTACCTCCCCCACCCCACCTCTCCCCCCCCTCAGCAACACTCCCTCCCATCATCATGACACAGCCATTGCATTTGGCAAGTATATCTTTGGGCACCCCTGCACCCCATGGTCAACGGTTCACACCATGGCCCACACTCTCCCCCATTCCATCCAGTGGGCCCTGTGAGGATTTACAATGTCCGGTGATTGCCCCTGAAGCACCATCCAGGGCAGCTCCATGTCCCAAAGACGCCTCCACCTCTCATCTCTTCCTGCCTTTCCCCATACCCATCAGCCATCATGTCCACTTTTCTCAATCCAATGCCACCTTTTCTATGTGGACATTGGATTGGTTGTGTCCATTGTACCTCTATGTCAAGAGGAGGCTCAGATTCCACCTGGATGCTGGATGCAATCCTCCCACTTTCAGTTGTAATCACTCTAGGCTCCATGGTGTGGTGGTTGTCCTTCTTCAACTCCATCTTAGCTGAGTGTGGTGAGCCCAATAAGTCAGATTGTAGGTGCTGGAGTCTGTTGAGGCTCAGGACCTGGCTATCACATTGTCAGTCCAGAGATTCAAATCCCCTAAATATATCTTAAACCCCGACACTAACTGCACCTCCAGCACATTAGCATGAAAGTCTTATGAAGAGAGATCCCATCTGAGTCCAGATTAGTCATACATAAACACCAGTTCCACAGAGGGGCCATCTGACCTGGTAGTTAACCCCATCGGCCATGACCATAACTTCAGGGTATCATTTTGTCTTTTATCACTCATCAAGGAATTTCTGTAAACAAGGACAATTCTCTCATTAAGAGGAATTCTGGAATCAGCGAAATAATGTTTTTGTTTTTACTTTGTAGGGCTCAAAATGGATTAATGTAGGGCTCAAAACATAGATTAATAGAAATAGGAAAATTATCCAATTATTTGACCAACATCATAAGTTTTAAACTGATCAGAGTGAAGATGCAAATAAGAACATTGTAACTGAAAGGTCAACCTTTCTTTAGAAGACAAGTTGTCCTAAGAGGAATCATTAGTTGTAGAACTGTGCCATTAGCTTTGACTAGCATATTATTCTCTCTTCAGTCATGCCTCTAAGGCCCAGGTCAAGCCCTAATACAGCCACTAAACTATATAAAAGCTGAGTTAGTGGTCTGTTTTTGGACTCAGGAATGTCTCTAGGCTTATTCTCCCCACTCAACTGCTTTGTCACTTTACTTTTCTATTGATAGTCCCAACTTTCTACATAATTTTAGACTTTTCCCTGACTTTGCTTTTGGAGTTAAGTTCCAGATCTGAAATTAAATTTCTTTTAAAAATATCTAGATTGTTATAGAACAATTATGCATAAAATACATGACTCACCTACACCATCTCACCACCAACACTCTGCATTGGTGTAGAAGTTTTGTTATATTGATGACAGCACATTTTAATAATTGCACTATGAATTGAAGTCCAGGGTTTAACTTATGGTTCCCTGTTTGTGTAGCACAGTAACGTGGATTTTATTTTATTTTTACTCTTAACATATATGCAACGTAATTTTCCCCTGAAATCATATTCAGATATGTATTGCAGTGCTGTTAATTGTGTTCACAATGTGTACTACCATGAACATCACCCATTGCCTAGACATTTCCATCATTCCAAATAAGAACCTGTACATTTTAACTCTTAACTTCTCATTCTCTATTTTTACCCCATCTCTTGTTGACCAATATTCCAGATTCTGACTATGAGTTTGCTTGTTCTGGTTACTTCAAATCAGTGAGATCATACAATATTCATCCTTTTGTGTCTGGCTTCACTCAATGTGATGTCTTCAAGGCTCATCCAAGTTGTACCGTGCATCAGGACTTTGTACCATTTTACGGCTGAATACTACTCCATTTTATGTGTATACCCCCTTTTGTTTATACATTCATTAGTTGGTAGACACTTGGGTTGCTTTCATCTTTTGCAAATTGTGACTAATGCTGCTATGAACATCAGTGTGCAAATATCTGTTTGAGTCCTTGCTTTCAATTCTTTGGGGGAAATACCTAGTAGTGGGATTGCCAGGTCATATGGTAGTTCTTTCTTAGCTTTCTCAGGAACCACCAAACTATCTCCCATAGTTACTACACCACTTTACATTGCTACCAGCAATGAATGAGTTTTCCTATTTCTCCAAATTCTTTCTAATACTTATTTTCCATTTCTTTAATAGCAGCCATTCTAATGAGTATAAAATGGTATCTCATTGTGGTTTTGATTTGCATTTCCTTGATGGTTAATAATATTGAACATGTTTTCCTGTGCATTCAGACCATTTGTTTATCTTCTTGGAGAAATGTATGCTCAAGAATTTTGCCTGTCTTTGAATAGAGTTATTTGTCCTTTTTTAAAGTTGAAACGTTTTTAATATAATCTGGATATTAATCCTTTATCTATAGGTGGTTTCCAAGTATTTTCTCCCATTGTGTAGGATGTCATTTTACTTTCATGTTAACATCCTTTGAGACCCAAACATTTTTCATTTTGATGCGGTCCCATTTATATATTTTGTAGTTGTTACTTGTGCTTTGGGTTTAAAGTCTAAGAAACCATTGCCTAATATAGGGTCCTGAAGATGCTTCTCCATGTTTTCTTCTAGGTGTTTGATAGTTCTAGCTCTTATATTTAGATCTTTGATACATTCGGAATTGATTTTTATATATGGTGTGATGTAAGGGTCCTCCTTTTTTTCCCCCCTGCAAATGGATATCCAGTTTTCCCACCACCATTTGCTGAAAAGACTGTTCTTTCCCAATTGAGTGGTCTTTGCCACATTGTAAAAAAGTACTTGGCCATTAATATGAGGATTGATTTCTGAGCTCTCAATTCAATTTCATTGGTCTACATGTTTGTCCTTGTACTAGTACATACTTTTTTAATTGCTGTGGCTTTGTAATAAGCTTGAAGAGCAGGAGTGAGTCCTTCAACTTCATTCTTCTTCTTTAGATGGCTTTAGTTATTTAGGACTCCTAACCCTTTTGTATAAATTTCATGTGTGGCTTTTCCATTTCTGCAAAGAAGGCTATTGGAATTTTGTTTGGGATTTCATTGAATTTATAATTTGCTTTGTGCAGTATTGACATCTTAAAGATATTTAGTCTTCTAATCCATGAACATGGAATGTTCTTCCATTTATTTAGGTCTTCTTTTGGCAATGATTTATTATTTTCTGTGTATAACTCCTTTACTTACTTGGTTAGATATTGTCCTAGATATTTGATTCTTTTAACTGCTACTGTTACCAGATTTTGACTAGGTTCTTGGCTATGCTGCAGAAATGAATGTCAAGAGCATGTCGGGTGAGTTAGGCCAGTAATTTATTCAGGCAGGAAGGATAAGAAATGGAAGATAATAACAGACCATGGGTCCCAGGTGAAGAAAAAGGGGCTGAAAAGTGGTTAAGTGGATTGATTTACAGACTACAATTCCCCACTATAGATTATAAATGCCCAAGTTTTACTTGTATGGCCATATGGCAGAGGAACAATGGTGAGAGCAGTGTACAGTGGACAGGATAGGGGTCCACAGGTAAGAGAATGCAAGAGCTCATTCAGACCTTGCACATGCTTTTTGAACTGTTAATTTTATTCCACCCCTTAGCTAATGGCAGGGGAGAAGTTTTAATTGTTTGCTGTGCTGATTGATTATTCCACCCTTCAGTTCCCCATGAGGGCCCAATGATGAAGTCCTTGGGGAATATCCAGGGCTTCTCCTGGCTTCCAGAGGAAGTCTTTTTTTCTGGATGGCAGGATCTTAGGGGTAGGGGGTCTTCCAGTTGCCCTCTTGGGGGTTATTGATGTCCACGTGGACTCTCTGCCAGGTTCCAGATCCATCTGTTGATTCCCTATCTTACTAGCCTGCTTCACTACTGTGGATGGAATTTTTTTCTTCATTTTTCTTTCTGGTTGTTTATTACTTGTGATTAGAAACACTACTGATTTTTTGGTGTTGATCTTGTAGCCTGCCACTTTGCTGGATTCAGTTGTGTTTTTTCGGGATTTTCAGTATTATATAGGGTTATATCTGCAAAGAAGAAGAGTTTTACTTCTTTCACTTCAGCTTAGATGTCTTTTACCTCCTTTTTTTTCCTAACTACTCTTTCAAGAACTTCCAGTACAATGTTGAAAAACAATGATGATGTTGGGCATTTCTGTCTTATTCCTAATCTTAGAGGGAGAGCTTTCAGTCTTTCACCATTAAGTACAATGTTAGCTCTTTATCATGTTGAGGAGGAAGTTTCTTTCTATTCCTACTTTCCTAAGTATTATTGTAATGAAGGGGTGCTGTATTTTTGTCAACAGCCTTTTCTGCATCAATTGAAATGATCATATGCTTTCTTGCCTTCATTCTCTGGAGGTGGTATATTATATTTATTTTCTTATGTAGAACCAGTCTTGTTTTTAGGGCTAAATTCCACTTGGTCATGATGTGTAATTCTTCTAATATGCTGTTGGATCCTGTTTGCTAGTATTTTGTTGAGGTTTTCTGAATCTGTATTCATTAAAGATATTGGTCTGTAGTTTTTCCTCTTGTGGTAACTATATTTGGCTTTATGAATGAGGGTGATGTTGGCCTCATAGAAGGAATTAGGGAGTGTCCCCTCCTCTTAAATTTTTTTGTGAAAAATTTAGCAGAACTGGATTTAAGTCTTTTTGGAATGTTTGGTCATATTCACCTATGAAGCCATCTGGTTCTGGGCTTTTCTTGGTTGGGAAGTTTTTGGTTACAGATTCACTCTCAACAATCTATTATTTTGATAAGCAAGTCACTTTTTACTTGGATTGGCCTCTCAATTAATTCCAGGGAAATGATGGCCTTGGTTTTGGACAATTTCTTGCTAACACATGGGCCCCTCATTAATGCCACTCTATATCTATTTCTGGGTTGGTCTGTATAATACAAGGCTTCGGGTAAGCAGCCACTCACTGTTTCTTTCCTTCACAGGCCCTCCTCAATCTACCCACACTTGGTTACTTCTCTTCATTCTCTACACTCTTTGGGATATTTTAGTCTCTAAGGAATTTGAGTTCTAGTTGAGTGCTGATGACTCCTACATTTCTATCCCCGTCCCTTATACAACCAATTGTCTACTGCAAATATCCACCTAGAATAGAATAGGCATTCATTCTTCAGTAATACTCAGATCAGCATCAGCTCTTAGAAGAAAATTTCTTCAACCCTGAGGCTACATTAAGTATCCTACTCTGTACTCCTATTAGTGACTTATGCATACTGCTCTCAAAGCATTTATTGCATTTAATCATGATTAGATTTTACCTGATAATCTTTTAAAGGAACTGTAAGTTCTTTTTAGGGGCAGGAGGTTTGCCTAAATGAACCTTGCTTTTCCAGAATTAGATTGACTTTCTGCGACATTTTAGGTGGTAAATAAATTTAAGTAGTATTTTGTCAACAACAATTTAATGAGTTTCCTTGAAAGGGAATGTGTGTTGTAGTAAGTGTTAGGCAATTATTTCCCAGGGAAAATGTAGAATTGGTTTATGCATCAGCTAAGTAGTTGTACTATTTAACTTCTAATGTCTATTTCATGCCTGAAATAGTATAAATCTATGATCCTTTAATGCTTTGAAAATAAATTACATAAGAGGAAAAGTTAACTTTTTGGCACATTGTCCAAAGATTCTAATTAATCATTTTGCCAGTGGTAAATGTACTGCTTAATTGCTCAGAAATCAAATCCATTAACCCTGTGAGAGGCTATTGAAAACTGGCACAAATATCATTAACAGATGAAATATCATTTAAGTTAGATGCTTTATTTCATTATTTTAAAGTCATCATATGAATTTAGAGTAAATGGGCACATAAGTCATAACTATTTTTGGCAAATATTTGGGGCTTCTAGGGACAGAATTCAAGTGCACTCACTCTGAAACAATGGTTTTATTTTTAATGTGTTTTTCCATGTGGACAAGACAGTATGTTTGAGATTGTTGCAAAGGGATAAGTGAGATTGGCACATTTTCATGCTGAGGCAAAATACAAGCTCAAATTCAATGGCTAGAGTTTAAAAATCATCCCTGATGTACTTGCAATGGTATAAGTATTCTTCAGAAAAATATATTGCAGGAGAAGAGATGTAGAAAAATTTGAGGTGTCTTTGGTTAGTATTTGTATAAATTTGTAGTTTGTAGTTTTTATCTCCTATAAAATAGATATAAACTCAGATATTGACTTGCTCAAGGTCATAACAAGGAAATGCCAGGAGTTTATTCTTTCTTAAGTCTTATTTTTTAAGGTTAGAATTCATGACTGTTTCTCTTCTGCTGAATGATTATAGTTTAATGGAGCCACAGAGGAGATCGCATCCTTGTGAGCTGCTGCACATGTGTACTGTGTGTGTATTTTGGGTAGAGGAGGTTCTGTAGGAAGTAAATATTCAAGGTGTCAGAAATCAGATGGGAGATGGGCACAGGAAGAAACAAGGAAATTAGCTGTTCCCAGTTTGTCTTTTTAAAGATGGATATTGGTTGTTTTCATCCATCCCTTCTCAGCAACATGGGCAATTAGCTCCCCTTTACAGCACTGGATATGAGAGGGGAAACTCCCATGCTGAACAACTGGGCTCCCGGGAACATATCTAGATCTTCGATTGTCCCCAAACTTAATTGCTTTGGACATATAGCTTCTTCACCACTAGGCATTTTGCAAGCTTTATGTACTTCAAGAACTTTGTTGTTTAAGATGGAATCTTTTGATGCTGCAGAGGTTTCAACTTCACCTAATGGTGACTTTGAGATTATCTAAGAAGAATGAATCTAGCAAAATTTCACATGGAAAGGTCAAGAATACCCAAACCCTCTTGTAACACTTCCCTCCTTTTCCCAGCATTCATCTTCCTGCTGCCTTTCTCCTTCTCAATCACAGAAAATGGACTAAAATAAAGTCATAAATATGTGAACCATAGGGAGAGTCACAATCATCAGTGATTCAAGTTGATGATTCATAGATACTGTTATTTTATGGTTAGAAAATTTTCAAAGTTTGATTCATCTCTACATGTGCATATTTTGCTTTCAGAAAATATTTTCACAGTTAATATTTTCCTCATGTACAATCGACTATGTAAAAACATTGTTGAGAAATAACTTTTAATTTCCACTGGAATATTCAGTCATTTATCCTTTTTCATCCACAGACACACATATACCAGCAATTTGGGAACTCTATAGAAAGTATGTTTTCTCTGTTTAACTTCAAGAAAGCCATATTTACCCTATTTAATTAATCAAGCTAAGCTCCATTTCAAGGGGCTGAATTATCATCATGAGATTTTAATAAATTATAGATCTATCAATGGTTAAAGGCAACATTTCCCAGGCTTAACATAATGGAGTTGGGCTAATTCATTCAGAGCTCCATTCTCTGGGACTGAGATAGACTTGCCTCCAGGCAAGTGACATAAATTACTCAAGACATTTCTTATGATAAATCACATACAGAATTAGAAACCTCATTCTGAGATCTTACATAATGTTTTTGCTC
Organism: Dasypus novemcinctus; assembly: GCF_030445035.2. Lineage (NCBI taxonomy): Eukaryota > Metazoa > Chordata > Mammalia > Cingulata > Dasypodidae > Dasypus > Dasypus novemcinctus. The sequence goes on along the minus strand of NC_080678.1, from coordinate 74,761,358 downwards.
ACTATAGACCTTCAATAATCACTAATACAAATTGCCACGTATATATGGGTATGGCAGGTGACTTTTCAGATTGTAGGAAATATATACTGCAGCAATCTCTGCATTTTGAGAGAAGTCAGTGTCACAGGTGCAGTTTATTATCTTTCTGAGAGACTCGAAACTGGTGAAAATGTTTTCTTTAAAATTCTATTTTATTCTTAATTGAAGGAAGAGAAATCAACACTGGAATTGGAGTGACTGCATGTCACCAGATTATTGTCACAATAACTGATATAATTTGGGAGTTTTAATCTTCCTGGCAATCTCAGAAATAAATGGGATTTTTAATTTGGGTCACAGTTAATTCCAATGTCATCTAACTAGAAGTTTTTACTCTCCAAATGGTTAGTTAACTACTGCAGAGGATATTTGGACTACATTGTTTAGTATTTATTTTTCTGACAAGTCCCATGAAACCTTGAAAATGCACAACAAAGTAGTTGCAGATGTAAATTCTGTGTATTGAGAAGCCATTGAAAACTTAGTCACTGCCTTGTACCCCAAATTAATGTGGCTTTATTATTTCCAGTTGTTGTTCCTTGAGATTTGATGGTGTCATTTTGAATTTTCTGGTTTAGTCCATTTAAATTTTTCTTATTGTATAATGGGAAGAACTGTATTTGAATATAGTATTTGATAATTTGGAAATTGTTGAAAGATACTCCTCTGAAATTCAAAGGTCTACTATAGAATGGTAATTAGAAAATAAATAGCAAATATCATGGGTAGAGTATTTATCTTAGAATTAGAGTGCCATGATTCAACTGAGTTCTAGCACTCTTAAAATATCTTCCATGGAACAAACACTAGTTCTTCAAGATGGTAGAAACCTAGATGCCATTTCTTGAAATGCCTTTTTCTCTCATCCCCCACATCATTGTTAAGTCCCTGAATATTCTACCTCAAAATACATGTGGGGAAAATTACATATGGAATCCATTCTTTTCTCATTATTTATAGTGCTATCAATCAAAATCTCAGCCACTGTCAAATTTAACCTTAATTACTGAAATTATCTTATTTTCCAAGGGGAAACTGGAGAGTTCTTATCAAGTTTCATCACTTCCACCAGTGTACATGCATACGCACATGTGCATAAACACACACAGAGAAACTTTTAATAGTCTCAGATTCTTGATAGAGTAAAATCAGAAATCACTGACATAATCTACATCATTATGTCATGAATTAACTGAGATTTCCCTGTCTGACCAATGTTACTGTTGCTTTTTTTATGTACATGTGTGTTTTTATTGTTGTTAATAAACTCCTAATTTTAGAATAGTTTTAGATTTACAGGAAAGTCACAAAGATAGTACTTTGCAGAGAACTCCCATATACCCCACACACCTACTTTCCCCTGTTGTTGGCATCTTTGATTAGTATGGCACATTTAGCACAATTAACATATTTGTACCGATAGACTAATAAGTCAGGAATCTACCACTACAATATAATACAGAATAAATTTTCTACCCTAAAAATCCCTGTACTCCACTGATTTATGCCTCTCTCCCTCCATCTGAATTCCTGATAACTGCTGAACCTCTTACTGTCTGTATAGTTTTGCCTTTTCCAGAATATAACTTAATTGAATCACACAAATGTAGCCTTTTGATACTGGCTTCTTCCACTTAGCAGTATGTATTTTAAGGGCCTCAACTCTTTTTCTGGCTTGGTAGCTCATTTATTTGTAATGATGAATAATATTCCATTGTATGGATTGCTGCAGTTTATCCATTCAGGTATTGAAGGACATCCTGATTGCTTCCAGGTTTGGGCAATTATGAATAAGCTTATTGATTTAATTGTTCATTCCATAATGGCAAATGTTATTGAATATGTTTTCATATGATTATGTGCAATCTGTATTTCTTTGATGATGTGTCTTTTCAAATCATTTTACCCATTTTTTAAAAATAAGGTTGTTAGTTTTCTTATTGTTGAGTATTAGAGTTCTTTGTATATTTTGGATAAAAATCCTATATTATATATGTGTTTTGACAATATTTCTAACAGTCTTTACTAGTTTTTTTTAACAAACATTTTTCAAATTCACAGAAATAAAAGAACAGAAAAGGACAGCCCAAAAAGCTATGGAAATATTACTCCTAAAACTTATTTTTCAAGCAGTTTTATCTCATCTAATTCCAACTGCTAACTCAGTTGTTCCTCTAGTATTCAGAAAGATACACAGATAAACACAGGTTAGTTAAAACACGTAGTAATGGTCTCCTTATTTATGAAAAAAAAAAAGGAAGAAGAGAAAAAATTACTTAATTGTATTCATATCTCACAAATCCAAACCCTATATTCTCTTTTTACCTTTGGAATAAATATAGCATCGACTTTGCTTTTGCTACAAAAACAGTAAAATGTTGTTGTTAAGTATAGTTGTATACATGATTACGTTAGATATATTTTCCCATGTATCACCACATTCTTAATATTCTGTAGTAGAACATTCTTGAACCACAATCCACATATACTTCCAAAATTTTTCTTACATATTCCCAATATTATCCTCCAGCTGTCCTCCAAATAAGATTAATCTTCATAGACTACTGGTTTCAGTCACAATTACATCTATAAATCAACAATTTTTTCATTCCTTTTAATGTGTTACCATCAAGTCCAACCATTACCAGATATTTACATTTGACCTTATTAAACATTCTACATACATCCAGCATTTTCTCTCCTCTCTTATCCCACAGTATATCTCCCATCAACCTACACTTCAAAATCCAACTCTATAAATCTACCCATTGTGTTTAGGTCATTTCAGTGAGACCATACAATATTCATCTGTTTGTGTTTGGCTTATTTCACTCAACATAATATCTTCAAGGTTCCCCATGTTGTCATGTGCTTCTTTAATTGATTTCTTCTTACAGCTGAGTAATATTCCATTGTATGAATATACCATTCATTGGTATGAATGTATTATCCATTCATTGGTTGATAGACAGGTCGTTTCTATCTTTTAACAATTGTAAGGTCACTATGAACATTGGTGTGCATCCTTGTTTTCAGTTCTGAATTTATTCCTAGTAGTGGGACTGCTGAATCATATGACAGTCTTATATTTAGTTTCCTGAGGAACCATCAGATTATCTTCCACAGAGGTTGTACCATTTTACAGTTCCACCAACAGTGAAGGAGTGTTCCTTTTTCTCCCCATCCTCTCCAGCAATTGAAGTTATTTTAATAATGGTCATTCTGTATAATGTGAGATGATAGCTAATTTTATTTTTGATGTGCATTTCCTTGATAGCTAGTGATACTGAACATCTTTTCATGCATCTTTTAGCCATTTGTATTTTCACTTAGGAAAAATGTCTGTTCAATTCATTTGCCCATTTAATGGGGTTGCTTTTCATTTTGTTAAGTTGTATCATCTCTTTATGGAACATGGAGCTCAATCTTTTATCAGATATATAGTTTCCAATGATATTTTCCCATTGAGTAGGCTGCCTTTTTATTTATTGACCAAGTCTTTTGAAGAACAAAAGAGGTGGTCCCTTTTATCTTTTCCTTTTGTTGCTTATGCTTTGGGGATATGGTCTAAGAAACCACCAAAAAGCACAGATCTTAAGATGTTTCCCTACATTTTCTAAGAGTTTTATGTTTCTAGTCTTTTATGTTCAGGTCCTTAATCTGTTTTGAATGAATTGTTGTCTAAGGTATGACATAAAGGTCTTCTTTCTTTTAGATATAGATTGGGTGAATAAGTTATTCTGACCCAGATGAGCGGGTTTGATAGCTTTGTCAAAATTCACTTGACCATAGATGTAAAGGTCTATTTCTGAACTTTGATTCAATTCCATTCATCAATCTGTCTATTGTTATGCCAGTACCATGCTGTTTTTGTCAGTATAGTTAGATAATATGCTTTAAAGACTGGAAGTGAGAGTCCTCCAACTTTGCTCTTCTTTTTCAAGATATTTTTGCTTATTTGAGGGCAAATATATCCAGATAAATTTGATAATTGGTTTTTCCATTGCTTTTTTTTGTGTGTCTACAGAAATGCTTTGGACTTTTGTGTATTAATCTTGTACTCCACCACATTGCTGAAATTGTCTATACATTTTAATAGTTTTGTTGTGGATTTTTTGGAATTTTCTAAGTATAGGATCATATCATCAGCAAATAAAGTTTTGCTTCTTCCTTTCCTATTTGAGTGCCTTTAATTTCTTTTTCTTGCCTAATTGCTCTAGCTAGAATTTCAGCACAATATCAAATAATAATGGAGATAGTTGTCACACTTTCCTTGTTCCTGATTTCAGTGGGAAGCTTTCAGTCTTTCACCATTAAGTACAAGGTTAGCTGTAGGTTTTTCATACATGTGCTTTATCATATTGAGAAAGTTTCTGTTTATTCCTATCTTTCAGAATGTTTTTAAGGATGTTGTATTTTGTGAAATGCATTCTCTGCATCATTGAAATGATCATGTGATTTTTCTTCAATTTATTAATGTGGTGTATTACACTGATTGATTTTCTTGTATTGAACCACCCTTGCATACCTGGTATAAAGCCCACTTGATCATAATGTGTAATTTTTAAAATGTGTTTATTAATTCATTTTATTTATTTATTTATTTCCCCTTCCTCACCCCCCATCCCCAAGTTTTCTGCTTTCTGTGTCCATTCGCTGTGTGTTCTTCTGTGTCCACTTGTGTCAGCAGGACCCAGAATCTGTGTCTCATTTTATTGCATAATCTTGTTGCGTCAGCTCTCCGTGTATGCTGCATCACTCCTAGGCAGACTGCACTTTTTTCACTGGGGCAGCTCTCCTTATGAGGCACACTCCTTGTGCATGGGTCTCCCCTATGCAGGGGACACCCCTGCGTGGCACAGCATTCCTTGCATGCATCAGCACTTCACATGGGCTAGCTCATCACACAGGTCAGGAGACCCTGGGTTTGAACCTTGGACCTCCCATGTGGTAGGCAGATGCCCTATCCATTGGGCCAAATCCACTTCCCTAAATGTGATTTTTGATTCACTTAGCAACTATTTTGCTGAGGATTGTTGTATCTGTGTTCATTAAAGAAACTGGTTTCTAATTTTTTTTTTAATATCTTTATTTGGCTTTGATGTTAGGGTGATGTTAGCTTCATAGAATGAGTTTGGTAGTGTTCCTTCCTGTTCAATTTTTTGGAAGAGTTTGAGCAAGATTATTAGATCTTCTTTAAATAATTGTTAGAATTCATCTGTGAAGGCATCTGGTCCTGGATTTTTCATTTTAGAGAAGTTTTTCATGAGTATTTCACTTTCTTTACTTGTAACTGGTTTGTTGGTGTCTTCTATTTCTTTTAGAGTCAATGTGGTTTGTTCATATGTTTCTAGAAATTTGCCCATTTACATCAATATTGTCTAGTTTGTTGGCATACAGTGGTTCTAGGTATCCTCTTATGACATTTTTATTTATGCTGAGTCAGTGGTAATATCACCCTTCTCATTTTTTATTTTATCTTTTTCTTTTTTAATCTAGTTAAAGTGTAACAATTTTGTTGATCCTCTCAAAGAGCCAACTTTTAGTCCTCTGTTGATTTTCTCTATTTTTTTTCTCCATTTCATTTACTTCTGCTCAAATCTTTAATATTTCTTTCTTTAAGGTTGCTTTGGGATTGGTTTACTGTTATTTTTCTAAGTGCTCCAGTTGCACAGTTAGAACTTCACACTGTTTTATTGAAATATATCCCTCATATATAAACATACATAAACAATAAATGTGTAATAGTTGTGAACTTAAAAAGCAAACATATAACATCGTACAAACATATATAACATCTCACTCTACCACCAATAACTTGCATTGTTTTTAAACCTTTTTAACTAATGATTAAAGAATATTGTCAAACTATTAGTACTGAACAAAATATTTTCTCCTAACCAATCCAATTATTATTATTTTTATGTCATTTATATAGGAACATACATAAACAATTAAGTGTATAGTAAAAGTTTTTTGAACTTACAAAGCAAACATGCATAACATCATAGAGGGGTCCCATACATCAACCCTCCACCAACACCTTGTATTGTCATGAGAAGTTTGTTGCAAACTATGAAAGATGACTGTCAAAATTTTACTACTAATCACAGTTCTTATCTTACATTTGGTGTGTTTTTCCCCCAACCCACCCTATTATTATTTTATAAATATATTTTTTATGACAGAAGTTGTAAATTTATAAAACAATTATGCACATGTGCAGAATTCCCAAACAACACCCCTCCATCAACACACCACAAAGTGGTATGTAATTTGCTACAGATAAAATAATATCATCTGATTATTGCCATGTCCAGAGCATACATTTGGCTCACTTTTTCCATACTGCCTCGGTATCAACATAGTACATCTTTTGTATAGATGCAAGAATATTATATTATTACTATGAATCACAGTCCATAGGTCCCTCCAGCTATATTTTTCCCATGCTTCTCCACATTCCCAACACCCTGCAGTAGTGATATACATTTGTTGTAGCTCACAAAGGACACTCTTGCATCTGTACCATCAACCACAATTCTCACCCACCTTTTGGTTCCCTGTGCTCTACAGTTCCTAGATTATGCTGAACCATTCCGTCAACTGGAATTTTCATAACTAGACTACCACTTTCAGGCACATCCCCATTTATAAATTAGCTGTTACTGTGTGTTACCGTCCACTTTATATGTTTCCACAATTTTACAGTAAAGCTAATTAAAATTTCTACATACATTAAACCTCAGTAGTCTACTCAGTCCTTCTCTTATCTCCTTTAAGAATCCACCACATACCACCTTCAATTTTAACTCTTTATTCTTTTTTATGTAACCATTGAGGGCTATAAGTTTCTCTCTCAGCACTGCCTTTGCTCTATCCCATAAATTTTTGTATGTTTTGTTTTCATTTTCATTTGTCTTGAGATATTTACTGATTTCTCTTGTAGTAAGTTTTTCTTAAACCCACTAATTATTTAAGAGTATATTGTTTAATCTCCATATTTAACTGTGGATTTTCCCTTTTTCTGCCTGTTATTAATTTCCAACTAGTGTTTTGTATAATTTCAATGTTTTCAAATTTATTGAGATCTGACTTATGCCCCAAGATATGGTCTATCTTGGAGAAAGATCCATGAACACTTGAAAAGAATGTTTATCCTGCTGTTTTTTGGGGTGTAATGCTCTATAAATATCTATTAGGTCTAGTTCACTTGTCATATTATTCAAGCTCTAGTTTCCTTGTTTATCCTCTGTCCATATGTTCTATCTAATGCTGTGAGTGGAGTGTTGACTCTCCACCTATCTTTGGAGAGACATTTATTTCTCCCTTCAGTTTTGCCAGTGTGTGTCTCATGTATTTTGGGGTACCTATGTTAGGTCCATTAATATTAATTATTTCTTAGTGGTGAATTTTTCCCATTTAATATATAGTAACCTACTTCATTTCTTATAACAGTTTTGCATTTAAAAGCTATTTCATCCAATATTAGTATTGCTATACCCACTCATTTTTTATTGCTATTAGTATAGAATATCTTTTTCCAAACTTTCAGTTTCAGCCTATTTGTGTCCTTATGTCTAAGATGAATCTCTTGTACACAACAAATAGGTAGCTCATTTTTTAAAAATCCATTCTATCAGTCTGTCTTTTAATTGGGAAATTCAATCCATTGTATTCAGTGTTACTACTATAAAGACATTACTTATTTGTCCATTTTTTCTCTTGGCATTCTTTTGTCACATCTTACTCTTGTCTGTCTTTTAACCCTTTCCATTTCTATCACTTATGTTCTTCATTTCAATGCTCTTTTCCAGGGCTCTCTTCCTTGTCTATTCCTATTAGGCTGTAACACACCCTTTAATATCTCTTATAGTTCAGTCTCTTAACATACTCTCTCAGTTTTTGTTTGTCTGTAAAGACTTTAAACTCACCTTCATTTCTGATGGATTGTTTTGCCAGATAAAGAATTATTTTGCCTGGCAATTCTACTCTTTCAGTATTTTAAATATATCATACCACTGCCTTCTTACCTCCGAGGTTTCTGAATAGAGATCAGCACTTAGCCTTATTAGGGCTCCCTTGTAAGTATTACGTTACTTTTTTCTTGCTGCTCTCAACATCCTCTCTATATCTTTGGCCTTTGAAAATCTGAGTAGGCGATATCTCAGGGTATATCTATTAGGATTTATTCTGTTTAAGCATGTTGTCCTCTTAGAATATTGATCTCTACATCTTTCATAAAAGTTGGAAAATTTTCGATCAGTATTTCCTTAAATATTCTTCCTATGACTTTTCTGTTTTCTTCTTATTCTTGGACACCTATTATGCACATGTTTGTGTGTTTCATGTTGTCATTCATTTCCCTGAGACCCTGTTCAATTTTTAAAAAATTCTTTTCTGTCTCTTCTCCTATCTGTTCAATTTCAAATGTCCTATCTTCAAATTAACTTATCTATTAATTTGAAATTAGTAAATATGATGTTATAGGCTTTTAATGTATTTTTTTATTTTAATCTTTATTTTAAATAATCTTTAGATTACAAAAAAGTTACATAAAAAATATAGGGGATTCCCATATGCCTCATCTCCTCCCAGAGTTTCCCTCAAAAACAACTTCCTTCATTAGTGTGGTATATTTGTTACAATTGATGACCCCATATTGAAGCATTGCTACTAACTTTGTACAATAGTTTACATTACAATTTACACTCTATCCTGCACAATTTTGTAGGTTAAGACAACATGTATAATGGCCTGTATCTGTTTTTGCAATATTATGAAGGAAAATTCTAATGTCCCCAAAATGCCCCACTATTACATCTATTCTTCCCTTTTCTTCCCCTCAGAACCTATGGAGGCAACTGTTTTCATATCAATGATAACATTTTCTATATTGCTAGAATAATAATATCTATAATAGAATAATAGTAAGTCTACTTTAGTAAATTATTCATTCCCCAATCTTTAGAATTTTGGAAAGGGATGTCCAATTTTTTTCTAATTCAGAGCAGGTTTACGTCCCATGGAACAGATGGCTGGAACTATGTTGCAAGCTTTGCAAACACTCTCTTTTCCTTGGGATGGGCATTGTCCATCGTCATCTCCTTGCTAGTTGTCCTGGGTTAGTCCAATGAACTGGAGAGTTGGTGTTGCAACTCTGCTGAAATTCAGGGCTCAACTGGCACATGGATGGATCAAAGATTTAAGACTCTGGAACATATATTTAACAAGTATAGGGCTAAATATAGGTTAAAATAAAAGAGACAGAAGAGTCATGTGCAGGGAAGTTATAAATGAGTCTAACTCTGCTACACTGGGAGGCATAAATTCAAGAGTAAGGCCCACTGACAGGGTGCTGAATTCCTTACCTTGTCTGCCCTGCTTGTAGTGTCTGGATGTCTCTAGACCCCCTCACCCCAGTAGCCCTGCTGTTTGAGACACTGTTTATAGTGGCAGTCAATGAAATCCTGCTGAGATGTGCATAAAAGTGACCTCTGGAATGACCTCCTGACTCACTTTGAAATTTTTAACCATAATACAACACACTAACAGATTAGAAGGAAAAAATTGCATGATCATCTCTATTGATAGAAAAAAAACATTGGACAAACTATAACACACTTTCTTGATATAAACACTTCAAAAGAAAGGAATATAAGGAAAGTTCCACAACTTGATAAGGGGTATTTTATGAAAAACCCACAACTAAGATCATATTCAATGGAGAAATGCTAAAGGCTTTCCCTCTAATATATGGAAAAAGACAAGGATGCTCATTGTTACCACACTTACTTAACATTTTTTTACAAGTCTTGATCAAGCACTTAGGCAAGAAAAAGGTATGAAAGGCATCCAAATTGGAATGGAAGAAATACATTTGTCACTATTTGTAAGTGACATGATCTTACATATAGAAAGCCCTGAGAAATCTACAACAAAGCTTCTAGAGTTGATAAACAATTTCAGTAAAGTAGAAGGATATAAGATCAACATGTAAAAACCAGCGGTATTTCTGTACACCAATAATGAGCAGTCTGAAAAGGAAATCAAGAAAAAAATTCCATTTACAATAAAAACTAAAAGAATCAAATACCTAGGAATAAACTTAACTAATCATGTAAAAGACTTGTACACAGAAATCTACACAACATTGTTAAAGGAGATCAAAGAAGACCTAAATAAATGGAAGAATATTCCATGTTCATATATTGGAAGACTAAACATCATTAAGATGGGTGTCCAGCCCAAACTGATTTTCAGATTCAACATAATCCCAATAAAAACTGCAACAGCCTTTTTAACTGAATTTGAAAAATAACTATGAAATTTATTTGGAAGGACAAGGGGCCCCAGATAGTCAAAGATATATTGAAAAAGAAAAATGAAATTGGAGGAGTCACACTATCTGACTTTAAAACATTCTACAAAGCTACAGTGGTCAAAACTTCATGGTATTGGCCCAAGGATAGACATACTGATCAATGGAACAGATTTGAGAGTTCTGTTATACATCCTCGTGTATTAGTCAGGGTTCTCTAGGGAACAGAATCAATAGGAGGAATTTGTAAGTAGTATGAGATTTTATAAGATTCTCTCACATGACCATGGGGGATGCACAAGTCCTGGTTCCACAGGCAGACTGCAAACCAGGGAGTCTGATGAAAGTCCAACGAAGGTTGGTGATGAGTTTCTGGGAGACACTGGCTGTCCAAGAATGAGTTGGGAAATTCTCTCTGAATGCCGAAATCACTTCCCCTTTTAAGGCATCCAACTGATTGAATAAGATGTCACTCATTGCTGATGACAATCTTCCTGATGGATCATAGGTGTAATCAGTCATCTATTCAGTAAACTCACTGATGACTAAAGCCCATAAATTTCCTTGTACTACAAGTATCCCAGTGCTTGCTTGACCAAACAATTGGGCACAATTACCCAGCTGAGTTGACACATTAGCCCAACCAATACAGTACATGCCTTGTCAACTGGACAACCATACATATTATTTTAAACTATACTTAGTCTCTAGAAAAAACAGTAACAGACATGTATAAATATATATTTCACCTAACAGTGTTCAACTCTCCTGCATACAACTGGAAACACATTAATTCCCTACAGAATAGGGTGCAAGACCTTGGATAATATTCACTCTTAAATTTAATATCATTAAATATTATGACATGATACTAATACAACCTATCATATGATAAAGGGAGCAGTTGGGGAATAAAACAAATTCATTTCATGTACATATACAATCATATAACAAAACAAGGAAGAAATATTCGTGATTATTACAGTTACAGTAACTGGTCAAGTGGTCCAAGTTCCTGTTTATCACTACCTTCTTCCACTACCTAGTCCATGTTCCCATTACCCTCAGAAAGCAATCAGTTGGTCATGCTTCTTTGCCTGGTGGGTTGACCCAAACTTTCATTCCTCAAGATTCTGGGCCATTGTTAATCCTGCTTGGATTGGGTTCTTACAATTTTCCATTGACTTTAATCACAGGACATGGCAGTCCTAATAGATGTCCTAGAGGATCTCCTGTATTCCAGGTAAATTCTACTGTATGTTCATTATGTAGATGCAGTCCTATTTCTCCTTGATAGTCAGGAACAATTACTCCATCCAGTACAATAATTCCCTTATTTGCCTGTTGATTCAGAGGTAAGAGGAGCCCAAAGTGGCCAGGTGGCAGTCTTAACTTCCAGTTCAAAGGAATAATTGTTGTGTTCCCTGGTGGTAGTACTCCTCCTTTTGGAACTAAGACCTATAGACCAGCAGGGTTTACGGATGCAGGGACAGGAAACAAAAATTTTCCTTATGGGTCACTAGGGGTAACAGTGGTGCCATTTCCATTTCCCTCCCTTGGTTCCTGGACCCATGAATCCTGTATATGGGAGAAACAGCAACATAGAGTGGACACTAATTTAGAGCATACACAACCTCTTGGAGAACATTGACCCACTCCTGCAAGATATTGCATTGCCACCTAGTTGGCACAGTCATTGAGGGTTCAAAAGGCCATTCCACCATTCTGTCAATCCAGCTGCTTCAGGATGAAGGGGAAAATGGTAAGACCAGGGGATTCCATGGGCATGTGCCCATTCCCACACATCAATTGCTGTGAAATGGGTTCCTTGATCAGAAGTAATGCTGTGTGGAATGCCATGGCAGTAGATAAGACATTTTATAAGTGCATGGATGGTAGTTTTGGAAAAGCATTGCCTGCAGGAAACACAAACATATATCTGGAATGTCTGTTCCAGTTCAAGCACATACTGTTCCTTCCATGGTGGAAGTGGTCCAATGTAATCAACCTGGTACCAGGTAGCAGGCTGATTGCCTCAGACTGGTTCTATATCAGAGGCTGAGTGTGGGTCTGCTGCTGCTAGAATGAGCACTCATCAGTGGCTATAGCCAAGTTAGCCTTAATGAGAGGAAGCCCATGTTGCTGAGCCCATGCATAACCTCCATCCTTACATCATGGCTGCTTTGTGAACTTATTAGGCAATGGTAGAAGTGGCTGGGGAAAGAGACTGAGAGTTAGCCACAGTGTGGGTCATCTTATCCACTTGATTATTAAAATCTCCCTTTGCTGAAGTCACCCTCTGATGAGCATTCACATGGGACACAAATATTTTCATGTGTTTTGCCAACTCAGAATAGTCTTTCCACATACCTCTTCCCCAGATGTCTTGGTCACCAATTTTCCAATCATGTTCCCTCCATGTCCCTGAACATCTGGCCAAACCATTGGCAACAGCCCAAGAATCAGTGTACAAATGCACCTCTAGCCATTTTTGAACAACCAGGTGTAGTGCTCAAAGTTCTGCCCACTGAGAGGATTTGCCCTCACCACTGCCCTTCAGGGATGTCTCAGAAAAGGGCTACAGTTGTCCACTTTAGGTGGTCCCTTCATATCATGCAGAACCATCTCTAAACCAGGCCTGAATTTTCTCTTTCTTAGTCAACTGACTATAAGGGACTCCCCAAGAGGCCAAAGCTGTGGTCTGGGAAAGAAAAGGTAGCATAGCAGGGATGGTGATCCTGGGTATTTGGGCTACTTTCTCTTGTAACTTATTTGTGCCTTCAGGACCCACTGAACCCTATCCCATATATACCACTTCCACTTTATTCTGGAGTGCAGTTGTGTGTCCAACTTTATGGTTTGGTGGGTCCGACAATACTTAGCTCATGATAGGCAACTTAGGTCTCATGGTAAGTTGATGGACTGTGGTTAAGTGTTCAGTCTCTACTAAAACCCAGTAGCAGACCAAAAGCTGTTTCTCAAAAGGGGAATAGTTACCTGCAGAGGATGGCAGAGCTTTGCACCAAAATCCTAAGAGTCTGCATTATTATTCTCCTAAGGGACCTGCCAAAGGCTCCAGATAGCATCTGTATTTGCCACTGAAACTTCCAGTACTTTCGAATCTATTGGATCATATGGTCCAAGTGGTAGTGCAGCTTGCACAACAACCCAGACCTGTTGCAGAGCCTCCTCAGTAAATGGGCTGGAGTAGTACACAAAATGAGGAATGGGTTGTCTCCAAAATCTGAAGAGACCAACTAAGCATTGTGCCTCTTTTTTTGGTCATAGGAGAAGCCGAATGCAACAGCTATCCTTCACTTTAGAAGAGATATCTCAACATGTCCCACACCACTGGACACCTAGAAATTTCACTGAGGTGGAGGTACCACGTACTTTTGTTAGATTTATCTCACATTTTCTCTCATTCAAATACCTTACCAATAAGTCTAGAGTCTTTATTACTTCTTGCTCACTAGGTCCTATCAACATGATATAAATACAATGAACCAGTGTGATGTCTTGTGGAAGGGAGAGATGATGGAGGTCACTGAGGACACTATTACATCATAGTGCTGGAGAGTTACTACACTCTGGATGCAGGGCAGTGAAGGTATACTGCTGGCCTTGCCAGCTGAAAGCAAATTATTTCTGCTGGTTCTTACTAAGGGCAATTGAGAAAAAAGATCAACAGCTGTATTGCAGGTACCAGGGGATGTGATTGATTTGCTCACTCAATAATACTACATGTGGGACAGCAGCTGCAATCGGAGTTACCACCTGGTTAAGTTTATGATAATCTACTGTCATCCTACAAGAGTCATCTCCTTTCTGCGCAGGCCAAATAGGAGAGTTGAGTGGTGATTCATGGGAATCACCCTGCATTCTTCAGATAATTGATGGTGGCAGTAATCTCTGCAATTCCTTTAAGAATCTGGTATTGCTTTTGATTTATTATTTTGCTAGGCAGAGGCAGTTCTAGTGGCTTCCACATGGCCTTTTGTACCACAATATCCCTCACTCCACAAGTCAGGGATCCAATGTGGGGATTCTGACAGTTACTGAGTATGTCCATTCCAATTATGTATTCTAGAACTGGGGAAATAACCACAGAATGGATCTGGCAACACATTGGACCCACTGCAAGACAGACCTGAGCTAAAACTCCTTCAATCGCCTGACCTCCATAAGCCCCTACTCTGGTGGGCCACAGTGACATTTGGGTCTCTTGGAATTAATGTCACTTCTGAACCAGTGTCTAATAATCCCTGAAATGTCTGATCATTTTTTTCCCCTAATGCACAGTTACTCTGATAAAAGGTCATAAGTGTCCTTGGGAAAGGTGGGAGGAAGATTATCAGTATAAATTTTTGGCAGTTTAACAGGATCCTTCCCCAATGGGACCTGGCCTTCTCCTCATTCGGGGGACCTTGAGCCTGTAAACTGTCTTGAGTCTGGGAATTGATTAAGGGGCCATGATTCTCTGCATCTATGATTTGAGTTATGGTTTTGTTCACTTGATCTAGAGCTCTTCTACTTATACAGATCCAGAAGAAATTTAGTAGACTGCCCATCTATTTCACTTCTAGGTACCCCATAACCTATTAGCCAAAGTCATAACTCTTTGAGACTCAGACTATTTTGAGTGCTGCTTTGAATCTGCCTTTTGTTGCAGAAGCCACACCCACTTTGTCTTTGGAGATTAACTGCTGATACTTGACTTTTACTAGAATGATATCTGAGATCTGATCATCTCCTAAATGTTTAAGGATTCTAATTCCATTACAGTGTTCCCTACAGTAATATCTGGACTACAGAGAAGAGCAACCACAGAGATCTTCAGGGAAGATGGAGTTAGTCTCACAAATCTATTCCTCACAGCCCTGGTTAAAGGTGTGTCCTCCAGACATTCCTGGGGTGGGTGTGTAACTGGAGTTTGTCTAGGTTCTTGACCATGGTGGTAATCATGGCAAGGGATAAAACAGCAAGAGCAGGGTGCAGAGGGCAGGAAAAAGCACACAGACTGACACAGGGACAGGCACCTGGACAAAGGCAAGAGGGCACAAGAGACAGTTCAGCCTTTGCACTTGCTTTTTAAACCATTAATTATTCCACCCCTTTGCTAAAAGCAAAGGAGGAGTCCCAGCTGTTTGCTGTTTTGATTGATTACTCCACCTATCAATCCCCCAGGAGGGCCCAATAATATGGCCCCTGGAGAATATCTGGGGTTTCTCCTGGATTCTAGAGGAAATCTTGTTCTGAATGGCAGAAACTTGTTTGTGTGGGAGTCTTCCAGCCACCATCTTGGGGGTAGAAATGACATGTAGACTTCTTGCCAGGTTCCAGATCCATCTATTGATACCCTATCTTACTAGCGTGCTTCACGTGGGCATGTCTAAAATGGTATATCCATTCTAGCATTCCAATTTCTCCAAGACTTTGAATTTCCTCTTCTACTGTATAACAGGCAAATAAGGCATCTCAACCTCAGACATGCTAGGCTATCTTTTGGTCCATGTTTCAGTCAGCTACCTGAACAAACTGGGAGAACCCTTTCTAATCCTTTGAGCTACAGCGTTGAATCCAGAATTTCTGCTAAGTGGACCCATATCAATAAATTCAGCTTGATCCAACTTTATATTCCTTCCACCATTATCCAATATTATCAGTGTCCCTTCCCACCATATTCCCCTGATTAAGTTGGAAAAATCATACAGTTCTTTCAGATTATAGCATACTTTCTCATGGGTCACACTTTGCTTTTCACCTTTAGGAGCTTGTTATGATTTTAGTCTAGTAATAGGTCTTGAAGAGAAGAGGAGTGGTAGGGGTGGGTAAGGAGAGGTATTAGAAATGTTTTGCAAGTTACTGACTGCTGCAATTAGCTCACAATAGGTTGGCTCAAAGGGAAAGTGATGCAGAACTTTACAAAATAAAGGACAGAGAGAAAGATACAAGAGAGGAGTAAAAGATGGGACCAGGTGACTCATGTCTTCTGGAAACTAGAGCCTTGACCCTAGTTTCCACTTTGTATTTATTGGAAACTACCAAGCAGCTGTTTGCTATTAGAACTGCAACATCATCTACAATAATAGGGAACAATCACAATGTCTAACAACTGCAACATCTACAATAGAACAGGTGCAGCATTTACAATAAGGAACAGGTAAGCCAGTTTCCCAAAACAACTGACCTCAGGGCATGCCTTTGCATGTTCTTCTGGTGAAACAGGATTAATCTCTTCAGGCAGGATTGGAAAGTAGATTCCTCAGGGCAGGGTTGAGGTTGGGCAGTGTGTGCTGGAGTTGGACTGATACGTGTCTCAGGGCTGGGAGGAGGTCCAGACTTCCTGGGGTAGGCTGGAGGTTGGGTGATACAGGGTTGACAAGGTGTGGTCTCCATAAGGCAGGCCATCACAGGTTTATCTGGTAAAGTCTCAGCAGAATTTAGGGTTCCAATGTCCCCACTAATATTATCATCTCATATGTCTCCATTCCAATCCTTTGGGTTCCATTCCTTTCCAATCAATGACTTCACTTAAACTGCAGATATTCTGCAGTTTTGAGATTTTAGTTTCCTTTGTAACTCTGCTGCTCATACAATGAGTGTGAGTTTGGTTCTCAGATATTTCAAGCCTGTGGCTGTAGGAAACAAGATTTTCTTTCAGAGCATACATAGAAACTTTAGCATCATTCAAGTGGCATTTATGTTACAAATTTGAAGCCTTAAGCTCACCTCATTCTTTTGTTGTAACTGTATCCAGAGTATTTTAGAGGAGCCAGCTAACATCATTTTATGTTAGAGAAAAAAGATGCTTCCTGGGACATAGAGACTGACACGGTTGCAGGCAGGAAGGTTTTTGGGAAGCTCTCCCAATGGAAGGGGTCTAAAGAATAGAATTCAGCCCCCACTGGCATGGCAGGGGTCTGAAAAGAAACTTCAGCCAACCCCTGGAGGGTTGCTGTATAGTACAGCAATAGGCAGGTAAACCAAGTATAGCTTGGGGTCAAATGGCCACAGGGAAGTGGGCTAGGAAGTCTGGGAATGTGGGAGGGGTTGGTGGTGCCTGTGGTATAGGCCCTTATTTGCCCCACTTCATTTATTCTTGGGAGGGTATGGGCTGCTTCCTAGCCCCCCATGGGCAGCTTGCTCAATGTATAGAAATGGAGTAACAGACTTATGACCTGTTAATTATTGTTAAACCTTTTAAGGGGAAACTCTAACATTATACCTTTTGACTCCACACAACTCTGTTAGGGTATTGGAAACACTCTCACCCAGATCCTTGCCTCTGTTAAGCATTGAAGTGGGAAATAAAGTGATGACTTTTGTTTATCTCCATTGCCAACTCATACCATGTACTGATAGTAGCCTCTTCATTATTGAAAAGGGAGTCATTAGTACCCTCGAGCCCAATTAGAATAGAGAGCCAGTTGCAAAACTCCCAGAAACACCTTAGACACACCATGTTTAAGATTCTATTCCTCAAGAACCAATCCTGGGCCAGCATGTGGAAGCAGAGCACTTTACTTCTCCTTCAGGATCAATGGAGAAGAGAACTCTAATGCTTATGCTCAAAAAAAGCAGAATTTCATCCAGCACTTCTCCCAAATTCTCAAGGTGCTGACCAAGGATGAGATGGGACAACTAGAGACAGGGAATGCTATTGCCAGCTCAAGGAGGTCCCGGAGTACAATGTCATTGGAGGCAAGTACAACAAGGATTTGAAGGTACTGGCAGTGTTCAAGGAGCTAGAGGAGCCAAAGAAGCAGGATGCTGATAGTCTCCAGCAGGTCCTGACTGTTGGTTAGTGTGTGAAAGTGCTCCAAGGTTTCTTCCTCATGGCAGATGACATCATGGATTCATCCTTCACCCCACAGGGAAAACTCTACTGGTATCAGAAGCCAGGCATAGGTTTGGATGCCATTAATGACACCATGCTGCTGGAAATGTGTATCTACCATTTGCTGAAGCTCTACTGCCAGGAGCAGCCCTGTGTCAACCTGATTGAGCTCTTCCTACAGAGTTCCTATCAGCTGAGATTGGGCAGACACTGGACCACATCACAATCCCCAGGGCAAAGTGGATCTTGGCAGAATCACTGAAAAGAGGTACAAATCTATAGTCAAGTACAAGACCACTTTCTACTCCTACTTTCCTATAGCTGCAACCATGTACATGGTGGGCATTGGTGGGGAGGAGCATGCCAATACCAAGAAAATCCTGCTGGAGATTATGGAGTACTTTCAGATTCAGAATGATTACCTTGATCTTTTTTAGGACCCCAGTGTGACTGTCAAGGTTGGCACTGACATCCAAGACAACCAGTGCAGCTGGCTGGTGGTTCAGTGTCTCCAACAGGGCCTCTCTGGAACAGAACCAGATCCTAAAGAATTATGGGCAGAAGGAGGCTGAAACGGTGGCCCAAGTGAAGGTGCTGGATGAGGAGCTGGAGCTGCCAGCTGCCTTTATGCAGTATGAGGACTGCCTTCTGGGTCTCATCAAGCAGCACTCTGAGCCACTGCCCCCAGCTATCATCTTAGGGCTGGCCCGGAAGATCTACAAGTGGAAAAAGTGACCTAGACTGTGAGGGCAGTGAGGGGAGGCTCTTAATAAATTAAACCAACCTTAAAAACAACAACAAAAAACCTCTCCCAGTGCCATCCTGTATTATTCAGTGTTCTCTGGGGAACCAGAATCAACAGGAGATATCTGTAAATAGTGTGAGATTTTGTAAGACTCATGTGACCATGGGGATGCACAAGTCCCAGTACTGCAGGCAGCCTGCAAATCAGGAGCTCCAATGAAAGTCCAATGAAGGTCTTTAATGAATTTCTAGGAGAAGCTGGCTATCTAAAGATGAGCTGGGAAATTCTCTCTGAATGTTGAAATCATTTCTCCTTTTAAGGCATTCAACTGATTGCCTTATCACTCTTTGCTGATGGCAATCTCCCATCAGCAAGCTATGCAGTAAATTCACTGATGACTAAAGCCCATAAATGTCCTTGTGTTACAATTAGCCCAGTTCTGGCATGAACAAACAACTGGGCACAATAACCTGGCTGAGTTGACACATTAACCTAACCTTCACACTTTGCATTTACAGTCAACAAGGCCACCAAGCCCATTCAAATGGGAGAGAACGGCCTCTTCTAATGTATTTTTTATCTCATCCATTGTGTCTTTCATTCTCATAAACTCTGTTACTTCTCTTTGCTGGCTTTCAAATTATTTTTTATGCTCACACAGTATCACCTTAATTTCCTTTATCTCTTTAGTCATATTTCCTCTCATCTCCTTAAATTGATTAAAGAGGTTTATTTGAACCATAGTTATTATTGTCTTAAATCCTGAGTCTCATCTAGATTCTTGCCTTGTTTCTTTGAATGGGACATTTCTTCCTGTTTCTTAGTGTGGATTATCTTTTGTTGATATTTCCCTGGCCTGCAAACATCCTCAAGTTAACTTCCTCAGACTACTTCTACACTTTCTCCCTTATTTTGCAAGAGAGTTGCATCCTGCCTGAGCTACTACAAAGCCATCTTCAGTCTGTGCTGATTTTTTCTCCAATACTCTTAACAGTGTATTTTGCATAGCAGAAGGCTTAAATTTTAGTAAAACCCAACTTATCAACTTTTTCTTTCATGGATTTTACTGTTAGCATAGTATTTAAAAACTCATTTCCAAACCGAAGATTTTCTTAGATTTTCTCCAAAGATTCCTTCTAGAAATGTTATAGTTATGCATCTTACGCTGGGTCTAGAATCCATTTTGAGTTAATTTTTGTGAAAGGTGTAAGGGTGTAAGGTTCGTATCTAGGCCCTCCTTTTCTCTGTTGTACATAGGCATCCAATTTTTCTAATGCCATTTTTTTTTTTAAAGAAGCATTTTTACTATTGAATTGTCTTTGCTTCTTCATGAATAAGTTAGCTATATTTATATATGTATGGGTCTATTTCTCAGTTCTTTATTCTATTCCATGGATCTATGTGTATATTTATTTGCCAAAAGTCTCACTTATTCTAGCTTTATGGTAAGGTTTGAATTTGAAAACCTTGTTCCTCAGTATTGTGTTGGCTATTCTTTGTCCTTAGCCCATCTATATAAACTTCAGAATCAACCTTTCAATAGGAGAAAAATAGCTTGCTTGTATTTTTATTGAACTTGCATTGACTCTTATAGATAAAGTGAAAAGTGTTCACATCTTAACCATATTGAGTTTTCTTATCCATGAATATGGAATATCTCTACTCATTTAATTTTATTGATTCTTTTGATCCATGTTTTATCGTTTTCTGTGTATTGAATCTGTATATATGTTAGAATTATAGCTAACTATTTCATTTTTTTGTGTGCTCTGGTAAGTGGTATTGGTTTTAATTCCAGTGGTTCGTTGCTGGCATATAGGAAATCAGTTTCACTTTTGTAGAGTAGCCTTGTGTCTGTGACCTTGCTACACTCTATTTTAGTTTCAGGAGGTTTTTGTTTTTGTTGTTTTTCTGTTCTTTAGAATTTTCTACATATGCATTTATGTCATCAGCGTATAGAGGCAGTTTAATTTATTTCTTTAATATGTATATATTTTATATCCATTCCTTCTCTTATTCTACTAGTTAGGACATCTAGTACAATGTTGAGTAAGAATGGGCAAGAATATATCCTTGTCTTGTTCCCAAACATAAGGTCAAAATTACCAATTTGTTACCATTAAGTGAGTTTTTTTGTTGATGTTCTTTATCAAATTTAGGAAATTCCCACCCATTCCTAATTTGCTGAATGTTTTTATCATGAGTTGGCATTGGATTTTGTCAAATGTTTTTCTACATCAATTGATATTATAAGATTTTTCTTTAGTCTATTGTGGTTGATTACATTGCTTGATTTTTAAATGGTGAAGTTTGCATGCCTAGAATATATACCATTTGATTGTAGTATACAATTCTTTTTATCCATTCTTGGATACCATTTATTAATGTTGTTGAGGATTTTTGTGTCAATGTTCATGAGAGATTTTAGTCTGCAATTTATTTTCCTAATCTGATTTTGTTATTAGGATAATGTTGGCCTCAAAAAAATTGAGTTAGGAATTGCTTACACAGTTCCATTTTCTAGAAGAAATTATAAAGAATTGGTGTCAAGTATTCCTTAAATATTTGGTAGGGTTCACCCATAATACCATCTTGACTTGATGATTTCTTAGTTGGATGTTATTAATTATTTAATTTTAACATTTATTGTGATACACATGCTGTTTTTCTTTGTGTATATTTTGTTCATTTGCATCTTTTAAGAAATTGTTCTGTTTCATATAATTTATCAATTATGTGGGAAAATAATTCTTATTATTCTATATTATCCTGTAATATCCATGAGAACACTGAAGTTGACCCTTCTTTCATTTTTGATATTAATAACTTGTATCTTATCTCTTTTTTCCTTGAAGGTTTTGATTTTCACTGTTGTTTTATACTTTTTCTGTTTCGTTAATATCTGCTCAAATTTTTATTACTTAATTTCCTCTGCTTTATTTAGCTTTAATTTGATCCTCTTTATCTGTTTTCTTAATGTGGAGGCCTTGGGTATTGATGTCAGAACTTTCTTATATTCTAATATGTGCATTTAATGTTCTAAATACCTCCTTAAGCACTGCCTTCATTTCATCCCACAAATTTTGATGCTGTAATTTTGTTTAATTCACTATTTTTAAACTTTTCATGAAACTTCTTTTACCCACAGGTTATGTAGAACTGTGTTGTTTAATTTCCAGGTATTTTGGATTTTGCCAGGTTACTGATTTACAGTTTAATTTTGCTGTGGTCTGAGAACATATTTTGTATGATTTCTATTCTTTTAAATATGTTAAGATGCATTTAATGGGCCAGAATATTGGCTATCTGATTGATTATTACATGTGAGCTAGGAAAGAATTTGTATTTTGCTGTCATTGGATGGAGTATTTTAGAAATGACAACTAGATCAATTCGAGTGTTAGTCCTAGTCAGGTCATTTGTATGCTTGTTGATTTTCTGCTTGTCTGATCTATCAGCTGATAACAATATCAATTAACGATAGTGGATTTGTCTATTTCTCCCTGAAGTTTTTACCTCATTTATTTTGATGCTCTCTTATTAGGTATATATATATATCTGTACTACGTCTTCTTAGAGAATTGACCCCTTTACATAGTGGTCCTCTTTGTACTTGATAATTTTACTGGTTCTGATGTCTGCTTTGCTGAAATTAATACAGCTAATTTTGAGGTATATCTTTCCCCACCCCTATTCTTTAACACTTTAACATGTACAGACTTTATGTTTAAAGTAGTTTTCTTGTAAAAAGCATATAGTCAGGTTTTTTTTTTTTTGATCCACTCTAACAATACTTAACTTTTACTTGATGTATTTAGACAATTTACATTGAAATTGATTATTATTGATGCATTTGGAATATATCAACCTACTTGTAATTGTTTTGTTTATGTTGCAAAGGCTACTTTTTCTGCCCTCTCAGGTTTAATGGACTTTTTATCTCCTCTCTTAGCATATAATTATATTACTTTAAAAAAAATTAATGGTTGCCCTAACGTTTACAATACGCATTTTTAAATAATCAAGTTCCTTCTTCAACAAACATTATTCTGCCTCATGTGTAGTTCAGGTACCTTATGACATAGTATCCCCAATTCCCTATCCCTTATAACATTGCTTCAGTCATTTCACTTAACTGTATGCTATTAATCACATAATATATTGTGTCCCAACTCCTCCTTGCCCTGCAGTCATAGTGTTCATTTAGTCCTCACACACCCTAAACTTCTTCATGACTCACCTACTTCCACTCAATAAGCTATTTCCACTCAAGTACACTTCTACCTCTTCTAATCCTAAAGAGGATTCATCTCTCATCTTTTAGCTTAAGTATTGCTTCCTCAGAAAGGCTCACCTAATACACTAGATCATCCTATTAGATACACTCATAGAACTTCCTTACATCTACCTTTACGGTACTTATTAAAATTTTAAATGATTATTTAGGGTCTATATCCATTATGTGAGTTTTAAGAACCATAAGAGATTTTAACATTTCTCTTTTGCTACTTGCTGTGCCTCAGCATTGACCTGACTCTACTTATTAAGTACTATATAAAATTTTTTAAAAAATGTTAATGAAATAAGCCAATGCTCAGAGATGTTTTATGGTTTAAAATGTTTGGGAAATAGTGCTTTCTATTCTGAAGTAATTCTTTGCATCTCTAGTATGCTAACATTCTATATAAAAAGATTTGTTGGAAAATCCTTCAATAATTTGACGAGAGCCCAGGCAAAAATATGATGTACCACCTGTTTTCCTACAATCTGTGAACTGAGAATTTTTTTTTAAATTTTTGTGATAGGAAAAAAAAAACCATGAAAGTATATTTCCTGACCTGTGAAAATTATAGCATTCAGATTTCTTTGTCCACAAATAGAGTTTTATGGAAATACAACCACACCCATTCATTTAGTATTATCTATTATTACTTTTGTGCTATAATGGCAGAGATGAATAGTTATGATAGACTTTATGGTCCAAAAGCCTGAAGTGTTTATCATCTGGCCTTTCATGGAAGAAGTTTGTCACCATTGGTCCAAGACATAAATAAAGATGAGGTGCTTCAGGAGTATTGTATAGCTCTAAAATCATTCTCCACAGTGTTGCAAATCTAACTACAAACGAAAAAGAAATTTGGATACTATGGTAGACTAAATTACGAATCCCAGAAAAAAACATGTTCTTAATCTATTCCTATCAGTGTGAGCACATTGCAAATAGACCTATTGAAAGTATTTATTTTTAATTAAGTTATGGCCAGTTTAATGAGCTTGGTCTTTAATCCAGATTACTGGAGTCCTTTATCAGCATAATTAACTTCAGATATGAAAGAGAAAGCCATATGAAACAAGAAACTGGAATTAAACAAAACCTAGAAGAGAAAGAAAATTGCCACCATGTAAATTGGCAAATAGATAGGAAAGCCAAGGATCCAAGGATTGCCAGCAGCCGAACTTAGAATGCCACCATCTTCTAGGACAAAGTCTTGCCTGCTGATTCCCTTGATTTTGGACTTCTCCAAAATGATGACACAACAGATTCCCATTGTTTAAGCCAACCAATTGTATAGTACTTTTTGTAGCAAACAGGAAGCTAAGATAGGTGCTATTGGATGTAGTTTATAGATAATCAGCGTAAGAAGAATGGAAGGAGTTTAATGTTGGAAGGAGTATGGCTCTGATAGTTGTAAGACCCAAATTCAAGTTCTAGATTTCACTGTAAGTTAATGATTTCTGAGAAGGCAGAATTTCTCTGAACTTTTCTCTGTCTTTATATGAATGGCCAGAAAACAGAATAAGATCATATCTACAAAAAAAAAAAAAAAAAAAAAGAGCCTTTATAAAGCAAGTCCCATCCTAAATCGTTAGGTCATCTTTTATAAAACACTCAAACCAAATATCCTTAACAAAGTTTCATCTGGGAAAGAGATTTCCATGCTGGTAATCTGTAAATGTCATCAAGTCCATCATGGCGAGACTGTATTGTTGATTTTGAGCTGGGACAATGACATTTTTTTCTCTTTCCCAGTTACTTTTGCTTATTAGATTTCAAAATTGCTTTCTTCTGGAAGAGGGGGAAATGTATGGTTGTGTCATGGGGTTAAGGGTATTTATCCATAAATCAGAAAACATTTGCAGTGAATTCTAGTTGTATAGTGAATTAAAGGTACTCACTGAAGCATCCCTTAGTTCAACTCTCTTTAACTACTTTCTATGTGACCTGGGTTATGTGCCTTCATGTTCTATGAAATTTTTTTTTCCTGTAAAATTTGGGGCCAGAGTTTTATATAATAAGCTCCCTTCTTATTCTGATTCTAAGCCATCAGGCAATTGAATAGTGGAGGGATGACAGAGCATCCTATAGGTAAATGTTATAATGAGGCAGCACTGATTTTCTGAGCGTTTGGGTATTTCTCAGAGAGTACTGATTTTTGAGACTATGGAACCAGTAGTTCCTGTAGCACAAATTAATCTCTAAATACAAGATTTTAGCAAGCAGGCCTTATCTTGGGACAAAATCTAATTTTAAGCTTCTCTGTTTGATGGAAGGAAAAGTCTGAGTTTCTCAGGGGAGAAATAGACATTTTGTTCCTGTAATACATGCCCTCTTGGGGAGAAAAGAGCCCGTATAAGTAATATGCTCTGGAATTGTTTAACAAATTTAGGATTTGCACAAAATCTTTAACAGCATTGCTTGAACTTATATATCTAAATATCATAATTTAAATGGAAGAGAAAGGAAATTGAGGTTTATTATTCCAGACATGGAGATAGAAGGCTAGGTGCTTTACATATGAGATTTAAGTAAATGCTTACAACATTCTTATTTAATAAGTATTATTATTTTTATTTTACAGATTCAAATATTGAGTTATTTATATATAGGCAACTTAATTGCACTGTGACAGAACTGGAGTTAAAAACAAGAATTCTCTGTTTCCAAACCCCTTCTTTGGAATTACAGGCCAGGAAAGTCATGAGAATTGTAACTGAATAAGTAAAATTTATTTTTAAATATCATTATCATTGAACTTAATTTTTATTTGTAGCCCAAACAAAATTTCCGATAGAAATTTGCATATCCTAAAGGATACATATACTAAAGTAGCTCTTGTTTTATTTCCAGTTGGTAAGGAGTGTTAAGGGTGGTGGAAAGTGAGGTAATAGAGGAATTAGCCAGAAGGTAAATACAAGCTATGTCAAGAAGGAGAATTTTGCATTGACATACTAGCATTTGAAAAGTAAGGACAATTAATACAAGTCTCTGAAAGTTAACCACACATCTATGTAAATATATATTAAGAATAGGATCTGTATGCAACATGGATTCATATCTCAGGACTTTGTTGAACTGAACTACAGTGACATGGCTAGGTCATCACTAGGTCACAGTAAGAGACAGGGATCAGTTTAATTTTCACATAAAGGGAGAAAATATTAGTTAATGTAACCTGGCAGCCTACTGCCTCAGTCTCCCACTCCATGGTAAAGCTAGAACAAAGGAAACTAGCTTAAGCCAGTCCTATAGCTGGTAAAAAGGATGCACAAGAAAGAACTAAGTCAATACCAATTCAGCACTAAATTCCATACCTTATTTGGCAAAAGGAGCAGATAAAAACCAAAATGGTTGGAATGTGATGGGGGGAAGCTGTTAATCAAAAACTGGGAAACTTGCGGGAAAGTTAGACTTCTCGGATAGGCTGTAACCTCTGAAGTATCCAATCTATGGAGAAACAGAGGAAGGGCTTGCATGTTTGGCTTAGGGGTATAAATTATGTCATTTTTCTTTGTTCGGAGTGCCAGCCACGCTTTCTGGTTGTGTACTCCTTCTTGCAGGACTGAGAATAAATTCTTTTCTTCTCCACCATCAGGTGAGCCTTATTTTCTTCCAGAAGGAGATTTCTTTCTTACAGTGATGATACCCAATGACAACTTCCTATGTTGATAAGAAATTTGTTTGCTATTTAAGTGTTATTACCCAAACACAACTTTTCTTTCATGTGTATGTTCCACATCATGTCATGTATTTATAACATGTAATGTAACACATATAACCACTTTTTACAACATTACTGTCAGATACTATACAGATAATTGTACTTAAATTTAGCATAAATGAAAAACCATATGCTTTCATTAAACTATGCTAGTTTGCTAAAAGATAGAGTATAAAAATGAGCTTGACACTAAAGAATTATGAATAGGCATCTAGACTCATTTTGTTTGCTGGCATTTCATCTTTTGTATACATATACACACACTTAAGGACTGTAAAAGAAAAGCAGCCAATCAATGATGTACAACTAGGACATAAATTATTTTCATTGTAAGCTATAACTGCAAAAAAAGTTTTATGATACATTTTTCCATTGATTTGGATGTAAAAGAGTTGAAAACTTGTGTTAAGAAGCATTCTCAACTAGATTGTGAAACAATAGATTCCAATAGTTTTCAAGGATATATTAGATTGTCAGAAGTGTGCATTCTAAGAAGTCCCTAAACATGTATTTATATAATTGGAGTTATTATATTTTATGGTTAAACCATATTTATGGTTAATTATATCAATTACCTATGTACTAAAGAAGAATCAATAGTTTAAAATACTCTCATTAGAGAGGTTAGCAGTCACATGCATGAAATCTAATCTTGATCTTCCAAGGAGATTAAGACAAAACAATTTAGATCATCTTGGGAGGTTTTCTGTAATATTCCTAAGCACAACTTCTATTTGGGAATAAAAAAGTATAGTGTATACTTGCATTAATGATCAAATAATAGAATTGTCAGAGAAAGCAAATCATATACTCAGAGTTATATCAACCTGTTTGGGGATAGAAAGGGAAGAGAGTAGGAAAAAATCTGAGCATCTATAGATACTAACAGTGAATGGATTTCTGATTTAATTTAATTGACATCTATGTATGAAAAAGCAAAAGAAACATCGTGCTATATGCTTTGGAGAATAATGGGTAGCCTTTGCCCTCAGTGGTTGTTGTTTTGTGCATTTATTTAGATTGTGGAGGGGAATGGCTTCTATACAGGAAATGCTAATTAACAATACAGAGCAAAAGCACAAGAAAAGTAATAAAGTCTTAATTGCCAAATGAGTGTTAAATGATAAACATTACCCTTTCATAGAATGTGTAAATGGATCTCTAAGAGTTAGAATGCTTTTGGCAGTTTTCGTTAAATATCAATTTCCATAGGGCTTCAATGTACAAAGAATTGTCATTTGCAGAGACAGATAAAATAAGAGGACAACGATAACACTAGTTTAGGAGATAATTTATGAACTAGCAAGCAGAATTATTATAATAAATCTCACTTGACTAGCTGTTAATGAGGTAATAAATACTGTTTCTTTCCATACCCTTCTCTTGAGGGGGAACTTAGTAGAAAGAACTTAGTCGTTGTTTTCAAAAACATGCAAAGAAATTTATTATTTCTCTTGTAGTCAGGGATGACTGATTATACAAGACAATTTGAACACTTTACTTCTCTTTGCAAGTGTAGAAACAGCCAATATAACCTAAACAATTCCAATTGTTCCATGAATTATTTTTAGCTATTCTTATTCCATGGTGGACTTTCTGACACACGTTCCCCTAGTGCAATATAAAAATGATTGAATAATTGGCTCCCAGTTAGGAACTGCTCCTTTTAAAAGTATGTTCTATGCCTATAACATGATCTCCACTACTTTACTAACTACCATATTTTTTATTTTTGTTAATTTCCTTATCTAGCCCACTGATTATGATACTGTTCACCATAGGCCATTTGCAAATTAGCATGCACATTAGAGCCATGTAAGAATGTTGACAATTCAATGATGTTTTTTTTAAATTTATTTTATTTTTTAATTGATTTTGTAAAAATATTACATCAAAAAAACAATATGAGGTCCCATTCAACCCCACCACTCCCCCCCAGCAACACTCACTCCCACCATCATGACACATCCACTGCACCTGGCAGGTACACCTCTGGGCATCTCTGCACCCCATGGTCAATGGTCCACATCATGGCCCATACTCTCCCACATTCCATCCAGTGGGCCCTGGGAGGATTCACAATGTCCGGTGATTGCCCCTGCAGCACCATCCAGGGCAACTCCAAGTCTCAAAGGCGCCTCCACATCTCATCTCTTCCTGCCATTCCCCATACCCATATCAGCCACCATGTCCACTTTTCCCACTCCACTCCAATGCCACCTTTTCTCTGTGGACCCTAGATTGGTTATGTCCGTGGCATCTCTATGTCAAGAGGAGGCTCAGATTCCACATGGATACTGGATGCAATCCTCCTGCTTTCAGTTATAGGCACTCTAGGCTCCATGGTGTGGTGGTTGTCCTTCTTCAACTCCATCTTAGCTGAGTGAGGTGAGTCCAATAAATCAGATTGTAGGAGCTGAAGTCTGTTGAGGCTCAGGGCCTGGCTATCATATTGTCAGTCCAGAGATTCAAATCCCCTAAATATATCTTAAACTCCAACACCAACTACAATTCCAGTAAAGTAGCATGAAAGTCTAATGAAAAGAGATTCCATCTGAATCCAGTTTCATCACACAGAAACACCAACTCCAAAGAAGGGCCATCTGACATGGCAGTGAACCCCATCTGTCATGACCATAGAGCCCGTGGGTCTCTTCAGCCCTCTAAGGAACCAATACCTGGGGTTGTATCTACTTCATCTGTCTCTTAGATTCTGCTCAGTTGTGCATAAGGGCAATCCTTCTGACAGCCTCCAGACACTTTTATAGAGACTCGTAGCCATATAAACTCATTTCTCCTTTCCATTTCCCCCTTACATTAGGTCAAACAGCATTTTAAAGTCATGTTATTATATGTAAACAGGGATATTCTGCTAGATCCGCATTGAACCTTCAATTCAAGGTAATTTTCCAGTTGCATCATCAGTTGGTACTTGATAGTGATCCCTTGGTGCCAGGGAGGCTCATCCCCGGGTGTCATGTCCCATGCTGGGGGGAAGGCACTGCATTTACATGTTGAGTTTGGCTTCGAGACTGGCCATATTTGAGTAACATAAAGGCCGTCAGGAGGAAATTCCCAGGCACAGTGCTGCTCTAGGCCTTGTTCTTATTTCAGGCATATAGGCTCACAAGCATAGTCATTAGTGTCATGCTCTCACTGTTGGACCCTCATTCCTTCCTGGTCCTTACCGTTGCACCTGGGGGACTGCCGCTGCTCCCCTAGTGACCACGACAGAGCACCCCCATCCAGGAACCCAGTACCCCCCCCAGCTGTAGTCTTTAATTGTTGCCACTATGAGTATATCCAAACATTACCATGCACCCTGGACATATGCCCTGTATAGCTCCCTGTCAGCCATATATCACCTGTCAATAGTATCCTATACCAGTATTCCTCCACTGCCATTGTTGAACCACTCTGTAATCCAAAACTTCCTGAAAATTGAAGCCCAATATATTGTCAGGTTCCCTTACTAGTAAGATGGCATATAGCAATGGGTTTAAAGGTTAGATATAGAATACGTGTTGACTTGGAAAAATTCTACATCCTATCTTTTTCTTTTTCTTTTCCTTTTTTTCCCCTAATTATTGAACTTCTCTTCACAAGAGCCATAGACCACAGTAATTCATATATACAATATGCAGTACTCCCACACATCCACCGTAAAACCTTTTCCCTTCCATAGCGATATTCTTATACATTATTCATATCATCTTTACTTACAGTGATGTAGAGACTCTGTGACAATAGCTTTCAAACAAGATGACATCTGTGCTTACATTGTGGACCATACTTTAGAATATACAGTTTTCTAAATTTTTAGTTATCCTATGTTTTACATTATGGTTTACATTATTAGTCTGTCGTCCCCTATATGTTTATGGTGTAATAGTACATGTTTTATATCCATCCTTGTGTACTCTCGTGAAAGTCCTCTCTTATCCCACATTTACTTTGGTTCCACACATTTAACATCCATTTTCCCATCCCCTTGGTGCCCACAGTGACAGCCAACCTCCGTTTCCTGAGGAGCCACGTCCAGAGATACTTGCAACAGTGTTCAGGGCCTACCTTGCTCAACTGCCCCAATGCCCTGGGAGCCACACTTTCTCTCGAGAGATACAGTTCCCTCTATTTGATGGCATTAGTCCTCCCCAGGATGTGGGTTCACCCCCACTCTCACTACTTGGGTCTCTATCCAATGGTACCACCCACTCTGGCAAAATGAGCATTCAGACATTCCCCAGGAGCCCGTCCCACATCAGACCATCCCCTCCAAGCATCCTAAACAGGTAACCCACTTAATTATATTTTGATACTATTATCTCAGCATTTTACTCTCAACCAACAGCTGACACTCTCCTATGTTCGTATGCTACCCCTCCCTCCCCCCACTTTTTGGGCAAGATTACCCATCCGCCCGTCCCCAGCCCCCCTCAAACCCACAAAGCCCCCCCCAAAGGCAACCCCTTGCCCCCATTTTATCTCTCCTTTGTGCTCATACTTACTGCCTGCTCATCATAAATTCCACCCCTGCAGACGTCGGCTCACGTCCTTCCTCCACTCCCCGATTTCCTGTAAGCCTATCGTTCAGTCTCTAGCTCTCTGAGGCATCTTTCTTATTTCATATCATTGAGGTCAGGTAGTGTTTGCCCTTCAATGCCTGGGTTGCTTCACTCAACATAAGGGTCTCAAGATTCATCCATGTTATCACGTGTGTTTGTAGTGTATTTGTTCTTACAGCTGAGTAGTATTCCATTGTGTGTATATACCACATTTTGTTGATCCACTCGTCTGTTGATGAGCATTTGGGTTGATTCCAACTTTTGGCGATAGTGAACAATGCTGCTATGAACATTGGTGTACATATATGGTTTGTGTCCTTGTTTTCAGTTCTGCTGGGTATATACCCAGCAGTGGTATTGCTGGGTCATATGGCAAATCTATAGTTAGTTTTTTGAGAAACCGCCAAACTGTCCTCCAGAATGGTTGGATCCTTCTGCATTCCCACCAGCAATGGATGAGTGTTCCCCTTTCTTCACATCCTCTCCAGCATTTGTATTCTACTGTTTTTTTCATAGCTGCCAATCTTATGGGAGTAAGATGGTATCTCATTGTAGTTTTGATTTGCATTTCCCTGATTGCTAGAGATTTGGAGCATTTTTTCATGTGCTTTCTAGCCATTTGTATTTCTTCTTTGGAGAAGTGTCTGTTTAAGTCTTTTTCCCATTTTTTAAATGGGTTGTTTATCTTTTTGTTTTCAAGATATATGAGTTCTTTATATATGCAAGTTATAAGTCTCTTATCAGATATATGGTTGCCAAATATTTTCTCCCATTGTGTGGGTTCCCTTTTTACTTTCTTGACAAACTCCTTTGAGGTGCAGAAGGCTTTAATTTTGAGGTAGTCCAATTTATCTATTTGTTCTTTTGATGCTCGTGCTTTTGGTGAGATATTCATGAAGCCATTTCCTATTACAAGGTCCTGTAGATGTTTCCCTACACTGCTTTCTAAGGTCTTTATGGTCTTGGCTCTTATATTTAGGTCTTTGATCCATCTTGAGTTGATCTTTGTATAAGGTGTGAGATGGTAATCCTCTTTCATTCTTCTACATATGGCTATCCAGTTCTCCAGGCACCATTTGTTGAATAGGCCATTCTCTCCCAGTTGAGAGGGTTTGGTGGCTGTATCGAATATTATATGGCTATATACATGAGGTTCTATATCTGAACTTTCAATTCGATTCCATTGGTCTGTGTGTCTCTCCTTATGCCAGTACCATGCTGTTTTCACTACTGTAGCTTTGTAGTATGTTTTGAAGTCAGGTAGTGTGATTCCTCCTCCGATTTTGTTTTTCTTTTTCAATATGTCTTTGGCTATTCGGGGCCTCTTTCCTTTCCAAATAAATTTCATAGTTAGTTTTTCTAGTTCCTTAAAGAAGGCTGTGTTGATTTTTATTGGGATTGCATTGAATGTGTAGATCAGTTTTGGTAGGATAGACATCTTAATAATATTCAGTCTTCCTATCCATGAACAGGGAATATTCTTCCATTTATTTAGGTCTTCTTTGATTTCCTTGAACAGTCTTGTATAGTTCTCGGTGTATAAGTTTTTTACCTCTTTAGTTAAATTTATTCCTAAGTATTTGATTTTTTTACTTACTATTGTGAATGGTATTTGTTTCTTGATTTCCTCCTGATCTTGCTCATTATTGGTGTACAGAAATGCTACTGATTTTTGCGCAATTACGTACCTTTATTACTAAGAATCTAATTTCGTTGCAGATCGGCAGCCGGGCCTGGGGGGCGGGGCTCCAGGCGGAAGTGCTATTATTTGTGTCCGCAATCAAAAATTCCCCTGCTTCACAAAACACTGTCTGTCTCCCCAAATCGATTCGTAAAGGCCTCCGTTCCCTCAACCTCCCAACAGCCCGCCCAGGATTCTCGAATTTCCCAGCACCGCAGAGCCGCCAAAAGCGTAGCCGGAGCACCGATACCGCGGCTCCCCCGCCCCCCCCAAGGAGTGAGCAACCCGTCTGCCGGTCTCACCTCCGGGCTATAGAAGCCAAATTATATCTTATAGACCAATCCTCTCCGTTACCTTTCCACCAAATCGATGTCCAGACACTTCCTGCCCTGCAAAAATCCTGAAAAAGCCCGGCCTCGGAGATTCTCCAGTGGTGCCCAGCCTCCTTTTCCCACGAGAGACCACAAGGCAAGTTCACTCAGCCACCATCTTGGCCCTCCTCTCTCAATGATGTTTTTTATGACACAAATTTATTACACAATTACTGTATGTCATGACTATACCAGGCCCTGGTATTACAAAGGTGAAGAAAGTCACACCCCCAGCTCTTAGCATGTTTATAAGCAGGTGGATAAATAAGCCTCAAAAGTGTTCTTTTTATCTCAATCTACAATCATTTTATTTTATATTTTATTTCTCAACTTGTGGAACAAAATATTTAACAGTTGTGTCTGAATCATCTGGGTTATTTGTCAAAATACATGTCTACTCCTCTACCTCCAATTTTCTTCTTCCAGTTAATCAAATATATTCTCGTGAAGGAAAGGAAATGTACATTAAAATAATCCTTATTTTGATTCAGAAACCAATCCCTACTTTATAGCCATTTCCCTAGTTGTCAAAAACCCTTAAACTCACCCATGATGCCAGCCTTCTACATGCAAAACAATTGCCCTATATTTCTGTCTCCCAGTTACCTTGCCTTTTTAACCATCAATGTTCATATCCCTTTGTTTTTATCCTTCTTCGATAATTGTTGATTGTGTTTTATTAGATAAAATAATCTTTCCTAATATTTAGCTATTAAGTCTTATTGTCTGTAAACCTATTATAAAACATTCAGTTAAGAAATATAGATGCCTACACTCTGTACAATACATATTAAGAAATGTAAGGAAGCTTAATTTAATGAACTGCCCCTTCAAAGTCCTGAGAGGTGTATATACATACATATACATATACATATACATATATATATATATATATGAAGAGTTGGAAGAGTGAAAGGAAAGCAATCAATCAAGTATGAATAGAGCCTTAGAAAGCAGAAATAGCCACTGAGTAGGCATTCTCTATGGCCAACAGTAAGTCAGGAATCCTTCATGCAGGGTGGGGATTTCTAAAGTGAGGATATAAAATGAATAAAGTCACAGAACATAGAAAGGGAAAGGCATATTTAGATTAGAGTTATGTTTATAATACATTTAACTGGATCAGAACATTGGGAGAGAAAAATCTGGGAAGGCTATTTGGGATTGGATTGTAGAGAGAGTTAAGTAATTTCAAAACCAGAGTAAAGGTCAAGGGAGATAAAGAAGTGTTATGAATTTTCATGTTTTCCTGCTTTCATGATCATGTCTATTTATTATTGCCAAAACACTTGCCAAATGTGTAAAATTCCCCTTTATCTGGGACAACAAAATGTCATATAAATCCCCAACTCCCACAAGAAAAGGCACTTCATGTTCTTACAGATAACTTGTATTGTACATTTATGATACCAAAGTTACAAAAATAAAAACAGTTTTCCAGCACTCTTGGGTGATTATATATTTGTCAAATATACTTTCTTCAGAAAATTTCCTTTTTGAAATTATGACTTGAAGCTCTAGATAGCTGCCATCTACTCATGACTGAACTGATTGCCAGGGTTGCTTCCTTTTGATAGTTCATCAGTAAGTGAAAACAGGCAACAATCCTTCATCTCAGCTTCCTACCGTTAAACCAAAAAAGTCTTTAATTCACTTTTGTATTGCAACAACTGCTGCACCCTTTGGAATTCGTTTGCATATGACCCAGTTGATGGGCATTGAGAAGTACATGAGCATGCCCACAGCAGTTTGTGAGGGGGTTACAAGAGGTTTCTCTTTATCCATAAATGTGGCATATCTGAATAAAGGTTCAATGTCAGAAAGAACCTAGAAGCCTCTGTTTTGTACCTGTCTTGTGGCTGGAAAACCTCAGGTGACAAGGCTGTCAGCTTGTCGGTTTTATGAATACAAAAGAAATTCCAACTAATAGTCAGCTGAAAATGTCATCTTTTCATAAAAGCACTCCTTAGACTGCATTTTCAAAAGGATGTATTTTTGCAGTCTTGCCAAAATGCAATTACATGCACAGTTGCACAGGAAAATACATGGCAATATTTTCATAAGAGTAATTTACAGTAAACAAGTACAATTAGAAACTGAGCAGGTGTTTCCCCCATGCAGTTGTGTGACTAATAGAACAGCCAATGACATTACAGAGAATTTAGAGGAGAGAGGAAAGAGTTTGCCAGCGCAGTCATTGCCCTCCAATGTCTCACTGGCACCAACATATTTGGTCCCACCTGCTCATTAATCTAAGTAGGGCTCCCTATAACTTTTAAATTTGTTCACAGAACACCTTCAAAGCACAAAGGAAAATAGAAAACCAGAGAATATATATTTAACAACATCTGAACTAGATTAATATTTTAAAAGACAATTTTAGAAGAGGATCTTCAGCTTCTAATTTCAGAATCCAAGCCCAGCAGAGATTCTAATGGCTCTCATGAAGACAATCTCCTGCTTCAGGTTAAAATTTACCCTGTCATCTCTGACAAATTCATTCACTTTTTAAAGATGTTCTTGAAGAGTCCTGAAGACCCACCAGCACTTGACATCTATTTCCTCTCATTTATTTTGCTTTGGTAATAGGAATGAATAATCTTTGTCAGCCAATAGTTCTCTCACATAGGATAATACATTCAAATTTCTTTCAGTTATTAACACCTTTAATATGTTGGCAAATTGATGACAAAAGAAAATGCTCTAACGCTATCAACTGGATCCTAACATACAGAATTAAACAATGCAAAAATTACCAAAATCAATGCAGATGCAAGGAAGCATCTATCTATATAGTATGTATATATTCCCATGTTTTGTTTGAAAATTGATTATGAATGCAAGGGGGAATTTCCCAGGCTTATTACATTTATGTACATGTAAAAACTCACAAACTTCATTGTAAAAGGAGGACTTTAACTCTCTTCATGATAGTGGAGTTAGATATGCTTTTGTATATAGGCACTATATCTTTCCTCTTCTATATTCCTAGCTTTTCCAGCCTTAGTGTTAAAATATGAGGCCCAAAAATGTAAGTTAAAATGTGGGTGGGAGAATGGATCTTGTTTGTAAACAAGACAAAGAATCATCTTTCTTATAATATGGTAGTTAACACCATTTCTCCACTGCTAAAACAAAACCAAAATGAGTTAAGTCTTCTGTAAGGAATATCATGTCTATTTCAATATTCTGGTTCTTCCATATATTCCATGCTAATTCTGAATATAATATGCAGACAATAAATAAATGTAACACACAATGTTTGGTTTAAGAATGCCAATTAGAAGAATGGATGTTGACCTAACAATATGAGTATCTTTACTTTTAGTCTAGAGATAGCTAATCCAATTCCATGAGTCTTCAGTGATTGAAGTCAAATAAAGGGGAATTTCAAAATTTCACTAATTCAGAATTCATAAAAAATAAATTAAAACTGACAAGGAAAATATATATGCCATTCATATATGCAGATAAGCAATGAAATAAAATAACAGAAATGTAAAATGCATGTTTTAAAACAAAACTTTCTGTGGGTGTTTAAGAAGGGAGAAAGCAGTGGTTGTGTGGGGCATGCTTTGTACATTAAATAAGACAGGAAGAAAATGGCAAAAGACATCATATCTTTAGCTGCAATTTGTTCTAGAACACTGATGTTATGAAAACTTATTTATGTATTGTGTGGAGTAGTATAGTATTTTGCATGGCAAAGACAAAACCCAAGTAATCCTTTAGTCAAAAATGAGGTATAAATATGTTTGCTTACTCTGCAATCCAAATGTTAAAACAATTGTTTGAGCCTTAATTTCGACTTTAAAAATAAAATGAAGGAATTAGGCAATGCTCATTCTTAGTCATTCTTTAATTAAAAGGAAAAATCCCTTCTTTATTTCTTTTTAAATGTTACATTAAAAAAATATGAGGTCCCCATATACCCCCCACACCCCTCACCCCACTCCTCCGTCATCAACAAAGTCTTTCATCATCATGGCAAATTCATTACATTTGGTGAATACATTTTTTTAAATTATTTATTTATTTATTTTTTTAAATTACATTATGAAAAATATGAGGTCCCATTCAACCCCACCGCCCCCGCCCCCCACTCCCCCCACAGCAACACTCTCTCCCATCATCATGACACATCCATTGCACCTGGTAAGTTCATCTCTGAGCATCACTGCACCCCATAGTCAATGGTCCACATCATAGCCCAGACTCTCTCACATTCCATCCAGTGGGCCCTGGGGGATCTATAATGTCCCGTAATTGTCCGTGAAGCACTATCCAGGACAACTCCACGTCCCGAAAACGCCTCCACATCTCATCTCTTCCTCCCGTTCCCCACACCCAGCAGCCACCATGGCTACCGTTCCCACACCCATTCCACATTTTCTCTGTGGACATTGGATTGGTTGTGTCCATTGCACATCTATGTCAAGTGAGGGCTTAGATTCCATATGGGTACTGGATGCACTCCTCCCGCTTCCAGCTGTAGACACTCTAGGCTCCATGTTGTGGTGGTTGACCTTCTTCAACTCCATGTTAGCTGAGTGGAGTAAGTCCAATAAATCAAAGTGTAGGAGCTGAAGTCTGTTGAGGCTCTGGGCCTGGGTGTCATATTATCAGTCCAGAGATTCGAATCCCCTACATATATCTTAAACCCAGCACCGACTACAATTCCAATAAAGTAGCATGCAAGTCTTGTGAAAAGAGATCCCCTCTGAGTCCAATTCCATCACACAGAAACACCAGCTCCAAAGAAGGGCTATCTGTCATGGCAGTGAACCCCTTCTGCCATGACCATAGAACCCGTGGGTCTCTTTATCCCTCAAAAGAACCAATACCTGGGGTTGTATCTACCTTATCTGTCTCTTAGACTCTGTTCAGTTGTACATAGGGGTATTCCTTCTGACAACCTCCAGACTCTTTTTTAGAGACTCACAGCCTTATAATCTCATTTCTCCTTTCCATTTCCCCCTTACATTAGGTCAAACAGCTTCCCGAAGTCATGTCATTATATGTAGACAGGTATATTCTGCTGTTCCGCATTGAATCTTTAATTCAAGGTCATTTTCTAGTTTCTTCTTCAGCTGGTATGTGGTAGTGATCCCTCGGTGCCAGGGAGGCTCATCCCCGGGTGTCATGTCCCACGCTGGGGGGAATGCATCGCATCTACACGCTGAGTTTGGCTGTGAGAGTGGCCACATTTGAGTAACATGCAGGCTGTCAGGAGGAAACCCCCAGGCACAATGCTACTCTAGCCCTTGTTCTTATTGCAGGTGTATAGGCTCAAAAGTGTAACCATTAGTATCACGAGCCCACTGTTGGGCCCTCCTTCCTTCCTGGTTCTTGCCGTTGCACCTGGAGGATTGCCGCTGCTCTCCCAGGGCCCACAACAGTGACCCCCGGCCAGGAGCCCAGTACCCCCCCAGCTGTTGTTTTTGTTTCCACTATGAGTATATATAGACATTACCATATACCCTGGGCATATGCCCTGTATAACTCCCTGTCAGCCATGTATATCCTGTCAATAACATCCCATATCAGTATTCCTCCGCTGCCATTGTTGAACCACTCTGTGATCCAAAACTTCCCATAAAGTGAATCCCAACATAATGTCAGCTTCAGAAGGGTCTTAGATCACCGAAATTCATATATACAATATACAGTATTTCCCCAGATCCACCATAAAACCTTTTCCCTTCCACAGCAATAATCTTTTAACTTATTCATATCATATTTCCTGAAACTGATGTACAGATTCCAACACTATAGTTTTCAAACAAGGTGACATTTGTGCTTACTATGTGGTCCATATTTTAGGCTGTACAGTTTTCTAAATTTTTTAGTTATCCTATGTTTTGTCTTATGGTTTTCATTATTAGTCTGTCGTCCCCTATATGTTTTTGGTGTAATATTAGCTGTTTTATATTCATCCTCGTGTACTCTCACATAACTCCTCTTTTGCCCCCTTATTTACCTTTGTTCCATCCATTCCACATCCATTTTCCCCTCCCCTTAGGGCCCACAACGCCTGCCAATCTAATACCCTGGGAGCCGTCCTTTCTCACGAGAGATACAGTTCTCTCTATTCAACGGCATTAGTCTTCCCCAGGATATGGGTCCACCCCACCCAATGGTAGAACCCACCTTGGCAAAATGAGCCTTCAGCTATTCCCTCCGGAGTCCGTCACGCATCAGACCATACCCCCTGAGCGTCCTAACCAGGTAACCCTCCTACTTATACTTTGATACGTTTTACTCAACATTTAGTTCTCAACGAACTTCTGACACTCTCCCATATTCGTATGTTGCCCCTCCCTCCCACCTATTTCTTGGACAATATTACCCCTCTTCCCATCCCCAGCCCCCCTCAAACCCAGAAAACCCCACCCGAAGGTAACCCCTTGCCCCCATTTTGTCCCTTCTTTGTGCTCATACTTACCACCAGCTCATCACAGATTCCACCCCTGCAGACATTAACTCACATCCTTCCTCCACCCCCCGATTTCCTGTAAGCCACTTTTCCAGACTCAAGCTCTCTGAGGCAGTTAACTTATTTCATATCATTGAGGTCATATAGTATTTGTCCTTCAATGCCTGAGTTGCTTCACTCAACATAAGATTCTCAAGGTTCATCCATGTTATCACGTGCGATTATAGTGTATTGGTTCTTACAGCTGAGTAGTATTCCATTGTGTGTATATACCACATTTTATTGATCCACTCATCTGTTGATGGACATTTGGATTGATTCCAACTTTTGGCGATAGTGAACAATGCTGCTATGAACATTGGTGTACATATATCGGTTTGTGTCCTTGTTTTCAGATCTGATGGGTATATACCCAGCAGTGGTATTGCTGGGTCATATGGCAAATCTATGGATAATTTTTTGAGAAACCGCCAAACTGTCCTCCAGAATGGTTGGATCCTTCTGCATTCCCACCAGCAATGGATGAGTGTTCCCCTTTCTTCACATCCTCTCCAGCATTTGTATTCTACTGTTTTTTTCATAGCTGCCAATCTTATGGGAGTAAGATGGTATCTCATTGTAGTTTTGATTTGCATTTCCCTGATTGCTAGAGATTTGGAGCATTTTTTCATGTGCTTTCTAGCCATTTGTATTTCTTCTTTGGAGAAGTGTCTGTTTAAGTCTTTTTCCCATTTTTTAAATGGGTTGTTTATCTTTTTGTTTTCAAGATATATGAGTTCTTTATATATGCAAGTTATAAGTCTCTTATCAGATATATGGTTGCCAAATATTTTCTCCCATTGTGTGGGTTCCCTTTTTACTTTCTTGACAAACTCCTTTGAGGTGCAGAAGGCTTTAATTTTGAGGTAGTCCAATTTATCTATTTGTTCTTTTGATGCTCGTGCTTTTGGTGAGATATTCATGAAGCCATTTCCTATTACAAGGTCCTGTAGATGTTTCCCTACACTGCTTTCTAAGGTCTTTATGGTCTTGGCTCTTATATTTAGGTCTTTGATCCATCTTGAGTTGATCTTTGTATAAGGTGTGAGATGGTAATCCTCTTTCATTCTTCTACATATGGCTATCCAGTTCTCCAGGCACCATTTGTTGAATAGGCCATTCTCTCCCAGTTGAGAGGGTTTGGTGGCTGTATCGAATATTATATGGCTATATACATGAGGTTCTATATCTGAACTTTCAATTCGATTCCATTGGTCTGTGTGTCTCTCCTTATGCCAGTACCATGCTGTTTTCACTACTGTAGCTTTGTAGTATGTTTTGAAGTCAGGTAGTGT
The DNA here is from genome assembly GCF_030445035.2 of Dasypus novemcinctus. Classification (NCBI taxonomy): domain Eukaryota; kingdom Metazoa; phylum Chordata; class Mammalia; order Cingulata; family Dasypodidae; genus Dasypus; species Dasypus novemcinctus. The sequence goes on along the minus strand of NC_080678.1, from coordinate 74,720,026 downwards.
GATTCCTCCTCCGATTTTGTTTTTCTTTTTCAATATGTCTTTGGCTATTCGGGGCCTCTTTCCTTTCCAAATAAATTTCATAGTTAGTTTTTCTAGTTCCTTAAAGAAGGCTGTGTTGATTTTTATTGGGATTGCATTGAATGTGTAGATCAGTTTTGGTAGGATAGACATCTTAATAATATTCAGTCTTCCTATCCATGAACAGGGAATATTCTTCCATTTATTTAGGTCTTCTTTGATTTCCTTGAACAATCTTGTATAGTTCTCGATGTATAAGTTTTTTACCTCTTTAGTTAAATTTATTCCTAAGTATTTAATTTTTTTATTTACTATTGTGAATGGTATTTGTTTCTTGATTTCCTCCTGATCTTGCTCATTATTGGTGTATAGAAATGCTACTGATTTTTGTGCATTGATCTTATAACCTGCGACTTTACTAAACTCATTTATGAGTTCTAGGAGCTTTGTTGTAGATCTCTCAGGGTTTTCTATATATAGGATCATGTCATCTGCAAATAATGAAATTTTGACTTCTTCCCTTCCAATTTGAATGCCTTTTATATCTGGTTCTTGTCTCAGTGCTTGAGCAAGTACTTCCAAGACAATGTTAAATAGGAGTGGAGACAATGGGCATCCTTGTCTTGTTCCTGAGTTTAGAGGGAAGGATTTCAGGATTTCGCCATTATAAACAATGTTGGCTTTCGGTTTTTCATATATACTCTTTATCATGTTCAAAAAGTTTCCTTGTATTTCGATCTTTTGGAGTGTTTTTATCAGGAAGGGGTGCTGTATTTTGTCAAATGCCTTTTCTGCATCTATAGATATAATCATGTGGTTTTTTTCTCTCAATCTGTTTATATGGTGTATTACATTGATTGATTTTCTTATGTTGAACCATCCTTGCATACCTGGAATAAATCCCACCTGGTCATGGTGTATAATTTGTTTAATGTGTTGTTGAATACGATTAGCAAGTATTTTGTTAAGTATTTTTGCATCTAGGTTCATTAGAGAAATTGGTCTGTAATTTTCCTTTCTTGTGTTGTCTTTGTTTGGCTTTGGTACTAGGGTAATGTTGGCATCATAGAAGGAATTAGGCAGTGTTCCTTCTGTTTCGATTTTTTGGAATAGTTTCAACAGGATTGGTGTTAGTTCTTTCCGGAATGTTTTGTAGAATTCACCTATGAAGCCATCTGGCCCTGGGCTCTTCTTAGTTGGGAGATTTTTAATGACTGATTCTATCTCTTTGCTTGTGATTGGTTTGTTAAGATCATCAATTTCTTCTTTCGTCAATATGGGCTGCTTATGTGTTTCTAGGAATTTGCCCATTTCCTCTAAATTGTCATTTTTGTTGGAATATAGTTTTTCAAAGTATCCTCTTATGATAGTCTTTATTTCTGTGGGGTCAGTGGTGATATCACCTTTCTCATTTCTTATTTTGTGTATTTGCATCTTTTCTCTTTTTTTCTTTGTTAGTCTCGCTAAAGGTTTGTCAATTTTGTTGATCTTCTCAAAAAACCAGCTCTTGGTCTTGTTTATTTTTTCAAGTGCTTTCTTATTTTCTATTTCATTTAGTTCTGCTCTTATCTTTGTTATTTCCTTCCTTCTTCTTCCTGTTGGGTTACTTTGTTGTTGTTTTTCTAATTCCGTCAAAAGTGCAGTTAGTTCTCCAATTTTTGCTCTTTCTTCTTTTTTGATATATGAATTTATGGCTATAAATTTCCCTCTCAGTACCGCTTTTGCTGCATCCCATAAATTTTGGTATGTTTTGTTATCATTATCATTTGTTTCAAGGTAGTCATTGATTTCTTTTGAGATTTCCTCTTTGACCCACTGTTTTTCTAAGAGTGTGCTGTTTAATTTCCAAATTGTTGTGTGGAGTCTGGGTCTCTGTCCCTTGTTAATTTCCAGCTTCACTCCACTGTGGTCAGAGATATTGTTTTGTATGATTTCGATCTTTCTGTATTCATTAAGCCTTTCTTTGTGGCCTAGCATATGGTCAATCTTGGAGAATGTTCCATGTGCGCTTGAGAAAAATGTATATCCTGCTGTGTTTGGGTGTAATGATCTATATATGTCTATTAGATCCAGCTCTTCTAATATACTGTTCAAATGTTTTGTTTCTTTAGTGATTCTCTTTTGAGATGTTCTGTCCAGAGTTGATAGTGGTGTATTAAAATCCCCCACTATAATTGTAGATGCATCTATTCTTTCACTTAGTTTTTCCAGCGTTTGCCTCACATATTTAGAGGCGCCCTTGTTAGGAGCATAAATATTTATGATTGTTCGATCTTCTTGACAGATTGTCCCTTTCACTAAAATATAGTATCCTTCTTTGTCTCTCACAATTGTTTCGCATTTAAAGTCTATTTTGTCTGATATTAATATAGCTACTCCTGCCTTTTTTTGGTTGTTGTTTGCTTGTATGATTGTTTTCCAGCCATTCACTTTCAACCTCCATGAGTCTCTGGGTCTAAGATGTGTCTCTTGTAGACAGCATATAGATGGGTCGTATTTCCTTATCCAGTGTCCCAGTCTGAATCTTTTGATAGGTGAGTTTAGTCCGTTGACATTCAGTGTTATTACGTTTAGAGAGTTATTTATGGTAGCCATATTTTGGTTGGATTTGTGTTTGTTATATTTTGTTTGTATTGTTTTATTTTCCCCTTCTATTTTTGTCTTTCTTGTTGCTTTTACACTCTCCTCCATCTCTGACTGTCCTGTTTTTTCCTTTCTTCCTGCAGAACTCCCTTAAGAATTTCTTGAAGGGGAGGTTTCTTGTTGATATACTCTTTCAGTTTCTGTTTATCTGTGAATATTTTGAACTCTCCATCATTTTTGAATGCTAGTTTAGCTGGATAGAGTATTCTTGGTTGGAAATTTTTTTCCTTTAGTACCTTGACTATATCATACCACTGCCTTCTTGCCTCCATCGTTTCAGATGAGAAATCAGCACTTAATCTTATGGAGTTTCCCTTGTATGTGATGGTTTTCTTTTCTCTTGCTGCTTTTAGAATTTTTTCTTTTTCTTGAGCATTGGATAGTTTGACAAGTATATGTCTTGGGGTGGGCCTGTTGGGGTTTATGACCAGTGGAGTGCGCTGTGCTTCTTGGATATGTACATCTGTCTCTTTCAGTAGATTTGGGAAGTTTTCATTCATTATTTCCTGCAACAGTCCTTCTGACCCCTTTCCCTTCTCTTCTCCTTCTGGAATGCCTATAATATGTATGTTTGAGCGTTTTGCATTATCATTCAGGTCCCTAAGTCCTATCTGGATTTTTTCTACCTTTTTATTGACCACTTCTACTATCTGTTTGATTTCCAATGCCCTGTCTTCCACATCACTAATTCTCTGCTCTGCCTCTTCTAGTCTGCTGATATTTGCTGCAAGTGTATTTTTGATTTCTTGAATTGTGGTGTTCATTTCTATCATATCTGTTATTTTTTTTGCGCATGTCTGCAATTTCCCCTCCAAGTGTTGTCTTCATGCTGTTAACCTCTTTCATTACTTCATCAAATTTGTCGGTGATAAATGATCTGAGATCTTTCATTGCTTGTGCGAAGTCCTGCCCCCCTTCCTGATTGGATTCAGCCATGTTTTCCTGATTACTGGTTTGGTTTGTAGATTTTTGTTGCTGTCTTGTCAACATTTTTTCTTGACGGGTTTTATCAGTTCCTTAGTTTCTTTGTCTAGTCTTGGAGATTAATTAGCTGTTGTTTTTGCGTAAGTGTTATATCTTCTCTTTGTCACTTTGTTCTTCTTATTCCAATTTCTTATTGCTAGTTAAGCTCACTTTAAAGGAAATTATTAGTGCTGGGGAAAGGCAATTGTGTAAGGGAGGAAAAAGTGTGAAGTAGTATTGGTGATATATGTTAACAAAGCAACAATATGAGTTCTGGGAGGATGGAGGTTAGATCATGTAAATTGTGTAGAGTTATAGTAGTAGGAAAGTACCTATAATGAGGTAGACGACTGAATATGGGAGGAATGTGGTACGTACTAAGAGGCTATTGTTTCCGTGAGAGAGGGAAAGAGAAAAGAAAGGTAATAGTTTCAGAGACGAATACCAGATGGAAAACTAAACAAAGGTATTAGAAATTAAGAGTTAGACACTTTGCAGATCAAAGAAAGGGAGATGGAATATAGGAGAGATAGCATATGGTGGAGGATATCAAGTTGTAGGGGAAAGGGGATAGTGTAGATAGGCTAAATCTATTCACAGAAAAATGAGGCAGTGGAGGGTGAGGAAACCCAGCAAATGTAAGGTATTTCCTTTAGGACCTATTGTATTGTTAAGATAAAATAGTATAAGAAGAATATTGGGGACAGGAAAGAGAGGATTAAAAACAACAACAACAACAACAACAAAAATAAAAAAAAAAAAAAAACAAACAAAAAACAAAAACAAAAAACAAAGAACAGAAACCCCGCCGCCAGGCTCGGCTGGGCTCGACCGGGCTCGGCTGGGCTCCGGTCCCTTGCCCTCCGCGGCTCGGCTGGGCTCAGGTCCCCCGCCCGTCGCGGCTCGGCTTGGCTCGCCTGGGCTCGGCTTTCCCGCCCGCCGCCCACCGTGGTGCAGCGCGGCTCGGCTCTCCCGCCCGGCGCGGCGCGGCTGGGCTCGGCCGAGCCCGTCTGGGCTCGGCTCTCTCACCCGCCGCGGCTCGGCTGGGCTCAGCCGGGCCCGGCTGGGCTCGGCTTCCCTGCCCGCCACCCTCCGCGGCGCAGCGCGACTCGGCTCTCCCGCTCGCCGCCCTCCGCGGCACGGCTGGGCTCGGCTGAGCTCGGCTGGGCTCGGCCCCCTTGCCCTCCGCGGCTCAGCTGGGCTCGGCCCGGCTCGGCTCTCCCGCCCGCCATCCACTGCGGCCCAGCTAGGCTGGGCTCGGCTCCCTTGCCCGCTGCCTGCCGCGGCGCAGCGCGACTCGGCTCTCCCGCCCGCCGCCCACCGCAGCGTTGCTCGGATCCCCCGCCCGCTGCCCACCGCGGCCCAGCTAGGCTACCCTGGCCGCCGCCCGCCGGGGCTCGGCGCGGTGCTAGCTGCCTCGGCTCTGCCTACCCAAGGAGGGAATCCTCCACACGTAGCTGGGATCTCCGTGTATATTTCACGGATGGCTCCTCTCTGTTACCTTCCCTCCAAATTGATGTCTAAACACCTTGGGACCAGGAAAAATCCCGAAACAGCCCGGTCCCAAGGAGTCTCCGACGCCTCCCAGTCGATTCCCTCCAGGAGCTAGTAACTGGGAAGTTCACTCAGCTGCCATCTTGCCTCCTCCCCCTGGTGAATACATTTTGGAACACTGCTGCACCACATGGATAATGATTTACATTGTAGTTTACAGTCTCCCACAGTCTACCAGTGGGCCATGGCAGGACATATAATGTCCAGCATCTGTCCATGCATTACCACCCAGGACATCTCCAAGCCCTGAAAATGCCCCCACATCATATCTCTTCTTCCCTCTCCCTACCCTCAGCAGCTACCGTGGCCACTTTCTCCACATCAATGCTGCAATTTCTTCCATTACTAATCACAGTAGTTCCATAGTTGAGTATCAATAAGTCCACTTTAATCCATACTCTATTCCTCTATCCTGTGGACCCTGGGGTTTAGATTCCACATAGATGATGGATGCAATTCTCCTGCTAGCAGTTGTAGACACTCTTGGCTCCCTGGTGTGGCAGTTGACCTTCACCTCCCTGTTAGCTGACCAGGATAAGTCCAATAAACAAGAGGGGAGGAGTTGCGAGTCTGCTGAGGCTCAGGTCCTGCCTGTCACATGGACAGTGAAGAGATTCAGGTCTCCTGAGTATACACCAACCCCAGAACCAACCACAGGTCTGGTAAAAGTAACAGAAGAGGCATGTGTAGAAAAGTCATATCTGAGTCCAAGTCTTTCACACTCAGGAACACAAACTCCAAAGTAGGACCAACTGACATGGCCCTGAACTCCAAACCCATCTGCCTTGACCATAGAACCTGTGGGTCTCTGTGGCCCTCAGGAGAACCAGTACCTGGGTTTCTATCTACTTTGGCTGTCTCTGGGACCCTGCCGAGGTGTGCATAAGCATTATCCCTCTGATGACCTCCCAACTCTTTTTCAGAGACTCATAGCCATATAAACTCATTTGACTTTTCCATTTCCCCATTTTATCCAAAGCCATAAAGCAGTTTTAACCCCTGATATTCCATGTAGGCTGAGATATTCTGCTGGCCTGAATTGACGTCTTTTTCTAGTTACATCATCAGCTGGTGCTTGGTAGTAATCCCTTGGCATCAGGGAGGCTCATCCATGGGAGTCATGTCCCACGCTGGGGGGGAGGTAATGCATTTACATGCTGAGTTTGGGTTCGAGATGGCCACATTTGAGCAACATGGATGCTCTCAGGAGGTAACTCTTAGGCACCCTGCAGCTCTAAGCCTAGTTCATATTTTAGGCGCACAGGCTCATAATCGTAGCCATCAGTATTGAGGGCTCATTGTTGGACCATCCATCTTTGTTGGTCTTTGCCATTGCACTTTGGGGATTGTTGCTGTTCCATTGGAGAATGTGATAGAGCTCCCCTGGCTAGGAACTCAGCACTCCCTCAAGTTGTCATTTTTAACTGAAACTACTATGAATATATTCAAACATTTTTATGTACCCTGTATACATGCCCTGGAGAACTCCCTCCCAACCATGTGCCCCCTATTAATAACACTCTACACCAGTGTTCCTCCCCTGCCATAGTTGAACCTCTCTGTGGTCCAAAACTTCTTTAAAAATGAAACCTAATATGTTGCCAGGCTCCATTAATAATAAAATAGAATAGAGTGATGGGTTTAAAGGTTAGATATAGAATACATACTAATTTAGAAAAATGAAATAAAGTAAAAGTAAATTGGGGTATCAAAAAATGAAAAAATGAAAAAGCTTTTTTTTGATGTTTTGCCTTTCTTCACTTCTATAGATGTTGCCCTGTATGTACAGTGGCAAGGCAATTTCTTCCATTTCTTCCTCAGTGTCTACACCCTTTCTTTTTTGATTTTTTCTGCTTGCTAAGTTTGTCTTCACAAAAGTTTTATCTTTTTTTTAAGATTTATTTTATTTATTTCTCTCCCCTTCCCCCTCCCTGCACCCCAGTTGTCCGTTCTCTGCGTCCATTTGCTGCATGTTCTTCTTTTTGTCCGCTTCTGTTGTTGTCAGCAGCATGGGAATCTGTGTTTCTTTTCATTGCATCATCTTGTTGTGTCAACTCTCTGTGTGTGCAGCACCATTCTTGGGCAGGCTACACTTTCTTTCATGCTGGGCAGCCCTCCTCACAGGGCGCACTCCTTGTGCTTGGAGGTCCCCTATGCAGGGGACACCCCTGCATCACATGACACTCCTTGCACACATCAACACTGCGCATGGGCCAGCTCCACATGGGTCAAGGAGACCCGGGGTTTGAACCATGGACCTCCCAAGTGGTAGACAGATGCCCTATCCACTGGGCCAAGTCCGCTTCCCACAGAAGTTTTAGATCACAGTAATTCACATATACAATATACAGTATTCCCACATATCCAACATCAAACCCTTTGTCCCTTCCCCAGCAATGATTTTTTTGCATGTTCTTATTATATTTGCTGCAGCTGATGTATAGATATTGAAACAATAGCTTTCAAACATGTTTCCATTTGGATTTACACTATGGTTTATATTTTAGACTATACAAATCTCTAAATTTTTAGTTATCTTATGTTTTACATTATGGTTTACATTTTAGCCTGTGGACTTTTAAACATTTTTGGTGTAATTTAACATGTCCTATATCGATCATTGCCCCACAGTTACACTGATTCCATCTACTCAATACCTCTTTCCCACCTCCCTTCAAGGCCCACAGTGACAATCTATCTTCATTACTTGAAGGACCATATTCAGAGATAGTTGCAACAATGTTGAGGTCTTGACATACTCGACTGCCCTAACCCATTGGGAGCCACCAATTCTCTTGAGAGATACAATTCCCTCTGTTTGAGAACATTAGTTCTCCCCAGGATGTGGGTATAACTTCACTCTCATTGTATGGGTCTCCACCCAATGATATAACCCACTATGACAAAATGAGCACTCACATACTACCTAGAAGCTTGCCCTGTGTCAGATGCCCCCCCCTTAAGCATCTTAAACAGGTAACCTCCTTTATTATATTTTCTAAAGAGTTTTCTCTACATTATAATTTCAACCATATACCTGACAATCTCCTATACTCAAATGTTCCCCCCACCCTCCCCCCAATTTCTGACACTTCCTCCCATCCCTAGTTCCCCTCAAGCCTACAAAGTCCTACCCAAAGGTATCCCTATGCCCCCATTTTATCCCTTCCCTGTGCAAATACTTCTCTCCAGTTTATCATAGATTTCACCCATGTAGTGTCAGCTCGCAACCTTCCTCTATTTCCCAACTTCCTTTAAGCCTATTATCCAATTTCTAGCTCTCTGAGACAGCTTGATTTATTTATTTCATATCAGAGAGGTCAGGTAGTATTTGTCTTTCAATGTCTGGGTTGCTTCACTCAACATAAGGTTCTCAAGATTCATCCATGTTATCATATGTGTTTGTACTGTATTAGCTCTTATAACTGAGTAGCATTCCATTGTATGTATATTCCACATTTTATTTATCCATTCATCTGTTGATTGGCATTTGGGTTGATTCCAACATTTGGCAATAGTGAATAGTGCTGCTATGAACATTGGTGTGCATGTATCGGTTTGTGTCCTTTTCTCAGTTCTACTGAGTATATACCCAGCAGTGGAATTAGGCATTCTTATATTGCTTTTATCTGGGTTTGACTTTCCAAATGCATGTGTTAAGAGAGTATTCATTTAATATAGTGGTTATCAAATTTTGGCATGCATCAGAATCACCTGGTGAGATTTTGGAGGCTCATCTCCAGAATTTCCAATTTAGGAATTCTGAGTTTCTGGGTTGGGTTTGAAATTTTGCATTTCTAATGCATTTCCAGATGCTGCTGATGTTACTTTGAGACTCACTGGTTTAGTGACTAACTGATTTAGTGAATTATCTATTAGCAAATAATGAAAAATTTTCATTGTATTATGAAATGGAACCACCATTTTAAAGAACATTAGGTAGGTTTCTCTGCTACAATAATTCTTAGAACTTTAACATAAAATGTACATTGTATATATTCAAGAGAGTGTAATGTGCACTGTTTCCCAAAAATTTTTTTTCATAGTATTACCCCTTTAAAGAGGACCTTGTATTACTTTTTTTGAATAATAAATTCTAAAAAATAACATTCTATGAGAAGGTTTGTGTACAAGGCTTACAGATTCTAAGTCAATACTATTTGAGCTGTCTATGCTGTTAATTGCCAAACCAAACAATATATTCTTCTGAGTATGATTTGCTTAAAGGGGTAAATGGCACTGTAAGGCCTTGAAGCCTAGAAGTGGGAAACACATAAGGGAGATGAATTTTGTAAAATCTGGTCCTTATTTTTAGAATGCTAACACATCAATTAACTTTGATGTGAATATGTTATATATGCATATGGCAGTAGAAATGCTTAGCATCTTCAGATGTATGCATGTATTTTTAGCTACTTATGTGCTGTCAAGAGTGAATTCTAGAGGTACCACATTCATATGCACAAATTCAACCTGGCTTTTATTTTTTCATATTCTTAGTCTTTCTTCCTACTGTCTTATTTAAGATACAGAAAAGTAGAAGTGTATGATCTTTCATATCATTTATTTTAACTATTTATTCTGTCATACAGAGTGCCCAAATATTCTTGCAAGTTCATGATAAAATACTAGACAACTTGAAAAATTGCATGTTATCTCTTCTTTCTTCCTTAGTTTAAAAATGTGTGTTTATTAAATCAATAGGTTTTGTAGTTTAGATTCATAGGACCATGAGATAAGTCACCACTCACCAAGTAACCAACTTTCCTTGCCCTAATCCCACTCACTTCTATTTTAGAAGGTATTTGCCACTATGTTTCTAAATTACATACTTATAATACAATATACTGATTTTTTAAAAAGATTTATTTATTTTTATTTCTCTCCCCCTCCCCCTCCCCACCCCAGTTGTCTGTTCTCTGTGTCTATTTGCTGCGTGCTCTTCTTTGCCTGCTTCTTTGTTGTCAGCAGCATGGGAATCTGTGTTTCTTTTTGGTGTGTCGTCTTGCTGTGTGAGCTCTGTGTGTGTGCGGCACCATTCCTGGGCAGGCTGCACTTTCTTTCACGCTGGGCGGCTCCCCTTACAGGGCGCACTCCTTGTGCATGGGGCTCCCCTACCCGGGGGACACCCCTGTGTGGCAGGGCACTCCTTGTGCACATCAGCATTGTGCGTGGGCCAGCTCCACAACCGGCTCAAGGAGGCCCGGGGCTTGAACCGCGGACCTCCCATGTGGTAGACGGATGCCCTAACCACTGGGCCAAGTCCGCTTCCCAATATATATTGACTTTATATGCAATCTATTGACTCTCAATAAAGAAAATGAGGGTTCAGCCTTCTTATAAACTTCCTATTGTATTTACATCACAATATTTGGGTAAATTAGTGTTATGTGTTTTTTTGTTATGAATGCATAATAATTCACAATATTAGTCACAGCTGAGATACACATCATACTATGAGTACATCTCCTTTCTTATACATATTTTCATTCTCTACCCCTGTTTAATTAATGACTAATTTGATGTTTACTTATCCATCTTTTTTCCTAAATGACTAATAACAAAGATGCTAAAACTCCCTGCTACATGGCTGCACTCTTTATGTGATCTATTTGGAGCAGGATTTTAATGTAAACGTTTTTTCTATATCATATCATTGTTCTGCTTGAATCTGGACTGATTGCTCTGTAGGACTACTGCACAGATTTCACCTGGGACTTCTCCACCATCCTAGGAATTTCCTCATCCTCACTCCTGTAATGAATACCCTCTTTCCTAGATTCCATATCATTTTCCCTTATTTATTCCCCCTTTGGTGAAGTCCTTCCTCCTGTAGGTTCCTGAGAGTGTATCCCAAAGAAAGTCACTTTCTTTAGGCAATTCAAGTATAAAACATCTGACTTCTTTCCTCAGACTTAAGTGATGGTTTAGTTACAGGTAGAATTCTTGGTTGGAAATCATTTTCCCTCATAAGTATGAGGCAAGTTTTTGTTGTTTTCTGGGGTTATTGGGTCAAATTGCTGAACCTTTCTGGGGTCCTTTGAACAAATCCAGTTACTTCATATTGGAATGCCTTCTCATCCTTCATGTATGTCCTTGCCTTTGAACATTTCCCATTCTCATCTGTTAGGTACAGTGCATCCAATTCTCCTCTGCCTATCATGTGTTGCCATTGTTTATCCCATCTTCATTCCAGTTATTTGAGGTTGTGGAGTTATATATATGTATCTCCACATTATAATTTTAGATAGTTTTGGAGAGAGAGAAGTGACAAAAGCATATGTTCAATCTTCTATATTTACATTTCCACCCTGTCTTCCTTCAAGACTTATTTGGTTTGGTTTGGGGATATAGGGATAAAATGGTACATCTACAATTCCTTGGAAATTTAAAGTGTTGATTCGTTAGCAAATTAAAAGTCAACAGAGTATTGCAGTGCCATGTTAGTGTTATGCTGGGTTGCTGCATAGACAATGGTCACCTAATGAGGGTGGGCCCAGGACAGACTGGAAGAGGCACTATGGATAGTCACTATGGACAATCACTGGTTAAACTTGTGCTATATATGTCAAGTAAGAATTAGCCAGGCAGAAAAAATAACAACAACAACATTCTAAGCAAAACATAATATGTGCAAAGGAATAGTGGTAAGAAAGAGAAAGATCCATCTGGGAATTAGAAGGAATTTAGCAATGTTGGAGTAAAATTACAGTTATAAAATTAAAGGACAGACTGAGGTAGAAGTAAGGAATTCAGTTAAACCAAGGTACTCATTTGCTAATATTTTGGCTTTCTTTTAAATTAGAGTGTGATATCATGTTACTTTGTGATTTTTTTTTAAGATCATTAACTTTTCATTGAGATTGAGGTGAAAATCATGACTAGTTGCATATTAATAGAAATAATCTCCTTAAAGGGCTGGTAGGAAATCACAGGTTATTGACGAACTGCTAAGTGACAAGTCCAACAAATTTTCTAGAAAATGGATTGTGAAAAAAAAAAAAAGAAAGCAGAATCTGTCAGTCTCTCCTCCTTCCCAAATCCCCTCCAAAAATGAAGCATTTGATATGAAAAAAAAAAACTGCCATTTAAAAAGTTTAGTATTATTAAAAATAAACTTTGGTGTTTTCCTAAGTTCTTGTTCAGATATTTGTATAGCAAAGTTAGGAAAAACAATGAGTTATGGTTAATTTTTAAAAACATATAATGGATGGTTGCATTTATTTGGTCAATTGAGTGGCAAATGGTGTTTTGAGGGGAAAAAATAGTGAAGTAGAAAGAGCTTTGCATTGTGGATTCTGCTAGATTGTCTGTTGGCAACACTTCATCACTTACATCCTTCCATACTCTGCCCTGTAATATAGGCCCTGGAAGCCCAGGAAACACATTTCCCAGAATCCCTGCCTAAAGACAGATACTAACATGAGAAATGGGAGGTGGAAGGAAGTCAGAAGCCATATTATGGGGGAGGAATGAATAGGTGGAACTGTGGAACTGTTCTCTATGACACTGCAAAGATGGACACATGACATTATACATTTGTCAAAGTCCATAAAAATAAATGTAAATGATAATGCAAACTATGGATTTTGTTTAGTAGCAATGCTTCAATATTGACTCATCAATTGTAAAAAATATACCACACTAATGTAAGATGTTAACAGGGGAAACTATGTATGTGGACGTGGGGGTGGTATGGGAATTCCCTGTATTTTTGGTGTAATTTTTCTGTAATACTATAATTTCTCTAAAAATAAATTTTATTATTAAGAGACAATAAGCCATATTATTGTTCTTTAGCAGAGTAGGCTTCAGCCAATAGAAGATTTTACAGCAGTCGCTGGTTGTCTCCCTACAAATAACCCATTTCTGTGTGGGAAGCATCAGTAATTGTATCTCATGGGTTCCTTTAGTCACTGTAATATCTTAACTCTTGTAGAGTTGGATTTTGAAACACCTTGAGTGTTTCCAATCTTAACCATATGTTGCTGATACAGTTTTTATGCGCAAAAGGGAAGTAATTATTAAAATTTTGTGTTTTAGTTATGCTGGTGAGAATTTAGAAATTAGTTTTGGGAATTTTTACTTTTATTCATTTTCAATGTAGACATGGAATTAGTGAGAGAGAAAGGCATAAGGAAGCTGGAGTAGAGGGGTTTTCCAGGGTTCTCCTTTGTGGTAAAAAATGGTGTTATGGGGAAGGCAGAGATAAAAAGAGCAGAAGACAGAGAAGTTAGGTTAATCTACAAAAGAAAGAGCTCAGAGAACAAGAGAGTAATACATAGGGACATGCAGGCAGACATAGAGAAATGCTACAAGGATTGGGATGCAAGGGAAAAAATATTTTGCAAAGTTAGATGCTTTCATATAACTGTATGGTTTTAGATGAAGGAGGAACGTGGTAAACCTATGTGGGTGAGTTATTAATTAGAACTCCCTAATATTTCTATAGAGATGCAGATTTGGATTCTTTTTAAAGATTGCTTTTTCTTGCTAGCTAGCTATAGCTAATTGTAGGGGGAGCTAGAGCCCAATAGTTAAGTGGCCTAAGCGTCCTGGATACTTCTTGGCTATATTTGGGATGCAGTGGCACAGCCTAACTGCACTCAGCTTCTGGGAGATGAACTCGATCCCAATTAACATATATGCCAGCTATCAGTTTATGTAACATGATAGGTATGCCACTGTAAGTGCCAATCATATATTCTGATAGTAGTAATATAAAAGCAGCTCCCATATAAACAGAGGAGCAGAAAGAGCAAAGAAAGCTTAAAGGAGCAGGAGCAGGAGAGAGCAGAGAAAGGGAAAGAGCATGGAATAAACTCAATATGCATAAACTCCCCATGGCTCCAAGTGACTCCCCCACTCTGGCCGAGGAGCTCGGACCCCACACTAATATTCCTTGGTATGCAATGCTGGGCTATGAAGGGCTTTACAATTTAAATGGCTTGCCATAGTAAAAAAAGGAAATAACCATACTCAATTGTACCTTGAGTTGGCCACTCACCCCCTGTCATCTATCTAAATCTTTCTGTGTTCTTTTAACCTAACCCATTGTGGGGGAAAATATCCTTAAAATAAAATTTTCTTGCAAAATGTCTTATTGGAGAAATCCCCTACAGAGATAGAATTCCACTTTTGAAGCTCCTTCTCAGAGAAAAAAAAAATCCTAGAAAATAAAATACTCTTAGTTTAGTTATCCTTTGCCCAACCTAATAATAATTACATCTATGTTGGGAAGCAGATATGCCTCAAGCAGTTGGGTGTTCGCCTTCCACATGGGAGGTCCCGAGTTCAGTTTTCGGTGCCTCTTAAAGAAGACCAGCAAGACAGTGAGCTGATGCAACAGGCTGATGCAGTAAACTGATGCATCAAAGAGACACAATGAAAAGACATAATGAGCAGGGAGCAGAGGTGACTCAAGTGATTGGGGGCCTCCCTTCCAAATAGGAGTTCCTGAGTTTGGTTTCCGGTGCCTCCTAAAAGGAAGATGAACATACAATGAACAGACACAGAGAGCAGATAAGGGGATTGGTGGCAGAAATAAATAAAAAATTTTTTTCTAAAATAATTACATCTTATGTTTGCTTCCCTATTCTCCCTCCCCACCCTCCATACACACAAACACACAAACGTACACACAAGTGCCACCACCAGAAAACAACTTAAATTCTGAGATTTAAGGATTTCTTGGGAGAAAGATACAGCACTATTCTGCTTTTTTCTTTTATTGTTATTTTTTAGGTTAAATTTGTCTAGATCTTGACTATAAAGGAGAAAATTGTTTAATCAAAGCCAGAACTTTTACTCATAGTTCTAATGACACCAACATCACAAACTGGCTTCTATTTAGTAATTCACTGCTATTTGTCAACTGTTATGGTAAATGGCAGATTTCTTACATACATGTCCTTCCTCAGCAATCTGGAAAGACAGACTTGAACTTAACAACAAAATATGTGTTACATCAACACACAGTCACGCATTCACAATACTTTTGTTTGAAACTTGAGAAAGTTCCCATTCATGGGTCCTCTGGTGTATCCTTATCAGCTAAGTCTGTGGTTTTCAATGCCCTCTCCCTTTGCAATTTCTCACTGCCTGCTTTTTCCATTGGGAGGGGATTTAATGTGAGTTTAAATTTCAGACAGGGTCACAAATTAAAATTGCCTTCATCATCGCATCCTTTTTCTTCAGAATTAGCTACAATTATTCTAATCCCTATCCTAAATCTGATTTCATGACTCTCATCTCAGGGTAATTTCTATGTTCTGTTATTTCTTTAAGTTTGAGAGACCTCAGCTCTCATTTCTCTCTTACACATTGAATTTCAAAATGAAATTGAAAATATAAAACATTTTCAAAAATAATAGAATGGAATAAATAACACATTATATATTTTTATTATATCTCTTGTCATTTCTTTCTACCTACCAAGTGGGGGATATTGTGCTCTTTAGTATATATTGTTTTAAGCATAAAGATTGGATTAAATTGCATTCTATCCTACTATTCTCATGTTTTGTTTTGTTTTATACCTAGAAGAATACATGTCAACGCTATTCTTTCAAAACCCCTGATTCCTCTGTATAGTACATAAACAATGTCTCATTGAAGGGGTCAGTTGTCTCTTTTGAAAAAAAGATAGAAGGTCACAGCTCAGACTTTCTGCCTGTGACCTCTCACTTCTTGCTGGTCAGCAGTCTCTTTGATTTAAAAACATAGAAAAAGGCCTGCTATACTCTGGGGCTCTCCAAAGTCTCTTTTACAAAAGAGGACATCAAATGGAAGAACTATAGAGGCAAAGGGTAAGAGTCTGTACTTTCATATTCAGTTCTTTACAATTCCTCTCAAAAGAAAGGGAGAAAGGATGAAGGAGCCCCACTATGAGACGAGGGCCTTCACCTGGGGTTTAGTACTCCACCATTTCATGCCAGAGCTTTAAGGAAGGTCATCCAGATTCACTCATGAGTTCCTGAAGGGGGGCGGGGTGGGGGAAGTCAGATAATCCTCATCTACCTCCATAATAATCCTAGAGAAAATTGGTCATTATGATTTGAGATGTGTGGCAATAAACAATTACTGCTGTCCTGCTTGCTAATTCTATACCTGGCAGGGTATACTTGTCTGATTTCTTTTCACATTTTATACGAAGATTAATATATTAAACTCAACTGTTTGGATCCATCCTAGGTACTTGGCAAATTATCCAACTGTTTATCCATTGAGTATCTATTTCATTGTTGTTACTAAAACATTGGCTTTGGTGAGTCTTAATCCTAAACCTATTCTGATGTCTCATGTCACCTCTAATTGCTAAACATATCCACTATTTAGACAGTGTAAATCCCTCACACAATTGTCTCCATCTAAATGGATATATGCTGTGGCCCATTCCCCCCCCCCCCCCTAATTTCTAGGTAATTAGATAAACTATAGTTTGGATACTGTGTCATTCCATCTTTTCTTTAAATATGCCAATCTCCTTCTTGTTCTATGGTTTCATCTGTTTAGTTCTGTGACAAATACTTTTCAATCTTCTTTCCTTCCAACCTTCTATGTAATCTTAAGCTTTCAGTTTAACTGCAATTTATTCATAAATACTAATTCTTCCTGCTACACAATTGCTGGACACCTGTACCTTTATTATCATATCAATTATTTTAAATGTCTTCTTAGAAGGTAGAGAAGCAAGAGAGCAAAGTTACTAGTGTATACTATTTGGACTATCAGACTCTCTGGATAAAAATCTTGATTTCTCACTTAAAAGCTCTGGGTAAATTGGGAAATTATTAACTTTTACTTTCCTCTGTTTCTTCATCTGAAAAATGGATATGAGAATAGGATGTGCTTCACAGTGGTACTGCAAGAATCAAATGAGACTATTTCTAGAAATCACTTGTACATGGCACATGCTAGCCTATTGTTCTTCTTTTTTTTTTCCCAGTACCTGGCAATTACTAAGCACTTAACTAAATATTTATTGAATAAAATATTTCTGGATTCATTACTTTGTTTTAGAGTCACTAAAAATAGAATTTTAGACACCAAAATTAGTTGGGAGTAATGGTCAGACACTTAGAATTTCCATTCAAGCATAGCACTTTGGTGGCCAATATTTCCATTTCCATTTCTATGAACTGACATAACAAATCAAGAGAAACACTGTTTTTCAGTTAGGAAGATGGATATCAGAAGGAAATATGATGTCATATTATGCCATTACCTGTGTATGTTTGTGTGCATGTGCATGTATGATTGCCTGGGTCCCACCAAAAACAGATGTTATGCTCTAATGGGAAGTTTGGTATAAAAATAATATTCAGATAGTTTATAAAGGCATGAGTAGGATTTGGGGAAACTAAAGAAATAATGCAACACCCTAAAGATTGCTCTACCTACTTCTGAAGGAGCAAAGAAATGAAGCAGATATTAAAATGTATAGAAAGAAGCCTGATTGAAAATATCCTGGAAGGACCTGGCAGGAGCTTTGGCCTGGCAAAGAAGGATCAAGAAAAATAATTACCATGAATTCACTTTCTTCCTGCCCTCTGATCTCATGCAAGTCCTTTTCCATGTCCAAACCTCGAAAAAAGCCACAAAGGAAGAGCTCAAAGGAATCCATTGAGGTAATCCCACACAGGTTAGCTTCTCAGGACACAGAGCACAGTGCAGAATGGAAATTGGATCTGGTGGGGCAAATGAAAGATTTCTAGCCAAGTTTCTATAGAAGGAGGGCAAAGGAATAATAGTTTATCATTCTTAAATACTCCTACATGTGACAGTTTTCAGACCCTATTTTTCTCATATTTTTGATAAATTTTCTACTCATTTCACATTTATCCTAGCTTGAGTATGAAATGTTAAATTGAACAAGGAACTACCTTGTATCCAAATTCTCTATTTCCGAAATCAATTCATTTCTTTCCTATCCACTTTATTGCAGATAATGTGCCATTTCAGTCACCTCTTTTCATCATTCATCCTTGAGCTTTTCTTTCTGCCACATCAGTCCTACTCAACCCAACAATATGTTTCTCCACTTTCACTCAGATGGCTAAGTGCTGCTGGAGAAAATCACAGAGCCTTACACATTGAAGCCAATACAAATTTGCATTCTCCAAACTTTTAAGTCAGAATTGGATCCTCACATTTAATTTATCCTAATGTCATGGGCCAACAAGTTATCTAAAAGTATCCTGCTCTAAGAAGAAAATCAGGTGCTTTATAAATGTTCTATCACAGATTCCTGCTTTCATTCCTTCCTTTCAATCCTAGAGGACAATCCAGAAGAGTATTAATCTCTGAGTCAGGACAGTCTAACTAGTGGCTTGGTAATTGAACAAAATGAGGGCTCAGTAAGCATCCTCTCATTTTCAACATTTTCTTATGTTTCCCTAGAACTGAATTTTGACTAATAATAACTCATTCTTGGGAAGTCTCATATCCTAGACTGCAGAATCATTTATCAGTAATTCCAATCTTTCCTAAATGATCATAGAGTTGATGGTGACTTAAAAAAAAAATCTCACAATGTCCCTCTATTTAATACTGTTGGAGCTCCAAACAAATCACCTCTATTCCTTTTTACCCTTTTTGTGTGTTACTACCCCTGGTTTTGGTGTTTTTATTTCCACCAATTCACACCTTTCATGGACTTTCTGAAACTCACATGTATGGAGAGCCAGAAATGCCTAAAGCCTTATCCCCAGATCCAAGGTTCTTGCCCAGTGACTGAGTGGTACAGGGGCATGAAAGTCTAACTTACTTATTTTGAATTGGAGAAATTCTGAGACATCATCAGCTTCCAGAGTTTTTCTGCAGAATCATTATAGAGCTATACTGATTTGCTTGATTGCTTGGCATTTTCCTCTTTCCCATTATGCTTTTACCACTCCCTTACAGATTTATCTTGTTTAATAAATCACTTAGGAGGGAGTGGATGTGGCTCAAGTGGTTGAGTGCCCACCTCCCACATGAGAGGTACTGTACCTGGTGTCTCTTGAAAAAACAAAAATAACAAGTAAAACAAATGAGAAAAACAACTCAGGGGAGCCAATGTGGCTCAGTGGTTGAGTTCTAGCTTCCCACATACAAGGCCCCAGTGTCAATCCCTGGCCCCAGCACCTCAAAAAATAAATACAATACAATACAATACAATACAATAAACAAATAACTTAGATACAAATCCTCAGACCAGAACCCTCACCTTACTTAAATCCTTCCTTTAAAAACAAAATAAAATAAATAAGAAAAAAAATATTAAGAAAATGAATAAAATTGCCCCAGGGAAAATATTCACCCAGAGTCCATTATGACTACCTAATTGAGAAAATATTTAAATGGGACAGTGAAGGATATCGTATTTTCCTCAGGGTGAATGAATGAAATTAGAGTCAATGTGAGTTATAACCACATTTTGCCACCAATGGACTAGGATTTAGAAAATACACTGCACCATGTGGGTTAGATGGCTTCTTATATTGAAGGAGATCAGAAAAATAAACAACGGTTGAAATGGTTGAGTATACGTCACGTTCAAGAGAAAGGTACAGGGACTATAAAAGACTTTCCCCCTTAAAGTGTTCATCTAAGAGCCTCTTTTAGTTTTAAGATTTTATCATTATTCTTTGGCAGTCCTCAATCTCCCAACCCATATTGCATTTTTTTAGCACTTATGGAATCTCATTTCCCTAGTCAAAAGCATGGCCAATACTTTAATCCATAAAATATTTATTCAAAATAAATTCCCTTTTATCTGTTGAGAGGTTAGGGTACAGGTTGGTAAACTTTCGTTTTTCATGGACAAACCTAACAATCTGAAAATAATTTAATACACCAAACTGATTTCCCATTCAATCAGTGAGTATATTAGAAAGCCAACATATCATGATTCTTAAAAAAAATTTTTATAGGCACTCTGAAGCAGTAAAAAAAGGAAAAAGAAAAAAGATGAGAGTATAATATGCACTGTTTCCCAAAATTGTTTTTCATAGAACTACCCTTTTAAGGAGCACCTTGTACTATTATTTTTCTGAAGAATAAATTCTCTGAACACAATTGCATTAAATTAGGAACCAATAATGAAAGCTATTTGGACAAATTCTCCAAATATTTGGAAACTAAACAATGCACTTCTAAATAACACATTGACCATAGAAAAAAAGTCAAAATGGGTATTAGAAAAAATTACATTAATTACAAAGGAAAGTGCAGCATATCAAAAAATGTTGGATGTAGCCAAAATGGTACATTGAGGAAGACTTAAAGATCTAAATGCAAATATTCAGAGAAAGAGAATGATCTTAAATAATTGTTTTAGCTGAGAGAATAAAGGAGTAAATATATGATTATCTCAATTGATGCAGAAAACCACTTGTAAAATTCAATACCTATTCACGATATAAAATTTTAGCAAACTAGGAATAAAAGGGATTTTTCTCTCCCTGATAAAGGACATCTATGAAAATAGTATAACTCATTTCATATTTAATAAGCAAATGAATGAGAGCATTCCTTTAATTTTTAAAAAAGAAACAGAGTCAATTCTCCCAATGTCTACTCAATATTATATTTTTTCCTAGTCAATACAATAGGTAAACAAATAGGATTTTATGATTAAATATCCCACAGAATTTACAAAGAAAATTATTAAAATTATTAAAATAATAAAATTATTTTATTTAAATAAAATTTTATTTAAATAAAATTATTAAAATAAGTGAATTTAGCATGTTTGAAGGATGCAATATCAGTATACAAAATTCAATTGCGTTTATAACAGCTAATAATAAACAGTTGGAAACTGACATTAAAATATCATTTATAATGGCATAAAAATCCCTAAAGTGATAGGCAGAAAGTTGTACCAAAGTATTTCAAGATCTGTACATTGAAAATTATAAGGCAAGACAGAAAAAAATTGAAGTCATAAAGAAATGAGGAATAACCCCTGCCTTATGGATTGAAAGACAATAATTTTAATATGCCAGTTCTCCCAATTGAATGTACTCAAAATATCAGTATGTCTTTTGGGTAAGAATTGACAAAGTAATTCCAAAATTTAGGTGAAAATGCAAAGGACCAAGAATAGCAAACAGTTTTAAAAGAAAAAGAACTAAAGTGGAAGATGTACATTTCATGATCTCAAAATTTACTATAAAGATACAAAAATCAAGGCAATAAATGACTGGAGTAATTATAGATACATAAATCAATGGAACTGAATAGAGACCCAAAAATTGTATCTGCACATATATGGTCAATTAAATTTCAGTAATGGTTTCAAGGTTATTTTATTGAGAAAGAGAATCCTTACAACCTATGACATTGGAATAACTGGATATTCACACTGGGAGTAGAAAGTAAATATTAACCTCACAATATATAAAAATCTTAACTTGAAAATACTTGTATAATTAAAATTTAAAGCTTAAATTATAAAATCTCTTAAAAGAAAAAAATATTCATGGCAATGGAGTAAGCATATATACACACATAAATATACATATATATGTATTAGGACACAAAATAAATATAAAAAGAAATATTAGTTACATGGACATCATCAAAATTAAAATTTTCTGTTTTTCCAAAGACACCAAGCACACTGGACTGCAAGGATATATATGTGATATATGAAAAAAAAAATTATATATATATATTCCTGATAATGTATAGTTTGTGTGTGATCACACTTGATTAAGGACATGTGTGTAGAATATATTAAAAACACTAACAATTTAATAAGAAGATTAAAAGTCCCATTAAAAATGTGTGAACTGTTTAAAGCATATACTTCATTAAAGAAGATATACAGATAAACACATGGAAATATATTTAACTTCATCAGTAGGCAAATGCAAACTAAAACATAATGAGATAACACTTAGAATGGCTAAGATTAAAAGAATTGACAATGCCAAGTGTTGACAAGGATATGGACCAACTGGAAGTTGTGCTGGTGTGATGTAAAATGTTATAACCACTTTGGAAAACAGTTTGAAATTTCTTATAAACTTAAGCCTACACTTATCACAGGACCCAGCAATTTTAATTCTAGATGTATATCCAAGAGACATGAAATCATATATTAACACAAATGTTGTTACATGATTGTTCCTAGCAGGATTATTCATAATACTCCCAAACTGTAAGCGATCAAGAGCCACCAAAAGTTAAGTGGATGAATAATTTATTATATTCAAACAACAGAATAGTACTCAGCATTCACATGCATTACTGATGCAGACAAAATATTACAATAATTCTGAGAAAAAGAAGCCATATTCTAAAAAGTTTAGGGACTGTATTATTTCTTTCATATGAAACTGTAGAAAATACAAATTGAATCTATAGTGCCATAAAGCAGACCAATGTTTGTCCCAAGATATTTGTTGGAGGGGATGATTGCCTGGGAAGGGACACAAGGAAACTTTTTGGGGTGATGGATATAGTTTATATTTTCACTGTTATTTTGGTTACTAGAGTGTGTATACATTTACCCAAACTCGTATGCTGAAAATAGTTCAACTTTACTGTACACAAATTAAATCTCAATAAAGTTGATTGAAAAGAATAAAAAAGATAAACCCCATTAGTGGAACTAAATGCTTGCCATGGTATCACATGTCCCAAACATCCTTTATATTCAGTTGCTGTGATAAAAAAAATTGAAGACTTCTGAGAAAGGCAACAGCATACTTGTGGTTCCTTAGATGGCTTTAACTTTTAAGATGTTTCATTGACTTTATACTTTTCTACTGAAGTAAAAAGAATATACATGTATTTTTATTGGAAATATACATGTATTAATATTGGAAAGGTTACAAAGTAAAAAATTATAGTCTTAGAGACATAACATTTCAACAAGTTAAAAGATCATTAAACATGTAAATTTCATTGTAAATTTCTGAGCTTTCAATCTTAAAGACATTAAGGTAGTGAATAAGTGATTGATAAATAATGTAAGATAAAAAAGGAATAATGAGAAAGAAATGACTTAGGGGACCAGGTCAAGTTGGGACACATAGAGACAAATCCAGAAAGGCAATCACATGGAGAAGATGAACATATCTTTAATGTACTGTACAATAATAAGGTCCACATCTGAACTGGACCCATTCAGAATCGTTATCGTGTTTTTCCAAACTGGAATGTTTTTCATATAGATCAGTTGAAAGGAATCTTCTCCTTTTTGCCTTCAAATCAGGGGTTCTTAACCAGGGTTCAAAGAGCTTGAAACTCAAAAAAATACAACCAACATTCTTGTGGGGATGTGTTGGTGCAGGTGTGATGTATTTATTAAATAATACACAGTATAGAGTGGACTTAGTAAGAAGTTTGTGGTTTTCACCTGACTGGCAAAGGGGTCTAAGAAAAAAGAAAGGTTAAGAACCCTGCTTTCAATGATATGATCAAACACCTTTGCCTAACTTCCAAACTTCCTTGGCGCTTTCTCACAAAATATCAAATGTCATTTTCACTTATTTTTCAAGCTCAAAATGCAGTTCATATTGTCACTCACTGTTATACTTTTATGCATGCTTTGGTATTACTTTTGAGCATATTTTTATTCTCTGGCTTACATTCAGAAAGGACAAATCAAAATCAATTCTGTCTTACCAAATAGATCACAGGAAATTTACATACAACCCAAAGTGACTTGGGTTCTTAATTTAGAAATCTAAGGATAATCCTAATTGGCTCTTGGCTACATAATATCCTACTCATATTTTCCCCACACTTTTGGGACATTGGAAGTGTGTACAGATCTATTTGAATTGGTGGCTAGCTAATTGATCATCTTAGGAATCATGATACTGTACACTAACCTTTCATTGGCTCCTTCAAACAGAAAACATTCCTAGTGCTGCCTGATGAAGGCAAAGTCAAAAGCTTGAAATGATTTAATCACACAAATCTTTTTTTTACAATGACTGTTAAGCATGTTACAATGCTAAAATTTAATTTTGTTTTTATTCATAATAAACTTCTAACCCAAGCACTGCATTTAAGCAAAATTACCTCAGTGCGGTCACCCCTCGGGCTGAAGTGTGGTTCGCTGGCCTGGCGGGGGAGCGGCCGCGGTAGGCCAAGCCGCTGCCCCCATAATAGGGTGGCTGGTCGGACTCACCGCCACCCCTGAAGGGAGCTCGGCATGGGCGCAGAGTGCCCTCGGGTCTCCCCTTCTCGGCAGCCATGCTTCCGCGGCCGCCCCTCCTCCCGGATAGCGCCGCAGGATGCCTTCTTTCTCCCTGCGCAGGCGCAGGGCAGAAAATTCCAGTCTGCCCTTTTCCCTTCCTCCGACAGCAGCAACAGCCAGGCGTAGGCGGAAAAATCCAGTCTGCCCTTCTCCCCTCCCCTGACAGCAGCAACAGCCAGGCGTGGGTAGAAAAATCCAGTCTGCCCTTTTCCCTCCCCCCAGCAGCAGCAACAGCCAGGCGTGGGCGGGGAACTCAAGTCTGCCCTCCACCCCAGCAACAGCAGCCACCAATCCCTAAACCCTGCCCCTTCCCCCAGCAATAGCGACAGCCAATCCCTAACCACCACCCCTCCCCCGTCCAGTACCGCCCACTGACCTTTCTCCAGCAACCAATCAGAACAGGGCGTGGCTTCGACCAATCAGCCTTCCCCAGCCCCTATAAAACTGTTGCCTCTCCCTCAATAAAGTGGACTTGCGTGTTTACCTTGTCTCCGCAGTAGTTCTTCTGCCGTGTGCCCTCCAGTCCTGAGAGCCCCCGACAAGGGCCTGGCCTCCCTTGTCCCCAGTTCGTCGCCTGCTTCTCCGGGCGACCCCGTCAGCGAAACCGCGCAACCCCTGTGAGACCGATCCCTCGTCTGCTGCCGGACCGACCCCTCGTCCCAAGCGGGACCGACCCCTCGTCCGCAGCCAGACCCCACCTCTACCGACTGAGCAAGCCGTCGCACCTCAGTTTTTTTGTTCCACTTTTTGAAGACTGCTCAAAGAATTTATTTACTGATATCAACCCATCGTAGAAACCCAATATGTTGCTGAATGTTATGCTGAGATTTCAAGCACTCATAGCTGAAATCTCAACTTTTAAAAAATATTTTAATATGTTATTTTCTAATTACATTGACAATGTAGTATGTTTAAAATGATAAGCATAATCTATTATGCAACTCCCCTCCAAAACAAAATAACACAAAACACTGTTAATACTATAGAAAATTTCCCTTAAATAATTTTGCATGTACATGGTTTTACCTAGTTTAGATTTTGTTATAGTCAAATCTGTGTCATTTTTCACTTCATGTTAGCATGTGTCCTTGTCTCTAACAGCTCATATTTTTCAATAAACTTTAATTTTAGAACAGTTTTCAATTTAGAGATCATTGTAAATGTGGAACAGAGTTCCCATATACCTCATACCCTGTTTCCAATGTTACTAACATCTTACATTGAATGAATGAAACATTACTGATTCATTAGTATTAACTAAAGTCTGTACTTAATTCAGATGTGCTTATGTTTTGTTTTTTTTCCCCCTATTGTCATTTTTCTGTCACAGGATTCCATCTAGGACCCGTATTGCATTTAAGCATCATTTTTCTTAGGCTCCTTTTGGCTGTGACAGTTTCTTAGACTTTGCTTATTTCTGATGACCTCCATCAAATGAGGGTAATTGTCCTTCAGTTGAGATTCATCTGATGTTTGTCTCATCATTAGATTTGTATCATGGGCTTTTTGGAGGAAGACCACAGAGGCAAGAGGCCACTTAAATCGTGATTAATGTCTTACAACCCCGGGACTGCTACAGGTACATTCTATCTGCTTGAAATCTCAAGGTTCAAGTTAACTTTGATCATGTGGCTGAGGTGGTCAAGTTTTGCCAACGTATACTTATTCTCTTCCCTATTGCCCCACCCCATTCCAGATGGTGGTCTTTGGAAGAAATTCTGTTAGTACAACCTATGCTAAAGCAGTGAAGAGTTTGTGTTCCATCTCCTTGAGTGCAAAATCCCTGCTTGAATTATTTGAAATTCTTCTGTGAGATTTGCCCTTTATCCTGCATTTATTTGTTTGTTCATTTATTTATATTGGTATGGGATTATAGGTATTTATTTTATATGTTGACTTATAATCCAGTGCTACTTTATTTATTTTGTTCCTCAATTTTTTCCAACTTTGGCCATTGGGAAATCTTTCAGTGGGTCTTGTGTCCCTGACATAAGAGAATTTTGAGAACTTTCTTACTTTCTGTCTGTATTAGTCAGCCAAAGGGGTGCCGATGCAAAATACCAGAAATTTGTTGGTTTTTATAAAGGGTATTTATTTGGAGTAGGAGCTTACAGATACCAGGCCATAAAGCAAAAGTTCCTTCCCTCACCAAAGTCTATTTTCACTTGTTGGAGCAAGATGGCTGCCAATGTCTGCAAGGGTTCAGGCTTCCTGTGTTCCTCTCTTCCAAACACTTGCTTCTTTCCAGGCTTGGGTTCCTCTATTCCCAGGGCTCCAGCTTAAGGCTTCAGCATCAAACTCCAACATCAAAACTCCAACATCAGAAACCCTTAACTCGGCCCTTGTGGTAGCTGCCACCGCAGCTGCCCAAAAGGAACTGGGGGAGGATGGTGGCCCGCAAGGCTCCTTGCAGACAATGCGGCGGCCATGTCCGCGAGCCAGAGCACAAAGTTATCATTGTTGGGCTGGATAATGCAGGGAAAATTACCATCCTTTATCAATTTTCTATGAATGAAGTTGTACACACATCCCCTACAATAGGAAGTAATGTAGAAGAAATAGTGGTTAATAATACACGTTTCCTTATGTGGGATATTGGTGGCCAAGAATCTCTTTGTTCTTCCTGGAATACTTACTATACTAACACTGAGTTTGTAATAGTTGTTGTGGACAGTACAGACAGAGAAAGGATTTCTGTAAGTAGAGAAGAACTGTATAAAATGTTGGTGCATGAGGACCTGAGAAAAGCTGGTTTGCTGATTTTTGCTAATAAGCAAGATGTTAAAGAATGTATGACTGTAGCAGAAATCTCCCAGTTTTTGAAACTAACTTCTATTAAGGATCACCAATGGCATATCCAAGCATGCTGTGCTCTTACTGACGAGGGATTGTGCCAAGGACTTGAATGGATGATGTCACGACTTAAGATTAGATGATCTCTACTACTGACTTCTTCTCATAGACTTTGTCTAAACAAAGCACTGGACTTTACCTGAAAGCTGCAAAAATTAATGGTTTAGATATATTTATAATAAACTGATTTAAACTTTTTCTATAAGAAGAAAAATTAAGACCACTTATTTGAAAACAAAGATGAAGTCTAACCTTCAAATTTGCTTTCACGTTAGTTCCTTTCAAAGTAAGGTCTTAAAACTGTGACTGACATTTTTCTCTTAATGAACCCTCTCAGGACATTGTATAGCCTGTGGTAAGTACAACGGGAGTGGAAGACATTGTTAACTTGAAGAGCTTTACTAACAGTATAAACCTCCCTAATCAAATGATCTCTTCTTGTTCTAAGTCAAAATACAAATCAGCACAGATAATCAGTTTCCAATATTTTAAAGTGTAACATTACTTATGAAAAGTATTTTGCATAAGGTTGTGTATGTATTGTATATATACCTTAAGTCCAAGTCAATGGCTTTGATTTACATTCTAAAGTAAAGTGATGAGTAACACAAAAATTAGTAATGTCCTTAGTTGTAACCATATAAAATGAGTACAGGCATTGGTGTTAAGTGCCATTTTGTGCTTTTCCCCTTATGCTCTCTGTATTGTACTAACCAATCCCCAAATCATTGAGCTGCTCTTAAAACAAACAAACAAACAAACAAAAAAAACGGAAGAAAGAAAAATGAAAAAAGCTCCACATTGTGTGTGTTAATATTTTTTTGTTGGTCAAATCACACAGAAATGTATGGCAACTGAATGGAGCGTGTATCAGATTTTTGCATACGTATTACTAATGGGGAGAATTACACAGCAAATAATTATCAGATCATTCCTTGAGTAGGTCCATATTCCATCTATATTACTGAATAAATTGATCTGCTAAAAAAAAAAAAACCCTTAACTCTGTCCTTTCCCATGCATTTTATCTGGGACTCCCCACCCACCCAAGGGTGGGGACTCGATGCCTTACAGCATAAGAGGTTTATATAATTCATCTAGTAAACCTATGAATCCAGTATAATCCATTATGCCCAGAGGAAAAGATCAGTTTACAAACATAATCCAATATTTCTTTTTGGAATTCATCAATAATATCAAACTGCTACAGTGGCCTTACAAGATATTCCATGATTACCTTGTTTATTTCCTGACCAGTTCAGTCATTACTCCAGTGAGCCCCTATTCATTATGTTGGAGAATGGCATGAGAAACAAATATCTGGGAATGAGATGTCTATGTAAATTTTGGTGTTTTGCAAATATTTTCCCCCAATTTTTGGCATGCCTCTTCATTTCTCTTACAGGTGGCTTTTTGCAGAGCACACTTTTTAATTTTAATATTCTCCAGTTTACTTTTTCTTTCATAAGTTGTGCTTTTGGTGTTGTATCTAAACACTCATAAGCAAAACCAAGGCCACCCAGATTTTCTTCTATATTTCTTAGAAGCTTTATAGTTATGCATTTTATATTTAGGTCTATAATCCACTTTGAATTAATTTTTGTGAGTCTATATCCTCCCACACTCCCTCCCTCCTGCTCTCCCTCTGTCCCTTCTTTCCTTCCTGCCTCCCTCCCTTCCTTCTTTCCTCCCTCCTTTCCTTCCTTCCTCCTATTTTGCATGTGATCACCTAATTTCTTCAGTACCATTTGTTTAAAAGGTTATCTTCTCTTCATTGAATTGCCTTTGATCCTTTTCAAAGATCAATTGACTATATAGTATGACCTTGTTTTGCATGAACTTAACACATGCAAATTTAGGTATATATGATTGAAAATGGTGAAAAAGGCAGAGAGAGAAAATAAAAATTTTAAAACTATATATTTCTATGATAAATTTTGTTTATTAGAGTGTTTATTTGCCTTGTTTATAAAAATGTGCAATAGGTATATTCATATAAGAAATACTTATAAATAAGTAGATTTACTATTATGCTCTAATTTCAATTTACATGAAGGGTCTTGGAATGTAGGACCTCCTATAAAATGAAGGCCTACTGTAGTTGTGTGGATCTATGTCTGGGCTCTTTCTCTAGTCCATTGATTTATGTATGTATTCTTTTGCCAATACCATGATGTCTTGATTGCTCTAGCTTCACTGTTAGTCTTGAAATTGGGTAGTGTGAGTGTTTCAACTTTGTACTTCTCCAGTATTGTGCTGGCTTTTCTAGATCTTTTGTGTTTCTTTATAAAATTTTTAAAAAGTTTTTCAATAACTACAAAATAGCTTGCTAGAATTTTCATTGGGATATATTGAGTCTATAGATTAAGCTGGGAAGAATTCACATTTTAACAATATTGGACCTTTCCAATTTATGAATACAAATGATCTCTATATCCATTTAAGTCATCTTTGATTTCTTTCAACAGTGTTTTCTATTTTTCTGGACATAGATGCTGTGTAAATTTATTTGGCAAATAGGAAATTTACTGAGGTAAATAGGCTCTCAGCATGAGGAGTCATAATAATCTGGATAGAAATTTTGCTGCATTTAATGTTTGCAGTAGCTATAGGTCTCAGATGCTTCAAATTTTTTGCTTCTTTGTTTGCTTTGAGGCTGGTCTTCCTTAAATACTCCTCAGAAACAGTGTATGTATTTCAACTCTTTCATTTGTAATTTACTATTATTATATTGGAGCCCTATTGGTATGGAGGTAAGATGTAGGCTTTTGGGACATTCTATAATGTTCTAGTTAAATCTCAGTCTTTTAGTGAGCTAGAATATTTGACCTGCAATCTTTAGACGTGTTTCTTCATATATAGTTTCCCATGTCCCCACCTCTCACCCCTCACCCACACCCTTACAAATATAAATGAAAAAGGAAAGCCAGAGTGGGCTGGAGTGATAGGAATGCCCTTCCTCCACAGCTCTGTGACAGGAATGTGGTAAAGTCTTTTCCCTGGAAAGTAGGTCTTTATTATGGAGAAGACTCTGAGAGTATTTCACAGTGATTCTTCCTCTCTGTGCAGCAAGTTGCTATACTGTGTGTGTGCACACAGGCACAAGCAGGGCAAAGCCTTTCAGCAAATGACCACTTTGTTACTTATACAACAAAGGGTTCAAAAGAGCAGGGGAAACTATCTCATCATAGCTGTCTCCTGGGGAGGCCAAGACTAGGGTCAGGGTGAGGGGATGGCAGTTCTGCACACCCCACTTTGCAATGGAGAGGAGAGACAAATCTCCACAGTGTGGTGTTTATACAGCCCAGGTGGTGGGGGTCCTGCCACTGAGAGTCCCCACCCTGAAAAGCAGCAAGGGCTGCTTATTCCTGGTTTCCAGGTTTAAGTTATGGTCAGGCCATTCCATTAGACTTAACATCTTACCTGGGTGTGGAATGGAAACATATTGAAATATCTGCACACAATAGAAAAGGAAGTAGGCAAGGTCTGTATGAGGGCCACTAGGTGTGTCCTTAACTTTTCCAGAGGGACTATTTCTCTTTTTTCACAACGAGAATCTGGAATGTTTCCTGGAGGTAAAGTCCTTGGATGTGATCCCTTCCTTACCCTTTCCCACCAAGTCTATAACTGTAGGAGTTTCTTAGTCTCATGCTAGTCCACATTTAGGCTCTAGCAATTCCCATTCATTAAAATTGATCTGCAAGTAACTGGTTTGGGGAGCACTAAAATAAAAGCTTTACTTCCAGTGGTCTTTTCTTCAACTACATAATTGTCAAATATCCTGCAGAAAGAATCTGAATAATACAAAATAAAACTCCATATACTATACTAGCATATTCAGATATTTTCATTCCCATGATCTCTTGTAATATACTATGCAAATTAATTCCAAACATAAAGGAATGAGTCCTCTCACAATCATCATGATTTTTGAGCGGCCCTGGAAGGTCTTGGAGAAAGACCTCAGCCTAGGGTAGGAGGGTTCTTGACACAGTTGAAGAAAGAATTCAAGAACTAGTCATATAGTAGCAGGAGAATTTAATGTAAAGTGTCAGTACACACTCAAGACAGGAGTGCAGGCATTCTCATAGAGTATCCCCTACTGGGGCTGGGGATTCTGTTTTATAAAGGCTGGTTCCCCCTTTCTTCCCCCTCCATGTAAGTTAGAACTTGTAAGTCCCAACATTCTCATTGAACTGCTTTATGCAAAAGGGAGATTAAAAACTAACTCTTCACTGCCTCCATATTCTTCAGAATGGGAACCATCTAGGGGAGGGGTTGGTGAAGCATTTGGTGGTGAGGTGATGTGTGGGCCTTTTGTCATCTGGCATCTTTTGGCCTTAGGTCTTGGGTGGGTGATTTTCCACTGCAGTTAGGTATTATCTTATGGTAATTTTCCATTGGTTGTCCTCCTTTGCCAAGTTTTGTCTCTTCTCCTACCTTTCCCTACCTAAATCAGTTTTCATACGAGATTAAGGTAGAGAGAGTTTTACTTAATATTAAATGTTGAAAAGAGCAAAAATGCCCATAGTGTTCCATCTCCCAATGAAATGAAAAGGTATCCTGGATGTTTGTTACATGTAAAGGCTACCATTTTCCCAACATTCTTTCTATGTGTGATGAAATCTTTCTCATATTTGTCCACCTCCCATATGCAGTAAAAAAGAGGCCAGGTATTTCCACGCTGGCCCCAAATAGGCTGGGTCAACCAGAGGCTTGAATTCTTCAGAATTGATTCAAAAGGCACAGGGGAATTGAGAAATTTTTCATATTGGCATCAAATAGGCAGCAGTGGCAATAGCTTAGAGAGTAGTGGTAGAGCTTGTCAGTTTTCTAGATCTGATTCTACAGACTACCATCTGATTCTGTAAATACCAAAATTTCTTCTGAGCTAATCTAAGTCAAATTCTGATAATTGCAGTAAAGAAATCTTATTATACATAGAGATCCATTGATATCTATTTGACTGTAAGAGAAAGAGCACCCCAAATGAAAACCAAATGTTTAATTATTTTTGTTTGATATCAGGGGAGAAAAATGAATTGTTAGACAATAATCACTGTATGGCTGCATATCAAGAAGAAAACATGAAATATCTACTCTTTTAAATGATATTAGACATGTCTCTTTTCTTAGAAACTATGTCACTTACATGCCTCCTTAATCCCACAGAATTATTAATTTTGGGTTAAGAAAAGAAAAAAACTCAGTCTACATGAATAAAAAATATATTTTACTAGCTGTAACTTGTTTTCATCATGTTTTGGGGCTAAGTATCTGTCAGGAAATATGTCTTTGCATAGGTAATCTTGCACCAAGTCTAAAGTACTTTATTTTTGAGGCAATGAAAAGATAGGAGAGGCTAGATTCAAAGAAAGACAACAGGCAAAGGCATGGAAATGTGAAAGAACAGAGCTCTTTCAGGAAACTGTAAGTGATGTGACTGAAGGTAAAGTGGACTGAACTGGGAATAAAAGTGAGAAATTAAGGTGTAAAACAGTGGTTTTAACTTTTGTTGAATAATTGAATTCCACTAATTATTTGAGGGAAGCTGACTTAACCAGAAAAGACATATTTATTTTGTAAAGAATTTATGGGCAATAGTATATCCATCTATGGATTCAAGATCTCATGTAATGCTAAGGTATTTATTTTTCCTCACTAGGACACATAAATGATTTTATTGGGACCTGATAGTGGAGTAGGGATTCGTATAATGTGATCATGCATCTAAACCATTCTGGCATAAGCATTCAACAAGATTATTTTTCAAGTTACTGCTTCTTGTGAGTTTAGGAACTATTACTATATGTTGCCTTGCTACTGCCTCTTTTACAGATTACCTTTACCATATTATCTTTCCTCTGACTGAGCAATCTTCTATTGTTGATCACCACAATACCCCCTCTCTGTTCTTGGGGCAGGGGATGCTACTCTCTCATCTGTATTATTTCATCTTAAGTACGGACATAGACCTTTTCCTCTTTTCCCAAAGAATATAACATACAGCTATAATTTTAATCAGAGTTTAATGAAATGTTAAAGACAGCAAATGGAAAATATAATACAGAGGATGAATTAAAACATCTGACCAAGCCTGGGGTCACCCTTATCTATTTCAACAAGTTTCTACCAATTTCTTTCTAACTACTCCAGAACTGTTTCAGGCAACTTCTGGACTATGCTAAATGTATTCTATTACCCACTAAAAGAAGATCACCTCCTTCAATTGATCTAATATTTCATTCATGAAGCTTTATTACTCACCGCAAGATAAATCCTCCTAGGATAAATCCTCCTAGGACTGACAATAGGGAGAATTTATTCTTTTCAGAATACCATAAATAGCCTCCAAATAAAGAAATCATCATTTCCTTCCCTCCTTATGTATGCATGCATGGAGATGGGGAGTCTATTTCTCTACCCCTCCACCCTGAATCTGGGGTGGCTTGTGACTTGCCTTAGTTAATACAATGTAGCAGAAATTATTCTCTGCCAGTTCCTTGATTAACCTTCAATAGAAGGACATTGCATCTTCTGTTTCCTTGAAAGCAAGTATGATATAAGATGTCTGACTAACCTGATACTAATATGTTGTGGAAAATCCCAACCTGGCCACAGTGAGAGACCTTTTAGAGAGAGAAGAATGTATAACCACCCTTAAATTGTTGCAGCCGTCCCAACAGAGGTATCAGAGATGAGCAATAAACTCACCTTGTCAGTTCCAGGACCAACAAACACCATGTAAAACAGATGAACTGCCCCCTTGAATCCAGTCCAGGTGTGAGAATCATGAGAAATAATAAACTGAGTCTGTGATAAGGTCCTAAATCTTCAGTTGGTTTTTATGCAATGATAGATGATGGAAACAAGGGTAAATAAAACCTTCCTATATCTACAGGGGTGTTTATTAATACAGAGACTCCAACAAATATTTCTTGCCCATGCAAGAACTGTGATCTTTGGAATGATTCATGAATACCTTGTTATATCCCCCATCCCCTGTGCTGTGGTCACTTTCTTGTTCAAATAACTCTACAGATGACTATGAGGTGAAATACATTAATAATTCCTAATTTGTACCATCCTTGCATATTTTGGATAATACCTCTAAGGATAGGATGAAGTATTACTTAAGGAACTGTTGAATATTATTTGCTAATATTTTATGATTTTTTCATTCAATTGAGTAAGTTAAATTGGTATACATTTTTCTTTTGAGGAACAACATTAATCATTTTATTGTCAGCTTAATTTAGCATCTTATTGTGAATGTGCAGTTTAACAAATATTTTCTGTACTATTAAAAAGATTAGGGAATACGTTAATTACATGTTCCCTGAAAATTACAGAGATCTTTAATCGATTTTTCAATTCAAAGACAATGGTTCATTAATTCAATTAAAGTGTGCCAGTTGAATTGTTTTATTTCTTTTTACATTTATTGAATCAATAACAGTCATTTTTATTTTTACAGAAACTTATTTATTTCAAATTGATATTCAAATGTATTAGCATAAGCTGTGTGTGGTATTTTCTTTGATTTCTAATCACATCTACAGTGTCTATTTCCTTTATTTAATGTGTTTTGTGTGGTTTCTTCATTTCTTCATCAGACTTTAGTTATAAGAACTGGATTTTTATTTATTTATGAACTCTGCCTTTTTAAACTTTTTAAATTTTTAATATTTTATTTCTAAAGAAGCTTTAGATTTCATATATATTACATAAAAAATATAAGGGGAGAGAACCAGCAGGATGGTGGTGGAGTAAGGAGCTCCTAGAGCCAGCTCCTGCTACTGGCAGTTAGCAAACACCCAGAGCTCTCTGGAACTAGCTGAAGCACCTGTTTGGGGGCTCCAGGAGACCAGGAGAGCATCCTGCATCATGCTTGAAGGAGTGGAAGGAGGCACAAGCTGCCTCAGGAGCTATTCCACAGCTGTAATTGAAAGCACCAGGGCATATATCCAGGGTACATAAAAATGTTTGGATATTTTCATAGTGGATACAATTAAAAACAACTGAGGGAGTGCTGAGTTCCTAGCCAGGGGAGCTCTATCACAGTCCCTAAAGGAAAAGCAACAATCTCCCAAGTGCAACGGCAAAGACTAAAAAAGAATGAAGGTCCAACAATGAGCCCTTGATACTAATGACTATGCTTGTGAGCCTATGCACCTGAAATAAGAACAAGGCCTAGAGCTGTAGGGTGCCTAAGAGCTACCTCCTGAGAACCTCCGTGTTGCTCAAATGTGGCCAGTCTCGAAACCAAACTCAGAATGTAAATGCATTACCTCCCCCCCTCCCCTCCAGCATGGGACTTACTCTAATCCATACTCTATTGTGATTAGTAATTGAAGAAAATGTGGCAATGATGTGGAGAAAGTGGCCATGGTGGCTGCTGGGGGTAGGGAATGGGAAGAAGAGATGAGATGTGGAGGTGTTTTCAGGACTTGGAGTTGTCCTAGGTGATGCTGTAGGGACAGTTACTGGACATTGTATGTCCTCCCATGGCCCACTGGGTGGAACGTGGTAGAGTGTGTGCTATGATGTGGACCATTGACCATGAGGTGCAGCGGTGCTCAGAGATGTATTCACCAAATGCAATGAATGTCTCATGGTGATGGAGGAGATTGTTGTTATGGGGGGAGGAGCGAGGTGAGCAGGATGGGGGGTATATGGGGACCTCATATTTTTTGAATGTAATATTAAAAAAATAAATAAAGACAAAAAATAAAAATAAAAAATAAAAAAAAAAGAAGAAAGCACAACTTCCCCAAAAAGGGAGAAAAAGACAGGTTGGGCACCAATTTCAACTACTGATAAGTAAATTCAGTGGGATAAAGTATAATCCTGAGAACAGCTAAAGTTTGAGCCCGTCCAAGTCAGAAAGAGGCCGGGAACTGCCATCTTAACTCCACACCTGGCATGAGGGGAAGTGGGGGGACTGAAAATCACAGTGCTGGTTGGGACCGGCTTCTTTCCATCCAGATCATATTGCAGGTCTAGCCTAGGTCCCAGGGTCACCTCCAGCAGAGAGGAAGCTGTGGGGACCTGCACCAGTCTCTCCTGGAAATTACTGGCCAAGCTGTGGAGGCCGGTGATTATCCTACTCTGGTGACATGAGCTGCCCCAGGAGCTATTCTGTGGCTGGAATTGGAAGCTCATTTCCCAGAAAAGGGAGGAGGAGACAGTTGGCTGCCAATGTTGGCTACTGATTGGTAGACTTGGCTGGCTAAGATATAACCCTCAGAAGAGCTGGGTGTGAACCAGCCTAAGTCAGAAAGAGGCCAGTAGCTGCCATTTTGACCCTGCCCAAGCCTGAGGGGAAGCCAGACTGACTGAAATTTTCAGTGTTGGCAGGAACCAGTTTCTTTCATGCAGATCAGCCTGCAGGCCTAGCCTAGGCTTCAGTCCTGCCTCTGGCAGTGAGGAGGCTAAGGAGCCCTGCACCTGCCTATACAGGTAATTGTAGGTAACTTTGGCTGGCATAGACTGAAAATCAGAAGGCTACCAGGGCAACTGCTGTTATCTTAGACCTGCACTGCATGGATTGCTGCCCACACCTGCAGCTCCATCCCCACCCCAGGTGGGGAAAAAGAAAAGTAAAGCTTCATCAGTCTCTCTGGGCAACTATAGTCTAGGCCTGCACTTGGATTATTCCACACAGCTGTGACTCTGTACCTGCTCCTGAAAAAGGAGAAAGTTGGAAGAAGTTTCATTGATCCCTGGTGCAATGGGGGCAGCTTGAGCCTCCACAGCTTACAGTACCAACTACATGCTTGGCTCCTACTGCACAACCAGCAAGGGAGAAAGCATAGGAAGCCCTAAAATAAAGAGAAAAACTGCACCCAGAAAAAATACTCTAGTAAGCCAGATGAAAAGACAACAACAAAAAATTACTATCCACATGAAGAAACAGAAAGCTATGGTCCAGTTAAAGGAACAAGATAAACCTCCAGATGACATACAGGAGTTGAGACAACTACGCAGAGATGTTCAAACAAATCTCCTTAATAAATTCAATGAAATGGTTAAAGAGATTAAGGGTATTAAGAAGACATTGGGAGAAGATGATGTGTCTCAACTGATAGAGCATCCACCTACCAAATAGGAGGTCCAGGGTTCAAACCCAGGATCTCCTGGCCCATGTGGTGAGCTGGCTCACATGCAGTGCTGCTGTGCACAATGAGTGCCATGCCACACAGAGGTGTCCCCCACATAAGTGAGCCCCATGCACAAGGAGTTTGTAATGCAAGGAGAGCTGTCCCACACATTAAAAGTGCAGCCCGGCCAGGAGTGGTGTCACACAAATGGAGAAATGACACAGCAAGATGATGCAACAGAAAAAGAGACACAGATTCCTGGTGCTGCTGAGCATGCAAGCAGATGCAGAAGAATACATAGTAAATGGACACAAGAGAGCAGACAATGGGGCAGGAAGGGGATGAAAAATAAATTAAAATAAAATAAAACAAAATAAAATAAAGAAAAAAAGAAGACATTGGATGAGCACAAAGAATTTGAAGGCATATAGAAAAATAGCAGATCAGATGGGAATGAAAGTTACAATAAATGAAATTATAAAAACATTGGAATCATATTATAGCAGATTTGAGGAGGCAGAAAAAAGCATTGGTGAGCTTGAAGAATGGCCTCTGAAAGTGAACATACAAAAGAATGGATGAAGAAAAGAATGGAAAAAATTGAACAAGGTCTCAGGGAACTAAATGACAGTTAAAGGTGTGCAAACATACATGTCATGGGTGTCCCAGAAGGAGAAGAGAAGGGAAAAGGGGCAGAAGGAATATTTGAAGAAATAATGGTAGAAAATTTCCAAACCCTAATGAAGGACATAGATATCCATGTAAAAGAAGCACAATGTACTCCCATCAGAAGAAAATCCAAATAGACCAACTCCAAGACACATACTCATCAGAATGTCAAATGCCAAAGACAAAGAGAATTCTGAGAGCAGCAAGAGAAAAGCAATGTATAACATATAAGCGATATCCAATAAGATTAAGTGCTGATTTCTCACCAGAAACCATGGAGGCAAGAAGACAGTAGTTTGATATATTTAAGATACAAGAGAAAAAATTCCAGCCAAGAATTTTATATCCAGCAAGACTGTCTTTCAAAAATGAAGGTGAGATTAGAATATTCACAGATAAACAGAAACTGAGAGAATTTCTAAGCAAGAGACCAGATTTTCAGGAGATGCAAAAGGTGTGGTAGAGCCTGAAAAGTAAAGACAGGAGAGAGAGGCCTGGAAGAGAGACTAGAAATGAAGATTATATCAATAAAAGTAACTAAAATTGTCAAAAGAGTGGTGAAAATAAAATATGACAGATAAAACTCAATTAGTCAGGAATAAACTTAACCAATGATGTAAAGCACTTATATTCAGAAAACTGCAACTCAATGTTAAAATTTTTTTTAAAAGCTGTAAATAACTGGAAGAACATTCCATGCTCATGGATTGGAAGACTAAATATCACTAAGACGTCAGTTCTACTCAAATTGATATACAAATTTAATGCAATTCCAATAAAAGTTCCACCAGCATTAAAGAAAAAATTGAAAACATGATCATTAAATTTATTTGGAAGGGTAAGGGGTCCTGAATAGCCAGAAACATCATTAAAAGGAAAAATGAACACTCATGTCCAGACTTTAAATCATAATACCTACCTATATGGTAAGAACAGTATGGTATTGGCCTAAAGACAAACACAATAGACCAATGGAACCAAATTTATGGTTCAGAAACAGACCCTCACAAGTATGGTGAAGTGATTTTTGACTAGATTGTCAAACTCACACAGCTCGGGCAGAATTATCCATCAACAACTGATGTTGAAGGAATTGGATATCCACTGCTAAAAGAAGGAAAGAGGACCCCTATCTCACACCTTATCCAAAAATTAACTCAAAATGGATCAAAAACCTGAAAATGAAAGCAAGAACCATAAAACTTCTAGAAGAAATTACTGGAAAAATCTTCAAAACCTGGTGGTAGGTGGTAGATTCTTAAAGGAGATAAGAGGAGGACTGAGAGGACTACTGATTTTTAATGTATGTAGAAGTTTTAATTAGGTTTACTGTAAAAGCATGGAAATGTATTGAGTGGATGGTAACACACAGTGAGTATTACTTATTTTACAAATGAGGATGTGACTGAAAATGGTAGTCTAGTTATGTAAATGCCAATTGACAGAATGCTAGAGTATAATCTAGGAACTGGATAGCACAGTAAACCAAAAGGTGGATGAGAATTGTGGTTAATGGTACAGGTACAAGAGTGTCCTTTGTTAGCTAGAGCAAATATATATCACTTCTGCAAGGTGTTGGGAATTCGGAAAAGCATGGGAAAAATACAGCTGGAGTGACCTATAGACTGTGGTTAGTAATAACAATATAATATTCTTGCATCTATGCGAAAGTTGTACTGTGTTGATACTGAGGCAGTATGGAAAATGTGAGCCAAATGTGTACTATGGACATGGTAACAATCAGATGATATTTTATCTGTAGCAAGTGACACACCATATTGTGGTGTGTTGTTACAGGGGTGTTGTTTGGGAATT
Organism: Dasypus novemcinctus; assembly: GCF_030445035.2. NCBI lineage: Eukaryota > Metazoa > Chordata > Mammalia > Cingulata > Dasypodidae > Dasypus > Dasypus novemcinctus. The sequence goes on along the minus strand of NC_080678.1, from coordinate 74,680,204 downwards.
CTGCACATGTACATGATTGTTTTATAAGTTTACCACTTCTGTCATAAAAATATATTAAAAATAATAATAGTGTGGGTTGGGGGAAAAACACACCAAATGTAAGATAAGGATTATGATTGACAGTAATATTTTGACAATATTCTTCCATAATTTGTAACAAACATCTCATGACAATGCAAGGTATTGGTAGAGGGTTGATGTATGGTACCCTTGTATGATGTTTTGCATGTTTGCATTGTAAGTTCATAACTTTTACTATACATTTAATTGTTTATGTATGTTCATATATAAATGATATAAAGATAATAATACAAGGATTGGTTGGGGGAAAATACTTTATTTGGTAGTAATATTTTGACAATGCTCTTTAATCGTTAGTTAGAAAAGTTTAACAACAATGGAAATTATTGGTGGTAGGGTGCGTTATGAGAGTCCTGTGTGATGTTATATATGTTTTTTTTTTGTAAGTTCAAAACTATTATTATACACGAATTTAGGTATGTTTATGTATGAATGATATACTTCAATGAATTAAGAAAAATATATAGGGGATTCCTATATGCCCCACTCCCTTTCCCTCCCACATTTTCCCACACTAAAAACACCCTTCTTTAGCATGGTACATTTGATACAGTTCATGAACCCATACTGATGCATTGCTACTCACTCTGGGCTACAGTTTATATTGTCCCACACAATTTTGTAGGATATGGTAAAATATATAATGGCCTGTATCTGTCATTGCAATGTCATGCAGGAATATTTCCAATGTCCCAAAAAATGTCCACTTGTTACATCCATTCTTTCCTTTCTCCCCTCAGAACCTCTGGTGGTCACTGCCTTTATATCAATGATAAAAAGTTCTTTCCTTGCTAGAATAGTATTAAATCTATAGTAGAATAATAATGTCTACTTTAGTCCATTGTTCATTCCCCAATCTTGAGGATTTTGGGATGGTGATGCCCACTCTGTTTCTAAGTGAGAGAGGGCTTAGATCCCATTGGGCAGATGGATGGAACTACCTTGCTTGCAGTTGCAGACACTCTCTGTTCCTTGGGTGGGCATTGTCCATCATCATCTCTTTGTTAGTTGTCCTGGGTATGTCCAATGACCTGGATAGTAGGTGTTGCAAGTCTGCTGAGATTCAGGTCTCAACTGGTATAATGACAGACAAAAGATTTAAGTCTCAGGGACATAAATTTAACAAGTCTAATGTTAATTATAGGTTCAAATAAAAAGGGCAGAAGAGCTGTGTGTAGGAAAATTATAAAGGAATCTAATTTTGTTACACTGGGGAGAAAAAATTCCAAAGTAAGGTGCATGGACAGGTTGCCAAATTCCTGAGCTTTCTGCTCTGCTTATATTGTCTGGATGTCTCTAGAACCCTGAGCAGCCTCACTATTTAAGGCACTACTTACTGTGACAGTCAACAAAATCCTGCTAAGATGTGCATAAGTGTAACCTCTGGAATGACTTCCTAACTCAATTCGAAATCTCTTAGCCAAAGAAACTCATTTATATTTACCATTTCCCCATTTTGGTCAAGATATTTTTCCAGATACATTGCTAGTTAGTACTTGATAATAATTCTTCAGTGCCAGGGAGGCTTATGCCCAGGAGTTGTGTCCCATGCTGGTGGGAAATGAACTTTTCTTTAAAAAATTATTCTATTTCTTTAAATTTTCTACTTTCATCTTAGTTCTTTCTAAATATCTTTTGAGTTTTAAAAATTGTATTTATGCATGTATGCATGGATGAGTGGATGGATAGATAGATGATTGAATGGCATTTTTAATCTGTACATTTTCCTCTTAGCTACTTTTAGCCATATCTCTTTTACTTCATATGTATCATTGTAATTTATTGATTTATTCTTAACTTTTCTGAGGATTTCATGGTTAATTGTTTGATTGGGATTTGGAATAACTTTTGGCACCTCCACTCTGTCAACTTTGTTTTGGCTAGAAAGAATATCAGACATGATATTGTTGGACCCCATTATTGTCTAAATAAGAAAGCCAGAGTCCAGAATTAACAAATAAATTTTCCAGTGTTTCATAAGATAAATTTAGAAGAAACAGTTTTGAAATGGTTGGTTACTTTATTTGCCCATTCTGTATTTGGTTAATAAGAGTAAACCAAGATAAAAAACAGTGAAGTAGTTATTGTAGGAGGCATTTTCCTATATCATCTTCCAATGAATTAATTACATAACTAAGGTAATTGTTCTCCCATAAGTGCCTTTTGATAACATCCAATCCCAATTGAAAGAAATGGGAGAAAGTAATTTAAAATTTATTGAGCATCTATGCATGCAGTGTCTTTTATTTCTCATGACAACTAAATAGAATGGTTATTATTTTACATGTGAGGAAATTTGGTTGAGATATTACCTAAGCTCCTAATGATAATGTACACTTGATTCAAGAATTGAATATGGCTTTTGCCCCAAAGATTCTGAGTTTCCAAGACAAACAACTTTTAATAAAAAGAGTGAAACAAATTGTCAAAACAGAAATGTTTCACAAACCTCATGTAGATACGTTTGTCATCTATTGTATATTTTCTATTAATAAAGATTTCAAATTTATCATTTGCCTAAAGTGCCAAATGCCTATACCTGAAAAATATTTAAACTACAAGAAGCAGCCTCTATTCTAGCATTCAGGGACTTGGGGATTAACTTGTACTTTTCATCAAGCAGGATCACACTGATATGCAAACAGAGGGCTTGAACACATCAGTCAGATTTGATTCCTGAACTGATATCTCCTGATTAAAGTCAGTATCACACAATCACCTTTACTATGTGCTCATTTATTATGGCACTGTCCTAAATCTTATTAATTTTTAAAAGTGTTTGAGATGTTTCTGGCTCCTGAATGATTATAATCCAGCCCTCTTTGCAAACAACACATAGTAATTATATAAAATGCAGAAGATGCAAAAGGAGACTTAATATCCCTCACAGAAACACATGTTAAATCCAGATATTATTATTATGCAAGCTTGCCAAAAAGATAAAATATCAGGGAGATGGAAAAGGGGCATTAAAGAACACTTACTCAAATCTTGAGGAAGTGTTCACTAGTAGAAACAGTTTACATTCCGAAATAAGAACAGGGATAGAATTCCAGCACTTATCGGTTGTCTGACTTTGGACAAGTTATTAAACTTGGTTTCTGTATTTATAAAATCTGGATAATAATATCTGTCTCCCAGAATTGTTGAAAGATTTATTTAAATTATATAATCTATATTTTGCTCTGGATAAATAGTAAAAAATGATTCAGAGAAATGAAAGCAAGGTGGATAACACTGGTTAAAAAGTGGAAAATACACCAGGAACAGGAGACACTTATCTCCAGTAAACAGGTGGGAAAAGGGACCAGTGTTAAGTTAGTCATATAATTTAACACACTAAAAATCCCTTTGCTTCAGGGATTAAAAAAGCTTCTGATTCCACTACCAATTATGTGATGGTGATGAACAAAATGAAATAAAAGCTTAACTCAGGTGAGATATCTGGTGATTTGGAAATAATGATTACATCACAATAATGGTAAAGCATTGGAAGAGAAGAGGGAATCAGGAAATGGGAAACAGAACTTTTTGAAGAAATGAATTAATTTTGGCTGAAGCTCGTCACCGGCTTTCCTGAGGGCAATGAATTAAAAACTGAATTAAATTGAAAGTGGTTGATGCTTATAAATATGTTCTGAATAGCACTCCTTAACATATATAGGAGCCCTGACTTTTCTTGTGGGATGACTAGGGGAAAATAATAGTCCTTAATAGTTGATATTGATTGACTGCTAATGATACAAAATCTTGAGTTATCTAGTACTACTTAACTGGAAATTGATGCTCAGAATTCCTGTTACTAGTAAGTGCACAAATAGTTTCCTTTTCACACTTTTGGTGATTAACACTAATCAAATTCTGTGACTTGACAAATTTACCTGGAGGAAATAATTAAGACAAATATTAGGGGCAGGACAAGATGGTGGCTGAGTGAGCACACCTGATATTCTCTACTGCAAAGAAGCGGTTGGGCAGCGTTGGAAGTTCTTCAGACCAAGGCTGTTTCAGGATTTTGCAGGGCAGGAGGTGTCTGGACAATGGTTTGGTGGGAAGGTAACAGAAAATTCATGTATAAGATAAAATTGAGGCTCTATTACACGGAGGTGGGGGCTGCGTGCTGGACGCTCCCTCCTCGGGTGGGTGGAGCCATGGCACCGGCACTGCAGCAGCGATTCCTGGAGGCTCTGCAGTACTGGGGAATTCATAAGCCCCTAGCAGGCTATTGGGTGGCTAACAGGGCAGGAGACCTTCGCAGACCGATTTTGGGAGACAAACGGGAGTTTTATTGCGAGGCGGGGAATTTTTGATAGTGGACACAAATAATAGTGCTTCCGGCTAGAGCCCCGCCCCCAAGGCTGGTTGCTGATCTGCTCACAATAAAAAGATGTCACCAGGAGGCTGTTTCAGGGACTGGCAGGGTGGGAGACATCTGGAACCTGATTAGGGGAATATTTTGCGTAGCATGGGAATTTCGATTTCGGACTCTGATATTGGTGTTTCCGGCTGGAGCCCTTCCCCCTGGGCCTGGCTACTGACCTGCAGCATCATTAAATTGGCTTCAGTGTAGAGGTGCCCCCAGGTGACTGTTTCGGGGGCTTACAGGGTGGGAGGTGTCCTGAAGTCGAATTGGTGATACAGCCACAGAAGAGACCCAAGAGGGTGAATTACGGGGTTCTGACACATAGATCAGAGTTTGCAGATGTTACCTCCCCCATAGGCCTGACACCTAGCTGTGGGGATCCCTGAAGGCTGTGCTGCACTGCAGTGCTACCAGGCTCCTTGTTAGCCAGATTTGAGGTTGCCAGGTCTGAGTTCCCTAAACCCTGGGGGCCCACACCCCAGAGACTCACACCTCTTGAGTCTGCAATATGACAGACTTTCCATCCCTAAATCCATCACTCACTGAAGTCCATCTGAGGTCCTTGAATGTCCTAGCCCACAACGTTTGCGTTTTTTCTTTTTTGTTTTGTTTTGTTTTCTTTTATTTTTTATTTTTTATTACCCTGATTACTAACATTGCATTATCTCCTAGTCTTTTCTCCCATTGTATCCCCCAAAGTCTTTTTTTTTCCCCCTCTCTTGTCCCCCATTTTCTTCTTATTTTATTTTATCTCAATTATACAATAGGTGCTGCAGGGAACACCTCACATTTGCTGGGTTTCCTCTTCCTCCATTGCTTCATTTCTGTGTGAATTGATTTTGGCTACCTACACTATTCCCTTTCCCCTACATCATGATATCCTCCATCATCTACTGTCTCTCCTATATTCCACCTCCCACCTCCCTGTCTTTGATCCCCAAAGTGTTTAACTCTTAATTTCTAATACCTTTGTTTTGTTTTCTGTCTTTTATCCACTCTTGAAATTACCGCCTTTCTTTTCTCTTTCCCTTTCTCACAAAAACACTAGCTTTTAAATTCACACCATATTCCTCCCATATTCAGTTGACTACCTCATTATAGGTACTCTACCTACTGCTATAACTCTACACAACTTACATGAATCTAATATCCATCCTCCCAGATCTCATATTGTTGCTCTGTTAACATTTATTACCAATACTACTTTACACATTTTCCTTGCTTACACAATTGCCTTTCCCTGGCCCTAATACTTTCCTTCAAAGTGAACTCAGCCAGCAATAAGAAATTAGAATAAGAAGAACAAAGTGACAAAGAGAAGATATAACACTTACGCAAAATCAATAGCTAATTAATCCCCAAGACTAGACAAAGAAACTAAGGAACTGATTAAATTCGTCAGATAAAATGATGACCAGACAGCAACAAAAATCTACAAACCAAACCAGTAATCAGGAAAACATGGCTGAATCCAATGAACAAACTAAAAACCAGGAAGGGGAGCAGAACTTCAAAAAAGAAACTAAAGATCTCAGAACATATATCACAAACAAAGTTAATGAAGTAAAGGAAGAGGTTAACAATATGAAGATGACACTTGGAGCGGAAATTGCAGACATACGCAAAAAGATAACAGATATGATGGGAATGAACACCACAGTTCAAGAAATCAAAAATACATTCACAGCAAATAACAGCAGATTAGAAGAGGCAGAGCAGAGATTTAGTGATGTGGAAGACAGTACATCGGAAATCAAACAGATAGTAGAATTGATCGATAAAAAGATAGAAAAAATCCAGCTAGGACTTAGGGACCTGAATGACAATGCAAAACGCACAAACATATGTATTATAGGCATCCCAGAAGAGGAAGAGAAGGGAAAGGAGTCAGAAGGAGTGTTGCAGGAAATAATGGCTGAAAACTTCCCAAATCTACTGAAAGAGATAGACGTACATATCCAAGAAGCACAGCACACCCCAATCATCATAAAGCCCAACAGGCTCACCCCAAGACATATACTTGTCAAATTATCCAACGCTCAAGACAAAGAGAAAATTCTAAAAGCAGCAAGAGAAAAAAAAACCATCACATACAAGGGAAGCTCCATAAGATTAAGTGCTGATTTCTCATCTGAAACCATGAAGGCAAGAAGGCAGTGGTATGACATAGTCAAGGTACTAAAAGAAAAAAATTTCCACCAAGAATACTCTACTATCCATCTAAACTAGCATTCAAAAATGATGGAGAGTTCAAAATAATCACAGATAAACAGAAATTGAAAGAATATACCAACAAGAAACCTCCCCTTCAAGAAATTCTAAAGGGAATTCTGCAGGAAGAAAGGAAAAAACAGGACAGGCAGAGTTGGAGGAGAGTGTAAGAGCAACAAAAAAGACAAAGAGAGAAGGGGGAAATAAAAGCAAACAAAATATGACAAACACAAGTCCAATCAAAATATGGCTACCACAAATAATTCCTTGAAAGTAATAACACTGAATGTCAACGGATAAAACTCACCTATCAAAAGATTCAGACTGGGACATTGGATAAGGAAATATGACCCATCTATATGCTGTCTACAAGAGACACATCTTAGACCCAGAGACTCATGGAGGCTGAAAGTGAATGGCTATAAAACAATCTTACAAGCAAACAATAACCAAAAAAAAGCAGAAGTAGCTATATTAATATCAGACAAAATAGACTTTAAATGCAAAACAATTGTGAGAGAAAAGAAGGATACTACATATTAGTGAAAGGGACAATCTGTCAAGAAGAACAAACAATCATAAATATTTATGCTCCTAACAAGGGCGCCTCTAAATACATGAGGCAAACACTGGAAAAACTAAGTGAAAGAAAAGATGCATCTACAATTATAGTGGGGGATTTTAATACACCACTATCAACTCTAGACAAAACATCTCAAAAGAGAATCACTAAAGAAACGAAATATTTAAACATTATATTAGAGGAGCTGGATGTAATAGACATATACAGATCATTACACCCAAACACAGCAGGATATACATTTTTCTCAAGTGCACATGGATCATTCTCCAAGATAGACCATATGCAAGGCCACAAAGAAAGGCTTAATGAATTCAGAAAGATTGAAATAATACAAAATAATATCTCTGACCACAGTGGAGTGAAGTACTTGCTCGAGCACTGAGGCAAGAACCAGATATAAAAGGCATTCAAATTGGAAAGAAAGAAGTCAAAATTTCATATTTTGCAGATGACATGTTCCTATACATAGAAAACCCTGAGAAGTCTACAACAAAGCTTCTAGAACTCATAAATGAGTTTAGTAAAGTCACAGGTTATAAGATCAATGTGCAAAAATCAGTAGCATTTCTGAACACCAATAATGAGCAAGATCAGGAGGAAATCAAGAAACGAATACCATTCACAATAGTAAATAAAAAAATCAAATATTTAGGAATAAATTTAACTAAAGATGTAAAAAAGCTTATATACCGAGAACTATACAAGACTGTTCAAGGAAATCAAAGAAGACCTAAATAAATGGAAGAATATTCCCTGTTCATGGATAGGAAGACTAAATATTATTAAGATGTCTGTCCTACCAAAACTGATCTACACATTCAATATAATCCCAAAAAAATCAACACAGCATTCTTTAAGGAACTAGAAAAACTAACTATGGAATTTATTTGGAAAGGAAAGAGGCCATGAATAACCAAAGACATATTGAAAAGAAAAACAAAATTGGAGGAATCACACTATATGACTTCAAAACATACTACAAAGCTACAGTAGTGAAAACAGCATGGTATTGGCATAAGGAGAGACACACAGACCAATGGAATCGAATTGAAAGTTCTGATATAGCACCTCATATATATAGCCATATAATATTCTATAAAGCCACCAAACCCTCTCAACTGGGAGAGAATGGCCTATTCAACAAATGGTGCCTGGAGAACTGGATATCCATATGTAGAAGAATGAAAGAGGATTACCATCTCACGCCTTATACAAAGATCAACTCAAGATGGATCAAAGACCTAAATATAAGAGCCAAGACCATAAAGACCTTGGAAAGCAGAGTAGGGAAACATCTACAAGACCTTGTAATAGGAAATGGCTTCATGAACATCACACCAAAAGCACAAGCAGCAAAAGAACAAATAGATAAATGGGACTTCCTCAAAATTAAAGCCTTCTGCACCTCAAAGGATTTTGTCAAGAAAGTAAAAAGGGAACGTACACAATGGGAGAAAATATTTGGCAGCCATATATCCGATAAGAGACTTATAACTTGCATATATAAAGAACTCCTATATCTTGAAAATAAAAAGATAAACAACCCATTTAAAAAATGGGAAAAAGATTTAAACAGACACTTCTCCAAAGAAGAAATACGAATGGCTAAAAAGCACATGAAAAAATTCTCCAAATCTTTAGCTATCAGGGAAATGCAAATCAAAACTACAATGAGATACCATCTTACTCCCATAAGATTGGCAGCTATGAAAAAAACAGAAGAATACAAATGCTGGAGAGGATGTGAAGAAATGGGAACACTCATCCACTGCTGGTGGGAATACAGAAGGATCCAACCATTCTGGAGGACAGTTTGGCAGTTTCTCAAAAAACTAACCATAGATTTGCCATATGACCCAGCAATACCACTGCTGGGAATATACCCACCAGAACTGAAAACAAGGACACAAACCAATATATGCACACCAATGTTCATAGCAGCATTGTTCACTATCAGCAAAAGTTGGAATCAACCCAAATGCCCATCAACAGATGAGTGGATCAATAAAATGTGGTATATACACACAATGGAATACTACTCAGCTTTAAGAACAAATACACTACAAACCCACATGATAACATGGATGAATCTTGAGAACCTTATGTTGAGTGAAGCAACCCAGGCATTGAAGGACAAGTACTATATGACCTCAAGGATATGAAATAAGCAAGCTGCCTCAGAGAGCTAGAGACTGGAAGATAGGCTTACAGGAAATCGGGGGGTAGAGGAAGGATGTAAACTGACATCTTCATGGGCGAAATCTATGATAAGCTGGCGGTAAGTATGTGCACAAGGAAGAGATAAAATGGGGGCATAGGGTTACCTTTGGGTGGGGCTTTGTGGGTTTGAGGGGGGCTAGGGATGGGCAGATGGGCAATATTGCCCAAGAAATTGGGGGGAGAGAGGGGCAACATACGAACATAGGAGATTGTCAGGTGTTGGTTGAAAGTAAAATGCTGAGAAAACCTTTTCAAAATACAATTAGGAAAGTTACCTGTTTAATATACTCAAAGGGGATAATCTGACGCAGGACACACTCCTAGGGAATATCTGAATGCTCATTTTGCCAGAGTGGGTTATACCATTGGGTAGAGACCCATAAAATGAGAGTGAAGGTAGACCCACATCCTGGGGAGGACTAATTCCATCAAATAGAGGGAACTGTATCTCTCAAGAAAGACAGGGTGGCTCCCAGGGCATTAGGGCAGTTGAGGAAGTCAAGCCCTCAACACTGTTGCAAGTATCGCTGAACAGGCTCCTCAAGAAATGAAGATTGACTGTCACTGTGGGGCCCAAGGGGAGGGGGAAATAGATATTGAATAGATGGAACCAAAGTAAATGTGAGGGCAAAAGAAGTGTTTCACAAGAGTACACAAGGATGGATATAAAGCATGTAATATTACACCAAAAACATATAGGGGATGACAGACTAATAATGTAAACCATAATGTAAAACATAGGATAACTAAAAAACTTAGAAAACTGTATAGCCTAAAGTATGAACCACAGTGTAAACACAAATGTTATTTTGTTTGAAAGCTATTGTCTCAATATCTGTACATCAGTTTCAGTAAATATGATATGAATAAGTTAAAAGATTATCGCTGTGGAAGGGAAAAGGTTTTATAATGAATATGTGGGAGTACTGTATATTGTATAGATGAATTACTGTGATCTAGGGCTCTTGTGAAGAGAAGCTCAATAATTAGGAAAAAAGAAAAGAAAATGATAGGATGTAGAATTTTTTCAAATCAATATGTATTCTATATCTAACCTTTAAACTCATCACTATATTCCATTTTACTAGTAAGGGAACCTGGCATTATATTGGGCTTCACTTTTCAGGAAGTTTTGGATCACAGAGTGGTTCAACAATGGCAGCAGAGGAATACTGGTATGGGGTGTTATTGACAGGTGATATATGGTTGACAGGGAGTTATGCAGGGCACGTGTCCAGGGTACATGGAAATGTTTGGATATACTCATAGCGGAAACAATTAAAAACAACAGCTGGGAGGTTACTGGGTTCCTGGCTGGGGTGGGGGGCTCTGTCGTGGTCCCTAGGAACGTGGGAGAGTGTGGGCTATGGTGTGGACCACAGGCCATGGGGTGCAGCGATGCCCAGAGATGCACTCACCAGATGCAATGGATGTGTCATGATGATGGGGGAGAGTGTTACTGTGGGGGGAGTGGTAGGGTGGGGGCAGTGGGGGTGAATGGGGACCTCATATTTTTTGAATGTAATATTTTTTAAAAAAATGAATAAATTGAGAAAAAAAGAAAAGACAAACACTAAGAAACATCCCTTAGATATTTGGCCACATATATAAAGTACAGGTCAGTTTAATGAAGGACTAATGACTAATCACATACTATAGGAAATTCAGGTGCACACAGCACTTCATTATCAATTCTTAGCTAAGAATGTAGGAAGAAAAAAAGTATCAATGTCATTAAATTGCTCATCTTCTATACATAAAAAGAAATGACTTCCTATTATGGAATATCTACATCACAAGTTGATAAATACAATGGTACATTACAAATGGCTTGTTTTCATAAATGGCAATTAAAACTGTGATTAATAGAACTCACCTTACAAAGGATGTGGCATAGGGTTAAACTGACATATCAAATACTCTTACTCAAGGGAAGTGAATGTGGCTAAAGCAATTGGGATTCTGCCTACCACATGGGAGGCCTCAAGTTTGGTCCCTGGTACCTCCTGCAGAAGAGAGCTGGTGCAGTGGGCAGGCATGGTAAGCTGACACAACAACATGACACAACAAAAGAGACACAAAGAGAAAAGACAATGAGAGAAACTACAAATCAGGAAGCTGAGGTGGCTCAGATCTTTGAGCGCCTCTCTTTCACATGGGAGGTCCTGGGTTCAGTTCCCATATGTCTCCTAAAGAGAAAACAAGCACACACAGAGAGCACACAGTGAATGGACACAGAGAACAGACAGCAACCACAAACAAAGAGGGGGACTGATAAATAAGTAAAATAAATCTTAAAAAAAAATCTTGCTCAATTTGAGTGTGGAATGTGGAGGTTCAATAAATAAAAGATTTGTTCTTTGCCATAGTAATTAGAACAAGCTCATCAGTCCCCAAATTCCAAATTAAACAAATGCTTTCTGTATATTCATATTAGCAGTAAATTAAACAATGCATTATAAATTAGAGTTAAGAAGGAATTTTCTTGTGAAAATGCAATATAAGACAAGATAGGAAAAGTAAATCAGCATTCAACTGTTTCCTCTTTGCAGAAGAAATGTACTTAGGAAAGCTAGCAATGTATTGGATCACTTTGGCTTGTAAGACCTCAATCACATATTTGACAATTAAATGTTTTCTTGATTTGCTGGAATTTCTAATTTTTAGGGACTGACTAAAATGTCATCTTAATGTAAATATACAAATATTATCTAATCACTTTCAGGATTATTTTAGAGTATATTATTGTTGCACTATCATTTATCCAGTTACATTTCCCTGTGTTTTGTTAGCTTGGGAAAGGTGGTTTCATTCTCAGAATTTCAAATGAGATTAAAAGTTTTAAAAACATGAATCTAAGACACTTGTACCACCTAAACCAATAGAAATTTGTAAAAAAAATATTTCTGATGAAAAGACCTAGGCTATGTTCATGTCATACAGTGTTTTTAAAAAGCATGTATATAGAATTTCTTCAGATGAGTTATTGAAAAGTAAAATTAGTCCATTGTACTATGCACCTTGATAAAACACATGTTCTCTTTGATCACAGGACAAATCAGTGTGCTATTTGCTTTAAATAATAAATTCCCAATTATAATTTTATTCAGGATGATTTAAAAAGGATTCATATTTCTATTCTTTATCAAAGAATAACGAGAGACATATCAAAGGGAGATCACAGTCAACATTTCAAGTCATATGTTAGCCAAACACTGGACATTAAAACTATATATGATTAATAAGTACATAACTAAAATAGAGATTGATTTCACAGGAAAGCTTTATAATAAAGGCCAAATATAAAACAATCTAAGAAACATGTGGAAAAAAAGTTGTCACTGAATTGAAGAGTAAGGTAACACAGAATTAGGAAGTTAGACAACCATGAGGGTGAGAAGAAAATCATTTCAATTTGTCATATTCCTAGATTTTTCAAATTATACCATGAGGCACTTTAAGACAAACATTATTTGTCTTTTACTTACAACTTAAAAGCCAGGGGGGGCAGGGTGAGGTCAGAAGGAGAAAAAAATATAGACAAGCAAGGAGTTGTAGGTATAGGTGTAAACATGTAAGGAGAAATGATGAATGAGAGAAGGAATCACCTGGACATGGGCTAAGTATAACAGATCTCAAGTTCAAATAAAAGCCTGGCATAACGTTCCTTCCTGTAATACAGGTTGCCATTTTAGGTAAAGTCAGAGTCCTGGTGATGTGCCAACAGTCAGCACATTAACATATTTGTGCCTAACTTTATGGTTTCCACCAGCCTTACCCCCATCAGACATTAGTAATCATAGTTTGATCATATTTCTTTATCTGCTTGTTTCTGTTTCTGTAGAAGGGGTAGCACCAAAGGTCTATCGTGTCAAAGTGCTGCAAATGTAATGCTTGAACCCCTACTCGCTGGACTCCTTCCACTTCATTTCAGTGGAGAAGTTAGTGCTTCCCTTAAACTGTCAATAGTTATGGGCAAGAGAGGGATGGAGACAAAGTTTTGTCAAGATGAGTGACTGGTATCATACCACTCAACAGTAAAAGAGCAAGCAATCCAATTAAAAAATGGGCCAAAGACTTGAACAGATATTTTTCCACAGAGGAAATACAAATGGCCAAAAAGGATATGAAAAAAATGTTCAATATCCCTAGCTATTAGGGAAATGCAAATCAAAATGACAATGAGATATTATCTCACACCACATAGGATGGCCATTATTAAAAAAAAAAAAGAAACAGAAAACAAAAAGTGCTGGAGAGGATGTGGAAATATAGGAACGCTCCTTCAATGTTGGTGGGATTATAAAACAGTGCAGCCTGTGGAAAACAGTTTGGTGGTTCCTCAGGAAGCTACATATAGAACTGCCATATGATCCAGCAATTCCTCTACCAGGAATATATCCAGAAGAACAGAAAACTGTGACATGATGTTCACACCCATGTTCATAGCAGTGTTATTCACAATTGCCAAAAGATGGAAACAACCCAAGTGCCCATCAATCAATGAATGGGTAAACAAAATGTGGTATGTACATATGATGGAATACTATGCTGCAGTAAGAAGAATTGAAATTGGGACACATAAGATAACATGGGTAGATCTTGAAGACATTGTACTAATGGAATAAGTCAGACATAAAGAACAAATATTGCATGGTCTCACTAATATGAGCTAAAAATGAAGAATAAAAACATGGAGTTAAAACCTAGAGTATATGTTATGCAAAGGTAAGAGGAGGGCTGTGAAGGAGTACTGATGCTTAAATATGTGGAAGTTTTAATTGACCTGACTGTGAATGTGTGGTAATGAATAGAGTTGATGGTAACACATTATAGTGAGTGGCAGCTCATTTATAAATGGAATTGTGACTGAAAATGGGAGTGCAGGGATGTGTCATTTGAAAGACAGAGAATAATCTAGTGAACCCAGAGGTGGATAAGCATTGTGGTTAAAAGTACAAATGCAAGAATGTCCTAGTGAAATAGAACAGATGTATGTCACTATTGCAGGGTGGTGGGAATGTGGAGAAGCATGGGAAAAATACAATTAATGCAATCTATGGACTATAGGTAACATCGATATTGTAGTATTTTTGCATGAATGCCAAAGACGAATTTTGTCAATAGGGAGCTACAGAAAAAATATGCCAAATGTACTTTATAGACCATCATTAGTGGTAATTTCCTGAGGATATTATCTCATAATCTGTAGCAAATATTCCAGAATGGTGTGGTGTGTTGTTGAAGGGTTGCTGTATGGGAATTGTACACATGTGCATGATTGTTTTGTAAGTTCACAACCTCTGTAATAAAAATACGTTTTTTAGAAAAGATAAGATATTGGTACCAAAAGGCTCAGGACTGAGTCCTTGTTCATGACAGAGGAGCAGATAGTGTTTCTCAAGTAAGACAACTTAAAAGTTTCAACAGACATAGGTTAGGAGTCTTGAGTCTTGATGTTTAAGATGTTAGAAAGTTTTCAGGGAGTCTGTGAGCTTGAATTGAAAAAAATCAACTTATTATCTTTATTTTCTCTGACCTCTAACTGAAATGTAGCACTTCCTTCACTTATGAATATATGCAATAAATGAATTCTGATAGTACTCATTTCACCTGACTGGCAAAAGGGTCTGTGGAACAAAAAAGGTTAAGAACCCCTGATTTAATATTATCACAGAATGCAATGGGTAACATGGATCCTGCACCTCCTATTTCAGTAAGCTTCACCCAATAAAAAGCTCTTATATTCACCCTTATTAGTTCGATGTTTTCAAACATCCATAAACACTTCCCCTTCTCTGTTGCAGAGATACCTTCTACTATCGAGGCTATAAATCCAGCTAATTTTCCAGTCTCCTCCTTAGCCAGCCATGATCATTTGGCCTAATTTAGAAAGAAAAAAAATCTGAGTGGAAGTGGGCTCTGGCCCTCCTCAGAAAGAATATTCTCCATGATTAAGAGAGATAACTAGGAGCAAAAGGACACCCTCTGCTTTGATGAGATGTTTTTATATTTGACTGTAGTTTCTTGAACTGTGGCAGTCTCAGAGCCCTAAGGGTAAGCCAGTAATCCAGTATGATGGAGCAGAAAATGGAAGAAATTTTCAACAAGTTATTAAAGAATATAGTTATAAAAAAAGACAAGATTTATAATAACAACAGAAACTGAAGATACCTGACAATTCTAATGAAACCTATAAAAGAACTTAATAAGACAAAAATGTTAAAACATAAAAGAAGACCTAAAAATTGTTATTGTATAATGTGCATGCAAATGAGCAGTCTCAATTTTGTGAAATTGTACAGATTATTCTGCCTATTTGTTGCAAATACCATCAGATGCACAAGTGTGTGTGTGTGTGCATGTGTGTAGAAATAGAAGTTTAAAATAAAAAATAGCAGGTGCAAAAATACACAAGACAATTTTGGGAAAGAAAAACAAATTGGGAAACATGTCCTACAATATATTGACTTGTTTTAAACGTCTATGACTAAGATAATTAGCTTTTGGGATATAACCAGACAAGAAAAAGTAGAGGTTATGAAAGAAACAAGAAATAGATCCAAATAAAAATTCAAAATTGCAAATCAGTAGGAAAAGTATAGACTCTGTACTTATACAAATGGTTGTCAATTTGTGGAAGTAATAAATAGAGGAATTTTAGGGGGATTACAAAATAAATGTGAATAGTAAACTTCTAGGAGATCATATAGGAAAATATAAAAGAAGGGAAGATATTTTTTTTAAAGACCAGAAAAACAAAAATCACAAAGAATCAAATATATCATATTTTTCTATGTCAAAATTTAAAGAAATCTCAGCAGTTTGGAATAAGCCTCAAAGACTGTCCTTGGGGAAAAGATGCAGCTCAGTGGTTGAGTGCTTACTTCCCATGTACAGAGTTCTGGGATTAATCTTCTGGTACCTCCTTAAAAATAAAAAAGACTGTCCCCTGAGGAGGGCCTGAATTTAATTGGATCATACTATGAAGCAATTTATGCCTCAGAGCATTGTCAAAAACAGAAGTGCCTGCATGCATGGAAGCTAATGGTTGTCTGTAATACCAACAGAAGCAGTCAGTCTAACATTGAGATTTGTGGAAACATCATCAAAGAGAGAGCCTTATTCTCATCCCAGGTGACTGCGTTATGACCAGCCTTTCCCTTCTGAGGAGCAGCATCAGTTGCTATATACTTCTAGGGAAATAAATGTCACCAAAATAATCCATTGAAGTCACTAAACTGATAAGTAATCAACACTAGCAGCAACAAGTCCCGGGTATGGTAGACCAGTATTCAGAGTTGCTACAACATGTTATATAAAACATCCAGTTGTCAATGAATAATTATTATGCATATGAAGAAACAAGAAAATATGACATATGCACAGGGAAAAGGAAAACAATAGCAGTTTCCTGTGAAAAGGCCTAAATGTCAGACCTAGAAGACAAATACATTGAAGAAGTTATTATGAATATGTTCAAAGAACTATTCAAAACCATGCTTAAAGAAATAAAAGGTATAATAATGATGTCTCTCAAATAAAGAATATCACTAAAGAGATAAAAAATATTAAAAAAAACAAATTCTGGAACTGAAAATACAATAAGTGAAATGAAAATTCATTAGAGATGCTCAACCATAAATCTGAGCTGGTAGAAGAAGAAAATCATTGAACCTGAAGATTATGCATTCTGATGTAAACAGAAAAATGAATGAAGAAACTTATTAGAACCTCTGAAATGTAGGACACAATGAAGTGCCTTTATGTAAATGCAATGTGAGTACCATAAAAATAGTTGACAGAGAAGGGAACAGAGAAAAATATTTTAAAGAAATAATGACTGAAAATTTCCTAAACCACTGTGAACTCCAGATAAAATAAATGCAAAGATATCTGGACACAGACACAATTTAGAAAAAATATTGAAATCCAAAGAAAATTATTGAAAGCAGCAAGAAAAAGATGACTTATCACATACAAGGGAGCACCAGTAAAATTAACACCTGACTTTTCATCAGAAATAAGGCAGACTAGAAGATAGTGGGATGAAATATTCAAAGTGATGGAAAAAAGGTAACCAAGAAGCTTCAATTCAGTAAAAACTTAAAAAAAAAAATGAAACTAGAATTGAGACATTCTCAAACAAATCCTGAAAGTAGATTTTGGTAAGAGACCTGTATTACAAGAAACACCAAAGGAAGTTCTTAAAGTTGAAAGCAAGTGATCAATAATTCCAATCCACACACACAAAAAAGCACTGATGGAGATAATTATCTAGGTAATTATGGAAATATATACATATTTCTTTTCCTTTCTTCTATTAAATGATTTTAAAAGCAATTTTATAAACAATATGTTTGTATTTGCATTATTTGGACCTGTTACATATAGAATTTTAGTTCAATTGACAATAAGAATACATAGCGAGTAGATAACAGCAAAGCTTTATTAGAGTAAGAAAATTGCACCAAATGGATCATAGGGAGAAATGAAGAGAACCAGATATGGAAAATGAAATTAGTAGAAGAGACCTATAGTTAAATACTTGTTCTTATCACCCCAACTTCTTCAGAAAACATGAAATTCTATAATATAATAAGTATAACAATATACTATTGAGTTTATTAAAAAGAAATTTAATATGTATAACCACAGCACAAATACAGTACTGGAGTAATGTTTCTATACCTCACTAGAAATAAGAGAGTATAAAAATCTGAAATAGATTTTAATAAATTAAGTGTACATTGTCAGTCCTAGAGCAACCACTAAAAGTAACTAAAAAATTGTGACGTAAAAACCAGAAACCTGGGGGATTGTGGGAAGATGATGTTGAATTAGGCAGGCAAGGCTCAGCTCTCTCACAAAAACAACAGAGAAAGAGCCAAAAACTGCCCAAGGAACATGTTTTGGGAATCAGCAGACCAGGACAGTGCTTCACAACACCTAGGACATTGAGGGGCAGGGAGATGAAGAAGCCAAAACAACAAAAACGAGTTACAAAGCCCCTGCAGCATCCAGGCAGGGCTCCCCTTGCCCATCCTCAAGATATTAAGTGGGGTAAAACCCTGGCTCATTGCAGCTGACTACAAGGGAAACAGATGACTTTTTCCCTGTCAGTTGTTACAAGGGAAAAGGGAAGGGAAGTGAGGGGATTTTTATTCAGTAATTCAGTCAGGGCACCCTCTTTGAAGCTTTGATCTTGCCAGACCTAAACAAAGAAAATGGAAAGAGATACACCTCTGTGGAAAGGTGCACCAGTGAGCGCTATATGCTGCCCAATCTGGAGATTGCATAGACAAAAACTGCCCTTGGGTCCCTGTTCACTAACTTCTGGGAGAAAAAAATCTGCATGCCATTAGGGAGTCCCAGACTCAATTTTGATAATTTAGGCTGGGCAATTTTAAGACTGAGAATAAGTTGAACCAAATAACAAAGAAGAGCTGTGAAAAAATAATAACAATAGATAAGAAATAGAAATTGGCTATCAGAGTAAATTCACCCAAATATTCAAATGCATAGACATCAGCAAAAAATTACAAGCTGTACTAGGAAACAGGAAGTGATGGCCCAGCCAAAGGAAGAACTAAATACCCTGAAGAGACACAAGATTTAAGACAATTAAGAAATGATAATCACACAACTCTCCTAAATCAATTTAAAGAATTGAAAAAAATATATGACTAAAGAGATAAAGGATATTAAGAAGACACCAGGTGAGTAAAAAGAACAATTTTAAAGTCTGCAAAGAAAAGAAACAGACCTTATGGGAATGAAAGACATGATGGATGAGATTAAAATCACACTAGAGGCAAATAAGAGCAGATCTGAATTGCTTGAAGACAGAATTAGTGATTTTGAAGACAGAACAACTGAACTGGAAAAGACAGGAAATAGAAAGAGAGGCGAATGGAAAAGAAAAATGGGGCACAAAGAATAAGTGAGGAAATAATGAATAAAAACTTCCCAATCCTTATGAAAGACATAAATATCACTATGGAAGGAGAATGCACCCCAAACAGAATAAATTCAAATAGATGTATCTCAGGACACCTACTATTCAGAATGACAAATATCAGAGATAAAGAAAAGATTCAGAAAGCAGCAAAGGAAAGAAAAGTACCACATACTAGGGAACCTTGATAGGATTATGTGCTGACCTCTCATCAGAAACTACGGAAAAAAGAAGAAAGTGGTATGATGTACTTAAGGCACTGAATGAGAAAAACTGCCAGCTAAGAATTCTGTATCTGGCAAAGTGGTTCTTCAAAAATGAGGGGGATTTCAAAGCTTTTACAGACAAGCAAAAACTGATCAAATATGCTACCAAAAGACCAGAATTACAAGAGATAGTAAGGGGGGGTGGGGGGGGGGTGGACCAGGGGGTCTGTAGCATGAAAGGAAAATACAAAGGTGAGAGATGTAAGAGGATTATAGAAATGAAGATTTTGGGAAGGGTAAATTTAAGGATAAAATGATAGACAATAGTATGGTATAACAACAGAAACCAAAAGATCAAAATGGATGAAGTAAGTAATACCTTTACAGTAAAAAAATTGAATGGTAATGGCTTAAACTCCCCAATCTGAAGACATGGATAGATAAAATGGGTAAAAAAATGAGTCATTTGTGTTTTCTGCAAGAGACTTACCTCAGACATAAGTAGACAACCAGGTTAAAAGTGAAAAGTTGGAAAAAGACATTCCACACAAAGAGTAACCAAAAAAAAAAAAAAAAGAGTAAAGTAGTGGTACTAATATAAGACAAAATAGATTTTCAGTGGTACTAATATAAGACAAAATAGATTTTCAATGCAAAACTGCTATAAGGAATGAAGAGGGCATTGTATATTAATAAAATGGGCCATTCAGCAAGAAGAAATAACTATACAAAATATTTATGCACCTAACCCCAGTGCTCCAAGATATATGAGGCACACACTGACAAAACTGAAGGCAGTAATAGATAACTCTACAATAATATTTGGAGACTTCAATATACCACTTTCAGTACTGGATAGAATATCTAGACAGAGGATAAATAAATAAAACAGAGAGCTTGAATAATATGATAAATGAACTAGACCAAACAGACATCTATAGATCATTGTACCCCAAAACAGGCTATACATTTTTTTCAAGTGCTCATGGATGCTTCTCCAAAATATACCATATGTTGGGTTGCAAGGCTAGTCTCAATACATTTAAAAAGATTGAAATTATACAAAAACTTTCTCTGATCACAGCAGAATAAAACTGGAAATAAATAATGGATGAAAATAGGGAAAATTCATAAATATATGGAGATTTAAAAACATACCCTTAATTACTCACTGGGTCAAAAAAGAAATTGCAAGAGAATTCAGCAAGTATCTTGAGAAAAATGAAAATGAGAACACAACTTATTTAAACCTATGGGATCCTGCAAAGGCAGTGCCGAGAAGGAAATTTATAGCTCTCAATAGTTACATTTAAAAAAAAGAGCTAAAATTGAAGACCTAACTGCACACCTGGAGGAACTAGACAAAGAACAGCAAACCAACCCCAAACCAAGCTGAAGGAAAGAAAGAGTAAAGAGCAGAAATAAATGAAATTGAGAAGAAAAAAAATTAGAGAGAATGAAAAAAAAACAACTCCAAAAGTTGATTCTTTGAGAAGCTCAACAAAATCAATAAACCCTTAACTAGACTGACAAAGAAAAAAAAGAGAGAAGGTGCAAATAAATAAAATCAGAAATGGGGGGGAAGGGGGGCATTACCACGATCATGCAGAAACTAGAGAGAAAATAACAGGGTTCTATGAACAACTGTATGCCAAAAAACTAAAAAAGTAGGTGAGATGGACAAATTTCTAGAAACACACAAACCACCTACACTGACCCTAGAAGAAATAGAAGACCTCAACAAACCAGTCACAAGAGAAGAGAATGAAACAGCTATCAAAATCCTACCAATGAAAAGCCTGGGGCCATGGCTTCACAGGCAAATTCTACTAATCATTCAAAGATGAACTAATAATGATCTTATTCAAGCTCTTCCAAACAAATTGAATAGGAAATAATGCTACCAAACTAATTCTATGAAGCCAACATAACCCCAATACTGAAACCAGGTAAAGATACTATGGAAAAAGAAAATTACAGACCAATATCTCTAATGAATATAGATGCAAACATCCACAACAAAATACTTGCAAACTGAATCCAAAAGCGTATTAAAAAATTATCAAATGGGTTTTACCCCAGGCATGAAAGAATGGTTCAATATAAGAAAATCAATTAATGTAATCAACTACGTTGATAATTTGAAGAAGAAAAAATCATATGATCCTCTCTATTGATGCAGAAAAGGCATTTGAGAAAATACAGCACCCTTTCTTGATAAAAGTACTCCAAAAGATAGGAAGAGAAGGTATGGTTACATGGATAAAGAATTTTTGATTGCTACTAATATAAGTGAGCTGAAAACAGCCATGAAGGCTTTTGTTTATTATCATCTGAGCAAAAGTCCTGGGGCTGAAAATAGCCACATCTGCTTTTACTTCTTCCCTCTGCAGAAGTAAAACTAACAGAGTAGCAAAGCATTTTTGTATGTTCTTTGTTCAGGCATTAATATTCAGCAGAAACAGCTTGTGCTGTCCTGAAACCTGCCTTTGGACATTGTGACAAAAAACACAAATTTCTAAAATCCAACCCCCAAATTCTTGGGCAAAAGTCCAACCCCCGAAAGTATATATACTAGTACCTCTCAGAATAAGGGAGGGATTAATTAATTTAAAAAGCTCTGCCATTTGACTGTGTTTAAGTGTATTCTCTTGCCCCATCTCTACCTTGCCGGACAAGTTGGTAATCCAACCGCTACCACAAGTGGTTGCCCCGTGGGAGGAACCAAACGACGCGATCAACACGTGAAGGAGATTCAGTCCGGACTGCATTCTCATCCCAAGGTAAGGGACAGCAGTATCCCCTCGAGGGAATAGCTGCCCACATGTTTGGTATCAGCAGAGCAATATGGGAAATTCTCTTCCCAAAAAACAATTGGTATATTTGCGTACTTTGCAACAACTTCTTAAAGCTGCAGACTGTCCAATTAAGGAAAGTCAGCTATCGCAATTATTACAAACCATTTCTGTGTTCCTCCTTATTTCCCAGAAGAGGGTACCCTAGATTTAGAACCAAGGGAGCAGGTAAGCTGAAACCTAAAAAGACAGTATGAGCAAGGGGGGAAAATCTCTATTTCAGTTTTATTAGCCTGGTCAGTGGTTGTATAGTCCTCTGTCCCCTACATGCCTTACCCCCCTCCCCGCCCCCCCCCCCCCCTCAGGTGGAAGCACAAAAGAATGAGATGCCTACTGCTCCTTCATTAACAGAACCTATAGATATACCTCCACCGCCTCCTCTGGTCCCACCTTCGGTAGATGCTATCCCTTTAAATATTCCAACTGAATTTCCACCACCACTCACGATATTCTCACTCCCTCTTGCATGCAAGAATGCCTTAAGAAGCAGTAAAAAGGAAGATATTAATGCTTTTCCAACAGTAGTAGTTGATGGACATCTACATCGTGAGGTATATTGGGAGTTCCGTGAGAGTGGATCACATAGTCATTTCACCATAGGTATTTTGAGCAATGAAGCCATAGGATGCCAGATGTTCCCATGGGATTGGAAGCAGCTTGTAAAAACTATTGTTAACCCCACCCAATACGGTGCAGATGACTGAATTTCAAGACAGAGGCTGGCAATTGGCAATGCAAAACCTCCAAAATCAAGTCCCTATTGGGTTAAAGCAGTTGACAGGAACTAGTGCTTAAACCACCCTGCAAACTCAGGTAATGGAGGGAAATCATGTTGAACCACTTGTGTGAGGAAAGGTTAACTCACAAATACAACATCCCATTAAGGCAGAAGTGCTAAATACTGCCCTTGTTAATGAAATCATGCTTGGAAGAAAACTATCTGTTAAGGTGTTAACTAAGGTAAGGAAAACGTTCAGGCAACAACTCTGCAAACCCCCTGCTGCCTGTATGATGATGTGGCTGTGGGATGGTGGGGCTGATAGAATTAAACTGCTTAAAGAGTAGGAAATTTGACAACATTGGTGTTCTCTGTTCTGTTTCCATGATGATTCTGGTTGGGCTTGTATAGCCAAATTGATAAAATTAGTGCAAAATTTTTATCAAGATGTTAAAAAGAACTTTCAGTTCTGAATCAATAGCTTACTCCTGAACTTCAAGTCTCAGTGTACTCCTAAAGAGTAGTAATCCAAAAAATGAGCATCAAATGTCTGTCTAAACTGCTAAATAAGAGCTTAACTGCATTTATGCTGCTCAAATAATCTTGATTGCTGATTACTAATAAGTGTTTCCAAGAAGAAGCCTGCATATTACAGGCAACGTGGATTCCAGAAGAAATCTAAAAGCAGTAAAATCAAAGATGTGAAATGATGGAGGACTTGAAGAACGCCATACCAAAAGAGTAAGAATTTTGGGTCAAATTGTAAGCTTTCTGTTTCTGTTTGTGTGTTGTAATTTTTTGTGTTTGTTTGTTCAATGTCAGTGTATATTTTGAAACCTACAGATGATAATATTAAATTGTTAAATAAATATTCCTAAAAGAGCTCTATTCAAATGGCCAAAAATTAAATAAGTGCTTACATTAATAAATAAGTATGAATGGTAATAAAATCTGTAAAGTGAGGAAAATTGTAAATCTTGACTAATAAAATTACCACAAATTTCTTCATAATGAATAGTTTATTTTTCTTCACAGAATGGAATGAAGGATGTGAAACTTAAATGAATATTGAAAAAAATAAAAGGTTTGTAGGAATACTGACTGAAATTTGATAAGTTTGTTCAGGAAAAGTGTGTTTTGTCTTAAAATGAAACAGCTGTTTTTCATAAAATCAGAATGGAAGTATGTAGGACAAAATATGGATGCCTATGGCAAATTGTAGAAGGTATTGTGGTAGTATTAATTAAGGAAATATGTTCTGTAAAAGGAGAATTTGTCTTGAAATAAAATAAAATGCTGTCTGTGGTTATAAATAGTTATACAAAATTTGCAGAAGCTTTGCTTAAACTGAAATATTTAAATTACTAATTACAGAAAGTCATTATTGAACAGAAACTGAATTGATAGTAATAACAAAAAGTAATTTCATAACAGGAAAACTGTCAGCAGCCAGCTTCCCCTGCCAACTTGTCCTTAAAAAACTGTTTCTAGTATTGCATGCTACTAAGTATTTAAAATGAAGAAATGTTATATTCTCATATAACCAAACTGAGCCATTATTTTGACAAGTTATTGTATTGATGGTAATTGCATGTTTTAAGAAGTTTGCTTGGAAACAGTTTCAAAAATCATTTTGGTAATTTATGAATGTAGGGTGTATAGTAACTATAGTATAGTTATTGGTAAGGGAATAGTAAATAATTTTGTCCTAAGATAAAATGACTGGTTATTAAGAAAGAGTAAAATGTGGGACAAAACCTAAATAAATGCAGAAAGTGCAGAAGGTGTGCAGAAAATGATTTTTTTTTTTGTGGTGAAAAGTAAGATTTGATGGGTCTACCTATTAAGTTTTAAAAACTTTAGTATCAAATAGTATACTGATAAAGTTAGAATTTTGCTCTTTCTCAAAGTTTCTTAAGTCATTAGTCTGTTTTAGTAAAAGTTTTACAAAAAGTTTCTCACATGAATAATCAGTATACAAAGAAAAAGTCTGTTTTATGAAAATAGTTTCTTGTATCATTTCCTTAGTTTTTTTAAGAAGCTTTTAAAGGAACATAATATTAAAATGTGTTTTCTCAAAGTCAGATCCTGAATAGTATCTTTTTATTTCAAACTATTTTGTAAGATTTGTTCTTTCACCTTAAAAAAAAAAAAAAAGTAAAGTAATACAATATTTGAGTTCATTTAACAGGTTATAAGTTGTCCCGGCCCACGGGACGGTAACGAGGGCTCGAAACCTGCCGAGAAAGAATGGTGGGACAAAAGACACGAAGAACGACAGCAAGACAGTGTTCTGATCAAGCTGCAAAATTTTATTGAGATAACAAAGCATATATACTCTTGGGAAGGGGAGGAGCGGTGGGTAAGGAAGTGGAGGCTAGGGATTGGCTGTCACTGTTGCTGGGGTAAGTGGCAGGGTTCAGGGATTGGTAGCTGCTATTGCTGGGGTGGAAGGCAGACCTCAGTTTCGCACCTTGCGCCTGCGTACTGCTTTATCAGCCTAGGCAGTGGCGGGAAACGGAGAACAAAGGAGCAGGGAGGAAGAAGAACACGGAAGTGAGCTCCGCTCTGGCGGCCATGTTACTGGCATTGCTGAACTCAATGTATACTCGTATTGACTGCTCCCAACAATAAGTTGAATAGCCAATGCTTAAAAGTGTTATAAATTAACTTAAACACTCTGCTAATTAAAGTTGTATAAGTAAAAGTTTCATAAAAATACTTAGAGTCAATAAAATTCCTGGAAATTTAATAACGTTTCAGCATAATATTAGATAAAAATATAATGTTGTTAATCATGGTTTCAATTATTTAAAAATAGTATGTGTCACAGAAACAACCTCTTATAAATTAAAGTAACACCACTGTAGTATGCAGCAATCCCAAATATTGCTAATTTGTTGCAAGAAATTAATATACAGTTATGTAACTGTCATCTTGTTTTAAAATTTGCTAAGACTTTCTTTAGTATCTCCTTAAGCAAGTCAAGCCAGTCCTGAGTCCCCTACCTATGGAGAAGCCAACAATAGATTTTTGTAATGTTTTCCCAAGGTTGTCTAAATAACCCAACCATCTGCCCTGGCCTGATTGCACACTTAAAACTATGCTTAAAAAACAAAAAAAAAGGGGGAGTATGGGTATACTCCCACACACTGTCCTGCAAGAAGCAATAGCCATTGCTCTATATACTTCAAATGTTTTAAATCATGGCTCTGACAGTTGTACAGCAGCAGAGAGACACTTCAAAATGGGAATGGAATTTAAGCAATGCTCATCCTAGAGTTCTCTATACAATCCTTCAGAATTCCAATGGATGGGAAGGACCTGCAAACTTGCTAATGTGGGAATTAGGGTATACTTGTGTTTTATTGCCTACAGGACCCAAGTGTCTGCCTGCATGCCTGGTAAAACCTTACCATGAGCTGTAAAGGGGGCAAACCAGACATCCCTTAAAAAACTTTGCCTGTTTTCATCTCCTGTATCTTAACTAAAAAGGGCAATGCCTCTTCTTATTATCCTCTTCTACCATAGGAACTAAGATTGGTGATTTATATCTAACCTCATTATTTATTTCAGTCTAACCAATAGCATAAAATAACTGAAAGAAAAATACCATTTCCCACCATCTTTGGGAAAATACAGCCTTTATGGTTCTACTTCTGTGATCCAGTATCCTCTTAGTAGGACCATTTATTCTCAAGATTCTAATAAAGTTTATTTCTTCCAGAAATCAACATCTTGTTTTGCCCATTGTCAAGTAGGGCCTTTGCCCCTAACCAGCAGGAAGTAACTACAGAACGAAGATCATCTCCAAGAGATATGGCAATGGGTAAAACAGTCTTGCTATTCTTAGTTGCAGGAAGATGGATCTGGCTTCTTGGGTAAAGCTGGATGAAGTCCCCATATATCTAAAAAGATGTTAGATGGTAAGGTTAAAGGGGTGCTGAATAAAGGTATAAACTCTCTGAGGGGGGAATGAAGCAGGCTAGTAAGATAAGGAATCAATAGATAAATCTGAAACCTGGCAAGAAATTGATGTGGACATCAATAACCCCAAGATAGCTGCTGGAAGACCCTCCCCGAGATTCTGTCTTTGAGAACAAGACTTCCTCCAGAAGTCAGGAAAAGCTCTAGACATTCTCCAAAGACTTTATCATTAGGCCTTCATGGGGGATTGATGAGTGGCGTAATCAATCAAAACAGCTTCTGCCCCACGGCTCAGGGGAAAGCAAACTTGAGACATCTCTGTCTCCTGTCCTACCGGTATTAGTGACATTGCTTTCTCTCATGGCTCCAAATGTGGACTAAATTGCTGTCTTGTGGAATTCTTGACTCTCGAGGTTGAACATCCACTCTTCCAGTCCAGCCAGCTGCCAGAGTTCTGTTATCTCTGAGGACTGGGAAGTGAAGGAGGCCTCCTGCCTTGACTGTTGAGGTTCCTAAAAACAGTGATTCATGAGAGAAACCAGTTTTCTTGAGGCTTTCAGTAGCCTCAGTAAATATACAGAGAATTAGTCTTGCTCAACCAAAGTCTGCTAAAGTCAAAGTAAAGAATAATGTTCTGAAGCAAAGGAAAATTGCATTAAAGCATTGAGGACCTTTGGGTTATAAGCCATTAATTAAAAAAACAAAATTCTTGTGCAAAACTGCATGGTCACAGTGCAAATTTCAGTAATCTAATATAAAAAGCCTTAGCTACCAAACAAAAATTACTAGCAACTTACTAGCATCTGCATAATGCTACTCCCTTGGAACAGCACCCAACATTATTGGGATTTTATAAAAACCCACTTAAAAGGTGTGTTTTCATCACATTTGCAATCAAATATCTCTGGGGGCAAACCCCTCTCAATAGTTTCCTGGCCTCAACTAAATGAATAGATTACTACAATTATTAACTTAATCTTTCTTATTATTTCTATTTCAGTCATCCATTTCATCTGAAATTCCCTCAGCGGCCTACACTGAACGATTCAACATTTGGTGGCAGCCACCTTCCATTCCCACATTCCAATTTCCATTCCAAACAAAGAAGAGGGAAACGTGGTTGCCTGGATAAAAATTTATGATTACTACTAACATCAGTGAGCTTAAAACTCCCATGAATGCTTTTATTTGTTATCATCTGTGCAAAAGTCCTTGGGCTGAAAACAGCCACATCTGCTTTTACCCCTTCCCCCTGCGGAAGTAAAAACTAACTGAGTAGCAAAGCATTTGTGTATGCTCTGTTCAGGCATCAATATTAAGCAGAAACAGCTTGTGCTCCTCTGCTCTCCTGTCTCCAGACATTGAGATAAAAAATGCAAAGTCCTGAAGTCCAACCCTAAAATTCTTGAACAAAAGCCCAACCCTCAAAAGTAAATATACCAATACATCTTAGAAAAAGGGAAGAATGAATTAATTTAAAATGTTCTGCCACTTAACTATGTTTAAGTATATTCTCTCACACCATCTCTAACTTGCTGGCCAAGTTGGTAATCCAACCACTACCACAAGAAGGAAGCTTTCTCAATATCTCAATATGGTAAAATGTATATATGAAAAACCTACAGCTAGCCTTGTACTAAACAGTGAAAGACTGACAGCATTCCTGCTGAGATCAAGAACAAGGTAAGGATACCCACTGTCACCATTATTATTCAGTGCGGTGCTAAAAGTTCTAGTTAGAACAATTAGCCTAGATAAAGAAATAAAAGTTGCCCACAAAGGAAAGGAAGAAATAAAACTTTCAGTATTCCATGATGACATGATTTTATATCTAGAAAACCCTGAAACATTTACAAAAAACTGCTAGAATTAATTGACAAGTTCAGCAAAGTGGTGGGATACCAGAATAATATGCAAAATTTAATAACATTTCTCTACTAATGTGCAATCTGAGGAGGAAATCAGAAAAAAATCCATTTATAAGAGGAACTAAAACAAGGGGAATCAAATGTATAGGAACTTAACCAACAACTAAGTTCTTATCATTGAACTTGTATTCAGAAAACTACAAAACATGGCTAAAAGAAACTGAAGTTATAAATAAATGAAAGGACATTCGTTCATGGATTGGAAGACTAATTATCCTTAAGATGTCAATTCTACTCAAACTGACTTACAGATTTAACACAATCCCAATAAAAATCCCAACACCCTTTTTTCCCCAGAAACTTAAAAGCCGATAATTAAGTTTATTTGGAATAGTAAGGGACCTGAATAGCGAAAAATGTCTTAATAAAGAAGAGCAAAGTTGGAGGACTCTCATTTTCTGACTTTAAAACAAGTTACTTAGCTACAGTGGTAAAACAGCATAGTACTGGCATAAGGATAGACAGATTGACCAAAAGAACAAAATGAGAACATTGAAACTGACCCTCACATCTACAGTCAAGTGATTTTTGACTAGGCTGTGAAGCCCACCCAGCAGGGCCAGAATAGTCTATTCAACAAATGGTGCAGGGAGAATTAGATATCCACATCCAAAAGAAAGAAAAATTCTCACACCTTATAGAAAAATAAACTCAAAATGGATCAAGGACCTCAATATAAAAATAACAACCATTAAACTACTGGAAGAAAATGTAGGAAAACATCTTCAAGATCTGTGGTAGGTGGTAGTTTCTTAAACCATACTTGCAAAGCAGAAGCAACAAAAGAAAACATAGATAAATGGGACCTCCTCAAAATTCAACACTTTTGCACCTCAGAGGACTTTATCAAAAGGGTGAAAAGGCAGCCATCTCAATGGGAAAAAATATTTGGAAATCACATATCTGATAAGCATTTAATATCCATGATCTATAAGAAGATCATATAACTCATAATAAAAAGACAAACTATCTGATTAAAAAATGGGCAAAAGACTTGAAAAGACCACTGTCCAAAGAAGAAATATAAATAGTGAAGAAACACATGAAAAAATGTTCAACATCACTAGTGATTGGGGAAATGCAAATCAAAACTACAATGAGATATAACTTCACACCCATTAGACTGGCCGCTATTAAAAAGTCAGAAAACTGTAAATTTTGGAGAGGATGTGGAGAGATAGGAACGCTCATTCACTGCTGGAATGTAGAATGCCTCAGCCACTGTGGAAGACTGTATGGAAGTTCCTAAGGAAATTGAATATAGACTCGCCATGGGACCCGGCAATACCATTTCTAGTTATATAAATAGAATTGAGAGCGAATAGACATCAGCACACCAGTGTTTACAGCAGCATAATTCATGATAGCCAAAAGTTGGAAACAACCGAGGTGTCCAACAACTGATGAATGGATAAAAAAATTGTGGTGTATACACATGATAGAATATTATGCAGCTTTAGAAGAAATGAAGTTGTGAAGCATATAACAACTTGGAGGATGTGACGTTGAGTGAAGCAAGCCAGATACAAAAAGACAAATATCATATGTTGCACTATTATGAATTAAATATATTGTATGAAATATAAATATAGTATGTGAAACATGAATATGGGTAAAATTACATATTTATAATAAGACCATTTTTGTTTGAAGCTGAACATATGTAGGTTAATACTATAAAATGCTAATGTTAGAAAAAATTATACTAAGTGAAGGAGACCAGACACAGAGTACTACATATTATAAGATTCCATTTGTATAAAATGTAAACATAAATAAACTTAAAAGATGAAAGGAAATTAGTTGTTATGTAGGACTGGAGAAGGAATACTAAGGGGTGTGGAGACTTTCTTTTTGGAGTAATGAAATTTTTCTAAAAAATTTGAGATGATGAATGCACAACTTTTTGATTACACCAAAAACAATTGATTATACATTTTGGAAAGATCATATGGTGTGTGAATATATCTCAATAAAACTGCTTAATAAACAAATAAATAATTGTGCAAGAATAGCCATAAATAGCAGCTATGTACAGCAGGGAAACAGAGTGAGACTGATAAACAAGGAATTTTCTTGTTTGTCTCTTTTTTGTTTATTATTATTAAAATAATGAGAAT
Organism: Dasypus novemcinctus; assembly: GCF_030445035.2. Taxonomy (NCBI): domain Eukaryota; kingdom Metazoa; phylum Chordata; class Mammalia; order Cingulata; family Dasypodidae; genus Dasypus; species Dasypus novemcinctus. Next base: position 74,649,034 of record NC_080678.1, on the reverse strand, counting down.
GCTCTCATAATGATTATAGTGATGAATGCACAACTATGTGATTATTCCAATGCCACTGATCATATCCTATGGATGAAGTTTATGCTTTATTATTAAGTATCAATAAAATTGATTTGTTTAAAATAATGAAAAGGCAAAATGATAGAAAAGCAGAGATGATCATAATGGATTAAAAAATCTAGATCCTACTATATTTATCTATAAAAAACACAACTGAGATTCAAAAATACAAATAGGTTTAAAATAATATATGAATAAAGATACACAATGCAAACAGCAATCAAAAGTGAACTGAAGTGGCTATGCATACACCAAAAAAAAAAACAACACTTTTTCAAAAAGCAGTTTGATTAAGATATATTCACATTCTATACAATTCATCCAAAATGTACAATCAATGGCATTGAGTATAATCGCAGAGTTGTGAATCCATAGCCACAATCAATTTTAGAACATCTTCATTACTCCAAAAATAAAAACCCCATCCCCCTTAGCAGTCACCTTTCCATCTCTCTATCCTTCCCCAGCCCTATATAACCACTAATCTATTTCTGTCTGTACAAATTTATTTTATGTTTATATTTTATATAAATGGAACTATATAATATGTAGTACTTTGTGTCTGATTTCTTTCACTTAGCATAATATTTTTAAAAATATATTTTTAATTAGAAAAGTTGTAGATTTATAGAAAAGTCATGTAAAAATGTACAACATTCCTATGTATTGCCCAATTGTTGACACTTTGCACTAGTGGGTGCCTTTGTTACAATTGAAGGAAAATTGAAATAGTACTATAAATTATGCTCCGTGGTTTACATTAGGTGTAATCCCCCCCCCCCGATACCACTTTATTATTACTACCTTGTAATGGTGCTGTATATTTGTTATAATTCATGAAAGAACATTCTCATGATTGTAATATTAACCCTGTCCATGGTCTATAAATTTCTCTGTGTTATACAGTCCCATGTTTTATCTTTTAAATTTCATTTTAATCATTCATGATCCAAAACTTCCCATTTCAGTCACATTCACATACATATTTTAGTGCTGTTAATTACACTCACAATAATGTGCTACCATTACCACCATCCACTTGCAAACCTTTACAATCAACCTAAATAGAAATTCTGTAATAAGCATCAGCTCCCCATTCTTTACCCCCAATCTACCCCCTGGTAATCTATATTCTATATTCCAACTCTCTGAGTTTGCTTGTTATTATTAGTTCATATCAGTGAAATCATGGAAAATCTGTCCTTTGTGCCTGGATCATTTCACTCAGCATAATGTCTGCAAGATTCATCCATTGTTGTTACAGGCATAAGGGCTACATTCCTTTTTGCATCTGAATAATGTTCCATCATATATATATTCCACATTTTGTTTATCCGTTCATCATTTGGACACTTGGGTTGCTACCAGCTTTCGGCACTTGTGAATAATGCCAATGAACATCAGTGTACAAATATCTGTTTGTGTGCTTGCTCTCAGTACTTCCTAGTATATACCTAGTAGTGGAATTGCCAGGTCATATTGTAATTCTATACTTACCTTCTTGAAGAACTATCTAACTGTATTCTGCACCATTTTACAATCCCACAAGCAAAAAGAGTGTTCCTAATTCTCCACATCCTCTCCAACACTTGTAATTTTTAAAATCATAGTTATTAAGTGGGTGTGGCTTTTATTTGCATTCTCTACTATCTAGTGATACTGATCATCTTTTCATGTCCTTTTTAGCATTTGTATATCCTCTTTGGAGAAATGTCTATTCAAGTCTTTTGCCCATCTTTTAGAGTGGGTTGGTTGTCTTTTAATTGTTGTGTCATAGGATTTCTTTGTATATTTGGATATTAAAACTTTATGGGATATGTGATTTCCAAATATTTTCTCCCATTAAGTATGTTGTCTTTTCACTTTCACGAAAAAGTCCTTTACACAACAGTTTTTAATTTTGAGGAGGTCTTATTTATCTATTTTTTCTTTTGTTGCTTGAACTGTGGGTGTGAAGTCTAAGAAACCCATTGTCTAACACAAGATCCTAAAATACTTCCCTGCATTTTCTTTTAGGAGTTTTATAGTCCTGGCTCTTATATTAAGGTCTTTAATCCATTTTACTTAATTTTTATATAGCATGTGGTTTGGGGTCCTCTTTCATTATTTTTCATTTGGATACCCAGTTCTTCCAGCACCATTTGTAGAAGAGGTCGTTTTGTCACAATTGAGGGAAGTTGGCAACCTTGTGAAAAATCAATCAGCCAGAGGTATGAGTGTATTTCTGAACTCTCAGTTCAATTCCGTTGCTTGATATGTCTGTCCTTGTGCCAGTACAATGACATTTTGACCACTCCAGGTTTGTAATATATTTAAAGTCAGGTAGTGTGAGTCCTCCAACTTTGTTCTTTTTCAAGATATTTTTGGCTATTCGGGACCCCTAGCCTTCCAAATAAATTTGATAATTGGCTTTTCCATTTCTGCAAAGTAGGCTAATGGAAATTTTATTGGGATTGTGTTGAATCTGTAAATCATTTTGACTGAATTGTTATCTTTTTTTAAGATTTATTTTATTTCTTTCTCTCCCCTTCCCACTGCCCCGTTGTCTGCTCTCTGTCTCTCTGTGTCCATTCGCTATGTGTTCTTCTGCGTCCGCTTGCCTTATCAGGTGGCACTGGGAAACTGCATCTCTTTTTCTTTTTGCATCATCTTGCTGCATCAGCTCTCCGTGTGTGTGGCCACATTCCTGGGCAGGTTGTGCTTTTTTCACATGCGACGGCTCTCCTTGTGGGGTGCACACCTTGAATGTGGGGCACCCCTATGCAGGGGCACCCCTGCATGGCACGGCAATCCTTGGATCAGGAGGCCCTGGGGATCAAATCCTGGACCCTCCATATGGTAGACGGACACTCTATCAGTTGAGCTATGTCTGCTTCCCTGAATTAACATCTTAATGATATTTAGTCCTTCCACTTGTTTAGGTTTTTCATTTTTTTAGCGATGTTTTATAGATTTCTGTGTACAAGTCCTTTATAGCCTTAGTTAAAATTATTCCTAGGAATTAGATTCTTTAGTTACTACTGCAAATGGAATTTTTTTTCTTGAATTCCTCCTGAGTTTGAAAATTACCAGTGTATAGAAACACTAGTGATAATTTTTGCATTGATCTTGTATCCTGCCACTTTGGTGACCTGGTTTAGTAGTTCTAGTAGCTTTTTTGTTGATTTTTGGGGGGACTTCTATATATAGGATCATAATACTTGCAAAGAGGGAAAGTTTTCTTTCCCATTTCAGTTGGATGCCATTTATTTCATTCTGTCACCTAATTGTTCTGGCTAGAACTATCCGTACTCTGTTGAATAAAAGTGGTCATGAAAGGGATCCTTGTTATGTTCTAGATTTTAAAGGGAAAGCTTTCAGTCTTTCACCATGGAATGTGATGTTAGCTATAGGTTTTTCATCTATACCCTTTAACCTTTGAGGAACTTCCTATTGTTCCTAGTCCTCTAAGTGTTTCTTGTCAAGCAAGGATGTTGGATTTCAAATGACTTTTCTCCATCAATTGAGATGATTATCTGGTTACTCCCTTCATTTTGTTGATGTGATGTTTTACAGTAAATGGTTTTCTTATGTTGAACCACCCTTACATACCTGGGATAAATCCTACTTGATCATGTTGTCTAATTCTTTTGATGAGCTGTTGGAATTGGTTTGCATGTATTTTACTGAGGATTTTTACATGTATATTCATAAGAGAAATTGATGTGTAATTTTCTTTTCTTCTGTCTTTATCTGGCTTTGTTATGAAGGCAATATTGGCCTCATAGGATGAGTTAAGTAGTAGTAGTAGTACCACTTGTTCAATATTTGGTGAGAGTTTGAGCAGGATTGGTATTAATTATTTTTGTACTGATTGGTAGAATTCACCTGTGAATCAATCTGATTCTTGGCTTTTCTTTATTTGGAGGTTTTTATGACTTATTCAATCTCTTTAATTATAATTGATCTGTTGATATAGTCTATTTCTTCTAGCATTAGTGTAGGTTGTGCATGTTTCTAGTAATTTGTCCATTTCATCAAAATTGTCTAATTTGTTGGCATACAGTTGTTTATTGTATCCTTTTATGTTCCATTTTATTTCTGTGGGCTCAATATTAATGTTCTCATTTCAGATTTTATTTATTTGTGTCTTCACTTTTTTTGTCAGTCTAGGTAAAGGTTTGTCAATTTTATTGATCTTTTCCAAAACCCAAACTTTTCTTTTGTTAATTCTCTCAATTGTTTTTTCAATTCTTGATTTGATTCATTTCTATTTTAATTTTCATTATTTCTTTCTATAAGCTTCCTTTGGGGGTTAATGTGCTTTTCTTGCTCTAGTTCCTCCTGGTGTTCATGTAGGTCTTTGCTTTCACCTCTTTCTTCTTTTTTTTACTATCAGCATTTAGGGTTAAGTTTTCCCTCTGAGCACTACCTTCACTGTTTCCCATAAGTTTTGGTAAGTTGTGTTCTTGTTTTCATTTGTCTGAATATAGTTACTGATTTCCATTGCAATTTCTTCTTTGACCCACTAATAAAGATAATGTTATACTGCTTCCATTTACTTGTGGATTTTCCAGTTCTCTGCCTGTTATTGACTTCCAACTTCATTTCATTATAGTTAGAGAGGATGCTTTGTACGATTTCAATTAAATTTTTTGAGACTTGTTTTGTAACCCAACATGTAGTCTATCCTGGAGAATGATCCATGTGCTCTTGAGAAGAATGTATATCCTGCTATTCCATATGCACTTGAGAAGAATGTATATCCTGCTGTTTTACACATATACAATGTTCTGTACATGTCTGAAAGATCTAATTCATTCCTCAAATTATTCCTGTTCTCCATTACCTTCTTGACTTTCTGTCTGGATGTTATATCCATTGGTAAGAGTGGTGTATTGAAGTCTCCAACCATTATTGTAGAAAAGTCTATTTCTCCCTTCAGTTTTTCCAGTGTTTCCCTCATGTATTTTGCGGCACCATGGTTAGGTGTAAAACTATTTATGATTGTTATTCTTCTTTGTGAATTGCCCATTTTATTAATAAATAATATTCTTCATTGTCTTAATAACAGCTTTTGACTTAAAGTATATTTTGTCCAATATTAGTAGCTACCTCAGCTCTTCTTTGGTTTCTTTTTGCATGAATATCTTTCACCATCCTTTCATTGACAACCTGTTTGTCTCTTTGCATCTAAAGTGGGTCTCTTTTAAACATCATATAGTTGGATCATGTTTTTTTGAATCCATTCTTCCAACTGTGTCTTTTCACTGGCAACTTTAATCCATTAACATTCAGTGTTATTACTGTAAATGCTGTACTTACCTCAGCCATTTTGCTTTTTGTTTTTATATGTCATCTTTTTTTTGTTTCTTTTTTCTTTTATTGCAACCTTCTTTGCTGTATAGTTGATCTTTTTATAATGTATCTGATCCTTTTCTCATTTCTGTTTCTCTGTTTTAAAATACTGTATTTGTGGTTACTCTGGGGTTTATATTATACAACCTACATCTATAATTTACCAATTGGAAAAGATACCAACTTGACGTCAGTAGCATAAATATTCTCTACTCCCATATCTTTCTTTTCCCCTCTTTATGCAGTTTTTGTCCCACTTTATCATATACTTTGGACATTGGTTATCAGGAAATGTCTTTTTCTTATTAAACTCTCTTCTTATTATTCTAAGCATTAAAGAGTAGAGTTGTATTTCAGAATATGGTACTATTGGGTTTTCTACCTACCCTTTTAGTTATCCTTACTTGTGATCTTCAGTTCTTCACACTACTGCAAGCCACTGTCTCCAGTCTTTTCCTTTCACCCTGCAGATCATCCTTTAGTAGCTCTTGTAGGGCAGGTCTCTTGGTGACAAACTCAGTTTCTGTTTATTTGTCAAGACTTTAAACTCTCCCTCATTTTTGACTTGCAGTTTTGCCAAGTAAGGAATTTTGGCTGACAGTTTTTCTCTGTCAGTACTTTAAATATATCACAACATTGCCTTCCTGCCTCCATGGTTTCTGATGTTAAATCAGCACTTAGACTTATATATGTATGTAATGAACTGCTTTTCTCTTGTTGCTTTCAGAATTCTCTCTTTATCTTTGGCATTTGACATTCTGATAAGTATGTGTCTTAGAACAGTTATATTAGGATTTATTGTGTTTGGAGTGTGTTGTGCTTCTTGGACATATAACTCATGTCATTCATAAGAGTTTGAAAGTTTTTGGCCATTATTTCCTCAAATAGTCTCTCTGCCCCTTTTCCCTTCTCATCTCTTCTGGAACACCCATGGCATGTGTGTTTGTGCACTTCATACTTTCAGTCAAATCTCTGTAATACTGCCCTTTTTTTTTCTATTTTTTTTTCTATCTGTATTCTAAGTATACCATTATGATTGTACTATCTTCTAGCTAAATGATTCTTTCTTCTGCCTCTTCAAATCTGGTGTTATATGCCTCAGTGTATTTTTAATCTCATTGTTGTGCCTCTTATCCTTATAGTTTCTGTTACATTTCTTTTTATACTTTCCAATTCTTCTTTATGCTCACACCTGGTCTTTGTAATATCCTTTATCTCTTTATCCACATTTTTCTTCATCTCCTTGAATTAATTTAGGAGATTTGTTTGCACATCTTTGATTGGTCCCAACTTCTGACTCTTTTCCAACTTCTTAGATCCCTTGGCTGGTGCATATATTCTTGTTTCTTACAATGGCTTGTGGTTTTTTGCTGATGTCTAGGCATCTGATTCTCTTGATGGCTTAAGTCTGAAGTTCTGTTTTTCCTTTTTGTCTAAGGTTTTATTGTTTGGCTTTGTGTTAAGGTTCTTATGAATGTTTGGTCTAACTTATTCTAGACAATCAGAATATCCTATGTTTAACTGTTCTTATTTCCTCAACATGTTTTCATATCATTCTTGCCCTAGATATTCAGTGCAATTTTTAAGATTGCACTTTTTTTGCAATTTTGTGCAGAGAGCCCTTCTTTTTCTTTGCTCCTTCTCTGGAATCCTGGTCTGTTGTTTGTTTTGGTAAATACTTTTCTTCCCAAATTCTATGATTTGTTAAATTCTCTCCCTCAGTCATTGACCCATCAGGAAGGTATAAAAAATATGAACATTATATAATAATACTTGTAATTATAAACAATAATTAAAAATTATAAGCAGTCACCTATGAACAGAGTCACAAAATATATGAAGCTAAAACTGACAGAATCTGAGGCATAAACAAATAATGCAGCATAATAGTTCAAGATGTCAATACTCCACTTTCACTAATGGATAGAGCAATTACACACAGAAAGAAAATAGATTTCTTGAGCAATATTATAAAACAACTAGGCCTAATACATGTCTACACAGTGTTCAGTACAACAACTCTAGTGTGCACATTCTTTTCAAGAGCACATGGAAAATTTCCTAGGATAGACCATACAAAATATCTTCAGTACATTTCAAATAATTGACATCCCATAAAGTATGTTTGATAACAATAGAATAAACCTAGAGAGCAATAACAGATTTGAAGAAATTTGAAAATATATAAAAAGTAAACAACATAGTCATAAATGACAAATGGGACAAGGAAGAAATCACTTCCTATATTTATGAATTAGATGATTTAATATTGTTAAAATTGCAATATCCCCAAATCGTTCCAATGCAATCCCTAATCATCTGTCTCTTTTGCAGAAATTGTTGATGCTAAAATTCATATGGAAATGCAATGGACCTTGAAGAGCCAAAACAATATTGAAAAAGAAAAAAAATTGGAGGATTTATACTTGCTGACATCAAACTTTACCTCAAAGCTACAGTGATTAAGACTGCATAGTACTTGTGCTTGAACAGACATGTAGATCAGTGGAATAGAATTGAGAGTCAATGAATAGACATTTACATTTATGTTCAATTGATTATTGAAAAGAGATAAAAAGTAACAATAAATTTGGCACTCTGCCTCACACCATACAAAAAAGTTAATTCAAAAAGCATCAAAGTCCTAAATACAAGGGGTAAAAATATAAAAGTCCTCGGGTTAGGAAATTTTTATTCTTAGATATGACTCTGAAAGCTCATAACAAAAAAAAAAAATAGATAATTTGGACCGAATAAAAATTAAAAACTTTTTGAAAAGGATATCATTAGTGAAATGAAAAGGCAACCCACAGAAGGGAGAAAATACCTACAATTTATCTGTATCTGATAAAGTACTGTTGTACAGAACTTATAAAGAAATAATAAAATGTAATGATTAAAAAGAAAACCCAAGTAAAAATGGGCAAAGTATTTGAGTAGATGATACTCCTCCAAAGAAAATATACAGTTGGCTAATAGAAATGTGATGATACTAGGGAAATTAAAATTAAAACCACAAGATCCTAGTACATATACACCAGGATAGCTATAATAATAATAAAAAAAATACCAAATGTGGGAAAAAAATTGCACCCCTCATACACTGTTAGTAGGAATGTAAAATTGTCTACCTCCCACAGAAAAAAGTTTGACAACTCCCCTAAAAGTTAAATATATAATTACAATATGACCCAGTAATCTATTCCTAAGTATATGCCTATGATAAATGAAAACATATGTCCACACAATAACTTGTGCACAAGTGTTAATGGCAGCATTATTCATAATAGCCAAAGTGGAAACAACCCAGCTTTCCATGAATTGATCGCTAAATAAACAAAATGTGGTATAAACATACAATAGGATATTATACTGCCATAAAAAAGAATGAAGTATTGACACACATTACAATATGGATGGACCTTGAAAATATTTGAAGTGAGAGGAGTCAGTCACAGAAGACCACATATTTATAATTTCATTTTTGTTAAATTTTCAGGGTAGGAAAATCTTTAGAGAAGGGAAGTAGATTAACGTGTGTCTAGGGCTTTGCAGGAAATAAGAAGTGACTTTTAATGACATGAGGTTTTTCTTGGGAGTGACGAAAATATTCTAAAATTGATTGTGGTGATGGTTGCACAATTCTGTGAATTTTTAAGAACAATTTCTAAAAGGAAATTTTAAGAATGAATTATATGTGAATTAATCTCAATAAATCTGTTAAAAATAAAAGATAATAGAAGAAAACTAATTTCTGAAAAAAGAAAATATCCATTTATTTTCCTTTGTTTCAATATTTTTAGATTATTAATAAATATATATTACTAATATAGATTTAATGGAAAATCATTGAATAATCCAGTCCCTCTAGTTTTCATTATTCACTTAAAGTTATTACTCAATAAACTTAGCATTAGTTGTGTTTTATAACATGCTCTTCACTCTAGGTCTATTGGGACATAACATATTCTAAATTCAATAATTTATTAGTCAGCCAAAATGGTGCTGATGAAAATACCAGAAACTGGTTGTTTTTTATAAAGAGCATTTATTTGGAGTAAGAGCTTAAAAATGCCAGGCCATAAGCATAAGTTATTTCCCTTACTGAAATCTATTTTCACATTTTGGAGCAAGATGGCTGCTGATGTCTGTGAGGGTTCAGGCTTCCTGGGTTCTTCTTTTCCAGAGGCTTGCTTCTTCCTGGGCTCAGTTTTCCTCTCTTCCTGGGGGTTACTTCTTTTTGCTCTGTGAACTTACTTCCTGGGGCTCCAGCTTAAGGCTTCAGCATCAAACCCCAACATCAAAACTCCAACATCAACCCCCCCCAACTCTGTCCTTTGCCGTGCCTTTTATCTGTAAGTCCCCAACCCATGCCGTAATGATGTGACCCAACCAGAGCAGTAATCATAACTTAATCATGCCTAGGTACAGACCAGATTACAAACATAATCTGATATCTATTTTTGGAATTCATAACCATATAAAACTGCTACAAAGAAGGTTTATATTAATTTTATGCTCTTTTTGTAAGCAATGTTTTTCATATTTTGAATTCTAAATAAGCAAAAAGGACACTTCAAATTTGAAATGTTATTACTGCTTAGATTGTTCATTATATTAAGAGCAAGTCCACTGTTAAACATTTTTATACTGTGGATTTCAGTTTTTGCTTTGCTAATGTTTTCCATATTTCCTAAAAACATTACATGCACATTGTATTTCTTCATAATCAGCTGTCACTGACGCAGTGATTTAAAATAGCTTCACTGTTGTATAATTTTTAGTATTTAGCATGTTAACTTTTTTGCTTTATTAGAGAAGTTTTGGGTTTATGGAACAAACATACATAAAATACAGGATTTTACACCATCCCACTGCCAATACTTTGAGTTGGTTAACATTTGTTACAATTGATGATAGCATATTTTTATAATTGTACTATTAACTAAAGTTTAACTCCACTGTTGTGTAGAGTAATTCCATGGATTTAAAAAAATTTATATTGTTATGATATATGCCATCTAATATTTCCCCTTTTAATCATACTCAGATATATATTTCAAAGCTGTTAATTGCATTCACAATGTTATGCTAGCAGCCACACAGTCCATTACCAAAACATTTCCATCATTACAAATAGGAATCCTGTACATTTTAAGCCTTAACTTCCCATTCTCTATCCCTAACTCATTTTCTGGTAACCTGTCTTCTAGATTCTGACTATATGAGTTTGCTTATTCTGTTTCAAAATCATGAAATCACAATGTTTGTCTTCTTATGCCTTGCTTCACTCAACTTGATGCCGTCAAGGTTCATTTATGTTGTCTCATGTATCAGGACTTTATTCCTTTTTACATGTAAATAACATTCCATTGTATATATATACCACATTTTATTTACCCATTCATTAGTTGATGGACACTTGGGTTGCTTCCATTTTTAGCAACAGTGAATAATGCCACTATGAACAACAATATGCAAATATCATCTGTGTACAAATATCTGAGTCACTGCTTTCAGGTCTTTTGGATACATATGTAGTAGGGGGATTGTCAAGTCATATGAAAACTGTATTCTTAGCTTTCTGAAGAATGACCCAGATGTGTTCCACTGATGCTGCACCACCTTAATTTGTCACCAGCAATGAATTTCTCCACAACTTCTTCAACACTTATAAGTTTTCATTAAAAAAATAAATAACCATTCTAATGGGTGTGAAATGGTATCTGAGGTTTTGATTTGCATTTTCCTGATGGCTAATGCTGTGGAGCATCTTTTCTTGTATTTTCTGGTCATTTGAATATCTTCTTTTGGAGAGATGTCTATTCAAGACTTTTCTTCATTTTTTAGATAGGTTGTTTGTCTTTTTGTTGCTAAGTTGCAGGGTTTCTTTATACATTCTGAATATTAATCCACTGGATATGTGTTTTCCAAATATTTTCACCCACTGTGTAGGCTGTCATTTTACTCTCATGATAAAGACCTTTGAGAAAAAGTTTTTAATTTTGATGAGGCACCATTTACCTATTTTTTTCTTTGTTGCTTGTGCTTTGAGTGAAAACTCTAAGAAACCGTTGCCTAACACAAGATCCTGAGGATACTTTCTTTGTTTTTTTCCTAGGAGTTTCATAGTTCTAACTCTTATATTTAGGTATTTGATACATTCTGAGTTTATTTTTGTATGGGATGTGAGGTAAGGATCCTATTTTTTTTTTCCAAATGGAGATCCAGTTTTCCCAGTACCCATGGTTGAAAAGTTTATTCTTTCCCAAAGAAGTAGTCTTTGACGTTGTCAAAATTAGTCTTTGACATTGGCTATAAATGTGAGGACTGATTTCTGAGCTCTCAATTCAATTCCCTTGGTCTATATGTCTGTCCCTGTGCCAGTACTATGCTATTTTTCTTTCTTCTTTTTTAAGTACTGGGGGCTGGGGATTGAACCCAGGACCTTGTGTGGAGGAAGCTAGTACTCAGCCACTCAGTCACATGGCTTCCCTGTGTTGGTTTTTCATTTATTTTTCTTGTTGCTTGTTTGTTTGTTTGTTTGTTTTTTTCAGGAGGCACCAAGAAATGAACCAGGAAATTCCCATGTGGAAGGTAGGTGCTAAACTACTTAAGCCACATCTGACCTACCATGCTGTTTTGATTACTGTGGCTTTGTAATAAATATTAAAATCAGGGAGTGTGAGTTCTCCAACTTTATTATTCTTTTTCATGATGGCTTTTGCTATTTAGGAACCCTATGCTTCCATATAAATTTGATGATTGACTTTTCAATTTCTGCAAAGAAGTTTGTTGGAATTTTGATTGGGATTGCATTGACTATAAATTGCTTTGGGTAGTATTGACATCTTAACAATATTGTCCCACAACGTGAACATGGAATACATTTCCATTTATTTAGGTCTTATATTTCTTTTAGCAGTGTTTTGTAGTTTTCTGTGTATAAGCCCTTTACTTTCTAAGTTAGACTTATTCTTAATATTTGATTCTTTTAGTTGCCATTGTGGATGGAATTTTTTTCTTGATTTCCTCTTTGAATATATGCTCATATATAGAAACAGTGTTGAGTTTTGGGTATTTGACCTTGTAGCCTGAAACTCTGCTGAATTCATTTATTAGCTCTAGGAGATTTGTTGAGGATTTTTCAGGATTTTCTGTATATAGGATCATATCATCTGCAAATAGGAAAAGTTTTACTTCTTCCTCTCCAATCTGGATGGTTTTATTTCCTTTTCTTGCCTAATTACTCTGGCAACAATTTCCAGTACAATGTTGAATAACAGTGGTTCCATGAGCATCCTTGTCTTGATCCAGATCTTAGAGGGAATGCTTTCAGGTTTTCACCATTAAGTAGGATGATACCCGTCAACTTTTCATATATGCTCTTTATTATGTTGAAGAAGTTTCCTTCTATTCCTAATGTTCTAAATATTTTTATCAAGTAAAGGTGCTCTATTTTGTCAAATGTCTTTTCTGCATCAATTGAAATGATCATGTGTTCTTTCCCCTTCATTCTATAAATGTGGTATATATCTTACTTTATTTTCTTATTTTGAACTAACCTTGCATACCAGGGATATATCCCACATGATCATGGTGTATAATTATTTTAATATGCTGTTGGATTCAGTTTGCTAGTATTTTGTTGAGGATATCTGCATCTATATTCATAAGAAATAGTGGTTGTAGTTGATTTTTTTCTTATGGTATCTTTATGTGGTTTTAGTATGAGGGTGATGTTGGCCTTGTAAAATGAGTTAGAATTTTCACCTCTTCAATATTTTGGAACAGTTTGAGCAGAATTGGAGTTAAGTTTTCTTGGAATGTTTGATAGAACTCCCCAGTGAGCCATCTGGTCCTGGCCCCTTTTTTGGGAGGTTTGATTACGGATTCAATCTTTTTTACTAGTAATTGGTTTCTTGAGATATTCTCTTTTTTCTTGAGTCATTGTAGATAGATTGTATGTTTCTCAGAATTTGTCCATTTCATCTATATTATCTAACTTATCAGCAAACAATTCATAGTATACTTATAGTCCTTCTTATTTCAGCAGGGTCAGTAGTAAAGGTCTCCAATTTAAAGTCTATCTTCTTTTTTAATGTAAACATTCTGAGCTATAAATTTCCCTCTCAGTAGTGCCATTGCTGTATTCCATAAGTTTTAGTGTGTTGTATTTTCATTTTCATTCACCTCAAGGCATTTCCAAATGTTGCTTCTGATTTTCTTTTTAACCCCATTGATTGTTTAAGAGCATGTGTCTAAATTCCATATATTCGAATTTGGTCTTTCTCCTTTTGTTATTGATTTCTAGCTTAATTCTTTTATGTTTGGAGACTATATGTTGTATGATTAAAATAATTTTGAGTTTATTGAGATTTGTTTTGTGACCCAATGTATGGTCTATTCTGGAGAATGATCTATGTGCACTCAAGAAGAATGTGTATTCTGTTTTTCTTGGGTGCAGTGTTCTATATATGTCTGTTAGGTTCTTCGTAACATCAAGTGCTGTACTCCTTTATTGATTTTCTGACTAGATGGTTTGTCCATTGTTGAGAATAGTGTGTTAAAGTTTTCTACTATTAATGTAGAATCATCTACTTCTCCCTTCCAATATGTCTATATTTGCTTCATATATTTTAAGGATATGCTGTTAGGTGCATATACACTTGTAATTATTACATCTTCCTGTTGAATTGCCCCCTTTATCAGTATATAATGACCATCTTTGTCCCTTAAATCTGTTTTTTACTGTAAAGTCTATTTTATCTGATATTAGTATTGCCTTCCTATACCTCTTTTTTGGTTACTACTTGCATGATATATTTTTCTACTTTTCATCCTAAACCTACTTGTATCTTTGACTTTAAGGTGAGTCTCTTGCAACATATAATTGTGTAATGATTTTTTATCCATTCTACCAATCTCTGCCTTTTGACTGGATAGTTTGATCAATTTACATTTCAAGTTACTACTAACAATGCAGGACTTTCCTTGTCCTTTTGCTAGTTAGCCTTGTGTACAAAGTCTTATACTTTTTTTCCCCCTAACTTCTTTTAAAGCCTAGATTTATATTTATTTGTTTTTGTGTTGTATCATATTGAGTCACTTCTCACTGCTATCTGGATATATTTTTCATCTATTTTCCCTGTGGTTACAGTGGAGTTAAAATGTAACATCCTAAATAGATAAGTCGTATTTGGCTTGATACCAAGTTAATTTCAATAGCATACACGTATGCTTTTCCTATACTCCTCTGTCCCTTCCCACCATTTTTTGCACTTGTTACCCCTTATGTATTTGTACATTGGAAGTCCAAAAACCTACATTTGTCATAACTTTTCATGCATTTACATTTTACAAATGCAGAAAGTAGTAAATGGAGTTACATACTGAACAACATACTATGCTGATAGTGGCATTTATAATTATCCAAATGGATACATTTATTTCAGGGCTTAATTTCTTTATGTGCCTTTGAACCACTGTCTAGTGTCCTTTTGTTTTATTCTGAAGAACTCTCTTTAGCATTGCTTGTAGGACTGGCCTAGTGGTGATGCACTCCCTCAGGTTTTGTTTATCTGAGAATGTCTTAATCTCTCTATTGTTGGGAAAGAGTCTCACAGGATATAAAATTCTTGGTTGACAGCTGTTTTTCTTGAGCACTTTAGATATTTCAACCCACTTCCTCTTTGCCTCCTTGGTTTCTGATGAGAAATCAAGACACAGTCTAATTAGCACTCTTGTACGTAAAGTAATGCTTTTCTCTAGCAGCTTTCAGAACTCTCTCCTTGTCCTTTGCATTTGATAGTGTAACCAGTCTATGATAGAGTATATTTTTCTTCATGTCTTTCCTGTTTGGTGTTATCTAAGCTTCTTGGATGTGTATATTCATGCCTTTTGCCATATTTGGGAAGTTCTCTGTCATTATTTATTTGACCATTACTTCTGCCCTTTCCCTCTTTCTTTTTTTCTGGGACTCCCATAATATATATATTGGTGTGCTTGATAGTGTCCCATAGCTGTCTTAGGCTATTTTTACTTTTTTAAAATTTTATTTTAGGAGGTACTGGGGATTGAACCCAGGAACTTGTGCATGGGAAGCAAGTGCTTAACTACTGAGCTACATCTGCTACTTAATGAGACCTGAGGCTTTTCTTTCCTATTTTGTTTGTTTTATTGTCTGTTTTTAGTAGGGATCAAATCCGGGACCTTGTATATGCAAGCAGCATTCAAACACTTGAGCTAAATCCACTTCCATATTTTCACTTTAAATATTTCTTTTTATTTTTGCTCTTCAACCTGACTCATTTCAAATGTCTTGTTCATCAAGTTCACTGACTCTTTCTTCTGCCAGCTACAAAAGCCTTGAAAACCTTCTGGACATTTTTTATTTCAGTTAATATTATCTTCGACTAGAATATTTTGGTTTGGTTACTTTTTGAATTTTCTATCTCTTTGTGTAATTTTCACACTATTCATTAATTGTTTTCCAAATATCCTTTAGTTCTTTATCTCCTTGTGCATTTTTAAGATCATTTTTAAATGGTTTTGTTTGGTATGTCCACATTCTCAGCTTATTCATTGTTATTTTCTGTATTTTTATCTCTTCCTGTGGATGGGCCATTATTTTCTGTTTCTTTGTCTTGCACTCTTTTTTTGCACGCTGTTCCTTTTAATATTTTAACATACTAATGCCGGTGTTTACTCCCTAAATGTCTGTTTTTGGTTTTGTAACAAGGTGGTAAAAAGTCAGAGATTTCTTGAGTACCAGGCCTCTTACCAGGAAGGTCTGCTTGAGGCAAATGCAGTGTGCAGGGTATTCCCTGTCTTCCTATCTTGTTGCAGGCTTTTGCTTATTAGTTGCTTTGAAATTCTCCTATTTATTAGAGTTTGGTTGCTCTTTCTGTTTGTTAGAAGACAGAATTTCCTCTCCCAGATACATAAAGTCATCAAGTCTTTGCCACAGACTGTTTGCCCCTATAGATTTTATACTCCATTTGTTGTTTCATGATGCTTTTGCCTGGAAGGCAAATTCTAGGGAGAAGGCCACTTGGAAGAGGACTTTCCCAGACCAGTCTTTTCCAGCTAAAACAGGGCCAGGGACCCACAAAGGGGTGCAAACCAGCTCCAATGTGCCCTGGGGAGGGGAGCAGGATGGGCACTAAAACCCTCTCCAAAATCTCCCCAAAGCTGAACTTTCCTGACCTGTCCAGCAAAGGCAGCCATTCAGCTAACTGACCCCCACAGCACTGAGGAAGCACTGCATCTTTAAATTTCTACCATCTCTGCCCCTTTGCCAGGAGGTTGAAATAATGGCTGTCACTGCCTTTGTCCAGTGTGGGGTTGAAACAATAGCTATTACTGTGTTTGTCTGTGGCAGGTTGAAACAATAGCTGTTCTTAGAGCCGGGAACCAGAAAACTGAATTCCCTAATCAAAAAGCGTGATCAGTGATCAGCCATGCCCACCCCTGGTCTTGGAGAAGAGGATTTTTACGTCCCTTTATGTCACCAGCAGCTAGCCAGGGGCTGGACTTGTAGTGGCCTGTTGTGAGAGTGGAGTATAGGTGCCAGTAGCCACCATGCAGAGAAAACAATGTATAGTTTTTACCATAATTTATCAGCCTCTCCTTCCTGCTCTTCCCTGGATGCTCTGCAGTATTCTTCTGGCCTCTGGAGTTTCAAGTATTTGTTTTAGAAAGTTCCTTCCTGTTTAATAATTGTTTTCATAGAAGGACTGAATCCAAGCTTTCCCTACTCCACAATCTTCTCTGAAAGTCTCCAGCATGTTACATTTTTGAAAGTTAAATTAACTTTAAAATAATGCTATAATAATTAAATTTAAAATAATGCTATGATGTGCACAGTTGGCACTCAAGAATCATTTAGTTTGAAAGATAAGGGGAAAATAATAATGAAGGGCTGAAAATGTCTTAAATGAGTTTGGCATAAAGGTATCTTTATTTAATGGGTAATGGGAAAGAAAGTCAAATTACTAAATATCTATATGTAAGTAATCACACTCTTTGTAGACTACTGCACAATACTGTATTAGAGTGATTCTTTTAAAAATATTATTACATATCTTATCTGATCATGAATTCTCTCAAAGGAAGAGAAGTGAAGAAGTGACACCAAATACTAAAATATCAGTCTGCAAAAAAAGGAAAAGATTAAAATTATATTAGATTGTCAACCCTCCTTTTTTACCTCATTTATATTTGACTCCTCTCCAGTAATGACCAGCCCTCACAATCCAACAATTCTCTCAATCCATTCTCAAGTTCATGAACAAAAGGGGTAATTTTTTTCATGTAATTATTTTGGAGCTTTGTTTTATTCTGCATGTATTATAATTATTCTTGTTCTTGCCTAATATCAGCATTGTTGCCCTGCCCAACTCCCCACCATATTGAAATTTCTTTCAAAACAGAGGCTATGCTTATAGATTGTAGAAGAGCCAATTTAGTAGTGATTGACACCCCTGCACACAATGGTTTTGCAAAACATGTTAAGAATCAAGAGAAAAAATGATTACTGCTTTTTAATACTATATCTAGATGCTTGTCACCTATTCCTGCAGCTTTGCATTTTGCTATAAATATAAAATTTCTCTATGAGCTGTATCCAACTTAAGAGTTTCTATAAAAACAAATATCACTAAAGATTTTTTTTTAGCTAGGAATGTTATTAGAAATACGTTTCTGGCATTTTTTGCTATATGAAGTGAAGCTGGTGCATATTAGACAGTAATATGAAAATGTTTTCTTAAGAAGTTGCATTGTATAAAGCCTGCTTGTTATGGTGTATTACCTGTCTAGCTTTTCAGAAGACAAATGTACATGTGCACACACACCGCGACACACAAACCCTCATATCTTTCTAAGCTTCTTGAATGATATCATTAATAGCAATACTGTGAAAATCCTATTAAGCTTTTTAAAAATATCCATATAGTTTGCATTATGTATGTTAAATATTCATGTATTTGTGTTGACCAGATTTTCTAAATGTGTTTAAACAGTGTTGTGTCTATCTCGGAAAATTAGCAAGTTATTAATTATCTGATTTGTAGAGAGTGATAATAGATCATTTGGTGTCCTAAAATGGAAAATTCCAGGAATCACATGATTGGGACTATATAATAAACTTAAATTTTTTTTTAACTTCACATATTTCCACAAGGTATTAATGTTGCAATTTGTATTTGTAGTTTTTATTTTGCAAACATAATGTAAAATATTCAACTCTTCAATATACTATACAATAATGGCTCTATGCAAGTAAATAATCCAGACTTTAGGAAATAAATAAACTTTAGACTGTTCTATGATTTTTTTTCTCAGGGTCATAGAGCAAGAATAAAGCATGGAGGGTGGATATTTGCCTACATGGAGTGCCTGTGCCTGGTATCAAACATCTTGGAAAAAAATAAGAACTTCTTGAAGCAGGCCAGGAGGTGGGTAGAAATTTGGTAGAAGAAAAACTTCCCCTCCATCTGGGACCTAAGCCCAGCTTGTTTGGAGTAGTTCTTCCAATCTTTGCTTATGGGAGCAACACAGAGAAATAAACCTAAAACCTGCACTTAAACCTGCGAGAGGTGGTGTGGGCTTATGCAGCAGTTTTTGATTATTATTTTCATTGATGTGTGTGTTCGTGTGCGTTCCTCTTTATCGTCAAATCCTTAGTAATTTCCTGTTAATTCTACATCCTGCTCAAAGTTGCTTTGTGGAAAGTTAGGTCTACACCAATCTTTTAGGTGACAGGAGAGCAATGTACCACTCCCTACACACACACACACACACACATACACACCATTGCTATTGCCGATAATAATCAAAGGCTGCCGGAGAGAGAGCACTAGTCGCTAATGAAGTCCAGCTCTAAGCAACAAGGTGTGATGTGTCGAAAATTCTTTGCTTCAGAGTCAAAACTGCAAAAGCAAGAACAGAAGTCCAGATTAAAATTAGAAGAACTTGTTCTTGTTTGCCTTTGAAAGAATCTTCTGGGAAACTCAGACATAACTTGATAACCCATAATTGGGGGCTAAGTCTCAGGAATTTTGTTGGTGGAAGATTGTGACATAATGGTTAAGGTATTTTTAAAAAAGAGAAAGAGGCCCATATTTTCCAGCAAACATTATGGAACATATAAGAATTATGAGCTTTCTTAGTTTACTATTAATAGCTACAAGTTTTGACATGAATTTAAATGCTGTAAAGTAGATACAAATTGAACTACTTTTTCTATTAAAAGTAGAAGCTGTTATGGATTTAGTAAATATGCAGTATATTCTAATATGCAAGCCTTAGAGTAGGCAAGATAAAATTGCTGTGCTACTACAAGCTTGAACTTACTTTAAAACATTTTTTTAAATATGTTTATTTTTTAAAATGCATTTTTATTTTAAATTTTTTTGTCTTTATTTTTTTAATGTTACATTAAAAAAATATGAGGTCCCCATATACCCCCTACCCCCCTCATCCCACTCCTCCCATAACAACAACCTCTTCCATTATCATGGGTTGTAAATTTACAAAACAATCATGCACATGTGCAGAATTCCCAAACAATACCCCTTTATCAACACACCACACTGTGGTGGAACATTTGTTACAGATTATAAGATAATATCCAATTATTTCTAGGTCCATAGTATACATTTGGCACACATTTTCTATACTTTTCCATTATCAACACAGTACAACTTTGGCATAGATGCAAAAAATATTATAGTATTACTGTTAACTACAGTCCATAAGTCATTCCAGTTGTATTTTTCCCATGCTTCTTCATATTCCCACCACCCTGCAGTAGTGATGTACATTAGATCTAGCCTACAAAGGACACTCTCGCATCTGTACCATCAACCACATTTCTTATCTACCTCTGTGTTTACTGTGCTATTCAGTCCCTAGATTATTCTCTGGCATTTTGGCAATTGGCATTTACATCCTTAGACTACCATTTTCTGCCACATCCCCATTTATAAACCAGCTTTTACTCACTGTAACATGTTACCATCATCTTTGTACATTTCTACATTTTTACAGTAAAGCCAATTAAAACTTCTACATACATTAAACCTCAGTGGTCCATCTCTGTCCTCTTATCTCCTTTAAGAATCCACCATCTACCACCAAGGCTTGAAGATATTTTCCTACATTTTCTTCTAGAAGCTTTATGGTTCTTGCTTTTATATTTCGATTTTTTATTCATTTTGAGTTAACTTTTGTATAAGGTGTGAGATAAGGTTCCTCTTTCCTTCTTTTGGCTGTGGATATCTACTTATTTCAGCACAGACTGCTTATTTCAGAACGGACTGCTCTGCTCAAGCTGGGTGGGTTTGACAGGCTGGTCAAAAATCACTTGACTGTACAAGTGAGGGTCTATTTCTGAACCAGCAATTTGGTTCCATTGGTCTATATGTCTGTCTTTATGCCAGTACCATGCTGTTTTTCACCACTGTAGCTAGGCAATATGATTTCCTCACAGGAAAGGGACTGATTTTTAGGAGTGGGGGATGGGATGAAGAGGTGAGCAGGGGACTAGAGTCTCTCTGAGGAAAGATGAGGGAGGGTTGCCCCAGGCACAGGAGAGGCTTTCCTTCTGCCACCTTTTACCCCAGAGCTGGTGATAAGCTGAGGAGAGACGTGGCTTTTCCCCTTCACCTTTTCATCTTAGAATCACAAATTGCTGGGCTTCAGAGAAAGAAGAAATGAGAGGTCACAGGGCTAAGGAAAGATGGGAAAAGGACCCGAGTGGGAACAAGAGTGACAAGGGCAGAGGCTGTAAACCTTGACAACTCCACAGCTCCATCTGGTCCTGAAGGTAAAACCCCTTTGATTAGTTGCCTCAGATACATTCCTTTTGCATAATGGAGGCAGGTGGGGAAGGGGGAAGAAGTATGGGAGAAGGACTCATATCCGGCTGGAAGAGCCAAGGTGAGGACAAAGAGACCTGGTCAAGAGAGTTAAAGTTGCCGACCTCTCTGCAGATGTCCTAGGAGAAAACTCTGGATACGGACATTTCTGGCTCCTACAAGTCCAAGTCTCCTCCAACCATACACTGGTTTCCTGCTCAGTACCCTCCACATACCTAGAAAATCTCCCCTGATCTGACACCCTTGAAAACAGGAGAATAACCTTCACCCTGTTTTTTTTTAAAAAAAGAGAAAGCCAAGGAGTTCTGGATTTGTTTAATTCCACAAAGTAAGTATCTCTAAAGTGAGGAAACAAAAATCAGACCAAACTGAGACAAAAACAAAACAAAAACAAAAAAACACAGGGTCCTAATCACACCCTTGATATGATCCAGTGCTAGTGTGCAAACCTGGGCACACCTCCAAACCTCCGAGTCTGGAAATGAGAGTCCTCCAACTTTGCTTTTCCTTTTTGAGATGTTTCTAGCTATTCGGGACCCCTTACCCTATGGAATAATTTTGAAAATTATGTTTTCAATTTATTTAAAAAATGCTTGTGGAATTTTTATCAGGATTTCATTAAATCTGTATATCAAATTGAGTAGAATGAATATCTTAATGATATTTAGTCTTCCAATCCTTGAGCATGGAATATTTTTGCAATTATTTAAGACTTTTAAAGATTTCTTTTAACAATAAGTTGTAGTTGTCTGAATACAAGTGCTTTCCATCGTTGGTTAAGTTTATTTCTGAATATTTGGGTTTTATATGTCATATTTCATTTTCACTACTCTTTTGACACTTTTAGTTACTTTTATTCATATAATATTCATTTCTAGGTTCTCTTCCAGGCCTCTCTCTCCTGTCTTTCCTTTTCAGGCTGGAACGCACCCTTCAGAATTTCCTGCAAAGTCAGTCTCTTGATTACAAACTCTCTCAGTTTCTGTTTATCTGTGAATATTCTAAACTCACCCTCATTTTTGAAAGACAATCTTGAGGGATGTAAGATTCTTGGCTGGCAGTTTTTCTCTCACAGTTTCTTAAATATATCATACCACTGTCTTGCTTTCATGGTTTCTGGTGAGAAATCAGCATTTAATCTTATTGGCTATCCCCTATATGTTATGTGTTGCTTTTCTCTTGCTGCTCTCAGAATTCTCAGTTTGTCTTTGGCATTTGACATTCTGATGAGTATGTGTCTTAGAGTTGGTCTATTCTGTTTTTTTTCAGATGGGAGAACTTTGTGCTTCTTGGACATGGATATCTATGTCCTTCAGTAGGGTTGGGAAATTTTCTACCATTATTTCCTCAAATATTCGTTCTGCCCCTTTTCCCTTCTCCGTCTGGGACATCTATGACACATGTTTTCATGTCTCTTGCTATCATTTAGTTCCTTTAGATCTTGTTCAAATTTTTCCATTCTTTTCTTCACCTGTTCTTTTCTATGTACACTTTATGAGGCCATTTCTTCAAGCTCACCAATCCTTTCTTCTGCCTCCTCAAATCAATTATATAATTCCCATTTATTTTAAATTTCATTTATTGTACCATTCATTACCATAAGATATGCTATTTTTCTATTTATGCTTTCAAATTCTTTGTGCTCATCCAATATCTTCTTAATATCCTTAATCTCTTTAGCTATCTCATTGAATTTATGAAGGAGATTTGTTTGAACACCCATGATTAGTTGTCTCAACTCTTTTATGTCATCTTGAGGTTCATCTTCCTCCTTTTACTGGGTCATATCTTCCTGTTTCTTGGTGTGGATTATAATTTTTATTCTGGGTGCAGTTTTTTCTTTAGTTTAGGGCTTTCTGCCTTTCTCCCATGCTAGCTGTGTAATAAGAGCCAAGGATGTAGTTGGTGCTAGAAGCTATGGAGGCTCAAGCTACCCTAATTACCCCAGGGACCCATCAAGCTTCTCCCAACTTTCTGCTTTGCCAGGGGTAGAGACAGAGTCACAACTGTGTAATATAATCCAAGTCATGGAGGCTTAGACTGTAGTTATCCAGAAAGACTCAGAAAGACTGGGTTAGGGATTGAGCTACAGGTATGGGTAGCAGTCTATGCAGTGCATGTGCAAGATGACAGCAGTTGCCCTGTTAGACTTCTGATTATTCACCCTGTTCCTGCCAAATGTACCTGCAGTTACCTGGATAGGTTGGTGCAGGGCCCTCCAGCTTCCTCCCTGCTAGAGTGGGGGCTGAAGCCTAGGATAGGGGTTCAGGCCAATCTGAGTGAAACAAACTGGTCTGTATTGTCACTGTAATTTTCAGTCAACCCATCTTCCCCTCATGCTGGGGGGTGGAGTCAAAATGGCAGCTACCAGCCTCTTTCCAACTTGGGCAAGTTCAAATTTTAGCTCTTCTTAGGGTTATAGTTTAGCCAATCAATTTATTAATCAGTATCTGAAATTGGTGGCTAACCATCTCTTCCTCCCTGTTTTTGGGAAATGAAGCTTCCATCTCTAGGGACAGAATAGCTTCTGGGGCAGCTTGTGCTGTCAAAGTAGGATGATCACTGGCCTTGCAGCATGGCCTGTAGTTTCCTGGAAAGGCTGGCACATGTCCCGCCACCTTCCTCCCTGCCAGAGGTGGGGCTGGAGCTTATGTTAGAGCTGCAATCTGATCTAGATGGAAAAAAGCTGGTCCATACCAGCACTATGATTTTTCAGTCCACCTCACTTCCCCTCATGCCAGGTGCAATGTTAAGATGGCAGCTACTGGCTTCTTTCTGACTTGGACAGGTTCAAACTTTAGCTGCTCTTAGGATTATACTTTAGCCCACTGAATTTACTAATCAGTAGTTGAAGTTGGTGCCCAACCATCTCTTCTTCCCCCATTTTTGTGAAGTGGAGCTTTCAATACCAGTTGTGGAACAGCACCCAAAGGACTTGTATCTCCAGTGGAGGCTGGGAACCAGCCTTTGTGGCATGGAGTGTTCTACTTAGGAATCTTCTCTGTAGATGGGCAATCTCCTCTTTCCACTCTTTCAAGGATGTTGCAGGATGCCCTTGTGGTCTCCTGGAGCCCCCAAACCAGTGCTGTAGTTAGCTCTTGGTGAATACTAATTGCCCTGTAGCAGGAGCTGACTCTAGGAACTCCTTACTCTGCTGCCATCTTGCTAGTTTTCCTTTGACTTACTTTTGAAATTTTAAAACTGAAAATGCCGAGGAGGTAACTTATTAATATTTCATAAGGAAGAAAGTGAAATCATGGTTTTTGAGAATTTAAATAACTAAATTTTAAAATGAAATTTTATTCAAATATATATCACGCATACATGCACATACATAAACAATCAGTTTATAATAAAATTTGTGAAATTGCAAAACAAACATGCATATCATCATACAGGATGCCCATACATCACCCCATCACCAACACCTTGCATTGTTGTGAAATATTTGTTACAAACTATGAAAGCAAATCATCAGAATATTGCTGCTAACTATAGCACATATCTTACATTTACTATATTTTTCCCCAAAGTGAGCCATTTCCCAATTCAAAGATTTACTATGCAAGGGATTTATGTTTATTAGCTCTCCTCAAATGTAGAAGACAATGCAAGAACTCTGAAAATAGATTTATGAAGCA
Source organism: Dasypus novemcinctus (assembly GCF_030445035.2). Lineage (NCBI taxonomy): Eukaryota > Metazoa > Chordata > Mammalia > Cingulata > Dasypodidae > Dasypus > Dasypus novemcinctus. The sequence goes on along the minus strand of NC_080678.1, from coordinate 74,624,112 downwards.
CATATTTCAAAGGAATTCAAATGAACTCATGTCCTGTAGAAAAACACATTTATTTGAAAATAGAGAACAGGTGTTTGAGTAGATGTGCTTTATACTAGGATATGTTTGAATCATTTTAAATCTAATTGAAGTACTTTCTCTAGTTACACACTAGTTTTCAGCATCAAAGCTTTTTTCAAATAGAAGCTAACTCCTTCTATCACATCAAATAAGTGGTAAGAGAAATGGAAGCAAAGAGGTTAACTTGCTTTTCCAATGCTGCAGAGAAGAGTACCAGCAGGCAAGCAGCATTCTAATACATCCTGTGTCATTTTAATTCCCTGTGCTTCCATATGGTGTATTATAAGGTTCAGTAGATGGTAGAAAAATAACTGCCTTTTAAAACTTTCTCAATTGCACTTTTAACTGATATGTCAAATCAGGGTATAATAAAAGATTACTTCCAAATTGCAGTGTTCAAAGAAGGGCTTTCTTTATTTCTTTCCAGCACAGCCCATCAACAAACACAAGGTAAAAAAATATTTACATATATATATATTGCTATGAATTATTAGTGTTTTTGGAAATCACTAATTCTCCATTGAATACCAGTAGAAAGGAAAATATTTTCCTTAAACATTTATTCAGGCAGGAAAAAGCAAGATTTTTATTATCCCAATAGAGAATACTAAACACTTTGTCATATTTGGTACAATTACCAGCATGAACACACAATAAAAGATTGGAATATAAAATAGACCCTGTGGAATATACCAAAATAAATTACCTGCATTCCAAAGGCAATGGCATTATTCAGTACAAAAGCAGGGTAGATGGTTACTTCCAGTTGATATCCTAAATACCATTTGTCCTTAAGACCCTCTTACCATTCTCAGAAATATGCATTTAAATAACACTACATCTAGTGAACAGAAAAATGTACCTAAGGTTAATGGGTCTATCTATAATTTTATAGGGAATGTATAGTTTTGCTAGCTGTGTCTCATTAGCTATTATTTTCATTTTCCTTTAGTTACAGATATTCCAAATTTTACTTGGGCACGTAGTCAGGCAATTAATATAACACACACTACATACACACACATGGTATAAAAACACATACTCATTCAATATTTATTTTTTCCAGTTAAACATTTTTCATTTGGTTTAATATTGCTCTCTATATATTCAAATACCGACATAAAACATTTATTTAGTAAACAATCTCAAATGGATCTCTTTCTCTCTATATATATATACATGCATAGTCGGCCAAAGGGGTGCTCATGAAAAGTACCAGAAATCTCTTGGGTTCTATAAAGGGTATTTATTTGGGGTAGAAGCTTACAGTTACCAGGCCATAAAGTGTAATTTACTTCCTTCACCAAAGTCTGTTGTCATGTGTTGGAGAAAGATGGCTGCCAACATCTGGAAGGGTTCAAACTTCCTTCTTGCTGTGAATGCCCCATGGCCCAAGTTCCTCCTCTCTCAGCTGTAGGCTGGTGTAAGGCTCATTTCTCTCCCTGGGGCTTGTGTTTCTCCAAGCTCAGCTACTCTGTTCTCTCTCCACAAGACCAGCTGAAACTGTCAGGCAAATGACTCATCTCTCTTCCCAGGGCTTCTGCCATGTCTAATGGAGCCTTCTCTCTTTCCTCATGTATCTTTCTCTATATTTCCTTCCCCAGGGCTCCAGCAGCAAAACCACAACTCTCTCCTTTGCCATGTCCCTTGGTGGGCAGGGACTCAATGTCCTGTTGATATGGCCCAATCAAAGTCTTACTCATAATTTAATCAAATAAAAGTGAAATGTCTGAATCTAATACAATCTAATATGCCCAGAAGAACAGACCAGTTTATAAACATAATCAAATATCTATTTTTAGAATTCATAAATATTGTCAAACTGCCACACCATGCAATATTAGCTGTGTGTGATGTCAATCAAATTGGCTAATGTGAAACAATAAAATGTTGATTGTTTAAATATAGCACAATCCTATTCTTGCATGGATCCTTAACTCAAAATAAAAAATAAAATAGGTCACTAAGGGAACTTCATTGCTTCTGAAAGGCATACAATTATTTATTATAATCTAAATATAAATTGTAAAGTGTAAGTATAAAATCCTATGTGAAATATTAGTATATATAAATAGTAGATATAAAATGATTCCTTTATGTTTAAGTAGAGTTTATCTCAAATATGCAAGGATCACTGAGACATATATTAGTAAAATATATGATTTCATAAGCACAGTTAATATACTACTCAGATTCTTGAAGTTTTGGTAAAATCCAATACTTACCTTTTACAATAAGTTTTTTAAAAAATGGAGGTAAAAATTTTATCATGCTTCAATACATTTACCTGAAACTACCATTAAATATTATAATTAAGAATTCAACTCTCGTTATTTCCACTGCAGTTTTTATTCATTTATTTATTCATCAATATCCAATTCATTGATGTTATAAATATTTATTGAAACTAGTATGTGCTATGACCTGCTTTAAGTTCTAAATGTACTTGCTCTCATAGGTTTTGTATTCTAGTGTGGCATGAAATATTAAAGTAAATGCTATGAAGAATATAAAGTCAGTAGTGGTATATAATGGTGTCTGAGTACTTGCATTAGACAAAGGGGTCAATGAATCTCTGTCTTAGGAAGTTCATTTAAGCAAAAACCTGGTTAACGAGAAAATGTTGATGGGTGATTATAGAAGAGATTCAAAGGTATTCTAGGGCAGTTTCAAGTAACATAGCAGAAAATAAATGAATGAATGAATGAATGAATGAATGAATGAATGAATGAAAATGTCCACTGATATTTTAATACTGGGGGTGGGGGGATCGCTCTGTCCAATAAAGCTATTAAATACAGAAAAATGTTAATGTTAGAAGGAAATTAAGTCTGAAAATGTAGAGAAAGTAGAAATAAAATAAGCAAGATCAATTATAATCGTTATTAATAACAGAAAAACAGGCTCGATTCTTATTTTAAGAAAATGTTTAGTCCTCCTCTTCAAATGTAGGTTGACTAGACACTCAAGCAGCAGCTCGAATTGGCTCCCTTATTTTCACAAGAGGACAAAAACCTTTCTATTAACACAGCTAATTTGTAAAGTATAAATTCCTTTTAATTAGCAATAAGTCCCAGGCCAAATATCATGATTTCAAAATGTTTGATGTTTAACTTTTGCTAAAGGTCAGGGTGAAAGAACTGTATACTTGTACAGCAGCTCGCAGTTCATAATTGAACTACTGCTCCATATTCTCACTGTTTCACTGAATCAAGCCAAAAGATCAGAGAACTAGGAACTTTGGACACTTAGCTTTGACCTCACCCCCTGCCCAAACCCCCCCAAAAAACCTGTGACAATTGACCCATACTTTAGCACTATCATTTAGACAAATATTGAAGAATGTTGGAAAAAGGAAATGTAAGAAGCAACAATCAGCACAACCTCTCATTCCATGTACTGAGTGGATGTTGCCGCCAACATCTTTCATTTTGTCAATCTTTGCCTCCATCTAATACCCATGTCAGAAATTTCTCAATTCCTCTGTGAAATCAAGTTTATTATAAGTTAATAGAAAAACTATCATAGTTTCCCCTTTTTTTTTCTGGAATAAAAGAGATCACATTAAAAAATCTTTCATGAAAAAATACAAATAAATATGAAAGTAATGTTTATAGATCCAAGACTACTTTTGAGGGATCTTTAAGTATTGTATAGAATTCAAATATTACTTTGTGAAGTAGGATCTTGAAATATTTTATCAGTGTTATGATGCCATTGAATCTAGGATATTAATGAAACTAAGGGAGGAACTTCTTCCAAGTAGCTCTGAAATGGACAGTTTGAATAACGTTTATACAAAAAAGAAGGAACTGTCTTTTCTTCCACTGCAGATTTTCACAGTTCTCTCCCCCATGATCACAATTGCCATAATGAGGGCAAAAATATAACCATCTGAGTAGGAAAAGTAAGCCTTGGACCAAGAACCTGGCACTTCACCAGGTAATATTTTTGCAGGGCTCTCAGAATTTAGCAACATTTATCACTGTATCAGGATGGCTAATTGCTATTCATATCTAGCATTACTCAATAAAGAGACTACTAAAATTCCATAATTCCTACATATTGAAATATTTTCAGACACTGCCATCATTTAGCAAATCAGAAGGCAGTAGTATTTCTAAATCTTGAAGTACAATGGTGCAGAAATACTGACCAGAATGGTTTTGAGTCCAGATCTCTACTGTTGAAATGATTAGTCCAGTTTAGCTCCATTTATTTGGATTAAAGCCACTCTTAACAAACAAAAATAAACAGATAAGACTAGCAAAAAGAATCCTATTACAGGAGAGAAATGAGAGGACACTAGCCATCTCACACCTAATTTTAGTGGTATGGAACTGACGTAAAATTAGGGAAAGAGAATAATAAAATAGAACTGACAGAACATAAATAGAACCTATTATATATCCGTTTATTTATGATAAAAGAGAAAGCACAAATCAATGAAAAAGGAATTTATATTAAATAAGTGATTTTAAGGTATCTGGTTAACTACTTGGAAAAACAACATATATAGGTAGAGATTTAATTTTTAAAAATCTATATATTATAAATGCATGAAAATGGAATTATTTAGGGTAGGTTAATTTTTACTCAGACAGTAGAGCATATCACAAGGCATAAGATGGATAGATTTTAACGTTAAAATATTTTAAACTTGTATATGTAAAACAGTAGTCAAAATTCACACATGAATATTTTTTGCCATTATAACATACAATTATTTTTGATTAAATGAAGAAGACTTACCTACTGAAAAGTGCAAACACTGAGACTTTTCAGTGAAAAGCAAATAAAGACAACAAACTGCTGATTCCCTTAGGCACGCAAGCAGCAAGCAAACCATATAAAAATGGCTTTCCTCCCTAGTAATAAGATACATTTTAAGACAAACTGAAAAAAATAATTGACATAGAATGGTGAGTAGTATGTGGGCTATCCTTTCTACAAAGCAGTCTGGCAACATGTCTTCATGTATCAAGACATTTAAAATGTTTCTGTGCTTATCCCAGAAATTTTATGACTACTTAACTATTCTGAAAAATAATTATTATTTGGAAACATTGATATGCATGAGAATGCTAAATGTTAGATTCTTTATAACAGCAGAATTGGAAATATCCTAAAATTCCAAACATGGAGGAAAGGCTAGGTATATGTTGATGAATCCATGTAATAAAATTGTATACAGTCATTAAAAATGTTTATTGCTATTAAGGAATGTTATTGTAGTGCTCTAGAAAATGCTTATTAGTTGAATATATTAAGGGAAAAAAGCAGGACTGCAATCATATGCAATATGATTTCAATTGTGTAAATCATTTTAAAGAAAAAACTTTAGAGTAACACACATCACTGAGTCATTATGACTGTTTATACTGCAGATAGAATTTCTTCATTTATATTTATTTTTAATGAATATTGAAAATAATGATTCTAAAAAAATAAATTATATATAGCCTAAAGAGTTTCTATATTTTTTCTGTACATTTTTCTAAGGCAGTAATGTTGAAATTCATAGAATGTCACCTCTGGTAGCTGCTAAAATGTTTTTATACACACACTCATAGATATCAGTAAACTTATTTCATATAAGGCATGCATTTAATGCTCTGATAAGTACCTAGTTATCCTGTATACACTATTACAAAAAAAATATGCGATAGCAATCAGGAAAACCAATTAGTGGCAATTATAACCTATCTTACCTGTCAGCCTAGCATCCATTTGAGAAGAACTGGAGAACTTTGCTTCTTTTTGATTTCTGGAATTGAGGGATCACATTATTATTTGATTTAAAACCTAGCCATTATATGAACATAAATGTAAAATGTAGACTGTACAAATTAAGACTTATAATAGAACTTGATGTTTTCCAAAATATTCAGTTTATGAGATTGTAAAGTGTATGGGTGAAATTACAATTATGGGCACACACAAAGGTTTAGAAAGGTGTCAAATCTAATGAGAACTATAATTTAATATTTTTAGACTTTTTATTTGAATACAATGCATTTTCACTGCATTTATACAGGTTTCCATTGCAGATTCTCTTTAAAGTGAAGCTGTTTTGGAGAGAAAAAAAAAAAGAGATATGTCACTTTTCAATGCAAAGCAACTTTATAATTTTTTTTGGCAACTATTCTTTTAAATGGGAGCAAACACTATTTATATTGAATAGTTATGGGGTTAATTTCTACTCTCTATTTAGTTTCTTTGTTTAGACGTTATCATTCCTGTAAAGCCTTCATCTATGAAGAAATGAGAGAAAAATGAATATTATTGATGTATGCATTTTTAAAAAAGACTAATTTCTTCAAGTTCAAATGTATAATAAATGAACCAGTAAGGTTAATCTAGTAAACCAAACTAAACAGAAATAAGAAGACTGTCTGAGTATCCAGCACTATACTCTTTCAAAGGACCTCAAAATTAACATTTTTTTTTTTTTTCGGTACCAGTGACCAAGTCTCTTGACCATGATTTTCTTTATGTTTCCATTATATTTATTGATGTTTCCCTATTACCTAAAATGTTCTCCCCCACCCCCCAAGTTTTTGGACACTAATCTCTCCTGGATCTTCTTCTGCCTGTCCTATGTCCATCAAATGAAAAACAGGGCTCTTACGCTGAAATAAGGGTTAAGCCAGTAGTTGATTACAGAAGAGTCATAAACAAGGCTGCAAACATCATTAGGAACAGCACAAAGTAGAGGGAGGCCCACAGAGATGACAGGTATGAAAATGACCAGATAGATAATGTTAATAATTTGTTTAAAAATGAAATTTGGAATTTAAAATGTGAAGGAATAAAAGTCCATCAAAATTGATAGGGCACATTGAAAAAAGAATTATTATACAATGAACAGTTAAATACTATGACAGAAACAGTTATAGAAATGAAAAATAGGTCAGATGAAATCAATTAGAAAGTTAAATATAGTTAAAGATAGAGAAAATGTGAGAGTGTAAGAAATGGGAAATAAAGTGAGAAAACTATATAGGTATACTTGGGGAGGGAATGGGGAGAGTAAAAAGAATGGAAAAGAAGCAATATTCAATGAAATGAAAGCTTAAAATTTTCCACAATTTATTAAAGAAGTCAATCCGTGGATGAAATACCAACAAATCTCAAGCATCACACATACATATAATACGAAAACATATATATATATATATACATATTTAAACTGTTTTTAATTAATTTATTGAAGTATATCACTCATATATAAATATACATAAACCATAAGTGTATAATAATAGTTGTGAACTTACAAAACAAACATATATAACATCATACAGAACTCTCATAACTCACCCTACCATCAATAACTTGCATTGTTAAGAATTTTTACCTAATGATTGAAGAGCATTGTCAAAATATTACTAACCAAAGTATTTCCCCAACAAACCCTATTATTATCTTTATATCATTTATATATGGACATACATAAACAATTAAGTGTATAGTAAAAGTTGTGAACTTACAAAACAAACATGCATGACATCATACAGGGTCCAAAACATCAACCCTCCACCAACACCTTGCATTGTCATGAAGAATTTGTTAAAAATAATGAAGGAATATTGTCAAAATCTTACTACTAATCATAGTCCTTATCTTACATTTGGTGTTTTACTTCCAACATACACTGTTATTTATATATATATATATAAATATATATATATATTTAATGACAGAAGTTGTAAACTTACAAACAATCATGCACATGTACAGAATTCCCAAACAACACCCCTCCATCAAGACACCATACCATGCTGGAACATTTGCTACAGATAAAATAACATCATATGATTGCTACCAAGTCCATGGTGCACATTTGGCTCACATTATCCATACTGCCTCAGTATCAACACAGTATGTCTTTCGCATAGAAGCAAGAATATTATATTATTACCACTAACCACAGTCCACTGGTCACTCCAGCTGTATTTTTTCCCATGCTTCTCCACATTCCCAACACCCTGCAGTAGTGATGAACATTTGCTCTAGCTAACAAAGGACACTCTTGCATCTGTACCATCAAGCACAATTCTCATCCATCTCTTGGTTTACTGTGCTATTCAGTTCCTAGATTACTCTCTAGCATACTGTCATTTGGCATTTACATACCTAGACTACCATTTTCAGTCACATTTCCATGTATAAACTAGCTGTTACTCACTATGTGTTACCATCCACTCTACACATTTCCACACTTTAACAGTAAAGCTAATTAAACTTCTACATACATTAAACATCAGTAGTCCATCTCAGTCCACCTCTTATCTCCTTTAAGAATCTACCACCTATCACCACGTCTTGAAGACATTTTCCTACAATTTCTTCTAGAAGCTTTATGGTTCTTGCTTTTATTTTTAGGTTTTTGATTCATTTTGAGTTAATTTTTGGATAAGGTGTGAGATAGGGATCCTCGTTCCTTCTTTTAGCTATGGGTATCCAATTCTTTCAGCACCATTTGTGGAATGGACTGTCCTGCCCGAGCTGTGTGAGTTTGACAGGCTAGTCAAAAATCACTTGATCATACATATGAGAGTCTGTTTCTGAACCATCAACTTGGTTCCATTGTTCTATGTGTCTGTCTTTATGCCAGTAACATGCTATTTTTACCACTATAGCTAGGAAACATGATTTAAAGTCTAGAGATGAGGGTTCACTTTTCTTTTTTATGATGTTTTTGGCTATTCAGGACTCTTTACCCTTCCAAATAAATTTGATATCATGATTTCGTTTTTTTTTTTTTTTAATGCTCGTGGAATATTTATCAGGATTGCATTGAATCTGTATATCGATTTTAGTAGAATTGACATCTCAATGATATTTAGTCTTCCAACCCATAAGCATGGAAAGTTCTTCCAGTTATTTAGGGCTTTTTTGATTTCTTTTGACATTGAGTTGCCATTTTCTGAATACCAGTGCTTTACATCTTTGGTTAAGTTTATTCCAGATTATTTGAGTTTTATCTGTCATATTTTTTTTCACCACTCTTTTGAAACTTTTAGTTACTTTTATTGATATAATCTTCATTTTGAGACTCTCTTCCAGGCCTTTCTCTCCTATCTTTCTTTTCAGGGTCTAGCACACCCTTTAGTGTTTCCTGGAAATCTGGTCTCTTGCTTTGAAATTCTCTCAGTTTCTGTTTATCTGTGAATATTCTAATCTTGCCCTCATTTTTGAAAGACAGTCTTGCTGGATATAGAATTCTTGGCTGGGTTTTTCTCTTGTATCTTAAACATATCAGATCACTGTCTTCTCTCCTCCATGGTTTCTGGTGAGAAATCAGCATTTAATCTTATTGTATATCCCTTAAATATTATGCATTGCTTTTCTCTTGCTGCTCTCAGAATTCTCTCTCTTTTTTTTTTAATTATTTATTTATTTTTTTTTTTAATTACATTAAAAAAAATATGAGGTCCCATTCAACCCCACCACCCCCGCCCCCCACTCCCCCCACAGCAACACTCTCTCCCATCATCTTTGTCTTTGGCATTTGATATTCTGATTAGCATGTATCTCAGAGTTGGCCTATTCAGTTTTTTTTCAGGTGGGAGTACATTGTGCTTCTTGGAAATGGATATCTATGTCCTTCAATAGGTTTGGGATATTTTCTACCCTTATTTCTTCAAATATCTCTTCTGCCCCTTTTCCCTTCTCTTCTCCTTCTGGGACACTCATGACTCATATGTTTGCATGCCTTTTCCTGTCATTTAGTTCCCTGAGATCTTGTTCAAATTTTTTTCTTCTTTTTTTCATCTATTCTTTTGTATGTTCACTTTAAGAGGCCATTTCTTCAAGTTCACCAATCCTTTCTTCTGCCTCCTCAAATCTGCTTTTGTATGATTCCAATGTTTTTTTTAAAATTTCATTTATTGTACCTTTCATTCCCATAAATTTTGTGATTTTTCTATGTATGCTTTCAAATTCTTCTTTGTAGCTCATTCAGTGTCTTCTTAATATCCTTAATCCTTTTACCTATTTCATTGAATTTATGAAGGAGATTTGTTTGAACATCTATGATTAGTTGTCTCAAGTCCTTTATGTCACCTGGAGGCTTATCTTGTGCCTTTAACTGGGCGATATCTTCCTGTTTCTTGGTGTAGATTGTAATTTTTGGTTGGTGTCTTGGCATCTAGCTTACTAGAGTATTTATTCTGGGTGCAGGTTTTCTTTTTAGTTTAGGGCTTCCTGCCCTTTCTCCCTTGCTGATTGAGTAGTACAAGCCAAGGATGTATTTGGTACTGTAAGCTGTGGAGGCTCAGGCTGCCCTCACTCCACCAGGGACCAATAAATCTTCTTCCACTTTCTCTTTTGCCAAGGGTAGGGACAGTCACAGCTATGTGGAATAATACAAGTTGTGCAGGCCTAGATTGTAGCTGTCCAGAGACACTGATGAAGCTTCATGCCCCTTTATCACCTGCCTGGGGCAGGGATGGAGCTGCAGCTGTGGGCAGCAATTTTTGCAGTGTGGGTCCAAGATGATTGCAATTGCCCTGGTAGACTTCTGATTTTCAGTCTGTGCCTGCCAAATTTACAGCATTACCTGCATAGGCTGGTGCAGGGCTCACCAGCCTCTTCCCTGCCAGAGGTGAGGCTGAAGCCTAGGCTAGGGCTGCGGGCCATTCTCGGTGAAATAAACCAGTTCCTACCATCACTGTGATTTTCAGTCCTGGCTTCCCTTCAGGCTGTGGGTGGGATCAAAATGGCGACCATCAGCCTCTTTCCAACTTGGGCTGATTCACACTCCAGCTATTCCCAGGGTTATATCTTAGCCAGGAAAGTCTATCAATCAGTAGCTGAACTTGGCAGCCAACCGTCCCCCTCTCATCTCTTTTTGGGAAAGAGAGCTTCCAATTCCAGCCACAGAATAGCTCCTGGAACTGCTCAGGCTGCCAAAGTATGATAATCACCAGCCTCTGGGGCTTGGCTGGTAATTTCCTGGAAAGGCTGGTGCATGTCTCCACAGCTTCCTCCCTGCTGGAGGTGGCACTGGGGCCTAGGCTAGAGCTGCAATCTGATCTGGATGGAAAGAAGCCAGTCCCCACCTGCACCGGGATTCTCAGTCTACCCTGCTTAACCCTTGTGCTAGGTGTGGAGTTAAGATGGCAGCTCCTGGCCTCTTTCTGGCATGGAGAGGCTCAAACTTTAGTTCTCAGGATTTACTTTAGCCTGCTGAATTTACTCATCAGTTATTAAAAGTGGTGCCCAACTATGTCTTCCTCTCCTATTTTTGGAAGTGGTGCTTTCAATTCTAGCCACGGAATAGTTCCCAAGGTGGCTTGTGCCTCCAGTGGAGGATGGGCACCGGCCTCCAGGACGTGGAATACTCTACTTGCGAGTCTTCTCTGCAGATAAGCAGTCTCTTCCTTCCATTCCTTCAAGGATGTGGCAAGATGCTCTTTTGGTCCCCTGGAGCCCCCAAACAGGTGCTTCAGCTAGCTCCAGAGAGCTCTGGGTTTTACTAACTGCCCTGTAGCAGCAACCGACTCTAGGAGCTCCTTACTCTGCTGCCATCTTGATAGTTCTCCAGAAAACACATTTTTAATGAAACTGTCAAGCAGCACAGAAACATTTTATCAAAGCCAGTTATAGATACCAAACAGATTATAACAAAAAATGAAGTAATTGTGTTAGCTGACTTATCAATAGCAAGGAAATAAGTTAAAGAAGCTTGAATCAAATCTTTTCAATCATATGTGAAATTTTGTGAAAATTTACCATGTTTTAGGCTGTGAAGCAAGTTTCACCAAATTTTTTAAAATCTTAGACCATGTGTTTTCTATACAATGCAATTATGAAACAAATCGACAAGTATGACTAAATACAATCAAAACATATCAAGCACACTACCATGAAGAAATTATGAAAATTAGAAAATATGAAATTTTTAAATAGATTTTAGAAATTTTTTTAAAGATATGTAGATCATACAAAATGTTACCTTAAAAAACATAAGATGATCTCATATAACCCCCTCCCCACCCCCCACTCCTCCCACATCACCAAGATCTTTCATCAGTGTGGCACATTCATTGTATTTGATGAATACATTTTGGAACACTGCTACACAGCATGGATTATAGTTTACAAATGATAATGACAAGACTGCAATTCAAAATTTATTGAATGTAGTTAAAGGAATAAAAAGATGGAATATATATATATATATATATATATATATATGTAAAGACATAATACTATATTAGACAAAAAGATAATGACCTAAGTGTATTGTTTTAGTTTGCCAAAGAGCTGCCAGTATAAAGTACCAAAAATGGGTTGGCTTTTATAATAAGCATTTTATTTATGATTGAAGCTTACAGTTCAAGGTCATGAAATGTCTAAATTATGGTACCATCAGAGTTGCCTTCTCAACAAAGTCAGCTGCTGCCTCATGGATGGCTGCCAATATCTGCATTCCCTCCAGAATCTATAGTCTCCTACATTTCAGCAGTGGGCAACCAGGCATAGGGCTTTTCTCTTCAACTGTGGGCTGTTCCATGGACCCAGTCCCTCAGGGGCCTCTTTCCATGCCTCTGTGTTCTGTTGGTTCCAGATTCTGGAAACTGTCTCAGCCTCTGGGGGATTCGTTGCTTCCCTGCAGGCCTCTCTCATATGGCAGGATTCAGTATGCTGGCTTCTTTTTCTAGTCTCTATCTTTATGTATCTCAATTTATATCTGATCCAGCAAGAGGTCAGAGATGCAACCTGAGTCATACCACACTGATGTAGCCCAATGAAAGGGTCTCATACCCACAGGAATGGTTTAGTTAAAAAACATAATCTTTCTCTTTTGGAGATTCATCAAAGAATTTAGAACTGTCACTTCTACTCTCTGAATCCCAAAAAGGCATGCTCTTTCCATATGCAAAATATATTCATTACATCACAATATTTCAAAAACCTTAAATCATTTCCGTAGCAATGCTAAGCACAAATTCTTATAGAAATCAGTTGTAGGCATATAATTTGTCTTGGAGCAACATTTCCTTCTGGGTGTAGATCTGTGAAACTTAGAAAACAAGTTACAAGCTTCCAATATACAAAGGAGGGACCTACATAGGATAAGCATTTGCATTACCATAGGGAGAAATTGGAAGGAAAACTGATGTCACAGGTTCCAAACAGTTTCAAAACCCTGCAGAGCATACTCCATTATATTTTAGAGTCTGACAGTCATCTCTAGAAGAATGTCTTCTTCTCCTCAGGGCCTCATGGTTACCCACACCTTCCACAGGTTTGCCCAGTGGCTGTACTTCATTTCCACCCTCTTCAAGCATCTGGATGGTGCCCGAGCTCCAGACCTCACTCTCCAAGAACACTGGAGTAAAGGCCATACGCTTACCAATCTCTGGGAGACTATCTCAATCCCTTTAGTATAGTGGGGTGAAAAAAGCATTCTCCCTAATCTCTGATAAAGGCTCAATGCCATCAGAAGAGTCCGATGGTGACCTAACTCTCCCAAACCACGCTGGGACATACTCCACCCTCTCTGTTACCTGGAGCAGTCAAACTCTCCCTGAACAATGGACTGAAAGACCCATGCTCTTCAAAAGTGGGAGCAAACTGACCCTTTACACACACATAAGTGGGAGCTCTCTCTTCGCCCAAGGAGATAAGTCTTAAGTCCAGACCTCAGCTTCCACAGTTTTCCTCTGGAAGACATTTTTTCATTCCATGTTTCCCCTCCCTATCCCTTTTAGTCCAGACTGATAGTGGTTTTATTCATACAAATCTTGCACATAGTTCATTGATTTTTCATGTAGTTCACAAGAGTCCAAGCTATCAGACAGTAAGACTTTCCACAAATCCTTCCTGGAGAGTTGCATTTCCAAACCTGACTCACAAGTCCCAAGATTAGTTAAGTCCTCACATGGAGAACTATCCTCTGGAGGGTTTGTTTTCTGGAAACTTGGAATTCTCAAATCAACAATTTCTGGTTTCTTTGTGCCCAGAAATTCAGTTCTCAGCTTATCTCATTCCCCTCATATTTTGCTATAAGCTGCAAGGAGAAGCCAGTCCATATTTTCCACATTTAACTTGGAAATTTCCTCAGCTAAATGTTCTAACTTATTTTAAAATTCTGCCTTTCATCTAACATCAGGAGACAGTTTTGCCAAGTTGCTGCCACTTTAAAGCAAGGATCACTTTCTTTCCAGCCATCATTTCTGTCTAAGGCCTTATCATAACCATCTTTAGCATCCATATTTTTACCAACATTCTTTTTAAAGCAAACTAGGTCTCTACTATCAAGCATCTCACAATTCTGCAAAAAAAAAAAAAAAAAAACCCTTGCCCATTTATAAAGCTATTCCTACAATTTGGTAATTGCAGCAGAGGCACCCCACTCTCAGTACCAAGCTCTATTAGTCAGGGTTCTCTAGGAAAACAGAAATAACAGGAGATATCTGAAAATAGTATGAGACTTTATAAAATTGTCTCACATGAACATGGGGATGCACGAGTCCAAATTCTGTAGCACAGGCTGCAAGCCAGGGACTCCAATGAAGGTCCTTGGTGGGTACCCCAGAAGATACTGGCTGCCTGAAGCAGTGACAGGAATTCTCTCTCTGACTGCTAAAATCACTTCTCCTTTTAAGATCTTCAACTAATTGGATGAGATGTCACTCATTGCTGTTGGAAATCTCCTTACTTGATAGTAGATGTAATCTGTCAAATATGCAATCAACTTACTGAAAATTAAAGTCCATTAAATACCTTATATTACCATTAGCCCAGTGCTTTCTTGACCAAAGAACTAGGCATTAACCACTACCAGGCCAAGTTGACACAATTACGTATCTTAATTATTCATCTAGAAAAATATGAGCAGAATACTCCTAAGAGAAGAAAATGGAAGAAAAAATAAAGGTAAAAGAAGAAACTATTAAAATATAAAAGTTACAAACATTAGTGCAAGTGAATAAAGACAAAAATAGTTCTTTGAAACTAACAGTAAAACCAAAAATAAAACCAGAATATTGATCCATAATAGAAAAAATATATGAAAAGTAAACTCAGAAGCAAGAGAGTTTAAATATGTAAAACAACAGTATAATATATAATCAGTATAATAAATAAAATACTAAGAAAGTTATTCTTAGACATTGTCCTGGTTTAAGTCCCTTGTGGACTCCAGGAAATTTTGTTCTTAAGCTAATCCATTCTTATGCTTGTGAACCTATTATATATAGGACCTTTTGGTGAGATTCAGTCAAGGGACCTTTTGATTAGAGAGCTGCAGTTAAGCCTCTTGATTTGACTGTGAGAATCAGAGTGAGTCCTAATCCTTTTACTGGAGTTTTTTTCTTTTTCTTTTTTCTTCTTCTTTATTTCCTTTCAAATGTTGCATTCAAAAAATATGAGGTCCCCATATACCTCCCACCCCACCCATACCACCCCTCCCACATCAACAAACTCTTCCATCATTGTGGCACATCCACTGCACCTGGCGAATACCTTCTGGAGAACTGTTGCAACACATGGACAGTGGTCCACATTGTCGTTCACACTCTCCCCCAGTCCACCCAGTGGGACACGACAGGACACACAGCGTCCAGCATCTGTCCCTGCAGCACCACCTAGGACAACTCCAAATCCTGAAAATGCCCCCACACCATATCTCTTCTTCTCTCTCCCAACCATCAGCAGCCACCGTGGCCACCCTCTCCATATCACTACTACAATTTCTTCTCTTACTAATCACAATAGTTCCCCAGCAGAATACCAGTAAGTCCACTCTAATCCATACTCTATTCCTCCATCTTGTGGACCTGGGATGGCTATGTCCAGTCCCCCTCTACATCAAGAGGGGGTTTAGATTCCACATGGATGATGGATGCAATTCTCTTGCTTGCAGCTGTAGGCACTCTTGGCTCCCTGGTGTGGTGGTTGACCCTCTTCACCTCCCTGTCAGCTGGCCAGGGTACGTCCAAGAAACCAGAGGGTAGAAGCTGCAAGTCTCCCAGGGCCTAGCCATCACATGGACAGTTCAGAGATTCAGGTCTCCTGAGTATACACCAATCCAAATGCCAACCATAGGTCTGGTAAAAGTAACAGAAGAGGCATGTGTAGAAAAGTTATATCTGAGTCCAACTCCATCACGCTCAGGAACACAAACTCCAAAGTAGGGCCAACTGACATGGCCCTGAACTCCAGAGCCATCTGCCTTGGCCATAGAAAATGTAGGTCACTGCAGCCCTCGGAAGAACCAGCACCTGGGTTTCCATCTACCTTGGCTGTCTCTGGTACCCTGCTGAGGCATGCATAAGCATCACCCCCTGATGACCTCCCAACTCCTTTTTTTTTTTTCTCATAACTTCACTTCTTTTATTCGTGGTACTGTGCTTTGTCTCTTGAAAATACCTTCTCCCCCAGCCCCAGTCAGTGGGGAGAGGGCAGCAAAAATAGAAGACATCCTCCTATTGCACTTGGACTGATCCCTCGGAAGCCCAGGCCCCTAGACAGGTGTGCCCGGCTGCCGCCAGGCAGGGCTCTTGGCATGTTCTTGGATCCCTGTTGGGGGGGAGGGAGCGATGTGGGCCCAGGGAGGCCACCCTGGTCTCTGCCAACTCCTTTTTGGAGACTCATAGCCATATAAACTCATTTGTCCTTTCCATTTCCCCCTTTTATTGAAGGTCAAAATGCAGTTTTTAACACCGGATATTACATGTAGGCTGAGATATTCTGCTGGTCTGAGTTGAGTCTTATATAAACCAAACACAGAGATAGCAGCCATCTTTACCCTTCCATCTGAGAGTGGACTCCAGTTTTGCCTATAGCTGCAGAAAGACAAAGAAACCCAAATAGACTGAGAAAGAAGCTGGAAGCTGGAATCAGTGGAGCAGCCTGAAGCTGAAGAGACAAGACTTGGGGAAAGATGAGACATAAACCTGATCACTCCTCCTGAGGTCTGGGAGAAAGTTAGCCTGGAGGAAAATGCAAAGTCTGGCTACCATTTTGCCTTGCAACATAGCGGGAGCACAGGATCTGACTTTTAGTGAGACAGCATCTCTAATGATGCTTAGATTTGAACATTTTTTCAGTCTTTGGAACCATATACTTAATATACTTGAAACAAAACACATGTTATTTCCCTCAAATATTTTCTTATTACAATAGTCTCTATCTTATTTGGTGGAACCAACATTTACCCAGTCACTTCATTTAGAAACAACTAAGTAATTCTCAACATTATCTTTCCTTTCACAAACTATAAATAAATTAGTCATGAGTGGTGACAATTTAAGTTTTCAGGTCTCCAACTTTTCCAACTACCAGTGATCCAGTCAATGTTACTTTTCACCAAAACTGTTGTCTCCTTTAATTATTCTCCCCATTACAGAAGGAATTATCATTGAACAATAAAATTTAATCACACTACAATTCCCCTGCTGAAAAAACTTGGGTCATTTCACATTGTTCTTGGAACTAAGTCCAAGATGTATAGTGTGACTCACAGGAATCTGTAGTATCTGATATTCTGCCAGAATTGTTTCCATTTTAAGGTTATTGAATATTTCTCTAAAAAGTCAAATAGTATTTAAGTAATAATTATAATTAATATTGAATATAATCTATGCAAAATACAATTCAGAAGACAATTTTCAATGATCAAATATTAAACATTTGTAACATTGTTGGAAAATATGTAGACTAAAAAAGTTACTTCCTTCAAAGTAGAATATTAATTTGGCTAAAAAATTAGTTCTATATTTGTTATAAGTACACATAATTACACAGACACATATCCATGTCTTTGAATACACCTGATTTGTCTCAGAACATATATGTTTTAAATCCTGTGTAGTGGACTAAACTTATTGAAATCCTATTAGTTATCAATTCCATGGAGATGATCAAATTTGGGAGTGATGGAAAACTGTAGTTATTTTTTTTAGAGTAGATAACTTTAAGAATGTTTCTCTTTGTTTCTTTCAAAATCTCTCTACCCAACCAAATCACTTATAAATGACATACTTAGTAAACAGTAGGTGGTTTTTTATCTGATTCCCAACATTTGTAGGTGAAACATTTGGAATTTTTCCCTTCCTTGGTAAGCATCTTAACTCAAATTGATTATGTGGGAAGTAGATGTGGCTCAACTGATAGAGATCCATCTACCATATGGAGGGTCCAAGGTTCTATCCCCAGGGCCTCCTGACCCATGTGGTAAGCTGGCCCTTGTGCAGTGCTGCCACATGCAAGGAGTGCTGTGCTATGCAGGGGCATCCCTGCTTAGGGGTGTCCCATGCACAAAGAGTGTGCCCCACAAAGAAAGCTGCCCCATGTGAAAAAAGTGCAGCCTGCTCAGGAGTGGTGTGCACACATGAAGAGCTGATGCAGCAAGATGGTACAACAAAGAAGAGACACAGTTTCCCAGTACCATCAGATAATGCAAGCAGGTGCAGAAGAACACACCACGAATGGACACACAGACACAGAGAGCAGACAGAGTGGAAGGGGACAGGGTGGAAGGGGAGAGAAATAAATAAAGTCTTCAAAATATTGATTATTTGGACAGTTGCTCAGATTTGATGTATGAAAAAGATGAAATGACTATAAGAACAGTTCTCCTACAAATTTTCTGGCCCCATAAGTAAAAGGTGTTTTTAGGAAGTATTTTATAAACCTATCAGCAAAGATTCAGGTCCATCCAAGGAGAGAGGTGAGAATGTTTGCTGTGATATGTTATGTGTGCTCTTGGTCTCATGCTTGCCAAAAAATTCTGGCTATGAACTGTTTAGTTTCTCTGCTCACCTATTCAAGAATAACAGAAGTAAACAGCTTATTCTCTTTCTTTTTATTTTTGTTGCATCAGGCTCTGTCAAAATGATGTTCATTACTTAAAACTATCTTAATCTTCACCATTTTTAACTTGTAGGTGATGTAAGTCTGATATATGCATTGTAACATCAACTGTGAAGCTAGAGAATAATTGCTTCTTTAAATACTCGAGCATAGAATCATTATGGTTACTTCATCTCAGTTAATAACAGTATTGACTGCATGCTTAGATCTCGAGATAAATAAGTTAGTTTTCCAAATTTAAACACTGCCTTCAAAATGTTTATTGTATGGAATAATGAATAGCAAATAGCAAAAGGTTGAATTGGTCACTTGTAATAAACAATATTGGCTTTTTCTTCAGCAAGACTACATAACTACTATTCAATGAACATGGAATAACTTCGAGTCATAACCAAAATTTCCTGTGGGCATACTGAATAATCATAACCTTGTGTTGTATGTAAAACGTCACAGAGAAGATATATGCAAATATGGAAAAATTAACAAAAAAGGAGAAACTAGTAAATATGGATCCCTGTAACATTTGGCTTTCAAAATTGTAGGGAAAATAAATTCTCTAAAGGAAAAAAAATCACTCTCAAAGCTACATTTTAAATTACCTACAGACAAATGGAAGATTAGACTGACACAGGGAAGTACTGTGATCTGAGAAATCCTCCTTTGAGATTTCCATTGCTCATATTTTTTTGCCTATAGCAATGACATGGTTTATTTTATTCATAGCACTAATATGTTTGAATAAATAGACTATGTGTTTAAATTTCAGAATAAACAAGACTGGTGTGATGACATCCAAACATAATCTTTAGTCAAACATAAGACAATTAGTGTAAAGCAAAGCATTTGAAAAGTAGATTCATCAAGAACTAGCATCATAGTCACTAAATTTACAAGGAAATTCAATTGTTGGTTCTACTCAAATAATACATCTTGACAGAGTTTAGACTTTGGATGTCAAAATATGCTTCTTTTTAATAAAATCTTATTTCAAAGTTCCTACTTTTAACTGTTTCTTCTAGTAAAATGTCATTTATTAATTAAAAATATTCTCAGCTCTCACCAATTATCTTTGAATGACATTAATTATTTCTCATGTTTCTACATGATTTATCTGACAAATTGCTATATGTATATATTTTTAAATTATTTTCTACTACTTTCCTTTCACAACCAAGCATAAACTTTATTAACCTTCCTAAATTATCAACAAGGAAAGCCAATTAAAGTGAGAATGAATGAATGAGGGAAATAAACCATAAAATGAAGAAAAGTACAAAATTTACGCAACAAAGAAAAAATTTTAAAAAGTAAAATTTTGCATGTGTGTTAATTCAATATTGCAGTGATGTGAGAATAAAGAGTGTATGGTGCTTCATTATATCATAAAGACTTTTATTTGCTTTGGTCATATATAACATATAGTTGACCTGTGCATTCTTTCTAAGAATATGCAATTGAAGCACGGAGCATCACCACTGCTATAGTTTCTAAGAAGCATCTCTGTAACCAATTTTGTGCTGCAGTAGCAAGAAAGATGAAAGGTCTTTCTAAGGCAGTGAAATTGATTCATGCCCCAGAGTTTGATCCTCAGGTTTGCCATTTCTGAAAATGGATTTGATCTCTCTGGAGCACTCCTATACAAGATAAAAATCTCAAGATTTACAAGAGATAGACATATAAAATAGAAGTTCCATTTGTTTGTTACAATGAGAAAAACAATACTGCCAAACAATATCGCAATGCTCAGGGCAGCAAGCCTGATATCTCCCAACAGTCACAACTACTAAGGAAGAAAATGCATAGGGTTGTTTTCAGAGGATGTAATAAGAGATCAGAGCTAAGGGTTGATTATACTTCCCATTAAAATAATTGACCCGTGATATTCAAATATAATCATCTTTCCTTAGGGATAGCTTTTTCTTCGACTTGTGATGCCATTAAAGATGGTGAGTACCCTCTCCTTTGAAAGTGTGGGAGATTAGTCTTCAAAGTCTTGCTTTAAATTCCCATTTATCTAGAGTCCATTTTGACCATATGCTTTTTCTAAAATTGTCTTTTATATATATATGGCATAACAAAATTATACATCCAATTTCTCATTTATTCTGGGCACGCTTTTGGTAAATGAACCTGACATTCTTAGATTTCTTCATTTGCAGATTGATTTTTTTTTTTCTTGTTGGGGAATGAGGAGTAAAACTTTGTTTGGTTTTTGTTTAGTCTTGGTACAGAAACAGAATTTGGAACTAATCTGATTTCAGAACTACAGCCCCAACAATATCCATCAATTCAGAACAAAGAAATATAACCAACTTCAGCTTATTCTTTAAACGGACATAGCAAAAAAATAAAAATAAAAACTTACAAAGGATAACTCCTTCCATATGGCAATTTGTCAAGGTTTGTGATTCTTCTATCTATAGCAACAGATTCTAAAGGAATCACATGGAATTCATTACCTGAAAATAAAATGTGGTAAAATAAATACAAATAAACAAGAGTAATAACAAAAGAAATTCGTTCAGTGTAGAAGGAAACCATATGAGTGGCACAGACTTCCTGCTAGTTCCCATCATTTAATGATTTCTGCTGTTTTTTTAAAGTCACAGCTATATGTGATACAATTTAAACAATAGAATTAAGCTCAGATCTATACTTGATTTTTTAAAAATTTATTATTTTTATGACCATTAGTCAGCAAGACCATAGAAAATATTATAGTCACTATAGACATTTGCCACTTTAGAGGGAAGGAAGTATTCCAGGATACTTCTTTCACCTTGACAGTTTTATCATATTCCCTATAATAGCTAATCTCCTAGTAGTAGAAGCTGCCATTTATTTATACTTTCTGTGTTCTAGGCACTATTTAAGTGCTTTAAGAGTATTTTCTCATACTCTTCATACTCCTCACAGTAATCCACTGAGAAAGGTACTTTCATCATGTCACATCCATTATAAATGATACAAATTGGAACAGTAATTTTTAAAACTGTGCCAAAATTATACAATTAACAAGTAATGATAAAACTTGAACTAGCAATCCAAGAATAGTTTCCTGTTGCCACAACATTAGCCACTTGCCTAATACTGAAGCAAAGTACTTAATTAGCTTAATTCTCAGAGGTTAACTATATTTTGGAGTTCTGTTGAGGAATTTACTGTTGTCTGCAAGGAACTTATTTAAAGGAAAATATCTGTTAAGAATTAATTTAAAAAAAACAAATATATTAATATTGATAACTTTATAAATGTTTTAGTTTTTCGCAGTGACTATCAGTGTGAATTATTCAGAATTGAAGAAAGACACAAACTGAGAGATATAAGAAATTCAGCAATTGGAGCCCAAATATAGCAAAATCAATACCCATTTAAACTGGAAATTTGTAAGAACTAGGAGAAAATATTAAATTCAGCCACAGCAAAACATAAAACATAAAGAAATAAAAAATATGCCAAAATAGACTTTTAAGTAACAACAATGCAAAACTGAATATAGTAGAATAATTTTCAAACATAAAATGTGGGCACAATGAAATTATCTTTCCAAAACTAGTGAAGAGTAAAGATATTTTCAGTCAAAACAAAAGAGAACAGAGAATATTTTAACAGATCTAAAGGAATAAGGAAAATGATCCAAGGGTCAAAGTCTGAGATTCAAGGAATAGTAAACATGTATTAATAAGTCTTTAGGCACATAAAAACTGTTTTTGCATAAAATGATAATATTTGATTTCCATGAATAAGAAATGAAAAGTAGAATGAAATACTGAAAAACCAATGATATGCAAGATAGATTTAATCAGAGATAGAGTTTTAAGTTCTTTCACTTTGGGAGGAGAGTGGTTAAGATAGATGCTTCAAGTTAAACAAACATAAAATTTATGGCCAAGGAATCACTGAAAGAAAACCCATAAATGCATAATTTCCAAAGTGGTATTGGAGAAATGAGTACTATAAAAAAATAATTCCAAAATGACAAAATAGGAGAACACAAATTTAGTAAAAATGAATCTAAAAGAAAGCATTATATAAAATGACAATTATTCCAAATAGATCAACAATAACAGTAAGTTCAAATAGATCAACTATTTGAGAGCCAGTGCTTCCCAAGTAACAATAAAAATATTTCTTCCAATTTATGGTCACAAGAGATGCCTCAAATTTGGGTGTAAAAACTAATAGTAGAAATAGAAAAGAAATGGACACATTTATTACTGCACTTAAAGGATTTCAACATGTGTTTCAAAAAATGATAATGCAGACAAATATTAATAAGAATATAAATGACTTCAAAAATCTAATAAACTTTATTAAATGCATCTTTTTTCCCAAATTAGAGAACATCCCATTTTTAAGTGTATATAAAATATTTATGAGAATTTATTTCATGAGCCATGTCTCTGAACTTCATCTTGCCCTAATTATCAAATGGTCTTTCTATCACTCCCAAATCTCTAAAATTTTGCATTAGGCCATAAATAAATCTCAATACATGAAGTTCCAAAATCCCATCTATTTGCAGTACAACTATTTTGAAAAGCAGGAGAGTGGCAAGCACCAAATTCCAAAAAGTATTTGATAAAGAGGATGGCAGAAGTCCCAAAGGACATTTGAGTTTTGAAACTTATTTGTAATGTTGTATTTCTTGAGCTGAATTCTTTTAGTTTTAGGGTTTTAAAACATATATTTGTTATTTGTACATGTATGCATAAATATATGGAAATGATAGGTTAATTGGTTGATAGATAATTTGAAAGAAGGTAAACAGTACTAGAATTCAGTCAATATTCTGATTATCCATGTTCCAATGAAGCCTGGCTTGTTCAACACAACTGTGAATCTAAGGTTTCATCTTTTTACTTTATTTTCTTCAGTAGTTTCATTGAGAAAGGAGATTATTTTTATATAGTGACACTTTTCTTTTTCATTCCCAATAATTTTTCTTTGCTCTTTACTCAGACTCTTAAGAAGGAATGTGACTGTTGGATGTACTTTACTTTTATTTTTTTATTCTCTTTGGTCTTTTTTTTTTTAATGTTACATTAGAAAAATACGAGGTCCCTATATACTCCCCACCCCCTCATCCCACTGCTTCCATAACAACAACCTCCTCCATCATCATAGGACATTCATTGCACTTCGTGAATACATCTCTGAGCACTGCTGCACCATGTGGTCAGTGATCCACATTATACTTTACACTCTCCCCCAGTCCAACCAGGGGGCCATAGGAGGACATACAATATCCAGTAACTATCCCTGCAGTACCATCCAGGACAACTCCAAGTCCTGAAAATGCCCCCACATCACATCTCTTCTTCCCACACCCTACCCTCAGAAGCTACCATGGCCACTTTCTCCACATCAATGCTACATTTTCTTTGATTATTAACCATAATAGTTCATGAATAGAATATCAGTAAGTCCACTCTAATCCATATTCTGTTCCTCCATCCTGTTGACCCTGGAATGGTTATGTCCATTCCACATCTTTATCAAGAGGGGGCTTAGATTCCACATGGGTGATGGATGCAATCCTCCTGCTTTCAGTTGTAGGCACTCTTGTCTCCCTGGTGTGGTGGTTGAACTTCTTCACCTCCATGTTAGCTGAGTGGGATAAGTCCAATAAACCAGAGCATAGGAGTTGCAAGTCTGTTGAGGCTCAGGGCCTGGCTATCACATGGACAGTCCAGAGATTCAGGTCCCCTGAGTATACAATAAACACCAGCACTAACCACAGGTCCAGTAAAAGTAACAGGAGAAGCTTTTGAACAAAGATCACATCTGAGTCCAACTCCATCACACTTAGGAACACAAACTCCAAAGTGGGGCAAACTGACATGGCACTGAAGTCCATCTGCCATGACCATAGAATCTGTGGGTCTCAGTAGCCCTCAGAAGAACCAATATCTGGGGTTGTATCTACTTTCTCTGTCTCTGGGACTCTGCTGTGGTGTGCATAAGGGTGACCCATCTGATAACCTCTCAGCTCTTTTTTGGAGAATCATAGCCATATAAACTCATTTGTCCTTTCCATTTCCCCCTTTTATTCAAGGTCGGAAAGTGTCTTTAACTCCTGATATTACATGTAGGCTGAGATATTCTGCTGATCTAAGTTGACCCTTTTATTCAAGGTCATTTTCTAGTTACATCATCAGCTGGTACTTGGTAGTGATCCTTCAGCACCAGGGAAGCTCATCACTGGGAGTCATGCCCCATGCTGGGGGGAAGGCAGTGCATTTACCTGCTGAATTTGACTTTGAGACTGGCCACATCTGAGTAACACGGAGGCTCTCAGGAGGGAACTGTTAGGCACACTGTCTAGGCCTTGTTCTTATTTCAGGTGCACAGGCTCACAAGCATAGTCATTAGTGTCAGGGGCTCACTGTTGGACCCCCATTCCTTCCTGGTCCTTGCCGTTGCACCCGGGGGACTGCCGCTGCTCCCCTAGGGACCGCAACAGAGGCCCCTGGCCAGGAACCCAGCAACCATCCCCCAGCTGTTGTTTTTAATTGTTTCCACTATGAATATATCCAAACATTTCCATGCACCCTGGACACATGTCCTATATAACTCCCTGTCAACCATATGTCCCCTGTCAATAACATCCCAAACCAGTATTCCTCCACTGCCATTGTTGAACCACTCTGCGACCCAAAACTTCCTGAAGAGTGAAGCCCAATATAATGCCAAGTTCCCTTAATAGTAAAATGGAATATCGCGATGAGTTTAAAGGTTAGATATAGAATACATATTAATTTGGAGAAATTCTACATCCTATCTTTTTCTTTTCTTTTTTCTAATTATTAAGCTTATTTTCACAAAAGTTTTAGATCACAGTAATTCATATATACAATATACAGTACTCCCACATATCCAATATAAAACCTTTTCCCTTCCACAGCAATAATCTTTTAACATATTCATACCATATTTACTGAAACTGATGTACAGATATTGAGACAATAGCTTTCAAACAAGGTAACATTTGTGTTTACATTGTGGTTTATAATTTAGGCTATACAATTTTCTGAATTTTTAGTTATCCTATGTTTTACATTATGATTTACATTATTAGTCTATTGCCGCCTATATGTTTTTGGTGTAATATTACATGTTTTATATCCATCCTTGCATACTCTTGTGAAACACTTCTATTGCCCTCACAGTTACGTTGATTCCATCTATTTAATATCTATTTCCCCCTCCCCTTATGGCCCACAGTGACAGTCAACCTTCATTTCTTGAAGAGCCATGTTCAGAGACATTTGCAACAGTATTGAGAGCTTGATATGCTCAACTGCCCTAATGCCCTGGGAGCCACCATTTCTCTTGACAGATACAGTTCCCTCTATATGATGGCATCAGTCCTCCCCAGGATGTGGGTATACCTTCTCTCTCATTATATGGGGCTCTACCCAATGATATAACCCACTCGGGAAAATGAGCATTCACATATTCCCTAGGAGTCTGTCCTACATCAGATTATCCCCTTTAAGTATCTTAAACAGGTAACTTTCCTTATTATATTTTGAAAAGGTTTTCTCAGTATTTTACTCTCAACCAACACCTGACAATCTCCTATTTTCATATGTTGCCTCCCCCTCCCCCCAATTTCTTGGGCAAAATTACCCATCTGCCCATCCCTAGTCCCCCTCAAGCCCGCAAAGCCCCACCCAAGGTAACTCTATGCCCCCCTTTTATCCCTTCCTTGTACAAATACTTACCTCCAGCTTATCATAGATTTCACCCATGTAGATGTCAGCTTACATCCTTCCTCTACCCCCTGATTTCCTATAAGCCTATCATCCAGTCTCTAGCTCTCTGAGGCAGCTTGGTTTACTTATTTCATATCATTGAAGTCATGTAGTATTTGTCTTTCAATGCCTGGGTTGCTTCACTCAATGTAAGGTTCTCAAGATTCATCCATGTTATCATGTGGGTTTGTAGTGTATTTGTTCTTAAAGCCAAGTAGTATTCCATTGTATGTATATACCACATTTTATTGATCTACTCATCTGTTGATGGGCATTTGGGTTGATTCCAACTTTTGGTGATAGTGAACAATGCTGCTATGAACATTGGTGTGCATATATTGGTTTGTGTCCTTGTTTTCAGTTCTGGTGGGTATATTCCCAGCAGTGGTATTGCTGGGTCATATGGCAAATCTATGGTTAGTTTTTTGAGAAACTGCCAAACTGTCCTCCAGAATGGTTGGATCCTTCTGTATTCCCACCAGCAGTGGATGAGTGTTCCCATTTCTTCACATCCTCTCCAGCATTTGTATTCTTCTGTTTTTTTCATAGCTGCCAATCTTATGGGAGTAAGATGGTATCTCATTGTAGTTTTGATTTGCATTTCCCTGATAGCTAAAGATTTGGAGAATTTTTTCATGTGCTTTTTAGCCATTCGTATTTCCTCTTTGGAGAAGTGTCTGTTTAAATCTTTTTCCCATTTTTTAAATGGGTTGTTTATCTTTTTATTTTCAAGATATAGGAGTTCTTTATATATGCAAGTTATAAGTCTCTTATCGGATATATGGCTGCCAAATATTTTCTCCCATTGTGTAGGTTCCCTTTTTATTTTCTTGACAAACTCCTTTGAGGTGCAGAAGGCTTTAATTTTGAGCAAGTCCCATTTATCTATTTGTTCTTTCCTGCTCATGCTTTTGGTGTGAAGTTCATGAAGCCATTTCCTATTACAAGGTCTTGTATGTGTTTCCCTACACTACTTTCCAAAGTCTTTATGGTCTTGGCTCTTATATTTAGGTCTTTGATCCATCTTGGTTTGATCTTTGTATAAGGTGTGAGATGGTAATCCTCTTTCATTCTTTTACTTATGGATATCCAGTTCTCCAGGCACCATTTGTTGAATAGGCCATTTTCTCCCAGTTGAGAGGGTTTGGTGGCTTTATTGAATATTATATGGCTATATATATGAGGTTCTATATCAGAACTTTCAATTCAATTCCATTGGTCTGTGTGTCTCTCCTTATGCCAGTACCATGCTCTTTTCACTACTGTAGCTTTGTAGTATGTTTTGAAGTCAGGTAGTGTGATTCTTCCAATTTCATTTTTCTTTTTCAATATGTTTTTGGCTATTTGGGGCCTCTTTCCTTTCCAAATAAATTTCATAGTTAGTTTTTCTAGTTCCTTAAGGAATGCTGTGTTGATTTTTATTGGGATTGCATTGAATGTGTAGATCAGTTTTGTTAGGATAGATATCTTAATAATATTTAGTCTTCCTGTCCATGAACAGGGAATATTCTTCCATTTATTTAGGTCTTCTTTGATTTCCTTGAACAGTCTTGTGTATCTCTCCATGTATAAGTTCTTTACCTCTTTAGTTAAATTTATTTCTAAATATTTGATTTTTTAATTGACTGTCGTAAATGGTATTTATTTCTTGATTTCCTCCTGATCTTATTCTTGGTCAGAATTTTTTTCTTTTAGTACCTTGACTATGTCATACCACTGCCTTCTTGCCACCA
Source organism: Dasypus novemcinctus (assembly GCF_030445035.2). NCBI lineage: Eukaryota > Metazoa > Chordata > Mammalia > Cingulata > Dasypodidae > Dasypus > Dasypus novemcinctus. The sequence continues at coordinate 74,595,728 of NC_080678.1, read as the reverse complement.
TGGTTTCAGATGAGAAATTCACACTTAATCTTCTTGAACCTCCTTTGTATATGATGGTTCTCTTTTCTCTTGCTGCTTTTAGAATTTTCTCTTTGTCTTGAGGATTGGATAATTTGACAAGTATATATCTTGCGGTAGACCTGCTGGGATTTATGCTGTTTGGGCTGTATTGTGCTTTCTGGACATGTACACCCATCTCCTTCAGTAGATTTAGGAAGAGTTTTCAGCCATTATTTCCTCCAACACGACTTATGTCCCCTTTCCCTTCTCCTCTCCTTCTGGGATGCCTATAATGTGGATATTTGTGCATTTTCATTATCCTTCAGGTCCCTAAGTCCCAGCTGGATTTTTTCTATCTATTTATTGATCAGTTCTACTATATGTTTGATTTCATATGTACTGTCTTCCACAACGCTAATTCTCTCCTCTGCCTCTTCTAATCAGCTGTTACTTGCTGAGTGTGTATTTTTGATTTCTTGAATTGCGCTGTTCATCACCATCATGTCTTCTATCTTTTTATTTATGATTGCAATTTTTTCTGAATTCTCTCCATGTGTTTTCTTCATATTCTTAATCTCTTCCTTCATTCATCAAATTGGTCACTAATATATGTTTTGAGAGCTTTAATTACTTGTTTGATGTTCTGCAACTCTTCCTGGTTTTTAGTTTTCTCATTGTGTTGGCCATGTTTTTCTGATTATTGGTTTGGTTTAGTTTTTGTTGTTGTTTGGTCATCATTTTATCTTGATGGGTTTAATCATTGCCTTAGCTTCTTTGTCTAGTCTTAGAGTTTAATTAGTTGTTGTTTTTGATCAAGTGTTATGTCTTCTCTTTGTCACTTTGTTCTTCTTATTCTATTTTCTTGTTCCTGGCTAAGTTCACTTTGAAGGAAAATATTAGGCCACAGAAAGCAAAATGAGTAAGAAAAGAAAATGTATCAAGTAGTATTGATAATAAATGTTAACAGAGGAATGATGTGAGATCTAGGAGAATGAATATTAGATTCATGTAAACTGTGTAGATTTATAGAAGTAAGTAGAGTACCTATAATGAGACAGTGAACTTAATATGGGGAGGAATATAGTATGAATTAAAAGGCCAGTGTTTTCAGGAGAGAGGGAAAGAGAAAAGAAAGACAGTGAATAAAAGAAAATAGAAAGAAGGTATTAGAAATAAAAAGTCAGAGAATTTGGGGGCCAAACAAAAGGAGGTGGATTTTAAGAGAAACAATAGATGATGGAATATAGAAAGAATATAGAGGAAAGGTGATAGTGTAGGTGGCCAAAATCAATACACACAGAAAAGAGGAAATGGAGGATAAGCAAACACAGCAAATGTGAAGCACTCCTTGCAGCACCTATTATATAAAAATAAATAAAATAAAGATGAAGAGAAAGGGAAAAAAAGAGAAAAAAAAGGGGGACAAAAAAGGGGGGAAGCAAGGAAGAAAAAGAGAAAAAACAAAAGGAAAGAAAAAGGGCCTTGGTTGATAAAATGGAAGAAAAAACCATGAGACAATGCTTCAATAGCAACCATGACAAAAACAAACAAACAAACAAAGTTTCAAGCTAGGAAGCCTCTTTGCAGTTAAATAAAATGCTTAGGGATCTAACTGTAACCCTTTTCTCCCTTCTTCACTTCCCTCTTCCAGAGCAGCAGTAAAGCTGCATGAGGGGTCCAGTAGGAGATTCAAGTAGGTCCTTGGTGAACCAACTCAACACAGAAGACAATGACTCTTTATTTCCAGCGTGAGAGCACCTACACCTCACCAGAAACCCCAAATATGCTATTGGAATCTTGGATACCACTTCCTACAGTCCCTCCCCTTTAGGTGTGCTAGGAGAGGTCTAATTGATTTCCTGACTCTACCTTCTCCCAGACCAAGTTTCCTATCCCAGGACACTTAGGTAAATTGGGCTTTCTCAGCAGATTCACCTCTCCTTTCTGCCCAGGCTCTCCCCAAGTCAGCTGGTATACTCTACCAAACCCAAAGAGAAACAAAATGAAACAGAACAAAATGCGGAGGGCTAGGGTAATCATGGACCTCAGACAGACCTCAGGGCACACTGGATTCAGGAATGGGAAGTCTGGGATATTGCAGACTCAAGGTATGTGATTCTGTGGAGCGGAGGTTTAGGGGATATGGACCTGGGAACAACACATCCTGTAAACACAGGGTTTGGGAATGCTGCAGCACAAAAGACATTTTTCAGGGATCCCTGTGGCTGGGCCGCCAGCCCTAGGGGGAAGAGCCCCACCCACAACCTCTGACCTCTGTGTCAGAAACCCAAAATTCTACCCCTTGCAAGAATCTCTTCTGTCACTGTCTTACCAAATCAGTGCCCAGACACCTCCTGCCCTGCAAGCCCCCAAAACAGCCTGCTCTGGCAGGACTCCAACCTTACTCAGCCGCTTCTTTGCAGAAGAGATTATGAGGTGCACTCACTCAGATGCCATTTTGCCCCGCCTCCAGTAATAAATTCTTATGACCAGAAAGACTGTCTGTTACCAATGTGGCCTCTAGGGTGCATCTCTGGATGTACTTTAATTATAGTTTTTGCCCCAACAAAATTGAGGGTGAGAGATAGGATTTAGCTAATTTTTCCAGTACACTTGGGATTAGCAGTGTCTGTGAGTTTATCTGACCATAATCATCAAAAAGGCTTTCAGTCACTCCCAAGTGATCAGCCTTTGACCCAAGAGCTACACTCTAGATGATTTCATCAACGTGTAACATGGCACTCCTCTTCAAAACACAGAACATGATTTTTATCTAAGTCCATTTATAAACCTGTCTGAAAAATGCAAACTTGTTTTACATTCAATACATTCTGAAACTGGAGAGCAACAGCTATATTATTTCCATATATTCCATGTTTATTATATTACTTTAATATATTTTATAAGTATATGTATTTTATATTATCATTAACATCATTTATGATCATTAAATTTTTTGACCAATTTTTAGATAAGAATGTAGTAAGTTAGCTAAGTGACTGGTTTCTTCTCCAAGCTGCCATTGAAACAAGTATGAAAACACAGAAAGTGATGCAAAATTTCTATGACTCAGAAACTAAAAAAAATGGTCAATATTTAGAAGAAACTTTCATTTAACTGAGGTAGGAATTAAATCCTTGACCAAATGGTTTCCAGCTTTCATGTATTCCAGTAGCTAAGAACTTCATTGCACAATACCCTTTAAAACTTCCACATGCTCCAACTCTGAGTCTATATTTCCTCTATATATCTGAATCACAGATTTATATTTTCTTTCTTTTGCAATTTTATCAGCTTATTTCCAGATATTATTTCTTCTCTGTATAAATGCAATAGCCTTCTACTCATTCTCCTCACTTTTTTTAAGTTGAGGTAAAATTCACATAACATAAAATTTACCATTTTAAAGTATACAATTTATTGGCATAACATTTTGCAACCACTAATTCCAGAACTTTTGAATCACCCCAGAAAGAAATTCCAAACCCATTGCACACTTTCTCTAGTTATTGGCAACCACTAATCTAATATATGTCTCTAAATATTTGCTTATTTTGGACATTTCATATAAATGGAATCATATGATATATAGCCTATTATGCCTGACTTCTTTCACCTAGCACACTCTTTTCAAGATTCATAGTGTGTTTTAGTAGCTATCAGTGTGTTGTCTTAATGTTCCAGGTTTCTGTGTACATACAAACAATGGAATTCATTGGCTCACAGTTTTGAAGGTAGAAGTTCAAACTTTAGGTATCAGTAAGGAGATGCTCTCTCCTCAATGTCTGTAATATTCCAGTGCTGGCTTGCTAACAATCCTTGGATTTCCTTGGCTTGCACCTCTGCCTCATGTCACATGGAGACATACTCTCTTTTGTTTTCTAGGTTCTGGTGATTTCTGGCTTCCAGCTCTTCCCTGTGACTTTCTCTTACATGTGGATTTCTTCTCCTTACAAAGGACTCTCCACAACTTTATTAAGACCCACCTTTATTCAGTTGGGCCATACCTTAACTAAAGTAACATCTTCAAGAGGTCTTTTTACAATGTGTTCACATCCACAGGAATGAGGCTCATGACTAAGAATATGTCCAAACTGGAGAACACAATTCAATCCACCACATGCTTCATTCCTTTTTATTGCTAAATAATATAATATTGTAAGTATATACCACAATTTGTTTATCCATTCAACAGTTGATTCATATATGGGTCATTTCCCCTTTTAGGTTATTATGAATAATACTGCTATGAACAGCATTATTTTGTTTGAACACCTGTTTCAATTCTCTTATATATATATATATACACCTATGAGTCAATTTTGATGGGTCAAATGATAATTCCACATTTGGAAGAACAGCCAAACATTTTCACAATGGCAGCACCATTTTACAATTTTACGTTTGTACCAGCAAAGTATGAGGGTTCCAATTTCTCCAAGTCCTTGCCAATATGTATTTACCTTTAAAAAGAAAATTAGTCATCCTAGTGGGTGTGAAATGGTATTTAATTGTGGTTTTGATTTACATTTCCTTACAAATAATGATGTTACCATCTTTCTACTTGCTTGTGGTCATTTGCATATTTTTGGAGGAATGTTTATTCAGGTCCTTTGGTAATTTTTAAATTGGGTTGTTTGTCCTTTTGTTGAGTTATAAGTGTTCCAGGGTTTTGGATATGAGATGCCTAATATATATATTGCATATATATATGTATACATAATTTGAAAAGATTTTCTCTCATTCTGTGGGTAATTTATTTTCTTTTATATCTTTTGCACAAACGTTTTTAAATTTTGAAGTCCCATTTATCTGTTACTCTTTTACTGTTTATGCTTTTAATGTCCTATCTAAGAATCCATTGGTAATTCCAAGCCAAAGACTTATCACTATATTTTCTTTTAAAATCTTTATGCTTTTAGTTCTTATATTAGGACTTTTATCAACTTTCAGTTAGGACTTTTACATGATGTGAGGTAAGAACCCAATGTCATTTTTTTATAATTGGCTATCCAATTGTCTCAGCACCATTTGCTAAAAGAACTATTCTTTCTCCATTGAATGGTCTTGACATCCTTGCCAAAAGTCAACTGACTGTAGACATAAGGATTTGTTGACTCTCAGTTCTATTTCATTAATCTATCTGTGTGTCCTAATGCCGTTATCAAACTGTCTTTATTTCTATAGCTTTGTACTAAATTTTGAAATCAGGAAAGGTAAATCATCCAACTTTGTTGTTCTTTATCAAAATTGTTTTTGCATAGTATTCTCCTGGGGAATATTGACATCTTAATTTAAATCTTCCAATTCTTAAATATGGGATATCTTTCCACTTATTTAAATATTCAAAAATTTTACACAATGTTTTGTAGTTTTAAGTGCGCAAGTCTTTATTTAATTTATTCCTCAGTATTTTATTCCTTTCATTTTTATGTAAATAGAATTGGTTTAAGTTAACTTTTCAGATTATTCCTTGCTAGTATATAGATATACAACTGATTTTTGTATGTTGATCTTGTATCCTGCAACTTTGCTGATTCTTTTATTAGCTCTAATATTTTATTAATGAATTATTTAGGAATTTTTTAATAGAAATATATACCACCTCTGAATAGAGTTTTACTTCTTCCTTTCCAGCTTGGGACACCTTTTTTTCTTGATAAATCTTCTGGCTAGACCGTCCAGAACAACATTGAAAAGAAGTAACAAGAGTGGATATCCTTGTCTTTTTCCTGATTGCAAGGGAAAAGCTTTCTTTCTTTCACTATTAAGTATTATGTTAGCCATGGAGTTTCCCAAAAAAACTTTTTATCAAGCCGAGGAAATTCCCTTCTATCTCTGATTTATTCAGCATATTTATTACAAAAGGATATTGCCAAAAAAAAAAAGTCTGGATCAATTGAGATGCTCATGTGGTATATTTTCTTTATACAACTAGTATGATGTATTACATTGATTGCTATATGTTGATCCACCCTTGGATTTCTGCAATAATCCCACTTGGTCATGATGTATAGTTCTTTAAATATGTTGTTAGATTCAATTTACTATAGTATTTGTTGCAGATTTTTACCTCCATCTTCATAAGGAATATTGGTCTTTAGGTTTCTTTCCTTGTGATAGGTTTGTCCAGCTTTGGTTTCTGGTATTTCTGGCCTCATGGAATGAGATAGGAAGTGTTTCCTCATCCATAATTTGAAAGAGTGTGATAGGGGCTTGATGTTAATTCATTTGGTAGAAATCACCAGAGAAGCCATCTGGTCCTGGGTTTTTGTTTTATGGAATTTTTTTGTTGTTGTTATAACTATTCAGATTTTCAATTCTTCTTCAGAAGTTTTGGTAGTTTGCGTGTTTCTAATAATTAGGGCTTTTCATCTAGGTTGGCTAAATTGTTGGCATATAATTTTTCATAATATCTTCTTATCATCCTTTTTATTTCTGTAAGATCAGTAATAATGCCCCCACTTTCCAACATGATTTATTAATTTGAGTCTTCTCTCTTTTCTTTCTCAGGCTGGCTAAAGTCTTGTCGATTTTTTAAATTAAAAAAAAATTTGTTTTCATTGATACTCTATATTATTTTAAATCTGTGTTTCTTTTTTGTCTGTTCTAATCTTTATTATTTCCTTCCTTCCACTTTTTTTTTTTTTTTTTGCTTTGCTGTTTATAGTTTCATAAGGTAAAAGTTTAGGTTATTGATATGAGATCTTATTTGTTTTTTAATGTGTACAATTAAAGGTATAAATTTATCTGAGTGCTGCCTTTATGGCATCCAAAAAGTTTTTGTATAGTGCATTTTCATTTTAATTTATTTGCAAGTTTCATTATTTCTAAATATCCTGTGTAATTTCTTCTTTGACCAAAAAGTTGTTTAAAAGTATATTGTTTACATTTCCACGTATTTGTGAATTTTTCAGATTTCAATATATTATTATTTCTAGTTTTACTCCTTTGTGATTAGAAAAATTATTTTGTTTGCCTTCCATCTTTTTTAATTTATTGAGACTTATTTTTTGGTCTAACATATGGTCTATCCTGGAGAATGGTCCATGTGCACTTCAGAAGACTATAAGTTTGGCTACATATGTCTGTTGGGTCTAGTTGGTTTACATTATTTTCAGATCTTCAATATTTGTTTATTATTTGTCTAGTTGGCCTATACATTATTATAAGTTAAGTGTTTTAAGTCTCTTACCACAAATGTTGAGCTGATTATTTCCTCCTTCAATTTTGGCAGTTGTGCTTCTTATATTGTGGGGCTCTGTTGTTAAGTTCATTTGCTTAAAATTTTCATATCCTTTTGTTAGATTAATGCTTTTTCCATTATATTATGTCTGTCTGCATCTTTTGGACTAGGGTCAGCCTTAATCCAATATGGCTGAAGTACTTTTAAGCATAGGAAATTGAACACCAGAGAGAAGATATGGGGAGCAGCCAGAAGTTCAAAGTCAACAGAATCCAGAGGAGAAAGAAAATATTGCAATGCCTTGTCATGTGACAGAAAAGCAAAGGAACACAAAGATTGCCAATAGTCAGAAGATACTGACACTGAGAGGAAGCAAGCCTTCTAGCCTTTGAAACCATGAGGCAATAAATTGCTGTTGTTACTCCTCCACATTGTATGTTATTTAATTAGCAGCTAGGAAAAGTAAATAGTTTATATAAGGATCACTATGGCTGCTAAATAGAGAATTAACTACGGGATGGTGAATTAAAGTTAAGAAATCAATTAGGAAGTCACTACAGTGTTTCCAACAATTGATGATACTTCTAAATTTATGGAAGTATAAAAAAGCCCAGAAATCTACAAATTTTTCTTAGAGAGGAATCATGACAGAGATTTATTTTGGAATATTTCTTAAGTGGTATTAATGGTACTGGTGCAAAAAATTGATAGAACAATCAGTGGTATAAGGATTAATAGGGACAATAGTGGAAAAGGATGACAGCCAAGGAATTGAATATTGTGTAAGTAAATATATATATTTTTAAAAAATTACAAATTAATGAGAATAAAAATTTAAAAACTTTGCTGGAAATTTAAAAACTGATTTTGAAAAAAAGTGGTGTTTTCCTCTTCTCTCTGATAGTAACATAAATTTCAGGTATATTAAGCTCTAGTAATTTAAAAAATTTATATAGAGGAAAATAAAAACTATCTATATATGAAATTTTGGAGTGAAAAGAGTTTCCTAAAAGTAAAAGTCATATAGACTTAGGAATTTTTTAAAAACCTTTTTAAGTTAAAAACAAAAATTAAAAGACAGCTGTAGGAGAGACAAAACATGTGGATAAATATGACAATCAGTGTCTCTTTCTGTGTAAAATTATCTTACCAAGCAATAAGACAAATACTAGCATATCTATAGAAAAACATCTAAGGTCATGTAAAAAAGAGAAAATCATTTATCATTAAGCATATAAAAATCCAAAACCATTTTTTATTACATACAGGCAGATTTAAATAGCAATATATGGCCACAGCATGTAAAATTCTCAAAATGCTGTTTCTCTCATAAACAGATGGTTAGGGGGATAGTAAGTTGATAAAGACTCTGAGGAAAGCAATTAGACAGAATTTTTTTCAAATTATGTTCCTATTTTTTACCATGATCAAATTTCTCAAAATCTTCTTTAGGAAATGAAATCAATGTTTTACGAAACATTTACTAAGATATTGGAAAAACTCTTTCGGTTGCCTGAATAAGTTATGGATTATGGTATCACAACAGGATAAAATATTCCAAAATCATTAAAATATATTATTTTCAAAAGGTATTAATGATGCAAAAATTTTCTTGAATATAATATTACATATAAATGAAGGATATAATATGATGGCAACCATTCATTTTAAAATCATGTGTGTACATAAATAAGACAATGTAAACAGGTACTTCATAGTAGTATCATTAAAAGCATTTGCTTGGCAGTTAAATTGCCAGGGTTTGGATCTGAGTTCTGGAACTTACTAGCCCTCTTACCTTGGGCAATTGAGTCTGTGTGATTCTGGCCAGATAAAGATGTGCTTACATTTGTCTCTATATAAAATGAGGACAATGATAATAGCAATAAAATAGAGCCAATAATAGTGTTTTATATTTTGTATAGCATTCATATTTTTTAAAAATTTATTGAAGTATATCACTTATACATAAACATACATAAACAATAAGTATATAGTAATAGTTGTGAACTTACAAAACAAACATATATAACATCATACGGGACTCTTATAACTCACCTTACCACCAATATCTTGCATTATTGTTAAAACTTTTAATTAATGATTAAAGAGCATTGCCAAAATATTACTACTAACCAAAGTATTTTCTCCCAACCCACCCTACTATTAATATTTTTATATGATTTATATATGAACAGGCATAAACAATAAGTGTATAGTAAAAGTTGTGTACTTACAAAGTAAAAATGCATAACATCATACAGGAATCCCATACATCAACCCTCTACCAACACCTTGCATTATTGTGAGACATTTGTTACAAATTATGAAAGAATATTGTCAAAATCTTACTACTAATTAGTGTCTTTATCTTACATTTGGTGTATTTTCCCCCAAACCCACCCTATTATTGTTTTTTAAATATTTTTGTTTTTGACAGAAGTTGTAAACTTATAAAACAATCATGTACATGTGCAGAATTCCCAAACTACACCCCTCCATCAACATTGTGGTGTGTCATTTGCTACAGATAAAATAATATCATCTGATTGTTACCATGTCCATAGTATACATTTGGTTCACATTTTCTATACTGCCTCAGTATCAACACAGTACATCTTTTGCATGGATGCAAGAATGCTATATTATTACTACTAATCACAGTCCTTAGGTCACTCAGCTGTATTTTTCCCATGCTTCTCCACATTCCCAACACTATGCAGTAGTGATATACATTTGCTCTAGCTCACAAAGGACACTCTTACATCTGTACCATCAACCACAATTCTCATCCACCTCTTGGTTTACTGTGCAATCCGGTTCCTAGATTATACTCTAGCATTCTGTCAGTTGGCGTTTACATACCTAGACTACCATTTTCAGTCACATCCCCATTTATAAACTAGCTGTTACTCACTGTGTGTTACCATGCATTCTATAAATTTCCACACTTTTAGAGTAAAGCTAATTAAACTTCTACATACATTAAATATCAGTAGTCCACTCAGTCCTCATCTTATCACCTTTAAGAATCTACCACCTACCATCAGGTCTTGAAGATATTTTCCAATAATTTCTTCTAGAAGTTTTATGGTTCTTGCTTTTATTTTTAGTTTTTTATCCATTTTAAGTTAGTTTTTGGATAAGGTGTAAGATAGGGGTCCTCTTTCCTTCTTTCAGCTATGGATATCCAATTCTTTCAGCATCATTTGTTGAATGGATTATTTTCCTTGAGCAGTGTGAGTTTGACAGGCTAGTCAAAAATCACTTGACCATACCTGTGAGGGTCTATTTCTGAATCATGAATTTGGTTCCATTAGTCTATTGTGTCTGTCTTTAAGCCAGTATCATGTTGTTTTTACCGTTATAGGTAGGTATTAAGATTTAAAGTCTGGAGATGAGTGTTCACTTTTCCTTTTTATGATGGTTCTGGCTATTCAGGACTCCTTACCCTTCCAAATATATTTAACGATCGTGTTTTCATTTTTTTCTTTAATGCTGGTGGAATTTTTATTGGAATTGCATTAAATTTGTATATCAATTTGAGTAGAATTGACATCTTAATGATATAAATCTTCCAATCCATGATCGTGGAATGTTCTTCCAGTAATTTAGGCCTTGTTTGATTTGTTTTAGCATTGAGGTGTTGTTTTCTGAATACCTGTGCTTTGCATCATTAGTTAAGTTTATTTCTAACTGAATTTTATCTGTCATATTTTATTTTCACCACTCTTTTGTTGCTTTTGGTTCTTTTATTAATATAATCTTCATTTCTAGACTATCTTCCAGGTCTCTCTCTCCTGTCTTCTTTTCAGGTTCTTGAAATTCTTTAGTACTTCCTGAAAATCTGGTCTCTCGGTTAGAAATTCTCAGTTTCTGTTTATATGTGAATATTCTAATCTCGTCCTCATTTTTGACACATGATCTTGATGGATATAAGATTCTTAGCTGGAAGTTTTTCTCTTGTAGTATCTTAAATATATCAGACCACTGTCTTCTTGCCTCCATGGTTTCTGGTGAGCAATCAGCACTTAATCTTACTGGATATCTCTTATAGGTTATGCATTGCTTTTCTCTTGCTGTTTTCAGAATTCTCTCTTTGTCTCTGGCATTTGAAATTCTGATTAGTATGTGTCTCAGATTAGGTCTATTTGGATTTTTTGGATGGGAGTACATTGTGCTTCTTTGACATGGATATCTATATCCTTCAATAGGGTTAGGAAATTTTCTACCATTATTTGTTCAAATATTCCTTCTGCCTCTTTCCCTTCTCTTCTCTTTCTGGGACACTGATGACATGTATGATTGCATGTCTTTTACTGTCATTTATTTCCTTGAGACCTTTATCAATTTTTTCCATTCTTTTCTTCATCTGTTCTTTTGTATGTGCACTTTATAAGGCCATTTCTTCAAGCTCAGCAATCCTTTCTTCTGCCTCCTCAAATCCACTATTATATGATTCCAATACTTTTCAATTTCATTTATTGCACCATTCATTCCCATAATATCTGCTATTTTTCTATGTATGCTTTCAAATTCGTCTTGTGCTTATCCAGTGTCTTCTTAGTATCCTTAATCTCTTTAGCCATCTAATTGAATGATGAAGGAGATTTGTTTGAACATCTATGATTAGTTGTCTCAACTCCTTTATGTCCTCTGGAGTCTTATCTTGTTCCTTTAACTGGGCCATAGCTTCCTGTTTCTTTGTGTGGATTGTAATTTTTTGTTGGTGTCTTGGCACCTGGCTTAGTGGAGTATTTATTCTGGATGCAGTTTTTCTCTTTAGTTTAGGGCTTCCTGCACTTTCTCCCTTGCTGGTTGTGCAGGAGGAGCCAAGGATGTAGTTGGTGTATAAGCTATGGATGATCAGGCTGCTCTAATTGTCCTAGGGACCAGTGAAGTTTTCTCTTTTGCAAGAGTTAGAGACAGAGTTACAGCTTTGTGGGATAATCCAAGTTGTGTGGACCTAGCCTGTAGTTGCCCAGAGAGACTGGTGAAACTTCAAGCCCCTTTCTCCCTTGCCTGGGGTGGGGATGGAGCTGTATGTGTGGGCAGCAATCTATGCAGTGTGGGTCCAAGATGACAACAGTTGCCCCTGTAGCCTCCTGATTATTCAGCCTGTACCAGCCAAAGATACCTGCAGTTACTTGGAAAGGCTGGTGCAGGGCCTGCCAGCCTCCTGCCTCCCAGAGGTGGGGCCTAAGCCTCAGCTAGGGCTGCAGGCTAACCTGGGTGAAAGAAACTGGTTCCTACACCATCACTGTGATTTTTTGGTCAAACCAGTTTCCCTGTTGCTGGGGGCAGAATCAAAATGGTGGCCACTGGCCTCTTTCTGACTTGGACAGATTCATGCCCTGGCTGTTCCTAAAGTTATACCTCACCCAGCCAAGTTTACTAATCAGTAGTTGAAATTGGTGGCCAAATATCTCCTCCTCCTCTGTTTTTAGGAAATGGAGTTTCCAGTTCCAGTCACAGAATAGCTCCTGGGGTGGCTTGCACTGCGAAAGTAAGATAGTCATTGGCCTTCATGACTTGGCTGGCAATTTCCTGGAGAGGCTGGCACAGGTCTCCCCAGCTTCTTCCCTGCTGGAGGTGGCACTGGGGCCTAGGCTAGAGCTGCAATCTGACCTGGATGGAAAGAAGCCAGTCCCTACCAGCACTGTGATATTCAGTCCATCCCGCTTCCCCTCGTGCCAGACATGGGATTAAGATGGTGGCTATAGGCCTCTTTCTGACTTGGACAGGTTAAAACTTTAGCTTTTCTTAGGATTATGCTATAGCCTGCCGAATTTACTCATCAGTACTGAAGGTGGTGCACAACCGTCTCTTCCGTCCCCATTTTTGGGAAGTAGAGTTCTCAATTCCAGCCATGGAACAGCTCCCAAGTTTGCTTGTGCCTCCAGTGGAGTATGGGCACTGACCTCCATGGTGTGGAGCAATCTACTTATGAATCTTCTCTGCAGATGGGCAGCCTCCTCCTTCCATTCCTTTAAGGATGTTGCAGCATGCTTTTCTGGTCTCTGGAGCTCCCAAACAGGTGCTTCAGCTAGCTCCAGATAGCTCTGGGTGTTTACTAACTTCCTTATAGCAGGAGCTGACTGTAGGAGCTCCTTACTCTGCCACCATCTTGCTGGTTATCCCATCATTCATATTTTGTATATAACCAACATCCATGTTCCAACAACCATACAATTCTTCCACAATTTCAACCTTTTTTTATATTACAAAAAGTTTGCCATGAACATTTTTTATGTTTTCCATGTACATTTATAAGAACATCTCTATGTATCTACCTAAGAGTGGAATTGCTGGATGGAAGGAAAGGCACATGTTCTTTCACTGACCTCAACTTCTCTTTTGAACATAGAACCTTGAAATCTATATCAACTATGGAATAGTCATTCCAGAGAACCACCACTTGACTGTCTAGAACTCAATAACCAATCCCCCTTTGACCTTTTCCTCCCATGCCACCCCACCTCCAAAAAAAGCACACACATTCAGACACAACTGAAAGGTAAGTTACCAAACAATATTTGGTTAGTCAAGAATATTCATAACAGAGATATGTTTGCAGGGCGAGATTTCTCTATATTTGCAAGTACTTCAAACCAAAGCAGACCACCCAAAAACATGGCCTAATATAAATGTCTGCAAAATTTTCAAATGCTTAGGCAAGCCCCATTTAAGAAAAAAAAAGTATTCTGGAAGCATCCATGCGTTATGTTCTAACTATGTCTTTGGAGAACCAAGTGTCTTTTTCTTTCTGGCACATTTCTCATTTTTCATTACTGATGTGGCCTCTTTGCATAGGTTCCCCCCATCCTACCACATCTGTATTTTTGACAGGAAGTAAAAGAAAAGATCTCTCAAACAGAAAATCTTTTTAAGGAAGCCCTTTTCTTTGTTAAAACATAACCTCACCGATTCATTATCAACACAACTGATGATATATTCGCCATTATCTTCTAAAAGCCAATCAACTGTCAATAGTTAAACTACCATCAGCATTTCCTTGGGTGCATTATGATAAAGATTGAGTGGGTTGTGCCTTAATTCCAGTGCTGTTTTAATGATACTGGGAGAAGTGCTCAGGGTTTTAAATTACTGCAGCAATGCAGCTGGAAAAATTACAGCAATTTTACCATGGCGCAAAGTAAACAAATCATTTTCATGCTCTGTTTTCAGTTTTCATATCATAAAAAATAAAATAGGACAGCAATCTTTTTTTCTGGTATATTAGAATATTAATTATTCTCTGTATACAAATAAGGGATAAGGAAAAAAAGTGAGCCAGGAATTACTAACTGGATTTTTGAACACAGATAATTTGCAGGAAAGAAACAATGTGTCAACTCAGAGCCTAATTTTTTATTGTGATTCCTTTTGTTGGAAAATGTGCACCAATATAATTTCTCTGGTTCTCTGGATCAATAACATTACCTATTCTTTGGGCCAGGGAAAAAATATCTTTATGAAACTTCTGCAAAATTACTTTCTTTGGACATGTGTTCATTGAAGAAAAAAAAAAAATCACATGAAGGCAAATTCATTCCCAACTAAAAATAACTATGCTATGTTGGTTTAGCTGAATTATAGCCAGGAATAAGTTTTCACAGGAAAGCAGATGAAGGGAACAATAGACGTCATTCCAGAATCTAAAAAAGAGATAAAAGGACATTCTTATTTTAAACTGTAAGAATGTTTACATGATTTTATGAATCTTTTTTCAAAGAGATACTACTGAAGTATTCTAGCTTTGGTTTGAACATTCAGGAGGACAAGTGAAGTTTTTTTCTGATTTACCAGAGGGACTTGGTGCATGACTTGCAAGTGGATTAACGTATCAAGAGATACAACCTGGGTGAGGTGGGAAAGATACATTATCATTGTCCTTGCTAAGTAAGATGAATAAAATATTATATACTCTTTATGCATCAGTTAGGAATAAACCATGCTAGGTGTAGCAGAAGTCATAATCAATGAACTCATATAAATGAATATTATTTTTCTTATGTAATGAGAACTGAAAGATAATTGATCTGGGACTGATATAGGAGTTAGAGAGCATGATCAGTGACATGTTACTGTCAAAATTTCTGCCTAGTCATCTTTGGTATGTTGCTTATATCCTCTATCTTCTTACCTCATAGTAACATAATAGCTGCTTTATAAGCAGCATGTCATCTGTATTTGAGGCAGGAATAAGTGAATGCCACGGCACCTAAACCTTTTTATTTCATAAAGAACTTTCCAGGAGACCATCCCAGCGACTTCCATTTCATCCCATCTTTCAAAAGAATATGTTATATTAGACATAAAATATGTTTCCATCTTTTGAAAGAAATTCTGTTACAGTTATTAAGCAAGAGGTACTGAAGGATGTCAGATAAGTCAATGCTAATAAAAAATTGAAAGAAGAAATCAAACATTTCTAAATATTGGTAAATTTGAAGGTGTGGTACACAAAACTGAAATGGAAAAAATAAGATAATTGGGCTAAGGGACTTGGATTCTGAATAAAAATTAGATAAAGTTATTGGCAAATATGCAAATGAAATAAAGCATAGTTAGAAATCAAAACTGAGACTGAAAGAACCCAAAGCATTTTATAGTTTTCTTCAATTCTGATTCAAGATACCATAAGCTCACTTTGCATTCTCTGCCCAATCCCTGGAATCATCCATTTTTCCATAGAGCCTTATATCTTTTATTGGAAAATAGTACTCAGAGGGTTTATGGATATTTCTTGATAATTTTTGTTTAAGATAAAATATACTATAAATTCATGCTCACATTTCCAAATTAAATTTAGGATCATAGGGCTTTGCCATCAACTTTTGATTTTTCTTGTACAAATTTTCTATTTTTCATTTATTTTGTCCCTAAAATATTTCTCACTAGGGATACACGGTGACATCAAAATATTTTAAACATAAGATAATTTTTTTCTGAGGCTATGGCAAGAACTTGTTATAAAGGAAAATTAATTTTTTCCTTTTGCTTTTAATTGTTAAATATTAATATTATTTAATTTGTATATACTTACATATCACAATATTATATCTGTATTTACTTTAGAATCATGTAAATATTCTAATTTTATGTATTCACATTTTTATTTATAGTTTGTGAAGTCAAATTGACAAAATGATATGTATGCAGAAAAGTATAGCCTCTCTTTCAGACCCCTACACATTATTTTCTCTTTCCCCATGTAAACAATCTCTTCTTGAAAATTGATTTCTTATTAATATTTTAGTATGAACAGCAATAACAACACATGGTGCACTATTTGTCTATTTTTCTTTGTTTAAATTTATAATACATCCTCCATAGCATTTGGGTAGCGCTAAATTCAAATGTTTCTTTAGAGGTTTTAAGCCATTTTTAGACTTTTGTCATCACAGAAAAACTGCAGCAAAGAGCCTTGTACAAAAGCCTCTCCATATTTTTGTGAGTGTATCTATAGGGCAGATTCTTACATGTGAGATTGCTGTGTCAAATCATAAATGTATAGATGATTTTGCTAGATATTTCCAAATTTGCTTCCATGGGATTGTGGCATTTTGCATTCCTCATATAATGTTTAGAGGGTCTATTTCCCATAGCAACAAAGGACACCTTGCCAAACTTGGGGATTTTCACCAGTGTTATTGGTTAAATGTTGCATCTCTATGTAACCTCATTTAAATTTATTTTCTTTGTAAAGAAAGTTGGGCATCTTTCATATTTTCCAGGTCCACTGACACTTTATCTGTGAATACTGTGATCACTACCTCTGTTCAATTTTTCATCATTTCCATATGATTTGGATATAGTTGGATGGATGGATATTGGCATATCAGTGATATCATTTGCAAATGGTATCTCTAGTTTTTCTTTTTACTTTGCTCATGATGTTTTCTTCCATGCAGTTTTTAAAAAACATTGTTAATTAAGAATGACCAATTCTTTTTTTTTTTTTTGCATCTGGATAATACGATACAGTTTAAAAAATTTTCCCTATACCAAAGTTTACAGAATTTAATCCATTTTTTTCTGTACCATGTATATGCTTCCATTTTTTTAACAAATCAATTTTATTGATACATATTAATAAAGCATACAATTCATCCAAAGTGTAAAATCAATGGTATTTGGTATAATCACATAGCTGTGCATTCATTACTTCAATCATTTTTAGAGCATTTTAATTATTTCAATAATAATACTAAACAAAAAACAGACAAAAAATGTTTATCACCTCTCAATTTTTCTATTCTTTCCCTGCTGTATATAGCTGCTATTTTGACTATTCTTGCACATTTATTTATTTTTAAGCAGTTTTATTGAGATTTATTCACATACCATATGATCTATATAAAGTATATAATCAATGGCTTTTAATATAATCATAATGTTGTGCATTCATCAGCACAAAAAAATTTAGAACAATTTCATTATTCAAGAAAAATCCCTCCATGCCCCTTAGCAGTCACCTCACATTCCCTCTATCCTTCCTCAACCCTAAATAACCACTAATATAATTTCATATTTATAGATTGATTTTTTACATTTTATTTACTTATTCTACTTTTATTATTTGTCTTTTTTAAATGTTACATTAAAAAAATATGAGGTCCCCATATACCCCCACCACCCTCACCCCACTCCTCCCATAACAACAACCTCCTCCATCATCATGGGATATTCATTGCACTTGGTGAATACATCTCTGAGCACTGCTGCACCACAGGGTCAGTGGTTTACATCATAGTTTACACTCTTCTCCAGTCCACCCAGTGGGCCATGGGAGGACATACAATGTCCAGTAACTGTTCCTGCAGTAACACCCAGGACAATTCCAAGTCCTGAAGATGCCCCCACATCACATCTCTTCTTCCCATTCCCTACCTTCAGCAGCTACCATGGCCATTTTCTCCACATCAATGCTACATTTACTTCCATTACTAATCACAATAGTTCCAGAATAGAATATCAGTAAGTCCACTCTAATCCATACTCTATTCTTCCATCCTGTGGACCCAGGGATGGTTATGTCCACTCCACCTCTGTATCAAAAGGGTACATAGATTCCACTTGGATGCTGGATGCAATTCTCCAGCTTGCAGTTGTAGGCACCCTTGGCTCCCTGGTGTGGTGGTTGACCTTCACCTCCCTGTTAGCTGGCTGGGGTAAGTCCAATAAACCAGAGGGTAGGAGTTCCAACTCTGTTGATGCTCAGGGTCTTGCTCTCACATGGACAATCCAGAGATTCAGGTCCCCTGGATATACACTAAACCCCAGCACCAACCACAGGTCCAGTAAAAGTAACAGGAGAGGCTTGTGAACAAAGATCACATCTGAGTCCAACTCCATCATACTCAGGAACACAAACTTCAAAGTAGGGCCAAATGACATGGTACTGAACTCCATCTGCCATGATCATAGAACCTGTGGGTCTCTGTAGCCCTCAGGAGAACCAGTACCTGGGGTTGTATCTACTTTAGCTGTCTTTGGGACTCTCCTGAGGTTTGCGTAAAGGCAACCCCCCTGATGACCTCCTGGCTCTTTTCTTGAGACTCATAGCCATATAAACTCATTTGTCCTTTCCATTTCCCCCTTTTATTCAAGGTCAAAATACATTTTTAACTCCTGATATTACATTTACACTGAGATATTCTGCTGGTCTAAGTTGACCCTTTTATTCAAGGTCATTTTTTAGTTACATCATCAGCTGGTACTTGGTAGTAATCCCTCAGTGCTAGGGAGGCTCATACCTGGGAGTCATGTCCCATGCTGGGGAGAAGGCAATGCATTTACATGTGAGTTTGGCTTCGAAACTGGCCACATTTGAGCAACATGAGGCCCTCAGGTAAATCTTAGGCACCTTTCAGCTCTAGGCTAGTTCTTATTTCAGGTGCACAGGCTCACAAGCATAGTCATTAGTACCAAGGGCTCATTGTTAGACCATCCTTCTTTATT
Source organism: Dasypus novemcinctus (assembly GCF_030445035.2). NCBI lineage: Eukaryota > Metazoa > Chordata > Mammalia > Cingulata > Dasypodidae > Dasypus > Dasypus novemcinctus. The sequence continues at coordinate 74,576,575 of NC_080678.1, read as the reverse complement.
GGTCTTAGCCACTGCACTTGGGGGATTGTTGCTGCATTAGGTAATGTGATAGAGCTCCCCTGGCTAGGAACTCAGCACTCCCTCAGTTGTCATTTTTTAACTGTAACCACTATGAAAAAATCCAAACATTTTTATGTATCCTATATATATGTCCTGGATAACTCCCTCCCAACCTATCAATAACACCCCACACCAGTATTCCTCCCCTGCCATTGTTGAACCTCTCTGTGGTCCAAAACTTTTTGAAAAGGAAGCTTAATATATTGCCAAGTTCCATTAATAGTAAAGGCAATATTGTGATGGGTTTAAAGGTTAGATATAGAATACGTACTAATTTTTAAAATATAAAGTAAAAATAAATTGGGGTATCAAAAAATTAAAAATTTAAAAAGCTTTGTTTTTGATGTTTCGCCTTCCATCACTGCAATAAGTGTTGCTGCCCTGTACGCACATTGACAGGGCAACTTCTTCCATCTCTTCCTCAGTGTCTACATCCTTTCTTTTTCTTTTTCTTTTCCTAATTATTAAGCTTGTCTTCACAAAAGTTTTATATCACAATAATTCATATATACAATATATGGTACTCCCACATGTATTTATTCCACTTTTAATCAACCTTGTTGGCCATGCTTCATATGCAATAAAACGCACATAATTTTTCCATATAATAAACTTTACTTCTAAAGAGGTTTTAGATCACAGAAAGTTACATCAAAAGTATAAGGGATTCCCAAACACTTTCCCCAACCCCCACTTACAACTTCCCCTGTTAATAACATCTAACAACAATATGGTGCATTTGTTACAATTGATGAATAAATATTGAAGCATTGCTACTGTAAGAAATGGAAATTAGTTTAGTTTTCACATAAAGGAAGAAAATATTAATTAATGTAACTTGGCAGCTTACTGTCTCAATCTCCCACTCTCGGGTTAAGAAGGACCAAAAGAAACCAGCTTAAGTCAGTCCTATAGCCAGTAAAAAGGATGCACGAGAAAGAGCTAAGTCAATACCAATTCAGCACTAAATTCCATTCCTTATTTGGCAAAAGGAGCATGTGAAAGCTAAAATGGTTGGAATGTGATGAGGGAAGCAGTTAATCAAAAACTGGAAAACTTGCATGGGAATGTTAGACTTCTTGGATAGGCTGTAACTTCTGAAGTATCCAATCTATGGAGAAATAGAGGAATGGCTTTCGTGCTAGGCTTAGGGGTATAAATTATGTCATCATTCTTTGTTTGGGGTGCCAGCCATGTTTTATGGTCATGTGATCCTCCTTGCAAGATTGAAAATAAATTATTTTCTTCTCCACAATCAGGTGAGCCTTATTTTCTTCCAGAAGAAGATTTCTTTCTTACAGCTTTGGGGCTTCATCCAGGATTCTGAAGCTTCAGAGAGCAGACCCCCAGGGTGAATGACGGGGAGGCACGCCCCCTTGTTTAAGCAATCTTGGACTCCACCGGTGGGATCCTCACTTCTGTGGGTAAAGAGACCTAAGAACAGAACACAATCTGCTGAAAAAGGGGAGCAAAAATCTGCCTCTTGTTGAACAGGTGATTCCATGCATGGACCAAGGTAAGAACAAAGGCTATTAGGTATTACCTTGGTGGTCGGAAATTCTGATGAATCTGACATTGATTGTGCATGCATGAGACATGTGACAGACTGTGTAGAGGGCTGAGTCCTAATTCGTGTTTCCCTTTTCCCATGAGGGAAAGGGCCAGAGACAGATGAAGCAAAAATTCAAGAGAAAGAGACCCATTCAAGATTCAGAATGAGAAAAAGAGGCAGACAGTCACCTGGGAAAAAGGGGAAGGGGTATCTGAAGGATCCCCTGGAGATTTTTCTCCAGATTGTCCACTAGGTAAGATATTAAGCCATTGGACCAATAGTGATCAGACCAGGGGAAAAGACAAGGCATTGGACAAATAGTGATCAGACCAAGGGAAAAGACAAGAAGAAAATGATTAAATACTGCTGTTGTATCTGGACCAAGGAAAGTATTTTGCCACCAGATGCATTCTGGCCAAAATACGGGGCAGATGAGGATTGGCTTTGTGCTGACATTGTACTGTATGTTAATGGGAAAACACCCTTCTCCAAAGAAGAGTCTGACTATGCCATGTGCTGGTTAAAGGGAAAGGGGGGACACTCTCTATCCTATGAAAGCTGAAAATCTAGACCCTGAGACTAAGCTTGCAGAAACTAAGGCTGCAGAAACTAAGGCTGCAGAAACAAAAGCTGTAGAAACTAAACCCTGGGACCCCCTGTTGAATATCCCTCCTCCTTACATTCCCCCTCCCCTCCTGGGAGAAGGGTCATTAGACTTGGAGGGCCCAATAGAACCCATTCTAATCCCTAGAGAACCAGAGAATCTAGCGGGGCCAACAGCCCCACCAGTTACAAACCACCAACAGCTGAGGAAAGAATTGGAACAGTGTAAGAAAAATGTGCAACATTTTTCATTCACCAGGGCACCTGAAGAGAAAAGAGTAAAAGAGCAAAATGCCATTGAGCCTTTGTATCCACTGAAAGAAGTACCAATGGGGTGAAGGGAGATTATGCAAATGCCCCACTGATGAGTACTGAAGTAAGGAACTTCAAAAAGGAGATGTAATCACTAATGGAATATCCACCAGGACTGGTTGAACAAGTAGATCATTTCCTAGATCCTAGTTTATATGCCTGGCCTGAATTTATGTCCATACTGAATATCTTCTTTACAGAGGAAGAAAGGGGAATGGTGTGGATGGCAGCTATGAAGGAGTGGGAAAGGCAGCATCTGCCTGGACAGGGGGTAATGGCAGCAGAACAGAAGTTCCCAAACACAGACCTTATTGGGATAATAATGACCTGGGGGAAAGAGCATAAATAAAAGATCTTTGAGACCTTATTTTACAAGGGCTCAAATTGGCTGTACCCAAATCTCAAAACTTGAATAAGGCCTTTGAAGTAGCCCAAGAAGAGGATAAGACTCCCTCTGCTTACCTGCAATGGTTGAGGGACCAAGTGAGGAAATATTCAGGGATGGACCCTGATGATCCTTTGGTTCAGGAAATGTTACAAGTCAGCTATGTGATGGGGTCTTGGCCTGATATTCAGAAGTTTCAGAAAATAGAAGGATGGATGGATAAGCCATTGGAAGAGTTATTGAGAGAGTCCCAGAAAGTGTTTGTAAGGAGAGAGGAGGAAAAGCAGAAACAGAAAGCAAAGGTTATGATAAGCACAGTTGACCAAATGGTTAAGAAAAGGTTGGAGATTAGTCAGGGAGGGAAGAGGCAGAGGTGAGATTAAGATGCAAAATGGGGGGAGGAGTGGGGTGAGGGGGGTGGGGTATAGGGGACCTCATATTTTTTTAATGTAACATTAAAAAATAAAGACAAAAAATAAATAAAAATAAATTTAGAAAAAGATTTACAAAAGATGCAGAATAGGTTTATTTAGATAAGGGGGCAAGGAAAATGCAAGGCTCTGCAGGGTGCTATCACTGTGGAGGGCCTGGTCATTTCAAAAGGGAATGCCTGAGTTTAAAGAAAGAGAGTCAAGTAATCCCCCTCATGAATCTTGAGGATTAGGGGCATCTGAGGCTCCTCACTTCTAAAGCCCACCAGGAGACTTTAGTAAATCTAAATGTGGGACCTGAATCTCTGGACTGACCATGTGATAACCAGGCCCTGAGTCTCAACAGACTTGTAACAACTATGCTCTGGTTTATTTGATGTACCCCACTCAGCTAACATGGAGTTAAAGAAGGTCAACCACCACACCAGGAAGCTAAGAGTGCCTACAATTGAAAGCAGGAGGATTGCATCCATCATCCATGTGGAATCTAAGCCCCCTCTTGATATAGATGTTGATTGGACACAACCATTCCAAGGTCCACAGGATGGAGGAATAGAGTATGGATTAGAGTGGACTTACTGATATTCTATTCATGAAATATTGTGATTAGTAATCAAAGAAAATGTGGCATTGGTGTGGAGAAAGTGGCCATGGTGGCTGCTGGGGGTAGGGAATGAGAAGAAGAGATGAGATGTGGGGATGTTTTCAGGACTTGAAGTTCTCCTAGGTGGTGCTGCAGAGACAGTTACCAGACATTGTATGTCCTCCCATGGCCCACAGGGTGGAATGTGGGAGAGTGTGGGCTATGATGTGGACCATGACGTGCAGTGGTGCTCAGAGATGTATTCACCAAATGCAATGAATGTCTTATGATGATGGAGGAGATTGTTGTTATGGGGAGAGGAGTGAGGCGGGGGGGGGGCGTATATGGGGACCTCATATTTTTTAATATAATATTTAAAAACTAAATAAAGACAAAAAAATCTAAGTGTGGGCCCATATCAGGAAAAAATTACATTTTTAGTGGACACTAGGGCAGCCTAATCCTCTGTGACTTATCTTCCCAAAGGGACCAAACTCTCTGGCAGTTCCCTTACAGTCTCAGGGGTAAAAGGAGAAGGAATTAAAGTCCCCATTCTTTCTCCCACTAATATTTGTTGGGAGGACAATCAAATTGTAGTCCCTTTGTTGTACATCCCAGAAGCTAGGAGTTTTTTGTTGGAAAAAGACTTCATAGTATTCATGGGTCTAGATTTGGAATTAAGGGATAGGCAGATAGAAATAGTCTTAGCCATGCTAACTGAAGAGGATGAAAAAGATATCAGAGAGGAAGTGTGGGTGAGATAAGGGAATAGAGGGGGCTTGTAAGTACCCCCTATTAAAATCAAATTGAAAAAGGAAGGGGAAATTATTTGAAGACAATATCCCATTCCCCTTAAGAGGAGGCAGGGACTTCAACTCATCATTGAAGGCCTCCTTTGGGATGGGCTCTTGGAGCCCTGCATGTCCCTCTTCAATTCTCCTATCTTGCCCATTCAGAAATCAGATGGTAATTGGAGGACGGTACAGGAGCTAAGGGCCATTAATCAAATTGTCCAGGTTCAACACCCAATAGTCCCAAACCCATATACTCTCCTTAGTAAGATCCCCTACCATCATAAATGGTTTAGTGTAATAGATCTAAAGGATGTATTTTGGGCCTGTCCCCTTGATCCAAAGAGTAGACTTGTTTGCCTTTGAGTGGGAGGATCCCTCTATCAGAAAAAAGCAGCAATGTAGGTGGACAGTTTTACCTCCAAAGCTTCTCAGAATCCCCGTCTCTTTGGGCAGGAACTGGAAAAAGTATCAGAAGAATTTGCAGTCCCATCTGAAATTTCTCTTTTACAATATGTAGATAATATGCTAATATCAGGTGAAGAAAGGCAGATAGTGACCCAAGCTACAAAGAGCTTATTGAATTTCTTGAGAGATCAAGTGTTAAGAGTGTCAAAAAGTAAGCTACAATTTGTAGAAAAGGAGGTCAAATACATGGGTCATCTCATTAGTAAGGGAAGGAGGAAGATAAGTCCAAAAAGAATTCAGGCCATTACTGAATTACCTCTTCCCTGGAGGAAAAGAGAACTAAGAATATTTTGGGGATTGGTGGGATATTGTAGATTATGGATAGATTATTATGCATCCCAAACCAAAGGGTTATACCAAAAACTGTTGGATAAGGAGCCTAGCAAATTAGAGTGGAAGGAGGGGAAAGTAAAGGCCTTAGAGGAGCTCACATGGGCATTGGTGCAAGTCCCTGTTCTAGCCCTCCCTGGCTCAAAGCACCTTTCCATCTGTTTGTTACAATAGATAAGGGGACAACTTTAGGAGTCCTCACCCAGATCTGGGGAGGCCAAAAGAAGCCCATGGCCTTCCTTTCCAAAATCCTGGACCCTGTCTCCAGGGGATGGCCAGGTGTTCAGGCTGTGGCAGCAACTGCTCTTTTAGTAGAAGAAAGCAGAAACCTGACTTTTGGAGGGGCCTCAGTTGTTAGAACCCCTCATCAGGTCATGACTATTTTGTCTCAAAAATCAGGAAGGTGACTAATGAATTCCCAAATTCTAAAATATGAGGCAATTCTAATGGAAAAATATGGTTTAATACTGACAATTGATCATAGTCTGAACCCAGCCTCTTTCCTTTGGAATGGGTCCAGCCAAGTAGAAACTCCTAAACATGACTGTTTATATATAACTGAATACCAATCCTGAGTCTGGCCCAATCTAGGGGAACTTCCCCTACATTCAGGGGGAAAAAAATGTTCATAGATGGGTTTTCTAAGGTCCTGGAAGGAAAAAGCACAATGGCTATGCTGTTGTTGTTGGCAGACTAACTTGTGAGGTTAAAGAAGCTGGCCGACTGCCCAATGATTGGTCAGCTCAAACTTGTGAGCTATATACATTAAATCAAGCCCTTAAATTGTTAGAGGAAAAAGATGATACAGTCTACCCTGATTCTAAATATGCCTTTGGGGAAAACAGACTTGGCCCAGTGGTTAGGGCATCCGTCTACCACATGGGAGGTCCACAGTTCAAACCCCGGGCCTCCTTGACCTGTGTGGAGCTGGCCCAAGCGCAGTGCTGATGCACACAAGGAGTGCCGTGCCACACAGGGGTGTCCCCGCATAGGGGAGCCCCACACACAAGGAGCGTGCCCCATAAGGAGAGCCGCCCAGCATGAAAGAACATGCAGCCTGCCTAAGAATGGTGACACCCACACAGAGAGATGACACAACAAGATGATGAAACAAAAAGAAACACAGATTCCCGTGCTGCTGACAACAGCAGAAGTGGACAAAGAAGAAAGATGCAGCAAAATAGACACAGAGAACAGACAACCGGGGGGGGGGGGGGCGGATAAATAAATAAATCTTTTAAAAAAAGAAATAAATATGCCTTTGGCATGGTCCATATCTTTGAAGAAATTTGGGAAGAAAGGGGATTGATCAATAGCTAAGGGAAAGAATTAGTCCACATAGAACTGGTAAAACAAGTGTTAGCCAGTCTGGTCTTACCTAGAGAAATATCCGAGGTACATATAAATAGGCATTAGAAATGTCACACTTTTAAAGCAAAAGGCAAGAGATTTGCTGATGAAAAGGCCAAAAAGGCTTCCCTCTTTTCCCCTCTGGAACTGATGATCCTGATACCCTCCAGCCCCAAAGAAATTGGAATCCCTGCATTCTCTAAAAAGGAAGCAAAAGAACCAGAACAATCGGGGGCACCTTAGATAGTCAAGGGAAGTGGCTCCTCCCAGATGGCTGGCAGATGTTAAATAAGCAAATAATGAGGGAAGTACTAGTGGTTTTGCACCAAGAGAGTCATTGGGGAATACAGGCCATGTGTAACCTAGTCCTCAAACATTTCAGATGTGTGGACCTTTATACTACAGCCAAACAAATAAGTGAACAGTGCATAATCTGTCAGAAAGCTCATAGGAAAGTTTTAAGAAGGGAAGTGCCAGTGGGGAGGGAGCCCTGCCCCAGACCATTCCAGAGCATTCAGGTTTATTATACTGAAATGCCCCCTGTAGGTTGACTAAAGTATGTTCTGGTTATTGTGAATCACCTGACAAGGTGGGTAAAAACATTCCCTCTTGCTTCAGCTACAGCATCAGGAACTTCAAAACTCATCCTTAAACAAATCATTCCCTGATATGGGTTAGAAGAAAGTATAGATTCAGACAATGGCAGTCACTTTACATCCAGAGTATTGTAAAATATTATGCATGGTCTAGGTGTCACATGGAACTTTCATACACTCTGGCACCCACCATCCTCAGGGAAAGTGGAAAAAGTGAACCAAACCTTTAAAAAAATCTCTCTAAGTTGATCTTAAAAACCAAATTACCATGGGTTAAATGTTTACCTATAGCTCTATTAAGAATCCAAACTGTCCCTAGGAGGGAACTGGGAATTTCTCCTTATAAAATGCTTTTTGATCTGCCCTTCTCTGGGTAGCCTGGAGAACTCTCCTATTTTGAGCCAAAGAATCTCTTCCTTCAAAATTATATACTGGCCTTGTCTTCTACTTTGTTATCCCTCAGACATCAGGGTTTGCTGGCGCAGACTCTGCCCCTTGAATTTGCAGTCCACCAACACCAACCTGGCAGCTGGGGCCTAATCAAGTTCTGAAAAGAGTCCAGACTCCAACTGACCTGAGAAGCACCTTATCAAGTCTTGCTGGCAACTGAAATAGCAGTCCAAATGGCAGAAATAGGCTGAACTCACTACACTTAAGTAAAAGGACCAGTATCTAAACCGGATGATAAGTACCCAACAACTTCATCTAAGTCTTGAAAAATAATTTCATCCCCAAATCCCTTAAAGATCACACTGAAAAGACAATAATTGATGGTGGGGTGAGAGGGGGTTGAGCTGTGTATCATCCTAGTCAACAATGGCCCTAGTTCTATCGGAATACCAAAAGAGGAATTCAGACCTTAAGTTACAGGTGAAAATAATCTTACTAGCCATAATGTTTCAAACCTGAGAAGCAACTAGCCCCATCAAATTAGTTATAAATGTGATCGAAGGTCTGGAGTCTCAGACCATGCAGTTTGACACCTGCCAAGTAATAGACTATAGGAATTTAGAGCACCAGCGATGGCTGAGTGGGAAAAATAAATACATATGCCCAAAACCAGTGGAGAATAGTTACAGCAGTCCCCTCGCTCCTCCTGGGATGATGTATGGTGGACTACCCAATATAAGGGATGGACTGTAAATATGGGATGGGTCTCACAAGTTCGAGGCCATTAAAGGGCAAGATAACCTTTTATAAAGGTAATACCCCACCAGTCTGCAAAAGTCTTCAGTGCAATCCAGTAGTAATAACTATTAAGAAGGCAAACATTTTTGGAACTTTGAGTTGTCCTAAATGATATTGCAGGGTCAGATGGTGAACTTTATATATTCTGCCTTAACCTACTGAATGTACTGGGGGAGAGTGTGAACTACAGGGTAAACTATTATCTATGTGGTGCAGCGGTGCTCCAAATTGTGTTCACTGAGTGCGATGTGTGTGCCACAATGATGGAGGTTGTTGGTGTAGGAGGAGTGGGGTGGGGGTATATGGGAATCTCTTATATATATTTTTCTTTTTCTTTATTTTTTGTCTTTTTTAAAAGATACATAGATCACCAACAAAATGTTACATTAAAAATTATAAGATGTTCCCATATACCCCAACTCAACCCAACCCTCTCCTCCCACATTAACAACTTCTTTCATCATTGTAGCACATTCATTTCATTTGGTGAATACTTTTTGGAGCACTGTTTCACCACATGGATTGTAGTTTACATTGCAGTGTTGTTATTTTTTATGTGTCATTATGAATTGTTTTTGTTACATTAAAAAAATATGAGGTTCAAATATAGCCCCCATGCCCCTCACACCATCCCTCCCACATCAACAACTTCTTTCATCATCAAGGCACATTCATTGCATTTGGTGAATTCATTTTGGAGCACTACAGCATCACATGGATAGTGGTTTACATCATAGTTTACACTCTCCACCAGTCCACCCAGTTGGCCATGGAAGGACATAAAATGTCCAGCAACTGTCCCTGCAGTATCATCCAGGACAACTCCAAGTCCTGAAAATGCTGCCCCCCCCCCCCCATGATATCTCTTCTTCCCTCTCCCTACCCTCAGCAACTGCCATGGACACTTTCTCCACATCAATGCTATATTTTCTTTCATTATTAATCACAATAGTTCCAGAACAGAATATCAGCAAGTCCGTTCTAATCCATACTCTATTCCTCCATCCTGTGGACCCTGGGATAGTTATGTCCACTCCACCTCTATATCAAGAGGGGGCTTATATTCCATAAGGATGACAGATGCAATTCTCATGCTTGCCATTGTAGGCACTCTTGGCTCCCTGGTGTAGTAGTTGAGCTTCTTCACCTCCCTGTTAGCTGGCTAGAGTAAGTACAATAAACCAGAGGGTAGGAGTTGCAGCTCTGTTGAGGTTCAGGGTCTGGCTTTCACATTGACAGTCCAGAAATTCAGGTCCCCTGAGTCTACATCAAACCCTGTAAAAGTAACAGGAGAGGCTTGTGAACAAAGATCACATCTGAGTTCAACTCCATCACACTCAGGAACAAGAACTCCCAAGTAGGGCCAAGTGACATGGCACTGAACTCCAGAGTCATCTGCCATAACCATAGAACCTGTCTCTGGGACCCTGCTGAGGTGTGCATAAGCGTGACCCCTCTGATGACCTCCTGAATCTTTTTTGGAGATTCATAGCCCTGTAATCTCATTTGTTCTTTCCATTTCACCCTTTTATTCAAGGTCAAAAACAGTTTTTAACACCTGATATTACATGAACACTGAGATATTCTGCTGGTCTGAGATGACCCTTTTATTCAAGGTCTTTTTCTAGTTACATCATCAGCTGGTGCTTGGTAGTAATCCCTCAGCACCAGGGAGGCTCATTCCTGGGAGTCATGTCCCATACTGGGGGGAAGGTAATGCATTTACGTGCTGATTTTGGCTTAGAGAGTGGCCACATTTGAGCAACATGGAGGCTCTCATGAGGTAATTCTTAGGCACACTGCAATTCTAGGCCTAGTTCATATTTAAAACACACACGCTCATAAGCATAGTCATCAGTATCATCAGTATCAAAAACTCATTGCTAGACCATCCTTCTCTATTGGTCTTTGCTATTGCATTTGGGGGATTGTTGCTGTTCCACTGGGAAATGTATAGAGCTGCCCTGCCTAGGAACCCAGCACTCCCTCAGTTATCATTTTAAACTGTAACCACTATGAAAATATTCAAATATTTTTATGAACCATATATATATATACATGCCCTGGAGAACTCCCTCCCAACCATGTGCCCTCCATTAATATCAATAACAACCTACACCAGTGTTCCTCCACTGCTATAGTTGAACCTCTGGTGGTCCAAAACTTCTTCAAAAATGAAGTTTAATATACTGCTAGGTTCCATTAATTGTAAAATTAAATATAGTGATGGGCTTAAAGGTTAGATATAGAATACATACTAATTTTTAAAAATTAAAGTAAAAATAAATTGGGGTATCAAAAATTTAAAAAATGAGAAAGCTTTGTTTTTGATGTTTTGCCTTTTATCATAGCTATAATTGTTGCCCTGTATGTACAGTGTCAAGGCAATTTCTTCCATTTCTTCCTCAGTGTCTACATTCTTTCTTTTCCTTTTTTTCCCCCATAATTATTAAGTTTATCTTCACAAAAGTTTTAGATCACAGTAATTCATATATACAATATATGGTACTCCCACATATCCCGCATCACTTTATCCCTTCCCCAGCAATGATCTTTGTACATGTTCATGTTAATTTGCTGCAACTGATGTACACATATTGAGACAATAATTACAAACATGGTTATACTTGGGTTTATATTATGGTTTACATTTTAGCCTATAGGCTTTTATACATTTTTTGGTGTAATTTAACATGTCCTATATCCATTTTGCATAATCTTGTGGAACACTTCTATTACCCCACAGTTACACTGATTCCATCTAACAATAGCTCATTCCCCCTCCCCTCAGGGCCCACAGTGACAATCAATCTTCATTACTTGAAGGACCATATTCAGAGATACTTGCAACAATGTTGAGGGCTTGACATGCTCAACTGCCCTAACCCATTGGGAGCCACCAATTCTCTCAAGAAATATAATTCCCTCTATTAGAGAAAATCAGTCCTTCCCAGAATGTGGATATACTTTCACTCTCATTGTATGGGTCTCAATCCAATGATATAACCCACTATGACAAAATGAGCACTCACACACTCCCTAGAAGCCTGCCCTGTGTCAAATTCTCCCCTTTAAGTATCTTAAACAGGTAACCTTCCTAATTATATTTTCAGAAAAGTTTTCTCAACATTATACTTTCAACCACATACCTGACAATCTCCTATGTTCAAATAAATGTTCCCCCCACCCTCCCCCCTATTTCTTGAGCCATCTTACCCATCCTCCCATCCCTAGCCCCCCTCAAACCCACAAAGCCCCACATAAAGGTATCCCTATGCCCCCATTTTATCCCTTCCCTGTACAAATACTTACATCCAGCTTATCATAGATTTCACCCAGGTAGGTGTCAGCTCGCAATCTTCTACCCGCAAATTCCTTTAAGGCTACATTCTGGTCTCTAGCTCTCTGCAACAACTTGGTTTACTTATTTCATATCAGTGAGGCCATGTAGTATTTGTCCTTCAATGCCTGGGTTGTTTCACTCAACATAAGGTTCTCAAGATTCTCTGATGTTAGCACGTGTTTGTGCTGTATTCATTCTTACAGCTGAGTAGTATTCCATTGTATGTATATACCGCATTTTATTTATCCATTCATCTGTTTTTGGGCATTTGGATTGATTCCAATTTTGGCAATAGTGAATAGTGCTGCTATGGAACATTTGTGTGCATATATCAGTTTGTGTTCTTGTTCTCAGTTCTACTGGGTATATACCCAGCAGTGGAATTGCTGGGTCATATGGCAAATCTATAGCTAGTTTTTTGAGAAACCGACAAACTGTCCTCCAGAATGGCTGGATCCTTCTGCATTCCCACCAGCAGTGGATGAAGGTTCCCATTCCTCCACATCCTCCCCAACAATTGTAGTCTTCTGTTTTTGTTTTTTTTTTTTCATAGCTGTCAATCTTATGGGAGTAAGATGGTATCTCACTGTAGTTTTTGATGTGCATTTCCCTAACACCTAATGATTTTGAGTATTTTTTCATGTGCTTTTAAGGCATTTGTATTTCTTCTTTGGAGGAGTGTCTATTCAAATCTTTTACCAATTTTTAAAAATGGGTTGTTTGTCTTTTTATTTTTGAGATATAGGAGTTCTTTATATATGCGATAAATAAGTCTCCTGTCAGATATATGGTTACCAAATATTTTCTTCCATTGTGTAGGCTCTCCTTTCACTTACTTGACAAACTCCTTTGAGGGGCAGAAGGCTTTAATTTTGAGGAAGTCCCAATTATCTATTTGTTCTTTTGCTGCTCGTGTTTTGGGTGTGAAGTTAATGAAGCCATTTCCTATTACAAAGTTCTATAGATGCTTTCCTACATTGCTTACCAAAGTCATTATGTTCTTGGCTCTTATATTTAGGTCTTTGATCCATAATGAGTTGATTTTTGCATAAGGTGTGAGTTGGCAATCCTCTTTCATTCTTTTACATATGGATATCCAGTTCTCCAAGCACCAATTGTTGAAGAGGCCATTCTCTCCCAGCTGAGTGGTTTAGGTGCCTTGGTGAATATTATATGGACTGTATATATGAGGATCTATATCAGAACTCTCAATTTGGTTCCATTGGTCTGTGTGTCTATTCTTGTGCCAATACCATGCTGTTTTCACTACTGTAGCTTTGTAGTATGTTTTGAAGTCAGGTAGCATGATTCCTCTAATTTCATTTTTCTTTTTCTATATGTCTTTGGCTATTTGGGGCCTCTTTCCTTTCCAAATAAATTTCATAGTAAGTTTTTCTAGTTGATTAAAGAATGCTATGTTGATTTTTATTGGGATTGCATTAAACATGTAGATCAGTTTTGGTAGGATAGACATCTTAATAATATTAGTCTTCCTATCCATGAACAGGGAATATTCTTCCATTTATTTGTCTTCTTTGATTTCCTTTAATAGTGTTGTGTAGTTTTCTGTGTATAAGCTTTTTACATCTTTAGTTAAATTTATTCCTAGGTATTTGATTTTTTTTATTTACTGTTGTAAATGGTATTTGTTTCTTGATTTCCTCCTGCGCTTGCTCATCATTGGTGTACAGAAATGCTATTGATTTTTGTGCATTGATCTTATGACCTGTGACTTTATTGAACTCATCTTTTAGTTCTAGAGGCTTTCTTGTAGACTTCTCAAGGTTTTCTAAGTATAGGATCATATTATCTGCAAATAATGGAATTTAGACCTCTTCCTTTCCAATTTGGATGCTTTTTATATCTGGTTCTTGTCTCAGTGCTTGAGCAAGTACTTCTAAGACAATGTTAAATAGAAGGGATGAGAGTGGGGATTCTTGTCTTGTTCCTGATCTTAGAGGGAAAGATTTTAGGATTTCACCATTGTAAATGTTGTTAGCTATGGGTTTTTAATATATACCCTTTATCATGTTCAGAAAATTTCCTTCTATTTGATCTTTTGCAGTGTTTTTATCAAGAAAGGGTGCTGTATTTGTCAAATGCTTTTTCTGCATCTATAGATATGATCATGTGATTTTTTCCTTCAATCTGCTTATATGGTGTATTACATTGATCGATTTTCTTATGTTGAACCATCCTTGCATACCAGGAATTAATCCCACTTGGTCAAAGTGTATAATTCATTTAATGTGTTGTTGAATATGTTTAGTGAGTATTTTGTTGAGGATTTTCACATCTAGATTAATTAGAGAGATTGGTCTGTAGTTTTCCTTTCTTGTGGTGTCATTGTTTGGCTTTGGTACTAAGGTAATGTTGGCATCATAAAATGAGGTAGGCCATGTTCCTTCTGTTTCAATTTTTTGGAAGAGTTTCAGCAATATTAGTATTAGTTCTATTTGGAAAGTTTTGTAGAATTCACCTATGAAGCTGTCTGACACAGGGCTCTTCTTAGGAGGTTTTTAATGACTGATTCTATCACTTTACTTTTGATGGGTTTATTGAGATAGTCAATTTCTTCTTTTGTCAATGTAGGCTGCTTATGTCTTTTTAGGAATTTGTTCATTTCCTCTAAATTATCATTTTTGTTGGAAAATAGTTTTTCAAAGTATTCTCTTATGATAGTCTCTAATTCTGTGGAGCCAGTGGTGATATCTCCTAACTCATTTCTTATTTTGTGTATTTGTATCTTCTCTCTCTTTTTTTTCTTTGTTAGTCTATCTAAGGGTTTATCAATTTTATTGATCTTCTCAAAGAACCAGCTCTTGGTTTTGTTTATCTTTTCAAGTGCTTTCTTATTTTCTATTTCATTTAGTTCTGCTCTGCTCTTTGTTATTTCTTTCTTCTTCCTTTGGGGTTACTTTGTTGTTTTTTAACTAATTCCTTCAAGTGTGCAGTTAGTTCTTCAATTTTAGCTCTTTCTTCTTTTTTTTTTTAATGGCAAAACATTAAAGTCAATTTATTTATTTATTTTTTTTGTGCTTATTTTTTTAAAAATATTTATTTATTATTATTTTTTAATTACATTAAAAAAAATATATGAGGTCCCATTCAACCCCACCGCCCCCGCCCCCCACTCCCCCCACAGCAACACTCTCTCCCATCATCGTGATACATCCATTGCACCTGGTAAGTTCATCTCTGAGCATCACTGCACCCCATAGTCAATGGTCCACATCATAGCCCAGACTCTCTCACGTTCCATCCAGTGGGCCCTGGGGGGATCTACAGTGTCCCGTAATTGTCCGTGAAGCACTATCCAGGACAACTCCACGTCCCGAAAACGCCTCCACATCTCATCTCTTCCTCCCGTTCCCCACACCCAGCAGCCCCCATGGCTACCGTTCCCACACCCATTTCACATTTCCTTTGTGGTCATTGGATTGGTTGTGTCCATTGCACACCTATGTCAAGTGAGGGCTTAGATTCCACATGGGTACTGGATGCACTCTTCCCGCTTCTAGTTGTAGACACTCTAGGCTCCATGTTGTGGTGGTTGACCTTCTTCAACTCCATGTTAGCTGAGTGGAGTAAGTCCAATAAGTCAAAGTGTAGGAGCTGAAGTCTGTTGAGGCTCTGGGCCTGGGTGTCATATTATCAGTCCAGAGATTCAAATCCCCTACATATATCTTAAACTCAGCACCAACTACAATTCCAATAAAGTAGCATGCAAGTCTTGTGAAAAGAGATCCCCTCTGAGTCCATTTCCATCACGCAGAAACACCAGCTCCAAAGAAGGGCCATCTGTCATGGCAGTGAACCCCTTCTGCCATGACCATAGAACCCGTGGGTCTCTTTATCCCTCAAAAGAACCAATACCTGGGGTTGTATCTACCTTATCTGTCTCTTAGACTCTGTTCAGTTGTACATAGGGGTATTCCTTCTGACAACCTCCAGACTCTTTTTTAGAGACTCACAGCCTTATAAGCTCATTTCTCCTTTCCATTTCCCCCTTACATTAGGTCAAACTGCTTCCCGAAGTCATGTTATTATATGTAGACAGGTATATTCTGCTGTTCCGCATTGAATCTTTAATTCAAGGTCATTTTCTAGTTGCTTCTTCAGCTGGTATGTGGTAGTGATCCCTCGGTGCCAGGGAGGCTCATCCCCGGGTGTCGTGTCCAACGCTGGGGGGAATGCATCACATCTACACGCTGAGTTTGGCTGTGAGAGTGGCCACATTTGAGTAACATGAAGGCTGTCAGGAGGAAACCCCCAGGCACAATGCTACTCTAGGCCTTGTTCTTATTGCAGGTGCATAGGCTCAAAAGTGTAGCCATTAGTATCAAGAGCCCACTGTTGGGCCCTCCTTCCTTCCTGGTTCTTGCCGTTGCACCTGGAGGATTGCCGCTGCTCTCCCAGGGCCCACAACAGTGACCCCCCGGCCAGCAGCCCAGTACCCCCCCAGCTGTTGTTTTTAATTGTTTCCACTATGAGTATATATAGACATTACCATATACCCTGGGCATATGCCCTGTATAACTCCCTGTCAACCATATATATCCTGTCAATAACATCCCATATCAGTATTCCTCCGCTGCCATTGTTGAACCACTCTGTGATCCAAAACTTCCCGTAAAGTGAATCCCAACATAATGTCAGCTTCAGAAGAGTCTTAGATCACCAAAATTCATATATACAATATACAGTATTTCCCCAGATCCACCATAAAACCTTTTCCCTTCCACAGCAATAATCTTTTAACTTATTCATATCATATTTCCTGAAACTGATGTACAGATTTCGAAACTATAGTTTTCAAACAAGGTAACATTTGTGCTTACTATGTGGTCCACACTTTAGGTTGTACAGTTTTCTAAATTTTTTAGTTATCCTATGTTTTGTCTTATGGTTTTCATTATTAGTCTGTCGTCCCCTATATGTTTTTGGTGTAATATTAGCTGTTTTATATTCATCCTCGTGTACTCTCACATAACTCCTCTTTTGCCCCCTTATTTACCTTTGTTCTATCCATTGCACGTCCATTTTCCCCTCCCCTTAGGGCCCACAACGCCTGCCAATCTAATACCCTGGGAGCCGTCCTTTCTCACGAGAGATACAGTTCTCTCTATTCAACGGCATTAGTCTTCCCCAGGATATGGGTCCACCCCACCCAATGGTAGAACCCACCTTGGCAAAATGAGCCTTCAGCTATTCCCTCCGGAGTCCGTCCCGCATCAGACCATACCCCCTGAGCGTCCTAACCAGGTGACCCTCCTATTTATACTTTGATACATTTTAATCAACATTTAGTTCTCAACGAACTTCTGGCACTCTCCCATGTTTGTATGTTGCCCCTCCCTCCCACCTATTTCTTGGACCATATTACCCCTCTTCCCATCCCTAGCCCCCCTCAAACCCAGAAAACCCCACCCGAAGGTAACCCCTTGCCCCCATTTTGTCCCTTCTTTGTGCTCATACTTACCCCCAGCTCATCACAGATTCCACCCCTACAGACATTAACTCACATCCTTCCTCCACCCCCCGATTTCCAGTAAGCCACTTTTCCAGACTCTAGCTCTCTGAGGCAGTTAACTTATTTCATATCATTGAGGTCATATAGTATTTGTCCTTCAATGCCTGGGTTGCTTCACTTAACATAAGATTCTCAAGGTTCATCCATGTTATCATGTGCGATTGTAGTGTATTGGTTCTTACAGCTGAGTAGTATTCCATTGTGTGTATATACCACATTTTATTGATCCACTCATCTGTTGATGGACTTTTGGATTGATTCCAACTTTTGGTGATGGTGAACAATGCTGCTATGAACATTGGTGTACATATATCTGTTTGTGTCCTTGTTTTCAGATCTGATGGGTATATACCCAGCAGTGGTATTGCTGGGTCATATGGCAAATCTATGGATAATTTTTTGAGAAACTGCCAAACTGTCCTCCAGAATGGTTGGATCCTTCTGCATTCCCACCAGCAATGGATGAGTGTTCCCCTTTCTTCACATCCTCTCCAGCATTTGTATTCTACTGTTTTTTTCATGGCTGCCAATCTTATGGGAGTAAGATGGTATCTCATTGTAGTTTTGATTTGCATTTCCCTGATAGCTAGGGATTTGGAGCATTTTTTCATGTGCTTTTTAGCCATTTGTATTTCTTCTTTGGAGAAGTGTCTGTTTAAATCTTTTTCCCATTTTTTAAATGGGTTGTTTATCTTTTTGTTTTCGAGATATATGAGTTCTTTATATATGCAAGTTATAAGTCTCTTATCAGATATATGGTTGCCAAATATTTTCTCCCATTGTGTGGGTTCCCTTTTTACTTTCTTGACAAACTCCTTTGAGGTGCAGAAGGCTTTAATTTTGAGGTAGTCCCATTTATCTATTTGTTCTTTTGCTACTCGTGCTTTTGGTGTGATATTCATGAAGCCATTTCCTATTACAGGGTCCTGTAGATGTTTCCCTACACTGCTTTCTAAGGTCTTTATGGTCTTGGCTCTTATATTTAGGTCTTTGATCCATCTTGAGTTGATCTTTGTATAAGGTGTGAGATGGTAATCCTCTTTCCTTCTTCTACATATGGCTCTCCAGTTCTCCAGGCACCATTTGTTGAATAGGCCATTCTCTCCCAGTTGAGAGGGTTTGGTGGCTTTATCGAATATTATATGGCTGTATACATGAGGTTCTATATCTGAACTTTCAATTCGATTCCATTGGTCTGTGTGTCTCTCCTTATGCCAGTACCATGCTGTTTTCACTACTGTAGCTTTGTAGTATGTTTTGAAGTCAGGAAGTGTGATTCCTCCTATTTCATTTTTCCTTTTCAATATGTCTTTGGCTATTCGGGGCCTCTTTTTATTCCAAATAAATTTCATAGTTAGTTTTTCTAGTTCCTTAAAGAAGGCTGTGTTGATTTTTATTGGGATTGCATTGAATGTGTAGATCAGTTTTGGTAGGATAGACATCTTAATAATATTCAGTCTTCCTATCCATGAACAGGGAATATTCTTCCATTTATTTAGGTCTTCTTTGATTTCCTTGAACAATCTTGTATAGTTCTCGATGTATAAGTTTTTTTACCTCTTTAGTTAAATTTATTCCTAAGTATTTGATTTTTTTATTTACTATTGTGAATGGTATTTGTTTCTTGATTTCCTCCTGATCTTGCTCATTATTGGTGTATAGAAATGCTACTGATTTTTGCGCATTGATCTTATAACCTGCGACTTTGCTAAACTCATTTATGAGTTCTAGGAGCTTTGTTGAAGATCTCTCAGGGTTTTCTATATATAGGATCATGTCATCTGCAAATAATGAAATTTTGACTTCTTCCCTTCCAATTTGAATGCCTATTATATCTGGTTCTTGTCTCAGTGCTCGAGCCAGTACTTCCAAGGCAATGTTAAATAGGAGCGGAGACAATGGGCATCCTTGTCTTGTTCCTGATTTTAGAGGGAAGGATTTCAGGACTTCGCCATTGTAAACAATGTTGGCTTTAGGTTTTTCATATATACTCTTTATCATGCTCAAAAAGTTTCCTTGTATTCCGATCTTTTGGAGTGTTTTTATCAGGAAGGGGTGCTTTATTTTGTCAAATGCCTTTTCTGCATCTATAGATATAATCATGTGGTTTTTTTCTCTCAATCTCTTTATATGGTGTATTACATTGATTGATTTTCTTATGTTGAACCATCCTTGCATACCTGGGATAAATCCCACTTGGTCATGGTGTATAATTCGTTTAATGTGTTGTTGAATATGATTAGCAAGTATTTTGTTAAGTATTTTTGCGTCTAGGTTCATTAGAGAAATTGGTCTGTAATTTTCCTTTCTTGTGGTGTCTTTGTTTGGCTTTGGTACTAGGGTAATGTTGGCATCATAGAAGGAATTAGGCAGTGTTCCTTCTGTTTTGATTTTTTGGAATAGTTTCAACAGGATTGGTGTTAGTTCTTTCCGGAATGTTTTGTAGAATTCACCTGTGAAGCCGTCTGGCCCTGGGCTCTTCTTAGTTGGGAGATTTAATGACTGATTCTATCTCTTTGCTTGTGATTGGTTTGTTAAGATCATCAATTTCTTCTTTCGTCAGTATGGGCTGCTTATGTATTTCTAGGAATTTGTCCATTTCCTCTAAATTGTCATTTTTGTTGGAATATAGTTTTTCAAAGTATCCTCTTATGATAGTCTTTATTTCTGTGGGGTCAGTGGTGATATCACCTTTCTCATTTCTTATTTTGTGTATTTGCATCTTTTCTCTTTTTTTCTTTGTTAGTCTCGCTAAAGGTTTGTCAATTTTGTTGATCTTCTCAAAAAACCAGCTCTTGGTCTTGTTTATTTTTTCAAGTGCTTTCTTATTTTCTATTTCATTTAGTTCTGCTCTTATCTTTGTTATTTCCTTCCTTCTTCTTCCTGTTGGGTTACTTTGTTGTTGTTTTTCTAATTCCTTCAAATGTGCAGTTAATTCTTCAATTTCTGCTCTTTCTTCTTTTTTGATATATGAATTTATGGCTATAAATTTCCCTCTCAGTACCGCTTTTGCTGCATCCCATAAATTTTGGTATGTTGTGTTATCATTATCATTTGTTTCAAGGTAGTCATTGATTTCTTTTGAGATTTCCTCTTTGACCCACTGTTTTTCTAAGAGTGTGCTGTTTAATTTCCAAATTGTCGTGTGAAGTCTGGGTCTCTGTCCCTTGCAAATTTCCAGCTTGACTCCACTGTGGTCAGAGATATTGTTTTGTATGATTTCGATCTTTCTGAATTCATTAAGCCTTTCTTTGTGGCCTAGCATATGGTCAATCTTGGAGAATGTTCCATGTGCGCTTGAGAAAAATGTATATCCTGCTGTGTTTGGGTGTAATGATCTATATATGTCTATTAGATCCAGCTCTTCTAATATACTGTTCAAATGTTTTGTTTCTTTAGTGATTCTCTTTTGAGATGTTCTGTCCAGAGTTGATAGTGGTGTATTAAAATCCCCCACTATAATTGTAGATGCATCTATTCTTTCACTTAGTTTTTCCAGCGTTTGCCTCACATATTTAGAGGCGCCCTTGTTAGGAGCATAAATATTTATGATTGTTCGATCTTCTTGACAGATTGTCCCTTTCACTAAAATATAGTATCCTTCTTTGTCTCTCACAATTGTTTCGCATTTAAAGTCTATTTTGTCTGATATTAATATAGCTACTCCTGCCTTTTTTTGGTTGTTGTTTGCTTGTATGATTGTTTTCCAGCCATTCACTTTCAACCTCCATGAGTCTCTGGGTCTAAGATGTGTCTCTTGTAGGCAGCATATAGATGGGTCGTATTTCCTTATCCAGTGTCCCAGTCTGAATCTTTTGATAGGTGAGTTTAATCCATTGACATTCAGTGTTATTACGTTTAGAGAGTTATTTATGGTAGCCATATTTTGGTTGGATTTGTGTTTGTTATATTTTGTTTGTATAATTTTATTTTCCCCTTCTATTTTTGTCTTTCTTGTTGCTTTTACACTCTCCTCCATCTCTGACTGTCCTGTTTTTTTCCTTTCTTCCTGCAGAATTCCCTTAAGAATTTCTTGAAGGGGAGGTTTCTTGTTGATATACTCTTTCAGTTTCTGTTTATCTGTGAATATTTTGAACTCTCCATCATTTTTGAATGCTAGTTTAGCTGGATAGAGTATTCTTGGTTGGAGATTTTTTTCCTTTAGTACCTTGACTATATCATACCACTGCCTTCTTGCCTCCATTGTTTCAGATGAGAAATCAGCACTTAATCTTATGGAGTTTCCCTTGTATGTGATGGTTTTCTTTTCTCTTGCTGCTTTTAGAATTTTTTCTTTGTCTAGAGCATTGGATAATTTGACAAGTATATGTCTTGGGGTGGGCCTGTTGGGGTTTATGACCAGTGGAGTGCACTGTGCTTCTTGGATATGTACATCTGTCTCTTTCAGTAGATTTGGGAAGTTTTCATTCATTATTTCCTGCAACATTCCTTCTGACCCCTTTCCCTTCTCTTCTCCTTCTGGAATGCCTATAATACGTATGTTTGAGCGTTTTGCATTATCATTCAGGTCCCTAAGTCCTATCTGGATTTTTTCTACCTTTTTATTGACCACTTCTACTATCTGTTTGATTTCCAATGCACTGTCTTCCACATCACTAATTCTCTGCTCTGCCTCTTCTAGTCTGCTGATATTTGCTGCAAGTGTATTTTTGATTTCTTGAATTGTGGTGTTCATTTCCATCATATCTGTTACTTTTTTGCGCATGTCTGCAATTTCCCCTCCAAGTGTTGTCTTCACGCTGTTAACCTCTTTCATTACTTCATCAAATTTGTCGGTGATAAATGTTCTGAGATCTTTCATTGCTTGTGCGAAGTCCTGCCCCCCTTCCTGATTTTCAGTTTGTTGATTGGATTCAGCCATGTTTTCCTGATTACTGGTTTGGTTTGTAGATTTTTGTTGCTGTCTTGTCAACATTTTTTCTCGACTGGTTTAATCAGTTCCTTAGCTTCTTTGTCTAGTCTTGGAGATTAATTAGCTGTTGTTTTTGTGTAAGTGTTATATCTTCTCTTTGTCACTTTGTTCTTCTTATTCCAATTTCTTATTGCTAGTTAAGCTCACTTTAAAGGAAAGTATTAGTGCTGGGGAAAGTCAATTGTGTAAGGAAGGAAAAAGTGTGAAGTAGTATTGGTGATATATGTTTACAAAGCAACAATATGAGTTCTGGGAGGATGGAGGTTAGATCATGTAAATTGTGTAGAGTTATAGTAGTAGGAAAGTACCTATAATGAGGTAGATGACTGAATATGGGAGGAATGTGGTACGTACTAAGAGGCTATTGTTTTCGTGAGAGAGGGAAAGAGAAAAGAAAGGTAATAGTTTCAGGGACGAATACCAGATGGAAAACTAAACAAAGGTATTAGAAATTAAGAGTTAGACACTTTGTGGATCAAAGAAAGGGAGATGGAATATAGGAGAGATAGCAGATGGTGGAGGATATCAAGTTGTAGGGGAAAGGGGTTAGTGTAGATAGGCTAAATCTATTCACAGAGAAATGAGGCAGTGGAGGGTGAGGAAACCCAGCAAATGTGAGGTATTTCCTGTAGGACCTATTGTATTGTTAAGGTAAAATAGTATAAGAAGAATATTGGGGACAAGAAAGAGAGGATTGAAAAAAAAAAAAAAAGAACAACAAGAACAACAACAACAGCAAAAAATAAAAAAATAGAAAAAAAAACAAAAACAAAGAACAGAAACCCCGCTGCCAGGCTCGGCTGGGCTCAGCTGGGCTCTGGTCCCCCGCCCGCCGCCCGCCGCGGCTCGGCTGGGCTCGGCTGAGCTCGGCTTTCCTGCCCGCCGCCTGGTGTGGCGTGGCTGGGCTCGGCCCCCCCGCCCGCTGCGGCTCAGCCGGGCTTGGCCGGACTCGGCTTCCCCGCCCACCGCCCGCTGCCGCGGCGCAGCGCGGCTCGGCTCTCCCACCCGCCGCCTGCCGCGGCACGGCTAGGCTCGGCTGGGCTTGTCTCCTTCGCGCGCCGCCCGCCGCAGCACAGCGCGGCTCGGCTCTCCTGCCCGCCACCCGCCGCGGTGCTAGCTGCCTCGGCTCCGCCTACCCAAGGAGGGAGTCCTCCACACGTAGCTGGGATCTCTGTGTATATTTCACATATGGATCCTCTCTGTTACCTTCCCTCCAAATCGATGTCCAGACACCTCCGGACCAGGAAAAATCCCGAAACAGCAGGTCCCAAAAAGTCTCCGACGCCTCCCAGCCGATTCCCCCCAGGAGCTAGTAACCGGGAAGTTCACTCAGCCGCCATCTTGCCTCCCCCCCTCTCTTTCTTCTTTTTTGATGTATGAATTTATTACTATAAATTTCCCTCTCAGTACTGCTTTTGCTGCATCCCATAATTTTTGTTATGTTGTGTTATCATTTTCATTAGTTGCAAGGTAGTTATTGATTTCTTTTGAGATTTCCTCCTTGACTCACTGTTTTTCTAAGAATGTGTTGTTTAATTTCCATATTTTGGTGTGAAGTCTGGGCCTCTGGCCCTTGCAGATTTCCAGCTTCTCTCAACTGTGATTTGAGAAATTATTTTGTATGATTTTGATCTTTCTGAACTCATTGAGGCTTTCTTTGTGGACGAGCATATGGTCTATCTTGGAGAATTTGGGTGCAATGTTCTGTATATGTCTATTAGGTCCAGTTTCTCTAATATACTGTTCAAAGTGTTTCTTTCTTTATTGGTTCTCTTTTGAGATGTTCTGTCCAAAATTGATAATGTGTATTAAAGTCCCCCACTATAATTGTAGAGGCATCTACTCTTTAACTTAGCTTTTCCAGTGTTTGCTGCACATATTTGGAGGCACCCTTGTTAAGAGCATGGTTTATGTTTATGATTGCTCATTCTTCTTGAAAGATTATCCCTTTCACTAATATGTAGTGTTCATCTTTGTCTCTCACAATTGTTTTGCACTTAAAGTCTATTTTGTCTGATATTAATATAGTTGCTCCTGCCCATTTATGGTTATTGTTTGCTTGTAAAACTGTTTTCCCACCATTCACTATCAACCTCCTTGAATCTTTGGGTCTAAGATGTGTTTCATGTAGACAGCATATAGATGGGTCATATTTTCTTATCCAATCTTCCAGTCTGAGTCTCTTAATAGGTGAGTTTATTCCATTGACATTCAGTGTTATTACTTTCAAGAAATGGTTTAGAGTAGCCATATTTTCTTTGGATTTGTGTTTGTCATATTTTGTTTGATTTTTTTTTTCTCATTTTGTCTTTTTCATTTCTCTTACACTCTCCTCCAACTCTGCCTCTCCTGTTTTTTTCTTTCTTCCTGCAGAACTCCCTTTAGTATTTCTTGAAGGGCAGGATTCTTGTTGTCATACCCTCTTAGTTTCTGTTTATCTGTGAATATTTTGAAATCTCCATCATTTTTAAATGCTAGCATAGCTGGATAGAGTATTCTTGGTTGGAAATTTTTTTCTTTTAGTACCTTGACTATGTCATACCACTGCCTTCTTGCCTTCATGGTTTCAGATGAGAAATCTGCACTTAATCTTATGAAGCCTCCTTTGTATGTGATGGCTCTCTTTTCTCTTGCTGCTTTTAGAATTTTCTCTTTGCCTTGAGCATTGGACAATTTGACAAGTATATGTCTTGCAGTAGGCCTGTTGGGATTTATGTTGTTTGGGGTGCATTGTGCTTCCTGGACATGCACATCCATCTCCCTCAGCAGATTTGAGAAGTTTTCAGCCATTATTTCCTCCAACACCCCTTCTGTCCCCTTTCCCTTCTTTTCTCCTTCTGGGATGCCTATAATGCATATGTATGTGCATTTTGCATTGTCATTTAGGTCCCTAAGCCCCAGCTGGATTTTTTCTATCTTTTTATCAGTCAGTTCCACTATCTGTTTGATTTCAGGTGTACTGTCTTCCACAACACTAATTCTCTTCTCTGCCTCTTCTAATCTGCTGTTATTTGCTGAGAGTGTATTTTTGATTTCTTGAATTGTGGTGTTCATCACCATTATATCTGTTATTTTTTTATGTACAATTGCAATTTCTTCTGAATTCTTTCCAAGTGTTTTCTTCATATTCTTAATCTCTTCCTTTACTTCATCAAATTGGTCACTAATATATATTTTGAGAGCTTTACTTACTTGTTTGATGTTCTGCTCCTCTTACTGGTTTTTAGTTTATTCATTGGATTGAGCCATGTTTTCCCAATTATTGGTTTGTTTTGTAGTTTTTTGTTGCTGTCTGGTCATCATTTTATCTTGACAAGTTTAATCAGTGCCTTAGTTTCTTTGTCTAGTCTTGGGGTTTAATTAGTTGTTGTTTTGCATACGTGTTATGTCTTCTCTTTGTCACTTTGTTCTTCTTATTCTATTTTCTTGTTGCTGGCTAAGTTCACTTGAAGGAAAATATTAGGGCCAGGGAAAGCAAAATGAGTAAGGAAAGAAAATATATAATAGTAGTATTGATTGTAAATGTTAACAGAGGAATGATGTGAGATCTAGGAGAATGGATATTAGACTCATGCAAGCTGTGTAGAGTTTTAACAGTAAGTAAAGTAGAGTACCTTTAATGAGACAGTCAACTGAATATGAGGGGAAATATAGTATGAATTAAAAGGCCAGTGTTTTCAGGAGAGAGGGAAAGAGAAAAGAAAGACAATAATATAAAGAGTGAATGAAAGACAGAAAACAGAATAAAGGTATTAGAAATAAAAAGTCAGATAATTGGGGGTCCAAACAAAGAGAGGTGGAGTGTAAGAGAAACAATAAATGATGGAGGATAGAAAGATGTAGAGGAAAGGGGATAGTGTTGGTGGCCAAAATCAATACACACAGAAAGGAGGAAATGGAGGATGAGGAAACATAGCAAATGTGAATCATTCCCTGCAGCACTTAATGTAAAAAAATAAAATAAAATAAAAAAGAAGAGAAAGGAAGAAAATGAAAAAAGGGTGAAGATGACAATAAATGGGGGTAAGAAGCAAGAAAAAGAAAAAGAGAAAAAAGAAAAGAAAAGGAAAAAAAAGGGCCTTTGGGGGGTAAAGAGGAAGGAAAAACCAGAAGACAAATCAATGACAACAACAACAACAAAAAAAAACAAAGTTTCAAGCTAGGAATCCTCTTTGCAGTTAAATAAAATGCTTAGGAGTCTGACATTCCCCCTTTCTCCCTTCTTCACTTCCCTCTCTCCCAAGGCAGCAGGAAAACTGCATAAGGGGTCCAGTAGGAGATTCAAGTTGGTCCTTGGTGAACCAACTCAACACAGAAGAAAATGACTCTATTTGCAGTGAGAGAGCACCTACACCTCACCAGGAACCCCAAATATGCTATTGGAAGCTTAGAAAGCACATCCTACAGTCCCTCTCCCTTAGGTTTAGTAGGGGAGGGCTAATTGATATTCTGACTCCTCCTTCTCCCAGACCAAGTTTCCTATCCCAGGGCATTTAGGTAAATGGGGCTTTCTCAGTAGATTCTCCTCTCCCTTCTTCCCAGGCTCTCCCCAAGCCAGCTGGTATGCTCCTCCAAGCTCAAGAAAAAAAAAAAAAAAGGGTGGGGACCAGAAAATTGAACCCACTCACCTTGCCCCTCCGTGTCTCCCACCAAATCTCTTGTACTCACAGAGTCAGTTCAAAACCAGAGGGTTAGGGCAATCATGGGCCTCAAGGAATGCTGGATTCAGGAATGGGAAGTCTGAGATATTGCGGTTTCAAGGTATGTGGGTCTGTGGAGTGTGGACTATGGAGGCATAGGGGACATGGATCCATGAACCATGCATCCAGGAAACATGGGGCCTGGGAACGCTGCAGTACAATCAACAGTTTTCAGGGAACGCTGTGGTCTCCAGCCCTAGGGGGAAGGGTCCCGCCCACAACGTCTGATCTCCATGTCAGAAACCCAAAATTCTACCTCTAGCAAGCATCACTTCTGTCACTGTCTCTCCAAATCGATGTTCAAACACCTCCTGCCCTGCAAGCCCCCAAAACAGCCCACTCTAGCAGGACTCCAACTCCACCCAACCACTTCTTTGCAGGAGAGATTATGAGGTGCACTCACTCAGATGCCATCTTGCCCCCTATATTCTTATATTTTTTAATGTAACATTTTTTTGTGTGTGATGTATATATCTTCAAAAAAATACAATTCACTAAATGATGGGGTGGCTAGCGGGGTATATGTGCATCTTATGTTTTTTATGTTTTTTTATGTTTTTCCATGTAATGTTCTTTGTGATCTATTAATTTTAAATTTAAAAAGTGTAAAAAGAAATAAAGCTATTGGGAGCAAAAAATAAAAATAAAATGATAAAATACAATAAAAGAAGGCAGACAAATAAGAAACTGGGAGCAGCACCAGGGACCAAGTAGTCAGTAGAGTATATGAAATGGGAGCAAATGTTACAGGTAAAAATTATCTGGGGAGGTTCCTTATCTGAGTACTTCCTCCACCTGTAGATATAACATCGACAACACCCTCTCCAGCTAACCCTTCAGAAATACCACAGGAAAACCAACCAAAAGCCAGTTCCCCAATTTAAAATGATCCCAAAGCAGTCAGAATACTTAAAGCAGAAGATTTAAAGCAAACCATAGAAATAGAGACAGGATATGGGGACACAAATATCTGGGTAGAATGGATCAAATATACAGTCCAGAGTCTAAACAAAAGCAACTGTTATGCATGTGCAACAGGTCAACCCACAACTCATATTGTACTCTTTCTGCTAGGGGTGGAAAAGCATGAAAGACAGTTTAAGTGCATGATACTCCTCTTCCAGAATGCTACTCCTGGTGAAAATTGTAGTACACTGTCCTCTCTCTTCCCACCAGTCAAAAATGGAAACATCAAGGTCATCCCTTCCTCTCATCTACGCCCACGGAATAACTCTGCTTGTCTCTCTAGACAGGGGGAAGAATTCTGGGACCTTGGAACCATGGCCCTGTATACACAAGTGTGGAATGTGAACACTAATAGTACTGACAAATTCTCTAGTTTGGTCATACCTCGAGCAGAACTGTGGTGGTACTATGGAAAGGGTGTTCTCCAACCAATACTGCCTGAGAGGTGGGGCAGAACCTGTGCTCTGGTCAAATTGACTATCCCATTCACCTTGGCATTTTAAAAAGAAGTGCAAATAACATCCCAGGGAGGGAGAGAGAAGTTTACTTGGTTATTTTAATGAGCAGATCTATCTAGACAATATAAGAGTTCCCCGAGGAGTCACAGATGAATTTAAGGCTAGAAATCAGGTAGCAACTGTCTTTGAGTCATTCTTGTTCTGGTGGGTCACCATTAATAAAAATGTAGATTAGATTAATTACATTTATTATATCAACAAAGATTTATTAATTACACTAGGAATGCAGTTAAAGGAATTGCAGGAAAATTAGATGCTTACCACAGTCAAATGTTAAATCATTCCATGTGCCTGAGGGCTAGTCCAAAGACTCATTGAAACTGCGCTAACCAAACAAATGTTCATACAGTATAGACAAAACAATCTGTACCCCTTTAAAGAAGGAAATCCCTATGATGAAGAGTATAAGATAGCTCTTAGAAAATTTGAAATATATAGAAATGTGAAAACTAAAAAGTTTAAAAGAAAGAGGGGCAATTGTAAGTAATAGAGATTGGTTTGGTTTTCACATAAAGGAAGAAAATATTAATTAATGTAACTTGGCAGCCTACTACCTCAATCTCCCACTCCCGGGTTAAGAAGGAACAAAGGCAACCAGCTTAAGCCAGTCCTATAGCCGGTGAAAAGGATGCTGGATAAAGAGCTAGGTTCAATTCAGCACTAAATTCCATTCCTTATTTGGCAAAAGGAATAGGTAAAAGCTAAATGGTTGGAATGTGATAAGGGAAGCGGTTCATCAAAAACTGGAAAACTTGCACAGGAAAGTTAGACTTCTTGGATAGGCTGTAACCTCTGAAGCATCTAATCTATGGAGAAACAGAGGAAGGGCTTTCCTGCTAGGCTTAGGGCTATAAATTGCATCATTTTCTTTGTTCAGGACACCAGCCATGTTTTCTGGTTGTGTGCCCCACCTTGCAAGATTGAAAATAAATTCTTTTCTTTTCCACAATCAGGTGAACCTTATTTTCTTCCAGAAGATTTCTTTCTTACATTACTAACCAAGAGCTATTTTTTAAAATATAGTTTATGCTAATTCCAATGCCCTAAAAATGACATACATTCCATCTATTATTTCCTCCCACACCTCTCAGCACCTCTGGTAAGCACTATCTTTATACAAGTGTTACATGTTCTTTTGTCACTGTAATAATAATAAGTTTACTTTGGTCCATGGTCCTATTCCTCCCTTATATCTGTTCATTCCTCAACCTTGAGGATTTTGGAATGGTGACCCCTGCTCTGCTTTAGACTGAGATGGTACTTAGATCTTATGGGGCCTACGGAAGAAACTGTTTTGCTTACTGTTGTAGATACTTTGATTTTTTGGTATATGGGCATTGTCCACCTTCACATATTGCTCATTGTCTGGGTGGGTCCAGTGAACTACAGAGTAGGTGTTGGCCACATCTCTGTTGAGCTTCAGGGCTGAACAGGCAAATGAACAGACCAAAGATTTAAGTATCTGGAACATATATTTACTGGGTATTGTGCTAATCATAGGTTCAAATAAAGAGAGTAGAATAATAATGTGTAGGAAAATTATAAATGAATCAAACTCCTTTACTTTGGGGAAATAGGTTGTCATATATCCCGAGGTAAGCACTACCGATGGGGTGCAGCTTTCATGGGGTTTTGTGCCTTGCCTGTAGTATCTGGATGTCTCTAGAGCCCTCAAGAGCCCCCCTATTTGAGGCTTTGTTTATTGTGGCAGTTAATGAGATCCACCTGAGACATGCATAATTATAACCTCTGACATGATCTCCTGACTTGTCTTGAAGTCTCTTAGCTTTAAAAACTCTTTCGTATTTAATTTTTCCCCCTTTTGGTCAAGATCTTTTTCCAAACACATTGCTGGTTGGCACTTGGTATTAATCCCTTGGTGCCAGGGAAGCCTCATTCCCAGGAGTCATGTCCTATTCCAAGAGGTAAAGTCGTGAGTTTATGTGCTGAGTTCGGCTTATAGAGAGGCCACATTTGAGTAACACAGAGGTTTCAGAAGGAATCTCTTAGGCGATTGTTAGTATTAGGCTAAGTTTCAATTTTATAAGAATAATGTTCATAAAGTACAAGCATTAATGTCAAAGACTTGGCATACCGGCTTGTTTTCTTTTATTAGACATTGCCTATATACTTGAGATGTTCTTGCCCCTCTATTTGAGAACATAGAAGGACTCCCCAGGATGGGAGATTAATATTTTTTTGTTTATCTGTGGATTTCCACCCACTGAGGTAACACCCTATGACAAGATAAGCACATTCATATTCCATAGACCTATGCCTCAGGTACACACTTCCCCACACATGCCCCCACCAGCTACGCGCTGCACTAGTGACCCTCCTCTGCCAGAAGACAACTCCCACAATTGTATTCTCAACCAAAGACCTCCACCTCCCCCAAGTTCAACTGTTCCTTCCTCTAGCCCTCCCCCAAGTTCCATGTTTAGTTCAACCCACCCCCAACCCCATTCACCCCCCAGCACCATTGACCCCACTCATGTCCCTGCATCCCCATCTACTTTATCATAGATTCAAAATGCACACATTTTAAATCAACAGTTCAATAAGTTTTGACAAATGTAAGTATTTGTATAACCACCACACAAGATTTTTAACAATCCATCTCTCCAGAAATCTTCATTAAATCACTTTGTAATTTCCCAACTGTTCTGTGATCCAGGCAACCACTTAATTGCATGTTTTCCAGAATAATGTTCTTGATATTCATCAGTGAAGAGTCTGTGTAGTTCTTTCAGTATTGCTGATGATGGATTGCTTACCAACCCCACCATAGTTTTTAGTTATTATAAATAAAGGCTCTGTGAAATTGATGCTCACATATTTGCAAGAAAAATAGTTGTATTTCTCCTGGAAAAATACTTAGAAGTGGGATTGGTGGCTCATATGATAAGTGTGTTTTAATTTTGTAAGATCTTCCAAATTATTTTTCCAAAATGTTAGTACTATTTCACAATGCATAAGCACCATTGCATGAATGTCTTAGTGGTTCTATGTGCTTGCCAGTAGTTGGTATTGTCAGTTTTCCTTAACTTTGGTCAATTTGGTGGGTATGATGTGGTATCTCAATGGGTTTTAAATTTGTACTACTCTCATTATTAACTACATTAAGCTTCTTTCATGAGCTTATTGAATATTATAAATATTTTATGTAATGTATGCTCAAGTGTTTTTCATATATCTGCGAGCTTTTTTATTTTCTTATTATTGCATGATTAGTTTATATTTTCTGTTTAAAATTCTTGTTTGATATATAAATTGTAAATATATTCTCACAGTCTCTTGCTTACAATTTTTATAATGTTTTTTGAGGAGCAAAATATTTGAATTTTGATGAAATCCAATTTATCAACTTTTCTTTTATGGATATTTTGTTTTTATCATGCTTAAGAACTCTTTGTTAACCAAAGGATACCAAGATTTTCTCTTATGTTTTCTTATAGAAGTTTTAAAGTTTTAGCTTTTACCTTTAGATTTATGAATAATTTTGTTATTTTTTTTGTATATGGTCCTAGGCAAGTGTCAGGGTTATTTTTTCCATAAATATATCTAGTTGTTCAGCACCATTTAGTGAAAATACTAATCTTCAGCACTTTTTTACATTGGTGCCTTTGTTGAAGTTCAATTGACTATGAGTACATAGGTCTATTTCTGAACTCTATTTTCTGTTCTGTTGATCACATATTTTGATTGCTGTAGCTCTATTTTAAGTCTTTAAATCTGTAATGTAAATAATCTATTTCTGTGCATGTTTTTCAAATTGACTTAGCTATTTTATATCTTTTGCATTTCCCAAATAAAATTTTGAATTAGCTTGTGAATTTCCACATGCACATGCATGCACATACACACTCATACACACAAACAAGTATATTAGATATACATATATATAGTACATATATGTACTTTATATATAAAAATGGAAAACATTTTGTATATAAAACGTTATCTATCTATATTAATAAACTTGTAGTGCCTTCATAACATTTGAATTGCAAGGTTATTATGCTGGCCTCTTAGAAAGAGTTGGGAAACAATTCTGCTTTATTTTCTGAAAATTTATGTAAGTTTGGCATTACTTTCTTAAGTGTTTGATAAAACTGCCCAGTGAAACCATCAGTACATGGAGTTTTTTTGTTGGAAAGGGTTATGATTATGAATTTAATTTCTCAAATAGATATAAAGGGATTCAAATATTACTTTTATTCTTTGATCAGTTTTGATAATTTGTGTGTCAAGAAATGTGTCTTACTCTTTTAAGATTTAGAGTTTATTTTTGTTTGTTCTTAATATTCTCTTATTATATTTATAGAATATATGATGCATAATAATAGTTTACCTTTCATTACTGATATTCTGCATTTTCTCTCCTTTTTCTTGATTAATCTTGCTAAGTGTTTTTTCAAATTTAATTAAAATTTTCAAAGAACTAAATTTGCACTTTATTAATTTATTTTATTTTATGTGTCTGTTATATTCTTCCATAATCTTCAGTTTATTTTTCTCCTTACTTTGGGCTTTCTGGCTTATTTCTTTAGACACATAAAATCCTAGGTTTTAAACCTTTCTTCTTTTTGGAGGTAGGCATTTAAAGACATAAACCTTCCTTCAAGCAGTGCTCCATCAGTGTCCTACTAATTTTGATGTATGCTTTTAAATTATTATTGTTTACTGTAATTTATAATTTTCCTTTTAACTTATCTTTGATCCATGAATTATTCATGTATTTTTAAAATTTGAAATATTTTTGGAGTTTCCAGATATCTTCTGATTGATTTCTAGTTTAATTCCATTATTAAACTACAGACCTTGTAAAATTTCAGTCTTTGAAGTATACGAGAACTGATTCTATGATGTGATGTAAGACTTACTTTGTTGAATGTTCTATGTGCACAAGAAAAGAATGTTTATTCTTCAGGTGTTGAATGTTGTGTTCTTTATTTTTCATTTGAGAAAGATGATGAATAGTTAAAATAGCCCTTGCTATTTTCTGTCTACTGATCCATCATTTACTCAGTTGCGATCTAAACTGTACAAAGCTATGGGTTTGTTTATTTCTCCCTTTAGGTCTGTGTTTTTTGCATTGTTTTGTTTTGTTTAGTTTTCCTCCTCATGCATACTGAAAGTGTAGGCCCACACTTTTAAGGTTCTTATATCTCTGTGATGGATAGATCTTTTTATTTTTTGAAATGTCTCTATGTTATACTAAGTGTCTTGGATCTTACCTTGTCTGATATTAACATAGCCACCCTCTTTCTAGGGCTTACTGTTTTCATACTAGATCGTTTTTTTTAATCATTCTTTGACTTTCGATATATTTGTTTCTTTAACTAAAGTGTACTTTTTTTTTATAGTTTTTTTAATTTTTAATTTTTTTCAATTTTTTTCCATAAAAGTGTATTTCTTATAGATGGCATATAGTTGGGTTGTTTTAGTATCCAGGGTCACAATCTCTGATTTTTAATATAAATACTTAATCCATTTATATAAAATGTTTGCCTATCGACATTGATAAAGTTACCATGTTTTGTCCTTTCTGTTTTTTATTCCCCTGTTCTTTTACTGCCTTTTTGGGGCTAGTTGAATACATTTGGAATTTCGTTTTATTTCTTGTATTGGCTTCTTAGCTCTACTTCCTGTTTTTTTTTTTTTCTTTTGTTTTTGTTGTTGCTGTAGTACATTGCTAACAATATACATCCTTAACTTACCAAAATATACTTAGAATCAACTAGTGTAGCCTTGATTTAAACTTTTTTAAGCCCAAGATTTTCCTAAACCCAGGGCTCAACCTCTAAATATTTTCCTCCTTTCAAATCCTGTCACAGCCTATAATTTAGATTTAAGGACGGTCTAAAGTAAGAGTTACTCTAGGGTGGCATCTGGCATCTCAGATGCTTGGCATGTAAACAGTGTGTTAACAAAAACAGTCGGAATGGATTTCCCAAATCTCCAACACTAAACAACCTCTAATATATCAGTTCCAATCCCAGTCTCATAATAGTCAGTCTTTGCTAAGCAAGCCTTATGTAGCTTCACCCTTTATAAACTTAACTATTCCCTTGGCCAAAATTTCATGGGAAACCTCCACAAACATTCCTGGGACTCTCATCCCTGCAGTTTTTTTCTGTCTAGTTCCTTCTATCATTATAGTAGAACTACTTTACCCCCAAAACTGATAACTTCTTCCTTGACCCCGCAGGAACACCAAACAGCTAGATCCAGATCCCTAAGCTGCAGCTGGGTAATTATTCCTAGGCAAGAGCCAGAGAAACCAGTGTGCTCTTTTGTGACATTTTCTTCATTCAGTGATTGCAGTTTTTCTAATGCCATTTGTCCTATGCCTAATGACAATTTCCTGTATATATTTTTCCAGTAGTTTATGTTGTTTTATTCTAGGAGCTTGCAATTGGGAATGAAAAGGAAATTCTCTGCTTTCATCTTTACATTCATATTTTTTTATCCATAGGGAATATATACCACTGTGTGATATAAGAAAGTATGTATTTTTTGGTGACTTTTAATTTTGGTAAAATTTCAAAATTGCAGAAGTTTTCCAGTTTCATCTCCCTTTCATATAGTTTTTTCTCATAGAACAACTACAACTTTTTGACTATTATTTAATATGTTATGTTTTTGTATGACACATTTCCATATATAACTGGGCCAATATTTTTATTGTGTTCCTTTCTGCAACTATATCACATAGTTTAAATACTGGTAGAGCTAGTGCCTTCTTATTGCTCTTCTTTGTTTCAGATTTTTTCCAGCTAGTCTTGCTTGTGTTGCTTCTATATGAACCCAATAATTTTGTCTGGCTATAGAAATAAATAATGCAATTATATTTTAAAATCTAAAATTAATTTATAAAATTCATATATGAATGATTATACGTATATATATGAACTATATATACATAAGTAATTTTAAAATGATGTGGGAAAGTTTTGACATCTTTATGATGTTGAGTCTTTTATCAACAACATGGGTATTTTTTTCCATTATTTCAAGTATAGCATTTTCTGTATGTATGTCAGAAGTGGTGTAGGTATTCTTTTTATAAGTTTGACTATGTTGTGCACTACAAGTGAGTCCTCGCCTGATGTGCACAGATTCAATCACTAGACACTGGACTTTTGAGAAGAGAAGAAGCTTATTTAGCAAAGGTTAATCTTGCAAAGACAGGAAGACAGTCTTTTTCTCAGATCTCTCTTGCCAGCTGGAAAGATGGGGAATATTTATTGGATTAAACAAAGGGAGGTGGGGATAGGGATATTAGGGCTATTGGCACCTTGGGTTTGGTTAGTAAGCATTCAAATGCATGATTGCAAGTTGGTTATTACTGCTCATTGGTTCTGTTATTGTTAGTAGTGGGCTTTTGAGGTTGCCAAAATTTGTAGTGGTCAGAACTCTTGCTTTCTTTCAAATGTGGTATTCCTCTTTCCTATTGTTCCTGCCCACTTTGATTTCACACTGAACGTATTTCATGTATCAGGGTCACTTTAATTTTAAGTTCAGGTTCGTTCTTTTCAGTGCATGATTCACTAGTCTTGGTTAATTCTGTGGGGAAAGAAAAAACAAGGAACTTATCTTGAGATTAGATAAGTCCCTGAATATTCTTAACAGAGGTAAGTGAAAGTTTTAACAAGTTAATAAGGGAGGGGCTATCCTAGTGGATTAGTATGTGGCAGTTTCAGTGAGTGTGATTTTAACTATTATAATTAGGCAAACTTTTCTCCCAGGTTAATTTTCTTTTAACTGTGCTTATCTTTGTGGCTAAAGCTAGTTAAGACTGGTCTGGCTGGAGCTGTTAAAAAGAAGAATTTATCTATGGGGTGTATAAATGCGAATTTCAGAGAAAAGAGAAATGGAAACTTTGCAACCTAGGTCAGGGAGAGGAAAGCTTTAACAGTGGGTTTTATCAAAAATGGGTCAGGGCCCACTACAATTCCCCCTTTTGATGTCCCTTTTCAATCTTTGGGGAAATGGGATGATGACCATTAGAACTACTTCCTGCTTAATTAGGATGTCATTATTGTGTAAGCATGGAACATCTTAGCTATTGTGGTAGGAAGTTATGATTTCCTGGGAGCTGTTGAGACTATGTAGCACCATTGACCTGGAAATATTCTTGAGTTGCCAGAGTTAACATCGCCTGCGAGAGTAATATATGATTGGTTAACGGAGTAGAGCATCAAGCAATTACTTGGGAAACTACCTTGAAATTGAGGAATAGTCCTAGAAAGATTAGTAAGAGAAGTAATAACCCTTATAGACAGAGTCATACAAGATTGCCCAGACTATCAGGGGGCCAGGAGAAGAGGCCAGCAGAAGAAGTGAGATGATTACAGAATGGCTTAGAGAGCCCCAGATGTTAGGATGAAGTAGTGACTTTTCAAAGTTCTGTGATATCATTTATAACTTGCCCTCGTACACTAACATAAAAGCAACATTTCTGTCCTAGAAAGGTGCAAGTAACAACTTCATTAGCAAGTACAGAACCTAAAGCTCTCTGGTTTTGGGGGATCATCTCTTCTAGAAATGTTACCTCTAGTTGTAGCCCGAGAAGGATAGTATGTGTACAGTTGAACAAATGATGCTTGTATTGAAATATTTTTGATGGTAGTTTCTAAGTATAGCCATAACTGGGAAGGGAAAAGTATAGAATAGCATAGCCAGTACCTTGCTTTTCCTCAACTGGATTTGGAATGGTGCTCATTTCTGCTGCCTTTGCTGGAAGAGTTGGTACAAAGTGAAAGAGTCTGGATTTAAGATTTGATAAGAGTTTTTTTTTTTTTCTATAATGTATGTCTGGCAATAGAGAATATAGGCCACAGGCTCGGTACCAAGAATAAAGGATAGCTATATGTATTTTGTTCCCACATAGCCAGAAATATCCTGTGACTTTTAGGGATAACAATAGGGGCATAAATGACTGATCCAAGCTTGAAGTGTTTATCCACAGTGTTTCACAAGACAAATGGGTATTGTTCTGCTGGCAGGTTAGTAAATCAAAGAGTTGATGTCACTATAATCATTGGGACTTTCATTGTTCTCAGTGTCAGAGGAGCTGTTTCCAGCAAGAAACTGATTATAATACAGGTTTCCACTAGTTATACCTATCCAGTAGGAAGCATTGGGGAAGTAAACTTATGCTATCCAAATCCAGGGATAAGAATTAGGGGAGTAGCTAGAGTTTGTAGCTAAGGGAAGGGTCTTGGGTTTGGTAATATAAAGTGGAGTGATATTTTTACAGGGCCATAGAGAAAGAAGTTCTCTCTTGAATTGGAAGGTTTGTTTATCTGTATCACAAATGTTGCCCTATGGGTACATTGAATATTCTAATTCCCCTTTGCTGAAAATTTATTTAGATGAGTCAAAATTCCAGTTTTGGTATTTTAGAGTAAAATTGTAAAACTATAACTAAAGCCACTGGTACTTGATGGGTGACTTTAGTTGATGGGTAACATTTAAGAGAGGAAATGGGGGGGCTCAAGTCTCCCCTGAAGAAAGAATAAGCAAAGATTGTGAGCTAGGCTGCCAATGCAAAACGAAAGCTTTTAATTAAGTATATTATCAATACCTGTTGGACCTCCTTGATCCTCAGACATGAGGGGATACTGAAACTATAAGAGGTGTCCTCATATTCTTTGGTGAGAAGACCACCTCATGAGTATGAATTATAAGATTTCCAGGTACCACTGAGGTGCAGCCAATTTTATAAATGTGCAGGATTGATTATGAGGGCAGATTCTGTTTTGGAGTTTGTATTTCTTAGACAGAAGCAACGTTGAGATTTGTAAGTCATTTCAGGTATTTTTTGTACTGATTCTTGGTAAGGGTGTGGGTGATAGGGATTAAAAGGACCAAAACCTGACATGTTCCCTTTGTAACAGTATATGACATGTTTTCACCCTTCAGGCAAGAGGCAGCTTGCTGCAAAGTAATAAAATGTATTAGTATTAACCAAGCAAGAGAGAGTAATAAAAGGTAAGGCCAATCAAAGCTATCAACTCTGCTCATTTCTTGTCTGGTTTCAGTTTGAAGAGAAACATGAGGTCAGATATTAGGTCACAAGATTGTTCTCTAGGTGATAACTGAGTGTTCTTTCTTCAGATAGGAGGGTAATTCCTTTGAATTCCTGGAGTTTGACTCTCGAGTGATGAATCCAGATTTGATTCCCTTCAACATAACAGAAGAATGAGTAACAAGTAAGTCAAGGTAGGTTTGTCCCTTTAGGCTTAAGTTGGCTTTCAGTGTGCTGTGTCTTCCAGACTTTAAGCAATACCCAATCCCCAGGTTTTATATTATGCAAGGGAGCACCTGTAGGAAGTAAGACAGTTAGGAGCATATGTATGTACTGTAGTTAAGATAGCCTCTAGAGATTTAGTACATTTGATGATTTCTATTTCAGAAGCCAAGTGAGCATTTTTAGGATGCTCATTTTAGAAATGGTCTCCCAAGTACTATTTCATAATGATGTAATTCAAGTCCACTTTTGGGAGCTACTCTTATCCTAAGGAGGGCAATTTGAAAAGACCATGTCCTTAAGTTTGTCTCCTGACAAATTTTGGTTTTAATTTCTCTTCAAGGTTTGATTCACTCTTTCAGTTTTTCCAGTAGACTGAGGTCTGTATAGGGAATGAAAATTCCAAGTAATACCCAACACCTTTGATAGTCCTTGGGTGACTTTAGATAAAAATGTACTTCCATTATCACTTTGAATAGAGTTTTGGGAATCCAAATCTAGGAATAGTTTCTTTTAGGAAGGCTTTTATTACTTCTGAAGACTTTGCAGTTTGACATGGGAAGACTTTGGCCCAGTCAGAGAAGGTATCTACAAATACCAATAAAATCATACAATTTCTTTGGGCTCTCAGCATTACTGCAAAATTTTGTTGCCAATCTTCTCCTGAGCCAAGGCCTCACTCAACAACTCCTTTGGCAAGCACTGGAGTGGGGGGTGGGGGGGGGAGGCGGCTATTTGGGATTGACATTGGCACATATTACACAACTTTGATTTACCTTTTGAATAATCCTCCTCATGCCTGGCCCTATGATAAATTTGTGCATCCAGTGCTACCTAGTTTTTTGGGCATAATGTGTGCTCTGGTGTAAATGTGACCTGAGTGGCTCAGTTATTTTTTTAGGTATAACTATTATACCTGCTTCATTTTTGAGCTACCCTGTTGAAGTTTGAGTAGTAAATCCCCATTCTTTTTCTCTGGCTAAATCCCTTCAGGGGACTTAAAGGGGCTGAGATTAATTGTTATAGAAATTGGAACTAGCAGTTACTACTTCTGGTTTTTATATTCTAGTGGCTTGCTTTGCTTTTAGGTCAGCTTGGTTATTTCCAGAAGCTGTAGGCATATTCCCCTTTGGATGCCCTGGACAATGAAGAACTACTTCTTTAGGTAACATAAATCAAGAATGATGTTAGCATGTTTAATGCTCCTGAAGTTAAAGGCCGGATCCTTCCAAGTAACCACTGGACATGTAACATGGAGAAGGTGTACTTAGAATCCGTGTATATGTTAACCGTTTTTCCATTGATGTAAGGCACTAGTGACTGCAATGAATTCAGCACATTGTGCAGATGTACTTGGGGGAAGGGTTTCAGCTTCCAGGGTTTTCTGTAAAGTAACAACAGCATACTGTGTTTTCTGGTGCTGATGGCCCATGAAACTACCTTTATCAGTAAACATCTCCAAGGTTGTGTAGGGGCTCATTGAAGAGGTCAGGTTGGCTAGCACATACTTCAATTACTTTTATGCAGTCATGTTTGGGTTCTTCCAAGTTGTTTTCTGGTAGGAGAGTTGCTGGGTTTAGGGAAGATTAACCTGGAGTTTCACATTGGGATTATCAAGGACGATAGTCTGGTACTTACTAAGGTATACTGCTTTTAGTCAGTATCTCCCTTTATTAGTTAGGGT
Source organism: Dasypus novemcinctus (assembly GCF_030445035.2). NCBI lineage: Eukaryota > Metazoa > Chordata > Mammalia > Cingulata > Dasypodidae > Dasypus > Dasypus novemcinctus. Next base: position 74,535,988 of record NC_080678.1, on the reverse strand, counting down.
TCTCTAGGGAAACAGAATCAACAGGAGATATCCGTTAAGAGTATGCAATTTTATAAGAGTCTCCCACATGATCACAGGGATGCATAAGTCCAGGTTCTGCAGGCAGGCTGTAAACCAGAAGCTCCAATGAAAGTCCAAAGAAGGTCCTTGATAAATTTCAGGCAGACGTTGGCTGTCCAAAGATTATGGGTTGGGAAATTCTCTCTGAATGCTGAAATCACTATCGCTTTTAAAGCATTTAACTGATTGGATATAGGAATCTTTATATTTTTGCTGTAACATTTACGTACTCTAAAGCTTCTTTAAAAAAATAGTTTTAAATGAATATATTCATTATATGCAAACATTGCTAGTAGTAATATAAATATTTCCGATGGCTATGATTTATCTTTTTAGTGTCATAAAAGAAGATTTTCTAAACTTCAAAATGGTTTAAAAAAATAAAAAGGAAAACCAGAGTAGGACTCAATCTCACAACCACTAGTCTGAGAACTTTAATGCCTGACTCTCATTCCTGGGACCTGCACCCAGTATTAACCAGTTGAGACCAAACTGGGCTAAGTCAGGGCTTTAACCTACAATCTTAACCCAGTAACCAAAAACCAAAACAACAGATAAGTTTTGCATAAGAGCAGGCAGATCACCCACCCAGATGTCTGGTCCCTGGACTGTTACTCTCCCCACAAAGAGGCACCACTGGGATCAGCAATACCAGCAAGAATGAACTTTTGGTTTTTTTCTATCAAGCCTTTAGACAAAGGAATTCCATGGCCACTTTCAGATCAGTGGCTGGCATGCACTATTTCGTGGTGTCATATAAGAGTCCTTGGGTGGAGGGCTTTAAGACCCAGACCCATACTGGGTGCCAAATTGTTGTGGATTAAAAGTGAGTCCTTGCACAGATTCAATCAGTAGACCCTGGGATTTTGAGAAGAGAAAAGGTTATTTAGCAAAGGCTAACCTCATAGACAGGAAGACAATATTTTCCTCAGATCTGTCACCCTGAGTTGGAAAAGTGAGGAATAGTTATTGGATTAAACAAAGGGAGGTGGGGATAGCGATTTTAAGACTATTGGCACATTGCGTTTGATTAGTTAGCATTCAAATGAATGATTGCAAGTGGGTTATCGTCATTGGCTGTGTCCACATTCAAATTAGGGATTGCAAGTTGGTTATTACTGCTCATTGGTTCTATTATATTGAGGACTAGGTTTGTGATGTTGCTGAAATTTGTAGTAGTCAGACTTCTTGCTTTCTTTCACGTCTGTTATTCCTCATTTCTGTTGTTCCTGCTCACTGATTTTGCATGCAAGGTATGTTATTTATCAGTGTTGTTTTAAGTTCAGATCTGTTCTTTTTAGCACATGATTCACTAGTCTTGGTTAGTTCTGTAGGGAAAGAAGAAACCAGAAACTTATCCTTGGGTTAGAAAAGTCCTTTATTATTTTTAAAAGGGGGAAGTGAAAGTTTTAACAAGTTAATAAGGGAGGAGCTATTCTAGTGGGTTAGAATGTGGCAGTTTCAGTTAGTGTGATTTTTACTATTATAATTAGAAAAAGTTTTCTCCTAGGTTAATTTTCTTTTAACTGCATATCTTTGTGGTTAAAACTAATTAAGGCTGGTCTGGCTGGAGCTGTTAAAAAGAAGAATTTATCTATGGGGTGTGTAAATGGAAATTTCAGAGAACATAGAAATGGGAACTTTTGCAACCTAGTTAGGAAGGAAGCTGCTTTAACAGAGGGGGTTATGAAAAATGGGTCAGTCTGCTACAACTATTTTTCAATATTTTCTCTGTATGCTTGGCATTTTATTTTTGCTCCTCTCAACAGGGTCTTCTCTTCCATTATATCTTCTGAAGTTTTTTTTGCTTGCTTATATGTCTGAAGGCTATACATTTTTGTATGTTAATGTTATATAATCTAATTCATTTTAAATTATCTTGCTGATTTTAGTTTTCCCAAAGACTTTTAAATTTTCCACCTGTAACAGTGTAATTTTCCAAATAAATACTATTTATTTCTTCTTTTAAAATTCTTGTGACTATACTTACTTTCTCTTGCCTAATTACTTTGGCTAGTAAGTAAATAGTAGTAGAGATAGTAGTATGCATTTTTAATTCCTAACTTTAGCAGGGTTTTTTTTTATATATAAAAATACAAATTGTTGAATTTGGTGAATGCATATTCTGCATCTGTGAAAAATTAAAGATGGCCACAAATTCTTTGATATCCCTCTAATTGAAATTGGGTTCTCTTTCCCTCTCCATTGAGTCTAGACTACTGTGTGAATGCTTTGACCAATAGATTCCAACAGAAATGATATTATGACAGTTTATGGGTCTAACCCATAAAATGACTGACAGCTCTAAGCCACCAAGAAGAAAAGTATTACTATTTCCTTAGAGAATGACTAGAGAAGATCAGAGAATAGATGGTTCCCAGCTGATCCCCAGTCTTCCATGTTTACCTGACAATATAATGGCTATGTGAGTGAGATTGTCATAAATCTCCCAGACCAGGACAGATATAAGCTAGACATTCTTAAGTGTCCCCAATTAATACCATTAAAATAAGATGTATTTTCCAACCAAGTCCTGCCTAAATTTCTGACACAAAATCATGAGATAAATAACATAGTTTTTGTGTAAGCCACCAAGTTTTGGAAGATTTTGCTACATTGTGATATATAACCACTATGAAAATTACAATATGATTTTCTCTTTATCTATAAATAGCATGGATTATATCACTAAATTGCATAATATTGAAACATTGAATCTTATTGTGTATAATTTATTCTCTTTGCTATTCAAAATTGTTATTTTATAGCTTTATATTAATATTCATAATGAGGTTGATATTTATATTTTCTTTTCAGTACAATATTATTCAAGTTTTCAGAACACAGATTCATTTTATGGACATAATTAGGAAGATTTCCTTCATTTTCTATATTGTGGAATAGTTTAATTGGGACTACCTATCCTTCCAAAATTTTGGTGAACAATTAAGTATCTGGTATTTTATTGTGGAGATCTTCAGCTATTTTCACTATTTTTTATCTTTTATTTAATAGATGAATTTATGTTTTCTTGCTCAAGTGAACTCAGTTTTGTTACATTTTATTTTCTTAGAAAATTGTTCATTTTTTTAATTAGATTTCAAGTGTATTTGCATAGGGTGTTAAGTGGTTTCTTGTGACTTTTTTCTCCTTCACTTTTTCTTTTTACATGGTTGCTTCTGCCTTATAATGTCTGATATTGAGGGTTAGAACTTTGGTATCCCCAATTTTGGCAATTTTAAAAAATTTTGTTGAGTTATTTTAAGAACTAACTTTAGGATGTTTTTTCTAAATCAAATCCTTTTTTAGATGCCTACCTATTAAATCTGCTTTTATCTTTATTAACAACTACCTATGCTCTTCAAATTTATTTTATAGCTCTATTTTTAGGTTTTTAAAATTAGATTTCCCATTTTAAATTTTTATTTATATAGGCTCTAGATGGTCTCAATCTCTTCTTGCTAACTGCTTTACAATAACTCATAGATTATTATGTCATATTTTTATTAGGATGCTGTTCAAGAGATTCTAGAAGTTTTGGGTAGCTTTAAATATGATACCACTACTATTGCCATCCCTCTGCCAAACTCCCATGCATGCTTTGCATGATGATTTTATTGTTGTTGTTACTGTTATTGAATGGATGCTCAGAGCAACAATCAAGATTAAACTGACCATTAGTTATTGGGATCATATTTTAGTGGAGACATTTGTCTTCTTTTGTATTTGTAATAGCATTATTTCATCAGTCAAATCATTGAAATTCATTCCAAAGGAAACCATCCCATTACAGATTTGTATGCCAACCTCACAAGGGAGAAAATGATTGAGAAGTTTTTGATTTGAAGAAAATTAATATTTTGGAAATTTTTAATAAACAATATTTAGAATACAAAATTCAGGTAAGTAATAAGCTTTATATATTTTACAAAGGAGGGCATGAATTGAAAAAACAGTTGATAAACAGAACTAAATGAAAATATTAGACTTCAACGTATATATAATTAATTTGCCAGTGTTTGTGTTACAACATATCGTGGAACGGTCTTACATATTGTTTCTTAAAAAATATATTTGAATAGCTCAAAAGGTAAACTACTTAAAAGAGTGTACATCTTACATACTCTTGGTGAAACAGGGTGTTTATTTGGTCTTGCTTAGCTTTGGATTTCCATATATTGTTTTTCACTTTCACATACATATGTATACAAAAAGACCATGTAAGGAAAGAAATATTCTTGATGCTGTAGTTCATTTCAAAAAGCTTCTTCTTTATACCTCTATTTCAAATATTTAAAATGGCTCAGTTTGTTTAAATATCTTAAAAAGCATTTCAATAAGGTAAGTGCATATGTTGTTGTTGTTTGTAAATTTTTCATTAGATTTTCCCTAGTGTTCTTTCTTGGACTTTCACCCTCTAGAGAGAGATTGATCTGTTTATACCCTGGGTCTTTTAATAAATGCATAACCTTTATAAACCTTTTGTAAGGCATTAAATACCTGCCAAAGGGATCACTGGGAGAGTAGGTAGGATTCCTGAATTCTCTTAATACTAAAGATATTCTGTGCTTTATCACCATGTACTGTGATGTTTACCACATGAAAATAAGATAGCTTTAAATCTTGTTTTGAAAAGTTCACCTGCACAGAATTTGAAGCCTCCTCAGTAAGTCATCTGGCCTGCTATAAAATAGAGAACTTGAACATAATGATATTACAATTCTTCCGTACAATTTTATGGTTTCTCAGTTTCTTTCAGTTAGGAATTTAAAAGCTGCTCTTATTCTGTTACCATTATCAAAGCAGAATAAAATGGAGATAGTAGCTAATCATTCACCATGACTTCTACATTTAAAAAAAAAATTTAGGTGCTGGGGTTTGAACCTAGGACCTTGTACATGCAAAGGAGGTACTCAACCATTGAGCTACTTTGGATTCCCCACTATGACTCCTGAGGTCAACTCTAACCAACGCTTCTTTCTGCTTCTTGTGTCTTCTATCATATTAATCAACTTTAAGTCACAAAATGCGTTCATGATTTATGGGGCAGTCAATCCAAAGAGAGACACATCCTAATGTATGATTTTGCTAAATTTATTTTTGCTTTTAAATTATTTGGTTTCTTACATGTTTTTGTAAGGTTTTATATTAAGTGTTGTTTTTGCAAGTGCAAGGTTGAAATCTGATCATACAATGTTGCCTGTCTCATGCAATTAGTATCACGTATCTCCCAGGTAACCTTGAAGTTATCTATACTCAACTTTCCTTTCCTTAAATGCATATCCAGCTAGTCGTTTTGCCCTAGAGATTCTGCTGCCTTGAAGCATGTATTTTCCATTTCCTCCTTTATGGAATGAAATCTAAATTATTTTCCATAGCATTAATGTCCATTGCCCTTGTTACTTCCTTCACAAATTCTCTATTTTTGCAAAATGTACCTACTTTTTCTTTCCTAATGTTCTTTCTGTGTTCCACAATACTCCTGCTTTTATTCACTTTTTTTCATTCTGCGTGGAATGTTTCATTGATCTCTATTTATAACAACCCAGTTCATAGACTACATCCTCCTCAAACATCCGTAAAGATAAATTTCTTCTATACTCTTAGACATTTTCTTCACTGTTTGTATGCTTGCTATTGTTTGTTTTATTTCTTAATTTGGAGACACATTTAATTTCCCTCCTTGTACATTCATTGTCTCATTTCATTTTTACAATGATCTTAAATTTCATTCTATTATTATCCTTTTAAATATCAGGAGGGTTAACCTAAAAATTTTTTAACCTAATTTATTTTTTATTTTTTATTTTTTAAAGGTTATTTTATTTATTTCTCTCCCCTTCCACCCTCCCAGTTTTCTGTTCTGTGTCCATTTTGTTCATGTTCTTTGTCTGCTTCTGTTGTTGTAAGCGGCACAAGAATCTGTGTCTCTTTTTGTTGCGTCATCTTGCTGCGTCAGTTCTCTGTGTGTGTGGCGCCATTCCTGGGCAGGCTGAACATACTTTTGCTCTGTGTGGTTCTCCTTATGGGGTGCACTCCTTGTGCATGGGGCTCCTCTACACAGGGGGCACCCTTGCGTGGCAAGGCACTCCTTGTGCATATCAGCACTGCGCGTGGGCCAGCTCCACACGGGTCAAGGAAGCCCGGGGTTTGAACCTCAGACCTCCCATGTGGTAGACGGATGCCCTAACCACTGGGCCAAGTTCACTTCCCTTAACCTAAATTTTTAATGGTGATGTTGATAGTCATGAAAATAGCAGAAATTTAAGCTTCGGCCCTCTGAACATATATCCTGTGATTTCTTCTCCTAATTTCTATTATTGTAATTTATAACAAATTTTAAAAGAGGCTTTTTTGAATGATTGTACTTCAGGAAAATCCTCATCATATATGCCCTGAGGAAATTTAATCATTCCATCAAGCCAGCTTAATACTATGCCCTATAGATTATGCATTCTAAGAACATAAATTTAACTGGGTATATTTAACATATATAAACAGAATGAAACATGGTATCCATCAATTTATTATTTTAATCTTTTATCCAAAACTCTGACAATGAAAAAAAATAGAGTAAGAAAATATACCTTTACTTTTTTATGTGATAATTTGGCACATTTAATTAAAATGAAAAAAATTCAAACAATTTTCACAGAAAGAAAATATCAATTGAACAAAGAATACACATTTATGGAAGTATTAAAACACAACTTTAGCATGAACATTGTTAGGTCTTAATATTCAGTTTAAAGAATACTTATTTTAATTACAAAAAAGGAAGAGACAAGGTGGGTGGTGGTTAATGGAGGAAGGATATGAGTGAATCACTAATCATTTTTTCATGCGTTTAGGCACTTTGGTTAGATAACACTCAAATGTCCTTAATTTTAAAGTTCAGTAAGGAAAACAATGAGGGGAAATAAGAGTGCTTCAAACTATGGAAATGTCACATATGTACAAGAGCCTGAAGTTATAGACAATTTCTGTTCATCTCTCTTCTTGTTTAAGTATGCAGTGCACACTGCTTGGATTCATGCAAATTTAATCCATCGGATATTCTCTGCATGAAGAAAATTGCACTCAAAATAGTTGTGCGTGTTTTACTTGAAATTTTATGTTGAAATGTCATGTTTTACAGCATGTTTATTTAGTGTCTTTTTGCATAAGATATCATTGTTTTTAAAAAGTTGTTTTCCAAGAATGGTTCATCTTTTCAAGGGTTATTATGATGAAAAATTGTTAAGCAAAGAGTTATGCTATGAGCAATTCTGAAATTAAGTATTACAGCAATTAGAAGTTTGGGAATTGAGTCAAGGAAAGAAAAGAAGGTTTATTTAAACATTTCTTGGTATGCTTGCAATTAAAATAAAATTGACTTCACGTACAGGTTCCAGAGGAAAGGATATCTGAAAATTATATTATTTAAATTCCCAGCAGCATTATAATGTGGAAGTGTTCATTGCAAGGAAATCTTTGACATGTTGGATGGTTATGATGTGGGCTATGGGTGGAAGGCTCTTTGTCTCTTCAGAGATAACTAAGTTGTTTGACTTGTGGGTGTGGAACGGTGGGGGGCTGCAGTCCTGCCCTTGGGGACTAGCAGCAGCTCCAGTCCCAGGAAATGTTTAACAATGCGGGGGCTATAAACTTTAAGTATTTAGGGGAAATGCAAAAACCAAATATGCTAAAGGCTTATCTAGAATGTCTGGAGTCCATGCTAAAAGCTTACCTAAGATGTGGAAGATATATGCTAATTGAAGCCTATTGAGAACTGAAACAAAGGGACCATTTGGCCTTTCCTCTCTGTATAAAAGACGTTTGAAAATCTTGTTCGGGGCTCGGGATTCAAACTGAAAGCTCCCGAGTCCGGCCGGCCGTCAATAAACCATTTTTCCTTCTCAAAATCATTCCTGAGTCCTGGCCTCTCTATACTCAAATAATTGAACTTCTCTTAAATTCCACAACATTTTTGGTGACTCTGGTGGGATAATAAATGAAGGCCAGAGACGGTAGCATTTTGCTGCCCCTTCCAAATCCCCGAGGAAGCCGGGAGGACTCGGGTGAACCCCAAATCTGGGCGCCCCTGGATTAAATTTAATCCAGAAAAGATGTGGGCTCCACCAGAATCTTCCCGACAAAAATCGAGGGCAATGGAAGGTCTGAAGAGAAAGATTCTGGGAACGAAAAAGAACTCCGAACATGGAAGAAGGTAAGACTCCCCGGGTGAGCACAGTCTGGAAGGCCCTAGTTTAATTGCTAGGAAGGGGAGGCTGATCACCTCCCGAGAGAACCCTAGTAGCCCCAGAAGGCTGGGGGGAAGCCGTTCTCTCTAGGCTTGGGAAAAGGAGGAAAACCGGGGAAAAGCCCTGGTGTTTTGGGTTTGTCTAACTGCATGTTAGAATCTGGTACTGGTCTTATATCCACTAAAGGAGTGGAGTCTCGATTTTAATAGGAAGGGTATTTATAGGTTCAAGTCCTAATATCCTGGAAATTGGTCTAGATTAAGGAAAACAAAACTTGGTTACAGGAAAATGGATCGGCTTTTCTGGTGGAGCTTGGTCTGGATGTAAAGTTTAAACAGTGGAAAAGTCTAGCTGAAATCTTTTGTTATGGTGCTAATTTGTGAATGAATTCGCTTTATACCAAATGTTAAGTGTTCTGAGGTTTGTGATGGCTGTGGGGGCAGCCGTGGTGAAAATAAATATATAAACTTGTGAGTCAGATTAGTGACCTTTGTGCTTCTGTCTGTGTCAGCTCAATGTTAGTGTTGGAGTTGTGTCCTTACATAAAGTAGAATTACAGCTGAGCTGGAGCCCTCCCTTGCCATTGGCAAGGGGGTGAAATGATTCTGGGGCAAAAGCTGAGGAGTCTAGATGTTTGTGCATGTTCTGCTGTCTTGTCTCTGGTCTGGCCCTTTGCCGGGGCTTGGAGGCCATCTGTGTCCGCGCCAAGCACCCAAGTTTGTTGGGAATGTCCCAGTCGGGGCGGCTGGGTTCCTGGGAGAGTTGCCAAATTTGAGTAGGTTCTGTCTGCCCATTTTGGCTGAAAGCTGGAAATCGGGGAGCGGCTTGCCCCTTTCCAGTGAGTCCACCCTTCTATTCATAAGCCGCATTCCTGTTTGTTGTGCACCCGACTGCCTGAAAGGGGGCGGAATTGAAGGAGGTGAAAAGCAGAATCAGAATAAATGCAGTAAATTTCCCTCCTTAGGGTGTCAAAGCCAAAATACGTTTGCATTCTGCTCAGGTTCTTAGAAGGTATTGTAGTAACCTTAAGTGAGAGAATGTGTTCTGTGAAGGTAAAATCTGTCTTAAGGGTATAAATAATTATAAAAGTTTTACAAAGCATTGTTTAAGGTATTTAAGTGGCTAATTGCAGAAAGTCATTATTTAACAAAACTGAATTGATAATAATAATAATAAAAGGCAATTTTATAACAAACTTTTTCGGCAGCCAATCTCCCCTGCCAACTTGCTTCCAAAAAAACTGTTTCTGGTATTACATGCTACTAAGTATTTAAAGAGAAGAAAAGTTCATTATTTTAACAAACTTGTTTAATATTAATGGCAATTATATGCTGTAAGAAGTTTGCCTGGTAACTTAGCATGTGGGATATATGGAGTGTGTTTTTATTGTTAAGGCAACAGAAGATGATTTTGTCCTAAGATAAAATGATTGATTATTGGAAAGAGTAGAGTGTGGGACAGAACCTGAATGAATACTGAAAGTGTAGAAGGTTTGTGGAAGGGAAATTTTTATGATTAAATTGAGTAAGATCAATATACAAAGAAAATATTTTATCAATAGCTTCTTGTGCTTTAACCTCATCATATCCTCAATGTTTGAAGAAGAGTCTTACCTCTTTTAAAAGAACATTTTATGTTCTAGAAATCAAATCCTGAAAAGTAGCCTTTTATTTCAAACTAACTGCAAGAGATTTATTCTTTTACTTTAAAGGAAAAATTAAAGTAATGGTTAAGTTCATTTAATATGTTATAAGTTGAATGAAAGGTATTTAAAGGTGTTATAAAATTAATAGGTTTTAAAAAATTAATAAAAACTAATAACTAAGAGTTAAAATCATTTATAAATGCATTTATATTATAAACAGTGGAAAGACAATAACTGAGATTATAGCTGGGTGAATTTAGCCTGAAACTATTATTTAAGTGTAAATTCTACACTAACCTTTCCTTTGTTTATGGTTACTTCAAGCCTAACCTCACCCTTTGCCTTTGCCTATGGTTATTTCATAATTGAGAAGAGCTGGGACATCACTGTCTCCTCTTCTGGTATTAGTAACCCTTTCTCTCATGAATTCAAGTGTAAACTAAATAAATTGCTGCCTGATAGAATAAGGTTAAATGGCCACTGGAGTTTTATTATCTCCAAAACCAAAAGGGGGGTGGAGGGGGAGAAGTCTCCTGCCTTGACGGTCAGTGTTCCTAAGAGTGGCAGTTCATGAGAGAAAGCAGTCTGTCTCCCTGAGGCTTCAAATAGCCTCAGTAAATATATATAAAATTAATCTTGTTGCTTATCCAAAATTCTGCTAATTTCAAGGTAAAATATAAAGTTCTAAAACAAAATGGTGCTAAGGCATTGAGAACATTTGGTTATTACAATCCATTAAGTAAGAAAGAAAATTCTTGTGGTAAACTGCATGGTCATAGTGCAAATTAAGAAGAGTTTCAAAAGTCTTTGAAAAGTTTAAAGTAACTAAAGTCATGTTGTTGTGTCAAACTATTCATGTCTGCCTATTTGCTCAAATTGTTGAGGTTAAATATGCAGTTATATAAGTAATATGTATTTCTGGACCCCTAATTAATTAAGCTAAACAGTATATAAAATAATGCAAATTACAAGTAATATCAATGAGTTGTGTTTGTGTCTAACTCTTTGTGTCTGCCCATTTTAAAAAAAAAATGCTCAATGTATGTCTTCATACATCAGGATAATATCAAATTAACAAATAAAAATTCTTAAAAGAGGTCTATTCAAATTGTTAAAAATTAAATATGCAGTTATATTTATAAATATTCTTAAAGCCCAAATTGAACTAAGCAGGATGAAAAAGTCATAGAAATCTGATTATGGAAACAATTGGGAAAGGGCCTCCTCTTTGCAAGAGCTTTTAAGGGAAGACTAGGTGTGGCAGATTAAACCTATCTACTAGGCTAGGGAATTAAGAATCAGTTTGCCTGGTAATCTCCCAGTTTAAACCTTTGTCAGCCATAAATTGCAAAAAAAAAAACACAAAGATTAGGTTAATTTTCACATAAGAAAAATGTTGATGTAACCTGGCGGCCTGCTGCCTCAGTCTCCCACTCCCGGGTTGGACAGCAGTGGAGACCAGTTTAGGCCAGTCCTATGGGCAGTGGAAGGATGCCCAAGAAGGAGCTAACTAAGTCGGTGCCATTTCAGCACTAAATTCTATTCCTTATTTGAAAAAGGGGGGAGCAGGTAAAAACTAAAATGGTTGGAATGTGATAGAGGAAGCAGTTAAATCAAACTTTTGCGTGGGAAAGTTAAATCTCAGATAAGCTGTAACTTCTGAAGTATCCAATCTATGGAAAAACAGAGGAAGAGCTTGCATGCTAGGCTTAGGGGTATAAATTGTGTCATTTTTCTTTGTTCGGGGCACCAGCCATATCTGGCTCTGCGCCCCTTCTTGCAAGATTGAGAATAAATTATTTTCTTCTCCACAATCTGGTGAGCCTTATTTTCTTCCAGAAGATTTCTTTCCAACAAAATAAGGTAATTAGTGGCTCTATTAACAAATTTCAGTAAGTAAAGGAAAGTCCATAAAAACTATGGAGAGATCTTTCCTGGGTTATGATTTTTAAAAAATTAAGTAATTGTGTAATGTGTTTTAAAACCTGGTAGTCAGTATGCATGTGTTTTAAAACCTGGTAGTCAGTTATGCTTTTAAATTAATAATTTTCATAACTTAAAGAAAAGAAGTTTTTAGCTTCCTGTAAGGGAAAAAGAGAACATTCCTTGCATAAACTATTATGGTTTCAATTTTATTTAACTTGAGTGTAATCTCCCATAGTTAATTTATAAACTAAATTAACATATGTACAAAATCTTTACAGTAATGAAAATTGTAAGTTCACATTGGTGAAATTAGGCTAAAGGAAAAAGATTGTAGATATGCTCTCTTAAATAAAGAGTAAATTTCTTTCATTGGTAATTGTAATTTAGTAAGTTTATTTAAACATGAGGTGTCTAGTCAATGCGGTTATAGTCAATTATAAGGAGTTTGTAAAACATCTTCCAAACTGAAAATGTTTAAATAGTTCTAATTGTAGAAGTCATTGTTAACTAAAGAAACTTAGATTGGTATTGGTAGCAGAAATAACTTCATGATAATAAACCTGTCTGAAGGCCACTGCAAAATACACATTTAAGTAAATGGTAATAAAAATTTGTCTTGATTCTATTGGAAATATTCTGTTTTCATTCTAACAATGAAAAATAATATTTTTCCTCTATTACTAAAGTAAAGTACCTACTGTTATCTTCATAGTAAAATTGTGTGAGTAAATAGTCATTTGATATATGTATTGCATTAAGTTGTTTAAAATATATATAAAACAAGGAATAAACTTTAACATTGTCAAACTCTTGTGCATTCGAACCAGGCCTTGTATACATTACAGGTGGCCTCTCCATGTGAGTTATTGGCTAGGCTGGTCACTGACTCCTCAATTAAAAATATGTGCTATATCAGTCTCTGGTTCTGCTCCTGAAGTCGATGGAAACTATATTGCAGTTTCAAGCTCCTGCAGCCAATAATGACTCGGTACAGCCAAGTGTACAATGGATATCGCCTCCAGACTGGCACTGTTCCATGGTGCCAGAGAGCACTATGCACCAGGCTAGTAGAATACTGGAAAATCTCTGGAATACTGGAAGGATGCTGCAACTTGCTCACTGCGTTGAAGAACATGCTAAGTGGAGCCATGATACCAGGAGACTGTAAGTAAAACTTAAACACAATTGGCATTATGGCCTGCTCTCATGGAAAGATAACATGTAAAGTATTACAAACCTGAAACTCAAAACTAATAATGGCAACTCTGAATCCTTATGCATTAAGTAATACATTAGTTAATATTAAGTGCTGTACTTTTATCCTGTACTAAATATATGCCTAATAATTGTAATGTTATCTTTTCTATTTTGGATCAAGTGCAGAAGTATATTAGACATGTTAAATTCCTGGAAAAATCATTTTCTAAACAGTTAATAACATGTCTATAGAATAAGGTGGCAGTCTCAGCCAGTCTCAGTTAGCAAAAGTGAGGCTTGCTTGCTGATGGTGAGTCACCTATTGAACAAGTCAAAATTGCTAGAAATTGTACAATGAAAACCAAGGTGTAAAAATCTTTATTCTGTAGTTCTGATCACTCCCACAGGTGAAAACTAAGAGTATTTCCAAATTAGTGTTCTAATCCTGAGTGAAGCCAGTTGCCCAAGGAGTACCAGTTCACCAGGAGCATCTGACAGAGCGAATGAGTGTCAATCATTGAACAGCTTGGAATGTGTCTTCAGACAAAGCTAAGTGTCTGTTGCAATTTCTCTCTAAAGATGGATAACTTAAAAAAGAATATATATGCTGTTCCCACCAGCTTTTAAGGAATGCCATCTTTATAGGCACCTAACCTTGTCTACCTCTGTAATCCAATGTGTCCTCTTTTAAAAACAGGTATTCCAAAATTTTAATTAAGTTTGTTTCTTTCAGAGTGAACATCTTATTAACCATATGAAAACTTCATCCAACTTCGTACAGAATGCCAGATCCATCTTCCTCCAGTTAGAATAAATTAAAGAGTTTTACACCTTATTAGGCAATGACTACAGCCCATGGCCAGCAGGAAGCAGTTACAGAAAAGAGATCATCTCCCTTCAGCACCCCTTTTAAATTAAAGGTGTAAACTCTTTAAAAGTAAAATAAAAGTAATAGATGGATCTGGAACCTGACTGGAAATCCACGTGAGTGCCAGTGGCAGCAGAATAACTGCGGGAGGCCCCTGCCCAAGATTCTGCTGTCCAGAATGAAAAGTTCTAAACTTCTAAAAACGGTCCTGGATGCTGTACTAAAGACTGATAAATAATCAGTCAAGACAACAAACAGCCATCCACCTCATAGCTCCAACAATAATTATGCCAAAGCTTAGCAAGTAAACTTTGACAAAAGGGGGGAATGATGTGGGCTATGGGTGGAAGGCTCTTTGTCTCTTCAGAGATAACTAAGTTGTTTGACTTGTGGGTGTGGAACGGTGGGGGGCTGCAGTCCTGCCCTTGGGGACTAGCAGCAGCTCCAGTCCCAGGAAATGTTTAACAATGCGGGGGCTATAAACTTTAAGTATTTAGGGGAAATGCAAAAACCAAATATGCTAAAGGCTTATCTAGAATGTCTGGAGTCCATGCTAAAAGCTTACCTAAGATGTGGAAGATATATGCTAATTGAAGCCTATTGAGAACTGAAACAAAGGGACCATTTGGCCTTTCCTCTCTGTATAAAAGACGTTTGAAAATCTTGTTCGGGGCTCGGGATTCAAACTGAAAGCTCCCGACTCCGGCCGGCCGTCAATAAACCATTTTTCCTTCTCAAAATCATTCCTGAGTCCTGGCCTCTCTATACTCAAATAATTGAACTTCTCTTAAATTCCACAACAGTTACACTTCCACTTGTGATGTTTTCGTGAGCAGTATCACGACAACAATGCATCTTACTATTTCATCTCTTTTATCCTAATTTCAAACCTTCCTCAAAGGCAAAGATTCATATGATAAATAATGTGAGGTATCTTGCAATTTTTTAAAGAACTACCTGGATATGTGACAATTCTTTTCCCTCTTGAAGATTAATGGTGTATTTCATTATATTAAAAAGTTATCAGGAAGAACTTCTGGGAAAATGACTAAGTAGGGAACTACATAGCTTACTACATTTCCAGAAATTGTCCAAAAGAGCTACATGGGATTCTGGAGACCAGGGGAGAACTGTGCAGCATCCATGGAAGAGCAGAACAAAGTAAGAGACTGTAAGTAACTTGCTTAGTCACTGCTGTGGGTGCCCATCCCCTACCCTCAAGACAGGCACCCTCAGGTTCTCCCCATGGTTAGCAGGGGACATGGCCCAGTAGTGATCCAGCTTTTGGCCAGTGAATTTAGACCACTGAACTAGCTGTTTTACCCTCTTCTGGACAGCTCATGCCACACCATTGATTCCATCCAAGTCAGGGCTGGCAGAGATGTATAAATGCCCTGCCTTCCTAGGGCTGTTTTAAAAAGGTTGCCAAAGAGCTCTATCTGCTGGGCAAGCCAGGAAAGTATACCCTTAGGGAGCTGAAAATAAGAATTTTTGGTGTTTTTCTTGAAGCTAGTTTTGGGGCCCTTTGGAAATGGTCTGTGTTCCCTTTGTGTATCCTTGGCTAGGAAAAACTCATGAACCAAGTGGCAAAGTAGTCTTAACACAAAGCCAATCAACCAAAATATCCTAGATGAGAGAGAGAAACTGACCTTCACAGTAAATTCATCAAGACAATCAGATGGTCAGACAGCAAAAAATTACAAGGCATTATGAGAAACAGGAATATCTGGTTCAGTCAAAGAAACAAATTAAAATGGTGGAAGAGATACAGATTTTGGAACAAATAATCAAAGAACTTCAAACAAATCACCTAAATAAGTTGAAGGAGAATATGGCTAAAGAGATATAGGATATTAAGAAGACAATGGGTGAGCATAAAGAACAATTTGAAAGTCTGCAAAGAAAACTAACAGAGCTTATGGGAATGAAAGAGAATGCATGAGATTAAAATACATTAGAGGCGGCAGACTTGGTCCAGTGGTTAGGGTGTCCGTCTACCACATGAGAGGTCTGTGGTTCAAACCCAGGGCCTCCTTGACCCATGTGGAGCTGGCCCATGTGCAGTGCTGATGCACGCAAGGAGTGCCATGCCATGCAGGGGTGTCCTCCGCATAGGGGAGCCCCATGCACAAGGAGTGCACCCTGTAAGGAGAGCCGCCCAGCATGAAAGAAAGTGCAGCCTACCCAGGAATGGCACCACACACACAGAGAGCTGACACAATAAGATTTCACAATGAAAAGAAACACAGATTCCCATGCCACTGACGACAACAGAAGCAGAAAGAATATGCAGCACATAGACACAGAGAACAGACAACCAGGGTGTGTGTGGGGGGAATAAATTAATTAATTAAAAAAATACATTACAGGCAAAAAAAATGGCAGCTTTGAAATGGCAGAAGAATGAATAAGTGAAATTTAGGACAGAACATATGAACTTGAAAAGATAGGACAGTAAAACGAATGGAAAATTGAACAGGGTCTCAGAATTGAATGGCAACATGACATGCACAAACATATGGCATTATAGGTGTCCCAGAAGGAGAATGGAAATCGGGGCACAAGCTATATTTGAGGAAGTATTGAAAATTTCCCAACCCTTATAAAGGACATAGATATCAATACCCAAGAAGGACAAAGCACCCCAAACACAATAAATGTGACTAGACCTATTGAGACACCTACTAATCAGAATGACAAATACCAGAGATAAAGAGAGGATTCTGAAAACAGCAAGAAAAAAACAATGCATCACATACAAGGAAAGATCAATAAGATTATGTGTCATTCTCTCATCAGAAACCATGGAACAAAGAAGGCAGTGTTATGATATATTTAAGATACTAAAAGAGAAAAACTGCCAGTCAAAAATTCTGTATCCTGAAAAATTGTTCACAAATGATGGTGAGTCTGCACAAACAAACAAAAACTATGGAGTATATTATCAAAAGACTGGATTTACAAGAGACACTAAAGGGAGTTCTACAGCTGGAAAGGAAATAACAAGGGCAAGAGACTTGGAGAAAATGTAGAAAGGGTAATTTAAAAGGCAAAAAGAGATTGCAACTCCTACCCTCTGGTTTATTGGACTTACCCCAGCCAGCTAACAGGGAGGTGAAGAAGGTCAACCACCACACCAGGGAGCCAAGAGTGCCTACAACTGCAAGCAGGAGAATTGCATCCAGCATCCAAGTGGAATCTAAGCACCCTCTCGATACAGAGGTGGAGTGGACATAACCGTCCCAGGGCCCACAGAATGGAGGAATAGAGTATGGATTAGAGTGAACTTACTGATATTCTATTCTGGAACTATTGTGATTAGTAATGGAAGTAAATGTAGCATTGAGATGGAGAAAGTGGCCATGGTAGCTGCTGATGGTGGGGAGTAGGAAGAAGAGATGTTATGTGGGGGCATTTTCAGGACTTGGAGTTGTCGTAGGTGGTACTGCAGGGACAGTTACTGGACATTGTATGTCTTCCCATGGCCCACTGGGTGGACTGGGGGAGAGCGTAAACTATAATGTGGACCACTGACCATATGGTACGGCAGTGCTCAGAGATGTATTCACCAAGTGCAATGAATGTCACATGATGTTGGAGGAGGTTGTTATGGGAGAAGTGGGGTGAGGGGGTGGGGGGTATATGTGGGGGGTATATGTTACATTAAAAAAATACAAATAAATTTTTTTTAAAGGCAAAATGTCAGACACTAGTGAGATATGACAAGTGAGAGTCAAAGAATAAAGTGGATGAGGTAAGTAATGTCTTTACCATTGTAACACAGAATATTAATGGATTGAACTCCCCAATCAAAAGACATAGTCTTTTAGAATGGATAAAAAAATATGAGCCCTCTCTATGCTGTCTAAAGAGACTTATCTTAGATGTAAGGATGCAATCAGGTTGAAAGTGAAAGCTTGGAAAAAGTTATTCCATGCAAAGAGTAATCAAAAAAGAACTGGAGTAGCAATACTAATATTGGGCAAAATAGATTTTAAATGCAAACTGTTAAAGAGATGAAGAAGGTCATTATATATAGATAAATGGGGCAATAAACCAAGAAAAATAACTAAATTTATATTTGTAGCAGCTTGGCATTATTTATGGATTAAAAAAATAGCTATTGGATTACATTTGTAAACTGGTCTGTGAGAAATATCACTTTTAATTGATTAAATTATGATTAGGACTTTGATTGGACCATGTCAGTAAGGCATTGAGTCTCCACCCCTTGCTGGGTGGGGACTTACAGAGAAAAGGCATGGCAAAGGACAGACTTGGGAGATTTGGCTGGAGCCCAGAAAGTAAGCACACAGGGGAGGAGAGCCCAGGAAGAATCAAGCCCTGGGGAAAGACACAGAGTGAGTCACCTGATAGTCTACAGCTGACTTTGTGAAGAGAAGCAAGCCTGAGCCTGGAGAGCATTGAGTCCCAGGGAGACAGACAAAGCCTAGAGAGCCTGATGGTCTACAGCTGATATTGGAAGAAGCTGGGACCAGAGAGCCTTTTTTTTTTAAGTTTTTAAAGTTTTTATTTATTTATCTATCTATCTATCTATCTATCTATCTATCTATCTATCTATCTGTTTTATTTCTCTACCCTCCCTCCCCAGTTGTCTGTTCTGTGTGTCTATTTGCTACATGTTCTTCTTTGTTCACTTCTGTTGTTGTCAGTGACATGGGAATCTGTGTCTCTTTTTGTTGGGTCATTTTGCTGTCAGTTCTCCTTGTGTGCGGCGCCACTCCTGGGCAGGCTGAACTTTCCTTCATGCTGGGCAGCTCTCCTTACTGGGCACACTCCTTGCGCATGGGGGTCCCCTATACGGAGACAACCCTGCGTGGCAGGGCACTCCTTGTGTGCATCAGCACTGTGCATGGATCAGCTCCACATGGGTTAAGGAAGCCTGGGGTTCGAACTGCAGACCTTCCATGTGGTAGACGGATGCCCTAACCACTGGGCCAAGTCTGTTTCCCCCACAGAGCCTTAAGAGGAAGAGGAAGGCTGAAATCAGCAGCCATCTTGCTCCAACATGTGACAACAGACTTTGGTGAGGGAAGTAACTTATGCTTTATGGCCTGGTAACTGGTAACTTCTACCCCAAATAAATGCCCTTTATAAAGGCCAACAGAATTCTGGTATTTTGCATCAGCAGCCCTTGGCTGAACAATACGTATTTATGCCTCTAACTTGTGTGCCCCAAGATACATGAGGCACATGCTGGCAAAACTGAAGGGAGAAATAGAAATCTCCACAATAACAGTTGGAGATTTTAATACATCACTATTAACATTGGATACAACTTCTAAACAGAGTACAAATAAGGAAACAGAGGTCTTGAATAACATGGTAAATGAGCTAGACCTTACAGACATTTACAGAATATTTTACTCTAGAATAGCAGGATATACATTCTTCTCAAGTGCTCATGGATCTTTCTCCAGGATAGACCATATGCTGGGTAACAACACCAGTCTTGATAAATTTAAAACAATTGAAAATTGTTCTCTGATGACAATGGAATGAAGCTAGAAATCAATAATAGACACAACAAATATGTGGAGATTAAACAAGACAGTCAAATATCCAGTGGGTCAAAGAAGAAATTGCAAGAGAACTCAGTAAATACTTCAAAACAAATGAAAATGAGAGTACAGCATATCAAAACTGATGAGATACAGCAAAGGCAGTACTGAGAGGGGAATTTATAGCCCTCGTTGTTTATATTTTAAAAAGGAGAAGGAGCTGAGATCAGAGACTTAACTGTACACCTGGAGGAGCTAGGAAAAACAAAAAACAAAAAAAAACTGCAAGCAAACAATACCAATCCCAGCCAGAGGAAAGAAATAATAAAGATCAGAGGAGAAATAATGAAATTGACAACAACAACAACAACAACAAAATAATAGAGAGAATCAACAAAATCAAATTTTGGTTTTTTTAGAAGATAACTGAAATGACAAACCCATAGCTAGACTGACAAGGAAAAAAATGAGAAAATAGGCAAATAAATCAGTAATTGGGGGTGGTGATGTACCGATGACCCTGCAGAAATAAGAGAGATGGTAAGATATTGAGCATAACTGTATGCCAACAAACTAGGCAACGCTGATTACATGGTCAAATTCCCAAAATACACTAACCACCTAAACTGACCCTATAAGAAAAGAAGACCTCAGTAAACCAATCACAAGAAAGAAATTTAAACAATCATCAAAAATATCAC
Organism: Dasypus novemcinctus; assembly: GCF_030445035.2. NCBI lineage: Eukaryota > Metazoa > Chordata > Mammalia > Cingulata > Dasypodidae > Dasypus > Dasypus novemcinctus. Next base: position 74,515,826 of record NC_080678.1, on the reverse strand, counting down.
CAAAATGAAAAGCCCAGTACCAGATGGCTTCACAGGTGAATTCTACCATTCATTCAAAGACAGTCTAATGCCACTGTTTCTCAAGCCCTTCCAAAAAACGGAAGAGAAAGGAAGACTACCAAACTCATTTTATGAAGCCAACATCACCATAATACACAAAAGCCAGAAAAAGAAAGATACTATGAAAAGAAAATTACAAGCCAATTTCTCTAATGAATAGATATGCATCAATCACCAACAAAATACTTGCAAACTGAATCCAAGAGCACATTAAAAGAATTATACACTATGATCAATCCCAGGCATGCAAGGATAGTTCAACACAAGAAAATCAATTAGTTTAATGCGGCGGCTTGCTCAGTCAGTGGCGGTGGGGGTGCTCTGCCCCACGTTGGGCGCCAACTGCGGCGGCTTGCTCGGTCGGTAGAGGTGGGGTCTGGCTGCGGACGAGGGGTCGGTCCAGCTCTGGACGAGGGGTCGGTCCCGCTTGGGACGAGGGGTCGGTCCCGCCTGGGACGAGGGGTCGGTCCGGCAGCAGACGAGGGATCGGTCTCACAAGGGGTTGCGCGGTTCGGCTGACGGGGTCGCCCGGCGAAGCCGGCGACGAAGGGGTCGCCCGGAGAAGCCGGCGACGAAGGGGTCGCCCGGAGAAGCAGGCGACGAACTGGGGACAAGGGAGGCCAGGCCCTTGTCGGGGGCTCTCAGGACTGGAGGGCGCACGGCAGAAGAACTACCGCGGAGACAAGGTAAACACGCAAGTCCACTTTACTGAGGGAGAGGCAACAGTTTTATAGGGGCTGGGGAAGGCTGATTGGTCGAAGCCATGCCCTGTTCTGATTGGTTGCCGGCGAAAGGTCAGTGGGCGGTACTGGACGGGGGAGGGGCAGGGTTTAGGGATTGGTGGCTGCTGTTGCTGGGGTGGAGGGCAGACTTGAGTTTCCCGCCCACGCCTGGCTGTTGCTGCTGTCGGGGGAAGGGAAAAGGGCGGGCTGGATTTTTCCGCCCACACCCGACTGTTGCTGCTGTCGGGGGAGGGGAAAAGGGCGGGCTGGATTTTTCCGCCCACACCTGGCTGTTGCTGCTGTCGGGGGAGGGGAAAAGGGCAGACTGGAATTTTCCGCCCTGGGCCTGCGCAGGGAGAAAGAAGAAGAAGGGTGCTGCCCCACAAGGCATTGTGTGGCGCTATCCGGGAGGAGGGGCGGCCGCGGAAGCATGGCTGCCGAGAAGGGGAGACCCGAGGGCACTCTGCGCCCATGCCGAGCTTCCTTCAGGGGTGGCGGTGAGTCTGACCAGCCACCCTATTATGGGGGCAGCGGCTTGGCCTGCCGCGGCTGCTCCGCCAGGCCAGCAAACCACACTTCAGCCTGAGGGGTGACCGCAGTTTAATATACCACATTAATAAATTGAAGAAGAAAAATTGCATAATCATCTCAATTGATGCAGAAAAGGTGCTTGATAAAATACAGCATTCTTTCTTGATTAAAACACTTTGAATGATAGTAATAGAAGGAAACTTTTTCAACCTGGAAAAGAGCATAAAAAACTCACAACTAACATTGTCCTCAGAGGGCAAAGGCTGAAAGCTCTCCCACTCAGATCAGGAACAATAAAAGGATGCCCACTGTCCCAACTGTTATTTAGTATTGTGATACAAGTTCTAGCTGGAGCAATTACACAAGAAAAATAAATAACAGACACACAGATAGGAAAGGAAGATGTAAAACTTTTGCTATTTGCTGATGATATGATACGATATCTAGAAAATGCTGTAATATAAACAACAATGCACCTAGAAATAATAGACGAGTTCAGGAAAGTGGCAGGATACAAGATTCATATGCTAAAGTTAGTATCTTTTCTATACACTAGTAATGGTTAATCTGAGGAGGAAATCAGAAAAAAAATTCAATTTGCAATAGTGAATAAAAAAAAAAAATTAGGAATAAACTTAAACAGAAAACACAAAGGACCACTACAAAACATTGCTAAAATAGGCCACAGGAGACCTAAATAAATGGAAGGACATTCCATGTTCATGGATTGGAAAACTAAATATTTTAAAGATATCAATTCTACCCAAACTGACTTACAGATTCAAAACAATCCCAATAAAAACTCCACCAGCCTTTTTTATTATAAATAAATAGAAAATCCAATTTTCAAACTTACTTGGAAGGGTAAGGGACCCAAATAACAACAACAACAAAAAGAAAGTCTTAAAAAAGAAAAAAATTAGAGAACTGTCACTACGTAACTTTAAAGCATTTTACTTAGCTATAGTGGTAAAAAACAGGTACTGGCATAAAGATAGACAGACTGACCAATGGAACCTAACTGAGATTTCAGAATTAGAATTTCACGTCTATGGTCTAGTGATTTTTAACAAGGTTCTCAAGCCCACCAGTGGGCCAGAACAGTCTATTCAACAAACAGGGCTAGGAGAACTAGATGCCCATAGCCAAATTAAAGAATGAGGAACCCTATCTCATACCCTATACTAAAGTTAACTAAAAAATTAACTCAAGATCATGTGTACATAGTAGTACCTTAAACCTTATACTAAAAGCACTAACAATAAAAGAAAAAATAGATAAATGGGATCACCTCAAATTTAAACATTTTGTTCTTCAAAAGGCTTTGTAAAGTAAAAGGCAGCCTACATAAAGGGAGCAAATATTTGGAAACCACAATCTGATAAGGGTTTGATTTCCATGTTATATAAAGAGATAGTACAACTGAAAGATAAAAAGACAAGCAACCCAATTGAAAAATAGACATTTTTCTATAAAGGAAATATAAATGGCACAAAAGTACATGAACAAATGTTCAAAATCACTATTTATTAGCAAAATGCAGATCAAAACTACAATGAAATATCATTTCACATATTTTACAGTGACTGTGATAGTTAGGTTATGTGTAAACTATGCCAGGCAATTGTGCCCAGTTGTTTGGTCAAGAAAGAACTGGGCTAAATGTAATACAAGGACATTTATGGACTTTAGTCACCAGTGAGTTTACTGCATAGATAGCTGATTACATCTACATCAACAGGGAGATTGTCATCAGCACTGAGTGGTGCTTTATCCAATCAGTTGAATACCTTAAAAGGAGTAATGATCTCAGCATTCAGAGAGAATTTCCCAACTCATCTTTGACAGTCAATGTCTCCCAGAAAATCATCAAGGACCTTCATTGGACTTTCATCGGAGCCCCTGGTTTGCCTGTGGAACCTGGACTTGTGCATCCCCACGGTCATATGAGGGACTCTTACAAAACCTCATACTATTTACAGTTATCTCATGTTGATTCTGTGTTCCTAGAGAACCCTAACTAATACAGCTTAGTACCAGGAGTGGTTCTTGAGGGACAGAGTCTTAAACATGGGATGTGTGAGTTGGTTCTGGGAGTTTGCAATTGGCCTTCTACACTAATTGAACTCAAGTGTAATAATGACTCCCTTTCCAATAATGATGAGGCCACTAACAGTTCATTGTGTGAGTTGGCAATGGAGATATGCAAAATATCATCACTGAATTCCCCTACTTCCATGATTATAAGAAGCAAGGAGACCTATTACTAGACTAAAATCACAATAAACCATCAAAGGTGAAATACAAAGTGTGACCCATGAGGAAGTATGCTATACTCCGAAAGAACTGCATAAGTTTTACAACTTATGTAGACAGAAATCAGGGGAATATGTGTGGAAATGGATACTAAGGGTATGGGATAATGGTGGAAGGAATATAAAGTTCGGATCAAGCTGAATATATTGATATGGGTCCATTAAGTAGAAATTTTGGATTCACAGCTATAGCTTGGGGGATTACAAAGGCTTAGAGATATTGGAATGCTAGAATGGATTTACCATTTGAGACCTGCTGTCCCACCCCAGGAATGTTCAGAGGACACACCTTTAACCAGGGCTGGGAGAAATAAATAAGTAGGATTAACTCTATCTTTCCTGAAGAGCTCTGTGGTTACTCTTCTCTATAGTTCAGATATTACTGTAGGGAGGGCTATAATGGAATTAGAATCCTTAAACATTATGGGGATAATCAGTAAAAGTCAAGTATCAGGAGTTAATCACCAAAAATAGGGTGGGCATGTCTAGTACAATGAAAGGCTAATTCAAAGCACCACTCAAAAGAGACTAAGTCACATAGAGTTATGACATTGGCTAATAGATCATTGGGTACCTAAAATAAAATAGATGGGCAGTCTACTAAATTTCTTCTGGACATGTAAAAGCAAAAGAGTTCTAGGTTGAGTGAACAAAACCCTAGCTCCAATTACAGATGCAGGGAATCATGGCCCCATAGTCAGTTCCCAGACTGGGGACAGCTTACAAATCCAGAATCCCATGAATGAGGAAAGGGCCAGGTCACCTTGAGGAAGGATCCTGTTAAAATGCCAAAAATTTATACTGTTAATCTTCCTCTCACCTTTCCCCAAGAAGACCTATAGTATTTTACTAAAGTAGCTGTGCATTGGGGAAAAGGAAATGATCAGATAGTACAGGGATTATTAGACACTGACTCAGAAGTGACATTAATTCCAAGAGACCCAAAATGTCACAGTGGTCCACCAGTCAGAGTAGGGGCTTATTATGAAGGTCAGGGGATTGATGGACTTTTAGCTCATGTCCATCTGACAGTGGTTCCAGTAGTCCCTGAACCCATTCTGTGGTTATTTCCCCAGCTCCAGAATGCATGATGGGAAAAGACACACTATTATGGTAGGAAAGGCCAAGTGGAAGCCACGAGAACTGCCCCTCCCTAGAAAAAAAATAAATCAAAAGCAATGCCATATTCCTGGAGGGATTGCAGAGATTAGTGCCTCCATCAAGGATCTGAAGAATGCAGAGGTGGTGGTTCCCACCACATTCCCACTCAACTCCTCTATTTGGCCTGTGCAGAAAACAGATGGATCTTGGAGGATGACAGAGATTATTGTAAACTTAACCAGGTGGTGTCTCCAATTGCAGCTGCTCTTCCAGATGTGGTATCATATTTGAGCAAATCAACACATCCCCTGGTACCTGATATGCAGTTGTTGATCTAGAAAATGCTTTCCTTTCAATTGCCATTAGTAAGAACCAGCAAAAATAGTTTCCTTTCAGCTGACAATGCCAGCAGTATACCTTCACTGTTCCACCTCAGGGGTATATCAACTCTCCAGCTCTATGTCATAATATTATCTGCAAGGAATTTGATCATCTCTTCCTCCCAAAAGATATTGTATTGGTCCATAATACTGATGATATCATCTTGATAGGATCTAGTGAGCAAGAAGTAATGAAGACTCTAGATTTATTGGTAAGACATTTGCATAAGATAGGATGGGAAATAAACCCAACAAAATACAAGGGCCTTCTACCTCAGAGAAATTTCTAGGTATCCAGTGGTATAGGGCATTTGAGATACCCATTCTAATGTGAAGGATACTATTGCTTCTGGTCCCTCCTATGACCAAAAAGAAGGCACAGTGCTTTGCTGGTCTCTTTAGATTTTGGAGACAAAGCATTCCTCATTTTGACGGGCTACTCCAGCCTATATACTGAGTGACCAGAAAAGGTGCTAGTTTTGATTGGGGACCAGAACAAGAGGAGGCATTGAAATAGGTCTAGCCTGCTGTGCAAGCTGCACTGCCACTTGGGCCATATGATCCAGCAGATCCGATGGTGCTGGAAGTTTCAGCGGCAAATAGAGATGCTGTCTGAAGACTTTGAAAAGCCTCTATAGGAGAATCACAACATAAACCCTTAGGATTTTAGAGCAAAGCCCTGCCATCCTCTGCAGATAACTACTCCCCTTTTGAGAAACAGCTTTTGGCCCACTACTGGGTCTTAGTAGAGACTGAATGCTTAACCATGGGCCATCAAGTTACCATGAGACCTGAGTCACCTATCATGACCTGGGTATTGTCTGATCCACCAAACCATAAAGTTGGGTGTACACAGGAGCATTCCATAGTAAAGTGGAAGTGGTATATACAAGATAGGGCCTGAGCATGCCATGAAGGCACAAGTAAGCTACATGAGGAAGAAGCCAAATGCCCATGGTCGCCACCCCTGCCATGTTACTTTCTCTTTCCCAGACCACAGCTTTGGCCTGTTGGGGAGTCCCTTACAATCAGTTGATCCAGGAAGAAAAAAATCAGACTTGGTTAACAGATGGTTCTGTATGATGTGCAGGTACCACTGAAAGTGGACAGCTGCAGCACTGCAGCCTTTTTCTGGGACATCGCTGAGAGATAGAGGTGAGGGCAAATCCCCCTGGTGGGCAGAACGTCAAGCAGTTCACCTGCTTATTCATTTTGCTTGGAAGAAGAAATGGCCACATGTGCATTTGTACACTGATTCTCAGGCAATTACCTATGGTTTGGCTGGATGGTCAGGGACTTGGAAGGAACATGATTGGAAAATTGTTGAGAAAGAGGTCTCGAGAAGAGATATGTGGATAGACCTTTCTGAATGGACAAAAAACATGAAAATATTTGTGTCCCATATGAAGGCTCACCAGAGGGTGACATTAGCAGAGGAAGATTTTACAAATCTAGTCAATAAGATGACCCACTCTGTGGCTAATGCTCAGCCTCTTTCCCCAGCCACCCCTGTCGTTGCCCATTAGACTCATGAAAAACATAGCCATGGAGATAGGGATGGAGTTTATGTATGGGTTCAGCAACATGGACTTCCCCTCACCAAACCTGACTTGGCTAGATCCACTGATGAGTGCCCAATATGCCAGCAACAGAGATCCACACTCAGCCTCTTGCAACATTCCGCAAGGTGATCAGCCTGCTACCTGGTGGCAGGTTGATTACATTGGGCCACTTCCGCCATGGAAGGGGCAGCAACATGTTTTGCTCTTTTTTAGAGATTTATTTTTATTTATCTCTCTTCCCCCCCCCACCCCCATTGTCTGCTCTCTGTGTCCACTCACTGTGGGCTCTTCTGTGTCCATTTGCATTCTTGTTAGGTGGCACGGGGAATCTGTGTCTCTTTTTTGTTGTGTCATCTTGCTGCATCAGTCTCCATGTGTGCAGTATCACTCCTGGGCAGGCTGCACTTTTTTCGCATGAGGCAGCTCTTCTTATGGGGCGCACTCCTTGCACGTAGGTCACCCATACACCGGGAACACCCCTGCATGGCATGGCACTCCTTGCAAACAGCAAGACTGTGCATGGGCCAGCTCACCACATGGGCCAGGAGGCCCTGGGTACTGAACGCTGTAACTCCTATATAGTAGATGGACACTCTATCACTTGAGTCACATCTCCTTCCCAGCAATTTGTTTCCCCTGGAATAGACACATACTCCAGATATGGGTTTGCATTTCCTGCACACAATACTTCCAAAACTACCATCTGTGTGTTTACTGAAGGTCTTATCTACTGCCATGGCATTACACACAGCATTGCTTCTGATCAAGGAATCCATTTCACTGCAAAGGATGTGCAGGAATGGGCACATGCCCATGGAATTCACTGGTATTACAATGTTCCCCATCAGCCTGAAGTAGCTGAATTGATAGGACGGTGGAATGACCTTTTGAAGACTCATTTACAGTGCCAACTAGGTGGCAATACTGTGCAGGGCTGGGGCAATGTTCTTCAGGAGGCTGTGTAAGCTCTAAATCAGTGTCCACTCTATGGTGCTGTTTCTCCCATAGCCAGGATTCATGGGTTCAGGAATTGAGGGATGGAAATGGGAGTGGCACCACTCACTATTACCCCTGGAGACACACTAGGAAAATTTTTGTTTCTGTCCCTGCAACCTTAAACTTTTCTGGTCTGAAAAGGAGGAGTACTGCCCTCAGGGAACACAATAATGATTCCTTTGAACTGGAAGTTTTGGACTGCCACGTGGCCACTTTGGGCTCTTCTTACCTCTGACTCAACAGGCAAATAAGGGAATTACTATATAGCTGGGGTGATTGATCCTGACTACCAAGGGGAAAGAGGACTGCATCTACATAATGAGGGTAAAGAAGAGTTTGTCTGGAATACTGGAGAGTCTCTGGGCGTCTTTTAGTACTGCCATGTCTTGTGAGTAAAGCCAATAGAAAATTGCAACAACCCAATCCAGGCAAGACTAACATTGGCCCAGAATCTTCAGGAATGAAAGTTTGGGTAACCCCACCAGACAAAGACCTATGGCCAGCTGAAGTGCTTGCTGAGGGCAATGGGGACATGGAATGTGTAGTAGAAGAAGGGAATGATAAATATGAACTTTGACCATGTGACCAGTTACAGAAATGAGGACTGTAATACTCAGGAATTGTTCTTCATTGTTTCATTATGAGTATGGTCGTATAAGCAAAAAAAAAAAAATAAGTTTGTTTTCTTCCCAGCCTTTCCCCTTATCATATGACAAGTTGTATTAGTTCCGTGTCATAGTATTTAAGCATGTCAATTTTACGAGTGAATATTACCCAAGGACTTGTACCCTATTTTGTAGGGAATTAATGCATTTCCAGCTACACACAGGAGAGTTGAACATTGTTAGGTAGAAATATATATATGCATGTTGGTTATTTTTTCTTAGAGTCTAAATATGGTTTAAGGTAACGTGTATGGTTGCCAATTTGACCAGTAGTGTACTGTGGTGGTTAGGCTAATATGTCAACTCAGCCAGGTATTGTGCCCAGTTGTTTGGTCAAGTAAGCACTGGGCTAACTGTAATTCAATGACATTTATGGGCTTCAGTCATCACTGAGTTTATTGGATTGATGTCTGATTACATCTGCATCTACCAGGGAGATTGCCATTAGCAATGAGTGATGATTTATCCACTCAGTTGAATGCCTTAAAAGGGGAAGTGCTTTCAGTATTCAGAGAGAATTTCCTAGCTTGCCTTTGGACAGTCAATGTCTCCTAGAATCTCATCAAGGACATTCATTGGACTTTCATTGGAGTCCCTGGACTTGTGCACCCCATGATCATGTGAGAGACTCTTACAAAATTTCATATTATTTACAGTTATCTCCTATTGATTCTATTTCCCTAGAGAACCCTGACTAATACAAATGGCCATTATTAAAAAAATAAATAAAGAGAAAACTATAAGTGCTGGAGAGAATGTAGAGAAATAGGAACTCTCTTTCACTCTTCGTGGGAATGTAAAATTGTGTAGCCTCTGCTGAAGACAGTTTGGCAGTACCTCAAAAAGGTGAATATGGAACTCCTGTATGATTCAGCAATTCCAATACTAGGAATATATTCAGAAGAACTAAAAGGACACAGATTGACATTTGCACACCAATCCTTATAGCAGCATTATTCACAATTGCTTAAATATGGAAACACCTCAAGTATTCATCAACTGATGAATGGATAAGCAAAATGTAGTATACACATACAATGGAATCTTTTTCAGCTCTAAGAAAATATGAAATCAGGATGCATATGACAAAACAGATGAACCTTGAGGACATGTTGAGTGATATAAGCCAGACACAAAAGGACAAATATTGTATGGTCTTGCTACTATGAATTAAATACAATGACTAAACTCAAAGAGGTGCACTCTAGAATTTAGATTACTAGGAGACAGAATATGAGTTTTGAGGGTGGACTGATGCTTAATGTATGTAGACATTTTTAACAAGGTTTATTATAAAAGTGTGAAAATGAGGATAGTTGCTAATAACATATTATAGTGAGTATAACTAATACAGTTGATTTATAAATGTGATTGGGGATGAAAGAGGTAGGCTAGGGACATAAATGCCAATTTTAAAGAAGCTAGAGGATAATCTAGGAACTGTATGATAGTGACTTAGGTGGTGGATGAAAATTGTGGTTAATAGTATAAGCATAAGAATGTTTTCCTTTTAAAAATTATAAATAATATGGTGATACTAAGAAAAATTATAGCTAATGTAACTTTTGGACAATAGTTAACAGTAATGTAATATCTTTGAAACAATCACAAAGAAGATATTATATAAATTATTTGGGAAAATAATATAAAGATATAAGGGGACATGGGATTTTTCCTTCTGGAGGAAAGTGTCTGAGCTGTTGACAGCATAAGTCTGTGAAAATGAAAGCCATTGAGTATACAGTTTAGATGGACTGTACAAGGCATGGGACTATTTAACATTTAATCCTGTGGTGGAAGATGGACTGACTGTGGTTAACAGAACAAAAACAGAACATTCTCTCATGAATTATAACAAATATATAATACTAATTCAATTCAAGGTGTTAATAGTTGGGTGGGTTTCTATATGATCTGGAAATCCTACTACTAGGTATATACCCAGCAGAACTGAAAGCATGGACTAGAACAAATATTTGCACACCCATGTTCACATTGGCAATATTCACAATTGCCAAAAGATGGAAGCAACACAATTGTCTATCAACAGATGAATGAATAAAAAAATTGTGGCATGTTCATACCATGGACTATTATTCAGTAAGAAGGAATGAAGTACTGACACATACAATAACATGGATAATGTCAACAGCATTATTTTGAGTGAAATAATCCAGATAGAAAAGGTCAAACATTCAATGATCTCACTAATATGGACTCATTATAATAAGCAAACTCACAGTTGTAGATTCTAGAAGATAGTTTATCAAGAGATAGAATGGGAGTAGAGAATGGGAGCTGATGCTTAATATGCGCAGATTTTATAATTAGGTTGATTGCAATTGCTTGGAAATAGAGGTGATAGCAGCACATTTTTGTGAGTATAATTACTAGTACTGAATTATGTGTGTGAACATGGCAGAAAGGGGAGGTTTTGGGTTGTGTATGTTGTTAGAAGGAAAGCTCGAGGATAAAATATGGGATTATGTAAAACCATGATCCCTGTTGTTGATGAGACTTGTACAAATATGAGAATGTTAGTACAAACACGTGGATGTTCTTTCAGGATCTATATAAAAATTATATCACTATTACAAGATGTTATTAATAAGGTAATAAATGAGAAAAATATATATCTAAAGCAAAATATGAACTATAGTTAGTAATATTTTAACATTCTTGTATCAGTTATAATTAAGGTACCACATGAATGCTAAGTATCAAAAATAGGGGGGTATTTGGGAATGTTGTATTTTTCATTCTCAGAAAAATGGTATATGTCAAAGAAACAATGAAAATTCCCTGTCAGATACACTGTTTTATCTGAGGTTACTCTAAAAGTCCATGCAGCCAGTTACAGGATATAGCTTCATATTAGGTAAAAAAATTTAAAATGAAAATAAGAAGCACTTTACATGAGAAGTAAGTCAAGTAACATAACCCTGGTAAGAAGGTAAAGGTGGTACAAGGTCACGTGTCTTGAAAGACAGGATCTTTTGGACATCTTGAACTTTATTTAGCTACCTACTTCTATGGGATACAAATGTGTGCTTGTTGTCATAAATATGTTCTCTGGATAGATAGAGGCTTTTCCTTGTCACAGTACTACTACCCTCATAGTACCTTAAAAATTTTTAAACTTCCCCACCTGGGAAAGTTCTGCTACTTTTGCAAGTAAGATGACTAAAAGCTCTGGAATATATCACACTTACCTAATAGAAGAAAATAGGCCAACAAGCTAATCTCTGACCTTAAAGCTTGCACCTATGAACCTTATTCCCATAACAATAAAACTAAGCCTAATTATGATTAATGTCTAAGAGTTACCTTCTAAAAGCTTCCTTGTTGCTCAAGTGTGACCTCTCTCTAAGCCAGGTTTTCTTAAACTTTTTTTATTCCACAGACACCTTTGCCAGTCAGATGGAAACTATGAACCTCTTCTAAGTATATAGTGGCAGATAGTTTTATGACACTCAACACCGGAGATCAGAGGAAATAAAGATAAGTTGATTTTTTAAAATGCAAACTCACAGACTTTTGGTTAAGAGCCCCTGCTCTAGGCAAAACTCTGCTCTGCAAATAAACAACTCAATACATCCACCCTACCATCCCCGCAGCCTGGGACATGACTCCCAGGGATGAGCTTCCCTAGCACCAAGGGATTACCAAGCTTAATCAGCAAAACATTAGAAATAACTTGATTGAAAAGGGAAAATATTAAATGAAATAGAGTTTTTATGGCTAAGAGATTTCAAAAAAATAGGAGGAGAACCAGCAAGATGATGGTGGAGTAAGGAGCTCCTAGAGCCAGCTCCTGCTGCAGGGCAGTTAGTAGATACCCAGAGCTCTCTGGAGCTAGCTGAAGCACCTGTTTGGGGGCTCTGAGAGGCCAGAAGAGCATTCTGCAACATGCTTGAAGGAGTGGAAGGAGGAGACTGCCCATCTGCAGAGAAGACTCATAAGTAGAGTGCTCCACACCATGGAGGCCAGTGCCCATCCCCCACTGGAGGCACAAGCCACCTTAGCAGCTGTTCCACAACTGTAATAGAAAGCTCTGCCTCTCAAAAATGGTGGAGGAAGAGATGGTTGGGCACTAATTTCAGCTACTGATGAGTAAATTCAGTGGGCTAAAATATAATCCTGAGAACAGCTCAAGTTTGAGCCTGTCTAAGTCACAAAGAGGCCGGCAGCCACCATCTTAACTCTGCACCTGCATGAGGGGAAGCCAGGCAGACTGAAATTCACAGTGCTGGTAGGGACTGGCTTCTTTCCATTCAGCTCAGATTACAGGTCAAACCTAGGCCCCAGTGCCACCTCCAACAGGGAGGAAGCTGCAGAGACCTGCACTAGCCTCTTCAGGAAATTTCCAGCCTAGCCACAGAGGCTGGTGATTATCCTACTCTGGTGGCACAAGCTGCCCCAGGAGCTATTCTGTGGCTGGAATTGGAAGCTCCCTTTCCCAAAAACAGGGGAGGAGGAGATGGCTGGCTGCTGATTTCAGGTACTAATTGGTAGACTCAACTGGCTAAGTTATAACCCTGGGAACAGCTGGGGTGTAAATCAGCCCAAGTCAGAAAGAGGCCAGTGGATGCCATTTTGACTCCACCCCCAGCCTGAGGGGAAGCTGGAGCGACCATAAATCACAGTGATGGTAGGAACTGGTTTCTTTCACCCAATCAGCCTGAAGCTCTAGCCTAGGCTTCAACCCCACCTCTGGCAAGGAGGATGCTGGTGAGCCCTGCACTAACCTATCCAGGTGACTGCAGGTAATTTTGGATGGCACCGACTAAATAATTGGAAATCTACCATGGCAACTGTGGTCATCTTGTACTGCACAGATTGCTGCATCGTCACCCAAGGCAGGGGAGAAAGGGGCATGGAGCTTCATCAGTCTCTCTGAGCAACTACAGTCTAGGCCTGCACAAATTGGATTATTCCACACAGCTGTGACTCTGTCCTTACCCTTGGCAAAGAAAATGTTGGAAGAATCTTCACTGGTCCTTGGTGCAATGACGGCAGCTTGACCTCCACAGTTTAAAGCACCAACTGATGCTTAGCTACTACTGCACAACCAGCAAGGGAGAAAGGGCAGGAGGCCCTGAACTAAAGAGAAAAACTGCACCCAAAATAAATACTCCACTAAGCCAGATGCCAAGACACCAACAAAAAATTACAAACAACATCAAGATACAGGAAGCTATGGCCCAGTTAAAGGAAAAAAAATAAGCTTCAAGATGACATAAAGGAGTTGAGACAACTAATCATAGATATTCAAACAAATCTCCTTCATAAATTCAATGAGATGGCAAAAGAGATTAAGCATATTAAGAAGACACTGGATGAGCACAAAGAAGAATTTGAAAGAATACATAGAAAAATAGAAGATTTTATGGCAAGAAAATGCAATTAATGAAATTTAAAAAACATTGGAATCATATAATAGAAGAGTTGAGGAAGTAGAAGAACGGCTTGGTGAGCTTGAAGAAATGGCCTCTGAAAGTGTACATACGAAAGAACAGATGAAGAAAAGAATGGAAAAAATCCATCAAGGTCTCAGGGAACTAAATGACAGCAAAAGGTGTACAAACATACATGTCATGGGTGTCCCAGAGGAAGAAGAGAAGGAAAAAGGGACAGAAGGAATATTTGAAGAAATAATGGTAGAGAATTTCCCAACCCTATTTTAGGACATAGATATCCATGTCCAAGAAGCACAACATACTCCCATCTGAAAAAAATCTGAACACATACTCCGAGACACATACTCATCAGAATGTCAAATGCCAAAGAAAAGACAGAGAAAATTCTGAAAATAGCAAGAGAAAGGCAACACATAACATTTAAAGGATATTCAATAAGATTAAGTGCTGATTTCTCATCAGAAACCATGGAGGCAAGAAGAAAGTGGTCTGATATATTTAAGATACTAAAAGAGAAAAACTTCCAGCCAAGAATCTTATATTCAGCAAGACTGTCTTTCAAAAATGAGGGTGAGTTTAGAATATTCACAGATAAAGAGAAACTGAGAGAATTTCTAAGCAAGAGTCCAGATTTTCAGGAAATACTAAAGGGTGTGCTAGAGCTTGAAAAGAAAAGACAGGAGAGAGAGGCCTGGAAGAGAGTCTAGAAATGAATTGTATCAAAATATCAATAAAAGTAATCAAAAGTGCCCAAAGAGTGGTGAAAATGACAGATAAAACTCAAATAATCAGGAATAAACTTAATCAAGATATAAAGCATTTGTATTCAGACAGCAGCAACTCATTGTTAAAAGAAATCAAAAAAGGCCTAAATTACTGGAAGAACATTCCATACTCATGGATTGCAAGACTAAATATCATTAAGGTGTCAATTCTACTCAAATTGATATATAGATTCAATGCAATCCCAATAAAAATTCCACCAGCATTAAAGAAAAAATTGGAAACAACATCATCAAATTTATTTGGAAGGGTAAGGTGTCCTGAATAGCCAGAAATATCATAAAAAGAAAAAGCAAACCCTCATCTCCAGACTTTAAATCATATTACCTAGCTATAGTGGTAAAAAATTCATGGTACTGGCCTAAAGACAGACACAATAGACCAATGGCACCAAATTTATGATTCAGAAACAGACCTTCACATCTTTGGTCAAGTGATTTTTCACTAGCCTGTCAATCTCACACAGCTCAGAATAATCCATCCAACAAATGATGCTGAAAGAATTGGATATCCATAGTCGAAAAAAGTAAAGAGGACCCCTATCTCACACCTTATCTAAAAATTAACTCAAAATGGATCAAAAAACTAAAAATGAAAGTGGGAACCATAAAACTTCCAAAAGAAATTGTAGGAAAATATCTTCAAGATCTGGTGGTAGGTGGATGGATTCTTGATGGAGATAATAGGAGGACTGAGTGGACTGATGTTTTGTATGTAAAAGTTTTAATTAGCTTTACTATAAAAATGCAATGTATAAAGTGGATGGTAAAACATAGTGAGTAACAGCTAATTTATAAATGGGGCTGTTACTGAAAATGGTAGTCTAGGTATGTAAATGCCAATTGACAAAATGCTAGAGAATAATCTAGGAACTAAATAGCACAGTAAACCAAGAGGTGGATCAGAATTGTGTGTGATGGTACAGATGTAAGAGTGTCCTTTGTGAGCTAGAGCAATGTACATCACTATTGCAGGGTGGTGGGAATGTGGAGAAGCATGGGAAAAATACA
Organism: Dasypus novemcinctus; assembly: GCF_030445035.2. NCBI lineage: Eukaryota > Metazoa > Chordata > Mammalia > Cingulata > Dasypodidae > Dasypus > Dasypus novemcinctus. The sequence goes on along the minus strand of NC_080678.1, from coordinate 74,500,281 downwards.
ACTGGAGTGACCTATGGGCTGTGGTTAGCAGTTATAATGTAATATGCTTGCATCTGTGCCAAAAATGTACTGTGTTGATAATGAGGCAGTATGGAAAATGTGAGCCAAATGTATACTATGGACATGGTAACAATCAGATGATATTATCTTATCTGTAGCAAATGTTCTACCACAGTCAGGTGTGTTGATGGGTGTTGTTTGGGAATCCCGCACATAGGCATGATTGTTTTATAAGTTTACGACCTATGTCATAAAAAAATACATTTAAAAAATAATAATAGGATGGGTTGAGGGAAAAACACACCAAATGTAAGATACGGTCTATGAGTAGTAGTAAGGTTTTGACAATATTCTTTCATAATTTGTAACAAATGTCTTACAACAATGAAAGGTGTTGGTGGAGGGTTAATGTAGGGATCCCTGTATGATGTTATGCATATTTGCTTTGTAAGTTTACAACTTTCACTATATACTCATTTATGTATGTTCATATATAAATGATATGAAGACAATAATAATAGGGTTGGTTGGGGGAAAAAGCTTTGGTTAGTAGTAATATTTTAACAATGTTCTTTAATCATTAATTTAAAAAGTTTAACAACAATGCAAGTTATTGGTAGTAGGGTGTGTTATGAGAACCCTGTATGATGTTATATTTGTTTGTTTTGTAAGTTCACAACTATTATTATACACTTATTGTTTATGTATGTTTATGTACAAGTGATATATTTCAATACATTAATTTTTAAAAAATAGGTAGTCAGGAGATCATTCTGGAGGTTCCCCTTATTTGTGTCCCAGCCAGATTTCACAAATTATCCAGCAATCAAAGCCTTAAAGTGCTCTTGAAGGCTCTAGAGATGTCTGAATGCAATAAACAAGTACAAGGCTACATGAAATCAACAACCCCTCAGCCTCATCTATCTGGATATATATGAAAAGATATTCCCCCAACATAACATAGTTATACTCATTAACCTATTTCCTAATCATGATTCTTCTGTTCTTTTATTTGAACCTATAATTTTGAATTTACTTGCTAAGTTTATTTCTCAGAGACTGAAAGCCTTTGAATTTTTCCTATGCCAGTTGAGCCTAAACCCAGCAGGTATATATTTCACTCCCATGTTCGACTTCTTCCGGCCTGCCCTGAACTAATGAAGCCATTATAATGGTACAGCCCCATCACCAAATCATGGAGTACCTCCAAGTACAAGCACAACGATTCCATTCCTCTGCCCCATAATATCTACGCTGCTTCTTAGCCTCAAGCAATCAAGAATAGATATTGTCCCAAATCCTTCAAGACAAAGGAATGAACAAAAATAAGGTGCAATTGTAACTACTAACTGAAGTGGATTTGTTCTTTGTAGTTATTATCTTGTGTTAACTAATTTGTATCATTGATATAAAAAATAAAAAGGATAAAATGGCTTAAGTACTGCCTTTACAATAGTAACATTGACAGTTAATAGATTAAACTCCCCAATCAAAAGAAACAGATTGGCAGAATGGATCAAGAAATATGATCCATGTATAATGCAGTCTACAAAATATTCATTCATCTTAGACCCAAGTATACAAATAGGCTGAAAGCCTGGAAAAAGACATTCACACGAACAGCAACCATAGAAGAGCTAGGGTGGCTATTCTAATATCAGACAAAAGAGACTTTAAATGCAAAACTGTTATGAGACAAAGCAAGACATTATATATTAATAAAAGGGGCAATCTACCAAGAAAAAATAACATTCATAAATATTTGTATACCTAACCATGGTGTCCCAAAATAGACAAGACAAAACACTGACAAAATTGCAGAAAGAAATCAATATATTAAAGAATAATATTTTATTATTAAATATTTACTTAATTTACTTAAATTGATGCTTTATATATAAATATAATAATTAGTCCTGGCCCTATGCCTGCCTCTTAGATCAAACTGCTCACTCACTTATTATGATGAATGAACAATACACACAAATTATAAAATATATAAATATTTTAATATTTATTGTTTATTAAATAATATTTTATTATTCTTTAATAGTTGTAATAGAGTTATCACACCAATTCTAAGTGTCAATAATAGGAGAGTATAATGAGTATTTTTTTTTTCTTTTTGGAGCAATGAAAATATTCTAAAATTGATTGTGGTGATGAAAGCACAACTCTGTAATTATACTGAGATCTACTGATTGCACACTTTAGATGGAGTGTATGGTACGTGACAAACTGCTTTAAACAATAAAAGTTCTGATGAGTCCTGCTGCTTCAGTAAAACCTGTTATGCATTTTTACATCAAATACTTACCAAATTCATTTTAGCCACAAAACTACCTAATAATATTGCATGGGGACACTATTCTTCAGAAACATCTTGGGAAAATGTGGCCGCCGCTGCGGTACCGCAGGCGGGTCGCTGCCGAGCGGGCGGGTCGCTGCCGGGAGTCGGGCCGAGCCCACGGCCGGACCGGGGCGGCAGCGGGCGGCTCAAGGCTTGGTGGGGACGCGCGGTTAGGTGGAAGAAACCACGGGGACGAGGTCTATGCGCAGGTCTGATTTATTACGGAAGTACATGGGGTTTTATAGCCCCGTGGAGGCGGGGAGGTTGTGGGAGGGGCAAGTCCGCGGGGCAGCTGAGGATTGGCTGCAGAGGCAAGGGCGGACCTGCGGTTTAGGCCGTAAGCAGTTGATGGCGGAGGAGGTTGTTTCAGAGGTTGTGCGGGGGCGGATGTGGGATGAGGGCGGTTGGAATGAGGCGGGGAGAACAGCAACGGCTGGGAGGGGGAAGATAACAGTGGCTGGGAGGAGGGGCAGAGGGAGGCAGCAGCATAAGCTGCTGCCGAGAAGGGCCATAATACAGAGAGGTTATGAAGAACAGGCGGGTAAAGTTTAAGGAAGCGAAATGCAGGGTGGGAGCAGGGGACAATTGCTCCCTTTTTCGAAAATAAGGGACATTGACGGCTTTAAAGAAAGTGCAGGCTTTGCAGGATTGACATTTTGTGAGGAGGAAAGATGAGGGGGGTGAGAGGAGGGGAAATAGGAGAGAAAGGAATGAGGAGGGGCTACCGGCAGGGGGTGTGGGGGGCACGAGGGGGGCGTGAGCAGAGGGGAGGGTGGCTGAAACGCCCGATTCCCCATGCAGAGGGCAGAGAACCCGTACCCGCAGCTCGAGGCGACCACGATGGGCCCTATCGATGGCCGCCTCCTGCACCTCCGTGAGCCACACCTGGGCGTGCCGGGCCTCCTCGGGAAGGGGATGGCTTTGGGAGAGGACTAGGACAGCTGTGGCCAAGAGCCTTTGCCGCTCTCGGTGCTGGCGAACGGACTTGCGGATACAGCAGGCGAGGCCTAGGAGGAGGAGGAGAAGGAGGAAAAGGAAGGCGTAGAGGAGGAGGCTGGAGGGTTGGAAAAGGGAGAGGAATTTTTGGAGCACGTCTCTAAGGAGGGAAGCTGAGAGGGTTGGGGGCTTGACGGATTCGAGGGTGAGGATGTGTTGCTGGAGGGAGTGGGTGTGGTTGAGGAAGGAGGTGTTGTAAGAGGAAAACATCCATTGGCGTAGTGCAAGGCGGGCGGTCACCGACGAGTTGACGGGGTCATCATCTTCAAGGGAGAGGCGGCTCAGGCGACGGGCAAGGAAGCGGCGCCGACGCCGCTCGCGGCGAGAGAGAGCTGGCGTGGTCCCTACGGGTGATGGCGCAGGAGGGGCAGACTCAGGCGGGCTCGACTGGGCAACTGGAGGCGTCATCTGCAATGACAAGAGGAGAAAAACCTCACGGGGGGGGTGAGGTGCGGAGAGGGGCCATCATTACGGCAGGGGGGAGTTATCAGGGGGAAGGGGGTCGGAAGGTGGAAGGTCGGTAGGGCCGTGTGGGGTGAAGGGCTTAACAAGACGAGCAGGGATCCAGACAGGCTGGGGTGCGGATTCCGGGAAGACGCAGGCAAATCCTCGCCCTTGGGTGAGAAGGGGTGCTGGTCCGGTCCACTTGCTAGTGAGCGGGTCGCGCCAGAGGACGAGAGGGGCTGGAGTGGGCCGGTAAGCATCCGGGGCGGGACCGGATGGTGACGAGACAGGAAGAGGTGGGTAAAGGCGGGAAGAGGGCGCAGAGGAAGAAGGAGGAAGTGCGCCATGTTGGCATTGTTTGCAGGGCGCGGTCGGGGAGGAAGAAGGCGGAAGGTCGCCATCTTGGTTGGGGTCTGGATCGGAGGCTGTGGGGGGATTCAGTTCGAGCGCGGCCTCGAGCTGGGCGGACAGAGAACGAGTATCGTTGTCTCCATCAGGATCGCAGGTGAGAGGGTGGCTAGGCTCACAGGCGAGAGCGGAGGCAGGGGAGGGCACACCTTGGAGACAGGCGCGGATAGCAACGAGGGCCGGGATAAGACCAGGGGGAAACTGCTTGCGCTCGTGCTCCATAGTGGACGTCACCCGCTGAATTAAACGTTCATAGGTCTCTGGGCTCCAGAGAGCACAGGTGACGAGCCAAGGGTTAAAGGGCAGGAGAAGGTCCCAGTACCTCTGTAGCTGATGGAGAGAGACTTTGACGTGGTGAGTCTCTAAAAGGGCAGCGAGCAGGCGGACTTGAGGAACCTGATGGGATGAGAGGGAGGCCCCCATCGCGGCAGAGGGCCTGGGAGGGGGGTAAAGGGAGCAACGCCGGAGAGTCCCTACCTTGAGCGGCGGCACGGGAGGACGGCAATGGGTCCCGTGCGAGGGGTCAGCAGCGGACTGGCCAAGCGAGGGGCCGAAGCTGGGGTCCCTGTTCGGGCGCCAGCTGTGGCCGCCGCTGCGGTACCGCGGGCGGGTCGCTGCCGAGCGGGCGGGTCGCTGCCGCGCGGGCGGGTCGCTGCCGGGAGTCGGGCCGAGCCCACGGCCGGACTGGGGCGGCAGCGGGCGGCTCAAGGCTTGGTGGGGACGCGTGGTTTGGTGGAAGAAAACCACAGAGACGAGGTCTATGCGCAGGTCTGATTTATTACGGAAGTACATGGGGTTTTATAGCCCCGTGGAGGCGGGGAGGTTGTGGGAGGGGCAAGTCCACGGGGCAGCTGAGGATTGGCTGCAGAGGCAAGGGCAGACCTGCGGTTTAGGCCGTAAGCAGTTGATGGCGGAGGAGGTTGTTTCAGAGGTTGTGCGGGGGCGGATGTGGGATGAGGGCGGTTGGAATGAGGCGGGGAGAAGAGCGATCGGCTGGGAGGGGGAAGATAACAGTGGCTGGGAGGAGGGGCAGAGGGAGGCAGCAGCATAAGCTGCTGCCGAGAAGGGCCTTAATACAGAGAGGTTATGAAGAACAGGCGGGTAAAGTTTAAGGAAGCGAAAAGCAGGGTGGGAGCAGGGGACAGGAAAATAGGAATTTGGTAAAATGAGGGATTGCCACTTCTTGAAGGAAAGGTGTGTGAGTAATATTTCTCATAATAGACTAGCAATTTGCACACTACAGTTTTGGAGTACTTTTTATCTATCAAAACTTTAGAATTCTAGTAATCTATCAGGAGTCAGCCTGCAGTTCAATCAGCACCATCTGTTTTGTAAATTTTTTTTTTGAGTACAGCCATATTCATTTGTTTATGTACTGTCTATGGCTGCTTTTATGCTACAACTGCAGAGATGAGTAACATTCAGAACTTAAAAGTATGAACTATCTGCCATTTTTAGGAAAGATGTTTGACCACCTCCGATCCATATATCTTTAACAGTCACTTGACCAAAGGATGGGTTTGTCAAGTTATTTTAAGTGTTAAAATGCCTGACTAAAGCATGACCATGCAAGTTCTCCTGAGGTAAGCTCAGAGATTTTTTGTTGTTTTTTTTTAAAGGCAAACCCAAGGTATGACCCAGAGAAAATAGCCTGAGACCAAACACTTCCACTACTCACAGTTTTAGACTATTACACTTGGTTATGATAATTTCAGAAAGGAAAAATTTTAGATGCAAGTAATATCAATTGTCTGCAGTGACCATTAAAAAATGTCAATAATGCATTCATAAAATATCTAATTTAAATTGTAGTGGGTGCTAATCTTAGTAAGCAAGCACATCATTCTTCCTGACCTTTTCAAACACAAATGCCATTTAGGTGGTTGTAAATCATGACAAATGAAAAGTAATGAGTTATCTATATCACTTATGTATCTTAGGAGGAGATTGTTAGCATTATTGCAAAGGTCATCTTGTAATTTAAAAATAAATACATATATATATGACATTTGTTTTGTCTTTAAATCATCAATTTAAGTAAATGTTTATTATGCTTGTCTATCAAGAGGCTTATTAAGATATAGCTTCCTAGCTCATCAAATTAGAATATATATTCATAGAAAAGAAATTGCATAGATTTCTGGGAGAAATGATAATGAATTAAAATATAAAGATAAGCTTTCGGTATAAGAATGGCCTAAAATTAATTACGTGGTTTCTCTTTATGTAGGAAGCCTTTTAATCATGAAAACCATGCCATGCTAATAATGATAGCAGGGACAAAGTCATATAACAAGTTTTGTGTTTTTTTTTTTAATTCCAAATTTTTTCCATTTTTCACAACAGGATAGCTTGAAAAATTGTAGGAAAAAAGGCCTTTTTCCCTTATCATTCACATACTACGTTGTTGCTACAATACATAAAGTCCCTCAAATCATCATAACCTCTTTTTAAAGGCAACATAGATAATGTAGCTCTTATTTGTGAACCAGGGGAAATTAACAAAAGTGCTGAAAGCTTTTTCTGAGATGGACTTTAATTTGAAAGGTCTTTGACAAGAAGAAAGTAAACTTGGATTTTTTTGTCCAACCTCTGTGCTGCTGGTTCCTATATAACTACCACAGCCTTGATTTGCACATCTGAAAAAGGGATGTAATATTTATCTTGAGTACAATAGAACTTTTAATATGAAGGTCAAGTGATACCCTCAATGTAAGTATTATTCTCTGGGAAAAAAAGATATGAGATGTATAGGCAAAATGTATGCCTATACATTTTGTTTTCTAACAGATAATCAGATGATTGGCAGGCTTCTCTTGATGTCAGCACATGTAATTGGCCCAATTTCTGGACACTCCTTGGGATAAGGACAATATACAAAAATTATAAAAGAAAATCTTTGTTCATCATCTTAATAAGTGAGCGAGCAGTTTGATCTAAGAGGCAGGCATAGGGCCAAGACTAAATATAGATAGCCTGGGTGGGTCTGCTCCCAGATAGCTGCTTCTTAGGGAATCAGGCAGTCAAGTCAAGGGCATGGGGAATCACCAGTCCTCTGTGATATATTGAAAATGCAAGAACTTAGATCTGAGTCATAAATCCCAGGAATGCCTGACCAGATGTATGGGCATGGCAAATTCCAGAAAGTGATTGTGGCAAAGAGTATTAGAGACCTGATAATCCAGAGTGAATATGAGTCTAACAAAAAAAGAGGAAAGATATAGTAGTTGGTCTCATTTTCTTAGTTTTTCCTTCTCAGGCTGGATGCTCCAATTTACTAACTGGCTGTGTGTGGCAGCCACATCAGATAGAAGATCAGAAAATGACACGAATTCCATTCTACTAGCAAGAGTAATTCTAATTTTATGTTAATGTTAATGTAAATTAATGAACCATTTATTCATTAATTCAGCAAATATTTACTTTGCACCTACTCTAAGCCAGATACTGGTTAAGGGCCCTGAGTCAAGTACTTTATACAAATGAGATTGCTCTTCTCAAAGAGCTTTCAGTCAAAAGATGAAACAAATCAATATATCAAAGATTATAATATAATGTCATAAATGTTATGGAGTCTATAAACAGCCAAGAAACTGGAATCCAACCTAGTCTTGGAAGTCAGGCCAGAGCAGTGTATTATGAGGATCTCACTCTCTCTAATAGAGTTCAGTGATTGAATATGAGAAAGACATAGTACTTTATTTTTTAGTGCCATAGTATGCCCATATCAACTAAATTTAAGCAAGGGGACTATTATTAAGCAGATTTGTTAATTTTAGTATGGCAGTTGCAAACCAGTTGTCTGCACATACTGAAATAATAGCAAAGAATTCTGGTTCTGCTGTTCAGCCTGTTACATATGTAGTGAGTTATCTTATCCTGTGGGGCCAAAGTCTGGCCTAGGAAAAATTATATTTAAATTAGCCTTCCCAGAGGACCAACAATTTAGACTCAGTTTCACAAATCAAGGGAGTGGGAAATACCCTTGAAATGTGGTTGAAGGGCATGTGGAAGGTCACAGTCTTCTAATTTTTCCAGTATTCCATACCAACCCGATAAATAAAATCAAAGAATTAAGCTTCAATATTTTATTTTATTTATTTATTTTTAAAGATTTATTTATTTATTTCTCTCCCCTCCCCCCACCCCCATCCCGGTTGTCTGTTTTCTGTGTCTATTTGCTGCGTGTTCTTCTTTGTTCACTTCTGTTGTTGTCAGCGGCACAGGAATCTGTGTCTCTTTTTGTTGCGTCATCTTGTTGTGTCAGCTCTCCGTGTAGGCGGCACCATTCCTGGGCAGGCTGCACTTTCTTTCACACTGGGCAGCTCTCCTTATGTGCACATGGGGCTCCCTTATGTGGGGGACACCCCTGCGTGGCACGGCACTCCTTGCGCGCATCAGCACTGCACATGGGCCAGCTCCACATGGGTCAAGGAGCCCAGGGTTTGAATCGCGGACCTCCCATGTGGTAGACAGACGCCCTAACCACTGGGCCAAGTCTGCCACCCCCAAGCTTCAACATTTTAGTGCCAGCTTCTTTAGCTGTTTATTTACAACTCATTCATGGAACACTTCAATTACTGTTTTCTATTGTCCTGAAAACCCCATTTGAAATGTTATTTTTGTGCCTAGACTCAACTGAGTGTGACTATTCAATACTATGGTAAAGATTATGATATGCTAATTGATGCTTAAACCTTGTGAAAACTTGGCGTACAAATGCTGCACGTTTTAATGCAGCATTTCTTGGTGGCTATCTTAGGTGCGCTCTTCCCATGTTCAGGTTCAGTATACCAGTTTTTCTCCTGTTTCTAACTGGCACTGTTTATCACTGACCATACTGCTGTCATACTAAAATGCATCTATCTGTAGTTGGTTAGTCTCTGTTGCCAAGGTAACCATCCTGATGTTGTTGCCTTTTGGGAGCTGATCATTTGACACCTGAAAACTCTAAATATATGTAAGTAATGATAAGCATCAAGGCAATGAGCCTTGTGCTTCACACTTTACATGTTATTTTCTAATTTGAACCTTAATAAATGTGTAATACTACTGAGCTTTGTTTCAAATTTTAATTATTGATTATTAAATGACTTGCTAGGAGTACATTGGTTTTTAGTACATACTTATTTAAACTCAAGTTAAAATACTTTATATTACTCTATGTTAAACTTCATGCTGAGAATCATATTCTGGAGCATTTGACATTGTTGGTGGAATTCCCAAAGGAAAGAATCAGTACTGAAATTCTCTCAACCCTCTAAAGTTCCTTCACTTTATTCCTACAGTGTTCCTGCACCCACTTCTTACAAGTGATTGCATCAGCACTACGCCCTCTTCACAAATTCCATCCCTTGTCTTTTTCCAGAAAGTCAAGATGATAGGCTTTAGAGTCAGTTATATTTTGACTTATGCCTGTGACTTGCTTTGCTATTTTATTTTATTTTTTTGCTTTGTTGATTCCCAGCTTCCATACTTAATAAAATTAGATAAGTATTGCTCCAAGAATGTATTACTGAAAATGAATGTACAGAATTTAATACAGTGCCTGGCACATTGTAGATTTTAATTAATTATATGTACTATCAAAAGTAAAATAATTTGTCTTTTCATAGATAATTAAGTTCATGTTTTACTTCCTACCTGTATTAGTGAACTTGCTGATAATAAGGAGCCCCCTTTTTCAGGTCGATTAAAATTATCCCAGAAAGACTTTTTCTGTCCTCCAAATATTTAGATAAATTCTAGCCTACCAAGTTAGTAATTAGAATGACTCTTTTTGAATAAAGGCATTGTGTTGCCCTATACAAAGATTAACTTGAGATAGATCAGTCTTAAATATAAGAGACAAGACTATAAAGCTCCTGGAAAGGAAACATCTATAAAATGTAGTAGTAAATGGTTTTGTAAACTTTACACCCAAAACATGAACAATGAAAGAAAAAAGAGGTAAATGGGAACTCCTCAAAATTAAAAACTTCTATGCTTCAAAGGAATTTTTCAAGAAAGTGAAAAGTCATCCTACTCAATGGGAGAAAATATTTGGAAATCACTTATCCAATAAAGTTCTAATATATATAAAGAATATATAAAGAAATCTTACATCTCAATAATAAAAAGGCAAACAACTCACTTTAAAATGGGCAAGAGATTTAGAATAGATACTTTTCCAAAGAGGATGTACAAATGGCTCAACAACACTAGCTATTAGGGAAATGAAAATCAAAATTACAATGAGATCTCAACTTACACTGAGTAGACTGGATGCTAATTAAAAAAACAGAAAAATATAAGTGTTAGAGAGCATGTGGAGGAATAGGAACACTCATCCACTGCTGGCGGGAATATAGAATGGTGCAGCCATTGTGGAAGACAGTTTGGCAGTACCTCAGGAAACTAAGCATAGAATTGCCATATGATCTAGCAAACCTATTATTAGGAATATATCCAGAATTTAAAGAAAGGACATGAATAGATACATGCATACCAATGTTTATCATGGCATTAGTTACATTTTCCAAAAGTTGAAAGAAAATCAGGTATTCATAAATGGATGAATGGATAAACAAAATGTGTTATTAACATATGATGGAATACTACTAAGCATTAAAAAGGAATAAAGTATTGACACATGCAATAACAAAGGATACCTTATGATAAGTGAAGTAAACCAGTCACTAAAGGAAAAATATTGCATGATCTCTTTGATATGAACTAAGGATATTGAGCAGACTCAAATGGAGTTAGTCTAGAAGATAGGTTACTAGGAGATAAGAAAGAGGGTAGAAAGTAATAAGCCATTGCTCAAACTGGGCAGAATCTTTGATAAGGTGGATGGTGGTGGTTTGGAGAGAAGTAGGGTGAGGGTGTTGCAGTGATGAGTGGGGTCGATTGTGTTGGAGTGTGCGTGTGGGTGGGAATGGGAAAGTGGGTTGGATAATCCATTAACTCAGAGGATGACCGGATGAAGGAAAAGGTGACTGGGTGATTTGGGGAATTCTGGGGATACTGAGGACTGTGGTTGAGAATACAATGGTGGGAGTGTTCTTGTGAGATCTATGACAGGGGAGTGTCACTGGTGCAGGGGGTCAGTGGTAGGGGAATGTGTGGGGAGAGGTACCACCTGGAACATGTCATAAGGTGTTTTCTCAGTGAGTGGAGACCATACAATAACCAAAAAATTATTAAACTCCCATCCTGAGATGTCCTCCTACTTTCTCAGAGTGGCAAACATCACTGGAGTATATAGGAATTGCCTAATAAAAGAAAACAGACCAATATACCAAGCCTTCACTATTAATGTTTGTACTTATGAACCTTATTCTTGTAAGTGAAACTTAACCTAATAAAAACTAGTGCCTAAATGTGACTTAAATGTGGCCTCTCTCTAAGCCAAACTCTGCAAATAAACTCACTATCTTATCCCTGCCCTGACCTGACATGACTCCCAGAGATGAGCTTTCCTGGCACCATGGGGTTACTACCAAGTGCTAATTAGTGATGCATTTGGAAAAAGACATTGACTAAAAGGGGAAATATTAAATACAAGATTTTTTTTACTGCTAAGAGATTTCAAAGTCAATCGGGAGGTCATTTCAGAGGTTATACTTAGCACATCTCAGGCAGACCTCACGAACTGCCAGAGTTAAACAGAGACTCAGACAGGGGTGCTCCTAGGGCTTTGGGGCTCTAGAAACATCCAGACACTATAGGCAAGACACATAATCTCAGGAAATCACCCTCTTGTCAGTGACCTTATTCTGGAATATATGATAATCTGTTTCCCTAGTATAACAGTGTTAGACTCATTTATAATTACCCTACTTATGATCCTTCTACTGCTTTTATTTGAACCTATAATTAGCATTACACCCATTAAATATATGTCTCAGAGACCTAAATCTTCAGCTATTCATATGCTGGTTGAATCCTGAATCTCAGAAATATTGCAGCAAATATCATCAGATTCACCTACAACAATGAATAAAATGATGATGATGGACAACTTACATCCCAAAAAATGAAGAATGTCTACAACTTTCAGCAAACATTTCCTTCCATTTGCTCCATAAAATCTAAGTCCCCTCCTAATCTGAAACAGAGTGGACAACATCATCCCAAAAGCCTCAAAATTGAGAAATGAACAATCATAAGGGGAGAATGCAATCATGGACCAAAGTGGACTTATTAATATTGTAGAACAGAAGAACATGCAACATTGATATAAAGATAGTGGTTACCAGAAGTTCTGAGGGTAGGGGGAAGAAAGAAAAAGGGGAACATAGGGTATTTTTAGGACAATGGAATTATTCTGCAAGATATTGCAATGGTGGATTCGGGTCATTTTGTCTAAACCTATAAAACTGTAAACTTCAAAGTATGAAGTGTAATTTAACTATAAACTTTGGCTAGTAATAATGATTCATTATTGGCTCATCAATTTTAATAAATGCACCACACTAATGTAAGATGTTACTAATAGGGGGAAATGTGGCAGGGGGAGAGAGTGGGATATATAGGAATTCCCTATATTATTGATGCAACTTTTCCATAACCTAAAATTTTTCTAAAAATAAAGTTTATAAAAAAAGGCATTGTATTTTTGGGAGTCTCTTCTAAACTACAATACACCTAGAAGTTAAACCATTATTTGCTAATAACAGATCCCATGTTGGATCTGCTGATAGTATACACTAAGATGTAGTGTAGAATGCAAAATATTTATTAGGGATCAACACCTATGAAAGAAATGGAGAGGTAAGAATGGGCAGAGGAAGAAGTTGAACTCTGATATAGATCTCACAATGTCAGCCAACCTGATGAGAAGCTCTCTAGCAAGTATTTTCTGTAGGAGTGGTCCTATTTTGAGCTGAAATGACTGCAACTTTATACACGAGCATTGTTCTTTCCCTAGGCTTCCCCATCTAGGGAAGGTCATGCTTCTGGTGAGGCCACTCTTGACAGGCATGGCTGACTGTGAAGATGCTGATGCTGATTGCTGGAGGCTCTCTGCTGACCACGCCTCACAGCTAGCCAGTATGTCGTTCAAGGGACATCTAAGGAGGCACCGATCAGTATTTGCCACATTTACATTAACCAGTGAATTGGGCTTAGATTCAGCAAGACACTGACAGAAACCCTTTGCTGAAGGACTGGAAACAGATGGATTCTGATTTGGGTGAGCTGCATCATATGTGTATGCTCTCCTCCACTAGAGGAGCATGGTTACCTGGGTTCCTAAATCAGAGATAGGGAGGAGAAAAAGAGAGAGAGAAGCCCCAAAAGGCAAGGACAAAAGGATCAGGGGCACATTTCCTGTGCATTGATTCAGAAAGTCACTGATTCACCAAGAAAGGAACAACTAATTTTTAATGTAGTCATTTTTCATTTTTTTACCTCTCAGTTTTTACCACTGTAATGGGAAAAGTATCTTTCTATTGAATATCCTGCTCTATTGTCTCAAATCAGGGTAGGCATCAACCAAAAGCATTGTGCAGAATTGAGATGGTTCGTCTCTGAAATGCTTTGTGGTAGGTAGCGAGGTGAGTTATGGTGAGTTACAGAAACCTCATGTAAGGCATGGGAAAGGTTAAGGTCTAATATTCTCACACTAGAGCTTTGTGATTACTTACATGACTTCATGCAGGGCTGATTCTTTTGGCCTCTATCCTTCCTTAAACAAACAATGGAATATTTTCACCACTCAAAATCTCTACTCAAAACTTTGCTAACCCTTAGCAATGCTGATGCAGAGTGAATTAAAAAATGAAATTAGGTATCAAAAAATTCAAGGGGATGAAAGGCACATATAACTAGAAGTTACATTACCCTGATGAGCCATTATATAGGCATCAGCAAGCTTTAAAAAAATCACAGTGGCTAGACAAAATAATTTGCATTGCCCAATATCTTGTAAAAATAGCTGAATGTTTTATTTCTCAAAACTTCCTTCTCAAGTTATGCCTCAATGATTTTCACTTACTAAAGTAGCATCACTGGGCCATGAAAATAACTCCCCAGGCACACATAGCTTGCTAGAATTTTTGTTCACAAAATATTGATTTCATTGTTAAACTTTCCATCAGCTAAGAACTCAAGGTCTGAGCTATAGACTTTACATTCTGAGTTGCAATTATGGTTCAAAATCCTTGAAAATTTTCTATTTCCATTAATAAACTATAGAGATAATATTCATGGAGAAGATTGAATTTACCCTCAAATTCCCATTGCTCATAAGAAACCAGTGTTCTGTCAAAATTAAGATTATACTTAAATATTTAGACTTCATTAATTGGCTATATGCCATATTTTACACAACTGAAAAGTGAGTGAGTTATCAGGAAACAGGATTGTGTGTAGATGTCTGACTACTTTTGGTTGGGTTTTCCCTGTAAAAGAAGATACTTACAAAAGGATGAATTTTCTTATTTTGGTTTATACTGGCTAACCAATCTAAGTAACAATATAAAGGGCTTAAACAAAACCTGTCCTTGGATCTGAGATGTAATCCATAAATTAATCAGATGCTTTGCAATATTTTATTTCCTTTTAAATTTCATTCATTTTCTGGAAGGCAAATCTTTCCTAGTTCTCAGCTATTCTTAAAAATATAACACATTAAACCTTTACTAGAGTGCCTCTAAACTATCTTTAAAAGTCCAAGTTGTTCATAAATTGAGGAAGATTTCACTTTATAATCCAAGTTACATCTGGAACATATAATAACAGAATAAATATTGTTTAAAAAATCTCTATTGGCCAATTATACATTTTAAGTTGGAGTCACATATTAAATTTTTCCCCTAAATGGTCAAAAGACCTTAAATATTTAAAATTGAAAAATATAAATATTTATACTTGGATTTCCTAATGTTTCCTGATGAAAGGGAAATTTATAGTCTTCAATGTTTATGTTAAAAAAAGAAGAAAGAGCTGAAATCAAAGACCTACTGCATATCTGGAAGAATCAGAAAAAGAACATCAAATCAATCCCAAAGCAAGCAGAAAGAAAGAAATAATAAAGATAAGAGCAGAAATAAATAAAATGAAAGAAAAAACAACACTAGAGAAAATCAATAGAACTAAAACTTGGTTCTTTGAGAAGATCAACAAAATTGATAAATGCTTAACTAGATTCATGAAGAAAAAAAAGAAAGAAGATGAAAATAAATAAAATTAGAAATGGGAGGGCATTACCACTGAATCAGCAGAAATAAATGAAATCATAACAGGATAATATGAACAATGCTATGGCAACAAACTAGAGAATGCTGATGAAATAGACAAATTAGTGGAAACTCATGAACAAATCACACTGACCCTAGAAGAAATAGAAGACCTTAATAAACCAATCACAAGTAAAGAAACAGAAATAGCCATCAAATCAAAAACCTTCCCAAAACAAAAATTTCAGGACCAGATATCTTCATTGGTGAATTCTGCCACTCATTTAAAGGACATCTAATACCAATCTTGCTCAAGCTCTTTCAAAAAAAACTGAACTCAAAGCAACATGACCATATTCATTCTGTGATGCTAACATTACTCTAATAACAAAGCCAAATAAAGATGTCACAAAAAAAGAAAATTACAGGCTAATTTCTTTAATGAATATGGATGCAGAAATCCTCAACAAAATACTTGATAACTGAATCCAAAAACACATAAAACAATTACACATCACAATCAAGTAGGCTATATACCAGGTATGCAAGTGTGGTTCAACATAAGAAAATCAATCAGTGTAATGCTCCACATTAATAATTGAAGAAGAAAAATCACATCACCATTTCAATTAATGCAGAAAAGGCATTTGACAAAACATATCCCTTCTTGATAAAAACATTCTGAAATATAGGAAGAAAGGACCTATTTGGAAAACTATAAACATTGCTAAAAGAAATCAATGATGATTTAAATAAATGGAAGTATATTTTGTGTTCATGGGTTGGAAGACTAAATATCATTAAGATGGCAATTCTACCAAACTGATCTACAAATTCAATGCAATCCTGATGAAAAACAAAAGACAAAAATCTCCAATATCCTTTGGAGAATTGGAAAAGCCAATTATCAAATTTATCTGGACGAATAAGGGCCCCCAAATAGCCAAAGACATCTTAAAAATGACCAAAGTTCTCGGAGGACTCTCACTTCCAGATTTTAGAGTATATTATCTCGCTACGGAGGCAAAAATAGCATGGTACTGGTATATAGACAGACAGCTTGATCAACTGAATCAAACTGAGTGTTCAGAAATACTCAAATATGATATTTATATTTTCTATTAGCTTTAAAATGTTTACCATTAAAACTATTTTTATAAGGCCAAATAATTTTGAGTGCTGCTTTCCTAAAGCAACATTTTTAAAGCTGCCCTTTCAATTGACTGAGTTCTTAAAAATGTATCAGTATACCACCATATTTCAACAAAAGCTATTTTCTTGGACTTGTAACTAATATTTTTTTTATTCGTTCCTGAGGGCCAAGCACAATATGAAAGCTCTTGTATGTTTAAACCAACAAACAAGTAAATATTTTGACTCACTCTCTAATCTGAATCTCAAATCTCTTACTTTTCATATTAAACATTTCCAATGTATCAACTGTTCCTAAAAAAGACATTGTTTAAAGCAGTGTTGCTCTATCTTGAATGTGTATTTGCATCTTCTGGAGATATTATAAAAAGTGCAGACTCTGACTATGTCTGAGTGGGACATGAGATCCTGAATTTCTAACATGTTCCGAGGTGAGACTTATGCTGCTGGCCCTCAGGCCACAGAGTAAGCAGTGAGGATGTCCAATCTACAAGTCATTTTAAAAGTGTAGCACCCAGAGTTAAGCGGAATAATTTAGTATCATCTGATCAGTACTCACAAATTAGATTATTACTTCCCTTGATCTGAAGAGTGTTCTCTTTTAAAATAGACTAAGATCAAATTAGTCTTTTTTTGGTCAGGCACTGCCATTGAGATGCCATTGAGTCATGGAAAATTCCAACATCTTTATATATCCTGCTATTAGACAATACTTCCCATATCCTGTACTTTAGCATTTATGCTTTGTGAGATCAGCATAAGTTTATTTTAATTGAAAAATGATTTACATATAATAAGATTCACCATTTTAATGTACACAGTTTGATGTGCTTTGGCAAATGTGTATATTCATGTAACTGCCACCTGTCAAAGTAGAGAGTGTTTCCATTCCAGCAAATATTTCCCTTGTAGACTCAAGAGATTACCTGTAGTCTCTTCACATAACCCTGGTCCTGGTAAAAACAGATGTTTTCTGTCCCAATATGATTTTTGCTATAAAATTACTATAAAAATTGGTTTTTTTTTTTGCTTTTTTTTTATTTTTTATTTTTTTAATATTTATTTATTATTATTATTTTTTAATTACATTAAAAAATATATATATGAGGTCCCATTCAACACCATCGCCCCCGCCCCCCACTCCCCCCACAGCAACACTCTCTCCCATCATCGTGATACATCCATTGCACCTGGTAAGTTCATCTCTGAGCATCACTGCACCCCATAGTCAATGGTCCACATCATAGCCCAGACTCTCTCACGTTCCATCCAGTGGGCCCTGGGGGGATCTACAGTGTCCCGTAATTGTCCGTGAAGCACTATCCAGGACAACTCCACGTCCCGAAAACGCCTCCACATCTCATCTCTTCCTCCCGTTCCCCACACCCAGCAGCCCCCATGGCTACCGTTCCCACACCCATTCCACATTTTCTCTGTGGACATTGGATTGGTTGTGTCCATTGCACACCTATGTCAAGTGAGGGCTTAGATTCCACATGGGTACTGGATGCACTCTTCCCGCTTCTAGTTGTAGACACTCTAGGCTCCATGTTGTGGTGGTTGACCTTCTTCAACTCCATGTTAGCTGAGTGGAGTAAGTCCAATAAGTCAAAGTGTAGGAGCTGAAGTCTGTTGAGGCTCTGGGCCTGGGTGTCATATTATCAGTCCAGAGATTCAAATCCCCTACATATATCTTAAACTCAGCACCGACTACAGTTCCAATAAAGTAGCATGCAAGTCTTGTGAAAAGAGATCCCCTCTGAGTCCATTTCCATCACGCAGAAACACCAGCTCCAAAGAAGGGCCATCTGTCATGGCAGTGAACCCCTTCTGCCATGACCATAGAACCCGTGGGTCTCTTTATCCCTCAAAAGAACCAATACCTGGGGTTGTATCTACCTTATCTGTCTCTTAGACTCTGTTCAGTTGTACATAGGGGTATTCCTTCTGACAACCTCCAGACTCTTTTTTAGAGACTCACAGCCTTATAATCTCATTTCTCCTTTCCATTTCCCCCTTACATTAGGTCAAACCGCTTCCCGAAGTCATGTTATTATATGTAGACAGGTATATTCTGCTGTTCCACATTGAATCTTTAATTCAAGGTCATTTTCTAGTTGCTTCTTCAGCTGGTATGTGGTAGTGATCCCTCGGTGCCAGGGAGGCTCATCCCCGGGTGTCGTGTCCCACGCTGGGGGGAATGCATCACATCTACACGCTGAGTTTGGCTGTGAGAGTGGCCACATTTGAGTAACATGAAGGCTGTCAGGAGGAAACCCCCAGGCACAATGCTACTCTAGGCCTTGTTCTTATTGCAGGTGCATAGGCTCAAAAGTGTAGTCATTAGTATCAAGAGCCCACTGTTGGGCCCTCCTTCCTTCCTGGTTCTTGCCGTTGCACCTGGAGGATTGCCGCTGCTCTCCCAGGGCCCACAACAGTGACCCCCCGGCCAGCAGCCCAGTACCCCCCCAGCTGTTGTTTTTAATTGTTTCCACTATGAGTATATATAGACATTACCATATACCCTGGGCATATGCCCTGTATAACTCCCTGTCAACCATATATATCCTGTCAATAACATCCCATATCAGTATTCCTCCGCTGCCATTGTTGAACCACTCTGTGATCCAAAACTTCCCGTAAAGTGAATCCCAACATAATGTCAGCTTCAGAAGAGTCTTAGATCACCAAAATTCATATATACAATATACAGTATTTCCCCAGATCCACCATAAAACCTTTTCCCTTCCACAGCAATAATCTTTTAACTTATTCATATCATATTTCCTGAAACTGATGTACAGATTCCGAAACTATAGTTTTCAAACAAGGTAACATTTGTGCTTACTATGTGGTCCACACTTTAGGTTGTACAGTTTTCTAAATTTTTTAGTTATCCTATGTTTTGTCTTATGGTTTTCATTATTAGTCTGTCGTCCCCTATATGTTTTTGGTGTAATATTAGCTGTTTTATATTCATCCTCGTGTACTCTCACATAACTCCTCTTTTGCCCCCTTATTTATCTTTGTTCTATCCATTGCACGTCCATTTTCCCCTCCCCTTAGGGCCCACAACGCCTGCCAATCTAATGCCCTGGGAGCCGTCCTTTCTCACAAGAGATGCAGTTCTCTCTATTCGACGGCATTAGTCTTCCCCAGGATATGGGTCCACCCCACCCAATGGTAGAACCCACCTTGGCAAAATGAGCCTTCAGCTATTCCCTCCGGAGTCCGTCCCGAATCAGACCATACCCCCTGAGCGTCCTAACCAGGTGACCCTCCTATTTATACTTTGATACGTTTTACTCAACATTTAGTTCTCAACGAACTTCTGGCACTCTCCCATGTTTGTATGTTGCCCCTCCCTCCCACCTATTTCTTGGACCATATTACCCCTCTTCCCATCCCCAGCCCCCCTCAAACCCAGAAAACCCCACCCAAAGGTAACCCCTTGCCCCCATTTTGTCCCTTCTTTGTGCTCATACTTACCCCCAGCTCATCACAGATTCCACCCCTACAGACATTAACTCACATCCTTCCTCCACCCCCCGATTTCCAGTAAGCCACTTTTCCAGACTCTAGCTCTCTGAGGCAGTTAACTTATTTCATATCATTGAGGTCATGTAGTATTTGTCCTTCAATGCCTGGGTTGCTTCACTTAACATAAGATTCTCAAGGTTCATCCATGTTATCACGTGCGATTGTAGTGTATTGGTTCTTACAGCTGAGTAGTATTCCATTGTGTGTATATACCACATTTTATTGATCCACTCATCTGTTGATGGACTTTTGGATTGATTCCAACTTTTGGCGATGGTGAACAATGCTGCTATGAACATTGGTGTACATATATCAGTTTGTGTCCTTGTTTTCAGATCTGATGGGTATATACCCAGCAGTGGTATTGCTGGGTCATATGGCAAATCTATGGATAATTTTTTGAGAAACTGCCAAACTGTCCTCCAGAATGGTTGGATCCTTCTGCATTCCCACCAGCAATGGATGAGTGTTCCCTTTCTTCACATCCTCTCCAGCATTTGTATTCTACTGTTTTTTTCATGGCTGCCAATCTTATGGGAGTAAGATGGTATCTCATTGTAGTTTTGATTTGCATTTCCCTGATAGCTAAAGATTTGGAGCATTTTTTCATGTGCTTTTTAGCCATTTGTATTTCTTCTTTGGAGAAGTGTCTGTTTAAATCTTTTTCCCATTTTTTAAATGGGTTGTTTATCTTTTTGTTTTCGAGATATATGAGTTCTTTATATATGCAAGTTATAAGTCTCTTATCAGATATATGGTTGCCAAATATTTTCTCCCATTGTGTGGGTTCCCTTTTTACTTTCTTGACAAACTCCTTTGAGGTGCAGAAGGCTTTAATTTTGAGGTACTCCCATTTATCTATTTGTTCTTTTGCTGCTCGTGCTTTTGGTGTGATATTCATGAAGCCATTTCCTATTACAAGGTCCTGTAGATGTTTCCCTACACTGCTTTCTAAGGTCTTTATGGTCTTGGCTCTTATATTTAGGTCTTTGATCCATCTAGAGTTGATCTTTGTATAAGGTGTGAGATGGTAATCCTCTTTCATTCTTCTACATATGGCTATCCAGTTCTCCAGGCACCATTTGTTGAATAGGCCATTCTCTCCCAGTTGAGAGGGTTTGGTGGCTTTATCGAATATTATATGGCTATATACATGAGGTTCTATATCTGAACTTTCAATTCGATTCCATTGGTCTGTGTGTCTCTCCTTATGCCAGTACCATGCTGTTTTCACTACTGTAGCTTTGTAGTATGTTTTGAAGTCAGGAAGTGTGATTCCTTCTATTTCGTTTTTCTTTTTCAGTATGTCTTTGGCTATTCGGGGCCTCTTTTTATTCCAAATAAATTTCATAGTTAGTTTTTCTAGTTCCTTAAAGAAGGCTGTGTTGATTTTTATTGGGATTGCATTGAATGTGTAGATCAGTTTTGGTAGGATAGACATCTTAATAATATTCAGTCTTCCTATCCATGAACAGGGAATATTCTTCCATTTATTTAGGTCTTCTTTGATTTCCTTGAACAATCTTGTATAGTTCTCGATGTATAAGTTTTTTACCTCTTTAGTTAAATTTATTCCTAAGTATTTGATTTTTTTATTTACTATTGTGAATGGTATTTGTTTCTTGATTTCCTCCTGATCTTGCTCATTATTGGTGTATAGAAATGCTACTGATTTTTGCGCATTGATCTTATAACCTGCGACTTTGCTAAACTCATTTATGAGTTCTAGGAGCTTTGTTGAAGATCTCTCAGGGTTTTCTATATATAGGATCATGTCATCTGCAAATAATGAAAGTTTGACTTCTTCCCTTCCAATTTGAATGCCTTTTATATCTGGTTCTTGTCTCAGTGCTCGAGCCAGTACTTCCAAGACAATGTTAAATAGGAGCGGAGACAATGGGCATCCTTGTCTTGTTCCTGATTTTAGAGGGAAGGATTTCAGGACTTCGCCATTGTAAACAATGTTGGCTTTAGGTTTTTCATATATACTCTTTATCATGTTCAAAAAGTTTCCTTGTATTCCGATCTTTTGGAGTGTTTTTATCAGGAAGGGGTGCTGTATTTTGTCAAATGCCTTTTCTGCATCTATAGATATAATCATGTGGTTTTTTTCTCTCAATCTGTTTATATGGTGTATTACATTGATTGATTTTCTTATGTTGAACCATCCTTGCATACCTGGGATAAATCCCACTTGGTCATGGTGTATAATTCGTTTAATGTGTTGTTGAATACGATTAGCAAGTATTTTGTTAAGTATTTTTGCGTCTAGGTTCATTAGAGAAATTGGTCTGTAATTTTCCTTTCTTGTGGTGTCTTTGTTTGGCTTTGGTACTAGGGTAATGTTGGCATCATAGAAGGAATTAGGCAGTGTTCCTTCTGTTTCGATTTTTTGGAATAGTTTCAACAGGATTGGTGTTAGTTCTTTCCGGAATGTTTTGTAGAATTCACCTGTGAAGCCGTCTGGCCCTGGGCTCTTCTTAGTTGGGAGATTTTTAATGACTGATTCTATCTCTTTGCTTGTGATTGGTTTGTTAAGATCATCAATTTCTTCTTTCGTCAGTATGGGCTGCTTATGTATTTCTAGGAATTTGTCCATTTCCTCTAAATTGTCATTTTTGTTGGAATATAGTTTTTCAAAGTATCCTCTTATGATAGTCTTTATTTCTGTGTAAAAATTGTTAATAAAAATATTTCAGAATTGTATCTATATTGTCAAAATTTTATAGATTACATGGGAAAAATATAATTTTCTTTGATGCAGTTCAGTTATTGTAATTAGTAAATTATAACTTAGAATTTAATACTTTTGAGTAAAAATTGAATTTCTTGGTGAATTTGTCTCTATGAAAATATGCAATAACTACTTTAAAATAGATTATATTGTATGTGAATAAATCTCAATGAAACTGCTTTAAAAATATGCAATAAGTATGGATTTTAACAGTGTTACTATACCTGGTTCATATCATATTAAATTTTCATTTTTACTGTAAAATTCAAAAACTGAATGTGAAATAAAATTTTGAAGGTGTTGTGTATTGCAAATATTGAAACATCAATTGAATATTAATTTCCCTTCTGAACTAAAGCACTGGTTTGTGGTGCTGTAGTACGCAATGTTAAAACATTGAAATTTACGATTACATTTCTGATGGCTGAGCACGCCATAGCTGTTTCTGCTTGTACTTTTCTAGTACAAGGAGTCCATCTGCAAATTCCATTCAATTTAACAGTCTGTTCCATTTCTTCCATAGGAGAATACTTCCCATTCCCTTTTGTCTTCTCAGTCAATTCAACAGAAAGAATTCCTATTTCAAAATGTGGCTTTTTATAGGGACATAGAAGTACTTCTATTGTATACCTTTATTTTTTTAATCCATTTTGCATTCCTGCAAAATTTTTTTACTTTTCTAGGCCACATGTTGAAAAGCATCTTTTTTAGGAAATGACTATTTTAGGTTATTCCTGTCTGTGTTTTCAGTATAGGATCTCTTTAAAATATACAAGATGTATATCTAAAAAAATAATAATAAATTGGCCAAACTCAAAAATATGTTGTCAAAAGCAATTGCACCATAATGGAAAAATAAATAAAAATTGTACTGGAGTTGGATTTAGGAATTCTTTTTCATTAGGGAGACATTACTCCCTATATTATCATGCATTCTTTTAACTCTTTTATATAATAGTAATTAATGGGAGCATTTACCTTTTAAAAAAATCTATTGCTTCATTTTTTATCCAAAGTTATCCTTGCACATGGTACAAACTAGGGGGCAAATAGTTTTACAAGGCCCCTTGTGAAAAACAATTCACACACCTCAAATTTTCTCCTAACCCGCAGCTATCACATTCCTCTCTGATGATTATTCTAGTATTTACCTACAGAATTTAAAATAATATATATTTTCTATATAACAATTATTATTCTTTTAGTTTGGACATAGTCTATTATTCCCTACTAGAGAAAATGAGAATGTAGACCATTTTTAGCTCTTGTCAAGCCCCAAAGTACCATAACACATGAAGCCTCTAATTTCCAAAAAAACTTAATATAGTTAAATTTTAAGTTCAGGTGTATCACAGGTATTTACATCATTATCATATTTTTGCATTATATTTCAATTATTGTTGCTAGCAGGATTACTACTCAAAGCTGTGTTATCTATTATACTACAATCATTTAAAAAATTTCCTACCCACATTTTGTTTCATGGAATTAATGTTTGTCTAAAATTTTTTTGCTTAGTTTTCTGTTTATCACTAATTCAATGCTAAACATCCTAACAATTGTCTCAATGTCCTCTCAATATATTCCAATTCATCATTCATTCTATCAAATCAATTTCTGTTGGAAAGAAGCTTTCCTGGAGCCTTCTCTCCTGCTCCAGCTAGTACACAGCTGTGACCCTGTCATCTCCCATGACTATGATCTTAGCAATTTCCTCTGTTGTCATTTATGTTGAATCCTTATTTATGCATCCCTTATTGTCTTTTTGCTTGACATCCTTAGAACTCCCTAGGAAATGGTACTGGCAGTTAATGTTTCAATACCTTACACATACTAGTTTTCTATTGCTGTATAACAGTTTACCACACACTTAGAAGATAAAAACAATGGTTTATTAGGTCACAATTTTTAAAGTCAGAAGTCTGTGCAGATTCACAGGGCTGAAATCAAGGTGTGGCCCTGATGAGTTTTTGTCAGGAGGGTCTGGGGGAAGATCCCTTTCCAAGTTCCTCTGCAAGTGCCCATATTATTAGGCTAGTACAAAAGTAATTGTGATTTTGCATTGTTGAAATTTGCCATTTGATATTGGAATGCATTTTTAAATAATGTGGCTATGCTATACATCATTTTAATGTGCATTTCTTGTTTTATTTTATTTTTTCTTGCTAATGACTTATTACTTGCTATTTATTTTATATTTATTTTCGACTATGGAAATGATAATTAGATGAAAAGCAAATTCTAGCAATTTTTCTTATTTGACTTCAAAATGGGTCATAAAAGCAGTAGAGACAACTTGCAACATCAACAATACAATTGACCAGGAACTGCTAACGAACGTACTGTGCAGTGGTGGTTCAAGAAGTTTTGCAAAGGAGATGAGAGCCTTGAAGATAAGGAATGTAGTAGCCGGCTATCAGAAGTTGACAATGACCAATTGCAATTGAGAGCAATCATCAAAGCCGATTCCCTTAAACTACACGAGAAGTTGTGAAAGAACTCAACATCGACCATTCTATGACTGTTCAGCATTTGAAGCAAATTGGAGAGGTGAAAAATTTGATAAGTGGGTGCCTCCTGAGCTGACAGAAAATTTGAAAAAATTGTTGCTTTGAAGTGTTGTTTTCTCTTATGCTACACAACAATGAACCATTTCTCGAGTGGATTGTCACGTGTGATGAAAAGTGGATTTTATACAACTGGTGATGAACAGCTCAGTGGTTGGACCAAGAAATTCCAAAGCACTTACCAAAGCCAAATTTGCACCAAAAAAAGGTCATGGTCACTGTTTGGTGGTCTGTCAGTCTGATCCACTACAGCTTTCTGAAGCCCTGTGAAACCATTACATCTGAGAAGTATGCACAGCAAATCAATGAAGTGCACTGAAAACTGTAATGCCTGGCAGCCAGTCAACAGAAAGGGCCCAGTTCTTCTCCATGACATTGCCCGACCACATGTCAACCAACCAACGCTACAAAAGTTGAATGAATTGGGCTACGAAGTTTTGGCTCATCCACCATATTCACCTGGCCTCTTGCCATCAACCACCTCTTCTTCAAGCATCTCAACTTGAAGGGAAAACATTTCCACAACCACCAGGATGCAGAAAATGTTTTCCAAGTGTTCATCGAATTCTGAAGCACAGATTTTTACGCTACAGGAATAAACAAACTCATTTCTCATTGGCAAAAATGTGTAGATTGTAATGGTTCCTATTTTGATTAATAAAGGTGTGTTTGAGTCTAGTTATAATGATTTAAAATTCATGGTCAGAAACCACAATTCCTTTTGCATCAACCTAATGGTATCTTTATCTTTTTATTCTGGTCAGTTGAAATTGCCAAGAGAAAAATCTTCTAATTTCCTTCCTGGTTAGTTTAAGCTTATGCCGGAATTCTGCAAACCAGTATGGAAAGAGAGCTAGGGAAACTTTATTATGTTAATGTACAAATAATGACCTGGTTTGGGTATATTGTCAGCACTTAAGTTTTTCATGATGTCCATCATTCCAGACACTATTTTACTATCATCAGTGACTAAAATTCCATGCTACTGCGGAAAATGCCAAACTCTGCTGGGTATGGTAGATTTTGGACTTCTTAAACCATTTCTTCACCTTTACTCTCTATCACACACGCATAGATGCATACAACTCCCTAGAAGGGGTTTTATAAGTCAAATCCTTCAAAAGCCTCAGGAATGAGTGGCAAATCCTTGTTGCTTTTCCCATTCCTTAAATATGGTTTGGCTTTCTCAAATTTGCTAAGTTAGTTATGCCTCCTATATTTTCCATCTTTCCCAATTATTCTTTTCTTACTTTAACTTCTCTTCTGCTCTCTTAATCCAGATGTGCTTTTTTATTTTAAGAAAGTCTTGTTTTCATTGCTTTAAAAGAATTTTGAGACAGGTTTATTAAATGTATGTATCCAATCATTACCTTTGTTTGGAGGTCCTCCATATATTTTATTTTTGATCATAACTTTAGTTGTCACAGAAAAAATACATTTGGAGTTGTTCCAAATATAAAGAATGTATAATATGTGAGGGAAAATTCCATCATAACTCTAAATTATCAGTTATTAATAATTTATAATATAAATTATAGATTATTTTAAATCATCTCAGGAATTTACCAAAATGTAGCCAAGAGCCTTAGCAAAAGATTGGAAACTATTTAAATATTCATCAATAGGTAAGTAGATAAATTATGATAGATGAATTACATGCAATGGCTATACCACCATTAAAAAATTCTAGTACTATATGCTTTGATATGGAAAAATGCCTCACAAATACTATTAAGTGAAAAAGAAAGCTGTAGATCAATATTTAGTTTAATATAATATTGTGAGTGTGTGTTTATATTGATAGGTGAAGTACATCCATGTGAAGTAAGTAATACACAATTAATTTAAATTATCAATTATGATGACATTATGAGTGAAAGGAGACTATATGTATATGCATCTGGAAACTTGAATATAAACATGTACATATGTATATAAGTATGTATGTATATTATGGATGTAGATGTTCAAAATTTCCAGTAAGTTAAAACATATGGGTAACAGTGAACTATTTTTGTGTTTTTTTCCTGTTATATTCCTAAGTAATATTTTAAAAGAGAAAAATAGGCTTGAAAGCCATATAATTAGTAGGAAAATACGTGTGAATAAATAATCTTGGCAGAGAATTTTTAAGTAAATTCAAAGGTGTATATATATATATAATGATACAAATTTCCATATATTGAAAGATATTTCCAATTTTGGTATAAATGTATATTTTGTTACTGTATTTTAAAGTGAAATTTGGCTATTTAATAATTTAAAATGTCCCTGCCCTTTGAATTATATTTCTAAGAATATATCCTGCATAAATATTTGTATGTGTATACTTCGGGATTTTTTAAATTAGCAAAATGTTACAATTGAGAGAAGAATGCTTATTAAAAATATGGTATATTAACATTTTCACTACACGATCAACTATTGTACAGCCATGTAAACTGTTACAGAGCACCCTCGATAAAATATAGAGTCAAAAATATCACATGACAATGCACATAATACAAATCAATTTTCTTGAGACAGGCATTTGAATATTATCTGGGGGAGAAGGGCGCATGTTTGTTTGTATATGAACTGTGGTCTACAAATTCTAAGGTGATGTCCCATGAATCAAGCCCTTGTAAAAGTCCTTTCCCTGGTGTGAGTGGAAACTATGATTTTTTTCTAACTAAACCACAGAGCCTCTCCCATATCCCCTTCCTACCTCTCTCCCTCTCATCACCGTCTCTGAAAAAGTAGGCTTCTATGAATTCTACAGCTGGAAGGTGACCAATTCAGCCAACTACCAGAGGAAGCTTGGAGGAGATCCTTCTCTAGTTGCATGTCTAGATGAGAGCACATGCTGGCTGACACCTTGACTTCACTATTGTGAGACCCTGAAAAGAGAAATCAGCTAAGCCAGACTGAGACTTTTGAACTAGAAGAACTATCAGAGAAATTGTCGGTATTATTTTAAGCCTTTAAATCTGGGATACTAGAAAATGAAATATATATATATATATGTTTAACACATGTCTAAAAGGCTACACATGAAACAGTTAACAGAAGCTTTTCTGGGTACAAGGATTGATGGGATAGGGTTGAATGTAATCGGTCAGAGCACAGAGAGTTTGACAGAACTTTTATTTTTTACTACAAAATTGTATATTGTTTGACACTAACTTTGTACATGCCATTTATTACAATCTACAGTTTGACTGGTAGACAACAGTGTGTTTTTGAGTCTTTACAGAGAAGAGTTCACTTAGAGCTAGCATTTCATAATTCCATATGATCTAGATATTTCCCTTTCCCCAATGCACAGGCCCCCTGGTGAATGGTTACAGGTCACTTTGGGGAAGTATACCTCTGTGATCATATAAGAGGATCCTTACTCAAAGAGCTGTAGGTCAGATACCTGGCTTAGTTCTAGGAACTTGTAAAAGGCTGGTTTATGCCCAGTATGGTGAATTGAGTTAAGTTCTTACCACGAGATATAGCAATCTTTAATTTTTATATGTCAAGAAACACCTTAGTAGGGCAACGATCTATTGTATTACTTTGTATTTCATGATTAATTATCCATCATTACAGATCTCTACATGTTAAAACACTCTAATTAACACCCACTCTCTGATGCTGTAATGGCAATGGTGCCTACTTTTTTGCATTGAAAAAATCCTGCGATTCCCGAGGAAAACAAGGAATAAGAACTACATAAAATTTGTCATAGAATTCTGGTTTTCTATCCATTTTTTGTTCATTGTTCACTTAAAACCTTCAATTTGTATTTTTTCTTAGGTATGTGCTCTAAACCCATTCAAAGCAGATATCCCATGCTGCCATCTCACAATTAGAATTGTCATTGTGGCTCCTAAATGCAACAAACAATCTCCAATACTTTTCCTTATCACTGATGTTGTCTGCTACCTACATTGGCAATAATCTGAGGAAAATGAAATCACTGCAAGTCACATATCACCTGCTTCCTATTTCTCCACTGTCAAGTTAATTTCCTATGAGCTCATCAAATATGTGAGAAAGCCAACCCTAGAAACTCACTTTCATAGGGCTGTTTCCTGGTATTACTTCTGTATCTGTAAAGATCCCAGCAAGAATCAGCACATTAGAATTTTACAGAGGTCAATGGAAAGAATATTTACAAAGAAATAAGAAGTATTATATAAAACCAAAAAGGGATAACAAAGCATATGACTAGCAACAGAAAAGTGCTTGCATCTCTCTAGAATCCAAGGAACAAAGAAAGTAGTTATTAAAAAATGTTATCGGCGAAGGTCACCAAAACTAGGTGAATACACTGCCAATCATGGGAAACAAATGTACCCATCTCATTCTCTTCCTGTCCTCCATTATTCTGGCTGTGAGTACCATCCATTAGTTGAACCCAATCAGAAACCTGCATGTAAGAGAGTCAATTTTTCCAGTGTTTAAAAGTCAGCTTCCCAGGGCACAAAGCAGGGCAGAGAAGGATGGAGGCTTAGTCTGAAATGGCAAACAGGGAAAATATGGAAAGCCTACTTTCTGGAAATTATTATATTCTTATTTATCTGAAGCATTGGTTTATGTTTCTGCAAAAGAGATTTATTCATTTAGGATATATTGAACCATGAATGATGAGTAAATGCATAAAAACAAAGAGCTCCTCTCTCATTTCCTAGGACAAAATATCTCTTTATGGCTCTGATACATAGTCTATGAATTCTTCTAATACTAAAGACTGAGACAACTATTAGTGTTTATATATATGGTGTAATCTGACTATCTACTCAATTAAAGGAGCTGATTTAACAGTCCCTGTAAAGCTGTTACCATCACGTGTGACTCCAAATCTTAAAGAATTCAGAGCAGGAAGGTAGGAAGGGAAAATGGATGTTTTAATGGGGGGGCAGGGCGGGGGGAATAAGGACAGGTTGGAACTCCCAGTATGATCTGGAACTCAAAAGGATGAATTGGAACCTGTGTCAGTTCATTGTTTCTAACCTTGATCATGTGGGAGCCCTAAAGGAAAAACTGGTGACATTCATCACATAACTATAAAATCCTGTCCCAGGAGTTGGATAAACTGGAGGAAGAACCAGGGAAAGATGGAATAGTTGCAGGCTTGGTTGTTGTGTCATGCCAGTGAGGTAAGTCAGCAAAGAAGCAACAATATGCATGAGGTACCCAAGCGCCTTGTGACCCTACTATGACCCTCTGAGTTTAAAACACAATGTTTCTGCTTTACTGCACTCATCAAATCTGATGCAAAATAAATTTCTTTTTTACCCCTCTATGACAGGGAACATAAAGGAAAGGGAATTCTGGGAAATGTAGTTCACCCTAGTCAAGTTAACATATGGCAAAGCCACTGCAGTCCCACCCTTGTCAACTTCGCACCTGTACACATCTCTTTAAACTATGTTATTTCCAAATAAAGGCAATAATGAAGTCATGCCTCCATGTAAAATGATATAACTACCCATGTTGAATTGATAACAACTCCTTCCCCCAAAGAATATACAAAGCCCCTTTATATTTTTGGGTGATATTCATTCTTCCAGCTAATTCATGTGCCATCTGATATTTTTTAACATGAATACTGAAATAAAGTTAAATACTAATAACACACCCTATGTTAGACAGTGGCAGAATGGGTTAGGGGAACATGTTTGGTTAGCATATATACAAACATATTTATATCAAAATAAGGAGGACATTTCATAAGTATTATAGTTCTTATTTCTGCAACTGGTTACAAAGGCATAGCTGGTACTTATAATTACCTTTTCCCACTATCCATCCCTTATCCCCTTTGCCATCACTTAGAATGAGAGAAAATTAGGTAGAGGTTGGGCAGAAAGAATATTTCTTAGTCTGTATTATTTCTCCCCCAAAACCAGAATTTTGTGGGGACCAGGTACAATGTTCCCTGAATCGTACCACCACTCCCAGGGGACTAAAATATGAAGCAGATGTCTCCAAATCAATTACAGTCTACCAACAGGGACACAAGCCAAGAAGTTAGCATGACTCACTTCTCATAGCTTCTAATGAATAGTTTTCTCTCCTGAACTCTCCAGAGTAGCTCCTGGGATAAATAGAGTGAAAGATAAATAGACATTTTAGTTAGGTATGCAGGGACATTTTCAGTTGTTTTTCTTAAGAGATGTAAATTGAGGATATGTAGCTCATTATTTCATTGGACAGGAGGAGATATGAAATTGACTCTATACTTATGTGTCACTTACCCATTAGACTTTGAAGGAGGTATATATATCCTCCTGGCCAGTTTTAGAAATTCATATTGGAGATCTTTGGGAAAACTTTGAAGTCCTCTTTAAAAATGGTCATATGTTACTAGGATGGTATTATGTGTGAATGCCTTCTTAAAAATGAATACTGTATTTTTTTTCTTTTTAATGCAAAGGATAGGAGCTGTTGGATAGGCAAGGACTGATAAAGTGGTGTTATTTCTGTAAGAAGATATATCCAAGTGATCACTGCCCTGGGAGTGACTTTGGAGGGGTCTAAGCTGTCAGGGGCAGTATGGAAGGTGGAAGGAAAAAAACTGCTTGCCAAATAATGATTTGCTATTGGATTTAAACAATTTTATTGTCTACATGGGACTAATTTTGCATGTAAGTATGGAAAGTCAGGGGAATAAATATTTTCCCTTTATTCATTTTTTTAGTACTGTGTTTGTTGGCTTTTTTTTTTTTTTTTTTTTCTTTTTAACAAACAACAGATAACAGAATTTGGTCTCTGGAAACAAGTCTACTAGTCCCAAGGTCAAGATATCTTAGAGAACTAAATTAGCTTTCTGTCCAAATGCATTCCTTCAGTACTAAATTGAAACAAACAGTTAAACCCCAGTTAATTGTATAGTTTGATTCTAGTCCTTTTCTCCCGGGTAGGTAGTTCTTAAGTTAGTACCCCATTGAGCAGAATAAGAGAGATCCATTATTTTCTTGTGTATTTCAAGAAAAGACATCCAGATGGCCAATGTCACATTTATATGAAAGAGCTACATAAATGATAATGCCCAATATTAAGAGTTCTCTATTTATATGACTTGATGTAAGCATTGACTTATTCCTACTGTGAAAATACTTTTTAGATATGAAAATTTAATCTGTTATTGATAATGTTACAAGATTTGTACATCTTTATTCATGCTTTTATTGTTCTATGGTTGAACAACTTAATAACACCATTTTAGAACACATTTGTACTTTTGAAATTAGTTCATTTACTATTTGGGTGCTTCACAGTCACAAATAACCATAAATGGTATCATTTTTTTTGGACACTCAAAATGGATAGCAGAAAGGAATTCATGTAATTCATTGGTTTCTGACTTAGTGAAATCTCGGGAGAGTCAAGTGATATTTAACTATTAAAGAATTAAAACTTTGTACTTTTGAGATTTATTTTACAAGAATGAAAACAGCTCATAGCAAAAATAATTTGTACAAATGCCAAGCAGTTTTCATAATATGGTTCCATGTGAAATGTGGAATTTAAAATGTGTACTTAAATAGCTAATTTCATATCCTGAATAATAACATTATGTATTTTGATAGCACTTTAGAGTTCACAAGGCACTTTCTCATATATTATCACATTTGATCATCATAGCAATCTATTTAAGTATCATTATCCTTTTTTAAGCAGATGAAGGAAAGGCCCTCTGAGTTAGTCAGCCAAAGGGGTACTGATGCAAAATACCAGAAATTGGTTGGTTTTTATAAAGGGTATTTATTTGGGGTAGTTGCTTACAGATACCAGGCCATAAAGCATAAGTTACTTTCCTCACCAAAGTCTATTTGGAACAAGATGGCTGCCAACATCTGAGAGGGTTCTGGCTTCCTGGGTTCCTATGTTCCTGAGGCTTGCTTTTCTCTGGGTTCAAGGTTCCTTTCTTCCTGGGGCTGGCTTCTCTTTCCTCTGCATGCTGACTTCCTGGGGCTCCAGCTTAAGTCTTCAGCATCCCACTCCAACATCAGAAATGCCAACATCAGAAACGCCAACATCAGAAACTCTCAAGTTTGTTCCTTGCCATGCCTTTTATCTGTGACTCCCCACCCATCAAAGGGTAGGGACTCAACACCCTAATCATAATTCAATCATGCCCAGGTACAGATGAGATTACAAGCATAATCCAATATTTCTTGTGGAATTCATCAATAATATTAATAATTTTAAACAGCTACACCCTTATACTATTATATGTCTTGAGGTGGCATAACTTGACTTGAATTCAGGTGATCTTAATTCCATGCAACTTTTCTGAACTGCTAATATTTTCAAGAAGGAAATTTGAGTTTGCCTACTCTGTGTGCTGCATTATACTCTACTTGTAGCACAGCAAAGAAGCTCCTGTTAAGATATTTTCAGGAATTATCTTTTAAAAGAAAACATAACTGGCATGTGTTGAAAAGAAGTACAAGATCTATCAGTAGCTCTTTCTACCCTCTCTTCCAAAGGAGAATCTAGTCAGTGATATGAGTTGATAGTCTATTCCCTTATAACTAAATGATAGTTGATGATGCACTACTAAATATGCCCATTCAAAGAGCAGAATTCAGAACTCTCATTTATTATCTTTGAGGGGCTAGCACTTTCCAATGTGTAAATCACATCTTGTTAAGCTGCAGTGGTAGGAATAACTAAGGAACATAAAGAATTGGCTTACATTTTCTTATTAGTATTTTTGTGCTGTTCATTCTGTCCAAAGAAACCCATAAATGGCACACCTATCTTTGCTGCTGGCATGAAATTGTAATATCTAACAAAAGTGAAAAGTTGTGCCACCTTCTCCTGATACAGCATAGAAAACATTAACATGTTCTTATTCACAGAGTGAAAATAAACATTTACTTTAACTAGGGAACCTCTTTAGGGAATTTAGACCCTATGGCTATTTCATTTGTACTTTAACATAGGTTTTATAGCACCCATTCTTTATAAAGTTAAACCTGCCTTCCATGGGGGGTACTCAAATGACTTTTCCTATTTATATAAATGACATAGATGTCTTCAGCACTCCAAAAGGTAAAGATATCTGCCTGTCTTTGATCATCGTATATTAAAGAAACACTTCACTGGGGTGATGACACAACAACTCTGTGATGAATATGAGATCCCTGAGCTTGAATGGACTGTATTTAATACAAAGCATGGACTGTATATCACAATGAATCCTGTGGTGGATGATAGACTGTGGTTAACAGAAAAAAAAATGTGAGAACATTTTCTCATGAAGTATAACAAGTACATAATATTAATACAGGGTGTCATTAACTGGGTGGGTTGGGAAAAAAACACCAAATGTAAGATATTTAATAGTCATGTTTTGACAATACTCTTTCATAGTTTGTAACAATTGTTTCACATGAATGCAAGGTGTTGGTGGTGGGGTAATATGTGTGATCCCTGTATCATGTAGGTTTCTTCTGACTGAATTTATCCCCACCTGGAATTCCCAGCTTCCTTGGAGCAAGTTAGGGCTCTGTTCAAGGGAGCACTCAGCCACAGGCGAGGTGTGGGTACAGCACCCCAAGGCCTTAGGGACCTCATGAGTGTGTGATGAGCTGGGAACCCTTGGGAGTGGAAGGACATAGTAAGAGACTTATCCTCAGTGGAGGGGACCTTGGCTTCAGGGAAGGATTCAGTGTCAGTATCACTTAAGGAACTTTCCACCCAATGACTGTTTAAACTAATTATTAATATCTTTTATTACCTTCAGCAAAATTATTTAAATGTTAAAAAGAAAATCATGTTTGTTTTATAAGTTCACAACTTCTACTATACACTTATTATTTATGGATGTTCATATATGAATGATAAACTTCAATTTAAAAAGTTTTAAAAAAGACAGGCAGATATGTGCTTCCTGCTTGATATTTGCCTTTATATTTTACATTTACATTAATGGGATCAATATCTATAATTTTTACTTTCACATCAAGAATGATGTTCCTTTCAGAATCCAAGTCTTCCATTTCTAGCACATTAGGCTTTATGGAATAATCTATAATTTAAGAGAATACCTGGCCATCTACCATATGGCATATTATGTTGGAAGACCAATGCTTATCTCACATCACAATTTAAGTTGCTTAAAAACTGTGAAGCTCAATCTCTCATGTTTTCTTCTGGAAGTCACACAAAAATATGTCCAAACTAAATAAATGCAATCATAAACACAAATTGTAGCCAGTTATACCCAGATCTGTGTATAATTTTCTTTAATTATATTGACCATACCTCTTTTCTGGTAAGATGAACATAATTTCGCATAAATAGCCATATGTATCTTGTAGGGGACAAACCGAATAAACATAACAGTAGAGTAAGTTTTCCTCCACCTACAGTATTTCAAAATGGAAAGCCAAATACCATATTTGACATGATTTGAAAAATAGACAAGAAAATAATGCATTCAGTATTTATGGGCTCTTAAAAATTTTCACTGATACAATCTCCTCAAAATCCTTTCCAATCCACACAAGGAGTAACTAGATGGGAAAAAAAAAAAGTATTGTGTAACAGAGATGCAGGATCCTTCAGCTGGTAAAATGATTTAAAAAGCATGGTTTATGAAGCAATCTGTGTCATCGATTTTGATTAGAACATTTTTTTAAAAAGACAGTCTCTAGGCATTGTCATAAAGGATATTCGTGTGCTCATTAAGAAACAAATTTAAAAGAATTTCTTGAGTTGTGACCACCTGAATAAATACTCCTTTAAATCTATTAGCAAATCTTAACAGAGTAGGAGACCTAGCTTTAATTAAGAAAAATGGCCTGTGGCTGTGGATTAGCTACAGGCTGAGAATTGGGTATCTGAATCTTTATTTTCTCTCTAAGTCCATTTGAAATACACTGATTTGATAGGTTAAATGTTGTTGGACAGCTGTCTTGAATAACCCAGTCACACATCAGCAATGAAAATATTTTTATTATTGTTGAATTTTTCTAAAAGGTAGTGTTACTCCAAGTTTTGCTTCAGATGCACGTGAGTTTTAAGTAAGTGGATTAGGAGAATAATTACAACACTTAGCATTAAACAAA
Source organism: Dasypus novemcinctus (assembly GCF_030445035.2). Taxonomy (NCBI): domain Eukaryota; kingdom Metazoa; phylum Chordata; class Mammalia; order Cingulata; family Dasypodidae; genus Dasypus; species Dasypus novemcinctus. Next base: position 74,463,868 of record NC_080678.1, on the reverse strand, counting down.
AAACAAAATGTATGGAGTTCTCAGTTTTGCACACTGAGGCCCTAGTCTATTCTGTTATATCAGTGAGTCTTGGGCAATTGGATACCTTAGCTATTTAACAAGTAAATATTTGTCTGTACCATTTTGTTCTTTTCATAATGATGTTGGGGGGTATTTTGGGCTTTTACTTTTGCTTAGTAAGTAATAAATAGAAAGAAATGAAGGCTATCTTAGTCCTCTTTTCATTCAAACTTTGTAAAGCTCAATCTCCTACACATTGTAGAAATAACGTATATGTCATTTTATGAATTAAAAAAACAAAAGCAAAAAATTTCCAACTACTTTTTCAAACACTTGAAGTAAGTTTGTAGGTCAGGTTTGAGTAGAGATAACTATGGATTTTTTACCTACCAATTATGAAAACCTATTCAATAGATATGTAATATAGCAAAGTGTTAGGAGTACAGATTTCCTAGGTTCAAATTCCAGTTTTGGCACTTAACTGATTTCAAGTGTGTCGGATAGTTTTTTTGGATCTCAGATTCTAAAGGGCAAAATGTAGATAGCAATGGTATATTCCTCACAGGGTTGTTGTGACAATACATTAGTGAATATAGATTAAACACTTAAAATAGTCCCTAAATATAATCAGCACCTTATGTTAACTATTGCTATTAAACAAACATTACTACATTTTGTCTAAGGTCCAATTTTATAACTTATCAAAGTTCTATATTCACTTACTTGTTTGAGGAATAAATGCTTATATTTGATTTCTGAGATTCTGATTTTGATCTATCTATTTGTAGTTATATTACTTAATTTATATATGGGCAGAGTGGGGATTCTACTAGTAGCCTATTTCATATGTTTTATATGGTAAGAACTAATCAGATATATTAGGTACTTTCCAAATAAAGAAATATATGCCTTCCAGTAAATCAGTAGAGAATTGCATTCAAACACGTGTAACATCATTCATTTGAGTATCTTAAAATTGCCTTATGGACAAGTATGATTCTATTTAAGAGCCAGAGAAAATGAGATCTGAAATTACTTTTTCAAAAGGTCAAAAGGCAAAAAGCTAGTAACAAAATTGAGGTTTCTGAATTCCTTCTGGAGCACCTAATCACTAAACCAACCTGAGTCTTCCCAAGTTGTTCTAATGACCTAGATGGGTGAACAGTTAATTTTCTGCATGAGTGCATCAGACAGAGGGGCACTTTACTCCATCACTCCCATTGGCTCCTCACTGTCTTTTTCACACTGATTTCTAAAAAGTCTGTGACTTTCTCTGTTGAGACAGTTTCCTTGTAAAGCTGAAATAAACTGAATAACTTTTACTAGCACACAGTGAAATTCTCCAGGTTTTTGTACAAACACATACCTGGTTAGTAAAAATATTCAACAAACAGGTTCTAAGAATTTATTATGTGCTGGATTCTATACCAAGCATAAAGGAAAAAGGGGAATAAAATGATATTTGCTTTATCTTTTCTGGAAATATATCCAACAATAGAGTTGTTTTGCTATGCCAGAAAGTTAACAGTCTTAGACTCCATACATGGCTCATTACTACTGACCTTTACATTAGCTCACCAGGTGTTGAAAACCAAGTTGGAATCTGCTGACTTGGCACAACATATAGAAAAGGAGTTGATTATATACGCCTACCTCACAGTCTCCTAATTTACCCTTCCTTCAAGAACACAACCACCCCTAATCCCTGTACAACTCTTCTCCCATGGGAAAACACGGTGGACCCTCATTCTTTGTGCTTCCATTTCAAACCAAAATACAGATAGATAGATAGATAGATAGATAGATAGATAGATAGATAGATAGATAGATAGATAGATAGATAGATAGAGATAAGTAGATAGATAATATTAAGACATAAGTTTCACTTACCTTATATTTCCTCAATTTTATCCTACTTGCTATGTTTTCATGTTCTAATATATTCTGTTAGCCCCCTTGCAAGACTTCAGCTTTCCTGCTTTCAAGCCAGTATCAGCCTCACATTTCTTATCTCAGATCAACTCATCTAGTTTCCACGTATTTTATGATATCTAAATTTTACTGTAATATGGAATAAGAGGAAATCAGAGTCTTCTAATGCAGAATAAGGTGAATGCCAGTTTGAGATTCCTAGAAATCCAGAGATACCATGGAAAATTTAATGCTGGGTGCACTGACCCGTAGATGACGTCTAGCTAGACCAGAGATATGATGTAGGATGCTAACTAACTCCCCTGAAATTGTGCACAAAAATATTTGGTGATTTACGCCTATGTCTGTATCTATTATCTATGTAAAAATGTTTATATATATCTTTCATCTATCATATAAATGATATTTTTAGGAGCAATTTCATAGCTATAATCAGAATATCAACAAAAACTGAGACTCAAAAGAAGGAATAAAATTGTACATATTGTAATGTATGAGGGGAGAAAGGTGAATGTATAGGGAAAAATCATGCTAATAAGAGTAAAGATATTTTTAAGTTCAAAGTACATAATATTGATCATGCAAACCCACAAGGGTGATTAGAGAAGGATTCATTGTGTGTGGGGGGAGACTGGGAGAATTTGAGTTCAGTATAAAACGATAAATGGTACATGAATGGGGAGGAATGGGGGCTCATTCATGGAAATTTTCTATTCCACCATGAGTATAAAAAAGGGTATGAAAAAGGGTATACTTAAGGGAGAGTAATGGTAATAATTTCCATCTTTATGACCACTGACTACATATGCAACCTTGTGAGACAAGTACCAGAGTGTATTTTATTATCACATTTTACATATAAGAAAACATGCATGCTCAGAAAGGATAATTAGTGGCCAAGATGTAAACCTTAATTATTTTGCATGGACTTATTAGTGCTGGTTGGAGCAGATGAAGATAGAAATGAGTTTCTGCAAGCAAGGAAATAAATTGCACATGAATGAAACTCTATTAATCTCCCACCTAAATTTAGGTACAGTTTGCTAATAAGAGTCCACATTCTCCATGAATTCTTGCTATGCTGAGACTACAGAAAGCTTCTTTTACAACAGATTTCAAAGGTATAAAATTATCACTTAATAACCTGTTTTAAGCCTTTGTCATTTTCAGATGACTAAAGGGGCTCTTCAACAATGGGAAGGAACTCTAGCTAGCTATTGTCTTCTTTGCCATTCAGTTGCTTGATAGGACACCCTTATAAAAATGACAAAGCTTGGATAGTAGATGAAGAAATGCTTCAGTCCATTTTTACCAAGGATAGATATTAATATCGTTCCCTTTTTGATGGTATGCATCATTCTGATGAAATAATATAAAGCTCCTTTTATACATTCACATTAATAAAACGAATTTGAGGAAAGTTACTGACCTTTGAAAAGTCATTTCACTATAACACAGAATCAGAAAGCACATGGAATTAGCAATTATTATGGAGTATTATTAGAATCAGACTTTGATCAGTGAGAGTGATATGTGAAGGTGCTGTAAATATGTATAAATATAGTGAGAGTTTAATTGAGGAATTTGTACTGCTAGTGACACTCCAGAATGCTTGTTGTGTTAAGGGACTAGAACACATCCTGGCAATCTTATAAGAAAATGTAAGAAAGAAACCAGATGCTGAGCATGTAAATACAGTGTACTGAGAAAAATGAAAGAAAAAGAGTGGGAGAGACAAAGGGAAGGAGGGGAAGGAGAGAAGAAAAGGAAGGAAAGGATGGAGAGAGGGAGGGAAAAAGAAAAATGAACTCTTCAAAATTTTGATCATATACTAGCAATGAATTAAGAATGGGAAGTCATAGTACTCCAGTTCATTTAAAATATCTTTCTTCCCCAGCATAAACACAAAAAATAATGCTAGGAAATTCACAGTATTATGGTGACCTCATTTTGCACATTAGCTAGAAACTTATCTGGTATTGACTAAAAAGGTTCTACCGCAGAAAATCATTTTGGGATTCTCAAACCAACGACTGTCTCAATGTCAAATGTTAACTCATTTTCAGCTTTTGCTAATCCTAATGTACATACCAGTTAGCCACAATTACGAAGTAATGATGAGGTTTATAGGTTTAAAGATTTTTTGCTGTGAAGGCTTTCAGAGATAAAGAAAAGCATGAGCTACCTTTTGATTTGAATTACCTGGCTATTCAGATAGTTACATCAACTTATAAAAATAGAATCTCTCTGATGTCTATTAAGAATAGTGTTATAATTGATAATGGTGGTGGTGATAATAATGATAGCAATAAAAACACGTATTTAGTATTTATTGAATGTTGCCCACTTTTTATTTCGGTTGTTTGTCCTTTTGCTGTTGAGTTGTAGGATTTCTTTACATGTTCTGGATATTAAACCCTTATCAGATATGTAGTATCCAAATATATTGTCAGATATGTAGTATCCAAATATATATGACCATTTGTAGCTTGTCTTTTTACTTTCATGATAAAGTTGTCTGATGCACAAAGTTTTAAACTTTATTAAGTCCCATTTATCTATTTTTTCTTTTGTTACTTGTGCTTTAAAATAATTGCTTAACACAATGCTATGAAGCTGTCATGTTTTCCTCTAGGAGTTTTATAGTTTGGGTTCTTATGTTTAGGTCCTTGATCCATCTTGAATTAATTTTTGTATATGGTGTGAGGTACTGGTATCAGAATGTTGTATAAAATATTTGATGAAGAAAGTAAGGTGACAATAGAATAATGCTTTGCCTGGTCCCTAGGTCTCATGGTATCATAAATTTTTGGTCTTATACTTTATTTTAAAAATTAACTAAATACAAACTTAGGACCATGTTAAAGAAGGGTGTCAACTCTGATTTTGATAATTACCTAATTTCGGGAGGATTTATTCTCCTGTTGTTTTTCTTTCTTTCTTTTGTTTTGATTTTTCTTATAATCTAAAAATAAGAAGAAATGTGTATTTTCAAATATTTATACCAGAATGTTTTTCTGTTTCATCCCTCCCTCCATCCCTTTTCTTCCTTCCTGATTTTTTTACAGCACTTATAGAACCTCTATTATTAATGTTAAAGAGCTACTGCTAAAAATATATTTACTCTAGTTTCTGCCTGCTTTTGTTCAGTCTTGAATGCTTTCAAATAATGTTTTCATATTTCGTCCAGAGTATATCATTGCTAGGTTAATATCCACAAGACACTCTACCAGTTCAGAAAACATTTCACATATATTGTTTTTAAGTTTGGTAATATTATAATTCATAATCAAAAGTTATATATAATAAAAATAGATTGAAAAGACTCTAATTTTAAGTATATTTGATTTTATTCAGGTTGTAAATTTCATTTCAGCTGTAAAGATTTTGAATAAAGAGCAGATGAACTAGTAGAAAAAATATTTTACCCTCCCACTGAGATTATTTAGTTGCTCAAAAGTAAAAATAAACTAATTGAACTATTCAAATCACTGAGAAAAGTATGTTTCCTGGAGGGCCATAAAGAGATAATATATAAGCAGGGTCCCCTTCAGACTGTTTACATATTAGATATTCAATTGGCTTTAATTATTTTTTTCAATTCAGAAGTTCCATTTTAGCAAATGGATCTTTTAAGACTATTTCAGCTAAGTATTACTGAAATAATATATGCTAAAACTATGAAAACCAACTTTTGTGACTCTCAAGTAGGTTCTGTATTATATTAGTTATTAAATATTGTAGATCCTTGAATGTGAGGATCATGAAGGTTATCACACTTATACAGTTTTTAAGCTATTTATTCAAATGCATAGTCTTAGTTTTTATTAAGCCAAACTATTTCAGAAAATTGACTTATATTGAAACCCAATTTATATTATCATTGATTTATAGGATCTACAATGGCAGATTTTAAAAATATCAATTACTATTACTAGACATGATCATATTAAAAATAATTAGCTATCATCTAAAGAGATTTGATAATATGTCACATGATTAACTACCAAGTGGATTAAATATGCATACTTTAAAATAGTTTAAATGAATTGAGCATGTGCTCAAAATTCATTACAAAACAATTTGCAGTATTTCAAACAGTAGTATATTTTGGGGATGCTTACTTAAAGGAAGAAGGTGGAGTCAGGCAATTAACTAGTCCTATGCAATTCCCCTAAGGGAAGAGGACAGTGGGAAGTGCTTAATAAGCTTCCAAGAGCATATTTAGGGTATCCTGGGAGGAGTGGGTGCTCTCTAAGAGGCTGAGACTCATTTTTTCCTGTGGTGAGTTAAGTCGCCAGGGTCCCATTTGAATTTCAAAAGGGAACTCTCACACAGGTTATTGCATCCTGCTGTCCTGGGAGAGAAAGCAGTTGGAATGAAAACCGGGAAGGACAGGTTCCTGTTCAGCAGTTTATCCAATTGCAAAGATTCAATCCTGCCTGAGGAAAAGGGACATTAGCTTTCTAAAGAGAGAATCAATCCAAAAAAGAAAGTTTAGCTCAGTGGAGGAGTTTTTGACTTGAATATACAAGGTCTCTAGTTTGATTTCCAGCTTTGCCTATAGTGGCCTACCGGGATATTCAATATCTAACTGATACTTTAGGACAGGGAAGACATAGACATTATTTTTGTTTTAGCTTCCCTTGGGTCTCTTATTGTTCCTAAAAAAAAAAAAAGGTTACTTTTTAAAAAAGTTTTAAATTAGTAGAACACAAGGAATGTTACATTAAAAAACATTAAAAAACCAAAAAACATAAGAGGTTCCCATATAACCCACTCCCACCCCCACCACATCATTTTTGTAAATTGTATTTTTTGAAGATACATACATCACGAAAAAACTGTTACACTAAAAAATATGAGGTTCCTGTATACCCCCACCTCCCACCCCACTCCTCCGACACCAACAACCTCCCTCATCATTGCAGCACCCTCATCGCATTCAGTGAACATATTTTGGGGCACTGCTGCACTACACAGATAATAGTTTACCCTGTAATTCGCACTCTCCCCCAGTAAATTCAGTGGGTTATGGTAGGATATATCAAGTCCAGCATCTGACCCTGCAATATAATTAAGGCAACTCAAAATCCCAAAAATGCCCCACATCACATTTCTTCTACCCTCTCCCTGCCCTCAGCAACTACCGTGGCCACTTTCTCCACCTCGATACTAAAATTTCTTCTATTACTCGTCACAATAGTTTTATAGTAGAATATCAGTCAGTCTATTCTAGTCCATATTTTATTCCTCCATTCTGTGTGGACCCTGGGATGGCAATGTCCCCTCCACCTCTAGATCAAGAGGGGGCTTAGATTCCAAATGGGTGATGGATGCAATTCCTTTGCTTACAGTTGTAGGCACTCTTGATTCCCTGGTGAAGTGGTTGACCATCTTCACCTCCCTGTTAGCTGACCTGGGTAACACCAATGAACCAGAGAGTAGGAGTTGCCACTCTGCTAAGGCTCAGGGCCCAGTTGGCACATGGGCAGCCTAGAAATTCAAGTCTCCCTGAGTATGGACCATCCCTAGCACCAACCACAGGCTCAGTAAAAGTGACAGAAGAGACATGTGTAGAAAAGTCACATCTGAATCCAGCTCCATCACACTCAAGAGCACAAATTCCAAAGTAGGGCCCTCTGACATGGCACAGAACTTAAAATGCATCTGCCATCATTATATACCCCCTGAATCTCCATAGCCTTCAGGAGAACCAGTACCTACGGTTGTATCTATTTTGGCTTTTCTGGGGTCCTGCTGAGGTGTGCATAAGCGCAACCCCTCTAGTGACCTCCCGACTCTTTTTGGAAGACTCTTACCCATATCAACTCCTTTGTCTTTGGCATTTCCCCCTTTTATTCAAGGTCAAAGAGCAGCTTTTAATACTTGATCCAACATATAGACTGAGATATTCTGCTGGTCTTAGTTGACCCTTTTATTGAAGGTCTCTTTCTAGTAGCTTCTCCAGTTAGTGATTAGTAGTAATCCCTTGGCGCTAGGGAGGCTCATCCCCAGGAGTCATGTCCCATGTTGGGGGGAAGGTAATGTATTTACATACTGAGTTTTTATAATTTAACTTAGCTTACTCACTAAAACCCACTTCAAAATCTGTACCAAGAAAGCTGCAAGGTAATTGATTGATAAACACTGGCAGCATGAGAAGCTCCACAGAGGCTTAAGAGGGAAGGCTGTTTTTCCTTAGTGTTTGGTTGAGTCCTTGCTTGTCTTTTTGTTTTCTTATCTTTCTTTCCTCTTTATCTCCCCCTCTTTCTTTTCTTTTCTTTTTTTTAAATAGGTGCTGTGGCTTGTTTTTTGTTTACTATTTCATCTTTCTTGATTTCCTCTTTTTTGTGTTTATCAGTTTTGGCTACCAACACTATCTCTTTTCTTTCCTACATCTTTTTATCTTCCACTTTCTGTTGTTGCTCTTACATTCCACCTCTCCTTGTTTAGTCCTCAATTTTTCTGACTTTTTACTTCTAGCTCCTCTTTTCTGTTTTCTACCTTTTATTAATTCTTTCTCTTTTTGTCCTTCTTTTCTCTTTCCCTCTCTACTCATCACACCAGTGTATTAATTCAAATTATGTACTACTCTATATTCAGTTTCCCATTTCATTGTAGGTGCTCCACTTTTTTATTCCTATAACTCTACATGGCTTACTTGAGTTAAATATTCATTTTCCTAGGACTTATGCAATTCTTCTGCTAAATTTTACTATAGATATTACTTTTACTCTTTTTCATTTCTTACGTCTTTTGCTTTCCCTGGCCCTAGCTTCTTCCTTCAAGGGAACTTATACCACAACAAGGAAATAGAATTAAAAGAACAAATTGTCAAAGGGAAAACAATGTACACACAAAAACAGCAATTAAATAAAATGCTAGACTAGGGGGAGGAGCTAATCAACTTAACAAACCCATCAAGACAAAAAGATGACCAAACAGCAACAAAAATTACAAACCATACCAAGAAACAGGAAGACATAGCCCAGTAAAATGAACAAACTAAAACCAGAAAGAGAAGCAGAACATTGTACAACTGATTAAAGCTGTCCAAACAAATAGCATGGACCAACTTAATGAAGTGAAGGAAGAGATTAAGGATATTAAGAAAACACTGGGCGAGCATACTGAAGATATTGTAAACATACATGAAAAAGAATGAATATGATGGTGATGAAGGGTACAATCCATGAAACCAAAAATACACTCTCAGCAAATAACAGCAGATTTGAACAGACAGAGGAAATAATTTGTGATGTGGAAGACGCATATGTGAAATCAAACAGATAGTAGGACAGATAAATTAAAAGACAGAAAATATCCATCAGGGACTTAGGGATTTGAATGACGATACAAAACATGCAGACTTATGTATTATAGGCATCCCAGAAGAAGAAGAGAAGGGAAAAGAGACAGAAGGTGTGTTGAAAGGAATAATGACTGAAAACTTCCCAACACTATGGAAGGAGATGGATATACATGTCCAGGAAATGCAGTGCACTCCGAACAGTATATGTACCAACAGACCTATTCCAAGACAGATATTTGTCAAATTGTTCAATGCTCAAGACAAAGAGAGAATACTGAAAGCAGAAAAAGAAAAGAGAACTATCACATACAAGGGAAGCTCAATAAGATTAAGTACTGATCTCTCATCTGAAACCATGGAGGCAAGAAGGCAGCGTTTGACATAGTTAAAGTGCTAAAAGGCAAAAATTCTCTATCCAGCAAAGCTGGCATTCAAAAATGATGGAGAATTCAAAATATTCACAGATAAACAAAAATTAATAGAATATGCCAATAAGAAACCTGCCCTTCAAGAAAGACTAAAGGAAGTGATGCAGGTTGAAAGGAAAAACAGGAGAGAGAGAGTTGGAGGAAAGTATAAGAAAAAAATTAAAGAAACAAAACACAAAAAGAGAAATAAAAACAACACATGATATACATAAACACAAAGAAAAAATGGCTAATATATGTAATTCCTTGAGAGTAATAACAGTGAATGTTAATGGATTAAACTCACCATAATGAGACACAGATTGGCAGAACGGGTAAGGACCCATCTATATGCTGCCTAGAAGAAACCCACCTTAAACCCAGGGATTCAAGGAGTTTGAAAGTGAATGGCTGGAAAAAAATCTTACAAGCAAACAATAACCAAAAAAGCGCAGGAGTAGTTATACTAATATTGGACAAACAGAGTTTAAATTACAAAACTATTGTGAGAGACAAAGATGAATACTATGTAATAGTAAAAGGGGTAATCTTTCAAGAAGAAAGAGCAATCATAAACATCAATGCACCTAACCAAGGTGCCTCAAAATACCTGAGAAAACAATGGAAAAGCTAAGTGGAGAAATAGATGCTTTACAATTGTAGTGGGGGACTTTAATACACTATTATCACCATTAGATAGAACATCTTGGCAGAGAACCAATAAAGAAAAAAGATTTTGAATAATATATTAGAGAGACTGGACCTAATAGACATATCCAGAATACTACACCCAAATACAGCAGGATATACATTCTTCTCAAGTACACATGGATCATTCTTCAGGATAGACCAACTGCTAGGCCACAGAGAAAGCCTCAATGAATTCAGAAAGATTAAAATCATACAAAGTAATTTCTCTAACCACAATGGGATGAAGCTGGAAATCTGCAAGTGACAGAGAACCAGATAAGTCACAAAGATATTGAGCTTAAGCAACACACTCTTAGACAAAGAGTGGGCCAAGGAGAAAATCTCAAAAGAAATTAGTAACTGTCTCAAAACTAATGAAAATGACAACACAACTATAAAAACTTTGGGGGTGCAGGAAAAGCTGTACTGATAGGGAAATTCATAGCCATAAATTCATATATCAAAAAAGAAGAGCTAAAATTAAAGATCTAATTGCACACTTGGAGGAATTAGTAAAAATGCAACAAACTAATCCCAAAGGAAGTATAAAGAAAGAATAAAAAATAGATCAAAACAGAGCTAAATGAAATAGAAAATAAGAAAGCGCTAGAAAAAATAAACAAAACCAAGACCTGTTTCTTTGAGAAGATCAATAAAATTGACAAACTCTTAGCTAGAGTAACAAAGAAAAAATGGAGAAGATGCAAATACAGAAAAGAAGAAATGAGGGAGAGGATGTCACCACTGACCCTACAGAAATAAACAGTATCATAAAAGGATACTTTGAACAACTATATGCCAACAAGAAGGACAATTTAGAGGAAATGGACAAATTCCTAGAAACACATAAGCAGCCTACATTGATGAAAGATGAAACTGATGATCTCAAAAGACCAACACAAGTAAAGAGATAGAATCTGTCATTAAAAAATTCCCAATTTAGAAGAGCTCAGGACCAGATGGCTTCACAGGTAAATTCTACCAAACATTCTGGGAAGAATTAACACCAATCTTGCTTAAACTCTTACAAATAATTGAAGTAGCAGGAACATTGCCTAACTCATTCTATGATGCCAACATTAGCCTAATACTAAAGCCAAAGAAATATACCACAAGAAAGGAAAGTTAGAGGCCAATCTCTCTAATTAACCTAGATGCTAAAATCCTAAACAAAATATTTGCTAATCATATTCAACAGCACATGAAACAAGCTATACACCATGACCAAGTGTGTTTTATCCCTGGTATGCTAGGATGGTTCAAAATAAGAAAATTAATCAATGTAATATAACACATAAATAGATCAAAAGAAAAAAATCACATGATCATATCTAGAAATGCAGAAAAAGCATTTGACAAAATACAGCACCCTTTCCTAATAAAAACACTGCAAAAGATAGGAATAGAAGGAAACTTTCTGAACATGATTTACAATGGTGAAATCCTAAACTCTTTCCCTCCATGATCAGGAACAAGATAAAGAGGCCCACTATCACCCCTCCTATTTAACATTGTGTTAGAAGTAATTCTTCAAGCACTGAGCTGAGAATAAGATATAAAAGGCAGCCAAATAGGAAAGGAAAAAGAAATTCACTATTTGAAGATGACATGATCCTATACACAGAACTCTGAGAAATCTACAGCAAAGTTTCTAGAACTTATAAATGAGTTCAGTAAAGTTTCAGGTTATAAGGTCAATGTGCATAATTCAGTAGCATTTCTGTACAGCAACAATGAGCAATCTGAGGAAGAAATCAAGAAAAATTATCATTTACAATAGCAAATTAAAAAACCAAATACCTAGGAATAAATTTAACTAAAGATATAATGACTTATACACAGAAAACTACACAACACTATTAAAGGAAATTAAAGAAGACTTAAAAAATGGAAGAATATTCCCTGTTGATGGGACAGGGAAGATGTTTATCCTAACCAAACTAATCTGCAAATTTAATGCAATCCCAATAAAAATCAACCAGCATTTTTCACTAAACTGGAAAAACTAGCTGTGAAGTTTATTTGGAAGGGAAAGAGGGCCTGAATAGCCAAAGACATATTGAAAAAGAAAAACAAAATTGGAGGAATCATACTACCTGACTTTAAAACATACTACAAAGCTATAGTGGTCAAAACTGCCTGGTATTGGCACAAAGATAGACAAACTGACCAATGGAACTCAATTGAGACTTCTGATATATATCCTAGCATATACAGTCATCTGATATTTGACAAGGTCACCAAGCACACTCAACTGGGAGAGAATGGCCTCTTCAACAAATGGTGCTTGGAGAACTAGATATATATATGCAAAAGAATGAGAGAGGAACACCATCTCACCCTTTATATAAAAATCAACTCAAGATGGATCAAAGATCTAAATATAAGAGCCAAGACCATAAAGACCTTGGAAGACAATTTAGGGAAGCCTCTACATGACCTTGTAATAGGAAATGAACTTCACACCCAGAGCACGAGCAGTGAAAGAAAATAGACAAATGAGACCTCCTCAAAAATAAACCTTTTGCCAATCAAAGGAGTTTATCATGAAAGTGAAAAGAGAGCCTACCCAATGGGAGAAAATATTTGGCAACCAGATGTCTGATAGGAGCCTAAAGCCAGCATATAGAAAGAATCCTATATCTCAAAAATAAAAAGATAAACAATCCATTTAAAATAGGGCAAGAGATTTAAACAGACACTTCAACAAAGAAGAAATACAACTCAAAAGCATATGAAAAGATGCTGAACATCACTAGCCATTAGGGAAATGCAAATCAAAACTATATTGAGGGGGAGCGGACTTGGCCCAAAGGATAGGGTGTCAGCCTACCAAATGGGAGATCAGCGGTTTAAACCCTGGGTCTCCTTGACCTGTATGGACCTTGCCCATGTGCCGTACTGATGCATGCCACGCAGGGGTGTCCCCAGTGAAGAGGAGCCCCACTCACAAGGAGTGCGCCCCATAAGGAGAGCCACCCAGCATGAAAGAAAGTGCAGCCTGCCTGAAAATGGTGCCACACACACACAGAGCTGACACAAGACAATGCAACAAAAAGAAACACAGATTCCCAGTGCTGCTGATAAGGATAGACGTAGGTACAGAAGAACACGCAGCAAATGGATGCAGAGAGCAGACAACTGGGGGGGGGGGGTGGAGGGAGAGAAACAAATAAGAAATAAATCTTTAAAAAAAAAACAAAAGTATAATGAGAGACCATCTTGCACCGATTAGACTGGAGGCTATTAAAAAAAAAAATGAGAGAACTAAAATTGTGTGAGAGGATGTGGAGGAATGGGAACCCTCATCCACTGCTATTGGGAATGTAGAATGATCCAGCCATTGTGGAGGACAGTTTGACTGTTTTAAAAAAAACTAGCTATAGATTTTCCATATGACCCAGCAATTCCTTCTGGGTACTGAAAACAAGGACATGAACTGATATATGCAACCAATATTCATAGCAGCATTACTTACCATTGCCAAAATTTGGAATTAACCCAAACACCTATCAGCAGATGAATGGGTAAACAAAATGTGGTATATACATACAATGGAATATTACTCAGTTATAAGAAGGAATACAGGAATACACATAGGACAATATGGATGAATCTTGAGGATCTTATGTTGAGTGAAGCAAGCCACGCATTGAAGGACAAATACTATGAATTAAACAAATTGAGTCATTTCAGAGAACTAGAGACTGGAAGAGAGGCTTATAAGAAATAGGGGGAGAGAAGAAGTGTGTGAGCCAATGCCTACACAGGTGAAATCTATAGTAAGGTGGCGGTAAGTAGTTATGCAGTGAAGGGATAAAATGGGGGAATAAGGGATACTATTGGGTTGGGTTGTGCTGGCTTGATAGGGGCTGTAGATGGGTTGGATGGTCCCTGGGAATGGGAGGAGGGTTTGGGGGAAGCAGATGAACATGGGGGTTTGGTGGGTACCTGGTTGAAACTATAATGTTGAGAAATCTCTTTAGCCAATATAATAAGGAAAGGTAAATGCTTTAGGATGTTGGATGGGGGACATTTGGCACAGGGTGCAATTGGGGAAGGCTTCTCTGGAGTGTGTGAGTGCTCACCTTAACATAGTGTGTTATATCAGTGATTAGAGACCCATACAATGAGTGGGAAGGTGTTTTACCCCATCCTGGAGAGGCCCGATGTTCTCAAACAGAGGGGAGTGTGTCTCACAAGAGAATGGGTGGCTCCTAATGGAGGAAGATAGACTAGTGTGTCAAGCCCTCACCATTGTTCCAAGTATCTATGAATCTTGTCCTTCAAGCAGTAAACCTTAGTTGTCATTGTGGGCCCTGAGGGGAGGGGGATAGAGGAATAGAAAAGATGGAAGAGGTTTAATTGGGGGCAATGAAAGTGTTTTGCATGATCATGCAATGATGGATACAGGCCATATTAAACTTCAGCAAAAGTTTATAAAAGTGTATGGTCTAAAATGTAAACCGTAATGTAAATTACTGACCATGGTTACTAGTTATGTTTCAATTTTTGTACATTATTTGTAGCAAACAACATCCACATGAAAAAAAGATCATTGTTGGGGAAGGGGAAAAAGGGAGAGGATGTTGGGTATATGGGAGTCCCCTGCATTCTCTTTGTGAATTTACTGTGATCTAAAACTTCTTTGAAACATAATGAGGAAAAAAAGAGGTAAGACGCTGAGGAAGAAATGGAAGAAATCTATTACATTCATGAAATGCAGAATGTTAAAAAATATATTTTTAATAATTTTCATTTTTAATACCCCAATTTTTAGCTTTATTTTAGTTTTTCTAAATTGTTATGTATTTTATTTCTAATGCTTGAACCTATCATTACTATTTCATTTTCCTATTAATTGAATTTGGCAATGTATTAGGCTTAATTTTTGAAGAAGTTTTGGATTACAGAGGGGTTTAACTATGGCAGGGAGGAGCATTGGTGTGGGGTATTACTGATAGGGGACACATTGGAGGGCATTCATCTGGGCATGCATATAGGGATTATAGATCTATTTGGATTTTTGTTGGGTATTGACACAGTGGGTAGAGATTCATATGACAACTGAGGGAGTGTTGGGTTGCCATCTGGGTGAGCTCTGCTACATTCCCCAGTGGATCAGCAACAATCCCCCAAGTGCAAGGGCAATGACCAGTGAAGAAGAATGGTTCAATGATGGGCCCTTGATACTAATGACTATGGCTATGAGCTTCTTGAACATGAAATTTCAACTTGGCCTAGTGTTGCAAGGTGCCTAAGATTTACCTCCTGTGAACCTCCATGTTGCTCAAATGTGGCCACTCTCTAAACCAAACTCAGCATATAAATGCATTATCTTACCCCCAGCATGGGACATGACTTCTAGGGATGAGTCTACTTGGTACTAAGGGATTACTACCAAGCACTGGCTTGTGATGCAACTAGAAAAAGACCTTGAATAAAAGGGGAAATGGTAAAACAAATGAGTTTATATGGTTTAGAGACTTCAAAATGATTTGGGAAGTCATCAGAGGGGTCACACTTATGCACCTCTCAGCAGGCTCTCAGAGACAGCCAAAGCAGATACAACCCCAGGTAGTGGTGCTCCTAAGGGCTACAGAGACACTCAGGTTCCACAGTCATGGCAAATGGCTCCAGAGTTTGGTGGCTTATCAGTGGGCGTATTTGGAACTTGTGCTCCTAAGTGTGATAGAGTTGAACTCAGATGTGACTTCTCTACACATAACTCTTCTTTCCCTTTTATTGAACCTATGGTTGGTGCTGGGGTTGGTGTATGCCCAGGAGACTTGAATCTCTAGGCTGTCCATGTGCCAGCTGAGTCCTGAGCCTCAGCAGTGTTGAAGCACCTATTTTCCAGTCCACCCTACCTACCCAGATCAGCTGACAGGGCCATGAGGATGGACAACCCCCACACTAAGGAAGTGAGAGTATCTACAGCTGTGGGCACAAGATTCCCATCCACCAGCAGTGTAGAATCAATGCCCCCTCTTAATTGAGAGGTAGAGTGGTCTTTGCCACCCCAGGGTCCTCAGAATGGAGGAATAAAATATGGACTAGAGTGGACTTACTCATATTCTGCTATAGAATTATTGTGATTCTAGTGATGGAAGAAATTATGTCATTGATGTAGAGACAGTGGCCACGATAGTTGCTGAAGACAGGGAGAGGGAAAAGGAGGTGTGATATATGGGCATTTTTGGGACTTCGAGTTGTCCTGAATGATATTGCAGGGACAGATGCAGGACATTGTATATCCTGCCATAACCCACTGAATGGACTGGGAGAGAGTGTAAACTACAATGTAAACTATAACCCATGCTGTGTAGGAATGCTCCAAAATGTATTCATCAATTGCAATGAATGTACATTAATGAAAGAAGTGGTTGATGTGGGAATGTGGGGGGTGTGGGGAGTAGGGTATATGGGGACTGCCTATATTTTTTAATGTAATATTTTGTGTGATGTATGCATCTTTTAAAAATAAATAAAATATATATTTTTAAAAATTAATTGCAAGCTGGAATATGAATAAAAATTTTTCAGAGGAAGATAACACAATGCTGAGTCTGTTATTCATAATGTGTTATTCATAATGTCCAATAAAAATAAAAACAAAATTATTAGACATGCAAAGAAATTGAAAAATGTGATTCACAATATAAAAGGCAGTGTATAGGAACTGACTCAGAGATGATGTAGATGCTAGAATTAAAAATGAAGGACTTAAAATCACCTTTGAAATATTTGTGACAAAATCAAGAAGATATGTTTTTATGAGCAAAAAAAAGATGGAGAATTTCAGCTTAAAAAGAAAAATTTAAGAATATCAAATTAGAAATTCTAGAACAGGAAAATTATAATAACTGAAATAAAAATATGATATGAAATTAACAGAATGTTGGAGAGAGAAGAAAGGATCAATGAAATTAAAGATATATCAATAGATATATCGGTATATTGATACATTATATCAATAGAATGTATCCTATCTGAAAGCCAGAAAAATATAAGTAAATTACAGAAAAATATCAAGTATATGTTAGTTATTCCAGATTGAAAGTAGAAGAAAAATCTTAAGGAAAAATAATGACTAGAGCATTCCCAAATTTGATAAAAATCTTCATCTCTTTGAATCCAAGAATTTCTTCAATACCCAAGGATAATTAAAAACAACCAATCAACCAAAACATCCCAAAACAACCAAAATCAAAAAAGCACAACTAGACATAGCCAAAGTGCTAGAAACCAAAGGTAAATAGAAAATCTTGAACTCAGCCAGAGAGAAAATACATTGCACAAGGAAATCAATGACACAAATAACAATTGACTTCTCATCATGTACAGTGGAGACCAGGGAGCCCCAGATCAATGTTTTTAAAGTGCTGAAAGGAAAAAATAATTCTCTTAAACCAGAATTCTGCATCTAATAAAATATCCTTTAAAAGTAAAGCAAAATATATTTTTAGATAGATAGAAATGGAAACAATTATCAGCAGCAAATGTGTACTACAGGAAATTCTAAACTCCTTCAGGCTGAAGATGAAAGTTATCATATGGAAACTCCTATTTACATTAAATAATGAAAGGAATGATTCCATTTGAAGGGGAGCAAAATAAATCATCAAAAGATTAAGAAGATTAATTTATATTACTTGACTACTATGGGTAGAACTATGATTCAATACCAGGGGACATGATCACAGGAGTCAAAACTTTAATCCACAATTTCTCTGTCATGTTTTCCACCTACTTTGTGAACCCCTTATCTCTGGTGTCACACATACACATATACATACAATAATAGAATAAAAAACAATTCAATGTATGTTTTTGAACTCAAGTAATATAAAACATGAAAATATAACCTTAAAAAATAATGAAAATTCAATTCAAGTCACTTTGGTTCCTATTCCAATTTCCTAAAAATTATAGTCCAAATAGTTAGAATATAATTCTCTTTGTAGGAATGAATCACTTTTAGAAATATTTTAGTTGCTGAAAATAGAAACTTGGACCAAGATTAAAAGTCATAAATTCTGCTCTTGCTAGCACATAGCCTCAGTTTTCACACGCCTTGACTCTAGGTACTTGTATATATCTTAATACAAGGGAACCAAGTCCATGATAGGGGATGGCCAAGGCTGAAGATTGGGTATTGGTTTTCACAGTTGATTGGTGGGTGAGAGGGGTCCTGATCACTGATCATTGTGTTCTTGTTTTAAATGATCACCTCTAACAACTTTCATTAAACACAAGTTTTATAACAGCACATATATTTGGAGAATGTGTTTAAGGGAGCAATCAAGCCCCACTATCTTCCATTAGTAATACTTCTGTGTGCAATAAATATAATAGATAAAGAGTAGATCCCCTTCTCATTAGAGAATTGTTGTTAAGGGAACATTTGGATACAAATGGAAGAAATAAAATATACACAGAGGCAAAACAAAAAATAGAAATTAATGCAAGCCTGCTATTAGGTCCATAAGATATTTTATTTTGGTGACTAAAAATAAATGCAGGTACAATAATTTACCTGAGAAAAAGGAACAAGTACTAGCAGCTGATTGGAAACATGCTCAAAATGCACAGTGTCAACTGGACCTATTTTCCCCCTTTCCCTTTCTGCCTTTCTTCCCCTAAAAATTAAGTTCTGTTGGTATTCTTTCTAGGTCCAGTTCACCAGAGATTAACGTTCAGGTGACTTATTAAGGAATTGCTCTCTGGGAAGATTGGTAATAGAGTGGAAAAAAGATGGGGAAGGGCAGACACCAAGCAAAGGATGGATTTAGGGAAAGGCTCAGCCTCAGCCTGGGTGAATCTAATGTGGCGTGGCACACGTCCTCTATATATGCCCTCCGAATAGGGTCTACAAAACCCCTATTGCTTTTTTCCATCATGGAGTGGTAAAAGTGAATTCATATATTTGGGAGGTAATTGTATTCCTCCTTGGGAAAACATTTAGTTCTTTTTAGGAATCACAGTATAGGAAACCTGAAACATTTCTTATGCTAATTTTGCTAGACTGTCCTAGTGTAAGATCATTACATTTTTTATGAAAAAAATTTCCCTTATCATTAGAAGTGATAGTGTAAAAAGAAAGGAAGTTTCCCACTAAACGAACTAGAATACAAATTCCTAAAATCCACAGGAAGTTTTCCTATTTAGCTAATTATTTTATGAAGAAGAGATATGGTGCCACTAATCTGGCATCATCCTACATGTATGTAATCAATGAACAATTTTAACTTATTTTTAGCTTTTTGGAATCCCATAATTTAAACATTTATGTCATTAATATAAAATTCTGTTTTATTTTTTATTGTGACAATTATTACTAATATATGAGAATGCAGTCACATAAGAAATAGTAAATGTAAATATAATATAACCAAATAATAATCTGCCTTAAAAAATTGTGGAGAGAAACCCAGTATTGACAATAAGGTTTTGTTGTTCATTTTGTAAGGCAGGATCTTAGCTGGGTGGTATTTGAAAGCCTTTATTTAAAACAAATTTGAAAAGTAAAACATAGCTTTTTCTAGGTTGAAATTCAGAAAGGAGATTATTAGGAATCAGTTTGTGTCATTTAAGTCAGAATTATATATCATATAAAGTCAACTTCAATTCTCTGAGGAAAGTATGGAAGATAGATTGGGAATTAGTTTGTGACAAGTTTAAAATAGGCTGTGCTAATAGAGTTTAGGCTTTTTTTTATATAATAGGTAATTTCAAAGATAGGAGAGTGTTATTATTGGACTAATATATATATATAAATAACTCTGAGTTTTGAGTAAAGATTAGGCTGGATGGGGATAGAAAGGAAGCAAGAAAACAAGTCAGGAGTCTATTCAAAAGGTCAGGTGGAAGATAATGGAGTCCTGGACTAGTCAGTCAATGGCCCTGAAAATGAGGATGACAGAATGGATTAATTATCTCATTATTTCATTTGTGTAAACAATTTCTTCTTCACAGCTCTGGAAGCTTATTGTAGGAAGAAAAAAGATACATTTTCCAAGTTTTTAACATCCTAGCAGTTTGATATGTTTCTGTAGAATAGGAGATCTGGTGTTTATTTCATAACCAAAAGACCTTAGCCTATTGCCTGTCATATTATCAGTACTCAATAAATATGGTATTTTGGGAAGTGGATTTGGCTCAGCTGATAGAGCATCCACCTACCACATAGGAGGTCCAGAGTTCAAACCCAGGGTCTCCTGACCCATGTGGTGGGCTGCCCACATGCGGTGCTGATACGGATAAGGAATGTCGTACCACACAGGGGTGTTCCCCACATAGGGGAGCCCCATGTGCAAGGAGTGCACCCCTCAAGGAGAGCTACCCCATGCAAAAAAGTGCAGCCTGTCCAGCAGTGGCATTGCACACATGGAGAGTTGATGCAGCAAGATGATGCAACAAAAAGAGACACAGATTCCTGGTGCTGCTGACAAGAATGCAAGCAGACACAGAAGAACACACAGCAAATGGACACAGAGAGCGGGGGTGGGGGGAGTGAGAAATAAATAAAAAATAAATCTTAAGAAATAAATACATACATACATACATACATACATACATACATACATTCATACATACATATGGTGTTTGAATGAATATGTGGCTTGTATTAGTCAGCCAAAGGGGTGCTTATGCAAAATACTAGAAATCTGTTAGCTTTTATAAAGCATATTTATTTGGGGTAAAACAACTGACAATTACAAGGCCCTAGAAAGTCCAATTCA
Organism: Dasypus novemcinctus; assembly: GCF_030445035.2. Classification (NCBI taxonomy): domain Eukaryota; kingdom Metazoa; phylum Chordata; class Mammalia; order Cingulata; family Dasypodidae; genus Dasypus; species Dasypus novemcinctus. The sequence continues at coordinate 74,442,779 of NC_080678.1, read as the reverse complement.
AGGCACCATAAGAGGTACTTTAAAAAAAATTAATTTATTTTTAAAGATACTTAGATTATACAAATGTCACATAAAAAATATAGGGGGTTCCCATATGCCCCATTCCCTACAACTCCCATATTTTCTGAAATAACAACATCCTTCATTAGTGAGATACATTCATTGTTATTGATGAACACATTTTGGAGCATGGCCATTAAGTGTAGATTAAAGTTTACATTGTAGTTCACCCAAGATTTATAATGGCTTGTATCTGTTGTTGCAATGTCATTCAGGACAGTTCCCAAGTCCCAAAAATGCCCCTCATTACACCTGTTTTTCCCTCTCCCTGCCCTCAGAACCTCCAGTGGCCACTGCCTCCACATCAATGATATAATTTCTTCCACTGCTAGAATCACAATAAGTCTACAGTAGAACACCAGTAAGTCGACTTTAGTCCATAGTTCATTCCCCAATCCTGGGGATTCTAGGAGGATGATGTCCATTCAACTTCTAATTGAGAGGGGCCTGTGTTCCCGTAGGGCCTATGGATGGGACTTGCTTGGCTGCAGTTGTAGACTCTTATAGTTCCTTGGTGTGGTAGTTGTCCATCATCATTTCCATGTTAGTTGTCCTGGGTGAGACCAAAGAACTGGAGAGTATGTGTTGCATCTCCAATGAGATTCAGGGCCCAACTGGCACGTGGACAGCCCAAAGATTTAAGTTGCTTGACGTATATCTACAAACTCTAGTACTACATATAGGTTCAAATAGAAGGACAGAAGAGCCACATGTAGGGAAACCACAATTGAGTCCTACTCTGTCACGGTGGGGAGCATAAATGCCAAAGTAGTGCCCAGTGGCAAGACACCAAACCTCTGAGCTATTTGCCCTGACTATAGTGTCTGGATGTCTCCAGAGCCCTCAGAAGCCCCACTATTTGGGATAGTATCTACTTTGGCTGTCAAAGAGATCCTGCTGAAATGTGCATAAGCATAACCACTGGAATGACTTCCTGACTCACTTTGAAGTCTCTTAGCCATATAAACTCATTTGTCTTTACCTTTTCCCCCTTTTGATCAAGGTCTTTTTCCAGTTGCACTGCTAGTTGGTGCTTGGTAGTAATTCCTTGGTGTCAAGGATGCTCAACCCTGGGAGTCATGTCCCACACTGGGGGAAATATAATGCATTTATATGCTGAGTTTGGCTTAGGGAGAGGCCACATTTGAGCAACAAGGAGGCTCTCAGGAAGCAACTCTTAGGCACCCTATAATACTAGGCTAAGTTTCAATTTCAAGAGTTAAGGTTCCTACTCATAGTCATCAATATCAAGGGCCCATCAGGGGACCATCCTATAAAATGCTCTCACGTATTGAAGCAAGATAGCATGCAATGCCTGCCTGATCCCTTCTTCCTTCTTCTTAAGGCTCCATGGGCCCAGCTTCTTCTGATCTCAGCTGTAGTCTGGCATAGGGTTTATTTCTTTCTGGGTCTTCTCAGCTGCACAGGGCTCTGGTCTCTTTAGTTGCAGACTATTAGGTGAATGGCTTAGCTCTCCCTGGGATTTTAGCTGTTGGAGACTTCTCCTTTCTGTCATATGGCAGGAACGAAATAGCCAAGTTCTCTCCATTTCTGTGTGTCTTCTTGAGTGAGTGTCCATTTATATCAGCCCACCAATGGGGTGGGGACTCAACCAGAGTCACACCCTACTGACAGAGTCAAATCAAAGCCCTAAACCTAACATAATTTAATCAAGGGCATGTCAGTTGAATCTAATGCAATCAAAGGGTATCACACCTAGAGGAAATAGATTAGTTTATAAACATAATTTTTGGGGGATTCATAAATAATCTCAAACTGTCACAAGGCTGAATGAGAAAACTTGTATTTGAGTGTGAGTCTGTGTGTCTTCATGCCAGTCTCTCAACTATTCTCAGACTTTGATTTCTAATTTATAAAGGAGAGAAGAAAAATAATACCTATTTCAGATAGTTTTCTGGAATGAGTAAAGTTATTTTCTAAAATCCAAATAATGTAAAATGTCTAATATTATTACTGTTACTATTATATTTTAGTTGCAAATAATGCCATGCTTATAGGGTTTTATCAGAAAATTTTTTAGGCACATATCTTCAGGGTAGAGTTTTCTTAGACAAAATATATATTTAATTATAGAACAAAATACTGTGCCAGTATAAATGTAAAGCAGAAATTAAACTTCAGGTAGTTCAGAATATAAATAGTTAAGTTTTCCTTTTTTATATATACAAAACATACTGTGTAAGTCTTGCCTAATTTATTACCTGCATAGATTTTAAATTATACATTTTAATCCCCAAAAATATGACGTTATGGGTATCTAGTAGTGATTAACTGGGTTTTTTAATTCATTATCATTTTTTGCAGCTTTTTAAAAAATCATTTCATCTGTTTGAACCTCAGTTTTGTTAATTTTAAAAAGGAAAATAATTGGTGAACTAATTACAAATTAAAGAACAAAAGCGACAATATAAGCATATGTATTTTAGAATATTTTTCAGATATCAAAGTGTTTTATAAGTAAAAACAATAATTTCATTTCAAGAAGGAGTGATGAAATGTGAATTCTTGTCTCAAGGAAAACACTTCAACAGGATTAGCAAGAAACTATATTAGAGCTTTCAAGACACTACCTAGGTCTTATAAAGCATCATTTCTTAAGTGAAAAGTAATCAGAAACATTCCATATTCCTCTTGAAATTGTTGTCAGCTAAAAATTTTTTTGAAACACAGTTAAGAAAAATCTAAAAAGATTTAAGAAATGTGGGTCAAACTTAAATGTCACCAAGCCTTTGCCTATTTGTCAGGAACATAAAGGTGGGTATGTTCAGATTTTATTTAACTTAGAGTAAAAATAACAATACTTTAAAGCACTTGAGATCTTCACTATTTTAATGTCTATATAATTCTGGAGATTTACAGAAGCTCAGAGTTGGAAGGGGTATCAGCATCCTCTATTGGCTAATGGCTTAACTCCTTTTACTGTATTTCAGCCAAATGTGGGCTTATTTTGCTATCTACTCTTCCACATGAATTTTTCCAATTTGGAAATATTTTACTGGCTAGCTTTTGCTTATATTGATGCCAAATTTACTTCCTATAAATTTCTAATTACCTTAATTCTGTACTCTTTTGGTCATACATGCCTGTTAAGGGTCCTTTTCTGAGCATCAAAATTTCCAATTTGTCATGCAACTGATCAACCCATCTGCAGTGCCTGGAGGCTTGGAAAGTTCTTTCAACAGGGGATCATAACAACTCACACTGACTCCCCTCTGTGTACAGTTATACTTGATCTGGCTTGGAAGGTTCTTTCAACAGGGATCATAATAAGTCACACTGACTCCCTTCTGTGTACAGTTATACTTGATCTGCTTTGAAGACAATAATTTCAGTTTCTACTGAGTTTTTCAAAAGTTAGGGGGTGATCATCAGTGTATATAAGGCTCTGTAATGTGTGCAAATGTATTTATTTGTGTATGTGTGTGTGTGTATGTTTCTTAGATCCTGGATTTAAGGACTAAGAGAAGAAAGAGCAACTGCAGTTATTCTGTAAAATATTATATGGTGGATCTGTTATACCTCTATATCTTGCATGGAAAAGCCCACAAACAAAATCAGAAAACAATAATTGAAGAATCTGGGTAGAAATGCTCTTGGTGCTTTCTAGGGCTGACTAGCAGAAGAGGCTTTGTAATTTAAACAATGCCAGCAAGAGACAGATATGTAATTAGTATATTATTTTAGTATATGGACCCTATAAAGACTAGAAGGAAAGCAACCTCCTTAGTATTTGGTATATAGATATACACAATATATATGAATACAAACAGAATATACAGAAATATAGCTATCTCTAAGTCCAAAGCTCTATCAATTTATCTCTATATCTACAATTATTTCTATATCATAGACATAGAGACTAGCAGTGAGAACATACTGACATTCGAAACATTTTAAAGTATCTGTCCCTATAGTATCTGTCCATCCCTCCCCCACTCCCCATCTTCCAACTTCAATTTGCCAAGCAAATAGCAACTGAAAACTTAGAATCCAAAAACAATGATTTTCAGGCACATGAGAAAGCAGGGAGTAGCCTGCAAGTCTCAAGAGTCTGAATGCCTACAAAGGAAATGGTAGTTCAAGTTTCTCAAGGGGTTAAGGAACTGGGCATGTTCTTGGGCAGAGACTCTTAAAAAGGGGGACAAAGCAGAGAACAAAGATTCCCTAGAAGCTGAGTTGAGATGTAGATTCTTATTTATGTGATTTTTTTTAGAGAAAACTCTGGAGAAGAGGTCACAAGGTAAATGGATTGGGCAGGGGGAAATAATTAAGCAAGTTTATGGTCTCAGCAAGAGCCTAGACTCAGCCTGATCCAGTGAGGACTGTGGAACACATTTGGAGAAGGACTTTGTCCTTTGTACCACTGTGCCAGCTCATCATTAGGTTAGGGCTACACTAGGGTTTACTGGGGATTCTCCAACCTCCCAGGTAAGACAGAGGAGAGTTTAGGACAAATTCAGAGGTATGTTGGTGGCAGAGAGAATAATGTGAAGTCTCAAAGTATTGAATTAGATATGCTCAAATATTTATAGTAGAAAGTCAGGGTTGATAATTTGGTTCACTGGAGAGGGGGGACCATCAGGATGAGCAGAAGCTACATGTGGAAAAATCATTGGATTCTAAAATGAAATAAATTAAGAAAACTGTTTACGATTTAGGCTATAATAAACTGTTAACTGTTTTGCAAATGTAATTTCTGCAGCTTATTTGGTTTTTGCTTTTCAATTAAAATGATAAAGCTTGCAAATTTTGAATATTCAAGTAAAATATGAAAAAAATACTTGATGTTAGAGTAAACAGAAGAAAAGGGGGAAAACAGTGTTTAAGCACCATACTGTCAAAAAACATAGAGAACAAATATGACAATTAACTTTTCTAATAAATTAAAGGACCTTTGGATTTCACTTGATTAAATTATTTGTTTGTTAGGAAACTCGTTAAAATAAAAAGAATTAAGTCATCTGAAAAATGTTAAAATAACTACGTAATTTAATAATAAATATTACTTTTATGACTGAAGAGGAAAATTAATTTTAGAAAGATACTAACTGCAAAGTATTTTCTTTCAAAACTTTTCTTAACTTTGAGCTCAAATTAATGTCATGAGTAATTTTAAGAACTCATACAATATTCCTTTATATCAGAAATTAGATAGTAGCAGCAAATATATTCATAATTCCAGAATATAAGCATTCTCCAAGTATTTTAGATAAATAAAAACTTCTTCTACTTGGTCTTTAGTATACTTAAATGATTTGCAATAATTTTGAAATCTGGTAAATCACAATATTTTCTGGTATGTTAGTATTTTTATCTACTCTGTCCAATATCATTCTATTCAAATTTTTTGTTTCTGAAAATGATAACTATTTGTGCTAAAAGACTATAAATATAGTCAATTATTTCAAATGTTTCATTTAACTAGTTATTTGTTCCATTAATATAGCCTTTATGAAATGTAACTGAGAAATTTATGTATACATATATATTTATAAATATAATATGAGCATAAATAAATGTGAGTATATAGCCATTCTTATACTTACATTCTCTTCAATGGCTTCCCATTCAGCTATAAGAAAAGGCTTAAAATAGGAACTAATTCTTCATACTGACTTCCCTCTCTCTCCAACCTCATGCTCCAGAATGGTCAAATCTCAATCTCTCTGCCTCAAGAATACTCACTATTCTTACTGCCAAAGACCCATGCTTCTTCTTACTACAGAGCCTTTACACACATTCTTTCTTCCTCTACAATTGTTGCCTAACAGGCATTACTCCTTTAGATCTCAGTTCACTGCTTATGTCTTCCTGGCAGCTTTACATGAACCTCAGATAAAGTCTGAGTCCCTATTGTAATCTTTCATATCACCTTGTACTTCTTCATAGCACTGACCAAAGTAGTAATTTTATATTTACTTGTTACTGTTTGATTCATTTCCATCTGTCTTACTTGACTGTACATTTTAGAATGGCAGAGCCTATCTCTGTTTTCCAATTACATCTTTTTCAGTGTCTAACATAGTTATTGGTAAAAAGTAGATTAATAAGCAACATTCAATTCAGCAATTAAAATGCAGTTTATATACACTAAGGCAGGGGTTCTTAACCTTTTTTGATTCAGACTCCTTTGACAGTCAGGTGAAAACCATGGATCCCTTACTAATTCCACACTATTCTGTGTATTATTTAATAAATATATCATACCCATACCAACACATCCCCACAAGAACAATGTTGTTGTTTTTTTTTAATTTCAACTCAAACTCATGGACCCATGGTTAAGAACCCCTGCACTAAGGGGATTACAAATAATATGTTCTATTCTAACAGGGCAATGAAACGACTACTTTTAGATACTGCTGGTGGGAATGAAACTTTGTACAATCTTTCTGGAAACCATATTGAATAAATTGCAAGCTTTAAAAATGTTCACCGGACATATCCTAGTATGTTTGCTTCATATGTTGCAATTTCTAGAATAAAAACAAAAATAAAGTATACATTCCCAAATAGTGGAGAAATGGAACGACCCAGAGGAAAAACTCAGAAAAACTGAGAGAGTTGTGAATGTACATTTCTGCATACTCAAGAAATCCATTGCAATGTTATATATTATGGCCAAATTGATGAGAACATTCTAAACATAACCCCTACATTTTAATGATAAATTTAATAAAATAAGGTAAAGTGATATGATCATGACTTGGAATTTTATATGTGGCTAAATTTATACATACACACACATTAATATAACTGAGAGGAAAAGAAAATGTGAGCAGTAGTACCTGCCTCTGATTTTTGACAGTGACATATTTTCCTATTTTTGTAGCTTTTACTTACATCTATTTTTCAAAAAATATACCTCACTGCTACAACCAAATAACAAATAAATGCTTTTTAAAATAATCACCCAGGTTTCAGATTAGCTAAAAGAAACTGGTCTAATAAATCAGTGAAAAGAATAATTCAATTTACATAGATTATTTACTGTTATCAGGTTATAGTGAGTTTTTCATTCTTCCTGAATTCTTAAATTCTATAGGGAATCTGCTTCAGGTTTCCAAAAGAATTTTTAGATTCATGCCAGCTGTACAGTCTGATGTATATACATTTAAATTACTTAAAATCAGTGAAGCAAATAGTGATAACTGCTAAATGCCAAGTCATAGAAATTCAATACTACTCCCACAACCTCTGTTCATTTCATATATTAAAAAAGAAAGTTGAAAAAGTTGAGTCTAAACAAATGTCATTTGTATGCAATTGAGCAGAGAAGAATTAAGTTTTAGGAGAAGCTAGAAATAGTCTCTGTTACATGAAATCTCATAAATATGAGGGCAATATCTCAACGTTTCTTATTTTTAAACTTACTTTTTCCAACGAAAATATGGACATTTATTTTTATCTTAGGTGAATATTTCTTACCTGTGCGCCTTTAAAATGTTAGTTATAGTAACATTTAAAAATATTTTTATTAGATTATTAAAAGGGGGGCTGGATAATTTAATCAACACAAGTATTAATAAGACACAACCATCATAAAAGCAGTAGAATTACGAAATCCAAAAGTTGACCCCTTAAGAAGATAAAAAAAAAAAATCAACTAACCCTTGTCTATAGACTGATAAAAACAAAAAGAAGATGTGAATAAATAAAATCAGAAAAAGAGATGGGACATGACTACTGACATCACAGAAATAATAAGGATCGTAAGAGTATACTAAGAACATCTATATGACAACAAATAAAACAACTTGCAGGAAAAGGACAAATTCCTAAAAACACATGAACAACCTAACCTACAATGGCTCTAGAAGAAATAGATCTCAACAGACCAATTCCAAGCAAAAATCTAAAACCTTGCAGCACGGAAAAGCCCAAGATCAGATGGATACACAGGGAAATTTGACCACACATTCCAAGAATATTAATCCTGCTCAAATTTTTCCAAAAAATTTGGAGAAAGAACAATACCTAACTCATTTTATTAGGCCAAAATACCTATAACACCAAAGTCAATTAAAGATACAGAAAATAAAAATAGAAGCCCATTTCTCTTATGAATATATACTCAAAAATCCTCAAACAAAATACTTGCAGGTTGAATCCAACAGCACAAGAAAAGAAGTATACACCATGATCAAGTGGGTTTTATCCAGGTATGAGGTATGCTTCATCCCTAAGAGAAAAATTATTAAAAATGTTAATTTCTCAGCTCTGTACTAACATATAAATTCTGATCATAAAAGAATGATATCTTATGATCTTTATGCCGTGCATGCTTTCTATATTATAACAGTTATTTTAGAGAACATAGTAGACATACCGATGAGTGCCTAGTGAGAAGGAATTACAAATAATTGAATGTTGGAAGCTCTCAGTGTCAACAACATATACTGTAAAGTAGAAGATGAAAGTTACTGAAAGGGATGGAGTAGTCCAGTTTTGTCCAAGGAGTTTTACTTTGGATTTTTTTCCCTTCCAAAAACAAAGGAAAAAAAAACATTGCAAATGGTTAATGAAGACTATTTCACAAACATAAAGAATTTCGTCTATCAAAAAAATGCAATAAATCTGAGTATATATTTACCCAAATCTATAGTCTCAAAATATACAAAGCAAATATATTTGAGTATATATACAAAGCAAAAAAAAAAAAAAAAAAAGGACGGAACTAAAAGATTAGGAGAATTTGGGGAATTTGGACAGCAAACATCCAGTTATTGGAGAAAAAGTAGAAAAAATTAGTAAGGACAGAGAAGATTTGAACAATAAAAACAATATGCAGAATATATGTTCTTTTCAAGCATACATGGAACCATTTACATAAGTTGACTTAATGTAAGTCCATAAATGAAATCTCAACATAATGCAAAGCAGTGAAATCATACAGAATATGCTCTCTAAGGTCAGTACAATGTAATTAAAAATCAATGAGAAAAATCAATGAGAAAAATAAATCTAGGAAATTTCTAAATGTTTTGAATCTAAAAATATATAATTCTAAATGACTCATTGGTCAAAGAAGAAATCACAACCAAAATTAGGAAATATTTGTACTAACTAATAATGAAGACAGTCTCTCTGTATTTTTTAAGATATATATTTAAAAAACAAAAACCTTGGTGAAAACGTTGGTTTAATTAATATGTTAGAAAAGAAGATAGACCAAAATTAGGGAGCCAAAAGTGTCCATCCTCAGGTAAAGTACATAAAGTAAATAATTACAAAGTAAGTAAAAAGAGGAAAATAGTAACTAGAACAGAAATGAATAAAATATGAAATAATTACACAAAAAAGAATATTAACAAAGTCAAATGTTAGTTTTTGAAAAGGCCAATCAAATTGGTAAAACTCAAAGCTAAAACACTGGCAATGCTAATACAGAGAGTCAGAAAGAGAGACAGAGAAATCTACAGGAATTAATACAAGCCAACTTCATTGCTTCACTTATGGCTCAGCAGGTATCAAGGCAGGCATCAAGTAAATTAGAAGATGTAATTAGCAAGCGTATTCTAATTAAAGTGAAAAACTAAATACATTGACAAAGTTTTTAAAAATTACTTGTCAAAAAACAGACAAGAAATACAGACAACCTCTACAGTCTTAATAAAGAAGTCAAATGAGTAATTATACACCTTACCAGAGTAAGAACTCCACTACACATGTATCTACACTGGGAAGATCTACCGAGTATTTAAAGAAAAAATACAGCAAATCTTAAATAAATTCTTCCAGACATTTGAAAGAGGACACACTCCTCAATTCCTTTATGGCATTTCTGACCTTGATACTAAAACTGACAAGGACAGTATAAGCAACAGAATTTATGGAATTAAACGAAGAGACAGATAGAAAATCCTAAATAATATATTAGCAACATAATCTAAAAATATGTACGTAAAATTCAACAACACTACAAGTTCAATCCTAGAAATGACAATCAACATTTTTCATCATGTTAATAGACTAAAGAAGAAAAATCATTTGATTATCTTAATATAGCTAGTATAATCATTTTGTAAATTTCTTAACACCATATTAATGGAAGGGAACTTTCTTAATTGTATAAATAATGCTTACAGAACAACTGAATAAACAAAAATATAAATAACAAAAACTATTAAACAAAGGTCAGGGAGGGAGACAGTCCCTAAAAAATTAGATCTCTGAAGCTCTCTGCAAGGGAACTCACTTCATTTAAAACAGATTTTGGGGAGTTTAAGTCTTCAGGTATGTTTGAAATCAATGGAGGTTTTAATGATAAGCAAATTAAGAGGAGACTTATATTTTGATGGAGCAAGGAGCTAAATCCTGGACAAAGAGACCCAAGGAAATAGCTAAGAAGGACCCTCCTAAATTCAGAATAATCCACAGAGTTGACTCAAAAGCTACCTCTGCATGGGAGCCCAAATTTAATCAGATCAGACTATGGAGTAATTTATGCACCAAAGCATGTCAAATACATCTATTCACCATTGTCCTCGAGGTTCTAACCAGGGAAAGTAGTAAAGAAAATGAAATGAAACACATCCAGACTGTAAATGAGGTAGTAAAGCCATTTCTCATGCAGTCCACATGATCTTACATATAGAAAATTAAGGAATCCACTAAAATCTCATAGAGCTAATAAACAAGTTTAGGGAGATTGCTTCATACATGATAATATACAGAAGTCAGTTGTATTTCTAGACATTTGCAGTGAATGTTCCAAAAATGAAACCAAGAAAATAATTCCTTTAAAATAGCATGAAAAATTATAAAGTACTTAGGAATTTATCTAGCAAAAGTACAAAACGTATGATTTGATAATCTCAAAATAATGTTTAAAGAAACTAAAGAAGATCTAAATAAGTTCATATAGAAATTCAAGAGACTAGGAATAGCCAAAATAATCTGAAACAGAAGACCAAAGTTGGATAACTCACACTTCCCAAATCAAAAATTACTACAAATCTACAGTAATCAAGAAAATGCAGTACTGACATAAAGATATTTAGATTAATGAATACAATTTAGAATGCAGAAATAAACCTTAACATTTATGGTCAATTGTGTTTTTAGCAAGGGTGCCAAGATGATTCAAAGGCAGATTGCATTGTCTTTTCAACACACAATACTGGGACAACTGCATATCCATATGCAAAAGAATAATTTGAATCCCTACCTGACACTATATACAAAAATTCACTTGAAATGAATCAAAGACTTAAATGTAAGGGATAAAACTATAAAACTCTTGAAAGATAGGTAGGCATAAATCTGCATGGCCTCTGAATAGGCAATGGTTTCTTAGATACAACAGCAATGAAAGAAATTAGATAAATGGGACTTCATCAAAATTAAAAACATCTAGAATAGGCACTATTAAAAAGTCAGTAAACTGTAACTAACAGAGAGGATGTAGAGAGATAGGAATGCTTGTTCACTGTTGGTGGGAATGTAGAATGGTATAGCCATTGCGGAGGACTGTTTGGCAGTCCCTACGAAAGTTGAGTATAGACTTGCCATATGACGTGGCAATAGCATTATTATATATATACCCAGAAGAACTGAGAGCAGTGATATGGACATTTGCACACTGAAATTCATAACATTGTTATTTATGATTGCCAAAAGATGGAAACAAACCAGGTGTCCATCAACTGATGAATGGATAAACAAAATTACAGTATATACACATGATGGAATATTATGCAGCTGTAAGAAGAAATGAAGTCATGAGCATATGACAACATGAATGAACCTGGTGGAATTATGCTGAGTGAAGCAAGCCAGACACAAAAGGACAAATCCTATATGATTGCACTATTATGAAATAACTATATTGTGTAAACTCATGGAGTTAATAATTAGAATATAGGTCACCAGAAAATAGTATGAGGATAGAGAATGGAAAGCTGAGGGTTAATCTGTGCAGAATGGGTAAAAAAAAGTTTGTAAATCTTCAGAAATGAATAGAAATGGTGAAAGCATATCATAGTATTTGTAACTAGCAGAGTTATTGTATGGATAAGAGAGTGTTTGAAAGAGTTAAGTCTAAGGTCACATATATTACCAGAAGGAAAGCTAAAAAATGTATCACGGGTGCTGTGATCAGCTCAGTGATAAGTTGGCTCAAAGGGAAGGCAATGCATAAAGGACAGAGAGAAGACACAAGAGAGGAGAGAAAGATGGGACCAGGTACTAACAGCTTCTGGAACTGAGAGCCTCAACCCTAGTTTCCACCTCGTATTTATTGGAAACTACCGAGCAGCTGTTTGCTATCTGAACTGCAACATCATCTACAATAATAGGGAACAACTGCAACATCTACAATAGAACAGGTCAACCAGTTTCCCACAACAATGGGGATATATATCATAGTAAAACCACATGTAAAATAGTAAATGTTATTATTCTATTATAGACTTCTTATTATTCTAGCAATGGAAGAACTTTTATCATTGATACAAAGGCAGTAGCCACCAGGGATTCTGAGGGGAGGGAGAGAGAATAGGTATAATATGGGAGCATTTTGGGGATACTGGAGCTGTCCTGTATGACATTGCAATGATGGATACAGGCATTATACATTTCGTCATAATCTATAAAACTATGCTGGAGCAGAGTGCAAACTATAATGTAAACTATAGTCTGTGATTATTAGCAACACTTCAATATGTATTCATCATTTGTAACAAATGTTCCACACTAATGAAAGATGTTGTTAATGTGGGAAAATGTGGGAATGGGTGGTCTGGGGTATATGGGAATCCCTTATTTTTTTATGTAACTTTTATATAATCTAAAGCTTCTTTAAAAATAAAAAAAATTATGTTACAGGTGATATTGTATATATAACACTGTATTCATGAAATATTAATACAAATAAACACGAGAGATGGACACAGAATAGCAGCTATGTATGGCAGGGGAAGCATAGAGAGTTGGAGAGGTGATGAAGTTTTTGTTTGTTTATTACTATTATTATTGGAATAATGAAAATTCTCTATTCTCTAAAAATGATTGAAGTGATGAATACACAACTATGTGATTAGACTGAATACCACTGATTGTATACTTTGGATGGATTTATTCTTTATTAATATGTACCAATAAAAATGAAAGTAAAAACACAAGCCAGAGAATGGGAAAAAATATTGTAAGTATCTGGTAAGGGCCTATACTTAGAATACATATAAAGAATTCTTACAGTAATTTAAAAAAAATCAAATTTTGAAAACTGTGCAATGGATCTGAATACATATTACTTCAAAGAAGATATTCAAATGGCCAATACATATAAGAAAAGATGTTCCATGTTATTAGACATCAGGAATGTGTAAATTGGAACTATGAGATATTACTTCACATCCACTAGGATGACTATAGTAAAAAATTCAAATAATAACAAATATTGGTGAGGATGTGACAAAACAGAACACACATATACTGCTATTAGGAATATAAAACGTAGCCACATTGGAAACCATCTGCAGTTCCTCAAAAATTTAAACCTAGGGTTACCTTATGACCCACAATTCCCAAGAGAAATAAAAAACACAAAAATTTGTATATTTGTATATAACAATAGCTAAAAAATGGAAAACACTTAAAAGTCCATCAACTGATGAATAGTTTTTTAAATGTGGTATACGCATATGCTAGAATATTATTTGGCATTAAAAAAGAGTGAAATACTAATATATAATACATCATGGATGAACCTTGGAAACATTATGCTAATCAAAAGAAGTCAGTCACAAAAGACCGTATATTATATGATTTTATTTATATGAAATGTCCAGAATAGGCAAATCTATAGAGATAGAAAGTAGATTAATGGTTGCCTAGGGACTGGCAACCCTAATTGCTACAGGGATTTTTTGAGGTGTGATGAAAATGTTCTATAATTGATTGTGGTGATATTTGTACAAATCAATTAATTAGCTAAAAATCACTGGCCTTGGAATAATTTTTCAAAAATTTGAATGGGAAATAATATAATGTTATCATCATCATTGGCATTGGCATTATTAAACATTTACAATGTTCCACGTGCTGGGCTAAGTTCTAGGAATAAAATATTGCCTCTGTCTTTAAGGGAAAGAAACTATAACCTCTGAAAATCAGGTGCAGAAGATGAAACGGAGCCAGAGGAAAAGTGTCACACTTAGCCTGAGAGAAGAGAAATGTTTACCCAGAGGAACTTCCAAAAAAAAAGGGCACAATATGACTATTTGAACCAACACCAGAAAATTTACTGGCTAAGTTCTTTATTGGGCCAAACCATCTGTAAATTAGGGTCACATCTCAATGTAACCATGCATTGACTTTGTGATTTTGAACACAACTACCAACCCACTTTGAACTTAACATTCCTACTTTGTTAAAAGGGAAAAATGATACTTACTTCATTATATTTGTATCTGTAAAGTTGCAGTCAGATAAATGGAAGCTACTTTATATATTCCTAGTTGGAAAAGTTTTAATACATGGCTTAAACAATCACTAGACAGTCTGAGAGAAGGAAGGTGAGGGAAGCGCCAGCCACCATTGTCGGTCCACCCCACAGAAATAGGTGGTTATCAAGAGTTCAGCCTAAAGTCTGAGCTCACTGCAAGGTTTCTGGAAAGTTCTTCCAGAGGATCTCAGCCTGCAGCAATGATGCAGGTTTTTCTCTAGGACATCTGAAAGTTGGATGAAACTCACATCAGGGTAACTGTCTCTGGAAAATAATGGGTTCTCTTTCTTTCTTCCTCAGACAGGATTTCTCATATCAGAATCTATCAGAGCCATAAGTGAAAGTGAGTTCAGGGAAGCATGGTTTCTGGTTTTTCTTGAAGTTGAGGAAAATTTAGAAGGTGGTTGTGCTGAGGACAACTTTATGAAACAAATCAGTACCACTTGTAGAGACATTAAATAAGATTAAAGGTAAGGTATATAGAAAGTAGATTTGTATAAAACATATATTTAATAAATGGTAGTTATGGGGTAAAGTTCTAATGTATCTTATTCTTCCAAATTAACATAATCTATACTTATTAATCATATACTAGAAAGTCTTCCACAATCCAGTCTAACATTTGTTGATACGTCTACATAGGTTCAGCATGCCAATATTTTTTTCTTATATTAAATAGGTAATTTAGAGCTATGGGGAAAAATATCTGTTGTGATTTGGGACTGCTTTCATATGTAAAATAAAACAAAACTTATTCTTCCAGCATATTGTAACTACCATTTTTAAATCATAAAAGAAAAAAAAAGACCTTTCAAGTATGCCGAAGTTCAGTAGGAAACTGCATATTAATGGTTACATTTATAATGTCTGAGAAAAGTTGAAGAGGGCACTTTAAATTCACTGCTCCCTAATTCTTCCAGTATTCTTAACAGCCTATTTTATTCTGCTGTATCATGAGAGTTCCATTAATACCAATACATTAAATTATTTCAGTGAAATGTTTAAAGCACTTTTAAAATTAAGGCTGACTTCAACTCTTTCAGAAGGATTGCAGCTGACATTGAAAAATCAGACTAGAACTGATAATAGAAATATTTCACACAGTTCAAATACCTTTTGTAACCCTCTATAATTAGCAATTTAATTGTAACCAGCACTTGAGAAGATATCCAACACCCTGTATTCAACCTACATATAATAAATTGAGCTCAAATTATATTGTGGCTTATTGAAACTTGCAGCACAACAAATATGATTTTGCTTACCCTTTGAATAAATTAATAATATTAACTACAAAAAGAGTGCTGTCAGGCAGAATTTTATATATACTAACTAATTTAATATCCAAAGACCCTCATGAGGTATTCACTATTATCATCATTTCCTTTTATACTGATGATGAAAATGAACAAAGGTAATGGAAATAACTTAACCAAATGCACAAGGCAATTAAGTGATGTAACTGAGAAATGAATACAAGTAGTTTGATTCTGTAACTGACACTTCTATCCAGTGTGCTTCTACTATAAAAGGTATCTGAGGCCAAAACTCTTGTTATTCAAGTGTGTATGACTAAGGTCTTATTTCCAGAGTATGAGTCAATAATCTTACCATTATGAAGGAGCTGTCAAAAGTACCCCATTTTCTTAGTATTATAAGGAAATCTTTAATATCCTAAGTACCTGTGGAATCCTTAGGTTCAATTTAATGTAAACTTACTTTAAAATATGGTGATGAGTAATAAAATGGGGAGAAGACAGGATATGAAGAATAAAATAAAGCATTGTGAAAATACTAAAGACTATTATTTTCCTTACATATATATTTCCATGATTCCTGAAAATTTGTCTGTGAATAGTCACAAAAGAAGAATTGAAACTGACTTCAAATTGTTGAATTTTAAGTGAGATGTGCCATGATCCTGCAGAAAGTCAGGATACAATAAAATAATTTGGAAGGCATTGGCTGTAGTTTCTTAGAAAATCAGAGAGCACTAATTACAGAACACCAGAGAAAAGTTTCAGGATTATTTATTTGCTTAATTATTTTTATTTCTTTATTCAAACAAAAGATGACGGTTGTTCTTTCTGGTGACAATTCAAACTTTTATAGTTAAAAAACTTGAAATGATGAGCATTTAATTTGTTAAGTCTGGTGAGCTGACTTCACCATCTGATATCCAATTTCTCCAAAGCACTACTATATGATGAAATGTAAAGTGGGCTAATTAGGATTATTGAGCTCTTGCATAATTTTAGGAACACAAGAACTAAAACAAAGACTTCACTGTTCTACATACAATGTATAAAAACTTCAAGATACACTTAAAGTGGGATTAATTTTTAAAAGTTTACTAAAGGAATCACAAGTTTTAATCACATCTAGATTACTGATTCTAAATTTTTGTTGTTGTTTGGATTGAAAAATCATAGCATTTCAGAACTGGTGAAGACTTTTGGGGAAAATCTAATCAATTTTTCTCTTATCTGCAGACGCTCTGAAATTGTATCATCTCCGGTGATTAATTTGCAGATACCTGGACTCTATATAAGACCTAGAGAACCCGAGTTTCCAAGTATAAGGACTTTACAAAATGCATATTAAATTTCTAGGATTGATTCATATGCACAGTAAACTTTGATCACCACAGATGGGATATAGCTCATTTTACATATAAATAAATTGAGGTTCATTAAATTTAAGAGATGTACCTATGTACATACAGCTAATTAGAAACAAAAATGTTACTCAATTCCCTACATATCCAGTCAATTGATTTTCATTCATCCTATGAACTTGTAATGTTGTAGAATTTGAGAGAAGTTCAATTATTTGAGTATAGAGAGGCCAGGACTCAGGAATGATTTTGAGAAGGAAAAATGGTTTATTGACGGCCGACCGGACTCGGGAGCTTTGTTTGAATCCCGAGCCACGGACAAGATTTTCAAACGCCTTTTATACAGAGAGGAAAGGACAAATGGGCCCTTTGTTTCAGTTCTCAATAGGCTTCAATTAGCATATATATCTTCCACATCTTAGGTAAGCTTTTAGCATGGACTCCAGATATTCTAGACTCCAGATATTCTAGTAAGCTTTTAGCATATTTGGTTTTTGCATTTCCCCTAAATACTTAAAGTTTATAGCCCTTGCTTTTGTTTGCTGGGACTGGAGCCTGTTGCCATTGTCCCTAAGGGCAGGACTGCAGCCTCTTACCGTTCCACACCCACAAGTCAAACAGCTTAGTTATCTCTGAAGAGACAAAGAGCCTTCCACCCACAGCCCACATCAGTAACACTATAACATAAAAAGAAAATTGTTTTATTATATATTAAACAATAACATTGATTAAATATGGACTGTAGGTAGAAGTGCTTTAAAAAGTAGTACAGATATATCAAAAATCACAAAACAATTTACCAAGATCCTTATGAATCAATTCCAATTATTTATTCCAGGTTAAAAGTTTTGTTATTTCTTTGTTAACATGGAATAAGTCATTTTTAACTGAAATAAGGACTACTTATTTAGAAATCAAGGGGAGAGAGGAAAGGGAGCTATGGTAGGTTAGATGTTTCATGGCCTGTAGTAATGGCCTCTATGTATCCCCACCCTTTAGCAGTGTCCTTCGAGGACTGGATTAGGAATCAGAGCTCTGGGTTTGTATCTTAGTTCTGTTAATTGTTACTAATTAAGTGAGATTTTATAGAAGACTCCTGTGGGGAAATGAAAACCTATTAATGGTAGAGATATTTTTCCCCTGCTGTATTCCTGCCTCCTCCTAGAATAGTGCCTTGAACAGGGTAGACTCTGTCCTCAAACATCTTACATCATTGGGAATAGCAATTCTAAAAATGTGGCTCCCATGCTGCTAGTAAAGCATCATTAAATGAAATACTGCCTCAGAAAAGTGATTCTAGTGTACTTGGACAGCAAAACGACTTAAAATGGGTGGGATTTTTATTTTGTTTATGCATTTAAGAATTTAAAAATTATATTTTTTTGTATTTTTGCTATTCTGGAGCATATTCTTTATTTTTCTATTTTTTTCATTCTAAGAGGAAACTTGATGTGATCTTCCAAATCACCACTGAATAATTAGGCATAATTAATCATTAGAATCCAAAGGGAGCATTCAGGAATAATTAGATAAAACCTCTGAGGCAAGTAAGCTGAGGAGTAACCTCTAACATTTCTCTGGTTCACATTCTGAGCATGAAGGATTTTTCCAGTATATCATCAATGAAACCATAGACAGATAGCCAGGAGTCCTAAGAACAACAATAAAAAGGTTCCTGCCAAAGCCTGCTGCTTAGAATTTCTTCCTCTCCCATTACTAAAATTCTTTGCTGAGTTTGTCTTACAGGTAAACTAGCTGCAAACTCAGCGACCAATGGAGCATGTGCAGACACAAACACATTGTGCTTTTGCCCCCTGAAACACCCCTGAGACAGCAGAAACACAAATCACCTTCCTTGGAACCAAGATTACAGGAATGAGGAGTACTTGGAAGCAAATAAAATGTGAGGGGTCCCTTAAAAGAAAGATAAGATATGGCCTCCTGGCATATTTCTACCATATATGAACAGTCCTATAAGCAACCAATCAAAATATGCCAAACTGAATCCCCATCACTGTCCCCATTGCCCTTTGTTTCCATCCTATAAATCTCCCTTAGTCTTTGGATCTGGGAGACAGATTTGAGCTTGGCAGCTGACCTTGTACTAAAACTCTCTTTTCTCAAAATTCCAATGTCATAGAATTGACCCAAGTCAGAAATTGATATTGCTGTTGATTGGGGGATGCCTACCATGCTTCCCAGTAATATCTGATCTCATTCAGTGGCTGGCACCCAAGAAAACTGTCTCATGATTTCTGTGCCATCAGAATACAATCTGCATCCTCATTTATAGAACTGTCATCCAGAGCTGTAAATTCAGTTTTCTAGTGCTCTGTTCCTCTGTTTATTGGGAATGATATGTAAATAATAAAATTACGGAGAAAGGAGCACATTACATAGGTTTTCAAGGAAAACTAAATCCATGATTAAAGAAGAGCAAGAATAATTAGCATTCAGTATTGGGGTTCTACATTTAGAGGTTATGAATGAAAGCAATATCAATAAAAGAAAGCCATTAGTATTTTTCAAGATACTGGAAAGAAGTGAACAGGGTCCTCATAGCACCAAATTCTAAATTACCTCTGAAATATCTTGAAAATGTTTATAAAATGGGTTATATCTCATTAGTACATAAGAAGGGTAAGTTCTCCATCTGTCTTTGCAATGTCTCTGCTGGTTTCCTGTGATATACATCATATTCTGGTTTAATACTTATACAATAATAAAACTGTTTTTTTTTCTCTTCCACCTTTGTGTAGAGCTTTTCTAGTTGGGAGAAGATTTTGTTCTTAATTATATTATAAAAAAAATAGAATTCAGTTGAAGCAGGCTAGTAAGATAGGGAATCAATAGATCTGGAACCTAGCAGAGAGTCCACATGGACATCAATAACTCCCAAGATGGCTGCTGGAAGACCCCACCCCCAAGATTCTGCCATCCAGATCAAAGACTTCTTCTAGAAGCCAGGAGAAACTGTGAATATTCCCCAAGGACTTTATCATTGGGCCTTCATTGGAGGATTGATAGGTGTGGTAATCAACCAAAACAGCAAACAGCTGGAACCCCTCCCCTGCCATTAGCAAAGGGGTGGAATAATTAATAGTTTATAAAGCAAACTGCAAGGCCTGAACTCTCCTCATGTGCTTTCTAATCTCTGGACCAGTTTCTGCCCTCTGCACTCTGCTCTCACCATTTTTCCTTTGCCATGTGGCCACACAAGTAAACCTGGGGATTTATAATCTCTAATGGGGAATTGTAGTCTCTAAATCAGCCTTCTTTATCATTTTTCAGCCCCTTCTTCTCTACCTGGGACCCCTGATCTGTTATTTTCTCCCATTTCTCTTCTCTCACTACCTGAATAAATTACTGGCCTAACTCACCCTGTGTGCTCTTGAAATTCATTTCTGCAACACAGCCAAGAACCTAAATAAAATCTGGTAACATATTTGGTAAGCCAACCAGGAATTTATTGGTGAGTGAAACTATGGCCTACAGACTGTTTAATGCCTTCCTTTTGTTCTCTATTTTAAATGGGTTCACCTATGAGCCTCCACAGGACATAATCTTTTGAGGGAAGGGGCCAGGGCTTGGGAATTCTCCACATCCAAGCCATGCACCTAGGTGGCTCCAGTTGTGAGGACCGGGCCACAGACAGGAGCTCACTGCACTCACTGTGCCACTGCACCACTCTTTCAAGCCCTTTTAGCAGCTGGAGGCTCTGCCCTTTGGGTTGGCAACCATCATCTTCTCCCACCCTTTCCTCTAAAGAGTGCAGAGCAGTGATGGAAAGCCTGAGAGCCAAGGACTTCCTGGGTCCATACCTTTGCAAGTGGGTTTCCTATCTGACCATGATGGAGAATGAAGTAGGAAGGCAGTGGGCAGAGCAAAGATGGATGTCATGGGAGTTCCCCTCTCCAAGATGGCTATAGGCCAAGATACCTTTGCATAATTAATCTTTACCTTTCTACTTCTTCCTACTGAATTTCTCCTTACAGGTTTATGTTAGAATGCTTTGAAATGTCTTAAAAACTGTGAAAATGGAAATGCCTTTGTTAGCAAGGAAACTATTGCCTTAGGGCTCCAAGGCCTGTCAGTTAGAACAATTAATCTCTAATCACTTAATGGCCTTTCAATAGTTGGCTTAACTGGGAAACTCATAGAAAGTAAAGTTATGAAACCAGGATGGCTTTAAGGACCTCTGTAAGAATAGGAAAAAAGCTTTTAGTCCCTTCTCAAAGGGAGGAGCAATATTTGAGGAAGAAGCACTATTCTGCTTGGCAGCTTCAGGTTGAAATCTATTCAGTCTGTCTCCCAAGTCCAGAATGGCCCCAGGAATGTCCAGTGGCAGAGGTTCTGTGATTCCCTGGGGTTTTGGGAATCAGAGAGCAGCCAAATGTTTCCTAAAATTTAACTCAGGAACTTCTGTTTGGGTAACTATGCAGTTGGTATTAGACCCTGTAATGTCAGGGTTGCCAAGGACCAGAGCAGTAAACTGAATGGTCCCCATTCCTTGGGCCCATCCACTCAGAGAGCAGACAAATATCCCCTGAGAAACAGACATCTCAGGCACTTTTGATTTGGGGTCACTGCTCAGTCTCCCACCAATTTGGCTTGGGCACATTGATCTGATCACTGGAAGAAGCATCAGATATTTACCAGGACCTGGGTCACCCACCAAGGATGCCTGTGGGCCAGAAAGACTTTGAATATTAAAATTCTCAGGGTGCTGAGACAGAGCATCAGCTCCAAGTTATGTGGGGTGGTGAATATTAGTCAGACTAGGACTCTGGGATACCAGATCAGTTGACTAAAAAGGTGCTTCTTCATTATTCCTAGAATAATGGGCATAATCTCTAGTATACCAGCAAACTCCCCATGAGAGGGAGTCTCTTAGGAATCAGGAAATTCTGCCTACTGCTGGTCCACATGGACACAGTATAGCCAAGAGCAGCCTCTGTGTAGAACACTGAATTCCAGTTAAACTAGTGTAAAAAAAAAAGAGAACAAATAGATCTGAGGCCCAAATACCTCATGTCATGTCTCCTTAAAGAAATGAGAAATAAACCTCAAACTTCCATTAGTTTAAACTCAGTTGAGCCTATATAAAGTGTGAATAGTGATCAAGATAAAGAAACTTCATGTGCCTTCAATTAAGGTCAAAGAGTTCCTAGAAATGC
Organism: Dasypus novemcinctus; assembly: GCF_030445035.2. Classification (NCBI taxonomy): domain Eukaryota; kingdom Metazoa; phylum Chordata; class Mammalia; order Cingulata; family Dasypodidae; genus Dasypus; species Dasypus novemcinctus. Next base: position 74,420,455 of record NC_080678.1, on the reverse strand, counting down.
TAAAGGTATAAAATGTTCTCTTTTTAAATTTGTGCATAACTTTATGTTGACTTTAAAATCTGTGTTTACCTTTGTCAATTTGGCTTGTGCCTAAGAAATCAGATTTGGAGTTCACCTGTTACAAATTGAATAACGGTAAAAGGTAACCTAAAGATGAGTCTTTAAATGTCAAAATTGCCTTGTGAGTAGATTTAATGTATAAATCACAAGTGGAATTTATTCAGTTGCTAGAAAAGCAGAGAAACTTTGCAAAGTTGTTCAAGAGATAGACTTCTAGATGCATTGTCAAACTCTCTCGTGCATTCAAACCAGGCCTTCAATACACTGCAGGTTGCCTCTCCATTTGAGTTATAAGGTAGGTTGGTCACTGACCCCTAAAACAATAAAAGTATCTAGTATCTCTCTGGTTGTGCTCCTGAAACCAAAGGAAACTACATTGCAGTTTCAAACTCCTGCAGCAGCCAACAATGGCTCAGTTCAGTCAAATGTACACAGGATATTGCTTCCAAACTGGCGCTATGCACCAGGCCAGTGGAATACTGAAAACTACTTTCCTAGCTTCTCTCTAGAGTGAATGGTGCTGTAGCTTCTATGAAGAACATAACAAGTGAAGCAATGAATACTAGAGTACTGTGAGTAAAACTTAAACACAGTTGACATATGGCTTGCTCCCAAGGAGAGATAATGCATAAGGTATTACAAACCTGTAACTTAAATCTATTGCAGTTCAAAGAGAAACTTATGCATTGAGTAGTACATTATTTAGTATTAAGTACTGTACCCATACCCTGCTTTAGATATATGCCTGATGATTATAGTGATATCTTTTCTATTCTAGACCATATGTAAAGAAACATTAAACAAGTTAAAAGTCCTTGTAAACTTCATTTTCTAAGTAGTTAAAGAATATGCTTAGCCCATATTTCCTTCCTAACCCTTATTCCAGAACCTATCCCACTCATACCATGGAGAGGACTGGCAAATCCACATGTCATTATACCAGGGCTAAGTGTTTTCCCACCAAAAGAGAAACAGCAAATGAGGTGACTAGGACCCACTTCAGCTTATCCCCTTTGATATGGACCATGGGCAATCTTTCCTTACCCAGGACCTGAAAATCAGGTTCCGATCACAAGTTATCAAGAAAAAAAGCTTCATTCTCAATTAGAGATAAAATGTAAGGAACTTTATTCTGTAGTTCTGATCATTCTCACAGCTATTAAAGTTAAAGGAATTTCCATCTTGGTGCACTAATCCTGAGTAAAACGAGCTGCCCAAGAAAGTGCCAACTCACCAGAAGCACCTGATGGGATGCCAGTCATTGGATGGCCTAAAATACCTCTTCAAGAGACTAAAGCTAAGTAGAGTCTATGTCTAAGTGAGCTGTTCCCTCTAACTCTAGCCCACATGCCTATTGCTAGGGGGAATGCAAACCAGACATTCCTTTAAGAAACCTTGCTTCTTTTCACCACCTTTAACTTAACTAAAAGGGCAATGCTTCTTCTCATTCTACTGAAGGAAGAATACTCTTTCTCACCAACTTTGGGAAAATGCAGCCTTTGTAAGCACTTGGCCTTTTCTACTTCTGTGGTCTAGTATCCTCTTAGTGGAACCATATATTTTCAAAATTCTAATCAAGTTAATTTCTTCCAGAATCAACATCTTGTTAGCCATATGGGGACTTCATCCAGCTTCACACAGGATGCCAGATCCATCTTCCTCCAACTGAGATAGAATAGCAAGAGTGTTTTACACCTTGTCAGGTAGGGCCTACTGCTCTTATCCAGCAGGAAGTAGCTACAGAAAAATGATCATCTCTCTTCAGCACCCCTCTAAGATTAAAGGTATAAACTCTCTGAGGGGGGAATGAAGCAGGCTAGTAAGATAGAGAATTGATAGACAGATCTGGAACCATGTGGACATTAATATCCCCCAAGATGGTTGCTGGAAGACCCCCACCCCCCAGATTCTGCTATCCAGAACAAAGACTTCTTCTAGAAGCCAGGAGAAGCCCTGGATATCCTTCAAGCAAGGACTTTATCATTGGGCCCTCATTGAGGGATTGATATGTGGGGTAATCAATAAAACAGAAAACAGCTGGGACCCCTCCCCTGCCATTAGCAAAGGGGTGGAATTATTAATAGTTTATAAAGCAGATGGTGAGGCCTGAACTCTCCCTTGTGTGCTTTCTCATTTCTGGACCCATTCCTCCCCTCTGTGCATTGCTCTTGCCATTTTTCCTCTGCCATGTGGCCACCCAAGTAAACTTGGGGATTTATAACCTATAATGGGGAATTGTATCTGTAAATCAGCCTTCTTTATCACTTTTCAGCCCCTTCCTCTCTACCTGGGACTCCTGATCTATTATTTTCTCCCATTTCTCTTCCCTCCCTACCTGAATAAATTACTGGCTTAACTCACCCAGCATGCTCTTGAAATTCATTTCTGTAGCATAGAGAAAAATGTAAAAAAATCCAGTAACACAGTAGCTGCAGTGAGAAGCTAAGTACAAAATCTAGATATTGTAGTCTGTTTTTGGTTGGTTAGCTACTGCTGCAAGGCTAAAATTCGCTTAATAGAGCCTAACACAGGAAGACAGAAGTGGAGTGGGGATAGTTCCTGCAAGTGGTCCTTACAACCTTAATACAATCCTGTGAGGCAAGGTTTTGTGTACTGTGAGGATGGGTTTATAGAGGAGGATGGGGCCGGACCCCTAAGACATATCTTTTCTTATGTCTACGTATGTTACCAGATAGCTCTGGCTTCTGGTCTTCTAGATTCTTGGCTTATGTCACATAAAAGAATTTAAGGATATGCCTTAGGGTAGGCAAGGGAGTAAAGAGTTTATTAAGCAATAAGAAAATGAGAAAAGTACATGGTCTGAGGCATGGACCACGGGCCTACTGCTGGGTAAGCTGTTTTTAAAGTCTGCTTGCTGTTCTGACTGGTTGTCCCACCTGTCATTTCTCTGGGGCCAATGCTGAGGCCTTTTGAGGATATTTGCAGTTTTCCCTCTTGTTCCAAATAAGATTCTCCTGGCCAGGATCTCAAAATATCATTCCAGCAAACTTATTCTCAGGAGGTTTCCAGGTGGGGTCTCACAGCCAAGTGATCTGTCCACCATGTTGTCTGCCAGGCCAGCCACCTCTCCCTTTCACTATACTAACCTGCCTCACCTTGTATCCTGGGTTTAACAAGTCTTTCCATCCTAGTTGAGTTGTGTTCAGGAAATTTCCCCTGGCAACATGGGTTTTTCCTAGCAATGCAGGACTTAACAACTCCCAGGGATAGGAATCCCTCACAATGTGGGATTGGACCAAAAGGGATTAAAGAAATAGGACACAAGAAAGTTTTAATGACTAAGAGATTTCAAATAGAGTCTAGAGGTCATTCTGGAGGTTACTCTTATACAGATTTCAGCCAGTAGGCAAAGCCCAAAAGAATACTCTGAACTATATCTAAGAAAAGCTTTAAAATTATTTCTCCAATGTAACATGGTTATTGGTGCTCAATTTACATATTAAGTTTATTTTTCAGAACGTCTCTGAATTATTCCTATGCCAATTATTCCTGGAACCCAGAGGTCAAAATGACAACCAGTTTCACCCCTCTACCCCATAATGTTTGCATCCCTTTTCAGAAAGAAAAAACCGGAAAGATCCAACATCCAGATTTTTTCCAAGATTGGGAATTTTACAAAACAGAGAGGGAGGAGATGTAACTGAAGGTTAAGAATTAACAATTAATTATGATTATTGCAATATTATATGGATGCTTTTAAAATTAGCCAAAAGGGTTAATATCCAAAATTACTGAACTTTGCTAGACTGACTTCACCCTTTGTATGATGTGGCCATTTCCAAATAAAAATCTGCCATTGATTACTCCAGATGGATCTGATCTTTGTACATGGACATTTCTATTGAAAGGGTGATGACTCCACCTTCCTCTGTTTGATTTCCATAAGAAAAATCTTGTAGCTGACCTTTGTTTTCAGTATCCCCCTCTCCTTGATACCTTGATCTCTGATAATGGTTGTAACTCCTTCCATTTCCCCCCATAAGTACCCACCCCTATCCTGGTTTAGCCCCTTAATGTTTTTAAATGTAAGAACCTGTGAAATCTCCACTCTAATTACTCATTAGCATCCTGATGTTAAAAAATACTAGAATTTCTGCAAATCAGGAGGCAGTTTGGGACCATGAGTCCTACTGTCCTCTACTTGCGTAACCAAATCAATTTTTTCTCTCTTTGAAATTCTGGTGTCTCAGGAATTGCCTTTAAAAATGCATTGGGAGAAAAAGCCCACTTTTGCTCAATATCAAAACTAAGACTTTCTAATTTTTAGCAGACTCAGTAGGGTGGTAGAATGAACTTAGCAGAATTTTCATGCATTATAACAGAAAACTCTTCACCTCTGGGCAGGATTTAGATGCCATTTTCTGTATATGCAATGTATGACCAAGCATGTTAAAGCTTGTAGTGCTACAGAATATGCACAAAATGCAACCCTGCCTACCTGTCAGTCTTGTTACCTAGCCCTTTGCACTCCCCCTCCCTCACCCACAAGTCAATATAATGCTGCTACTTCTGCTGTTCAGGAGGGCTGATTAGAGAGTATAGCCAGACCTCTGCTGGCTTAATAAACTATTTCCCTGACATAATCAAACCCTGGTGTGGAGTCCAATTCTCTGCACCATGCAAAAAGAATTCAGGGAACTTGCATGGCACCCCTTCAAGGAGTAAATAAGTTTATACATGAAAAGTGGTTTGAAGAGTGCCAGAAAGTATCAACTCCTATATAAGTGCTTCCCCTCGATCTTATTTATTTGTATATACGTGTAACCCAAGAGTGGAAGAGTAGCATTCTTCCCACTTTGACATGGATCACTATAAAGTTTTGCTATACTAGGGGCTCCTATTAGGCTACCCAGGTTCTCTTTGGCACTCTAAAACTATCAAGGGTACTCACATCTGTCAACAGGGGCAAAACAGAGACAGGTTAGTATTGGGAAAGAGGGAAGACCACTGGGATGGGGCAGAGAACATGGCCATGAGACCACATCTGAAAAATCCAAGGTAAGGTTGCTACTAAGAACAAAGCCAGAAAGACCCTGTTTAGACCCTGGGACCTTCTGAGCTTAAGAGGAAGCCCTAGATAACTCCAAACAGGCCTTCCCATGGGTACCAGATATCTCCAAACAGAAAGGCTTCCCTATTGGTCCCCTGAGAGCTAACAGTTGAAGATCAAAAGGCAACCAATCAGAACAGCAAACAGTTGGGTCCCCTCTCCAACATTAGGAAAGCGGAGGCAGAAGAATGGTTTTAATAAAGGAAACGCCCCACTCCTCCAACCGCCCCCCCCTTCCCGCCCATGTCCCTCTTTGCCTGGAGGTCACCTGCATCTTTGTCTCAGGTGTGTACTTTTCTTCTTTCTCAGTAAACTCTTTACTGGCCTAAATAAACTGGCATGTTCTTAAATTCTTTCATGCCACATAGCCAAAAAACTATAGAATCCAGCATCTTTGAACAGCAAAGCCAGGCATAAAACACTGAGTTCCTAGGCATCAAAATCAGCCACAAGACACCTGTAACAACGACTTATGGAGGACATCTTGAAAGAAGACAAGAACCGGGGAGACTTTTTGTGGGAGTCTATAGGCATTTTTTGTTAACATATTTAATTAGGTGCTTAGGGCTATATCAGATGGGGATGAACACCTTAGAAACACAGATTATAACTATTAACACGATTACATTTTAAACTCAGGCTGTGATATCCTAGGGAAAGCTATTCCAAATCTTTTTTTTTTTTTTTTTAAATATACTTGATTTTGAGAAAGTCTCCCATTTCTTAAAGCATAGACATGGCTTCTGCTCACCACAGTATATTTTGACCTAGACCTTTAAGGGCAAAATTTTATAAATGAGTCCATTAAGTGCCAACATGTGATAGTACAGTAAAGAACACAGAAAAGCCAAAACTGGAGTCTTACTACTTTAAAGCAGAGCATACTGCTCTAAATCTAGGGTAACTGTAGCTGCTGCCATGGAAAAATTATATGGCGAAAGCCCTGTGGACGTTTCAGAGCTACAAACAAAAACTAAAACAAAAACACAACAAACAAAAACCAGTGCTCTATTTCCTCTTTGAACTTCCTCTTGAGTTTCCTCTTGCTGTCTTTTGAAATTTTAAATCCTTACCAAGGCAGCTGACCAAGATAACAAATCAAATGCCTAGTTGATTATGTTTGACCCAATACAAAATAAAGTGTACCTGCCCTAAACACACCCCTGTAACACAAACCCTATTCCAATCAATAGAAATCAAGCTAACTTGCTTTTTGTATCTATAAAAATTGTTTGCTATCCATAGAAACCCAAAGCTACATTGTTCTTGCAAGTGATCTGGCTTCTCTGCTACACCAAAACTTTGGTGTTGCAAATGAAATGCTGTAATCTACAAACTCGAGTCTGTTTCCCTCTTACTCAGGAAACATAACTTCTCCAAAAACCAACTCTACCATGTATATGCTATCTTCCAGGGTCAATGAGCAAATCTCTTGTTTCAAGCCATAGGGATAGCATTTATCCAACTGCACAAAGATATTAATGCTTCCTATCTTGGCCCAAAAGAGTGAAAACAGTTTGCAAAAGTGACCAATTGACAAGTACCAAGCCCCTTAGTCTCAGAGCAAATCTCACTTCTCTGCTGAAGCCCTGAAGCTCACTTTTAATTATGGACCTTGAGGAAATATGACTGGCAAAGCTGAATTAACAATCTCTTCCTTAGCCTTGCTGTGTAATTCCCAGGCACTTCTTTATTGGCTACACACACAATTGGAAATCTTGTGGAAATTTCCCCTCTTTGTTTAAGTACAGTACAGCTAGCGTTCCTCCTGTATTATGCATCAAGACTTGTTTCCATAGCAGCCACTTTGGAGAATGAAAAGAGCTTACACGATACTCCTTTTGTAGGTGAAATATAAAGAATAAGCATTAATGTTCGTTTGCAGAAGAACAGGATTGCTTGGATACCTTTTCTGTAAAGATAGATAATATGTTCTCTTTATATAACAAGGTGTTAAGCCATTTATTTCTAGAGGTTTGCTTAGGCTAATCTCTTTATTTCTCTGCCAGCGTTACCACACTAGGGCAATGACATTATCTAGCCCACAAAGGTGCAGAGACTCCTACCCCAAACCTTGAATTTATATTTACCTCTTATGCTGGCATCCTGTATAGCCTCCAAAACTACTTCCAATCTATATTAAACTTCTAGGCTAGAAAAAAAAAAAAGCCTGCCATATTTGTGATCATTTGTCTATTGGGACACCAGTTCTATGGCATAAAATCCAGGCATGTGAATGGAAGAATGACTGCATTTCGGTTACCAGCTATGTGTTTCAGCTCAGGTTTGGGGACATTCGTACATTGACTCCGTAATACAACCCATTAATAGATAATTCAGGCTTATAATAAAATAAAGAAAAACCAAAACTAAACTCTCAGTTTTCAAACTCTCCTTTAATTCAATTCCCAACTCATGAAATGCTTCCTTTCTACCAAGTTACTTAAGGAAAGTTGAATATTTTTATCTATTCCTTTGACAACAATCATGACCTCTAAACTCTCTCGAATCTGAATCTTTCATTTCTCCTCCCAAACCTATACTTAACAATCCTAAATCCCTAATAATTCTCATAGTCACACCAGAATTATCAGTTTTGGACCTTTGAAGTTGTTCCTACTCTTTTTGTTAGTACTCTACATCTAAACAATGGCTTCATCACACAGGTTCCCAAACTAAAATAATGTAAACTTCATTAGCCCTCGTGCCACAAACCTGTCACCACGCTAATTTCATCTTATCTTACTGATCACTTTTAAATCTTTATCTCTACCCTTATTGTCTCATCATTTAACTTATAGTACTGTAAGAAGAAAAAAAGCAAGACCCTCTTAAATGCTCTCCCTGCCTCTAACAGTAGTTACTGTCTTCAAATTCATTCTTCATTCTGACATCCGAATGACTTTATAAAATGCAAATCTGATGGTGTCACTTCCTGGTTTAAACACTTTAGTGGTGCTAAAGGAAAAAAAAGAAATGAAAAAAGCAGGATGTAGAGGAGGTATCAATTTAAATTATAAGAACATACAACAACATGCCAAACTAAACATGGTTAAGCACAGTCCCAGAAAATAAAATAAGTTCATCTTTTACAGAAACATTAATGCAAAAAAATTCTAGAAAAGAATTAGATAATGAATTAGATTTATACAAAGAACACAAATAGGATTCAATACAATCAATTAATTTAATTCTTTACTTTAAGGGACTAGAGAAAAAATTTTTATCCCAATGGATTAAAAAAGGCATTCCTTGCAGCACATTAAATATTTATATGAAAATACTTTAAAAAGAAATATAATTGAACTTCCATAATAGGATAAAGGCTTCTGTTTTATCAAAACGTACAATGAAGATTATAACTAATGTTGAAATTTGAGATACATTCTCTTAAGAATAAGTTAAAGGTACCCAATACCAAATTTTTTCTGATGTGTACCATCATATTAGAATATTTTGTCAATAATAATTTAATACCAAGGAGATGTATAGTGTGTTTGGAAAGGAAAGAAAACATTGTCATAATTTGAAGTAGATATGATCATTTATATTAAAATACAGGAAAATAAACATAGTATCAATAAAATAGCTAAACAAGTTTATAGAATATATAATTGATATATATATATTCAATATACTGAATACATATTAATATATAATTGAACAATAACACCTATCTGCTCTAGAAATAACTGTCTTGCAGAAAAAAAATAATTTTTTTGTTCAAATCATGAAATATGATCTAGTTACTTTTTATATGTGGTGTGAGTATAGTATGAAATTAAGGTAAAGATTCACTTATTTCCATAAGTATAGCCAGCTAACTCACCAATATTTGTTAAAAAACTTTATATTCCCAGTCAATTGCATTGGACACTTATTTCTGGATTCTCTATCCTATTATATTGATCTATATATCTACCTTTATACCAATACCAAATTTTTAAATTCCTGTATCATACAGAATCTTGAAATCAGGTAGGATAATTCCTTCAATTCTTTCTGCATTTTAAAGACTGCTTTGGTTTTTCTCCAAATCTTTTGTGTTTTTTTCATATAATTTTAGAATAAGCTCAGCAATTTCTACAAAAAAGCCCACTATGATTTTCATTACAACTTAAAACTATATAGATTAATTAGTAGAAAATTAACATCTTAAGTAGTACTGAATATTCCAATCTATGAACATAGTATCTCTCCACTTATGTTGATCTTTCTATAAAATTTCTATATTAATGTTAGTGAAGAGGTCACTGATACCTTTTCTTAGATTTACTTCTAAGCATTATATAAGTGAAACTTTCTTCATTTGATTTTCCTGATGCTTGATGGTTGCATATAATAATGTAATTATTTTCTCTGACCTTGTGAAATTCACGTATTAGTTCTTGTAGTTGTTTCATAGTGTTCCTAGGATCTTTTAGATAAGTAATGATATCAACGCAAATAAGGCCAATTACTATTTTTCTGTTTTGATCTTGATTTTTTTATTTCTCTTCTTTGCCTTATTTCAGTAATTAAGAACCCTAAAACCATGTGAATAAAAACCGTGAAAAAGGATATCACTGTCTTTTTCAAGGTACCAGGAAGAAAAAATTCATACTTTTACCATAAGAATGGTGTTAACAGTAGGTTTTTCCTATGTGCTCTTTATCTGTTTGAGGAATTCCCTATTCTTCCTAGTTTCTTCAGGCTTTTGTTATGCTGAATGTGTCAAATACTTTTTATGAATCTATTGCAATAATCGTCTGGTTTTTCCCTTCTAATCTGTTAATATTAAAAATGTATTATTTGGTTCTCCAATGGAAAATAAACCTTTCATTCTTTGAATAAAACCTGCTTGCTCATGACATATTATTCTATTTATCTATTTTGAAATTTGACTTGAAAATATTTTGTTAAGAATGTTTCATCTATGTTCATGAGTGCTATTGGTTTCTGTTTTGCATTTTTGTATTATATTAGTAATATTTGTGTATTAGGGCTATGTTGGCCTCAAAAAATACTATGCCAAGAAATTAGATGACTTAGACAAAATGGAAAATAACCTTTCCTCTACTGTTTTCTGGAACATTTTATGAAAGATTGATACCATTTCTTTCTTAATAAGTGATAGATTTCCGCAGTAAACCCATCTGGGCAATAAGTTTTGCATTTGTGAAAGTTTTGGCAATAACTTTAATATTTATAGATAAAATGCTTTTTAGATTTTCTGGATCTGGTGTAGATTCTGTTGTTGTATTTTCTAAGAAACATACATATTTTATTGAAGCTATTGAATCTGTTGACAGAATATTGCTTAGAGTATTTTCCTACCATAATTTTAATGTTTACAGGATCAGTAGTGAAAATCCTTTTTTCAAATTCCTGATATTGATGACTTGTGGTATCTATTTTTCTTTATCAATCTAACTAGAGTTTTGACAATTTATCTTTTCAAAGAAGAGGTTTTCTTTTTAAATTTTATCTATCATATGTTTCTTTCCTATGTGTTTCTACTCTTTTTTGTTGCCTCATTTTAGTTATTTGGCTTATTTTTTCCTCCATTTTTTTCTTCTTATAATTTAAAATTTTTTTTATTAAGGGCCTAAATATTTATAATTGCTATATCTTCCTAATGAATTATCCATTTTTCATGACAAAATGTTTTTATTCTACTCTAATACATTTCATTATGAAGTCTATTTAACCATTTATTAAAATAGTCAGTCACTCCAGGCTCTTTTGCTTGTGGTTTGCATGGTTTATTAACTTATATCTACTTGCTTTCAACCTACCTGGCTCTCTATTTTTAAAATGTGTCTCTTGGAGGCAGCAATCAGTGGAAACTTTCTATTATTATTATTATTTTTAATCCACTCTGCAAATTTATGTTTTCAGGTTGAGATGTTTAAACCATTTACACCTGATAAAATGATTGATGTATTTGAGTTTACCATTTTATTCTTTGTATTCTTTTTGCCTTATTTGTTTTGTTAATATTTTCAATTATATTTTTGTTCCACTGTTTCCCTTTTCCTGCCTTTTTTGGCTTATTTGAAAATTTTTTGCATCACTTTCTTAGTTTTATAAGAGTGGTAGCTCTGGAAATTTAAATATTTTATCTAGCCTTTTACGGGCTACTTAGAGCTAATATTGTGTCACTTCGCATAAAACGTAGGACCTTGGAAACAAATAGTTCCTTTCCCCCTAAAGACCATGTTACAGAAGTTATATATATTAAATGTACAGATATTAAAAATCTACTAGGCATTTACTATATATTTTTTTCTTTTAAACAGACGTATTAATTTTAAGTACATAAGAGGGAAATTTTTTTCTTTCTTGAAGATCCAGATTGCCCTCTGGTATTATTTCTTTTCAGCCCAAGAATCCTTTTAGCATTGCTTTTTGTATACAGCAGGTCTGCTGGCAATTAATATTCTTGTTTTCCTTCAGATGAAGGATATTGCATTCATTTCTGAAGGATATTGTCATTTGACAAAGAACTTTGAGTTTTTAGTGTTTTCCTTTGAAAATGTGTTCTACAGCCTTTATTGTCTAGGTTTTCTTATGAAAAAAACCCACAGTCCTTTGAATCACTGAAACTTCATATGCAATATGGCATTTTTCTCTAACTGCTTTTTATATTTTATCTTGTTTTTATCATTTCCAGTCTTCTGCCCCATAATATCTAAATCACTTTTCAACCTTAAGCAGTCAAAGTAGACATTATACAACACCTCTCAAGATTGAGGAATGAACAAAAATAAGGGAGGAGTGTAACCACTAACTAAAGCATCTGGTTCTTCGATATCCTTAAGAAATCTGCATGCAGTTTTGAAAAAATAAAATAATAGAAATCTAATAATCATGCAGACTATGTTCTGTGACACTAGCAGTAATTTAAATATTAATAACAAAAAGTTAACTGAGAAAGGCCCCCTAATATTTGAATATTAAACAAAAGACTTCTAAATTATCCATGGGTAAAAGATGAACTCTCAAGATAAATTAAAAAATTTTTTTGAAATGTATGAAAATGAAAAAAAGAATACAGCACATCAAAATGTGTGGGATTTGGTTAAAGCAGTCTTAGAAGGAAATTTTTAGCAAATGCTTAAATTAGAAAATATGCAATGTTTCAAACCAATAATTTCAGCTCCTACTCTAAGAAACTAGAGAAAGAATAAAATATTAAATCTAATGCAATTAGAAATAAGGAAATAAAAATTCAAGAGATGAAATTAAATAGAAAATCATGGACAACTAACAAAACAATGACCCTTCCCAGCAAGAAGCAGTCAAAGTGGACATTGTCCAAAATGCTTAAGAATTGAGGAATGAATAAAAATAAGAGGGGAAGTGTAACCACTGACTAAAGTAGGTTTATTGTTATTGTAGTTATTATCTTCTGTTAACTGAGTAATTTGTAACATTGCCATAAAAATAAAATATAAAAACTTATCAGGTACTAATAGATTAATAAAGCTACACTCCTGCTTTATTAAGAACAAAACTGACAGCAAGATGGTGGCAAAATAAGGAGCTCCTAGAGTTGGCTCCTGCTACAGGGCAGTTAGTAAACACCCAAAGCTTTCTGGAGCTAGCTGAAGCATTCGTTTGGAGGCTCCAGGAGACCAGAAGAGCATCCTGCAACATACTTGAAGGAATGGAAGGAGGAGATGGCCCATCTGCAGAGAAGACTCATAAGTAGAATGCTCCACACCACAGAGGCAAGTGCCCATCCTCCACTGGAAGCACAAGCCGCATTGGGAGCTGTTCCGAAGCTGGAATTGAAAGCTCCACTTCCCAAAAATGGGGGAGGAAGAGATTGTTGGGCACCAATTTCAGCTACTGATGAGTAAATTCAGTGGGCTAAAGTATAACCCTGAAAACAGCTAATGTTTGAGCCTGTCCAAGTCAGAAAGAGGCTGTGACTCTCCATCTTAACCCCGTACCGGGCACAAGGGGAAGCAAGGTGGATTGAAAATCACCACGCTGATGGAGACCAGTTTCTTTCCATCCGGGTCAGAATGCAACTCTAGCTTAGGCCCCAGCGCCACTACCAGCAGGGAGTAAGCTAGGGCACCTGCACTAGCCTCACTGGGAAATTACAGGCTAAGCCATGGAGGGAAATTATCCTACTCTGACAGCACGATCTACCCCAGAAGCTATTCTGGCTGGAATTGGAAGCTCCATTTCCCCAATACTGGAAAGAAAATGGTTGGCTGCCTATTTTGGCAGCTGATTGGTGGACTCAGCTGGCTAAGCCACAACTCTAGGAACAACTGGGGTGTGAATCTGCCCAAGTCAGAAAAGAGGTCAGTGGCTGCATTTTGACTCTGCCCCAAGCCTGAGGGGAAGCCAGGACTAAAACTCACAGAGATGGTAGAAACCAGTTTCTCTCACCCAGGTTGGCCTGCAGCCCTAGCCTAGGCTTCAGCAACACCTCTGGAATGGAGGAGGCTGGCAGACTCCACACCAGCCTATCCAGGTAACTGCAGGTCCTTTGGCGGGGGGACTAAATAATCAGAAGTTTCTGGGCCAACTGCAGTCATCTCGCTGGGCAACTAAAGTCTAGGACTGCAAGGCTTGGATTATCCCACACAGCTGTGACTCTGTCCCTACCCCTCACAAAGGAGAAAGTTGGAAGAAGCTTCATTGGTCCCTGGCAAATGAGGACACCTGAGCCTCCACAGATTATAGCACCAACTATGTTCTTGGCTTCTGCTGCACAACCACCAAGAGAGAAAGGACAGGAAGCCCTAAACTAAAGAGAAAAACTTCACCCAGAATAAATACTCTAGTAAGTCACCAACAAAAAATTATAATCCACACCCAGAAACAGGAAGTTATAGCCCAGTTAAAGGAACAAGATAAGCCTCCAGAGAACATAAAGGAGTTGAGACAACTAATCATAAATGTTCAAACAAATCTCCTTCATAAATTCAATGAGATGGCTAAAGAGATTAGGGATATTAAGAAGACACTGATGAGCACAAAGAAGAATTTCAAAGCATACAAAGAAAAATAGCAGATGTTATGGGAATGAAAGGTACAATAAATGAAATTTAAAAAAAATTGGAATCATATAATAGCAGATTTGAGGAGGTAGAAGAAGGGATTGGTGAGCTTTAAAAAATGGCCTCTGAAAGTGAACATACAAAAGAACAGATGAAGAAAACAATGGAAAAAAAATTGAACAAGTTCTCAGGGAACTAAATGACAGCAAAAGGCATGCGAACATACATGCCATGGGTGTCCCAGAAGGAGAAGAATATGGAAAATGGGCAGAAGGAGTATTTGAAGAAATAATGGTAGAAAATTTTCCAACTTTATTGAAGGGTATAGATATCCATGTCCAAGAAGTACAACATACTCCCATCCAAAAAAATCCCAGACCAACTCCAAGATACATACTAATCAGAATATCAAATGCCAAAGTCAAAGACAGAATTCTGAGAATAGCAAGAGAAAAGCAATGCATAACGTATAAGGGATATCCAATAAGATTAAGTGCTGATTTCTCACCAGAAACCATGGAGGCAAGAAGACAGTAGTCTGATATATTTAACAATTTACAAGAGAAAACTTCCAGCCAAGAATCTTATATCCAGCAAGACTCTCTTTCAAAAATGAGGGTGAGATTAGAATATTCACAGATAAACAGAAACTGAAGAATTTCTAAGCAAGAGACGAGATTTTCAGGAAATACTAAAGGGTGTGCTAGAGCCTGAAAAAAAAGACAGGAGAGAGGGGCCTGGAAGAGAGTCTAGAAATGAAGATTATACCAATAAAGGTAACTAAAAGTGTCAAAAGAGTGGTGAAAATAAAATATGACAGATGAAACTCAAATAGTCAGAAATAAACTTAGCCAATGATGTAAAGCACTTGTATTCAGAAAACTTCAACTGAATGTTAAAAGAAATCAAAAAAAGGCCTAAATAACTAGAAGAACATTCCATGCTCACAAGTGGAAGACTAAATATCATTAAAATGTCAGTTCTACTCAAATCGATACACAGATTCAATGCAATCCTGATAAAAATTCCACCAGCATTTAAAAAAAAAAAGAGAACATGGTCATAAATTTATTTGGAAGGGTAAGGGATCCTGAATAGCCAGAAATATCAAAACGAAAAGCAAACTCTCATCTCTAGACTTTAAATCATATTACCTGGCTTTGGTGGTATAAACAGCATGTACTGGCATAAAGACAGTCACACAGACCAATGGAGCCAAACTGATGGTTCAGAAACAGACCCTCACATGTATGGTCAAGTGATTTTTTACTAGTCTGTCAAACCCACACAGCTCAGAACAGTCCATTCAACAATTGGTGCTGAAAGGATTGGTTATCCATAGCCGATAAAAGGAAAGAGGACCCCTATCTCAGACCTTATCCAAAAACTAATTCAAAATGGATCAAAAACGTAAAAATAAAAGCAAGAACCATAACACTTCTAGAAGAAATTACTGGAAAATATCTTCAAGACCTGGTGGTAGGTGGTAGATCCTTAAATGAGATAAGAGAAGGACTGAGGTGGATTACTGATGTTTAACTATGTAAAAGTTGTTTTAGCTTTACTGTTAAAGTGGGGAAATTTATAGAGTGGATGGTAGCACATAGTGAGTAACAGCTAGTTTATAAATGGGGATGTGGCTGAAAATGGTAATCTACATATGTAAATGCCAATTGACAGAATGCTAGAGAATAATCTAGGAACTGAATAGGACAGTAAACCAAGAGGTGGATCAGAATTGTGGCTGATGGTACAAATGCAAGAGCATCCTTTGTGAGCTACAGCAAATGTATATCACTACTGCACAGTGGTGGGAATGTGGAGAAGCATGGAAAAAATACATCTGAAATGACCTGTGGACTCTGGTTAGTAGTAATAAAATAATATTCTTGCATCTATGCGAAAGATGTACTGTGTTGATAATGAGGCAGTATGGAAAATGTGAGCCAAATGCATACTATGGACATGGTAACAATCAGATGATATTATTCTATTTGTAGTAAATGTTCTATCACAGCATGGTGTGTTGATTGAAGGTTGTTGTTTGGAAATTCTGCACATGTGCATGATTGTTTTATAAGTTTACAAATTCTGTTATAAAAAATATATATTAAAAAATAATAATAGGGTGAGTTGTGGGTAAAACACACCAAATGTAAGAATAGGACTATGATTATAGTAAGATTTTGAAACATTCTTTCATAATTTGTAACATCTCATGACAAGGTAAGGTGGTGGTGGAGGTTTGATATATGGGACCCCTGTATGATGTTATGCATGTTTGCTTTGTAAGTTCACAACTTTTACTATACAGTTAATTGTTTATGTATGTTCATATATAAATGATATAAAAATAATGATAATAGGGTTGGTTAGGGGAAAAAGACTTTGGTTAGTAGTATTTTAGCAATGCTCTTAATCACTAGTTAAAAAGGTTTAATAGTAATGCAAGTTATTGGTGGTAGGGTGCGTTATGAGAGTCCTTATGATGTTATATATGTTTGTTTTGTAAATTCACAACTGTTATTATACACTTATTGTTTATGTATGTTTATCTATGAGTGATATGCTTCAATAAATTAATTTTTAAAAAATTTAAAAAAACAACAACTGAAAAGCAATAGAGAAAATCAGTGAAAGCTAAGGGTGGTTCTTGGAAAAAACTTAAAACTTATGAAATTTAGCCAAACTGACCAACCCAACACCAAAGAAGAGAGAGAAGACACAAATTAGCAATATCAGAAATAAAAGAGGATCTATAGATCACACACACAGTAAGAGTATTCAGGTGTATTATTTCCCTATTGCTGTGCAACATACTACCACAAATGTAGTGATTTAAAATAATACAGATTCATTATCTTACAGTTATGGGGGTAATAAATTCTAAAATCAATTTGTCAGCAGGCATCATTTCTTCTAGATATCCAAAGGGTTAATCCATTTCCATGCCTTTTCCAGCTTTTAGATACTGCCTGCATACTTGGCTCTCTTTGGAGTATAAAATCTCCTTCCCTCCCTCTGCTTCTGCCATCATATTTCCTTCTTTGACTCTGATTCTTCTGTACTCCTTTTTCACTGTCAGGGCCCTGGTGACTAAACTGGGACCACTCAGTTCCTGCCAGATAATTCAGGATAATCTCCCCATTTTTAAGATTCTTAACTTAATCGTATTTGTAAAGTCTGTTTTTGCCATGTAAATTAACATATTTATAGGTTCTGAGGATTAGGACATGGACTTTTTGGGGGATGCTTTCATTTCCTAGGCTGTACAAGCAAAACCATGAAATGTGTTGAGTTAAACAATGAAAATTTATTTGCTCATGATTTTGAGGTTAGAGACAAGTCCAAATCAATACATCATCAAAGCAATGCCTTCTCCACAAAGACTTCGGTGTTCTGGGGTTGGCTGTTAACAATCCCTGGTGCTTAAATCAAAGCACCTGGCAATTTTTCCCGGTCTCTCCCTTCTTTTCTGGGTTCCACTGATATTCAGCTTCGGGCTACTCTTTCTGGCTTTCTCTCGCTGTGTATGAATTTCATTCCATTTACAAAGGATTCCAGTAATAGGATTAAGACACATCCCGATGGGCTGTGCCACATCTAACTGAAGTAACCTCATCAAAATCTCCTACTTACAAAGGGTTCTCCACAACTGGATGGATCAGATTTAAGAACATGTTTCTGGGGTGTTATACAGCTTCAAACTGCCACAGTGTTCCCTTATTCTCTCTACCACGTAAGATAATACTACAAATGATTCTATGCCTATAATTGGAGTGACATTTGTAAGATGGCCTAATCCCACAAAAGATACAAGTTTTCACAGCTCACTTGGAAGAAACAGATAAACCAAATCATCATATATCTACTAAAGAAATTATATTTTTAGCAAAAATATTTCCAAAAAAAGGAATTTCATGCTCAGATGATTTCACTTGAGAATTCTCCCAAATATTTGAGGAAGAAATAATACCACATCTACAAAAATCACTTTCAGAAAAGTAAAATAGGAATGGATACTTCTCAACTAATTATTTGAAACCAGCATTAATTTTATATAAAAAAACAGAGGCAAAAAACTAAAGAATAGAAAACTATGGAGCATTAACACTCATGATCATAAGCTAAAAAATTCCTTAGCAAAATATGATACATCTAGTCCAGCAATACAAAAAAATAATCATGAATAATTATCATCCCATGAATGTACATTCATCCCATGAATGTAATTCAGTTTACTAACAGAAGAAAATGATGTGGTCATCTCAATGATGCAGGAGTAATTGACAAAATTCAGCATTCATTCATGATAAAAATTTTCAGCAAACTCTTAGTAGAGGGAACTTCTTTTCTCTGTTAAAGGGTACCTACAGAAGGACCTATAACTATTATACTTAACAGTGAAAGACTGAATGTGTTCCCTGTAAGACTGGGAAAAAGCTCATATTCAACATTGTTTTGTATGTCATAACCAGTGCAATGAGGAAATATACAGAAATAAGATACATATAGATTAGAAAGGAAGATATGAAAGTATTTAAATTCACAGACAACATGATTGTCCCTAGAGAAATCCCAAAGAGTCTCCAAAAAAGTATCCAGAACTTGTATGTGAATTTTGCAAGGTTGCAAGATTCAAGGTCAACAAATATAAATCTAACATACACAATTTACTAATTTGTATATGATCTTTATACTGGAGAGTATAAAACACTGATAAAGAAAATAAATAAGACCTAATAAATGCAGAGATAAACCACATTAATGGATTTTTAGGGTCAATATTGTCAAAATGACACCTCTCCCCAATTTGATCTGTATATTAAATATGATCCAGCCAAAATCCCAATCAAAATCAGCCTTTGTTGCTGATTTAAAATCTGATTCTAAATTTATATGAAAGGGCAAAACAATTTTTAAAAAGAGCATCTTTGAAGAAAATGCACAATGTTTTTAAAAGTTTTACTGTAAAGCTACACTAATCAAGAAAGCATTGAAGCATGAATTAAAGGATTTCCCTCTACAGAGTGTGCACTTTTGTTCTACCTTGGACTTGAAAATACTAACAATTAGAAATTTCTTCAAAATAATTTTTCATGTTGGGGATTTCAGATCACAAAAATAAGTAGAAATTAAACCCAAATCTAAGATGCAAATGTATGGTCAAGGGAACTTTTTTCCGGGTCTCTCCCAGTGCCAATATGTGTGTATGCCCATTGTCTAGATTCAATCACTTAGGTATTTGAGCTTCTGGAGTCTTACCTTCATTTAGATACCCCAACCCAAACTTTGATTCTGCTTGTGGGCTGGCTTTGTTATTTGACACCTTTGTTTTCTTGACAAAACCAGTCTCTAGGCATTCAGTGATCAGTAGATAAGATTAGGTCAAATGCTGTTTGTGTAACTACTTAATCCTTATGGATTCATGATTTTTTTTGTTACTGGCTTCTGAAGACTTCCATTAATTTTTCATCACCTCAAATTGGAAAAAAATTATAGAGATATAAATATGTAAGTATGTAAACACATAGGTGTGTGTGTGTGTGTATATTCCAGCTATTTTAAGAAGGCTATCTATACTATAGAGGTTTTACTATATTTCTGGTTGGCTATGTTGCTGGAAATGGAAGTCCAAATCCTAAGTTTTTAGGGAAGCTAAAATCTCCTCTAATGTATATGATATAATCATTGCCATTAAATATATAAGTAGATGGATAGATACAGGATAGATATTTTCTCAATTCCCTTTTGTCTTGTACTCTAAAATTCAAGCCATATATATTTATTGCTGATTTAGAAATATAAATTTTATATTCTTATAAAGTATTTTTCTCAGTATTTTTGACCACTAAATATTAAATCATTATACAATAATCTTATTGTTGGTCTAATCATAATTGCGATTTTATTCTTTCACATATACTTCAATAAATTTCAACAGTTTGAAGATGAAATTCCCTCTTCCAAAAATGTTTATTTTATACATGGTAGAAAGTACCACTCATAACTATTATTTTGGAAAATTCTCTCATGCAATGCTAATGAACAGTAAAGAACAGTTTTCTTCATTCAAATTACGGAAAAAAATAGATGTGTCATTTTAAACCAACTGTGTCATTTTATCAACTATAAATGTGTGAAATTTCTAATGCTTTGTTTTATTTTTTGGAGATATGCATTTCTGTTTTAGAAAAAAATATTGAATCTCTGGACTGACAAATAATGTAATGTAATTTTAGCATGAGAAAAATTTTGCTCATTAATAGGCTTTTACATCAGATAAAAGGGGGGTTATGTTTGGTAATATAGCTTGAGAGGAGTTTTGGAGTAACAAGGGAACTGGCCTTAAAATTTCATTCCCATATCCACTTACTTGTTTACACCCTTATTCTGTTAACCTGTAATGTACATTTATCTGAGACAGTGATGAACTCACCCTGTTTAACAGGTGGCTTATAATCCAACCAATATAATTTAGATAAATTATTTTTCAACAGGAAATGGCTCACAAATTGTTTGACACAGATGTTTTAAATCTTAGATTATTTATTTTCAAGTATAAGAAATACATATAATGTTTTTAAAGCTAGATTTTCCTTACAGTGTGCTGAGCTCTATACCTTTGCTCTCATATACTTTCAGGTTCTGTAAATTGACTTCTGCTTAGTAAGACATTCAAGTGCGTCTCTCTGCCTTCTAAAGTCTGCTTTTGTTTCAGTACTTTAAAGAAATGGCAGTACCTTATCCTTTCCTAATTAATCCAGGAATTTAGTTCCTCTTAGTTATTTCATCATTCAACATGTACTAATTTTCTTCACATATTCCTGTCCATTTTGTCTCTTTCTGCTTCACTGGATCATAATTTTTACCTTCTCCGTTTAGAGAGGCATTCCTGAAATTCTCCCCTTTTTCCCTCTCATTCTCATGCCTTTGTTTTTAATATCACATTTTTGAGGATGTTCCCTATATCTATGTATCTAACTATATCAGTAAAACTCAACTGATCAGATTAGTGACTTTTGAAACCTAAAGGATTTAAAACTAAACTAACATCCTCTTTTCAAAATGCGTCTCACTTATTGATATCCTTATTTGTGTTCATGGCATCATTTTTCTCTAAAGGCCTGAAATTTCAAATTTGTTTTTATGATCTTGTTTTCCTTATCTTTTTTACCTTCTCCATGGAATCAATTATATTTAATTCAATTAAAAGGTCACATGCATCTGTATCAAATTCTTCTTTCCTTTGAGGACCATACTGTGCAATAATACCTATCCTGGTATTACTTTACAAAAATAGTTTTTATATCATTATCACTTCTGTGGGCAAATATTTTATATAATTTTTCATTCCTATAATACCCAAGCACCATAGTGTAGCAATCAAGGTTTTTTACTTACTAAGATTAATTTCAACTCTTGTTTTTAAAACACAGAAACTTTGAACCAAACTCTATTGCCGCTATGTTCCCAGATATACCTCAACTCTGACCTCCATGCCTTTATTTGGTTATTTCCTCTGCCTGGAATATAGGTGAATGATTGTTTCCTTTTCTCCACCTATTGAAACCTTTCGTATCATTTAAGGATTAAAAAATAAAGTCACCAACTCTATGAACCTATTGCTGATATTTTAATCAGAAGCAATATACCCTCTAATTGAACCTAACAAAATAACAAAACAGTATTTTATACTTGTCTCATATCTCCTATTAAACTCTAAGTTTCATTGGATGAGACCTGGGTATATCTATAGCATCTAGGATAACTTTAATTCAGAAGAGAATAAAAAATGAATTAAAATTGTGGTCTTTTAAGAAAGAATCTTTCCTCATGGAAGGTTATTTGTGTGTATTTTTTTTCTAAATGGTGTGTTGTCTCTTTTCTAGAGTTGTTGACTGTTTCAGATGGTTTTCAGTAAAAGGAAATTTATAAAGGAAATCTTGGGCTCATGATTTCAGTGTTGTTTATTGTTATCCCTGACAAGGCCTAACACTAAATACTAGTACTCAGCAGCACAGCACAGTGGCTTAAACATTAGCTTCATTTTCTGGAGCCCTGTGTTCTCATTTCCTCTTGTATACTAGCATGTTATCTGGCCTGGAGGAGTTATCCTGCTATATATCTGGTTTCCCTTCTTTAAAATAAAGAATTGCCTTCAAACTCAAAAACCTACAATTAGGGAATGGATGTAGATCAAGCAGTTGAGTGCCCACCTACCATATGGGAGGTCTTAGGTTTGGTTCCTGATGCCTCCTAAAGAAAACAAACAACTAGCAAACAGATGAAGGAGACAACTCAGGTGAACTGAAGTGGCTCAGTGGTTGAGCATCAACCTCCCACACATGAGGTCCTGGGTTCAATCCCCAGTCCTGGAATCTCAAAACAACAACAAAAACCAAAAAACCTATAATTACTTTTTTCATTAATTATTAAAAGCTGAAGTTCACTTTCCAACTTAAATCAAATCTTTCAGGAGTTTATCTAAAATGACAACCTAGAATACAAAAATGGAGTAAGTTCAAAGAGTCTTCAGTATCAGGTCAACAGGGAGAATGGTTTATCAGAGTCACAGTGAAAGCTACAATTGTTTTCCAGCTGGGTGGAATCCATCAAATAACCTGATCTTGCTCATCCATGGCCAGTGCCGACTCGGGCCTTAATATAACTAGGAAGTTGAAATGGACATGTTAAGCCTTGATTTAGATCTACTATAGCCATTAAATGCCTTGGAAAGTGATGATCAGGAGCCATTTCAAGAGGCTGATGTAATTCATTCCTGGAAAAGCATACAAAACAAAACTTACTATCTTTTTCTCTCAATCCCTCTTGAAACTGAGTCTTAAATTTATGTACAATTTGAATAAATTCTGATTTTTCTTATAACAATAACCTATTTAGGGATATAGCTAGTGCTAACTATTTTGAGATAGAGGACCTTTACAGATTAAGCTATTTGTGTATATCCATTGCAAGCTCTCTAAACTTCCATATAAAAGGTTGTACACACTCTCCTGTAAGATCCCACGTTTTGTAGAGTGTGAAACATATCTTGACAGTTTAATTTGAAATAGCTATTGAGCATGAAAGAAAAAACATCTGTTGCAAAGCGAAATAAACAAAAAAATCCCTGAAGAATTTTTCTAAGTAGAAACAATCAGGGAGAACCTATTCAGTCATAATGAATTAATATATCAAATGGTAGAACTGTTAACAGAATATAGGCATCAAAGATTGCTGCTGTGGGGAGTGTGTGTAGCACAGTTGGGTGATTGCCTGTTTCCCATGTACAAGGTCCTGGGTTCAATCCCTCGTGTCACCTAAGAAAAGAAAGAAAAAAATTTGCTCCTGATATTTTGTCCTTTATTGGGCCTCGGGAAAGTACCATAATTTCCTGATCTCAGATACTTCATTTACCTGATTAATAGGAATGTTATGAGAAACCAGTGAGAAATTAAAGATTTATAAGCTTAGAGGATATATAGTCATTAAGTATTAGCTGTTCTTTGATCAGCAGGACCCCCCAAAAAGTCAAAGTAGATACAACCCTAGGTATTGGTTCTCCTGAAGGCTACAGAGATCCATAAGGTATACGGTCATGGAAGATGGATTTGGAGTTCTGTGCCATGTCAGAGGGCCCTACTTTGGAATTTGTGCTCCTGAGTGTGATGGAGCTGGACTCAGATGTGACTTTTCTACACATGTCTCTTCTGTCACTTCTACCAAACCTGTGGTTGGTGCTAGGGATGGTGCATACTCAGGAGACTTGAATCTCTGGACTGCCCATGTGCTAGATGGGCCCTGAGCCTCACAGAGTGGCGACTCCTACTCTCTGGTTCGTTGGTCTTACCCAGGTCAGCTAACAGGGAGGTGAAGATGCTCAACTACCACACCAGGGAATCAAGAGTGCCTACAACTGCAAGCAGAGGAATTGCATCCATCATCCATGTGGAATCTAAGCCCCCTCTTGATCTAGAGGTGGAGGGGACATAACCATCCCATGGTCCACAGAATGGAGGAATAAAATATGAACTAGAGTGGACTGATATTCTACTATAAAAATACTGTGACTAGTAATAAAGAAATTTTAGCATCGAGGTGGAGAAAGTGGCTACAGTAGTTGCTGAGAGCAGGGAGAAGGAAGAAGAGATGAGATGTGGGGGCATTTTGGGGATTTTAAGTTGTCCTAAATGATATTGCAGGGTCAGATGCTGGACTTCATATATCCTGCATAACCCACTGAATGTACTGGGGGAGAGTGCAAACTACAGGGTAAACTATTATCTGTGTAGTGGAGCAGTGCCCCAAAATATGTTCACTGAGTGCAATGAGGGTACCGCAATGATGAGGGAGGTTGTTGATATGGGAGAATGGGGTGGAGGGGTGGGGGTATACAGGAACCTCTTATGCTTTTTAGTGTAACAGTTTTTTGTGAGGTATATATCTTCAAAAAAATACAATTTACAGAAATGATGAGGTGGGGAGGTGGGGAGTGGGTTAAATGGGAACCTCTTATGTTTTTTTTTCAATGTTTTTTAATGTAATGTTCCTTGTGATCTATTAACTTTAATAAAAAATTAAAAAAACAAATATAAAAATACTAGCTATTCTTTGAGTGATATAGAGAAATCAGAAAAGATGAAAAATTTGAATATATATATATATATGTAAATCGAAGATCAAATATAATTCATGATAAATATATTTCCTTTTACTTTATGGTGAAAATGTGCTGGAGTTCACTTCAGCATATGTTTTGCATTATGCTATACTACCAATGACAGACCAGTTTCACCCTTTGACCCCTGGACTCTTACATATTTGTTTATATGATGCCCATAATAGTTTCACTTGGGAATTTTGAACATCTAAAACCTTACTAGGCTATATGTTCTTTGAAATATTTCAAAATATTCCCATATAGCCCCATGTTATTTTAAAAACCCCACAGCTCATCAAGCTAGATTTATTCACTATGAAATGACTAAGTCCATCTTCAGAGTTTCATTTTAGGGTTCCTTATATTTGCAGGATACAAAGAATTCCTTTGCATTAGTGTAAGGGAATAACACATATCTTAAAATTGGTGTTTTAGTAAACCACCATCAAATAAAAGGAAAAACTTTTAAAAAATTAGATGGAGTAATATATCTCTCATATATGTTTTCACTTTATAGTCAAGTTTTTATTTTACATTAAAAAAATTAAACAGATAATTGCAAATTCCTACCACCCTATCTCTGTTTTAAGTGTATATCTTGCCTTATTTTCTCATCAAATTGTGCATAAAATCTCAATTAAAGTAAGTAGGAGTGAGTGATGAAACATGAGAATCCTTTTGAAATATAAACAAAGAAAGGAAAAAACAAATTGTGAATATTAATACTAACCTATCAGGGATCCAAATGTACATTTCTCATTTAACTAATTTAAATAAGTTTTATTCTAGTATGCTAGTTGCTTAAAGGCAGTGAGAAGCTTGAAAATTAAAGATACAGAAAGAAGTAGAAGAATATGTGTTGTAGGCTATAATTTGTGTCAAGAAAGTTGGAAAGAAATTATATATAAATATATGTATTGCATACACCCATAGAACATATATAAATGCCACGTACATATATAATTAACATACACACAGTATTTTTGGAAAGATATTTATCTATTATCTGGAGAGATGACTGAGT
Organism: Dasypus novemcinctus; assembly: GCF_030445035.2. Lineage (NCBI taxonomy): Eukaryota > Metazoa > Chordata > Mammalia > Cingulata > Dasypodidae > Dasypus > Dasypus novemcinctus. Next base: position 74,394,632 of record NC_080678.1, on the reverse strand, counting down.
ATCCAGAGGCAAAGTTGGGAGAGAGACTTTCGCTGTTTATCTTTTGATAGTTTATAAAATGTTGACCTATGTGAGCTTGTTAGTGATTCGAAAATAAAAACAAAAAATTGAACTGCTTGATCTAATTTGACTTAATCAAAAGTAGTATTAGTTCATGAGACTGGGTAAAAAATTTTAATTTAAATGAAACAATATTCAATTGTATCATATTTACGAGTTAAAACAGACTTTTGTTAAAACAAGTAAATCAATTACAAAAGGGTGAATACATGAAATGTTAATTTCCAAGAGTAAAAGAAAACTATATAGATATCTATAAATAATTGTTCTTAGATTATCAGAATAAAATTTTTGCAAAGGCATGGTTGATGAAATGCAAAATACTAGTTTTCAGATATAGCTCTTTCCAAATATAATATCTTTTTCTCCAGCTGAAAGTAAAAACCACTTCCTTTCATAACATGTCAGGGATAAAATTTTCAAGAAAATGAATCATTTCTTTTTCAAATATATCTTCAGAATTATTCTCTCTCACTTCCTTTTCTAGCACTCCACTGAAGTTTTCACTGATTCTTCTATTTTTCTTCTGCACTTTTTTATATTTTCCCTTCCTTATTTCTCTTTAGTCCTGGATATTTTATACCGACTTATCTTTCAGTTCTTCAATTCTTATTTCAGTTCCATCAAACTTACTGCTAAACCAATCCATGATGTTCTTAATTTACTAATGTCTTTTTATTTTTTAGATTTCAAGTTACTTCTTTTTTACAATTCCCAGTTGTAAAAATCTTTATCCTGTCTTTTAATTTCTTCAACATATTAATTATAGTGATTTTAAAGCTTGTCTGATAACTAGTTGAATCTCCCAAGGATCTGTTTCTATTGTACATTTGCTTGTTTTTTAAATCTCTTCCTTGTTCTACCATCGCTTGTCATCTTTTATGACTACTTATTTTACATTAGATCTCAAACATTGTAAATAAAAAAAATTATAAGGATAATTTGGGTCTCTGGGTTTTGCTGTTTTCCCCAGAGAAGGTATGCTTATGCTTCTGGCATTCAGCTGGCAGAGTAGTTGCATCAACCCAGCATCATCATAATACAGTAAACCACCTTGACAGGTTTAGAGGAAGCTGGGCCACAGTCTTAGGAAGCACTGGTCTATTTTCAGTTTACTTTTACTTCTAGGGTCAGCCCTTTGTGATTCCAATACAAAGTCTGGGATGTTGAATAGAACTCTGCCCCCTTGGCTTGTCCTGAACTTGTATTTTGGTCTTCCCAGTCCCCATAAATCTGTCAAAAACACACACACAAAAAACAAAAGAATTCTTGTTCAGCATCTCAGTCTCTCAGCCACCCTGTGAGTAATGGAAGAAGCTTCTGTGTAAAAGTAGTTCTAGATGTCACATTCAAATTTAGGTGTTCCCTCCTTTCCTGATCTTACATGGTATCTGCAATTCCTCACTGCCTTGGAAAGATGAATTGTGAGTACTGTTCAATGGAACTTTTCTGCTAATTATTTTTTGGTGTTTTGCTTTACATGAAATAATCAAGAGATACACAGCATGGAGCATGTCAATTAACATTATAACCCTTTCTTCCTCTCCCATTAATTTGCAAATATAATTGCCAAAAAAAAGAATTTTCAGCTACTAATGTAAAAGCTATTATAAAATGTAGAGATACATTATTGAAGAATTTTTTAAAAAATTAAGAGTAAATAAAATAGTTTATAACTCAAAAGAAAAAGGTTTTTTGAAAAGTCTATCTTTAGAAATAAATGCAACTTCTCAAAATAAATTTTACATGTCACTTCAGTTTTTGATAAGCATGAGAGGAAATAGGCTGACCAAACTTGAACACATATATGCATATTTTAAGCCCCATAATAAAATATTAATGGAACAATTAGGATGACTATCAGAAGCAGTAAAATGGAGACTTGACTGTAGAGAAAACTGAATCAAAATATGCTGATGATATATAAATACTATGACATTTTATATTAAATATAAAAGAATAAGCATGGAGTTTCAAAATGTGAATAATAGAAGATATTGTGAATGGGAGAATAAGAATTGTGTAGTTTGTATGAAAATTTATTATAGAATACACTTTCACTTGGTACAATATGTTCTGAGTTTAGACATTGAACTCTCATGAACTCCAATCAAAAATCATTAATTAAAGATCAATATCAATATGTATCTTTTTTTTCTCATTATATGTAAAAAATATGACTCTCTAGCCTTATAAGTAGATAGAAAGAGGTATAATACAAAGTAAAAATAAGATTAAACTCAATTTCTCAATGTAACAATCAAGGTCAAAATGCAATGCAACAATGCCTTTTAGATCTCACAGGCAGAGGAAAGTTGTGAACCAAGCAAATTTTTCCTAGGCAAAATTCCACTAATCTACAAAAACACACAAAAAAAGACCTTTGAGATTTCTAAAGTGTTTAAACATTTACATAGTAGACACTTTCATTAAGCCATTTTGTGTGAGTGTTCTTTCAAAATCTTGGAGGTGTAATGAAATTATTAAATATATGAATTATTTAATTTTGAGAAGTGATATTTTCTAATACTTTAAGAAGTATAATATTTGTTAGAGAAAAATATGGCACTTACTGGGACACGGAGACTGACTATAGACAAAGAAAGATTTATTGAGACGTTCTCCCAATGGAAGGGGTCTGAAGAACAGATTTCAGCCCCCCCACCAACATGGTGGGGGTCTGAAGAGAGACTTTAGCCCACTCCTGGAAGGGCAGGACATGAATTTATACAGAACTTGCCTAGGTGGGGGAATGATAGTTGGTGGGAGGGGGTTGAGGGTCCGAGTGAAGTACAGGGGGCAATAGGAGGCCCTAGAGATGAAAACTTTCTCTGACAGTGACTAGAAGATAGTGGGTTAGGAAGTTATGGTTTCTTGGAATGCTGCAGGAGCAGATGTTTCTTTGTTCTGTAGGAATTTTAACTACCTCTGATACAAAGGTAGGGAAGATTTGCATTTTCCTTTACTCCTGTCTCTGTGGTTTCTTTGTTTAAACTGTGGGGAAGTGTGGTGCCCTTGGACACATAGGCTTATGGGGGATAGGATTAGCCTTTCCTCAGTGCATAGCAGGGCAAACAGAACTAAAGCTTGTTAAGTATTACAAATCTCTAACAATATTAAAATATTATCAAAGGCAGAATGGTTTTTATCATGTCTAAACATAGTTATTTATAAATTTGGGTTTAAATTGATAGAAATTGGAAAATATAGGTAGAGGAGGGAGTCACTGAGGCCAAGAGGAAGCGACACTTATATTCCAGTAAACTAAAGTCCAAAGTTATTGTTTTTAATTACATTATACTAGGCAAACATAGAAAATGATATAGCTCATTGGGAGTTTAAAATAAGTATTGACCTTAACAATTAGTAAAAAGATAAAAAGAAAATCACTTATACTTGCCAGAAACCATAATAAAATAAAGTCACAGAGAGACATTCATATTAAGAAAATTAAAATAGGAAAGCATAAAATGTAACTCGGTGTTTACAAGTATGAGCAATATACCTCTAAATAGATTTTATCTAAATTCCACCATTAAAAGTTAAAAAGCCTATACACACTTAGAGCAAAATTCAGTGATGTGCTGTATTCTGGACAATATAACTTTGAATGTCTCAGAATGTTTTATCAGAAATCGTTAGGCAAATGAATATCATATACCCACATAAGGAATGGGGACCATAGCTTAACATTAGAAAACATATATGAGAAGGGTAAAGCCATTTAAAAAATACCATATTATAGCAAAAGTACAGTAAAAAAATTTAAAACTAAAGCACAGGAGAAGTGAAAATCTGAAGCAAAAAGGGTTAGAATTATAACGTACTTGTAAACTAAGAAATTTACTTCTCCATCATCTGTTAGGTAAAGTGAACAGTAAATCAATAAAAGTATAGAAAATATAAACACAAATAATAAAGTAGATATTGCTATTTTAAATTGGATTTTATGTTCTCCAAAAGAAAGATACTCATATTTTCAGCTTTCATTCATATTGAATCAACCTCTCACCAAATTGAACAACACAATTTTAAAGTATGGTTGCCAGATAAAATACAGGGGGCCTACTTAAGTTTGAAATTCAGATAAACAACAAATAAGATTTTTGATATCTGTATATTTAGGATATAACTTATACTTTAAAAAAAACATATTCTTGATTTACTCAAATTATTTGTGCATTTTGTATTTTTATTTCCTAAATCTGGTGTCTTGGCATCAAGGAAATCTCACTTGCTAACTAAAAGCAGAATTTTACATCTAATGACAATGCCACAAAAAAAAAGGAGAAAGAATTAGCAACAGTCAAACCCAAATAATCAGACTAATTGAATCCTCTACCAATTGAAAATCTAAAATATTTTACTAAAAATCACTTAGCTAAAGAAAGGATGAAAAAGCACAAAAGAATATTTTTAAATGAGAATTTTGAAAATGCTTACAATGGTTTGGAAACTTTGCTACACAAAGTACCTTCCATGGAACAAGATCATCACATTGGATCTTGCATAAATGCAGAATCTTAGGCTCCACACCAGGCAAGTAAATCAGATTTTGAATTTAACAAGATTCCCAGATGTTTAATAAACATGAATGTTTAAGAAACACTGATATAAATAATTCAATGAGGTACTTAAAGGAAAAAATAAAATTGTATCTTAAAAGGTTTTGTCAGAAAACAATCGTTATTTTCAATTTATCTAAGTTTTGTTTTTTAAATAGCCATGTAAAAGTAAAGTAAAATTGGAAAAAGGAAATGATAGAATAAGGTAGAATGAATAAATATTTCTAATCATTAATGGTTAAAAAGATCTAAGAACTAGGTTTTTAACAATAAAAAAGTTAAAAATTCTGTTAAATAATAATCAGATAGCAAGTATATTTTTGAAGTGAAAGAGGATAAATAACTCATTTAAATAATTTTCTATAATATATAATATGCTTAACTATTTTATGTATGTTAATTGATAAATCATGAATGCCAAGAAATCTTAAAGTTCTTCAAAATATACAACTTAATAACAATGTTTTATATTTTATCTTAACATAACATGAAGATGAAATGCCTTGAACCCTAAAAAATTGTACTTGAAACAATTCAGCAAATATCTAGTCATAGACAAAATGGTGAATAATTGATCCAATAATTCCTGTGTTCTTCCCACTTTTATTGCTTTTCCTTGTCTTTACCTTCACTTCCCTATCCTTTCCTTTTTTACTCTTCTATATTTTTACCGTTTCCACTCTTTGTTTCCTTTCAGTAACTTATGAAGAAAAGGGTAATTATAAAAGCTCTATTCAAAGACTATGAAATTTTAAAAAGTTGATTTACAAGGAATTTAAGAAGACCATATGTGGCATGTTTTATTTTTGGCCTTATCATATTTTATTTAATTAGGTCTATAGGTGGCATCCTTCTATATAAAATGTACAGGATCACAGAGTGCACATATCTTAAGCTCATTCATACAATTTCTCTAAACTGTCCTTGAGAAATTTATATCTGCTCAATTCCAAACGTTCAACAAAATGCTCGAGTTTCTCAGGAAAAAGCTAGATACTTAATATTTTTCTTTTCTAGAAATAACTTCCTATTTTTAATATATTTTGATATGTTATATCCCACACTCAAATTGCTAAAGGAACAGCTTACTTTAGGTTTAATCTGAAAATAAAAAAGTTCTAGGCTAGTGTTTTTCAAGTGTTTAATAAGACTTGTGATTTATGGCAAAAAAAAAAATTATGTAAGTGGGAACATCATGTGAGTGTAGCAGACAAGCATCCACACTATACATTCCTCTCAGGAGAATAACTTCTAGAATGCGTAGAATCCTGGCATTAAGTGATGATGGGAGTAATTTGTCTTCAAAATTCTAGAGATTAAAGGGGGAAAGATGATGCTCTTAGATGCCAATTTTCTGTAAAGATGAATTTGTGCAAAAGTACTTTATGCTCCGGAAACACCTCAGCCTGGCATTAGCTGATTGCTCATGGTAACATTTTATTGTATAGCACCAAACAAATAATGGAAAATACTGGCTCTTTCCATAGGACATGGGAGCCTATCAATACTTAAAAATGGTGACATTTTTACAGAAGCTGTACCCAAAAATCGACCAACCTTCTGCTTTTCTATTTGAACACCTTTTTCTCTTCCTTCAAACAAAGACTGGGTTTGAAAGCCAGTGCTTAGATAAACAAGCTGTGGTATTCCAGGCCATGAAGCAGTGTCGAATAAATATAGAAAAGAACTAAGAGTCTTCCTTGCTCACTTTGCTCTCAGCTAATTTTCTGTTAAAACTTTTGGCCTTGCAGGTTGTCTGCTTCCCCCTTGATTTTCTATCTCACTTGATGACCATCTTACAGCCATCTGTAATCCATGTCTGAGTTTCTTCTCCCAAAGGGCAACCTATCAAGACACCCATGTATGGCATATTTTAATGAATAAATTTTTAATATTATCATTGTAATTTTTAACAGTTGAAATAAAGACCAAAATAAAAAACAAGGGGAAATCATGATCTCTCCTTGATGAGAGGAAGGGATGGCCTGTCAGAACACATTAAGGAAATGCAAACATAGTTATTTTGCCTTTCTCTTACTCCTTTTGATCACCACGCAAACCTTAACCTGAGCGTACTACAAAAGAATTAATCATCACATTGATATTATGTCCATTTTTCAAGAGACTGAAAATCACAGACGAGAAACCTATTTAGGTTTAATTCTCCCCAAAAACAAAATGGTGCAAACATGGTTCTGTTTAAGGTCTGGACGTGGTGGATCCCTTTACAGGTTGTCCTTTAAGTAGGTGCAAAAGATCACTTGCTTCCTTCCAAACACTGAAAGGAAGAAATGTAGCTCAGAGAGGAGACAAGTGGAAAAGGGAATCCCGGGAGAAAAAAAATAAAAAGAAACATTTGTTAGCAAATTGATCTCAGAGGGTACAGAAGCCTTCTCTGAAAATGGAGTTTGAACAAGAATTATTTATTATTCCTCTGCCATAACCATTCACATTTGCCACATCAAATAAGACATTATTTAAGTTCTACACAAAAACCACCAGTCCTGATTTTTCTAAGGCAGTATAAATGTAAATATATGAGGATTTTATGATCTTTTTACCTACTCTAGTCAATGCTAATATTTAAAGCCTCTTTCTCAATTTGCTCCCTCCAATCCCCCTCATATTCCCTTATTTTATATTCATGAATGAAAGAGAAAGAACATTCTGTTTACTAGAAATAGGTTACAAATTAAAATTGTTTCAAAACCCTAAGGCTATTTTTAGGGAAGACAACTGGATTTGCAATTTTGATTGAATTAATGGATCCCTTTATTCAAAGGAAACTGGAAATGCAAAGATCATGGACAAAATAAAGCACAGCTATGTTCCAATCCTATATCTAGCATTAACATCATCAGAGGAAATATTATTATATTAGTATATTAATAAATATATACTAATAAAAATAATAGTATATTAATATTTTAATTGCAGAGTTGTTATAAGTATTGGCAAGATGAGTATACAAAATGTATAGTGTCTAGATATCATATGCATGAGATACAAATTTTCTTTTAATAACAGTATAACTAATGATCTTAATAAATTTAATTTTAATTATTAAAAAGCAAAACGTTACTGAAACATTAAAATAACATAAATATTTTTCAACTAATTATTGTCTGGAAACCACTTTAAAAAACTTGGCATATTTGCTTCAGGTTTTAATCATTAGATATTTTGTAGTGAAAATAGTATGTGCTATTCTGCAGAATTAAAACAGTATAGAAGAACAGGAAATACAATAATTAAATAAAAATATTACCTACTCCAGGAGAGAAACTATCACTATTTACTCAATATAAACATTATTACAAATAGTTATAAGCTCCAGATGGGATGGCTAGAAAGAGAGCAGTCAAGTTTTAAACTCAGGTCTGCTAACATCTGAGCCTGGGGGTTCCTCGTAAAGAAAGTTCCTTCTTAATTTGTGATTTCTGAGGAAATTTAGTTGATATTTTCAAGTTGTGATTTTATTTGTATATCACACTATGGTAGAGTTACTGATAGCACTGATATCAATCATTTCATTTGGTTTATAGCCGATTATTCTCTATTCCTTACGTCACTTTTATTTTATGCCTTAATAAAAGATCTTTTATACATTTAAATTACTATTTCTTTTATATGTTTAGAATGTAAACACTTTCTGGAACAGCCCATTATAACCATTCAAATAAAAATGTTAATCCCAGGCCGAGGAAAATGTCTTAGTTTATACCTTATTCAGTGATATGGATAATGTCTTTTGAAAATTTTATATGATAGAGAAAGGACACATACATTTACCAAAATCCTGATTTTCAATAGATATTCCTTGCTGTCACACTTCTATGATATCTCTTCACCTGCTCTGAACATTTCTAGAGATTTTAGAATCTGACTTACTCAGTTTGGCAGAAGTGTCACAAAACATAAGTTATTGTCAAACTGGCCATGAATTTTCTGCAAGTGCCATATTCTGACACAACATAAGAGAAGAGATTGCTTTGATTAGGTTGCTTTGTAAACTCATCATAACTGAAAACATTTGACCAAAAGTAATGAATTATATCATTTTCTAAAAGCTGCTACAATAAGATATACTTGATCATCTTATTTATAACTTTAATATAATGTATGTTTTTGAAATGTAAAGGAATCTAAGAGAAAACCAATTAGCTCCTCTCACAGTACATTTAAAACATAGGCCCATGTGAACAAGTACCACAGCTAGTCAGAGGCAGAATTGGGATAAAGAGCATTCAATAAGAGCCCCCACCCTTCTCACTCACAACTGATCTCACTTCCTATTTTCTTTCCTTGTCATTTGACATGGGCAAAAACACACTCTCAATCAAAATTTATTTATTGACTGATCACAGACTGTGGTACATGCTATTTTCTCTTGCAGGCTAATTTTTTCATTCTATTTAAACCAACTATTCACTGATTTGTAATATTTCTTGACTAACAAAGTTCGTTGCATATATTGAATTACCATTGATAAAGGCAATCAACAAGTTATTCCAACCAGGAAAAGAATAAACTCTAATGCCAGTACTGGATTGTTTTTTGTTAGAGTTCCAATTTCTTTACATTGACATCCTAAAATAAACATTATATAATTGATCTATAGTGTCATACAAAATACTGAGGGAAACAATGAACAGATAAAGAGCAAAACAAAATACTGAGGAAAAAAGTTGCTAAAATATAGTCTATTTTAAGAGTCAAGTCTCATGCAGCTCAAAGTCAGCGTTAGGAAGAAAAATTCCATAATAAAATAGAATTCCTTTTTCATCAACATTGTCCAAAGTTATTTAAATAGAAATCCAGACAATTTTGCCAAATTACAGAGAAGCCTCTATTTAGCCCATTTCTTTAAGTGTAAAATTGGTGAATAAGGTGGGTTATCTAAGGCTTTATTGGTTATAAAATATAGAGTTATAAATGTTGATTTTCTAAACATAGTACAACATTAGAATCATATGGGGAATATTTTTTCTTTTTATTTATTTATTTGTTTGTTTGTTTGTTACTCTCCCCTCCCTCCCTCCAGCCCCAGCTGTCTGTTCTCTGTGTCTATTTGCTGCGTATTTTTCTTTTGTCCACTGCTTCTGTTGTTGTCAGCGGCAAGGGAATCTGTGTTTCTTTTTGTTGCGTCATCTTGTGGTGTCAGCTCTGTGTGTGTGCGGCACCATTCCTGGGCAGGCTGTACTTTCTTTCACACTGGGCGGCTCTCCTTATGGGGTGCACTCCTTATGCGTGGGGCTCCCCTATGCAGGGGACACCCCTGCGTGGCACGGCACTCCTTGCACGCATCAGCACTGCACATGGGCCAGCTCCACACGGGTCCCCGGGGTTTGAACCGCGGACCTCCCATGTGGTAGACGGATGCCCTAACCACTGGGCCAAGTCCGCTTCCCTATTTTTTTCTTTTTTGATAGATGTTGGCATTGTTAAAATTGTAACTACTTTTTATTTCTGGAAGGACAAGATTGTAGATGAGGATAGTTACCAATCTAAAGCTTATTTAAAAATCAAACTGAGACAAATTTTATAAATTAGAGACCCTGTAAAGTACTGGGAGAAAAAAAAAAAAACTAGTGTGGTTACTAGTCAGCAAAGGGAATACTGAATATTTAGAAATATAGCGATCCTCTATCTAACCCAGGAATACCTTAGGATAAAAAAATATGTGTGGACAGCAATTGGCTATTATTACTAATACTGTTAATAACTTGACTTCTCTTTCTTAAATTTTGTAATCTTAGTAATTTGTAACATTATAATGCTTATAAAAATGAGTTATGAATCAGTCAGTCCTTGTGTCATGTTGCAGTGAAAAAGTAACTTCATAATCTCAGTGGCTTAGAAAACAACAAAGTTTGTCTGTCACCTATAGAATATGCCACATTCTGAGGATTCACTCCAGAGCTTTTATCTACATTTCTCTTTTCTGAGCAAAATAAAGATGTTAAATCACAAATGTTGGAATTCTTTGAAATTTTAAGGACACAGGGTCTGATGCTTAGGTTAAGACTGTAGCAGAAATGAAATCAGTGACTTGAGAATATTCTAGTTTATTTGTGCCCCCCCCAAACAAAAAAATATACCTATATTTCCCTTTATATTTGTACTATGAATTCAGCCTATAGTCCACTAATTGGGTCATACAAAAAAAAAAAAAAAACATTTGTTGGATTAAATTTCACCCTATTTTTAGCATCACTTTGCATTAGAAAACTGATCTAGTAAAGTGCTAAAAATATTGATGCTAATATTGTCATTGAATTCTAGTCATGTTTTAAGCATAGTCTTATCAGTTTAACCAGTCTTAATGATCAAGTTGTTTAATCCTCATGTATTTTAAATCTCGGTTTGGAGACTAGTCAGTTCACTCAAAGCTGTTGCTTCACAGTCCAGATAAGCTCCTTTGTTTTAAAAGGCTCTAACATACCATTCAGATTTATACTGAGTGAAATACAACAAATATATGCTATATATAAAATCATTTCCTGACAGTGTGCCCAGAATATATTAGTATTTGATTTATTAAATCTTTCAATGAGTTGTAGAAATTTAGTTCACAAAAGATTATATTGGCCATTAGCACATCATGAGCCTTCAACTTACTCTGTCAAACAAAAAAGGAAAAACAAAAGACTTGAAATGATTGCAAGACGTATTTATAATAATGACTCTAGAAGAAGTGGTAGGGTTTGTGATATTGTAAATAGTCTAGTTGATGGCAATGACCCAATCTTGAATAAGTCAACAAGAATTTTTTAGCTCATTCTGTGTACCCAGCATATGTGTATATGTATGTCTAGATATAGTTGCATATATATATATATATATATATATATATAGTTGCATATATACACACACACACACACGTGAATATATACATAGAGAGAGAGCAAGAGAGAATATTCAAAGGAACTTGCTTTCTGGTTGGATAAGTAGGTTTCAACGTCTGCAACTGGAAATAACGGAAATGGCACAGGTCAAATATTAACATCCACAAGTGGCAAGGGAATTTAGAATTTGAGCACGTCATACTGGAAAAGAATAGAATACAATTAGTTCACAGAATGTCAAAATTTAAAATGTATCAGATTTGTATATAAGAATGGGAAGAGATCAGTAATGAGAAAAAGGAATAGCACATGGAATTATCTCTTAGCAAGTCATGTTAAACTATTCCATTTGAATTGAGAATTTTATCTTGGGGAAGTGATAAAATAATAACTCAAACTTTTGGATTTAGGAACATTTAAATTCAAGGATCACAAAGAAAAAAAGTTTTTCCATTGCTAGGATCACAAGTCTACAGTAGAACAACTTTAAGTCTACTCTAGTCCACCGCCAATTCCCCAATCCTGAGGATTCTGTGATGGTGATGCCCACTCTACCTCTAATTGAGATGGGGCTTAGGTCCCATTTCTTTGAGGTAAGGCCATGGCAGCAGAAGATTAAAGGAAGCACTGGGTCTCCTAAGCATGGGGCTCTATGCATCTGCACACACCACACGTCCATGCAGCTGGCTGTGTTCTGTTCTCCCCTAATCTGTCAGGAGATTGGGTTTCTAGAACATCTACAGTGAGAATCCTCATTTGCTTTACACTTATCAATCACAGTGTGTCCTGGAGTCCAAGAGAGTCTGAAGGGGCGTATACCTGGTGTGGGTCCTGACTGAGGTTTGCATAATTCATGCAAGTGAGAGTAAGAGGAAAACCTCTTCTATGTACAGTAAAGTAAATCATGAATAGAGACCTGAGAAGGGCATAGACCACACATTCATAATGATCGCTTTCCCTTTCCTAAAAAGCCAAGAATCCCCCTGTGAAGGTCTAGTAATGGGATAGGAAGAAGGTAGAAGCTACTTTCTCAATGCTTCTGAAAAAGAAAATATTTCTATTTTATGGGCGGCAAGTATGTAGCTATATGTAGAGAAGGATATCTTCTCTCTATTTACTAAACTTTTGTCTACTTAAATTGGACTTAGGAAGCCTCAGTCATTCAGTAGTGAAATTCCTTCTGGCCAGATGGGGAGTCACATTAGTACCAGGTATTGGACTTAGATAATTATATTTATTTGCTCTTCTCTCTTCTCCAAATTCTCAATCAATCGTATAAACATTGATAAATTGGAATCAAATTGGCAGTTATTTTGAATATTATTAAGAGTCATTACAGGATATATGAACTGGAGCCCAAAATCAGGTTTAACACTACTTTACCCCAAATTAATCTTTGGACTTGCACATGGGAATATTTGGTCCTTCCTAACAGGCTCTTCCAAACCAAATATATGGCAATCTTGGCTTGCATCAGACCCTGTGTCCCCAAAATTTCAAAAAATTCCAACATTTATGATTTTAACATTTTTATTCTGCTCAAAATAGAAATGTAGATAAAAGAATGATTGCCTTAATCTTCTTCCTTTCATTGGGACAAGCCAATGAACAATGAATGGAAGATGAACAATGAATGGAAGAGTAGATGCTTCTTTCCATTAAAAAGGCTGAAATTCCAATTTTATATGATGGTAGGAATATGAGGAGAATGACAAAATAAAGACTGATGCATACAGAATGCTGTATCACTTAGCTCTAGCAAATTGACCAGGGGTCTGAAACCTATGTAGAAAAGGGCCTTTCCTTTCTTTAGCTCTACCATTACAGCATAAAAGCAGTAGACATAGCAAAATATGTAAATAAATGAAACTTTATTAAGAAAACATGTGGCAGGCCATTTTGCTGATAACTGTACTAGAACTATTAAATGCCTCAATATAATTGACTTTTTCTTAGGATTTACAATACACCTACTGATAGATTTCCCTCCATTTAATCAGCTTAATATTTTTTCATGAAATACAAATGATCAAATTAGACAATGTCATGGATTTTGAAAAATTTTTAAAAAATATTTGATATAGGGTATTGTTTAAGAATTACAAAAAATGGGGAGGGGTAGAAAACACAACTGAAATCCAGATTTTCATTATGGCAGGCATTTGGCTTTAGAAACCCAAAGGAAAGTTGCTTTAGTTACACAAGAGTTGTTATAATGAATTAGTACATTAACACTAAGAGCAGTAAGTTCATGACTAAACTGCTTTTTCTCTTTCCATTTTCAAAGCTTGCTATTTGCAAAACTTGCTTAGGGCTTCATTTTTGAGGCTAATGAAAAAAGGACTTAACTTCATGACTTCCACTGACATTAATAGAATCCATTCATCTACCCATGCTCTGCTTAGAAATTTACATTTTAAGGCTTATTTTTACAACTGTAAGTATGTGTAAGGAGCTTGCCTTAGGGGAAATAAGAGCAGATATAAGGTGAATTTGCTAACTCTTTGATTATTATGAATATTAATCTCCATGAAAATTTGATTTATTAGTTTTGTATCCATAGCATACATTTCCAAGACACAGTTTTTCTTGTTCAGACTTTATCCTCAAGAATTGAGACAAAGAATGAGCTAAATTATTCGTTGGTGCTAACTCCACCCCTCATCTTCTGCAAGAGATATTACCTCTTCCATTTAATGAAATTGAACTGTAAAAATCTCAATGTAACTCTCATATTTTGGAAAAATAAATTCCTTTAATGTTTCAATAAAACATATGTGTTATTCAGGAGTATCCTGAAATATAATTATTCTAAATTCAGAAAGATATTTTCTTCATCAAGTTTCTGAATGATACATGAAATTGCCAGTCTTAGCACAGTTTCCAATTAAGTAGGTGTTGTAGGTAAAAAATACCTAAACCTCCAAAAATATCTGTACTTCTGAAAGAATACATGGAATATTGGATGATACTGTGTCCCCTTAAGGATAATAAGTTGGGGGGAAAATAGGCAGTGGTAGACTGCATTATTTTTATAATATTAACTTCTTTTCATTTAAAGGAATAATTCCCACCAATTTTTATGTCATTTTTACTACTTCCTGAGGAAGAAGGGTACCTCTCTACCTTACTGATAATGACCTTTGTCATGTGACTTCTTTTGGTCAATACCACATAAGTACATGTGACATATACTATATCTCAGTAGAAATATTAAGAGCCATTATGCTTCTACCAACTGTCTGGCAACTTTGTCTATGCTACAACTTTCCCATATCATAGCTGTTCCATTGGCAGAACAGCTCTGGAGCCAATGCTCAGAATGTAGCATATTCTATAGATGACAGACAAACTTTGTTGTTTTCTAAGCCACTGAGATTATGAAGTTCCTTTTCACTGCAGCAATGACACAACAAGGACTGACTGATTCGTAACTCATTTTTATAAGCATTATAATATTACAGGTCACTAAGATTACAAAATTTAAGAGCAAAAAGTCAAGTTATTAACAGTATTAGTAATAAGAGCCAGTTGCTGTCCACACATATTTTTTTTATCCTAGGGTATTCCTGGGTTAGATGGAGGATCACCATATTTCTAAATACTCAGTATTCCCTGTGCTGACTAGTAATCACACTATTTTTTTTTCCTAACAGTACTCTACAGGGTCTCTTTAATTTATAAAATTTGTCTCAGTTTGATTTTTAAATAGGTTCTAGATTGGTTAACTATTCTAATCTACAGTCTTGTCCTTCTAGATATAAAAAGTAGTTACAATTTTAACAATGTCAACATCTATCAAAAAAGAAAAAATATTTCCTGTGTGATTCTAATGTTGTAGTATGTTTAAAAAATCAACATTTATAACTCTGTATTTTATAACCAATAAAGCCTTAGATAACCCACCTTATTCACCTATTTTACACTTAAAGAAATAGGCTGAAGAGTTAAATGACTTGCTAGAGATTAAAGGTTAACTAGAGCCGTGTCTAGTGCATAGTATTCTACTGCAATGTCTAGATCCAAGTCTTCTAATCACCACTCAACTTACATGGGTGTACAATTCTTTATTGCCATAAGCAGTTTCTTAAATACTCTCTTTCCACCATTTTCCCATTCTGAATGAACCTCTAAATTATAAGTCGTATCACTTCTAGGTTCAAATCTCTCCAATGCATTCCTATCTTACTAAAGCTAAAATCGAATGTCTTTCTCATAGCCTCCAAAGCACTACATGTTCCAATTCACTTCCTATTTCTCTGAACTCATCTCCTTTACTCTCCCTCTAGATTACTTTGTTCTACCTATGTCAGTCTCCATTCCATTCTTTGAACATACAAAGCATGTTTCAACTTTAACTTATGGGCTTTTCACTTGATCTTTGTTGTGTCTGGGACAATAATTATTAACAAATTTGATTTTCAGAAGGAAGTTTCTTTTTTGCTCATGTTACATGCTTAAGATGGGTTGTTAAGGAGGGTAAGAGAGTGGCAACTAATATCTATGTTACTCAAAGATCCAGGAGTATTGGGATTCTATTTTGTAGCCATTCTCTGTGGAGCACATGATCTTCTGGAGAGCTGCAGCTAAGGAAGAAACAGTGCGGAGCACTTACACCTAGTCTTAAGAATCTCAGATGACAAGTGATATACATTTTTTCAGAGTCCATTGGCCAGAAATGAGTCACATGTTTCCTTCTCATCTGCAAGGAAGCCTGGAAAAGGTGGGGGAGCTCATAGTATGGAGTCTTTATCTTGGGCACAGTGCCACTGAGAACACTATTCCAATTGTCCTTGTACAGGCTTGGAGTATGGGTGTTCCACACTTGGAGAAGAAAGTGAAGGATACCTGGGGATGATGGTCACCTTCCACTCACAGGGAAATCAGCTTCTAAAGTGGAAGTGTCATTCAGAGAAGTGTGCAATTGTCCCCAACACCAACACCAGAGTCCTGGGCATTTCAAAAGCAGTGGAAGTTGTGGTGGGAGATGATTGGGAGAAATGTCTAGATTCATTGGAAATATAGGCTAAACATTAGGAAACTGGTTTGCCATAGTGGAACGGGGTTAGAGGCAGCAGGGAAAGGGCCTCCTGGTGTCAGAACAAATCTCAAACACTAACCTTGGGAACTATCCCTTCAAATGAAACTGAATTTGATTAGATTAGTACACAGAGCACATTAGGTCCCAGGACAATTAGTTGGCAATTAACAAAGCTTAAAAGCTTGGGTGTGGTCAGGGAAAGAAATAAAGACAGCCCTACCAAAACCACTATAATCCCAGGTGGACTGTGGGCAAACCCAAGGCTGTGTCTTCTGAGGAGCAAAATTAGAAGTTTCACATTGCAGGAGAGAAATAAACTTCACATAAATAATCCAGCTGGTCATAAAGTGTGGGATGGGTAGGGAGTGGAGCATATGGAAATCCCCTACATTATTTATGTATCATTTATGTAATTTAAGTATCTTTAAAAAATTAAAAAAATAAAGTAACAAAGGAAATACTGATAGCAATTTCTTGTTATTATCTCAAATGCCCAATTTCTGACAAACTATTATAAGACATGCAAAGAAACAGGAAAGCATGATTCATAAGAACATAAAAAACCAAACAACAGAAACTACCTGTGAGGACAAGCAGATGTTCGATTTAATAAAGACCTCAAAGTAGCCATTATAAACAGTTTACAAACTAAAGGAAGACTTGATTAATGAAGTAAGAGGGGTGTGATGTCAATGTTACATTAAATAAAGAATATCAATAAAGTAGTGGAAAGTATGAAAACTGGAAATTATGGAGTTGAAAAGTATAAAAACTGAAATAAAAAATTCACTAGACACGCTCAACAATATATTTGAACCAGCATAATAAAAGAATTAGCAAACTTGAAGATAAATCAAGAGATTGTGCAAAGGAAATGAAGGAAAAATAAAGAAGAAAAATGAACAGAGCCTCACAGAAAAATGGGACTCCATTAACCATACTAACATGCATAATGGGATTACAGGAATGAGAGGAAAGAAGAGACAAAAGGCTACCTGAGGAAATACCCCAGATATGCCTGAAAATACCCCAAATTTATTGAAAACAATTAACTCTATATACCCAGAAAACTCAATGAACTCCCAGTAGGATAAAGACAATGAGAGTTACAAACAGACATGTCATAGAAAAAATGATGAAAGCCAAAGGGAATGAAAAAATCTTGAAAAAAGCAAGACAAAATGGCAAGGAAACTAATAAGATTAATAGCTGACTCCTTATCAGCTTCTTAAAAAAGACACAAAATTATTATAATAAAGTACTGTTGGAATTATAATATTGTATGAGATGTGTATAATAATTCTACAAAAAGGAGGACAATAGAATAGAACTATAGGGATACTTGTACATCTCATTTGAATTCAGTTAGTATAACTCTCAAGATATTTCTGATGAGTTAAGATGTGTATGGTTAGTCTTGGATTGAGTACTAAGGGCAAACTAAAAAATATAGTGAAAAAAATCACTAAAAATATCAAAATGGTACATTATAAAATGTTCACTCAATACAAAAGAAAGCAAGAAATAAACTAAGTCACAGAGGAACAAAAAATACATGATATATAGCAAACAAAAAGTAAAATGGCAGACATAAATCCAACCTTATCAATACTATTATTAAATGTGGTTGGATAAAACAGACTGGTCAAAACAGGTTTTCAGACTGCATGGGGAAAAACTATATTCTGTTTACAGATTATATACTTTGGATACAAATATACAAATAGAAAGTAAAAGGATAGAAATGATATTTCATGCAAACAACAACCACAAGAAAGCCATATTGTATATGCTATTATCACAAAAATACACTTTAAAAGCAAACAAAAATGATACTAGAGATAATGAAAATCATTTTGTAGTGATGAATAGACAAATCTATCAGGATTGCATGATTATACAATGCTCTTAACATGATGCAAAATCTGAAAGAAATGAAAGGATAAATAGAACTTCAGCAATAATTATAAAAATTTCTATACTGGATAGAAAAGGCGGAAAATCATTTCAAGGAGATTTGAAACATACCATAACCCAACTATACCTAACAGACATCTATAGACCACCCTACCCTTAAACAGCAAAATACATATTTTTCCCAAAAGATGGAGAACATTCTCCAGGATAGACCATATGCTAAGCCATAAAATACACCTCAATAAATTTTATAGGATAGAAAAATACAATTTATAGTCTCCAACCAGAAATCCAAAACAAAGAAATTTGGAAAATTCACTTATATGTGGAAATTAAACAACACACTTCTAAATGGCCAATGGGTAAAAGATGAAAATACAAGGGAAATTAGAAGACAATTTTAGATGTATGAGGAGGAAGACACAATGTACTAAAATTTATGGTTTGCAGCTAAAGTAGTGCACAGAGGAAAATTTTTATCTGTACATGCCTAGTCTAAAAATTAAAAGGTTTAAACTCAGTAACCTAGGATTCCACCTTAAGGCACTGCAAAGGAAAAGAAAACTGAACCTAAAGTAGGCAGAAGAATGAAAATAAAAACTGTAGCACAAATTAATGAAAAAGAGACTAAAAAACAATAGGGAAAATAAATGAAAACAAAAGCTCACCCTTTGAGAAGATTAACAAAATTGACAAACCTTCAGCTACATTGAAGAAAAAAAGGGAGGAAGACTCAAAGTACTTGATTCAGAACTACAAAGGATAAGTATTACTGCCGAGTTATAGAAATTAAAAGGATTGCAAAGGAATACTATAAACAATCATGTATACATAAAGGAGACAACTTAGATGAAGTGGACAAATTAATAGAATGGCATCAATTACCATCACTGACTCAACAATATACAGATAATCTTCATAGACCTATAGCAAGTAGAGAGATTAAATTAACAACCAAAAAACTATCCACAAAGAAAAATCCCATGCCTAGATAACTTGCAAATTCTACTAAACATTTAAAGGAGAATTAGCAACAATTTGTCATAAACTCTTCCAAAAATTATAAGGGGAAGGGACATATAATAACTTATTCTAGGAAGCCAGTATCACCCTTACACCAAAACAAGAAAAGAAAATTAAATACCAAATTCCTTAGGAAAATGAACACAAAAACCCTTTACAAAATAATAGGAAACCAAATCCAATACTGTGCAAATGAATTATACACTAGCAGTGGCCTGTGCCAGGTCATCCTGGGCCCGCCCCTGCCTGGTGCCTGTATTGTGCACTGTTTCTTCTCAGGCTGCAGGTCTCGAGTTGGATTCTGGGTTATTAAGACACACTCCGGCCTCCCAGGCTGCACGCGTCGCCTCGCGGTCCCTCCCTCCTTCCCTGTAAGCCCCAGGCCCCGACGTGCCAAGCCATAGTCCCCACCGTGCGGTGTGCCCGATGCGAGACCCGGGTTTTCTCGGCAATGCCTGGGCCATCAGTGTCGCGGGCCCAGGTTACTTCAGAGACCTGAGCGGATCCCTGCGGATTCCTTGTCTCCTGGTGGGCTGACGAGGGGACCGCCTCTCTGCCGCCTCCTCTCCCCCTTCAAAAATAAAGACCGACTGCACTCGGAAAACAGCAGCAACAGAAACTATTAGAACTAATAACTATCAGCCTGATCACAGGATACAAGAAAAATACAAAAATAGTTATTTCTATATTATAGCAGTGAGCAAACTGAAGATGAAATTAAGAGAACAATTCCATTTACAATATCATAAAAAGAATAAAACACTTAGGAATAAATTTAACAAAGAAGTTCAAAACTTTAACTTGTAAATTACAAAATGTGAGGTAAATTAAAAAAGATGAAAATAAATGGAAAAACATCCCATGTTCTGGAACCACAAGACAATATTTTAAAGATGGCAATACTTCCCAAGTTCTGTACAGATTCAAAGCAATCCTATCAAAATCTTAGCTTACTCCTTTGTAAAAATTGGGGAGTTAATGCAGAAACTCAAATGGAAATGCAAGGAACCCAAAATAGCCAAACACTATTGGGAAAAAAAAAAAAAAAAGAAAGAACAAAGTAAGAGGACTTACACTTCCAGATTTCAAAGCTTCCTACAAAGTGATGGTAATCAAGATAGCATGGTAGTGGCATAAGGTTAAACATATAGCTTGATGCAATAGAATTGAGATTACAGAAAGGAAACCACATTTCTATGATCAACTTATTTTCAACAAGGGTGCCAAGAACATTCTTTGGGAAAAATAATAGCGTTTTCAACAAATGGTAGTGGGACAACTGGATATCTACATGCAAGAATGAAAGTTGGCCCCTACCTCATACCACATACAAAAACTAACTAAAAATGAATCAAGGACATAAATACAAGAGCTAAAATAGTAAAACTCTTAGAAGAAAACAGGGAAAAATCTCCAGGACCATGTATTAGGCAGTGGATTCTTAGATACGAAACCAAAAGCATAACCACCACCAACAAAAATAGATAAAGTAGACTTCATCAAAATTTAAAACTTTTATATCCCAAAGGACATTATTAAAGAAGACAAAAAGATACCCTACAGAATGCAAAAAAAAAAAAAAATGCTTGAAAATCATCTGAAAATGGACTTCTACCTGGAATAATCAATAATGAAAAGACAACCCAATTTTAAAAATGGACAAAGAACTTTAATATACATTTCTTCAAAGAACATATGCAAATGGCTAATATGCCCATGACCAGATACTAAAAATTATTAGTCATTAGGGAAATGCAAATAAAAACCTCAATGTAATACCACTTCACACCCACCAGAATGTTTACAATAAAAAATTCAGATAAAAATAAGTGTTGATGAAGATGTAGAGAAATCAGAAGCCTCATACACTACTGGTGAGAATGTAAAATGTTGCAGCCACTTTAGAAAATAATCTGGAAATTCCTAAAATGGTTAAGCATAGAGTAACCATATGACCCAGCAATTCCAGTCTTAGGAATCTACTCAAGAAAAATGAAAACATGTCCTGCAAAAGTTTGTACATGAATGTTCATGGTAGTATTATTTATAATAGCCTAAAAGTGGAAACAATCCAAATGTCTATCAACTGATGAATGAATAAAAAAGTGTTCTTTACCTCTAGAGTGGAATATTATTTGACCATAAAAGATACGAGGCACTAATACATCTACAAAATGGATGAACCTTGAAAACACAGGGTGAGTGAAAGCAGCCAGTAACAAAAGACCACGTATTACATGATTCCATTTTTATTAATGTCCAGAATAAAGCAAATCTGTAAAGATATAAATCAGATTAGTGGTAGCTTAGGTATTCGGGGCAGGGTGGGGAACTCAGATATAGGAGGTGATACCTAACCTGTGTAGGATTTGTCTTTGTGGCAAGGAAAGTGTTTTAAAATTGACTCTGATGAAGGACGCACAAATATGTGAATATACTAAAACACTGAATTAGTACACTTTTAAAGTTCATTTAATGGGTAAACTGTATGGTATGTAAAGTATAGCTCATTAAAATGGTATAATTTTTTTTTTAAAAGGAAAGGTAAAGTTCCATATGGACTAATCACAGTCTCTTTACTGTACATATCCATATAGCTCACTTTCTCAGTTCTTTAAATCTCTGCTAAAATGTTGCTTTTTCATAGAAGCCTTCTCAGACTACCTTACCTAAAACAGTGCAACAGTGCCCACTCAAACCCACCTTTCACTCTTTTATCTTCTTTTCCTGCTTCCTCCTACAAAGCACTTACTGCCAGTTGTCATAGTGTATACTTATTTGTTTATTGTCTCTCTCATTCCCTAGTATATAAGCCTCATGAGAGCAGGAACTTTGTTGTTTGTTTATGGCTATATCCCCAGCATTAGGAATAGCTGCCTGGCACATATTAGATACTTGACATTTTTTAATAAATTAAAATTGTATATAAGAGTGATAGATTGCATACAATAAAATACTAGAAATAATGCTAGTTACAACTGAGTTTTTCTTTATTTTACCACAGAGTACTACTGTAAATTTATTTTCTTTGTTTTTAACTGCATCATTTGATTGTATTTATCAATATCATCACTATATTTCTCTGAACATAATCAGCTGTAAGGAGTATTTTACTTGTGGGTTTTAAATTAAGATAATATTAAGATAAAAGGTATTAATGAAGAAGCAATACTATTGGGAGTTATCAGAATAAGAATATGTATTTAAAAAACAAATAAAATTACTTAATCTCAAGATAATAATGGCTATTATATCCATTGAATATTATTAACACTTTCCCCAAACATTATTTATTCTTTCATATTGTTTAATTTGAATGAACAGCATGCCAGTGTTCAGATCAGTTGACTGTTGGTTATGTCTCCTTGTTCACTTATGAATCACGTGGCTTCACTAGCTATAAAGTTGGCATGGGATAAAAAAATTGAAGTGAAAGAAATTTGAAGTGCAATAAATAAGTTTCATAATGCAACAAATTCATTTAACAAAAATAATTGGGAAGCAGATGTGACTCAGGCACTTGGGCTCCCACCTACCACTGGTTCTGATCCCAGTGCCTCCTAAAGAAGACAGAGAATTGGTATGAGGAGCAGGTGCAGCAAGCTAACACAAGAGACACAAGAAGGAAAAAAACATAATAAGAGACACAACAAAGCAAGAAACAGAGGTTCCTGGTGCCCCCTAAAGAAGACAGCAAGTTGACAGGCAGGCATGGAGAGCTGACACAGCAACATGATGCAACAGAAATGTGGGGAGGAAGAACACAATAAGAGTCATAACAAAGCAGGGAGCAGAGGTGGCTTAAGCAATTAGGCACCTCCTTCCCATATCAGAGATCCCATGTTGGGCTCCCAGTGCCTCCTGAATGAAAACAAGCAAGATGAACAACACAGCAAGGGCAAACAACAAGGGGGTAGGGAGAAATAAATAAAAATAAAATAAAGCTTTAAAAAAATAATAATGGACTTTCTGGGAAAATGTATGAGGTATTGAAAAAGAGGAAAGCGAGGATAACACCAAGATCTTTCATTAATTCTTTAAATGGAAGTACCATTTAAAAATGGTGTGTGTGAGAGACATAATGATTAAGAAGAAGTTTGCAGAACTAAAATTTTCATTGATATACATTAAATTTGAAATATGAGGTTTGAGTGCAGAGTGGCTTAGGCTAGGTCAAAGATTTCAGTTGATAATAGAAAAGACTCCTAGGGTAAAACTATGCAGAGTAGAAGAGGATCCCAAACAAGGACTTGAATAAATTTAGATGTTTAGTGGAGAAGGAAAAGCAATGAAAACTGGAAAGGGACAAACAGTGACAATTCAATGAAAAATTACAATAGTTTAGGAAGGAGAGAGATTTCCACTGTGCTAAATTTCTGACATAATCTAATTAGATGGAAGCTGTAAATGAGTATGGGCAGAGCCGCCTTCCAAATCTTCAATTCAAAAGTCCTTCCATTTGGTTGGAACAAGAGAAGATATATAAATAGTAGAAGAAAAACCATGAAAAAATAAATCTCAAATAATAAGAAGAAACCCTTAAAGCGTAACATATCCTTATTTACAGTGAAGTTGCTACTTTAATCTGACTATAGTCTGACAGTCAATAAATTAAAATAAATTGAGGAGTACTGCCATATTTCCCTGCAAGAATGATCTACTCAACTTGACTACACTATGCTTTAAATCTCATCATTAAAAAGTTATTCATTAGATTAAAGGCATTTTCCCTATTGCAGTATTAATGACTCAGGTGGTAAGGCACAATCATGTATTGTCTTTTATAGATATTTTTATGAGATATATTCAACATAAAAGCTTATTAGGAAATAGATTTTATGGCTAAAAGGAGAATGAGATCAAGATCCTTGACCTGAAGACAATATGAAGCCACCAAGGGCAAAGGAATGAGGAGCAGATAAGAAAAAAGAGGAGGGTGATAAGAAGGGCATTAGGAAGGTAAAGGCACACCTCATTTATTTCAATACCTTACTTAAGGCCTGAACTCTCAAGAAAAATCAACCCTCAGGGAGTGGATGTAGCTCAGTGGTTGAGTGTCTGTTCCCATATATGATATCCTGGGTTCAATCCCTAGTACCTCCTGAAAAAAAAAAAAGATCAACCCATTATGGAGAACTCACTAGGTGTCAGGTACTTTGTCAATGAATTTAGATATTTCTATAAACCCTTCCGATGCTGATGTCAGGCAAGATATGATTACCACAATAAAACTGATGGCAAAAATGAAAATTTATATAAATCCACTGAAGAGAAAACATCTAATAAATGTTAGAAAGGCTTACCAAAATTGAATTTGTCTAAGATTCCACAGAACTTAAGTATGAGATTACTGAGCTAAACATTTTCCTAATAATCACTGGGGAGAAAAGTCCTTTAAATAGCACTTTGGAAGTCTATTCAAGCCATAAAGCTATTAACGTGCTTTCTCTGCCCCCTGTCTCTTATTTTCTATTTGACTTAATTTAAGGTGAGTTTCAACACATTTCCACTCAAAATAACATAACAGCTATGCTTTAAAAATCATGTAATTAAATTTCTAGATTCTACAAGAGGGCAAACAGAAGGAGTGGAACTTAATGTGTGAATTACAGCTATTCACTTAAGTTCCACCCATGGCTGATTAAAAGTACACATTTTCCTTGAACACTTTAATTAAATGACTACATACAGATCCTTTTGAGATTAAGGATACTTTAAGTGACTTGGTGTGTGAAAGCTATGTAACAAGTTCATATACATTAGTCAGTCTGACTTCAGATGGCAAGAAACCATCATAAATGCATGGAGGTGATTTGACACATAGGCCACAGGAACTGTATAAAGGAAACTTTGAATAACTCTATTGTTCTAGCCTAAGACATACAACTCCATGATATTTTCTTGAGCAAAGGAAAGTCCCTTTAGAGACATGAGCTTTTATAAATCTATTAAAATATCTTGCAAGCGATTGCCTTCATTTTACAAGTAATGGCTCAGTATTCCTGGAGGCTTGTATTATATTTTTATCTGACTTCTGGTGACAAATAACTTATAATATTTTCAAATGCAAGGACCAAGCCTTTGATTTTTATTTTCCAGTTTAGAAGTGAACTTTATGACTTATTTCCTTCAAAGAACTTATTTCTTTGTCCAAATGGCTCCTGAATAATAACTGTGCATTATCGCACACGCAATCTGGATGGAGTATGATTACATCTCTGCAGGTTGGCCTCACTCATGACTATTGACTTTTGAACAAATGTCTCTGATTAGCATGGTTTTAGGTACACTAATCACAGACTACATGGCAGAGGTGAAAAGTAGAATAAGAATTTTCTCATAATGCACTTACAACATGTTATATTGTCTCTTATTGTTCTTCTCTCAAATTTTACAAGCTCATGAATGGCTTTCTTTTACCCAGGGGAAAACATAAGTCTACAAATTTTATGTTTGGTAATCCTGCTGAGAATCAGTTTGTCTCAGAATGTTCTACAAAGTATGACACATTTTAATGTTGATATGTTTCTTAAAAAGAAAAACTTCATCTTCCACCATTGTTTGTAATGCATAACTGAATTAAAATGATGTCTTTTACCACTTTCATGTACAGAGAAAAAATGTATCTACAACAAAACCACAGATAAAAAATGAATGGCTGATCTCTGTATTACAGCTTTGAAATGTATACTCTTTTCTTGAGAAAATCCCCAAGCACAAAGTTGCTCTCAACTAAAATACTTACCAGAATTGTAGCAGACAGAGGGGTGCTATGCATATATTTCTTTGACCCTGTAATTTTTAAAACATAAACTGTTGGAAATTCCTATGTTCTTTATCAAGATGATCACTGAAAATTATAGCTAATTCATTATCCTGCAACTCAAAGACTGCCTATGATCCCACGCAATGATAGTGCAAACTATGTCTAAAATGAACATCGGAATATATGTTATATTTCATTCTTACTAACTTTAATGACAATTTACATACTATGAAATCGCCCATTTAAAAGATCAATTAGAGGATTTTAAGAATATTCAGAGATTTGCAAAAAATTACAACCTACTATGCCAAAATGACACCCTGTACCTAGTAGCAGTCATTCCCCAAACCTACTCACCAATATCCTTAAGCCCTAGACAACCATCACTCTATTTTGTCTCTATAGATTTGCCTACACTGGACATTTCTTATTAATGGAATCATACTATATGAAATATTTTATTACTGGCTTCTATCATTTAGCATGATCTTTCAAGGTTCATCCATTTTATAGCATTTATCAACACTTCATTTCCTTTTATTGTCAATAATATTCTAGTATATGGGTATACCAATTTGTGTACTCATCCATCAGTTGATGGACTTTTGGGTTGTTTCCATTTTGTAGACTATTTTCCATAATGCTCCTATGAACATTCATGTACAAATAACCACATTTCAACCTCTCACTCTCCCTGCTCCATCACTCTTGTTTCTCCAGATCATTTCCCATATATTACTTGCAACAAGGACATAAATAGAATGATTAGGGAAGCACCTTTGAAAACCATGAAAGATCCAGGGAGAAGTTCTTGAGGTTGAGAAAGCAGCAAGTGCAAAAGCCCTGAGGCAGGAATGAAATTAGTGTGTTTCAAGAATGGAAAAGAAATTGATTGAAGCAGAGTTAATGATTGTTAATCAATAATTATTATACAAATAGTAAATTATAAACTTGTATATATGATTAATACATTAGTATAGTGAATAATTTCCATGATTACTCAGTTTTGGTATTAAAATCATAAAATTTCCACAATAGCAGATTTCCAAATAATTTTCTCCTATCACTAACTTAAGTGTGCCTTTAAGACATCCTGGAGCAAAAGCTACCATGGTTGTGAGAAATTAACACTCTAATTATGTGTCTGTAATGGCACCTATGATCCTAACACCATTTTTTACTACACCCTTTTAATTCATATTTCCTAAACTCACTGGAATGAGGATCTTCATTTTCTCCCAGTGAACACTTATTTCCAGTCTGTGCTTCATGTCCCTATTTATTTTTTTTTCTTTTTTAATAAAAACATATATTGCTCAATTAAGTGTACTGTATATATATAAATTTTTTTGAAATCATACAATATGTTACAAAATATATTTGGTTCATAGTAATGCAATTATATAGTACTTGACCTTTTGTGTCTGGCTTGCTTCACTTAACATATGTCCTTCACATCCATCCATGTTGTCATAAGCTTTATGACTTCATTTCTTTTTACAGCTTATAATATTCCATCATGTGAATATACCACAGTTTGTTTATCCATTCGTCGGTAGATGGACACCTGGGTTTTAGCAATCATGACTATGCCACTATGAACTGTTGAGACCAGCTCAACAAAGGAACGATTCGAACAGGAGGCGCTGCAGAACTGAAGAAACACACAAGAAAAAAGAAAAGATGGGAACAGGGAACTCAGAGTCTCAAGGATGAAGAGCTTAGACCCAAGCTTCCACATCATATTTATTGAATATCTCAGGGATGGGAGAATAGTTACTTTTGTATTCTTTAGGTAACGTTTTGCCAGAGCTATCACATCCCATGCCCTGCAAGACTCAAATGTTTCTTTCTGCAAACAGTTGCAGGTTGTTCAGGACAGTGTTCCGTCTTGAAACAACTTGATGTTCTAAGGTCCATATCCTTATTTGCGTCATGAAACATTTAAACCTCTAGACATTTCTCCACAATGAACATCAGTGTGCAGATATCTGTTTGTGTCATTGCTCTCAGCTCTTCTGGGTATATACCCAGTAGTAGTACTGCAGTGTCACGAAGCAAGTCTATATTCAACTTCATTAGGAACTGGTAAACAGTCTTCCACAGTGACTGTGCCATTCTGCATTCCCACCAAAAGTGAGTAAGGGTTCCTATCTCTCCACATTCTCTCCAACACTTGTAATTCTCTTTTTCATTTATTTATTTATTGAAAAATATCACCTATACATAAATGTATATAAATATTAAGTGTGTAATAATAGTTGTGAACTTATCAAACAAACATATATAATATCATACAAGACTCTCATACCTCACCCTAACATCAATACCTTGCATTGTTGTTAAACAATTTTAACTAATGATTAAAGAACATCAACAAAATATTACCACTAACCAAGGTATTTTCCCCCATTATTATCTTTATATCATTTATATATGAACATGCATAAACAATAAGTGTATAGTAAAAGTTGTGAATTTACAAAGCAAACTTGCATATCATCATACAGGAGTCCCATACATCAACCCTCCACCAACACCTTGCATTGTTGTGAGATGTTTGTTACAAATTATGAAAGAATATTGCATTGAATCTGTATATAAATTTGAGTAGAATTAACATCTTAATGATATTTAATCTTCCAATCTGAGCATGGAATATTCTTCCACTTATTTAGCCTTTTTAAAAAAATCTCTTTTAACATTGAATTTCAGTTTTCTGAATACAAATGCTTTACATCATTGGTTAAGTTTATTCCTGAATATTTGTGTTTAAACTCTCATTTTATTTTCAGCACTCTTTTGACACGTTTAATTATTTTATTGATTTAATCTTCATTTTTAGACTTTTCCAGGCCTTTCTCGCCTGTCTTTTCTTTTCGGGCTCTAGCACACCCTGTAGTATTTCCTGAAAATCTGGCCTCTTGGTTAGAAATATTCTCAGTTTCTGTTTATCTGTGAATATTCTAAACTCACCCTCATTTTTTAAGGATAATCTTGCAGGATATAACATTCTTGGCTGGAAGTTTTTCTCTTGTAGTATCTTTATACCATCTACATATGAACATACATAAACAATAAGTGTTATGCATTGCTTTTCTCTTTCTGCTCTCAGAATTCTCTTTGTCTTTGGCATTTGACATTCTGATATATGTCCCAGAGTTGGTCTATTTGGATTTTTTCTGATGGGAGTACATTGTGCTTCTTGGACATGGATATCTATGTCCTTCAATAGGGGTGGGAAATTTTCTACCATTATTTCTTCAAATATTCCTTCCTCCCCTTTTCCCTTCTCTTCTCCTGGGATTCCCATGACACATATGTTTGCATGTCTCTTGCTGTCATTTATTTCTGTGAGAACTTGTTCAATTTTTTTTCCATTCTTTTCTTCATTTGTTCTTTTGTATGTTCACTTTCAGAGGCCACTTCTTCGAATTCACCAATCCTTGCTCCTGCCTCCTCAAATCTGCTAGTATATGATTCAAATGTAGTTTCAGTTTCATTTATTGAGGCTTTCATTCCCATAAGATCTGCTAATTTTTTGTATATGCTTTCAAATTTTATTTTGTGCTCATCCTATGATATCCTTAATCTCTTTAGCCATCTCGTTGAATTTATTAAGGAGATTTGTTTGAACATCTCTGATTAGTTGTCTCAACTCCTGTATTTCATGTGGAGACTTATCTTGTTCCTTTAATTGGGCCATATCTTCCTGTTTCTTGGTGTGGTTTGTAATTTTTTTGCGTGTCTCAGAATCTGACTTACTAGAGTAATTATTCTGGGTGCAGTTTTTCTCTTTAGTTTAGGGCTTCCTGCCCTTTCTACCTTGTTGGTTGTACAGTAGGAGCCAAGGATGTAGTTGGTGCTATAAGCTAAAGAGACTTAAGCTGCCCTCATTGCTCCAGGGACCCATGAAACTTCTCCCAACTTTCTCCTTTGCCAGAAGTAGGGGCAGAGTCACAGCTGTATGGATTAAGCTGAGTCATACAGGCCTAGACTGTAGTTGCCCAGAAAGACTGATGATGCTTTATTCCCCTTCCTCCCCTGCTTGGGGCTGGGATGGGGCTGTAGGTGTGGGCAGCTATCTATACAGTGTGGGTCCAAGATAATCGCAGTTGCCCTGGTAGGCTTATAATTATTCAGCCTGTGCCAGCCAAAGTTGTCTTCAGTTACCTGGATAGACTGGTACAGGGCCTGCCAGCTTCCTGCCTGCAAGAGGTGGGGTTAAAGCCTAGGCTAGGGCTGCAGGCCAGTCTGGGTGAAAGTAACTGGTCCCTACTGTAACTGTGATTTTCGGTCAGCCTGGCTTCCACTCATGTTGGGGGCAGAGTCAAAATGTTGGCTACCTGCCTCTTTCCGACTTGGACAGGTTCAAACTTTAATTGTTTCTAGGGTTATTCTTTAGCCAGCCGAATTAACTAATCAGTAGCTGAAATTGGTGGCCAGCCGTCTCTTCCACCCTTGTTTTTGAGATATAGAGCTTCCAATTCCAGCCACAGAATAGCTCCTGGGGCATCTTGTTCTGGCAACGCATGATGACATCAGCTGCTGCTGCTTGGCTGGCAATTTCCCAGAGAGGCTGGCTCAGGTCCTCCCAGCTTTCTCCCTGCTGGAGGTGGCACTAGGGCTTAGGCTAGAGCTGCAATCTGATCTGGACGGAAAGAAGCTGGTCCCTACCACCACTGTGATTTTCAGTCCACCCTGCTTCCCCTCATGCCAGGCATGGAGTCAAGATGGCAGCTGCTGGCCTCTTTCTGACTTGGACAGTTTTAAACTTTAGCTGTCCTTAGGATTATACTTTAACCACCAAATTTACTCATCAGTAGCTGAAGTTGGTGCCCAACTGTCTCTTCCTTCGCCGTTTTGGGGAAGTGGAGCTTCCAATTCCAGTTACAGAACAGCTCCCGAGGTAGCTTGTGCCCCCAGTGGAGGATGAGCACCGACCTCCGTGGCATGGAGTGCTCTACTTATGAATTTTCTCTGCAGATGGATACGGTCCTCCTTCCACTCCTTCAGGGATGTTGTAGGATGCAATTCTGATCTCCAGGAGCCCCCAAACAGGAGATAGCTCTGGGTGTTTACTAACTGCCCTGTAGCAGGAACTGACTCTAGGAGCTCCTTACTCCATTGCTATTTTGTTGCTTCTCCTCATTTCCTTTTCTTCAAATTGATATGCCCCAAATCCTAATTTAACTGCCATCATCATTTAGAGTTTCAAAGTATTTGTAAAAACGTGAATGTGCTATACAAGTGATGATAGTGGAAATAATAAACCAGCTTAAGTTAGCATCATTTCAGAAATTATTTGAACTCTGGAGCAAAATTTTAGGGAAATGGGAAACAGAATAGATATATTCGATGGTACTGGTAGGAGTAGGAGACAGAGTAATCTAGAGTTTAGGGTGGGGAAAAGCAGGTCACAAAGGAAATTAGGGAATATCCTAAGGACACAAGGTGCCTAGTGAGGAATGACATGGCTGTTTTATGGAAACTATGGCTCTGAATTACAGGATGGTGAAACTAGAATAGGGATAAGTCACTGCCTTAATAAAGTGGCTCCCATGCCACATCATCTGGAGTGATTACATAGTTTGTCAAAATTGCAGAATGAAGTCATGGATCAGACTATGGCCCTTTATATCTCTTCTACCTCATAAGATTGTGCAATTCTAGTTCCTTTCTTCTTGGGTGTATTCTATTCCTGAAAATCTCGCAGTAGGAGCATTTGAGATTGAAGGAATTAGTATTTATGGAAAAAGAGGGAATCAGGTTAGCAGTGACTTCAACAAGGCCCTTATAAATTTAACTGTACATGAAAATGTAAAAGGAAGAATATCATACTAAAAGAATTCCAATGAAAACAAGCATTTTACTTTAGTAATATATGTGCAATATGATACACTTCTCATTCTTTACTTAAAAGAAGGGTTCCAAGACCTCCCTTATATTTCAACAAAAAGCATGTAAATTCATTTTTGTTGAATATATAAACTAAGAGACATTTTTTCAGACTGTTCATGAATGTGTTCAAAGCTGAATGATTTTATGACTATGAGATGCTTATCTATGCAGTTCAAATCCCTGATGGCTCCACACATGCATCATCAAAACAGGTGTTTGCGATACCTCACCTAACAGATTTATGAACAATCTAGATTTACTTTTCTCTTGTTTTCTTTATTTATTCTAAGATGCATGGAAAAAACCTCCTCATCCTCCATTTTTCCATATTCGACCATCAGTTCTCCCTCTTTCTTTCCTTTTTCCCATTAGGTATAAGAAGTACAGTTATAAAAGTGACACAATGACAAAGAGGCAGAAGAACAAATTGATTATAAATATGATTATTTGTATTATATTATTCATATTAGACTTTTGTAACCATGTGATATTTGGACTAATATTTATGATGTATTTTCCCACTTAGAAAAAAATATGGCAACTACTCCTACCTTATGAAATAATTGTGAAGACAAAATAAGTTAATGCATATGAAATACTTATTATGGTGTCTGGTATATATTACAACTCAAAAAGTAGAAGATAAAAAGGGGAAAAAAAGAGCATATGTAGGAAGGAAACTTAAGAAAGACTTTCTATGCATTCATCAATTTCGCAAAGGTTGAAAAATGCACCTAAATTCAACTGAATAGTTTTGCTGTAAATTCTATATGCAAGAAACTTATCTGAAATCATTGAGAGTATAACTTTTTATGCCCACCATGATGTTTCATCTTTAATTATAACTTGAAAGTCCCACAGTCATTCTGAGCAGGGCCAGCACCTTATTATTTTTTGGAAGTGTTGTGTAGCTATTTCTTTTACTTCTCATTATTTGCAGTGAACTCTCACCTTTACTACTGACAAAGAAAAATTTAGAAGGAAAAATATTACCTGGAAGTTCCTGTCTATTGATGTGCATCTTATTATCAAAATTTGAAACTGCTCTTTCCAGGAAAACTATAGCTGAATATTATGTATGCCAATAAAAGTCAATCGGTAATTGTAATGCATATGGTATGGTTATTTCTATACTACGTCTCTGCCCAGTAGAAATGATCAATCAACCAGAGTTCATGGCCATTTACCAGTCATTCATACTGACTGGCTAATTGTATTTGAGTAGATAATTTACATATAAGATGGCCAAAGTATCTGTATTTTTAATCAGATTTGAAGTATATGACTACAATAAAATCCTATAGGCTAAGAAGAAGGAAGAACCATAATTGTTTGGAAAATGGCATTAATGATCACCACATTCCCTTTAAATTGCAAGTCAGGCATAGTCAAATTACCAACAGAGACTGGGAAACTTTATGACTACCAATATGAAAAATTTTGTTCTTCTTACTCTTCTTATAAGGTCACTACTATGATAGCACAAAACATACTATCTTTAAATGGTTCATATCATATTTTTAATTAAAATTTGAATTCAACCAATTTTGAATAGTTGTATGAAAATGTCATTTAGTTCTATTTTTATATAGGGAAATATTCCAAATATACCTTCCCATGACATTTTATTTTCAAAAAAAGGAAGGATCTTATAGACATTAAAAAGGAATGAAAATATTTCTCCTATGCTAAAAGCTTAAAAATTGATACATTTCTTGTGCATAAACATATTTTAAACCAAAGTTATCTGGCAACTTCTTAAAATATCTGTATGCTTTCTTAGATTGTCACTCTAATATCCAAGGACATTAAAGGAAGTACGGTTGACCCAAATTTGTTTATATTTTATAACAGTAACATTTGGCATCCCATCACTTTTAAGAACCTTCATCCTTAAAGTAGACTACTTTCTCTCATTTAAAAGTGTTTGTTTCACAGTCCCCATAAGAAGATTTCTAAAATAGATGACAACATGATCATGCCTGAAAATGTTTTTACTGCTTCTCCCTAGTATATCAATAATTGTTCTGGTATTTTTCTGGAAGTATAAAGAGGGAGCTTAACATTGCCCATGATACTGGCCACTTCCTGTTGTTGTTGTTTTAATATTTTTTTATTTTTAAAGAAGCTTTATATTACATAAGTGTTACATAAAATACCCAGGGAATTCCCATTTCCCCCCCCACACCCCATACTTTCCCACATTAAGAACATCTTTCATTAGTGTGTATAGCAGTTTGATATGGTTATGAATTACAAAAATAGATATAGGATTATGTTTGTAATCTGATTTGTACCTGAGCCTGATTGAGCTATGATTAGGGCTTTAATTGGGCCATGTCATTAGGGCATTTCCTTATTACTTCTCTTTATGTATCAATAGTGGTCATGGTCATAGGTGGCTTCATTTAAAGGCAGTTTTCTATATAGTTATATATTTTAAATATGTTTACATTGTTAGTTCAAGACTCAGAAAAGTTGTGCAGAAGGGCAGTGAAAACCAGAAATGACCAATATGTTTATAGTAAGGGTGATTAAAAGGGAAAACAACTCAATCAAAAAATGATATATAATATATATATATGGAAAAAATGAGATGTTCATTTATAATCTTACAGTAGATATTTGTCTTAGTTTTCCAGGCTATGACAAATGTCACACAATATATTGGCTTAAAAAATGGCAATTTATTGGCTCACAGTTTTGAGGCCAGGAGTCCAAAGTGAGGCATCAGCAAGATCATGTTTTCCTTTCAAAGTCAGTAACCTTCTGGTGCTTGGGTTCCTAGGCTTGCATCTCTGCCTCGCCACCTGGTGATGCCCTCTCCTTTCTCTTTCTGATTCCATGGACACCATGTTTCTGGCTCCTCCCCATGACTCCCTCTGAGTATGTCAAAACATTTATTTATAAAGGACTCTAGTAATTCAGTTTAAGATTAAGGATATGTCTAAATTAAGGTAGATAATCCAATCCAATTAAATAAGAAATTATAAATTCTTCATTCATATTGATTGAATAATTGCTTAATTTATGATTTCTTTCTTTCCAAAGAGCATTTTGGTGACTTGTATAGTGCTGTAATAATATCTGAATAAATAAACAAAAATATAATTCAACTCTCAAAAAAAAAATATAAAAGCAAGAGAACAGAATTAAAACTAGCAATATGGAAATCTCCTAGTCAAGAACACCTGCAATGGTCTAGGTAAAGAAATAAAAAAAGAAAAAGAAACTATAGTATTTGTCTGAAGTGACAGAAAGTAAAAACAAAATAAAACAAAACTTAAAGGTAAGGTATACCAATAACAAACAAGCACAAATCTAGAGAGGTAAACAAGCACCAAAGCTGAAATCTACCCATTGCTAGTGGTCCTGAACCTAATTTTTAATGCCACACCCCTCTGAAGGAGGAGCATCAAGTTTGACTCTAGCAGAGTGGATGGTTGGAACAGAGGCTCTGCCACCCAGGGTCCTTGAAAGGGCACATACTTGATAGGTGAGGAGTGTTATGGCTTATTTATTTAGGGAGACAATGGGGATGTTTGTTTTCCTTGGCCTTGGCTCAGTGGTTGGAGAAAAAGAACAATTTTAGAGAGTATTAAGTATGATCTTGATCTTACAAGAAGTTGAGTCTAGAATTCATACTATCTCTTAAAATTAAAACACAAAATTAATTATTGAGTTGACATTATCTCCAGATAAGTAGTGCCCCCAGGCTCTTGGCAAAAGCAAGGCAAAGCCTTGGAAAAAGGGCAATCCAGCACACATCTCAATCTGTTCTCTTAGAGATATGAGCTTAAAAATACATGACAAAATCAATTGATCAAGAGCAAAACAAAGCAGAAACAAACTACAAAATAAGGCTTTCAGAGATTAACTAATAGTGGAATTAAAAAGATGTGGAATCTAAAAAAAGTATGATTTAAAATGAAAGAGATTATCAGTAATATTATTAAAGTGCAAGAGACTCCAAAAATTGTCTGGAAATTTTGAAAAGGAAATATGTAGAACTTTTAGAAATCAAAAATTCAATAACTGACATTAAAAATGGATCAAAATGGACCAAGATGCCTTAGATTCATGCCAGGTTGGCTGGGGACTACACTAGAGGGTCCAGGCTGGTGAAGCAGCCACCGGTATTTCCCACTATTGCAGAAGGAAATGAAGCATGAAAGAGGACTTTTCAAAGTAATGCTTCTATAATTTAAGCTGCCTTTTGTCATTTTCTTTTATTTTTTAGATATTAATTTTAGTTACTTTGAAACATAATTTAGTTCCAAATGCTTAACAGACACCCATTGTAATTGTTGTAATTGTAAAATTAGCATTATTTGTATCTGACCAGCTATACAAAACTCACCAATTTTTCTCTTAAAGACAGATCATAGAAATCCCAAAGAACAAAGTAGAATCTACTAAGTAAAGGCCATGTTTACTAATCTAGCACCATAATTCCAGTCTCAAAATCTCTCAAGCAGCTGGAATAAGGATGGGAAGAGTTGAGGATATTGAAAAATAAGGGTAGTTCTTAACTCGTGGACTCATTTTTACTGTACAGCAACTCCGGGTCTAGCAAAGATGAAAACTGCTGAGGTTAGAGATTAAAACAAAGGTTTTTGGTTCAGAGGGTAAAGGAGGTGCTCAAGGGTAGAAGATTCAGTGTACCCAGAAGGCAGCTGGAGTAGGCCTCAGGAACTAGGGTATTTCTTCTTGGTATGTAAGTCCCTTTTGATATCTTCAGGTCTTTTAGCCAGGTTTGGTAAGTCATAGTTCTGAGTCAGATACATTCCAATCATGTTGCCTAAAGTAAACCCAAGCAGGAGCTGGAGCATGATGCCGGTGGGGATGACAAGGAAAGCAGGAATGGAGACTGGAACTCAGGGTAGGTCAGAGCCTGCCACCCTGTTATTTTATTTTCTCAAGTTAAAATAACGTTAAAGAAATAAGTTAAAAAAAGAGCACCTCAATAGAGGCAAAAAAAAAAAAAAAATTCCAGTTACATCCATTCATTATAAAAAGTCATATCATGTGAGAAATAGATCATTAAGTAGATAAAAATGAATTACAAAAAATTAAAATAAACAGAAAAATTAATTGAAATCAATGTTCTGAAATATTAGAGAATGCCATATAAAATCAGGAAAAAAGACAATTTTTATTATTACCTCAAACTTGAAGGGGAGGATTTAGCCAGATGAATAAGATGGGAGGATGAATAAATTTGTCATTCAGAAGACCATATGTTGGTTTCAAAAACCCTATAAATGGACTGTTAAAATTAGTAATTACTTAGGAAAC
Organism: Dasypus novemcinctus; assembly: GCF_030445035.2. Taxonomy (NCBI): domain Eukaryota; kingdom Metazoa; phylum Chordata; class Mammalia; order Cingulata; family Dasypodidae; genus Dasypus; species Dasypus novemcinctus. The sequence goes on along the minus strand of NC_080678.1, from coordinate 74,357,213 downwards.
TTCCCAACTATAAGACCAATATACAAATTGAATTTGGCAACAATCTTTGAGAAAATGTCATTGAAAGAAAAAAATTTTTCAATAGCAATGGTTTTAAATTCTAACAGATATGTGCAATAAATATTTATATAAAAGATATACCTTTTATTGAAAGACCTTAAAAATGGCTTAACTAAAATAACAGACATACTGTGCTTGTAGATAAGATTTCAAGATAAAAATGTATCATTTTTGTTCCCAAATTAATCTAAAGAGTTAATATAATCTCAATCTAAATCATCATAAAATTTCATTTTAGAAGCTTGACAAGCTAATTTGAAAACTTATATGAAAGCATAAAGGGCAAAGATAGCCAAGAAACTCTTGTAGAATAATAAGGAGATGAATGAATTGCTTCACCCAATATCATATTTGTTATAATGCTGTTATAATTAATACAGTGTAAAACTGAAACAGGAGTACAGAAAGTATAGAAACATATCAGTGGAACCGAGTAAAGAGTTAAGAAACAAAGCACACCTATGTGAACATTCCATATATTTCAAGGCAATTTTGCCAATCAATAGATAAAACACTACTAAATATGCTCAGTTATTTGATTATACATACATCAATAAAATGTGATTACTACCTCCCACCATGCACAGCATTGACTCAAGGTAGATCAAAGAAATACACTTGAAAATCAAAACAATAAAACTTGTAGTAAAAAATATAAAGGCTTTTTTTCTTGGAGAGCATTTTAAACAAGAAAAAATACCAACCAAAAAGGAATAGGGTTAAAATTAACAAAATGGATAAACCACAGTTGTTTTCATCAACATACAATATAAATATCTCAAGAAGTAGAACACTGAACAACAACAACAAAAAAGTAAAATAATGCTATTCCTATAGAGTTTAGAAGTGGAAAAATCCAATCTATACTTTTTTTTTTCTCCCCACCCCTCCACCCCTGTCTATATGTTTTTTATATTTTTAAGATAGCATGTTAGAAAATCATAAAGAAAAGCAAGAGAATGTATGGAATAGAAGAAAGCAAATGGTATCTGTTCTGTAATCCTATCCAGGATATTCCATAGCACTTAGTCATTGTGTTTCATTAGATTCCTCCTGGCTGTGACAGTTTCTTAACCTGTCTCTGTGTTTGAAGTTCTTGACAGTTTTGAGGAGTATTTCCCAGGTATTTTGTAGAATCTCTCACTTGAGATTTGTTTGATGGTTTATCATGATTAGATTGGGATTATATGTTTTGGGAAGGAAGATCCCAGAGGCAAGGCACCATTTTCATCATATCATATCAAGGGCACTTACTATGACTTATCACTGCTGATGCTAGCCTTCATCACCTGGCTTAAGCAGTGTACTATATACACTATAGACCTGATATATATCCATGATACATTATTTTTAAAGTGAGGAGAGTGAAAAAATATGTTAATTGATCCTAGTTTCCTAGAGAAGAAAATCTATGTATATATGTCTGTATATCTATCTATCTATCTATCTATCTATCTATCTATCTATCTATCTATCTATCTGTCTGTCTGTCTATCTATCCATCTGTCAATCATCACTACATGCTTATTTTTACCACCCTAGTGTACCTTTACATACCTCTTTGGAACCTTGGGAAAATAAATTAGAGTTTAGTACTATCCCCTTTTATTCTACCTATGAAACATCAGTAACTTAGAAGAATAACAAATATTCATGCTTGAGACTTACTGGGAAGAGCAATAATTTTAGGTTTATAGAATTGATTTCATGTTTGTAAATTCAGTCTCAGATATCCAGTGTTAGGTTTAATTTTCCCTGCTGTGCCCTACGTACAGGAGCAGTAACACTAGCCTTCTCAATAATTCTTCTGTAACATTCAGATTATTGAGTGAAGATCTGGGTTATCTTTTTTAACAGTTGCATTTCACCTTTTTTTCTAGCAAAGTTCTCTTGGAAAGCCAAAGAAGGTGGTAAATTCACAGGTAGGAGGATTTGACTCCGCCCACTTCACCCTCTCCCTACTCCTCACATATGGCTGATCCAAGGTGGCAGTCACAGTTATTCCTCTATTTATTGGCAAAAATTTCCATGGGAGAGAAGTTAACCTCACTCTTCTTTACCAGATTTATAGATCTTGACATTTATATTGCCTAAGCCTTTATTTACCAGTATATGGTCTCTTTTGATACCAGGCCTTTGCTTCAAGAAATTAAGTTTTTAAATTGCAATTGTGCTAGATGACAATCAGTAAAGTGATAGATTTTCCAAAAAAAGAAACTAAAGGACAATCTTTTCAACCATCTTAATGATAATGCCTTAAAATGCTTTTAAAAAACAAGATTACCACCCTTTTCCTGTTTCCTTTTTTCATGGTAACTCTGATTCTAAGCTGTGCCAAAATAAAACAGATAAATGTAACTGTCTTAACTCTACAAACTGCACCTGGTGTTTATGTACTGTTCAAAAGTACCAGATTTAATTCAGTAAAAATGAAAAATCATAAAAAGCTCCAGAGGTTTAAACCTGTTTCTATAGCTAACCTGCTCAACTCTTGCTGCCTTCATTTTTGTTACCCACATCCCACCCAGCCTTTTATCTCCTGATATGATTTGTACTGTAGCCATGCATTTGAATTAGTAGTTTGTGTTGGACTGCAGTGGACAGGATGAGAAAAATGAATGACACCAGGTAAGAAAGGAAAGTACAGAGAGGTCATAGCAAGGCATCATTTTTTAAAAATCACATATTATTTCCTCATATGTTACCATTCCAGTCCAATTTATCCTGAACTTTGGCAACTTCCGCTGTGCTGTTTGAAAGTTCCACGCAAACCTATCCTTGCCGGATATTTGGTCTTTTATTATACATAAACACTCCTTTCAGTTTTTCACATATATCTAAATCTGCCTTGCCCTGGTAACATTATTTATCTTTGGGATCAACTCTGAAGTAATATACTCTTTCTACCGTATTTTCTGGTGACAGGGCTAAGAGAATAGCTTGTTCTCTTCTCCACGCCTACTTTCTAGTCTAAACTCAAGCTTCAAACATTCACTAACAACTTTCTTTTTTTGGAAGGCAACGTCAATCCTCATCTTCATCTCTGATTTTGAACTCTGGTTCTGTCAAACCTTCTCAACTGATTTTAAGAAGTTCTTCATAAAATCTATATCCTTTTATTGATTATTTTCAGTTTAATGTATTCATCAAAGAATCAGAGAACACCTAGCTTTATAGCACTGCAGTCTCAATTAGTATGCTCATTCCTCTGTCATTCCTTTTGAATTTTCCTGAGCTCTTAGCATATTTCCAAATTTAACTCTCTTCTTCCTTTCACAGAGAGATTTTAAAAATAATATTCACAAATACGCCAACATTTACAAAGCCCAGAGAAAAGCCCAGAGAAAATGTATCAAGACTGGGTACAGGAAAAGGTAAAGGATTTGAAGCAATTGCCTGAAGGACTGCCCTAGGAACTGTCATCTTAGCACTGTGCTGTGCTGCTCCAGTACCCTCCGTTCACCCCAAAATGGAAAACTACTTTCTAAAGATATGATAGATTTGCACAGAAATATCCAGGGATCTATGGTGAGGGTTGTTCCCATTCACTCAATATCAAAAGACACTCTTGATCACTTTGTTCCTCTTTAAATATTTTATCTCATTTTCTTGAAATTTTTCCTCCTTCAGGAGTCTCCCTAGCTAGCCCTAAGTTATCTCCTAACCTACTACAGACCCTTTACTGTATAGTGCTTCCTTTTCATCTTTACTTACATAAACATATCAAACTTACCATGTTGAAAAGAGACTTGTTAATTTTCTCTTTTAGATCTTTTCAATTCTCCCTTGACCACTATATCACCCCAAATCTTTTACTTCATTTGTCTTCCCATTTTATAATTAGCAATATCATGCCCACAGTTGTTCTAGCTAAAATACTAAGAACGAACCTTGATTTATCCCTTTTCCTAATTCTTACTACATTAAATCCACCAGCAAATCCCTTTCATTTTATATCAATATATATCCACATTTGTCCACTCCATCTCTATTTTCATCATCCTTGTTCAAGCTGCCATCATCTCTTCTCTAAAATATATATTTGATATTCTCTAATTGGTCTCCCAGGTTCTATACTTACAATCTACACTACAACATCAAGAAAAAAGTTTTAAAAATCAAAATTAGATATCACTCCCCTGTTTACAATAAAACAATTCAAACTACTTCATTATTGTAAGAAAATAACCCATGTAAAACACTTACCATAGTATTTTGCAGATTGTTAGCCATAAATAAATGTTAGTTCTCTCTTCTCCCTCTCTTTTCCATGCATTTTTATCTTTGTAAATGTCAATTGTTCTGTTAAAATGTACTCAAATGCCATTAGGTTTTTTGTTTGTGTAGCTTTACCTGAATCACTTGCTGATATTGCCCAAAGAAAGTTGATACCTCCTTTTTGGTGCCGCAAGTACTGTATGCATGTACTTCTATGAAGGACCTAGAGACAAAGATTAGCAATTTAAAACAAGACTTTTAAACATAAATTATAACACACATATTCCTTAAGGGCAAACGCATATCTGACTTTTTTTTTTTTTGCATCTTCAATATCTGACATATAGTAGATATTCAATAAAATTTCGTTAAAGGAATGAAATTTTTTATATACTTAGTTGTATATAAAATCATTTTCTTAACTAGATATCAATAACTACCATAGGAGAAAAGACAGTAAAGCCAGTGAGAGGGGAGTGGACATAGCTCAAGTGGTTAAGTGCCTACTTCCCATGTATGAGGTCCCAGGTTTGATCACTGGTACCTCCTAAAAACAAAAAAACCAACAAACAAAAAACCAACGCTCACTAGGGAGCAGATATAGCTCAGTGGTTGAGCATCTGCTTCCCAGTACTAGGTGATAGGTTCATGTATGAGGTCCTGGGTTCAATCCTCAGTACCTCCTAAAAAAAAAAAAAAAACCAGAAAAACAAAACAGAGAAAAGAGAGAAAAGCGTGGAGAGGCATCACTATTTTGTCAGTGCATGACATACATTTAACTTTTTTTTCTTCATTAGAGAAGTTGGGGGTTTACAGAACAATTGTACATAAAATATAAAAGTTCCATATACTACACTATTATTAACACCTTGCTTTGTTATGGAATACCTGTTACCGTTGATAAAAGTACATTTTTATAATTGTGCTATTAGCTATTGTCTTTGGTTTAACTTAAGGTTCATTGTTTGTTTAATGTAGTTCTATGGATTTTTAAAGAATCTTTATTCTATTATGATATATACAATCTAATATTTCCCTTTAAAATCATATTCAGATATATATATTTCAGTGTTGTTAATTATATTCACACCGTTTTACTGCCATCACCACCATCCATTACCAAAACATTTCCGTCATTCCAAATAGGAACTCTGTATATTATACTTTTTTGTGTCTGTGTAGTGCAGTTATATACAGTTACTTTGAATTTTGGTGAGTGAATTCTCTTTTTGTTCTTAGTATTCTGTATTTTAATCAAACCCAAAACTCAAAATTTTTTAAAAAGTTATATGTCCTAGAATATACTTTAATAAATAGGCAGCATTATCCAATAAACTTCCCCATTTGATAATAACATTAATGCATAATCAAACACTTGAAAGATTATGATCCAATCTTTAATTGATATTCAGGTGTTAATGTCACTAAACCAGTTTTATCCAATTAGCATGTAACTTACTCGAGAATGAAATTTCTGGAGAAGGGATTGTTAAAAGAAATAAAACAAAATAGAGATACCATGGCTAAAAGATTTAAAATGCAGCTGGGAGGTCATTCTAGAGGTTTCTGTTTTGCAGGTATCAGCCGGATACCACAAACTGCCAAAGTATACAAGTTTCAAGCAACAACGTTCCTCAAAACCCTACGGACACACAGACACTATAAACAAACCACAAATAAAGAACTCAGTCAACTATCTAAACTAAAGAGCAATTAGAATACCCCAAATATCCACAAATAACTTGTCTACTTATCTTTTCCTTTAAAACCCTTGCCTGGAAATGTCAAGACAGAACATAATTTGGGCTGCTACCTGAATCTGTGCACTCTGAATTACAATTCCAAGATCTCGAATGCTTTTGTTGCTTTGTAGCTTATTTGTCCATTGACAAGATAACATAACTGAAATGAATATCATAATTTAAGAAATCTCTTTTTTCTTTCTGGGTTCCACAAATATTTTGATTTATTTTATATTACCTTAGGATTTCCATCAGGAGGAATATTTAATTATATGTAATTGAATTATTAGGCTTAGTCAATGAAATATATTTTTTCTTAAGAATGACAGAAAGATTAAAGTTCCAAGAATGCACTTCAAATAATCAGTTGATAAGCTTAATTGCTCAAAAATAAGTGAGGTTTAATCCTTGGAAAATTTAAATATGAACTTATTATTTCTCAAAACTCATATTTCTACAGGTATATATTATGTATCATATAATATAATATAGTTTTTATTTCACTTAATATTCTATGGCCATTCTTCCATGTCTATAACTAATGCCTACATAATGTACCATTATTAAGCTATCTCACATTATAGGACATTTCTTTTTTATATTAAGATATACAAATAACAAAAGATTAAAAATAGTGCCATGTTGATCTTTGAATATACATCTTTGATCAAAAAAATTTTTTTGACATACCGGGACTGGAGATTGAACCCAGTACCTCATATGTGGGAGGCCAGTGCTCAACAGCTGAGCCACATCAGCTCCCCTGAGTTGACTCCCTAATCTGTTTGCTTGTTGTTTTTGCTCATTGTCTGCTAGTTTGCTTTTACTCATTATCTGCTCATTGTTGTTACTTGTTGTCTTCTCACTGTTGTTGCTCATTGTCTGTTTTCTTTAGGATGCACCAGAACCAAACCTGGAACCTCCCATGTGAGAGGTGGGTGCTCAACTACTTGAACCACATCTGCTCCCTGATCAAATTTTTAATTATTAAAAAAAAATTAATCATTGATTCCAAATTTTTCTACAGTGGAGTACAAGAGCCTTCCATTTTTAGTATGTGCATCAAAATTTCTTATAATAATTTAATTTTTATTTTATTAATAGGTAGAGAATATTAATTGGTCACTTGTATATAATTTTTAAATTTCTCATCAATTTACACTGTATATTTAGTTTAGGATGGTAATCTGGATTTTATGTATTACATTAAAATATTAATATTTTGCTATATATATTATATGTAGATAGAAATAATATTTTTTCATACTTTTTGCTTGTATTCTTACTTAATTCTGAGTAAAAAAAGGTTTAAATATATGTGGTCATATAGATCAAGTTTTTCTTTTATACTCTACATCTGGAATTCTACTAAGGTCTTCCCAAACCCCCAAATATAACCATCTTTTCTAAAACTATCTTTAATTCTTTTATGCTTTTATTTTTTACATTTTCTCTACAAACGATGAAATTTTGGGTAGTATATGAATATAAATTTTAAAACTGTATGATGCAATTTTATATTAAAAGCATATATATAGGGAAGCAGCTGGGGCTCAATCAGCTGGGCTCCTGACTATCATATGGGAGGCCCTGGGTTCGTGTCCCAGGGCTTCTTGTGAAGGCAGGCTCGCCCACACGCTGTGGAGTGCCACCTGGCCCGCAAGCTCTGGGGAGAGCTGACTCAGCACGATGACGCAAGAACAAAAAAAAAGGGAGACAAGTGAAAAGAAGCCACGGAAGAGCACGCAGCAAATGAATACAGAGAGCAGAAAACAAGCTAGCCTCAAGAGGGCGGGAATAAAAATAAACAAATACAGACACACAGAAGAATGCACAGCGAATGGACACAGATAGCAGACAAGAAGCAAGCCACAAGGGGCAGGGGGAATGAAAAAAAATATATATATATATATATTCCTCACTGATATCCAACTTCTATCATATTTGTATTAGTCAGCCAAAAGGGTGCTGATGCAAAGTACCAGAAATCTGTTGGCTTTTATAAAGGGTATTTGGGGTAAACACTTACAGTTATAAGCCCTAAAGAGTCCAACTAAAGGTTACTTGCCTCCAACCTCTGTTACCACGTGTTGAAGCAAGATGGTAGGTGACATCTGCAATGGTTCAAATTTCTTCTTTCTTCTTAAGACTCCTTAGGCCCAGCTTCTTATGGTCTCAGCTCTAGGCTGTAGGGCTAGTTTCTTTCTGGGCCTGCTCAGCTACTCAGAGCTCTGGTCTCTTCAGCTGCAAACTATCAGGTAGAAGGGCTCATCTCTCTTCTTGGGGCCTCTGCCATGTATATGGAGTTGTTTTTCTTCCTATGTGTTCTTCTCCTGTGTATCCACTTCTGTGGCTCTCTTTGATTGAGTGTCATTCACATAGCCCATGAATAGGGCAGGGACTCAAACTGAGGTACACTCTACTGACATTGTCAAATCAAAGTCTTAATCTTAACATAGTTTAATCAAAGACATCCCAGCCTAATCTAATATGGTATCATGCCCAGAGGATCAGACCAGTTTACAAACATAATCTCTCTTCTTGGAATTCATAAATAACCTCAAACTCTGACAATATTCCAATCCTAAAATAAATTTTTGGTTTGCAATTCCTTTCCTTCGTTTTTGTTGGCATAGTCTAGGATTTTGACAAGGATTTTATTTTTAAATTTTTACTTTTTATATTATTCATTTTATTTAATAATTAACATATATATTCTAAGTACACTTGCAAAATTTATTTAGTTTTCTTTTATATTTAAATAGACTTAATGCTGTCACACCTTCTGCATTTGACTTCCTTGTATTGAAACTCTTCATTTTGATATCTCTCATTCCACATTGAAGTATTTCAGAAAATATTTTGATGAAATGTTTTATGAACCTATTTTTTTTTTCATTTTGATGTCTCTCATTTCACATTGAAGTATTTCAGAAAATATTTTAATGGAATATTTTATGAACCTATTTTTTTTTCTTTGCTTCATATGTGCTTTGTTTCTTTAAATATGTGGCAATATGTATTTTGATGTGCTTGTTTGCTTCAGATGTGCAAGATTTTTGCTGGCTATTATGACTTTTGTTACAATCTTTGTCTCCTTGATTATTTATTTAGTTATCTTTGAATCTTCAAACATTCACATTCCTCAAGCTAAAGAAAACTGTACTAAAGTTGCCCCCTTTTCCTTCTATTCCCTTGATCAGGAACACCAATTGTATCTATGCTGGCTCTCCAATATCATATTTTCAGATACTTTCATTTGTTTGTTGACATGTTTTTTGCTTCCTTTGTGTTGCAGAATATTTTCATAGCCCTATATATGGTTTTATTCTATTTGTTCTTATACCCTTGCATAATAAAAGTTTATTTTAGGTTTTCTATTTTCCTAAGAAAGTAGGTAAGTGGATTCTTAATGAGTCTATTCATGTTATTTTTGTATATGGTTTAGAGAACTATTCTGTTTATTGATTCAGACACATGGTAATCTCCTGACAGAAGGGAGGAGGCTAAGCTAAGATGAAAATCTTATATCCTAGTTATTAAATAGTGTGCTTGGCAGAGCTCTTTACAAAAGCCTACATAAGTGCTGAGAAGTGAATGAAATTAAATATTTTCTTAGTGTGAAAGATACTGGATTTTTACCTATGCCTTTTAGGAGACATACTACTTATCTGCAGCAATTATTCTTAAACTGGAAGTGGTCTAACTCTAGGAAGGAGAATTCGTCTCATATTACAATAGTCTTAAGTTTTACTGTAGTTATTTTACTAATAAGAATGAATTTTTTTTTAAGAGTGTGATATGATTGCTTTTGGGACATATTTTACTAATTGCCAATGTGATTAAAAATACAATCTTAATAATGAATACTGTGCTAGTTACTAAAACAATGACAGCTTTCCAAATCATAGTTATCAGCTTGATTATAGTTCCCATCTCTCTTCCATCCATTAACTTATAACTATTCTTATAAAAAAATTCTAACACAATGGAAATGTTCGTCAAGAAATTGAGAAGAGTTTATTAGGGAATCAAGAGGAATTCATTAGAATCTAGTGTTAAGCAATTAACAAATTCTAAAACGATCTGGCTGGGGATAGGACAAACAATTATTAAGATATGTTTTCCGAGATACAACTGTCAAATCACATGTGAATATAAAGATGCCTCCTGGTAATGTATATATTGTCACACAGAGGCTAAGTCATGTATTCAGCGATACAAAGCTACTAAGTAAGAAAGCCAAGATTCAAATACAGCAATCAGGCTCCACTCTGCTCTATTGTGTCTAAATCTGTAAGAAAATTTAACAAAAGAAATTGCGAAGATAAAAATAGATATGTGATAATTTAATGTCCCAACCAGTCATTCATTGACCTGAACTATGTGTGCACATTTTAAATAACTGGCTAAGATCTGATTTACTATCAGACATGAGGTAAAAAACAAACCAAACCAAACATATTGCTGGAAAAATACAGACACCCCCTTTGATCTGAAAATATGTAATATATAAGGGACCTTCAATTATACCACCATGAAATTATGAGTCTAAAGAAAGGACTCATTTCAGAATAAGTATAGGAACTTTTCATAATCTTTGTTTCTTTAAGAGTTATTCTGATCAAGCAACAACAAACCACTTAAATTCTACGGCGCTCTTCATTTAGATATAACCAGTCTTGAGTGGCTACACAAATTAGTTGATAGAGAGAACTGTCAGTAGGTCACAGACTGTCTCTTGTATATCAAAGTAAAGTGTGACTTCAACACTACATACTCCCACAAGCCAGCAACAGAGCAAACCTGAACGAGCAGATCTTTCATTTACATATGGCACAGTTAAGTAAAAAGACTGTTGTGTCCGGTTAGTTTTGTGACTGAGGATTTAGCTCTGTCACTTCATGGAGTCGTGTATGGCTTTACATTATTTCCTTTCTGTAAAAGTAGGAACAATAATATCTTTCCTATGAGATAATGTACATATGTGGAAAAGCAATGAAAAATATTTAATAAGCATTACCCCAAATCCCCATAGCATTGTAATGATTTTGTTATTTTACTTAACAATAACAATTTTCAATATAATAGGATAGTAATTTGCTTTTAAAAATAAAAAACACTGCAAATAAATATGTTACCTAAGAACTTCAGACTAAATATAAAGATAATTTAAGGGGAGCAGATGTGGCTCAAGTGGTTGAGCATCTGCTTCCCACAAGGGAGGTCCTGGGTTCAATCCCAAGTGTCTCCAAAAAACAATAAAACAACAAGCAAACAAATGAAAAATCCAGCTTAGGAGAGTTGATCTGGTTTAGTGGTTGAGCACCAGCTTCCCACATATAAAGTCCCAGTTCAATCCCCAGCCCCGCTACCTTAAAAAAAAAAAAAGAATAAAAGATAATTTAGGGAAAAATGAAGAGACTTGAACTTCACTAGATATATATTCATATCCTGACACTACAATGAACTAATTGTACCACCTTTATAAAAGTACTTAATCTCTCTGTGCCTCACCTCCTTATTGATAATATATATAAGATTTTCTCTTTATTATATTTGTGAGGATTTAAAACAACACAAGCAGTTTAGGAAAATGCCTGGTTCCTACTAAACTCCAAATAAATGATAGATATTAAATTATTCTTATCTATCAAGGACTATTAAAAATAAAATAATCACTCTGAAGTTTTATGTACTAAACTTGCAATTCTTTTTTTTATCTCTCTCCCCTTCTTCCCCCCTCCCCCACCCCAGTTGTCTGTTCTGTGTTTCCATTTGCTGTGTGTTCTTCTTTTTGTCCGCTTCTGTTGTTATCAGCGGCAGGGGAATCTGTGTCTCTTTTTGTTGCGTCATCTTGCTGCATCAGCTCTCCGTGTGTGCGGCCCCATTCCTGGGCAGGCTGCACTTCTTTTGTGCTGGGCAGCTCTCCTTACAGGGTGCACTCCTTGCGCATGGGGCTCCCCTACACGGGGGACACCCCTGCGTGGCACAGCACTCCTTGTGCGCATCAGCACTGCGCATGGGCCAGCTCCACACAGGTAAAGGAGGCCCGGGGTTTTAACTGTGGACCTCCCATATGGTAGACGGATGCCCTATCCACTAGGCCAAGTCCGCTTTCCTTGCAATTCTTTAAATTACTATTTTTCTGCACATTTTTATTATTTCACTTGTTGATTTGCTTTTATCAAATTTTCTGTATTTCTTAAAATTATGATTTCTGTAATAAGTATGCTTGTTATATACATTTTTTAATATGCTGATTTCTATTCATTTGGAAACTACTGATTCTAAATATCACCTGGTTTTTTCAAAGTTTGGCAGTATGTCAATCAACAGCAGATGGGGCAAGATCCCTTCCTGTTTGCTGGATTTGCATTTATAAGAAAATGTAAGATTGTGGCTTGACAAAAGCTTCAACATTCCCAAAACCTCTGTCAGGTGGTGGCTGCCAGCTTCTTGAGAGAGATCAAACAACTTTCCTCTGGCAGTTAAAGAATCAAGGCCTAAACCCCTTCCTTAAATAGATTCAGTAGTATCAGAATAAGCACAATGAATGAGAGGGAATCCTCACCAAGTTCGTTGTCCAGGAGAGGAAAATAGGGCTGTCCAAGGAGGAATTCACTAATTATGAGTGAGAGGAGGAGTTAGGACTCAAAACCTGGATGTAATCCCAGCACCCAGATCATCGTGGGAGGAGTGGAGGGCTGGGGTGGGTCTCAAGTGAAACATGGTTTAGAACAGAACCTTTTCCTGGGCCGACTCCCTTAGTTCTGTGGTCGTGTTTGAGAGTGATGGCTCTCTAGGTGACGTAAATTAATGGGCAGAAGCACTGGAAAGGTAGGCCCTCAGGTGTGCTTGATGACACTGTGAGCAAGACATGGCCCTGGCAGGAGAGAACCTCTCTCTTTCCCACATCCCACCAAAGAAAGGTTCTCTCTCCACACCCCAGAGATAGAGCCTCTCAAAAGTTGCATCCTCTCAGTGGACATCAGACAACAATTTTTTGTCTTAGCTGTACTTGTGGTGATGGTAGAGGTGTTCCAATTCTCCCTCTGAGAGGTGCTTGAAATATGGACTACTGTGCAAATAAGAGTACTGATTCTGTGCAGGTTGTTAGTGATTTGGATTTGGTATTAGATACATCATGAGGGTATCACATAAAGCAACAGCTAATCTCTAGTTGGTTGATGTAATGAAAAGACTGATTAATTTAAAAACAGCTTCCAATACTGTTTGTGATTTCTCCAGTCTTTAAATGAAGTCCATGATTTCCAGTGCCAAAAAGGAGGCTGAATTGAATTATCAGGACAGAAATATATGCCCAAGTATTATGAATAGTTGGGATCTCTATTGATTGAAGAATAATCCTGGGAGAAAAGAAGGATAATTTCATAGTGATCAGATGAGGACTCAGATCAGAGCAATTGATCTGATTTTCATTTATGGAATTTTCATTTATGGAATAATGAAAAATTTTCATTATTTCATAAATTTTCATTTATGGAATAATGAAAAAAATAGATTTTCATTTATGGAAATGAAAAATAATAATATCTCACAAATACTGAATTCTATCATTATCATGTAATAATTTTTAATCTTCTTTTTACTCTCATTTTACAGATGAGACTAGCAAAACACAAAGAGATTAACCAGCTTGCCAAAGTCTCATATTTCAGAAGCACCAGGAAGTCTGGCTTCCAAACCTGGGTTTTTAACCCCTCTATAAATGATACTTATTCTGATCTTATTTGTAACCCAAATATTATGAATTTAATGTACAAATTACTCTATATATTCACCTAATACATTGACTTTGAAATATAGGAACTCAATCTAAATATATAAATGAAAAAATGAATGACTACTGGTAAAGAGCAAGTTACTAAATGCTGGCAGGCTGAGGAGACGTTGGGTATATCATATCCTGGAGGGTTCTGTGGTGGTGATGAAATGTGCTAGAGTCAAGTTTCCTTCTACTTGAGGATAGAGGGAAGGTAAATGCCCTACTCACAGTGGCACTCCTACACCATCAAACACAGAGGGCTTGGGGTTAAACAGACTGTGCTTTGTTGTCACAGTCAATCAATAACTGGAAATGGAAAATCTGATGGGTTTTACTTGAATCCTAGGGTAAGTTGAAAAATTTCCCTCTAATAGCCACCTAAATATACCCTCTAACCATGCCATTATATGTTCTGAGTTTCAGTTTTTACTTATGTCTTTTTTTTTTAATTTTTTTATTCATTTTTTAAAATATTACATTCAAAATATATGAGGTCCCATTCAACTCCACCGCCCCCACCCCACCACTCCCCTCACAGCAACACTCTCTCCCATCATCATAACACATCCTTTGCATTTGGTAAGTATATCTCTGGGAATCGCTGCACCTCATGGTCAATGGTCCACATCATAGCCCATACTCTCCCATGTACCATCCAGTGGGCCCTGGGAGGATCTACAATGCCCGGTAATTGTCCCTGAAGCACTACCCAGGACAACTCCAAGTCCCAAAAACGCCTCCGCATCTCATCTCTTCCTCCCATTCCCCGCACCCAGCAGCCACCATGGCCATTTTTCCCATACCAATGCCACATTTTCTCTGTGGACCTTGGATTGGTTGTGTCCATTGCACATCTATGTCAAGAGGAGGCTTAGATTCCACATGGATACTGGATGCAATCCTCCTGCTTTCAGTTGTAGGCACTCTAGGCTCCATGGCGTGGTGGTTGACATTCTTCAACTCCATGTTAGCTGAGTGGGGTAAGTCCAATAAATCAGAGTGTAGGAGTTGAAATCTATTGAAGCTGAGGGCCTGGCTATCATATTGTCAGTCCAGAGATTCAAATCCCCTAGATATATCTTAAACCCCAGTACCAACTACAATTCCAGTAAAGTAGCATGAAAGTCTTGTGAAAAGAGATCCCATCTGTGTCCAGCTCCATCACGCAGAAACACCAGCTCCAAAGAAGGGCCAACTGACATGGCAGTGAACCCCATCTGCCATGACATTAGAACCTGTGGGTCTCTTTAGCCCTCAAGAGAACCAATACCTGGGGTTGTATCTACTTTATCTGTCTCTGAGACTCTGCTCAGGTGTGCATAAGGGCAATCCTTCTGACAACCTCCAAACTCTTTTTTAGAGACTCGTAGCCATGTAAACTCATTTCTTCTTTCCATTTCTCCCTTACATTAGGTCAAACAGCATTTTAAACTCCTGTTATTATATGTAGACAGGGATATTCTGCTGGTCCACGTTGAACCTTTAATTCAAGGTCATTTTCTAGTTGCATCATCAGCTGGTACTTGGTAGTGATTCCCTGGGTGCCAGGGAGGCTCATCCGAGGGTGTCATGTTCCATATGGGGTGAATGCATTGCATATACATGCTGAGTTTGGCTTTGAGACTGGCCACATTTGAGTAATATGAAGGCTGTCAGGAGGAAACTCCTAGGCAAAGTGCTGCTCTACGCCTTGTTCTTGTTTCAGGCGTATAGGCTCACAAGCATAGTCATTAGTATCAGGGGCTCACTGTTGGAACCTCATTCCTTCCTGGTCCTTACCGTTGCACCTGGGGGACTGCTGCTGCTCCTCTAGGGACCACGACAGAGCACCCCCAGCCAGGAACCCAGTAGCCCCCCAGCTGTTGTTTTTAATTGTTGCTATTATGAGTATATCCAAACATTACCATGCACCTTGGACATATGCCCTGTATAACTCCCTGTCAACCATATATCACCTGTCAATAATATCCTATACCAGTATTCCTCCACTGCCATTGTTGAACCACTCTGTGATCCAAAACTTCCTGAAAAGTGAAGTCCAATATAATGTCAGGATCCCTTACTAGTAAAATGGAATATAGCGATGGGTTTAAAGGTTAGATATAGAATACGTATTGATTTGGAAAAATTCTACATCCTATCTTTTTCTTTTCTTTTTTCCTAATTATTGAGCTTCTCTTCACAAGAGTCTTAGATCACAGTAATTCATATATACAATATCCAGTACTCCCACACATCCACCATAAAACCTTTTCCCTTCCACAGTGATTTTCTTATAACTTATTCATATCGTATTTACTTAAACTGATGTACAGACTCTGAGACTATAGCTTTCAAACAAGGTGACATCTGTGCTTACATTGTGGTCCATACTTTAGGATATACAGTTTTCTAAATTTTTAGTTATCCTGTGTTTTACATTATGGTTTACATTATTAGTCTGTCGTCCCCTATATGTTTTTGGTGTAACATTACATGTTTTATATCCATCCTTGTGTACTCTCGTGAAACTCCTCTCTTGCCCCCACATTTACCTTGGTTCCATCCATTCAACATCCATTTTCCCCTCCCCTTGGGGCCCACAGTGACAGCCAATCTCCATTTCCCAAGGAGCCACGTCCAGAGATACTTGCAACAGTGTTCAGGGCCTGACTTGCTTAACTGCCCTAATGCTCTGGGAGCCATCCTTTCTCTCAAGAGATACAGTTCCCTCTTTTTTGATGGCATTAGTCCTCCCCAGGATGTGGGCCCACCCCCACTCTCACTACTTGGGTCTCTATCCAATGGTACAACCCACCCTGTCAAAATGAGCATTCAGACATTCCCCAGGAGTCCATCCCATGTCAGACCATCCCCTCCAAGCATCCTAAACAGGTAACCCTCTTAATTATATTTTGATACGGTTTTCTCAGCATTTTACTCTCAACCAACACCTGACACTCTCCTATGTTCATATGTTGGCCCTCCCTTCCCCCAATTTTTTGGGCACTATTACCCATCCGCCCATCCCCATCCCCCCTCAAACACACAAAGCCCCACCCAAAGGCAACCCCTTGCCCCCATTTCATCTCTTCTTTGTGCTCATACTTACCGCCAGATCATCATAGATTCCACCCCTGCAGACATCGGCTCACATCCTTCCTCCACCCCACGATTTCCTGTAAGCCTATCTTCCAGTCTCTAGCTCTCTGAGGCAGCTTGCTTATTTCATATCATTGAGATCATGTAGTATTTGTCCTTCAATGCCTGGGTTGCTTCACTCAGCATAAAGTTCTCAAGATTCATCCATGTTATCACGTGTGTTTGTAGTGTATTTGTTCTTACAGCTGAGTAGTATTCCATTGTGTGTATATACCACATTTTATTGATCCACTCATCTGTTGATGGGCATTTGGGTTGATTCCAACTTTTGGTGATAGTGAACAATGCTGCTATGAACATTGGTGTGCATATATCGGTTTGTGTCCTTGTTTTCAGTTCTGCTGGGTATATACCCAGCAGTGGTATTGCTGGGTCATATGGCAAATCTATGGTTAGTTTTTTGAGAAACCACCAAACTGTCCTCCAGAATGGTTGGATCCTCCTGCATTCTCACCAGCAGTGGATGAGAGTTCTCATTTCTTCAAATCCTCTCCAGCATTTGTATTCTTCTGTTTTTTTTCATAGCTGCCAATCTTATGGGAGTAAGATGGTATCTCATTGTACTTTTGATTTGCATATTTCCCTGATAGCTAGAGATTTGGAGCATTTTTTCATGTGCTTTTTAGGCATTTGTATTTCTTCTTTGGAGAAGTGTCTGTTTAAATCTTTTTCCCATTTTTTAAATGGGTTGTTTATCTTTTTATTTTCAAGATATATGAGTTCGTTATATATGCAAGTTATAAGTCTCTTATCAGATATATGGTTGCCAATATTTTCTCCCATTGTGTGGGTTCCTTTTTCCTTTCTTGACAAACTCCTTTGATGTCAAAAGGCTTTAATTTTGAGAAAGTCCCATTTATCTTTTAGTTCTTTTGCTGCTCGTGCTTTTGGTGTGATATTCATGAAGCCATTTCCTATTATAAGGTCTTGTAGATGTTTCCCTACACTGCTTTCCAAGGTCTTTATGGTCTTGGCTCTTATATTAAGGTCTTGGATCCACCTTGAGTTGATCTTTGTATAACGTGTGAGATGGTAATCCTCTTTCATTCTTCTACATATGGCTATCCAGTTCTCCAGGCACCATTTGTTGAATAGGCCATTCTCTCCCAGCTGAGATGGTTTGGTGGCTTTATCGAATATTATATGGCTATATATATGAGGTTCTATATCAGAACTCTCAATTTGATTCCATTGGTCTGTGTGTCTCTCCTTATGCCAATACCATGCTGTTTTCACTACTGTAGTTTTGTAATATGTTTTGAAGTCAGGAAGTGTGATTCCTCCAATTTTGTTTTTCTTTTTCAATATGTCTTTGGCTATTCGGGGCCTCTTTCCGAGTAAATTTCATAGTTAGTTTTTCTAGTTCCTTAAAGAAGGCTGTGTTGATTTTTATTGGGATTGCATTGAATGTGTAGATCAGTTTTGGTAGGGCAGACATCTTAATAATATTCAGTCTTCCTATCCATGAGCAAGGAATATTCTTCCGTTTATTTAGGTCTTCTTTGATTTCCTTGAACAGTTTTGTATAGTTCTCAGTGTATAAGTTTTTTACCTCTTTAGTTAAATTTATTCCTAAGTATTTGATTTTTTTATTTACTATTGTGAATGGTATTTGTTTCTTGATTTCCTCCTGATCTTGCTCATTATTAGTGTACAGAAATGCTATTGATTTTTGCACATTGATCTTATAACCTATGACTTTACTAAACTCATTTATGAGTTCTAGAAGCTTTGTTGTAGATCTCTTAGGGTTTTCTATGTATAGGATCATGTCATCTGCAAATAATGAAATTTTGACTTCTTCCTTTCCAATTTGAATGCCTTTTATATCTGGTTCTTGCCTCAGTGCTCAAGCAAGTACTTCTAAGACAATGTTAAATAGAAGGGGAGACAATGGGCATCCTTGTCTTGTTCCTGAGTTTAGAGGGAAGGATTTTAGGAGTTCTCCATTGTAAACAATGTTGGCTGTAGGTTTTTCATATATACTCTTTATCATGTTCAAAAAATTTCCTTGTATTCTGATCTTTTGGAGTGTTTTCTATCAAGAAAGGGTGCTGTATTTTGTCAAATGGTTTTTGTGCATCTATAGATATAATCATGTGATTTTTTTCCTTCAATCTGTTTATATGGTGTATTACATTGATTGATTTTCTTATGTTGAACCATCCTTGCATACCTGGAATAAATCCCACTTGGTCGTGGTGTATAATTCATTTAATGTGTTGTTGAATACGATTAGCAAGTATTTTGTTAAGTATTTTTGCATCTAGGTTCATTAGAGAAATTGGTCTGTTATTTTCCTTTCTTGTGGTGTCTTTGTTTGCCTTTGGTACTAGGATAATGTTGGCATCATAGAAGGAGTTTCTATTTTCTGTTTCGATTTTTTGGAATAGTTTCAGCAGGATTGGTGTTAGTTATTTCTGGAATATGTGGTAGAATTCACCTGTGAAGCCTTCTGGCCCTGGGCTCTTCTTAGTTGGGAGGTTTTTAATGACTGATTCTATCTCTTTGCTGGTGATTGGTTTGTTAAGATCATCAATTACTTCTTTCAATATGGGCTGCTTATGTGTTTCTAGAAGTTTCTCTGTTTCCTCTGAATTGTCATTTTTGTTGGAATATAGTTTTTCAAAGTATTTTCTTATGATAGACTTTATTTCTGTGGGGTCAGTGGTGATATCTCCTTTCTCATTTCTTATTTTGTGTTTTTGCATCTTCTCTCTTTTTTTCTTTGTTAGTCTTGCTAAAAGTTTGTCAATTTTGTTGATCTTCTCAGAAAACCAGCTCTTGGTCTTGTTTATCTTTTCAAGTGCTTTCTTATTTTCTATTTCATTAGTTCTGCTCTTATCTTTGTTATTTCCTTCCTTCTTCTTCCTGTTGGATTACTTTGTTGTTGTTTTTTTAATTCCTCCAAATGTGCAGTTAGTTCTTCAATTTTTGCTCTTTCTTCTTTTTTGATATATGAATTTATGGCTATAAATTTCCCTCTCAGTACTGTTTTTGCTGCATCCCATAAATTATGGTATGTTGTGTTATCATTATCATTTGTTTCAAGGGAGTCATTGATTTCTTTTGAGATTTCCTCTTTGACCCACTGTTTTTCTAAGAGTGTGCTGTTTAATTTCCAAATTATGGTGTGAAATCTGGGCCTCTGACCCTTGCAAATTTCCAGCTTCACTCCACTGTTGTCAGAGATATTATTTTGCATCATTTTGATCTTTCTGAATTCATTAAGCCTTTCTTTGTTGCCTAGCATATGGTCTATCTTGGAGAATGATCCATGAGCGCTTGAGGTAAATGTATATCCTGCAGTGTTTGGGTGTAATGATCTGTATATGTGTATTGATCCAGCTCCTCTAATATACTGTTCAAGTGTTTTGTTTCTTTAGTGATTCTCTTTTGAGATGTTTTGTGCAGAGTTGATAGTGGTGTATTAAAATCCCCCACTATAATTGTAGATGCATCTATTCTTTCACTTAGTTTTTCCAGCATTTGCCTCACATATTTAGAGGCGCCCTTGTTAGGAGCATAAATATTTATGATTGTTCGATCTTCTTGACAGATTGTCCCTTTCACTAAAATGTAGTATCCTTCTTTGTCTCTCACAATTGTTTCACATTTAAAGTCTATTTTGTCTGATATTAATATAGCTACTCCTGCCTTTTTTTGGTTATTGCTTGCTTGAATGATTGTTTTCCAACCATTCACTTTCAACCTCCATGAGTCTCTGGATCTAAGATGTGTCTCTTGTAGACAGCATATAGATGGTTATATTTCCTTATCCAATGTCCCAGTCTGAATCTTTTGATAGGTGAGTTTAATCCATTGACATTCAGTGTTATTACTTTCAAGGAATTATTTGTGGTAGCCATATTTTGATTGGACTCGTGTTTGTCATATTTTGTTTGCTTTTTTTTTCCCCTTCTCTCTGTCTTTTTTGTTGCTCTTACACTCTCCTCCAACTCTGCCTGTCCTGTTTTTTCCTTTCTTCCTGCAGAACTCCCTTTAGAATTTCTTGAAGGGGAGGTTTCTTGTTGGTATATTCTTTCAGTTTCTGTTTATCTGTGAATATTTTGAAGTCTCCATCATTTTTGAATGCTAGTTTAGCTGGATAGAGTATTCTTGGTTGGATATTTTTTGCCTTTAGTACCTTGACTATATCATACCACTGCCTTCTTGCCTCCATGGTTTCAGATGAGAAATCAGCACTTAATCTTATGGAGCTTCCCTTGGATGTGGTGGTTTTCTTTTCTCTTGCATCCCGCACGCAGCTCTCATCTCCGTGCAATAGAGTTTCAATTATATCTTATAGACTAATCCTCTCCATTACCTTCCCACCAAATTGATGTCCAGACACTTCCTGCCCTGCAAAAATCCCGAAACAGCCTGGTCCCGGAGAACCTCCAACGCTGCCCAGACGCTTCTTTGCAGGAGAGACTGTGAGGTAAGCTCACTCAGCCACCATCTTTTTTTACTTATTTCTTAAGTGGAATATTTCACATGTAAACTTAGACCATCTTTTTTTTTTAAATTGAGCATCATAACACAAATTGAATGAAATACATAGATTTTTGTGTTCAGTTTGATGAGTTTTGATATTTGTATATAGCTGTGTAACCACCACCTAAAACAAGATCCAGAATTAATTGTGCTATCCAATATAGCAGTCTCTGGCCGCATGTACCTATTTAACCTTAAATTTAAAAACAATTCAATAAAATTAAAAATTCATTTCCTCAATCACACTAACCATATTTCAAGTCCTTAATAGCTACATGTCAGTGGCTAATGTCCACCTTTTGGGACAGCACTGATTTACACATTTTCATCATTGCAGAAAGTGATTAAAAGGTCCTTTTCTAAACAAGAGTTAGCAACCATTTTCTAATGTAAATTAGAATGTGACTTCTTTCATTCATAGTACTTTTTGAGATGCAGCCATGTTGTATGTATTGTGGGGTTTTTTTTCCTTTTTATTTCTCAGTAATCCACCACAAATTGCTTAACCATTCTCCTGTTTATGGACATTTAGGTTTCCAGTTTTCAACTATTATGAAAGACTCTTATGGCATCCTCTACGATTCTTTTTTGTACACATATTTCTTTCATTTCTCTTGAATTCTAGGATTAGAATTGCTTAATCATAGGTTATATATAAGTTTATCTTCATAAGATATTTCCAAAAACGGACATGTTCAAGAATATTACTCAGCAATGAAATGTTAACATATATCCACTAGAATGAGGGAATAGACTGACAATACAAAATGTTGGCAAGGATGTGTATTAGGTGGAATACTCGTATATTATTGATAGGAGTATAAAATGATACAACTTCTTTGGACAACAGATATTTTATTGTGGCTTTAGTTTGCATTGCCTGTGGAATTAAGATAGGCAGTTTTTCACATGTTTATTGCACATTCTTACATCTTTTTGAAGTGTCTGTTCAACTCTTTGGTACATATAAATTGTCTTTTAACTGTTAATTTGTATGGTCCTTTTAATATTCTGCATATGCTTTCATCTTTGGGTATGTTATTTTATATTTCTTTTTCAAGATTTAGTTCTTAAGTCATAAATGATTGTGGCTAATTTTCTAGTTAGCTACAGAAAAGTGAGGAATACCAGCTTAGAAAGTAAATTTTTAAATGAGTCAAAATTTATCAGAGAGTATGCTATGAGAATAAAGGATCAAAAGACAAGCCATAACCAGGAAAAGCTTGTTATGGCTCCTCTGTCCCAGAAACTTGAAAATCTTGAATGAGAATACAAAGTAAGAGTCACTAGAAAGCCTATAATTATTTAAAGATTTAGTTCTTTAAAATGTCTCCTTAGCATTTTTAAACTTGTCTGGCAAACAAAAGTATAAATTCAAACAATGGAATATGATACAATTCAATAATTACTATGATTTTTAAAAAATATTAGCATTTGGCATATTCAAAATTATATAATGGACTCCACATTTAAAATGCTTGTTAATTTTAACACATAAAATAGAACAAAAGAGACAAGTTTATCTGTGTTTTATGGTAATTTTTAAAAAGCCTCATGTCTTTGGGCCCAACTGATTTTTATAAAAAAATTTATTTATTAAAATCAGAAATCTGTTTAATCAACCATGTTATGGTTAGGTTAATGTGTAAACTCAGCCAGGTAATTGTGCCCAGTTGTTTGGTCAAGCAAGCACATTGGGCTAACTGTAATACAAGGGCATTTATGGACTTTAGTCACCATTGACTTTACTGCAGTGATAAATCATAGATAACTGATTACAATTACATCAATCAGGGAGATTGCCATCAGCAATGAGTGACACTTTATCCAATCAGTTGAATGCTTGAAAAGGGGAAGTGATTTCAGCACTGAGTGAGAGTTTCCCGGCTTGTCTTTGGACAGCCAATGTCTCCCACAACTCATCAAGAACCTTCACTGCATTTTCTTGGAGCCCTGGGTTGCAGCCTGCCTGCAGAACCTGGACTTGTGCATTCCCATGTTCATGTGAGAGACTGATAAAATCTCTTACTATCGACAGATATCTCTTGTTGATTCTCTTTCCCTAGAGAACCCTGACAAATACAGCTTGGTACCAGGAATGGTTCTTGAGGAACAGAGTCTAAAACATGGGTTGTCTGAGGTGGTTCTGGAATTTTGTAATTGACTCTCTCTACCCTAATTGGACTCAAGGGGCCTGACGACTCCCTATCCAATAACAAAGGGCTACTAACAGTCCATGGTGCGAATTGGCAATCGAGATACACAAAATAGCATCACTGGATTCCCCTACTTCCATGCTTATAAAAAGTAAGGATCTGGATGAGAGTGTTTTCAACACCTTAACAGAGTATTGCGGAGTCAAACAGTATAATGATGTTGGCTGGCTCCTCCTAGATACTCTGGATACTGTTACAAAAGAAAGAGATGAGTTAAAGGCTTCAAATTTGAAACTTAGCACCTCATGAATGATAGGAAAGTTTCTGTGTGTACTCTGAAAGAAAATCTTGTTTCCTGTAGTCATAGACTTGAAATACCTGAGAACCAAACTCAGGCCATCATTGTATGAGTAGTGAAGTTGAACAAAAGAAACTATAATCTCAACACCACAGGGTCTCTGCAGTTAAAGTGAAGGCATTGATTGAAAAACAGGGGAATCCAGAGAATTGGGGTAGAGACATATGGGATGATTATATTGGTGGAAACATTGGAACCCTGAATTCTGCAGAGACTTTACCAGATAAGCCTGTGATGGCCTGCCCTGTCCAGACCACATCTTGTCAACTTTGTATCATCCAGCCTCCAGCCTGTCCCAAGGACCCTGAAACAACTTTTCAGCTCTGAGGTGGGTACCAGCCAAACTGAAGCCTGCCCTGCCCAGTCCCCTGCTTGCCCCAGGGAGTCTGGACCTCTTCCCAGCACTTAGGCTTGTACCAGCCAAACTCCAATTTGCACTGTGGAGCCTCCAGTTTGCCCTGAGGAAACTGCCTTCCAACCCCTGCCTCAAGAGATTAATCCTGTCTCACCAGAAGAAAATGCAAAGGAATGCCTGAGGTCAGCAGCTTGCAAGGCATTTTCTACTCCTTCTCCTTACCCACCCCTAACACCTCTCTTGTCTTTGAGACCTATTACTAAACTAAAATCACAACAAACCCCCAAAGGTGAAATATAAAGTATGACCCATAAGGAAGTAAGGTATACTTAGAAAGAACTGTATGAGTTTTCCACCTTATATAGAGAGAAATCAGGGGAGTGGATACTAAGGGTATGGGATAATGGTAGAAGGAATATAAAGTTTGATTAGGCTGAATTTATTGATATGGGCCCACTAAGCAGAAATTCTGGATTCAAAGTTATAGCTCCAGGGGTTGGAAAGGGCTCTAATAATTTGTTTGGGTGGCTGACTGAAACATGGACCAAAAGATGGCCTAGTATGTCTGAGGTTGAGATGGTGGCTTTGCCCTGGTATGCAGTAGAAGAGGGAATTCAAAGGCTTAGGGAGATTGGAATGCTAGAATGGATTTACCACTTGGGAGCTGCCCATTCACCCCAGGAATGTCCATAGGAAACACCTTAAACCAGGACTGTGAGGAATAAAATTGTAAGACTAACTCCATCTTCCCTGAAGAGCTCTGTGGTTGCTCTTTTCTGTAGTCCAGATATTTCTGTAGAGAGAGCTGTGATGGAATTAGAAACCTTAAACATTCTGGGGATCATTGGATGTTGATCTGGTAAGTCAAGTATCAGCAGTTAATTGCCAAAGTCAAGGTGGACATGGCTACTGCAATGAAAGGCAGATTCAAAAATGCACTCAAAATAGTATGAGTTGCAGAGTTTGGCATCAGCTAATATATCATGGGGTACCTAGAAGTGAAATAGATGGGCAGTCTATTAAATTTGTTCCAGATCTGTATAAACAAGAGTTCTAGGTCAAGTGAACAAAATCCTAACTCAAATTATAGATGCAGAGAATCATGGCCCCTTAATCAATTCCCAGACTTGACACAGTTTACAGACCCAGAGCCCCTTGAATAAGAAGACCAGGTTTCCTTGGGGAAGGATCCTGTTAAACTGCCCAAAATTTATACTGTTAGTCTTCCTCCCACCTTTCCCCCAAGGAGATCTATGGCCTTTTACCAGAGTAATTGTGCATTGTGGAAAAAGAAATGATGACACATTTTGGGGATTATTAGACACTGGCTCAGAAGTGACATTAATTCCATGAGACACAAAATGTCTCTGTGGTCCACCAGTCAGAATAGGGGCTTATGGAGGTCAGGTGATTAATGGACTTTTAGCTCAGGTCCATCTCATAGTTGGTCCAGTAGGCCCCTGGACCCATTCTGTGGTTATTTCCCCAATTTCAGAATGCATAATTGGAATAGACATACTAAGTAGCTGGCAGAATCCCCGCATTGGATCCCTGACTTTTGCAGTGAGGTCTATTATGGTTGGAAAAGCCAAGTGGAAACCACTAGAACTGCCCCTACCTAGCAAAATAATAAACCAAAAGCAATACCAGATTCCTGGAGGGATTGCTGAAATTAGTGCCACCATCAAGGATTTGAAGGATGCAGGGGTCGTGATTCCCACCACATGTCCATTCAACTCTTGTATTTGGCCTTTACAGAAAATAGATGGATCTTGGAGGATGACAGTAGATTATTGTAAACTTAACCAGGTGGTGACTCCAATTGCAGCTGTGGTCCCAGATGTGGTATCTTTGCTTGAGCAAATCAACACATCTCTTGGTACCTGGTATTCAGCTGTTGATTTGGCAAATGCTTTTTTCTCAATTGCTATTAGTAAGGACCATCATAAACAGTTTGCTTCCAGCTGGCAAGGCCAGGAATATACCTTCACTGTTCTGCCTTAAGAGTATATCAACTCTCCAGCCCTATGGCAAAATATTGTCCACAGGGACCTTGTTCATCTTTCCCTTCCACAAGACATCACACTGGTTCATTATATTGATGATACCAGGTTGATTGGACCTAGTGAACAAAAAGTAGCAAAGACTCTAAACTTATTAGTAAGGCATTTGCATGAGAGAGGATGGGAGATAAATCCAACTAGAATACAGGGTCCTTCCTTCCACCTCAGTGAAATTTCTAGGTGTCCAGTGGTGTGGGGTATGTTGAGATATCCCTTCTAAAGTGAATGATAAGCTGTTGCATCTGGCTCCTTCTATTACCAAAAATGAGGCACAATGTTTAGTTGTTCTCTTTGGATTTTGGAGACAACACATTACTCATTTGGGTGTGCTACTCTGGCCTATTTACCGAGTGAACAGAAAATCTGCTAGTTTTTATTGTGGACTAGAACAAGAAGAAGATCTGCATCAGGTCCAGGCTGCTGTGTAAGCTGCACTACTACTTGGGCAATATGATCCAGCAGATCCCATGGTGCTGGGATTTTCAGGGCCAATAGAGACGCTATCTGGAGCTTTTGCCAGGTCCCTATTGGAGAATTACAATGCAGACCCTTAGGATTTTGGAGCAAAGACCTGCCATTCTCTGCAGATAACTACTCCCCTTTCAAGAAACAGCCTTTGGTCTGTTACTGGGTCTTAGTGGAGACTGAACACTTAACCATGGGCCATCAAGTTACCATGAGACCTTAGTCATGTATCATGACCTGGGT
The DNA here is from genome assembly GCF_030445035.2 of Dasypus novemcinctus. NCBI lineage: Eukaryota > Metazoa > Chordata > Mammalia > Cingulata > Dasypodidae > Dasypus > Dasypus novemcinctus. Next base: position 74,330,126 of record NC_080678.1, on the reverse strand, counting down.
ATTGTCTGATCCACCAAATTATAAAGTTGAGCATGCACAGCACCACACCATAATAAAGTGGAAGTGGTATATACGAGATAGGGCTCAAGCAGGTCCTGAAGGCACACCTAAGTTACATGAGGAAGTAGCCCAAATGTCCATGGTCACCACCACTGCCATGTTACCTTCTCTTTCCCAGCCCACAGCTTTTGCCTTTTGGGGAGTCCCTTACAATCAGTTGACTGAGGAAGAGAAAACCTGGGCATGGTTTACAGATGTTCTGCATGGTATGCAGGTACCACCCAAAAGTGGACAACTGCAGCATTGCAGCCCTCTTCTGAAACATCCCTGAAGGACAGTGGTGAGGGCAAATCCTTCCAGTGGGCAGAACTTTGAGCACTACACCTGGCTGTTCATTTTGCTTGGAAGAAGAAATTGTCAGAGGTGCATTCGTACACTGATTTTTGGGCTATTGCCAATGGTTTGGCTGGATGGTCAGGGAACTGGAAGGAACATGATTGGCAAATTGGTGACAAAAAGGTCTGGTGAAGAGGTATGTGGATTGACCTTTTTGAGTGGGCAAAAATTACTGCTCACCAGAGGGTGGCTTTAGCAATGGGAGATGTTAATAATCAAATGGATAAGATGACCCACTCTGTGACTAGTGCTCAGCCTCTTTCCCCAGCCTCTCCTGTCATTGCCCAAGGAGTTCATGAACAAAGTGGCCATGGAGGCAGGGACGGAAGTTATGTGTGGGTTCAACAACATGGACTTCCCCTTACCAAGGCTGACTTTGTTACAGCCACTACTGAGTGCCCAATCTGCCAGCAGCAGAGACCCACACTCAGCCCCTGATATGGTACCATTCCTCAAGGTGACCAGTCTGCTACCTGGTGGTAGGTAGACTACATTGGACCACTTCCACCATAGAAGAGTCAGCGATTTAACTGGAATAGACACATACTCTGGATATGTGTTTGCATTACCTGCATGCAATGCTTCTTCCAAAACTACCATCCGTGGACTTACCGAATGTCTTATCTACCACCATGTCATTCCATTCCACACAGCATTGCTTCCAATCAAAGAACCCAAAAAACACAGCAAATGATGTATGGGAATGGACACATGCCTATGGAATTCACTGGTCTTACCATGTTCCCCATTACCCTGAAGCAGCTGGATTGCTAGAACAGTGGAATGGTCTTTTGAAGACTCAATTACGGTGCCAACTAGGTGACAATACCTTGCAGGGCTGGGACAATGTTCTCCATGAGGCTGTGTATGCTCTAAATCAGCGTCCACTCTATGGTGCTCCCATTACCAGGATCCATGGGTCCAGGAATCAAGAGATAGAAATGAGAGTGGCACCACTCACTATTACCCCTACTGGCCCATTAGGAAAATTTTTGCTTCCTGTGCCTGCAACCTCAAATTCTGCTGGTCTACAAGTTTTAGTCCCAAAAGGAGGAGTGCCATCAACAGGGAACACAACAATGATTCCATTGAACTAAAAGCTAAAACTGCCAGCTGGCCACTTTGGGCTTCTTACCTCTGAATCAACAGTCAAAGAAGGAAATTAATGTACTGGCTGGGGTGATTGATCCTGACTATCAAAGGGAAGTAGGACTGCATTGACATAATGGGAATAAAGAAGAGTTTGCCTGGAATATAGGTGATCCTCTAGGGCATCTCCTAGTACTGTCATGTCCTATGATTAAAGCTAATGGATAATTGCAACTACCAATCCAAGCAGGTCTAACAATGGCCCTAGAATCTTCAGGAATGAAAGTTTGAGTCACCCCACCAGGCAAAGCACCACAGCCAGCTGTAGTGCTTGCTGAGGGTAATGAAAACATGGAATGGGTAGTGGAAGAAGGTAGTGATAAATATGAACTTTGACCACATGACCAGTTATAGAAATGAGGACTATAATGGTCATGCATCTTTCTTCCCTGTTTCATTATGATTATGATTGTATATGTACACAAAATGATTTTTTGTCTTCTTCCTCAACCTTTTCCCTTATCATATAACAAGTTATATTAATTTCATGTCATAATATTTGAGGATGTCAAGTTTAAGAGTGAATATTACCCAAGAACTTGCACCCTAGTCTGTATGGAATTAATGCATTTCCTGTTGTATGCAGAAGAGCTGGACATTGTTAGGTGGAAACATATATATATATATATATATATATATATATATATATATATATATATATATATATGCATGTCTGTTATTGTTTTTATTTAGAGACTAAGTATGCTTTAAGGTAATGTGTATGGGGTGGACTGTGATGGTTAGGCTAATGTATCAACTCGACCAGGTAATTGTACCCAGTTGTTTCGTCAAGCAAGCACTGGGCTAACTATACTACAAGGGCATTTATGGACTTTAGTCACCATTGACTTTACTGCAGTGGTAAATCATAGATAGCTGATTACATCAATCAGAGAGATTGCATCAGTAATGAGTGATGCTTTATCCAGTCAGTTGAATGCCGTAAAAGGGGAAGTGATTCCAGTATTGAGTGAGAATTTCCCAGCTTGTCTTTGGACAGCCAGTGTCTCCCAGAACTCATCAAGAACCTTCATTGGACTTTAATTGGAGCCCCCTGCAGAACCTGGACTTGTGCATTCCCAAGGCCATGTGAGAGACTCTTATAGAATCACATACTATTGACAGATAACTCTTGTTGATTCTCTTTCCCTAGAGAACCGTGACTAATACAAACCATTTATTTTACTTTACAGGTACCCAATAAATATAGTTTTAAATTAAAAAATAGTATTTGAAAAAAAATTCTGAATTTTTAAAGTACCTCAAATGTGTGTGCAGAAGATAATTGTATGTGTTTGCAAAATATGGTCATTTTCTCTTTACATTTTCTATGTGAAATCTTTCACTTTTCATACACACACACAAAAAAACAGAATTCTTCTTTTGATCTAGGATACCATATGTGGTCAAGTTACATTGCTTTCTTCAAACAGGAACAGAAATGCTCACTTTCCTCAAAAAAATAAAAAAACTACCACACCTCATGCAAACAAACACATGTAAGAAATAAAAAAACTGTAGGGATTTTGGTTCAATGTATACATTTAAGATTAGATACAGTAGATAGTATTTAAAGCTGTTTATCCTTTCCTACTTTGCCCATTTAATATAAATTAAAGTAAAAACACAGGTAGTTCAAAGATAAACATCATACAAAGATGCAAGTATAATAGTCAAATATTTTCACTCCATGGCTAAAAGGCTTTTCCCTCCATGTAGTTTAAGTTTAAATGTCATCCAAGGAAGATGTCAGAATTAACAATAAATTTCTGTTTTCCCATTCCTTCCTTACTCATAAAGACACACATATAGGAACACAATAAAACACATACACACACACTCACACTGATGAAAAGTCTTTGACAGACATACACAAAACACACACATGCTCGAGACAAATGCATTCCTGAACTATATAAATGCTTGCTGCAGTTTGAGATTATTTATGAATCCCCAAAAGAGAGATTATGTTTGTAAACTAATACATTCCTCTGAATGTGATACCCTTTGATTGTATTAGATTCAGCTGAGATGTCTTTGATTAAATTATGTTACAATTAGGGCTTTGATTGAGTCCCTGCTCCCTTGGTGGGCTGATATAAATGGACACTCAATCAATAAGACACACAGAAGAAGAAACTGGAGAGAGAGAGAGAGAAAGAGCTCCACAGATGTCAAAGGAGAGAAGGCTCAGACAGCTGAAGCCTGGGGAGAAATGAGCCATTCACCTGTTAGTTTGCTGCTGAAAGGGACAGAGCAGCTCAGCAACTGATAAAGCCTGGAAAGAAATAAGCCTAAACCAAATTGATATAGGAAGCTTTGAGGGAGGTGTTCTATGCCACCCTACAGCTGAGATTGGAAAAAAGAGCCTAAAGAGGAAGAAGGAAGGAGAGACCAGGCAGAGATTGCCTGCCATCTTGCTTCAACGTGTGGCAACTGACTTTGGTGATAAAAAAGCCTTGAGTTGGACTCCTTAGGGCCTTCTAAATGTAAGTTTTTAAGCCAAATAAATACCCTTCATAAAAGCCAACAGATTTCTGTACTTTGCATTAGCACCCCTGTGGCTGACAAATGCAGTGCTTAAAAAAAAAAAAAAAAAACAGAAAAAAAATCCCTAACTTTCCACCATGTTCCTAGTTGTTCTAAGGTACTAGGCATTTTCTGTATAAGAAACAGGTCTGCTATCATTTGAATGTCTAAGTATAGATGTCCTCAGGTCTCCAGCTCACCAACTGGCCACTTAAAACAACAACTCACTCTCAAAAGTGGGCAATGTCAAATGCCATCTTCCTCCTGGGACTGAATATTACTCCCTCCCAGTGAGGCCAACTGATGCACATTTGATTCCAATTTTAAAGCAATAAAGAAAAAAAGTTACATTTACGAAGAACACAGGTTTCTGTTTTTTGAGTTAAAAAAATAGGTTATTGTTCCAAGAACATAAAGAGCTTTCTAACTACATTTTCCAGAAATTGAAAGGCCTACTTATAGCAGGAGTGACTGCCCTTTCTCTGGAAGTATTCAAGCAGAAACTGCACAGCCGCTGCTCATGAGTCTTACAGAAAGCATCAATCCAGGAGGCAGCCAGTTAAATTACATGTCCTCTGAGGTCATTTCCAAACTGTGGTCACTCTAATTCTACCAATTTCTCCTTATTTTAACATGTCAACATTGTATCAGAGCAGAGTGTCTTCTAACAATACATTTTGCCTATACTATTTTTGGAACAAGGGGAGGGTATATATAAATACTGCTAAGTGAAGGGCAGCCATGAATGATTACTCCCCCTCTAATTATTTATAAAAGAATTATCTGAGACTAAAACGCTTGTTTAGAATTGCCTATTTCTAGTTCATGTTTTTTAAGAAAACAGCTAAAGTGAACTGAGTGATTTATTTGAGAATAATTAAATATTCAAAAAAAGTATTTAGGGTTTTTATACCTTTTTTCATATATAGGAAATATAGTAACTCTTCTATCATGTCCAGAGTGAGCAACTGTAGTTATATGTCCACTGTGTTCAGTTATCGAATTAATTATGAAAGACCTTTTGGTTTTTGAAATTCCAAAGATTTGTGAGGGTCAAGTAAAGAAGAGGTGTTAGAAAAGGTGAAATGGAGAGAAGTTCAGACAGCCTGAGGTAAAACTATAGATGTAGATTAAAAACACCTGTAGGAAATCAGAAGGCAGAGCGAGGCAAGCATAATTGGATTTTGTAATAGGATTACTGAGATAGATTCAAATTGAAAATTTTATGAAGTTTTCTGTTTTCCCAGTTACAAGTTAGCAAGAGATATATTTTATAGGTAACTCGTCTTATCTGTAAACCAGACACAGCTTTTTAATTAATGAAATATATTTGCTTTTTAGAGTATCAAAGAAATGAAAATTACAAAAGCAAATTATTAGTTTCTACATAAAGATCAAAATTATATTTGTGCATAAATTCAAGAAAACTGAGAGTATTCTGTTCATAACATTGACATAGTGTATTTCTCAGGGTTCTCTAGGGAAAGAAGACTAACAGGAGATATCTAAATATTATGGTATTTTATAAAATTGCCTCATGTGACTGTTGAGGTACAAGTCCAAATTGCATAGGGCAGGATGAAGTTACGAACTCCAATAAAGGTTTTTAATGAATTCCTCAGGAGAAGCTGGCTGGCTGAAGTGGAAATGTAAATTCTCCCTTGTGACTGCTGAATAGGTCACTTCCCTTTCTAAGGCCTTCCACAGATTGGCTGAGACTTCTCTCTGGTGAAGGCAATGTCTTCTGTTGATTGTAGATATAATCAGCCACCATAGTTTAATCAATGTACTGATGATTTAAATCTATAAAATGGCCTCACAATATCAGGCCCTTGCTCTCTTAACCAGACACCTGGGCTCCATTATCTGGTCAAGTTGACACATGAACTTAATGATTTACACCTAGGAATGGAGTTTTTATTGTTGTTCCATTGTTATTAAGAAAACATATAGAAAAAAAATGTCATCCTGATTTTCTTTCCATACGACTCAAATGACAGTCTTGATCAAGCAATCTTAATACTTGCCTATTCAATTTGAAGTCTTTCATTAAGGTCTTGAGGATCCATTATTTTTCACTTATGTTCATGAAAATTCCCATACATATTTAGTCTCTTCCTACAGATAGTAAACTATAAATATTATGAACCCTACCATCCATTTCCTATTTATTCTTCAAAAATTCCCTTATTATTGCCTTATTGCTAATTCTAAATATGTGCTTTCTTAACACAGGCGTAATTCCATATTTTGTTTTATCAAAAATAATCTCCAGGTAGGCACACTAAATAGACCTCTAAACATATAATGAACTTTTCATTACCGGATGATTATCTTTCCATTACAATGGAAACTGTTCAAAGGCAAAAGTCATGTGCTTTCATCTCCGATGGCTCACCATAGTATGTTCAACTGTTATTTGCTGAATTCAGTCAGGTATTCTGTGTAACTCTAGTCATAATTAAGTGATTATGAGAACGATGTAAAATATTATATGTCAAATTTTTTTAATGACGAAAATGTGTGCTTCATTAACTTTGAAACAATTTCATTCATTCCTGATTCTTTATTTTTGTTATGTGCCAGCCATAGGTCCTTAAGTATCTGTTAGCTAACAATGGGGAGCATTGGAGAGTTATGAGAATGTCCCATTCTAAGAATTGCTGGCAAACACCAGAGGCTAGAAGAGGCAAGGAAGTATTCTCCCCTTCAGCTTTTGGAGGGAGTATGGCTCTGGCCACAATTTCATTCTGGACTTCTAGCACCCAGAACTGTGAGAGAATAAATTCCTGTGTTGGTAAGCCACAGAGCTGTGCTATTTTATTACACCAGACCTAGAAACTAAATATGTTTCCATGGCTTGTAACTATATAATTCTGGAATCCAACGACTCTGAAACCTCTACTTTGTGGGCATGCACTGTGCTATGCACTGTAAAGGATATACTAATTTAAAAGTTGATTTGCATATTTCATTTCATAAATTGATTATGAAATTGAAAGTTACCAGTATTTTAATATATAATATTTCCTTATAGCTTCTTTGGCTATATATGTTTAGATAAAACAAAGATCATATTGTGTTTAAAGCTTTGTGTTTGGTTTCCCCGCATGTACTAAAATGACAAGGACTGTTTCTAACACCAAAATTAACTTTCTTCCAAAACATATTTTTATTCATGTATAATATCTTATATCTCAACAAGTAAATATATTAAATAATTTATTTAATTATTAATAAATATTAATATTAATAAAATTATTAATAAATAATATATAAATATATATAATTTCCTAGGACCTTGTTTTTTTTTTATTGCTCTAACAATATCACAAAATCTTGGTACATAAATCTCTTTGAGCATATCTGCTTATTTCCCTAGGAAAAATTCCTAGAAGTGGAATCACCAGATTAAAATTGTGAATAATCTTATATCTTATTACTCATTATTGACGATATAAAATGCTCTTTGAGACTATTTCGTAGTTTAAATTTCAAATATCCATATATTAATATTGTTGTTTTGTTTTGTTTTACACTAAAATATACCTATACATTTGCTATACATTTGCTTTGGCTACATCACTTAAGTTTTAGAAATTCCTGGGAAGCGGACTTGGCCCAATGGATAGGGAATCCACCTACCACATGGGAGGTCCACGGTTCAAACCCCGGGCCTCCTTGACCCGTGTGGAGCTGGCCCATGCTCAGTGCTGATGCGTGCAAGGAGTGCCCTGCCACAGCAGGGTGTCCCCCGCATAGGGGAGCCCCATATGTGGGGAGTCCGCCCCATAAGGAGAGCCGCCCAGCGTGAAAGAAAGTGCAGCCTGCCCAGGAATGGTGCCGCACACACGAAGAGCTGACAAAACAAGATGACCCAACAAAAAGAAACACAACAAATGGACACAGAGGGCAGACAACTGGGGGTGGGAGGAAGGGGAGAGAAATAAATAAAAAATAAATCTTTAAAAAAAAAAGAAAGAAATCTCTATGTTCATTATAATTCTGATGATGTATTATTAATACATTCCAAATCTCTCCATGCCATTCCTAAACCAGAAAACATGCAAACATGGGCTTACAGACAGACATACGCACACATGCACACGGGTCCAGAAAGAAGTGTAAACAGAAGATGCTTAGACTTTTTATTATATGACTTACATCATTCATAAACTAATTTAGGTAAGATATCACTAATAGAAAATTTTCTAAAGAGAATTTAATTCTGTAATTTCCTTATACTTGAAGCTAAAATATTAATATTCTTATATATTCAAGAGTGATTTTATATAAAGAAGAAATAATGAAATAAAAGGAGGATACTAAAGCATTTAGTAATTTCCCCAAAACTGAAAATCTACATCTCCTTGCATGGCAGGGTCCTTCAAGAGCAGATGAGTGTAAATATATTTTATTCACTCTGTCAATAAGGTATAAAGAAATAGAAATGCCTGAATTACCCTAATAATTTGAAATTCAGATTTTATCTATTTGAATTTTATATTCACATAAAAATGCAAAATCAAACTCTTTTAAGACCAGTATTAGTAAATATTTTGAGCATTTTCATTCATTTATGAAGATTTTACTTTAATATTGTGAAAATATTTCACTATTTACTTCATTGGGTATTAGAGGACATATATGTGACTGCATTATATCTTTTGATTGACTCTCAGAACTTACACTGATGTGCTTAGTTATGTATGCTAGATACACAGTATGATAACCACACTAGTATGGTGGCTTGGAGCTATGTATCCTAGAAAGGCATGTTCTTAATATTAATCCATTCCTGTGGGTGTGATCCCATTGTAAGTAGGAACTTTTGATAAGGTTACTTCAGTAAGATGTGGCCCAACTAAATCAGGATGGGTCTTAATCTTGTTCCTGGAGGCCTTATAGAGAGGGCCACAGAGAGAGAAGCCATGGGGAGCCACCAGAAGCTGCAACTTCTCATGAGCAAGCAAAATTAGTACACAGTCAGTGAAATCTTTCAGAAGGCATCTGATAAATAGCTTCCCTCTTCCCTACATGATTGTATTTATGAAATAAAATGTCACAAATAGAGACAAAAATAAAACTTATAGAATATTCAACTACCAAGATGTTACCCTAGATACTTTGGCAAAGTCTATTGCTGAAATGTAGTCCAAAAATTTGGCAAAATATTCATTTACTCAGCTGAAGCCATGCAGGTCTGGGGTGGCAATTTTCCAAGCCATAAAGAAGGATCTGGAGAAACAATGGCAACTACCTGTGCACAATAAGCAGCATATCCTCAAAAGAAGAAAGGAGGCATAGGGCTATGCATGCCAGGTTTGCTCCCATACTAACGAAACATTTCGTTTGCAGTCAGTCTATCCCTTTCCCTGATTTTCACTGTGAATTTGGCCTGGAAAACTCATTTATCCCCATGTGTCATATCTTCAAAAGTCTAGATTTTGTTTGCATATCTTGTGTTTAAACCTCTGAGTCAGCTTAGCTGGAAACCTTAGACCCAAAATGCCCCTAGATGCAAGGTACTGTGCCTCCACTTTCCAGATGGATCTATGACTATCCCTTGCTCTGTCCCAGACCTGATATAAGCTTTGGCCCCACCCATTGATACTGTAATGTGTACTGTGATTCCTAAGGTAGAGGCAAAACTAAACAGGCTTGTAAGTAAAAAATGCTGATCAAACTGCAAAACTCTCCAGTTTGCCAGAGCAGTTAGGAGCCCAGAGAAATAAAGTATAAATGAGAAAAAAATATTTACTACTTACTTATAATCAGGAACTTTTAATAAGCATCAAATTAATCCAGCAGAGAATATTTATGTGTGGAAATAGGGCCTTTTCTTTTCATTATAATTGATAGCCAGAAAAGGAAACCACGTTAACCTTTGAACAGTTCAGGATTATCTTAAATTTAAAATTTTAATCTTTTCCACATTAGACCAAATTCCTTTACTTTTCTTTTTGCAAAGATATTGATCACTTAATTTGTACAGTTTCTTCCAATAATGCTTACTTTTATATGAAAAACTGAAGTGAAACTTGCCTTTGGTTACTCAATTTCTCTTTGAATATCTGTCAGATGACATTTGCATGATTTTTTCCCAAGTTGTCATTACCAAGCAGGTGTGAGTTGCAGTGACAATCCTTGAAGTTTCACTAGGGTCTGGCTCCTCTTAAACACAACATTCCTCAGTACATGGAAAAAAAATTCCTCTTAATAATTCTGTAACATAAAACCACTTTTGGAGTGGATATGGCTCAAGGGGCTGAGCAAATGCTTCCCATATGGGAGGTCCCAGGTTTGGTCCCCAGTGCCTCCTAAAATTAAAAAAAAAAAAAAAAAGGAACCAAACAAACAAACCAAAAAAAAAAAAAACCAACTCATGATTGTTGAAGTGACTCAGTGATTGAGCGTTGGCTTCCCACATACAAGGTCTGGGGTTCAATCCCAATTCTGGTACCGTAAAAGGAAACAATAACAAAAACACTACTTTTTAAACTGCCAATGATGGAGAAACAAGGATTGGGCAGAGGTAAAGAGAGCATTCTGCTAGCATTCTAAAGGAGTTGAGTCCATACTGTAGCAGTGGCAGTACCAGGCAGAACAGTAAATACCATAGTTCAACATGTCCAAAACAAATCTTTATTTTCCCAAACACTTCTGAAACTTCTCTTTTAATGCTGTCATGGCTTAAGACATAATCTATACACCTAAGTTCCAAATCTTTGATTCTTCCTTCTTCTATACTATCAAAAACAATTTTCAATGGATTTTACTTCCCAAATAATCCATGAATCTTTTCACTCCTCAACAGCTGCACTGGTTCATGTATTTCTTTTCTTTTTCTAGAATTATTGCTTAGGTTTCCCTTTCAAGATTTCTTATCCCAATCTATCCATTAACCAGTCCCAGAATTTTCTTATATAGCTATGACCATTCTAGACCACCACTTAAAAATTCTAGGGTCCCACATTGCCTTTCAGCCAAGGAAGTATTTTTCCTCTGAAACAAACATTCATTTGGATGCTCCATATTACACAATTTAAGATGATAGAACTGTTCTGTTAGGAAGAACTTTGCTACTCATCTACTCTTTGTAGCAGATAAGGTGTTTCATAATTTGGTTCCAACCCCTATTTCTAGGCACATTTTCCCCCATATTTCCTGCCCTCAAGGCAAATAGATGTACATAAAGATCCCCATATAAACTATATTCTTTCCTATATATTTGCCTTTGTCACGCTGTTCGCTTCAGAAAATCTTTTGTCTTTACCTTCAAATGTACTAGAGAGTAGGTGTTACAACTCTGCCTTAATTCATGGCTCAACTGGCACATGAATGGATCAAAGATTTAAATCTCTGGGACATATATTTATCAAGTATAGTGCTATTTATAGGTTCAAATAAAAGGGGCAGAAGAACCATGTGTAGATAACCTGTAAATGAACCTAACCCCATTACACTGGGGAACATAAATTCCAAAGTAAGGCCCACTGACAGGATGCCAAATTCCTGAACTGTCTGCCCTGCTTATAGTTTCTAGATATCTCCAGAGCCCTCTGGACACCCACTATTTGAGGCACTGTTTACTGGAGCAGTCAATGAGATCTTGCTGAGACTCACATAAGTGTAACTTCTAGAATGACCTCCTAATTCATTTTGAAATCTCTTAGCCATAAAAACTCATTTGTATTTACCATTTCCCCCTTTTGGTAAAGCTCTTTTTTCCAGATGCCTTGCTAGTTGGTGCTTGGTAATGATCCCTCAGTGCCAGGGAGGTTCATCCCTGGGTGTCATGTCCCATGCCCAGGAAGGGGGCAGGGAAGTAGTGCATTTATATGCAGAGTTTGGCTTAGAGAGAGGGCATATTTGAGCAACAAGGAGGCTTTCAGGAGGTAATTCTTAGGCAGTTTATAATACTAGGCTACGTTTCAGTTTCACAAGGAGAGGTTCATAAGTACAATTATTAATATCAAGGGCCTGGCATAATGGTCTGTCTTTCTTCATTAGACTTTGCCCTTCCACCCAGGGGATTCTTGTCATCCTGTTAGAAAATGTAGCAGAACTCTTCAGGATGGGAACTCAGTATTCTTTTGGTTATTGTATGGATCTCCACCCACCAAGACCACGTCCCATGAACAGTTGAACATATTCTTATGTCTTAGAAGCATGTCCCAGCTGAACCCCTTCCCATTCATCCCCATATCACTGTTACCCCATTCCAGTGATCCTCCCCCTCTAATGCTGTGACCCTTTTGTGATCCAATACCTTTCCAAAAATGAAGCCAACAAAATAACTGAATAAAATTAATAAGAAAATAATAATTTAAAGAATAACCAATAAAAAAGAAAATAAAACAATTTAAAACAATCTGAAATTTAAAAAATTTAGACATTGTCTTTCATCACTGTTAGATCTGTTGTCTTGTATGTTCAGCAACATTTTCTTCTATATATTCTCTCACTGTTTTATTTTTTTTCATTTTATCTTCAAAGAAGTTTTAGCATACAGAAAAGTCACATAGAGAATACAGATGATTCCCATGTATGAATACATATGTGAATCGGTTATTCATATTCAATGAATAACATATCTAGGATTCATATACTCAGTAATACATGCCTCAAGCCCTCACCCTTTCACTTATATTCATCTTTTTATGCCCAGTATCTCCCAAAATGCATAACCCATAATTATTGGACAATCAATGCCTTTTAAATGCATGAATGAAAAAACAAATGAGATGTATGTGTGGATGGATGTATACATAGATAGATAGTAGATCCATTCCTAACTAGGAATAATCATAGACCATCTTTAGATGGGGAAGAGCTTGTTTTCTATATAAAGTAAAAGTTATGGGTAGGGGGATTAAAATTGAAAAGCAATTAGAAAGGTTCTAACTGACTTAGCAAAATGGAGGAAGTTGAAACTTAAGTTGGTAGTGGAGAAAACCAAGACACACGATAGTTTATGTGCAGAATCTCAGAGAGGTTCAATATTCATAGACACCAAACAACTACAAAAGTGTCAGTGAAATTCAAAGCACTGAGCCTACCAGATCCATGCCCACAGCAAAGCAATAACCCATTTCCATTCCTGCAAAAAGCAGGAAGCTGGCTCTCTGGAAATACTGATTCTGAACTCTGAACCCAGGGACTCCATGGACTGGATACAATACTGAAGTAGGGGTTAACTGAAGAACCATATAGCCAGTCTTGAGATGTAATCCTCTCTAACTTTGTTCTCTGGAGTTAGACAAGATTCTATCCCCCATGTATAAGATCAGAAAGTCCTCTCAGGGAAAAACGTATTAACTCAAGGGAAAACAATCTATAGATTTTGAAAACCAGAAATTTCCTCAACAATCTCATAAGTGCTTTTTTTTTTTTTTCAAATAAAATGTCCTATGCTGTGAGAAATCCCTTTTATATACTCAGAGTTTCCAGTGCGTTTTTCGAAACTCATTGGAAAAATCAACACAGAAAAGGGGAATTCGAAGAAATCAACAGAGAGAAAAGCAGAATTGGAAGACTACAAAGTCAATTCAGAATAAGAAGAAAATCTCAAATGATGAGAAAAAAATCATAATGAATATCCACTGACATACAATGTATTCTTGAAAGTTTAGGTATCATGAAAATGAAAATCTAAATACATGAAAAGAGTTATTCACCTAAAATTCTCAACAGCCAAAATGCTAATGAAAACATAGTAATGCCATCAAAATTCTAAGGGAAAATGATTCTAACCTAGAATTCTATCTCCAGTCAAAAGACCAATGAAGGGCAGGGATTGAAAACAAATATTTTCAGTCATAAAAGCTACAAATTTTATCCCCTGTACTCTTACTCTTGAAGCAAACAGAGGAAGCCTTTCACCAAAGCAAGTGTGGAAGGATGTGAAAAGGATAGACTGCTAAACAAAGAAGCTTCAATTTTGGAAGTGGGTGAAAGAATGCTAGAGTATTGTTGAGAGAAATCTTAAGATGGAAGCTGATCAGTGAACCTTGATCAAACTTGGAGTGAGGAGACAGGTGGTTTCAAGGGACATTTATCCAAAATACTAAAAATGAAATTCAGGCACTACTAATGTTTGAAAAATATAAAATATATATAACACATAAATGTATATAAAATACAGTGTACACATTTGTGTACACATTTATTTTGCATATCTGGTTATATATAAGTGTACATTTCTAATAGAATAATTAATGATAAATTAGTATAGAAACATAAAAACACTTGGCAAGAAGCAAGAACGCTCTTATTCACACTACTGAAAACTCAAAGCTGTACAGCAAAAAAAAAATATAAATATAGTACAGCATACTCTTTATCTCTAAACAAGATTTACATAATTATAATATAAATTCTGAATAATGACCTAGTCAAAAATATACATGATGAAGTAGGTGGATGAAGGGAAAAAAAGTATGTGAGGAGTGGAAAAGACTGGATAAAAGACCTAAAGCAGCATCTTCCTGATAAGTGGTTAGTAGAAGACATTCTACATTTAAATAAAAATCCCCTATAATATAGGCATATTAAGTTAGAATACAGAAAGAGTAGAAGAACTAGATTAAGTGGGCAAAGGTGGTTACATCTGTGGAGTAATAATCCAAGATAGGAATGGGTAGGAGCATGTTAAATGCTATTTTTTGTTTATTTTCTGGTTTAATTAGTGCCATAAAACTATTTAATTTTAAAAACCATTCCTACACACTCTTTATTAATAGAAATTATTACATTATGAAGATTTTTATTAATATCCATGAAACTCAAAATCTTTTTAATGTGTATCTATTATGTGATAAATCAAAATGTGTGGTATCTACTGATGTTAATAGTGTTCCTCTTACTACAGTTACTTGGATATATAGAGTCTGTCCAGGATACTGCAGATGCAAAAATTATATATGGGAAGCATGTAGTACTTTGAGAATCACTGAGCTTTAAGACTACTGTGCTATCTATTTCAGGTATACATAATCACAGTGTGTGGGCAATCTTAGGATACATAGTCTTACAGAGTTGCTGATGGTGAAAGAAGCAGGACCTTGCTGTATCCACTGAATATCAGTTATTCTTTCCTTATTTTAAAGACTTAGAGACACAAGGAAATAAATCCATTCTTTAAAAAACTGAATTTCCCCAAAATCACAAACATCAAAAGAGAGAAAAGCAAACTTTTGTTTACCAGCATCACTGTTGTAACAGGCTCTCAGAGACCTTTGGTAAACTACTAAAAGTTTTATTTCATGCACATTTCCAGGCAAGTATAAACAAACCAGAACAACACATGCTCTGAGGAGCATGTTTGTGTTTCCGTATATTCTGGATTTGGGACTGAGATTGAAAGAACTGATTTAAAATTGGCTCTCTGTGCTCCATGAGGTTTGCTGATAAATTCCCACATTAGATTTCTTGCTTTGATGAATAAAACTCTGTTCATTGCCTTTAAGAATACAGGGCATTTTCTATTTCAATGCTTTTATTACCAATTCTCATTAGAAGTGAATGTCAAGATTAAGAATTTAGAATTGTGCTGAAAAGCCAAAAAAGGTCATAGTAGTAACTCTCAGTGTCTAACAGAATGAGCATTTTATAAATAATTTTAAATAAATACTGATAATGCTTAGAGGACTGTAGTTTACAACACATAACAATATGTTATCTCACTTGATCCTCTCAAAAATTTGTGGCAGGGAAGGCAGCCATTTTAAAGGATGGAAATTTAGGTTCATGAAATTTCCAGCAGTTGACTGATAATCAGGATGCAGGATCAGTTTGAGATTCCTAACTTCTAAAACTGAAGCCAGTACTTGTTGCTCAAAGTTTTGTCTCTCCACTAGGATAGGTATTAAGAGGCTGAAGATGCTTTACCTGAGTAAGAGCAAGGAGGTCCAATTTATGAGATGAGAAATCTGAATAGTTATCTACTTGTTTTCAAAACCTCAAATTAATTATTTGGGTCACATGAAATATACTGTCCTGGTGATATACGACTTCTCTGCATATATAGGAAGAAGTACCAGAGAATTCTTCCTGTGTTAGTTTCCTAATTGCTAAAACAAACACGGTGCAATGGGTTGGCTTAAACAGGAATTTATTGGCTCACCGTTTCAGAGGTTAGGATACCTATTTCATCCTGGTGTTGGGATCTTCTGTCTGGCTGGCACTCTTTGGAATTCTTTGACTTTTGTGCCCCAGGGCAATGAACATAGAAGTGCCCTCTCCTGTCTTTTCCAGGTCCCATTGACTTCCAGCTTCTGGCTGCTACCTGTGGCTTCTCTCTTTTTGGGTCCAATTTCCTTTGTTTAGAAGGACTTCAGCCATATTGGATTAAAGCTCACCCTCACTCATTTTGGGTACCTCCTAAGAACATCTTCAAAGATTTTATTTACAAATGAATTTGCACTCACAGGGCTTGGGGTTGGAAAGGAACATGTCTTTTGTAGGAGACACTCCCCAACACTTCCCAAATTCTTGTCCTTTCAACCAACAGTTGAGAAATAATAGTAATAACAATGCCTGGAATGAGCATGATGATGATGGTAGTGGATAACTAAGGTCACCTGCTATACATCAAGCACTATCTAAGCACTATATCTCTCTTAACTCACTTAATACTTATGACATCCTTATGAGCTAGGTGCTATTATTATTCTCATTTTGCATGTAAGAAAAGTGAAGACCAGAGAAGTTAAGTAGCTTACCCAAGAATGTAGCTAAAACAGAGAGGTACCAGGCAATCTGGCTGCAAAAAATGTCTATGCCTGTGGCTTCTATAGTTATGCCTTTGCAACACTGCAGTCTTTTGCAATCTCAGGTGCTTGTTGAATTTGTTTCAGGATTTAGAAATCACTATACCTCTTGAGGCTTATCTTGCCTCTCTACACAAACCATTTTACTAATCTCACAATTATTGTGCTTGCCAGCAAAATCTTAAACAAAAAGCATCAAATGCATCCCCTATTAGCATGCCTCATTAGGTAACAACATATATACAAATGAAAACTGTAATTTATTCAATCATCAGAAATAAATTAGATGGGGACTAGTCAGTCAGAAAGCAATTCTGAGCTCTGACCTACTCAGGGCATTCCAGGCTTTGGTTGTCGAGTCATATGCCTCAGTTGCAAATGCTAGCAGGAAAGAAGTAACTGGGTAGAGAAGAACTGTCATCTCAGTCCCTGGAAATCAGCTTTGCCAACCATTCACACATCCAAGTATTGGCATCTACTTTGAAAGCAAAATATGCTAGTGTTTCCTCCACATGTCCATATAGAGAAAAGCCGGGAGGGTGCTGGAAAATTGAAACTCTGAGACTGAGAATTTTTTCCTATTTTTGATTGAGTATTATATAAAAGACACTATTTAAATTACTGGTTTTTATCAAAATGAGTCGGGAGATCATCAGAGGGGTCGCACTTATGCACGTCTCAGCAGGATCTCAGAGACAGCCAAAGTAAATACAACTCCAGGTAGTGGTGTTCCTGAGGGCAATGGAGACACCTAGGTCCTACAGTTATGGCAGAAGGCCCTGGAGTTCAGTAGCTTTCCAGTGGGCCCTACTTTGGAATTTGTGCTGCCGAGTGTGATGGAGTTGGACTCAGAAGTGACTTCTCTACACATGCCTCTTCTGTCCCTTTTATTGAACCTGTAGTTGGCACTGGGGTTGGTGTATGCCCAGGAGACTTGAATCTCTGGACTGTTTATGTGCCAGCTGGGCCCTCAGTCTCAGCAGAGTTGCAACACCTAATCTCCAGTTCCTTGGACTTACTCACATCAGCTAACAAGGAGATGAGGATGGTCAACCACCACATCAAGGCACTGAGAGAGTCTATACCTGCAAGCAGGAGAATTGCATACATCAGCCATGTGGGATCAAAGTTCTCTCTCAATTTAGAGGTGGAGTGGGCATTGCCATCCCAGGGTCTTCAGGATAGAGGAATAAAATAAGGATTAGAGTGAACTTTCCAGTATTCTACAATAGAAGTATTGTGATTTTAGCAATGGAAGAAATTATATCATTGATGTGGAGACAGTGGACACAGGAGATGCTGAAGGCAGGGAGAAGGAAAAAAAGGTATGATATGGGGGCATCTTTGGGACTTGGAGTTGTCCTGAATGATATTGCAGGGACAGATGCAGGACATTATATATCCTGCCATAACCCACTGAATGGACTGGGAGAGAGTATAAACTTCAATGTAAACTATAAGCCATGCTGTGTAGCAGTGCTCCAAAATGTATTCATCAAATGCAATGAATGTATCACACTAATAAAAGAAGTTGATGTGGGAGGAGTGGGAGGTGTGGGGAGTGGGGTATATGGGAACCTCTTATATTTTTGATGTGTGTGATTTATGTATCTTTTAAAAAAAGAGAAAGAATAAAAATAGATTTTAAAAATTACTACTTTTAAAGATGATAGCACTGAAAAGTGAATTCTCACCCCATTTAATGATCTTGTGAGGATGTGAGGCAAAGACTCAGTTAATCCAAAACAAAATTAAGACCTTATATTTTCACTGAACACGTAAGATATAGTTTGAGTAAATTTGTTTAAATATTTATAAACCCTCATGGGGCCCCGCTGATGATGGTTAGTGTTGAACCATGACTCTAGAGCTGCAGTCTCTTTCTCTATGCTTTATATACATTCTCTCCTATGTTAGTCTATGTGTGTGAGGTTCCCCCACTTACCTCATCTCCTGCTGTCATAATCTAAACTTGAGTCAATTTATAATTTTAGCCTCACACCTAAACTTCCACTCCTTCCTTTCTCTTCTCCTCTCCCTCTTCTCTCTTCACATTAGTTATTCTGTGCTTGTCACAGAAATTACAGTCACAACAGAATATCTTACAGAGACTATTCCTATTGAAAAAAAAAAAATAACCAAAGACTGAGAAGTGAAGGGGGAGTGAGGTAAATGACAAAAAGAAAAACAAATGATTATGCAATGCAGCTTCAGGAGAATAGGAGATGAAAGTGCCAGGACCTGCAATGCTGATGAGAAGACCAAAGGGGCATGTCAGAGGGTCCTGCTAGACTTTGCTGTGCTCCAACATCAACATTTACTTAACACAGTCAGAGCCAGAGATTTTTCCTTTAGTTAAAAGCAAGCCAAGATTATTAATTAAAAAAAAGGCTGCTGAATGTATTTTCCACCAAGAGCTCAAAATTTTTCTGTGGTTCAGAATAGTCACAGGCAGAAGAAATGTTCCTTGTACATAACCAAGCTAAAAAAATTCATGCTTTCATGTGTATATATGTATGGGTACAGTCAGGTGATCTGGTTCTCTTTCCCCCACACTTTTTTTTTTTTCCTCTCTAATAGCTATAAACAGTTTCTGGATAACTCTCCATGTTCTATGTTCCCCATGACTGGAACTGTTCCAGATACTTTACTTGCCTGCTATTGCTCCTGAAGTCAAACTTAAAGTGACCCATTGTGGGCACTGCACTCTCCTCGTTTGGCCAGGCAGTCACTGTTGTGGACACTTAGATGCTACCTTAGCCGGGCTATAGTTAGAAGTGCTTCCTGGATTGCTGCATTTTGCAATGATTTTGGCTTTACATGCCTCTGCCACAAGTGCCCCATCAATGCCAACTCCAATCAGTTTTATTCAATGCATTATACTAAGCACTGGGGGCTAAATGTAACCCTGATAGACACAGAACATGGGGTTGCCCTGCCTTTTCACAATCACTGTCATCTCCATAAGGAACATAGCTCCCTCCTGGAGATTGCAGAAACCTCTTGCATTTCTCTGCCTTTACCTTAAAAGCAAAAATAAAACAAAGAAAAAACAAAACAAAACTACAAAATAAGGAAATGTGACAAGCTAGGGTTATTTTGTCTCCCTTGGGTGAGATTTATATTCCCACTATGGTGTTCTGGGCCCTATAAAGATAAGGTAATAGTAGACACATGTGGAAAGACAGATAGAGGAAACAGAAACTTTGTTTTGGATTTATACTATTGTGCTAGATCTCAATAATAGAAATGCTTGTTTCTGCTGCAGAGTTTTCTCAGTTGAGAAGACATCTTTCCTACATCCTTTACACACATTTGCTGGCTGAAGCTCCACACCTCCCATAACTGCAAACTATTTTGATGGAAAACCATCCATATCCAACAAAATGCTTGAGGACAGATCAGAAGCTGAGACAAAGAAGGGCCCTAAAAGATAAGAAGAGACCAAGAGAAACAACGGAATATAAAGAGGCACCAAAGAGTTGAGTCTTGAATCTCTCTACTATGGATTTGCAGAACTGAACCTTCTGAAATAAATTATTGATGTGGAGAAAGTGGCCACGGTAGTTACTGAGGGCAGGGAGAGGGAAGAAGAGGTGTGATGTTGGGACATTTTCAGGACTTGTAGTTGCCCTAAATGACATTGCAGGGACAGATGCTGGACATTATATATCCCGCCATAACCCACTGAATGTACTGGGGGAGAGTGTAATCTACAATGTAAATTATTATACATGAGGTGCAGCAGTGCTGCAAAATGTATTCACCAATGCAATGAGTGTACCACAAGGATGAAAGAGCTTGTTGATGTGGGAGGAGTGAGGTGAGGGGGGATGGAGGGTATATGGGAACCTCTTATATTTTTTTAATGCAACATTTTTTGTGATCTGTGTATCTTCAAAAAAATACAATTAAAAAAAGAAGAAAATTGAAAAAATTAAATAAAATAATAAAGAATATTTATGTCCCTCTCAAAAAAAAAGAGAGAACTTATTAGCACCATTCTTCAGGTTCCATATATTCATTTCCAAATATGGGCTGTACCTTCTGTTATTTCTGAGCATTAAAGACAGACCAGTCTTCTGATGAAGGATAAAAAGTTGTGTGTAAATGGGGGAAGAGATAAAGGAAAGAAGGAAGGGAGGAGGCTCCTTATATTCACAATGCCAAATCAACGGATTTCTGACTTACAGCCCTCTATTTACCCCTACAGGAATTTACCATTTCCCTCAGAATTCTAAGCATGCCATTGAACTCATTGAATTACTCACTGCAACTCCCTGAGATAGGTGGTCTTACTCCCATTTTCCAAAGGCAGAATTCTAAACCCAGGGAATAAGAAGCACTTGCCCAGCATTGCTCAAATGATAAACAGCAGAGTCAGGAATCAAAAGCAGACCATCTGACTCAGACCATGAATGCTTTAACATTACGTTCTATTGTTTCACTCAGAACTACTTTTCTATATTGAAATTGTATATAGTCCAATGTTAGAAAAAGTAGCTAATCCTAACATTATGTAAGGCAATAATTCAAAAGGCTTTGCTTAATAGGGCCCTCCTTTCCCTTCACCACTTTTCTCATGGTTGACATCTCCAAGAGGAAAAAAAACCCTACTCATTTGTAGCATCAAACCTGACATGTAATATTAGCCTCAAGGCCTTATGTCAGTTATCTGAGGTTATTAGATTCCAAGCTTTGGATAGTCATAGAACAGAGGCATAAAATATCTTTGGCTGTTTTTGTACATGTTTTTGTGAATAACTCTGTTTAGTAGAGAGAAGCTGAGCATACAGAGTGAAAAATAGTAGCCATTAGACCAGAGAAAGAGTCAAGGGAGTAAATGAAGAGGAAAAAATTAATTGGTAAAGTAAGTTAGTCATATATTTATCTTGAGGGAAATTTAAAATGGAAAGGGCACTCTATATTTACCTAGAATTATTAAGAAGTTAGAAAAGTTGTCCATAGGAACTGAAATGCTGACCACAGGGAAGCACAGTATACTTATTATAAATTTATGGGGCATGAAGGCATCCAGCATAGAAGTGGACATCTTTTAAAAACCTACATTGGCTGACTAAGGGATCCTATACAATTGGTTGAATTAATTCCTCACCATACTTTCTCCAATCATCTTACTGTATTAAGGTCCTGCAAAAGAAAGGTATAGAATGAGTGAAGCTGGTAAATTATTTTCCTAACATTGGGGAGTTTTAAATGGACAATCTCCAGCCACAGTTAAATAACCAAGGGAGGAGTGATTTATTCATCTGAGGGCATCATAAGGAAACTTTTATAGATGTGTTCCTTGAGGTAAATCATGAAGATGAGGGTGAATTCATCAGGAATAAAATGGTAAAGGTAAAGGATGTATAAAGAATTTAAAATATTTAGTAATGGCTGGGCATCAAGTATTTACCTGATGCTTGTGGGGACTAGAAGTGCAGTGAAAAATAAGGCTGAAGGGATGAAGAAATTCCAGAACTCATAAGACCTTGGACTCATACCTATGTGTCTGAACTTTGCCTAAAAGTGACTGGGGGCTACTGGAGAGCTATATTTTGGAGGGTAATTGGAGGAGATGGAAGATTGGAGGCAGAAAGACCAGTTAGGGGATTGTAATAAGAAAAGTCAAGAATTTTGAACAAGGGAATATTAGAGGATTCTAAAAGTCTGGGTTTGATCACTGAAGCAGAACCATTAGGAAAAATATATATGTAAATGACAGATGATAAACTTGTAGGTAGGTAGGTAGATAGGTAGATGACAGATAAGGATAGATTAGATAGATGATAGATAAGATGGATGGATGGATGGATGGATGGATGGATGGATGGATGGATGGATAGATTAGATAGATAGATAGATAGATAGATAGATAGATAGATAGATAGATAGATAGATAGATAGATAGATAGATAGATAGAATTTATGAGAAGAATCTCTCCTTGTACAATTGCAGGAGTTGGTTAAAGAGTCTCTATTAAAGGCTGGTCTTCACATCTGAACCCGGCCCTTGAAATCTGAGGCACAGGCAGTCAGAAAGCAATGACAATAAGAGGGGGTAAATGATGATAACTAGAACTAATGAGCATGAGCTGGAACCCACATAGACAGACTGGAACCTGTTTAAGTGTCTTACTGCTTCCAACTTCAATGATGTGGGAGTCCTCAGGAGAAAATGGTATTCTTTCCTCATGGATCTAAATAAGCATCTGGTCCAGGAGTTGGAGAAGCTGAAGGAAGATCCAAAGAAGCTGCTGCCCCAAGTCAATGAGGCAATCAGCAGGTATATAACATGCAAGAGTTCCTCCTCATGCTCCAGCATCAACCTTCTGAGCATCAAATTAGACAGTTGTGCTTCGATTTTGCTTTCTAATCTTTAAAATGTCTCATGACCCATCTTGGCTGGAATTTACAGGGAATTCTAGAAAGTATAGTTCACTTAGCCAGGTTGACACAATACAAAGATATGAACAAAGATATAAATTACTTTTATAGTGATAGAATAGGACTTGTTGTCTGATTATATGTCTCATCGTGGGGTGCGTGGTGTGGCAGCAGTGTTGTGGGGGAGAGGGAGCTCAATCACTCCCAGACTGCTTGGTTTGAGCAAGATCAATGGTACTATCATTCACTAAAATAAGAAATAAAATAGGGTTAGTTGGCATGAGAGGTTTGCATGTCAATTTTAGACATGCTGAGACTGAATTATAGGTGATTCATCTCAGTAAAACCATTAGATGTATGTGTAAGGAGCTTGAAAGCAGCAATGGGTAGGCTGAAACTACAGGCTTGGAAATGATGGGTCTGCCTATAGCTGGTAGCTAAAGCCATGAGAATATCCAGGGAGAGTGCAGATAAGAGTAAAGGACTAAGGGAAGATTCTAAGGGGAGAACACTCTCCAAAGGATCAGTGGGGAAGAGGAACTACAAAAGGAAACTATAAAGGAAAATTTTAGAAGATAGAAGGAAACAAGAGAAAATAGTGTGGGAAGTGTCAAAGGAGGAAAGAATTTGGTAACCGTGATCCAATATGAGTTTTTGGGGTAGATTCTGAAACCAGATTAAGATTTAAATTAAATTAGAATAAGGAATAAATGGGAATTGCAAAAAGAAAGAAATTTCTTTCTAGGAACTTGGATGGAACAGGAAGAACAGAGACAAGTAAATAGCTTCAGAGTAATATATTCAAGGTGGTAAAATAATAATAATAATGGAACATGTACTTTTTGATCATATTTATGGTCTTTAAGAATGGGGTCAGTGGAAGGATAAATTCTAAAATTCAGACAAGGAGGGGATAATATGAAGAAACAATGATCCACTGATGGCAGGAGAAAATAATATATAGAGCACATAGGTGGAGAGATAGAGATAAATATAAACCAAAGGGACACCGTCTCTGAGAATGAAAGAACAAAGGTTATGGTAGAAACTATCATGTTTAATAATCACATCTCTGAAATGTTCAATTTTTACACAAGTTTACAGAATTTGAGAATAGTAAAAGTCTTAATATTATTTTCTCATAGACTAATCTCAGGCTAGTATCAATTGTATCTGTGTCTAGATTAACTAAGGCCCTTGGAATCTTATAAGAAATTCATGTTTGTTTGTTTTTTTATTTTTTTTATTTTTTAATTCATTTTTTTAAAAAATATTACATTCAAAAAATATGAGGTCCCATTCAACTCCACCGCCCCCACCCCCCACTCCCCCCACAGCAACACTCTCTCCCATCATCATGACACATCCATTGCACCTGGTAAGTACATCTCTGGGCATCACTGTACCCCATAGTCAATGGTCCACATCATAGCCCAAAAATTCATGTTTTATATAATGTTTACTTTTTGCAGGTACTTGAAACCTCAAAAGATTAATAGTGACACATTTTGATATTTGTGTATATGTGTTTTCAATAAAATTCTTTTTGGATTGTGTTAAGTTCTAAACTATCACCAACATAATGCAAATGGGAAACTGTAAAATGATTACACTAGAATTTCTCAATACAGATTTTCAGTATATATAATGCTATATAAACTTGCAGTTTATAAGATACAGCTAGAGTTCTAGGATTTTCAGTGTGTAAATTGCCTTTATTCTTCTAGCAAAATCTGATAATTAAGTGTTTGGAAGTTAAAAAAAACTTTTGGAATTTTTTTCTAAATTAAAAATACTGCTTACCGAACTTATACCTAAGGGAGGGAAAATGTCTTTGATGTGTAGATTTTCTCCTTGTTTGGGAAACAAGTCAGATATTACACTAAATATTAAGCTCATATCCTTCTGTGATCAGGAATAAATTAAATGGTTTAGGATAAATAATGTATGTACTGTAAGACAAAAATATGACCATTGCCTTTTTATTTCAGTAATAATATCTAAAACTTGTTAATAATCATGATGGTATATTTGAAGAAATAGAATATTTTAAAACAGAAAAGAGTAACTTAAAACTCTTAGTGAATACTTTCATGCTTCTATAAGATAAGATAGCATCAAATGAAGTGCTTTTTAGTTTTGATTTTTGTTTAGTTTTGATTTAGTTTTGACTACAAAAAATAACCAAAAAATGAAACTTTTAAAAAGGAATAATATATAATTAAGTGGAGATAAAAATGCATGTTTATTTTAATTTAGCAAAAGAGAAAATCATGTCAATCAGATATCAAAGGAGCTGCATTGTTTAGATGCGTGACCAGAAATTGTCATGAAAGTAAAAGTGAATTAGTCATGTAGAACAATGAGATATTTTCATCGATTCTTTCATGCCTTCATAAATTGAAGACATTAATCTTATATATACTTTCCGTTTTTTTCCTTTCCAGATTTTCAGTTTCTGCTCAGAACACTGTTCTGGTTTGAGTTATACATTCATTGCCTTTTTTTTTTTTCTCTTTTATATGTGTCTGAGTTAGCTTTAATAAGGAGACAGGTTGGCAACATTTTGTAATTTAAATTATTACTAAGCCTCTAAGAAATTTTCTTTCTGGGTAAATATCCTATTGCTACTTTGTATTTTATCATTTTACTTCACTTATGAGTTAGAATATTGAAAAGGGAAGGAAAAATAATGAATGAAAATAATACATGTATAAAAATGAAACATATTTGGACACTATAAGCAGGGCATACAATCCCAGGAATTCAGCTCCTTGTCAGTGGGTCTTACCTTGGAATATATGATAACCTATCCCCCCAGGGTATCAGAGTTGAACTCATTTATAATTTTCCTACACATGCTTCTTATATCCCTTTTATCTGAACCTATAATTAGCATATACCCATTAAATATGTGTCCCAGAGACTTAAATCTTCTGGCTTTTCATATGCAGATTGAGCCCCGAATATCAGCAGAATTGTAGCCAACACCTACTCTCCAATTCTTCAGACTCACCTAGGACCACTAACAAAAGGATGATGATAGACAACACCCATCCCTGAAAACAGAGAGTATAACTGCAAGCAAGACAGTTCCACCCATCTGCCGCAGGTGATCTAAGACCCCTCTCAAATGGAAGCAGAGAGGCCATCACCATCCCCAAATCCTCAAGACTGAGGATGAACAAACATAAGGGAGGAATGCAACTATGGACTAAAGTTGACCTATTATTATTTTAGTAATGGAAGAATTTGTTACATTGATATAAAGGCAGTGGTTACCAGAGGTTCTGAGGAGTGAGAGGGAAGAAAAGTTGTAGCATGGGGATATTTGAGGGCATTGGAATGGTTCTGCATGACATTGCAATGACATTGTATGAGCTCCTTACACATACATATATACTTCAGTATGTGGTTCCTCAATTATAACAAATGCACCACATTAATGAATGGAGTTGTTAATGGGGAAATTGGGGGAGGGAAAGGGGGTCAGGTATATGGGAATCCCCTATGTTTTTGATGTATCATTTTTGTAATCTAGAGCTTCTTTAAAAAATAATAAAATAATAAAAACATTTTTAAAATGATGTACACAAACAAAGTAATTGGTAGACTGCTAAAGCAGAAACTGTTTGGTAGCCTCAAGGATACCCTCAATAGGAAATGTATGGACTTCTCTTTCCAAAAAGATACTGAATTATAGAACTCAGGAAAACATATTTTTAACTGGGCCTCAGAGTTCTTATTTTAGAAACTGAATATCTAAGTTAATTCATCATGGACACATTCCTATTTCAAATAAGCTGGAGATTCCCACACTCTCAGTGAGGCTAGGGAGACTCGTCAAGAAAGTCATCAGTATTGAAAAATTCTAGGGCTGAAGCTATAAACAATCTATGGAATTTATTGATAGGTTTAACTTCTACGTTCACATTAACTAATTATGTCCTCAAATTTGCAGTGACCATGAAGGGAAAATGAGGGGGGAACTTAGTTGAAGTACTGATTCGCTGACCAAGTCAAGGAAACTTAACTTTGGGCAACCATAGAAGAAGCTTCTGGCACTGCTCCTGATATCTCCCCCAGGAAACTTTGGAGCCAGCATAAGCCCCTTTGCTGGTCCCTGGCCCTGTTTCAGATGGGAAAGACTACTTGGAAGAATCCTTTGTGGCATGACCCCACGCCAAGGTTTTGCCCTCCAGGTAAAAGCAGCTTGAGACAACAAAAAGGATGTAAAAAATGACAGCAGCAGACAGTCTGGGCCAGAGAATTACCTGGGAAATAAAGGAAGCATTCAAACTCCTGTAAACTGGGGAAATTCAAAACAACTGACAAGCACAAGCCCAGGAAAAGACGTGCCCAGAAAAAAAACCGAGAGGACCCTGCACACTACATTCAACTTGGGAAGCCATTCTGATAGGAAGAGTGAAGGTCAGGAAAATCTCTTATTACCACCTTGTTACACAATCAAGAAACAGGTATCCCATGGAATAAATCCAAGACCTGACATGTAAAAATGTTTAAATGTACAGCATGCAACAAAAATGTATAAGAGTAACAGCTTTAAATCTCTTCTACTACTGCCTTTGTCTGGGGTGGGTTGGAACAATGGCAGCCCTCAGAGCTGGGATCCTAGATACCCCAAATTGCTAATCAAAAGCCATGATCAGGCCATGTCCACTCCTGGTCTTAGGCAAGAAGATTTTTGTAACCCTTTCTGTCACCAGCAAGCTAGCCAGAATCTGAATATTCCAGAGGTCTGCTGTAAGAGTGGGGATAGACATCAGTGGTCACTGTGAAGAAAGCAATTTACTGTCTTTACCATAGTTACCAGCGTCTTCATTCTATATCATGTAAGTAGGAACCAAAAGAGAGCTGGGGTAGCTATACTAATAGCAGACAAAATAGACTTTAATTCCAAAGCAGGTACCATAGACAAAAAAATCATTATAGACTGATAAAGGTGTCAGTTCAACAGGTATATGTAACCATTCTGAATATATAGGAACCTAACAGCATTAGACCCAAAATACATGAAGCAAATGCTGACAGATTTGAAGGGAGAAATTAATAGTTATACATTAATTATAGGAGACTTTACTATACCACTTTCAATAATAGATAAAACATCTAGTCAGAAGATCATTAAGGAAATACAAAACATGCATAATATTCTAAACCAACTAACCTAAACAGACATATATAGAAAACTTTTCCCAACAAAAACAGAATACAAATTCTTCTCATGTGCACACAGATCATTCTCCCAGATAGACCATATATTAGTTACAAAACAAGTTTCAATAAATTGAAAAACATTGATATCATACAAAATCTCTTCTCTGACCACAAGTGAAGGAAGCTAGAAATCAATAACTTAGGCAGAAATGGAAAATTCGCAAGTATGTGGAAATTAAACAACATATTCTTAAACAACCAATGAGTGGAAGAGGAAATGAAAAGAGAAATTAGGAATACCTTGAGGTGAATGAAATACAAGATACCAAAATTTATGGGATGCAGCAAAGGCAGAGCAGCAGGACAAATATATAGTTCTGGACGTTTACATTAAAAAAGAAGCAAGCAGGCTTCTGCCACACAGAGAGCCAGCCCCTCCTCCTTCCCCCTACTCCCCTGGGAGCCAGCTAGCAAAGCCATCTAGCTCCAGCTTCACCAAAAAAAAAAAAAAAAAAAAAAGAAATCCAGGGAGAACAGCCAGAACTAAGCTGCCAGCTAAACTGTTTAATACATAGACCAGTCTTTAGTAGTAGGTTTCCTCAGTGTGGCCCTCTCTCCATGACTTTTCAAATAGGATGCAGCAGTGATTGGTACATAAAGATAAAGATCAGGAGTGCGGTTCAAGTCCAAGTAACAACAACCAAGGTGAAGACCTACTTAAGTATGAGATGGACCCAGAGTTATGTGTCAGTTCTTAGCAAAAATCCAGATTTTCATCTCCAAGTCTCCTACCCTGGCACTGAGAGCTGTGTGCTGTTAGCCTAGTGTCCATACACATTCATTCAGGAGCACGTGGCAGATGTTCAGAGGTTGCTGAATGATTGGTCTCAAGGGTAAGACTTTGCCCTTTTGGGAGCACTGCATCTAGAAGATTCTGTCAGAAGTTGGCAGATATGAAAGCAGGTCCTCTTTAGGGAAGTAGTTCCATGAAAATGATTACCTTTCTCAAAAAACGTATTTGAATTCTTTCCAATTTCTATGAATTAAATTCTTATTTTAAGTAGGAAATATAGTTACGTAGTTCAATCTTATGTTCTCACCTTGTCCTCTCAGCAACCCAGATCCTATCCCTGGTCGCAACTAGTGTTTCTAATATAAAGGATTAAAAAACAAAGTCCCTGGATTTTCATTACCCAGAATGAGGATGTATCTTCCTGGAAGTGTTGGCTGTGATCTGTTTGGCCTTGGTGGCTGGCCTCTATAGCCCACTGCAGTCATGCTGTTATCTTCAAGGTCACAAGATGATCCCATATAAAATAGCAGCTCTCATCTTGTCCTCCTTTCTCTGCCTTGCCTTTTTCCACAGAATTCTGATATACTTAATATTTATTTGTCTTTTTTTCAATGGATGTGTGTTGCCCCCTATTAGGATGTAAGTTTCGTGAGGTCAGGGAATTTTATTTGTTCAGTGCTGTATACAGCTGCTATGAATAGTGCCTTGTCACAGTTACATCTCAATAAATAAAGGTTGAATGAGAAATTTAAAAATAATATAAAATAAAAAATATAAAACAAAATGAAGAAAGACTTCAAATCAGAGTACTAACCTCAAAACTGGAAGGACCATCTGCCCCGTGGGATCTAAGGTCCCTCTCAATTAGAAACAGTGGGCATCACCATCCCAAAATCTTCAAGATTGCAGAATGAACAATGGACTAAAGTAGACTTATTATTATTCTACTATAGACTTAATATTATTCTAGCAGTGGAAGAACTCTTATCATTGATATAAAGGCAGTGGCCACAAGAGGTTCTGAGGATTGGGAGAGGGAAGAATATGTGTAATATGGAGGCATTTTCAGGATATTGGAGTTGTCCTGCATGACACTCCAGTGATAGATATTGGCCATTGTATATTTTGCCATAACTTACAAAATTGTGGGGGCCAGAGTGTAAACTATAATGTAAACTGAAGTCCATGTTTAGTAGCGATGTTTCAATATATGTTCATCAATTGTAACATAATACTAACATAACACTAATGAGGAATGTTGTTAATGTGGGAAAGTGTGTGAGGGGGAGGGAGTGGGGTATATAGGAATCCCTTAGATTTTTAACATAACATTTATGTAATCTAAAGCTTCTTTAAAAATAAAAAAAATAATAATTAAAAAAAAGAAAAGAAAATGGAAGAACTAGGAAAAGAAGGCCACACTAAACCCAAAGTGGGAAGAAAGAAGGAAACAAAAATTAGAGGGAGATAAATGAAATGGAGAACAACACTAACAAAAAAATACAGAAAATTAACACAACCAAAAGTTGGTTCTTTGAAAAGATCAATAAAATTGACCAACCGTTATCTAGATTGGCAAACAAAAAAAGAGAGAATACAAATAATGAAAATCAGAAATGAAAAGGGGTACATTACTACTGACCCTGCTGATATAAGAAAAGGACTATAAGAGGATATTATGAACAACTGTATACCAATAAATTAGAGAACCTAGATGAAATGAACAAATTCCTAGAAACAAACAATCTACAATGACTCAAAAAGAAATAGAAGATCTCAACACACCAATTACTACTAACAAGATTGAATCTGTATTGATAAATCTCCCCAAAAAGTAAAGCTCAGGACCAGATAGCTTCACAGGGGAATTTTGTTAAACATTCCAAGAAGAATTCTGCTCAGTCTGATAAAAAATTGAAGAGGAGGAAACACTGCCTAATTCATTCAATGAGACCAACATCCCTCTCTTATCAAAGTCAAATAAAGATACCAAAAGAAAATAAAATTGCAGACTACTAGCTCTTATGAATATAGATGCAAAAATCCTCTACAAAACATCAGCAAACCAAATCCAACAGCATATTAAAAGAATTATACACTATAATCAAGTGAGATTTATCCCTGATATGCATGGTTGGTTCAACATAAGAAAATGAAGTAATGCAATACACTACATAAGCAGAATAAAGGAAAAAACAAAACAAGCCATAGTTATCTCAATTGATGAAGAAAAGGCATTTGACAAAATTCAGCACCCCATTTTGATAAAAACACTGAGAACAGTAGGAATAGATTCCTCAACATGAAAAAGGGCATATATGTAAACAAAACAAAAACTCAGCTAACATCCTACTTAACGGGGAAAGACTTTCCCTCTAAGATCAGAAACAAGAAAAATATGACCTCTCTCATGAGAGTTATTCAAAATTATATTGGAAGTTTTTGCCAGATCAATTGGAAAAGAAAGTGAAATAGAAGTAATCCAAATTGGAAAAGAAAAAGTAAAACTTTCCTACTTACAGATGATGTGATTCTACATACTGAAAGTCCTTAAAAACCCGCAACAAATCTCCTGGAGTTAATCAATGAATTCAGCGATGTCGCAGGGTACAAGATCAAAACCTAAAATCAGTAGTGTTCCTATACAGAATCAATGAACCTTCAGAAGAAAAAAATCAGGAAAAAAAATTCCATTTACAATAGCAACAAAAAGAATGAAATATCTAGGAATAAATCTATCCAAGATGTAAAGGACTTGTACACTGAAAACTGGAAAATATCGCTAAAAGAATTTTTTAAAAACCTTTTGTATGATCTCACTGATATGAACTAAGAAAATAAAAAAACCTTATTAAATGGAAGGACATTCCATGTTCATGGATTGGAATACTAAATATTGTTAAGATGTCAATAATGCCTAAAGCTTTTTAGAGATCCAACTCAATCTCAATAAAAAAGACTAACTTCTTTGCATAAATGGAAAAGATAATCATCAAATTTATATGGAAGTTTAAGGGACCAGAATAGCCAAAACCATCTTGAAAAGAAGAATGAAATTGGAAGACTCAAAATTCCAAATCTTAAAGCTTTTTGCAAAGTCACAGTAATCAAAACAGCATAGTACTGGTATAAGGATGGACATTCTGACTAATGGAATTGAATTGAGAGTTCAGAAATCAGTCCTCATATTTAAGGCCAAGTGATTTTGGCAGGGGAGCAAGGAACACTAAATTGGGAAAGAATAGTGTTTTCAACAAATGGCCCTGTGAAAACTTGATCTCCATTTGCAAAAGAAAAAGAAAGAGAGAGAGAAAGAGAAAGAGGATTCCCACCTCATACTGTTTGAGAAAACCAAGTCAAAATGGATCAAAGACCTAAATAGGAGCTAGAACTATCAAACTCCTAGGAAAAAAATAACATAAGGAAGCATCTCCAGGACTTTGTGTTAGGCAATGGTTTCTTAGGCTTTACACCTAAAACATAAGCAACAAAAGAACAAAACAGAGAAATGGGACCTCATCAAAATTAAAAAAAAAAAAAAAATCTTTCCTCAAAGGACTTTATCAAGAAAGTAAAATGACAACCTACATAAATCGGAGAAAATATTTAAAACACATTGCTGATAAAGGCTTAATATTCAGAATAGATAAAGAAAACTTTCAACTTGACAACAAAAACACATATAAACCAATTAACCAATGGCCAAAAGACTTGAATAGATCTCTCCAAAGAAGCTATGCAAATGGCCAGAAAGCATATGAAATGATGCTCAACATTATTAGCTATCAGAACTGAAATCAAAACCACAATGAGATATCATTTTATACTCATCAGATGGCTGTTATTAAAACAACAACAACAACAACAACAACAAAAAACCTGGAAATTACAAGCTTTGGGGAGGATGTGGAGAAATAGGAACACTCATTCATTGCTGGTGGCAATGTAAAATGATGCAGCCTTTGTGGAAGACTTGTGCTTCCTTGGAAAGTTAAGTATACAATTACCATATGACATGGCAATCACACTATTAGGTATATAATGAAAATAACTGAAAGCAGGGATTTCAACAGATATTTACACAGCAGTGTTAATAGCAGCATTATTCACAATTGCCAAAAGATGGAAGCAATCCAAGTATCCATTAACCAATAAATGGATAAACACAATGTGGTGTATACATACTAAGGAATATTAATCAGTCATAAAAAGGAATGCAATTAAGGACACCTGTGACAATATGGATGAATCCTGCAGCCATCATGTTGATTGAAATGAGCCAGACACAAGAGGACAAATATTGTATGATCTGACTGATAAGAAACAATTGCAATAAGCAAACTAATAGAATCAGAATCTAGAATATAGGTTACCAGGGGATGGGGTGGTGATAGGGAATAGGAAGTTGAGGATTAAAATGCACAGAGTTCTTGTTTGGAACAATGGAAATATTTTGCTAATGCATGATGGTGATGGTAGCACATTTTGAACATAATTAAAAGCACTGAAATATATATTGGAATGTTGTTAAAACGAGAAACGTTAGGTTATACATATGGTAAGAGAACAAAAATTAAAAAAAAAAATACATGGAACTGCACTACACAAACCATGAACCCTAAGTTAAAACCATGGACTATCGGTAATAGTACAATGATAAAAATGTTCTTCATCAATTGTAACAAGAGTTCAACTCCAATGCAAGGTGTTGGTAGTAGATGATATATGGAAAATTGTGTATTTTATGCATGATTGTTCTGTAAACCCATGACTTCTCTAATGAAGAAAAACATTATTATATTTCTCAATGTATCAATTTAAGAAAGGAAACAGCTACTTGTTTCTTGCTTTATTTTTCTTTTACTGCTACTTTATTTTTTTTTATTAAAGGCTTTAATCAACAGAAAATTAATAAGAATATAATGAACACTTTGTAAACATCCTCGACTTGATTTATCAATTGTAAATATTTTAGCATTTTTGTTTCATGTATTTTTTATAAAATATTTAAATATTTTTGGTATAAACTGCAGACAACCTACCATTTTACCTTGTAATACTCCCATTTATTCTCTAGAAATTGAGGCTATTTTCTAAAAATAAAGGTTAATATCACTAATATATCTAAAATTATTAATAAATTATTAATGCCATAATTTGTTTTATGAATACAAAAAAGAAAATTTTATTATTTTATAAATTGGTTTATCATATTATTATCATTCCCTTAACAAAATATAAGCTTCATAAATTAATTGACTTATCTTTTTTGCTATCTAGAACCTAGAATAAATTATATAATGTTGTAGGAATAGCAGGAACTCAACAAATATTTGCAATCATTAGCACTAAAATTCCTAAGTATCTTTCGAATAAGTAAACTACACTCAACGAATTTGTTTACTCTTTTTAAAGCTCCGTTGTATGGTTCACAATAACAGTAATTTAAAAATTTCAATGGAAACAACAAACTACATTTGTGGAGTGCATCTACAGTAGTACACAGAGAGAAAATTATAGTACGGGCTATATTTATTCAAATCTATGAAAATTGGCATACTATATGACTTGGATTGTATATTACAGAGAGACTAATGGTTAACCAGCATATTGAAGAGATGCTCCATTTCGCTGTAATTAGATACATGCATATTTACACAAAAATGTTACTTTATACTGCTGCTTCTCATCTAGAGAGTACGCTTACCCTTCGGGGTACCTTTGCAAGGTCAGGAGACATTTTTTGTTGCCATACAGGAAAACAAGTGTGACAGGCATCTACTGGGCAGAGACCAAGGATGCTGCCTAATATCCTACAAAGAACTGGGAAACTTCTCACAACTAAGATTACCTGGCCTAAATGTCAACTGTGGAGAGATTGAAAAACTCTGCTTTACACCAATCAGAAGTAGAAAAAAATAGGATAATAAAGCAATAGTTGCTTATATTAATTGAGAAATGGTTCTGGGCACTCTTCTACAGTTTACATGTATTAATTAATTTATTTTGCATAGCAGCCTATGAAGTAAACAATATTATTTTATCCTTTTTACAAAAGAGGAAACTGACACTGAAAGATTTAAAACAAACTGTCCAAGATTTAAAAGGTTCTTAGGAAGTGATCCAAAATACAAATCATGGCAATAGAGTTCACCCACGGCAGATGGGATTTTTAAAACAGTACAGCAGAATCCTTGGAGTATACATTTCACATGACCAATAGTCTATAACTTAGCAACTCCACAATTGGGTATATACATTAGAAAAGCATGCCTTTTCTCAAGAAAGTATGTTGATGGATTTTATTCACTTGTTTTATTTGGGGGAAATTTTGTGTTAATTTTAAGGGGCATCAAAACTAAAATGTGATTTATTTGTTTGTTTTTTAATGATTCCAAGCCAGGGAATGAGCCCAGGACCTCATATGTGGGAAGATGGTGCCCAAGCAGAGTGATATTGGCTCCCCTGAGTTGGTTTTTTCATTTGTCTGCTTGCTGTTTGTTTTAGTTTTTAGGAGTCACTGGGACTGAACCTGGGATCTCCCATGTGGGAAGCAGAGCTCAACTGCTTGAGCTACATCCGCTCCTAAAATGTGATTTATGCATGAGATAGATTCCTAAGTAGCAGTCAGGAATAAGAATGTAGATTTACATAAAACAGCATGTATGCATTGAAATAAATAATATTGAATGAAATGTCAGATATGGAAAGAGATTTGAAAAATGATACAATTTAGGTAAACAAGAACTTGTAGATATAAATGTAGGAAATACATTTTAAAGAATGCCAACAGCTCAAAATAAATCTTTGAAAGGGGAACTGCAAGTACATAATGAATACATCAGAGAGTGGAGAAAAACAATAAAGGTGAAATAATAAAATCAAATGAAGCAATATCAGAAAAACATTATCAGAGATGGGTTTTACATTTATGTATATAGATGTTTAAGCATTAAATTTATAGGTAACATATACTAAATTATATGCATGTAAATTTTTAAAGGAAATTTATGTTGCAGAGAATCACACTGCCAGATTAGAAAATTCATTATAACTACTACTATTTCAAAATAATATGAAAGAAAAAAAATAAACTAATGGAACAGAGTAGAACATAGAACATTCAGAAGGAAACACAGTGATATACACACTTGCTATATGTTATAAGAGAAAATTCAAATCTTTGGGAAAAACATTCATTATTTATCAACAACTAGTTTGCCATCAAGAAAATAAATAAAATTCTATCATCAATTTTTTTCTGAAAAAAAAAAATAGCAGGTACTTTTATAATTCACATTTTACAAATGAATATATTATCCAGAGTTTAGATGATAGATTGATAGATAGAAAGATAAATGTAAATATATAGAAAGATAGGTATTGATATGCAAAATTAGTAACAAACTAGATGAAATAGAGAAAACTATTTCTTTTGTGATTCATCATGATCATTTGAAGTATAAAACTCATTTAAATATCACAAAGAAAATGCAAAAAATTGGTCCAAGATACCATAAAACATCTATGATATCACACACCATTAAAGAAATGTGAAGAAAAATGAACAAATGAGAAACAAAATTAAATAATTTTGACATATGTTTTTGTCTGCAGCTAACTATGTCATTGATTGATTAGAAAAATAGATTAAGAAAATGAATCAGCAAATAAAAATGTAAAAGGTTAATAACCATGTAATGAGATGCTTAACCTCAGTAATTTAGTCAAAGAAATATAAATTCAAATTTCACTTTTTTGTGTATCATATTAGCAAATATTTTTAAAAATACGATAATAGACAATTTTGTTGAAAATACTTGAAAGAAGATAATCTTATATCCTAACTAGCGGTATTAAATGGTATAAATTCTTTGGAGAAACATTTGTTATATAAATGAGAGTTAAACATATATGCATCCTTAACCTTATATTCCCCCTTATCATAAAGATACCATTTGCATATGTATATAAAGACACTTGTATCATTGCAATATTGTTCACATTAGCAAATACTGTAAATAAGGTAAATGTCTCTAATGTTATTTTTTATCACTGAGTAGAATAATATGTATCCCTTTAAATGATATGCTATGTTTACATTTATCACTATATATGACTGGAAAAAGCTAGTTACAGAAATAATATCATGCAACATATAGCGAGAAAGGCTCTGAAATTCGTCATGGTTATCTGTAGGGAGTAGGATGAATAGTTCAGAGAACTTTCAGCTTCATCAATATTTCTAAATATATTAGCTTTAATAACTTGTCAAATGTGATTAAAAATTTCAAAAGTGTGAACTCTTTCATATACTAAAAGCCAAGGAGAGAGGGAAAGAGAAAGAAAAATCCACACAAAATGGCTGAACACTGATCCTTTTTCTTTACAAGTGCATTATTTGGCTTGAGGTTGGTGAAAGGGCTGAGAGACTGCTTCCGGAGCAGACTAGATGGTGTGGTATTCCAAGAGAAAGTTGTCTGCTGTTTTGTGAGCAGAAGTTGTTAATGCCTGCAAATTGATGCTATTCTTTAGTCTCTGGTTATAAAGGGAAAGCAGATGTTCATGGGCAGCTAACCCAAACACATGGAGAAATGCTACAGACATTTTCCCATTTCAATTACCATAATTTAATGTCTAGAATATATGGGCAAAAGCTTTTCATGATAGAGGCTCAGCATATCCTTTGTAATGCAAACCAAGTCACCAAAATTGCTCATTTGCCGAGATGAAATCGTTGTACTGAGTATGAGTTCAAACTGTTCTCTTTCAGTTGGTGTATTTTCATTTACATATAGGTTTGTAAAGCAGGAGTTTTCATCATAGATTCCTTATGAGTTGCTTACTTTACTACATTTTCATACTGTGATATAAATACTATTGCTAATATTGAGCTGAATTTGCTAGGCCATTTCTCAAGTGATTCTGGTCTTCTTTCATTATCTTGTTATCTTGTGCTTCTCTTTCCAAGAAGTTGTTGCTAAATGGCAAAGGTACCGTTTTTTGGAGCATGGAAAATTACTTACATTTTCTTAAATATGAGAAGCTTACTATAAACGGCAATTTAAATTTTTTTCTAAAGTAAATTTTTGTTTTATTTTAAAACAAAAAGCTCACTTTACTTAAATAACAACATAAATATTTACTACATTTAGACCACACTAGCCATATAAAAAAATATGAAAAACAAGATTTTCATGGTGAACTATTTGCAATAAAATAACTTAAAAATGAGTATAATCCTGTTTTGTTTATACAAAAACACGCATACATATGTATACTTAAGAGGGGACTGCCAACATAGATATGATGCCTTCCTCATTTCTTATTGGGAGTTATTGGGAATTATGCATGTTCTTCTTTTTTAGTATCTGTATTTTCTAAGATATCTATTAATTTATGTTAAGAAGTCTAATAAGCCTGTGTAAAGTATATACACTGCAGTTTAAAGAAACATAAAAACTTAGGCAAAATTTTGATGTTGCCACCCTAATACTATTGTAAAATTTGAGAGAAGTTCAATTATTTGAGTATAGAGAGGCCAGGACTCAGGAATGATTTTGAGAAGGAAAAATGGTTTATTGACGGCCGGCCGGACTCGGGAGCTTTCAGTTTGAATCCCGAGCCCCGAACAAGATTTTCAAATGTCTTTTATACAGAGAGGAAAGGCCAAATGGTCCCTTTGTTTCAGTTCT
This sequence comes from Dasypus novemcinctus, assembly GCF_030445035.2. Taxonomy (NCBI): domain Eukaryota; kingdom Metazoa; phylum Chordata; class Mammalia; order Cingulata; family Dasypodidae; genus Dasypus; species Dasypus novemcinctus. The sequence continues at coordinate 74,291,223 of NC_080678.1, read as the reverse complement.
CAATAGGCTTCAATTAGCATATATCTCTTCCACATCTTAGGTAAGCTTTTAGCATGGACTCCAGACATTCTAGATAAGCCTTGGTTTTTGCATTTCCCCTAAATACTTAAAGTTTATAGCCCTTGCATTGTTAAACATTTCCTGGGACTGGAGCCGCTGTCACTGTCCCTAAGGGCAGGACTGCAACCTCTTACCGTTCTACACCCACAAGTCAAACAACTTAGTTATCTCTGAAGAGACACAGAGCCTTCCACCCATAGCCCACATCACTATCACTAGCTCCCTATTTTTAGACCAGCTAACCTCCTCATTGCTAAGCAACCCTTCATCAACCAAAGAAAATTTCTTCCCAAAGTATTCATTGTCCTAATATAAACATTGGCTGTTCTCTTTGTTCAGTGGAATTCTGTTTCCCTCCTGGGAATTGGAATCCCCCAGTACATGAATTGATTTAATAAAACTCTGAGATCTAACCAAAATTTGCTTAAGTTTTTATTTAACAGGGAGAGTAAATAGCCTGTTCATGTTCTTTGCACATTTTTCTATTAGATCTTTGGATTTATTTTTTCTCATTGCTCTATAAGAAGTCTTCATGTACTAGGAAACTAATCATTTATCAGTCATATTCTTTGCAAATATTATTCCCCATTTTGTTATGCATTTATCTTTTGACTTGGTTTATTTGAGTGTGCCCAGATCCCCTTTAATGGAAGAATTTGTTGACCCTCAGCTGCTGGAAGTGCTGTTAGTTGAGAGAATTTTCAGCTGTCAGCTCCTTCAGAGACCACATCAGCTTCAGAGAGGTGCATTGCTCTCTGCAAGGCAGGTCCTTCCAAGAATGATGACCCGTATTCAATGACTGATTTAGGCAGAAATATAAAGGTCCAGCCATTTTGGCTCAAGGTGAAAAAATTCTGATGAGTCATTTTAGTTGCAGTGGTCCTCATGGGGTCAGTTGAGGTTGTTATTGGGCTTGCATTGAAGTTCAACTTTTTCCTCTCCCCAACCCCGTGCTTCCTTGATTCATTCAATAGATTTTGATCCGAAAGACACTCCTTAATAAACATCCTGCATAGTAAACTCTGAATCACATTTTGCTTCTCAAAGACTCCAGCCTGTGCTAAACATATACATACATGCATACCACTTACAGGTAAATCGAGAATCCCTTTATATCCCTTATCATGTTACATGACCGATAGAAAGATTTATCCTGAAGGAGAGCTGCATCCTTATGTATTATATTAAAATTTATATATATATGTAAATAATATAAATATATATTATTTTGCTTGTTTTAATTCTTTAAGTATCAACAAATATGTTCCAGAGAGTTAAATCTTTGATCTGACCATGTGCCAGTTGTGCCCTGAATTTCAGCAGAGTTGCAACATCTACTCTCCAGTTCATTGGACTCACCCAGGACAACTAACAAAGGGGTAATGATGACCAATGCCCATCCCAAGGAACAGAGTGTCTGCAACTGCAAGCAAGATAGTTCCATCCATCTGCTCCATGGGATCTAAGTTCTCTCTCAATTAGAAGCAGAGTCAGTATCACCATCTCAAAATTCTCAAGATTGGGGAATGAACAATGGACCAAAGTAGACTTATTATTATTCTACTATAGACTTATTATTATTGTAGCACGGAAAAAACTTTTATCATTGATATAAAGGCAGTGGCCACCAGAGGTTTTGAGGGGAGGAAGCGGGAAGAATAGGTGTACTATGGGACCATTTTGGGGACATTGGAATTGTCCTGCATGACATTGCACTGACAGATACAGGTCATTGTATATTTTCTCATAACCCACAAAACTGTGTAGGACAGAGTATAAAGTATAATGTAAACTGTAATCTATGCTGAGTAGCAATGCTTCAGTGTGTGTTCAATATTTGTAACAAATATGCCACACTCATGAGGGATGTTGTTGATGCAGGAAAGTGTGGGAAGGGGAGGGAGTGGGGTGTATGGGAATCTCTTATATGTTTTATGTAACATTTATGTAATCTAAATCTACTTAAAAATTTTTTTAATTTATTGAAAAAAATATCAACATACATTGTCACTTGAATTTTTTCATATTGTTTTGAGATTCATTTATTTTAATTAAAATGCTTCTAGCACATTCATTTTACCTTCTATACAGTATTACATCATATAAATATCTATTCTCCTGTTGACAGACATTTAATTTTTTGTTTTTAATTACTAAAAGTATTTTCTCCCATGCATACATACATGAATTTCTCTGCAGTATATATAGCCAGGAGTGGAAATGCTGGATCATAGTGGATGTGCATAAACATTACTAGAGAATTCCAAATATTTTCAAAAAGAAGATTTCATAAATGGTCTAATTTTAAAACATTTTCTCTAAATATTTCTTTGCACAATCATGAGATAGGGAGATAGATGGAAAAAAACACCTTTCATTAAACTCAAAGCCAAATTGCACAATGGGTGGGAAATAGATTTAAGACAGTAGTCTTATTAACAGTATTGCCTTCCTCTCAGGAGGGAAGTCATCTGCAAGCCACCTTTACAAGGCTTCAATTATATTTTTATCAATCTTCTAATGCACACTGCTTGTTATTGAACCTTCTTTCCTCTATTAACTTGATAACCCTCATTCTGTAATAAGTTTGAATTTCTGGCCTGCTTCTTACAAACATCATCAGCTTTTGTGTTACAAAATGTCTTTAGGCCTTTTTGGCTCTGTCTTGGGATCTTGGAATTTAAGATATTTCTACACTTGGCATCTTCAATTAAAGCAAGGGAGCAAACAAACATTTCCAAATGTGCTCTTTCCCAATTTGGAGTGTGAGCATATGTGAAAACTAGGTTTTGCTTCTACTCTCTGTTCCTCAGGCACTAAGCTTTATATGGACATCATGCTTTTGATTTTACTAAGTGCTTTTAACTGGGAGTCCATTGTTCGTGGGAAAAAGTACCTCTTAGTGATTCTGCAGTCTCTTTACTATACCATTCCCCTGATATGTCCCTGCCATGAAAATCTCTTACTGAGCTAAACCTCTAACATAGCAACTCTCCCTCCCGTTACATTTAACAATCATGAAAAATCTAATATATCTGCTTCGTGGAGGTTCCATTTGAAATAGCTTTAGACTTCTCTTTAACACAATTTCAAATCCTTCCTATCAGCAAGCACAAACATTTCTGTATAACTTGATGTCAGTAGGTTGGCTTTGAGAAGCAATGTGAAACACAGACAGTAGATTACAGGTACCAGGGGCCAGGGATGGGGGAAAGAGAAGAGGGAATTATTGCTTAATGGGTGCAGAGCTGCTGTTTAAGGTGATGAAAGAGTTGGAGTGATGGAAATCAGTGACAGTAAAACAATATTGGGAATTTATTTAATACTAATGAAGTGTATACTTGGGAGTAGTTAAAATAGGAGAGTTGTATATATGTTAATACAATAAAAAGTTTAGGGGAAAAAAAAGATGAGTTTGTATGTATTTAGGTACATTAACCAGATTTTCCAAAATTTTTGTTGCTTTATCTGCAAAATGACAATATATTTAACCTATCAAGCTATTTGTGTGAAATAAGTAGAAAACTGTGAAAGTTTCTAAAGGAGTATCTGGCATACAGTGTGTACTTAATGTCAGCTTTCCTTCTAGTTTCTTTTCCCTCTCAATTATGTAATCTTTCTTTCAGGTACATGCAAGTAAATGGTAAAGTCTTATTTGATTCTCAAATGTGTAAAATTAATTTGAAATAAAATATACAAGAATGTTTTCAGTACCTAAACATTCAATTGTAAACTCAAATAACCATATTTAAATTGTTTACTTCTACATCATCAAATAAAATATTTCATTCTGTTTCACACTTATATGTGTTGTAGACTTGATATATGTGTTAATTTAGTTGGCTTTGTCATAGGTGTTGTAGATTTGCTTTATATGTTAATATTTTTTACTTTGTCCTATGTCTTACCTACTAATTCTATTCCATGTGGATTATATTTCCACTATGCTATGTTTCCAATATACTTTTACCCTTACGCTTCAGTGTTTTTCAAACCTGGTCAAACATTTCTCTCACAAACTAGAATAAGATTTTTGGTTTTCAACATTTTGAAGATTGACCAAGTAACTTTATTCTGCTTTCCCTGGCTTACCTCGAAATATAACCTATTTTATCTTTTTTACTTTTTCATCGTTGTTATGGAAATAAGGTTACTAGTCACTGCTGGCCATCTCAAAGTGAAACAAAGCATTTATGAATATATGGTAAAGCTTTCAGTAAAACTTCATTGATAAATTCCACTTTTTCAGATGACTCTCTCCCGCTTAGAAAACAAAACAGAACAAAACATTCAGAAAGACAACACTATACGTATCCATGTTGTTAGAAATAAATGCTTCTCAGAATGCAATACAGAAAACATGTACAAACTTTCTACAAAAGTGTATGAGGAAAACAAGTGAAAACATTTAAAAGAAATGCAGTTTGTCATCTAAATGAACTTCTAAAATGAGGAGGGGAGCTAAGAATATATCACATTTGTAGGTAAATGCTTCAAGAGAAAGAATGTTTATGTAATACTGAATATGCTGTGGACCATATTACCATTGCAGAGCATATGTTCTTTGGAAGTGAGAGAACATAAACCCACCATATAGATGAAAATGGCAAAATTTGGAACTGCATGAGAGAAATGCTCAACTTCAAAACTTTAACAGATCCATAATGAACCTGCAAATTGAGAATTAACACCTGTTCTGGAACATTATCACTAGTGAAGTGCCAAGTGGAGATTTGTTTATATGTGAGAAATGCGGTTATTCTTCAAGGTCAGCTGCTAATATGTATTATTTACATAAATGTTTCTATTAGCAGCCTCTTATCAATTTGGAGGGAAAAAAAAGGTGGAGTATAAGTTCTGTGCCAAGTTTTTCCACGATAATAAACTGAAGGGATTATTGATTCAGTTTCACTGACCGAAAAATTTCCACAGGTCTAATTAGGATAAAACTACCTCCAAACAAAATGATGAGGGAAGGATAGATGATGTCTATTTTTCAGTGATGTTCAGAAGTATATTGGGTGCTAGTTGTGAAGACTGCAAGCATGTTGAAGATGCTTTGGCACTTTTCCAGAATGAGCATAGGAAGAACTGAGCCTTATTAATCGTGTTTCTCTTCTGTGGATCAGAATATTGCCAGTACATTCTGAAGTATAGAAATAAGGTCCATCCATAATCAATCCATTTACTCCTAAAAATTAAAGTGTGTCCCATATACACCAATGACAAATTTGAAACATATGAAGGGTGAAAGGGCAAGAAGGGAAAAAGTAGATCAAAAGGGAAAGAAGTAGGAAAGAAAATAGGTAGGTAGTCCTAGAGGCAGCAAGTCATTTCTCTCTCTTTAGATGGTTAAGTATCCAGTGGACTGCTGTATAGATCAAGATGTCAGTTAAATAGGGAAACCTGTATGGAGAAGTAGGCCCACAGTCAGATAGTTTCATTCTATCTATTTACTGCTTTTTAACAATAATTTCAGTGAAGGAATCCTTTGTTGCAATTAATTCTTTACTTGGTTTCGAAATTTTGTTCAATTTAGAAGCAGTCATATTTGAGAGCATAAAATTTACCTAGTCCAATTGGGAGCCATAACCTGAATTAAAGAATCTTTATTAGAGAAAATTTAATGATTTTTGATGTAGAAATAGTTTGTAGACAGCTGTAGAAATATAGTACTTTACTGATGATCACAATGTAAAACCTATGGATAAGCATTTTTTGTATTATATTTCTTCTTTCAAAGCCTTTTGAATATCTCCCTTGTGCGAGGCAATATGCTAGACACCTTGAGTGATATGGATATATGAAATATGACTTCTGACTTCAAAGACGTAAAGTCTTCTGGAGGAAATAATACATGTACCCAAATAATGGCAATTCAAGATCGAAAGATTCAAGGAACAGAAGAAACAGAAAAATAAATCGATATGAAAATTTAGAAAATACAGAGATTTTATAGAAGAGGTCAAGGAAAGGAAAGGGTAAAAAAATTTAACTGGTGGAAATGATGGGTACAAAAACTTTCAAAAGATTGTGTCCTTAGGGCTATCAAGAAAACACCACAGTAAAATGAACAAAATGGGGAGGGGGTGGGAGTGTGGATGGATGACTTAGAGAGCAGGAAGCAATTGAAGACTGAAGAAAGGGACTGGTTGTTATGAGTGGTTTCACAGTCCCCAAACTTTCCCTCTGGCAGACCTTCAATCTCCTTTCCTCACCAGTACAAATTCTGTTGCCTCTTTCTGCTCTTCTTTGAGAGACAATTGCCAACTCCCTTCTTCAAAGCTTTGTCTCTCAGAGGTAAAGAATTTGGATATGGCAATCCAACCTGCCACCTCATATTGTTTGAATATGGAAGAATATTTAGAGTTGCTCAAAACCTTCTCTTTGTTATTGACCTGCCTTTTAAATTTAGTGTCCATCTTCAGCAGCACAGTAACAATGGAATATAGTATATTTGAAACAATCAGCCACATATTTTTACCATATTTAGCACATTTTTCCAATTCAGAAGTAGTGGTGAAGAAAAGAGATGTTAGTTTTGTGATTGGGAAGATAGGTAGAGGGAGGTATGTATGGGGAGGCAGATAGAAAGGGAGAAAGGGAGAGAGAGAGGAGAGATGTGCCTTCTCCTCAGAGAGTTATACACTCTAAGAGCTGCACCATTACTTTGATGATATTATTCTGCACCCTGTTTGCTTCTTCAAAATTACTACCTTTACTGCAATTTTTTACTTTCACATGTTTCTTTAATTGTTTTCTATTGGGTTCCCCGATTAAATGGTAAGTTCAATGAGGTTCATTATCTATTTATTTACCATTTATCATCAGAACACAGCATAATGCCAGCAACATAGCAGTTCAAAAATTATTTGCTAAAAGAATGAATGAAATTGCAATACTTTTAATGGTTGACCCTGAGATTCAGGGTCTGATCTATTTTTCACATCAAAAAATAGATTAGAGACTGAGAGTCTAGTGATAGACAGGGAATTATTATTAAAGGAGTTCTATAGATATTTATATTTTTACCTTCATTTAATCTTCACAAAAACATGTTAAAGATTTCACTATCCATTTCTCCTTTTTTCCAATGAGTAAACTGACCTCCGAGGGCCAGAAAAATTTGTTCTCAAATAACACAAATAAAAAGAATTCAATGATTTCAAATTCACATCTGAGTGGTTAAAAGCTCTAAATTCATTTTATTTTACTGATTTCTAAGGATTGGTAAGAAGATAAATCACATGGCTGGATAAATGTTAGTTCAATATATCAGAAAAAGGCAGTGAAATGTGATGTAATAATACTGTATGTATTAGGTTGGATCATATGAAATTACCAAATTTGGTAGATATCAGTACTTTCAGATAATTCAACTTAATATTTTATTCCAGTCCTAGAATGATTTTTATAACTACACACTGCTTCCAAATGCTGTGGTCCAAGAGTAGAGAGAGTGATGAAGTGATTGAAGCTGTGAATGTGCAAACAATTAACTGAAGTAAACACAAAAGGGTCAGAGGAGTTGTAGATGTCAAGGAATTGCTAGTTAGCATGCTGTGAGGCTCAACTATGTAGACTGATGCCTCAGAAATGCTTGCAAGATAGATATAGTGAGCTGGCCTTAAATAAGTGTTGCAGTTTAGAAAGAAAATATTCTCTAATTCAAAAGTATTTATTTAAAACAAATCTATCTATTTTGCATGAAATTGTACCATCCAAGCTTTCAAATATTTGTTGTTTACCTATTTTTTACTTATATATGTAGCATGAAAAATTAATTATAAATTACTATATTCTTTTCTAAGCCAAGGTAGCACATGTAAAGATAGAAATTTAGGGAAATTGAAAGGTTTTAAAAATTAATTTTGGTTTGAGAGAATTCGAAGCATGTTTTGTTGGAAACTGAGGCACAGTGGTCTCGCAAGGAGAGACATGCTGTCTCCATGGCTAGCTTGCAACATAAGGAATACACAATTGAATTCTTGATGACTTTCAGGATGATGCCACAGGCAGAGATAAAAATGAGCACATATATTTTATAGTAAATAGAACACTTAGACTTTGCACCTTGAGATAAGATTTTTTAAATTCCTTAGATCATGAGTAATGCTACTAGTTAACTTCATGTTGCTGCTTGTTCTCACGAAGACTGGGGTATATAGAGAGCCCCTTGTAAACAATAAAGTTGTCTGATGAGTCTCTACTCGCAGACCCCTTGATCCCAGTTCTCTTTCTTTCTTTCTCTTTGTTTCCTTCTCTCTTTCTCTTTCTTTCATTCCCAATACCCTTTGGGCCCAAATCTCCAACAATGTTTGAAAAGCTTTCTACAATATATTTAAATGACTTGTAGATTGTCATCTCCTATCTCCATCACATTGCTAGTTGTTGCTAATTACAGGAATATGACATAAAAAACAATCCTTCAACTTTGAAGGCATATTTCATTTCAATGAGATGTATTATATCTGTTCAATTGTGGGTATTAATAATTTCTGTCACTTACTACCATAGATTGTCTTTCATTCACAGCTACAAAGTCTCAACAAAATATTCTCATTAAATTACAAAACAATCTGATTCATTTATTGGATAGATGTGAAGTGAAATAAAAAGTCATGTATTAGAAATTGATGGTTATTGTTGTCATATTAGGTATTGACCCCAAATTAATTTAATTTTTTAAGTTTTAGTATAATTTTAGATTTATAGAAAGGTTACAAAGATCATAGAGTCCCTGTATACCCCTCACTCAGTTTCCCCATGTGTATACTTGATATTACAAAATTTGCCAACACCAAGAACTATTTGCTAAACTTCAGGCTTTACTTGGATTTCATCAGTCTTTTCATTCATGTCCTCTTTCCATCCCAGGATATAATCCAGGGCACCATATTGCATTTAATTGTCATGTCTCCCCAGTCCCACAGATTGGTGACAGTTTCTCCATCTTACCCTGTTTTTCAACTTGCTAGTCTTGAGGATTACTGTCCAAGTATCTTGTAGAATGTCCTCCATTCTAAATTTGTCTATTTTCTTCATGTGATTAGACAGGGGTTATGAGTGTGAGAAAAGAGTAACATAGAATTGACTTGATCTTCTCATCACATCATATCAGAGAATACATAATACTCACATGCCATCACTGGTGCTATTAACTTTCATCACTTGAGTAAGGTAAGTGATTGCCATGTTTCTCCACTGTAAAGTGATTATTTTTCCATTTCCAAAGTTAATTCTTTGGAAGAAAGTTCTCTGTTTAATCCCAACAATAATAGGGAAGGGGATTAAATGCCACCTCCTGGAGAGGAGAGTATCTACATATATTAAGTGGAATTCTTCTGTAAGGAAGATATGCCTCTTCCTTCTTATTTATTTCATCATCTGTTTATATAAATACAGACCTGTTTTAGTTTGCCAAAGGGGTACCAATGCAAAGTACCAGAAATGTGTTGTCTTTTACAAGGGGTCTTGATTTGGGGTAAAAGCTCACAGTTCCAAGGTCATGAAAAGTCCAACTCTAGGCACTATAAGAGGTGCTTTCTCCCCAAAATCAGCTGCCATGTTTTGAAGTAGGAAGGCAGGCAAAATCTGCCTCGTCTTTGCCTTCCTCTCTTGGCTTCCTCTCTCAGGCTCAGCTGCTTTGCTTTCTTCCCTATTTCACCTGGCATAAGGCTTGTGTCTTACTGGTTTCTCTCCTTTATCAGTCTTGACTACACTCTTCCCAAAGTTCAGTCATAAGGTATATAGGAGGGTTAGTCTTCTCTTGAGTTGTTTTTAGGCCAACCCTCTTGGGGGGCTTCATGCTTAAGCAATCCTCTCTCTCTCATATTACATAATCAAATATGTTGGCTCTCTTTTTTTCCCCTCTGTCTCTGTCCATGTGAGTCCATTTATATCAGACTTAGCAAGGGGGTGGGGATTCAACCTGGGTCAACACCTTAGTGACATTGTACAATCCAAAGACCTAAAGCGATCTTATCAAGTAATCTAATCAAAGGCCCCTCAACTGAATTTAATACAAACAAAGGGTATCATACCTAGAGGAATAGATTAGGTTACAGACATAATATTTCTCTTTTGGGGATTCATAAAATAATCTCAAACTGCCACAGAACCCAAGTATATTTATTTTATACTTTGCTATATAATCTGGTACTTTATTATTTATTTTTTGTGGAAATTGTTCCAACTTTGGCCACTAAGATATAGGTTGGTTCCTGCATTCCATTGATATTCCCCATTCTTCATTCTCCTTTAACATCTCCTTACTTTCTAATGCTCACAACTCATCTTGTATTTTTCCTTTCTCTAAGCCTAAAATCAGCATTTCTCCTGGTCTGACTCTGTTTCTAAATAAATGGTAAGTTATTTAACCACTGTGGTTCTTTATCATCTCATCTGTAAAATGAAAACGTCATAATCAAATTCAGTGATCCTATATTCTTTGACATTCACCCATTCTTTTGTGTATGTTTTTGAACACTTCTTTACTTACTGTCTTTCTTTCTTATGAGACACTCTAGGCTCGTCTTATATTTTTGAATAGATAAATTTTAACAAATGCAGATAAAATAAAAATTTTCCATATTAGATAAAATTGTCTCTTTGAATTCCATTGAACATCAGAAATAACTATTCACTGAATGGAATTCAAAGAGACAATTTTATCTTATATGGAAAATTTTGATTTTATCTGCATTTGTTAAAATTTATCCATTCAAAAATATAAACAACAGAAATAACTATTCATTGAGGTAAGCAGAGTTGGTCCAATGGACAGGGCATCCACCTACCACGTGGGAGATCCAAGGTTCAAACCCAGGGCCTCCTGACCCATGTGATGAACTGGCCCACGCACAGTGCTGATGTGTGCAAGGAGTGCAGTGCCATGCAGGGGTGTCCCCCAGGTAGGGGAGCCCCACGAGCAAGGAGTGAGCCCCATAAGGAGAGCCAACCAGTGCAAAAAAGTGCAGCCTGCTCAGGAATGGCGCCACACAAACACAGAGCTGATGCAGCAAGATGACGCAACAAAAAATGGGACACAGATTCCAGGTGCTGCTGACACAAGCGGACACAGAAGAAACACACAGCAAATGGACAGAGAGAGCAGACAACTGGAAGGGGTCGGGGGAGGGAGGGGAGAGGAAAAAAAAAACCAACTGTTCATTGAGGGGCTTCTCTTTCTTTGCTTTTACAGTGCATTATGCTAAAGGTTCCTCCCACAGGTAGAGAGCTAAGTGACATTGATCCTCATTCCCTACCTTTAGATCAGGGCTTCAGAACCCCAAGATGTTGAAAAGATCTTTCATAAACAGGCAAAAAGACTCTATGAAGTGTTGGATAATTCAATTCAGCTTTGGGAATAAGCAGAATAGCTTTGCCTAGAAAATTATAATCTCCAGCTAGAATTCAATTTTCATTTAATAAGCATATAAAATAAAATAATTACTCTGTCAGAAGGTACTTAACCACTGGAGATGAAATCATGCCTAGGATATCTTTTCTTGTTTGAGTTACTGAGAGTATATTAGGTGACACAGCCAGTAAATAAATAATTGTAGTATGCACAATAAGAGTTTCAACAAGACCATGATATTCTATTATTTTCCAATCTTAATGTAAGAATCTAACATAGTTTCTTAATCTTCTAATAGTATATAAGGCTCAAATTTTAGGTGAATTAAATGCAGTCTCTTAAATTGAGGATGAAGCAAAGTCTCGGTACTTTGCTTTGGTCCTCCCAAATTGATTTCTTTGAAATTCAGAATTAAATGGACGATTTTAGTGACTTTTTCATAAGAGTACTTATCTATTATGATCTTAATCTCATATGCTCTAGTAAAGTTTCTTATAAACCATCCTAAAAATTCAAAAGTCAGTGCAAGTGCATGTTCCCATCTCTGTTTTCCAATCAGTATTTTGTGAAAATTAGACATATCATACAATTCTCCTGTTTGGACCTAAAGCCCACAATGTCCTTACTCTTATCATTACCCTTGGTTAAGGTCTGGTGGTCAGAGTTGGGGTGACCATGATTATTATAGCTGGAAGATAAAATGAGAGAGAGAATAGTAGGTGAGTGTTTTAATAACAATGATGGAGAATTTGAATAAACAAAATAGAAATGATGGGGAATTTGGATGAACAATAGGTACTTCTTCCCGGATGAAAAAGTCATGGACATACCTAGTGACCATCTCCCAGCTCTCCCTCATCCCTACCTGGTCTACTTTTCTACTGTGTGCAGTTGTTTCAGTATGTTTTCATTCCATAGCAGGGGGTATATTATCTCTAATGAAGAGGCCTGACAAGACCTTAAACCAGAAACTAGCATCAAGCAGCCACAGCTACTTATCAAGGTGGGAACTCTTGGGATGGATAAATACCCTCAGGAATACCCTCAGGAAGCACAGATTTTTCTCTTTTCTCCAAGCAGTTGGCCTCCCTGGGGAACTGGCCATGGTGGAATCTCTTCCCCTGCTCTTTTGGACCATTTGCACTGTGTTAGTAATAAGCAGTTATTTGCTGAAAGTTTCTGGTATGTCTGAGCCTGTGTTTCCATGCTGCATTGTATAGCAATTTGTGCCACACGCCCCTAGCTGTCATCATTCTAACTTATTTATATGAAGTTTTCATTTGACTGGCCTGAAAATACTCAGATTCACTTTAATTTTTGTATCCCATTTATGTGTGTGTATGTGGGGTAGGGACAAAGTTTTAAAAATTGTTGTATGGGATAATTGAAATATCCCTGTTAAAGTTTATTAATCTTTATGACTATCACAGAGAAAAAATATAAATCCTTTTTGAGTATATACTTACTGAAAAAAGATGTAGGGTTTATCACAGAATCCAAGCATTTCCAAGTTAATAAAAATAAAGAAGCTTTGTTTAGAAATATGACATCTCCTCAGGTCTAGGTTGTGTAATCAAGAAATCTATTTACTTGCTGTGAAAAACAAAGAGACTGAAGGATCATTCCATAAGAAAATCTTCTCTGGAAACCCCTTCCCCATTCTGAGCCCAGTGAGTCCATCTGTTCTCTAACCCTAACACCTGGTGCCCATTCTACCCCAGCATTCTCTGTGCCCTCCTGGAATCTCTGGTATTTTTAGTTTACTAAGTAGACTCTGAGCAACTAGAGGATAAGGATGGGTGTTTTTCATCTCTCTATGTTTAGCACCTGACACCTAGAAAATAGTTAGATGTATTTATGCTCATGGAAAAAAGGAAAAGAAATCCTATACAATTTCTGAGTAAAGTCATATTTATGCTTATATTCAATGCATTTATCTAAATTCATTATATATTGTATTTTCCTAAAACACAGATAATAAGCTTGCCACTGCAAAACATCTGATTTTAATAACTCATGTCCACATATATATATGTATTTTTTTAACTCTCTGTAATAAGTGCTATCTACTTTTCTTCATGTCCCACTAAACCTGAAGACTAGATTATCACTCTCAGCCTGCTCCTATTTTAGTTATGCTCCATTATCTGAAAATTAATGCACAGCAGCCACATTGGGCACAATGAATCTACCTTTAGTTTGCAGTGTTTCTCTGCAGGAATCTCATTACCCCTCTGTCTCTGTAAAGTCAGTGACTGCAGGGAACCTTCTGCTAAGTTCATTCAAGCCTGTTAGACTGTCTGCAGTTGTTCCTGCCTTGAAGACACATTATTCTTTTCTTCCTCTGTCTACCACCCCCATAGAGGATGCTGATACTAAATACTAAATCTTTTCCATGTGGAGTTTAAATTATTTTTTTCTCAAATTATCCTATGCTATCATTGCTACTAACAATAAATATCTTTTTTGTGAGTGAAGTAAAATTCAAAGCTAAATATCTGATCCATGGCAGCTCATTTAGATGAAGAATGTTAGGAGGCATGCAGATCTTAAATTTCATATAACCCATTTTACGAAATGGGTGACAATCCAGACAAAGTAGTTGCCTACTACTTAGGTTCTTAAATTTGAAAATTATGTTAGTGGTCCAAAATATATACTCAGTAGAAGAGACCCCATTTTTATTTAACAAGAAGATAATTCAATAAATATTTAACATGTACTAAAATTATGCATGAGTGATGAGACATGACAAAAATAAGATGTGAGTCCTGGATTGAGAAGATCATAATGTATAAAAGGGTAATGAGGGAAACGGACTTGGCCCAGTGGTTAGGGTGTCCGTCTACCACATGGGAGGTCCGCGGTTCAAACCCCGGTCCTCCTTGACCCGTGTGGAGCTGGCCCATGCGCAGTGCTGATGCGCGCAAGGAGTGCCGGGCCACGCAGGAGTGTCCCCCGCGTAGGGGAGCCCCATGCGCAAGGAGTACACCCGTAAGGAGAGCCGCCCAGCGTGAAAGAAAGTGCAGCCTGCCCAGGAATGGCACTGCCCACACTTCCTGTGCCGCTGACGACAACAGAAGCGGACAAAGAAACAAGACGCAGCAAATAGACACAGAGAACAGACAACCGGGGGTGGGGGGGGGGGGATAAATAAATAAATAAATCTTTAAAAAAATAAAAAATAAAAAAAAATAAAAGGGTAATGAAACAGAAAAAAATAAAAACCCCAGTAATATGATATGATGTGATCTGAAAGGCCTAGGCTTCATCAAGTCATTGACACATTAATATTAGTGGATACTTAGGTGGGATTGTAATTTTTTCCAAGAAAATGAACTGACAAGTTATATTCTAAACCAAAATGATTAATTCATCAAAAGACAGTAAGAGATTTCAAAGGCAAGAATGCATCTGACCTAAAAAGGGTCTAGAACTAGGGCTAAAGAACTTTCAGGAGCCCAAGACCCAAGCAGCGAAAAGACTATGTCATTGTTTGCTTTACAAAAAATGGCTTTCTCTGCTTTTCAGTCGACCCAGTGAATGAAAGGAGACCATCCCACAGTTTCTAGGCTTACATTAGCTTCAAACAATGACCTGCATGGATTGTGTCAGATGTCTATTCTGTTTCAAACAACTATATTCAAGAGAAATTAAAGGCACTGTTTTGAGTTGGGCAGATTTCCTATGAAATGGTCACTACAGTGCTGAAAATAAAATGATTGTTGGTGCGTCCCACTGGATAGAACTTTGGCCTCTTACAAAGTTCCTCTTTCCAAAAAAATTTTAAGAAGTCCTACAAGAGTGACTTATCCTTATCCATGAAAACAGTTATGTTTAACCTGTCTGTGGGAGTCAGCCAAACTAAGACTCTATGGCTACTGACTTCCCGGGCTCCATAGAGGTGCCAACCACAATAAAGAACATTTGTTCAGCAGTTCTCAGCTGGTAAGCCTCCATCACTGACACAATCTTATCTCTATCAAGTCAGAGTTACCCCCTCATTATTGATATTAGCCAGGCAAAGACTGGGGAGTCGATGGCCCTGGTACATTTGCAGATGTAATACTCTGAATCAGACCGTGGCACTCCCATTGGCTTCACTTTCCAAGGCATCATTATTATTTGCTTATTTATCCTACCAATATTCTTGTGAAATGTAAAATAATAATAATTTCCACATTTCTGCATCTCCTCCCAACTTTGTTGGGCAGCTATTGAACAAACCGTCTTTGGAAAAATGTGGTAATTTGCAGACAAGGTAGGGTCTAGAGGTAGGATTATCAACATCCTAGATACCTAAAAGATACTTATATTTGGACCCTACTTCTTTCTCATCAATCACTCCAACAGTTTACATATTTTCAAGATAATTGCTAACACAGTAAGCTAGAAGAATTTTCTCAATATCCATCTCTCTCTGTGTGGACCAAGGTGTTACATGGTGTGTTGTGGGAGCACAGGCACAGGCACAAAAGGAGTTTGCCCCAAATGATTGCTTTATTACCTACAAAGCAAAAGGGTCCAAAGGAGCAGGGGAAGAGATCCCATTGTGGCTGGTTTCCCAGAGAGGTAAAATTGCTCAGGTCAGGCACAGAGTGTGGGAGTTCAACATACCACACATTAGAGGGGAAAAATCCTGTGCTATTTGTGTGTGGAATATTTATCCACCCCAATGGGAGACTGCCCAAACACTGAAAGATCTTGCCCTAATAAGCATCTGGGGCTGCTTGTTCCTGGTTTCTGAGTTCAAAGTATGGTTGGGCGTTTTCATTAGACCTAACATCTACTCTGTGCCATGGAATCGACTGAAACATCCACAGACAATAGAAAAGGGAGGGGGGGGATGGGGATGGTGAGGGTTGGCAGATGGTCACTGAGCATATGTCTATGAACCAAGCATGGGGAGATTTCCAACTTAGTCATCCAAAACTCTCAGACATGTGAACTCCAGTAGAAAAATCTAAAAAAAAAGATAAAATAGAGAAAATGAAAAATCTGTATAAAAATATGCTTAATTCCCTGGTAATCAGTGAAATATTTATGATAAATTTAGCAAAATCAAAATATAATAATAACATTCAACGCTAGTAAGTCATGGAGAGACTATAACCCACTATTTGTTGGAATATAAATGTGTTCATTCTTCTCAGGAAGCAATTTGAAAATGTGTGCTAAGGGCCTTTAACATTTTCAACTTTTTGAACCAGTAATTCCAATGGAATAGCTCTTTCCTAGGGAAACAATCTACAACCCAAAGATTTATGATTGTGCATGATTTGCGTAGTAAAAATCTGAGGAACCAAATTAATTGTTCACTGACAGATATAGTTAAAACAATCATGTTTTTGGTGATGTCATCAACATGGTAATATAAGACATTCCCTGGAAAAGTCTCCTCTCAGAATCAACTAATAAAAGGGAAAATCTCATTTGCTTGGATCATGGCAGTATGATAGAATCTAGAGAAGGACTTCAAAAATGCTGAAAAAAGAAAAAGAAAGGCAAACACCAAAACCAGGTAGGATATTTGCATCCTGGACCAGCCAATCCAGACTTCTCTACCTCACTCAGTCCCACACAGCCTGGGAGTCACAGAGAGACTGCATGGCCCAGATTCCTCCTGTTGTGAACGTAGACCATAGAGCCACTCAACAAGTGATTAGAGAGCACAGTCAAGGGAACAAATTGAAATCAGAGTATTGGAGCAGACGTGGCTCAAACAGTTGGGTGTCACCTGGAGGTCCTGGGTTTGGTTCCCAGTGCTTCCTAAAGAAGATGAGCAAACACAACAAGCTGATGCAATGAACAGACACAATGAGCTGATGCAATGAACTGACACAATGAGATGATGGAATGAGCAGATGTAACAAGCAGAGAGCAGATGTGGTTCAAGTGGTTGGGTACCCACCTCCTACATGGGAGGTCTTGGTCTTGGTTCCCTGTGCCTCCTAAAGAAGATGAGCAGAAAATGAGCAGACAATGAGTGGAAACAATGAGCAAATAGACATGGGAGCCATGTGGGGGGTGGGTGGAGAGGGAACTGAAGAGACACAGAATTTAGAACTAATCGAAGAAGGTCAAACAATTCACCTAAATCAATTCTAGGAGATGAAGGAAAATATGGATAGAAATATTCTAATGGTGGATACAGACCTAAAGGATATTAAAAAGACAATATATGAGAATAAAGAAGAATTTGAAAGTTTAAAAAGAAGTATAATAGAAATGGTAGAGGCAAAAGCCACAATAATGAAATTAAAAATACACTAGAGGGAAGTGGATATGGCTCAAGTGATTAAGCTCCTGCCTACCACATGGGAGGTCCTGGGTTCAGTTCCTGGTGGTTCTGGAAGAAGACAAGCAAGACAGTGAGCTGATGTGATGGACCAGTTGCATCAGGCAGGGCAAGCTGATGCAACAAGATGATGTAATAAGAGACACAAGTAGGAAAACACAATGAGAGACACAACAAAGCAGGGGGTGGCTCAAATAATTAAGTGTCTCCCTCCACAGCAGAGGTCCTGGGTTCCATTCACTGCTTTCTAAAAAGAAAACCAGCACACAACAAATGCAAAAAAAATTAGGGAGTGGGGAGGAATAAATAAATAAAATAAATCTTAAAAACAGTGGAGGCATACAATAGCAACATCATGAAATATAAAAAAATATATATATGCATCATGGGAGTCATAGAAGGGGAAGAGAAGGGAAAGAGGGCAGAAAGAATGTTTGAGGAAATAATGACCAAACATTTTCTAGCTCTTATAGAAGACATAAATACACATGACCAAGAAGTGCAATATACTCCAAACAGAATGAACCCTAATAGACTTACTCCAAGGCACATACTAAGCAGCATACCAAATGCCAAAGATAAAGAGAAAATTCTGAAAGCAGAAAGAGAAAAGTCATTTGTCACATACAAAGGATTATCAATAGGGTTAAGCACCAAATTCTCATAAGAAACTCTGGATGCAAGAAGGTAGTGGTAGGATATATTTAAAGTACTGAAATTGTTTATCTAGGGACGCAGACTTGGCCCAGTGGTTAGGGCAACCATCTACTACATGGGGGGTCCACAGTTCAAACCCCAGGCCTCCTTGACCCGTGTGGAGCTGGCTCACATGCAGTGCTGATGCACACAAGGAGTGCCATGCCACGCAGGGGTGTCCCCTACGTGGGGGAGCCCAATGAGCAAGGAGTACACCCCATAAGGAGGGCCACCCATTGTGAAAGAAGGTTCAACCTGCCCAGGAATGGCACCGCACACATGGAGAGCTGATACAACAAGATGACGCAACAAAAAGGAAACACAGATTCCTGTGCTGCTGACAACAACAGAAGCGGACAAAGAAGAACACTCAGCAAATAGACACAGAGAACAGACAACTGGGGTGGGTGCGGGGGGGGGGGATGGAGAGAGAAATAAAATTTTTTAAAAGTTCTTTATCTAACAAAACTGTCCTTCAAAAATAGTATAGATTGGGGAAAAAATACACCAAATATAAGATAAAGACTATAGTTGGTAGTAACATTTTGATGATGCTCTTGCATAGTTTGTAACAAATGTTTCACACCAATGCAAAGAGTTGGAGGAGGGGTGATGTATGAGACCCCTGTGTGATGTTATGTATGTTTATTTTGTAAATTCACAATCTTTACTATACACTTATGTTTACATATGTTCGTGTATGAATGATATACTTCAATAGAAAATTAAAAATTAAAAAAATAAAGAGGCAATTTATAGGGAAAAAAAGGGAGAGTTTAAAATTGTCATAATAAACAGAAATTGAGAGATTTCATCAACAAAAGACCTCCCTATGGGAACTACGAAAGGGAGTTCTTCAGGTTGAAAAGTAAAGACAGAAGAGAGTGGCTTGGTGTTGTGTGAAGAAATGAAGATCTTCAGTTAAGGTAACTAAATGGGTAAATGCAAAATCCAATAGTACCATAATTTCAATATATAAATCTACTCTTTAATTCCTATAAGAGTCATAATACAGTTGAAAAGGAAAAGTCATATTTCCTGATAATGGGCATGCAAAATATAAAGAGGTAATGTAGGTCAAAAATAATATAGGAGCGCAGATGTACCTCAAATAATCAAATAATGCCTCAAATAATGCCTGCTTTGCATGTATGAGGTCCTGGGTTTGATCCTTGGTATTTCCTAAAAACAAGCAAACAAACAAATGAAAAATCAACTCTCATTGAGGATTGGATGTACCTCAGTGGTTGAGCATCTGTTTCCCATGTATGAAACCCTGGTTTCAATTCCCAATACCTCCTAAAATAATAATGATAATATAAAGTAGGAAACAGAGGAAAATGGGAACAGAATACATGTATGCTATTAAAGCTAACTTTTCAAATTAGTAGGTAATAGAGGTAGTTTGTGTAATACAAATCCCAGGGTAATTTCAAAGAAAGTATTGTAAAACTATACAGAAAAAGAAATGAGAAAAGGGTCAGTCAGATACATCACAAAAGATTAAGTGTACAGAAAAGAGTCTGAATAAAAGAAAAGAGAAATAAGAAAGTTATGGCATATATAAAATAAAAGATAAAATGACAGAAGTATTACCTTTACACTAATAACACTGAATGTTAATGGATTAAACTCCCAACCAAAAGCACAAATTGGCAAAATGGATAAAAATATGATCTAACTGTATATTATTTACAGTAGACTCAACTAAGACCAAAGACACAAATAGATTTAAAGAGAAGGAATGAAAAAAGTTAATCCATGCAACTAATAACCAAAAAAGGGCTGGGGTAGCTACTAATATCAGGCAAACTAGACTTTAAGTGAAAAGCTGTTCCAAGAGGCAGAGAAAAACACTATACATTAATAAAAGGGAAAATCCAATGAGAACAAATTACAGTCATAAATAGTTATACACCCAACCATGGTGCCCCAAAATATATGGGACAAAGTCTGGCAAAATTGAAGGGAGAAATAGATAATTCTACAATGATTGTTGGGGACACCTGCGGTCACCCCTCGGGCTGAAGTGTGGTTTGCTGGCCTGGCGGGGGAGCAGCCGTGGCAGGCCAAGCCGCTGCCCCCATAATAGGGTGGCTGGTCGGACTCACCGCCACCCCTGAAGGAAGCTCGGCATGGGCGCAGAGTGCCCTCGGGTCTCCCCTTCTCGGCAGCCATGCTTCCGCGGCCGCCCCTCCTCCCGGATAGCGCCACACGATGCCTTGTAGGGCGGCACCCTTCTTCTTTCTCCCTGCGCAGGCGCAGGGCGGAAGATTCCAGTCTGCCCTTTTCCCTTCCCCCGACAGCAGCAACAGCCAGGCGTGGGCGGAAAAATCCAGTCTGCCCTTTTCCCCTCCCCCAACAGCAGCAACAGCCAAGCGTGGGCGGAAAAATCCAGTCTGCCCTTTTCCCCTCCCCCGACAGCAGCAACAGCCAGGCGTGGGCGGGAAACTCAAGTCTGCCCTCCACCCCAGCAACAGCAGCCACCAATCCCTAAACCCTGCCCCTTCCCCCAGCAACAGTGACAGCCAATCCCTAACCACCACCCCTCCCCCGTCCAGTACCGCCCACTGACCTTTTGCCGGCAACCAATCAGAACAGGGCGTGGCTTCGAGCAATCAGCCTTCCCCAGCCCCTATAAAACTGTTGCCTCTCCCTCAGTAAAGTGGACTTGCGTGTTTACCCTGTCTCCACGGTAGTTCTTCTGCCGTGCGCCCTCCAGTCCTGAGAGCCCCCGACAAGGGCCTGGCCTCCCTTGTCCCCAGTTCGTCGCCTGCTTCTCCGGGCGACCCCTTCGTTGCCGGCTTCTCCGGGCGACCCCGTCAGCCGAACCGCGCAACCCCTTGTGAGACCGATCCCTCGTCTGCTGCCGGACCAACCCCTCGTCCCAAGCGGGACCGACCCCTCGTCCAGAGCTGGACCGACCCCTCGTCCGCAGCCAGACCCCACCTCTACCGACCGAGCAAGCCGTCGCAGACACCTATACCACTCCCATCAACTGATAGGACATCACCACAGAAGACCAATAAGGAAACAGAGAACTTGAGTGATATGATATATGAACTAGAATTAACAGACATGTGCAGAACATTGCACCACAAAACAAGGGGGTATACATTCTTCTCAAGTGTACATGGATAATTCTCCAGGATAAAACACAGTTTTCAATAAATTTGGAAAGATTCAAATTATACAAACATCCTCTCTGACCACAAAGGAATAAAGCTGGAAATCAATAACAGGCAGAGAATTGGGAAATCCACAACTATATTGAAGTCAGATAACACACTCTTAAACAATTATTGGGTCAAAGAAGAAATTACAAGGCAGATGAGTAAATATCTTGAAGTCAATGAAAATGGGAACACAACATATCAAAACTTAAAGGATGCAGTGAAGGCAATGCTGAGAAAGAAATTCATAGCTTTAAATGCTTACATTAAAAAAAAGAGTAAAATCAAAGACCTAACTGTACACCTAGAAGAACTAGAAAAAGAACAGCAAGCTAAATGCAAAGCAATCAGAAAGAAACAAATAACAATGATTAGAACAGAAATAAATGAAACAGAGAATGAAAAATATAGAATAAAATCAAAAGTTGGTTCTTTGAAAAAATCAAACAAACTTTTAGCTAGACTGACAAAAAGTGAGAAGAAATAAATAAATAAAAACAGAAATGAGAAGGGGCATTACTACTGACCTCACAGAATAGAAACGGTCATAAGAGGATACTATGAACACTGTATGCCAACAAATTAGATAACCTTGATGGAATGGACAAATTTCCTAGAAACATATGAACAACCTATATTGACTCTAGAAGAAATAAAATATCTCAACAGACCAATCACAGGAAAAGATAATTGATCAGTCATCAAGAACCTCCCCCAAAAGAAAAGCCCAGGACCAGATGACTTCACAAATGAATTCTACCAAATTTTCCAAGAATACCAATTCTGTTTAAATTCTTCCAAAAAAAAAAAAAAAATGAATAGGAGGGGACACACCCTAACTCATTTTATGAGGCAACATCCATCCTAATACCAAAGTCAAATAAATACTATGCGGAAAGAAAACTACAGACCAATTTCTCTTATGAATACAGATGCAAAACTCCTCAATACAATACTAGCAAATTGAATGCAGCACAGCACATTAAAAGAATTATGCGCCCTTGGTTGAGAGGGATCAAGAGTGAATAATTATGCAAGAGTGGTTCAACAAAAGAAAGACAATTAATATAAGACACCACATGAACAAAATGAAGAGGAAAAAAAAAAAACATGATCATCACAATTGACACAGAAAAGGCATTTGACAAAATAACGCATCTTTTCTTGATAAAAATACTTAGAACAATAGAAATAGAGGAGAATTTCCTCAACATGATCAAGAGCGAATATGAACAACCCACTGCTAACAACATACTTAATGGTGAAAGACTGAAAGTTTTCCTTCTAAGATCTGGAACAAGACAAGGATAACCACAGTCATCACTGTTATTCAATATTATACTGGCAATTCTAGCCAGAGGACTTAGACAGGAAAAACAAATAAAAGGCATTTCGATTAGAAAGGAAGAAGTAAAACTTTCCCTATTTGCAGATGGCATGATCCTATATACAGAAAATCCTGAAAAATTGACAACAAAGCCAATAGAGCTAATAAATGAATTCACCAAAGTGGCAGGGTACAGCATCAACATGCAAAAATCAGTAATGTTTCTATACACTAGTAATAAGGAACCTGAATAGGAAATCAAGAAAATAAGTCAATTTACAATAGCAACTAAAAAAAAAAAATTAAGGAATAAATTTAACCAACAATGTAAATAAATTATATGTGGAAATTTACAAAAATTTGGTAAAAGAAATCAAAGCTCTAAATTCATGGAAGCATATTCCATGCTCATGGATTGGAAGACTAGATATTGCCACTGTCAGTTCTATGAAACAGCATTTACAGACTCAATGCAATCCCAATCAAAATTCCAACAGCCTTCTTTGCAGAAATGGAAAAGCCAACCATCAAGTTTTATTTGGAAGGGTAAGGGTTCCTGAATAGTCAAAACTATCTTGTAAAAGAAAACAAAGTTGGAGGACTCATACTTCCTGAATTTAAAACTTGTTACACAGTTACAGTGGTCAAAAGAGCAGAAGAAGAAATAGACCCTGTGGGAGAAGGGTTTGAAGATGTTGGATGCATGTAGAATGTTTAATAAGGTCAAATGTGGTAATGGTTGGGTTTGATGGTAACACATTATAATGAATGCAACAAACACCGTTGATTTATGGATGTGATTGTGAATAAACTGAGTATTCTAGGAAGACTAATGTTATTTGGATAACAGCCAGAGGATAATATTGTAAATGTGTAACAATGATGTTGGGAGTACATAAGGATTGTGGTTAATAATATAAATATAGGAATGTCCTACTGTAGGATATTAAGAATGTGGTGAGACATGGGGGAATATAACTCATGTAATTCATGGACTATAGTTAACAACAACATTGTAATATTATTGTAGCAAAAGTAAAGTTGCTATAATATACTTGCTATATTAATTCTAAAGGTAAAAAAAGAATATGGAGTTCGGTTTTGTGAAATATGAATACAATTAAGAATTTTTTTCTCTTCTTTCTTTTTGTTAATAAGGAGAATTTGACTATGGCATTTAACATATCATATTCATCCTTTGAACAGTGGAGGAACAAACGAGTTAGCAGCTAGCATTAGATGAGATAAAAGTGCCTGATAAAGAACTTTTTAGGAGTAATGTTTCCATAACTTGCTGAATTTCCTTTTTCTGTTATTTTTATTTTTGTGAATTTGAAATAAAGTAATTAATAAAAAATAAAAATAAAAATAAATAATGAAAGACCTAAATATAAGAACTAGGACCATAAAACTCCAAATGATAATGTAGAAAAGCATCTTCATGATCTTGTGTTAGACAATGGTTTCTTAGACTTTACCCCCAAAACTACCAGCAACAAAAGAAAAAAAGATAAATGGATCCTTGCCAAAATTAAAACGTTTGTGCATCAAAAAACTATCACAAAAGTGAAAAGACAACCTACTCAATGAAAGTAAATATGTGGAAACCACCTACCTGATAATGACTTAATATCCAGAATATATAAAGAAATCCTACAACTTAACAACAAAAAGACAAACAACCCAATTAAAAAATGGGAAAACTTTTTTTTTAAGAAGGTAGCAGATGTAGCTGAGGGGTAGAGCATCCACTTCCCATGTACAAGGTCCCAGGTTCAATGCCTGGTAACTCCTAAAAAAAGAAAAACAGGCAAAAGACTTGAAACATTTTTTCAAAGAGGATATGAATGTCGATAAACTGCACTTGAAAAGATGCTCAACACCATTAGCTATTAGAGAAATACAAATCAAATCCACAATAAGGAACCATTTCACACCTACTAGAATGGCTACTATTTTAAAAAGCTGAAAATTACAAGTGTTGGGGAGGATATGAAGAAATAAGAACACTCATTCATTGCTGATGGGAATATAAAATGATGCAACTGCTGTGGAGGACATTTTGGCAGTTCTTCAGGAAGCTAATTATAGAATTGCCATATACCCAGCAATCCTACTACTAAGTATATACCCAAAAGAAATGAAAGCAAGGACTCAGATATTTGCACACTGGTGTTCATAAGGGCATCATTCGCAATTTCTAAACGAAGGAAGCAACTCAAGTGTCCATCAACTGATGGGTAGATAAACAAAATGTCGTATATACACACGCTGGAATATCAGTCAGCATTAGAAAGGAATGACACTCTGATTCATGAGACAACATGGATGAATGAAATAAGCCAGACACAAAAGGAAAATATTGTATGATCTCACTGATATGAAATAATTAGAATAAGCAAACTTATAGAGTCAGAATCTAGAATATAATTTACTAGGGACTGTAGGTAGGGAATGTGGAGTTATTGCTTACATTGTATAGAATTCCTATTGGGGTTTACTGTAAAGTTTTTGGAATGAATGGTAGTGTTGGTAGCACAGCATTTTGAATGTAAATAATAGTACTGAGTTATATAAGTGACTGTGGTGGTCTTAGTTTCCCAGAGGTTGCCAATGCAAAGAAATGGGTTGGCTTTTTATAACGGGAATTTTATAAGGGGAAAATCTGACACTTCTGAGGCCATGAAATGTCCAAATCATGGAGCAATAAGAGATGTTTTGTCACCAGAGTCAGCTACTGATGATCCTGACATCAAACCAAGATGGCAGGCTATCTCTGACAAGGTTCCTACCTTCCCTTCTAGGCTCACCATCTCCCAGAGTTCAGCTGTGAATAATCAGTCAGATGGCAAGACTTGTCTCTTTCCAGGCCTCCTCTCTCAGTCTCTGCTGCTCCTCTTTCTTCCCAGATTCAGCTGTTGACTATCAGGCATATGACTCCTCTCTTCAGCTTTGAATTACTTCATGGTCCCAGCCTCTCAGGGGCTTTATGCTTAACCTGGCTGCTAGCAAGCCTCGAGTCCCCTTTTTTCACATGGCTAGGTCAAAATGGCAGAGCTCACTTTTCTGTATCTCTCTTTGTGTGTCTGCATTTATATAAAGCTTCAGTAAGAGGGCACAGACCCAACCTGAGTCATGCTTCTTTGATGTAGTCCAACCAAACAGGGATAAGAATGGACTAGCTCAAGAACATAATCCTTTTCCTTTTGGGATTCATAAAACAACTTCAAGCTGTCACAGTGGTTAAAAGGAAAATTTTAGGTCACCTATATGTTACTGGATAAAAATTAAAAGAAAAAACATATGACTGCAAAATACAATGAACCCTCTTTTAAGTGATGGACTGTATGTTAGTACAATTATAAAAATGGTCTTTTATGAATCATAACAAATTCATCTCACTATTTCAAAGTATTAATAATAGGATGGTATATGTGAATTATGTATTTTATTTGTTTTATGCATATTTCCATAAACTTACAACTCCCCTAACAAAAAAATTATTAATAAATATATATATAACACCATATGAGAACATAAAAGAAAACTTTCTTTAGAAAAATCAGTCATGTATTGCATGTTTTGTCCATATAATAAAGTCTTATCCAAACATTACAATCATGTTTACAAAGAATTTCAATGAGATAGGAAAATTATCTGGAATTCTTGAGGAGAAAGAAGAAATAATAATTGTATGTAGATAATATTTCATCTATTATGTAAAAGTTCATAGAAAACAAAACACCTAAAACAAATAAGGGGAACAATTATAGACAATTTGGCCTTCAGTATCAAAAAATTCCTTTTTTAAAAACTTTACAGTTTTACAAGTGAAAATAAAAAGTGTTCTTAAAAACTTTATAATAGGGAAACGGACTTGGCCCAGTGGTTAGGGTGTCCGTCTACCACATGGGAGGTCCGCAGTTCAAACCCCGGGCCTCCTTGACCCGTGTGGAGCTAGCCCATGCGCAGTGCTGATGTGCACAAGGAGTGCCGTGCCACGCAGGGGTGTCCCCCACGTAGGGGAGCCCCACGCACAAGGAGTGCACCCGTAAGGAGAGCCGGCCAGCGCGAAAGCAAGTGCAGCCTGCCCAGGAATGGCGCTACCCACACTTCTCATGCCGCTGACGACAATAGAAGCGGACAAAGAAATAAGACACAGCAAATAGACACAGAGAACAGACAACCGGGGGAGGAGGGGGAATTAAATAAAATAAATAAATCTTAAAAAAAACCCCAAAACTTTATAATAAACACTATTTTATACAAAGGACAATTAACACTGATAAAATTGATACATAAACCAATTTGATGATGGAAGAAATCTTAAAATCCAAACTTTTCTATTTACAGATTAGGAAACAAATATTTTAGCATTCACATGGCTTCATAGGCTAATATATTACAGAACAGGCATTAAAATCCTATTTTCAAATGCACTTGATTTTGCCTATCTCTGTAGCCTAGCCAAGCTTCCTCACCTTGCCTATGAAGCACCTGAGAGCCAGACAGTGGTGGCATCAGTTCAGTCATCAACTACTGCCTGAAGATTCTGGTTAATCCATTACAGATTTCTTCCACTATGAGCCTTATGAGTTTTTTTTTTTTTTAACATTTTATTTATTTAATTTTTTTGGAGTTACTGAAGATTGAACCCAGGAACTCATTCAAGGGAAGCAGGTGCTCAACCATTTGAGCTATATCTGCTCCCTGAATATTATATGTATTTATCTTTTTTAAAAAAAGATACTAAGATTATACAAATGTCACATAAAAAATATAGGGGATTCCCATATGCCCCACTCCCCAAACCTCCCACATTAACATCCTTCATTAGTGAGGTACATTCATTGCTATTGATGAACACATTTTGGAGCACTGCCACTAAGCATGGATTATAGTTTATTTTGTAGTTTACCCTCTCTCCCACCCAATTCTGTAGGTTATGGCAAGGTACATAATGACCTGCATCTCTTGTTGCAATGTCATTCAAAACAACTCCCAAGTTCCTAAAACACCCCTGTATTACATGTTTTTCCCTCTCCCTGACCTCAGAACCTCCAGTGGCCACTGCCTCCACACTAATGATGTAATTTCTTCCACTGCCAGAACCACAATAAATCTGTAGTAGAATACCAGTAAGTCTACTTTAGTCCAAAGTGGATTCTCCAATCCTGAGGATTCTGGAATGTTGATGCCCACTCCACCTCAAATTGAGAGGGGGCCATGATCCTATATGGCCAATTCTCTTAGCCATATAAACTCATTTGTCTTTACCTTTTCCCCTTTTTGGTAAAGGTCTTTTTTTGGTTGCATTGCCAGTTGGCAGCTGGCCATAATCCCTTGTTTCCAGGGAGGCCCATCCCTGGAAGTCATGTCCCATGCTGGGGGAAGGTAGTGTATTTATATACTGAGTTTTGCTTAGAGAGAGGCCACATTTGAGCAACAATGAGACTCCCAGGAGGTAACTCTTGGGCACCCTATAACAGTACGCTAAGTTTCAATTTCAAGAGTAAAGGTTCATATACACAGTCATCTGATGAGTTTTAATGACTTTTTCTTGGGAACATAAAAATGAATTTTATAGAAGATATTTCTATGATATCTATGTTAATCTAAGAACCAATTTATCTATAATTTAAAGCATTTACTAAGCACCTTGACAGGTGCAATGTGGAATATATTACATGAGTTGTCCCATTTAATCCTCAGAATGACACTATGATGTAAGCATTATTAAAATGCATTATAGATGGAAAACTTGATTTCAGAATGTTCTTCCTAGTGAAAAATCTAAAAAGTGGCAAACCAATGCAGAATGCACATTGAAACTGTTCTGAAATTAAGTTCTCTTCCTCTAGCCATGAGTATTTTTGCTGTGATTACAGGCTGCAGTAAAATTCCATAGCTTTCCATGTACTACCTCTTTTTCCCATAGTGCAGGATTCCTGATCAAGTAACCGATAGTGAGTCCTAAAAGTAATGTCTTCACAAGATGTGAGAAAAGATAAGGAGAAGTGACCGGACATGCTTATGGTGGAGTAGCTATCACTTATGTTTGCTTGCAAATATTTTGTGACTATATTCATTACACCAAGACATTATAATAACCCTGTTATTTTATACAGTCCCCAGGGTTTCCATTTGATGGGTACCAATTCCTTATGAAGGCATAGAAATCACTGCCTCACAAATGAACCTATAATAAATAATATAATGGCCCAAACCAAATATATGTATTTAAAGAAATCATGGGAAGCTTACTTTTTGGACAGTAAAATAGGACAAATGCTAAAAATCCTCCATCCTACAATATGTAAAGGAAAAACATTCAAGAATTGCTGAATTTATTGCCTCCCTTTGTAAGTTAGGTTAGTTATACCAGACATTCTATTTTCTATGCTGAACTACTCAGCATAGCATTTAGCAATAAATTCGCCTCTGGTAGAAATCCCCAGTGTGCTTTACTTGTTTGAGCTTTTAATTAAATTGCTGAAAGCAAACAGTAGCCTCCACCACGTTATATGAGATTGTTCATTCCACAAAAAAATGATTTTAGGTCTTGCTTTTAACTGAAAATCACCTCTCTCAACAACACAACGTTATTGGCTCTCTTTTCTCACAAAAAAAATAATACTAAAGAGAACATTTCTGATAGAATTCCATTATAAAAATGAGGTTATAAAAGAATATTTCCTTTGAAAGTATTATAAAATAAAGTTTTCTTTCAACTAAAACCAGGTCTCTAGAATCAAGTTTTATATTATTATACCAAGTTTTATAATAATTTTTATTTTTCACTATTTTTGCTTCCCATTTGAGTAATTAGCAAATTTTAATAATTTTAAAAGGGTTTCACAAAAAAGTGAATTAGATATGAGATCTGAACATTCATGTAGAACACAATTTATTGGCTAGAGCTGTTTTTTTAAAAAAGGAAATGACTAAAATATAACAAAAACACCAGGCATGGCCAAAGTGTTAGTTTTTCTTTAACTCATATGTAATTCTTTCAAGATGAAAATCGTGTAGAGTCATCAAACATATCATCCCTTTATTATGTTACACATTCTTTCAAATATTCATATCATGTTTGCTCCCAGCTAATCAGAGGATAGAAATTCTTGTGATTAAATATTGTGCTTGAAGAGTGAGTGTAGGTGGACCCAATAACAATAAAAAGGCACACTAAAGAGAGTCTACCTTTTTACCCATCCTAATTGCCAAGGAGGAAATGACCAAAATTGCAAAACTCTTTCTGATTAAGCAATTTCTTTTTGATAATATTTTAAAATATTTTTTGAAGTTCATTTTTAAAAAACAATACAAAATTATGATAAATTTTTAATAAACAAATCCACAGTATAGAATAGTTATGTGTAGTTACCCATTTATTCAACAACTTCTTTTTCAACTGCCTATACCTGGCAGTGTACTCAATACTATTCAAGAATACCATCTATAATAAAGTGGTAGAAATAATGAATATAAAGGCATTAGAAAATAGAAAATATTCAGAAAGCCTTGTTTTAGGAAATAAACCATGGGCCCGACAAAAACGATGTTCAGATTCCTGTCCCTGGTCTGTGGGTGGGAACTCATTTGTAAATAGGAACTTTGAAGATGTTATTAGTTATGGTGTGACCAAACTGAGTGAGGGTGGGCCTTAAATCAATATGGCTGAAGTTCTTATAGGCACAGGAAATTGGACACAAAGAAACAATGAAGAGCAGTCAGAAGCTGAAGTCAACTGAACCAGGAAGAGAAAGGAAAAGATGTTGCCACCACACTGCCATTTCACCAAAAGGCCAAGGAACCCCCAAAATTGCTGGCCAACCAGAAGATACCAACCCAAGAAGAGACAAGCCTTCTAGTCTCTGAAACCATGAGACAATCCATTATACAGTCTTTGTTTTAGCAGCTAGGAAACTAATACACTAGGGAAAACACACAATAATAAATTCAAGACAAAAATACTTAATGTTAAAAAGTAATTTCAAAATTGATGACTTATTGCCATTAATTTGTAAACAACTAATAACATATCAAGATATTCAAAAATAAAAATATAAATATATATTCTCCCTTTACCCAGAAACATTTAATTGATACTTGTTTATTTTCTAATTTGTTCATTTATTGTACAAACATTTTTGACACCTATTATGTGCCTGTCATCTTCTAGGCTCTAGAAATGAAGTGGTAAAGATGACAGATAAGTTTCTGGCTCTCATGAAGCTTGCATTCCAACCAGGGGAGAAATTAAATAAATAATGATAAAATGGAATCTCATGTCAATTGGGAAAGTATAATCTATTAAAAAATATGACAATTCCTCAACTATATAAGCAAAATTTTATCTCTGTCTCACATTAGGCATAAATTCTGAATGAAGCACTAAATGGAAAAACAAAATCATAAAAGCTTTAGAAGCAATAAGGCAAACTATTATTTTCACTTAGAAGTTGAAAAGACTAAAAATAAGATATAAAACATTATATATACATATATTTACATGTAAGTATTTATGTATGCAATCTTAAATATTATAATTTCTGAAAGAAAACAATGTGCAAGATTTTCTTTTTTAATCAGCAGCTAAGAATATATGTGCTACATATTAAAGAGACAAATTTTTCATGCCAAGTTTATGTAGACTTATCCTGAATCAACAAAATGGTAAAACAGAATATTGGAGAAATATGTAGGAGTTAAAATAAAGTAAATCATAAAATAAATAAAAATGTCCAATAAACACTTGAAATTACATTCAAACTCAAATTATAGTTATTTTGTTATAAACTTCACATGCAAACTTTAGTTACTATAAGAGAGAAGAAAGCTGCTGAGAAGATATGGGATGAAATAAGGTCACAGCTTTTTAAAAAAATATACTTGATTTTATTTTTTTAAAGATACTTAGATTACATAAATGTTACATAAAAAATATAGGGGATTCCCATATGTCCCTCTCCCCACACCTCCCCCATTTTACCCATTAACAACATCCTTCATTAGTGTACATTCATTGCAATTGATGAACACATCTTGGAGCATTGCCACTAATTGTGGATTACAGTTTATATTGAAGTTTACACTCTCTCCTACCCAATTCTGTAGGTTACGGCAAGATATATAATGGTCTGTATCTGTCATTGTAATGTCATTCAGGACAATTTCCAAGTCCTAAAATACATGTTTTTCCGTCTCCCTTTCCTCAGAATCTCCAGTGGTCACTGCCTTCATATCAATGATATAATTTCTTCCATGGCTAGAATCACAGTAAGTCTATAGTAGAATACCAGTAAGTCTATTCTAGCCCATCGTTCATTCTCCAGTCCTAAGGATTCTGGGATGGTGATGCCCACTCTACCTCTAATTGGGACGGGACATAGATCTCAAGGACTATCTTGCTTGCAGTTGCAGACTCTTTCTATTCCTTGGTCACAGCTTTTAAGAGAGGGCTGAATTACCAGTCTTGGTACAGAAAGGGGAAGGGGGCCTTGCCAATGAGTGTGCCCTCCCGGATAAGCAGCCGAAACTGTTTGTTCCAAGTTTTGGACTTTTGGTATGGTCAGGCCTTTTCATTAGACCTAACATTTCTTCCAGGCTGTCGAATGGCAACGTATTTCCATTTTCTGTTGTGTGCAGATTTTTATTGGAAAGGGGGCTGTAGGCAAGCGCTGGGAGATGGTCCCTGGGAGATGATTGCTAGGTATGTCTGTGACTTCCTCAGCAAGTTGGTATTTGATACAGAGGTATTTGTAAATCATAGTCAGATATTTTTCTTCTTAATCTACTGGATATAAGAAACTGTCCATGAGACTCTAGGTTCAGACCAAGAGATAGGAAAACTGTGCTGGAAATACGTACTCTAGAAGTGGTAAATTGTTCTTGTAGCTTAATTATTCCTTTAGATCCTGTCCAAGTTTAGTCTCTTTTCTAACTTCTTTGTCAGAAAAATGATATAATCATATAATGCCAAACATATGGAACTCTATGGTTAGGTGTCAGATTAAAAAAATAATCTTGTTCATTATGATAACTTGGATGACATGGTTGTAGTCACACAGTGCCTGTGGTCAAATATTTTCAACAGAGGACATTACTGTGCTTCAAAGCCCTAGGATCCTCTACTGTGCATTTCCCATATGGGGTTTCACTAACTTCCATATAGCATCTCAATTAAACAAAAAACAGCTAGCCAATTGTATGCCCAGCTTTAAAATGCAGCCTAGACTGTATGAAAAGTCAATTTTTGCCCTCAGCCTCCCTCAAGTTTGGCAGCATTTTAGGTCATATGGAAATGGATTGAAGCAACACATCTAAATGTAGCATATGATGTTTCCAAAATCAAGAGTACCAACTACCAATACAATACAGGGTGCAATGTGTACCAATCTCCCTCCAACATTCCAAGCATCACTCTTGGTATTAAGGATATGGCCAAACCACAATAAAATGAACCTAACCTCATGGAATTTGTTATTATTGATAAACTAAGAAATTATTAATGTATTGAAGATACTGACACTACCTGTACCTAGGGCACATTTACATGATGTCATCACTTAATATCCTTTGGAATGTAGAGCTGGTGAAGATGCCAATTTAATTAAAATGTGGCAGAGATGAGGAGAATTAAGACATTTAAGGGGAAATATTGTCTGTATAAGGTAAAAACAATATGACTCTTAAGAATTACTTAAACTAATTTATCCATCTATTCATTCTCTTATCCACCATTTATTTACATAGTCACTTAATAGTGGTGAATAACTGATTTGATGGTTCAATAACTGAGTCTCTTATCAGGTGATGATTGACATTGCTGCAAAGGAAGAAACCATACCTAAGATGGCAGCTTCAATTAGAGCCACCACTTTATTAAGCTTATAATAATGCCATGCTATCTGATCCTCTGGTATTCTGTAAAGTCAACCAAGAGATTTAAATGAGGAAGTAGTCATAGTCACACTTTCTATTTCTCAAATCACTGATTAGAGCACTATTATCTTATTTTAGAAGTTAGAAACTTAGCTTTTCCCTACAACTTTCCCTTGTTTTAGGTCACATGTTTTTGCTGTTTTCAGGGAAAGCTGTCATCTAAGATATTGTATGACTTACTCCTCTGCTTCATTCAGGAAGCCACTAAAATGCCACTTCCTTAGAGAGACCTTCCTTCATTACCCTTTCAAAACCTGCTTCTTCTACTACTCTTTATCCCTTATGCTGCTTTTTTTTTTAATAACACTTAGCACTATTTGAAATCATATTTTATATTTAGGTTCTTCTACTAGAATGTGTGCCTAACAAAATAAAATTATAAACTTTGTCATATTCATAACTGAATTCAAATTGCTTAGAGCATGGTGCAGTATAATGGTTTCCAAAGTGTGGTCTCCAAGCCAGGAGCATCAGTATCAACTGGGAAATTGTTAGAAATGCACATTATTAGGCCTCGCCACATACCCACTAAATTACCCACTGGGGTGGAAGAGTAGGACAGAAATCTGTGTTTTAACAAGCCTCCGGGTTATTCGGATGTACTCTAATTCCGAAAACCACTATGCTGGCAGTAGCAGGGGTTCAGTAAATATCTTGTCCTGAATGGCAAACTCACAAGTTGGGAATCCATTGGGAGAATCTTTCCAGTTGCTGAAGTTAGCTATTTCAACTCTATAATCAGTAACTAGGAAAATAATCTCAAGATGGATTTCAAATCTGTTTTAGTTTCCCAGTTACCATGACAAATAATACACCATGGATTGGCCTAACAGGAAAAATTTATTTGCTTATGGTTTCAGAGACTAGAGGGCTTGCATCCTCCAAGGGTCAGAAGCATTCTGGCTGACCAGCAATTTTTAGGTTCCTTGGCCTTTCCATCACCTGGCGATGCTCTCTCCTTTTTTTTTCTGTTTTGTTGGCTTCCGGCTTCTGGCTCTTCCCTGTGATCTTCTCTTCATAGGAAATCCAGTGATAAGATTTAGATGCATCCTGATTCAGTTGGCCACTCCTTAACTGAAATAAATGACACTATAGGTCATTTACTTGTCTTCTATACCTATAGTTTTGCTCCTAGGAGTCTCCTGATTATTAACCATAGTCAGAACTTTTAATTCCCATAGGTCTTAAGTTTTCAAGTAAAAGAATTTGGCTTCTTGACTCTGGTTAATTTAAGTGAGGTTTTGGTAGGAATGATTTTTTTATTGAGTCACAGAATCAGTTGGAAAACAAAGAAAATAGATTCAGAAAGTGATTGGAATGCATGAGGAATAGTTTTGGGTTTTTTAAAATCACATTTGCATTAACTCCAAATCAGATTGCAAATACCTGGGGAGAGAGAAAGCACCCAACTGGCTTAGCTTAGTTCACTTTTTTAAAGAAGAGGAAAGCAGAACACACTGAATTATAGCACACCCAACACTGCAAGAGTGGGAAAGTGGTTATTACCCCTGACAATTTCCCACTGTACTTGGGACATTTAGAGAAAATTGAGGCATGGTAGCCAAAAGCAGCAAATGTCCAGTAACCTTGTTTTTAAGTGTCTGCCAATGGGCACTATATGAAGTACCTGAGCTCATGTATACCTCTGAAGAGCTGGGTCTAGAAACATCTTCCACCCCCAACAATCTGTTTTAACTCTGGCTTTAAAGCTTGGAGTTCTTTCCACGGTGCTGCTGGATAGAAAGTTTTTGTATTATTTTGGAAAAAAAAGGAAAACAATACTGTCCTGCATTAGCTACACTCTGTTGTGAAAAAAGAAAGCATTATTATCCTCACTTTTAAAATGAGAAGGCAGAAAAAGATTAAGTAACTTGCCAAAAGCTAAAGAGAAGCATCAATGCCAGGATAGAATTCGTGATTTAGAGCAAGTTTTCCCTGCCTCATTTTCCCTTAGTAGGAATAAGAAGCTGGGAGAAAGGAATGAAAGGATGGGTGGGTTAGATTGCAAATTGTACTGACTATACAGCTTTTTGGTGCCAGTCTACCAACTTATCATTAAAATTCTGATTTTGCTCCTTGAATACAAAGGCAGTAGAGATAGCAAACTGTGTCCCTGCCAAATATACCTCAGAATTATAGCATTATCCCTTGGCCCAAATTCCACTGGCAACTTTATTGGAAAGCCCTAAGGTCATTTCTGCTGTGTCACAGTGCTCCAGTGCCCCCTTCAGTGCAGACTTTTCAGGAATTGATTCCCTCTATGAAGATTTCATGATCTCCTCCTGGATATAACACACTTTTTTAGTATACTGTAGTTGTTCTTGGCTTTATGAGATACATCATCAGACTGATCTTCATTTTAGAGCTCAGAGACTGTTGGTAGTTATTTTCCTGTTCCCAGTAAATAATTTCCAGTGTAACATATTTTACATTAGCAATAGCAATTCATAGGAGGCGTGGTACATTGAATTACGTACCTCAAATTAGACATGTTCTTAACCTTAATCCACATTCCTGTGGTTGTGGAACCATTGTAAACAGTATCTTTTCAAGATGCTATTTTTAGTTAAGGTATAGCCCAATTGAATGAGATTGTGTCCTAATCTGGATTGCTGGAAACCTTATAAAGAGAAAGAAATTGGAAACCAGAGTCAAAGAAAGACACAGGGAGGAACTAGATGCCATGGAGAGGAAGCTGGAAGTCAAGGGAACCCAGGAGAGAGAGGAAAGGAGATTAGCATGTAGAGGGAAGCTGAGATAAAGCCATGGAACCCCAGCAGCAGCAGGATGCTAGAGACATTGGGGAGAAAGCATCACCTTGCTCATGTCTCAGATTTGGACTTCTCCTAGCTTCAAAACATGATCCAATCAATTTCTGTTGTTGAAGCTAACCCATTGTGTGGTATTTGTTATAGCAACCTGGCAGATAAAGACAGGAGCTAATCATAAACGTTATTGTTTGGATTTGGTAGCATCATATACTCATCAAGAGTTACACTTCACAGGAAGGCATAGTTTCTGTACAAATTCACAATTACAATGAGAACAATGATTTCTTTGTGGATTGCCAATTCAATTGTAATTTCCCTGGCATTCCTTCTTCCCTTTCTTGTTGTCTCTAAGCTTTTTGATTAAAGTAAAGAAAAATAAAAATTCTATCAATCACATTCTTAGATATGGATATTCAAATTTGACATACTAGTGTACTGTCACTGTTGGGTAGTAGTTCTTTAACAACTTTGCTATAAATTGTGTTATAATCTTTCAAATGCAATGAAGGGGGTTTCAAAATAATGAAATTGAAGATAATAAGTACAATAGCATCCAGATTAATTTCTCATTTCCTCCTTTCCTTTCAAAATAGACACAAATCTTTGAAACAGATTTTACTATGATGGAAAAGAAACTGTTTCTGCTACTGGTTAATCATCAGTATTCTTTCAGAATGCCTTGAGCAACCTTTCTGAGTCCCTTCTCCATATTTTAGAGGATTTGTTTTTGTCAGGGAATGCTCTAAGTGCTTGATCGGAAGAGCATAGACTTCTATATTTTTTTCTTTGTTCATGTATGACCTCCATGTCTTACCAGCCATGTGAAATTAAGCAAGCTACTTAATCTCTGCTCCATAACATAGGGGTGATACTTGTGACTATCTCATAGAATCTGTGCAGAGATTAATTGTGATAATGTATCAAAGCACTTGCCATAGTAGGTCACCATGACATGTTAAATAATGCTACTAAGTCTACAGTAGTATTGGATTTGTCATCTCAAAGATGAATTTTAGACAGCTTAAGTGATTCTTTTAATGCTGCATGCTTTGTCCATCTATGCCCAAAGACCATAACCTTATCTGGTTGTGATATTTTACTTTCCCTAGGAATTTTGTGGCCCTTTGATTTCATTCGCTTTCAGCTAAATCTAGTGTTCAGTTTCCTCACTCTTATTTTGAATACTTTGATTGTCACTTTCATTTCAACTTACTTTTTCAGATCAGGTCTCAAAATCCCTCTACAATATGGCTCCTGTTTTCATCATCAGAGTCCATCCATGACGAGCTTTTTTACTGTCATGGTGCATGCCCCTTACTCTGCCAAGACAACTCTACAGTTTTCAGTGAATGGCAATTATGATCAGCATTGGAAGTATTGAGTACTTACTAATATTTCACGTCAAACAAGATCTATAGTCATCAACTTGAATGTTCCTAATATGATTAGAATATAGTTATTTAAACATAAAAAGGAAAATTTCCCTGTATTAAAAACATTCAGGATATTCCACACGTAGAATTTACTTCCTCTGGTGTGGAGATAAAAAATTAGTTTCGTTTATAATATTTGCGTAAGCAAAGGTGGAGATTTTATTATAGTATCAGGTACATTATCAGTTTACATATTATTAGATATCTTAAAACATTTCTATTAGTTTTACTATTTTCTCTTTTAATAGTGTAACTATTTGGAATAGAAGATCTATGAAAGTACTGTGTGGGTATAAAGACAACTTAGTTTTCAGGAATATTTGCCAAATGATGTGTCTGGCACTCAAGATTTTATGCTGTGTTTATTATAAATACATGACTTGAATAGTTTCAAAGTAGCACAATATAGTAAAGTAATTTATCAGTAACATATGAATACAATTAAAACTTTTTTGGTACTTCGGATTCTATGCTCTTTTATTTCAAATAGTCATGACAACTGTAAGAGTAAAAAACATAATACAGATCTGCAAATATTAAAACGTTAGATTGAATAACTTATTATCAATTATTTTAGTATTTTTCTGAATACTTATATCTTCCTTGTTGGTGTTTACCTAAATAAAGACTTACGGGAGTTTGGAGGCCAAAAAATTTGCTAACCACCTATAATTATCACCATATAATTATACATAATCCCAGATATGGAATAATGGCTTAGATGTGGGCTCCAGTTTCCTATTGTACTTTTTTTCTGTATAATTCAAGGAAAGGTATACTTTCCACCTTTAACCATTGAATTACATATTTTGAACTTCCTTCTCCTACCCATTTGTATTGAATCTTGAACTATAAACTTGAGTGTTCAACAATTGGTGTACAATATTGCATTGTTAAATTAGGGAAATTATATGGGATTTAAGTTTTAATTAAAGCAAACATCTGAGCCAAATGTTATGCATCTTATTAAAGTAATCTTTATGAACTGATTGTGAAATACAGCAGTTAATTACTGCAGCTCACATTATAAAAGATATCAGTCTAGGCTTTCTATAAATCATTGTAATGAATCTTATTTACTCACTCATTCATTCACTCTCTTGTTCACTCAGTAAAACTGTCTTCCAAGAGACTAACAAAGAATGAAATATGTTCTCTTAAAAATAAAATGAGCTATTATAATCTAGGGAGTATCTTATACTTATCATAGCCTATTTAACTCCATGTCACATTTCTATTTCAAAAGATCTGCCTTTTGCCAAACTTTGCCTGATTTTTCATTCATTTGTTTTTTTTTAATTTTTTTAAATTTAATTCATTTTTTTAAAAATATTACATTCAAAAAACATGAAGTCCCATTCAACCCCACCGTCCCCAGCCCCCACTCACACCACAGCAACACTCTCTCATCATCATGACACATCCATTGCATTTGGTAAGTACATCTCTGGGCATCGCTGCACCTCATAGTTAATTGTCCACATCATTGCCCATACTCTCCCACGTTCCATACAGTGGGCCCTGGGGGGATCTACAATGTCCTGTAATTGTCTGTGAAGCACCACCCAGGACAATTCCAAGTCCGGAAAACGCCTCCACATCTCACCTCTTCCTCTCATTCCCCGCACCCAGCAGCCACCATGGCCACCCTTCCCACATTAATGCCACATTTTCTCTGTGGACACTGGATTAGTTGTGTCCATTGCACTTCTATGTCAAGAGGGGGCTTAGATTCCACATGGATACTGGATGCAATCCTCCTGCTTTCAGTTGTAGGCACTCTAGGCTCCACGGTGTGGTGGTTGACATTCTTCAACTCCAAGTTAGCTGAGTGGGGTAAGTCCAATAAATCAGAGTGTAGGAGTTGAAGTCTGTTGAGTTTCAGGGCCTGGCTATCATATTGTCAGTCCAGAGATTCAAGTCCCCTAAATATATCTTAAATCCCAACACCAACTACAATTCCAGTAAAGTAGCATGAAAGTCTTGTGAAAAGAGATCCCATCTGAGTCCAGTTCCATCACGCAGAAACACCGCCTCCAAAGAAGGGCCAGCTGACTTGGCAGTGAACCCCATCTGCCATGACTATAGAACCCGTGGGTCTCTTTAGCCCTCAAAAGAACCAATACCTGGGGTTTTATCTACTTTATCTGTCTCTGAGACTCTGTTCAGGTGTGCATAAAGGCAATCCTTCTGACAACCTCCAGACTCTTTTTTAGAGACTCATAGACATATAAACTCATTCTCCTTTCCATTTCCCCCTTACATTAGGTCAAACAGCATTTTAAAGTCATGTTATTATATGTAGACAGGGATATTCTGCTGGTCCGCGTTGAACCTTTAATTCAAGGTCATTTTCTAGTTGCATCTTCGGCTGGTATTTGGTAGTGATCCCTCGGTGCCAGGGAGGCTCATCCCCGGGTGTCAAGTCCCACGCTGGGGGGAATGCATTGCATCTACATGCTGAGTTTGGCTTCGAGACTGGCCACATTTGAGTAACATGAAGGCTGTCAGGAGGAAACTCCCAGGCACAATGCTGCTCTAGGCCTTGTTCTTATTTCAGGTGTATAGGCTCACAAGCATAGTCATTAGTATCAGGAGCCCACTGTTGGAGCCTCATTCCTTCCTGGTTCTTACCGTTGCACCTGGGGGACTGCTGCTGCTCCCCTAGGGACCACGACAGAGCACCCCTGGCCAGGAACCCAGTACCCCCCCCCCAGCTGTTGTTTTTAATTGTTTCCACTATGAGTATATCCAAACATTACCATGCACCCTGGACATATGCCTTGTATAACTCCCTGTCAACCATATATAGCCTGTCAATAACATCCCATACCAGTATTCCTCCGCTGTCGTTGTTGAACCACTCTGTGATCCAAAACTTCCTGTAAAGTGAAGCCCAATATTGTTGGGCAGCGGCGGGCCTCCGGGAGGGTCGGCGGTTGGCCGGGTGGGCTCTCCGGATGGGGGCTGCCTTGCGGTCGAAGGAGAGGAGGGGGTTCGGCACGAAGCCGTTGGGCCCTCGCTCTCTCCGCTCAGGCACGGGGGACGCGCGGTGCAAGCAAAAACACCACGGAGACAAGGTCTAGGCACAAGTCTGCTTTATTGTTGAAGGGGACATGGTTTTATAGGGTCTAGGGATACGTAAAGGGACTTGATTGGTGCCGGCGGGTGCTGTTGCTTGCGTAGACGGTTACTGGACAGTAGGCGGTTACTGGACAGTAAGCTGGCTAAGAGGTTAGGAGCAAGGGAGGGGAAGGGGAAAGTGTGGGCTGTCTAGATAACGGCTAGGCGGAAGACGTAGAAGGGGAGAAGGAGGGGCAGTGCCGGCTGCCAATAGTGGGCGGAAAGGAGACGGGGACACAATATAATGTCAGGTTCCATTACTAGTAAAATGGAATATAGTGATGAGTTTAAAGTTAGATCTAGAGTATGTATTGATTCGGAAAAATTCTACATCCTATCTTTTTCTTTTTTCCTAATTATTGAGCTTCTCTTCACGAGAGTCTTAGATCACAGTAATTCATATATACAATATACATTACTCCCACACATTCACCATAAAACCTTTTCCCTTCCACAGCGATAATCTTTTAACTTATTCATATCATATTTACTGAAACTGATGTACAGACTCTGAAACAATAGCTTTCAAACAAGGTGACATCTGTGCTTACAATGTGGTCCATACTTTAGGATATACAGTTTTCTAAATTTTTTAGTTATCCTATGTTTTACATTATGGTTTACATTATTATCTGTCATCCCCTATATGTTTTTGGTGTAATATTACATGTTTTATATTCATCCTCGTGTACTCTCGCAAAACTCCTCTATTGCCCCCACATTTACCTTGGTTCCATCCATTCAACATCCATTTTCCCCTCCCTTTGGGACCCACAGTGACAGCCAATCTCCATTTCCTGAGGAGCCATGTCCAGAGATACTTGCAACAGTGTTCAGGGCCTGACTTGCTCAACTGCCCTAATGCCCTGGGAGCCACCCTTTCTCTTGAGAGAAACAGTTCCCTCTATTTGATGGCATTAGTCTTCCCCAGGATATGAGTCCACCCCAACTCTCACTTCTTGGGTCTCTACCCAATGGTACAACCCACTCTGGCAAAATGAGCATTCAGACATTCCCCAGGAGTCCGTCCCACATCAGACCGTCCCCTCCGAGCATCCTAAGCAGGTAACCCTCCTAATTATATTTTGATACAAATTTCTCAGCATTTTACTCTCAACCAACACCTGACACTCTCCTGTGTTCCTATGTTGCCCCTCCCTCCCCCAATTTTTTGGGCAATATTACCCATCCGCCCATCCCCAGCCCCCCTCAAACCCGCAAAGCCCCACCCAAAGGCAACCCATTGCCCCCATTTTATCTCTTCTTTGTGCTCATACTTACTGCCAGCTCATCATAGATTCCACCCCTGCAGACGTCGGCTCACATCCTTCCTCCACACCCCGATTTCCTGTAAGCCTATTTTCCAGTTTCTAGCTCTCTGAGACAGCTTGCTTATTTCATATCATTGAGGTCATGTAGTATTTGTCCTTCAATGCCTGGGTTGCTTCACTCAACATAAGGTTCTCAAGATTCATCC
The DNA here is from genome assembly GCF_030445035.2 of Dasypus novemcinctus. Classification (NCBI taxonomy): domain Eukaryota; kingdom Metazoa; phylum Chordata; class Mammalia; order Cingulata; family Dasypodidae; genus Dasypus; species Dasypus novemcinctus. Next base: position 74,248,556 of record NC_080678.1, on the reverse strand, counting down.
ATGTTATCACGTGTGTTTGTAGTGTATTTGTTCTTACAGCCGAGTAGTATTCCATTATGTGTATATACCACATTTTATTGATTCACTCATCTGTTGATGGTCATTTGGGTTGGTTCCAACTTTTGGCGATAGTGAAGAATGCTGCTATGAACATTGGTGTACATATATCGGTTGGTGTCCTTGTTTTCAGTTCTGCTGGGTATATACCCAGCAGTAGTATTGCTGGGTCATATGGCAAATCTATGGTTAGTTTTTTGAGAAACCGCCAAACTGTCCTCCAGAATGGTTGGATCCTTCTGCATTCCCACCAGCAGTGGATGAGTGTTCCCCTTTCTTCACATCCTCTCCAGCATTTGTATTCTTCTGTTTTTTTCATAGCTGCCAATCTTATGGGAGTAAGATGGTATCTCATTGTAGTTTTGATTTGCATTTCCCTGATAGCTAAAGATTTGGAGCATTTTTTCATGTGCTTTTTAGCCATTTGTATTTCTTCTTTGGAGAAGTGTCTGTTTAAATCTTTTTCCCATTTTTTAAATGGGTTGTTCATCTTTTTATTTTCAAGATATAGGAGTTCTTTATATATGCAAGTTATAAGTCTCTTATCGGATATATGGCTGCCAAATATTTTCTCCCATTGTGTAGGTTCCCTTTTTACTTTCTTGACAAACTCCTTTGAGGTGCAGAAGGCTTTAATTTTGAGGAAGTCCCATTTATCTATTTGTTCTTTTGCTGCTCGTGCTTTTGGTGTGATATTCATGAAGTCATTTCCTATTACAAGGTCCTGTAGATGTTTCCCTACACTGCTTTCCAAGATCTTTATGGTCTTGGCTCTTATATTTAGATCTTTGATCCATCTTGAGTTGATCTTTGTATAAGGTGTGAGATGGCAATCCTCTTTCCTTCTTCTACATACGGCTATCCAGTTCTCCAGGCACCATTTGTTGAATAGGACATTCTCTCCCAGTTGAGAGGGTTTGGTGGCTTTATCGAATACTATATGGCTACATATATGAGGTTCTATATGAGAACTTTCAATTTGATTCCATTGGTCTGTGTGTCTCTCCTTATGCCAATACCATGCTGTTTTCACTACTGTAGTTTTGTAATATGTTTTGAAGTCAGGAAGTGTGATTCCTCCAATTTCGTTTTTCTTTTTCAATATGTCTTTGGCTATTCGGGGCCTCTTTCCTTTCCAAGTAAATTTCATAGTTAGTTTTTCTAGTTCCTTAAAGAAGGCTGTGTTGATTTTTATTGGGATTACATTGAATGTGTGGATCAGTTTTGGTAGGATAGACATCTTAATAATATTCAGACTTCCTATCCATGAACAAGGAATCTTCTCCATTTATTTAGGTCTTCTTTGATTTCCTTGAACAGTTTTGTATAGTTCTCAGTGTATAAGTTCTTTACCTCTTTAATTAAATTTATTCCTAAGTATTTGATTTTTTTATTTACTATTGTGAATGGTATTTGTTTCTTGATTTCCTCCTGATCTTGCTCATTTTTGGTGTACAGAAATGCTACTGATTTTTGCACATTGATCTTATAACCTGTGACTTTACTGAACTCATTTATGAGTTCTAGAAGCTTTGTTGTAGATCTCTCAGGGTTTTCTATGTATAGAATCATGTCATCTGCAAATAATGAAATTTTGACTTCTTCCTTTCCAATTTGAATGCCTTTTATATCTGGTTCTTGCCTCAGTGCTCGAGCAAGTACTTCTAAGACAATGTTAAATAGAAGGGGAGACAATGGGCATCCTTGTCTTGTTCCTGAGTTTAGAGGGAAGGATTTTAGGAGTTCTCCATTGTAAACAATGTTGGCTGTAGGTTTTTCATATATACTCTTTATCATGTTAAAAAAATTTCCTTGTATTCTGATCTTTTGGAGTGTTTTTATCCAGAAAGGGTGCTGTATTTTGTCAAATGCTTTTTGTGCATCTATAGATATAATCATGTGATTTTTTTTTTCCTTCAATCTGTTTATATGGTGTATTACATTGATTGATTTTCTTATGTTGAACCATCCTTGCATACCTGGAATAAATCCCACTTGGTCGTGGTGTATAATTCATTTAATGTGTTGTTGAATACGATTAGCAAGTATTTTGTTAAGTATTTTTGCGTCTAGATTCATTAGAGAAATTGGTCTGTAATTTTCCTTTCTTGTGGTGTCTTTGTTTGGCTTTGGTACTAGGGTAATGTTGGCATCATAGAAGGAGTTTGGCAATGTTCCTTCTGTTTCGATTTTTTGGAATATTTTCAGCAGGACTGGTGTTAGTTCTTTCCGGAATGTTTTGTAGAATTCACCTTTGAAGCTGTCTGGCCATGGGCTCTTCTTATTTGGGAGGTTTTTAATGACTGATTCTATCTCTTTGCTTGTGATTAGTTTGTTAAGATCATCAATTTCTTCTTTTGTCAATATGGGCTGCTTATGTGTTTCTAGGAATTTTTCCATTTCCTCTGAATTGTCATTTTTGTTGGAATATAGTTTTTCAAAGTATCCTATTATGATATCTTTATTTCTGTGGTTTCAGTGGTGATATTGCCTTTCTCATTTCTCATTTTGTGTATTTGCATCTTCTCTCTTTTTTTCTTTGTTAGTCTCGCTAAAAGTTTGTCAATTTTGTTGATCTTCTCAAAAAACCAGCTCTTGGTCTTGTTTATCTTTTCAAGTGCTTTCTTATTTTCTATTTCATTTAGTTCTGCTCTTCTCTTTGTTATTTCCTTCCTTCTTCTCCTGTTGGATTACTTTGTTGTTGTTTTTCTAATTCCTTCAAATGTGCAGTTAGTTCTTCAATTTTTGCTCTTTCTTCTTTTTTGATATATGAATTTATGGCTATAAATTTCCCCTTCAGTACTGCTTTTGCTGCATCCCATAAATTTTGGTATGTTGTGTTATCATTATCATTTGTTTCAAAGGTAGTCATTGATTTCTTTTGAGATTTCCTCTTTGACCCACTGTTTTTCTAAGAGTGTGCTGTTTCATTTCCAAATCATGGTGTGAAATCTGGGCCTCTGTCCCTTGCAAATTTCCAGCTTCACTCCACTGTGGTAGGAGATTTTGTTTTGTATGATTTCAATCTTTCTGAATTCATTAAGCCTTTCTTTATGGCCTAGCATATGGTCTATCTTGGAGATTGATCCATGTGCACTTGAGAAAAATGTATATCCTGCTGTGTTTGGGTGTAATGATCTATATATGTCTACTAGATCCAGCTCCTCTAATATACTGTTCAAATGTTTTGTTTCTTTAGTGAGTCTCTTTTGAGATCTTCTGTCAAGAATTGATAGTGGTGTATTAAAATCCCCCACTATAATTGTAGATGCATCTATTTTTTCACTTAGTTTTTCCAGCATTTGCCTCACATATTTAGAGGCGCCCTTGTTAGGAGCATAAATATTTATGATTGTTCGATCTTCTTGACAGATTGTCCCTTTCACTAAAATGTAGTATCCTTCTTTGTCTCTCACAATTGTTTCGCATTTAAAGTCTATTTTGTCTGATATTAATATAGCTACTCCTGCCTTTTTTTGGTTATTGTTTGCTTGTATGATTGTTTTCCAGCCATTCACTTTCACCCTCCATGAGTCTCTGGGTCTAAGATGTGTTTCTTGTAGACAGCATATAGATGGGTCATATTTCCTTATCCAATGTCCCAGTCTGAATCTTTTGATAGGTGAATTTAATCCATTGACATTCAGTGGTATTACTTTCAAGGAATTATTTGTGGTAGCCATATTTTGAGTGGACTTGTGTTTGTCATATTTTGTTTACTTTTTTTTTCCCCTTCTCTTTTTGTCTTTTTTGTTGCTCTTACACTTTCCTCCAACTCTGCCTATCCTGTTTTTTCCTTTCTTCCTGTAGAACTCCCTTTAGAATTTCTTGAAGGGGACGTTTCTTGTTGGCATACTCTTTCAGTTTCTGTTTATCTGTGAATATTTTGAACTCTCCATCATTTTTGAATGCTAGTTTAGCTGGATAGAGTATTCTTGGTTGGACATTTTTTTCCTTTAGTACCTTGACTATATCATACCACTGCCTTCTTGCCTCCATGGTTTCAGATGAGAAATCAGCACTTAATCTTATGGAGCTTCCCTTGTATGTGATGTTTTTCTTTTCTCTCTCTGCTTTTAGAATTTTCTCTCTGTCTTGAGCGTTGGACAATTTGACAAGTATATGTCTTCGGGTTGGCCTGTTGGGGTTTATGACCGGTGGGGTGCGCTGTGCTTCTTGGTATGCACATCTGTCTCTTTCAGTAGATTTGGGAGGTTTTCAGCCATTATTTCCTGCAACACTCCTTCTGACCCCTTTCCCTTCTCTTCTCCTTCTGGAATGCCTATAATACGTATGTCTGAGCATTTTGCATTATCATTCATGTCCCTAAGTCCTAGCTGGATTTTTTCTATCTTTTTATTGACCAATTCTACTATCTGTTTGATTTCTGATGTACTGTCTTTCACATCACTAATTCTCTGCTCTGCCTCTTCTAGTCTGCTGATATTTGCTGCAAGTGTATTTTTGATTTCTTGAACTGTGGTGTTCATTCCCATCATATCTGTTATCTTTTTGTGTATACCTGCAATTTCCCCTCCAATTGTTGTCTTCATGTTGTTAACCTCTTCCTTTACTTCATTAAATTTGTCAGTGATAAATGTTCTGAGATCTTTCATTACTTGTGCAAAGTTCTGCTCCCCTTCCTGATTTTTGGTTTGTTCATTGGATTCAGCCATGTTTTCCTGATTACTGGTTTGGTTTGTAGATTTTTGTTGCTGTCTGGTCATCATTTTATCTTGACGGGTTTAATCAGTTCCTTAGCTTCTTTGTCTAGTCTTGGAGATTAATTAGCTGTTGTTTTTGCGTAAGTGTTATATCTTCTCTTTTTCACTTTGTTCTTCTTATTCTAATTTCTTATTGCTGGTTGAGTTCACCTTAAAGGAAAGTATTAGTGCCGGAGAAAGGCAATTGTGTAAGCAAGGAAAAAGTGTAAAGCAGTATTGGTGATATATGTGAACAAAGCAACAATATGAGATCTGGGAGGATGGAGGTTAGATTCATGTAAATTGTATAGAGATATAGCAGTAGGTAGAGTACCTATAATGACGTAGTCGACTGAATATGGGAGGAATATGGTATGAATTAAAAAGCTATTCTTTTCGTGAGAGAGGGAAAGAGAAAAGAAAGGCAATAGTTTCAAGAGTGGATAACAGACAGAAAACAAAACAAAGGTATTAGAAATTAAGAGTTAGACACTTTGTGGATCAAAGAAAGTGAGGTGGAATATAGGAGAGACAGTAGATGATGGAGGCTATCAAGATGTAGGGGAAAGGGAATAGTGTAGATAGCCAAAATCTATTCACACAGAAATGAGGCAGTGGAGGATGAGGAAACCCAGCAAATGTGAGGTGTTCCCTGCAGCACCTATTGTATAGTTAAGATAAAATAAAATAAGAAGAAGATGAGGGACAAGAGAGAGAGAAAAAAAAGAAAAGGAGAAGAAAGGAAGAAAGAAAAAGGGGGTGGGTAAAGGGCGGGGAACAGATAGGGAAAAGAGAAATAAGATATACACCAACCACCACAGCGACAATACCAATAAAATAAAAAAACCCTAAATAACTGAAAAAAAAAAAGACTTTGGGGGATACGCTGGAAGAAAAGACTAGGGGATAATGCAATGTTTGCAATCAGAACATTAAAAAAATAAAAAATAAAATAGAATAAAAATGAAAACAAAACAAAACAAAAAAGAAAAAACGCAAACGTTGAGGGCTAGGACATTCAAGGACCTCAGGTGGACCTCAGGGCGTGATGGATTCAGGGATGGAAAGTCTGAGATATTGAAGACTCAAGAGGTGTGAGTCTCTGGGGTGTGGGCCACCAGGGTTTAGGGGACTCAGACCTGGCAACCTCAAGTCCGGTTAACAGGGAGCCTGGGGGCACCGCAGTGCATCACAGCCTTCAGGGATCCCCGCAGCTGGGTGCCAGCCCTATGGATGAGGTCACATCCGCAAGCTCTATCCTGTGTTCTGTATCCCACAATTCACTCACTCACTGGGGTCTATTCTGTGGTTGTATCACAAATTGACATCAGGACCCCTCCCACCCTGTGATCCCCCGGAACGGCCACGTGGGGGCGCCTCTAGACTGCAGCCAATTTAATGACGCAGATCAATAGCCAGGCCCGGGGGTGGGGCTCCAACTGGAAACACTACTAACAGAGTCCAAACCCAAAATTTCCACGCTTCACAAAATATTCCCCTAATTAGCTTCCAAACGTCTCCCACCCTGCCAGACCCTAGTGGTGTCTCTTTTTTGCTATTTCATTTGTTTTTTATTGACCCAATGCAACAAGCTTCTGCTGAACACCAACTAAAAGCAAGGCACGGTTTTGTGTGAGATAGAATAGTGATATATTTTTCAAGGGATAACATGGACATTCATACCCCAAAACACAGTAGAATTAGACTAAAAATGACATGAATTTAAAGGAAAAGACTTCCTTCTGCCAGAATAGTTAGCATTTAGGTGCCACTTAAATCTTGTCAATTTTATGGCAGAAGCGCCATGGTACTTTCGTCTTTAAGACCTTAGTTCATTTTAAAGTGCTCAAATGATCAGGGATAGGAAGTGCTTTAAAGAAATTATGTATTCTTTCCAGCATTCTCAGCAGTGAAGCAGGTTCGCCTCCTTGAAGACAAGGAAATAAGGTCACAGAGATAAAAATCTTACAGGCTTCTGATTCTCAGCCTGGTGATATTCCCACTAGTACCTGCTGCCCTTCCTTTAAGAGCATTTTCTGCAAAGAAGACTTACATGAGTTACAAAGGGAAATTAAGATCAAGTGGAGATCATCTTACTGTATGTATCCCTAAATGCCTGAGAACTGCCTTTAAAACCTCTATAGTCATATAGGATGCAGTTTACAGCAACCTGTACAGTACATTTACTGGCTTTGGTTAGAATATGGTCACTGACATTTGAAATTCCAGGATTTACTGGAGAATTTATGATAATTGATCCTATTCAGCTATGTTGTTTCCACTTAATTTCAAAGGCAGATATTGTGGCTTCTTAATGTTACATCATTTATTCTTTTTTTAAAACTACGCAATATTTTATATAAGACTAAATACTAGGAAGCTCAGTAAATCTACCTTTGAACCAATATTTTAAGTTTAAATTCTGTATTTTTGAGGTCATAATATATATTACTTCATGTAGCATTTAACGAATTTGAGTCGTCTTCATGCCTTTCCCCCCCCTTAGGATTACTCTTGAGCTACTCTAAATTAATTTTAAACTTGAATGATTTACCAGCAGAAAAGAAACAAGTACATATCCCCCATGTAGAACTAGATGTAAATGCTCTATTAAATATCTGTCATAACTTTTAGCCTAAATCACATGTTCGCAGAAATAGGATGTGCAATACAGGAAATGAAGATAGTTCAAGTTCATTTCTGAAGGAAACAAAGTTGTGGAAGACATGTATGCTTCTGATATATTTTGATTACCCAATGAAGACATAACTTACACTTACCCTAAATACCTTTTGCATAAAAACTTAATTTACTGGTAAGACTCCAAATCTGTGATATTATAACACTAACTGAGAGGGTTTCTCTAATGCAGGGTTCTTAATCAGGGATCTGTGAGCTTGAATTGAAATTCAAAAACTTTTATTCTTCTGGGGTCGTGCTGGTGCAGGTGTGATATATTTATTAAATAATACACATTATACTGTGGACTTAGTAAAGGGTCCATGGTTTTCACTTGACTGGCAGAGGGGTACATGGAACAAAAAAGGATAAAAATCCCTGGTCTAATGTTTTTATGTGTCAATTTGTCAATAATCTTTATGTGAAGAATATTCTCTCTACATTATTTTAATGTGTACCAAGTGTCAATTTATTGAGTCCCTACTGAATGTTGACTAACTATAGCTTGTTGGATCCATTTTACTAAAAAAAAATTTATTACAAACGTTTAAAAATATTTTATTAAATTTATGTATTTGATCAAACATTACTATTCTTCCTTGTCTCTTACATATAAAAATGAGAGCCTATTGAAACTAGTGCATAATATCAAATAAAATAAGCTACTTTAGGTCTTAAGTAAATTTGATTGTGGTGAAATTAATTTAAAAATACATAGAATAAAAAGAAACTATTTTAATAAATCTTATGCAAAATAGAATAGAATGAATAACACTGTTCTTTACTCCAAAATAACATATTCAAAACTAAAATGAAAAAAAAAGAGCATGCTATTGGAGAAAATGATAAGAATCTAGGAGGGAAAAATAAATCATCAAAGAAAATACATACATTTAATGTATACAATATTATACTATAATATTTATCCACTTGCTTTTTTTTTTTTAAGGTTTTTAAAGTAACATTTATTTTTTTTCAAACTTTTAATTGTGCAATATAGAAAACTGAAAAGCATAAGAAGCAAAGAACACAAAAGTCATCCAGAATCACAAGCAGTTTAGTTTGACATAACCTTTAGGTCCACTTGCTTTTTAAAAATGCAATTATATTTTTTGGAGATCTCTCCAATTTAATACCTACAAATACACTTCAAGCATTGAGTCATTTCTTCTATTGATGGACATTTAGGTTATATCTAAGTTTCACAGTCATAATTCTTCATTAACTTTCTTTCTTTTTGAAGTTTTTGTCTGACTTTAGTGTCAGGGTAATACTGGTCTCAGAAAATATGTTAGGAAATATTACCACTTCTATTTTCTGGAAGATTTTGTAAAAAATTGGTATGATTTCTTCTTTAAATTTTGGTACAATTAGTCAGTAAGCTATCTGAGTCTGGAATTTTCTTTATGGAAAAGTTTTTAGCCGTGAATTCAAATTTTCTCTAATAGATGTATGGCTTTTCAAGACATGAAATTTTTCTTGAGTAATTTGAGTCCTTTGGATATTTTCACACTTTTTCTAAATTATCCAATTTGATGACATAAAATTGTTCATATTATTAACTTATTATTATTTTAATATTTTTCAGACTATTGGGATGTTCCTTTTTCAAACTTGGTTTTACAAATATGGATTTCTCTATTTTAATTTCTTTAATCAGTCTGGTGAGAAGTCTATTATTTTTATTGATACATTCAAAGTACCAGCTTTTGGTTTCATTAATTTTTCTCTATCAGTTTTCCTGTTTCCCACTGTTTGGTTTGAGCATGCATATATATATATATATATATATATATATATATATATATATATATGTATATATATATATATATAATTTCTTCCTTCTTCTTCTTAATTTGCTCTTCTATTTTTAATTTACTAACTAGAATATTAAATAATTCATTTTAGACCTTTCACCTCTTCTATTATAAACATTTAATGCTAAAACTCTCCCATTAAATACTGCTTTAGAGGCATCTCACATTTTTTATATATTGCATTTTTATTTTCATTCAATCCAAAATACTTTCTAATATCACTTGATATTTCTTCTTTAGCCTATGAATTACTTTGGCATGTATCATAAAACTTCCAAGAATTTGGTGATCTTCCAAATATCTTCCTGTTATTGAATCCTACCTTAAATCCATTTCAGTCAATCCAATGTATGTTGTGTTTTCAATTTAATTAAAATTGATGAGGGGAGCCAATATGACTCAAGCAGCTGGGCACCTGCTTCCCCCATGGGAGGTTCTGGGTTCAGTTTCCAGTAGCTCCTAAAGATGAGTAGATGCTGCAACCAGCAATCACCACAATCAGCAGAAGATGCAATGAGCAGACGCCATGACTGCTGCAATGAGCAGACACTGTAACCAGCAGACAACACAGCCAGCAGACAACACACCCAGCAGGGAGAGGATGTGGCTCAGGTGGTTGGGCACTAGCCTCCCATGTCTTGTGTTTAGTTTCCAGTGCATCCTAGAGAAGGCTAGCAAACACAACAAAGAGATGTTGAGCTAACAGACAAGAGAGTCATTTTGGGGGATAGGTATTTAAAAAATAATAAATGAATCTTTAAAAAAATTTTCGAGTTATCTTATGGCTTGTCTTCATATGATAGTATGATCTAGGGGCATATGCAGTTTTGTGACTGTGTTCTATAGATTGGAATTCTCTCAGGTATTTGGCTCCCTCTCCAATCATTCTTGTGAACAAGAGGAGAGAGCCTGTGGAAATGAGTCACAAATGAGTATGGAGTGTCCTTGGGTCTTGAGCTTCCAAAGATTCTGAACTCACACATTAGCCCCCCTCAATCTTTCAAAATCCATTTCTTTTTTATGAACTTCTATAGTGTTTTCATCTAGTGGCCTTGAGATATGTTTCATATAAGCTCACTGAAAGTTATTTTGTGGATAATTCTTTCTCATCGTTAGGGTGTCAGTATCATTCTACTGAAGATTTCTATTTACTGATAAGAAGCAGAAGTGTCCAGTATACATTTTTAAGGCGGTTTTCTTGAGATATATTCACATATCATACAATCAGGGCAGTACGTTCAATAGTCTTTATCATAAATATTTTGAGCTTCTTCATTAGTATGTTCTCGTTTTATTTATGTTAATTGTGATTGAATCATTTTATATACTTACCTTTTTCATTGTTATTTCTACACTGTAAGACCTTATCATTTATTCGTATATAAGCCATTTTGCTGAACTGTCTTAGTGCAATAATTTATTACTTCAATATTGTTTAGGAACTTATGTGTAAGGAAATTACTAATCAAAAAGTGATACTTTTGCTTTCTTTAGATTATAAATTTTAATTATTTTATTATATTATAAAATGTTGAGTAATAGTGGTGATGCTGAAAATTCTTGTATTGTTCCTTACTTTATTATGCTTGCTTCTTTGGCATTTCTATTAAATATGAGGCTCTAGATTTATAGATTACCCATCAAGTTAATTGTAACCTCATATATTTCTACATTAGGAAGATATTTAATAATGAATGGCTTTTAAATTTTAGTGCATCATTTTGACATGCATTGTAGTTATGTTTTTCCTTTTAATATTTTAATTTAGAGGATTTTATCAGTAAATTTCTAAATGTTGACTTGTCATTAAACCCAGGGACAAAATTACTTCATTATAGTGTATTAACCCTTTACTATATCAATATTAAAAACAATTTTTCTTCCATGTTTATGAGTGAAAATATTTTGTAGTTTTCTTTTATCCAGTTATATATCAAAATAATGTCAGCAGGACATAAGGGATGAGATGGTTTCGTATATTTTCCTAGTCTCTTGAAGAATTTTTTAACATAGATTACTATATTACCATATTCTTATACTATTGTATCACTTGGTTTTGGGAGACAAACTGTAAGGAACAGGCGGCAGACTTGACCCAGTGGTTAGGGCGTCCGTCTACCACATGGGAGGTCCACAGTTCAAACCCCGGGCCTCCTTGACCCGTGTGGAGCTGGCCCATGCACAGTGCTGATGCGCGCAAGGAGTGCCCTGCCAAGCAGGGGTGTCCCCCGTATAGGGGAGCCCTACACGTAAGGAGTGCACCCCGTAAGGAGAGCCACCCAGCGCGAAAGAAAGTGCAGCCTGCCCAGGAATGGTGTCACCCACATGGAGAGCTGACACAACCAAAAAAAAACACAGATTCCAAAAGAAACACAGCTGATGACAACAGAAGCCGACAAAGAATACGCAGCAAATAGACACAGAGAACAGACAACCGGGGTGGGGGGTGGGGGGGAAAGGGAGAGAAATAAATACATAAATCTTTTTAAAAAAATTGTAAGGAACATCCAAAACATACTGTGATAATTAAAGTTCAGTTGATGTAGATATGGTATTGTATTATGTAAAAAACAAAATCTCCAGGGAGGTTATGTTTTTTTAAAAGTACCATAATGATATATTTATTAGAAAGGAATTTTTTAAAGTAAATTATCTAAATTAGTTTAAACCTTATAAAAGAGAGAGTTTTGTGTCCAGCCATGATGGAGCAGCAAGTACCAGACTCATTGCTCTACCATAAACAATTATAGAAAGGTATGAAATATATATTCAGTGTTGTGGTAGACAGATTGAGACTCCAAATAAATCCACAATGTAGTCCTGCAACCTGTGAATATATTACCTTAGATAGAAAAAAGGATTTTACAGATGTAATTAAAGTTACAGACCATAAGATAGGGAAATTATCCTGAATTACCCAGGTGGACCAAGTTTAATCATATGAGGCCTTAAAGGCCAACAAATTTCTCTAGTTGGAGTCAAAGAGATACAGCAGGAGAAATGAGTCACAGGAGAAGTCAGAGAGATTGGAGTATGAGAAGAGCTCCACTAGGCTGTGCTGCATTTGAAGAAAGAGGAAATGGATCACAAGTTATGAAATATAGGCAGTTTCTCAAAGCTGATGATGACCCTAGGTTGAAAGACGAAAGGAAATGGAGACCTCCACCCTACTACTGCACGGAACTGAATTCTGTGGACCACGTGAATGCACTTGGAAGTGGAGTCTCCCCCAGGGACACCTGACAAGAACCCAGGACCACAAAAATCTTAATATTAGCCTGGGATATGAAAGCAGAAACCCCAGATGAGCAACTTCTGACCTCCTGAACTGTGAGATAATAAGTGGGTATTGTTCTAAACCACTAAGCTTATGGTAATTTGTTATGCCAACAATAAAAAACTAATATAGATGTTGTGCAACAGATAGCTCAGGATTATAAGAGTGTACATAAGGGGGAACCCACATTTTCCCTGGTTTGCCTATGAGTATTTTCTTGATTGCTGTCGGAGAAAATGAAATACGGGTAGTGTGATCTTAGGAAATTGGGGTATCAGAGAACTGTCAGAACTGCCAAGGTGATGGGAATTCGTGGGACAGATTAGCAGAAAGAAGAGGATAAGGAATTCTAGAAGGAATTACAGAAATTTTATGACTTCATTTTAGACTTTGGCCAATTACTAAGCTGTGCATTTGCAGGAGTCACAGCAGGACTTGGCAGGTAGCAGCTTCTGAGGTACTACAAATTGAATGGAAAGCCTAGAGATTGCACATGATGAGAGACATACGATTTCCAAACAGCCAAAACGAAGAGACTTACCTGAACACCCTGGGTACTTAGGCGATGCCCATAATGATCAAATCTTAGGAACGGGGGAATTTAACACTAAAATAAAGAATAGTCTAGGTATGCCTTAGGAAGCATAGAAACAAGACTGGAAAGAATCTAATGAAATAACCACTTGCCAGAACAAAATTCAGCACTCTAAAATGATAATACAATCCAGATTCTCAACAGCAATGTTCAGCACATAAAAAAATATTCAGGAGATGAGAAGAAGCAGGAAAATGGGACAAATAATCAGGGGGAAATGCAGTCAATAGAGACAAAAGTACTGTTGACTAATGTATTGAAATGAGCAGGCAATGACTTTAAGGCAGCTTTATAAATATGTTCAAGGACTTAAAAGAAATGATGGTTATAATTAAGAGGTAGAAAGTATAACCAGAGAAATGGAAAATAAAATAGAATTAAATATGTTAGCTAAAACTAAAAAATGCAATGTCTCAAATTTAAAAAAATATTAATTCAAAAGACAAAACACAAAAAAAAACCCACCACTGGTTTGGCTTAACATAACATTGGAGATAACAGAATAAAGTTTACTAAACTTAAAAGTAAACTGTTATCTCATTTCTGAAATTGTATAATTTGAAAAACAGAGAGAGAAGAAAGATGAATAAAATGAGCAGAGACACAAAGACTTATGGGAAAATAGCCAAGTGATTTATCAATATATATACAATTTGAGTCAAAAAAGGAAAGAAATGCAGAAAAAGTATCTGAAAAAGTATCATTAATTATTCCCAACTTTTGTAAAAAAAATTTTATAATAAAAGTATACAGCCAAGAAGCTCAAGAATCCTCAAACAAGATAAATAGGAAGACATAAACTGCTAAAATTATAGAAAAAGATAAAATCTTGGAAGTGTCCAGGAAAAAAGGACATCTTAAATAGAGGGAAAGCCATGTTAATAACCATACTGGCTTCTCATCAGAAACAATGGAAGAATTAAGGATATGGATAGGTATGTTTAAAAAGCTGGAAAAAATCGGTTAATAAAATGCATGAATAATGAATTAAATAAGTTAAAAGCAAATTAAGAGAAACATTTTGCATAGCAAATTAACAAAAGATTATTATAAACTGACAATATTACAAAAAGGTAATTGTTCTATGATAGGCACATCTTGGCATTGGGAATATTTTCATTCATAAGGCATTTTGAAATGCAATTTGGCAGCATGAATTAAGAAACATAACAATTTATATTATCTGACTCTTCAATTTATCTACTAAGAATTTATACTAAAAAAATAAAAAATTTTTAGATTTATACTAAAAAGTCAGAAAAAGTTAAACAAAAAAATTAAAAAAATTCTAAGAATTTCATCAACAATGACTATAAAACCTGAAAACCTTAAATGTCAAATAAAATATGTAAAATAAAAAAATTAAGTTTCATTTATACAGATTAAAATTTATTCATGATTTCAAAGAATATTTTTTAAATGAGGGAGCATTCATAATGCATTAATTAGAAAGTAAGATTAAATATTTCTTAGTAATAATATTTGAATTTCTTTGTTTTGATATTTAACAAATTGCTCATAACTGAGTTTTTCCCTTAATAACAAGCAATTAATTTCTATAGAAATGAGTTAATCCTTTCCTGTCCATCATTATTTAAAAAAAAATGTATTGAATGAATATCACTCACACATAAACATACATAAACAAAAAGTGTATAGTAATAGTTGTGAACTTAAAAAACAAACTTACATAACATCATACAGGACTCTGATAACTCACCATACCACCAATATCTTGCATTGTTCATAAACACTTTAAACTAATGATTTAAGAGCATTGTCAAAATATTACTACTAACCAAAGTGTTATCCCCAACCCACCCTATCTAATTATTATTTCTTTATATCATTTATATATGAACATACATAAACAATAAGTGTATAGTAAGAGTTGTGGACTTACAAAGCAAACATGCATACCATTATACAGGGGTCCCATACATCCACTCTCCAGCAACACCTTGCATTGTTATGAAATATTTGTTACAGATTATGAAAGAATATTGTCAAAATCTTGCTATTAATTATAGTCATTATCTTACTTTTGGTGTATTTTTCCCCTAACCCATCCTATTAATATATATATATTTTAGCTTTTTTTTACTGAAGTATATCATTCATATATGAACATACATAAACAATAATTGTATAGTAAAGATTGCAAACTTACAAAATAAACATACATAACATCACACTGGGGTCTCATACATCGCCCCTCCACCAACTCTTTGTATTGGTGTAAAACATTTGTTACAAATTATGCAAGAGCATCATCAAAATATTACCTCCAAATATATTTCTTATCTTGCATTTGGCGTATTTTTCCCCAAACCCACACTATTTATTTTTTAAATGTATTTTCGTTACAAATATTGTGAACTTGCAAAACAATCATACACATGTGTAAATTTCCCATAAAACTCTACACCCTGGGGGAACATTTTTTACAAATTATGAGATAATATCATCAGACTATTACCACCAATCATGGTCCATAGCATATATTTGGCACACTTTTCCCATACAACTCCATTATCAACACAGTATGGCTTGGCATTGATGCAAGAATATTATAGTATTGCTCTTAACCACAGTCTATAGGTCATACCAATTGAAGTGTTCCCATGTTTCTCCATATTCCCCTGCAATAGTGATATATATCTGCTTTAGCTCACAGGAGGACTCTCTTGCATTTGTACCCTTAACCACAATTCTCAACTGCCTCTGGGATCACTGTGTTATTCAGCCCCTATTAATATTTTTAAATATATTTTTTATAACAGAAGTTGTAAATTTATAAAACAATCATGCACATGTACAGAATTCCCAAACAACATCCATCTATCAATATACCACACTGTGGTGGAACATTTGTTGCAGATAAAATAATATCATCTAATTGTTACCATGTCCATAGTGTACATTTGGCACACATTCTCCATACTGCCCTATTATCGACAGAGTATATCTTTGGCATAGATTCAAGCATATTACATTACTACTGCTAACCACAGTCCATAGGTCACTCCAGTTGTATTTTTCCCATGCTTCTCTGCATTCTCAACACCCTGCAGTAGTGATGTACATTTGATCTAGCTCAAAGAGGATACTCTTGCATCTGTACCATCAACCACAATTCTCATCCACCTCTTGGTTTACAGTGCTACTCAGTTCCCAGATTATTCTCTAGTATTCTGTCAATCAGCATTTACATCCCTGGAATACCATTTTCAACCACATACACATTTATAAACTAGCTGTTACTCATTATTTGTTACCATCTATACATTTCCATACTTTTACATTAAAGTTAATTAAAAATTCTACACACACGAAACATCAGTAGTACATCTTAGTCCTCTCATCTCCTTTAAGAATCCACCACTTACCACCAGAAGGTGAAGACAATTTTCTACAATTTTTTCTAGAAGCTTTATGGTTCTTGCTTTCATATTTAGGTTTTTGATCCACTTTAGGTTAATTTTTATATAAGGTGTGAGATAGGGGTCCTTCCTTTTATCAGCTATGGATATCCAGTCTTTGAGCACCATTTGTTGAATGGACTGCTTTGACCAAGCTGTGTGGGTTTGATAGGCTAGTCAAAAATCACTTGGCAATACATGTGAGGGTCTGTTTCTGGTTTCTGATCCATCGATTTGGTTCCATTGGTCTATGTGTCTGTCTTTATGCCAGTACCATGCTGTTTTTACCACTATAACTAGGTACTATAATTTAAAGTCTGGAGATGAGAGCTCACTTTTCCTTTTTAAGATGTTTCTGGCTATTCAGGACCCCTTACCTTTTTAAATAAATTTGATAATCATGTTTTCAATTAAAAAAAATGCTGGTGGAATTTGTATTGTGATTGCTTTGAATCGGTATATCACTTTGAGGAGAACTGATGTCTTTAGGATATTTAGTCTTCCAATTTATGAGCATGAAATGTTCTTCCAATTATTTAGGCCTTTTTTGACTTATTTTAATATTGAGTTGCAGTTTTCTTTTTGACACTTTTGGTTACTTTTATTGATACAGTCTTCATTTCTACACTCTCTTCCAAGCCTTTCTCTCCTTTCTTTCCTTTTCAGGATCTAGCACACCCTTTAGCATTTCTGAAAATCTGGTCTCTTGGTTAGAAATTCTCTCAGTTTCTGTTTATCTGTGAATATTCAAATCTTTCCTTATTTTTGAAAGACAATCTTGCCAGATATAAGATTCTTAGCTGGAAGTTTTTTCTCTTTTAGTATCTTAAATATTTCATACCACTGCCTTCTTGTCTCCTGCTTTCTGGTGAGAAATCTCAGGACTTAATCTTATTGGGTATTCCTTATATGTTATGCATTGCTTTTCTCTTACTGTTCTCAGAATTCTCTCTTTGTCTTTGGCATTTGACATCCTGATGAGTATGTGTCTCAGAATTGTTCTATTTGGATTTTTTCAGATGAGGGTACATTGTACTTCTGGGACATGGATATTTATGCCCTTCAATAGGGTTGGGAAATTTTCTACCATTATTTCTTCAAATATTCTTTCTGCTAATTTTCCCTTCTTTTCTCCTTCTGGGACACCAATGACTCATATGTTTGCATGTCTTTAAGCTCCCTGAGACCTTGTTCAATTTTTCCATTCTTTTCTTCATCTGTTCTTTTGCATGTTCACTTTCAGAGGTCATTTCTTCAAGCTCACCAATCCTTGTTTTGTGTCTCCTAAAATCTGCTATTATATGATTCCAGTGTATTTTTAATTTCATTTATTGTGACTTTCATTCCCATAAGATCTGCTATTTTTCTATGAATCCTTTCATATTCTTCTTTGTGTTCATCCAATGTCTTCTTAATATCCTTAATCTCTTTAGTCATCTCATTGAATTTGTTGAGGTGATTTGTCTGAACATCTATGATTAGTTGTCTCAACTCCTTTATGTCATCTGGAGGGTTATCTTTTTCATTTAATTGGGCCATATCTACCTGTTTCTTGGTGTGATTTGTAATTTTTTGTTGGTGTCTTGGCATCTGACTTACTAGCATACTCTAGGTGCAGTTTTTCTCTTTAGTTTAGGGCTTCCTGACCTTTCTCCCTTGCTGGTTGTACAGTAGGAGCCAAAGATGTAGTTGGTGCTATAAATTTTGGAGGCTCAAGGTGCCCTCATTGTCCCAGGGACTGATGAGGCTTCCCCAACTATCTCCTTTGCCAGGGATAGCACAGAATCACAGCTGTGTGGGATAATCCAAGTCGTGCAGGCCTAAACTATAGTTTCTCAGAGAGACTGATGAGGCTTCACACCCCTTTCTCCCTTACCTAGGGCAGGGAGGGAGCTGCAGGTATGGGCAGCAATCTATGCAGCGTGGGTTCACAATGACCACAGTTGCCCTGGTAGACTTCCAACTATTCAGTCTGTGCCAGCCAAAGGTATCTGCAGTAACCTGGATAGGCTGGTACAGGGCCTGCCAGCCTCCTCCCTGCCAGCAATGGGGCTGAAGCCTAGGCTAGAGCTGCAGGTCAGTCTGGGTGAAAGAAACTATTTCCTGCTGTCGCTGTGATTTTTGATCTTGCTTCCCCTCAGGCTGGGGACGGAGTCAAAATGGTGGCTACTGGCCTCTTTCTGACTTGGACAAATTCATAACCTAGCTGTTCCTAGGGTTATACCTTAGCCACTCAAGTTTACTAATTAGCAGCCAAAATCAATATCCAATCTCTCCTCCTCTCTCGTTTTTGGGAAGTCCAGCCACAGAAGAGCTCCTGGGGCAGCCTGCATTGTCAAAATAGGACAATTATGAATCTAGGTGGCTTGGCTGTTAATTTCCTGGAGAGGCTGGTGCAGGTTCCCCCACATTCCTCCTTCCCAGAGTGGGGCTGGGGCTTAGGTAGATATGAAATCTGATCTGAATGGAAAGAAGCCGGTCCCTACCAGTACTGTGATTTTCAGTGCACCTTGCCTCCCCTCGTACTAGGCACAGAGTTAAGATGGTGGCTATTGGCCTCTTTCTGATTTGGACAGGTTCAACCTTTAGCTGAACACAGGATTATACTTTAGCCTGCGGAATTTACTCATGAGTAGCTGAAATTGGTATTCAACTGCCTCTTCCTCCCTTGTTTTGGGGAAGTGGAGCTTTCAATTCCAGCTGAGCAACAGCTCCTGGGGTGGCTTGTTCCTGCAGTGGAGGATGGGCAACAGCCTCCGTAGGGTGGTGCACTCTACTTACAAATCTTCTCTGCAAATAGGCAGTCTCCTCCTTCCATTCCTTCAAAAGTGTGGCAGGATGTCCTTCTGGTCTCCTGGAGCCCCCAGGCAGGTGTGTCAGCTAGCTCCAGATAGCTCTGGGTGTTTACTAACTGCTCTATAGCAGGAGGTGACTCTAGGAGCTCCTTACTCTGCTGTTGTCTTGCTGATTGTCCGTCATTACTTTTTAAAAGAAGATTAAGAAAAGCTTTTTAGTAGCATTTCAATTTTAATTCTTGAAAAATAAAACTGGACCTACATCTAGATTTTCCATCTTTCTTTATTTAGATTTTATGTATTTTAAATAGGCCATTTTTAAATATGAAAGAGACAGAAAGAAAGAGAGAGAGAAGGGAGGAAGAAGGGAAGAAGGAAAGTGGGGAGGAAAGGAAGGGAGAGAGAGAAACAAAGAAAGGCCTCTGAGTTACTGCCTGCCTAACAAGGTAGCTTCTCCATGTAGAACTAGGATCCATAAAGGACCATTTGCTTGTGTTTTGTCAGGAAGCTGCCTCAGGAAACTCTGCCACTGCTTACTCTATTTGTTCATTTAAGATATAATGTTTCATAATATATTTTCTATATGTTCAGGGGGAGAGAAATTCCCCGTTTGGAATGTAAGTACAAAATGAGAGGGAAACTTTCTGTCACAAAAAAGCAAAAGCAGCCATTTACATGTTTCTCAATTCCTTTACAAAGCAGACATAATTTTGGAAATGGGCAATGGGAGGGTGGAATAGATGGGCCTTTTGGTTTTGAAAAGGAGTGTCTAGGCAAAAACTGGAGAGGCGAGATTAAACCCTAGATACTGTCTGAGGCCTACAGGGGGAGGAAGATATCCAGTACAAGCCAGGAAGCCCAGGGAAGGTTAAAACTGTTAATAACAGCGATGAATTAGGTTCACATTTAAGATGTCTTGATTTTTTGAGGTTTCTCAAATTTTTTAACTAAACTTTGAAAAGTTTAAATCATTTAAAAAATGTAGTTTAAAAAGTAACAAATATACATTCAAAAACAATTTCAAGTAATTATCTATTGCAGAGTTCTTGAACTATGAAAGTCTATTTGCTCTATTTAGGTTTTTTGCTTCCCATGTTCATATGAACATCTAATCTTTTCTATTATTGTTAAGAATACTGGCGCTACCTTGACATTTTCCCTAGTAAACTGAAAATAAATTGTCCCTCAAAGGTTTGAGCACAGATATACCTTTGATAGACTAGAGACTGCAACTAGAAGCTATTACACAATCTTTAAAGAGTAAAGTGTTACTCAGAAAGTGTGTTTTTCAGCCAACAAGCAAATAATAAAAGGAGAGTCACAAAGATAACCATTTGCCCTGGAATTCTAAACATTCTACATATGAGAGCATGTTCCTGCCAAACCCATTTCTAATGCAGAGCATTGGAAGGGTGGTCTGATTTTGGAATGGATGACCAATGGTACTAAATATTTGAATCACATAACTAAATTATCTTCTAATTTCATACCTATCAAACAAGCTTCTGAATAAAATTTGGTTTCCTATGTTAGGGAGCCTACAGAGAGAGAACACATGATCCCTGTGACAGAGAGACTCTAAATTGTAAATTAATAGGCATTCTGATGTTATTCTTCTGCTTCTCAAGCTTGGTTAAGTTGAACCTATCTTTAATAAATACAGATATTTCCTGGGTGCTGACAGATCAGGTTTCTGAGCACATGAAACTGAGGGTATGTGCTAGATAAACATACCAAGATGATGCCATCTGTGGGTGCCTACAAAGAAGGCCCAAGGGCCCATCCAAGGCAACATACCCAGGTGTTCTTGATAATTTAAGCCTTTCCTTCACCAAACTACACTATTCTGTGGCGCTATTATTGGTCCATTTTTAACAAATGTTTTATTTAAAGTAATCAGCATGTATGGCCTTGAGCTAGAAAAACACGGAACTATGCAACTTATCCCTCCATTCCTACTAAACACTTGCTAATAATAATTACAAATATATTCATTCCTCTTTCTAAAAAATGAGAATATCACTATTTAAATTATTTAATTATAATTTTAAATGTTCACTACTCAGTCTTTTTAGAAATAAAATTCACAGTAGTGCATGGTAGAAATATCCCATGGGTAATATAGTTTATGAAAATTAATTTTATTTATAGAATTTCACTTATTAAATACTCAGTCTTTTTAGAAATTAAATTCATAGTAGTCTATAAAAGAACTACTCCTTGGAAATATGGTTTATGATAATTAAGATATCAATTATTTAAGTGAAGAGTAAAATGCCCTGCAACATATTCAGGATTTTCTGAAAATAGATTTGCCCCTAGGAAATAAAAATTATTAGAACTTTCAAGAATTTTCCAGTATGTATGAGAGTTTCCCCTCCAAAAAAGGAATCCCTCTGCCAGCTTATCCTGGTAGCTAACGTCAGCTCATCTTTACTCCTACACTTTAGTCTGCCTTTTCACTTAAGCATTCATCATTGGGTTCACTCTGGGTTTCCCTGGCTCAGCTTGCTCTTTCTAGACAGCTTTTCTGCCCCTGGCAACTTCCAAGTTAAGGGAGCCAGACCCATGCTCTGAGCATGTCTTATATACAGCCCTTTGGAATTAATGCATACAGACACCCAATATTTTATTTGAGGTGCACTAATAATCAGGTCCCAAGGATCCACATTGGAAATGTATGGGCTTCCATGCTGCTCCCATGAGTGGATCAGGCCTCACGGACCCATATTGGGCAGCTTTGAAAGGGATGGAAAGAGCCAGCATCAATAGAGATAGAAATAACTTGGATAAAGTCAGGGAAAATTAAGGATTTTTCACAACAATAATAGAGGTGTTCAAAAACACAACTTCTAGAATTTTGAATAGACAAAATATAAGAAAAAAATTTAATAAAGCAAAAGCTTTTAAAATGATAACTCCAATAGTAAATACCCTAAGTCCAACCACCTTAATGCAAATATATTTGCATTTTGTATGCAGAACTGTAATATTTCAAATTTCAGAAACACAGTCATTATGTTTTTGCTCATTTATATTCTATGTTCACTTCACATTCTATCATAATCATTACTTTTCCTAACAAGTTTTAGAGATAATTATGTTCTGAAATATAAAAAAAAAACTTAGTAAAAAAAATAGACGTATAGAATTATATAAAATGGAAAGCAAGACTCCTTCCAATTTCCCTCCAATTACTCTTAACAATATAGAGGTATACTTCCAGAAGTTTTAAATTATGTATATGTATAGAATATATTTCATATACATAATAGCAATAAAATTTATACTTTACATAGATGTGATCATTCACTACACAGTATTCTGTATCCTTCTTTTTC
The DNA here is from genome assembly GCF_030445035.2 of Dasypus novemcinctus. Classification (NCBI taxonomy): domain Eukaryota; kingdom Metazoa; phylum Chordata; class Mammalia; order Cingulata; family Dasypodidae; genus Dasypus; species Dasypus novemcinctus. Next base: position 74,225,870 of record NC_080678.1, on the reverse strand, counting down.
TCTCTTAATATATGTCAGAAAGCTTTCCACATCAGTACCGATAACAGTTCATACTATTCCACCTCACATGCATAAAAGCTTCATATTATTATCGATATACTGTGTTTGTTTTTATTTCTATTTGTTTATGTTTATGTACTTGCATGTATGCATGTATGTATTTTTTCTGTTTAGACAATTCTGCAAAAAGACATGTAAGCCTAGAGAAAAACAGATATGTATCTTGGTGTATATTTCTCTGGTTCAAATGCTATTGCCTATCTTAATAACATCTTTGAGCAGTGCTACTTTTCAGCGATTAGTTTTTAATTTTAAAAACTGATAAGGTAGGGTTCTCATCATAGATCAGAAGGCAGAGAAATGATCATGAATTTTTAATGTTTTTTTCTTTCTTTTTTTATTATTACATTAAAAAAATATGAGGTCCCATATTACCCCAAACCCCTCACCCCACTCCTCACCCCATAACAACAATCTCCTCCATCATCATGAGACATTCATTGCATTTGGTGAATACATCTCTGAGCACCACTGCACCTCATGGTCAATGGTCCACATCATAGCCCACACTCTCCCACAGTCCACCCAGTGGGCCATGGGAGGACATACAATGTCCGGTAACTGTCCCTGCAGCACCACCCAGGACAACTCCAAGTCCCAAAAATGCCCCCACATCACATCTCTTCCTCCCACTCCCTACCCCCAGCAGCCACCATGGCCACTTTCTCCACACCAATGCCACATTTTCTTCAATTACTAATCACAGTAGTTCATGATCATGAATTTTTAAGCTGTGTTGCTTTACTGTACTTACACTAAGTGTTTAGACAGTATGACTATGCCAAACAAGTGAACTCTTTTTGCTTTGATTTTTTTTTTTTTGGTAAGCCCCTTATTGCCCAGAAATGGAGAAGAAAAATGTGTTGGTATTTGAAAAATATCTGCTTTGTGTATGAGCAGAGCTTTGATTTATTCAGCTAGATCGTCTTACTTTCCCATGGCAATTTACTTGAACAAAAAGTGCTCTTTCTGACAAAATAGTGATTGTAATATAATACAGATAAAACATTTTTGGATTTGATATCACGTTAGCATTTAAATCATAAAATGAAAATTTCTCTTTGAAATTCTACTTTAAACCATTTTTTCTAAGATAGCAGGTTTTTGTAGGTCATGCAAAAAAAAAAAAAAGCTGTATCTGAAGCATGATGACAACACCTCCCTACATACCTTCTATTTGTCACAGTCCAATTGAAAACAGGTGATGTCGATACTTATCAAACTTGTCTTCTGCCTCCATGGTCTTCTCCTGCAGTCTTCTGTCCTCCCATACTGCACTCACTACAAATCTTTCCCTTTAATACATCCTCAACACTCTTCTCTTTGTAACTTTGTAATATACTTTTCTTTCCTTCATTCTACCTGCCCCTCCTTAGGTCAAAACATGGAAGAATCTCATAAATTATCAATTGTACCTCTTTTAGACAGGTGGTAGACTTTAAGATTTTTGTAAATCAGTTAATCACATGACAGTATTTTCTTCCGTCAGATATTTGAACCTCATATATTTTCTGGTATAATTGTGTTTTTCCTTCCCAGTCACTACTTCAAACTATCTTCTGTGGTACTTGTCCAATAGAACATAATGTGAGCCTTGTGGGTAATTTTAAATATTCTAGTAGCCACATTGAAAACTAAAATTAAAACTAAAATAATAATATATTTTCTTTAAATATATCCAAAACATTCTAATTTCACCATGTACCAATTTTAATGTGATAGTCTTTTTACCAACCTATCTTTGAAATCCAACATATATTTCACATATACAACACATCTCAATTCAGATGAGCCACATTTCAGTGCTCAATGGCCACATTAGCTAGTATATTGATTAGTGGTTATCATATTGGACAGAAGAAATTTAGAGGGTGATTCAGGAGAGGTGGAGCTGTTCAGAAAGTTTGAAGTCTACTCCCCACAAACAGCCCACATTTCTACAAAGGAGGTTGGAGAAGCAGTCATGGTGTAGCAGGAATTGCATGAGATAAAGTCTCAGGAGATTTTGACCTTGCAAGAGCCTGCATCACTTCATTACAAGGATGTTGACGATGGTGTCAGGTACTCATGTCCCTGTTTTACAATTCTGTTGCCAAATTTCATCAGAAATTTCTTACCAGAGTTTGGTTTCTGTTTTTACTTATATATCTCTAATCCAACCCTGAAATATGATTTTATCTGTAATTGAACAAAAAATCCCAGAAAATTTTATTAATTCTAAAATATTTATTGACATTTTCATTGGAAGTTTTTAAAATTATAGTCCCCACTCTCTAAAACTCAAGAACGAGCCTCTGCATCTCTAGTATTATTCTTTCTCTGAACAGGAATCTTCTGAGAAAAATGTGTATTTCAGAGTGCTACCACTGCATGACAAATGAAAATGTTGAATGGAGGAAGTTCCCAAAATATGATACAACCTCACAACCACAGTGCTCTCATATCATAGGATTTTTAATTCTCTATAAACACCTAAAGTTATCAGTGATCATAAGAGACAATGGAAGGTAAGTTTTAATACTTCAAACACATTTCAATCTCTACACTTCATTTATTCCACAAATTAGTTTACTATAAATCCATCGTCAGTAACAAATTTTATACCCTGTTTCATTTTAAAAAGTGATTTATTTTATTGCTTTTCTCATTTGGAACTCTTTTTTTCCTCTCTGCTTTCTCATACCCAAGTGTATATATATATATATACATATATATATCGTCATGCCGTTAAAATGATACAAATTGTACAAGACCTGCCATCATCACTGGGGACAGTTTGACACATTCCATTATGCCAAAAACCATGTGAGTGCCTTATGTCCTTAAAGATTTTCAGTTGTTTTTTTTTTATTACAATCAGCATAAAAAAACCAGAACGTTATTCTACCAAATAGCAGCAAATCAGCATGCACAATGGTTTCGGAGTGACTTAGCTAGAAATTCATTTAACTGAAATCATCTAGCCTATTGAGAAATAAGAGTGACAGTTTATAAGCTTCCCCTTCCTGAATATAAATATCTTTGAAGTATAAATATAATCATCTGAATAAATACAGACTGGTTTGTTTCTTCTCTACTCAGCAACCAATCTTCCTTCAATTGACACATACAATTCCACAAATTAGTTTCTAATTTTTATATTTTTCAAGGTAAAAAAAACACATAAATCCTTTTAAAGACATTCCCATTCCATCTAGAGTTATAATTTATCCCTAGTGTTTTCTTAAGCTGTAATGGAAGTTGATGTCCATTTATTTTCTCATTAATTTAGGTTCATATTAAATGGTAAGAATAATGAAATGTCACGATAGCTTTACTAATATTGTTGGTCATAACAGAGTTTAGATATTGGATGCTGAATTATCCATCTGTGTTTACAGAAACAAACTGATATGGGGGGAGTTTTTCATTTAAATATGTCACTATGTGTTGATGAAAACATTTCAGGTGGGGTTTATCATTTTAAAAGTTTCTGTAGGTGATATTCATTGCAAAACCAAACCATGATCTAGTCCAGTGGTTCTTAACCTTTCCTATAATAATTCACAGCAGTTACTCATCAATGTTCATGATGGACACAGAATAACTTTTTCTGAGGAAGGTATGTTTGTGAAAACACTATTAGTCAATATTACAAAAGCCTTGCCTCCCACAGAGATGGCATTTTGGCACCAATGGAAACAGATATACCAATTGTCCAGAACTACGCTTCAGTTGGCATTCGTAATCCTCATCATTTTAATAAGGTGAACAGAAAATCTCAGGTCTCCTTTGCAATGAAAAAGGCAATTCATATTCTGCTGCTGGGATGCAAACTGATGCTTCTTTCTGAAGAGCAATTGGAACACATCTATCCAAAGCTCTAATATAACGAGTGTCCCCTTGACACAGCAACTCCTTTCTGGACATTGTTTAAGGAAAATAACTGGGATTAGGCCCAGAGAGTTACTATAAAAGTATAGTAAAAAAACAAGCACTTCTAAAATAATCATATAAATGTAAAATCATAACTGTGATAAGTTTCGTGAAAAAGAGCCATTTGTGCCTGTCATAGAGAATGTGAAAAGTATATGTAACTGAAAGAAGTTCAGTGAAGGTGATATAAAATGGATGACATAGAGGCAAGGTATAGTAGTCTTGAGATATGGGGGTAGGGAGTAGGATTAGGCCATTAGGACTTCAAGGGATTTAACTTTGAATAGTTGGAAATTATTGAATGAGCAATGATAAGGTTAAATGTGTAATTAGAAAATATTCCTCTAACTGCAATGGTGAGATAAGAATAGAGTACCCAAAATGCATGGGAATAGACCCAACCAGAAACACATGCAGTTGACCAGGTAAGAGGTGATGGTGGCTTGCTCAGTAGTGAAGGCAGAGAGAGGGGCCAGTGAATGAATTCAAGTATATAAAAGGAGGGAAAATTCACATCAGAATGAAGAAGTATCCAGGATAATTCCTAAGTTTATGCACTATGGACAATGTTTGGGATGGAAGAACAAAATAATAATTTTGCCTTTGAAACTAGAACTTGAGTTGTCTTTGAGATATTAAAAATGAGATGTCAGGTAAGCTGTTGGAATTAGATATTATAAATTCAGAAAAAGATGGAAAGTGGATGTTACTCAACTGATAGAGCATCCGCCTACCATATGGGAGGTCCAGGGTTCAAACCAAGGGTTTCCTGGCCTGTGCGGTGAGCTGAGGCCTATTGGAGATTTGGACCCAAAGGTTATTGGGAATGAAAGAAAGAGAAAAGGGGGAAGGAACGAGCGAGAGAACTGGGATCAGGGGGTCTGCGAGTAGTAACTCCTCAGACAACTTTATTGTTTACAAGGGATCTCTATATACCCCAATGTACGTGACAACAAGCAGGAACATGTAGTCTACATGACAATAAGCAGGAACACGTAGTCTACATGACATCAAGCAGCATTACCCATAGTCTAAGGAATTTAAAAAAATCTTATCTCGAGGTACAAAGTCTAAGTGTTCTATTCACTACAAAAGGCATGTGCTCATCTTTTCTTTCAGCCTTTAACAGCTTCATCCCATTTGCCAGGAACTCTTAATTACTGCATTCCTTAGGTTGCAAGCGTAGCCATGGAGACAGCACTAGCATGGAGACAGCATGTCTCTCCTTGTGAGGCCACTGTGTCTCAGTTTCCAACAGAAGCCCATGTGTGGCACTGCCACACACAAGGAGTGCTGTGGCATGTAGGGGTGTCCCCCACATAGGGGAGCCTCAAGCACAAGGAGTGAGCCCTGCATTGAGCAGTCCCATGTGAAAAAAGGTCCAGGAGTGGTGCCAGACAACGGAGAGCTGAAGTAGCAAGATGGCACAACAAAACGAGACACAGATTCCCAGTGCCACCAAGAATGCAAGCAGATACAGAAGAACACACAGCGAATGGACACAGAGAGCAGACAATGGGTCGGTGGTGGCGGGGGGGGGGGGGGGATAAATAATAAAATAAATCTAAAAAAATAAAGAAAAAGACTAAGTGCTAGGGACATTACTCTCCTTCACTCCCCTCCCTTCCTCTCTCTATTCTCTTTTTCTACTCTAGTTCTCTCTTAACTGTCCTTCCTATTTTTCTCCCTTCCTTCCTTCCTTCCCTCCCTTCCTCCCTCTTTTGTAGCAAATGAATTTGTGAATGAAGAATATATAATGAGAGTATGTTTAGTGGGAAGGCCGGAAGACACAGTGACAAGATCTAATGCATTCCAAAATTTATCATCCCTGTAGAGGAGGACGAGCTTAGGAAGATGGAGAAGTGAGGGAAGTAGACAGAAAACTTGACTGTTATATCAGAAAGCTGAGACAAAAGAAATAAGGAGGCATAAAGAGTGCTGGATCACTGAGATGACATCTGGAAGGAAAGAAGACGAGGAGGAGGAGGAAAAGGAGGAAAAGTGCTTATTGGATTTAGTGAGGTCTTTGGCAGGGCTTGACCATGAGAGTCTCTAAAAGGAAGGCTGATAATTATCATTTCTAATATCAAAAACTATAAATAATCAGAATATAAAGAAAGAGGGGATTAAAACAATATATAATTATAAAACAAAATGTTCAAAATATATTTAAAGCTAAATCAATTTTCAAAAGGATTTGTTGATTTATTTAACTATTTTACATTGTAAATTTGTACATAATGGGCTATCTTTTAAAGTAGCATGTGTAAAAATAAAAGAAATACTTACAGTTACAAATTTAGAAGAAAGGTATCCAAAATTTATAACACATAAATCCTCTCTGAAGAAAAATATAAATACCTCAAATACAAATAAGCCAAATATATATATAATAAAACTTATATACTTTCAATATGAATACCTCAACTGTAAATAAAGCCAAATATATATATATATAATAAAAGTTGTGAACTTACAATGGAAATACCTCAAATACAAATAAGCCAAATATATATATATATATAAAATAGAAGTTGTAAACTTACAAAATAATCATGTACATTGTGCAGAATTTCATACAACACCTATTCCTGGAACTAGACAGTTCTCCACACTTTCCACAGTCTTTTTCCTTTTGTTTTACCAACAAAATATATGAGGATCTGATAATCAGATATATAACTTGGGTCTATAATATAATAAATTAATCTAGGTTCAGATGTTGTATCAGTTGGGTGTTTGATTTGTTTGTTGGTTGGTTTGCTTATTTATTGATGGACTGTTTTGTTTTATAGACATCTCTTTAATGTAGCTGTCATCCAGCAAAGGCTAGCAGAACCAGAAGGAGAAACCCAGCCTCCTAACTTCTAACTCTACACAATTTTATTAAACTGAACTTTGATCAACACAAGCACACACCAGTATACACCCAGACATAGATACATATGAAGAGTAAAGTACATTGCTTCATTAAGGAAAACAAATATTTTTGTACATTCAGGAAAAAAGGGAAGAAAATTTTCTAGTTTATCATTAATCTTCCTGAATATTACCCCAATTCTAGCTTGTTAGTGCAGAAATATGTCCTCTTTCTGGTCAGTTAAATATCAGTGACTTTCAAAAAATATTTAGCTCATTAACCACTTTAGCAGATTTTAAAGTCTTTTAAAAATATTTACTTTCTCCTTTCAAAATTGCTGCCACCAAATGAGATGAATAGCAATTTAGAATTAACGAGAGGATTCTGATTTCTCTGAGAGTCTGCCAATACAATTGTATCATGTTAATATGAAATTTGATAAGTAGATTTTGAATTCATATCTGAGGCAAAAATATGAGACATGAGGGCAGTCAAGCAGGTCTGATAAGCACAATCCCTCTCAAGTCAGTTTACTTAGGTTCAAGTCCTGGGTCTGTCATTTACTAGTGGCATGACCTTGGAGAAATTATTCAAATTTTCTGCATCTTAGTTCCCCATATACCTCTAAGAATTATTGGAAGGAAAAAAAATCACTTCATGTCGGGAAAATTTTACATTAATTTGTATAATGAAAAATAATGAATTGTTTTAGTTTGCTCAAGGCTGATGATATAAAAATACCAGAAATGGTTGGCTTTTATATTGAGAATTTATTAGGGTAAGATCTTACAGTTCTGAAGCTGTGAAAATATACAAATCAAAGCATTATCAGAGATACTGGCTTACCAAAAGTTGGCCGCTGGCAGATCCTGAGCTCATAAATGTGGCAAAGCAAAATGGCGGCCGGGCTCACTGTGTTTCATTTAGACTTACTTTCCTTCTGAATATAGCTGTGAGTGACCAGGCATGTGGCGCATCTCTCCCTGGGCCTTGTCTCTTCTGTTTTTGGCTGCTCTTCTGATTCCAGCCTGAGGCCTCTCTCTCAGTCTCTCAGGGTTTCTGTTTCTGTGGCTGTAGGCAATCCTGTAGTCCTCTCTCACATGACAGGATAAAACTAGCAGCTTTTTTTCTTTGTGAATCTCCTCCATTTATAAAGGAATCCAGTAATAAGATTAAGACCCAACATGAGTTCCACAATCTAATCAAAGGCCCTTAACGAGGCAATCTAATCCAACATGATCAGCAGTTTGAAAATTGCGGTAATGGTAGGGACCGTCTTCTTTCCACACAGGTCAGATTGCTGGCTTAGTCTGGGCTTCAGCCTCACTTCTGGCAGCCTCACTGTACAACTGTAGGCACTTTTGGTCCCCTCGGACTAGATTTTTGGGCTCCCATATGGCTACATCCTTGCCATCAAAAGGATAGGAGTAGGGGTGGTTTCTACTCAGCATCTTCAGGCAACTGAAGGTGTTTGTGGCCCACTCAGACTAGACTGGTGGACATCACCACCCCAGTAGGACAGTAAGGGGAACAGTGTTTCCTCAGCCTCTCTGGGCAACTGCAGGCACTTTAGGCTGGCACAGACAAGGTTGTTGGATACCTGTGGCTCCATATTCAACCCTGATAGGATAGGAGGGGTGATGGTGTACCCCAGCCTCTCCAGGAAACTGCAGGCACTTTAGGCCCACAGGGGACTAGATTGTTGGGTACTCCTGTGGCTCCATCCCTGCTCCCAAGAGAAGGACAATGTTCCCTCAGCCTCTCCAGGCAACTGCAGCTGCTTTGGGCCTGAATGAACTAGGCTGCTGGACACATTTGTGGCTCCATCCCCACCCCTGACAGGGCAAGAAGAGGGAGAGTGGTCCTTCACTGTCTCTGGGAAACTGCAGTCTCTTCCAGTCTGTACAAACTAGATTGTTGGACATAACTGTGGCTCTATCCCTGCCAGGGGTGGAGGGGGCCAGTTCTTCATCAGTCTACCTGAGCAACTGTGTTCAGTTTTGACCCACACATCTTACTTTACTGCTGAAACCTGCAGCTCCATCCCACCCCAGGCAGTGGGAGAAGGGGCACGGAGCTCCATCAGGCTTTCTGGCAACTAATGATGGTCTTGGCCTGCACAGTTTGGATTACTGCACATGGCTGCAGCTCTGCCCCACCCCTGGCAGTGAGAAGTTTAACTGGTTGCTGGGGCAATATAAGCGGCTTCAGCCTCTGCAGCTTACAGAACCAACTGCTTCTTCGGCTTCCATTCCACAACTAATGAGAGGCACAAAGGACAATAAAAAGATTTTTAAAAAGAGCTGAAAAATTTCAGATTGGCTAAACAAGAGCCTCTATATATTTCTAAATTAAGTTGAGCCAAGTATCAAAGAAGGGCTGTAGCATGAAGCCAACCAAATAGAAAGCCCTAGAATATAGAAACTGAGCCCAGAATAAGTATATCAAGTAAATAAGATGCCAAGACACCAGCAAAAAATTACAATCCATACCAAATAACAGGAATATATGCCCCAGTGAACATACTAAGCCTCTGGATGTCATAAAGAAGTTGAGACAACCAATCAAACTAATCATAGAAGTTTAAACAAATCACCTTAATAAATTTAATGATGTGGCGAAAAAGATTAACGATTCTAAGAAGACACTGGGTGAGCACAAAGAGGAAATTTAAAGGATACATAGAAAAGTAGCAGATCTTATGAGGATGAAAGGCAAATAAATGAAATAAAAAATACAGGGGTGGGGAATGGCTGTGGCTCAATCAATTAGGCTCCTGTCTACTATATGGGAGGCCCTGGGTTCAAATCCCAGGGCCTCCTTGTGAAGGCAGGCTCTCCTGCATGCCCCAGAGAGCTGCCGGCCTAAAAGCACCATGGACAGCCAACTCAGCAAGGTGACACAATAAAAAAGGGGAGACAAGTTAAAAAAAAAAAACACACAGAAGAGCGTACAGAAAATGGACACAGAGAGCAAAACAACAACAAGCAAGCCACATGGGGGGGGTGGGGAATAAATAAATAAATACGGACATACAGAAGAATGCACAGTGAATGGACACAGAGAGCAGACAGCAAACAAGCCGCAAGGGGGGGGGCGGGGTTGGAAATAAAAACAAAATACAGGGGAGGATCTAGCAAGATAGCATTGGTTTAAGTGGGCACTCACCAGCTCTCTCACAAAAGACAGCTAAGAAGGGGTAAGATCCTGGGAGCCTCAGTGAGCTGTTTTGAGAACCCACAGAGCAGGAAGCTTCAGTGTTTTGATCTGGGGGGGATCTGGACAAAGAGATAAAAAGTCTAAGGGAAAACCATGAATTTCTCACCCAGGTGGTTGGAAGCAGCCACTGCAAACCCTCTGACTCCCACCTGTCACAGAGTGGGAGGGAGCATTTTCTGGGAGTGAGAGGGTTCTGGTGAAGGGTGGAGAGGGGTTTCCTTTCTTTCTGTAGGTTTGTTACCAGGACCCCCTTTGAACTTTAGGGAGCATACCAGCTGGCAATCGAGGCCCCAGAAGGAGGGGAGAGGTGTGTCTGCTCAGGCAGCCTGATTTACCTAACTGACTTGGGAGGGAGGAACTGGGCTGGGAGAGGACGGAGTCAGGCAATTGACTAGCCGGATGCTGAAAACTATCAAAATTCCAACTCCCTTAAGGGAAGTGGGCAGTAGGAAGCACTTAATAACCTCCCACATGCCTATTTGCTATCCTCTGGGAGGAGGGGGAGGTCTGGAAGAGGGTTGAGAGTCATTTCTCTGTAGTGCATTCAGATACCAGGATACTATTTGAATTTCAGAAGGGAACACAACCTGACCAGAAGAGGTGAGGGGGATCCTATCACACAGGCTATCACTTCTTGTTGCCCTGTGACAGAAAGCAATAAGAATAGAAAGGCGGCAGGGACAGACTGGCTCCTAATCAGCAGGTATCTACCCAACTGCAAAGAGTAAAACCTGCTCTAGGGAAAGTGGCTACATAGTTCTCTAGCTAACTGACCCAGTGGGAAAATTTAGCTCAGTGGAGGAGTCTTTGCTTTGAATATTCCAGGACCCTGGTTCAATTCCCAGCTCTCCTTAGAGTAGTGATCCGCTGCATTACCAAACACACAGCTGATACTTTAGGACAGGGAACACATAGACATTATTTTTGTATTGGTTTCTCTTGGACCTCTTATTTTTCTTTAAAAAGGTTCCTTTTTAAAAATTTAACTTAGTTTACTTGCTAAAACCCGATTCAAAACCTGTAGAGGGTAGGCAACTGGGTAAATGATGAATGAACACTGGCAGCCTGAGAAACTTCTCAGAGGCCTAAGAGGAAAGGCTGTTTTTTTCTAAGTCTTTGTTTGATTGCTTGCTTGAGTGACTTTTTTGTTCCTCCCCCCCCCACCCTCCTTCTTTTAAATAAGAGCTGCTGTCTTGTTTCTTATTTGCTGTGTTTCCTCATTTCTTTTTTTCCTCTTTTTTTTTTTTTTTTTGGATAGCACTTTTGTCTACCTATGCTATTTCTTTTCCTTCTTTCATCTTCCTATTTTTGCATTCTGTTTTTAATCTTACATTCCACCTCCCTATGTTTAGTTTTCAATTTTTCTTGTTTTTATTTCTATCTCTTCTATTCTGTTTTCTTTCCTTTTTAACTTTTTTTCTTATTGTCTTTTCTTTTCTCTTTCCCTGTCTTCTTATCATTCTGGCCTTTTAATTCATTCTGGGTATTTTACTCTCTTTAGTTTTTCACTTCATTTTTGTATTCCATTGTTTTATGGTTATTCCTCTGCACTTCTTACATGAGTTAAATATTCCTTTTCCTAGGTGTTACATGGTTCCTCTTTTACGTTTTACTATTATTATTACTATTATCCTTTTTTCTAATTTTACCTCTTTCCCTTTCTCTGGCCCTAATCTTTTTCTTTCAAGGGAACATAGACAACAACAAAGAAATAGAATAAGAAGAACAAAGTGTCAAAGAGAGAACTTAACACAAACACACAAACAGCAACTAAATACAATCCTAGAGTAGAAAAAGAAATTAATCAACTGAATAAACCCATCAAGAAAAAAGGATGCCTTAAATACCAACAAAAAATTATAAACCATACTAAGAAACAGGAAGACATGGTCCAGTCCAATGAACAAACTAAAAACCAGGAAGAGATGCAGAACATGGAACAACTAATCAGAGCTGTCCAAACAAATATCATGAACCAAATTAATGAAGTACAGGAAGAGATTAAGGATATTAAGAAGACTCTGGGAAAGCATACTGAAGAAATTATTAACACATATAAAAAGATAATGGATACGATGGTGATGAAAAGCACAATCAAAGAAATCAAAACACTGGAAGCACATAACAGTAGATTTGAACAAACAGAGGAAATAATTTGTGATGTGGAAGATGGTACATCTGAAATCAAACAGATAGTAGACCAAAGGGAGGAAAAAACCAGCAAGGACTTAGGTATCTGAACAACAACACAAATGCACAAACATATGCATTATAGACATCCCAAAGGGAGAACAGAGAGGAAAGGCGACAGAAGGAGTGTTGAAGGAAATAATAGCTGAAAACTTTCCAGCTCTATTGAGGAAGATGGATGTGCATATCCAGAAAGCACAGCACACCCCAAATAGTATAAATCCCAACAGGCCTATTCCAAGATATATATTTGTCAAATTGTTCAATGCTCAAGACAAAGAGAGAATACTGAAAGCAGAAAAAGAAAAGAGAACCATCACATACAAGGGAAATTCAATAAGATTAAGTACTGATCTCTCATCTGGAACCGTGGAGGCAAGAAGGCAGTGGTATGAAATAGTTAAGGTGCTAAATGAAAAAATGTTCCAGCCAAGAATTCTCTATTCAGCAAAGATGGCATTCAAAAATGATGGATAATTCAAAATATTCACAGATAAACAGAAATTAAGAAAGTATGCCAATAAGAAACCTGCCCTTCAAGAAATACTAAGGGGAAAGATGGAAAGATGCAGGATGAAAGGCAAAAAAGCAAAACAAAACAAAAAGCAGGAGAGAGAGAGAGTTGGAGGGGAGTGTAAGAAAAATTAAAGAAACAAAACCCAAAATGAGAAATTAAATACATGACATGCATAAAAAGAAAAAATGGCTACTATAAAAAATTCCTTGAGAATAATTAAACTGAATGTAATGGATTACACTCACTAGTTAAAAGACATAGATTGGCAGAATGGATAAGGAAATATGACCCATCTATATCCTGTTTAGAAAAAACGCACCTTAGACCCAGGGATTCAAGGAGGTTGAAAGTGAATGGCTAGAAAACAATTTTACAAGCAAACAACAACCAAAAAAAAAGGGCAGGAGTAGCTATACTAATATTGGACAAAATAGATTATAAATGCAAAAGTATTTTAAGAGACAAAGATGAAAATTATATATTAGTAAAAGGGGTACTCTTTCAAAAAGAAAGAACAGTCACAAACATGTATGCACCTAACCAGGGCACCTCAAAATACATGAGGCAAACAAGGGAAAAACTAAGTGGAGAAAGAGATGCCTCTACAAATATAGTGGGGGACTTTAATAAACCATTATTGACATTAGACAGAACTTCTCGATAGTGAATTAATAAAGAAACAAAGACTTTGAATAGTGGATTAGAGAATCTGGACCTGATAGACATATACAGAACACTACAGCCAAATACAGCAGGATATGCTTTCTTCTTGAGGGCATATGGATCATTCTCCTAGACAGACCACATGCTAGGCTACAGAACAACTTTCAATGAATTACAAAAGATTGAAATTATACAAAGTAATTTCTCTGACCACAATGGAATGAAGCTGGAACTAGTAAGGGCCAGAGAATCACTTTAGGCACAAAGATATGGAAGTTAAACAACACACTTTTAGACAAACAGTGGGTCAAAGAGGAAATCTCAAAATAGATCAGTAACTATCTTGAATTGAATGAAAATTAAAACACAACATATCTAAATCTATGGGATGAAAATAAAAGCTCTATTGAGAGGGAAATTCATAGCCATAAATGCATATATCAAAAAAGAAGGAAGAGTTAAAAGTGAAGACCTAAATGCAAACCTAGAGGAATTAGTAAAAACAACAAACTAACCCCAAGGAAAGTAGAAAGAAGGAAATAACAAAGATTAGAGCAGAACTAAATGAAATAGAAAATTTTAAAATTTACTAGAAAAAATAAACAAAACCAAAAGCTGATCCTTCAAGATGACCAATAAAATTGACAAACTCTTAGTGATAATAACAATGAAAAAAGAGAGAAGATGCAAATACAAAAATAAGAAATAAGAAAGGGGATACTACCACTGACCGCACAGAAATAAAAAGTATCATAAGAGGATGCTTTGAAAAATTGTATGCCACCAAGAAGGATAATTTAGAGGAAATGAAGAAATTCCAAGAAACACACAAGCAGCCTACATTGACAAAAGAAGAAACTGATTAACTCAATAGGTGAATCAAAGTCGAGATCAAATTAGTCATCAAAAACCTCCCAACTAAGAAGAGCTCAGGACCAGACAGTTCACAGGTGAATTCTACCAAACATTCCAGAAAGAACTAACACCAATCCTGCTTAAACTCTTCCAAAAAATAGAAGTAGAGGAAATACTACCTAACTCATTCTATGAGGCCAACATTGCACTAATACCAAAGACACACGAGAAAGGAAAACTATAGACCAATCTCTCTAATGAACCTAGATGCTAAAATCCTCAACAAAATACTTGCTGATCATGTTCAACAAAACGTAAAATTAATTATACACCATGACCAAGTGGATTTCATTCCTGATATGCATGGACAGTGCAACACAAGGAAATCAAACAATGTAATACATCACATAAACAGATTGAAGGAAAGAAATCACATGATCGTCTCTATAGACACAAAAAAACCATTCAACAAAATACAGCATCCTTTACTGATAAAAACACCGCAAGTATAGGAATATAAGTAAACTCCCTCAACATGATAAAAGGTATACATGAAAAACCCACAGCTAACATCATACACAATGGTGAAATCCTAAAATCTTTCCCTCTAAGTTCGAGAATGAGACAAGGATGCCCATTGTCACCCCTTCTATTTAACATTGTATTAAATGTCAACGCTATTGAACATTAAGCATTTAGGCAAGAAAAAGATATAAAAGGCATCCAAATTGGAAAGGAAGAAGTCAAATTTTCACTATTTGCAGACAACATGATCCTATACATAGAAAACCCTGAGAAATCTACAACAAAGCTTCTAGCACTCATAAATGAGTTCAGTAAAGTCATAGGCTATAAGAGCAATGCACAAAAATCATTAACATTTCTGTGCACCAATAATGAGCAATCTGAGGAGGAAATCAAGAAAAAAATCACGTTTACAATAGCAACTAAAAGAATGAAATACCTAGGAATAAATTTAAAAGAAAGATGTAAATGACTTATACACAGAAAATTACATAATGCTGTTAATTGAAATCAAAGAAGACTTAAATGGAAGAATGTTCCCTGTTCATGGATAAGAAGACTGAACATCGTTAAGATGTCTATCCTACCCAAACTAATGTTCAGTTTAATGCAATCCCAATAAAAATCAACACAGCATTTTTTACTGAATTGAAAGAACTAGCTATAAAATTTATTTGGAAGGGTAAGAGGCACCAAATAGCCAAAAACATATTGAAAAAGGAAAAATGAACTTGGAGGAATCATACTACCTAACTTTAAAACATACTACAGGGAAGTGGATGTGGCTCAACTGATAGGGCATCTGCCAACCATATAGGAGGTCCAGGGTTCAAACTTAGGGCCTCCTGGCCCATATGGTGAGCGGGCCCATGCGCAGTGCTGCTGCATGCAAACAGTGCCATGCCACATGGGGGTGTTCGCTGTGTAGGGGGCCCATGTGCAAGGAGTGTGCCACACTAGGAAAGCCACCCCATGTAAAAAGCACAGCCCACCCAGGAGTGGCACCACATGCACGGAGAGCTGACACAGAAAGATGAAAAAACAAAAAAGAGTCATAGATTCCCATGCCACCTGATGAAAATGCAGGCAGACACAGAACACACAGTGAATGGACACAAGAAAGCAGACAACAGGGGGGTGGGGAGGTGGAGAGAAGTTTTTTAAAAAGCTTACTACAAGGCTACTGTGGTCGAAACTGCATGGTATTGGCACAAGAATGGACATACTGACTGATGGAACTGAATTGGAGTTCTGATACAGATCCTTGCATATAGTCATCTGATACTCAACAAGGCCACCAAACCAAATCAACTGGGAGAAAATGCCTCTTAGAGAAATAGTGCACCAAGAACTGAGTATTCATATCCAAAAAATGATAGCACCCCATCTCACACCTTATACAAAAGTCAACCCAAGATGGATCAAAGATCTAAATATAAGAGCCAAGACCATAAAGACCTTGGAAGACAATGTAGGGAAGTATCTTGTAATAGTGAATGGTTTCATGAACTTCACACCAAAGCATGAACAGTGAAAGTAAAAACAGATAAATGGGATCTCCTCAAAATGAAAACCTTTTGCTCCTCAAAGGAGTTTGTCAAGAAAGTGCAAAGACTGCCTAGCCAATGGGAGAAAATATTTGGTAACCATATATCTGATAGTAGCCTAATATCCAGCGTGTATAAAGAAATGGTATATCTTGAAAATGAAAAGATAAACAACCCATTTAAAAAATGGACAAATGATTTGAACAGACACTTCTCCAGAGAAGAAATATGAATGACTAATAAGCACACAAAAAGATGCACAACATCACTAGTTATTAGGAAATGCAAATCAGAACTATAATGAGATATCATCTCATAACCATTAGACTTGTGGCCATTAAAGAAACAGAGGACTATAAGTGTTGGAGAGGATGTGGAGAAATGGGAACCCTAATCCATTGCTGGTGGGAATTTAGAATGGTACTCCTATTATGGAGGATCATTTGGCAGTTCCTTAAAAAGCTAACTATAAATATCTGCCATATGACCCAGCAATTCCACTACTGAGTATATACCCAGAATAATTGATAGCAAGGACACAACGGATATATACACACCAATGTTCATAGTGGCGTTATTCACTATTGCCAAAAATTGGAATCAATCCAAATGCCTATCAACAGATGAATAGATAAGCAAAATGTGGTATATAAATACAATGGAATATTACTCAGCTGTAGGAAGGAATACAGTCCTAACACATGGGATAACGTGGATGAATCTTGAGGACCTTATGTTGAGTGAAGCAAGCTGGGCACTGAAGGACAAATATTACATGATCTTTCTGATATGAATTAAGCGAATTGAGCAGACTCAGAGAACTAGAGTCTGAAAGATAGTTTACAGGAAATAGAAAGGGAGAATACAGTTGTGACCCAAGCCCATATGTGCAAAATCTATGATAAGGTGGAAGCGAGTAATTGTGCAATGAAGGGATATGACAGGGGTGCAGGAATACTCTTGGATTGGGCAGTATACAAGGGGGTAGCATGGGGAGTGTGGATTGGATGGTCCATGGAACAGGGGGGAGGTCTGGGGGAGGGAGCAGATGAAAACTGGAAATTGGCAGGTATGTGGTTGAAACTACAATGTTGGGAAAGCTCTTTTGGCAATATGACAAGGAAGGGTTATTTGTTTAAGGTATTGGATGGGAAACATTTGGGACAGGCGCACCTGGGCAGGCTTCCAGAGAATGTGCAAGTGATCATTTTGTCATAATGTGCTGTCATCAGTGGGTGAAGACCACATAATGAGTGGGAAGGATTTGGAGTCCCATCCTGGGGAGGCCTGATATGTTCTAAAACAGAGGAATGGGTGTCTCTTGAGAGCATGGGTAGTTCCTAATAGGGGAGGACAAGCCAGTTTGCCAAGCTCTCAGTGTTGTTGCAAGTAACTATGAATCTTGTCCTTTAAGGAGTGGAGACTGGTGGTCTTTGTGGGCCCTGGGGGGAAAGGGAGGGAGAAAGAGAATAGGTGGAAGCAGGGGTATTTAGGGGACAATGGAAGTGTTCTGCATGATCTTGCAATGATGGATACAGGCCAAGTTAAATTTCATAAAAAATTCATACAAGTGCATGGTCTAAAGTATAAACCATAATGTAAACCATTGAGCATGGTTGGTAGCTATGTTTCAATATTTGTACATCAGTTGTAATAAATGTACCATCCACATATAGAAAAGTTATTAATACGGGAAGGGGGAAAGGGAGAGGATGTTGGATATATGGGAGTCCCCTATATTCTGTATATGACTTTACTGTGAACTAAAATTTCTTTGAAGACAAAAAGAAAAAGACACTGGGGAAGAAATGGAAGAAATTGACACTGTACATATAGGACAACAGATATTACAGTGAAGAAAGGCAAAATGTCAAAAATTTTTAAAAAATACTTGTCAAATTTTTAATATCCCAATTTTTAAATTTTATTTTATTTTTTAGTTTTTCTGAATTATCATATACTTTATTGCATATGTTTAAACCTATCATTATTATTTAATTTTCCCTAGTAATTGTATTTAGTGATATTCTTGGTTTCATTTTTGAAATTTTGGATCACAGAAGGATTACAACTCAGACAAGGATCATTGGTGTGTGGTGTCAATGACGGGGGATACATGGGAGGTAGTTCACCTGGGCATATTAAAGGTATATAAATGTATTCAAATATTTATGGGGCATTGTCACAGTGGGTGGAGGTACACACAACAGCTGAAAGAATGTTGATTTCCCAACCTAGAGAGCTCTGCCACATTCTCTAATGGAACAGCAATAATCCCCCAAGTACAGGGGCAATGAAGAGTGAAGAAGGATGATCTATTGATAGATCCTTGATATGGATGATCATGTTTATGAGCCTTTGCTCTTGAGATTGCAACTTACACTAGTGTTGTAGGGTGCCTAAGAGTTACCTTCTGAGGTCTCCAATGTTGCTCAAATGTGACTTCTCTCTAAGCCAAACTCAGCATATAAATGCATTACCTTTCCTTCATTGTGGAACACGGCTCCTGGGGATGAGTCTCCCTGGCACCAACTAGCAGTGCAACTGGAAAAAAAAACCTTGAATAAAAGGGGGGAAAGGTAAAGGCAAATAAGTTTATATGTCTAAGAGACTCCAAAGTGAGTCGGGAGGTCATCCCAGAGGTAACACTAATCCACTTCTCAGGAGAATCCATAGACTCCCAAAGTAGATACTACCCCAAATAGTGGGGATACTGAGAGCTCTGGCGACACCCAGGTCCTACAGTCATTGCAAATAGCTGCAGAGTTTGGTGCCTTCCAGTTGGCCCTACTTTGAAGTTTGTACTCATGAGTGTGACAGAGTTGGACTCAGTTGTGACTTCTCTACAAATGCTTCTTCTGTGCTTTCTGTTTAAATCTATAGTTCGTGCTGAAATTGGTAGGTGTATGTCCAAGGGACTTGACTCTTTGGATTGTCCATGTGCCAGCTGGGCCCTGAGCCTCACAGAGTTGCAACCTGATAATTGGACTTGCCCAGGACAACTAACAAGGAGGTGAGGACAGACAACCACAATACCAAGGAACTGAAAGTGTCTACAACTGCAAGCAAGAGAGTCCTATCCATCAACCATATGAGATTGAAGCACCTTCTCAATTAGAGGTGGAGTGAGCATCACCATCCCAGAATCCTCAGGACTGGAGAATGAACTATGGACTAGAATGAACTTACTGGTATTCTACTATAGACTTATTGTGATTCTAGCAATGGAAGAAACTATATCATTTATGTAGACACAGTGGTCACTGGAGGTGCTGAAGGCAGGGAGAGGGAAAAAGAGGTGTAATATGGGGGCATTTTGGGGGCTTTGAATTGTCCTGAATCACACTGCAATGACAGATACAGGCCATTATATATCCTGCCATAACCTACAGAATTGAGTGGGAGAGAATGTAAACTACAGTGTAAGCTATAATCCATGGTTAGTGGCAATGCTCCAAAATGTGTTCATCAATTGCAATGAATGTGCCATACTAATGAAAGAAGTTGTTAATGTGTGGGAAACAAGGGAGGTGGGGAAGTGGGGCATATGAGAATCTCTTATATTTTTTATGTAACATTTTATGTGATCTAAAAATATATTTAAAATAAATATATTTAAATATAATATATTTATATTATAAATATAATAAATATATAAATATAATAAAATATAATAAAAATATATTTTAAAAATAATAGGGTGCAGAGTGGGTGTGGTTCAAGCCTTTGAAAACCTACTTCCCACATGGGAGGTCCCAGATTCAGTTCCTGGTGTCTCCTTAAAAAAACAAAAACAAACAACAAGGGAAAAAACCCAACTTGAGCCAATGTGACTCAAGGTCGAGCACCAGCTTCTCACATACAAGATCCTTGGTTCAATCCCCACCCCTGGTATCTAAAAAATAATAATAATAATTTGTGATATTTCAGTTTTCAGTATTTTATGCATGATACTTCTGTAAACCTACAGTTTCCCTAAGAAAAATATTAATAAAAAAGCTATGGTATAGCTAAAAAAAATACACTAGAGAGAGTGGATGTGACTTGACCATTGAACACCCACCTCCCACATGGTAGGTCCTAGGTTCAGTTTCCAGTGCCTTCTAAAGAAGACAAACAAACATTAAGCAGACAATGAGAAAACAGTGAGCAAAAACAAGCAATGAACAAAAAACAATGAGCAGACAATGAGCAAAAATGATGAGCAGACAATGGGCAAAAGCAAATGAGCAGGGAGCAGATATGGCTCAAGCAGTTGAGTACTTGCTTCCCTTATGGGAGGTCCCTGGTTTGGTTGTTGGTGCCTCCTAAAGAAAGAGAAAGATGATATGCAGACAATGAGCAAAAAATGAGCAGACAATGATAAAAAAATATGAGCAAAACAATGAGCAAAATAAACAAGGGAGCCATCTCTATCGGGGGAGAAGATATGGTGGAGGCATAGAACAGCAGATTTTAAGATGCAGGAGAAAAGATCAGTGAGCTTGAAGACAGGCCTCTGAGAGTGAACATACAAAAGAACAGATAAATAAAAGAATGGAAAAAATGGACAGGGTCTCAGGGAACTAAATGACACCAACAGAAATGCAAACATAGGTGTCATAGGTGTCCCAGAAGGAAAAGACAAGGGAAAAGGGGCAAAAGGAATATTTGAGAAGATAATGGTAGAAAATTTCTCAACTCTATTGACGGACATACATATCTATGTCCAAAAATGACAATGTACTCCTACCTGATTCAATCTGAATAGACTTACTCTTAGACACATTCTAATCAGAGTAACAAATTCAAAAGATGAAGAGAGAATATTGAGAACAGCATGAGAAAAGCAATGCCTCACATACAAGGGATGCCCAATAAGATTAAGTGCTGATTTTTCATCAGAAAACATGGACGCAAGAAGGCAGTGGTATGGCATATTTAGGATACTGAAACAGAAAAATTGCTAACCATGAGCCTCATATTTGTAAAGATTGTCTTTTGAAAAATGAGGGCAAGTTTAGAATATTCACAGATAAAGAGAAACTGAGAAAGTTTGTAATGAAAAGATTGGCTTAGCAGGAAATACCAAAGGGAGTGCTACAGCCTGAAAAGAGAGAGAAGCTTGGAAAAGAATCTAAAAATGAAGAATATATCAGTAAAAGTAACTAAAAGTATAAAAAGAGTGGTGAAAAAAAGATATAAAGATAAAACCCAAAAATCAAAATAGGTGAAGTAAGAATTGCATTTACAGTAATAACAATGAATATTAATGGGTTAAACTCCCAATCAAAAGACACAGACTGGTAGAATGGATAAGAAAATATGAGCCATCTATATAATGTCTACAAGAGACTCACTTTAGACCCAAGGACACCAGTAGATTGAAAGTGAAAGCCTAGAAAAAGATATTCCACACATGCAATAACAACAACAAAAAGCTGAAGTAGCTATACTTATATCAGAAGAAATAGACTTTAAAAGCAAATCTGTTATGAGTCAAAGATTTGGGCAGAGGATCAATAAAGAAACATAGCTTGAACAATAGGATAAATGAACCAAACCTTATAGGCATATATAGAACATTATACCCCCAAACAACATTATACATATTCTTCTTAAGCACTCATGAATCCTTCTCCAGAATAGATCATATGTTGGGTCACAAAACAGATTTCAATAAATTTAAAAAGGTTAAAATCATTCAAAGTACCTTATCATAATAGAATAAAGCTAGAAGTCAACAACAGGCAGGAAACAAAAATTTACAAATATATGGAAATTAAACAACACACTCTTAAATAATTAATTAATCATAGAAGAAATTGATAGAGAGATCAGCAAATTCTCAAGATGATGAAAACAAGAACACAGCATTTCATAACCTATGGGATGTAGTGAAGTCAGTACTGGCAGAGAAGTTTTTAATCAATGCTTACATTTAAAAAGAAGAAAAAGCTAAATCAATGGCATATACAACTAATGGAACTAGAAAAAACAAACAGCAAACTATTCTCAAAGCAAGCAGAAGTAATGAAATAATAAAGATCAGAGTGGAAATAAATGAAATGTATTCTCGTTTTTTCTTTGTCAGCATCAGATGGCTTCACAGGTGAATTCTCCCAAGCATTCAAAGAAGATTTAATATCAATTTTATTCAAACTCTTCTAAAAAATTGAACAGGAATGACTGCTACCAAACTCATTCTATGAAGCCAATATCACCCTAAAACCAATGCCAGATAAACATATTACAATAAAAGAAAATTACAAAGCCATTTCCTTAATGAAAATATATGCAAAAACTCCTTAACAAATACTCGTTAGTTGAATCCAACAACAAATTTAAAAAAAGTATTCATCATAATCAAGTGGGTTTTATACCAGGTATGCAAAGTTGGTTCAATACAAGAAAATCAATCAGCATAATACATCACATTAATAAATCAAAGAAGAATCATATGATTATCTCAATTGGCATAGAAAGGCATTGGACAAACTACACCATCTTTTCTTGATAAAAATGCCCCAAAACATAGGAATTGAAGGAAATTTTCTCAACATGTTAAAGGGCATATATGAAAATGCATAGCTAACATTATGCTCAATGGTGAAAGACTGAAAACTTTCCAACTGAGATCAGAAATAAGACAATGAGATCAGAAATAAGACACTGTTACCACTGCTGTTCATTATTGTGCTAGAGACTCTAGCTAGAGGAATCAGGCAAGAAAAAGAAATAAAAGGCATCCAATTTGAAAGATGAAGTAAAACTTTTACTATATGCAGATGATAAGATCCTATTCCTAGAAAGTCCTGAAAAATGTATACCAAGCTGCTAGAGTTAATAAACAAGTTCAACCAAATTGCAGGATACAATATTAATATGTTAAAATCAGTAGTGTTGCTATACACTAAAAATTAGCAATTTGAGGAGGAATTCAGGGGGGAAATTCATTTATAATAGTAACTAAAAGAATGAAATATTTAGGAATAGACTTAACCAAGGATGTAAAACACTTTTATTCAGGAAACTACAATGCATTTCTAAAAGAAAACAAAGATCTAAATAAGTGGAAGAACACTCCATGTTCATGAGTGAGAAGACTAAATATTGTTAGATTGCCAGTTCTACCCAAACTGATACACAGATTGAATGCAATCCCAATAAAAATTCCGACAACATTTTTTTTCAAAAATGGAAAACCCAATTATCAAATTTATTTGGAAGGGTATGGGACCCAAAATATCTAGACACATCTTATAAAGGAAGAATGAAGCAGGAGGACTCTCAATTCCAGACTCTAAATAACATTACCAATAACTACAGAGGTAAAAACAGAATGGTACTAGAATAAACAGAGATATATTGTACACCAGAGCCAAACTGCTGGTTCAGAAACAGACCCTCACATTCATAATCAAGTCGTTTTTGACAAGGCTGTCAAACCCACCCAGCTGGGGAAAAACAGTCTTTTTTAAAAATGGTGTTGGGAGAATTGGATATCAATATCCAAATGAAAGAAGACCCCTATCTCACAACTTATACAAAATTAACCTCAAAAGTGGATCAAAGACCTAAATATAAAAACTAAAATCATAAAACTTCTGGAAGAAAATGTAGGGAAACATCTTCAAGACCTGGTGGTTGGTGGTAGTTTCTTAAGCTTTACATGGAAAGCATGAGCAATTAAACAAAAAATGGACAAATGGGACCTTCTCGAAATTATACACTTTTGTGCTACAAAGGTCTTTGTAAAGAAGGTGAAAGACTGCCCACACAATGGGAAAAAAATATGTGGAAACCATGTATCCAATAAAGGTATTATTTCCATGTTATGTAAAGAGAACATATAGCTCAACAACAAAAGGGTAAGCAATCCAATAAAAATGGGCAAAACATTTAGACATTTCTCCATAGAAGAAATAGAAATGACTGAAAACCACATGAAAAAAAATGTTTAATATTGCTAGCTACTAGGAAAAGCAAATAAAAACTACAGTAAGGTATCATCTCACACCTCATAGAATGACCATTATTTAAAAACAAAACAAAAGAAAAAAACAACAACAAGTGCTGGAGAGGATGTGAAAAAATAGGAATACTCCTTCACGTTGTTGGGAACAGAAAACAGTACATTCTCTGTAGAAGACAGTTTGGCAATTACACAGTAAACTAAATACAGAACCACCTCATGATCCAGCAATCCCTCTACCAGGAATATATAGAGAAGAAATGAAAAACAGTGACACAAGCAATCATTTGCACACAATGTTCATAGGGGCATTTTTCACAATTGCCAAAAGATGGAAACAATCCAAGTGTCCATCGACTGACCAACGGGTAAACAAAATGAGATATATACACAAGATGGAATACTATGCTTCTGTAAGAAGAAATAAAAGTGGGACACATATGGTAACACAGATGAACCTTGAGGACATTATGTCCAGTGAAATAAGCCAGACACAAAAGGCTAAATATTGTATGGTCTCACTAATATGAACTATTAATGAAGAATAAACATGTGGAATTAAAACCTAAGGATAGGTTACTAAGACATAGGTTGAGTACTAAAAATGGTACTGATGCTTAATATACATAGAAGTCCTAATTAGCTTGACTGTAAAAATGAGAAAATGGATAGAGCTGATGGTGACACATTATAGTGAGGATAACAACACCGATGGTTTATAATGGGATTGTGACTGAAAGGGGAAGTTTAAGGATGTAAATGTCAAGCAAAAGAAATCTAGAGAATAAACTAGTGACTAAATAACTTACTGAAACCAGAGGTGGAATAGGATTGTATTAATAGTACAAATACAAGAATGTACTTCTATGAGCTACAACAAATGAATGTCACTATTACATGGTGGTAAGAATATGGAGATGCATGGGAAAATACCGTTAATGTAACTTCTGAAATATAGTTAACAACAATATTGTAATATTCTTGCATCAATGTCAAAGAAGGAACTATATCAATGCTAAATGTCAATATTTGGAAGGTATGGGGCTTTTTCTTTTACTAAGGAAAATGTTCAAATTTAATTAGGCAATAGCTCACAACTCTGTGATGAGAGTCATTGAGTGTACACTTTGGACCAATTGTACAAGTCATGGAATTATATAACACAGTGAACCATGTGGTGGAAGAAGGATCTGGTTAACAGTATAAATATGAGAGTGTTCTCCCATGAGCTATAAAAAATATAAAATACTAGTACATGGTATTAAAAATAGGGTGTGCATGGAAAAATATGCCAAATATAAAGTAAAAAAGAAAAAACTGATGCAGCCAAGACACTTTTTTTATTCCTGTAGAAGTTGGTCTCATATATAAGAAAATGAGAAAAATATTGGTATTTGTTTAAAGAACTCTATCCAAATACACAGAAAACCCACAAAAATCATTTTTTCTTTTAAAATTCTTGAACTAGTGGTCCAGTGGGACCTGCAAGGACAGAATTTTAATTTTATGTTACTCTGGTTTTAAAGAAAATAATAGCAGAATATTTTCAGATGTTATTAGGGAGACAATAAAAGAAATAGTTTATTCAGCCACAGCATGTGGGAGTAAAAGCAATTAAAAGCAGATTCAAACAGAGATACACAATTTTCCTTCTACATTAAAGTTGCAATATGCTGACCTAGTTAGCTTCTTAAATATGAAACACCAAAACTGTCTTCACACTAGATGACTTTTAGGTATTAAATATTCACTGGACATAAGAATGAAAGAGTATTATATTTTCTGGAAGAAAAGAAACAGATATTGGAAACAGCAATCCATCACTTAAGAGGATGAGCCCAGAATTGCCATATAGACAATGTTTTCCTTCCCTGTTTGCTTTTGACCTATCACTTTAGAAATCGGAGAAGTTGAAGAATTCTGGATCTATTTCTTCCTTGAAATAGGGACTTGTATGTGAAAATACATATTTAGGTCAGGTAACCAGAATATTGGCAAGAACTAAAACCCAGGACTACCCCTTTGTGTTTTGGTACATCATGTTGACCATACCGCATCCTTATGTGCACCTAATACAAATAGATGCTCAATAAAGATTAACAATAATTGCCAAAGAAAAGGCTACTCTATTTGAAAAAAAAAAAGATAACATTTTGGAAACAGGAAAGTAAACTTAGCAAATTTATAACAAGTAGAACAATTGCTAAGTTTGGAAATTCTTTTTTAATATTATGTGAAAGATAAAGGTACAATGAGCATATCTCATTTCCAATGAGCCAGAAACAGAATTAATGGTTTACAGTTATTTTAATAAAATAAAAGGTTGAAAATTCAAAGTAGTTATAGACACAACTATTCTGTGAAAAAATCTACAAATTTGAATGCTGTTTGGTTAATGTATGAATTCCATCATAATAAAATAAAAACTAGTATGGCTAATGATAGGTTTCATTACTACATGCTGTAAGAATGAAGAGAGTATGAGGAAACATTTATATTATTATTTTATGTGAATTTCTGATTTGTTTCTATTAGTTCATGTTCTTGTGGATTCACAATACCAAGATTAGAAAATATCAATGTATTTAGAATATATCAAAATATTTTGAAAACAAGGGAGTGGGTTTAACTCAGTGGTTGAATCCCTGATACCTCCTAAAAAATGTTGAAAATGTACTTTTTACTTTTCATTTATTTTTATTTTCCATTTACAAAATGCTACAAATCCTTTGAAGAAAATTTAACAATATAAAAATGCTATAGAAAAAGACAACATTATTCCAATTATGCCATCATGTGAAGATAATTACCAATCTTTGGACAAATTTTTCCAGAATATTCTTTTTGCTTTTATTCACCTAGAAATATACAAAAATATATGTACATGTATATTTTAATGCATGTTTTATAAACATATTTATATGAATTAAATATGTGCATTATTGCACAAACATATGATAGCTAAATGCACTGTATTGTTGTGCTGGTTAGGTTCCTGAGTCAACTTGACCAGGCAATGATGACCAACTGGACTAATTGTTTCTGTAAGGTCATTTTGTTGACTTAAATCATTAGTAAGTAGATTGTTTCTATGACTGATTAAGTGTACAATCAACTGAAGAGATTGTCTTCAGCAATGAGAGACACCTCATTCAATCAGTTGAAAACCCAAAAAGGGGAAGTTATGATTTCAGCAGTCAGAAGAGAGAATTTCCATTTCCACAACAGCCAGCCAGCTTCTCCTGGGGAATTCATCAGTCACCCTCATTGGAGCTCCAGCCTTCTGCCTGCACTATGGAATTTGGACTTGTGCATCTCCATAGTTATTTGAGACAATTTTATAAAATCCCATACTATTTACAGATATCTCCTGTTGGTTCTCTTTTCCTAGAGAACCCTGACATACAGCTTGATATTGGGAATGGCTCTTGAGAAACAGAATCTTAAAAATGGGATTCCTGAATTTGTTCTGGGGATTTTGCAATAGGCTCTCTACTATGATTAGATTCAAAGGCACTAACAATGCTATTTCCAATAATGAACTGCCACTGATAACCCATGGCATGAGTTGGCAGTAGAGATATGCAAGATGCCACCACTGGAAATGACTACTTCCATGCTTATAAGAGTCAATGCTCTAGGTATAGGTAGGAGTGTTTTTGACACCTTAACAAAGTTTTGTGGAGTTAAAAGATATAATGATGTTGGCTGGTTGTTCATTAATATTCTGGATACAGTTATAAGAGAAAGTGATGAGGTGAAGGCTTCAAATTTGCAACCTAAGTACAGCATGAAGGATGTGAAAGTTTCTATGTTTTTATGAAAGAAAATCTTATTTTGTGTAGCTGCAGACTTGAGACCTCTGAAAACCTGATCCAGAGTCTCATTGTGCAAGTAACAAAGTTACAAGAGAAATAAAAATCTCAACTTTGCAAGGTAATTGCTGTTAAAGTTAGGGAATTAGTGAGAAAGTAATGGAATCCTGAAAATTGGAGTGGGGACATATGAATTGATAATGATAGCAGTGGGGATATTGAACCCCTAATTCTATTGAATCTTTGACAGATAAACCTGTAATAGCCTGCTCTGAGGAAATAGCTCACCTAACTTCCAGTCTGCCCTAACAAACAAGTTTCCCAACATCCAGTCTGCCCTACGAAGGCTGCCATCCAGTCTTCACCTGAAGAGATTAATCATGTTCCTCTATATGAAACTGTAAATGCCCTGAAGTAACTGGCTTGTAAGAAACTTCTAAGTCTTGTTACCACCCCCACTTTTCTTCCAGATCAATAACTAGACTGAAATACTAACAGGCCCAAAAAGTGGGGTGCAAAGTGTGACCCATGAGCTATTCTCCAAAAAGAACTGCATGAGTTTTCCAATTTATATAGACTGAATTTAGGGGAATATATTGTGGGAAAGGATACTAAGGGGTGGGATAATGGTGGAAGGAATATAAAGTTGTATAGGTTGAATTTATTGATATGGGTCAACTAGTAGAGATTCTGGAATCAATGTTGTAGCTCAACACTGAAAAGGGTCTAACAGTTTGTTTGGGTGGCTGGCTGAAACATGGACCAAAAGAAGTTCAGATATACCTGAGGTGTAAATGCCAGAACTGCCTTAGCATAATAGAGATGAGGAGATCAAAAGATCTAGAGAGATTGGAATGCTAGAGTAGATCTATCATGTTAAGACTTACTAACCCCCTGATATGCCCAGAGTACATATCATTCATATCATTCATCAGGGCTGCAATGAATAAATTTTTGATACTAACTCCATATATCCTGAAGAGCCCTGTGGTTGCTCTTCTCTGTAGGTCAGATATTATTGTGGGAACTGCTGTCACTGAACTGAGATCTTTAAACACAATGGGGATGATTGGTTCCTGGGTTGGCAGAAGCCAAGGAGCATCACCTAATTGCCAATGATAAAGTGGGCATAGCTGCCACATTAGACAGAAGATTCAAAGCAAAAATCAAAATAGCCTGAGTCACAGAGACCTATGGCATTGGTTAATAGAACATGGGGTGCCTAGAAGTAAAATAGGTGAGCAGTATTCTAAATTCCTGCTTGACCTGTATAAGCAAAAGAGTTCAAGGTCAAATGAAAAAAGTCTAACTTGAACTATAGAAACAGTCATAGTCCCTGAATCAATTTCCAGACTTGAGACACTACAGACCCAAAGCCCCTTATATGAGAAAGCCAAGTCCCTTGGGGAAGGACCCTGTTACACTGCCAAAAATTTATACTGTTAATCTTCCTCATAGATTTCCCCACAGAGACCTATGGCCTTTCACCAGGATAATTGCATTAGGGAAAAAGGAATGATCAGATATTTAGGGGATTATTAGACACTGGCTCAAATGACATTCATTCCAGGAGACCCAAAATATTCCAGGGTCCACCAGTCAGAGTAGGGGTTTTTGGAGGTGGGGCGATCAATGGAGCTCAGATTCATCTCACAGTGTGTTCAATGGGTCCCCAGACCTCTTTTGTGGTTTTTTCCCCAGTTGAGGTATACATGTTTGGAATATACATACTTAGCAATTGGAAGAATCCCTAATTTGGTTCTCTGACATGGAGGGTGAGGGTTATTGTGATAGGAAAGGCCTATTGGAAGCCACTAGACCTGACTTTACTTGGGAAAATAGTAAACCAAAGCAATACAGGATACCTGGAGGGATTTCAGAGATTAGTGCCACCATCAAGGACTTGAAGGATGCAGGGGTGGTGATTCTCCCCACATCCCCATTCAACTCTCCTATTTGGCTTGCACGGAAAACAGATGGATCTTTAAGGATGACAGTAGATTATCACAAACTTAACCAGGCAGTGACTCCAATTGTAGCTGCTAGTTGCTATTCCAGATGTGGTATCATTGCTTGAGCAAATCAACACATCTCCTGGTACTTGGTATATAGCTATTCATCTGGAAAATACTTTTTATCAATTGCTGTTAGTAAGGACCACCAGAAACAGTTTACTTTCAGCTTGAAAGGCCAGCAATATTCCTTCACTGCTCTACCTAAGGAGTATATCAACACTCCTTTCCAGCCCTATGTAATTATATTGTCTGCAAGGAACTTGGTCATCTCTCTTTCCCATAAGACATCATACTGGCCCATTCTATTGATGATATCATGTTGATAGGACCTAGTGAGCAAGAAGTAGCAACTACTCTAGACTTCCTGGTAAGGCATTTGTGTGTCAGAGGATGGGAGATAAATTCAACAAAAATACAGGGGTCTTCCACCTCAGTGAAATTTCTGGGTGTCATGGTGTGGGAAATATTGAGATATTCCTTCCAAAGTTAAGAATAAGCCAGTGCACCTGACTCCTCCTATGACCAAAAAGAGGCACAACACCTAGTTGTCCTCTTTGGCTTTTAGAGAAAACAAAGTCTTTATTTAGATGTGCTCTTCTGGCCCATTTCCCAAGTGACTAGAAAAGCTACTAGTTTTGAGTGGGAACCAGAACAAGAGGAGACTTGTGACAGGTCCAGACTGCTGTGCAAGCTGCTCTGCAACTTAGACTGTATGATCTAGTAGGTCCATGGTGCTGGAAGTGTCAGTGGCAAATAGAGACACTGTCTGCAGCCTTTGGCAGGCCTCCAATGCAGACATTTATGATTTTGGAGCAAAGCTTTGCCATCCTCTCCAGATAACAACACTGCTTTCAAGAAACAGCTTTTGACCTGCTACTGGGCTATAGCAGAGACCAAATGCTTAATCATAGGCCACCAAGTTACCATGAGACAAGCATTTACTATCATGAGCTGGGTATTATCTGACCCACCAAACAGTAAAGTTGGGCATGCACAGCAACACTCCATCATAAAGTGGAAGTGGCATATATGAGATAGGGCTAAAGCAGGGCCTAAGGGCTCAAGTAAGTTATAAGAAGAAGTGGTTCAAATTCCCATGGTTTCACTCTACCACATTACCTTCTCTTTCCCAGACCACAGTTATGGCTTCTTGGGGACTTTCTTACAATCAGTTGACTGGGGAAAAGAAAACTCAGGCCTGGTTACAGATGGTTCTACAGGTTATACAAGGTACCATCCAAAAGTTGATAGATGTAGCCCTGCATACCCTTTCTGGGACATCCTTTAAGGACAATGGTAAGGGGAAGCCCTCCCAGTGGACAGGACTTTGAACAGTGTACCTGGTTGTTTATTTGCCTAGAAGGGGAAATGGCCAAGGTGTGATACTGATTCATGGGCTGTCCACAATGGTTTGACTGGATGATCAGGGACTGGTCTTGGAAGGACCATACTGGAAAACTGGTGACAGAGAGATCTGGGGAGGAGGCATGTGGATAGACATTTTAGAGTGGGCAAATAATATGAAGTTTTTTGTGTCCCACATGAATGCTCACTAAAGGGTACTTCATATGGGTTTGCCTTCCCTGAATGCAATGTTGCTGCCAAAACTACCATATGTGGACTTATAGAAT
Organism: Dasypus novemcinctus; assembly: GCF_030445035.2. Taxonomy (NCBI): domain Eukaryota; kingdom Metazoa; phylum Chordata; class Mammalia; order Cingulata; family Dasypodidae; genus Dasypus; species Dasypus novemcinctus. Next base: position 74,194,104 of record NC_080678.1, on the reverse strand, counting down.
GCCTTCTCTGTTGTCATGGTACCCTACATAGCATTGTTTCTGACCAAGGAACCCAGTGCATAGCACATGATGTCTTGGAATGGGCACATACTCATGGAATCCACTGGTCATACCATGTTTCCCAACATAGTGAAGCAGCTGGGTTGATAGAACAGTGGGAATGGTTTTGTGAAGACTCAGTTATGGCACCCACTAGGTGACAATACGTTATCAGGCTAGGGGAATGTTCCCCAGAAGGCTGTGTGTCCACTCTATGGTGCTATTTCTCCTATAGCCAGGATTCACGGGTCCAGGTAAAGGGGTAGGGATGGACATGAAGTCACATACTATTATGCTTAATGTTCCATTAGGCATAATTTTACTTCCTGTCCCTGCAACCTTAAGCTCTTCTGGTCTACAGTTGTTAGTTCCAAAAGGAGGAGGAGTACTTTCACCAGGAGATACAATAATAATTCCATTGAACTGGAAGTTAAAACTGCCACTTGGACATGACACTTTGGAATTCTCAAGCCTCTGAATTAATGGGGAAAGAAGGGAATTACTCTACTGGCTGGTCTAATTGATCCTATCACAAGGAAATAGGATTTCACCTAAAATGGAGGTAAAGAAGATTTGATCCTCTATGGCATCTCTTAGTACTACCATATCTGCATTTAAAGTCAATTGAAGACTACAACAAACCAATCCAGGTAAGACTATCAATGGCTCAGAAACTTAAGTAATGTACATTTGGGTCACACTACCAGAAAAAGAACCATGGTCAGCTGAGGTGCATCTTGATGGTAAAGGGAACATGGAATGGGCAGTGGAAGAAGATAGTGATAAATATGAACTAAAGCCACATGACCAGTTACAGAAATGAGAACTGTAATGGTTATGAATATTTCTCCCTTGTTTTGGCTTATGAGTATGTTTGTTTATGTATATAAAGAAAATATTTTTTTCTAACCTATCTTATCCCCTTATATGACACAAGTTGCATCATTTCATGCCATAATATTTAAGTCATAGGATATCAAGTTCAAGAGTGAATATTGTGTGTGTGGGTGCGGTATCTGGGAATCCCCCTATATTTGCAATGTATAATTGACATAATCTAAAGCTTCCTTAAAAATAAAATACAATTAAATTACATTTTTAAAAAAGAGTGAAGATTATTCAAGGACTTGCACCCTATTTGTGAGATATTTGGTGCATTTCTCATTGTACATAGGGCGTTTGAGTATTGTCAGGAAAAATATGTTATTATTTTTCAGTTAAAGATTAAGTATGACTTAAGGTGATGTGTATGGCTGCCATGTTGACAAGGGGTAGACTGTGAAGGTTAGGCTCATGTGTCTACTTGTCCAGATAATGACGTTCAGTTGTTGAGTCAAGCAAGCACTTGTTACTGTGAGGATATTTTGTGGATTTACATCATTGGAACGTTGATTGCATCTATGTCTGATTACATCTACAATCAACTGAAATTGTTTTCAGCAATGAAAGACATCTCATCCAATCAGTTGAAGGCCAAAAAAGGAGAAGTGATGATTTCAACAGTCAGAAGAGAGAATTTCCTTCTCTACCTCAGCCAGTCAGCTTCTCCTGGGGAATTCATCAGACACCTTCATTGGAGTTCTCAGTTTGCAGCTGTGCTATGGAATTTGGACTCACACAGTCCCATGAGTTTGTAAAATCTCATAATATTTATAGATATCTCTTGGTGGTTCTGTTTCCCCAGAGAACCCTGACTAATAGAACTGTAAACAGATACACACCATCACTTATTTTGTCAAGCTAACTCACAATAAAAAGCATTTAATTTGCTTCTTATTTTTGCTTTATCGATACCTTAAGACTGTCTTTGCATGCAGATATTTTTCTACTTATCTAACTATCCATTTTGGATTAACTAACTAGTAGTTTTTCTAGGTAAAGCGTATACTCACTATCTTGATGGATATTATCAAATTATTCTACAAAAGGGTAGAACAATTTGAGTCTGATTTGAGTCTTTTGTAGACTCCAGAAAGTTATGTTCTTAAGCTAATCCATCTCTGTGGGCATGAACCTATTTTACATTGGAATGTTTGGTTAGATTTAGTCAAGGGATCTTTTAATTAGATCACTTTTGATTAGATTGCTTCAGTTAAGGCCCATTTTGATTGTGGGACCCAGGGTGGGTTCTAATACTTTTACTGGAGTCATATAAATGGCACACAGAGAAAGAGAACTGTCATTTTACCCTGCCATTTGAGAGAGGACTCCAGGATTGCCTACAAATGCAGAAAGACAGAGAAGTCCCAAGAGGCTGAGAGAGAGGACAGAACCTGGAACCAATGGAGCAGCCCAAAGCTGAAGAGATGAGGCCTGGGGAAAGATGAGCCATTTGCTTGATGGCCCACAGCTGAGCTTGGGGAGAAAGTGAGCCTAGAGGAAACACACAGAAAATGTCCACCATTTTTTCTTGCCATGTGGCACAAGCCCAGGAACAGTCAGCAGCAGACAGTTTGTGAGACAGCATTTCTGATGATGCCTTGATTTGGACATTTTCACAGACTTGGAACCTTGAAACTGTAAGATTTTACCTTAATAAAATCACATTATAAAAGTCAACCCGTTTCTGGCATTTTTACATTGGCAGCTCTTAGCAAACTAAAACAGGTAGCAATTTTTTCCCCAGCAAGTAAACTCATTAAAACTTGCCAATTCAAAAGATAAGAAAAGACCTTTTTCAATTGAATACACTTGATTACTAGTTAGACTGAATGCTATATTTCACATGTTTTCTTGTCATTATTTGTCAAGAAAAAGGGGATCAAAACATTTGAGTTAAATGCATTTGATTTTTTAAGTCAAAGTTTAAGAAAAGTAAAGAATATTTTTATTCTCTACTTGTAAATTAATCCCTAATCATTATTTTCTCCCCTAATTTTATTACTCTTTTAGTAGCAAATGGTATTGATCTAATTTTTTAAACCATCAATTATTAACTGATTTTAAGAGTTGAGTGTCTGGAGTTTATCTGCCCTTGGTGTCACCCCAGATTTTACTAGTTATTAGGTATGCAACTGAACCACTTACATGACTTTCCTGTCACATAGTTTCCTCATTTTGTACAGTTGGAATATTATTAGATCTTTTAAGACAACACATATATAGCTTTTAGGACAATGTTTCTACATAGTAGGTTTTAATAAATGACAGCTAAAATAATAAAAAAAATTGTCTGTTGATGTGATGATGAGGTAAAGATGATGTTGATGATATTGGATATCTATTTATTCATAAAACCTATGTGATATCTGTTATTTTGTTTCTAATAAAACACACTAAGATGAATAATTACAAAAAATCATTTAAAGGAAGGGTCAGATTTCTAAATCCATCTTCTTCCATAACTTTGATTTTATATTTTACTACCCTATAAGGGCTTGGTTTTAACATCAGAGGTGGCCCACCAATCAAATATGGGGAAATATTTTGTGGAACTTAAACTTCCTAGTTCTCTCACTTAGCTGTATGATCAGAGAGACTTGGGTTAAAAAGCAGTTTGAGTATTTGCTAGCTATATGAGTTTACCTAACTGAACTTCAGTTTCTTCATCTTTACATATGGGGATTAAATTGTTCAAAACAGAACAAAAAGTTAGTTTTAATTTTCAATATCATTATTTAATCTATGTATCTTTTTTTCAGGTGTGGACTGAGAACACACTTATCAAAATAGGACATAACTACCAAAGAGTCAACTTTTATAACTTTAAGATGTATATTCTAAAAATAACTATCTTAGATAAACTTTTAAATATATATAAGGAAACTATGTAACTTGAGGCAAAACATCACAAGTTTTCTACAGTGTTAAATCTATTCCTAAAATTTAGTTTGAGAATAATCATAATATAGTCCTTATTATGTGTCTTCTCTATTATGCTATCATTTGGAAGGCTGTATTCATTTTAAAAATATTAACTCATTCTGTTACAAGGTGAGCCACAATTGACCCAATTATTATTGGCAGAAAAGGACACAGAGTATATTCAATGTTAAATTAGGAATATATGAAAAAAATGGAGCTTTATATGTCTTGACATTTGCACAAATTCAATATCTTTAAAAAGTGATCAGATGAGATTGGGTGCATTCAGGGTGGTAGACTGATCAGGCCATAGACTGATCATACTCTACTGAAATGAGTATTGCTGCTGTAGACACAGAATGATATAATTTAATGATCAAAATATTATTGACTTATCAAAATCCAAGGTTAAGATAAAATGGTAAAATAACCATTTAAATAAGTGTATTAGTCAGCCAAAAGGGGTGCTGATGCAAAGTACCAGAAAACTGTTGGCTTTTTATTAACGGTATTTATTTGGGATGGAAGCTTACAGTTACAAGGTCCTAAAGAGTCCAACTCTAAGTTACTTCCTCACCAAACTCTGTTGCCAAGTGTTAAAGCAAGATGGTGGGCAATGTCTTTGATGGTTCAGTCTTTTTCCTCCTAAGGCTCCCATGGTCCCAGCTGCTTCTAATCTCAGCTGTAAGCTGACAAAAGACTCATTTCTCTTCTTGGGCTCATTTTTTTCTGGGCCCAGCTGCTCTGTTCTCCTCACAAGGTCAGCTATAAACTATCTGGCTCATCTCACTTTGTGTCTCTCCCTGGGTCTCCAATGTCTAAAATCTCAGTTTGCTTCTTTTCTGTGTCCTTTTCCTGTATGAATGTCTGCCCATCAAGGGGGTAGGGACTCAATATCCTACTGACATGACTGAATCAAAGCCTCAATCTTAATTTAATCAAGTAAGGGTGAAACCTCTGAGTCTAATACAATCTAATATGCCCAGAGGAACAGACCAGTTTACAAACACAATCCAATATCTATTTTTGGAATTCATAAATAATATCAAACTGCCACAATAACATAGTATTTTATTTTCCTGTTACTTCTAAAGATATATCAGGGTGCATTAATTTTAGATTCAGATATGACAGGATACTTAAATTTCCATCTGATCTAAAGATTCTTTGGGTGCTCTGTGTGGGTGTTTAAAGTCTAAAAATATATTAAAAACTGAATTTATTCCTGAATTTCATCAACTTGAATTTCTTTAAACCAGAAAGAAATGCTCCCAAAATAGGTTTCTTAAGACAAATTCTCTTGCTTTCTTTTCCCAACTTTGCTCATTCTGACTTATAAAAATATGCAATATATATAGCATCTACTTAGAAGTGAATATATACATGAATAAGAGCTTTCCTTATATCTCTTATATGAATTTTGTTTTAAAAATTTCCCTATTACCAGAGATGAGTGATACTATAAATTATCTTAAGCATTCCAGAAATTTTAAAAAGGTCATTTATTAAAAGATTCTAAAGATGCCAATCTAAAATACGTATCATAATTATTTACAATTTATTCAAAACTTCAACTTTTTAAAATTCAGCACTCATCTCCTGAGCACCTGTCATTGATCAGGCTAGGAATTTAAGTTTAAACAAAATAGAATTTGTTCCCTTGAGAAATACTACTGTCATAATCTCTTCTTGGCAGCAGAAAATTATTGTTGGAAATGATGCATTTAGGAGATGTTTTTAACCATCCAAGAAACATCTATTAAAGCAGGTGTACTCTGGGTATTTGTAGGTCTATGGTTGAAACTACAATGGTGGGAATATTCTTTTGGCAAATATTTCAGGGGTGGGTAACTGGTACAAGGCATCAGTGGTAGGGGAATATGTGGGAAAGGGTACACTTGGGTATACCTGGGACAAGCATCTATGGAATATGAATGTCTTTATCTTGTCATATGGTATCATCTCAGTGGGCAGAGAAACCCAATAAACAAGAAAATATTAAACTCTCATTCTGGGGAGTTCTAATACATTCTCAAATAGAGGGGCAAGAATCTCTCAAGTAAATAGGCAGTGCCTAATAAAAGAAAACAGACCAGTTAAATTAATGCCTCAGTATTAATGCATACAACTCTGAACTTTACTCTTCAAAAATGGAATCTTAGCAGTGGCCATAGATTCCAAGGGGAGGTGGAGGGAAGAATGGATGGAACATTGGACATTTTGGGACATTGGGATTGCTCTGCATGACTTATAATGATGGATACAGGCCATTATACATTTTTGTCAGAGCCTATAAAAGTGTACAGTGCGAAATGTAAACCATAATTTAAGCCATTGATCATGGTTAGTAGTAATGCTTCAACATATGTTCATCAATTGTAACAAATGTGTCTACTCATGTAGGATGTTATTTGGTAGGGGAGGATGTTGGGGAAGGAGGGTGGTATATGGGAATCCCCTGTATTTTCTATGTGACTTTTCTGTAACTAAAAGCTGTTTGGAAAAAATAAAGTGAAAAAAACATTAATAATTATCTGTACAGCTAAAAAGATAATTTTCTATTTAGCACTGATTTTAAAGCTCGGAAGACATCAAGTGAAAGAAAAAAATCATATACCTAACCTCAAGAGATTATAAATATTCAGACACAGATTTATAAACATTTAATTATGAAAAAGAAGGAAAGCAGATGTGGCTCAGGTGACTGAGCTCCCACTTACCACATAGGACATCCACAGTTCAGTTCCCAGGGCCTCTTAAAGAAAACAAGCAAGACTGCGACCTGATGTGCTGCAATAAGAGACATAAGAAGAAAAAACATAGAGCCAAAACAAAGCAGGGAACTGAGGGGGTTCAAGTGATTAGCACACATTGAAGGTTCTGGGTTCAGTTCCTGTTGCCTCCTAAAGACACACAGCACACAGCAAGTGCAAACAATGAAGGAGTGAGAAGAAATAAATAAATAAATGAAATAAATCTTTTTTTAAAAAAAGAGGCTAATGGAAATTAATGTTTATGTGGGGTTACTTTTTATACCCCTCTTTCTTACTTCCAGCTGTATATTGAAAAGTCTTCAAGATTAAGAAAGGGAAATTGAGAGGCAACTTGAGGCATTTTAATCACTAAGAGGTTGATTCTGGTGATAACAAACAACAATTATACTGACAATAAAATTTTGTTGCATACAAGTGATTGCCAGCTTTATGGGGGGCATACTACTTCTTCCCTACTTCCAAGACTGAATAAGAAAAATTAAGAAGGCATGAACTGCTTCTATAAACCATCATCATCTACTACTGATTATAAATTTACTAATTATAAATGACACTAGATCATACAAAAAGGCTGGAATGGGAGGAAATATTTTATGAGTAAAAAGAGATCAAGTAAGGCCTGGAAAGTGATCTTTGAATAGATAGAAAATTGGGGGTCAATGCTGATTAGTAGGATAGAGTACAAAAAATAAATAGGAGAGGATGAGAACTGTGGTTGATGATACAGATGCTAGAGTGTCCTTTTGTGACCTAGAGCTGATGTACCTCACTATTGCAGTATGGTGGGAATGTGGAGAAGCATGGGAAAACACAATTGTTGTAAGCTGTGGGCTTTGGTTAACAACAGCAATACTATAATATTCTTGCATCAATACCAAAGATGCACTGTGTTGATATGGGGGGAGGGGGATATATGGAAGAAGTGTGCCAAATGTACGCTGTGGAGCATGGTTGGTAGTAACAGTTTAAGGATATTATTTCATTAGACAATCGTAACGAATCCACAAATGTGTGATATCTTGGTGAAGGAGTGGTGTATGGGAATTTTATACATGTGCATGACTGTTTTGTAAGTTCACAACCCCTGCAATAAAAATAAATTTAAAAAAATAACAGTGTGGGATAGGGAAATATACACCAAATATAAGGTATGGACCATAGTTAGTAGTAATATTTTGGTGATGTTCTTGCATAGTTTGTAACAAATGTTTCACAATAATACAAGGTGGTGGTAGTCCGGTGATGTATGGGATCCCTGCATGATGTGCATGTTTATTTTGCAAGTTCACAAATTTTACTGTACATTTATTGTGCATGTACATGCATGTATGAATTATATACTTCAATAAAATAAAACAAATAAATAGGAGAGTATCTCGATAGGAGACATGCTTAAAGGAGGATTGATTTTTATTATTGTTGCCATGATCTGAGAGGTTTGTGCATTGTTAAACTGAGAAAGATTTACAGCAGGGGGGTGCTATTCCTGTGTGGGAGAATGACAGAGCAAATTCTCACAGGATATAGACAGTTGGGCATCAAATCATCATTTGAAAGATTATTGCTGGCATGAAGTATGGCATCTCAGCTCATGTTTTTCTAGAGAACAGAATGTGTATGGCTATGGAGGAAAATTATTTTGTAAGTAAGGGTGGAAGGTGAGAAAGCTTGTGTGTTGCACCCAATATTTTCCAAAGTATATAAACTTATAAGATAGAAATGATGAAGATTGACTGGTTACAAACCTCAAGCACAGCATCAACTTTTGGAAGACAGTTTCTGAGACAAATGGGTAAGGCAGATTAACAAAGATGAATTACAGAGGGGTATAAGGCATGAGGCCTGAAACAGGGTTAAAAACAGTAAACTTGAAATGCAGGATGGTAGTCCTTAGCTTCCTGCTCATAGGAGCAGGAATGCCTCTTACATTACTGATCTAGGTTTTATAGGTTTGTGGGTATGCACAGTAAAAAAAAGATAGTTTGAGGAACTTAACTGTGTAAATTAGAAAACTTTCTGAGAATGAAGGATGACTATGAGGCCAAGAAATTGTTGATAATCAGTGATAAATTAGGAGAGGAAAGAGAAAGGAGAAAACAACAGGGTAAGATAAGAAAATATTAGAGAATTTTGGTTAGAGAGCAGATGGTTAAAGTTTACATTGTCAAAAGTGCAGCAGATTTCTAAGTGATGATAAGGTTCAGGTTTTATCCCTGGGGATTGTGTATGGGCTGTGGAAGAGGAGGGAAGTAGAGGTCAAAACATATTTGGAATTAAGGAAGACAAAGAGCTTCAAGGTTAAGATTTTAGAAATTTCTTTCCATTCAGGTTTTATCCCTGGGGATTGTGTATGGGCTGTGGAAGAGGAGGGAAGTAGAGGTCAAAACATATTTGGAATTAAGGAAGACAAAGAGCTTCAAGGTTAAGATTTTAGAAATTTCTTTCCATAGACTTTAGTCATTCAAGTCTGCGGTTGATCTGAAGCAGAATATTGAGAATTATTGGAAAGTATCTGAAATGTGGGAGAATAAAGAGAAATATAAATAAGTAACATATCACCCAAATTGTGATATATGTAAAGAATAAATGCAAAACTTGATAGGGTACATGACATAAAGTGGAAGCTCAGGCTGTTCCAGGAAAACTAGGACATATGGTCACTCTTAGGTATAAGGAAATGGCATGGTCCAATGAAGAAAGAAAAGGAATTGGAGCATGATCTACAGTGGGAAGATGAGCACTGAAAGAAGAGGGAAGTTTGTGATAACAGGATAAAAGTAATAATAATGGGGCTGATGAAATGATTAACTTCTGCAGTGGCCCTACAGTGTAGGGATTAACTATGTCTGTCTTCAGAGTCCACAGATTTGTTAATGATTTTTGGTGCCTTAAGTGGAAAAAAGATGAAAAAAATAAATAAAAACCCACTAAAGTTTCACATAGCTCTTTAGGAGGAGTGTTAGTTTGGTTTGGCTTTTAGGTATAAATCCACTGTAAACAAAATCTTCTCAAATTCAAACCTGTATATTGGCACATAAAAAAGAGATCTCGAAGAGGCTGAGGGCACATGCGTTCCCTCCAAAAAACACTTGATACCACAGCAAAAACAAGCCAGCAGAAAGACAGTGTAGACAGGTTCACTTGCTTCCCTATCTATTACCAGCATGTTAAAAATAAGCTTTAAACATCTGTCAGATCAGTCAGAGTTTGGGTTATTTTTTTCATACATACACAGCTAATGTTTCAAATTGAAAGAATCATCTCTTCATGGATTCAAAATTATTAAATGTTGTTGTCTAAAGCAGACTAGAAAATTTATAACTGTAAAAATGAAACAAACACATATTGATATTTAAAATGCAAAATTAAGAAAACTACACACCCACACAAAGAGATCACTAGTTTCTCTCAAACTAGAAATTTCCATGAGGTTTTGGAATATTTCACAATTTCGGAGGAAAGTGAGCTGGAAGGCGACAGAAGTTATATATTTGTAATTTAATTTTTGCTGATATCATTTTGAAACCAGACAGTGTTTCTTGGACAACCACTACTAGCCAGATGCAAAATGGTGGCAGTGAAGTCCAAAATTGGCCTTGGTGATGATCCCTAGAGGTTGGAGAAGAAGGTAATAAACTGAATGCAAAGGGAACAGACATCTATGAACTAATCTTACTGTTGATTTAGAAAACATGCCCAACTTTTCAGATCTGGCCTTTTGGGTCTGAACTCAGTGAAAGCTAAGATAAATATATTTTCCAAATCCATATAATAGAGAGCAATGCCATGATTAATTTATTGAAGTCTTCCTGCCAGGTAAAAGGCAACAGATGCTGGTAATTACTCATACCTCTACTCTGCCTGTGAATACCATCCAAAATCTTCTAACAGTTTCATAAGAAATTAAGAACTAATATTAAGAAATTATATGGCTATACTACCCTCCCCCTTTATTAACCTGTGGTCATGGACTCATTCATTGGTTCTTTTATGGAAGACAGTTAATACTTTGAACAAAGAAAATAAGGTTTCTGCCCTTATGAGGTTTCTGTTCTTGGAGAGGAGCGCAAGTAAGATAATTTCAGATAGGAGCAAATGCCATGGAAAGAATAAAGCCAGGAACTTATTTTAGGGAGCTGAGAATGGAAAGAGTTCCTTCTGCATATGCAGTGAAATGTATTGTAAAGATTGGCAGAGCAAGTACAAATTTTTAAATATGCTTTAGAAAAATTCTTGACTCAGAGAAAAGTCTCTCTAAGACTCAGCATTTTCCAAGAGTGGTACTTATGTATATTTTAATGACCTGTTAAAGCCATAAATTCATGTTTTTATGACCCTAATTACAGAATAAATTTCCTAATGGCACAAAATCCTGACTGGCTATTGGGAAGAAATTCTCATAATAGTGTGATTGTCTTCAAACAATACAGAAAATGGGTATTAATGGGTTCTGTGCAAAATTCATTGCCTGATTACTTATGTGGTTGAGGCATCTTGACATGGAAATGAGATTATTAACTGAACTGGGCCTTAATCCTGGTCTGGACTCTAGCTAGATGAATGTGAAATAACTTCTCTCATTCTTAGTTACTAATTTGTGAAATGAGAGGGTTGCATGAGAGGGGACTCTCACTTTTCAGTCTTATGTTAGAAACCAGTTCAATGAGAAGTAAAGAAACACAAGGATGCCTTTCAGTCTCAGTTCAGGGGAAGGAATAAAAGTGAGTATCAGAGAGTGGTGTAAAAGAAATATTAGAATGTCCATTCACAAGAGACAAGTGGCCAAACACTCCCATTTTCAAAATTTGCTGATAAGACTGTGTGGAAATAAAGGGTGGTTTCCTTCAGGAAGAGCATGAGGATTTCTAAGTAAGGCAGCCTTTATTACACTCTGCATGCTATCATTCTAAAATTTTATTCCATTCCATTTACAGCTTTTACTTAAAAATCATCTCCAGCTTTAGAAAAAGGAACATTAATTGAATATTATCTTCTTAGCTGGTTCACAGGTCCTACTTCATTTTAATCTAAGTATCTTTTTACCCCCAAACCTATCTGAGCACCCATTGTACAACTGAAACCTCACAGGAAGTATCATCTAGCCAGTAAAACCACATAACTCTGTAGGAAGGCAGTTTTAATGAATGGTGCCTTTATAAGCCTTGTTTAGTGGGAAAGAAGAATAAACAGAAAGGAATATTGGTCTTCTCAGATATGACTAAACTCTATGCTGAAAGAAGTTAACAAGTGTGAGGACTGACTCCAGCTTGCCCATTACCACATTCAACTGCTTCATTGTCTCCTCTTCTACTCATCTTACGCAAGTCTAAAGATATTCCATATCTTCTAAATATGGGTATATTAGTCAGCTAAGAGGGGTGCTGATTCAAAGTACCAGAAATCTGTTGGCTTTTATAAAGTGTTAATTTGGGGTAGAAGCTTACAGTTACAAGGTCCAAAAGAGTCCAACTTAAGGCTAGTTCCTCACCAAAGTCTGTTGCCATGTGTTGAAGCAAGATGGAGGGAGACATCTGCTTGGTCTCTCCTTCTTCCTCTTCAGGCTCCATGGGTCCAGCTTCTTCCTATCTCAGCTGTAGGCTGGCATAGGGCTCATCTCTCAGGGCTTCTCAGCTGCTCTGGTCTCTTCACAAGGTCAGCTCTAAGCTATCAGGTAAATTGCTCATTTCTCCCCAGGGCTTCAGGTTCAAAACAGACAAAGTTCTCTTTTCTTCTTCTGTATCTTCTTCTGTGCATTTTCTTGAGTGAGTGTCTATTTATATAGCCCACCATGGAGGCAGGGACTTAAACTGAGCTATACCCTACTGATGTGGTAGAATCAAAGCCCAAATCTTAACATAATTTAATCAAAGACATCTCGGCTGAATCTAACACAATCAAAGGGGATCACATTCAGAACAGACCAGTTTACAAACATAATCAATACATTTTTTTGGAATTCATAAATAATATTAAATTGCCACAATGGGGTTACTTTTTTTCTACATTTCCCTTGATAGCTAAAGTGGTCCCTTACTCCTAACAATCTTGATTCTCACAGTATTTTTGTTACTGAATTAAAAAACACTTCTGCTTAATGCAAGAGTAGATTTGGGAAGTTTCATGTCTTGCAATGTGTCCTGGTGAGGAATTTCAAGATTCTATATACTCAAAATAAGTTAAGGCATTAATTAAACAGTATATTTTATGAATACATGATATATCTGTTACATGAAATTATATTTTTTTAATGTGCAAGGTAAATATATGTCAGATATATATTTTTCTCTTTATTCAGTGGCACTCACCAAGGCCATGTGAGTCATGTATCAGAATGCCCTTATTGATTGTCTGACTGTCTTAGATATTCTATTTGATTTTTTTTTTGAAACTTCAAATCATTTTAAAAGAAGGCAGAAGCTGGTCATGCTATCAAAAAACAACCAAGAATTAACATGATTAAGAGAAAAACTAATTGGTTAGTGTTTCTTAGTTGTCACTAATGAGCAATTCCAGCTTAATGACATTGGTCTATGAGCTGCAATTAAAAAGCCATTATCTATTTATTCCTATTGCCCTAAAAGTCAAAACCCATACAACTCTTGTATCAACCCTACTCCTTAACTAAGTGATATGACTTTCCATAGGACTATTCTTTGTTTTAGATATTAATAAAAACCAAGGGAGCTACTGCAGATGCTGGAAAGTATTAGCCACAACTTCTACAACACCTAGAATTCATTCAATATATGGTCCTCCAATGCATGTTTCCATTATTCATTATAGTTATCATGTCACCCACGAAACCAACACATTTTGTATCCTCAGGGATAGCAGTAGGGTAATTTTCTTATACAGATGAGATCACATCTGGAAGAACAAATTTTGAAGACTATTTAATGTAATAGATTAAATAGAGATAAAGTAGAGTTCTCATTGGTTTGCAATGAGTCCATACTTGTATTTTAAACACTAAATAGACTTCAACTTTACTTAAGCAAAGCAAGCATCTCTATCGTTTGATGCAATAAAAACTGTAGCCAGGCTATTTTAGGGCTTTTCAAATAACTTTTCTACCGTTAAAAAAAACATATTATTTAAAGTAAACTTAACAATAATTGTCAGGGTTCACAATGGGGTATCTATTATATACTTATATTACACTCAATTACTTTAAAGTGCATTATATAACATAATAATGATTTTGGTAAATGCAAGTAAGCACTCTCCTGAGCACATTTTTCACTGTATTGTCTGTTTACATTATTTTCCTTTGTACTAAAGTTGCAACCACAACTAGCCCTGTTTGGCTATTAGCTGCCTCTTGAGGGAATTGGGAACTCTCAATTAATTTTAAGTCTAAAACCCAGAAAGTGCCTCTCTTCTTTTCAGAGTAGAGAATTTTTATTGTGTAATGAATAAACTGTGTAGAAGCTATTTTTACTACCTGCTTTGGATTTGATGAATAGTTGTCATTTTCTCAAATCATTTTGAACTTGCAGTCACAAAACTACCTGATTAGCAACCAGCCTAACTTAAGTACATGATAAGGCAGAAAAAGCAGCAGTATCTAGATGGAAAATTTGTTCCAGTTTGCTGCTTGCTGCTCATCTGATTGAAGGTTTAGAATGGAAAAAGCTGCTTTATTAATGACAAAAGGTTTGTACAGTGACCTTTGAAATCAATGAAATCTGCCCTTTACTTGCAGGGTATTGAATCCAACATGGATTCCTTCCCAGCCCCTCTCCCACCTTGATCTTTAATGAGCAAAGTTATTCTGGGTTCTTTAATTTTAATGATAATAGTAGCCAAAAATCAGAGTGACTATTTTTGAAAGACTGGCTCTGTTGAGTGATATATTGTTTTTCTTTTCATCCAGTAAATCAAAATCATATCTTACAGCTCATTATATTTTCCACCTCTGCTAACTCTTATGAAAAAAACAGATCCTCAGCTCATGATCAGGGAGATTTCTCATTTATTTGTAAACAGATAATCAAAGTAAAAAGAAATTGCCCTGATCAGACAATATCAGAAAATATTCCCCAGAGAGAAAATATATGAGAGAGCACATGTATAATATACAGGTAAAATGGCAACTATTTGGGAAAAGCATTTAATATTTTTGACTTGTATGTGCGTATGTTTTTTCTAGATATTTAAGTTAGTATATAAATAATAAATGACTCCATTTAATGAAACAAAAGAAATTCTAAATGTATCTCTACTTTACCTGGACTGTAAATATTTAGCAATTTGCCTTGAAAAAGAATTTAAAAAGTATAATCAACCAAGACTGGCTTAGCTAAATTGCCAAAATGGAAGACATTAAAACATACAAAAATGAAAAGTGAAAATTAATGAAAAATGCAGAAAAACAATGTAAGTAGCTACTCTTATTTAAGAAAGATGGTTTGAATCAAAGTGAAGATTCAGAAAATTTCTCAATCCTACCACTCCCCCACCCCTTCTTTCTCTCTCAATTTCCTTTTTGTTTTTTACTGGGAAAGGGGGATCACTGAAATTTGATTTTCAGTTTTCAGGAGGATGTGTGCTGGGTGCTCACTATGTACTGGGGACCATTTGTCATCTTATTGCCTTTTCCAAGTATTTTAGAAGGTATTAATGCTAACAAGAATGCTAATCATAAGCAATTACAGGCATTATTATCTAACAGAATCTTCACAAATATCTTCATGAGATAAATATTAGCATCTTCATTTTGCATTTTTGAAAGAGATTATAGATTAAGTATACTTCCCAAGAATAACCAACTAGAACCCTGCCTTACAAAATCCTTTGAACATTTTGCTATCTGTGTATGGACTCTGTACAGGAATTCACATTTTTAAAAGACAACTGCTTTCATTTTCTTTTGTTGTCACTTAAGGTTTCAAACTCAGAAAACTATGGGGAATATTTAACAATATATAATATGTTAAGTGTATAGATGCTGCCAATTTGAGATTGATAGTTGACAATTTGACAGAAATCTGTGTTGTAAAATCAAGGAAAATTGGGAAAGCTTGCTGTTAGAAATACAGTCAATCATGTCCAAAACAAGTTACAAAGAGAACCACTTTCATAAGGATGGATTGGTTTCCACCAAATGAAAAAGCTCAGGTTGACTCAAGGTCTGTTCTAACCCCATTCTACCATAATATTTACTTATTTAAGAAATCTCATTATTTTTCCATCTTGTAAGTAATTCAACAAAACTAATGCATTCATAAGTTGATCATCTGGAAATATCTGTGGATTTGAAAGTTTAGATATCTTAAATAATGCAATCCATATCAATTGCATAGTCTACATCTAAAATTCATGATCATTTTATTTCCCATATATTTATTCATGTGCTTACAAACATAAACCCATTTATTGGCTGCATTTTCTTTCTCTCTGGTAACTCACTATTCATGTTTTCTTCAATGCCTGGTATACATATTTATTTTCTTAATCTTGATGCAGAACATTTTACATTAAATTGTAAAATGGAGTGACCCTAACAAAGCAGTCTGCATACCTTTCTGAATGTTCTAACAAGCACATATAGCTTCTTCTATATGGTTCTTTTATTTTTATGACAAGAACATTTGTTATTTTTATATGTAAATATATATATGTATACATATACACATATACACACACTGATATGTATCATATTTATAGTATTGCCACTAAGTGTGGATTATAATTTAAACTCTCTCCTGCACAATTTTGTAAATTATGACACAATATATAATGGCATGTATGTGTCATTTCAATCTACATGGTTCTTAATGAAATTAGAGAGATGTTAGAATTCACTCCATCATCCTTGAAATATGTGGTTCTAATGCAGAAGAGTCAGATGTAACTCTCATTTACCAGCAAGTACTTTATCTCTAAATTATAATGCATGTTAATTCTGGAGAAAAGTTGAGGTTTCCTAATATTTTTTTGGAGAAAAGCTTTATAAAAGGAAATGACTTAGATAACCCCTTGTGATTTTAATCATTAAGATTAGTCTTCACAAATGAAAACTTTCACAATCAGGAATGTTTTCAAATGCAGGTGCGAAAACAGGTCCCCTAAATAAGTTTGTGAGGTGGAAAATATGCATTTACTAATGTCTGAGTTGCAAAAAATACAACCCTGAATGCCAAATGGGTAATTATGCTTTTAAACTGCCTCCAGGACAGGCAAGCACCAATTTTCATGTGCAATCATTTACCTGAATGTGCAACACTTAATCATGTGTAAGCATTTGGTAGGGGTAATTGCTGTTCTTCTCTCTTTCCCTTCCTCCTTTCTCTTGTGCTTCTAGCCCCCAGCCCCTATTTTAGTATGACTCACCCTAGCCCATGGGAAATGTTATCTGCAACTAAAGGGGAAATAAAAAAGTTAAAGTTAGAAAAGAATAAAGGAACTATAGTTAATTTTAGGGAATGCACCTAAAAGTTTGCTAAAGAATCCTATTTGAATATTTTTTTACTCACTGGGGGAACTTTGGGTTCAGTTAAGTAACATGAATTTATGAGATCACTTTTCGGGTGAGAGGCACTTCAGTGGGGAGTATCTCAAGCGCACCAAGCAAGCTACACTATCAGCACATACACCTAGACCATTACAGTTTAGAGCAGGTTGCTTCTATAATGTGACTCTGTAGGTGGCAGCATCTTCAGGAAGGAAGTAGAACTGGAGAAGATGAAGAGTGAACTCTGAGTTTTGTCCTGTATAGTTGTATCATACTATAATTTTTCATGTCAAGAATGCTTTCAAACGTGATTAATTTAGCAACAAACACGAATAAGTAAAAAATATGAATATCTAAATACAACATTACTATAAGAATGATACCAACTTAAGGGCACCCCAGTATGTGCTTAGTGATTCCTCGGCTCCCTCCAGAACAATGCCAGGGCTCCACAGTGGGAGTGCCAGCTGGCTGTCTACCCTGCCAGGTAAGGGTGGAGTAGAGGCCAGCAAGGGCACCATGGACCTCTAACATTTTTGATGTTGCTTTTGTTTGTTTGTTTGAACCCTTGCCCCGTTACTACAACCCTGTAACTATTTTCCAAGTTTGAGGTAGATGGCTTTGCTAGTCTTTGCTGATTGCTCAAAGACTATGTGGGGAAATAGCACCCTGGAACATCTTATGTAATATCATTGTTGACCAGTAGATTATTTTTTTCCTGAGAAATCTAGAAGTAAAACTGGTTCAAGTAGGACTCAGTTCTTTGTTCAAACAGTTCTCCCAAGGAAAGTCATGAAGAAGCTTTTGAGTAATGTGAATAAATTCTATGCTGAAAAATAGTCCTAAAATAATGCAAATTCAATTGTTTTTCCAAGGTTCAGAAAGATGAGTAAATGAGCACAGATTGGTTAAATGACAATTCAGTATGTTTTTAGAATTAAATAAGATAAATATGACAGGATGGTTTTTTTTAAAGCAATGCTTTCATAATTGGCTAAGCTGCCTTTTGTCTGTTATTTCATTTTTTGAAGTTGAAATAAAGTTTGTTTTTTTAAAATGAAGCAGTGAGTTTTAGAAAATCAAATTTCAATGTAAAATTGAAGGCATCTTATGGTTCAGTAAAGGTATTTCTGCAAAGTGCAATAAGATATGGTTTTTGGATCTGAATCAGCCTTGAAATGTTACAAACCTTGTTTTCTGAGCAATTTCCCAACATTTCAGCTCTGTTCATTCACAGATAAATGCTTATACATTTTCCCAAGTAGACAACACCATTTCAGGGAGCTTGGACCATAATTTTTAGCTTCAGTCTGACTCATTACTAGAAATAAGCATCTTTCCACAAACTGCAAAGACTATTATGTCTAGATCTCCTAGATCAGAGTCCATCTTCTTAAGATCAGAGGACTTTGTTTACTTTCTTGCTGATGGGTCCTATAACTATCTTGATAAAACTGTGGGATTTTAAATATATTGAACCACCAAAGAGAAGGTGCCAACATTTTAACCATTTCCTCCCTCGGACCTTATTGACACCCTATACATTTTCTTCCTAATGACACGAAAAGGAATTTGGGAAAAGATATTCTTTGTCAAGAGTGAACATTCATAATGAGATTTTGAATGGAGGTGACTTCTCCAAAAGCTAGGTTCTCTTATAGTAGTGTGTCCTGTTATTTTGACTTGGGGCTTTGTTCTTTTTACCATGAAATGCACTTCCAAAAACTTTAATCTTCAGTGGGGAAGACCCTTTCTGGAAATATGGGTAAGATGTTCTATATGCACAGTGATATCAGTGGATATATAAGTAATTAATGTAATACAAAAAATACAGCTTGAGTGAAAAAATTTCTTGTTATTCTCAAAATAGTCTTCATTTATTTGGGAATAGATATCTAAACTGCAGTAAGTTTTCTTGTCCAGAAACATATCACTGGTTAGTTACATTTTATCTAGATTGTTTTTTGTATACAAATTTTGTGTTACTTCTTAGTGAAGAACTCATACTTCTTTTTACTTCTTTTTTATGTATATTTTTGTGTATTTTATATTGCTGTGTTTATTGTTAGTATATTTTCCATTACATTTTATATCTAGACATTACCTTATACAATAATATTATTCTCTTTTTCTGTAACTATTTTTGCATATTGTACCTTTACTGAACTTTCTCTTTTCTTCCCAAAATGTTTGTTATTTTCCTTGAACATTCAGGGTAGCCCATTATATACTTATGCTCATAAATTTCTACATATTTATTTACTGCTCAAGAAGTTGTCTTTAGGCAAAAGCTTTAACATAGTCATTTAAAAATGGATAACCAGAGATGTATTTTGTTGAGAAGTGGGTCTTTCCAAGTCAGAAAGCCTAATAGACAGTTGACAAGGACATTAAAAACACACTTGCACACATTTCTTGGGATCTTAGATGTCATGATGAGTTTGCCTCCTTGTTGCTCATGGTCCTAGATCTCAGAGTTATTGTCATAACAAACATTATTTGAAGCTATTCTTTTAAAAACCAAAATGAGTCATAGTGTAATTTAAGAAAAAAAAGTCTGTAGGAAGTTTGGAAATCTTTTTAAGTCTCTGAGAAACTAGCTTTTTAAATATGCTCTTGAGTTATTCCTTCTAAAGTATAATAATGTTATTTTACAATCTATTTCAACAGCCACAAATCTTATGACTTTTGTAAACACTCTTTATCAGATTGGAAAGGTACAACAGCTATCAGGTGAAAGCACTTCAATTGATCTTTTATATACTGATTAACTACATATGATTATTAGTTTAATGATTCTCTTAATATAATATGCATTAAAGAGTTGAAAAGTTACTACATATTAAATGCCAATTTTAAAGTTATTTTTTACTAAAGTGATTTCTGTTTAAAAGATATGCATCATTATAACCTGGCAATAATCCTTTCCCTATGACTTTTTCTTGCCTATCTCACTTTTTACTATAAGACATATAGGCAAAGTGTCAGTGTTTGCCAATAGTGTATTTTGCCTAATCCAACTTCAGAGTCCTCATTACTTTACTTAATTTGAATCTCTTTTGTGTCTTTAGAAAACCATCTGTCAGTAAATTATAGTTTGGTGGCCCTAGATGATTCATGAGCCTAGGAAATTGCATGCCAAAAAAAATGTGGCTTGTTTAAAGCTGTAGTTAGTTTAAAAGGTTTTGAAAGGAAGACATGAATATTTTTAATGTTGAAAGTAAGAATTCTATCAAAATAATTAATAGAAGAGTTTCATTAGTTTCACATGTTTTACATAAGCTTAGTTTGAAAATCAGGGGCAGACGTATAAAATTTTTTCTATTCATTTTTGATCTTGATGAATAAGACATTGCTCTAGTGACATTTACTATTTTATTAACCCAAT
This sequence comes from Dasypus novemcinctus, assembly GCF_030445035.2. Taxonomy (NCBI): domain Eukaryota; kingdom Metazoa; phylum Chordata; class Mammalia; order Cingulata; family Dasypodidae; genus Dasypus; species Dasypus novemcinctus. Next base: position 74,173,643 of record NC_080678.1, on the reverse strand, counting down.
AAAAAATGTGTGAGGAATAACAAAGGAGCACTTTCTAGAATCTAGTGATTGAACACTTTGCTTTGTGTTTAGCTGAATCTATCTACAGACTTTATACCAAACAATTATGAGATATAAATATATGTTAGACTCTGAGCCCCAGTTTAAAATTCTGAAAAACACAATTTGCTAAAAATAAGAGACTTTTCCCCCCCATGTTTCTGGCTACTGGATGCAAAAAATTTACCAGTGTTAAAGAATTATTCAAGATATGCAATTTTATATAAATTATCTTGCTCAGATGTAAGACAGTATCAAAATTCTTACCAGCAAAAATGGATTGCACAGTTTCAGAATTCATTGGATGGTGTCAAGTAGAATGCATGAGTCAGTGGGTCCAGATCACTTTCTAAGCACCCAGATCCTTCCCTAGCAGTTCTCCTCACAGCAGATGAGTCTAGTGAAGGATTGGTCATGATGGTTATGGAATAATAGGAAGGCTTGGCCATATGATTACAGGGTGTTAAGGACATTGAGCTAGGAGTCTAAAACTTGCTTTCTGGATCCAACTCTCTTGCTAATTATTCAATGTTGGCCCAGATTATAACCTTAATATCTCATTTTTTAAAAAATATGTAAAAGGAGAATACAATCTGACAATTTTTTTAAATGCTTCATAAAGTGTAACATACTATGTAAATATAAGGTATTATTAATAATTGCAAACTCTCAACCCAGACCAATGATTATGAACCTTTGGATTAAGAGTCCAAAACCAGTGATATTGTCTGGTTCAAAGCTTGCTCTGTGCCATCCAACCTCTTCCTAATTTTCTGAATGATCAATGTACTACCTAACCAATTCCCTTATAATTAAATTGTAAGTGGATTGATTTTGTCTTTTATCGTATTGTAGTCACCTAGACACAAAGCTTCCTATTCTGCCTACTCCTCCTTCTCCTCCTCATCATCATTATTATGGCTTAAGAATTATCTATAAATGTACAGTATTGTACGAATGATTTTATTTGTGTTATTGTGCTTGTCTTTTTCATTTCTTTCTGTTTTTTAAATCTACTTGCAGCCCTCCAAAGGCTCTTTAGCCAGTTTGTCATATTATAGTGATGGCAGCTATACGCTGAAGGTCATACTGGTGCCCTGACCTTTGCTCTAATGATGTCAGTTGCATAAAATTGTGAAACTCTTAACGACAGAGTGAGCAAGGGAAAATGCAGACTGAGGTGTGAAAGGAACAGAGAAAGAAAGAAGCATCCTCTGCTACAAAAAAATTAGTGAAATCATAAGAAAAATCTGGAGATTATCTATGTGTGGGAAACCAATTGAAAATGTTTGCTATTGCTTACATTCTGCTCCCATAGCATTTGATAATGGTCTTATTAAAGTCACCTTTAATTTACAAATCTACTATTCCCTAATGAATTAGAAGTTTAGGTAGAATTCTGACCAGTTCATCTCACTCTTCACTCTTATTGTCAAAATGCCATCCATAACTGGACAGAAACAAAGCAGTGGTATGCTATTAATAGCCACATTAAAGGATCTTCATGGTTAAAAACAAAGGTAACAGCGGTCCAATAGGATTTTTTTAATCTACAAGGAATGCTATAAACTTGATTATATTTTATTGTTTGTAAAGTATATTTGGTAGGAATACATTGAAACTAGTATTAGTCAATTTTTGTTTTTTATTTTAGAAATGCACTAAAAGACACATTAATATGTATAAAATAGCATAAAGATTGCAAAAATATTAGGACACTCAAACGTGAAAAAATATTCAAGAAAGAGGATTATATTTCAGGTGAAATGGCCATTAAATTGTGCATAAAATCTGGATTTTAATTAAACTGTTATTAGAGTAGTAGTACTCAAACTAAAGTGTTTAAATTATCTGGAGATAGCCTGTTAAAAAGGCAGAATTCTAGATCTCGACCCCAGAGACTCTGAATCAATAGGCCTGTAATGGGATCTTGAATATTACATTTGAATTAATATCTCAGGTGACTATGGATCAAGTGCCCAACCCCCTATCGTGTTCTGAGAAAGACTGATTTTTAGACAAACTGACCTAAATTCATTAAATTCTCAGCTGAACATGTGGGTATTAGAGATTTGTGGATTATAATATATTACCAGAAATCACCCAGAAAATCAACAAAAGGGCTTTGAAAAATATCCAGCAACGTCATTTAACCAGAAGTCATACACTGAGATAATAATAATTAATGGTTATTAAATGTAACCACGTTCCCTGAGCTCTTTTATGTGCTGCACTGAGAGAAAAATGGATAACTCACAATGATTTCTTGGATTAAGACCCTTCTTGCTTATGAAAACTATTTTTCCTCTTATGATATGTATATCAAATGGAGTCATCATATAATCCTTGCCAATTTTCATACATAGACATTATTTGTCAAATTGATTCCTTAAAGAAGTCAAAATGCAGTTGAAAGTGGATTTCTTTATAAATTCCTATTTTTCTTCCAAGAAAATGAAATATGAGGGGAGGAGAACCACCACATCTCTGGGATAGAAGGGCTTCTGATGGAGACGACAGAGAATTATAAGAGCACAGTCAGTACTTCTTCCATTATGCACACCCAATTACTGAGGAAAGAAGTCCAATTTAGGAGTCAAAGATGCTTCCTCAAACTCTTGATGATTTGCATGTTCAAGCACAAGAATGAGAAAGGTGTAAGCAATCTATGCTTGAGCATTCGTCTGATAAGAAATAAATGGCCTGAAGGGTCTTTGGCTCTGTCTCTTGGTATCCATAAACTTCCATCTCATTCTGACAAAAATTAAAAAATGAAATTAAAGGAGTCAGTGCCAAGTTTGTCAGACTCTCAAACACAAGGACATCATATTTATCCATTAATGGATGAACAAATAAATATAAATATATGTATTAGATTCCAAAGCAACTCTTTAGAAAATATTTATTAAGCACAGATACTCTGTCCTGAATTGAATATAATGATGGGCATAGAGTATCATAAAGAAGATAAATTATACTATAAATCAGGATAAAAGTAATAAAGGTAAAATGAAATGCACAAAGTTCCCTGATATTTCAAATGGCAAGAAAGCTCATATCCAGGTGGTGATTACTGAATCTGAATAAAATAAATATGGGGCTTGTCCATGGAGATGACAAAAAAAACTTCTTTTAATTCAGAAGAAGAATAAACGAAGATGGAAAGCACATGTAATATGTAAGGCATATGTGAAGATGAGCAAGTTGCTGAGAAAATACAGAATAAAGGACTATGGTAAATTGTTTGAAGACATCTGGGAAACTGGATTGCATGCAGTTGTTTTGGATGTCATGTGGAAGTTTTTTGGGGGGTGAGATGAAAACACAGCTAGTTATCCAACCAAGAATGTTTGAGTGACAACTTTGTTAGATCAAAGGCCCTGGGGAGGAGAAAATGAGGGTGGCAATGGAGGTGCCAGGGGCTGATCTACTCTAGGTTCCTGGATGAGTCATTGGAAGGGAGAAGAGAAAAGTATGGGTCTGGGCTTTTGCCTTTATTGTGACTCAGAGGGAAGGAATAGTGCTTTCCTTTGGATGCTGGGGATTGCCAGCTTTAAACTATACTGCATACCACAATGGATTTGTAACACTTAGTCTCCCGTTCATTGCATTATTCACCCAGGACGACTAACAAGGAGGTGATGACAGACAACTACCCTACCAAGGAACCAAGGAAGTCTACAACTGAAAGTAAGAGAGTTCCATTCATTGGCCATATGGGACTGAAGTCCCCACTCAGTTAGAGGGGGAGTGGGCATCACCATCCAGAATCCTCAGGATTGGGGAATGAACTATGGAATAGAGTGGACTTACTGGTATTCTGCTATAGACTTATTGTGATTCTAGCAATGGAAGAACTTAGATTATTGATGTGAATGGCCACCAGAGGTTCTGAGGTCAGGGAAAGGGAAAACAGGTGTAATACAGGGTTAGTTTCGGGACTTGGAAATTGTCTTGAACAACATTGCACCAACAGATACAGGTCAATATATAAGTTGCCATAATCTACAGAATGGTATGGGAGAGGGTGTAAACTACAATGTAAACTATAATCCATGCTTAGTGGCAGTGTTCCAAAATGTGTTCATCATTTGCAATGAATGTACCATACTAATGAACGATGTTGTTAATATGGGTAAATGTGGGTGGTGTGGGGAGCAGGGCATATGGAAATTCCCCTGCATTTTTTATGTAACATTTATGTAATCTAAATATCTTTAAAAATAAAATAAGATAAAACTATATTGCATAAAAAAGCAGAAACTGCAAGGGCCATTTGGAGAAGCTGGGGGCAGCTCTTTCATCCAAACCTTATGGAGGTGCATGCCTTGCTAGATGCAGTTATGCCCAGGGCATGGTTGACTGTGGTGGTCACTCAAAGGGAGAATTTGTGACTAGACAAATATAATTTATTTTATGACATTTGCAACGCACCCTGTGGTGTTTTGACATCATTTTTTCAAGATGGTTATGACCTGAGTAGTAGAGATATTTAAGGACATATTTAAGCTGTTCATTATGGCTTGAATGATCATCGTAAGGGCACCATAATCATAATTAGAGCAGTCCTATGACTAGTAATTGGAAGGTCTAGCATTTCTCCAGGGAGTCATGAGAAAGAACCCAGGTAGGCTTGAAGATAGTGAGGATTTGGGAGGAATTATACATTTTTAAAAAGCTGTTAGGGATATTACTAATGATGTGTATCTGTCATTGCATCTTTTGTAAATTATATGGGAATTGGCCTGTGTTGCTGATGTACAAGCAACAGGAAGTGCTGATCATAGCACAAATTGCCTTACCTCTACCCCTCAGGCAGCAGATAAACCAGTACTAGTCTATTGTCAAGGACCATTTGTTCTAGGGAGTTATGCTGTTGTCCCATGGGGCCAGAGTCTGATGTATCAGTTGCACGTGCTAGGTTGTCATGGCTGACAGTGGTTGACTGGCCTGGAGGATACCTATTTGTTGTTATAGAGAAGTATTTTGTAGGCTTTAAGATTTTGCATGGACTTGCTGGAAAAGCATTTGGCACTCTCTGCAGGTTTTAATTCCAAGCCTGAGTCCAAGGGCTGCAAGCAGTACTGTAAGTCCTGTACCCTAAGTCTTGTTGTAGATTTGACCAGAGGGAAGGTCCTCTCCAATGTAATTAATATGGCAATGGGAGAAGGGTTTAACCCAACCTATAAAACATGACCCCATCTATGGGATGCCAATGTTTGGTTCTGGAATACAAGTTGCAGCCCTTAGTAACTATTTTAGACAGAGAGTGACCTGGAAGTAATTCCTTCTTAGATGCTCACTCTACCAGAGTAGAGAAGCATTTGAGACCTGAAGTGCTATAAGCCCAGACTGCCAATTGGTAGGGGAAGCTTGGGAAGCCTGAGGGGCAGTCTCTAGGTGAACCATCAGGTGTGTAAGAATGAATTTTGCACAGTTCATTGGCAGTACCCTGAACACTGACTCTGGTATGGTGAGTCAAGCATGCGTGCAAATGGGTGAGGTGCAAACTGTTCTCAAATGTGGAGCCCCCCATAGGAGTCTTTTTTCATGAGAAAATTAATTTGTTTCTATTGGCCTAGCATGCTCTTCAGTTACTGTCCAAGAATTAGTGAAGAACTGGAGATTGGGCAACTGGTGACTCCGAGAATCCTGGAAAGTCAACTGGACAACTTCCACCTCTGCCAACAGTAAAGGTCCCAAATAGCCATCTTGGGTAGATGGGAGGTTTGAGGCCAAGGGAAATGCTATGGGCCTCCAGGGAGCTGTACTGCACACAAAGATAACATTACCCTAGGTAAGTTATACCAACTTCCTTTCCATGTTAGGACATTGGCCCCAATGCTAGCTAGAGGAGGGTACAATGGGGGAGCCATTGCCAGGTTTCTGAGATCCATGGGCAGGGGTCTGAACATGAAGAAAGCCATATCCTCCTGTAATTTGGAAAGACCCTGTTTGTCAGGTTTAGCCCACCCTGTAGGTATCATTTCCATCTTACCATTAAGACTTCAGTGGTTATGCTATGTTCCTGCTATGAATTCTCTCTCCCCCATGGCATTATGCAAATCCACATGCACAGGCTGACTGGGTTGTGAACTTGCAAATGCCTCCATTTAAAAAAGAGCCCCCATTATAATCGGGATTTACCATGCTTAGTCCAAGGACACCAAGAGACATATTTGGAGGTGGCTAAAGCCTCTAATCTAAAATCTGTTCCTGTGGGACAAGGGGTCTGGCTTGGAAAATGGCCTATTGTGCCACTTCTAAAGTGCATTTTTGGGGCACTCCTCAGTAGAAAGAAGTAGGCATACCTGTGATGTTAAATAATATGGGCTATAATGAGAGTAAGTGATATGGGATATTTTACTTCAGAACATGAATAAGCCTCACAGGATTGTCCACATCTTAATGTCTGAGGTGAGCTTGCCTTTGATGGTGGTGGGGACCTGACTGCCCTTAGGGAATCACAGGAATTTGACAGAATTTGATGGCCTCTGTATTTAACGGGAGGCTAGTGCTAAGCCTTGTTTTTGTACATGAGGTGTATCTGTGTAGCTAGGTTCTTTCAGAGGCCCTCTTTAGTGTCACCCCTTAATCAGATGTTGGCTATATAGTGTCAGCATTAAGCAGTTGTTTTTTTTTTTTTTAAAGACCAATTTGTTAAGGTCTTGGCAGCAGCAACTGGGAATTTTTTATTTTGTTATTTATTTATCTATTTTTTAGGTATTGGCACTGAGTAAAACCTGTTGGCTAAGTCAGCCACAGCAAAATAACTGTCCATGCTTCTATGTGTAACTTTTATTAATTAGATAATGTTAGGCACAGTAGCTTTGATTGGCAGGACTAGTGCACTAACCAACTGATGGTCAATCGCCATTCATTGGTAGAGACTTTAAGAACTGGTCAAATAGGGCTTTTGTACAGGGTGTTGGGGTTGGTACAATGAATGACTACCTATTAGAGGAGATCTTGGGTTATAAACCAGAGCCCCACAGTACCTTGTTTCAGGTCATCTTGTGGTATTTATCATCTTGGTTGGCAGGGGTGGTTCCACAGAGGCCCCATTTGACATGGTCCACTGAAAGAGTCAAAGATTTGATCTTATTTCAGGTCATGTGTTAAGGCATAAATACCTAGTGGGGAAAGTAAGAACAAAAAGTACCACCACTAGGAGTAGCTATTTAATAAGAATTGTCTAATCTTTGTAACCCCCAGGGGCCAGGGGGCTGGGCCTTTTTGTGCAGGAGGAGGAGGGACCCTCCAGGGAGGGGCCATTTGGTCCCCTGTAGGCTGTCTTCTAGGCTTAAGCCACGATCTGTGACTCTGATATGAGTTCCCCTCAGGTCATACCAATAGCTCCACCTGGTCCACAGACTCTAGATGATATGAACCTTGCTGATATGGCTGAGTAAGTTTGCCTGGTAATTTAGAGGGGAGGGGACTCCCTGTAAGAAAATTTCCCAAGTCATGGTATCAAATGGGGCCTCTCCAGGGCAGGAGACAAACTCGGGGTCTGAATGCTCAAAGAAATGTCTTGCCCAGTGCATCATCTCAAACTTTTTAAAGCAAACAACAACCTGGCTTATTAGCTGTTTGCCAATGAATATTAATATTTGCTATAAATGGGCCTATCTTTTTTAAAAGCCAATCAGGGAGGGGCTCAGAGTCTGTTAGGTACTTACTTTCTAGTCCTTGGCAACTCTTGCTAATTGAATCTGTTTTCTGACTAAATTTTCTTGAATGGCAGATCCTGTAGTGGATGGCCTATTATGTATTTGTAAAGAGTTTCTTGGTAATCAATTATTAGACATGCTCATGTAATTCAGACTAGTATTTGAAAATGCCGGAGGCAGGAGGCCACTGGAAACATTTCTGGTTGTGGGAGTGTCAGTCTAGCACTTGATCAGCAAAAGCTTCCTGACCCTTTTAAAAACAACAGGACTGAAGTAGCAATATGCCACTCCAATACAGATTAACATTGGACTAAGGATTGTGTGAGGAAATTTAAGTTTCTGATCACTCTAGCATTCTTATCACTTGCCTCATCTCAATTGTCCTTCATTTTTGCTCCCTAGAGATAATAAAACCAATGGAAGGGGTAATTAGTGAGCTGTGGTTGAATATGTAACCATCTGTAATGACTGAATGCTAGAGATAAGGTTTGCAGACTGCAGCTCAAAAATGCTCATTTTATTTTTAGGAACTGAAAAGTAGGATATGAACTGATAACTATTCTAAGAGAATGGAACCTCTCCACAAGTTTGAATGAACATAAACAACTTCTATAGTCTGTGTCCCAGTATGCTTTAGATTAGCATGACTACTAGAAAAACACAATTGTTGTAAGAACCCTGATTCTGACTCCCAAAGGATAGATTGTAGTGTGCTGAAGAAAGAGCACTAGTAGTCAGAATGTCTGGGGTCTTGTCACGCAAAACTGTAGTCACTTGTGATTCTGAGGGAGGAAAAGAAAATGAGTCCAGCATATGAGACATACAAGACAAGATGTTTTTGACTGCCATGCTGACTGAAAAGAAAGAGAAAGGCATTAATATAAGATGAATACAGATACATATTAATGCACTGGACTGTACTCAATAGATAATACTATTGTTTTATGTAAGGCTCATATTGTATAATCAACATGGGGAATCTTTAGGTGGTGAGGTCCATATCCTCAAGTGATGCTTCCACTGTGATAGGCAGTTGAATGGACTGCTAAGCACTAAATGTCAACATCAGCCTAATTTGTGTTATCTCTTACTTGCAGGAAAAAAATTCCTAGTGCCAAAAAAAATGAAAGATTCAAGAAGGTAATTAAACCTATTTAGTTGTCTATAGTTTGTATTCTAATACTCTGAAACTTGGGTCAATCACTTGAAAGGTCATGGTTTCTGTATAGTCAGCCGCAGGGGTGCTGATGCAAAATATCAGAAGTGGGTTGGTTTTTATAAAGTGTATTTATTTGGGGTAGAAGCTTACAGTTACCAGGCCATAAAGCACAAGTTACCACCCTTGCCAAAGTCTATTGCCACATGTTGAAGCAAGATGGCTGCCAACGCCTGTAAGGGTTCAGGCTTCCTGGGTTCCTCTCTTCCCAGGGCTTGCCTCTCTCCAGGTTCAGCTGCTCTGTTATCTCCACAAAGCCAGCAGTAGACTATTAGGTAAAAGGCTTGTTCTTTCCAGGGCCTTCTCTCTTTCCTCACAACAAGATCCTCTGTGTGCTTATTTCCCAGGGCTCCAGCTCAAGACTCCAACCTCCCTTCTCTGTGGTGAAGTTTTTTGGTGAGTACTACAGATGTGGCCCAATCAAAGTCCCAATCATAATTTAATCATGCCTAAAGGAAAAGACCAGTTCATAAACACAATCCAATACTTCATTTTGGAATTCATTCATAATATCAAATTGCTACAGTTTCATTATCGATCTTAACAAAGTCACTAAACAATTAAGAATTTAAGTATACTTTCCTCCACTATATAACAAAGAGTGCATGAGATTACCTCTAAAGACTTTTAATGCTCTAAATTCTACAATTCATTTCAAATGGTTAGAAATGGTCCAGATCCAGGTCTTCTTGAGTTTGGCTTCCTCCAAGAAATTACAAGACCTGACTGACCTTTGCCATGCCACCTGTGTCACAGTAATTAGTCCCTATTGATTGAAGTCATAAGTGGATACCCATTGGCTTCTACTCCATTCATTCTTGAAACAAAACAAAACAAAACAAATGATATTGGAGACAGCAGCAAGGTAACAGCTTTCTTTTTAATCTTGATTAGGGCTGTCCCATAGGGTTGTGTAATATTTGTCCCATGTAAAAGATCCTGGACAAAAGTTCATAGTGGGCCAAAATGCCAATCACCTTCTGCTTGTTAAGCCATGCATCATAGCCAAAAGTAATTTTGCTCAAAGAGAGTACCTTTTTAAAATGTGTACAAAGGTGGTACTTGTTTCTTTTATCCATTCTTACATAATCAATGTGATTTAAACCAGAAATTAAATTTTCTACATTAAGTGGAACTTTGAGGTCCTATGTTCCAACTCTAGCTCTATCAAAGTCACTCTCATCTGGCAGTTGGTTCCATCACTGAGGAGGAACCTAAAGCAGCATTGTTAGAAAAATGCTTCTATCAATATTGCTCCCTGAACTATAGATATCTTCCATAGACTGATTATATCTTGTATCCCTGTTATATGTTTTTATGTTTATATACAGGTGGGGTTTTAATATGTGTGTATGCATTCTATTGTAATGTATTTTAAGGATTTTTCCAACCACAAATGATAGGGTGTTAGGAAAGATGGGTGTTGAAGTGGGGTAAAGTCTATTTTCTTATTCTACCAGATCAGCCACATAATTTCCTCAATGGATAAGGGAAAATAGTACAAATTACAGTGTATTTCCCAAATACCTCATTCTCTTGGTTTTGGGGGGGCAAAAAAGGAAGTATTTATTAAGTGTTTAGCAATTTACCAGCAATATAAAGTGGGCAAGCCTTTTATACAACCCTATTCATAGGAAGCTTTCAATCCAGTCTAAGGTGGTCCCTTTATGTGTGTAAGGTCACATAGATGTTAGTGACAGAGAAAATGTATTTAAGTGCACTGGATTGCCTCTTGGGCCTTGTTCTAAGTAAGTGTAGTGAATGAAAGCATGAACTGTGCATCACAAATGCTTGGTTTGAACCTTGGACTACCAAGTACCACCTGTGTTACAATGGGTAATTAAACTAAATACTCTGTGCCTCAGTTTTATTTTCTGTAAGCTGGGGAAAATAATAGCATCTATTTCCTTATTGAGAGGATTCAATGAATTAAAATTTTTATTTCTTTTTATTGCCTTGGTTGCATTGGTTGGGATCTCTAGTATAAAGTTCAATAAACCTCCTTGTTTTGTTTCTTACCTTAGAGGAAAAGCACTATTAAGGATATTCATTATTAAGAAAGATATCAAATATTGGTTTTTGTAACTGCTCAACATTAGGTTAAAGACGTTCCATTCTAATCAGAGTTTACTCTAGTTTTAACAGCTAATGGAAGCTAAATTTTGCCAAATGCTTTTTCTGTATCTACTGAAATAAGCATATGATTCTTCTTCTTCTTTCATTTTCTGGTATGAAAGATTACAATGATTGCTTTTCTAATGTTGAACCAGCCTTCCATTTTCAGAATAAACTCCACTTTGACATGATATATCATCCTTTTTATATATTGCTGGATTAGATTTGCTAATATTTTGTTAAGGAATTTTAATGCGTATTAATAATGGATATTGCTTTGTAGTTTTAATTCCTTATAACATTTTTGTATAGTTTTGAAATCATTGTAATGAGACCTCATAAAATGCATCAGGATGTGCACACCTCTCTTTTATTTTTTCTATAAGAATTTGTGTGCAATCGGTAAGTTTTTTCTTAAATGATAGCTGGACTACACCAGTAGGAGAGTTAAGCCTGAAGTTTATGATCTTTTTGTTGCTGTTGTTTTTGTTTTTGTAGGGAGGATTTTAACTATAAATTAATTTTCTGTAATAAATTTATGTATAATGGATGGTGGTTTTAGTCTCAGTCAAGTAAATAAAGTGTTGCTACTATTTGGTCTTCTACACAAATGTAGTACTTAGAATAGGGTTTCTTTTTTTTTTTTTTTATTAATTTTTTTATTTTTTATTGACTTTGTAATAATATTACATTAAAAATATATATGTGAGGTCCCATTCAACCCCACCCCCCCACCCCCCCTCTCCCCCCCCCAACAACACTCGTTCCCATCATCATGACACATCCATTGGATTTGGTAAGTACATCTTTGGGCACCTCTGCACCTCATATACATTGGTTCACATCATGGCCCATACTCTCCTCTATTCCATCATGTAGGCCCTGTGAGGATTTACAATGTCCGGTGATTATAGAATAGGGTTTCTTAACAAGGGATAAGAGAGCTTGAATTTAAAATAAAAAAAATGTTTTTGTGGGGACATGTTGGTGCAGATGTGATATATTTATTAAATAATGCATGGTATAGTGTGGACTTAGTAAAAGGCCTATGATTTTCACCTGACTGGCAAAGGCATCTGTGGAACAAAAAAGGTTAAGAACCCCAGACTTACAGGGTAGTCTGCGGGTTTGGTGGTGCTTTAAATCTTGATTCAGTTCCCAAAGGCTTTTCTGTGATGCTTTTGCTCATCCCATACATGCTCTGCTCAGGCTCAATCCTAAGGATGAAGAATCATCCTTTTCGCTTCTCTCTGGAATTTCCCCCTCACTCTCCAGCTCTCGGCAGCCACTTTCCCAGTGTCTTTGACCTGAAAGATGGGTATCTTTTAGAACTTTAGGTGACTCTACTGCTGCTACTTTGAGCTCTGTGACTAATGCCTTCTCAGAGAAAGCCACAAAAGAAAAAGAAACTAGGACCACTCCACCTTCTTTAGACATTAGGCACTCTTTTCTATTATCTGGTCAGAAAGGCAAGGTTCTCTCTTGAGTTTTAGCCTTTAGCACCACCACTGCTTCTCAACTCTGTGACTAGGGCATTTCTCCTTGAGGAAAAAAATGGCGAGAAAAAATTCACTCCAGTACACAGTTCTTCCTCATATTTTGATTCACCTCAAAATTTGCCTTGTTTCCTTTTCAGCATCCTCAGTCAATTGCTTTATGTATTTTCTGTCCAGAGGATTATTTTTAATTACTCAGCAGGACAGATGAGCTGAGGTACATTTACTTCATCTTGTCCTGAACTGGGACATCTGATGAGAGAAATTTCTGACATCTAAAGCAGCCATTTTTATCATTCAATGACATACTTTGGAGAAAAGAGAATGAAATAATAACAACAATAATAGCCACATTTTGAGGATTTACTATACCGTGCCAGGTAGTACTGTTTTTTGCCTTCTATTTTCATCACAAACTATAAAGAAATGTCCAAATTGAATGGCTTTATAGCAAAAAAACTTGAAACTTAGAAAAGTTAATTAATTTATCCTTGAATACATCATGATAAGCATGAGATTAAAAAACAGGCCTCTAGAAACTGTTTAGCCTCCACACTGCCAATTTTCTTCTTCTTCTATTTATCAGATTCTTCCAAGGCAGCATAAAAGAGAGCATGTAGACTGAGGAAGATCTGAGTTTTAATGTTGGCTATGTGCCTTGGATAAGTTGCTTGGCTTTCTAAGTTCTATTTCTCTGTCTATTAAGTAGAGAAACACTCTTAAAGGTTTTCTGTAATCGACAGGGTATATGTGTAAATCACCTGTCACCATTCCTGGAAAATGCTCAACATAAGCTAGAGTTTTTTCTTATTTTTATTCAGAAAATGTGAATATAAGTTCTAGTATATAGAGATTACCAATATTTAACTTATTGCCTGTGGTATGTCAGTTTATTTTTTTAATCATTTACACATTTTTCATTATAGGAACAACCTATTACTTAGGCATCAGAAACCCTAGTTGCTATCCTATATAATGTACAGCATGTGCATGTTAAAATATAACTGTTGAAGTGTCTATACCATTGCTGCACTAATTTTAGTATAAAAATTAATGTAGAAGTGTTTTAGAAATGGAAAAAGAAATAAAATATGAGATAAGGAATATGATTTTGGCTACACTAATGAGAAATAACACATTGTATAATCATCTGCCACTTATTAGTGTTTCCAACTACTTCTTCCACTAGGAATTTCCAGTTTGTTATATATGTAAATGCCTAATATAAATCTACTGAAATTTGAATGGTTATCAAAATGTGTGGAAAAGACAAAAATAGATTCTCCTCATACCAGTAATCCACCAGATAAATATGGTCAAGCAAATTTCAGTTGAAATGGGATTATGCATTTTTATTACATTCAATTGCACTCAGAATAAATAAGAAACTGGGAATGAAGGTGGGAAATAAGTAATAAATCTATTTGTATTGAGTAGGTAGAATTACATTACAATTACTTTGGAATTAAATTTAAAAATTTAGTGGGATCCTTGAGAGTATCTAATAGATGTGCTAAACTAATAACCAGAGAAAAGAATAATGAAAAGGAAAGGAAGGAAGCATTCTAGCTAAATGCAAAACCAGAGATATAGCTTTAGGTGGGGTTATTCTAAGCCTGAGCTGCAGGGGATTTCATCTTGACCTTTTCAAGGATCTTGAAAGGTCAAGTGATCTCAAAGCCGGATCAGTCTCCAGTGGCAGAAACTTCTTGAGGCTTGCCTTGACTTGCCCTTAGCCATTTTAAGTAATGATACCTATATTGACAAAAACAGTTTGATGAACAAAACTACCATACTCAAATGCATACAGGTTTTAAAAAATAGATTTCTTAGCTAGCTTGTACAGCCTAATTTTTCCCTCTAAAGGACATTTTTATTTTATTCTGAGAAATATTTTCTTGCTGTAATATTAATATAATCAGAGAAAAGTCATCAAATGGCCCTACTTCATTAATTTACAGGGAAAGAAAAAAGAGTCATGCCTAGGGTGTTGGTGATAGGAGAGAAAGTCTGTATTACTCTGAACCACAGTAAAAATTCATTTATTATACTTACACATTTTTTTCTTTCAACTTACTTATTGGGGGCTCATCTATACTGGAAGGTAGGATGGACTTTGGGAATACATGTTGAGAAAGATTTAGTCCCATTCCTCATGGAGGATGGGATTAACTGAGGTAGACTACAGAGTAATTATGCAAAGAAATATGATACTTTTCACCCTATAAGAAAAGTTAGAATGTTTGATGAAAAATTAATAGAGTTTACTTAGCCTGAGAGATGAGAGAAAGCTTTTCTGAAAAAGGTGATTGGGCTAAGATTGAACAATAAAGGGGACTTAGTTATGTGAAGAAGACCGGATTTGGCAGAGGGAGAAACATTCCAGATACACTAATGTGGACTCTATGAGGAAAGAGAGGATACATTCCAGAGGACTTAACTGAAAATGATTTAAGGAAATGTCTAGTTGTAGAGGTTTGGACAGGGTTAAACGATTCAACAGAGAATGATGAGGCATAAACAGGGTAACATCAGCAGGAAACCTTTACTGTGTTTGGTCCTGAGAAGGCAAGGCATTGGGTGTAGGGCCAAGAAGAGCTGTGATGGAATGTAGTCACTGCCAAAACTGTCACCTGGCAGGGAGATAGGTGTGAAGACAATAGAGACCACTCTGCTTACATCTCTGTAATCTCCTGCTAGTTAGAGAGGGATGAGGGGCAAAGGGACAATAACCAGAATATCAGGCAAATGGAAGAGAATGTACAAAATGAACCAAGAATGAACAAATAAATTCCATTTGATTCTTAGAATGCATAGAATATAAATGTATACTCCTTCCTGCTGTCAAGAGATCCAAGAAATTCAGAAAGGGAAATATGAGGTGTTATGTCTCAGAGAAGGTATATATGTATAAGCTTTATGGCCAGGTCTAATAGAGTTAATAAGGATATTCAAGAAGCTGTAGAAAGAGAGTGAGAGAAAGGGCTATGTGAAAATTGGGGAAAACCCAAATTTGAGAATCAAAAATTTTATAATTTTTCAAAACGTTTATTGTCCTAACCACCAGTTGTTTCTTACAGTACTTGACAGTATGAACCTTAACATTAGAACAAATGTGAGGTGGACTTGCATCTGACAGGGTTTGAAGAGTTTGAGGTTGACTTAGAGTCCTATTCTGCATGTATTATCGAGGCAATTAGGGAAGTCCAGAGAAAACTTCATTTAGTAGTAGTGAAAGAAGCAAATAGACCAAATCTTTGGAGTTTGTAAGAGATCGTGAAGAGGATGTACAAGGAACAAGCTCAAAACATGGTACAATCTGAGCTGGATGCCCTAATTTTGTCATCCTGAAACAGTAATTCATTCTCCAGTGAGAAGATACACTGCACACAAGCACAGCTCATGTCTATGCTTTATGGCTAGTCGCATTTTTATTGACCTCAGTGTCCAGGAATGCAGACCGGAAATAACACTGTCTGCAGGCACTGTACTGTCATATTTATGATATAAATGGCAAAAGCTTGTTCATGATTCATTATTTGTGGCTGCAACAGTACTTTACTCACTGACATTGAACAGAAAGAAAACAGTGATTGATGAGCTAGAAAGAATATTGAAGCTGCAAGATAAAATGTCATAAGGTCAATTCAAAACTAAGTAAAAAGCTAGCCAAGCTCTTTTCTTTTGGAAAACAATCTTTGTCATAAGATATTGTATTTATTATGGGTGATTTCTTTTAAAATTGTGGATTTATGGAATACACTAAATAAAATGTAAAAATATATAAACAAACCATATCTTGCATTTTCCTATGAGGCTGGGCTCCCACAGAAATGATTTTTTGTTATAGATAGATAGAAAAATAATATACTCATCCTCTGGTTTTACTTAAAAAGCCACATTAAATTGAGAACTCAAAAAAGCAATAACCTTTAGGGAATGACAGAACAGGAAACATATATAAGGAAAGAAATAGATGTATGAACTGTAGATAAAAATTATCCTTTGCAGAAAAAAATCAAGTACCAATATTTTATAACTTCTATAGACTTCATATAGTGGGAAACACACAATCTAACCAATACAATAAGATTATTTTTAAAAACCCTTTGATTTAAAAATAAAAAGGAATACAGAGTTATAGAGTTATATATTTATAACTTATATACATATAGCAATATAGGAGAAGACCTGAAATATGCCAACTCTCTTAATGGTCTGCTGCCAGGAATATTGGAAGAATATGTTTCTTATATCATATTATTCATTACTAAGTCTTAATGTGAATAGGGTAAACGTAATCTTGAAGACTAACAGTCATGAATTAAATTTTTTTTTCAGTTAACAAAGTTTAAATTTGCTGTTGTCTTCTAACCATGGTATATGGCTTATACATTGCACAACACAATTTTATAGATTCTGACAAAATGTATAATGGCCTATATCCATCATTGCAATGTAATGCAGAACAATTCCAATGGCCAAAATGCCCCATGTTACATCAATTCTTTCCTCTCCCTCCTCTCAGAATCTCTGCTGGCTATTGCCTTTATATCAATGTTACAAGCTCTTCCATTACTAGAACAATAAGAAGTCTACTTAAGTGCAAAGTTGCACTCCCCCCTTATGTTTTTTCATTCCTCAGTCTTGAGGATTTGGGGATTGTGATGCCCACTCTACTTCCAGTTGAGAGGGGCTTAAATCCCATGGGGCAGATGGGTAGAAATGTCTTCTTTTTAGTTGTAGATACTCCATGATTTGGGGGATGGACATTGTCCATTATCATCCTTTTGTTAGTTGTCCTGAGTGAGTCTGATGATTGGAAGGTAGATGTTGGTTGAAAGTCTGCTGAGATTCAGGGTTCAAGCTGCATATGAACAGCCAGAAGATTTAAGTCTCTGGGACACATATATAATAGGGATATGCTAATTATAGGTTCAAATAAATGGGGCATAATAACCATGTAAGAAAATTATAAATAAGTCCAACTCTGATACATTGGGAGGATAGGTTATCATATATTCCAAGGTAAGACCCACTGACAGGGTGCTTACTTTGCTTTTTAGAAAAATAGATGTAAAAACCCAAATAATCATGCAGATTCCTATGAAAATATTTACCCTTATAAATAAATGAATATTCCAGTAGACTTGCTGATCATATTCTCAGAGAATATGATCTCTGCTATAGAGAATGTTGAAACAAAAGTGCATTGTGTTTTACAAGTAGAGGCAAACAATTAGTTTTAAGGCTCTACCTGTAATGAATCCAAATTTAATTTGTGACCAGGAGCAGAGAAGAAGGATTTTCCATGGGCTGGATTCTTCACAGAATGGGATCACGCTGTATTTACCCGGTTTGTGTTGTTTTGTTCTGTTTTGTTTTGTTCTCAGAAAATACATGGAGATTTGTCCTGGAAAGTCTGTTTGATGACCTGACATCCTATTAATTGCTGTTACGGGCTTGAAGACTCAATCCACCTCAACCACTGCAAGTGCTTCGTTTGCTTTGCAGAGCACTCTAAACACAAAGAAGGTTATTGGGTTTGGCATCCTTATGAAAAGACACAGCAGTTTGGCAACTGCAGAGCATTTTTCTCCAGAAATTGTGTTACACTTTTTAACATTCCAGCTGCAATGTTGTGGAAATCATATATCCTGTAAACCCCTGTTAGCCGGGTGCCCTCCCAACTACTCCTAATTAAGAAGTCCTGCCAACATAATAATGAATCCTTACAATGCTGTGGCACTGCTTGTCTTTACACAGCAGCTCCAGGCTTGCAGAGAAATGGGCTTTCTCAGGCTTAATTATGCTAACATTTGGCAAGAAGTGCCTCAATATGTAGAAACCACTTCTCCAGAAATGGGCAATCAAATACTTTCTCCTTATAGTTTCTGGAACAATCCATCAGGACAAAGTTCCAGTGAGGATTCTTATCCTTTCAGCTCCATTTTTATCCACAGTTTTCAAAAATCACCATGAGAATTTGAAGAGAAGAGCCAGAATTCTCACATTTCAGAATGGAACATGTGTTCTTAGGCTTTGGTAATTGAGGTGGTAATATTACAAATTGGTTTAGCACAGAGTTGGCAAGAATTACAACTGAACATATAGTAATGGTCCAATACTGTGTTGCCTCCTGCATGTCTTTGTCTTTCCCATTTGGTGAATAAATTTTAGATAATATGTCTATACTTCCATCTTTTAAAATTTATAGAAAGTTTTTCATAGCCTAACCACACAAATAAATTATACTTGATTCTATGAGGGAAAGTAATATGGGCTTCGAGAGAATGTAAGAGAATACCTAGACTGGAGAAATTAGAGAATGCTACACCAAATAGATGTTCTTTTTAAGCTAAGATTTAAAGGTGGTATAGAATTTACCTAGACAAAAAGTTAAAGTACTGAAGACTATCCTAGCAGAAGCAAGAGAATAGCATGTGTACTATCACTGCAACAGTAGAGTATATTATAGTTATATTTGTATTACTATTATTATTAATATAGTATTATTATATAACTACTACTCATACTCCTACCTCTACTATTTCTATTATGACTACTAGCTAAATGCTTATGATTCCTCATCTATATTTCTTCTCTGTACCTCAATCTTGAGCTATAAATCATTATTTCCCACTTCCTATTGAACTTTTTCATCTGGAGGCAGGCCTACCTTAGCCTTCCATAGTGAACCATTATACAAGCACATGGGAATGGATCTGAGGAAGTCTAGAGATGATGAGCAGAAGCCATGGTGGCTTTTTATATGACCCCAGCCCAAATAGGTTCATTGAAGGGACACTAAACATTCTGAGAGTGCTTCAAATTCAGTGTGTCTCAACTTGATACTTATTTGGGTCTGCTTTTATTAATATCCGATCATGTGAGGTCATAGCATGTGGGTACAGTGCCTTGGTAAATTTAACCTTGGGTGAGTTCTTTAACCTCTCTGAACCTCAAATTCTTTTAATAAAATGGGCATTTTAATATTAAAAACCAAAGGGACATTTGATGAATACCAGTTAGCACAGTACTTAGTACAAATTAGGAACATAATAAAAAATTAATTCTACCTCCAAGAAGATGGCAGACTAGAAAGAAACAGGACTCTTGCCTCTCCCAGAAAAATACCTTCAGGACAGGTAGAAATAGTCTGGGGAAAAAAAATGTTCTTGAGTAGGGGACTCCAAGGGAAGGATTGGACACCATCCAGAAAAGAGAGAGGCAAAGAAAAAGAATCTTGATGGCAAAACTGAATTGAGCTACAGTTGCAGCTCCAGTGTTCTCCCCCACCCTATGGAGACTTTTTTAATTTGTAGGCTCAGGACTGATGGCTACAGACAAAGGAGGCCATAGGGATCCACCTTGCCAGGAAATGGAGAAGAGAAGGAAGCAGTCTAAGCTGACGTTTTGACTGTGTTCCATGAGCATTTCCAGCCTGGGTGGGGCCATGCCATTTTTTGCCTGGAGAGCCAGCATTGGCCAAAAGAGATATGACCCTCTCAAACACCCTTTCTACTGACTGGAACTGGTTGTTGAAGATGCAGGGAAAGGGAGGGGACAGCCATAAACGATTGTTGAACAGTCCCTGAGAAAGTTTGAATTACAGGGCTCTTAGCCTCCAGGTAAGATCCTCTTATCACACTGATCCAGTCCTGGTTTCAGTGAACACACTCTGACCAGGTTCTGAAATGAGAGGGCTGCCAAAAAGCACTATCTACTGGTCAACAAAAGAAGTGCATGTGAGGAAACTAAGAGTAAATAAGTAAAAGAGGTCTTTTCCAGCCTCCCTTCCCAAGGCCCTTAGAAGCATTTCTGCAACCTATTACCAGGTCTAGGACTCTATTTTGATCAACTAACAGGGACAATTCTAAAGACCTAGAACAGGTTGAAACAAGAACATCAGTAGCATACAGACTCCCACTCCTAAATCCCTACAAAAGAGAAAGAAATTGAGCATCTGAGTAAAATCACCATCATAATCAGATGCCTAGACATCAGCAAAAAATTACAAGTCATAATAAGAAAATGGAAGAAAAGGCCTAAGGAAAGGAGTATATCAAAGCCCCAGATGAAACACAGGTCCTGAGACAACTAACTAACCAGATTCATATGAATTTCCAAAATCAAATTCATGAGATGAAAGAAAATGTGATTAAAGAGTTAAAGGACATCGAGAAGACACTGAGTGAGCACAAAGAAGAATTTGAAAACCTGAATAGAAAACTAACAGACATCTTGGTAATGAAAGACATGATAGGTAAGATCAAAAACACATTAGATGCATAAAAAAGAGACTTGAAATGATAGAAGAAAGAATAAGTGATAAGGAAGACAACTGAAACTGAATAAAGAAAAGAACAGAGAGAAAAAAGAATGGAAAAAATTGAGAAGGGGCTCAGGGATTTAAATGATAACACAAAATGCAACAACATATGTATTAAGGGAGTTCCAAAAGGAGAAGAAAAGGTAAAAGGGACAGAAAGAGTATTTGAGGAAATAATGTCTGAACATTTCCCAACTCTCATGAAAGAAATGAACTTACATGTCCAAGAAGTACAGCATACCCCAAATGGAACAAATTCAAATAGATCTACTTTAAGACACATAATACTCAGAATGTCAAACATCAAAGATAAAGAGAAAATTTCTGAGAGCAGCAAGGGAGAAGCAAACCATCTCATACAAGGGATGCCCAGTAAGACTTAATGAAGTTTTCTCAGAAACATGGAGACAAGAAGACAATGGTATAACAGAATACTTTATCCAGCAAAATTGTTCTTCAAATGTGAAGGTGAGTTTAAATATTCATAAACAAATGGAAACTAAGAAAGTTCATGAAAAAGAATCCACCTTTTTGGGAAATATTAAAGGGAAGCTTACAGCTTGAAAGAGAAAGACAGGAGAGAGAGACTTGGAGGAGAGTATAGAAAACAAGAACAGCAGAAAGGAAAGCAAAAGAGTAAAAAGACAGACAAAAATAAGATAAGACATATGAAAACCAAAGAATAAAATGGTGGCAATAAATAATACATTTACAGAAATATCATTGAATGTGAATGGATTAAACTCCCCAAACAAAAGATATAGACTGACAAAATAGATGAAAAAAAAAAAAAAAAAAAAAAAAAAACCTTGAGCCTTCATATGTTGCCTACAATAGACTCAACTTAAACTAGGGGTTCTTAACCTTTTTTGTTCCATGGACCCCTTGGCCAGTCAGATGAAAACAATGGACCTCTTACTATAGTCCACATTATTCTGTGTATTATTTAATAAATATATCACACCCACATCAACAAGTCCCTACAAGAACAACATATTTTGAATTTCATTTCAAGATCACAGACCCCTTGTTAAGAGCCCCTGCATTAGACCCAGTGATACAAATCAGCTGAAAGTGAAAGGTTGGAGAAAGATACTCCATGCAAACAGTAACCAAAAAACAACAGGGGTAGCTATACTAATATTGGACAAAACAATCTTTAAATGCAAAAAAGTTATAAGAGATAGAGAAGACCATTATATATTAACAAAAGAAACAATTCACCAGGAAGAAATCACAGTCATAAATAACTAAGCACCTAAACAGGGTGTCCCAAAATACATGAGGCAAACTGAACAACTGGAGAAACTAGAAAAAGAACAGGAAACCATTCCCAAAGCAAGCAGAATGAAAGAAATATTTAAGATTAGAGAAGAAATAAATTAAATTAAAAATTAAAATCAATAGAGAAAATCAACAAAATGAGAAACTGGTTTTTTGAGAGATTTGTTTGTCAATAAAATTGACAAACACTTAGCTAGACTAACAAAGAAAAAAAGAGAGAAGATGTAAATAAATACAATCAAATAAAAGGAGGGAAGTTATGACTATCACCACAGAAAATTTAAAAAAATGATATTATAAGAGGATATTATGAGAAACTGTATGCCAATAAACTAGTCAACCTAGATTAATTGGGTAAATTCCTAGAAATGCGCAACCTATACTGATGTTACAAGAAATTCAAGAAATTAACAAACTAATCATATTTAAAGAAATTGATTCCATCTTCAAAAATCTCCCAGCAAAGAACAGTCCAGGAACAAAAGGCTTCACAGGTGATTTCTACCAAGCATTTAGAAAATAATAAGCACCAATTCTGTTTAAGCTCTTCCAAAAAAATTGGAGGAGGGAAAATTACCTAACACATTTTATGTAGCCAACATTACCCTAATACCAAAGATAAAGATACCACAAGAAAGGAAAATTACAGACCAATCTTTCTAATGAACATAACTGCAAAAATTCTCAACAAAATACTTGCAAATAGAATCCAGCAGCATATCAAAAGACTTATACACCATGACCAATGGAGATTTATTACTGGTATGCAAGGGTGGTTCAACATAAGAAAGTCAATTAACATAATACACCACAGTAATAAACTGAAGGGAAAAAAAACATGTGATTGTCTCAATTAATGTAGAAAAGACATTCAACAAAATCCAGCATTCTTTCTTAATAAAAATACTTCAAAAGATAAGAATAGAAGGAAAATTCTCAATATGATAAAGGGCACATATGAAAAATCCACTGCAAACATTATGTTCAATGGGGAAAAGTTGGAGAGGGGGCAAGATGGCGACTGAGTGAACATCCCTGTTAGAGTCTTCTGCAGGGAATCGGCTGGGCGGCGTTGGAGACTCTTTGGGACCGGATTGTTTCGGGATTTTTGCTGGTCCGGAGGTGTCTGGACATCGATTTGGAGGGAAGGTAACAGAGAGGATTCGTCTGTGAAATATACACGGAGATCCCAGCTACCTGTAGAGGATTCCCTTCTTGGGTAGGCAGAGACGAGGAATCTAGCCCCGCTCGGTGGGGCTGAGCCAGGCCCGGCCGCAGCGGCGGACGCCGGAGCCGGGCCGCGCTGCGCCGGCGGTGAACGGGGCCGGGCGGGGCCGAGCCAGGCCGAGCCGGGCCGCGGTAGCGTTTGGAGCCGGGCGGGGCCGGTGCAGGCCCCGGCTGCGGGCCGCGGTAGCGTTTGGAGCCGGGCGGGGCCGGTGCAGGCCACGGCTGCGGGCCGCGGTAGCGCTTGGAGCCGGGCGGGGCCGGTGCAGGCCCCGGCTGCGGGCCGCGGTAGCGCTTGGAGCCGGGCGGGGCCGGTGCAGGCCCCGGCTGCGGGCTGCGGTAGCGCTTGGACCCGGGCGGGGCCGGTGCAGGCCCCGGCTGCGGGCCGCGGTAGCGTTTGGAGCCGGGCGGGCCCGGGTCAGGCCGCGGCGGGTACGGAGCCGGGCAGGGCCGGTCCAGGCCGCGGTGGCGGGAGGTGGACGCCGGAGCCGGCTGGGCCGCTGTAGCGAGCGGAGCTGGGCGGAGCCAGGCCAGGCCAAGGCGGCGTGAGGAGCCGGGCAGAGCCGGTCCAAGCCTCCGCGGCGGGCGAAGCCGGGCCTGCGGAGGGGTTTCTGTTTTTTTTTTGTTTGTTTGTTTGTTTGTTTGTTTGTTTGTTTTTTTTTTTTTAATTTTACTTAATTTTTTTTTTTTTTTTTTTTTTTTTGAGCATCTGCAGTACTGGGGAGTTCGTGGGCCCTGGGCGGCCTATTGGGGGTTTGTGGGAAGGGAGGTGCTTGCAGACCCATTTGGGCAGACAGACGGGGGGGTTTTAGGGCAAAGCGGGGGGAAGTTGTTGTTTTAGATAGTGTTGCAATTGTGACACGTGTGTACCTGTATCTCTCTTCTCCCTATCCGTTCCCCACCGTTTGCCCATCCTCTTTTTCTTTCTTCCTTTCTTCTTGCCTTTCTTTTTTCTTTATTATAATTAGTTTGTTTTTTTTTTTTTTCGGTTTTCTCTTTCCCTCTTGTCCCTCATCTTCCACTTATTTTTACTTTAATTCAAGTATACAATAGGTGCTACAGGGAACACCTCACATTTGCTGGGTTTTCCCATCCTCCACTGCCTCATTTCTGTGTGAACTGATTTAGGCTACCTACACTATCCCCCTTCCCCTGCATCTTGATATCCACTATCATCTACTGTCTCTCCTGTATTCCACCCCCCACCTCCCGTTCTTTGATCCACAAAGTGTCTAACTCTTAATTTCTAATACCTTTGTTCTGTTTTCTGTCTATTATCCACTCTTGAAACTATTACCTTTCTTTTCTTTTTCCCTCTCTCATGAAAACAATAGCTGTGTAGTTCATACCATATTCCTCCCAAATTCAGTCATCAACTTCATAAAAGGTACTCTACCTACAGCTATAACTCTATACAATCTACATGAATCTAACCTCCATCCTTCCAGATCTCATATTCCTGCTTTATTAACATACATCACCAATACAACTTTACACTTTTCCCTTGCTTACACAATTGCCTTTCCACAACACTAATACTTTCCTCTAAAGTGAACTTAACCAACAACAAGTAACTAGAATAAGAAGAAAAAAGTGACAAAGAGAAGATATAACACCTGTGCAAAAATAACAACTAATTAACCTCCAAGAGCAGACAAAGAAGCTAAGGAACTGATTAAATTCGTCAAAATAAAGAGATGACCAGAAAGCAACAAAAATCTACGAACCAAACCAATAATCAGGAAAACATGGCTGAATCCAATCAACAAACCAATAATCACGAAGGGGAGCAAAACTTGGCACAAGCAATGAAAGATCTCAGAACATTTATCACCGACAAATTTGATGCAGTAATGAAAGAGGTTAACAACATGAAGACATCACTTGGAGGGGAAATTGCAGACATACGCAAAAACATAACAGATATGATGGGAATGAACACCACAGTTCAAGAAATCAAAAATACACTTGCAGCAAATATCAGCAGACTAGAAGAGACAGAGCAGAGAATTAGTGATGTGGAAGACAGTACATCAGAAATCAAACAGATAGTAGAAGGGGTCAATAAGAAGATAGAAAAAATCCAATTAGGATTTAGGGACCTGAATGACAATGCAAAACGCTCAAACATACGTATTATAGGCATTCCAGAAGGTGAAGAGAAGGGAAAGGGGTCAGAAAGAGTGTTGCAGGAAATAATGGCTGAAAACTTCCCAAATCTACTGAAAAAGACAGATGTACATATCCAAGAAGCACAGCGCACTCCACAAGTCATAAACCCCAACAGGCCCACCCCAAGACATATACTTGTCAAATTATCCAATGCTCAAGACAAAGAGAAAATCCTAAAAGCAGCAAGAGAAAAGAAAACCATCACATACAAGAGAAGCTCAATTAGATTAAGTGCTGATTTCTCTTCTGAAACCATGGAGGCAAGAAGACAGTGGTATGATATAGTCAAGGTACTAAAGGAAAAAAATTTCCAACCAAGAATACTCTATCCAGCTAAACTAGCATTCAGACATGATGGAGAGTTCAAAATATTCGCAGACAAACAGAAACTGAAAGAGTATACCAACAAGAAACCTCCCCTTCAAGAAATTCTAAAGGGAGTTCTGCAGGAAGAAAGGAAAAAACAGGAAAGGCAAAGTTGGAGGAGAGTATAAGACCAACAACAACAACAAAAAAGACAAAAAAAAATATACAAACAAAATATGACAAACACAAATCCAATCAAAATATGGCTAACACAAATAATTCCTTGATAGTAATAACACTGAATGTCAATGGATTAAACTCACCTATCAAAAGATTCAGACTGGGACACTGGATAAGGAAATATGACCCATCCATATGCTGTCTACAAGAGACACATCTTAGACCCAGAGACGCATGGAGATTGAAAGTGAAAGGCTGGAAAACAATCATACAAGCTAACAATAACCAAAAAAAGGCAGGAGTAGCTATATTAATATCAGACAAAATAGACTTTAAATGTGAAACAATTGTGAGAGACAAAGAAGGATACTACATTTTAGTCAAAGGGAAAATCTGTCAAGAAGATCGAACAATCATAAATATCTATGCCCCTAACAAGGGTGCCTCTAAATACGTCAGGCAAACGCTGGAAAAACTAAGTGAAAGAATAGATACATCTACAATTATAGTGGGGGATTTTAATACACCACTATCAACTCTGGACAGAACATCTCAAAAGAGAATCACCAAAGAAACAAAACATCTGAATAGTATATTAGAGGAGCTCGATCTAATAGACATATATAGATCGCTACACCCAAACACAGCAGGATATACATTTTTCTCAAGCGCACATGGATCATTCTCCAAGATAGATCATATGCTAGGCCACAAAGAAAGGCTGAATGAATTCAGAAAGATTGAAATCATACAAAACATTATCTCTGACCACAGTGGAGTCAAGCTGGAGATTTGCAAGGGAAAGAAGCCCAGATTTCACACCACGATTTGGAAATTAAACAACACACTCTTAGAAAAACAGTGGGTCAAAGAGGAAATCTCAAAAGAAATCAATGACTACCTTGAAACAAATGATAATGATAACACAACATACCAAAATTTATGGGATGCAGCAAAAGCAGTACTGAGAGGGAAGTTTATAGCCATAAATTCATATATCAAAAAAGAAGAAAGAGCAAAAATTGAAGAACTAACTGCACATTTGAAGGAATTAGAAAAACAACAACAAAGTAACCCAACAGGAAGAAGAAGGAAGGAAATAACAAAGATAAGAGCAGAACTAAATGAAATAGAAAATAAGAAAGCACTTGAACAGATAAACAAGACCAAGAGCTGGTTTTCTGAGAAGATTAACAAAATTGACAAACCTTTAGCAACACTAACAAAGAAAAAAAGAGAGAAGATGCAAATACACAAAATAAGAAATGAGAAAGGCGATATCACCACTGACCCCACAGAAATAAAGACTATCATAAGAGGATATTTTGAAAAACTATATTCCAACAAAAATGACAATCTAGAGGAAATGGACAAATTCCTAGAAACACATAAACAGCCCATATTGACAAAAGAAGAAATTGATGATCTTAACAAACCAATCACAAGCAGAGAGATAGAATCAGTTATTAAAAATCTCCCAACTAAGAAGAGCCCAGGGCCAGATGGCTTCACAGGTGAATTCTATAAAACATTCCGGAAAGAACTGACACCAATCCTGCTGAAACTATTCCAAACCATCGAAACAGAAAGAACATTACCCAACTCCTTCTATGATGCCAACATTACCCTAGTACCAAAGCCAAACAAAGACATCACAAGAAAGGAAAATTACAGACCAATTTCTCTAATGAACCTAGACGCAAAAATACTTAACAAAATACTTGCTAATCGTATTCAACAACACATTAAACGAATTATACACCACGACCAAGTGGGATTCATCCCAGGTATGCAAGGATGGTTCAACATAAGAAAATCAATCAACGTAATACACCATATAAACAGATTGAAGGAAAAAAATCACATGATTATATCTATTGATGCAGAAAAAGCATTTGACAAAATACAGCACCCTTTCTTGATAAAAACACTCCAAATGATTGGAATACAAGGAAATTTTTTGAACATGATAAAGAGTATATATGAAAAACCTAAAGCCAATATTGTTTACAATGGAGAAATCCTAGACTCCTTCCCTCTAAACTCAGGAACAAGACAAGGATGCCCACTGTCGCCGCTCCTATTTAACATTGTCTTAGAAGTACTTGCTCGAGCCCTGAGGCAAGAACCAGAAATAAAAGGCATTCAAATTGGAAAGGAAGAAGTCAAAATTTCATTATTTGCAGATGACATGATCCTATACATAGAAAACCCTGAGAGATCTACAACGAAGATTCTAGAACTCATAAATGAGTTTAGTAAAGTCGCAGGTTATAAGATCAATGCGCAAAAATCAGTAGCATTTCTGTACACCAATAATGAGCAAGATCAGGAGGAAATCAAGAAACAAATACCATTCACAATAGTAAATAAAAAAATCAAATACTTAGGAATAAATTTAACTAAAGAGGTAAAGAACTTATACACTGAGAACTATACAAGATTGTTCAAGGAAATCAAAGAAGACCTAAATAAATGGAAGACTATTCCTTGTTCATGGATAGGAAGACTGAACATTATTAAGATGTCTATCCTACCAAAATTGATCTACACATTCAATGCAATCCCAATAAAAATCAATGCAGCCTTCTTTAAGGAACTAGAAAAACTAACTATGAAATTTATTTGGAAAGGAAAGAGACCCCGAATAGCCAAAGACATACTGAAAAAGAAAAACGAAATTGGAGGAATCACACTACCTGACTTCAAAACATACTATAAAGCTACGGTGGTGAAAACAGCATGGTATTGGCATAAGGAGAGACATATAGACCAATGGAATCGAATTGAAAGCTCTGATATAGAACCTCACATATACAACCACATAATATTCGATAAAGCCACCAAACCCTCTCAACTGGGAGAGAGTGGCCTATTCAACAAATGGTGTCTGGAGAACTGGATAGCCATATGTAGAAGAATGAAAGAGGATTACCATCTCACACCTTATACAAAGATCAACTCAAGATGGATCAAAGACCTAAATATAAGAGCCAAGACCATAAAAACCTTAGAAAGCAGTGTAGGGAAACATCTACAGGACCTTGTAATAGGTAATGGATTTATGAATATCTCACCAAAAGCACGGGCAGCAAAAGAACTAATAGATAAATGGGACTTCCTCAAAATTAAAGCCTTCTGCACCTCAAAGGAGTTTGTCAAGAAAGTAAAAAGGGAGCCCACACAGTGGGAGAAAATATTTGGCAATCATATATCTGATAAGAAACTTATAACTTGCATATATAAAGAACTCCTACATCTTGAAAATAAAAAGATAAACAATCCATTTAAAAAATGGGAAAAAGACTTAAACAGACACTTCTCCGAAGAAGAAATACAAATGGCAAGAAAGCACATGAAAAAATGTTCCAAATCTCTAGCTATCAGGGAAATGCAAATCAAAACCACAATGAGATACCATCTTACACCCATAAGATTGGCAGCTATGAAAAAAACAGAAGAATACAAGTGCTGGAGAGGATGTGAAGGAAGGGGAACACTCATCCACTGCTGGTGGGAATGCAGAAGGATCCAACCATTCTGGAGAACAGTATGGCGGTTTCTCAAAAAACTAGCCATAGATTTGCCATATGACCCAGCAATACCACTGCTGGGAATATACCCAGCAGAACTGAAAACAAGAACACAAACCAATATATGTACACCAATGTTCATAGCAGCATTGTTCACTATTGCCAAAAGTTGGAATCAACCCAAATGCCCATCAACAGATGAGTGGATCAATAAAATGTGGTATATACACACAATGGAATACTACTCGGCTGTAAGAACAAACACACTACAAACACATGTGATAACATGGATGAATCTTGAGAACCTTATGTTGAGTGAAGCAACCCAGACATTGAAGGACAAATACTACATGACCTCAATGATATGAAATAAACAAGCTGCCCTAGATAGCAAGAGACTGAACGATAGGCTTGCAGGAAATCGGAGGGTGGAGGAAGGATATGAGCCGATGTCTGCAGGGGTGGAATTTAAGACGAGATGGTGGTAAGTATGAACACAAAGAAGAGATAAAAGGGGGGCAAGGGGTTGCCTTTGCTTGGGGCTTTGCGGGTTTGAGGGTGGCTGGGGAGGGACGGGTGGGTAACGTTGCCCAAAAGTGGGGGGAGGGAGGGGTAGCATACGAACCAGGAGAGGGTCAGGTGTTGGTGGAGAGTAAAATGCCGAGAAAATCATATCAAAATATAATAAAGAGGGTTACCTGTTTAGAATGCTCGGAGGGGAGGGTCTGATGCAGGACGGGCTCCTGGGGAATGTCTAAATGCTCATTCTGCCAGAGTGGGTGACACCATGGGGTAGAAACCCAAGTAGTGAGAGTGGGGGTGGACCCACATCCTGGGGAGGACTAATGCCATCCAATAGAGGGAACTGTATCCCTCGAGAGAAAGGGTGGCTCCCAGGGCATTGGGGCAGTTGAGCAAGTTAGGCCCTGAACACTATTCCATCTATCTCTGGAAGTGGCTCCTCAGGAAACGGAGGTTGGCTATCACTGAGGGCACCAAGGTGGAAGGGAAAATGGACGTTAAATGTGTGGAACCAAAGTAAATGGGGGGTAAGAGAGGAGTTTCTTGAGAGTACACAAGGATGGATATAAAACATGTAATATTACATCATAACATATAGGAGATGACAGACTGATAATGTAAACCATAATGTAAAACATAGGATAACTAAAAATGTAAAGAACTGTGTATCCTAAAGTATGCACCATAATGTAAACACAGATGTCACCTTGTTAGAAAGCTAATGTCTCAGACTCTGTACATCACTTTAAGTAAATATGATATGAATAGGGCGTAAGAGTATCACTGTGGAAGGGAAAAGGTTTTCTGGTGGATGTGTGGGAGTGCTGTATATTATATATATACATTGCTGTGGTCTAGGACTCCTGTGAAGAAAAGCTGAATAATTAGGGGGGGGGGGGGGGGAAAAAAAAAAAGAAAAAAATAGGATGTGGAATTTTTTCAAGTCAACATTCTTTATCTAAGTTCTTTATCTAACTTTATCCAAGTTCTTTATCTATCCTTTAAACTCATCGCTATATGCCATTCCCTAGTAAGGGACCATGACATTATATTGGGCTTCAAATTTCGGGGAGTTCTGGATCACAGAGTGTTTCAACAATGGCAATGGAGGGATACTGGTATGGGATACCAATGACAGGTGATATATGACTGACAGGGAGCTGTACAGAACATATGTCCAGGGTGCATGGTAATGTTTGGATATACTCATAGTGGCAACAATTAAAAACCACAGTAGGGGGGGTACTGGGTTCCTGGCCAGTGGTGCTCTGTCGTGGTCCCTAGGGGAGCAGCGACAGTCTCCCAGGTACAGTGGTGGGGACCGGGAGGGAGTGAGGGTTCAACAGTGAGCCCCTGATACTAATGACTATGCTTGTGAGCTGATAAACCCAAAATAATAACAAGGCCTAGAGCAACTTTGTGCCTGGGAATTTCCTTCTGTCAGCCTTCATGTTACTCAAATGTGGCCAGTCTTGAAGCCAAACTCAGCATGTAAATGCAATGCCTTCCCCCCAGCGTGGGACATGACACCCGGGGATGAGCCTCCCTGGCAACGAGGGACCACTATCAACTACCAACTGATGATGCAACTGGAAAATGACCTTATACGGAAGGTTCAATGCGGATCAGCAGAATATCCATGTCTACATAAAATACCATGACTTTAAAATGCTGTTTGACCTAAAGTAAGGGGGAAATGGAAAGGAGAAATGAGTTTATATGGCTACGAGTCTCTAAAAAAGAGTCTGGAGGCTGGCAGAAGGTTTGCCCTCATGCACAACTGAGCAGAGTCAGAGAGACAGATAAAGCAGATACAACCCCCAGATATTGGTTCCTTTGAGGGCTAAAGAGACCCATGGGAGTTATGGTCATGGCCGATGGGGTTAACTACCAGGGCAGATGGCCCCTCTTTGGAAATGGTGTTTATGTGTGATGAATCTGGACTCAGATGGGATCTCCCTTCATAAGACTTTCATGCCAATGTGCTGGAGGTGCAGTTAATGTTGGGGTTTAAGATATATTTAGGGGATTTGAATCTCTGGACTGACAATGTGATAGCCAGATCCTGAGCCTCAACAGACTCCCGCACCTACAATCTGATTTATTGGACTTACCACACTCAGCTAAGATGGAGTTGAAGAAGGACAACCACCACACCATGGAGCCTAGAGTGATTACAACTGAAAATGGGAGGATTGCATCCAGCATCCAGGTGGAATCTGACCCTCCTCTTGACATAGAGGTGCAATGGACACAACCAATCCAATGTCCACATAGAAGAGGTGGCATTGGAATGGGAAAAGTGGACATAGTGGACGAAGGGTATGGGGAAAGGCAGGAAGAGATGAGAGGTGGAGGCGTCTTCGGGACATGGAGCTGCCCTGGATGGTGCTTCAGAGGTAATCACCGGACATTGTAAATCCTCACAGGGCCTACATGATGGAATAGAGGAGAGTATGGGCCATGATGTGAACCAATGTATATGAGGTGCAGAGGTGCCCAAAGATGTACTTACCAAATCCAATGGATGTGTCATGATGATGGGAACGAGTGTTGTTGGGGGGGGGGGAGAGGGGGGGTGGGGGGGGGGGTTGAATGGGACCTCACATATATATTTTTAATGTAATATTATTACAAAGTCAATAAAAAATAAAAAAATTAAAAAAAAAATGGGGAAAAGTTGAAAACTTTCCCTCAGAGATTGAAAATGACATAAGGATGCCCACTGTCACCATTTTTATTCAACATTTTTCTAGAAGTTCTAGCTGGAGCAATTAGATGAGGAAAAAAGGCATCCAAATAGGAAAAGAGGAAGTAAAACTCTCACTCTTCATAAATGACATGATCCTATATTTAGAAAATTCTGAAACATCTGTGACAGTTTCTTGATGCAATAATGGAATTCAACTAAGTAGCAGGATAGAAGATCCACACACAAAAATCTGTAATGTTTCTGTGCACTGGTATTGAACAATCTGAGCAGGAAATCAGAGGGTAAATTCCATTTACAATAGCAACAAAAAGACCCTAAAACTCAGGAATCAATTTAACCAAAGAAGTACAGGATCTATATTCAGAAAACTATAAAACAATGCTAAAAGAAATCAATGAAGAGCAAAACAAATAGAAAGACATTCTGTGTTCATGGGTTGGAAGACTAAATATCATGAAGATTTCAATCCTACCCAAACTGATTTATACATTCAATGCAATACCAATCAAAATTCCAACAGCCTACTTTACAGAAATAGGAAAGACAATTATGAAATTTATTTGGAAGGGAAAGGACACCTGAATAGCCAAGAGCAATCTAAAAAGAAGAAGAGCAAAGTAGAAGGAATCTCACTGCCTGACCTTGAAACATATTACAAAGCTACAGTGGTCAAAACAGCATGGTACTGGACTAAAGATAGACACATTGATCAGTGGAATAGAATTGAAAGTACAGAAATAAACCCTCACTTCTATGGTCAACTGGTTTTTGACAAACCTACCAAATCCATGTTAATGGGACAAAACAGCCTCTTCAATAAATGGTGCTGGGAGAACTGGATATCCATAACCAAAAGAATTAAAAAGGACCCCCATCTCACACCCTATACAAGAATCAGCTCAAAATGGATCAAAGGGGGAGTGGGTATAGCTCAGTAGTTGTGCACCTGCTTTGCATGTACGAGGTCCTAGGTTCAATCCCCATACCTCAAAAAAAAACACAAAAAAACAGCAAAAGCCAAAACAAAATGGATCAAAGACCTAAATATAAAAGAAGGATCATAAAACTACTAGAAGAAAATGTAAGGAACCATCTTCAAGATCCCGTGGTAGGTGGTGTTTTCTTGGATCTTATACCCAAAACATGAGCAACAAAAGAAAAAATAGACAAATCGGACCTCCTCAAAATTAAATATTTTTGTAGCTGAAAGGACTTTGTCAAAAGGGTGAAAGGCAGCCAACTTAAAGTAAGAAAATATTTGGAATATCCAGCAAAGGCTTAATATCCATGATATATAAAGAGATGCTATAACTCAACAATAAAAGACAAACTACTTGATTAAAAAATGGGCAAAAGACTTGAATAGACATTTATCCAAAGAAGAAATATTAACAGTGGGAAAACACATAAAAAAATGTTCATCTTCACTAGCAATTAGGAAAATGCAAATCAAAGTCATAATTAGGTATTGTTTTACACCTATTAGAATGGCCACTATTAAAAAGACAGAAAATGACTAGTGTTGGAGAGGATGTAAAAACACAGGAACACTTAATTCACTGTTGGTGGGAATGTAGAATTGTGCATCCACTGTAGAAGACTGGTTGGCAGATCCTAAAGAAGCTGAATATAGATTTTCTATGTGATCCAGAAAGACTGGTTGGCAGATCCTAAAGAAGCTGAATAAAGATTTTCTATGTGATCCAGAGCAGTGACACAAACAGATATCTGCACACTGATATTCCTACAGGCATTATTCACGATTGTCAAAAGATGGAAAAAACCCAGGTGTCCATCAACTGATGAATGAATAAAGAAACTGTGGTATATATACATAATGGAATATTATGCAGGTAGAAGAAGAAATGAAATTGTAAAGCATATGACAATGTGGGTGAATGTGGAAGTCATGTTAAGTGAAGCAAGCCAGACACAAAAAGACAAATACTGTATGAGTGCACTATTATATTATGAATTAAATATATTGTGTAATCTCATGGAGTTAATTACTTGAATATGGATCACAAGAAAATAGAATGAGGTACGAAAATGGAAAGCTGAGGATTAACTTTTACAGAATTGGTAAAAAGGATATCTGTTACTCTTTGGAAATGAATAGAAAGGTGAAAGCACAAGATAATGTTTGTAACTAACAGTACTATTATATGAATGTGACAGTGGTTTAAAGGGAAAATCTAAGGTCGTGTGTATTACTAAAACGAAAGCTTTTAAAATGCAACATGGAACTGTATAGCATAGTAAAACCTCATGTGAAATATGAATATGGTTTATACTATATACATATAAAAGACCGTTTTTCATTGAAACTGAACACATGTATGTTAATACTACAAGATGTTAATTAGACAAAAGAAGCATATGCTAAGTAAAAGAAACCAGACACAAAGTACTATATATTGAATTATTCTGTTTGTATAAAATGTAAATATAAATGAAATTATAAAGATCAAATTAGGTTAGTGGTTATGTGTAGGGCTAGGGAAAGATAGAGAGCTTGAAAGGTGACTTCTAAGGGATGTGGAGTTTTGTGGATTTTTTTGGAGTAATCAAATTGTTCTAAAATTTTTTGTGGTGATGAATGCACAACATTGTGATTATTCTAAAAGTCATTGATTATGCACTTTTGGTATCTCTTATGGTATGTAAGTATAGCTCAATAAAACTGCTTAAAAATAAATAAATGTGCAACTGTCAGAAATAGCAGTTATGCACAGCAGCGGAAGCACAGAGAGCTTGAGAGGTGATGAAGTTGTTTATTTATTGTGTTTTATTATTGTTGTTAAAATAATGAAAATGCCCTAATAATGATTGAAGTTTTGAAAGCACAACTATATGATTATAACAAATATCATTGATTGTACACTTTGGATGAATTATATGCTTTATTAACATGTATCAATAAAATTGATTTGTTTAAAAAATTAATTCCTTCCACTTCTCCTTTTTGTCTGCCAGAAAATATCATACTCATTCTTCAAAGAAGAAATCATATCTCACCTCTTTTCTGTGGCCCCTGATCCATAGCACTTTTTAAATCTTTCTTTTAATGTTGTTTATAACATAATGATATAGCTACCTGTTTTCCAGTCTGCCTCCCCATTCTTAAGTAAGTGTTTCAAGGATGGAACTTGTTACACATGTATCTTGGTACTCCAGTACCTATTACCATATTTATCAATTCATAAGTGACTGGTTTTGCCAAATTGGAGCAAGCTGCTTTTACCGAGATTGGATTTTGCATTTGACCAAAATCTGTAAGTCAATATAGTGAGGTTCTATACACATGTTTTAACTTACCTTTCAACTTTTAAATTTATTTCACTAATTTCAGGGCTACTTTCTTGCCCGCCAAAATTTACATTTAAAATTGTATATGTTATTATATCCTCTTTTCTCTAATAGCTGATAATATTAATATGACTGTGGTAGTCAGTCTCCAAGATTCCCTGCCTCCCAATGATTCCCTGCCTCTGAATATTTAAGACCTTGTGCATTTTCCCACTACATTGAAATGAATCACAGTAGCCCATGGAATGTTGCAGAAATGAATCACAGTAGCCCATGGAATGTTGCAGAAGTGATGCTGTGTATCTCTTAAGACTAGATCATAAAAGATCTGCAGCTTCAACTTTGGCCTGTTGGAACAGAACTTCTTGAGAGCTAGCCATCATTCTGTTTGAAAAATGCCTAATTGCCACAGAGAGAGGTTAATATGAAGGAAAAGTGAGCCTCTGTTAACTTCCCACCACCCACTTTACTTGAGGAAAGATGTTTTGGGCCATCCAAACAATTGGACTCACACTGCTAAACTGAAGAAACTCTCAGTCAATCTACAAAATTGTGAGAAGTGAGAACTCATTGTTTTAAGCCACTCAGTTTTAGGGTGGTTTGCTATGAAGTAATAAATAACTCAGTGACCAATACATGATAATAATGATAATAATGTTCTTCCACAGGAATATTTCAAAATCAGATTGGCAGGTAGTATAGGGTCCATACAATCTAATCACCAATCCAACGTTTCAATTCTCTTTACATCTTTCCTACCAAATGGCCACCCATTCTCTTCTTAATCTCCACACATGCTAGCAAGCTAACTACTTGTCAAAAGAGTTGATTCAATTTTTGGATAATTGTGTTTTTTTTTAATTTTTTTAATTGAAATATATCACTCATACATAAATATACATAAACAAATGTATAATAGTTGTGAACTTAAAGAACAAACATATAACATCGTACAAACATATATAACATCTCACCCTACCACAAATAACTTGCATTGTTTTTAACCCTTTTTAACTAATGATTATGTTCTAATGTACTTATTTTGAATTGCAAAATCTCTTTAATTACCATTCATTAATTCTATCGCGATCTCTTACATCAAAGTTCTTAGTGACTACCCCTCTTTACCAACCACATTATTTCTCCTTTATTGAGTGAGTCAGTTAGGAAGTCCTCTACCATTATGTTTTTTAACCTCCAAATATTCTCTAGTTGTCTATATGCCTTTAGAACAGAAAGCAATTCTTCATGAGTGGTCTATTGTGCACTAAATAAAATAGGGTTATCTTTTTCTTAGAGATATTAAGTACATTTGTAAGGCACCTAAAACTCTGCAAAATGTTCCTACATATTAACTCACATCATTTTAATGTCATTTTTCTGAAGAAGGGGATGAAATGAAAGATAAATTAACTGAGACCAAGAAAGGCTAAGAAACACTACTAGACCATAGTCAGGAATTTCTAAGGCCTAGGCTAATGTTTTATTTTATTTTTTTTGTGTGTGGTCTGTTTCTATTTCAGTTGCATCAAGTGTGAAGGCAATGGTATGGTCATACAATGGAATACTATTCAGCTGTAAGAAGTAATGAAATCAGGATGCATATGAAAACATGGATAAACCTTGAGGTCATCAGGTTGAGTGAAATAAGCCAGACACAAAAGGAAAAATATTGTGTGCTTTCATTAATATGAATTAAATATGATGAATAAACTCACAGAGGTACACTCTAGAAAAGTATATGTTACTAGCAGATAGAATATGGGTTGAAAATGGGAGCTGATGCATAATGTATGAAGAATTTTTAATAAGGTTTATTGTGAAAGCATGGAAATGAAGAGAGTTGATGGTAACACAATACTAACACTGCTGATTTATAAATGTGATTGCTACCAAAAGGGGTATTCTAGGGATGTAAATGCCAATTGAAAGGAAGTTAGAGGATTATCTAGGGACTGGATAATACAGTGATTTTGGTGGTCAAAGATCTTTGTAGTTAATAATATAAATATAAGAGTGTTCTTCTTTTACAAAGTGTTAAGTATATGGTGATAAATGGGAAAATTAGAACTATTGTAAGCTGTGGCTGATAGTTAACTGTAATATTGTAATATTTTTGCAGCAATGACAAAAAAGATATATAATTTCTAAGGGACAATAATAAGGGGGTATAAACGGGTATGGGATTTTTCCTTTTGGAATAGTGAAAACATTCTAAAATTGACTGAGGTGATAACAGCACAGCTCTGTGATTAAAATGATAGCCATTTTAACACAGTGAATCCTGTGGCAGAAGATGGATTGTGGTTAACAGGACAAATATGAGAATGTTCTCTCATGAACGATAACAAATATATAATACTAATATAAGGTGTTAATAATGGGGTGGGTTGGGGGATAAATACACCAAATTAAGATATGGGCTATAGTTAGCAGAAATATTTTGATGATGTTATTTCATAAATTATAACAAATGTTTCACAACCATTCAAGGTGCTAGTGGTAGAGTATTATATAGGAAATTGATATGATGTTATACATGTTTGTTTTGTAAGTTCACAACTTTTATTATTATACACTTATTGTTTATATATGTTCATGAATGATATACTTCAATAATTTTTT
Organism: Dasypus novemcinctus; assembly: GCF_030445035.2. NCBI lineage: Eukaryota > Metazoa > Chordata > Mammalia > Cingulata > Dasypodidae > Dasypus > Dasypus novemcinctus. The sequence continues at coordinate 74,134,904 of NC_080678.1, read as the reverse complement.
CATGAAAAAAAAATGGTGAAGAGATACTCTTCCTCAGCTGTACCCACATGAATAAATGATTATGTTTCATATAAGTGACAGGTAAAAGAATGACTAAGGACATTATACCTTACAAGATTTGTTCAGTCTTGCTAAAAGTAAAACTAATATGATATCTATTCCAGAACCTTTAGTCATCTGTCTCCTGGGGTAGCAAAGCATATGACTAAAAGCATGGATCAACAAATGTTAGAAATAAATTCTTTCTCAGAATGAAAAAATCACTCAACTTGTCTTCATGGAGTTATCCTCCCTGAGTCCCAATTCAATAAATATAATAGGATGTTTCAAGTATGTTCATTTTCTGGCTCCTCAGCTCATTGGTGATGGTACTGTGTATCATAAAGCCAAGTCCTGAGACACTGGGATTTCAAAGAGAGATAGAGTTTCATTGTTTGCACAAGCAATGGAACACAGTGGCCTCATGGCCCAACACTGTCTCCCTGATCTGTCGAAAAGCTAATATTTTATAACATTGGAGGGCTAATGAATACTTGGAGTAGACCTGAACAGGTTTCTTCACTAATAAACATTAAGGGGTTGAACAGAACAGAAGGGGGTGAGGTAGCAAACCAGGGTCAGCGGAAAGGATTTGAGATATAGGCGCACAGAGCAAAGGTAAGTTCAAGGTCTTTCATATGACTATTGCACAGGGGTGGGTGGAGTGGTTACCATCCCAATAGTAAGTATTTACAAGGGTGAGCTCTATCTAGAATTACCTTCCCAATAGTAAGCATACATGGTGAGGTTAATTCTAGAGTAACCTAAACAGGGGTGGGACCAGTCTAGTGCTTTAGTAATTTCAGGTATTAACCTTTTGCTATTTTATAATATAAAGGCATCTATATAATGATTTAGTAATTATAATTATATCTTAATTCTTAACCCTCGGTTACAAGATGAAGGCAGAGATGTCTGAGCAGAGAAAACAGTCCTGTAGCAGGACTGAGCATGAACATAATGCAGGAATGACAAAAGTCAGTAGTTAACGGGGAGGGAAAGGTGAAGTATGGTGGAAGGCAGGAAAGGAAAGTGGAATGCTGGCCAAGAAGGGGCTGTAGGTCCCATTAAGAAATTTGTTTTGATTTTAAGAAGATTCGACAGTCTTCAAAGGTTTAAACTAGAGTAGATTCAACAAGGGAGGAGATTTGCATTTCAAAAAATAACTCCAGTTACATGCGGAAATTAGGTGGAACATTATTGGGAAGAAGAAATCGAAAGTCAAGGAGACTTATTGAAGATATTAGAATGGAAAAGTGGCATGATTAAAGTTGTTGCTTAAATTGATATCTCATTTATCACTACCTACCAAAAATCAAATCTAGGGGTAAGATGACTAATTAAAGTCCCAGGCAAGTCAGGTATCAGTTACTTGACTTTTTACTAAATTTGCACTATCAATTTTCAATGCTTTAATAAATTAGAATGTGTTATCTTTGGAATTTAAATATGCCTGCTGTATTTCAAACTGTACTCATCGTCCTTTTCTTCCACAGATTGTCATCTGTAAAGCCTCTGCAAAAGTTATTCTAAAAATAACCAACAACCTGTATATCATTTGTTATCTCTTTTCAGTGGAGATACTGTTAGCTTGATTTCTAAAAATAAATAAATGGAACCAAGGAAAAAATTAGGGTTAAAGCACTCGTCACAGTGAATAGGAGGGCATGTATAACAATAATATTTGTTCAGTAAATTAAAATAGAAAAAAAACCACTTCTGGCATCTTAATTCATTCTCATCATATTATCGACAAGGCAATAGTTAGCAGCAGAATCTGCAATAATGAAATAGACATTTGTGGCTGTTTTTATTTAGCTGCACAATCTGAAAAACATCTGACTGTAAAAGTGCGAATAGCATTTTTGTGTGTTAAATGGGATAAAAACAAAATCAAATACAAGCTATGGAAGTTAGTTTTAGGCTTGCAGTACTCAACTCTCTCACTGAAAATTTACAGCTGAAAAAACTAGTTTTTTTTTTTTTCTATTTAAGGCAACTGAATTGATACTACTTAGATAAACTGAGGTCAGCCTGAGAACTCAGGCTTCGGGTGAGTGACCGTTGTTCATAACAGGAGTGGGACCCTCCCTGGAGATGGAGTACTGAAAGCCACCTGTTCAGGAAGGTGGAGGAATAATTCCATTGGAGACCAAGAGTTTGACTTCTGAGTTCCTGAAAGTCACCCTTAATCCAGAAAATCTCTTCTAATCTCATGCCTGTCTTTCCTGTTGTCATACACTGAATTTCAATTCTATTATCTGGAAGTATCACAAGAAAATGGTTTCTATTTATAAAGACAATGTTTTCCATAATTAAAGACATGTAAGTTTTTTTCTTTCTTCACCTTTGACACTTCATGGCATTGTAGTTTAACTATACTTCTTCTCCTATCCTCCTTAGAGATGGAAAAACTGAGTCTTAGGATAATTTTGTAATTTTCCCTTAAAATCAGTGCTAAAATAAGATAACAAAATAGAATCTACTAAAAAACATCTCTAAGTGGTGTGGGGAAGTTTAGATTTTTCTGTTAATTCCTTTTCATGCATGTGCCACTCTGACATCTTGCAGGTACTAAAGGCTACTATTTTATAATACACAAAATCAGTTTGCATCTTTGCATATCTGTCCATTATTTTGTATGCTCTTTCGGAGTAAGGACTGTGCTTATTTTCATTTCACCAATAACCAACGCAATTCCTAGCAATTTGAGGTGTAAATAAAATTTAGTTATCAATATCTACTATTTGAGTGGTACTATTTTAAGCCTAAAGGATATAAAGTTGAATAAGATACAGTACCTGTCCTCACAAAATAGAGTTCATGAAAGCATGTAAATTAATGACTAACAAACAGGATTATATTATATGACAGAGATTTTCATTTGGACCATAGGATCCTAGGATAAAATCCAGGTGTAGGGGGAAACAGGGAAGGTATCTCAGAGCAAGGAATAGCTATGTTGAATGAGACCAAGGATATATGCCATATTATGACTCTTTCTGGAAGTACTAGTGTACAGAAGGGAGGTAAGAGATAATTGGTACCGAGGTATTAAAACTAAAAGTGGATTAAGTAAGACTATAAAGGGTGTCAGTTAACACCTGTTATCCCAGAATGCTTTCTGGTTGGCATCTTCTTTCACTCTCAAAGATATCTTTGTTTGTCTGATAGGCTTTGAGAGTAAGAGTGGCACTTAAATGCATTAGTGAGATAGAATATTTAAGACTGGATACTGTGGTGGGTCGAGGTGACTGGGTGGAGATATGGCTCTGGCGGAGATGAATGGAAAGAGTCACTATTTCCTTGCTGAAGCTTCTGAGTTCATACTTGTGTTAATCAACCAAAATAAGAAATAGAAGAACAGTAGAAAAATTATAATCCAGTTTTGGCCATGTTGAGGTGAATGTGGAACTTCTAGTACAAATGACTAGCAGGTCATGGATAAATGGGAAACTCAAATGTGAGATAGATTGGAGAATCATCAATACATAATTGATAACTAAAGACAATGGAAGTAAATGAATCTATCCATGGATTACATCTAGAGTGAGAATAAGGGGCTTGGCCTATGGGAACCCCAATATTTACATGTAAATAGAGTCAGAAACATTTCCAGAATGATAGGAGCAAAAACAGAAGTGAATTGTGTCTCATAAAACTAGAGGAATGCACTTTACCAAACAGGGAGATTCAACTTTTTAGTATTTTTAATCAAAGGAACTAAAAGCTATATTCAATGGTATAGTTTCATGTGAGCAGGAATTAAAATTATAGAGGGATGTGAGTTGACATTACTTGAAGGCCAAGGGTGATAAACCATATTGATTTGCCTGGGACTGAGGGGTTTTCCAAGGTGCAGGGCTTTTGGTGTTAAAATCGGGACAATTCCATGCAAACAATCTGTAAGTCACTGTACAAAGGAGTTGTCTTTGCATGAGAATGGAAGGGAATACATCCCTTCCTCTATCATCCCTGATGTCTCTGTATATACAGAATGGAAAATGAATCTTCTTCACCCACTCAACATGTTTGCAAGGAACCTGGTACCCTTATGGGAGAGCAAGATTTTTTTTAAGGCAAGGAGTAGAGAATATTTAGGAAATACACTGAAGGTATGTAGCTTTGTTTCATTTTACATTGTTTTAATGATGCACTAGTGGTCCAGATGGCACACTGGAATGGGTTAGAAAGGAAGCCTGTACCAAGAGATTAAATTGCAGGGGAGGAAGTATGGAGTCGTGTACAGAGGTGAGAGAGATGAGAGTATAGAAGTGATAGCTACTTGCATTTGGAGGACAATATAGGATGACATATCTCAGAGACATTATCTGATTTGCTGTACTTAAACTTCTCATGTAATGATAACCATGTCAACCCAGATAAAGGGAAAATTTACTAGTCAAGCTTTGATGATATTTTCTATTCACATTTGGTAAAAATACTGTGGCTTTGCTTAGAGTTTCAAGCAGAGCATTTAATAAAAGACTGAAAAGCAAATATTGCTTTCTAACAAACAAGGAAACAGAACAAACAACAAAAAACCAGCAGCCTCTTGACGAATCTGTTTTGGCCTGGGATTTTACCTTGGGACAACTCAGAGTCAGCTGAAAGTATTATACTCAGATCAGAATGTAAGAATTTGTGCTCATGCACTGCATTACTTAGAATTTTTCAGGTTGCTAGAGGGCTATTCAAGCAAACTTGGTTAGGGAATCATTGTAAGGATGCATAGAGGATTAAAGAAGATAAGAAACCCTAACAAGTGATTATAAAGTCATACCACATAGAAACTGAAATGCCATTCAAAAAACCCTAAACCTGAGGCACACTGTGGTGACCCAGCCACTCTCCGTTCCACTTCCAGCCCTTCTCATCACCACCACCACCATCACAGCTCCTATTTAACCATGGGTTCTGCTTACTACCATCTCCCTTATGTCTTTGTTCTTCATCATACCACTGTCTGCTGACTTTCTCCGTATTTCTCACATTCAAACTCTACCCCGCCCCCTACATAACTGGGCTTATATTTATCCAGTGTAAGGAGTTCCTTTATGGCAGAGATTTTGTATCAAACCTCCTCACAACTATGGAAAAATTTTGATGTTTACTTTAGATCCAAGAAGATATGACAAGTAGGCAGAGTTCTAGCCTTCAAATTGTGATGAACTATATGTGTTAAAAGTCCATCTAAAGAATGATTTGGCTTGACTCTTCCCTCTGGAGAGGGGACTTTTTAGTACAAGATTTCTTCAGATACACACAGACATCAGTGGGTGACTGGCATACATGACAATGGATATGAGATTTAAGCCCAGCCAAGTATAGTCAGTCAGACATGGAGATATGAGACAAATGAATAAATGAATATGTCCGCCACACACACACAGACATATACACACACCCAAACACAGTAAGTCATTTTTTATTAATTTAAAATATATTTGCTTGAATTTACCCAAGGATTGGTGGCAAAATTTATGTCATGAAAATTATTTCCTTCATTTGCAAAATATTTCTCTCTAGTAACTCACACATGAAGATGGATTTATAAGATCTGGTGACTGAGAGAAACATGTCAGTAGAGTAAAAATAATTATTCCTATTCAATTTTCAGCAAACCTGGTTCAAAAGCAATAATTCATTAAAATTGGCCATTAATGGAGAGAGTGATTACAACAGGCAAGCTTGAAACTGAAATTCATTTCTAGAGTAACTTCATTTTTTAAGTTTCCAGTTACTTCACATAACTGGTTAGGGCAAACATGACAGAGAGAAAGAATAAGATATTTGGGACCAGAAGAGTCCTTTTAGGATACATCCTTTGACCCTTACTTTTATGTAAGAGGAGATTCATCACCAGAAAGGAAAAATGACATTGTCAAGTATGTCAGATAGGAATGTTTTTAGCTGCAAGTAGCAGAACAACTTTTATACCAGCTTTAACAAATAGGGACTTATTTTAGTGCACATTATGAGTTTAGAGCAAGTTATCTGCTGGGACTGATTCACGGGCTCAGAGTGTCAGAGCTGATGCCTCTTTGCTCTTGTCAATATAATCATCTCCAGCAGGAAGAATTAATATGTTGGGGCCATGCCTGTGTCAAGAGAGCAAAGGTTTCTAGGAACCCTAAAGCAGATACCACTTATAATCCATCAGCCAATGGTATCCACAAGAGGCAAAGGCAGATGGGGAAACAGATTAGGGACAGTTATTGGAATGGCTAACCAGAAGAGTCTGGTATAAAACAAGTGTATAGATTTTTTTCCCCAGCAGAATACAAAATAAAGCTCAATTATTTCTTTTCAATGATGCAATGATCTCAATAGAACTGTTAGCACCACTAGATTCATGTTTTCCTCTAAAGGTCAATGCTGAAAATATTTATGTGGGCAAACAGAGCATTAGGCAGGATGAAGAAGCAAAATTCACATGCCAGTTTTTCTTAAGGAAGTTCAATGAAAATGCCCATGAAGTCGTTCTTTCCTTTAAGGAAATAAGACAACTTACTAAACAGGATTTGGAAAAAAATCAAACATAAATTCTTTATATAGGAAGCCTAGTATTTGGATATAGCATTCCCTTGCTTTCCATAGCAACTTATATAAAGCTATGAAGAGTTGCTAGCAGAGTACTATCAGGATAACCCAATCATTGGCTCTGTTACCTGACAGAAAGAGGACAGTTCTAATTTATTGAGCATCTACTGTGGCTCAGGAACATATATTGTCTTAATGAAGGCTCACGTGTTGATATTATTGTTTACATTTAAAAATTGGTATAATAGACCCTAGAAATGAATTATTCCAATCTTATCAGTGAGGGTAGAATTTTTATAGCTGGCAAAACCAGGTATATCTGCTTCTGAAATAAATGTTTTCCTTCTAGTGTTCTTAGAGGGAAGTATATATAACACTAAGAAACGTACTTTCTAAATGAATTTATAATAAATCATACATTATGCTTTTGTTATTTAATGCATGTCTAGCGTTGGTAACAGAGAAAAAGAAAAGAGTAGAAATACTGAATTAAAGCTATTACTCATTTCCAAATATACAGTATTATAGAGCATCATGTTAGTATGAGATAATCAGTACTAAAAGGCAGATTGAATATTGACCTCTGTAGCTAGAAACACTCCTATCCCTCAAATTTACTTTTCCAAATCTCTATCCATTTCCACCAACTCTTTCCAATCCATTCCCTGCCTGTTCCATTTGCCAACTACCATACTTTCTTCTTTTTACTAAGAAAACATTTCCATCCTAATCTCATAGTAATGCATTAAATATTGGTATCCGTACCCTTCAAATTGTCCTTATAGTCCATTTTCCCTCTTGTAGTCACAGTTCATGAATTTTGCCATTTCTTACATTTCTATCCCCCCTATTAGACCTTCCATTTGCTTGACCAATACATTATCCTTAGTAGAAGTTCTCAGATGTTAAGGTCTTTAGGGCCGTCTTCAGTTTTAAGAAGTGCAAAGTATTATGAATGTCTGCTGTACTATAATAAATAATATCACTTAAAAAATAAATGGCAGTCATAATTTGAAGGAAAGCCTTTAAGTTGTCATTCCATATCTCTTAGCTGATATACTGTATAATTAGAAGTTCGTAAGTGCAATTCTTCAAAGAAAAGCTGGAAACAGAGTTCATCTGTTTGTCAGTGAGTAATGCATAGTGTATCCAGCTTCCCTATGGTTAAAAATTATGAGTCTCTTCTTCCCAAAGCTGTGCAATAGACACTGGATCACAAGTCATTTGTTGAAACAAATGTGATTTCTTCAAGATTCATCCCTTTAAGGAGGCTTGGTCTGTCTGCTGTGGGGCACTTACAAATAGACTTTGCTTTTCCAGGGGGAAATATATTATTTTACCCATGCTATCTGAATTCTCTGAAATGAAATTGACTGAAAACAAGTAGACCAAGGGCAAAAAGATCAAGCAGTTTGTCAGTCAGATGGATATATGGTGTTCATGAAACTTAAGCACAAGTCTGAAATTCCAAGGGATCAATTATTTTAATCATGATAAATTAATACAGGCTTTACCTATTGGAGGAAATATAATGAGGAGCTTGTTTCCTTTTAAATAGTTGTTCCAATCTAAGCTTGGGCCACTGTCTCAGAAAAGCATGTTTTATTGAATATTAGCTAGCATCATCTCTACATATATTATTATGCCAATGTGCTGGCATACTTGTCATATGATGTAAGACTATAAGCTTCCAGGAAATTTTAAAGGAAAAATGTTCTTATTCCCTAACGTATATATACACGTGTGTGGTACATGTGTGTATGTGTTTGTATATATATGCATATTGGTATTATTTGGAGAAACTGTAATAAAAATATTGTTACAAATGATTTAAGTTTGGAATCAATATCACTATATAAAATCATGTATATTAAAATTGGAATACATCTTTTATTCACTATGCCTTTCACTATGCACTATCGGAATTTTCTATACATGGTACTTTCTTCCCCATTTCTTCCACATTGGGTATATTAGCATAGGGGAAGGGGTACCTTTCCCAAATTCATCCTTCTTTGAAGTTAACCAGTATGTAAATTAGTGTGTGGCATCACCAAAATACAGACCACTGTAAGAGACAGATTGAAGCTGAAGTCATGTTAGAATCCTTTTTTATTCAACTTATATGCATAAACTATTCTTCCCCTGACTTTAACTTCCTCCCCCAATTGCACAGAATAGCACACGGAGCACCCTATGGCTCATTTTGGCTCCAAAATACCACCTTAAAATCTACAAATAAATTTAAAGAAGATCTGAAGAAGGGGAAAGATCATCTGTTTTTACATATTAAAAGCCTCCTATTAGGATAATGTTACCAAAGAAATCAAGAAGCTTGAAAAGATTTTACTACTGTCTTGTGGAATAAGACCTTGGAGAAATCAGAAAGAAAATAATTCAAAATATCTCCCTTTTAATTAGAGTTTTTCAACTTTCTCTTAGTGGCATTTACTAAGGTACCTACAAGAGCAGCATAGAAGCTCTCTATTTTATATCTGGAAAAAACTTTAAAGACTATGGGGTCCCACGACTTCATTTTAAAGGTGAGGTAGCTGAAGTAAAATAACTTGCCCATTGGATTTACTTGTACTCCATCCCACCCCCACAATCACACAACAAAAAGCAGGAAAAGTAAAGGAATAATCTCTTTGTAAATTTCTACAGTGTTAAATTTCATTATAACACTATTTCCAGTCAGTATCATTTTACCCAATTTTGCTACTTTTATTTTTTTTATTATTTTTTAAAGTTAATAGATCACACAAAATGTTACATTTAAAAACATAAGAGATTCCCATATACCACATTCCCCAACCCCCGCACCCCATTAATTTTTTAATTGTATTTTTTTGAAGATACATAGATCACAAAAAATGCTACATTCAAAAAAGTTCCCTTATACCCCCAACCCCCCTCTTCTTATCTGTACTTTAAAACTAGCATATTGTATTTTGCCAGGGAGAAAAAAAGAATACTTGATAAAAATGTTCTCTACATTATGTTAATTAAAGGTTAATTAAGCCTTGTAAATTATCCTTCAGTTACCACAACTTATTTCATATGGAAAGAATAGAATCCCTAGTTGATTTCATTCTCATTCTGGTAAAATAAGCTTTATGACCTGACCAATGAGGAACAGTATTCTCAAACTGCTCATTATCAAATAGTCTTATAATGAATTCATCTATTTCTGTACTAATGCATTTTTAACCAGTCTTCATTTAAATTTTTTTAAGAAACAAGTCATTCTTTATAAATTCCTTTAAAGGAAGAGCCCATCTCATCAAGAGCCATTAACTATTCGCTCTTTTAGATTTTGTGTAAATAAGTCTATTTTTATGATTAAAAACTGGGAAAATTAGTTCTTAAATATCTGTAATAAACTATTTTAAAGTAATCAGATCACTTTCATGATATTCAGAGAATGATAATCTTATATATTAGAATTTTTCCTAATAATTTCATATCTTTTGAAAACTGATATCATATATATTTTTAATATTCCTTTTTATTTCCTCCCCCCTCACCCCCCCGCACCCCTCGTGGCTCGCTTGCTGTCTGCTCTCTGCCTCCATTTGCTGTGCGTTCTTCTGTGTGTCTGTATTTATTTTTATTTACTCCCCCTTGCCCCCGTGGCTTGCTTATTGTCTGCTCTCTGTGTCCACTCGCTGCGCAGTCTTCTGTGTTTTTACTTGTCTCCTTTTTTGTTGCACCACCTTGCTGAGTTGGCTCTCCATGGCACTTGCAGGCTGGGCAGCACTCAGTGGCACTTGCGGGCTTGAGGCACTCTGTGGCACCCAGACAGGCCAGCAGCTCTCCCGAGCCTGTCTTCACAAGGAGGCCCCGGGACGCAAACCCAGGGCCTCCCATATGGTAGACAGAAGCCCAACTGATTGAGCCACAGCCACTTCCCCTAATCTCATATTTTGATTTCAGAACAGTTTAATAATGGGAATGTATAATAATCAGCTTCCTTCTACTCTATGCGAAAATACACTTGGCATAATTCTCCTCATTAATATTCCTTTTCAAACACTTTAACTTATTCTCTGCTTTTTCAAATTGAGTGTGTTTGTTTTTTAAGACTTAGCTAAGTTGATTTTTTTTAAAAAAGCTTCTTTTTGATTATAATACAAACGTGAACATTATGCTTATTCTAAAACATAATGTGGAAGATGGAGTTATGTACCCCAGAAAAAAATCATGCTCTTAATTTGCATTTCTCTGGGTGTAAAATCATTGTAAATAGAACTTCTTTAAGATGCTATTTTCAGTTAAGGTGTGACTCTATGGCTCTACTGAATGTGGGTCTGTATTAACTCAGGTTACTAGAGGCCTTATTATTTTTTTTTATTTTTAAAGAAGATTTAGATTACATAAATTTACTTAAAAATATATAAGGAATTCCCATATACCCACTCCTTCCCCCTTCTGCACTTTCCCACATTAACAATATCCTTCATTAGCATAGTACATTTGTTACAATTGATGAACCCATACTGAAGCATTGCTACTAACCATGGACTACAGTTTACATTATAATTTACACTTTGTCCCTCACAATTTTGTAAGTTATGACAAAATATTACAATGCCCTGTATCCATTAACCAATTATATGCAGGACAACTCCAATGTCCTGAAAATGTCCCCATATTACACGTATTCTTCCCTCTCCCATCCCTCAGAACCTCTGGTGGCTACTACCTTTATATCAATGATAAGAGTTCTTCCATTCTTGGAATAATAAGTCATGTATAGTAGAATAATAATATCTACTTTAGTCCATTGTTCATTCCCCAGTCTTGAGGTTCTTGAGATGGTGATGCCCACTCTGGTTCTAATAGAGAAGGAGCTTATATTCTATGGGGCAGTTGGATGGAACTATCTTGCTTGCAGTTGCAGACACTCTCTGTTCCTTGGGATAGGCATTGTCCATCACCATCTCCTTGTTAGTTTTCCTGGGTGAGTCCAATGAACTGAAGGGTAGGTGTTGCAACTCTGCTGAAATTCAGAGCTCAACTGGCACATGGACAGACCAAAGATTTAAGTCTCTGGGACATATATTTATCAAGTATATTGGTAATTATAGTTTCAAATAAAAGGGGCAGAGGAGCCATATGTAAAGAACCTATAAATTCAGCACCCACTAAAACGGTGCTGAATTCTTAGGCTGCAGCCCTACTTACAGTTTCTGGATGCGTCTAGAGCCCACAGGAGCCCCATTATTTGAGGCACTGTTTACTGAGGCAGTCAATGAGATCCTGCTGAGACTTGTGTAAGGGTAACATCTGGAGTGACCTTCAGACTCACTTTAAAATCTCTTATCTATAAAAACTCACTTGTATTAATCAACTCTTACTAGAGGCCTTATAAAGAGGAACAAGAAGGAGGTAGGAAGTCAGCTGAAACCCAGAAGAGAAAGGAGAATACATTGCCATGTGACAGGAATCAGAGATGCAAGCTGCTTCCAGATGTTTAAAAAGAAGTAAAATTTTACTTAGTAGAAAATATTAGTGTTCTGAGTTTTATATTGACTGCAATAATTAATTTTTCAATGCTCTATATGTTAACAATTTCTCCTAAAGGAACAATGTCTTTTTTGCAGAATTTAATTACCAACATATATGAATGAGGTCTAAAATGCAATGTGATCCTGTCATAAATTGCTCATTAAAATAAAAATTGATGTGACACTTTTGCAGGGCAATTTTGCAAAATTTCAAAGAGTGGTCAATTGTTTTGAGAATATAAATACCTTTATAAGAATATATTCTAAGAATATAAACTGTAAAAGGGATAAAATCTATATGTACAAACAAGTTTTGCATAAAGTTATTTATCATTGTGATATTTACAATCAATCTCTAGATATTCCAATAAAATGAACTGATAAGTGAAGTATGCTTCATCAATACTGTGAACTATTATTACTAAAATTCTATTTATGAAGTTTTTTAATAATGTAGAGAATTATTTATACAGCAATAAGTGTAGGGAAAAAACATATAAATTCTTAATACAAATAATTTCAGGTACATGACAATCATATATAGAGAAATTAAACTAGAATAAAAATTCCCACAATAGTAACAGTAGTTAATTTTATATTTAAAAATATTAGTATTAAACAATAGTTTAAAAACACTCTATTACCAAAATAAAGCATAATCAAACACTTTGGAATGAGATCTACAGATCATAGCTATTTTGTGAGAAGAAGGAACTGATGTCAGAACAATCTGGAATCCATCTGTCTCCAACACATATTAATTATGAGAACTTGGGCAATGCATTTTCTACCTCCAAACTGCCATTTACCTTCTTAAGCATTTGGATATGTGCTCATTAACCACTTTTTGAAAAGACTATCTTTTCTCTGTTAAATTGACTATGTATCTCCATCAGAAATCAGTTAACTGTATTTGTGCAAGTCTCCTCTTGACTTGCCATATTGCTCCATTAATTTATGTGAACTACTGTTACTGTACAGTTAATGTGAAACTTATGTACATGGAGGGTTTTTATCTGTGTTCCCTCTGCACACTTTGCTTTCAATAGTCCCTTAGTGTTTCTCTCCACACTCTTGCTCCTCCCTGCTTGCTACTTGATCCTAGTTGCCAATGGGGTCAAGTGGGTTCTAACCAATCCAGCCTATCTTTGGTAGGCTCTGTAATCCCAGGTCTTGAGTTTAGGGCATTCTCTGAATTTCTGCTACCCCCCTTATTTGACAATCAAGTATTTCATTATATATGAGGTGGATCTTGGGCAGGAAAGAGTTACTTCTGCTTCCCAAAATGGTAGGTGGATTAGTCAGCCAATGAGGTGCTGAGGCAAAGTACCAGAATTCTGTTCGCTTTTATAAAGGGTATTTATTTGGGGTAGAAGCTTACAGTAACCAGGCCCTAAAGAGTCCAATGCAAGGTACCATAACTCATTTGTCATGTGTTGAAGCAAGATGGCAGGCAATGTCTGCGAGAGTTTAGCCTTCTTCCTTCTTTTTAAGGCTCCATGGTCCAAGTTTCTTCCAATCTCAGCTGTAGGCTGGCATAAGGCTTGTCTCTCTCTCCAGGGCTTATTTCTTTCCAGGCTCAGCTGCGCTGCTCTCTTTACAATGTCGACTGTAGACCATCAGGCTCATGTCTCTTCCCAGGGCCTCTGCCATGTCTAATGGAACCTTTACTTTTTCCTCGCATAACTACTTCTTTGTTCATCTACTTCTGTGTGTGAGTCTGTTTTATGTCCACCAATGGGGTGGGGACTCAACCCTGCACACCCTAATGATGTGGTCAATTAAAAGCCCTAATCTCGATTTATAAAGTCAAAGTGAAACCTCTAAATCTAATATAATCTAATACTCCCAGAGGAACAGACCAGTTTACAAACAAAATCCAATATCTATTTTTGGAATTCATAAACAATACCAAATTGCCACAGTAGCATACTACTATTTTGAATTGGTCAGAATCCTGGGCCCAGGAGGTTTTCCTTCCCCTTTCCCAGGGATGGAAGGTTTTAAGTTCTACTTCACCCACTAAAGCAGTGCAGAGGAGAGGAACCTGTCGCCCTGGTCCTCTCCTGAGCCAGATGGGTATTGCTTTTCCTTTCCACTGAAGTATATTCCTCCAAATTCTTCCTAGAGTAATTAACAATAGTCACTTTGAAATGTGTAGAAACCTTACATCTAAGGTTTCTCATATATGACATGTTTGAGTTTTATTCCCCAGGGAAGAAAATGCTCTCACCCCCCACTCCACCTGCTCCATAAAACTCCTTACCTCATGGAATGATTTAATAAATAGTCAATCAATTAGACAGAACTCTAGCATGACAGATTAAATGGTCTGTATTTATATCCCATTTTCTTTGATTTTTAAAAAATAATAATTCAGTGATAGGTTACCTGATATTTTTATTTTCCCTGCTATTTAGGTACTAGGTAGCATGGATTAATTAAAATCTTATTAATTGAATGGAAGACAAACTGAGCAGAAAATTGAGTTATTTTAGAGATTATAATCTTATAATTGCACAGCATAAATGATGACTTAAAAAAAATTACTTCACATTTCTTATTTAATCCTAACTGCAAATGAGGTCAACAATGAGTTTTCCTAGACATAAGTGAATTTTATTCCAATAAATTGTTTTAAAATCTTCACTAATTCATAAAATCATTCACACCTAAGTGTAAAAAGCACATATTTCTATGCCTGTTAAAAGTTGTCAAAAATTATTTTATTTGTTTACTGTCATTTCACTGACAGTTAAGAGCACCTATATTTCATAAGCACTGTTCTAAGCATAGCAGAGAAGACCATAAATAAGACTGAAATGTTAGCCCGTGTGATTATTACATGACCCCAGAAAATTAAGTAGATACAGATATTGTGATACATAAATTGAGTTTTCCAGATTCCAAGGTAAAAATTTTAAAAGTTACATCTTTGAGATACCATTAGAGTGTTCTTCCCATTCTTAAATACAACTAAGTCTTAGCATACTCTCTCCCTTTTAAGTTTAAGCGTATCAAATTTACTCACCCAAATTCACCCCAAAATTACACTCCAACTCTATCTCACACATTTATTTTCCTGTTCTCATTGACTTACACATAGTGTCACACAACTTCAGTGTCTTATGCTCCCATGAAAGATAAATTTCAAGAAATGCAAGATAGGCTTAATATATGTTATCATCAACTACTCCCCCACAGACCTTATTGAGAAGAGGAGACCATCAATAATAACTATGGACTTGAGAAAGAATATGAATGTGTAAAAGAAACGTCCTTCCCAAATTGGTGTTGAGGAAGATGCAGTGCTTAAGCAGGCAGTATCCTAGTATGTCAGGAAATAAGCCTATTATATTATTCAAAGGGTATGTGTTTGATGTGGGCTATGGGTGGAAGGCTCTTTGTCTCTTCAGAGATAACTAAGTTGTTTGACTTGTGAGTGTGGAACGGTGGGGGGCTGCAGTCCTGCCCTTGGGGACTAGCAGCAGCTCCAGTCCCAGGAAATGTTTAACAATGCGGGGGCTATAAACTTTAAGTATTTAGGAGAAATGCAAAAACCAAATATGCTAAAGGCTTATCTAGAATGTCTGGAGTCCATGCTAAAAGCTTACCTAAGATGTGGAAGATATATGCTAATTGAAGCCTATTGAGAACTGAAACAAAGGGACCATTTGGCCTTTCCTCTCTGTATAAAAGACGTTTGAAAATCTTGTTCGGGGCTCGAGATTCAAACTGAAAGCTCCCGAGTCTGGCCGGCCGTCAATAAACCATTTTTCCTTCTCAAAATCATTGCTGAGTCCTGGCCTCTCTATACTCAAATAATTAAACTTCTCTTAAATTCCACAACATGTTGAATTCTACTTTCATTTAGGATAAAGAAAACCTCAAGAGAATGTTATGCCTACCCTACAACAAGTAAAACTTGGAAAATTTACAAAATCATGAATTTCCCTGAGGCCATTATAGAGACAAGGTTTCAAGTCAACCTTGAACTCACACTGAAAGGGTGATGAACCTCTCCAAGGACAGATGGGGAAAACACACACAAAGTGTCACATTTGGCAGAAGATAGAAAAGATGGCTGCCATATAAACAGGTAGGAAGAAATCAGCTAAAATTGTTAACAAATTAATAAAACTTGAGTGTAGGCTAGAAAGTCAGTTTAGAAGAGAAAGTGAAATGCTGATACGAGGGAAGTCTACAGCTTTTTGCAAGCTCTTCTCCAAGGACATCCACTGGGTGCTTAGGGAAAGACAGGAAACTAGAGAGTGGTCTTGGTGACACAGGATGCAAGAGGTAATTGATTGCTGCCAGAGCAAAACACTTCCCACATCCAGAGACCCTTCTTTTATGAAATTAATCCCTTCCATTTCTGAAGGGCTCTGGCCTTCAGAACACAGGAAATTTGCTACTGCTTCTGGGGAAGAGGTAGAAGCAAACTCATCCACCTCTACGTCAGAGGCAAGAAAACCATTATGTCCATTGATGTGGGCTATGGGTGGAGAGCTCTTTGTCTCTTCAGAGATAACTAAGTTGTTTGACTTGTGGGTGTGGAACGGTGGGGGGCTGCAGTCCTGCCCTTGGGGACTGGCAGCGGCTCCAGTCCCAGGAAATGTTTAACAATGCGGGGGCTATAAACTTTAAGTATTTAGGGGAAATGCAAAAACCAAATGTGCTAAAGGCTTATCTAGAATGTCTGGAGTCCATGCTAAAAGCTTACCTAAGATGTGGAAGATATATGCTAATTGAAGCCTATTGAGAACTGAAACAAAGGGACCATTTGGCCTTTCCTCTCTGTATAAAAGACGTTTGGAAATCTTGTTCAGGGCTCGGGATTCAAACTGAAAGCTCCCGAGTCCGGCCGGCCGTCAATAAACCATTTTTTCCTTCTCAAAATCATTGCTGAGTCCTGGCCTCTCTATACTCAAATAATTGAACTTCTCTTAAATTCCACAACATTTTTGGCAACTCTGGTGGGACAATAAATGAAGGCCAGAGACGGTAGCATTTTGCTGCCCCTTCCAAATCCCCAAGGAAGCCGGGAGGACTCGGGTGAACCCCAAATCTGGGTGCCCCTGGATTAAATTTAATCCAGAAAAGATGTGGGCTCCACCAGAATCTTCCCGACAAAATCGAGGGGCAATGGAAGGTCTGAAGAGAAAGATTCTGGGAACGAAAAAGAACTCCGAACATGGAAGAAGGTAAGACTCCCCGGGTGAGCACAGTCTGGAAGGCCCTAGCTTTAATTGCTAGGAAGGGGAGGCTGATCACCTCCCGAGAGAACCCTAGTAGCCCCAGAAGGCTGGGGGGAAGCCGTTCTCTCTAGGCTTGGGAAAAGGAGGAAAACCGGGGAAAAGCCCTGGTGTTTTGGGTTTGTCTAACTGCATGTTAGAATCTGGTACAGGTCTTATATCCACTAAAGGAGTGGAGTCTCAATTTTAATAGGAAGGGCTATTTATAGGTTCAAGTCCTAATGTCCTGGAAATTGGTCTAGATTAAGGAAAACAAAACTTGGTTACAGGAAAATGGATCGGCTTTTCTGGTGGAGCTTGGTCTGGGTGTAAAGTTTAAACAGTGGAAAAGTCTAGCTGAAATCTTTTGTTATGGTGCTAATTTGTGAATGAATTCGCTTTATACCAAATGTTAAGTGTTCTGAGGTTTGTGATGGCTGTGGGGGCAGCCATGGTGAAAATAAATATATAAACTTGTGGGTCAGATTAGTGACCTTTGTGCTTCTGTCTGTGTCAGCTCAAGGCTAGTGTTGGAGTTGTGTCCTTATGTAGAGTGGAATTACAGCTGAGCTGGAGCCCTCCCTTGCCATTGGCAAGGGGGTGAAATGATTCTGGGGCAAAAGCTGAGGAGTCTGGATGTTTGCGGAGTCTAGATGTTTGTGCATGCTCTGCTGTCTTGTCTCTGGTCTGGCCCTTTGCCGGGGCTTGGAGGCCATCTGTGTCCGCGCCAAGCACTCAAGTCTGTTGGGAATGTCCCAGTCAGGGCGGCTGGGTTCCTGGGAGAGTTGCCAAATTTGAGTAGGTTCTGTCTGCCCATTTTGGCTGAAAGCTGGAAAGGGGGGAGCGGCTTGCCCCTTTCCAGTGAGTCCACCCTTCTATTCATAAGCCGCATTCCTGTTTGTTGTGCACCCGACTGCCTGGAAGGGGGGGAAGTGAAGGAGGTGAAAAGCAGAATCAGAATAAATGCAGTAAAGTTCCCTCCTTAGGGTGTCAAAGCCAAAATACGTTTGCATTCTGCTCAGGTTCTTAGAAGGTATTGTAGTAACCTTAAGTAAGAGAATGTGTTCTGTGAAGGTAAAATTTGTCTTAAGGGTATAAATAATTATAAAATTTTACAAAGCATTGTTTAAGGTATTTAAGTGGCTAATTGCAGAAAGTCATTATTTAACAAAACTGAATTGATAATAATAATAATAAAAGGCAATTTTATAACAAACTTATTCGGCAGCCAATCTCCCCTGCCAACTTGCTTCCAAAAAAAACTGTTTCTGGTATTACATGCTACTAAGTATTTAAAGTGAAGAAAGGTTCATTATTTTAACAAACTTGTTTAGTATTAATGGCAATTATATGTTGTAAGAAGTTTGCCTGGTAACTTAGTATGTGGGATATATGGAGTGGGTTTTTATTGTTAAGGAAACAGAAGATGATTTTGTCCTAAGATAAAATGATTGATTATTGGAAAGAGTAGAGTGTGGGACAGAACCTGAATGAATACTGAAAGTGTAGAAGGTTTGTGGAAGGGAAATTTTTATGATTAAAATTGAATAAGATCAATATACAAAGAAAATCTTTTATCAATAGCTTCTTGTGCTTTAACTTCATCATTTCCTCAGTGTTTAAAGAAGAGTCTTACCTCTTAAAAGAACATTTATGTTCTAGAAATCAAATCCTGAAAAGTAGCCTTTTATTTCAAACTAACTGCAAGAGATTTATTCTTTTACTTTAAAGGAAAAATTAAGGTAATAAGTTCATTTAATATGTTATAAGTCGAATGAAAGGTATTTAAAGGTGTTATAAAATTAATAGGTTTTAAAAAAATTAATAAAAATTGTAACTAAGAGTTAAAATCATTTATAAATGCATTTATATTATAAAACAGTGGAAAGACAATAACTGAGATTATAGCTGGGAGAATTTAGCCTGAAACTATTATTTAAGTGTAAATTCTACACTAACCTTTCCTTTGTTTATGGTTACTTCAAGCCTAACGTCACCCTTTGCCTTTGCCTATGGTTATTTCATAATTGAGAAGAGCTGGGACATCACTGTCTCCTCTCCTGGTATTAGTAACCCTTTCTCTCATGAATTCAAGTGTAAACTAAATAAATTGCTGCCTGATAGAATAAGGTTAAATGGCCACTGGAGTTTTATTATCTCCAAAATCAAAAAGGGGGGTGGAGGGGGAGAAGTCTCCTGCCTTGACGGTCAGTGTTCCTAAGAGTGGCAATTCATGAGAGAAAGCAGTCTGTCTCCCTGAGGCTTCAAATAGCCTCAGTAAATATATATAAAATTAATCTTGTTGCTTATCCAAAATTCTGTTAATTTCAAAGTAAAATATAAAGTTCTAAAACAAAATGGTGCTAAGGCATTGAGAACATTTTGGTTATTACAATCCATTAAGTAAGAAAGAAAATTCTTGTGGTAAACTGCATGGTCATAGTGCAAATTAAGAAGAGTTTCAAAAGTCTTTGAAAAGTTTAAAGTAACTAAAGTCATGTTGTTGTGTCAAACTATTCATGTCTGCCTATTTGCTCAAATTGTTGAGGTTAAATATGCAGTTATATAAGTAATATGTATTTCTGGACCCCTAATTAATTAAGCTAAACAGTATATAAAATAATGCAAATTATAAGTAATATCAATGAGTTGTGTTTGTGTCTAACTCTTTGTGTCTGCCCATTAAAAAAAAAAAAAAAGCTCAATGTATGTCTTCATACATCAGGATAATATCAAATTAACAAATAAAAATTCTTAAAAGAGGTCTATTCAAATTGTTAAAAATTAAATATGCAGTTATATTTATAAATATTCTTAAAGCCCAAATTGAACTAAGCAGGATGAAAAAGTCATAGAAATCTGATTATGGAAACAATTGGGAAAGGGCCTCCTCTTTGCAAGAGCTTTTAAGGCAAGACTAGGTGTGGCAGATTAAACCTATCTACTAGGCTAGGGAATTAAGAATCAGTTTGCCTGGTAATTTCCCAGTTTAAACCTTTGTCAGCCATAAATTGCAAAAAAAAAAAAAAAAAACACCACACAAAGATTAGGTTAATTTTCACATAAGAAAAATGTTGATGTAACCTGGTGGCCTGCTGCCTCAGTCTCCCACTCCCGGGTTGGACAGCAGTGGAGGAGACCAGTTTAGGCCAGTCCTATGGGCAGTGGAAGGATGCCCAAGAAGGAGCTAACTAAGTCGGTGCCATTTCAGCACTAAATTCTATTCCTTATTTGAAAAAGGGGGGAGCAGGTAAAAACTAAAATGGTTGGAATGTGATAGAGGAAGCAGTTAAATCAAACTTTTGCGTGGGAAAGTTAAATCTCAGATAAGCTGTAACTTCTGAAGTATCCAATCTATGGAAAAACAGGAAGAGCTTGCATGCTAGGCTTGGGGGTATAAATTGTGTCATTTTTCTTTGTTCGTGGCACCAGCCATATCTGGCTCTGCACCCCTTCTTGCAAGATTGAGAATAAATTATTTTCTTCTCCACAATCTGGTGAGCCTTAATTCTTCCAGAAGATTTCTTTCCAACGAAATAAAGGTAATTAGTGGCTCTATTGACAAATTTTCAGTAAGTAAAGGAAAGTCCATAAAAACTATGGAGATCTTTCCTGGGTTATGATTTTTAAAAAATTAAGTAATTGTGTAATGTGTTTTAAAACCTGGTAGTCAGTATGCTTTTAATTTAATAATATTCATAACTTAAAGAAAAGAAGTTTTTAGCTTCCTGTAAGGGAAAAAGAGAACATTCCTTGCATAAACTATTATGGTTTCAATTTTATTTAACTTGAGTGTAATCTCCCATAGTTAATTTATAAACTAAATTAACATTATATATACAAAATCTTTACAGTAATGAAAATTGTAAGTTCACATTGGTGAAATTAGGCTAAAGGAAAAAGATTGTAGATATGCTCTCTTAAATAAAGAGTAAATTTCTTTCATTGGTAATTGTAATTTAGTAAGTTTATTTACACATGAGGTGGCTAGTCAATGTGGTTATAGTCAATTATAAAGAGTTTGTAAAACATCTTCCAAACTGAAAATGTTTAAATAGTTCTAGTTGTAGAAGTCATTGTTAACTAAAGAAACTTAGATTGGTATTGGTAGCAGAAATAACTTCATGATAATAAACCTGTCTGAAGGCCACTGCAAAATACACATTTAAGTAAATGGTAATAAAAAAGTTGTCTTGATTCTATTGGAAATATTCTGTTTTCATTCTAACAATGAAAAATAATATTTTCCTCTATTACTAAAGTAAAGTACCTACTGTTATCTTCATAGTAAAATTGTGTAAGTAAATAGTCATTTGATATATGTATTGCGTTAAGTTGTTTAAAATATATATATAAAACAAGGAATAAACTTTAACATTGTCAAACTCTTGTGCATTCGAACCAGGCCTTGTATACATTACAGGTGGCCTCTCCATGTGAGTTATTGGCTAGGCTGGTCACTGACCCCTCAATTAAAAATATGTGCTATATCAGTCTCTGGTTCTGCTCCTGAAGTTGATGGAAACTATATTGCAGTTTCAAGCTCCTGCAGCCAATAATGACTCGGTACAGCCAAGTGTACAATGGATATCGCCTCCAGACTGGCACTGTTCCATGGTGCCAGAGAGCACTATGCACCAGGCTAGTAGAATACTGGAAAATCTCTGGAATACTGGAAGGATGCTGCAACTTGCTCACTGCATTGAAGAACATGCTAAGTGGAGCCATGATACCAGGAGACTGTAAGTAAAACTTAAACACAATTGGCATTATGGCCTGCTCTCATGGAGAGATAACATGTAAAGTATTACAAACCTGAAACTCAAAACTAATAATGGCAACTCTGAATCCTTATGCATTAAGTAATACATTAGTTAATATTAAGTGCTGTACTTTTATCCTGTACTAAATATATGCCTAATAATTGTAATGTTATCTTTTCTATTTTGGATCAAGTGCAGAAGTATATTAGACATGTTAAATTCCTGGAAAAATCATTTTCTAAACAGTTAATAACATGTCTATAGAATAAGGTGGCAGTCTCAGCCAGTCTCAGTTAGCAAAAGTGAGGCTTGCTTGCTGATGGTGAGTCACCTATTGAACAAGTCAAAATTGCTAGAAATTGTACAATGAAAACCAAGGTGTAAAAATCTTTATTCTGTAGTTCTGATCACTCCCACAGGTGAAAACTAAGAGTATTTCCAAATTAGTGTTCTAATCCTGAGTGAAGCCAGTTGCCCAAGGAGTACCAGTTCACCAGGAGCATCTGACAGAGCGAATGAGTGTCAATCATTGAACAGCTTGGAATGTGTCTTCAGACAAAGCTAAGTGTCTGTTGCAATTTCTCTCTAAAGATGGATAACTTAAAAAAGAATATATATGCTGTTCCCACCAGCTTTTAAGGAATCCATCTTTATAGGCACCTAACCTTGTCTACCTCTGTAATCCAATGTGTCCTCTTTTAAAAACAGGTATTCCAAAATTTTAATTAAGTTTGTTTCTTTCAGAGTGAACATCTTATTAACAATATGAAAACTTCATCCAACTTCGTACAGAATGCCAGATCCATCTTCCTCCAGTTAGAATAAATTAAAGAGTTTTACACCTTATTAGGCAATGACTACAGCCCATGGCCAGCAGGAAGCAGTTACAGAAAAGAGATCATCTCCCTTCAGCACCCCTTTTAAATTAAAGGTGTAAACTCTTTAAGAGTAAAATAAAAGTAATAGATGGATCTGGAACCTGACTGGAAATCCACGTGAGTGCCAGTGGCAGCAGAATAACTGCGGGAGGCCCCTGCCCAAGATTCTGCTGTCCAGAATGAAAAGTTCTAAACTTCTAAAAACTGTCCTGGATGCTGTACTAAAGACTGATAAATAATCAGTCAAGACAACAAACAGCCATCCACCTCATAGCTCCAACAATAATTATGCCAAAGCTTAGCAAGTAAACTTTGACAAAAGGGGGGGAATGATGTGGGCTATGGGTGGAGAGCTCTTTGTCTCTTCAGAGATAACTAAGTTGTTTGACTTGTGGGTGTGGAACGGTGGGGGGCTGCAGTCCTGCCCTTGGGGACTGGCAGCGGCTCCAGTCCCAGGAAATGTTTAACAATGCGGGGGCTATAAACTTTAAGTATTTAGGGGAAATGCAAAAACCAAATGTGCTAAAGGCTTATCTAGAATGTCTGGAGTCCATGCTAAAAGCTTACCTAAGATGTGGAAGATATATGCTAATTGAAGCCTATTGAGAACTGAAACAAAGGGACCATTTGGCCTTTCCTCTCTGTATAAAAGACGTTTGGAAATCTTGTTCAGGGCTCGGGATTCAAACTGAAAGCTCCCGAGTCCGGCCGGCCGTCAATAAACCATTTTTTCCTTCTCAAAATCATTGCTGAGTCCTGGCCTCTCTATACTCAAATAATTGAACTTCTCTTAAATTCCACAACACATGAGGTCTGCTATGTTTGGGGGAGGGGTGGAAAACTCTCCCACCCAAGACCCACCACATACACAATGCAAATTTTGGTTGCCATGAGGAGAATGAGCAGGAAGGCTGAGGATGCCTCATGCCAAGGCCCAGCACAAAGAGTTTGCCTTAAAATACATAATTTTGCCTGGGTTCTCTCCACTTAGATCTGTGATTTTTGTTCACTTATTTTGCCTTTCCATATTTGTAGAAAATTCCTGACAATTATTTTTTCAAATATTTGTTTTGCCCATTTTCTTTTCTCATTCTAGAACTCCAATTACACATATTCTAGACTGATATTGCCTCATAGCTCCTGGATTATTTGTTCTCTTTACTTCTTTGTTCTCTCCATATTTCAATACAGATAATTTATTGACCAATCTTCAAGTGAACTCTGCTGTATCTGTTGATGATTTGTCATTCTTTATCTCTGACTGTATTCTTCCTAGAATTTTTATTTTATTCTCCCTAGTTGTCTCTCTGTTTAAATTCCTCATCTGTTCATGCAATAGCCCCAATTTGTCCAAAAGCCACTTAACATATTAATGATCACTATTTTGAGGTTCTCATCTGGTAGTTTTAACATTGGTGCTATTACTAAGTCTGATTTCTTTCATTGCTTTTCTCTTGATTTTTAAAAAATTTTCTTGCTTGTTGGGTTTTTCATATATTTTTTAATTGAATACCAGTTATCATGTGTAGAAGAGTAGAATGAAATTGGAGTAGATAATGTTTACACCTAGAAATGGATATGCATCATCCATCAGGCCATTAATATGGATGAGTTGATTCAATCTAGTCAATCTGGGTTTTGTTTTTTTTTGCAAGAGTTAGTTATTTTTCATGCACCAAAAGAATTAAATCGGTGGGTTCCTCTAGCATAGATTGATGCCCCTGTTACCACAGGAAACTCAGGTTACTTTGAACTGTATCTGAGACTGGGATTCTTGAATAGGTGCTGTATTGAGTGGTGCTCTCAGAAGAAGGGAGTGAGTAAAACAGACTGGGGCAAAAAGTAATCAAAGATATGGTTTCAAGAGAAATCTAGCATAAGTACGATCCTTTGAGGGGTGGGTGGAGGGGGGGTGGGGGTTGAGTGTAAATTGTACTACAGAGATGATCTTCCCAGAGACAAAGTAGTCAAGCTCTTATACCTTACATGAGTCAGTCATTGGATAGAGACCATTTGAGTGGGCTGGGAGCACAACTTCTCAGGCATCTCCTATCAGAACAGCTTTTATCTGCTATGGTCAAGCCTCTGTGGAAGGGCAGAATTGCAGCAACAGAATGGGTGTATCAGCCAGATAACAAGGCTCTAGGCAGGTCACCCAGAGCATCTACTATAGCCTGTAAACAAATTTTATATTAAGTCACTTCAATAAATCACAGATACCAGTTGGTAGCCAGGGAATTACCCTGTTCAGTCAAGGAAGTAGAAGTAAAAATGAGAAGGGGTTATTTTCACTAAGTAGCTAACAGCAGCATGTATAAAGTGTTATCGCTACAACTCAAATAATAATTACTTTATTCCAGACTAGCTTGGAAATGAATATTCAAAACTTACTGGTTATATTTTTTTGCCATAAGTTCCATATATACATGCTTATGGGGAATAAACTAAATTGAGTAAAGTCATTGGATAATCACAAGAACACCAGAGAGTAGTCAGGATACCTGGGTTCTATTCTAGTAATGAATACCAATATGGTTTGTGTCTTTGGGCAAGTCACTTCTGTTAGCCATGATTTCTATATCTCTACAGAGAACATAAAGAGGACAACATATAATTCTAAGAGTCAACTTGGCTCTGGGAAATTTCATGCAAGTTTAAAATATGTAGCAGGTACCTTTCTTTATTACTAACAAGAAAATGATATTTTAAAATGTAGACAATTCCCCATGCAAATTAACAGTAATTTGAAACACCATAATGAGAAATTCCAAAATGTGCTTAAGTGGATTAATCTACATCTGCATTTATTTTAGCCCTCACTACAGGAGAAAATATACATATATGATCTTGGGAGGCATAAAATAAGTAAAATGGCCCTGACAAAAGAAAGAAGATGAGCAAAAATTGCAAGGTAGGGAATATGGAGTACAGGAAAGGAGTGATTAAGGAGACCAGATCAGATTAGGCATGATCGCTTATAAATGATTTTCTTTTGAGTATTCTAATGTTTTATTTTTAACTGACAAATCCAAGAGAAGCACACAATTGAGAGGTTTATTAAAAACAGTTATGTGTTTCAGAACATGAAGGATGTTTGGTTTCTCATTTAGTTCTCTAATTTTATAAATGAGTACTCTTGGGTGCAAAGTGTTGGGAGTGGAAAGGGCAGATAACTTGATCAGAATTAGAAGGGCTCTTTGGACTCTGCTAAAGTCACAGGTATTCATTATCCATTTTTTTTCCAGAAAATTTTATAAGATTATATACTTAATCATCTGGATTTCCTTAGCAATAAAGAGGGCCACTCTGGATAACCTGCAGAAATTTGTCTTAATTTCTGTTTTTATATTTCCCCAAATTCATGAGTAAGATCTGTAAAAATGTAGATTCTTATTTTCTACTGGTGATGTACACAGGGAAGCCTAAGTAAATCATTTGTGTAATATGGAAATTAAAGGCATAATTCAATAGCAAAGCTTCTTTGATCAGAGGCAGATAATGTAGGTTTTAAAAATTAGCAATGCACAAGATTAGATCCGTCTATAAGAGAAAGTTGGGAGCAAACAACATATTGGGCGGCATGCTCCTTTCATCTTTTCTTAAAATCTCTTTGCCATCAGGTATATGGTTACAAAAGGGCAGGTACAAGGGATTTTTAAACAAAATAGTACAATGGGTGAACAGTTCCTGATTTCTAAGTCTTCCTTTTCCCTAAATGCTTCGTGATATCTTTCAAAACATCAATAAAATATTCAAAACAAGGGTTTGTGTGTATGTGTGTTTTATGTTATCCTATTACTCCAATGGCTTGAAGGCATAGGTAGCATTCTGGGAGGAAAAAAGCACAAGCAGAATGAGATCTCCTTGGGTTGAGTGTATGTAATCAAGGGATATAATACTCAGTTCTAAAGTAATCTACTTTAAAATTTTCTTTTACTTTTCTGTTTCTGCTATGGCCAACAATCCAACACACCAATAGGCATAGCAAAAAAATTATGCCAAACCTTCATTCTACATTAGAGAAAAAACTCTTTTTAATCGTAAGGATTTTTTAAATCATGAGCCAATATTTTAACTTTGTATTTAATGAAACAATGCCTGAATCTTCCTAAAGTAGGGACGATACAGAAATTTTATTTTCAAATGACATGTTTTATAATAAGAAGTGTGAATTGGGCTAAGAATAGATTTGGATTCTAGAGATCAAACGAATGATCATTACGCATTATGAAAGTTTATAGTTATTGACATACTGTTTTTTTTTTAATATTTATTTATTATTTTTTTAAATTACATTAAAAAAAATATATGAGGTCCCATTCAACCCCACCGCCCCCGCCCCCCACTCCCCCCACAGCAACACTCTCTCCCATCATCGTGATACATCCATTGCACCTGGTAAGTTCATCTCTGAACATCACTGCACCCCATAGTCAATGGTTCACATCATAGCCCAGACTCTCTCACGTTCCATCCAGTGGGCCCTGGGGGGATCTACAGTGTCCCGTAATTGTCCGTGAAGCACTATCCAGGACAACTCCACGTCCCGAAAACGCCTCCACATCTCATCTCTTCCTCCCGTTCCCCACACCCAGCAGCCCCCATGGCTACCGTTCCCACACCCATTCCACATTTTCTCTGTGGACATTGGATTGGTTGTGTCCATTGCACACCTATGTCAAGTGAGGGCTTAGATTCCACATGGGTACTGGATGCACTCTTCCCACTTCTAGTTGTAGACACTCTAGGCTCCATGTTGTGGTGGTTGACCTTCTTCAACTCCATGTTAGCTGAGTGGAGTAAGTCCAATAAGTCAAAGTGTAGGAGCTGAAGTCTGTTGAGGCTCTGGGCCTGGGTGTCATATTATCAGTCCAGAGATTCAAATCCCCTACATATATCTTAAACCCAGCACCAACTACAATTCCAATAAAGTAGCATGCAAGTCTTGTGAAAAGAGATCCCCTCTGAGTCCATTTCCATCACGCAGAAACACCAGCTCCAAAGAAGGGCCATCTGTCATGGCAGTGAACCCCTTCTGCCATGACCATAGAACCTGTGGGTCTCTTTATCCCTCAAAAGAACCAATACTTGGGGTTGTATCTACCTTATCTGTCTCTTAGACTCTGTTCAGTTGTACATAGGGGTATTCCTTCTGACAACCTCCAGACTCTTTTTTAGAGACTCACAGCCTTATAATCTCATTTCTCCTTTCCATTTCCCCCTTACATTAGGTCAAACAGCTTCCCGAAGTCATGTTATTATATGTAGACAGGTATATTCTGCTGTTCCACATTGAATCTTTAATTCAAGGTCATTTTCAAGTTGCATCTTCAGCTGGTATGTGGTAGTGATCCCTCGGTGCCAGGGAGGCTCATCCCCGGGTGTCGTGTCCCACGCTGGGGGGAATGCATCACATCTACACGCTGAGTTTGGCTGTGAGAGTGGCCACATTTGAGTAACATGAAGGCTGTCAGGAGGAAACCCCCAGGCACAATGCTACTCTAGGCCTTGTTCTTATTGCAGGTGCATAGGCTCAAAAGTGTAGCCATTAGTATCAAGAGCCCACTGTTGGGCCCTCCTTCCTTCCTGGTTCTTGCCGTTGCACCTGGAGGATTGCCGCTGCTCTCCCAGGGCCCACAACAGTGACCCCCCGGCCAGGAGCCCAGTACCCCCCCAGCTGTTGTTTTTAATTGTTTCCACTATGAGTATATATAGACATTACCATATACCCTGGGCATATGCCCTGTATAACTCCCTGTCAACCATATATATCCTGTCAATAACATCCCATATCAGTATTCCTCCACTGCCATTGTTGAACCACTCTGTGATCCAAAACTTCCTGTAAAGTGAATCCCAACATAATGTCAGCTTCAGAAGAGTCTTAGATCACCAAAATTCATATATACAATATACAGTAGTTCCCCAGATCCACCATAAAACCTTTTCCCTTCCACAGCAATAATCTTTTAACTTATTCATATCATATTTCCTGAAACTGATGTACAGATTCCGAAACTATAGTTTTCAAACAAGGTAACATTTGTGCTTACTATGTGGTCCATACTTTAGGTTGTACAGTTTTCTAAATTTTTTAGTTATCCTATGTTTTGTCTTATGGTTTTCATTATTAGTCTGTCGTCCCCTATATGTTTTTGGTGTAATATTAGCTGTTTTATATTCATCCTCGTGTACTCTCACATAACTCCTCTTTTGCCCCCTTATTTACCTTTGTTCCATCCATTGCACGTCCATTTTCCCCTCCCCTTAGGGCCCACAACGCCTGCCAATCTAATGCCCTGGGAGCCGTCCTTTCTCACGAGAGATACAGTTCTCTCTATTCAACGGCATTGGTCTTCCCCAGGATATGGGTCCACCCCACCCAATGGTAGAACCCACCTTGGCAAAATGAGCCTTCAGCTATTCCCTCCGGAGTCCGTCCCGCATCAGACCATACCCCCTGAGCGTCCTAACCAGGTAACCCTCCTACTTATACTTTGATACGTTTTACTCAACATTTAGTTCTCAACGAACTTCTGGCACTCTCCCATGTTTGTATGTTGCCCCTCCCTCCCACCTATTTCTTGGACCATATTACCCCTCTTCCCATCCCCAGCCCCCCTCAAACCCAGAAAACCCCACCCGAAGGTAACCCCTTGCCCCCATTTTGTCCCTTCTTTGTGCTCATACTTACCCCCAGCTCATCACAGATTCCACCCCTACAGACATTAACTCACATCCTTCCTCCACCCCCCGATTTCCAGTAAGCCACTTTTCCAGACTCTAGCACTCTGAGGCAGTTAACTTATTTCATATCATTGAGGTCATATAGTATTTGTCCTTCAATGCCTGGGTTGCTTCACTCAACATAAGATTCTCAAGGTTCATCCATGTTATCACGTGCGATTGTAGTGTATTGGTTCTTACAGCTGAGTAGTATTCCATTGTGTGTATATACCACATTTTATTGATCCACTCATCTGTTGATGGACTTTTGGATTGATCCAACTTTTGGCAATGGTGAACAATGCTGCTATGAACATTGGTGTACATATATCGGTTTGTGTCCTTGTTTTCAGATCTGATGGGTATATATCCAGCAGTGGTATTGCTGGGTCATATGGCAAATCTATGGATAATTTTTTGAGAAACTGCCAAACTGTCCTCCAGAATGGTTGGATCCTTCTGCATTCCCACCAGCAATGGATGAGTGTTCCCCTTTCTTCACATCCTCTCCAGCATTTGTATTCTACTGTTTTTTTCATGGCTGCCAATCTTATGGGAGTAAGATGGTATCTCATTGTAGTTTTAATTTGCATTTCCCTGATAGCTAGGGATTTGGAGCATTTTTTCATGTGCTTTTTAGCCATTTGTATTTCTTCTTTGGAGAAGTGTCTGTTTAAATCTTTTTCCCATTTTTTAAATGGGTTGTTTATCTTTTTGTTTTCCGAGATATATGAGTTCTTTATATATGCAAGTTATAAGTCTCTTATCAGATATATGGTTGCCAAATATTTTCTCCCATTGTGTGGGTTCCCTTTTTACTTTCTTGACAAACTCCTTTGAGGTGCAGAAGGCTTTAATTTTGAGGTAGTCCCATTTATCTATTTGTTCTTTTGCTGCTCGTGCTTTTGGTGTGATATTCATGAAGCCATTTCCTATTACAAGGTCCTGTAGATGTTTCCCTCCATTGCTTTCTAAGGTCTTTATGGTCTTGGATCTTATATTTAGGTCTTTGATCCATCTTGAGTTGATCTTTGTATAAGGTGTGAGATGGTAATCCTCTTTCATTCTTCTACATATGGTTATCCAGTTCTCCAGGCACCATTTGTTGAATAGGCCATTCTCTCCCAGTTGAGAGGGTTTGGTGGCTTTATCGAATATTATATGGCTATATACATGAGGTTCTATATCTGAACTTTCAATTCGATTCCATTGGTCTGTGTGTCTCTCCTTATGCCAGTACCATGCTGTTTTCACTACTGTAGCTTTGTAGTATGTTTTGAAGTCAGGAAGTGTGATTCCTCCTATTTCGTTTTTCTTTTTCAATATGTCTTTGGCTATTCGGGGCCTCTTTTTATTCCAAATAAATTTCATAGTTAGTTTTTCTAGTTCCTTAAAGAAGGCTGTGTTGATTTTTATTGGGATTGCATTGAATGTGTAGATCAGTTTTGGTAGGATAGACATCTTAATAATATTCAGTCTTCCTATCCATGAACAGGGAATATTCTTCCATTTATTTAGGTCTTCTTTGATTTCCTTGAACAATCTTGTATAGTTCTCGATGTATAAGTTTTTTACCTCTTTAGTTAAATTTATTCCTAAGTATTTGATTTTTTTATTTACTATTGTGAATGGTATTTGTTTCTTGATTTCCTCCTGATCTTGCTCATTATTGGTGTATAGAAATGCTACTGATTTTTGCGCATTGATCTTATAACCTGCGACTTTGCTAAACTCATTTATGAGTTCTAGGAGCTTTGTTGTAGATCTCTCAGGGTTTTCTATATATAGGATCATGTCATCTGCAAATAATGAAATTTTGACTTCTTCCCTTCCAATTTGAATGCCTTTTATATATGGTTCTTGTCTCAGTGCTCGAGCCAGTACTTCCAAGACTATGTTAAATAGGAGCGGAGACAATGGGCATCCTTGTCTTGTTCCTGATTTTAGAGGGAAGGATTTCAGGATTTCGCCATTGTAAACAATGTTGGCTTTAGGTTTTTCATATATACTCTTTATCATGTTCAAAAAGTTTCCTTGTATTCCGATCTTTTGGAGTGTTTTTATCAGGAAGGGGTGCTGTATTTTGTCAAATGCCTTTTCTGCATCTATAGATATAATCATGTGGTTTTTTTCTCTCAATCTGTTTATATGGTGTATTACATTGATTGATTTTCTTATGTTGAACCATCGTTGCATACCTGGAATAAATCCCACTTGGTCATGGTGTATAATTCGTTTAATGTGTTGTTGAATACAATTAGCAAGTATTTTGTTAAGTATTTTTGCGTCTAGGTTCATTAGAGAAATTGGTCTGTAATTTTCCTTTCTTGTGGTGTCTTTGTTTGGCTTTGGTACTAGGGTAATGTTGGCATCATAGAAGGAATTAGGCAGTGTTCCTTCTGTTTCGATTTTTTGGAATAGTTTCAACAGGATTGGTGTTAGTTCTTTCCGGAATGTTTTGTAGAATTCACCTGTGAAGCCGTCTGGCCCTGGGCTCTTCTTAGTTGGGAGATTTTTAATGACTGATTCTATCTCTTTGCTTGTGATTGGTTTGTTAAGATCATCAATTTCTTCTTTCGTCAGTATGGGCTGCTTATGTATTTCTAGGAATTTGTCCATTTCCTCTAAATTGTCATTTTTGTTGGAATATAGTTTTGCAAAGTATCCTCTTATGATAGTCTTTATTTCTGTGGGGTCAGTGGTGATATCACCTTTCTCATTTCTTATTTTGTGTATTTGCATCTTTTCTCTTTTTTTCTTTGTTAGTCTCGCTAAAGGTTTGTCAATTTGTTGATCTTCTCAAAAAACCAGCTCTTGGTCTTGTTTATTTTTTCAAGTGCTTTCTTATTTTCTATTTCATTTAGTTCTGCTCTTATCTTTGTTATTTCCTTCCTTCTTCTTCCTGTTGGGTTACTTTGTTGTTGTTTTTCTAATTCCGTCAAAAGTGCAGTTAGTTCTCCAATTTTTGCTCTTTCTTCTTTTTTGATATATGAATTTATGGCTATAAGTTTCCCTCTCAGTACCGCTTTTGCTGCATCCCATAAATTTTGGTATGTTGTGTTATCATTATCATTTGTTTCAAGGTAGTCATTGATTTCTTTTGAGATTTCCTCTTTGACCCACTGTTTTTCTAAGAGTGTGCTGTTTAATTTCCAAATTGTCGTGTGAAATCTGGGTCTCTGTCCCTTGCAAATTTCCAGCTTCACTCCACTGTGGTCAGAGATATTGTTTTGTATGATTTCGATCTTTCTGAATTCATTAAGCCTTTCTTTGTGGCCTAGCATATGGTCAATCTTGGAGAATGTTCCATGTGCGCTTGAGAAAAATGTATATCCTGCTGTGTTTGGGTGTAATGATCTATATATGTCTATTAGATCCAGCTCTTCTAATATACTGTTCAAATGTTTTGTTTCTTTAGTGATTCTCTTTTGAGATGTTCTGTCCAGAGTTGATAGTGGTGTATTAAAATCCCCCACTATAATTGTAGATGCATCTATTCTTTCACTTAGTTTTTCCAGCGTTTGCCTCACATATTTAGAGGCGCCCTTGTTAGGAGCCTAAATATTTATGATTGTTCGATCTTCTTGACAAATTGTCCCTTTCACTAAAATATAGTATCCTTCTTTGTCTCTCACAATTGTTTCGCATTTAAAGTCTATTTTGTCTGATATTAATATAGCTACTCCTGCCTTTTTTTGGTTGTTGTTTGCTTGTATGATTGTTTTCCAGCCATTCACTTTCAACCTCCATGAGTCTCTGGGTCTAAGATGTGTCTCTTGTAGGCAGCATATAGATGGGTCGTATTTCCTTATCCAGTGTCCCAGTCTGAATCTTTTGATAGGTGAGTTTAATCCGTTGACATTCAGTGTTATTACGTTTAGAGAGTTATTTATGGTAGCCATATTTTGGTTGGATTTGTGTTTGTTATATTTTGTTTGTATTATTTTATTTTCCCCTTCTATTTTTGTCTTTCTTATTGCTTTTACACTCTCCTCCATCTCTGACTGTCCTGTTTTTCCTTTCTTCCTGCAGAATTCCCTTAAGAATTTCTTGAAGGGGAGGTTTCTTGTTGATATACTCTTTCAGTTTCTGTTTATCTGTGAATATTTTGAACTCTCCATCATTTTTGAATGCTAGTTAAGCTGGATAGAGTATTCTTGTTTGGAAATTTTTTTCCTTTAGTACCTTGACTATATCATACCACTGCCTTCTTGCCTCCATCGTTTCAGATGAGAAATCAGCACTTAATCTTATGGAGTTTCCCTTGTATGTGATGGTTTTCTTTTCTCTTGCTGTTTTTAGAATTTTTTCTTTGTCTTGAGCATTGGATAATTTGACAAGTATATTTCTTGGGGTGGGCCTGTTGGGGTTTATGACCAGTGGAGTGCGCTGTGCTTCTTGGGTATGTACATCTGTCTCTTTCAGTAGATTTGGGAAGTTTTCATTCATTATTTCCTGCAACACTCCTTCTGACCCCTTTCCCTTCTCTTCTCCTTCTGGAATGCCTATAATACGTATGTTTGAGCGTTTTGCGTTATCATTCAGGTCCCTAAGTCCTATCTGGATTTTTTCTACCTTTTTATTGACCACTTCTACTATCTATTTGATTTCCAATGCACTGTCTTCCACATCACTAATTCTCTGCTCTGCCTCTTCTAGTCTGCTGATATTTGCTGCAAGTGTATTTTTGATTTCTTGAATTGTGGTGTTCATTTCCATCATATCTGTTATTTTTTTGTGCATGTCTGCAAGTCCCCTCCAAGTGTTGTCTTCACGCTGTTAACCTCTTTCATTACTTCATCAAATTTGTCGGTGATAAATGTTCTGAGATCTTTCATTGCTTGTGCGATGTCCTGCCCCCCTTCCTGATTTTCAGTTTGTTGATTGGATTCAGCCATGTTTTCCTGATTACTGGTTTGGTTTGTAGATTTTTGTTGCTGTCTTATCAACATTTTTTCTTGACGGGTTTAATCACTTCCTTAGCTTCTTTGTCTAGTCTTGGAGATTAATTAGCTGTTGTTTTTGCATAAGTGTTATATCTTCTCTTTGTCACTTTGTTCTTCTTATTCCAATTTCTTATTGCTAGTTAAGCTCACTTCCCCCCAAATCGATGTCCAGACACTTCCTGCCCTGAAAAAATCCTGAAAAAGCCTGGTCCCGGAGAACCTCCAGCGGTGCCCAACTGCCTCTTCCCAGGAGAGACGGCAAGGCAAGCTCACTCAGCCACCATCTTGCCGGAAGTCCAAAGGTCACTCTTGACATACTGTTAATTCTGCATCAACAATTCTTTAAGCAAAATAGTATTTTGTTATTTATTGTTTTGTTTATATCACCTTGTTTGAGGTATATTAAGGCCAGACACAGATCAAGAGAGTGACCTTAAGAGTTTGAGAAATGTATTATATTCCCAGTTCCCTGGTGAGAGGGTAACATGCCACACAGGTCCACATGAGGAAAGCCCCAGGACTGGCTTAGAGCAAGTGTGTCTGAGAAAGAGTCTTTATTGTAGGTTTCATGGGATGCATGAAAGGGTGAGGCAGAGGCATGCCAGCACAGGATTGTCTAGCTACGTTTAACAGTGGCACCTCTGCCAGGTGGAGATAGTTTACTCATAAGCAGAATTACCTTGTAAGCAAAATTCAGTTTACTTGTAACAATTATCTTGGAGAGACAGATGTTTAGGTGGGTCTTAGCCACATGGGGACACATAAATGTTGAAGTATCAATTTACAGAAGCTAGAAAATGTGGTTAATACATGCATATACTATATTAAAAGTTTCATGTTTCTAAAATGTACATTGGGATGCAAAAGAGCAATGGAATTGCTCATTACACATGATCTTAATCTGACAAACATATGACAGATAACTAGTATATTTCCTTCCCAACTTTTACCTTGTAGTCATTTTTAGCTACAAGTTTCTGTCTTTCAAATTCTTCCACTATAATTGTTCTATTCCTTGCTATCTTGTTAACTGAACTCTGTGTTACCTATATGCTGTCTGAAATAAGTCAAGTGTGACTTGAATTCTTTTAAAAGCTTACACAATATGGGAAAATCATTAGTAATGGGGCTTTTAATCATGAAGTACAAAAATACTCATGTACTTCACATAATCATACTTTTTACATTACAACTTTTATTATGGTAATGTTTATACTACAAAAAAAATACAGAAATGCAATTTATGAATATAGCTAAATGCAGAATGGTGACATTGTTTCTCTTCAAGAGGCTATGATTCCCATTTCAAGTAAAATAAAGAGACTGCACCTAGATAGAAACACATTGGTTGGTAGTGTCACAAATTAGCCTAAAAATGATCTATAAATGCATTTCTCCCTGCTACTTACCAAAAAGTTTAAAAAGGGAATTAAGGGAAAATTTCCTTGTAGGTTCCTATCGTATGAGAGATGATATCCTCTATTTTAGCGGGGCCAATATATGGAAAATATCTAAATTAAATGTTATTACAAAAATGAAGCAGTAATGAGATTCTGGCTAAAGATTGCATTAAATGAGAATAGTATAGATTTACGGAATCCAAAACAAACAAACAAACAAACAAAAAGGTTGTTATCAAAAAGTTCTAGGTGCAGTATAAGCATATAGGTTTTTCTTCTTCCATGTATATTTTTAAACAATGGAAGTGTAAAAAAACAGAGTCAATAATGTGTTAGATCAAAGTACATTATTGTTTATGCTGCATTGAATGGAACTTCTGTATTATAATTATCACAGAGAAGATAGTTTGCATCATATTATGGCAGTTTATGCTCAGTGAAAACTTTCCAGAGTCCTTTATTTTGTAATATTCTGTAAACAATCAAACCACCAGAACATGATTGTACAACAGTTAAAATGTTCTCTTGCATTAAATTGAAGATATCTATTTAATTTTTTTTAAAGTAGGAAAGTTCCTTAGAGCTGTTACTTTCTAATTACACAACAACACTAGCCAATTCAAAGCATCATAATCTCCTTCAAGAACAACAAAAAAATTAATTTTGCCATGCTGTTAAATTCAGCATTATGGATAAAATTGGCACAAACTGGTCAAAAGGATCCAACAAACACTGATGTCCAACTTGCATATTAGCAACTAATATGTAACTGATAGTCAACAGAGGTTTTAAAAGATCTTCCCTTTCTTGTTCTTTTCCAAGGTTCTTGAAAAGTTCTGTTGTTCTAATATACATTGCTGACCTTCCCAGTTTGCTTGCTCATCCTCAACCTGATGATGCTTTTCCTCTCATTTTTTGTGCTGTGCTTCTAAATTCTTCTTCATTTGCTCATGGCACCTTTGGAGCTCAGCTTCAGAGTCCTTCAGTTTTTCAACTTTTTCTTTGACCTTCATCTCAAACACCTGCTCCATCTCCAGCCCAACCTTCTTCATCTTGGCTACATGCTCCCTTCTTTCTTCTTCCATCTGTGCCAGAATGCTCCTAGTAAGCTGACCTTTATTCTTGCTGCTATCAACTCCATTATAAGTCACAACTGCTAGTTTTCTGCTCCTGAAATTCTCATAGTGTACATTATTAGTGGTATCTTTCAAGACCAGCATGTGTGTTCTTATTAGCATATTTCTTAGACTTGTAAAATCACAATATTCACCATTTACAACCTCAGCACCACTGCAGGGACACTGCCTCCCTCTGACCCTTTTGCCATTAACTTCGATGACAGTATTACTATCTATCAGAGCAAGAGGCAAATGGTTCTTTTTCTAACAAGCTTGTTTTCTTCTTCATCAAATACATATATTTTAATTTTATGTTCTTGGATTTCTTTCATTATTTGTTTTTTAAACTGTTGGTGCTCTGGTGTGAGTGTGTCTGCTTTGGCAATAAGTGGGATTATATTCACTTTTCCATATAAACACTTCATAAACTCAATATCCAACGGTTTAAGTCCATGTCCTAAAGGTGCAATGAAGTATAAACAACACTGCACCCTATTATCAGGCATCTGTCATCCGTTCACTCGAGAGTCTGCATTTAGGTAGTCCCAAATTAGTAAAATTGTGTACTAAAATTAGTAAATTCAGTGTAGTCGATGACAGGCTGCCAACAATTGCTATTATCCACTGAATCTCCAAATCCCGGGGTATCAACTATTGGGAGCAGCAACTGAAAACCACCTTCTTTGATTAAAACTTTGGTTTGTCCCACCTGTACAGTCTTTTGTTGTTTTTTAATTCAATGGGAAGGACTTGAATATTCTGGAGTATACAATTCTGTGTGGAAAAAGAGTTGATTAACATTGACTTTCCCAATTCAGATTCACCCTTAAAGGTTCTTCTGTTGAGCCATGGTGCTGCTGTTGACGCTCCTCCCCTAGCAGGAGCGAATCTCACACCCACCGACTTACGACATCTCTTCCCCTTCGCCACAGCCCAGGCGCAGCGTAGCCCAAGGATTCTCCAAAGCTGCCTACGCCGATTCCGTGGCATAGCTGCCTGGCGTCCGCATAGTCATAATTTTGATTCTTGGAGACTTACAGAATTTATCTGGTAAACTTCTCATTTCACAGAGAGACTTGTAGACCTGCCAAACATTTTTTTTTTTGCCTGGGGGTAACGAATTTTGAAAGTAATAGGAAAAACAGGTAATTGACTGCCTGTACGCTTAGTCCTAAAATCAGCTATTTCAAGTGTAGTTCCCTGACTAGAAGCTCTTGCATCATCTAGAAACTGGTTAAAATGCACAATTTCAAGCATGACCTTAGACTTCTTGAACAGAATCTGCAATTTAGCAAAACCTCTGGGGATTCATTAACACATTAAAGTGTAGCAAGCACTTCTCTAAAAAGTTGTCATTGTGAAAGGTTTGGGGTGACATGAGGTTTCCTACAAGGACCTCTGCTCACTTCCGTATTCAAATCAACTTTGCTTCTTTGGCTCTGAAAGTGTGTTTACCAAAGTAGGAAGCTCAGGATAACCTGTCCTTTTTTGGTGATGGAAGAAAATACTGGACTTCAATTTATATACAATTTTAAAAATCCTAAATTTGTATTTCTTTCTCTATTCCCCAAAATCCATTCTCCAACCCACCCCACCCTCATGCCTTAGGCTTCTTCTGAAGACACGATCACCTGTACTCTTGCTCTTTGGCATCTAATTGGATTTAGCCAGTGGGAGGGACCAGGTGAGAGGCAGAGGTTAAGAGGTAAATTTAGGGTATTTCTTTCCTGGCTCCCATTTCCTCCGTAGATGGGCATCAGGATCATGGAAATGGATATGCTCCATTAGAGTTGCAGCTGATATTGGGTAGACCCTCTTTCAAGGCTCCTGTTCCTTCCCAGTTTCAGGTACATCAATTCATTTCTTGGTCCAGGCAAGAATACAAATGGCATCGTCTTCTGGTATTAGTCCATGCTTCCATCAACAATCTTTTAACCTTAACAACTCTGTAAATAATCTTTTCATTAATTCCTCTTCAAAGTTTCAAAGTCTCTTTTCTGCAAGGACCATGACTAATACACTTATCTTTTCTTGTTTATTTATGTTTTAGAATTAACTGTTCCAGATTTATACAAACACACACATAGACAATGATGAAAGGGCATAATCAAAATCATTTGGAGACTACTGCTCTATAGGACCTAAAATCCAAAGTGAATAATTGGCATATTAACAACTTGCCTAATAGAAAAGCTATCATGCTCTAAGGGTAATTAAGGTCACTTATAGATTGGTCTAGTGAAATATAACCCAGCCATATTTCTCAAAGCTAAATTCCACAACGTTTATCTTATCCTTGTGGTTGGCACACCATCGATTCACAAGTTATTTTAACAAAACGTCAATTAAAGCATAAATAACTAGTTTGCTAAATTGTGGATATTCATATATGTACTAAATGGCAAGGACCTCGACTTCCTTTTATATTTATCACTAAGAAAACTGGCAGCCAAACTTATTCCCTTCCCTGCCAAGGAGGAGATGGCTGTATCTTCTTTGGAGAAACTTAGCAATCAAAGAAAAGAGATTTACTAAACTGATTATAGGGCTGTACCACCACAATTGCCAATCCACTCCATACTGAAGGCCAGGAATTAATTTGACAGGAAAATGGTAGGTGCTTCCAGTCAAGATTTTAAATGTCTTATTTTCTTAACACAGGATGACAGGCAAAGATCTGCTCCTCATGTTAAGGACATAGGGCAGAACTAACAAACACAAAATGGTTAAGGTAGCAGAAAGGATTTGAGGAAAAATAAAGGTAATGGGGGGACAGACAAAAACTTTAAAAACCAATATATTGTTAGCTAAGGTAAAGGATTAGCATCCACGAAATGAAAACAAATCTATAAAAATTTCATTCAGAGAATAAACTTATGTCTTTAAAATTAAATGTGATTGCAGAATAAAAATTTGAATACAAGCATTAAAAGGTGAAAGGGAGGAAATCTATCAAAAATAGCATATAAAGACAAAGCGATAGAATCAGACAGAAGAGAAGAATGTGAAAAGACTACCCAGGAAATGCCAACAACCAAATAATTTTACAGGAATAGAGAATAGAGGAAATGAGACAAAGAATTTTCAAAGAAACAATTCAAGTACACTTTTCAAAATGAATTTCTGATTGAAAGTGTCCATAGGGCTTAGTACAATGGATGAAAAAGAGCTAAAACTTGTACAATGTCCAGACATTTGTGCCTAAAGGAATATCTTAAATTCTTTCAGGGAGGAGGGATAAAAACATTATATTATAAAGAGAAGATCAAGAATCAAATATCACCCATTTTTTCAAACAGCCAAAATGGAAGCTTGACTACCATAGAGCAATGCTTCAAACTTTTAATGAAAAAGGTGTGCAGAGAATTCAATACCTGGTCAAGTAGTCAAAAGTGGGAGTAGATGAAGACATTCCCAGGCATGCAAGCTCTCAACAATTTTAACAAGCATCCACTCATTCTTTGGAAATGAAAGGGTGAGAAATGAGAAAATATATCAAGCAAGAAAGAGACAAGGGAATTAGCAGACTGGAGATTCCAACACAAGCACAAAAAGGCATAAAGAATTCTTAGATGATGGTCAAGATAGATTACAGAACAGCAACTGTTCAGCAGTTCTAGAGAATAATCATTCAAGAAAGAAGCTCCAGAAGAGATATTGCTAACACTAAAATAAAATAAAATAAAAATGGAATTGATAGATTATCTTATGTGCCTAAAAGCACTGAAGGGAAATCTATATCCTTGGAGGAGGGGAAAAAAACACAACAACAAACCTGTAAAATGACCAAATTTTTAACTCCAGGAAATGCAATATACCTAACACTAAGTAACTCAGAATAATTTTAATGTAATCATTGAAAATAGATATAATTAAAATTATGATAAAATATATTGACTAGAAAAGAGTAAAATATTTTTTCCTGGTGAAAATGGTCCTTATCTAATATATAACACTGAAAAAATAAAGCAATTTAAATATAAGCATGTTATTTAGAAATATGTGGTGAATATCTGCAAAGTAAAAGCATTGAAAGTAGAAAAGTAGATGCTTCTGGGGGGCAGAAGCAGTGATGGCTCACACCTTTCATATGCCCCTTCTACTCTCACCCAAATATATTCAGTTGTCTGTAACCAATACTGACTCATGGCAAAAATAAACATTTATGTATTCCACTTTTAAATCCCATTTTTCAAGAGCCCTACACAATTACTCAAAATACATATAATGTTAGAGCTAGTTAGTCATCATTACACTCCACAACCTTTTTTTTTAAGTAACAGACAACAGTGAACAGGCACTGTGCTAGATACTAGGCAGTAAACAATATTCTTTTTCTTTAAGGCATGCTTGAATATGAATATAAGGACAGACTCTTGCTTCATCCTCTCTGGACCTTATGCCAGTTCCTACTCTTGGCATGCCTCTCTTCTGATTCAGATCATTTCCCAAGAAGACTAATCAAGTCACTCAATTATTCTCAGGTTTTAAGAAAATGATTTTTAAAGGATGAATCATCAAAATGCTTAAGGAAACGACATCATTATAAAAAAATATATTTCACTCATTATCACTCAATCAGTGAGGCATCCTTTAACTTCTTATTCTGTATTGGGCACTCTGTAGTGTGTTCTAGGTGATTTTCTTCTCTAAAGCTAAAAATTCCCTACTATAATATTTCTTCCATGAACACTCGTTAAAGTTTATCTGGGAAGTGTTGATATGCTGTCCTATTTAGATATGTGGATAGCATTGCTACTTTTCTTGTTCCCACTTCTTTGACAAATTTCTTCTTCCACCTGAAAAATAAAGCATTTAAATGACATAAATAAGTGTTTGTTAAATTTTTCCTACACTATTTTTGTCCCTTTCCTATCTCATGGCTGCTGTCTTGGTACATAACTTCTTGGAAGAGATTAGCCACATCTGTATTCAGGTTTGGTCCAGATCATGGACAGAAGAAACCTTAATAGTTTTTTTAGTTGTTTGTTTGTCTTTTGAGACTTTAAAAAAATATCTATTCTTAATGATACCAGGTCACAGCCAGTGAAACTTCCTATCCCACTTTCTCTTCCGGAAATTATTCTTTTGTAGTATCACTGTGCTGTATTGTTTGCAATCAAACTTTATAAATATTTCTGTGATTGTTCCTCAAAGTAGTCAAAATAATTGTGATAGATAAAAGTAGTCAAAGCCATTTAGTAAGGTTTGTCATACTTTATGGGTATACTTTTATTTCTTGCAAAAAAGTACTTAAATGATTTTATCAGTTATTATAATTTTTTGAAAAATACCATGCTTTTCTATCTGATATTAGATTATGAGTACATGAATATGACAAGATGTATCACAGTGACTATTAGAAAAAATATTATAGCAAGAAAATATGCATGACAAAATTATAACCTACATCCAATACACTCAGTCTATAAAGTCTTTTGTTATTCTGTCATCTCTTTTATTTCTATCATTTCACGTGTATTTCACATTTGTTGAAATGTGAAGAGCCCACAAAATACAAAAAGGCAATCAAATGGAATCTAGATGATTAATCGAATGTTAGTCCTTTTATCAGACTAACTTGGCTGGATTATAAAATTTCATTGGTAGACAAGTGCATGACATATGAAAAAAGATGATTATCAGGCTAGAAAAATATTAAAGATAATTCTGAATATTTTGACCTTTGCACAGCCAAAGAAAATAAAGGCAGCCTTGAATATTTTCTTTGCTCTATAATGGAATATATGTCATCCACCATGTCTGTCATCTCACGCCTTTATATTTCTATGAAAAATTGTGCTGGGGAAAATCAGATGCACACCCAAAGACAGGTCATTCTTTTTCATTAAAAAAATCCATAATTCTGACTGAGTGAATAATACAATTAGAAAATATGAAAATGGAGAACTACAGAGAATAGTCCTAAGCTTCTTTATAAGTGAACGGTATGGTTAGAGATGTTGATTATACAAATATTTTCTCTCATTTTAAAAACAAAGATGAAAGGATTCCTCTTGGCTATTTAGTCCACACCCAACAGTTCTCAGAGGATGGGTCTG
Source organism: Dasypus novemcinctus (assembly GCF_030445035.2). Classification (NCBI taxonomy): domain Eukaryota; kingdom Metazoa; phylum Chordata; class Mammalia; order Cingulata; family Dasypodidae; genus Dasypus; species Dasypus novemcinctus. The sequence goes on along the minus strand of NC_080678.1, from coordinate 74,091,685 downwards.
AGGCTGAGAAAGAACAAGTAATTTTCCAGAAGTCACAGAGTAAATTAGCAGGCAAGGCATAGGTCTCCTGTTTCCCAGTTAGTTTTATTTCTTCTAATGTACCTAATTCTAAATTATTTTGAGCATTTTATGTGTATGCATTTTTAGAGCTAAAAGAATATAGAGACTAGATAATAATAATTAAACTTTCAATATTTTTTATTAAAACTGTGACTTTGTGAAATGTCATTTAGAGTATTGTTTCATACTTTTGGGTTAAAAAATGGAACTTGGACTTAAAGAATAAATTTTATTATGAAGATAAAGACATTTGAACATAAAAATACATTGTTATAGCCTTATTATATTATAATATTTTGATTGATTTAAAGGCTAACAGCAAATTTAACTTGAAGCAGGAAGAGAGGATGTTTTAGGGACAGCTTCACCAAAGAGAGATGTGAGCATGTGCCTAGGTAATATGGCTATCAGGTGGCACACTAGAGGGGAAAATTTTAGTAAAAGCAGAGAAGCATAAGAGAAAAAAGCATAGTTTAGGTCTTCACGGTATTATTGTGAGGTTGGGAAGTTATAGGATACTGGATAGCAGGATCAGAATTATGGAGTTTATACCGCACAAAATGATTTAGATTTCTACCTGAAGGCAATGGAGAACAACCGAAGAGTGCAGAAAAGGGGGACGCATGATTGTATATGGATGTGAGAAGTACCACACTCTCTCATGGCAGAGTAGGCAAGACTGGAGGGAGATGGGACTAGAGAAGTATAGAACATGATAAAAAAATTAAAATTTTCCAAAAAAATATAATAAATAACTAAACTAATGCAGTAGACACTAGATAGAATATGATAAATTGAACAAATATTTAGAAGATTGCATCAACATGGGTTGGCTTTCAGAGTGAGATAAAGAAAGTCTACTGAGAAGTGGCTCAAGTGATTGGACTCCCACCTACCACATGGGAGTTCCCTGATCCAGTTCCTGGTGCCTCCTAAAGAAGACAGCAAATTGGCACAATGGGCAGGTGCAGCAAGCTGATGCAACAAGAGACATAAGAAGAAAAACATAATGAGAGATACAACAAAGCTAGGTTTTGATACAATGGAGGTTCCTGGTGCCTCCTAAAGAGGACGAGTAAGACAGCAAGCTGGTGCGATGGGCAGGTGTGGCAAGCTGGCACAATTAGAGACCCAAGAAGAAAAACATAATGAGAGAAAACAAAGCAGGGAGTGGAGGTGGCTCAAGAGATTAGGCACCACCCTCCCATATCGGAAGTCCCAGGTTCAGTTGCTGGTGAATCCTAAAGAAAGAGGGAAGATGAACAGACACACCAAGTGCAAACAACAAGGAACTGCAGAGAAAGAAAGAAAGAAATATATATATTTTAAATCTACCAATTAATTAGTGTTTGCAAATTAGATCTAAATTATTTGGCTTTTTTAACCTAGAATGTAGTTGTTCAATGGACATAAACCAAGTCCCAGAAAGAATATAGTGTGATAAGAAAAGTTTTTAAAAAATTGATTATTTGGGAATGTCAACTCTTTCGAGATACATAGGAAAAGAAGAATTTATAGAGCAGATCAATAAGAGGTCGCCAGAGGTATGTAATAGAAATAGAAAAGGAAAACTATCACAAAAGCCAAGGGAAAACAAATATTTGAATGAGAGAATGTTCAGCAATGACAAACTTTGCTTTGAAGTCAAGGAGACTGAAGTCTGAAAAGTACTCACTGGATTTCCATACCAGGCATTTAATGAGAATATTTCAGTAAGCTGATAAAGTCAGTATGTTTATAGGAAGTACTAAATCAGGGTCAATGATTATAGGCTATTTTTACACAAATTTTCAAGGAATATGGAAAGGCAAATAGAGGGAACTTAAAGTCAAAGTTTTACATTTTTGGATGGAATAAGTTTGAAGATATTTATATGCAGAAAGAAGGAAACAGATATAGAGGAAGATATTAGAATTCAAAGATATTTGATGGAATAAAGGTGCTGAATATTTGGGAACATGAGCTTCAAATTAAAGATAAAAGAATCATTTTTGGTGAGATTCTGAATATCACTTTTTTTGAGACTTGGAAAGATGTTACAGTGGCTAAAGATAGAGGTGATCAAAGATAAGCATGTGTAACATATTTGTGTTGATAATTGATAGGTTCTCTTATCTTTGTGAAATTAGAAACAAATCATACAAAAAGAAATGGAGACAAGGTATAATATTTGAGATGAATAAAAAGAGCAAGCAATAGATGGTCTGGGACTGTGACATGGGACTAAAGATATGAAGTAGTACTACGGGACATGCTGGAATGAGATAGTTAGAGTAAGTGGCTATTTGTGTGTGCTTCTGCCCAAGACTGGTGTGATCCTAGTGGTGCCCCCACGTGTGTGGGTGGGTGGATAAATGGCTCCAATAAACATAGAGCTCTTAGGTTCCAGCCAATCCATAAACATTTATGTTATTTTACAAATGGAAATATTAGTAATTAGTTACTAGTTAAGTTTCAAATTAACAAGTTGAAAATCAAATACAGAGGTCCTGGCACTCAGCTTAATAATTTTCTTACGATCTTATTTTCAATCATAGAACTCATTAAGTCATCCCTAATTCTTTCAAGCCATCAATCATCAAGAATTTTTAAAGTACCAAATATATGCATAACACTGAGCTGGAGTTCAGTATAGGAATATTTTAAGAAGTTATTCTTACCTTCAAGATTCTTGGATTCTGGATTAGCAAATAATATATGAAAACATGGTAAATAAGAAAGTACAAAATTCTTAACACGACTGTTAGAAGTTGTAGGAATTTAATCAAGATGATGTGTTTAAACACTTATTAAGCTTTGGAGAATAAAAGGAGCATGAACTTAGTCTTTGACTCGAAATACCCTACAGTATAATTTAGAAGAATAAGTAAATGCTCCAAAATTGGTTTTTACAGTGATAGGTGGAAATTATAGGATAAAATATTTATTGTATAATCCGGATAATGTAGAGATAGGGAATAGTTGATAAAATATTCAATGGGTTAATATTTTATGAGAAAAAGGAGATAAATGAGCATGTATGTAAAAGAAGCAGGATTTGAAATAAAATAAAACAAATGTAAGAAAAAAGAAGTAGGCCCACAAGTACAGCTCTGTTTTAAGGGAACCCAATGGATGGGACTTAATATTTTAAGACTATAGACTACATCAAGCAAATGAATTCCTAGGTATAAGTAAATCCATGCTCACGATCAAAGATTGCACTCCATGTTACCCCTCCTTCCACTAGGGAAAAAGTGCAGGGTGAAGTGACTGTATGACCAAAGTCTTAGGAAGCACTAATAAATAATTAGTGAGACAATTGTCATCAAGGGAATTGAGAACATAAACAGAACACTAAAGGAGCCTCTTTCAAAGGGATTTGCAGGTAAAAACTCTAAAATGTTTTAGAGTGTTGAGTTCTATCAGATATGGCATTAAATAAACAATTCCAAGTCAAGCTTCAGAGTCTACACTTCGATAGGTCCTGGAGAAAGAGTGGCTTTTTCAACATACAGAAGAACAATGAACATATTTATTCACCTGACAAATACGACTTGACAGAGTGGAATCAATCTGATCCAGAGGTTTCAGGACTCTCCTCATGGATGAGTGGCCTTGAAGAATGAATAGGTGATGGCACCAACAACACAGGATTAAAAGGGAAATATGAGATATTTATGCAACAATAATGACAGTGGCAATATACAACATGCTACATATTGGAAGAACAGAAAATAAGATTGATTAGGTAAGAGTGGAATATACTAGGGGGCTTGGAAAGCCACTGAGAAATAAAATTTAAGCTAGAAATAAGAAGCCACTAAAATATTTTGGGGTGAACAAGTGATAAAAGCACTACTGTCAGAAAAATCAACCAAGTCTTAGAGTAGAGAAATATTTATAAGTCATTTCCTCTAACCTGTAGCACAATTACACTATTGTTCAGGATAAATCAGAAATAGATGGAACTGAGGGAGAGAAAACAGTTGGGAAAATGATAAAATAAATAGGTAGGGGTTTCCCCATTTTTAAGTTTGGTAACAGAATTATGCCAAACCAATACAAATATGTAGGATAACAAATTACTAATATATGATTCTAGTTGACTTTTAGGGCTTTATTATAAAATGAGAAAAAAAAAACTAAATGCTATGATACTTCCTTTATCAGTCTTTATATGCTAAAATATCAGGTTTATCTCAGGAAATCTATAATAAGCATTTATTTTAAAATGCTCTCCTAGAATAATTTTTATAAAATCAGATCTGCAGTATGTGATGAGACCAAATTATATTCTCAACCTGTCTAAATCCAGGCACACAATAATATCAATGTAATATAACACCAGACTGGTCTTCAAGAATATGTCTTGCATCTGACAGATGCCAGATACTATGACAACTAACTCTCATATAAAACGATTATGGAAAGAAAATGTGTAGGGTCTAAACTCATTATTCATCTCTTCTCACACGATGCTCAAAAAAAACTATAAAACCAGAATTAATCAATTAAAATTTTCCTGTTATAAAATACAATACTTCATTTAAAAGCCCATCAAAGACAAATCTTCATCTTTAAGTATTCCTAAAAATAAATGATTTTAAAATGAGACAGGTAAATGTTAGAGATTTCTGATATAAATAGACAAATTTAAAGTATCTCTTCTGGAGATAATATACCTAACTACAATACTGAACTAATCTTGTCAAAAGGCCACAGTTGCCCTCATGAAAGAGGGAAAGACTGGGCTGGGAATCCAAAGACTTGTGTTTCTAACCTGGCTTTGTTACTGACCGTACAATTTTTAATTATACTCATTGGACCTCACTTTCTTTGTCAGTGAAATGGTGCTAAGAGTGAAGTGATATTAATAATACTAATATAATACTACTACTATTAATAATAATAGGCATAATTTTGGTCTATCTAACATTTTGAGGGCTTATCATGGCTAGGCTCTATTTTAAATTCTTTATATATATATATAACTTTCATTACAAGAGTATTATTATTCACATTTTTCTATGGGGTTGATGTAAATTTCAGATGAGGAAACTGAACTCAGTGTATTATACAACTTTTTCAGTATAACTTAGCAGTAAGTGCTGTGAGGCATTATGTTTGTTACCCTCATTATCCCCATCTACCTCATTGTGACAATGTAAATATAACATAAAAAAGAAAAGCTTTGTATACTATGAAATATGTTCCATATACAAGAAATGCTACCATAAATTTATTTTATACTACTGGACTGAAAATTCCTTATAGGCAACGTTGAGTTTAATGCATTTTCATATAATAAACACAGTATTTTTCAGTGTCAGAACTGACTAAATAATTGTTAAAGGAATGAAAGAAGGGAAGAAAGATGAGAATATTAGAATGATGTAGATTGCTGAAGCAAGTAAATATCTTTTTGGCTGAACCATATGAAATTGCCATTTTGTGAAAGTGTTTGACTGTATGCAATTTTATATGGTGCATGTTAATACAAATAACATCTGGCAATTTTATTCTAATTTTTATCTTCACTTGAAGAAATGCTTTTGTTTAAGGACAAACGTGTTCTGTCTTCTGATGTTATAGCTAATGATAGAAGCTGCAGCAATTACCTTATTCTATGTAATAAATTATCGAAAACACAGTGGCTTAAAACAACAATTAGTTATTTCTCACAATTCTGCCTTCTGTTTAGATCTTTTATACTTCCTTTAAAATCTTATCAGCAAACCAAACAGTTCCTTCATTAGTTCATCACTCTCTTCCCATACTTGTAATATGCAGCTTAAAAAAGAAAATAAAAACAGCTGACACTATTCACAATTTACCTGAATTTTTCCTTAACCAAATACTCATGTTCTTGATATACATTTTATATTTTAATTGCCACTGGTAATGTTTTTGCCATTTTTTTCCCTGCCACTGTATGACATGGATTACCTCTCTTTGGGGGCAGTGAGCTTGAGTGATAGAGCAGTTTTCTTGCTGCCCTTCCCACCTCCACTAGTTTCATCACCCTGCCAGTCTCCATTCACTGCCCAGTCCCAAACCCAGTTTTAGGTTTCTGTAAGGACAGCACCCTGGCCTATTTAAGGGTGTTACAATCATCTATACCCATGTAATAAACTATTCAAAAAACCTTAATCCAATTTATTGCTTGTCTCAGTTCTGCAGATGGCCTGGTAATTTCTTTGTTATTTCTCCTGCACTCACTCGCATAGCAACATGCCCTTGGAGAGCTGGACGAGCTGGAAGGCTCATGCTGGCTTCACCCACAGGTCTGTAATTCGGTGTGTGCTATTTGCTGGGGTGCTCTGTTTTTTCTCTACATAGCCCTTTATTACCAAAAGGTTAGGTAGAGCTTCTTTAAAATAGGTAGACTCATGGGTTCCAAAAGGGAGGAAATGGAAAATGCAAACCCTCTTTAAGTCCAGCCTTGAAGTCACACAGACCAAGTTCTCCAGCATTCTATTTTCCAAAGCTAGTCACCTGCAGTCTGGATTCAGGGGGAAGGAAATACCCTCTAGATGGAAGGAGAATCAAAATCACATTATAGGGGTGCTTGAAAATGGGAGGAAGTGTGGCTATTTTGGCAAACTGCCGGATGCCAACTCAAAAATTACCTATGATAGGGTCTCCAACTATTCATCCTAGAATGAATTCAAACAATAATCATTTATGTAACCAAGGATGATATTTGGAAGTGCATTTTATCTGTACACACACACACACACATATATATATACGCTCTCTATTTCACTGTTATACAAAGTACACAGTTTAGTAGATGAGAGTTATTTTTAAATAATTTCTAATATACATATTTTATTTTAATTCCTTTGCCATTTAAATTTCCCATAACATTTCCATATTTTGGTAAATGCACTCTAATAACATGGATTGTAGAATATAAATTCCTTGAGATCAGAAGATCTTGGTACTGCTACAAATAAGTGAGGCAAATACATGAAACCAACAATTTAAAAAAACTAAATTTCTTTCTGAAACTAATCTTAAAATTAGTTTATTTAGCAAAAATATGCAATTTTTCTGTGTTAGAGCCTGACTATATCTCTCACATATACATACATACATGTATATATATCTGTATAACTGAGGCTTAACAATTAGCAAATAATTACGATCACTAAATCATTATATAGATGCCTTTATAATATAAGATATTAAAGGTTAATATTTGGTCATTCCAAACTGGTCTCACCCCTACTTATGATTACTCTAGTGTTAGCCTCACCCTTGCCTATGCTTACTATTGTGATGGTATTTCTAGTCTGACCGTACCCTTGTTTATGGTTACTCCAAACCTAGGTTAACCCTTGTGCATGCTTGCTATTGTGATGGTAACCACTTTACCTTCCTCTGCTTATAATCCATATGAAAAAACCTTGAAACTGAACTTATCCCAGATGCCTTGATTTCTGATGATTGTAACCCTGTGACTCACCCTGATCTAGTACCGACATTCCATCCTGTTCAGCCCTTACTTTTTATTAGTGAAAGATCCTGACCAGTCCCACCCCAATTACTCATTAGCATAAACTGCTAAATCTGGATATATTAATTATCAGGATTACTACAGTTCCAGGGGGTAGTTTTGGACCATTAGCCCACTATGCTCCTTTGCTTATGCAAAAAACTCTCTCTCTTTGACACTCCAGTGTTTTATGAATTGGTCTTTAAAGTGCATCAGGACAAAAATTACCCACTTTTGCTTGAAATCATATGTATACATCAAAGCACACACACATATGTCTATATCTCAGTGTGTGTATACACACAGGCACACATATAGGTCTGTATATAATTAGCATAAGTATATGAAGTGTAATGAATTAAATAGTATGTCATTAGTGTTGAAAAGCAATTAGAGTTTGCAGTGCATTAATATCTGTCTGTATTTTATATTTGCTTAGTGACTATATTAGAATGGTAAATGTGTTTAGAAATATGTTATCATAGTTTTATAGGAAAATGATTTTTATGATGTATACCTGATACCAAAGGGGTTAATTTAGGTGCTTTATAGTCTAAGAAATGTCTTTTCTACACCTCCAGAAGTTTTCATGCAGTTCAGGCCACTACCATTTCCCTCTCTGCCTCCTCATTGATATCCAAAACATAATCTTGTTCCTTTCAAATTCATCCATACTACAATGTATTCAATAATTTATCTCAGCAGATATTTGTGTATCAGAGGGGGTGATATTTATAGACGCATTCTTGTATTTTAATAGAAATGTGACTGAGTATTTACTTATAGCAATATATACTATTTTTTTCATAGATCATTTTCCTCAAAACCAACTTCAGATTTCAGTTAAGCATTATATTGACATTTTATGATCAGTTTTTTTAGGTATAATTATTGCAGTATAATGAAAAGCATGACTGGTCTTTGCCCTCAGTTCTTGGAAGATAACTGCTATATCTTTCTAACTTCTTCTGATGGGAGAGTTACCAGATGGCTCTGGTTTCTGGACTTCTAGGGCATAAAAGAATTTAAGGATATGCCATAGAGTAGGCAAGAGAGTAAAGAGTTTATGAAGAAACAAGAAAACATGGAAAGTACACGGTCCGAGGGATGGACTGCAGGCTTACTACAGGGTGAGTTGACCTGCCCCAGGTCAGGCCTGTTTAAAGTCTATTTGCTGTTCTGATTGGTTGCCCCATCTATCATCTCTCGGAGGGCTAATGGTGAGGCCTTTTGAGGATATCCAGGGCTTTCTCTTGACCCTGAACAGGATTTACATGACCGGGATCTTGCAGTGTCTTTCTGGCAACCTTCTTCTCAGGTGGTTTCCAGGTGGGGTCTTATAGCTACATAGTCGTCAGCCATGTTGTCTGTCAGCCATGTTGTTTGCCAGGCCAGCTGCCTTCCTCCTTTCACTATACTCTCACTATACTATTTCACTAAACTAACCTGTCTCGGGAGCAACTTTTGTAATTCATTATAGGCCCAGGACCACCCGATGTTTCATATGCTAAGGGCATGACAGACTGTGGCCAGGCACACTTGCAATTTTAGGATGAGGGGAGAGGTGGCTTCACCAGAGGGTCTAACCAAGTGAATAAGACATTGTAATTTTGAATCATGTCATGCTAGCCTGACTTCCTGACCCCTGGCTGGGCAGAGGGGCTGTAGATTGGGGTGTCCCCCACATAGGGGAGCCCCACGCGCAAGGAGTGCACCCGTAAGGAGAGCTGCCCAGTGCAAAAGAAAGTGCAGCCTGCCCAGGAATGGCACCGCCCACACTTCCTGTGCCGTTGACGACAACAGAAGCGGACAAAGAAACAAGACGCAGCAAAAAGACACAGAAAAGAGACAAACGGGGGAGGGGAGGGGAATTAAATAAATAAAAATAAATCTTTAAAAAAAAAAAAAGGTGGAATTGATTCCATGAGTTATGCCAACATAATGAAACCCCATATAAACTCTAGTGAGCTTCCACAATTGATAAAGACATCACTGTGTAGGGGAGGTGATTTTTGACTCCACATGGAGAGGGCACAGAAGACTGTGTTTGAGTCCCCCCAGAATTCACCCTTTTGGCTTCTTCTTATTTGTATCCTTTTACGATAAAGAAGCTGTAATATTAAGTAAAGGGTTTTCAGTGAGTTCTATGAGTCGTTCTAGAGCAGGAGTTCTTAACAAGGGATCCATAAGCTTGAACTTAAAATGAGAAAAAAACAACACATTATTCTTATGGGGATGTGTTGGTAAGGGTGTGATATATTTATTAAATAATATACAGTATAGAGTGGATTTAGTAATGGGTAGTGATTTTTACCTGACTGGCTAAAAAGGTTCATGGAACAAAAAAGATTAAGAACCGCTGTTCTAGAGAATTATTAAATATGAGGGGGTTGGTGGGAACCCTCAAATTTGTAGACAGTTGGTCAGAAGTTTGTACGGCCTGGATCCCCGAACTTGGTAATTGATGCCTGAAAGGCAACCTCTAGAGGATAGCTCTGAACTTGGAGATTCTGGCCTAACTTCAGGCAGTTAAAGTCAGAATTGAATTGATTGAGCACAACAGTATTTGCAGTTAGTGTCAGAAACTGTTGGAAGTTGCAAAAGTTATTGCAACCTAGGTAATCATATACCACAAAATTGAGCAATATTACGTATTCAATTTGATGAGTTTCACAAATGTATGATGCCACATCACCACCAGAAAAGCCATTAATGAACACTGCTATCACTCCAAAAGTTTCCCCCATGTACCTTTCTTGTCAGTCCCCTCCCCCACCCCTTGTTCCTGACAACCATGGACCTGCTGGCTGTCTGCCACTACAGTTTTGACAAGGTTTGTCATATTGTTCAAGACTGGTTTCAGATGAATAAAGTGCAGTGTGTATATGGGGCAAATGGTGAGACATAAGGACATATCAGGAAGAATCTTAAGTGACACGCTTAAAGTTTTCACTTTACCTTAAAGCAATGATGAGCCCTCAGAGTATCTTCATAAGTGATCAAATTTATATTTGCATGATCAAATTTACATTTGCAGATCTTCTTGAGGTAGTGGGGAGAGTTGATTGGAGAAAAGTGAGACTGACGGTAGGGATACCAGCTATTAGATACAGGGTTGAAAAAATATTTAGTAGGTTGATCTTCACAGAAATTGGAGAAGGATTGGATATAGAGAGTGGGGATATGAGGATTAATAAAGGATAAGATCCAAGGCTTTGGTATAGAAAACTGGATGGACAGTGGAGCCTTGAACAAAACAGTAAACAGAGGAGCAGGTTTGAAGTATAAAAGGATGATTGAGTTAAGCTTTGATCTTATTTACTCTGAAGTATCTGAAATATTTCAGAGAAAATAGCCAGTCATTTCCAAGACCAAGATAATGTCTAAATTAAGGTTATAGGATTTGGAAGTCATAAGTATATTTTGGAAGCAATGTGATTTCAAGTTCTCTTCTGCTAACAAAATCTGAACAAAGCTTATTTCTTCACCTATACTTTTTCCTTGACGTTAGAAATATCCTCCTTTTGTAATATATCTGTGCCCTCTGTACCTTCCTTTCCTTTCTATTTGCCCTTCCCTTTCCAGGCTAATTCTTTCAACATTTAGAACCCTAATTGACCTACCTATCTTAAGCTCTCCACTTGACACAGCTCTGCACCTGCACTCTGCCCTGACTCTTTGCCCTGCCCTTCTGTTTGCCTAAAAGGCCTTTCTACCAGTCATTACTTGCAAAATTCCTATTCATTTTCCAATATCCCATTCTAAAGAACTTCTTCATTCAACCTCTTTCTGATGTCATTCCCACATATACACATATAACTAAGTGAACTTTTTACTACATTTTGAAAAAACAAAAAATAAACAAAAAACCTCTTGGGCTCAACTTACTCTCTTATATTATAGTTCAACATGCATTTCCCATTATCCTTTTTATTATATTATAAAGTTCTTAAGGATATGGTTGGGTCATTATGTACCATATTTTCCAATGAACCATATAATACTGCCTTACATTTAGAAGGCACTCAGAAATATTTGTGATGAAAATGTTTTATCCAGTTTACAGATAGGCCAAATGTAAATGATGCAAATATAATTGATTAACCTCTTAAATGATTAATGATATCTAAACTAATTAGAAATGAATACCAGTTGACTAGTTATAAAGGGAAAATAGGAATTCTAAATTCTGAATATTTGTGAAAGAAAAATATAAATGGAAGGTCAAATGCATAGTATAAATCGGTATTATCAGTTTTGACTTTTTGTGATTATTAAGCTAAAATATTTCCCAAGCCTTTACTCAGTTAGCTATTATAGCAACTTGTACTATGGATCCAGTGATGCAAATAGTTTTCTCATAACTAAAAAGTCAAAGTTAAATTTTGGGTAACTACCCTCTAAAAAGTTCTGACTCAAAATTCCAATTAGCAAGAGTGGAAGTAATGGAAAATTGTTGTTATCAAATGCTACGGAGAAAGTCCAGAATGCTTTTTAAATATTTAATTATGTTATGCTGGAAATTGTTTTAGTCATGAAAGATGATTATTCTTGGCAATTGACAACATGTGTTAAATAATCAAAGATGTGAAAATGGATATTATCTGAGAAATAAGAAAACAACCATCTGTCCTAGACAATTTAGGTATTATTTTGTCTAGAGATTTGAAGACAGGCTAAAGGGTCTCTTTCCATATACAAGGATGCCTATTAGTTGTCAGATATCTAAACAAGTTATGCAAACACAGCAACAACAAAACATAAAAAGTTTTTAAGAAATGCTTATGAGGTTAAGAGTGTAAGGAATAAGGTAAAGCTGAACTAGGATTCATAGGATGGCAGAAATAGAACAGAAAAGAGGAAACCCATAGAAATGCCAACAGGACAAATATCCTAGACAAATACTCACAATGCTCTAATGGATAAAATTAATAATTTTTCTCTTTTCAAGAAAAATGTTCAATATTTTATTTGTACTTAATAAGACATGATTGTAATCACTATACTCACTTTTGTTTAAGTAATATGAAAAATTCCATCATTTCCTAACATTTCTAGAATACACATCTAGACATTATCCTATCCAGATGCTGGCTTCTTTCACCATCTGAAAAATGATCTGAGAATATTTGCTGAATACAGATTAGAAAAATAGCTGTGAAATTTATGGCAAAAGATAATGATGTGTACACGAAGCATTACTCACTTAATAGATTTATATAACCTAAATTCTGGCTGCTCTTCCTATTCAAAGACAAAGAAAACATAATCTCACTCATAAAGATAATAGGCTTCTCCTGCCTTTTTATTTTATAACAAATGTTGGGTAGAAACACTTCTTTACTTCAAGAGGTATGATAAAAATCCTCAAATTTTCTACCTCTGAAATTGAGCTCTTATTTGAATGTTTTAAATAGTTAAAAACAATGTGATAAAACAATTTTCTGTGGTATCAAGTAATGTTTACAGAAGTCTGAAATAATTAATGCATACTATTCATTGCCTTTGGAACCCTTTATAATAACACTAAAGTTTCCTAATAACAATATGGTTTAGTTTATTTATCTTTTTCTGTTGAATAGAATCATGTTTCATTTTACTAAGTCTTTGGGCTTCAAAAATATGTTATTATTTACTTAATCAGAGTAGCCAGCTCTCATCTACCATCTTCACCTAGAAACCAAATATTCTTCTATTCATGCCTTCACTTAATCCCAAATCCTATTCTCTGGATAGGTCAATTCCAATGTATACCAGAAGAGAATCATATTAAATTACCCTCATTCGCTATAGCGACATGGGCCTTATTATTTAGGTAATATAAACAAAATGATATAAAAGAGAAAACGAGACATGGAAATACCAGAATTTATCAAATAGATTTTCTGCAGATAGCCTTTCATTCAGTGGTGCTTCTGAAAAGTTTTAAATTTGATTTGAAAATGTCAGGAGTTTTTAGGTTGTAACCGCAGGGTATATTTTATTATATACATGACCATTTCTGAAATTAACAGCTTTTCTCAGGTTGCCTTACAAACTCAGAAACAAGCTGAAAATAGGTTTATATTTTAAACATATTTATATATGTTATGCATAATAAATTCAATTATGATTTGGTAGGTAGAGCAAAAAAACAAAAGCCAGGAGATATGGATTCAACTATTGGTCTTCTTTTTTTGGACTAATTTTAAACTTATAGAAAGTTACAAAAATAGTACAGAGTTCTCATAAACTCTTAGCCAATATTCTCTCATGTCAATATATTAAATAACTATAGTATACTTGTCAAAAACAGAAATTAACATTGGTACATTACTAATAACTGTTATGACTTTATACACATTTCACCAGTTTTCCTACTAACACATTTTTTCTGCTCCAAGGTTCAACCCAGGATACAAAGTTGAATTTAGTGTATCCTAGTCTCCTTAGAACTTTGATAGTTTCTCAGTCTCCTTCGTTTTGCTGAACTTGACACTGTCAAAGAGGACTAGCAAGGTATTTTGAGGGATGTCTCTAATTTTCATTTTTCTAATGCTTTCCTCACGATTACACTGGGGTAGATTAGGGAGAAAATACCAAAGAGATGATATGCCCATCCCATTGCATCACATTAGGAGGTATATGAGATCAACGTGACTTATTATTGGTTAATAATTCACATTAACTTTGACCACTTGGTTGAAGCAGTATCCACTAGGCTTCTCCATTGTAAAGTCATTGGTTTATCCCTTTCTATATTCTATTCTTTAGAAGGAAGTAAATAAGTCCATTCCATGCTCAAGGGGAAGGGAATTCCAGGAGAGGCAGAGTCTCTCTATTATTTGGAATTCTTCTGTAAAGATTTGTCCCTTCTCCCTCAATTATTAATCATTTATTTCTATCACTGTGGATCCATGCATATTTATTTTATATTTAGACTATAAATTGATGCTACATTATTGATTTTGTTACTCAATTGCTCTAATTTTGGACATTGGGAATTCTTTCAGGTTGATTTCCATGTCTCTTTTTGCTTTATCTTTTTACTAATCCTTACAGTACTTTATGGCACAACATATACTTGTATTTGTATTTTCCTTGTATTTTCCTTTCCCAAACCCTAGAATTAGCCATTTCTAAAAAGTTGGGCTGTTTTTAAATATTAGGGTATTTAGTCATTTTAGGTCTTCATTATTTCATGTGTAAAAATGTAAATATTATAATAGAATTCAGTGTCCCACAAACCTTTTTTAGCTCATAGGCCTCTTGGGAAAAATCTGAGAAAAAAAAGTAATCTCTCTTCAAAGAAGTAAAAATATACATGTAAAACAATATTGCACAAAAAAATTTCAGAAGATTAATGACACTCTAAAACCTGTGATGAATACTCTGTAAGGATCTGCATAAAATGATGCATGTTGTCTCTTTTAACTCTAAAAGTCATTAACAAAAAAATTTCTCCAAGGATGGATAAGAAGTTTGTTGAATTTCATAAAAGATAATATTGACTCACCTATAAAGCTTTGCTCATGTTAATTTGTGACTTTGGATAATTGACATAATGTCTGTGAACCTCAGTTTAATCATTTTTAAATGGGGCTAATAATCTATACATCAAAGAACTGTTGCAGACATTAACTGAGGAGGGAAATGTAAAATGTTCTGTAGAGACATGCCATGGGAGGACCCTGAGGGAAGTGGATATTATTATTGCTACTATTGTTCATGTCACCTCAAATCTCTTTTGTAATTTAAAAATAATCAATATTTAATTTGCTATCCCTCCCACAAGCTAGAATTTAATTTTACAATTTGAAATCAGCTACTAGAAATCTATCTTTTGAAATTCCACTGTTAGGGTGGTTTGAAGATTATGAAGTGTTCTTGTGGTTTAGAACAACACCCTATCTGATCCTGAAACCTATTCCATTAACAGCCATTGATGTGTGGTCCCCAGTGTATGTTAAAAATCCATGATCAGTGGTTCCTAATATATCCCATTGTTGCTCACCTCTAGTTTTTTAGATGGGAGTTCGTCACATTGAGGTAATCTTATTGCACCTAAATTTTAGCTAAGTCAGATTTCTTCCTTCTGTAATAAGTAGTACAAAACAAGACTGTTCCTTTTTCTACAGGTAAGCATTTCATAAACAATTGTATTTTTTAACAAGTAATATTACCATTGTTAGGATACTAATTGACTTACTTATAATAGCTTTATCATGATGACTTTTTAGCAGGGTGTCAGTTAAATAACACAAGTCAGAAGCAGCACCTGATTTGGGAATCTAATGCCAATTAGAGATAAAATTCCTTCCTAATCTTACTTATTTTTCAAGTGATATATGCTACTTCAGAAACAACAAAGAGGCTATCTAAATCATTAATAATTACGTATCTTCAGGAAGATTACAGGTGGTCTCCATGGTGGCCTTATCCATTCTAAATCTATTAATACATAAGAACTAACTAAATAAATAGAACTATTACAGTGTATTAGTATATGTAGCCATGAATTCAGGCAACTGGGTTATGTAAAATACTTCATTATTCATGTGATCCATATTGTATACCATTCCAAAAATAAACCGGAAATATTTGCATATTAAAAATGAATGTGGTTCAGTGGTTGAGCTTTGGCTTTCCACATAAGAAGTCCCGGGTTCAATGCCCAGCCCCTCAACAAACAAACAAACAAACAAATAAATAAATAAAATGGAGCGGGGAGCAGGTTTGGCTCAAGCAGTTGAGCATCTGCTTCCCACATGGGAGGGTCCAAGACCATGTTTGGTTCTGGTGCCTCTAAAAACAAACAAACAAACAAAGAAAATGAGCAAAACAAATGAGAAGGCCAGTTCTGGGTTGCTGATGTGGCTCAGTAGCTGAGCTGATCGCCGGCTTCCCACAAACGCAGCCCCAAGTTCAATCCCCAGCTGGTACTTTTTAAAAAAAGGAAGAAAATACAGCTAAACAGATCTATATACACAGAAACACAGAGACATAAAAACTCGAACTCTATTCATTGTCAGATGGTGCTAAGTTAGTCTTCAGAATATGAATCAAATAAGAATATAAATTATAGAAATGTGAGAGAAACAAATATATTGCATTTAAAAACATTATTAAGTTCTAGGATATAAATACCACTAAATTAGAGGTTCTTAACCTTTTTTTTCCATGGACTCCTTTGCCAGTCAGATCAAATGAATACTACTATAAATTATTTATTGCATACATTCATAAGAAAAGGAAATGTTAGATTTCAGTTAGAGATCAACGAAAATAAAAATAGTAAGTTGATTTTTTTCAATTCAAGCTTGCCAACTCCTTGAAATTTTAATCCCCAGTTAAGAACCCCATTACTAAATAGTCTTTTCCACACAGAAGCTTTTCTGTTAGTTATGAAAGAGTCATGCATTGATTTAAGATCAATTTCTGCTTTAAAAAATAGCATTTTTACTCTTGAAAACAACTGCTAACAGCTTTCTTAGAACAATCTTCATTTGGCTCATATTATATTCATACAATAAAAGGCATGTTTAAGTGAATTCTGAAACACTTTGCTAGCTTTCAGTTAGAAGAATATTGGACCCTTGCCAGTCTATATTGACTCTTAGCAAAGGAAAGGAAACTCAACCAAATATTTTAATTGTACCTGATAGCAGTGAACAAAATTATCTTTATAAAGGTGTTTCCAAATATATTGTACTATTTCTCCAGATTTTTTCATCCAGTATGTTTTAACTGTCTTTAAATAAAGTACAGAAGAACTTGTCCTATTTTCTAAATGTTCTAATTCTCTTATTAAATATGGCAAACTACAAACCAGGTTTGATAAATTCTTATAAAAAGAGAATCTTTTTTTCTCAGACATATGGAACTCCTTGAGAACAAGGACCATAATCTTTTTCAATGTTTGTTAATTATATCTCCTTCATGAAACATATATGAAGAAAAATTCTCATTAATATCAGCAGTGACATCAATATCAGCAACCTAAATGTAATGCCTGCCTGTATATGAATTCTCACCTTATTTGGTCTTTTTTAAAATATTACTTCCTTGTTCTTAAAATTCTGCATTGACTTCCTTTCCCTCCTGATTTCCCAGTTATTTAATGAACAATATCATTTCCTTTTCTGCTGGGACATTCAACAGAGATCTCCCCACACTTTGATAGTTCAGAAGTTTCAAACCTGTTTCCTAGAAGAAACATTTGTGAATATACTGAATTAAAAATATATTAATTAAATTATGATTATGTTTTGCAGCTCCATTTTTCTTTTCGAACTTCCAAATTGTAGCTAGTAATATAAAAATATCTGCAATGATAAAAAAACTATAATGAAAATAAATAAATTAGCAGTGTAGTCAATATTGCAATATATATAAGCTCTATATGACTGACTCCCTGATATTTTCACTGTGTGTTACTCTGAATTCAGGTCTATGATTCCTAACATACTGCACATTCTTAATTAGAGATATATATTCAGCTGGTTTGCATTCACATTCAGGTTTTCAAACATCCATTGATCATCCTGTGATATCAGCATCAATAAATAATGATTCCTTCCAGCATGAACTGAACAGTACTACAACTGATATAATCACAGCTACAGACAACCAGATGCTTGAGCTAACCTACAGAGTCATGCCTAGGAAAGTAACATATTTTATCAAGCATTTATTTATTTATTTATTTATTTGTTTGTTTATCTATCTATCTATTTATTTAAGGAGACAGCCCCTACTTCTGACCCTTCCGTTCACAGTCCCTGGGAGCCAGAAGACTTTTTTATTTATTTTTATTAGAGAAGCTTTAATTTTACAGAAAAATCATGCATAAAATGTTTCTGTGGTGGTTTGAAACTGTCTCTACTCCAGAAAAACACATTGTTACATTTAATCCATTCCTGTGGGAATGAACCTGTTGTATAAGTAGAACCTTTTGAACTAGTTACTTCAGTTAGGAAGGTGTGGCCCACCTCAGGTTGGGTCTTAAGCCTATAACTGAAGAAATTTATAAGTGGAGTGAAATTCAGACAGTGAGAGGGAAAGCCACAGGAAATAAGAAGCTTTGTCAATGGACTTGGAAGAGAAGGGAGAAACCAGGAGATGCTGCCATGTGCCTTGTCATGTGACAGAAGAGTCAAGGATTGCCAGCAGCCAGTTCCAGAAGGCCAAAGTCTTCAGGGAGAAAGTATTGCCTTGATGACACCTTGATTTAGACTTTCTTTTAACCTCAAAACCATAAGCTAATAAATTCCCATTTTTAAAATAAACCCATTTCATGGTATTTATTAGCTTAGGAACTAAAACACACATATACAATGAACATTACTAATATTTTACATTAGCATGGTGTATTTGTTATAATTGATGAAAGATTATTATTATAACTGTACTATTAAGTATAGGCCACGGTTTATATTAGGGTTCACTGTGTAGCACCCTTCTATGGTTTGTTTTTTATTTTTATTTTAGTAACATATATACAACCTAAAATTTACTGTTTTTACCCACATTCAGATGTATAACTCAGTCTGTTAACAAGGTTCACAATGTTATGTTACCATCACCACCATCCATTAGCATTATCATGCTTTTTTAAATCTTGGAAATATCATAAGAACCCTGTCCAGGTTTAATTGCAAAACATGTGGCTCAAGGTCTGGTGATGCCTAGGAGAGATTGGCTGCATCTCAAAGGAAACCCCACGGAGTTGCAGTTCCTAGGTGAATTTGCCATAGGCCAACCTCAGACCATGTTGTCTGTAGTCTAAGAAACTTGACTTGTCATTGCTTTAAGAGCTGATCTGTCTTTGCTGAAGGACAGACTTATTAATTTCTCTCATAGAAACTAATGTACAAAGGCCAGAATATCAATGTATTAATTTACATTGAAAATTATAAATTCCAACTGCACAAATGCTGGAGTCCTCTAGTCAGTGAATTTTCTTCATGTAGACAAGATAGATGAAAGATGAAAATTTAATAGGCAGGTTTCTTAGTGAACCAACATCCAGAACAGAAGGATTAGTTTTCATTTTAATGTTTAATGCAACCAGCTAAAGATAGTCTGCTACATTTGTCCATACAATAGAGTTAAGTCTGCCTGCCTGCCACAAGTCAAATATTTTGACCATGTTTCTCCCCTGGATAGTAATCGTTTGTGAGCCTCACTCTCCTTTTTCTGTATGTCCAGTTCACCATCTACCTCCTCTTTTTCATGGATATTTTTCCTTTAGAATGAGATGGAAAATATGGACTCTCTTTAGTATTATTTTTGCATTGTCCTGATTTGATCATTTATATTTTTTTTCATTATTAATTCTAATGAAATGATTTGACCTACCTTATTTTGAGATTCTTGAAATCTCATTGTTTTTCAAACTGTTTTTGACTGAGTGAAAACTTTAGGTTCATCTACCACCATGCTTCTCTAACTTGCAAATGAATATCATAACTTCAGAACTAATCTCTTTTCTGAGTTTCATGTCATATATTTTTTAACACTAGCATCAGAGCTCCATGGCTTTTAAACAAATCCTTTGATTTTCAAAAACCCGGAATTGAACTGTTCTTTTCTCCAAAAATGTTTTTTCTTCTTTCTTATTCCTTTATATGTTATCATGTATAAATTCATTCCCTCAGTTAATGGAAAGGTATGTTAAGATTTTCAGTTTTTTTATGTGTTGCTTCTTCCACAAACTAGCTCGTTAATGCCATCTATGCTAAGAAGTAGCTAGGAAGACCTCAGAGTTAAGGCATTTTTCCTATGTATCACAGTTTTGTAAATTATAGAGTAGCATGTTAAACCCATCCTGACTCCAAAGATCTTAATTATGTCTTCATGTCACAGTTCCTTCCAATAACATCATTAGTCAATCTGTCACTCAAATTAGACTCTTTAAAACAATTCTCAACTCCCATATTTTTCTCACCACACCTATTTCTGAAGTCTCAAATTCTGTTTCTGTTTCTTCCTCACCATTTACTTGCTTGTCTATTTTCCACTGCTTTACTGCACTCATTATCTTCTTTTATTTAGACCCTAATGGTATTAACCCCTCTTATAAAAATTTTCAGCAGACTTTCTGGATAAATTGTCTCCTATAAGATGATTATGTTTAGCTGTTGCAACCTTAAATCTGATCTTGTCACATTCTTGCTTAAGCTTTCAAGGGTTTTATTTGCCCTCTGGTTTAGGTATTTAAGAGGCACGTATTTCCCTTTGTGCTCTTTTATCTGTGCCGATGTCCAATGCTCTCCTTTCACATAAATATTCTACATTTTAGTTGTATATTAACTGTAACAACTCCAGACTTTGCACATCTAATTCTCCCCCCAGCTTACCAGAATCTTTTTCTTTCTTATAAATCCCATTAATGATTTTTTAAAAATCATTTAATTAGTTAAGTAGTACCTGCAAATAGCCATGCACTGTGCTAAGTGCTTTGTGTGAATCATTAAATACTAGTCTCAAATAAAATTATGAGTTCATGATTATTTTCATTTTATGGATTAAGAAATTAGGGAAGCGGACTTGGCCCAATGGATAGGGCATCCGCCTACCACATGGGAGGTCCAAGGTTCAAACCCGGGGCCTCCTTGACCCGTGTGGAGCTGGCCCATGTGCAGTGCTGATGTGCGCAAGGAGTGCCGTGCCACGCAGGGGTGTCCCCCATGTAGGGGAGCCCCACGCACAAGGAGTGCGCCCTGTAAGGAGAGCCGCCCAGCGCGAAAGAAAGTGCAGCCTGCCCAGGAATGGCGCCGCACACGTGGAGAGCTGACACAGCAAGATGACACAACAAAAAGAAACACAGATTCCCAGTGACACTGATAAGGATAGAAGCGGTCACAGAAGAACACACAAGGAATAGACACAGAATGCAGACAAGTGGGGGGGGGGGGGAGAAATAAATAAAAAATAAATCTTAAAAAAAAAAAAGAAATTATAACTTAAAGAGGATAACTTGATGAAGTCTCAAAGCTGGTAATTGAAGCAAAATAGATTTGAACCCAGGTATAAGAGCTCATACTTTCAACCATTACAAAAAATAAAATGTATCCATCACTTAAAAATAGAGAACTAATAAGAATTAAGCATTGGATTTTTAGTACTGTCATAAGAAATTCAGATAAAATTTAAGAATGGTTCAAAATGAAGAAGATTAAACAAATGTGAACTATTTTTTAAAAGAAAATGGAATGATAAAAATAAACAACTCTATCTGACATGGGATTTATGAAATGAACTGAGTTTGCAATATATAGGTTGCATTAAAGAAAACTCTACATAATAAAGGATGGTTAATAACAGCTCTGTTATGCCAAAAGATTATTGCAATCATAATTACATTTCACTATTTCTTGTAACTTTAAAGTTCAGCTCAACTTTCACTAGTAGATGTTATTTTTAAAAAATGAAAATATATTGTTAAGATAGATGACCTTTTAGAAATCATCAGAGCATAGAACAAAATTTAAAAACCATTTTCATTGTTCCTCACTGAAATCTCATACTATTTATAGTTGAATAAAGCCTTAAGAATTTTTCCTAAAAGATAGTGATATATATTTTAATGTATCACAGATTTGCAAATCAGTTTTGTCCCATTGCTAAAGACCTAAAAATTTAGGGTTGATATTTAGAAGCCATTTGCCATTCACCAAGTCACATAGATTAGTTGCTGTAGGCCTTTGTGGTTTTTGCATGCTTTAGAAACTAAAGCTTATCAATCACAATTTATTTTTAAATATTCATTGTGAGCTTTGGCTTTCTTTTTACAAAATGAATGCAAGAGCTGACAAATAGATGCTTCTGAAAGTTGGCAGCTGTATCCACTTTCTGTTTCAGGAGATGTTCTCAGATATCCATGGGGCTGGCTAGGCTTCCCAAGAGGCCTGTACACAATATTGTTTTATTTGACCCTGGTACCTTCCTTTGACCTGTGTGGCTTTGTCTTTCCCATTTGTTTATTAGCTCTGATTCCAGTGCCTTACATATTTCCCTGTGTCTTTTCGTCCTCTTTGTTTTTGTCTTCCTTATGGGTTTATAAATTTGTCATGCTACTTATTTTTTGTATCAGATTCAGAATGTACACCTGAGCCAAACTTAACTGTCTCATCTGCCTCTGTTACCTGCTTAATCATTTTCCCTTCTTATTCTTACTGCCCACAAAATTACAGAATTAACTAACAGCCCCTCCCTCCCAAGATGATTTGATATGACTTGAAAAAGAATATAGAATTTGGACCAAAAAATGCATCACAGATGAACAAAATTAATGCAGAGCAGATGAAATCAGTGACAGAGCAGGCTCAAGAAGACAAAATAGCACCCATTAATTTGTCTACCAATAGGATTTAGGAAAAAAAATATTTAATTAGAAACATCTTAGCCGTGCTGTTTTACCCAGTTTTCAGTGACTATACCTTTTTGTCTTCAAATCCAGTAAGTGGTTACAATAGCATTCATTCTAAGCCCTTGATTTTGTCACGATGTCATGAAAATTTTCCAAAATTGTTAATCTACCTGGTTGTAGCTGCACTCTCAGATGAGGACAGTCATGTGTTCAATCCACTCACCTGTTTCTACAGAGGAATCACCATCTGGCGGTAGATTCTTTGTGGCCTCATGCTAGTTAACAATGAGGTGCCAATGAAGCTCTTCAAGTCCCTGCAGGAGGAAGAGTTTCATTCTATTTCAAATGTTGGTTTGCTTTACTGTCTCTTGTAAAGAACCTTGAGAAAAATAAAGTAGTAGTGTTTACTGTTTGTCTCTGAAATTAATATTCCCAATACTGTAAAGAGTTGAAGGCAGGGATTGGTGGAGGTGTAAGGAGTGGCTCTGTGCCTTGGTTTACCTATTTTGCTAGGAACGATACCTCCCTGCACTGGCCAATACAGTGTCTATTCATGTGTATTGCCTTCTTTCCCCAATTCAGACCTTACTCACTTCCATCACTCTTTCCTGCTAGAACCTTCCCTCCTTGGTGTCTCTGTTTCTTGGTCCACCCTCCTTCAGACCCTTCTTATTTCTTGCAAATGTTTCCGTCCCTTGATCCTGCTTCTATCTTCTGTTCTGATGGTATGAGATGTGGTGTCTTCATCCGGTGCTGTTGACTTTTCCTGGAGACAGGAAGATGAGCTTTTTCTAACTGTAGAGAAAGGGATAAGGATGGGAATGATGAGGAGGCCCTTGTCTCTTATTTGGGGGTATAGTGAGGCTTGTCTTATAGCAACTAAAATTATGACACATATTTCATTTTTTAAGGATGAATTTTCTCTTCTACCACCTTCTTTATTGTTTGAGGTAAGAAGTCCTATTAACATAATGTTGATCCCATTTCCATCAAAATGGTAACCATGTTTTCATTTCATTAAATGAATATTTGACGCTTTTTTGTTCTGACTTAGATTACAAAACCTTCTCCAGGACAATAAATGGTCCTATGTCCAAATAACTTTTCTCTCATAATTAAAATTCCCTTTAACCAGAGTGTGAGAGAGAAGAAAAGGTAGGAAGACAGCTGTAACTAAGCTGCTACATGAAACCTCGCCAAGTGGCTTGAATGTCTCACAGTATAGACAGGTCCTGAGAGGGAGTTTCCCAAGAAAGAGTGTTCAGAGAACAATGGGTACATGAAAACCAGACAGAAATGGCGTGGTCTTTACTGATCAGCTTTGAAGGATGCACAACATTGCTACTACCTTCCTTAGTGTCCCTCAATGCATCCTAGGGGCAAGTTAAAAGAATTAGACTCCACCTCTTGATGAAGGCATGACAAGATCACACTGCAGAAGACCATGCTGGATGGGAGATATTGTTGAAGTTATTTTGAAAAATCCAATCTAGGACACAATTCATCTCAATTCCTGACCCACCAAATCCAAATCTGTTGAATATAGTAAAATATTTGTTGTTTAAAGTGCTGATTCTTGGGTTAGTTTCTATATAGCAATACATAAAATAATAATACATAAACAATCGATAAACAGTAGCCTTTTAGACAATTGTGTTTCTAAGAAGTTTACTGCTACTGCAGGCAACATTCAGCAGCTCACTGATACAGCCCAGCTGATGAACTTACAGGTGGGATTCAATGAAACCGAGGGTGCTTTAAATTTGGTAAATGAATAAACACTTTATTTGAATGCCACAGAGGCCAATACTATAGGAGAAAAACAGAGGTACTCTAAGGTGTATTCATTGAGAGTTCCATATACACCCATTGAACTCTTTGCTGTGCCCTTCTCTATGACTGTACTTACCTTGGTACCTTCTAACAGGACTTGGACAAGAAAGATATTCTCTTCGAGCACAATAATCCTGGTCTTTACCTTTGATCACTCTCTTGCTTTGTTTGTTTGTTTGTTTTTTAAGCCAGTGAATGGGGAAGACGGTAGGCAAAATTATCAGTATATCTGTAGAAAGACTTATGACATTTCTTTCAATGAATACTTGGGGCTTTTTCTTGTATTTTTGTCAGTAGGGGAAGAATAAGATTTTAAAAGCATGCATTCAAAAGTACGCAGTTACTGTAATCTAGCCCAGCACCTCTTGTCATACATGCAACTGACCTTATACTCTGAAATTCACCAAGAAGTCAATGAACTATAATATGATGTCACATGTAGCCATTCTATACAAAGAGAATGTATATGTATGTGTGTATGTATGTATTTTATATTTGCACATATATACACATATCTATATATACACACACATCTATATGATTCATCTTTAGAATTTTTCTCTCATTTATATGAACTTGTAAGCTTTGTTATTTAGAGTCCATTCTTGAAAAACTGAGAGGTTCTCTGTACTTATCAAATCAATTTCGTCATAATATACTCTGGACCTTGAAGAATTAAAAGAGACAGCTAGCCACTCAAAGGAGTCTAGGTAATGCTTCAAATTCTTGCTATGATATTCCAATATCTAAGTGTACCTCTTTCTACTGTGGATACATATTATCTAAACAGTGGCAGAGAACATGAATGAGAGAGGCTCAAAACGAGTTTGGCAATATTTTGTTTTGCTTTGTAGCAAATAAAGAATATAGATGCACACTGGAAAAAAAATGAAACTTAACTTTTTACCATCATCTAAAATACCTGTGACGTTATGTCATATACTTCTGTCTACACACATGTACATGTTTGTATATGTGTGGTGTATATATACAAAATTATGTGTAATAGGATAAACTTCTTGGTTTCAGAAAAAAAATGATTTAAAATTAAATTTTTATGCAAGTAATTAGAAAATATACAGTTACCTATACTATATATACATCCACGTATGCAATTGTTATGAAAATGCTTTTTTTGTGGGAAAAAACTGTCATCCCTATCCAATAGTTATAAAATGCTGCAGCATTGTAAATAATTAGGTAGTGTAGTTGTCAGGCACACCAGCCTGTGTTCATAATCTAGGTTCATCTCCTATTTTATCAGTGTGATCTTACAAGTTAATTAACCTCCCTAAATTCCTCATCTATAAAATAATATAATAATTTTTCTGAAAATTAATGAGTGAGTTAATATAAAAGTGTGAGAATTAAAGCAGTCAATTCATGTAAAGTGCTTAAAACAGTGCCTGTACATGGTAAGCACTCAACGTTAATCGTGGTTTTTAGTGTCATCATCCGTAAAGGGACATATAATATTATAATTTCTTTAGCCAATCCAGTATCATGTATCATTTATATCTGGATTGTTTCCAGCTTTTTGCTATTATAAACAACACTCTAATGGGCATATTTTTATGCACATTTTTTCCCACTTATGTCCCAATTATTTCTTAAAGTAGAATTTCTGGTTGAAATTGATACATATTTTAAAGGCCTTTGATCAGTACAGACAAACTGCCAACCAATTTTTATCCTAACCAGTAGTGTAAAAAATGGGAAATTGAAGTGTAATATATATTAATTTAAAATATTTTAAGGTCATTTTCAAATTTTTTGAGTTTTATTACTTAACAATCTTGCACATACAGAAGAGTTTTTAAATGATTTAAGGACATTGCTTTATTTATTGTAGTTTATATTTCAATAATTGAAATGCTGCTGACATTTATTTGCAAGGAAATTATTCATTTTCTGATGACTACTAAGAAATTATTTAATTTCAATTGGTTTTATTATATGTGTCTCAGTATGTATTTGGACCAGTCCCTTCCTAGTTGTTAGTGACTATGGATTCAGGGCAAAGGACTTATTTTAAAGTTTATGTGAAACACTAATATCTGTTCAGTAATTCTACTGCCAGAAATGTCAAAAAATCTGGAATCCCAAAGCTAAATACTGTACTGCAGACTTAGAGCTACATGCTGTTGGGCTCCATCCATCCTCCTAATCCCTTTGTTCCCATGGTGCCTGAGAATTACAGATACTGATTCTCATAAATATTTATCCTTCAAGATGCATTTGCTACAATAGAGTAAATATAGTAGCTTTCTTTTCTCTATATTTGGAAGTAATGTCTCTACCCCAATCAAAGAATAAATCATTTGAAAAGGTTTTCAGATTCAGTGGGAACAGCAAAATAATTCAGTGTGAGTGTTACAGAAAAATAAAACATTCTCAATTTTGTTTTTATGTGGGTCTTTTCCAGGGCCTCTGAATTTAGTGATAGTTGTAACATTTTAAAGGGTGTTAACTTTCCTATGTCATGCAGTACAGGATATACCTTCACTTTAAAGATACGTCTTTAAATTGTTTTTGTCTTTCTTACAGGAACAAACTCTTAAAAAGAACAAACTCTGACAAACCCATTACAATGACTTTACTTGGAAAGTTTGCACTAATTCTGGCATCTTCGTGTTCTGCTGGTTGCCAGGTGCTAGAACATCTGTTTTGGAAGTTGTGGCTGTCAGTCATACAGCAGAAGGGGAAGAACATTTTCCATAATTTATTTTATTCTTTATGATATGGATGTCCGTCTCAGTGCTTTTGCAGAAGGACTTAATGTGTGTGTTTTTAATTTACCCTTTTTTTAAAGAGAAGCTTTAGATTACATAAATGATACATAGAAAACATAGGTGGGTTCCCATATATCCCATCTTCTTCCCCTCCCACATTTTCCTCATTAGCAACATCTTTCATTAATGTGGTACATTTATTACAATTGATGAACTCCTTAATAGGGTTTTATAGATTTTTTTTTATTTATTTATTTTTATTGACTTTGTAATAATATTACATTAAAAATATATATGTGAGGTCCCATTCAACCCCACCCCCCCACCCCCCTCTCCCCCCCCAACAACACTCGTTCCCATCATCATGACACATCCATTGGATTTGGTAAGTACATCTTTGGGCACCTCTGCACCTCATAGACAATGGTCCACATCATGGCCCATACTCTCCTCCATTCCATCCAGTGGGCCCTGTGAGGATCCACGATGTCCGGCGATCACCCCCGAGGCGCCATCCAGGGCAGCTCCACGTCCCAAATACGCCCCCACCTCTCATCTCTTCCTGCCCTTCCCCATACCCATCGTCCACCATGTCCACTTTTCCCAATCCAATGCCACCTCTTCTATGTGGACATTGGATTGGTTGTGTCCATTGCACCTCTATGTCAAAAGGAGGCTCATAGATATTTTTAAAAGGTAGACAGCCATGCTTACATTTTTATACACTCTATTTACCAGAGGTTGAATTCTCAGGGTAAATATGAGGCTAATGGGGGTGACCTTGTATTCTTAATGCCTGAAGGGAACCAGTCAGAGATCAAACAATTAGTGGTTACTTGTGCATGTCAGAAGCTCTAGTGAAAATATAATAAATTATTAAATGGGTTTTGCCCCAGGTGAATGTATGTTAGTTTAGTCAGTATGAAATTGCAATCAAACTAATCAAATGACATTTTTTTGCTGAAGTGTAAAAATAGGGAGTTGGTATAGAACTATATCTAAGAGATAAACCAAAATGATTATCTGCCTGACCTGAATAAATTACTTTTTTTTCCTTAAGAAGAAAACCATCAATTCAGTATTGATTAACTTTTTAAGGTTTTCAAGTAAAAATCCATTAAAATGTCCTATGTTTACTTTAAATTTGTTTTTAATATAGAAAGGCATGATCAATTCCACTGGCACCTACCACATAGCAGCAAGCCACTGAGATTCATTCCCCTCCCTTATGCCTCCTGCACACACACTTGCTATCCTAATAATAAGCATTATTTTAATAACTACTTTATTGACTGACCTCAGAAACTGGTCAATTCTTACTAGAATGAAATCATTAATTTAGGAAGTGTACACTGCAGTTCAGTCCAAATCAGATTCAAAATATTAACAAGGACAGTAATAACATTCCTATTCTCCATAAAATCCATCAAGTCTGAATTGTCTAATAAGTTTTTATTAGTAAAAACTATAAGAAATAGCATTTGAATCTTGAGGAAGTGAGGCACTATGCAAAGATAGTTCATAAGTATTTTTTATGTATTTATGCTTTATCAATATGTATCAATAAAATTGATTTGTTTAAAAAATACATGTACACTAAACAATACTGTAATACTATAATAACAATACTACTAAAGGAAACATTAAAAATCAGTATCGAAGTGATTTTAATATAAAGAAACAGAAGAGATTAAAAATTGCATTCAGTGTGGGAGCATATGAAGAATGTAAAACCAAGAAGGAATCTTTGAAACTTTCTCCATCAAGTTTTTGCTGTCTATAGGAAAGAAGTTGTGGCAGTTTGACATTATTTATGAATTCCAAAAAGATAATTGATTATGATTATAAACTGATCTGTTCCTTTGGCAAGATACCCTTTGATTGTATTGGATTCAGCCCAAATGATTTTGATTACATTACATCAAGATTAGGAGTGTGATTTGCCCATGTCATTAGGGCACTCAGGGTCGAGTCCCTGATCCTTGGGAAGTTATAAAGCAGACACTTACATGGACGTAGACACACAGAGAAGAACAACACAGAGGAAGAGATACACCTCCATGGACACATCAGAGGCCCTGGGAAGAGATGAGTCTGATAGCCTACAGCTGTAGCTAAGCTTAGAGAGAAATGCGACCCTAAGAGAGAGACGAGTTTTATACAAGCCTACAGCTGATATAGGAAGAAGCTGGGACCATGGAGCCTTAAGAAGAAGAGGACGCCTGACCTTTCTCAGAGACCAACAGCCATCTTGCTCCAACACATGGCAACAGACGTTGGTGAGGGAAGTAACTTATGCTTTATGGCCTTATGACTGTAAGCTTCTACCCTAAATAAATACCCTTTATAAAAGCCAACATATTTTTGGTATTTTGCATCAGCACCCCTTTGGCCGACTAATACACTAATACAGAAGTCATTCCACTAGCAACTATACATCACTCATAGATGGAAAGAGTTTTGAAATATACATTCATTGTGACTAAAAATAACACTACACCTAATTAACTAAACACCACAAAGTTACATGTGTTCAGATTTGCCATTCTATGATTTCCTACTTCACACAGTTGCAAATTCTTTCTAAGATATTTCTTAATAAAATTCAAGATGGACATGTCAACTTTTAATTATATTAATATTACTAGCTGTGGATC
Organism: Dasypus novemcinctus; assembly: GCF_030445035.2. Lineage (NCBI taxonomy): Eukaryota > Metazoa > Chordata > Mammalia > Cingulata > Dasypodidae > Dasypus > Dasypus novemcinctus. Next base: position 74,061,568 of record NC_080678.1, on the reverse strand, counting down.
AGATTTAGTAAATCCTATCTTTCAAGAAACAATTGAAGAAATTCTGGCTTAGGAAGACCATAATTTTTCTCTAAAGTCACATAGCCAGGAAATGGTCTAGGAACTAACATTTATTTGTATTTAAAGGAAAGGTTGCCTTGAATAAGGGTCACAATAAATTGGTCTTCTACACAGTTTCTCATAGGAACTATTGCTTCAGCTTCTATTTTTGATCTCTCTTTTTCTGCAAATTAGATAGATAAGAACCATGGTTTTTAAAATGTAATTTTGGACATAATGGTGTTGTTCATTCAATGAACATTTATGGAGTTGTCCATGATGCACTAAGGTTTATGTTGGGGACTGAGAAAACAAAAATGAAGGAAGGAAAGAGCACACTCAAATTGAGAAAAGAAAAAACATTGATAAAAGAACAAAGGATGATGTAAAATCCCACAGCTAATAATTGTGGGGAGCTTTTCTGCTCAGACCTAGGCCTGAATAGACAAGAGGAAGGAGCAATGACTGGAATCCAGAGAGGGCACTGGATGGAATGGACCATTTTCAGGAGCCAGGGACTCAGTCACAGCCTCACTCTTCTGACCCTGTGATCTCCTGCTGGGACCCCCCATAGTGTGAACTCAAGTAGAAGCCTCCTGGACAAAGCAGAAAAAGTAGAGATTGGAAGAGCTAAAGAAAGATATTCAGCATAAATTGTGCAGCACCTTTCTTCAAGTATCTTACTGGATGATAGGAAAAGGCAGACATATAAACAAATTAGGACAACAAAATATTATAGGTTTAGTCTTATTTCCCAAGCTGCTATGATAAATACTGCATAATGGATTAGCTTAATCCTGCAAATTTATTGTCTCATGGTTTTGAAGGCTGAAAGGCTTATTTCCTCCCAGTTAAGAAGCATTCTGGCTAGCCAGCAATCCTTGGGTTCCTTGGCTTTCCCATCACATGGCGATGTCCTCTCCTTTCTTATCCCATTCTGCTGACTTCCATGGCTTTTTCCTTGTGGTCTTCTCTATAAAACTTTGTTTGAATTCCTGGTTCTACTATTTGGTAGTGGTGTGACCATTGGCAGGTAATTAAAACACAGGTGAGAGGAAGGGTATCAGATGTTTTGACAATGCTTCAAATTCACTTTGAAGCTGTATCCATAGGGTGAATCTCTGATGTCTTGTTCACATTACCAAAGTCAGTTGCCACGTGTTTAAGCAAGATGGTCACTAATTTCTGCCTAGTCTTTTCTTCCTTAGCTTCCTCTTCCTCCTGACACTCCTTGGGCCCAGTTTTTTCCCAGTCTCAGATGTAGGCTGGCATAGGACATTTCCAAATATTTTATTTGTTAATTGAAATTAGAAAAATTTAATTGTGGAGACCATAATAATCCTGTTCTCTTTCTTAGCCACATGTGAGAGTAATTTTACTGTTTCAATTAAATAATTTTTTTATAAGGAATTATCTTTTAACTGGTGACAAAACTGGTCTTTGGCAAAATGAATATGGAGGAAATGAACAGACATTCAAGCAGTGGACTTTTAAAACATAAACCTTTTAATTGATGGTAAATGTCACAGAAAGTCATCCACTACTTTTTTCCCAGAACTGGAAAGAAGAAAATCAAGATTTTGTTACTGAATATTTCAATCTCTATCACTGAAATTCTTGTTCTGTCAGGTGTGCTAGATCAAGGAAAAGGACTACAGGAATATATTAGAAATGTAGTCTAGGAGTTAAAGACACAGAATATTCCAGAATTCTGAGTCATATAAACAGAAGATTAATTTTCATCTTTTTGGAATCAATTTTTAATCAATAACTACAACAGAGCAAAAAAACCCTGATTTCATAATCAACCTCTGTAAGTTATAGCAGGAAATTAAATTTCAAATACCAAAGGCTTAATATTAAATAATTTTTAATAAAATGAGGTTTTATTGTCCATATTACCATACCTGCTTTGAGGAGCACAAAAATTATGTGTGAAAAAATACAGTAAATATATAAAGGATTTTAATTACTCCTGAAATATTTTCTTCTTGTAGAAAGGATGATGTATTCTGTGGATATTATTGTCTACATATGCTTTATTTTTTGAGGTACAGGGGCTGGGGATTGAACCCTGTGCCTCTTATGTGGGAAGCCAGAGCTCAACTGCTGAACCAAATCAACTCCCCTGAGTTAGTTTTCACATTTGCTTGCTTGTTGTTTATAATTTTGTTTTTAGGAGGCACTGGGAACAAATCCACGACCTCCCAGTGGGGAAGCATGCTCAGCCTCTTGAGCCACATCTGCTCCCCTTTATTTTTTAAATTTAATTACTAATCACATATATTGTATGATTGAAATTCAGGAAAATGCTATATATGATAAAATTATAAGCCATAATCTTGTCTTTTACATGGATATAATCAGAAATAATGTTCAAAATTTCAATAATTAATGAGTTAATACAATTCAAATATTTATAACTTTATCATTTTCTTTAAACATGACTTGCTTTAAAATTACATACATTAATGTAAGCCATTCAAGAATTTAGTCTGATAATTTCCATATTGTTAATTTTTATCAATTATTGGTGTGATATTTTTAGATATAGCTATCAGTACCTCAGTGTACCCATTTGAGTCATGCTTTGGTATATGGTACTTTGTAAGAGACTTCTGCTTAAATTGAGTCATTAGATGACTCAATAAATAAAATAATTCTCTTTAATAGCAATAATAATTGTTATCATACACTATCCTTTCTCAGCTTCAGCTGAATAATTGCATTAACATTTGTGTTGTCCCTGTAATATTGTCTACGATTTTATAAATTCAACACCTCTGTCTGGTCATCATTCCATCATATTATATCACAAAAATCAATTGAATGCCTAGATTTGGATCCTTACACTACTCCCTTAAATTTTAAGTAACCTCTCTGTACCTCAGTTTTCTGATCAATAAAAAGGGGAGGAGGAGGATGATAGTGTTAATAATTTTAAATATACTTTGAGAATCACAAGCAACATAGATTGAACACTGTATCTGTTTTAACAATTAAAATAATGTTGCTAATGCACAAGATGTGTGAGCATTCAGTTGGTTTTAAAAAAAGTGCCATCAAATGTAAATAAATTCCACTCTTACTAGTATAGAAAAGAGAATCACACCGTTGGCATGCCTTAGCTCCCCCACAAACTCCAAATACTTGTCCATCGCTCTAACCGCTCTTTACAAGAGCCTCCTGTACCAGAGGTACGCTTGATTTGACTTTCATTTCAGCCTATGATTTTATTCCTAGTCTCCCTGGCTCTGTGTAGGCAAATCCTGTGTAGGCAGCACTTTGTAAGAGGGATCATAAGAAGGTGACTATGGACGAATGCTGTCTAATGGCAAGCAGTCATAGATGTGGGGCTTTGTGGAAGGGGACTGACAATTTGGTCTCTGAGGTTTAACCAGCATGGAAGTCACTTCCTTTACCTGAATGTGGGCCTACCCTGACTGTGAACTTATATGAAAGCAGATGTTTAAGAGCCACGATGAGTTGGCTAGCTGGCAGGCATGTTATATAGGGAAGAATTAACAGTGGTTTCTGAGAGGTGAAATTCTTGGGGCTGCCCGGAGGAACACACCCACTAAAACCAACAGCAGCCATGGCTGGAGACAACACTGTGTTTCGGAGGTTCAGGGACTCCAGAGAAATTTCAGGGTAGTTGGAGCAGTAGATGAACAGTGGGCACTAAGCGAGTTTGAGAATTTCCTAAAAATGTAAATTATTTTAGTGCCTTAACAATCAATACAACCATTCTAGAGGATAGAAACTGAACATCAATCTTGTCTATAATCACATTTTTAAAGTGATTTTACTATTGTAGTCCATGGGTAATTTTGTCCCTATGTTAACATGTTTAAAGCTTAAAAAACACAGTGATACAATAAAGTTTTACTAGTGTATAGAAATATTTTAACTAAACCCTAATGAAGTTCATTTGTTGGTAAGAATGCTATCTCCAAAAGTGCGTCTCAGAAAGGCACCTCCAGGTTCAAGCTAGGTTACCATTTGGGTAGGATTGCTGCCAGCAAGCACAGCTGCTAGTGAAATATTTTCTCAGCCAAAGGAAGATCACCCTCTGAGTCATCTCAAATTAAATCTCTGTCACAGGCCTCTGTGAGTGTTTTAAAGGGAAGCCTATAATCAAAGGTTCGATCTTTAGCAACTCTGGACATAATCACTGGGTAACAATGCAACTATTAAAGCACTCAAGGCCCAGAGTAAATACCTATTTGTGGTTCAGAAAATAATAAATTTCAGAGGCTCCCCCACAGATAGCCCAATGCCTTCATTGAAGGTTATCCTGTACTGGCATTTCTCTTCCTGCTATTCAGCAATAATGCATATAGCTTCTGTTCTATTTTTCCCACTGCCTATGTAAATGTTTTTATTGAATATCTGGATAGTGCTGTTATTAAATATATGGATAGTATTGTTATTGAGATATTTAGATAGTGTTGTTATTGAAGTATCAGCAATAAGTTAAACATAAATACTGGTGCTTACCTTTAGAAGAAATGGATACACAACCTGTAATTCTCCGAATAAGACTATTATACCTAGGAGAAATAAACCTATACCTTGAGAAGAAAATTGAGTGAGGTAGGTCTGGTTTCATTGTGGAAGTGAACACAAACAAATATAATTGATTGGGGAAACCTAGAGGACTCCAATTAAGGAAATAGTGGGAAGAGTTTCTCCTCTCCCTCAGGTTGCTGATATAGAGCTGGAAGTCCTTCAGTCTTAAAATAAATGTGTAAGGACTTGTAAAAAGCACATAAGTTTTATATGTTAGCTAAAACCCAAGCTCTAAGGGCTGACTGAGAATAGTAAAAAAACAGATATTTTGCCATTTTATTTCAGAGAAAATGATTGCTAACAAAATACATTTATCCTATCTTAAGAAATAATGTCCCATCTTTTAAATTCAGTTTGACTCACACCTGTTAACAGTAAATTTCCCTAGGAAGTGGGACCTTTAGTCTTAACTTTTCCTTTACTAAGCATGGTCCCAGATTTCACCATATTTTGCTTTTAATATGGAATCTTAAAATTAGAAAATTCTGTGGAACATAATAATAATAACAATAGTAATAAATAATTACAGACAAATGTTTCCTTAATCTATACTGTATCTTTCACTACCAACTCCCTCAATTTGGAGGTAGATGGAAAAAATTGGAGAAAATTAAAAGTCTACAGAGTTCTTAGAAAGCCCTGGATTTCTGGACTTGTTTTTACACTTTTACAAATGGGGTACTAAGACTCAGAATAATTTATTAACATCACTGTCTTTCCTCCTCTCCCACTAATAATGTTAATAAGATTAGCTGACCTTAGCCTGAGGGTGATTTGTGAGGCTGTCAGAAAGCCACTTGAGGACAGCCACCCTTCCTGCCATTGTGAATGTGGAAACTGAATAAATTGCTCTAGGCAATCCAGAAGGGAAGAAGGGAAAGATGTGGGTCTGGGAGCGGATATAGGTAGGAAGAGAAAAAGAGAGAGGAACATTTCCAACTCTCCAGAGGGATTCAATGTGCACAGATTCTCTGAGATGTGGGACATATGATATATTTGCTCATAGTTCCCAAAGAAATGACTGGATTCCTTAAGATATTTGAAAATAATCTCATTCTTCAAGTTCTGTGGAAACCCACCATACCTTTGAACTTCAAAAAAATCATATAGAGTTGGGTCATTAGCATCCCAATAGTAACCAAATGGAATAATGTGGAATAATAGGAAACTTTAACAAATGGTCTTGCTAAGGTTCAAAAACCTGTTCTATAGATCCAAATAGAGAGATAAGTGAAGATTTAGTTTTCTGCTAGTCTGATGGGATGGGAATTCAAAGTTCAGTTTTATTTTTTTTTAATTACAAATGATATTTGCTTCATACTCCATTTTGTGGTGTAAGGATTATATTGGTTTACGTACATTAAAAACTATCTTGTATGTCAGGGTTGTGTTAATAAAAAGCACACTAAACACAAAATCATTGGAGGAATTTTTTGTTGTTGTTCTGGCGTTTTTGTTTTAACTTGTTGAGAGTTAAAAATAGATTATCTGTTATATAATTCTTTTCTACTCTATACTATCACTGTTAAGTGGGGAGTTTGAGTTAGGATATTGATATAGTTGCTTTCTGATTTAATATGTAATAAATTATCATCATGTAATTTATCAGTGAAACTGGAAAGGTTTTTAGAGCAAAAGCAAGTGCTAAAATAATTCATTATATTTAAAAATACTTTTCATTTGCTGAAAAATTGATTTGATTTTATTAGTCAATCAACAAATATTTCAGTTCAAAATTCATTTCATCAATAGCATTTCTAAACACTACTAATTTCCATTCTGAGGAGGAAATCAGAAAAAAATTCTATGTATGGTGACTAAACCAATCAAATATTTAGGAATAAACTTAACCAAGGACATAAAGGAAATGTATTCAGAAAACTACAAAACATTGCTAAAAGAAATCTAAGAAGACAATAAATGTAAGAACATTCTGGGTTCATTGATTCGAAGACTAAATATTGTTAAAATGTCAAATCTACCCGAACTAATTTACAGATTCAACACAATCTGAATAAAAATCCCAGCAGACGATTTTTGTAGAAACCAAAAAGTGAATAATCAAATGTATTGGAAGGGGAAGAGGGCCCAAATAGCCAAAAATGTCTTTAAAAAGAAGAACACAGTTGGATGACTCTCACTTTCTCACTTTAAAGCATATTACTTAGCTACAGTGGTAAAAACAGTGTGGTACTGGAATAAGGACAGTCAGATTGACCAAGGAAACCAATCTGAGAACTCAGAAATTGACCCTCACTCACATCTACAGTCAAGTGATTTTTTGACAAGGCTATTAAGCCCTCCCAGCTGGGCCAGAACAATCTATTCAACAAATGTTGCTGGGAGAACTGAAGAGCCATATCCAAAAGAAAGAAAGAAGATACTTATGTAATACCTTGTACAAAAACTAACTCTAAATGGATCAAGGACCTAAATATATATATTAAAAAAAAAAACAACAACATAAAACTCCTAGACGAAAATGTAGGAAAACATCTTTAAGATCTTGTGGTAGGCAGTAGTTTCTTAAATCTTATACCCAAAGCATGGGCAAAAAAAGAAAAATAGATAAATGGGACCTCCTCAAAATTAAACACTTTTGCACCTCAAAGGACTTTGTCAAAAGGTTGAAAAGGCAGCTGATTCTAAAGGAGAAAATATTTGGCAATCACATATCTGATAATGGTTTAATATCCATGATACATAAGGAGATCATACAACTCAACAATAAAAGGACGAACTATCTGATTAAAAAAACAAAAAATTTGAAAAGACAACTGTCCAAAGAGGAAATACAAATGGTGAAACAAACAAATGAAAAAATGTTCAACCTCACTAGTGGTTAGGGAAATGCAAATCAAAACTACAATGAGGGGTGGAGCCAAGATGGTGATAGAGTAAGGAGCTCCTGGAGTCATCTCGTGAAACAGGACAGTTGGTGGTCCCCCAGAGCAACTTAAAGCACCTTTTGAAGGACCCAAGAGACCAGAGGAGTATCCTGCAACATCTTTGACAGTGTGGAAGGAGGAAACTACCCATCTGCAAAAAGGAATCATTAGTAGAGCACTCCATGCCATGGAGGTCGGTGCCCATGGTGGGCAAGCCTCCTCAGGAGCTATTCCATGGTGGGAGTTGGAAGTTCCATTTCCCCCAATAAAAATGGGAGGAAAGGAAAACATGGTGTGACACCAACTTCAACTACTGACTAGTGGATTCAGCGGGCTAAAGTAGAATCCTAGGAACAACTAAATTTTGAGCCTGTCCAAGTCAGAAGACCACCATTCTGATCCTGCCTCAGGCACAAGGGGAAGCGGCACTGACTGAAAATAACAGTGCTTGTAAGGATGGGCTTCTTTCCACCCAGGTTGGATTGCAGGTCTAGGCTAAACCCCAGTCTCACCTCTGGTAGAGAGGAAGGTGGCGGACCTGCACCACCTCTCTGGAAAGCTGCAAGCCATGCCAGAGAGCCTGGTGCCCATCCTACTCTAGGGGCCCAAGCCACCTCAAGAGCTATTCCATGGCTGGAGTTGGAAACTCCAGTTCCCATAAATGGTGGAGGAAGAGACAGATGTCCATTGACCTCAGCTACTGATTAGTGGACTCAGCTGGCTAAAGTATAATCCTAGAACCAGCTAGGGTCTGAGCCTGTCCAAGTGGGAAAGAGTCCATTAGCTGCCATCTTAACTCTGCCCCTGGCATGAGGCGGAGCCTGGCTGACATAAATCCAGTGAAGTTAGGGACAGACTTCTTTCCACCAAGAGCAGACTGCAGCCCTAGCCTAGGCTCCAGCCCCACCTCCAGCAGAGAGATCTTTGCTGGGACCTGCACCACATTCTCCAGGCAACTGCAAGTGCTCTCTGCTGGCAACTGCAAGTGCTCTCTGCTGGCAGAGGCTGAATAGTTAGACAACTGGGGCCACATCCCTGCACCCCAAGAGAATAGGAGAGGAGCTGGGTATCCTCAGCCTCTCCAGGCAATGGCAGAAGTTTTCAGCCCACACATATTTGTTGAGTGCCTTTGAGTCCATCTCCACCTCAGTACTCCCACAGGATAGGAGGGTACTGGTGTTGCCTCATCTTCTCAGGGCAACAGTTTTGGGTTGCACAGTCTGACCACTAAGCATCTGTGGCTCCACCTCCATCCCCAATAGGACAAGAGGTGGACTGGGTTTGTCCAGCCTCTTTGGGTAACTGCAGATGCTTTTGGCCCACACAGCCTGGTCTGGTGGGTACTTGGGTTTGCACCATCACCCCCCAATAGGAAAGAAGGGGCTGGTCTTTCCACAGCCTTTTTGGGCAACAGCAGACCTTCAACCTGCATGGCCTGGACTATTGGATGCCTATGAATCCACTCCAACCCCCAATAGAATAGATAGGAGGGGTTTGGTGTCTCCACAGACTCTCTGGAAAATGGTGGGTACTTTCAGCTAACAGAGACTGAACTGTCAGGTGCCTGTGGATCCAACCCCAGGCCTTAAGAGGATAGCAGGGGGCTGGTGTTTCCTCAACCTCTCCAGGCAATGGCAGGTATTCTCAGCCTAAAGGGATTGAACTGTTGAGCACCCATACAACCACCCCTACCACCCAACAGGATAGGAGGGATCTGGTACTTCCTCAGCCTCTCTGGGCAATGGTGGGTACTTTCAGTCTACAGGACTGAACTGTTGAGCATTTGTTGTTCTATTCCTACCCCCTAAAGGGCAGAAGGGACAGTACGCCCTAAGCCTCTCAGGGCAACTGCAGGCATATTTGGCCTACAGAGATTAGATTGTTGGGCACTCCAGAAGGTCCATTCCCACTCCCAGTAGGGAGAGTCTGATGATACATCAGTTTGCCTAAGAAATTCTGGTCATTTTGGACCCACATGGCATAGATTGCTAACCAAAACTATAGCTCCATCCCTGTCTAAGATAGGGGAGGAGGGGGTATGAAGCTTCATCAACGTCTCTGGGTGACTACAGACAGTCTTGTGCCCAACTGGGATTATTATACATGGTGACAGCTCTGTCCCTACCCCTGACAGAAGAGAAAGGTGGGAGAAACTTAATCACTTCCTGGGGCAATGTGGGCAGCTTCAGCCTCCATAGCTTACAGCACCAACTAAATCCTTGTCTCCTACTACATAAACAGTAAGGGAGAAAAGACATCCCTAAACTAAAGGGAGAAACTGCACCTAGAATAAATACATCTAGCAAGCCAGATGCAGAAACACCAACAAAAAATTACAATGTATACCAAGAAACAGGAAGAGATGGCCCAATTAAAGGAACAAGAAAAGTCTGAAGATGACATAAAGGAGTTGAGAAAACTAATTTTAGATGTCAAACAAATCTCCTTAAAAATTCAATGAGATAGCTAGAGAGATTAAGGATATTAAGAAGACATTGGATGAGCACAAAGAAAAAAATTGAAAGCATACATAGAAAAGTAGCAGAACTTATGGGAATGAAAGGTGCAATAAATGAAATTAAAAATACATTGGAGGCATATAACAGCAGATTTGAAGAAGCAGAAGAAAAGATCAGCGTGCTCAAAGACATGGAATCTGAAAGTGAACAAACAAAAGAACAGATGAAGAAAAGAATGGAAAAAAATTGAACAGGGTCTCAGGAAACTAAATGACAGCAAGAGATGTGCAAACATACCTGTCATGGGCATCCCAGAAGGAGAAGAGAAGGAAAAAGAATCAGAAAGAATATTTGAAGAAATAATGGTGGAAAATTTCCCAACCCTATTGGACATAAATATCCATGTCCAAGAAGCACAATGTACTCCCATCCAAATAAATCCAAATAGATCTACTCCAAGACATATACTAATCAGAATGTCAAATGCCAGAGACAGAGAATTCTGAGAGCAGCAAGAGAAAAGCAATGCATAATATATAAGGGATACCCAATAAGATTAAGTGCCAATTTCTCATCAGAAACCATGGAGGCAAGCTGGCAGTGGTATGATATATTTGAGATATAGCAAGAGAAAAACTGCAAGATTTTATACCCAGTAAGATTATCTTTTAAAAAGGAGGGTGAGATTAGAATACTTAAAGATAAACAGAAACTGAGAGAGTTTATAACAAAGAGACCAGCTTTGCAAGAAATACTAAAGGGAGCATTACAGCCTGAAAAGAAAAGACAGGAGAGAGAGGCCTGGAAGAGAGTCTAGAAATGACAACTGTATCAGTAACAGTAACTAAAAGTGTAAAATATAAAATGGCAGACAAAACACAAAGATCAAAATGGATGAAATAAGAACTGCCTTTATAGTAATAACATTGAATGTTAATGGATTAAAATCCCCAACCAAAAGACACTGACTGGCAGAATGGATAAGAAAATATAAGCCATCTATATGTTGTCTGCAAGAGACTCACTTAAACCCAAAGATATCAATAAATTGAAAGTGAACGGTTGAAAAAAGATATCCCATGCATACAGTAACCAAAGAAAAAGCTGGGGTAGGTATACTTCTATCATATCATACAGACGTTAAAAACAAAATTGTTATTAGAGATAAGAAAGGATATTACATATTAATAATAGGGATGATTCACCATGAAGAAATAACAATAATAAATATATATGCACATAACTAGGATGCCCCAAGATACATGTGGCAAATGTTGGCAAAACCGAAGGAAGAAATATTTGGAGACTTCAATATGTCACTCTCAGCAGTGGCTATAACATCTGAGCAGAGTATCAATAAAGAAACAGAGAGCTTGAAGAATATGATAAATTACTAAACATAATAGACATATATAGAACACTGCACCCCAAAACAGCAGGATATACATTCTTTTCAAGTGCTCATGGATCTTTCTCCAGGAAAAACCATATCTTGGGACACAAAGCAGATCTCAATAAATTCAACAAAATTGAAATTATGCAAAGCACTTTCTCTGATCATAATGGAGTAAAGCTGGAAATAAATAAGCAGCAAATGAAGGGAAAATTCACATATATATGGAGATTAAACAACACACTCTTAAATAATCAGTGGGTCAAAGAAATTTCAAGAGAAATCAGTAAATATCTCAAGAAAAATGACAATGAGAATACAACATATCAGAACCTATGGGATGCTGCAAAGGCAGTGCTGAGAGGAAAATTCATAGCCCTCAATGCTTATTTTAAAAAAGAAGAGCTAAAATCAATGACCTAACTACACAGCTGGAGGAACTAGAAAAAGAACAGCCAGCTAATCCTTAAGCAAGTAGAAGGATTGAAATAACAAAGATCAGAGCAGAAATAAATGATATTGAGAAAAAAAAAACAGTAGAGAAAATGAACAAAATAAAAACTTGGTTCTTCGAGAAGATTAACAAAACCAACAAACCCTTAGCTAGACTGACTAAGAAAAAAAGAGAAAAGATGCAAGTAAATGAAATAAAAAATGAAAAGGGCAACCTTACTACTGACCACACAGAAATAAGGGAGATCATAAGAGGATACTGTGAACAACTTTATGCTAAAAAACTAGACAATGTAGATGAAGTGGGGAAATTCCTAGGAAAGTACAAACAACCTACATTGACACTAGAAGAAACAGAAGATCTCAACAAACCAATCAGAAGTAAAGAGATTGAAATGTCATCAAACAGTTCCCCAAAATGAAAAGCCCAGGACCAGACAGTTTCACAGGTGAGTTCTACCAAGCATTCAAAGATTTAATACCAATCTTACTCAAGCTCTTCCAAAAAATTCATTAAGAAGGAACACTACCAAACACATTCTTTGAAGCCAATATCACCCTAATACCAGAGCCAGATAAAGATATTGAAAAAAAGAAAATTACAGACCCATTTCTCTAAATGAATACAGATGCAATAATCCTCAATAAAATACTTGCTAATCGAATCCAATAACACATTAAAATAATCATCCATCATGATTGAGTGGGTTTTATGCCAGACATGCAAGGCTGGTTCAACACAAGAAAATCAATCAGCATAATACACCACATAAATACATCAAAGAAGAAAAATCACATGATCTTATCAATTGATGCGGAAAAGGCATTTGACAAAATACAGCATCCTTTCTTGATAAAAATAATATAAAAATAGGAATTGAAGGAAATTTTCTCAACATGATAAAGGCTGTATATGAAAAACCCACAGCTAGCACTGTACTTAATGGTGAAAAACTAAAAGCTTTCTAAGTTGAGCTCAGGGACAAGACAAGGATGCCCACTGTCACCACTGTTGTTTAGTATAGTGCTAGAGATTCTAGCTAGAGCAGTCAGGCAAGTAAAAGAAATAAAAGGCATCCAAATTAGAAAGCAATAATTAAAACTTTCACTATTCACAGATAATGATTGTATATCTAGAAAATCCTGAAAAATCTACAACAAAGCTGCTACAGCTAATAAATGATTTCAGTAGAGTGTCAGAATACATGATCAATATGCAAAAATCGGTGGTGTTTCTATACACTAATAATGCACAATCTGAGGAGGAAGTCAGGGAAAAAATTCCATTTACAATAGCAACTAAAAGAATCAATTATTTAGGAATAAACTCAACCAAAGATGCAAAGAACTTGCATTCAGAAAACTATAATGCATTGATAAAGGACATTTTAAAAGACCTAAATAATTGGAAGAACATTCCATGCTCATGGATTGGAAGACTAAATATCATTAAGATGTCAATTCTACCCAAACTGATATACAGATTCAATGCAATCCCAGTAAAAATTCCACCAGCATTTTTTAAGCAAATGGAAAACAAAATTATCAAATTTATCTGGAAGGTTAAGAGGCCCCTAATAGAAAATTCTTAAAAATGAAAAGTGAAGTTGGAGGACTCTCACTTCCAGATTTCAAATCATATTACTTAGCTACATAAACCAATGAAACTGAATTGATGGTTCAGAAACAGACCCTCACATCTATGGCCAAGTGATTTTTGACAAACCTGTCAAGTCCTCCCAGTTGGGGCCGAACCGTTTATTTAACAAATGGTGTTGGGAGAACTGGATATCCATAGCCAAAAGAAAGAAAGAAGACCCCTACTTCATACCTTATATAAAAATTAACTCAAAATGGATCAAAGATCTAAGTATAAAAGGAAGCACAATAAAACTCCTAGAAGAAAATGGAAGGAAACCTCTTCAAGACCTGGTGGTAGGTGGTGGATTCTTAAACCTTACACCAAAAGCATGAGCAACAAAAGAAAATATGGATAAATGTGACCTCCTCAAACTTAAACATTTCTGTGATTCAAATGACTTCATCAAGAAGGTTAAAAGGCAGCCCAGTTAATGGGAGAAAATATTTGGAAACCACTTATCTGATAAGGGTTTGATTTCCATTCAATATAAAGAAATCATACAACTCAACAGTAAAAGAGCAGGCAATCCAATTTAAAAATGGGCAAAAGATTTAAATAGACATTTCTCCAAAGAGGAAATACAAGTGGCCAAAAGCACATGAAAAAATGTTCCACATCTCTAGCTATTAGGGAAATGCAAATTAAAACAACAATGAGATATCATTTAACACCACATAGAATGGCCATCATTAAAAAAACAGACAACAATAAGTGCTGGAGAGGATGTGGAGAAATAGAAACACTCCTTCACTATTGGTGGGAGTGTAAAATGGTGCAGCCTCTGTGGAAGACAGTTTGGCAGTTCCTCAGGAAGCTAAATATAGAAGTTCTAAAAACTATGACACAAACAGACATCTGCACACCAATGTTCATAGTGGCATTGTTCAAAATTGCCAAAAGATGAAAACAACCCAACTGTCCATCCACCAATGAATTGATAAACAAAATGTAGTATACACATATGATGGAATACTATGCTGCAAAAAGAAGAAAATGAAATTGGAACATATGTGATAACATGGATGAGTCTTGAAGACATTATATAAGCAAAGTAAGCCAGGTACAAAGGACAAATATTGCATGGTCTCATTAATATGAGCTAAATACAAATAATAAACACATGGAATTAAAATCTAGAGTATAGGTTATAAGGAGATAAGAGGAAGGTTGAGAAGAACTATGGATGCTTAATGTACATAGAAGTTTTAATTAACTTGAGTTTAAAACTGTGGAGATGGATAGAGTTGATAGTAACACATTATAGTGAGTAACAACTACTTTATAAATGGGATTATTACTGGAAAAGGTAATCTGGGGAAGTAAATGCCAATAGAAAGAAAGCTAAAGAATAATCTAGGAACTGAATAATACAGTGGACACAGAAGCAGTTGAGAATTGTGGTTAAGGGTACAAATGCAGGGAGTCCTTCTGTCAGTTAGAGCAGATGTACGTCACTATCATAGGGTGATGAGAATATGGAGAAACATGGGAAAACTACAATTGGTGTGACCTATAGACTGTGGTTGACAACAATACTATAATATTACATCAATGGCAAGCTGTACTGTGTTGATAATGGAGGTGTATGGGAAAAGTGTGCCAAATATATGCTATGGACCATGATTGGTGGTAATAGTCTGCTGATATTATCTCATAATCTGTAACAAATGTTCCACCAGGGTGTGGAGCTGTGTGGGAAATCTACACATCTGTATGATTGTTTTGCAAGTTCACAATATCTGTCACAAAAACACATTAAAAAAATAGTATGGGTTGGGGGAAAAATACACCAAATGTATGATAAGGAATATAGTTGGTAACAATATTTTGACGATGCTCTTGCATAGTTCGTAACAAATGTTTCACACCAAATGGTTGAGGGGTGATGTATGCGACCCCTATGTGATGTTATGTATGCTTATTCTGTAAGTTCGCAATCTTTACTATGCACTTATTGTTTATGTGCATTCATGTATGAATGATATACTTCAATAATAAAAAAATCTACAATGAGATTTCATTTCATACCTATTAGACTGGCTGCTATTAAAAAGTCAGAAAACTGTAAATTTTGGAGCGGATGTGGAGAGATAGGAATGCTTATTCATTGTTGGTGGGAATGTAGAATGTACAGCCATTGGAAGACTGTTTGGCATTTCCTAAGGAAGTTGAATATAGACTTGCCTTGGACCCAGGAATACCATTGCTAGGTATATGCCCAGAGGTATTGAGAGCAGTGAGGTGAATAGCTATCTGCACAGCAATGTTTATAGCAGTATTATTCACAATAGCCTGAAGTTGGAAACAACCCATGTCCATCAACTGATGAATGGGTAAACAAATTGTGGAATATATGATGGAATATTATTCAGCAGTAAGAAGAAATGAAGTCATAAAACATGACATTGTGGATGAACCTGGAGGGCATTACGTTGAATGAAGCAAGCCAGACACAAAAGGACAAATACTGCATGATTGCCCTATTATGAACTAAATATATTTTGTGAAATATAAATATATTATGTGAAATAAGAAAAAAATCATTTCAAAGAAAACAGTTTAAACAAGCTATATACTGTTTGATTACAAACATGACAATGTGGAAAAGCCAAAACTAAAGAGACAGTAAAAAGATTAATGGTAATAAGTGCTTCAGGAGGATGGAGGAGGGATGAACAGAACACAGGGTATTTTGGGGGCAGTGAGATTATTCTTTATAAAACTGTAGTAGTGGATACGTGACATTTTGCATTCGTTGAAACCCATAGAACTGTACAACACAAAGAGTAAACCCTAATGTAAACTATGGAGTTTAGTGTATAATAATGTATTGATACAGGTTCATTAGTTGTAACAAATGTGCCACCCGAATGCAAGATGTTAATATAGGAGAAACTGTGAGTTACTAGAAGAAGTATTTTGGAACTCTCTGTACTTTCTTCATAATTTTTCTGTACATAGAAAATTAATTTTTTAAAAAGTCTGGAGTTTCAGGAAGATGGTATCAGAGTAAGTTGGCAGGGCTTACCCATTTTACAAAACAGTGAAGGAAGGGAAGGTGTTGTACAAAGCATCAGCATCAGTGATCTCCAGACCATGGGAGTGCTGCACACATTGCTCAGGAGGTAGTGGGACAGAGAGATGAAGAGGCTGAAATTAAAATGTGAGTTATTCACCCCAATGGCAGAGAATGACATCCATCCCGCACTCTCAAGGCAAAGATTCTTGATAAAACCCTTGGCTGTCTGCTGCCAATTGAGGGGAGAGGATGATTACCTCCCTGTGGAGAGGGAGGGTGTAGAGAAGGGTTGAGTGTGATTTCTCTTCAGTGAGTTTAAACAGCAGGGCCCAACTCTGAATATTGGCTCTATGTGGACCAGAAACACCAGCCACTAGATCTTGGAAGCAACACCTGTATGGAAAAGTTCACAGAAAAATGTCATCTGCAGCAGGCTAGGAAAGTGAAGGGGTATTTAAAGCTTTTTGGAATTTCTGTGTACCTATCCCCAGGCACCCACAGATTAGGCCTATACCACTTTAGTGAGTCTCTGGCCCATTATGATAACTTAAACAGAGCAATTTTATAGATTTATAAAAATTTGAACCCAAACTCAAGAAAGAACTTTAAAAGAAAGCCACTCAATTGTAAAATCCTAGGCAAGAGGGAGAAATTGACCATTTTAATCAAATGGTTAGACATAATATTAGATGCTTAGATCTCAGCAAAAAATTACAAGGCATACTGAGAAACAGGAAGATGTGGCCCAGGGAAAGGAACAAATTTAAAATCATGAATAGGTACAGGGTCTTTAAAAAATCTAATCACTGATGTTCACACAAATCTCCTAAATCAATTCAAGGAGTTGAAGAAAAATATGGGTAGGGAGATAAAGGATAATAATAAGACACTGGGTAAGCATAAATAAGAATTTGATACCTTGCAAAGAAAAGTAATAGATCTTATGGGAATGAAATAAATAGTGGATGATATTAAAAATATATTAGTAGCATGCAGTAGCAGATTTTAATTGACAGCAGAACAGATAAGTGAATTAGAAGACAGATCATCTGAACTTGAAAAGACAGAGGAACAGACAGAGAAAAGAATGGAGAAAATTAAACAGGCTCAGGTAACTGAATGACTGCACACAATGTACAAACATATTTGTCATGGGTGTTCTAATAGGAGAAGAGAACAGAAAAAGGGCAGAAAGAAATTTGAGGAAATAATGGTCAAAAATGTCCAAATTCTTATGAAAAATATAAATATGGATATCTAATAAGGACAAATTATTCCAAACAGAATAAATCTGAGTAGACCCAATATGAGATACATACTAATCATGAGGTCAAATACCAGAGATAAAGAATTCTGAAAGCAGTAAGAGTAAACAATGCATCACATACAACTTATGCTCAGTAAGACTAAGTGCCAATTTCTCATCAGAAACCAAGGAGGTTGAGATGGCGGTGGTATGATATATTTAAGATGATGAAAGAAAAAACTGTCAGCAAGAATACTGTCTTTCAACAATGACAGTGAGTTTAAAGTTTACACAGATAATCAGAAACTGAGAGAGTTTGTCACCAAGAGATCAGCCTTCTGAGAAATATTAAAGGGAGTGCTGCAGCCTGAAAGGAAAAGAGAGGAGAGAGAGGCTTGGAGAAGAGTGTAAAAATGAAGATGATAAGTAAGCATAACAAAAAGCATAAAAAGACAGACAATAGTAAGATATGAAAAAAGAAAGCCAGAAGATGAAAAGGTAAAATAAGTAATACCTTTATAGTAATAATATTGAATATTAATAATTGAAAAAAAAGATGAAGAATAGATTTTAAAAATATGAGCCATCTATATTCTGTTTACAAGAGACTAACCTTAGATGTAAGTACACAAATAAGCTGAAAGTGAAATGTTGGGAAAAGATATTCCATGTAAACAGTAACCAAAACAAACAAACAAACAAACAAAAAACCTTCAACCTGATACAGCTACACTTATTTTGGACAAAATAGATTTTAAAAGCAAAAGTTCTATAAGAGACAAAGAAAGACATAATATATTAATAAAAAGGGTAATTCACCAAGAAGAAATAGCACCATAAATATTCATATATCTAATCAGGGTGACCCATATACATCAGGCAAACACATGCAAAACTTAATGGATAAAGATGTCTCTACAATAATAATTGTAGATTTCAATACACCACTCTCATTATTGGATAGAACATCTGGACAAAGGATCAATAATGAAACAGAAACCTTGGATAATATGATAAATGAACTAAACCTAACAGACATATGTAGAACATTGCAACCTAAAACAGCAGAATATACATTCTTCTCAAGAGTTCATGGATCTTTCTCCAGAATAGGACAAATATTGGATCACAAGATAGATCCCAATAAATTTCAAAAGGTTAAAATTATGAAAATCACTCTCCCTGATCATGATGGAATGAAGAAGGAAATCAATAACAGGTAAAGAATGGGAAAATTCACAAATATATGGAGATTAAACAATACACTCTTAAACTCTCAGTGCACTGAAGAAGAAACTACAAAATAAATCAGTGAATATTCCAAAATGAGTGAAAATAAGAACAAAACAAATAAAAAGCTATGGGATGCAGCAAAAGCAGTGCTGAGAGGGAAAATTATAGCCCTCAAAGCTTACATTAAAAACAGAGAAAGAGCTAAAATCAAAGACCTAACTGTACACCAGAAACTATTAAAAGAACAGCAAACTAATCTGAAAGCAAGCAGAAGGAAGGAAATAACAAAGTTTAGACCATAAATATATAAAACTGAGAAAAAAATAGAGAATAAACAGAACCAAATTTGGTTCTTTGAGGAGGTCAATAAAATCAATAAACCCATGGGAAGCAGACTTGGCCCAGTGGTTAGGGCGTCTGTCTACCACATCAGAGGTCTGCATTTCAAACCCTGGGCCTCCTTGACCCATGTGGTGCTGGCCCACACACAGTGCTGATGCACAAAAAAAGTACTGTGCCACGCAGGGGTGTCCCCCATGTAGGGGAGCCCCATGCGCAAGGAGTGCACCCAGTAAGGAGAGTTGCCCAGTGTGAAAGAAAGTGCAGCCTGCCCAGGAATGGCACCGCACACACGGAGAGCTGACACAAGATGATGAAACAAAAAGAAACACAGATTCCCATGCCGCTGACAACAACAGAAGAGGGCAAAGAACATGTAGTAAATAGACACAGAGAACAGACAACTGGGGTGGGGGGAGGGGAGAGAAATTAATTAATTAATTAATTTTAAAAAAAAACAACAAACCCTTAGGTAGACTGACCAAAAAAAGAGAGATGATATAAATAAATAAAATCAGAAATGAGAGAGTGGACATACACACCAATACCACAAAAATAAGATCATAAGAAGATACTATGAATAAATGTATGCGAAAACATTAGACAGCTTAGATGAAATGGACAAATACCTAGAATGACACAGAAAACCTACACTGACTTTGGAAGAAATAGAAGACCTTAACAAACAAATTGCAAGTTTTAATCAGTCATCAAAAACCTCCCAACAAAGGACCAGATGATTTCCCAGATTATTTCTGCCAAACATTTCAAGAATATTTAATACTACTCCTGCTCAAACCCTTCCCAAAACTTGAACAGGAAGAAACACTGCATAACTCATTCTATGAAGCCAACATCACAGTAACAGCAAAGACAGATAAAGTTACTAAAAGAAAACTACAGGCCGACCTCTTTAATGAATATAGATGCAAAATCCTTAACAAAATACTTGCAAATCAAATCCAACAGCACATTAAAAGAATTATACCCCATGATCAAGTGTGATTTATCCTAAGTATGCAAGGATAGTTCAACACACAAAAAAATTGATTAATATAATACAGTATATTAACAAATTGAAGAAGAAAAATCACATGGTCATCTTGATTTACCCCCAAAAAAGACATTTGTCAAAATCCAGCATCTTACTTGAACAAAACACTCCAAAAGATAATAGAAGGACACTTCCTCAACATGATGCAGAGTACATACAAAAAAATCCTAAGCCACTATATTACTCACTGATACTCACTGGCTGAAAACTTTTCCTCTAAAATCTGGAATAAACCAAGGATGCCCACTGTCACGACTGTTTTTCAACATTGTACTAGAAGTTCTAGCTTGAGAAATTAGGGGATAAAAATAAATAAAAGGAATTAAAATCATAAAAGAAGTAAAACTTTCAATATTTGCAGATGGCATGATTCTATACTGAGACAACTTCCCAAAAAGTGACAATGAAACTACTAGAGCTAATACATGGGTTCAGCAAAGTGGGGGATACAAGATCAATATGCAAAAATCAGTAATGTTTCTATATAGTAGAAAAGAACAATCTGAGGGGGAAATCAGGAAACAAATTCCATGTACTGTAACAATCAATTGAATCAAATACCCAGTAATTAATTTAATCAGAAATGGAAAGGATTTGTTCTCAGAAAACTAAAAAACATGCTAAAATAAATGAAAGAAGACCTAAACTAACAGAAGGGCATTCAGTGTACATGTATTGGAAGCCTAAATATTGCTAAAACGTCAATATTACCCAATTGATATACAGAGTCAATGCAATCCTAATCAATATTCCAACAGTTTACCTTACATATATGGAGAAGTCAATTACCAAATTTATTTGGAAGGGAAAAGGATCCTCAGTAGACAAAAATATCTTTAAAAGGAAGAGTAAAGTCAGTAGACTGATACTTCCTGACTTTAATGTATATTACAAAACTGTAGTGGTCAAAATAGCCTGGTATTGGAATAAGGATAGATATTTAGATCAATGACATTGAACTGAGAGTTCAGAAATAGACATTCACATTTACAGTCAATTGATTTTTGACAAACTTACCAAGCCCACTCGACTGGGACAGAGTGGTCTCATCAACAAATGGTATTGGGAGAACTGGATATCCACATCCAAAAGATTTAAAGAAGACCCCTATCTCCCACATTATACAAAACATAACGCAAAATGGACCAAAGAGATAAATATAAAAGCCAGGACCATAAACCTCCTAAATGAAAATGTAGAAAATCATCTTCTAGATTTTGAGGTAGGAGGTAGTTTCTTAGACCTTATACAAAATATAAGCAAAAAAAAAAAAAAACCACCAGAGATAAATGGTACCAAATTAATTGCTTTTGTACTTCAAAGGACTATGACAAGAAAGTGAAACAATAGCCTACTCAATAGAAGAAAATATTTGGAATCCATATATCAGATAAGGGCATAATATCCAAGATATATAGAAATCCTATAACTCAAGGATAAAAAGATGAACCCATTTAAAAATGGGTGAAATACATTAATAGACATTTTTCCAAAGAGGAAATACAAATGGATAAAAATCACATGAAAAGATGTTCATCACTAGCTATTAGGGAAATGCAAATCAAAACTACAATGAGATATCATTTCATACCAATTAGAATTGCCATTTTAAAGGAAAAATAAACAGAAAACTACAAGTGTTGGAGAGGATGTGGAGAAACAGGAATGCTTCTTCTCTGTTCCTAGGAGTGTAGAATAATACAGCTGCTGTGAAGACAGGCAGTTCCTCAATAATTTAAAAATAAAGCTGTCATATGACCTAGCAATCCACTCCTACATATATATACTCAAAACTGAAAGTAGGTCTGCAAACAGACATTTTCACACCAATATTTGTTGGGACATTATTCACAATTGCCAAAAGTTAGAAACAACCCAGGTGTCCTACAACAGATGAATGGATAAACAAAATGTGGCATGTTCCTATGACAGAATATTCAGCTGTAAGAAGAAATGAAGTCATAATGCACATGACAACATGAGTAAATCTTGAGGATATTATGTTGAGTGAAACAACCAAGACACAAAAGGATATGTATTATATGCTCTCACTAATATGAGCTAAATAGAATGAGCAAAGTCATGGAGTTAATAGCTAGAAAATCGATCACCAGAAGATAAAATGAAGATAGAAAATTGAGAGCAGTGGCTTAATCTATGCAGAATTGTTAATACGGTTGATTGTAAATGTTTGGAATTGGACAGAGGTGATGGGAGCACATTAGAGTGAATGTAATTAGCTGAGCCAATGTGGAGGTGTGCATGTGTTTGAAAATGGAAGTTTAGGGATGTGTATGTTACTAGAAGACAAGCTAAAGAATGAAGCATGGGACTGTACGGCATAGTGAACCCTGTTGCAAACAATGTGTGTGCTTTATAGTGTTAATTTAAGAACATTCTTCAATGAAGCAGAACAAGTGAATATTAATATTACAAGATGTGAATAATAGAATGGCATCTGAGCTAAAATGCACCTAAAGAAAACTATGGACTGTAGTGAAAGTAATATATTAATATTTTTTCATCAGTTTTTTTTAAAGAGAATTATCATAAATCACAGAAACCTGTTACAAAGTACTGCTTATTGTTTGACTCCATCTATGTAAAATGTAAATATAAATGAGTTTATAGGGACAGAATTAAATTAGTGTATATGTATGACAGCAGATGGATAGATGGATTGAAAGGTACCTGCTAAGGAATGTGTTGGGGGGTTCTCTTTTAGGTAATTAAAATGCTCTAATATTGATTGTGATGATGAAGGCACAACTCTGTGATTATACCAAATCACATTGAATGTACATTTTAGATGGATTATATGGTATAAGAATATATCTCAAAACTCATAAAAAATTTAAAAGTCTATTAAATGTGAAAAATATCCTTTCAAAAATATTTTTCTAAAAATAAAAATATTTATCTTTATACATTAGAGTAAAAAATCTTCATATTGAATATTAAATATCTTAAATTTAAAAATAGCAATGATATATTTAATCTGTGTTCTGGCCATATCTGTCTAAAATAAAATGCCACTGGTTTTATTTTGGTTTTTGAAAACTAAGTGAGTTTCAGTATGGACTTATATTTAATTATTCAGTATAGTTGCCTGCAATCTTCTTGAGTCTTCTATTAATATTTTCAGAGTTAATAAGAATTCTTCTTTGTGAATGATAATATTTTCAATTGAGAAAATACTTATTGGTGGTGTTAACTGGTAAACTCAGAGAAAGTTTTGCTAAATGGAATACATTTAAAAATTTTGGGGGTTATTTACATGTATAAATATTTAAGCACAAATGTTTTCATAGATAAGTGTTTTTTTAATATTTGTTTTGTTTTTGTCTTAATTCCATATACTTTTTTTGAGGTATATTTTGATAAGAATAAAAACTTGTCAGATATTTTCCACACTTGCATTTTGAAAATTTAATGATATTTAGATACTGCACAATTGTATACCTTTGAAATTTACTTCCATTCTAGCATAGAATATAAATGTATCCAATTAAGAATTGTAGCTCTATAAAAATTATCCCACAGGTAGAGATATTCTAAAATACAAATACAGAATTTCAAAATTATAATGTGTACATTGTGCCCTATTTTAATTTGTTTTGTTCCTCTCATGCTCTTATAAGGATGTCAATTTCTTCCTGCTTGCAAACTTTTTTCAATAATTATAATTTTCTTCAGAAATTGAAGTGTTTTTGTCCTCCATTCACTGATTAAAGATTTCCAAAGACTGATAACAAAATGCAAACAAAATTTAGAAAAACCTTTTGCAAAAATTCGGTACAATTGTAGATCATTTTGTTTTGATTTACGAGTATTTTGAAAGCTGAAACATTTCTAAAATTCAATTAATAGCAGGCAGCAATGAAAGAAAATATTTACTGTCAGCCTGAAGTAATATCTCTATTCAACATGATTTTTGTCACAAATATTTTGTAGTTTAGTTCCTCTAAATGTATGCCTATAAAAACATTTTTACATTTTGACAACTGTAATTTCTACTTGGATGGCTAGAATATTGTGACTTGACTGGAATTAATTTAAATTGTGTGTGCACTTCAACAAAATCCAAGCACATTTCATTGCCTAGGTTTCTTAATTTCATAAAAACCTTGTTTTAAACACAACTCAATGCTCAACAAATATTTATATTTGCATTATCTCCATGGAGGCAAATATTTTATTTTAAATGTTGAACTTTGTATTTGAATTCGCAAAAGAAGATTTTTCAAGTTTGATCGAAGGAATTTGCAAAAACTTTTTTGATTTTATTAATTGAATTTAAAAAAAAACAGTCTTGTTGGATGTAACTAATTTCCTATGTGAAGTTTCTGATGACACTAATAGAAAACTTGACTGATTTATCTAGTGGCAAGTTGTTTTCTTTTTTTGTTGATGGGATTAACACCATAAGAGCTCCCATGTCACTTTTCATATATGTGCCCCCCCAAAACAAACAAACAAACCAGGCTTGGAATAAAAAATGAGAGAAATTGATTTAAATCATTTTAATTTGAAAGAAAAAATGTCATACTTCACAGAGTGAAATATGAATTCTTCTTCTGCCAGTGCTAAAGTATAATCTTCAATCTCCACCTTCTCAAAAAAGTAAGTGCTACCTTTAAATTAGATGAGAAGGTTTCTTCAGCAGATTTTTCGTCTTCTGGTTTTAATGTGTGGTAAAATAAATATGGCTTCCATGGTGGAGAGTAAATGTCAACAACATGTTGTTCAAGTTGAACATTTATCTTTTTCTTAGAAATAGCAAAGCAGTACCTATTTTTTTATTACTATAAAACTTCCAATTTTTAAGGCATTAATAAAGTTTAATTGATAAACATTGTAATGTAAAAAAAATTACAAAACAAAAATTCCACAGATTAAATGATAATGGCACTCTCTGTAATCTCAAAGTAGAACTGCTAGGTATTTATTTCCCACCAATGTTTCCGTAAAATTTCTCATTTTTCCATTGACCTTACCAGTTGGCAACCTTGATGCTTTGTCCATTTTCCAGGTCACAGTGTGGGCTGGTACCCTAGGTAGTTAGCAAGATCGTCAAGATCTTATATATCCTCCTTTACTACTGAGAAAAGGAGTTAGCTGTCACTAGCTATTGGTGTCCCAGTGTCCCAGCTTGTTTCATTTTATCAGTATAGCCCTTCCTGCTGTCCTTGTTAGTTATACTAACTAAGAAGTGTTACTTATACTGCCTCTGGAAGGTTCAGGTTTATTGCTGATCATCTTTCAGTTTTGAGCACATGTTATTGTCAGAAATCTGTTCACTGCATTTCAGAGATTATTAAACAAGAATGTAGAAGAAGCGAAAACTACAAAATGGAGGTCAAATTCATCCTGACTTGTTTTAATATAATCATTACTTAAAATATTTTATTAAAAAAGCAAATCCAAGACATGTCTGGACAACGTGTGTAAATCAGTACTATTCTGTGCAACTTGGATGTATGGTGATTTTAGTAATGGATTATGTACTTCTAAGAAGAGAAGTAATTTCCCTTTTTGAAATTGTTATGGCTGTATAGGATTAAAAAGGGTATTTTTTAAAAACTATTTGATTAAGCTTTTAATTCATCAGAAAGAATGCTGAGCCAATTACCTCCTGAAAAAAAGATATAAGCTAACAATTTCTAGGGCTTTTGATCGAACAATATGACTGCTTCAGCAGAATAATAACTGCTTTATTCATGATGAGAGCATGAGTTGGCAGGTAGTTACTATAATGATAGTATGGGTTTTTATTACTACGATAATGGCAATGATATAAATGAAGGATTTAATAGCTATGAGTTGATTTCAAAGTCTATAATAAAAAATTGGAGAATTATTTTTTGTCATTAGATCAAACTTATAAATCAGAAATAAAGGTATATGAATGTAAAAGTGATCAGTTCTTAATAATAACCATAAAATAAAGAAAATGATACTGATATTGTGGTCAAAATTGTCCCAGATAATTCAGCAATAACCTGCCTAAGCATAGAGTTATATATAGTTAATCTAACACATCATTATTCCAGAAAGAATAACCAACTTTCCAAAAGAACGTAATAGTTTGGGGCAGAATAAAGGTAAAGACAGGAAAGATAAGATAAAGCCAAAATCAGAGTCAGAACTCAGAATTCATGTTTTTAAACACTATTGGTTGGATTTCTTAAATTAAGCATTCCCAGAGTTGACGTATAGAGAAAAATCTTCAATAGTTGTAACTTCACATTGTTCATAAGCTATTACTAAGCTAGAGTAACAGGAGAAATCTACCTCTAGTTGATATTTATGTCAGTGATAAAAGGTTCTTGTAAAGCCACAAGCATTCTACAAAAATTGAATATTTCCTCTTTTCTCTCTTCTTTGTACTGAGTATAAAGAAATTCTGACCAGCTCTGCCAGGACTTAAAGGAGAGAAGAACTGTCAGGTGGTTAGCCTGTCTAATATGTATCTTCCTAATGTTGTTACTAGAATATAAAGAAAAATATAATATATTCACCCAGATTAATATGTGAGTTATCATTTGCCCCTGTTTTGTCTCTCATGTTAAATTTAGTACTACAAGTCTTTTCCAAAAGTAAACATACAAGGATTTTTTGAATTAGAAAATATATGACTTTGTAAAGATTGATGCTAGAACAAAAATTTCCTCTTACTCAAAGTATTATAAATAGGACCTGGTAGAGCTTGTGGACAAATCAATTTCTAAAAACAAATAAATGATATTATAGGTTATATAGAATATACAAACGTTCATTTATCATATATATTTACATGCACTTGTATTTATGAATATAAATATATATTTATAACATGTATATTTACCTGCATATGCATTTATGTAAATGTATGTGTATATGTATATGTACATATAAACACACATATAACACATATATGTAAACATTTTAGTTCCTTGTGCCACAAAGTTATATAATCATGTATAGCTATATAGATATTTATCCACACATTCAAGTATAGTGTGCTGCCTTATAGTAGATTGTCAGTGCTACAAAAACTTACACCTAGAATTTCTTCCTGAGTACTAGAGAAACAAGTGCATAAAATGCCTTTAATTAAATATATCCAGAATACTTTTAGTCAAACAAACACAGTACACAAACAGATAAGATAGTGTCATTTTGTTATTTGCTGATTTACATGGACTAGAATATATCAGCACAGATAGCAGACTTTCAGTCTGGCAAAGAAAGAATAGTCTCATCTAACAGCTCTTCCTGGCTTCTGTTAAAATGGAAAGAGTGTTATTAAATTTAGTGGATAAATGCATCATTGAAACCACAAACCTTGCATATTCTCTCTATATAGGTGGCCTTTTAAGTAGACATGCCTTTACTCATCCACGGACAATATATCGTGGATATGTGTAGTGGCTTTTTTAAATGATTTTGAGTACATCTATCCACCTAGATTTGGGGATTTATTTTTTAGTGCTCCCAGAGAAAGAAAAATATTTTTAGTTAGAATTCCTTAATCTATTAGTTGAATCCCTCTAAACCTACCAGGTCTCCCCCACAGGGAGCACCCAACATTCTTTAAATTTGAGAAATTCATGTTGCATATTCAGGTGCCTTTTGTTACTACTTAAGCACCTTTACTGACATGACATCCCATTTCTAGAGGATCTATTTATATTTCATCAATGGAGTTAATTATATATTATGTTTCAAATGAATTTCCATAGCTTTTAGATTTTAGTTTCAGCTTTTTATTTGAAATTTAGTTTATAATTTTAGCTGCAATTTGCAATCCAGGTGCAGAGATAAACGTGAATTCTTATATTGCCTCAAAATGGATTTTAATTTTGCATACATTTAAAATTCACCATATGTTTTAATTTATGGCTGTACAAACATCATAGCAAGAAATATATATGTATTTAATTTTAATTGCATTTCTTATGGCATAAGATGAGTTAAATAACCCTTTCCTCATTAACATTATCATGAGGAAAATCAAAATATGCATAGTGCTAGAAGAAGAATCTTATCAAATATTTGCCAGAGGAGGGGAAGCATTTCCATTGGCTTTAAAAGAGATAAATAGGAAGAAAGGTTGAATAGGAGGGACCAAATATGGAGAAAGTAAAGAGGGGATTTTTACCTCTTCCTCACTAGCTATCTCTGGCTATAGTGACACAAATGACCAATCCAATTAAAACCTTTAGCAAATACCACCCTTCCACTGTCCCATACTGTTTGAAGAAGTAATAAAGGACTTTGTCCAATTCTTTCACTATCATCAACCATATAAAAGGGTTAGCCATGTAAAGGTTTGTGAGTGATAGAAATTATTCTGAATTCCTGAACTGTTCTCTTCTCAGTGATTTGGAACAAGTCAGTGTCCATTATTAATCTAAGTGATTATCCAAATTTGTATTCTTCACATTTTCATCTAGTTACCACTTGGAAGAAAATCCCAGAAATTAGACATTCACTCCTGTACATATTTTAAGGAATTAGAATCATCCTAAGGAGAGGGCAGGGGCTATGATCTGTGAGCCAAATCTGTCTCACTGCCTATCAGTTCAAATGGTCAAGCAGTCCCTAAGGTTTGTTTGCCACATTTCCTTAAAGTCAGTCAGTAAAGAAACTGTAAGCTTAAATGGATTTAAACATTATTACTCATAAAACTATATATTCACATTGGTACCTCTTCCCCCCTCCCACTTGAGTCATGCAGTGTGGGCCCAGGTGAGTGCAGAGCATACAGGGCTGTGTCACAGTTGAGGAGCACTGAGTTTGGGGTCACTGCTATTTTCTAAGGGGGCTGCTAGCAAAACCAACCTTTGCCCCTAAGGCAAAATTTTTTTTCCGGTCTGGAATGTAAGCAAATATCTCTAGAACAGAGGGTGGAAAATGCCACTGGGTTGTTTACCTGAGTAGGTAAACAGATCTCCCAGAGAGGAAGGAGACTTTACAATTCTGGAATGTCTTCTGTCCCAGTGTGTTAGGGAGATGTCATGCAAACAGCATTGCAATGCCTTTTTTTTTTCATAAGACATGAAGTATTAAGCTAAGTTATTATCCTAAGAATTTTTATAAATAAAGTATTATTGGAACACAGTCATACTCAGTCTTCATATTGTCTATTGTTGCTTTTGCATTACAACAGCAGAATTAAATAAGCAGTGACAGAGACTGTACAGCCCACAAGGACTAAAATATTTACTACCTGGGTCTTTACAGAAAATGTTAGCAGACTCTTGCTATCTGCTTCTGTCCTAGATATACATGTTTTCTCTAGATGGTAGAAGGTAGACACAGAGTCAATGACAACAACAAAAAACTAAAAATAAATGAAAAGAGAGTTGGTCAGCTTATAGAAAATATAGAATTAAAGTAAATGTCCAATTCTTGCATTCAATTCATTTTGAAATTAGAAAAAAAAAAGCACTGACTCAGAACTGCAGAAATCAAATAAATAAATAAAAGGGCTAAATTGAGAAGTTTTCCAAGAGTTAGGAATAATTCAGAGTAATTTACCATATGTAAATTAACACATTAAAAGGGTTTATCGTGAGAATAAAACTGTTCATGAGTAGGGAGATCTCATATCCGGAAGTTGGTGTGAAAGTTTCAATAATCTTCTGATCATAGCTGCTTATAAAGGCATTTAAGGAATTTCCATGTGGGGCTTTACAATAGTTTTTTATTCCATAGGGGGAAGTAACAAATCAGAGAGCAGATATACATTGATTAGTATGGTATGTCTGTCCATTCTGATAAGCTACATTTACTGGGTCAAAACTGGTTTACCATCAGGTGGGCTTTAATGCAATTCAGTATGCTGTGTTCCATTTTCTCAGAAGCCCATGTGGTTGTTTTTGTCTTCTGGAGAATCCTTTTCCTGCAAAACTAAATGCAGGCAGCTATTTTGCTTTACTGAACAGTAAGAACAGTACAAAAATATAAACTGTTATAAAAATAACACAAGAGAATTGAGGCACAGAGTCAACTTATGGGGACAGGCCAGCCATCCCCTAGGAAGAACCAAAAACGAAGAAATGGCCTAAGCATATCTGATCTAAAAAATAAAAATCTAAGTGTGCAGATAGGAAAAGAAATTTAAAAATTAAATTTTGAGTAACCCACATAAGGATGTAACTTGATGACTTTTTAAAAAATTAAACCATAAAAAAATTCAAAAAGGCCAAACAAATGTCTATTATAGGAACAGGGATTAGTGGTAGACTGTTTCTCTATTATCCTAAATACCTAGAGAATTTTGAAGAAAATGAAATATGAACCAAGAATGAATTATCAAGTCTAGTGTTATTTTAAGTGTGAAGGCATCTGAAATATTTTCATGTGTAATAGCTCAGTAAAAGAAAATGCTACCCATGAAATGGCTCTTTATAAACTTGCTCTAGAATATAAATAAGCTACCTGAGATAAACAAAAATTTAGAACTCAAAAAAAAAAAAAAGAGATTTGATATGTAACAATGTAACATAATGGGCAGTTTCAAATATAATGCTGTTTTAAAATATATATTGTAAACAGCATAATACCATTTAAGCCAGCAGTAAAAATCTCTGTGGCTGCTTTCCATTTTAAACTAGTAAAAGTTTAAGGGTTTTTGCCATTGAAATGAGCTTCTTAGTTTCAGTGGAGATGACGGGATCACAGAATAGCAGAGGCCAAGTGGTCATACATAATACCGAAAACAAGGTAGGCACATCTTCTGAGATATACTGTTTACTCAGAATGTCTTGGCCCACAGAGATATTTGATGGTAACTAATTAATTGTCGTCCTCTGGGAACAAAACGCATGAACAACCTATTAGAGTATTACCTGTTACAAATGACAGGAAAACCCTGGGTCTGGAAGGCAAAAACTTGACTAGATATGTGAGCATGAATAGTTCCAGCCTTTTCCCAGTATCTAAATCTAAGTCAATTAAAATCTCCAGAGCCCATTGAAAGAATGGGAAACATGGTCACCTTGAGAAAAGACTGCACCATTGTCACTGTTACACACCATAAATCTTCTGCCAAGCTTTTTCCAAAGGACCTATAACCATTTACTAGAATAACTATGCACTATGGGAAGGAGTATACTATATCTTTCAGGATTACTTTGACTGTAGCTCTGAAATGAAGCTAATTCCAGGGAACCCAAATGCCATTATGACCCCCACCAGTCAAAGTGAAGGCTTGTGGTAGACAGTTAATAGACAAGTCAAGTTCAACTCACAGTGGACCCACTTGGTCCACAAATATACCCTGTAGTTATAGCTCAGTTATTGAAAGTATGATTGGAATAGACATAATTGGCAACTACATCAGTTCTCTAACAATGTGAAGATCATCATGGTAGGAAGGGCTAAGTGCAAGCTCATAGAATGCCTGCCCTGCCAAGATAATAATACTGCATCCCAGGGAAACCACACAGACTAATCTATCTGTGGAAAAAGCAGGAGAGGAGATACCTAACATATTACCAGTTAGACCTGTGCAGAAATCTAATGGATCTTGAAGAATGACTATGCATTATAAAAAATTATTCAGATGATGACTCCAATGTAACATACTAACTAATGCAACATGACTCCTGGAATTTGGTATGTACCTATTGACCTAGCTAATGCCCTTTTTTTCTATTCCAAATTGCAAGGACTAAATAGTGGTTTGGATTTGTGGGTCATTTTGCTGTGAGATACTTTATATATTGTTAAGAATAAAAGCACTTCCTTGGTAGAGGTTTTACCTGCTTATACCCAATGCCTGCCACATACACACTCATGCAAATATCTATATATGAATAAATAAAATGGCCCACAAATTTATCTTAGATTGTTATTCCTTTTCTGACATTTTGAGAAATCAAAACTTATTGTTGTTCATGACTTTGATTATTAAAGAACTATGAGATCAATGATTCTCTTAAAATAGAATTAAAATAAATATTTTAAAAGTTGAAGGTGTTAGATACAAAATATAGTTCTTATATCAGAAGACAGAAAAATAATGTAACTAGTGAAAATGGGTAAAAAAGCATAATGATATCATTACTAAGACACATGCAAATACAAAGAATCTAAGAATTAGTCACAAACAGAAATTTAACTATAGTCTGCTTATAATGATACTAAGCAAATTATTGAAAAATAAGTAAAGATCACACACATATTTTTCTTTGAAGATATATGCTCTTATTTCAGTATTATGCATATATAATAACCTGTACTTTATAGCTCATAATTCTTTTGGTAAGAAGTGCAGCCTGCCATGATGGGGTTCACTGTTCAGGATCTCACTTGGCTATAATCAAGATGTCAGCTGGGGATGTAGTTTTCTTCTAGAGCTTGGGGTTCCTCTTTCAAGCTCACTGTTGCTTGGCAAAATGAATTCCTTGAGGTTATAGAACTGAGGTTCCCATTTCCCTGAGGTTGGCTAGAACTGCTCTAAGCTCCTAGAGGATGGCCTCAGTTCCTTGCCCTATGGTCCCTCATAAATAGTTCAAAATATGGATGTTTGCTTTCTTCCAAAATATGGATGTTTTCTTCTTCCAGGCCAGATGGAGGACATTTCTCTGCTTCCTATTCAGTCTTCCTCTTTTGCTGACCTCTCAACTCAGATTTAAATGACTCATGTGATTAGGTCAAGTCCATAGGATAGTCTCCCTATCTTAAGACCAACTAATTTGGTCCTTAATTATATCTATAGAACCCCTTTTGCCAAATACCATAGCCTAGCTATGAGGTTAATAACAGAGGATAGGGACCTTGGAAGTCATCTTAGAATTTTGTCTACCACTACACATATAAATATTATATAGTCATACCAGTAAAAACTCCCTATTATTTGCCTAGTTTCAAAAACAAAACCAGTTTTTAGTTTTGTACACATTCATGGAAGACGTGGTCATTATTCCAGGACTTTGAACCTTGGTACACTACAATAAGAAATTACTGAACTAATTTCCCAACTCGTCCTCAAAAATATGCCCGGCTATTTACTCAGGTTGTTGTACATAGGGGGAATATGGATACACAGACATTTTTGAGAAAAACAGAATATAGTATCTGAGGTGACAGGATATTAGAGACCAGAAAAGTCGTCATGACTATCTGGAGGCTAGGTAATAAATGGAGTCTTGGTCAGTGTCTGGCTTCAGTGTGTCAAATGATCTGTGGAACAACTTGGTGGAAGTTGGAGTAAACTGTACATTGAAATATTTTCTGGTAGGATAAGTGCTATCAGGAAAGAACAAGAGGGAGACTCTGAAACTGATTTACATCACACCCAAGTTAGTAGGACAAGAACAGTATCACATGAGAAGCATAGGCGAAATGACTGTTGTCCGCTTTAAATATTTGAGTGATGCAGAGGTAATGTCCCTATCACATGGACCTGTAATAAATTGATGGATATTTGGAAATGACTGTAGTCTGCTGTTCTACCATAAGTTCAAATAAATAACATCAAACTTACAAACTGAATTCATAGTCTTCCCATTCAGCCCACAGCCACTGAGCACAGGAAAGACACTAGGGCCAGGCCACTTCTGCCCAATATGGAGTTTCTTTTCCAGCAACCTTTGCTTCAGAGTTCTGTGTTAGGTTGGTCAAGACTGTCAGATCAGTAGAGCAGTCTCTGTTTTCTCCCACTGTTAATTTTCATAAGAGTTATCCTCAATAAATTTCTTACTCTACCCTGCCTCAGCACCTGATTTCTGAATAACCCAACTAATGCTATAATACCTGTAATGAACTGAAACACATCAAATACGTTTTAATCAATGAGTTTATAATTTTACATATACTTAGCCTTCTCTCATCTCCTTTTCAGGATACCAATGGAAGAATTAAATTTTAAAAATGATAAATGGGGGTGGGGTGAAATCGAGATTTACTGTAGACTTTTGGATGTTAAATCTGTAATAGGGTTGCCAAATACTTATTAAGGTAAGTTTCCATTTATAGAAATAGTCTAGCTACTAAATAAAAAATAAGTGATAAATCAGGACATACCATTTTTAATGCTATACATTTGAATGGATTTTATCTGATCAGCAATGGCTGCTAACAGCACAAAAGATATAACCAGATTTTATGTACCCCTTGATGGAAGCATATAACATTACCTATGAAGGTGTCCGGCTACAAAATCACACCTGTATCTGAATAAGCTTTTAGCTGTAACTACTAATTTCTAAGATATAAAGGGGTATGTGTAGGTTGAGTTAAGTATCCCAGAAAAAATATCCTTAATCTTAATTCATTCCTATGGAAATGTCAATCCACTGTAAACAGAACCTTTTGAAGATACTATTTTTTAGTTAATGTATAGCCAAACTGAATGAGGTTGAGCCTTAATCTTTTCACTGAAGGTTTTATGAAAGATATTTATAAGGAGGAGCCAGAGGCTGGAAGTCAATGGAACCCAGATGAGGAAGGAAAAGACATTGCCATGTGATAAGGAAAGCCAAGGAACACAAGGATTACCAGCCAGAAAGAATGCTACCAACCATGGAGGAAGATTTTACCCTGGGAGGAAGCAAGCTGTAGCAGTTTGATATGGTTTATAAATTCCAAAAACAGACACTGGATTATATCTGTATACTGAGCTGTCTCTTTGGGCATAATAGAATACGTTAGACTCAGAGGTTTTGCTTCTACTTGATTAAATAATGATTAAAGCTTTGATTGGGCAACAACAGTAGGACGTTGAGTCCATGCAGCCTTGGTGAGAAACCACACTGCAGAGAAGGGAGTTGGAGTTTTGAGCTGGGGCCCAGGAAGTAAGCACACAGAGGAATAAAGATGGCTGGTTAGACATAGCAGAAACTCCAGGGAGAGAGACAGCCATTTGCCTGCTAATCTACAGCTGACCTTGTGAAGAGAGCACAGCAGCTTAGCCCAGAGAAAAACGGCACCCCTGGAAAAGAGGAACTCAAGAAGTCTGAACTCTTGGGAGATGTTGGGAGCCACCTTACCCCAACACATGGAAATAGACTTATGCTTTATGGCCTGGTAACTATAAGTTTCTACCCCAAATAAATACCATTTATAAAAGCCAACAGATCTCTGGTATTTTTCAGCCCCTTTGCCTGGCTAATACACAACCCATCTAACCTCTGAAACTATGAGCCAATAAATTCATGTTGTTAAGCCAATTCATTGTGTGTTGTTATAGTAGCTAGGAAACTAAGGAAAGGGATGAGAAAGCATGCTAAATGTCACCAGGAAAGCAATTAGCTGCATCCATACTGTGATAAACTATACAACAAATGTATTCAATTGTTTAAAGAAATCATTAGAACGAGAGAGAGAAAGATAGGAAACCTGTATGTTTAAAGAGATTTAAGACAAACATCAACCAATTACAATATAGAGAGCTTACTTGGACTGACTCAAAATAAGAGTGAAACATGAGATAATAAGGAAAATAGACACCATGGATATTTAATGATATTAAGGAAATATTGTTAAACACTTTTAGATGTGCTAATAGCTCTGTGGCTACATACATATTTTAAAATTATTTTATTTTAGAGAAATATATGTGTATAAAATTATATCCTATCTACATATGCTTCAAAATAATCTGGGGGTTGAATGGAATTATGGGGGAAACAAGATTGACCAAGAGCTGATCACTATTGACTTTTGGTGAAAGGTAGCAGAAGGTTCATTATATTATTCTCTGTTCTGTAGCACATTTAAAATAAAATCTTTTAAGAATTTGACAAGAAAGGTACAACTTGTTTCTTAGAGAATGAATTCTTATGAATTGAACTAGTGACACTGGCATTATAAACTCACCAAAATAACATTATAATAATCTAAATATTTGTCCAGTATACCTAACTAACCCTTAGTACCTCAATCTCGTAGCAACACTATACTTTTTGCCATATTATAATTTTAAGGACCAATCTGTTGAGTCATCAGAGAAGGAAGAAGTTTCTTCTATAACATTTTCACAAATGAATAAGTCTTTGACTTTAAATGTTCATGACCTTGAATTCGTAGAAAACATCTTGATACATCTTGATATGTAGCTGCTCTCTTCTTCACCTCTTCTCCATCCACACCCTCTCTCCCCATCCTGCCACATGAGACATTTCTGATCCTATACCAACTGAGTTTGCTGGATAGACACTGCTTTGATTATAGTAACATCATTATAAATTCATGATTGGCAACATCAGTGATAATTACTATCAGGTTATCTTTTAATATTTCTCTAAGAAACTAACATATCACCATTTCTCTTATGTGATCAGATTTTAACATTTTCCTTGTTTAAAACTTTTTAATGGCTTCCCATTTTTATAAAATTGAAAGTGTAAATTACAGAATTATCTGATATACTTTGTGGGTTTTTTTTTTAAGATTAACAAAACTTTATTTGGAGACAGTAGAAAGGCTAAATTGTATTCTGATTTGAACAGCTAGACTGGATTTCCTTGAAATGTTCTCCAAGATTTGAGTTCCTTTAATGGCAGACTGGAGTGCAGCAGAAATATGACTCAAGAATTTCCCTCAAATCATTGCTTCATATAATTGTATTTGTTTGTCTCACCATTTCTACTACTACACACTCTACTCCAGCCACACTAGAAATTTCCCAGGAGCCTTACAATGTTTTTAAATTGCCCTTCCCATACATAGTGTCTAGGTATCTACTACTTACCCTTTAGGGGACAACTAAAAACATACTCAGAGAATGTTTTCTAGTGTTATTTATAACCCCTCTGTTCACACATCGGCCTATACAGGGTATCTGTGAAAAATTACAGATTTCCTAGAGTTGATTCTTAGCTATGCACTTACTAATTGTGTGGTTATGCACAATTCACAAACTCTTCCTATATCTCAGTGTCTGCATATGTAAAATGAGGATAATAATAATACTTTTTAAAAATTGGGGAGAATGGAAAAAACAACATATGCAGAAGTTTTAGAATAATGACAAGCTTCATAGTAAACATTCAATAAATGTTAGTAAATCAAAAACATTTTATTAAATAAATGATATTACAAAAATAATATATCCTATCTCAAAAAAATTTTTACCAAAAAGAAGCTAGTTTTATCTTTCCTCCTGCCTTTCTCTCTTTTATTTTTATTTTTTATTTTTTAATGCAACTCTCTTTCCCTAAGAGAGGATACTATTTAGAAAGAACTGATGAGAAATTTGTGGTTTAAAATAAAATTGCATGCCAGATATGATTCTACCTATTCAACATGTAAAAATCCTTATGAAGAAATCCTAATCACTGAATTCTGAAGTTGCCAACACATAGTTTCAAACACATGATAGAGATGTCCCCAGGTAATTTCATCCTCAAAGGAAAATCTTCTAGTTCAAATAAATTGTCAGTTCAGAGACAATGTGGGAAGATTTTGAGCTGTGATTCTTCTGATATTTCCTTATTTTCATGTGCTACTCCTCCCTTTATACATTACCATGCCAGAAGAGAAAACACCTGTAATTAGATTTTTTTAGTGATACACAAGCAACTCCCGCCTGCTTGCAATTCAAACTACAAAATCTAACCAAATCATATTTTTTTGCTGGAGGCAAGAATGTAGTAGAGGATAATTTGAGACACCTCTACCCATTTACCATAAAAAGACTAGCATATTGCTTTAACAAGTCTATATGTTAGCCTCAATATAACTTTTAATTACTTGAACATGAAATTTCACTACATGGAAAGCTAAACTTCCTATTCTTCATTTGATGAAATATTACTGATTTCAAGTGTCACCTTGATTAACTTCTCTGTGAAACTTTTCTTGAATTCCCTTGGAAAGATTAATTGCTTTGCCTCTGCGCTCACCTGGAAATTTAATTATATAATTCCTAAAGCACATATCCTGCTCTTCTATGATAATCTGACTAGAATATGAATTCTTCAGAACTATAGATATTAATTACCAGGGTTTGAAGTGCTTCAGTAGAACATGGTGCACAAATGCTTAACAAATTTTACTGAAATAATGTGTAAATACACGTTATTAATATTTTCACAATTTCTATTTATTTAGGGAATTTAAAGAAATTATATTACTATACTTATTCAAATTCACAGTTATGAATTTGCAATAATAGTTTGATTTTTTTCTTTTTCTTTTTTTTTCAGAGGTACCAGGAATTGAACCCAGGACCTCATACACCCTGCTCCACTTGCATTTTAAATAAAATATTTCAACTAATTTTTAAGGTCTTATGTAAGAACATGATTAGAATGTCCTGTGAAACAAACTTATGGAAGGGAGACATTTTCTATAAGGTCACTGTAAGATAAAGGAAATATATATTAGGAAATTGATAATATTAAGATATACAGAAAATCCTACAATGTTTTAGAAATTAAGTTATACATTTCTAAATGCTATATGGACAATAGAAGAAATTACAAGGAAAAAATAAAATGTTTTGAACTTAATATTGAAAACATGAAATTTGTGGGATGTAGCTAAAGAAGCTTCGGGACATGGAGCTGCCCTGGATGGTGCTTCAGAGGTAATCACCGGACATTGTAAATCCTCACAGGGCCTACATGATGGAATAGAGGAGAGTATGGGCCATGATGTGAACCAATGTATATGAGGTGCAGAGGTGCCCAAAGATGTACTTACCAAATCCAATGGATGTGTCATGATGATGGGAACGAGTGTTGTTGGGGGGGGGGGAGAGGGGGGGTGGGGGGGTGGGGTTGAATGGGACCTCACATATATATTTTTAATGTAATATTATTACAAAGTCAATAAAAAATTAAAAAATTAAAAAAAATAAAATAAAAAACAGAAAAAATCATTAAAAAAAAAAAAAAAAAAAAAAGAAGCACTTAGAATAAAATTTCTAGCTTCAAAAGGCTACTGGAACTCCAACAATCTCTTTGAATTTTATATTTACAAGATTAAGATGAACAAAGGGGACATCTTAATTAAGTCATCATTTTAAGGAACCACATGCACTTGGTGATATATAACTGCTTTTATTTCAGGTTACAATATGCCTGACTAAATATGAGGCATTTATCACTAAGGAAGAGGAGAACAATCAAAGTTTGGGTAGGCAATCATAGTCTCTTCCTCATTTTCCACTTCAAGGAAACCAAAATGTTGGATAATAATGGAGAATTAATCATAATATACAATGTAGCTTGGATGTGAACAAAATTTATCCATAAAAAAATTGAAATTTAATTTAAACATAAGTATCATATAAATATATTGCTTAAATCCTGATTGTGGAAGAGGTAGAGGAGTGGAAGAAATAGAACTGATAGGGTAAGAAATTCCAACCATCATCTGTAAATATGGAATTAAATAGCAGTGATAATAATGTCAATGTAGCAGAATTTGGCTGTATAGAGATGGAGACTGTTTTTTTAAACCTATAATATTACTTTATATAAAAACTATGTCCTGTAATGATTTTTAAAATAGAAACCAAATTAAATGTATGGTCATCTAAATATTCTGAATAATACTAAAAATGTGAATGATATCTTGTTCTCTCCCTCCTCCAAATCCTAAATTTATATAATAAAAAAATTCAAAACCCAACAATAATAAAAAATGGAGAAGTATAGAATTCTATGCCATGCTGGTTACTTAAGGTTAACCAAGACAGCAGTGTAGGAAGCAACAAGATGCCATTTTCCTCACAAAATCTTTGAACAATTAGTGAAAAATGAAACAGTCATCTTCCTCAAAACTCTGTAAAACAGTTAGTAGCTTGCAATAATTTGGCAAATGCTGATTCTAAAAAGGCATCTTTAAAATGGTGCTAGAAGCTTTTGGTATCCTTCCTAACCCCTTCTTCACTTCATCCTCAGTGCGGTGTGCAGCTAGATTGTGCTCCTATTGTGGGACCCTGTCCTTGTTCTAGAGGGAGCACAGTAAGTCCCATGTACTTATTGGGGTAGTTATATTAGAGCCAGTAGGTGCTTTCAGGTAGCAGCCTGAAAGACTGAACCAGGAAATACTTCTCTGGGTTGCACTCTAAGAACATGCCCTGTAGGCAGAAGCAGCTTGCTAACAGATAAAGCAGTAGAAGAAACAAGTCAAAGCAACCTGGTGCAAAGGATTGCATGCTTTAAGAAATACAATAGAGCACCCCAGAGGAAGAAAAATTCTATTTCATAGGAAATAGATGGGAGATTCCAATTCCTATAAATGGGGGAATTCCTAAGGCCACAGCATGCACAAGCCCAGGACAAGACCCAAGCTGAGGAAAGATGGAGAGGACCCTGCACTTCATATCCAACTTGCGCTGATCTTCTTGATAGGAGGACTAAACTCTGAAAGAAAGCACCAGCCAACACAGACACTACTTGCAAAGACTATGAAAGGTGATTTTTGCTTTATACAGTTTGTTTATTTTAGCTCTTGGCACGAAAAAGAAATCTCTGTCATATCACCTTCTGGAGACAAACTTAAGCAACAGACAGTTCAGAAACTAAATACCAGAGTCAACAAATTAAAATATTGAAATATAGATTGGAAACAAAAGTTAAAAGAAAAACAAAGAAAGAGGAAATGATTGAACATTCAAAAGAAAAATTGTAAAATCCAGAAACCATTAACAAAGAAGATCAGATTTACACATACCAGATAAAGCCTAAAAAAGTGATCTTCAATAAGATCATGGAGATCAGGGAAATCACAGAAAAGAACTAAAGAATGTTAGGAAAATGATGAGAGAACAATATGAGTATTTAAATGAAGTGATAGGAAGTAGAAAGAAAATATTGGGAGTTGAAGACAACAACTGAATGGAATATTTCTTAGAGGGTATCAATAATGGATTGGAGCTAACAGAATAAAGAATCAATGATGTCCAAGAAAATACAATTGAAATGTTTCAGACTAAGAAATAGGCAAAATATTTAAAGCAAACAGAATCTATGTGACATGTGGGATACCAT
Source organism: Dasypus novemcinctus (assembly GCF_030445035.2). NCBI lineage: Eukaryota > Metazoa > Chordata > Mammalia > Cingulata > Dasypodidae > Dasypus > Dasypus novemcinctus. Next base: position 74,020,292 of record NC_080678.1, on the reverse strand, counting down.
CAAGCCTACTAAATACTCATTACTGGAATCTGAGAAAGAGAAGGAAGACAAAAAGGGAAAGAAGGAATATTCAAAGCAATAATGGTAGAAAACTTACCAGATTTAACTAAATATGAATATATGCACTCAAGAACCACTATGAACCACAAACTGGATAAATCAAGGAGAACCAGACCCAGAAACCTCATATTCAAGCTGGCTAATGCCAAGGACAAGGAGAAAGTTCTCAAAGATGCAAGAAAAAAGCAACATGCTTATTTACAAGAGAACCCCAATAAGATTCCTAAGTGCTGACTTCTCACCAGGAACCATGAATGCAAGAAGCTAGTGAGGCAAAGTATTTAAAGTGCTAAAAGAAATAACTATATAAGAATCATATATTCATCAGGACAGCTTGAAACATTTAGAGATAAATAAAAGTTGGGAGAGTTAATCACCACTAGACCTGCCTAAGAAGTAACGTCTTTTCCCTTGAGTCAGTTCTTCAGACAGACTGAAGGGAAAGAGCAATAGATAGCTGAGAGTAGCAGTAATAAGAAAAAATCTAGGGTAATGATAATTACAGGGGTAATTATAAATGCCAGTACCTATTGTATTATATATTTTTTTGGTATGTAACTTCACTTTTTCAACACGTTCTAAAATGAAGTGCATAAAATGTAATGAAAATTATTTGGTTGGAGACACGCAACATAGAGATTTAGGATGTTAAATTTAAGTCCCATGGTAACCATATAGAGAATATATGAAAAACATATACAAAAAGAAATAAGAATGCACTCAAAAGAGTACAATTTTTAAAATCATACAAAATTAGGCATTAAGGGAAAAATTGAGAGGTAAATTGGTATAGGATTTACAAAGGCCAAATAGCAAATTAGCAGAAGATATGCCTGCATTATCAGTTGTTACTGTAAATGTAAATGGATTAAATTCTCAAATTTAAAGGCAGAGACTATCAGAATGATTTAAAAATCATGGCCCTCCCATGGCCCACTGGATGGAACATGGGAGAGTGTGGGCTATGATGTGGACCATTGACCATGAGGTGCAGTGATGCTCAGAGATGTATTCACCAAATGCAATGAATGTCTTATGATGATGGAGGAGAATGCTGCTGTGGGGGGAGTAGTGGGGTGAGGGGAGTGGGGAGACCTCATATTTTTTTAATGTAATATTTAAAAAATGAATACAGAGAAAAAAATCTTTGATAAAAAAATAAAAAGCATGGCCCAAATATATGCCATTTATAAGATTCTTCTAATATTCATAACCAAAAATAGGATGAAAGTGAAAGGATAGAAAAATATATATATATCACCTAAATAACAATATACTAATATCAGATAAAATAGACTTTGAGTCTAAAGCTGTTATTCAGACAAAGAAGGGCACTACATACTGATAAAGAGGTCATTTAAACAAGAATGAATAAAAATTATTAATATATAATGCAGCTAATGGCAGAGTGCCAAAATATATGAAGTAAATATTGACACATTTTAAAGGAGAAATAAAGGATTCTACATTACTAATAGGAACCTTCACTATACCACTTTCAGTAATGGATAGAACATGGAGTCAGAAGATCAGAAGGAAACAGAAGATTTGAAGAACACTATAAGTTAACTAGATTTGACAGACATATAGAACAGATCATCCAACAGAAGTAGAATACATATTTATCTCTACTGTGCATGAGTTACTATCCAGAATAGACCTAGGATAAATCAAAAAACAAGTCTTAAAGACTAAATATATATATAATATTGAAAACATACTAGGTATTTTCTCTGACCCCAATGAAATGAAGCTAGAAATGAATAACAGTGGGTGAACTGCAAATTTACAAATGTTAACTTAAACAATACACTTTTACATAACCAGTGGGTCAAATAAGAAAGCACATGGAAAATTAGGAAATATCTTGCAGCAAATGAAAATACAAGATTAAAATTTATACTCAGTAACAGAAGGGCTAAGAAGTAAATTTATAGCTCTAATTTATACAACAAAGAAGAAAGATTTAAAATCAGAGATCTAAATTCATTACAGAAGGTTCTTAAAAAATGAAGAGCAAACTAATTTTAAATACAGCAGAAAGGAGCAATTGAAGATTGGAGTGGAGAAAAGAAATTAAAAATAATGAAAAGGCAGATTGAAATGAAGAACTAAAAGTTATTTCTTTGAAAAGATTAATAAAAATCAAAAAAACCTTAGTTAAACTGAAACTACAATCAAAATGAAAAGAGGAACATGAAAAATGACCCTACAGAAATAAAAAAAGATTATAACAAAATGTTATGAACAACTATATAGCAACTAATTAGATAAACTAGTTGACCTGGACAAATTCCTATAAACATATAAAATTCCTAAACTGACTCAAGAAAAAATAGAAGATCTTACCAGACTAATAACAGGTAAAGAGATTTAATCAATAATTAAAAACCTTCCCAAGAAGATAAGCCCAGGACAAGATGACTTCACTGGTGAATTTTTATCAAACATTCCAAGAAGAATTAACATCAATCCTGCTCAAACTGTTCCAAAAATTTGAAGAGGGGGGAATTTTTCATAACTCATTTGATGAGACCTAAGTCACCCTAATTTAAAAGGAAGAAGAAAGAACAAAGATCATAGCAGATCTAAGTGAAATAGAAAATAAGAAAGCACTAAAAAAAAAAAACAACAAAAAACCCAACAAAACAAAGAGCTGGTTCTTTGAGAAGATCAATAAAATTGACAAACCCTTAGCTAGACTAACAAGGAAAAAAAGAGAGAAGATGAAAATACACAAAATAAGAAATGAGGAAGAGGATATCACCCCCACAGAAGTAAAGACTATCATAAGAGGATACTTTGAAAAACTATATGGTAACAAGAGGGACTATTTAGAGGAAATGAACAAAAATGAACAAACACCTAGAAACACATAAGCAGCCTACATTGATGAAAGAATAAATTGATGATCTCAACAAAACAATCATAAGTAAAGAGATAGAATCAGTGATTAAAAACCTCCCAACTAAGAAAAGTCCTGGGCCAGATGGCTTCACAGGTGAATTCTACCATATATTCCAAGAAAGAACTAACACCGATCTTGCTTAAACTCTTCCAAACAATCAAAATAGAAGGAACATTGCCTAACTCATTCTATGATGCCAAGATTACCCTAAATCCACAGCCAAATAAAGATACCACAAGAAAGGAAAATTACAGACCAATAGCTCTAATGAACCTAGATGCTAAAATCCTCAACAGAATACTTGAAAATCATATTCAACAACACTTCAAGTAAATTATACACCATGACCAAGTGGTTTTCATCCTTGGTATGCAAGGATGGTTCAACATAAAAAAATCAATCTATGTGATACACCACATAAACAGATCAAAGGGAAAAAAATCACATGATCACATCTATAGATGCAGAAAAAGCATTTGACAAAATACAGTACCCTTTCCTGATAAACACTGCAAAAGATAGGAATAGAAGGAAACTTTCTGAACATGATAAAGGGTATATATGAAAAACTCACAGCTAATATCATCTACAATGGTGAAATCTTAAAATCTCTAACTCTAAAATCAGGAACAGACAAAGATGCCCATTATCTCCCCTCCTATTTAACACTGTGTTAGAAGTACTTGCTCAAGCACTGAGCAAGAAACAGATATAAAATAAGCCAGATTGGAAAGAAAGAACTCAAAATTTCACTATTTTCAGAAAACATGATTCTATACATAGAAAGCTCTGAGAAATCTCCAACAAAGTTTCTAGAACTTAAATATGAGTTCAGGGAAACAGATTTGGCTCAATGGATAGAGAATCCACCTACCCCATGGGAGGTCCAGGGTTCAAATACAGGGCCTCCTGACCCATGTGATGAGTAGGCCCATGCACAGTGCTGATGCATACAAGGAGTGCCATGCTACACAGGGGTGTCCCCCATGTAGGGAGTCCCATGCACAAGGAGTGCACTCTGTAAGGAGAGCTGCACCACACGCAAAAGAAGTGCAGCCTGCCCAGGAATGGCACCACATACATGAAGAGCTGACACAGCAAGATGAGCAACAAAATGAGACATAGATTCCTGGTGCCACTGACAAGAATAAAAGCGGACACAGAAGAACACACAGTGAATAGACACAGAGAGCAGACAACTGGTGGGGGCGGGGGAAAGGGAAAGAAATACTTTTAAAAATGTGTTCAATAAAGTCACAGGTTATAAGATCAATGTACAAAAAATCAGTACCATTTCTGTACACCAATAGTGAGAAATCTGTGGAAATCAAGTTTTTAAAAAATCAAATACCTAGCAATAAATTTAACTAACAATGTAAAAGACTTTTACACAGAAAACTACACAACACTGTTAAAGGAAATCAAAGAAGACTTAAAATAAATTGAAGAATATTCCCTGTTGATGGGTAGGAAGACTAAATATCATTAAGATGGCTCTCCCACCCAAACTGATCTCAGAGTTAATGGAATTCCAATAAAAATCAACACAGCATTTTTTAATGAACTGGAAAAACTAACCATGACATTTATTTGGAAAGGAAAGAGGTCCCAAATAGCCAAAGGTATATTGAAAAGGAAAAATGAAACTGGAGGAATCATATTAACTGATTTTAAAACATACTACAAAGCTATAGTGGTCAAAACGGCATGGTATTGGCACAAGGATAGACATACTGACCAATGTAACTGAATTGAGAGTTCTGATACAGATCCTCTCATATACCCTCAGCTGATATTTGACAAGGCCACCAAGACCACTCAACTGGGAGAGAATGGAATCTTCAACAAATGGTGCTTGGAGAACTGGATATCCATATGCAAAAGAATGAGAGGATTACCATCTCACATCCTATACAAAAACCAACTCAAGATGGATCAAAGATCTAAATATAAGAGTCAAGACCATAAAGACCTTGGAAGACAATGAGGGAAGCATCTACAGGATCTTGTAATAGGAATGACTTCATGACCTTCACTCCCAAAGCACAAGCAGTGAAAGAAAAATTAGATAAATGGAACTTCCTCAAAATTAAAGCCTTTGCACCTCAAAGAAGTTTATCAAGAAAGTGAAAAGACAGCCTACCCAGTGAGAGAAAATATTTGGTAACCATATATCTGATAGGATCCTAATATCCAGCATATATAAAGCAATCCTAAATCTTGAAAATAAAAGACAAACAACCCATTTAAAAAATGGGCAAGAGATTTGAACAGATATTTCTCCACAGAAGAAGTACAAATGGATAGAAAGCACATGAAAAGATGCTCAACATCACTAGCTATTAGGGAAATGCAAATCAAAACAGCATTGAGATACAATTTTATACCCATTAGACAAGTGGCTATTAAAAAACAGAGGACTACAAGTGTTGGAGAAAATGTGGAGATGCAGAGATGAGGAACCCTCATCCACTGCTGGTGGGAATGTAGAATGATTCAACCATTGTGGAGGACAGTTTGGTGGTTCCCCAAAAACTAGCTATAGATTTGCCATATCACCCAACAATTCCACTGCTGAGTATATACCCAGAAGAACTGAAAACAAGGACACAAACTGATACATGCACACCAATGTTCATAGTGGCATTATTCACTAATGTTAAAAGTTGGAATCAACCCAAATGCCCATTAACAGATGAATGGATAAACTAAATGTGGTATATACATACAATGGAATACTACTCAGCTGTAAGAAGGAAGACAGTACTAAAACATGGGATAACATGGATGAATCTTGAAGACCTTATGCTGAGTGAAGCAAACCAGGCATTGAAGGCCAAATACTACATGTCCTCTCTTATATGAATTAAGCAAATCAAGCTGTCTCAGAGAGCTAGAGATTGGAAGATAGGGGGAAAAGAAGGTTGTGAGTTAATGCCCACATGGGCAAAATCTATGATAAATTGGAGGTAAGTAGTTGTGCAGTGAAGGAATAAGAGGCAGGCATAGGGATACTATTGGGTTGAGTTTGCAGGCTTGAGGGGTGCTAGGGTTGAGAGAATGGGTTAGATGTTCCCAGGAATTGGGGGAAGTGAACACAGGAGTGAACATGGGAGGTTGTTGGGTATGTGGTTCAACTATAACGTTGAGAAAACTTTTTAGAAAATGTAACAAGGAAGGGTTACTGGTATAAGGTGTTTGACGGGGGTGCATCTGACACAGGGTGCACTTGAGGCAGACTTTTAGGGAGTGTGTGAGTGCTCATCATGTCATATAGTGTCATATTGGTGGGTGGAGACCCATACAATGAGTGGGATGGAGTTATGCCCCCATCCTGGGGAGGCCTGATGTTCTCAAACAGAAGAGAGGTATCTCTTGAGAGCATGGGTGGTTCCCAAAGGGGGAGAACAAACTAGTATGTCAAGCCCTCAGCATTGTCATAAGTATCTATGAATCTTGTCCTTCAAGCAATGAAGCTTGGTTGTCACTGTGGGCCTGAGGGGAGAGGGAGAGAGGAGTAGAATAGTTGGAAGAGGAAGTAACTGGGGGGGCAATGAAAGTGTTCTGCATGATCCTGTGATGATGGATACAGGCCATTAAAATGACCAGAATTTTATAAAGGTGCATAGTCTAAAATGTAAACCATAATGTAAACCATAATGTAACCATGATTAGTAGCTATGTTTCAATATCTGTACATCAGTTGCAGCAAATATAACATCCATGTGTAAAAAGATCATTGCTTGGGAAGGGGGAAGTGTTTGATGTTGTATATATTGGAGTTTCCTATATTCTATATGTGACCTAAAACTCTTTTTGAAGACATATTTTTTAAAATGTGTGTAGACACTGAATAAGATATGGGAGAGATAGCCCTGCCATTGTACATACAGGGCAACACCTATTACAGCAATGGAAGGCAAAATATAAAAAAAAAAAATTTAAGATATTTTTCATTTTTTAATATCCCAATTTATTTTTTATTTTAGTTTAGTTTTTCTAAATTATTGTTTATTTTATTTCTAATCTTTAAACCTATCATTACTATTTCATTTTCCTATTAATTGAATTTGAATTTCTGAAGAAGTTTTGGATCACAGAGGGGTTCAACTATGTCAGGACAGGAGCACTGATGTGGGATATCATTGTAGGGGGATGCATGGGTGGGAGGGAGTTCTCCAGGGCATGCATATAGGGTATATAGATATGTTTGAATATTAATTGGGTATTGATGTAGGGGGGAATTTCACATGACAGCTGAGGGAATGTTGAGTTCCCATTCTGGGAAACTCTGATGCACTCTGCAATGGAGTAGCAACAATCCCCCAAGTACAAATGCAAAGAACAGTAAAGAAGGATGGTCCAACGATACTGATGACTGCTTATGATCCAATCTGCTTAAAATTTCAACTAGGCCCAGAGCTGCAGGGTGCCTAAAAGTTACCTCCTGAGAGCCTCCATGTTGCTCAAATATGGCCACTCTCTAAGCCAAACTCAGCATGTAAATGCATTTCCTTCTCCCCAGTGTGGGACATGACTCCTGGGGATGTGCCTTCCTGAAGCCAAGGTATTACTACCAAGCACCAGGTGGTGATGCAACTAGAAAAAGACCTTGAAAAAGGGGGGAAATGGTAAAAACAAATAAGTTTATATTGCTAAGAGACTTCAAAATGAGTCAGGAGGTCATTAGAGGGGTTGCACTTATGCACAACTCAACAGGATCTCAGGGACAGCCAAAGTAGATACAACCCTAGGTAGGGGTGTTCCTGAGGACTACAGAGACACCCAGGTCCTACAGTCATGAGAGATGGCTCTGTAGTTCAGTGCCTGGTGAGTAGGCCCTACTTTGGAATTTGTGCTTCTGAGTGTGATGGAGTTGGACTCAGATGTGACCTCTCTATGCAAGCCTCTTCTATCACTTTTATTGAACTTGTGGTTGGTGTTGGGGTTGGTGCATGTTCAGGAGACTTGAATCTCTGGACTGTCTATGTGCCTCAGCAGAGCTGCAACACCTATTCTCTGGTTTTTGGACTTACCCAGGTCAGCTAACAGGGAAGTGAGGATGACCAACCACCAGCCAGGGAACTGAGAGAGTCTACAGATGCAAGCAGGAGAATTCCATCCATCAGCCATGTGGGATCTAAGCCCCTCTTGATTTAGAGGTGGAGTGGACACCACCATCCCAAGGACCTCATGATGGAGGAATAAAATATGGATTAGAGTACACTTACTGGTATTCTACTATAGAATTATTGTGATTCTAGCAGTGAAAGAAATTATATCATTGATGTGTAGACAGTGACTACGGGAGTTGCTGGAGGCAGGGAGAAGGAAAATGAGGTGTGATATTGGGGCATTTTGGGGATTTAGCATTGTCCTCAATGATATTGCAGGTACAGGTTCAGGACATTATATATCCTGCCACAACCCACTAAATGGACTGGGAGAGAGTATAAACTACAACATAAACTATAACCCATGCTGTGCAACAATACTTCAAAATGTACTCATCAAATGCAATGTATGTACCACACCAATGAAAGAAGTTGTCAATGTGGGAGGAGTGGAGGTGTGGGGAGTGGGGTATATGGGAACATCATATTTTTTAATATAGCAATTTATGCGATATATGTATCTTTAAAAAAGATAATAAGAATGAAAAAAAAAACATAAACAGGAATGGATGTACTCAATTGTTGAGTACCGGGAAATGGACTTTGGCCCAGTGGTTAGGGCCTCCATCTACCACATGGGAGGTCCGCGGTTCAAACCCCGGGCCTCCTTGACCCGTGTGGAGCTGGTCCATGTGCAATGCTGATGCACGCAAGGAGTGCTGTGCCACACAGGGGTGTCCCCCGCATAGGGGAGCCCCACACGCAAGGAGTGCACCCTGTAAGGAGAGCCGCCCAGCACAAAAGAAAGTTAAGCCTGCCGAGGAATGGCACTGCCCACACTTCCTGTGCCGCTGACAACAACAGAAGCAGACAAAGAAACAAGACGCAGCAAAAAGACACAGAAAACAGACAACCAAGGGAGGGGAGGGGAATTAAATAAATAAAAAATAAATCTTAAAAAAAAAAAATTGTTGAGTACCTGTCTCCCATATGCAAAATCCTGGGTTCAATCCTAGTACCTCTTTTAAAAAAAAAAGCCATATAGAGATACCACAAGAAAAGAAAAGTACAGACTAATATCCATAATGAATATAGATGAAAAAATTGTCAATAAAATATTAGAGAGCCAATTCCAGCAACATATTAAAAATTATACACCATGATTAAGTAGGAATTATCCTAGCTATGTAAGGATAGTTCAGCATCAGAAAATCAATTAATGTAATGTATCTTATTAATAGAAAAAAAAACTACACAAACATATCAATTGATGCAGAAAAGGCATGTGACAAAATCTAGCAATTATAAAAGTGTGCTATTATTAATTGTAACAAATGTTCCACATCAACTCAAGGTTTAATAATATGATGGTATATGGGAATCCTGTATTTTATGCATGATTGTTCTGTAAATGTACAACTTCTCTAATATGGAAAAAAAAAAGACAAAAAAATAACAATAGAAGGAAACTTCCTCATTATGATAAAGGGTATGTATGAAAAACCAAGGCCAGCATCATACTCAATGGAGAAAAATATGTCTACTTTCACTACTGATATTCAACAAGGTACTCCAAGTTCTAAGCAGAGCATTTGGGCAAAAAAAAATAAACAAAAGGCATTCAAACTGGAAAGGAACATATGAAACATTCCCTATTTGCAGATGATGTGATCCTATATCTAGAAAATCATGAAAAATCTAAAACAAAGCTACAATAAGAGCCAATGAACAAATTCAGCAAAGTAGTGAAGTGTAAGATCAACACACAAAATCAGTTATGTTTCTATACATTAGTAATGAACAATCTGGAAAGGAAAGAAGGAAAAATTCATTTTCAATTTCAACTAAAAGAATCAAATATCTAGCCATAAATTTAACCAAGTATGAAAGGACCCATAGATTGAAAAGTAAAACACATTGCTAAAAGAAATTGAAGAAGGCCCTAATAAATTGAAGGACATTATGAATTCATGAAATGGAAGACTAAAAAGTATTAAAATGTAGTGTCTACCCAAAATGATTTGCAGATTCAATGGAATCCCAATAAAAATCCCAGGAGTTTTCTAGTTGAAAAGGAAAAGTCGATCATCAAAATTAAATGGAAGAGTAAAGGGCAATGCCAAAACCAAATAACATCTGGAAAGAAAATGGTTTTGGAAGACTCAAATTTCTTGATTTTAAAACTTATTACAGGGGAAGATGGCACCAAAGTAGGTAGACAGGGCTTGACTCTCTCACAAAATAAAGTAATGGAGGAAGGGCAAAAAGCTTCCCTAGGGAGTTCCTTTGAGTATGTGCAGAACAGGAGAATGCTGCATATCATCAAGGAAGGAGAGGGACAGAGAGACAAAGAGGTCAAATAAAAACCATGAGTTATTCACTCCTGTGGCTGGGAATGGCACTATACCCCACCCTTAGAGCAACTAACCTTAGTAAAATCCCTGGCTCAGTGTAGCTAAGTGGGAAAAAACATATCCTGGGAGGAAGAGGGATTTGGGAGAGGGTGGAAAGTGGCTTCTTTTGAGTGAATTTGGTTAGCTTAGTGCCCTTTGAATCACATAAAAGACCCCCACCAGCCCAGAAGCAGCCCCAGAGAGAGGGAAGGGGGATCTTATCCATTAGGTTGTCACACCAGCCACCTTGGGAGAGAGAGGGACCTAACCAGGTTGGCTCTAGTAAACTGTTAAAAAGCCCAACTCACCTGAGAAAGGGAGCAGGGAGAGTTTTTAGAAGACTACTTAACCTGAGGAGTGGGTGTAGCTCAGTGTAGGAACTTCTGCCTTGCATATACAAGGTCCGTGTTCAACTCCTTTTACCTCCTAAGAGATGGGATCCAGAGAGTGATCCATTAGTTTGCCAGGCACCCAGGTGGCACCTTATGACAGGGAACATAACGACTGAGATTTTTGTTGTTGTTGTTCTAGGTTTTTGCAATCTGTTATTTTTATCTTTTTAAAAATTATTTGTTCACTAAAACCACGTACCTCTTTGGGGAGAGCAGGTTGCAGGGTGGCTCATGAGCACCAGCAGCCGGAGATGGTTCCTAGGGGCCTAAAAAGAACCCTGTTTTCCCTGGGTTGCCTTTTGTTTTGCTTTGTTTTCTGTTTGTTGTATTTTTCCCATTCTTTGTTTCCTTTTTTTCTTTTACTTATATTTTCTACTTAATTTCTTTTCTTTCCTTTATTTTTCCATCTTCTATATTCTATTGCTTTTCTTTCATTCCACCTCTTCTTGTTTGGTCTTCATTCTCTCTTATCAATTTAATCTATTATTTTTCCTATTTTTTCTTCTTTTATTTTTTATCCCACTTTTTAAAAATTCTCATTCCTTTGTATTTTTTATATTTTACTCATATTACATATTTATTGTCCTGGTTCTTGAATAATTCCTCTTCTACCTTTTAAAAATATTACTATTATACTTTTTCTCTTATTCTTTCTTTCCTATTCTATGGTTCTAATTTTTTTTCAAGAGAACACAGCACAGATAACTATGGGGATATATAATAGAATAAGAGGAACTAAGTGTCAAAAAAGAAGTTTACCACACACATGCACACAAAAACACAAAATAAAAATCTACAGTAGAAAGAGAAGCTAACCAACCAAATAAGTCCAAGATAAACAGATGTCTAGAAATCAACAAAAAATTACAAGCCATACTAATAAACAGGAAGACATGGCCCAGTCTAATGAACAAACTGAAAAAAAAAAAAAAAAGGAGAGGCAAAACCCAGTACAACTAATCAAGGTTGTCCAACAAATATGAATCAACTTAATGAAGTGAAGGAAGAGATAAAAGATATTAAGAAGACACTGGGAGAATATACTGACTAAATCATAAACATACATAAAAATATAACAGATCTGATGGTGATGAATGGGACCATAGAAGAAATTTAAAAATACACTGAAAGCACATAACAATATATTTGAACAGGCAGAAGAAGGAATCAGTGACATTGAAGTCAGCACATCTGAAATCAACCGAATAATAGAACAAATAGGTAAAGAGAAAAATTCCAGCACCAACTTAGGGATTTGAATGAAAGCATGAAATGCACAAACATACACATTATAGGCCTCCCAGAGGGAGAAGAGAAGGGCAGAAATATTGGAGGAAATCATAGGCTGAAATTTCTCAACTATTTTGAGGGGCATATATGTACATGTCCAGGAAGCACAGCACACCCCAAACTAAAAATCTTAACAGGCCTAACCAAGACATATAGTTAACAAATTGTTCAATGCTCAGGACAAAGAGAGAATAATGAGAGCATGAAGAGAAATGAGATTCATTACATAAAATGGAAGTGTGATAAGATTAAGTACAGATTCTTCATCTGAAAACATGTAAGCAAGAAGGCAGTGGTATGACATAGTTAAGGTGCTAAAAGAAAATAAAAACAACTGTCTGCCAAGAACACTGTATTCAGAAAAGGCAGCATTCAAAAATAAAGAGAGAGTTTAAAATATTCAAAATAAACAGAAAAACAAGAGTTCATCACCAAGAAACCTGCCCTTCAAGAAATACTGCAGGTTGAAAGGAAAAAGAAAAAAAAAGTAGAGAGAGTTGGAGAGTGTAAGAACATCTAAAAAGATAAAAAGAGAAGTAAAACAACATATGGCATATAAACTTAAAGAAAATATGGCTAATATAAGGAATGCCCTGACAGTAATAATACTGAATGTTAATGGTTTAAATTTTCCAATCAAGAAACAGATTGGCAGAATGGGTAAGGAAATATGACCCACCTATTTGCTTTCTACAAGAAACTCACCTTAGACCCAGGGATGCAAAGAGGTTGCAAGTGAATAGTTGGAAAACAATTTTACATGCAAACAATAACCAAAAAAGGACAGGAGTACCTATTTCAATATTGGATAAAATAGACTTATATGTAAAACTATTGTAAGAGGCTAAGAAGGACACATTATATTAATAAAAGGGCTAATTTATTAAGAGGAAAGAACAAACATAAACATTTATAGACCTAACCAGGGCACCTTAAAATATATAAGGCAAACATTAGAAAAACTAAGTGAAGAATTAGATGCCTGCACAATTATAGTGGGGGACATTAATACACTATTATCACCATTAGACAGAACATCTTGACAGAAGGTCAGTAAAGAAACAGACACCTTGAATAATACATTAGAGGATCTACACCTAATAGATATATAGAGAACATTACACCTTAATACAGAGGGATGTACAGTCTTCTCAAGTGCACACAGATCATTCCCCAGGATAGATCACATCCTAGGCCACAGCAACTAACAACAAATTCAGAGAGATTGAAATTATACAATGTAATTTCTCTGACCATAGTGGAATGAAGCTGGAAATCAGTAAGGGGCAGAGAACCAGATTAAGCATATAGATACGGAAGTTAAACAACATAATCTTAGACAATCAGTGGATCAAGGAGGAAATTGCAAAATAAATTAGTAACTACCTTGAAACAAATGAAAATGACAACACAACATATCAAAACCTATGGGATGCAGCAAAAGCAGTGCTGAGAGGGAAATTTATAGCCATAGACACCTATCTTAAAAAAGAAGAAAGAACTAAAATCAAAGACCTAATTGCACACTTGGAGGAATAAGAAAAAGAACAACAAACTAATCCCAATGGAAGTAGAAAGAAAGAAATAACAAAGATTAGAATATAGCTAAATGAAAATGAAAATAAGGAAACACTAGAAAAAATTAACAAAATCAAAAGTTGGTTCTTTCAGAAGATTAATAAAATTGGCACACCTTTGGATAAACGACAAAGAAAAAAAGAGAGAAGATGCAAATACATAAAATAAGAAACAAAGAAGGGTATATCACCACTGATTGAACATAATTAAGAGTATTAGAAGAGGATATTTTGAAAAATTGTAAGCCAACAAGATGGATGACTTAGAGGAAATGGATACATTTTTAGAAACATACAAGCAGCCTACATAGATGAAAGAAGAAATTGATGAACTCGACAGACCAATCATAAGTAATAAAATTGAATAAATCATCAAAAACATCCCAACTAAGAAAAGCCAAGGTCCAGATGGATTCACAGGTAAATTCTACTAATCATTATGGAAAGAAAAAATGGCAATCCTGCTCAACTCTTCCAAAACATAGAAGTGGAATGAACATGCCTAACTCATTCTGTGATGCCAACATCATCCTAATACCAAAGCCACATAAAGAGCCTGCAAGCAAGGAAAATTATAGACAAATCTCTCTAATGACCCTGGATACTAAAATCCTCAACAAAATACTTGCTAATTATATTTAACAACATATAAAATTAATTATGTGTCATAACCAAGTGTGTTTCATCCCTGGTATGCAAGGATGGTTCAACATAAAATCTGTCAATGTAATACACCACAGTAAGAGATCAAAAGAAAAAAAAAATCACATTATCATATCTATTGATACAGAAAAAAGCATTTGACAAACTACAGCACCCTTTCTTCATAAAAAAAAAAAAAAAAACAACACTCCAAAAGATAGGAACAGAAGGAAACTTCCTCAACATGATACAAAGTGTATAAGAAAAACCCACAACTAACATCAAACTCAAAGGTGTAATGATAAAGGCTTTTTCTTTAATATCCAGAAAAAGACAAGGATGCCCACTGTCACTGCTCTCATTTAAAATTGTGTTAGAAGTACTTGCTTGAGCAGTTAGGCAAGCAAAAGATATAAAGGGCATACAAATTGGAAAACAAGATGTAAAAATTTCACTCTTTACAAATGACATGATCCTATACATAGAAAGCCCTGAGAAATCTACAACAAATTTAGAGCTGATAAATGAGCTAAGTGGTAAGTTACAACATCAATATACAAAAATCAGTAGCATTTCTGTACACCAATAATGAGCAATCTGAGGAGGAAAAAAATCCATTTACAATAGCAGCTAAAAGAATTAAATACCTAGGAGTAAACTTAAGATGTAAAGGACTTGTACACAGAAAACTACTCAACATTGTTAAAGGAAATCAAAGAAGATCTAAAAAAATGAAATAATATTTCAAGTTAATAGATTGGAAGACTAAATATCTTTAAGATGTCTTTTCTACCCAAATTGATTTACACATTAAATGCAATATAAACAAAAATTACAACAGCAGTTTAACTGTATTGGAAAAACCAACAGTGAAATTTATTTGGAAGGGTAATGGGTCCCAAATAGCCAAAGACACATTGAAAAAGAAAAGCAAAATTGGAGGAATCGCACTCCCTGATTTTAAAGCATACTACAAAGCTACAATGGTCAAAACTGCATGATATTGGCACAAGGAGAGATACAATGGCATATGGAACAGAACTAAGAGTTCTGAAACAGATCCTCACATATATGGTCAACTGATATTTGATAAGGCCACCAAACCCATTCAACTGGGAGAGAATGGCTTCTTCAACAAATGATGCTTGAAGAACTGGGTATCCATATCCAAAAGAATAAGAGAGGATCAACATCTCATGCCTTATACAAAAATTAACTCTAGATGAATCAAAGATGTGTACATAAAAGCCAAGACCATAAAACTCCTAAAAGATAATCTAGGGAAGCATCTACAAGATCTTGTACCAGGAAATGGTTTCGTAAACTTTACACTCAAAGTGCGAGCAATGAAAGAAAAAATAGATAAATGGGACTTTCTTAAAATTGAAGACTTTTGCGCTTTAAAGGAATATGTCAAGAGCATGAAAAGGCAGGCTACTCAATGGGAGAAAATATTTGGTAACCATCTATCTTATAAGGGCCTAATATTCAGCATATAAACAAATCCTACATCCCAAAGTAAAAAGACAACCCATTTAAAAAAATGGACAAGAGATTTGCAAAGGGGAAATAAAATGGCTAAAAGCCCAGGAAAAGATGCTCTGTTAGGGAAATGCAAATCAACTAAAATGAGATATCATCTTACATCCATTAGACTGGTGGCTACTAAAAAAACAGAGGCCTACAAGTGTTGGAGAGGATATGGATAAAAGAGAACCCTTATCCACTGCTGGAGGAAATGTAGAGTGGTGTAGCCACCATGGAGGATGGTTTGGCATTTTCTCAGGAAGCTAACTGTACAACTGCCATATGATCCAGCAATCCCACTTCTGGGTATGTACCCAGAAGAATTGAAAATAGGGACATGGTAGATATATGAACACCAATGTTCACAACAGCATTATTCACTATTGCCAAAGTTTGGAAGCAACCCAAGTGTTCATCAATAGATGAATGGATAAACAAATTGTGGTAAATACAGTCATACCTTGGTAATCTACTGCTTTGAAACTCACTGATTTTTGGTACTTGAAGCATTTTGATGTAAAAAGTTATCCTGAGTACTTGGTATTTATTTGGTATTTGACGCACAAGCTAGGACTTGTCAGTATCAGTTGCCTCATGACTCGCTACCTCTTCCGGGAGAAACAAAGTGTTACGTGTTAGTCACATGATTGCTCTCACCCTGCGCACATCCCATTGAATGATTTTTAGCTTCTGTGGTCATTTTGTGTATTTCTGCATTTTTTCCTCATCATGGATCCTAAGAGAATGAGCAGTGATAGCGCTGAATGGAAAAGAAAATTGCTTCATACCACCATTGAGCAAAAGAAAGAAATAAAAGGTAAATATGAGAGTGATATTCACATTAATGAACTTGCTAGGGAATATGGTATGCCTAGAACAATGGTCTCCATCATGATTAAGATAAAGAAATGATTTAAAAAGGCTGATGCTGCAAAGGAGTTAAAGCAGTAACAAAGTGGCATTCCACTGGAAGAAGTTAAAAAGCTGTTATTAATCTGGGTAAATGAGAATCAGTTAATAGGCGATAGTGTTTCAGAAACCATGATATGTACAAAAGCAAAAGGGTGCATGCCAGTCTGTTGAAAAACAAACCAAAACCGAGTGATGAGAATGTACACGTTTTTAAAGCCAGGCACAGCTGGTTTGATAATTTTAAAAAGAGGACTGCATCCATAGTGTCATGAGGCATGGTGAGTATGAATAAAAAGGCTGCTGATGAATTCATCAGTGAATTTCAAGACTACTTAGAGGTTTTATTCTGCACCAAATTTTTAACTGTGATGAGACCAGAGTTTTTAGGAAAAAAATGCAAAGTAGGACCTACATCACCATGGAGGAGAAGGCACTACAAGGTCACTAATCGATGAAGGACAGGCTTACTCTATTGTGCGGCATTCTATTGGGGACTAAAACTCAAACCTCTACTAGCCTATCATTGTGAAAACCCATGAGTTTTCAAGAAGCAGAATGCTGTAAAAAGCATACTCCAAGTGATGTGGGGTGCAAACAGCAAGATTGGGTCATGAAGCAATTTTTCACCAAGTGGATAAGTGAATTGTTTGGTCCCTCAGTGAAAAAAATTTTTGCTGTAGAAAGATTTGCCTCTGAAAGCTCTCTTCCTTTTGGACAATGCACCTGCCAATCCTCCAGGCTTGGAGGATAACTTACTGGAGGAGTTCAGCTTCATCACTGTAAGGTTCCTGCCCCCCAACACTACTCCTCTCATCTAGCCCATGGACCAGCAGGTCATTTCAAACTTCAAAATGTTGTGCACATAGGCACTTTTTCAGAGGTTCTTTGAGATCACCTCTGACACCCAGTTGACCCTCACAGAATTCTGGAATGAGCATTTCCATATCCTGCACTGCCTTAACCTTATTGATAAGGCATTGAATGAAGTCTCCTTTAGGGCAATGAATTTGGCATAGAAGAATTTGTGGCCAGATGCTGTGATTTAGAGAGACTTTGAGCAGTCTGAAACTGACCCCAGGCCTGCAGGTACAAAGGGTACCATTGTGTAGGATATTGTATCTTTGCTCCATCCATGGGTCTGGAGGTCAATGCTGCTGATGTTGAGGTGTTAGTGGAGGAACACTGTTAAGAACTCAGCACTGAGGAGCTGCAAGAACTACAGAAGGATCATCAACAAGACGTGGCTGAAGAGAGTTCTTCAGGTGATGATGAGATAAAGGAGAATGTCCCCAGTTCCTTGATAAAAGAAATGT
Organism: Dasypus novemcinctus; assembly: GCF_030445035.2. Classification (NCBI taxonomy): domain Eukaryota; kingdom Metazoa; phylum Chordata; class Mammalia; order Cingulata; family Dasypodidae; genus Dasypus; species Dasypus novemcinctus. The sequence continues at coordinate 74,002,164 of NC_080678.1, read as the reverse complement.
ATGCAAAATGGGAAGAAATTCAAACTTTGTGGAAAATTACCATCCAGACAAAGCTCTGACAAGCAGAAATGTGAATTTATTGAATGACCAAACAATTTCACCATTTCTAGGAATTCTGAAAAGAAGACAGAATCAGTCCTCATTGAATAAGTTTTTAGTGAAGATGACAAAGACTGTGTCAAAGTCTGTGATGTAAGTTGAAAAACAGCAGAAAAGAGAAAGCACACCTGAAGGGCAAGTGCCCAATGGAGGGGACTCTCCTTCCAAGCAATACTCCATGTAACTTCAGCACTCTCGTCTCACCATCCCATTAGGTCATAGACTTTTCTCAGTACAGGTAAAGTGAAGTTTTTATTTTATTTAAACTAAATATTTATTAATTTTTACGTATTGCCTTAAAACTGTGCATTGTCTTTGGTTTGGAAATACATCAAATTTATTTACCTTTGTCCTTTTGTGAAATATGTGTTTGTTACTCGTAGTTTTTGATACCAGTTGTGCTTCCCAGAACCAATTAATAATAAGTACTAAGATACCACTGTATATATAATGGTATATTACTCAGCTGTAAGAAGGAATGCAGTATTAACCCATAGGATAACATGGATGAATCTTAAAGATCTTATGTTGAGTGAAGTAAACCAGTCACTGAAGGACAAATGTTACATAACCACATTGATATGACTTAAGCAAATTGAGCAGAATGACAAAGCTAGATTCTGGAAGATAGGTTATCAGGAGACAGAAAGGGAGAAGAAAGTGGTGATCCAATGCCCATTATGCAAAATCAATGATAAGATGTAAGTGTGTATTCAGGCAATGGATAGGGGTGAGTGGTGCAGTGATGTTCAGCAGTGCTGGTCTATGAGGGGGAGTAGGGTGGAGGCTGGGTTGGAACTGGGAGGAGGGTTGAAGAAGCAGGTGAGCTCTGGGGCGTTGCAGGTCTGTAGTTGAAACTACAATAGCACAAATGTTCTTTCGACAAGTATCGCAGGGGTAGATTACTAGTGTACGGGTCGGGTGTGGAGGGATATACAGGATAGGGCACACCTAGAGTTACCTCTTTTGAATATGGAAGTGTTCCCCTTGTCATAGTGTGTTATCTCTGTGGGTGGAGACCACGCAATAAACAAGAAAATATGGAACTCCCATCCTGGGGAGTCCTGCTATGTTCTCATTTAGAGGGATAAGAATCTCTTGAGAACATAGGTGATGCCTAATAAAAGAAAACAGACTAATATGTCAAGCTCTCATTATTATTGCAAGTAACTATGAACCTTATTCTTCAAAAATTGAAACTTAGTGGTTACCATAGGTTCTGTGGGGAGGGGAAGGGGAGAATAGAATAGATGGAACATAGAGCATTTTTAGGGCATTAGAATTATTCTGCATGATTTTACAATGATGGATAAAGGCCACTTTGAATTTTGTCAAAACCTCTAAAAGGATATGGTGCAAAATGTAAACCATAATGTAAACCTTTGACCATGGTTAGCAGCAAAGCTTCAATATTTTAAATCAATTTTAACAAATGTATTATCCACATGCAAAATGTTACTAATGGGGAGAGTGGAAGAGGTGGAGGATGCTGGGTATATGGGAATCCCCTATGTTTCCTATGTGGCTTTTCTGTAATCTAAGCTTCTTTGAAGATAAAATGACAAAAATAAGACACTGAGGGAACATACAGGAGAAATTGTCACTGTACATACAAGATAACAGATCTTACAGTGATGAAAGACACAATGTATAAAAAATTATTTTATTTCAATTTTTTGTTTTTGTATTTTATTTTTTTAATTATTATTTTATTTTATTATTAATTTTATTTGGTTATTCTTTTTTCTTTGTTTTTAGGGAGGTTTTTGATCAAAGAAGGGTCACAGCTGTGGCAGAGGAGGATCCCTTGTATTGGTTGTCAGTGAGAGAGGAATGTGTGGGGAGGGCTGCACTTGGGACATTCCTCTAAGGCATATGAATATGTTCAAGGGTTTAGGAGGCATTGTCTTGCTAGGAGGAGACCCACACAATAACCAAAAGAATATTGAATTCCTCTCCTGGGGAGTCCTGCTACATTCTCTAAAAGAACGGCAAGATTCCCCCAAGAAAATGGGCAATGCCTAGTGAAGGAAGACAGACCATTACTCCAGGCCTAAATACTGATGACTGTGCTTATGAATCTCTTACTGTAAAATTGAAACTTAATCTAGTATTATAAGGTGCCTAAGAGTTAATTCCTGAAAGCCTCCTTGTTGCTCAAATGTGGACTCTCTCTAATCCAAACTCAGCATATAAATACACTAGCTTCCCTTGGGTGAGGGACATGATTCCTGGGGATGAGCCTCCCTAGCATGGAGGGATTATTACCAAGCACTGATTAGGAATGCATCTGGAAAAAGACCTTGACCAAAAGGGGGAAATATTAAATATAAATGTGTTTATATGGCTAAGATATTTCAAAGTGAGCTGGCAAATCATTCCAGAGGTTATGCTTATTCATGTCTCAGCAGGATCTCATTGACTGACACAGTAAACAGTGCCTCAAACAGTAGGGCTCCTGAGGGCTCAAGAATTTGGCACCCAGTCATTGGGCCTCACTTTTAGAATTTATGTAACAAAGACTCATTTATAGTTTTCCTACACATGGCTATTTTGCCCCTTTTATTTAAACTTATAATTAGCACTATGCTTGTTAAATTTTTGTCCCAGAGACTTAAATCTTTGGTCTGTTCATGTGCCACTTGAGCCCTGAATCCCAGCAGAGTTGTAACATCTACTCTCCAGTTCATGGACTCACCCAGAACAACTAACAAGGAGATGATGATGGATAGCACCCATCCCAAGGAACAGAGGGAATCTGCAACTGTAAGCAAGATAGTACCATCCATCTGCCCCATAGGATCTAAGCCCCTTTGTTACCAGATTTTATTTAGGTTCTTGGCTATGCTGCAGAAATGAAGTTTAAGAGCACACCAGGTGAGTTAGGCCAGTAATTTATTCAGGTAGGGAGGAAAGAGAAATGGGGGATCAGGTAAAGAGGAAGGGGTTGAGAAGTGATAAAGTGGGCTGATTTGCAGGTTATAGTTTCCCATTATAGATTATAAATGCCCAGGTTTACTTGTGTGGCTACATAGCAGAAGATAAGTGGCAACGGTGGCATGCAGAGGGCAGGACAGGTCCAGAGACAAGAGAGCTGAGAGCAAGAGCTCTTGTTCAGGCCCCACTTGGCTTTTTGAACTGTTAATTAATCCACCCCTTTGCTAATGGCAGGGGTGGGGTTCTAGCTGTTTGCTGTTTTGATTGATTACCCCACGTATCAATTCCCCACAAGGGCCCAATGATAAAGTCCCTAAGGAACATCTGGGGCTTTTCCTAGCTTCCAGAAGAAGTCTTTGTTCTGAATGGCAGAATCTTGGGGGTGGGGGTGTTCCAGCAGCCATTTTGGGGATTATTGATATCCATGTGGACTCTCTGCCAGGTTCCAGAACCATCTATTGATTCCCTATCTTATTAACCTGCTTCACCCTCTCAATTAGAAGTAGGGTGGGCATTACCACCCCAAAATCCTAAAGATTGGGGAATGAACAATGAACTAAAGCAGACTTATTATTATTCTATTATAGACATTATTCTAGCAATGGAAGAACTTGTATCATTGATATGAAGTCAGTGGCCATCAGAAGTTCTGAAGGGAGGGAGAAGGAAGAATATGTGCAACATGTGGACATTTTGGGGACATTGGAATTGTCCTTCATGGCATTGCAATGACAGATACAGGCCTTTATACATTTTGTTAAAATCTATAGTATTGTGTGGTGCATAGTGTAAACTATAATGTAAATTATATTCCATGATTAGGAGCACACTTCAATACATGTTCATCAATTGTAACAAATGTACCACATTAATGAAAGATATTGTTAATGTGGGAAAGCGTGGGAGGGGAAAGGGATAGGGTATATGGGAATCCCCTCTTTTTTTTCCCATTAAATCATTTTTCATTTTCTCCTCTATTTTTGATGCAATATAAATGTAATCTAAACCTTCTTTAAAAATAAAAAAATATTAAATAATAAAAAAACTAAACTTATTATTAATCTAAAGTTATCAAAACAACATAGCACTGGCTAAAGGACAGAATTACATACCAATGGAATCAAAATGAGCTTTCAGAAATAAGCCCTCACATCTATAACCTATTTTTAACTTTTTTTAGTGAGGTGCAGGAGCCAGGGATTGTAGATCTCATGTGTGGGAAGCTCAACCACTTAGCCACATCGGCTCCTCTGAGTTGGTTTTTTCAGGTGTTTTCTTATTTGCTTTTGTTTTTTTCAGAGGCACAGGGATTGAAGCCAGGACCTCCCATGTGGGAAGCAGGCACTTAATCACTTGAGCCTCTTCCACTCCTGCCAATTTATTTTTGACAAGAGCATCAAGTCCACTTAATGGGGAAAGAATAATCTCTTCAACAAATGGTGCTGGGTAAACTAGATATCCACAAGCAAAAGAATGAAGATGGATGTCTAACTTGCACCATATACAAAAATTAACTCAAAATGGATCTATGATCTAAATAGAAGACTTAAAATTATAAAACTCCGAGAGGAAAACCTAAGGAAGCATCTTCACGACCTTCTGTTATATAATGGTTTTTACGGCAAAAGCAAGATCAATAAAAGGGAAACAATAGGTAAGTAAGACTTCACCAAAATTAAAAATTTTTGTGCATTTGAGTACAGTCGTTAGTCAGGAGTACTGACTATTGTCATGTATAGTTAGCATTGGATTGGAAGTCTTAGCCTATGGAAGGAATCAAGAAAAAAATAGTTAACAATATTGCAACAAAAAATAAAACTGCCATTATTTGCAAATATCATATTTTATACATAATAAATAATCTATACAAAGGTTTATTGAATTAATAAAAGAAAACATGAACACTGGAAACCAAGATCAATGTATAGCATTAATTATTTTATACTGGCAATTTAAAAAATGCTGTAAATTTCACTGTCACATCAAACTTGTCAATATCGTTGAATAAATCTAATAAAAGATGTGCAAGATCTCTACACAGATAACTATATGACATTATTAAAAGAAATTAAGAAGTAGACACATATCATCTTCACTGATCAAAAGTCCTGGAAACACAAAGGCAGTCATTGATACTCAATGGAACTACAGATTCTATGCAATCCCAGTAAGATGCTAATAGGTTTTAAATGAAAATTTATGAACTGTTTCTAAAAGTGTATGTAAAAACAGAGGGTCAAGAACAGTCTAGACAATCTGAACAAGTCTGAATAGCCTCCACTACTAGACTTTAAAAGATTTTAAAATTATAACAGGTAAGCAAATGTGGTACCAGTGCAAAGTGAGACAAAGAGACCAATGAAGCAGAATAGAGTTCTGAGAGAGGCCTATGTGTTTATGATCACTTAATTTTTTACAGGTCTGATATTGCAGTGCAGTGTGTGAGGGAAGACAGTATTTTTAATGAATTGTATCAGATCAATTTATTATTCATATTTAAGTAACTTAATACTGATATAGAAAATCATATCTTGATCTAATTAAGGTGATCATATCTCAAACACCTAAATGTCACTGAGAGAGTTGTCTGCCCAAGATAAATGGGCAAAATGTTCTTAAAAGTTACTTCACAGAAGAGGAAAGTATCAGTTTGGCACGAATATAGAGTAACTGGAACTTTCATTCCCTACCGATTCTAGAGAAAATTGGTACAATATTCTGAAAATTGATTAGCAATATCTACTGAAGGGGAACACATAATTATGACCAGGAATTCTACTCCTGCATATACACATCAAAGAAGTTCTTACGGAAGTGCATCAAGAGGTATGTACAAAAATGTTCATAACAACATGTGCATAACTGTAAATAATTTAAATACCTATCTATAGTCAAATGGATAAATTGATATATATTCATAGAAGAGATTCTATAAAGAAATGAGAAACAATGAATGGCTGCTATGCATAATGATGTGGATGAATTTCATATTGAGGGAAAGAAGCCATACCCAAAAATATACAGGCTAAATCATACCATTTATATATTAAGTTAATACAGGCAAGTCTCATCAATGGTGTTAAAATTCAGGAGTGTTTACTCTTGGTGAAGGGAGTTAATGACCATCTGAGTAGCTTCTAGGGGTAATGAGGTTGGCTTCTGGCATGCTCTTAGGGTTCTACTTATTGATCTGGGATCTGTTTGCACAATTACGTTCACTTTGTAAATCATCCTCATCATCCTCACCAAGTTGTACATTTAAAATTTGTGCTTTCTAAACGTATATTTCTTATGCTTATATGTATATGTGCATAGGCATAGATGCCTAATAAAAGGCCTGAGATAGAGATACTTTCATCCAAAGGCATTTGCATCTCTTTGATCAAAGGCAGGAGTACTTCAGATTATTTGATCCCAGAATGTAATTACGTGAGGTCTGGCCCATATTGAGTTTGCCTTCATTTTCATACGTAGATTTGTCTCTATCAGGTCCAAGCTGAATATGTAGAATTTTCCTTTATTACAAGGACTTAGCCTTTAAAAGAAAGACAGATTTTCTAGAATCAGCTAATACATTCAAGGTAAAAGGGGCTTCTGGGAACTTCTGCTCACTGAGGTTGCTTTCCTTCCAGTTTGGCCTGGTTATTCCTTTCTCAAGATGTCAAATCTTGACTCTTTTAAGAATATACACACACACTCACACGTACATATGCTCATATATATTTACATGTATTTCCATTTTTATCCAATTTAATTCTTCATTAGGGCTATTGATTTAAATAAATTACCCAATATTAAAAGAAACTGAAAGTCTGTGGGACATTTTTAAACTTAAGAGTGAAATAAATAACAAGAATCACCTCCTGTCCATTGCCTATCAAATTTTTCCAGTCTAATTATGTAGTTTTAGAATGAAGCAATGCAAACTTCCCAGCAACATACCCATTCCCATCATCCTTTACTTCAGCCTACATAAACATGACTGTTAGAAAAATATTTTTTTAATTGGATTTTTCACACACACATGAAGATAAATTCTCTGTGAGTATTCAATTTAGACATTGGTGATAAAACTTCAAACAAAATTAAAAGGCAGTGGAGAGACTAGAAGAGCTCAGGAAAAATAGTGTGATATTTCAAATCAGTGAGACTTCCGTTTTAAGACTCCTAAATGGGATTGTTGTGAATTCTCTCCAGTAGTGCAAATAAAATCTCTCCTGTAGTGCAAATATAAAAAAAGTTCCAAAACCAAATGCCGTGCATGATGCATGACATTAGAATTTAGTTGTTTTATTATAAAAACATCATTTACATAAAATGAATCTTTATGAAATACATATTTTAATCCGTTCAATGTTAAAAAAATATAACTACTTTAACTTTCTCATCTTCTAGAAGGTCATTATAGTATGAAACTACTTAATGTTCCAAAATTATGTATGCTAATTTGAGGACAGGAAAGCAACCAATCTAATTTTATGTGCAATAAGTATCTATATAAATATTGCTTGAAAGTATAAAGCTAAGTAATTCCCTGGCCAAGAAAATTAATGTGTCATTCCCTTAGTTTAGAGGATTCTCATGGAATGGTACATAAGACAAGCATATTTTAATCTTGGGAAAGGGAACATCCAAGACATTGAAAAAAATTTTTTTTACAGATTTATCAAAGTATAATAAATATACAATAAATTGTACATATTTAAAGTATACAGTTTGATAACTTTGATATATATACAACCAAAATACTGATCATATACATCACTCCAAAAAGTTACCTTTTGTCCATTTGTTATCTCTTCCTTCCACTACCAGGCAACCATTGTTCTGCCTTCTGTCACTGCAGGTTAATTTGTATTTTCTAGAATTGTACATGAATTGAATTTATATGAATTGGATCATACAGTATATTCATTTTTGGTCTGCTTTTTTTTTTTTTTTTTTTTACTTAGTGTAATTAGTTTCCAAGTATCAATAGTTTATTCCTATTTATTGCTAAATTGAGGCGTCAAAGCCCAAGCAATGTTCAATCACAGGCTTTGACCTTAATTAAAGTTAACAGTGGAATAATCATCTCATAGCTGAGAACAAAGATTAGAAAATCCCCATGGACTAAATTCAAAGGAGATCCTACCCTGAGGCAGTATAATATAATTAAGTACACAGGTCCTGGATTTTGCACTGCCTAGGTCCAAAACCCTTCTTTTCCACTTAATTGTTACGTAACTTTAAGAATTGTCCCCAGTATGATTGTGCTTCTGTTCCTCTTCTGCAAGATAAAGCTAGTAATACTACCTCCCCAATATGGTTGTATGTTTTACATAAATCAGGTATACTTGATGTATGAGGTTCTGGGGCTGAGTGTTGAGAAATAACCCATAATAACAAATACCATAAGAGAATTAAATTTAGAGAGAAAGGCATGGAAACAAGAAGTTGGAAGAGAAAGTAGAGACCAACAGATGCTGCCATGTGCTTTGCCATGTGACAGAGGAGTCCAGGATCGTTTTCAGACAGTCTTCCGGAAAATGGTGATGATTCAAAATATATCATCCCATATCCACAACTCTTTGAGGTAGCTGTTATCCCCATTTTAGTTTTGAAGATGCTGAGGGGATTCCTGCCAAGATTCCTGCCATCCACTCAGGCCACTGATTCTCTCCTTTCCCAAAGTTAACCCTGAAGAAACAGGAGAAGCATAAGAAAACATGGATTCCTAAAACCAAGCACAGAAAGTAGGGAATTCCCCCATGGACCAGTGACTGCTAGAGTTGGTATGGAGAGGTGGGGAAGGCAGACAATGGCAGTGACTGGGAAGACACAGCCAGTGGCAGCAGAAAGAACTATTATAGGTTGGAGGAGAACTTTTAATATTCTGCCCTTACCTCTCCCTCCATTGCCTTAGAACAGACCTGACCCCTAGGCATGGAAAAAAGCAGTAGGAGGTCCGTGTCAGCATCCATCAATATTAGCAACACAAAAACCCCAGTGGGGGATAGGCTTTTAGGAACAGACCTGTGGCCCTGCTTCCAAACAAATCAGAAGGGTTGTGGATTCCACTGTTATTTCTCCCTAAGGGTTAATAGGTGAAACCCCTACCAAAAGAGTGAATAGTGGATTGGCATCAAACAGGGATTCCATAAATCCTGTGGGTCCTGTGTTCTCCAACATTGACAGGGCCCTGCCCAGTGAATAGCCCCAGGGAAAATGAGCTCACAAGCCAAATCCAAAGAGCTGAGGAAAATGTATGTACAAAGCAACACATATCACGTGAAACAGAATTAATGGAACAGAAGGGCCAGAATCTAAAAATGATCCTATCTTAAGTAGCAGAGAAGAAGATATTAGCAATAAGAAATGAGAAGAAGAAATAAAAAAAAAATAAAGTGAATATATATATATATATATATATAAACAACAAACCACCATACAGAGGAAAAGTAATAATGAAATTAAGGGAAACACAGGATATAGTTGAGAGAGTACATTTCCAGAGAAAAAGTAGAGAATGAGATCCTACGTTTAGATTGAAAGCTAAATTCTAAAAGGTGGTAAGACCAAAGTAGGGAATGGGGCAAATGGTATAAATCCAGAGGAGCTGCACGAAACTGAGAAATGTCATATATAATAGATTATACTTCTCTGAAGGGGCAGATATAAAGTCAACAGCTAAGAAGGAGGGGACAGAGGAATGAGGATCACTGGAGAGTGAAAATTGGGGAAAACTTGCAGTATAGAGAAGGTAAGAACATTTAGTCTAGGAGCGAGTGAAACAATGTCCCTCTGAGATAGGAAACTGACTTTGTCTGGTGCCAAGAACGGTAATGTGATTTTCTCTAATAACATTTGAGAGTAAAAGGTTAACGATTAAACTGAATCATCATGAAAGGCTGAAGTCCAGGGCCTTTAGCACAGCTGATTGACTTAATGTGCACCAAACATGTATTTCACTTGATAAGCTATCTGTGCCCAGAGTTAATGCAATGTTTAGCTGTTAAATGAAATATTATTTGTCTAATGTATCCATTGTCTAATGGTCATTTTTTAAAACCTTTATTAAAGCAGTTGTAGGTTTACAGAAAAATCTTGCAGAAAATCACAGCATTCCCATATACCATCCTCTCACAGAGTTTTCCCTATTATTAATACTTTGCATTAGTGTGGTAATATTGTTACAGTTGATGAATCAGTATTATTATAAATAATGATACTATTAATAGTATTAGGGATAGCTTACATTAGAGCTCACTCTGTTGTACAGTCCAATGGAATTTTTTTGTACTTTTTATTCTAGTGACATATATGTATATATACCCTAAAATCCCCTTTTAACCACATTCGAATATGTAATTCAGTGCTGTTAATTAAAATCATATTGTATTATGACCAAAACCACCCATTACCAAAATTTTTCATCACCTCAAACAAATTCCATACCACTTTAAGCATTAGCTATGATTCTCTACCCACCCCCAACTGCCAGCACCAGGTAAACTGCATTCTATTTTCTGACTCTATGAAATTTCTAATTATAATTTTTTCATGATATTAAGATCATACAATATTTGATGCTTTTTATAGTGCTGAATAATATTCCATTGATATGTATAACACATATTCTTCTACCTTTTGTAAATCATGAATAATATTGCTATGAACATTGGTGTGAAAATATATATTTGAGTCCCTGCTTTCAATTATTTTGATATATAACTAGAAGTGGGATTGCCAGGTCACTTGATAATTCTGTATTTAACTTTCTGAACAGCTGCCAAACTGTTTTTCACAGTGCTTTCACTATTTTATGTTCCCACCAACAAAGAACAAGTGTTCCCATTTCTCCACATTTTCTCCAAGATTACTTCTTTCACATTTTTTAATAGTAGCTGTTCTAGTGGGTGTGAAATGGGTTCTCTGTGTGGTTTTCACTTACATTTCCCTAATGGTTAATGATATTGAGCATCTTCTCATGTTTTTTTTTTCTTTGCCATTTGTTTATCTTTTTTAAGAAATGCTTATTCAAGTATTCCCCTAATTTTTTAAGTTAGGTTGTCTTTTTGTTGATGAGTTGTAAGATTTCATATATATAGGATATTAAACCCTTACCAAATATGTGGTTTCCAAATATTTTCTCTCATTCTGAAGGTTGTCTTCTTACTTCCATGGTGAAATTCTTTCACACACACTCATTTTTAATTTTGATGTGATCACATTTATCTTTTTATTTTTTTTATTCCTGGTGTAAAGCCTAAGAACCCATACCCAAACAGAAGGTCCTGAAGATGCTTACCCATGTTTTCTTCTAGGGATTTGATAGTTTTGGTTCTTGTATTTAGGTATTTGATCCATTTTCAGTAAGTTTTTGCATATGTTGTAAAGTAGGGGTCCATGTTCATTCTTTTGCATATGGTTATCATTTTCTCAGCACCATTTGTTGAAGAAACTATTCCCTCTTCCACCATTGAGTGGGCTTGGCCCCCTTGGAAAAAAGTTAATTGGCAAGAGAGGTGACAGTTTATTTGTAAACAGTTTATTTCCATTGGTATATATGCCTCTTCTTAGCCCAGCACCACATTGTTTTGATTAGATTAAAATCAGAAATTGTGAGTTTTCCAACTTCTTTCTTCTTTTTCAAGATGGTTTTGGTTATTTGGGCCTCTTACCCATCCATCTGAATTTTATGATTGCTTTTCCATTTCTACAAAGAAAGTTACTGGAATTTTTATTGGAATTGAGTTGAATTTGTAAATCACTCTGGGTAGAATGGATATCCTAACAATATTTTGTCCCCCAATACATGAACATGGAATGTCCTTCCATTTATCTAGGATTTTTTTAGCAATGTTTTGTAAATTTCTGTGTATAAATCCTTTACAACCTTAAATTTATTCTTAGTTACTATTGTAAATGGAATTTGGAAGTTTATTTTCTCTTCAGGTTGTTCATTATCAATGTATAAAACACAACTAATTTTGCATATTGATCTTGGACCATGTGATTTTGTTGAATTTGTTTATTAACTCTAGTTGATTTGTTGTGGATTTTTCAAGATTTTCCATATGTAGGATCATGCATTCTGCAAAATGGAAAGCTTTACTTCTTCCTTTCCAATTTGGATGTCTTCTATTTCTTTTTCTTATCCAATTTCTCTGGCTAGAACTTCCAGAACAATGTTGAATAACAGTGGTGGCAATGAGCATCTTTATCATGCACCTCATCTTAGAGGTAAACTTTTCAGTCTTTTACCATTGCAGGTGATGTTAACTGTGGGTTTTTCATCTATGCTTTTTATCATGTAGAGGTAGTTTCTTTCTATTCTTAGTTTTCTAAGTTTTTTTAGAAGGGGTGCTGGATTTTGTCAAATGTCTTTTCTGCATCAAATGAGATGATCATGCATTTCTTTTTCCCTTCATTCTGTTAATGTGGCATATTGCATTAATTGATTTTTATGTTTAACCACCCCATGCCTGAGATAAATCACACTTTATCCTGTGTATGATTATGTTAGTAGACTATTGGATCCAGTTTGCTAGTATTTTACTGAGGATTTCTCCATATATATTTATAAGGGCTATTGGTCTGTAATTTTCTTTTCTTGTATTATCTTTATCTGGCTTTGATATTAGGGTGATGTTGGCCTTACAGAATGAGTTAGGAAGTGTTCATTCTTCCTTAAAAATTTCGAAAGCTCCTGAGCAATATTGGTGTTAATTCTGCTTGGCATGTTTGGTAAAATTCCTCAAGTAAAGCCATGTGGTACTGGGATTATCTTCGTTGGGATGTTTTTTAATTATAGATTTAATTACTTTGTTTTGGTTTGTTGAGATCTTGTGTTTCTTCGGGTCAGTATAGGTAGTTTGCATATTTTTAGAAAATTTTTTCATCTAGGTTATCTACTTGTTGGCATATTGTTGTTCCTATTGTCTTCTTAAAACCATTTTTACTTTCTGAATTAAGTAAAGTCCCCCTAAGATTTTTTAAATTTAAGTTTGTCAGTCTAGCTAAAGAATTGCTGATTTTCTTGATCTTTTCAGAGAATCAAGTTTTGTTTTTGTTTTCTCTATTGTTTTACATTCTCTACTTCATTTATCACCTAATATTTAATATTTTCTTCATTCTTCTCATTCTGGGTTTTGTTTGTTCTTTTCTATCCTCAAACTGTGAGGTTAAGGCTCTGATTTGAGATAGTTCTCCATTTTTAATGTATATATTTAGAGCTATAAAATTTCCCTCTCAGCATTTTCTTTTATGCCTGCCATATATTTTGGTAGGTTGTGTTTCCATTTTAATTTGTCTGAATATATTTCCTAATTTGCCTTGTGATTTCTCTTTTGACCCCTTGATTATTTTAGTGTTTTGTTTAATTGCCACATATTTGTGAGTTTTTCAGTACTCCCTATTATTGATCTATAGTTTCATTCCATTGTGACTGGAGAAGATACACTGTATGATTTCAATATTTTTTGATTTATTCAAAATTATTTGTGACCTAACATATGATCTGTCTTCTTGGCAAATGATCCATTTGCACTAGAGAATAATGTGTATGTTGCTGCTGTTGAGGGAAATGTTATATATATTAGGTCTAATTCATTTATAGTATCAATAAAGTATTTCTTTATTTGAGCTGAATTTAAAGTGAGTCTTTTATAAATAGGATATAGTTGGGTCATACTTTATAAACCATTCTGCATGCCTCTGCCTTTAGATTGGATAATTTAGTTCATTTACACCTATAGTAATTACTGTTAATCCACAAGTTTTTCCTGACATTTTGCAATCTGGGTTTTGTAAATCTTATATCATTTTGGTCCCTCAATTCTTTTATTAATGCCTACTTTCATATTCACTTGATTTTTTATTGCACCATTTAACTACCTCTCATTTCCTTTTGTATATATTTTTCATTTATTTTGGTTACACTTATGGCATTTAAATTTAATCTAAATCTATAAAAATTACTTTGATTAGATGCCAACTTAACTTCAATAGCATATACATATATTATTCCTCTACTTCTCCATCCCCCATGTATTGTTTTATACTTATTCTAAATTATATCTTTATACACTGTATGTCCCAAAACATAGATTTATCATTACTTTTTAGGTTTTTGTATTTTAGAAACTATAAGAAGTAAAAACTGTAGGTATCCAAAGATAAAATACAATAATATTGGCATTTATAATTACACCAATTGTTACCTTTACCAAAGGTCTATTTCTTTATGCTGCTTTAATCCACGCTCTAGTGGCCCTTCCTTTCAGGGTGAGGAATTCCCTTTTGTATAGTTTATAGGGCATGACTACTGGTGACAAACTCCCTCAGTTTATGTTTATCTGGGAATATCTTAATTGTTCCTTTATTTTTGAAAGACTATCATATCAGATATAAAACTCTGCATTTTTTTTCCTTTTAGCAGTTTAGATATTTCATCCCACAACATTTTTTCTCCATGGTTTTTGATGAGAAATCAGCAGATCTTATTTGATCTCCCTTTTACATAACATTTTGCTTTTCTGTCACAACTTTCCGAACTCTTTATTTGTCCTTGTCATTGAAAAGAATGACTCCTGTTTGTCTAGGTATATTTTGCTTTGAGTTTATTTTGTTTAGCATTCATTAATTTTCTTGAATATGTATATTCATTTCTGTCATTAAATTTGGTAAGTTTTCTGCCATTATTTCTTTGAATATTCCTTCTGCCCCTTTTTATTTCCACCATAATGAATATTTTGGTAAACTTGATGGTGTCCCACAAAACTTTTAAGACTCTGTTCTCCTTTTAAAATTCTTTTTCTTTTCTTCTCCTCAGCCTGAATCATTTCAAATATCCTGTCTTCAAAGTTCACCGATTTTTTTTTTTCATCTGCCAGCTCCAATCTGCTGATGAATCCTTCTAGGGATTTTTTTCATTTCAGTAAGTTTGGTCATCAACTCCAATATTTCTGCTTGATCCTTTTTCAAAGTATTTATTTATTTAGAGACTGATATTGCTCACACATTGTCTTCCTGATAACCTTTAGTTCTTTCTCCATGTTTTCCTATATCTCTTTGAGCATATGGAAAACCATATTTTTAAAAATATTTTAAAGTTTTTTATGGTATGTCCAAAGTCTCATCTTTGTTGATAGTTTCTGAAATTTTTTCCTATCTATGAGCCATCATTTCCTACTTATTTGCTTGTATTGTAATCTTTTGTTGTGCACTGTTCATTTTAATATTTTAAGGTGCTAATTCTGGGATTTAGTCTCTCAACTGTCTTTTTCTTCAGTTTGTAAACTGCTAGTGATAAGACAGATTTCTTTGAGAGTCATGAGCTAACAAAAATAAACTTATGTACAAAACCCCTTTCACAGTCTTTGCAAATTGGCTACTGTGCTCCTCAGAGTTTAACCCTTCCATCAAATTCAGCTTTTAGTGAATATGAAGTGTAGGATCCTCTCCATCTTATATAGGCCTGCTTATGTTCCTGAGCTTGTGCTCCCTTGCTTAGTTGCTCTTAGTCCTGGGACATATCTTTTTTTTGTTTTTTTTTACTCATATTATTGACGTTATTGAGGCATATAAAAAATAGATTGACCTAAGAGTTCAAAAGAATATATGCTCAATTAACTAAAATTCCCATGTCTGTAGTTATACTTAGATGGAAGCAACCAAGAAAATATTTTATAGCAATTGGCAAACTTTAATAATCAAGAAAAATTAAGTCCGTCATACACATTAAAAACATAGGAAATTTCATGCAGACATGAAGCTTCCAACTCTGCCATTGAGGTAACTTTTGGAGTAAGAGTTACATATACAGTATATTTTACAATTCCCAAATTTCATAAGTACATACTATAATTTATAGTGTTTCTCCTTATATTTATATGCCCCACATTATTCACTAGATTAACAAAGTCTAAAATACTGCTTCAGCTTATGGAAATAAAAAAATTTTTAAATGAAATTAAAGGGCAAGAAAAACAATATATCTCCTCACTTTGTAAAAATAAATCAAAACATTTGTATAGAAAGCTAATTTAAAGAAAAGATTAATTTAAGGCTTACACACTTTAGTAGCTAGGATTAAACATAAGAAACACAAATTAAATAAATCTGCCAGTGATAAAATGGCCTGTGCATGAATTTGAACTTATCTAATTCTGCATCCAAGATCGCCTAGTTTCCAATTAAGTGATATAAACTCTACAAGCTTTGAATATTCAGGAAGGATGTAAACTGAATGTGTATTTGAATTTACATCCAGATGGAATGTGGGCGATATGTTAATTCAAGCTTACCTGGTATGTGGGTGATATGCTAACCCAAGCTCACCTGGTATCCAAACAAACCCCTAAACTCTAAGAAACTAACAAAGTCCTTTTTGCATCAAAGTACTGCTTGACCCCCATTCCTAAATCCTCTGTATATAAAAGACCTGGGAATAATTGCTCTGGGCCTGGTTTTTTTGGACAGATTTCCACCGTGCCCGGCCGGCTGTTAATAAATCTTCCTTCTCGGAGATTTCTTGCATCTTGGTCTGCAATACTGTAACCACCAACTTCTCTCTGCTACTATGTGACACTTGTATTGATTGATACTACATTTTCAAGTTTAGAAAATATTAACTGCAAAAACTGTAAGAAAAAAGGTGAACCAAATTGTGTAAAACATTTAAAAAAGAATATTCAGATAAGAGGGCAAATTAAAAAACAAATGAAATAACTGATTTCAGAATTAACCAAAATATGTTTTCATTTAAAATATAAGTAAACTTAATAGCAACTAAAAGAATTATTTAGGAGTAAAATTAACCAAGGATATTAAACAATTATATTCAGAAAACTAGAATGCATTGCTAAAAAAATGTTTGTAAATAACCTAAAAAAGTGGAAGAACACTCTGTGCTCATAGACTGGAAGATTAAATATCATTAAAATGTCAGTTCTATGTAAACTGATACACATTCAATGCAATTCTGATAAAAAAAATTCCACCAGCATTTTTTAAAGAAATGGAAAACACAATTATCAAGTTTATTTGGAAGGGTAAGGACCCTGAATAGCCAGAAACATCTTAAAAAAGAAGAGTGAAATCAGAGGACTTAACTTCTGGACTTTAAATCGTATTACCCAGCTACAGAGGTAAAAACACCATGGTAATGACATAAAAAAGACCAATGGCAATGAACCGATGGTTCAGAAATAGAACCTCACATCTATGGTCAAGTGATTTTTGACAAGTATATCAAGCCCAACCAGGTGGGGCAGAATAGCCTATTCAACAAATGGTGCTGGGAGATTGGATAGCCATATCCAAAAGGAAGAAGGACCCTATCTCACGTCATAAAGAAAAATTAACACAAAATGGATCAAAGACCTAAATATAAAAGCTAGAACCATGAAGCTCTCAGAAGAAAATGTAGGGAAACATCTTCAAGACCTGATGGTAGTTTCTTAAATCTTACACCAAAAGTATGAGCAATGAAAGAAAACATGGATAAATGGAATCTCCTCAAACTTAAACAATTTTGTTATTCAAAGGACTTTATCAGAAAGGTGAAAGGCAGCCCACTAAATAGGAGAAAATATTCAGAAACCATAAGGGTTTGATTTCCATTCTATATAAAGAAATCATATAATTCAACAATAAAAAAGCAAGCAATCAAAATTTAAAAATGGGCAAAAGACCTAGACATTTCTCCAAAGAAGAAATATAAATGGCCAAAATCACATGGAAAATGTTCAAAATCACTAGTTACTAGGGCTGCATCAAAACAATGGGATATCATCTAATACCACATCGAATGGCCATTATTAAAACAACAGAGAACAGTAAGTGCTGGAGAGGATATGGAGAAAAAGCAATTCTCCTTCACTATTGGTAGGAATGTAAAATGGTGTTGCCTCTGTGGAAGACAGTTCAGTGGTTCCTCAGTAAGCTAAGTATAGAACTGCTATATTATCTGACAACCCCTCTACTAGGAGTGTATCTCAAAGAACTGAAAACTATGATGCAAACAGATATTTGCACACTGATATTCATAGCAGCATTATTCACAGTTGCCAAAGGATGGAAACAACACAAGAATCTGTCAACTGATGAATGAGTAAATAAAATGTGGATATATGCTAATGATGGAATATCATGCTGCTGTAAGAAGAAATGAAATTGGGACACACATGATAACATGGATGAACCTTGAAGACATTATGCTAAGTGAAATAAGCCAGACCCAAAAGAACATTGCGTGACCTCACTAATATGAACTAAATTTGAAGAATAATTGCATGGAGGTAAAACCTAGAGTATAGGTTACTAGGAGATAGGAGGAGGGCTGAGAAGGGATACTAATGCTTAATGTATGTAGAAGTTTTAATTACCTTGATTGTAAAATTGTAGAAATGGATACAGTTGATGATAGTACATTATAGGGACTAGAACTAACACAGCTGGTTTACAAATGGGAAAAGGGCAGTCTAGGGATGTAAATGCCAATTGAAAGAAAGGTAGAGGATAAACGAGGGACGAATAATATAGTGAATCCAGAGGTGGATTAGAACTTTGGTTAAAAGTACAAATACAAGAATGTTCTTCAAAGAACCAGAACAAATGTACATCACTATTGCAACATGGTAAGAACACAGAGAAGCATGGGAAAAGTACAAATAATGTTACCTATGGACTATAGTTAACAGCAGTACTGTAATATTCTTGCATCAATGCCAAATTTATGCTGGTTAATAATAGGGGGTTATGGAAAAAAATATACCAAATGTACACTCAGGACCATAGTTAGTGGTAATATTCTGAAGATATTATCTCATAATCTATAACAAATATTTCACAACAAGGTAGTGTTGGTAGAGGGGTGCTGTATGGGAATTCCACACATGTACATGATTGTTTTATAATTCCATCTTGCCTAATAAATAAATAAATATATATATATATGTAATCTTATTAAAAAATAAATCATGATAACAAAAATTCTACATAAGGAAGCCAACTTTTAGATGCCAAACTGCTTTTGCCTCCATAAGAAAAACAAAAGGTTTGTTTTGATACTAGTTGTAAAAAAAAAATGTGAATACTAGTCAGTGAATCAAGCATTTTAAACTATTAAGAAAGAACATGCATTCTTTTCCTTCCAATGACTTTTTTCTAATTCTAAGATTCCTTTTAAGTCTCTCTTTTTCCCTAAAAATAAAAAAAAAAATTGTTTTCTTTTTGTTTTTCCTTGCGATTAGTTTCAAGTTCATTCATGTAGGTAATGAGAATTCCCACCAAATGAACATCTGCCAAGTACTGAGGGACATAAAAAATGGAGATAGTTTTTAAAAAAACAAAAAACAAAACAATAAAACAGGTTACAGACTTCCATAACTTGCCAAGTCAAATTAACTCCAGGGAATTATTTACTGCATAATGGGAGTAAAAGTTCACAAAATCTCCCTTCCTGTATTGCAGAAGATCCTACTAGTAAGATGTAAACTTATGTTGTGAATCTCCCTACCTAAGTGACACTAAAGATCTAAAGATTGACAGTTTTTCTATTTAAAAATGACATTTATCCTAATAGCATATTCAAATCTCCAAAGAGTTATACAATCACAATCATCCATGAAAATACTCAACAAGAATATTTCCTTTTCTCTAAGAAAAGGGTAAAACATTGTATTAGTAGTTATCTCTATTTTCCAAGCAACAGAAAACAAAATAGTAAACATAAAAAATTACAAAAGAAAACTCCCTCCAATAAAGATCTGCTAGAGGTAGGAATTTAAAGCAGCATTTACTGCTTAAGATCAGCTATCAGGGAACAAAATTAGTGTTACATTAATGGCTGCTGCTTACATGAATACACAGACCTGAATTTCACATTCAAAATTTCCCCCACCTTCATACCATTATGACAATTTCTACTTGTAGATAATTGTTTTAATGAAAAAAGTACTTGCTTTTGTAATCCAGATACTCTAAAGACATTATTGTAAACATCACACTGGCAAACTCTGTATTCATTTACAGTTTGAAAAATTCACATGGGCAAATTTTATTATTATTTTCCCATTTTTCTAGCGCTACCTTGAGCATTATCTCTAATAAAGGCTTTTGCGCTTCCCTTAGGACTCTGAGATCTCCAACATTTCAAAGTGTTCCAATGATGATAATGTTTTCAAAAAGTTCTCAGTTGTATTGCCAAAAAAAGACTTACAATTTTCTCAGATTACCTGAATGAATTTTTACTGGCCTGTGATGCTATTAAATTTAGCATTTCATAAAAATAAAATGTTTGATGCTTCTCTTTTCAGCTAAGCTAGAAAAAAAGAAAATCAAATTATTTGAATGATCACAGAGCAGACATACACTTAGATTGCTTGTGTCTAAAATGAACAAGTTCCAATTCCAGACGTTGAATGTGACAGAGGATCCTTAGACTTCTAAAACAGAACATGTGCAATGGGTGCAAAAATAAAAAGGCAGACTATTATGGACTTCAATACTATTAGTCATTAATATGGCAGACTTGCTACAGGACTGCTTCATGAAGACACTGGAGATAAGGTTTATTTTCCCACTGAAAAATGCAATTCTGTGCTTCAAGGAAAAAGTATACATGAAGGCATTTCCTCCATTTTCATTTGTGTAGTACATATGTGCATGGCATATATTTCTGAAAAAGCAAAAAACAGCTAAGAAAATAGACAATATTTCTAAATTTTGTTAGGCATAAGAAGGCACCACTGATTTGAGTTTGTGTCCTCTCATTATTGATAGTTGATTTTAAGTTGTTTATTTCAGTGTTTGTTTTCAAACTTTTTTTTTTCTGGTGACATCACTTGAGACAATTATTGTAGTTTATGGACCACAAACAAGACACATTCATAGTCATATTTCGTAAAGGAGAGATCGTTCACAGTATATGTTGATCAGACAGATTATTTTTCCACCTCTATGAGGAACCCATAATGCAGAACAACATTTTTTATAACTTTGTAGCTCAATTAAAGAAAAAGTTCATTTGCCAAATTTTCAAAATGGTACAGCAGGGGACCTATTTATCCAAATTCTACCTGGCTTGAGTATTTTTTATATTTTATCAATATAATCGATTACAATATGAGATGTATCTAAGAAGAAATACTCAACAATACAGTCCCAGATATTGTATTCTGAATATAACGCCTGAAAATCTCCAGCTGTCCTAGAAAAGTTAAAATCAGAGGAAGACTGCAGGGGTCAACATTAGGGAAATAGACTGGTTGAATTTGATCAGCTGATCTCTAGTTATTGCTAAAATGATGGATCCAAGGATAAAGCTTTTATTTATTAATTTCAGAACATCTGTTAAGTATAAAGTTGGAAGAAAAGAGCATAAAATATTCCATGCATTTCCTTGACAAGCATAACCTAGCATAGCTATTTCCCAGGCCGGTCTTCCTAATCCAGCACCAGGTACCAGAACATTTACTTCAGAAGAGGGGTTCTTAACAAGGGATTAATGAGCTTGAATTGAAATCCAAGGAAACACTGTGGGTGAAGGTGTGGGGACCTGTTGGTGAAGGTGTGATATATTTCTTAAATAATACACAGTATAGTGTGGACTTAGTAAGGGGCCTGTGATTTTCACTTGACTGGCAAAGGGGTCTATGGAACAAAAAAGGTTAAGAACCCCAGACTTAGAGAGTAGTCTGAAACTTTGGCAGTGCTTTCAGTTTTGGTTGAGTTCCCAAAGGATTTTCTGTGATGCTTTGGGTCATTGCATACATACTCTGCTCAGTCTTGATCCTAGGATGAAGGATCATCCTTTTCTCTTCTCTCTGGAATTTTCCCTTTACTCTCCAACTCTCAGTAGCCATTTTCCCAGGTTCTCTGGCCTGAAAGATGAGGTTTCTTTTAGTACTTTAGGTGACTCTTCTACTTTTATCTCTGTGACAAGTGCCTTCCCAGAGAAAAGCCACTAAAAGCCACCAGTCATGGTCTAAGGGAACAGAGTAACCATATGCACATAGTTGCAGTGCAAGAAACAAGGCAAAGCAGGTTTTGGGAAAAAGATTACTTGCCATTTAATAGAGCACATGGGAGGAGGGAGAAAGTTTATGTCAGATAGTTTAGAGGGGGCATTCAAATTTCTATACAGAGGGGATGTCCCAAGGGCCAGTGCCTGCCTCTCAGTAGGCAACAGGCTGCGGGAGAGGTAGTGGTAGCACAGGTGAGAGTAAGAAGGTGGCAGTGCAGTTCTGACTGGCTTTTGGGCTCCTTGTAAGCTCCTTCTGTCTGCAGTGCAAGTTCTAAGGGGGTAAGCCAGAGAGGAATTTCCTACTTCAGTTTTTCAGACTGCGACCTCCATAGACTGACAGTGTCATACAATACCATAGTATGTGCATATGGTTACACACACATGCACATACACATACACACACATATACACATACAAATGTGTATACACACATATACAAACATACACACATATACACACTCATGCACACATACATATGTGTATAAATACATATACACACACGTATATACATATATGCATAAATACATATACACATACATATGTATATTTTAGGAGATACCTGGAACCTCCCATATGCAAGGCATGCACTCAACCACTGAGTTACACCAGCTCCCTATCATTTAAATGCATTTTCTTCATTTGGCTCTCACCCAGTTACTGCAACCTTTCAAATGTTTTCCAGAGTTTTGAGTATGATGGTTTTTTCAGTAGTTACTAGGTGTTCAAATATTCTGTGGGGAAATGGCACACTGTAGCATCTTATGCTGGCACTTTGGTTAACCAGAATCTGCAATGGTGTTTTTTTTTTAAAGATTTTATTTATTTCTTTATTTCTCTTCCCTTCCGCCCCTGCCCCCACCCCGTTTTCTGTTCCCTGTGTCCATTTGCTGCGTCTTCTTCTTTGCCCGCATCTTTTGTCAGCAGCACGGGAATCTGTGTTTCGTTTTGTTGCGTCATCTTGTTGTGTCAGCTCTCCGTGTGGGTGGTGCCATTCCTGGGCAGGCTGCACTTTCTTTCGCGCTGGGCGGCTCTCCTTACGAGGCGCACTCCTTGCGCGTGGGGCTCCCCTACGTGGGGTACACCCCTGCGTGGCAGGGCACTCCTTGCACACATTAGCACTGCACATGGGCCAGCTCCACACGAGTCAGGGAGGCCCGGGGCTTGAACTGTGGCCCTCCCATGTGGTAGACGGATGCCCTAACCACTGGGCCAAGTCCACTGCCCTCTGCAATGGTGTTTTTATAGAACATTCTGAGCTGGTATCTACAGTACATACTGTAGAGAAAGTAATGAGAGAATGGATTTATTATGTTTAACTATATTAAATCTTTTTTTTTAAATTTCAAAAATAACAATTCAAATCTGTACATGATTTTAAGAAATATTTAGGATTAATTCTGATGACAACATATGACAAAAACATAACATGAAATAGAATGATAAACTGCTTTGGGAGAAGAAGAATCTGATTGTAACATTTACGAAAGTGAAACTAACACCACCACTTTTACACAAGACTTCATTGAAGAAGAGAACTGGAATTACCCTATTGTATACAAAACAGAACACTGTGGTTAATATTTCCATAGCGTAGTTTAAAAATGTGCTAGAAAAATGCCTTAGAGCAAAAGTGCATCTGAAGTTAAAATGAAAAAGTATATTATTAATATATACTTCAAATAGACTTAACAAAGTATACAAGAAAGAATCAGAAAAGCAATTTTTTAAGAAACTTATTAAAAGCAGAAACATAACTTTAAAATAAATTTTAAATGCTTCCTTATTTATTTTCATCTAGTTTTTAATTTTTTTTTTTAATTTTTTTTTTTTAAGGAGGTACCAGTGATTTGAACCTGGGACTTTGGACATGTGAAGCAGGCACTAACCACTGAGCTATTGCCACTACCTATCTACTATGTTTTGATATACATTGACTAATTTGTAAATCCCTAAAACTAGATTCATTTTATGCTCTACACAATATATCCTGACTCACTGAAATGATATAATGTACACAGCAATGGAGAAATTGGTCGATTTAACAGAGAGGTTCTATGCAGAATGACAGAAGATTAAGAGACTATGTTCACAAGTCAATTACAACCAAATACCCGATTAATCTTATATAAAATATTAGCAAGTAATAGTCTTCAACAAATTCAATAAAAAATAAAGTTTCATTTAGGAATACAAGGAGAGTTCATCATACAAAATTGCAAAACAGCTTAAATGATATATCAAACACTTTCAAAACTGTCTCATTTTTTTTAACCAAAATTTTTAGCAAGTCAGGAAAATTGGGAAATGTCCTTAAGATAAATTGAAGGTCTCATCTTTTAAAAACTCCAGCAAACATCATACTAAATTATCAAACATTAGATAAACTTACTTAATTTAGAGTTTTTTGGTTTTTGGGTTTTTTTATAAAGCAGAGGTGAATTACAGGAGGAAAAATAGATAATAAATAGAAATATTGGAGAGGAAGAAAAAGACTTATTTTTGGTGCACACTGTTGTCTCTCAAGAATTTAAAAGAATAAACTCAGAAAAATCACAGACTATTTAGAAATGAGAACAATTGCCATCAGTATGAGTAGCATAGCTCAGTATACACATACACACATGCAATCTCCTATACTCCAGAAGGACTAATTACAAAATGACATAAAATGAGGGATCCGTTTCACAGCAAAACAAATTATGAAATGTTCCTGACAAAAATATGAAGAATGTATTTCAATGGATTTCCAATAAAAATGACAACTACAATTTTTGTGAATCTTCACAAATGTTTTTGCATATTCATCTGGAAGGAAATTTTGAAATAATAATTTTGAAAAAGAAGAAAATTAGGAACTTTCTCTATGTACTATCAATATATAGTATGAAGCTATAACAAATTTTAAAATGTAGTCTTGATTCAGATGAGGAATATAACAAGGAAACAGAAGAGTACAGAAAAAATTTCAGACAAATAAAATAAAAATATGTAATAATCTTACAGGAATATAGGATTTTCCATTACTGTCATAGGATAGATAAGGCCTTTTAAATAAGAAGACTTAGAAGCCAAAAAATAAAATCATACAGAGAATTGTACAGAAATGAGCAGATAACATTTTTACAATAGCCATGAAGTTGAAAATGAGCAAAAAATTTAGAGAAAAATTTTACAATATATAACATAAAAAGAATCAAATCCCAAAATACTTAAATATCATTTGAAAACTGTACAAAAGCCCCTTAGACAATGGCCTTGGCCAATGATCACACAATTACAGGAGAAAGACAAATTGTGAATAAATATATTTAAAGTTACCTGACTCAAATTACCAACTTGCCAAGACCTGTATTTCTGGATAGCAATTCTGAAGGCCTATAAAAATTTAAATTAGCCTATAATTTTACCTAGTAACTTGACTTCTTGCTATTTTTTTCTATAAAAGTAGAAAGTTCGCACAACTTTTCATTCATTCTTTTGCTCAACTGTGGGTTGTTTCTAAATGTAGCGTTACAAATAAAGCTGCAAATAACATTCTCATACAATACTTTTTGTGGATGTAAGTTTTCATTTCTGGTTAATTATCAGGAACATTGCTGAATTAAACCTGCACATGTATTTTAGTATAAGAAACTGTCAAAATGTTTTACAAAGCAGTCGAACTATTTTACTTTGACCACGATATAAGAGAGTTCCAATTGCTTTGCATTCTCCTCAACATTTAGTATTTTGAATCTTTGTATTTGCAGCCTGTGTAGTAGGTGTGCAGTGCTATCTCATTTTGTTTTTAATTTGTGTTTTCTTGTTGAGCAACTTTTCAGGTATATATACATGACCTCCTTTTTTCCATGTAAATATACATAACCTCTTGTTTTAAAATAAAGAAACCAGTTTATTTTTTATTTTCCCTCCTGCCCCCACCCTGCTGGATTTTTTTGCTATGTCCAATCACTATGTGATCTTCTGCATCTATTTTTCTTTTTGTTTTCTCATTTTCTTCTCCAGGATTTACCAGGATTCAATCCTGGTACCTCTGATGTGAAGAGAGTTTCCCTGTCACTTGCGCCACCTCAGTTCCTGGTTTCTGTTGCACCTCACCTTGACTCTCCCCTTCAACCTTATTTTGTTGCATCCTCATCTTGCTGCATGACTCACTTGCACAGGCACTGGTTTGCCACATAGGCACTAGCTCACCACGCAGGCACTCACATGGGCACTTGGCTCACTGTGCAGGCAAGCTTTTTTTTTAACCCAGAGGCCCCAGGGATCGAACCCAGGTCCTCCCATATGTTAAAGAGAAGCCCAATCACTTCAGCCACATCCACTTCCCCATATATCCTCTTCTAAAACATTTCTGTACAAGATTATGCCCATTTTTATAGGCTGACATTTTACTATTGTTTCAAAGGATTTGTTTTTATATTCTGCATACTAGTCCTTATTTGCTTAAATTTCTCTTATTTGATGAGGCCTATCCTGACTTCTCTATAACAAATTACAACCAACATCCTCTCCAAGTCCAGCATTCTGATCTCCCTAAATTTTCTGGTTATTTTTGCTTTTACCCACAATATGTTTCAATGTCTAATATATTATGATTTACTTTTCTGTAATTTTTCTTGCTCCTTAGAAGTAAGATTCATAAGGGCTGGTAATTTTTGTCTTAGCATACAGGTTTATCCAAATTCCCTCAACGAGAGCAGAAGACTCACCATCATGTTAACCTTCAACTTTACTCAAATCATTCTTTGTTTTATTTGCTTCATTACTTTTTAGATATCCTAGACAGAAAGATCATGAAGGAAGTGGCATAAGTTACAAAATAGAACCTTAGTGGATTGGCCAGTGGAGGCATAGCAACTTCCATTGCAGTGTGTTCTTCTGTCCTTCACTTCTGTATTTCATTCAGGCACATGCAGAAAATATTTTCTTGAATATATAGTCAGTTTTTTTCTTTCTGCCCTAAATTACATGTAAGAATCCACAATTATAGTTTTGAAAGTAAAGGTTAATTTCCATCACCCCACAAAAACGTTTAACCAAGTATGGTTAAGAGAAGTTTTAGTTAGCCTTATGTAAGATATATATTTAAGAACTGGGGTTATAAATATTAGGAGTATTGTGAAGTTCTAAATAAATATTGAGAAGTGATTATAACAACCTTGTTAGGTTTTGAAGGTAAAGTTAGATAATGTAAAAACCCATGGAAATTTTAAGGACTGTTACCACCTTGCTTATTAGTCAAGCCTTTAAAATAGCTAGTTTTAAGTCACAGTTCAAAGAGGATTACCCATTAACTCAGAAAATATCCCACTGATGGTTAGAAAAGTAGTCAATTGTATTGCAAACATGGAAATGAACACTCTCATTTATGTGATTATGGAAATCATCACCTGTAATGACTTATTCAAATTTAGGATAAAACACTAGTTTCAAGCTTCCACTCTATTCCTATTTGTCACTATATTTTTCATTTTGAAAGCCAGATAAGAATAACTTGAATTTGGCTGTTCATGAGGAAATGCCTGTAAATCATAAGACTCTTCTTTGAGTCAATGTACTTGTATCTTGAAAGTAAGAAAATTTGAGTCAATGTACTTGCATCTTAAAAGTAATAAAACTAGTAGATGAAATAAATTTTATATCACAGAGGAGTCAAATTAAAGTAGTTGTGGTTAAAAGGTGCACCTCTTTGTATGTATCTCCTTTTTCAAATGATTTGAGACAGAAAGATTTATTTCTGAGCATATCTAATTCTTTTTACATATATCAACAGTGAATTCTAATTTTCACAGATTTAAGTTATGAAAGATTTGCTTTGAGCAAAAAAAGAAAAATAAGGGGTAAAAAGTTACAAGTGAGAGTTCAAAAAAAGAAAAATAAGGGGTAAAAAGTTACAAGTGAGAGTTTCATTCATTTTGGTCAACTTTGGGGAAGAAAGCCACACAAAATAAAACTTGGCCTTAGTGGCAGGGGTTGGGGTTGGGACATTACTTTGTTAAAAACAAATATCTGTCTGTCCTAGATTATACAATAAATCAAGTTAATGGGATTCATTACTTTAGCACATTGGAGACCAGAGTTTGAGAAAAACTTTTCACAGATTTGTAGCCTCTGAAGACAGTATTTAAAGAGGAATGATTATGTGCAAGACTTGGTCCATTTTGCAAATATTCCTAAAGGGATAGTTTGAATCCTATTTCAAACCACTTCATGGGGAGTTGGGGTGGGGGAGAAAAAAAAGAGAATCACTAAACCTCCTGGTTTTATGTACTTGATGAAACCCCAAGGTGATTGGGTCTGAGAAATGATTGTAAATTAGAATCAGACTAATATATTTCATATATCTTATTCTTGCAACATATTAGCTCTTTAGCTATGAACCAGTCACTCTGGCTATGAGTTTATTCAACTGACATATGGGAAAAACAATGCCTTACTCTTAGAAGTGTTATGAGGCTTAATGAACTTAAAGAACTTGATTTAGTCCAGCTTTCAATAAGTCAACACACGTTAGTCATTTCTTTAATTATTTTGATGTCTATAAGAGGAAAAACCCCCAGCACATCATGAGATGGTTTCAGAATGTCATTTTTAAAAATACTTGGACTCTGCTAAACTCAAGCGTTTTGAAAAAAAAATCAGTCCATGTATTAACTCAAATTTTACTCTAGTGAAAGACGTCCATGCACCCTTTCATGTATTTCTTGATTTCAATATGCTAGTAATCACTCCTATGACGTTGGAATTTTTAAAAAGATTTATTTATTTATTTCTCTCCCCTTCCCTGACCCCCCCCCCAGTTGTCTGCTCTGTGTGTCCATTCATTGTGTGTTCTTCTGTGCCCGCTTGTATTCTTGTCAGGAGCACCCAGAATCATTGTCTCATTTTGTTGCATCATCTTGCTGTGTTAGCTCTCTGTGAGTGCAGTGCCACTCCTGGACAATCTGCACTTTTTTTGTGCTGGGTGGCTCTCCTTACAGGGCACACTCCTTGCATGTAGGGCTCCCCTACGTGAGGGACACCCCTGCATGGCACGGCATTCCTTGTGTGCATCAGCACTGCGTGTGGGTCAGCTCATCACACGGGTCAGGAAGACCTGGGTTTGAACCTTGGACCTCCCATGTGGTAGGCAGATGCTCTATCTGTTGAGCCAATCATGGATTTAGATTTTCTGTTTGTTGAGATTTTGTCAACTGGTGATACCCAACTACATACCTTGCTTTTGGGGGGAAAATTATGAACTATAGCAGAGCAGAATTTAATTTTTCTTTCAAGCCCTTTATACAATGCTAATACTATGACTTATATTATCTTTTTGGCAACTTATGCATATTAACATCTGTCTTTGACTCTTTTTTCCACCAACATATTTCCTTTGAAATATCAGTTACACTAGGTAAAGGTGATTCCCCTCATTCCTTCTAAGTATTAGTCTCTCTTTTATTCCTATAAATAACTCATCAATTTTTTTTTAATTTTTAAAAAATTTATTGAAATATATCTCTCATACATAAACATACATAATAAGTATATAATAGTTGTAAACTTACAAAACAAGCATATATAACATCAAACAAGTGTATACAACATATTACCCTACCACCAATAACTTGCATTGTTTTTAAACCTTTTTAACTAATGATTAAAGAGCATTGTCAAAATACTACTACTAAACAAAGTATTTTTCCCCTAACCAATCCATTTATTATCTTTATATCATTTATATATGAACATACATTAACAATTAAGTGTATCATAAAAGTTGTGAACTCACAAAACAAACATGCATAACATCATACAGGGGTCCCATACATCAACCCTCCACCAACACCTTGCATTGTCATGAGACGTCTGTTATAAACTATGAAAGAACACTGTCAAAATCCTACTACTAATCATAGTCACTGTCCTACACTTGGTGTGTTTTTCCCCAGCCCACCCCGTTATTATTTTCCAATATATTTTTTCATGACAGAAGCCATAAACCTGTAAAACAATCATGCACATGTGCAGAATTCCCAAACAACACCCCTGCATCAACAAACCACAATGTGGTGTGTCATTTGCTACAGACAAAATATCATCTGATTATTACCATGTCCATAGTGTACATTTGGCTCACATTTTCCATACTGCCTCAGTATCAACACAGTACATCTTTTGCATAGATGCAAGAATATATATTATTACTACTAACCACAGTCCATAGGTCACTCCAGCTATACTTTTCCCATGCTTCTCCACATTCTCAACACCCTGCAGTAGTGATATACATCTGCTAACAAAGGACACTCTGGTATCCGTACCATCAACCACAATTCCCACCCACCTCCTAGTTCTCTGTGTCATCCATTTTATAGATTATTCTCAAGCATTCTGTCAACTCTCATCTACATAACACCACCATTTTCAGTCACATCCCCATTTATAAACTAGCTGTTACTGTGTGTTACCATCCACTCTATACACTTCCACAATTTTACAGTAAAGCTAATTAAAACTTCTACACACATTAAATATCAGTAGTCCACTCAGTCCTCTTATCTCCTTTAAGAATCCACCATCTACCACCAGGTCTTGAAGATATTCTCCAATAATTTCTTCTAGAAGTTTTATGGTTATTTTATTTTTAATTTTATGGTCCATTTTGAGTTAATTTTTGGATAAGATGTCAGATGGGGTCCTCTTTCTTTCTTTCAGCTATGGATGTCCAATTCTTTCAGCACCTTTTGTTGAAAGGATCGTTCTGCCCGAGCTGTGTGAGTTTGACAGGCTAGTCAAAAATCACTCCATACCTGTGAGGGTCTGTTTCTGAACCATAAATTTGGTTCCATTGGTCTATTGTGTCTGTCTTTAGGCCAGTACCATGCTGTTTTTACCACTATAAGTAGGTATTAGGATTTAAAGTCTGGAGATGAGTGCTCAGTTTTCCTTTTTATGATGTTTCTGGCTATTCAGGACTCCTTACCCTTCCAAATAAATTTAATGATCATGTTTTCAATTTTTTCTTTAATGCTGGTGGAATTTGTATCAGGATTGCTTTAAATTTGTGTATCAATTTGAGTAGAATTGACATTCTAATGATATTTAGTCTTCCAATCCATGAACACGGAATGTTCTTCCAGTTATTTAGGACTTTTTTGATTTGTTCTAATAATGACTTGCAATTTTCTGAATACAAGTGCTTTATATCATTGGTTAAGTTTATTCCCGACTATTTGAGTTTTATCTGTCATATTTTATTTTCACCACTCTTTTGACACTTTTAGTTACTTTTATTGATATAATCTTCATTTCTAGACTCTCTTCCAGGCCTCTCTCTCCTGTTTTTTCTTTTCAGGCTCTAGCACACCCTTTAGCATTTCTTGAAATTCTGGTCTCTTACTTAGAAATTCTCTCAGTTTCTGTTTATCTGTGAATATTCTAATCACACCCTCATTTTTGAAAGACAGTCTTGCTGGATATAAGAGTCTTTGCTGGAAATTTTTCTCTTGTAGTATCTTAAATATATCAGACCACTGTCTTCTTGCCTCCATGGTTTCTGGTGAGAAATCAGCACTTTATCTTATTAGGTAATTAGGTATCCCTTATATGTGATGCATTGCTTTTCTCTTGCTGCTCTCAGAATTCTTTGTCTTCGGTCTTTGCTATTCTGGTGAGTATGTGTCTTAGAGTTGGTCTATTTGGATTTTTCAGATGGAAGTACGTTGTGCTTCTTGGACAGGGATATCTATGTCCTTCAATTGGATTGGGAAACTTTCTACCATTATTTCTTTAAATATTCCTTCTGTCCCTTTTCCCTTCTCTTCTCCTTCTGGGACACCCATGAAATGTATATTTGCACACCCTTTGCTATCATTTAGTTCCCTGAGACCTTGCTCAATTTTTTCCATTCTTTTCTTCATCTGTTCTTTTGTATGTACACTTTCAGAGGCCATTTCTTCAAGCTCACCAATCCTTTCTTCTGCTTCCTCAAATCTGTTATGATTCCAATGTTTTTTTAACTTCATTGATTGCAACTTTCATTCCCATAAGATCTGCTATTTTTCTGTGTATGCTTTCAAATTCTTCTTTATGCTCATCCAATGTCTTCTTAATATCCTTAATCTCTTTAGCTATCTCATTGAATTTATTAAGGAGATTTGTTTGAACATTTATAATTACTTGTCTCAACTCCCTTATGTCATCTGGAGGCTTATCTTGTTTCTTTAATGGGGCCATAGCTTCCTGTTTCTTGGTGTGGATTGTAATTTTTGGTTGGCATCATCACATCTGGTTTACTAGATTATTTTTCTCTGGGTGCAGTTTTTCTCTTTAGTTTAGGGCTTCCTATCCTTTCTGCCTTACTGATTGTGCAGTAGGAGCCAAGTATGTAGTTGGTTCTGTAAACTGTGGAGGCTCAAGCTGCCTTCATTGCACCAGGGACCAATGAACCTTCTTCCAACTTTCTCCTTTGCCAGGGGTAGGGACAGAGTTACAGCTGTGTGGAATAATCCACATGCAGGCTTAGACTGTAGTTGCCCAGAGAAACTGATGAAACTTCACATTCTTTTCTCCCTGCCTGAGATGGGGATGGAGCTGCAGGTATGGGCTGCAGGTGTGGGCAGTGGGTCCAAGATGACTGCAGTTGACCTGGTAGACTCCTGACTTTCCGTTTATGCCAACCAAAGTTATCTGCAGTTACCTGTATAGGCTGGTGCAGGGCTCCTCAGCCTCCTCCATGTCAGAGGTGAGGCTGAAGCCTAGGTGTGCTGCAGGCTGATGTGTGTGAAAGAAACTGGTTCACACGGCTGACACTGAGAGTTTCAGTCAGCCCGGTTTTCCTTCAGGCTGGGGGCAGAGTCAGAATGATGGCTACTGGCCTCTTTCTGACTTGGGCTGGTTCACACCCCAGCTCTTCCCAGGGTTATCTCTTAGCTAGCCAAGTTGATCAATCAGTAGCAGAAATTTGCAGCCAATTGTCTCTTCCCCCCTTGTTTCTGGGAAATGCAGCTTCCAATCCATCACAGAATAGCTCCTGGGGTGGCTCGAGCCACCAGAGCAGGATAATCACCAGTCTCCATGACTTGGCTGTAATTACCCAGAGAGGCTGGCACAGGTCCTGGCAGCTTTCTTTCTGCTGGAGGTGGCACTAGGGCCTAGGCTAGACCTGTACTATGATCTGGATGTAACCCATCAATTTTTATATCACCATTATACTAGGAAGAAAGGAAGGAAGAAAGGAAGGAAGTTAAGAAGGAAATGTGAATTTAATAATCCTCTATTTCTAAATACTAGCTTATGGAAGTAAAGGGGATACAAGAAGAAAAAGACCACAAAATGATATGATCTATAAATCCACAATGTGTGCAATGCAATAGGAAAGATATCTGAGTGGAGAAAACTGGTCTATATTAAAATAGTATTAATGGAATGATCAACCAAATATGTAGGCCTTGAATACTGAATTAAGCAACCATGGTAAAGGAACAGTTTTGTGATGATTGGGGAAAATTGAACACACGCTGAGAATCAGATGACATTAAGGAATTATTAATTTTGTTTTGTATTACAGTTATGTTAAAAAGTCTTCATTTACTAGAGATACACAATGAAATATTTACAGAAGAAATGATTAAAAATTCAGGAGTTTGTTTTTAAATCTTCAGCAAAAATAATGGGTGATAAATAGAACAGGAGTGACACATACTGTTATTTGTTGAAGTGGGATAAAATTATATGAGGGAGATTTTTCTCTACCTTTGTCTATTTTTGAATATTTATTTGATAAATTTTAAAAATTAAAATAAATTAATGAAATTTAAATTTTCATAAAGACATGCGGAAAGATGACTGAAAAGACTTAATATCCTCAGCATATCCTAATTAGGTTACTATGGAACATTTATACATCCAGGTATTGGCAGAGAGAAAATGAGGCTGGTTATAGGTGTCTAATAATTTCTGTGCATTAATTTCATTCATGTTTCAAAATATTCTGAACACTTCATAATTAAATCTGGTTTTGAGGGGGCAAGAGAGCTCTGCTATTTTTTTAAGGCCATGGTCTTTTTAGCTCAGCCCTTGTCTAATTTAAAATTAATATAGTGGGAAACGGACTTTGGCCCAGTGGTTAGGGCGTCCGTCTACCATATGGGAGGTCCGCGGTTCAAACCCCGGGCCTCCTTGACCCGTGTGGAGCTGGCCATGCGCAGTGCTGATGTGCGCAAGGAGTGCTGTGCCACGCAAGGGTGTCCCCCGCGTGGGGGAGCCCCACGCGCAAGGAGTGCGCCCGTGAGGAAAGCCGCCCAGCGTGAAAAGAAAGAGCAGCCTGCCCAGGAATGGCGCCGCCCACACTTCCCGTGCCGCTGATGACAACAGAAGCGGACAAAGAAACAAGACGCAGCAAATAGACACCAAGAACAGACAACCAGGGGAAGGGGGGAAATTAAATAAATAAATAAATCTTTAAAAAAAAAAAAAATTAATATAGTGGGAAACGGACTTGGCCCAGTGGTTAGGGAATCCATCTACCACATGGGAGGTCCACGGTTCAAATCCCGGGCCTCCTTGACCTGTGTAGAACTGGCCCATGCACAGTGCTGATGCGTGCAAGGAGTGCCATGCCATGCAGGGGTGTCCCCTGCGTAGGGGAGCCCCATGTTCAAGGAGTGTGCCCCTTAAGGTGAACCGCCCAGAGTGAAAGAAAGTGCAGCCTGCCCAGGAATAGTGTCACACACACGGAGAGCTCCCACAACAAGATGATGCAACAAAAAGATACAGATTCCCGTGCCGCTGACAACAACAGAAGTGGACAAAGAAACAAGACTCAGCAAATAGACACAGAGTACAGACAATTGGGTGGGGGTGGGGAGGGGAGAGAAATAAATAACAAATAAATCTGTAAAAAAAAAAGAAAAGAACACATTAAAAAAATAAAAATATAATATAAGAAATAGTAAACTAAGTTTCTTTTATAATACTTTAAATTGGAAAGTGGGACAAAATATCATAATATGATTTATCAATAAAATGATTTGTTCTCTGAAGATTTTATAGTTAAGGTATAGGTATAAAAGTAAAAATTTTCTTTCATAATGGGTAATAGAGTTTAACAAACCACAAAGATGATGAATTTTGACCCATAAATGCAGGAAATCTAGCCAAAAACTGAACATTTATTGATTCAAAAAATAAATAAAACCTTGTCTAATATAATATGAGAAATTATATTTAAATCCAGTCAATCATAGACAATTTTCAGTTACCAATGCTAAATAAAGGAAACATTCTTTTAAAATGAAACAAGATTATGTTATTTATCTTCTCTGACATGTCTTTCCCTCTTCTACTTTTATTGTTTATGAAAAATGTTACCATTAAAGTCTTTACAAATTTGTGTTCTTAAAAACAGATTGTTTAACTATTTAGACTATTCATACTTATCTTTTATGCTTGTCATGTTATGTAATAGTTCATTTAGTTTTCTCTAAGTTCATCATTAAGAAAAATTTATACTTTAAATCTTAAAAAATTAAATCACTAAATATATTCAATGTATCATGGGACACTTAATTCATATCTCATTTTAAAATTACTAGTGTGTTTATCTGTATTTACTTTTGCTTTTCCAATAAAGTAAGAATCTATTTGAAATAAAATAATGAAAATACATATTTCTGTAACTTCACTGTCCTTCTCCTGAGCTTTATATCTGGATATAGCAAAAATATCTGCAAAATTTCTTCTGGCAATGTCATATAACTTTAATAGCTATTACTTCATTTTTCATAACTACATAACAAAATGGATTTGAAATTAAGTAAAATTAATTTGGAACAACAGTCATCTGATCTAAATGAAAAATCATTCTTCAAAAATAATATTTAAATAAAAGTTCTATGGTTGCATTTAATAAACTTGAAATACATCCCCATGCAACACTGCAGGTAAGTGTCTTACAATTTTAATGTGGTCTGTGACATCACCGTAGGCCCCATAGAAGACAGTGAAGTTCTACTATTTTGTGCAAGTTACATATTCATCAATTTTTGTGAGAATGTGATAAATGGGAAAAATATAACTAATGTCATTTATAGATTATAGTTAACAACATTGTAGCATTTCTGTAACAAAAGCAATGTTGGTACTATCTTAATGCTACAGGTCAAAACCAAAGACTATGTGGATTGATTTTGTGAGATGAAAATGATTAAGCATTTTTTCTATTCTTCATTTTTTTCATTAATAAGGAGAACATGACTATATCATTGAACTAATCCATATTTATTGGCGTATTTTTCTTAACACTAAAGGAATGATTAAGGTAGTAGTTGGAATTACATGAAATAAAAATACCTGGACAGAATTTTTAGAAATAACACTTCCATAAGTTGTTAAGCTACCTTTTTCTGTTATTTGTTGAATTTGAAATAAAGTTATTTTTAAAAAATAGTGGTTGAATATATGTCAGGTCTGTTCAATTCCATATTTTGCATGACCATTATCCATGTTTCTCATTTCTCATTAACTCTGCCGGATAGCAACCTAGCAACTTCCTGTATCTTACAGTTCCCAGCAAAGGCCATGGAACAAATGGTTAGCAGGGTCAGCAGTACCAATTACCTATCCTTAGCCAATACACCTGAGGTTACTTCAGTGACCACTCTGTCTTGAAAGGGAAGCAATAATTTACTTTAGGTGTGAAATTACATAAATTGGAAATTTAAAGTGAAGGTCAACCAAACATATCTTGACTTATTTTGATGGTATTAATAGCGTTGATTAATAATTAATAAGACATTACTACTATTATCTTTTAAGACTTTTAATATTAGTAATAATATCTTTTTAAATGAAGCCATATGGGGACAGGTGTTGATTGCTTAGGGTATTGGGGCAATAGATATTAACCAAAACTGTTCACCAACAGGGTTGTATGGTCAACTTATATATAAAGGAAACCCTCTTGAATTATTGCAAGAACAAAGGGGTATTTTTATTAACAAGATATGGGAGAGCACATAGAATGGAGACTGCAGTTAGATGTCAGATTTGGAATTGAAATGAATATAGAAGGATTCTGGGAATAATCAGCTTCTCTCTGACTTTTTTTTCCTTTTTGAAGACTAGCTTTATCTATGTTTAAACCACTTTATAAAAATTGCCCACACCTGCTGCTTCTGAGATTATATAAATGTATGTAGACTTGCTGGCAAACTTTTTGTCTGTATTCCATATTTTTTTTGGACAGAATAATCCCAGCTTGGTTTGCGTGTCCACTTTTGGTTCAACTATCAATACCCGGGCATGGAGGATAGGCATACACATTGCATGGTTAAAAAGAAAGCATGCCTGAGACTCAGAGCATTTTCCAGCGAAGGAGTATTTTGTAGACTGGATACACACTGAAAGTGGTGCTTTGTACATATACATGAACATTTAAGGATATTTTGTAGCATATTATATTAATTGAACATATCTCTCAAAACTTTAGTGCTTTTTGAAAACTAAGTGCACCATATTGCATAGGCATAGTTCTAAATAGAACCTTTAGTGAAATGTGAACACCAACTAAAATAGAGACGATAGCTCTAGTCAACTTGGATTCAGAAAGAAAATTTTGCCAGATTAATTTGGCTGCTTTCTTTGACAGTATAAATAAGATGATTATTAGGGGTGATATTATAGAATATATAGCCAGGATTGGATCATCATTGTCAAAGATGGGTTTTGTAGTCAACATGACAAAATATGGGGTAAATAAACCAATAGAGAATGTTATAATATGTTTTAGTTTGCTTGTTATTTCTTGTTTAGCTGCCTAATGGAGACTTCTGTCCATTAGTAAAAATGGTGATTTTTCTTTCTTTTAACTAAGCATCCATGAGGTATATCTATAATTTGAATTTTATAGTTAAAATTAGAAAAGAAAACCATTTTTGGATCATTAACTCTGGAAAAAAAATTGGGAAGGTGTTCTACAAAATAGTCTTATCCAGTAAATGGCCAATAATGAATGCCAATCTAGCTATTATACCAGGATGACCCTTAAGCAAAATATGCAATCTTTTCTATTCATTAAAAAATCCATTCATGTTAATATTCTTTTATTTATTCAAAAGACAGCTAGGACAAAGACTGGAAAAGAAAGAGAAGTGCTGACTTTTTCCTACTTAATTCATCAATGCTTCCTCTAATCATCTCCTTTCAGCTTCTTTTATTCCCTTTTCATAAAGTTTTTGTATAAATTAGTATATCTTTAAATGATGAGGACATTTGTCCACCAATTGTTTGTGTCAAGAGTTTCACCTAACTTCATGTCGAATAATACCAGAAGGCAAGAGTTGTCTTTCCTAAATGTGTTATTCCTTTGCCAGGTGTAGTAGACACATGACTAATTATTGCTGGTTCCTGCTGTTTCTTGCTTAGTTTTGTCATTAGCTCTCTCAGCTGTTCTCATGTTAAATGAAAGGGTCCTAGTGAGCCATTTAAAGAAGGTGAATGAATAGATGATCTATCATGTAACCTTTATGAAAAGCTCATTTATAGTGGAAGGCACACTCGTGGGTTACTAAGGTTCAGAGGGACAATTTGTCAAAAGATGGTCTGGTTTTGTTTGCATCCAAAAATTTCCAAGTCAATTCTTAGGGCTTAATGTTTGGAGTTTAGGTTTGGATTTGTTCTACTGTAAAAGAAAGTGATTAAAACGAATATGCCACACTTTAAGATATGCTCTTAATTATATATGGAATGCCAAGCAGGGAAGAAATTGTGCTTATGTTTAAAAAATTTTTATGATCTGAGAGATGTGTTAGAAAAGATAACTCAACATTTGCAACTATGCTATAAAACAGCAGGCTCTACTTCTGTCTTTGAGAAACTATTAATTCCTTATTGGATTTTTGTGGGTCTTTAACCTGTTTTGTCTTCAGCTTTCTATAGTGGTTCTTTGTTTGTTTTTTTACTTCTGTATTTTGTGCAAATACTGAAGGATTTTCTCAAAGAAATTGGAGGTGGAGGATAATGAGATTGAAGAAGGATCCATGGGAGACTTCATTTCCAGGTTTAATTTAAAATGTGACTAAATAAAATACGAAAAATAATAAAATTTGTGCAAGCCTTGTGATATTGATTATATTATTCACTGATGATCTTTATAATATTAACTTTTTATATTTTTTAAATATTGTAAAATATTTAATTTGCCTTGTAAACTTAAAATGGGGGCAGTTGGTTTGTAGCATTGGTAATAGCTCCCCATATTATGAGAACTATTTTATTATGCACAATCTACATATCAATTGATATTATATTTATTTTGGTTGCAAAAATCTGGGGATATCATTTCATTAATTTGCATTCAGAAATAATATTTCTAAAGGCAGTTGTAATGCTTTAAGTGCTTTCTATGGTCAGCCCTGGAGTTTACCAGCATTGTCTCATTTTTTCATTATAAGGAATGCTAAACCAGATTTACAGAGGAGACACTGAGGTTTGAAAAAATTAAAGTTTGTCCAAAGATACAAACATAATACAGAATTTTCTCACTCACCATCAGGTCTCTTAACTACTACATTACCCTATTTCCATTCTCTACCTTTCCTTCTTTTTACCAACTAACTTTTCCACTCAGCACCCTAACATACATCTCGGCTCAGTCAATGGCAAAATACATCTAAATTCTATGCAATTAAATTATTAAGCTATGCTTCTGAATTCTGAATGCATTATCTGTCTCAAAGAATAGGCTGATGCTTTTCTTTATAACTTTTCAAAAGAATTAAATTCCACTTTATGCTTAACCAACTAAAAAGGACTCTTGGAGTATGCAATAGGAAAAATTGAGTACAGATTGAAAATGACACGACTCTCACAGCTCTATTAGAGCAGGATAGAAGGACTTTATGATTTTGATGTACATGAAAATAATAAATCTTAAATTTAAAATGTTCTAACATGTAGGTCATTTCCTGAAGACACGTAGGATAGTGGGGCAATTAGAATATGATACTTTAGCATAATAATCTCATCTTTTTACCTTAATGGTGTGGTAGACATAGTCTAGGTAAGACGGTTGCTATCAATATGCCTTTCTTTTTCTGGGATAGCCTCAACAACTATGCTTAAAACTATTTCAGAGTCAAGTGTTCTTCCCATGGGCAAAAATGGTTTAGCTCTCAAATTTGCTGATGGCAAATATTTGCGCTCTTGTTTGTTGATATAAATAAAAGATGTTGAAAAGATGGGAGGGTGAAAACATAGAATAATTCCTTGGAGAATATCAGGTATTTTGAAATTCTCTAAAGTTATTCGATAAACCAATATTCAGCAATGTATCTTTTTTAGAGTGAACTAATGACTGATGAGGATGATAGATTTATACTAGCATGTAGCAATCAGAAATATGGGATTTACATGTGAACAAATATTTCACGTACCCTCTGTAATGAAAAGGCAGGTGGTAGGAGGCTAGAGTGCTAAAGAACTTATTACATAAAAAAGAAGTAAAATAAGGTTTGTGAAGGGGGATTTAAAAACTGCTGGATTAACATTTAGAAATTTAGGTTCTACATCTGGCTCAGCTATCTACTAGCTCATAGATATTCAATGTCCTTATTCAGGAGGTGGCCTCATGTAGTGATTGAGAACATTGGAATGGACCTGAGTTGGAGCATCTGTTCTGCTATTTAACTGTCTCAGCAACTACATCTTTTAAGTAGTAAAATAACAGTTACTTTCTTGTAGGATTGCTTTGAGGATTAAGCAAAGTAATGTATAATAAGTACCTGCACCAAGCCTGGTATACCACTCTAAAAAAAATTGTCACCTTTTTAATAGAAATGAAATTATTTGTCTTACTATCTAGTAAAATTTTCCATAGGCTCAAAGAAGAAAATGGATGTGAACCTGGTTTATAATATTAGGAGAATGTTACAACATATATTTTCAATCATTATTCTTGTTAAATTTCTATTTAGTTAAAACCACAGTACAACACAGTTTATTCAGATTTCTTTGGGGGAGATATCATATTCTCTTCAGACAGTCTGTCATGATTTATAGTCAGAATAGCATAGAATGTACACCAAAATGGAACTTAAAAATATACTCAGATATAATGATTTTACAGTACTTAGCCCAGTTTTAGAAATGAGAGTCTCTGGCTCTGTTGACATACTTAGGTCAATTTAGCTCCACTAATTAAATGATATTTTCTCCCCCACAGTTTGGGATGTATTACTTCTGTAGTGTTCAGCAGTAGCAACTCTAAACTAGGACACATCACTGGGATATTTAACTATCCTTTTGAAACCCCTTGAGTTTAAATATCTAATATGCCTCATATGGAGATTCAAATTCTTTATGACAAGAACTAATTAGTTGCACTCTCGCTAATAGTTTCATATGAAATATTGATAAGGGGAGTAGGAAAAAAAGAGGGAATTAAAATGAAAAAAGTGAAAACCTATCTGTCTACTTATGGATGGGATGGTATTTATAGTAACTTGACTTGATGACAGAGAACTTGTGAAAAGGCATTTAGTCTTGATTCTAAGAGCAATGCTAATTTAAAGAGTTTCTCAGAAGAGTGACAAAATGTGAGAACATTCCCTGCTATAACAAATCTCTCCTCCCCTTCTCCCACCCTACATGGTTGCCATGGAAGGGTAAAGTCAAAACAGTTATACCTGAATGTCCAAATATTTGGGTAAGAACCAATATACCTATGTAAATATATCATTATCTTGCACATGCTACCACTGACAGTGAATGAATTAATTTCATTTCTAGTTTCTTTCACTCCAAAAATATCTGAATGTGGAATTTAAAGATTAAACAATTCACAAAGATTTAGAGTTATGAAGGATTATGTCTCTGGAAAACTTTTTTCATTTCATATCACTAATGAAAATGGGTAAAATTTGAGAACATTTCATATATGTTTATGTGCTTTGATAAGACTGACAGAATTAAATATTTCAAGGCATTGTAATTTTTAGTGATGTAAACATTTCTCTTTTTTTATAAACAATGTATGGTTATCTTGAGTTGTTGTAAAATTGTATCCTAGGATCTGTCCCTACTCTCTCCATCACATACTTGGTTATAATAAAGCGTTATTCGTAAAATCTGATCCTATAAGCACAAAATTTTACCCCAACGCTCTGCATCTGACTGGGAGGAATACCAAAAAGAAATATAAGACATTTGCAATACATTTAGGTTCATTTGTTAGCATTTTCTATAATTTGTAATAAACTGAGTTAACCGTTTTACAAGTTAGTAACATTTTGGATACCCTTCACATTATAGTTGATAGTATTTTTAAAATTTACAAACTTGAAAATTCACACTTTGTGGCATATTATTCTATGCATTTTGATAATATATAGAGTATCTACCACAAGAATCTTGATAGAGAACAGTTTATTCACTTCAAAAATCTCCCCATACTGTTCCTTTCCACTTTATATCCTCTTTACACAACCTCTACACTATCTCCCAATACACACTCTGTTTTCCGTCCCTTTTATTTTTCTTTTTTCAAAATGTTATATAAATGGTATCACAAAATATATAGCTTTGGAGGTCTGGCTTTTTTCACTTAGTAAAATACTGTGAAGTTTCTTCCACATTATATGAATCAATAGGTTTTTCTTCCTTCATTTTATTAGTGTGTAATAAACTACTGTATGGATATACTGCAGATTATTTGTTCTGCAGTAAAAAGTTGCTATAAATATCTGCATGTAGTTTTTTGCATGAATATAAGTTTCCATTTTTCTTGTGTGGATATGTACACATGGATTGCTGGGTCATAGGCTAAGTGTATATTTAACCTTGTAAGAAAATGCCAAAAGAACTGTTTTGCTTTTGTACCAACAATATATGAGATTCCCAGTTACTTCACAACTGCACAAATACTTGGCATTGTCATTTTGCCTTGTAGGAGTATCTCGCTGTGGTTTTAATTTGGAATTCCCTAAAGACTAATAATGTTGATCATATATTCACATGCTTATTTGTCATCTGTATATATTCTTTGGTAAGGTGTCTGTCAAGATAATGTGTTGACTTTGGAGATGTTCTTACTTTGGAGAGGATTTCTTACTGTTGAATATTGAAACTTCTTTGTATATTCTGAATTTTTTGTCAAGGACTCAATTTGCAAATAAATTCTCTGTGACATGTCTTTTCATTCTCTTAACTGTATCTTTTTTTAAAAAGATTGATTTTTTATTTATTTCTCTCCCTTTCCCTACCCCACCCCCAGTTGTCTGCTCTCTCTGTCCATTCGCTGTGTGTTCTTCTGTGTCCACTTGTGTCAGTGGCACCTGGAATCTGTGTCTCATTTTGTTGCGTCATATTGCTGCATCACCTCTCCATGTATGCGGAGCCATTCCTGGGCAGGCTGCACTTTTTTTGTACTGGATGGCTCTCTTTTGGGGCACACTCCTTGAGGGTGGGGCTCCCCTATATGGGGGACACCCCTGCATGGCACGGCATTCCTTGTACACATCAGCAATGCACGTGGGTCAGCTCATCACATGGGTCAGGAGGCCCTGGGTTTGAACCTTAGACCTCCCATGTGGTAGGCAGATGCCCTAGCCATTGGACCAAATCCACTTCCCTCTTAACTGTATCTTTCACATAAAAGAAACCTTTAATTTTTAAAATTTATACTTTTTAATGGACTTTGCTTTTGGTATCATATGTGAAAACTCTTTGGCCAATACAATAACAAACATATTTTCTCCTGTTTTCTTCTGGAGACTTTATAACTTTATTTTATACTTAAGTCAATGATCCATTCTGAGTTAATTTTTGTATAAAGTGTGAGATATAGGTAATTTTCATTATTTTTGTGTATTTGCATGCAATTGTTTCCAGCACTATTTGTTGAAAAGTTTATTCTTTCTCATTTATTTGATTTGGAAACTTTATAAAAATTTTGTAGGCTAGAGGAGTAAGATGATGGCAGTTTAAGGAGCTATAACAGTGAGATCCTCCTATGGTGAAGCTAGTAATCACCCAGATCTATCTAAATCACTTGCTTGGGGGCTCCAGGAGACCAGAAGAGCATCCTGCAACATCTTGGAAGAAATGAAAGACACTATCCATCTACCCTGAAGATTCATGAATAGAGTACTACACACTGTGGAGGCTGGTACCTATCCCCTGCTGGTGGTGCAAGACACCTAGGAAGCTATTCCCTGGCTGGAGTTGGAAACTCCAATTCCCAAAAATGGGGGATAAAGAGATGGTTGGGTACTGACTTCAGCTACTGATTAGTAAATTTGGATGGTGAATGTACAATCCTAAAAATAGTTAAAGTTTGAAATTGTCCAAGTCAAAAAGAGGCCAATAGCCTTCATTTGAACTCCACCCCTAGCATGAGGGGAAGCAACGCTGAATGAAAATCACAGTGATGGCAGGAAACAGCTTCTTTCCACCCAGGTCAAATTGCTGCTCTAGTCTGAACCCCAGCCCTGCCTCTGATAGGGAGGAAGCTGAGGGAACTGCACCAATCCCTCTGGGCAACTGTGTCACTTTCAGCCCATGTGGGCTATACTGCTGGACACATCTGTGCTCTACCCCCACCCCTGGCAGGGGAGAAATTTGGGAGACACTTCTCTGGTTCCTGGGACAATGCAAGGTAGTTTCAGCCTCTACGGCTTGATACCAAAGGTACCCTTGACTCCTGCTTGGCAAGGGAGAAAGGGCAAGATGAAAAAGATGAAAAAATTCAGATTGGCTAAACACAACCCTCTATAAGTTTTAAATTAAGTTGAGCCAAGTATCAAAGAGGGA
Source organism: Dasypus novemcinctus (assembly GCF_030445035.2). Classification (NCBI taxonomy): domain Eukaryota; kingdom Metazoa; phylum Chordata; class Mammalia; order Cingulata; family Dasypodidae; genus Dasypus; species Dasypus novemcinctus. Next base: position 73,957,319 of record NC_080678.1, on the reverse strand, counting down.
CTGTAAAACAAAGCCAATCATAGAGAAATCCCTAGACTAAAGAGAGAAACTGAGCACAGAATCAATATATAAAGTAATTCAAATGCTGAGCCACCAGCTAAAAGTTACAACCCATACCAATTAACAGGGAGATATGGCCCAGTCAAAGGAACAAATTAAGCCTCTGGATGACATAAAGGAGTTGAGATAACTAATCATAGATGTTCAAACACATCTCCATAATAAATTCAATGATGTGGCTTAAGATATTAAGGTTATTAAGAAGATACTGGGTGAACACACAGAAGAATTTGATGGCATACTAGAAAAAGAGCAGATTTTATAGGAATGAAAGACATAATAAATGAAATTAAAAATACACTGAAGGTACATAACAGCAGATTTGATGAGACAGAAGAAAAGATCAGTGAACTTGAAGACAGGAACTCTGAAAGAGAACATACAAAAGAACAGATAAAGAAAAGAAGGGAAAAAAGCTTAACAGAGTCTCAGAGAACTAAATGATTGCAGGGGATGTGCAAACATACACATCATGGGTGTCCCAGAAGGAGAAGACAAGGGAAAGGGGAAGAAGGAATATTTGAGGAAATAATGGTAGAAAAATTCCCCAACCCTAATGAAGGACATAGATATCCATGTCCAAGAAGCAAATGCTACTCCCACCCAAATAAATCCAAATAGACCAATTCCAAAATATGTACTAATTAGAATGCCACATATAAAGAGAGAATCCTTAGGACAGGAAGAAAAAAGCAATTCATCACACACAGGGATGCCTAAAAAGAATTAAGTGGTGATCTCACTGGAAACATTGGAGGCAAAAAGTCAGTGGCATGATATATTTAAGATACTGAAAGATAAAATGCCAGCAAGGAATCTTATATCCAGCAAGATTGTCTTTCAAAAATAAGGGTGAGTTTAGAATATTCACAGATTAACAGAAACAGAGAGTTTGTAACCAGACCAACTTTGCAGGAAATCCTAAAGGGAGTGCAACAGCCTGAAAAGAAAAGACAGGTGAGAAAAGCTTGGAAGAGAGTCTAGAAATGAAGATTATATCAGTAAAAGTAGCTAAAAGTGTAAAAAGCATGGTGAAAATAAGATACAAAAGATAAAATACAAAAGTCAAAGAGGTAAAGTAAGAATTGCCTTTATAGTAATAAAAGTGATTGTTAATGGATTAAACTCCCCAATCAAAAGACACAAAATGGCAGAATAGATTTTAAAAAAAAGAGGGGAGCGGATGTAGCTTAAGCAGTTGAGCGCCTGCTTTCCACATGGGAGATCCCAGGTTGAGTTCCTTATGCCTCCTAAAAACAAAGACAAACAACAAGCAATCAAATGAAAAAAAAAACAAAACTCAGAGAAGTCAATGTGGCTCAGTGATTGAGGACTGGCTTTCCACTTACAAGGTTTCAGATTCAATCCCTGGCCTCAAAAACACAACAACAACAGCAACAACAAAGAGCCATCTATATGATGTCTATAGGAGATTCATGTTAGACCCAAATATGCAAATATGTTGAAAGTGATAGGCTGGAAAAAGATGTTCAATTCATGGAATAGACAAAAAACTGGAGTAGCTATACTTGCATCAGATGAAATAGACTTTAAAACAAAGCTGTTGACAGAGACAAGGATGGATATTTTATACTAATAAAAGTGACAGTTCACAAGGAGGAAATAACAATCACAAACATATATGTACCTAAGCAGGATGCTCCAAATTATGTGAGGCAAACACTGGCAAAACTGAAAGGAGAAATAGATGTCTCTACAATAGTATTTGGAGACTTTAATATGCCAGTCTCATCAGTGGATAGAATATTTGGGCAAAGGCTCAATAAAGAAACAGAGAGCTTGAAGAATATGATAAGTTGACTTAACATAATAGACATATATAGAACAATGCACCCCAAAACAGCATGATATGCGTTCTTTTCAAGTGCTCATGAATCTTTCTCCAGGATAGACTATATGATGGGTCACAAAGCAGATCGTAACAAATGCAGCAAGATCAAAACCATATTAAAAAGATTGAAATCATACAAAATGCCTTCTTTGATCATAAAGGAATAAAACCGGAAGTCAACAACAGACAGAAAAAAGGAAAATTCACAAATATATGCCAATTAAACAACACACTCTTAAGTAATCAGTGGGTCAAAGTAGAAAATGGAAGAGAATCAGTGAATATCTCAAGACAAAAAGAAGAACACATTATATCACAACCTATGTGATGTAGTAAATGCAGTGCTAAGAGGGAAATTTATAAAGCACAATGTTTACATTAAAAAAGAAAATCTAAATTCAATGACCTAATATACAGCTAAAGGAATCAGAAAAAGAATAGCAAACTATTCCTAAAGCAAGCAGAAGGAATGAAATAATGATCAGGGCAGAAATGAATGCAATTGAGAAAAAAATAAAAAACAATAGAGAGAACTAACAATACTAACAGTTGGCTCCAACAGTCTTTTTTTAAAAAATGGAAAACCCAGTTATCAAAAATATTCGGAAGGGTAAAAGGCCCTGAATAGTCAGAAACATCTTTAAAAAGGAAGGACTAATTAGAGGACTCTCACATCTGGACTATAAATCATATTACCTAGCTACAGTAGTAAAAAATAGCATGATACAAGCATAAAAATAGACATGTAGACCAATGAGATCATATTGCTGGTCAAGAAACAGACCTTCACAACTATGGTCAAGTAATTTTTGACAAGGTTGTTAGGCCCACCCTGCTGGGGCAGAACAGTCTATTCAACAAAATGGTGCTGGAAAAAGTGATATCCATATCCAGATGAAAGAAAGAGGACTCCTATCTTATACCTTATACAAAAATTAACTCAGAATAGTTCAAAGAACTAAATATAAAAACTAGAACCATAAAACTACTAGGAGATTCCTGTGCCGCTGATGACAACAGAAGCGGACAAAGAAACAAGACGCAGCAAATAGACACAGAGAACAGACAACCGGGGGAGGGGGGGAATTAAATAAATAAATAAATCTTTAAAAAAAAAAAAAAACTACTAGGAGAAAATGTAGGGAAACATCTTCAAGACCTGGAGAGTTATGGTGGTTTATTAAACCTTTCAACAAAAGCACAAGCAAAGAAAGACAAAAATTGATAAATGGAACTTCTTCAGACTTAAACCCTTTTGTGCTTCAAAGGTTTTTGTCAAGGTGAAAAGGCAGCCCATTCAATGGGAGAAAATATTCAGAAACCACATATCTGATAAGGGTTTGATTTCCATTACATATAAAAAGACCATATAACTCAACATTAAAAGGACAAGCACTCCAATTAAAAATGGGCAAAAGACTTAAATAGACATTTTTCCAAAGAGGAAATACAAATAGTGAAAAAGCACATGAAAAAATGCTTAATATCACTAGCTCTTAAGGAAATACAAATCAAAACTACAATGAGATATCATTTTATACCTCATAGAATGGCCATTATTTAAAAAATCATAAAACAACAAGTGCTGGAGAGGATGTGGGGAAATAGGAATACTCCTTCACTGTTGGTTGGAGTGTAAAATGGTGTGGTCTCTGTGGAAGAAAGTTTGGCAGTTCCTCAGGAGGTGACATATAGAACTGCCATATGATCTGGTAATCCCTCTACAAGGAATATATCTAGAAGAACTGAAAACAGTGACACCAACAGACATTTGCACACCAGTGTTCATAGTGGCATTACTCACAATTGCCCAAAGATGGAAAAGAACCCAAGTGTCCATCTACCAATGAATGGATAAACAAAATGTGGTATATACATACAATGGAATAATATGATGCTGTTATAAGAAATGAAATTGGGACACATATGATGACATGGATGAGTCTTGAGGACACTATGCTGAAATAAACCAGACACAAAAGGATGAATACTGTATGGTCTCACTAACATGAACTAAATATGAAGAACACAAGGAGTAAAACCTAGAGTACACGTTAGTAGGAGCTAGAAGAAGGGCTGAGATGGGATACTGATGCTTAACGGATGCAAAGCTTTTAATTAGCTGGCTGTGAAAGTGTGGAAATAGAGGTATTATAGTGAGTTTTTAAATGGAATTGTGGCTGAAAGGAGTAGTATAGAGTTGTAAATGTCAGCTGAAAGAAAGCTAGAGAATTATCTAGGAACTGAATAATACAGTTAACCCAGAGGTGGATGAGGACTGTGTTTAATAGTACAAATACAGGAAAGCTCTTCTATGAACTAGAACAAATGTACATCACTCTAACAAGGTGGTAAGAATATGGTGATGCATGGGAAAACACAAAGTAATTTATGGACTATAGTTAACAGCAATACTATTAACGTTTTTGCATTAATGTCAAAGAAGGTACTATATCAATGCTAAAAGTCAATAATAGTGGATATGGGATTTTTTCTTTTGGACTAAGTAAAATATTCAAAAATTTACTGAGGTGATTACTGTGCAATTCTGTTAAGAAAAGTAAGAACCACTGAGTGTACACTTTGGACAAATTGTTCAAGGCATGGAACTATACGACACAGCCTGTGGTGGAAAATGGGCTGTGGTTAACAGAAAAAATATGAGTGTTTTCTCAGGAACTACAACAAATGTACAATATTAATACATGGTGGTGTTAATAATAGGGGGCATATGTAAAAAAAATATACCAAATGTAAGCTATGGCCTACAGTTTGTGTAATTGATGTTCTTTTATATTTTATAACAAATGTTCCACACCCATGTAAGGTGTAGATGGAGGGGTGATGAATGGGTGCTCTGCATAATTATGCATAATTGCTTTGTAAGCTCACAACTTCTCAAATAAAAGATATATATATATATATATATATATATATATATATATAAAATTAGTTGACTATTTTGCTATGTTGTGTGTGTTTATTTTTAGACTGTTCTATTCCTTTGAGCTATGTGTGTCTATTTTTTCAAAAATACTATATTATTTTGATTACTAGAGCTCTTGAATTTCCTGTTTTTTTCTATAATTATGTCTGTTCTTCATCTTATTCCTGGTTATTGCTTTTGATTTAATTTGCCCAACTTTTTAAACTTCTTTAGGAGGAATCTTAGATTATAGTCTATGTGAAAACTCAGCTCACCAATTTATTTTATAGAAGTGTTTTTGGAACACTTCTTTCATTTGTTTATGTGTTGTCTATATTTCTTTTGTGCTACCAGGCAGTGCTGAGTTCTAGTGATAGAGATCCTATGGCCTGGAAAGACCAAAATATTTCCTATCTGGTTCTTTGCAAAAAAGAAAAATAAAAAGGTTTGTTCAATTTTCCTTAACATTTAATGCCATGAGTTTCCCTCTATTTACTGCTTTAGCGCCTTCCTACACATTTTGATATGTTGAATTTTCATTATCATTCAAAATATTCTGAAAATTCTCTTGAAAGTTCCTCTTTGACCCATTATTTAGAAGTTTAATTTCAAAATATTTGGGGATTTTCTTGCTATTTTTCTGTTATTGATTTATAGTTTAATTTTGTTATGGACTGAGAAAATTCTCGACATGATTTCTATCCTTTTAAATTTGTTAAAGTTTATTTTACTGTTCAGGACACAGTTATATTGCTTAATGTCCTATTGCACACTTACAAAGAATGCATATTTTACTTACGTTGAATTCAGTGTTCTATAAATTTAAATTAGATCAAATTGCCTGACATTGTTATCCAAATTTTTCATTAAGTTGATGATTTTCTGTTCACTTTTTCTTTCAATTACAGATAGAATGTTGAAGTTCTTCTAAGTTCAGTTCTTTATTTGTTTCTTTATTTTTAAACATTATATGCATGTGCATACTTAGGACTTTATGTTGACCCCTTTATTATTATGCAATGCTTCTTTTTACTGCTAATATTAATCTTCATTCTGACTTCTACTTTGTCTCATTCATTGCAACTATGATTAATCTTTTCTCCGATATCATTTATTTTTTTCTAAGGGTAAACCTCATATGATGCCTAATTCTATTAGCTGTTTGCTTATTTATTTCTTTTCTAAAATTTCCTATGCCACATATTGTCCCCTTCCCTTATTATCTTTGAAATAAGCCTAAAAGAGTCTGAAAAGAAGTGAAGTAGAGAGGTTGAGTAGTGGTGATTCTAGAGGTGTTGTGATTTGGGGAACCCAGTAACCTCGACTTAGTGTCATTGTTTTGAATAACCCCTCCTTATCTTAGGTTTCTGTCTTTCCTGGGTTTGGGTATTGATGAAGAAAATGTAGCTAACGGCCAACACTTTTGTGTCACAACCTTGTTGTGATGGAAACTTCTGCTCACTTCTTTCTTTGGTTCTTTTTTGCCTTCACATTTGGTAAATTCTCTGACCTAGAGGCTAGTTTTTGTACAATAAAATTGCTTGTTTTCATGGTCTCTCATAATTTCCTTCTTTGAAAGGCCCTGATGTCAAATTAATCTCTGCAGGATATTTTTTCCTTACCAACACAATGTCCTTATTTAACGCCACTCCCTTTGAAGTACCCTGGTTTTAGTTATCATTATACACAAAGGATCATAGAGTCTATCTTTTAAGACAACAAGAACACATTCTGGAAAAGATACATCTTGTTTGAAATCTGACATATGAAATGACCTTGTCTCCATATGTTCATTATTCTTAACCCAGAAGTCACAGTTTTTGGCCCATTATCTGCATAGTTTGTGTTTTGATTCAAGACATTGTCTTTCTTTCCAGATAACTGTTTGCAAGTCTAACAGCCCATAAGTTCCATAAGGGCAAGAACCACAATTTTTCTGTTCATCATTATAGCCAGAAAGATCAAAACATGCTGCTCTTTGGTACATATTTGGGACTGATAAGAATTGTTGAATGGACATATGAATAACTGAAAGACAAATGAATGAAAAATGAAAAAATCTCTGGAAATATTAATGTGGATAGTAATCTGCTTTAAAATCCCAACATTTCAGAGATGTTCTTGTATCTAGTAGGGATACAATACATTGTTATTGACATCAGTTTACCATTTATAGTTCTTTTCTAAAAATATTACCTTAAGGCACCCAAATTTAAGTTAATGCAAAAATTTAATTTTCTGTATGGAATCTGTAAGTAATTTCAATGATAGCAAATCAGCCTACTGAGCAACAATAGAATAGAATATATTCTCTCTTCTATTCAATTTTTCATGTCTATACTTACCATGTGACACATTGCATACTTTCTTGGGATGCAAATAAATATATAGCTTACTTTAATAAGCTTTGTCATACAAATTTTTCTCTACTTCCTCATTTCAAATTGTACAATTATATTTCTGGTTAATAACTTATGAATATAAAAATTGTTCATTCTTAATACAATTTGAAAACCACATAAGAAAGAAATAAGATATAGTCAGCACATAGAAATAGATATGTCTATTTCTATATTAAGGTAAAGCAGCTTTTGACTGTATTTTAACAATATAAGCTCCAATGTATTTTAAAATCCACTCTCACAAGAACTTCCCAAGAAGGAAGATGACTTTAAGTATCCTCTCTATATGACTAAATTCCTTGGATTGGATTGTGAATATGTCCCCATACAGAGGTAGCAAAATATTCTTCTCACCATGCCTGAAGATGATTTTTATATCATACTGGGGCAAAAAGGAACTTAAATGCATTATATCCTATAATAAATTATAACCTACATGGTTATCAAAAGTAAAGTAAGAGAAATTATTAAATTATTTCTCAAAGAAGTCAAATTTCTTTAACACCTTTTTACATGTGATTTAATGTGTGATTTAATGTGAACACTTCCTATAAACATGAGCCTCATGAATAATGAACTTTTCAGGGAGCACCTCAAGTAAATCAATATTCTGAGAAAGAAAAATAATGAAAATCAGTGAACAAATCTTTAATTCCAAACTATGACTGTTTGATAAAAGTGTTGCTGCACTGTGTTGGATCAAGATTATTTTCAATCAGGATAGGATTTTGTTACTGTGTTGGGATGATAAATTTAAAAGAGTGAAATTACAACCCCAGATTAAAATGATAAGTTTTAATAGAATTTCCAAATGTCAATTGATAATATTTTAAGTAACAGGTTAAGAAATGCTGAGTTGAAAATGGGGGAGGCTAGCCATTAAGGAAATCAGTACAGATTTATAAATCACTTTGCAAATTACAGATTGACTGTAAACAAGTGGAATAAAGTTAAATTGTAAAAAAAAAATTATGCTGAAATATTCGAAAGTAAAACAAACTCTAAGTAAAACTATAATTGTAAGGTCAAATAAACTGTACAGACTGTAAGAAGAGGAATTACTATGTGCAAATATGAGAGAAAACAGATCTCAAAACACAGAGTATCATATGCTGACAATGATTTAGATAGTAAACACTGAGATTTAAAACAAAAGTAAACAGTAAGAAGGTATAAGAAGTCTTTGTTCTTGAGGTCTCTTTTAATACTGCAATTATATATAAATAAGGTAAATATTGTAATGAAAGTTGAAATTAAAAAGCATCTTACTCCCTCCATTGTAAAGTATCAAGTATCCAGATTTGTATAAACACAACCTTTTTTTCCTTCTCCTCCATCCATGCTGAAGGTAGACACTTCTTAGAGATAAAGATTTACCTGGTCACTTTTGAATTCTGGGAGTGGTGGTCTGAGATGTAGACCCATCCTTCTGATGAAACAACTATAAACAGTGGATAAATTACAAACAAAACAAAAACCTCAGCTTCTTAAAACCAGAAAAGCTTACAACAAAATACAAAGAAGGTAACACGCAGCCACTTTGCTTTAGGGCATTTGCCGATTTTAAATCTTATTACTCTTACTTTTAGGGCCAAGGTGATAATTGGCCTGACCTATTTCCATCTTCTCCCCTTCCCTTCCTTTCAGTTAAAAGCACAAGCATTCGCATCTTGCAATAACAGAAAGGCTCCAGACCCTTTCTCTGCTTAGAATTGTCAGAAAGTGTCAGTGACTTATTTATTTCATTGGGGGCTCTGTTTTGAAGGTTGTACCTAGATCCACCAATTTTAATTTTAAGTCAATCCAGGCCTGGAGGGGAATGGGGATGAGTACACTACTTTTGCTCCTCACTGCTATCCAATGTCATAAAGTCCCTTACAGCCTGCACAACCAAGGGGCACTAGCCCTTAAGCAGGTCCTTGCTGTGCATTCCCATGTAGGGAGGAAGAGGTTCATGCAGGGAAGATTATCAGGCTCCTTTAGAATTTAGCTTGGCTAGGCCAAACAAATTCAACTTTGTTCTGCAAAAGCTGCCACTCCTAATTTATACTCTCATGCATAGCCTTTACAATGTGTACTGGAACAGAGCTGTGGGGTCCAAAGACATTTTTAAGATAGGCAACACTGTATAAAAGTCAACTAACTTTCTTCCCCCACATACTATGCACACTTTCTCAAGTTTGGCATACACACACTAGGGATCTTTCTAACATTTGTGTCCGAAATCATAAACCTAGCCTGTCCATCTTCCATCTTGGAGAGATTTGCTTCTCATGAAATTTGTGCTTGCTTATACCAGAGCAATTGACTTCACAATTATAAGAGGTGAAGAATAGTTCGCAAAACTACTCCTTTTTTTTTAAGAAAAGAGAAAAGAAATATATTCCACTTTGTTAGATCCACTCCCAGAGCAATGAATGAGACTTTTCAGTATTCATGATTAATGCTTAATAACAAAACAAAACAGTATCCTGTTGTAAATTATAAACCTCTAATAATACATCACAATTTTGTTGAATGTTTCTATGATATTATTTACGCTCAATAATACTAGTGTATTATGCTGTAATGATCATCCTTATTATTATTGTCGCTAAATCATTCATTGTGATAAGAACTTTGAGTGTTACTTTTATGTTTTAATAAAACTTCATGTTTAAGGATTCTGTTTTAACAGATGATATAATCTGTCCAAATTTATAAAGTGAGTAATTTGACTATTTGTGTTCTGGCTCTGAATTGCTGTTTTAGTCCATCCTGGACAGGGATTGCCCCAGCCATTGTTTCAACACTGCCCCCAAGAGGAGGAGCTGGTGGAGGTTAAAAAACACACTGCCTCCCTAGGGCTGTGGGGAACAATATGCTGAAGAGTGCCATCTACTGGTTAGGTCAAGAAAGCACAGTTTTGGGGAGCCAACAAATAGGATTTTTGGTATCTCTTCTGACCCTCTCCTCAGATCCCTTTGGAACTGGTCTGTACCCACTTTGTGGGTGCCTGGCCCTGTTTGGCCTGGAAATAACAGTTTGGAGAAGTCTTTTCCCAAGTGACCCTACTCCCAGAATTTGCCCTTCAGGCAGAAGCAGCTAAAGGCAAGGAAAGGAGGATTCAAACAAAACAAAACAAAAACAAAAAGAACAGATCAAGAGTTTCAAAAAAGGAAGAGAGGAAAGGAAGTTTGGGCCGATAGTGAAACAACTGCACCAAAAGTACAACCTTAAATATTGTACTGAACACCCAGGGCAAGAATCAGATGTAGAAGAGTTGAATAAATCTTATCAAACCTGGGTAACTCTAAAAGTCTATAATAAGTAGAACCAGGGGTCAAAGAAAAGCCTTAGCACAATCCAATCAACAACCAAAGCCTAGGCATTAGAGAGAAACTGATCAGAAAGTAAACTCAACAAGATAATCGGATGCCTAGACATCAGCAAAAACTTACAAGCCATATTAAGAAAGAGGAAGTTATGGACCAGTCAGAGGAACAAATTAAAAAGTCGAAGGAGATAGAATTTTGAACTAATAAAGGAAGTTCAAAAGAATTTCCTATATCATCTTGATTGACACAGAAAAGGCATTTGAAAAAATCCACCATCCTTTAGTGAAAAAAACTTTCTGAAAGATAAGAATAGAAGGAAAGTTTCTCAACATGAGAAAGAGTATATACGAAAAACCTACAGCTGACATCAAATTCAATTGTGGAAGGCTGAAATGTTTCCAAGATTTGGAACAAGAAAAGGATGCCTACTATCATCACTGTTATTCAGCATTATGCTAGATGTTTCAGTCAAAGCAGTTAAGCAAGAAAAAGAAGTAAAAGTCATCCAAATCAAAAAGGAAGACATAAAACTTTCACTACTTGCAAATGGCATCTTCCTATATATAGAAAATCCTAAATAATCTACAATAAAGCTACTAGAGCTTAAAACTGAGTTCAGCAAAGTGTTGAGATACAAGATCAACAAGCAAAAATAAGTATTTCTAAACACTAGTAATAAGCAATCTGTAAAGGACATTAAGAAAAAAATCCACTTACAGTAACAACTAAAATAATGAAATAACTAAGATTATATTTAACTAAGGATGTACAAAACCTGTAAATAGAAAAATACTAAATACTGTTTAAAAAATCAAAGAGGACCAAAATAAATGGAAGAACATTCTGTGTTCATGGAATAGGAGACTAAACTGTGCTAAGATGCCAATTCTAGCCAAATTTGTTTATAGAGTCTATGCAATCCCAATCAAAATTCCAATAGCCTACTTTGCAGAATAGAAATCCCAGTTATCAAATTTTATTAGAGGGGATGAGGCCCTAAATAGCTACAAACATCTTGAAACAGAGGAACAAAGTTGGAGGACTCTCATTCCTGACTTTAAAACATACTAAAACGCTAGTCATCAAAACAGCATGGTATTGGCATAAGATTTATATATATATATATATATATATATATATATATATATATATATATATATATATATATATATATATATATATATAAATGGCATTGAATTGAGAGTTCAGGGTTAGACTTTCATTCACACTTATGGCCAATTGACATTTGACAAGGATAACAAGTCCACTGAACTTGGGCAGAATAATCTCTTCAAAAAATGGTGCTGGGAGAACTGGATATACAAAAGAAAGAGGACCCCTACCTCACATATTATACAAAATTTATTGCAAAATGGATCAAAGACCTAATATAAGAGCCAGGACCACAAACTTTTAGAAGAAATTGTACAGAAGCATCTTCAGGATCTTGTGATAGGCAGTGATTTTTCAGACTTTACATTGAAAGCACAAGCAACACAAGAAAAAAAAAGATAAAAGGGACCTCCTCAAAATTTAATAATTTGGTGCTTCAAAGGAAGCTAAGTATAGAATTACCATATACTCCAGAATTCCTGCTATTAGGTGTCTATCCAGAAGAACTGAAAGCAGGGACACAAACATTTGTACACTGATGTTCATAGAAACATCATTCATAGTTCCAAAAGATGGAATGAACCCAAGTGTCTATCATCTGATGAATGACAAACAATATATGGTATATAAATATGATAGAATTATTATTCAGCTCTAAAAAAGAAAGAAGTCCATGATGACATCATGGATGAAACTTGAGGATATTATGTTTAGTGAAATAGACACAAAAGGTAAATGTATGCTGTCATTAATATGAAGTAAGGATAATAAGTAAACTCATACAGTATCTATAATATAGGTTACCAGGATATAGAATGGGGGTAGAGAATGGGAATCTGATTTTTAATTAGTGTAGAATTTCTAATTAGGTTGACTGTAAATGTTTGGAAATGGATAGCGGTGAGGAGAGCACATTATTTTGAGTGTAATTAACAGCACTGAATTATGCGTGTGAATGTGGTTAAAAGGGGTAAGTTTAGAGTCATGTATGTCATGATAAAGAAAGCTAGAAGATAAAACAGAAATCTGTATAACACAGTGAACACTGTTATGGATGATGACTGTAGTTAACAATAACAAACATAAGAATGTCCTTTCTTGAATTATAACAAATGTACATCTCTATTACAAGGTGTTAATAAGGTGGTAAATGGGACAGATACACCTAATGCAAACTATGGACTATAATTAACAGTAATATTTTAATATTCATTTATCATTTCTAACAAAGTTACCACACCAATGCTGTATCAATAATGGGGGCATATATGGGAATGTTGTATTTTCTATATATGACATATGTAAACCTACAACTTCTCCATTTAAAAAATTAATTACAATAATTTAAAAATATGCTCAGCAAAAAAACTGGACACAGTACTATATATGGTACGATTCCATTTGTATGAAATGTAAATATAAATAAATCTATAGATTGAATTAGATTAGTGATTATGAATGGCTAAGGAAGGATAGAGGGATTGAGAGGTGAAAGCTAAAGGATATGGGGTTTTTCTTTTTGGAGTAATGAAAATGTCCTAAAATTGTGGTGACAAATGCATAACTCTGTGATTATATGGAGAACAATTAATTGTACACTTTGGATGTATTATATGGTGTGTGAATATCTTTAAAACTTTTAAAATATGATGCTGGATAAAGGGAAGTGGACAAGAAATATTGGTGCTGCTGATGTAGATGGAAAATATCTTTAAAAGTTACTCAACAGTAAACTTAAATCATTAAGAAAAAAGTCATATTTTTTAGAATATTTTGTATTACAATAAATACTGAGTTTCATTTTATAATTGCATTATGTTATATTTATTAAAACCAAATAAGCCATGATAATATAAAATCTATTTCCTTTTAATCATGTGGCATTTGAAACAATTGCTTAAGTTTCTCTTCACACTTTAAATAAAAGTAATCCCTTTTTCTGTTTTTCCTGCCTCACTTGCCATTCCCAAGTAATAACTGGGTTGTAGTGTGGGGTGGAGGGAGAGACAAGGAGAGACAGGGAGAGGGAGAGACAGAGAGAGCTTCCACCAAACTTTTTTTTCTTTCATTTTTTTTTTTTACTTTTTAAAAGATACTTAGGTAACTTAAATGTTACAGAGAATATATATGATTCCTATATGTCCCACTCTCCACATCTCCCACATTTTCCCACATTAGTAACATCTTTCATTAGTGTAGAACATTCATTGCAATTGATAAACACATTTTGAAGCATTGCCACTAAGCATGGATTATAGTTTACATTGTAGTTTACACCCTCTCCCACTCAAATCTGTAGGTTATGGCAAGACATATAATGGCCTGTTATCTGTCATTGTAATGTTATTCAGGATGATTTCCAAGTCCCAAAAATGTCCCTGAAGTAAACCTGTTTTTCCCTCTCTCTACCCTCAGAACCTCTAGTGGCCACTGCTTCCACATCAATGATATTTCTTCCATTGCTAGAATCAAAATAAATCTATAGTAGAATACTGGTAACTCCAACTCTAGCCCATAGTTCATTCCCCAATCCTAAGGATTCTGGGATGGTGATGCCCACTCCACCTTTATTTTGAAAGGGACTTTGATCTCATATAGCCAATTGATGGGACTCTCTTGCTTGCAGTTGTAGGCAGTCTCAGTTATTGGGATGTTGGTTATCCATCATCTCCTCCTTGTTAGTTGCCCTGGGTGAGTCCAATGAACCACAGAGTAGGTATTACAACTCTCTTGAGATTCAGCGCCCAGTTGACAAGTGGACAGCACAAATATTTAAGTCTCTTGGACATACACCTACCAACTTTAGTACAAATTATAAGTTCAAATAGAAGGACAGAAGAGCGATATGTAGGGAAACCACAACTGAGTCCAACTCTGTCACACTGGGGAGCATAAATTCCAAATTAGGGCCCACTGGCAAGGGACCAAAATCCTGAGCTGTCCGTACTGCCTTTAGTGTCTGGATATTTCCAGACACTATTTCCTCAGGAGCCCCACTATTTGGGGGTAGTAATTACTTTGGGAGTCTATGAGATCCTGCTGATACATGCCTAAGTGTTACCTTTGGGATGACCTCCTTACTCATTTTGAAGTCTCTTAGCCATATAAATTCATTTGTCTTTACCTTTTCCCCCTTTCATTCAAGGTCTTTTTCCAGTTGCATTGCTAGTTGGTGCTTGGTAGTAATCCCTAAGTGCCAGGGAGGCTCATCTCCAGGAGTCATGTCCCACGCTGAGGGGAGTTTTTGCATTTATAGGCTGAGTTTGGCTTAGAGAGAGGAACATTTGAGCAACAAAGAGACTCCCAGTGGGTAACTCTTAGGCACCCTACATCACTAGGCTAAGTTTCAATTTCAAGAGCAAAGGCTTATAAGCATAGTCATCAATATCAAGGGCCCATCAATGGACCATCCTCCTTCACTAGTCACTGCCCCTGTACTTGGGAAATTTTTGCTGTTCCATTAGAGAATGTGGCAGATCTCCCCAGGATGGGAATTTGATATTCTTTTGGTTATTGTGTGAATTTACACCCACTGTAGCAATGCCCCATGAACATTTGAACATATTTATATGCCTTATATGTATGCCCAGGTGAACTTCACCCATATATCCCCCATCACTGATATGCCACACCAATAGTCCTCCCCTGCCACAGTAGTAACTCATTAAAAAATGAGGCCAATAAAATAGCCAAAGGCAACTAATAAGAAAATGAAATAATAATGATAGTTTTAAACATAAGAAATAAAATACAGAAAGTTTTAAAAACTGAAAATAAATAAAAAATTGATATTAAAAATGAAAATATTAAAATTTTTTTGACATTTTGCCTTTCTTCACTGTAAGATCTATTGTCCTGTGCGTACAGCGACACTTTCTTCCATTCATTCCCTCAGTGACTTACTTTTTTCATTTTGTCTTCAAAGAAGTAGGTCACACTAAAGTCATATACAGAATACAGGGGATTCCCATTTACCCCACATCCTCCTCCTTTCCCCACTTCCTGTATTAATAAACTTCTTAAATGTGGATGATACATTTGTTACAATTGATGTACAAATACTGAAACATAGCTACTAACCATGTTCAATAGTTTACATTATAGTTCACATTTTAGACCATACACTTTTATAAATTTTGATGAAATTTAACATGACCTGTATCCGTCATTGCAAAATCATGTAGAATACTTCCATAGCCTCCAAAATACCCCCTGTTCTATCTATTCTATTTCTCTCTTCACCTCCCCTTGGGGCCCATGGTGATACCAGACTTCACTCCTTGAAGGAAAAGATTGATAGTTATTTGCAACATCATGAGGGCTTAAGACACTGTACTGTCCTCTCCTATTAGGCACCGCCCTTGCTTTCCAGAGATTCTTGCTCCTCTATTTGCGAACACAGCAGGCCTCCACAGAGTAGGAATTCAACTCCTTGCTGCTCATTATGTGGGTCTCCACCCACTGATGACAAATGATCACACAGATACTCCCTAGAAGCCTGCCCCAGATGTGACCTGTCCCATATGCTCCATCGAACTCCCTAAACAAGTAACGCTTCTGTGTCATATTGCCAAAAGATTCCCAACATTGTAATTTCATCCAGGTACCCACAATATCTAGTGTTCATCTGCTCCCTCCCCCAGTCCTCCCCCCCAGGTTCCGTGGACTGTTCAACCCACCCACCCCTGTCAACCCTGCACTGTCCAACCTAATATTATCACTATGCCCCTGTCCTATCACTTCACTGCACAACTACACACTTCCACCTTATCATAGATTTTACCTGTATGGGTGTTGGCTCACAATCTTCTTCTCCCTGTCTATTTCCTGTAAACCTATCATCCAGACTCGAGCTCTGAGTCTGCTCAAATTGCTTAATTCATATCGGTGAGGTCATGTAATATTCGTCCTTCAATAACTGGCTTACTTCACTCAACTAAAGGTCCTCAAGATTCATCCATGTTATCCCATGTTTTAGTACTGTATTCCTTCTTACAGCTGAGTAATATTCCACTGTATGTATATACCACATTTTGTTTACCCATTCATCTGTTGATGGGCATTTGGGTTGATTCCATCTTTTGGCAATAGTGAATAATGCCGCTATGAACATTGGTGTGGATGTCAGTTTGTTTCCTTGTTTTCAGTTCTTCTGGGTATATATCCATCAGTGGAATTGCTGGATCATATTCAGATCTCCAGTTAGATTTTTGAGAAACAGCCAAACTGCCCTCCACAATGGCTGCACCACTCTATATTCCCACTAGGAGTGGATGACTGTTCCTGTACTTCCACACCCTCTCCAACACTTGCAGTCCTCTGTTTTTTGAATAGCCACCAGATATTTAAAAATATCTAACTAACTACTGTTTCAGGAAGTAACCACAATGTAAGAGACTAGTTCAAATTACATTGAATATTAAAATGTCAGGCAGTCCCCAAAATATCTGAACCTATCTTTTCCTCAGATATATATGATTCATTGGACTCCATGAAATGAGCAACAGTACCATCCTGGACATAAAACAAGCTCTGTGCCCTTGTTCAGACATAAAACAAGCTCTGTGCCCTTGTTCAGAATATCAGAATATGGTTCTGTGAGAGCTCATAGTCATATTCTCCAAGAGACTTTGGCTTATTCTACATCACCTCAAATATATAACTCAAACATACAATTACTAAGTAGCACTGCAGTCTTTGTTACTTCAATATTTAACTGAAATATCTAATTTTTCAAATCATGAGTGTTATCTACCAATTTTATTTTTTCTCGTCCTAAAAATCCCTGAAGTGAAGATATTTAATACATTATTCTCCTGTAGATCTACACTATGGTTTTTCTTAGTAGATGGATTTCATTTTTTTTTATTACACATGATTTTTGGAACCATTTTGTTATAAAGAAGCTCTTCTATCTTGTCAGAAAAAAATAATTGCAATTTATTATATGTCATTATAATACAATCTCATAAAACATAGTGAGCATATTTGTATTAACTTTTCACTATCTCACCTTAAAATTACACACATGTACAAATGCACACAAGTACATGGGCAGAAAATAAAAACAAACCATGGTCATTTATAAACAGTTTTTTACACAGTGACACAGATAAAAATTTCCCCGTAATTCCTTATAAAAATCAAATAGAAATATTTTCCTTTTGATACCATAAAAATTTTTGATCCTCTTCCGTCAGAAACAGTTTCAAATAATTAATAATTAATTAGCATAATTATAGCATCTTTGCTCCTGTGTTTGAAAACAAACACAGAACTTAATAAGTAGTTTGAATGCAATAATTTTTTTAATAAATGGGCAAAATGTATAAATATGTATACATACACACAAGCATAATGGATAAGAAGTTAAATTCCCATGTTTGGAATTTTAAAATATATCAAATAACAAAAAAAATGTATTTCTGGATTTGGGGGGATAGTCAACTTTCTATAATATATAGAAATTATTGCCAACTTAAAATTTAGTGATATACTAGCCTTTAATCAAGTTGGCCACACTAACAATTGTAGCATAGCATGCTAAGTTTTGAATCTATTGAGTTTGAGAAAATTTGTTTTAGGGAGATTTGTAGAGAAAAACTTGAACACCAAAGAACTGAATGACAATGAATGTGTTTTATGTCTAAAATGAAGACGCAACAAATATCTGATGCATATTTTTAAAATTTTAAAACATTTAAAAAATAATATACCAATTAATTGAAATATCAAATTTTGGGATAGATGTAAGATGCTAAAAATGATATAATTAAAAATAGAAATTTAAAATATAATAATAATCATTAAAGAAACTGAACAGTGACCAAATATCTACAGCCCTGAAGCTACCAGGCCCAGATCATGAATTCAAATAAGTTTTTTTTTTTTTTAATTTTTTAATTTTTTATTGACTTTGTAATAATATTACATTAAAAATATATATGTGAGGTCCCATTCAACCCCATCCCCCCCCCCCCCCAACAACACTCGTTCCCATCATCATGACACATCCATTGGATTTTGTAAGTACATCTTTGGGCACCTCTGCACCTCATATACATTGGTTCACATCATAGCCCATACTCTCCTCCATTCCATCCAGTGGGCCCTGTGAGGATTTACAATGTCCGGTGATTGCCTCTGAAGTACCATCCAGGGCAGCTCCATGTCCCAAAGACGCCTCCACCTCTCATCTCTTCCTGCCTTTCCCCATACCCTTCGTCCACTATGTCCACTTTTCCCATTCCAATGCCACCTCTTCTATGTGGACATTGGATTGGTTGTGTCCATTGCACCTCTATGTCAAGAGGAGGGTCAGATTCCACCTGGATGCTGGATGCAATCCTCCCATTTTCAGTTGTAATCACTCTAGGCTCCATGGTGTGGTGGTTGTCCTTCTTCAACTCCATCTTAGCTGAGTGTGGTAAGTCCAATAAATCAGATTGTAGGTGCGGGAGTCTGTTGAGGCTCAGGATCTGGCTATCACATTGTCAGTCCAGAGATTCAAATCCCCTAAATATATCTTAAACCCCAACATTAACTGCACCTCCAGCACATTGGCATGAAAGTCTTATGAAGGGAGATCCCATCTGAGTCCAGATTCATCACACATAAACACCATTTCCAAAGAGGGGCCATCTGCCCTGGTAGTTAACCCCATCGGCCATGACCATAACTCCCATGGGTCTCTTTAGCCCTCAAAGGAACCAATATCTGGGGGTTGTATCTGCTTTATCTGTCTCTCTGACTCTGCTCAGTTGTGCATGAGGGCAAACCTTCTGCCAGCCTCCAGACTCTTTTTTAGAAACTCGTAGCCATATAAACTCATTTCTCCTTTCCATTTCCCCCTTACTTTAGGTCAAACAGCATTTTAAAGTCATGTTATTTTATGTAGACATGGATATTCTGCTGATCCGCATTGAACCTTCCATATAAGGTCATTTTCCAGTTGCATCATCAGTTGGTAGTTGATAGTGGTCCCTCGTTGCCAGGGAGGCTCATCCCCGGGTGTCATGTCCCACGCTGGGGGGAAGGCATTGCATTTACATGCTGAGTTTGGCTTCGAGACTGGCCACATTTGAGTAACATGAAGGCTGACAGGAGGAAATTCCCAGGCACAAAGTTGTTCTAGGCCTTGTTCTTATTTTGGGTTTATCAGCTCACAAGCATAGTCATTAGCATCAGGGGCTCACTGTTGAACCCTCACTCCCTCCCGGTCCCCGCCACTGTACCTGGGAGACTGTCGCTGCTCCCCTAGGGACCACGACAGAGCACCACTGGCCAGGAACCCAGTACCCCCCCTACTGTGGTTTTTAATTGTTGCCACTATGAGTATATCCAAACATTACCATGCACCCTGGACATATGTTCTGTACAGCTCCCTGTCAGCCATATATCACCTTTCATTGGTACCCCATACCAGTATCCCTCCATTGCCATTGTTGAAACACTCTGTGATCCAGAACTCCCCGAAATTTGAAGCCCAATATAATTTCATGGTCCCTTACTAGGGAATGGCATATAGCGATGAGCTTAAAGGATAGATAAAGAACTTGGATAAAGTTAGATAAAGAACTTAGATAAAGAATGTTGACTTGAAAAAATTCCACATCCTATCTTTTTCTTTTTTTTTTTTTTTTCCCCCCCTAATTATTCAGCTTTTCTTCACAGGAGTCCTAGACCACAGCAATGTCAAATAAGTTTTAATATAACTAAGTAAAGAGCATAAAATGAGATCTAAATGCATTTTAAGAAAATCATATTTACTGAATGAAGAAAAAAAAAACATAATAAAGGTACCAATGTTTTATGAGGGGGAAATTGATAGACTGACCATTAACAGGACACAGGTTTAGTATGTTGTCATGACTGCTGCTGTCCCTCTTTCAAATCCTCATTATGATGACATTTATTTTAATTTTAATTCTGAGTAACAGTAATAATTAGCCCTTTTATGTGTTTAATAATACAAATGTTCATGTATGTATATTTTGTTATATTTTGTTCACACATATTTCATTGTATATGTATATTTCTTATATGTTTACATTCAAAGTGGTATATGTGTAAAATGCACATAAGTATGCATATATGCAAACTTGTATACTCCTTTTTGTTTTAAAACCAAACCAATGTCTCATTCTTTTGCAGTATCCCCTGGATTTGGTTTTACTTTTATCTGAACAGTTCCTCTAATATTATTTTATAATTCCTCAGGTCTTCCTGTGGAAACCTGAGGTTTCATATGCCTCAGAATATTTTTACTATACCCTTTCATTTCAATACAAATTTTGCTAGATATAAAACTCTGAGATAAAAGTTTTTGGTCCATGTTTTCACATTCATGTTTTCTTGCAATTTGAATATTAGTCTGACCATGTTCTCTTGGCCCAGAATTCAATATTCTGGGTTATTATTGCCATTATTTCTCCAAACACTTACTCTGACCCATTGTAGTTTTCATCTTTTCTCTGTAATGTTTATTACCTGAATTGTTACTTCTGCTTTTGTCTCCCAAATCTTTTAAATTTTCTTTTATATTTACCATGCTTTATGCTTCACTTCTCCATTCTGGATCTTCCAGCTCACTACCTTGTTCTATAAGGTCTCTGCATTACTATTTAATCATTCCATTTCATTCTTTAGTGAAGTATTAGATTGTGTCTAATATTTTACTTAATTGAATTGATTCTTTTTTGTTTTATTACATGCTCATGTGCATCTTTCACTGTACTTGCAAAGCTTTATTTTGACTCACTTGTCTTCTATTCAAACACCTTTGCCTCTTATGAGATTTCCTTTGCTTTTAAGATAATTTTATTCACCAGAATTATCCTTATTTCCTCTAGTAAGACCATATTTCTCTGAAGGCATTTTCTAGTTTTGTCAGCAAAATATTTTGAGGCAAGAAAAAGGGATGAGGTCTTGTTTGTCAACTCATTGGAAACTTAAATCGTAGTATTATCAGTAAACATTGCTTAAAACTTAATTTTAGCATATAACATTGGACACCTACTCAACATTAATTTGAAATCTTCCTTTCCTCCTATCTAAAAGAATTCCGTTTTCTTTGGATAGTTATGTTCATCAATAAATCATGTACTTATAAATCTATCTGATGGCTGTTATTGATTTAAGAATGCTGTGGCTCTATTCAGCCCAATTACATATGGCAGGGAACTTCCTGAGAGTTTCTGAAAAAGATTTTTTTTTTTTACTAATCACAAAAGGAAAACAAAGTGATAATCTACTTTTCCTTTAATTGCTGTCATGTATGGATTTAACACTTGGAACTTTTATAGACTTTCTGCTAGCCACCTGAAAATGAAGACCACACATAAAGAAGTCAACAGAACTTCAGAAAAGTAGATATTGGCCCTGAGGTTTTGTATCTAGAGCCACCCTAATTCTATTATTTATTAGAGAAAATGTTGTTTAAGTCATTTTGGAGTTTGGGTTTTTTGTTACTTAACAATAAGGGAAATCCTAACTAATAAATTTTAATAAATTTTTTAAATTTAAATTGACTATTACATATATTTTATCAAATTCCTTAATGTATGAGTGTTTATTTTAATGATACAAATTCTTTAGTTCCAATTAAACATAAGGATAAAATTGTTAAAATCAGATATTTCCCAGTCAAGTAAAGAAAATATTAACATAGGGGAAAAAGAACACTACAAAAAATTCATCAGGTTGACATGCATTACAAATATGAATTGGTCACTCCTTTTATCTACACCCAAATACATAGATATACTATTCCATCAATTATATCTGTTCATAATCACATAACTCGAGGAAAGTCACCAACCAAATTCTCTTCAACCCTGGGTGTTTTAGATTCCTAGACTGCTTAAAGCAGATTAGATTGGTTGGCTTAAACTGAATGGCAAAGAATATGTTTCATGTTTGACTTTAAAAAAATAGGAATTTTTAGCTTATAGTTTGAGGTCATGAAAATGTCCACCTACCTCCCACATGGGAGGTCCTGGGTTTGGTACCCATTGCCACCTAGGATAAGTACTAGCACACAACAAACAGACACAGCAAGCACAAACGAGAAAGGAGAAATAAATAAAATAAATCTTTAAAAAAAAAAGTGTCCAAACAAAGGCATCGTCAAAACAATGCTTTCTTCCCAAAGGCTGGCTGCTGGTGATCCTTGGTTCCCCTGCCATATGCCAAGGAATATGGTAGCATCTGCTGGTCTCTCCCTTATAGATTCTCTGCTCTCAGCTTCCTGCTTGCATGGCTTTCTCTCTCTCTTTGTAGTCATCCCATTTATAAAGGAATCCAGTCAAAGGATTAAGAGTCACCCTGAGCCAGGCCTTAAATGAAGTAACCTCCTACCTAAAATAAGTTTAATCCACAGGAATGGATTAGCTTTAAGAACATGATTTTCTGGGAAGAGAGGGGGTACATACAGTTCCAAACCACCATACTAGGGAAAAACAAAGTACGTAGAACAAAAAATACAAACTTTCCCTATATTTTTAACTAGATTTTTCCAATCGATACTAAACTACTTAATAAATGTGCTAATTTGGAAAGCTGTGTGTGTATAGAGGGGGCATATTTTACTTCAGGTTGATTTTCTTTTAATGAGGTCTATTTATATCTAATGTATACATATTTGTTCTCTGAATGCTGAGTTTATGGTAAAATTCATATGGATGTAATTTTCAGATTAAAATTAAATTGCCATAATTAAACAAATTGCTTTCCTTGAAGGAGGTGATCCAACATGAGGTGAGTCTTATTTTTCTTATCCCTTAATATGTGATTCAGACATATGTTAAATGACAGGCACACATGAGTGGACAAGTGGTCTTTCAAAAGCTTTCAATAACTTGAAACCAGTATGGGAAAAAGTCTCCTACAGTTTTTCCATTAAATGTTGACTAAGTGAACCAAAATGTAACTAGCAAAGACAGTCAACATTAAAAGTGATTTCTTTGTCAAAAAGGCCATTTTAGCTACCTCTGCCTGGAGGAACCTG
Organism: Dasypus novemcinctus; assembly: GCF_030445035.2. Taxonomy (NCBI): domain Eukaryota; kingdom Metazoa; phylum Chordata; class Mammalia; order Cingulata; family Dasypodidae; genus Dasypus; species Dasypus novemcinctus. The sequence continues at coordinate 73,933,642 of NC_080678.1, read as the reverse complement.
TACCAAATCTTGGTGTGTGTTGTATTTCCATCTTTCTCTCCTGTTTCTCAGCAAGTTCTGTTCTTTCCTCCATTTCCCAAATAAATTCTTTTTACTGGCTTATCTATCTATCTATCTATCTATCTATCTATCTATCTATCTATCTATCTATAAAGGTCATTTAGTAGTGCTGCTCAAATTGTCTGTCCCACGAACTTTTTTTTTCTTTTAAGTTAGTTAGCTTTCAACAGATAATATATAGATTAATATTTTTGAGAAAATGAATTACTAAAAATTGCTAATGTTCTTGGATTACTTCATGATGGTGAATTGTTGTGAAAGTTTGTAAACTTTAACTCTCAATTTTTGTATTTATCTTACTATTGACCTAGAACAAACAATTCGGAGCTGGGCACCAGTCTGTGGACTCCATTTTGAGCAGCACTGCCATAGAGCATACTTTAAAAAAAAAAACTTGATAGGAGGGAGCATCTTAACTTGGGACAAGCAATAATGTATGTCTAAAAGTCCCGATATATTTTTATATTAATTAAGTGGCAACAACATTAGATTAAAACTTGATCCTGATAATCAAATGTTGCCACCAGATAATAAAACTTTAGGTATTAAATCAAATTAAATATGCTCCTGTTATTATTACTGGTCACAAAAATGGGTTAAGACAAATACTCATAAATGATGAAAATGGGAATAGCTCAAGTTTAATGATTATAAGCATGTGTAACCAATTTATATTTTCTGGATCTGTCACTATTTAAACTTGTGAGTGTAACTTATCCTATCTGACTTTTTCTTACCTGTGTATCTATATAACATAATATTTATGAGTATTAAGTAAAATAACTTAAAAACATCTTACAAAAGTGCTTGATATTTATTAGGTATTATATAGTTATAGCTGTAAACTTTTATTATTTATTAGCAAGGAATATTTCCCAAATACCAGATTCTGCCTGCTCCATTTCTTGACTCCCCTTTATATCACTTTTCAAAGCATTCATCTCTATCATTAGTCTCATTCCCTTCATTTCTCTCCCTCTCTTTCTCTCTCTTCTTAAACCCTTAAACTTACCAATTTTCTCTTCTACCCACTCCAGTCAGTTTTTAGTTTCTGTCTTTCCACTGTTCTAGCTCTTGATAAGGTCACCTAGAAACCTCTATTTTCTAAAGCCAATAGTCAACAATCTGTTCCCATTTACTTTACATTTCAACAGCATTTCATACGTATGGCCATTCCCTTTTTTTCTGAAATATTTTCTTCACCAGATTCCAAGGTACCAGGCTTTCTTTATTTGTAGTTTTGTTTTTAATTTCTTCATTAGATGACTGTTAAAACTTTCTGACTGTGTTTCCAGCTCCTTTTCCAGTTTTCCAGAGCCCACTTCTCGCTCCTAGTTTTATCTGGCTAAACACTTTCACTAAGTGATTCTATTTAATCTCCTGGCTTTAACTACTACTTTGGAGACTTCAAGTTTTATATTTAGAACGCTGACTGCTCCTGTGAGACCCAGGTTTGTATATCCAGCATTATACTCAACTGTTTTCCTTGAATGTATAAAAGGCATTTGAAACTTAATTAGGTTTAAAACAGAATGTTTGATTCCAGCCTCTCTTGGCTGTCCCAAAATGGAAGGAAAAACAGAGTTCCTATCTTAGTAAATGTAGTCACTACTTATCTACTGAATTGCTCAGAATAAAATTCTAAAAGTAATCTTTGATGTCTCACTTTCTCTTAGTCTTTCTTGTGTCTTGTCCAGAGCCATGTCTCTAACACCTAAATTAGATGATGGTTCAAAAGAGACCTTGAAAAGTATTTGGTTAATGAATAAATGAGCACATGAATGAGGGGCATACTGACTACCTGAATCACATTCTTTTGATAATTACACACGCTATCGTCCATTGTTTTAGCTCAGTGAACTGCCATATTGAGTATGTAGACTGCAGTATAACCGTAAAGCTTCAAAGCACAAAGGATTTCCTTTGCCTCTGTGAGGAGGAAGCAAAACCAATTAATAATGATTATGTACATGATCAACTTGATTCCTGACTCGGCAATGTATTATACAGAATTTATTAAAGTTTCATAGATATCAGAATGATTTTTTTTTAAAGAATGGAAATTCTTAATAAGGATAATGGGTTGAATTGTGTCCCCCAAAAGATACTTTCAAGTCCTAAACTCTGGTCCTGTGAATGTGGCCTTATTTGGAAAAAAGGTGTTTGAAGACCTTGTTAAGTAAAGTTGAGGCCAAACAAGATTAAGAAGGGCCCAAATACAGCATGACAGGTGTCTGTATAAGAAGAGAAAATTTGAACACAGAGACAAACACTAAAAGGGTGAACATCATGTTGATAATGTAGAGAAAGGGTTGAGTTTAATTTTCACATAAAGTGAAGCCAGAGCAGGCTGGCTCTGCAGTTGGAGAAGGAAGGGAAAGGGGCTCTAGCAGCTTTGGTGCCAACAAAGCAAGGGCAGGGCCAAAGCGAGGGAGCCAATGGTGAGAAGTGAGGGTGGGACCAATAGTGAAAGCTGCGTGGAATTTGAAAAGCAGTGCCAGGAGTGAAAGTGGCAGAATGTAGGGAACCAGAAGCAGCAACTCAGAGTGAAACTGGGTTAGTTAGACCTCTCAGATAGGCTGTAACCCCCCGAAGTACCCAATCAATGGGGAACAGGGTAGGGACCTGCATGTTAAGATTAAGTTACAAATATTGTTTCTTACTGTTTGGCTCATTGCCCATTTTATCCAGGTCATGCCAATATTCTTGCAAGATCGTTAATAAAATTATTTTCTCCTCCACAACTGGATGAGCTTTTGTTCTTTTACAGGGGTAGCTTTTTCCTACTAATGCCTAGGATTGCCAGTAAATCACCAGAAGATCTCAAGAGGAAATGAAGGACTCTCCCTGATGACATCTTGATTTTGAACTTCTAGCCTCGAGAGCTGTGAGAAATAAATTTCTGTTGTTTTAAGCCACCGATGTTCTGGTTCTTTGTTAAGGGAGCCCTAGGAAACAAAGATAATATGTATCTTCATCATTTTGCACTCTTCAAACTTTTAACAATTCGGGTATTGAAGACAGTATTGTTACATATTTATATTACTATTCTGATACAACTTCAATTACAGAAAAAAAATGTATAGCAACCGTCAAAACACTGGATTCCTTGAAAAATAATTGAAATTAATATGTAACACACCTAACCTAGCCAGATGACAGAAACATTTTTTATTTGCCATATCAAGATAAAGTGAAGTTAATAATAAATACTGACTTAAAGACATATGACTAGATACTAGGTTCTCTAATAGCTTGTGAATTTTAGATGAAAATTTCATTTACTATAATTAGATACAGTAAAATTATGTCATTTTAAAATAACACTTTCTGAAAACAAGATCAGTGCTTTTTCCATATTCTAATCCATATAAAACATAGGATTTCTTCAGAATCATTCTTTCATTGTCTTTCTTTCCCATTTTAAATTCATATTGTTTGTGAAATTTCTATTGCTTGTGAGTGGGCAAAATAGCTGAAGATTATAGAATCTTTAAGTTTCATCCTTTAACAAGAGGAAGTGGAAACGTGTCTGAAACAAAGTTAGTATCTAGTATCTTTCCTAACTGCTTGCATTACTGCCTCTACCACCCTGATTTGCAAAACCCACCTAAAAAAGAAGTTAACTAGATTCAAGACACAGCTAGCCACAGGGAGAGAAACAAGCATATAGAGATGCATTATTGGAAGACAAAATCCCCTGGGTTGTTATAAACGGTTATAAATTTGTATCTCCACTACTCAAACATCTACCAGTTCCATTAACAGTGTAAACCCAAAAAACAGTTCTGACTTTGGTCAATATCAAAGCTCCTTCTACTTGGTAGTAGATTGAGAATGAGTATATTTAAAATGTACATTTCACTGTCTCTATTTTAACCTTTAAGACTGTAATTTTCATTTACACTACTCTTAACAATTATATCAATCATACGTGCACACAAGAGACATACTGGCTAAGACAGTAGACAGATTTTAAGAAAATTTAATAGACTAGATGAATTAATATTTCACTTGAAAAAGTAGTTAAAATTGGTTAAATGAAGCTACTTCTAGGATTCGATTTGTCTGATTTAGTCAAAGGAATGATGAATCCATTGAGGATAACAAAAAACAGCCCAACCATTGATTTTTGTATAAATAAAACTACGCTAAACTGCTTGAATTTGTATTTGTCTATAAGATTTTGGCACCCTATAGATATAAAAATAGTGTATCTCTACAATATTTTCAATTCTAAGATATTACATATGATTAGCATTTGCTCAATTAATAATTCTTAGCAAGCTCTATGAGAAAGAAAAGCTATAAAAATCAAAGAACTATCTATCCATTCCCTGGAAACACAGTTTGAATTCACTTATGGTTTACAGATATTTTTAAAAGTGATATGTCAATCAATCATTTCTATAATTTCTCCAGAGGTAAATATTTTATGTGTTGATACAATTTTCCACTGAGACCATGCTGCAAACAGGCTCATCCAATAGCAGGTATAACATTATTTACAATTAACTTAATCTATATGCTTGTATTTAAAACCATGAGAAATAAAGAAAAAGAGCTATAAGAAGATCCCTGGCAAGATCAATAACATGAAAAATCTGAAAGTTGAAAAAGGGAGGGAATATGTAGGTACAAGCAATATGATACCAAGAAATCAAAAAGTGAAAGTTATTGATCATAAAGAGAAAAGTGCAAAGGCCATCTCTAGTCAAATTCCCTTGCAGTATTAAGGCACGAATGTGGGGCTCACTCTCAGTTCCATGATGTACTTATGATCTGACAGATATTTATGCTTTCAAACACCAAATATGTGCTGACAACTCAAAAATTTTATTCCCATCCCAGACTTTCCTTTTCTCACTGAGTTCCAGAAATGTGTATTTACTATTTTTATCTAGATGTCTCCATTGGCAACTGAGATACAATATGATGAAAACCTGAACCACTAAGCCTGCTGTTTCTGCTGTATTCCTTATCTCAGAGAATGGTAGCACCATCCATTCATTCTCACTTCTTCTTTACTCCTCTTCCTCTCTCTTTGCTTTTAATAAGTAGCTAAGTCAACACTATTTTCTCTGTCCACATATAATTCACCCATTTCAAGAGTACCAAAAATAGAAAACAGTCAATTTGCCAAGTTGTGAAACTGCTACCACAAGTTACCAAAAATTCTATCACCCCAATATAATCCTAAAATTTCTCATGTCCATTACCATTTCCTCTCTTTCCCCTTGCCCCAACCCTACCTCCTGCTCCAGGCAACCATTTATCTACTTTCTGTCTCAATAGATTTGGCTTTTCTAGACATTTCATATAAATAACATAACACAATATTGTGGTCTCTTGTTTCCTGCATCTTTGCTTAGCATAATGTTTTTGAGGTCCATCCATGTTGTAGTATGCATTAATAATTTGTTTCTTTTTATTACTGAATCATAATATTGCTTGGATATACAGCATTTTGCATATCCATTCACTATTTGATGGGCATTTAGGTTGTTTCAAAATTTTGGCTTCTTTAGACTTAACTTTTGAGGGGGTCATAGAGAAAAAGTGGGAGTAAAGGGCAATGGGTAATAATGGAATATACTCCCCCCATATAGTGGCAAACATTAGGTCTTATTTAAAGTCTTATTTAAGGATAATATAAAAGATTAAAATCACAAGACTACAAAAAAAATTTCCTTAAGGCTCTGTTAGCTAGTATTTAAATTAATTTTGCTTAGACAGAAGGGAAAACAAAAAACAATACAAAAAAGAGAACACACATACTTTGCTGCAAGAATAACTAGGAAAAGTTTTTAAAAAAATGGGTGAAACCTGCCATACCAGAAATCCATCTATGTTATTTAATATGCATGCTTTTAGACACTAGTAGACAAACATATTAATGAATTTTTATAGCTCTCTGAGAAAGGTTAGAGTTTTTCTGAGAACATGACATGATTGAAGTGGCATCACTTTAGAAAACTATATATAACATTATTCAATAAATGGTTTGGGGACAATTACGAATATGGCATACAACAAAACAAATTTCAGATAGTTTATGGGATTAAATACAAAATATTTAAAAGTGATAAAACCTACAGCTAATAGTAAATATTGTAATTTATGGCCTTTGGGTAAGGAGGAATTTCTTACACAAGATGGTAAAATCATTAAATATAAGGAGGAAAAAATCAATTATCTTAACTGCATCAAAATTAAAAGCTTGGCAAGACAATGCAGCAGAAAGAGGCTAATATAGTTACTATTTGTATGAATATACTTGCAAATCATATATTATATACTCAACATACAGAATATATACATCTACTCAAGAAAAAGACAAGCCAAAAGATGGCAAAGGATGTAAGTAAGCATGTTGCCAACAGTTTAATCAGTAAATATAGTAAAAGATGTTCAAATTTATTAATGATCAGAAATAAATGAATTTTAAAAATAAGATACCATTTCTCAGCTACCATATGGGGGAAAAAAATTAAACCCAACAAATGTCAGTATATATGGGTGTGTCAGTATGTATGAGTTGCTACATGATGTGGTTGTGGGAACACAGCACAGATATATGCTAATTCAAGCCTATTGAGCACAGAAACTAAGAACGATTTGGCCCTTCCTCTGTATAAAAGGAACTCAAAAATCTTGTTTGGGACTTGGATTTTGGAATGAGAAGCTCCGAGTCCGGCCGGTTGTAAATAAATCATTTTTCCTTCCCAAAAATTATTCCTGAATCCTGGCCTTTCTAAACGCAAATAATTGAACCTCTCAACTTCTACAACAATACAACCCCGGGGGAAGGGACTCTGCTACTGAACAAAACGTGCAGCTTTCCCCCTCTGACAAGCGCTGGGCTGCTCCGTCCTGGTTTTGGGTTCAAAGTAAGGTCACGGAATGTCTCTCAGGCTGTGAAAATGAAAGATATTGAAAACATCTGCACATACACAAAAACCGCGGGGTAAAGGTGACAGCTGGAAGCTGGCGGCTGAGGTGAATTCCCCAATAGTGAAAAGGGAGGGAAATTGTTACTCAAATGCTGCTGACTGAAACTAAACTGATCCAGCTGAGGCAGTGTAATTCACAGTGTGCATCGTGTAAACCCTTAGAATTGTGCTTCCGAGTTTTGAAGCTGGACGAAACTTGAAAAAGTTCACAGAAATGTGAACTAAGATACTCCCTGCACTGTTTTTAATTGACACAAAAAGGGAAATAATCTAATTATCCTGCAGTAGAAGAAGTGATGAATGAAAAAGGTTATTAGAGAATAAATTATAGCAGTTAAAATTAGTGAACTGAATCTATACTTACCAAAGTGGGTAAAACAAAAAATACATAATGCAGCATAAAATGTAAGATAGAATGGGTATACAATATAATATTATTTATGTAAACTGGGACAAAAATCAAATGTTTTTATGAATCGATCATGCCATCTATCTAACCATCTATATCGATGTATTAGTTTAGGAAACAGATTGCTTTTTGAATGGTATAAAGGTAGGACCCATATCTAGTTCATTATAGAATTTGTCACAGGTGGCATTGGGTATATATTACTGGACTGAAAGTGGAGTTTACAGTGCATATTTCTTTTAAAATTGTAAGCAAAAGTAACATGTTAACTGTTGTTAACTCTAATTACCAGCAAATGTACAACACTTATTTTACTCTTGTTAGTCATCTCAAAATTACTCTAAAATAGATATAGTCAGCAGGGAAAATATTAGTCAATGGGCATTATATTTAATTTTTAACACAACTGAAAAACTTTGTTTCTCTGGTCTTTAAAGTGTAATAGTTTTACATTCATACATTTTCCTTTCCTATTTATATGATCCAATATTTAGGGGTTATTAAAATTAATAAGAAAAATTATACAATTATTCTTCTGACTTCAATAAGACAACTTAGAGAAGAATAAACTATGATTCCTATTTCTACTTTTAAAACTCCCATTTACTGAATTCTGTTTATTATGCAACATTTAGCCTCATCCCTCCAATAACATCAAAGTCATACTTTCTTTAGGAGTTCAAGTATTTCAATTATTACTGAATAACAAAGTACCCCCACATTTGGTGGCTTAAAATAACCATCATTTTATGTATTGGGTTTAGTTTGCTCTTCTTTCTTATAAATCTTACAGTTATGAGTTTAGGCCTTTGATTTTATTTGTGTGTGTGTGAACTTATACAACAAACATGCATGCCATCATAAAGGGCCCCCATACATTACCCCACCACCAAGACCTTGCATTGTGAAACATTTGTGACAATTTATGAAAGAGCATGGTCAAAAGATCATTACTAACTATGGTCCATATCTTACATTTGGTGTATTTTTCCTCTGACCCACCCTCTTAACACCTGAATTAGCATTATATCTTTGTTATAGTTCATGAGAGAATGTTCTTATAACTCTGGGATTTAGTCCCTGTGCTGATCGTTTTCCTTAAATTTGCATCTAGTTAGTAACATCCCCTATGAGATATAATCGCCTTCCCACCCCCTAAGGTGTGTCAACTCTATGACTTAAGATAGGTAACCCTTGGTCCCAGTCCACTTCAACTTGTTTCTTGCACTACTTTTAGCTCTGTGCCAGCTGCTTTTGCCTGCAGGGCGAGTTCTGGGAGGGTGAGGCAGAAGTGTATTTCCTAGTTCAGTCTTTCAGGCTGCCATCCAATAGACTGGCAAGACAGACAGGCAGCCCAGTGAATGTATAGGATTTACTTTGCTCCCTCCAGATGAGGGCTAGGGACCCACATACAGTGGGCATACAGGATGGCTCCACGCCACACCTAGGAGTGGGCAGGGGAAGGGCCTGCAAGGATGCCACAAACTTCTTTAAAGTCGCATTGTCTTGATTTGGCCTTCAGCCAGTTACTGCAACCCTTTAACTGTTTTCCAGAGTACTGTGAAATATAATTGTGCCAGTTTTCACTGCTTGTCCTCTGGTGAACTGGCACCATGGAATGTCTTACATTGCCATCTTGACTAATTGTTTTATAAGTCTCTTAAAACCCAAGAAACTAAAGTTTCTACATTAAACTGCCCATAGAGTTGTGTACCCATTTTTGTTGCTGGAGAAATCATAAAGTAAGGTGGTATAAGATAAGGCTTCAAGGAAGTAAATGTTTAGACATCCTGTATGTTTCAGGCTAAAATCAAACCCAAAAGCTGTAAAGTAATTGGAATTCAAATGACTTGCCCCCTTTCACCCCACTTCACATTTAAACGAGTTATTGACCTGCTGTCACTTCCTGCTTTCTCGGCCCTGACAGATTCTCTGAATTGGTCACAGATTTTTATAAGTCATCCATTTTTATGTTCTGTTTATCAAGTGGAAGGACAATGACAAGAAAGTTAAATAAGTCACTGTGAAATAGTTTAGAGACATGATAAAAAGTCTATTTAAGTGAGAGGTAAAATAACATCTTTTTATTTTTCAAATATTTGAAGACTTATAAGATTTTCTACATGTTCATATCTAATGGGTAGCGTACAGAAAAATTTCAGGCACTTTAATTTCAAGATTAGCTAGACAAATCTTTGTCATGATGTAATAAACATTGGGAAACTATTGGAGAAATATGCGATTTTAAAAATGATTCTAGATTAGGTCCCAGAACTATTCAAAAGCCAAAAAAAGTAATTGACTATTAGTTATTTAGTTTGTGTTTACTCCTGTAGCTATGATTGATTTGATGTATTATTTTTTATTTGCTTTATTTTTAATAAACATAGTTTAATCACCAGATGTAGTATTACAAGACACAGTGAACATGAAAGTGAACATAAAAGAAGCATAAAACACTGTCTCGGCTCTCAATTCTCAACATGCTAGTTGGCTTTTATTGATAAATTGGAACCATCTTTTAAAAGTTTTTAAGTTAAGCAATTGGTTTGAGATAGTTCTTTGATCATTAATAATTAGATTTAGCACTTTGAGAATGTAAATTCACATTGATATTCTTGATAAATTATTTTAAAATTTAGTTTGCACATTTGTCATCATTTTTCTTTTTATAAAAACTTTTTTTTCTTTTTGTCAAGCTAAATTGATTGATGCAAAGTGAAATTTTCCCTGATCATTTAATCTGTGCTGTGTGCCAAATGATAAAAAACACCTGATGACTATATCGATGCATTTAAATATTTACTCAATACTTAGCATTACTCTTTGTATTGATGCAAATACAATTTGAATCTTGGACAGCCCTGCCTTTCAGAAACTAAAAAATTTTATATTGGGAAGGTGGCCATAAACAAGTAACAAGATGGGCTTCTTAGGCCCTTATTGGAACTTGGCCAGATTCCGCCTTATCAGTATAGCTGGAGTGACGTTTATCCTGTAGATGCTTTTCTCTGAACAATGTGTGGATCCAAAGCAAACAGGACTTATTTGTTGTGCATATGTGGGGCAGCAATGTGACTTGAATTTTGCTGGTTCAAACACAAGGGGCCATGCAGGATGGATCTGATCAATTCTTGAAACCTAAAGTGAGGAGTGCTGAGTGGAAAAATGGAAGAGCTGGACTAACTAGGAAAAAGGAAATTTCTGGACATTCATACTTTGCAGACTGAATACTAACTGGAAGGAATTCTGAAGTGCAATAAGGAGATATTTGCCTCATAACCTAAGGTCTGAAAATACTGAGAAGCTGTTTGGATTGGTTTTTATGGACTATAATCAGATGTAGCAGATAGGTTTCATTTTCAGAAGACAGTTATAGGACCATGTTTAATTGTCTACATGAATGGTATATATAGTATATAACAAAAACTTGTGGAATGATATGTGATTTGTATTCCATATTAATATTGACATCTAAACTGTTTACACTGGATTTTGAAGGATACCCTATGCATTTCTTATGATACAATTTTTCAAAAAGCAAATAGAAAAAAGTATTTTAAGTGTACAAGACTAACATATAAAATATGTTTTATTTTCAGTCTTTCAGAAGTGAGCTGCCAAGTGAAAAGAAGTGCCTTAAATATAAGAGTAAATTGAAGGCAATATGAAGCTCCTGTCACTATCTAACCTCTGGTCCATTGTTTCCTTTGCTTATTTTTTTTAATATGTTATTTGAAAGTTTAACTGGATATTGTTTACACAATTACATATCATTTTTAAAAGATAATTGTTATTTAATGGGAGAACAAATAATTTAAAAGGCTTAGTTACAAACCAGATTTCCTTATCAACATCTAATCAAAATAGCATGCTACCAAGTAATTTCATGATAAAGATCAACTTTCAGAAATAAGTGGCGAAAACATGTCTTCAAATTGCAATTACATGGAATTTAAAGAATATGCTTTTTGCTTTTTGTTTTTAAATTTACAGGTGTCACCTGTGGGGGGTTACTCATTTATGCCTTCATTTATTCATTTATCAAAACAATTATTGGACAACTTTTAGGTACCAGAAACTATGCGAGGCATTGGAGACAGATGAATAAATTATTGCCCTTGAAGAGCTTATAGTTTATCAGCAGGATAGAGATTTGAAAAGAATCAGGGGCAATAGACTGATTTACGGCTAAATTAGAAATTTGTTGCAGATACAGTGGGAGCACAAAGCAAACATGCCTAATTCTACTTGATTGATATGGAGGGGTGTCAGGAAAGGTTGCAGAAAGATGGGCATACTTGGAATCCTAAAAAACCTGAGCAAGTTTGTTGCACCCCCCCCCAAATTTAAGCTGAGCAATAAGATGCAACTGTGCTATTTTAGACTAAACGTATGGAAAATATTGTTGTTCAATACCAAGAAAATTTTCTTTTCATACATAGAAAAAGTCCAAAACATAAATCCAAAAGGATCCCTTTATCTATAAATCCATATCTAGAAAAGTTATACTTTTATAGGCTGTTTGTGAGAATGGGGAGTAGAAATAGAATTGGAAATCTTAGAAGTCAGAAGGGATCTTAATCATGTATTACCAATCCCAACCTAATGAAGCAGTATGTGAAATGAGATGGATTATTTCTGTGAAAGGTTAGAAAATCATCTGTCTGAGATATACAACATTTTCTAGCTTTTCACAGAAATAATCCATTTCATTTTGTGGACAGACATATTTATTACAAAATTCTATTACCTAATTCCAGTAGATACCCTGCCTATTTTTGGGGTCTAAGTATATACTATAGAATCACACTGAATATATATATATAAGTATTCTTTCCTTAAACTGTTGTAAAAGTCTAATTACAAATATATTTTTCTGAAGATTTTGTATTCACCAAATACTGACATGAAATTAAAGACTTAAATCCGGCAATTTCCCAAAATATAATCATTTTGAAAATTGAATAGACTAAATATATACATCAGTACAATTTGTATTTAAGTATTTATCCTTCTATATAAAAAACATTAACTTTGGAAATAGTTTAGAATATTTCTTTGAAACTGTGATCCTTGGAAATTATGGCGAAGTTGTAGTTTAAAAATAAAATGTTTTCAACTTTTTAATAAAAAGAGTAAAAATATATGCCAAAATATTTGTAAAAAGGAAATAATTCAGTGATTAAGAATTGATTCTTCTTATTTTAGTACACAGAATTCTGAACATATTAACAGAACTCTCATAATAAACATGAATAGAAATGCAGCTCTTTCATTAATTGACCAAATCAGAGTTTAAGAAAATATAATAAGAATTAAAACTTTAATTCATGTATTTTTAAAATCATAGAAATAACTAAAATAAAATATCACTTATACGTATATGCTGTCCTACTGTGATCATCATGGCAAGGGGATTGTGGATTTGGGCTTGGGGTGGTGGGTAAATGCAGGTATTTCAGATGGTAGAACTAGAAATTCAATGGCTACAACCTGCTTAAAAATCATGAGCTTAGGTTTCAAAATCCTTTGATACTCAAGCCCAATTGCTTGGGATAGGAGCCTAGACTTGTGAGAAGGATGAACACTCATGATGCTCTGATCCATTCAAGAAGCTGCTACTGGGGTTTTTCGGCAAGATGGTGGCTGCGTGAGCTTGCCTGGTAGTGTCTCTGCAGGGGGCGGCTGGGCAGCGTTGAAGGCTCTTTGGGACCGCGCTGTTTCGGGGATTTTTGCTGGTTGGAAGGTGTCTGGACGTCAATTCGGTGGGAAGGTAACAGAGAGGATACATCTATAATATATAAACGGAGGTCCCAGCTGGGCTCGGGAAGTTCCCTCCTGGGGTGGGCAGAGCCGCGGTAGCGGGTGCTCCTGAAGCTCCCGAGCCGCGGCGGCCAGGGTTTTTGTTTTTTTTTTTCCTTTTACTAGAGGCTTTGCGGTGCTGAGAAATTCGCGGATACTGGGCTGGCTGGTGAGGGATTGTTGGGACAAGACTCCTTTGCAGATTGATTTGGGGAGACAGACGGTGTTTTCTTGTGAAGCGGGGGACGTTTTTGGTCGCGGGACAGGGGGGGAAGCGCTTCCGCCAGGAGCCCCATCCCCACAGGTCCGGCTGCCGATCTGCAACGGAATTGGATTTTGGACAATAAGCGGACACAATTGGGAGACTGTTGTAGGGTGCAGTGAGGGAGGAGGACACGTCTGGAAGCTGATTGGGGGATATTTTGCGAAGTTTGGGATTTCGGATCTTAGAGTCTGTTTTCGGCGTTTCCAGCTGAAGCCCACCCCACCCGGCGGGGCTTGGGATCTGGGTCATTGAACGGGCCGTGGTGTAGAGGCGCCCTCAAGTGGCCGATGCGAGGGAGCACAGGGAGGGAGCTGTCCAAAGGCTGATACCCCGAGGAGTTAGGTGAATTTCAGGGATCAGAAATTCAATATAAAATTCGCGGATCTGGCTTCCCCCACAGGGCTGGCACCCAGCTACGGGGATCCCTGAGGGCTGTGTTGCACTGCGGGGCTCCTAAGCTTTCTGTGGACCAGATTTGAGCTTGCCAGGTCTGGGTCCCCTGAATTCTGGCGGTCCACACCCCAGACTCACACCTCTTGAGTCTTCAGTGTCTCAGACTTTCCACCCCTGAATCCATCACGCTCTGGGGTCTACCTGGGGTCCTTGAGTGCCCTGGACCTTAACGTTTGCGTTTTATCTTTATTGGTTCATATTGTTTTGTTTTTATTTTCACTTTATCTTATTTTTTACTCTATTTGACGCCCTGATTGCTAATATTGCATTATCCCCTAGTCTTTTCTCCTAGCGTCTCCCCCAAAGTCCTTTTTTTTTTTTATACAGATATTTAGGGGTTTTTTTGGTTGTTGTTTTAGATAGTGTTGCAATTGTGACACGTGTATACCTGTATCTCTCTCCCCCCTATCTGTTCCCCACCGTTTGCCTATCCTCTTTTTCTTTCTTCCTTTCTTCTTGTCTTTCTTTTTTTCTTTATTATAATTAGTGTTTTTTTTTCGGTTCTCTCTTTCCCTCTTGTCCCTCATTTTCCACTTATTTTATTTTAATTCAAGTACACAATACGTGCTACAGGGAACACCTCACATTTGCTGGGTTTTCCCATCCTCCACTGCCTCATTTCTGTGTGAACTGATTTAGGCTACCTACACTATCCCTCTTCCCCTGCATCTTGATAACCACTATCATCTACTGTCTCTCCTATATTCCACCCCCCACCTTCCATTCTTTGATCCACAAAGTGTCTAACTCTTAATTTCTAATACCTTTGTTCTGTTTTCTGTCTGTTATCCACTCTTGAAACTATTACCTTTCTTTTCTTTTTCCTTCTCTCATGAAAACAATAGCTTTGTAGTTCATACCATATTCCGCCTATATTCAGTCATCTACTTCATAAAAGATACTCTACCTACAGCTATAACTCTATACAATCTACATGAATCTAACCTCCATCCTCCCAGATCTCATATTCTTGCTTTGTTAACATACACTACCAATACCACTTTACACTTTACCCTTGCTGACACAATTGCCTTTCCCCAACACTAATACTTTCTTCTAAAGTGAACTTAACCAACAACAAGTAACTTGAGTAAGAAGAAAAAAGTGACAAAGAAAAGATATAACACCTATGCAAAAATAACAACTAATTAACCTCCAAAAGCAGACAAAGAAGCTAAGGAACTGATTAAATTCGTCAAAATAAAGAGATGACCAGAAAGCAACAAAAATCTACAAACCAAACCAATAATCAGGAAAACATGACTGAATCCAATCAACAAACCAATAATCACGAAGGGGAGCAAAACTTGGCACAAGCAATGAAAGAACTCAGAACATTTATCACCGACAAATTTGATGCAGTAATGAAAGAGGTTAACAACATGAAGACATCACTTGGAGGGGAAATTGCAGACATACGCAAAAACATAACAGATATGATGGGAATGAACACCACAGTTCAAGAAATCAAAAATACACTTGCAGCAAATATCAGCAGACTAGAAGAGACAGAGCAGAGAATTAGTGATGTGGAAGACAGTACCTCAGAAATCAAACAGATAGTAGAAGGGGTCAATAAGAAGATAGAAAAAATCCAATTAGGATTTAGGGACCTGAATGACAATGCAAAACGCTCAAACATACGTATTATAGGAATTCCAGAAGGTGAAGAGAAGGGAAAGGGGTCAGAAGGAGTGTTGCAGGAAATAATGGCTGAAAACTTCCCAAATCTACTGAAAGAGACAGATGTACATATCCAAGAAGCACAGCACACTCCACAAGTCATAAACCCCAACAGGCCCACCCCAAGACATATACTTATCAAATTATCCAAGGCTCAAGACAAAGAGAAAATCCTAAAAGCAGCAAGAGAAAAGAAAACCATCACATACAAGGGAAGCTCAATTAGATTAAGTGCTGATTTCTCTTCTGAAACCATGGAGGCAAGAAGACAGTGGTATGATATAGTCAAGGTACTAAAGGAAAAAAACTTCCAACCAAGAATACTTTATCCAGCTAAACTAGCATTCAAACATGATGGAGAGTTCAAAATATTCACAGACAAACAGAAACTGAAAGAGTATACCAACAAGAAACCTCCCCTTCAAGAAATTCTAAAGGGAGTTCTGCAGGAAGAAAGGAAAAAACAGGAAAGGCAAAGTTGGAGGAGAGTATAAGACCAACAACAACAACAAAAAAGACCAAAAAAATATACAAACAAAATATGACAAACACAAATCCAATCAAAATATGGCTAACACAAATAATTCCTTGATAGTAATAACACTGAATGTCAACGGATTAAACTCACCTATCAAAAGATTCAGACTGGGACATTGGATAAGGAAATATAACCCATCCATATGCTGTCTACAAGAGACACATCTTAGACCCAGAGACGCATGGAGATTGAAAGTGAATGGCTGGAAAACAATCATACAAGCTAACAATAACCAAAAAAAGGCAGGAGTAGCTATATTAATATCAGACAAAATAGACTTTAAATGTGAAACAATTATGAGAGACAAAGAAGGATACTACATTTTAGTGAAAGGGAAAATCTGTCAAGAAGATCGAACAATCATAAATATCTATGCCCCTAACAAGGGTGCCTCTAAATACGTCAGGCAAACGCTGGAAAAACTAAGTGAAAGAATAGATACATCTACAATTATAGTGGGGGATTTTAATACACCACTATCAACTCTGGACAGAACATCTCAAAAGAGAATCACCAAAGAAACAAAACATCTGAATAGTATATTAGAGGAGCTCGATCTAATAGACAAATATATAGATCGCTACACCCAAACACAGCAGGATATACATTTTTCTCAAGCGCACATGGATCATTCTCCAAGATAGATCATATGCTAGGCCACAAAGAAAGGCTGAACGAATTCAGAAAGATTGAAATCATACAAAACATTATCTCTGACCACAGTGGAGTCAAGCTGGAGATTTGCAAGGGACAGAAGCCCAGATTTCACACCACGATTTGGAAATTAAACAGCACACTCTTAGAAAAACAGTGGGTCAAAGAGGAAATCTCAAAAGAAATCAATGACTACCTTGAAACAAATGATAATGATAACACAACATACCAAAATTTATGGGATGCAGCAAAAGCAGTACTGAGAGGGAAGTTTATAGCCATAAATTCATATATCAAAAAAGAAGAAAGAGCAAAAATCAAAGAACTAACTGCACATTTGAAGGAATTAGAAAAACAACAACAAAGTAACCCAACAGGAAGAAGAAGGAAGGAAATAACAAAGATAAGAGCAGAACTAAATGAAATAGAAAATAAGAAAGCACTTGAACAGATAAACAAGACCAAGAGCTGGTTTTTTGAGAAGATTAACAAAATTGACAAACCTTTAGCAACACTAACAAAGAAAAAAAGAGAGAAGATGCAAATACACAAAATAAGAAATGAGAAAGGCGATATCACCACTGACCCAACAGAAATAAAGACTATCATAAGAGGATATTTTGAAAAACTATATTCCAACAAAAATGACAATCTAGAGGAAATGGACAAATTCCTAGAAACACATAAGCAGCCCATATTGACGAAAGAAGAAATTGATGATCTTAACAAACCAATCACAAGCAGAGAGATAGAATCAGTTATCAAAAATCTCCCAACTAAGAAGAGCCCAGGGCCAGATGGCTTCACAGGTGAATTCTACAAAACATTCCGGAAAGAACTGACACCAATCCTGCTGAAACTATTCCAAAACATCGAAACGGAAAGAACATTATCCAACTCCTTCTATGATGCCAACATTACCCTAGTACCAAAGCCAAACAAAGACATCACAAGAAAGGAAAATTACAGACCAATTTCTCTGATGAACCTAGACGCAAAAATACTTAACAAAATACTTGCTAATCGTATTCAACAATACATTAAACGTATTATACACCACGACCAAGTGGGATTCATCCCAGGTATGCAAGGATGGTTCAACATAAGAAAATCAATCAACGTAATACACCATATAAACAGATTGAAGGAAAAAAATCACATGATTATATCTATTGATGCAGAAAAAGCATTTGACAAAATACAGCACCCTTTCTTGATAAAAACACTCCAAAAGATTGGAATACAAGGGAATTTTTTGAACATGATAAAGAGTATATATGAAAAACCTAAAGCCAATATTGTTTACAATGTAGAAATCCTAGACTCCTTCCCTCTAAACTCAGGAACAAGACAAGGATGCCCACTGTCTCCCCTCCTATTTAACATTGTCTTAGAAGTACTTGCACGAGCACTGAGGCAAGAACCAGAAATAAAAGGCATTCAAATTGGAAAGGAAGAAGTCAAAATTTCATTATTTGCAGATGACACGATCCTATACATAGAAAACCCTGAGAGATCTACAACGAAGATTCTAGAACACATAAATGAGTTTAGTAAAGTCGCAGGTTATAAGATCAATGCGCAAAAATCAGTAGCATTTCTGTACACCAATAATGAGCAAGATCAGGAGGAAATCAAGAAACAAATACCATTCACAATAGTAAATAAAAAAATCAAATACTTAGGAATAAATTTAACTAAAGAGGTAAAGAACTTATACAACGAGAATTATACAAGATTGTTCAAGGAAATCAAAGAAGACCTAAATAAATGGAAGACTATTCCTTGTTCATGGATAGGAAGACTGAACATTATTAAGATGTCTATCCTACCAAAACTGATCTACACATTCAATGCAATCCCAATAAAAATCAACACAGCATTCTTTAAGGAATTAGAAAAACTAACTATGAAATTTATTTGGAAAGGAAAGAGACCCCGAATAGCCAAAGACATACTGAAAAAGAAAAACGAAATTGGAGGAATCACACTACCTGACTTCAAAACATACTATAAAGCTACGGTGGTGAAAACAGCATGGTATTGGCATAAGGAAAGACACATAGACCAATGGAATCGAATTGAAAGCTCTGATATAGAACCTCACATATATAGCCACATAATATTTGATAAAGCCACCAAACCCTCTCAATTGGGAGAAAGTGGCCTATTCAACAAATGGTGTCTGGAGAACTGGATAGCCATATGTAGAAAAATGAAAGAGGATTACCATCTCACACCTTATACAAAGATCAACTCAAGATGGATCAAAGACCTAAATATAAGAGCCAAGACCATAAAAACCTTAGAAAGCAGTGTAGGGAAACATCTACAAGACCTTGTAATAGGAAATGGATTTATGAATATCTCACCAAAAGCACGAGCAGCAAAAGAACTAATAGATAAATGGGACTTCCTCAAAATTAAAGCCTTCTGCACCTCAAAGGAGTTTGTCAAGAAAGTAAAAAGGGAGCCCACACAGTGGGAGAAAATATTTGGCAATCATATATCTGATAAGAAACTTATAACTTGCATATATAAAGAACTCCTATATCTTGAAAATAAAAAGATAAACAACCCATTTAAAAAATGGGAAAAAGACTTAAACAGACACTTCTCTGAAGAAGAAATACAAATGGCAAGAAAGCACATGAAAAAATGTTCCAAATCTCTAGATATCAGGGAAATGCAAATCAAAACTACAATGAGATACCATCTTACACCCATAAGATTGGCAGCTATGAAAAAAACAGAAGAATACAAGTGCTGGAGAGGATGTAAAGGAAGGGGAACACTCATCCACTGCTGGTGGGAATGCAGAAGGATCCAACCATTTTGGAGGACAGTATGGCGGTTTCTCAAAAAACTAGCCATAGATTTGCCATATGACCCAGCAATACCACTGCTGGGTATATACCCAGCAGAACTGAAAACAAGGACACAAACCGATATATGTACACCAATGTTCATAGCAGCATTGTTCACTATTGCCAAAAGTTGGAATCAACCCAAATGCCCATCAACAGATGAGTGGATCAATAAAATGTGGTATATACACACAATGGAATACTACTCGGCTGTAAGAACAAACACAATACAAACACATGTGATAACATGGATGAATCTTGAGAACCTTATGTTGAGTGAAGCAACCCAGACATTGAAGGACAAATACTACATGACCTCAATGATATGAAATAAACAAGCTGCCCTAGATAGCAAGAGACTGAACGATAGGCTTACAGGAAATCGGAGGGTGGAGGAAGGATATGAGCCGATGTCTGCAGGGGTGGAACTTAAGACGAGATGGTGGTAAGTATGAACACAAAGAAGAGATAAAATGGGGGCAAGGGGTTGCCTTTGGTTGGGGCTTTACGGGTTTGAGGGTGGCTGGGGAGGGACGGTTGGGTAATGTTGCCCAAAAGTGGGGGGAGGGAGGGGTAGCATACGAACACCGGAGAGGGTTAGGAGTGGTGGAGAGTAAAATGCCGAGAAAATAATATCAAAATATAATAAAGAGGGTTACCTGTTTAGAATGCTCGGAGGGGAGGGTCTGATGCAGGACGGGCTCCTGGGGAATGTCTAAATGCTCATTCTGCCAGAGTGGGTGACACCATGGGGTAGAATCCCAAGTAGTGAGAGTGGGGGTGGACCCACATCCTGGGGAGGACTAATGCCACCAAATAGAGGGAACTCTATCCCTCGAGAGAAAGGGTGGCTCCCAGGGCATTGGGGCAGATGAGCAAGTTAGGCCCTAAACACTATTCCATCTATCTCTGGAAGTGGCCCCTCAGGAAACGGAGGTTGGCTGTCACTGTGGGCACCAAGGTGGAAGGGAAAATGGACGTTAAATGTGTGGAACCTAAGTAAATGGGGGGCAAGGGAGGAGTTTCTTGAGAGTACACAAGGATGGATATAAAACATGTAATATTACACCATAATATATAGGAGACGACAGACTGATAATGTAAACCATAATGTAAAACATAGGAGAACTAAAAATGTAAAGAACTGTGTATCCTAAAGTATGCACCATAATGTAAGCACAGATATTACCATGTTAGAAAGCTAATATCTCAGACTCTGTACATCACCTTAAGTAAATATGATGTGAATAGGGTGTAAGAATATCGCTGTGGAAGGAAAAAGGTGTTGTGGTGGATGTATGGGAGTGCTGTATATTATATATATGCATTGCTGTGGTCTAGGACTCCTACGAAGAAATGCTGAATAATTGGGGGGGGGGGGGGGAAGGATAGGATGTGGAATTTTTTCAAGCCAACATTCTTTATCTAAGTTCTTTATCTAACTTTATCCAAGTTCTTTATCTATCCTTTAAACCCATCGCTATATGCCATTCCCTAGTAAGGGACCATGACATTATATTGGGCTTCAAATTTCGGGGAGTTCTGGATCACAGAGTGTTTCAACAATGGCAATGGAGGGATACTGGTATGGGATACCAATGACAGGTGATATATAGCTGACAGAACATATGTCCAGGGTGCATGGTAATGATTGGATATACTCATAGTGGCAACAATTAAAAACCCAGCAGGGGTGTACTGGGTTCCTGGCCAGTGGTGCTCTGTCGTGGTCCCTAGGGGAGCAGCGATAGTCTCCCAGGTACAGCGGCGGGGACTGGGAGGGAGTGAGGGTTCAACAGTGAGCCCCTGATGCTAATGACTATGCTTCTGAGCTGATAAACCTAAAATAAGAACAAGGCCTAGAGCAACATTGTGCCTGGGAATTTCCTCCTGTCAGCCTTCATGTTACTCAAATGTGGCCAGTCTCGAAGCCAAACTCAGCATGTAAATGCAATGCCTTCCCTCCAGCGTGGGACATGACACCCGGGGATGAGCCTCCCTGGCAACGAGGGACCACTATCAAATACCAACTGATGATGCAACTGGAAAAGGACCTTATATGGAAGGTTCAATGCGGATCAGCAGAATATCCATGTCTACATAAAATAACATGACTTTAAAATGCTGTTTGACCTAAAGTAAGGGGGAAATGGAAAGGAGAAATGAGTTTATATGGCTACGAGTTTCTAAAAAAGAGTCTGGAGGCTGGCAGAAGGATTGCCCTCATGCACAACTGAGCAGAGTCAGAGAGACAGATAAAGCAGATACAACCCCCAGATATTGGTTCCTATGAAGGCTAAAGAGACCCATGAGAGTTATGGTCATGGCCGATGGGGTTTACTACCAGGGCAGATGGCCCCTCTCTGGAAATGGTGTTTATGTGTGATGAATCTGGACTCAGATGGGATCTCCCTTCATAAGACTTTCATACTAATCTGCTGGAGGTGCAGTTAACATTGGGGTTTAAGATATAGTTAGGGGATTTGAATCTCTGGACTGATAATGTGAAAGCCAGGTCCTGAGCCTCAACAGACTCCAGCACCTACAATCTGATTTATTGGACTTACCACACTCAGCTAAGATGGAGTTGAAGAAGGACAATCACCACACCATGGAGCCTAGAGTGATTACAACTGAAAATGGGAGGATGGCAGCCAGCATCCATGTGGAATCTGAGCCTCCTCTTGACATAGAGGTGCAATGGACACAACCAATCCAATGTCCACATAGAAGAGGTGGCATTGGATTGGGAAAAGTGGACATGGTGGACGATGGGTATGGGGAAGGGCAGGAAGAGATGAGAGGTGGGGGCGTATTTGGGACGTGGAGCTGCCCTGGATGGCGCCTCGGGGGTGATCACCGGACATCGTGGATCCTCACAGGGCCCACTGGATGGAATGGAGGAGAGTATGGGCCATGATGTGGACCATTGTCTATGAGGTGCAGAGGTGCCCAAAGATGTACTTACCAAATCCAATGGATGTGTCATGATGATGGGAACGATTGTTGTTGGGGGGGGAGAAGGGGGGTGGGGGGGTGGGGTTGAATGGGACCTCACATATATATTTTTAATGTAATATTATTACAAAGTCAATAAAAAAAAAACTGAAAAAAAAAAAAAAAAGAAGAAGCTGCTACTATGCTAAAACACATGTTCCCATACATTCTAAATACATCCTGGCCTACATGAAAATACTCTGAGAATCAACATCCTTCAGTAACCCTGAAGCAGGGTTGCTCAAAAGAGAATCATCTCCATGGCCAAATAATGTCTGTGATTCACTAGAGTCTACCACTTTGGCTTTGGATTTGGAGTTGAATCTGAAACTATTCTTCATGGTGTCAGAAGTCATAGGGCTTTGCTATCCTCATAAGCTATAGTGAGCTTCTCATTACAATGCAGCTTCCATCACCCTGGAGGATAAGAGCCTGCCTCCTAAGTACTCCAAAGGTACCAAAGGGAATATCGTATATAGCATGCCAACCATATGTCCCACATCTATGCTGAAAAATTGGTAAAAACTTGTTCATCCATTAGTACTTGATACTCAACCACATAAAAAATAAAAGCAGAGAAAGGAACCAGGAAGATGGTGGCGGAGTAAGGAGTTCCTAGTCAGCTTCTGCCACAGGGCAGTTAGCAAACACCCAGAGCTCTCTGGAGCTGGCTGAAGCACCTGTTTAGGGGCTCCAGGAGACCAGAAGAGCATCCTGAAACATCCTTGAAGGAGTGGAAGGAGGAGACTCTCCATCTGCGGAGAAGACTTGTAAGTAGAGGCTCCACACCCGGTAGGCCGGTGCCCATCCTCCACCGGAGGCACAAGCCTCCTCAGGAACTGTTCCGCGACTGGAATTGAAAGCTCCACTTCCCCTAAACAGGGGAGAAAGTGACGATTGGGAACCAATTTCAGCTACTGATGAGGCAATTCAGTGGACTGCAGTATAATCCTGAGATCAGCTAAAGTCTGAGCTTGTTCAAGTTAGAAAGAGGCTGGGAGCCACCATCTTAACTCACACCTGGCATGAGGGAAAGCAGGGCAGAATAACAATCCCAGTGCTGGTGCGGACTGGCTTTCTCCCATCCAGAACATATTGCAGGTCTAGCCTAGGCCCCAGGGTCACCTCCAGTAGGGAGGAAGGTGTGGGGACCTGCGCCAGCCTCTCCCGGAAATTACTGGCCCAGCCGCGGAGGCCGGTGATCATCCAACTCTGGCAGCATGAGCCGCCCTAGGAGCTGTTCTGTGATAGGAACTGGAAGCTCCATTTCCCAGAAACAGGGGAGGAGGAGACTTGGCTTTTGATTTCGGCTACTGAATGGGAGACTTGACTGGCTAAGAGATAACCCTGGGAACAGCTGGGGTGAGAACCAGCCCAAGTGAGAAAGAGGCCAGTAGCCTCCATTCTGACTCCACCCCCAGCCTGAGGGGAAGCGGGGCTGACTGACACTCTCAGTGCAGAGCAGCAGGAACCACTTTCTTTCATGAGATCAGCCTTCAGCCCTAGCCTAGGCTTCAGCCCCGCCTCTGGCAGGGAGGAAGCTAAGGAGCCCTACACCAGCCTCTATAGGTAACTGCAGGTAACTTTGACTAGCATAGACTGAAAATCAAGTCTACCAGGGCAACTGTGGTCATCTTGGACCCGCATGGCATAGATTGCTGCCCACACCTGCAGCTCCATCCCTACCCCAGGCAGAGGAGAAAGGGATGTGAAGTTTCATCAGTCTTTCTGGGCAACTTCAGCCTAGGCCTGCATGTGGATTATTCCACATAACTTTGACTCTATAGCTACCCCTGGCAAGGGAGAAAGTTGGAAGAAGCTTCACTGGTCCCTGGTGCAATGAGGGCAGCTTGAGCATCCACAGCATATAGTACCAACTACATGCTTGGCTCCTGCTGCATAACCAGAAAGGGAGAAATGATAGAAAGCCCTAAACTAAAGAGAAAAACTGCACCCAGAAAAAATACTCTAGTAAGCCAGATGCGAAGACACCAACAAAAAATTACAATCCACACCAAGAAACAGGAAGCTATGGTCCAGTAAAAGGAACAAGATAAGCCTCCAGATGACATAAAGGACTTGAGACAACTAATTATAGATGTTCAAACAAATCTCCTTAACAAATTCATTAAGACGGCTAAAGAGATTAAGGATATTAAGAAGATATTGGAGGAGCACAAAGAAGAATTTGAAAGTATACATAGAAAAATAGCAGATATTATGGGAATGAAAGGTGCAATCAATGAAATTAAAAAATACATTGGAATCATATAATAGCAGATTTGAGGAGGCAGAAGAAAGGATTGGTGAGCTTGAGGAAATGGCCTCTGAAAGTGAACATACAAAAGAACAGATGAGGAAAGAATTGAAAATTGAACAATGTCTCAGGGAACTAAATGTCAGCAAAGACGTGCAAACATATGAGTCATGGGTGTCCCAGAAGTAGAAGAGAAGGGAGAAGGGGCAGAAGGAATATTTAAAGAAATAATAATAGAAAATTTCCCAACCCCATTGAAAGACATATATATCCCTGTCCAAGAAGCACAACGTACTTCATCTGAAAAAATCCAAATAGACCAACTCCAAGACACATACTCATCAAAATGTCAAAGACAAAGACAAAGAGAGAATTTTAAGAGCAGCAAGAGAAAACCAATGCATAACATATAAGGGATATCAAATAAGATTAAGTTCTGATTTCTCACCAGAAACCATGGAGGCAAGAAGACAGTGGTCTGATATATTTAAGATACTATCAGAGAAAAACCTCCAGCCAAGAATCTTATATCCAGCAAGACTGTCTTTCAAAAATGAGGGCAAAATTAGTATATTCACAGATAAACAGAAACAGAGAATTTCTAAGCAAGAGACCAGAATTTCAGGAAATACTAAAGGGTGTGCTAGAGCCTGAGAAGAAAAGACAGGAGAGAGGAGCCTGGAAGAGAGTCTAGAAACGAAAATTATACTAATAAAAGTAACTGAAAGTGTCGAAAGAGTGGTAAAAATAAAATATGACAGATAAAACTCAAATAGTCAGGAATAAACTTAACCAATGATGTAAAGCACTTGTATTCGGAAAACTGCAACTCAATGTTAAAACAAATTAAAAAAGTCCTAAATAACTGGAAGCACATTCCATGCTCATGGATTGGAAGACTAAATATTATTAAGATGTCAATTCTACTCAAATTCTAATACAGATTTAATGCAATCCCAATAAAAATTCCACTAGCATTTAAAAAATTGAAAACATGATCATTAAATATATTTGGAAGGGTAAGGAGTCCTGACTAGCCAGAAACATCATAAAAAGGAAAATGAACCCTAATCTCCAGACTTTAAATCATAATACCTACCTATAGTGGTAATAACAGCATTGTACTAGCCTACAGACAGAAACAATAGGCCAAGGGAAACAAATTTATGGTTCAGAAACAGACTCACAGATTTGGTCAAGTGAGATTTGACAAGCCTGTCAAAGTCATACAGCTCGGGCAGAACAATCCTTTCAACAAAAGGTGCTGAAAGAATTGGATATCCATAGCTGAAAGAAGGAAAGAGGACCCCTATCTCACACCTTCTCTAAAAATTAACTCAAAGTGGATCAAAATACTAAAAATAAAAGCAGAACCATAAAACTTCTAGAAGAAATTATTGGAGAATATCTTCAAGACCTGGTGGTAGGTGGTGGATTCTTCAAGGAGATAAGAGGAGGACCAAGTGGACTACTGAGGTTTAATGTATGTAGAAGTTTTAATTAGCTTTACTGTAAAATTGTGGAAATGTATAGTATGGATGGTAACACACAGTGAGTAACAGCTAGTTTATAAATGGCGATGTGGCTGAAAATGATAGTCTAGTTATGTAAATGTCAATTGACAGAATGATTGAGAATAATCTAGGAACTGGATGGCACGGTGAACCAAGAAGTGGGTGAGAATTGTGGTTGATGGTGCAGATGCAAGAATGTCCTTTGTTAGCTAGAACAAATGTATATCACTACTGCAGGGTGTTGGGAATCTGGAGAAGCATTGGAAAAATACAGCTGGAGGGACCTATGGACTGTGGTTAGTAGTAATGATATAATATTCTTGCATCTATGAAGAAGATGTATTGCTCTGATACTGAGGCAGTATGGAAAATGTGAGCCAAATGTACACTATGGACATGGTAATAATTAGATGTTATTGTTTTATCTGTAGCAAATGACAAACCACATTGTGGTGTATTGATAGAGGGGTGTTGTTTGGGAATTCTGCACATGTACATGATTGTTTTATAAGTTTACAACTTCTGTCAAATATATATACATATATATATATTTAAAAAATAATAATAGGGTGGATTGGGGGAAAAACATACCAAATGTAAGATAAGAGCTATGATTAGTAGTAAGATTTTGACAGTGTTGTTTCATAGTTTGTAACAAATGTCTCATGACAATACAAGGTGTTGGTGGAGGGGTGATGTATGGGAGCCCTGTATGATATCATGCATGTTCATTTTGAAAGTTCACAACTTTTACTACACACTTAAATATTTATGTATTTTCTTATATAAATGATATAAAGATAATAATAACTAGATTGGTTAGGGGAAAATACTTTATAAGTAATATTTTGACAATGCTCTTTAATTATTAGTCAAAAGGTTTAAAAACAATGCAAGTTATTGGTGGTCAGGTGAGATGTTATATATATTTGTTGATGTTACATATGGTTGTTTTGTAAGTTCACAACTATTATACACTTGTTGTTTATGTATGATTGATATATTTCAATTAGAAAAAAAGAAGTAATGAGGAAGCAGATATTACTCAAACAATTAGGCTCCCATCTACCATATAGTAGTTCCAGGGTTTGTTTCCTGGGTCCTCCTGGTGAAGGCAAGCTGGTCTGAGCAGAGAGCTGACCCACAAAGAGTGCTGTCCTGTGCAGAGAGATGGTGCAGCAAGATGACGCAATAAAAAGAGACACAGAGGAGAGACAATAAGAGATGCAGCAGACCAGGGAATTGAGGTGGCATAAGAGATTGAGCACATCTCTTCCACTCCAGAAGATCCCAGGATTGGCTCCCAGTGCCACCTGAAGAGAAGACAAGCAGACCCAGATGAACACACAGTGAATGGACACAGAAAGGAGACAGCGAGTGCAAAACAATGGAGGTGGGGGGTGGAGAGGGGATAAATAAACAAATATGTATGTTTATTTTGTAAGTTCACAATCTTCACTATATACTTATTGTTTATGTGTGTTCATGTATGAATAATATACTTCAATAAAATTTTTAAAAAGTAAAAAAAAAGAGGGATTTTTATAAAAATGTCTTAGGCAGTTCATCTTCTTGATAAATCCTATATTTCTACCAACTTGTTGCCCAGAAAAAAGCACCATTTTCAATTAATGAAAATAGCGTTATTGTCACTAAACAATTTTGTAATCCTTAATTGCAAAGTAGCCCCAATCCCCTTAAAATATAACAGCTTATCCTGTCACTGAAAGTGTAATGTTTTTTCTTTTTTCATTAAGCTGCAATTTTATTACAAATTGTTCTAAATTCATTATTGCTTTTTGGCTTGAGCATTTGTTTATACTTTTCTTCTCACACAAATTCATTTCAACTTCATTAGTAATTATTTCATTAATTTACAGTTTTTTTAAAATTTAAGTACTATTAATACTGTATTAAAAATAGGTGTGCCTATTTTTGTATGGTAATCAAATGATGTAGAATACATTTGTTTGTTTTATTTTTGCTGATCAGTGGTTATATTACGTTTTTTGTGCCACAATTTATCATGCATAATATGAAAAATCACTAGAGCATCCTTAAGTCCTGTCCATTGTAAAACTGCTTGGCAACTCTGCTAGCAGAAAGTGCACTGTGGTGAAGAAGTCATGAGTAGCTGTGTACACTGCGCCAAAGTGAGCTCAGCACTCCACATCCCATGGCCTGTGAGTGAAGCACGTGATAGTGGAATGCCACCAGATGTGTGACAGATTTGGACTTTGTAGATTGAACTTAAATATGTACAATGTCTTCCTGTTATTTTCTGATTAAAATCAAATTTAAAACCAAAAACAAATAAATAAATAAAAGGAGGGAAAAGCTGAATAATGAATTATAAACATACATTTGAATTTTCTCATAAACTGAAGCGTTGCTCTGTGTATCTTAGAACATATAAAATGTAAATTTAGATAAATGTTACATTACTCAACTGAGATGAAGAGTAGATGAAATATTTTGTCAGTTAACTTTTTATTATAAAAGAAAGGTATGAAAAAAGTTAATTTTATAGAAGCATCTGAGGTCAATATTAGATCACTTTGATAGCTTTTTTCTTTTTCAATTTTCTCCCCCACAGATGGCTCCCTCATCTGTTTGCTCATTGTTTTTGCTTGTTGTGTTTTGCTAGTTGTTTTGGACTCATTGCTCATCATTTTTGCTCATTGTCTGCTAGTTGTCTCTTTGTTTTTTCTTGTTTAGAAGGCACAAGGAACCAAACCCAGTACCTCCTATGTGAGGTGGACACTCAACTATAGTAGCCACATCCACTCCCTGCTTGTTCTCTTTCACTTGTTGTCTGTTCATTGTTTGCTCATTGGGTTGCTCATTATTTGTGCATGCTGTCTTTGCTCATTGTCTGCACACATGGTCTGTTTGTCTTCTTTAGGAGGCATTGGGAACTTAACTCAGGATCTCCCATGAGAGAGGCAGGAGCTCAACTGATTAAGCCATATCTGCTCCCTGTGGTAGTTCTATAAAATATTTCTCCACGTAACTTTTTTTCTTTCTCCTCTTTATTTATGAATTTAATTTCTTCTTAAAATATCCATGTCTAAGTGAATGAACTCAGTTTGAGAGGTCTGCTAGGTAGAATTTCCTAGTTTTTTCTGTGTCTAAGTTTAGTCAAATAAAATTTTTTTCCAAAATAAATTCTTTCTTTCAAAATAAAGGATGTGGGGAAGCAACTGTGGCTCAATTGATCGGGCTCCCATATACCATATGGGAGGCCCTGGGCTTGTGTCCCAGGGCCTTCTTGTGAAGGCAAGCTGGCCTGTGCCCATGGAGAACTGACAGCCTGCACCCTCGGAAAGCTGGCAAAGCAAGATGATGCAAAAAAGGGAGACAAGTAGACACAGAAGAACACGCAGCGAATGGACACAGAGAGCAGAGAGCAAGCAAGCCACAAGGGGGGGGGGATAAATAAAATAAAAAATAAATCTTTCAAAAAATAAAAAAATAAAGGATTTGATGCTGCTGAAATTTTCCAAGACCACTGGTATAATAACAATAATTATAAAAAGTCTCATCAAATAAATAACCATGAAAGAAATATGTCATAAAAAAGTAAGCTTCTTATTTCTCACTTTTCTTTGTCTCTCTTCCATCACACAAACACATACACACACACACATACATGCAGCACTATCAGGAAACCTACAACTATCTTCATTCCATCTTTTAATGACAGATATAAAATATATTCAGAAACTAAAAGTAATGAAATATTCTGTGAGTTCACCTATTACATAAAACTTTTGAAATTGCTGTTTTGTAACATACTAAACAATTTTATTTTCTCAATAGTTTTTATTTTAGGGGATTTTAGAGGTATAAATGTTCCAATATAACCACAAAGTATCATTTTTCTCAATTTGGGGAATATTTTTCACATTAAGAAACAATAGAAGAATTAGGTAGTAGGTAATCGTAATCATTTGCTAATATTCTAAATGATAAAAAGTCCCATTCCATCACATCCAATACTTTGCTGCCACTGAGATATAGATACGTAAGACATAAGACATAAGACATAGATGGCTTGGTATCTTGTCGTTCCTATCATTAGAAAAGTCCTGTCTTAGCACGGTGCCTGAGAAGCAATGGTTGTTCAATATCTTCCTATTCAATGAATAATAGATCTTCTTTACATAGGGTAAAATGAGCCAAGTCCTTCCCAAAACAGTGACAAAGAAATTGCTCCCATTCAGACACAGACATCAGGACCTGGAGAACTGAGAAGCAACCATTAGTAACATCACTGAGTAAATTATGCCTTGGAAAATATTCCTAATTTACTCATTGATACCATCAAGACATTTAATCACCCATGATTTGTGAAGCTTCTGTCATATATATATTGCTCACTTTCTCACATCAGTTGCATATTAATAGAGCAAATCTTTTATTTTTCCCATTTGGGGATGTTTGGGGAACTGGCCATGATAGGATATCTTCCCCTGCTCTTTTGAACACTTTGTTCTACACAGAACCCTTTGCTCTATGTAAGTGTTAAAGTATTTGATGAAAGTTTCTTTTATGCCTGAACTAGTATTCCCACAACTCACCATATAGCACCTTGCTCCACATAAAAGCTACTTAAATTTATCATGAAGTTACATTAGGAAGTTAGGTTGATGCACATATACAATCCCCACATGCACACGCTAATCTCAGGCATTGTCCTAGTCAATAGTGATATGCCTAAACTCCTGAGAAAAGCAATTTCACATAATATAGGAAAAAGCAACTGTGTCTACTTTGCCAAACATGGGAAGGGCAAATCACTCAATCCACTTTCACTTTTATCAAACAAGTTTATATGCAGTTTCAGAAAGATGGCATCAGAGTAGCCCAGGCAGGGCACAGCTATCTTACAACACAGGGGAGACCGCATGGAAGTCGTCCAAGGGAGCTGTTTTGGGACCTACAAACCAGGAGAGTGCTACATGCCTTGTCCAGAAGGGACTGGGGATGGAGAGACAAAGAGACCAAAAGAAAAATTACAAGTTGCTGGCCCCCAAGGCTGGGAACACCATCCATTCTCAACCCTTGAAGGCAAACAGCCTCAGTAAAATCTGCAGCCTAGTGGCCAATGGAGAAGGGAAAGGACAATATAACTCCCTGATAACAGTGGGGGTGCAGTAAAGGGCTAAGTGTTTCTCTGAAACTCTCTCTGAGGGTTTCTCTGCAGAGAATTTAATCAGCATAAAGCAGTTTTTTGAATCACTGGCTCAGGAGATCCAGTCAGTGGAAATTAGAAGATTCTTCTCTAGGGAAAGGTTTACCACAGAGCTCTATCTGCTGGCCAGCTTGGAAAATGAAAGAAGAGAAGCTTGTCTCTCCTGTTTCTTTCCCAGGTACTGTAGATCTTTCTGTGCCTCATTAGTGGCTATCTGCCCTTGTTTTGATAACTTAAACAGGGCAATCTTAAAGTTTTAGAAAACACTGAACCAAAATTCAAAAGGGGCTGTGAAATAAAATCACTAGGCAAGAGACAGAAACTGATCAACAAAGTAAAATCCCCAACACAATCGCATGCCTAGATATCAACAAAAACTTACAAGTCATACTAAGAAAGAGGGAGATGTGGCCCAGCCAAAGTAAAAAACAAAGAATCCAGATGAGGCTCAGGATTTAAGACTAACTACATCTCTTTACTCAATTTAAGGAGTTGAAGGGAAATATGTTAAAGAGATAAAGGATATTAAGATGACACTTAATAAAAAACAAATGAGAGAGCAGAGGTGCTCAAAAGTTGGTCACCTCCCTCCCATGTAGGAGCTGGGTTTGATTCCTGGTGCCTCCTAAAAAGAAGATGAGCACACAACAAACAGACACAGAAAGCAGACAGCGAGCACAAACAATGGGAGCAGAGGGAGAGAAAGAAAGAAAATACCTTTTTAAAAAAGAACAAATGAAAGCCTGCAAAGTGAAGTAATAGAATTTATGGGAATGAAAGACACAATGGATGAGGTTAAAAATACATTAGAGGCGGGAGTGGGAGTAGCTCACTGGTTAAGCACCTGCCTACTATGTATGAGGTACCTTTTTTTAAGGTATCACCTTAAAAAAATTACATTAGAGGCATATAATAGCAGATCTGAATTGGATAAGAACAGTAAAAGTGAATTGAAAAATAGAGTATCTGAACTTGAAAAGACAAAAGAACGAAAAGAATGGAAAAACTGAATAATTTCAGAAAATTGAATGGTAGTGTGAAGCACACTAACAATACACATTATATTTGAGGTAATATGACTGAAAATTTTCCACACTTTGAAAGACATGAATATCAGTATTCAAGAATAACAATGTACCACAAACAAAATAAATCCAAACAGACCTACTCTAAAAGACCTCAAATTCGTAATGTCAAATGCCAGAGATAAAGAGAGTAATCTGAGAGCAGCAAGAGAATAGCAGTGTATCGCTCACGAGAGACCCTCAATAAGAGCAAGTGCTGATCTCTCATCAGAAACCACGGAGGCAAAAGGCGGTGCTCTGATATGTTTAAGGTACTGAAAGGAAAAAAATGGCCAGTCAAGAATTCTTTATCCAGAAAATCTGTCATTCAGAAATGAAAGAGAGTTTAAAGTATTTACAGACCAACAAATCCTGAGAGAGTTTGTCTCAAAAAAATTGGATTTACAAGAGATGCCAAAAAGTATGTTAAAGTTTGAAAGGAAAAGGCAACTGTGAGAGGCCTGGAAAAGAGTATAGAAATAAAGAGTTTGTGTAAGGATAACTAAAATACTGAAAATACAGACAATGCTAAAATATGACAAAGGAAAGCCAAGGGATAAAATGGACAAAATAAGTAATGCCTTTACAATAATAACATTGAATGTCAATGGATTGAACTCCCCAATCAAAGACATAAATGGGCAGAATGGATAAAAAATATGAGCCATCTATTTGTTGTCTGCAAGAGTCTCACCTTAGCTGCAAGGATACAATCAGGCTAAAAGTAAAAGGCTAGGAAAAGTTATGCCAAATAGTAACCAAATAAGATCTGGAGTAGTGCTACTAACATTGGACAAAATAGATTTTAAGTGGAAAACTATTATAAGAGATGAAATTCACTTTTATATATCACATTTATATATCAATAAAAGGGAAAATTCACCAAGAAAAATAACAATAATAAATATTTATGCATCTAACCTCAGTGCCCCAAAATACATGAGGCACACTGGCAAAATTGAAGGGCAATAGATAACTCTAAAATAATAATTGGAGACTTCAACACACCACTATCAGCACTGGATAGCGCAACTAAACAGGGGATAAATAAGGAAACATCTTGAAAAAAGGATAAATAAATGAGACCTAACAGATATTTATAGAACATTACACCCAAAAACAGCAAGATACACATTCATCTCAGGTATTCATGGGACTTTCTCCAGAACAGACCTTAAGTTGGGGCATAAAGTCAGATTTCAGTAACTTAAAACGATTGAAAATTTTACAAAGCATTTTCTCTGATCATAATGGAATAAAGTTTAAAATTAATAACAAATGGAAAAAGGGAAAATTCATAAATACATTAAGATTTAAATAATACACTTAAATAATCAGTGGGTCAAAGAAAAAATTTCAAATGAAGTCAATAAATGAATGAAAATGAGAACACAACATATCAAAACTTATGGGAAGGGGAACAGATGTGGGTCAAGCTGTTGAGCACCTACTTCCCACATGGGAGGTCCCAGGTTTGGTCCCCAGTACCTCCTAGAAACAAAAATCATACAGCAAGCAAACAAACACGAAAACCAATGCAGAGAAGGAAATGTGGCTCAGTGATTGAGCACTGGCTTCCTGCATATGAGGCCTTGGATTCAATCCCCAGTCCCAGTACCTCAAAAAAACAAAAAGCAAACAAACCAAAAAATTTATGGGACCCAGCAAAGGCAGTGCTGAGAGGGAAAATTATAGCCTTTAATGCTTACATTAAAAAGAAGGAAGAACTAAAATTAAAGATCTAACAGCATACCTGGAGGTACTAGAAAAAGAACAACAAACCAATGCCAAAGCAGACAGAAGGAAAGAAATAATAAAGATAAAGCATAAGTAAATGAAATGGAGAACAAGAACAACAATAAAAACAATAGAGAGAATCAACAGAACCAAATTTGGTTCTTTGACAAGATTAACAAAATTGACAAACCCTTAGCTAGATTAGCAAAGAAAAAAAAGAGAAGTTGCAAATAAATAAAATAATAAACAAGAAGGGAGACATTATTACTGACCAAGCAGAAATAAAAGAGACCATAAAAAGATACTCTGAACAACTGTATGACAACAAACTAGACAACATTAATGAAATAGACAAATTCCTAGAAACACATAACCTACACTTACCCTAGAATAAGTAGAAGACCTCAACTAACCAATGACAAGTAAAGAAATTGAAACAGTCATCCAAAACCTCCTCAAAATGAAATGTCCAAGACAGGATGGCTTCACAGGTGAATTCTACCAGTCATTCAAAGAAGATCTAATACCAATCTTGCTTAAATTATTTAAGAAATTTGAGCAGGAAAGAACTCTATCAAACAAGTTCTATGAAGCCCACATCACCCTAATCCCGTTGCCAATTTCTCTAGTGCCTGGTCAGAATATTTTCAAGTAATATTTCCATAATTAGTTAAGCTGCCTTTTGTCTTTTATTTTATTTTTTGAAGTCGAGATAAAGTTTACTTTTAAACAAACTAATTTATAAGTAACACTGGAAGCAGTCCTTCAGGAACTTGTGCAATACATCTTTAGTATAAGAGTAAAAAGTGATATTTTCAACTGCTTAGAAAGCATTCCATTGGGCAATAAAATATTAATAGAATAAAGCACATGCAAAGTATAAGTAACAACTAAAATGTGCTATTTCAGTACAGAAAATGAAATCATCACAGAATTAAATATAACACATCCTGCCTGCCAGTGAAGATGAAACTGCTGATTCCATCAGATCTTTGGCATTAAAAACCCTCATCTTTTTTTCTAAAAGTGGAAATGTATTTGTCATAAATCATTCCCAGCTTTCCCTCCTGATTTCTATGGTGAATATTTGTGCATATTGACGTAAGTTTAAGAATATAGATTTTTTTGCTCCTAGAAAAGAATGTTTACTATAACCCCAATAAATATAGAATATTTATTGGACTGTAATGGGGCTGATCATCAAACATAATCATAGTCATAATTAGGCTCTAACCTGCTAAGTTTTGTGGTCAGATAGAGGACACAGGTGTTTTATCACAGGTGCATATGTATTACATATGCAAATGTAAGACACGCTGCAGTCTGTGACAGATTATCACACTAAATAAACTCAAGGAAAGAGAAAAAAAGACAAATCACCTGGGAAAGTTTAATTAAAAATGCATGTTGTCCTTTGATCTCTCAGTCACCTTTCGTATTTCAGGAATCAAATTAAGAATTAAGCACCCCACTACCAATATCTACGTCTTTTCTTTATGCTCCAAAGTAGAAAAAAACAGAAAACAAAAACAAATGAAAAACAAATATTTATTTATTTATTTACTTATTTATACAAGGTTCGCAGATTGCAAAGTATCTGGAACCACAGTTATAACTGGCATTTAATCAAGGGAATCACATCACTCTGGTAACAGAAAATGGTGTTTATGCTGTACATCTTAGCCATTAATTTATATGCAAGTCTTCAATATACATTTGTTTCAATAAATTGGACTTAAAGTTTCAAAAACGCTCCTTCTTCCTTAGCTGCTTTCTTCTTCTGTGACTCGTTCTAGCTACTAAATCAGGCACTCCTCCCAAGGGATATAGTGAAAATTATTAAGTAATGTATATTACACTAGTTTTAGTAAAGTCACAAAGTATTGAAAGGATCACCAATGTATGCTTGGTTATATAGTTATAAATTATGAAACAAAAGGAAATAATTGCTTCTCTTTCACCAGACCAGAGTTTCTCAACAACAGCAGTAGTAGTATTTTGGAGCTGACAGTTCTTTTTTGTGGGGGACTGTCCTCTGCATTGTAAGATGTTTAGTAGAATCCCTGGCTTCTGCCCACTAGATTCCTGTAAGACCTCTTCCCTCCTCCGCCCCAAATTGTGACAGTCAAAAATATTTCCAGATATTGCCAAATATCCCTGAGACAACCTTCCTAGTCTTAAATTATTTGTCTATGTAATTATTTTTTCAACAGCAGTAGAAAATACATTTGGACTCTGCACCTGGTGAGAATTTAGCTACGTGACACTACTAGCCCCTCCCTGATATACTTTCCTAGTGTTGATGGGTGTGCAGTGAATTATTTTTCATGCATCTGTTGGATACTGCTAATATAATGTACTTAAAATTCTGTTCCTTACTCCACCTATTTTAAATATTTTCTCTAAATATTCCACTCTTAATCATGAAAATTTGAGAATCCCTGTACCTTTCCTACATCTATTTTCCCTCTAAATATTATATAGTTACTTAATATTTGCATTTAGTTATGTGAGGTTAAGTCTTTGGGTCTCATCTATAGAACATTTCCAAAATTTGAAGATATTTAATATATATGTAATTATTAATGTGTGGATTTTTTAAATTGCAGAGCTAATAATATGTTAGGATTATCTTCCTTCTTTTTAGGATCAGTGTCGCAACTCCTATGCCACTTAGAGAAAATGTTTCTAGCAACAATGCTATATAAGGTTTTGTCTTATTCTCCACCATTTACTTAATTTCAAACCACATTTAACATGTGTTTAATATTTAGATATTTATGTCTTTACATATTTTTCCTGGTGCATTCAATTGCCTGTTTTTATCTACTGACAAAAGAATGAATGTTCTTCATATCTACAATATATCAATCCAATCAGGATTTTCATGTACTCCTGCAGTGCGTGTTCTAGAGACATCCCTCCTAGACGTTTAACCTCTTGCACTGCAGAGTTTTGTTTTTATTCTAGGCCTGCAGCACAATGGTTATCCTGAATTAATTTCACATGTACTCCAGTCTAATTCACTGGTTTCCTGGATCTTGGTTATTTTCCTCTTTTTATTCCCCTTGCCCTGAAGAAGTAACTTCCTGTGAAGTAACATCTTCCTGAAGAAGAAAGACTGTGGAAGAAAAAAACGTGTGTATCTTATACCTGTATATATACATGGTTTTATTTTACCTTGACCTATGATAACTTGTTTGGGAATAGAATTCTAGGTTCAGATACTATGGTATTGTCTTTAAGTGTCTCATATTGATAAGTACTATGCTAGTATGATTCTCATTGGTTTTGTGGTGACATTTTTCAATATCTAATTCTTTTGTAATGTTTTCTTTCCTTAGTTTCCAAAATTTCAGGATCAAGAAGCTAATTATACGTGGTTAACATTTCACAAAACCTTAGCATTTAATAGGTCCACCCAATCTGATGACTCACATGCTATTAATTCCTTGATAACTCCCTTTTCTCCATTTCCTCTCTCCTTATTGAAACTACTATTAATTACGAGGAATCTTTGGAAGTGATTATCTGTTTCTCTCTATCCATCTATCTAACCTTTTTCTTTAACTTTTTGTTTTACTCAACATTCTATGAGATTCTTCTGAGATTGTGTTCCAGTTCCCTATTACATTTTTAATGCCAATTTGAGGTTGCTATTTTGTTCTTTTACAAGTTTATTTTCTTTTGCCATTTTTGTTCTGCACATCACATTATTTTCCCCTTCCATTACAGAGTGGATATTTCCCCTTTTTTAGGAATATTCATTCTCATTCTGTTCTGGTTTTACATAATTGATTTTTCATTGTTAATAATGAAAGAACCAGTTAATGTTTTTCTCACTAAGAAGTTGGTGGTGTTTTCTTCTCCCTTTATGTAAGATAAAGCACAGCAAAAATTACTTAACTCTGAGATGTCAATGCCAATATTAAGATTCCATACACTTCATTGCATTTTTATTTATTTATTTTTACTACAGGATAAAAACCTGGCTTTCCTACTGAATCATTCAGGGTTCTCCAGGGAATAGAACTGAACTGACAGAACATATATGAGATTTATCATTGGAGTGTACTTATATGACTGTGGGGATTAGCAAGTCCAACTCCACAGGGCAAGCCACAAGGTGGGAAGTCTGATGAAAATTTCAATGAATTTCCCAAGAAAAACTGTCTGGCTAAATTAGACATAGAAATTCTTTCTGGTTGCTGAAATCACCAATTCTTCCTTTAAGACCTTCAACTGTTTGGATGAAACTTCTCTCATTGCTGAAGGCAATCTTCTTTGTTGATTATAGATAAATCAGCCATATATGCCATATATAACTGCAATAACTGATGATATAAACCCATGAAATATCCCCTGTAACAATCAGGCCAGTGCTTACTTGACCAAACAACTGGCCACATCAGGAAGCCATGCAGGATGGTTGAATTGTGTAACTTATTCCATAGTTAAATAACTGATTAATCCTCCTATTTTAGCCTACTTCCTCTGCCCACTTTCTGGACCTGGGTCTCAAAGTGGCTTCCTACAAGAAAAGAAGACTTCATCTCAGCTGTATCCTGAACAGTAGCTTACTCCTCTCATTTTTATCCATCAAATTACTTTATATACTCTGTTTTCCAGAGATTTATTAAAAGTTATCATCTGCAAAAAACATATCAAATGCTTTTTATTCTGTTTTATAGGTGGTTAATGGGGAAAAGCTTTTCATTAATTTAGAAATTTTGCACCAAAACAGTTCTCCCATATTAACCACCCTCATCCCTTAAAAGTTATTCCCATAAAAATATTATTCTTAAAATGGTGTTTTAAAGTCAATGTGTACTTTGAAATAGAGTTGAGAAAGGATTCTGTTGGTAAGCAATTTTCTTTGAGAAAAACAGCACTTCTGCTGTGATATACTTAATTTGCTTTCATTTATATTACTGTGCAATATAATAAAATAT
This sequence comes from Dasypus novemcinctus, assembly GCF_030445035.2. NCBI lineage: Eukaryota > Metazoa > Chordata > Mammalia > Cingulata > Dasypodidae > Dasypus > Dasypus novemcinctus. The sequence goes on along the minus strand of NC_080678.1, from coordinate 73,894,237 downwards.
ACCTTTATAAAAATTATCTCAAAATATTTTCTCCAGAAATATCCTGGCTACCTCAGGACATGACATTCAACCTGGTAGTTTTTATTTGCTTTCTTTGTAACAGAGTTCATAGATCAATTTGATGGGCCATCAAACATTAATTAGTTATTATACAAACATATTTAGTGGCTGCATTTATTCCATAAACAAAGACAGGTCAAATATGTCATCAACAAAATGGATCTAAATTAGTTGTACATAGCCTGTAATTTATTATGCAGATATGAAAAATGATCCTTGGTAATGAATTTCTCACAAAACTAATCAAGTTTATTTTCTAAACTCTGAAGAAACCATTAATTTGCCTTGTTATAATAATCTATTTTAATGGGCCTTTTCAGAACTCCCTATATGGCAACTAATGACTTTGAATATAAAAGTCATCACATGTTTCATCTATTCCTAGTTTTATTTTCATTAATCATTATGGAATAATTGAAGCACTGGCATTTTTTTCTACACAAATCAGCAGCTGAGCACCTCTATAAAAAGCTAAATCTGTGAAGCTGAAGAGACCTTCCCAGAGAGGAATGAAAAGGCTATTCCCCAGTAAAGTAACACTTTGACAAGAAGAGCTTTAAGATGGGGCTTCCAAAAGTCCTACTTCTTGGGCATCCTCAGTTCTCAGAAACTCCTGAAGAACCCCAAAAAACTACAACTCTTCATGTGGAGAAAGAAATGCCTGAAGGCCAGTTGTCAGTGTGGCATTTCCAATAGTAACATTTGGTCCATAATATTGTGGTGCTGGCACATATGACTCCACCAAATCTCTACTATGAAACTTCTGCTCAACTTCCTGAGTTACTTTGAACTGGTGATGTTTTTCTCCTGTCAGAAAGATTTGCCATACCACTTGAATTGGATTATGGTTCTATGCCATTTATCCAGGACCCATTTCTGTATTTGTAAAAGTTCAATCCCTCTACCCCAATATGTTCATATCAAGAGTTTATGAAATTTGCTTCATCATTATTAAAAATTTGGTCACCTAGATGGCTTACATTTCAAATTTCCTGTTGTTTGAGATAGTAACACCATAAATTTTCTCAGCTTTACATAGGGAATGTTTCCAATATAAGAAAAGGTAGGGGGAATGTATAAATCAGAAGCTCAAAAACTTTAGTAAATTACATAAGAACATGCATAGCATACTGAGAACCTTAAGATAGAAAAAATGGTGTGCATATACTTGGTATTTCTATTACTTATATGGTTGATTTCTAAGACAGGGTGGGGTAGAAAGAAGACTTTGAAAAATACTGTTTTCAAGTTGTACTTAATGAAGACATAATCTAACACTAAAATAATTTAGCATGCAATCCTTGCAGTGATAATTTTAATGTGCAAACATGACTATCAATCCATTTTTTATATCTTATGATGTGTGCTTTTTATTTCTAATACCTTTCTATGATAACCCAGGAATTAGCAGCTTAATGGTACTGACCATTGTGTTACATAAAGCATTCAACCATGTAACAAATATTATTGAGCACTTACTATATGTTACAGACTCTCTTCTAGGCACTGGAAATATAGCCATGAGCGAATCAGGCATGGTCCCTGCCCTCTTGGACCTTATACAGGGAGAGGTCATTTATTTTGATAAGCTGATTTCTTTCCTTGTGGGGTTCTTTTTATACCATACCTTATCTGCCTTGTACCTGTCAATCTGATTTCTTGTCTGAAAATATTCCTGAGATTCCTGCTTCCCTAGGCATTAAGCTTTCCTCAACTTAAATTTAATAAAATTGCTTGTATTTCAATTATCAGACAGTATAGTGTAGCAATTTCAGGTGACATCCCTTGAAGTATATAGCTTGGATTTGAATATTGTCACTGCCATTTGATAGCTGGGTAAACATTTTATTTAACCACTCAATGACTTAGCTTTCTCAAACAGGAAGTGAAGAAAAATAGAATCCAGCTTCATAAGTCAATGTAAGGATAAACTGAGTTACATATGCAAAAGATGTAGGAAGGTTTTCTCACAAAGTATTCAAGAATACTAATTATATTTATCTTTACCCCTACTATTAATAATATCACTATTGTATCATACTGAATAGTGGTTCTGCTCTCCAGGGAAAATTGAACGTGTGGTAAGAGAGAAGTAATACTTTCCTCATTTTTGTATTAACAATGTCTACCAAAGTTCTTGGCACAAAGCAGTGCTCAAGAAATTTATATTTATTTGAATTGAATTCTCATATAGAGTAAGTTCAATGTGATAGTACAAGAGGCGGGCAGTGACAAAAGGAAGACAAAGAAATATAAAAAACAATGAATCTCTTACTTTTCAAGGTATAGTTTTACAGAGTGAGAAAGTACAAAGGGATGGTAATTAAGAGGTTTGTGATTTAAGATTGGCTTCTACTGTCCTTGATAACTTTAGACAAAGCTGTTGAAGTATTTGCACTCAAGCTCTTTCATCTATCCAACGGGGATTGTAACGGAAATAAATTTTAGTGTGAAAGGGCTTTACACAGAAGAAAAAGGGCATCGCAATATAAAGCTGTGGGATTTTAAAAGGCAAGGTAAAATTCAAATGGAATTTCATTAATTAATACAATAAGTATTTATTAAGAGTCTATTGTATAGGAAACCAAAAGGATTGTATATTTATGGAATTTGAGGGTGGGTTTATCCATGATTTAAAATTATGGATACTACTTATAATCAAGAGCCCATATATTCCTGATAAGGAGACCCAAAAGATGCATGGATGTGTTATTAGTTAACATAGCTCTTACCATGCTGTCAGTGGCATGGAGTTTGCCTAGCCTACTTTTATGATGACAAGTGTACATTTATTATAAGCAAAATAACATTTCTAACTTATTGTTTTATTTTTTATAGTTAACTGCGAACAAGTTTGCAAAATGTAGAGGTTAAAATTGGGATTTTACCTATTGATAACAAGACTAAAACCATAATATTCTAGAAACTACATAATGTAAATCAGAAGCAAAATTATCTAGGATTATTTACTGAAAACACTGAAAGAAACTAGCAGTAGGCAGGTCATTATTTCTTGGTCCCTTAGCATGAGTCTGCCAACAAATCAATGGTCAAAATGTTTTGATGTCATAAGATATGTTCATATTCTCTTAATCTGCGACCTAATTGTTTATTTGTTAATTTGAAATTGCATATTGCTTCTTCAGCACCTGATATTAACTCAGATATCTTGGACATATCCATGTGTTACCGTCATCCATGCAAGACCACTTCATTGTTATATTTATAGCCATGAAAATGGAGCACCTTTTTCTAGATATCATGATAATTAACCCGAATTTGCCAAAGATATAAACACAGAATGAAATATACTATATGTTTGATAGATCTTTATTCTTCTACTAGAAAAACTCTGTAAATTACCATGACATGAAGACTAAACTCCATTATACTTAATAGGTTATGATGAAATAAGGGAAACTTGGTATATTACATGTGAAACCTATGATATTATTTAAGTAAAATTATACCCTACCTGTTCTGAAAGATACATCTAAAAATTAATAAAATTCTAATAAAAATATGTACTCTGTCTAGGAATTATCTGTTTTGTTTTGAAAGCCAGTGTATAGAAATAAGGATGATGATGATAAAGAAAATGATGCTGACAACAAACAAAATCCTGATTAAATGAAGAAATTTTTAAAAAAATTCTAAATGTTATCTCTTTCTGTAAATTATACTGGTTGAAATGGTGATGTTTAAATAATATGAGTAATTATTATAATTTTAACAATCTTTACATTACAACTAAGTAATGTTTCTAAGTTGGCATATCATACATAAAATGGTTAACTAAAATTTTAAAAAAATATCAGTTTATGATGACTACTTTGGTTAAAATAAGTAACATAAGAATGGCATTCATTCACATCATTATTTAGATTCTAGATAATAACACTTTGTTTTTCATGTTTATTCTGATTTTATCCCCTTAGTTTGTTTTTGAGTGTTATTAATGGCTTATACAGTTGTCCAAAAATTCCATATTTTTTAAATTTTCAAAAATGAACATTTTTCCTCTGATTTCTTCTTTTACTGTAATCTTTTGGAACTGCTGCTTGCAATATGTTTTTTTTTATTTTTAAAATGTAAGTGACTTTTTAAAAATGTAAGTGACTTTTTTAAAATTAAAGAAACTTAGATCACAAAAAATGTTACATTAAAAAATATAAGAGGTTCCCATATACACCACACCCCACCCTGCCCAACTCTTCCCACATCAACAACCTATTTCATCACTGCAGCACATTCATTGCATTTGGTGAATTCATTTTGGAGCACTGCTGCACCACATGTGTAGTTTACACTCTCCCCCAGTATAATCAGTGGGTTATGGCAGGATATATAATGCACTACATCTGTACCTGTAATATAATTTAGGACAACTCCAAGTCCCAAAAATGCCCCCACATCACATCTCTTCTTCCTTCTCCCTGCCCTTAGCAACTCCCATGGCTACCGTCTTCACATCAATGATACAATTTCTTCAATTGCTAGAGTCACAATTGTTCTATAGTAGAATACCAATAAGTCCACTCTAATCCATATTTTATTCCTCCATCCTGTGGACCCTGGGATGGTGATGTCTGTTCCACTTCTATATCAAGAGGGGGCTTAGAACCACATGGTTGATGGATGTGATTCTCCTGCTTGCAGTTGTAGGCACTCTTGGTTCTCTGGTGTGGTGGTTGACCATCTTCACCTCCCTATTAGCTGACCTGGGTAAGTCCAACAAACCAGAGTGTAGGAGTTGCAACTCTATTGAGGCTCAGGGCCCAGCTGGCATATGTCCAGTCCAGAGATTCAAGTCTCCTGAGTATACACCAACCCCAGCGTCAACCACAGTTTGTTTGCTATATATTAAATATCTATTTTCAGCCTTTCTCCTCAAATAATTTACTAGTATTTCCAGAAGTCATGACCTAGCTCTAGGATAACTCTTTTTAAATATTTATCATAAATATATATTCATATAAATATGCACACACATATATGTGTATACATATATCCACATAAATATCAGGATGAGCTTTCTGTAGTAGTTTTCTAAGCCATAATTTTCTAATGGTTTAAAACTGTTAACTGTATTCCTCTCTTAGAGAATTATATTATATATTTCTATATTTGATAACATAAATATTTAAAATTTTATTCAGCTAGTTTTTCAAAAGCAGTTGGATTTAGACCTTTTTCTCCAATCTAACTCCCACCATGACCCTTCATTTCCCTCCATGCCCAAACTGAAAAAGGAAAGCCTGCCTAATAAAACAGCAAAGAACACTTTGGACATGTTTAATTAGGTTATGTTATATTCAGGGCTACATATTTGATCCCATTGCTTTATGGATAATTTTGTCAGAACTACTTTGTTCACTCTGCTTTAATCGTTTCTGTTGTATAAAATATTGCATTCTCTCAGATAGTACGCCTGCCAGTATTAATCTTCTGTTTTTAATTTGCTCTTAGTTTTTCTAGTTTATTATTAATTCCATATTAATTTAAGAAGCATGTTGCTCAGTGCCTAAAAGATATCATCAGAATTTTAATTGAAATTGCATTAAAGATTAAACTTTGAAGAATTGTTATCATTATAATATTAAAGGAATATACGATGCTGCTCCATTTATTAAAATATGGCTTCACGTCTCTCAGTAAATTTTGTAGTTTTCTTTACATATTTCCTGTGCATTTCTTGTTAGCTCTTCCTAGGTGTTTCACATTTTTTCATTAATATTATAATTGATATACTATCTCATTCCTATTATATCTTCTACCATGTTATTGCTGGGATATAAGAAAGCTATTAATTTTTGCATATTTTACTCATATCTAGATGCTTAAATGAACTCATTAATTCTAATAATTTATTTTTTTCAGATTCCATGATTCTCTTGGGATTTAGTACATAATCCTACTGTCTGGGGAAAAAAACATGATAATAATGTCTTCTTCCAATTACCATGCATTTTTTAGTTGTTTAATTTATGACTGCTGGAAACTTTTGGAAAAAAAACAACTTAGATAATAATACTGCTAAGTGACAGAGTTCTTATTCTCAATTTGAATGATACACTAGTGTTTCATCCTTATATATATATCTCCCCAAGTTCATGATTAGACTTCAGGAATGCCTTTAATCCCCTGAAATTATCTGCAAAATTTTCCCTGAGGAAAGAATTCTTACCTCATTTATCAAGCAACAGTTTGCTTATCAAGTCTAGCTTCAAGATCCTTCTTAGCTGTGTCTTCCTGTGTAAAACTTTTACATTGTGAGACTTTTGCTCAATCCCAAATATTTATCTAGCTTGAAAGACCACTTGACACAGACCCCAAAAGCTAACCTCTGATTTCCCCCTTTGGAGATATAGACAGTATTCTCCTTCATTGCAATGCACTGGAATAACTATTGCTTTGTTTTATTAGCACACTGGTGACCTGGGAATGCAACACAATAAACCATAATGGTTTAAGACCAAATATCAGAATCCCAGTAAGACTGGCTTTGGAGGGCAGTTTTGCCACCCCAAACATATGAAACACTTATGACCAAAGGAAGATAATGAAAAGCTCAATATGAGCACTCATGGAAGAAATCTCTTCTTTCTCCCCATACCAAACCCAAGGTCAAGTGCAAGGATGAAGTAGAGAAGGATGTGAACGAGCATTGGTCCCCCACACACACCTACACACACTGATGCACCCCATCTGTGCCCTGAGCTCTTGTAGGTAGAAGTAGAGAAAGCATTTTGAATTGAATATAAGACTATATATTAACTCTTACAATGGTTAATAATCACAAAGAAGTTATGGAATAAAACTAAATCATTTCCCAGTGGACCAATGGGTCTGCGATAACACTTTTTTGAAAGAAATAAAAGAAAATATAACATTATCCTCTGGTAATTTCTCAGTCATTGAGTCAACCAACCTCAATAAAAACAAACAAACACCACCAACAAAAAACCAATACTCTAGGAGTCCTATTTACTGTTTTCCACTATGAATTTGTTGGAAATTAATATTGTTATACTTTGCAGCATTTTTACCGTGACTATTAAAATAGGAAATGTTTGTCAAATTGTTTTTCAAAGTAAACTTTATTTCAATTTCAAAAAATAAAATAACAGACAAAAGGAAGCTTAACAAATTATGGAAATATGACTTTAAAATATTCTGACCAAGCACATTTATCTCATTTAATCCTAAAAACAAGCTCAATTGTTTTTCCAGTGTTCAAAAAGATACAGAGATGAGCATAGATTGGTTAAATGACATAACCAAGGCCTCCTTGTTATTGAAAAAAATGAGGAAAAATGCTTAATCATTTTCATATCTAAAAAAACTAAACCCCGTAGTCTTTTTCTGACCTTAGCTTTGATATAGTATCTTCTTTGCTATGAAAATATTATAATATTCTTGTTAATAGTCTGTAAATGACATTAGTTGTATGTTTCCCATTTATCACCACATTCTTAACATCTTGCAATAAGAAAACATTCTTGTATTTATAGTAACCACAGTCCTCATCTACTATAAATCACTATGTCATACAGTCTTAATTATCTTCTAGTTGTTTTTCAATTACCATTAACCTCCAAATTGTTTTAACAAACCTACCAAACTGCTTTTTTTTAAAAAGATTTATTTATTTCTTTATTTATCCCCCCTTCTCCCCCCAATCCCGGTTGTCTATTCTCTGTGTCTATTTGCTGCGTGTTCTTCTTTGTCCGCTTTTGTTGTTGTCTGCGGCACGGGAATCTGTGTTTCTTTTTGTTGTGTCATCTTGTTGTGTCAGCTCTCCGTGTGGGTGGTGACATTCCCGGGCAGGCTGCACTTTGTTTCACGCTGGGTGGCTCTCCTTATAGGGTGCACTCCTTATGTGTGGAGCTCCCCTACGCGGGGACACTCCTGCGTGGCAGGGCACTCCTTGCGCGCATCAGCACTGCATGTGGGCCAGCTGCACACGGGTCAAGGAGGCCTGGGTTTGAACCACGGACCTCCCATGTGGTAGATGGATGCCCTAACCACTGGGCCAAGTCCGCCGCCCAAACTATTTTTAACACATTTTTGTGGCTCACTTTTTAAAATAAAAATAAGAGGCTTGTGATACTCATACTGCTATTAGTGCTAGTATTATAATAATAATAATGGTGGTAATATGATAATACAATCAACAGCAACAGTGATAATTCAAATACTTATAGAACACTTACAATGTGCCAATTACATGACATGAGCCTTTTCACAGATTGATTTAAATAGTACTTTACTATATTGACAAATTACCTCTGTGATGAAAACTCTGGGCCTTAAGGAGTTTAATTAACTTTCCCATAGTCAATCAGTAACTACTGGTGCTCAACTTCAAACTTAGGTATCATGGCTTAGAATCTGGATATTTTAACTTTATTGTGTATTAAATATCCATTCCCTCTTATAAGTAACACCCTAAATATTTTTCTTTTAAGAGAATGGGATTTCCTATTCCTTATTATGTGCACTTTGGGCAAAAACAAATTCAGTTGTCCAGCCTCTTATGAGTGGAAACAGAAGTTGATCTTAGTGACCCATTTTGCCAAATCTTTTCTTTCACCTCAACCAAATGGACATAGGTGTGAATGTGATTAGAACTAATCTAGTTGACACTGTGTTCCAGGCTTTAAATATTGAGTGAATAACTTAAGGAAGAAAGTTATTCACTCAATATTTCTGTTCATATATGTTTTGGAATCCACTTTTAATCTGGATTCTGTGAGCTTTTGTTTTCCTTCTAAAAACAACTGCTCTGTTCTCTTCACCAGGTCAGCTGTAAACTAGCAGGGGAATGGTCATCTCTCTCCCAAGGCCACAGGATCAAAGCTCAAAGCTCCTCTAGGATTTCTATTTCTTTGTGTATCTTTTTTTCTGTGTTCTCCTTGACTGGGGGTCCATTTATATAGCCCTCCAAGGGGACAGGGATGAACCCTGCAGCCCTAATGATGTAGTTGAATCAAAGTCCTAATCTTGATTTAATGAAGTAAATGCAAAGCCTTTGAATTTAAATCAATCAAAGGGTATCATGCCCAGAGGAACAGATCAGTTTACAAACATAATCTATATCTCTTTCTGGAATTCATAAATAATATCAAACTGCCACACTTCTGATACCCAGAAGTTACATATTTGGAACTACCAGAACCATAGTAAAGACAGGGGGGTCATTTCCACCCCAGAGTTCCTACTGATGCACACCAGCATGGCCGTGGCCAGTTTTCCTCAGGTGTAGAAATATAACCACTCTTTTCCTTCTTACTCTAACTCTTCAAGAAGTGAATCTTTTAAAGTTGAGAAACTGACCCTCCTCAGGGGTTAGGATTTGGTGGGAGGAGTGGGTTTCCTAGTCAGGGTCTGGACCCTAACACAGCCAGCGATTTCCAAGTACCCTTGTTCTATCACCTTCCACCTGGGGCTAACCAAGCCACAGTAAGACTGGCCACCAAGGACTGACCCATTTCCCTCCCACTCCCACCAGCAGTCAGAAGCTCCAAAGCTGGTCTTCTGAAAACGTTCTTGGTGAGATTTACAATTTGACCATCTGTAATGCCAGACTGCCATTTCTTACTTTGGAGCTGACTGCACAGTTGGACATTTTCCACCTGCACTTGAATTGTTGAGAAACAACCAAAGCTAGGATGCCCAAATCCCTTGAAATATCTCTTTGAATGGATCAATCATTTATTCCTATAGTGTAGAAAAGTCTCCCAGCTTATCAGAAAGGTAGTCTATTACAAAGTGCTAGGTCCTTGCTACATTTGGGGAAGTTGGTTCAAAATCTACACAGGCTACACCTGTATCTAATTATACAGCACAGCAAAGACTGTTTCTTGTTTTGACTTAGTTTTACTTGGTATCATTAGAATTTGCCTTCTGAAGTAAGCAGAAGCACAAATCAAGAGATATTAATAGTTGTGCATGAAAAAAAATATGTTTTTTCCTATAATTTCATAAAGGTATTTGACAGAGATGATGCTCATCTTTCAGTCCCAAACATTTCAGGCTCTATTTCCTTCAAAATGTTGATACTTTATCAGAACTAATTGAGCATCAGGTCTAAATAAAGGGCTCCTGTGGTCTCTAATTCACCTTTACTCTCTTTGTATGAGAAAAGCATATAGAGGTATGGACATTGGGGAAAAAGATGACATATCACAGAAGAAAACATTGATTACAAAATATATCTTTAAAATAATAAAACAGTCACATAATATTCAACTCAATACAAAATAAGTTATTCAAAACTCAGTATTTTATTTTACAGTTTTATTCAATTTTTCTGCTTAACATACATCATAGATTATTTTGGAAGGGTAGATAAAAAGTAAAATCTAACATCATCAATAAACTGTTACAGGCCTAACTTTTAAACTAATCATTTTGTCTACAACAATGAAAAAGCTTTCTGATGTTACTGAACAGAATATTCTGTTCAATGCTTCCTTTTGGAAGAATTTTGAGGTGTAAATAAGCCAATTTTATTCCTAAAATATGTAAAATATTATTTTGGAAGGGAAAATTGGAAAACTACAGTTAGAAGATAATCTCTACCTAGAAAATGTTGTGGGCTTAAAATTCATTTTTTATATCTTTTAAATTGTTTGCTCAGTAATGCTACATACAAAGAACCTACAAGTATTTATGGTATTAATAATTTATGATGATGGAGAGAAAATCAGTCCGAAAGCATGAAGAGCATGAAATAAATAACAATATAAAAGAAATCAAATTTTTCTTTTCATTTGTATTCAGGAACTTGAATAGAGCTAATAAAGTACTGTTTAAGAAAATTCTATAGTGAATTCTTTTTACAGAAAGGTATTTGCAAAGTTTTTATTTTACTTTAAGTAAACATTCCTACATGACAAGTTGATTATTCTATTTGTTTGCTTAAGAAAAAATGGATTTTCATGGCAATGGCAATAGGAAACTTCAACTTTGGTTGCCTTTATTTTCACAACTTTAATAATAATAAAATAAAAATAAATCAGATTCTAATAAGCTGTTTGGTATATGGAAGCTGATATATTTACTGTGTAGAGATTTAGTATGAGTGCTAAAATAACTTGTTCCAGATTAACAATATTTCCAGAGTTTTGTTACTTTAATTCTAAAAGAGCTTAATATTTTTATAATGAATAATTTAACCTCATCTTCTTTTGAGACTCATTCTGTTGGCCATTTTATTCCCAAAACACATTTCTTAGGGAAATAAATCACTGGATCCCCACAACAATCTTATGAGATGAATACAGTACAATTATTGTCCCCATTTTATGAGTTGGATATAGTAATAGACAGAATAATGGTCCCCAAAGATGTTCACCATCTAATCTCTGGAAACTGTGAAATATATGATTACATTAAGGATCTTGAGATGGGGAGATGATCCTAGATTATCTGGGTTGAGCACGATACAGTCAAAATGGTCCTTATGAGAGGGAGGCAGGTGGGTTCAGAGGTCAGAGAGAAAGACATTTGGAGATGCTATGGTACTGGCTTTGAGGACAGAGTAAAGGACCATGAGCTTAAGAATGCACACAGCCTCGAGAAGTTAGAAAAAGCAAGGAAATGGATTCTTCCTAGAGTCCTGTAACAAATGTAGCCCTGCTGATACTTTGATGTCAGGCCTTCTGATCTCCTGGTCTATATAAGATTATATATCCATGTTGTTTTGAGGCACTGAATTTGAGTTAATTTGTTGCAACAACAATAGGAAACTGAGATCCAAATTTGTTATGTAACTTGCTCAAGGTCTGTAGCAGTTTGATATTATTGATGAATTTCAAAAAAGAAATATTGGGTTATGCTTGTAAACTGATCTTTTCCTCTGAGCATATAAGATTATATTGAATTCATAGGTTTACTTGATTAATTAATTGTGTAAACCTCTTGTGCCAATAGGGCTGTGACAGATAAAAGTCACAGCAAAAGACAGAGTTAAGGGTTTTTGATGTTGGAGTTTTGATGTTGGAGTATGATGCTGAAGCCTTAAGCTGGAGCCCCGGGAAGAGGGAAAACCTAATCCTGGAAAGAAGCAAGCCCTGAGAAGGGAGGAACCCAGGAAGCCTGGACCCTTGCACATGTCGTCAGCCTTCTTGCTCCAACACAGGAAAATAGACTTTGGTGAGGAAAGTAATTTATGCTCTATGGCCTGATATTTGTAAGCTCCTACCCCGAATAAATACCCTTTATAAAAACCAACCAATTTCTGGTATTTTGCATCAGCACCCCTTTGGCTGACTAATACAAGGTCATAAAGGTAGTAATTGGTAGAGCTGGGATATAAGCCCAAGTAGTTTGGCTTCTTACAGTGTATGCTCTGAACATCAAATTCTAAACTCTACTGCCTAATCCCTGTTTGCACAAATATAGTCATATATAGAGAGAGAAATACAGAGATAAAGATAGAAATAGAAATAGAGATAGAGATACATGAAGATTAACACTGCAAGATACCTTATGATTCTTGCCCAGGCACCCAAAGTGGAGAAAGATCTATACCAATATCTTTTCCAGGGCTCAAACTAACACCAAAGACTTAGCCACACTCACCTCACCTGCCTGTGACACCAAGGCCTCCGTGGCTATTTGACACATGGGAAACACAAAGATCCAAGTAGGCAAGTTAGTGAAAGTGATGGAAGCTTATTTTTAGGTCAAAACTCAGAATCTACTCTTACTGAAATTTGGAAATAGTATCATGTATAGGCAAGGATATATGTATGTGTGTATAGTAACGAATAGAAATAGAAACAAAGAATCTCAAACTTAAGCGAATATTAGTCTCTCATTGTAAATTAAATAGAGTTGACTTTATGATACTTTCAAGAGTAACCAGAAACTTATTCAAACTATAGTGATGAGGTTCACATGTATTAAGGAAAATATCATTCATTCAAACATGTTTATTCATTCATTCAGTAAGAACTTGTTGAGTGTTGGGGCAGTGGGGATACTGGGGATGTTGTATTTAATGAGGAAAGGCATTAAAAAAGAGCAATGTATGTCTTGTATAAATTCTACAAAAAAAATAGATCAGGAATGGTTAGTGATAGGGACTATGCTATTTTATGAAGGGTAATCAGGAAAGTCATCTTTGTGAAGGTGACATTTTAGTGTGACATTAAGGAAATGAAGGAAAGAATTATGTGGATTTGTGGATGAAAAACATTCCAAGCAAAGGAATTGGGAAGCATTTCCATAAGTGGAAACATGAGTAATTATGACAATAGATACATAAGATAGAAAACTCCTCTTTTATTGGAAACTGGTATTACTATACATTATCTTAATTTCAACTATTGATACATGGTAGGTATACTATTTTATATAGCCTTCACTGTATTGTATATATTAATTTCCTACAAACTATCTCTGGAACTATGACCCAGGAGATCAGGTTACTGGAAGACAGACACAGTTACCATCATTCACTAAATCTTATAATGCTAATGGCTTCAGCATTATCCTGGTTTTTGTTAACACACATTTACATTTCATTAGGATGGTTCTTCTGTAAAAGTCAGGTTTCATTGGGAATTTCATCCCCTTCCATTATGCCCCTCTTCTGTAATGGTCATAGCCAGCTTCAGGATATCAGATCCAAGGTGTGTACTTATTATCTGTAGGCAGTAATCAAAGGGGAACTAATCACAATTAATAATATCTATATCTTCATGTCATTAACTCGTGTCAATGAAATAAATTGTTAAAATGAATTTACCTTTATTTTAAACAATAAGAGGTATTCAGTCACATCACTAGCTGATTACTGCATGTAATCATCAATTGCAGACACATCAAGTTAGAAGTTTCATACTTCAAAACAAAAGACTGGAGGACCTGCAAAATTACGGTGATAATGGTGATTGTAATAGTATTTGAGCAATATACTATAAACAGTGCAAACTAGGAATGGAGGGGTACTGTCAAATAAAAGGAATGAGGGGATATTACCAATAGTATAAATAAAACTTTATTCATTTTTAATAAACATCTGTTAATTAAAGAAATAATTCAGTAGGTGGTTGAATTAACTTTTAAAAATACTACACAATCTTGACTATAGCATATAGTTTTGATACTTGGGACTGGGAATAACTCAACCTGCTGTAGAGGTTTCACTTTAGCCAAACACTAAAGTAAAAGGTCTGTACCGTAAGTATAATGAATCTCATTATGAATCTCAAAATGAATCTCATTTTGCCACTTCTTTCAAACATCTGATATCTTAGAAAGTGTTTGAGGACTACAGTAAGATTTCATTCTCTCGTGATTTCCATCTTATTTTCATCTATTTATTGGGAGAAATACACTGGAAATTACTCGGACCATTCTGTGTCATCTCCCCACAGAAATATGTTCACCAGTTATGATTTACTATTATACTCTGCAATCTTAAGAGTCAATAAAGTCCATGTTCATTTGAAGAACTCTTCTGAATTCTTTCAAACATTATGACTGAATTCACTGTCTATTATATTACACAAATCTGACATGGGACTTCATGAAATTTTACTTGATTTGAGTTATATTAATAAATGCATATAAAGTAAAAGGAGTCAGGCAGAAAGTAAAAATGAAATTATGTCTTAAAATATTAGTTCTTTTGATAAATACTTAAATTATCAGTGAGTTACATAATTAAGCATTTTAAAATAAATCTGTTTTTATGCAATTTTCCTATCTCTACATCTACTAATATAGTAATAGTATGATAACAACAAAGGGTAAATTTCATAAACTAAAAGAATTTTAGTGCAAAAATTATTTTACTGTGAATAAGAGTGCCTATAATGAATATCAGCTGTGTGAACAAATGGTAAGATATGATTTTTTCCCCTTAGACTAAGGTCATTAGAATTTAGCCAGAAGCAACTGTGAGTTTTGTAGTTATAAACAACGGGTAAATTGTTCAAGCTGCAGAGGGATCATAAGAGGGAGAATACGATACAATTGTGTAGGTTGAAGATATGTCCACGTCTTCTCACAGAAAGCAGGCTTCACCACACTGCTGTGTGGACACCTTCCTCACGAAATTCAGTCTCTGACACCAGGCTGGGACGCCCTGCTCATCTCACAAGGGATTCAATACCCTCCCCAGCCCACTACCCATTCTCTAGCGATACATTCTCATCCATTAAGGCACCAACATTCCATTCTGACCATTGTGGTTTACCTTTCTCAGACTAAATTGTTCAGGAAGCAAAACAAAGTGAGGAGGAAGAAGAAGAGAATGACGGTTACAGTATTATTTTTAACATTACATACGTGTTATTAACTTCCTATTTAAAAGAAGGGAGTTTTGTGAAGTTAAAAAAGCTATTTGAACCAAGCATTATCCTAAAAATCCAGGAAAACTAATATCATATAAAAAAGTTACAAAGAATACTGTGGTCAAAGCCTATAAAAAGTTACTAAAAGGAAAAAAAAAAGGAATAGAATAATGTGAAAGAAAGGCATGCTCAAACCCAGAAAACTGCAGAAGTGAAGTTTTAAGAAATTAAGAAAAACATTGGAACTAATAGCAAAAATGACTTTACAAATGAAGACTAAATTTAAAATAATACCAGAGTGAATAAGCACAATGAATAATGCCTCAAATCAATAATAAAATAGACTTAAAGACGGCGGACTTGGCCCAGTGGTTAGGGCGTCCGTCTACCACATGGGAGGTCCGCGGTTCAAACCCCGGACCTCCTTGACCCATGTGGAGCTGGCCCATGCACAGCGCTGATGCGAGCAAGGAGTGCCCTGCCACGCAGGGGTGTCCCCCTTGTAGGGGAGCCCCACGCTCAAGGAGTGCGGCCCGTAAGGAGAGCCGCCCAGCGCAAAAGAAAGTGCAGCCTGCCCAGGAATGGTGCAGCTCACACGGAGAGCTGACACAACGAAAAGAAACACAGATTCTTGTGCCACTGACAACAACAGAAGCGGACAAAGAAGAAGACACAGCAAAAAGACACAAAGAACAGACAACGGGGTGGGGGGAGGAAGGGGAGAGAAATAAATAAATTAATAAATCTTTAAAAAAATAGATATAAAAATGGGAGGAATGAAAGTTTTATAATAAAAATAATATGATAAAAGAGATAAAAGCAAAAAGATTCAAGAGAGTGACAAATAATGAACATAAACAATAAAAATAAAAAATACGGATAATATGACTCCCTGCAAAAGAAAACCAAGGCAGAGAAATAAACAAACAAAAACAAACAAACAAACAAAACAAAAAGCTATAAATCAAGGTAACAACTAGGTTAAACTACATACTAAAGAATGCTACATGAATGTGAGAATATCATCCCCAAATGTTCAGAATCAAAACATATTCTAGAAAAATTATTTAGCATTAAAGAATTAGTGAAGAAAATACCCTTTTGCATCTGGCAAAAAAATACTACAATTTAAAAGGTGAGGGCGATAGAATACCATCAGATTTTTCAATATAAATTGCTTATTCCAGAAAAAAATGGAGTAAAATATTTAAAATACTCAATAAAAATGTGAGTCAATTATTTTACACCCAGCAAAATAGCAAAATTGATATTCAAGGGTAATAAATTCAAGCAGTTAACTACGTGTGCAAGATCTCAGAGGTTATTGTACCCATGAGCTGTACCTAGTGAGAATGCTGGTCAAATTTTTCTTACAAGGGCAGAGAGATCTATTCTTTTTGTGAGTATGAAAATATATCTTTGTGTATATTCATAAACACACATACATATACATACAGATATATGTGTAGATATATGTATCATAAACACACTTTAAATCTAGCATTGCCTTATGTAACATATTTATATTTCCATATCTTCAGTCTATACACACATATACACTTCAA
Organism: Dasypus novemcinctus; assembly: GCF_030445035.2. Classification (NCBI taxonomy): domain Eukaryota; kingdom Metazoa; phylum Chordata; class Mammalia; order Cingulata; family Dasypodidae; genus Dasypus; species Dasypus novemcinctus. Next base: position 73,877,298 of record NC_080678.1, on the reverse strand, counting down.
AATTTAACAAAGTTGACTGCAGATAAAAAGTAACATTATACCAATTAAATTTAACCATATAAACCCAAACAAATATTAACAATTTTAATATAGTTATAAAAGAGAGGATAAATGAGAATTTTAAATCAATTAAAAAAACAATGAAATAGAATATCAACACAACATAAAGGTTATTAAAAGTCATGTTTCCTTAAAAAAAAGAGGGGCATGAGTAAATAAATTGGGACTATGTACAAGGGTAATATTATAAAGGGGATGTTAAAAGGTAAAAAATGTTTGGGAAACTTCAAATATGAAGACCAATATTTGGAGGATAAATGTTTGTGTTTGAGTAATAGAAGAATACAATGAAGCAAGAGGTTTGGAGGTCAACCTTAAATATTTTGGGGCATTAAAAAGATATTAACGAACTTAAAAAATAAAGATAATCACATTCTTTTATACGTTCAGGCTCATTATAAAATAAGAATCATCAGTAGAAAAGGGTAGTTATGGCTGCAGCTATATATATATATATATGTCATACTAAACAATGCAAAAATAATGTTGTACACAAAGGAATCTGTTCAGTTACATAAAGACACTAGCAAAATAGCTAGAAGAGAAAAGGATATCAAGATCCTTCATAAAGGTAAAAATATAGTTAATTGTTGAGTATCAGTAGTAAATAAAGAGTATCTCTTATGGGAAGAGACATACAATTAAATAAAAGGTAGAAAGAGATGAAAATGACTTTAATGTATTCAAAATATATTCATTTCCAATATGATTTAGAATGTGTCAATGGAAGGAATCATTTAAAAATGGAAAATCAAGATAAACTTTAAAAAAAGAAAACAAACTGATGAAAAAGTTCATAAATACAACACAACCAGTATAATACCTAGCCTTGTAAATACTCAGTAGGGGACCATATCCCTAATCATTATTAACAAATAACAATTTATACAAGGAGATTGGTATTGGGTTTTAGTTTTGGTGAAAAAAAAATGAATTAGGGTGTAAATTAATATACGTGGCAGAGGATTTTCTGTAAAATGTATTTAATTCTTAAAATACTTTCTAATTCACAAAAAAGGAAAAATCTTTAATGTACTACAAAAAAAAAAGTGTCAGCCAGAAGGAGAGACAGCTAAAGAGCTGTCAATCCACTCCAATAAAGGTGTCGCCAACTAAAATGCAATTCACACAGTACTGGATAGAACAACATTTTATATAGAGAAGAAAGAGCAAGTTCAGATTCATTAGTGGGCATGGGTTCACCGTAGCCAGTGATCTCAATCTGTGGCCCACGCAAGGACATGTTCTCCCTTCCTTGTGTTCTTGTGCCTGGTGGAAAAACCCCACTCCCTCCCTCTCAGGGACAGATATACCACCACTCCGTTGGAACTAGAAGTCATAAAACATGCCCTCCAGAGTCTGATTGCCTCCAGTGAATATTTACTTATGCTTAGGACAAGCGAGGAAGGAAAGTACTGGCAGTCACCTAATCTACTAAGGAATTATGTTTTATGCCACCAGGCCAAGACACCTGGTCCTGTGCACAGGATGCACTTTGAGTTAATGGAGAGGTGGCAGACCAAGCTATTCTCTCAGCTGGCAGTTTAGCTCCCAGGAGTAAATATGGGAATTTCTCCCTCTAGGTTCCCCTTTGGTCTTGCTTGCTTGCAGAGGGCTCAGTGATGAGCAGTGCATTGATGGAGAAACTTGACAATGGGAGGACTCACCCAGCCATGGACGAGGTGCTGCTCTGGGACATTGGAAGAGAAGCCAGTCCTTGTGTGCAGAAGCTGGACTAGTACAGACCTCACAGACAGGTTTCCTGAAACTGCTTTGGGTTGAAGGAGTGATTGGTTGCTAAGGGCCTTTGGCATTTGGGCATCCCCTCCTCCTTTTTACCTCAGTTTCCTCAGGTTTTTTGTGGTACCTCCTTCACCCCTCCGTATAATAGTCTTGTCACCCTCTACCTCCCAGATAACTTTCCTGATGCTTTAGGAAGTGTCACATTAGAGTCTAATACGATAGGAGCTCAAACCACCCACAGCAGAAACCTGGTCATTCCCCTGAGCTCAGAAGGGACTTGGCTTTATGAATCACAGCAGCCTGGAGGAGAGGCTGATGCTCGACTTACACGACAGAGAAATTCTCTCACCCACAAAATGATCAAAGAAAAACACAGAAGTTGAGTTTTCATATCAAAACAAGTTAACATTTATATCTGGCCACAGGCACGTTGAAAACAATTAAGGGAGACTTAGAAAATGAATTATTTAAGTTAATTAGTAACATTTCATTATAAAGATTTCCTTCCACATGCGTACAGGTTTGTTTAAGGGAATTATGTTACATGTGCCCAGAACTTTCCAATTTACAAAACATGTTTTGACATATTTTATCTTTACGATTTTTCTAGGAGTTCGAGGAGATAAGTGTTTTAAAAAAATATTCCTAGGCAGCACTACACAATGTTAATATCCTCTTCCTTGTTCTCAGACTGAGGCTTAAATCTCTACCCTGTCACTCTCTACTGTGTGAAAACAGAAAGGGCTAACATTTCTTGAGTGCTTAATAAAGATCTGGTATTCTTCTAATGCTTAACGTGTATTTACACATTCAATTCTAAAACAATCCAATGAAGTAGGCAAAGTTATTTTTATACCACTTTATCAATAAGGAGACCGAGGCACAGAGAGATTAAATAAATTTCTGAAATTCATACAGTATTTATTTGCAGGGCTGGACTTTGAACCTAGGTATTCTGATTTCAAAACATCGATATTCAAAGTCTATACTCTGCTCACCTTTCTGGTAAGTCCCTACCTTTCTGATACTCTATTTTTCTCTTCTGTACCATGAGATATTCGCTCAGTGAGGCAAACAGTGAAATATTTCCTGTAAAGCAATAATCATAATATATATAGTAGTATGATTATTAAATATTTATGCTACCATTCCTTAAGAATCCATAGAGAAATTGCAACTAAAAATATAAATGACTTACACAAATATTAAGTAGAAGAACTTGGTACAAAATCATAGCTGTGTTGGCTGAAACCCAGTGCTCCAAATCATTTCGACTACACAGCGCTGACTGTGTTTTTGTTATAAGATCAACAGCATGTTAATAGACAGGTGTGTTTGAAAGAGTAGCCTCCAGGCTGCAGACCTCAGCGTGGGGAGCAGAATCAGACATTAATGCTAACTCCTATGGTGTCCAGGGGACACCTCGCCTTCAGGGTGAGCACCTTGTCTGAAATACACTAACTTAGAGTAAAAAAACAGAATTAAATGCCCCAAGGCAGCATTTCTCTAGGTCTCTGTTGTTTCCATTCACTGCTAGGGGCACTGACTTTGATGTAAATAGTCCTTGACTCCTGCCTGGAAACTGTGGCCAGAGAAGTTTCAGTACACAAACTAACTGGCTCTTCTTTTCCAGAAGCAGAAGGTGCCAGAAATAAATGGTTAGTCTCTCATGTCATTCTGCTATTTCTTTTTAGGGATAAATGTTCTGGGTAAGATATAAGGAAAAAATGAACAAAAGTCTGGTTTCTGTAAGAACAAATGCATATTCCCTTCCTCAAAAAGTGAGTATAAGACTGCTCAAGAAGGCAGCCAAAGGCAGGAAAATCATATCATTAATTGATCATTGATGTGCCAGCAGGGAAAGGTTATAAAGCTCCTGATAACAATAATGGTGAGAAGAGTTTTTCCAAATATGGCAGCAGCTAGTTGTAAGATATTAATGGATACCCTGTGGTGAAAGTAAACCTTCCTAAAGGGAGCTTTAGATTTTCATTTAGGTGATGACCTACAAAGTAATACAGGTTTATTCTGGGTTATCCAGTGGAACCTTAAAATCAGATACCATGGAGTACTTCTTTCCCTTCATTTCTATATGTATATACATTCGCTTTGGCTCCAATTGTTGTACTTACTATTAATAAGCCATAGATAGGCTTAATATGTGAGTTATATGTTGGGGCTAAAACTAATGGCTTTACTGTTTGATTTATGTTAGAGTATGGTCTATTCCCAAAACAAGTAGAGACCATGGAATAAAAGTATGGGTTTGAGGAAAATGTGATACTAAGGATATGACTTGACTGTTGGTTTCTTTGTGTGGAGAGGGTATGGTGACTTAATAAATTGACATTATTATAGATTTATTTTAAAGTTATATGCAAAGTCTCCTAGTGAATGTATAAATTTCTTATATGTTCTAAATCAAATGCTTTGCAAATTACATTATAATACATTTGGGGGGCTCACATTATTCTTAGACAATCATATTTTTCATAATGTTCCCAACTTGAGAATCCTAATATGATTGGTTTGCTTAAATTTGATTAAATCCTATCTAGTTATTAAATATATTCCCAGTAAGAAACTAATTTTGTTTGGAAATACTTAAATCCACAAGGTAGAAGTAACAGAATGAAGAATTAAAATTGGGATCATTCCCTGCTTCTAAAAGGAAAAAATGAGCAGTGACAGCAAGAAATAGGTGTGTCATTAGCAATTTTTGAGAACAAGCAAGAATGAATCTCAGTGTTTGAATTGCCTCAGCAAGATATTGAAATATCTAAGAGTGTTATGAGCATGAGAATTACCTGAGTATTTTTCTCTAACAGAAACTTACTAAGCAAACCAAGGAAAACTAAAGACAAATTAACTAATGTGAGGGTTGGCAGGGGATTGGGGGAGAAAGACTGAAGCCATTTCAAATCTGCCTAAAGCAACAGACAGTTTTTTATTTAAGGTTCTGCACATTGCTGTCATTCTTTGATCACTGATGTGTCAAGGGATCAGTACTGAATTCTAACCTGAAAATTTTAATAATAAACTAAAACAACAGTTGTCTTTGGCAGCTAAAAATCATTCCTCCCCTGGCATCTTTCCCCTTTAATAATTGTATTAAATGTCATTTCCAATATAAAATTAATAAATATCCCAATTTTATACAGTGCAAAAATATACTTTTTGCTTGAAGAATAGCAACTGATGAAAATTTACTATTTTACTAAATCAAATAGGAGTGCTTAGTCAAAATAAGCAAAAAAACACTCAGACAGTTTTGGTGGGATGGCAAGATCAAATAGATAATTGAATTTGTTTTATAAGTGATACAAATGAATAGAAGACCAAGGAGGGAACTATTAGAGAAGGCCTAGCAAAGGTAAGAAAATCATAAAGAACTGGACAAAAAAAATCCAAAAATGATAACTTTCATGAAAACTAAAATTTTGAATATGTAGCCCTCAATATATATCTAAAAGCTATTAAGAATATTAGATACAATTAAATTTATTTTTCTTCTAGAAAATCAGCAGTTGGAATAAGATAAAGTTTTTGGATATTAGCCTTCAAATTTTGATTAATGAGGGAGCTTCTACATGAAAAGAAGTGAATGATAATAGAAAATGGAACTTCTTGTTCTTTAATACAGTCCTCTGAGTGGTCCTTTGCTCAAAAGCTTTGAGTGTGAAACCAGAGAAATAAGAGGTATTCAGGCACCATGGGTCACAAACCTGAGGACATAGGGCTTTTAAATTCAGACTAAGCAAAGTGACTGCCAGTTACTCCTGGCAAGACAGCTAGAACGAACAAGTAGACATAAAACCAAAGTTGAATTCTGTTTTAGTTTCTGGGTTTCCAAAACAAATACCACTACTATAGGTGTTCTTCAGGCTTCCTAAAACCCAAATTAAATATCAACCAGAGATGAAGTATTTTAATATCAGCTTTCTGGAGGTAATGGCTCAAAGAAAACAAGAAAATAACAGCTTTTAGATGCAGTGGCAGGACAGAGAGGGGATTTTAGGGGTCTTAGAGTCTTTCTATTTTCAAATCACTTACTACAATCCTGCACAGGATTTTTTTGGTCTGGCAATTTAACCAAAATGAAATTGGAAGAGAAAGTTCAAGAGATCACTATTAGGCTATGTAGTTACTATTTGCATATCACAATGGAATTTTTAATTATTAAATCATTACTTTTGTTATTTTTAAATGATTACTTTAGCCATGGAGGACTTACATATTTCATTATTTTAAATTTCTAATTAAACAATTCATGTGTAAAAGGTCTGACCCATGCTTCTCTTGACAAACTTCTCAAGCAGATTCAAGAGATATTTAAAGTCACAGTTTGCAGAAGAGATTTTATATTTGTGTGCAGAGCTCCTTGAAAATAATATAGTTGCTATACCTTTCAATTATATTTGTGGGGAATGAGAAATTAATATAATTAGTCTGTGGAGGAATTCAAGAGACACTCATGGGTGAGGGAAAAAAAAGGATAGCTTGTTCACAAAAATTTAGGGAATGCTTGGAATTTATTCTGAAAACAGTTAAGATATTTTTTACTTCTCTCAATGACATTGAATCCCTAAGCTTTATATTTAACCCTTTGGTATCACAAACTTCATTAACAATATTGCTTATCCTTTATTGCAAAGGAGGGTTTTCTTAAAGACGGTTTTTAATTTTTTAAAACAATTTTATTAAATGTCATTTGTAATATAAAATTAATAATCAATTTGAAAAACAAGTGTCCTTTCACCAAAGAAATGTGTGAAAGACTTAAATTAGAAGTTTGCTTGTTTTTGGTTGGTTTATCTCTGTAGGCTTTTTCTCAGTCTATAATATGCAAGTATTCATTATGCTTCTACAAGATGACTTTTGAACAAATTCTAGAAATATTCTTTTTTGTCTCCAGCCATTATTTCCCACTAAAGGAGACAAAACTAATTCATTTCAGCCATATAATTAGTGAATGCTTCAAATGTAGAAAGGGGTTGTACTAGTTCTCTCTTTTACCCTCTTGAATATGCCTGTACACTGGTTTACGGTCTCTTCACAGCTTGTAATTCAGCAGATAAGCCCATTCAGTACCAATTATCTTCACTTCAAAGGCTGTAATATAAGAAGCTCTTCTGGGCTTCAGGTCCAAACTCCATTCTCTAATTTTACTTCACTAATTTTAGAGATGATGTTTGAACCCTAGCTTCATGGTAAAGATCCCTAGGCTTTAGTTTCCTTCTGTCCAGTTCAGACATCTATTGACTGAAGTTTAGGAAGGAATAATTAATGCATTTGAATGTACAGTTTTAAAGGACTATCTTAATTATTTAGCTATAATGAGTTTTGACACATGCATCACAGGTCAAATTAAATTTATTTTCCAGGAAATAGCTCTTTGAATAAACATATTCTATATCTTCCTATATGAATTTTCTAATACTATTTAATGAAATCAACAATTTTTCAGATTTTGCTATTTTTTAAAAAATAATGCCTGCTCTTTATCGAACATGTAAAATTAAAATGCAGAAATGCAGTGTATTAGTCAGCCAAAGAGTGCTGATGCAAAATACCAGAAATTGGTTAGTTTTTTAAAGGGTATTTACTTGGGGTAGGAGTCTACAGATACCAGGTCATAATAAGTTACTTCCCTCACCGAAGTCTGTTTGGAGCAAGATGGCTGCTGACGTCTGTGAGGGTTCAGGATTCCTGGGTTCCTACATTCCTGAGGCTAGTTTTTCTCTGGGTTCAAGTTTCCTTTCTTCCTGGTGCTGGCTTCTCTTTCCTCTGTGAGCTTACTTTCCAGAGCTCTAGCTTAAGTCTTCAGCATCAACTCCATCATCAAATTTCCAACATCAGAAACCCTCAACTCTGTTCTTTGCCATGCCTTTTACCCCACCCCTTGGTGGGTGGGAAATCAACTCCCTAATCATAACTCAATCATGTACAGGAACAGATTAGATTACAAGAGTAATCCAATATCTATTTTTGGAATTCATAACTATATCAAACTGCTACATGCAGTGAAAATCCTTGGTAATTATACTTCCTATAAACAAAAATTTGGTGCAAATACTTCCAGACAGTCTTCTACAACTGTGCACATTAATGTATGTATGTGGGTATATGTATATATACATATGAAAGTATTAATTTATGTAATACTTACTTGTATTAGTTGATTTACATAAACCATATTTTAAATAATTTTCTCATTCATATCAACAGATTTTCCCACATCTGTAATTTTTTTAACACTATAATTCTATTCCTGATATTATATTCTTTAAAACCCACTCCAACAGAGACTCTGTTGGAATAAGAAACATACCCTTAAATATTTAACAAATACAAAGGTTCTATGTTTGATTAAATCTGTTAACTTGGCTTATGCTTTCCTGATCTTTATGATGAGTTACTATGTGGTCCATACACAAATTCAAAATAAATTAATAGGATGGTATGAATATATAAAAATATAAGTTTATAATACAGAAATATATATTTTAATTAACAATCTATTTTTAAATTTTACTGTACACTGGGAACTTATTTCCTAGCAGCATCTGTCCCTTCACTAACATAAAACTACAAACTAAGCAATGGAGGAGGCTCATTGCTCCAAAATAAGCCTGATAAAGCCCTGTTTCCATGAGAGTTGGTGCCATGAGTCATGCTGAAAACCAGCACAGCTTTTACGGCAGGAAAAACATTCTGATCATGCAGCTGATCAAATAGACAGAGCTGAACAGAGGAACCAGACCTGACAATCTGAAGAATCTGAGTCACAGTGAAATTCCTTATTAGCAAAAGATAGTGCGTGTCAGTCCGGGTAATGTGAAAAACTGCTATCAAATAGAGTTTCAGTGGGGCTATCTGGAGGGAAATAAAGAATCAAAGAATGTCTGGCAAGGAAGAATATCTGAGAGTGAGGAAGGAGAAAAAGTAGTGTATACTTTATCAAATGGTAACTTTTAATGTTTCTTTTAAACCAAAAGAAAAAGAAATCATTTGATAAATTAATAGAGTGTTCTATATGGTACTGTGGATACATAGACACTTAAAAGTCTCATTGACTTTAAGAGGTTTTTACCTTCCTAAAAGTGTATCCAGATATATGTTCTCTTATTTAGCAAAACAGAGCAGCTTAGATGTCTAATAATATAAGTGTATAAGTTGGAAACAGATGGAGGACAGTCAATGCATGCTTTTCAACTCAAAAGGGCCAAGGGTCAGGGTGAAAATAAGCAGCTAGTCTTCTGGGGTACTGCTTCTGAGATTACACTGGGGAGTCCTGCTCTATCTGCCCAGACTGATGTTCTTAAAGATGAGCCCTATTGATTAAGGAATTCATTTGGAATTATATGTTCACACTGTCATACAGGAGAGTAGAGCATTTACGGAGAATGAAGCTCGCATTATATACGAGCTTTCTAGCCTGGACTCAGTACCTGTTTTCTCTCTCTACTCTCTCTAAGTAAAATTGATGTCCTTGAAAGAAGACATGAAGTTTGAATTATGACTCTGAAGCAGCTAAGAAAATAAGTTGACTTTTGTTTTGAGGAAATTTTTTTCTAGTGTTGTTTTTACTGTGGTCCTTCCAAAACCCACAAACAGCATGCTGAGCAATGGATACAACATCTATGTTACACAAAAAAACATGAACTGTAAGGGACAATGCATTTCCAATTATTTTTCCATTACTATTTTCATACATTCTTATGACCCAGTGGTGTTTTAGATTTATTGTTAAATCATGCACATTTTAGAAAGGAATGCCAAAATGATACAGAAAGAATTTCAAGCATTATTAAGAATTGGAATAATAATTTGCAACAGCTAGTATAGTAGCTCTACACATAGGAGGTCAAAATATAGTTCAACAGTTAATTCAACAAAAATTTATCTCACCTTATACCCAGAAAATGTGTAAGGTTAGAGAGGCAAAATTGAATAAGACATATTTAGTCTACTCAAGGAAGTTGGAGAGGGAAACCTAAGGAGAATACAGAAATTCCTTGTGAGAAGGAAAATGAGTACTAACCACCATGCAGATATTTCCTCTTTGTCTGGAAAGCACAGGTTTTCACTGAAATTTAACAATTATATTTTTGAAAATATTTAGTCTAGCCCATTCTCATATCTGTTATTCCTCTTTGGCTACTGAAGACACTGAAATGACCTTTCCCCTTTGGTGGCTCTGACATCAGTGCTATTTTCCTTTAATTGTGCAAGAGCCCCAAGTTTTGCTACTGTAATTCCAAGGAAGTAATGAAGTAAATTGGGGACTCTAACCTGAGCCTCAAAACTAACGAGAAGCCCAAGGCTCACCTCCGTTAATCCCTCATTTTATAGAAGTGATCCTAAAGGCCCAGAAATCTAAAGTCACACATTTTAATAGCAAAATAAGGACTAGGTACTTTGAATCCCAAGTCAGACTTCTAGGAACTCTACTAATTTACATCCAAGTGGAGTGAATGATAAAAAAGAACATAGTTCCAAAGGTAGAAAACTTAGACTCTTATATACTGAATTTGGAAAGCACTCAATGTTATAGGTTTAACCATTTAGTGTCAAACCTCCAAATACTGTACAATACCACTCCCATCAATAGATAAAAGACAGCAGACTTCCATTTTCCCCCCTCTCATTTGTTCCCATTTTCACTTTTGATGCTCTCCTTCTTAGTACAATTTTACTAGAAACAAACTGGGATAACTCCTACTGGACTTAGTTTCCAGCTTTTAAGTACTGGCTGTAAGCCTGGTGATACTTCAAAGGGAGCCAGTCTGTAGAAATATCAATCAATCTGAGAAAATCGACTCACTACACTGACAGAGGAAATTGTTCCAATCAGGAGTGTTCAGCACAATCAAGAGCAATGGAACTGAAGCTAAATCCCTTGATCTATATTGGCTTAATTTAACTATTTAAAAGTTGAAATGGAAAAATAAATTTTCATCTATACTGTAGCATATACAATAAGCCAGACTGAAATATTTGAATATAGCTCTACTTCTACTCTGATCTGGGGGTAGGGTGATCATTTGCTCTTTGGAGCATTTTCCTGTCACCCAAGGGTTATGTGAAGCAATGTCAGAGTTGATTTATTTTAGTGCAGTAGATCTCGCCCTGGAGTCAAAAGAATCATGGATAGAATTCACAGTGAACTTGAAGTTCTGGGTGAATTTTGATTAAAAGAAAGGATACTTTTTTGCTAACATCTAACTGAAATTTAGCATTTCCTTCAGAATATTGGGCAAAACTTCTGTAGTGTTAGCTACATACGTTAATTTTTAACCAGCTGAAATCACAGATACTATAGTTATTGCAAGTATCTTGAAATGTGACTTGGTAATTAACAGTAGTAACTAGACCCATAATTATATCTTATTAATTAATGAATTAACAATTAAGCAAGCATATTGATATATTGCATTTATTAAAATATTATATAAACTATATGTTAATGTATTTGTTTCCTTCTAGGTTTGTTTTTTTTTCTAATCTACGTGTTTTATTTCATGCATTTAAAAACATTATTCTGACTCTGAAAAGGGGACTAGCAGCACTCTCTTTTATTGGTCAAAACAATTAAATGCACACGTACATACACAGTCCTATACATTACATTTAAAAGTTAAATATACACTTTAAGCCTAGTTGTAAGACATTCTGGGCCTCAGTAACATGGGTGCGTCCACTAGAAAGAGAAAGAAGCTGGAAGCAGAAGTTGTTGGCCTACCACACAAGGACAGTTATATGTGTATGGCACAATTACACATTTATTTCAGTAGGTTGAATATGGTTTAGAGAGAATTTGCTATATGAGAATTCTTAAGTTCTTAAACACTGGGCAGGTTAGAAAACAGAAACAAAGGCAGCAGGAAATCCTTGAGATGAGTTAGCCTTGACATCCTTTTAGTTCTAGATAATTGTTCCACTCAAAGAAAGATGCTAGCTAATGTCTATATGAGATATGAATTAAGATACAATCATTCTGACAATTTGTGTAAAGAAAAACATTGTAAATATTTAAAAATAGATTGCTATGTATTAGACCTTGAACAAATTTTATTGATAGTAATATTTAAACATAATTCTGAATGGAGTAGAAGGGCAAGTTAATATTTATTAGATGCAAACCACCACAGATATCATTCTTTGCCCTTTATCTGTATTACTTCACATTTAATCAGATAAATAATTTGTCCAAGATCATAAAATAGTAAATAGAGTTGCCAGAGCTAAAGTCTAAGTCTCTTATTAGATTCCATAACTCATATACTTAATAACTGCTCTTACAGATGGTTTTCCAGGATCCCAGGTGGGTAGTTCTTAAGCAGCACCAGTTCCAGTGGGAAGCTGAAGTGAAGCACAGGAAATCAAGGTGAAATACAAACCCCCTGGAATGACAGGATGGCCATAGAGCCCTGCACTACCATATGGTGCTAATTCATTGGTTTACAAACAGTTCTGATTCTGCTCTCAACTCCCAAAATATTTGGCAATGTGTGGAGACAATTTTGGTTGTCACAGTGGGAAGTATGGTACTACAGGCCTCTTGTGGGTAAGCTGCTAAAATATCCTACAATGCATAGGATAGCCCCATGCACAGAATTATGTAGACCAAAATGTCACTAGTACTAAGATTGAGAAGCCCTGTGCTAATGCCATTCACTTCAGACATTTTCCTTGACAACAAGTCATACTGCAGACCCTACATGCTGGTAGAGCAGTTGAATCATGCAAAGAAGGACCTTGACATATAGAGTCGGTATGGGCTTACGTAGCACATGTGACTTTATTTGGGAGGGTCTAAGAGACACTAGTGCAAAGTGACAAAGTGAGGACAATTAGCCATGAATTTGCTGAGCTGGGTGCTTTGTAAAAGCTTACAAGATTTGCAAAACTTTTCTATCAAAACTGTAAAATCACAATATGTCATTAGAGATCTTCAAGGCTTATGATTTTAGCACTTTCAGGTATAATAGAGGTCATCTGTAATAGCTATGTTTTATCACCCAAAGCTCCATTTTCATTAACCATTTCTTGGAATGTGCCACATTACAATGTTCTATGAAGCATGTGTTATTTTACTTTATTGATAATCATGGTAATATGGAATCCACTATTAAATGTACAACTTTATCAGGAAAATAATCAGATGGCAAATTTCCATATTTATTCTTTTAGTTTTATTCTATGTGTACAATATTTTCTTTTTACTTTACCTCAATAACAGTTTTTCTTGAGTTAAGTTCCTCCCATTGATTATAACTTCTTAGAGGGTAGGAACTAGACCTGTTTCTACTCTTTATGCATCTCTACAAAGATGTAAATAGACAATAAGTAAATAAAAGTAATAGATGCTGTTTAAATTGTAATCTACATTAAAACCCGCCTACCCTCTGTTCAATAACTTTTATTCCTGATACTGATCAGTTAACAATTTTTAATTATTTGGCACTTTGGGAAAACTGCCTATAGGTAGGAGCTTTTCAGGATCTTAACTAAATATTTGACATTTATAATATATATATTAACCCCAGAATATGAAAAGAACACTGAACAATCAAAATTAATTAACTTTAATTAAATTCAAGCAATTTTAATGTTATCTTAACTTCATTAATTAAAAATATAGTGTGCATAAATCATTGCCAAAATTCTGTTATATTTTCTTTGTTTATAAATAATTGGAAGAATGAAACACAAATTCAAATCATTTCAAAGACCAAGTTGTAAAAATGAATTCATGCTCTCCAGTGAAATTATATTTGGGAAAGTACATTTTAATATATTTTAAATGATAGAAGATGAAATCTTTAAAGTACAGTGCCTATGATATACAAAGATAATAAAATGACACCTAAATGAGACTTTGATTTGCTATTCTCCCTCTTTTTCATTATTTTACTGAGGCCACATTTTAAGATTACAAGAAAAAATAACTATTAAAGTTAAATAAGGTCATCCCTCATATCAAAACACAGATGTGGCAAAGTGGACTTGGCCCAGTGGTTAGGGCGTCCGTCTACCACATGGGAGGTCCGCGGTTCAAACCCCGGGCCTCCTTGACCCATGTGCAGCTGGCCCATGCGCAGTGCTGATGTGCGCAAAGAGTGCCGAGCCATGTGCTCAACCAGGAGAGCCGCCCAGTGCAAAAGAAAGTGCAGCTTGCCCAGGAATGGCGCCGCACACACGGAGAGCTGATACAGCAAGATGATGCAACAAAAAGAAACACAGATTCCCATGCCACAAACAACAGAAGCGGACAAAGAAAAACATGCAGCATATAGACACAGAGAACAGACAACTGGGGTGGAAGGGGGGGCGGAAGGAGAGAAATAAATAAAAACAAAACAAAAAACGCAGATGTGTCACACCTGTAGTCACAAAACACCAACTGCTTTTCAGAAGCCATTGGGAATCAAAAGAAATTATGATTACTATTTTTTCCTTGTAGTAACCATTATTACCTCTTTGTTTAAAATGATTTTTTATTGTTTTTAAAGAAATGTTACATAAAAAATATAGGGTGTTCCCATATTTTCCATCCCCATCCCCACCCACACTTTCCCACATTAACGAGATCCTTCATTAGTGTTGTACATGTATTGCAATTGATGAACACATATTGAAGCATATGGGTTCATTATTGAAGACTTAGTTTACATTATAGTTTACACTCTGTCCCACACAATTTCGTAGGTTATGAGAAAATATATAATGAGCTGTATCCATTGCATTGTTATGCAGGACAATTCCAATGTCCCAAAAATGTCTCCATAATTACACCTATTCTTCCCTCTCCCTCCCTCATAACCTCTGGTAGCCATTGCCTTTATATCAATGATAAAGTTCTTACATTGCTAGAATAATAAAAATAATAACGTCCACTTTAGTCCATTATTCATTTCCCAATCTTGAAGATTTTGGGATGGTAATGCCCACTCTACTTCTAATTGAGAGGGGCTTAGAGCCCATGGGACACATGGATGGAACTGTCTTGCTTGCAGACACTCTGTTCTTTGGCATGAGCCTTGTCCATTGTCATCTCCTTGTTAGTTACCCTGGGTGAGTCCAATGATCTGGAGAGTAGGTGTTGCAACTTTGGTCTCTCTATGTGTCCGTTAGCCTTTATAACCTCTTGAGGCAAGAGTCAAAGCTTCCTGTTACTAACTTATAACACATTTGTGTTCACCTAATAAATCAAGAGTTAACCTTTGTTTCTTTGTAATTGGTTTATATCTTCAGTCAGGGAAAAATGATTTTTGAATGGCAGTTCAATTATTATTTGCTTCTTTGACTGAATATATTGAATTAAAATTATTGTATTGAAATATTCATATGCATTAATAATTAAACATCTAGTAAAAGCTGTTTAATTTATGTCTGCCAACAGAACTTTAGCTGAGTGAAAGAGCACAAAAACCATATACAAATGCCAGATAAAGTTCTGATTTGGAAACATAATATTCAGAATATGGATAGCACTTATAATCCACTTTAAAAGATATTGTAGTCCACCTTCCCTAGGAAACACAGATAAAAATAAGGTCAAATGCTAATGTTTTATGGGAGGTACAATTTCAGGGTAGTGAGAATGAGGAAAATATGAAATGAGGAGTAGAAAAATGAGAAGCAAAAGAAAGTGTTGCTGGAGCCACTGCTTCAAATAAGCTACAAAGTGCACCATAGAGAAAGAGAGATGATTTATCTTCTAGTAACTCTGCTCCCTGCTGCCTACTTCCCATTTGTCAAAATTTGCCTTGGGTATTTAACTTTCCTAACTTGCAGGTTGTCTTACCTGTCCTCTTTGGCAGAAGTGGCAGGAGATGTAGAGTCCCTGAGCCCCTTGTGTTGGCCAAGCGTCCTTGAAACAGATACTGCTAAGATAATTTGACTACACACTCACTATATATTCAATACAAAAGGTAAAACTTCAATGTGTTATATTACTCATAGTGTACTTTTGTTGTGTATGTATGATTATTATTTTGTAACAATATGGAAGACAGTAGCTGCCCCTAGACATCTTTAACCATGCTAAGCCATATGGATATAAAGGGGTGACAAATTTATAGTCTCACCTAACGGGTATTAGAGTGTAGCTGAAGAAAAGGGCAGTACTTTTTAAAGTGATAAATGGTCATAGATTTCTACCTACTAAAATGGTAACATAAAAAATAAACACCAAGGATTGCCAAAGGATGTGCTAGGAGATGAATTCAAATCTACCAGTTAAGTCCTCTTCAGTAAGCAAGCTATCTCTTAACAAAATGACATAATCAGTACGCCATTAGTTTACCCATAAGAAAAGTACATGCCCAGTAGTCTGAAAGAGCTCAAGCTTGCAGAGAGAGAAGACCAAATCTCCCAACATATACTGCATAAGATCATTTGGTAATTTTTCCTCATAAAAAAAAGATGCTAAATATGAATAGTTTTTAAAAGTGTTCTATCTCCCCATTTAGCAAATGAAGAATGAAACATTAAAGGCTTACTAGGGGCTAAAGTTGTATTGAAGTTTTTAAAAAGTTTTAATAGTATGCTATATGACTATACATCTTAGCATAACACTACCCATGACTTATAGGATAATTTATTTTCTGAATTAAATAGGACAATCTAAATTCTAAGGGAAGAGAACATTCCTAATTATTTTATAAATTTTGATTTGTAAATTTCTAATTTGAAAATATTCACTTTTACATAGATAAAATAACCGCTCTTTAACAATGTACAGTACATATGGTGTCACTTTCAATAAAATAACTATGTACTATATAAAATCATGCAGAAAATATGCCAAATGAACAAAATGCCTTTTTAAATATGAACAATAGCAATTGGTTTCTTTTGTGTATGTTTAGGAATATTCCTGCTATGGATTAGAAAATATCAGCTACTGTTGCTCCTCAGCATCCACATGCTTTCTAAGATAAGTCTATCAAAAAGCTAAAATATGTATCTGACACTTCATTAAAACAACGCCAGCAGAGGTAACATCAGTAATGATTCCCTTCTAGAAAGAAAAAAAAAAAAGTGTTTAGGAGGTTTTGCAACAACAACAAAGGGTTGGAACAATTTCCATTAGAATACCTAGATGTGTCATATGATTGATTTTATTTATTACTTAAAATATAAAGATTTTACTTGATTCTGTGGGAGTCAAACATGGGTTAATTTATGAGGTTGTACCTGACATGAAACAAAAATGGTAAAAATTAATAGATTAATTAATAATCAATAATTATTAAATTAATAGCAAATTCAGAAGTTTCTACTATTATTTTTAAGAAAAGAGAATTCTAATGATGCCAAAAGAAAATAAATAATGATACAATTAAGCTTTATTATACGATATGGCACCCTGGGATGTTTGTCCAAATATAAATGTTTTTATAAAATATGCTATAATCCATAAAAATACCTTGAAGAAAATCTTTCATTTGTTTTACTGTTTGAACAAATATAATTTTTCTACCTGTCACATAACTGGAAGAAAATATCATTTATTGAAACTACAAAAATTTCCAAATTTCCTGAGCTTCCTTTTATTGGATTCTTTTAGACATTCTAAAACAGTAGAAGAAATAAATTTTTTATCACAAGGAAAATACTAATTAAATGAGAAAAAGTTTGTGTGTGTTCATGTTGTATAAGATCCACAGTTTAGAATATTTAATAATATGAACATTATCATTTATTTTTAAGATTTGAGGTACAGGAGGGAGGAATTTGGCAGAGGTGAGATTGTTGGTGTGAGAATACTAGGGGGGATGCATTCTTAGATCAGGGCCCCTTGATACGAAGCATTTCATACTATACACATTTTAACTTTGCTTGCATATATTGTAAACATATTAAGATCAAGAAAACAGGTAAGAATCTGAAATAAAGTGGTAAGAACTCTGTGTAGCCCTACCTCATTGCAAGAAAAACAGTTTAAGCACACATTGAAAAAAGCTTTGCTCTTTTTTTTTTTTTGCATTATTTTAGCAGGTTTAGATAGTAGATTCTCTAGTTTACTGTAGAAAATTTGGGGTAAGGGACTGCTATTTTTCATCTTCTTAGGAAAGGTTAATACATAGCAATAATTGAAAGCAACAAATGAGGATAGAGAATTGGTGGCCCAGAATAAGTGTGAAGGAAAAGCTGGAGAGAAGGGCGTTCACACAGTGGAATAGCTGATTGATTTAACAAAGAAAAATATATCATTGCCAGTTAAATTTAGATAAACAATTTTTAGTGCCTTTTTTCAGTATAAGTATGACCCCTGTAATATTTGGGACAAAATTATCCTAAAAACATTTATTTAATTTATCTGAAATTCAAATTTTACTAGGCAACATGT
Organism: Dasypus novemcinctus; assembly: GCF_030445035.2. Taxonomy (NCBI): domain Eukaryota; kingdom Metazoa; phylum Chordata; class Mammalia; order Cingulata; family Dasypodidae; genus Dasypus; species Dasypus novemcinctus. The sequence goes on along the minus strand of NC_080678.1, from coordinate 73,859,132 downwards.
TTTTTTGTCTGGCAACTCTACATGCATGCGGGTCAATCTGGTGTGGGGAGTTTCAACCCAGCTAGGGGGACGACAGCATCCTTCGCCTGTTCTCCTGGCATTGGGAGTCGACACCCAAGACAGGTAGGTAGGCTGATGTCAGGTGTCAGGGCCTTAGCAGATTGAATAGGGTCCCAGTGTCCTCGAAAATACCATTTTCTAAACACTGTTTTTTTTAAAATATCCACTAAGAGGAACTAGGACTAGTTGAAAAACAACTGACACCAGGCCTAGGTCAGCAAAATTACCATATTATCGTGGAATATCTTATTGTGCCAGAAAGCAAGGAAGTTCTCAGAGTGCTGTATATGTGTTACGAAAATGCAGAAGCCATCTTGATTGATCTCCTACTGGCCAAAGAGAGAACAATTTGAACCTCAAAATAAACACTAATATTAATATATTATATATCATTGAATAAAACAGAAAGCCATGAGTCCATACTGTTGTAAACAAATTAACGAATGCATTGAAATTTTCATGATACATGGATATTTGCACAGTTTCAATGTAGCTAATTACAAAATATGTATTAATTACAGTGTGTAAGAGTGGTTTGGCTGGACATCAATGTAACCACATGCTCAAAGTGAGCAACTTTATTAATGAAACAAATTGAAATCAGATGACATTTCACAGAATGCCAAGGAAAGAACTTAACATGACTCTGGGACATTCCTGCCAGAGATACATATGTTGAAGAAATATCCCACAAATGCCAACTGAGGGGCAAGTCACAAAAAATCTGGCCAGTATTATTAAAAAATGCCAACATCATGAAAGTCGAAGAAAGATTGAGAAGCTCTTCAAAACTGAACATGGAAATGAAGCATGAGCGCTGTATGCAAAGTATGAATCTGAGCTGGATGCTTTTGCTTTAAAACACTTTCTTGGGGAAATTGGTAAAACCCAACTGGTATCTGAGGATTAGATAGCGATAACGTATATATTAATTTTCTAATTTTTTGAAGGTAAGAGAATGCCCCTGTTTATAGGAAATATACAATACAGAATTTCAGCATGATGTGCCATCAGTATAGCACCTTAATCCAATATGGCTTATTAATATAAACCAAAACAAAAACCTCTTTGTATGATACTGCCAAATGTTGTGTAAGTGTGCAATTATATATATTTTAAAAGAAAAAGCAGGAAATTATATAGGCATAGATAAGAATCTGAAAAATGTCATATATCAGAGTAATTTATTTCAAAAGCAGACAATAATGGATTTCTGTGTTTTAGATAGGTTAAAAATGGTGCTTAAAAAGATACTTCAACAATAATAGTTGGGGATTTCAATATATCACCCAATAAGGAGTAAAATAACTAGATTTAAAATCAGGAAGGATATAGAAGACCTGAATAATATTAAACAGCTTAACATAACTGACACTTATAGAATATTTTACCCAATGGCTGCAGAGTATACATTATTTTCAAGCACACATGGAACATTCTCCAAGGTATACCATAGTCTGGGTCATAAACTAGTCTCAAGAAATGTAAAAATATTGAAATAATATAAATTACATTTTCTGAGAATGATACTATTAGAGGTCCATCTTAGAAAAAAATCATGGAAAGCCCTAAACATTTGGAAATTAATACACTTCTAAATAACCCATAGGTTAAAGAAAAACTTAAAAAAAGATATTAGAAAATGTTTTGAACTAAATGTAAACAAAAACATCATACCAAAATTTATTGGGTGCAACTAACATAGTGCTTAGTAGAAATGTATAGCTTTAAAGACATTGAAAAAAGAAGAAAGAGCTCAAATCAATTAGCTAATCTTGCACTTCAAGAAACTATAACAATTTAAAACTAAATCTAAATAAGCAGAATAAGGTAATAATGAATAGAATGGAGGTAAATGAAATAGATAACAAAAAACAATAGAAAAATCACTGAAATGAAAAGTCAGTTCTTTGGAAATATAAATAAAATTGGCAAACCTTTAGATAGACTGACCAAGAAAGTAGGAGAGAAGACAGAATTTTCAAAACTTAGAAATAAAAGAAGGGACTTTGTGATAGACCCTACAGTAGCTAAAATGATGTTAAAGGAATATTTTAAACACATTTATGTCCATATATTAGAAAATTTAAATGAATGATCACAGTTTTAGAATGACAAAAATGATCAAAACTGGCTTAAGAGGAAATAGTAGATCTGGGTATATTCATAACAAGCAAAAGCATTGAGTTAGTAATTTAAAATTTCCTACAAGAACAACCCCATACCCTAAACAAGTCACTGGTCAATTTTATCAAATATTTTAAAGAGAAAATAATATCAATATTTCATAAACACTTTCAGAAAATAAAGGATAGAACATTTCCCAACTCATTCTATGATTTCAGTATTACATAGATACAAAAAATAGCAAATACACCACATAAAGAAAATTAGAGATGAAGAACACTTATGAAGACACAGAAATTCTTAACAAAACCTTAGCAAAATGAATTTATCAACATATACAAATGATTATACAAATTCAACAAGTGAGGTTTATACTCGAAATGCAAGATTATTCTAGCAACCAAAAATCATTAAATACAATATATATAAATATTGATAGAAAAAAACCATATGGTAATCTCAGTAGATTCAGACAAAGTATTTGATCATCTCTAATTCCATTCCTGATAAAATTAATATACCTGGAGAAGAACTTAAAAAAGATCATCTGAAAATCCTAACACCAACTTCACAATTAATGGTGAAAGACTGAGTGATTTTCCCTTAAGATAAGGAACAAGGTAAGGATATCTTTTCTTGCTACTTCTACTAAACATTGTACTTAAGATTCTAACAAGTGCAATATGGTGAAAAAAAGTTACCGGTACCTAAATTTAAAATGAAGAAGCAAAACTGACATTATTTACAGATGACTTAATATTCTATGTACGAAGTCCCAAGGATTCCATGATAAAACTATTATAAATAATGAATTCCATAAGATCATAGAAAATAAGGTCTATATTTTAAAAGCATAAAAGAGGAAAACCCAATTTAATTTCCATTTACTATCCATTTACTAACCTCTGAATGCAAAATTAAGAAAATTCCATTTACAATCGTATCAAAAGTTATCAAATACTAAAAATAAATTAACAAAAGAAGTTCAAGGTTTATATATCGAAAGCTAGTAGCAGCTGTGGATGGATAAACACAATGTACTATATCTATTCAATATATTACTATGGAGCAATAAAAAGGATTGAAATATTTACAAAGATGCATGCTACAAGATAAATGGAATCTTAGGCTAAAAAATATACTAAGTGAAAGAGAGATTACAAATCATATCATATCATTGATTTATATGAGTGAAATACCCAAAACTGGCAAATTTATAGAGTCAGAGTATAGATCAATAGTTACCTGGGACTGGGGATGGGAACAGAAATTGATTGTAATGGACTTGATGGAATATTTTGAAGTATGAAATATTCCAAAACTGGATTGAGGTGAGGATTGCATGAAACTATGCATTTACAAGCAAATCATTGAACTTTACACTTTGGTAAATTTTATGGCATTAAAATGACTACTAATAAAATTGTTTCTAAAATATGATATTTAGAATTGTGTTCCTGGCCTATTTGAAGGTCTTGTACTTTAACACACCCACCCACCATACTTTTATCTCTACAGATGGATATCGCAATCAGTTGTGTGCAGTGCATTTGGAGAACACACCTATGTTGCTCTGCTTATGTCTCAGACTCAGCTTATCTATTGCTTTTTGCCCTAAATCAGGGGTTCCTTGAACCTACAATTTGCTCTTCCTCCAGAAATCTACCGACACGCAGATTTTTGAAATCTGAAGTTCATGATACTCAACTCTGCAAGGACAACTTTGACCCATGGGGAATTACTGGAACTGGTGGATAAATATTTTCTTCTTCTGTTCCTTGAGTAGATATTTCTACATGGCTCTTCAGAAGTTTTCAGTGGGACTGAGCCTAAACTCTTCAGAGCCATTATTAACTAATGCATATTTGCATTGTTTATCAACGTAATGCATATTTGCCCTGGTTTTCCCCATTTCCCTATTTCACACTCCCCAGACCTCCTCTCCTATTTCCTGTATGCATTTCTCAAGTAAAGTGCACACATAACCCCTTATCTCAAGTGCTGTTTCCCTGGGAGATCCCTGGTTAAGATATGATCATCAAATATGCATCATACCTTGGCAGTTCTTTTTAATAAGTAAGGACAGTATTCACTGCACCATATTGAATTGAGCAGTGCTGGTTTGTGAGGGGTATAGGGTGGGATAGGTGGGGAAGACTGTCAATAGAAATGGGGAGAGGGTTGGGGGAGGAACCAGGTGAACACTGGGGATTTGTAGGTGTGTGGTTGAAACTACAATGTTGGTAATGTTCTTTTGGCAATATGGCAGGGGTGGGTTACTGATTTAGGGTGTTGGATGTAGGAACCATTCAGGACAGGGCATACCTGGGACAGGCTTCTAGGGAGTGTGTGAGTGTTCATCTTGCCATAGTGTGTTAAATAAGTGGGTGAAGATCCACATAATGAGCAGCAAGGTGGTGGACTCCTAACCTGGGGAGTCCTGTTATGTTCCCAAATTGAGGGGTGGGAGTCTCTTGAGAGCATAGACAGTGCAGGATAGGGGAGGACAGGCCAGTAAGTAAAGCCCTCAATGTTGTTGCAAGTAACTATGACTCTTGTTCTTCAAGGAGTGAAGCTTGGTGGTTGTCATGGGTTCCAAGGGGAGGGGGACTAAGGAATAGAATAGATGGAACATGGAATCTTCAGGGGACAATGGAAATATTCTACATGATCCTGCAATGATGGATATAGGCCATGTTAAATTTCATTAAAATTTATAAATGTGTATGGTCCAAAATGTAAACCATAATATAAATCATTGGCCATGGTTAGTAACAATGTTTTAATATTTATATAACATAACAAATGTACCATCCATTTGAAAATGTTATTAATAGGTGAAAGAGGAAAAAGGAAAGGATGTTTGGTATATAGGAATCCCCTATGTTCTGTACATGACTTTTATGTAACCTGAAGCTTCTTTGAAGACAAAATGAAAAAAAAAATACTGGGGGAATAAACAGAAGAAAATGTCACTGTACATACAACATAACAGATCTTACAGTAATGAAATAAGTAATGCCAATTTTTAAATTTTTATATTTTTAATTTTTATTACCCCAATTTTTTTTAAATTTTGTATTTTATTTCTTTTTAAAAATATCTTTATTATTTCATTTTCTTATTAATTGCATTTGGTTATTTTCTTAGCTTCATTTTTGAAGAAGTTTTGAATCACAAAAGGTTACTACTGTGGCAGGGGAAAACCATTGGTGCAGGGTGTCAGTGATGGGAAATGCATGGGATGTAGTTCACCTGGGGAATACTTATAAGGCCTATAAATGTGTTCAACTGTTCATTGAGCATTGTCACAGTGAGTGGAGATTCACTATAACTGAAAGAATATTGAATTCCTATCCTGGGGAGCTCTGCCACATTCTCTAAGGGGACAGCAAGAATCCCTCAAGTACAGGGGCAATGAGTAATGAAGGAGGAAAGACTATTGATGGTGCCCTTGACATTAATGAATATATTTATGAATCTTTACTTTTGAAATTGAAACAGCCTAGTATTATAGGGTGCCTAAAAGTTACCTCCTGAAAGCCTCTTTGTTGCTCAAATGTGGCCTTTCTCTAAGCCAAACTCAGCATATAAATGTATTACCTTCCCCACAGCATGGGACATGACTCCCAGGGATGAGCCTCCATGGCACAGAGAGATTACTACCAAGTGCCAACTAGCAAAACAACTGCTAAAAGACATTGATCAAAAGGAGGAAAGTGTAAAGACAAATGTATTTATATAGCTAAGAGACTTCAAAGTGCAGTGGGAGGTCATTCCAGAAGTTATGCTTATGAACATCTCAGCACGATCTCATTGACTGCCAAAGTAAATATTGCTTCAAATAGTGGAGACATCCAGACACTATAGACAGGGCAGATAGCTCAAGAGCCTGGTGCCCTGCAAGTGGGCCCTTCTTGGGAATTTATGCTCCCCAGTGTGACAGATTTGAACTCATTTGTGATTTCCCTACACACGGCTCTTATGACCCTTCTATTTGAACCTATAGTTAGTGCTAGAGTTGATAGGTGTATGTCCAAGAGGCTTAAATCATTGAGCTGTCTATGTGCCATCTGGGCTCTGAATCTCAACAGAATTGCAACACCTACTCTACAGTTCGTTGGACTCACCCAGGACAGCTAACAGTGCTATGATGATGGACAATGCCCATCCCAAAGAACAGAGAGCATCTGCAACTGCAAGCAAGATAGTTCCATCCATTCGCCCCACAGGATCTAAACCCTATGTCAATTAGAGGTGGAGCGGACATCACCACCCCAGAATCCTCAGGAATGGAGAATGAACTATGGACTAGTGTAGACTTAATGGTATTCTAGTATAGATTTATTGTGATTCTAGCAATAGAACTGTCATCATTGCAGTGGCCACTGGAGGTTCTGAGGGCAGGGAGAGGGAAAGACTGGTATGGGGACATTCTCAGGGCTTGGGAATTGTCCTGAATGATATTGCAGTAATAGATACAAGCTATTATATGTAGTATCATAACTTATAAACTTGTAAACTACAATGTAAACTGTAATCCATGCTTAGTGGCAATGCTCCAAAATGTGTTCACCAATTGTAACAAATGTACCACACTAATGAAGGATGTTGTTAATGTGGGAAAAATGTGGGAGGGATTGGGAGCAGGGCATATAGGAATCCCCTATATTTTTTATGTAACTTTTATGTAATCTATCTTTTAAAATATGTATAAACTATAATAAAAATATAAGTAAGGATAATGTGTACATTTGACAAAAATATTATGAAATTAATTTAACCATTAAAGAGTAAATTATTGTCATCTAGAAAACTTACTTATAGACATTCCTCACTCCTGAATGAATAAAATTACATAAATTCCAAGTGAATATGTTTGAGGCACTTTATTAAATCATTATGGATATAACCTTTATTATAATCTATACAATAGTTCTATGGTATGGTTATCACTTTCCCTATTTTAGAGCCAACCAAGACTGAAAGGTTAAATAAATTCTCCTGTATCACAAAACTATATATTAGAAGAACCAGAATTTTAAAATGTATATAAATATGAGTATTCCAAATAGCCAACTGATTTTTTACAAAGGACCAAAATATATTCAAGGAAGGAAAGATAAGCTTTATAACAAAGGATGCTGAGAAAATGGAATATCCATAGGTTAAAAAAAGAATCTAACTAGACTTCAATTGTATATAAATATTAATTAAAAATGTATCATAGACTTCAATTTCAAACATCCTACTATAAAGGTAGCATAGGAAAAAATCTTTGGGACCAAAAAGCCAGGTGAAGAGTTCATAAACATAATTTCAAAATAGGTTATATAAAGAAAAATATGTATAAATTAGGTTTTATCAAAATCAAAAACTTTTTTGCCATGAAAGATCCTGTTATGATGATAAAAAACAAGCCACAGACTGTGAGAATACAGTTGTAACACACATATCTGACAAAATATTTTGGCTAGTCTCTATAAGAACTCTCAAATCTCAACTATAAATAAAATAAAGTAAAACAATTAGAAAATGGGCTAAAGAAATGAACGGACATTTGATCAAATAGGAGATACAGATGACCAATAAGCATATATATGATTCCTCGCTATTGGGGGAAAGTGTGGCTTTGATAATGTCATGAATGAAATTAGGTCCCCTCTAGATGAAACAACTACATGTAATTTGTTACTCCTGGTCCCTGACATTAGTGTCATGAAGGGGGACCATTATGTCATCATAAAGCCCCACCTATCTTCTATCTTTAGTCCCACTTTCCCTTGAATACTGAGCTCAAGTGCCACTGCTTTCAGTAAGTCTTCCCGAATACTTCCTCCACTCCATCTGATTGATGAGGGTAACCTTGACAGACTAGGCATATTTCTATAGCAGCTCATATTATACCGTGTTGTAATCAGATACTTCTTTCTTGGCCTTGCCATGACTAATAGTTGTTTAAGAGCTGGACTCATTTTTCTTGACATTTTATCCCCATGGTCTAACACTATACCAATGCCCAATAATTGTCTTTCAAATTATTGAATTTTACACATTGACATACAATAAACTGAGCATGTTTAAACGTTATAATTTGGTAAGTTTTGACACATTTTAGACACAATATAGATACATCCATTAAACCACCAAAATCAAGATAGTGAACATATCCACCATCCCCAAAAATCTTTTAATACCCCTTTATAAACCCTCTCTCAACCAGTGATCTACTTTCTGTCACCATAGATTTCTAGGTTTTTCTATACATGGAATCAAACAGTATGCACTCTTCTGATTAATACATAATTCACATACATAAAATACATTGCTTTAAAATATATAATTCAATGGTTTTAGTATATTTACAGAGTTGTGCAACCATTATCACAATATAAGTTTAAAATAGTTTCATCTCTCCAAAAAGAAATGCCATATCTATTAGCAGTACAGATAGCAGGAATTAGCATCTCCCTTCCCAATCCTCTAGTCCTAGACAACCACTAATGTACTGTCTGTCCCCATTATAGATTTGCCTGTTCTGGACATTTCATGTAAACATAATTGTAAAATATATAGTCTTTTGTACTAGCTTCCTTCACTTAGCATAATGTTTGCAACACTCATCCATGCTGTAGCATGTATCTGTATTTCATTTATTTGTGTTTTTGTTTTTGTTTTTTGTTTTATGGAAATGAATGCTTTATTAATCCACTCATCACAGATGTAGGTTTATAGTGTCCAGGGCTATTACAGCATTTCCTTGACAATGCTAGAGACTTAAGTTTTTATGATCTTTCTTCGTCATGTGGTTTTCTTCAACAACATCAGAGATTATGGGCATACCTCCAGACATGGAATCTATATCCCAGTCAGGAAGACTCGGGAAAAAACAATGACATGATCCAAATGGAGTGAAAGATGATCTTTGTGAAGATTATTTTATTGAAGTATAACATATATGTGGAAAATGCCATATCATAAGCTGAGTGAATTTTCAAGAACTGAATATTGTATTTCACTTATTTTTATTGCTAAACAGTGTTCCACTGTATGGACATACTACAAATTTTCCATTTATCAGTTGATGGACATGTGGATTGTTTTCACTTTTTTGGCTATTATAAATAATGTAGCTGTGTGAACATATTGACTTTTGACTATTATGAATGATGTAGTTTCATGTGAAAATATTCTCCCATATATATACCTAGGAATGTAATTCTGGGTCATATGACAACTCCATATTTATATTTTGAGGAACTGCCAAACTGTTTTCCAGAGTGGCTAAACCATTTTACATTCCCACGGTGTTTGAGGGTACCAATAGCTCCACATCTTCATTAACACTTGTTATTGTCTGTCTTTTTATTGTAGCCATCTGTGGTTTGAAGCTGTATGTACCCTAGAAAAACATGATCTTAAATCTGATTCACTCGGGTGGTTAACCCATTTTAAGTAAGACTTTTTGATGAGGCTACTGCAGTTCAGGTGTGACCCACTTTATTCAGCATGGGATTTAATCCTATTATTGGAGGCTTTATAAAGAGAATGAATACACACACACACACACACACAGTGAAAGTCATGGAAGCAAGAAACTGAAAGCAAGGAAACATGGAAGAGAAGGGAGAGATCAGAAGACATTGAGATGTGCCTTGGCATGTGGCAGAGAAGCCAAGGTTTGGCGGTAACTGGTCTTTGGGAAGAAAGTATTGCCTTGGTGAAGACTTGATTTGGAAATTTTTCAGGCCTCATACTATAAGCTAGTAAATTCCCATTGTTTAAGCTAACCCATATCATGGTACATAGTTTTAAGCGGCTTAAGAAACCAAAACACAATCTTATTAATAGTGGACTGCTGTCTCATTATGGTTTTGATTTTGTGTTTCCCTGATGACTTAAGGTGTTGACATCTTTTCATACGCTTGTTTATCATTTGTAGACCTTCACTGGAGAAATATTTATTCACATCCTTTGTCCATTTTTTAATTGGGTTGTCTTTTTATCACTGAGTTGTAAAATTTCTTTATATATAAATTCTAGATCCCTTATCAGATAAATGATTTGTGAATACTTAAAAAAAAAAAAACATGAGATACCACTTTATATCCCTAGGGCAGATAAAACAAAAAAGATGGACAATAACAAGTATGTATGAGATTGTAGAAAAAATGGAAACCACACACACTGCTGGTGGGAATGTTAAATGGTTCAGCTGCATTAGAAAACATTTTGGCAGTTCCTCAAAATATTTGCTATTATTTTCTTCCAGCAAAGGACTTATCTTTGCATTCTCTTAACTCTGTCTTTCACAGAGCAAAACACTTTTTAGAAAATATTTATAAAATCCCATCTATCAATATTTTCTCTTAAGGATCATAGGTTGGTATCATATGTAAAACCTCACTGGGAAACACAACATCACAGAGATTTTGTCCTTTTCTTTTTTCTTAGAAGTTTTATTATTTTATGTATTTCACTTAGATCTACAATCCATTTTGTGTTAGTTTTGTATAAGGTATGAAGTATGGGTTGATTTTCTTTATCTCATTTTTTTTTTTTTTTCAATACTGCTTGCTGTGATGGGACTGGGCAAGGCAGGGAAAGGCATGGGGGTAGCTATGTATGATTAGTTTTTGGGAAGGCCCTCTTCTGGGCCCCTGAACTGCACTGGGATTCTTCACTCTTCCCCTCCCTTCCTTTAGGACAAATAGCAGATTGGAACAATGTGAGTATTTTAGTATTTTTTTTTAATATTAAAAGAATTAATTTGCAAAAAATTATTCAAAAATATTTATCGATATCTTCTATATATGACTAGAACTATTCTACAGTGATACTTGAGAATCACCAATATATAAAGCAAAACTGATTTTGTGGCCCAGGCAATTACAACATCTACTTATTCCATCAGGTTTCGTTTAAGCCTTTGTCTGCCTGAGCAAGAACATCATGTAATCAACTTTATGTGTGAAGATCCTAACTTGACATCAATATTCTCAGTAAATCTGTGATTCCCACTGGTGCCCTTTCAGATTTGAAGAGGTGTCCCAGAGGCATCTCTTCAAATCTGAAAACAAACAAAATTTGCAGAAACTAATAAATATTGATATTTATTACATGCTTAAAATCTGTAAGACCAGACTCTGTATGCTTTTTCTCATTCTTTACAACAGCCCTATGTGACGGAAACTATTATTACTCCTTTAAAAAGGTTCAGAGGGTTTTTAGGTTCAGAAGGTTAGGTAAATTCTCCAATATCAAACATTTCACTGGTGGGAATCTGGGCATCGATCCCTAAATTCTGAAGTCTTAACCATTATGCTATATTGCCTTTGCATGAAAATATTGTGGAGGTAAACAGTAAAATACTTTTGTTGGTATCTGCTCTTAGTAGTATGGCTGGGGAAAGAAGAGAAAAAGATATCCTGAGGAGGACTGGTGAGAAATGTGTAAACAGAGATCATTTCCAAGAAAATTCAATTAGGTAGCAGTTCATTTAAAATGGAAAATGTAGTCATCATCCCTTTTATGAAAGAATTGTTTTTGTGAGATTAAAGCTTGTATATTCTTCAATCATTTTTACTCTATCAGTCTTCAAAAGGTTCACTTCGATGATGGTAAGAAGCTGAAGTGACTGCAACTGTGAATCAGTTTTGCATTGTACTATATATTTCAAGGTGATGGATTATAGGCTGGGAAATCATGATCACTGAATAGCACTGCTGATAGGCTAGGGTTGGTCCAATGTCATCCACCTTTTTTGAACATTAATCAATTCAAACCTCATAGGTTTATAGCTAAAAAGAATGTCACTTGTTATAAATAGCCTCTTCCTTATATAGTAGTGAAGAGAAAGTAGTGAAGAGAAAGCAGTGAAGAGAAAGTAATATAAAATTAATATCTGAAAGTAAAGTACTGCAATACACTACTGTTACTTGACTGTTGCTTGTGTCATCAGTTTTTCTTTAACCCCAGAAACTTTAAAGGGCAGACATTATAATTCACAGAATAGATGCTATATATGAAGATGTTAAATCTCTATTCAATTTTTAATTGAAATATTATTTACATATTGTAAAAGGCAGATTATATATTTAATGTTCAATAAGTTTGGACAAACATACATGCTCTTGTAATCACATTCACAATCAACATATAGAATATTTGGGTTACTCGAGAAAGTTCCCTTGTGCCCTTCTGTAGTCAGTCTGTCTTCTCCACCTAACACTGACCATGGACAACCACTGTTCTGATTTGTATCACCTTGGATTATTATTGCCTATACTGGAATTTCATGTAAATTGATGTTTGAATTTCATGTATTTGGTATTATCATTTGAGTCTAACTTTTTCACTCAGCATAATGTTTTGGAGATTCATCCATTTGTTTCCAGCCTTTTTCTTTTTTTTAATGAATAGTTTTCCATTCTATAAATATACCACAGATTCTTTTTTTTAAACAAATCAATTTTATTGATACATATTAATAAAGCATATATTTCATTCAAAGTGTATAATAAATGGTATTTAGTATAATCACAAACTTGTGTATTCATCATTTCAATCATTATTAGAACATTTTCATTATTTCAATAGTAATAATAAACAAAAAACAGACAAACAAGAAAATTCCTCACCTCTCAATCTCTCTGTTTCCCCTGCTTGTACATAGCTGCTGTTTCTGGCTATTCTTGCACAATTATTTACTTTTTTATTAAGAAGTTTTATTGAGATATATTTATATACCATATGATCTATCCAAAGTATATAATCAGTAGCTTTTAGTATAATCACAATGTTTTACATTCATCATCTCAAAACTTTTAGAACAATTTCATTACTCCAAAAAAGAAAGACTCCACACCCCTTACATTTGGATTGTTCCCAGTTTAGGTCTATTATGAATAATCTGCTGTGATCATTCCGTAAAAATCTTTTTGTGAACATACATTTTTATTTTCTTTGATTAAATACCTAGGAGTGGAATTGCTGAGTCATAAATAAAGGTATGTTTAATTTTATAAAAAACTGGATAACGATGTTCCAAAGAAGTTCTATCATTTTACATTCTCACCCGCTATCCATGGCAGTTTTGGTTGCTCCACCTCATAACCACTTTTTGGTGTTGACAAGCTTTGAAATTTTAGCCATTCTTCTGGTATGTGGTGACATTTGTACTTTCTTTCACTTTGTGCATCCTGATGACCTGATTTGATATACTTTCATATGCTTCTTGGTTATTCACAAATTTTCTATTGTGAAGTGTCTGTGCAGTGACTCTGTCTGTTTTAAGTGGTCTGTTTTTATATGATTGGGTTGTGGGAGATTTTTCTATAGTATGGATAAGTCCTTTATCAAAAATATATGTTGTATTACTCTTAACTTTTTCCCACAAGTGGCAATAAGTTAAGATTGGTGGATCTGAGCATCTGGGTAGGGATATATTGGCATTCTCTGTATGGGATTGTATTGTTTGTGTAATTGTTCTGTAAATTTGTACATATTTCAAAATAAAATAAATAAAATAAAAATCAATGATACATTTCAAAAATAAAATACTCATAATAAATACAATTATAGTATAGTTTGATTACATGATCATAATAATGTAAACAATTAATATTGCTCTAGTCAAGAGAACCGAAAGTTTGCATTTGTGTAAAAACCCAAAGGGATAATGCTGAGGAGAGTTATGTGGGAAATCTGTATTTTCTGGATGATTTTCTGTAAATCTACAACTTCTCTAATTTAAAAAAAAATGGGGTAAAAAAGCTAAACCTCCAACAATCTAAAACTGAAAATAAAATAAAAAAGCAGCAATTTAAGCAATTTATTTGCATTTAGATAGTAATACAAAGAGAATCAACAAGGGAAGTTAAAAGCCCTTCTAAAGAATAGAACATGCAGATAGAGGGGAATGGGATGGAAAGTTACCGCTTTCATAACATGTCTTTTGGAATTATATGATTATAAATACGAATTCTATAGGCAAATATAATAATAATATAAAATAAAAGTAAATTAAATGAAATTATTAAATACATATCTAAAAGATCAAGCAGTGAACACGGGAAGCTAGGAGCCTTAAAGTTAGGTAAATGAGTTTTTAGGCAGTTGAAATTCTATCAAAAATTATAAATGGGCAGTGGACTTGGCCCAGTGGTTAGGGCATCCGCCTACCACTTGGGAGGTCTGCGGTTCAAACCCCGGGCCTCCTTGACCGGTGTGGAGCAGGCCCATGTGCAGTGCTGATGCGCACAAGGAGTGCCATGCGTATGGGAGCCCTACGCGCCAAGGAGTGCGCCCCGTAAGGAGAACCACCCAGAGTGAAAAAAAGTGCAGCCTGCTTAAGAATGGCGTCACCCATACAGAGAAATGATACAACAAGATGACGCAGCAAAAAGAAACACAGATTCCCGTGCTGCTGACAACAACAGAAGTGGACAAAGAAGATGCAGCAAATAGACACAGAGAACAGACAACCAGGGTGGAGGGGAAGGGGAGAGAAATAAATAAATAAATAAATCTTTAAAAAAATTATAAATGGACTAATAATATAAACCTTTAAAAATGTGAGAGTTTGATATTATTTATGGATCCCCCAAAAGAAAAAGATTATGTTTGTAAACTGGTCTGTTCCCCTGGGTGTGATATACTTTGAATGCTTTAGATTCAGCTGACATGTCTTAATTAAATTACCTGTTAAGTTTAGGATTTTGATTTGACTGTATCAGTAGGGAGTGACTCAGGTTTAATTCCTCGCCCATTCACTCAAGAAGAAGAAGAGAGGGAGAACTTTGTCAGTTTTGATCTGGAAGTCCTGGGGAGAGACAAGGCCTATGCCAGCCTTCAGCTGAGATCAGAAGAAGCCGGACCCACGTAGCCTTAAGAGGAAGAAGGAAGGAGAGACAGAGATCACCCACCATCTTGCTTGAACACATGGCAAGAAACTTCTGTGACAAAATACCTGTTATGTTACCTTTAGTTGGACTCTTTCGGCCTTGTAATGATGAACTTCTACCCCAAATACATATCCTTTAAAAAAGCCAACAGATTTGTCGTATTTTGCATTAGCATCCCTTTGGCTGACTAATACAAAGAGATTCTAATAAAAAAAATTAATAAGAAACCCCTAGGTATCCCCCCCTTTTTTCCCCTTAAACTTAGTGTGCCTTTTCAGCTCGTCTGCCCCCTCTCCACCTTTCAGTGTCTTATGTATACATAATATGCAGGGTTTTGGGTTTTTTTTATGTTTTGGAGCCCAGGGATTAAACCCAGGACCTTGTAAGTGGGAAGCTGGCACTCAACCACTGAGTCACATTGGTTCCCCTGAGTAGGTTTTTTAAATTTTTTTTGCTTGTTGTTGTTTTTAATGTTTTTTACTTTTTAAAAGTCACTTCGATTACATAAATGTTACATAAAAAATATAACGGATTCCCATGTGCCCCGCTCCCTGCCCCTTGCACATTTTCCCACATTAAGAACATCCTTCATTAGTGTGTTACATTCATTACAATTGATGAACACATTTGGGAGCATTGCCAGTAAGCGTGGATTATAGCATATATTGTAGTTTATATTCTCTCCCACACCCTTTTGTGAGTCATGACAAGATATATAATGGCCTGTATTTGTCATAGCAATGTTATTCACGACAATTCCCAAGTCTCAAAAATGCCCCCATATTACACCTCTCACATCTCTTCCTTTTCCTCTCCCTGCCCTCAGAACCTCCAGTGGCACTGCCTCCACATCAATAATATAAATTCTTCCATTGTTAGAATCACAATAAGTCTATAGCAGAATACCAGTAAGTCTACTCTAGTCCATTGTTCATTCCCTAATCCTGAGGATTCTGGGATGGTGATGCCCATCTAACTGAGAGGGGGCTAGATCCCATGGGACAGGGAAAAATCTATAATAAGGTAGAAAGGTGGTTTTGCAGTGGATGAGCATGACAGTGGTTCAGTGCTGTTTTGTTGTTTGCTTTTGTTTTTAGGAGGAACCTGGAACTGAACCTGGGACCTCCAATGTGGGAAGTAGGTGCTCAACTGCTTGAGTCACATCCACGTCCCAATATTCAGGGTTTTTAGTTGTACTCAGTTGGAGAAGTAGGGAAAAGTTTTTCTGCTTAATCTTCCTGCAAGCAGAAGTCTTTTCTCAATCCTTTTTTAGATCAGGACATTTTTTTCTGTTTCTTTGTTAACTTCTCCTCCATGGGTTTTACTTTCCTTTTTATAGCTCATATTATATAATTCTCACAGCTCTTCTTCTCACCATTACTTTTTTTTTTTCTTTAGCTCTTTCTTTGGTACTATAAGACTTTCTCAAACTAAACTTTCTAACATACTGTTTAGGATTTTTCAGCCTTCATTTTGCCATTCATCTCTCTTTAAGCAATTGTGTTTCCCACTTTTTCAAAAAGAGCTGCTTTTGTTCTGTAGACATTATGTGCTTTCAAATATAATTGTGAATATTGATGAGAAATGCATTTCTCTCTTCTTTCTTCCTTTCTGCTTCACTCCCTCACTTGGCAGTCAATTCTTGGTTAGTAATGGTTGGGTGTTGGCAAAATTGGCATAAACACTTGTTTTGGATCTCTGACACTTTTCACATGAAATATTTACATTTTGTTTGGGGTGTTGCAATTAAATAATGAATTTTAATAAAATTTAATTTTGATCACTTCAGACTTAGATGAGAAAATGTTAAATTTAAAATTTTATACTTAACAGTAGTCTTTATCCCTGTAGTTATATAAATATATATATATGCCATGAACCCATCTTTTTTAAATTTTCTTCCTTAAACAGTACACATTTATTATTTCACAGTTTCTGGGGGTTTAGAAACCCGACTACAGCTTAACTGAATGCTCTGCTTGGGCTAGGCTGCCTTGTCATTCGGAAGCTTGAGTGGGGGAAAAAAATCTGCTGCCAAGTTCACTCAGGTGGTTGGCAGAATTCATTTCCTCGCGGCTGCATGAGTGAGCGCCCTGGCTTGTTACTGGCTGTCAGATGGAGGACACCCTTACGCCTTAAATTTTACCTGCAATGCCCTGCTGTCTCCATGGGCAGTACACAACACGACAGTTTGCTTCGTCTAGGCCAAGAATAGTCTGTCTCTCCTCGGTTCCTTCACCTCTTCCAATCTCCTCACTCATTTTCTCAGTGGCTTTGTAGAAAAGCTTCTTGAGCATGACTACCCACACGGTGGTGGAGAACACCTGGGCAGCTGCAGGCAAAGGTGAAGCTAGAGGACATAGCTTTTTAGAAGAGCCAAAAGGACCTGTCATGTATGTATGTGTATATATACAGATAGATAGATAGATAGATATGTGTGTGTGCATGTGTTTTATTTTAGCATGTCGGTCTGGGTGATATGATGGGGGTCAGTTTCAGTTTTGAGTATGGCAGCCCTTTTTCCATTTGGCTCATCTGCTCTCATATGCCAGCTGAATTGGGGATCAATGTTACTAATTATAATATTTATATTAGTTGTATACTAATTGTATATTGGGAACCTGTCTCATGATGAAATCCATGCCCTGGATAAACTCTAATAGTTAGTGGATGTTACAGAAGTTCTGGTAGATAGAGATGCTTCTCCACATTCTCCTGTTCCAACATCCACCCAACTTATACCATTGCTTGTCCAGTAATGAAGCTTTACTCAAAATAGTAAAATACTGGTAAAATTAATATATGCTTATTAATACCATAAAAATATATTTGGGTTATTACATATTATAATAGTATATATAATTATAAGAACTATTACTTTGTATTAGGCACTTAATACTTAAATAAGAAACCTGGAGACCAGCAACTTCTACTTGTAAATGAACTCCTAATACAGAGGAGAAGGGGACAATAGGGGAAAAGAGACAAAATATTCAGATCCTTGGGTGATAGTAATAGAAATGTCAGTGAAGACTTGGAGTCAGGGACTTCTTCAACATATATAATGTTGACTCTGTTTGGGAGCACTATGATCCTGCTGTCTCTGAGTACCTGCTATTGCCTCTAGCATAACAAGTTGGAAAAGGAGACAATTAAATGTCATTGTCCTTCTAAGTATTATGCAAAGATCATCAAATGAGGTATCAAGAGACCGGTATTTTATTTGGCCTCTAATTACTTAAACCATGTTGGAAAAGTTATTTATGTTAAGGATTTTGTTGCTGCTTGTTCTGTATGACACATAATTTATGTACAGTAAAATTCACCCACTTTAGATCACAGTTCTATGAGCTTTAACAAATCAATACAGTTCTGTTTACAACCACAAAAATAAAAATACACAAGACTGGGCAGCGGCTGTGGCTCAATCAGATGAGCTCCCGTCTACCATATGGGAGACCCTCAGTTCACATCCCGGGGCCTTCTTGTGAAGGCAGGCTGCCCCACATGCTGCGGAGCACCACCCGAACTGCAAGCGCCAGGAAAGTCAACTCAGCAAGGTGACGCAACGAAAAGGGAGACAAGCGAGAACACAGAAGAACCTGCAGTAAATGGACAGAGAGAGCAGACAGCAAGCAAACTGCAAGAGGAGAGGGGAAATAAAATAAAAATAATAAAATACAGACACAGAAGAACACACAGTGAATGGACAGAGAGCAGACAGCACGTAAAAAGCCACAAGGGGGGGGGTGATATAAAATATATATATATACACACACACACACACAAGACTGGGGAGTGAATGTAGCTCAAGTGGTTAAGTGCTGGCTTCCCAAATAGGAGTTCGCATGTATAGTTTCTAGTGCTTCCTAAAAACAAAGGCAAATAACAGGCAAATAAGCAAAAAAACCCAACTAAAGAGAGCTGATGTGGCTCAGAAGCTGAGTACTGGCTTCTCACATACAAGGTCTCAGGTTCAGCAATTCTACTTCTGTTTCATATCCAAAGATTGAAAGCAGGGAGTCAAACAGATATTTGTACATCGGTGTTGATAGTAGCATTATTCACAATTACCAAAAGATGGAAGAGCCCAAGTTTTTATCAACAGATGAATGTATAAACAAAATGTAGCTATAAAAAGAATGAATTTCTGATATATGCAACAATATGTATGAACTTTGAAGACTTCAAGTTGAATGAAATAAGTTTGACAGAAAAGAACAAATATTGTATGACTCACTGATAAGAGAATTAGAGTAAATTCATAGACTCAGAAACTAGAATACAGGTTACCAGGGACTGAGCTGGGGGGAGAGAATGGGTAGTTAATATTCAATTGATCTTGAGTTTCTATTTGGGGTGATGAGGTATATTTGATAATCTATAACAGTGATGGTAACACAACACTGAGAATTAGCACCACTGAATTATATATGTGAATGTGGTTATAAGGGAAAATTAAGTTGTATAGATGTTAATAGAATATATTTTATAAAACAAACATGAATGTAAAATACAAACAGTAAATCCTGATGTAAACTAGGGACTACAGTTGATGGTATAAGTATAATGATATTGTTTTATCAGTTGTAACAAAGTTACCACACTAATGTCAAGTCTTAATAATAGGTAAAGCTGTGAGTTTATTGGGGGCATTAAATAGAAACTCTTTTATTTACTGCATGATATTTCTATAAGTGTACAAATCCCCTAATAAAAGTAAAATTTACAAACTCATCAAAACTATACTTAAAAACAAATCATGTAAAAAATATTAGTGAGACTCCTTCAACTTTCTTTTTTTAAAAAATTTAGTTTGTCTTTTCTTAATCCTTTGCCTTTCACTTTAAATTTTAGTCATTTGTTGATTTCTACAAAAATTCTTTTAATATCTTTATTGGTATTCCATTTAACCTATAGGTTAATTTCATGAGAATTATTGGCTTTCCAATATATGAACATAGTATATATCTCCACTTATTTATGTCTTCTTTGATGTATTTACCAGTATTTTACAATTTTAATGAAAACCACCCATATATATTGTTAGATTTACACATTGGCTTTTCAGGGCTTTTGTTGCTAATATAAATGGTACTTAATTTTTGTTGTTGTTTTTATTAGTCATGTTGTTATTTTCATCAGAAATAAATTTTTTTGTTGACCTTATATTAAAAAATAGGCTAGATACCCTTATTAGTTCTAATACCATATTATTGTAGATTTTTTTGGATTCCCTCTGTAGATAATTACAGCTTCTACAAATATGGTTTTCTTTTATCTCTTTGTCTTGATTATTGTACCAAAACTTGCATTTCTTCCTATGCTGAATAATATCAGTGAAAAGAACTTCCTTGCCTTCCGTTTTTCATAATAAATGGTTAGATGATTTTTCTTCCACAGTCTGTTAATATGGTGACTTACATTGAATGATTGCTGTATTAAAAACCACTGTTGATGTGCCACACTAATGAAGTATGTTGTTAATGTGGGAAAGTGTGTGTTGGGGGCTGGAGCATATGGAAATCCCCTATATTTTTTATGCAACATTTGTGTAATCTAAAGCTTCTTTAAGAAAAATAAAAACATCATTGCATTCTTTGGATAAATTCCCACTGTTCATAGTATCTTATCATTTTTATATTTTGCTGGATTACATTTTGGCTTATCTTTCCCTTAATTTGTTAGGTAAATATGGTGGAAATTCTTCCAAAAGTTCTGGCAATTTTAACCCTCTCTTGTCCAGTAACTGTGACAAAATAAATTTGTGTTTTTTTCCACTTCACTCTTTTCTTTTAAGAAAAAAATACTCAGAACGTTGAAAAGGTAAAGGTGGAGGGAACAACCCAAAATACCATGTTGAACCCAGTGCAGGACCATGAGAATCATATGGCAAGTATTTCTTAAATTTTTTAAGATTTCTTAGTAAAACCTGTATTTGATGGTGCAGCAATCTCCTTAAAATGAATTATACTAGCTTCCAGTACAAACTTGAAGCTCTTCAGCATAGTGTATATATTTCTCCATGGTATGGTCCTTGCCTACCTCTGCAATCAGCAATCTTTTGCTCAAACTCTATGCCCCAGAACATAATATAATTTTTAAGACCCTTAGCAAGCATTTGCTCTTAATCCATGCTTTACATAGACCCAGAATGCCTCCTGCATTCGATACTACTTTCTTGGTTAACTATTGCTTTGTTTTGATAAAGAACAGTGGTGTCCCATTGTCCGGTGAAATTTCTCATAACCTTCCAACATATGTAGGATGTCCTACTGTGCACATCTATTGTGCTAAATACCCAATATTATAATAATTTTTCTGTCTTTCTTTCACTGCTTTGTTGAGCTCTGACACGCATGGCTTTTTATTTCTGTTGACATAGAACCTAGCTCCCTGTGCCTCTGAAGTAATCTGTGAAAACATACTGTAGCCCTCTCACTTGACTTAAGTGAGAAGTTAAAAATCCACCTGTTTCCTCTGTCCTCTACTTCCCACTCCTCCAACCATAAGGCAAGGAGGGAAATACCCCCATATAATGCTTTTACCTGATTATAACATTCTTCCCCAAACCTCTTAACCTCAGGGTACATTTTGAGCAAAGGATTTCAAACGCAGTTTTGAAAATCCTACATAGGTGCTAAAGTAGCTCACCTTGGAATATGAGGATATGTGGTCCTATTTTATTATGTTAGCCTTTGGTCCTCAGTTAAAATTATGCAGAAAAACTTCCTCTTATACATATTTAAGTGTATTTTTTTCCGGAAATATTTTTAATCAAAGTTGTCATCATATTCTCAAAAGGAACTCCAACCCAAAGAAAGGTAAGATTGATTCATTTTTTTTATTTTACTATTTTACCTATGTCTCTAAAGTATAAGTCTCTTTAAGAAAAAATGCAAAAACAAAACAGAAAAGAAAATCAAAGAAACTGTCTTTTTCACTATATTTTCCTTAAGACCTAACACAATGATGAACACATACAATGTGATTAAAAATAA
Source organism: Dasypus novemcinctus (assembly GCF_030445035.2). NCBI lineage: Eukaryota > Metazoa > Chordata > Mammalia > Cingulata > Dasypodidae > Dasypus > Dasypus novemcinctus. The sequence continues at coordinate 73,837,039 of NC_080678.1, read as the reverse complement.
AATGTAGAATGAATGTTTGTATCAATTAATCCAAGTCTGATTAAGTTTCACTGCTAAGAACATCCTCAGGAAAGCATATTCTATTTTATTTAGTTGATTTAAAATATATTCATTCATTCCTGAGATAATTATGAGTTTGCATTGGAGGAGAATTGAAAAGCATTTGGATAAGGTACTTTTATTAATTATCTAAGACCTTCAGCGAATGCTACCTTATCAATATTGTTTTCCTATTGAGAAGGGACAAAACGTCCTTTCCAAAAATATTTTCATTATAAACCATTTAATAAGTGAAAAGTGACAGTCACGATTGTGGTTGAGGAATTCCATTACTGCTTCAAATGTGTTCTCACGTAAATCATTTTATGATAGGTTATTTTACAACTAGAGAGTGAAGGAAGACACAGGCAATCAAATATAAGAAATAAAACAAATATGGATCTGATAAATCCAACAATGCCTTCACATATCTACTTTGAAAAAATAGATAATTGAATATTTTGGACATTTCCTTTGTCTGCTTTATTTATCAGGGTTTTATCAGTGGCAGACAGACAACTCTCAAGTTCATTTTCTCTTCAGTATTCTTTATATTTATAAAGATGCGTTCAGTTAATCATCATTCTCTGTTTATCTAGATTATGCACTCATTTTTGGAGTAGGTCATTCTCTATCTCCATCATTCTTCTGTAAGGCCATGTCAGAAAAATTATGTTAAGTATAATAAAGCAGAATTGATACATGGTTCTAAGCATACAGACCTTAACCATTTCTTAAATATGTCTATACTGTAATGTTCATGTTCACACTGGATTTCTAAATTATTTCTAAATTTCTGATGAAACATCTGCCTGCTTGCCCATATATTTTTGGAAAGAGAACTTTCTAGTCATCAGGCATTATTGAAGGATTTGGCCTGGTTCCACCAACATAGAATTTATACAGATGTAAGACTGTGTTTTGTTTATACCTAGGTTAGTAGTGCAATGGCATGTAGTAGGTACTTGATAATATTTATTGGATAGAAAAACAAATTACCTGTTTGACTTGGCAATGGAATACCGTAAAATATTAATACACAATTTTATATCTTTATTTTCTATGTGACATTTTTGTCCACCTCACCACCTCATCACTACCTTCATATTATTCAATGCCTTCAAACCATCCTTGAGTCTAAGCTCATTCTTATTTTTTTAGGTACTGGGGCCAGGGATTGAACACGGGACCTCTTACCATGTATGTGGGAAGCCAACACTCAACCACTGAAACATGTTGGCTTCCCTGAATCCCTGAATTGGTTTTCTCATTTATTTGCTTGTTGTTTTTTGTATAGGAGGCACTGAAACTGAACCTGGGACCTCCCATGTGGGAAGCAGGTACCAACCACCTGAGCCACATCCACTCCCTTAAGCCCATTCTTGATTCTAAAAATTGTATCCTCCTTTACCTCAGTCTTGTAATTCATGCTAGTGTTGTACATTCCCTGACCCATACCTCATTCTTGACTCTGAGTTAGTTTTTGACCCTACTGAGCTCCTGAAACTCTGGGAAGTGGTAGAAATCTTGGGATTTACAAATCATGTACTTAAAATGCTTTCTTTGAGAATAATAAATATAACACAGGACAGGAGTCAGAAGATTTGATTTTTCTTCATAAGTGTGACACTAACTAGCTGTGTGACCTTTTAGTTAGCCTCTTAATATATTTCATTTATATAATACACACAATAATGTCAATCCTGTTTACATCAGTGTGTACTTATTATGATGAAATATGCAACAAGGCTGAATAAACTGTAAAGTGTCATGTAAATTTAAGATCATGTAAATTTTCTTAGTGGTAACAATGCATAATCTTGAAAGATGCAATGGTGTATAAAATTGCTCTATATTTCTTGCTTTTCAACCACATTGCATAGTTTTATATAGCATTCTCAAAACTTGAATGTAAGCAAGATTTATTATCAATTTGTTGTATAAGCCTAGTAAGTGTAAAGAACAGCCTTCTTTCAGTCTCATTTTTATGTTGCCATTCTTCTGTTCATCAATTTTCAGAGGCTTATGAATTTCTTTATATTTGAGTTAAATTCCCATACATATACCATATCTATTTAGCTTTGTTACTGTTTCCACAAACTTTTCTTTAGCTGGACCAATCTTATAATTCTCCAAAAATAGTAAGAGGTCTTCCAGGTTCTGTGACTCTTCTCATGTTGTTATAATTATTAAGGATAATCGTCTTTCTTCTCACCATCTATTTCAGTTCCCATATTCCTGGAGAGGACCAGTTTAATTTAATCTTTCTTCTTAGAAATTTTCCTGATCTTTTCCTTTTCTTTCTATTCTTTAGAAAGTGTATAATATTTGTTTTGCATAATGTTTATTGTGTTGCTATATTTTCAGGAGCGATTGTTTATTCTCTCAATATGGATCACATTCCCGTAAAGAATATAGATACTATTTATTTATCTATATTCCAAGCAAAACCTTGTTTGTTCTTGAACACTTAGCACCAACTCAATCAACATCTTCATATACACTGATGAAGCTAAAACAAATTGGAAGAAAGACTAAAACTGTAAGAAACAATCATAATCCAAATTTTTGAAACCTCACCTATTGCTTTCAGCTTCAAATTCTTTCTGCCAGTTAAGGAAAAATAAGCATATATGTGATTAATTATTTATGATATTTTCTAATACAGTTTATGTGCTGGGCAATGTTTCAGGATAGAACTTACAAATAACATCTCTGCTCTAATATACTTAGAAATAAGAAACAATTGAGCATTCCTAATTATATATTGTGCCAAAGTGGAAAGTATTTCAATTGTATTATTTCATTTGACTCTCAAATCAAATCTTACTGTTTTTAGTTACCTCAACTTTTTCTCACTGCTGTTTCAGTTAACAAAAAGCCTTCCCCCTATTCATTGTACTCTAATATCTACCTGGAGGTAGATGGAAAGGACTTTGAATATAATCAAAACAAATCTCTGAGCATGAATAATTAAAGTAATACATTAAAATTGGTGAGAATTGTGAGAAATGTATGAAATCCTAGAATAGAAATCCAAAGTGAATATTTAAAGTGAATTGGGGAAGCAGATATGGCTCAACAGATAGAACTTCTACCTAGCATACAGGACGTCCAGGGTTTGAAACACGGGTGCTCCTGGCCTGTGTGGCAAGCTGGCCCACGAGGAGTACTGCTGCATGCAAGGAGAGTTGCCCTGTACAGGGGGCCCCCTGCAAAAGGAGTGCAGCCCCATGCAGGAAAGCAGACCACCCAGGAGTGGTGCTATCCACACGGAGAGCTGACACATCAAGATGACACAACAAAAGAGAGACACAGAGGAGAGACAATATGAGACACAGCGAACTAGAGAGCTGAGGTGCAGCAAGAGAATGATCGCCTCTCTCCCACTCTGGAAGGTCCCAGGATGGGTACCCAGAGCCGCCAAATGAGAATACAGCAGACACAGAAGCACACACAGTGAATAGATGCATAGATCAGGGAAGAAATAAGAAAGAAAAAAAATGCTACTGATAAAATAAATAAATAAATAAATAAGCAAATAAAGTGAATTGGAATATTTCCTTTGTTTTATGCTTTATTTTCTCAATACAGAAAGAGCTCCCTAAAAGTCTAAGAATTGTATTTTGTTTTTATTAAAACAATTTTATCGGGATATATTCACATACCTTACAATCCATCCCGAAGTGTACAGTCAGTAGCTCTCAGTATAATCACAGAGTTGAGCATTCATCACTAAAATCACTTTTTTTTATAGATTCATATATTTATTTATTTCTCTCCCCTTCCCGCCCCCCACCCCGGTTGTCTGTTCTCTGTGTCTATTTGCTACATCTTCTTTGTCCACTTCTGTTGTCGTCAGTGGCACGGGGATCTGTGTTTCTTTTTGTTGTGTCATCTTGTTGTGTCAGGTTTCCATGTGTGCGGCGCCATTCCTGGGCAGGCTGCTCCTTACGGGGCGCACTCCTTGCACGTGGGGCTCCCCTACATGTGGGATACCCCTGTGTGGCAGGGCACTCCTTGCGCGCATCAGCACTGCACATGGGCCAGCTCCACACGGGTCAAGGAGGCCCAGGGTTTGAACAGCGTACCTCCCATGTGGTAGGCAGATGCCCTAACCACTGGGCCAAGTCCACCGCCACTACAATCACTTTTTAGAACAATTTCATTACAGAAAAAAGAAAACCCCAAATGCCTTAGCAGTCAACTCTTAATCCCACTATCCTTCACCAGCCATATATAACAACTAACCTTATTCTATCTCTATAGATTTGTTTATATTTACATTTTTTTTTAATTTGAGTTTACAAAGCAATCATGCATTACATGTAGGATCCTCATTATACAACCTCCCCACCTATATCTTGCATTGTTGTGGAATACTTGTTACAATTGATAAAATAATTGATAAAATATTACTACTAACTATATTCCTTAGCATACATTTGGTGTACTTTTCTCTAAACCACCCTATTACCACCATGTATTATTATTGTACATTTGTTATAGTTCATGAAACCGTGTTTTCGTATTTGTACTGTTAACCACAGTCCATCCTTCACCTTAGCGTTCACTGTGTTATACAGTCTGATGCCTTGTATAATCCATCCAAAATATACATACTTAGTGACTCGCAGTTCCATCACAGAATTGTGCTGTCATCACCTTAGTCAATTTTAGAACATTTTCACCACTTAAAAAGACAGATCCCATACTCTCTTTTATCCCTCCATTGTTGAAACTTTGACATTTATATAGCACCTTTGTTGCCCTTGATGAAACAATATTACAATATTACCAATAACTATAGCTCATAGATTACATTAGCGTTATTTTTCCCATACCATCATATTCTTAATACCTCATAATAGGGGCATATATTTGTTCTAGTTCATAGAAGATTCTTGTATTTGTACTATTATATACAATCCTGATCCATGATTGTACATGGATTGTACACCATGTTATACAATCCCAATATTCTCCTTGAGCTTTCTTTCTATTGACATTCACATTCCTCGACTACCTCTTGTAGTCACAATCACATGTATAAATCAGTGGTGTTATTTATACTCATTATAATGTGTTACCATCATCTCTATCCATTTCCAAACAATTACATTTAACCTTATTAAAACTTCTAGGGAAGCAGACTTGGCCCAATGGATAGGGCATCTGTCTACCACATGGGAGGTCCACAGTTCAAACCCCAGGCCTCGTTGACCCATGTGGAGCTGGCCCATGTGCAGTGCTGATGCGCACAAGGAGTGCCATGCCACGCAGAGGTGCCCCCTGTGTAGGGGAGCCCCACATGCAAGGAGTGTGCCCCGTAAGGAGAGCCGCTCAGCAAGAAAGAAAGTTCAGATCAGCTCGCCCTTCTTAACCCTCATTCTATCCCCTAGTGATCTATACTCTAGATTTTAACTCCCTGAGTTTACACATTGGATTTAGTTCATATAAGTGAGACCATACAATATTTGTCCTTGTGTGTCTGGCTTATCTCACTTAACAATCTCTTCAGGTTTCATCCATATTGTCATATGCATCCCACTTTCATTTCTTCTTACAGTTGAATACTATGCCATTGCATGTATATACCACAATTTGTTTATCACTTTATTGGTTGATGAACACTTAGGTTGTTTCCATCTTTGGGCAGCTGTGAATAATGTTGCTATAAACATTGTTGCACAAATGTCAGTTCATATCCCACTGTCTGTTCTTAATATATTCCTAGTAGTGGGATTGCCAGATCATATGGCAGTTCTATATTTAGCTTACTGAGGAAACAGCCAACTGTCTTCCACAGAGGCTGTACCATTTTACAATCCCACCAACAGTGAAGGAGTCTTCCTATTTCTTCACAACCTCTCCAGCACTTATTGTTTTCTTTTCTTTTTTTTTAATAGCGATCATTCTATAAGATGTGAAATGTTTCTTGTGGTTTTGATCTGCATTTCCCTAAAAACTATTGATGTTGAATATCTTTTCATGTGTTTTTGAACCATTTGTATTTCCTCTTTGGAAAAATGCCTATTCAAGTTTTTTGACTATTTTTGAATTGGGTTGCTTTTCTTTTTATCATTGAGTTGCATATTTTCTTTATTCTCTAACATTGAAATCAAACCATTATCCAATATATGGTTTACAAAAATTTTCTCCCATTGAGAGGGCTGCCTTTTACCATCTTCTTGACAAAGTCATTTGGAGCACAAAAGTATTAATTTTAATTTTAGGGAGTTTCCATTAATCTATTTCTTCTTTCATTGCTTGTACATTGAGGATAAGGTTTAAGAAACCACCACCTACCACAAGACCTTGAAAACCTTCCGTATATCTTCTTCTAAGAATTCTATGATTCTAGTCTTTATATTTAGGCCTTTGATTCATTTTGAGTTCATTTTTACATAAGGTATGAGATAGTGGTCCTCTTTCTTTCTTATGGCTATGGAGATCCAGTTCTCCTGGTATCATTTGTTGAATAGACTGTTTTTCCCCGACTGGGTTGACTTAAAGCTTTGCAAAATATCACTTGAACATAGATGTGAGGGTCTATTTCTGAACTCTCAAGCTGTTTCAATTGTTCTATATGTCTTTCTGTAAGCTGTATTTACCACTGAAGATAGGTAATATGATTTAAATTCAAGAAGTGAGAGTCTTACAACTTCATTTCTTATTTTTTAAGATATTTCTGGCTATTCAGGATCCTTTAACTATCCAAATAAATTTGACAATTAGCTTTTCCATTTATTAAAAAAATGCTGCTGTAATTTTTATTGAGACTGCATTGAATCTATAAATCAATTTGGGTAGAACTTATATCTTAACAATATTTAGTCTTCTAATACATGAACGCAATGATCTTCCAGTTATTTTGGTCACCTTTGATTTCCTTTTACCAAAAATTTGCAATTGTCTGATTATAGGTCCTTTATGTCCTTAGTTAAGTTTATCAGTAAATATTGGATTCTTTTAGTCACCATTGTAAATGGAATTTTTTTTCTGACTTCCTCCTCATTACTGTTATACAGAAACACTACTGAGTTTTGCTAATAATCATGTTATCCTACTTCTTTGCTGAACTCATTTATTAGCTCCAGTGGCTTTGTTGCAGTTATTCAGGGCTTCCTAGGTATAGGATATTGTCATTGGTGAATAGCAGATGCTTAATGTCTTCCCTTCTAATTTGAATGCATTTTCTTTTTCTCACCTATTGCTCTAGCTATAACTTTTATCACAATATTAAACAACAGTGGTGACAGTGGACATCCTTGTCTTCTCGCTGATCTCAGCAGGAAAGCTTTCAATCTTTCACCGTAGAGCACAATGTTAGCTGTGGGTTTTTCATATATGCCCGTTTATCATATTGAGAAATTTTTCTTTTATTCCTGTATTTTGAAGTTTTTTTTAAATTAAAAAAGTCATACCATATTTTGCCAAATGCCTTTTATGCATCAATCAAGATGATCTTATGATTTTTCTTCTGCAATTTATTAATGTGGTATATTATACTGATTGGTTTTCTGTGCTGAACCATTCTTGCAAAACTTGTTGAAAACCCACTTGAAAATGATGTATAATTATTTCAGTGTGTTGTTGGATTCAATTAGCAAATATTTTGTTGAGGATTTTTGCATCTATATTCATTAGGAAAATGAGTCTGTACTTTACTTTTTTTATAGTAGCTTTATCTGAATGATGTTGGCATCATAGAATGAGTTTGGTAACATTCCCTCCTGTTCAATATTTAGGAAGCATTTGAACAAGCCAGTGTTAAATTTTCTCTAAATGATTGGTAGAATTCACCTGTGAAGCCATCTGGTCCCAGGCATTTCCATTTTGGGAGGTTTTTGATGACTGTTTCAATCTCTTTACTCATGATTAGTTTGTTGAAGCCTTCTTTTTCTTCTAAGGTCAGTGTAGGATGTTCACACATTTCTAGGTATTTTTCCATTTCATATCTCTTGTCTTATTTGTTAGTACATGTAGTTTATAGTACCCTCTTATGAACTCTTATTTCTGTGAAGTCTGTAGGAATGTTTTAGATTTTAATTGCATATGCACTCTTTTATTTTTGTCAGTCTAGCTAAGGGTTGAAAATTTGTTTTATCTTGTCAAGTAACCAACATTTGGTTTTCTTAATTCTATTTTTTATCCTCAATTTCATTTATATTTGTTTTAATCTTTGTAATTTCTTTCCTTCTACTTACTATAGGGCTAACATGCTGTTCTTTTTCTAATTTCTTCAGTTGTGTGGTTAAGTCCATGACTTTAGTTCATTCTTTTTAATGTAGACATTTAGCACTATAAATTTTCCTCTTAACACTGACTTTGCTGCATCCCAAAATCTTTGATATACTGTGTTCTCCTTTTCATTTCTCTAAATATCCTTAGTAATTTCACTTTTAATTTCTTCTTTGGCTCACTGGTTATTTAAGAGTGTGTTGTTTAACCTCTATACATTTATGCATTTCCCAGTCCTTTACCTGATACTGAGTTTCAGTTTCATCCCATTATGATCATAAAAAGTCCTTTGTATATTTTGATCTTTTAAAATTTATTGAGCCCTCTTTCAGACCCAACATATGCTCTGTCCTAGAGAATGATCCATTAGCACTTGAGAAGAATGTATATCCTGTTATTTTGGGGGTGCATTGTTTTCTATATGTCTGTTAGGCCAAGTTTTTTTATAAGGTTGTTCAAGTTCTTTATTTCCTTATTGATCTTCTGCCTGGATGTTTTATCTATTGATGTGAGTTGTGTACTGAAGTCTCCAACTATTATTCTAGAGATGCCTACTTCTCCCTTCAGTTTTGTGAGCTTATGTTTCATATATTTTGGGGCACCCTGTTAAGTACAAAGATACTTATGAGTATTATTTCTTCTTATTGGATTGCCCCTTTTAATAATACAGAATGTCCATCTTTGTCTCTTATAACAGTTTTGCATTTGAAGTATATTTTGTTTGATAGTGGTAGAGCTACTCTTGTTTTTGTTTTTGTTTTTGTTTTTCCCCCTTAGGTTACTATATGCATGAACTATCTTTTTCCAGCCTTTAACTTTCAATCAATTTGCATTCTTAGGGCTAAGATGAGTCTCTTGTAGGCAGCATATAGATGGCTTATATTTTTTTATCCATTCCACCAGTCTTTGTCTTTTGATTGGGGAGTTTAATCCACTAAACTTAAGTGTTATTATTCTAATAGTAGTACTTATTTCACCCATTTTGTCTATTGGCTTTTATATGTCACATATTTTTGTCACCACTCTTTACACTTTCAGTTATTTTGACTGATAATCTTCATTTCTAGACTATTTTCTAAACCTCTCTCTCCTGTCTTTTCCTTTCAGGCTGAAACACTCCCTTTAGTATATCTTGTCAGGCAAGTCTCTTGAGGATGAACTCTCATTTTCTGTTTATCTGTGAATACTCTAAGCTCACTCTCATTTTTGAAGAACAATATTGCAGGATATAGAATTCTTGGTTGGCAATTTTTCTCTTTCAGTATCTTAAATGCACCGTACTACTTACTGCCTTCTCACCTCCAGGGTTTCTGATGAGAAACCAGCACTTAATCCTATTGGGCTACCCTTGTATGTGATATAGCATCCTTTACTTGCAGCTTTCAGAATCCTCTCTTTATCTTTCGTGTTTTACATTCTTATCAGTATATGTTTGGAATCAGTTTACTCAGATTTATTCAGATTGGAGTCCATTGCACTTCTTTGACACAGATATCTATGTCTTTCAAAAGAGTTGTTAATTTTTTTACCATTATTTCCTCAAATATTCCTTCTGCCCCTTTTCCCATCTATTCTCCTTCTGTGACATCCATGATGTGTATATTTGAGCTCTTTGATTGCCATTCCATTCCCTGAGATGCTGTTAAGTTTTTTTTCATTCTTTACTCTTCTTCTGTGACTTCAATTTCAGAAGTCCTGTCTTCTTGCTCACTGATCCTTTCTTTTACCTCTTCAAATATGCTATTGTGTGGTCTCAGTGTATTTATGATTTCATTTATTGTGTCTTTCATTCTCATAAGTTCTATTTTCTTTACATGCGTTTTTTAAATACATATTTTTATTTTTTTTAAAAAAAGATACTTAGATTACATAAATGTTACATAAAAATATAAGGGATTCCCATATGCCTCCCTCCCTACATCTCCCACATTTCCCCATGTTAACAACATCCTTCATTAGTGGGGTACATTTGTTACAATTGATGAAAACATTTTGGAGCATTACCACTAAGCATGGATTATAGTTTACTTTGTAGTTTATACTCTCACCCACACAATTTTGTAGGTTATGGCAAGATATGTAATGTCATATATCTGTCATTGTAATGTCATTCAGAACAAACCCCAAGTCCTGAAAATGTCCCCATATTACACCTGCATTTCCCTCTCGCTGCCCTCAGAACCTCCTGTGGCCATGCCCTCCACATCAATGATATAATTTCTTCCATTGCTAGAATCATGATAAATCTATAGTAGAATATCAGTAAATCCACTTTAGTCCACAGTTCATTCCCCAATCCTGAGGATTCTTGCGTGGTGATGCCCTATCCAGCTCTAATTGAGGAGAGGCTTCGATTCCATGGGGCAGATGTGTGGGACTCTCTTGTTTGCAGTTGTAGACTCAGAGTTGTAGACTCTGGTCCTTGTGATGATAGTTGCCCATCATCATCTCCTTATTAGTTGTCTTGGCTGAGTCCAATGAACTGGAGAGTAGGTGTTGCAACTTTTTTGAGATTCAGGACCCAGCTGGCATATGGACAGTCCAAAGATTTTAATCTCTTTGATGTATATCTATCAACCATAGTACAAATTATAGCTTCAAATAGAAGTGTCAGAAGAGCCATATTTAGAGAAATTACAACTGAGTCCATCTCTGTCACATGGGGGAGCATAAATTCCAAAGTAGAGCCCTCTGGCAAAGTACCAAACTCCTGAGCTATCTGCTCTGACTATATCATCTGAATGTCTCCAGAGCCTTCATCCCCACTATTTGAGGTAGTATTTACTTCTGCAGTCAATGAGATTCTTCTTTGTGTTCACCCTGTGTCTTAACATCTTTAATCTTTTTAGCCATATCATTGAATTTATTTAGGAGATTAATGTGAAGAGCTGTGATTAGTTGTCTCAAATCTGATGTGTCACATGGAGAATTAATTTGTTCCTGTTTCTTAGCTTAGCTTGTAATTTTCTTGCTGGTGTCTCAGCATGATTTTTCTCAATGTATTCATTCTGGGCTCAGTTTCTCCCCTTAGCCTAGGGCTTTCTTGTTGAATGGTTTTGTGCTATAGCTCCTCTTTGACACTCAGTTCAACTTATTTTGGAACTTTATAATAGCTCACGTTTAACCAATGAGATTTTTTCAGTTCTTATTCATCTCTTTCTTCCCTGAGTCCCTATTAGGTGTGAGGTTGGAGCTAAGGGAGATAATCTGAGCCATGAAGGTGAAACTGCCCACCTTGTCTCAGAAACTGATGAAGCTCTGTCAGCTTTTCTCTTCTGACTAGGATAGAGTTGGTGTTGAGGGTGCAGGTGGTAATTTAAGCCATGAATGCTTAAACAGTCCACAGTTGCCCAGAGATGCTGATGAAGTTCTGTCCAGTTTTCTTTCCTACAGGGGGCAAAATTATAATCAATGATGAAATAAGCTGTGCAGGTTGAAACTGTCTGTAGTTGACTGGAGAAACTGATGAAGCTCCACGAGGAGCAGGAATGAAGCCAAAGATGTGGGAGTAATCTATGCTGTGTGGCCTACAACTGACTGTAGTTGCCTGGAGAGATTGTTGAACCTTTACCTCTTCTTCTCCCCTGCTAAGGGTGGGTATAGAGCTGCATGTGTGGGCAGAAATCTAAACCATGCAGGTAACTGACTCTAGTTACCTGGAGAGACCAACGCAGCTCAGCAAACCTTCCTCGCCTGCCATGGGTGGAGATGGAGCCCAGGCTGGGGTGACAATCTGAGCTGGGTGGGAAGAAGCTGATCCCTACTGTCCAGGAAGGCACTGTGACTTTGATTGAATCGCCCCACTTCCTCACCTGCAGGGGCAGAGTCAAAATGGAGGCTACTTGCTTCTTTCTGACTTGGATAGGTTCAAGCTGTAACTCATTTCTAGAATTGGACTTTAGCCAGCCAAGTCTGCTAAACAGTAGCCAAAGTCTGTGCTGGCCATCTTCTCCTTCCCTGTTGTTCAGAAATGGAACCTCCAACTCCAGCCAGGTCCCAAGGTGTCCTGTCCTACTGGTGGTTAATGGGCACCAGCCTCTGCAATGTGGAGTGCTCAACTTAGGAAACTCTAGTGCAGATGGCCAGCCTCCTCCTTTGGTTCTTCCAAACATGGTTGAATGGTGCTCTTCTGGTTTCCTGAGCCTCCCAAACAGATGATTTATGTAGATCCTGGATGATTACTAACTTCGCTGTAGGACAAGCTGACTCTTAGAGCACTTTATTCTGCCACCATCCTGCCTCTTCTCTAATATAACTTTTAAAATGTGTGCCTTAAATCATCTTTTTGTCGAGGATCATGGCGAGGAGGGGTTGATGGTGGCAAATCGAATTACCCGTCATTTTTGGAATAAGATCTGCTAAATTTTGTAGAAACAACTCAAAGCCCTCAAACCATCAAAACAACAGCAACAAGAGTAATAATTACATGTTGATGATCATTCAGTACATGCATTTTGATGGTGATAAATAAAAATAAAATCCAGTGCACTCTATTAAGCAAATTGGCCAGAATTCCTTCACTGCAATTACCTATAAACTATTCTGTTTTGTACCAACACCACTGGATATGTCTGCAACTACCTTTCATACTAAAATACATGTTCTGAAATTTCTAAAATTGGTGTTGTTTTTCACTGCTAACTGCAATTTCTAACTGCCAATTATGATAGTGAAAGCAATTGAAATTGTTGCTTTGTTCCTTTGGTTTGTATAATATGCTTGGTTGTTGAATATAGAGAATATCAATGTGTCTACTCAAGTATTTTACAAATCCTGTTTTGTTTTTTTTAAATTTAATTAGTGAAATAAAACCCAAAGTCCTAGATGAAGAAACCCCAGTATTCATAAGTCCTTGAATAAAATGTGTAACAAAATATCACTGTAGATAATATGGACCACTGTAGATAATATGGACTTGAAATTTAGGAAAACTTTGTTGACTAGACACTAGAAAAATTGATATTTAAAATTTTGAACAATGTTTCCCATGTTTAGGTGTGAATTCTTAAATTTACCTTTGAGGAAAATATCCATTAATTCTAGGAAAACTGTGAATGCCATATATTTTGTTTAGTCATTCTAATGCAATAAATTGCCTACACATTCCTGGAGTAGTTCTGAATGTAGTGAAATAATATGAATAAAGCGTAATATAATACAGAGTTGCTTTGCAAATGTAATGAAATGTGCTACATTTTCATATATTTGGTGGCTTCTTTAAGGAGATATTTTCTGTTTGGACTTAGATAATCAGATACATTATTATCCTGAAGGAGTTGGATCTTGTTCTTATTCATACAAGAATAATTCTTATTCATACAAGAATTCTTATTCTTTTTCTTTTTTTCCCTCTATTTGTATACATATGTTTATATCTGTGTGATTTTCATTTTTCTTTTGTATTGGATTTATTATTAAGAAGACAGGGAAGGGAAGCGGCAGTGGCTCAACCAGTTGGGCTCCCATCTACCATCTGGGAGGCCCTGGGGTCTCCTTGTGAAGGCAGGCTTATGACCCACAAGCACTGTGGAGTGCTGCCTGGCCCACAAGTGCCACAGAGAGCCAAATCAGTAAGGTGACACAACAAAAAAGGGAGATAAGTAAAAACACAGAAGAGCGTGCAGCGAATGGACAAAGAGAGCAGACAGCAAGCAAGCCGCAAGGGGTGGGGGCGGGAAAAAAGAAGACAGGGGAGTGGATGCAGCTCAAGTGGTTGAACACCCGGTCCCCATGTATGAGGTTCTGGATTCAATTTCTGGTCCTGGTGCCAAAATAAAAAATAAAATAAGATAATACTTTAAAATGGCAAGAAGTTTCAGATAAAAATATAAGCTTTTCTCTACAGAGATAGACTTTGGAGAGAAATCAGACCTCATCATTCAGGGTGGTATGGCCCATTCTCAGAGAGGACTTCTTTGGCCAGTCTGCCTAAATTAGGTCTTTTCAGCTCTTCATTATATCTCAAAACATTTTTGTTTTGTTTTGTTTTTCTATACACATGGATTCCTATTTAGTCTTGTTAGATCTTTGATAGTATAGGAATATAATCATGAAGTGTGCATGCATTTGCTTTAGATATGGGAACACATACACAGATAGCCAACTGGGTGGCAGCTTCCCAAACCTAGAGTCCTGTCAGGGTCAATGGAGGATAGAGGCAAGATGCACATGTGGTTTCTCGGCTCTTGTCTTTATTGTGACCCACTGGGGAGAGGTAGGGCTTTTCCATGAATACTGGGGATTGGAAGTATAAAACTACACTGTGCAAAGGCCATTTGGAGAAGCTGGGGGCAGCTTCTAATAATCCAAGTCATCTGGAATTACAGATTTTGCTAGTAAATTATGCAGCACAAAAGGACAAGGGACCAGAGAAGGAGCAGCAGTGGCCATTCAGAGAAGCTAGGGGCCGCTCTTATCCCCTTAACTAGTTGCTGTTATACACAAGGCAAGCTTAGCAGGTGTGTTCACTCAAAAGAATTTATGACTAAGCCTAGCAGAATAAAAGCACACCAAACATAATTACTTTGGGCTGTTACAGCATTGATAACCAAGGAGATTTCTTTTATTCCTTAAATGTCCTCATTGTCCTCTTGAAGCCCCATCTTTTTAAGAACTTATATTTGCCAATTAAAGGCAACTCAGTTTAGAATTGTCTCACAGGTAAACTGGTTTCATTTATATAGGAACTAAATCATGAGAGCCCACTTTTATTCATTTGACAAATGGTCCAGTCCATGCTATATCAACTTTTTACTCCAAATGTTATTTTTTCTTTCCCTGGAGTCATTTAGCAGTTTCACATGAACTCTATGGCATGGAAATTATTACATTTGGGGAAGGGAGCAAAATGTGGTCATCTGGCTCATGCCTACAACAACACATGGTGATAAAGCATTGTTTTTGTTGTTTTTCTTCTCCCTTACATTGTCCTTGAATCTCTAGTAAAGTCTTTTGTAAAGACACAGCTTGATTTCTGTGTTAGTGTGTATGTAAAGAAATCAATAATTATTGAAGGTAATGGCAGAAACTTGAGGGAAGATATCTGTAAAAAGGTCTGGATTAACTTGATAGTGAAGAACAGAACTAGAAGAACAGCTAAGGTGTATTTAGGAACTTTATTCTTTTGGGCTTCCTGAAAGAATGAAGGAATGGGGTTAGAGGAGATGGACCTTAAAGATGGGATTTTCTACTGTAAAAGTCAAGTAAAACCTTAATTTGTTTGTTTGTTTGTTTTTGTAATAAGGACACTATATAAGGAAAATTGAGTGGCTAATGAAGTCTAGTAAAAATGTAATCTGGCTCAGAATTTTTGGATAATTTACCCTCTCATAACTATCATCCTTGATTTTCATATTTAAACATAGATTCAGACTAATTTAAATTCTTTTGGGGGGTAGGGGATGAGTTAAAGAAAGTGATGGGGTTGAAATGATATCTAGAGATTTCTTCATTTAATATTTCTATATGTATTTAGGATGAATTTAAAATGTATGTTTATAAGAAATGATAGTACTTGGACAAACTCATAAATCTTTACTAATTTATTGTATTGAAATCATTTCTAATATATGTTACATTTTGAATACGGAAGCATCATGTGATTATAGAATCATAGAATAGACATGTATTGGAAGATATTTGTTTAAAATTCATTTGTGTAATTTTTATAGTATATCTTAATCTTAAATCTACTTCATATGTATTAAATTAACATAGCATTTAAAATGTAGATTACTTTCAGTCATAAATTCATAAAATCTGTGAATAGCCCACACTCGTGTTGAAATCTATCAAAATGTGTTCTATTAACAAGAAAAGCTGATTAAAGTAAATGCATTTTTTTGAGATTTTTTGATCTTAGGGCCACATAGTTTTTTTGGTGTTTTCTCTTTTCTTTTCTTGTAGACTGTAATTATAAGCAGGTGTTTTCTCTTGATTCATAATGAGAATTCCAACCAGTAAGGAGACTATTATTATAGAATACCCGATACATGCAAAGTCTTCTATATTAGCAGAATACAATGAATATCTTAAGAAGCCAATATAGACTATAAGAACACAAAATGTCAAGGGTTGAGTTTTTTGAATTATTAAGAAAATGCATTTTAATTAATACAGCCTTATATTGAATAATGACATAAAATTGAGGAAAAGTAAATGCTACTTTCTTCAAAATGCTTTGTTCCTGTCTTTGTGGTTTAAATGTTTGCTGTTGTTTACTAAAGAATAGTATATAAAAATTTATCAAAGCGTAAGTTTGATAGATTAAAGTCTTATTTCTTATATCTCAATGAATTTGAAGTTGCACTGTGAGTACATGCCATGCTAATACTGAAAGTCCTTCAATATTTTTCACTGCATTTCAAATAATATTAAGTCCACTGATGGTTTTGGCATTTAGTCACTAAACAGCCTGCTTTGACTAGCCCTTCAATATTATAACACTGCTATTATTGACAAAATGTATCAGTACTTAATTCCTTTAGATAGCCAAATAATTTTTCATTGTAGGATATACTTCATTTGGTTATCCATCACCACTTAATGGACATTTTGGTTTTCTCCAGATTTTGACTGATTTTTTTTTATCATCCTGAAAGTAAAAATACATACATATATTTTTATGAATAAGGTGGCTATAAATATTCACATACAAGTTTTTGTGTGGGCATATGTTTATTTCTGTTGGCGTATACCTAGGAGTGAAATGTTAGTCATATGATCTCTATGTTTAACTGTTTTAGGAACTTCCACACTGTTTTCCAAAGTGACTGCACCATTTTACATTTCTACCGGCCGTATCTACACATCCTCAATAATACTTATCTGACTTTTTTATTCTAGCCATCTTATGGGTATGAAGTCAGATCTTATTGTAATTTTGATTTTCATTTTTTCTGTGACTAATTATGTTGAGCCACTTTTCAGGTGCTTTTTGACTGTGTATCTTGCTTTTTAAAACAGATGTTCATATTGTTTGCAAATAGTTTAATTGGGTTGTCTTTTTAATATTGAGTTGTGAGTGTTCTTTATATATTCAAGATGTAGTTCCTTTATCAGTTATATGATTTGCAAAGACTTTGTTTCCTTCTCTGGGTTATATTTTTAGTTTCTTGACTGTATCCCTTAAAGCACAAACATTTTTAATTCTGAAGAAGTCCAATTTACATATCTTTTTCTTTTGTTTGCTCATGTTTTTGGTGTCATATCTACAAATTCTTTATTAAATGCAAGGTCATATTTAGATTTTTAATTGCTTTCAACAATATTTTGTAATTTTTGAGTATAAATTTAGACTGTTAAATTTATTCATAAGTATTTTATTATTTTTTGATGAAATTACAAATGTAACTGTTTTCTTTACTTAATTTTTGAAATGTTCATTGCAAATGTATATAAATAGAATTGATATTGTATTCTATCTTCCTGAATGTATTAATTAGTTCTAACAATTTTTTTAGTGGATTCCTTAGGATTTTCTATATAAAAGGTCATTGTCATCTATGAATAGTGATATTTTTATCTCTTCCCTTCCCAACCTGTATACAATTTAATTTCTTGCATAATTGCCCTGACTACATCATCCAGTACAATGATTATTAGAAGTGGCCAGAGTGGACATCCTGCCTCGTTCCAGATCTTTAGGGGGAAAACTTCATACATTAAGTGTGATGTTAACTGAAGATTTTTTTGTAAATGCCCTTTATGCAGTTGAGAAAGTTACTTACAATTCCTATACTGATGAGTATTTTTATCATGACAAAGTAGCATTTTGTCAAATAGTTTTTCTGCAATCATTTGAGTTTATGTGAACTTTGTTTTTTATTCTATTAATATGATACATTACATTAATTGATTTTTGGATGTTAGGCCAACCTTGCATTTATCAAACAAACCCCATTTGGTCTAGTGAAAGCCATTTCATTTTTGTTGATCTTTTCAAGGAACTAGTTTTTGTTTTATATATATATATTGGATTTACATACAATACCTGTATCATGTTTACATATATAATAATTTTACAAGACATTTTTCCCTGAAATAGTGATATATAATTTAAAGAAATATAGAAGAAACCAGTCTTGTGTTTTCAGCCATATATAAATATATATATAGGGCTGCCATTTGATCTGGCAATCCTTATACTAGGAATGTACTCTGAAAAGAAGAAAACAATGACACAACCAAACATTTGTACACTGATGCTCATAGTGGCATTATTCATAACTACCAAAAAATGGAAACAACCCAAATGTCCATCAATAAATAAATGGATAAACAAAATATGGTATATACCTATGGTGGACTACTATGCTGCTGTAAGAAGAAATGAAATTAGGACACATATGATAACATGGATGAACCCTGAGGACATACTGAATGAAATAAGCTAGACACAAAAGGAACAAATACTGTATGGTCTCACTAATATAAACTAAATATGAAGAATAAACACATGGAGTGAAAACCTAGAGTATAGGTTAGTAGGAAATAAAATGAAGGTAGAGAAAGGGGGACTGATGCTTAATGTACATAGAATATTTAGTTAGTCTGATGATAAAATTATGGAAATGAATAGAGTTGATGGTAATACATTATAGTGAGTATAGCTAACACGTCTGGTTTATAAATGGGATTGTGGCTGAAAGGGATAGTTTAGGGACATAAATGTCAGTTGAAAGAAAGCTAGAGAATAATCTAGGAACTGAATAGCACTGTAAACCCGGAGATGAATGGGATTGTGGTCAATAGTACAAATAAAAGAATATTTTTTATTCTTTTATGACTCTGGAGACTCTTAGTGCCTTTATTTTAGCATGCTGTTAATAAGGCTGGATAATAACTACAAACTCTCTTAGGTGGCATCTCCAATTTAAGTATATTTATTTAATCTTTAGTTGGAATTTTACAAACAGAATTTGAGACTCCTCTCTTCTGGTCCTCTCCATTCCAGGATTTCTTCTTCACATTCCACCATTTGTGTTTGTCCTGAATTCTCTTATCTGGTTCTTCAGGCGATAAAGATTACAGGTTTCTCTCAGATTTTAGCTATACCGTGTATGCCTTTTTTTTTTTTTTGCTTATATTTTTTAAAAATTAAAGTTAATAGATCACAAGGAATGTTACATTTTAAAACATAAGAAAAAAACTTCAGCTAATAACCATAAAATAAGCAACTCACCTTGTGCAGGGCCTTTTTCCAAGTGCAAGTTTTGACTCTAGAATATGCCTGCTTTTGTTCACTCTCAAATACCCTTATGTCTTTTTTTTTTTTTTTGGTCATAGGGAAATTATAGTTATTAGGTATTGGAAGATTGGTTCTGAAATCAAATGGTGCTGAAACAACTGGATATCCATATGTATAAAACTGAATGTTTTATTCTACCTCACAACTTACTAAACAAATAATTTGAGATGAATTTTTTATTAAAATGTTTAAACGCTATGCCATTGAAGTGCATATTTTTACAACTGTAAATAGAGAAATATTTCTTAGACTAGACAAAGAAAGCAATAACAACAGAGAGGTAATAAATTAGAGTTCATTGAAATGAAAAGCTTCTATGCCCCAAAAGCTATCATTAAGACAATTAATAAGCCAGCCACAGAAAGATATATTTATAATACACATATCTGATAAAGGACTTGTATCCATGTCACACTTTATGGCTTCTTTGCTCAACATAATGTTTTTGAGATTCATCCATGTGGTTGAATAAATCAGCTATAATTCATTATTTTTATTGATGAGTAGTGTCTGATTGCATGAATAAATCGTGAGACTTTTGTCCATTCTTCTCATGATGAATATTTGGGTTGTGCTCAGACTTTCCCTATTGATAAAGTGCTATAATCATTCTTTTACACTATTTTTAGAACATATATACTCATGTTTTATAAATTTTCATTTCCATACATTTAAAAAAAGACTTGAATATTATCAAACAACTTGATATGACTGATAGGTATAAAGTATTCCATCCATCAAGAGAAAAATACATAATTTTAAAGTTCATTTAGAACATTTATAAGAATAGAACGTATTCTTGGTCACAAACTATGCTTAATAACTTTTAAAACACTGAAATAATTCAAATAGGTTCAAAATGGATAGAAATTAAAAATTAATAGTACATATAACTTGATTTTTTTCTGAAATACTTACAGATTAAAACCACTGACTTCTAAATATCTCATGGGCCAAAGAATGAACACAATGGACATTAGAAAATATTTTTAGCTGAATTAAAATGAAAATACAACATGTGAAAGTGAATGGGATGCAACTAAAGTCATGCAGAGAGGGAAATTTATAGCTTAAAATGCATATATTAGAAATACATATATGAGAAACTGAAAAAAGTCTCAAGTAAATAATGTAAGGTTCTACCTTAAGAGACTAGGAAAAAATAGAACAAATTAGACCCAAATCAAGCAGCAGGAAGGAAATAAGTATCAGACCAGAAATCAATGAAAGAGAAATTAATAAAAATAAATGAGGAAAATCAATAAAACCAAAGGTTGATTTTTCAAAGATATCAACAAGTTTAATTAATCTTTAGTAAGGTAGACCAAGGGGGAAAAAAAGAAAATATGTGTAGAATTTACAAAAATCAAGGATGAAATAGAAAGAAAACCCAATCAAATCTACAGAAAGTAATATTATGAACATTTGCCAATAATTATACAACTAAGATGAACTATATAAAGTATACGAAAGACAAGAGATAGCAAAAATGACTCAAGAAGAACCAGAATATATCAATAGAATATAAATGTAACAACTATAAATTTGTAAATAGAATAATTTACCACCCCCAAAAAAGTCAATGCCAATGATTGACTTTATCAAATGTTTAAAAAACAATTAATATCAATCTTACCCCCTTTCTATCAGAAAATAAAGGGCAAGGGAACACTTCTTAATTATGCTGTAAAGCCAATATTACTCTAATGCCAAAGTCAGTCAAAGACATCACAAGAAAGTAAATCGTAGACCAATATCTTCAGGAATACAGATGTTTACATCATAACAAAATACTAGCAAACCCATTTCAGAGAAAAGTAAGAGGAGTTACACAACCATGACACATCCCAGGAATGCCAGATAGGTTGACTGTTCAAAAATCAACTTATGTAATTCACCATATTAATAAAATAAAGGACAAAACTACATGATCATCTCAACAGATGGGGGAAAAAAGAGCATTTGGCAATATACAAAGTGTACTCACAACAAGTAGAAATTGGGGAAAACTGCTCCAATATGATACAGAACACATGAAAAACTACAGCTAACATCGTGCTTAGTGGTGAAGACTGATCTATTTCCCTCTAAACTCAGTACATAGCAAGTATTTCTATACTCACCAGTTTTTTTTCAACCTTTTGCTAGATCAATGCAAAAAAGGCCTGAAGAATAAAAATAAAGGTATCTGAATAAGAAAGATGATATATCTTTAATCAGAGAAGACATATTACTAATACAAAGTCACAAGGAGTCTAGACAATAACTACTAGAATTAATAAATGAACCTAACAGGGTCTAAAGATTTTAGATTTATATAAAAACCCAATGTATTTCTCTGAACAATTTGATAATGAAATTAAGAAAATAATTCAGTTAAAATATCATGAAAAAGAATAAAATTCCTACAAATAAACACAAAAAGTGCAAAACCTGTACACTCAAATCCATGGAACATTACTGAGAAAAAAAATGAAAGAATATCTAACTAAAAGGGGAGGCATTCTTTTTTACTATATAGGAAGACTCAAAATTGTTAACTTTGTAATTCATCCCCAATTTATCTGTATTTTTACCAAAATCTTTAAGTAAACCAAAATAAGTTTAAAAGCTGATCATGAAATTAGTATGAGGATGAAAATGACTCATATAAGCCAAAACAATGTAGAAACAGAACAAAGCTGGAGGGCTGTTATTACCTGATGCAAAACTTAGTATATAGTGACCATAATCAAGACATTGCAGTATTGGCATAAAGATAGATATGTACATCAATTGAACTGAGTAAAAATCCAGATATAAGCTGTTATATTTTTATTCAATTGATTTTAGACAAAGATACTAAAGCAATTCAATAAAAAAAGGTTAACTTTAAAAAATAAAGAAAAAAATATCTGGAATAATATTCATGTGCAAAAAGTGAAACAAAACAAAATTTAAAAAAATTTACACCCTTACCTTATAGCACACACAAAAATTAAAAAATTACTTAAAATTGATCAAAACCTAAATGTAAGAGAGAAAACTATTAAAATTCCCTAAGAAAACAAAGGAGAAAAACTATGTGACCACAGGTTAGTTCGGGTACACCAGGTACCCTCTGAATATATTTGAACAGAACTTTCAATGTGTGGAAAATTTTTAGAGGAAGACTTGTAGATATAGATGAAAAACAAATGTTAACTATTAAAACTTCTGAAAAAGTAAACCAAGCACAGAACATAAAAAGTGAAGGTTCAATTTCACTTATACTCATGTAAATGGGATTAGCTAACACTACACTTTAATTCCTGGAATACTGAGAAAGTTAAATTGGCAGGAGAATCTCAGAGGAGAATCTCAGTAGATCACATCATCCTAGTCAGTCCGGTGGAAGTCAGGGATACACCTAGTTGCAATCTTCCACTCTTTCCTACCCTGTGTCCTTCTCTACTGTTTGCAAATGTTTCAGTATCTTTCCATTCCACAGCCCAGGAGAGACATTAAATGAACTGCTTGACCATAACTTAAACCTGGAAACTGGAAATACGCAGGCTCAGCTGCTGATCAGGGTGGAAACTCTCACTTACAGGGTCCCTCCCTCTGGATTATATAAATGCCCCGCCCTCAGGCAAATCATTTGTTTCTCTCTCCCAAGGGAAGTGGGGCACACAGAGCTTCCATCTACTGATTCTGACTCGAGCAGGAGCAGTTGGCCTCCCTGGGAGACTGACCAGGATGGAATCTCTTCCCCTGCTCTTTTGGACCCGTTGTGCTACGTAAGTAAAAACCAGGCCATTTGCTGAACATTTCTGCTGGGCCTGAGCCTGTTGCCACAATACTCCATAGAGCAACTCACTCCACAGTCAATAACAATCAGCTTGATTGGACTGTAAAATTATCTGACAAATGAAGTTTTTTACCATTTTAGAAGCATAGGCAAAGTTATATTTAATCACCTGAATAAGGCATAAGGTACTAAATTTTAATGAGTAGGCTTGTCTGATAAAAATTTAATTCATTCTGACCTTACCAAATCACATCCTATTTTTTTTCCTGTGCTACTATAAATCAGGATGCAGTTGAGTCACATGAAAAATAGTAGATTAAGCAGGGTATTGTCTTACTTTGATAGATTTTATTCTCTTATATATCTAACTTTTTTGTTCCCCATAATAAGAGACACCTAGCATAGGAAATAACAAATCATTTCAGCTAAGAGATCATGTGGAGGAAATACAGAAAGAGATCTTAATGAAAGCATTTAGGTTACAAAATGCTTCATAAAATTTAATCTTGTAATTCCAGAGGCTACCACTTTGTCCCAGATGGTGATTGTCTTGTTTATTCTGTTGAGTTTGATTAGAACACACCTGCATAGCACTAATAATTACCTAATTACCTAATAATTACCCAGCCATAGAATTAGTACACTTACTTTAGTCTTTTAACTTAAATTTCTAGATTTTTCCAGGTCCATGCTCCTCTCATCAACCCCATGATGTATGTGTTTTTATAAATGCAATTTTACAGATAAGGAAAGTGAGGTTTAGACAAATAAAGTAGCTTATAAGATTTAAATTGAAAAGCCAGATAAGTGACACAGGCTGGCCTAAATCAAGGTGTGTTTCACATCAAAGTCTAACCCTCTTAATAATGGTTTTTAATTTCAGATGCATCCTTATGAATAAAATAAAGAAGAAATATTGACTTTTACCTATGAAACCCATATGCAGAAAAAAATAGTGAAGACACTTGTTCCTGCTTCTATCCTTGTAAATACTCCTAGTTTTCCAATTTTGTCTGGCTCTAATTCCCAAATGACTTTTCAGATATGGGAGCTACTTCTTAATTATTTTGTGACAATCCAGTAGTCAAGAAAAAAAACCTTGATTTTTCAGAGATTTATCTTTAAATGCTTCTGGAACTTTCCAGTTTCGACTATACTGCATACTTGCAATGGTCCCTGGAATCTCTATGAAGTTGCTATATTGGCCTAAAAACTGGAGATTTATAGAGTAGTTTATTTCATATTAAAGTTAATGTGGATAAGAAGTTTATTTAAGTCAAATGATCCAGAAGGAATGCTGAGAGATGACTTTTTATTTCCAAGGAGGTTCCAAGGATTGAAACCCAGACCTTGTACATGGGAAGCAGGTGCTCAATCACAGAGCTACAGATGCTCACCCAATGAGAGTTGTGGGTTTTTTGTTTTTGTTTTTGTTTTTGTTTTTAGGAGGTATCAGGGTTTGAACCTGGGATCTCTTACAGGGGAAATGGGCACTCAACCACTTGAGCAACATCTGCACCCCTAGAAATGATATTTTGATAAATTTGATTCTAAAATGACATTTTGATAAATTTGATTCTACCTTACATATAGAAACAGAAAGAAGAAATTAAATTTCTACATTTTAGTTCACAAAGCAATCCTCAAGAAAGGGAAAATTTTCTCTTTGTAGAACTTAAAAATACATGATTGCTCTCTACAACAAATGGTGCTAGGAAAACTGGATATTCACATGTGGAAGAATGAAGTTGGACTCCTACCCTACCTCACAATATCAACAAAATTAACTTTAAATGGATCAAGGACATAAACCTAAGAGAAGGAAGGAGGGAAGTGAAGCAGGGAAGAGGAAGGGTGGGAAGGAGGGAGGGAACAGAAACTTCATAACCTTGGATTTGGTAATGATTTCTTAGATATGGCAATAAAAGGAACAAAAGGAAATATTTATAAAATGGACATCACCAAAATAAAAAAAAAAAACTTTTGTACATCAAAAGATAGAATCAAGAAAGTAAAAAGATAACCTATAGAATGAGAGAAAATAACTGCTAGTCATATATCTGATGAAGGTTTAGTACCTACAATATATAAAGAACTGCTACAACTCAACAACCACGACAAAAAGATAAAGAACCCAATTTAAAAATGGGTAAGTGACCTGAATATACATTTTCCCAAAAATATATCAGTGGCCAATGAGCCCTTGAAAAGATTCCCAACATTATTGGTAAATGTAAATCAAAACCATGAGAACCATTTCACATCCCTTAGGCTAGCTATTATTAAAACAAAACATTAAATAAGAAGTGTTGGCTAGGATACAGAGAAATTGAACACCTATACATTGTTGGTGGGATTGTCAAAGAGGCAGCCACTGTGGAAATAAATTGGAAATTCCTTAGCAAGTCGAACAATGAATTACTATATGGACTGGCAATATTGCTTTTTAGTATAAACTCAAAAGAATTAAAATCTGGGGTCTGATAGATATTTGTAAACCAATGTTCATTGGAGCATTATTTACAGAAGCCAAAGGTGGAAGCAATCCCAGTGTCCATCATCAGATGAATGGTCAAACAAAATGTGATATACACACACAAAGGGATATCATTTACCTGTAAAAAGGCATTAAGTTCTGATACATGCTACAACAAGGATGAACTCTGAAGGTGTGCTGAGTGAAATAAGCCAGGCATAAAAGACAAATATTGTATGATATCATTTACATGATATACCTAGAATAAATAAATTCACAGAGATTACAAGTTACTAGGGACCAGAGGGTAAGGGTAAGGGGGAGCTATTGCCTAATGTATACAGAGTTTCTCTTTGAGGTGATGAAAATATTTGGGTAACAGTGGTAGGAGATGGCAGTACAATATTGTGAAATGGAATTAATACTACTGAATTGTACACTTAAAAGTTGTTAAAATGGGAAATTTTGAATTGTATATATGTTACTATAGTAAGAAGCTAAAAACAAACTTAATACTTTCTATAATGATGAAAATGTATCTGTGTGTCTAATTAAGTAGGCACTAACTACATGTGCTTAGTTAGCACTTGAAATGAGTCTATATATCTGCAGCACTAAGCTTTTAATATTTAATTTCAAAAATTTTAAATTAAATAGTCATAGGTTAGATATAGGAGCAACTAGAATTCTTATTCTTTATGGATGGGAATGAGAAATCATATGACACTATCTGGCAGTTTCTTATAAATCATTCTTAGATATTTATCCAGTATAAATAGAAACATAATTTCACAAGAAGAGTAAGAAAACTTGAACAAGAATGCTTATTGCACCTTTGTTCATAATTACCCCCAAATGGAAAGAACTCAAAAGTCCATCAAATGGTTAATGATTTTGGTGTATGTACCCATAATGTGGAACACTACTCAGCAAATGAAAGGCAGGGGGAGTAGGAAACAATGGAAGAATCTCAGAAACATTATGCTCAGTAAAAGAAGTCATACAGTAAATATTCTATATGATAGCATTTTTTATGGATTTCTAGAGTATATATGAATAGACATAACTATTCAACCATATATGGTTGAAAAAGTCCATTGCTTTTCAGATGGAGTCAGAGATTTACTGAAAAAGGGTATGAGGGAACTTTTTGGGGTAAGGGCAATACTCTATGTCTTGATAGATTTTGGTGTTGCATAATTATGTGCCTTTTTCAGAACTCATCAAATTGTACACTTAAGGTTTAGTGATAGAGGTGCTGTAGTATTTTTATGGAAGTGTGCTCTTAACTGTAATTTACTTGAAGAGTGTAAAAAACAGATTGATAAATAAATAAAGGGATGGATAGATTGATAGATGATAATAAAATAAGCGTAATAAAGTATTAGTTACATAATCTGGTGTTAGATGATTACATGTTCATTGTTCAGCTTTTCTGTATGTTGAAAATTTTCATAATGAAATGTTGAAAAAACTTTAGCCCAAAAATATATATAATGTTCTGATAATTTTACATTGCTTGTTATTCCAAAAACTCAAAATGGCTTCTCCTAATCTAAAAATAATATTTGAATTAAATTTTCCTAATGACTCTTGCATATACCAATCATATAAAGATTTAAAGATCCTGGTCTGTGATCCTTCCTACTAGCCTTTACTTGTTTATGTTAGGAAATTCAAAATAAATTGTATTTACAGTGGGCTGATGCATTAACTAAACAGAGGATAAGTAAGGTCTTTCAGACACTTAGACAAACATGATGCATTGTCATGTAGATGACATTTTGATGAATATTTTACTATCCCCAATTATTTTAATTCACAAAATATAAAATTATGCATCCATAGAGGATGCATGCAATTAAAAAAAACATTTCTAAAGAGAAGAACTTTTTATGAGGACAGATACTATATTTGCTTGGAAGTTGTAAATTCAAAGTGTCATAGCAAGAATTACAATCCTAAGACATGAAGAAAAAGCATAGGTTTTCAGACTTTACAAACTTATGCTTAAATTCCTTTATGATAAAATAAGTTGTTGGAAATAAAAAGATGTATTTACACCTGACATTAACCAGGAGTAACTGCATTCAATAGAGACACTAAGAAGGATATAAATGAAAAGCAAATTGACACAAACTCAGAATTCATTAAGAAGAAAAAAGATTGAACAAAATTCACTTTATTCAAGCAAGTAAATTACCACTGCCAATGTATGTTTTAAAAGCCTTGATAATGGAGTGACTTTTTTAGAAAATATAGCTGTAGTATATCATGTTAAGTGGGCTAGTGCATGCTTCTTCAATGCAAATGAAAATACCATAAGATGGACACAGCATGTTTAATTTGCAAAGGTTCTCAACAAATCCCTAGGAAAAAACTGCTGTGTCATATCCTCAAAGCTGTCTATTCATTTACGTAGCAAGAGTTTATAGAAGTAAAAGCTTTTACTTGTTCCTCATAGAATGCAATCACTGGGTCAAACACTGTAAAGCAAGACATTTCTAAGCACAGTAGGTTTAGACCACGGATTCCGAACCATGGGTCCACAGACCTCCAAGAGGTGCATGGAAAGATTTCAGGGAGTCTGTGAGCTTGAATTGAAAATTCAAAAAACATTATTTTTGCGGGGATATGCTGGTGCATGTGTGATATTTTTAACTAATGCACAGTATAGTATGGACTTTTATGATTTTTATTTTGATATAGCATATTCTGAGTGCAGTGGATTATAGCCTGCAAAAAGTTGGTAAGGATGGTGGAGATGGCTTTATGATGCTGTGGGAAAACTCGAATTTCTAAATGTTTTCCGAAAATGACCATTTGAATAGATGTTGAACCATGTTAGGTTATCGGGTATTAAAATTATGGGAAGGTCGAATACCTGATAATTTTGAATAATCTTAAAATTTAATTTAAAGGCATGTCCATGTTGAATGTCATAAAACTATCTGCCACTACATTCTGAGAAGGGGTCCATGGTTTTCATCTGACTGACAAAGGGGTCTGTGGACCAAAAAAGTTTAAGAACCCGTTTTTAGACATAAATGCCAGAATTCTATTAAACTAATTCTGCACAAAGTATAAATAATTAATGATGAACCTCTAATTACAATGATTGAACATATTGAAATTTAGAGTGTAATCTGTGGGTAAGATATATTTTCTAGACAAGAATAAACATAAATGCAAATTGAAAGTTTAATTGGATTGGTAATATAGAAGCTTTCTTGTATAAATATACTTATAGGCAGACCATGATTTTTAGTTGCTAAACGTTCCTGGAAATGTCATCAAAAACATATAAAATAATAATTTTTGTATGCATTTTAGAGACAATATGTAGTATAGCTATTGTAAAAGGATTGGAAAAGGTTTCACTGTATGCAGATAATTACTACAAAAATATAAGATAATCAACTGAAAATCTTTTAGAACCAAGAAAAAGGACTCTTCTGGATAACTAGTTACAAAATAAATGGCTCCAAGATGGTAAAAAGAGATTTAATTTTCTTCTTCCCTATAAATTAGCTTCAGATAACAAAAAGAATGAGAAATAGGAATTCAAATAATACCATCTATAAGCTTGCATCATATGTATTACCAAATGCAATGAATATCAAATATGCATGCAGGAAGACATAAAGAATATAATACTTTGAACTACAGAACTCAAACAGCCTTAGTAGATCAGATTTATTTTTTTAAAGTTAGCACAGCCTAAGAGGTAAATCCAATATTTCCTTTGTTGGCACAATGGGAACATCAGTTCCAACTGCTGATGGAACCCCTCTGGACCACATTTGGCATCACACAATAATATATTAAAGGAAAAAAGATGAAATATCAGAAAAAGTAAGTCAGATGAAGATTGCTCACTCTTCCCCCCAAAATTGCAACTAACAAAATGAAAAATGTGACTGAACATACTACTATGAATTAATTCAATAAAGAGTCAAATATTTCAAGGCTGAGAAAATACCCCAAGGCAACAAAAGAAGATGAAATGAAAAGTAGCAGTGTTCAGGGAAAAAAAGTTAGAGAGAAAGATTATGATGGAAATTGTTACACACTGGAGGTAGCCTAAGAGGCTAACCAATGACGAAAACAATGGCAGACGTGAAAAGTGGATTTTATAAAGAGAGCGTGATGTTGTAGGAATGATCACAGTGTTACAAAGGTTTACAAAGAAAATAATAGTTTTTTAATACCATGCTGTAGAGATAGTATTTAATAATTAGAAAAATAAAAGAGGAAAATTATCAAAGACAAATATTTCTTATAAGCTTCCAGAAAATAAATGAGTGAACAATTGAAAAGGTGCATGGTGCCCATGGATAAGCCATCAAAGAATCTCAGTAATGACATCTATCCCTTCTGCACAATATTTTCTTCTAGGAGAATAATAGAGAAATGCATGCAAGTCCTTGGGAAAGAAAAGTGTGGTCCACAATCTTACAGTCTGAAAATACATTGTAATATAAAGACTAAACATAAAATTTAGAAATTATCATAAACCATTCTAAAAGATGTAGCCAGAAAAGGAAGGAAAATAGACAAGATTATACTTGGTGAGCAATGATTCTATTTAAAGATGGGACCACATGTTAAGCTATTGTGGAATTTACAGGTACGGAAAAATGTAAATTTTATAAAACACAAAGAAAAAGAAATTCTATAACAGAAAAAAAAAGATGAAAGGAAGAGTGAAAAACAGGCAGTAAAGTGTACTGATTTCCTCACTTTTTATGTCGGAGCAAATAAATATTTTTAAAGCTGATAATTCAAAGAATATAGATGTTGGCATATTTAAACATGTAAATTTAAAGAATAAGAGAGGGAAGCAGACTTGGCTCAATGGACAAGGCATCTGCCTACCATATGGGAGGTCTGCGGTTCAAACCCCAGGCATCCTTGACCCGAGTGGAGCTGGCCCATGCACAGTGCTGATGCGCGCAAGGAGTGCCCTGCCACGCAGGGGTGTCCCCCGTGTAGGGGAGCCCCACGCACAAGGAGTGCGCCCATAAGGAGAGCCGCCCAGTGCGAAAGAAAGTGCAGCCTGCCCAGGAATGGTGCCACCCACACGGAGAGCTGAGGCAGCAAGATGACGCAACAAAAAGAGACATGGATTCCCGTGCTGCTGACAACAACAGAAGCAGACAAAAGAACATGCAGTGAATGAACACAGAGAAGAGACAACTGGGGCGGGTGGAGGAAGGGGAGAGAAATAGATTAAAAAATAATAAAGAGTAGGAGATTGAATACAATCAATTTTAGCAGTATAAATATAAGACTGATAAAATGTATATTTAATTTAGGTAAGATAGTAAAAACACTTCATTAAAAAAGATTTCAGAGATGATCAAACACATTTTAATTCAAGAAACATACCTATTTTTTTTAAATCATGAATTAAGCAAGTAAATACATTGCATTAAGCATTCAGACTAGAGTCTTTTGGGTTCTACTTTCAAGTGCCTTGAATTTACTTTCAATTTTGATCTGCTCTTGGTTTGTTATAACTATATTTACACAACAAGCTGTCATTAGGGGTAATAAAGGGAGGAGTTGAGGCTCTCTGTCCTCATTCAAGCCTAAGTAAAGTTGCTAGATAATGTATAAAGTCATCAGTTATATTTGAAGTTCAGACAAACAATGGATAATTTTTTAGTGTACGTATGCTCCAAATATTTTATAGATTTTTATTTTTAATTTATATTTAACTGGGATTCCAATTTAGCTGGGCACCCTTTATTTTTATTTTTGGAATAGAACAACCCTAAACTTTGGAAAACATTGTACTCCAGAGCTTATTTTGATAAAGAACTTACTTTTTGGGGCTTTGCAGTTGGGATTGGGTTACTGTAGGGTTAGTGTCTGATGCACACTTATGAAATAAATATTGTGAAAAATGGGTTGGCCAGTTGCTCTATGAAGGCAGAGAGCAATCCCAAAATTTCAATAACAACAACAAAAAAAAAAGATTGAGATTTTTGAGTGGTTCTTGGGGGCTAGATGTTTAGATGTTTTTAACCCTGGGTGGGAGAATAAATGAACTTTTAGAGTTGATTTAAAAGGAGTGTGAAATCCAAAAATACAATTAATTCATGATTAAATTCTAGGAGTCATACCAGCTTAATATTATGGTTTTATTGGTTTACTAGAAGGTCCATGTAGGGTCTCATGATACACTAAGACCAAAAGATTTAGGAAAGCGATATAAAGAATCATGTTTTCAGTTTTTGCCTTCTCTCTGCTGCCTACTCTTTTACTCCTCATACAGAAAAGTGGAAGATTCAGAAACACCAGGTAAATTTTTTAAATATTTTAGAATGTGCATTTTTGTTTATATGTAATATTTAATTAAATCAAAGATGCCATTGGTCGTTAAAAATGCATAGAAAATGTTGCAGCCAATTATAGTACATTTTAAAATGTGAAAAAATGTGTAATTTAGAACTAGAGAAGTATGGTACATATATTCACATATTAGATTGTATATGGATATATAGATGATATAGATACAGATATAGACTTAGACATAGTCCTTTATATGTGTGCACACTTTTTACATGAACATGGCCTAAGAATAAAATAGTCCAGGATGTTTTAAATTAATCAGATGTTTTAAAAATAATCAGCCCTCTTCCCTAAAGCAATTCTTGCTCCCATTACTTTTTAAATCATCTTTCTATATGTTTAATTTACATAAAATATAATAAATTCAGTGATGAATTCTCATATATGTACATATTCATATAAAAATAACAGAATCTTGATATATAAAATATCCATCAGCACCAAACATTTCCATTGAGCTGTTTTGCAGTCTAACTCTTCCCTCCAAACCTGGGCTGTCCCCTGGCCACAAATCTGTTTACTGGCACCAGTTCTGCCTTTCTTGAATTTTCTGTTAATGTAATCATTCATTAACTAGTCTTTTTCCTCTGGGTTCTTTCACTTAACTTAATGATTCTGAGATCAATCCATGAGGTTCTTTGTTGTTAAGTAGACATCTCACTGTATGTATAGACCAAATTTTGTGTATTCATTTATTAGTCGTGTCCATGCCACATTTTAGCTATTATGAATATAGGTGTTGTGACATTTGCATACAAGTTTTTGTGTCACCCTGTGTTTTAATTTCTGATGTATAAATAACTGGGAATGGGATTGCTAGATGTTATGGTAAAAATTTACCAAACTATTCTCCACGTAAATGTTATATTTTTCATTCTGACAAGTTTTGTGGGAAGATTACATTTGGTCTACATTATCTCCAACACTTGTTATTGTACTTTTATTATGTTAGCAATTCCAATGGGTGTGTGGCGGTATATCTCTCTGTTTTTACTTCACATTTCCCTAAGATATTGAATATTTTAATGCCATATTTACTATTCACATATCTCTTTCCTTAAAGCGTTCTTTAAATATTTTGCTTGTTTATTTTATTGGATATTCCTATTTTTATTAAGTCTTAAAAATTATTTATTCTGTATATGAGTCCTTGATTCAATATGTTTTGCAAATATTTACTCACAATCTCTATCTCATCTTTTTTCTTAAGTGCCTTTTGTATGGCAGGGTTTTTAATTTACTGGAGACTAATCTATCTTTTTTTATAGTTTGTGGGCTTGAGCAGTAAGAAATCTTTGCTTTACACAGTATTGTTCCTATTAGGTCATCTAGATAATTTTTGTACTAACCCTTACATTTATGTCTGTGATTATTTTGAATCTATTTTCATATGAACATGCAATAGTTCCAGCATCATTTGTTGAAAATATTTTTCAGTCCCCATTGAATCACTCTGGTGTCTTTGTCAAAAATCTACTGATCTATAAGCTTAAATCTATTTCTAGACTCCACTCTGTTCCATTGATCTGTATGGTCATTTTTATATCATTTATAGGCTACTGTTACTATGGTTTTAATAACGAGTTTTGAACTCAGATATTGTAAGTCCTCTTGCGTTTATTTCTCAAGATTATTTTACATATTCTAGGTCCTTTATAGATTTTAGGTCTATGTAAATTTTAGAATCAGTCTGTCAATTCCAACAAAAATATCTATTGGGAGTGTTTGGGGGATTTTATCATTCCATGTATCAGTTTTTGAAGAACAGCTATCTTAATAATATTGAGTCTTCCAGTCCATTAATACAGAATATATTTCCATTTATTTAACTCTAATTTATCTCAGCAATGTTTAGTAGTTTTCAGTAATAAAAGTTTTCCATGCACTTTGTTTAGTTTGTTCCTAAATATTTCATATTTCAAGGCTATTGCAAATGGCATTCATTTTCAATTTCTAATTATTTATTGTTAATATACAGAAATAGTATGTATTTTTAATATTTAAATCAAATCCTATAACTTAGCTATTTTCCATTATTAGTTATATTGGCCTTTCTGTAGTGTCTCAGAATTTTTCTATAGATGTTCATGAGAAAAAGCACAGTTGTACTATTTATTTTTCAAACTAGAAGCATTTTATTTATTTTACTTTTCTTATTGCACTGGTTAGGATTTCCAGCATAACACTAAATTGAAATTGTTAGAGTATATGATTTTGTCTTTTGCCTGTTCGTGGTGGGATAGTATTCAATTTTACCTGAAAATATTGTCAGTTTTATCATAAATGAATATTGGATTTTGCCAAATGTCTTTTCTGAATCTATTTTTGACCCTAAATTTTTTCATGCAGAGTCTGCTTATGTAATTAACAAAGAGATGGAAGAAAGGAATTTTTTTTAAACTGAAATCTTTGAATAATGTGTGACAATGTTAGAAATTGCTGAGGCTAGTTTAACACCTCGAAGAAATAAGTTTGATTGAAAAGGTAAGTTTATTGAGAATAATAAAGTGATTATATGTGGAAAATACCTTAATCCAAGGTAGAGCTGCTGAATTTATTCAACTGGGACTGCCTACCTTTAGAATTATTTTTATGAAAGTTGATATATAAAAATAAATATTTATTGAATGCATACCACATGGCAGACTGTGTCTTATCACCTGGGAAGTGGGGATCACTAAAAAAGTTGTCAGCACTTGCCCTTATGAATTTTATATTCAAAGTGGTAAGGAGGTAAAAATAAAACCAATTATATTTAAATAAATATATAAATACAAGTAAATAAATAAGTAGATCAGTAGTATGTCAGGGGAAAACAACTGTCTTGAAGAAAAATAAAGAGCAGTGGGCCTAATGCTAGGGGTTCTGGTTTTCAGTAGGGTCATCAGGAAAAACCTCTCTAATCAGGAGTCATTTTATGAGAGACCTGAAGTAAGCTTGCCATGCAGAAATATGGAGAAGAATTCTAAGCAGAGATGATGAAAGTAAGTACAAAATTCAGCATTGTAACATGCTTGGTATATTTAAGGAGCAGCCAAAAAGTCAGAGTGTCTGTTTGCAGTGAGTAATTGAGAAGGTTAAAAAAGAGGTAAGTGAAAGAGTTTGGAGGTCAGATGATGTAGGACCTATGTGCCATGATACAGATTTTGGATTTTATTTTATATGGAATAGGAAGTCATCAGCAGGGTTAAAGCAGGGGAATCATCATCTGACTTACATTTTACAAGGAATGCTTCTGTTACTGTGTGAAAAACAGACTATAACGTAGAAGACTAGAAAGGAGGGATTCAGTTAGGGACCTTATCTCAGCAGTCCAGGTGAGGGATGATAAACAAAGGTGAACAATGTGTGATGATGTTTCCTGATATTAAGATATGTATTGATATGTAGAATATCTAATTTTTAACTTAGTGAACATATAATCTGTGTCTGTTCTATGCAAAATATTTGTTCAATCACATGGGGGTGCACAGTGATGAAAACATAACATCCTTTTCTTTTAAGGAGATTTGAAGTCTAATAAGAAAGAAATGCAGTGTAGGGGAATGAGCAAACGCTGTAATAAATGTATCAATTGCTAAAGACTTCAGTAGAGAACATATTCCATCCATGGAGAAGGATAATTTAGTTCCAGATCTGCGGTTTGGGGAGATGTTGTCCAAGAGCATCTAGACAAAAGTAAAAATTCAAAACTCACAACACAAAACAGTAGAGGCAACAAAAAGAAATAGCAAAACATTGAATTAGTTTTATTAGTCTCTTGTCTGAATATCTCTCCTTTCCCCACCCAATCCTTGTCTTCAGATCCTGATTTTTCTCTCTGAATTTCAGTATATAGTTACACTTGATTTAGATATTTGGCTTCTCAATAAGCTTCCAAAACTTATCCAGTAGAAATAATCATCAGAAATGTTTGTTAAATAGAAACTATTAGGCCCAGGCCCAGTAGAATCTAAACAAGTGAGTCTGATGTGAGGTCCAGAGTTCTGGATTTGTTAAAAGGGCTCCAGATGACTCTAACAATGAGGCAAGCTGAGCCATGAATTCCCCCATCTCAAACTTTATTGTGCATATGAAATCACCTGGGTTGGGCCCAAGAGTCTCATAAGCTGCTAAGTGGTGCTGATTTACGCAGTCAGCAAACTACACTAGTAGTGGCAAGGATTTAAGGAAAAAGTCTTCAAGTAACAAGGGTCTTTCTAGGATATGAGACAATGCATGTCACTCAGTTATGTTATAAATATTTTTTGCCAGTTGAGCAGAATAACCAACTTACCATTTGTTTCATACTATTTCTTTCACATTAATGTGAAAATCAACAGAGCATTGCTTACTGAATTCTGTATGAATCAATTAGAGTTGTTTTTCCCAAAGGCATGAAATTGGTATTCTGAGATATGATTTCTGGTTCTAAACTCACCAAATCCTAATGCTGGCTGTGATCTTTGCTCTTTCTTTTATAACCCTTAAATTACTTTGAGAAACAATATCCCTCTTACACATTTTCAGGATATCTAAAAAAATTATCATAAAATTATATAATTGCAAGAGCTAAATTTTGGACAATTTTAAATACTATTTTACATAAAATTGTTACATTACTCTTTTATGAATATTTACTAGAATATCAATAGCATGGTGATTTGACATATATAATAATTAAATAATATAACCATTGAAACATTTCCATTATCTATCTTTCCCCATGAAATGATGATTTCCATTCTACATCTCTCACATAATTTTATCTTAATGTATTATATGCTATGCATGAATGAATTTCACTGATAATCTCAGCATATTTCATGTAAACAAAAGTATATTAGTTAAAATTGTATTATAAAAATTTCCCAAAATGCAAAAGTCTAGGTGTTAAATTTCTTTTGAGTTAAGTTAATACAATTGAGCAAAGATATGTTTTACAAAGTTTCATAAATGTTTTTAAATATAAAGAGTATTTTATTGTGAACACATCACTTCAAGTGATGGCATAAGATAGAAGGAAGTTGTTAGGAAGCCAGGATGCCAGGTGACTTTGATAACATTAATATTTCTTTTTAATCTCAGTATCTGGGATTTTTCCCCCCAGATATGAAAGAAATGCAGCACAGTAAATCTCAAGAAAGGTCTGGCTTAAAAAAAAAAAATTTTTTTAATGTGAGAAGAGCAATTGATGAAAGGAGAAATGAGAAAGAGAATACACTAGTAGGCAATATCTGCTTTTACAAAGAGAACATGTAGGACCTGTAGCTTTAGCATCAATACGAACAGAGCTAAAAATCCATGACTATCAACTTTATAAGAAAAAGCTAGGCAGACTTAAAATCAATTACTTTACTTGGTTCCAAAAGAGAACTAAGGACACAGGACAAACCACCCACAAAATATGGATTGCTAGGTGAATATAGAGAGATGCAGCTAAATATGCTTCTCTGGAACAGAAACCACTGGAGTCATGAACAGGTAGGAAGACTTAAATGGAAATATTGATGAATTGCTAGAGGCTGAGTATGGACTACAGTAAGAGTGAGAAACACATGAAGCAATCTTAGGAATTTCTCCAAATTTTTGTGGGCCAGGAACCTGACCACGTTCTTGCAGTGCAGATTCACAGCCTCATGAATCTGGAAAAGGTAGGACAGAGGAATAATTGTGAAATATAACCAGAGACTTCTTCATAGCAAAGGCCTACTCTCTAGGGAAAAACACATATTCAGAGACTTTTCCCAATTGGGGGAAAGGCATTACTCCCATTCCAGATCCACTTAATCCGTTTCACCTATAATGGCAGTAGGGGAGACACAAAGTCAACAGGAGCCAAGGCTTTAAGGAAATAGATTAGGAAAGCTGCAGCCACAGAAGTTTAAGGGCAGAAGAAAAAAGCTATACAACTGGAGTAACACTTATGAAGGTCATAATCCCAACACCCAGGCCCACAAAAAGAAAAGAGATTAAATTGGAAGAGTAAAGAGTTCTCTCTTTACCTCACACACCTTACCAACATCAACAAAGCTCCTGTATAAAAACAGTGGATTATAGCTGAGGGAGCTTGCAAGGAATTGTCTTTCTGTAAATGACTACTTAGGGAAGCTCAAAGACAAAAGGGGAAACAAAAGCATTGATACTGGAGGAATTTGAAGTCTTTGGCATGTTTAGGTACAGCAAACATTACACATACCCTAACTTCTAGTCAAATTAGCATAAATATTCACACTAAAGATCTATTTCCTCAGCACCAATAAAACATTTTTTTGCTTTCAACCAGAAATTACAAGGCATACCTAAGGGCAAGGGAAAATACAGTAAGAAAACAAAGCAAGAATTAGAACCAGACTCAAGGTCTGGTACAAATGTTAGAGCTATCAGACAGAGAATTTAACACAACTGTGATTAATATGTTAATAGCTTTCATAAAAAATGGGCAATATGCATGAATAGATGAGTAATAAGGTTGCCAGAGGTTCAGGAGTAGGGGTAAATAGGTGAATAACATGGGATTTTTAATATGGTGAGACTCTTCTGTGTGATAATGTACTGGTGAAACATGACATTATGCATTTGCCAAAATCTATTAAACTTTACAGCACAAAAAGTATGCAAATTAAAAAATAAGGAGTTTGGGTATCTAAGGACGGATTATAGCACGTTACATAAGAATCTAACTGTATTACATATGTCTGAAACAATCTCATTGAAGGGAGTGAAGAGAAAAGATGCTAACCCAAGTAACTTTGGAAATGAGTGGAGTCAAAGTAAAGGTACAGAATCAATAGATGCTAATCTAGTTGATAGGTTAAAATAAAGAAAACCACATGTGGGGTATATGAGAACTCTGTTCTATCTTCACAACTTTTCTATAAATTTAAAACTGTTGTAAACTAAAAGGTTTTATCTTTAATTAAAAAATGAGAACATATAGTGCTAAGTATCTGGAAATATATTTAAAAATACATTGAGAAATTCATACTACACAAAAGTCTTCGTGCATCCTCTGGATATATGTAAATCCTAGTTTGAAATCTGGTGATCTACAAACTTCCGGTAGTTTATCAGTCATATGAAAAGTCTTATCCACCCTTCATAAAATTCTTAAGCATCTATGGAAGAGAATATTTTGGATATACATTTTCCTTGTCTAAAGTTTTATAGAAGTATTAGATGTGTAAAAAGAAAGTTGTAATACAACATAAGTATTATTAGACATAGATTAAATTTTATGCTATTGAAGCACAAGTATGATATGTATAATTTTGACTAGATTAGTTTTTATATGAATAAGAGAACAAATAATAGCTGTATCATGGAAGAAGACAGGAATATCTTAAATGAAGAAGTTTGTATTAAATTATTGGTGAAATAATTATTCAATACCTCCAAGTTTCCTTCTAAAAGCTTCTTATATAATTACCTATTGTTTATAATTGCTTCATAAATAAAAAATATTTCATTAATGAAAGATAGATATAACAAGGAAAGCTAGAAATTTGAAGAAATGAATTTGAAAATATTTCTCCTGTACTTGGAGAAATTACTCAAACCATTTATTTTCTACTAAGCAGTACTACAGAATTCAGTTATGTATATTAGCAATTTCACAGCAATTCAAGCCAGAAAAATGCACATTCAAATGTACTTTCCCTCTTCTTGAATAAATCCTGTGTTTTCTCTGAAAATCAGTTCCCTTATGAGAGTTAGAGAATGTATTCCCATCTTGGAAATAAAGTAAAAGATGTAGGCAGGATTGCCTTTCAATATTATATGGGAACTATAGTCATCCAAGATGATTTAGGATTCTAAGCATACATTTTAGTGAAGTTAATAGATTTTTTATCTTTGATTAAAGTTCCCAGACTTAGTAAAGTTACATGTTGCCCCGTAGAGTTTGCCCTTTAGAGTATAAATAATTGCTGTTCAATGGACATACCATTTTATAGCCCAGTTGAGCATTAACCAGCTTTATATCAACCCTAGCCATATTATCATCATATATAAACCCAAGCTTCTAAACACTGTTTGAACTAGTCATCACATCTTATTCTTACTGGTTTCCTTATTGGTTAATGAGTGAAATAAAAACTTGACCATATGTTTATTTTGTATGGGATTCGTGATATTTCTTATTTATAATCTGACATCTGTTGGATGGAATGAAAAAACTTCACAATTTAGTTGTGATAACTAAAGGAAATTATATTTTGTGCACTGATTCAAAAGTTTACAGTTGTTAGGCAGATAATCTCAATGAGTGACTGTCAAAGTGAAAAATCCTCTTGTAAGAAATGAACAGGAATGATGAGCCAGTGGAGATCTGGAGAACACGAGAGTGAATGTATGAAGAGTATCCAATTTATCAGGAGAATCTGTGTACAAAGTGTCTTCACACAAAATGTAAACGTGTTCTCAAATCTGCTCATTCTTTCTTTCAATCATATTTGGGTTTTATTATCGACATAAAGTTTAAAAATATTCTGTGATTAAAATTGTCTCTCAAGCTACCAAATTAAAGTATATTGTTGGTATATGATTTTTATGTGTGATTTATAATTATGGGAAGTTGCTTCCTCTCTTTGAACAAGATTGATAATAAAATTGCCTTAATCACTAAAGTAGACTTATTATTATTCTATTATAGTCTTATTCTAGCAATGGAAGAACTTTTATCATTGATGTAAAGGCAGTGGTCAGCAGAGGTTCTGAGGGGAGGGAGAGGAAAGAATAAGTATAATAGGGCATTTTCAGGACATTGGAATTGTCCTGTATGACACTGCAATGATGGATACAGGCCATTAGATATTTTGTCATAACCTATAAAATTGTGCAGGACAGAGCGTAAACTATAATGTAAACTATAGTCCATGGTTAGTAGCAATGTTTCAATATATGTTGATCGATTGTAACAAATGTACCTCACTAAGAAGGATGTTGTTAATGTGGGAAAGTGTGGGAGGGGCAGGAGGTGGGACACATGGGAATCCACTATATTTTTTATGTAACATTTATGTAATCTATAGTTTCTTTTAAAATAAAAAATATTTTAAAGTGCCTTCATCTTAATTTTTGAAATGTGTTGGGAGAGTCTTGCTTTTATAACACTTGAATAATTTTGCTAAATATAATGTCTGATTACAAAATAACAACATTTGAATATTCCAAGCAAAGTCCCTCAAACTGAAAACAATATCTCAAATATGCTACATTAATATTTTATTCACTAAATGTATCTTGGCCAGAATGCTATGTAAGACATGCAAAGGTGTCCGAAGATTTAATGTTGAAATGTTTTTGGGTTCCCTTTCCAGGTTTCTGAGCAGCTGACAGAAGAGGAATACAGTTTATACTTTAAAACCCCTTGGTAATTGGAAATGAGCACTTTGTTGCTCTTGTCATTGGAGCAAGCAGTTTGGAGAGTCATTTGGGGCTTCACATCAATACATTTGACAACAAATTGCTGGACAGAAATTCCCAACAGTGTTACTCCTGAACTTCTCCCTGTTTGCCCTAGGCTGTAGTCAAGTTTCTCAGCAGTCAACAGGTAGAAACTTTACCAGTATTGACATTTGTGATAGCATCATTTATTTGTGTGAAATGAGAACTGATTTCTCATTTAATATTGCTCATGTAAAATGAGCAAGTGGAATGCTAGATCTTTCCTTTAAATTGCATGGAACGATACCAGGGCCGTTAGATGCTCTGTCCTTATAAAAAGGCAAAATAATGGTTTTACAGAATTGTGTCTCTGGATGTACACCTACTCTTCCTGGCACACCTATAAGCAGCTTTCCAAATGATCTGTACTATATGAACAATGACTTAAGGAAGAACTGGTCTAGAAGATGTTACATAAAAAAGTCTAGAAGATGGTTTTCAAAAATAGATTTGTATTTCTTCCTTTTCAAATCCTCCAATTTCATTGTAGAAACACTTAGAAAATTGGTCATTCAATCAGATTAGTGTAAAAACATTTTTTAAATGGTTTAAAGTTCATATGAAACAATATTGTCTGTAGGAAAATCTCTACTCATTTTTATGTGCTGTCCTGTTCTGATCAAGTTCAACAACCTCAAAAATCACCTTGCTGCAATGTTTATCAAATCTGCATATTATACAAAGCTGGAGGGAGAATAAATTAGTTAAATGACTGAAGTAGGAACTAACATACCTTTTTCAACTAGAATGATGAGCTGAATATAGCAAGACAAAATGAGGTTACACATATTTAATCATTTATCTTGGTTCAAAAAAACTACTCTTTATGAATTTGATATAAATGAGGAATATTCCAGCATAGCACAAGTTGTGTTAATACAATAATAACTAATATTTACTGATAAATATAGATGAAGAACTATGCAAAGAAATTTATGTGTTTTTAAGATTTATTCCTTAAAACAAAGGTGTGACACAACTCATTTAGATTAATAAATCTAATCTGTGGGTCTAAATCTTGGCATCAGAAAATTTATTCTATTTAAATAAGTTGTAAGAACTATTCTATTAAGTTATTTTTTTCTGCTAAGATTTAGCTATAGCATGTCAATTTTTTTTGTTTTAATTAGAAAGCTATACCTCTAGCATGCCACCCTGAAAATTTATTCTTCTAGAGATTTTTATAAGAAAGGATTGTTACATTTTTTAGATAATACTAGTAAAAATAATGCTAGCAAAAAGATTATTAGATTTTAAACTGTCAGTTCAACAGGTGAGTAGTTTCTCAGAATAGGTCATTATTTCTTTAAAGTTTATATGAGATTGCTTAAACATTTTATTATGAATACAAATTTCTTTCTAGAAGGTGGTTGTAAACTATGTTACTAAAGTTCTGTCAATGACCTGGTTTGGAGTAATATTTCTTGATTACTTGTAATGCTTTTGGGATAATTATTCCTCAAGATTTATTACTCATTTCTGTTCTCAGAGCCTTCTAAACTTTAAAAACTATTTTCCCTATAGGAAGTTTTTTTTTTTTAACATTTACTTTCTAATGGATATAATAAAACTTCTGCTGATTTGAAGAACAAGCATTCTGTTTATATACTTATATGTATATATGTTATGTATATATGTATATGTGTATATTTCATGTAACTTGATATGTGATATATTTGATATATGTATTTTGTAAATATTTCATGAGATTATAAATTTAAACCCACATTTACATTAGTTATATTTTCCTCCTAAAAAGCAAAATTTACCGGGCAGTTTTATGGCCCTTATTCTCATTTCCTATCCAATCACTTAGTTAATATTCCATAAGATTTTATTTCTGGACATAATGAGCCCAATTAATCTGAAGTAGCAGTGACTTCAAGGTTGTTTCCTTTCTGTATCTCCTGGTGGGCACATATTCTTGAGGTGCTGGTATCAGTGTCATTGCAGCAGGTGGATGATAAAATGATGGCAATAGGTAGATCAATCCTGGGAGAGGAAGCCTGTGCTATTAGGCCTATGCATATTCTCCATCCATGCCAACACAGCCAGTCCTTTCATAAGACCTTGGTGTCAATGATAGATAGTATGGTGAAGGAGAGAGATTTTCTGGCAACTACAGGATAAATGAACCTGTGCTCTTCGTTGTTGAGTGCTTCTGATATCCAGTGTGCTTTGTTGAAGTTCCCATTGGTCCATCCACATACCTGTTCCCCAGTCCCCTTATTCCCATCTTAAATTGAGTTCTTTACCAGCCTCTGAACAATCTGCCAAAAAAATTGTGCCTCCATACAAAATGAATGGCCAACTGTACCTCACAACCCTATCCTCTGGATAATTTCTCTTTGTGAGGATCCTGTAGGTCTTCCTTGAATAAGACTGTAGTATATCAGTACTTCAATTA
This sequence comes from Dasypus novemcinctus, assembly GCF_030445035.2. NCBI lineage: Eukaryota > Metazoa > Chordata > Mammalia > Cingulata > Dasypodidae > Dasypus > Dasypus novemcinctus. Next base: position 73,793,070 of record NC_080678.1, on the reverse strand, counting down.
CAGATAATACTTCCATGTTGTGTGATCCATTTGTGAACTAGATGTGAGATAGTTTTCCTTCATCAGCCATGTTTCTATAGATATAAGTAGATGGAAGGCTTCTGGTATAAAATAGCAGATGCCAATGGAGGCTGGCCCATTTTCACCATACAATGATATACTGCAAATTTTGAGCATGCATCCAACTCTATGTATTTAGAAGTGCCCAGTTCTACATGAAGAGCTTTGAGGGCATAGTGTCTCTGTGGTCAGTTCCTACTAGACCTTAGTATTACAACAGGAACTTCTGTTGTTTTTGTTTTAAAGAAGAGTACTTAAAACACTTTGCTTTGAAACCCTAGGAGTATATTCTGATATTTTCCCATTAGGAGTTACCAGAAATGTAATACAGGATTCTAATCTACCATGATAACCTCTGGCACTATTATGTCTGCTGGATCGTATGTCCCAAGTAAAAATTTGCTGCAGCACCCTTGGTTGTTCTAGGCTCCACTTAATGTTGGAATATTTCTGAATCCCAGTGAAAGTGTCAGAAAATTACTTCATTACACAGAAAATAGTATCTTCAAATTCTGAAAGGATGCACCAAGTCCTGTGTCATTTTCTAAGTGGTAAGTGGTGAAAATTATATGCCCCAGTTGAGGTGTCACTCTGTGCTCCATGCTGCTGGACTTCTAAACATTTTACCCAGATGGCAGGCCCCTGAAATTACATGGGGTCTAGCTCTCATCCTCCAACATGCTTACATCTTACTTGAACATCTGGGTTATTTGATATTTTCTTCCCAACAAGTCAGATTAGCACAATGGTTTTTTATTTACTTGTAAATTGGCTGGCCTGTTACTATCATTTTTACCCCCAGGGCTTCTAAAAAACAAGGAATTTCAAAAAATAAAACTGCACAAGAGAATTGGCTAATAAAATGTCCTAAAAAAACTGCATAAAAGCAGTCATACTTTTAGAAAGAAAATCTGACATCATGAAGGGTTATGTTTATTGCCTCTACTTCAAACTTAGGAGGGATTTCCTCACATAAGCAAGTGATGTATTTGAATTCTGGGCCCCTTTCCAAGAAACTGAACCAGCAGAACCAGAGCTACCAATTGATGTTATTTATAGATATATGATTGTTTTGCATTGCATTAAAGTCTCCTTCAAACATAGCGTAGGTTCATACTTTAATACAAGCAGGAATCAGAGAAAGGGTGTTATTAGATACAATCCATGTATCTAATATTTCAAAGTTAAAAATTAAGGTAACAAAATATTGACAAATGAAGTCCAGAATTAACTATAAACATTTGTCTCCTCAGAATTTCATGCTGTAACACTGCAGAATAGGAAAACCAGTCCCAGCCCTAGTCCTTTAACCCACAGCATTCTCTTCTCAAATCTGGTTTCATCATATACTAGAAGGGTCTCATGCATGTGGATATCTCAGGTTACCACTTGGCCAAGTTCTGCTCAGACTTCCTGCAAACATTTGTTTCTGCACACTTCTCAAGCCTAGAGATATAAAGACAATTATTGTGGTCTCTCCTGGGAAGATTGATCTGGGGAAAAGCCAGCACTGGATCTAGACAGCCATTTAGGACTCTGAAGTGTATCTGGGAACCTGTGGAGTTTGGTCTACAAGATGGGTACAAACTCTAGGTCATCCCTTTATCTTAGCCCTAAGTAGATCAAGTTGCTGGGAATACAGCTCAGGCATAACAGAAACTTTCAGCAAATGAATGCTTTATTACTTAACATAGCACAAATGGTCCAAAAGAGCAAGAGAAGAGATTTAATCATGGCCATTTTCCCGGGGAAGCTAAATGCTTGGGTCAGGGTGGGTGGATGGCAGCTCCACCACACACCCCACTTCACTTTGGAGAGGAGAGACAAATCTGTGCTGCTCGAGGGAGGTATGTTTATAACCCAGGGGGAGGTGACCCTGTCACTGAGGGTTCCCACCCTCAGCTGAGTTTGTTCCCAGAACAGTTTGCTGGAAGAGGGCCATACTAAACCTCTAATATACAGGGCCCAGGTCAGAAACTTTAGCCCAAATCTAAGGATTTTAGGGAAAAAGCATGTAAACTTCACAAAGGCAAGAAATTTTCTTTTATATCGCTGATCAGTGATATAAAATGAGATCTGGCACCTGATAGTTGCAACATAAATATTTTTGAGGTCAGAAATGCTGAAAATGTTTTCCCATTACAACTTACAGTTTTTCAGAAATGAATGAGCTTGTAAGGAAAGTAAGCTGTTTTCAGGGGAAAAAAATCTTCATAAAGGGTATCAGCTCTAGATAAACAAAATGCTAAATCTGAACAACATAGAAGTTTTGGGTTGCCTGAAAATGAATGCTTTTTATATGGTTTGAATTATTTTTTTTCTAATTTTCCCAGAGTTTTCATGTTTGGACAATATGTAGTATTAGAAATACTTTTTTTTTTTTTGTATCATTGAATACTGGAAGCTACTACTAATACAAAATGCTCAGAGAATGTTTTAAACCACTCCATGAAACAGTAGAGGGTCCTGCAGCATCCAAGAAAGATAGAAAAGTCATAGAGAAATTGATTAGGAATGTGAAACATTGTAAAGGAAAACAAGAAAATAATTTCCTATTTAATTTTGAATTTTTGCTTAATTGTATATTTCCCAGAATCAGCAAAACTCTTAGAATTTTGGAGTGATTCCACACCAAAGAGAAAAAAAATCATTTCTACTTTAATTAATATTGAAAAGTATATTATCTGACAGGTGTCAAACAGTTTGATATGAAACAACATTATTTTGTCCCTTCCCATGGAGCCCAGACCTAAGGAATTACCTTAATCTTTATTTACCTTAATTAACTCAATACAAATTTTGCCTAAAGCATGTATATGGTTTTTGCTGTGTTTTGCTTTTTTTTAAGAATATGTCATTTGCTTTAGAAAAATAACACTTGATTGGAATTATCTATTATTAAGATATTTCTTTTCACAGATCACTAGATTGTATATATTCCATATAAAATATATATCTACATGTTCTTATATTTAGTTTGGTGGTTATCTCACCTAGTCTTATTTCTACTCATTTCATTATTTTATATGTTCTTGCCTAATTTATGTCTTTATTGAAATTTAATTTATCTACTACTTGAAAAAATAGACAAGAACTCTATTGTGCACATTGAAGCTACCCTCCTATACCTTAGAATGTGTTGGCTTCCTTTTAATTTAAAAGTTTTGATTATTTGGGGGGATTCATATTGTTATGTTGTTGCTAGATAGGTCTTTCTTCCCTCCGTAAAGAAAAGAATTATGAGTAATAATATTTCTGACTTCTGGTAAGTTTTGAACTAAATTTTCATACTAACATATCAAAATAGCTGCTATGGATGTAAGAATTGGTGATTTAGAAACAGTCAGCTTGCATTTTTATATTGGTATGCTCACACATTATAATGTTGAGAAATTTTATTTATTTTTATTTTGAAGTAAGGTTAAAATGATAAAATGAATCAAATAGTGGAAGCAGTGACCACCAGAGATTCTAAGGGGAGAGAAAGGGGAAAATAGGTATAATATGGGAGCATTTTTGGGACATTGGAACTATCCTGAATGACATTGAAATGATGGCTATACAGGCCATTAAATATCTTGTCATAACTTACAAAATTGTGCAGGAGAGAGTTTATACTGTAAACTACAATTCACACTTAGTGGCAATGTTCCAATGTATCTTCATCAATTGTAACAAATATACCACACTAATGAAGGATGTTGCTAATGAAAGAAAGCATGGCAGGGGTAGGGATCAGGGCATATGGGAAACCCCCTACATTTTTTTTTGTAATAGTTACTATCTAAGTGACTTTAAAAAAAAAATTAAAGTGTATCTAAAAATATGAATCAAATAGAATCATTTAAGACTCATTAAAGTAAGGTGCGTATTTATGACAAATTTATATATATCATTGTGCATATTTCACCAAGACCAGCATATCAGATTAAATTATCAAAAGATACTTCTAATTCTAATTATAATGTAATAGGTAATGACAGAATATTCTCCCATTGCACCAAATAAAAATATCAAAGAAAATGCAAATCCTTTTTGATTCAATTAACCAAAAGTCCACAGAAGGAAAATTCTTTCCTAGGTATACAATATTTCAATAGATTTTTTTCTTCTTTCTTGGATCCAAATGTGGGCTGAGTATTGAGCTTGGCCTACAGAGAGAGACATGTGAGTTGGCACAACAGTTTTGAAAATTTTAGAATATTCTAAATCTATGACCAATTTCCCCATTGTGGATTTGTTTCATTCTCTCCTGTACCAAACGTATCTGATCTCTCCTGTAGCAAACGTATCTGATCTCCTCCACAAAAATTTAGCTAAATTTGGAAATGGAGTAAAATGGGAGACCGATAAGTAAAGGTCAAATCTTTGAAGTGCTGTCAGGGCTAATGAGAAAAAGAATGAGATCTGTCAGTTTATCAAATAAAACCCAGATGACAGAGGACCAGGGAACAGAGACTAAAGGAACAGGGAGGATCTTATCAAACTTGCAGTGGAACCCCATACTAGTTCAATTTCTCATTGAATTGATCAGCCCTTATTAGGTATGTTTAACCAAGTGAAATAGGAGCATTATCTGCTTCCAGAGTCTACACCATTCCTTTATACCACAAGTCTGACATTACAATTAAAAAATAAATAGTAGACATGCAAAAGTGAGGAGACATGATTGCTAATTATAAGAAAATACATATGAACCAAAATAAGAAAAGATAACAATATTGGGAGTTAGCAGAATAGGACCTTAAATAGCTTCCATTTACATATCACTGAAATAAGAAAAAATGGAAAATAATGAAAAGATGGAGGATATGAACAGATATTTTAAATCCATTGAATTTTTTTTACTTTGTAAAAATTATTAAAATACATCATTCAAACATGAACATACATAAACAATAAGTGTATAGAAAAAGTTTGAACTTAAAAAATAAACATGCATAATATCATGGGGGGGGTCCCATACACTATCCCACCAACACCTTGCTTTGTTGTGAAACATTTGTTACAAACTATGCAAGAGCATCATCAAAATATTACTATTAACTATAGTCCATATCTTACATTTGGTATATTTTTCCCCAAACCCAACCTATTATTTTATTAATATATTTTTATTTCAGAAATTGTGAACTTATAAAACAATATCCACATGTGTAGAATTCCAAACAACACCCCTTCACTAACACCTCACACCTTGGTGTAATATTTGTTACAGATTATGAGTAAAATCACAGATTGTTCCACCAATCATGGTTCATAATGTACAGTTGGCACACTTTTTCCATATCCCTCATTATCAACACACTACATCTTTGGCATTGATGCAACATCCATAGATTTTTTGACACAAGTCAAAAAAGTCATCAGATGAGTTTAACAGCAGATTGGGTACATGCACACAAAGTTTACTTGAGCAAACTCAATGAAAGAGTTATAAAAAATATCCAGAGTGAAGCAAAAAGAGAAAAAAAATGGGAGAAAAATAGTGGAACATAAATAAAAGTTAATCCCGCAACATTAGCAGAATAATGTAGAAAAATCATATGATTTCTCAGTAAAAGCAGAAAAAAATCACAAAATTAAGCAGCTGTTCATGTTTTAAAACCTTATGAGAAAATTTGGAAAAGAAGTGAACTTTCTTAACTTTAAGGGCATCTAAAAAAACTAGCAGGTAATGTCACACTTAATGGTCAAGTATTAAATATTTTTCCCTTGAAGTCAGGAACAAGACAGTAATTCCACTATGTCCCCTTCAATTCAACATTGTACTGACATTATTCATTTCTGACATGACTGTGTAACTAGAAAATCCATCTAAAAACTACTAAAATTAATATATAAATTTAGTGAAGTTGCTGTATACAAGGCCAATATAAAAAAGCAATCATATTTCTATATATTAGCAATGAACAATTGGATCATGAAATTAAAAAACCAGCATCTATTATCTAGAAATCAATCTAATGAAAGGTAATATCTCTACAATGAAAATTATAAAACATTGCTGAAAAATTAAAAAAGCCCTAAATTAATGGAAGGATATGCAGTGCTCATCCTCTATAAGACCCAAAGTTGTCAAGGTAGCATGCCTCCCAAAATTGTACAATAGAATTAATGTAATTCCAGTCAAAATCCAAGCAGGAACTTTATACTGAAATTAGCAACCTCTTCTTAGAATTCATATAGATGTGCAAAAGTTTCAAGGCAATCTTGAGAAAAGCTGGAAAATTTATACTATAATATCATGACTTATTAAAAAGATACTGTAGGAGACCTCTAGGAAAATGGCATTGGAGTAGGTTGGCAGGGCTCAATTCTTTTACAAAAACAATGGAGACAGAGAGCTGTCTGAGGGTGCTGCTTTGGAGAGCTGCAGACAAGGAGAGTGCTGGACATCATTCAAGAGGGAGAAGGACAGAAAGACTAAAAGACTGAAACAAAAACCATGAGTTACTTGTCCCTGCAGCTAGGAATGGCACCCACTCCCCCCTCCCCCCCCCCCCCCACCAAAGTGAACAGCCTCTATAAAACCCATGGCTCACTGCAGCCAACTGAGAAGGAAAGGGGAAGTCTTGCTCTCTGGGAGGAGGGAAAGTGTGACAGAGGGCAAAGAGTGGTTTTACTTCAGTGAGTTTGGTCAGGAGCATGAAATCAGAATCTTGGCCCTAGCCGGTTGAGCAAGTGGAAGTTGAAAGAACATCTCCATGGAAGATTCACCAAAAAGCATCCCCTATTGGCAGGCAGGGAAACTATAAGAAGAAAGAAAACCATTTTAGAGTTTCTCATGTCCCAGGACACTTGGATCTAGTCTGTGACCTATTAGTGGATCCCTGACCCTGTTTTGTTAACTTAAGTGGGAAATTTTAAAGATTAAGTTGAACCAAAAATCAAAGAAGAGCCATGAAACAATACCACTAGGTAATGTAGAGAGGTTGACCATTAGAGTAAATTTACCAACATAATCAGATGCCTACATATAAGCAAAAAATTTACAAGTCATACTAAGAAATAGGAAGATATGGCCCAGATAAAGGAACAAATCAAAAATTCTCAACAAATACAGGATTTAAGACAATTAATCAATGATGGTCATACATATCTCCCAAATCAACTCAAAGAATTGAAGGAAAATATGGCTAAAGATATAAAGGATATTAAGAAGACATTAGGTGAGCATAAAGAACAATCTGAACTACAAATAAAAGTTAAAGTGGGAGGCCCTGGGTTCACATCCTTGTGAAGGCAGGCTCACCTGCACACTGCAGAGAGTCACCAGCTCAGGCACCATGGAGTGCCGCCTGGCCCACAAGCACCACAGAGTGCTGCCAGCCCACAAGGGCCACGGAGAGTCAACTCAGCAAGATGATTAAACAAAAAGCAAGACAAGCAGAAATGCAGAGAGCACAAAGCCAATGGACACAGAGAACAGAGAGCAAGCCACAAGGGGGGATGGGAAATAAAAAAATTTTAAAAATATATTAGAGGCATAACACAGTAGATTTTAATTAGATGGGGACAGAATGAATTAATTAGAAGACAGAGCATCTGAACTTGAAAAGACAGGAGAACAGAAAGAGAAAAGAATGGAAAAATGGAATAGGGCCTGAGGGAATTGAATGACAAAGCAAAATACACAAGTATACATGATGTTGATGTCCAAGAAGGAAAAGGGAACAGAAAATGGGGCAGGAATAATGACCAAAATTTTCCCATCCCTTATGAAAGACATAAATATTGATATCCAAGAAGGACAGCACACACCAAACTGAAAATCTGAATAGACCTACTCTAAGACAGCTACTATTCAGAATGTCAAATGCCAGAAATAAAGATTGGAATATAAAAGCAGCAAGAGAAAACTGATGCATCACATACAATAAAACTAAGGTTCAGTCTCTCATCAGAAACCATGGAGGTGAGAAAGCAGTGGTATAATATCCTTAAGGTAGTGAAAGAGAACAACTAACAGCCCAGAATTATTTATGTGGCAAAACTGACCTTCAAAAATGAGGGTGAGTTTATAGTTTTCAGACAAACAAAAACTGAGAGAGTTTGTTACCAAAAGATAAGATTTACAAGAGATTCTAAAGGGAGTACAACAGCCAAAAAGGAAAAGGCAAGGTCAAGAAGCTTGGAGACGAGCGTAGAAATGAATACTATAAGGAAGGATAACCAAAACAGTAAAAAGAGACAACAGTAAGATATGAAATAGAAAAAGGCTGAAATGGAAAAAGGCTAAAATGGACAAAGTAAGTAATGCATTTACAGTAATAACATTGAACATTAATGGATTGAATTCTCCCATCAAAAGACATAGATGGACAGAATTGATGAAAAAAAAAATTAGCCATTTATATGTTGTCTACAAGAGACTCACCTAAGATGCAAGGACACAATCAGAATGAAAGTAAAATGTTGGAAAAATATATTTCATGAAAATATTTACCAAAAAATATCTGGAGTAGTGATACTAATATTGGAAAAAATAGATTTTAAATGCACAACTGTTATAAGAGATAAAGGTCATTACATAATAATAAAAGAGGAAATTCACCAAGAAGAGATAACACTAATAAATATTTATGCACCAAACTTGAGCACCTCAAAATACATGAGGCATGCCCTGGCAAAACTGTATGGAGAAATAGATATCTCTACAATAACATTTGGATACTTCGATACACCACAGTCAGCATTGTTTAGAACATACTACACAGGATATAGAAGAATAAAGAGAAGATGCAAGTAAAGAAAATAAAAAATGAGAGGTGGGCTATTACCCCTGACCCCACAGAAATAAGAAAGATTATAAAAGGATACTATGAACAAATGTATACCAACAAACCAGACAACATAGATGAAATAGACAAACTCCTAGAAACACACAATAATCTATACTGACACTGGAAGAAAGAAAAGACGTCAACAAACCAATCTCAAGTAAAGAGATTGAAAAAAATCATCAAAATCTCCCAAATATGAAAAGCCCAGGACCAGACAGCTTTACAGGTAAATTCTACCAATCATTCAAAGAATATTTAATACCAATCCTGATCAAAATATTCCAAAAAATTGAAGAGGAAGTAAAACTACCAAATTCACTCTACAAAGCCCTCATCACCTTAATATCAAAGCCAGATTAAGATACTAAGAAAAAAGAAAATTACAGAACCAATTTCTGTAATGAATATAGATGTAAAAATCCACAACAAAATATTACTAACCAAATCCAAAAGCACATTAAAAGAAGTATATACCATGATCACGTGGGTTTTATCCTGGGTATGTAATAGTTGTTTAACACAAGGAAATCAACTAGTCTAATATACCACAATAGTAAACTGAAGGCAAAAATGCACATAATCATCTTGATTGATGCAGAATAGGCATTTGACTAAATACAACATCCTGTCTAGATAAAAGCACTCAAAAAATGGGAATAGAAGTAAACTTTCTCAACATAGTAAAGTGCATATATGAAAATACCCCAGCTTTTATTATACCCAAGGGTAAAGACTGAAAGCTTCCTGCTGAGATTAGGAAAAAAACGCATGTGCCCACTGCCACTACTGTTACTCAATATTGTGGTAGAAGTTCCAGCTAGAACAATTAGGCAAGATAAATAAATAATTGATACCCAAATACAAAAAGAGGAAGTAAAACTTTTGCTATTTGCTGATCTAGGTGTCTATGATCATATATCTAGAAAATCTAAAAAACCCACAACAAAGCTACTAGAGAAAATAGATGACTTCAGCAATGTGGAGGGATCATGATTAACATCCAAAAATCAGCAGCATTCCTTTACACTATAAATGAGCAATCTGGGTAGGAACTCAGAAAAAAATTCCATTTAAATAGCCACTAAAATATTAAAATATTTAGAAATAAACTTAACCAAGGACATAAATGACCTTTATTCAGAAAAATGCGAAACATTGCTAAAAGAAACCAGAATAAATCTACATAAATGGAAGGACATTGTATGTTCATAGATTCGAAGAATAAATATTGTTAAAATGTCAATTTTACTCAAATTTATCTACAGATTCAATGTAATCATAATAAAACTTCCAAAAGACTTTTTTTGTAGTATTGGAAATGCTAATTATCAAATTTATGTCCTGAAGAGCCAACAATGTCTTAAAAAGGAAGAACAAAGTTGGAGGACTCTCCATTCCATACTACATAGCAAAAGTGGTAAAAAGCAGCATGGTACTGGTACAAAGATAGTCATCTTGACAAATGGAATTGAATGGAGAATTCAGAAATAGACCTTCACATCTATGTTCATATGATTTTTGACAAGGCTGTCCAATCCACCCAACTGGGTCAGAACAGTCTATCCAACAACTGGTCCTGGGAGAACTGAACAGCCATAACTAAACAAAGAGGGCCCCTATATCACACCACACACAAAAATAACTCAAAATGAATCAATGACCCAAATATAAAGGCTAGAACCATAAAACTCCTAGAAGAAAATGTAGAGAAAAATCTGTGATCTTGTGGTAGGTGGTGGTTTCTTAGACTTTACACCCAAAGCATGAGCAATGAAAGATAAAATAGATAAATGGGACCTCTTCAGAATTAAATACTTGTGCACTTCAAATTACTTGGTTAAGAAGATGAAAAGGCATCCTACTCAGTGGGAGAAAATTTTTGGCAAACTTTTATCTGATATGGGTTTGATCTCCATGTTATATAAAGAGATCATACAACTCAAAGATAAAAAGTCAAGCAACCCAATTAAAAAAAAAAAAAAACTGAACAGACATGTTTCCAAAGAAGAAATACAACTGGCAAAAAGCACATGAAAAGATGCTCAAAATCCCTAGCTATTAAGGAAATGTAGAACAAACTACAGTGAGGTGTCATTTTTTGCCTTACAGAATGACCATTATTTAAAAAAATAGAAAACTACAAGTGCTGGAGAGAACGTGAAGAAACAGGCGTACTCCTTCACTGTTGGTGGAAGGTAAAATGGTGCAGCCTCTGTGGAATAGTGTGGTGGTTCCTCAGGAAGCTAAATATAAAACAGCCTAGGATCTGGCAATCCCTCTACGATGTATGTATTCAGAAGAAATGAAAACAAGGGTTCAAACTGACTTTTTCACACTGATATTTATAGTAGCATTATTCACAATTCTAAAAGATAGAAACAACACAAGTATCCATCAACCAATATATGGATAAACACACACATACATACAGGGAATATTATTCAGTTTTAAGAAGAAGTGAATTCGTGATTCATAGGACAATACGGATGAACCTAGAGGGCATTAGGTTGAGTGAAATAAGCCAAACACAAAAGGATAAATATTTTATGGTCTCACTAATTTGAACTAAATACGATGAGTAAATTCATGGAGCTGAAATAGAGTATAGGTTACTAGGGGATAGAATGTGGGTTGAGAAGGGGGAGTTGATGCTGAAGGTTTTTAGAATGTTTAATAAGGTGGATTGTAAATTTGTAGAAATAGAGTTGATGGTAATATATTATAGTAATAAAGCTATCACTGCCAATTTATAAATGTGAGTGTGGCTGAAATGGGTAGTCTAGGGAGGTTAATGTCAATCAAAAGAAAGCTAGAGGCTAATCAAACTATAGTATAACAGTGATTTCAATGGTGAATGATGATTGTGGTTAATTGTATCAATGCAACGATGTTCCTCTCTCACAAAGTGTTAATAATATGTAGTTGCATGGAGGACTAATGTAGCCTGTATACTATAATTAAACAATAATATTGTAATATTTTTACAACAATGGCAACAAAGGTATTATAACAATTCTAAGGGTCAGCAATAGAGGGCTATAAAGGGTAGGAGATTTGTCTTTTTGAAGTAATGCAAAGTTCTGAAATGGATTGAACTGATGACAGCACAACTCTGTCATGAAACTGATAGCACTAAGTATACACTTTGGATGGACTGTGATTAATAGTACAAATATGAGAATGTTCTCTCATGAACTGTAGCAAACATATAATAACAATACTTGGTGTTAATAATAGGATGGTTTCTGGGAAAAATATACCAAATCTAAGCTATGGACTATAGATATCAGTATCATTTCTAACAAGTGTCTCACAACAATATAAGGTGTTGATGGTGGGATGATGTATCAGAATCTATATTGTATGAATGATTATTCTTTTAAAAAATAAATTAAAGAAGACACTATATATAAAATAGTACTGGTTTTAGGATACATAAGTACAAATCAATAAAAGAGCTAGACAGCCCAGAAATAGTCCCCCATATAACATGTCATTTGACTTACAATAAGAACACCACATAATTTAGTGGTGTCTTAGTTTCCTAACTGCTAAAACAAATTTGATACAATGGGTTTGCTTAAAAACAGGAATATATTGGCTCACAGTTTCAGAGGCTATAAAACTTGTTTCCCTCCCAGATCAGTATCTTCTGGCTGGCCAGCAATCTTTGGGGTTCTTTGGCTCTTCTGTCACAAGGCAATGCACATAGCAGTGACTTCTCATTTCTCTTCTGTGTTCCATTGACTTCCAGCATCTCATTGTTCCCTGTGGCTTCTAACTGATTAGGTAAGAAGACTCCTCTTATTGCTGAAGGCAATCTCCTTTGTTGTTTGTAAATGTAATTAACCACTGAGGCAATCAGCTGTCTAATGATTTAAATCCTTCTGCAAAATACCCTGAAAACTGACTAGTTTTGTGAGCTTCCGGAGCTCATTTATCATATGAAAGACTTTCTGGCTGGCCAGCAGATGGCAGTCATTCGTGACTCTTTCTGCAGATGTAACTCTTTCAACTCCTTGCCCATGATTCTGGTCTGGATTTGACTCTGTTGGTCAAATCCATTGAAGCAAAACCACTCTCTGCCTTACACGCACACCCTTCCCAGGGAGGAGGACATCTGTCCCCTCTCTGTTGGCTGCAGTGAGCCACAGTCTTTATTCAGGCTGTGCACCTTGAGGGTGAGGGGTGAGTGCCCTTCCCATCCATGAGGTTAGCAACTCATGGTTTTTGTTCAGCTACTACCTCTCTGTCCCTCACCCTCCAGGGGAGTGTGCAACACTCTTCTGGTCTGCAGATCTGCAAAGCAGGTCCCTAAGACAGCTTTTTGCCCTTCCTTCTTTAGTTTCTGTGAGAGAGTTCACCCCTGCCTACGTAATCTGATGCCATCTTCCCAGAAGTCTGTATTTTCATTTTAGTTCAGCTTACTTGGATTCAGGAGATCTATGCCACTATAATTTACATTCCTTTTAGAATTAAGATGACAGAAAAAAAGCACCATTGTATTGAAGGTCTTACTGCTTCCCTCTAAAACAATAATTTATATAAAATATAATGAACTTTACAAATCAGGCAGGCTTGCTAGACCAAAAAACTGGGCACCATGCCTAGCAAAATTGACATATGACCTTAACATACAGTGGAAAAATGTTGCACTTTTCATTAAACGGTCCAAGCAATTACACATGCATAAGAAAAAATGTATATAGACCCATTCCTGTATCTTTGGATAAAAATTAATTTGAGTTGATTGATAGATCCAAAAGTAGAATGCAAAGTAATAAAACTTTTAATAGAAAAGACAAGAAAATATCTTATAGTAGGCAAAGATTTCTTAAATAGGACACAAACTTTAGTATACTATTTTTTTAAAAGACAAAAAAATTTGACTTTCATTAAAATTAAGAACATATGTTCATCTAAAGACAATATTACATGAAAGTAGATTTTTAAAATAATTGTTCTATTATATACAGGCCAGAGTTTAACTTACGGTTCACTGTTTGTGAGCATGCTTCTGTGGGTTTTAAAAAAATCATTCTGTTACCTTATATACATTCTAACATTTCCCTTTATAATTACATTCAGATATATATTTCAGAGCTGTTAATTATGTCCACAATATTGTGCTACCATTATCACCATCCACTACCAAAACACTTGTAACAAATATTCCACACCAATGCAAGTATTAGTGATTGGGTAGAATATAGGAAACCTATATTTTATGCATGGTTGTTCTGTAAACCTACAACTTGCCTAGTAAAGAAAAAAAGACAGTATTAAGGCAAAAAATACAATTCACAAACTGAGAGAAGATATTTATCTTGCAAACATAAGAAAAAGATGCCATATAATAAATATAAATAATTCTATTACATTAGCAAGAGAAAAACAAAAACACAGTAAAAACTTGCAAAAGAACCTACAAAGCAGCAATGAACAAAGAAGATACATATTGAATCATGAATAATTTAAATTAAAATCACAATATAATTCTAACATTAGAATGTTTGAATTAATGTCTCCACATGTGATGATTTGAATCTATGTACTGCAGAAAATCATCTTCTCCAAGCTAATCTATTCCTGTGGATGTACACTTTTGTAAGTAGGCCCTTTTGTTTAGGTTACTTCAGTTAAGGCTTGGCGCAGGGTGGGTCTTAATTCTTTTACTGGAGTCCATAATAAATGGAATGGATACATGAATACACAGACAGAAAAAGCATGGAAATCAGAAGCTGAAAAAATGAAACCAGAAAGAGACCAGCAGCACTGGACCCATCACTTACTAACCCACTTTTCAGAGTAGCCTAACCCTTACTAATGAAAGTTTCTAGAAATTTCTACTTCCCTTTATTGAAATTCACCTCCTCATGTTCACTCATAGGAGGCTTGCTGCCTTATAAGATAAATGATTGTTTTTTCTCCCTCTCGTTGCCCTTGCTAAAGCTAACTCTGGCCAGTTCTCATCACTAAATACCCATTTTAAGACCAACCATAACTTACAACTGAGCATACTCTGGTTAACCCTGCCTTTCCCAAATGGGACTGGCCCACATCATCCTTAACCCTGCCACTCAGCTTTCTTTTCCAAAAAGAATTGGCCCACTTCATCTCACCCCATCCTTAGCACTTGTGAAAGCCCACTTTCCCCAGATGGTATAAAACTCCAGCACCCATTTTGTGCAGGGAGACTGATCTGAGTCTTGCCTCTGGTCTCTTTGCTGGTTGACAATGAAATAAACTCTTTCTTTTCTCAAAATCCTGGTGATTCAGTACTGGCTTCTGTGTGCATTGGGCAAATGGGCCCTCTGGGTGGTATCAATGCTATCATGTGCCTTGTTATGTGACAGAGAAGTCCAGGGTCACTGGCAGCCAGTCTTTAGGGAGAAGGAGTCACCTGATGACACCTTGATTTGGACATTTTTCTTAGCCTCAAAACTGTAAGCCTGTAAGAAAATAAATCCCCATTGCAAAAGCCAACCCACTTTGGTATACTGCTTTCGACAGCTTTAGCAACTAGACCACCACATACCAAAGTTCTCTTGAGGATGTGGCCAAATGGGATTCTCCTGCATTGCTGGTGGGAATGTAAATTGGTATAAGTATGCTGGAAACTTGTTTAGCAATGTTTATAGACCTATCTCTACTTATACCTACTCTATGACCCAGCAATTTAATTCCTGGTCATATACCCTATAAAAATAAAAGCAAGTTCATGAAAGATTTTACAAAAGTACACATAGCAACTTTCTTTACAAAAGTCCCAAACTAGAAAAAGTCAAAATAACCTTTAAAAATAAATTGGGCCTATAAACTTTGATATATCTACCCAGGAAAATACTCCATAGTGATAAGAAAGAACAAACTGCAGATACATTCAACAACATGAACTATTTTCACAATTATGGTAAATAAAAGAAGTTAAGACATAAGAGCATATGATTATATTAATCTCAAGGTTCCAAAGGAGACACATTTATAAGTATAGGGTTATAGAAATTATAATAGTGGAAACCTGTAGAAAGGTACAAGAAAGCCTTTTGAAGTATTAGAAATATTGATATGGATGATGGTTTTCATGCATAAATATATATGTGCAAAAAAGTAATCAATGAAATTGAATACAATCTACTGAACTAAGTTATAGTACAAATCAATTGAGTTCTATTTCTTAATAATTTCAAATGGTTATTACTCAAAATTTAATTCCTACAAACAAAATTAACAGTTTGTTGAGGTTATTACTTTGAACTTGCTAGAGTGTACTTTCTGTTTCCAATGTGAGTAGACCATTAAGTCACAGGAATAAAAGTAGCTCTCAGTACAGATGCTTAAGGAATGGGATATTTTGGAAATAATTCATAGCTCAAAATCTCTAGGATTGCCGTATAGGAATATACACAAATTTGAAAACATGAAAGCACTCAGCATCATTGCACATTCCCAAATCTGTATCTTCTGAAGACACCCTGATGTGGGATGTATGTGAAAATGACGGTATTTACAATTCCTAATGGACAAATACATATGATGAGTCAGTCTTTATTAAGGGAACCCATAGTGTACAAAGGTACTTTACATACTCTTTCAAAAGTTATATTGCAAAGTAATGTCAAGACTTATATGTGTTTTCAAAGATTGCAATGGTCACACATTATGTTTTTGCACACCTGATATTCCTTCATTAGTCTTCTCCATGGAAAGGCCTTCTAGAAAAGACTAAATTCCTCAAAGTTCATGTCCAGAGCAGAAAAGCCATTGGGTCTGGCAGTTAATAATTAAGTAAGTGTCATTCCATCTGGTTACAACATTTTCAGCAACACATTTGAATGGCAGAAATATTACTTTCATTCAGTGGGAGAAAGTAAATGAGAATTTAAAATATGTGTTTAAACAAAATGTTCTCTAATTAAAGACACATAAAGTTGAGCTACTTAAGTTATGCCAAAAAAATTTGTCAGCAGCTTTCTGAAATTTAAGTCCTGAAAAGGTATTAAAAAATTAAGATTTAAAAAATACTATAAAGTTCATGAAATGAAGTCTATCAAATGAATCAGTAAATTTCATTGAAAAAATGTAGATAAATATACAGATTTTCCACAAACTTGTAACTGTCAGTGAAAATTGAGAAGGAAAGTAATTTACTAAAATATTTTTGCTTGCTACTTAAAAAACACTGTTGGCATATTGAAGACAAAAAAAAATTACTCCAAAGAAATGAATTTTACCCAATACCAACAAAAACAAAAATGGCAGAAACTAAAAGTGAAGTAAATACCTCTCTTTATAAAGTTTATCCTCATGTTACATGAACAGAACATGATTCACTACAAGAAAACATAAAAGCTTCTCAAAGATAAATTATGGTTGTCCAAAAAAATGCACTTTAAATTTTCAGTTCTGTTTTCTAAAAGAATATACCCTACTCATATGGTGAAGAAATAATATTTCTAGGGGCACAAACTAATTGTATGCCCACTGGTTGAGTTCAAAACCTTTTTATATTAGGGAGCATTTCTGGCAAAAGAAAAAAAAAAAAGTTTTTTAGCTAAGGAGAAAGGAATGCTAGTTAAACTACCGTACACCGAGGTACAATATTATCCAGCATATTGCCATATCTGGCTTTTAGTATCTATGGTTGTATAATAGATATATAAGATATGTATGTTTAGTTATATAGTTCAAATTGTAAAATACATGCATACGTGCACATGGCCCCTCTCAAACCTCTAGATATTTTCTGATTTTCTCATGGTAAAATGAGAAAATCTCACTCAAGTATTCAAATGGTATTTCTTGAATACCTTTTGAGTACCTTTCCAGAGATTATCATAGGCCCTCAGAATACAGCAGGTAACAGAAAAACAAACTATCCTTACAAAGCTAGATCCTAACCTTTGAAAAACTCCCTAAGTGAAAATGCAAGGCGTTAGTATACAAGTTTTCACAAGCATACAAGTTAAAATTTAAGTTATCTCCTTTCACTCTGTGACTTTTATTTTCACACACTATATTCAATCTTAACTTTATGAACATAAGAAAATCAATTAGGTAAAAACATTAATATTACTAATATATATAAGCTGCATCCACACATGAGACAAACTATATATAAATGTTTTTGTTCTAAATGAGTATAAGAATTATTGATTTCTTTATAAACATATTCCCTGTAGGCCATTGTATCTTCCTCAATTGATTTTGGCTAACTATTTTCTTTGCCATTTTGGCATAAAATAAGATCTTAAATCTTTTTTAATTGGTTATATTCTGTGACTGCTACATTAGAAGTGCATAATCTAATTAAATTTAAATTGCCTTTTAGCAAAATACATTCTTAAATCTTCACCACTGCTTTGTTCAGTTGTTTGAAATTTCCCATCTATGGCATGATTATCTAATTTTGTAGTAGTATAAGGATAAGGGCAGACATTAATATAATTAAAAGAAAAATAGATTTTTCTGTTTTGTTGAGGTTAAATATTCTTCCCCCAATAACATTATTTAAGAATGCACTATTTTAATTTACTTCTCTTAAATTTCTAATTGTCACTTCAGTTATTCTAAGTGAACAAATTATGAGTCAGAAATCAAATTTAGTTTCTTATGAGTATTCAAACACTTGAACACTCTCTTCACCTAGAAGATGTTAAATCACTAAGTCAGGAAAAAAATAAGAATATTTTCTCATGGGCCCTCTTTATCTCTGGTTGGTCTGAATATTTACAAAGGTATTTACTTAGAAGTTAAACTGTTACTTGAAATAGCTAACATTTATTGAGCCTTACTCAATCCCAAGCACTTCTCTTTACATGTTTTGAGCATTAACCATTCAAAATAACTAGGAAAAATATTGTTATACTTTAATTCAGCTATAATAGATCACTAAGTATTTTTAAAAGATCTAGAAAGATATACAGTTTCAACACCCTGTTTCCCTAATTTTCTCTCTAGCAGATTTCTATGAAATTAAGAGAACTGTATGTTTTCATTATTGTTGTTAAGTATATATAAATTTATTCCTTGCAGTTAGATACTATTAGAATTATATAAGTAAATCTGGTTTTCTAATGTATAGATTTTATAAAATTTGAAAATTTTAATAAATAACAAAGGAATATGAAAAAAATCATAAGTTTTTGGATAAAGTTTCTTTACAAGAAAAAGTGTTTCCTAACCAATTCCTCTAATTTAAGTAAAAATGATTATGAAAAACATTGAGGTTAAGCCATTTTTAAAAATATGTATTTCAACTTTAGGTGATATTGACTCTGTTTTGAAAGATGAAGAAATGTATACTCTTACCTACTTTCCCTTCAATTCATGTATTCTTTTGTTATACAAAAAACATTTATTAATTTGTACATTTATTTTTCAGTCAATGACCTCTCTTTCCTCCTAAATTAACTTATCATTGTGATTTGTTAACCTTCTCTAAAGAAAGGGCAAAATGTAATTTTTAAATTGATGTACAACAAATTTTAATACTCAAAACATAGTTTGGTAGATGTGTAACTAATTATTTGATAATCCCATGATCTCAGGAGAGTCTTTTAATGCTTCATTTTTCCTGGTATACACAGAAACTGTAATGTTTCCCACTTACATTGATTAAACATTACATCATGAGAAGATGGTTATTCAAGAACTTCATTTTATACATCGAATTTGTGTAGTTTTATCTGAATTAAAATAAGACATTTTTTTTTCAAAAGCAAATTTCCCTGGGACACTTAAAATTTGTTTTGACTTGTTCAAGTTTACATATATAATTTACTTATCACAAATATGATTTAAATAGCACACTAAATTATACTAAGTATTTTTTCATATATCACCGATTACAATGATAACATGAGGTGGGTGTTTACAATCCTTACCTTATATATGAGACTGCCACCCAAAAAGATTAAACAAATTAACCAAAGTAGGCAGATCATGCATTAAATGCAAGTCTGAATCTCAACCTTGAATCATTTCCAAACCTTTAATTAAAGTACTCATTCTTAGTATTTACTAAGGTGTTCTCTATTGACCCTGTATCAAGCACTTACAGACTTCTTCAGGCTTCCTATTTTTTTTTTTTAATTTGAGATTAGTTTAAATTTATTAACTGAAAACAGAAGAAATTCATGATAAATTTGTGCAGGAACAAATGAGTTCTTTTAGGCCTTCCATTGATACTAAAATAGTGGTCCCATTAGTTGGGCAGGGTGGAGTAGGCAGTTCTGGAAGGATAAAAGGCACATATACTTACAGCTCAAAAGTGAAAAGAAATATAACAATTCTTATAAGCAATATTCATTGCACTTTAGATGATAATTATATACATTATATTTTTACAGGTAATATTTTACTTTATTCTCACAAAAACCCCTTGAACTAAGTAAAGAATGTTATTCAACTTTATAGAAATTAAAACTGACAGGCTGGGAAATAAAATGACTCACCTATGACCTAAATAACTACAAAATTATTTGCTGTGGGTAAAAATGCAAAAAGACCCTACTTTGACAAACTGGTTCTGAAGCTTACAGTGAAGTATCAAGTCCAAGAACAGTCAGTAACCTCGAACAATTGGAAAAATGTCTATATCACTTATCAACATTTAACAGAAAGCTAAAGTAAATAGTGTAGTACTGGCACATAGAGAAATAGAATAAAATAACAGTATAGAGGACTCACAAACTAACTCATAAAAATATAGAAAATTTAGCTATAACAAAGATTGCATAGCAAAACAATGGAGAAATGATGGGCCATTCAGTAAGTGGTGCTGAAATTATATATATATATATATTTCGAGTGCTTATATGTATTTCAATAATATAATATATATTTCAAATAATATATATATTATATATATAAGCACTCGAATAATAAAAAGTCACAGGGACTTTATATTTGAAAAGCAAAACTATAAAATAACTAAACTTCTATGATTTGGGGATTAGGGAAATTTCTTAAACAATACTGTTTTATACAAATGATGAGAGAAAGATCAATGGACTCAACTCCACTAATAGCAGTCATTTCTGTTTATCAAAAGAAACTATAAAATGAAAACTTAAGCCATAAATTTGAGTTTGTTTGCAACATACATCAATACATAGATTTTATATACTCAGAACATATAAAAGAAACCCTAAATTTTAATTGGAAAAAGACAAGTAATCCATTAGGAAAGAAAGGACAGAAAACAGACATTTCACTTACTAACACATAAGCCAGAAAAATATGCTCAGAGGTCATTGTTAACTGGAACATGCAAATTAAAACCACATTGAGGTATCAATGCTCAACTACCATTTGGATAACTTAAAAAAAACTATAATACCAAATCCTATATAGGATATAGAGCTTTGGAAATTCTCATCAACCAACAGTCAATGCATAAAACAATGGAATCTACTTTTCATTATCTAATTAGATTAGGGATATAGTCTCTAAAATCCAAAATCATTCCCATAGCTATATATCTTAAAGATATTCTTACACAAGTATACCAGAAACCATAAAATAATACTTATAGCATCTCAGCTAAAGAAATAATCTGAAAAGATGAAAAGTATACATGGGCAAGAGAATGGATAAATATTCTGTGCCATATTTATACAATGGGACACTATATAAGAATGAAAATGAATATTCTATAACTATAGGTATCAACATGCAGAAAGCCAGAAAAAAAATTAATGTTGTACAACAAAAGCAATCACAGAAATCTGTTCAAGGAAGATTCCATTTATTTAAATTTTAAAACAAGAAAATTAATTTTGTTTAAGGGTTCATATACAGAGATGGCAAAAGCTAAAAGGCAAACAAGAGAATGAGCAACACAAAACCATGGTAGTGTTCATATTTGGGGCACAGGGATAAGGCTGTGGTAGGGGATAGGAACACATTGGGCTTTAAAGATGGTAATAAAATGTTGTTTAATTTGGGTGATGGATGCATGAGTGTCCACTTTTTATCATTCTTTAAATATGCATGTGTGATTTAGAACTATATTTTACAGTAAAATTATTCAAAACATTTTTCAATTCTATATTTGGAGTAAAATGGATTTAACTTTAAATGGAGGTAATGTGATATAGCAGAAAGAATGCACAGGTTTTTGAGCTGGACATACATAGGCTTGAATTTTCTTGTGACCATTTTCAACATTTCTAGCAGCAAATGAGTATCAGAAAAATACTCCTTTGGCCTGAGTTTCACTCAATTGTTGTGAGAATGAATGGTATTGCATATGTAAAGCCCCTAGAACAATGCCTGGCTAATAGCAGACACATTTCAATAAATATGTCTTTGGATTCTCTTTCCCTACTCTCTCACCACATTTTCTAAAAATTCCCTTATATCTGATAGTGATTCTAGTTTAGAAGTGAAGTATGTTTAAATATATCCAAAGTCCACAGAACAGTTGCATGACTCCTGAGTCCCACTAAAGTTAAAATTCAAAACTTTTGGTCAATGTGGTCATTTATTAGCATAAAACTGTGATTGCTGAACTTTGAACCACAGTTCTCTTGAAAACTTAAGGACAGTTGAATACTCTTCCCACAGCAAATGTACACACGTATACACATGTAGAATCTTTCATGTAATTTTAATGGGCACAAGAAGCCCTTATGGTCCATGATCCAATTTAAGAAACCCTGATGTAAAGGGTTATTTATTCAAACCATTTCAAAATTTTAAAATATAAAAAGTAGGTACAATAAGCAAAAACAATTTTTCTTCTGAGTTGAGTTTTTATTTTCAAATATTTCAAGCATATTAATCAGGAGAGAGGGGAAAAGAAGTTTATATGTCTTCACACTATATGTTTTTTCAGTGTACTTCTGTAACAGTAATAACCAAGAGAAATAAAAATGCATGGGATTAATTCAGTGTATGCCTGTTGAATCATCTTCTATGAAAGTTGATGAAATCTAATCAGTTATTCATGAAAATCAAAAGCACCCAAATAGGATTACATTTTTGTGACCTCCTTATTATTAATAGTTATTCAAATACTATTATTTTATCAAGCTTGGTCTATTTGATAACATCACTACAAATCAATATGCAAATATATGGTATTAACTACGTTCTCTGAGTATTTTATTAGCAATGAGAAAATTTACAAAGTGTCAGAAATAGCATAAAGAAAATTGTGGCATAATTATATTTCCAACCTTCTGTAAGCAGTTTCCTCCTAAAAGGATCAGTCAGTTTAAATGACAGAAAAATTATTGGCTAACTGTATTCTGTAACTTAGTTATTGTCATTTGAAACAATACACTTTGGATAATGTTCCAGTATTTTAAAATTTGGAAACACTTCTCTTTGAGGAAAAATATTTTTGCTTGTCTTTCAAGTAATTTAGTGAATACAAATATACAAAAAAACCCTGGTCATCTACTGATTTATTCAATCACCAATTAAATATATATTAAATCTATCTTTCTATCTATCCAGTTTCAATGACTGTTTCTTGAGACTTGAATGCCTAGTATGTGTCAGATCCTAGTATGTGTGTAGCAAGCATACAAAAATGAATAAAATGCAGTCCCTGCATGCAATAAGCTCATGTTCTCCTTTGGAAGATAAAAATAGAACCAAATATTCATAAGGCAAACTACATAAAAATATATATGTCCATTTCAATAGTAGCACAAACGCAGAAGAAATTCACACTACATAAGCATGACAAACATTAACCTTTTGGGAAACAGCAACCAGGGAGACATGCCTGCAGCATTAGGTTCAAGGCACCAGTGTGGATGAGATTACAGATACTATTGGAAGAAAAAGTCATATACAAGCAGAATAATTTTATAAGCAATGAAGAACAAATGAAAGATTTCATGCAAAGGAATAATAGGATTGTTTTTATGGATTAGGGGAAAATAGAATTGTTTGGTTGTCCTAGGAGATAACTGAAGAAATGAGGAATGACAACAGGAAAACAATTTAGATTGAAGACTACTCCACGAGTACAAGTCAAAGATTAGAAGAAACTTCTTTAAACCAGTACTATATATGCATGAGAAGGAAAGGCTGAATTGAAAAACATATTATTTAAGAAGTAGATTTTACTTAATTTGAGAGAAGAGGAGTGAGAAACTGAGGAAAACCAACACTAAGTTTAATTGAAAAACAGAAAGTTGATAATAGCATGAACAAAAATAATGAATATCTACAGAAGCCCAAGTTTGGAGGAGGAGATGAAGTATTTTACTAGGTTTTACTGAATTTATAATGGAGTTGTTTTTATAATGAACAGATTAATTTAAAGAATTATAGTGACATCAAGTCAATGTATCTGTGTGTTTATATACATGAACAGACAAAAATGAAAAAAAAGAAAATACATAAAAATGGATAATAATTGCATGCATGGAAAAATAACAGCGTCTATAATTCCAAATATTTTCTTAAAAATGTCCTTTCACCTTTATTTTGTATTAGCTTTGGTTGTATGATTGCTGCTTTACAAAAATGTATTTTATACCTGAGCTGTGTTTCTTTTTTATCAACAAAAAAGATGGAATTCAATTTCCCACACCATCATGAGTTTTGGGATACAGGGAGAAAGGCATTATCAGGGATCAAATCATGGTGACTGTAGAAATTATATGTTAGCAATAAATAAATCATTCCTCATTTCTTAGGCAGCAAGGACTCTCATGGATCCTAAGTACATTTTAATTAAGTAATCTACACACAGAATTTGAAGCCACTTTATTGTTTCATCTGAAGCAACCATTAAGAAGAAGGTTGTAAAATGAATGTATGTAATTGTTAGTATTTTTGTTAAGTAATTTTTTAATAAAAATACAATATATATTTTCTAAGTAATATAATTTTGAATAATTCCTTCCCAAATGTAATGTTTTTCCCAAAGTCTTATTCTTTTTTATCCCTATAATTAATATATTGTCAGCAATAGTAGGCTCAATAAATATTTGTCAAGTGAAGGAGTGAATATATGAATGAATTAAAAAATGAACAATGAGTCAAATTAAAGTTAATACTAAAATCACAACAATGTTGTTTTAACTCATTATGCCTGAACTAGCCCTTAATTTTATATTTTTCTAGGCTCAAAGTAACATAAATATGTACAAAATTGGTGATGAAATCTCTTAGGACAGTTATGCATCATAATGTGTTTTTTTTTACTTTTTATTTTTTCATCACATTTTTTAATGAGTATCTAATATGTACTAGGCATTGTTAAAAAGAACATTAGTATCACAACAATCACAGTCCAGCTTCATATTCATTTGTTGTAAAACCTAGCGTTTCATTTAAATATATTTAAACTTTATTTGATATAAAATTAATATGAATTTCAGAAGCAATACTGAAAGAAATACATTCATAGACATAAATAGCTGAAGTCAGTTTTCATTCAAAGCACAGTTTCTAAATAAATGGCAAATCTACCAGTTGGAAGTAAAATCAAGACTTTTAAATAAATGTTGAGCCATCAATGTATATTTCACATACTATTTGCACTCTCAATCACATACTATTGAAGCAAGCTAGTAAGATAGGGAATCAATAGATGGATCTGGAACCTGGCAGAGAGTCCACGTGGACATCAGTAACCCCCAAGAGGGCTACTGGAAGACCCCCCACACTCAAGATTCTGCTATTCAGAACAAAAACTTCTGGAAGCCAGGAGAAGCCCTGGATATTCCCTAAGGACTTTGTCATTGGGCCTTCATGGGGAATTAGGCACTGTTTGCCTTGGCAGCTTCAGGGTGAAATTTATTCAACCTGTCTCCCAAGTCTAGAATGGCCCCAGGATCACCTGGCAGCAGGCACTCTGTGATTCCCTGGGGTGGCGGGAATCAGAGAGAAGCCAAACATTTCCTGAAATTTAACTCAGGAACTTCTGTTTGGGTAACCGAGCGATCAGTCTCAGACCCTATAATGGTCAGGGGCGCTGAGAAGCAGATCAATAAACTGAATGACCCACATTCCTTGGGCCATCTATTCAGAGAGCAGCCAAATATCCCCTGAGAGACAGACATCTCAGGCACTTTGATTTGGGACCACTGCTCATTCTCCCATCAATTAGGCTTGGGCACATTGATCTGATCACCAGAGAAATCATCAGATATCCCCCAGGATCTAGGTCGCCCACAAGGACACTTTTGGTCAGACAGCCCCTGAAAACTGGAGTTCTCAGGATGCTGGGACAGAGCTTCAGCTCAAAATTAGGTCGGGCAGTGATCATTTTAGCGAGACTAGGACTCTGGGACACCAGATCAGTCGACTAAAAAGGTGCTTCTTCATTCTTCCTAGAATAATGGTTGCATGTCAGCATGCAATGCATGTCAGCAGACTCCCCCTAGGAGCATCTTCTCAGAAATCAGGAGACTCTGTCTTCTGCTGGTCTATATGGCCACAGTATAACTGAGAGCAGCCTCTGTATAGGACCCTGAATTCCAGTTAAACCACTATAAGAAAAGAAAACAAATAGATCTGAGGCCCAGAGACCTCATGTTGTGTCCTTAAAAAAAAATGAGAATATAAACTTCAAACTGCCATTAGTTTAAGCTCGGTTGTACCTATAAAATGTGTAAATAGTGATCAAGATAAAGAAATCTCCTGTGCCATCAATTAAGATCAAAGAGTTCCTAGAAATGCTAAAGGTATAAAATTATCTCTTCTATTTAATCTGTGCTTAAATTTGTGTTAAACCTTAAATCTGTGTTTAACTTCGTCAGTTTGCTTGTGCCCAGGAAATCAGATTTGGGGTTCACCTGTCACAAATTGGGTAACAGGGAAAGGTAACCTAAAAATGAGTCTTTAAATGTCAATACTGTCTTGCTAGTGGATTTAATGTATAAATCACAAGTGAAATTAAATGGAATACTAGAAAAGCAGAAAAATTTCACAAAGTTGTTACTAATAAAATTCTTGTGGCTTAGTTAATAAAGGTACCCAGTTTACCTTAAAGTAAAAACTTACTAGAGACTGTAACTAAGAATGCCTGCTAATTATCATCTTCATGGTAAAAGTGTAGAAGTAAGAAGCAAAGTATAAAAAGTTCATTTTATATATAACACATTGCTTTGGAAGTGTTTTAAAAGTATGTAAAAAATCAAAAGACAGATTCAGCATTTTCAAACTCTCTTGTGCAGTCAAACCAGGACTTCAATACACTGCAGTTTGCCTTTCCATTTGAGTTATTTGCTAGGTTGGTCACTGACCCCTAAAACAATAAAGGAATCTACTACATCTCTGATTGTGCTCCTGAAGTTGATGGAGACTATGTTGCAGTTTTAAACTCCTGCAGTAGCCAATGATGGCTCGATACAGCCAAATATACAATGAATATCACCTCCAGACTATGCACCAGGCCAGTGGAATACTGGAAACCACCTTCCTAGCTTCTTTCTAGGGTCAATGGTGATGCAGCTTGCTGGCTGTGTGAAAAAGATATCAAGTCAAACAATGATCACCAGAGTACTGTGAGTAGGACTTAAACATAATTGGCCTTATGGCCTGCTCCCATGGAGAAATAACCTGTCAAGTATTGCAAACCTGAAACTTTAAGTTATTAATTGCAGCTCAAGGAGAAACTTATGCATTGAGTAGTATACTAATTAATATTAAGTACTGTACCTATATCCTAATCTAGACAAATACCTAATGATTATAGTAATATCTTTTCTATTCTAGATCATGTGCAGAAGGACATTGAACATGTTAAAAGTACTGGTAAACTTCATTTTCTAAGTAGTTAATGAACATGCTTAGCCCAGGTCTCCCTCCCAGCCCTTATTAAAGTTAAAGGAATTTCCAGCTTGGTATCCTAATCCTGAGTGAAGCCAGCTGTCCAAGAAACTTCCAGTTCACAAGAAGCACCTGATGGGATGTACAAATACCAGTCATTGGATGGCCTGAAATACCTCTTCAAGAAATAGAGCTAAGTAGTGTCTATATCAATATCAGCTGTTCCCTCTAACTCTAGCCCAAATGCCTATTGCTAGGGGGAGGGCAAATCAGACATCCCTTTAAAAATCTTGCTGTTTTCATCTTCTGTAACTTAACTAAAAATAGCAATTCCTTTTCCCATTCTTCTGAAGGAAAAATACTCTTTCCTACCAACTCTGGGAAAATGGAGCCTTCATAGGCACCTGGCCTTTTCTAATTCTATGGTCCAGTATCCTCTTAGTGGGAACATGTATTTTCAAAATTCTAATCAAGTTTCAACATCTTATTCAAGATGTCATCTTCAAGAATCAACATCTTATTAGCCAAATGAGAACTTTATCCAGCTTCACACAGGATGCCAGATCCATCTTCCTTCAACTGAGATAGAATAGCAAGAGAATTTAACACCTTGTCAAGTAGGGCCTACTGCTCTTAACCGACAGGGAGTAGCTACAGAAAAATGATCATCTCCCTTCAGCACCCTTTTAAGATTAAAGGTGTAAACTCTCTGAGGGGGAAATGAAGCAGTCTAGTAGGATAGGTAATCAATAGATGGATCTGGAACCTGGCCGAGAGTGTACGTGGACATCAGTAATGCCCAAGATGGCTGCTGGAAGACCACCACCCCCATGGTCCTGCTGTTCAGAACAAAGACTTCTTCTGCAAGCCAGGAGAAGCCCTGGATATTCCCTAAGGATTTTATCATTGGGCCTTCATCAGGAATTGATGGGTGGGTAATCAATTCAAACAGTAAATAGCTGGAACTCCTCCCCTGCCATTAGCAAAAGGGTGCAATAATTAACCATTCAAAAAGTGAAACCTGAATGCCTGTGCTCTCTCTCATGCTCTCTCGCCTCTGGACCCCGACTCTGGCTGCCTTCTGCCCCACTTGGATCACCATGCAAGTAAAATCTGGACACTTATAACCTATAATGGGGAATTGTAGTCTGTAATTCAGTCCTCTTTATCACTTTTCAACTCCTTCCTCTCTACCTGGGACTCCTGATCTGTTATTTTCTCCTATTTCTTTTCCCTCCTTGCCTGAATAAATGACTGGCCTAAGTCATCCGGCGTGCTCTTGAAATTCATTTCTGCAGCATAGCCAAGAACCTAAATAAAATCCAGTAGCACTATTACGATGACTTTGGGATACTAATAAACACATCCCAAATGAAAACCTAAACTCTAATTAATGGCAATTATAAAAGAAAATCTTTTACTAAGATTATACATAAAGAGTGAATTGTTTTAAGCTCAGCTACTGGGAAAATTCTTTTTTCTCTTTAATTTTTACTCATGATAAGCCTTCTAAAATGCTCAATAGTGGTAGAAGAATATGATTTCAGAACTAAAAGGACTTTGTAGATGATCAGTCCTCACTCGGCTGTTTTGCATTTAAGTTAGGAAGACCAAGTATATTATCCAACTGCATGGTATTGTTTTAGGGTGTGGTCTAGGTCTAACAATAGTTTCCTAACACCTACTGACCATTTTTCTGTGAATAATTATACCCAGCAGGATAGGGTAAGGTGTACTACATAAACAAATACCCCCAAATTCTCAATGACATGTAATCAGCAAGGCATTTTTTTGATTGTTTAACATACACTACATGTTTCATCCTGTGCCAATTGTGGCTCTCTGCTCCATTCCATCTTAACTTCAAACCTAGAATGCCTAGAAGGGCAGAGAGAAATTGAAAATCACTAGCTGGCACTTAAAGTTTCTGTAAAAACTGACACATGGTTTCCATTCACATTTTATTGGCTAAGGAAGGTTACACGGCCACTTCTGAGACTCACAGACTGGAGATTAGTCCTCTTCAAAGGAGGGGCAACAAATGTTTAAAACAATAATAAAATCTATCAGAATGGCTTAAACAAATGACTGCCCCATGAAAAAACAATCCAACCATAAAACTCTGCTCTGCTTCAAGGACATCTGTGTTCCACGTGGTTATACTACCTACTACCAGCCCCAATTTTAAAATAGAGGCAGTATGTGTAGGGTGCCATTGTATTAAGTGGTGCTTCTTGGAAAGTCCTTAACATCCATATTTGAATATATAAATCATGTTATAGATATCTAGTGAGGAGGGGAAAACACTAATTTTTTTACTATAATACATATGCCATTTTAAAGGATTTTTTAATTGAATCTTATAGAGGCAATTGCTTAACACACACAGTTAGAGGGAAATGATCAAGCCAGTAAGTTTATTTGAATTTCTCACTTACAAAAGACCTGTAATAAATGATAGCCAAAATAGCAATATTTTTATGGGGCAAAACTTAATTCCTGAAGAAAACATTATTGGAAGATGGTGTAGCTATAATGTTGGTATAGGGCTGATGGGTAGGGAGATGTGATCAAAAAAAGGATGAGATGGCAGAGTAAAACATTTCAGATCTCTGTCCTGCCTCAAAAACATTGAATAATCAGCAAGAATGAGCTGAAGCAACTTTCTCAAGTCCCCGGAAAACAGTTAACGGACTGCAGTAAAAGGGTGAGCACCAAACTAACAAGAAAAGAAAAAAGCCTACTTAAAAGTGATAGGATCTCCTGGAGTCCTGGCTGTTCCTTCGCCCAGCTCTCACTGGCTCAGCATGTAGCTGAACCATGCTCCCAGTGTAGATCTCACTGGTCCTGGTTCTGGAGGAAGCAGAGCAACCTTAGTGTATACACTCAGAGCACATATGTCTGACACAATCTGTCTGATGGTGACCTGAGGGACTCACTATCCCAGAACTTGCCCTACACGTAGAAGTCAGAGCAGTCAAGTCATGCCGCCTGGGGCAAGGAATTGCTGGCTATAAGATACACAGTGCAGCATTGTGAGGAAACTGTTTCCTAGGTAAGAGGGGACCTTTGGAACCATGTAAATGGGGGAATTCCTAGGGGCATACACATGCCCAAGGCAAGACGCATGTGTAGAAAGGATCAGGGAGGCCCCTATGCTTTGAACTAATGCTACTCTCTAAACTGATTATATGAGTAATTCCTAAAGGAATATAAACCTGTAAGATATTCAACAAACCCCAAACCATTTAAACCTAAATAGAACCATGCCTTTATATGTTATATTCACTCTGCTAAAGGCTAAATATAGAGAATTATGAAGCTGCAACAGAGAAACAGCATATCAAGTGCAGGGAACCTCAATAAGATTAAATGCCAATTTCTCATTGGAAACCATGGTGATAAGAAGGTAGCGGGATAACATATTTAAAGTGCTGGAAGCAAAAAATTGCCAACCAATAATTCTATATCCAGTAAAATTGTCTTTCAAAGATAGGGGAGAGATTAAGACATTTACAGATAAACAAGAGCTGAGAGAGTTCATCAGACCTACAAAGGATATTAAGAAAGTTCTCCAAGTTAGCAGAAAAGGGTAATAGACAATAGATAAAGCTGCCTGAATAAATACAGATCTCCAATGAGGGTGATGGGAGGGTAAGTATAAATGCCAGTAGTATTGTATTTTTGGTTTGTAACTCTACTTTTTATTTCCTAAAGGATCTAAAAGGCAAATGCATAAAATATAATAATAAATCAGTGGTTTTGTACTCATAATATAAAAATGTCATTTGTGACAAGAACTATACACATTTTGGGAGATGGATGGGGTATAGGAACAAAGTTTGTGAATACCTTTAAAGTTAAGTAGGTATCAAAGCAAATGTGATAGTTATAGATATAGGATGTTAAATTTAAGGCCTACAAAGAAAATATCAGAGGATACGCAAGCTCAGAGAGACATAATTTACAGTGTGGGTTGTCAAAAATTACAGAGGGGCAGGGAAAATAAGAAATTAATGCATAATGGGTATAAGGTTTCTGGTTTGGGAGATGGGAAAGTGTTAGTAGTGGAAGATGGTGAGGGTACCACAATATAGTGAATGTGATTAATCCCACTGTATGGTATGCTTGAGAATGTTTGAGCAGGAAAAGTTTATGTAGCATATATGTTTCCACAATTAAAAAAGAAAAAGAAAGAGCAACTAAAGAGACAATGACAATTTAATGCATTATACAATCCTAGAAGGGATCTATTAAAGGAGGAGAAAAGGCTCAAAGGCACAATATGGGGACATATGAAAAAAAAATGGAATATAGACTGTAAGCTTTATTATCAATATTAAACTTCTTGAACTTGATAACTGCACTTAAGGTGGCTAGATAAGTGAATATCCTTGTTTGTAGGAAATGTACATGGCTGTATTAAGTGTTCAAGGAGCCTGATATATACAACCTAAACTCAAGTGTCCAGGAAATGGACTGATAAATAGACACAGGCATATATATGGATAAATAGAATGATACTGCAAATGTGGCAACATGTTAAAATTGGTGTATTTGGGTATATAGAGTTGGGGGTAAGGGAATGTTGGAGTTATAAGTATGGGATTTGTCTACTACATTTCCTTTTCTTTCCCTGTAAAAAAACAACCTAGACCTAATTTCCATGACTTGCATAAATTTCCCTTCAGCACTCCACTTTGAGATTCTCTAATTGTACAATTCATCTGACAACTACTTTTGAATTTTTTGACACTTCTGCATAATTATCTTAAACTTTTACTTAAAGTTTTTCTGCTTTTCGAGCATCTATATTTTTCCAGAAGGATACTGATTTTCTACAATGATATCCATATTTATCCTTAGCTTGAGGCTAAGGATTTTGTTCCCTTGGACATTCAGTGTATCAGGGTTTTATACATATAGAAGGTAGACACTCAAGGTTGCTTGAGAACTTATTGCTCCAAATTGAACTGGGAATTACTTAAGTCTCCTGACTTTTTCCTCACTGCCATAAGTATTGGCATCATCAACAGCAGTGCAAAATAGGGCAGAAAGCAATCTCTACTTTTAATGTCTTCTTATTTCTAGTACCCTATCTGAAACCATGTGTTGCCTTAGAATGTATGACTTGTAGATTTAGCCGAAATAGAAGATACGTGAATATTTTGTGAAAGTATTTCATTTAAAGCCATCATAGTTATAAATACATGTTGTTTCAATATCAGCAGCTTTTACGGGAGGCTAAGTGAATACTAGTGAGCAATATCCTTCATCTGATTACCTACTTTGTGACAATCTATCTAGGATAGTGCACGGCCATGGAATTAATTTGCTTGGGTTCAAATCCATGCTCCAACATTTCCTTCTCTGAGCATTTACACAAGTTACTTTAAATTTTAATTTTTAGTGTCTCAGTCTATAACATGGATATAATGGCAATAATAATAGTAATACTTGCAGAATGGATGTGAATACAAAATGAGTTCCTTCATGTGAAGTGCTTTTTTCAATGTGTGCAAGAGAGTTAGTATGTATTTGTATTATCTGTATATAAGCTTATAACTATATACATGGGATTGTGTGTTGCAAATAATTCAAATCCTCAGGAGAATGGTGGATCATCAAAACATTTTTTGCCCATATTTCATGAACTGGCATTCTAACTCAAGCTTACATATGACTCCACAGTCGAACTCATTATATTTTTATTCACACAGCACTTATATGGTCATTTATTTCAGAGTTAATACAGCCTAAATTTTAGTTTATTCTGGTAAAAATTTGACAAGAAATGAATTACTGTAACAATTGTGATATCTGCTTAAGTTAGTGTCAGCTGGATTTTTTTTTATCAGCTGACTGATAACTAACTTTGTTATCAGTTAACCACAGAAGCATTTGAAGTGTGCTAGAAGCATTTGAAATATCACATTCACTTGGGGAATAATTGCTTTATTTTTTTCCCTAAACTTCCAGAACTAAATGTTAAATAGTTTTGATTTTTTAAAAGGATATAATCAAGGCCCTTAAATAGATATGAAGCTTATTAGTAACTAAAGAGAGAGAGAGAGAGAGAGAGAGAGAGAGAGAGAGAGAGAGAGAGAGAGAGAGAGAGAGCGCACCCTAGGATATGGATTTAAGTACTGAAATCTTTTTCCTACCATATTCTTATTGTAACAGTCAGTCAATATGAAACCTAGCTGGGCAATAGCCAAGCACATTGCATCACTAAGTTTACATTATGAAAACTTCCTTCTTTCCTGACAATATAGCCAGTCCTTCTTCACTTTCAAGCATTGGTTAAACTGCACTCCTCATTTCCAAAATCCTACCTATTAAAAACCCAGTATATATAACAGTATATAATTTCCAGACACTGATTCTAATCATGTCTTTAATGAAATTAACAGAGGACTAGCTTCTCATATTGCTAAAAAACAGTGATAACCGGTCCAAGTCCTCATTTCATAAGTGAGAAAATTATGGATCCGAAGGGGAAGCAGATTACCTGAGAGCACAGATATAGGCACTTGGGCATTGCTCCATCAGGGACTGTGATATGAAACTTCTTGCGCAAATATCTTCAACTCTGCCTGGTTTAATTCCCAGGGACATGTGAAAAGGAAACATGGAAAGTTATATTTTTACTAAAAATATCTGGCTATTTATTTTAATTCAACATAGTGAAAAATCCTGTGCTTGGTATGAGAATGATAATCAAGGCTATTTGTGCAATTAATGGAAAAGCATGGGCTGGAACCTCAGCTGAGTCCCTTACCTTATGAGATCTTTGAGGAGATAGGCTCTATTTTATTCATCATTTGTCTTCAGAACTTAACATGGTGCCAGACGCATGGTATGTTTAAGAAAAAATGCTTGCTGAATGAAACTGTCTAAATTTGATTTCTTGGGGTGCCTCCCAGTAGGCAGATTTAGGATTTTGTCATATGGTCTGACAGTTGTGAGATTTTCTGATCATTGTGTGGATGCTTGTCCTATTTACTGAACTTATTTCTGAAACAATGATAATTGAAATGGGCTCATAAGTATAGGGGGGAGAAAAACTCCACAAAGCTTAAATAAATTGGAATATATGACACACTAATAATTCTGTTATTGGATTCACCAAATAATTGCACATTAAAGATTCCTAACATATCAATATGAATTATAACTAGCATGATGGACCAAACACCATCAAAAGCTGTGCTAACATTTTCAGGAACTACTCTTTATAGACCTGTTGTATCTGTTTTCCCTAAAAGGAATATGTAGCATTTCCTAAAGAAGGATTCCAAACTTTTGCTAATCTCTGGAAGGACTGCAGAGCTCCCAAAGCAAATACTTCACAAAGTGCAGATTAACTTGAGTGAGTTCATTTGCCATGGTCCATGAAAAGTCAATTTTATTCAATTATAGAAACTTCAAAATTAAGAAATTTGAGATTTATTTTCATGGAAACCTTTATTTATTGAAGATCATTTTCTTTGCCAAATATGTTATAAAGCATATTTCTGCAAAAAGGTTAGTTTATGCGTAATTGATGAATAGAAGAATGATGTAAGTAAGTGTAGAAGTCTGGTTGGTTCATCTTTGATTTTCAAAGTAGCCATTCAGATGAAAGCTAAGCATCCTAACATATCTGCGTGTTTAATGGAGATATAGAATCTTGTACACAATGGCCATTCATTCCACATTCTTCTTCTTTGTAATATTTGACCATGTGTTCCATATGGAGGAACATCTTGTCCCATTCTGTTCTCCATGTCCTTTGTTATTTTATTTCTTACCTCATAACTCAATAGTTTCAAAGTCACTTTAAATTCCCCACATCAAACTAAATTTACCTTTAATTTTAAAGTCAAGTCCACTATTTAGTGTATCCTACTATGTATATTAGGAATTTGATATTACTTTAAAATGTTTTAGAAATAAAACTTAATCACGAGAATCTTACAAACCAATACAATTTTGTTTCCTTTAGTTCTTTAATTATGAACTTACATTTGTGTTAGGTAGCCTATCCAACCCTCATTTTCAATTAAGGCTGTTATTTTTAGTGCAGGATTTTCTAGAATGCCAGGTTTTGTAGAATTAATTTTATTCTGCCATTTCCCAATATTGAGCCACAATAAATGGAAACTAATATAATTAAGATAAAGCTAGGGTCTTGAACGAGTTCACAAATAGTTTCATAAAATACTTTGAGGCTACAACTATAGCTCTATAAACAAGATATTATAAGGGAAAATCCAATCCATTCTGGAGGTAGAGTTCACAAAAAAGTTTCCTGGAGATATTGCTAACTCGTTTGAGTCATTCAGGATGTGTAGTTGAGAAATGGAGTGGAGAATAGGGGAGGACAGTCCTGGCATGCTCACAGACACTGAAAAAATAAGATAGCATGGGTTAGTAGAGAGGATTTTTCTATTTTTCATCATGTCAAGGGCAGTGGTGGAAACACGATTATGGATTTATCACATTTCTATTGGTCCACATTGTTCTGTAGGATATGCAGAGATTATATTGTCAAGACCAAAAGAATGACGCCAAATGTTGGCTGCAGTGAGAGAAAGGAAATTAGTAGCTAATGGAAAAAATTTAGTACAAGAGAAAATATATCCTATTGTCAAAAAAAAAATGATTTTTTTGACTTTCACGAAAATTGTATTTTTCTAACAAAACATGCTGGTTTTCTTGTGGAAAACATCTACTTTGCAGAAAAGAAAGAAAAAATACGAGAAACCAAAACTAATCCAAGAGTTCACAGTATAATTCACAAAAGCAATATTAGTATAAAACTTGGAACCAGCAGCGTGCAGAGAGGCCTCCAGACTTAAATTTTTTCAAACATCACACAGAGAATTAACAGACTGACATTTGCATTTTTCCCAGAGAATAAAAATAGTGGATTAATCTGCAGTGAATGTATTCAGAATTTCATTAAAAACAAAGGCCAAAGCATGAAGCCAGCTTCCGAAATCAGAGGTGCAAATATACAGTGAAAAGATCTGTAACAACAAGCATGTGTTCAGTGGCAGGAGTCAGTCACAACAGCTTTGGCTGGGCTTACAGAGATGACATAGGGAAATAAAATGATGATTCCAATTGTTTTTAAAGAGGGTTGTATTTTGTCTGGGCTTTTAAATATTCTCACTATTCTATAATTATGGATTAGTTCGGAAATGTCAGGTAACCATGATCGGGTTTCTGAAAGTACAATATAAATGGAGAACAAAATATAGAAGACTTTGCTGGCGACTGCTGATTTTGATCATTTGTGGCTTATTCAGTTAAAAGTAAGTTTTATTTTCATTGCACTACTATGTGAAATTCTAGAACCAAAGTGGTATATGCAATTATTTATAAAATATGAGATTGAATAGGTGGCAAAAAGCAATGAAGGGCTTTTTAAATAACCAATGGTTTCATATAAATCATATTTAGGGAAAAAATATCAACTTTCAAAAGTGCTTCAGACTTTCCAAAGGATTAAAGTAGAGAAATGCAATACAAGAAGAAAAAATAAAATATTGTTTGGATCAGATGATTCTATTGTTTTAGTCTGATTTAAAAAATAATAATCTAGGCTATATTTTCACATGCTCCCTTGTTTTTCAATATTAAAATTGGATGATATTTCCTCAAATATGATGTACACTGTTTAAAGCATATTTATCAATTCAATCAAGCATTTATTAAGTGCCTATTGTGTATGAAGGCATGAATGAAAGCATGTTTCCTGCTTTCAAGAAGCTAAGATAAATCATTAATACAGATAAATAAATAAGAAGGCAAGGTGGGGAAAGTGATAAATATAGGGACAATGAATTATGGGAACACAGAAGAACAAGTCATGGATTATGTTCAAAGAAAGGGCATTTGAGCTGGGCCTCAAAGATTTGGGGAGGAGTTTCACAGAGTTCTAGAGGAAGATGTGGGGGATGTATATTAAGGAGAAGGATCATTTGAAAGATAATCTGTTATATAAATCAGCAATATCTCATTTGTCTGAACAATATCTATCAAATTTATTTCAGTAAAAAATAATCACCTAAAAAGTCCCCGGTGAAACTCATAATAGTAATGCTATGATACCAATCATATTTTGGTGAACTCTATGACATTTCCACCATTCAATTGTTTTTTACTTACAAAAATGACTATTTTATAGGTTCAAACAGAGAGAATCCATAATGACTTTGGAGCCATGAAATAAACTCATTGATCAAGGCATTTGATTAATCTTTCCAACAGACAACATCTATTTTAAAAGAAGAAAAAACCATGCTGCAGATAATAGAAATAGATGAGAAAAAGACCTCTACTTTTTTTTTTTAAGATTTATATATTTTTTATTTCTCTCCCTTCCACCCCCCACCCCCATTGTCTGCTCTCTGTGTCCATTCGCTGTGTGTTCTTCTGTGACCGCTACTATCCTTTTCCGCGGCACCAGGAATTTGTGTTTTCTTTTTGTTGGGTCATCTTGCTGTGTCAGCTCTCTGTGTGTGTGGTGCCATTCTTGGGCAGGCTGCACTTTCTTTTGCACTGGGCGGCTCTCCTGATGGGGTGCAGTCCTTGCACATAGGGCTCCCCTACGTGGGGGACACCCCTCCGTGGCATGGCACTCCTTGCGCGCACCAGCACTGCACATGGGCCAGCTCATCACAGTGAGTTTGAACTCTGGACTTCCCATGTGGTAGTTGGACGCCCTATCCCTTGGGCCAAGTCCGTCCGCTTCCCGACCTCTGATTTTAATAACATGGTAGACTAAGGTAACCTCTTTTTATCA
Source organism: Dasypus novemcinctus (assembly GCF_030445035.2). NCBI lineage: Eukaryota > Metazoa > Chordata > Mammalia > Cingulata > Dasypodidae > Dasypus > Dasypus novemcinctus. Next base: position 73,754,682 of record NC_080678.1, on the reverse strand, counting down.
CTACTCCGCCTTCCAATACTAAAACTAAAATGATGAATACAGTAAAATTATTCAAGAAATTTAAATTCACAGAAAAGTCCTAAAGGAAAAGAGGGAAATTATCCAGGTTGCAGAAACCAAGAGCAACTTAGAATAAGAGCAGTGTGTCCAAGAGGCTTTAGATCGGTGTGGTAATGCTAGAGACATGAGCTTGGGCCCCTGTAATGTGAAGAGCTGAAAATGGGAATGCTGCACCAAGAGTGGGAATGGGTGCTCCTTTGGTGGGCAGCACATAAAGAAACTCTACCCACCTGCTGAGGAAGCTAATATGAAGCATGTATCTGCTCTAAATTTTGGACAAATTGTTTTTTTAAAGGCTAAATTAAATTTAAGTTAGCAAAAGCAAATTTTACTTCATGTAAGTGCAGGAGTATCCTAATTTACAAACCACTAAAGTAATAAAAAACAAACTGTTTTTTCATATGCCCAGCAGAAGGAAACATGTCATAAATATTATTGGGCATGTTAATCATTCAATCCTTATAACAACTCTATGAGGCAGGTCCTTTTATTACAATACTTGTTACAGATAAAGAAATTGAGGCACAGAGAGTTAACATATATGGTTAAAGTTACACTGTTAGTAAGTAGATTCAATCCTGACAGTTTGGGTCTAGAGTCCATGCTTTTATCACTGAAATACACTTTTAATGTAAATATAAGTGTCTTAAAATAAAACTCTCTGTATCTTAAACTTGGTGAAAGTGCAAATCATAGGTGGGGGGGAAATATTTGCAATGCATATAACTGACAAAGCGAGTAGCCAGAATATTTGAGTATCTCAATTAAAAAAAAAAAAAAGAAGAAGAAGAAAGGAAAAAGGAAAAACCTTAGTAGAAAAAAATGGGCAAAGGTTAAAAGTATAAAATAACTAATTCACAGAAGATAGAAATTCAGTGGTGAAATTAATGCTAACTCTCCTAATTAATAGGGAAATGCAGATTTATATTAGAAAGTGTTGCCATTTGACACATTAGAACAGCAAAGTGTCTGAAAGTATCAAGTTTTCGAGAGGATATTGGGAAATGTCTTCTGGTGGAAGTACAGTTAGGTAAAATAACCTAAAACCCAAAAACTGCTCCTAGCTATCCCCTCAAGCTAAGTTTCCTAGCCAGCTTGCTTTGACAGATTACACTTTCCTTGAGATTATGTCCCCCTTGGCCTGTGAAGGGGCCAGGAGGGGTCTGGGGAAATAATGGAGAGAAGGAATAATTAAATCATGGTCTAATGGTACAATAGCATACAGCAGTTAATGTGACTGAACTTAACTGCATTTAACAATATGCGTTATTGTTTGCATATTGGGGAAAATCTCCCAAACCTAATTTTGAGTAGTAAAAAAAAAGTTTTGAGACAACAAAAATTTATGTTTGTTGAAAAATTCAAAAGATATTATTCCATAGTCATATTAAATTTAACATGCATCTGTGAGGAATGCACACTCACTTTAGGTTATCATGTATTACTTTTTCTTGAGGAGGGATGAAGAGGCATGGGCAGCATGAAGGAGGTTAGCTATACCTGATTTCCTTTCTAAAAAAAGTGCATGAAGCAAATGTGGCAAAATGACATCACTTCTTAAATCTGGGTTATGAGTTCATGGGTATTCATTATATGGATTATAAATTTCTGTATGACTTTGAAACATTTTATAATTCAAAAGTTTAAAAAAATAAATATATTAAGGAATTAAAGAAAACCAGCAATATTAGTAGTAGCAATAACTCTAATATCACATTCAAGGCAGATTTTTTTGCCTTCACTTTATTTTTTTAATGTTACATTAAAAAAATATGAGGTCCCCATGTACCCCCCACTCCCCCCCCAATCCTCCCCCATAACAAACTCCTCCATCATCATGAGACATTCATTACACTTGATGAATACATCTCTGAGCACCGCTGCACTTCATGGTCAATGGTCCACACCATAGCCCACACTCTCCCACAGTCCACCTAGTGGGCCATGGGAGGACATACACTGTCCGGTAACTGTCCCTGCAGCACCATCCAGGACAACTCCAAGTCTCGAAAACTCCCTCACATCACATCTCTTCCTCCCACTCCCTACCCCCAGCAGCCACCATGGCCACTTTTCTCCACACCAATGCCACATTTTCTTCAATTACTAATCACAATAGTTCATGAATAATTCAAGATCGCAGGAGAAAAGACAACAAACTCAGATAACATTTAGGAACCCTGCAAATTTTCTTTAAAAATATTGTGATCCAAGATTTCTATTTACTGTATGTTAGCATCTACTAAAGACTGTATTCAAATACATGAATTTCATAAGCTATACAGGGAAAAAATTCAGTTAAAACTGCTTCAGTTAGCACTGTCATACATCATTGCCCTTCTACTATTTGATGCTAACTCATGCAAATTTCATCACGTTTTATCTCAAATTTAACAGATATAAATTGGCAGTTATAAATCAGAGATGTGCCATTATAACCTAATTTTTCTAATGGAATTTAATTTTCTTTATTAGTCCCTGTTTCCATGTGGTATAGGAAATATAATATTGCTTCAAGGAATTTTAATCTTTTAGTCTATTGCAGACTCCAATAATCATTAAAATTCAAGTCAGAGTAATTAAATCAATGTTTAATGCTCTCTTTGAAGTTTTTTTTCTCCTGGTTTCTTTACTCCTGGATCTTTACTCCTGGTTTCACCTGGGTCCCTTCCCTGACAATATATATGAGCACTGGTGTTTGGTTATATTATTTCTCAAAGATCAGTCCTCCTTTGGAGAGAGCTCTAGGATCATAGTCTCTGACTGCCTTTAATCATGGCTGCTAGATGAGTTGAACACACCCTAACTGGCCCCCTAGCAGGCTCCTGGCTTAGGAGTTCCAACAAAAACACCATCCATCTGACTGCCATTAAACTCACTCCATTAGTGGCCTCCTATGGGGCTGGTAAGGCACACCAAACTCCCACAAACTTCTGCAGCCTATCCCTTGTCCAAAGGAACTTTAGATATCCTCATTACAAACTCTTCTCTTCTTATCTTCTCCCAATCTAGGAATTTTCCAGCACAATTGCTGTGGGTTTCTTCACTCACGTCACCCAAAAGCTGGTCTTTTCTGAGTTTTCCTGCTTAGAAAAATTCAAAAAGATAAACCAGGTGTGGTTTAAGATCCACTTTCTCCCCCAAATCATGGGGAGATTATCTGGTCTATCTCCTCTTCCTTCTTGGAGGTAAAGGAACTGCCCATAAAGTTTTCTTTGACATTGTCTCCAACTTTTGCCTAACTTTCTCCAACCTAAAGACTCATATTTATATCCAGTTAGTTTCAAAGTTGCAAATGGTTCTTCTTCCCTTGGTATGGGTCAGGAAAACCTACATGAGGATGAAGGTCATTTTCAATTTAGTCTTTTGTAATAAATGCCTTTGTTCTCATCAGACATTGTTTTAAAGGAGTAGAGAGATAGTTGGGATTGAATTACGTCCTCCACAAAAGGTATATTCAGGTCCCAATTCCTGGTTCTATAGTGTGAACACATTTATTAATAGGACCTTTGAACATGTTATTAAGGTGTGCCCAAACTTAGTGAGAGTGAGTTTTAATCCAAATGGCTGAAGTCCTTCTAAACAAAGGAAATTGGACATGGCGGAAAAACTGAAGCTGGAAGTCAACTGAACCAGAAAGAGAAAGGAGAAAATGCCACCATGTGCATTCCCATGTGATGGTAAAGTCAAGGAACCCCGAAGATTGCCAGCCATCCAGAAAATACCCACAAAGATGACCAGTCAAGCAGGAGATACTGACCTAGGAGGAAGAAAGCTTTCTAATTCAGAAACTGTAAGTTAATAAATTCCTTTTGTTAAGCCAGCCCAGTGTACAGTATTTGTTTTAGCAGCTTGGAAACTAAAACACCAGAGGAGATGGAGAAGGCACATAATTATTGTACTGTCCTATTTCACTTTTAAAAACTAACAGAATAAGTACACTCTAGTAACCTGAAAAATAAAATAACTCTTAACTGGGAAGATCATGTTGAAATAGGTAGGCAGAGCTCAATTTTCTTACAAAAACAATGGAGGAAAAGTAAAACTTATCCAAGGGACATGCTTTGGGGATCTGGAGACAAAGAGAGTGCTGTACACCCCCAGGGAAGGTGAGAGACAGAGAGAAGAAGCTGAAACTACAACCATGATTTACTAAATCCTGTAGCCAGGAACAGCCTCCTTCCCTGACCTGCAAGGAGAACAACATGGATAAAACCTATGGTTCACTGTAGCCAACTAAAATGGGAACAGATGTCTTCCTCCCTGGGAGAAGGGTGGGTGAAGTAGAGAGGAAAGAGTGGTTTCCCTTTAGTGAATTCAGCCAGCAGAGTCTACTCTGAGTCTTGACTCTGGCCAGAGCAGAATCACAGGCAAGTGGAGGTTGAAAAAGACACTTCTGCGGAAAGATTTGCCAGTAAGTGCTATCTTTTGGCTGACCAGGAAACTGCCAGGAGAAAAGCCAAAGTGTCTCTTGTCCTAACTTCTGGGAGTGGATCTGTGCCCCATTAGTGAGTCTTTGGCTCTATTTTGACAACTTAGGCTGGGTAATTTTAAAGAATTAGAATAAGTTGAACTAAAAATCAAAGAAGAGCCATGAAATAAAACCACTAGGCAAGTGAAAGAAATAGGCCACTGAAGTATATTCCAAGATATAAACAGATGCATAGGCATTAGCAAAAAATTACAAGCCATTGTAAGAAACAAGAAGATATGGCCCAGCCAAGGAAACAAACCAAAAATAATGATGACACAAGATTTAAGACAATCAGTGATAATCACATGCAGGAAAAAAATGATTAAAATGATAAAGGATATTAAGAAAATACTGAGTGAACATAAAGAACAATTTGAAAGCCCACAAAGAAAAGTAAAAGAATTTATGGGAGTAAAAGACACAATGGATGAGATAAAAAATACACTAGAGGGAAGCAGATGTGGGCTCCCGCCTATCACATGAGAGGTCCCGGTTTGAGTTTCTGGTACCTCTGGAGAAGACAAGGAAAAGAGCAAACTGGCATGATGGGAAGGGGTGGTGAGTTGATGCAACAAGATGAGACAGCAAGAAGACACAAAGTGGAAATACAATGAGAGACACAATAAACCAGGTGACTGAGGTGGCTCAAATGACTGAGTGCATCTCTTCCACAAGGACAGTCCTGGGCTATGTTCCCAGTGCTTCCTAAAGAGCAGATGAGCACACAGCAAATGGACACAGGAGCAGACAGCAAGCACAAAACAATGAGGGGGGGATAAATAAATAAAAAATAAATCTGAAAAAAATACATTAGAGGCATATAACAGCAGAATAGCAGGTTTGAATTGACTGAGGACAGATTTAGTGAAATCAAGGACAGAAAATATGAACTTGAAAGGAGAATGGAAATAGAAAAGAATGGAAAAACTGGAAGAGGATCTAGGGAATTGAATCACAACATGAAATGCACAAACATATGTGTTATTCGTGTCCCTGAAGGGGAAAAGAACATAAAAGGGTTAAAAATAATATTTAAAGAAATGATGACTGAAAACTTCCCAACAAATGTGAAGACAAAAATATCAATAAAAAGAAAGACAATGTATTCCAAAGAATTAAACTAAATAGGCCTATTCTGACACACCTGCTATTCAGGATAACAAACATGAGAGATAAAGGAAGGATTTTGAAAGCAGCAGGAAAAGGAATGCATCACATAAAAGGGAATCTCAATAAAAATAAGTGCCAATTTCTTATCAGAAATCCTGGAGGCATGAAGAAAATGGTATCTGAAGAAAGTGGATACAAGAATTCTGTATCCAGCAAAACTACCCTTCAGAAATGAGGATGAATTTAAAGTCTTCACAGATGAACAAAAAATGAGAGAGTATGTTATCAATGGACCAGATTTACAAGAGATACTAAAGGGAGTTTTAAAGCCTGAAAGGCAAAACAAGAGAGAGAGACTTGGAGAAGAGTGTAGAACTGAAGTAAAGGTAAATTAAGGGTTTTAAAAAGATAATATTAAGATATGACCACAAAGCCAAAGGATAAAATTGATAAAGTAATGCCTTTACAGTAGTGACATTGAATGTTAATGGATTGAACTTCCCAATCAAAGAAATACACTGCCAGAATGAATAAAAGCATATGAGCCATCAATATGCTGTCTACAAGAGATTCCTCAAAGATCTAAGAACACAACCAGTTTGAAAGTGAAAGGGTGGAAAAAGATATTCCATGCAAATAGAAATAAAAAATGATCTGGTGTAGTGATAATAATATTGGACAAAATGGATTTTAAACTTTAAAATATTACAGACAAAAGAATGCCATTATATACTAATAAAAGGGGCAATTCACCAAGAAGAAATAACATATTTATGTACCTAATCTGGGTGCCCCAAAATACATGGCTAAACTGAAGGGAGAAATAGACGTCTCTACAATATTAGTTGGAAACTTCAGTACACCACTATCAGTTCTTGATAGATCTGGAGAGAGGATAAATAAGGAAACAGGAAACTTGAATAATATAATAAATGAACCAGACCTAACAGATATTTTTAATGCATTGCACCCCAAAACAACATTCTTCTCAAGTACTCACGAATCCTTCTCCAGGATAGACCATATGTTGGTCACAAGACTAGTCTTACAAATTTAAAAAGATTGAAATTATACAAAACACTTTCTTTGATAATAATGAAATGAAGCTGGATATCAATAACAGACAGAAAAAGGGAAAAATCACAAATATATGAGAGATTAAACAACACACTCTTAAGTAATCAGTGGGTCAAAGAAGAAATTGCAAGAGAATGCAGTAAATACCTTGAGATGAATGAAAATGAGAACGCAATATATAAAAACCTATGGGATAGGAAAGCGACTGTGGCTCAACCAACTGGGCTCCCACCTACCATATGGGAGGCCCTGGGTTCACGTCCCAGGGAGAGCTGACAGCCAGCTCCCATGGAGAGCTGACAGCCCATACCCATGGAGAACTGGCACAGAAAAATGACACAACAAAGGGAGACAGGCAGACACAGAAGAACACGCAGCAAATGGACACAGAAAGCAGAAAGCAGACAGCAAGCAAGCCGCAAGGGGGGGGGGGTTAGGATAAACAAACAAATAGATAGACAGATAGATAGATAGATAGATAGATAGATAGATAGATAGATAGATAGATAAAATAAATCTTTAAAAAAAACAAAAACCTATGGAATACAGCAAAGGCAGTGCTGAGAGGGAAACTTATAACCCTCAATACTTACATTAAAAAAGAAGAAAGAGCTAAAATCAAAGACCTAACTGTACACCTGGAGGAACTAGAAAAAGAACAGCTATCTAATAATCCCAGACTGAATGAAAGAGGAAATAGTAAAGATCAAAGCAGAAATAAATAAAATTGAGAAGAAAAAAACAGGAGTGAGTTAACAAAACCAAAGTCCGTTCTTCAAGAAGATCAACAGAATCAACAAACCATTAGCTAGCCTGTTAAAGAAAAACAGAGATGCAAATAAATAAATAAAATCAGAATTTAGAGGGTGACATTACCACTAAACATACAGAAATAAGAGATCATAAGAGAAACACTCTAAAAAAAATGTATGCTAACAAACCAGACAGCATAGAAGAAATGGACAAATTCTTAGAAACACATGAGCAACCTACATTGACTCTAGAAGAAATAGAAGATATCAAAAACCTCCCAGGTGAATTTTACCAATCATTCAAAGATGATCTAATACCAATCTTGCTCAAACTCTTCCAAAAACCTGAACAGGAAGGAACACTATCAAACTCATTCTATGAAACCAACATCACCCTAATATCAAAAGCAGATAAGGATACTATGAAAAAAGACAATTACAGAACAATAACTCTACATGCAAAAATCCTCAACAAAATACATGCAAACTCAATCCAAAGGCTCATTATATATCACGATTAAGTGGGTTTTATCCAAGTTATGCAAGGATGGTTCAACACAAGAATATCAATTAGTGTAATAAACCACATTAATAAATTTAAGAAGAAATATCACATGATCCTTTTAATTGATGCAGAAAAAGCATTTGACAAAACACAGCATCCTTTCTTGATAAAAAACACTCCAAAATATAGAAATAGAAGGTAAATTTCTCAACCTGGTAGAGTGTATGTATGAAAACCCCTCAGCTAGCATTGTAGGCAATGGTGAAATATTGAACGCTTTCCCCCTGAAACTGGAAAAAAAATAAGAATTCCCACCATGACCACTGTTGTTCAATATTGTACTAGACATTCTAGCATGAGCAATTAGACAAAAAAGAAATAAAAGCACCCAAATATGTATGGAAGAAGTAAAACTTTCACTATTCATTGATGATATGAACCTATAGCTAGAAAATCCAGAAAAATCCACAACAAAGCTATTAAAACAAAGAGATGATTTCAGCAATGTGGCAGGATCAAGATTAATATGAAGAATTCAGTAGTTTTTTATATACACTACTGATAAGCAATCTGAGGATAAAGTCAGAAAAAAAATTTCCATCCATAATAGTGACCAAAAGAATCAAATAATTATGAATAAACTTAACCAAGGACGTAAAGGACCTATATTCATAAAATACAAAACATTGCTAAAAGAAACCAAAGAACTAAATAAATGGAAGGATATTCCATGTTTATGGATTGGAAAACTAAATATCATTAGGACGACAATTCCATCCAAACTGATTTACAGATTCAATGTAATCTCAATCAAAATCCCAGCAGCCTTTTATGAAAATGTAAAAGCCAATTATCAAGTTTATTTGGAAGGGTAAAAGGCCCCAAATAGCCAAAAATGTCTTTTAAAAAGAATATTGAAGTTGAAAGACTCTCACTTTGAGTTTAAAGCATATTACTTAGCAACAGTGGTCAAACCAAAACAAAACAAAACATCCTGGTAATGCCATAAAGATTGACAGTTTGACCATTAGAACTGAATCAAGAATTCAGACATAGACCCTCACATATAAGGGCAAGTGACTTTTGACAGTACTCTTAAGCCCTCGCAGCTGGGCCAGAACAGTCTATTCAACAAATGGTTATGGAGGATTAGATAGCCATATCCAAAAGAAAGAGAGAGAACCCTTATTTCTCACCTTATACAAATATTAACTTAAAATAGATCAAGGACTTAAATATAAAAGCTACAGCCATAAAAGTTCCAGGAGAAATTGTGGGGAAACATTTCCAAGCTCTTGTGGTAGTTGGTAATTTCTTAAACTTCTCATCCAAAGAATGAACAGTGAAAGAAGAAGAGTTGATAAATGGGACCTTCTCAAAATTAAACACTTTTGTTCTTCAAAAGACTTTGTCAAAAAAGTTAAAAGGCAGCTTCAATGGGAGAAAATATTTGGAAACCACATATCCAATAGGGGTTTGATCTCCATGTTATATAAAGAGATCATACAACTCAGTGATAAAAAGACAAGTAACACAAATAAAAATGGGCACAAGTCTTGAATAGATATTTCTCCAAAGAAGAGATACAAATGGCTAAAAAACAGATGAAATTTGTTCAACATCACTAGCTATTAGGGAAATGCAGATCAAAACTATAATGAGATACCATTTCACACCTTACAGAATGGCAATTATAAACACACACAAACACACACAAACAGAAAACTACAAGTGCTAGAGAGGATGTGGAGAAACAGGAATATTTCTTCACTGTTGGTGGCAATGTAAAATGGTGTAGTCTAAAGAGAAGACAGTTTGGTAGTATCTCAAGAAGCTGAATATAGACCTGCCATAAGACCCAGCAATCCTGTAACCAGAAATATATTCAGAAGAACTGAAAGTGAGTACACAAACTAACATTTGCACCCTGATGTTCATAGCAGCCTTATTCACAATTGCTAAAATATGGAAACAGTCAAAGTGTCCATTAACTGATGAATGGCTTAACAAAATGTATTATATACATATAACAGAATACTATTCAGCTGCAAGAAGAAATGAAATAAGGATGTGCATTATAATGTGGATGAACCTAGAGGATATTACATTGAGTGAAATAAGCTTGACACAAAAGCACAAATATTGTATGGTCTCACTAGTATGAACTAAATACAATGAATAATCTCACTGAGGTAAACTCTTGAATATACGTTAAAGGACGTAGAATGTAGGTTGAGAATGGAAGCTAATGTTCAATGTATTTAGAATTTTTAATAAGGTTTTATGTAAAAGTGTGGAAATGAATAGAGTTGATGGTAACACATTTAAGTAAGTATAACTAACACGTCTGATTTATAAATGTGATTGTGGCTGAAAGGGGTAGACTGTAGATTTAAATGTCATTTGAAAGGAAGCTAGAGAATAATCTAGGTTACATATAATACAGTGATTTTGGTGGTGGATAATAGTATATATATAATAAAAGAATGTTCTTTTTAAAAGTGATATAAATATGGAGATACAGGGGGAAATTATGACTAATATGACTTTTGGATGATATTTAACAATAATATTGTAATATTTTTCCAGGAATGGCAAGGATGATATTGTATTACTTCTAAGAGACAATTATAGTGGGATATAAAGGATTTTCCTTTTGGAGTAATGAAAACATTCTAAAAATGACTGAGTCTATGATAGAACAACTCTGTGATGAAAATGAGAGCCACTGAATGTACATTTTAAATGACTTGTACAAAACATGGGACTGCATAACACAGTGAATCTGTGTTGCGTGACAGACTGTGATTAACAGGACGAATATGAGAACATTCTTTCGTGAACTATAACAAATGTATAATACTAATACAGGGTGTTAGTAATTGAGTGGGTTGGGGGAAATTACACCAAATCTAAGATATGGGTTATAGTTAGTAGTGATATTTTGACAATGCTCTTTCATAGTTTGTAACAAATGTTTTGTCACTCTGCAGGATGTTGGTAGTGTTGTGATATATTGGAGCCCTGTATGATGATATGCTTGCTTGTTTTGTAAGTTCACAACTTTTACTACACATTTATTGTTTACGAATGTTCATATATAAATGATATACTTCAATAAAATTTTACAAAAAATTAAATAACCCTCATTTTGGTACATTTTAAAGTTACATAAGTGTTGAATTGGTGAAAGGATTTTTTTCCTAAGTATTATTCACATTTCTTAAAAAAAACAAAATGAGGATTGGAAGACAGAACTCACATTGTAAAGGTAAAATACAAAATGTTTTGCTTATGTGTTTCTTTTCTTTTAGCATACATGGGATTGCACCTGATTAATGCATTAACAGTATAGACATCATTGAGGTAAAATTCATATGACATGATTCTTTGTGTCAAGTGCAATTTAAGACATTAGTGTTACTTTGGTTTAGCTACTCCTGGGATCACATATGGGTAACTATATCCATGAGTTACATTTTAATTAGTTTCCTATTTTAAAAGTCTTTTTTAAAAATTTCACTATGTAAGATAAAATACTTGGATTCTATTCAGAAATATAATTAGATGAAGATGGTTGCTTAGTTGATATAAATATGAGAAAGAATAATATTGAATTCCTCTTCTTCCCATATTACTAACTTAAATTCTTAATAATCTATATAAAATTATAATGTATTAGGTAGATATTATTTATTTGTCACAATCATAGTAATCTCTGTGTGTGTGTGAGAGGTGGCTATAGTTTTAAGAATAAAGCAACTAATGTGAATAGGTTAGCTAACAAAGCAAAGTTTTTGCCAGTTATTAAAACAAAGTTAGTTAACAAAACCAATAATAAAAATAGTCAAAATTTCTGATTAAACTATGAAAATCAATTATCATCAAATATTTCACCAAATATTCTAAAAATAAAAATATTTTTACTCATGATTTGCTATTCCTTTCACTATTTTTGAATGCTTAATTTATCTATCCTCCTTTAATAATCTAAATAACCCATTTAATCCTGTAGTTATCAGTATTACAATCATGGTGAGTGTGTCTAAATTAAAAATTAAAAATGTCTAATATTAGACAATACAAACTTTCTAACTAGATTCCCTTCCCTGAAACACATGTAAATTCCCTTATTATTAAGTTGACAAAATATACCAATATATCAAAATATGCCTCAAATTTTGATTGCCTCAATTTAGTATCAAATCCTCCTGTTTTAAAACTTCCATATATTTATATAATAAAGTCTATTTCACTGTTCATATCCCTTCTAAGGAGGGATTTGGGATCTCCAAATTTAATCTTCTTTTTTCTAAAGTCAATATACTATACTATATATACAATATACTATACAATATATTAGAGCCAGCTAAATTAATATATGTATTTGCATATACAGATATGCAAACATAACATGTATTTATTTATACTTCACAACACCTTGTGTAGGAGTCAAGTTAACACTTCAAAATTTTAGTAGTTTAAACATCTACACAATATATGCAAAAAATTGTAAGCCAGAATTCAAACTGATATTTGTACACTGATGTTCATAGTGGAATTATTCACTATTGCTAAAAGTTTGAAGCAGCCCATTTGTCCATCAACAGGTGAACGGATAAGCAAAATGGCTACTATGAAAAGGAACAAGGTTCTGATGTATGTAACATTGGTGAACCTTGAAGACCTCATGTTAAGTGAAATAAGCCAAACAGGAAAGGACAAATATTTTATGATATTACTGATATGAAACAATTAGAATAAGCAAATTCATAAAGTCAGAAAATAAAAAGAGGTTGCCGGGGTGGGGGAGGGTCAGGGAAGGGGAAGTTAAAGGTTAATTGTTACAGCATTTCTGTTGGGAGTGATGGAAATGTGGTAAATTGATGATAGTGATAGGTTCACAATATTGTGAATGTAATAAACAGCACTGAATTATATATCAGTGTATTTAAATTGTATATATGTTACTAAATAACAATTTTTTAAAAATCTACCCAAACATGTTATTATTTTTCTTCCAAAGAATATTTTAAACTTCTGAGGCACAAATAAAATAGTTGGGGGAAACATGAAAAATATATCAGCACTTTGTATCCAAATACTGCTGTGAATCCTGTAGTCATTTCAGATTGCCATACACTTATTTAATGACTCATAGTTCAAAACTCCCTTTGGCAGGAATGAATAGGGGATCTCACAGATGTGTTTGCTACTGGTAAGATTCCAGCTCTGCCCTTTCATCCAACACACTGAGTCTCACTACCACAATGCACCACAGGAGCCATCAGAAGCATCTCTGAAAACCTTCATTCTTATTTGTGGCAACACAATGGCTCTGCCAACTTGCTAACTTACTCTCATCTCAAGCCTCTTCTAAATGACTAGAACTCTTCCAAATGCACCCTCTGGAACTCAAGTTCTAATATCAGAAAAGTCCCCTATATTTTCAAACTCTTCTTTAAATATCACCTTAACCTTTAACCCCAACTGAAATTTACTGCTCCCCATACAAGCTTTTTTATCAAGGGGTGACTGCATTCTCTTCTATACTAACTAATGGCATTTGACCTGGAAGTTGGTTTGGATTTACTTACCCTTTATTAAAGCCCCACACCATTTTTCTTTATCATCCATTTAAAAAATAAAAAATAGAAAATATGGTTTATAAACTCATTCCATCAGATTAATCCAATCACTATATTCATGCAGTTAGCTAGAGTTCACAGACCTGCTCCCTCAATTTCTAGAGAATTTAGCTCCTGGCTCACTCATTCTTTACAAATCTATACCTGCCTTGTCTTTTATTCATTTCAGTACTCTGAAAGATGATCATTCCTATCACTTCTTTGACTCATTCAGTGGTCCTGAGCCCCACTCCATCTCACTGAGACACTCTCAGGAAAATACACTAATACTTGTCAGTGCTAATAATTATGCGTCCAGCATAATCTCATTTTTAAGTATACAAGTCACTGATTAGAAGTTATATTTTTCCAATTTACTCCTTGGGAGTATCCAGATAACAATGCTTCTATCTCATTAATGCCTGAGAAACTTTTTCTGCCACCTTTCTGTCTTTATCCAGTCAGATCCACGGTCCATTGTGATTATCATAATAATCACTTCCTCTCATGCAACGCATCTCTTGTTCTTCTCTCCCTTCTTATTCAACAGAGAAAATGCCTAGCCAATATTCTCTACATTCATCCTCCTCAGTTGAATAAAATTGAAGAACCCTGAATTCATTCAACTGGCCTCAATTAAATTAATCAGCCTTAATTTCCAGTGGGTCCTTGGTGTTTGCAAGCAATTTCATTATTGTTCATACTGAAATATTGGATAATCTACTATGTCAAACTTCTATTTTCCTCTCAAACCTCCATGTTAACTTCTCCTTTCTACATTTTTAATTGATGACTTTACTTGCTACATCTCAGAGAAAACAGAAGCAATCAAGAGAATGTCCACATGGTTCTGACCAACACAATTACCAAACTAACTGTAGCTCTTCATTTCTACTTCCCTTCCTTTCTATTGCCAAAGATGAACGGTCCTGGCTTTTGTCTAAAGACAAAACCTCAATTTATGGAGAAGAACTTTTATCTTCCTATCTATTGACATTAGTTGATTTTTCTAGTGATTGTCTCTACTTTGTTTTTTTCCCTCTTCCTTACTCCTTCCCATGTGAAGACAAATATAGGGACAGGGAGTGGATGTCAAGTCACAGAAGCAAGAGAACACATGATATGTTTTGGAAACTTTATATAAATCCAGCAACTGGAATATAATTTGCATGAGAAAAACTATCAAGAAAACAGAAGTCATATCACGAAGAAGTTGGATGACATTACTGTCTTTCCTTATCTCTTCACTCCCAAACATCATGCACGGCACTTAAATTATTAGACTGCTATTTAGAGCTATATTTGTAGTTTAGCTCTTGATTTAATACAACATGGATAATGGATAGTTACAAAGACCTTTTATTCTGTGAGAAAGGCCAGTTATTTCACCAATAATTTCTATCTATTTAGATCACAAAATAAAAGATTTCTCCAAAGTTTAATCAATATACTTCAGGTATGATTTATATCACATTCTGCCGATGTCACATAATACATGGCTGACTACTGCAACAAAAAAATTGTTAGAAAATTAATTTTGACCTAGATATAAATTTAAGGCTTAAACTAATGGTCTTGCAATAAAACACACTCTTTTTTACACTTGCTTAAGTATTGCATTGGTAGCCAATTGTGGAAACTCAGTTAGAGACTGCTAATTTGATCATAGTATTTTGTGAATGTTAAATTTCCTGGAATGTCATGTTTTATTATAGTTATGTGGAAGAATGCCTTTTTCTTAGGAAAACTATCCATCAAATTGTTCAGAAGAAAGGAAGAGATTGAAAACCAGTATGGCAAAATGTTAGCAAAATATGGGAGTTCATTGTATGTTTTTAACAGATTTCCTATATGTTTGGAACTTTTAGAAATGAAAATTTGGGAGATTTACAGGTGGAGTGGACATTGCATCCAGGATCCTTAGGATAGAGGAATAAAATATAGACTAGAGTGGACTTACTGGTATTCTACTATAGAATTATTGTGACTCTAGCTATGGAAGAAATTATATCATTGATGTGGGGACAGTGGCCACTGGAGGTGCTGAAGTCAGGCAGAGGGAAAAGCAGGTGTGATAATGGGGGCATTTTTGGGATTGGACTTGTCCTGAATGATATTGCAGGAACAGATGCAGGACTTTATATATCCTGCCATAGCCTACTGAGTGGACTGGGAGAGTATGTAACTACAATGTAAACTCTAACCCATGCTATGTAGCTATGCTTTAAAGTGTATTCATCAAATGCAATGAATGTACCACACTAATAAAAGAAGTTGTTGATGTGGGAAAAGTGGGAGGTGTGGGAAATGGGGCAGATGGGAACCCCCTGTATTTTTTAAAGTAACATTTTGTGTCATCTATGTATCTTTTAAAAATAAATAAAAATATATTTTAAAAAATTGGTGAGAAAAACAATCAGTAAAGAACTAAAAATATTTGAGGTTTAATTTTAGTTCATTAATATATTTTATGTATTTCAAAATCATGTAATGTGAACTATTAATATATTCAAATGGATTTTCTAAGTCTTTATTAGTAATTTCCTGTCTTTTATACAATAAGAGTCTACTTATCCTTATGCCATTTCACATTTTCCCTATATTTATTTATTTAACAACCGTGGTCATATATTTGGAAAGTTTAGACCACAATCATTCCCTTCCTTATTTAAGAATATAGAGATATATCATTACTGAGCCACCTCTCCAGAGATATTTGACTGATCTTCCCAGAATATACTTTCTGAATCTTTGTTGAGGTCTATTTCTTATAACTGTGTGTGTGTGTGTGAAGTTTCATTTCTGGCTGGGTTTGTATATCATGATTCATTTTATTTTATTCTTGAAATTATTATTTTTTAAACTATGAAACACTGGGGAAATAAATTTCAACTGTTTATAAAAATACAATGTGTGAAAAATCCATTCTTAAATATACTTGTAGATGATTTTGATTTTTGAACTTAAATATTATTCTAGGAAGTTATTACTGTCAAAATAATAATACTACCTTAGAATGCATATTTACTTTTGAAGTCAAATAAGTTTTGTTATATATGTGTGTGTGTGAATTCATGAATATATATTCATTCAATGTAATTATTCAGATTAGCACAATGTCCACTTTACCAGTTTTATTGAGCTATAATTCACATACCAAACAATTCATCCATTTAAAGTGTACAACTTTAATATACTCTACAGTTGCACAACCATCAACACAATTCAATTTTAGAACATTTCCATCATCCCCAAAAGAAGCCCCACACCCATTAGCAGTGACTCTCCATTCTACCCACTCCCCACAGGCCCAGGCAACTACTAATCTATTTTTCCTGGCATAGTGTTTTCATGGTTCATCATGTTCAACCATGTAGTAATACTTCATTTTATTGCCCAATAATATTATATATTTTTAATCCATTCATAGGTAGATGAGCATTTAGTTTTTTTCCACTAAATAATTCTGCAATGAAGATTTGCATGCAAATTTTTTTGTGGACCTGTGTTTTCATTTCTCTTGGGAGTGGAATTGCTAGACCATATGGTTCCTCTTCAGTTGACATTTTGAGGATGTGCCAAACTGTTTTCCATAAACTATATTTTCACAAAAGTGACAGTGTAAAATTATAATGCTGTATATCTTTTTCTTGTTGATTGATCCCAGATTGCCAGAGGCCCTAAATGAATCATGTCCTATCCACCTGCACGTTGATGGATAAGAGCAAAGGTAAGAATTTGGGTCTTTCTGAATGAGCTCTTCAGGATGGCAGGTAGTCCTGTTTTAGAGGTCCTCGGTTAACTTTGGTGTCCTTCAGGGTAGGCACTCAGACTTATCCAGGTTTGCATACAAGCATAATTGCAATTTATCACAATTGCAGCTATAGCCACAGAATATTTACTGGCTCAGCACAACTTATCCTTCACAATTTATATTATTTTATGATTTGGGTTTTTTGTGTGTGTGCCAATATTTATTTCTAATTATTTACTTCCAGAGAGCATCTTAGAATATCCTACTGTTTGTGCCCAAGAAACTAATAGGTTTGGGGGGAAAATCTTCAAGGTGAATTTTGTAAATTGTGAAGCAATTAATTTGACAGATTTTAGTCTAGATGACTTTTGACTAGAATATGAACACAGGTAAATTAAGAGAGTATATATTGTTAAGGGCTTTAGAAATAACTTTGATCTCTTTCTCTCTCTCTTTTTTGCAGATGGAAAATACACTGGTCTCCCTTTAGCCTTGAGGGTAATATATGTATCTTAATAACTACAAGATGACTAATTTTCTATATTATGCTCTCAAGCATTATTCTTTTAAAATATTTTATATGATGTATTAAAATGAAATGTGATCAAACAGAAGCCTTGAATTAAGAATTTAAATATCTCAGTCTCCTTTCTAAGTAAGAAACTGGCTATAAAAGTAAGCCTCTGTTTTAATTTGCAAAGGAACAAGGACTTTGGAGTTAAATCTGCATTGGTCCCAGGCTGCTGTTGTATTAATTATTAGATAGATTAACTACACACTGAGCTGGCACTTTTCATTAAACAGCTGCTAAAACATGAGAGATGAACAATGCTTTGTGCTTTAGCTTCAAATGTTTGTACCCCGAGGCTATTTAATAGGCCTTAATAAGCTACTGTTTTCAATGCAGACAAATTTCACTTAGTTGGAGAGTGTTCTGAGATACCACAGGCTGGGGCAACTCAATCTCTGCCCCAAAAGTCATATAAAGAAAATTTCAAATATTCATACTTGCTTAACTTTCTAAATTCATAAGATGCTTTTAGTTAAAAGGCTGAACAAAATATAAAATAAACATATCATGATATCAGAACCAATGAAGGCAACTGGAAGTTATGTGGTAAGATGAAAATATATTTCAGTATGATATCCAACGATGAACACCGTAATTAATTTTAATCTAAATGTTTGTTTACATTTTCCCACAAATAATTTATATTTGTATTGTATACCACCCTCTTGAATATTAATAATTTGTTTCTAATAACATCTTCAAAGTAAAAGAAATCCCCCATCATTATTCTATTTAAAATAGCTATAATATATAGCTATTGGAGATTAGAATCATGGCAATTAGGTTAAAGAAAATAGTTTATTCCAATACTCACAAAGCTACCCGAACTTCTGAATTTGGGATCATTTCCTAGCACTACTCCTTTAACATCTACACTATCATTAAAAACTCTTTTCTCTAACTTTAACTACCGCTGATAAACTCAGAAATTCTAATTCTGTATATTTAGCATTAAGATTTTTAAAAATGAATCATGAGACTATTTACACAGATAAAATGAATGTGTTAAAAGTGTTGTTTAACGCATTAGTAATGAGATAACTAACCAGTAACATGTTAGAACAAGTTCAAAGGACATTGCAAAGGACAGACATATTCATAGATCAGAAAGGAGTGTACAATTGGAGACAAAACTAGCTTCTTGCACAGTGGGAGAAGAAAGTTAATTGAACTTCCCCTGAACAGAATTTCTTTATATGTGAAAGACAGAATAATGGCTCTGCCAAGGTGTCTGTGTCTCAAACCTCAGAACCTGTGAACAGGTTACCTCACATGGAAAAAATGACTCTACACATGTGATTATTTTAAATGACCTTGACCTGGAAGATTATCTTGGATTATCAGGATGTACCTAATGTCATATCAAGGGTCTTTATAAGAGGGAAGCAGGTGTATAATTTAAAATTGAGCTCAATCTTCAATTAAAATCTGCACAGGAGCCTAGATCTTGTCATAACCAATCCTGAATGTACTTTCTTCTCTCCAAAGTCAGCCCCCTTCTTAATTTTTCTGCTCAAAAATTATGGTACCATTATTGTCACACCCATCTTGACTCTTCCTTTTTCCTTACTTCCTCATTCAACTAGCCAATATTATTCATGAGTTATTTCTTAAATCTGCCCCAACTTCCATATTAAGCATTTTAAAAAATTTATTGAAATATATTACTCACACATAACCATACACAAACAATAGTGTATAATAGTTGTGAACTTACAAATCAAGCATATATAACATCAAACATATATAACATCTCACCTTACCACCAATAAATTGCATTGTCTTTAAATCTTTTTAACTAATGATTAAAGAGCACTGTCAAAATATTACTACTACACAAAGTATTTTCCCCTAACCAATCCAATTATTATTATCTTTATATCATTTATATACAAACAAACATAAACAATTAAGTGTATAGTAAAAATTGTGAACTTACAAAGCAAACATGCATAACATCATACAGGGGTCCCATACATCAACCCTCCACCAACACCTTGTATTGTCATGAGACATTTGTTACAGACTATGAAAGAACACTGTCAAAATCTTACTACTAATCATAGTTCTTATCTTACATTTTGTGTGTTTTTCCCCAACCCACCCTAAAATTGTTTTAAAATTTATTTTTTTATGATAGAAGTTGTAAACTTATAAAACAGTCATGCACATGTACAGAATTCCCAGACAACACCCCTCCATCAACATTGTGGTGTGTCATTTGCTACAGAGAAAATAATATCATCTGATTGTTACAGTGTCCATAGCGTACATTTGGCTCACATTTTCCGTACTGCGTCAGTATCAATGCAGTATCAAATCTTCTGCATAGATGCAAGAATATTATATTATTACTACTAACCACATTCCATAGGTTGCTCCAGCTGTATTTTTCCCATTCTTCTCCACATTCCTAACACCCTGCTGTAGTGATATATATTTGTTCTAGCTAACAGGGGACACTCTTGCATCTGTACCATTAACCACAATTCTCACCCACCTCTTGGTTTACTGTGCTATCCAGTTCCTAGATTATTCTCAAGCATTCTGTCAATTGGCATTTACATAACTAGACAACCATTTTCAGTCACATCCCCATTTATAAACTAGCTATTATTCACTGTGTGTTACCATCTACTCTACACATTTCCACAATTTTACAGTAAAGCTAATTAAAACTTCTACATACATTAAACCTCAGTAGTCCACTCAGTCCTTCTCTTATCTCTAAAGGAGATAAGAATCCACCACCTACCCCCAGTTCTTAAAGATATTTTCTGAAAATTTCTTCTAGAAGTTTGATAGTTCTTGCTTTTATTTTTAGTTTTTTTAATCCATTTTGAGTTAATTTTTGGATAAGGTGTGAGATAGGGGTCCTCTTTCCTTCTTTCAGCTATGGATGTCCAATTCTTTCAGCATCATTTGTTGAATGGACTGTTCAGCTTGAGCTGTGTTTTTGACAGACTAGTCAAAACTCACTAAACCATACCTGTGAGGGTCTGTTTCTGAACCATAAATTTGGTTCTACTGGGCTAGTACCATGCTGTTTTAACCACTATAGGTAGGTATTATGATTTAAAGTCTAGAGATGAGGGTTCACTTTTCCTTTTTATGATGTTTCTGGCTATTCGGGACTCCTTACACTTCCAAATAAATTTAATGATCGTGTTTTCAATTTTTTCTTTAATGCTGGTGGAATTTTTATCGGGATTGCATTAAATCTGTGTATCAATTTGAGTGGAATTGACATCTTAATGATATTTAGTCTTCCAGTCCATGAGCATGGAATGTTCTTTCAGTTATTTTGGGCTTTTTTGTTATGTTTTAACACTGAGTTGCAGTTTTCTGAATACAAGTGCTTTACATCCTCAGTTAAGTTTATTCCTGACTATTTGAGTTTTATCTGTCATATTTTATTTTCACCACTCTTTTGACACTTGTAGTTACTTTTATTGATATAATCTTCATTTCTAGACTCTCTTCCAGGCTCCTCTCTCCTGTCTTTTCTTTTCAGATTTTAGCACACCCTTTCTATTTCCTGAAATTCTGGTCTCTTGCTCCGAAATTCTCTCAGTTTCCATTTATCTGTGAATATTCTAATTTCGCCCTCATTTTTGAAAGACAGTCTTGCTGGATATAAGGTTCTCAGCTGTAAGTTTTTCTCTTGTAGTATCTTAAATATATCAGACATATGTCTTCTTGCCTCCATGATTTCTGGTGAGAAATC
Organism: Dasypus novemcinctus; assembly: GCF_030445035.2. Classification (NCBI taxonomy): domain Eukaryota; kingdom Metazoa; phylum Chordata; class Mammalia; order Cingulata; family Dasypodidae; genus Dasypus; species Dasypus novemcinctus. The sequence goes on along the minus strand of NC_080678.1, from coordinate 73,733,025 downwards.
AGTACTTAATCTAATTGGATATCCCTTATATGTGATGCATTGCTTTTCCCTTGCTGCTCTCAGAATTCTCTCTTTGTCTTTGGCCTCTGACATTCTGATGAGTATGTGTCTTGGAGTTGGTCTATTTGGATTTTTCAGAATGGAAGTACATTGTGCTTCTTGGACAGGGATATCTATGTTCTTCAATGGGGTTGGGAAATTTTCTACCATTATTTCTTTAAATATTCCTTCTGCCCCTTTTCTCTTCTCTTCTCCTTCTGGGACACCCATGGAACATATGTTTGCATGCCTTTTACTGTCATTTAGTTCCCTAAGACCTTGTTCAATTTTTTTCCATTCTTTTCTTCATCTGTTCTTTTGTATGTTCACTTTCAGAGGCCATTTCTTCAAGCTCACAAATCCTTTATTCTGCTTCCTCAAATCTGCTATTATATGATTCCAATATTTTTTAATTTCATTGATTACACCTTTCATTCCCAAAAGAGTTGCTATTTTTCTATGTATGCTTTCAAATTCTTCTTTGTGCTCATCCAATGTCTTTTTTGATATCCTTAATCTCTTTAGCCATCTCATTGAATTTATTAAGTAGATTTGTTTGAATATCTATAATTAGTTGTCTCAAGTCCTTTATGTCATCTGGAGGCTTATCTTGGTCCTTTAACTGGACCATAGCTTCTTGTTTCTTGGTGTGGATTGCAATTTTTGGTTGGTGTCTTCACATCAGGCTTACTAGAGTATTTTTTCTGGGTGAAGTTTTTCTCTTTAGTTTAGGGCCTCCTATCATTTCTCCCTTGCTGTTTATGCAGTAGGAGCCAAGCATGTATTTAGTGCTGTAAAGTGTGGAGGCTCAAGCTGCCCTCATTGCACCAGGGACCAACACTGAGAGTTTCAGCTCAGCCCAGCTTCCCCTCAGGCTGGGGGTGGAGTCAGAATGGTGGCTACTGGCCTCTTTCTGACTTGGGCTGGTTCTCACCCCAGCTGTTCCCAGGGTTATCTCTTAGCCAGCCAAGTCTCCCACTCAGTAGCTGAAATCAGCAGCCAACCGTCTCTTCCTCCCCTGTTTCTGGGAAATAGAACTTGCAATTCCCGTCACAGAACAGCTCCTGGGGCGGCTCATGCCGCCAGAGCAGGATGATCACTGACCTCCGCAGCTTGGCCAGTAATTTCCCGGAGACACTGATACAGGTCCCAGCAGCTTCCTCCCTGCTGGGCGTGGCACTGGGGCCTAGGCGAGACCTGCAATATGATCTGGATGGAAAAAAGCCAGTCCCCACCAGCACTGGGATTTTCAGTCAGCCTTGCTTCCCCTTGTGCCAGGTACAGAGTTAAGATGGCAGTTTCTGGCCTCTTTTTGACTTGGACAATCTCAAACTTGAGCTGTTCTTAGGATTATACTGTAGCCCACTGAATTTCCTCATCATAGATGAATATGGTGCCCAACCATTCTTCCTCCCCCATTTTAGGGAAGTGGAGCTTTCAATTACAGCTGCAGAACAGCTCCCTAGGTAGCTTGTGCCTTCAGTGGAGGATGGGCACTGGCCTCCATGGTTTGGAGTGCTCTACTTACGAGTATTCTCTGCACATGGGCAGTCTCCTCCTTCCACTCCTTCAAGGATGTTGCAGGATGCTCTTCTGATCTCCTGGAGCCCCCAAACAGATGCTTCAGCTAGCTCCAGAGAGCTCTGGGTATTTGCTAACTTCCCTGTAGCAGAAGCTGACTCTAGGAACTCCTTACTCTGCCATCATCTTGCTGGTTCTCATATTAAGCATTTTACTATCTCGACTACTTAGATAGGCCACCTTTTAAAAATATTCTTAAGTATTGCATATTTAGAAAAGAAAGTGTGCAATACACAGCTTGCGCTTACATTGCACATACTCCTCCAACATATACTATGTGTATTAATAAACAATGAAATGCCTGTATATTTCAAAGGAAAAGGAAGAACAAAAAAGACCTACTTTCCAGACACTGAGATATTTGGGAGCTGATAATTTCCTACCCACCCACACTATTCTTTTATAAATTCATGAGCATAATAGATTCATCTGCATGCAAGCATCTTGTCACTTCGATAATTTCTATTGTGCTGGTAATTGGCTTGTACCACTAGCCACACTCTTGCAGGTCTATTCTCTCTCCTTTGTAATACAGCTATTGGAAAAAGACAGGGGAGTATTTTATGTCTACAGGTTTGTTTTACTTTTTCTCTCATGCAAAGCTAGTTGATAATTGTGACATTTCAACCAAGGGCTTGTTATTATCTCATTAGCATTGAATCTCTAAATAATTAAATCAATAAGCATTAAATTCACTAGAAGGTCATCAGCTCTATTTAAATTTCAAGCTTTATAACATTCACAGATGCTTGTAGCTACTTCCAAATAAATATATTTCACATGCAAAACAGATATGTTAGGGTATTTTAATGTTAAAATATTAATATATATGTATGTAAATAATAACTAACTTTAAAACCATGGTGTTCCTTCTTATGAAGTTATCATAAATGATCATATACGACTATATAAAGTGTTTAGATATCAGTTTAGAAAATTATATGAATGGATTTCAGTCTCCCAACTTCTACCTTTCCAAACAAGATAGATTTGTTTGTGATTTAAAGTTGTTACCTGAATCAGTTTTCTGAATACCATAGCAATCTTGCAACATGATTTTGTATTATATGAAATTTCTTGGCTTGCTTATGATGAAATGCACTGGAAAATAGGTTTAATAGTGAAATTGTCATCAAAGAGAATGTTATCATTTGTGCTCTATAAGATAAATGTGCATGAATAAGCAAAAAAAAAAAAAAAAGCACACAGCAAGAATAAAAACCACCTAAACATATGATAGAGTTAGCCCACAAAAAAAAATTGACAGGGAAAAACTGACTGGTGATAGACTTTACAGAGAAAATATATTTACATTAAATACTAACAGGTATTAGCATTTAGAATTAAGGTCTAAGTACTTTCATCAAGAATATTCCTTCAAAAAAGACATTAGGATACAGACAAAGCTGGTTCTAGAAAAAATTCAATGTACAGATATTTTTTGTAGGGTTTGCTCCATATTTTGTAAATTTCAGATACTGCAAATTTGGGGGGAAAATATAATAATAGGACTAACAGACTTTAATACAAAAAGTAAATGGAAGAAGAACAACTTCAGCCTAAAGCAACCAGAAGAAAAAAAAATAAAACAGAAATCAATGATGCATGGGAGGGGTTTCATCTGGGGCATGCCTTCCTGGCACAGTGTCACAGTGGGCGGAAATCCACCAATAACTGAAACAATATTGAATTCCTATCCTGGAGAGTTCTGCTACATCAAATGAGACAGCAAGAATCTCCTGAGTACAGGAGCAGTGCTTAGTGAAGAAGGACAGACAATTGTGCTGGGTTCTTGATATTGATGACTGTACTTATGAACCTTTTCTTTCGAAATTGAAACTTAGTCTAGTATTTTATGTTCCTAAGAGTTACCTCATGAGGGCTTGTTTGATACTCAAATTTGCCTCTCTCTAAGCCAATCTCAGCATATAAACACACTACCTTCCCTCCTGATGTAGGACATGACTCTTGGAATGAGCCTCCCTGGCACCAAGGGATTATTACCAAGTGCCAATTAGCAATGCACCTGGAAAAAGAACTTGACCATAGGGGGAAATGGCAAATAAAAATGAGTTCCTATGGCTAAGAGATTTCAAAGTGAGTTGGGAGGTCATTCCATAGATTATGCTTATGCACATCTCAGCAGTATTTCATTGGCTGCCACAAATATTGCCTTAAAAAGCAAGGCTCCTGAGGGTTCTAGAGATATCCAGAATCTATATGTAGGGCAGACAGCTCAGGAGTTTGGCACCCTGTCAGTGGGCCTCACCTTGGAACTTATGCTCCCCAGTGTGACAAAGTTGGACTCATTTGTGATTTCCCTACACATGGCTCTTCTGCCACATCTATTTGAACCAATAGTTAGTACTATACTTGATAGGTACATGTTCAAAAGACCTAAGTCTTTGGTCTGTCCATGTGCCAGTTGGACCCTGAATCTCAGCAGAGTTGTAACACATACTCTCCAGTACATTAGAGGCACTCAGGACAGCTAACAAGGTGATGATGATGGACATGCCCATCCCAAGCAACAGAGAGTCTGCAACTGCAAGTATGTGAGTCCCATCCATCTGCCTCATAGAATCTAAACCTCCTTTCAATTAGAGGAAGAGTGGGCATCACCATCACCAAATCCTCAAGATTGGGGAATGAACAATGGACTAAAGTAGAATTATTATTCTACTATAGATCTATTGTTATTCTAACAATGAAAGAACATTTATCATTGGTGTGGAGGCAGTGGTCACTAGAGATTCTGAGAGGAGGGAGAGGAAAAAAAGTTGTAACTGGGGGCATTTTCAGAACATTGGGATTGTCATGAATGACATTGCAATGGTGGATACAGACCATTATAGATTTTGTCATAACTTACAAAATTGTGCAGGACAGAGTGTAAACTATAATGTAAACTATAATCTATGGTTTGTGGCAATGCTTCAATATGTGTTCATCAATTATAACAAATGTACCACACTAATGAAGGATGTTCTTACGGTGGGAAAGTGTGAGAGAGCAAGGGAGTGAGGTATATGGGAATCCCCTAAATTTTTTATGTAACAATTATGTAATCTAGAGTTTCTTTAAAATAAATAAATAAATAAGAATAAATGGAACAAAAATTTAAAATTTAAAAAAAAAATCAGTGACATTGAAAATAGAAAAACAACCAAGAACATCAGTTTAACCAAAAGTTTTTTCCTTGAAAAAAACCAATAAAACTGATAAACCTCTAATAAGCCTAACAAGGCAAAAAGAGAGAAGAACCAAATTACTAGTTTCATAAATTATATTGGAAATGAAAGAGTGGTCACCACTATGGATCCCATGGACATTAAAAAGATAATCAAGGAACATATGAACCAAACTTTGGCCACAAATTTGATAAATGAAATGGATCAGTTCCTTGAAAGACACAATCTACTGAAACTTGTAAAAGAGAAATAGATAATCTGAATGTTCCTATATATATTAGAAAAATTATTTCAATCATTAATAATCTTGCTTAAAAGAAAATGCTGGGCCCAAATATTTCATTTGTGAATTCTACCAAACATTTAAGAGAGAAATGCAACCAATTATTGAGTTTCTTCTGAAAAACATAAGGGAACACCTCATAACTGATTCTATGAGTCCAGCATTACTCTAATACCAAAACCAGATAGAAACATTATAAGGAAGTAAAATACCATATTTCTTATGAATGCAGATGCAAACATCCTCATCAAAATATTAACAAATCAAATCCAACAACTTATATAAAGAAATATATACTACTATCATGTGGAATTTATTCCAGAAGTGTATGTCTTATTCAGCATTTCATCAATTGAAAATCATTAATGTAATCCTCAACAGGCTAAAGATGTGATCATATAAATATACGCAAATAACATTTGACAAAACCCAATACCCATTCATGAAAAAAACTCTCAGCAAACTAGAAAAAAGGGGGAACTTACTCAACTTGATAAAGAACATATACAAAACACACCAGTTTACAGTTAGAGGATAGGCATGACTATCTGGCTTCACCATTGGTATTCAACATTGTAATGGAAGAGTTCTAGTTAGTGCAATAAGGTAAGAAAAAGAAAAGTGTGCAAATTGGGAAAGAAAAAATAAAACTGTCTTTGTTCACAGATGGCATGAATGTCTATGTAGAAAATCCAAATGATTCAATCAAAAGTCTCCTGGGACTAATAAACAATTATAGTTTAAGAATATAAGGTTAATATAGAAGTAAATTACTTTCTTATATAACAGCAATGAAAAATTGTAATTTGAAATTAAAGACAAAACACTTTTTACCTTAGCACCAAAGAAAATTAAATACTTATATGTACAGGCTCTATATGAGAAAAACTATAAAACACTGATGAAAGAAATCAAATATCTAAATTAATAGATATTCCACATGATTAGGGAAGTCATGGACATATCTACCGGCAACTCCCAGCCCTCACCTACCTCTGCCTCCTTTTCTACTCCTTGCTGATGCTTTAGTATATTTCTATTCTGAAGCCCTGGGGAGATGTTAAGTCTTATGTAAAGGTACAATCAGAACTTAAATCCAGAAACTGGGAACAAGGTGCCTCTGCTGCTTATCAGGGCAGGAACTCCCAGTGGCTGGGCCCACTCCTCCTGGTTTGTATAAATATCCCACCCTTAACCAGCACAGATTTTTCTCTCCTCTCCGAGGTAAAGTGGGGCAGCCACTACCTGTGCAGTTGGATTCCCCAGGAAACCAGCCACGATAGGCTCTCCTTTCTTGCTCTTTTGGAAACTTTGTGCTTTGTAAGTAATAAATGGTCATTTACTGAAAGTCTCTGTTGTGCCTGAGCCTGTGTTCCTGTGACACTCCACATGGCAACTGGCTCCACACATATTCATGGATAAGAAGACAATGTGGTAAAGATGTCAATTATTCCTTGATCTATATAGATTCAATACAATCCGACTTAAAGTCCAAGAAAATTATTTTGTATTTATCAACAACCCAATAGAAAGGCAAAAGACTCAATAGCTAATACGATATGGAGAAAGAAAAACGTTGAAGGACTAACGCTAACTGAATTCAATGTTTACTATAAAGTTACAGTAATGAAGACAGTGTGTTATTGGCAAAAGAACAGACACACAGACCAATGAAAGAAATTAGAGAGTTCAGGTATAGGCCCACACAAATATAGAAAATTGAGATTTGGCAAAAGAGCAAAGGCATATCAGTGGAGAAAGGATAATCTTTTCAACAAATGGAGTACTGGAAATATTGTACTTCCATTTACAAAAAAAAAATGAGATGGACATTACTTCCACACCTTACAGAAAATTAACTCAAAATAGATCATAGACAAAAATATGAAATGCAAAACTATAAAATGTCTAGAATACAACAAAAGAAAATTCTAGGCAACACTGGTTTTGCATTGAGTTTACAGATACAACACTTAAAGCATGATCTATGAAAAAAAAATCAAGAAGCTGACTTTATTAAAATGTAAAACTCCTCTGCAAAAGAAACTTGCTAATAAAAAGAATAAAAAGACAAATCACAAACTAGGAGCTCTTTGGTCTATGCTATACACATATCACAGCTTCTTTTCTCCCTTGTTCAAGAAGAAAGAGTCTGAACAAAATACAAACCATAGCTCCAAAAGCTATAGCTAAATCTAAATTTACTTAGAAATTTAATTTTCAGAAAACCATCCTCCCTCCCACACATACCAATTAGAGGTTGAGTGTATTTGTGATCAATTTGAAATTTCCATCTATATCTTCCTGCCCCCTATTTTTTTCTTAGAAGGAATTTCACTTATTATTTCTTACAATGTAGAGTTTATTTTTATTTTTATCTAAATGTCATTGGTTTCCTAGGTGACAGCTAAACTCCGTTTAAGTACTAAAACACTGCAATTGAAACTTGAATTATCTGAATTTGCAGCCTCATTGCTTCAGTTAGATAATGTTGTCTATTCTAAATGACAAATGTGTTATGTTCATATAACCTAAGTAACTAGAATTAGTATCATGACCTAAATATATTTTCAAAATAATCAATATGTATGGTATGGTACATATTTGTTTTTCATATTTAGTGATATTCTTTTTTTTCCCCTCTGAAACCTATGATTCATCATAATGCATCATATTGAGTTAAATGAAGCACGAGCCTTTTATGGGAATGTTGATTTCTACTCCCTTTAAACTCATGGGAGGAAGGAATGCTTAAAATTTATGGCATGAAATCTACAGAAAACCACCCAATATCATTCTACTGTGTAAATATAATCATTACCACTTCTTGACAAAGCTTGTGAAGGCAACACATTATTTGCTTGGAATTTCTGTTGCAGAGTTCATTATACCGGAGGTACCAATCATTTGTTTCTATGTAAATAACTAATTAAAATAGGCACACATTTGAGAAATATGATTTTGTAATTAAAAACTGAGGCATTAATGTGTCTGCATTAGAAAATTTCAGTCATAATTTCTATTATTTGAAATAAAATATAACATTAATTATAATATTCATCTATATTCAAATTCGCTTGGGATCAATAGATTCATTTAGATTTCTTAAAGTTTAGAGATCATTTTTATCAGCAATCTTATATCAAACTTTGCAAATCCTAAAATGGTGGCAACAACAATTCCATCTTTTGGAGCTTAAAGGTAGACATGACTTCTTTCATTCCTTCCCATTTTTTCCCTCTTTCTTTTCCCTTTGTACTAAAGCAATTTCAATTATAAAGGTCTGGCTTTTTGAGTAGAATGCTTCTATGTAGTATAATTTGAGGGGAATTGGGAAAATTAGTGTGCACCTTAATAATGTCTTTACCATAACATCTGAAAATTGCATATTATAGTTTCACTTATTAACAAATCTTCACTTAGGATCTCTATGCTTCAGGCATAGTGTTATGTGCTACGTATACACTGTATGCAAGAATAACAAGATCCTTACAACATGGAGCTTGCTTTACAGTGAAAGGATAAAAATAAAAGCAAATAGAGAAAATGATTACAGTCTATAATGAATTCTCTGAAACAAAACAAACCATTAAAGTTGGGCACTGGTGTTGAGACTAGTAGGCATTTAGATTGGATGGTTGGGATTGGCTTTGCTGAGGTGATTTTTAGATCAATATCTGGTAGGTAAAAAATAACCAGCAATAAGAAAAACCTGGAAATAATTTTCCATCCAATGGGAGAGTCATGTGTAAACTCAAGAGAAAGGAAAACCCCTGATATTGTCTAGGAGCTAGTAACTGGTTCATAATGGAGGATATGACAGGAGTCCAGTGAAAATTTTATAAGGTGGGCAGGAACAATATGACCAGGGCTTTATATACCACAGAACAGTGCTTAAATTTTATTCTAAGTGCATTGTGAAGCTATCTCCATATTTTTTATAATCTTCACCTTTTAGGCAGCCTTTTATTCATTTTATTCCTTGTCACATTGTATACACATATACAGAAGATTCGTGTTGTCCTAAAATGAGATATTTTCTGACAGTCATCCATAAATTAGGTAAGTGACTTTCTATTGAGATAATGGATAAACCGAGGATAGGAAGGGCCCTGGGGGGGGGGGTGTTGGCAACTTTTACTAAGAGTGGTAGCTGAAAAAGAAAATACCCCTACTTTGCAAATTTATCTTGGTTGAGAGACCCTATAATACTCTGATAATGTATCAACATCCTAAGCATTTCTGCAATGGTTACAAGCAGAGGGAGAAATCTACTTTTAAAAGTAAATATAAGTTCTGCTCTTGCAGTACCACACAGCAACAAGCCATTGGATTTCAGTGCCCTGCTTCCACGCAGTTTTTCCATAGGTTAGATTTCCTTCGAGAATTCCCCTATGCCAACGATGCCAGGTGTTGTAGCTGGCTCCAACCATGAGGGGCAGAAGGGTGTGGTGGAAAGCAAATGGTGTTTGGAATCATAGAGTATTTTGTTGTGTAGCTTAGCATTCAAGTAATTGCCCAGTTTTGAACCTATTGAGTCACATCGGACTTTAGGGCATGAGTATACCTTCCAATAATCTAACAAAATAGATAATTCTGAAAGGAATTAAAATGCTAACTAAAAAGAATGTCCTTTTTAAACGTAAGCACTCTAATACTTTGAACAGCTAACTCAGAAACTATATAAGGTTCGAGGAACATCTAAATAGGCTTTTTTGTGGTTTTTAATTTTCTAAATAGATTTTGTTCAATTTCTGACACCAATTATCAAAGTATAAAAGTTAATGAGAAAGGCATAGGCCTTTGAGCAACACCAACAGATTATAAACCCTTCAGTTACAGAGTTATTTGATAGAATTACTGAAGTTAAGGAAAACATTTAATATTTAGCGTACTTTAAATGAAAATTGAAGGTTTTATTTTAGAAAAATCAGCTATGATACATTTTATTACCTTAGAATATTACAGTAAAATTTTGGTTAAGATTTTTTTGGAGGACTTAAGGTATTTCATAGTACTTAAGATCTCAAACTCTTAAATATGAGTCATGGATTAGAATCCTGATTCCATCACCACCTAAATGTGACTTGAGATTATTTGTCTTTGATTCAGTTTTATCGCCTGTAAAATTGGATTACTTTGAAAAATATATGTGTGACACTATGTTTCACATGATTAATGTTTAATAAATGCTAATAATTATTTTTATGAAGATCTAAATATCAGGAATATATTCATATACATATGACTTTTTTGGTTGATACTATAATAGTGAAAATAATTTGGAAACATATAATATGTTACATACATATTTGTTTTTTCTTCTCTGCAAAAACAACATTTCCAAAAAAATAGTATTTGTGGGAAACAGATGTGGCTCAAGTGATAAGGCCTCCGCCTATCATATGGGTGCACCAAGCTTGATCCCTGGGGCCTCCTGGTGAAAAAGAAGAGAAAATATACTGCATGGCGAGCCAGTGCCCATGTGGTGAGCCGAGTGCCCGCCCACGCGGTGAACCAAGTGCTCATGCAACAAGCCAAGTGCCATGTGGGTGTCTTTGTGGCTAGCTGAGTGCCCATGCACAGAACCGAGTGCCCTCATTAGTGCCCGCATGGTGAGCCAAGTGGCCATGTGGTGAGCCAAGTGCCTGCACAGTGAGCTGAGTGCCCACATGAGTACCTGCGAGGGAGCTGAGTACCCATGTGATGAGGCAGTGCCCTCACAGTGAGCTGTGTGATAAGCCAGTGCCCGAGTGGTGAGCCGAGTGCCCATGCAGCAAGCTGAGGGCCCACTGCGGTGAGCCAATGCCTATGTAAGTGAGTCACACGGCAAGATGATGGCACAACAAAAGAGAGACTAAGGGGAGAGTCAAGGTGAAGTGCAGCAGAGACCAGGAAATGAGATGGCACAATTGACAGGGAATCTCCCTCCACATCAGAGGGCCCCAGGATCCAATCCCAGTGAATCCTAGAGGAAACAAATGAGAAATGAAGACAAAAAGAGAAATAGATACAGAAGATCACACAGCCAATGGACATAGATAGCAAAAACATCAGGGCCGGGGAGGGGCAGGGGCTCGGGAAAAATAATAATATTTGAAATATATAAGAAAGAATGGATTTTGCTTTGCTTTCTAAAGTCAAGGAAATCTATGCTTATTTAAAAAGAATTGAAATGTCTGTAAAGTGGTTGGTCACATAAATCAAAAGTGTAAAAATGAATATATATATTTCTGCTTCAGGAATAAGAAGTTGTAGGGTGTGATTTTTAAAAATTGATTCTATTCAAAATAAGGAAAAATAATATTAATTACAAATCTAAAAAGACCTATAAGAAAATACTATAAAAATTTACACAACATTCAAAACTTTCCAACAAAATGGAAATACACAATGTGTTAGAGAATGGGGTAAGTTATATTGTAAAGATGCCCATTTCCTTCCAAGTAATCTACCAGTTTTTCAGAATCCCAACCAACATCGTAACAGAATTTTTTTATAGAACTTGAAAAGTACATGCTAAAAGTAATATGAATTGAAAAACTGAAAACAATATTCAATAACATCCTGAGAAAGGATAACAAAAAGAGATTTGTCCTATCGGCTATTAACACTAATATTCTTTGCATAAGAATAAACTAGTCAATGAACTAGAATACCAATTCCAGTGCCCAAGACAATGTTTTTTTCCCTTAACTTTTCCCTAATATCATCTTCTAGTCTTTCTATGGTGTGTTCTAGGGAGATAGCTGTGATCAATTTTTAAATGTAATTCCCTTTTTAGTTGTGTCTAATTTACTACTTAATGCATTCTTTGTATTTTTTAAGTCCAACCAATAGGTTTCTCATTTCTAGAAGTTCTATGTTGTTTATCAAATTTTCCCATTTATTAGACTCTATCATTGCTTACTCATCTTTGTGATTGAAAAAATAAATTTTTTTTTTTTAAAAGAAGGTACCAGGGATTGAACCAGAGACCCTGCTCATGGGAAGCAGGCACCCAACCACTGAGCCACACTCACTCCCCTCTTTAAATATTTTTAACACAGCTGTTCTGCAATTTATATCTGACAACTCACACATCTCTATTACTTTCTGGCTGAAATCTATAGTTTCTCATTCCTTTAACTGTGTAATACAAGGTGGTTTAGCATCAGTTGTGCCTTGTGATCTTAGATGTGAACAATTGTTTATCTTAATCCACAGAGTCCTGGGGTCCTTGACTGGGGAAGGTCTCAAACAGAAAATTCCCTAGTGCTTCTGCTGGAATGCAGAAGTCATCCCTAAACTGGGACTACTTCAGTATCTGTCAAATGCCTGTGTTATCTTTGAGTCTCGACAATCACTACCTAACTTTATAGCTAGTCCAGGGTAAGATACACCAGCAGCATTGCTGCTATTGACATCCAGACATGAGGTAACACTATTCTTCCATGGATCCACCTTATAGGTGTGTATGCAATAATAATGGTATCTCCAAAAGAGTGCCCTGTCATATCTAGTTGTTCTAATTCAGGGTGTCCCAATTTATATGATTCTCCTTAGTGTTGATGGATGATTCCCTCACAATTAGGAAAATAAGATATTAAGAATGGTGGCTGCTGGGTGTGGGGAATGGGAAGAAGAGATGAGATGTGAAGGCATTTTCGGGACTTGGAGTTGTCCTGGGTGGTGCTGCAGGGACAATTACCAGACATTGTATGTCCTCCCATAGCCCACTGGATGGAACGTGGGAGAGTGTGGGCTATGATGTGGACCATTGACCATGAGGTGCAGTGATGCTCAGAGATGTATTCACCAAACGCAATGAATGTTTCATGATGATGGAGGAGAACGTTGCTATGGGCGGAGTAGTAAGGTGAGGGGGGTGGGGGTATATGGGAACCTCATTTTTTTTTAATGTAATATTAAAAAAATGAATAAAGACAAAAAATGAAAATTAAAAAAAAAAAAGAATAGGTAGGGATGGTGCATAAGCAGGAGATTTGAATCTCTGGACTGAACATGTGCCAGCTGGGTCCTGAGCCTCAGCAGAGTTGGACTCCTACTCTCTGGTTCATTGGACTTACCCAGGTCAGCTAACAGGGAGGTGAAGATGCTCAACTACCACACCAGAGAACCAAGAGTGCCTACATCTGCAAGCAGAGGAATTGCATCCATCATCCATGTGGAATCTAAGCCCCCTCTTGATTTAGAGGTGGAGAGGACATCACCATCCCAGGGTCCACAGAATGAAGGAATAAAATATGGATTAGAGTAGGAAAAAAAACGAATATATATATATATTCATTATCGGTGGAGTTTGTCACTTCAGATTTTATTCTTATGGGATTTTTAAAATTTCTGGTTAATTTTTATAACTAATTCTCAACTTTTTATTGTAATCATAAATCGATTCATGTGAAAATTTCCTTCTAAGAAGATAGAGAAACTCTTTGTGATCTTGTAATTATTTTTGTAAATAGCATGTATTAAAAATATATTTTTGATAAGATATAAAACTGGGTTAACATTTCTTAAAGATCTCATGATTTAAAGATTTATATTTTAATGTCTTCATATTTTAGTTCATTAATCTATTAAAAGCAGAATTCATAAATTAAAAGAAAATGTTTTTCAGGTATGTTTAGAGTTTTTAACTTTATATTATACATCTTAATGCAGAGATAATAACTTTTGATATCATATTTAAATGTGAATTATAACCTTTGCCATTATTAAATGCCAATTTTATGTCCTGGCCCTTGGTTTCAGGCTTTGATATTTACTTGCCACATCTTTATTTTTGTTATATATCAGGTAGATTTTTTAGTGAGATAGTGGTTTCTGGCCCGCAATACTTTTTTTTTACTTTTTGATGTAAAAGTTTACAGTGTGATCCATTTAGAAGTATATTTGTTTTATAAATAAATTATTGAATACTGGTTTAATATCTTTATAAATGTAATTAATATAGTTTTAACCAATAAAAATAGCATAAGACTAGGTTTTATGCTATTTATGTTTATTTTAACATATAAATAATCCCCCAAACAAAAGCTACTTGGAGAAGTATTTAAAAAAGAGAAAGCATGATAAATATCTGGAATAAAATCACATGCTAGTGATCACATACTAGCAAAATAAATAATTTAAAATACCTTATTAAAATACTTATATTAAATTAAGGTAACACTTCATAGACTTTGAAGCATAATAATTGATATCCAGTACCTAAAATCTCTTCAAATATATAAAATACTGTGCATATAAATAATTATTATTCTTTTATTTCTCTACATTTTGTCTGATGGATTTACTAATGCATAAAGGGTGTTTTGTTCAGTGTGATTATAAGTAAAATCAACTTGTAATATAAAATTTTTCATAAGACTACTAAACCTTTTGTGTCCCTGTATTATGTTTAGCTTAAATATTATAGTTTTACATATTTCGTATAAACTGCAGATAGACAATGGAGTTCACCTCTGTTTTAATTTTTTACAACTATTTTGAGAATTCATATTAAAATTGTACATAAATCATGTGAATTTTCTCTTTTGTAACAATAATGGCATTATCAGCTAATACAATCAATAGTCACCCCCAACAAATTTCCTAATTCCTAATCAAATGTTACCTGAAATTAGAATTAATAATCTTTTTCCCCAATTATGTGAGGATCAAAGAAAAGTTGGAAGGATTTTTGAAAATATCATTAGTAAGTATTTACTACTTCCTTGATCCTAAAGAATCTCAAAGAGAGGTAAGGAACTTCTACAAAGCAATACTAACAGGATTTTCTCTGCCTCCATTAATGTCTTTCTGAAAGCTGATTTTTACCTGTGCCTTTCAGTGTCTCAAAAAAGCCATTAAAGCATTTGGGATAATCACAAACATTATTGACAGACAATAACTGCTTTTGAAATTATCTATCCAAAATTATAATAATAATCTTATTTGCATTACAATAGAGCTGCTTAAGCTCTCAGTCTATTTAGAGCAGAGAGAAAATGTGTTAGATTCACTATTGTTCTCTATGATATTTTATTTTATATTAATTTTATATTAAGATGGAATATTGTAAGGATTTTGCACAGCTAACTTGATAAGGGCATTGAAACTTAAATTCAATTTGTAAAATCCATCATTTATAGATTGTCAAGGCTAAATAAAGCAGAAGAGTTCTTTTTGTCTTTTCTCTTTATCTGTTTGAAATTTCCTTCATCTTTTATATCTTCCCAAATGTTCCATTTGTTTTCTCTCACTTTTTTCAGGGCAGACTGAATTTCTCCTCAACTTAATACATGTTATATATCCTTTACCCTCAACTAAATGCTTCTTTCTAATATTGATCTTCCATAATTATTAAATATTTTTAATTTTTTTTCCAAGCAAATGTTACATTTCCTAGAGTATATTTCTTTAGTGACTGGCTAATAAAATGTACCCTCTAAACTCAATAAATATATGAATGATTAGCAAATTCATATTGTCATTTTAGAGAAATAACCAAAATATAACACAGAAGACAAATTAAAATGTCCAAATTGCTACTTAAAATAGTCAAAATTTTACACATTTTTTAAGAAAGGCCAAAGCATTACCACTGTGGGAGCAAGGGACTCTAACCCTATCAAGTCTTAGATTACAGGAATGGGAAACACATATTCTACAAGTGGGTCTAGTAATGTTGAAAGGGGCCAATTCTACTTCAATACCTGGTGTCTCAGATATGAACATTCCAATTATTGGGGTCACATTCTACATACTACACATTGGCTGAGTTTCTACATCTTTTCCTGAAAGACAGTGCAATAGCTTCTCAAAATGTATGTCAAGAGCTGGCACAGTGGCTGAGAAACCAAGGGACTATTTTATCTACAAGAATGCCTGCCTCACATTTGATGGTGTGAATGGTCAAAAAGTAAAGCAAACCAACTAACCAACCCAAACACAGAAAGATAGTGAATCCTATGGTCTTGTGGTCATTGCCATAACTTCCTTGCTGAAAGATGTTTCTTTCCCTTGGACCAAGGCAATTTTGTGTGTTATTTTTAAAAAAATGGGCATTTTGTAAGCTTCCTCAGGTGGTGGGTTTGGCTGAGGCACTGAAAGAAGAAAAGACAATTCCAGACATGTATTATATATGGATTCTCTTAAAGATGGATTGCTACTCTTTCAGAGTTGAAGTGGTCCAATTTAATTGACCTGTTTTTAACTGGTGAATCCAAAAAATGTTGATTCAGCTGGGATTGGCATTAGTCTCTGCTTTTAGGTTGGGATTCCATGGTGGCAGTAGTAGAGTTAGCTGTGTTTGGTATCATCCTTGACAATTACTCATGGGTCCACTGCTTCCACACTGGAGTGGTTAATGAAGAAAAGCTGGTTGATACCCACATGTGACTATTTCATGAGTCCCTCCTGTTAAGTAGATAAATTTTGATGGCCATTAATATGAGATGTACACACTTTTATGCCTTCATAAATAAATCCATATACCTTCTCCTGGGACTTCCCTGTCCCTGAAATTCCAGTCTCATTTCTTACAGGCCCCTAAAAATTAGCTACTGCACAGAAGTCAGAGTAAACCTGTACTGTAGGTATTTTCTCCCTCCATTCAAGGTGCTCATGAAAAGAGGAAGACTCTTTCATGGCCTTACATTGATCCCTATGGGTGTGTCTCCAATGCTACAGCCGTCCATACCTGGCTAGAACTTAACATATTTTACTAGCCCCTCCATGGGGAAGGACTGAATCTTTTATTTCTCTTTTGTCAAGGCAAATCTCACCAACCATTTAGGTTGAGAGAGAGGCACTAGACCTATGCAAGTTGTTTATATAATTGTACTATGCCTTTTAGATATTCAAACTAATCTGGAACGTACCACTTTCATCTTAAAATGAATTTCTTCTCTGCCTGTGTGGCTTTATGACTCATTGTATATTTTTAAATCTTTGCTCATAATAATAAGATCAGTTTACAAAGACACTTAGTGCCCCAGTCAGGTTGTCAAAATATTTTTTTTTGGTATATTAACATATCAGGAACTGTTTTTCAAAAGGAAAGTAGTTCTGTGCCACAAAGGGCATGACCTAGCTCAAAATCCTTTGGGTCTATGCTTAAACTCTCCTATTGAAGCAGGCCAGAGATACCGACAAAGCATTTTTACCCACCTAATATTGACTGCAAAAAGAATATCTAATAAAATGTATTTTGCAAAATCAATTTTTAAACAAGTGAATAATAATTATGCAAAACTGTATAACATATTATGGAAAAACATACCCTAAAACCACACATATACATATAGACACACACACACACAAAGAAATAATACTAAAATTTCATGGTGATAGTTACCTATTTGGGGTGGAGACAAGAAAGATTTTCCTGAAGAGACATGTAAAAGATGTAATAGCACTGTATTTCTTAGTCTGAGTTGTGTGTGCATTGGAGGTTATTTTAATAATTTTTATATGTTGTTTGCATTTTACATATTTTTTTCTGTGCATCAAATATTTAATAATAAAACACAGAAAAATATTACATTCCAGATACAAACTTAAAAGTGTTTGAATGTGTTTGTGTATGAGTGTGTTTGTAATATACTCATCTCTATTTGTATATGTATATGTTCCTTATAAACATAATATATGTTATAAATAAAATATGATCATAGGCTATTATACGCAATAAAATATGATCATAGGCTATTATACGCAAATGCATACATGTCAATAGATGTCAAGCTCATTCTGGGACTCTGAAATTTGTAATTTCCCAAAGTCACATACAAGGTAAATTGCACTAGGATATAAAAGTTTATATAAAATGGAAAGAGAAAGTCCTTGTGCAGTTGACAAATACACCCTTCTCCATTTAATGTCAGCATCTTTCTCTTCACTTTCCAGCAAAATGTAATGAAGAAAAATTGTATTTCAGATTTATAAAGAAAAAACAGAAAAACACAAATAAAATGAAAGTACTCTCCTTTCACTTCCCTTGGAGAACCCACTCGTCTCACTCTGGAAAGTGAAATATTGTGTATGTAAAAATGGTCTCTGTAAAACAGCCATTACACAACTGTGAAAAAACTTTATATTTAATGCCCATAAATCAGATTTATTTATTAAGCTGAGTTTGGTATACTTCAGACCCAGAGGTCTAGCCATTGAATGTGCTTTCATTTAGCATGGCCATGTTCAGAACTGGAGGCCATATCTTCTAAAAAATATATTATAAAATGAGATTGGCCATCACTAATTTAAAGCCTTCCAGCTGAGTAGCCTCAACGGTGCCAGAGTCAGCAATAGGATTTTATCAGTCCCTAATGTAATAAAACTCTAAGAATCTGATTTCAGTTCCTAGCATCTTAGAGCTATTTTTTTCACAATAGTAGTTAAAAGCTCGTGACTGAAGGGAATAGCAGTTGAGAAATACTAGTTATTTTACCAATAAAAGAGCTATTCATGAATATTCAACCATTCATACTAATACATTCAGCCATATTTCAGATGTGCAACCATTAAATTTAGATTCATAATTCTGCATGAAATCTTCAAACCAAATATCAAAGGAAATATCAAGCCCATTGTTAATTTGGGAGATGTATTTTGAAAAAAGATAAGTTCATAATAAGATGTAGTCATCTTGTACTCTTTTCATTTATCTCTCTTAAGAAGAATACTTACTTAATTTTTAAATACATTATACATAAACATTATGTGTGTAAATTATATATCACCACATATCTACTACAGCATATATTAATTCTAATAGGTTTTAGAAGGCACGTATGTTTTACATATGACTCATTTGAATCACGTTAGAATCATTTTTTGTATAATACTGAGGGCATTACATTCACATGGATGCTTTCAACAGAAGCTATTTCTTTTGTGTGTGTGGTGGAGGTGGGGATATAATTGTTCAGTAAAGCAATGTGTACATTCTGCCAACCTGGGTGTTTCTAGAACTGTGAGGAGAAATTTGTGCTAGAGCCAGTAGAGAAGGAAACGCTGATGAGTTGGCAGAAAGTGATTCAGTTCAAGATATATACCACTTCTAAATTTTCAGTAAACTTACTAACTCTCAAATGATGAACATACATGGCTATTCTATTTTGAAAGTTGCTCTCGTACTTTTGGCCTGGATCTATGCAGTTGATGCCAAGGAACATGGCTAATCAACCAAATCCCAGGTTCAGGGAGAAGCATGAGCAGTTAAGTAAGGTGAATTTAGAAATTATAGGGAGTGATTTTAACCAAAAGAAGTTGTGGATTTGGGGTTTTTACCCAAGTCCACTAAGTCTCTGAGAATGATTTTTTTGAAGGTGACTATTGGAGAAAAATGAAACACTCATTGTATGTTCAGAAGTTGCCATAAAGGCAAAAACTTGGGCTTTAAAGAAAAACTTATGATTTAATCCCAGGCTTTTCAATTATTACCAGTGTGACCTTGCATACATTATTTAACCTACTTAAGCTTTAGTTTCCAACTGAATTTGACCATTTACTTTTACAGAAGAATGCTAGGTCAATCATGACTGTTCATCACAAAGTATTTATCAAATTCTTTTCCTAAAAGGTAACTCTCTACTTGCAAAGCATATGCAGAAATTAAAATAAATTAATATAACTCACCCATTTCATTGCCTAGCATTTAATAAGACCTCCGTAATTACATGACCTTTTCCTTTAGAGAAAAAGATCCTTTTATGCCTATTGTTATTCAATCACAATAAATATCATAGAATAAACAGAAACAACCAAGATTCCAAGCCCACATGTGAATTTGTTTGTTTTATCTAGACAAATATGCATGAAAATATAGAAAAGATTGCATATGTCTATTAGCACCCATAATTTCATAAAGAGGGCCACTTTTTGTAGAATTTATGCCGTCATTTGTATTTCATTTTAATTTAAAGTATTTTGCTGTTGTCAACAGGAATTTTTAAATATGTATGTATTCAAATATGTTACTATTTTAAAATATATCATCACTAGAAATTATTTTCCACCTTGGTAATTTAAAAATATTTATTCATATATTCTCAGGTACTTTTATTGCCTTAGGTTTTATTTTTATTTCATTTTGTGAATATTTAAAATATAGATTTGTATATTTTACTCTTTGTTCAATGGTAAATTTTATAGTGATTTCAGACAATTTTTCCTCAATTTAAAATGAATACTTTTTCAACAGAAAACATAATTTGGTTCATCGAGATCATTTCACATGCAATTTAAAAGAGTTTCTCTGTTGCATAATAAGAGGTGGAATGGTATTATTTTTAATTGCTACCTTTTCTCATGAAGAGAGAAAGTCTCATAATCAAAACTTTTTGTACGAAGTAGTAAATGAAAAGAAAATCATCTAATGCACCATCCAAACACTGAGCAGAACAATTTGAGTTTAATATTATGTGTTACAGAGCAATGACAAAGATTTCTTCAGAAAAAATGAGTAAATTAGCAACGTTGCTTTTAACTATGGGAAAGATATACTTTAGTCCCACTGTTGAATAGCCTTAAATCATCCTGAATATTAAAGTTTACTCCAAAGAAAATGTTTCTGTAAAAACATACATATCTTATAAAACTGGTATCTAATTCTGTCAGCTGAGACAGCCTAATAGTCAAAGCTCTTGACCAGAATCTCACAAATGAGAAAACAGAACTTTCCTCAAGTGCTAAAATGACATTTTCTAACAGTTTTAGTTCAAACCCTTTCATAAAATCATTCATTCATTTATTCAGCTATTATTTCAGCTTCCAATATGAGCAAAGTAAAGTTCTAGGTATTATGGGAAAAAATGATAAGACTTAGCTCATTCTTCAAGGAAGGACATCTTTTAGGGAGACAGTATACAAAAGGAGACACGTAGAACACGAACCTTTATAACACAAGCTCAAGCTCTGGCACACTTCTTTTCCTTTTATTTCTTTTCTTTTTTTTTAATTATCTTTATTTAAAAAGATACATAAATCCCACAAAATGTTTTAATAAAAAATATAAGATGTTCCCATCAAGCAGGAGAATTACATCCATTATCCATGTGGAATCTAAGGCCCTCTCAGTTTAGAGGTGGAGTGGACATCTCCATCCTAGGGTCCTCAGGATGGAAGAATACAATATGGACTAGAGTGGACTTACTGGTATTCTACTATAGAATTATTGATGCTCTAGCAATGGAAGAAATTATATCTTCATTATCTAAATAGCAGAATGAGAGGTTGTTGTTTCTGCCCCTGCTGTAGACACCGTGTCCTCTTTCAGTGACCTCACCCTCGCCTTCCTTCAGCCCCCACCCCCATCTTCTGGTATTAACATCTGTAATTGGAGCTAGGATGATCAAAGTCTTTCAGCTTTCTGCCCATGGTAATGGGTGGATCTCTGTGGTAAAATTTGAAAAGGGTAGTTTTGTTCCTACTGTGAATGCAAAAGTGTTAGGAAGTGAGACAGAGGAGTTGGGGCAAATATGTGGAGGCAGCAGGATGTCTAGGAACAGGTCACTACACATCTACGCAAAGTAGTGAGATGGAGAAACATATATATGGAGGTAGAGGCTGGGGTAGAAATTCTGTGGACATGAAAAAGTGCAAATCATCCAGTCACATAACCACTTTCCCCAGGACACATTTATTGCCCCTCTCCCCCAGCCACAGCCCCATGCAGAGTTTAGTAGCACTTCAAAATGAAAGCATAATTGCAGTTTTATTTGTTCACTCATTTTAATGACATTCCTACAAGATGGCTAACCTGATGAAGTCTGATTCACCACAGAATTCCCAGGGCATACAAAGCCTGACATTTAAAATGCAGTCAATATATTTGTAGAAAATATGTATTCCTTAAGCTTGGGTTCCCACAGAAGCAGATCTTGAACAAAGAATTGAGTGTGTAGCTTATTTGGAGGTAGAGAAATCACTGGTTTCTTACTTTGCCACAGGGCTGCCAAAGCAAAGTATCAGAAATGGGTTGGATTTTATAAAGGAGAGTTTTGGGGGTAAAAGCTTCCAGTTCTGAGGCTATGAATTGCCCCTACTGAGGCACTATAAAGATGCCTTCTCATCAAAGTCAGCTACTGGAAAATCCTTGTGTCTTGCTACATGGCAAAGCAAGAGAGCAGGCGATCTCTGCTGAGGTCCCTGCCTTCCTCTCCAGAATCTACCATCCCCCAGAGCTCAGCTGTGGGCAACAGGCATAAGGCTTGTCTCTTTCTGGGCCTCCTCTCTCAGGCTCGACTTCTCTGCTTTCTTTCCAAGCCCAGCTGTGAGCTGTCAGGTTAATGGCTCATTTCTTCAGCCTTGAGATGCTCCATGGGCCCAGTCTCTTAGTGGCTTAATGCTTAAGCTTTGCCTGCTAGTCATCCTCGAGTCCTCTCTCAAATAGCAGGGTTAAAAATGGCAGCTTCCTTTCTATGTGTCTCTCTTTCTTCACATCTCCATTTATATAAAGCTCCAGTAAGAGGGCTGAGACGCAACCTCGGTTACACCTTGTCACTGATGTAGTTCCATCAAAAGGGCAACACACCCATAGGAATGGATTAGTTCAAGAACATGAAATAACATCAGACTGTCACAACCAGTAAGGGAAAAAAGGCAAAGAAAGAAAGGTCCCTAATAGAGCCCATCCCTGTGCCAATTATAGCTATGTGTGATTGGAGCTTAATTCTGTTAAAGAAATCTAGAAGCCAGTAAAGCATCTCTCTCCTGAGGGGCAAAGGGTATTTATTCATCATGGGCTCTCACTCATTGGTTAAGGGATACTCCTAGTGGTCATTTATTTCCCCATACTTTTGGCAAAGCACTTCCTGAGAAAATGCCTACATGTCTGATATCAGACAATGGGCACTGATGTGGTAAGAGCAAAGGGACATGACAATATCTGCTTCATGGACTAATTAATCAAATGTATGTCTCTAGTCTCCTCAGGGTCAATCCCAAAGTCCCTACCAAAGCACACAGGGCCCTTTATGGGTAAATTTCTCATTACCTTGCTAACTCATCTTTTACTCTTTCCTTTGCCCCTTCTACTGAAGCTACACTAGCATCAGTGGTGTTTCTTGAACCCGTCAGATCTGCTCCTACCTGGCATTTGTACTTGCTGTTTCCTCTGCAGGAATGCTCTTTCCCCTGAACCACCTGGTTCCTTCCCTCACTTCATTCAGTGAGCTCCTCATCCTTCCATCCATCTAAACTCACACACATGCATGCACACATTTTTCTTTATCCCAGCTGTATTTTTTGCCATAGAATTTATAACCATCTGCTACACTATATATTTATCATATTTACTTGTGTATCATGTGTCATTCTTTACTAAAATGTAAGCTCCCTTAGAAAAGAGATATTTATTCTGCATTGTTCTCTACTGTATTCTCAGCATCAGTCAAATAGCAGATGCCCAGTAAATAATGACTGAATCTGTGAATTAATTGATAAGTCAATAAAAAGTGGGAGTGAGTGAACTATAAGAATGGTCTTACAAGGGAAGGACTAGTAAATAAAATTCTCATTTGGTATGTAAACTATTTAATATATCATTCTGAAGGCAAAAGATGCTGCTATATATTTTGAAAAGGGAGTGACATAATCAGAGGTACATAACATTCTGAATTTGAGTCCTTTGAAAGTAGTTTGAGGGACTAATGGCAAAGAAACACAATGGGGAAAAAAAGACCATTTAAAAAAGATATGGAAATAGCTAAGGCTGTTGATAATGAGCACCAAATTAAAAGCAAGAGTAAAAAGATGCAAAACTACAATGGTTAAAATATAGAGAAGATGTAGAATCAAGACCACTTTCTTAATTGCTTTAAAATGGCTGAAAAGAAATGAAATGAAGAGTCCAGATTACCACCTGTTTTTTGTTGTTTTGGCAGCTGAAAATATTTATAAGCATGTCCCCTTGCTCTTACCACATCAGTGCCCATTGTCAATAAGGAACAGTTTGGGGAATATATGTGGTTTGCTCAGCATTAGATATTTGAGTTTGACATTCTGTGATGTCACAGGGACATTTGGTGATTTAAATAAGAAGTCCCAAAGAGATGTCAGAAAAAACGAAGAGATTTGGAATTCATTATCATATACATGAAAGTTGCAGCCAAAGATATTGATGGGATTGTTTATAAATATGGTGTGATGTAAAAATTACATTTCCAAAGGGAAAATCCCAGAAGTAAGGAGTGGACAGGAGGAGAGGCTTGAGATGTTGGAGAGAAGTTGAACTTGGAGAGGTTGAAGGAGAATTTGAATGGAATTCTGTCATGAAAACCAAAATAGGAAAGAATTTCAACCAGTAGGTTTTTGCCAAAACTACCAAAAGTACCATAAAGACAAAAATATGATATAAAGATTATCCATACAACAATCTAAGCCACTTTTAAAAAATTAAAAAAGTTTAAGCTGAGGACATAATCATAACAAATCTTTCAAGACAGTCGTTTTTTACAAAGTCCTTTGACATAGGCATTCAGATTGTTAATAATCCACATGAAGGCATGGGGCTCTAACCTTTATTTTTCCTCTGTTTAAAAGTATAATATGCATAGTTCCTATCTGGAATGATGGAAATGTTTTGGTAATGGATGGTGGTGATGGTAGTACAATGTTGTGAATGTGATTAACAACACTGAAATATATATCTGAATGTGATTTAAAAGGGAACTGCTAGATTGTATATATAGTAACTACATTAAACAGTTCCACACCAATGCAAAGTGTTAACAGTGGGTTATATGGAAACCTGTATTTTGCACATTATTTTTCTGTAAACCCAGAACTTCTCTAACAAAGAAAATAAAATTAGTGTAGTCCTATGACACCTGTATTGTTAAATTCCAACTATACCATTCATCCTACTTATTTCTATCTACGAATTTCAATTCTTTCATTAAAGGAAATCAATATACTTTGAAATGAAGTGCACATTCTGAACTCTCATTAGGTACTCATCAAAGGATTAAGATCATTGACTTTATAATTAGATAGATATATTCATTTACACAACTTATCTCTCCCTCTCTTTTTAAGAAATATGTATTCACTTGGGGAAACTTTTTTTCTTCAAATTTTAACAAATAAATGCATATATTAAATATTTTACTTCCCTCTGACTTTATATAAAAACAGTTTTCAAAATCAATAAATATAATGCACTGCATCAATCAAATAAAGAACAAAAATGACATTATCTTCTTAATAGGGAATGAAAAAGCATTTGGCAAAATCCAATACCCCTCGAAATTGAAAACACTCAAAAATTAGGAAGAGTAAGTTCCTCAACCTGAGAAAGGGCATCTATGAAAAACCCACAGATAAAAATCATATTAATGGTGGAAGACTGAATTCATCCTACCTAAGATCGGGAATAAAATAAAGATGCCTGCTCTCACCACTTCAATTCAATTATATTCTGGAGGTTTTAGACAGGTTGTTTATGCAAGAACATGAAATAAAAAGAAATCCAAATTGAAAAGGAAAAAATAAAACTCTATTTGCATATGACATGATTTTATATACAGTAAAGCCATAAAAACCTGTCTGAACTAATAAACAAGTTCATGAGGTTGGAGGGTACAATCTCAATAAACAAAATTCAATTGTTTCTGTGTGGTAGCAATGAGTGAATAAAAATGAAATGAAGTAAGAAAACAATTCCATTTAAAATAGCATCAAGAAGAATAAAACACTTAGGAATAACTTAACAAAAGAAATGTAAATGTATACTTGGAAAACTATATAACACTGTTGAAAGAAATTGAATAATACCTAAATAAATGGAAAGACATCCCATGTTCATGGATCAGAAAAGATTGATATTGTAAAGATGGGAATACTAGCCAAATTGTTCTATGGATTCAATACAATTACTATCAAAATTCTGTCTTCTTTTAAGGAATTCACAAGCTGGTCCTAAAACTCACGTGGAAATTCTTGAAAATTAATAGCCAAAATATTTCTGAAAAATGAGAACAAAGAAGAACAAAAATCTTATCCCTTTCAAAACTTACTACAAATTTATAGTAATCAAAGCAACTTGCTATGGCCAGAATTGAGAGTCCAAATGTATACCCTTACATTTTTGTCAACTGATTTTTGGCAAGAGTACCAACACAAATGGAGAAATAATAGTCTTTTTGACAAATAGTTCTGGCTTATTTGGATATTCACATGCAAAAGAAGAAAGTTGGATCTCTACTTCACACCCATATTCAAAAATTAACTCAAAATGGATCAAAAACATAGATTTAAGAGCTAAAACTATAAAACTCTTAAAAGATAATATAACTGTAAACCTTCCTGACCTTGAGTTAAGTAACAGTTTCTTAGATATGACACCAAGAGCACAAGCAACAAACAAAAATAGATATACTGGACATCATCAAAATTAAAATCTTTTGTGCTTTGCAGGAAACCATCAAAAAATTAAAATGAAACCCATAGACTGGGTGGGAAGTTTTGCAAATCACATATCTGATAAGTGATTTTTATCTAGTCTATATAAAGAATAATTACAGCTTTAAAATAAACAAGACAAATATCCCAATTTAAAAATGGTCAAGAAATCAAAATAGACATTTCTCTAAAGATAATCAAATGGCCAATAAGCAATGAAAATATGCTTAGCATCATTAGGCACAGGAAAATATAAATCAAAACCAAAATTAGATACCACTGCACACCTACTAGAATGGCTGGAATAAAAAAATACAGATAATCACAAGTGTAGACAAGGATGTGCAGAAATTAGAGCTCTCTCACACTATTGTTGAGAATTTAAAATGGTAAGGCCATTTAGGAAACAGTCTGGTAAATCCTCAAATTGTTAAACATAGACCTACCACATGATCCAGCAACTGCACTCCTAGGTATTTTGCTCCTAAGAGAATTGAAAATTTATGTTCACACAAAAGCTTTCACACTAATATTCATAGCAGCATTATTCATGATATACAAAAAGAGGAAAAATAAACATGTGTCCATTAACTGATGGATGAAAAATAAATGCAGTATATCCATACAACAGAATATTATTCACTAATAGAAATGAAGCAAGGATACAAGCTGTAGGGAGACTTGGGGGTGATGGCTAAAAAGTATGGAGTTTCTTTTCAGTTAATGAAAATGATCTAAAACCTTGGTGATGGATGGACAACTCTGAAAATATTAAAAGCCTTTGAAATGGATGAACTCAGCAGTATATAAAATACATCTCACTAAATCTGTTAAAAATTAACATTCAAGTGTTAAGAGTGACAACTGGCATCCTCAGTGCTAAGAATTAATGGGAAAGAGTGGACATTGCAGGTAAATGGCAATTATGTGTCTCATGTAAAGGGGACAATTTTAAGTCTACTGAAGATTTTTTGTCAACTAGGTATAGGGTCAAACGTTAAGTTTTCTGAGTTGATTTTAAAAGGAAAAAAAACCCAGAATATCCTGATATTTAATGCAAACTCTCCCAATTTAAAAATTTTGTTAATTAATTCAACATTGACAAAAAATACATTTTAAGTGCATCTTCGTCATGGAGGCAGCAATTTTGTAACCATTGTTAAAATTGCTGGTACATTGTTGCTCCCAACATTCATGCTTGCAGAGTAGCATGACATCAATATTAACTTATCCTTTCAATAAATATTTCTTAGAAATCTACTGTAATAATGAAGACTAATATTTATTGAACTCATGTCAGGCAATGACCTAGGAACATAACTAATATTACCTCCTTTTTACAACAATTCTGTTGGTCCAGTATCACTCCCATTTTACACATGAGAAAAGTGTGCTCCAGAAAGTTAAATGACTTGACTGAGTTCACACAGTAAGTGCTGAACAGGGATTTAAAAGCAAGCATCTGATACCAAAAACTATGCTTTTTACAGTTATGCTGTTCTGCCTATTTATGTGTTAGATTTAATGTGGATTCAGCCTCTGACTTCAAGGTCCTTATAATCTAGAGGGAGAAAGATGCAGTTATAGTATGACGTGGTATGTGCTGTAATTAAATAGAGCAGCAGGCGATAAAGGAAGTGCTTTAATTTCTGTGAGAAGTTTGACAATCTACTTCATTTTATGATGGAGAAACATGAGTTTGACAGGATGGAAAAGAGGAATACACTCTTTGAAAAAGTGAACTTTCAGCATGTGCAAATACAGGAATAAAAAACAGAAGCATACTCAGGAACTGTAAATTTTATGATGTTATATAAAAATGATGGGGATACACTTGAAAATCAGGCTAGTAAGAGGTGGGGTCAAATCACAAAGAGGAGATTAAATATTCTATTATAAGCAGTGAGAAGTCTTTGAAGATGTGCATTTTCGAATAGGTGCAGAGGCATCAGGATAGAAGTTGGTTTAAAATGAAAGAAGCAGGAAGACCATTTAATAAGAAAGAGTCACAAAAATGTAGCTTTGTCTTTAAAGGCATGGTTAATGGAGTTGTCAATTATGAGTGTGTTTCCCTGTCTTTTGCTGCTGACATACATTTAAGATCTTAGAAAATAATTTGTACACATAATTAAACATTTACATTGTGTTTATGACACATAATCTGTAAAGTAAATTTGAAAAGTCATAATAAAAATTTTCGTACAGCAATGGCATGCTCGTGGACAAAAGCCATTCTATTTCAGGTACTGAGGTAGCACAATAATACCTAATGGAGATAGGAATATAAAAGATGGCATCCTAAATTAATTAAGTTCCATACCACTACTGAGGAATAAATTTCTCCCCTCACTACTAAAGACTTCAGATTGCAAAGTAAAGTTTAACAAGCTGTATAAAACATTGTGGGGATAAACCAGAATAAGAGTAGCATATAGAAACATAATTTAAAGTATACTCATTGTTTGATTCATATCCTGTAGCATGTATTCTTCCTTTTATAACATATTATATTTCTCTGAATAGAAAACATAGCATTTAAAAATTTTGGTGGGCAATACATTACTAAAACATCTGCCATATTTTAATTAAATGATATCTTTTAAATACTCTAAGATTCTATTATGGGATGACTTAGAACTCAAAGCAAAGCTTATTTCCTTTTTTGTTTTTTAAAGGAAAACAGTGCCACCTAATGTTAACTATCACTGGTAATATATTTGAAAGCTTACATAATACACAGAGAGGTTTTTCAAAAGATTTTTCTTAAAACTACTTCTTTTTAATTAAATATACTTTGAACTTTATGTGAAAGTAAAATAAAACCTATTTGAAATTACTGTAGTAATAATTATAAATAACATTTTATGATATTTTCCTCATGCCTCCGTTTAATTTTTAACTAATTTGGCATTCTAAGTTAAGTACTCGCTGAGGGTAGATATTTGTATTAGTCACCTTTATATTCCCAGTTGCACTAAAATAAGGATGTTTAATAAATATTCATGAACACTCCTACATAACATAACTGTGATAAAAATACTTAAAATTCTAAACATAGATGGATAAATAAAAGGAAAATATAAGGAAATATATATTTAACTATGCATTTTATGTTGTAAAAATAATACATAATCATTTTAGAAGATTGGAAAAATTGCAAAGAGTAAAAGGAAAAATAGTCTCATTGACCAGAAATAACCATTGTTTACTTCTGGACTAATTCCTTAGAAGGCTTTTGTAGATATAGTTATCTGGTTTGTTTTCTGATTCTGTGATTATAATTTATATACAATTTAAATGTATGATTTGCTTTTTTTCACCTTTCATAAATACTCTCATCTTATTTTAATATTTATAAACATTAATGCTATGTTAGCATTATATTTGTTTAAATAGAATGGTGTCATTTACTTAACCAATCCACTATTCTTGGATATTTAGCATATATTTCAATTTAATATATTATAAATATAAATTGCATTATGATGTTTATCTTTGTCATATATTTTAACAATGCATTTTTAGATTTTAGCTTTTTGATTAAAGGAAAGAATTCTTTAAAAATATTATCAAAAATATATTATTGAGAAAAAAATCATGGTTCTGCTTTTAGACACTCTAATATGATTGAATGTTTTCCTTTAATCTTGGAGAGGAATTAGTTTTATTAAACTAAAAATTATTAAAAATTTTAATTTAACACTATGTCATTTTTCTACCATAGTCAAATAGATTAAAATTAGCATACAAGAGACACAAATGCACAATTGTTACTAGATTCAGGGGATATGGATAACTACATTTCCAGCACCTTCCTTGCCCCCATGGAATTTATTTTAAAAAGTTTCATTGAAGTATAACATACATAAAGCAGCATACCCTAATCATAAGTGTATATAGCTTGATGAATTTTCACAAAGTAAGTACACATGTCTAACTAGAAGTCAGTGAATAGAAAACATAAGTAGCTCACCACGGCACCCCTTTCCCTATAATTCCATACTTAGATCTCCATTCAGTCAGCATTGCACTGTCACCCTTCCCTGCACTGACCCCACTTGCACCCAATGAGGAATTACTCTTGTGACTAAGACTGTAGAATTCTATTATTTGTACATTTATGTGCCTGGCTTCTTTCACTCAAAAATATTTGGGATTCACCCATGTTAATACAAGTAGTGTAGTTTGTTCATTATCATTTGTGTTACCTTGCCAGGCTTCAAAGACAAATATGACACAATGGATTGGCTTAAACATCAAGAATTTATTGGCTTATGAATTTGAAGCCAGGGAAATTCTAAGACCCAAGCAGGAGCAAGGTAATGCTTTCTTCCCAAGGTCTGTACCATTCTGGTGGTGGCTGCCAGAGATTCTTGAGGTTCCTTGGCTTGTATCCCTGCTTTGCATCACATGGCGATGTTCTCTCCTTTCTCTTTTGGGTTCTATTCACTTCCTGCTTCTGGCTTCTCCTTGAGTCTTCCTCCTGATAAGGTCTCCAGTAATCTGGTTTCAGACCCACACTAATTCAGCTGGGCCACACCTTAACTGAAAAGAACATCTTCAAGAGGTCCTATTTACAACTGGTTCACTCCAACAGGAATGCATATTAAAATCAAGAACATATCTAAATTAAAGTACATAATTCTACCTACCACACCATAGCTTGCAAATAATCCATTACTTAAATATAACACAAGTTACATATTTATGCCTTGGGTAGGCCCACCACCTATTTTTGTAAATTAAGTATTATTGATACACAGTCATATTTGCATATTGTCTCAGTTGCTTTAGTATTACAATAGCAGTGTTGAGTATCCTGACTGAGACCAAATGCTTCACAAAACTGAAATTACTTACTGTCTGGACTGTCACAGAAAAAGTTTATGGGCATTTGGTTTGTTTCTAGTTGTGGCTGTTATTGCCAAACATTATTATAAATGTAGTTTGGTAAACATATGAAATCATTTCAGTCGGATTCATAACAAGGAGTAGAATCCTGGTTTAGAGATTCTGGGTAGAGTTTCAGATGATTGCACTGACAAAATATTTTTTAAAATTAGTTTTTACCAATTTACCACCAGCAATGTGTGAGGGTTAAAATTGATCCACATCTATCTCCAGGCTATCACTCAGTATTTTCTTCTTTCATTTTAACCATTCTGCTGTGTGTGTAGTTGTATCATATTGTGATTTTAATTTACATTCTTTAATAATAATGAAGTGACCATGAGCATCTTTTTCTTTATCCACTCCCCCCACCCTGGCCCCTTGTGACTTTTTGTGTGCTGTCTGCTCCCTGTGTCCATTTGCTGTGTCTTCTTCTGTGTCTGTATTTATTTATTTTATTCCCCCTCCCCCTTTGTGGCTTGCTTGCCATCTGCTTTCTGTGTCCATTTGCTGCATGCTCTTCTATGTTTTTTGCTTGTCTCCCTTTTTTTTGTTGCATCACCTTGCAGAGTGGGCTGTCCCGTGGTGCTTGGGGGCCGGGCGGCGCTCCGCAGCATGCAAGTGAGCCTGCCTTCACAAGGAGGCCCCAGGATGCAAATCCAGGGCTTCCCATATGGTAGGTGGGAGCCCAGCTGATTGAGCCACAGCTGCTTCCCGACTATGAGCATCTTTTAATATGCTTACTGGCTATTTGGTTATCTTCCATCATGAAGTGCCTATTCAAGTCTTTTCTCTTGGGTTGTCTGCCTTTTCTGTTATTGTTATGTTCAAGCATTATATACGTAGATACATACACACACACACTTATGGAGAGAGAGAGAATTTGTCAAATATTTATTGTAAAATATTTTCTCTCATACTGTGGTTAGTCTTTTTGCTCTCTTAATGATGTCTTTTAAAAAGAACAGCAGTTTTTAATTTTAACTTTGCCCAATTTATCTATTTGTTTTAATAGTTTAGGAATATTGGTCCTTTCTAAGAAATCATGCATACTCCAAGGCCTTGAAGAGATTCTCCTATGTTTTATTTTAATTTTAATAGATTTATTGTGTTACCCACACATGCAGACCCCTAATGAACCTAAAAGTGACTTTGTTGCAATGTGAGAAGTAGGGACCACAGGTTATCTTTTCTTTCTTCTTCCAGTATGGATATTCAATTTATCCAATATCAATTATTAAAAACACAATTACTTTCCCACTGAACACAACCACACTTTTCTCCATTGGATTTTAGACCTTTATCTTTCACATATCAAGTTTCCATATATCTTTGTATCTATTTTTGGGCAATTATATTCCATTGTTGCCAATTAGTATTAATACAGTAGCTTCTTAAGTCCTGATACCTGTAAGGTAGGAAGCCTGACATGATTCCTCAAAATTGTCTTAGCCATTTTTATGTAGGTAGTAATGCTAACCAGTCCTCAATGTGTACTACCTTTCATTTCCCTGTCTCCTTGAATTTAAGGAGGGCCATGAGACTAGTCCTGGACAGCAGGCTCTAAGCAGATGTGTCACTTCTGACCCTAAGCTTGAAAAAGAAGAGGTAGGTATTCCTTACACTTTCCTCATTTCCTACAATGAGTGAGGAGGCCCATTGCTGAGCTAGAAGGAGAGCAAAATGGAAACAACCGAATTCCTAAGTCACCACGAGACATCTAACCGGGAGAGTCACTCAAATTAGGAGGGACTTTGCACGAACAAGACTATTTGGGAGGAGAAGAGGTATAAATCTTTTGAGATTGTTGGAATGTTTGCTATCTTAGGATAAGACTATACTATTCTAACTTAACCATGCTGGTGGAAATTTTGTTTGTAAGAGAAAAGGCATCATTATATATGAACGTCTGATATTATGCTAGTTAATGAAACATATTTTATGAATTTATTTAAATATGCATTTCACTTAGATTAGGTTACCATTTTTCTTGTAAAGCCAATGTTGGTAAATATAAGTAATATTTGTATCAAGAACAAGGAGTACTTTGCCTGTCAAATCTCTTAAAAGGCACAGCCATTTACTTTTCCGGGAAGCTGACATTTAGCACTACAAGAATCCACCTCCATTTTATGGCCTTTGAGTGTTTTGACCTAAAATAAACCAAGCAAAATCTTAGGAGAGGCTATTGTGTGTAAGATGCCCACATAATATAGCAAGCAATCAAGCAAGGTTCCAACCATAAGTCAACACAGAATTAGAAGTATTCACAAAGATCTTCTGACATCAGCTTTCTTGGTCTTTACTCCTCCTCCCTAGTTCTTCCACCTTGTCCTGCAAGACATTATAAATCTCAATACTTTTTCCTGTGATGTCCCAGTTCATCACCTAGGAGAAATGTTAAATAATTTTATTGTCCTCTTGCCCATATATTTTTGTTTCCTATTATATGTGAAATAGTTCTTGAACAGAATGTTCTGGTGGTTCAGGCTGTATATAAATATGTTCAAACTTTGTACAAATATAGAAAAAACATCACATCTTCCACCTACGTCCTTGGGTACAGGGTCTGAAATTTACCCTAAGTGAATAAATCCTTGTTCTTAATATCATTGTAGAATAATTCAATTAATAAGAAATTTAAATAATTTTAAAAATGAACCTTACATATATCTAGAATTTCAAATTCATCCTGCTTTAAGGAAATGCCATTTAAAAATTAGGGCCATACAGCTGTGTAATTATTAATAATATCCCCAATTTTAAAAATTATCCAGAAGCAAGACAATGGAATGAAGTATGATGTTTGGCACATAAAGTTTACCTTGTCATCAACAAGATCTTTAGTTCAATACAGTCT
Organism: Dasypus novemcinctus; assembly: GCF_030445035.2. Lineage (NCBI taxonomy): Eukaryota > Metazoa > Chordata > Mammalia > Cingulata > Dasypodidae > Dasypus > Dasypus novemcinctus. The sequence goes on along the minus strand of NC_080678.1, from coordinate 73,698,791 downwards.
TGTTAACCAATATGGGGATGTGATATAGGTCCATGTAATATAGCATCCTTCACTTTTTTTTCCAAGAAAAAACACAATCTCAAGAATCAGCTTGAGCCAAGTAATAACTTAGCAAGAACAATTCCACTGTTGCTATAGAAACCAACATAGAAAGGCAACACTTTCTCTGTTTTTATTCTACCCCCCTCCCAAATCCCCAGAGCCTCTTTGTACAGAGTCATAAACTAATACTCAGGCACGAAGATGATGAAGTCTCATGGTAACTGATGGGGACATTGAGATTGCTTAACCGCTAGTCTGCTCTTCCTGCTGCGACAATGTAGCAAGTGCTCACACTGATAGTCATAGGTAAGGCGAGCATAGGCTTTCTCAGGATGAGCTATAAACAGAAGAACCTAAAGAAAGAACCCAACATATGTTACAGCAAAGTTACTGGCAAAGAAAATTCAGTTACCTCCTTTCAAACCAACTGCGTATTGCATTTAAAGAACAAAATTATTAACAACAAAATTTATAAAAAAAATAAATAACCTGGTGAAATAGAATTTTTAGGGAAAATAATTTCATTACTGATATGAATTATTCATCATTCTTTACTTCTTATAAGGATTTAACTGCAAAAAGCAGAAAACTCAAAATATCTCTGTACATCCAAAATGATGAAACCAGAAACTTTAGAAAATTAAGCTGTCTCATGAGGAAAAGAGGAAAAAGATTAAAGGGAAATATTTTCATAAATCTTGCTTTATAAAAATTTCATATATATGGATATCTAGCTAGCTAGCTATTCATTTATCTATCTGCATAGAAATTTTAGCCTTTTACATAAAAAGCTTTCCTTTGAGGTATGTGTATATTCCTCTGTTAATATTTTACTGAAAATAAAACATACGAGACATGTTAAGCCATTACTGGCTTGATGGATATTCCTTTTGTATTCCAATGTCTTTTTAGGACCTCTTTGGCTGTGAACATTTGAACTAAGAAATCATCTTATTATGTTCCAGATATAGATGTTTTTCAATGTATCTACAGATATATGTGAACAATTTGTTCTAACTTTTTCCTCTAGGATTACTATGCTATAATAATATATTATACTGTTCTGCTTGAAATTAAACTTTCAGGATAGTGTGTGGGAGAAAGTGATGCAAGAGAGCTGAAGTAACTCTTTCAGGTCATCTGTTCATATATGCACTAAAAGTAAAATGTGATTCTGCATTTGGGGACACCATCAAAGCCTGGCTATGGTTAAACACGCATTAGGTGAATTTGAAAGCTTCTTTATATGAGTGTCTGTGGCCCAAATTATCAGACAGCCTAACTGAATGTGTGATGCTAGTCAATTCTATTCAATTTGCCTAATACATATTGAGTGCCAAAGGACATGAAAGGCCTATAATCATTACATTTGTCATATAAATATGAGGTAGAAGGAAAAAAATCCTATTATAGAAAAGAGAAGAAATTTTATTAGAGTGAAGGAAATACTAAGTCCTAATGTGACATTAAAGATGTCTTCAAAGATGGGGCTTTTTCAGGGGGCTTGAAAGTTTCTCCAGAGTTTGGTAGAAGACAAAAGTGGAAGCAAATTTCAGGAAATGAGACAGCATAAACAAAGACAGAGTATTTGAAATCCTAAAGGATGTTAAATAACTTAATCCCAAAGCTTTCCCAACTCCAAGTTTTTATAAACCAACTTTCAACATTTCTGATCTCATATCACTGTGAATTTTAATAACTGAGATGTACCCTCCATATTTTCCTTCAAGGGAAGTTAATTTGAATTCCAGAGTTACATGAGCTATGTTTCACTGCTGGGTTACATTACTGGTCCTCATCTGCTTCATAAAATTTATTGTCTCTTATGCTTACTAAACTAAGGATATATATATATATTTAACATTTTGTAGATTCAAAATTTTATTATTCAGTCTGGGCTTATTACAAAGTCTTTGGCAATGCCTTTGCTGTCTTTTATTTTTTCATTTGAAGTGGCTGATTCTTTTGTTATGTTCTTGAATACTAAAACATTGCACATTGATATTTTGATACATTCAAAATGCTAAAGGCCAAATCTTTTAGAAATATCAACCATTATAGATGAAATATTAATTGCTATACAATGTATTTCAAAAATTGTTAGATTTCCAGAAATAAAAAATTTATGATAAAGTTATTCAGAGACCAAGTATTGATATAGATATAAATATTTTGTCATCATATTCTTAGGGGAAATTCATTTTAAGAATGTAAAATATTAATGTCATTAACATTCACTCATAGGCCTTTAATGTATAACAATGTTTACTGTATTTATTTTGATTAGCTATAATTCACATCCTTCTATAATTTACAATTTAAGAATAATGTATTTGGCTGATTCCTTATCATGGAAGAAACACATAAACTCTTCAGTTAAAATTTCAAGACTTTGATAAATCAGTCTGAAAAAACTTTCCAAGATTTACCACTCCATCCTTTGCAGGAATTCTCTGATTCATTCAAAGAGATACCAGGGCTGTGTTTGGATGTTATGTGAAAGTTCTTTGGGTGAGGAGGTACAAACACAGATAGCCAGAGAACTGAGAATGCAAAAAATGACGCCTTTGGTAGATCAAAGGCTCTGTGAAGGGGGAGGGGAAAGGGAGAATGAGGGCAGCCAAGGGCCTGCTGGCCCATACACACCTGTGAGTGGCCACGGAGGAGCAGAGGGAGAAGCAGCACAGTGGGTCCTGAGATCTTGCCTTTACTGTGACCCAGACGGGCAGGGGAGGGTTTTGTCAAAAACACTGGGGATTGAAAGTTTCAAACTGTCTGGCATGTAAAGCAGAAGCAGAAATGCCATTGGAGAGGCTGAGGGTAGCTTCTTATCATCTAAGCCAACTGAGATACAGACCTAGCTAGTAAACCCAGTTAAAGTGCCGTTTGCCTCTTAGAAATCTTCCCAGACTATCTCATCTATCGTGATCCAACTTCTGCTGTGATTTCTATTGTTCTTCTACTGACAGGTAAAATGCTTATGCAAAATGTGTTTTCATCCCTAATAGTATCTTGCTATCAGCTGAAATATAAATCGGTCTATAGCGTAGTTAACAATGTCAGGGTATTTTAATCCCACCTTCAATCTCACACACCTATCCAATACACCTTGGTGGTATTGTTAAGAACCTGCAATATACATTGCCAATCGCTATTATTTATAAACTGCCTGTGTCATTCAAGCTGTTGTATTGTTCTTAAGCACATAACAGAATGTATCTGATGCTTGAAATTACAATGATGATAACTTATTTTTGTTTTAATAAAGATTCTTGGTTACAGAAAAGATCTAACGTCTTTCAGTATCTGAGAGTCTTTAATTAGTTTATAACCATTTTTATTGAGTATCTACCTTTTATAAAGTACCATGAATGTCGTGCCACAAATACAAATCTCTTACCACCAAGGAGCTTAAATCGACATCTAAGCAAATGGCAGAATATATAAATACTTTTGTAGGTACTAATACCCTTCTCCCGTAATGGAGTTTCATGGAGTCTCTGGGGTAAGTAAAAAAAGACAGTAATCTTTAGGGATAGTGTTTCTTCATTATGTAGATAAGTACCAAAGAAATACACAATGTCATATTTCAAACTTTTCCCAAAATTTGATCAAGTTTTATGTCTTCAACTAACCTTTGAAGCAACACTAAGTCCTTTCCAAGTTTTACATTACTTCTATTAATCTATTCACTATTTACATGAGAAAAGGAAAAGAGAATGAAAGCTGGGTAATTTCTCTCATTGCTGACACTTTACTAGAAATTTGAAGGGACTAAATTTACAGATCTTTTCAGTTTTCTATGTCTGAGACTTAGGTATTTTTTTTCAACTTAGAATATCTGTTTATGAGCATCTGTATTCCTAAAGAATTATATGGACATCACATGGGTTCATTGCCAGCATCAACAAAGCAGAGAAATGCTAAATTTATATAAATCTTGCATATCAACGAAAAGACATATTAATGCAAAATCATTCTGAAACATTTACAAGGAACTCAGTACTATTTATGTTGATGTTACTATCATACTAATAAAATGATATATATTTATGCTAATATACCATAGTTTTATTTTCCTTTACTGTATAAACAAGTAAATACACTGTAACAGATTTGTAACTTCTCCTAATCTGAGAAAATAGAAGCAAGATATATTAATTAAAGCCAATTTTACTCCAAATTCCTGATACTAAAGTAGGAAATTATGAAAGAATGGTCTTGAAGTGTTGACTAATTTGTTTTCCTTTTATTGATACTTCTTGAAAAATAACAGTTATCCAGTACAAGAAATATCACAAAGCACAAATGTCACAAGGCTTGATTAGTTGTCAAATGATGATACTAACAATTATTGTTAAAGGGATTTGAAATTCAACATATTGCATTTTTGAAGGATATGATACAACACATATCTGTTAATTCTCTTTTGTGCTTTTTATCTGGCATCAAAAATAATAGCAATCAGATGGTATTGTCGGAAAATGAAACAAATAGCATACATTACCATTTCAGAATATTACTGCCATCCTTTACAATCTGTTCAGGCTAAGTTTCTAATTCACTTTAAAATGAGATTAGTTTAGGTAAATCAAATAATGATAACACCTGAATTTGAAGAATAAGACCACAGTCATTTAAGAATGTTGTTTAAAAATAGTTTCACGTAACTGGTAAAGATGTTTAAAATATATTTACTGAAAATGCACAGTTTGTGCACTTTTATTTATTATAGAATCTCATGTTAGTGATACATAGGTAGGTATATATACTTACAAACACATATATGTATAATATGATATATTTATATATGCAAATATAGAAGTAAAATAATTTACGGTAAAACACCAAAATAGAGTCAGTAGAATCCAAATGTTTCTGGAAATCATCATCATAATAATCAATGACTCCCAGAAGATCCAAATATACTTAATTTTCACAGCAGCCCTGCAATGTCACAGGTGTTCTGCTTATAGACATACCCTTCATTAGCCTCACCACTCTCAGGACTTGAGCAGCCATTTTATAAGGTGTGACCATGTTACCTTCCTCTCAGTGAAAAAGGTATTAGATTGAGCAGTGGTCCAAATCTGGCTAAATCAGAGTACATTCCATGGTTATTTGTTATTGGATCTAAGAACTAAAAAAAAAAGAATGAGGCCACACATGCCAAGAAAAATAGAAGTGGGAAATAGTGAACGATTACTTCCTTATTTGCTGTCTCTCCAAACTGCAGTTTTTCAACTTTTTGAGGTCCAGCTATATTTACATCTTTTGAGTTTATGAAGCGCCCTATCCATATACTTATAATTAATTTCTGCATATTCATGTGGGAAATTGAAATGATTTCTTTTATTTCTACCCAGCCTAGTCTTAAGTGATGCAATTTCTCTCACCATTTTATATTTAAGGACATTGAAGTCAGAGAAGTTAAGGAACTTTCTGCAAAGCCAATCAGTTGCTAGAAGTCAGAGGTACCTTTTGGAGTCAGTCTGTGTGACTCAAAAAAGACTGTTCTTTCCGTTACACTGAGATCAAGATGAGTGTCAGCTTGATTTCCCTGGGTTTTTTTTAATTTTTAAATATTTTCCAAATTTCCTACAATGCCATATAATTATGAATGAAAAGGAAAAAAGTAATTTATTTAAGAAATTATATAACCTGTACATCCAGTAACATCCAATTGCTAAAAATTGAGAGCTTGGACACAAAATAGGTATCTGGAGCTGAAAGCTGGAAGGTTGAATTTGTGAATGATGAGGAGCCATGAAATAATAAGAGACAAGTTTCATTTATTTTACTTCTTTTTTATGTGTAATGCTCAATTATATCCAACTATTTGATGTATTCCCTGTTCACTTAAGTGTGTATATCCTGCAGTTGTTAGTTGCAGTATTATATAGGTACGCAATAAATTAAGTTAGCTAATCATGTTCAAATATGTAGTCAAACTGATTTTTTTGTTGGCTTATTCTTGATGGTACTGAGTTTTGTAAAACTCTCCCACACAAATTTCAAACATGTCTCTTTCTCCTTAAAGTTCTGCATTTTTTTCTGATATATTCTGAGGCTATATTATTAGGTGTTAAATTTATAGTTGGCATATTTTCCCAGTGGGTTAAAATTTCATCATTATAAGCATCCCTCTTTCATTCTAGCAATGCTTTTTGCCTTAAAGTCTGATTTGGCTATATTCATACAGCTATATCAACTTTCTTTAGATGGATTCCTCCATGGTATATACCCTTTTTCATTTTATATTTTAAATAATTTCTTTCTCCTGTTTTAAACATGTTTCTTTTAAAAGAAAAGAGTGGTTTATAAAGAGGGAGAATTTTTACTTAAAATTGGATTTTTTCTTTTTCCATTCATTCTATATCACTTTTATATAAATCAAATATTTTGTTGATTGCTTTCTCTTTTTGGTGCTTCCATCTGTTCTTTTTTCTCTAATTTTATACCTTCTTTTTGACTGACTACTTTTTACCATTCTATGTTTTACACTTTGTTAGCTTGAAATTTATAAACTCTATTATTGTCATTAGTGATTCCCCTTGAAACTTCAACATGCCTTCTTATCTTATCAAGGTCTAAAATTAGCAGTCCTTTGACCCCTTTGAAAAGATATAAGAACCTTAAAAAATAATGTTCCATTATTTATGCCCTCAATTCTTCCTGCATTTCCAATATTCAACTGGGGGCATTTGACCTCTGCCTGAGGAAAACCCCTTAGTATTCCCTTCATTGCGCTCTGTTCATAAAAACTTCCTTAGTTTTATTTTCTAAAAATTCCTTCATTTTTCCCTATCCTTTAAAATTGTCTGTTTTTTTCTTCCTATGGTTCTCTACATTAACCATTTCAGTAGTCTTATTGCTAGTGTTTTAAGCATTTTGAAGATATCTTTCCATTTTTTTTTCTGGCTTCCATTATTTTTCTTAAGAACTTATGGAATGCCAGTCCAATGGTTGTGACTTTTTCTCAGTCTGATTTAATTTTTTTTCCTGGTCTTTGATATTCAGCAGATTTACTCTGATATGCCCAGGATTTCCTTTTTTTAAAAAAAAAATATTGTTTACTTTATTGACTTTTTTTAAAGATACATAGATCACACAAAATGTTACATTAAAAAATATAAGAGATCCATATACCCCACTCCCCACACACACTCCTCCCACATCAACAACCTCTTTCATCACTGTGGCACATTCATTGCATTTGATGAATACATTTTGGAGCACTGTTACACCACGTGGATTATAGTTTACATTGTGGTTTACACTCTCCCCCAGTCCATTCAGTGGGTTATGGCAGGATATATAATGTCCTGCATCTGTCCCTGCAATATCATTCAGGACAACTTCAAGTCCTGAAAATGTCCCCATATTATACTCTTCTTGCCTCACCCTGCCCTCAGCAACTCCCATAGCCACTGTCTCCAAATCCATGATGCAATTTCTTCCATCACTAGAGTCACAATAATTCTGTAGTAGATTACCAGTAAATCCACTCTAATCCATATTTTATTCCTCCATCCTGAGGACCCTGGGATGGCAATGTCCACTCCACCTCTAAAGCAAGAGATCCCACATGACTGATGGATGGGATTCTACTGCTTGCAGTTGTAGACTCTCTCAGTTCCTTGGTGTGGTGGTTGATCATACTCATCTCCCTGTTGGCTGACCTGGGTAAGTCCAATGAACCAGAGAGTAGGTCTTACAACTCTGCCGAGGTTCAGGGCCCATTTGGCACGTGGACAGTCGAGAGATTCAAGTCTCCCAAGCATACATCAACTGCAGTGCCAACCACAGGTTCAGTAAAAGTTACAGAAGAGGTATGTGTAGAGAGGTCACATATGAGTCCAACTCCATCACACTCAGGAGCACAAATTCCAAAGTAGGGCCCACTGGCAAGGCATTGAACTACAGAGCTATCTGCCATAACCTTAGGACCTGGGTGTCTCTGTAGCCCTCAGAAGCACCACTACCTGAGGTTGTATCTACTTTGGTTGTCTCTGGGATCCTGCTTACATGCGTAAGCACAACCCCTATGAGGGTTCATTGGGTATTGTCATAGTGGGTGTAGAGTTACATACAACTGAGGGAGTGCTGAGTTCCCATCCTGGGGAGCTCTGTTGCATTCCCCAATGGAACAGAAGCAATCCCCCAAGTGCAATGGTAAAGACCAGTGAAGAAGGATGGTCCAATGATGGGCCTTTGACACTGATGACTATGCTTTTGAGCCTGTGTGCTTGAAATTTCAACTAGGCCTAGAGCTACAGGGTGCCTAAGAATTGCCTCCTGAGAGCCTCCGTGTTGCTCAAATATGGCCACTCTCTAAGCCAAAGTCAACATGCAAATGCATTACCTTCCCCCAGCATGGGACAGGACTCCTGGGGATGAGCCTCCCTGGCATTGAAGGATTATTGCCATCACCAGCTAGTGATGCAACTAGAAAAAGATCTTGAATGAAAGGGGGAATAATAAACACAAATGAGTTTATAGGCTAAAGACTTCAAAATGAGTTGGGAGATCACCAGAGGGGTTTGCTTACACACATGTCAATAGATTTCCTTTTATTTATTCTGCTCAGTTTTCATTTGCTATCTTGAACTTGTGGATTGGTGTTTTTAAATGGTTTTCTGAAGGTTTTCAACAATTATATCTTCATAGAATACTTCTGTCCCATTCTTCCTTTTCACATTTTTGGAATTCCAATTTTGCATTCCTGACTTCTGCACACACATTCTATGTCTCTTACTCTAGCTTCTATACATTTTTTTCTTTCCTTTTGTCTCTCCATGATGCAATCTGGACATATTCTTCTTTATCTTCATGTATACTAATTACTTTTTATTTTAAATTAAGCTCAAAATTTTAAGATAAAGTGCAGGTTCATGGGCAATTGTCAGAAATAATACAAGGAAAACTCTTGTCCTCTTTACCCAATTTCCCCCAATGGTATTTTCTTATAAATCAATATCACAACCAGGATATTGACATTTATACAGTCAAGATACTGCACATTTCTATCACCATAAGGACCTCTTACATTGCTATTCAATAGCTACACTGACTTCCCTTTCACACCCAGACAATTCTTAAACCCTAGCAATCTCTTCTCCATTTCTATAATTTTGTTATTTCAAGAATGCCATTTAAGTTGTAGTATACTGAATGTAACCATTTGAGATTGACTTTTTTCACTTAACAATGTTATGTGGAGATTCATCCAGTCTGTTATCTGTACCATTATTTCTTATTTTGCTTTCCAGTAGTATTCCAAGATTTGGATGTAATACAGTCTGCTTAACCATTCACCCATTGAAGGATACTTGGATTGTTTCCACATTTGGGCAATTAAAAATAAAACTGCTATAAATATTCATGTAAAGATTTTTGTTTGAAAATAAAAATTCATATCCCTCAGATAAAGGCCTATTAGTGTAGTTGCTGGGTCATATGGTAGTTTCATATAAGGTTTTTTAGGAAATAGCCAAACTATTTTCCAGAGTGGTTTTAACATTTTACATTCCTACCAACAACATGAGTGATCCAGTATTCTGTATGAAAATGTGCCATTTACACTGGCCCCCATGTTTTTTGATGAGAAATCCATTGTCATCCACTGTCATTCGTACTGTTGTTGTTTTTTTCCCCCTCTAAGTAAGATGTCACTTTTCTTTTGCTATTTTCAAGACTTTTCTTTTGGTTTTAGTCTTCAGAATTTTGACTATGATGTGCCTTACTGGGTTTCTTTGTGTGTGTCATGTTTTAGTTTATTCAGCATCTTAAATGTGTAGGTTAATGTCTTTTGCCAAATTTGAAATTTTTCTCTGTCATTATTTCTTTGAGTACTTTTTCAGCATTACTTTTCTCTCCTCTATGTCTCATATTCTGATGACACAAATGTTAGATGTTTTGTTTTAGTTCCACAGGTCTCAAAGATCTGTGCTTTTCTTTAGTCTGTTTTCTCTCTATTCTTCAGATATTTCTATCATTCTATCTTCCAGTACACTTTACAAATTCTTTCCTTTATACTCTTCATTCTGCTGTTTAACCATATATTGAGATTTTCTTTCCTTCAGTTATTGTAATTTTTGGTTCTAAAATTTCCATTTGGTTCTTTATATTTTCTATTTATTTTGTGAGACTTTTATTTTTCATTTATTACAAACATGTTTCTAACTACTCTTTGAAGTTTTTATGATGAGTTCTTTAAAATATTTTTTCCATAATTTTAACATCTCTGTTATATTGGTTTATTTGTCTTTTTCACTTAGTTTAAGATCTTCCTGGGTATTGGTATGAGTGATTTTCATTTGAAACCTGGACATTTAAAGTATTATGATATGAAACTCTGAGTTTACAAATTATCTGTTTTAGCTGGCTTCTTCTGATACTGCCCTGGCAGGGGAAGTGAATATTTTGCCTCATTACTGCAAGGTGAAGTCCAAATTTCCCATTCAGTCTCCAATGATACTCAAGGAGGGTGATAGTTGTTATTTCCTGGCAGAGGTGGGAGACCAGGATACCCACTAAGATGACCAATTCAAAAGAGGTAGGAATGCCTTGTTACTAATTACCATGTGTTCCTTACTGACTCCACAAGAGTGGGGGTGGCCTTGTTAGTACTTAGCAGTGGCAAAGATACTGATTATTTACTATGTCTACTTTGGTACCACTCCAGTGGGGAGTGGGAGAGACATCTCTACTTCCAAAAGGAGATGAAGTCCAGGCTCCCAACATTCTCTCTACTGACACTATAGGGAGGAAGTCTCATTACTAGCTATGTGGATGAAAGTTCAGGCTCTCTATTTCACTTTCTCTACCACCACCAAGATGGAGATTTAGTACCTGGCAAGGAGAAATCTTGGCTACCATCATAGCCTTTGCTAATGGGGTTAGGGATTGGTTAGAGTGTTCTTATCTTTGCTGTTTGAGTGGAGTATGGCAGATATTTTCTAAAAGTTTTCTATTTTTCTAGTCTGACTCTTTTATGATCCTCTGGCTAGAAAGAGAAAGCTTTTTTTTTTTTTTTTTTGGTTTGGTCCTATTGACGTTTTCCAGACACTGGCTTTTCAGATCTAAATCTGGGTTTCCTGAGGCAAAACACAACCGAGAGAATTGACCAACATTTTGTTCCATGGACCCTGAGAAATTTAGGCAATCTGCCTTCATCTCTCTCTATCTTTCAGATTCTTCTTTTGTTTGTTTTATATGTCCAAGGTATTTACTTGTTTGTGGTGGAAGAAACTGAGGAAAGTACATCTACTCTCTGTTAAACCATCTGTTGAATGCTCTAATTCTGTTATTATTGTACTTTTTAATTTTTTTACATTTTTTTCTCTCTATTTTTTCCAAATGTTACACTCAAAAAATACAAGAGGTCCCCACATACCCCCCAACCCCTCCAAAATCAACAACTTCTTTCATCATCATGAGACATTCATTGCATTTGGTGAATACATTTTGAAGCACTGCTGCACCACTTGGATAATGGTTTACATTGTAGTTTACATTCTCCCCCAGTCTACCAGTGAGCCATGGCAGGACATACATTGCCTGGTATCTGTCACTGCAGTACCACCCAGGACAACTCCAAGTCCTGAAAATGCCCCCACATCATATTTCCTCTTCCCTCTTCCTACCCTGAGCAGCTACTGTGGCCACTTTCTCTACATCAGTGCTGCAATTTCTTCCATTACTAATCACAATAGTTCCATAGTAGAATATCAGTAAGTCCACTCTAATCCATACTCTATTCCTCCATCCCGTGGACCCTGGGATGGTTATGTCCACTCTACCTCTATATCAAGAAGGGGCTTAGATTCCACATGGATGATGGATGCAATTCTCCTGCTTGCAGTTGTAGGCACTTTTGGCTCCCTGGTGTGGGGGTTGACCTTCTTCACCTCCCTCTAAGCTGGCAGGGGTAAGTCCAATAAACCAGAAGGTAGGAGTTGCCAGTCTGCTGAGGCTCAGGGCCTGGCTGTCATATGGACAGTCAGAGATTCAGGTCTCCTGCGTATACATCAACCCCAGTGCCAACCACAGGTCGAGTAAAAGTGACAGAAGAGGCATGTGTAGAAAGGTCATATCCGAGTCCAACTCCATCACACTCATGAACACAAACTTGAAAGAGGGTCAACTGACACAGCACTGAATTCCAGAGTCATCTGCCATGACGACAGAAACTGTGGGTCTCTGTAGCCCTCAGAAGAACCAGTACCTGGGGTTGTATCTACTTTGGCTGTCTCTGGGACCCTGCTGAGGCATGCTGTACTTTTTAAACTGAAAATTTCTGATTGATTCTATTATCTCCTTGGATAGAGTAAACATTGTTATTTAAAAATCTGTATCTCATAATTCCAGTATCTGTATCACTAATCTATCAATTTCTTTGGTCTATGTTCCTGCTGAATTTTTTCCTGTTGTCTTGTCTCTTGTATCCTTTCTTACTTATTTTTTTTTCCCATAGGTAGGAACTGTATTTTGCAAAATTGGTAGTAGTAAATTTTAGGCCTAGAAGGATATTACTTTGTCCAATGCATTTGTACAGTAGTACTTCAGTATTCATTATTAAATTGGTCTGGAAGGTGTGACAATTACCAAAAACGATGAGTACCAAACAAATTTTTGCCATAAGAAATAATGTATATAAATTTAATGTGTTCCCAAACCAAAGACTATGCACATTTTTAAGGTAATATGTAAAAAGATAGGGTTATATATCATTACTTTATAGGAGAAATAAACCTAAAAATTAATAAATACTAAGATTAAATAAAATAAAAACTTCACTTTACCTATACTGAGAAGAGTCCATAGCCTAATGGGATGGTGGGAGGAGAGTGGTGAGGAGAAGAGGTTACATGGAGTATTTCTTGGAAGGAGAGTCTCCATCCAATAGAACATTGCACACTTGTACTTCAGGTATTCTTTCCTCTTTCTGCTTTTTTTCAACTTGCACCACAGTCTCTGACATATTCTTTGTCACTGTCAATAAAAACATATCCAATGAAGACTGCTTCTGTCTTCTTTTCAGAATTCCTCAAAAGTGTAAAGTTGTTTGCTCATTCAATAAATTCACATTTCTGCTTGTCAGAGCTTTGTCTGGATGGTACTTCTCTGCAAATTTTTGAACTTCTGCCCATTTTGCGCACATTTCTTTTGTCAAGAACTGGAGTCATCATCCCTTCTCTCCTCCTCACTTGAAGAAATCTCTTCAGCCACATCTTGTTGCTGCTTCTTCTGGAGTTCCTGCCTCTCCTCAGTGCTGGGCTCTACATGCTGTTCCCCCACTAACTCCTCAACATTAGCAGCATCAACTTCCAGACCCATGCATTGGCCCAGAGATACAATATCCTGCACAACCATACCCTCAGTTCCTGCAGGCTTGGGGAACCCTTTGAAGTCTCTCTGAACCACAGCTTCTGGCCACAAATTCTGGCCTGGTAATGTTTTTTCCTCTCTGGTGATATAGGTTTTACTCAGCATTTGTTTCCAAAAAACTCTGGTTCATCACAGTTAAAAACTTGGGGAGGCAGGGCAGGATAAGGAATAAAACCATCACCCTTTACACAGTCTTGAAATTCAATGACAAATTCTTCAGCAGCCTTTTCATTAGCACTCACTGCCTCACCATGCCACATGACACTATGCATGCCAGTCCTCATTTTAAAATTATCAAACCAGCCATGGCTGGCCTTAAAAATGTCAACACTCTCATCACTTGGTTCCAGTTTGTTTTTCAAAAGATTGGCATGAGACATTTTCACTTTTTCACATAGCATGGCTTCTGACACACGGTCCCCACTAACTGCTTCTTGTTTACCCAAATTAATAAAAGCTTTTCAACTTCCTTGAGTGGTTGGGAATACTGCTTTGTTACTGCTTTAACTCCTTTCACAACATCAGCATTTTATCACTTCTTTATTCTTAATGATGGTGGAGACCATTGTTCTAGGCATGCCCTAGTCGCTAGCAAGATCAGTGATGTGAATACTGCTCTCATATTTACCTATAATTTCCTTTATTTGCTCAGTAGTGGTATGAAATAATTTTTTTTTCCTACTCAGTGCTATCACTGTTCGTTTTCTTAAGACCCATGGTGAGAAATAAAAAAGCAAAAATATACAAAACGACCACAGAAACTAAGACAAGACTGCAATGGGATGTGCACAGGACAAGTGCTAACATTTGCCTAATGCATGACCCTTTGCTTTAACTGGAAAGGGTAGCCAATCATGAGACAATCAACACCAACAAGTTCTAGCTTGCATGTTGAGTACCAACAAATGATGTGTACTGAGACAAAATTTTCATGTCAAAATGAATTGAGGGAAGTGGCTATGGTTCAATCAGTTGGGCTCCCATCTACCATATGGGAGGACCTGGGTTCGTATCCCAGGACCTCTTTGTGAAGGCAGGCTCACCTACATGCCATGGAGAGCCACCAGCCTACAAGTGCTGTGGAGTGCAGCAGCCCACAAGCACCGCGGAGTGCCAACTCAGCAAGGTGATTCAACCAAAAGAGACACAAGTAAAAACACAGAAGAGCGCACAGTGAATGGACACAGAGAGCAGACAACAAGCAAGCCACAAGGGTGGTGAATAAATAAAAATAAATACAGACACACTGAAGAATGCACAACAAATGGACACAGAGAGCAGATAGCAAGCAAGCCGCAAGGGGGAAATAAAAGAAAAATGAATCGAGTACCAAGTTTGATAAGTTTCAAAGTAGTCAAGTACCAAGATATGACTGTACTACTGCTTCTGCTAGTATCTTGGGTGAATTAGTGGTTTTGGTCATATTAATTCATTTTCAAGTATTAAAATGATTCTAAATTGTATTTCCTTAGAAGGCCCTTTGATCTCTAGCTCACTTTTATTTCCAGTTCTTATACTTCAAGGACAACAAAAATTGAGTGGTATTGACTAGTAAGGCTGGGATTAGGGTGAGACCAAAGAGATACTCAGGGTACAAAATTTAAGGGATCATTCACTTTTTAAAAATTTTATTTTTAAGTATTGAGACTGGGGACTGAACCTGGGACCTTATATGCAGGAAGCCAGCACTCAACCACTGAGTCACATCAGCTACCGTGAGTTGGTTTTCTCGTTTATTTACTTGTTTTTGTTTGTTTATTTGTTTTTATGAGGTACTGGGGACTGAACCTAGGACTTCCCATGTGGGAAGCAGGCACTCAGCTGTTCAAGCAGGTGGAGCTCAAGTGGTTAGATGCCTGCTTCCCATGTATGAGGTCCCAATCCCCTGCACGTCATTTAAAAATTAAAAAAAGGATCATTCACTCTTAGGTGCTAACTCAGTACTTGCACAAGCCAGTGAGAGAATACTTCATTACATTTTGTGCTCTAGACACCTTGCTTGCCTAACTAACCCTAGACCTGGTCATTATTAGACTTTCTTACAGTTATTAGAGTTCCATTACTAGACTATCTTACAGTTACTAAAGTTCCATTACTAGACTTTCCTACAGCTATTAGAGCTCCTTACAGATATTAATTTGTGGTGTCTAAGCTTCATATGACTATAAAATTGCTATTGAACCACCTTTCATCTCAACTGTACCCTCTGGAATTGGAACACCCTGAAAGGATAATGATCACTAATATTAGGCTCACTTTCATGAACCTCCATGCAATCCTGGTTTCTGGCCTGGTATATAAGGGAAATATGACAGCATTCCAAGTCACTTAATGGCTAATACTATTAGTTCTCTCTAATGAATGGATTGCTTGAATGGTTCTGCTGACCTGGGCCAGGTATGTTCTTGAGTGGCTTTTCCCATGCATCTGTGGATGGCTGGAAGGTTAGCCTGGGGCTGGTTGGTCTAGGATGGCCTTGGCTGGGCTGACTCAGTTCTGCTCCCTTTCTCCCACCCTCCAGCAGGCTAACCAGGACTTGTCCTAATAATGGTGGCAGGATTCCAAGAGAGAGGATGGAAATTTGACTAATCTTTTTAAACCTAGACTCAGAACTGGTAGACTGCCACTTCTGCTAAATTACTTTGGCCAAAGCAGGTCCCAAGGTGAACACAGATTTAAGGGACAGGGGAAAAGACTACACCTGTTGAGAGTAACCAAAGAGTCACATTTTAAAGGGTGTGGATATACACTGTAAAGACTCTGAAGAATCTGAGCCACTTTTACAATTAACCTACTACACCTGGCAATTATTTGTGATCTCTGTGGCTCCCCACTGCTTTTAAGTTGATGTTTGTATGTATTTAATACACCTTTTCTAGTTATCCACGGAGGCAAGGTTGATCTTGATTTACTTAGTCGGCCATTACTACAAGACTGTTATTTATTTTTTAGGAACCTTTATTGTACAGATTGGTACAACTGGCAATGGTGGAACTATTATATTTTAGCTCAGGATAAACAATAATTATTTAAAATGCATTATATATATTTTTTCCACTAAGCAGAAATTTTCATTCATAGTCACATCAAGTACTCCAGCTGGGAGGTTCAGCAGTCACTTAGTGATACCCCATCTGTCCCCAGGGAGTTCATGTACCATCTTGCTTAGTTATATTTACTTGATACGGATATGTCATGTAAATTTAGTCCTTGACATGCAATTCAGGAAATTGAGTCTCATTTATACAGTTCACTGATTCTAAAATCCATGAGCAATTTATTGGATAGTTTCCACTCAATCAGTCTGCCTGGTAGAATTTTTCCCAAGGGATTGAAACTTGATGTTGTTATTTCAATCCCAAGTAGGTCTACTTGCATTGCAATAGTTGGGAATTCATGATTATCCTTTACAATGACTTTCATAGACTTATTATCAAAATGTTGTTTCTCTTTCTCAGCTATTCTAGCAGCAACCCCAGGGCGGGAGGGGGGTTGGGAGGAGGAGAAAAAACTGTTGTAAATAAAATGACTATATTGTATATGCTCCATTAAACAACTGCTGGAAATAGTTCCTGTTATTTTTCTTTTATTCTACATTAAAAAGAAAAAAATTATAAGTGTGTACAAAATGTCTACTACTTTCTTTTTCACAATGTCACAATTTTTAAACCCTGTATTCCACTAATGATATTACTCTTCATCAAGTTATTATTAAATTGGTAATATTATGATGGTTGAAGAGACAGCATAAGTTATATCGATCACCTTCCTAACCAAAGAATAATGCCAATTTCATAGGCCATATGATAATGTTCAGCACAATTACACTTTCTTCTATTTTAATATTTCTTTTTCGAAATCCAATTAAATGATAAGCCAATGACCAAATATTTTTTAATCTGCTACTTTATGACCAACACTAGACTATGCACTCTAAGAAATAAAAATAAGAAGTGCTCCTCTTTAGAAGAATGGAGGTAGAAAAGTACTAAAATAATAATAAGAGAGTCATTGTTTATGGTCCCAACTAATACACATGTATTCAATACTTATTTTGAATAAAAATGCTCCAGCACTGCTTTATAAAAACTGACAGTCAGAAGGAGAGACACTTTTAAAGAGATATTAACCCACGAATAGATGTGTGGGGATCACCAGCAAAAACAGGACTCATATAGGCGCTGATGGAACGAGGTATTTTACTTATATAGAGAAGAGGCAGAGCAAGGTCAGCTTCAGTAGTGGGCTTGGTTCCCCAGGACACGTGGGTCTCAGTCCTTGGCCTTGATGTTCTGTGCACAGCAACCGTCTCTTTTGTTTGTGTGCTGCAGCAGAGGAGGAACCCCACTCCCTCCCAACCAGGGACAAGTATTCCACCGGGTGGTGAGCTAGAAGTCATAAAACACACCCACCATAGTCAGGATGTCTCTAGTAAATGTTTTCATATGCTTTAGACAATAGAGAACAGAATTTACTATCAGTCCCTATTCTACTGGGTTTGTGTTACATCCTCCCAGGTTGACACTCCTGATCCTGAGCACAGGGTGTATTTTGTAAGCCCCAGGGAAAGGTGGCAGCCCAATCTAGGACTTCCCCTACCATCAAAATCATATTAAACACTATTATTCCTGCAAACTCTTCCTATCCCTTTAGTTCTTCAGAAATGCCTACATCCTCAGAATTCTTAAAGCAGTAAATTTATATCGCTTTTATAATATTTGTCATGATCAATTTTCCTTTGTAGCTATTTACTACCTTGTGATAGTTTTTCTCTAGATAATAAATACTTGGGATGGCAGAGCCTGTGTCCTATTTGTTTACATATGTTCAATAATGGCCAACATAATTATCTGTACATAATATGTGTTTAATAAGCATCCAGTGACTGATTGAATGTTTTTTAATAAAATGGTCAAAATTAATGTGCATTGAGTAATTTAAAAATTCTTTGAGTTGTAGGTTTGACAATTAGTATCTAACAAAACAAATTATTTTTCAAAGATTTATTATTATTTTTTAATTTATTTCTCTCCCCTTCACCCCCCCCCCCCCCCACCACCCCCAGGTTTCTGCTCTCTGTGTCCATTCGCCGTTTTGTGTTCTTCTGTGTCTGTTTGTATTCTTGTCTGTGGCACCTGGTATCTGTGTCTCTTTTTATTGCATTGTCTTGCTGCATCAGCTCTTGGTGTGTGTGGCACCATTCCTGGGCAGGCTGCACTTTTTTCACAGTGGGCAGCTCTCCTGACAGGACACATTCCTTGCGCATGGGGCTCCCCTATGCAGGGGACACCCCTGCGAGGCAGGGCACTACTTGCATGCATCAGCACTGCACATGGGCCAGCTCACCACACAGGTCAGAAGGTCCTGGGTTTGAACCCTGGACTTCCCATGTGGTAAGCAGATGCCCTATCCATTGGACCAAATCCACTTCCCACACAGCAAATTATTGAGAACAGCATGGGAGAGACAGAAGGTTTAGAAAAGATGTAACAGTCTGCTGACAATTTATTTTCCTAGATGAAATAAAAAGTATATTGTAGCTTTTCAAGGAATGAATAAGTAATCTGAAGGCAATCTATGAGAGAACCTGAATATCAGATGTCAGACTTCAGATTTTATGTAGCAAATATTCATGAGTCAGCCCTGGGTCTTGATTAATGCAGTAACATCTGAAATCAACCCATCACTCTTCTCACTAACCACTAGCTGAATTTGTTTTTCTCAATACATGGGGTGGATCCTGTGAGCTAATTAGTCACAGCCTGAATAATCAGTGGGATTTTCTCACAATATTCCTCTGCTGGAATCCTCTTCTTTCTTTGATGATACCTACTAGGGTCTTGATTTAGACCTAAATTTTTCTAATAATCCTCCTTTCCACAATGCCAACCTCCCAACACCTATGTGGTGTGCTCTTCTCTCTTGTGTTTTTACTTGGTATTATTAATACTGATCTTTTCTTACTGCCATGAAAATCTATGAGCCTCCTCAAAGCATTCAGGTTCTCATATCTTGTTTTAACAATAGCATCCAGTGTAGAACCTGGTTGATGTCAAGTGCTCAATGTATGGTTATTGAACAAATGTTGACTACTGGTATTGTACTTCATTTCTTCCTTCCATATGCCTACAGTCAAAATAGACAAGAAATATAATCTGGTATTAATTCTCTTAGGTGAATATTACATAAAATTATTATGGCTACTCTAAAAATTGTCTTTTTGTACTAAGGTAAAAAGATTGACATGGGACATGACTCCTGGGGATGAGCCTTCCTGGCACCCAGGGATTATTACCAAGCACCAACTGCTGATGCATGTGGAAATAGACCTTGATCAAAGGTTGGAAGCCTTAAACAAAAAAAAAAATAGTTTTTTATGGCTAAGAGATTTCAAAGTGAGTCAGGAGGTCATTCTACAGATTATGCTTGTGCAGGTCTCAAGAAGATTTCACTAACTACCACAGTAAACAAAACTTCAAACAGTTTTTCTGAGAACTCTAGGGACATTCTAACACTATAGGCTAGGCAAGGCACACAGCTGCATGAAACTAACATCCCTTCAGCAGGTCCTATTTTGGAATATATGATAATCTATTTCTGCAATATAACTTAGACTCTTATAAATTCCCTACTTGTGATTCTTCTACCTCTTTTATTTGAACTTATAATTATTACTACACCTATTAAGTATATATCCCAGAGACTTACATCTTTGAACAGTACCTATGCCAGTTCAGTCCTGAATCCCAGCTGAATTGTGGCCAATACCTACTCTCCAGTTCTTCAGTCTTGCCCAGAACAACTAACAAAATGATTATAATGGACAAATCACATTCCAAAGAACAGGAAGAATCTACAACTGCAAGCCCAGGTTGAACTGCTTCTCAGTCTGAAGCAGTCAGAGCAGACATCATTCCAAATTCCTCAAGATTGAGTAATGACCAATCATAATGGGTAATGGGGAGGGTAACCATGGACCAATGTAGATTTATTGTTATTGCACATGATATCAAATGGTAATGGAAGAATTTGTAACACTGATATAAAGACAGTGGTTACCTGCAGTTCAGTGGAGAGGGGACGGGATGAATAGGTGGAACACAGGATATTTTAGAGCATTGGAAATATTCTGTATGTTACTGCAGTGATGGATACATGGCATAATACATTTGTCAAAGCTTATAAAACTGTACAGTGCAAAAGGTAAACCATAAAGACCTTGATTAATAGCAATGCTTCAATTTGTTTCAAGCGTAGCAAATATATCTCACTGTTGTAAGATGTGAATAGTAGGGAAGAAACATGTATGTGGGTGGGTGGGAGTAATATGGGAATCCCCTATACTTTTTACATAACTTTCTGTAATCTAAAACTTCTCTAAAATTAATGTTTATAATTACTTTAAAAATCTCTGATTGAAAAGTTCTTATTTTATTGCTAAAACCAGAATTTAATTTCTGGATAGAAACTCATTATAGTGGGTAAAACTGAAAATATAAATTTGGCTGGCAATATGGTGGTTTGCCACTGGGAATAATGCATTTTACAACCACTTCAGACAGTACTTAATTCCTTTTATTATTCTGTAAGTCAACTCCACATTTGAAACAGAAAATACAAGTTAAATCATTATATCTATTAACTATCATTCAGAGGGATCTTATAAATTGCTCATGCTGTTTGTCTTATTCTACAGAAAAGATAAGTGTTTGAATTCATGAGGTTTGCTGACTAGCCCTTTTCTTCCACCCTGAGCTAACAATATGGTGAATCAACATCTTAACATTCTGATACAACTCAGAAGATCTTTTTTAGAGTTATTTATAGGAGCTTTTAAATTTATTTATTTAAAATTTATTTTATTTATTTATCCTCCCTTGCCATTGCTTGCTGTCTGCTCTGTGTCCATTCACTGTGCATTCTTCTGTGTCTGCTTGTCTCCCTTTGTTGTGCCATCTTGCTATGCCAGCTCTCCATGGGTGCAGGCTGTTAGTTCACCATAGGTGCGAGCCATCAGTTCTCCATAGGTACAGGTCATCAGTTCTCCATGGGTGCGGTCCAGCTGGCCTGCACAAAGAGGCCCTGGGAAGTGAAACTGGGGCCTCCCATATGGTAGACAGGAGGCTAGTCGATTGAGCCACATCTGCTTCCCAGTGCTTATTTATTTTAAGTCTTTTCTGGTGATGTAATTCAAGTTCTATTTTTTTCAAATTCATAGAAAATTTAAATTTAATATAATGTTTCTCTTCCAAAGACAACCATCAAAAAAATTAAACAATAAAACAACAACAAAGAAACAAAACCAAAAGAACAAAGACAACTATCATCAACAGTTTGGTGCATCCAATCTCTAAAGCTATAGCTGTACTTGTAACTATGGATATGGATTGATAAATCACTTTATCTCTATCTATCCATCCATCTATCTATCTATCTATCTATCTATCTATCTATCTATCTATCTATCTATCTACCTACCTACCTATCTACCTATCAGCACACCCTGAAAAGTACATCTAACTCAGTCAAAACATATAGAATGATTATATTAATGAACAAAATTGGGATCAATTTATACAAACAACTTATGTCCTTTTTCTGCTTAAAATATATTGTTTCTCCTTTATTTCATTAATTATTCCAGTTTTACTTATTACTCTATTTTATGTATATTTCTTTGTTTTATCATTTGCTATGACTTTTGACTATTTTGTCAATGATTTTCCTATTATATATCTTCTCAAAAATATTTTCAAAATATGTGAGTTAACTTCAAAGAATGACTTTTAATCATGATACTCAGTTTTTTCACCACATATATGAAAATATTTAAAACTGTCTTCACATTTAGCTCACTATGCATAATATATCTTTTTCAGTCATAAGGTTTTAATTTTGATTCAGAACTATAAATTTTACTAATATCAATAGTACAAAAATGGATACTTGCCAGTTTGGTCTCATTTAGGGCAACTTTGGCTGCAAATAATATAAATATCAACACAGAAGCTTAAACAATAAGGCAATGCACTGGATCACTGACTAGAAATTCCATTTCTAAGACTGGCTTCCCTCATAGTTGGTCAGGAATGACCTAAAAACACTGTGTCTTCTCATTACTCCATTTTGTCTCTGAATTTTATCTGAACTAGTGACCAGTAAGTATGGCCAAGAAAATGCTGTGACTGATTGCCTTGGATTTGACTTCAATCTCAGATCAAATGATTATGGAAAAGGGTATATCCTCCCCAACAGTTTTCTTTTCATTCTGATTCTTAGCAGGGTTTACAATTAAAATTTACATATGTGTACATGCCTATATACATATATATATATATCAATTTCCAAGCTTATCATACTTTTCTTCAAAAATGTCACTTATTTCAGTTGTCCTAGCTTCTTTCTCTGAAACATCCAGAATATAAAGTTTTATGCTCTGTTTTCTGTAGTCTGTAGTTTTCACCACTTTAATCATTTTCTTGGCTGTATTCTTTCACTGTTATGTCCCATATTTTACATATACATCACAAGTCAAATGACTATAGTGTTAAATCTGCATTTTAATTTATGCAATTTGAAATGTCTTCTTGCTTTTGAGTTTTAGTTGCTTTGTAGCCCTTCCTTATCTCACCAGCTCTTTTTATTTTGTCTTTTTGCTTTTTTTTCATATTAGCAAATTCTCTCCTAAGTATTTTCTGTTTCTATTTCTTTGTGTATGTGTGTGTGTTTTGTGTGTTTGTGTGTGTGTCCTAGAATTTATTTCTATGCAGGGACTTCTTCTCCCTTTTAATTTTTAGTATATTTTCAATGTTCCTTGTCCTGAAGTGTTTTGTAAAATACTAGTCTTCGTTTTCCCCCCTTGTATCCTTATCTTTAAATAAATATATACATATCCAGATCTGGTGTTTGTCAGTAGGCAATCAATGTGTGTGGCCTTCCCTTGAGCCATATACGTATAATTGGATTAGGGCACATTTTAATTATATCTGTGTGTATCAGTCAACTTTTGGTATAGTAATGTTATATGGCAAACAAATCCAAAAGTCTCTACTGCTTTAGAATAACAAAGATTTGTTTGTCACATCATCCATACCCACATGTCAGCTGTGGGTAGCTGTGATTCTGAAGTTTGTTGCTATATTGCTCTTTTTAAGGCTGCAGATTGTCTGTGAGTTTGTTTCATCCTTCTTCTTATTTTAGCATGCAAGTCTGCTCCCTCATGGCCAAGAGGAAAAGCAATAGTGCCCAAGCCAAATAATGCAATCACCAAAACTTCTGCCAGAACAGAGAAAACTTTTTTTCCTATATTCCATTGGCCAAATTATGCCATGTTACCAAGCCCTAAATCAAAGAAGTAAGGATATATACTTACCAGTAGATGCACAGACAAGTCACATGACAATGGGTGAAGAGCTGGGGGGTAATTATCTGGTCAACATGCCATCAAAACTTCGGCTGATATAAAAATGTCAAAGACTTGTCTGTTTTTGAAACATAAGAAAGTTTCATAGTTTCTTGGAAATCTTAGAAAAAAATTACAGGTGCTACCATGTTTATTATGGACATTGGAACAATGAATTTCATAAAAATATTTTAAAATAAAAGTTCCAAACCAGCTTCATATATAAAAGACCAAAGTCCTTTCTCCTATTGGATAATATCAAAATTCCTTCCAATATCATTTCTATCTCAACATTGTAAAATTACATCCCAAATTGTATGATATAACATGAGGAGAAATTTCATGAAAAGAATGGAAACTTATCCTGCCACTGAGACATCACACTTGAGTCAGAAATGCCAGACACTAATGTTAGTTCTGGTGACTTTGCAACATCTTGTGATATTCATGTAAATATGATTGAATTACTCCCTTATGCCCAGATAAACATAATATATATCAACATATATAAAGATGAATGTGACAGTTTCAAAGACATTTGACATACCTGGGATATATATGCATTTTAATTACTATTCCTAAGCCCTACTCAACTCAATTAAATCAAAACCTCTGGGAGAGGGGTCTTTACCAAAGATTCAAATATACTTTCAAGGCTGAGAAACACTCCTGAGAAAGGGACAGTTATAAGTTATCATCAGGTGACTATTAGATATGAAAATGAAGACAAGACGGGAATTTGGTTCATAATTTAACCCTGAAGCAATCCTAACTTCTGAGACCATGGAATAACTCCTCCATTTCCAATTAAAGCTACTCTCATCATTCTTTAACTCCCTTGGATAGTGGTTGAATACCCTTCTCATGACCTACAACTGGATTTATGCATATATCTTCTAGACTCACTAATATGTGTATCCATTTGGAGAAAAGCCTAGATGGCACATAGTATACACTGTGTATTCTCTTGTTCATTTCTTTGGGGAATTGAATGTGCTCACCTTATGAGCACAAGCCACAATATGACAACACCCTTTAAAGAAAATATTCAACATGCAAATTCAGATTCACCCTGCATCTGAGTATGCATTTTCCCTGTGAAGGCATAGAAAATGAAATATGTGAAAAAAAACATTTATCTCAGAAGACTGTTAGGTATTGCATTTAGATTAAACTCCATGGACTTGACTGGCATTTCCAAAGGGCTGGCAATAGAAAAACCAGAAAGTTTGTCCTATGTATGCTTCATACATTTCAGAAAATTCATAATTTTTTTTCTGTATTTCAATTTAAATTAGTGGTAGGTATATTTGTCTTTTACTTAGAGCTATTTTACAATTCTCCTAACTTAGACATGGGGGAGGTAATATCTTTCAAGTCAGCTGAACACTGACTAGTCCTATGAATTGTTTTCTTCTTTGCAGAGGCTGCGACTGGGGACACAATCAACACTGGGCGAGGTCTGTGTGAGAAAACAATATGCAAGAACAACAAAATAAAATATAGCTATTGATTTTCTAACCTCTAAAATAAGCTGTATTCTGATGGGAATCAGTTGTTAAGATTTTCTTAAATCAGCCTTAACTATTTCAAGACCAGGCGTCTGCAAAACGAATGCGTATAAGAAATAAACACCTGCGGAATTTTTAAAACATCACCAATGTTTTCAGCCTCAATTCCATAGTTATACTAAGTTTAATGTGGGGATATATCATAGATAGATAGATACATACATACGCACACACACACACACACTCATACATATGTAGTATATCTTCCACAGTGTCTCTTTGTTTCAAACAATCAAGTTAAAAACTGCGGCTCTTCAACATACTGAAACTTTCCTTATTTGCCGAACTCATATTTCTGATGCATTAAAACCAAGGCAGAGTGGGCATCACCATCCCAGTATCCTCAGGATTGGGGAATGGATGATGGACTAGAGTAGACTTACTGTTATTCTACTATAGACTTACTGTGACTCTAGAACTGTTGTCATCGATGTGGAGACAGTGGCCACTGAAGGGTCTGAGGGGAGGGAGAGGGATAAGTGTACTATGGGGGCATTTTCAGAATTTGGGAATTGTCCTGAATGACATTGCAATGACAGATACAAACCATTATATATCTTGTCATAACTTACAAAATTGTGCAAGACAGCATGTAAACTACAATGTGAGATATCATTGACACTTAATGGCAATGGTCCAAAATGTTTTCATCAATTGTAACAAATGTTCCACACTAATGAAGGATGTTGTTAATGTAGGAAAATATATGAGGGGTAGGGAGTGGGGCATAAGGGAATCCCCCAAATTTTTAAATGTAACATTTATGTAATCTAAGTATCTTTTTTAAAAAATTAAAAAAATATATTTAAAAACAAAATAAAACAATGCTAAGTTCAAGCCACTGTGAGGAAAATAAAGAGTGGGAAAAAGTAGATTTTCCGATGTGTAACTGAATACGGTCTCTCTTCCTAGGCCTTTGACACTTAATTTCATTTTCTGTTACCTTCCATTTCAAGGAGAAAATTCCCTGTGGTTTTACTCTTCAAATTCAAGAGGTACGCCTTTGGTCATAAAATCAAGTCTAGATTTACAACATGTTTGCTTTTAAGTGTTCTATCAGTAGAACAAAATTCTCACATTATACTAATTACTAAGGCAGTACTGTAAGGCTGCTCAATGGGTTGAGAGAGGTTTCCAGTGTTAAGTTTGGGGCCCTTTTCAAAGGTCCCTCAAGGCCCATTCTGAGAGAATTCTTGTGTATTAATACAGCATTTTTTCAGAAAAATGTGCAAAAATACTTTAAACCAGGTTTCTTTTTTTTTTTTAATTATTTATTATTTTTTTTTAAATTACATTATGAAAAATATGAGGTCCCATTCAACCCCACCGCCCCCGCCCCCCACTCCCCCCACAGCAACACTCTCTCCCATCATCATGACACATCCATTGCACCTGGTAAGTTCATCTCTGAGCATCACTGCACCCCATAGTCAATGGTCCACATCATAGCCCAGACTCTCTCACGTTCCATCCAGTGGGCCCTGGGGGGATCTATAATGTCCCGTAATTGTCCGTGAAGCACTATCCAGGACAACTCCACGTCCCGAAAACGCCTCCACATCTCATCTCTTCCTCCCGTTCCCCACACCCAGCAGCCACCATGGCTACCGTTCCCACACCCATTCCACATTTTCTCTGTGGACATTGGATTGGTTGTGTCCATTGCACATCTATGTCAAGTGAGGGCTTAGATTCCATATGGGTACTGGATGCACTCCTCCCGCTTCCAGTTGTAGACACTCTAGGCTCCATGTTTCTGTATAAAGATTGAAATGTTTTGTGTCCCAGAAATCTAATCAGAGGAAAGGGAAATAACTCTTAAGTGAGTGGATGCTAGAACAAGGAGAAGGCAAACATAGGTGAGTATGTCAGTAAAAGGCTGTGAGTGGGTTAAAGGGATATTCTTATCCATAACAGTGAATGGATAAAATGTGGTATATACATACAATCTATAGCACTCAGCTATAAGAACAAATACAGTACAAACACATGTGATCGCATGGGTGAATCTTGAGAAACTTATGTTGAGTGAAGCAACCCAGGCATTGAAGGACAAATACTGTGACCTCTCTGATATGAAATAAGTAAACCAAACTGACTCAGAGCACTAGAGACTGGGTGATAGGCTTAAAGGAAGTTGGGGGGTAGAGGAAGGTTGTGAGCGGACACTTACATGGGTGAAATCTATGATACACTGGAGGTAAGTATTTGTACAGGGAAGGGATAAAATGGGGGAATAGGGATAGCTTTGGGTGGGGCTTTGTGGGCTTGAGGGGGGCTAGGGAGGAGAGGATGGCTCAGATGGACCAAGAAATTGGGGGGAGGGTGAGGGGAGCATTTGAACATAGGAGATTGTCAGATATGTGGTCAAAATTATAATGTAGAGAAAACTCTTTAGAAAATATAATAAGGAAGTTTACCTGTTTAAGATGTTTAAGGGGGGCATCTGACACAGGGCAAGCTTCTAGGGAGTTTGTGAGTGTTCATTTTGTCATAGTGGGTTATATCATTGGATGGAGACCCATACAATGAGAGTGAAGGTATACCCATATCCTGGGGAGGACTGATGTTCTCAAACAGAGGGAATTTTATCTCTCAAGAGAATCAGTATCTCCCAATGAGTTAGGGCAGTCAAGTATGTCAAGCCCTCAACATTGTTACAAGTATCTCTGAATATGGTCCTTCAAATAATGAGATTGATTGTCATGGTGGGCCCTGTGGGGAAGAAGAAAGAGGTATTGAATAGATGGAATCAATGTAACTGTTGGGCAATGGAAGTGTTCCACAAGATCATGAAATGATGGATATAGGATGTGTTAAATTACCCCAAAAAATGTATAAAAGTCTGTAGGCTAAAATGTAAATCATAATGTAAAACATAAGATAACTAAAAATTTAGAAAATTGTATAGTCTAAAATATAAACCATAATGTAAACCCAAATGGAACCATGTTTGAAAGCTATTGCTTCAATATCTGTCCATCGGCTGCAGCAAATATAATATAAACATGCAAAAAGCTCATTGCTTGGGAAGGGACAAAGGATTTGATGTTGGATATGTGGGAGTACCATATATTGTGTATGTGAATTACTGTGATCTAAAACTCATGTGAGGTCAAACTTAATAATTAGAAAAAAAAAGAAATGGTGTAGACACTGAGGGAGAAATGGAAGAAATTGCCTTGCCACTGTACATACAGGGTAACACCTATAGCAGTGATGAAAGGCAAAAAGTCAAAAACAAAGATTTTTCATTTTTCATTTTTGATACCCCAATTTATTTTTACTTTGTTTAATTTTTTTAAGTTAGTATGTATTCTATATCTAACCTTTAAACCCATCATTATATTCCATTTTTCTATTAATGGAACCTGGCAATATATTAGGTTTCATTTTTTAAAGAAGTTTTGGACTACAGAGAGGTTCAACTATGGCAGGGGAGGAACACTGGTGTAGGGAGTTATTGATAGGGAGCACATATTTGGGAGGGAGTTCTCCAGGACATTTACACAGGGTACATAAACATTCTTGGATATTTTCATAGTGGTTTCAGTTAAAAATGACAACTGAGGGAGTGCTGAATTCCTAGCCAGGGGAGCTCTATCACATTTCCCAATGGAACAGCAACAATCCCCCAAGTGCATTGGCAAAGACCAATAAAGATGGATGGTCCAACAATGAGCCCTTAATACTGATGGCTACGATTATGAGCCTGTGTGCCTGAAATATGAACTTGGCCTAGAGCTGCAGGTTGCCTAAGAGTTACCTCCTGAGAGTCTTTGTGTTGCTCAAATGTGGCCACTCTCTAAGCCAAACTCAGCATGTAAATGCTTACCTTTCCCCCTGCCCCCACCCAGTGTGGGACGTAACTCCCAGGGATAAGCCTCCCTGGTGCTGAGGGATTACTACCAAGCACTGGCTGATTATGTAACTAGAAAAAGACCTTGAATAAAAGGGTCAACTCAGACCAGCAGAATATCTCAGCCTACATGTAATATCAGGTGTTAAAAACTGCTTTTTGAGTTTGGATAAAAGGGGAAAATGGAAAGGACAAATGAGTTTATATGGCTATGAGTCTCCAAAAAAGAGGCTAGAGGTCATCAGAGGGGTAACGCTCATGCATGCCTCAGCAGGGTACCAGAGACAGTAAAAGTAAATAGAAGCCCAGGTACTGGTTCTCCTGAGGGCTACAGAGACCCACAGCTTCTATGGTCATGGCAGATGGCTCTGGAGCTCACTGTCATGTGAGTTGGCCCTACATTGGAGTTTGCATTCCTGAATGTGATGGAACTGGACTCAGAAATGAGTTTTCTACACATGCCTCTTCTGTCACTTTTACCGGACCTGTGGTTGGTGTTTGGGTTGGTGTATACTCAAGAGACCTGAATGTCTCACTGTCCATATGACAGCCAGGCCCTGAGCCTCAGCAGAATTGCAACTCCTACCCTCTGCCTTAATGGACTTACCCTGGCCAGCTAAGAGGGAGATAAAGAAGGTAACCACCACACCAGGGAGCCAAGAGCGCCTACAACTGCAAGCAGGAGAATTGCATCCATCATCAATGTGGAATCTAAGCCCCCTCTCGATATAGAGGTAGAGTGGACATAACTATCCCAGGATCCACAGGATGGTGGAATAGAGTATGGTTTAGAGTGGACTTACTGATATTCTACTACGGAACTATTGTGATTAATAATGGAAGAAATTGTAGCATTGATGTGGAGAAAGTGGCCACGGTAGGGAGAGGGAAGAGGAGATAAGATGTGAGGGATTTTCAGAACTTGGAATTGTCCTGGATGGTACTGCAGCAACAGATGTCAGGCAATGTATGTCCTGCCATTGCCCACTGGGTGGACTGGGGAAGAGTGTAAACTACAATGTAAACCACTATCCATGTGGTGCAGCAGTGCTTCAGAATGTTTTCACCAAATCCAAAGAATGTGCCACAATGATGAAAGAGGTTGTTGATGAGGGAGGAGTGGGGTGAGGGGGTTGCGGGATATATGGGGACCTCATTTTTTTAATCATTTTTTAAAAATTTATTGAAATACATCACTCATATATAAACATACATAAACAATAAATGCATAATTTTGAACTTAAAAAACAATTATATATAACATTAAGCAAACATATATAACATCTCACCCTACCACCAATAACTTTTAAGTCTTTTTAACTAATGATTAAAGAGCACTGTCAAAATATTACTACTAAACAATTTTCCCCTAACCAATCCGATTATTATTATCTTTATATCATTTTATATGAACATACATAAACAAATTAAGTGTATGGTAAAAGTTGTGAACTTACAAAGCAAACATGCATAAGATCATACAGGGTTCACATACATCAACCCTCCACCAACATCTTGCATTGTCATGATACATTTGTTACAAACTATGAAAGAACACTGTCAAAATCTTACTGCTAATCATAGTTCTTATCTTACATTTGGTGTGTTTTTCCCCGAACGCACCCTATTATTATTTTTTAAATATATTTTTATGACAGAAGTTGTAAACTTATCAAACAATCATGCACATGTGTAGAATTCCCAAACAACACCCCTCCATCAACACACCATAATATAGTGTATCATTTGCTACAGATAAAATAATATCATCTGATTATTGCCATTTCAACAGTGTACATTTGGCTCACATTTTCCATACTGCCTCAGTATCAACACAGTATATCTTTTGCATAGATGCAAGAATATTGTATTATTACTACTAAACACAGTCCATAGGTCACTCCACCTGAAATTTTTCCCATGCTTCTCCACATTCCCAACACCCTGCAGTAGTGATATATATTTGTTCCAGCTAACAAAGGACATTCTTACATCTGTACCATCAACCACAATTCTCACCCAACTATTTTATTTACTGTACTATCCAGTTCCTAGATTATTCTCAAGCATTCTGTCAATTGGCATTTATATAACTAGACTACTGTTTTCAATCACATCCCCATTTATAAACTAGCTGTTACTCACTGTGTGTTACCATCCACTCTATACATTTCCACAATTTTACAGTAAAGCTAATTAAAACTTCTACATACATTAAACTTCAGTAGTCCACTCAGTCCTTCTCTTATCTCCTTTAAGAATCCACCACCTACCACCAGGTCTTGAGGATATTTTCTAAATATTTCTTCTAGAAGTTTTATAGTTCTTGCTTTTATTTTTAGTTTTTTGATCCATTTTGAGTTGATTTTTGGATAAGGTGTGAGATAGGGGTACTCTTTCCTTCTTTCAGCTATGAATGTCCAATTCTTTCAGCATCTTTTTTTGAATGGATTGTTTGCCCGAGTTATGTGAGTTTGAAAGGCTAGTCAAAATGACATACCTGTGAGGGTCTGTTTCTGAACCATACATTTGGTTCCATTGGTCTGTTGTGTCTGTCTTTAGGCCAGTATCATGCTGTTTTTACCACTTTAGGTAGGTATTATGATTTAAAGTCTGGAGATGAGAGTTGACTTTTCATTGTTATGATGTTTCTGGCTATTCAGGACTCCTTACCCTTCCAAATAAATTTAATGATCGTGTTTTCAATTTTTTCTTTAATGCTGGTGGAATTTTTACTGGGATTGTATTAAAACTGTTTATCAATTTGAGTACAATTGATATTTTAATGATATTTAGCCTTCCAATCCATGAGCATGGAATGTTCTTCCAGGTATTTTGGGCTTTTTAAATTTAACACTGATTTGCAGTT
The DNA here is from genome assembly GCF_030445035.2 of Dasypus novemcinctus. Taxonomy (NCBI): domain Eukaryota; kingdom Metazoa; phylum Chordata; class Mammalia; order Cingulata; family Dasypodidae; genus Dasypus; species Dasypus novemcinctus. Next base: position 73,666,656 of record NC_080678.1, on the reverse strand, counting down.
TTCTGAATACAAGTGCTTTACATCACTGGTTAAGTTTATTCCTATTTGAGTTTTATCTGTCATATTTTATTTTCACCACTCTTGACACTTTTAGTTTCTTTTATTGATATAATCTTCATTTCTAGATTCTCTTCCAGGCTCCTCTCTCCTGTCATTTCTTTTCAGACTCTACCATACCCTTTAGTATTTCCTGATACTCTGGTCTCTTGCTTAGAAATTCTCTCGGTTTCTGTTTATCTGTGAATATTCTAATTTCACCCTCATTTTTGAAAGACAGTCTTGCTGGATATAAGATTCTTGACTGTAAGTTTTTCTCCTGTAGTATCCTAAATATATCAGACCACTGTCTTCTTGCCTTATGGTTTCTGGTGAGAAATCAGCACTTCACCTTATTGGATATCCCTTATATGTGATGCATTGCTTTTCTCTTGATGCTCTCAGAATTCTCTCTTTGTCTTTGGCCTTTAACATTCTGATGAGTATGTGTCTTGCAGTTGGTCTATTTGGATATTTTCAGATGGAAGTACATTGTGCTTTTTGGACATGTATATCTATGTCCTTCGATAGGATTGGGAAATTTTCTACCATTATGTCTTCAAATATTCCTTCTGCCCCTTTTTCCTTCTCTTCCCCTTCTGGGACACCCAGGACATGTATGTTTGCATGCCTTTTACTGTCATTTAGTTCCCTGAGACCTTGTTCATTTTTTTTATTCTTTTCTTCATCTCTTCTTTTGTATTTTCACTTTCAGAGGTCATTTCTTCAAGCTCACCAATCCTTTCTTCTGCCTCCTCAAATCTGCTATTATATGATTCCAATGTTCTTCTAATTTCATTGATTGCACCTTTCATTCCCATAAGATCTGCTATTTTTCTATGTATGCTTTCAAATCCTTCTTTGTGCTCATCCAATGTCTTCTAAATATTCTTAATCTCTTTAGCGATCCCATTGAATTTATTAAGTAGATTTGTTTGAACATCTATAATTAGTTATCTCAACTCCCTCATGTCATCTGGAGGTTTATCTTGTTCCTTTAACTGGACCATAGCTTCCTGTGTCTTGGTGTAGATTGTAATTTTTGGTTAGCATCTTCGCATCTGGCTTACTAGAGTATTTTTTCTGGGTGCAGTTTTTCTCTTTAGTTTAGGGCTTCCTATCATTTCTCCCTTGCTGTTTATGCAGTAGGAGCCAAGCATGTAGTTGGTGTTGTAAGATGTGGGGGCTCCAGCTGCCCTCGTTGCACCAGGGACCAATGAAGCTTCTTCCAGCTTTCTCCTTTGCCAGGGATAGGGACAGTCACAGCTGTGTGGAATAATCCACGTGCAGGCCTAGACTGTAGTTGCCCGGAGAGACTGATGAAGCTTCACATCTTTTTCTCTCCTACCTGGGGCAGGGATGGAGCTGCAAGTATGGGCAGCAATCTGTGCAGTGTGGGTCCAAGATGACTGCAGTTGTCCTGGTAGACTTCTGATTTTCAGTATATACCAGTCAAAATTACCTGGAGAGTCTGGTGCAGGGCTCCTCAGCCCCCTCCCTGATAGAGGTGTGGCTGAAGCATAGGCTAGGGCTGCAGGCTGATCTGTGTGAAAGAAACTAGCTCTTGCAGACACTGAGAGATTCAGTTAGCCCAGTTTTCCCTCAGGCTGTGCCAGAGTAAAAATGGCAGCTACTGGCCTCTTTCTGACTTGGGCTGGTTCTCACCCCAGCTGTTCCCAGGGTTATTATCTCTTAGCCAGCCAAGTTTCCCTATCAGTAGCTGAAATCGACAGCCAACCGTCTCCAACTCCCCTGTTTCTGGGAAATGGAGCTTCCAATTCCCATCACAGAACAGCTCCTGGGGTGGTTCATGCCACCAGAGTAGGACAATCACCGGCCTTCGCAGCTTGGCTGGTAATTTCCCAGAGAGGCTGGTGCAGGTCCCCACAGCTTCCTCCCTGCTGGAAGTAGCACTTGGCTAGACCTGCAATATGATCTGGTTAGGAAGAGGCTGGTCCCCACCAGCATTGGGATTTTCAGTTCGCGCCGCTTCCCCTCATGCCAGGAGCGGAGTTAAGATGGCAGCTTTCAGCCTCTTTCTGGCCTTGGACAGGCTCGAACTTTAGTTGTTCTGCAGCTCACTGAATTTCCTCTTCATAGTTGAAATTGGTGCCCAATCATCTCTTCCTCCCCTGTTTTGGGGAAGTGGAACTTTCAATTAGAGCCATGGAACAGCTCCCGAGGCAGCTTGTGCCTCCAGTGGATGATGGCACTGGCCTCCACGTGGAGCACTCTACTTACGAGTCTTCTCTGCAGACAGGCAGTCTCCTCCTTCCACTCCCCCACAGACATTGCAGGATGTTCTTCTGGCCTCCTGGAGCACCCAGACAGGTGCTTCAGCTAGCTCCAGAGTGCTCTGGATGTTCGTTAACTGCCCTGTAGCAGGAGCTGACTCTAGGAGCTCCTTACCACTGCCATCTTGCTGGTTCTTCCACGACCTCATATTTTTTTAATGTAACATTTAAGAAAAAAAAAGTAAAGTGAAAAAAAATTAAAATCGTAAGAAAAAAAATACTTTCCCAATGGTCTTACCTCTAGCAGACTATCTCCTCTCTTCATCCTCTTGGATCATGAGTGGCTGTTACAGATCTTGTCTTTTTTCCTCTGAGCCATGTACTATTCATAGTATGTCTGAAGTCTACTTACTCTTAGAGATCACAGCCTAGGATAATGATATGAAATTGAAACCTCTTCCATTGGAGAAAGACAGAATGATCGTCCGAATAAAAATATACAAATAGCTTCAGTTAAGTCTAAATCATTTCAAACCTCATTTTATAAATCATAACTCTGAGTTAATATCTGGAAAAGGTTTGTTTAAAGGCAGAGTGGTGGGATTTGAGTAGTACCAAGAAGTTCTTCCTCATGTGGGAAATTCTGATTGCTTCACTTTCTTTTTAACAACTATTTTATTAGAGAAATGTTCAATAATTTCCTTGATTTCTCAAGCTAGCTTGCCAACTCTCTCATTCTTATTTTATTCATTCTAGTTTCTAAATTGTCTGGCTAGAGTGACATTTATTTATTGCCTCTAAAAGAAACAGCTATTTATAACTGCAATTCCAAGTAATTTGTCTTCTGTCAATATTCCTCCTTTTTTTTTGTTGAGCTCATACAAATGCAAAGTCCTACAGTTTCCATCATTTTTTATTTTGCATCTCTTTTCCTGCCCTGGTGTATTTGTTTAAGCATTGGCGGGAACTTCCAAAAGAACTTTAACAAAATCTTTTAAAATATTTTGATTTGATCTTTTCTTCATATAATTGCATACTTAAAAGATAAAAGCTGTAAATGAAAGGTTAAGTATAATTTTCATATTAAAATCATGTTATCCAAAATTATTTACAATCAATATTTCTTTGCAAACAAGAATTTTCAATGAAAATCAATGTATGAATTACTGAAAATCAATGGAAAAAAGATATGAAAGCTAATATGGTACACCAAAAGTACATCTTATTGTATATATTTGACCCAGGTTTAAGCATATTTATTAAATTTAAAACTTTGATTTTTTTAAAATGAAAATTCAGTGTATTGCCATGCTACTATTTTTATTAATTCATCTTACTCCCCGTAACCCTTCCATGGTTTTAAAAGTATTTACATAAAATTATATGGATATAAAAGTGAAGGTTTTTTTATATATATATATATATAGAAATGGTATCAAACACCTTAGGATAGCAGGAGCTAATATGTATGTACACTTTTGTACCTGGCATTTTAAGGTACTCTGCCTATATATCTGGCACATATACTTACCTTCACCAATCCCAGTGCTAATAGCACTAATTTTAGATGTATATCTTTGACTTACTTTTCCATTTCTTTTGCCTTCCTGTTGATAGTTTATAAAAAATAAATAACTTTAAAATGGTTTTTCAAGTTTACTGGTATACAACTATAGCAATCTCCAACATATTCTATTTTTCTGTAATTAAGTTCTTTGTTGGTCCAAATACCATTTGTATTCCAAATTATTATCTATTTTACATTATATCAATTTCTTAAAATATCTGTCAAATCAGATATGATTGCTTGCTTTCAACTTCATTTATCTCTGCTGTATCATTTCCTTCCTTACATTTTAAAAATCTTAATATGCTTTACATTTACTTGTGTTAGAAGAAAATATATTTTTTCTTCCTTCTTTTACAGCAGCTAAATTTAAGCTGCCCTTTTTCTTCATAGTATCACTTTGGCTATATCAGGAAGATTTGAACTCTTAATGCTCTAGTATTGTTGATCTTAAGACTTATGTTTTATTCTTTTTCTATGTTAAATATTTTAATCAGAATAGTGTATACATTTATTCTTTGGAATCTATTCCAAATTAATTTTTAAAATTTGATAGGCAAGAAATCATTAATCTTTGTGAATATTTCATGAGTGTTCGAAAAAATAGGCATTCTTTATTTTATTTTGCTGTAGATTTTGGTCATTTGAAGATACAAAATTCTATGTAGATTTATGGATAGGACACATTTAGAGTTTCATTTAGATTCTTTATTGAGTTACTTATTTTTTGTCTAGATTCCTTTTTGATTTCAGTGCAAGGTATGTTGAAATATCCTACCAGGGTTCTCATGAGTCACTGTGATGAAACCTTGATTCACTGTGAGATTTATAGCATTGTGACTCCAAAGAATCCAAATACAATCAACACTGGGTTTTGAAAATAAACAGGAAAGAAAATGCACCTTTATGATCTTGAGTAATTTGTCATATTTATTTCTACATTAAGATACTAAAATTGATTATAAAAATGTGCTGTTATAAAACTTAACTATACATTGTAATAGAGATAGAATTATTCTTCATTCTTATTAGATGCCAACATTTAAAAAATATAAGATAATGATGAGACTGTATATAATTTGAGGAACATACTGCTAACCTAAGTTTACTCTGAAAACTACAAGACAAGTCATTTTTTGCTTACTTTATTTATTACTAAACAGACGTGCCCAATAGCTATTTTCTCCAAAAATATTTCTTGCGAACTTGATTAAGTGGGGAATCTTCTGTCTAACTCTGGGCCTGTGATAAGGTTAAATCTATCTGCTTAGAGTACGTTTATTATCTATTACTGTGTATTTCCATGTTTAAGAGAGCAATTTATCTTGACATTATACCCATAAAATAGTTAAATGCCTGAATGATTTACCAAAGTGACCCTTAAGTTAAAGGCTAAATTTAATTAATACTCCAAATGTTAACAGGATCAACTGTCAAACTTTGTATTTGATTTATAAACAAATGCACTACCTACCTATTTCCATGCAAATTTATCTGTATTTAATTCCATGTCTGAGAAACTTGATGTTCCCTACCTAAATGTTTCAAAGGATATATATTTTTTTTTACTCACTATGTATTTTTATTATATTTTCCACTACATTGTCTTGCATACTAGATACCAGTAAGTTCTTGGTTTTCCCTCTACATTATGAAATAAGTTTTAGCTGTTTGATCTTTCTTTAAGACATTATTCATATCCTGTGCCTCAAATACACTAGCCTGTGCAAAATCTTAAGCATAATTAAAGATCTATATCAAATATTATCATACGTTGCCTCACAGTTAAAATTTTTACTTAGCTATTTTTAATTCTCTCAAAATTTAGTGAAACATAACTTTTTACTCAAATCTTATTTGTGTGCTCTATTCCTTTTCTTTTTGTATACCACAATTACTTCATTTGTCTTATATACGTCATAAATAAATATATTGAATAAATTAGTGACTGAAAAAATTAAAAGAATTATTTTCCGGTGTGAGATTATTGAAGGCTACACATGTTATGATGTGTAAGGATTAAGTTATAGGAAAATCTATTGTTCTGGATTAAGAACCTGGATTAGTCAGTTTTGATATGGTAATAAATGACCCCTAAATCTCAGGGGCTTCAACAGCACAGATTGATTTCTCTCTAATGCTATCTGGTTTTTTCCTACTTCGGTATAGGCTGAAGATGCAGCCACTTCTTCAAACAAAACTTTTATATAGGAATACGGGTTATAGAGCTGGACAAAACACTCTGGGGCAGTTAAAGTTTTTGCCTGGACATGGTCCTATCACGTCATTATGTCAGAGAACAAAGTGACTTACATACCTAATATAACCATCAGTGGTATTCATAGGTGTATATTTCCCTTGGTCACTTCAAGCCACATGGCAATGGGAAGAGAGGATAAATTATTTCATTAGACAGGGGAGTGAATATTTGTGTACAAAAATATAATCTACGTTAACAATTTATTAGATTTAATTATAAATATAAACAATTTATTTAACACATATACTTATTGATATCCTGCTATGTATGAGAAACAGCTAAAAGGTGGAAACAAAAAATAATCAAATAAGTAAGCAAGTTTCAGGGCATCTAAGTTGTAAGAAGAAAATAGAACTGGGTATGAAATACAGAGAAATAAAGAAAGGGGATCTATCTCAATATCTGGATTAAATATTAACCAAGTCTATTTCTCTTTTCCTCAAAAGTTAGTCTGTCCTTAGGTATTGTCAGTGACTGTAAAAAGAATGAACATCAGGATTAGTTTATCCTTGGTACATATTTGGTGCTAGCAATCTTCAATTGGACACTGTACTTCCCAATCACCATACCTTTGAAGGTCGAAATTCCCTTACAAGTTATATTGGAAGAGAAAAGGAAATAAGCAAGCCCCGAGTACACAGCCTCATTACCTTTCTGCTGCTCCAGCCAAGATTCTGAGTAGATGAAGTCTCCACAAAGTCATCACTGAGAGAATACAACCAGAAACTTGTCTGTACGTGAATTTGTACTCATATAAAAAAGTCAAGCTTAGCTATTACCTTAAAACAATTTCAGATTAGAATGGCCCCAGTGGGGCTGAAGCACGCAGAAATCTTTTGGTGGAACTCATCCTCAGATCAAAGGATTTCTGTAAAAGAAGATGAGCCATCTGAATATGAGCTCAACATTCAAAATTATAAGCATTTAAGTAAATCATCACCAATAAGTGAGAACTGGATGAAAAAAAGAACAGCAGAATGAGAATATCAAGGACATAGGTTATGTGTTTGTAAGGTGAAAATAAATGAGTTTAAATTATTTAAACAAATAAAAAGGGAATTAAAATGTTAATGTACAAGTTTAATAAAGCAAATTTGTAAAACTAAAAATATGACCATTGAAACTAAAATCTCAAAGAATTATAGACATACAAATATGTTTAAAAAATCATTTGCAATCAAGGGTCTTGAAATCAATAATACAATGGAATACCATTCTGTGCCCATTTAACGTACAAGTTTTAAAAAGTTGACCATACCAAATAGACAAACTTAAAAACAGTATAAACATTAAAAAATCTTAAAAATAGTATATACAAAATGTTTTTATTTATATGATATTCCAGAGTAAGTGCCAGCAAACTAATGTCCAAAGGCCAAATCCAACCCCTTGCCTATTTTCAAGTTCTCTTGGAACACAGCCATGCCTACTTGCTTACATTTTGCCCATGGCTTTTCATTCTACAGTGGCAGAGTTGAGTATTTGCAAGAGACTTTATGGCCACAAAGCCTAAAATAGTAACTATTTGTTCATTCACAGAAAAAGTTTGCTGATCCCTGCTTCAGTGGAGAAATAATCAAATCTATAATTACAGAAAGCATATCAGCATTTGTGTAGGCCCATGGGTAATAGAGATATTGACTGGTAAGGGATACAAGAAATATTCTATGGTGTTGAAAATGTTGAATATCTATATTATATTGGTGGCTTCCATATTTGTCAAAAATCACTTAACAATATACTTAACATGGTGCATTTGATTATATGTAAATATAACTCAATGTAGTCATTTAAAGAACAAGGGAATGGGATCAGATGTGGCTCAAGCAGTTGAATGCCTGCTTCTCACATGGAAGGTGACAGAATAGGTCCTCAGTACCTTCTAAAAAAAAGGAAAGCAAACAACAAGCAAGTAAATGGAACAAAACAACTCGGTGGAGATTATGTGGCCCAATGGTTGAGCACTGACTTCCTACATACAAGATTCCGGTACCTCAAAAACAATAACAACAATAATACAAAACAACAATAACAAGGAAATTTTAAACACAGAATTCATATACTTGGAGAGGAGTGAGGCAGAGGGATAGAATAGGGTTTGGAACGAGGATAGATAAAACTTATTTTCAATAATTTACTTATTAGTTTTGCTGTTGAATGTATTGAGTTCATTATATATTAAATGAACTAACAAAATTGGGAGTTTCATTTCTAGCTTTGTAAGTGTTCTTATCATGAATGAGAGTTGAATTTTATCCAATTCTTTTTTCTATACCTATTTGGATGAATAATTTAAAAAATCTCCTCTGGATGTGTGGCGAATAACACTGATTTTACTGCTAAATTTGCTTTCCTATAATAAACCCTACTTGATCATAGTAGCTTAATTCTTTTATATCAAGTCTTTCTCTTTTTACTATTTTTTTAGGAGTTTTGCATCCATTTTCTTAGCAGAGAATATTTTATAATTTTTGTGTACTGAAAATTCTTCTCAGGTATGATAAATTATTTCTGCAAATGATTTGCAGCTGAAGAGATTATCTTTTTTCTTTTTCAATCTTCCCAGAGTTGGTACCTTACTTTTTTGAAAACTCACCAGTAGAGTCATCCAGACCTGAGGTTTTCTTCCTGAGTATGTTTTAATTTGATATCTCACACACTTACCAGGTTAGCAAAAACATAAATGTCTGAAAACATCAATTTTGTGAATAATATAGAGCCATAGGAAATCTCACACTTAGCTGATATAAATGGGTAAAAACTACTTTAAAAAACAATTAATCATAATTCATCTGATCTGTAATTCAAGATTTCAATAAGACAAATCTGATTTCAGTTCAATTCATAGCTCCTATTATCAATAGAGATCATTTATAAGGAGATCTGTGTGGCAAACCTTTAAGGAATTTTACTGGGCATTGCTTACTTCATTATGTAAAATTTGTGAGTATACTTTTCAGTTACAAAAACCACCAAATTCACATGTTTGATTAATTTTTATGTAATTATTTCAGATAATGTTTCTGGCCCTGAGTGACATTTTCCCCCAACATCCTGGATTTAATGTTCTCATCTATAAAATTAGGAGTTTATAGGGAATTGATTTCCTTTTGACTATGTAGACTTGCTTTAGTCCAATTTGTAACTCAAAACTTTGTTTCTTAAAAAAAATATGTAATTCTAATTTCTTAAAAATATTCAATAGCTTTTGCCTTTATAATTAAGATAAAAACAATGGAAAATTTCTTAGACCTAAGTTCATTTTAAAATGCTGATTTTTAAGTCAAAGAACCAATTTAACTACCCCTGCCCCATTCCACTGCATTCTCTGAAGAGCATCATAAACTCTATTCTTTACTAGTTTAAGGTCATTCTCATTTTTCATTTATTCCAAAATCCTACACATATTAGTTTTCTTATAATTCCCTAAAAGAACATACAAGTACAAATTAAAACACAAAACTCACTTTGGAAATTCTCTTTATAACTATTTCAAACCATTTCTGAATTTAATAGTGAATACCTATATTTTCAGAATACACATTACTAGTGACAAATAAAATGGGCCAGGTACATTTTGGAATGTTACAGGCTCTATGCTACTATCATGATCAAGGAAAAGTACAAATATCTGCTAAGCACATGCCCATTACTACTGTAAAATAAAATCTTTAGCAGATGTAACTATTTACATTAAAAAGACTAAGTTGATTTGATATTCAATGAGTATATGTACAGTCATACCTCATTTTATTGCACTTCAATTTATATGCTTCCCAGATGTTGTGTTGTTTTACAAATTGAAGGTTTGTGGCAAACCAGCATCAAGCAAGTCCATTAGAGCCATTTTCCCAATAGCATGTGCTCACTCTATGTCTCCATGTCACATTTTGGTGATTCTTGCAGTATTTCAATTTTTTATTATTACTATATATGTTACAGTGATTTATGATCAGTGATCTTTGATGTTATGTTGTAATTGCTTTGGGGTGCCATGAATTGTGCCTATATAAGACAGTGAATTTAATCAATAAATTAAATTGTTCTGACTGCTCCACCAACCAACCATTTTCACATTTCTTTCCCTCTCCTTGGACCTCCCTACTCCCTGAGACATAGCCATATTGAATTTAACTCAAATAATAACCCTACAATGGCCTCTAAGTGTTCAAGTAAAAGGATGAATCTGTCTCTCACTTTAAATTGAAAGCGAGGAATGATTAATCTTAGTGAGGAAGGCATGTTGAAAACCAATATGCTGAAATATAGGCCTTTTTCTCCAAACAGCCAAGATGAGAAAGCAAAGGAAAAGTTCTTGAAGGAAATTTGAAGTGCTACTCCAGTGAACACATGAATGATAAGAAAGCTAAACAGACATTGCTGATTTGGAGAAAGTGGTTAGTGGTCCGGATAGAAGATGAAATCAGCCACAATATTCCCTTAGGCCAAAATCTAATCCAGAGAAAGGACCTAACTCTCTTCGATTCTGTGAAGGCTGAAAAGGGTGAAGAAGCTGCAGAAGAAAAGTTTGAGACTAGCAGAGACCGGTTCATGAGGTTTAAGGAAAGAAACCCTCTTCGTAACATCAAAGTGCAAAGTGAAGTAGTGAGTTATTAATTTATAGAAGATGCAGCAAGTTATCCAAAAAATCTAGATAAGATAACTGATGAAGGTGGATACACTAAAAAACAGATTTTCAATACAGAGGAAACAACCTTCTAATGGAAAAGGATGCCATCCAGGACTTTCATAGCTAGGGAGAAAAGGCAATGCCTGGGTGAATCTCTTGTTTGTGGTTAATGCAGCTGCTGGCTTTAAATTTAAGTCAATGCTCATTTACCCTTCTGAAATCCTAGGGCCCTTAAGAATACTACTAAACAGACTCTGCCTGTGTTGTATAAATGGAACAACAGTGCCTGAATGACTGCATCTGTTTAAAAATAGGTTTACTGAATGTTTTAAAACCACTGTTGAAACCTACTGCTCAGAAAAAAAGATTCCTTTCAAAATATTACTGCTCATTGACAATGCACCTGGCCACCCAAGAGCTCTGATGGAGATGTATGAGGTGAATGTTTCTTTCACGCCTGTTAACACAACATCCATTTGCAACCTGTGGACCAAGGAGTCATTTCAACTGTCAAATCTTATTATTTAAGGAATATATTTTGTAAAGCTATAGCTGCCAAAGATAGCATTTCCTTTGGTGGATATGGACAAATTAGATTGAAAACTTTCTGGCAAGTATTCACCACTCTAGATGCCATTAAAAGCATTCATGATTCATGGGAAGAGATCAAAATATCGGTATTCATGCACGTTTAGAAGTTGTTGATTCCAACCCTCATGGCTGACTTTGAGGAGTTCAAGACTTCAGTAGAGGAAGAAACTTGGTGGAAATAGTGAGAGAACTAGAATTAGAAGTGGAACCTGAAAATGTGACTGAATGGCTGAAATCTTTTTTTTTTTAAGGGTTTTTTTTTGTTTTTAGATTTATTTATTTATTTATCCCCACCCCCCCCCACCCCTTGTCTGTTCTCTGTGTCTTTTTGCTGCATCTTGTTTCTTTGTCTGCTTCTATTGTTGTCAGCAGCCCGGGGAATCTGTGTCTCTTTTTGTTGAGTCATCTCATTGAGTCAACTCTCTGTGTGGGTGGTGCCATTCCTGAGCAGGCTGCACTTTCTTTCCCGCTGTGCCGCTCTCCTTATGGGGCGCACTCCTTGTGCATGGGGCTCCCCCACGTGGGGGACACCCCTGCGTGGCAGGGCACTCCTTGTGTGCATCAGCACTGCACATGGACCAAAATGGCTGAAATCTTATGATAAAACTTTAGTGGATGAGGAATTGCTTCTTTGGATGAGGAAAGAAAATTGTGTCTTGAGACTGAATCTACAACAAGTGAAGATACTGTGGATATTGTTAAAATCATAACAAAGGATTTAGAATATAACATAAACTTATGTGATAAAGCAGCAGGGTTTGAGAGGATGGACCCCAATTTTGAAAGAAGTTCTATTTTTGATAAAATGCTATCAAACATCATTGCATGATACTGAGAAATATTTTGTGAAAGAATCAAAGTGGCATACTACCTTGTCTTATTTTAAGAAATTGTCAAATTTCTTAAAAACTTCAGCAACCACCACCCTGATCAGTCAGCTGCCATCAACATTGAAGCAACATTCTCCACCAAGAAAAAGATTACCACTTATTGAAAGCTCAGATAATGATTAATATTTTTAGCAATAAAGTATTTTTAAGTTAAGGTATGTGCAATACTTTTTTAGACATAATACTACTTATGCTTAATCGACTACAGTATATTGTAAACATAGCTTTTATATGCACTGGGAAACCAAAAAAATAATGTTACTAGCTTTATAGCAATTTTCAGTTTTCTGAATAACTTGCTTTATTGAGGTGTTTATTACATTTCAGAGGCAGAAAGCAGTAAGTACACTATTAGTTGTTCATTTTCTTCCTACTTATTTTAACTTTTCATATAGTTGATTGACATAATTTTAGTTGTGTGATAATCATTCTAAATCAAATACCTTTCACAAAATTTGTTTTTCCAGTTTCTCCAAAGACATGTATGTATTATGTATTTGATGATGTGACCATTAATAATGTGGAAATATATGTATTTTGTAAATAAATCTGTCTTAACGATTACTAACAAGCAAACTAATAAGTGGTAAATACTTTATATAAAATCCTCATATAATTCTCTTAAATGCACTTGTCTATTCAGGAGTCAAATCACTTTTTATCTGATCATTGCATGAACCAAATAGTTGTTTGTTGTTTGATGCCAAAAATTATAGCTAAGTGTAAAAATTTTGATTATATAAAAATCCACTTATAGATTATAAGTACCTATACCTACTTATAGGTACAAAAACGTACCTGGTAAATTCTTGCAGCAACCCCAATAGATTTTAATGGTAGTAACATATCACTAAATGAAAGTAAAAGAAATCAGACCTGTGAGGATTTTTAGAATTTTACTGCCATATCAAGGAATGTAAGCTCCTGATGATATGGTTTACAAAGCACACAGTGACCATGCTGGTATTTCTCAACAGACTGATTTAATGATTTCATTGCTGCCCAATAATGACACCAATGAGCTATATTCATATATGGTATTTTACTAATATAAATATTATGAGCAAAACAAAATATAATTTATAAATGAAAGGAACCTCAAAGAAAGGGAAACAGGCGGCAGACTTGGCCCAGTGGTTAGGGCATCCATCTACCACATAGGAGGTCCGTGGTTCAAACCCCAGGCCTCCTTGACCCGTGTGAAGCTGGCCCACGTGCAGCGCTGATGTGCACAAGGAGTGTCGTGCCACGCAGGGGTGTCCCCCGCGTAGGGGAGCCCCACGCACAAGGAGTGCGCCCCTTAAGGAGAGCCGCCCAGCACGAAATAAAGTGCGGCCTGCACAGGAATGGCACCACACACATGGAGAGCTGACACAATAAGATAACACAACAAAAAGAAACATAAATTCCCATGCTGCTGACAACAACAGAAGCAGACAAAGAAGACACAGCAAATAGACACAGAGAACAGACAACCAGGGTGGGGGGTGGGGGGTGGGGAAGGGCAGAGAAATAAATAAATCTTTAAAAAAAGAAGGGGGAGATAAAATAAAAGCCTATGATGTTCACAGATCACATTCTTTCAGATACCTGGGTCCAATATTAGGCAGCATAGAAAAATGAAAAATAATACCCCCAAACTGGTATTTTTAGATAGGTCCACTAACTACTATTCTGAACTTGTTCTGAATTTCTATTTCTTCTCTATAAAATGGAGTTTATTTTTCATGTCCCCTGTACACTACTCTTTAAGGCATTCTATGAGTTAAAATAAAATTATCTATATGGCAGTGCTTTGAATAGATTATACAATATTATTTATAATACACTATTATTTATATGCAGATTACATTTATCATTTTCTAGACTAACAGTCCTCAAAATAGTTTAAAAATCTAAGTGTAACTGCCACAACAGAGGAAACAATAGTTTATACAGAGCTTAGGTCCCAATCTAATTAATTATGTCCAGTCCATGATACCCATAGAGATCTTGCTCCTTACTCTCTCTCTGGCATCTAGCAGAGGTAGATAGTTGACTCTCAGTAAACATTTCTTGAATGAATTAAAGAATGAAAGGCATTTTAATATTACATAAAGACAAAGTGACATACATATAAGAGATTGTTATAATAATAAAAATATAAAAAGCCATTAAGAGAGACAACAAGCAAGGTGGTGGTGGAGTACGGATCTCCTAGAGTCAGCTCCTGCTGCAGGGCAGTTAGTAAATACCTAGAGCTCTCTGGGAGCTAGCTGAAGCACCTGTTTGGGGGCTCCAGGAGACCAGAAGAGCATCCTGAAACATCCTGGAAGGAGTGGAAGGAGAAGACTGCCCATCTGCAGAGAAGACTCATAAGTAGATTGCTCCATGCCCTGGAGGCTGGTGCCCATCCTACACTGGAGGCACACGCTGCCTTGGGAGCTTTTCTGTGGCTGGAATTGAAAGCTCCACTTCCCCAAAATGAGGAGGAAGAGACGGTTGGGTACCAACTTCTGCTACTGATGAGTAAATTCAGCAGGCTAAGTTATAACCCTGAGAACAGCTAAACTTTGAGCCTGTCCAATTCAGAAAGAGGCCAGGAACCACCATCTTAACTCTGTGCCTGGCACAAGGGGAAACGGGGCAAATTGAGAATCCCAGTGCTGGTGGGGACCGGCTTCTTTACATCCAGATCAGATTGCAGCTCTAGCCTAGGCCCCAGAGTCATCTACAGCAGCAAGAAAGCTGCAGGGACCAGTGCCAGCCTCTCTGGGAAATTACCGGCCAAGCCGTGGAGGCTGGTGATTATCTTACCCTGGTAGTGCAAGCCACCCCAGGAGCTACAGAATAATGTGATACAGAATACAGAATACTGTGGCTGGAATTGGAAGCTCCATTTCCCAAAAATGGGAGGAGATGATGGCCAGCTGCCGATTTTGGCTATTGATTAGTAGACTCGGCTGCCTAAGGTATAACCCTAGGAACAGTTGGGGGGTGAATCTGTCCAGGTTAGAAAGATGCCAGTGGCTGCCATTTTGACTCTGCTCCCAGCCTGAGGGGAAGCCAGGCTGACTGAAAATCACAGTGACGGTAGGAACCGGATTCTTTCACCCACATCAGCCTGCAGCCCTAGGCTAGCCTTCAGCCCCACCTCTGGCAGGGAGGAGACTGGCAAGCTTTTCACCACCCTATCCAGGTAACTTCAGGTTACCTTTGACTAGTACAAACTGAATAATAGGAAGTCTACCGGGGCAGCTGTGGCCATCTTGGACCTGCACTGCATAGATTGCTACCCACACCTGCTGCTCCATCCCTATCCCAAGCAGAGGAAAAAGGGGAATGAAGCTTCATCAGTCTCTCTGGCAAACACAATCTAGGCTGCACAACTTGGATTATTCAAAAAAGCTGTGACTGTGTCCCAACCTCTGGCAAAGGAGAAAGTTGGGAGAAGCATCATTGGTCCCAGGGGCAATGCAGGCGACTTGAGCCTCCACAGCTTAAAGTACCAATAACATCCTTGGTCCTACTGCACAACCAGCAAGGGAGAAAGGGCAGAAAGTCCTAAACTAAACAGAAAAACTGCACCTAGAATAAATACTCTAATAATCCAGATGCCAAGACACCAACAAAAAATTACATCCCACACCAAGAAACAGGAAGATATGGCCCAGTTAAAGGAACAAGATAATCTTCCAGATGACAAAAAGGAGTTGAGACAACTAATTATAGATGTTCAAACAAATCTCCTTAATAAATTCAATGAGATGACTAAAAGGATTAAGGATATTAAGAAGATACTGGGTGAGCACAAAGAAGAATTTGAAAGCATACATAGAAAAATAGCAGATCTTATGGTATTGAAAGGTGCAATAAGTGAAATTAAAAATACACTGGACACACCAAAAGTAAGATAAGGACTGTGATTAGTAGTAAGATATTGACAATATCCTTTCATAATTTGTAACAAACATCTCATGACAATGTAAGGTGTTGGTGGAGGATTGAAGTATGGGACCCTTGTATGATGCTATGCATATTTGCTTTGTGAGTTCACAACTTTTTCTATACACTTAATTGTTTATGTATGTTCATATATAAATGATATAAAGATAATAATAATAGGATTGGTTAGTGGGAAAATACTTTGTTTAGTAGTAATATTTTGACAATGCTCTTTATTAGTTAAAAAGGTTTAAACACAATGTAAGTTATTGGTGGTAGGGTGAGATGTTATATATGTTTATTTCATGTTACATATGTTTGTTTTGTAAGTTCACAACTATTACTATACACTTTTTGTTTATGTATGTTTATGTGTGAGTGATATATTTCAATAAATGTTTTTAAAATAAAAAAAATATACACTGAAATCATATAATAGCAGATTTGAGAAGACAGAAAAAAGGATTGGTGACCTTGAAGAAATGGCCTCTGAAATTGAACATACAGAAGAACAGATGAAGAAAAGAATGGAAAAAATTGAACAACGTCTCAGGAAACTAAATGACAGCAAAAGGAGTGCAAACATACATGTCATAGGTGACCCAGAAGGAGAAGACAGGGGGAAAGGGGCAGAGGAATATTTGAAAAAAATACTGATAGAAAATTTCCCAACCCTATTGAAGGACATAGATGTCCACGTCCAAGAAGCACAACATACTCACATCCAAAAAAATCCAAATAGAACAACTCCAAGACACATACTCACCAGAATGTCAAATGTCAAAGACAAAGAGAGAATTCTGAGAATAGCAAGAGAAAAGCAATGCATAACATATAAGGGATTCCCAATAAGATTTTTTTAAAAGATTTATTTATTTATTTCTCTCTCCTGCCCCGCCCCAGTTGTCTGTTCTCTGTGTCTATTTGCTGCGTCATTTTCTTTGTCCGCTTCTGTTGTTGTCAGCAGCATGGGAATCTGTGTTTCTTTTTGTTGTGTCATCTTGTTGTGTCAGCTCTCCGTGTGTGCAGTGCCATTCCTGGGCAGGCTGCACTTTCTTTCACTGAGGGTGGCTCTCCTTATGGGTGCATTCCTTGCAGCATGGGGCTCCCCTACATGGCACTGCACTCCTTGTGTGCATCAGCACCCCACACGGGCGAGCTCTACATGGGTCAAGGAGGCCTGGGGTTTGAACTGTGGACCTCCCATGTGGTAAATGGACACCCTAACCACTGGTCCAATTGATTTCTCACCAGAAATCACGGAGGAAAGAAGACAGTGGTATGATAGATTTAAGATGCTACAAGGAAAAACTTCCAGCCAAGAATCTTATATCCATCAAGATTGTCTTTCAAAAATGAGGGTGAGATTAGAATATTCACAGATAAACAGAAACAGAGAATTTCTAACTAAGAGACAAGATTTTCAGGAAATACTAAAGGGTGTGCTAGAGGCTGAAAAGAAAACAGGAGAGAGGGGCCCAGAAGAGAGTCTAGAAATGAAGATTATATCAATAAAAGTAACTAAAATGTCAAAAGAGTGGTGAAAATATAATATGACTGATAAAACTCATAGACAGGAATAAATTTAACCAATGAGGTAAAGCACTTGTATTCAGAAAATGGCAACTCAATGTTAAAAGAAATTATAAAAGGTCTAAATAACTGGACGAGCATTCCATACTCATGGATTGGAAGACTAAATATCATTAAGATATCAATTTTACTCAAATTGATAAACAGATTCAATCCAATCCCAGTAAAAATTTCACCAGAATTTTTTTTAAAAATTTGAATATATGATTATCATTTTGGAAGGGTAAGCATTCCTGAATAGCCAAAAACGTCTTAAAAAGGAAAAGTAAACCCTCATCTCCAGACTTTAAATCATATTAGCTGGATATAGTGGTAAAAACAGCAAGCTACTGGCATAAATACAGACACATAGACTAAAGGAACCAAATCAATGGTTCAGAAACAGCCCCTCACATGTACGGTCAATGATTTTTGACTAGCCTGTCAAACCCACACGGCTCAGGCATAAGAGTTCATTCAGCAAAATGGTGCTGAAAGAATTGGATATCCATAGCTAAGAGAAGGAAAGAGGACCCCTATCTCACACCTTATCCAAAAATTAACTCAAAATGGATAAAAAACCTGGAAATAAAAGCAAGAACCATAGAGCGTCTAGAAGAAATTGTAGGAAAATATCTTCAAGGCCTTGTGGTAGATGGTAGATTTTTAAAGGAGATAGGAGGAGGACTGAGATGGACTACTGATATTTAATGTATGTAGAAGTTTTAATTAGCTCTCCTGTAAACATGTAGAAATGTATAGAGTTGATGGTAACAAATAGTGAGTAATAGCTAGTTTATAAATGGGGATGTGGCTGAAAATGGTACACTAGGTATGTAAATGCCAATTGACAAAATGCTAGAGAATTATCTAGGAACTGAATAGCACAGTATAAACCAAGAGGTGGATAAGAATTGTGGCTGATGGTGCAGATGGAAGAGTGTCCCTTGTGAGCTAGAGCAAATGTACATCACTACTGCAGGGTGGTAGGAATGTGGAGAAGCATGGAGAAAAAAACAACTGGAGTGACCTATGGACTGTGGTTAACAGTAATAATATTCTTGCATCTATGCCAAGGATGTATTGGGTTGATAATGGGGCAGTATGGAAAATGTGTGCCAAATGTACACTATGGATGTGGTAACAATCAGATAATGTTATCTTATCTGTAACAAATGTTCCACCACAGTGTGGTGTGTTAGTAGAGGGGTGTTGTTTGGGAATTCTGCACGTGTGTGTGATTGTTTTATAAATTTACAACTTCTGTCATAAAAATACATTTAAAAAATAATAATAGGGTAGATAAGGGGGAAAATACACCAAATGTAAGATGATAAGGACTGTAATTAGTAGTAAGATTTTGACAAAAATCTTTGATAATTTGTAACAAACATCTCATGACAATGCAAGGTGTTGGTGAAGGGTTGATATATGGGGCCCCTCTATGATGTTATGCATGTTTGTTTTGTAAGTTTACAACTTTTACTGTACACTTATTGTTTACTTATGTTTACATATAAAAAATATAAAGATAATAATAATGGGGTGGGTTGGGGAAAATATTTTGGTTAGTAGTAATATTTTGACAATGCTCTTTAATCATTAGTCAAAATGTTTAACAGCGATGCAAGTTATTGGTGGTAGGGTGAGTTATGAGAATCCTGTAGTTTGTTATACATGTTTCTTTTGTAAGTTCAAAACCATTACTATACACTTATTGTTTATGTATGTTTATGTATGAGGGATATACGTCAATAAATTTTTTAAAAGGTAGCTTCTGATTTCATAGGTCTGGGGCAAGGCTTAGTATTCTGCATATCTCTAAGAAGCATATGTTGCTCTTTGAATAACAAGGATGTATGGCAAATTTTCAAATTTCTTTCTACTTCAGTATTCTATATTCTATAAATCATAGAATGCTTGTTAGTATTAAATGCAAAAACCTCCACAAAAAATTGAATTTATGTCAAAGTGTTAAACACAGAGTATATTCTCTTAGTAGTATTATTTTATTATTAAGGTAAGACTTCCTTAGGACTATAAAAATCTATGAAAACATGATCTAAAATTTTTTGAAGATTGAAATACACATTTTATGACATCTGTCAAAGCTAACACTAGAAAGAAATGTTATGACTTAATAGCTATATATTTCATCCTTAATATAATGCCATTGTGTTCACTCGGCACCAGCATCTTTTATATCAGCTTAATGCATATTATCTCATAATATTAGAAGAATAAACTCTTGTTTCTTAAAATAATAGCTGCTACTACAGTAATACTGAAAAGTGTTAATATAGAATAAATATCAGAGAAATAGAAATCTTTTTGCAAAGAAAAAGAAAAATAGCCATACCTATGCCATGTGATAAAGAAAATCTTCAGTAGATAATATACTATGTTAATGTATGTAAAGGCTTTATATTAGAAAATATATCATTCTTCTCAGAGTCTTGTATCTTTCAACATAATCACAATAAAATTCTAAGAGAACTTTTTATGGTTCTTGACAAGCTACTTCTAAAACTTATATGTAATTTATTTTGAATAAGAAGAAAGGCAAATAGCTTTACCAATTATCAGAGAACATAATAAAGGAATAATTTGAATAATGAAATCACAAACAGACAAATAGAATTTAAAATGGAGGCCTCCATTCCGTTCTGTAGAAAAAATGTAGCATAGGATTATCATTATGCTTGGTCCTTATCCTCCGATATTCCTTTATATCTGGAGAATCTATGAGTCTTTATATCTAGGAAACTTTAGCTTTATATCTGCTTTTATTATTTGTTTTCAAATACATATGGGATCACATAGTTCTTGTTTAACTTAAAAGCCATTAACACATTGCTAAAACTAGAAACATGTATTCTAAAATGTTAGGTGTGATAAATTCTGAGTGCTGAAAACATTTAGAACTTGCCTACTTATTTGTACTTTTCTGCATTTTTTCCATATTTCACCTTATGTAAAAAACATGCTATTAAAAATATAGAAGGACAGATGAAAGAGCTGCCACTTCTTTTACAAAACTTTTAAACTGCCTAAACAGGAAACATGGGAAATCTAAAAAGATAAGCACTAGATAACAAAAAAAAACCCTCAGGAAGATTCTGTAGGTGGATCAAGTAGTAGAGTATATTGGGAACATACATATTTACAGAACAGCAGATGAGGCATTTTTTTTTCCAGTGGAAAAATTGTAGCTAGGTGTTGCCGCCTTTCTCCACCCCTCCTCCCCTTCCAGCCCCACCGTCCTTCCCGCCAGTCCCGCCCATATTGCCAACCTACAATCTGCCCTCTTCCCCAGTAACTGCTTACCTCAGGTCTATCCATCAGCTTCAGCCTATCCACAGCCGCCCCTTAGCCAACCCTCCCTTCATCACGCCCCTCCCTCTACCCAACCCTATATAGCTAAGTGTACTTCCGTAATAAAGCAGACCTGTTCTTGCGCTCAAGCGGTCTCCGTGGTTTTTCCTCAACCGAGCGTCCCCCACGCCTGGAGAACCGGTGCTCCTTCTTGGAGCACCCCCCGCCGGCTGTTCGGCAGGAGCAAGCCCCCCCGACTCTTGGGCCTGAGCGAGGACGAAACCCCCACGCTCAGCTACAGCTAGGAACTTTGACCATTTGCTAAACTGAATGGTTCCCAAACACAGCTAATGAGAACAATGATACATTGCCTTATTATATTTTACGTTAAGAACAGATTACTTTTTATATAGCACATTCAAGAGGAAAATTTAAATTAGGAAGGTGTGTAGCAAATCAGAAATACTATGTTGATAAGCCACCCATCAGATAAAGCAGCTATTCATGATGCTAAAGACCAAAAGAATAATGAAATTAAAAAATATTAATTGCAGTATATAAGTTACTCAGATGAGTAATAAAATTAATATATTTAAGGTTAAATATAATATTGGAATAAAACACAGAAGAAAAAATTACAAATTATATATGCATAAATCTTGTCTAATGTGATTTAGGAATTAGCAAGTATCAGGAGTGGGACGGCAGCAGAAAATATCTGACTCACCTTAATTTGTATGTGCTTTATTTTCTTTCTGTGATCTTGAAACCTCATTACCCGACTGCTTTGGTTGCTCCCAAAAACCTTCAACCAGGTGTTTTGTTAAATTATTATTTTATCAACATTT
Organism: Dasypus novemcinctus; assembly: GCF_030445035.2. Taxonomy (NCBI): domain Eukaryota; kingdom Metazoa; phylum Chordata; class Mammalia; order Cingulata; family Dasypodidae; genus Dasypus; species Dasypus novemcinctus. The sequence continues at coordinate 73,644,789 of NC_080678.1, read as the reverse complement.
AATAACTGTTGTTGCTAGAAATGTTATTCTGTGGCAATAGAAGTCTCTGGCTAATGTTTTAAGAATTGGAAAGTAAACTTGGTCCAAATGTAAAATCTGAGATCAACTTAATTACTTACATGGTAGTATTAGCCCAATTAATTATATATAAGCAAACAAAAAGTGATAGAAAAATAATTGGTAATAAGTTTCACCATAGGGGAAAATTGATAGATGTCCAAAATTCAGTTCCAAATAGTTTGAAGGCATACTCAGATTTAAGCAACTTAGAACAGTGAAATACAGATATTCTCTGATGACTCAGAAGTGTCCAGGTACATGAAAATCAGTATATGGATTTTATAAGTTTTCAGAAGAAAATAAAAGAGATAAAGTCACTTCATTGTACAATGCATAACGAGACAGTCCAATGAGTACATTGTTCAAGCGTTTTTGTAAAAATCTTCTAACTGCATGAAACCTGAAATGTTTCAACCCATCAAACTTTAGAAGAAATATGCTGATACCATATTACAGAAAATATGATGCCAAATATTCAACATTACTCAAATCAATTCAAGTGAAACAAACAAGGAGGCATAATCTCAAAACTCTTCATGGAAAACTGGAAAATAAGAATCAATGTGAATGGCAATGTTCTGGAAGATCTGATGATTATTGTAATATTTTTGACAAAAAATTTCCAAGAGGTAAAACAAAAAGGTATGATTGTTTTAGTAACTGTTGTCAAATATCTGGGCTGATATAGCAGGAAGAGAGAGAGGCAGTGGACTAGGGTTTTATATTCTCAGACATTTGTAATCTTAAATGTCCCAGCAAAGCAATGAAAAAAGAAATGAAAAGATGCTAATAGTCATAGAATATTAATTTTTTTAAAAAAGGAAAGACAACATTGAACAATTTTAATAAAATTCACACCTTTTTGATTGACTATGGACATATCATAAAGTTTAAGAAAAGAAATAATTTAGTATCACCATTCCACTTCTAATAATAAGCAAAGCAGATTGTTAATTGAAGTTTGAAGAAAAAAGATTATGTTCTTGAACTAAGCCATTCTTGTAGCTGTGGGCCCTTTTTTTTTTTGGACCACTAAGGTGTGACTCAGGTTGGGTCTCTGACCTCTTACTGGAGCTTTGTATAAATGGAGATACAGAAAAAGACACACTCAGAGAAAGGGACCGACCAGTTTTGACTCTGCCACATAAGAGAGAGGAGTCCAGTTTTGCTCACAGCTGCAGAAAGACAGAGAAGCCCTGAGGCCGAAAGAGGAGGTCTGGAAGGAGTCAAACCATATGCCTGATCACGCACAGTTGAACTCTGGAAGATAGTGAGCCCATAGGGGAAGGCAGGGACCTCGGCAGATAGCAGCTGTCACTTTGCTTCATCACGAGGCAGGACACCAGGATCATCAGTACCTGACTTTGGTGATCTCTGATAATGCTTTGATTTGGACATTTCATGGCTCCAGAAATATAAAATTCAATGACATTTCAAGGGAAATATCATTAAAGTGATAAAAAAAAATCCCTTTATAAAATTCCCATTATAAAAGAGAATCCATTTCCTGTACTTTGCATTGACAACCCTTTGGCAAACTAAGACATTATTCAACAAGAAATGTTAGCGTATTCCTCAATGAACAAGGAGTAAAATATGGACAGAGTTTCACTAAGTGAACATATTGCAATTCACAAACTCTGGAAGCATGTAGTAATTAATAAATAATGTAAGCTACATACAATAAAAAGATGGCCTAAGTAGACCATATAACTGGCAGTCAATGCAACAAATGGTCCATATGCTTGACCAAAACACCTAAAGGCAACAATTATGGCTTATGAAAATTGGGGGGTATTACTGGAATTTTGTATGTAATTAGTGTACTTACTTCCCTCTAAAATTCAGTAATAATGAGAAACTTTAAAGTTCATATTTGTAAATGCAAAACAATCCGTCATCTCTCTTGAATGAAGTTAAAAAATTGACTAAATATTAAAGTAACCTGCATAAATTTTAAGTTTATTTAAAAAATACTTTACAATAATGACTCAGATGTTAATGAATATTCAATTTAAGTTATTTTGACATTCAGTTCTACACTATATATCACACAAAACATTTTTTCAAAATTATAAAAGCCTATAATTTAAATTGCTATATAAGTTAAACAACTATAAACAATTTCTCCTAAATTTTAGGTGCTCTGATTATTAAATTTGATTGTACCAATCATTTTCCTTTTCCTATGCAATCTTTTTTAAAAACAATATTAAATATCAAATGCTTAGCCTTTGAAGGAAAATGTCATTATAGTGATAAAAATTTGTTCTTTGGTTTAATTCTATGATTAACAATGTTGGAGATGTTTGACCTACCCAGTTACTTATATACCAAAAAGACCACAACAATATGCAGAAAAGCAAACAAACATACATATTTAGGCACATATTTTTTCCTTATGGAAATATATTATTACACAAGCTATAAAATAATTAACTATGTTTTAGAAAAATAAGGCAGCATTTTACAACTATCCACTCAAAATATTCAAAGAATTTCATTTTAGGGTTTTTGATGTCTAACAACTGGCTTCTTAATAAGGAAAAATCATATAAATAAGTATATATGTGTGTGTGTGTGTGTGTGTGCATCATTGGCATTTATTTTTGCCGCAATTGTAGGAAAAAGCAATTTGTGAAATTACAGGCTAAAAGTGAATACTCAAAGCAAACTGAGGTAGTCTAAAGGAGAATTTGATTAAAATGAAAATTATTAGTGAAAATTTAAGATCTTATGATGAACAAAATAATTCAGTAAAACATTTTGCTTGTGAAAGATCAGTGCAGATACTTATTTGCTAAACAGTCTGTGGATGTCAAATATCAAAAGAATGAAGTGAGCATTTCCTCAATATAAGAAAACATGGTGGAATTTCCTCATCTTGAAAATGGCCCTATATTCTCTGCAGCCAAAGATATTGGCTTTATTAAGACATATACTTGAGAAAACTTGCCATTAAATTACAGCACTGTTTTGGAGCCATATCTCTCCTCACGGATAGGAGCCCATAAATGGCTGGCTGCCTTCCACAATGAAAATGCAACACAGAGGCAAACAATGTCCTGATTCATCAAACATTTTACAGCAGAATTTTTTTAAATTAATAAGGTGAATTTCACAAAGTAAGGAAAATTCCAAATGCTATTCCTGTTAGATCCCAGGTAAAAGAGGCTTGGAAACAGACCAAGGTTTCGGCAGGAGTTTATTAGGTCACCAGCTTGGCAGGGGTCTGAAGAGAGACTTTAGCTAGTCTGACTGAGCTGGGAAGTACCTTATGAACTGGTGGAGTTGAGCAAGGTTGAAGAGGAGCATGAACACATTGGGTGGAAAAGTACAATGCTTGCTGTTCTCAGGGTAGAGATTGACTTTCTGAGGACTGCCTTATCGTTGGGTGGAGACAATCTTCTGTGGTTTGGGGGTGGGGTGGGGGGCAGTGAAAGAGCAGGAGCCAGAATGGAGCATTCTGCATTTGGACACATAGCTTGAGCTCAGGATCTGTAAATTACAATCTAACAATTCCTGGCAGCTCAAATTCATTGTGAGGAGAGAGAGAAAAAATTGAATTCCACTCTGTTTTCTCTATTGAAAAGGAGAAGTTCCCTCATCTTATATGTTAACTACATCCCCACTTCATATATATATATACATCAAGTTATAAAATATTAGGAATTCACTACTGGTGGCTATAAGCAAAATACACTTGATATGGAAAAGTACATAACCAAATGGAAAAGTAAAATAACTTAGACAAGAGTGTATGTTCTAGAATCAGACTCCATGAGTTTGAAACCTATCTTTACCACTTCCTATCTTTGTTACTCAACTTCCTGTGTATTTAGTTTCCCCATTGTAGAATTGGAAACTAATAGCACTTGCTGTCAAAAGTCATCTTGAGGATTTAATTAACTAGTCCATGTAAAATGGATTAGTTGTCTGATCTCTGTGTCTATTTGCTGCATCAACTTCTTTGTCCGCTTCTGTTGTTGTGAGCAGCACGGGAATCTGTGTTTCTTTTTGTTGCATCATCTTGTTGTGTCAGCTCTCCGTGTGGGCAGCACCATTCCTGGGCAGGCTGCACTTTCTGCCGCCCTGGGCGGCTCTCCTTAGGGGGCGCACTCCTTGCGCGTGGGGCCCCCCTACACGGGGGACACCCCTGCGTGTCACGGCACTCCTTGCGTGCATCAGCACTGCACACAGGCCAGCTCCACACAGGTCAAGGAGGCCCGGGGTTTGAACTGAGGACCTCCCATGTGGTAGACCGACGCCCTAACCACTGTGAGTTTATGGGTGATTCTGATTGTCTTCTTTGAATACCTTTGTTGCCCACACCCAAAGGAAAAAAAATCATAGACAACACTTTCTCTCTTTCACTCTCTCTCTAGCTCTCATCTATTACATATATAAATTATATTTCTTGGGAAACGGACTTTGGCCCAGTGGTTAGGGCGTCCGTCTACCATATGGGAGGTCCAAGGTTCAAACCCCGGGCCTCCTTGACCCGTGTGGAGCTGGCCATGCGCAGTGCTGATGCGCGCAAGGAGTGTCGTGCCACGCAAGGGTGTCCCCCGCATGGGGGAGCCCCAAGAGCAAGGAGTGCGCCCGTGATGAAAGCCGCCCAGCGTGAAAAGAAAGAGCAGCCTGCCGAGGAATGGCACCGCCCACACTTCCCGTGCCGCTGACGACAACAGAAGCGGACAAAGAAACAAGACGCAGCAAATAGACACCAAGAACAGACAACCAGGGGAGGGGGGGAAATTAAATAAATAAATAAATCTTTAAAAAAAAAAAAAAAATTATATTTCTTTAGCTACTAGGCTTTGTAATTTTCACAAACAACAAAAACAGCTTACTATTTGGTAAATCCATAAGCTTTATGTGAATAAATTTTGATATTTTCATTTTATACTGCCAAGCACCATACTGTTTGGAATAAAACCTGAATAGATTTTACAGTTAAAAATAAATCTGCTAGTTAAAAGTAGAGTTACATTCCTTATCAGTAACCACACCCACTCTCTTCTTACATGAGCTTCTAAAAGTCCTTAAACTAGTAATTTTTTTCCCAGCTATCTGTTCCTATGTAGTCTATTGAACAAGTCCAAACTGAATCTCCTTTTCCTGGAAATCTCCAGCCCCTCCCCTTCCATCAGAAGGAAGTGAATAAGCACATCCCACTGAGGTGTGGAGTTTCATTGCTTTTATAGCGGTTATAGTTTTTCAGAATGTGACTTTCACTGAGACAGATTCTCATAGGGAGCAATTTTTAAAATATTATATTGTCTCTGTGGACCACTTAGGAGATCATATCAGACATTTGTTGTTATTGTTTACAGTATTCTATTTAAAAAGAATTGACACAAATTAGGCCCTAGGATAACTGAGAGGGCATTTGGTTTATTACCCGTCCTTTCATCCAAAGGCTAGTTTCCTGAAGTTTGGTCTAAATCAGCCATGAAATTAACCCTAGCTTGATGGACTCCTAAAGGCTGTGTGTGTATGGTACCTACTGACTCCATGAAAATGCTGGAAAAGCCAGCATAGTAGGTAGTCAGTGGCTCTATTTCAGGGCTCACAATGCTAAATGATTTCTACCACCCCATAACAAAAATGACAAAAGATACAGAATATCCCACAAATTAGAAATACATTCCAATTCTTCTCATGAGAATGTTTATTTAAACTATTAAAGAAACAATTCTCGCCACATAATCAAAATTTGTTATCTTTCCAATTGTAGAGCATATCTATAAATACATAAACTGTCATTCTAAGGTAACTAAATAAGGCTGGTAAGACCTGGGTACACTAATCAATTAGTCAGGTCTAGGACACAATTGAATCAGCCAAAAAGCATTTATTATCAAAAAATGTCCTGACATCCACTTCCTATTAACCCTACGTAATAATTTCAGTGTGATTTTCACAAAACAATCATGCCCTACCTCAAACAACTATAGTGGTATATATTAAAAAATACAGTTGAAACACCTTACCATAATATTAAAAATCTATATACTAAAAATATATCATGATGTGGCCCCACCCTTATATCAGTTTTATCTTAAATTGTACAAGAATGAAAACAAAGCTTCTTCTTTCATGATGTCATACTTCGTCTTCAATATGCTTCCACAATAAGATGGTACAGTCTACATTTTTCCTACTAAAAATATATTTAGTTTAATTATTGAAGACTTGTTACACTTGCATAAGCAACATTCAGGTTGTCCTTTTAAAAACAAAGGATCCCTACCACTAGACAATAGGTGGCAATTCTTGCAAGTTCTTCTCCCAATTCTTGGAGGTCAATCTCTTCCTGGAATATTCTCAAAAGTGAAAATAACTTTAGACACAGAAATTACGGTTCTTCAAAGTGAACCTAAAATGTAATAGGGGCCATTCAAGTGTGATGGATTAAAAAGTTGTATTAATTCAACTCCAACTTTTTCACAACTATCCAATGATATCCTTACTGAGATGAGAAATGAGAAACTGCTTCCCATATGCTGTTTTTTTAGTCAGGAAATATTTGACTCACAGGAAATGACACCGTGAATATGATGAAGCAGCTGATAGAATTTTGATGTTTTGGGATTAGTTTTACCAGTGTTGTGGAAACAAATGAAACAAACAGAGGCTATTATACAGAACTTGTCATCAGCCACCATCACTTGTGTTTAACAGAGACTCAAAGGTAGGCAAGAAGAAGGAAAAACTTTTTAGCAAAAAAAGGAAAGGCTTAAGGTATGCTTTGATTGGAGGTTATTGGCAGAGAAAAACTGGAGGTAGGCTAACTAGAAGTGGGGCATCTTTTATGATTAGTGTGACGGGCATATCTGACTTTCTCTGGTTGGTCCTGAGTTAGAAATGAGGCAAAAATAGGGAAGCTGGCAATTACTGACCATGCTGGATAGACTGCTGCAGAAGTTGTGATTTGGCTTCCCAGTCTGGTCGCTGCAGAGGCTGTGTGTCAGGGTTCTGTTTTATTGTATAGAGTCTGGTCATTGTCCATTTGTATATTCAGTCTAAAGCATTATTGAATCATAAAGCAGTTATATCAATTAATGGTGAAATCTATTATTTGATTTGCAGTATAGCACTTTTTACTTTTGATCCAACTAAAATTGTTACCTTTGTGTAGAATTGTATAGAATTCACTTTATATCCACCAACAGTGTTCTGGTGTACTATTAATACTATATCTGTTTAACAAACCTATGGCTAAATCACAATAGAAACCATGGCCAGAGAAATATGGGACATCAGCAGAGTAGGCATTGATACTATTTTCTTTATAACACTTTCATTCACAGTTTGCAAAGCCTCTCTTTAAAAGTTTTGTGAACAGGACATCATCAACATGATGACATAAGATATCCCCTGGAAAAATCTCCCCTCAGAATCAGCTGAAAATAGGACATATCCCATTTGCTTAGAACTCTGGAGGACTCCACAAAAGTTAGATCAAATAATCGGAAAAATAATCTCTAAGAACAGGTAGGAAATTTCTATGCTGGAACTGAGAGTCCAGACCGATGTAAATATCTTTTTTTTTAAACATGTCTACTGTACTTTCCTTTTTTTTTTAAGATTTATTTATTTATTTATTTCTCTCCCCTTTCCCCCAACCCCGGTTGTCTGTCTCTGTGTCTATTTGCTGCATCTTTTTCTTTGTCTGCTTCTGATGTTGTCAGCGGCATTGGAATCTGTGTTTCTTTTTTTGTTGCATCATCTTGTGTCAGCTCTCCGTGTGTGTGGCGCCATTCCTGGGCAGGCTGCACTTTCTTTCGCGCTGGGGGGCTCTCCTTATGGGGCACACTCCTTGCATGTGGGGCTCCCCTACGGGGGGGACACTCCTGCATGGCATGGTACTCCTTGCGCGCATCAGCACTGCGCATGGGCCAGCTGCACTTAGGTTAAGGAGGCCCTGGGTTTGAACTGCAGCCCTCCCATGTGGTAGACGGATGCCCTAACCACTGGGCCAAGTCCACTTCCCTGTAAATATCTTAAGACAAATGAAAACAAGAACAGAATATATCAAAACTAACTCATGGGAAGAAAAAGAGTTCCAGGAAGATGACATTGGAGTAGACAGGAAAGCCTGTTCTCTCACAATAACAACAGAGAAAGGGCCAAAATCCTCTTAGGGACCTGCTTTGGGAGTCAGCAGATCAGACAGTGATGCACAACCAACTGGAGAGAGAGGGACAGTAATATGAAGAACCCAAAAATATATGGAAATTAAACAATACTTTCTTACAATCAGTGGGTCAAAGAAGAAATTGCAAAAGAACTCAGGAAATACCTTGAGACAAATGAAAATGAGAACACAACATATAAAAACCTATGGGACACTACAAAGGCAGTGCTGAGAGACAAATTTATAGCCTTCAATGCTTACATTATAAAAGAAGAAAGAGACAAAATCAAATCCCTAACTGCAACCTTGAGGAACTAGAGAAAAACAGCAAATTAATCTCAAACCAAGCTGAAGGAAAGAAATAATAAATGTCAGATCAGAGCAGAAATAAATGAAATTGAGAACAACAACAAAAAATACAATAGAATCAACAAAACCAGAAGCTTATTCTTTGAGATCAACAAACCCTTAGCCAGACTGACAAAGAAAACCAGAGAAAAGATGAAAAGAAATAAAATAAGAAATGAAAACAGGGACATTATCAATGACACCCCAAAACAAGATAGATCATAGGAGGATACTATGAACAAATGCACAACAAAAAACTAGACAATGTAGATGAGATGGACAAATTCCTAGAAACACACAAACAACCTACACTGACCCAAGAAAATGTAAACGACCTCAACAAACCAATCACAAGTAAGGTCATTGAAATAGATATCAAAAACCTCCCCAAATGGGGAACAGATAAAGCTCAAGTGGTTGAGCACCTGTTTCCTTGGTCCTGAGTTCAATCAATTGCAGGTACCTCAAGGGAAAAAATAAAAACCTCCCAATGAAAAGCTTAGGACCATATGGCTTTGCAGGTAAATTCTACCACTCATTAAAAGACTACCTAATATTAGCCTTGCTCAAGTGCTTCCAAAATATTAAACAGGAAAGAATACTACCAAACTAATTCTATGAAGACAATATCACCCTAATATCAAACCCAGATAAAGATACTGCGAAAAAAGAATATCACAGACCAATTATCTCTAATGAATACAAATGCAAAAATCCACAAGAAAATATTTGTCAACCCTATCCGAAAGCACATTAAAAGAATTATACACCACGATAATTTTATACCAGGTATGCAAGGGTATTTCAACACAAGAAAAGTCAATCAGTGTAAAAACATTAATAAATTGAAAAAGAAAAATCACATGACACTCTCAATTGATGCAGAAAAGGCATTTGACAAAATAGAGCATCCTTTATTGATAAAAACATTCCAAAAGATAAGAAAGGAAGGAAATTTTCTCAATATGGTAATGTGTATATGTGAAAAACCTACAGCTAGCATTGCACTCAATGGTGAAAGACTGAAAACTTTCCTGCTGAGATCAGGAACAAGAAAAGGATGACCACTGTCACCACTGTTATTCAGTATCATGCTAGAAGTTCCAACTAGAGCATTTAGGCTAAAGAAATAAAAGGCACCCAGTATTACACCTCCTTTTCCCTCTCTCTGCCTTCAGCAACTCCAGTGGCCACTGTCTCCACATCAATGCTATAATAATTTCTTCCATTGCTAGAGTCATGATAATTCTATAGTAGAATACCAGTAAGCCCACTATAGTCCATATTTTATTTCCCAATCCTGAGGACCCTGGGATGGTGATGCCGACTCCACCTCTCAAATGAGAGGGGTATTCATCAAATGCAATAAATGTACCACACTAATGAAAGAAGTTGTTGATATGGGAAAAGTGGGAGGTGTGGGGGGGTGGGGCACATGGAAATCTCCTATATTTTTTACTGTAACATTTTGTGTGATCTATGTATCTTTTAAAAATAAAATATATATATATATTAAAAAAAGAAAATAACAACAAAAAAGACACACAAATAGGAAAAGGGATAAGTAAAATATTCGCTATTTGCTGATAATATAAGCCTATATCTATAAAATCCTGAAAAATCCACAACAAAGCTTTTAGAATGAATAGATGAGTTCAGCAAGTGGTGGGATACAAGATTAATATGCAAAAAATCAATGGTGTTTCTACACACTAATGATGAGCAATCTGAGGAAGAAATCAGAAAAAAATCCACTTATAAAAGCTACTAAAAGAATCAAATATTGAACTGCGGGTTTCTAACACTGAACACAGAAGCCATGGGAAGGTAAATCCATCACCCCCACCCCCACCCAAGGGCTAAGAGCTGCGGTGTTCACTGAGAAGTGCCATTTGTGGGGCGGAGTTTCTAAGCCCCATGTCCCCCAAACACATGAACCCCAAGCCTGTGCCCCCTGAACCCCTGTGGCCCACGCTAAATACCCCAAGTCCACATTCTCCCTGGCCTCTGTTTCTTGAGGCCAGCACTCCCAGAAATCCCGCCCGACCCCTCCAGACACGGACTAACTCCTGAAGTGTGAGAGTTAAGGTGGGAAGCACAGAGGCGTCAAGGAGTACAGGTTCAGTTTTCTGGTCCCCTGCTTTCATTGAGTTTGGAGGAGATATTAGCTGACTTGGGGAGAGCCTAGGAAAAGAGAAGAGGCAAATCTGGTGAGAGAGCCCAATTTACCTAAATGCCCTGGGATAGGAAACTTGGTCTAGGAGAAGGTGGAGTCAGAAAATTAACCAGCCCCCTTGTAGCACACCTAAGGGTGAGGGGCAGTAGGATGTGCTTCACAGGCTTCCAATAGCATGTTTAGGATTCCTGACAAGGGGTGGGTGCTCTCTCAAGAAATTAAGAGTCATGTGGAATCTAAGCCCCCACTTGACATAGATGTGCAATGGACACAAACAATCCAATGTCCACAGAGAAAATGTGGAATGGGTGTGGGAAGGGTAGCCATGGTGGCTGCTGGGTTTGGGGAATGGGAGGAAGAGATGAGATGTGGAGGCGTTTTCGGGACGTGGAGTTGTCCTGGGTGGTGCTTCACGGACAATTACGGGACATTGTAGATCCCCCCAGGGCCCACTGGATGGAACGTGGGAGAGTGTGGGCTATGATGTGGACCATTGACTATGGGGTGCAGTGATGCTCAGAGATGTACTTACCAGGTGCAATGGATGTGTCACGATAATGGGAGAGACTGTTGCTGTGGGAGGAGTGGGGGGGTGGGGGCGGTGGGGTTGAATGGGACCTCATATTTTTTTAATGTAATTTTTAAAAATAAATAAATAATTAAAAAAAAAAAGAGTCATTATTTTCTCAGGTGAGTTGATTCACCAGGGACCCATTTGAATTTCCTACAAGAGCCCTCATGCAGCCTTCCTGCTGCCTTGGGAGAGAAGGAAGTGAGGAAGGGAGAAAGGGGGAATGTCAGACTCCTAAGCAGTTTATTCAATTGCAAAGAGGATTCTTTGCCTGAGGCCTTGTCTGGTAGTCTGTTTTCTTGTTTTTGCTTCTTCTTTATCCCCCCACTGCCCTAATTTTTCTTTTTCTTTTTTCACCTCTCTCTCTGCTTTTTTTCTTCTCTCTTTCTTTCTCCTCCCCCCCCCTTTTTTTATATTAGTGCTGCAGAAACATTTCTTATTTCCTGTATTTCCTCATCCTCAATTTTCTCTTTTCTGTATGAACTGATTTTGGCTACCAATGCTATCCACTTTCCTTTACATCATTCTCTCCTTCATCATTTATTATTTCTTACATCCCACCTCTCTCTGTTTAGCCCCCAATATTTCTGATGTTTTATCTCTAATACCTCTAATCTGTTTTCTATCATTTATTCACTCTTTATGTTATTGCCCTCTCTTTTTTTTTCCCTCTCTCCTGACCACACTGACTTTTAATTCATAGTATATTTCTCCCCATATTCAGTTTAATATCTCATTATAGGTACTCCACTTTTTTACAGCTATAACTATACACAGCTTCCATGAGTTCTATATCCATTCCCCTAGATCTCACATGGTTATTCTGCTAACACTCACTATCAATACTACTATTATATTTTTCTTTTCTTACCCTTTTTGCTTTCTCTGGACCTAATATTTTCCTTCGAGGGAACTTAGCCAACAACAAGGAAATAGAAGAAGAAGAAAAAAGTGACAAAAAGAAGTCTTAACAGGTACACAAAAACAACTAATTAAACCCCAAGGCTAGAATAAGAAGATAATCAACAGAATAAACCCAACAAGATAAAATGATGACTAGAAAGCAACAAAAATTACAGACCACACCAATAATCAGGAAAACATGGCCCAATACAATGAACAAACTAAAAACCAGGAAGAGAAGTGGAACACCAAACAAGTAATTAAAGCTCTCAAAAGATGTATCATGGAACAATTCAATGAAACGAAGGAAGAGGCTAAGCATATTAAGAAAACACTTGGAGAGCATACAGAAGAAATTGTGATCATGCACAAAAAGATCACAGGGATGATGGGGATCAATAGCACAATCCAAGAAATCAAAAATACATTCTCAGCAAATAACAGCAGATTTGAAGAGGCAGAGGAAAGAATTAGTTATGTGGAAGACAGTTCATTTGAAATAAAACAGATAGTAGAATTAATCAATAAAAAGATAGAAAAAAATCCAGCAGGGACTTAGGGACCTAAATGACAATGCAAAATGCACAAATATATGCATTATAGGCATCCTGGAAGGAGAAGAGAAAGGAAAGGGGACAGAAGGGGTGTTGGAGGAAATAATGGCTGAAAACTTCCCAAACCTACTGAGAGAGATGGATGCACATGTCCAGGAAGCACAGCGCACCACAAAAAGTATAAATCCCAACAGGTCTACACCAAGACATATACTTGTCAAGTTATCCAATGCACAAGACAAAGAGAAAATACTAAAAGCAGCAAGAGAAAAGAGAACCATCACATGCAAGGGAGGCACCATAAGATACAGTGCTGATCTCTCATCTGAAACCATGGAGGCAAGAAGGCAGTGGTATGACATAGTCAAGGTACTAAAAGAAAAGAATTTCCAAACAAGAATAGTCTATCCAGCAAAGCTAGCATTCAAAATTGATGGAGAGTTCAAAATATTCACAGATAAACAGAAACTAAGAGAGTATGTCAACAAGAAACCTGCTCTTCAAGAAGTACTAAAGGGAGTTCTGCAGGAAGAAAGAAAAACAAGAGAGACAGAGTTGTAGGAGAGTGTAAGAACATCTAAAACTATAAAAAGAGAAAAAAAAAAAAAAAACAACATAAGACAAACACAAATCCAAAGAAAATATGGCTAATATAAGTAATTCCTTTAAAGTAATAACACTATATGTCAATGGATTAAACTCACTGTTAAGAGACACAGATTGGAAGATTGGATAAGGAAATATGATCCATCCATCTATATGTTGTCTACAAGAAACTCATCTTAGACCCAGGGATTCAAGGAGGTTGAAAGTGAATGGCTGGAAAACAATCTTATAAACAAACAATAACCAAAAAAGGGCAGGAGTAGCTATATTAATATCAGACAAAATAGACTTTCAATGCAAAACAATTGTGAGAGACAAAGATGGAGACTACATATTAGTGAAAGGGATAATCTTTCAAAAAGAATGAACAATCATAAACATTTATGCTCCTAACAAGGGTGCCTCCAAATATGTGAGGCAAACACTGGAAAAAATAAGTGAAAGGATAGATGCCTCTACATTATAGTGGGGAACTTTAATACACCACTATCAACTTTGGACAGAACATGTCAAAAGAGAATCAAAAAAGAAACAAAATCTTTGAATAGTATATTAGAGGAGCAGGACCTAACAAATATATACAGAACATTACACCCAAATACAGCAGGATATACATTTTACTCAAGTACACATGGATCATTTTCCAAGATAGACCATATGCTAGGCCACAAAGAAAGTCTCAATAAATTCAGAAAGATCAAAATCATGCAAAATAATTACTCTGACCACAGTAGAGTGAGGCTGGAAATCTGCAAGGGCCAGTGGCCCAAATTTCTCAACAAGATATAGAAATTAAACAACACACTATTAGAAAAACAATGGGTCAAGGAGGAAATCTCAAAAGAAATTAATAACTACCTTGAAACTAATGAAAATGGTAACACAACATACCAAAACTTATGGGATGCAGCAAAAGCAGCACTGAGAGGGAAATTTATAGCCATAAATTCATACATCAAAAAAGAAGAAAGAGCAAAAATTGAAGAACTAACTGCACATTTGGAAGAATTACTAAAAGAACAACAAAGTAACCCCAAAGGAAGAAGAAAGAAAGAAACAACAAAGATAAGAGCGGAACTAAATGAAATCGAAAATAAGAAAGCACTTGTAAAGTTTGAAAGCTATTGTCTCAGTATCTGTACATCAGTTGCAGTAAATATAGTATGAACATGTAAAAAGATTATTGCTGGGGAAGGAATAAAGTGTCTAATGTTGAATATGTGGGAGTGCCATATATTGTATATATGAATTACCGTGATCTAAAACTTTTGTGAAGACAAGCTTAATAATTAGAGAAAACAAAAACAAAAACAAAAAGAAAGAACGTAGACCCTGAGGAAGAGATGGAAGAAGTTGCCTTGCCAATGTGCATGCAGGGCAACTCTTACTGCAGTAATGGAAGGCAAAACATCAAAAACAAAGCTTTTTCATTTTTTAATTTTTTTGATACCCCAATTTATTTTTACTTTAATTTTTCTAAATCAGGATGTATTCTGCATCTAACCTTTAAATCTCACTATATTCCATTTTACTATTAATGGAACCTGGCAATATATTGGGCTTCATTTTCAGGGAGGTTTTGGACCACAGAGGGTTTTGATGGTGGTGGGGGAGGAATACTGCTGTGGGGAGTTATTGGTGGGGGGTGCATGGTTGGGAGGGAGTTCTCCAGGGCATATGTGTGGGGTGCGTAAAAATGTTCGGATATTTTCGAAGTGATTACAGTTGGGAACGACAGCTGTGGGAGTGCTGAGTTCCTGGCCAGGGGAGCTCTGTCGCATTAAGGATGGTCCAACAATGAGTTCTTGATGCTAATGACTATGCTTGTGAGCCTGTGTGCCTGAAATAAGAACTAGGCCTAGAGCTGCAGGGAGCCTAAGAATTACCTACTGAGAGGCTCCATGTTGCTCAAATGTGGCTAGTCTCGAAGCCAAACTCAGCATGCAAATTCATTGCCTTCCCCCCAGCATGGGACATGACTCCCAGAGATGATCCTGCCTGGCACCAAGGGATTACTACCAAGTACCAGCTGATGATGTGGCTGGAGAACAACCTTGAATAAAAAGGTCAACTCAGACCAGCAGAATATCTCAGCCTACATGTAATATCAGGAGCTAAAAATGCTTTTTGACCTTGAATAAAAGGGGGAAATGGAAAGGACAAATGAGTTTATATGGCTATGAGTCTCCAAAAAAGAGTTAGGAGGTCATCAGAGGGGTAACCCTTATGCACACCTCAGCAGAGTCCCAGAGACAGCTAAAGTAGATGCAACCCCAGTAATTGGTTCTTCTGAGGGCTACAGAATCCCACAGGCTCTATGGTCATGGCAGATGGACTTCAGTGCCATGTCAGTTGGCCCTACTTTAGAGTTTGTGTTCCTCTGTGTTACAGAGCTGGACTCAGATGTGATTTTTGTTCATAAGCCTCTCCTGTTACTTTTACCGGACTTGTGGTTGGCACTGGGGTTTAGTTTATACTCAGGAGACCTGAATCTCTGGACTGTCCATGTGATAGCCAGGCCCTGAGCCTCAACAGACCTGCAATTCCTACCCTCTTGTTTAATTAACTTATTTCAGCCAGCTAACAGGGAGGTGAAGAAGATCACCACACCAGGGAGCCAAGAGTGCCTACAACTGCAAGCAGGAGAATTGCATCCATCATCCATATGGTATCTAAGCCTCCTCTCAATATAGAGGTGGAGTGGACATAACGATCCCGGGGTCCACAAGATGGAGGAATATAGTATGGATTAGAGTGGACTTACTGATATTCTATTCTGGAACTATTGTGATTAGTAATGGAAGTAAATGTAGCATTGAGATGGAGAAAGTGGCCATGGTAGCTACTGGGGGTGGGGAGTGGGAAGAAGAGATGTAATGCAGGGACATTTTTAGGACTTGGAGTTGCCCTGGGGGATAGTTACTAGACATTATATGTCCTTCCATGGCCCATTGGGTGGACTGGGGGAGAGTGTAAACTATAATGTGGACCATTGACCATGTGGAGCAGCAGTGTTCAGAGATGTATTCACCAAGTGCAATGAATGTCCCATGATGATGGAGGAGGTTGTTGTTATGGGAAGAGTGAGATGAGGGGGGGTGGTATATGGAGACCTCATATTTTTTTAATAACATTAAAAAAAATAAAGACAGAAATTTTAAAAAAAATACTATAAGCCATTTTAAGGCTGTTGATATATAATGCCAAAATTTCATCAAAGTTGCAGCAATTTACATTCCTGCCAACAATTTGCTGGAGTTATCACACAACCTACTATTACCAAGAGTTTTTTATCATAACTAACAAAGACAAAAACAATCTTTGGTTAAAATGATTGGCAAAAATACTCATTGTTTTAATTTTCATTTATTTCATTACTAATGAGGTTAAATTGGTTTGTCATATCATGTAGGGAATTGATTAATTATCTGGTTATATTGTTTGCATCCTTTTAAAGAGTGTGGTACATGGTTTTAAGTTTTGTAGAAGAACATATCAATGGTATGTATGTGTATATGTATATATGTATCTACAGCTATATCTAAACACACTCAAAATATATATGTACTTTTAATATTTTGTCATGCAGCTTGCTCATATGTCACAGTCTCTCACCTGCCTTTATATGTTTATGATTTTGTTAGTGATATTATACATAATTAGGAATAATACAGAATAATATCAAATTAAAAAAATACCACAATGAGATACCACCTCACACCCACTAGAATGAGTATTATAAAAAATATAGAAAGTAACGAGTGCTTTTGAGGATGTGGAGAAATAGGAGCCCTGGTACATTGCTGGCAGAAATGTAAAATGGTGCAGCTGCTATGGTAAACAGTGGGGGTGGTTTCTTAGAAAGTTAACATAACATTACCATATGACTTAGCAATTCCAATTGTGGATATATACTCCAAAGAACTGAAAACAGGGACTTGAACAGATATCCATACACCAATGTTCAGAGCAGCATTATTCACAATAGCCAAAGGCTGGCAGCAACCCAAATGTCCACCAACAGATTAGTGGATAAACAAAATTTGGTGTGTGTGTTGTGTGTGTGTGTGTGTGTGTGTGTGTGTGTGTATGAATATAATGGAGTATTATTCACCATAAAAAAGGGAATGAAGTTGTGATGCATGCTATGAGAGAACCTTGAAGACATCATGTTGAGTGAAATAAGCCAGAAAAAAAAGGACAAATATTTTAAGATTTTCCCCATATGAAATACCCAGAATAAGCAAACATATAAAGATAGAAGTAGATTATAGGTTACCAGGAGCCAGGGTGGGGATAATGAATTGGGGAGCTATTGCTTAATGGGTACAGAGTTTTTGTTTGGAGTGATGAAAATGCTTTGGTAATGGGTAGTGGTGATGGTAGAACAACGTTGTAAATGTAATTTATATCACTGTTTGAAAGTCACTAAAATGGGAAATTTTGTGTTGTATATATGTTATCACAATAAAAATAATTTTTAAAAAAGAATCAAATATTTGGAAATAAACTTAACCAAACATAAAGAAGTTATATTCAGAAAACTACAAAATATTGCTGAAAGAATGCAAGGACATAAATAAATAGAGGGATATTCCACCTTCACGGCCTGGAAGACTAAATATCATAAAATGTCAATTCTACTGAAACAGATTTACATATTCAATGCAATCGCAATAAAAATCCCAATAGCCTTTTTTTTGCAGAGATGGAAGAGCCAATTATCAAATTTAGTTGAAAGGGTAAGGGTCAGATTTATCCTAAAAGAGAGGAACAAAGTTGAAGAACTCTCACTTCCTATCTTTAAACTATATAACTTAGCTGCATTGGTAAAAACAGCAGGGTCCTGGTATAAAGATAGGCATTCCAATGGAACTGAATTGGAAACTCAGAAATAGACCCTCACATCTATGATCAAGTGATTTTTTACGAGGCTGGCAAGCCCTCTCAGTTGGATCAGAACGGACTATTCAACAAATGGTGCTAGGAAAACTGGATAGCAATATCCAAAAGAAAGAAAGAGGACTCCTATCTTATACCTTATGCCAAAATAATTAACTCAAAATGGATCAAAGACCTAATATAAAAGCTACAACCATAAAACTCCTAGACAAAATCGTAGGAAAGTATCTTCAAGATCTTGTGTTAGGCGGTAGTTTCTTAAACCTTACACACAAAGCATGAGCAACAAAAGAAAAAATACATAAATGGAACCTCCTCAAAATTAAGCACTTTTGTTCTTCAAAATATTTTGTAAAAAAAATCAAAAAGGTAGTCTATTCAATGGGATAAAATATTTGGAAACATATCTGATAAAGGTTTGATATCCATGTTATATAAAGAGATCATATAATTCAACAATAAAAAGACAAGCAATCCAAATTTAAAAATAGGCAAAAGACTTAATAGACATTTCTCCAAAGAGGAAATACAAATGGCCAAAAAGCACAAGAAAAAGTATTCAACGTCACTAGCTATTAGGGAAATGCAAATCAAAACTGCAATGAGATACTATTCCATACCTTAGAGAAGGGCCATTATTAAAGAAACAGAAAACTACAAGTGCTGGAAAGGATGGGGAGAAACAGGAACATTCTTTAACTGTTGGTGGGAATGTAGAATGGTGCAGCCTCTGTGGAAGACAGTTTGGCAGTACCTCAAGAAGGTGAATATAGGACTACCATATAATCCAGCAATCTTGTTACTTGGAATATATTCAGAAGAATTAAAAGCAAGGGCACAAACTGACATTTGCACATGGATGTTAATAGCAGCATTATTCATAATTGCTAAAATATGGAGCTGGCCTAAGTATCCATCAACCAGTGGGTGGATAAAGAAAAAGTGGCATATACACACTATGGAATACTATTCAGCAACAAAAAATGAAATCAGGATGCATATGACAACATGGATGAAACTTGAGGATATTGTGTTGAGTGAAATAAGCTAGACACAAAAGGACAAATATTATATGGTCTCACTAATATGAACTAAATATGATGAGTAAACTCATGGAGGTAAACTCTAGAATATAGGTTACTAGGAAATATAAGATGGGCTGAAAATGGAAGTTGATGCTTACTGTATGTAGCATTATTAATAAGGTTAATTATAAAAGTATAGAAATGAATAGAGTTGAGAATAACACATTAAAATGAGTATAACTGGGAGCCAATGTAGCTTAGTGGTTAAGTGCTGGCCTCCCATATCCAAGGTCCCAGATTCAATCCCCAGCCCCAGTATCACTAAAAATAAACAAACAAGCAAACAAAGAGTGTAACTAACACCAATGATTTACAAATGTGATTGTGGCTGAAAGGGGTAGTCTGCAGAAGTAAATGTCTATTGTAAGGAAAGGAAACTAGAGAACAATCTAGGAATTGTATAACTTAGTGATTTTGGTGCTGGATGAAGACTGTGGTTAATGGTACTGATATAAGAATGCTCTTCTTTTCCAAAGTACTAAGAATGTAGCAATATATGGGAAAATTACAACTAATGTAACTTATGGATGATAGTTAACAGTAATACTGTAATATTTTGAAGCAAATGGAAAAAAATATATTTTCAATAATAAAGGACAACAATAGGCTGGTATAAGGTGGTATGGGATTTTTCCTTTTATAGTAATGGAACATTCTAAAACTGAGATGATGATAGCACAACTCTGTGATTAAATGAGAGTCACTGTGTATATACTTTGAATGGATTTTAGAAATCAGGGGAATGTATAACATAAGAAATCTAGTGGAAGATGATGAACTGTGGTTAACAGGACAAATTTCTGAAGATTTTCACCTGAATGACAACAAATATATAATGCTAATACAGGGTGTTAATTATTGGGTAGGTTGGGGGAGAATACACCAAATGTTAGATATTGCCTATAGTCAATAGCAATATTTTGACAATGCTCATTCATAATTTTTAAGAAATATTTTGCAACAATGCAAGGTGTTGGTGGTGGTGAGACTTGCATGATGATATGCATGTCTGTTTCCTAAATTCACAAATTTTACCATATATTTATTGTTCATGTATGTCCTTGTATGAATGACATACTTCAATAAAATTTTATTTAAAAGAAAGGTTTGGGAATGCAGCAAAGATAGTGCTGAGAGGGAAATTTATAGCCCTACATGCTTACGTTAAAAAGGAAGTTTTCTTATTTAGTACCATTGTAGTTATATGCATCTGCATTTTTAGAAGAGAGTTTTATCCATTTATTATTTTTTAATACTCAAGAACTACTGACATACTGTGGATATAGCAAAGATAAAACTTAAAAAATGAAGATGTTGAAGGAATAATATGTATCTTGTGCTTTAATGCTTTGTGGCAGGATTGTACTACAAGCAAATGAATTAAACAACTATGCAAATAACAAATACCTAAAAATGAACCAAAGTGAGAAGGATGACTTCCAGTCAGTATCTTTCTACTGTAACCTGTTATTTAAGGGAATACTAGTGATTTGTTCTAAACAAGATGTAAAACTTTTTCCAAATTCTTCTTCAGTTCTGCCTGCCAAGAGCACAAATCAACTGTGATATAGCAATCCTTCCCAGGTATATTGGCAGGTATGTGTGTTCTTTGAGTATACAGGTGGCATAGAAATTACATGACAACTGGTAATGATAGATTCATTTACATTGCTTACACTTCTGTGACCAGGTCTTAAGGGATTGTCAGATTTCAAAAACCAAGTAGTGTTTCCTACTTATTTCCAAATATATGTCAAAAAAGAAGGGTGATTGTGCTTCAGCTTTAGTTTTGCTCAGGGATACAGTCAAGCAAGAGTGTTTCCAAGTGAACTGTTGAACTGTATCAGCATTTTTATTTCAAATAAAATATATTTAATTATTTGTTATACTATCCATCCATAACACACGATCCTCTATATCAGGTAGTCCAATAGAAACATACCTGCTTTGTTCTTTTAAAAAAAAGGGCTAAAATACAAAACTTAATTGCATACCTGGAGAAACTAGAAAAAGAAGAACTAAACCCAACAAAAGAAGAAGGAAAGAAATAAAGACTAAAGCAGAAATACATGAATTTAAGAATAAAATACAACAGAGAACATTAAGAAAACCAAAAGGTGGTTCTTTCAAAATATCAATAATATTGACAAACTCCTTAGTAGACTGACAAATAAAAAAAGAGAGAAGATGCAAATATTTAATAAATAAAATCAGAAATGAGAGAGAGGGACAGAAGCAGTTTGATACAGTTATGAATTTCAAAAATAGTTATTGGGTTATGTTTGTAAACTGGTCTGTACCTGGGCATGACTAAATTATGACAAGTGCTTTGATTGGGTCATGTCAGTAGGGCATTGAGTCTCCACCCCTTGGTAGGTGGGGACTTAAAAGGCATGGCAAAGGACAGAGCTGAGCTTTTTGATGCTGGAGATTTCAATGTTGGAGTTTTGATTTGGAGTTTGATGCTGGAGTCTTGAGCTGGAGCCCCGGTAAGTAAGCACACAGAGAAAAGGAAAGCATGCCCTAGGAAGAGAGGAAATGAGGCAGGAGAAGAACACAGGAATAGAGATGGCTCCTTAGACACAGCAGAAACCCCAGGGAGAGAGAGAGAGCTGTTCACCTGATAGGCTACAGCTGACCTTGTGGAGGAAGGCAAAGCCTAGAGAGCCTCATAGTCTACAGCTGACCTTGTGGAGAAAACAGAGGATCTGAGCCTGGAGAGAAGCAAGACCTTGGAAGAGAGGAACCCAGGAAGCATGAACCCTTGCAGTCATCGGCAGCCATCATATTCCAACACATGAAAATAGACTTTGGCGAGGGAAGTAACTTATGCTTTATGGCCTGGTATCTGTAAGCTACTACCCCAAATAAATACACTTTATAAAAGCCAGCAGAATTCTGGTATTTTGCATCAGCACCCCTTTGGCTGACTAATACAGGGACATTAGTACTGACCACACAGAAATAAAAAGAAATAAAAAGAAGCTTAAGTGGATACTGTGAACAACTGTATACCAATAAATTAGACAAATGAAATGGATGAATTCCTAGAAACACACAAACAACCTACACTGAAACTAGAAGAAATAGAAGACCTCAACAGGCCATTTACAAGTAAAGAGATTGAATCAGTCATCAATCTCTCCCCAATTAGAAGAGCCCAAGACCAGATGCCTTCACAGGTGAATTCAACCAAAAATTCCAAGAAGAGTTAATACTCTTCCAATAATTGAACAGGAGGGAGCATTACCTAACTCATTGTATTAGGCCAGCATAACCTTAGTACCAAAGCCAGATAAAGGGAAAAGAAGACTGAAGACCAATTCATCTTATGAATATAGATGCAAAAATCCTCAGCAAAATCAAAACCAATAACACATTATAAAAAGTATACACTATGATCAAGTTCGTTTTATCCCAGGTATGCATGAATTTAAAAATAGACCCTGATATCTATGGCCAATTAATTCTGACAAGGCTGCCAAGTCCACTTAATTGGGAAAGAACAGTCTCTTCAACAAATAATGATGGGAGAACTGGATATTCATATGCAAAAGAGTGAAGGGAGACCACTATCACACACATTTTACAAAAATTAACTCAAAATGGATCAAAAACATAAGAGCAAAGACTTAAACTCCTAGAAAAAAAATGTAGGAAGCATCTTCATGTTCTTGTGTTAGGCAATGTTTTCTTTGACTTTACACCCACAGCAGAAAGAGCAAAAGAAAAACAGATAAACAGACCTCATCAAAATTAAAACAAACAAACAAACAAACATTTTTTGCATCAAAAAATTTTCTCAAGAAGCAGACATCACTCAACTGATAGAGCGTCTGCCTACCATTCGGAGGGTCCAGGGTTCAAACCCAGGGCCTCCTGAGCCGTATGGTAAGATGGCCCACATGCAGTGCTACCACACACAAGGAGTGCCATGCCACACAGGAGTACCCCTGCATAGTGATGCCCACGTGCAAGGAGTGTGTCCTGCAGGGAGTGCCCCACATGAAAAAGTACAGCTCACCCAGGAGTGATGCTGCACACATGGAAAGCTGATGCAGCAAGACAACGCAACAAAAAAGAGATGCAGTTTTCCAGCTGCTGGATAATGCAAGCAGATGCAGAAGAACACACATTGAATAGACACAGAGAGCAGACAACAGGGGGAAGGGGAGAGAAATAAATAAAATAATATAAAATAAAATAAAATAAAATAAAATAAAAATAAAAACCTTCTGAAGAAAGTGAAAAGACAACCTACTCACTGGGAGAAAATATTTGGAAACCACATACCAGTAAGGGTTTAATATGCAGACTATAAGAAGAAATCCTACAAATCAACAATAAAAAGACAAACAACCCAATTATAAATGGGCAAAAGACTGAATAGACATTTTTTGAAAGGGGATATACAAATGGCTAAAAAGCAAATGAAAAGAGGCTCAACATCACTAGCTATTAGGGAAACACAAACCAAAACAACAATGAGATGCCATTTCACACCCCCTACAATGGCTACTATTAAAAAAAAAAATAGACTCCCTTATCAAAGTAAAATATCATGCCTTGTCCCTTGTAACCGAATTTCACTTAAAGTTTATTTTATCTGATAATTATTTAGCTATCCCAGATCTCTTTTGATTAGCATCATAGAATATTTTTCCATCCTTTTACTCTCAACCTACTTGTGCCTTTAAATTTAAATAGCATATAGTTGGGTCATGCTTTTTTAATCCATTCTGCCAATCTCTACTTTTTGAGTCTATATCTTAATCCATTTATATTTAAAGTAATTACTGATAATTCAGGGCTTTCTTTTGCTTTTCTTATTTGGTCTTTGAAAGTCTTATACATTTCATGTGCCTTAATTCTTTCATTAATGCCTAGTTTCAAATTTGTTTGATTTTTTATGGTGTACCATTTTGAATCCCTTCTCATTTCCTTCTGTAAATATTTTTAAGATTTTTTCTTTATGGCTTCCATGGGACTTAAATTTACCAACCCAAATCTATAACAATCAGTGATTTTTTGAAAGGGGATATACAAATGGCTAAAATAAATGAAAAGAGGCTCAACATCACTAGCTATTAGGGAAACACAAACCAATACAATGAGATACCATTTCACACCCACTACAATGGCTACTATTAAAAACAAAAACAAAAACCAGAAAATTGCAAGTGGTAGAAAGGATGCAGGAAAGTAAGACTGGTTATCATTGCTGGAATGAATGTAAAATGAATCAGCCACTGTGGAAGACAGCTTGGCAGTTCCTCAGGAAGGTAAATATACAATTACCATACGATCCAGCAACCCCATTACTACGTATATACCAAAAAGATTAGAAAGCATGGACTCAAACAGATAATTGCACTCTGATGTGCATAGCATTATTCACAATTACCAAAAGATGTTACCAACCAAGTGTCCATCAACCAATAAGTGGATAAATAAAATGTGGTATATACATACAATGCAATATTACTCAGCTGCAAAAAGGAATGAAGTGTTCATACGTGCAACAACATGGATGAACTTTTGAGACATTATGTTGAGTGGAATAAGCCAAATACAAAAGGACAAATATTGTATGATCTCAGTGACATGAACTAATAATAATGAGCAAATTCATAAAGTTAGAATCTATACTATATTTTACCAAGGACTGGGTTGGGGGTAGAGAATGGGGAGTTAATGCTTAATTTGTACAGAATTTCTACTTAGGTTGATGCTTTATTTGTACAGAATTTCTACTTAGGTTGATTGTAAAATTTTGGAAATAGATGGTAGTGATGGTAGCATAATATTTAAGTGTAACTAACAGCACTGTTATATATATTATAGCATGATATATATAACCAGCATGAATGTGGTTAAAAGGAGAAATTTTAGGTTGCATATATGTTACTAATATATAAAAATTAAAAGGAATATCATATAGGACTGAATACTATAGTGAACCATATTGTGAATGATGAACCATAATAAATAGTATAAATATAAGAATATTCTTTCATGAATTATAAGAAATATACCACACTAAAGCAAATGTTATTTATAGGAAGGTATATGTGAAAAATACACCTAGTGTAAATGATGGACAATAGTTGATAGTACAATTTTCATATTCTTACATCAATTATAATAAAGTTACCATACCATACACAGTATCCACAATAGGGGTATATGGGTGAAAAAAGGAATTGTGAATTATATAAACTGTAGTACAAATATTTAAGCTTCAATAAATTTTATCAAAAAAATTTTTAGAGTTCTTTTGACTACTTTTAATGCTGAAATGCAAAAATTTCAGCAATTTTATAAATAAAGATAACAACATTCAAAGTCCAAAATTCTGTGATAGCCCATAGGAGTTTCAGAATAAACATGGCTTTAGTTATCCAAGTGCTTGTACATTAATGTTGTTTGGCTGATGAGTATCCACTCTATATGATTATATTTACCAAAAATATCAAAATAAACTATTTTGAAATAAATTGTTTTTATTGTTCTTTTTTCTCTAAATTTCTCACAGAATATATGTTAAATGTATAATCAGAAAAAATAAAACATGCAATATAAAAACGATATATTTTATTTGTTTTAGATACTCATTTTTGTCTCTACTATGGCTCAGAATCAATGTGATTTGTAATATTCATGAAAAGAGACTCTCATCATTGAAATAGAAAACATCTGGCAATAGCAACTAAATCAAACCCTTTTAAGCATATAAACATGATTTGTTTGCACAGAGGAGAAAAATGAAAAATTTCCACTAGAAATATTCCACTGTTAGACAATGTGAGCATCACAATAATCTTTCACTATTCCCCAGAAGATATTTCTTTATTCAATGACTTCAAGGTTATATCTGTGGAATACAGTGAATGGGGAAGGGGAGGTATGATGGGTAATGGAGATCCTGGGTATGAAATAATTATCCAATGGATTAAAAATTTGGGATATTAAGATATGTAAATAAATACTTTTGCTTCATAATACTGGGAATAAGGTAAAAATTTCATTAAAATGATGGAGTATACCCCTTCTTTTCTCTCTTCTCTCCTTCCCTCCCTACCACTTTCTTTCTTTATATCTTTCCTCACCAATTATGTATCAAATATTTTTACGATCACTCAAGAAACTTGTGGGAACGACATATACAGAATACACTGTCCTCACAGAGGTTATATCCAAACTGTTAAAAGCATGGGTTTAGACTTTATTCAAAATCCTGACCTTAGGACTTTGGGAAAGTTTCTTAAATGTACTGAGCCTCAATTTACTCACCTGTAAAATGCAGATAACAATGGCACCACATTATAGAGATAGAAGTATTTTAATAAATGTTATCATTTAAAGACTCTTGCTTTTGTTTTCCTTAGGCCAAAAACTCAGGGGACTTAATAATTGCACTTAAATTTACTAAATAAAAAAAAAACAACAAGCAAACAAACAACAAAGCAATAACAACAACAAAAAAACAAAGTACCCAAAGTTAAGTACATCTGTTCCAAATTGATTTGTATAAAATTACTCATTTTTATAAATATTTGACTTTGTTGCACCATGCAAGTCTATCCATTAGGGTCATATTTGGCTCCCAGGTTGTACATTTGCTAACCTCTTATACAGGGCATGCTTCCTAGACACAATACAATGAATGTAAAAAGCAATACAAAAAGAAAAGTAGAATATCCTTATTCCACGTATAAATTAATAATCTTACTTCTAAATATCCCATAATTGAAAGAAGACATCACAATAGAAAACTCTTCAAAGCAAATAAAAAAGAATACAACATATCAAAATCTGTATTATAATCCAAAATGAATGAGAGAACTGACTTATTCCATACCTAAGGCAAAATATAAATAAGAGGAGCTTGAAATCTATAGTAATACCAGAAAATGAAGACATTTCCAAAAAATCAGCAGGACTTAGGAGGCAATTTAAAGATCATCCAACAAAATTGGGACAATTTGTGTACAAAAAGAAAAAAAGGGTTAATGGTTTAAAGCATATAAATTCTATGATGTTAAAATTTTATGAGTCCCTAATTATATTAAAAAATTGTTAAAGTGTACTTGGGAAGATGATAAAGTGTCAATTCATGAAGGGGAAACTGATAACTGAAGAGAAATAAATACTTATCCTCCCTTTTCTGTGTCAACTCAGCCAGATAATGGTGCTCAGCTGTCTGGTCAAACAAGCACTGGGCTAACTGTGATGTAAGGGCATTTCATGGGCTTTAATCAGCACTGAGTTGATTGCATAGATGGCTGATGACATCTATAATCAACTAAAGAGATTGCTACTGCAATGAGTGACTTATCCAATCCATTGAAGGCTTTAAAAGGGGAAATGATTTTAGCATTCAGAGGGAAAATTCCCATCTCTACCCAGACAGACAGTGTCTCCTGGGAACTCATCAAGCACCTTCATCAGAGCCCCTGCCTTGTGGAATTTGAACTTGTGCATTCCATGGTCATGTTAGAGAATTTTATAAAATATTTACAATATTTATAATAAAAATAGATATATTTATAGATATCTCCTGTCAGTTCTGTTTCCCTAGAGAACCCTAATACACCACCATATTTGATTTTATACCAACTTCAACAGCCTATATAAATGCTGTTCCTATTCCTCTCTGTCCCTCCACCTTTTTGTTGTACTAGTTACAAATTAAAACTTCATGTATTGTATATAATTGTACAATTTCACTTATACGCTATAATTAGAATGTGAAATTTTATAAAGTTGGAAACTAGAACACAGGTTACCAGGGGTTGAGTTGAGGGGGTTAGGAATGAGAAGTTAATGCTTAATTCAGTCAGAGTTAATGTTTGGGGTGTGTGGCAGTTTGATATTATTTATTAATTCCAAAGAGAAATAATTATGAATTCCAAAAAGAGATATAGATTATGTTTGTAAACTGGTCAGTTCCTCTGGGAATGATACCCTTTGATTTAAATTCAAAGGCTTTACATTTACTTGATTATGTTAAAATGTGGGCTTTGATTCTACCAAGTCATCGGGGCATGCAGTGTTGATTCCCCACCCCCTTGGTGGGCTATATAAATGGACACTCACTCAAGGAGAACACAGAAGCTGATACACAAGAAAAGAGGAAGAGAGCTCCATAGACATGGAAGACGATCCTACAGCTCCAGAGAGATGAGTCATTTGCCTTATAGTTTGCAGCTGAAGAGAACAGAGAAACTGAGATGTATGCCAGCCTACAGCTGAGATTGGAAAAAGCTGGGCTTATGGAGCCTTAAGAGGAAAAAGGCAGGCTGAACCTTTGCAGATATCACCCACCATCTTGCATCAACATATGGCAACAGACTTGGGGTGAGAAAATACCTCTTATGATACCTTGAGTATCTTTAGGGCCTTGTAACTATAAGCTTTTACCCCAAACAAATACCCTTTATAAAAACCAACAGATTACTGGCATCAGATACAAATGGCAACAAATTACTGGCATTTGTATCAGCAACCCTTGTTTGACTAATACAGAGTAATAGAAAAGTTTTGGCTATGGATAGTGGTGATGGCACAGCACAACATTGTGAATGTAACTAATTCCACTGAACTGTATATCTAAATGTGGCTAAAACGGGAAATTTTAGGTTACGTACATGTTACCAGAATAAAAATTTAAAAACAACAACATAGAATTGCACAACACAGTGAACTCTAATGTAAACTATGAACTATAGTTGATAGCATAATAAAAATATTATTTCATAAATTGTAACAAAGGTACCACACTAATTTAAAGTATCAATAATAAAGAGAATTGCATGTATGATGGCGGGCATGTGAAAACTCTCTACTTTCTGTAAGATTTCTCTACTACAAAACTTCTCTACTACAAAATGCATATATTAAAATAAAAAATCTGCCATTACAATTTGCCACATTGATAGATTAAAGAAGAAAAATCATATAATTCTGTTGAATAGATGCAAATAAAATGATAAAATTCACCATCCACTTGTATTAAAATAAATTAGGAATAAGAGGGGATATATTTGACATGATAAAACATATGTCCAAAAACCATAGGGTAAACACTCTATTTTATGCTGAAACAGAGAGAGCATTCTTCTTAAGTTCTAGGATCATACCACCTCAAAATATTAAACATTTTGCACTAGAATCTTTTTCTCAGGGTCTGCTTCTGAGGGAATTGAAACTATATCATAATTTAACTTTCTAAATTCTGATTATTTAAATAATACTAAGCTTCTTTCTATAAAATAGTATCTATATATTTTTTACTGATTTTCTTCCAGCTAACTTCTCTTCTTATTTTAAAAATAATCTTTAAAATGCCTAATGCTGATTTACATTCAATGAAATTCCAGGATAATTAAAAAATTTAGAACAGTACATTATAATCTCACTCATTTCCGTAAAATATTCTATGCCCTCTGATTTCACACACTACTTATTAGTGAAGGTCAAATCTATCAGAATCACATGAATATAATTAAATATTTTCACAGACAAATACTAAAATACATACCTGTGTGCACATGGCATTTTACATTTGGGAACTACTTAAAATAAATTTTAGAGTCAGTCCAAAACCAACGACATTCTTGTGGCAGGGATGGTGGTGGTGGATACTTACTGCATCCTAGTCCTTGCACATGGAAATAGTAAATGTAAGCTAATATTACTGATCTCACCTTACACCTTACTTCTTTCTGGAAAAAGGCAAGACTCATGTT
Organism: Dasypus novemcinctus; assembly: GCF_030445035.2. Taxonomy (NCBI): domain Eukaryota; kingdom Metazoa; phylum Chordata; class Mammalia; order Cingulata; family Dasypodidae; genus Dasypus; species Dasypus novemcinctus. Next base: position 73,614,690 of record NC_080678.1, on the reverse strand, counting down.
AGTCTATGGTTTGGGAGGAGGAATTGATTCAGGTTAGCTCACTGGCCTTTTGTTTGGCACCAGTCTGTTCTGAAGATGCATGAATTCTGGTAAGAGGCTGCCTCCCCAGAAGAGCCCTCAGGATGTCCCATCACCAGCAACTCTGTGTACAATTAAGTAATGAAGTATAAGTAAAGCCACTTGTCTGCAAAATGAAAGCTGCATCCTCAATAGCCTTGCCAGTTAAAAGGGATATTTTCATTCCCATCTGTTCAACTCCAATATGTGCCTCTCAATATTTTTGAACTCCTGGGGGAACAAAGGGTGCTATTTCCTGGGCCCTAACATCACAAACAATCGAAGAAGCATCTCTGGGGATGAATCCAGACATTTTCTCTTAACAAGCTCCACAGATGACTCTGATGCACACTGAATTTTAAGAATCCTGTGAGACATGAATGTAAGTACACAACATGCATTCATGGAGAGAAGCTCATATTCAAAGTTTTAAATTTATAATTTTTGCAGTTTTAATTTTAGTTTTCATAAAGTATGGCCTAGGTTTTTAAAAAATCTGTTAACTTTAAAATGATAACATGTTAAATTAAAAGTATAATTTCATTAATTTAATTAAACTATGTATAGTTGTTTTACTTATATTTATTTACAAATTCTTCATATCTACCATAAATTTACTTGCCTTTCCCCCCTCCTCCTGTCCCCTGCTAACCTATTCTATGGTCTTTCTCCATGCATTTGATATTTCTGGATATCTCATATAAGTGACATCATACAATATTCGTCCTTATATGTCTTGGTTATTTCACTGAGCACAATGTTTTCAACGTTCTTCCATATTGTAGAATGTCTGAAAATTTCATTTTTTTTCTTATGACTGAGTAATATTCCATTGTGTATATGTACCAAATTTTGCTTATCCATTCATCTGTTGATGGGTACTGAGTTACTTCCACTTTTTGGCTATTATGAATAACACAGCTTTAAATCACTGAACAAGAATCTATTTAGACCCTTTTTAACTTCCTTTGGAAGTTGCCAGATCATATGTTAATTATATGTTTAACTTTTTGAGGAACTACCATATTGTTTTCCATAGTGTCTGCACCATTTTAAGTTCCCACTAACAATGCATGAGACCTCCAATTTCTCATATATTCTCCAACATTTGATATTTTTCATTTATTTAGTAATAGCCATCTTTGTGAGTATGAAGTGGTATCTCAGTGTGAATTTGACTTGAATTTCCTGAATAGTTAATGACAGTAAGCCTCTTTTCATATGCTGACTGGATATTTGTATAACTTCTTTGGAAAAAATGTCTATTCAATTCCTTTGTTCATTTGCTGTTTGTCTTTTTGCTGTTGCATTGTAAAAGTTCTTTATATATTCTGTATATTAAGCCCTTGCCTGATATCTGGATTATAACTATTCTTCCATTTTGTAGGTTGTCTTTTCACTTTGTTAATAGCATCTGTTGATGTACAAAAGTTTTTCATTTTGATTAAGTTGAATTTATCTATTATTTCTTTAGTTGCTTGTACATTTGGTGTCATATCTAAGAACGCATTACCAAATTGCAGCTCATGGTTTGCAACTCTTCTGAGAGTCTTACAGTTTTAGCTCTTATATTTAGACCTTTGATATATTCAGAGTTATTTCTTGTATATGGTGTGAAGTAGGGGTTCTAATGTCATTCTTATGCATGTAGTTTTTATTGAAGAGACTGTTCTTTCCTGATAGCATGTACTTAGCACCTTTGTCAAAAATCAATTGGCCAGGGACACAAACGTGGCTCAAGAGGTTGAGCGCCTGCCTCCCACATGGAAGACCCTGGGTTCTGTTCCTGGTGCCTTCTAAATAAGCAAATAAAAACCAAAACAACAAACAAAAACAAATGAAAAAAACAACTTTGGGAGGCCAGTGTGGCTCAGTGGTTGAGCACCAGCTTCCCACACATGAGGCCCCAGGTTCGATCTCTGGCCTCTGGTACCTGAAAAAAAAATTAATTGGCCATAGAGATCTACAGATGGATTTTCAATTTGATTCCACAACTCTATGTCAGTCTTTATGTTAGTATTACACTCTTTTGATTACTATAACAATTTTAGATGATGAAGTGTGTATTTTCTAACTTTGTTTTCCTTCTTCAAAATTGTCTCACCTACTCTGACCACAAATTCAATTCCACATGAATGTGAGGATCAGATTTTCCATTTATGCAAAAGGCTGCTGAGATTTGATAAGGATTGCATTGAATTTGTAGATTGCTTTGAGTAATATTGACATCTTTAAAACATTAAGTTTTCCAACTCATGAACATTGGATGTCTTTTAATTTATTTAAGACTATTTTAATTTCTTTCAGCAGTGTTTTGTAGCTTTCAGTGTACAAGTCTTTTATACCCTTTGTTAAATTTATTCCTAGATATTTTATTAATTTTGATCATTTGAAAACGGAATTTTTTTCTTAATTTCCTCATTAGATTGTTCATTCATGGTGTATAGAAACACAATTTTTGTGTGTTGATCTTTCACCATTTTTTGGAAATCATTTGTTAGTTCTAGTAGTTTTCTTGTGGAGTCCTTTGGATTTTGTATTTATAAAATCATGTCATCTCATATATAGAGTCATGTGATTTGCAAATAGGTAAGTCTTACTTTTTCCTTTCTAATTTATATAATTTTCATTATTTTCTCTTGCCTAATTGCTCTGGCTAGAATAATACTGACTGGCAGTGGTGAAATTAAGCATCCTTGTGTTTTTCCTGATAAGAAGGGGGAAGTTTTACGTCTTTCACCATTGCATATGATATTAGCTGCAGGTTTTTCATGGCCTTCATCCCTTATATTCCCAGATGTTGGTGCTGCCCAAAGGGCCAAAACAAAGGCTGGCATTCATAGGGGATCCTCAGAAAGCCACCAGACCTGGAAATACACATACCCAAAACATGAAAATCTACAAAAAAGGGTGCACTGACTCTTTATGTCCCTATGGTTGATGCTAGAGGAACAGAAGCCAGGTGGCCAAAACTGAGACTGAAACCAAGGCCAGCATCTGTTCTAGGCACTCAGGGATCTGCCAGATGGAGAAAACCACACACAGAAGGAAAACAAAACAAAGAAAGTACAATGGGTCTTTATGCCCTGTTGGCTGCTGATGGGAGCCTGGAATCTTCCTACTCCACCATTTTGTGTTTGTACTCCCAAACTTATTCTAGTTTTTAAAAATAAGGATAATTAATAAAAATAATTAATTTTTTTAAATTAAATAATTGTAAATAACAAAATATTCGGTACTCTGTCAGTGTGCTCAATGGTAGCTCAGCATAAAGGGAAATTATCTACAGATTCTGTTAAGGATTATCTTGACTAGGAGAGATTTTCGCTCAATACCGACATCGTCATCCAGTGTGTCTGGATTCAACATATTCTTTTCAGTGGGCCTCTATATTTCCATGACTCAAAATCTGTTAGTTAGTTGACTTGAACTCAGAAAATGAATTGGTTTTGTATAGATGTTCATATACAGAAGAGCTGGAAGCCAAGACTCTCCTATGTCCAGACCTTTCTTTTTTTTTCTAATTGTCCTTCATGTTTTCCTCTTCATGCCAAACCTCTGTCTTATAGTTTGAGTAATGGAAAAACTCAGCTCTGCAGGCATGCATCCAAATCCTTCTAGCTCATGTAAAAGCCAGTAAATCCTTGGAGAATTTGTTTTTGTACTTGCGTCATCTAGTGAAATAAAAATAACACTGAAGGAACTAATGAAAGAAGAGAAGGGGAAGGGAAAACTTAGAACATAAATTAATATTGCAAGACATAACACAACAATTTTTTAAAGCCAAAAATAAGATAATCAACTTGCCCTAAGCATTTCAAAACATATTCTAGATCAAAGCAACAGAATAGTTATTTTTAAAATTCCACATGTGTGTGCATGTATGTGTTTATATGGAGAGTTAAGAGCCTCAATATCTCTCTGCCTCTCTGTCTCTCTCTTTCTTTCTTGCTGTATATATATTACTCATGGGCTGACAAAGAGCCAAATACTAAATACTGTTCTCTTTACAGTTTGTGTTGCAACTACTCAAATTTGCCTTGTAGTGAAAAAGGAGTCACACTCAATATACAACTGAATAAGTATGGTTGTGTTCCAATAAAAATGTATTTACAAAAAACAGGTGTTATGGTGGATTTCATCCAAAGGCCATAGTTTGCCAAACTCTGGTATAATTTAATTTATGTTCATTAGGAAGGAACAAAGGATGTACTATTTAGTAAATGGATAGAAATATTTTTCAAATCCTCCTAAACTCTCCACAAATAATTTCCATATGGAACTGAAAAAAAATCTGACTTTTAAAACATGTCATCCATTTTCTAAAACATAGATTAAAAAATAATAGGATAAGCCTATTAATTAAAAATAATTTTCTGAAAAGAATTTTCAATAGCCCTATTTAAAAAAGGAAGTCGTGCTTTCTTTTTAATCTTGACAATAAGTATGAATACTGTGCAGCTTAGAAGGAAGAATAAAACACAAGGAGTTCATCAACAGTTAATGGATAAGCCAAATGTGGTATACACATGCAATGGAATACTATTCAGACATAAAAAGGAATGAAGTTCTGATACATGCTGAAACATGTGTATCACTGAATGGTACACTCAAAAGTGTTTAAAATGGGAAACTTTGAGTCGTACGTATGTTACTACAATAAAAAGTTTTTTAAAAAAGATGAACTGAAGGATGAATTCAGGAGATGATGAAAATATATATATGTCCACACAGACTATTTTGTAGAAATGAAAAAGATAATTATCAAGTTTATTTGGAAGGGTAAGGACCCCAAACAGCCAAAAATGTCTTTAAAAAGAATCACAAAGATGTAGGACTCAGACTTCATGACTTTAAAGCATATTACTTAGTAACAATGGTAAGAACAGCATGGTACTGGTATAAAGACAAACAGATTGACCAATGGAACTGAATTGAGAACTGAGAAATAGACCTCACTTTTACACTCAAGTGATTCCTCCCTCCCCCAAGATGACTCCCTCATCTATTTTCCTATTGACTGCTCATTGTTTTTGCTAGTTTCTTCTTTAGGAAGCACTGGAAACTTGGGACATCCAACATGGGAGGCAGGTACCCAACTGCTTGAGCCTCATCCACTTCCTGCTCATTTTGTTTTTGCTCGCTGTCTGCTTGTTGTTTGTGCATTATCTTGCTCACTGTTTTCACTTGTTTTTACTCATCTTGCTCATTGTTTTTGCTAAATGTCTGTTCATTGTCTGCTTGTTGTCTTTTTTAGGAGGCACTGAGAACTGAACCCAAGGCCTTCCATGTGGGAGGTGGGTGCCCAACTGCCTTAGTCACATCCACTCCCCTCAAATGATTTTTGACAAGGCAGTCAAGCCCTCCCAGCTGGGCCAGAGTAGACTATTCAACAAATGGTGCTGGGAGTACTAGATAGCCATATTTAAAAGAAAGAAAAAGGATGCCTATATCACACCCTATTAAAAAATTAAATAAAAAAGCAACAACCATAAAACTTCCAATATAAAGTGTAAGAAAACATCTTCAAGATGTAGTAGGCATTAGTTTCTCAAACCTTACATCCAAATCATGAGCAATCAAAGAAAAAAACTAGATAAATGGCATCGCTTCAAAATTAAATACTTTTGCACCTCAGTGGACTTTGTTAAAAGGGTGAAAAGGCAGCTGACTCAGTGGGAGAAAATATTTAGCAATCATATATCCAATAATGGTTTAACAGCCATGATATATAAAGTGTTCAACAACTCAAAAATAAAAAGAAAAACTACCCAATTAAAACAATGGACAAAAATCTTGAAAAGTCAATTGTCCAAAGAAAAAATACAAATAGAGAAGAAATACATGAAAAAAATGTTGGACAACACTAGCTATTAGGGAAATGCAAATCAAACTACAATGCAATGTTATTTCACACCTACTAGACTTACCACTATTAAAAAGTTGGAAAACCATAAATGTTGGAGAGGATGTGGAGAGATAGGGATGATTATTCACTGTTGATGGGAATGTAAATGGTACCACCAGTGAGGAGGACTGTTTGGCAATTCCTAAGGAAGTTAGTTATATGTCTACCATGTTTCCCAGCAATACTGCTACTAGATATATACCCAGAAGAACTGAGAGCAGTGATACAAGTAGACATCTGCACACCAATGCCCACAGTGGCATTATTCAAGATTGCCAAAAGATGGAGACAACCCAAGTCCATCAAATGATGAATGGACAAACAAATTGTGGTGTATACACATGATTGAATATTATGTAGTAGCAAGAAGACATGAATTCATGAAGCATATGATAACACGGATGAGCCCAGAGGACATTATATTGAGTGATGCAAGCCAGACACAAAAAGACAAATACTGTATGATTCCTCTATCAGGAAATAAATATATTATGCAAACTCATGGAGTTAATAATCAGAATACAGGTCACCAGAAATTGGAATGAGGGTAGAGATTGAAAAACTGAGTGTTAATCTGTGCAGAACTGGTATAAACCTTGTTTTTAAATCTTCATAAATGAATAGAAATTGTGAAAGCACATCATAGTGTTTGTAATTTACGGGTATGACAGTGGTTGAAAGGATAATTCTAAGTTAATGTATATTAATGGTAGGAAAGCTAAAAAATATAACATGGAACTGTAACATAGTGAAACTTCATGTAAAATACAAATATGGGCTATAATGTATATATAAGTATGTTTACAAACTATTAATACAAATATACTAGAGAGAAGGAAACAGAATAGCAGCTACATATAGCAGGGAAAGCATAGGTTAAGAGGTGATGAGTTTTGTTTTTGTTCATTATTATTATTGGAATAATAAAGTTGCTCTAGAAATGATTGAGGTTATGAATGCACAAATATGTGATTATATTGAATGTGATTGCTGTACACTTTGCAAGGATTTATGCTTTATTAATTTGTATCAATAAAATTGATTTAAAAAATATATATGTAAAAACTCATCTAATTTTACACTTTAAAATGCTCAACTTATTTTAAGCCAATTATTCCTCAATAAAGCTATAAAATTTTTTAAAAACCACAGTGAACTCCCCTGTGTAGGGGAGCCCCATGCACAAGGAGTGTGCCCCATAAAGAGGTAAAGAGAGCCGCCCAGCGCCAAAAAAGTGCAGCCTGCCTAAGAATGGCACCACATACACGGAGAGCTGACACAAGATGATGCAACAAAAAGAAACACGGATTCCCAGTGCCACTGATAAGGATAGAAGTGGTCACAGAGGAACACACAGAGAATAGACACAGAGAGCAGACAACTGGGGGAGGGCGTGGAAGGGGAGAGAAATAAATAAAAAATAAATCTTAAAAGTAAAATTTTTACAAATACAATTTTCATGAACTTGGTTTCAATACCCCCAATATTGAATGTTTCAATGGCAACTTACTCATATGCTTCTGTTGAAGATTTGGACACAAAGGATATCAGGAATGAAAGAAAGAGAAAAAGGAGAGTGAAAGGAAGAGAAAGAAAGAGAGAAAGAAAAAGAAAGGAAGAATGAGAGAGCTAGGATCAGGGGGTCTGCGAGTAGAGACTCATCAGACAACTTTACTGTTTACAAGGGGCTCTCTATATACCCCAGTCTACCTGGACAACAAGCAGCAACATGCAGTTAACTATTAGAATTACTAAGGAACTCAAAAAATCTTATCTCAAGGTACAAAGTCTAAGTGTTCTATTCACTACAAAAGGTATGTGCTCATCTTTTCTTTCAGCCTTTAACAGCTTCATCCTATTTGCTGGGAACTCTTAATTACTGCATTCCTTAGGGTGCAAGCATAGCCATGGAAATAGTATGCCTCTCCTTATGAGACCACTGTGCCTCAGTTTCCATCATGCTTCATATTGCATTAAAACCAACTCAAACCACTCTCATCCTAGATATGAAATTTATTTGGTTGTATTTTCGTAAGTATATTGATACTGTCAAAATATCAGTATTAAACATAAATGAAAAGCTTATAGGCAGCGGACTTGGCCCAGTGGTTAGGGCGTCCACCTACCACATGGGAGGTCCGTGGTTCAAACCCCGGGCCTCCTTGACCCATGTGCAGCTGGCCCATGCGCAGTGCTGATGCGCGCAAGGAGTGCCCTGCCAAGCAGGGGTGTCCCCCCTGCGTAGGGGAGCCCCACGCACAAGGAGTGCACCCGTAAGGAGAGCCGCCCAGCGCGAAAGAAAGTGCAGCCTGCCCAGGAATGGCGCCGCACACACGGAGAGCTGACACAACAAGATGACGCAACAAAAAGAAACAGAGATCCCCATGCCGCTGACAACAACAGAAGCAAATAAAGAAGATGCAGCAAATAGACACAGAGAACAGACAACCGGGGGTGGGGGGAGGAAGAGGAGAGAAAGAAAGAAATAAAATAAATCTTAAAAAAAAAAAAAAAAGCTTACAGAACCTATATATTCTAGTTTTATCAATATACTATCTAGAAATAGGGCAAGTAAAAATTACAATCTTGTTATCGGATTCTATTAATTTGTTTTGCATTTTTTGAACATTATTAAAATTTATTCTATTTTTCACAGAAGAGGGCTAAAGGGGCATTAACAATTGGTGGGACCTTCAATACTTAATTTCACAGGAACAACGAAGATGCAGATTATTTTCTCTTAAGGTTCAACCTCTGCTTTGATTAAGAGTGCCACTTGGAGCTGTGAATCTAGAGACTGTGAAAGTGAGCACCTCAGTCAGAACAATCACACTATGGTTATGCCTGTCCAAGGAAGCAAGCTGCTTCTATTTGCCAAAATCAGGCACCACCATATTCTCTGATCACAGGTAAGTCAAACCTTTGAAAAAGACAATTTACCTAAAAAATACTCCTTTACTTTAATTTTAGATCAACTCATTTAAAAAATTTAATTATTTTTGAAAGATATGAATTGTATCCTTCATGTGACATCACATTTAAATATCAACCACATTTAAATATCAATTAAATATCAATTAAATTGATATTTAAATATCAATTTAAATATAGCATCAACTTCTTCAAGACAGATATACAGCTATGTTGTAATTTGAGTAAGTTCTTTTATGATAGTGAGCACTTCTCCATCATGTAAAATACTCTAATTGCTAGTAAAACTTCAACATGTTACTAGTTATAGACATAATTATAAAATGATCTGCACTATAGAACTGGATTTCAGAAGGACTGGAACCATTAGCTAGAGAAAGTAAATGTAGGAAAGCCTGCTATAGTTTAAAAATCAGTGAATTTATGCCCAGATGAACCTGATTTGAATCCAAGTCCTGTCATCGAAGGAGTCAATTCATTTAATTAAATTTCAGTTTCCTTGTACAAATAGTTCTACATTCATTCATAGTTGATTGGAGTGTTAAATGTGGAGCCTCTGTGGAAGACCAGTTTGGTTTCCTCAGAAACTTAAGTATGGAATAACCATATGACCCAGCAATCCCACTTCTAGGTATATAGAAGTTTTGAAAGCAGGGAATCAAACAGATATTTGCACACCAGTGTTCATAGCAACATTATTCTCAATTACTAAAAGATGGAAGAAATCCAATTGTCCATCAGCTAGTGCATGGATAATAAAATTTGGCGTATACATACAATGGAATATTATTCAGCTGAATAATAATAATGAAGTTCTAATATATGCAGCAACATGGATGAACCATGAAGACATAATGTTGAAATAAGCCAAACAAAAAGGACAAACATTGTATGACCCCACTGATATGAAATAATTGGAATAAACAAAGTTGTAGAGTCAGAATCTAGGATATAGTTTAACATGACGACAGGGCGCAGGTAGGAAATGATGTGGTTTTTTTGGGGGGGGTTGATCTTAAAGTTTTGGTAATGAATGGTGATGATGGTAGCACAACATTGTGAATGTAATAGTATTGAATTATATATATGAATGTGTTTAAAAGGGGAAATATTAGGTTGTATATATATTACTACAATTATAAGTTTTAAAAAGCAGCAACATAGGGCTATATAACACAGTGAACCCTATTGTCAACAGTGGATTATATTTTACAGCACAATTATAAAAATGTTCTTCCATGGATTGTAACAAATATACTATAAAACGTGTCAATAATAGGGTGGTATATGGTAATTCTGTATTTTATGTATTATTCTTTTGTAACCCTCAACTTCCCTAAGAAATAAACAGATAGATGAAAGAAAGAAAGAAAGAAAGAAAGAAAGAAAGAAAGAAAGAAAGAAAGAAAGAAAGAAAGAAAGAAAGAAAGAAAGAAAGAAAGAAAGAAAGAAAGAAAGAAAGAAAGAAAGAAGAGGAGGGAGGGAGGGAGGGAGGGAGGGAGGGAGGGAGGGAGGGAGGGAGGGAGGGAGGGAGGAAGGAAGGAAGGAAGGAAGGAAGGAAGGAAGGAAGGTTCTAATAATGAACTGCTACTTCACAGGATTTTTGACTAATTCTGCAATGACATAGGAATAGGAAGGGCCATTGTAAATTCCAAAATAAGCAAAGTAACTGTCTTTGTTATAGAAAGCAACACTTTTTCACTTTTAAATATAGGCCATTGTTTTCTAATTTGTCCCTTTATAAAAGTCAACTGGGATAATTGCTTCAGTGTGGATTCCCAGGCCCTTTCCTGGGATATTCTCATTAAATATTTCTGCAGCGAATCCCAGGCATCTTATTTTTTAATCAAGGCATACATATAATTTTAATGATCAGGCAAGTTTTCAAAATATTGACTTAGGTTCTTCATTGCAATGAGTCTATTAATACAGTGATTCAAATGTTAAGGCATTTGAACTAAAGAGACTTTCAAGTTCTAAAAATGAAACATAATTGCTCTTCCTACTCCTTGGCCACCCACAGTAATTTATCATTTTTTAACTAGCAATGATATACCAGACAGGAAATATACTCGACTAACCCCTCCCTTTTGTTGATACAACATATTAATAACTTAAAGACTTCTACCATTTTTCTTACAATATTTCTTAACTAGAAAGCCATATCGGGAACAATTTTGATATTTTTCTAAGTATATATACCAAGTAAATCAATTGTTAACACATGTTAACACTATAAAAAGAGAAACGATAACCAGTCATTTTATTACTCCTGGTAAAAGAAAACAACACCTTCTATATGCTCTTATATGGAGAAGAGGACATATTATCTGACACCACAAAGATGAAATGAGCCAAATCCAGTAGTGGAAACTCCATAGGATAACCAATCTATCTTCATCAACAAATAAATAGACAAGAAAAATAGAAGATTAAGAGAAATTTATAGACTAAAGAAACCTAAAGACTGCAGGCCTTAATCTGATTCTGTTTAAACAAACTTAAAAAAGGGCAAGATAAAGTTGGAAATTTTAATATATATATAGTATTTGAAGATTTTAAAGAAGCATTTTTATATGATTTTTATTTGATTTACCATATCATAATGGCATTGTGGCAATGTTAAAAGGAATATTTATCTTTCAGAGATGTATATCCCATTATTTGAGGAGGAAATAATATGATGTCTTAGACTGTTTCAAAATATTCCAAGAGAGAAGTAAACAAAGGTGGATGAAGCAGGACTAACAATGAGTTTATGGTTGCTGCAGATGAGGATGGGTATATGAGGGCACATTTTCCAGTCTACTTTCAAGTATATTCAAAATTCTCTGTAATATAAAGCTAAAAATATTAAATATAGATAGGCCTTTCTCTAGAGGTACCAGCCCAATATTCTGGGGTAAACACTATATATTTATATATATATAAATATATATATATATATTTGTCTGGGGTAAACACTATATATCTATATTTGAAGTAATTTTCACAGATGTATCTGATGCACAGTGATGGTTGAATTATACTATAAAATTCAATATGTATAATTAATTCATATATCTATATTTCCACTATTTTCATTATTTCTACATGTGGCATCCATACATTCAACCCTGGATTAAATCATCTAAGTGTCATCTAAGTGATTAAAGAAGTTAGACATATTTTGTTCTCACAGAATTGAACGATTAGTTTAATAAACTGATTGCAGATATTCCTGTGATTCTATAAATACTGAAACTCAAACAGATATTAAACTTATTTTCATGCAATGCAGAATTACTGACAATAAGACTTTTTATTTCTAAAATCTTATAATAAAACCTTGGGAAAGCCCATTTTACATCAATATAAGAATTCTGTTAGGAAACCATAAGGAAAAAAAAAAGACTAGCATATTTGTGACCCACAATTTTTAAAATGAAATAATCTAAAACATTATTATTGAATATTTAGAGAGGATACAATCATTAACGCACATTCAACCCATGACAAAAGAAAAAATCACATCCAACTACTGCTGGTGGTTCTCAATTTTGGCTATATTCAAATTACTTGGAGAGATTTTTTTTACTACAAATGAATTTCCAAGCCTCCCTCAATTCCAAATATTCGGACGCCATTGGTCTTTGGGTAGAGCATGAACATTGGCATTTTATTAAAAGTCTTTCATATGATTCCATTGTGCTGGCTAAGTTAAGAAAACATTCACTGTAGATAACTCTCATTTGAATAAGAACTCTGAAGACTTTGCTCATGGCATTTATTCAGAGAACTGTATAGCCTGGTTAAAAATCAGAAGGGGATTTTACAATTGATTCAACACCTGAGGAATATGAATTTGTGAATTAATTTTAAGTTGGCCATGGGTAATGATTTTTATTTCATATTATAACCTGTCTGTAGTGTAACAAAATATCTACTAAATGTGTGCTCTATCTAGACAAGTTTGTTGAATGTCATGTTAGAAAAACATGAGTCAATACCAGTCCTTCCCTCCAGAATGAAGATGATCAAAGCAAAAGATACTATCTGATCTTAAACAGGAATGTGGCAAACGAGTCAGCTATGTGGAAATAAGGGGCATTGTTTTCCAAGCAAGGAGACCAGCTTCATAAAACCTAACCTAGAAAAGAGTCTGGCACTGCCCCCATGGACAATGTGTATCAGGGTGAATGGAGCTTGTTAAACAAGAGCAAAAGGAAGAGATAGGAAAAGAGGTCAGAGAAGTAACCGAAAATCAAATCAAATAGTGTCTATTGGACATAGTAAGGAGGTTTTATGTGTTTTGCTTTGATTTTATCCTCAAGGGCAATGGGAAGTCATTTAAAAGATCTAAGTAGGGAATGACATGATCTGATTTATCATTTCAAAAGGTCACTCAGTCTGCTGTTGTAGAAAAAGAATTACACAAGAATGGAGGCAGGGAGTCCAGAGAGAAGATAATTGCTATACTTCATGGAGAAATGATAAGTCTATTATAAAACATGATGAAATAAGACTGAATATGGAAACAACCTACATCAGTACATCAGTATGACTACAGAAAGAATATTTATCAAAAGTACAGACTAAACAATTTTAGAAAAAAAGAACCGTTAGGTGGTTCATCATTTAACAGACAATTAAGGTTTTCCACTTTATTTTGTGAAATTCCATCTAGTTGATAACTGAGCCATTGTTCCAGACTTTTGAAAACATACTACATAGATTTTATAAAAGAATAGTAAGAAGGACTTGGAGAATTTTTAAGCAACAAAGTCATATGAATTGATTTCTGCTCTTAAAAATTCACTCTTGCTACTGTCTAAGAGAGTCAAGAAAACAAAGACCAGTTAGAAAATGAATGCTTTTTGAAATTAAAAATCAGGTCACTTCCCTGCTTAGAATTCTTAAATTCAGCTAAGAGGTGATGTCATCAGCAGTTGTGGAGATGGTGAGAAGTGGTAGGATACATTTTGGAAAACAATCCAAATGCATCAGAAGTAAGAACTGAGGAAAAGAGAGAAACCAAAGCTAAGTTCTTATGCTTTCTACAAATAACTGGGTGACTGCTATTGTCATAAACTAAGTGGAGGTGACTAAGGGGAGAATAGGTTTCAGGGAGAAGTAAATAATTCCATTTTGGATTTGTTGAGTTTGTAATGTCTTAAGGACAAGGTGGAGATGTTAACAGCTTGTTGTAAAGTATAAGGCTTTGGAAGATTAAAGCCATGAACTTAAAAGAAATTATTCAGGGCAGAAAAGACCATGAAGAAGGCTGAGAATTTATGCTAGGGACTCTACCATTAAAGGGAGAATACCACACAGAAGTCTGAAAACTAGCAGCCTATGATGTAGGAGGAGAATCTTTAAAAAGGGCATTTACCTTGAATGCTGGGATGGAAGTATTTTAATAAACCAGTAAAGGTAAATTGTGTACAGTGCTAGTAAATTATGTAAATCTTGTGAAGTTCCAATCCAAGGACAGACATTGAATAATTCATTGGGGATTTTTCAAAGGAATTGATTCCCCAATGGAACAGCAACAATCTCCCAAGTGCAATAGTAAAGACCAGTAAAGAAGGAAGGTCCAACAATGAGCCCTTGATAATAATAACTATGCTTGTGAGCCTGTATGCCTGAAATAAGAACTAGGCCTAGCGCTGTAGGGTGCCTAAGAATTACCTCCATGTTGCTCAAATGTGGCCAGTCTCGAAGTTAAACTCGGCATGTATGTCCCCCCACCAGCATGGGACATAACTCCTGGGGATGAGCCTCCCTGGCACCGAGAGATTACTACCAAGTACCAGCTGATGATTTAACTAGAAAACAACCTTGAATAAAAGGGTCAAATCAGACCAGCAGAATATCTAAGCCTACATGTAATATCAGGTGTCAAAAATGCTTTTTGACCTTGAATAAAAGGGGGAAATGGAAAGGTCAAATGAGTTTATATGGCTATGAGTCTCCAAAAAGTAGTTGGGAGGTCATCAGAGTGGTTGCTTTTATGCACACCTCAGCAGAGTCCCAGGTATTGGTTCTTCTGAGGGTTACAGAGACCCACAGGTTCTATGGTCATGGCAGATGGAGTTCAGTGCCATGTCCAGTTGGCCCTACTTTGGAATTTGTATTCCTGAGTGTAATGGAGTTAAACTCAGATGTGGTCTTTGTTCACAAGCCTCTCCTGTTACTTTTATCAGACCTGTAGTTGGCACTGGGGTTTGGTGTATACTCAGGGGACCTGAATCTCTGGACTGTCCATGTGATAGTCGGGCCCTGAGCCTCAATAGACCTGCAATTCCTACCCTCTGGTTTAATTAACTTATTTCAGACAGTTAACAGGGTGGTGAAGAAGGTCAGCCACCATACCAGGGAGCCAAGAGTGCCTACAACTGCAAGCAGGAGAATTGCATCCACCATCCATATGGAATCTAAGCCCCCTCTTGATATAGAGGTGGAATGGACATAACCATCCCAGGGTTCACGAGATGGAGGAATAGAGTATGGATTAGAATAGACTTACTGATATTCTATTCTGGAACTATTGTGATTAGTAATGGAAGAAAACGTAGCATTAATGTGGAGATAGTGGCCATAGTAGCTGCAGAAGATAGGCAGAGGGAAGAAGAGATATGATGTGGGGGCATTTTCAGGACTTGGAGTTGTCCTGGGTGGTACTGCAGGGACAGAAGCTAGACATTGTAGGTCCTGCCATGGCCCACTGGGTGAACTGGGGGAGAGTGTAAACTACAATGTAAACCACTATCCATGTGGTACAGCAGTGCTCCAAAATGTATTCACCAAATGCAATAAATATGCCACAATGATGAAAGGGGTTGTTGATATGGGAGCAGTGGGATGAGGGGGGTAGGGGCTATATGGCGACCGCATTTTTTTAAATTGTAACATTAAAATAAATAAATAAGAAAAAGAAAAAAATATATATGTAAGGTACATACAAGTTATATTAATCAAGGTGTGTCATTTTTTGTCAGCAAGTCTGAACATGTCAATGGTGATAGGGAAGCTCTGTTGTGCTGAGACTTTCAGTGGAACAGATTCTATTTAGTTGTTCTACCAATCCTGGGGTCTCAGAAAACTCTGTGGATCATTTGCACCCAACTAGCAGAGAAGAGGGGTAAGAAAAAAGGAGAAAGAGAGAAGGAGAGAGAATAAGTTTTTTTAGTTGCCTTAGCCAAGAAATGATACTTATCTTCTGCCCACCTTCCTTTGGAAAGAACAAACTAAAATGGCAAGTTGGTTGAGACATTTAGATTATTGATATGCCTTATGAGTTTGGTGTTTTCTAGCTGGTCCCTGCCACACAAATATTTTTTAAATCATTGTTACTTATTGCTTAGCACAAATCCAGGAGAGGGAGAGGTTAACCAGTCTGTTTTTAATTATTTTATTCTATAAATTATTAGAACTTTCTTCCACTGTTCATTAAGATGGTATCTTACTTCAATGTAAATAGTCTCTTTGCATTGCCTCCAGTAATTACAGACCTTCAAATTATGCTATTTAAATGATTTAATTTATTAACTGAATTTAACCAAATGCCTTGGAATTCATTAAACTTCGATGAAATAGAGTTTATAGCTTTGTATGAGATATATATATTTTTACCTTTCTTTCATACTTCAGAATGCAGTACACTCAAAAGAAAATCATATTAACTTTATAATATCATTGCTTATCCATTACCATATTATATATATCACATTAGAATACTACCTTCATGCCTAGTTACTTATTTTAACCAAACATACTATCATTAGATATTAATGCTGATATTATGTTCTATGTAGTCAGTTTAAAACTCATCACATTATGGGAAATTTGAAGAATGATAAAATTGAATAGAAAATTAGGAAAGATTTTAATTGGCTAATGGCCATTTAAATTAGATTTTTAATAAAACTGCTTGCACATTCAGTGTTCACTAAGTCTCTTTCCTGGTAATTGCACTAATAACAAATTAGCTAAATGAAAATTGTTTATCTGCTGTTTCCTAGTCACACATCGTTAAATATATGAATGGTGAAGATTTTAACAGGCAGCATATCATTAGTTTGAATTGTGGTATTTGAAAAGACACATTTATAAAATAGTTGCTGTTAATATTGATATGAAATGTCTTACAAAGCACTAGTTAGTTGAATGACGGTACTACTGACATGTTGCGAGTGCTTTGAATGATTATATACTAATGCTAATTAATTCACTTTAGCAGTCCTAATAGCAGTTATCATTTCTTCCAAAAATTTTTAGAATGATTAGCAAGAGCTACACGGGCAATTATACCTATGATACACATTATATATTATGTAAACTTAATTATGTCTAAACTAACATTGGTTTCATTAATAGCATGCTCATACCAATTATGTTAATTATTAGAAAGAGCTAAGAATTGTGATATGGGTATATGATACTCTTTTTTTTTTTAGATTTATTTATTTCTCCCACATCCATCCATTGTCTACTCTATGTTTCCATACGCTGTGTGTTCTTCTGTGTCTGCTTGTATTTTCATTAGGCAGCTATGGGAACACATCCTGGGGCCTTCTGGAGTGGGAGAGAGGTGATCATTCTCTTGCGCCACCTCAGCTCCCTGGTCTGCTGCATCTCTTATTGTCTCTCCTCTGTGTCTCTTTTTGTTGCATTATCTTGCTATGTCAGCTTTCCGCATGGGCCAGCACTCCTGTGTGGGGCAGCACTCCTGCAAGGGGCAGCTCACCACCTGGGCCAGTTTGCCTTCACCAGGAGGCCCTGGGTATCGAACCCTGGACCTCCTATATGGTAGATGGGCCCCATTGCTTGAGTCACATCTCCTTCCCTATGATACTCTTGATGGTTTTTTATAAACTCTTAATTCACTTCCGGTTTGTGTTAATGTAAGAACTGACACACCCAGTTAGTGATAGAATGTCAGATATTAATATCAGTCAGGTATTAATACATTAATAATATGAAAATAATATTTGAAAACATGTTATATTTTTAAAATGTAGTCCCCAAAATGATTTGACCTACTATATATGCTTTTATGAAATGTAAGTTTAAATATTTATTTACGTCAATATGTATATCTGTATGTTTAAATATATGCATGTGTACGTAAACGTATATAAACACATACACATATATACATACACAGAAAACATGTGTATGTGTATATATATATATATATATCTAAAAAAGAAATACAACAAATTCCAGATTGAATAATCACAAAAGATTGTGTTAAGAAGAGCACAAGCAAATATGTCATGCTAAATTTCATCTACGTTTCCATGAGAGAAGGGATAGATAAATTTAAAACAGCACAGAGAAACAAAAGAGTTCCATTAATCAAAAAACAAGAAAGAAGGAAATAAGATCAATTATTCATTATCAAAAAGATAATGATAAAAATGCATTAAGAATAAAATACATTATGGATTAACTACATTGGAGAGAGGAAACTACTTAGCACTTAGGAAACTAGCAGCCTAGCCCAATACATTCAAGTAGTGGCAGAGGGCAGTGGCAGAGGGACAGAAAGTCCTCTCTCTCTCCTGGATTGTGCTAAGCAATAAGGAAAATACTACTAACCCACAGGTTAAGCAACTCGTGTGAAATTGGAAGAGTTGAATCAGCAAAGTGCCTCCAATAGCTTCTAAGTAGGTAACAACTACCCTAAAAAAAGACAATCACCAAGAAACTGAAACTTGTCATGTGGCAATATCTTACCACTGTTTTTATTCTCCTATAGATTGAACAAACAGGCAAGTTATAATCCTCACTTAAGAAATATGTGAACAATCAGAGTCATAAAATAATTGGTGAAATCAATGAGGTACCAAACCAGACAAAATGAACTATGCAAAGAAAAGGCTTTAATGCAAATGGGTTAAAGACAAAATAAACATTAATACCATAGGCAGATATACAAGACTTAAGAGATCCATCAAATAACGAGCCCAAATAATAAAAAATCTAAAAATCTTCTACAGAGGAAAATACAGAATACCTATTAATAAGTAAAAATAACAACAATGCCAAGATTCTTATTGTCAGATTTTGAATAAAAAGGATGTTTAGTGGATTCATAGTTTTGAAAGTAATTGGTTTTGATGTCAGAAGTGTATAAGAACACAACTATATACTCCTGAGTAAAATAAAGTTATTTTCAATAATAAAAATATTCAGGAATCCTTCTATTTATAAAAACCTCTGAAGAAACTATTAAACCAAAAATCTAATAAAATGTATTTCCAGAAGAAAATTTTGATATACAAGAAGTGAGCATGAGCTAGAAATGCAATTTTAATATTTAGGGCTAAATAACTGTTGGTTAAAGTTAATAGCAATTTAGAAATAAATAAAATTATCAACTTCAGTCATTTTCAAACAATTTATTTTTTTGTCTTATTCAGAGGAATACAATAGTTCTCAGTTGATTCTAGACATTGGTAAAAACATAATTTTAGATATTTAACATAAAATTCAGTATTCACAAGTAGCAAAATTAAAATAACATTAAGAAATTCCAAATCACTCAAATAAAAATAAGTGAATTTTTAAAATGAGATCAAAAGAGAGAAAATTGAAAAAAAAAAGAGGGGAAAAATAGGTAAATAGAAAATGCTAATAAAATGGTAGTAATAAGATCAAGATTTCAGAAATCATAATACATGTGAATAGTTTGAATTCTTATTTTTAAAAGGAAAAGTTTCTCAAATTATACTAACTAAACAAAATATAAAACAGAGGGAAAAATGTAAAGAGAGTGGGTGATATAAGACTATTCCTGATAAAAGTAGAGAAGTGAAGTGGTCATGTAGACCAAAGTATTTTTTACATTCTAAAGGAATGTAATCAAATGAAGATAGAAGAAAATGATACAGATGTACATATAGATAGTAGATATTTAGATATATAGATGTACAGATAGATAGGTAGGCAGAAAGAAAGATAGATATAACTATTGAAAGGTTGAGTAGGGAAGCAGACTTGGCCCAGTGGATAGGGCATCCGCCTACCACATGGGAGGTCCAGGGTTCAAACCCCGGGCCTCCTTGACCCGTGTGGAGCTGGCCCATGCGCAGTGCTGATGCGTGCAGGAAGTGCCCTGCCACGCAGGGGTGTCCCCCGCATGGGGGAGCCCCACGTGTGGGGAGTGCACCCGTGGGGAGAGCCGCCCAGAGTGAAGAAAAGTGCTGCCTGCCCAGGAGTGGCCCTGCACACGCAGAGAGCTGATGCAGCAAGATGACGCAACAAAAGGAAACACAGATTCCCAGTGCCCCTGATAGGGATGGAGGTGTTCACAGAAGAACACACAGTGAATGGGGGTGAGGAAGGGGCGAAAAATAAAAAATAAATCTTTAAAAACAAAACATTTAAAAAAAAAAGAAAGGTTGAGTAATTGTGAGTAGTTTTACTCTCTGGGTTGAGGACACTTGGTTACAGAAGCAGAAAACAGCAACAGAACTCAGCAGCCTTAACAACTTTAGGTCAGAGATCAGAGTTTAGAGATGCAAAAACAGCTGGAAAGAGGTGAAATCCTGTCAAAGAGAGGGCAGAAGGAATTTGATAGATTTTGAATAGAAAATCTGCCCAATTCCATACAGACAGCTAAATGACTCATGAACATGGGAGCTCCCCAGGGTCCTAGTGAAATGCAGAGAGAGGCAAGTAAGTAATCTACTTAGAGTTATACAGGGTGAGATATATGAGTTAAGTGTATTTAAATGAGCACATTTCCTGACTATGCACAGTTGAATGACAAGATATTCAAACTGGAGAAGGGTAAAAGAATCCTCAATCAAGAATTCTGTATCTAGAAAAACTTAAAAATGAAGATAAAATACAGATATTTTCAGTTTAAAAAATAACATATCTTCACACAGAGAACATATTTTTCTAGGAAATTTACACTACAAACTACAAGAAATGCTAACAGTAGTTCTTCAAGCTGAAAGGAAATGACACAAGATATCACACTCAAATCGAAAGGAAGTAATGAAGAACAGCTGAAATGGTGAGTATACAGATAACTATAAAATAACATAAAATTCTGGAGATTTCTAGAGAGGAAACTATGTCTGAGGTGAAAATTACATCAGATGAAATTAATTACAGATTAGACATTGCAGAACAGACTGAGGAACTTGTAGAGGCTATCTAAATGAAACAGAGAGGAAGAAAGAGAGAAAAGAGAAAAAAAGAGAGAGGGAGAGCCTAAAGAAGAAGAAGGTGAAGACAGGAAAAATTATTTAAAGACATATTGGTCAAATAATTTCCAAATTGATGAAAATTATAAATCTATAAATCTAGGAAGTTCAACAAAATCTAATTATAAGGAACATAAAGAAAACTACACTAAGGAGCATAATTATCAAGGGACTTCAAATTAGGGATAAAGTGAAAACTTTAAAGCAGCCAGAGAGGGGAGAAGACATTTTGCATAAAGAAGAGTGAAGACAAGAATGATAGCACCTTCTCCTCAGAAACGTTGAAAGCAAAGTGATAAGACAGTGAAGAAACATCTTTAAAGCACTGAAAGAAAACCAAAATAGTCAACCTAAAATCATATACCCAGTGAAAATATCACTCAAAAACAAAGACAAATAAAGGCTTTAAAAAAAAAAAAAAAAGAAGATTTTATCAGTGGCAGATCTGTGCTACCAGAAATATGAAAGAAAACATTTCAGACAGAAGGAACATAATACCAGACAGAAGTGTGGAACTTCACAAATGATGAAGAGCATTAAAGTGGTGAAAATTTGGGTAAATATTAAAAAAAAAAACACCTTTTCCTCACTTAAAAAAATGTAATAGATAATTGACTGTCTAGAGCAAATATTAAAATGTGTTGTTAAGTGTATGATAACTTATGAAGATCAATATCACAAAACCTAGGAAAAGAAAATTGAAATATACTGTTGCAATATTTAATGTTATACATGGAATGGTGTAATATATTCAACTAGTCCAGGATAAAGTAAGCAATACGCTTCTAAATAATTCAGAGCTCAAAGAGGACATAAGTACAATTAAAATATTTTAAACTAGGTGACAGTGAAAATAAAATTTTATCAAAACATGTAGTGTTCAATGAAAGGAGTGCTTAGAAGAAAATATATACCATTAAAGGCTTATATGAGATACCACAACAATAGACACATGACATAAATTTATCAAAGTCTATAAAACTGGACAGCACAACGTATAAACTGTAATGTAAACTATCACTTTGGTTAGTAGCAATGCTTCAAATGAGATTAATCAATTGTAACAAATGCATGACATCTAATTGAAGATGTTAATAATAGGGGAAACTGTGTGTGTGTGTGGAAGAGGGAGGGTTAAATGGGAATTCCCCATACTTTTGGTGTAATTTTTTCTGTAAATCTAAAACTTGTCTAAAAATAAAGTTTATTTTTTAAAAAAGCTGAGCTATTTATAACCAATCATCTAAACTCTCACCCTTAGAAACCAAGAAAGAAGAATAAATTAAGCCCAAAATAGGCAGAAGAAAAGAAATAATAAAAAAATAGAGAAGACATCAATGAAATTAAAAACAGGAAAGCACTAGAGAATATGAACATAACCAATGTTAGTCTAAGAAAAGGTAAGTAAGTTTGATAAACCTCTAGCCCTGGCTAAAAATAAAAGTGAGAAGACACAAAATAGTAATATTAGACAGGATAGAGGGGGGTTATCCTAATGATTTCTTGGTAATTAAATGAATAATTGTGGTGGTTTGAGTCATTTTGGACCCAGAACATTAATCCATTCCTGTGGGTGAACCCTTTTATTAGATTACCTCAGTTAAGGGTTGTTTGATTAGATTACTTCCGTAAGGCATAGCTCAGGGTAGGTCTTAATCCTCTTACTGGAGTCCATTATAATCAGAATGAATATACAGAGAAAAAAGGCCACCACCACTGAGAGAAGCCCCTAGGAAATGAGAGAGAGAGAAAGTCCCAGAAGCCGGAAGCTGATTTCAACAGAACCTTGGAGAGAGGAAGCCACAGGAGTAGAGCAATTGTCATGAAAGCAAGAAGCTGAAAGCAATAGTACCCGGAGAGAAGGCAGATACTGCCAGTGTACCCTGCCACATGGCAGGAGTCCAGGATTACTAGCACTGATCTTCAAGGAATGGGCTTTATCTGATACCTTGATTTGGACATTTTCTTCAGCCTGCGAACTGCTCTAAGCTTATAAGTTAATAAATCTCCATTGCAAGGGCCAAGCCATTTCTGGTGTATTGCCTTAGCAGACTTTAGGATGCTAAATAATAATTAAAGAATAAAAGGAATACTATGAACTCACAAATTTGATAAAGTTAGATAAAATGGATCAATTCTTTGAAAGAAACAACATGGCAAAATAGATAATATGAATAGGTCTGGATCTATTTAAGAAAAGGAATCAGTAATAACCTTCCAAGATAGAAAATACCATGCATGGATACTTTCACCGGTGAATTCTACCAAATATTTAAAATTATTCTTATTTCAGAACACTGCAGAAACAATTTTTCTTTCTAGGATTAAATAAATTAAATGTGCCTAGACAGGAATTTTTAAAGTAATCCTTCCATAATTTGTTAACCTGCCTTTTGTTTGTTATTTTATTTTTTGAAGTTGAAATAATGTTTTTTTTTCTTTTTTAAAGAGTTTCACAAGGTAACTCCTTTCAAATAGTACAGTATAGACAGAGGGGTGGGGTAGTAACATTACAGCTGAGAAACCTGATAAGCACTATTTCAGTGAGTTTTTCAGTGTTGACCTTAACAATAATACATTAGGTTGATAGTATGCATATTTGATATAATTTGATGAGAATGGCAATTTACCTTTTATAGTCTTCCTCTCAAAAAATACATAATCCCAGTGATGGTACCACAATGTTGTGAAAAAATGAGCAGCTCTAAAATATATATCTATGATTAAAAAGGGAAATATTAGATTGTATGCATGGTAACAGCATAAAAATCATTTTAAAAATCCATTCAACTACACTATATATTGAGCCCTAAGTTAAACCATGGACTTTAATAAATAATACAATTACAAAAATGTATAATCAGTTGTAGCAAATATTCCACAACAATGCAAGGTGTTGGTAGTGGGATGGTATATGGGAATCCTGTATTTTATGCATTATCAATCTTTAAACCTACAACTTCTCTAATAAAGAAAATCTATAGTCCAATAATTGAGAAAAACTATCAGAAACATACAACGGAGGAACATTCTATAAAATATCTGCCCAGTATGCCTCAAAACTGTCAAGTTTAAAAACAAGGAAAGTATGAGAAACTGCCACAGATGGGATCCTACAGACATGATCCTGGAAGAGGAAATGAACCTTAGGTAAAAGCTAAGGAAAACTGAACAAAGTATGGACTTTGGTTAATAATATTAATAATAATAATATTTCAATCTTCATTCATTAATTTTAGTAAATGTTCCAGAGTAATATAAAAAGTTAATACAGTTTATGGGAGCATAAAGTACAGTTTATGGGAACTTTCTCTTCTATTTTTATAATTTTTCTGCAAATCCAAATCTTAGAAAAATTAAGTTTATAGAAAATCAGTATGGTAAAGTACAATGATAGATTTATATATCAATGAAAAAGTGAGTTCAAAACCATTCCAACATACCTATGGTTTATGGATTTATAAAGACTTATGAAAGCCACTATTGCAGTGTACTGATAAAACAACAGTGTTTTCAATAAATGGTAACTAATCAATTGGATGACCATATTGGAAATATTGAACTTTAATTGCCTATTTCACAGCTCAAACAAAAACCAATGCAATGTTTTATTAATATGTATCAATAACATTGATTTGTTTTAAAAAAACAAGGTAAAAGGAACTATAAATGACATGAAATATAAAACAATAAAACTTGAAGGAGAAAGCATAAGAGAATGCAATCATGAAAATGGGGAAGGCAAAATTTCTTAAATAGGACTAAAAATTAATGGCTGTACAGGAAAAGTTGATACATTGTTTTAAATCAAAATAAAAACATTTTCATCCAAATATACCATTTACAGAGTGGAAAATGCAAACCAAAGTCCCACAGAGGTTATTTGTAATACTGCAATTGGACAAAGAATGCTTATCTATTACAAAATACATCAAGATATTTTACATCTCAATAAGATATAAAAAAATGGACACAATCTTGAAGAAGCACTTAAAAATATTCCAAATGGCCAATAAGAAACTTTAAAGAGTGTTTGACATCATTATAAGAGAAAAATTAAAAGATGTACCCATACACACTCTCCAGATTACTAAAAGGAAAAGAAATTCAAGATATAACAAGGATGTCTAGCAAATAGAACTCTCACACAGTGCTGGTGGGATCTCTTAATAACAAATAAATATGCACATTATCTATGACTCCTACAATTCCATCCTTGCTACACACCACAAAGAAAGACAGAAATGTGCAAACACGGTCATAGATGCATTACTTGTAATACTTTCTTTATAACTGAATTTTTCTATAAATAAATATTAAGTGGAGAAAAATCCTGCTGAGAGGCCAAAAGTCATTTGGGGATTTGGGGGATTTCCAGGTTTTCTATTATTAAAATATTGGTATCAATAAATTCTCTCTCTTTCAATGAACTGACTGGAGAGAACGCTCCCTTTCCCTCCATTTCACACCCACAGACACACACACACTCAGTCCAAAATAAAGACTTAATATATTTATCATTCATTTTTTTTGCTATGCTATAAAAAGAGGTAGAAAAATATATAAATATTATCTTTCTTTTTTACTATTAGATCACTACGGCATAGCATAGTACCATCCATATAGTTGTCACTTAAACATTTGAAAAAAAGCATTTTTAAATGAGTGACTATGGATAAAGAAACGTCTGTAAATCAGAAATTACAAAATGAATACTTATTTTACTCAGATTGGGTTTCTAGTCAGAGTTTTCTACTATCTGTTTCCTTTATTTCTCTAAAAGCTATGCACTAATGACAAGATCTTGGTTCATAAATAATACTTGGAAGCCTGTTTATGTTAAATTAGCTCATCCCATGCTTATGATGTAGAGCCAGCTTACTTTTTAAGATATATTTACTACACTGGTGCTTTTGGCAAGCTTGCTCACAGTGCGGTGGCACTGAGAGGCAAGATGTGGAAGAATCAACAAGTTATACTGCTGAGAAGTCACAGACATATGTAGCAGCCATCTTCCAGCACTTACCTACCATCCATCTCACCCCTCCTTTTCCACTGTGTGCAGATGTTTCAGTATGTTTCTACTCCTCAGTTTAGGGAAGATGTTAGGTCTATTGGAGATCCTGATTATCCCTTAAACTGTGAACCTGTGATCAAGCAAGCCTAGCTCCTTATCAGGGCAGGTACTCTGAGTAGAGGGTCCCTGGCCCTGGGCTGTGTAAATACCCTGTGCCCTCAGAGAGCACAGAGTTGCCTCTCCTCTTCTACTCGAAATGGGGTGTGTGGAGCTGCAGTCCGCTGACACTGACCTGAGCAGTTTAGCCTCCCTGGGAGACCAAATCCTAAGGGGTCTCTTCCCCTGCTCTTTTGGACCATCTATGCTATATAAGTAATAAAGCGGTCATTTGGTGAAAGTGTCTTTTGTGCCTGAGCCTGTGTTCCCACGAAGTACTATATAGGAACTTGTGTCAGACAGTTCGATAACTGTCGATGCGCTGTATCCATTATTCTCAAGCTACCTTTAGTGAAGAACCAGTTTTAATTGATTTTTGAAAATTATTTAACTATCGTGGATTAAAATAACAAACAAGAGTTACCTGAAAAATAATTGCATGTTTTAATGTTAGGACAAAGTCAAATTGCTTTAAAAATTTAATATTCTCTTCAAAACCTGTAGTGAACAGCTTGTAGATGATAGTCTACAGTCCACTTTGAATAGTCATTCTCTAAATTATACAGGAAAGGGTCAAGATTGGGGTCTGACCAGAAAACAGATGGTACAATCAAATTAGGGTTAGTTTAGGAAGTTTTAGTATAGCAAATATTTGCAGAAGTATAGTCAAGGAATAGCAAAATAAGAGATAGTAACTAAAATCACTATTACAGATGAGGAGTCTTTGTCTCATAAAAATTAAATAGGTTAACAAAAAAGTCTCACAACAGGTGAACTCGTTGATCCAAGATTCAAACCCAGTCAGACAAAATCTCAAGGATATGTAAGAGATGGTCTTATGAAGGAACCTGAATTTGACATCTAGAATGTATAAAGATCAAGAGGTGGTAGACTACATAAAGGACTATGACTAAGTATAAAACAAGAGTATAGACTGAACTCAAGTACAAAGGAGACATAGGTGGAATAATTGAAAGAAATCAGTGATACTAATCAGCAAACATCTCCAGCTTAAAATTAATGAGTTCCAGAGTATACTCAGGAAGAAGGTACCGAACATATAACAGTGAGAGAAAGGAATATTCATGCAGTAAAATGTGCAAGAACAAACTCATTGAGGTGTGATCCAAAAAAAGATTTCCTTAATCAATGTGAAGGGCATATGCTGGGAAGTACTGTGGATGACCCAAGAGTGTCATCTAGAGGCTTGCATACAAGCAGAGCACAGACAGTGCTGACAGGATTCTCTTCAGGTGTACGTAATACTAATATTTTTACTTACGATCTCCTGGTGATAATAAAAAGAACTAAGCAGGTTAAATGCTTCAAATAAATCAGGGACCATGGAAAATTGTTACTGCTCCCGCTTCAATAATTAGCTAAGGAAATTCATGCAGTGGTTCAATGGAGCCTTCGGAAAAAAAGTTTTTTAAAAAACAGAATCATCACCTTTCAAAGTTTACCATTTTCCATCTGTCAGTCTATCATAAATATTTCTTTATTTATGTTAACAATTATTTATATTAACTCTGCAAGGTTGGACATAAAATATTTGTTGTGGATAATAGTGTCCCCCTCACTTTGTTAGCAGAACTGTAAAATAAACCCAACTATTCAGTAAACTGAGATGTAAGAAGAATTGCAAGTTGATTAAATAATAAATTACAAGGACTTTGAATCAGTCTTTCACCAGGCATGTACATAATGAACCCTTAAATTGGATTAATATTCCCATCCTGAGGATTTGCAAAAACCTATCAGGCAAACATACCATCATCCAATTTATTCTAGCTTTATTTATTTTTTTTAAAGGAGAAAATCCTTGCCATTTTCTCAAATAAGGCAGCACATGAGAAAGTGGCCTTTCTTTTCTGTAGTTTACTGGTTCAAAACCAAACCTGCATTGTTATAGTCCATTCTGAAACTTTCAATTATCAGCCTAAACACAATAAACTCCTATAAATAAGTT
The DNA here is from genome assembly GCF_030445035.2 of Dasypus novemcinctus. NCBI lineage: Eukaryota > Metazoa > Chordata > Mammalia > Cingulata > Dasypodidae > Dasypus > Dasypus novemcinctus. The sequence goes on along the minus strand of NC_080678.1, from coordinate 73,586,446 downwards.
ATGCATTTAATTCATGCTAATATATTAAGTTGTTGGGTTTTTTTAATGTTAGCCCCTTTAAGATTATTGACTTACGTGGACCTACTCTCAAGATACGTTAATTTGGTCTTAACAAAATAGTGAATGATAGGTCAGCATTTTAAGGCATATTTGCTGAATGACTTTTAATCTTTTCCCATCATCAATAGTTGCTGCTTCATGCCCTAAAAGTGTAGCAAACAGGGAGGTGGACTTGGCCCAGTGGTTAGGGCATCCATCTACCACATGGGAGGTCCGCGGTTCAAACCCCGGGCCTCCTTAACCCATGTGGAGCTGGCCCACGCACAGTGCTGATGTGGGCAGGGAGTGCCCTGCCACGAAGGGGTATCCGCCGCATAGGGGAGCCCCACGTGCAAGGAATGCACCCCATAAGGAGAGCCGCCCAGCATGAAAAGAAATTGCAGCCTGCCCAGGAATGGCGCCGCCCACACAGAGAAGTGACACAACAAGAGGACACAACAAAAAGAAACACAGATTCTTGTGCTGCTGACAACAGAAGTGAATAAAGAAGACGCAGCAAATAGACACAGAGAACAGACAACCAGGGTGGGGGGGGGAGAAGGGGAGAGAAATAAATAAATCTTAAAAAAAAAATTGTGGCAAATAGACAAATTTTGCCATTACAAATTCTGGTAAACTTAACTGGTGAATATAAATATAACTGTAAGTGTGATACACTCTAACACATTTCTCATTTGTAGTATTTTTTATGTTTAAAATTTATAAATCATAAAAATTAAATTTATTAGGACAATTAAAAATGTATATAAATGTAGAACCAACAAGATGATATTACAATTCATCTGTTTTCAATTAGATACCGGTAGTCTACAAGTTAATTTAGTTAGGCCAATGTATCTGCAGCACCAACAAAAAATATTCATCATCATTATCACTTTTCAGCTGGCAGAAATTAGCGGCAGATGTTATAGAAGTTTTCCATGTTTATATTCAGAGATGTTCAACATTCCCCTGAGAATTTGAAATAGGAAAACACAATGAATCATGTCCCCACAGTCATAGCAAACCATATTTTGCATCATAATAACCATTCATCTCATAGAAATTCATCTCAGATTTGTTTCCCCTCAAAGGTAAGGAAGCTTAAAAAACATTTAGGTCTCAATAAAAATGCATGTCATATAGCTCAGACTAAAAATTAGAAAATAGTTTTGTTCATAAAATATCCTATAGAATCCAGTAAAATAACCTGAGGATCTCTCATTTGCACCATTTTATTGTTCAATTTATATATTAATAAAATAGCTACTTATTTAAGGTTTATACAATTTTCTTGCAATTGCCTTCCAAATTAATGAAGTACATTTCAGTTTTTTGAAAGATAAAGAAATAACTTACTAAAATACAATATAAATCAGGACAAGTAACCCTAAAAAGGGCAAAAATAATTAAACAGGGAGATTTTACCAGATGCCTAAAATGAGCTTGTAATTGCAGTTGAACATTTTGCACTGACTTTACTCAAAGCAAGGCCAAAAAGGAGCTCATCCTATAAATATAAAGTTTTCTAATACCAATTTTGAGAAACAATTACTGTATATGTCTTGGTATAAGATGATGTGAGTAATCTAATAGATGGCATTTTCAATTGAGTTTGTAGTAGAAATAAAAGCATTTTCTAACTACTATAACCTATAACAAGAATGAAAAACTCTCAATTTTGTATTTAAAATGACATTTAATTCTAAATCCTAAAGGTATTGAGGACTATGAGGGCTTAGATTGAATATGATAGTGATGATAGTGAATAGAACATTAGAGAGCTCCAGATAGACAGGCCTAGAATAGTTTTCCAAAGTTATTTCTTGGAACACTAAAACATCAAGATGCTCTGTAATAAAAGGGCTCTCATGTAATTTTGGGAGTCATTATATGATTCTCTAGATTCTCATAATTCATATCATGAATTCATATTATGTTAATGCTGCAAACAAATCGAGTTATATTTGTAAACTTGGTATTTCTAAAAGTTATTTCACCATAATACTCATTTTTTCATGAAATATGTAATGCATGAGTGATGTCTTGTATAAATAATATTCCAGAGAACAGATTTTGTAACTTTCTGATGTGGCAGAATTGATAACTGGCATGCACCCAAATAAATCAAATCAACTAAAATATTTGACAATAATGACTTGCTGTCACATCATAGTTGTTTTCTCTGATGAGTGCCAAAAAGGGCAGAATATTCTTTTTCAGAGTGATTCAGATGCTTTATATACTATATCTATGAGAGAAAACCTGGACCTTTTTAGCAAAATTAAGACTTGGAATTTTTACCCAATTGGAAGGCAAACTTGTTTTTTCCCAGAATTTAGCCACAGGGGCCTGCTGAGTAGACCTTTTTTTTTTTCTCCAAAAGGGGCTTTGAATTTGCTTAAATCCTTTAGGGGAAAAAATTGATTGATAATATCTTAGGTTGGATTCCATAGAAATAGAGCCTGATTTGGAGGTCTTTATGCAAGTTTTATAAAGAAGTGAGGAAAGCAGGACAGGGCAAGGGAAAGCGCTAAGTAAAGAAGACCTTTCAACTGGTAGGTCTAGCCTCAGCCTGGTCCTGCAAGGCACTCTCTAAGGTGTTTGGGGTAGGTGGAGGTGTGCGGTCTTCAGGCATCTCCTGTAATGGGAACTCCTGGAGGAAAAGGGCAGTTGTCTGAAGAAGGGTAGAGCTGTAAACTATAAAGAACCAATTTCATTACAATCAGAGGATGAGTACACTGGCTGATAAAGGGTGGTAAAGAGTTGTGAGGGCATTAGCAGCACATAGCATCTAATACAGTAATATTTTGGCCTGTTAAATTTTACAGACATAGTGGTCTTTTTTTTTAAAGAATGCCATTGACAATTCATTAAGAATAAATCTCCATGCAACAACATGTTGTTTTACATTTGTCACCACATGCCACAAAGGTTCAACAAATCCAACATGTGGAAATGAACTACGTACGCTAACCTAGGATGAGTACTGCCCATTGTTTCCTACCTCAGGAAATGACACTGCCATCTAACCCACTGTCCAAAGCCAGTATTCCAGGCAGTATCCTTCATCTGTCTCTCTTCTCACTTTACAAATTCAATCTAAGACCAAGTGCTATTTGTTTTAAATCTTAAGCAACTCTTTAGCCTTTTTACTTGTCCTCATTTATTAGTCTTGAAAATCCAGTCCTGAGAATATCTCCATGTGTGTTTTATTGCATTTGGTCATAAACTCCTTTAATATATTTCCAAACTGTAGTTAGAGCAATTGTACTCAATCAAATCTTATATATCTGCCCTTTTAAAATCTACTCTTGGAGTTCCATTGTGCTTAGGAGAAAGACTTGAATTATTAGCATGGCCTTGAAAGCTCTGTTGAATATATCCTCTGCCTATATTTCTAGCCTCTTCTAGTTTTATTTTCCCCTTCTCTGACTAATTTAACCACTGATTTTCCTTCAAAATCTCTAATAGCACATGTTCCTTTCCACTTCATAGTCTTCAATCATATTTTTGTCTGACATTCTCATTCTCTACACATAAATCCAAACACACACATACACACAGCATGCACCTACCAGTGTACTCCTGAAAGTTGACTCTTTAATATGTTCCAGATCTCATCTCAATAATCAGCTCCTCATGGACAATACCATAGACCTCTTGGAAAATGATTCAATATTCTTGGCCTTCCCTCCTGCCAGATTTTGAGCACTTTACCCTCAAACATTCATTACTCTGCTGACACAATGGGGACGCTTGCTGGAGACACTCAGAACTTACACATGTACAACCCAGACATGATGTGAAGAAGTTAACATTCCAGAAAAAAGCCATCAAGCAATGATCTTCCCCATTCTTCCTGATAATTCTGAAACCGAAAGAGTGTAGCTCCTGGTGAGGAGAAAAAGGCTTATTTTGAAAGCAGTGAGCACCCTCATCTTGGCTTTCTCACCTCCTATCTTTACTTCACTCTTATTGATCACACGTTCCTGTTCCCTGGGATTACATTCCCAAAATACATTTTTTTATCTCAGTCTCTGCTTTTTTGAGATAGACTTCAGGCTAAGACAATTGCTATTCATGTAGCCCTTGAAAGCAGCTATTCAGATGAGATGCTGGAAAAAGAATCATTGAACAGCACATGACAACACAGACAGTATGACTAGTGGCTTAAGTTGGATAATGATAGCACTTGGTATGGAGTAATTTCACATTATAAGACTTTCACAGTTGGAGGATTTGAATGAACATGAGATGGAAGGTGAAGCATCACCTCATAAGGTAGTGGTAGCATATGAACTTTATGGACCGCCTTATCAAGGTCATTATTTCCACATGCAATTGTTAATTCTCAGTCTTATTTTATTTGAACGAACAGCATTATTCAATATAGTTGATCACGCTTTCCTTCTTGGCCTCTGGTAGTTCTTAAAAACCACTGTCCCTGATTCTCATATTTCATAAACACTACCTTAATATTTTATGGTTCCTTTGAATTGGACCAACTTGTAAATATGAGATAATCCTAGAACTCAATCCCCAGAAATGTTTTCCTTTGTTTTTGTTTTCACTATCTTCACTTACTCCCTACATGATTTTATCCAGTCTCAGGGATTTTAATACCAGTTCTAAGCTGGCAAAACCTTATTTTATACTTCCAGTTATTAATACAGCTTTATGCTCCAGGCTTTTATATTAAAACTGCCTACTCAACATCTCTACTGTCTAGTTAAGAGGTACCTTGACGTCTATTTTTGATATATTTTTCTATCTCCATCCACATAATATTCATCTGCACTCTTTCAGATTTCCTTGGAAAAATATCTAGAAACTAATTATTTTTCACTATCTGGCCATCCTAGTCCAGACCACTATCATCACTCATCTCTACTGTTGCACAACTTACCCTGAAATTCCATCCTTTCCCTCATACATGCCCTTTTCTATGCACAGCTGCCACTGTAATCATTTTAAAAATGTATCAAATTATGTCATACCTTTATTCAAAGTCATCCTATTTCTTTGCACCTTGTTCTATCTATTGCCCTTATCATTATTTAAATGAGTCTACATGTTCCATTCCTGGCTAACTCTCTGACCCCACATCCTAAAACTCTTCCCAGGCTTATGCTGCTCAAGTGGCACTTCCTTTTACACTATCCCTCAATCATTTTCCCTAATATGTACAAATGTCATTATCCCCTATTTACTTCATATCTTTTCTCAAATATTTGCCTTTTGAAAAATGGCTCTCTTCTACAGCCTTGCTCTGTATTACAATTTATTCCTTTAATTTTGTTCAAAGCTTTTATTATCACCTCTCCGGATTTGTTTGTGGTCTTACCATTATAATGCACATTCTTTGACTCACTTCTCCATTTTGTTCAATTTTTATACTCTAGCACTGAGTAAAGTACCTGAAACATAACATATTAAACAAATATTTGTCAACAGAATCAATAAACAGAGGTTCAATTTCTGTTCATTCAACTAAGACAATATAACCCCTCTGTTTCTTAAAAGTTGTGTTAGGACTCCTAGACAGATGATTTTTCTTTTACCTTCCTTATCTTTCTTTAAGTAGAACACTTGCATACGTGTTACTAAAAACAGTTGTGACATATGTGATTGCATTTTCTATCTGTATATGAATTACGTATCACAAGTAACCTCTTTCTTTTCTATTCTTTATCCTCTTGCAATAATCCAGTGAGTAGTGGGTACCTTACCAAATTGTCCTAAATGACAACACGCCATGTTAGTAATTTTTGGTAAAATGGCTACCACTCTAAACAACCATCAGGTATACATGAATGAATAGCAGTTTTGCATATAAAATAAGAATGATTATTGTACTAAAGTTTCACCCAATAAAATTTATTTACTTTTATACAATCAGAGTTTATTCTTCTCATTAACTTTCTGTTTTGTGTTCTTCACACGTCGCATTTCACTGAAGCCAGGACAGAAGGTAGGAGGATGACAGTGGCTCAGCATGTGCCTGGTTGCAGGGCTGTGGAAATATTTTACTCCTCCCCAGCACACAGAAGGGAGGCCTGCCTGTGTGCATGGAGATGAGCCATGCACTGACACACAGTGGGGATGGGGGAATTCACAAGCGTATGCACCAGACCAGAGGTTCAGAGAGATTCCCACATATCTGGGGACATGGAAATGTTCCCCCCTGCCACGGCCTCCCTCAGTGTGATCCAGCTGGGGATGCCCCACTCATTATCAAGAACTCAAGTGCTCTACACACCTGTTCCAACTTAGTCCCCAGAACAGTACACCCCAGTGGCTACTCTTATTACCATTCCCATTTTGCAAACGAGAAAACTGAGACAGCAAGATTAAGTTGTGTGTCTGAGATCCTGTAGCTGGTAGGTCGTGACTGTTGTGTTTTCAAATTTTAAAATATACATTATTTGCTACCTCCATCTGCTTTGTTTGTTGACTGATTAATTCCTTTAACATGTAATTTTTTCAAGTCCTACTGGGTCCGTGGCACTAAAGGGAGAGGGGGTAGAAGGTGATCATGACCTGGCTGGGGCCTTCAGTCTGGCGGATGTGAATAGCACATCGATGGCTACGATGCAGGGAGGAACGTGAGGAGTGCTGCTCAGACCAGAGCACATTCTGAGAGTTCTGGGGATGGCTGAGAGCACCCATGCCTGCTGCTTCCTCCACACCCTGGGGCAGGTGTCTGGGAAGTCAGCCTCATCCAACATGAGGCCCAGGCTGTGTATGTTTTGAGCCGATTCTGTTCAAGCAAATCATCAGCGAGACTGGTTTTTTTTTTTTTTTTTTTTTTTTTTTTTTTTTTTTTTTTAAATTTTTTTATTTTTTATTGAATTTGTAATAATATTACATTAAAAATATATATGTGAGGTCCCATTCAACCCCACCCCCCCACCCCCCCTCTCCCCCCCCCCAACAACACTCGTTCCCATCATCATGACACATCCATTGGATTTGGTAAGTACATCTTTGGGCACCTCTGCACCTCATATACATTGGTTCACATCATGGCCCATACTCTCCTCTATTCCATCATGTAGGCCCTGTGAGGATTTACAATGTCCGGTGATTACCTCTGAAGCACCATCCAGGGCAGCTCCATGTCCCTAAGACGCCTCCACCTCTCATCTCTTCCTGCCTTTCCCCATACCCTTTGTCCATTATGTCCACTTTTCCCAATCCAATGCCACCTCTTCTATGTGGACACTGGATTGGTTGTGTCCATTGCACCTTTATGTCAAGAGGAGGCTCAGATTCCACCTGGATGCTGGATGCCATCCTCCCATTTTCAGTTGTAATCACTCTAGGCTCCATGGTGTGGTGGTTGTCCTTCTTCACCTCCATCTTAGCTGAGTGTGGTAAGTCCAATAAATCAGATTGTAGGTGCTGGAGTCTGTTGAGGCTCAGGATCTGGCTATCACATTGTCAGTCCAGAGATTCAAATCCCCTAAATATATCTTAAACCCCAATATTAACTGCACCTCCAGCACATTAGCATGAAAGCGAGACTGGTTTTTGTCCCTGGGTTGACCATCTCTGCTTTGAAGACTGCCAGCAAGGGAGCTGGAATGCAACAGAGGCCACTGGAGCCTCAAGATGTCAAATTGAGACCAGGAACTTTATACTTTTCCTTTATTAGGGGGCCCACCAAAGCTGTGTGTGAGCTGATATTGATTCAGAAGGAACACGAGCATCACACTTGCATGGCCCTTTGGCTTGACCGTGTCTGGTTTTCTCCCTACTCTTCTCCCAAAGGAGTTTTCTCTCTTCTGCAGACTCTGCTGGGTGGAGCAGAAAGAGCACAGGACTTGCAATCAGGATCCAGCTCCACATTTGGGTTTGTCAACTCAGCTGCGTGACTTTGTCTTTGAAGCTCTCTAGGGTCTCCTGGGTTAAAAATTGCAGATAGAGATGCCCCCTGACAAAGCTGCCGTATGGGTTCCATGAAGTGTGCTGAATGTTAGATTCCATGCGTTTTAGTTTCCAGGCTTCACTAGTGACCTCCGGTTACAGCCAAGCCACTGCCACTGCATGATACTCTGTGAGGGGCTTCCTGACAGTTCCAGTCCACCTGGTTTCTGGAGGGCTGTGTGATTTCATGCCCAGGTCGCTGTAGGTGTTGAAAATTTCCATCTGACTGCCGCCTGGATCCAGCCCACCACCCAGGTCTCCTGGCGGGGGATGGGGGGCATGACTACGTGGGCCGAGGCTTTGAAGAAGGGGTTCTTATAGTGCAGGACGATGGGCGAGGTCTCCTCGATGTGCGTGGGGCACTGGTCGATGGTGGCACACACATCGTACACCACGATGTTTTCGAGCCGGATCCGCACCTTGCAGGTGATGCCTTGGACATGCCCATCCTGATGCCGGGCGCCAGCGCAGGGAAGCGCGGGGCCCCGCGTGGGTAGCGTGGGGAGTCCCTCACGCCCGCAGGGCGCTGCACCGCCCGCTCGAGGTCCGGCTCTGCTCGCGCCTAGGAGCGGGGAGCAGCGGCTGGGCATCCTCCAGGGAAGCCCGCCCTTGACGCCCACCAGCGTGCGCTCCTAGGAGGGGGCGGGCGCCCCCGCCAGCTCCAGCGCGGAGGGCAGGCAGGGGAGCGGACCTACACAATAAAATTTTATTACAGAAAATTGTTATAATACAAAAAGTTAAATCAACATTATCATAGATGTCTTCATTTCATTTATGGCACCAGGTATCAAGTACATGTTTCAGGTAGAACAGAAAAAAAAAGGCGGGGGGGGGGGGCGGGATGCAGGGATTAAAAGTTTCCCTCTAGAGAGCCCTTTCATTTCTAATTGGAAAGAAAGTCATCTCTAGGATCTTTGCCCACATAATATTGAAACATGACAATTTATTGCTCTTAAACATTGATACCAAGTTCCCAGGTGATACTCTTACTTCACATCCATGGACCACACTCTGAGTAGCAAATTAATATTTGGGCTGTGATTAAAGAACTCCAGTTCTTATATGGGCTCTGCCTCTTAGCTATCTGAGTGACCCTGGGCAACATATTTAACTATCAGTTTTCTCATCTGTGTGCTGGGGATTAGCTCGAGAAACAATTTTATTAGACTTTATAGAATTAAATTATATAACCCATATGAAGAATTTTTTAAAAAATGGCTAGCCCATGAGAAATATTCCGTTCCTTTTTAGCAATTTTTAATATTCATATACTATACCCTGAAACATTTTCCATTGTTTCTTATATGATATAGTCAAAGCTGTTGCCCGAAAAATATAATAATTTGGAAAAAATCTAAAACATATTAATAAGTTATAAGGTCTAAAAAGTCCTATAATAAATACATTTTCTCAAAGTCTATAATTTACTAATATGATTTATGAAATCTCTAAAAGGAATAGAATATTTACTATTTCATAAGTATTAACCATTGAAAACATTTTTGGAAGCAAAGCCCAATAAATTACTATAGAGCCATAACATTGTCTACCTCCCTCTTATTCCAAACATTCTTTTAGCAGAAAGAGGTGGAGGAGGAGGAGGAAGGGAAGGAAGAGAAAAGGAAGAGGTAAAAAGGAGGAAGAAGAGAAAGAGGAAGAAGATGGAAGAGAAGGGGAGGGGAAAGTGGAGAAGGGAAGGAGGAAAAAGACAAGGAGAAAGAACTTTTCTATCAAAGAAGTTCTGTGACCTCTACTTCATTTCTGTGTATCACTGAACCTAATAACAAGAAAGTCCTACTAAATACAACTATCACAGGTATGATAAATACCACTCCTTATGTGGATCACAATGAATTGTTTTAACAGAATTTCTTTCACTACAGGACATGAGTAAATGATTGGTGTGTTTGAGTATACTGTGCTTTTGTTTGCTAAGAGCTTCTGGGAGCAATATGTCAAAAATGGATTGACATTTAGAATGGGAATTTATTAGGTTAAAACTTTAAAGTTCTGGGGCCATGACAGTGTCCAAGTAAAGGCATCATCAGGATATGTCTTCTTCCTGAGCTGCAGCTGTAGGAGATCAGGCATATGGCCACATCTGCTCATTTCTCCTCTCTTCTCTGGGCCCTGTTGCTGTCAGCTTCAGGCTGCTGTCAGTGGCTTTTCTCTCTCCTGGGCTCATTGTTTTCAACTTCTGGAGGATTCTCTCTGTCTCTGTGGTCTTCCTTCTCTGCCTGTGGCTTTGTATTCCTTTGTATATAAAGGACTCCAGAAAGAGGATTAAGACCTACCCTGGGTCATGCAAACTAATTAAAGGTCCTTAACTGAAGTAATTTCATATAAAAGTCCACCTACATATCTTGACACATACAAGAATGGATTAACTTTAAGAAAAGGGGGGTCACATAAGCTTCAAACTATCACATATTATGTCAGAAGATGGACTGATATTTGCAAAATTCCTTATTTGACATGTAAAAATGAGTTACTGTGAAGTTGAATAAAAGTGTCAAGTATGATGACAAAACCAAGATCATTGATAAAATAAGCTGATATGGATTAACTATAGTTACCCATCAAGGAAATTGTCCTGTCCTTCTTCTTTTCCAACCCAATACAATGAGACCCAATGAAGTCATACTTGCTGTTAGATGAAAATATTTTTTCTCCTTCAAGAATAATAGAACAGCATAGCAGCAGAATAGCAAAAAGGAAAATTGTTTAAAAGAAAAAAACAGACTACACCCAGACAAATATCAATATTGATTATGGAAGTTCGGAAATCCACCAATAGGAAACCCAGATGGTAAATGTTTGAAATTAATACTTTAAAACTTGCTTTTCAAAACCCCTTTTTCAGTCCATCTGATGAAACTTAAATTTTATATGAATGCTAGAGAGAACACCAAAAAGAAAAGCTAACACCAAGATAAAAGAAACAGGTATTCGTAAGGGGTTGTGCACCACTCTCACAACAAAACAACTAATAGATCATCACAGTGAAGTTCCTCACATTTTTTCAGGAGAATATTTTACTAAAATAATTTCAGATAGACAAGCAGAAGCTATAGAACTTCAAAGAAACTATGGTATAATTAGTATCCGTGCACAATTAGTTACCTCTTATAATATCAACAGTGTCATTAAAAGGAAATACTTTGAATGTCATTGTTCACTGAACTTTGGAGACATTGTGATCACAAGATTCATGGAAAAAATATACACATAGGAAAGACATAAGCTGTGTTTAATATTTCTTCAAAAACACTCTAAGTTCATTGCTTTTGAGGACTCAATGAAGAAATGAAAACAGACTAGTTCAGCAAACTTTGGCACAAAAGCACTTGGAAAGAAAATATGGTCCAATATTTTTTAACCAAAACAAATATAATGCTCCAAGAACAGACAGATTATTATTAACTACTCTTTCCTGCATGGGCAGCACTTCTTTTCATGTCAGTTCCATCCACTTCTGCTCAGATGGCCAAAATTGGTTTCATTTTCTAAAAACTGAATTTCTATCCTAGTCTATTTATAACATAATTTACAAACAATGCGAATGAGTTATATAGGTATCAGAATGGTATTACAAAAATGTACCATTTATTTGGAGTCTACAATATGATTAGATGGATTATGAATTTCAAAATGATATAATGAGCCTTCTTTAGAGAATCTGTACAAAATTGGAAGCACTACTGCTTTCAAAGAAGGATTAAAATACTGCTACACAAATACAAAGAAGCATAAAGAGGCACTTTTAGGACTCTAGAAACAATGTGCTTCCCCAGTCAGCCCAATATTCTAATACATCTGAAACATCTGTTGAATATCACCAAGGAACAGGCTTTTTTCCTTCACTGCTTCTACTTTATGGTGATTTCCTCAAAGCACACCGCCTAGGAAACAGTTACTTCAAGTAAGAAAACACCTGTTTCATATTTCTGAAAATATTTGTATCTCAAGTTCTTTCCTTCTTATTCTGTCCTGTTAAAAATACAGAGTATATTTTCTATTCTAGATCATATGCAGAGGGATATTGAACAGGTTAATTAATTCATTTTCTAAGTAGTTAATGAGCATGCCTAAAAGATAAAGGAATGGCTCTCTTATGTACTGTCTTTATTTTGTTTGCCATATGCTTGTCTTGTTGCCTATCTTGTCTTTGTGAGTTTATGTCTAGGGCAGTGCTTCTCCTTACCCCTTCTACCTGTCCTAAACATAACCACTGCTGTGGGAACTGGGGTGGGCAATTTATACACAAACCCAGCAGGTCTTCCACAATCTCTGCCTAGAATTTAACCGACAGCATAAAAGAATTCAAGGGAGAATGCTGTTTTCCATCAACTTTGGAAGGAGGGAGTCTCTAATGGCACCTGGCCTTTCTCATTTTCGTGGGCCAGTATGTCATAGCTGGCCCCCTTTTGGGGCTGGCTCACTACCATCCTCTATCATTTTAGTGAGACCATGTGTCTTCAAAATTCTAATTAAGTTCATTTCTTACAGAATTGATGCCTTTTTAGTCATGTGGGAATTTCATCCAGTTCTAACCAGGAACCATCTTCCCTCAAACTCAATAGAATAGCCAGAGAGGTTTACACCCTGTCAGGCAGGGACTACTGCCCTAACCAAAAGGAAGTAACTATAGAAGAATGACCATTGTGCCTCAGCATCCCTTTAAGAATAAGGGCATGAACTCTGTGAGTAGGGAGTTAGGCAGGTTAGTATAGTGAGAGGGGGAAGGCGGCTGGCCCAGCAGACAACATGGCCAACAGACAACATGGATGACAAAAAACATGACCACAGGACCCTGCCAAGACCTTAACTTCAACCTTGAGGTCCCAGTTGGGAGTGGGCCAAGGGGAGGCTCTGGATATTCTAAACCAGCCAGACTAGTCACTGGCCCCCACCATTGATAGGGTGAACAATAACAGCTGGGACCCCTCCTCCCTCAGTTTAGCAAAGGGGAGGAATACCTAATAGTTTAAAAGGTAACCACATAAGCCAAAGCTTGTTCTCTCTGCCTAGAGGAGCCTGCGTTTCCATTCTGCTTGGTGCATATTTCCATCCTTCTCTCTCATTTCTCAGTAAGTTCTGTTCTTTTCCCCCATTTTCCAATAAATTCTTTTTACTGGCCTAAATTAAAACAAAAACAAAAACAAAAAAAAAAACTCAGTAGCAGGACCTGAGTGTTGCAAGGGACTGGTTTTTCCTGATAAAGTATAAGTTGTGTTTAAACCCACCTCATTCCAGCTTTAACATTCCTTATTTCTAAAAACTTGAGTCCTAAAAAGATAGGACTGTATTAAATCTAAAAAGCTGGTATTTCTAAGAGGTCAGACACTTTATTTTGTGATCAAACCCCCAGAAAGAAAACACCAGAATAAGAAAATGTATTCTCTCTACAGGGGAAGGAGGTGATTTTGGGAGATCAACAGGCAAAGGGTATGAAATTCTAGATACATTAAAGCTGTATAAGGAGAGGCAGAGCATTAAATATCACAGGAGAATGGATACATTAATTTTGGGGTAATCAAACAATATAGTTTATATTCAGAAGTGAAAATGAACAAGCGGCAGTTAACCAAAACCATATGGATGTATTGAGCAGAAGTCAAACAAAAAAAAGTGACCGTAAGTATGATTCTGTTTCTCTAAAGAACAAAACCAGACAATATTATTTATATTGACGAGATTGGAACAGTAGATTCTCTTGGGAGAGTGTAAAGACTGGAACAGGGCACATGGAAAGCTTCTAGAAACTTGTTAGATTCTATTTCTTGGTCTGAGTGCTGATTATTCAAGGGGTTCCATTGATGATAATGTATTCCACTGTACACATGATACACAAGTCTTTTATATGTATACTATTTTTCAATGATAAAATTTTATAAGATTTAAAATGCAAGAAGAGGTTCTTAGAGTCTCATAAAGAGAAACAGCAAGGAAGGGCTATTAAAATCTCAGAGAGGTAAGATCCTATTACATGACAGGTAGGGATGCTGAATCTAATCTCCTTAGGTCTTTTTTCCCAAAGCTGGTGGTGTTTCATAGTCATTCAGCTTCATATTTCAGGTACAATTCTTTTTAGAATAAAAAAATCACCATCATTTTATAAGGTTTTTACTTTGTGAAAAAAAACAGGTTAAAGGAAAAAAGCAAACTTGTCAGAAACAATTAGAATATCTCAATTTATGTATAAACTATAGCAAATCTATTATTCCAAAAAAGAAAAAAACTGTCACTCACTATAAAAATACATAAAATTTAAAAATGGCAGTTGTACTTAGTTCTAGAACTAGGAAGAAATACCCTTAGTTTAATAGTTAAGCTATTAATGGTTTTAAGAAGGGCAGAATCATTAAACAGCCAAAAGATAATATAGCAGTTTTCTTTCAAGGGCAAAGTAAGTAGGTAATACAAAATGAACTATAAATCCTCTATTGGATCTTAAATTTTCTTTCTCATTTTAGTTAAAAGCAAACAAGTGTATAACAACAACAGCAAAAATAAGCAAAATCCTGACACCATCAGTCCATAAAATTATCACTGAAATTTTGTCTGTTTCCTCGCTTGGATCATATGGCTATGAACACGCTAAAGAAATATAAGCAATTCATACCAGCAGTATATCACAGAGACTCCTTTATAGAGACACAGGTATTCTATTAAAAGCCTCCACACTCTAATTTCACTTGTGAGTCATGCATTTACCCCTAGGATTTTAAGAAGTTTAGAAGTAATTCATATACAAAGTGTGGGGTTAATGAGTCTAGGCGTTTTGGCAATTTCCAGGCAAATTAGAAAATTAATTCATTGACTATTTTTCAGCAACTATTAAATCGTTAAAATTTCTGAGATTACACAGTTCAGTTTTTCAACAACTCTAAATAAACATGATCACAGACATGAGTTCTTAAAAGGGATTCCTTGGGTCTTTTTGTTACTAAAGGTATAACACATTTACTACCAAGAAACAGATTTATAAGATCAGTCACTTGGACATCTATAAATCACTTTTCACAGATGCCATCCTTATACCTCTGATTTCTGGTTGCAACATGTGTGTTCAAATAATTATTAAAAATTTAATTTCTGCATATAAAAAGTCTATAAATCCTTTGAAGGTATTTATTACATGTTTATAATTTGCATTACAAGCATTTTCAGGGTTATCTGTTATTTCGTTTTGCATGTTTGGTTTTTTCATGCCCTTTCCAAGTAAATATGTTTTTAAAAAATATAGACAAATTAATCAATGTATTTTTTTTATTATTTCTCAATTTTGTATTGTAGAAGTTTGAAATTATTTTATGAATCCCCAAAAAAGTAATATTATGTTTGTAAACTAATCTATTCCTCTGGGTGTAGTACCCTTTGATTGAATTAAATTCAGTTGATGGGCCTTTGATAAGATCCATTTAGGGCTTCAGTGAGGTGTGACACAGGTTGAGTCTCCACCCCTTTTTCTGGGTTTGATATAGATGGAAACACAGAGAGACTGACTGAAACAGACACAGGAAGAGAGAGCTCTGCATTTTTTATCCTGTAATGTGATGGAAAGGAGAGGCTTAAGCAGCTGAGGTCCTGGAAAAAGATGAGCCATTTTCCTGATGGTTTACAGCTGAGCTTGAGAAAGTGCACGGAACAGCCAAGACTGATATAGGAAGCCAGGAAAGAAACAAGCCCTGTGCCAGGAGAAAGGGGGCTACTAAGGATTGCTTAAGACAAAGCCGCAAGAGGCTGGGCCCACCAAGCAGCTCAAGAGGAAAGGGTGAGGCAAGAGGGAAAGGCTGAAACCCAGGCAGAGATCGGCAGCCATCTTGTTTCACTACAGCAACATGCCATGATCAAGAGTAGCTGACTTTGGTGAGAAAGCATCTCTGATGGTGCCTCCGTTTGGACTGTTCATGTTCAAAACAAGTAGATATATCACAGACAGATCAATTATATATATAAAGCTTGGAACTGCAAGTTAAATAAATCCCCTTTATAAATGTCAATAGATTTCTGGTATTTTGCATTAGCAGCCTATTGGCAAACTAAAACATGTGTCATACTTGGAAAAACTTTTCCATCTAAGGTCATTAAATACAAAATAAAATGTCCCATGTGTTCTGGTACCCTTAGAGCTTCTGTTGTTTCATTGCTTATATCATTGATCTATTAGGAGATTATTTTGGTGTAAGAAGTGAGGTAGGTATAAACTTACTTTTTTTCCGGGCAGTTAACCAATTGTCCTAATGACATTTTTTGAATAATCTGTCATCTATCTCTCCAATATTAAATGCCATATGTTTGTCTGGGTGCAGTTATTAGCTCTTAGTCCTATATAATTAATCTATGTGATATAATTACACTGATATATATACTATGACTTTATTATGTTTTATGACTGCTTAGAATTATATTTTAAGTTTTTTTGTGAAATATTCCTGATCATTTCTATTTAAATTTTACTTCTCAAATTTAACATTAATCATAATTAAAAACATCTTTCCACATCAGTAAATATTCATTTAGATAATCAATTGAAGACATAGATTACAAAAAAGCATGTATATTAGGATTCTATATTGCATGAAAAAGTGATAGGTTGAAATTGGACATTAGAAGCATATTCTGCAATAAGATAGACCTGAAACATTAGCAGAGAATATCCCTAGTTTATAGGTTCCACAGAACATCTCTTCACCTACACTGATTTTTTCCCCATGGACCTGAATACCTTGTACTTCCCCTATGCCTCTGAATTCTTTAATGTCTTACCTCTGACATTTCTCTTCTCTTCTCTTCTCTTCTCTCCTGTGAGATTTCCTAGAGTTTTGTAAAGTTATATGCTCCCTTTTAGTGCTCAAAGCATTTTTACATCTTTATTACATCACAGATTATGTTGTATTATATAGTTTTTCCTATGCATGACTGTCTTCTCCAGGAAGCTGAGTTCTTCAAGGCATGACCTGATTTAATTGTCCTTGTATTGCTATCAGCATGCTCAAATGCTAGCAAGTAACCAGCAGTGTTTGTTGAATGAATGAATGAATGAATGAATGTGGTCAGACCACGACACTTGTAATTCTAATGTGAGTTCTGCAGTGTAGGTTGGACTTGGAGTGATGATAAATGGGAGGTTAGTACTTAAGAGGATCATCAAATAATGAACAGAACTTTTAAAATTTTATTTAGCACAATTGGTAAGTTAATTTTATAAATATCACAGCAGGAAGTGGACTTGGCCCAATGGATAGAACATCCATCTACCACATGGGAGTGCCACAGTTCAAACCCCCAGCCTCCTTGACCCGTGTGGAGCTGGCCCATGCGCAGTGTTGATGAATGCAGGAAGTGCTGTGCCATGCAGGGGTGTCCCTGCGTAGGGGAGCCCCACATGTAAGGAGTGCACCCCGTAAGGAGAGCCACCCAGTGCGAAAGAAAATGCAGCCTGCCCAAGAATGGTGCCACACACATGGAGAGCTGACACAACAAGATGACGCAACAACAACAAAAAGAAACACAGATTCCCGGTGCTGCTGATAAGGATAGAAGCGGTCAAGAACACACAGCAAATGGAAACAGAGAGCAGACAACTGGTGTGGGGTGGGGGGAAGGGGAGAGAAATAAATAAAAAATAAATCTTAAATAAATAAATATCACAGCTATTTTTAGCCAAAGGAGTATGCTAAAGCATAAGGGAAAACTGACATCATTCATTCATTTATGTGTACAATACAACAAATATATATTGAACATCTAACAGAGACAAAAAAAGAAGAAAATCTTAAAATGCTTGACCTTGAAGACTCACAATTTTGTAGATGCTCGTAATCATAACCAGCCTATAGAAGAAATTTGAACCAATATGTTATTAAATAATTAGATGACTAAAAGGGTCAAGTGTCAAGACCAGCCTGAGTTACCTCACTTGCTCCTAATTTCGAGCAAATTTGTCTTACATCATAAATTTGTCATTAGACAAGAAAAATCCTTGGAATAGATATCTACTTTCCCTGTACAAATCTAAATTTTACAAGAATATGAACTCTTTTTTCCTTCAGCATTGTATCTCCACACCTATCAGTGTTTCTGGTTCCAAAAGTAGTCAATAAACATTTACTGAGTTAATGAATGAATGAATGAACCAACCATACTCTCATCATCATATATTTGAGATCATAAATGCCAGTTCTTTAGCTTTGTGCTCAAATTAATATTGTCTAATTAATAGTAGTAGGGAAGGAATAGAGGAGTCATAGAAAAATAATGTGTTAGAAAATAAATAGGAATGCACATCACATATAATAAATGGATAGTGCAACTCTGGAAACATTCTTTGCCTGGGCTTAATGATGCTGCTATATAAGTGAGTTTAATTCATGGTGACATTTGCCTTACCTTGAGATAATGTGGTAACCTGATATACTATGATGACAGAATTTAAACAAATCTTTCATATAATGACTTCTGCTGTTTAACAACTTGAAAGAATTTCACAAAAGTTTTGTGACCTTCAACTAGAGTGTGTAGACTGGGGTAGAAGGGTGGTACTTTAACTTAAGGAAATTTAAAAATTATACAGATATAATTGAATTCTCAAGGCCAATATTTTATCTACGTAAAAACAAACTGAGATACACATTTTCAATTTTCTTTTATAAATTTAAAATAAAGTTTAATTTACAAAATTACAAGCTTTTAAGGTGAGTCACCAAAATGTTATTCAAAGGGAAGTGTTAAACTCAGAAGAAATTATAGTTCAGGGAAAATGTTTATTTCCTTTAATGCATTGTCCTAATTGTGCTTTAACTGGTATTTCCATGTATATTATGTTACCAGAGTTAACATCACATATTTTAACTTTAGCTCTTGAAACATAAAAATATTAAAATATTATTTATAAGAAGAGTATTCTATATATCACCTCCAAAAGCCTACTGTTTCCCATTTACTCTTTTATTTGAATGTATTGTGTATATGTTCATATCAATATCCTATTTATTTGGTTAAGCCTAAGAAAACTATAGCCTACTATTCACTACTTCCCTAGAAACGGAAGGTATTTTGGTGACTGCAGACATAAGCACACTTGTACCAGACCTTCAGTTGGTCTGATAAATGGTACAGGGTTTTTTTCAAATCAGCTGGGACAAGTCAGGTGACAAATGATTTCCATTAGCTTCAGCAGAATGGAAACAAAACAGATCAATACAAATGATTTGCAGCAAGTTTAGATCATATATTTCCTTTTGCCCTCGTACATCATTTTAATATAGAAGCTTTTTTTTCTCATAGCAGAGAGAAAAGTCATTAAAGAAGTGAAAATTCTAGTTACAGCAAACTGTCCCTGATTTAAAGTGAGATCATTTTAATGCACTATTAATTTTATCCAATAGTACATAACAATAAAAATGTTAATGAGCCACGTTCCAGGAAATTAGTTCCACCTATAAGTTGCGTAAAAACCATAAACTGCTTAAGTCTACAAAGTGAGCATCATTGTTCCTATGTTAATTTAAGACCTTCATTGGTTAAATTTTTACTTCAGTCCTTTTTCTTAAGCATTCTTACTTAAATTATCTTAGCTCCCATGCTTTATGTTGAGAAGATGTTTTTTATCTTCAGCTTTTACGTTTCAATAGTAGAAAAGGGTGGAAAGGAAGGAAGGGGGTGCTGAGAGAAAGAGGAAAAGAAAAACTGAAAAAAGAAAATTAGGGCTACTTTTCTTTCTAGCCTGAATTATTCCAAAACAAATAGCATCATTTTTCATTATTTTTAAAGAAGGTTTAGATTGCATAAATGATACATCAAAAATATAGGGGAATTCCCATATAACCACCCCGTCTCCCACCTATACTTTTCCCCATTAGCAATGTCTTTCATTAGTGTAGTACCTTTGTTACAAGTGATGAACACATATTGAAGCATTGCTACTATGGTCTATAGTTTACATTATAGTTTACACTTTGTACCACACAATTTTATAGGTTTTGACAAAATATATAATGGCCTGTTTTCTCATTGAAATGTCATTCAGAAGAATTCCAATGTCCCCAAAATACCCCATGTTACCCTATTCTTCTCTATCCCTCCCCTCAGAACCTCTGGTGACTACTGCCTTTATATCAATGTTACAAGTTTTTCCATTGCTAGAGTAATAATAATAATCTACTTTAGTCGATAGTTGCATTACCCCCTTAGGTTTGTTCATTCCTCAAGATATTAGGATGGTGATGCCCTCTCTGTTTCTGATTGAAAGGGAGCTAAGATCCCATGGGGGCTGATGGACAGAACTGCCTTGCTTGCAGTTGTAGATACTTCCTGTTTTTTGGGATGGGCCTTGTCCCTCATTATCTTTTTGTTAGTTATCCTGGGGGAGACCAGTGAACTGGTAAGTAGGCGCTAGCTACAACTCTGCTGAGATTCAGAGCACATGAACAGTTTCTTATGTAACTGTGGGGGGTTTGCAAAGTCCTATAGGACCACACCTAATGATTACTAAGGGAGTTCCAGCTGTTAATAGAATTATTTATTCATATGTCCCCCTGGACCCATAAAGATCTGAGCACAAAGTTGTCAGTCATGCTACATGTATCAAGAGCATCCATTCTGAATCATGTCCTGCATACGCAGCAAAAATGTATGAAGCCATTCACTGCAACCCCCAGACTCCCTTCACTGAGGTTTTATTTACCTCAGCACAGAAGAGGTACTACTCTACTTTGAGACTAGGCATAGCACAGTAGAAGAGGTCCTGTACTATTATTGCTTGAAAGATAGCAAAAGAGATTGACAGATGCATGGGATCAACTCCAGCTATATGGACAAGGGCAAAGGGGGAGTGTCCCTGCCTCCATGTCCCTCTTGACAAGTCACTTAGCCTTTCTCAGGATTGTCAGATATTACTTTATATTTTAAATCACAAGGATACAGGAAGAGGGGAATGGGAATGATAGTAAGTTTTAAATTTCTGGATGGGGAAAATTAAAAGGTAAACCACACATCTGGTTTGAGCAATCTCCTTACTTCTGTGATCCAAATATTTTAAATAGTTCTAGCTTATTTTATGAGGGGGAGGGTTTTTTGGGGTTTCAGAATCAGTATACATCTATGCCTCTAAGAACAGGTATTAGAGAAAAGCTTCAAAATTCCAAGTCATGTAGAATAATTTCCCTAGATTCATAATTGGTTCATAGAAAGAGCACTAGATCTTTTCCGAAAACATGGTTCAATCCTGTCACCATTTTTTATTCTCTCTCTGATCCTCTAAAAATCCTTTGCATTACCTGGTCCTAAAATTCCATTTGTAAAAATGGGCAAAATGCTGTCTATTCTGTCTATATTTTAATGCCTACAAACATTTGGTCTCCAACCAACCCTAATGAATCCATTGTGTACAACAGTATAGTAAAATGCTCAAAACCTGGAGTCTAGAACCAGACTTCTTGGATTCATATCCAGGCTTTGCAATTAACTAGCTTTGTGACACTGGGCTAGTAATCTCTCCGTGACTCAGTTTCCTCAACTGTAAAACAGAGGTAACACTCATACCTACCTAATAGGACTGTGATGAGGATTAAAGGTAAAGTGCTTACAAAAGCACCTGGGTCACATTAAGTCTGATATATGATAGTTGTTTTTGTTATTGTTTTTGATTGTGTGCAAGGATAGCAAAGAAAATTTGAAAATAGAAGTTAAAGGCTTTAAGAGGAAGCAACTGGGTTTAGAATTCAATTTTTTTAAAAAATGCTTTATGCCAAGAGGAATGTGGTACAATTTTCAGACATTCCAGGCACTCACTGACATTTATGAAACTTTGTAGAACCTGGCTGAGGTTTCACCTAATTCATCCAAATCACAAAGGTGTATATCCAATCATTTCATCTTCACCGATTTTCTTTACTGCCCTATTAAATGGATAAGTGTCTCAGTACAATATTTAATGGGAGTGATAGGAGGCATCCTGCTCTTCTTCCCCCTCCAAAGGAGAAATATTTTAAAATTTATATTTATTTCTTGGATGTAGGCTTTTATAATTCATAGATATTGTCAGATTAAACACATTCCCATATAGTCACTGTTTTCTAATATTTGCTTTTGTAAACATTAAAGGATGTTGAAACTCATTCATTGTTTTATTTTTATTCATTGAAATACTATTCTACTCTTTTTTCTTTTAATATGGTAAATTATACGTATTGATCACTTTGTGTTTTTTCTTTGACCCATCTCTTTTCTGTTCAATTTTGTCTCCATTTTTAACCTTCTTTTGGATTAACCATTATATTCATTATCCCCCCCTTTTAACTTTATTAAATTTTAGAGTACATATTTTTGGTATTTTTTGTATTTTCCACAGAGATTACAATATACATCCTTACCTTTTAAGAATTTAATATAAAATATCATCTATACTGCTTCCTTGACAATGTTAGTTCTCTAGAACATTATATTTCTTAAATTCTGTCTTATTGTTGATATGCATTTCCTTTCTATTTATATTTTAAATCTTAAAATATATTATTAGTACTATTATTTGATCAATATTTATTAATATATACCCATATATTTACCCTTTCCACTGTACTTCATTCCTCTTTGAATTTCTGCTTTCACTGCCAGAGATTATATCCCTTTGCCTGAAGGATCTTAATTTCTCTTTATGTGAGTCTAATGGTTATGAATCTATTTTTTTGTTTGTCTGAAAATGTATTTATATAATGTGGACTTTAGAAGGATAGTTTAACTGATTATAGAATTTTAAGGGAGTTGTATATTCAGAATTTTGATATTATTCTACTGTCTTTTTTTCTAGTGATAAGTCAGCTGATAACCTTAATACTGCTCATTTAAAGGAAATCAAGGATATATACCATTTTTCTCTAGATGCTTTCAAGAAAGTCTTTTTTTCCCAGCAGTTCTTTTATAATATGTCTAAGTTTTATTTGTATTTTTCCTGTTTTCAAATCACAGAGATTCTCAAACTGTTTGATGTCTTTCATCAGTTTTAGAAAATATTAAGCCATTATCAATTCATATTTGTTTCTGCCTTATTGCACACATCTCTCATCTCAAAATCTAATCACGTATATGTTACACCTTTCCTTGCAGTCCATGTGATCCTTCTGCTCTTTTCAGTACTTTTTTTGTCTTTCAGTGCTTCAGTCTTAGAATTCTCAATTAACCTATTATAAATTTCAATAAGTCTCTCTTCCCCTGTATCTAATTTGCTGCTAAATCCAACCTATTATGATCATAATTTCAGTTATCAAAAATTCCAATTCTAGCATTTCCATTTGATCTTTTATAAATTTAATTCTCACACATTCTTCATATTTCATAAATTCTTCTGAATATATCATTTATGGTTTTTTAAAAGCCTGTTTCTCATAACTCTGTGTTCTAGATAACATTTTGCTCATTTCTCTTGTACACTTTTTTCTCTTGGATGTTAGTCATTATGGTTTTTCCCCTTGTCATTACTGATAATTTTTAATTGAACTCTGGACATTGTGCATGAAAAATTATAAAGGCTCTAGATAATGTTTTCCTTTAAAAAAGGATCCACCTTATCCTCTGTTAAGCAGATAAAGCAAACGATTGCAGCATAATCATGAGATATATATATGCTTATATAAATATATATTATTTGTGTTGTTGTTTCCAGAAAACACTATCTTTCTTCCACTGTTCCTAGGATGTAGATCTTCGAGAATTCCAAATAAGTTATTGGAATCTTCCTTGTGGTTTCTCTCCTCAACATTGTAAGGTGACTAATATGCCATGCTTTTTGGAGTCTTTCTGCTTATCCTTTTATCCTTCCATCTCACACAAGTTCAGAATTCAGCAGATATCTCAGGGAAAATCAGGTATAGTGTTTGTGGTGGTTTTAAAACATTTCTGCAAATATTTTGCTATGCTTTTCACAGTAAATTATCTGTGAATCTGGTTGGGCTTATGACAACTTCAATCAATAGTGTGTACCATACATGATACCACATGACTTTGAAACAAGGTCACAGAATACCATTCAGCTTTGGTTTGGTTTACCTGAGGAGGATGTCTCAATGTTAGAAGTCTGACTACTCTGAGACTGCCATGCTGTAGAGGATTTGTGTAGGCTTTTGGTTACCAGTCTTAGCTGAGTGTCCATGTGACAGACAGCATAAACTGCTGGCCATGAGAATGATTCATATTAAATGTCTAATTTACTCCAGACAGCAGACCCAGTTACTGTCTGCAACTCCACGAGATAGTCCAATTTGCCAATCTGAACCTTTCTTGAATTCCAAACAGGTAACATCATGTACATGATTGATTGTTTGAAAGTGTTAAGTTTTTAGGTAATGTATTATGCAGTAATAAGAGCCATATGTGATGGTTAGGCTAATGTGTCAACCCACCAGGTAATGGTGCCCAGTTATTTCGTCAAGCAAGCACTGGGCTAGTTGAAATACAGGGCATTTCATGGACTTTAATCATCAGTGAGTTGACTGTGTAGATGACTGATTATATCTACAATCAACTGAGAATGGCATCAGCAATGAGTGATGTCTCAATCAGTTGAAGGCCTTAAAAAAAGTGATTTCAGCATTTAGAGAGAGAATTTCCATCTCTACTTCAGACAGCCACCATTTCCTGGAGAACTCATCGAGGACTTTCATTATGTCCTTGCTTATAGTCTGCCCAATGGAATTTGGACTTGTGCATCTCCATGGTCACATGGGACAATTTTATAAAATCTCATACTATTTACCAATATCTCCTGTCAGTTCTGTTTCCCTAGAGAACCCTACTAATACACCAGAACAGGGTCAACTCTATTCTTTGGTGCTACCTTTTCTCCAAGAACCTGACACTTCAAGTTAACATCTAGCAATTTTTTTGTTTTTCATCCCTTTTCTTTTTCTGCCACCCACCTCCACCAAGATCCTTGATATAAACCATTTGGCTGGAATCTGAATTCTTTCCCTTGTAATGAGAACTGGCAAATAGACTGAGAAAAAAAAAATGTAGTTGATGAACATTGCTTCATCTTTTAAGTGTCCTACTTTGGAATCATGGCCTTTCCAGCTCTGGTCGCCAGGTTAGTTCTCTATTGCCATTAAATAATTTTGCATTTTCTGTTTTGTTTCAAATTTTATCTGACTTCTCTAGTTGTTCTTAATGGGAATATTGATCTGCAGCAAGTACTCTTCCTGAGCCAGAAGCAAAACTACACTTTACCCTAAGAAATGGGGATTGGATTCAAAGTCATTATTGACTCAGTTATTTCAGCAAACACAGGGAAATGGGATTTGGCTCACACTTGAATTCAAGATTTTTTCAACCATAAAGTATTCAGAAGTGCTTTACTCCTTAAATCTTACACTTCCATAACATTACTTTCTGAACACAATCTCATCTCTGTCAAAGTTTCTCACTCTTGAACTGACATCAAACCATTCATCACTATCAAGATCTCCTCTGCATCAGAATGTGCTCATAAGAGTGAGGACACCTGCTTTCCTGTGGTGTCAGTATTCCATTTGTAAACCCTTGCGAGCATCCTTAATTCATCAGCCCTTTGCTGCAAATCCTCAGCCTGGCATCAGTCACGTAGTTCCAATTTTCACTTTCATGTGGAATCTCAAGCGAATTAATGAAATGCCACTGGAAGGAGCTGAGATGAGAGAATTGAGCTGAGCTGCCCTGTGTCAGAGTAGCCAATTAAGGCAAGTCAAAATGAAAGTAACAGTTAAGCGTTTAATCATTTCCTGAGATAAGCAAGAGGCTAACCAAGGAAAAGCACTGGTTGTGCCTCTGGACCATTTTCCCCAAGGAATAGTACCACTGGTGAAGGTTATATGGGGTCATCTCTCTGCTGAGGGAATCCTGAACAAAAGGCTCCTACCAATTTATGGACCTGGGAGGCAGGGAAGGGGAAAAAGGAAGGGCTAGGAATGGAAAGTAGTGAGTACTGAGGCAGAATAGAGAAGGGGGTCTAGAAAGCCTCCCTTCCTACCCCCAATAAGGAGTCTAAGCAGAGGCTCCTGAGGAAGGCTTTGGGTTCAAGTTCCCCATAAAATGGACTCCAAAAGGAGACATCTGGCTAGGAATGCAGCTATGCATAAGAAAATGACCAGTCAAGGAGATCTGAGTCCTTGACATAACTGGATTCAAAGACTTCAGTGCACTGAAAAGTCTGCTATGGGGAATGCAGCTTTACCCCATGAGGTATGCCAGGTAAATCTTTTTTTATTATTTATGATTAGCCTGAAAGACCATACACAGATTTTTGGCCTGAAGCCAGACTCCTCAGCAATGGCATATAAATTGGTGCTAACACAAATTTAAAGTTCTAAGATTTTAATCACAGCTGGGCCTACAGAACTCTACCAGTTTTTTTCTTTTCTTATATTTCATATACAGGAATACCTCAGAGATATTGCAGGTTCAGTTCCAGACCACCTCGATAAAACAAATATCGCAATAAAGCAAGTTATGTTTACACAGAACTGTGGTCTATTAAGTGTGCAATAGCATCATCTCTTCTGGTGAAGGTCTTGCCTCAATTTTGATGTCTGTTGACTGATCAGGGTAGAAGTTACTGAATGCTAAGGTGGCTGTGACAATTTCATAAAATAGGACAATGAAGTTTTCTGCAACGATCAACTCTTCCTTTCATCAATGATTTCTCTGTAGCATGTGATGCTGATTGATAACACTTTGCTCACAGAAGTTCTTTCAAAATTGGACTCAGTCCTCTCAAATCCTGCTGTTTTATCAAATAAGTTTATGTAATATTCCAAATGCTTTATTGTCATTTCAACAATGTTACCAGCACCTGCACAAGGAATAAATTTCATCTCAAGAAACCACTTTCTTTGCTCATCCATAAGAAGCAACTCCTCAACCATTAAGTTTTATCATAAGATGGCAGCAATTCTGTCATATTTTCAGGCATCATTTCTAATTCTAGTTCTCTTGTTGTTTCCAACATCTGCAGTTACTTCCTCAACTGAACTTGTACATCCCCTCAAAGTCCTCCATGAGGGTTGGGATTAACTTCTTCCAAACTCCATGAATGTTAATATTCTGACATCCTCCCATGAATCACAAATGTTCTTAAGGGCATCTAGAATTGTAAATCCTTTCCATAAGGTTTCAATTTATTTGACCAGTTCCATCAGAGGAATCACTATCTACACCAGCTGTAGCCTTATTAAATGTATTTCTTGAATAATAAGAACTGAAAGTCAAAATGACTCCTTCATCCATGGGTACAGAATGGATATTGTGTTAATAGGCATGAAAACAATATTCATCTCATTGTACATCTTCATCAGAGCTCTTAAGAGACCAGGTACATTGCCAATGAACAGTAGTATTTTGAAAGGAATCTTTTTTTTCTGAACAGTAGATTTCAACAGTGGACTTAAAATATTCAATAAACCATATTGTAAACATATATGCTATCATCCAGGCTTTGTGGAGCATAGGCAGAGTTGATTCAGCACAATTTTTAAGGACCCAAGGATTTTCAGAATGGTAAATGAACATTGGCATCAACTTAAAGTCACCAAATGCATTAACCCCTAACAAAAGAGTTAACATGTCCTTTGAAACTTTGAAGCCAAGCATTATCTCCTCCTAGCTATGAAAGTACTATATGGTACATTCTTCCATTTAAAGGCTATATAATCTACACTGAACATCTGTTGTTTAGTGTACTACCTTCATCAATTATCTTAGCTAGATCTTCTGGATAACTTGCTGTGACTTCATCAACACTTGCTGCTTCATCTTGCACTTCTGTTATGAAGACAGTTTCATTCCTTAAACTTCGTGAACCAATCTCTGCTAACTTCAAAATTTTCTTCTTCAGCTTCTTTCCTCTCTCAGCCTTCATAGAATTAAAGAGAGCTAAGACCTTGCTCATTCCTCATGAATTGCTCCCAAAAGAAGATAATATTAAATTGTAGGTGTTTGTGTGAATGTAAAGCCACACAAACTCGTATCATTGCTTTGAGGAATGTAAATTCATACAACCATTTTGGAAAACATTTTGACATTATCTAGTAGGTAAAGGTATACAAAGACCAGCAATTCATATATATATGTGTGTGCGTTATTGAATAATAGGTGAGAAGTAATGCTGGATAGAAAAATGACAGCAACATGCTTTTTACTCACAGTCTAAAACCATAAAACACTTTCCTCCAGTGTCTTTTTCTGGGATCCCTCCAGTAATAAGAGGACAGTCATCCTGCTAGAGCAGCCGAGATTGTGGTTTCAAGGAGTCAGTGAAGACAGTCATTCATCTCTCTACCCCAGACACCTCATCCAAACCTTGTGCTGATCTCCTTACGCCTAGCTCTCTTCCTCCGCCCCTCCTCTCCTGTCCTTGTTTTATTATTTATTCCTTTTTTTTTCTATTAATTTTTCCCTTACATTTTATTTGTGGCAAGTTGGGAAACACCTTTCCAGCCAGAGGGAAATGTTGCTTGACAAGGTATTTAGCAAATCCATTCTTCTGAAATTTTGCCAGTCAGACATGATTTGGGTGAAAAGTTCAAAAATCCAGTGAATTTCTCTTCATTCTCTGTGTCATAATGACCACAGATACTCTTCTCAGGGAAGGAAAATAAAGAGGATATGTCAGTCTCTGTTTAAGTTCATTGCTTTAACACAGAATTGGACAAAATGAGATTTGGCAATCATCTGAATAATTTAGACAAGCGAACTTTTACTAGACAACATAGACACTGATTTTTCCAGCTTTGTACAGTCTGGTGTTCTTTAATAATCACAATTCCCAGATAATCAGCAATTTCTCATTATTTTCTTCTAAGACTGATTAATCTATTAATATGCACACACATATACTGTAAAACTTTATATAATATCAATCTTGTATTTAATTTGAAAAAAAAACATAACACATTAATGTAAATGACAAACAGGCATACTAGAGTTGGCATTCTCTGGACATTTTAAATGAAACCATCCTTGAAGCATCAGTGTAACTTTTGCTTATATATTACTTGCTTTTCTGGCATCTTAGTACTTGATTCAGCAAAACAGGTTTATAGCATGAAATTAATTAGATTGATAAATATATTATTACTGTGTAGAACTTGAAGTAAAAAATATTAACTCCAATGATCATAACTGTCCAAATTAACCAAGGGTTTCCTGCTTATATGTCATATATGGAGGAGGGATATCTCTTCTACTTGGAATATTCCCTAATACTGTAGGCTGAGTTGATTGCCTATACAATGTATACCCTTTCCTGCTAATTACAGTCTGTATTTTATAATTACTAGCAGTTAGTCTTTATTACTAATGTCAATCCTTTTTCATTTCCCCCTTTATACTATCGCTGTCTAACAGAACTTTGTGCAATAATGGAAATAATCTCTATCAACCTACATGTGGCTATGAAGCACTTAAAATATGACTAGTTCAAATTGGGATAGGAATTACATTTCAGGCTTCGAAAAAAAGAATGTAAAATATTGCATTATTTTTTATTTTGAATGAATGTTGAGATGATAATATTTTGGATAGATTGGGTCAAATAAAATACATTAATAAATTAATTTGACTCATTTCATTCAACTTTTTAAAAAGTGGCTGCTGGGAAGAGGCTGTGGCTCAATCAGTTCGGCTTCTGTCTACCATATGTAAGGCCCTGGGTTCACATCCCAGGGCCTCCTTGTGAAAACAGGTTCACCCGCATGCTGCAGAGAGCTGACTCAGCAAGGTGACACAACAAAAAGAGAGACAAGTAAAAACACAGAAGACCACATAGCGAATGGACACAGGGAGTAGACAAGCAAGCCACGGTGGCGGGGGGTGGAGGAGGGTAAATAAATAAATAAATACAGGCACACAGAAGAACACACAGCGAAATGCAGACAGCAAGCAAGCTGCAAGGGGTGGGGGGGTATAAAGAAAAGTGGCTGCTAGGAAATTTAACATCACATATGTGGTTAGAATTTGTTTCTGTATTGTATTTGTATTGGGAAGTGTTGTTTTAAAATACCTGGCTAGAATTTTCTACTTACAGTATTTTGTAAAACCATATTCTTAGATTCACATTTTAACATTTTATATTAAATCGTGATATGTGTCACAATCAATAGCATGTAATAGTTTATTCAGTGACTTTTTTCCATCCTTAGTGATATAGAAAATAATAATGTACATTATAATAGCTCCAATAAACAATATTTTATTAGTAAATTTGTGACATAGAAATGACATTAGAAATCAGTGTCTTTTTAGTATGTGGAGATTCTCCTAGTACCCTTATAGAAAATAACATCTTATTTTGAAAATTCTTGCGTTAGCATGTGCTTGCCAAAAAGGATAATTATTCAAAAGAGAGTAATAGGAAGAACATAAATAAAATGCTACTTTAGGGAGATAATTGAGGTGGATCCTTCCTTTCTTCCCTAGGAAGATTATTATAATCACTTCAATTAAGTCTACAGTATTTACTTTAGTCAGAATAAGAGAATTTGAATGATGTCTCAAAGTTTTGTTGACAGTAACTTTTTGAACTAACCATCATGGCAGAATTGTTTTGCATGTTTATTTTGGTGGGAAGAAAAGAATGGGAAAATCTGAGGAAAGAAAAAAAATAAAATTGTTGAAATACATGTCAATATTAATATTTACTTGTTACTTTAGAAAGTTGTATCAAAGTAATAAATACCGATGGTATCAAGTCAAATATCATGGCCCACCCCGACCCACCTCCTTTTCCATTCTCCAGTGGCAACTCCTTCAAACTCTGTAAATTCAATATTTCTGGTGGTCCCTACATTACACTGCATTTGTTAACATCTCCATTCTTACTTGTTAAATTTTATGGAAAATCTACTGACACCCAACAACTGATGATAGAGATGAACAGAGTCAAATTGTCCATATTATCCCCTGACATTGTCCCATAGTCAGTAGTTTACTGTGTTTAGTATTATTGTAGGTTACCTTTGCACATTGAGAAAGGAAAAAAGAAAAATACATATATATGTATATATAATTGTCCTGCTGATTTATGATAGTATCTCCTAAATCACCACATCCCATAATATTATATTTAAAAATTTTTAAAGGATAATAGTGTATCTATCAATTTTTCTTGCTCCTTATAACTGCCTTCCAACTTATACTTTTGTTAGTCACCCACACTGTCATACTTTATATTACTAAAATATTTCACATTTACTTTCTTTCTTGCAACCATATCCAAGCCTTTCAAGCATTGATTCTTCCATGAGATTCTTAATTTGAAACCTATTAGCAACATTTACACTTTTGTGACTATGTAAATATTATGCAAAGTCAGGGCAAATCAAACTCCAAGGTTGTATACCTTTACCCTCAGTTCAATGTGTTGATCTCAAAAAGAAGAATGTAATTATTTCAATTTTTAAAAATAAAATACAAATACCTTGCAAGCACACATTTATAACACAGTTTGAAATAGTTCATTTTAGCAAAAATTTCCTGAATTTTTGTTAAACAAATAACCAATGTTGAAAAATGCAGTTCCATGTGACTTGAATTACCAAGGTTGGCAATATATAGTCCTGATAGAAAAACAGGAAGCAAAAGAATCTTTCCTAGGTGGAATAGTAATGTTGTTTGATTTATAGATGTTGAATAAACATATTTCCAAGTAAATTCCAATTCCTATATATATATATATATATATATCAACATTTTAAATCCTAGAGTAATATTCAATTGTACTGAATGAAACAGGTGACATTACCTTATTAAAATGTTGTTTATATACTTTTGATGTAAAGAGATTAAGAAAGAACTAACAACTATGGATTTACAGGTCCAGGATGTTAATTACATATTCAAAACCTGAAAAACTTTGTTGGATTAGAGATGTTTATTTATCACAATATAAGAATATTTGACTACAAATTTTCCTATACAATATTGTCTAAAATAAATGAAGATTTCTAGTCACTGAATACATAGGAGAATTAAAGCTAAATTTAAGAGAAAGTTTTGACTCTTTGAAGCAATAGAGAAAAATATGATCTTTCTTTTTCAAACCAGGCATAGTTGAGTTTGGAGTCAGATAGCAGCTACTGGGAAAGAGGGAAAGGTATCTCTATTATTCTCAAAGGTATTTTAAAATTGGGTTTTCACATATTAGTAAAATATCTGATAAAGAACATGTGTTGTAAAACCATAGAAGTTATTATGAAAGAAACAGTCAAGATAATTAGATCATCATTTTTTCTTCCTACCAGAAAAACCTGAATGGGATTGTGGCTAAAAGATAATTATTTCAAGGAAATCCCTACTGACCAGGATTATGGACCCTGGACTAGGAAGCAAACTCTGAGTTCCCATGTGATGTGAGATGAGGCCACCCCACCTGGAGGCATGGATGTATAGAAAGTGATCATGCTTTATCATATTTCTAATTACTAGGAAAATTTACAAGTGCTCATAAAACAAAGGATGACATGATGGGAAAATTATTTTCTACATGACTTGAAATACTTCTATAATCAGTGTTACTTACAATATATTAATATTTTAAATAATCTTAACCATGCTGGTGTCTTCTGGATTGCTTTCATCTTCATGATCACTTCTATGTTAGCCTGTTGTAACTGAATTAACTCATTTAAATGAGACCTAGAAAAATAGACTACATATAGCTATGTTCAGTGTCCCCTCGGGTATTTAGAAGTGAAAGTGGCAAATCTAGGAGGAAAAGATGGAACATGAAACATATGGAGCGATTAAGAGAGAAATGTCAAATTACCATGGGAAACAACCGTGCTCTAACACCTTTATCATCAAATTGTGTGACAAGTGTTCTCGTTCGCTGAACCCAGTGTGACGCTCCAAGCATTGCAGGCACTCAGTAAATGTAGTTGACAGACTGGAAGCAAATATTGAAATTTTGGAATCCATTTAGGATGTCATATTGAGAATTTATCTCTCAATTCTACTTTTGTTTCTAGTTAGAATTTAATGTTATTCAACTCTTCAAAAAAATCACAGTTGCAAAAATTCCCCAAGAAAATATTTATTTACACCAGCGAGTTTGTACTCTGCCTTATTTTATTTTATTGTGTTAGGAAACTATAGACTATAGTTCTTCTGTAGATGACTACTTTACGTAGTTGTGAATGCCAAAGAGATATTTCTATAAATGAAGGTATTTTAATTACAAAGAATTAAAATGGCCTCTAAATTTTTAGCTCATTATGATAAATAAATGGCAAAGAAATCTACGGGAAAAATGGATATAGCTTAGATCAAACATGTATCATTGTATTCTGAGATGCAAAACATACATAAATATTCAATAGCAAATCCAAATTTCAGATTCATTACATACTGTAATGGTTCCCTAATTTATCACAATCACAGAAACACCTGTACAGAATCACCTGATGCTGATATTCTATAGAGTGCACACTCATCCTTTTTCCACTTTTTTTTTTGTCATCTAAGATATTGCTTTACTAGAGGCAACAGAATCTGTGAGAACACAAGCAATACATGTCTCCCACAAAGTGCCTCAGTGCTGGCAATGCTTCTGGAAGTTTTTTCAAGAATTTCTCTAAAAGCAGGACAATAAAAAATAAAAAGAGGCTGAAATCCAGCACCATTAGCCAGTATTCAATAATAAATAATATCAGCTGGTAATCGTAACACTCCACTATAGTGCT
Organism: Dasypus novemcinctus; assembly: GCF_030445035.2. NCBI lineage: Eukaryota > Metazoa > Chordata > Mammalia > Cingulata > Dasypodidae > Dasypus > Dasypus novemcinctus. Next base: position 73,552,766 of record NC_080678.1, on the reverse strand, counting down.
GTGGAAACAAACATCTTAACGATGGGTGTTACTGTATAACAAACCATCCCAAAACTTAATGGCTGAAAAAAAGAATCCTGTATTATTGGTTGGTGCAAAAGTAATTGCAGTTCTGGACTATGAATTTTAAATCATTATAACTAAGCTCAAACACATCTTTATTAATCAAAATAGGAACCATTACAATCAACACATTTTGCCAATGAGAAATAAGTTTGTTTATTCCTGTAGTGTAAAAATCCATGCTTCAGGATTCAACAAACTCTTGGAAAGCATTTTCTGCATCCTGCCGGTTGTGGAAGTAATTTCCCTGCAAAAAAATTGTCAAGATGCTTGAAGAAGTGGTAGTCAGTTAGCAATAGGTCAGGTGAATATGGCAGATGAGGCAAAACTTCATTGCCCAATTTGTTCAACTTTTGTAGCATTGGTTGTGTGGCATGGGGTTGAGCATTGTCATGGAGAAGAGTGGGGCCCTTTCTGTTGACAAATGCTGGCTGCAGGTGTTGCAGTTTTTAGTGCATCTCATTGATTTGCTGAGCATACTTCTCAGATGTAATGGTTTTGCTGGGATTCAGAAAGCTGCAGTGGATGAGACTGGCAGCAGACCACCAAACAGTGACCATGAACTTTTTGGTGCAAGTTTCGCTTTGGAAAGTGCTTTGGAACTTCTTCTCAGTCCAACCACTGAGCTGGTCATCACTGGTTGTCATATAAAATCCACTTTTCATCACAGATCACAATTTAATTGAGATATGGTTCGTTGTTTTTGCATAGAGTAAAAGAAGTTGACAATTCAAAATGACAATATTTTTTATTTTCAGTCAGCTCATGAGGCACCCACTTATGGAGTTTTTCATGCTTCCAATTTGCTTCAAATGCCAAAAACTGTAGAATGGTCAATGTTGAGTTCTTTGACAACTTCTCACATAGTTTAAGAGGATCAGTTCTGTGATTGCTCTCAACTAGCGTTGCCAACTTCCAAAGGCCTGCCACTACGCTTCTCATCTTCAAGGCTCTCATCTCCTTTGCAAAACTTCTTGAACCACCACTGCACTGTACTTTCATTATCAGTTCTTGGGCCAAATACATTGATGCTGCTAGTTGTCTCCTCTGCTTTACCACCCATTTTGAACTCAAATAAGAAAATCGCTTGAATTGTATTCTGTCTACCATCATTTCCATAGTCTAAAATAAATATAAAATGAACAGCAATAAGTCATTAGCAAAAAAATATAAAGTAAGAAATGCACATTAAAATGATGGATAACATAACCACATTTCTTTAAGAATGTATATCAAACAGCAAATTTCAGCAGTGCAAAACCACAATTACATTTGCACCAATCTAAATAGTTCACAATTTTAGAGGCTGTCAGTATGGGTTTGAATTCATTGGGTGGTTTTTCTACTAGTGTGGTTTGGGCTTATACATTCCCCATGAATCTGATGGTGGTCCAGCTAGGTGCTAGTTTGACTAGAATGACCTTACAACTCCGGTGGTTGGTGCTGGTTATCATGTTAGTTATTACCAGCAGGCATTCTTGGCCTATTCACATGGTAGTGGCCACAAGATTTTAGAAGCAAAAAAATAATGCACGAAAGCATGAGCATTTTTCAGGATCTTTCTTGTATCGCAAATACTCTTATCCTATTTTTCAAAGCAACTCACATGGCCAAGCAAAGAGTAAATGGGCTTTAGTCTTTTCAAGAGCATAGAGACAGACAGCCATGAATAAACTGCAACAATATACAAAACTGGAGTAATGGTTTGCTAATAAAATACAGTCATTAATTCATGCGTTTTTCTTTGTCTATTCATTCATGAATACACTCAAATATCTGTTTTTCCAAGAAATGGCAAAGAATTGAATTGAAGCATATGACTTAAGTCCAAAGAGAGGCCATCTATTTATTTAAATATTTGGAACAGAGTGCTTAGGTATGCAGTAGAAAGAGAAAAACATGGTTGGTCCTTAAGAAACACCCTGAATATACATGCACTCTCAGCTATATAAAATGGGAAAGGAAAGGGTCATGAAAACACACAGGTAGAAGAATTATGAGAGGCAGAACAGAACATGGCATCTTAACTTTAATATACAATAACTTTATATGTTCTTAGCAGTGCCCCTGTCCAATTAGAAACTACTTTTCACAAGATAAGGAGAACAGAAGAGATTGGGTATAAGTGGGATGAGGTTTGGGAGCATAACTGAAAATTCCACTTGAAAAGTAATTTCATGCTTAATATCCATTATAAATGATAAGCCCAACACTGTATATACATTCTGTTTAGGTGACATTGTAAAATGGTACAATGCATAACTATACAATGGAATGACAATGCATAGAAAACATAGGTAAAAATATCACTACCTACCAATAATTCCATAATTAATAAATTAACCTAAGGAAGTAATACAACAGAAATCATTCAACAGATGTTCTCTGTTAATAATAAATTGAGACTGAAAACAATTACAGAGAAATAATTTGATAAATTATAATTTAACATCAATATAGATTAGTCACTGTAATAGTAATCATGAGGACTTGTTCAAACAGAAAATAGTTGAGATGAAAATGCATTAGACGAAAATGCTAGTTAATATTATTGTCACTATGGTTTAATATGCCTACAAATTCATACGTATACATTGAAAAACTCTGAATAAGAGTGGTTGATTTCAGCTAATTTAAAGTAGAAAGTATTTCTATTTCTATTTATTAAATTTGACATAGAATCACTCATAGCCCGATTTGGCAAAATACCCCCCCTCCCCACACACACACACCCTCCAACACTGGCTGGTGCCGGCAGGTCTCCTCTGTTCCCCGAACAGATGGTCCCTAAACTCCACCCTGTCCCTGTCCCTGATCCAACAGGATGTACAAATCTCAACACCAACCATGAGAATAGCACAAGATTATCAAACGTCCTGTTTGACATTCCAACACATCCATCTCCCCCTCCCCAAGACCTCCTCCCCAAAGGGCCAAAATCAGTAATCTTCCACTCTATCTCCACAGGCCACATCTACGAACCCCTTTTCTAAACCTGTCCTGTTAAAAAGCAGCAATCCCAAACCTGGGTGGGTGGGCTGAAGTCTCACTCCAGGTCCCCACCATGCCAGTGATCTAATAAACTTCTCTGTTTGAATTTTGGTCTGTCTCCAAGTCTCATTGGACCGGGACTAACAATCATTCTCTTTAAAATAACTATATCCTGAATTCTTTTAACAAATCTGTAAAGATGCTCTAAAATAAAAGAAAAATAAATTAAACCATTTTTAAATCTTAGCTACCTATTATTTCAATTCAATGCCATTGACTTTAGCCAGTGTATTAATAGGTTTATGGGTTTTTTTGTTGTTGTTTTTTTGTTGGTCGGTGGTGGTTTTTTTTTTTTTTTGTAAAATGTAGCTCAAAAAAATGAAGTAGGGAAAAGGGAATTACCATTATACTCAAAACTAAAAAGTGTTTTAATGAACCAAATTAAGTAAAAATGCTTGTTTAATTACCAAGATAATTGGCTTAATATCTTATTTTTCTATGTATGTATAGTTTGAGAAGGAAAGATATTTAGTGCTTATCTTACGCACCATAATATTTATGTCCCACCTGTTTCTAGGCATAATGTGTTGCTCAAATATCATTAACTAAATTTCAACTTGACTTTCAACCCAGATTATTGGTATTTCTAGAATATCCATATCCTTTGCCATGCTATAGAATTACTCAAAATGCAGCTCTAAGTACTAAGCTTGGGAAATTGAAATGGAAATTTGGATATGGGCTGTTTTCAGCTCAGTTAGGATAGTAATGCAATTGCAATTGAATGCTCAGCAGCAAACACTGCTTGAGCCTGAAGGCCTTTCAAATTTTTGTTAAGCAACCCACATAAATGATTAAAGCATGCAGCAAGGCTGTCTTTTCTTTCCTCTATAAATAAATGTTAGTAGTATTTAACTTTGACCAGGAAACATTATGCTAGTCTCATGGCAAAATGTTAGTCCCATTTATGAAATTTAACGTATTTTGTCAGACATGCATTTTACTTTTTTTTTTTAATTATTTATTTTTTTAAATTACATTATGAAAAATATGAGGTCCCATTCAACCCCACCGCCCCGCCCCCCACTCCCCCCACAGCAACACTCTCTCCCATCATCATGACACATCCATTGCACCTGGTAAGTTCATCTCTGAGCATCATTGCACCCCATAGTCAATGGTCCACATCATAGCCCAGACTCTCTCACGTTCCATCCAGTGGGCCCTGGGGGGATCTATAATGTCCCGTAATTGTCCGTGAAGCACTATCCAGGACAACTCCACATCCCGAAAACGCCTCCACATCTCATCTCTTCCTCCCGTTCCCCACACCCAGCAGCCCCCATGGCTACCGTTCCCACACCCATTCCACATTTTCTCTGTGGACATTGGATTGGTTGTGTCCATTGCACATCTATGTCAAGTGAGGGCTTAGATTCCATATGGGTACTGGATGCACTCCTCCCGCTTCCAGTTGTAGACACTCTAGGCTCCATGTTGTGGTGGTTGACCTTCTTCAACTCCATGTTAGCTGAGTGGAGTAAGTCCAATAAATCAAAGTGTAGGAGCTGAAGTCTGTTGAGGCTCTGGGCCTGGGTGTCATATTATCAGTCCAGAGATTCAAATCCCCTACATATATCTTAAACCCAGCACCGACTACAATTCCAATAAAGTAGCATGCAAGTCTTGTGAAAAGAGATCCCCTCTGAGTCCAATTCCATCACACAGAAACACCAGCTCCAAAGAAGGGCTATCTGTCATGGCAGTGAACCCCTTCTGCCATGACCATAGAACCCGTGGGTCTCTTTATCCCTCAAAAGAACCAATACCTGGGGTTGTATCTACCTTATCTGTCTCTTAGACTCTGTTCAGTTGTACATAGGGGTATTCCTTCTGACAACCTCCAGACTCTTTTTTAGAGACTCACAGCCTTATAATCTCATTTCTCCTTTCCATTTCCCCCTTACATTAGGTCAAACAGCTTCCCGAAGTCATGTCATTATATGTAGACAGGTATATTCTGCTGTTCCGCATTGAATCTTTAATTCAAGGTCATTTTCTAGTTGCTTCTTCAGCTGGTATGTGGTAGTGATCCCTCGGTGCCAGGGAGGCTCATCCCCGGGTGTCATGTCCCACGCTGGGGGGAATGCATCGCATCTACACGCTGAGTTTGGCTGTGAGAGTGGCCACATTTGAGTAACATGCAGGCTGTCAGGAGGAAACCCCCAGGCACAATGCTACTCTAGGCCTTGTTCTTATTGCAGGTGTATAGGCTCAAAAGTGTAACCATTAGTATCATGAGCCCACTGTTGGGCCCTCCTTCCTTCCTGGTTCTTGCCGTTGCACCTGGAGGATTGCCGCTGCTCTCCCAGGGCCCACAACAGTGACCCCCCGGCCAGGAGCCCAGTACCCCCCCAGCTGTTGTTTTTGTTTCCACTATGAGTATATATAGACATTACCATATACCCTGGGCATATGCCCTGTATAACTCCCTGTCAACCATATATATCCTGTCAATAACATCCCATATCAGTATTCCTCCGCTGCCATTGTTGAACCACTCTGTGATCCAAAACTTCCCGTAAAGTGAATCCCAACATAATGTCAGCTTCAGAAGAGTCTTAGATCACCGAAATTCATATATACAATATACAGTATTTCCCCAGATCCACCATAAAACCTTTTCCCTTCCACAGCAATAATCTTTTAACTTATTCATATCATATTTCCTGAAACTGATGTACAGATTCCAACACTATAGTTTTCAAACAAGGTGACATTTGTGCTTACTATGTGGTCCATATTTTAGGCTGTACAGTTTTCTAAATTTTTTAGTTATCCTACGTTTTGTCTTATGGTTTTCATTATTAGTCTGTCGTCCCCTATATGTTTTTGGTGTAATATTAGCTGTTTTATATTCATCCTCGTGTACTCTCACATAACTCCTCTTTTGCCCCCTTATTTACCTTTGTTCCATCCATTCCACATCCATTTTCCCCTCCCCTTAGGGCCCACAACGCCTGCCAATCTAATACCCTGGGAGCCGTCCTTTCTCACGAGAGATACAGTTCTCTCTATTCAACGGCATTAGTCTTCCCCAGGATATGGGTCCACCCCACCCAATGGTAGAACCCACCTTGGCAAAATGAGCCCACTTTTTTCTTAATTGAAAGGAAACACTGAGCAAAATATCATGATGTAAACAGATATTGGAGTGTTCAGAAAAAGTTAAGGTAATTTGGTATTTGATTTTAAAAATCTATAGACTTTATTTAGCATAATGTATATTTATGTCTTGAAAGGAGTGATGCAATTGAAAATGAACAAAATGGGTAAGAAGTTACTAAGCTGTAGTACAAGTTTTAGAAGGAAATTCCTTATCTTTCATTTTGGCTGTGATAACATATTCAGACTCCTCAAAATTAGACTGGTAATACAATTTCCAGAAATTTGATGTTTCAAGATTCCTGATATTAATGTTTCAAGATTCCTGATATTGTACTAACTTCTAAGAAATTTCAAATAATTCATGAAATTTTACTGGATATAAACAAAAAATGATATTAATATCAGTGTATAATATGGATCACTAATTGATTAAGAAGGAGGAGGGAGGGAAGTAAAACAATGGAATGGTAAACATTTCATGTTTCTTGCCTACCCTGAATCTGAAATCTACGCCATGCTTGCAAAATCTTACATTATTTGGATTCTAAGCATGATTTTGTTTGTGGTTCTGATATCCTAGCATTACCAGATTTTGTCAAGGTTCTTGACTATGCTGCAGAAATGAATTTCAAGAGCATATCAGGTGAGTCAGGCCAGTGATGTATTCAGGCAGGGAGGAATGAGAAATGGAAGAAAATAACAGACCATACATCCCAGGTGAAGAGGAAGGGGCTGAAAAGTGATAAAGCAGGCTGATTTACAGACTACAATTCCCATTATAGGTTATAAATACCCAGGTTTACTTGCCTAGTGATCCAAGCCAATGGAGAAGGTGCCCAGAATCAGGGTCCAAAGGCAAGAGAGAGAATTCAGGCCTTGTGCTTGCTTTTTGAATCATTATTTTGCCCCTTTGCTAATGGAAGAGGAGGAATTCCAGCTGTTTGCTGTTTTGATTGATTACCCACCCCTATCAATTCCCCTGTGAAGGCCCAATGATTCCTCAGGGAATAACTGGGGCTTCTCCTGGCTTCTGGAAGAAGTCTTGTTCTAAATGGCAGAATTTTGGGGAGGGTCTTCTAGCAGCCATCTTGGGGGTATAGACATCCACATGGCCTTCTTGCCAGGTTCCAGATCCATCTATTGATTCTCTATCTTACTAGCCTGCTTCACTAGTCTCTATTGTCTCTTGCTTTTTCTTCATGAATCCTGCTCTAAAATCCCCATAAATTATTTGAGCAATCTCGATTTTTAAAATACATTCCTTTTCTGTTTAAATTTATCAGAGTTTATATTTCATGTTTGCCTCAAAAAGCATGAATTTGAATAGATCATGCCAGAGAGTGGGTTGTAGTTAATAGTGCCTCAGAACTTCAAATCTAATATTGGTTACTGGCCTAGAGGAGAATGAAAAGTGATATCTAATTAGAAAACTGGATGTGACAGATCATGCATTACAAGGTGAAATAATTAGCAATCACATTCAACATTGAGATGAAGCACTTTTTGATAGTCAGGTTTTGAAGATGAATGAGAGGGCCTTGCCACAACTAAAAGAGAATATGCTGGACAAGAAATACGAAAAGCCTATGGAGTGATGGGGGCTGAAACTAATAGCTCTAGACAGCTTAGAAGAAAAAAATGACAAGTTCAAATTGCTAAATGTTAGAATCAAGGGATGATCTGATTTCCCGAAATTTCCTACAGTTGTCTAAAAGAATGACTTACCTCTAATGACTGAGAATATATAATGTCCCAGCACTATTCTAGCATGGCAAGAAGAGCAAGGAACCAAAATAATATGACAAGTCCCTAACACTATAAAGCTGGTATTTTAGTGGGAAAAGGCAAATAAAATATCATGATGAAATGATCAATTGATAGATGTATATAGAAAAAGGAAGAGAGAGAGAAAATCAGAAGGGTATGTGTGTGTGCCTCCCATAGTTACCAGGGATACGAATCTTCTTTTTTCTTTTCCTGGTTAGGAAAAGTATCACTGGTAATTTGACATTTAAGAAAAACGAAAGGAAGTGTTGAAGTGAACCAGGTGGATATCTGGGGAAAGAGTGGTCGAGGCAAATGGAGTAGCAAGCACAAAAGTCTTTAGGTGGACTGGTGTTTTAAAGGAAAAGTTTAGAAGGTTGTGTGGATGAAACAGAGTTAGTGATTTGGAGAGCTGTAGAAGACAGACTTAGTGTAGACTATGCAGAGTGCTTTGGCTGTTACTTAGATTCCATGTGAAAAGGAAAGTTTAGAGGGTTTAGAGTAGAGGACTGATATAATCTGTATTAGTCAGTCAAAGGGGGTGTAGCAGTTTGATATTATTGATGAATTCCCAAAAGAAATATAGGATTGTGTTTGTAAATTGATCTTTCCCTCTGGGCATATTAGATTACATTGGAGTCAGAAGTTTACTTGATTAAGTAATTATATAAACCTCTTGTGCCAGTAGGGTATTTGGGTGGGTGGGGACTCACAGATAAAAGGCATGGCAAAGGACAGAGCTGAGGGTTCTTAATGTTGGAGTTTTGATGTTGGAGTTTGATGCTGAAGCTGGAGCCCTGGGAAGTGAGGAACCTTGAATCCAGAGAGAAGCAAGACCCAGGAAGGGAGGAATCCAGGAAGTCTGAACCCTCACAGCCATCAGCAGTGATCTTGCTCCAATATGTGAAAATAGGCTTTGGTGAGGGAAGTAACTTCTGCTTTATGGCCTGGTATATGTAAGCTCCAGCCCCAAATAAATACCCTTTATAAAGACCAACCAATTTCTGATATTTTGCATCAGCAACCCTTTGGTGACTGATTCAGATAGTATTGATGGTAACATAACATTGTGAATATAATTAACACCACTAAACTATATGTTTGTCTATTGTTAAAAGGGGAAATTTTAGGTTGTATATGTTACTAGAATAAAAATTTAAAAATCAAAATGCAGGTTTGTACAACAGTGAACCCTAACATTACTAACATTAAGTATGGATTACAGTTAATATAATATTATTTCATCAAAGTAACAAAGTTCACATTAACGCAAAGCGTTAAAATAGGGAAAAATGGAGGGGCTGTAGTATTTTCTGCATGATCTTTCTGTAAACTTAAAACATCTCTAATTTTTTAAAATGGGCATTTTCCCTTTTCTTTATAGGTTGAGACTTTTGACTTGTATCCTGACTATTGTAAAAGTTATCTAAGGCTCCCAGTCCTGATATCCTCCTCTAGAGAATATCAATGTTTTTGCTTTTGCAGGCAATCATCTGGTTGTGTTAAGGCTATATGCTCCTCTCTTTCTAGTGGCAGAAGTTCAAAACTCACATCTGCTTTCTAGGTCTTTGCTATTCTTTTTAGTGTGTGTTTCAGGCATACATAGTACTGAAATTAATCTGAGACTCGTGCATTTTCCAAACATCAATTCTCTTCCCTAAGCCTTTGCTATGCTGCTCTGGGTCTGGCCGCTCATGTGTAGGTCATGGGTTAGACTCAGGTTTGCTCATGTTCAAAAGTAATAGAAATTGGATTCTCCCCTCTCTCGAATTCTTCCATGTTCTCCAGCACACAGGAGTTCTGCTGACTCCTTTGGCCAGGAATATGGCACTTTCTAGGAGTTTTTGTGGCATGTGCCACTGCACCACCTAGAAGAAAGCTCATCCCTGAGCAAGTCACTTCTCCAAGTTTAAATTCTGGTCGAAAATACCTTTTTTGGTTTATTTTCAGCATTTTTAGAGGGTTTGTTTGTTTTTTTGCTTGCTTGTTTTCTACAGAGTTTTTGTCTGTGAGCACTAGCAGGGATGAATGGCAGAACTTGAAATTTATGCCATCATAATGGAACTAGAACCGTGTAGATTTTATTTCTTGATTTCATATGTTTGTATTGTCAAAAATCTGCTATAACTTTATACAACTTGTACAATGAAAATAATTACTCATATTATTTCTGAGAGATGTTGTAAGTTTACAGACTGATCATATATAATATACAGGATTTCCATACACTGTCCCATCACCAACACCTTGCGTTGGAGTGGAACATTTATTACAATTATTGACAGCACATTTTTATAATTGTACTATTTTTAACAATAGTTGTCTTTGTTACAATTAATGAAAGATTATTACTAAAATAATTCTAGCTATTACCCATTATTTATATTAGGTGTGTTTTTCCCCATATACCATCCCATTATTAATGCCTTGTATTAATATCATATAATTCGTTATAATTCATGAAAGGACATTCTTATACTTGTAATATGAACCATGGTCTCTCATCCACAATGGAGTTCACTGTGTTGTACAGTCCTATATTTTATTTTTCAATTTTTATTCTGGAAAGAAATACACCCTAAAGTTTCCTCCTTCTAACCATATTCATCTATATAGCTCAGTGTGGCTGATTACTTTCACAATAATGTGCTACCATCACTACTCATATAATTTTAATCAGTAATGTAATTTGCAGTACTTCACCCTAGTGTAATTAATAGACATGGCTAGGTATCAAGATTTACTTCCAAAATGTTTAAAAGAGAAAAAACCATGAAAGAAAAAGAAACCAACCTTGTAGGAAATGATCTAAATAAGTAATAGGAGGTACATAAAGCAGTATTATTTAACAGTTAACATTTTTGTTGAAAATATGAATCACTTAAAAATATCTTCATTTAGTTTTAGGTAAAACACGTATGTTAATATTTATATACGAAAACAAGTGTCTCTGTTCATACATACACACACACTGTGACAATGCTGTCATTTAGCTACTCCAAAGTCATTACCGAAACACTTTTTTGTTCTCTGACTTCCTTACCAATAGAGACTGAACCTGTTAGACATTTACTTTCCCTCCTTTCCTGTTAAACAGTGTGTCCATGTGACATAGCTCTGGCGTGTGGTCTTGAGATGTATAAATGGGCCCTTGAGAAGCACTTTTACTGCATCCTAAGAACAAAGAAGGAAGTTACTCATGGTATTTGCCACCTGCTGACTTCCCACCTTTAATTGCAGCCCAAAGGATGTGACTCTTGAAATTGAATCAAATAGCCTGAAAGCATAAGTAGTTCAGGGAAACAGACACAAAAATCTGCTCAACTCAAACTGAACTATCTACAGACTATTAGTTAAGTAAACAATGCTTATTTATGTCTTAGCACTGTTGGATTTTTCTCTTATTGTAAGCCAAGTCATCCCTGACTCCACCAAATTGCAAACAACTTAGTTATGTAGATATGCGATTGATTTGCAAAACTCTGTACCAGCATATAAAATGTGTTTATATCCAAGATGAGATCGCTAGTAAATCACATTTTCTTCTTTTAGCATGTTTTCTAAATTTTCTAAAAAGAGTTATGTTATAAAATTCCAGAAAATGCTTGATTCTGTTTCTGAACTCTTTCTATTTTGAATATTTTTAAAAGGCTTTGCTATTTAACACTCTATATCAACTTATATTATTCCAGTAACCAATATAGCTCAACATTTCCCACAAATTAAACTAGGCATATTTGCTCTTTTGTGAATTCTGGATTTATATCCTTTAGTCATGTTAATGAATATATCAAAATCCAAGTTATGTGTAGACTGAGAAACTGTCAGAAATAAAATAAGTTTATTCAAGATAATTTTTAAATTTTTACACAGGTTGACTGCAAACTAAACTGCTATTCCAACTACTGAAAATTATGCCCTGGGTTTTATAGTTAGGGTAAGACAGTGAATTAATTTTGAAGGAAAAAGACTTTTATAACCAGACTCCTACATTTTCCATGCTCTATGGCATCACATTATTATCTAAACATATTTCATGGGTCTTAAAAAAGATTTACAATTTTTAACTTTTATTTGTGATGAAAACAGAAAATCTGGAGGTTATGATAGAACAATCATAAACCCTTTATAATTTAATGATTGTTTTCTCTTTAAAGCAAAAAGATATAAATGCACACGTCTCATTTACACATGAATATATGCATTATTTTTTTTATTGATTTTGTAAAAATATTACATTAAAAAAATATGAGGTCCCATTCAACCCCACCACCCCCACCACACCCCTCCCCCCCCAGTAACACTCACACCCATCATCATTACACATCCATTGCATTTGGTAAGTACATCTCTGGGCATCTCTGCACCTCATGGTCATTGGTCCACATCATGGCCCACACTCTCCCCCATTCCATCCAGTGGGCCCTGGGAGGATGTACAATGTCCGGTGATTGCCCCTGAAGCACCATCCAGGGCAACTCCAAGTCCCAAAGGCGCCTCCACTTCTCATCTCTTCCTGCCATTCCCCATACCCATCAGCCACCATGTCCACTTTTCCCACTCCAATGCCACCTTTTCTCTGTGGACCTTGGATTGGTTGTGTCCGTTGCACCTCTATGTCAAGAGGAGGCTCAGATTCCACATGGTTACTGGATGCAATCCTCCTGCTTTCAGTTGTAGGCACTCTAGGCTCCATGGTGTGGTGGTGGTCCTTCTTCAGCTCCATCTCAGCTGAGTGAGGTGAGTCCAATAAATCAGATTGTAGGAGCTGGAGTCTGTTGAGGCTCAAGGCCTGGCTATCATATTGTCAGTAAAAAGATTCAATCCCCTAAATATATCTTAAACCCCAATACCAACTACAATTCCAGTATATGCATTATTTTTAAAAATTTAAAGCTCAGCACTCACATATTAAAATATTTAGGTCTGCTTTTATTTTAGGGCTTGTTTATACTGATTAGTTAAAAAAGCATATTCTTTGTTTAATGTCCTGTACTCTGCTTGACCTTGGATTTCCTCAGTAGCAAAGAGAAACTGTTTTACAATGAAGTGAATGAACAAGCAAGATATTTGATTTATACTTCTCTTTAATCTGATTCCTCTTTTTAAGAAGAGAATCAAATTTGTGATTATGTTCAATTTTTCTGTCTTAAAGAGAGGGCATATTATACTTTTCATATCCATTTAAATATCTGAGACTTAATGCTTTTCTTACAGACAAAATTCATACACAGTAAGTATAAATATATGCTACAAAATGATGTTAACTTAGTCATACCTGGTAGTTTTATCTTTCGGTATCATCTCTTCTGAATTTAGAAAGATGTTCTCCATTCAAGTTTTCACAAATATTTAATTTCATATCATTTTTCAATAATTTTGTGTACACGCACACACACATTAACCACTTAAAATGTAAAATATATTTTCTTTCTAAATATATTTTACATTTATTTGTACTGTCCAAAATTAAAGAATAAGTCTGTCTTTCTTCCCTGTGGCCTCCATTTGCATACAACAAATCCTTCCACACAACATACCTATTTGTAGACTACTTTATTCCACTGAAAGTAGTTATTTTCTGATATTACCACAGTGTTCATCACACTATACCATAACTAATCTCTGAACCACACTAATAGCACTCCTCCTAATAGAACTCCAGGATTATTGAACTCTTTGGGACAGCTCTAGTTCAATGGAGGTCAGTCAAATCCACTTAGGAACAAGCTGGTATATTCCAAGGAATTTTAACTGTCCATGGACCTGGCTGGATATGGGTGAAAGCAATTCACAAAGGCATCATGCCTTCTCTAACTGTATCAAAAAGCCCCATATGAATAAAAATGATTTGGGATATGTATCCAAATTTTGCAGTGAATCCAAGCAAATTTAACAGCTTTTGTTAAGCATGTCATCTGCCATAACAACTCCCACAATTGTAACACACAAACTGCAGACAAAACTACTTTCATGCTCTAATGTGTATGTTTATGCCTCAGGATCTGCTCACACTTCTCAAGTAGAAAACATTTGCTGTTGAAACAAATAGTTCCTTCATAAATCTCCAACTGGGCTGTGAAGACACTGACAATTCTGTTGATTTTAGGAGTGATCATTCATGTCTAATCCAAGATAAAAATTATTTTTCCATGGAGAGTGTTTAATTGAAGAGAAAGCACATCCCTTTATATACCCATGCCATGCAATCATTTATTTTTTATTTATTTATTTTAACTTTTTAACTTTGAAATACTTTCAAATTTATAGGACAGTTACAAAAATAATACAAACATAAGAGAATTCCAACATACCTCTATTCTGCCAGATACCCAGGATGCACCAATTTTAACATTTTACCACATTTATCATATCATTCTATTTATCCATCTATTACCTATCTATTAATCTATTTTCTGAACACTTGTATGTAGGTTTTATTCATCATGCTCCTTGACACTTATTGCTGCCATGTACATTTCCTTAGAACAAGTATATCCACTTTTGTAAACACCTTAAGAGCAGTTATCGAGTTAAAGCAATTTAACATTGATATATTCCAGTTTTTTCATACATCCCAATAATGTCCCTTTGAGCCTTTTTTCCTTCCTTGTTAGATCTCACCCAGGATGTTGTACTGCATTTAATAGTCACTATATCTTTAGTTGTTCTTCCTCCCTCTCTTCCTTTCTGGAAACATACATACAACATAAACTTTCCCATCGCAACCACTTCCAAGCATACCATTCAATTGGATTAATCACATTCACAATATTGCAGTACTGTCATCATTTTCCACTACTAAACTTTCCCATCTTCTAGAAATCCTACACTAAATTCATATTAACTCCCCATTGCTCCTGACCCCATCCTCGAAACCTGTATTCTAAGTTCTGTCTCTATGAGCTTGCATATTCTCTGGTGAGATCAGGGATACACACTGGGGACATGGGTCAGCTGGCTGAGCCAGTGATGGTTTGGGGAAAGGCCAGCTCTTAAGTAGCCTTTTTCTTGATTCAGCACTGGCCCTGTTACTGCAGTTCATTAACTGTTTTCTGGAGCTTTGAAAATTATGTTTCTACCAATTCTTTGCTGATTGTTCAAAGCTTTTGTGGGGGATATATTTGATTATTTTTTTCGATGTACTTTAGTGTTTGTCTACTGTGAACAAGATACAGGGAATACAAAAATGAGTAAGAAAAGGAGGTAAGGACTTTGACATGGCTCTGCCTTCAAAAGGTTTATTTACAGACTGAATATGAATAGGAAGAGATATTTATATTTAGGATATAGAATATAATTTATGCTTATATATGATAAATGCCAGCATAAAATGGCATCAGATACATCCTAAACAACAGATACAAACAATGCTACCACAAATTCAGAAAAGAATCAACAGTTAAAGATGGATACTTAGAAATATTGAAACTTGAATGGCTTTTGAATGAAGAGTTTGACTTAGATAAAAGAGTGTCTTTCAGCCATGAAACTGCAAGCAAATGTTGGAAATGCATATAAAATTTAAAGGAAAATTTAGTAGAACTGTTTGGCCAAAGTGAATTGTTCATATAAGAGAAGAGTGAGAAGTAATGTTAGATATATTAGTAGAAGCTAGCTAGACTGAAGAGTATTTTAGTTTGGAACATAGCTTCACTAAGAACTTATGAGATGGAAGGTGCCAGCAAAGAGATGGAGGCGCTTAACTGGCCCCAATATAGTTAGTATGGGCTACAAGATAAAGCGACTGGAGGTTGGCATAGCAACTAAGACACTTTTGCAGTGATTTAATTATAACATTGCATGAGTTTTTCTAAAGATGCCTCTTGTTTGTTTGAGAGGAGAGCATTTTTTATACTAGTTAATTAATTCTGAAAATGTAAAAAATGTAGAAGCAGTGAATAGGCAGTTTAGGGTACCCAGATATAAAATAAGTATGGAACCATTGTTTGTGGACAATGAAAATAGTAAAGTAATCTCAATAGAGATGTTGCAGATTAAAAAATTTACATGATCTCCCTTAATAATGTTATTTGTGTGCATATTTTAGCACATCAGAAACTGATTTTACTTTTAAGACTATTTATTCTAAAACTTAGTTTCTAGAACTCCAGTTTCAAAATCACTTGTTAATATTGGTTGAAAATGCAGTTTCCTGGACCCTACTACATTCATACTAAATCAAAATGACTGGAAGTGGAGAGCAGGAATTTACATTTTTACAAAGGAAGACCTGATTAATAAACCCATGAAAGTGTATTTAAACGCACCTTGGAGAAATTTTAATTTTGCCTAAGTTAATTTAAGACATCCTTGTGCTCTATGTGATTGCTACTTTATGAGGAGGTTTGGGAGTTTATTTAAGCAGTTTCGTACAATGTTTAAGAATAGATGTTGTTAAAACCATAGAAACATATGTACAATGATATCTTTCATTCACAAACCCAAAACTATCTGTATGGTCCTTGGTATGATCTAACCTGAACCACACTGTTAATGTCCTACAGGTGGTGTTATTTAAGACAAAATGAGCCGAATGTTGGAGACGTCTCCACATGAGACTACTTACCAGCTATGCTTGGTTCATAGAGCCAGATCACATCCCACATGTCAATCCACAGACTGGACTGTTTTCACTCACTATTTCAATTCTTGGGAAGAGAACAATCTGGAAGCAGAGAATGAGGTCTGGGAAGCAACATCAATCTAGCAAAACAGGAATGTACTCCTGTCTCAGGGATTTGTTTTTTCCTTATTTTCAAACATAGAAATGCTTAAAACAATTTACTGGTTTCATTTCCACTGGTCTCGGAATTATCCAGAGTGGTAGCCTGTATGGGATCTGAGGATGTGAATAGCATTCATGATTATCAGAGGAGAAGAGCACTGTGCCCAGTACAGAGGAACATCATCATGAGAAATCAGTAGAAAAGGCAATTTTGTTTCTTTGGGATAAGACAAATGTAGTGAAATAACATGAAAGACACGTTCTGATCATATATAAGTCAGCACTGTGAGAAACGCTGAGTGGGGAAATATTTCTAATGACTTTTCTGGTTGGGGTTAGCACTTTCAAAATTCATATTATATATTATGACTTCATTTTGAAGTCACATATTCATAAGATCTAAGAGATTTGGTTGGACTTTATTAACCTAATTTAAGTTAAGCCATAGTATGATGACCCTGGCTAAAAATTTTAGGATTATTACTACTTTCTTTGGCCAATTCCATCACAAACAGCTGCTATTACCTAAGAACCAAACAACTATATTAAGCACAACTTTTCTTCATGGCTTATAAACAGTATTTTTAGGAACAGTATTCCATGACAGTATTTGTGGCAATCTGGTATTGTTTATGCATTCCAAAAATAGATATTAGATTATGTTTGTAAACTGATCTGTTCCTTTGGGCATATTAGATTGTATTAGATTCAGAGGTTTCACTTTTAATTGTTTAAATTATGATTAAGGTTTTGATTCAGACACATCAGTAAGATGTTGAGTCCCTGCCTTCTTGGTGGGCAGGGACTCACAGAGAAAATGACACAGCAGAGGAGAAAGTTTGAGTTTTTGATGCTGGACCCCCTGGAAGTAAATACATAGGAGAAGAAATAGAGGAATAGAGACAGCTCCATAGACACAGCAGAGTCCCCAGGAAGAGAATGAGCCTGATAGACTAAAGCTGTAGCTGAGCCCTGGGAAAGAAACAAGCCCTGGGAGAGAGAGATGAACATTATACCAGCCTATAGGTGAGACCAGAAGAAGCTAAGACCACGGAACGTGAAGAGGAAGACTGAACCCTTACAGACGTTGGCAGCCATCTTGCTCCAACACATGGCAACAGACTTTGGGGAGGCAAGTAATTTACTTTTTATGGCCTTGTGACTGTAAGCTTCTATCCCAAATAAATACCCTTTATAAATGCCAACAGATTTCCGGTATTTTGCATCAGCACCCCTTTGGCTGATTAATACAGTATTATAGCACATATACATAACACATGAGATTTGCAGATGAGCATTAAACACCCATTCAGAAAACTCTCAAATGTCTATTGAGAACATTTATAATGTCTGGAAGAGCATAATTATGGCAGCAATGGGTTCCATTATATAGAGTATCAACTATATTTTTTCAAAGTGTATAAGGAAGTGTATTTCTACAAAGTTCTCCACTAAGATCCTGGGTGTAAAGTAAATTTGTGAAATGGTGCATACTAGGACCTTGATAATATATCTGCATTACATAAGCAATTACATACATTATATTACATAAGCATTTATGCAATTACATACAGCAAATGCTCTGACAAGGCCTGCAGTAAACAAACTGCTCTAACTTTAATTATTCTAACCCAATCTAATTGGAACAGAAAAACCACTTTTCATGTTACATATATTAATGAAATAGGCAATACATTTTAGATAATTGTACTAAAATGGAAAGTCTAGAAGCCTTGATATCACACAAATGTGCATTCAAAAATGAACACAGCTACTAACTACCAGAGATTCATTATTTGTAAAATATATACAAATGAAGATAGGCACTTCCCAGCAAGGTTTTTTTTTTTTTTTTTTTAACAATTGAAAGAATGTACATAGAGAATCTAGGAAAATCCTAGTGAAATATGGGTGCTTTGAAAAAAAAATGCTAGTTCCTTATTCATCTTCAGAATTTCCCAAACAAAACCTCTAAAACTCTTCCAAAATTAATATTTTGGTTTTGGCTAATACTGAAAAAAAAAGTGGGGTCTCAGTAAATGAAATAAAGATGTTTATAGGCATAGAGAGGCACAGATATGGAATAGCACAAAATATAGAGAAACTAAAGAAAATATTTGTAAGAGTATACTAGTCATTTTTAATTAAGGAATCTACATGTTTCCTTTCTTTCCAAATAGAAATGACTACTAAACAAATGTATAAAACATTACTCCAGTTAGAAATAAGTCTAACTTATCACACTATTAAACTCAATAGGAAAAAAAATATTTAAAGAGAAACAATTCTAGGGAAAGACAAAGTATACCCTCCCAATAATGTGTAGTTTATTCATTTAAAAGAACCAGGCACAAAGGATTCTTTGGCAGTAGCCAAAGAAGACCCCATTAAAAATTTCAAATTTAGTGGTTCTACCTCTGCTTCAGTCACCTTACATGTACTTCTAGCTCATAAATAAGATGACATAGAAAAGGAACTATTGATTTTTGCATGATGTTTTACTTGCTCTTTCTCCCTGTGCATTCAAAATGGTAAGGTCTGTTCGCAAAACAGGGATCCCAGAATAGAAAAGAGTAGCTTGTATTTGAAATTAGAAAAATAACAATAAAATAAACCCAATTCACTTCATTCCAATAATCTTCTAGTGCCTCTTCTCATTTCTAAATACCTGACGAGGTTGCAAAAGTCAAATCTGGCTAAGTCTTCACCTTACCATGCAATTATCAAAGTTTCCTTAAGAAGCATTGTACCTCCTCCTCCTAAGTAGTGCCTCTTTGGGAGGATGGCTATTGAGAATCTATTTAGTGAAATCCATGGGTAATTCCAGAGAGGAATACTTGTCTCAGAATTCCTGTTCTCTCCTGCATACCACTGCTGAAATTTCTTGCTACAACTTGGACCAAAGCCCCATTCCTCTAGTATAATCTTACTTTAAAGCTAACAACTAGAGAGAAAATGAAAAGATCCATGGATGGGAAATTAGGAGACCTGAAAATTAACCCTGGATAATTCTGGCTCTCTTACTTCACTGTTTGATCTTTGGCAAGACCTCTCTGAGCCTCAAAGATTTCATCTGTAGTATGAGCTAGATAAACTTCAATCTCTAAAGTTCTTTTCAATTATTATTTCTCTGTTCAAAGGTTTAATTACTTCTTTCCGAGAAATTTAAGTTGGCTTGATATTAAATGATGACATTCTGAGTCATTGTATAGTAACGTGTTTGTGACTGTAAGTCATCTCATAGTTTTTTTTTTTAAGTTTAATTATCTATATTTCTCTCCCCTTCCACCCCATCCTGGTTATCTGTTCTCTGTGTCTATTTGCTGCATTGTCTTCTTTGTCTACTTCTAATGTTGTCAGTAGCACGGAAATCTGTGGTTTTTTTTGTTGCATCATCTTGCTATGTCAGCTCTCCGTGTGCAGCACCATTCCTAGGCAGGCTGCACTTTCTTTTGTGCTGGGCGGCTCTCCTTACCGGGCACACGACTTGTGTGTGGGGCTCCTCTACACGGGGGACACCCCTGTGTGGCACGGCACTCCTTGCGCGCTTGAGCACTGCGCATGAACCAGCTCCACACGGGTCAAGGAGGCCCAGGGTTTGAACCATGGACCTCCCATGTGGTAGATGGATGCCCTAACCACTGGGCCAAATCTCTCCTCACTCCCCAACCAGGCAGACAACGTAACACAGAAATTTGAATAAAGGCCTTCCATCTTATCAAAGATCAAAGAAAAAAACAATGGTTAGATATAAAGGACCCATAGCTAACTAGTACTGTATGTGACAGAGAAGGAAAACAAATGACCATAAATAAATATAATAATCAGAAAATAATAATTTAAAATTCTAATAATTATCTACACAGAGATATGAATCAGCTATGGAAAAAAAGTATTCCAGAGCAGAAAATAGTTTTCATCAGATAGACTGGGAAAGAGGGACACAGCTTGCAAAAGATCTTCAAATCCTTTAAGTTTCTCCCTTATCCTTGGGCTTCTCTCACATTGACGATTACCACCATCCTCTGAATATGCCTTCCCTGTCATTTGGTGCCTTTTTATCCATTAAACCTAAAGATCGATTTCTTAAAAATCTTTCACATTTATCCTCTTAGCACAGTAATAAAGAATACGATTTCAGAATTTTACCAAAAATAAAGGAAGACCAAAAGGGAAGGAAATAGAAAATACACATGTTCTCCAGTTTATGTTAAATTAATTTATGACCTCTTCTCACTTCTGGTAACTTCCTCAGGGTAAAACAAAAAAGCACACCCTCCTTTGTAGCACAACTACTCATATTAAGGACCATAATAGGTTGTTCAATTAGTGGTGACACACTGAATATGAGATGGAAAAAAATATTTTAATTTAGTGGAGACAATGTTTAGAAGAGGTGAATAATTATGAAGACAAGACAGATTTATTAAAGATATTTTCTCTCTTGTAAATGTTTAAGTACAAGTAGTAAAACAAAAAAGAAAGAGGGCATTAGATAGTGTAAAGGGTAGTATGATCACCTCAGGTAGAGAAATGCTTCACTGCACATCATAGTTCAGTTCATAGTTACAGAAAGAATACAGTGACTTTCACCTATTGCAGTTGGATCTGCTTTTTTTTTTCCTGGTAATCCATTAGTTTACTGGTTTGGAGTCACCAAGACTAAACTTAAATTCTTAAGCTGAATTTGGGAGTTCTTATGCTATATTGTGCCTTGTACAAATGTATAGTAGGAAAATCAAAACTAAGAATTGAAAAATGTGAGTTCTAAACTGTTATCAAACAATTGTTGGGTTTTCCATGTGTGATCAGACAGACTCTTCCAATGGGAAGGGGAGGGGTGTGATGATGTATCAAATAAAGGAACCTGAGAAACAATAAACATAGAAAGATGCAAATTAACTGCAAGCAAGTCTTTTAATATACAGAGAGAGTTCAAACAGTTAAGTCCCGTGTCCTTGACCCTGTGATCTGCAGAAATACCTTAATTTCTGAAAGTTTTCTTTCACTTCTGGGTGCTAACCAATATCTTTCCAATATTTCTCCTTTCTTATTTATATTTATATAAGTTAGGTTCCCATTACTTGGATGTTAAATAATTCTGACTCTTTAATACTTTTTTGTCATGATTGAGAAATCATCATTTTTTTAAAAAAGAAAACTTTGAATTTAGGAAAGAGGTAGCAATAACTGGTATATACATTAATTTAATTTTTTTTCAGTAAGCCCCAATATTTCTACCAAGAACCCCTTACTATTGAAAAATTTGTCTGAAATGTAATCAGTTCAAGTTTTAATCAAGAAATTTAAACCTGCCACTCAGAGCTTCTAATTAGCATGAGATAATCAGGTGAACAACCGTGAAGTGATATGTATATTTTTAATATTCATGGTTGCTTAAAGGTTTTGTTGATATATGTAAAAAAGATTTTGAAAAAATAAAGTAAATTTGCTACTCTTTATCCCATCTATTTTATGATTATTAATATTCTAATAGCTAATGATACCATTACTGTGGATTCTATATTTTCTTAAAAAAACAAATTATTGCAAATGCTTCTCTGTCAAACCTTATAGTGAGAGATGCTGAATGTATCTCATTATACAGAATAAGGTATAAAAATAGAAAATAATGGAAAATCTGAATTTATCCCTAATAGGAAAAATAAAATGACCAAGCAGTTATTTCAAGTTATTTCAATAGACTTAAATAACTTGAGAGATTTAAAAAGCAACATATCTGCTACCTTTTATCTGTTCACATTAAGTTCTACTTTCCAAAGTCTTCAATTAATGATTCGTTTGTAGGATAGAAATGAGAAGAGATAGGCAACCATGTTTGATATGATAGGATTTAAGTACTACTAGTTATAATCATAAGAATTCAATGTGAAAAATTAAGAAAAAGCCTACCAGCTTATTTAGACAGCAAAAAACTATGTAATATTTAAGGCATCAATTAATAAGGAAAGGGATAATAGCTATGCCAAAAAACAAGCCCCCAAAATCAATCCCATGTACAATAATATTATATATCATCTTTTAAAAATATCAAGTTATTTTTGTCTATGTAAATAATTACTTGATGATTTTATTGTTTCAATTAGGAAAAAAAATCAGATATTCCATTGTTTTCTATTTTTACACCTTACTTTATATAATTCATTTAGTATTGATTACTAATATACATTACCAACATGCATTGATGATACATTATAGTAGCAAATTAAAGAATAATCTTATAGAAAAATTCAAAACACATTCATGAATTTCTTAATCAATTCATATTTCTAAATAAATAAGATTTTCCATATACTAATTGCCTTATTGCCACCAATGTCAATGGTCTGCTTACTAGAGTACCTTATTAAAGGCAATTTAAGACCATGAGATCAAAAGGTCCAGAAGTCAAGTTGGAAGGGGTCTTTTATATTTTTATGTCTATTAACACTTTAAAATAGACTAATTTTTCAAAGATGACATGTGGTTCTATCATCTAAAGTTTTTGTCCCTGTATTTTATCCACGATGCTGTAGGTCTATTCATACATCACAGCAAATGCCCATATTAGTCTTATCAAATATTAGCACAATTAAATGCTGCATGCACATTTGGACATATTTATTCATATCCATGTAACTATGCTAATAACCTTGAGTAAATAGAAGCTGTAAGAATGAGGAGTTAAGCCACGCTATTTCAAAGAGATTGCTTTTTTTCTTACTTGATTTTTTTAAAAGATACTGAGATTACATAAATGTTACATAAAAAATATAGGGGATCCCATATACCCCACTCCTTACCCCTCCCACACATTCACACATTAACAACATCCTTCATTAGAGTAGTACATTTGTTACAACTGATGAACACATTTTGGAGCATTGCCACTAAGCATGGATAGCTTTATATTGTAGTTTACAATCTCTCCCACACAATTTTGTAAGTTATGACAAGGTATATAATGGCCTGTATCCATCATTGCAATGTCATTCAGGACAATTCCCAAGTCCAGAAAATGCCCCCATATTATGCCAATTTTTCCCTCTCCCTCCCTTCAAAATCTCCAGTGGCCACTGCCTCCACATCAATGATAAAAGTTCTTCCATTGCTAGAACCACAATAAGTCTATAGTAGAGTAACAGTAAGTCTACTCCAATCCACCATTCATTCCTCAATCCTGAGGATTCTGGGGTGATGATGCACACTCTACCTCTAGTTGAGAGGGGCTTAGATACCATGGGGAAGCTGGATGGTACTATCTTGCAGTTGCAGACTCTCTCTCTTCCTTGGGATGGCCATTGTTCATTATCATCTCCTTGTTAGTTGTCCTGGGTGCATCCAATGAACAGGAAGTAGGTGTTACAACTCTTTTGAGATTCAGGGCCCAAATGGCACATGGACAGTCCAAAGATTTAAAGATTGTGTTTTAAAACATAAAAATTTCAAACTGAAAGCTTGTTAAAAATTGACATTTGAAAAGCCTGATATTTTCTAAATTTTATAAATACTTGGGCTTTAAGGATTCCAATTACTCTTCCAATATTTAATAATCACGTGGAAACTCTTCAGGATATGACGAAATCCTTATAAGCAAACAATGTACAGCATCAAGCTTACAGACTTAATCAGCAAATTACCTAACATATGTGCAATAATCAAACTTGAATTTTGCATGCAAAGACAAGGAGATTACATGAGGCCTATTTAGTTAAGGGAGAATTTTGAAGGGTTATGGTAGATATGAAACAAGAAGAATTATAAAATGGGATAATATAAAGAAATTGGTAAATATTGCTTTTCAAATATATTTGAACATATTTTATGATCATCTACATGTCCATTGTCTGACTGTGAATACTTAGATAAAGGATTGTTTCTTGAAGGAAAGACATGAGTAAACTGTATTCAAGCACTTACATAGTATCTGAATAAGGCTAACAAATGAGTCCTTGTACAGGGCTCAGACATGTCTACGGGTAGAACACTAAGATTCCCAGAAATCATGAATGAAGAAATGGCAAAGAACAATACAAAAATTTGAAATGTTTATTAAAATTTAAATGATTTATAAATTTTTTATCATCAAAGTATTTTATGGTAGAAAACAATGCTGGAAAACTGCAGTGAAGCATGTACTAATATGGGAGAGTGACAATGGCTTGACATATAAAGATCAAGAGCTGTGAAAAGTTTATTCTACTTAACCTAAGGAAACTATTTTAAGGAAAATATATGTTTATATAAACCTGCATGCAAAAAAAAAACCCTGTCTACCATGGTGATTAAACATTAATAAAACAAAAGCAATAGAAGTAATCTAATTGTCCACCATTTTAATAATGCTTACTAAAGTATGATAGACATATACTATAACTATCATATAATTTGTTTATTTTACAGAAACAGGAACATTTCTTATAATAATAAGAGATAATTCATAACTTGCAATAATGGTTACAGTCCATTTTAAATTTCATCAAAATTTATAAAACTGTATGATACAAAATGTAAACCATAATGTATATGATTGATCATGGTTAGTAGCAATGCTTCAATATTTAGTACATCAACTGTAACAAATGTACCATCCGAATGTAAAATATTACTAAAAGGGGAGAGGGGGGAAGGGGAAGGGTATATGGGAATCCCCTATATTCTGTACATGACTTTTCTGTTACCTAAAGCTTCTTTGAAGATAAAATGAAAAAAATAAGACACTAGGGGAATATACAGAACAAAACATACAGACAACAGATCTTACAATGATGAAAGACATAACACCAAAAAATATTTTTATGTTATTTCAAATTTTATCAATGTTTATATTAATATTTTATTTGTTTTTAAAACTATCATTGTTATTTCATTTTCTTATTAATTTTATTTAGTTATTTTGTTGAATTCATTTTTGAAGACGATTTGGATCTCAGAACGGTCACAACTATGGCAGGGGAAGATCTTTGGTGTGGGGTGTCAGTGATGGGGATGCATGGGAGGAAGTTCACCTGGAGCATACCACTAAGGTATATGAATGTGTTCAAGTGTTCATTGGGCATTGTCATGGTAGGTGGACATCCATACAATAACTGAAAGAATATCGAATTCCCATCCTGGGGAGATCTTCCACATTCTCTAATGAAACAGCAAGAATCCCCTGAGTACAGGGGCAGTGCCTAGTGAAGGAGGATGGGCCACTGTGATTGGCTCTTGATAATGATGACTGTGTTTATGAACCTTTTCTTTAGAAATTGAAACTTAGCCTAGTATTATATGTTGCCTAAGAGTTATCTCCTGAGAGCCCCCTCGTTGCTCAAATGTGGCCTCTCTCTAAGCCTAACCCAGCATATAAATGCATTACCTTCACCCTAGCATGGGACATGACACTCGGAGATGAGCCTCCCTGGCACCAAGGGATTATTACTGACTGCCAACTAGCAATGCACCTGGAAAAGACCTTGACCAAAATGCAGAAAGGGTAAATACAAATGAGATTTTATGGGAAAGAGATTTCAAAGTTTGTTGGAAGGTCATTCCAGAGGTTATGCTTAGGCACATCTCAGCAGGATCTCATTGATGGTCACAGTAAATATTGCCTCAAATAGCAGGGCTCCTGAAGGTTCTAGACACATCCAGATCCTATAGGCAGGGCAGACAGCTCAGGAGTTTGGGACCCTGCCAGTGGGTCCTATTTTGGAATTTATGTTCCCCAGTGAGAGAGAGTTGGACTCAAGTGTGGTTTCCCTACACATGGCTCTTATGCCCCTTCTATTTGAACGTATATTTAGTACTAGACTTGATAGGTGTATGTCCAAGAGACTCAAATCTTTGGTCTGTCAATAGAGTTACAATGTCTATTCTCCAGTTCATTGAACTCACCCAGAACAGCTAACAACGAGATGATGATAGACAATGCCCATCTGAAGAAACAGAGAGAGTCTGCAACTATATGCAAGATAGTCTCATCCATCCACCCCAATTCCCCTCTCAATTAGAGGTGGAGTGCACATCACTATCCCAGAATCCTCAGGATTAGGGAATGAATGATGGACTAAAGTAGACTTGCTGTTATTCTACTATAGATTTATTGTTATTCTAGCAATAGAACAACTTTTATCATTGATGTGGACACAGTAGCCACTGGAGATTCTGAGGGGAAGGAGAAGGTAAAACAGGTGTAATATGGGGGCATTTTCAGGACATTGGAATTGTCTTGAAAGATGTCTCAATGATGTCACAGATCATTATATATTTTGTCATAACTTACAAAATTGTGCAGTACAGAATGTAAACTGTAACGTAAACTATAATCCACACTTGGTGGCAATGCTCCAGTATATGTTCATCAGTTGTAACAAATGTACCATACTAATGAAGGATGTTAATGTGGGAAAGTGTGCAAGGGGTAGGAAGTGGGATATATGGGAATTGCCTATATTCTTTATGTAGTATTTATGTAATCTAAAGTGTTTTTAAAAAATAATTTTAAATATGTATTTTTTTAAAAAAAGATAATGCAAGATAGAAAAGAATATATGCACTGAGGTATCTTCCACATACACATGCACACACTCATGCATTTCCAAAAGGAAATATATGAAATGTTTAAAATTTTAATATCCCTTTAAATTTCATCTTTCTGCATCCTTTCCCACCCTTTTTCTGATAACAGCAACTTTCTAACCTATGGCAACCCCATTCCCTCTGGTTCGTGTGAACCTGACCCAAATCTCTCTGTCTTCAGTCATGATACAGTACTTCTTCCAGGGCTCTGCATTTAGTGTAGAAATGGGCACATGAGAAAAACAATGTCTCTCTGAGATTTGATAGGGGAGGTATTAAAGGAGAGAGAAGATCTTTCTTCTCAGGAAACGAGCTACATGGCTGTGGTCTCAGGGCTACAATATGGTTGTGAGTCATGTCATGTGAAGAGAACTGCCCTGGAAGGAAGCCCACACTCAGGGAATCAGAAGCTAGAAATGGAGAAATGCATGCGGGCAGGGCCCTAAACACTGCTTAAGCCCTAGATCAAGTTAATAAGAATATATACTCCATTTTTTTCAAATTCAGACTTTTTGAGATGGGTTTCTATGAGTGGGAGTTAGAAAAAGACTAACATAGAGTCTGTTTAGGTAATAAGATTATGGAGATCTGAAATATATATATATGCATATTTCTATGTTTAACTCTTTTACAGTATATTTATAACTATACCATCATATATGTTGTTAAAAGCAGTTTCCTAATTTTCTAAGAAGTTATTAAAGTAATAACTTCATTGATTTAGGTAGATAATCAATAAATTGAGTAATACAAACCCACAAGACATCTGTTTTAATATAGTTCTGATGGTCTGCACCAACAGAATAAGAAAAGAAAAAGAAATGAGAACTAAGGAACAAAAGAAATTAAAACTGCCATTATTTGCAGATGATAAAACCATCCATCTGAAAAAGCTAGTAGAATTAACCATTTTGAAATAGGAAATACAAACATGAAATACAGACCAAGTAGGTATAGAAAAAATATAAGGTATTATTTTTCCATTAAGATGTAGAGAACAACTTCTAAAACCAAACTTCAAAAAAAGCATGAATTGCTAGATAAATATTGATGAATTTGATGACCTAAAGTTTAATGCATGAAAAGAAAAAAATAATGGTTTCTGCTCAATGAAAGGCATTTTTGACAAAGTGAAAAAAATAAATGCCTGAAAGGGAAGGTATATTTGCAACTTTTATGAACAAGTATTTTCCAGAAGAAGAAACTCAAAAACCTATTTGATCACATGAAGAAATGCTCAACATTATTAGTGAATAATTAAATGCAAATTAGAGACATTACTATTACAATTTGAACCTAAATGGATCCTAAAAACCTAGTTCTTAAAGCTAATTAATTCCTGTACATGTAAACCTACTATAAATGGGACATTTTGGTTAGATTCAGTTAAGGGACCTTCCTTTTGACTGGATTACTTTGGTAGGGCATGGCCCAGGGGAGGTCTTAATATTCTTACTGGAGTCCTTTATAAGTAGAAGAATAAAATATCACAGATTCAGAGAAAAGAGCGCAGAGACAGAGAGAATCCTGTAGAAGTTGAAATCAATGAACCTGAGAGAGAGAAAAGCCACAGATGAAGCAACCTGAAGGAGAACTAGCAACAAGAACCAGAGGAAAGCACAGAGATGAGCTGACACTGCCATTGTGCCTGGCCATGTGCCCAGTTGCCTATTGCTGCTGCTCAGGGAGAAAGGGTTTCTTGATGCCTTGATTTGGACACTTTCACAGCCTCAAAACTGTAAACATTTGTATTAGTCGGCCAAAGGGGTGCTGATGTAAAATACCAGAAATTGATTGGCTTTTATAAAGGGTATTTATTTGGGGTAAGAGCTTACAGGTACCAGACCATAAAGTGTAAATTACTTGCCTCAGCAAAGTCTATCTTCACGTGTTGGAGCAAGATGGCTGTCGCCATTTGTGAAGGTTCAGGCTTCCTGGGTTCCTCCCTTCCTCAGGCTCCTCTCTGCCTTCAGGGTTCCTCCCTTCCCAGGGCTTGCTTTTGTTTCTTCTGTGAGCTTCCTTCCCGGGGCTCCAGCTTAAGGCTTTAGCATCAAACTCCAACATGAAAACTCCAACATCAAAAACCCTCAACTCTGTCCTTTGCCATGCCTTTTATAAAGGGTGGGGACTCAACGCCCTACTGGCACAAGAGGTTTACAGAAGTACTTAATCAGGTTTACATAATTATTTAGTCAAGTAAACTTATGAATCCAATATAATCTAATATGCCCAGAGGAAAAGATCAGTTTACAAACATAATCCAATATTTCTTTTTGGCATTCATCAATAATATCAAACTATTATAACATTTTATCTAATATACTTCTATTGTAAAAGCCAACCCATTTTGGTTATATTGCTTCCAGCATCATTTAGAAAATTAACACAATCACCCTGTAGAATTTTGTTTAGAAAATAGAAAACTGGATAATGCCAAGCATTGGTGAATATTTGGTAAATACCCCTCATACACTGGCATTTTTTTTTTTTTTGGAATATTGAGCCATTCTGGGGAGCAATTTGGCATACTTAGTTGAGTTAATGATATGCTCTTCTTTGACCCAGCAATCCCGCTCTAAGATTGTTATGCTTTTGTTTTGTTTTACATCTTACCCCTTTATTATATTTTGATAGATGCGAGAGCCACAACTTTTCTTTAGGAATTAATAGGTTAAACTGAGTCTCTATGAAATAGGCATAGGATAATAGCATCCAAACTCATATTTCCAAACTTAGTTGAGGGTATGATTAAAATATATCAACTCAGTTACTTATCTGAAATGTTTTATACATTGAATACTTAAATGTCTAAATAAAAAATTAATGTGAACATTTTCTTTCCCTCTAGAATAAATTTCCATGGAGGCAGGGGTTTTCCATGGAGCCTGGTCCAGAGCTAAGTATTTAATAAATATTAGTTGAATGCATTAAAAAGAGTATGGCACAGTTGGGCAACTAACAAAGGAATATGAAAAAATGCAAATGCACTTAAACTTAGTACAGACGTTGTTTCTTCCTGTGAATTTTGAAACTTGAAGAAATCAAAATCTAGTCTTGGGAAGTGGATTTGGCTCAATGAATAGAGCATCTGCCTACCACATGGGAGGTCCAGGGTTCAAACCCAGGGCCTCCTGACCTGTGTGATGAGCTGACCCATACACAGTGCTGATGTGCACAAGGAGTGCCATGCCCTGCATAGGGGAACCCCATGCGCAAGAAGTGCACCCCATAAGGAGAGTCGCCCAGCATGAAAAAGTGCAGCCTGCCCAGGAGTGGCGCAGCACACTCAGAGAGCTGATGCAGCAAGATGATGCAACAAAGAGACACAGATTCCTGGTGCCGCTGAACAAGAATACAAGCAGACACAGAAGAACACACAGCAAATGGACATGGAGAGCAGACAACTGGGTGGGGGGGGGGGGGGAGAGAAGGGCAGGGAAAGAGAGAGAAATGAATAAAAAGTCAATCTTTAAAAAAAAATCTAGTCTTGGCACCTTGGGTGTGGATCTATGTGGGAAATTAATCTCCACCTGGTTGTACTCCTATTAATCACAAGGAAAAGGTACCTTTCAATTCTTTCATGTCACCTTCCATTTTCCCAGCATTTGATAAGCCTATGTCTATGGGGTATCTTAGTTTGCCACAGGACTGCCAATGCAAAATCTCAGAAATTGGTTCACTTTTATAATGGTAATTTTAGTTGAGTAAAAGCTTACAGTTCCAGGGCCATGAAATGTCCAAATCAAGTCTTCATCAGAGATGCCTTTTCACCAAAGTCAGCTACTGGTGTTCCTGGTGTCTTGCCACATCATGAAGCAAGATGGCAGGTGATCTCTGCCAAGGTTCCTGCCATCCCCTCAAGTCTCACCATCTCTTCAACTGTGGATGATCAGACATTATGGCAGGGCTATTCTCCTCAGCCTTGAGCTGCTCCATGTGCCTAGCCCCTCAGGGCCTCTTTCCATATATCTGTGCTCTGCTGATTCCAAATTCTGAACCTCTCTCAGCCTCTCAGGCATTCTGTTTTCCTGCAGTTCTCTCTCTCACGTCAGGACCAAAATGGCAGCTTCCTTTTCTCTTTCTCTCTCTCTCCTTGTGTCTTTATTTATATAAAGCTCCAATAAAAAGTCAGAGACCCAACTCACTCCTCACTGACACAGTCCAATCAAAAGTACACCACACCCACAGGAATGAATTAGTTCAATAACATAAACTTTCTTTTTTTGGGATTCATAAAAGGACTTCAAACTGTTGAATGGGGCAAGAGTGGAAATGGATAGACATGGAAGTATGTGTGTCTGTGTGTGAGTGTGTGTTTTGCTCCAAAGTTTATAATCCAAAGAAATTCTTACAGAGGTTCCTAGGTGACATATGTTAAGATGATAGTTATTGCAGTACAGATGGGGATGGGAAGTTGGAAGTACCTTGGGTGGACAGTCTAAGAGAAGAGATAGGCAAAATGGACTGCATGCATAGAATGGAATATTATGCAGTAGTTAGAAGCAAAAATTTTATGTACACATAACATGGATGGATTTTGAAAGCACACTCCTTAGTGAAAATAGTAAGAAATAGAATAATACATTACAGCTTCATATATATAATACAATAATATGCATTCATAACATCTATAAGCATTTTACAATAACATATACAAATAATAGAAGACATAGTATAATGTTATGATAATTGTCTGTGGGCTGGGGGAGGGAAAAATGAGTGGAAAATAGGGATTAAACAGAATTAATGGATGAAAGATAGCCAAAATAAATAAATCAAACCAAAACAAGAAGGAAGCTTGCATTGGCCAATGATGATAATTTGTTCCGAAATGCGAAGAAAATAATTCACTTTTCTACTCGTGCATCATCAAAATAAAATGAAATATACTGAGTTATAAAATTACTAGCATTTAGTGATCCATATAGGGAGCAGAGAAAAGTAGCACCAGCACAAAAATAGTCTCTGTAGGATATACATTAGAAACCATTTTAACACTATAGAGCTAGTGTCTGCATTCATGTGTATGATAGAAAGATAACATAGCAGAAAGGTGGGCTATGGAATGGGCCAGAATAAAAAATAAAGAGTATGAAACAGAAGTGAGGAGAGCAGAAAAATGGAAGGTGCCATAGTCAAAAATAACATCCCTCCATTTCTGTTACAAAGATCACTAATTTCTGAATTTTATTGAATTTCTCATGGAAAATATTGAATAGCCAAAATGACACATCATGGTTTTCACATAAGATGGGACAAGATGGCACTGCTACTACAACTGCTATGAATGACATCAATGTGTGATAGACTTGAAGTTGGCTTTTGTGCATAGAGTAAAATATACAACATATTGTAAAATAACATTTAAAATTTAAGTGAAAATTTAAGTTTTTATAAAACTTTAACTTGGAATTTGAGTTACTATATTTATAAATCAAGGGAATATTTATAACCTCTTTTAAGGAGACATTGATTAACATTTGAGTCCATTCCAAAACTTAGCCAAACGGCATTAAACACCTATAATTTATTAATTTAATCATAAATTTATTTTAATTATTTAAATTTTTTGACTAACAAGTTAAATTTTTTTAAGCAGCAAAGTAAATCTTTACTTTTTACTTTATTAAATTAAACATACAAATAAGTTTCTTTATGTTTTCCTAAATGTTTCAATGCTGTTTTTAAATTTGGTACAATTTGAATATAAAATCACAAGTCTAAATCATGTAATTATATATTTTTAATTATAATAAAATTACAGTTGTACTTTCTAACACACATTGAAATAATAAATTTTCTTAATCACTAAAATTATTTAAATATCAAATATTTAAATTTCAAAATACACAAAGCTTATTCTTAACACAAAAAATAATCCTATAGTTCAATTTATTTATTGCTCTAATAGCGATTTTATATTTCCAATGATTACCATATCACTTAGCCAATAGAAAAAAATAAATCTATGTCTTTCTATGCTAAGCAAATTGGTGTTTCCATTCCATTGCATTGAAGTTTCCAAAAAATTAGAAAAAACCTCAATTAGTATACTGGTCTAAAGTATTGTCCTCAGTAAGGAAAGTTATACTAAATCCTATTATAAACAATTTAAAAAATAAATTCCATTTCCTTTAAAGTGGGTAATAACTGAATCCATTTCTTAGGTTCAAGTCACTAAATCTTCAAACTGTATTAAAATTTACCTAGTATCATGCACTACTCCAGTTGTTTCTTTGACTCTAACTAGCTTGAATTTTTAAATTGACAGAATTTTGTAGAACTCCCATAATTTTTATCTCCTTGTAGTCACTACTTGTAAGGTTATTTTAATAAGGAAGGAATGATATCAACCCTGTTGTCTTTAAGTCACTCCTTGGGAATGAAAGCTATGACAGGAGTGTCCTACGTGCCAAGGATATACCATGTGACCTTGTATAGCTACTCTTGTAAGACCAAGAGAATCTGGCCTCTTCGGCTTCCAAAGGAAAAAGAAATATTTCTCCAAAATAGAGCAGAAGGGGATTATGTTTTGACAGTCTGATATGACAATGGCCCATCATAGCCTTCCTACTTTCTGTAGTATGTAATGTTTCCCAGTGGTTGTTCCTACTCTCTGTGAGGTCATGCCAGCAAAACTTGTGTGATATCTATTGACTTTGGATTGATTCTAATCCTGGCTCTTGTCTGTTACCCGTAATCCTCCCTATTCCTTTTATGCCCAAACAGTATTTTCAAATGACATGATTTATTTTCTCCCTAACATGTTCCCAAAACACTTTGTTTAGTTTTAGTCTCTTAATTTTATGGATTAGAAATATATAATCCAGATTATATCTATATAGGGGCAAATCTTAATGGATAAATTAGAACAGAGATCAAAACTCACAGGAAGAAAATCAGTTAAAATAAACTGTAGTCTTTTAGAGAAGAAGTGATAGTTAACTGAGCTACACAGAGCCTATGATAAAATTTCAATTAATCTGAAAAAAAATTGTAAAAGCAAGGGGAGTATAAACTTTGTAAAGTTAAATGTAACTAAATTAGGCATTCTTGCTACATTATAAAATTACACTTATTTTTGGTTTTTGCTTGGTAGAGGTGTCTTTTCTTTAAAAAGTAAAATTATTATATCTTATTTTTAAAAATATTTTTAATGTCTTCACTTAACAAAAAGAAATTAGGCATCTTATCTCAGCTATCTATTTTTTCAAAGTCTCCTTCAAGGAAATCTAAATATCTGTGATAATAATGGGTTAATGTTTATGTAATAAAATGAAGGCAGTCCCTCCCTGCTAACAGTAAAGTAAAATAATACAAAATTAGCAATAAATCCTTTGAGGGAGAAAAAAGGACCCAAATACGTATTTTCAATTAATTCTTATTTTGATGTTTTCCCTTTAATTAATGCTTTGATTTTCTATTTACACCTAGAGGTGATTCTGTTTATTTCATTCAGTTTTGTTATTAAGGACTTGACAGGATTTTTAAATGAAAATAAACAAGCCTACACATTTTAGGATTGTGGTCCAGGTTCTATCTGAAGGGTATATATATTTAATCTAAATATTTGTTAGCTTCTGAAAACTATATTATGCCTTCCAGTTAAAACCTGAAAAGCAAATGAATTAAGGAATTACGTAAACTTGTGAAAAGCTTGCTTTTTAGCTGTGGGCTTACTACTCAAGAACTAGGTGACTTGAGATTTTAAGCTTCAGTTTCCTTGTTTATAAAGGGATTTATAATTTTAGTGACTTATAATTGTGAGCTGATGCCCATATGGGCAAAATCTATGATAAGGTAGAAGTGTGTGCTTGGGCAGTGGATGGGCATGAGAATGGTACAGGGATGTCATTATGTTCTTTTATGATGCTTATTTGGAAATTTGGGGGAAAGATGGAAGAATATGGATGTTCTAGGACTTAAATGTTTACTGTAGGGGGTAGGTGGCATGACAGCAAACATAATCCAAGGACAAAGGCTGACTGGTACTTAAGGAGAGAAACAAAAGCCAGCACTGTCAGAGAAGAATCAGATGTCAGACTTCAGTCCGTGCATAAGCAATAGGTGACAGATTGGAGGCTTAGGGAATAGGAAAGGTTTTTAAAGGAAACTGGAGAGCAACTCTAGTCCAAATAGTTTCAGAAATAAGTCGTGAGAAGGAAAAATGTTTTCCTACATGGTAGTTGGTTATTATTGTTGGTTCCTTTGACTTGGAGTTACAGAGCTAGTAGGCCACAATTAGAGAATAGCTTTGAATATCAAATAAGATACAAATGTGAAAATACTTGCAATTACATAATCATTAAGTTATTTTCTCTATTTACCAAAATGAACACTTTATCAATATTAAATTCAATATTAGAATTTCTTTCTCTGATTCGGGAAATGCTTGAGTGTTCTCTATGTGCAAGAGATATTACTAGACACTCTACAGGATACAGAGATGAAAAAGATAAATATTCTGCCCTCAAGAATTTTTTTTTCTTATTTTTTTTTAAGGAGGCACCAGGGATTGAGCTCAGGACCTCATGCATGGGAAGCAGGCACTCAGTTACTGAGCTGTACTGGCTCTCCTCTGCCCTCAAGAAATTTATAGAAATGCTATATTGCCACCAGAATTATCATGTTCATTGTTTTTCTCCAAATTAAAATATAAAAAGTTTCCCAAGTGAATACTGCAATAAGTTTCATTTTCACCCCTTTATCCATTTATTTCAGCCTATAGCATTAGACTTAAACTTTAGGAATGAATCAATTAACTGGGTATTTGGAAGCTTTAATTTCAAATTAATAAACTGATACCTAATGAAAACAAAACTAATTTTGAGAATATTGATAATATCAGTTTAGATTTAAATATCTATATTAACAAAGCTATAATTCCTACTAACTCAAACCATAACTATTGATTCCTACATTCATTGAGTGATTCATTCATTTAACAGGTATTTCTTGAGTAATTATAGGTACTGGCCACTATATTACATGCTAAAGATACTATGCTGAATAATATATTAAAACAACACTAAAATTTTGGATTCAGACCAAAGTGATTTCAAATTCTATTTTTTTTTTCCCAAGTTATACAACTTTTGGGAAATTACTTAATATCTCTGATTCTTGGGTCCCTTTTCTGCAAATAGTGCTATAGTATGCACATTTTATTAGAGTTGTAAGAATTGGATGAACTTAAACCTGAAAACTTAACATAGTATTTAGCATTTAAAAATCCTCAAAAGGGTAATTATCTTCTTCAAATAATATGAAAAAGATATGTATGAGAATATTGATGAAAAAGCAGTTCAGTTGTTACGTTATAGGGGAAGAAGGTAAGGAGGAAGTAATTGGTAGTAGATATTCTTTGACCCAGCTTTGAAGATTGGTTAAGGGAGAAGGGTATTTGCCTTGGATGGACTGGATTGTGCAAAAGAAAAGCAAAATGAGGAGTCTTTAACTCAATATTGGTCCCAAATTATTAGACATATTTACCATTTTGGAAAACAGGCATTGTTATCCTCCTTATACAGGTGAGAAAATGGAAGCTCAGAAATATTAGTTTTGTATTCCAGTGTTTCTTAAACTATCAGTGGTGAAGGACCAGTTATTTTTATTTCTAATACTCTATGTACAAATATATTTGCAAAATACAATAAAAGTGAATAGAAACATAATATCAAAATTAAAGATGCATAATATAAACTCTGATTGTCTTAATAGATTCAGCATACATAAAATTAGTTAAGTATAGTCAGAATAAGCATAAAGTAGAAAAAAGTTACTGAAAATATGTACATGGACACTGTAATATTGTTCATTGATTTATGTGTATAGATGATTAATATGATTGCTAATTATACTTATAATTTTTATTTCACACTCATAACTTTATTTCACTATCATAACTAAAGAAAAAAGTTTTGAACAAAAAGATAAACTCCTCTTATAAATGCCTATACACATTATAAATGAACAATATGTATACCAAAACTTAAATTTTCAATGTGGCAAATTATATAACAT
This sequence comes from Dasypus novemcinctus, assembly GCF_030445035.2. Classification (NCBI taxonomy): domain Eukaryota; kingdom Metazoa; phylum Chordata; class Mammalia; order Cingulata; family Dasypodidae; genus Dasypus; species Dasypus novemcinctus. Next base: position 73,515,466 of record NC_080678.1, on the reverse strand, counting down.
TCTTAATATTAATTTATTTAATCTAGATTAGATTGATGACAAAATTATCTAAGTATATCTATTTTTTCTTGAGTAATATTGATAGTAGAAAAACCAGGATGTTAATAGAAATGGAAGAAGAGATTTTAAAATAATTTCACAAAGCTCAGGATATTCGTCTTTAACTTTTATCCAAAATGAAGCAAGTGATACTATATTTTCAAAATTAATCTTCAATTCTTCCTCAGTAGCCAATTCCAAGAATTTATCCCTTCAAGTCATAAATTTAAATTATCTTTCAGTGAAAGAAATGAATTCAAGAGGTTCCCACATATAGATTGCTTTTGGTAGAAAATAAAATCAAATATTCTACCTAATGGTTAAAATGTTCTCTGATAACCTCTTTGCAAATATGCAATATCAAGATCATCAACTTCATTTATACTTGTTGTTAAATTATTAAATATGCCATGCAATCTATAGTCAGTATATTGTTCCAAACTTCTGATTTTGGATGTATCCTTGATTTTATCTTTTATTAAAAATATTTTCTCTTTGAATGGAAGTAATGAGATCATTAAAAGTACCAAATATATCAGACCCAGACCTATAAGCAAATCTGGTTGTTCAATTCTTTATTTAAACAGCTTTGACAATAGTTGTTTTTTTTTTAATTTTGAAGAATCATCAAGGTATTTTTCCATATTTCAGGCACACTTAATAGGACTCTTTCTCATTTAACCATTGTACTCCTACATGAAATACCAGTTGTTTATGATCATCTTCTATTAGTATCATATAAATAAAAACTTATTCTAAAATTTAACACATTAGACTTCATATAATTCACATCTAAACCCACTGTCTACTTGAAAGCAGACTTTATTTTGGCAAGACTTTTTCTCTGTGAAGAAGCAGTATAACAATTTATATTCTGGTACCAAGCGTCTTAAAATGGGTAACGACTTCACAGAAATAATCATAAAAATTTTAAATTCCAAATCTCATTTGTTGACAATGTTGTTTTCCATACTTTACAAACTTCAAAGCTATTTTTGTTTGTCAGCAAATAATCTGAAAAAAAAGTGTTCTTCTTTTCTTATAAAGTCATGTTTAAATTGCACATATTTTAAAAGAATTGCCATGTTAGACATAAATGTGAAATCAATTTGTAATAACAAACACTTTGCTAGTTTTATTATTTCTATAGGTTGGTCTTTCATATCATTAGCCAATTTCTGAATATCACTAGTTATAATATCATTGGAAAGTGGTACTTGAGTCACCTGCCTTGCCACAGAACATTTCCAAACAAACCTTTTTGATACAGTCTTTTACTACTTTCTCAGCAATTGTGTATGGTGTTTTTTATTCTTAGAAAACTTAAGTGCTACATTGTATGAGTCCTACAAAGCATTAATGTTTATGTGTGAACTATTAAACATCTGCTACTGCTAACTTTTGATTTCAATATTCTTTTGAAGAATTCTTGTGATTTTGAATATATTTCTTTATGTTGTGTATGTAAATGCCACTTAAGTTTTGATGGTTTAATTGCTTTAGTAGTCAATTCATTCCTGCAAATAAGACATTCTCTTGTTTTTCTTACTTTATTGTCAAATATGACTACAAACTACAAAATAAACTTAATATATGAGGGATAATACTTCTGGGTAAAACTAGTGTGACTTCTTTTCATCTTCATTTCTTTGAAATCACTTCCAATATCAGCATTTGATATAATACTACCAAAAAAAAAAAAAAGGAATGTCATTTCTTGTTTTATGTAAATTAGGATTAAAATTTTGCTTTATGTAACTAGGGTTAAAATTTTTCATTCCTTAATTTATCTGACAGTGGTACTCTATTAATTTGAAGTATGTTTGATATTTTACATGATTTTTAAATTAACAAGTTGTAAAACAAGTAATCACATATATTTCCTCTTATTTGTATTGATTATGCTTGACAAACTAACCTTAAAATATCATGTTCTCACCTAGCCCTACTGTGCATAAGTAAACCTCAGCTAGTGCCTTGTTTCTCCCTAGGCAGGATGAACAGTTGGACTGGTTTATACCTTGCGCAATGAGAAAAATCCAGTGATCACAGAAACAGAGCCCATAGACACAGCAACTTGATAAATAGCTTTGAAAACCTTCCTCCTCAATTTCTGTTCTTATCACAGACCTATCACAACCAGCTCTCTGGCACCTGTCTTCTTATCACATTAGTAGTCAAAATACATCTTACAAATACTACTTAGATACAGTACACTGGTCTCCAAATGATTCTGGGGAGCCCCAAGCACCCAACTAGTCATTCACAGAGCTCAGACTGACACCCAAATCTGCTGTACTTGCTTCTGGAACATAGTACCTCTCTAAGCTCTGGGCAAACACCACTCTGTACCAAATCAATGTTGCACTCAGTTCTCCCATTACCTTCTGTTCCCAGAACACTGGGCCTCCCCAATGATATAAGTCAAGATGCTCCCTCTTACTAACATCTCTTCTTCTACTTACCACAAATTAGTGGAAAGCACCTAATTCTAAAGGAATTCTCAAAAATACGGAATGAAGTGTTCACAAGGAAGACAGTGCATTGAAAGGGACAGCCTCTAGGCTACTTTCTTATCTTACATTGTGAAATAGTGGAAAATATTTCAAAGCTAGAAGGACTATTTGACTATTCTAAATTTTACTTTTAGGAATGTAATTTTTACCCCAGTTTCTTTTATTGTCTAACTATCACAGGGTGATTGAGGTGATAGTGCCTTAAATTTGATAATGGTTCCTCAGAAACAAATACTGTAAATACACATAAGAAAAAAAAACAGGAATAGACAAAACTATACTAGTTGTTCACCAGGTAAATACCATGCCACAATATTATTAAATACTTGCTGAGATTGCTTGCTCTCAGGAGCTAAATTTAAATATAGAATTATATTCTATGATAAAGCAAGGTGATCAATGGAAAAAAATCAATATAATAAGAAATCATCAATTCCAAAACTTAAAGAAATCAAAGCATAAAACTAATGCAATTGAATTCTCCCTCTCTCCATTTTATATGTATTTTCAATAACCCTGATCTCTTAAACCACAATAATCAGGGTCACTACTAGTCCACATTACCTAGTTTCCAGAAATAAAATCTCCAATCAGCTATATTAAAGAGTTGACAAGTAATTGTGAGTATTTGGATCAGGTTATATATACCATAGACATTGTTCAAATAATATAATTTAATTTATGTTAGGAAATTACTTGGGGATCATTATAATGTATTTAAAAAGTGTTTATAAGATACAATTTGACTACTGATCTCATTTCTTAAAGAATAGAATTAGTTGAGAATGAAATGGGTGTAATATACTTCTATTACACAAAATATTATTAGTGCGACCATTTATTGGAAGATTAGTTCCCTTAATTAGGGTAAGAAGCAATTTTTTTAAGAAAAATGAGAAAATAATGCCAGCAATTCAAACAGTTCTAATAGATATTTTTAAATTTAGTTATTTATTCCAGGAGAACTATAGATATTCAATCTTTCCAAGAGACACTGGTGACAAGAAAGAAAATTTGTCATTTCCCCCCTCTTAGGGAAGAAGAGAGAAAACCTAATCTATAAAATACAACTTTCATCACATGCCGATGATTCAGTATGTGGCTTCCAGGAGTCCAGTAAAGTATCAGTGCCACCATCTTGTGTTTGTGAGTTTGGGCTTATCATTTCTGTATAAAAAGGTTTACAGAATATTGAATTTACAGAAGATAGAATAAAAATAACTGAAAAGGTAAATATAATGTGTGACAGTGACTGCTTGCCCCCGAGCCCAATAATCCCCAATAATTTATTCCCTAAATAATCCTAGCTTTATTCAACACAGCATTCCTTTAAGCTAAAGGAATATATTTCTTAGCCTTCCACATGCAGCTAAATACAATGCAATGTAAGAAAGTCATCATGTGTTACTGCAGAGAAACCTCCATAAGAATAACCTGCACTGGTCCTTTGCTACTTTTTTACCCTTTCCTCCTTTCTTATGACTGAAGACACATAATAACTGGAAGACCTGCAGCTCTGGGCCCTGAGGTTATAAACTAAGAATGGTTTAGCAGCCAGATAGTAGAAGCCTGATTTTCTGACATTGTAAAGACACTTAACTTTGAGTTTAGTTTATATAAAAGAGTATTAAATCTATAGCTTATTTTTGTCACATTTACATTGGGTTTTCAGTCACATAGGCAAAACTAGTCCTAACTGTACAAATTCAAAGCAGAATATAAAACATGATCAATAAATGCAAATAGAACGGATAGTTTTAATAAAAGGTAAATATACATGTTATTACATTTTAATTATAGACTTAAACACAATTTAATTTAGTTTTATATTTACCATCACATACTTGCACATAATTTAGAGTCCAATTGTTCTACAAAACTTGTTAGGAAAAAGAAGAAAAAGTAAAAGAAAGGCAACCCTTTCTCTATTTTCTGTTTCATAGAGGCAACAATTTTCATTTTTCCCCAGTAGAATTTTTTATCACATACCTCTAAATAGCATGCATATATGCTCACTCTTTCTTCCTTCCTTTCCTTCCCCCACCTACCAGCCCCCTCAGTGCTCTCCCCCTGATCTTTCAACCTCCCATTTTGGAAGATGAGACTCTAGCTCTCCTTTACCCTGCTGCACCCACCAAATACACAGCCACATTTCATCCATCGTGGATATTTGTATCATCTATGGATTTCCTGCTTCAGAAATTTTAGGCACTTCTTTCTCCAGTGTTTTGAAATTTCATAGAAATGTACCTTATTATGGATTTTTAATAATCAATTTTGCAGGAAAATCCAATGGACCCTATTAATTTGAAAATTGTTCATCTGTCTTGGGAAATTTCTCTTAAAAAATAGTTTGATAAATTATTTCTTCTATCACTTATTGTAGAATTCTTACTATTTAACATTGGGTCTCCTCTATAGGTCTTCTAATTTTCTTTTAATTTCTCTTTTTTTCCCCCTATGATTTATTAGCTTTGTTTTTGTATAAATCTTCAACTTTCATTTTAAATCCCATATTGAGATTTTATTTTCAGCTTTTGCGCATTTAATTTCTAAGATATTCCTTTTGGTTCCCCAAGGGGTCCTATTTTATCTATTTTATTTCATGGATATAATATTATCTTTTATATTTCCATTGGTATTAGAGTTTTTTTTTTTTTTTTGTAATTTTCTACTTGCATTTTTTTGCCCATTTGGGTCTCTGATTTTATAATAGATGCTTTCTTCAGCTACCCATTTATCATTGGCTTTTTATTTATTTCTCTCCCCTTCCCCCTCCCATTGTCTGCTCTCTGTGTCCACTCACCATGTATTCTTCTGTGTCTGCTTGCATTCTTGTCATGCAGCACCAGGAAACTGTGTTGCTTTTTTTGTTGCATCATCTTGCTGTGTCAGTTCTCCGTGTGTGTGTTGCCACTCCTGGGCAGGCTGTGCTTTTTCATGTGGGGTAGCTCTCTTTGCAGGATACACTCCCTGCACATGGGACACCCCTACACGGGAGACACCCCTACATGGCACGGCACTCCTTGCACATAGCAGCACTGTATGGGGGCCAGATCACCACATGGTCAGGAGGCCCTGGGTGTCAAACCCTGGACCCTCCATATAGTAGGCAGATGTTCTATCAGTTGAGCCACAACTGTTTCCCTAAGTAGATTCCTTCTATACCCATATTCTTCATTCAAACTTGACCTGACTGGTCCATTTCATTGTGGAACCCCCAAAATCACTATCCTTAAATCTTTTTTGAGGGGACTGGTCAGATTCCACAAAGGAGATCCCTCCAAAATATTGCTTGGAGGTTGTATTAGTCAGAATTCTCTGGGGAAATAGAACCAACAAGAGATATCTGCCAATAGTGTAAGATTTTTTGAGAGTCTCTCCCATGATCATGGGGATGCACAAGTCCAGGTTCCACAGGCAGACTGCAAACTAGGGGCTTTGGTGAAAATCCAATGAAGGTTCTTGATAAGTTTCCAGTAGACACTGACTGTCCAAAGACGAGCTGGGAAATTCTCCCTCAATGCTGAAATTACTTCCCCTTTTAAGGCATTTACCTGATTGGATAAAGTGTCACTCATTGCTGATAGCTTGTTACATTTACATCAGTCAGGGAGATTGCCATCTATACAGTAAACTCACTGGTGACTAAAGTCCATAAATACCCTGTATTACAATTAGCCCTGTGCTTGCTTAACCAAACACCTGGGCACAATTACCTGGCTGAGTCGACACATTAGCCTAACCATCACAGGGGTATACAGGATTGAATAGTGTCTCCCCAAAATTCATGTCCACCCAGAAACTGTGAAAGCAACTTTATTTGGAAATAGGGGTTTTTGTAGGTGTAATCAAATTAAAATGAATTCATGCTAATTAGAGAAAACCCTAAATCTGATGAAACTGTTGTTCCTAAAAGAAGAGGGAAATTTGGACATTTAAGACACAGAGGAGAAAGACGTGTGGAGGTGGATTTAAAGATTGCAGTGATGTATCTATTAATACAACCCAAGGAACCCAAGGATTACCCCAAACCACCAGAAGCAGGAGACATATGGGATGGTTTCTCCCTTAGAGCCTCCAGAAGGAAACAACTCTGCCAACAACTTGATTTCAGACTTCTAGCTCCAGGACTGTGATAAAATAAAGTTCAGTTGTTTCAAGCCACCCAGTTTGTGGTACCTTGTTATAGGAGCCCAAGGAAACTAATCAAGGGGATGCATGCTTGGTTACCAGACTTTGGGATCCTGGTAGGGCAAGAATATTGTGGGCTTTAAATATTATTAAACTTAATTTAAATATCTTACTGCATTACCCTAATCCCAGGATGGCCTGGGTTTTGCCTGATATAATGTTGCTTAGGAGAGCAGGGAAAAGTTTGCACTGGGAGACACTGAAGCTTGGAGGGAGGTATCCCTATCCAGCACAATTACAGATTCTCAAAGCTTACAGATATGCCAATTATACAGTGCTCTGAAATATTGATGTTCAGGTACCAGGGAGAGCACATATGTCAGTAATTCTGAAAGGTTAGAGGTATTCATTCAAGATTAATATCAGAAAGTCATTAGTTTAGACAACATGGAAAAGGGTCAGAGCATAAGCAGACCAGAAAAAAATTCAGGATTGCAATGAATATGGAGTGGGATATAGGAATTGTTCTCAACGAAATGGTGTAAACTTTAACACACTGGCCTCTGCCCTCTCTGGTTCACCACAATCAGGGCAGAGAAACTGTCAGATTTCCTGATTTCTCTATCTGCATCTTCATATTAAGGATTGGTCTTTAATGCAGAGCTTAGAGTAGTAAAATGAACTAAAGGACATTTCAGGCTAATCACCCAATTACTGGAAGTGCATTTTTGGCTGCTATCTATCTACCAGGTTTCCTTGATTCTAAAACCACTTCAATTATAAAACACACTGTATGTTTAATAATAGATTTTTAGAGAAAAACAAATTCTACCCCATTAACTATGCATATAGATTAAAAGAATATCTCAATGACAGAAAATAAAATAAGAAAACTAGTTTACCCTATCTTTGAGAAATGAAAAACAAAGCTCCTACTTTGCTGCACTTACAATTCTTCTGAAAAGGAAGAAGCCATGTAAAGCTAGTATACATGTAAAATACTTTCCAGTTTTATGCTCCATGCTTTAGGAGTCCTACCCATTAATTACACAGTAGAGTGATCAAGAGAAAACATAAAAAATGCACCTGACCACTGTGTCAAGTATGCTCTTTGTTCTCTAGTTTGCATTGTTGAGGTACAAATTCAGTCATTTCTTAGCCACTCTTAAACATCTTCAAAGGTAATACTGAACAAGAAAGAAATAATATCACTCTCTGCATCTCACTGCAATTATATTTCTTATGTGCAGTCCATGTTCAAGATGGAGTAATTACAAGATAACATGTCCACTTCATAACCAACCATATCTATTTTTGCATAGATCCATTATATCTTTTTTTCATTATAAAAGTTTGATATGTAAGCAATTAATTTCTTGCAGAAGCCAGTGTAACTACTTTTTCATTCCATTCAGAGCTAGACTCAAACTTATTTGAAGATAGAGATGCTAGCATAGAGAATATAGAGTTCATAACTTCAGCTCCCATAACGTTAGTAATTTAGAGAGTGTTTTTCATATCCCACTAGTTTTATCCCTACTCTAATTTTCTCCTCATTTACTTTTGGATGCATCACTTTATTAGGTCTATCCTCATCCTTTTTTTGTGTGTTTTCCTTGAACAGAGATGCATGAATTCAAATATGCATTTATTTATTCATTCATTCAACTATTTATTTCATACCTATTCTGCACAAAGCCTTGCTTTGGGCACTGTTGATATCACAGATAACGGCCAAATCCTCATGGATTTCATATTCCGGTAGAAAAAATGACAGAAAATAAAAAGACAAGTCAGTTAAAATAGGATTCTAAATAGGAAGGAGAAATATAGTTTCCTAGGAAGTGTGTATCAAAAGGGCCTCAGCCAGTCCAAAAAGAACTAGAGATTCTCTTTAAGGAAGTGATAGTGTTGTGCTCCTTCATTGGTATATAGAGTGGGTCTCATTTACATGGAATATCCATTTGTCCTCATAGAATTATATTATGGAGAAAAGCCAGATAAGAATAGCAGAGAATATATTTAGCATTTATTCCTGGATTCACCTAATTGCGAGTGGTTCAGCATTTTCACATTACCTGCTTCATTCATCATAACATAAGTGAACCAAAGACCCATAGGTTTGTTCCAGGTACTCAGTGGAAGATTAGTCAGGGATCTAAGATGAAAATAATGGAAGCATGCTCTGGGAGATTTAAGTGGAAAAGACATGAACTAAAAAAGAAAGGGTAGATTCATATGGAGGGCCAGATAAAATGATTTGGGGGCCACATGGGCAAAATCACTGCCTCAATGCTCTCCATAGGATTGGTCCAGTAAAGACATGATTGCCACTGCTACTGATGTCAGCCTCTACTGCTATGCTGATTCAACAAATTGCATGTAGTTGCAGCTCTTCCATAATCCTCTCACCAAACTTGGTTCTACAAGCACCTTGTTTCAATTTCTCACTACTTCCCAAAATAGAACCTAGGTGGGTGACTCCAGTTGTCAGAATTTTGGTTCCTGCCTGGGTCTCAGCTGCAAGCTGAGCACCTGAGCCAGTGTGGTGGGAAAAAGACTGTATTTTAAAAGGTAAAAGAAGTCCCAAATAAAGAAGGCCAGAGCTGGAAAGCCAAAAGAATGACAAATATCCCCTAGAGTTCACCCAATTTAGTTCTCTAGTACACCGTTATTTCTACTTTTAGACTTACAAAAATTCTAACTAGCATCATGTAACTATCTAGCATAATGGAACTAAAAATGTTCTCACCCCCTTCCCAAATCAAAATCCAACCAATGATTACATCTAGCTCCAAATTCAGGAACTCTCACTAAATGCCATGGCTTCACTGATAAATGTAACAATAACTCATAAATAAATTGTAGTATATCAAAATATAAATTTCACAATCAGCATGCCTCACATAAAAAATAAGGAATGAGGACATGACAGTGGTTAAAATGTATGCACAATTTGCATCAGCCAAAGGGATGCTGGTTTTTAAAGGGTATTTATTTGGGAGTAGGAGCTTACAGATACCAGGCCATGAAGCATAAGTTATTTCCTCACCAAAGTCTATCTTCATGTGTTGGAGCAGGGTCGCTGCCAACATCTGCAAGGGTTCATTCAGGCTTCCTGGGTTCCTCTGGGCTCAGCTCCTCTTTTTTCTCCATAAGGTCAGCTGTAGACTATCAGGTGAATGGCTCTGTCTCTCTCCTTGGGGTTCCAGCTTCAGCATCAAACTCCAGCCTCAAAACGCCAACATTAAAAGCCCTCCAACTCTATCCTTTGCCATGCATTTTATCTGTGAGTCCCCTCCCACCAAGGGTGGGGGCTCAGCACCCTACTGGCATAAGAGGTTTACATAATTTCTTAATAAAGTAAACCTCTGAATCCAATATAATCTAATATGACCAGAGGAAAAGATCAGTTTACAAACACAATCCAATATTTCTTTTTGGAATTCATCAATAATATCAAACTGCTACACACATAATATGAAAAGGAAAAAATAAAACAAATGATTCAGTCCTCATTCCCACAACTGGTCACAAAATACTGTACACTCATGACTTAGGCCAAATATCTTTTCAAATGAAATGGAATCATATCAATTCTGGTCACTGGGAAAATTTCCCTTCCCCACCATTCTTCAAGGTTACCACTGTGTGTCTGTATTCTTTTACTGGGCTGGTGCCAAAAGATTGTGTAGACCTGTGGGCAAATGAGGTTTCAACAATTTTCTTCTTAGACAACCAAACAGAGGTAATTTCTCAAGACTTTCAATGGAAGTGAGATATAAACTTAAGAGTGTGAGCCACCTGTGACTACAACTTACTTTTTCCTTGGGACCTGAAGGTGGTTGATCACCAAAAAACTATTTATGTCTGATGATGGAGTTGCCTGAGAATGACCAATTTTAGGGCTTAATGTAGCAAATATATCATATCTCTGTTGCCTATTGAATTGCATGTCATTGTCAATCACATGTTAGCCATTAATTGAGGCAATAGCAAAAAAAAAGTCAGTTGAACAAAAGAGTTTGGCTTTATTCCACATTTTGAGAAGTCACTGTTATGATTCTGCAGTAATATTCCATATAGCACATAGATCTGTGACAAACACATTGAGTACCTTTGAATCAGCTAGATCCTAAAAGTTAAGCAGCAGAGATGTTTGCCCTGTAGCCTGGGCCAGCTGTAGCGCCTTCCTTTGCTGGGTTCCACTCAAGTGTTCAGGACAGATGATAGTGAGTCAAAGCCACACTCCCAAATGTGATAGGTGTTACCTCTCAAATGCAAGAGGTCGCCTAATATAGGTGGTTCTATTTCAATATCATATATAATGTATTGCAACTTAGACTTCATTTTCAATAAGTTAAAATTCTCATGAACCCTGGATTCTTTATGGAAACAAAAGTCTTCAGGATCTCTGAAACTTTACTTCTTATTCCATGATATGAGTACCCACCTTGATCAGAAACTGCAACTGGAACCACCAACTAATTAATATGGCCAATGAAGGATGGTTTGGTGACACCACATTAGGATTTATTTTGAATTCAGGTTTATTTTGCATGGGCGCCTTTAAGTTTTAGAAAATTTACCTGAGGAAATAAGAATCACTTGAAGATAACTGAGCTACCACATTGAATTCAAAATTTCTGATAAGTACACCCACTTAACTTTGCTCCTTTCTTGACCCAGTACATCAGAATTCTTTCATGCAAATATTATTCACATTTTTCCATACTTAGTATTAGCAAATTTCTGTAATTTGGGAGGTTAGTCTAGCCTTCTAGGTTTGCTATGTAAGTGAATTTTGGGGACATGTTTGGATCTTGGTACAGGTCAGGAGACAGCAAGAATTTGTGTACAGGTTGAAAATATTAGCTTTCTCATGGGGCTGTTTCCCACAGGGATGTTGGTTGGCTATTTCCGGTGCTTTTGAGAGGGTACAATAAGGCCAGCTTTGCAGGTGTTGGGAGAATTGCAAACTGGATTCAACTTTGATACTGGAAAGAACTGGAATTCCTGGGATGAAACAGTAAGGCTGGAGAGATGCTGTCAGGAACAAGAAAACAGAAAAATGCAAATACTTTCTTTCCTCCATACTTGCCATTTCCATAAGTGTCTACTGCTATTAGAGTCCTACTGGAAGCAATGCATAACATGTAAAGGATACCTAATAAGATTAAGTGCCGATTTCTCATCAGAAACCATGGAGGCAAGAAGATAGTGGTATGATTTATTTAAGGTACCACAAGAGAAAAATTTCCAGCCAAGGATCTTATATTCAGCAAGACTGCCTTGCAAAAATGAGGGTGAGTTTAGAATATTTACTAGTAAACAGAAACTGAGAGAATTTGTAACCAAGAAATGGACTTTGCAGGAAATACTAAAGGGTGTGCTACAATCTGAAAACAAAAGGAGAGAGAGGCTTGGAAACAAGTCTAGAAATAAAGATTACATCAGTAAAAGTAATTAAAAGTCTCAAAAGAGTGGTGAAAATAAAATATAATAGATAAGCCCAAAGGTCAAAATGGGTGAAATAAGAACTGCCTTTACATTAATAATATATTGAATACTAATAGATTAAACTCCCCTAATTAAAAGACACAGACTGGCATAATGGATAAGAAAATATAAACCACCTATATGCTTTCTGCAAGAGACTCACCCTAGACCCAAGGATACTAATAGATTGAAAGTGAAAGGCTAGAAACAGATATTCCATGCATTCAGTAACCAAAAAAAAAAAAAAGCAGGAGTATCTATACCTATAGTAGCTGAAATAGACTTTAAAAGAAATTACTAATGTGCAATCTGCCAACTTTGACTAAAAGAATCAAATATCTAGGAATAAACTTAACCAATGATATAAAACACTTATATTCAGAAAACTGCAACTCATTGTTAAAAGAAATTTTAAAAAATCTAAATAATTGGAAGACTATTCCATGCTCACAGAATGGAAGACTAAATATCATTAAGATGTCAATTCTATCCAAATTGATATACAGATTCAATGTAATCCCAATAAATATTCCACCAGCATTTTTCAAAGAAATGGAAAACATGATTATCAAATTTATTTGGAAGGGTAAATGTCCCAAATAGCCAGGAACACCTTAAAAAGGAAAAATTAAGTTAGAGAACTCTCACTACCAAACTTTAAATCATATTACCTCACTATAGTGGTAAAAACAGCATGGTACTGGCTAAAGACAGACACAGGGACCAACGAAACCAAATTGATGGTTAAGAAACAGACCCTCATATCTATGGTCCAGTGATATTTGACAAGTCTGTCAAACTCACCGAGCTTGCACAGAATAGTCCATTCAACAAATGGTGCTGAAAGAACTTGATATCCATAGCCAAAAGAAGGAAAGAGGACCCCATTCTCACACCTTATACAAAAATTAACTCAAAATTGATCATAAAACTAAATATAAAAGCAAGAACCATAAAGTTTCTAGAAGAAAATATAGGAAAATATCTTCAAGACCTGGTAGTAAGTGGTAGATTCCTAAAGGAGATAAAAGGAGGACTGAGATAGACTACTGATATTTAATGTACATAGAAGTTTTAATTAACTTTTTTTGTAAAAGTGTGGAAATGTATAGTTGATGGTGAAACATAGTGATTAACAGCTGGTTTATAAATCGGAATGTGGCTGAAAATGGTAGTCTAGGTAGGGATGTAAATACCAATTGAAAGAAAGCTATAGAATAATGTAGGGATTGAATAACACAGTAAGCTCAGAGGTGGATGAGAATTTTGGTTTATGGTATAAATGCAAGAGTGTCACTTGTGAGCTAGAGCAGACATACATACATCCCATGGAGAAGCATGGGATAAATACAACTGGAGTGACCTATGGACTGTGGTTAACAGTAATAATGTAATATTCATGCATCTAAGCCAAAGAAATACTGTGTTGCTAATGGCAGAGTATGGAAAAAGTATGCCAAATATACCTTATGGCCTGATAATAGTCTGAAGATATTATCTCATAATTTGCAACAAATGTTCCACCACGGTGTGGTGTGTTGTTAGAGGGGTGTTGTATAGAGATCCTGTACATATGCATGATTGTTTTGCAAGTTTACAACTTCTGTCATAAATATATACTTTAAAATAATACTAGAGTGGGTTGGGAAAAATACACCAAATATAAGATAAGGACTATAATTAGCAGTGAGATTTCAATTATATTCTTTCATTATTTGTAACAAATGTCTCACAACAATGCACGGTGTTGGTAGTGAGCTGATGTATGGGACCTTTGTATGATGTTGTGCATGTTTGCCGTGTAAATTCACAAATTTTACTATACACCTATTGTTTATGTATATTCATATATAAATTATATAATAATAATAATAATAATAGGGTGGGTTGGGAGATAAATACACCAAATGTAAGATAGTTTGGTCGGTAGTAATATTTTGAGGATGCCCTTTAATTATTAGTTAAAAATATTTCACAATATTGCAAGGTATTATTGGTAGCATGAGGTATCATATCCCTGTATGAGGTTATAAATGTTTGTTTCATAAAGTTCACAACTACTATTATACACTTATTGTTTATTTTTTATGTATGTGTGATATAATTCAATAAATTTTTTAAAAATTAAAAATATATATATATGTTAGCTCACAGAGTTCATTAGAGAGGTGAAGAAAGAGAGAGGACATTCAGCCAGTAAATGAAACCACTGCTGCTACCTCTGAGCACTATATATAGCTAATACTTCAATTACCATTAGTACTTAAGAGTCACTAAAAACTGATACTCTCCCGCTGGAAACTGGACCCAACTGTTGATGCTGCCACCACCCATATTTTGAGTCAGGGGAACTGTGGGAAGAATCACAGTATGGTTGATGAATTTGATTGACTGTGCCAACTTCCTTTGTTGTGAGAGTATGAGTAAACATTTGGCATTTTTATTGTCAACAGTGGAATTTAAGCTCTGTTAATAAACTCAACCATCTCTACATAAGAGAAGGGGAACAGATACGAGGCTGTCAAAGGAAAGCAAAATGTCCAATATGGAGTTTGCCTATTAAAGGTGAGCTTGGAGCAGTAAATCTGTCCTAGAGATAACAATATAGACCTTATGGACCACTCAAGTTTGCTGACTATGTACATACGTAATTCAAAGGATCAGGTTAAACAAATATGTCGTTCATATTTTAATTAATCCTTTTTCTATAGCATTGTCCTTTAGGTTTAGGGAACCTAAATACATACATACCTACTTTTGCAGTAGTTGAATGGAGATCCAAAAATAGACAAAAGATTATTATCTTTCTTAACAGGTAATCTGGTTGTATGTCAACAGACAGATTTTATGAAGAGTAGTTATGTTATGTAGAATCATATTATAGACTCAGAGTTAAAAGCAGCTTTTAAAATCATTTAACTCAACACCTCATGAAATAGGAATTCCCTCTTCTACAATTCCAGATCATGCTTACCTTGCCTCTGCTTTACTACATCCAAAAAAATGTAAAAGTCACAATCCCTAGGGGCAGTTCATAATATTTCAAGGTAATTTTCCTTATGTGAAAGTTCTTCCTAATGTTGAACCCAAATCTTTCTGTGTCTTAGATTGGATCCCCAGAAATAGACTCTCAGATTGATATTTGTGTGCAGGAGATTTCTTGAAAAATACCCTAGAGCAATATCTCTGGGGGAGTTAAGAAAGTAGAACTGGACAGAGGGGGGAGGTGAATTGTGGTACAGTTGCAACAGGTGCTTCAGCTAATCCCTTGTGGATGTTCAGAGCTTAGACAGGCCTTTGGTGGTGCTCTACCTTGAGAGAAAGAGGATGGGAAGATTCTCCCTCCTTCATCAACCAGCCATTAAATGGAGGAGACTTGAGATTCTTCTCAGTTGAAGATGATACCCAAGGAGCTACTTAAACACCCTGCAGCTCTTCATCAGCAATTCTGAAGGGGCTACCTAAACTAAGTATTCACTACTACCTATAACTTTCCCCAATTGATCCTCGACTGTCCTCAAGAGCCAATGAAATTTAATTCCTCTTCCACATAGGCCCAGAATATTAGAAAACACATTTTCCCATTCGTATTTTAAGATTTTCTTAGTTATAATAGTGTCATTCCTGGACATTTTTAATGACATAGATCCTCTGTGGAATAGATAAGACAGATGTGGTTTCAGCCTATGATATTCAGTAAGACAACTATTATTCATATGTTTTTAACATTTAAGCTCCACCTAACATTGTATTGCATTTTTGGAAATCTCACCCCACCACTGACTAATACTAAAGTGATAATTAGTAAAAACCCATAATTTTTTCTCCTATATTGCTATTTTGCTTTTTTCCCTTATTCTGTTTTTGTATAGATGGTTTTCTTGTACTGAAGGGCAGAAATTCACATATTCCTAAGAAATTCCAACTTGCTTCATTCTAAAATAACAGTCAAATTTTTCTAAAGATCATCTTATTCTCTACCCATATTACCTAGCCTAAACACAGTAGGTGCTCAATTTTTTTAAAAAAGTGAATAGAGGGAATAGTTTACTTCCTAACTGATTTATAAATTGCTTTGGTTATATGCAAACCCAGGTAAAAACCCTGAGAGTTGTTTATATGAAATATGGCCTTTCTCATGTTATTCACATGCTTTATATCAGAGACTTGATGAAATATATAATGAAGACAAAAGAGCCAGATAGATTCATCATTTTGGTCTTATTTGCTTCAATTCTCTTGAAATTTCTTGCATGCAAGAAAGCAGCTTTGTTAATAGACTCCCTTGTGATTTGGAGGAAATTCTAAACCAACTCTTCACTTTTAATTTAATTATACTGATAGAGTCTTACACAGAGAATAACACTAGCTATCAATCAACTTTTTTGGTGCTCTAAAAAAAAATTCACCCTGGTTCTTTTTTCCTCTTGTCACTGTCTTCCTTTTTTTGATTGAACTAAAATCAACTCTCTTCTAAAGAGAAGTCATTATTCAATCCAGATTCATTTTTGGTAGCCAGAGCAATTGGATGTATTTTTCCCATTATATAGCTTACCATTCAAAATCCTCAGCAATGCTTTGTCCATTTTATTTTCCTCACAATGGGAACATATTTATAATCAACATGTTTATGGGGAATGATTACTTCTTAGCCAAACTGTGCTACCTAGAAAATTTCAAGAAGAGGGGATAAGAAATAATTTGAGCCAGCCCGAGCTAATGGATCAGCCAATTGCTCATACTCTAATTCAGCCTGAATATTTGTTTTAATTACAGGACAAAGTTTAGTTATTGATGAAAACTTTATGTACAGTTACAGTCCCATATAATTTAGAGTTAGTACAGCATGATGCTACAAGACAATAGGAAAGTGGCTACCTTTCAGGTGGTAGCCTTGTATTTTATAAATTATATGTAGACCAAGTAATTACTTGAAGTTCCTTATAAACTAAAGCTACATTTTTATAGTTTAAAAAAGGCAAGAATTGGAAATTTTTGTTTAAACCTATGGGTATGTCAATCATAATGTCAGAAAATTCAGAGAAGAATGTTAAATTTGATAAAAAATAAAAACTACATTGTTTTTTCAACATGGCAAACAATATCCTAATTGCTTCATATATAATAGGTCATCATCGTTTGTGTTAGGAACTGTTATTATCTCCCTTTTATAGATGGGGAAACTGAACCACAGTGAAGTCAATAGAATTGCCCAAAGTTTAAAGAAATAACAAATGGTATTGTCTAGATTTGAACCCAGGCAATCTCATGCCAAGTCCTTGATCTTAACCAACATGCTCTACTGCCACTCTGAAGAAGGAATTATCTGTAGACTATAGATGAATGCAAATTTCCCCTTGGCGAATTATTCTTATAGTAAAATTCTTTTTTTATTAAAATTGATCATCTACCTGTACTTCATAAGTATTATCATTATCCTTATAATTAAGCCAATGATTAAAGTAATGGGATTCCAATACAGAATGATAAACTAATATGAAACAATACATTACTTTGGAGAGTCCAGAGGATAAGAATGCTCAAAGTCTCTAGATACTATCAGGAAGCTTGAATTTATCACTAATATTGTATCTTGTTAAACTAGCTAAGAGTTTATTGATTTTGTTGATCTTTTCAAAGAAACAACTTTAAATTCTGTTGATTTTCTCTATTGTTTTGAGTTCTCCATTTCATTGACTTCTGCTCTAATCTTTATTATTCATTTATTCTTGCTTTGGGGTTGGTTTGCTGTTTGTTTTCTAATTCTTCTAGGTATGCAGTTAGGTCTTTGATTTTAGCTCTTTCTTATTTTCAAATATAAGCATTGAGAGCTATAAATTTCCCTCTTAGCTCTTCCTTTGCTGTGTCCCATAAGTTTTGGTATATTGTATTCTCATTTTTTTTTTGTCTTGAGGTTTTTAATTGATTTCTCTTATAATTCTTCTTTAACCCTATGCAGAGTTTAAAGTTCAGAAGCATCTTCAAGCTCTTGTAGGTGGTAGTTTCCTGGATCTTACACCCAAAGCAAGAGCAACAAAATAAAAAGTAGATAAACAGGACTTTCTCAAAATTAAATGCTTTTGTTCTTCAAAAGCTTAACCAAGAGAGTAAAAAGACTGCCTACTCAATGGGAAAAGACTTTGGAAACCATATATCTGATAAGGGATTAATTTCCATGTTCTATAAAGATATCACACAACTTAATGACAAAATGACAAGCAATCCCATTAAAAAATGGTCAAAGGAATTGAACAGACATATTTCCAAATTGGAAATATAAATGGCCGAAGGACATATGAAGTGATGTTCAAGATCACTAGCTATTAGGAAATGATGATTACAATTAAAATGAGATATTATTTCACACCATACAGAAAAGCCATTATTAAAAGAACAGGAAACTTCAAATTCTGGAGAGGATGTGGAGAAATAAGAACACTCCTTCACTGTTGGTGGAAGTGTAAAATGGTGCAACCTCTGTGAAAGATGACCTGACAGTCCCTTAGGAAGCTAAAAATAGAACTGCCTTATGATCCAGCAATCCTGCTACTAGCAATATATTCAAACTGAAAGCAAGGATGGCAGATATTTTGACCTATGTTCATAGTGGCATTATTCACAATTGCTAAAAGATAGAAACAACCTAAGTATTCTTCAACTGATTAATAGACGAACAAGATGTGGTATATTCATAAAATGGATAACATTGCAATGTTTTTGTAATAAAAGCAAAGTTGGCACATTATTAATTCTAAAGGTAAAAAAGAGAATATGGGGTTTGGTTTTGTGAAATATGAATATGGTTAAGCATTTTCCTTCATTTTTTTCATTAATAAGGAGAGCTTGTCTTTGTCATTTAACTAATCTATATTCATATGTGCTTCATTCTGAATAGCAGAGGAAAATCTGAGTTAGCAGTTGGAATTAGGTGAGATAAAAGTGACTTGAAAAGAACTTTTTAGGAATAATTGTTTCCATAAATTGTTGAACTGCCTTTTTCTGTTCTTTTATTTTTGTGAATTTGAAGTAAAGTTGCTAATTTAAAAAACAGTAACAGATATACCACTTAATATCTACAGTTTAGAGTTTTAGGTCTTAAAATGAAGCAGATAAACTAGGTACTTCCAATCATGCATAATCAAAGCTTATCACTGTGTCTTGATCACGATCTTCATCATAATCATTACCTTTTTTTAGCACATTTTGCATACTTTGTAAACTTTATCTCACTTAGTCCTCATAAACCTATGAAGTAGGTGTTATTTTCAGTTGAGGAGACTGCAACTCAGAAAGGTTAAAGTGACTGTCCCAAAATCCCACCACAAGGAGGTGGAAGAGCCTGATTGGAACCTTGACTTGTCAGACTCAAATCCATAAGCTCTCCACAACAGGATGGCTTATTACGTGATTAAAATGAATAAAGTGATAGGTAAATTCTCTTGACAGCTATATCAGTGTTTCAGTCAGTCAGAGTCCAATTACAGAGCCATGAATCAAATGAATAGTCACAATTAAATACAAAGAATTGTTAACTACACACCAAAGTGTTACTTAGAAAACTGAAGAAATAAAAAGAGAGAGGTAACAACTGTAGGAAGCAGCAACATTCCTAGGGCCACGTGAACAAAGGGAAGGGATTGGACTAGTTAAAATAGAAACTTGGAAAGGTGACTCCATATAGCAGGAAGTCAGATCCTTCTAGAGAGGGTGTTGATTCACTGACACTGGTTTTCCTGGAGTGGGGAGCAAGGAAGCTGTTTCTGAGGAGGATGGAAAAACTGCAAAGTATATTCAGCTGCTGCTACAGGAAGGTTCTGCAATTAGTGCAGTGAAATGAGCATCACTGCTGTGTGATACTCACAGGAACCACCCACCAATGGAAAGCCCAGGGGAAACAGTCATGGAGAAGGAAGTCCCTTATCCCCCCTCCAGCCTTGCAGTCACCAGGCTGCCCATAATGGTAGAGTTTTACATGGATCCAGCATGTAATGCAAAAATGTGAATTGCATAGTACCAGCTCTACTTTCACAAAGCAGAGAACAGAAGATGAGTTTAGAGGTGAAATATAATAACTGGCACCCTGTTAAATTAATTATGGAGTCCATCCATTCCCAGCTTTACAGCACTTTAGGAACAGCCTTTCAAACATCTGTGTGTCTATGGGGAGAAACTGCACTTAAAATTGAGGGATCTGGGAGTTTCATTTTTAAAAACTCAATTTTCCTCTTTTTATGCTGGCTTTCTCTCTACTTTTCATTCCTCCAATACCTTAAATACATCCCTTCCCAACCTGATCTTTTACCAACTGGAATACCAACTTTATGGTGCAAAAGAGGGAGGGGATAATAAAACAAAGATATCAAAAAGAGGAAAAAAGGGAGGGGTGAAAGATATTGTTCTACTTACGAAGTTTATTAAACAACTTGTATATTTGAGATAATGAGATAAAAATGTATCATGCAGGGGAACAGATTTGGCTCAAGGGGTTGCACACCTGCTTCCCACATGGGAGGTCCCAGTTTGGTCCCTGATGCCTCCTAAGAACAAAAAGAAACAACAAGCAAACAAATGAAAAACCAACTCAGGAGAGCTGATGTGGCTCAGTGGTTGGGTGCTGGCTTCCCATATAAAAAGTCTGGGATTCAATTCCCAGCCCCGGCACCTAAAAAAAAAAAAAAAAAAAAAAAGTACTACATGTATACAGGATCTATTCTCTATGCTTCTAGTTCAATATATGAGGATATGAGGTAGACAGCAAAATAAATTGTTTGGTCTGTCACATCATTTTGGTTTCATAAATATTTTATCATTGAAATCTATTTTTTCCTACAATATCGCTATTGGTAACATTATTTTTACCTTTACAATGGCACTTGGCAGGTATAAAATATGGAATGAATAATCAGTGTGAAATCTTATGTTTCCTTTAAAGAACTTTGCCAATGCCAGTGCATATAGAACATATTTGTCTTACCTCCTTTAAGAGATGCTGAATTATCGGTCAGAAAACAAATATCAAAAAATATTTACTAATTTCTTGTCATGTGCCAGGATATAGACTCTGGAGATACAAAAAACTAAAAAAGAATAAAGTAAGAATCATTAACCTAATAGAACTTGTAAATAAGTATAGACAAAAATGATCAAGAACCATAAATGTGGAAGAGATTGAAGGAATTATGAAGAATACTATGTACAACTCTATGCCAATAAATTTTTAAATTTTTTTCTTCTTTATTTTCTTTTAAATGTTACATTAAAAAAATATGAGGTCCCCATATACCCCGCATCCCACCCACACCACCCCTCCCACATCAACAAACTCTTCCATCATTGTGGCACATCCACTGCACCTGGTGAATACATTCTGGAGAACTACTGCAGCACATGGACAGTGGTCCACATTATAGTCCACACTCTCTCCCCCAGTCCACCCAGTGGGTCATGACAGGACACACAGCATCCAGCATCAGTCCCTGCAGCACCACCTAGGACAGCTCCAAATTCTGAAAATGCTCCCAAACCATATCTCTTCTTGCCTCTTCCGACCATCAGCAGCCACTGTGGCCACCCTTTCCACATGACTACTACAGTTTCTTCCCTTACTAATCACAATATTTCCTCAGCAGAACACCAGTAAGTTCACTTTAATCCATACTCTATTCCTCCATCTTGTGGACCTGGGATGGCTATGTCCAGTCCCCCTCTACATCAAGAGGTGGGATAGATTCCACATGGATGATGAATGCAATTCTCCTGCTTGCAGCTGTAGGCACTCTTGGGTCCCTGATGTGGTATTTGACCCTCTTCACCTCCCTGTCAGCTGGCCAGTGTAAGTACAAGAAACCAGAGGGTAGGAGCTACAAGTCTGCTGAGGCCCAGGGCCTGGCCGTCACATGAACAGTTCAGAGATACAGGTCTCCTGAGTATATACCAACCCAAATGCCAACCACAGGTCTGGTAAAAGTGACAGAAGAGGCATGTGTAGAAAGGTTATATCTGAGTCCAACTCCATCACACTCAGGAACACAAACTCCGAAGTAAGGCCAACTGACATGGCCCTGAACTCCAGAGCCATCTGCCTTGACCATAGAACCTGTGGGTCACTGCAGCCCTCAGGAGAACCAGCACCTGGGTTTCCATCTACCTTGGCACCTGGGTTTCCATCTCTGGTACCCTGCTGAGGCATGCATAAGCATCATCCCTGATGACCTCCCGACTCTTTTTTGGAGACTCTTAGCCATATAAACTCACTTGTCCTTTCCATTACCCCCTTTTTATCCAAAGTCAAAAAGCAGTTTTGAACACCTGACATCACATGTTGGCTGAGATATTCTGCTGGTCTGAGTTGACCTCTTTGTTCATGGTCTTTCTGTAGTTACATCATCAGCTTGTGCTTGGCAGTAATCCCTCATTCCCAGGAGTCATGTCCCACGCTGGGAGGAAGGCAATGTATCTATATGCTGTGTTTGGCTTAGAGAGTGGCCACATTTGAGCAACATGGAGGCTCTCAGGAGGTAACTCTTAGGCACCCCACAGCTATAGGCCTAGTTCATATTTCAGGCACACAGGCTCATAATCAGAGTGATCAGTATCAAGGGCTCATTGTTGGACCATCCATCTTTATTGGTCTTTGCCATTGCACTTGGGGGATTGTTGTTGTTCCATTGGGGAATGTGATAGAGCTCCCCTGGTCAGTAATTAAGCACTCTCTCATCTGTTGTTTCCAACTGAAAGCACTATGAAAATATCCAAACCTTTCTATGTACCCTGTATACATGCCCTGGAGAACTCCCTCCCAACTGTGTGCAGCCCACCAATGCCATCCCACACAAGTGCTCCTCCCCTAACATAGTTGAACCAGTGATGGGTTTAAAAGTTAGATATGGAATACACAGAAATTTAGAAAAATTAAATAAAGGAAAAATAAATTGGGGTATCAAAGAAATGAAAAAATGAAAAAGCTTTGTTTTTGACATTTTGCCTTTCATCACTGCTACAGGTATTGCCCTGTGTGTACAGTGGCAAGGCAATTACTTCCATTTCTTCCTCAGTGTCTACCTCCTTTCTTTCTTTTCTTTTCCTGATTATTAAGTTTCTCTTGACATAAGTTTTAGGTCACAGTAATTCACATATACAATATATGGTACTCCCACATATCCAACATCAAACTCTTTGTCCTTTCCCAACAGTGATCTTTTTACATGTTCATATTATATTTGCTGCAGCTAATGTACAGATACTGAAACAATAGCTTTCAAACGTGGTTCCATTTGGGTTTACGTTATGGTTTATATTTTAGACTATACAATTTTCTAGATTTTTAGTTATCTTATGTTTTACATTATGGTTTACATTTTAGCCTATAGAATTTTATACATTTTTGGTATAATTTAACATGACCTATATCCATCATGGCATGATCTTGTGGAACACTTCACTGCCGCACAGTTACCCAGATTCCATGTATTCAACACCTCTTTCCCCCTCTCCACGGGCCCACCATGACAATCAATCTTCATTACATGAGGGACCATATTCAGAGATACTTGCAACAATGTTGAGGGCTTCACATACTTGACTGCCCTAACCCACTGGGAGCCACCAATTCTCTCAAGAGATACAATTCTCTCTGTTTGAGAACATCACTCCTCCCAAGGATGTGGGTATAACTTCACTCTCATTGTATGGGTCTCCACCCAATGATATAATCCACTATGACAAAATGAGAACTCACACACTCCCCAGAAGCTTGCCCTGTGTCAGATGCCCCTCCTTAAGCATCCCAGACAGGCAACCTTCCATATTACATTCTCTAAAGATTTTTCTCTGCAACACAGCTTCAACCACATACCTGGCAATCTCCCATGATCAAATGTTCCCCTCACCCTCTCCCCAATTTCTTGGGCAATCTGATCCATCTTCCCATCCCTAGCACGCCTAAAGCCCACCAGCCCCACCCTAAGTTATCCCTATGCCCCCATTTTATCTCTTCCCTGTACAAATACTGACCTCCAGCTTATCATAGATTTCACCCAAGTAGCTGTCAGCATGTTCATAGCAGCACTATTAACTATTGCCAAAAGTTGGAATCAACCCAAATGCCCATCAACAGATGAATGGATAAATAAAATGTGGTATAGGCAACGAGGGACCACTATCAAATACCAACTGATGATGCAACTGGAAAAGGACCTTATATGGAAGGTTCAATGCGGATCAGCAGAATATCCATGTCTACATAAAACAACATGACTTTAAAATGCTGTTTGACCTAAAGTACGGGGGAAATGGAAAGGAGAAATGAGTTTATATGGCTACGAGTTTCTAAAAAAGAGTCTGGAGGCTGGCAGAAGGATTGCCCTCATGCACAACTGAGCAGAGTCAGAGAGACAGATAAAGCAGATACAACCCCCAGATATTGGTTCCTATGAAGGCTAAAGAGACCCATGAGAGTTATGGTCATGGCCGATGGGGTTTACTACCAGGGCAGATGGCCCCTCTCTGGAAATGGTGTTTATGTGTGATGAATCTGGACTCAGATGGGATCTCCCTTCATAAGACTTTCATACTAATCTGCTGGAGGTGCAGTTAACGTTGGGGTTTAAGATATAGTTAGGGGATTTGAATCTCTGGACTGATAATGTGATAGCCAGGTCCTGAGCCTCAACAGACTCCAGCACCTACAATCTGATTTATTGGACTTACCACACTCAGCTAAGATGGAGTTGAAGAAGGACAATCACCACACCATGGAGCCTAGAGTGATTACAACTGAAAATGGGAGGATGGCAGCCAGCATCCATGTGGAATCTGAGCCTCCTCTTGACATAGAGGTGCAATGGACACAACCAATCCAATGTCCACATAGAAGAGGTGGCATTGGATTGGGAAAAGTGGACATGGTGGACGATGGGTATGGGGAAGGGCAGGAAGAGATGAGAGGTGGGGGCGTATTTGGGACGTGGAGCTGCCCTGGATGGCGCCTCGGGGGTGATCACCGGACATCGTGGATCCTCACAGGGCCCACTGGATGGAATGGAGGAGAGTATGGGCCATGATGTGGACCATTGTCTATGAGGTGCAGAGGTGCCCAAAGATGTACTTACCAAATCCAATGGATGTGTCATGATGATGGGAACGAGTGTTGTTGGGGGGGGAAAGGGGGGGTGGGGGGTGGGGTTGAATGGGACCTCACATATATATTTTTAATGTAATATTATTACAAAGTCAATAAAAAAAAATGTGGTATATACATGCAATGGAATACTACTCAGCTATAAGAACAAATACAATACAAACACATGTGATAACATGGATGAATCTTGAGAACCTTATGTTGAGTGAAGCAACCCAGGCACTGAAGAACAAATACTACTTGACCTCTCTGATATGAAATAAGTAAACCAAGCTGTCTCAGAGAGCTAGAAACTGGTTGATAAACTTTAAGGTAGTTGGAGGGTAGAGGAAGGTTGTGAGCTGACAGTTATGCCAATAAATTTTAATATCAAGATAAATTAAAAATATTTAGGAAAACAGAAATTACAAATGATTTAAGGGGAGGCTAAAAAAAGTCAAAACCATAAAAGAAATGTCAAAATTTGTCCAAAAGTTATCCTCAAAATAGGTTAGAGGCCCAAATGATTTAACAAATAAGTTTTAGCTAATTCTTAAGGTCATTAAACCCAACTAAAAGACCTAATGTTATTTGATGGAAAATCAGAACAGATATGTTTAAAATCTTTCTAAACTAATATACAAATGCATTTATTCCAACGATTGGAAGACAAACCATAGACCCTGCTTCTTTGTCCTTCAATGTGGAGGAGTATCCATTAGTTCAATGTGCTTGATATCTATTGGCCACCTCACTTACCTATTAAAGGAAGAATAAGTTATCTGTTGGGTGAGTTTAGCCTCAAAAAAATAGGCACGAATGATCCTATCCCCTCCCTTTCTCTTGTTTTGGGGTCCATTTGCCTAAAGAATATGCTGTCTTGTAAGTTATATGCAATAAACTCATAGCACATTTGCGGTACCTAGGGGCACTCGAAGTTTTCAAGCACTGGCAGTGACCAGCAGAGTGAGTCTAATTCTAGGGCCACGATTTAGGACCATGTCTTTCCACCTAGACTTAATCAATAATATATATTCCTCTCTTATCTGCTTAAACTTGTCCCTATCAAGGATGATATTTATTGAACTTCTTTAAAACCTAACGTTAAATAATATATTTTGCTTTATACCTAAAGAGTTTATTTTAATATTCTACTATAAGCCTAAATATATATCAACTAAATTTGGGGGAAATAAAATAGAAAGGAGAATGAGGGTGCTTTTCCTACCAGATATCATAAATCATAAAACTCTTATTAATACATTAATATGTCACTACTAAATGATCAGACCTGTCACTTCAGGTAACTGAATCAGGTGACTAAAGATGGTATGGGACTATTGAAAAATATCAGGGAAAGGAGCAACATGATAAAGTTCTAAATGAAATTTTCTTTTGTGCCCTTGTCATTCCCTAGACTATATTATAAAAGTATCTATTCTGAAAACACTCATAATAATTGTTATGAAGAATAAAGAGAGTAATGTCAGAATAGAGACAAGTAACTTCTTGTGATATTTTTCCAGCTTCAAAAATCTGTCAAGTGAATTCAGGATCTCAATAGACTGTGCAATATGGTGTCAGAAATCATTCTTTTTGCATGCCCCCTATCTTCCCCGAATCAACATACACCATAAAAATGACAGCAGTTCCACATTCCTAGGACCTGAATATTTGGATTGCACCTTCCTTTGATGGCTGTTTAGATATGCACATGTTATTTGCTTATATCCCAAAATTAGTGACTGGTTGTTGGTGTTACCTGGAATGGGGTACACTATCCTGACATGCCCTTACCTCAAAATTTAGAGGTACAATTTCCTTTTGAGTCTAATCTACTTGAAGAGCTAGAACACAAACCCAAGTCTAATTGACAAGGTTCTAGCAAGTTTATTCAGGACAAGATGTGTTTCACATAGAGAAAGCTTCACAATGAATTATAGGTGACTATTAAATTGAAATGCACAACTGGGATATCTTAATGAAATATACAATTTCCTCTAGGTTATTTGATCATTAGAACAGTTTATAATATTATGTTTCTCCCATGACAGTCAGGGTTGAAGAGAAAATGACTAAACTGTGGCCAAATATTGAAATCCTACAACTTGCTTAAACTTTGGATCTCAAGCTTAAAATTGAGTGTGGCCTTTGGAAGATGTTCCATGTTAAAATAATGAAGTTGTATATTTAATGAAATTTGTATGTATTTACATTTCCAGACAAAATTAGCCATAGCATAATAGAATAAAATCCATACAATTCATGGGTCTTTCTTAAAATTAGCCCAAAGCCAATCAGGTGAAAGACACAAGAGTGGATTTACTGGAGCATTATAAGTAACTCAGGCAGGTGATTATGGAATGTTGTTTGGCAGAACTGATATATTTAAATATGTGAATTTTCACTGGAGTGTTTATTCTCTAAACACTGTATTAATGGCAGAAAAGGAAATCTTAACAACATATGTCAATATAATAACTCATTAAATATCTTGACTTCCTGAAAGAAATAAATCTATGCCACTTTTAACCATCCATTTATTTACTGTTAAGGAATAATATAAAGTATTGGAAACCATGTGAAAGTTAGCAAAAGTAAATTAATGTATTCATAATCTATGCTGGAATAAGTAATAACATGTCAAACATAAATAGATGTACTGTTATTTGATTTATTATAAATATTTTTTAAAGATTCAAAACTCTTGCTAACCATGTAGTTGTACATATTAAGCATGTCAATGGGAAAGAGAAATTTTCCTAAAAAGGTATTCTTAAATAAAAAAAAAATCTGTGACTCTATGACGTATGATTTTAAGTCACTTATTCAGTGTTGCAACTGGCCTTTCATTTCCAACCCATTACACAGGCTGTTACTCCAGGCCACACAAGGAAAACATGAAATTTTAGTTAGGAGTCTTAGAAAACACTATGGAAGTCCCAGCTGGTTTTCACCCAGCATTTCTCTGTTAGTTTTCCTCCTGTATTCTAAACAGATCTCCTCCATCCCATATTCCTTTGTATTATGATATCCATTATCTGATACAATTCTAGATAATACAGTTAATATATTATCTTTCAAATTCCTATCCATTTTGTAAACACTTGTTTTCATTTCCTCTATACATCTCTTCAAAGAAGAGTAACAAACATTTTATATAGCAGCATTCATCCACTTTGGGTAGTGTTGTACTATGAGATTCCATTTCCCAAACAGCTAGCTGTAGTCGAGTGATGCTTAAGGTAAATAATAAGGTGGGACTTCAAAGAAAGTTACTTAAAAGGAAAACAGACACCTGGCTTGTGCTTTTCTTGCTCTCCACGTTTCCTACTTCCTGCCTAGAATGTACACACAATGGCTGAAGTATCACTGCACATTGAGAAAGAGAAGCTAAGTATTGTCGATCAGAAAGGGAAGGAATCTGAGACTGAAAATACAGGGAAACCCCCATGTCCATTCTGGACTGCTAGCTTCTGGACTCTGTAAAAGGTTTCAAAATTCTACCTTATTTAGGACAATGTTTTTTCAAATATTTGTTACTAACTGTGAAATTTTTTCCTACTTGATGTTGTCAACTCCAAAAAAATACATATTAACAATCTGGAAGATAGAAATCCCACTTGAGCAGAAATTGAAGATAAACAGCAGTTCAAACAATCTCCAAGCCCATGTTAAACAACTTGAGAGTGTTCATCAAGTAATTATTCAACAAGTCAAAGCAGTGAACAGTTACAACTACCAGTACTGTATTCCTCACTTGGGCTAAGTAACTGGAGGCAGAGGTATTTCCTTTTAGATTAAATAATTGAATGCTGGCTCTATAAATTGAAGTGGTAGAGAAGAATTATAGAAGGTTTGTATATACCACCACACATATCCCTAAGAGTAGAGCAACCAGAAGGCTTATCCAAATAGCATATCTTTCTCTATTCCGTAATCCCCAGAGGTAGGATACAATAAATAAGAGAGACAGATGACTAGGAGAACTCAAATGTAAAAATTAGCAGATAGCCTTAAATCACCAGACATTTGAATAAAATCAGAACCTTGACAGAAAGGTGACAAATTCAAACAGGAAAACATAACAGAAGGAAAAAAAAGATTTTATAGAAGAGTTTAAAATTTTAGAGTGATGTAATTAATATCTCTTTATATTTCAGTGAATATTACATATTATATTTGAGAGACTATAACATCTAAATAAGAATAACGGTAGACCATGGTATTTGAAAATGTGATTTAAAATTAACTGAATTTTACATTATGCATTCTTTCATTTATTTAAGAGATATTGATTGAGCTCCCACTAAATTCCTAGCACTGCTTTAGACGCTGTGTTACAATAGGATATAAAATAATGCAGGCTTTGTATTATTATGACTTGTTTCTAGTATGTGATGACACCATGAATAAAAGGTATCTTTTCTACTCTCTTTTCCATATCTATTTTTAAAAGTGAAGAGAAGTAAAAAAACAAACAAAAAACAGTAAACTGAATCTTCAATGAAAATAGAAACCATTCTAAGACAAAACCTATGGAAAAGGGCTGTTGCATGCAGGAAAATGTCTCAGTACTATAAAATGTCAAAAGCAAATGGTACTTTTCACAAGGCTAAACCTGTAGCTAAACCCAGATCTCAGTGAGGTCTGGGTACAGGTTTCTTACCAGCATGTCCCTGAACCAAACTTCAAATAATGAAACAAGAGAGAATGTGATATAAAAGTGAAAATATGAAGATATGCTCTTTTCAAGAACAAGTCATCAGAATTATAGGATTAAGAGGAAAAGCAAGTTGGAATCATTTCTGCAATAAATTACTTTAGCCAGAAAAACACCAACTTTTTAAATCCAGTAGTCTGTTCTGATTTTCATTTTGCTGAGTGTTTCAGCTGCAATTGTCAAATTAGACTTATCTTCCACCCTTGAAATCCCTTTCTTCCTATGGCTCTACACATTATATATCCTTTGTTTTAATCTTCCTTTATGGTCACTCTTTTTCAGCATCCTTTACTATTTCTTCCTCTTCCTAGACACTAAACATTGGATTGCCATGGGTGTAATCATCCACAATTCATTTCTTTTGTCTATCAACACTCCCTTACTAAAGATGTAACCTAGTCCTAAAATTAATACCAGTTATAGACTAATAAATCAAAAATTTATATCTGCAACCTTAATCTCTCCCTTAAAACCTGACAAACCTACTCCCTGCTTAGTAACTTTGCCTGTTTGTCCAAGAGTCAGGTAGAACTCAATATATCATTACATTTAAAAGTAAACTCAGATTCTCAATCTTTTCCACATGTACAGTTCTCCCAGGAAAAAAAGAAAAGAAGGAAGGTAAAGATACAGGACACCAAATAGTCACACAATTGGTGAGGATAAAAACCCAGGTGGAATCCCTGAGTAAAACCAATCTTATAAATAAGGGAAAGGAAAGTTTAAAATGAACCCTGTTGTTGAATTAGAGTATAAATACTCACTTTTATTCAACATTGTATTATAAGTTCTAGCCAGAGTAATTAGGCTAGAAAAAGAAATAAAAGGCATCCTAATTGAAAATAAATGAGTAAAACTTTCTCTATTTGCAGATGACATGATCCCATATTGAGATAATACTGAAAAATCCTCAACAAAGATAGTAAAACTAATAAATAAATGCAGCCAAGTGGCCAAGTATAAGATCAGCCTTCAAAAGTCAGTAGTGTTTCTATACACCTAATGAACAATCTGAAGAAAAAATCAAGAAAAAAATTTCATTTACAATAATCAAAAGAAATGTATACATAGGAAATAAGTTTAACCAAACATGTAAAGGCCTTATACATAGACAACTATAAAACATTGCTAAAATAAATCAAAGAAGACCTAAATAAATGGAAGGACATTCTGTAATTCATGGATTGGAAGATGAAATATTGTTAACATGTTCATTCTACCCAAAGCAATTTACAGATTCAACATAATCACAATCAAAATTCCAACTTCCTCCTTTGCAGAAATGAAAAAGCCAATCATCAAATATATATTGACAAGTATATATTTGGCCAAATGGCCAAAACTGTCTTGAAAAAGAAGAATGACTTGGAGGACAAACACCAATTTTATATGTTCTTATAAAGCTACCATAATGAAAACTGTATGTACTGACTCAGTGTAAGACATATAGAACAATGGAATTGAATAGAGTTCAGAAAGAAATCTTCACATCTATGGCCATTTGATTTTTGACAAGGTTTCCATGTCTACTCAATGGGGAAATACTAGTTTCATCAGCAAATGGAGTAAGGAAAACTGGATATCCAAATGCAAAAGAATGAAAATGGGCCCTTATTTCACAAAAATTTACTCAAATTGATTCAAAGACATATATGAGAACTAAAACTATAAATCTACTAAAACAACACATAGGGAAACTTCTTCAGGACGTTTTGTTAGGCAATGGTTTCTTAGACTTTACGTAAAAAAAAAAAAAAAAGCATTAGCAACAGGGAAACAGCTGTGGCTCAATCAGATCAGCTCCCACCTACCACATGGGAGGCCCTCGGTTCTCGACCCAGGCCCTCCTTGTGAAGGGAGGCTAACACGCATGCTGCAGAGCACCTCCTAGCTGCAGACACCGCAGAGAGCTGACTCAGCAGAAAAGGTGACCCAACATGAAAGAAGGGAGACAAGCAAAAACAGAAGAGCCGACAGTGAATGAACACAGAGAGCAGACAGCAAGCAAGCTGCAAGGGGGGAGGGGAAAATAAATAAATACAGACTCAGAAGAACATACAGCAAAATGGTCACAGAAAGCAGACAACACCCAAAAACGTCACAAGGGGGGGTATAAAAAAACATTAGCAACAAAAGAAAAAAAATAGGTAAATGGTCTTCCTCAAAATTAAAAACATCTGTGCATCAAAGGACTTCATTGTGAAAGTAAAAAGACAAATTAAAGAATGGAAGAAAACCATATATCCCATAAGGATTTAATAGCCAGAATATATAAAGAACTCTTCAACAATAAAATGACAAGACTCAATCCAAAAAATGGACAAAAAACCTGAATAGACATTTCTCCAAAGATATATAAGAGGCCAATAAACACATGAAAAGATGCTCAACATCATTTGTCATTAGGGAAATTCAAATCAAAACCACAATGAGATACCATTTCCCACCTGCTAGAATAGCTACCATTAGAAAAAAAAAAACAAACATAAAATAACAAGTGTTGGAGAGGATGTGGAGAAATAGGAACACTTGTGTATTGTTGGTAGAAATGTAAAATGCTGCAGCCACTGTGTAAAAAGTCTGGCAGTTCTTCAAGAATTTAAGCATCGAATTATTATCTGACCCAGCAATCCTACTTCCAGATATATACCCAAAATATTTGACAGCAGAGTCTCAAACAGATATTTGCATGCCGATGCTCATAGAGGCATTATTCAGAATTGGCAAAAGATGGAAGCAAACCAAGTGTCCATCAACCAATGAATGGATAAACAAAATGTGGTATATACATAAATAGAATATTATTTGGCCCTAAAAGGAATGACGTTCTGATCCATGAGACAACATGGATGAATGTCGAAAAAATCATGCTGAGTGAAGTTAGCTAGACACAAAAGGCAATATTTTATGATCTCACTTATACGAAATAATTAGAATATGCAAATTCAGAAACTAGAATATAGGTTACCTAGGGCTGGGTGTTACCTAGGGTGTAGCAAATGGGGAGTTAATGCTTAATTGTTACAGAGTTTCTGTTTGGAGTGGCATAAATGTTTTGAAGATGGAGAGTAGAAACTGTGTTAAGATATTATGAATGCAATTATTTTAATGTGGTTAAAGAGGTATTTTAGGTTATATATATGCTACTAGAATGAAATTTAAAATAAACATTGCCCTGTATCGCACAGTGAACTCCAAATGTGAACTATGACCTATAGCTTATAGTATAATTATATTGTTTCATTATTTGTAACAAAGATACCACACTTTTGCAAAGTGTCAATGATAGGGAAGTGTGAGAAAAATATATGGAAAGTCTGTGTTTTTTGCATTATTTTTCTGCAAACCTACAACTTCTATAATTAAAAAAGAAAAATACCTTAAAAAAAACAATAACGCTTCTGCCCAGCGGATGACGGAAAGGAGGAAAGGCGTGATTGCTTGAGGGTGCAAAGTGTTTGTAAATTTGAAATAAAAATACATAAAATACAAAAATTAAAGAATCCTGTTACTGAATTTTATCAGTTATCTGTATGAAGTCATGATGTTTAATATGCATACACATAGATTTTTTAAAAGTGCAGATGCTTATATATACATGGATTATAATGCATACATATATTTTCTAGCTCTGTGTGATGAGAGGGCCTCGAAGCAATGAAACTCCCCTAATGAGCACACCTGGTACTAAAGGAACCCCATATATTTGAGAAATTGTTGATTCCAGGACTGGGGCAGACAATGAGTCTAGAACACATCTTAGCTCCAAAAAATAAGTGATAAAAAAATTTTAAAAAAGATGGGGTTTACTGAAAGAATACAGAATTGACATGAACTGACTATTAAATGGCTAAAGCTGGGACAATCTGAGCAAATGTAGGACCTTATAAGAACTTCAATCAGCAACTGCATAGATTGTGGTAACTCAATTCAATTCTGACTTTACATGGAGTTAGGCCAAGCTCTACAGATTAAAGGCAATGTTCTACAAGATCACTCTTCAGGTACCAGACGCATTTTGGGGGCCGAGGCTGCAAATCTGGGGTTCCTACCATCCCCTTAGTGTCAATAAGTCGCAGGAATTACTCAGCAGACTTGCTAAAAGGATTCAGCTTAAAATTGCAGCCTTATTATAGTAAATGATACAAATAAGAAGCCAAAAGAAGAGACACTTAGGGTGACATTTGAGAAGAGTCTTCAAAGCAAGCTTCTGTGTCCTCTGCACATGGAGTCAGAACATATTCCCATCACAGCATGGTCATTATCAATCATGGAAATTCTCCAGAGCTTCAAGTATCCTAAGTTTATCTGGACTCTCATTACATAGGCATGATTGATAGAAACAATGTCCACATGGTTCAGCTTAATCTGCAGCTCCACTCACCTCCCAGAGGTCAGGGAGGTGGGCTTATATGACATAGCTCAAAGTCACAACACCCTAATCAAATGACTGGTCTTTCTGGTGTGGTTGGCCTCACCCTAGAACTATTAAGTGTGATCCTGGGCCCACTATGAAGAACAAAAGATACTACTATCACAGGAAATTCCAAGGATTCAGAGGTCACTTCCCCAAAAACTAGGGACAAATACCAGTGAAGTTTTTTTATTATTTAGCAACAATATAAACACAGGTAGTATTGGGTGTTAACTCATAGAACCCAAGATCCACTTATAGATGCTAAAATTAGGAAGAAGTTTAAAGAGAAACATGATATAAATAATATCAAAGTATTTTCCCTAAGATAGATTTCTTTATTCCAAAGTTAATATAGTAATTTAGAATGGAGAAAGTCAACAGACACCATCTTTTTTTTTCTTCTTGGTGCATTTATACAGTGAATGTTTATTTTTATGCTTTCAAGTGTGTTCCTGGAATGTATGAATTTTCATGGTTACATGCTATTCCATTAGCTGGATACTTTTATGTGCTACAGGCTATTTAATGATAGAAAAACTTTTAAGGTTCAAAGGATGAATCCGTGGTTGGAGAAATATTTTCCTGTTTTCTTTTTGTTTCCTTGCAACAAAGATGTTTTTCTTTTTAAAACAATTTTATTGAGGTAAAGTTCCATACCATTATGTCTAACCCTAGTAACTGAACAGTTCAATGACTCTAATAAATTTCTAGGTGTGTGGTCAATCACCACAAACCAGTTTTCAAATACTTCCATCTCTTCTAAAGGGGGAAAGTTTACACCACAGATAGGCTTAATAGAGAAGTGTGGGTCCTGGACCCATCGTTTTGGATGCCAACATGGACAGTCACCTCTTCTTCCCAGCAAGAGAAGGTACCTGTGGCAAGGCTGGGAGTCAGAACACCTGGGTTGCTGGGTGTTCTTACCTGCCACGTATCCTTAGAAAGCAACTCACCTCTAACAGACACCATCTTAACCAATTGATTAAAGTTAACAACACAAGTAAAAAGACACATTGAACTCATGAAGTCCTTGATAAGTGCACTAAAAAGGACACACATCTTCGAGAGGCGGACGTGGCTCATGCTACTGGGTTCCGCCTACCATATGGGAGGTAACTGGTTCAGAGCCCAGTGCATCCTGAAGAAACAAGGAAGACAAATAAATGAAGAAAGTACAAACAACAAGGTGGTGGGGAGAAATAAATAACTAAATAAAATCTTTAAAAAAAAAAAAAAAGGACACACAATCTTATCTACGGTATTCTTGACCAAAATGCATAAACTCTTCTCATTCCAATCATGAGAAAATATAAAACAATTGGAGGATATTCTACATAATAACTGATAATTAATCAAGTGTCAAGATCATGAAAGGAAAGGAAAGACTGAGGAACTGAATTTGGAGGAGACTAAGGAAAAATAAAAACTAAATGCAAGTCAGGATCCTGGGTAGGCTCCTGGAATAGAAAAAGGATATTAGTGGAAAACTGATGAAGTATGAATAAGGTCTGTAGTTTAGTTACTGCTAAGGAATGTTAAATTTCTTGCTTGATAATTGTACTATGATTATTTAAAATGTCATTAGTGGATGATGGGTTGTAACCAAGAGTTAAGAATTAACAAATGATTATGATTACTGAATTGTTATAGCAATTATTTTTTAATTTTCTAACATATAATAGCCTAAAGTTAATACCTGAAATTACTGAAACTTGCTGAACTAGTCTCTGACCTTATTTATACTTAGTATTGTGATGGTTATTCTAAGCTAGTCCTAGCCCTTGTTTAGACTTCTCATTGTGATATTGATTTAGCCTAATTCCAATCCTTGTTTATACTTGCTTTGTAATGTTAACAATTCCATCTTTCCTTGTTTAAATCCATAAACTCCAAACTTCTTAGACTCTGGAAGACAGATTTTATGTGGATAGGCCATTTGATCTCCTGCTTTATGCTTAGCAATAAACACTTTCTCTCTTTGAAACCCTTTGTCTCAGGAATTGGTCATTTGAGTGCATTAAGCAGAGAACCCCCTGCTTTTGCTCAGTAATAGGCTGAGCAGTAAATTGAAATTCTCTGTGCAATGTTTACAACATGTCTGTAAGACTATAATTAGTTCAAAACTAAAAGTGCTTTTAAAAAATTGGAGAGACTACTTTGGAATATGTGTGTGGTCTGTGAAAAAGTGAAATTTTCACTTCTTAAAAGTCAAAATTCTCTGGGACCTGTTTTAGGGATAATATTATCTGATGAAAGAATTAATTAGTCTATATGAAACCTTTGTTTTCTGACATTTTAGAGAGTTTAATTTCTCATCTCATGGTGGAGAATGAAGTAGAAACTTGGGCAGGATCTTTATTCCTTCTATGTAAGAAGTGGGTCAAAGTTCAAATAAAGACCAGGTCTATATCTTCCTTCAATTCCATCCCTCTGGCATTGTGCTTCTGAGCTTCTTTAGCTTCTCTCGTCCCAAAGACCCCTGTACAAGCTACATCTTATCTATGACTAAGATTTCCAGGAACACCACAGCCGGAAAAATTTCCAGGCTCAATTTAACTAGGCTCCAGATAAGCTGGCAAGAGGATGGAGTTTTTTGTTTTGTTTTTTTTTAATAGGTATGAAGTTCATGCTAGGGTCTGAAACTCTAGTGAAAATTACAGACAACCAGCATGTCCCATTCTCTCCATGTACACAGAAGAGGTGAACTTTTGATTTGAGCTAGAAATGAGAAGAGGAGGTTAAGTTCCCAATCCTCACTGCCCTTCTATCGAAACAATCACTCTTCCACAAGGACTTTTAAAGAAATGAGCTCAGATATGGAGGACAAAGTTTTTGAAGGAAAAGGCTAGGAAATTAAGAAAGAATAATATCCCATGTTATGGTGGTTTGGAGCTACATATTCCAGATAAACATATTCTTAAACTTAATCCATTCCTGTGGATGTGAACCCTTTGTAAGTAAAACTTTTGATGAGGTTACTTCAGTTAAGGTGCGGCCCACCTCATTCAGCATGGGTCTTAATCCTATTCCTGGAGTCCTTTTTAAGCAGAATGAAATTCAGACAGAAAGAGAGAAATCATAAAGGTCAACGGAACCTGGAAGAGAAAGGAGAAGGTAAGAGAAGTCTCCACCTGCATTGCCATATGTCACAGAAGCCCAGGACCAAGGACCACTGGCAGCTAGCCCCAGAATGCCAGTCTTCAAAAGAAAATATCACCTTGATGATACCTTCATTTGGACTTTCTCCTAGCCTCAAAACTGTGAGCTAACAAATCCCCATTATTTAAATCAACACACTGCATGGTATGTGCCTGAGCAGGCAAGAAAGCAAAACTAAGTGTATATCCAAATTCAATAGTGAAAATGGTTTGAATAATTATTCCTACAGGAAATGCCCACTAGCAATGACTTTATCAATCCACTTTTTCTAAAAAGGAAATTCTAGAAAGAAAGTTAATTATTTTCTACAAATCTTTTCACCAATTTATGAAGTTTTTGAAGACATTAAGTATGAAAAGTACTAGCTTTCAAAGACAATTAAAAAGACAATCTTGCAATGATTTATTTTTGCCCAAAACTGTCTGCCATGGGAGAAGATATAATTATCTATATATGATGTATAGAATTAAAAAGGGAGTAGACTTAGAATGAAGTTTCTGCTGAATCAATGGTAACCTAAGATGCAATTATTTACAAAATCTTGTATGAACAATGACTCCACAAAAGCAAGACCCACCATGATTCACAGATATACCCAGGATCCCATTTTTCCAAATTCTTCTCTCACAGTTCTCTCTTGGTATATTAAAAAAAAATTTTTTTTCTTCTTTTACATAATCCTCACCCATTGCAATACAATAAGGGCAGAAAACAGCCAGCAGAGTAAGAGGTGGGGTTTGCTATTTGCTAGCTGAAGAAGAAATTTCCTCAGCAATCTGTGTATTTGCATTTGCCACTAAATTAGGTGTCCTGGAGCTTTTCATGTATAAACACTAAAAACTGAAATAGTGTTCAAGGGTAAAATTTAGACCTATTAATTTGAAAATTCTTTCTGAAAGAAGTGGTCCAATCTATACTTTTACATTTAGTAAAACACTGCTTAAAAGTGGAAATCAATTCCTAAGTTAATTTAAATCTAAAGCTGTTTGAGTATCCAGAAGTCTCAGAGCTCCTTAAAGCATTTTGTTACAAGATTCCATTAGGGACAAAAATATACTTATGAAACACAGAGGTTACATATTGAATTTATATATATCATATAATAAAGCATACTCTGCACAAAATGTAATGATGTGGATATAACTTATCCAATCTTTCCTAATAATTTCACGTCACTTTGTTATTTGAGTAAAGAAATGGAATATTAAAAAATTAGCACACACTTCCAGAATAGATGTTAGACTACTTCTAGTTCTGTCCTCTGAGAAATTTTCACACTCATAATTCAAAATTTTTTTACTAAATTCAAATCCAACTTTTAAAAAGATACAAATATATAAATGACAAGCAAAGAGCTATATAGAATGATCATGCAGCTTTTAAATTAAGTTTTTGATGAAACAATCTCTAAAATAATTTTAATTTAGTACAGTCTTTCATAGCTTGAACTACACTAAAAAGATACATGTATAACTATTAAGTATCTTGCATTTGAATACAACTTGTTATAACTGAGATTTTTCTGGTAACACCTAGCAGACACTAAGATTTTTTTTCAGAAACAAAGGTGGGGAAGAAGTTTATTGAAGAAAGAGTAACCAGGCTTCCCCAGAAGAAATTGGACCTTGAAATTAGAAATCCACCTGGGGACATTCTATTTCTGATGCCTTTGCTCTCCCTTAACATCAGCATCACTCATTTCTCATACTATCTACATGTCTGGTTTATGGGCTCCCTACTGGTCCAAACCAACATTCTTGAGGTTCCCAACACTTATCTCAAGTGACCTGAAAAGGCTGACACTACTACCTCTGACTCAATTATCTATTCCCGGGAAAGAGGCTCCAACTGTTCTACCCTGACTCAATTCCTTAACCAAGGAAAGGGAATTATGAGGGTTACACTGAATCTTAAAGGGCATGTACCTGGGAAGATAAAGGAATAGGAAACACTACCTGACTAAATGACATTATGGAAAACAAATTGCAGAGCAATGTCCTTCACAAACATATATGCCAAAATAAAGCATCAATAAGTCAAATCCAATCATATATAAAAAGAGAAAATACCCTGTCCAACTGAGGATCACCTCAGGAATGCAAAATTGTTTTATCATTTAGAAATCAGTCAATGCAATTTGCCTCATCAACAGGAAAAAAATTATTTAATCATATTTGCATTTGGAAAAATGTAACACCTATTGATTATAACAAAAAAGTATCAGCCAAAAGGAATACAAGAAAACATCTTCAATATGAAAAGGGCATCTATGAAAAAAATTTGTCAATATAATATTAATGGTAAAACATTTAAAATGTTCTTCCTAAGAAAGAGAACATATATAAATAGCCAGTCATTTCTTTCATACAGTATTAGGCTGATGGACCTAGCTAACACAATTAGGTAATAAAAAATAAGATAAAAGTTATAAATATTGGATGGAGAGAAACAAAACTACCTTTATTAACAGAATATAATATGATAATGCAGTAAAACTTAGAGAATCTACACAGCAATTTCAAACACTAACAAAATTATGAAGGTTTCATGATAAAATGTCAACATACAAAAAGCATTTATATTTCCATGTTACCATCAAAATCTAGAAAATTAAATTTAAAAATCCAATTCCAGTTACAATAGATTAGATAAAGAATATACATTAAAATAAATTTATCTAAAGATGTTCGGATCTCTTTAAGGTTAAAAAACTAAAAAAAAAGTGTTGTTGAAACAATTTGAAGAAGACTTAAATAAATGGAGAAATATACCATGTTCAAGAGTTGGAAACTCATTATTTTAAAGATAACACATTTCCCCAAATTGAGCTTCAATTTAATGCAGTCTAAATCAAAATCCCAGAAGGATCATTTATAAGAAATGATAAGCCAATTCTATAATTCTTATAGAAAGTTTAAATCTTAAAAAGAAACCAAATTTGGAGGAAGGGCTAAAATTAGGACCCAGTAAATGTGTTACTTCAACATTTGGGGAAACCAGGAAGATCTCAAGTGACCTATGTAAAGCTTCCCTCCCTGCTCTGCTCCTGCAAATATGGTACCCCAACCAAATATGCCTACTTATCAAACGGACTAGGTGCAGTTCTTGCTTATCCCTTGAGCTTCCTGCCAGCCCATGGAATCATTCAAACAAGTCAATCACACCCTCCTATGAAGAGGGTCTCCCACCTTCTTTATACTAAAAAGCCTGTCTTCCTAAGCCCCTCCTAGTTTTCTCTGTTCTCAGCTGAGTCCTTTGTGATTCTGTATGGCATGCAGTGTCCTCCTCAACCAGACTATGAATATATATGACTAGTGCATTGCTGTGGCTCTCATTTGTCCAGAATCATGTGTGTGATGGGCTCAGCCATACCCCTAACCATAAGGCAGGAATCCCTTTCTCACCCATGGAGTGAAGAGGAGGTGACTAAAACAGACTTACTATACAGTAAGTTATAAAGTTACATTAATCAGAAGAATTTGGTAAATTTGCAATGATATACAAATATACTTACAGAAGAGAATAAATACAAAATCCAAAGAGACATCCACACATACTGCCAAGTGATTTTGGACAAAGGAAAGAAAACTCAATGGACAGAAGAAAGCCTTTTCAACTAATGATGGTGAAACAATTGGAAAATACATGTGAAAAAAATACAAACCTTCATCACTACCTAATATCACAAACAAAAACTCATTGGAGATGACTGACAACACAATGATATAGTGAAGCTGAGCAACAACTTAAATTGTTGTTGGACGTGGAAATGATCCAATCGTTTTTAAAAAATGGTTTAGCAATATATTTCTTAATTAATCCTACAATTAACTTTTAAAAATTCTAGCCTTAGCTATTTACAGAGAAAAAATGAAGCCTATATCTACAAAAAGATTACCAAGAAATGATTTTTCCCCCAGCTTTACTAAAAATAGCCCCAAACTGAAAACAACTCATAATTCCATCAACAGGAGAATGGATAATTAAACTGTGGTACAACAATGCGAAGTAATACTTTTAAGCAATAAAAATTAACTATAAAAAAGAAAAAGCTAACTACAAATATATGAAACTACACGGGTGAATTTGAAGAATATGATATTGAGTAAAAGAGCCCAGAGAGAGAACATACTGTTAGATCATATTTCATGAAATTAATTGATGGTGGTTGAATTCAGAATGGTGGTTGTCCTTGGGAGAGGGAGCCAATAACAGATTGGTAGAAAGACCAAGGAAACTTCTGGGTACTGGACATATCTTGATGGGGGTGTATTTAAGAACTGTACATTTCAAAGATTGAAATTTTACTTCATTTAAATAAATAATTCAAGATGCAGGTAAATATGCTAGTAAATAAATAAGCACAAAGGAGTGAGGGACTTAAATTTTAAATAACCAGTCTCATCTAGGAAATCTCATTAAGAAAGTGACTTTTGATTAAGAATTGATGGGTGTGAAGCAGTAAGTCTTTACTATCTGGAACAAATGTTCGCGCAGAGAAAGCCAGAGCAAATGTCCCACGGCAGGAACATACCGATTCATACCAGGAGACCAAGGTGGGCTGGGAAGCAGCTAATACTCAGACCATGCTGGCTGAACCTCGTAAGCCATTTTGAGGACTTTGGCTTTGATTCTAAGTTATAGGGAGCCCCTGGAGTTCTTCTGGACTCAATTACTGGATTTATATTATAAACAATTGCTTTATAAGATTCTTTTTCATTTAGAAAAATTTCCTTCACTTTGGCATGTATGAAGTTAAACAAGAAGTTGTAAATATGGTTGTAATTTAAATAATGATCTCTATCAAGTCCAACCTATATTGCAATAATGTCATATATTTAACAGGTATTAAAATGGAAACAATGATTACTGTATTTCTGCAACTTAATCAACATTCTTATCAATATTTCTAAACTGTACCATGTAAAAAGATAATAATATCCCCAAAACCTCATAAAACTTATATGGTAAACAACACAGAAGTTTATTTTCTAAATTGTAAAATACTAAATAATGTAAAAGAAGCTTGCATCTGTATATTTGT
Source organism: Dasypus novemcinctus (assembly GCF_030445035.2). NCBI lineage: Eukaryota > Metazoa > Chordata > Mammalia > Cingulata > Dasypodidae > Dasypus > Dasypus novemcinctus. The sequence goes on along the minus strand of NC_080678.1, from coordinate 73,472,818 downwards.
CTTCTAGGTAAAAGTGCAAATGTCTGAATAATATATAAAGGAAAATTTGAATTCTTATAATTACTTATTGGCCTCCTAATTTATATGAATTTTTCTAGAAATTTCTGGAACTCAGAGAATATATAAAGAAAAATTAATTATTTTACTAAAATTAGGTAGGAAATAGTTCTCAGATTTGGGTTGATTTTATAGTATTAAGAATTCTTTAATGATGTTAGGCTGAATAATGGACAACCAAGATTTTCACGTCCTAATCCTTGAACCATGAATGTTATATATGACAAATGGACTTTACAGATGTGATTATTTAAGGACTTTGAGAAGAGAAGGTGATCCTGTACTAGCCAATGGGTCTAATACAATCAGGTCCTTGTACGAGAGAGTCAGGAGATCAGAAAGGAGAGGGTGTTGTGATAAAGGAAGCAGAGTGAGAGTTGAAGATGATACATTGATGGCTTTGAAAATGCAGGAAAAGGCAATGAGCAAGGAATATAAAGAGTGAAGCCCTAGAAGGTGAAAACGGCAAAGAAAAATTCTCTCCTCAGATTCTCCTTTAAGAAGCTTCCATGTCAGGGATGATTTTAGCCCAGTGAAATTGATTTCAGACTTCTAACTTTCATAACTGTATGAGAATAAATTTGAGTTATTTTAAGTCAGTAATTTTGTGGTAACTTATTACAACAGCAACAGGAAACCCACACATTGTGAACTAGAAATCTAAAACTTCCTTTTTTATAACGTATGTCAAATACCTAGTAAAAAATCTCAATCGAAAGCAAGCCAGATATTTATCTCAGTAGAATTTCCCCAATATAGTCATCATATTTTTATCTCTTCTTAGTTACCAGGCTGCTTTGACAAATACCACAAAATGTGTTGGCTTAAATCATGGGAATTTATTGGCTTACAGTTGACTTATAAGAGTTGACTCTCGCAAAAATGATGACCTCTCCTTTCTTTTCCAAGTTCCATTGAGCTCTGGCTTCAGGATCCTCCCCGTGGCTTTCTCTGACTAAGTCTAATTTTTTTTTCTGTCTGTAAAGGACTCCAGTAATCTGAATTAAGGCTTAGCTTCACTCAGTTCAGCCACACCTTAAAGTAATATCTTCAAGAGAAATTTATACCCATAAAAATGTAGATTTAAAAAAGAACATGTCTAAATTGGAGTATGTAATTCACTCTACCGCAACTTCCAGTAAAAATCTGGAAGTTTTAAAATCATAGTAATAAATGAATACTTGTCACTAACAGATAATAAAGACAAAAATATTTAAAATAAACAAATTGAACAGAAGTCACTTTAAACTCTTAAAACATATATAGGAATTATACTAAGTGGAATGTCTTTTTTAACTGTAGTAGAAAGTTTAAATATTTTAGATTTTTGGAATTGTTTTAGGAGTATGCTACGCCTTAAAATGGAAGTGAAAGAGATGTTACATGGCTATGTACAATTAAAAAACAAATAAAATAGAAAGAAAAACCTAAGTTAAAATACTGGTAGACTTTCTATATACCACTAATGGGGGAAGAAGTCAGGAAAAAAATTCCATTTACAATACAGACTAAAATAATCAAATATTTAGTCATAAACTTAACCAAGAACATAAGGACCTATATTCAGAAAACTACAAAACAGTGCTAAAAGAAATTTAAAATGACCTAAATAAAAGGAAAGACATTCTCTGTTCATGATTGGAAGGCTAAATATTATTAGATGTTAATTCTACCCAAAGTGATTGACAGATGTAACACAATCCAGATAAAAATTCCGATAGCTTTCTCTGTAGAATTGAAACAGCTAATAATCAAATTTATCTGGAAGGATAAGGTCCCCTGATAACAAAAAGTATCTTAAAAAAGAATGAAGTTGGAAGATTCTCACTTCCAGACTTAAAGCATAATATTTAGGTGCAGTAGTAACAACATCAGCATTGTACTGGCATAAAGACAGATCGACTAATGGAATTGAATTGACAGTTAGGAAATAAATCCTCACATCTATGATCAAGTGATTTTTGACAAACCTGTCAAACGCACCCAACTAAGTCAGAACAGTCTATTCAACAAATGGTGTTAGGAAAAGTGGATATTCATACGCAAAAGGGAGAAAAGGGATACTATCTCATTCCTTGAACAAAAATTAACTCAGAATGGATCAAGAACCTAAATATAAAACAACAATCATAAAACTCCTAGAAGAAAATGTAGGAAAATATCTTCAAGATCTTGTGGTAGGTAGTAATTGCTTAAACCTTACATCCAAAGCATGAGCACAAAAGAAAAAAATAAATATATGGAACCTCCTCAAAATTCAACATTTTTTGTGTTTCAATTAACTGTGTTAAGAAGGTGAAATAGTAGCCTAATCAACATGAGAAAATCTTTGGAACCACATATCCAACAAGGGCTTGATTTCCATGTTATATAAGGGATCACATAAATCAATGACAAAAAAACAAGCAACCCAACTAAAAAAAACAACATTGTATTCATCAATTGTAACAAATCTGCCACACTAATGAAGGATGTTGTTAATGTGCAAAAGTGTGGAAGGGGGAAGAGGTGGGGCATATTGTAATCCCTTATATTTTTTATTTAACATTTATATATCTAAAGCTCCTTTAAAAATTAAAAAAAAAAATAATTTTTTTAAGAAAAGGCTATACCCTAAGAATTGGAAAGCTATGAAAGATAAAAGTTGACAATGGAAAGATAAGATGAATAGAGCATTATTAAGCCTAAGAAAAAGAGACTAATCAGAGAATAGAAAACATATGACTTGGCTTTCTGTTTGTGAGCCAAAGTAGCAGAATCAAGTTCTATAAGCAACAATTTTTAACATTACTAAACAAAATGAAAGCACAGGCACATACACACACATATACGAAACCTGGGCAAAAAAATAAACATTTTTCCAAAGAGGAAATGCAAATGGCTACAAACACATGAAAAGATGCTTAATGTCACTAGCTATTAGGGAAGAGGCAATCAAAACTACAATGAGATATCATTTCACCCATTACAGAATGGCCATTATTAAAAAAAATAAAACAGAAAACTACATGTCCTGAAGAGTATCTGAAGAAAAAAGGAATACTCTTTCACTGTTGGTGGCAGTGTAAAATGGTGCAGCCTCTGTGGAAGACAGCTTGGAAGTTCTTCAGGAAGCTAAACATAAAACTGCTTTATGACCTGGAAATCTGGCTACTAGGAATATATGCATAAGAACTGAAACCAAGGATACAAACAGCATTATTCAAATTTGCTAGAAATGGAAACAACCTGACTGTCCATCAACCAATGAATGGATAAATAAGATGTTTTGTATATACATATGATGGAATACTATTCAGCTGTATGAAGAAATGAACTGAGGAATTACATTACAACATGGAAGAATCTTGAGGATACTATGTTGAGTGAAATAAGCCAGACACAAAAGGATCAATATTGTATGTTTTTACTGATATGGACTAAATATGATGAGTAAACTTATGGAGTCAAACTGCAGAGTATGTTAGTAGGAGACAGACTGTGGGTTAAGAAGGGGGAGCAGATGCTGAATGTGTGATGTTTAGTAAGGTTGGCTGTAAATATGTGGTAATGAATAGAGTTGATGGTATACATTATAATAAGTAATTAACACTGCTGATTTATAAATGTGATTGTGACTGAGAGGGGTAGTCTAGGGAGATTAATGTTAGTGGAATGACAGCTAAAGGATAATCTAGGGACTGTGTAACAGTAAATTTAGTAGTAGATGAGGATTGCAGTTAGTAATATAAATATAAGAATGTTCTTCTACAAAGTATTGAGCTTATGGTGATACATTGGGAAAATGCAACTAATGTAACTTACATACTCTGGTTAACAGGAATATTGTAATATTTTTGTAACAAAGGCAAAGAAGTACTATAGCAATGCTAAAGGTAAAAAAGAATATGAGGTTTAGTTTTATGAGATATGAATATGATTAAACATTTTTTCTTCATTTTCTTCTTTAACAAGGAGACCTTGGTCATGTCATTTAACCAATCTGTGCTCATATATGTATCTTTTTGAACACTGGAGAAACAAGTAACTTTGTTCTTAAGATTAAATGAGATAAATGTGCCTGACAGAATTTTTAAAAGTAATGCTTCTGTAATTTGTTAAACTGCCTTTTGTCTGTTATTTTATTTTGTGAAGTTAAAACAAAGTTTTCTTCGAATGAAAAAAAATAGAAGGAAAAAAATACTAGTAGAGAAATATCAATGCATTTTTAAAAAATATCCTTAAGTGCACTGGTTCACAAATTCATTCTCACAATATTTGTTGAGCAATTTGTTTATTTGTTGGACAATGTGCTAGCCACTGAGAAAATAAAATTATTGAGAAAAAGTACATGTCCTGAAAATATTCACCAGCAAATATATGAAAATAAATTGCAATTGAAACTGGTAAGTGACTTTATACAGATAGAAGCAAAATAACCATGGGGCATAAAGATAGAATATTTACCTCTGCCTTAAGGAATAAGGTAACATCTCACCAAGGAGGTGATATTTGAACTTATTTTTGAAAATGAGTAGAAAACACAAGATAAAAGCGGATTGGAAAGCATTTTCAGAGCAAAAGTCTTTAAAAGAATTAAAGAGCCAAATTTTTCAAAACTATGGAGTGTTTACTTTTACAGGAAAAGGAAGACCTTGTAACAAAGAGTGGAGATAAAGTTAGCAGAGTAGAAGGAGCATCACTGGTAGTGAGAGAACTAACAACAGAAATAGATACCATTTATTAGGCAATCATGGCAGGCACTATAAGTGATATTTTACACTATTTACTATTAATTTTACTAGGGAAATTTTACATGCATTTTACCAATGAAAAATTTGAGGATCAGAGAAGGTAGAGTGTGCAGTTTGATATTATTGATGAATTCCAAAAAGAAATACTGAGTATGTTTGTAAACTTGTCTGTTCCTCTGGCGTAGTGGTATCCTTAGATTGTATTGAATTCAGAGGTTTCACATTTACTTGATTAAATTATGACTAGAGCTTTGATTGGGCCATGTCACGTCAGTAGGATGTGGATTCCCCACCCCTTGGTGGGCAGGGACTCACAGAGAAAATGACAAGGCAGAGGAGACAGTTGTGGTTTTAATGCTGGAGCCTGGGGAAGTAAATACACACAGAAGCAGATACATGAGGAAAAAAGAGAAGGCTCTATTAGACATGGCAGAGGCCACAGGAAGAGAGATGAGCCGTTTGCCTGATAGTCTACAGCTGACTTTGTGGAAAGAACAGAGCAGCTAAGCCCAGAGAGGAATGAAACTTATCCCAGCATACAGCTGATATTGGAAGAAGCTGGGCCCACAGAGCCTTAAGAGGAAGAGGAAAGCTGACCTTTGGCAGCCGTCTTGCTCCAACGCATGGCAATAGACTTTGGGGAGGGAAGTAACTTGGGCTTTATGTCCTGGTAACTGTAAGCTTCTACCCCAAATAAGTTCCCTTTATAAAAGCTGACGGATTTCTGGTATTTTGCATCAGTATCTGTTTGGCTGACTAATACAGTATAGTTAAAATGTCTGTGAAAAACCTTATGTACTGTAAGAAACTTGGAGATTAATCTTTGGAAACATGGAACCAAAGAGATTGCTGTTTTCATTGTTTTTGTTATTACTAAATAGTTAATCGAATCAGGTTTCCTTTTCTCCATAAAGTAGTTTGATAACACTCAAAACAGAGAATAGAATGGAGAATTGGCAATGAAAGCAAACACAGACCCTGATGAATTATCTGGTGTGATAACTTATAGTTTATATTATGGGCTTGAAAATTCTTGAGTATGAATTCTAAGTGTTATTTATCTCTGAAATCTCAGAACTCAGCCCAGAGCCAGGCAATGGCATTAATACATGTTTTACTGTGTTTAGCTGAACTGAATAATAGACTCTAGAAGAGCAAAATGTCCAGCAGAAAAATGGAAACTAGTATAACAGAAATTATTAGTTATATAATAATTTATATATAAATAGCAGGTTCTTATATTTATTATTTTATTTAATCATCAGAAAGATCATTTGGGATTATTATTATCACAATTTTAGAGACGATAAAATGAAGCCTCTTAAATATTCAGTAAAGGAAGACTCAGCCACCAAATCTGTAGTCTATAGGCTAGTCTAGGATGACCCTGACAGGCTGGGCATATCTCCTATGATAGTGTCAAGATTTAAGAGAGTGAGCAAAAAAGCGCAAGGCCTTTTGAGGCCTATGCTCAGAACCAGTACATTGTCTTTTCTACCAGATTCCATTGCTCAAAGAAATCACCAAATCAACCCAATTCATGGGACAGGGTAACAGATTGCACATCTTGATGGCAGGATCTACAAAGTCACAGTAGAATAGATCTCGATATAGGAAGAGGTGAAAATTCGAGGACATTTTTGTAATAATCTACCAAAATGGGTGACCCTTACTGTCCTTGTTGCTCCACCAATTAACATAAACAGGAGTCGAGGATAGACTTTCAGTAGAACTGAATTTGCATTTGAGACAAACTTGGTTTGAAAATAGTATTTAAGGCAAAGCTGACCTGAAATATGGCCTCATAGACAGAGTACCCCAGGTACTTTTGCTAGTGTCCCCTTCTACCAGGATAAGCTGTTAGGGGACTTCTACAGCAGTATCCAGAAATGATAGAGAAAGGAATCTATGCAATTTCTTTAGTGCCTCATTATGGATAAGTTACATCTCAAAATAGGAAACAAAAAAAAATCCTTTTTATGCATTTAAGTTCCTCAGTCTTTGAACATCTGCCCAAATTTTCTTCCTTGGTGTCATTATGATACAACACCAGAACTTCTGGTTAACTGGTTAGGAAAAGTCCTGTTCATTTTCCATTTATTCATTTATCTAACTATTCAAAAATATTTGGCCAATAAGATCCAGGAATAGGATCTTGTCCTAGTTTTATGTCATCCAGATGAGAAGAGTGATATCTCTGGATCAGACTAATTCCCCATCGGGATTATATATGTGCCTCCAACCTGATATGAACCTTCCACGCTGACTGTGGTTACTGTCTATTTACTGCTGATGTACTGCTGGAAGTAACTATGACAGTGCAGTGAGGAGAATAATCGGGATAAATGAGTGTTTTTCAGGAATGGTTTGGATGAGAATATTATATACAGAAGAGAATAATTCATAAGACATTGTAAAGAATGTCAAAATTTGTTTCAAGTGGATAGTGAATGGCAGAGGATATAGCAGAATTCAGAGGGGTAAACCCCAAGAGGAGGAGGAGTTAGTTTTATGGCAGGGCACTTCTTTAAAGAGATGAAGCAAGTAAAACAAGGACTAATGAGGATGTATAGAAAGTTTTGTAAAAAAGGAAGTTACTTGAAATAACTTATTAGCAATGCCTCTAAGTTCAGTAAGACAGGCTACGAACTCATTTTCTGATGATTGTGACTTGGGGGAAAATGGGACATTTTAGTACAGTCAGTACAGAAACTTTGAAGTGAACTTTTTGGGAACAAATAATAACCAAACCAGTGGACACTAGGGGTCAGTTGAGCCTGAATGGCATGAACTTGTAGAAGAGCTAGAGAGCTCATTACATGGATAGCTCACCAATAGTGCTGAGCAGTTTTCCTAAAACAAAGGGTCAAAAGAACACAGATTTAGATAACTATTTAGAAATTTTCTGTTTCAGTAAAATTACCCCAAACACTCTGAGTGTGTTATCAGTCAATGCCACATAAAAAGTATAGTGTTACTTTACAATACTGTTTTATGAATACTTTTGTTAGTTATCTTTTCCTCAAGCTTGCCTGAAGGTTTCTGGGTACAAATAACTCTCACTTAGTTCTTGAAAGTGCATTATGTCTTTGAAGTTTAAGGCTCTGGGGTGGCATTCAATCCCTCAGAGTAGTTATTTACTAACTAGCAGGGTTGGGTGCTATCTCTCTTATCTAGGGAAGTGAACTGGAGCAAAAAAAAAAAAAAATACTAGGGACTAGCCCATATTAGTATAGCCTATTAAAAAGCTATGGCAGCACAACCAGCAACATAGGACAAGAGTACTACATTAAAAAAGAAAAGTGAGCTTCCCTTTAATAATATATTATTTCCAATTGGCTAATAAAAAGGAAAATGGCATATAAAAAGCATGCAATTTTGCTAATTAGATCAGCATGATCTCTGCAGTTTCCTCCAAAAGTATTCAATTCTTTGGGCTATTTAAATCCATTTAGCCCTTTTTGAAAGGAACTAAATGAAGAGCACAGTTCCAATGGTGGCTATAGCTTTCTTTTTATCTAGGACAAAGGGTTTCTCTCATACTTACCAAACATCTTATCTTCAAGTAACAGGGATTTATTTTACATCAGTTCAAACTGTCCAGTCTGCCAAAATGTTCCATGTTCAATGCCTTTTAAAATGACTTGAACAACTCAATTCAGTTGTATCTTTCCCCACCCAAGCTTTTTATAAAAGCAGAGAAATTGTTTTAATATTTTGTAAGGCATCCATTTAAAGCACTAAGTGGTTTAATGGCATTTTCAGTGCTACACAAAATATTTAACAAAGAAAAAATGTCAACTAACTACTAATATGTGGGAGCTTATTAACCTCAAAAGATACGTCTGGCATATATACTGTAGCAACTAGGACATTTTCTGAGTAGTTAGTAGATACTGAGGCAGGCTAGATTAGGGAATGAAAAGACAAATCTGAAACCTGGCAGAAAACCACTGCCGTGGAACAGATTGCTGTGAGAATCTTCCCTGAGGGAAAGGCCCTACAAGATGACTCCTGGAAGAACCTCGCAAGAATTCCTCATTCAGAAGGGGATTTTGTCCAGGATCAAGGAAAAGCCCCTGATATTCTTTAGGGGCCTTATCATTGGGATCTCCCCAGGGGATGGACAGGTAGGGTAACTAATCAAAACAGCATACAACTGGGATTCCTCCCCTGACATTAGCAAAGGGGTGGAATAATTAGTGGTTTAAAAAGCAAGCACAGAAGGGAAATCATCCCTTTTTACCCTTTTTCCTGTTTTCCTTCTCTCTCCCTGCCCGGATTGGCATGCAAGTAGACCTGGGGATTTGTAATTTGTAATGGGGACTGGTAGTCTGTAAATCATTCTTTTTTTTAACACTTTTTAGCTTGTTTCCCCTCTCTACCTGGGACCCATAATCTGTCATTTTCTCCTATTTCTCTTCTCTCATTTTCTTAATAATCAGCTACTGGCCTAACTGAACTGGCATGTACTCAAAATTCTTTTTTTTGTAACCTAACCGAGAACCTAGAGAAAATCTGGCAACAATATTCTTTGTTTTATTTAAAAATTTAAATATTAAAATGAATTACTCATTTACTATTCTAAGCATCTAATTGAAAAGCAATATTGTAGGAATAAGGATAGTACATAAATGAGAACTGAACTGTAAAGAGTTGGAGCATAACTACAATACAAAACCTTTTCATAAAATTAATGTATCCAAGAAAACATTTCAATTAAATTAGTACGAGATACTAGATTAAATTAAATACACTTTCGTCAGATTTTAGGGGTGGTGCTGTTTTGGTGAGAAGTAATTTTTATAAGGGGTTATAAGCAGACTGCTTTTTGAGGTGTAGAATCTAGAGGTGCTGTTTCTGTTAATCCTGAAAGAGGGCTAAAGCATAAGTAATAAAACTAGGTAAGAGTAATGAGGGCATAGGTGGACTCAGAAGAAGTGACCATCTGAAACCTGGTTCTTTCTAATTTTATAGTTTTCAAGGAAGAGAATATTTCCCCAGGATACATATTTACTTTGAAGAATAAATAATGTAAGCTACCTGTCTTTACTTGTTTCACCCAAAGATACTGCTTATTTTACATCAAACAATGTTAATAAGCAATCCTGTTCAAAGGTAGCATTAAAAAAAGGAAATCTTTGATCCAGTTTTTTGAGTAGAATTATAAATACATCAGACTACCAAAATACATACACTTATTTTCAGCTCACTAAAAGCAAATATTCTTATGCTTTTAGTACAGTTGAGAGAAAATGCTTGGAAATCCATGAGGGGAAAAAAATCATATACATAGCATTTCATTTGCCATTCAATATAGGAAAAAAGGTAATTATTGTCACTCTTGAAAGTGTAGTATCACTACTGTAGATTGTCTTAGTATTAGTTACTATTAAATAAAAAAACTAACTTTTAATAAATAATCTTCAAAGAGTGAGAACATGATTTGCTTTCAGATTTGCATTTTTACTTTTAGTGTTATAAAGTAAAAAAAAAGAAAAGAAAGCCAATAAAAGTAAACATCAAAAAAAAATACACCTTTTCCTTAAATAAAGATTCTTTCCATTTTCCTAAATTTGTGAGGCCAAATATGCCAACTATGGTGTGAGTGAAATGAAAAAAGAAGGAAAACAAAGGTAGGAAGAAAAGGGAAGGAGAAGAAAAACATGAAAGCATAAAACTGGAAACAAAGTCCCCAAGGAAGGAAGAATTTGTTTTTAAAGTTCATGTCTTTGTAGTTTGAGTAAGAACACTAATAAGTTTCTTCTCCCTATCTTTTTTGAATTCCAGACAACATGGGATAAGAAGGTATTACAGCGGCACCAAGTTTGGACTCAATCAGATATGCTCTCAAGATCTCAAAATCAAGATGGTAGAAGCAAATGCTTGTGGTCCTCAATCAATGTCATTACTCAAATATAACTGTTGGCTGTAACCAGTTTTGAAAATTTTAGTCTTTCTAATTGGAGTTCAGTTCACATTCTGATCATTTAATACTCATAGTCTAATCAGCAATAGTTATATGACAAATTGAGTAGACCAAGAAGACAGACCTGTGTGAGACAGTATATCTTAGTCTCCTCTGCTAAGTACGAAGCTTCCCCCGAACTCCACTCTGTGGGATGAGGATTCAAGTATTCTGGCAGGTAAAGTCAATCAGATGCCAGGAGTATATCTCTAAAAATCATAACACAAGATTATTCTATAAATATTAAATTTTTATGCACATAAATCCTTAATGGGAAAACACTAGATAAAATAATTTTCCACTACAAAGTTTACTTCAGAATTAAGCTACATAAAAGAACTGTATCACTCAAATTCTCTCATATTCATTAATAAACATGATTTGAAATATAAGGCAATCTAGGGCTCAATGTATTTAGTACAAAAAATTTAATAATTAACTTCAATCTTAGCTTGATATCATAATGCTGACTAGAAATAGTGACCAAGAGCAGGAACTCTAGAGATAAATACCTGCGCTCAAATCTGGGTTCTGCTGTTTGCCAGCTGTGTGATTTTAATCTAGTCACTTAACTTCACTGTGCTTCATTTTCCTCAACTATAAAATGAGGATGATAACAATAATGAACAATTTATAGAGTTGTTAGAGAGGCAAAATTACCTAATATAAACAAAAGAACAGTAACTAGTCCAGAATAAACAATATGAAATTCTTATCTATGATGGTTAAGAACAGGCACAGGGACAGACTGCCTGGATTCAAATACTGTATTCACGGTACTAAAGCAACCTTGGAAAAGCTACTCAACATCTCTCTGCTTCAATTTATTCACCAGAGAAGTATGAAAAATAATAACAAACTCATGAAGGATTTTGTGGAAATTAAATGTGCTTTTATACCTGGAGCATGGTGCCCAGCAAAGATAAAGTACTACATAAATGTTTGTTATCATCATCATTGTTATAGGGATACAGATTCAAAAGTTGCTTTTGATAATGTCCTTTACTGAATTTTCAGGGACATGATGACCTTATAATTCTAGGGTAAGTCATAATCTCCCAATATTGAGGTTCTTTTCAATTTTCTATTGAAAACACTTCAGCAAGGATGTTATAGTAATACCTGAGTCAACCATAATTGCAGAAATGAATTTTGAACAAGATAATGACTATAAAATTGTTAAACACAAACCCTTTTGAGCTGTTGCAAAAATAGGGATGATGAGAAATGGGACAGGAATAGCTGCTTTCAAAGGAAGTGTCATATCATCCATATTGGGATATCGGCTTATGCGCAGAATAATGATCAAAAAGTGCATTGTAAAGAAGAAAATAAGACCAGTAGATTGTGTCGATATTGATATGTTGTTTTTGATATTGTACAATAAGTTTGTAAAATGTTAACAAGGAGAAAGGAGAAACTGGAAAATGGGTATATGGGATCTTTCTGCATTATTCCTTGCAACTTCATGGAAATCTATCATTATTTCCATAAAAATTTCTATTACAAATGTGAGTTTTTTCGAAATATGGATTTTCAAATGTCCCACCCTTCACACCAATACATCAAAGAAAATGATGATGTAGCAGGATATATGGATATGTCAAAAAGTGTCTGAGAGTCTAGAGGAAGAAGCTACTACATGACTAAGAATAATTGAGGCATAAGATTTCAAGGAATCATAAGTAATACAAGCAACCAGCATGTACTAAACATTTTCTAAGGAGAGAGACCACTTTAAAATGAATCTATATTATCTATATTTCAGGTAAGGATTTGGGGCATGTGCATAGGCAAAAATTAAGAATTTTCCACCAATAGTTGCATAACACTTGGCTGAATGCATTAACTTACAAGAATTTGTCCAGGTAATTGGTTGTGTATATTAATAATGTATGGTATGTTTTCATCACACTACTTTCACTTGGTATTCCTTAAATATCTGATTTCCAGAAGATTTTATATAAAATTACATTAAGGTATTCAATGAACCTAAAAGAATTGTTAACACAATGATTAAATGTTGAGGGTATAGAATACATATTGAGGCAGAAACCTGAACTGCAAACCATTAGTTTTACCCAAACACAAAATCAACATTCCTTTGGGTGAACCTTTTGTGTGCACCCAATTTTCCATACAGTCTCCCAGCTTTCTCAGAGCTCCATTGCATAAGCCGATTTCCACCTGTCCCTAGACCCACAGGAATTATCGTCATTAGTGTCAGAAACTTATTCCTTCCCCAAGGCTGGTCCCAAAGCAAAACTTGCACTTGGTCTTGTTAATGGGGAGAAAAACTTCTGTCTCACTCACTTGTAAATAATCCCTCTTCCTAAAGTCTCTTGAGTCAACTCTGGTTTCTCAGGCAATATTTTTGCATCTTATAACACACTGTCTTCCTAAGGAAAACACATTATTTAGACCTGTGAAATGCTGGTGAGGGATGAAAAAGGATTTTAATTTTTTTACTGATAATCACATTTACTGATGATCAACACTTCTGATTTTTGTTTGTCTGGGCCAATCATATGGTGTTGAAGTCAGATACACACTTCAAATCGTGAATCTCCTCTTAAACCGGCTTTTCACATTTTCAGAATCCCGTTATGTTAATGTTGGTCTGCACAGTAGGAATAGAAACGTCAATACTATGAGTTATAGAACTTTTGTGAAGACGTAATATATGCAGATCACCATAGTATCTGACAAATATTTAGCACTCAAAATACAATTATTTTGGCTGTGATTACCTAAGCAATCTAAGTACTATACATATGGCACTTAATTATTCTGTTTCTATTTCAAATTTACTATGTCATTAATGATTAAAAAAATTTTTTTAAATAAGGGAGTTGGAAATGGATAAAGAATACATGACCTATTTAAGATTTCTACTTTCTAAAACAAAATAAGAAATTAAATGTAGACAAGTTCAGAACTAGTATTTCCTCAACCATTTCAGCTCAGGAGTCTCACAAATTTCTTATAGGAAATAAAACATTTCTTCTAGAACCTACTGCACACTCTTTAGCATAATTTCACATATTGATTCATATTTTTCTCTTTCCACAGTTGGAACAGTCATTTCAGCACAGCATTTTTGTCTCTTTATAAAATCCTGATATTTGAGATGGCAATAACATCTTCCTTCTAAGCCTAACAAGTGACATGATTAAGAAATGAATGAGTCTAGAGCAAAACTTAATTGATCAATGAATAAATGAAGGAAAAAAAAGATTTCTGAAATTATTGCATGGCTTGACAAGGCTCATTTAACACAGTTCTACATAGCACTAAATTCATTCATTACAAACATGCTACAAAGTAAAAGTAAACAAATCCTGAAAAACCAACCAATAATTTCTTACTTGAAGAGTTGTAAAAAGACCACATACTCCAAGAGTTCATTATCTCCAAAAATAAATATAGCCACATGAAAGAAAAATGACAAAATAACTAAGGTAATCCTGAGGAAGAAGGAGAGACATGCTGAAAATTCCTGGTAAGCATTGTCTACCTATCCTGTCAACTCTTAGCATAGCACCAAAACTAACTTCCTTACAAATTTGGGAAGTAGAGGCTCTCATTGGTTGGGAGAGAGTATGGGAATTCAAAAAAAGTGGAGCCTTTTTGAGCATCACTGTTTTGAAGAACTATTGAAGCACAAGGGTATTTCAGAAGATAGTATACCAGCTGTAGGGGTCCCCGAAGTAATGTGCGGAGTCTAAGCCAGGTTGCTAGGGAGGATCAATGTACACAGAGAGGTGAGGATGTGGTCAGCTGTGTCTGTACCTACAAGTAAGCAGAAAGGAGCTGATGTCCTGATAAGAAGACACTCTAAGAAAACCCTCCTCAAAGAACTTCATGCCTGATAGTCCCTGCTCTGAAAACAGTGACCTAGTTAACTGCTTTAAATAAAGATTGTGGTGCCAGCTTGACTTTGCCATCAGCTAGCCCTGGCCCACCTCGTCCCCTCTAAACTTGTCTTTGTCTCTGTGTGTCTTTCTTAAGCTCTCGTCACCTCCCCCCAGGTTCCCTGTTCACCCGCACAGGTCGCGGCACCGGTGACTAAATAGTGCTAAGGAAAAGACAAACTGTCCAATAAATAGTCTACTCAAATGTGATGGGGGGCAGATGCCATTCAAGCAGTTGGGCACCCATCTCCCACATGAGAGGTCTGGGTTCCATTCCCAATGCTTCCTAAAGAAGACAAGCAGCTAGCCAGCCAAAACAATAAGCAGACAGATGAGGGAGCCATCTGGGGGGGATGGGAGGGGAGATATAAAGATGACACACATTCCAGGAGTACATCAATGATGAGCATTTCTCCACATAAAACAAAACAAAAATGAATCAAACAAAAAGGATCTTCTCAGCAGAAAGTCAGAGAATAAGCGTCAACTCTATTTAAAACCAAACTAAGTCTAAACATCTGTGAAAATATAATTATAGAAATTGAACTTTTCTTGATATTACAAAAATACAATGTCATATAAATTGAGAGGTGGAGGTGAAGAAGGTGAGTAAACACAGTATTATTCTAACATGCAGGTATTGACTTTCACAAAGTTCCATGACATTTGTTTAAATGATGAGGATATTGTCTCATGTACCTAGAAGTCAGGTGTTAGTGAAGCCTCCAAATATGGTACAACCAGCAGATCAATATCATCAAGGACTTGGGACCTTTTTGTTTCTTTATTCTATGGTTCAGCAGTGGATTAATTCAACATTTAGTTCTGCATATAATTTTAAGTAAGCTTCTAGGAACAATCCTAGTCATGTGACTTTTATTTTCCTCACATGTGACAGTAAATAGCCAGAGCAAACCTCTTCCCCATCCATGATATATTAATTCTTCCTTTCAATGACATTGGGGTGAAACAGCTCATCTGCTCATTATTAGACTAATAACTGCCATCAAAAGGAATGACATTTGCTAATAGGCAGGAATAGACTAAACAAGTTCTGATACCCAAGTTCAGAGTCAGCATCGCTAATACATTGCTGTTGGGAATGAGGGATGGGTATACACTTGAACAAGAGAGAGATTTGTTAGGAAGGTAGAGAATGCAAGGGAAAAAAGAATATGGAATGGATTTGGGGTAAGAAACCAACAGCATCCAGAGTTAAGGATGAAGGTACATAAGGAACCAACAATATAAGCTTGAGGTGGGGAAACGTTAGCACACAGCCTTGCTGGCTCTTCTGGCAGCACTGCAAACCAGGGGTGGTGCTTCCTGGAGACACCCCGAGATCTATTAAAGAGAAGAATGGACACCACCATCTCACTTGGTTCAAAGCCAAGTGCTACCACGTAGCCTCAGGAACCTATGATATGACTTACCATTTATGTCAAGGGGATTCATCCAAAGATACTTCCAGGGTGATTTAATTTTCCTAAGGCCCAAGGACTCTCTTCCTCCACTTCTTTTAGGATTCTTACGAAGATGGACCTCCGCCTGGTGCTCATTCCTTATTCTTCCAGACACCATAGTGTGGTATTTTCACCATCACATCAGAACGGCACATCTCTATCCCCAAAATGTGCAGGATTTAAAGAATGCGATAACTGTTCAGGCATGCACAATGACCCTTTGTGGAATTATCCCCCAGTGGATTCCCATGTCACCCGATGAGGACAGTGCTCCGACTCAGGACCCAGGGTAGGCACATATGTGATCCAGGCTGTGGCCTCACAGCTTGTGCCTATTATTCCAATGAATCTCCCAGAAATAGGCTAGGACCCTCTGCAAAAGCTGCAAATAATGGCTGGATAATACTTGGGAGGCCCAGGCAGGCAGTGCAAGCTCAATCTGCACACCCCGGGGTGTGCAGCAGCTTGATGAAATCCCCCAGATGCATGAACTACACAATAGAAGCCCTGGCCAAACTAAGTGGCCTTGAGGGTCCTCAAAAAATTTTATTTTTGTTTCTTGGGTTGACCAAGAAACAAAAATGTAATATTTTTAATAAGGAATAAAATAACTAACAAAAATAGAACACTGAAGAAGGAAAAGAGTAATAGGGAATATTACTATTTCAACCTTTTCATCTTTCAAAGTTGCATACAAATAAACATTACTTAAAGATGTTCAATATTAAGTAAAATATAAAGTTAAAAAACTAAAATAAAAAGTCCTTTGAGCTTCCAAACTTCTAAAAGTGCAGAAACAAAGAGGGAATTAAGTGCACAACCAAAATTTAAAAGAAGAAAATTTTAAAAAGATAAAATATTAATAAATGATAAAAGAATTAGTACCTGATTTAATGTTGCAAGAAAAAAACAATTATTAAATATTCTCATATAAAGAAAGTCATAGACAATAGCAAAAAAGAGAAGAAAAGAAAGAAAGAATACTCATCATCTTGCTGTAAGAAAGTGATGTGTATAAAATAGGTGGCTGTGAAAAAATAAATAGGAAAATACTGGAAACAGACTGCTCAGAAAAATACTAACAAATTTTAAGCCAAAATTTCAATGTTAATATCAAATTTTAATCTGTGTTAGGTGGCAAAAGGCACAAAAAGTTTCTCCTTATAGCATAAAGTATTCAATCCAAAATATGCAAAACTGTCATAAACGCATATACAGAAGAAAATGCAATAGATAAAATCCATAAATCATGTAAATGCAATAACCAAATATAACAGAAAACAAATAATAAGAAAGTGTACATTATCAATGTTAGCTCATGAGAAATCAAGTGTGTTAAAAATATGTAAGGACCATATTCACCATATGCAAAAATTAACTAAAAATAGACCAAAGGTATAAATATAAGAGCTAAAGCCTCTTAGAATAAAGCATAGGTATAAATCCCAATGATGATGATTTGGCAGCTGTTTCTTAGATATGACACCAAAAGTATGAGCAACAAAAGAATACATAAACAGGACATAATAGAAATGTGACTTTTTGTGTTGTAAACAATATCATCAAGAGTGAAAAGATAATCCACAGAAGAGCAAATTTGCAAATCATATCTGAAAAGGAACTTGCATATAGAATATATAAATAGCTATTATAACATATAATAAAAGGACAAAAAACCCAATGAAAAACTGAGGAAATAATCAGATTAAACACTTCTCCAAAGAAGATATATGAATGGACAATGAGCTAAGCACATAAATCGATGCTCAAGATCATTAGCTACTAGGGAAATGGGTACCAAAACCAAAATAAGGTACTATCTCAAACTGCAATGACTAGAATCAAAATGACAGATAAAAAGTGTTGATGGAGACTTGGAAAAATTACAACCCTCATGCACTGCTGATGTGACTATAAGACAATGAAGGCACTTTGGAAAACAGTCTGGCAAGTTCCTCAAGTGTTAAATATAGAGCTACCAGACAATTGAAAACTTCTACTCCTATGTATAAACCCAAGAGAAATGAAGATGAATATACACACAAAAACTTGTACAAGAATGTTCATAGCAGCATTAGTCATATTAGCCAAAAAGTGAAATAACCCGTGTCCCTCAACTGATGAATGGATTAATAAAATGTGGTTATAATGATATAATTGAATCATTATTTGGCAATAAAAATGAAGTGTTGATGCATATCACAACATAGACCAACCTTGAAAAACCTTAAGTGGAAGAAGCCACTGACAGAGGACAACTTATTTTATTAATCCATTTATGTAAAATATCCAGAATAGGCAAATCTGTAGTGGACACCAGGAATTTAGGAGTCAGGAACTCGAGGGAGGGAATAATGGCTAAGGTAATGGAGTTTCTTTCTAGGTTAAAGAAACTATTTTAAAATTAATTTTGGTGATGCATATACAACTCTGTGAATATACTTAACACTCTGAATTTTATAGTTTAAAAACGTAAATTGTAAAATATATGACTGATATCCCAATAAAACTGTATGCATAAATAAATAAATATTAAATAAATTAATAAATGATTTAACCAAACAATAAGTGTGGTGGAAATGTGTATTCATTGCACTACACACAATGAAAAACAGAAGAGATATTTTTCAAAGTAGCCAGTGATAGGCATAAGAAACTTTGACTATAAATTACAAATTTATAATGAAAATCTCAGAAATGTATTAATAGCACAGACAATATGCCTTGATATTAGAGTAAATCTAAAAAATAACATCCATACTAAAATCAAAACAGCAACAACAAAAATCCCTGGAAATTAAAAAAATAAAATCCTTATCAAAAATTCCTAGATAAAAGAAGAAATCAAAATAAAAATTACAGCTGTGCTTAGAGGAAAAGTCATAGCCTTAAATAATGACTACCTAAATTTAAACTAAGGAAAATAATCAATAGGCACCAAAATGAAAATGTTCAAAGAAAAACACAAAACAAATTCATAGAAAAGAGAGGGAAAGAAAAACAGACAAAATGGAACAAAATAAATGAGAAAAAAAGGAGAAAGGAAAACATTAGAAAACAGGAAAACCATTAAGTTAGTAAACAAATCCATGAATGAGTCCTTGAAAACAAAATTAGGAAAAGCCCACATACAATTAAATCTATAAACCAATGCCTAGCCTAGTAAGTGAAAAAACTGGATGAAGCTGACACAAATAAAATTAAAAAGAAAATTAAGTAATGTGTCAGACTGAAGTATGCACCCCAGTTTGGATGTGTTCTTTGTCTTGATCCACGTTCTAATGCGTGTGGACCCATTGTAAGATCTCTTCAAGGTGTTACTTCAGATAAAGTGTGGCAAAATCAGACTGGGCTTTAATCCAGGTTACTGGAGTCCTTTATAAGCAAAGTGTAAATCAGAGGGAAAAAGAAACCACAGGAGCAGCCAGAAGCAGGAAATCAACAACCCTGGGAGAGAAAGGAGATGTCTCCACAATGCATTGCCAGGTGATGGAAAAGCCAAGGAACCTCAGAGATTTCTGATGAGCCAGACATGGCTGACCCATTATTGCCTCTGAAACCAATAAATTCCTCTTGTTCAGCCACCCCACATTATGCTATTTGTTTCAGCAGCTAGGACATGAAAAAAGGTACCCCCACATACAGAGAAAGAATCATAAGCGAACATTATGCTAAGTAATAGGCAAATACATTTATAAACCTGAATGAAATGGATGATATCCTAGGAATATATAATGTACCAAAATAGATCTGGAACATCCAAATACTTTGTATAACTGGGTAATTTTTTTTTTACAAATAAGAAAAATAATAAGGGCTGTATTCCTGTATGATTTATATCAAAATAATAGATGGATCAAAGATTAAACACACCAAAATGAAATTCTAAAAAACACTTAGCATGTATACATTGATTTAAAATCTTGAATGGGAAAAATATTTATGAACCAGAGAATAAGAGAAATAAGTAACAATATATTTCACTACATATATTTAGAATACTTGGACATTAGACATACAATGATACAATGATACAATCACTGAAGTCCAAAAAGAAATGATGACTGGGAAAGAGTTTTAAAACATATGTAGAAAGAAGGCTACATTCCTAATTTACAAAGGGTTTATACAAATAAATTTGAATGTTTATACAAATAAAAATAAATGTTAAAATAGGATAAGATAGGAACAGGGTATATATAGAGAAAAAAAAATACAAATGGTGAAAAAAGTCAATGTTATTTTTATCTAAGAGATTAGATGACACTTTCTTGCATCTATGATGTTTGTAAGTTTACACTCATAACTATAACATAAGGCCCAGTTTAATGCAAACTTTCTGGTGGACATTTGGCATTACTTGTCTAAATTATAAGACATCTCTCTTTGAACAAGAATCACACTACCAAGAATTCGCCCTAAATATATAATTACAAAAGTTTGCTAGGAAAACAATACAAGGATATTCTTGAAATCATGTATACAAACTCACAAGAAAATTCCATGGAATAGTTTTCAGTAAATAAATTGAGTGGTATATATATATTTATTTATATATATATATACACACACACACATATATATATATATACACCATTCAATTTGCATATCACTTTATTTACATATCACTAATTTGCATACTACTTTATTTCATATATATATATATTTAAAATGAAGTGTCTCACCTTACAGTTATAGCAAAGCAAGTCCTTGCATGTTACTAAAGGAAATCTGCATGATGGAGAACTATATTATACAGAACATGATCCCTTATCAGTAAATAGTACAATAATATCAAAATAGATGTATAGGTTAAATTTTTGTTCTCAAAGAAATTGTGAAAAATGACAAAGTGATTTATTTTGGGAAAGATCCATTCCCGAGATACCCCCAGGGATGTTCTAAATAAGACTTTAATTAATATGAATTTTTCTCACATTTGACAATGAACGCTGTACCCCAGTAGTCAGACACTGGGGAGGACTTAGAAATACTCCAACCCCCATGCCATTAGTTAGATGTAAAGACCCCCTTACAAATGCATGGCAAGGGCCCCATCCCCTATTAACCCAGGGATGAGGGTATGCTTGTGTCTTTCCAGAGAACGCACAACAGCTAACCTGGGTCCCCAGCCGGCTCATTCGACCAGCCACCAGAGATGAATTCGATACACAGCACCAAAATACCGAGGAGAAAGAATGATTCCAGACTCTTGCATCAATTACAGGAACCAGGACCACCGTTATTCATCGGGTGTATCCTTCTCTTAATAACTGCTCACACCGCTTCAGGCACACTCCTTTGGATCACTCCATTCCTCTGGACCTCGAGCCCTGCCCTTCCAGCCATGGGACATCCAAATCAAGGCCGTGACCCTGCTATGCCATGAGGACAGTCTTTGGAAAATGGACGCTCTGCGGAGAAAATGCCTGCTTAGATCTTCGTCCATTCATAATGATGAATGCCACGCTCACTAATGGAACTTGGGTTTCTTCACACATGAATGACTCAGACTGGGCAGCCAGCCTCAATAACACTGCAAACACCACCCTCTCTGTGCACACCTTACCCTGTGTAACTCTTCCCTTTCTTTTTATAGACTCAAGCAACCAATCCTTTGACTGTAACATCACCCATTGCATCCTTTCCAATTGCTAGAACCATACCAAGCATCCCTATGCTATTATTGTTAGAATTCCCTCCTTAATATGGGTTCCTGTTAATGCTACTAAGTGGACTGGCCCTTCTGAAATAATTATGCACTTATATTTTACGCAAAAAAGAGCAGTTGGTGTAGTTGTAGCTCTCATCACAGCTATTATAGCCAGCCTAGCAGCCACTGCCACTAGTATCACTTCTATAGTCCAATCCAATTCCAATGCTGACAAATAAACAACTTAGTAGAAAAAATGGCCACCTCCTTGCAAACACAAAACCTGCTCAATAATCATTTTCATGGCGACCTACTTAATGTACAACAACAAATAGATTTACTAGAAGAAGTACAAATGATAATGCAACTGACAAGACTGCCCTGTGACATTAATTATCCACACATTTGTGTTACCCCCATCAGTGCCATCGATGGCATGGCAAACTTTACCGCAGCCAGAGCAATGTTAAAACAAACCCTACTTGGACATTGGAACAACTTCTTAAATTTAACCACTCAGCTAACCCATCTAATTCTGACCCTTAACGGCACCCAAGCGACTACCATAGACAACACACTGATCACCAATATTCTAGCTAACCTTCAATCCCTTTTCACTCCCTCTAATCTCATAACATTTGTTATCATTGGATCTGTTCTTCTAATATGTATACTCTGTATAAGATATGTACTGTGCAAAGTACAAAACCTCCACAAAGATGTTAAAACTTTAGTTCTTGTCCAGCAGGCTATGGTCAGCACTCTAGAAGCAGAAGAAGACACTGCAGAAACTGTTTCTCAAGCTGCGAATATCTTCAGCCTCGCGGCCCTGCAAAAAATGCAGAGATAAACACTGTGCCAGAGCTTGGCTGGTAGCCAATGACAGGTAAGATCCTCAGAGGAGGACAACCTAAGACAGGCATAATCACCTTGGCTCAAAACAACACCGGCGCTTTGCCTTGCCTCTAATAAAAGAAAAAAGGGGGAATTGTGAGCAAGCCACCGATGCCTTGTTAGATGTAGGAAAACCTCTCTAACTATAAGGCCTTTGGGGTTCCACCCAAAGACGGCACCAAGGCATGCGGCAGACATGCCCAGGCATGTCCCTCAGAAATCTGCCTTGCCCCCAGCAACTAGAGCACATGAACCAATCGAACTTGCTAAATTAGCATAGCCAGTAAGGTGCTTGCACGTTGCCTCATGGTCTATAAAAGCTACTACACTTCCTTAATAAATCAGACCTGCGCCACCAGCCTGCATCTCCAGAGCAGTTACTGTGTGTTGTCTTGCTCTGTTTGTCCTTACCTCTTCAGGAGCAGAGCTGCTGGACAGCACTGCAACAAAGATCCTTGTGGTGCAGGGGTATAAGGTTCTCAGTGTACATGCAAGTGTGCTTGCAGGTCTATGGACAGGTGGAGACTGAAGAAACAATAGTACACAGAGATGGTATACCAAGAATGGCAAGAAATCCACAAACCATGAACCCAGAGTTCAGAATCAAGGATAATTGTATGAAACTCAATTTCATACAAGTCTTTAAGGTATGTGCAAAATCTTACTTTGGACTCTGGGATTCCCCATTTCAATAAATGCCTAGATCTCAAGGGAAGGGCAACTCCACACTATATTAATGAATGTTAAATTTTTGGTGTGTTCTGTAGTTATACGAACTCTCAGTGACATTCAAGGTCTCCTTTATCTTTCCCTATAGTTTTTCTGATTGGCGTGAGCAAAACTTTGTACTCATTGTCTTCCTTTGCTCCCATGCATCCCTGCCTCTGAAATTTCTTTTTTAACCCAATGCCATTAGATCCTTTCCTTCTCTGAGACCCAGCTTAAGCCTTAATAACTATCTAAACTTGAACAGAAGTGAACAATTCTCTTTAATTTTCTAAGCCTCAGAATTTTTTTCTTTAAAATAAAGAGACTGAATTTGACATCTCTTAGATCTAAACTTCCATGAACTTGTATTGTTATGGAAGCTCCAAACTCAGTCTTCTAAATTCATCTTTCCAACTCATGCTCAATATATCAAAGCACATTGTATTTTTTCTAGCACAGAATAATTTTGAAGTTCTACACACATTTGTCTAATTGACAGAGTATTGAAAAAGAAAACAGTACCTTTAGTACTTATTACTACATCAAAATATCCTTTTCTTAATGTTGAATAAATTATTCCTATTTAATATTGTTAATAGCTGCCCAAAATTTTCTCCAGGTAACAGTGGTAGCAATTACACACACAAAGACACAACTTTGTAGATAATGGTATCTCAGTTTGCTGGGTTACTAATACAAATACCACACAATGGGTTGGCTTAAGCATTTATTGACTCATGGGTTTGGAGGTTAGAAGATTCCTGAGGACAGTAGTATTCTGGCTAGTCAGCAACCCTTGGGTTCCTTGGCCTTCCTTGACAAGATGATGTCACCCCCTCCCTCTTCCATGTTCCTTCTGACTTCTGATTTATCTCTGTAGCTTTCTCTGACTGGTCTTCAGCTTCTCTCTGAAGTCTTCTTGGACTCTGGCATCCAGACTTTTTTTCTTCATCAAGCCTCCAGTATTCTGAATTAAGACTCAACCTCATTCAGTTGGGCCACAACTTAATTTAAAATAACATCTTCAAGAGATCCTATTTTCAATAGGAATGTGGAGTAAGATTAAGAACATGTCTAGATTATGGTGCATTATTCAATCTACCATAAGTAGATACCACAAAACCACTTTGAAAGTATTCCTAATCTTAAAACAAATATGACAATTATGCTAACTTCCAATAGATTGTATATGCATGTATGTACATGTACCATAGGTGGTTTTTAAAGTACTCCAATGTTCTTTTCTGTTATTTATTTCTTCTACTGGCATTTCTTTCTGTGACTCAAGATAAGAAATAGCTTGGCATTTAAGCACCAGACAGCTCAGTTATGACTCTTGGAAAATCATACATGAGTCAGTATTGATTTTCTAAATAGTGGTAATTCAACAGAAGCAGCAGCAATGGTGCTTTTAAAATTCACTTAATAATAGTATTTTATCTTTGGGAGACATTTTCTGAAATGAATATTAGAGCCTATCAATTTATTTGGGCTGAATCCAGATATTGACAATAGAACAGTTTTGTATTTGTTCCAGAGAAAGTAGGCATAGATAAGGTTGAGAGGATAAAAAACCTGTTTATATGAAAGAAAATCTACACAAATATTGAGGGTTATTATTCCACTTATGTATAGTAATAAGGACGTCAATCATGTGTTATATAAATTTATAGCCTAACTTATAAAATTTCTGATATTTAACCGGTAAAATAATAAATGATGACTAGAAAAAGTTATCAATTCACATAAAATAATCATCTTCATGCAATACATGTGAGTGAACAAAACAATTTTAGGCAGCATTTTTCTGAATATTTAAAATCCTTAAAATGTGGCCAAAGGCTGTCAGAAGTCCTCAACAATCAGAATGTCAGGCACCACCTTATTTTGCTGAGCAATACATGCTACTTGGTACCTATTACATCAGACATTCTTCACATATTTCAATCCATTCAGAATGAAACTATTATCCTAAAATCACTTGGTTAATTTGTCAGTGAAATAAAATAAAATGTGTTCACCTTTAAGGAAATGAATTATTCTCAGAATCAACCTTGAAAGAGATGTGTATGTATCATTCTTTTATTTATTTATTTTTTTTTTTATTAATTTTTTTATTTTTTATTGACTTTGTAATAATATTACATTAAAAATATATATGTGAGGTCCCATTCAACCCCACCCCCCCACCCCCCCTCTCCCCCCCCCCAACAACACTCGTTCCCATCATCATGACACATCCATTGGATTTGGTAAGTACATCTTTGGGCACCTCTGCACCTCATATACATTGGTTCACATCATGGCCCATACTCTCCTCTATTCCATCATGTAGGCCCTGTGAGGATTTACAGTGTCCGGTGATTACCTCTGAAGCACCATCCAGGGCAGCTCCATGTCCCGAAGACGCCTCCACCTCTCATCTCTTCCTGCCTTTCCCCATACCCTTTGTCCATTATGTCCACTTTTCCCAATCCAATGCCACCTCTTCTATGTGGACACTGGATTGGTTGTGTCCATTGCACCTTTATGTCAAGAGGAGGCTCAGATTCCACCTGGATGCTGGATACAATCCTCCCATTTTCAGTTGTAATCACTCTAGGCTCCATGGTGTGGTGGTTGTCCTTCTTCACCTCCATCTTAGCTGAGTGTGGTAAGTCCAATAAATCAGATTGTAGGTGCTGGAGTCTGTTGAGGCTCAGGATCTGGCTATCACATTGTCAGTCCAGAGATTCAAATCCCCTAAATATATCTTAAACCCCAACATTAACTGCACCTCCAGCACATTAGCATGAAAGTCTTATGAAGGGAGATCCCATCTGAGTCCAGATTCATCACACATAAACACCATCATTCTTTTAAACGCTGCAGGATCCCAGCCTCCTTCTGAATTACTTTGGACAGTGTAAGTTTACAACTACTGTCATAAAAATAAATTTAAAAAATAATAGGGTGGATTAGGG
The DNA here is from genome assembly GCF_030445035.2 of Dasypus novemcinctus. Lineage (NCBI taxonomy): Eukaryota > Metazoa > Chordata > Mammalia > Cingulata > Dasypodidae > Dasypus > Dasypus novemcinctus. The sequence goes on along the minus strand of NC_080678.1, from coordinate 73,446,465 downwards.
GGAAAATATACCAATATAATATAAGGACTATAGTTAGTAGTAAGATTTTGACAATATCCTTTCATAATTTGTAATAAATGTCTCGCAACAATGCAAGGTGTTGGTGGTCTGTTGATGTATGATGTTACGCATGTTTACTTTGTAAGTTCACAACTTTTAGTATATACTTGTTCACATGTTCATATATAAATGATATAAAAATAATAATAATAGGGTGGGTTGGGGAAAATATTTTGATTAGTAGTAATATTTTGAGGATGTTCTTTAATCATTTCACAACAATGCAAGTTATTGCTGATAGGGTAAAGTATGATAGCCCTGTATGATGTTATGTATGTTTGTTTTATAACTTCACAATTATTATTATACACTTATTGTTTATGTATGCTTATATATAACTGATATACTTCAATACATTTTTTAAAAAGACAATGTAAATTTGAGATGCTTATGGAAGTCATGAAAATGATTTTTGAAAAAGAAATCAAGCCTAGAATTACTCATTTGTCAGGAATATCTAATATTGCAAGCCCGGTATTTCGTAGATAACTCCCTTACTTTAAAAAGCAAAGAAGCAAATGTTTGTCTTATGTAGAATATAAATACAGGCCTATATAAGAAATTATATTGTGCTGTTGTGATACAAATGAGTAAATGTGCCTGAAGATAAAATTTCTAGAGACCCTAACATACATGGAATTTGAAAGTATTAGTTTTATAAAAAAAGAATAAACCTAGCATGAAATATAGACTGTGACAAAACATTATCATAAATTAATATATTACTTTGCTGTTGTTGTTAGCCATATAAACATTTTTATTGGTTCTTCTCTGAAAATTTAGGCTACCCTGTAAGTGGACACATACACGATGTCTATGTGATTATAGTAGTGGTTAGAAGCCCTATTAAAATCACTTGGGTAAGATGGAAGAGATGAGGAAAAATAGGAGAATACATTATTAGCTCAAACTAGAATATATAATGAATTCTCTCTCACTCATAAAAATTACAAAATCTATTTAAAAAATAAAAAAATGATAAGGCAATTATAGGGAGATCTATTCCTTATATATCTGCTAAAAATTCTATTTGGCTAAGAACTTCATATTTTATAGTTTTGACTAATAAATTCATATTTATGTAGGCCAAAAGGAACAAAAGAAACTATCTCAAAATATCTAATCATATATACTAACAAATAAAAAGTATATATATATATATATATATATATATAGACAAAGCAATAAATTGATAGGTAAATATCTTGATTGCTAATCTATAGGTTCTTTTGCTTTTAATAAATATAGAGAGCATGTATATTTATACTGTGAATATATGTAATTAATAGCTTATATATACAAGTATGTATATAAATGCACTACATATATAGCTTGGTATATATTATATAATGTATCTGAATATGTATTTATATATGTGCCTTCACATTAATATGAATATGTGTGTATATATATGTCAGTATAGATATATAGAATAAAATAAACATTGAAAAAATTGGGCAAAGTGATTTTGTCACCATATGGCTTTGATGTTCAATTTAGAATATTTAAAATTTCTAAAAGTAAACACGTATAAGTTTATCTTCATTTTTAAAGGAGCATTTCTTTATTCCAAGAGAAAAGTCTATATAAAAACAAGTTTATTCACATGAAATTGCTATTTTGGTGGGTACAACTTTACCTTAGACAAGCTGGGGTTTGAGAACTATATGTGACACAAGCTACATGACAAAAGAAAAGTTTCCTAATCTCTCTGTATGTAGTTATGTAGGAAAAAAAAAACAGATAATAGGTCATATATGGAGGGATGTTATGAGGAATGAGTGAGAAAAGAGGATTTATTTCCTTAGCATAATGTTGACACATGGCATGTGTTCAACAAATATTAGCTTCAGTAGCTGTATGACTGTAAATTGACAGAAGTTCCAGAAAATAAAATCAGCACCCAAGCTGAAAGCCATGGCAGATTTCGGTTCATTATAAGGAAAGACATTTAAATGATCAAAGCTCTACAGAAAATGAACTGCAGCTTCAGGAAGCAATTGCTTTCCCATTACTGGGTGTTTTCAAAGCAAGCTGTTTCCTGTAATGGCACCCATAGAAAATATTTGTATTTGTATAGCATACAGAAAAGGCTGTATGTGGTACATCTATAACCCATCAGAGTAGCTATGGCACAGACAAGACGGGTTAAGGAGTTTAAAATGTACTCTTTTCCTTTTGGACTAAAAAGGTTCTGTTTCTGAGGCAAAATATCACGTCTACTTGACCAGTCAGCATTGGGACAAGAATCCCATGAGTCCCACATTTGCAGACACTTTCTTTGCAGTGGTATAACTGTGAAATGTGACCCTAAGAATGTTGCAGACTCTGACTAATTATTGATGACAAGTCCTACCTAGAGAGGAACCAGTAAGTGTGGTATGAGGAATGGAAAACTGAAAATACAGGAAGAATTTTCCTTTTTCTTATGGACAGAGGTAGAAATATGAAGAGAGAACCTATTTCCCTCTGTTTCCCTCTTCCCTCTACTCCCCACACAAACAGCATACAGATTCACAATTTCCAGTCCCCTAGATCTGATCCCACCTCCTTTATCTCCCACTAAAGAATTATGTCATTGGTTGATAGTAAGAGTATTATAATGACTATAATTCACTACTGAATTAATAGTAACATTTTAGAAGTAGCATTCGTCCATTATATCCATCATGGAAAGATATATCATGAAAGAATAATAATTTTAAAAATCAGAAAACTGGGCACAAGCCATAGTTCTGTTTTATTCCAGATTCATATTCTGGCAAGCCATTTAGTTCTTTGAATCTGATTTTTCTAATCTTTAAAACAAAAATAATAGTAAATCTATCTCATTACAAGAAGGCTGATATTTTTCCTACTCTCTGAACATTTCAAATAAACTGATTACATTTACCAATCTTTCCCAACCTTCCTTGATATTAAGATTTACTTAGGAAGTTTGTTAAGCAGAGCATTACAGCCTCTCCCCCTGTTTTTGCATGGTTAACCATAACCCCAGATTCTTTTCATTACCACATTGTTTAAAGCACTGACCCAGGTTGTTTATAAAGTACAAATTTCTGGGCACCAACCAAAATTTGGCAAGTGGGAAATGCAAAATAGGTGTTTTGAAGCTGTAATTTTAATCAATGCCCCAGGCAATTTTTATGATTAGGCATATTTGGAAAACCATACATTGGGTGATTCATCCAGCTCTAAAATTCTTTGAATTCTATACAGATTAAATTATTGGCCAATTTTTATAAATACACTATCCTGGACATAGAATCTTACTTCACCTCCATGTATTTCAGATTACTCTCAGCATGTACAAGTTCCAATGTCCATTAATGGAAGACAGACTTATTGGCTAGTCCACTCATTTTCTGTTTGGGTGAGGGTTCTTAACAAGGAGACTGTGAGCTTGAACTGAAATTCAAAAATATATTATTCTTGTGGGGATGAGTTGGTGCGGGTGTGATATATTTATTAAAGAATACAGAGTATTGTGTGGACTTAGTAAGGGATCTGTGGTTTTCACCTGACTGGCAAAGGGGTCTATGGAACAAAGAAGGTTGAGAATACCTGGTTTAGAGACTAAAACTAATATTAACAGGTTTTTGTTTTTTGTTTGTATTTAAGTGGCAAGAATGTTTTACAACTGAAATTAATTTGGCTTTTATGTACTACTTATATCAATCCTTCTTTCTGCCAATAGTAATCAATTCTGAGGGTGATTCATGTTTTCCACTGCTAATTACCCAGTGCTGACTGTACTGATTTTCTTTTAGCTAATTGTCTTTTAAGCAGAATGGACAGTTTTATTTTTTAAAATATTTTATATTTCAATGGGTTACATGAGACTCTATTAAACCCCTTAAAACGACATGTGCTAAAATGCAACATGAAATTGTCACTTGCTTATACTTGTTCAAATTTTTAAACTTTAATTCTAAGAAGCTTGTAAGGTACAGACTATATTTTCCTCCAAATGTTTTCATAAGGTATTCTTATGTCGTCTTTTCTTCTTCATCTACCTAACACCCTCAAAATTCAACTTAAGATTCAGCCCAATTTGATGGGGATATTCTTCTCATGTATACTTTACTATACCCTATGCTTCACTCTATTGCATATGGCACTAAAATAGAATTATTATTACTTATATCTAATATTAGATACTTCAAAGAGTAAAAACTATGCACTTTTTAAAAATGTAAATTCCAAAAATATAGTGTGGTGCCTGGTAAAATAAAAAAGTTTGTGCTTAATAAATATTTGATGAAAAAATAACTGATTTCCCAGTACAATGAGTGATTTACTAATGAAGTGAAATATATAATCTTATACTTACTAAATCATACTTGTAAACCAAAAATAAAAAACCAAGAAGCTAGTATGTATTTCAAGTACACATGTGAAAATCATTTGATAAATATTTTAAGCACTCAATATATGCCAGATAAAATGGGGTTAATTTGGGGTATTACAAAGATGAAGAGGATATAAATCCTACCCTCAGTGTTGTTACAGGCTAGTCAGGAAAATACATGAAAATAAAATGTAGTAAATATCATGAAAGTCTGTTCAGAATTGAGTTATGTGAAGGGAAGGAATACTATCAATACACTTTGGGAAGTGGTTGCTTTCGGATGAGTAAGGAAAAACTTTACAGAAAAGAAATTACTTGAGCTAGGTCTTACACAAATACAAAAAGATAAAAGGGGAAACTGAGGTGTGACTATAAGACATTCCAGAAAAAAATGGTAGCAAATAATTTTTAAAAGGCTGTTGTATTATAATGGACATGTTAGAATCAAGAGGTCACAGGGAGAAAAATGAAGATGAAGAGTCTAGCAAAGACTTCAAGGAGAATCATACTTGTCAAGCCAGACACTTGAACATTTTCTAGTAGTAAATGGGAAGTTATCAAGGAGAGAGATTAATGGGAGAATAGAGAAGGAATGAAATGGTCACAAACTGGAAAAGGGACTATCAGTTATAATACCCCAAAAATCACTCACATAAAAGATAAATAAGAACTTTGTGTTCTAAAGATAGTAACAGTGTCTTTGGAAAGGGAAAATATCAAAATTTAAGAATGCAGAATTAGCAGTACAAGAATACCAAATGAAGGTATGGGAGGAAGGGAATTAAAAAAGGTAGGATTATTTCTAGAAAATTTAATTATGGGGTCATTCACTGAAACAGAACATAATAAAGTAAGAGCTGGTTTATTCCAGTACAGAAATTAGAATGAAGAAAATGAAGAGTTTATTTTGGTAGAACATATCTATAGGTGACTGTTAAACTATTAGGAAGAAATTTTCCTTAACCTCCTGGAAAAACATATCTGGGTCCAGAAAAATATTCAAGATGGAGACACATATTTTAGACTCAACCAAAAAGACAGCAGTTTAAAGAAGTGATTTCTAACTGATGTGACTAAGCAATTTACTCTAGGCAATCTTGGTGTAAATTTTTATAGCACTCTTTTTCACAATCAGAAGTTCTCCATTTTGGATGATTAATTTTTCAGTGTTTTCTAATTCTAATATATACCTCTCTAATAAGTTAGAAAAGGGACAGGGTAAGATCTTAAAATTTGGTTTCAGGGCATGTAACTTGCTATTCATAGATATTTTGAGAGATGATCAATATTTGATGATGAAATACATGTCCAAAAATACTATGTAGTCAATTTCAATAATATGATTTATTAAAGTTATACATAGAAATGACCTCTGCTTCTGACCATGAAGAAATAACTGACACTGAATCGACACTACCTCTAAACTATGAAACTGCACAAAATATATTGTGTGCAACCCTTTTGAGGGATTTAAAAAACAGGAAATGTAAGACTGAGACTCTTGAGAGAAAGGAAATACACAAGATGATAACTCAAGATCACTCCAGCTTCTTTCCTAATAGCACTTCTTCTCTGCAGAGCAGTGAATAGGAGCCCAATTGAAGCAGTGGTTTCATTGAGCTAAGGAAGCGGAGAGCAGAGTTTCTAACTGCTTAAGCTGGAAAAGAAGCTGCTCAGTGAGGGTGAGCATATTCTGAATGTGGATTAACTATGAGTCCTTGGCCAAGGGCTGATTGCTCATGCACAGGGACCAACTCCAAGATGCTGGAGGAGATCTCCTGTTGCAGAGCTAACAGCTAATAACAGATTTCACTGTTCGGAGGCAGCTGGACTTCAAGCCTAGCCAGAGATGAGAGACCTCACTGGCTTCTGCAGCCATTCAGTTGAGACTCCAGAAAGGCCAAGCCGTAGGAGTAAGAGTCACATTATTGGGTAAGGGAGACACCCTAAAACCAAATTTCAAGAAAGAAACCCTTGTATTAACAAAGAATAAAACCAAGCCCAACCTGTCCAAAAGGATTTGCCAATAATTTAACTCCCTGGCAGAATATAATACACTACCATTTAAAGAACAATAACATAGTCCAAGTCTTCTTATAATGGATCATACCAAAGCCCAGTGTAAAACCAAAAATTATTATATATGCAAATGAATAGAAAAGTATGACTCATGTTCAAGGAAAAGGTGCTTAATAGAACTAGATTCCAAGAAGACCCAGCTATTAGAATTGGCAGTTAAGGAGTCTGAAGTCCCTATTACAATTAGTATAACTGTAATTATACTATAATTACAAGCAAGCTACATTAAAGAAGAAATTGATTAACTCAGCAGACCAATCACAAGCAATGAGATTTAATTAGTCATCAAAAACCTCCCACCTAAGAGGAGCCCAGGACCAGATGGCTTCACAGGTGAATTCTACCAATCATTCCAGAAAGAAATAACACCAATCCTGCTTAAACTCTTACAAAAAATAGAAGTGGCCTAACTCTTTTTTGCCTGACTCATTCTATGATGCCAGCTTCACCCTAATACCAAAGCAACACAAAGATGTCACAAGAAAGGAAAACTGTAGACCAATCTCTCTAATGGACCTAGATGCTAAAATCCTCAACAAAATACTTGCTAACCATATTCAACAATGCATCGAATGAATCATACAGCATGACCAAATGTGTTTCATCCCTTGTATGCAAGGATGTTTCAACATAAGAAAATCAATGTAATATTCCACATAACAGATCAAAAGAAAAAAAATCACATGATCATTGTATTAGCTAGCCAAAGGGCTGCTAATGCAAAATACCAGAAATATATTGGCTTTTATCAAGGGTATTTGGGCTAAGAGCTTACAGATGCCACACCATAAAACATCAGTTACTTCCCTCACCAAGGTCAATTTTCACGTGTTGGAGCAAGATGGCTGCTGACATCTGCGAAGGTTCTGGCTTCCTACATTCCTCTCTTCCTGGGGCTTGCTTTTCTTTCCTCTTTGTGCTTTCTTCAGGGGCTCCAGCTTAAGACTTCAGCATCAAACTCCAACATCAAAACTCCAACATTAAAAGCCTCCAGCATCAAAAAGCTCCAACACTGTCCTTTGCCATGCCTTTTATCTGTGAGTCCCCACCGACCAAGGGGAGGGTCCTCAACACACTACTGATGTGGCCCAATCAAATCCTTAATCATAATTTACAGACCAATTTACAAACATAATCCAATGTCTATTTTTGGAGTTCATAACTATATCAGACTGCTATAATCATCTCTACTGATGCAGAGAGAACATTTGACAAAATACAGCACACTTTCCTGATAAGAAAACACTTCGAAAGATAGGAATAGAAGAAAACTTCCTTAACATAAAAAAGGGTATATATGAAAAAGCCACAGCTAACATCATACTCAACAGTGAAATGCTAAAAGCATTCCTTCTAAGATTTGGATCAAGACAAGATTGCCCACTCTCACTGATCTTATTTAATATTGTGTTAGAAGTACTTGCTCAAGTGCTTAGTCAAGAAGAAGATTAAAAATACATCAAAATTGGAAAGGAAAAAGTAAAAATTTCACTATTTGCAGATGACATGATCCTATACATAGAAAGCCCTGAGAGGGAAACGGACTTGGCCCAGTGGTTAGGGCATCCGTCTACCACATGGGAGGTCCGCGGTTCAAACCCCGGGCCTCCTTGACCCATGTGGAGCTGGCCCATGTGCAGTGCTGATGTGCACAAGGAGTGCCATGCCACGCAGGGGTGTCCCCCGCATAGGGGAGCCCACGCGCAAGGAGTGCGCCCCATAAGGAGAGCCGCCCAGCGTGAAAGAAACTACAGCCTGCCCAGGAATGGCGCCACCCACACTTCCCATGCCAACGCCGACAACAGAAGCGGGCAAAGAAACAAGATGCAGCAAATAGACACAGAGAACAGACAACCGGGGAAGTGGGGGGAATTAAATAAATAATAAATAAATCTTAAAAAAAAAAAAGCCCTGAGAAATCTACAACAAAGCTTTTAGAGCTTATAAATGAGTTCAGTCAAGTGGCAAGATACGAGATCAATGCACAAAAATCAGTAACATTTCTGTACACAAATAATGAGCTCTGAAGAGGAAATCAAGAAAAAAATTCCACTTACAATTGCAAATAAAGAGTCAAATACCTAGGAATAAACTTAACTAAAGATGTAAAGGATTTGTACACAGAAAACAATACAAAATTATGAAAGGAAATCAAAGAAGACCTAAATAAATGGAAGAATATTCCCTGTTAATGGATAGGAAGACTAAACATCATTAAGATGTCTATCCCACCCAAACTGATTTACAGATTTAATGCAATGCCAATAAAAATAACCACAGCGTTTTTTACTGAATTGGAAAAGTTAACTATGAAATTTATTTAAAAGGGCAAGGGACCCTGAATAGTCAAAGACATATTGAAAAAGAAAAATGACATTGGAGGAATCACACTATCTGACTTTAAAACATATTACAAAGCTACAGTGGTCAAAACTGTATTGAATTGGCACAAGGATAAGCATACTGACCAAAGGAACAGAACTGAGATTTCTGATATAGATCTCTACATATACAGTCATCTGATATTCCGCAAGGCTACCAGCCCACACAACTGGGAGAGAATGACCTCTCCAACAAATGGTGCTTGGAGAACTGGATATACATACCCAAAAGAATGAGAGAGGAACACCATCTCATGCCTTATACAAAAATTAACTCAAGATGGACCAAAGATCTAAATAAAAGGGCCAAGACCATAAAGATCCTGGAAGATAGTGTAGTAAGAAATGGTTTCATAAATTTAAAATCCTAAGCATGAGCAAGTAGAGAAAAAATATATAAATGGAACCTCCTCAAAATTAAAAACTTTTGCACTTCAAAGAAATTTTTCAAGAAAGTGAAAAGGCAGCCTACTCAATGGAAGGAAATATTTGGTAACCATCTGTCTGATAGGGGCCTAATATCCAGCATATACATAGTAATCCTACATCTTGAAACTAAAAAGACAAGCCATTTAAAAAATGTGGAAGTGATTTGAAGAGACACTTCTCTAAAGAAGAAATACAAATGGCTAAAAATAAGCACATGAAAAGATGCTCAACATCACTTGCTATTAGGGAAATGCAAATCAAAACTACAATGAGATATCATCTTACACCCATTAAACTGACAGCTATTAAAAAAGAGGACCACAAGTATTGGAAAGGATGTGGAGGAAAGGGAACCCTTATCCACTGCTGGTGGGAATGTAGAATGGTACAGCCATTGTGGAGGACAGTTTGGTGGTTCCGCAGGTATCTAAATACAGAAACTGGGAAGAGAGTTGGAGGAAGGAGCGGGTGAACTCTACTGGTATACAGTGCTGGATGTGGGGGCAGGGCATAAAGGACACAGCACACCTGGGGCAGACTTCTATGGAATAAGTAAGTGTTCATCTTGTCATAGTGTGTTATAAGATTGGGTCAAGACGCACACAATAAACAAGAAAAGATTAAACTCCCATCCTCAGGAATCCTGCTGTGTTCTCAAATAGAATGGCATGGACCTCTCAAGAATATAGGTAGTGCCTAATAAAAGAAAACAGACCAATATGTCAAGCCCTCAATATTATTGCAAGTAATTATGAGTCTTATTATCCAAAAAGTGGAACTTCATGGTTAACATAGGTCCTGAGGGGAGAGGGAGGGAAGAATAGAATAGATGGAACACGGGGCATTTTTATGGTATGTATTAGTCAACCAAAGGGGTGCTGATGCAAAAATACCAGAAATTGGTTGGTTTTTATAAAGGATATTTATTTGGGGTAGGAGCTTATAGATACCAGGCCATAAAACAAAAATTATTTCTCTCACCAAAGTCTATTTTCACATGTCAGAGCAAGATGGCTGCTGATAGCTGCGAAGGATCAGGCTTTCTGGGTTCCTCCCTTCCAGGGTCTTGCTTCCCTGTGGGTTAAAGGTTCTTTTCTTCCCAGAGCTTGCTTCTTCCTGGGCTGAGGTTCCTCCCTTCCTGGGATTGGCTTCTCTTTCCTCTGTGAGCTTACTTCCCTGGGTTCCAGCTTACAGCTTCAGCATCAAACTCCAACATCAAAACTCCAACATCAAAAACCCTCAACTCTCTCCTCTGCCGTGCCTTTTATCTGTGAGTCTGCACCCACTAAGGGGTGGGGACTCAATGCCCTAATGACATGGCCCAATCAAAGCCCTAAGTATAACTTAATCATGCCCAGGTACAGACCAGACTACAAACATAATCCAATATCTATTTTTGGAATTCATAACCATATCAAACTACTACATGGTATTAGAAGTGTTCTGCATGCTCTTGCAACAACAGATAAGATACAGGCCATTTAAAATTTTGTAAAAATTTATGAAAGCGTTTGATCCAAAATGTATACCACAATATAAACCATCAAGTGCTAGTAGCAGCACTTCAACATTTGTACATCATTTGTAACAAATGTACCATCTGCATGTAAAATCTTAATAGAGGAGAGGGGAAAAGGGAGAGGGCATTGGGTATATGGGAATCCTCTATATTCTCTATGTCACTTTTCTGTAACCTAAAGCTTCTTTGAAGATAAAATGAAAAAAGAAAAGGCACTAGGGGAATATTGAGAAGAAAATATCACTGTACATACAAGACAACAGATCTTACAGTGATGAAAGACATAGTGTCTACAAGTATTTTTTATTATTTCAAATTTTTAAATTTTTGTATTTTATTTTTAGAACTACCATTATTATTTCATTTTCCTATGACTTTTATTTGGTTATTTTGTTCACTTAATTTTTGGAGAGGTTTTGGACCACAGAAGGGTCACAACTATGTCAGTGAAGGATTATTGGTGTGGGGTGTCAGTGATGGGGGATGCACAGGAGGGGATTTACCTGGGACATACCTTGAAGGCATATGAATGTGTTCAAGTGTTCATGGGGCATTGTCACAGTGGGTGGAGATCCACACAATAACTGAAGGAATATCAAATTCCCATCCTGGGGAGCTCTGCTATATTCTCTAATGGGACAACAAGAATCCCCTTGATATTCATGATTGTACTTATAAGCCTTTCCTTTAGGAATTGAAACTCAACCTAGTATTATATGTTGCATAAGAGTTACATCCTGGGGAAACGGACTTTGGCCCAGTGGTTAGGGCGTCCGTCTACCACATGGGAGGTCCGCGGTTCAAGCCCCGGGCCTCCTTGACCCGTGTGGAGCTGGCCCATGCGCAGTGCTGATGCACGCAAGGAGTGCCGTGCCACACAGGGGTGTCCCCCGCGTAGGGGAGCCCCACGCGCAAGGAGTGCACCCGTAAGGAGAGCCGCCCAGCGCGCAGGAGGGAGCAGCCTGCCGAGGAATGGCGCCGCCCACACTTCCCATGCCGCTGACGACAACAGAAGCGGACAAAGAAACAAGACGCAGCAAATAGACACAGAAAACAGACAACCGGGGGAGGGGAATTAAATAAATAAATAAAAATAAATCTTTAAAAAAAAAAAAAAAAAAAGAGTTACATCCTGTAGGCCTCCTTGTTACTCAAATATGACCTGTCTCTAAGCCAAACTCAGCATACAAATGCACTATCTTTCTCCTGGCATGGAACATGACTCCTGGGGATAAGCCTCCCTGGCACCAAGGGGTTATATTCAACCACGAACTAGCAATGCACTTGGAAAAAGACCTTGACCAAAAGGGAGGAAAGGTAAATACAAATGAGTTTTAATGGCTAAGAAACTTCAAAGTGAGTCAGGAGTAATTCCAGAGATTATGCTTATGCATGTTTCAGCAGGACCTCTTTGACTGCCACAGTAAATACTGCCTCCAGTAGAGGGACTCCTGAGGTCTCTAGAGACATCCAGACACTATAGGCAGGGCAGGCAGCTCAGGAGTTTAGTGCCCTGTCAGATGGCCTCACTTTGGATTTTATGCTCCCCAGTGTGACAGAGTTGGACTCATTTGTGGTTTCCCTACACATGACTCTTCTGATCCTTCTATTTGGATCTATTGTTAGTTCTAGACTTAATAGGTGTATATCCATGCTACTTAAATCTTTGGCCTGTTCGTGTTCCAGTTGGGCCCTGAATTTCAGCAGAGTTGCAACACAAACTCTCCAGTGCATTGGACTCAAACAGGACAACTAACAAGGATATGATGATGGACAACACCCATCAGAACAGAGAGAGTCTACAACTGCAAGGAAGATAGTCCCATCCATCTGTGCCATGGGATCTAAGCCCCCTCTCAATTAGAGACAGAGTGGGTATCACCATCCCAAAATCCACAAGATTAGGGATTGAAAAATGAACTAAATTAGATTATTATTCTGCTATAGACATTATTATGCTAGCAATGGAAGAATTTTTATCATTGATGTGGGTGCAGTGCCCACCAGAGGTTCTGAGGGGAGAGAGAGGGAAAAATAGGTATAATATGGGGGCATTTTCTGCTGTTTGACCTAAAGTAAGGGGGAAATGGAAAGGAGAAATGAGTTTATATGGCTACGAGTTTCTAAAAAAGAGTCTGGAGGCTGGCAGAAGGTTTGCCCTCATGCACAACTGAGCAGAGTCAGAGAGACAGATAAAGCAGATACAACCCCCAGATATTGGTTCCTTTGAGGGCTAAAGAGACCCATGGGAGTTATGGTCATGGCCGATGGGGTTAACTACCAGGGCAGATGGCCCCTCTTTGGAAATGGTGTTTATGTGTGATGAATCTGGACTCAGATGGGATCTCCCTTCATAAGACTTTCATGCTAATGTGCTGGAGGTGCAGTTAATGTTGGGGTTTAAGATATATTTAGGGGATTTGAATCTCTGGACTGACAATGTGATAGCCAGATCCTGAGCCTCAACAGACTCCAGCACCTACAATCTGATTTATTGGACTTACCACACTCAGCTAAGATGGAGGTGAAGAAGGACAACCACCACACCATGGAGCCTAGAGTGATTACAACTGAAAATGGGAGGATTGCATCCAGCATCCAGGTGGAATCTGAGCCTCCTCTTGACATAAAGGTGCAATGGACACAACCAAACCAGTGTCCACATAGAAGAGGTGGCATTGGATTGGGAAAAGTGGACATAATGGACAAAGGGTATGGGGAAAGGCAGGAAGAGATGAGAGGTGGAGGCGTCTTCGGGACATGGAGCTGCCCTGGATGGTGCTTCAGAGGTAATCACCGGACATTGTAAATCCTCACAGGGCCTACATGATGGAATAGAGGAGAGTATGGGCCATGATGTGAACCAATGTATATGAGGTGCAGAGGTGCCCAAAGATGTACTTACCAAATCCAATGGATGTGTCAGGATGATGGGAACGAGTGTTGTTGGGGGGGGGGAGAGGGGGGGGTGGGGGGGTGGGGTTGAATGGGACCTCACATATATATTTTTAATGTAATATTATTACAAAGTCAATAAAAAAAAAATTAAAAAAAAAAAAATATGGGGGCATTTTCAGGACATTGTAACATCATACAAGATAATACCAATGATGGACACAGGTCATTATATATTTTGTCATAACTTACAAAATTGTGTGGGACAGAGTATCAATTATAATTCAACTGTAATCCACAGTTAGTGGCAATGCTTCAGTATGTGTTCATCAATTGTAACAAATATACCATGCTAATGAAGTATGTTGCTAATGTGGACAGTGTGGGAGGGGTAGAAAGAGGGGCATATGGGAATCCCCTATATTTTTTATGTAACATTTATGTAATCTAAAGTACCTTTAAAAAATGTAATAAAACAAAACAAAAACTAGATTCCAACGTGACCTAGATGTTAGAATTGACAGTTAAGGACTCTAAAGTCCCTACTATAATTATTTAATGAATTAGCCTTCTCAAACATTTTGTCAGTACCATTCAGATATGGGTATTTAACACTAAGAAAAAGGAAGCAATTATTAATATAATTATATATACTGAGTAGTCAATATGTGCCAAGCATTGGGCAAAGAACTTTATGTTTATTATCTTATTGAATCCTTTTTAAATCTTTACATGATAGGCAATATTAATTACAAGAGGAAAATCTGAAATTTAGAGAGGTTAAATAAATCACCTGACCCTGCCGAGTACAAAGAACTTAGGCAGCTAACATGTAAGTGTACACATTATATAGAGGTATTATGTGTTTGACAAAGAAAATTTCAAACAAGCATTTGATGTCCCATGAAATTCATCATTAGAAATAATAAAAGAGAAATAGCAAATTCACTAATATGGGACTGAGTTTGTCTCTGTGTAAAAATAAATTTCTGAAGTAGAACAATCACCAAAGTATTGAAACAGATTGCTTGCAGCAGGGGTTAAACAACTACTGTGAGAAGAGACTATGAACAAGGCTGTATGTCTACATAGAGTAATAGAAAATATGGTTGCAAAGACGATAAAATGTACCATGTGTGTAACTAATATTGGGAAAAAATCATTTTACTTATGTCTCCATAAAATGCCTAAAACCTCACTAGTCAAAAACGTTAAAGCTTGGGTGAAAATGCCAGAGAACAAATGATAATCAATAAGTTCCTGTTTCCAAAGTATAATGAATATATCAGATCTACAAATACCTAACTGGCTCAATTATCTTTGGTAAAGAGATAGTTACAAACACATACAATAAAAATACTATTATGTCCTTATATACTTTCTTTTATGATGTTAAATGAGGCCTGAAACATTCCCCCAAAGCCCTAGGAAAATAAGTTAAACCAACAGACACTGGCATAGGACAAGTTGTAGAACATATTTTCACAAGAGGCCAGAATGGGTATGACCATGCCAAGATAAATAATTTGAGAAATACACCAGGTATATGTACAAACTCCCTTACTTTTGCTCCTTATATAGAGACTTGATATAAAAGAGAAGATGTCAATGGTAATTACACAGGGAACAAAGGTTGATTGGGAAGGGGAGAAAGAAGGAAAATCTACCCTAAGGCTACTCCCCAACTCTGCTTTGCATTTGGCCTGCCACTTTTGAGGCAATTATTAAAGCTCTAGTCAAATGTCTTTTCTGCCCAAAGTATCCTTTTCACCAGACAGGTGATTTTACTTTTTTGTCATGAAAACCATAAGTGTCTAATGAAAATAATTAATACCAATTATTCTAATAGATTAGCTAACTAATCTGATGCTTAGTATTTGCAAAATACTGTGCTAAGTACTTTAAATGCATCACCCAGTGCTAGTTTCACAGCACCATGCTAATTTATAGATAAGGAAAAAGAGGTTTGGAAAGTTATATATGTTATACTGAAACTAAAGCTAGTGAGCAGTGAGATAAAACTAGATCTCAGGTCTAACCACAAAGGCCATGTTCCTGTTAACTATGCTCTATTACCTTTCAATCATAAGCTTTTATCTCTAAAAAATGAATTTGGGACATTAAGATTCATGAACATACCTTTGTTTCAACAAATGAAATAGCTAAAAGAAATAAATACTGAGATACCATTAAAATGTTTGTGAAATAGCATCTTCTTGAATAAATAATTTTCTGCCTTTGACAGTTTTTAGGTTTGAGGTAGGAAAAAAAAAAAGAAAATCCAATTGTTATTTTTCTTTTATTTTTCTCTTACAGTAAATCAAAGTGATATTGTTTGATTCTTATAGATTCTCGTCATAGAGATAATTAACTGTCAGTCAACATTTTCAAAACCCTTAAAAATAAATCATTTTTCAATGCAGTGCTGTTTGAGGAAAAGCTAACAATTTGAAGATGGCTAGAGACACATAAGTGATCTAAGACCATTACTAAAATAATGTTTATGTCTTTTGCAATATACATATCTAAAATGATATAAAAGCATCAAGGTTTTTTCACTTTGAATTTCTCCATGCAAGATATACTGTTTTTAACTTGCCAGGAGCATATTACTGTGAGTTCTTTAAACATTCTGTAATTTGCTTAATAACTTCTTAAAACAAGTTTATAAAACTGAAGTAAATTAAATAACTGCTTGATTGCTTTCTAAATGATTAAGGAGAACAATTACTTTACTATAAAATATGATAAAAATACCAAAATGGATGGTAAATTGGTGTTACTTATCAACATAAAAATAAAAGCAGCATTTTAAAAGTTTATTTCTAGTTTTTCAGAAGGGTTTTGAATTATTTTAGTTCTATTTAATTTAAAATAACTACCTCTATTATTTTCTTTCCAGTTCTTCATACAATACAGAAGAGGCTGACCCCATATTTATACTAACATACTCTCAACAGACTTGCTGAAGGTTCTTGGTCAAAGATTGAATCACACAGGTCTAAGAAGGCATTCTCTATCTTTTATCATCTCCAGAAATTCTATGAGTTCTCTTTTCAATAAAAAGTGTTTTCCAGTGTCTTAATATTCTCCTCCTTCTATGTATGGTTTTGCTAAAAGAGAACTAGGGACAAATCCTGAGGACCCCATCACCTTAGATCTTCTAACATAGGAAACAAACCATGTGAAGATCAAAAGGAAAAATAGAATGAGGAAACAAAGGGAATGAGACAAACTTAGGTATTATACTTTTCTGAAACTACAATTATCCACAGATTGGCCTAAGCCATTCTTTTGTATTATTTGGAAGGAATTATTGGTAAGAGTTATTATACAAAAATGGAATGAAACCAGGACAAATTGACTTATGGGGGCATAATAGGAGACTTCCTATTAGAGGCTTGTAATAATTAACAAGCTGTAGCTCAGTTTCCCATGATATGCATTGGGGAAAGGCTAACCCCATCCCCCACAAGTCTACATTTCTAAGGACACAGCACTTCCCCACAGGTTAAACAAAGAAACCACATAGAGATGGAATAAAGGGAAATGGAAACCTTCCCTACCTGCATTTTAGAGGGAGATAAAATTCCTACAGAACAAAGAAACATCTGCTCCTGCAGCATTCCAAGAAACCATAACTCCCTAACCCACTATCTTCTAGTCACTGGCAGGGAAAATTTTCACCTCCAGGGCTTCCTATTGGCCCCTGTACTTCACTCGGACCCTCAACCCCCTCCCACCAACTATCATTTCCCCGCTTAGGAAAGTTCTGTATAAATGTAAACCCCCCCCCCCCTTCCAGGAGTGGGCTGAAGTCTCTCTTCAGACCCCCACCATGCTGGTGGGGGTACTGAAGTCTGTTCTTCAGACCCCCTCTGCTGGGAGAGCTTCCCAATAAATTCTTTTTCTGCCTGTGGTCAATCAGTCTCAATATCACAATATCACAAACAACTTTGGGAAGTTTCCTGGTTTAAAATGTTCCTTACAAGTACAGAGTAAAAATTAAAATGGCAGTATCTCAAAACTACCTGAGGCGGCTAAAAACTGATGAGTTATTGAAATAGAGATTTTTAGGTTTCACTCCAGACCTGCTGAATCATGAACACTAGGTATGGTTACCAGAAATCTTTCGTTTTAACACATTCTTTGCATTTTTCTTACGTGCCTGGTCTGACACCTGCCTATGAACTGGCAGTGAAAACCCCAATAGAGTATTTGCTATTGAAATAAGAAAAATATCTGAAGTCATATAGAAGTCATCATTTTAAAGTTTGTTTATTGTGCCCATGTAATATTTCTATTAAATGGAGATCCTCTTTGATCACTTAACTTTCCATAAGGGTTGAAAATTTTAAAAATATTATGCATGTTATTGGATAAGAAAAAAATAATATTACATGTGAAAATGTTTTACAAGCATCATAGAGCAAAGGGCACTGACAAACAATTGGAATAGAATGAAAAAGAAATTACCAGTAAATTGCAAATCACATATAGAAAAATTTTCTGTATTTCCCAAAGACTTCTTTTTTTGGATTTTTCATTTAAGAAATAATAGCTTATAAAATAGCAAGGTAATATAAAATGCTGGGATGCAAAATAGTCTTCAAAATTTTGCACATATTTCAATAAAAGACTTATTCAAAGATAGATGGAACATTTAAATAAAGATAGGCACTTGATATAAATATTCTTATTTTAGACAGTCTTATTTAAGAAAAGAAACATGATTTCTGATCTCTTCAGAGTGAAACAAACATTTAAACTGCCAAAACAGAGTATTTTAATACTATTTTCAAAAAGTACATTCATCAATTGACTGTCTTTATAATCCAAAATAATCATGCTTTGATAATTAACAACTGTTTGGGGATACATGGTAAACAGTTAGAAATTACTGTTTTAAGCAGTTGGCCGTACTTACTCTTGTGAACGTTTATGACAATTTCAAATCTAACAAAGGGAGAGGAACGTATATGTAAGATGGTGCTAAATAAACCAATGCCAATTACAATCTTCAAAAAAAAATTCATGACTATGAGAAGGTCACATTATTGTAACTACATTTGTCATTTGTCAGAGGGGAAAAATTACGTTTTTCAGCAATTTCCTCTATTTTAGAAAAAAATATTTGTGACCATTGGATAAAGGAAGAATAAGTTATTTATTGATACTTGTTTTTGGGTTTATAAATGTACTGAAACATAAGTGAGAACTAGAAATCATGTATTTATGTTTTATAAATGGGCTTAAATTTTTTTTTACCTCCTGGTTAGTGAAAAATTCAAACAGTCTTTCTTGGAGCAGCCATGGAGACCCAGACTATGGGGTCTTTCAAGATTTTGGAATCTACATAAGAGTACCCTTGAGAATGAACCTTTCCTTAGTCATCCATACCATACATAAATATCACCAGGTGGCCTCTGGGATATACATGTTGGTGTCTTCAGGTCTAACAGCTCAATAACTTATTTTCCACACTAAAGAAACTGGAATCTTTTATAAGACTGGCAAACCTGGTGCTTATGGATCCATCTCTCTAACTTCACCACAGTAGCAGTCCTCTTTTTTTCGGGGGTAGGGTGGGGGTATAAATATATATGTATATTTTATTTTTAAAAAATATTGCATAAATGTTACATAAAAAATATAGGGGATTCCCATATGTCCCACTCCCTTCTCCCATACTTTCCCACATTAACAACATCCTTCATTAGTGTAGTACATTTGTTACAATTGATGAACACATATTGAATCATTGCCACTAACTGTTGATTATAGTTTATGTTATAGTTTACACTCTGTCTCACCCAATTTTGTAAGTTATGACAAAATATATAATCACCTGTACCCATCATTGCAATGTCTTGCAGGACAAGTAGCAGCCCTTTTTTAAGTCAAGTACTTTCTCAGGGTGTTACCTGGGAAAGTCATCCAGTTTTGACTGTTCAAGAAATCCCAGTCACTCTTTCTGTGTATCCTGGGAGAATCTGCTAACATGGGAGAAATATTTTTAACTTCTCAAACCCTATTCTTCTCCACATATACTATGTTTATAAGTTTTTCAATATATTTATAAATATTTCTTTTCATAAATTTGATTCAGTTACCACTTTACTGACAATAAAAATGTAATTTTAGGCAGCTTAGATGTTTTACAGGATCAGTAACATTCTATTTAAGTTTATGTTAGCTCTTCAGTCTGCACAATCTTTAAAAAGTGGTTATAAATGATTAAACCAATCCATTATGGCCTTCCTCCAATGAGCAGGAGTATCCTACCTTTTAAATTTGCATATGCTTACATATCACAGGCATTCTTTAACCTATTTCTTACAATAGACAGCTGGCAAAGCTTTTGCTATATTTTAATGAGATTTCTCTTCTTCATGTTATTCTCCAAGGAATATATAAAATATTAAGGATCCTTCCTAATCTCTTATAGCAAACAGGTGATTTCTCCCTTCCACACAGTGAAAACTTCAAAGTTGTTCTTTATATTGATTTGTCTTGTTTCTTTTTTGTGTGTTCTCTTTACCTTTTCACAGAGAACATTCATACACATGCAAATATTTTATTGTATCCTCCTTAGATTGCCCATATCCATAAGGCAATATTGTGTTCACTAATTTTTCATCAAGTATTAATAATCCCACCAATATCTAAGGCACAGACCATCAATCGAGTTACCCCAAATGTCTAAAGACATTTGTATCTAATTGAAAATGAATACACTAGTAATCTACCAGATGATTTAATCATCAAAATCTCTCCACTACAATTGATAAATTTCTATGAAGAGAAGGTCAACAGAGTAGAAAAAAGGAAAATGTGAGATATTAGTAAAATTTGGACTTCGAGTGAGGCTGAATATATTTTGTTATTTGTTTATGCTTCAAGTGCCAAGATGCACTCCTACTATCTATAGGTCTATGGTTGGCAGTCTATTGTGTTCAGACCATGGCAGTATAGGCAAGTAAGCAATGCTTAACACACAGTAATTTTTCAGAAAATGGATGTTGAATTAATTAAATAACCAAGGTAATGGTGAGGAGAATGACAACTTTTTCATAAAAGCAAAAGTTGAAGGCACTTGAATTACCTCCCTTTCTTAATTTCAAAATGTAATTGTGCCACATAAAATAACATAACCTTCATATCTGCAATGCCAGGCAACATGCAGAGAATATGTATACCCCAGAGGGTGGGGCCCTTTAGTGCCATCTTAGAGTTCTGCCTACTATATCATCTCCTCATCATGCAATGGAAAAATAAAAGAGTATTTCTCACCATGTAATATTATGGTAAGGATTAATGAGGTGCTTTCTGCAGTGTCTGTTATAAATATTCAATAAAAGTTAATGTGATTGTTACTAGTAGACACATAAAGGATAGCAAATGAACCATCATTATTTAGGAAAGCTTAACTTTTCCAAGATTCATTTTATATTAATGTCACTAACCTGAAAAGCATGAATGAAAACTTTGCCTGTTTTAGTATGTATTTTAGATTCTGCTAATCCATCTAAAGTCCTGAGCATAAGTATTCACAAAAGAGTGTATATGAGAATGGGTTTATTTATTCTGCAAAGCATGGGCTTCTAAAAAGGTAAAACCAAGTGCTTAATCTACCTTGGCAGTTTCCTTAGCTGTCTTTTCTGTATTGAATTTTATATTCTACCTTGTTAACCTAATTGAGGCTTTTGTTTTTAGATTTTAGGCATTTGTTTCATTCCCTTGTTCTTCTTACCTGTCCTTTCTTAAACTAGAAACCCTAAAGAACATAGTTCCCATTTGCCCAAACATGACAAAGATAAGACAGATAATGATCTTTTAGTAAGATATAATGGAAAAAAGCTTTTCTCTCCTGAGATAATCGAGATGGAATTTCAAAAGTTCTGGAACAACAAAAGGATACTTACAGAATCAGAAAACTTTTCATTACTTCCCAGTTAATTTAATACTCTAATCTCTCCTATTCAAATACTGTTATGCCTACAGCTAAAACGATAGGGAAATGATAACTTTCAACACAGTACAAAAGATTTTACCCAAAGATGATGGTAAACCAGAAGAAGCTATTTATAAAGGACTTTATTGATACTAGTCCCTGGAAATGAAAATGTTAAGGATGATTTCCCAAATCCAAGCTAGTGTGTTGCCCCTTAGTATGATTAAAATGCTTTGCAAAAGCACTGTAGGAGTCCTCACCTTAAATTTAATCAGATATTCTTATTAGCTCTCACTTTTTAATGTTAAATACATATGCATATGGTCAAAACTAGCATATGCTTATCCATATTGTACTGAATATTCAGCAAAACCTTCAGGATGGGCAATTCCTGATGAAGTATTGCAATGCCACTATCTTATACTTAATGATACAATACAGGTAAGCCTAGACTCTATTAAAATATTATTCTAGAGAAATGATCCATAGGAAAAGTCTCCCTGAGAAGATTAAATTCAAATAAGGCCTTAGCAAAGAAAAGAAAAGAAAAAGTCACTTAGGGCTGTTAGATACCTAGAAATAATTAAATAACTATAAGTCTATGGTTACATAAATTACTGAACTGGGGAATTTTGAGTTCTATGTATGTTACTACAATAAAGTTTTTTCAAAAAAAAATTCAAAGCATTATCCCAATGAAGTTAATTATAGAAGCCTATATTTTGACTAGAGGAATAAAATAATGAAAGCTATATTCTGCTGCTTTTAATGACTTTCTCCATTGTAATATTACTTTTATTATATTAACTAATAATCATTATCTATCATGTGATAATATACCACACTGTTTCTCATATATGAAGGTGAGAAGCACTTCTGATATTAAGTGTTTTTCCAAACATAGAATGCAATAATTCATGCACAAGTTATGTTCCACTATAGTTGTAATTTGGGCATCCATTTCTAGTGTAATCAGCTACTGATGTTAATAGCTGAAATACCTGCAACTTTGTGTAATAGACCAGTTTTTGCTTTTACAAGTCTTTCTAGTATTTCCTGGTCACAGAGAAATAAACACTGGATGAGTTTAGTTGGCTCTTTGTCATGACAGGAATATGGCTGAACAACTTGAAATAATTTTTTTTCTAACATGTGCCTGTTTATGATTCTGGATCACAAATAAGAGCATTCTTGAAAGAAGAATGCATCCAATTTCAGAAGCTGGGACTCCTACCTAAGTGAGAAGAATATTAGAGCTCCTTAACAGCATCACATGGCCAAACCTTTTTAGCTAGTGCTAATTGCAGTAGTCATGGTGGAAAAAAAATATTTGTGCATTTTCTTTCTTAACCTTCATTTAAAATCAAAACATGAAAGACTCTGCTAATTTTTAATCCAGTCATACTCCTTTTATCTTCCTTTTATGGCAGTGAGAAGGCTTCAGGTTTTCTGAAATCAGGTCAGTAGTGAACAGAATGTTAGTCTATGTAAATTGATTAACCCCAAAAGTTTGAAAGAAAGGTGAAGTACAAGGTATGTAAAGCAACTTGCTTAAAAACACATAGGAAATCACATGGTTAGGTTTAACTCTTTTTATTTTACTTTTTTAGGATTCAATATAAATGTTATTTCCTAATTTAGATTCCCACTGCTTTATTTCATAACACCTATTCATTTTCCTCATTACTTTATATATTTTCATTCTTTCATTCATATCTATAAGGATGCATTCATTCAACAAGTATTTGTGAGCCTGCTATGTACCAAGCACTGTTATACATGCCAGAGAGGCATGGTTCATGCTCTCATGGAGCCTAAGCACAATGTGTAGTTATATATTTGGGTGTTCATTTAATATCTGCCTTTTCCTTTAGATTGTAGTTCTATGGGACCCAAATAGTACCCAAGGCAAATTTTCCACATTAATGACAACACTAACCCTCAGAAGCCAGTCTATAATAGCTTGGGGCTTTTCCATATTTTTAGGAACATATCAAAATGTAGGTGTCACAAGGACCACTAACTGTACTCTTCTTCCCAGGCATATTGCTAGACTATATTTCCAGACTCTCTTGCAGTTAACTCATGTGATTAAGTTCTAGTCAACAGAAAGTGAACAAAAATGCTATGAGCCCATTCTAGATGGCCCCTATATAGCATCCCCTTGTGCTCCCCTATGCTTTTCCTCTTACTGCTGGCTGCAAACAGAGGACTCTGTTGGCCAAGAGGATGGCCAAGCCATGACATGAAAGAGTCCTGGCTCTCTGGGTCACCACGATTTTTTTTTAATTGTAAAAATAGAGTTCTTTGAATTTATTTTTTAATAAAGAATGGCACAATTAATTACTTTATATATAAGTAAAGACAATAGGAAAGAAAGAAAATGTGGGCCAACAAACTTATATTACCTAGGTTTATGTATATATACACATGTATCACTGGATGCCAAATAGTATGCATTTCATTTTATTATCTTAGTTACATCTTTATAAAGTAATCCATTGATGGAATTAATTACTCATTGATTCATCTGTGAACTATTAACTATGCCAGACCCTATGTTATATACTGACAATAATTTGATGAGAAAAACAGATATATACCCCATATTCATGAGATAGACTAGTATAAGAGCAGTCAAAAATCAGACAAAACTAAAAAATAACACAAATAAATGTATAATTAACAACTATAATGAGAATCAGAAGACAGAATATTATAAAATCCTAGAACAAGGTGATATGGCCTAGTATGAAAGAGTTATGAAGGTCACCTGTGATACAGGTGTTTGCCTTCATATCTGAAATGTACATGAATAGTGTTGAACTAAAGGTGTGTGCATAGGGGATATTGCGGGAGAAGAGAGTGGGTTGGAGAGAGAAATTTCTGGATAGTCAAGATTCCAGGCCAACAACCTATGAGTGGACCATAGGAGGGGGAGGTAGCATGAGGCTTCAAACAACGACAACTGGACCTAAGAATGGACAGTGAGGGCAAGTTTGTTGTAACACATCACAGTGTTCAGAAGACATCCAAAGTTACTTAAAAGAAAGCATATTAATTTGGGTCCTTATTGTAAGACCAATGGGAATCTGTTAAAAGGTCAGAGCAGAGGAGTGACTTATTCTGATTTTTTGTTTTGAAGAGAGTAGTCAATGTTATGAAGAACTGATGGTAGGCAGCCAAGAGCATAAAAAAAGTATGACCCTAATCCAGGTGAAGACTAATGGTAGGTGACAGGACTAGACCCCATCCCTAGCCCCCATAAAAGCCACAAGTTGCAGAAGCTACAGGTTTATTATTAACCTGCCCCATTGTAGAAGGGCAACCAGCTGTTTACTCAGAAGGAGCCACATCCCATGACACAGAACAGACCCCATCCTGAGCCTACATGTCCAGATACAGTTCATTTCCTCACAAGAATAGACAAAGATGCCACATGACCCTACCAACCCCTCCTTCATCCCTCGAATTCACTGCCCCTAGCCCACCACCCCCTAGCCATCCCTATAGGCCCTCGGGTCTTACCTAAGCACCAACCCACTCCCACTAACTAAGCATGTTGCCACCTATAAATGTACTATATAAATTCCTGATTGCCTCTGCCAGGGGTGGGCTGAAGTTTCTCTTCAGACTCCCACCATGCTGGTGAGGGGGCTGAAGTTTATTCTTCAGACTCCCTCCATTGGAAAAGCTTCCTAATAAATCCTTGCCTGCAATCGTTGGTCTCACATCCCAATTATCTCACTCTGACATCTAACATCTGGTTCCAGAAAGCCAGGATCTGGGAAGAGGAGACCCTGCTACCATACCTTGCAACCCGGGAAGCCGTGAGCAGCAGCAGCTCACTCAGGCTTACTCCCAGATCCTGGTTGGTGAGCTTGTTGCCTGATTTTGCAAAGAGGAAGCAATGGGCAGTGGCAGTTCACCTAGGCTTATTCCTTGATCCTGATCGTGAAACTCTGGGTCCTTTTCACCCTCTCCCAGAACTCCGCAGAGTGAACCCCAGAGACACTTGGGAATGTGATGAGACCAGCAGATTGGTGAGAGACCTACACTTGCTGCTGTAGCTACATCAACACCAGTCTCCAATTACCAGCTGGGTGAGCTAAGGGAATTCTCCCCTGGAGGATACTGTTCTTTCTCCCGTTATTTTAAACAAATCTCCAAATCCCAGCTAGGTCAGTGATCCTCTCCATTTTGGGGGACTATGACAGGTGCCAGGTCTGTGTCCCCAGAAGCCCCTCAGGAATCAGAGACATCTGGTCCTGGGTGTGGACTTTCTGCTGATAAGGTTCTCTGACTAACTCAGGGATGCCTGGTTTGCTCAGTTAATCTTTGAGAGTCCCTGACCTCATTCCAGCTCCTGAAAATGGGAAACACTCCTTTGGCTCTCCTTTTCTATCTATTACTCCACTATAATTTGGCCTCAATACAAACTAGAACATGAAAGTCATGGTACCTTTAAAATACAGATCCTTAGAAATATGGAAACCTTCATCCAACACAATGGCAATGGGCTAGAGGTCCTTACTTTCAGGCCTTCCTATTTCTCTGAAACTGTCCTTCTCTCTGTCAATCATGTTCCTCTTACCAAATCCTATTGCTCAACCAGAAACTTTCATCTCCCTCTCACCCACCTCCCAAATCTGAAAATCTCAACTTTAATCTGGCAAGCTAAGTCCCTCCTGCTCCCCTCCCTATGTGCCTCAAACTTTGTCTCCATCCTCATCTTTGCCACCACCTTCCACCCTTCTGCCACTCTTTTCTCCCCTCCTCATACTTGTTCATAAGGACTACATCGCCCCCCTCCCCACTGTCCACCTCCACCTCCATAAACACAAAAATTAACCCCTCTCTACCTCTTAATTCTACACAAGCGTCAACATTCCTCCTACCTCTCTGAAAAATAGAATAGTTAAAATACACCTTCCCTTCTCATTTTCAGATCTCAGTCAGAAAGAAGAGTGATTAGGTTCCTTTTCAGAAAATCCTGTTACATACATTAAAGAATTCCAACATCTCACTCACTCCTATGATCTCACATATCAGAATATCTATGTCATAATAACATCTTCTACTACCCCCAAGGAAAAAAGCTACACATAAGCTGCAGACACTGCCTTTGCCAATTTCCTACACACACACAGGACCCGTACCAACATGCCCCTGGCACTGACACATGTCCTGCAGCCTTCCCTCTGTGGGAATATCAGGCAGGCTCTAGAGATTTAGATTGCATGACACACTTTCTAACCTGCATAATAGAAGGTATGAAAAAGGCAGCCCTCAAAGCAGTAAATTATGACAAGATCAAAGAATGTTCCCAAAAATCAGATGAAAACCCTGCTGCCTTTATGAATAAATTAACTGAATCACTCCTCAAATATACTAATTTAGACCCAGGTTCTGAATCCAGGTGACTGTATTTACTCACCTACTTTGTCATTCAGGCATACCCAGATATCAGGACAAAACTTCAGAAATTAGAGGAGGGTCCTCAAACCCCTCAGAAAGACCTAATTAAAGCAGCTTTCAAGGTCTTTTAACAATAGAGAGGAGGAAGACAAATTAGAAAAACACAAATGAGATCAAGCCAAAGCCTCCCTCCTTGCTGCTGCCCTCAGAGTTGACTTCCGAAAACCCCATCCTACTGCCACTACCTGGACTCTGCTTTAAATGTGGGAAGGAAGAACACTGGGTACGTGCATGCCCCAATCTAAGACCCCCATCAAGGCTTTGTCCTGTGTGCTGACATAAAGGCCATTGGAAGTCAGATTGTCCTGAAAACACAGTTTCTCAGAAAATCCCTCCAACATGCCTCACCAGCCTAGAAACTAAATTATCTTCACTTCCTGACCTACTTGTAATAAAAACAGGAGACTGACAGGTCCCAGGTTCAGAGAGGCCCTTCATCTCTATCAATAAGTCTGAACCGAGAGTTATCATCAACGTTGGAGGTAAGCCAATCTCCTTTTTAATTGACACAGGGGCCACATATTCAGTGCTTTCAGAATTATCAGAACCTTTAACATCTTCCTCAATCTCTCTTGTGGGATTTGACAGTATTCCTTCCTCTCCCTTAATTGCACACCTCCTTTCTTGCCCTATAGAAAATCTCACATTCTCACACCAGTTCCTGGTTATACCATCATGGCCCTCCCCACTCTTAGGACAAGACATTCTATCAAAACTGTACTCCTCTATCTCCTTCTCCCTCCCCTCCCCCCAAGCTAGCTTCCTTCTCCTTTTGTCCCCAGCCCCAGCCTTAACTCCAACTTTCCCTCCTACCCATATCCCTCCAATCTTACAACAGGAAGTAAACCCCCAAGTCTGAAACACTGATTCTCCCTCAATAGCCTCACACTTCTCCCCTGTAAAAATCACCCTAAAAGACAGCTCTTCTTTTACTAACATTCCCCAATATCCTCTCTCCTTCAGTGCCAAGTAGCAACTTAAACCCATCATTGACAAACTTTGTGCCTCAGGGCTGTTATGCCTCACCAACTCCCCATTCAATACACCTATCCTAGCTGTTAAAAACCTAAAGACAGTTTTCATCTAGCACAAGCCCTACGAACTATCAACCAGGCAACCCAGCCTATAGTCGCCTTAGTCTCCAACACCTATAGCCTCCTATTAATATGGCCTGTGCATGAATTCAAACATATCTTATTCTATATCCAAGTATGCTTAGTTCCTAGAAAGCCAATTAAATGATATAGGCTTTATAGGGAGGATGCAGACTGAATGTGTATTTGAACTTACATCCAAACAGAATGTTAATTCAAGCGTACCTGGAATGTGGGGGGTATGTTAATTCAAAACCTAACTGATTTTGATTAAATTTAAGACAAACACTTAAAACTCTAAGAAACTAACAAAGAAATTATTTTTGCATAAAAGCACTGTTTGACTCCCCACTCCTACATCCTCTGTATAAAAAGGACCCAAAAATCCTATTCCAGGCTTGGGTTTTTTTGGACAGAAGTCTCCTGAGCCCAACAGGCTGTTAATAAATCTTCCTTCTCAGATTCTCATGTCCCAGTCTTCAATACCACAATCACCTGACTTCTCTCTGCCACATCTCTGGGGGCTCATCCAGGATCCGCTGAGAAGGCCAGAGGTGGCAACAGTTGATTGCCCATCTCAGACACCTCCGAGAAGGCCAGGAGGGCCCAGGTGAACCCCACCCCTGAGTGTCCATGGACTCCTTTTAGTCCAGAAAGAGATTGCGGACTCCACCAGAGCCCTCCCGGAGAAACCGGAGGCAACAGAGGGATTGAAAGAGATCCTGAGAACAAAACAAGGAGCATCGCATGCCAGATGGGTAAGCCCCTGGGGGCACAGCACAGGAAAAGCCTAATTCTGAAAAGCAAGGAGGGGAGCCTGATCAGCTATTGAAGAAGACCCTAGCACTCCTGAGGAGAGGGAGGAAGCCATCTTCTCTAGGTCTGAGAAAGGACAGGAAGGAAGGTGTTTGTGTGGCTGTGGAGACTGAGTGAGACTCAGAGACACACTTCTGCTGGGCAAGTGCAGAGTCCTGATCCATGGTTATAGGGGCCTCATCTGGTCAAGGGTGGTCTGGAGGGCCTCCCTGCAAAGAGAACCTCTTCCAAGTTGGGGGCTTATACCAACCTGTTAAGACTAAGAGGCACCATAACTTCCTGTGAGGGACGCGGTCAAAAACAGACGAAGCGAGAGGTTGAGTGTTATGCATCATTGACACAGGGTGGAAACATGGGAAAGACACAAAATAGGACCCTGTTAGGTTGTATGCTGGAAAACTTTCCCCAAGTGTTCCATGGAGATGTATATGGCATAAGGTTCCAGACAAGAAATCTTGGAATGCTTTGTGAATTAGAATGGCCAACTTTCAGCATAGGCTGAACCCAGGAGGGCACCCTTGACCACTGGATCATCTGTAAAGTCCATGACATAAACCAGAAAACCAGGGTGCCCTGACCAATTCCCCTACATTGACGCCTGGCAGGATGCTGTGACTCAAAGTCCGCCCTGGTTAAGGAAATGTATGACAAAAAAAGCCAGGATTTGCCTGATACAAAAGCCCAGAAGTGCTATCCCAGGAGCCAGGCCAAACAATTGCCGTGCGAAGGGTCCAGAGGAAATGAGCCCCAAATCTAGTGCCACAGTCCCTAAAGGAAGAGCAACAATCCCCCAAGTGCAATGGCAATGACCAAAAAAGAATGAAGGTCCAACAATGAGCCCTTGACATTAATGACTATGCTTGTGAGCCTGTACACCTGAAATAAGAATGAGGCCTAGAGCTGCAGGGTGCCTAAGATTTACCTTCTGAGAGCCTCCATGTTGCTCAAATGTGGCCAGTCTCAAAGCCAAACTCAGCATGTAAATGCATTGCCTTCCACCCAGTGTGGGACATGACTCCCAGGGATGAGCCTCCCTGGTGCCGAGGGATTACTACCAAGTACCAGCTGATGATGTAACTAGAAAATGACCTTGAATAAAAGGGTCAACTCAGACCAGCAGAATATCTCAGTCTACATATAATACCAGGAGTTAAAAATGCTTTTTGACCTGAATCAAGGGGGAAATGGAAAGGACAAATGAGTGTATATGGCTATGAGTCTCCAAAAAGAGTTGGGAGGTTATCAGAGGGGTTGCCCTTATGCACACCTGAGCAGAGTCCCAGAGACAGATAAAGTAGATACAACCCTGGGTATTGGTTCTTCTGAGGGCTACAGAGACCCACAGGTTCTGTGGTCATGGCAGATGGAGTTCAGTGCCACGTCAGTTGGTCCTACTTTGGAGTTTGTGTTTCTGTGTGATGGAGTTGGACTCAGATGTGATCTTTTTTCACAAGCCTCTCCTGTTACTTTTACCAGAACTGTAGCTGGTGCTGGGGTTTAATATATACCCAGGGGATCTGAATCTCTGGACTGACCATATGATAGTCAGGCCCTGAGCCTCAACAGACTTCAGCTCCTACACTCTGGTTTGTTGGACTTACCCCACTCAGCTAACATGGAGGTGAAGAAGGTCAACCACCACACCATGGAGCCAAGAAAGCAGGAGGATTGCATCCAGCATCCATGTGGAATCTAAGCCCCCTCTTGATATAGATGTGGAGTGGACACAACCATTCTAACGTCCACAGGATGGAGGAATATAATATTGATGAGAGTAGACTTACTGATATTCTATTCATGAACTATTGTGATTAGTAATCGAAGAAAATGTGGCATTGGTGTGGAGAAAGTGACCATGGTGGCTGCTGGGTGTGGGGAATGGGAGGAAGAGATGAGATGTGGAGGCATTTTCAGGACTTGGAGTTGTCCTGGGTGATGCTGCAGGGACAGTTACCGGATATTGTATGTCCTCCCATGGCCCACTGCATGGAACGTGGGAGAGTGTGGGCTATGATGTGGTCCACTGACCATGAGATGCAGTGGTGCTCTGAGATGTATGCACCAAATCCAATAAATGTCTCATGATGATGGAGGAGATTGTTGCTATTGGGGGGGGGGGGGGTGGGATGAAGGGGGTGGGGGGTATATAGGGACCTAATATTTTTTGAACGTAATATTAAAAAAATAAAGACAAAAAATAAAAAATAAAAATAAAAAAGCATTAAGCTAAGTGAAAGAAACTAGAAAAAAAATTTTTTAAATAAAAAATCCTTACCTAAAAAAAAAAAAAAAAATCTAGTGCCAACCCACCCATTCTAGAAAGGCCAGACAAAAATGACCTCCTGCTGCCTTATGCAATAGCTCCTACTGCACCATCGCTGAGGAGTAGGGATGAGCCAATTTTCATGAGCAGTGGTCCCCCACAGTCATCTCTGCCTCCATCCTCCCTGAGCAGCATGCCCTCACCACCTCCACAGCCTCACCACCATCATTCTCCCTGAGCAGAGCATCCCAACCTCCCCCACAGCCGTTTCTGCAGCTGCCACCATAGCCACTGCCACAGTCACTTTCTCCAAGCAATGCAGCCTCTTCACCTTTGCAACCACTATCTCCACCAATCTTGGCCCCTGGCAGCATAGTGCCAACCAACAGTCAGGAAGAAGTCCCTGAAAGGTGACAGCACAGACCATGGGGACCCCCAGGGACAGGTGAGGCAGGGAAAAGGGCTGCCCTACAGCTACCTGTCCATGAAGCCCAAGGTCCAATTATTATGATGCAGATGGCCAGATTCAAGGAGGAAACCAAACATTCCTATACCAACCTTTCACTACCACTGACCTTTAACTGGAGAAGTCACACCCCACCATACTCAGAGAAGTCTCAGGCCATGATGGACCTCTTCCAGTTCATCATACAGATCCACAAGCCCACCTGGACTGACTGTAAACAACTCCTCATGACCTTACTCAACTTCAAAGAGAGAACACAAGTCACGTGAGGGGCTCTACCTGGCTCAAAGAGCACCTACCTGAGGGAACCCTGAACAGTGACCAAAATGCCCACACACAGTGCCCAGATGAGGACCCCCAATGGGATCACAATGACATGACCAGGCTCAACTGACTAGAAACTTTCCTAGGGCCTTAGTTGAAGGGTTCAGAGCTGGGAGCCAAAAAACAGTAAACATGGCAAAGACCACCCAAGTCCTACAGACTCTCGATGAAAGTCCAGCTCAATTCTGAGAGACTGTATGAGGCATTTCATGTATATACGCCATTTAATCAAAGCATTAGCCAGGAGAGCAAGTGGGGTGTCACAAACTAAACCCTAGGTTTGCAAAAATTCAGAAGGAAAATCTGTAAATAGGTTCATCGGACTTGCGGGAATAGAGAACTATGATGAGAATTATTAGGGCAGACCAGGCTCGTATTCTCTCAGTCCTGTGGAGCCTGTGGTTGGAGTCCCAATTGGGGACCACACTGTACATATGATGGTCAACACTGGGGCTCAGGACCCTGTAATGACCAGGTCAGTTGGGCCATTATCAAAAAGACAAGCCACTATTGTAGGGGTAAACCAGCTGCCCTTCCTCCAAGCCAGGACCTGTAACATTGTGGGTAAGGAAGTCACTCATGAGTTCCTGTATCTCCCAGAATGCCCAGTCCCCTTCCTGGGTCAGGACCTGCTGTCTAAACTATAAACTCAGATTACATTTGATGCCACAGGGCAATCCACATTAACACTGGGACTACCATACCCTCCAAAAATAGTGCTAACCTTCCCTCTGCAGGAAGAATGAAGACTATTCTGCCTCAGTGAAGCCAGCCAATCTATGGCCACACAGCTCCCCTTCGAAGATGTACCCAACGTATGGGCAGAGGGCAACCCAATGGGGATGGCACATGACATTCCTCCAATTATTGTTGAAATAAAGCCCACAGTAAGCCAGTGAGCATAAAGCAATATCCAGTTCCACATGAAGCACAAGAAAAACTCTGGCTACATATTCAGAGATTGCTGAATGAAGGCATACTAAAACCATGCCAGTCTCCATGGAATACTCCACTATTCCCAGTTAGGAAGGCTGATGAGGATTACCACCCAGTCCAGAACCTGTGAGCAGTCAACTCAGCAGTAGTGACCCTACACCTGACAGTCCCCAACCCTTACACTCTCCTCAGCTTGATATGCTCATAGGCAGTCTACTTTTCATGCCTGGATTTAAAGATGCCTTCTGCTGCATTCAGATAGCACCCTGGAGTCAACCGATTTTTGCCTTTATGTGGGACAATCCAAGCTCTAGCAAAAAGCAACAGCTAACCTGGACATGGCTCCCTCAGGGATTCAAAAATGTACCCATTATTTTTGGATAAGCCCTGACCAGCAATCTTAAATCCTTTAAACCAGAAAGCCATAATTGTTTTCTCTTCCAATACGTAGATGACCTCATCCTCGGAAGTCCCACCTACCAAGACTGTGCTAGTGGAACTCATGCCCTTTAAAAACATCTGCAACAAAAGCATTATAGGGTGTCTAAAAGCACACCCCAAAACTGCCTACCTCAGGTCAAATATCTAGGTTATAATATGCATGGGGACTTCATGAATTAGGACCTGAAAGAAGCAATCTATAGCCTCCCTGAGCCCAGCACTTGCCGAAAATTGCAAGAGTTCCTTGGAGTGGCTGGATTCTGCTGCATTTGGATCCCCAATTTTGGAGTCCATACATGCCCTTTGTATGAAGCTACAAAGGGGGGAGATCATGATCCCCTGCTCTGGGAAAGTCCACAGAAAGACGCTTTCACCACTTTTAAGCAGGCTCTGATGGAAGCACCGAACCTTGGGCTTCCAGATCTCAGTAAACCATTCTATTTCTACCTCCATAATTGCCAAGGCATCACAGTAGGAGTATTCACTCAGTGCCTGGGTTCCTGGCAAAGACCTGTAGCCCTATTTATCCAAATAACTGGACACTGTAGCAAGGATGGCTCTCATACCTGCAAGCTGTAGCAGCTGCAGCAATGCTAACACTAGAAGCCATAAAATTAACTCTTGGACAGCCTATGATTGTTCAGGTTCCAAATGAAGTAGTCACAATCTTAGAAGCCAAAGGAACACACTAGCTTACTAATAGTTGCCTGGTTAAATATCAAGCCCTATTATGTGAAAACCCATCCATCCAACTGGAACTCATAAAAAAAAAACCTGAATCCTGCTACCCTGCTACCCATCGACCCCAGCGTTCCAACCCATAACTTTCTGGAGACATTGCAAGAAGTAAATTTCAGCAGGCTGGACCTCCAAGACCAGCCACTACCAAATCCCAACATGGTGTTCTTCACAGATGGGAGTAGCTTTGTTCAGGGCAATAACCAGTGAGTGGGATAACGCTATGGTCACCTCCAAAACTACAGCTGAGGCCCAGCACCTTCTGGATAACACATCACCACAAAAAGCCAAACTCATTTTCCTCACCCAAGCCCTACAATTTGCTGCTGGGGCCAATGTTGACATCTACACAGACTCCAAATATGCCTTCCTTACCCTGCAAGCACATGGAGCCTTATACAAACAAAAAGGACTCATTAACGCAGGAGGAAAGGATATTAAATATGGCACACAGATTCTGGAACTACTAGAAACAGTTTGGGAGCCCACCAAAGTGGCTGTGATGCACTGCAAGGGACACCAGACAAGCCACAGCCCCGTCGCTCAAGGAAATCAGAGGGCAAGGACTGAAGCAAAAAGAATGTCACAGGAGGGATCCTTATCTGAGGACCTGTCTGCTGCCCTCATTCCCCAGCCTCGTAATTATCAGAAACTCCAATATACACTGCCTGCTCTCATCCCACAGCCTCCGAATCACCAGGAGCCACAATATACCCAAGCCAAGAGAGAATGGATACTCTCTGAGAGCGGGACACAAGGAGCAAACGGGTGGTGACCATTGCCCGATCACAGAATAGTCGTACCTCGAATATTAGCCACAACCATAGGTCAGGATTACCACAAAACACACACTTGGGAAAAACCCATCTTAAAGAAGTATTAGAAAGATTCTTCTACATCCAAAGCCCAGCCACTATTGCCCATGCCATATGCCAGCGATGTATGACATGTGCAAAGAATAACCCTTCCAGGTACCCACAGGAGCCCCAGGAGTCCAAAGAATTGGCAATATGGCTCTGAAAGATCTAGTACTTGATTTCACTGAAATGCCACAATCCAGAAGCTACAAATACCTCCTAGTCCTCATTTGCACCTTTTCTGGTTGGGTGGAAGTCTTCCCCACTCGGACTGAAAAGGCTGAAGAAGTGGCCAAAATTCTCCTCAGGGAAATCATCCCTCAGTATGGGCTACCCCTCCCAATTGGCTCTGTCAACAGACCCACTGACAACAGACCGACTTTCATCTCCAAAATCACTCAAAAGACTGCCAAAGCACTGTGCATCCAATGGAAACTGCACACCACTTACCATCCTCAAAGCTCAGGAAAAGTAGAGCAAATGAAACATACAATAAAAACTTATATTGCCAAGATTTGGCAAGAAACTGAGCTAACATGGGTGCAAGTACTCCTGAGTGCCCTCTCCAAGTTTGAGCCAGCCC
Organism: Dasypus novemcinctus; assembly: GCF_030445035.2. NCBI lineage: Eukaryota > Metazoa > Chordata > Mammalia > Cingulata > Dasypodidae > Dasypus > Dasypus novemcinctus. The sequence continues at coordinate 73,410,801 of NC_080678.1, read as the reverse complement.
AAGTGGAAAGCTAAGCCTAATTCCTTATGAAATCCTCTTTGGGACCCCCCCCCCGCCCCCCTTAATCCAAGATATAGAAGGAGATCTCAGAGAAAGAACAAACTTCTCAATAGCTCAGCAAATGATCAGTTTAGGAAAAACCCTACAAAACCTGCATCATAGTATATGGTATATCCATGGGGTGATTTCATAGCCTGGTCAAGGGAGCTGCCCCAGAGTCCTGGACCTGTATTTCAGATACCCACAATTCAACCAAATTCATCTTGCAAAAGAAAAAAACATCAAACCCTGCTCCAGTCACATCCCAGAAATTTACCAGTCCATGCACGGTCAAAGGTTGAGGATGGAACACCAAGCCCTGCTCCAATCACGCCCCAGAACCTGACTGGTCTATGCATACTGAAAAGTAGGAATCCAATTTAATCCCAGTTACAATGCCCCTTCAGTTATTTTCCGTACTCCTAGCCCTGACCCTCCCCTGGTCCCAGGTTGGCACAGAGTGTAAGCAATGTATCCAAGAAGTGCTATCAGGGGCCCATGTAAATATCACATTTTTTTAAAGATTTCTTTATTTATTTCTCTCCCCTTCCCCCCAACCCCCACCCAGGGGGTCTGTTCTCTGTGTCTATTTGCTGCATCTTCTTTGTCCTAAATACCACATTAATACATCATAGCCATTACACCTGCAGGGGCCATATAACCACCTTCCAGTTTCAGGGAATCTCCTACAGTGTCTATAAAGTACCTGGCCAAATAACCTACTATAACCCCAAACCCCCAACAGTTTCCCATAAATGGAAAATAAGAGCATTTAATCAAGATAGGGAGCTACTTAACTCCACCCCAATCACTAGCCAGAACCAATGAGTGTCCCTCTTAATTGACACATGTCAAGTTATAGACTTTGGGATACCATGGAATACCACTTGTGGAGGGCTCAGCTGGGAGCAGAAATATACTCATAACAATAAGTATTTGTGTGCTCCAGAAATGAAAAGTGCAGCCCAACAGGGGGGTGGGGCTTCTGATGCAAATACATAGGTTCATATTACTGCCCCTACTGGTCCTGTGTCACCTGGACCACTTGGGACACAGACACAACTAGACAAACAGCCATCCTCACCAAATAAGCAGCCCTGACTAACTGTCCACGTGGTCAGTTGTAAACTTTAAACTTCACCATCCTTAACCCTGAATCCTGGCAGACCCAGGGACTCCAAATGGGTCTCTGCATTGATAGTAAAGGAGTAGACCCATGAGCCTACATCTGGGTTGGGTACTGAGAACACCGAATCATAAATAAAATCCACTCCATGTTCTACTCCTTCTATGAAGAAATGGAAAGACCCTTTTCCAGTCTGCAAGTAGCAAAAACCTCTTTATAAACCTAGCTGAGGTAGTAGGGGCAGCCTTAAATGTCTCTTCAGGCTACGTATGTGGAGATACTAATATGGGAGACAAATGGTCCTGGGAAACTAGAGAATACAATAACAGTCAACCATATAATGAAACTGGTTTCCCAGCTGTCTCCTGAGATAATATGTTGCCCTTGCAAACTTCCATCATAGGATAATATTGTGCTTCAAGGGTATGCCTAAACTCCTCTATATCTGTTGGAAATCTAGCATGTGCAGGGGGAAGATTCCAAAATCACACCACAAATACAACGGAGCCTTGGAGATCATGGAATGAACCTGACCTCATTCTCATAAATCATACTTTCCCCAAACTAATCACAGCATGGAACTCCACTGCAGTGGGTTCCTTTACTGCCCCAAATGGTTTGACCTGGATTTGTGGGAAAGTTGCATTCTGAAAACTTCCCCAAAATTGGTGTGGTACTTGTATGCTTGGCTCAATAAAACCCTCCTTCTTCCTCATTCCCTTAGCAAAAGGGAAAGAGCTGAGCCAACCAATATATCAAAACATAACCTGGGGAAATGAAGAATGGCCCCCGGAGCATATAATCCAGTACTGTGCCAGCAACTTGGACAGATGATGACATGTGGGGTTATCGAACCCCTATCTATATGCTAAACCAAATCATTCGCTTACAAGCCATGGTAGAAATAATAACTAATGAAACTGCCCATGCTCTAAACTTATAGCCCAACAGCAAACTAAATTCAGAAACCTATCTATCAAAACCATCTCACCCTAGACTATCTCCTGGCAGCCGAAAGGGGAGTTTGTGGAAAGTTCAGTCTCTCTAATTGCTGCCTTGAACTAGACAGCACTGGAAAAATTTTCAATGAAATTACAAACAAAATGGTGAAAACTGCTCATGTTCCAGTGCAAACCTGGAATGGTTAGAATTTAAGTCATCCCTTTGGAAACTGGCAGTCAATAGACAATTTCAAGCTTCTGGTGGGAATAATTGCCTTCCTCATAAGAGGATGCACCATACTTCCTTGCCTCTTCCCTTTCATCATAAGCAGGATATGCACCCTAATAAAGGGTATAGTAAAGACACAGACAGCTGCCCAATTCATGGCTCTATATACATACCAGTCAGTCCAGAGAGACTCTGACAACAATGATGCTGAAGCTTAACAACCTTAAGCAGGCATCAAAGGGGGGAAGTAATATTACCTGCGCATGAATTCAAACTTACCTTATTCTATATCCAAGTATGCCTAATTCCCAGAAAATCAATTAAGTGACATAGGCTCTATAGGGAGGATGCAGACTGAACATGTATTCAAACTTACATCCAGACAGAATGTGGGGGATATGTTAATTCAAAACCTATCTGGTACTCAGACAAACACATAAAATTCTAAGAAACTAACAAAGAAAGTCCTTTTGCATAAAAGCACTGTTTGACTCCCCACTTCTACATCCTCTGCATAAAAAGTACCCAAAAATCCTATTCCAGGCTGTGTTTTTGAACAGAAGTCTGCTGAGCCAGGCTGGCTCTTAATAAATCTTCCTTCTCAGATTCTCACATCCTGGCCTTCAATACCATGATCACCTGACTTCTCTCTGCCACAACACTGTCACGTATCCCTCCCCAAACCACACATTACACAGTAATAGACCCCAAAGATGCCTTTTTCACAATACCCCTAGATGAAGTTTCTCAAAACATTTTTGCTTTTACATGGCTCTCATATTTTTCTTCATCTTTGAAAGCTACACCAATACCCCTAATAATCCCAGTAATAATTTTTCTCCTTCTCATGCAGGTCCTTGTCTCCTATAGCTCCTCTCCCATTTCATCCACCAAGTTGTTCAAACAACCACACAAGAATATGTAAATGGGCCTTCCTGTTCTGAGAACAACAATAATAACCACCTCAGAATGCAAAACCCTACCAGCCAAGCTACATGAGAAGGAAATCCCCAATGCCCCATGACAGCAAGAAGCAGCCAGAATAAGTCAATGCCCCCTTTCCTTCACTCTTTATATGGAAGTTTGGCTGTCCACTCCCAGACCTACTTTATTTTTTTTATATTAATTTTTATTATCAAAACCTGGGAATGACATGTCTAGGCCCCATCCTTAGCCCCCATAACAACCAAAACTTGGAGAAGCTGCAAATATTATTAACCTGCCTCATTGTGGAAGGGCAACCAGCCATTTACTCAGAAGGAACCACAACCCATGACATAGAACAGACCCCCATCCAGAGCCTATGTGTCCAGATACAGTTAATTTCTTCACAAGAATAGACAAGCCACATGACCCCACCAACCCATCCCACACCCCTAAATTCACTGCCCCTAACCCATCACCCTCTAACAATCTCTATAGACCCTTGCGCCTTACCCACTCTTACCACAACCCACTCCCACTAAGCATGTTCCCACCTGTAGATGTACTGTATAAATTCATGACCGCCTCTGCCAGGGGTGGGCTGAAGTTTCTTTTCAGACCCCCGCCATGCTGGCGATGGGGCTGAATTTTTCTGAAGTTTATTCTTCAGACCCCCTCCATTGAGAGAGCTTCCCAATAAATCTTTGCCTGCAATCACTGGTCTCAGCATTCCAAATGTCTCACACCAACATCTAATAATAGCCAAGACACAGGAGAAATATTTGCACACAAAACTGATAAAACTTGAGGGTCATTGCGATATGGGAGTGAGGAAAGGATTAAGAAAAAGGATAGATTTTGACATGATGCTGAAGAATAAAAGTAAGCAATGTATTATCCCCAAAATATCCAGGTAATCATAGAGATTTCTAAAATTATGATTCATAAAATATCCATAAAATATGTTAAATACATTAAGCCCCAATATGTTGTATGTGAATGTTGGGATTTATTAATTTACTCTGTTGTCAAATTCTATCTCTATGCAGCTTTTCATAAAATTTGTTAATGTTAAAACAGATTGCAAATGATCATAGATGAATATACCTCAGTTATACAGTAATTGAAACAGGGGACCAATTCCACGTAACTGCATTTATTCCTCTGAAACAATCTGCATGTGCATTCTAGAATAGTGGGCTTTTTCATACTCCCTAAGCTACTGACACCAACATTTGCCTTATAAACCCATAGCTTAAATCTCTAGCACCAGGCTGGTGGGCTGTTATGACCTCTTCCATGGTTCAGAAATCCTTTCTATAACCTACTTATGTGAAAAATTTTTTGCTTCTTCTCTCTTATTTTTCATTTTCCTTTATGTGTGTGTGTGACCTTTTATATAGGGCCTGTAAATCTGGCATAAACATCTGGGACACACCTCATGTGCAAGCAGGAACAGCTCTGTTTAGATTAGCCTCCTATAGTGCAGAATGTGGACCAAAGCACTGTGGTAGCTGACCTGCCAGGTCTGGACTTAAAAACTATATTTTTGTAGTAATTAGGGAGAAGTTATATGCAGGATGAGGAAGTTGAGAAAGGTGTTTCTTAAAGTTGTAGGTATATCACTTGGTAATTTATATTTTTTTAAAAAGCAGAAATGTATTATACTGAAATTAATGAATTCATGTAACATAATTTAACCCATTAATATGTCAGATAAATATCTTCAATTTTACTTATAATTTTCCCAGATATTTTCCCAGTTATCTTAAAGAAAGGAAAGAAAGGGTCAATTTAATTAGATCTCTACCAATATTAAACAGTATTGATTAATTACAGAGGACAAGCTAAGAGATATTTCTTTCAAATTAATTAGTGTGAAATGGTCATTGGTATATAATTCCAGTCACATTTAGTGTTTTTAGCAGCTAATCAACATTTATTCTGTGAGTGTCAAATCTGGAGATAACACCAAGAAAACACTGTAGGAAAAATGGTTTGGAGATTTATCAGGGCAGTGCACACACTCACATACACATATACTCACTGGAAGCTTGGAATTAGCGTTCCCTCCCGCACTGAATAAAGGCTAAATAAAATCCAGTAAATTAATACACTGTGTTTATAACAACAATCGGTTTGCATTCCAGCCTTGCCACAACTTTTATATGCCAAATCCCAAACCCTCAGCCACTCAGTCCTACCTAAGTCTAACCTGACCTGCACCGAAGTGGTACCTGGACAATCTCATTTCCCCTCCTTCATTTCCTTTTCTCAGTACATGGGCAAGGAGATCAAACCAGTCACCAAATTCTATGAATATTTCTTTATAAATTTGCTTAGAGGCCCTGTTTTTTCCATGTCTACTGCCACTGTTTTGCTTAGACTTTTTTTCACTTTACTATTACAGAAGACTATAATACTTGCTTGTTCACTACCCTCTTCGCCCAACCATCTAAAATATTATCTTCAGAAAAATCTTTTGCAATACGATTCAATCACATCAATTCCTACATTAAAACAGGAGAAGTATAAAATATCATGAACAGAATAAGCATAAATTTACAAAAAATATCTTCCCAAACTTCTCATTATTTTAGTTTATGTTCTTACTCTAAAATAAATTTTAGTAATCATAAGAATTACCTGCAGGTGTTAAAATTCCAGAATCAGATATTCTCATTAAATTGTTCTGGTAAGGAGCACAAAAATCTACACTTAAATATTTTAAGTGATTCTAACATAACTGGACCTGAGCCATACTTTAAGAAACAATTCTAAATCCTATTCACTTGTCTTTTGAACAGTATTTTCTAGCTAATAAAAATATTTTTTCATTTCTTTGACTCCATTACTTCATTAGTCCTTCTGCCTAAATTTTAGTTTACACTTTTCCTAATCCCCTGCCAATCTCAAAACCCTAGCCACACAAGCGCTATCAAGCCTCCCCTGATTATCCCCAGCCTGAAGCAATTTCTCTCTATTGGTTAGTTGTATTTGTAGTTTCATAGGATATCCATTACATATTGCCTGCAGTTTTCTTTTATTACATAACAACTTCCATAATAAATTTAGTAGTGTAAAGCCATACCTACTTATTAGTCACAGGTTTATAGGTCAGAAATAAGCACACTGTAGGTGGGTTCTCTGCTCTGGCTCTTGGAATTCAGGGTCCTCTTCCAAGCTCTGTTCCGTTACTGGCAGTTTTAAGTTCCTGCACTTTCAGAGATGCAGTTCCGGTAGACTACTCTCATATGCTCCTTCCCCCAGGGCCCCTCTCCATCTCATTAATAGAGAATGTCCCTCACGTGGAATCTATCTTATGCTTCTAAGCGCTCTGACATCCTCTTTCTCTACCAGCTGTAGACAATTAGCGCTTTTAAAAGACTCATGTTATTAAGTTAGGGACACTGGATAACCTCCCTATCTTAAGGTCAGCTATGCCATACAATATAATCTAATCACAGGGGAGTAAAATGCATCAAATTCACAGTTTCGGGGATTATGCAGGGTGATAACATAAAGGCAATCTTGAGGGACATCTTAGGATCCTATCTCCTACACTGCCATTTACTCTCCTGAGACGAATATATTTTTATTTCCCTTCTAAATTTAAGCTTCTGGAGAGCAAGGTGAGGCATTGTACATTTTTTTTCATGCTAAAAAAAATATTTTTATTAACATTTTTTAAAATAAGCCCAGATTTTCAATTTTTTGCAAAGTGATTCTGAAGCAAGCTTGCAGGCTGCTGTACTACATTCACCTGTCCTCTCAGTTAACTAAAACTCCTCTATTCACATCTTTTTGCTTTCTTTTTTTCATTAGAACAGTTGTAGATTTAAAGAAAAATCATGCAGAAAGTACAGGTTCCTAAATACCCCTACCCTTACACACACATATTCCCCCCTTATTAACATTTTACATCAGTGCACTACATTGGTTACAATTAATGAAATAATACAGTATATTATCAACTGTAGACCATAGTTTATATTAAGGTTATTCTTTGTGTTGTAGAGTTCTGGTTTTTCTTTTATTCTGTTAAAATATATACTACCTAAAATTTCCCATTTAACCACCTTCAAATAACAATTCAATGGTATTAATTGTATTCAAAATGCTCTGCTACTATTTGCATGATTCACTACCAAAACTTTTCCATTGCCCCAAACAGAAACTCTGTACCAATTAGGCATTAACTCTAGTTCCTCATCTCCAACTGTCCCCTGGTAACCTATATACTAGGTCTGTGAATTTGCATATTCTAATTATTTTATATAAATGAGATAATACAATAGTTGTCCTTTTGTGTCTGGTTTATTTCAGTTTGTGTGATGTTTCAAGGTTCATCCAAATTGTGGCATGTATCAGGACCCCATTTCTTTTTAAGGCTGAGTTATATGCCATTGCATGTATAAACCACATTTTGTTTATCCATTAATCATTTGAAAAACACTTGGATTCCTTTAACCTTTGGCAATTGTGAATAATGCCACTATGAACATTACTATATAAATATTTGCTCATCCTTGTTTTCAATTCTTTTGGGTAAATACCCAGAAGTGGGATTGCCAGGTCAAGTGGTAATCCTATACTTAAATTTATGAAAACTGCCAAACTATTTTCCACAATGGCTACAACATTTTTTACATTTCTACCAACAATGTAAGAGCATTCCTATTTTTCCACATCTTCTCCAACACTTTTCTCTTTTTTTGTTTCCATTGTTTCCATTTATTTATTTTTTAACTGTTCATCAAATATTTTATTATTTTATTTTTAATTACCTTTTTTAAAGTTAATAGATCACACAAAATGTTACATTGAAATATATAAGACGTTCCCATATACCCCACTCCCCATCTCCCCACCCCCATCAATTTTTAATTGTATTTTTTTGAAGATATATTGATCACAAAAAATGTTACATTCAAAAAATATAAGAGGTTCCCATATACCCTCACCCCCCCTCATCCCACTTCTCCCACATCAACAACTTCTTTCATCATTGTGGCACCTTCATTGCATTTGGTGAATACATTTTGGAGCACTGCCGCATCACATGGATAATAGTTTACATTGTCGTTTACACTCTCCCCCAGTACATTCCGTGGGTTACGGCAGGGCATGCAATGTCCAGCATCTGTCCCTTTAGTACCACCCAGGACAACTCCAAATCCTGAAAATGCCCCCCCCTCACTTCTTTTCTTTCCTGTCCCTGCCCTCAGTATCTACCATGGCCACTTTGTCCACATCAATGCTACAATTTCTTCCATTACTAGTCATGATAGTTCCATAGTAGAATATCAGTAAGTCCACTCTAATCCATATTTTATTCCTCCATCCTGTGGACCTTGGGATGGTGATGTCCACTCCACCTCTATACTGAGAGGGGGCTTAGATTCCACATGGATGATGGATGCAATTCTCCTGCTTGCAGTTGTAGGCACTCTCGGTTCCCTCGTGTGGTAGTGGACTGTTTTCACCTTGCTGTTAGCTGACCTGGGTCAGTCCAATGAACCAGAGGGTAGGAGTTGCAACTCTGCTGAGGCTCAGGCCCAGCTGGCACATGGACAGTCCAGAGATTCAAGTTTCCTGAGTATATACCAACCCTAGCACCAACTACAGGTTCAGTAAAAGTGACAGAAGAGGCATGTATGGAAAGGTCACATCTGAGTCCAACTCCACCACACTCAGGAACACAAATTCCAAAGTAGGGCCTGCTAGCAAGGCACTGAACTCCTGCCCTGATCATAGAACCTGTGCGTCTCCATAGCCCTGAGGAGCACCAGTACCTGGGGTTGTATCTACTTTGGCTGTCTCTGGGTTCCTGCTGAGGCGTGCATAAGTGCAACCCCTCTGATGACCTCCAGAATCTTTTTTTTGAAGACTCTTAGCCTGTAGCCATTCCAGTGGGTGTGAAATAATATCTCATTGTAGTTTTAATTTGCATTCTCTTAATGATTAATGATGTGGAACATTTTTCATGTGCTTTTTGACCATTTGTATATATTCTGTGGAGAAATGTCTATTCAAGTATTTCACTTACTTCTTAATTGGGTTGTCTTTTAGTCGTTGAGTTGAAGGATTTCTTCTTATATCTTTGCTATTAAACCCTCTCCAGATATGTGGTTTCCAAATATTTTCTCCCATTCTGTATGTTGTCTTTTAAATGTCATGATGAATTCCTTTGATGCAAAAAGTTTTTAATTTTGATGAGACCCCATTTATCTATACACATATAGTCAATCTTTGGTAGAGGTGCAAGGGCAATTTAGGGTATATAAACATCAATTCATATGTCATGCTAGATACAAAGATTAACTCAAAGTCAGTTGTAGACCTAAATATAAAAACAAAATTTATGAAACTTCTAGAAGGAAGTATAGGAGAAAATTTGTTATGACCTTGGTTTAGCCCATGAGTTCTAGGATATGACAAAAAAAAGTGTAATTCATGAAAGAAAAAGTTGAAAAACTAAACTTCACCAAAATTGAGAATTTCTGCTCTTAAAATTCTCGAGCTAAGACACAAGCTTGAAAAAAAATATTTTCAAGTAATATAGCCACTAAATTACTTTCCAAAATAGATAACACACTTTCAAAACTAAATAATAACAAATGTACTACACGGTGTAAAGTTGGAAAAGATAATTCACCGAAGAAACTAAATGGGTGGCAAATAAGCATTTGAAAAGATGCTCAACATAATAGGTGTTTAGGGAAATGTAAAATAAAACCACAATAGGTACAACTACAAACCTTTCAGACTCGATAAAATTGAAAAGATTGACCATACCAAGTGTTAGTAATAAAGTGAAGGGATTATAAATCTCATATACTGCTGGAGAAAATGTAAAATGGTTAAACCACTTTGGAAGGCAAATTGGAAGTTTCTTTAAAAGGTAAGCATACACCCCAAAAAATAACTCAGACATTCCATTTCCAGGTAAACGTGCAAGATAATGATAGTATTTCTACACAAAGATGTGTATACAGATGTTCAAGTACATTTATTTGTAGTAACCAAAAACTGGAAACAACCCAATGTCCAGCAACAGGTGAATGGATAAACAATTTTCAGTATTTCTATACAACAGAATGCTAATCAGCAATTAAAATGAAATAGTTATTTACACATGTAACAACATAGATACATCTTAAAATATTTTTTCTGAGTGAAAGTAGTCAGAATATCCCAGAATAAGAGTATAGATTGATTCCATATATATGAATTTCTATAAACTATAAACTAATCCACAGTGACAAGAAGCAGATCAGAGGTTGGACATAAGGGTGAGGGACTAGAAAGAGTAAGAAGTAGGAAATACCAAGGACACAAGGAAACTGGGGGAGTGATGGATATGTTTATCATCTTGACTGTGATAATGGTGATAGTTTTACAAAACACTGTGACATATACCGAAGCTTATCAAATTATATGCTTCAACTATGTGCAGTTTAGTATATATTAATTATATGTCAGTAAAGATGTTCTAACAATGACTTACAATGATGGATATCTGAGACATACTTCTCCTGAAGTATCTGGGGCCTCTACCAAGTGCAAGTGCTTATGAGAAGCAGGAAGTTTAGAACAAGAGAGTTGAAGAAAATACACCTAAAACATCCTGAGAATTCAGTTTTGGAAGAGCAGGGATAGATAATATATGTAAGAGAAATACCTTGTTGAAAACCCAGTCTTTCAGCTACAAAAAAAAAAAAACTGAGGTAAGGGCAAAAGAGCCAAAGAAAACCTCTCTTAAGTAATCTAGATCTTTGCACATTTTAGGGCCACTACTTGTCTAAAGAAGAGAGAGTGGCAGTTGTGCTAAAAGAGACATCACAAGGCACAGAATGTAAGAAATCAGATGGGAGTGCGAAGAGAACACCCCATGAAATAAAAAACCTAGCAACTGAGCTACAATTCAGGGAAAGATATTCCACAGTTCCAAAATTGGCAGCTTCTCGATGAAGCACAGGCAGATCACTGAAATCTCAGCAGGACTAAGGTCCTAAAGCCTGAGTATGGGAAAGTCCTAATCACATCTGAAGCCAATGTTAAACTAAGTCAATCTAAAGCTGTGAAAGTATCTCAGAACCAGCCTAATTACAGATCATCATTTTTAACCCCTCTTTACCAGTCTGATTTATAGAAGCGTGTTTCTTCTTGGAGGTAAATATTATTTATTTAAATCTGTAGTAATGATGTGGAGAAGGTGGCCACAGTGGCTGCTGATGGTCGGGAGAGGGAGGAAGAGATATGGTGTGGGGCATTTTCAGGATTTGAAGTTGTCCTGGGTGGTGCTGCAGGGATGGATACTGGACATTTTGTGGCCTGCTGTGGCCCACTGGGTGGACTGGGGGAGAGGTGGACTACGATCTAGACCACTGTCCATGTGGTGCAGCGGTGCTCCAGAATGTATTCGCCAGGTGCAGTTGATGTGCCGCAATGATAGAAGAGGTTGTCAATTTGGGAAGGGTGAAGGGTGGGGTGGGGGGTATATGGGGACCTCATATTTTTTTTAATGTAACATTTAAAAGAAAATAAAGAAGAAAAATAAAATAAAATAGAATAATTGTAGCCTATATGGTTGTTTGAATTAAAGTGTTTAAATGGCTAAAAAATAATAATAAAATAATAAATCAATATAATTATCTATTTTTGTACCAATAATAAAATTGTGCCTAATAAGAGATATAACCGAAACGGGAAGAAAATGTGACCAACAAATCTCAGAAGAAACAGTTTAAAGAAATAGGAAAATATAGCAAAATGTGGGAATATTAAGGCAGAAACCTTAAAAATATATTTGATAGAAATAGTTTTTGTAGAAAAATTGAACAAATTCATGAAGAAGTGGGAAAATGTAATAGAGTCATGAAATTATATTTTAAAATGAAAATGCTAGAGATAACATTGACATCAGGAATTAAAAAAAAAAAAAAAAGAACGATGGACTTAGCAGAGTGGACCCACAGAGGAAAGACCAATAAAATGTATGTCATTAATTAGAAAATATCTAAATAAAAAGGTAATGAGAATGAAAGAGAGAGCAAACAAAAATGGAATAGAGTACCTGAGATCTGTAGTGTACAATAGAAGAGTCTAAAATATTTTTAATTAAAATGCCATAAAGAAAAGAGAGACTATGGCAGAAGAAATATTTGAAGAGATCATGTTGATTTTACAAAATTGATTATGATATCAACCCTTAAATCCAAGAATATCAGCAAACTCCTCTTAGAGTAAATAAAAGGAAAACCACACTTAAGCACATAATAGTGAAAATATTAAAACCAAAGATAGAGGGTAGATCTTAAGACACCAAAAGGAAAATGATATACTGTATAAAGGGAGAAACACAAATGATGGCTGACTTACCTGAAATAATGGAGGCAATAAATAAATTTCTATAAAAATTTTGGAGTATCATTCTAAAATTAAGGTAAATAAAGACAATGCCAGAATGACAAAAGTTACAAAATTCATTTTCAGTAGGCCTTTTCTGAAAAATTATTCAGTCTGAAGACGTATGATACCAGATGGAACCTTGATTCTATAAAAAGGAATAAGGAGCATCAAATGGGAAAAAAGTAAGTGACATTTACTACTAGAATGTTCTAAAATAATTATGCAGTAGTATAATACTATTTAATGATAGACTACTTTAGCTTAAAGATACAGGCAATTACTGAAAAAATAACATGAAGAAATAAAGCCAAGCAGTCAATTCATAAAATATAATAATATATTAAAAGTATTCAATTCATCCAAGAAGAATACAGAAAAAAAGGAAAAGAAGAGTAAAGAAAAAATTGGATAAATATATTACAAATATCAAGTTTGGAGACTTAAACCACCACATATCAATAATTATACTAAATGTAAATGTAACAATCATTCCAATTAAAAGTCTGAGAGTGCCAGACTGTAATAAAAAGTATGTTTTAAAATAGGGACACTTTGAATTTAGACAATGATAGGCTGAAAATAGAAAGTCAGAAAAACATACAATGTGAACATTAAGTATATTAATATTATAATAAGACATAAGTATATAATATTGTAATATGGCTTAGCTACATTAATATAAGACAAAAAAGACCTCAAGAAAATAGTATTACTGGACATGGGGAGTGGGTGTAGCTTACTAGTTTGAGTGCCTGCTTCTCATACACAAGAACCTGGTTTCAATATCCAGTACCAACTAAAAAGAAAGTATTAATGAACATAGAAAAGGATATTTTATAATAGGAAAAGGATAATTAATCAAGAACATGACAAACCTAAATGTGTATGCAACTAACAATTTTAAAATATATGAATCAGAAATTGAATCAGAAATTGACAAATTTAAAGGGAGAAATAGACTGTTCCACATTTATAAAATTAGAGATTCAAACACATATCTGTTAGTAGTTGATAGACTAGATAGACAAAAACATCAATAAAAATAAAGATTTGAACAGCACAATCAACCAAATAAATCTAATTATATTTTATGGACCATTACTGGCAACCAACTGCAAAATGAATACTTCTTTCAAATGCTCATTACCATTCACTAGGATTATCTATATATTGAGTTATAAAAAGTAGCATTAACTGTCATGAAATTGGAATCATAGTCGCAGATCAAATCTGTATTGAATTAGATATCAATGACATAAGACCTAGAAAGTCTCAAGTATTTGAAAACTAAGTCACAACCTTCTAAATAGCTCATGGATAAGAAAAACTCATGTAAGAAATAAAACATTTTAAACTGAATAATAGTGAAAATACAACAAAAACTTTTGAGATGTGGCTAAATGTTTCTTAGAGGGAAATATATAAAGCTTTAAAATACATATATTTAAAATACTTAGAAAAGATAAAAGAGGTAAAAATTAACTACTCTCCCATCCTAAGACACTAAAGAAGAACAAATAAAGACCAAAGTAAGTAGGATAAAGGAAATAACAAAGGTATTTTTTATTTGTACCTTTAATAGTTTAATCAATTCAATAGTTAATCAGCAAAATAGACAAATAATGAGTAAAATTCTGATCAAGTTACAAAAGGAAAGCATAATTAAATTATAGATTATTAGATTTAGATTACACCAAAAACCTCCCAGCTAAGAAAATCCCAAGACAAGATGGCTTCACAGGTGAATTCTACCAAACACTCCAAAAAAAAAATAACACCAATCCTCCTTAAACTCTTACAAAAAATAGAAGTGGAGGGAATATTGCCTAACTCATTCTGTGATACCAGCATCACCCTAATACCAAAACCACATAAAGATGCCACAAGAAAAGAAAACTGTAGATCAACCTCTCTACCTAACCTGGATGCTCAACAAAATATTTGCTGATTGAATTCAACAATTCAAATGAATTATACATCATTATCTATTGGGTTTCCCCCACATTATGCAAGGTTGTTTCAACATAAGATAATCAATTGATGTTATATTTCAAGTGGCATACAGGAGATGCAGGACAACCTGCTCATGACATGGTAGGAGATTAATAAGACCATGGCAGCCAGCACCAGTGCCATGAAACAGCTGTCTGAGCTCCTGTGGTACACCTCCTGTCTTCAGCTGGACCACCTGAAAAATCGAATGGCATTAACATTATGTTGTTGTACAAAAGAAAATTGCAGGAAAGTGCAGAGCACAGCTTCCCTTGGTGCACAGGGGCAGCAAACAGGTGGGTGCTGAATATTAAGGTACTAAGGGGACAGCACAGAATCCATTGCCAAATTGTTCTCCAGGAAAGGGCAGGATGGACCAAAGGTAGTAACTTAGCAAGTTATCTTTTTAAATTTGGCATTTTGACCTCAAGTCTCTGGCACAGAGTATACTCCTGTATAATGATTGCTGGTGTTCTACTTGCTGTGACAGCATGACTTTTCTCAGAATAATCCTCTGTCAAAACAAGAATAAAACCTGGGGGAGGGGGGCACATGCACACTCTCACATCAGTTTGAAGTCATCAGAGAGCAACAAAGGCAGCAAAGATTTCCATCCCTCTCCAACCCCTGGGAGCATTTGCTGGCTTGTATCTCATTATATTGAGGCTGAAGAGAAGGTGATGGCTTGGAGCTTTAGCAGCTGTATTGGGCTGAGGAAACAAAAATCGGCACTGAAGGAGTCTAAGGTAAGCAAGACACAAGGAATCAAAATCCTGGAGAAAGGGGATTGCAACAGTTTATGCAGTTTCCCACTGAAGCATTTGCTGATCTTGAACTATGCATGCATGTTGTGAGAGGCCATAAAACCAAGCAAAAGCAGTTTCCAAGAAGAGATTGTGATTGAGACACTCTCAGAACACCAAGAAGACAAATAATGGAGTCCAGGGTCCACCAAGTAGAAGAGACTCTTGTAAAGACCACAGGCTTCCTTTGAGACAAGGACTTTGCCTCAGGAATAAGGTGAACCAGAAATAGATATGCTTTCATAAAATGTGAAGCACAGCTTTGAGTCATGACTGTCTCTGCCTGACTGAAGACAATTGTTTCCTATCTGGAGGAAAATACCACCTTCTATACTTATTCTTATGCAATGTCTTATATTTAATCTGCAATTACTAGACAAGCCAGGTACAGGATCAAAATAATAAAGCCAAGAAAAAAATAACCAGTAGGAATTGATACCAGATGATTCAGATATTGAAATAATCAAACATGTACATTAAAATAATAATTATTAACATGTTTGAGAAAATAGATACAAAGATTGAGATTTTCACCTGACAATTTATCTCTTTAAAAAAAGGAAGTAGGAATTATAGTATTCAAAAATAACATAGCTAAAATTATGAATTCATAAGATTGCTTAAAGAAAAAATTAGACACAGCAAAAAGGATTAGTGAACTAGATGATAGCACATAAGAAGATACTTATCTTGAAATACAGAAAAAAATCTGATAGAAAATCTGGAGAAGAGTATAATTGGAATCCTAGATGAGTAGAGAGAAAGAATGGGTGGAAGCAGTGTTTGAAGAGGTAAGTAAACAAAACTATTACAAACACTCAAGCCCTAGATTCAAGAATCTATGTGAACCCCAAATAGGTAATATAAAGAAAACTATCCTTTATTGTATCATGTTGAAAATTTGAAAACCAATGAAAAGAGAAAATCTTGAAGTGATTAAAACTTGAGAAAAAGCCACATTGTCTTTAAAGGAGAAACAAAATTGACATATGACTTCTTAAAAGAAACAATGGAAGCCATAAGACAATGGAAGGATAACTTTAAAGTGCTAAAAGAAAATTTAAACCAGGTGAAAATATTCCTCAAGAATGAAGATGGAAAACAATGGAGAAAAACTGAAAAAAAAATCATCCACAGAATTCTCTGTAAGTGGAAAAAGGAAAATGAAAGCACGATAATACAGAAAGGAAGGAAGGGAATATGAAACAGTAATATGTGGACACTTCTAAATGAATATTGACTATTTAAACACAACTTTGTAGGGTTTAAAATACACATAGAATTAAAATACTGACAACAGGAGAATTGTGAGAAGATGGCAAGAGATCAGGCAAACTAAGCTCATCTCTTTCACAAAAACAATTGGAGAAAGAGCAAAAAGAAGCCTGAGAGACCTTCTTAGGGGGTCAGGAGACCAGGACAGTCTACACAATTCTCAGAAGGGTGAGGGACAGAGAGATGAAGAACCAAAAACAACAAACTGTAAGTTACTTAACCTCCTGGCCACTGGAAAGGGCTCCCCTCCCCCACTTCAACTTATTAAGAAAGTATACAACCTCTGGCTCATTGCAGCTGACTGAGAGAGGAGCAGACATCTTCCTTCCTGTCAGCCATTACAAGGGAAAAGGGATGGGGAGTCAGGAGACTTTTCTTCAGTAAATTTGGCCAACAGGGCCCATTTTGAATCTCAGCACTGGACAGACAAATACAAAGGAATATTGAGAGACACACCTGGTGAAAATGTACTCCAATGATCACCATCTGCTGACTAATCTGGAAATTACAGGGGTAAAAACTATTTTTATTTATTTATTTTTAAGATTTATTTATTTATTTATTTCTCTCCCCTTCCACCCCCACCCCCCACCCTGGTTGTCTGTTCTCTGTGTCTATTTGCTGTGTCTTCTTCTTTGTCCACTTCTGTTGTTGTCAGCAGCACAGGAATCTTTTTGTTGCATTATTTTGTTGTGTCAGTTCTCCATGTGTGCGGCACCATTTTTGGGCAGGTTGCACTTTCTTTCATGCTGGGCGACTCTCCTTATGGGGTGCACTCCTTGCACGTGGGGCTCCCCTACACAGGTGACACCTCTGCATGGCACAGCACTCCTTGCACGCATCAGCACTGCACATGGGCCAGCTGCACATGGGTCAAGGAGGCCCAGAGTTTGAACCGCAGACCTTCCATGTGGTAGACAGATGCCCTAACCACTGGGTCAAGTCCACTGCCATCTCTTCCTCTTTCCTAGTATGGCTTGTAATTTTTGTTGATGTCTTGGCATCTGAGTGTTGGTGAATTTACTCTGATGACAAATTTCTCTCTCTTGCTTTTTGTTATTATTTTTTATAGCTCTTCTTTGATATTTGGTTCAACTTATCTGAAGTCTTTAAAATTGCCTAGATTAAATTATCAAAATCATGCCAAGGACTCACTAATGGGGTGCAGACTTTCTCCCAGTGGTGGTGTAAAGAGAGTTCTAAAATTAGTTTTTGGGGAAGCAGACTTGGAGAGTTGTGTGATAATCATTGATTGCTTTAAATCCTGTATTTCTTCATGATATTTGGTTAGCAATCAATGATAATCACACAACTCTCCTAAATCATTTTAAATAATTTAAAGAAAATATGACTAAAGAAATAAAGGATATTAAGAAGACACTGGGTGAGCATAAAGACCTTATGGGAATGAAAGACACAATGTATGAGATTAAAAATACACTAGAGGCACATAAGAGCTGATTTGAATTGCTTGAAGAAAGAACATCCAAACTGGAAAAACAGGAGAACAGAAAGAGAAGAAAATGGAAAAAAATGGAACAGAGTTGCAGCAAATTGAATGACAATGTGAAACACAAAATGTACACATTATTGGTGTCCCAGAAATAAAGAAAATGGAAAAGTGCAGAGAAAATATTTGAGGAAATAGTGACTGAAAACTTCCCTACCCTTATGAAAAAACATGAATATCAATATCCAAGAAGGTCAACATACTCCAAACAGAATGAATCCACTTGGACCTACCCAGAGACACCAACTATTCAGAATGACAAACATCAGAGATAAAGAGAAGAAAGCCACAGGAGCAATGCAAAGCATCACATACAAGGGAACCTCAATAAGGTTAACTACCAACCTCTCACCAGAAACCACGGGGGAGAGTAGAAAGTGGTATGATGTATTTAAGGTACTGAAAGAGAACAACTGCCAGCCAAAATTTCTGTATCTGGCAAAGTTGTCCTTCAAAAATTAAGGGGATTTCAAAGTCTTCACAGACAAACAAAAAATGATGGAATATGTTACCTAAAGACCATAATTACAAAAGATACAAAAGGGAATGCTGCAGCCTGAAAGGAAAAAACAAGGGTAAGAGATCTGGAGAAGAGTGTACAAATGGAGATTATTAGAAAGTTTAAATTGAAGGGTTAAAAGATAGGTAATAGTACAATATGAAAACAGAAAGCAAAATTCAAAACGGATGAAGTAAATAATGCCTTTACAGTAATAACATTGACTGTTAATGGCTCAAACTCCCCCCAAAAAAGACATAGACTGATAAAATGGATAAAAAAAATATGAGCCATCTATATGTTGTCTACAAAGACTCACCTCAGATGTAAGGACATAATCAGGTTATAAGTGAAAGGCTGGAAAAGGATATGCTGAAGAAATAGTAATGCAAAAAGAGCTGGAATGGCAATACTAATATTGGACAAAATAGATTTTAAATGCAAAAATGTTATGAGGGATGAAGAAGGTCATTATATATTAATGAAAGGGGCAAGTCAGAAAGAAGAAATAACTATGCTAAATATTTATGGACCTAACTTCAGTGTCCCAAATTAGGTTGGTGCAAAAGGAATTGTGGTTTTGGACTGTGAAATTTAACTCATTATAACTAGGTTCAAACCCATCTTTATTGATCAAAATAGGAACCATTACAACCAACACATTTTTGCCAGAGAAATAAATGTGTTTATTCCTGTAGCATAAAAATCTGTGCTTTGGGATTTGATGAACTCTTGGAAAGCATTTTCTGCATAGTGCTGGTTGTGGAAGCAATTTCCCTGGTTGTGGAAGCAATTTTTCAAGATGCTTGAAGAAGTGGTAGTCGGTTGGCAAGAGGTCAGGTGAATATGGCAGATGAGGCAAAATTCATAGCCCAATTCATTCAACTTTTGAAGCATTGGTTGTGCGACATGCTGTTGGGCATTGTCAGGGAGAACAATTGGGCCCTTTCTGTTGACCACTGCTGGCTACAGGTATTACAGTATTCAGTGCATCTCATCAATTTGCTGAGCATACTTCTCAGATGTAACTATTTCACTAGGATTCAGAAAGCTATAGTGGATCAGACTAGCAGCAGACCACCAAACAGTGACCATGACCTTTTTTTGGTACAAGCTTGGCTTTGGGAAGGGCTCTGGAGTTTCTTCTTGGTCCAACTACTGAGCCAGTTGTCATATAAAATCCACTTTTCATTGCACATCACAATCCGATCAAAAAATAGTTCATTGTTGTTGCATAGAATAAGAGAAGATGACACTTCAAAACCATGATTTAAAAAAAAAAATTTTGGTCAGTTCAAGCTGCACACATTTATTGAGCTTTTTCACCTTTCCAATTTGCTTCAAATGATAAATGACCAGTGTTGAGTTCTTTGGCAACTTCTCATGTAGTTAAAGAGGATCAGTTTCAATGATTGCACTCAGTTGGTCATTGACAACATCCAAAACCAGCCACTATGCACCTCTTCTTCAAGGCTCTAGTGTCCTATGCAAAAAAGTCTTGAACCACCACTGCACTGTATGTTCGTTAGCAGTTCCTGAGCTAAATGCGTTGTTGATGTTATAAATTGTCTCCACTGTTTCACGACCCATTTTGAAAACAAATAAGAAAATTGCTTGAATTTCCTTTTTGTTAACATCATTTCCATAGTCTAAAACAAATATAAAATAAACAGAAAATAATGACATTAGCAAAAAATAAAAAAATAAAGCAAGAAATGCACATTAAAATGAAGTGTAACATACCCACATTTATTTAAGAATGTATGCAATATCAAGTGACAAATTTCAAAAATGCAAAAACCACAATTACTTTTGCACCAACCTAAATGCATGAGGCTCACACTGGCAAAGAGGAAGGGAGAACTAGATGTCTCTACAATAATAGTCGGAGAATTCAACACCACTCTCATTATTGGATAGAATATTTGTACAAAGGATAAATAAAAAAACAGATTGAATAATACAATAAATGAACTAGACCTAACAGACATCTATAGAGTATTATACCCCAAACAGCAGGATATACATTATTTTCAAGTACCCATGGATCCTTCTTCAAGATAGAAGATATGTTGGGTCACAAGACAAGTCTCAATAAATTTTCAGAGATTGTAATTATACAAAACACTTTCTCTGGTCATAATGGAATGAAGCTAGAAATCAATAATGGATGGAAAAAGGGAAAATTAATGAATATATGAAGAATAATCAACATACACTTAAATAATCAGTGAGCGAGTGATGAAACTGCATGAGTATTCAGCAAGTATCTTAAGATGAATGAAAACGAGAACACAAAACAACCAAACCTATGGGACACTGAAAATGTAATACTGAGAGGGAAATGTATAGCCTCCAATTCTTACATTAAAAAAAGAAGAAAGAGCTAAAATTGAAGACCTAATTGCACACTTTGAGGGACTAGAAAAAGAATAGCAAACTAATACAAACCAAGCCAAAGGAAAGAAACTGTAAAGATCAGAGCAGAATTAAATGAATTTGAGAGCATAAAAACAAGAGAGAATCAACAAAACCAAAAGTTGGTTCTTTGAGAAGATCAACAAAAATGACAAACCCTTAGCCAGACTGACAAGGAAAAAAGAGAGAAGACACTAGTAAATAAAATCAGAAATGAGAGAAAGGACATTACATTGACCTCACAGAAATAAGAGAGACCATAAGAGGATACTGTATGCCAAAATAATAATAATAATAATAACAACTAGAAAATATAGATGAGATGGACAAATTCCTAGAAACACACAAACCACCTACTCTGACCCTAGAAGAGATAGAAGACCTCAAAAAGTCAATCATAAGTGAAGAGATTGAAACAGTCATCAAAAACCTCCAAGTGATGCAAAGCCTGGGACCAGATGGCATCACAGTGAATTCTACCAATCATTCAAAGATGAACTAATACTTATCTTGCTCAAGTTCTTCCAAAATTTTGAACAGAAAAGACTGCTACCAAACTCATTCTATGAAGCCAACATCACCTTAATACCAAAACCAGATAAAGATAATACAAAAAATAAAAAGAAAATTACATGCCACTATCTCTAATAGAGACAAATATTCTGAAGACTGAAAGCTTTCCTGCTGATATCAGGAACAAGACAAGGATGACTATTGTCCCCATTATTATTCAATATTGTACTAGCAATTCTAGCTAGAACAATTAGGCTATACAAAGAAATAAAAAGAAGGTACCCAAATAAGAAAGGAAGAAGTAAAACTTTCACTTTTCACTAATGATATGATCCTATGTCTAGAAAATACTGAAAAAAAAAAACACAACAAAGCTGCTAGAATTAATAGATGAGTTCAGCAAAGTGGCTGGATACAAGATTAATATGCAAAAATCAATAGCATCTCTATACACCACTGATGTGCATTCTGAGGAGGAAATCAGAAAAAAAATTCCATTTATAATAGTGACTAAACAGTCAAATATTTAGTAAAAATCTTAACCAAGGACATAGACGACCTATATTCAGGAAACTACAAAACATGCTTTAAAAAAAGAATGAAGTTGGAGGACACTCACCTCCTGAGTTTAAAGCATTTTACTTAGTTATAGTGGTAAAAACAGCATAAGAACATAAGGACAGACTGATTGACCAATGGAACCCAATCTAGAACTCAGAAATTAACCCTCACATCTGTAGTCAAGTGATTTTTGATAAGGCCATTAAACCCACTCAGCTGGAGCAGAACAGTCTATTCAACAAATGGTGCTGGGAGAACAGGATAGCCATATCCAAAAGAAAGAAAGAAGATCCCTATCTCATACCTTATACAAAAATTAACTCAAAATGGATTAAGCACCTAATTTAAAAACAAGTCATAAAACTCCTAGAAGAAAATGTAGGAAAATATCTTCCATATCTTGTTGTAGGCAGTAGTTTCTTAAACCTTACACCAAAAGCATGAGCAAGAAAAGAAAAACAGATAAATAGGACCTCCTCAAAATTCAACACTTTTGCACCTCAAAGATCTTTGTCAAATGGTTGAAAAGGCAACAAACTCAATGGGAGAAAATATTTGGCAATCACATATCTGATAAGGGGTTAATATCCAAGATATAAAAGGAGATCATACAGTTCAACAATAAAAAAGACCAACTATCTGATTAAAAATGGGCAAAAGACTTGAAAAGACAACTGTCCAAAGGAGAAATACAAATGGCAAAGCAACACATAAAGAAATGTTCTACATCACTAGCAACTAGGGAAATGCAAATCAAAACTACAATGAGATATCATTTCACACATATTAGACTGGCTGCTATTAAAAAGTCAGAAAATTGTAAATGTTGGAAAGGATATAGAGAGTTAGAAACACTTTTTCACTGTTGTGGATGTGGAATGGTACAGCAACTGTGGAAGACACTTTGGCAACTCCTAAGGAAATTGAATACAGATTTGCCATTAGACCTGGCAATACCATTGCTAGTTATATACCCAGAAGTATTGATAATAATGACATGAATAGACATCTGCACACCAATGTTCATAGCAGCATTATATATGACAGCCAAAAGTTGGAAACAATTCAGGTGTCCATCGACTGAGGAATTTATAAACATATTGTAGAGTATATATATAATAGAATATTCGGCAGCATATGACAACATGGATGAACCTGAAGGACATTATGTTAAGTGAAGAAAGTCAAACATAAAAGGAAAATTTTGTATGATTGTCCTATTATGAACTAAATATATTATGTAAAATATAAATCTCTTATGTGAAATATGAATAACAGTAAAATTGTGTATATAAGACCATTTTTCTTTGAAGCTGAACAAATGTAGGTTAATACTATAAAATATTAATATCAGACCAAAAGAACACTTTATTCTAAGTGAAGGAAACCAGACACAGAGTACTATATGTTGTATGATTTCCTTTATATGAAATGTAAATATATATCAATTTATAAAGATGAACTTAGATTACTGGTTATGTTGGGCTGAGGAAGGAATGCTAAGGGGTATGGAGTCTTTCTTTTTGGAGTAATGAAATTGTTCTAAAATTTTTAAGATGATAAATGTACATCATTGTGATTATACTAAAAGTCATTGACTATACACTTTGGATAGATCATATGGTATGTGAATACATCTCAGTATAACTGCTTAATAAACAACAACAAAATAGTGACAACATGGAAATGTAGAAAGGTAAAGCCTCTGTGGAAGACAGTTTGGCAGTTCCTCAGGAAGCTAAATATATAACTGCACCATGATCTGGCAATCCTGCTATTAGGAATATATTCAGAAGAACTGAAAACAGGGACATGAACAGATTTTCATAGAGGCATTATTCACAATTGTTAAAAGATGAAGGCAACCTATGTGCCCATTAACTAATGAAAGGACAAACTAAAAATAGTATATACATATGATGGAATACTACTCAGGTGTAGGAATAAATGAACTTGAGATATGATAACATTGATGAACCTTGATATTATGTTGAGTGCAATAAGCCAGATACAAAAGGACAAATATTGTATGGTATAACTGATATGAACTAAATACAATGATTAAGCCTATGGAGTTAAGCTATAGAGTAAGTTTTGTAGGTGACAGAATGTGGGTTGAGAAGTGGGGCTAATACTGAATTTATGTAGAATGTTTAGTAAAACTGATTGTAAATATATAAAAGAGAATAGAGTTGATGGTAACATATTTCAATGAATATAACTACCAATGCTGATTCATACATGATTGTGACTGAAAGCAGTGATTTGGGAGGTTAATGTTAATTGAAAGACAGCAAAAGGATAATCTAAGGACTGTGTAATATATTTATTTTGATGGTAAATGAGGATTGTGGTTAATAATACAAATATAAAACTGTTCTTCTATTATAAGGTGTACTAGTCAGCCAAATAAGTGCTGATGCAAATTACCAAAAATCTGTTGACTTTTATGAAGGGTATTTGGGTAAAAGCTTACAGTTATAAGGCCCTAAAAAGTCCAAATCAAGTGTGTTTTCTCACCAAAATCTGTTGCCAGGTGTTGAAGCAAGATGAAGGGTGATCTCTGTATGGTCTCTCCTTCATTCTTGCTCTTAAGACTCTGTGGGTTCAGCTTCTTCTGATCTCAGCTGTAGGCTGGCATAGGGCTCACCTCTTTTCTCAAGACTTTAGCTGTTTGAGCATTCTCTCACTGTGTTTCTTCATCTGTATCTTCTTGAATGAATGCCTATATAAATAGCCCACCAAGTGGGGGAGAGGGACTTAATCTGAGTTATACCCTACTGCCATGGTCAAAGCAAAGCCCTAATCTTAACATAATTTAATCAAGGCTATCTCAGCTGAATATAATATAATCAAAAGTTATCATGCCAAGAGGAACAGAGCAGTTTAAAAACATAATCTCTCTTTTTGGAATTCATAAAAGGTCTCAAAGTGCCATATAAAGTGTTAAGAATATGGTGAAACATGGGGAAAATACAACTAATGTAAGTTATAGACTATAGTTAACAATAATATTGTAATATTTTTGTAGTAAGGGCAAAGAAGGTACTAAATCAATGCTAAAGGTCAAAAATAAAAGACTATGGGGGAAACAGATGTGGCTCTAACTGTTAGAGGATCCACCTACTATATGGAGTGTCCATGGTTCGATACTTAGAGCCTCCTGACCCATGTGGTAAGCTGGTCCACGTGCAATGCTGCTGCATGCAAGGAGTGCCATGCCATGCAGGGGTGCCCCTGTAGTATAGGGATTCCCATGCACAAGGAGTGTGCCCCACAAGGAGAGCAGCCCCATGTGAAAAAAGCACAGCCTGCCCAGGAGTGGTGCCACACACAGAGAGAGCTGATGCAGCAAGATGATGCAACAAAAAGGAGACAGTTTCCTGGTGCCACCTGACAGAACAAGTGGACACAGAAGAACACACAGCGAATGGACATAGAGAGCAGACAACAGCGGGGAAGGAGAGAGAGAGAGGAAAAAAAAAAAGAATATGGGACTTAGTTTTATGAGTTGTGAATATGATCAAGCATTTTTTTCCTTTCTTCATTAACAGTAATAATTTGGTCATGACATTTAACTAATCTGTATTCACTTATTCATCTTTTGCAACACTGGAGAAATAATTGAATTTGATTTTAGGATTAAATAAGATAAATGTGCCTGGACAGGTTTTTTTAAATGCTTCCATAATTTTTTAAGCTGCCTTTTGTCTGTTATTTAATCATTTGAAATTCAAATAAAGTTATTTTTTAAAAATTGAAAATAAAAAGTTGGGAATAGAGGGAATCTTCCTCAACATGATAAAGGGTATATATGAAAAAACCAAGTTAAAATCATTCTTAATGTTGAAATGTTAAGTGCTTTCCCTCTAAGATCAGGAACAAGACAAGGAGGCCCACTGTCACTGCTCCTATTTAACATTGGGTTAGAAGTACTTGCTCAAGCACTTAGGCAAGAAAAAGAAATAAAAGGCATCCAAATTGGAAAGGAAAAAGTAAAATTTTCACTATTTGCAGATGACATGAACCCATAGAAAGCCCTGAAAAATCTACAACAAAGCTTCTAGAGCTGATAAAAAATTTCAGTAAAAGTGGCAGGATATAAGATCAACACACACACAAAAAAAATCAGTAGCATTTCTGTACACTGATAATGAATATTCTGAGGAGGAAAAAAATCCATTTACTATAACAAATAAAAGGATCAAATACCTAGGAATAAACTAAAGATGTAAAGGACTTGTACACAGAAAACTTCACAACATTGTTAAAGGAAATCAAAGATATAAATAAATGCAAAAATAGTCCATGTCCATGGATTGGAGGACTAAACATCAAGTTGTCTGTCCTACCCAAATTGATTTCCAGATTTTACACAATCCCCAAAAAATTACAAGAGTGGTTTTTACTGAATTGAAAAAGCCAATTATGAAATTTATTTGGAAGGACAAGGGATCTCAATTAGCCAAAAAAATTGAAAAAGAAAAATGGAATAGGAGGTGCCATACTACCTGACTTTAAAGCATATTACAGAAAGGGCGGGGCAAGATGGTGGTTGACTGAGTGCACCTGATAGTCTCTCCTGTAAAGAAGTGGCTGGGCAGCATTAGAAATTCTTCAAGACCAGGCTGTTTTGGGATTTTGCAGGGCAGGAGGTGTCTGGACATCAATTTGGTGGGAAGGTAACAGAGAAAATTCGTGTATAAGGTAAAATTGAGGCTTTCTTAACGGAGTTAGGGGCCGCGCGCCGGAGGCTCCCTCCTGGGGTGGGTGGAATCACAGCACCAGCATTGCAGTGGTGATTCCTGGAGACTCTGCAGTACTGGGAAATTCATAAGCCCTGAGTGGGCTATTCAGGGGCTGGGAGGGCAGGAGACCTTCACAAACCGATTTGGGGAAACAGACAGGAGTTTTTTGCGAGGCGGGGAATTTTTTATTTCTGACATGAATAATAGCGCTTCCAGCTAGAGCCCTGCCCCCAAGGCCGGCTGCCAATCTGCAGCAGCCTTAAATCACTTGCAATAAAGAGACGTCACCAGACGTCACCAGAAGGCTGTTTCAGGGGCTTGCAGTGTGGGAGACATCTGGAACCTGATTAAGGGAATCTTTTGCGAGGTGTGGAAATTTCGGTTTTGGACACTGATATCGGCACTTCTGGCTGGAGCCCCGCCCCCTGGGCCTGGCTGCTGATCTGCAGTGTCATTAAATTGGCTGCAGTGTAGAGGTGCCCCCAGATGGCTGTTTCGGGGGCTTGCAGGGTGGGAGGTGTCCTGAAGTCGAATTGGTGATACAGCCACAGAAGAGACCCTAGTGAGATGGTGAATTGCGGGTTTCTGACACATAGTTCAGAGTTTGCGGATGTGATCTCCCCCATAGGGCTGGCACCCAGCTGCAGGGATTCCTGAAGGCTGTGTTGCACTGCGGTGCTCCCAGGCTCCCTGTTAACTAGATTTGAGGTTGCCAGGTCTGTGTCCCCTAAACCCTGGTGGCCCACACCCCAGAGACTCAAACCTCTTGAGCCTGCAATATCACAGACTTTCCGTCCCTGAACCCACCACACCCTGAGGTCCATCTGAGGTCCTTGAATGTCCTAGCCCTCAACATTTGTGTTTTTTCTTTTTTGTTTTGTTTTGTTTTTTAATTTTTTTAATTTTTATTTTTTATTTCTTATTGTCCTGATTGCTAATATTGCATTATCTCCTAGTCTTTTCTCCCATTGTATCCCCCAAGGTCTTTTTTTTTTTCCAGTTATTTAGGGGTCTTTTGTTGTTGCTGTTGTTGTTGTTCTATATCTTTTTTTCTTTTCCTTACGTGTTCCCTGACCTTTACCCACTCCCCCTTTTTCTTTCTTTCTTTCTTTTCTTTTTTTTTTCTCTTGTCCCACATTTTCTTCTTATTTTATTTTATCTTAATTACACAATAGGTGCTGCAGGGAACACCTCACATTTGCTGTGTTTCCTTATCCTCCATTGCCTCATTTCTGTGTGAATTGATTTTGGCTACCTACACTAAACCCTTTCCCCCACATCTTGATATCCTCCATCATCTACTGTCTCTCCTATATTCCACCTCCCTTTCTTTGATCCCCAAATTGTCTAACTCTTAATTTCTAATACCTTTGTTTTGTTTTCTGTCTTTTATCCACTCTTGAAACTATTGCCTTTCTTTTCTCTTTC
Organism: Dasypus novemcinctus; assembly: GCF_030445035.2. Classification (NCBI taxonomy): domain Eukaryota; kingdom Metazoa; phylum Chordata; class Mammalia; order Cingulata; family Dasypodidae; genus Dasypus; species Dasypus novemcinctus. The sequence goes on along the minus strand of NC_080678.1, from coordinate 73,382,381 downwards.
CCTCTCTCACAAAAAACTAGCTTTTTAATTCATACCATCTTCTTCCCATATTCAGTCAACTACCTCATTATAGGTACTCTGCTCACTGCTATAACACTACACAATTTACATGAATCTAATATCCATCCTCTGAGATCTCATACTGTTGCTCTGTTAACATTTATTACCAATACTACTTTACACATTTTCCTTGCTTACACAATTGCCTTTCCCTGGCCCTAATACTTTCCTTCAAAGTGAACTCAGCCAGCAATAAGAAATTAGAATAAGAAGAACAAATTGACAAAGAGAAGATATAACACTTACACAAAAACAACAGCTAATTAATCCCCAAGACTAGACAAAGAAGCTAAGGAACTGATTAAACCCATCAAGATAAAATGATGACCAGACAGCAACAAAAATCTACAAACCAAACCAGTAATCAGGAAAACATGGCTGAATCCAATGAACAAACTAAAAACCAGGAAGGGGAGCAGAACTTCACACAAGTAATTAAAGATCTCAGAACATATATCACAGACAAATTTAATGAAGTAAAGGAAGAGGTTAACAATATGAAGACAAGACTTGGAGGGGAAATTGCAGACATACCCAAAAAGATAATAGATATGATGGGAATGAACACCACAGTTCAAGAAATCAAAAATACACTTGCAGCAAATAGCAGCAGATTAGAAGAGGCAGAGCAGAGAATTAGTGATGTGGAAGATAGTACATCGGAAATCAAACAGATAGTAGAATTGATCGATAAAAAGATAGAAAAAATCCAGCCAAGACTTAGGGACCTGAATGACAATACAAAATGCACAAACATATGTATTATATGCATTCCAGAAGGAGAAGAGAAGGGAAAGGGGTCAGAAGGTGTGTTGCAGGAAATAATGCCTGAAAACTTCCCAAATCTACTGAAAGAGACAGATGTACATATCCAAGAAGCACAATGCACCCCAAACATCATAAACCCCAACAGGCTCACCCCAAGACATATAATTGTCAAATTATCCAACGCTTAAGACAAAGAGAAAATTCTAAAAGGAGCAAGAGAAAAGAAAACCATCACATACAAGGGAAGTTCCATAAGATTAAGTGCTGATTTCTCATCTGAAACCATGGAGGCAAGAAGGCAGTGGTATGATATAGTCAAGGAACTAAAAGAAAAAAATTTCCAACCAAGAATACTCTGTCCAGCTAAACTACGATTCAAAAATGATGGAGAGTTCAAAATATTCACAGATAAAGAGAAATTGAAAGAGTATGCCAACAAGAAACCTCCCCTTCAAGAAATTCTAAAGGGAGTTCTGCAGGAAGAAAGGAAAAAACAGGACAGGCAGAGTTGGAGGAGAGTGAAAGAGCAACAAAAAAGACAAAAAGAGAAGAAAACAAACAAACAAACAAAATATGACAAACACAAGTCCAATTAAAATATGGCTAACATAAATAATTCCTTGAAAGTAATATCACTGAATGTCAGTGGATTAAACTCACCTATCAATGACTGGGACATTGGATAAGGAAGTATGACCCATCTATATGCTGTCTACAAGAGACACATCTTAGACCCAGAGATTCATGGAGGCTGAAAGTGAATAGTTGGAAAACAATCTTACAAGCAAACAATAACCAAAAAAAGGCAGGAGTAGCTATATTAATATCAGACAAAATAGACTTTAAATGCAAAACAATTGTGAGAGATAAAGAAGGATACTACATATTAGTGAAAGGAACAATCTCTCAAGAATAACGAACAATCATAAATATTTATGCCCCTAACAAGGGCGCCTCTAAATACGTGAGGCAAATGCTGGAAAAACTAAGTGAAATAATAGATACATCTACAATTATAGTGGGGGATTTTAATACACCACTATCAACTCTGGACAGAACATCTCAAAAGAGAATCACTAAAGAAACGAAATATTTGAACAGTATATTAGAGGAGCTGGATCTAATAGACATATACAGATCATTACACCCAAACACAGCAGGATATACATTTTTCTCAAGTGCACATGGATCATTCTCCAAGATAGACCATATGCTAGGCCACAGAGAAAGGCTCAATGAATTCAGAAAGATCGAAATCATACAAAATAATATCTCTGACCACAGTGGAGTGAAGCTGGAAATCTGCAAGGTCCAGAGGCCCAGATTTCACACCAAGATATGGAAATTAAACAGCACACTCTTAGAAAAACAGTGGGTCAAAGAGGAAATCTCAAAAGAAATCAATGACTACCTTGAAACAAATGATAATGATAACACAACATACCAAAATTTATGGGATGCAGCAAAAGCAGTATTGAGAGGGAAATATACAGCCATAAATTCATACATCAAAAACGAAGAAAGAGCAAAAATTGAAGAACTAACTGCACATTTGGAAGAATTAGAAAAAAAAACCACCAAAGTAATCCCACACGAAGAAGAAGGAAGGAAATAACAAAGATAAGAGCAGAACTAAATGAATAGAAAATAAGAAAGCACTTGAAAAGATAAACAAGACCAAGAGCTGGTTTTTTGAGAATATCAATAAAATTGACAAACCTTTAGTGAGACTAACAAAGAAAAAAAGAGAGAAGATGCAAATACACAAAATAAGAAATGAGAAAGGAGATATCACCACTGACCCCACAGAAATAAAGACTATCATAAGAGGATACTTTGAAAAACTATATTCCAACAAAAATGACAATTCAGAGGAAATGGACAAATTCCTAGAAACACATAGGAGCTGATATTGATGAAAGAAGAAATTGATGATCTCAACAAACCAATCACAAGTAAAGAAATAGAATCAGTCATTAAAAACCTCCCAACTAAGAATAGACCAGGGCTAGACAGCTTCACAGGTGAATTCTACAAAACATTCCGGAAAGAACTAATACCAATCCTGCTGAAACTTTTCCAAAAAATTGAAACAGAAGGAACATTGCCTAACTCCTTCTATGATGCCAACATTACCCTAGTACCAAAGCCAAACAAAGGCATACAAGAAAGGAAAATTACAGACCAATTTCTCTAATGAACCTAGACGCAAAAATACTTAACAAAATACTTGCTAATCGTATTCAACAACACATTAAATGAATTATACACCATGACCAAGTGGGATTCATTCCAGGTATGCAAGGATGGTTCAACATAAGAAAATCAATCAACGTAATACACCATATAAACAGATTGAAGGAAAAAAATCACATGATTATATCTATAGATGCAGAAAAAGCATTTGACAAAATACAGCACCCTTTCTTGATAAAAACACTCCAAAAGATTGGAATACAAGGAAATGTTTTGAACATATAAAGAGTATATATGAAAAACCTACAGCCAACATCGTTTACAATGGAGAAATCCTAAAATCCTTCCCTCTAAAGTCAGGAACAAGACAAGGATGCCCACTCTCTCCCTTTCTATTTAACATTGTCTTAGAAGTACTTGCTCGAGCACTGAGGCAAGAACCAGATATAAAAGGCATTCAAATTGGAAAGGAAGAAGTCAAAATGTCATTCTTTACAGATGACATGATCCTATACATAGAAAACCCTGAGCGGTCTACAACAAAGCTTCTAGATCTCATAAATGGTTTAGTAAAGTCGCAGGTTATAAGATTAATGCGCAAAAATCAGCAGCATTTCTGTACACCAATAATGAGCAAAATCAGGAGGAAATCAAGAAACAAACACCATTCACAATAGTAAATAAAAAATCAAATATTTAGGAATAAATTTAACTAAAGATGTAAAAAACTTATACACCGAGAGCTATACAAGACTGTTCAAGGAAATCAAAAAGACCTAAATAAATGGAAGAATATTCCCTGTTCATGGATAGGAAGACTAAATATTATTAAGATGTCTATCCTACCAAAGCTGATCTACACATTCAATGCAATCCCAATAAAAATCAACACAGCCTTCTTTAAGGAACTAGAAAAACTAACTATGAAATTTATTTGGAAAGGAAAGAGGCCCCAAATAGCCTAAGACATATTGAAAAAGAAAAACGAAATTGGAGGAATCACACTACCTGACTTCAAAACATACTACAAAGCTATAGTAGTGAAAACAGCATGGTATTGGCATAAGGAGAGACACACAGACCAATGGAATTGAATTGAAAGTTCTGATATAGAACCTCATATATATAGCCATATAATATTCAATAAAGCCACCAAACCCTCTCAAGAGAGAGGATGAATGGCCTATTCAACAAATGGTGCCTGGAGAACTGGATATCCATATGTAGAAGAATGAAAGAGGATTACCGTCTCACACCTTATACAAAGATCAACTCAAGATGGACCAAAGACCTAAATATAAGAGCCAAGACCATAAAGACCATGCAAAGCAGTGTAGGGAAACATCTACAAGAACTTGTAATAGGAAATGGCTTCATGAACATCACACCAAAAGCACGAGCACCAAAAGAACAAATAGATAAATGGGACTTCCTCAAAATTAAAGTTTTTTGCACCTCAAAGGAGTTTGTCAAGAAAGTAAAAAGGGAGCCTACACAATGGGAGAAAATATTTGGCAACCATATATCCGATAAGAGACTTATAACTTGCATAAAGAACTCTTATCTTGAAAATAAAAAGATAAACAACCCATTTAAAAAATGGGAAAAAGATTTAAACAGACACTTCTCCAAAGAAGAAATAGAAATGGCTAAAAAGCACATGAAAAAATGCTCCAAATCTTTAGCTATCAGGGAAATGCAAATCAAAACTACAATGAGATACCATCTTACACCCATAAGATTGGCAGCTATGAAAAAAAAACAAATGCTGGAGAGGATGTGAAGAAATGGGAACACTCATCCACTGCTGGTGGGAACGCAGAAGGATCCAACCATTCTGGAGGATAGTTTGGCGGTTTCTCAAAAACTAACCATAGATTTGCCATATGACCCAGCAATACCACTGCTGGGTATATACCCAGAACTGAAAAGAAGGACACAAACGATATATGCACACCAATGTTCATAGCAGCATTGTTCACTATCACCAAAAGTTGGAATCAACCCAAATGCCCATCAACAGATGAGTGGATCAATAAAATGTGGTATATACATACAATGGAATACTACTAAGCTTTAAGAACAAATACACTACAAACACACGTGATAACATGGATGAATCTTGAGAACCTTATGTTGAGTGAAGCAATTCAGGTATTGAAGGACAAATACTACATGACCTCAATGATGTGAAATAAGCAAGCTGCCTCAGAGAGCTAGAGACTGGAAGACAGGCTTACAGGAAATCAGGGTGTAGAGGAAGGATGTAAGCTGACATCTACATGGGTGAAATCTATAAGCTGGAGGTAAGTATGTGTACAAGGAGGAGATAAAATGGGGGCATAGGGTTACCTTTGGGTGGGCCTTTGTGGGTTTGAGGGGAGTAAGGGTTGGGTGGATGGGTAATATTGCCCAAGAAATTGGGGGGAGGGTGGGGCATCATATGAACATAGGAGATTGTCAGGTGTTGGTTGAGAGTATAATGCTGAGAAAACCTTTTCAAAATACAATTAGGAAAGTTAGCTGTTTAAGATACTCAAAGGGGATAATCAGATGCAGGACAGACTCCTAGGGAATATCTGAATGCTCATTTTGCCAGAGTGGGTTATACCATTGGGTAGAGACCCATATAATGAGAGTGAAGTTAGACCCACATCCTGGGGAGGACTAATGCCATCAAATAGAGAGAACTGTGTCTCTCAGGAGAAAGGGTGGCTCCCAGGGCATTAGGGCAGTTGAGCAAGTCAAGCCCTCAACACTGTTGCAAGTATCTCTGAACATGGCTCCTCAAGAAATGAAGATTGACTGTCACTGTGGACCCCAAGGGGAGGGGGAAATAGGTACTGAATAGATGGAACCAAAGTAACTGTGAGGTCAAAAGATGGATATAAAACATGGATGGATATAAAACATGTAATATTACACCAAAAACATATAGGGGATGACAGTCTAATAATATAAACCATAATGTATAACATAGGATAACTAAAAAATTTAGAAAACTGTATAGCCTAAAGTATAAACCACAATGTAAACACAAATGTCATTTTGTTTGAAAGCTTTTGTCTCAATATCTGTACATCAGTTTCACTAAATATGATATGGATAAGTTAAAAGATTATCACTGTGGAAGGGAAAAGGTTTTATAATGGATATGTGGGAGTACTGTATATTGTATATATGAATTACTGTGATCCAAGGCTCTTGCAAAGAAAAGCTCAATAATTAGGAAAAAAGAAAAGAAAAAAGATGTAGAATTTTTCCAAATCAATATGTATTCTATACCTAACCTTATTATTTTTTTTCTTTCTTTTTTTTTATTTTTTTTTATTTTTTTAGTTGATTTTTTTAATTGATTTTGTAAAAATATTACATTAAAAAAAAAAATGAGGTCCCATTCAACCCCACCACCCCCACTCCACCACTCCCCGCCCAGCAACATTCACTCCCATCATCATGACACATTCATTGCATTTGGTAAGTACATCTCTGGGCATCTCTGCACCTCATGGTCAGTGGTCCACATCATGGCCCATACTCTCCCCCATTCCATCCCGTGGGCCCTGGGAGGATTTACAATGTCTGGTGATTGCCCCTGAAGCACGATCTAGGGCAACTACAAGTCCCGAAGGCGCTTCCACATCTCATCTCTTCCTGCCATTCTCCATACCCATCAGCCACCATGTCCACTTTTCCCACTCCAATGCCACCTTTTCTCTGTGGACCTTGGATTGGTTGTGTCTGTTGCACCTCTATGTCAAGAGGAGGCCCAGATTCCACATGGATACTGGATGCAATCCTCCTGCTTTCAGTTGTAGGCACTCTAGGCTCCATGGTGTGGTGGTTGTCCTTCTTCAACTCCATCTTAGCTGAGTGAGGTGAGTCCAATAAATCAGATTGTAGGAGCTGGAGTCTGTTGAGGCTCAGGGCCTGGCTATCATATTGTCAGTCCAGAGATTCAAATCCCCTAAATATATCTTAAACCCTAACACCAACTACAATTCCAGTAAAGTACCATGAAAGTCTTATGAAAAGAGATACCTTTAAACTCATCACTATATTCCATTTTACTAGTAAGGGTACCTGACATTATATTGGGCTTCACTTTTCAGGAAGTTTTGGATCACAGAGTGGTTCAACAATGGCAGTGGAGGAATACTGGTATGGGATGTTATTGACAGGGGACATATGGTTGACAGGGAGTTATACAGGGCATGTGTCCAGGGTGCATGGAAATGTTTGGATATACTCATAGTGGAAACAATTAAAAACAACAGCTGGGGGGTACTGGGTTCCTGGCTGGGGGGGGGGGGCTCTGTCGTGGACCCTAAGGGAGCAGCGGCAGTCCCCCAGGTGCAACGGCAAGGACTAGGAAGGAATGAGGGTCTAACAGTGAGCCCCTGATACTAATGACTATGCTTGTGAGCCTATACACCTGAAATAAGAACAAGACCTAGAGCAGCACTGTGCCTAAGAGTTCCCTCCTGACAGCCTCCGTGTTACTCAAATGTGGCCAGACTTGAAGCCAAACTCAGCATGTAAATGCAATGCCTTCCCCCCAGCATGGGACATGACACCCGGGGATGAGCCTCCCTGGCACTGAGGGAACACTACCAAGTACCAGCTGATGACATAACTAGAAAATGACCTTGAATTAAAGGTTCAATGCAGACCAGCAGAATATCCCTGTCTACATATAATAACAGGAGTTAAAAATGCTGTTTGACCTAAAGTAAGGGGGAAATGGAAAGGACAAATGAGTTTATATGACTATGAGTCTCTAAAAAAGAGTCTGGAGGTTGTCAGAAGGATTGTCCTTATGCATACCTGAGCAGAGTCTCAGAGACAGATAAAGTAGATACAACCCCAGATATTGGTTCTTTTGAGGGCTACAGAGACCCACAGGTTCTATGGTCATGGCAGATGGAGTTCACTGCCATGTCAGTTGGCCCTTTTTTGGAGCTGGTGTTTCTGTGTGATGGAGCTGGACTCAGATGGGATCTCTTTTCACAAGCCTTTCATGCTACTTTACTGGAATTGTAGTTGGTACTAGGGTTTAAGACATATCTAGGGGATTTGAATCTCTGGACTGACAATATGATAGCCAGGCCCTGAGCCTCAACAGACTTCAGCTCCTACACTCTGATTTATTGGACTTACTCCACTCAGCTAACATGGAGTTGAAGAATGTCAACCACCACATCATGGAGCCTAGAGTGTCTACAACTGAAAGCAGGAGGATTGCATCCAGTATCCATGTGGAATCTTGACATAGATGTGGAGTGGACACAACCAAGCCAAGGTCACAGGAAGGAGGAATACAGTAAGGATTAGAGTGGACTTAATGATATTCTATTCATGAACTATTGTGGTTAATAATCAAAAAAATGTGGCATTGGTGTGGAAAAAGTGGCCATGGTGGCTGCTGGGTGCGGGGAATGGGAGGAAGAGATGAGATGTGGAGGCATTTTTGGGACTTGGAGTTGTCCTGAGTGGTGCTGCAGGGACAATTGCCAGACATTGTATGTCATCCCATGGCCCACTGGAAGGAACGTGGGAGACTGTGGGCTATGGTGTGGACCACAAGCCATGGGGTGCAGTAATGCCCAGAGATGTACTCACCAGATGCAATGGATGTGTCATGATGATGGAGGAGAGTGTTACTGTGGGGGGAGTGGTGGGGTGGGGGCAGTGGGGGTGAATGGGGACCTCATATTTTTTTAATGTAACATTTTTTAAAAATGAATAAATAAAAAGATATTTAAGAAAAAAATAAAGCATACTACAAAGCTATAGTTTTCAAAACTGCATCATAGGATTGTGGGAAGATGGTGACAGACTAACAGGCAGAGCTGAATGCTCTCACAGAAAAAGAGAAAAGAGGCAAAATCTCTCCAAGGACCTGCTTTGGGGGTCAGCAGACATGGACAGTGCTACACAAGCCCCAGGAAGGTGAGGGACAAAGAAACGAAGAAGTTGAAATAACAAACATGAATTACCAAATCCCCAAGGTGGCTGGGATTGGTTTCCCTTCGCCATCCCCTAGATATTAATCTAGGATAAAACCCCTGGCTCACTGTAGCTGACTGAGAGGGGAACATTTTCCTCCCTGTCAGCTGTTTCAAGAGAAAAAGAGGGGAGATCAGGTTGCTTTTTTTCAGTGAATTTGGCAAGCAGAACCCTCTTTGAATCTCTGATTTGGAGATTCAACACAGGAAAGCCAAGACTGAAACACCTTTATGGAAAGGTGTGTTGACTAGCATCATTGCTGGATCGTCTGGAAACTGCATGGACAAAAACTGTTCACACTCTCTGTATCTAACCTCTGGGAAAAAATCTTCACCCACTAGTGAGTCCCTAGCCTGATTTTGAAAACTTAAGCTGGCAATTTTAAAGACTTAGCATAAATTTGAATCAAATATTAAAGACCTGTGTGGAAAAAGAAAAAAAAACAACAACAACAGAGAAATTAGCCATCAGATTAAATGTGCCAACAATTCAGATGCCTAAACATCAGCAAAACATTACAAGCCATACTAGAAAACAGGAAGAGATGGCCCAGACAAAAGAACAAATCAAATATCCTGAAGAAATACAGGATTTAATACAATTAATCAGTGATAAATCACACAATTCTCTTAAAGCACTTCAAAGAATTTAAAGGAAATATGACTAAAGAAATACAGGATATTAAGAAACACTGGGAGAGCAGAAAGAACAATTCGAAAACCTGCAAAGAAAAGTAACAGATTTTGTAGGAATGAAAGATTTGATGGATGAGACTAAAAATACATTCAAGGCACATAAGATTTGAATTACTTGATGACAGAATTAGTGATTTTGAGGACAGAACATCAGAACTGGAAAAAGACAGGAGGAGAGAATGCAAAAAATGGAACAGCGTCTCAGGGAATTGAATGACAATGCAAAATGCACAAACATTTGCATTATTGGTGTCCCAGAAGGCGAAGAGAATGGAAAAGGGGCAGAAAGAATATTTGAGGAAATAATGAACGAAATCTTCCCAACCCTTATGGAAGGACATAAATTTCAGTATCCAAGAAGAACAATGTACTTCAAACAGAATAAATCTGAATAGACTTACCCCAAGACACTAACTATACAAGAATGATAAATATCAGAGATAAAGAGAGGATTCTGAAAGGAGCAAGAGAAAAGCAAAGCATCAAATACAACAAGATTAAGTACTGAGCTCTCATCAGAAACCATGGAGGAGAGAAGAAAGTGGTATGATGTATTTAAGGTACTGAAAGAGAAAAACTACCAGCCAGGAATTCTGTATCTGGCAAAACTGTCCTTGTCTTCACAGACAAGCAAAAACTGATAGAATATGTTACCAAAAGACCACATTTGCAAGAGTTACTAAAGGGGAAGCTGCAAGTGCGAGAGATTTAGAGAACCATTTAGAAATGAAGATTATTAGGAAGGGTAAGACAAAGGATAAGGAGACAGATAACAGAACAATATGACAACAGAGAGCCAAAGAACAAAATGGATGATGCAATTCAAAGTTTTCAAGTAATCCTTCACATCTATCCAATGAACCCTGAAATATGGAAAGAACACTCCAGGAGCAGCAGGAAGTGGCACAAAGGATTAAAAAGAGTGAATCATAAGTAGAAGTAACCGATTTCTCACCGAAGTCAATTCCTGACTAGGACTTTGAAAGTGATGAGATGTTGCTTTGTGCAGCTGTTGCTGAGAAATAGAAGACAGCTTCAACAAATAAAACAATGATTACTGTGTCTGCTTCTGGGACTGTAGAGACTGTAACTGAGAAGGAAGATGGTGCTCCAATACCAGATGGCTGTTTTTATCAAAGCCTGCTGAAGGAAAATGCATAGCATGAATTATTTGGATCACTCTTTTTTCATTATCATTTAAAGTTTTGGACATAGGCACATTTATTCTGGAGAAACAGGGCAAAACTCTTGTTTATAAAATAAATTTTTCAGATGAAGCATATAAATCTAAATGGCAGCATTATTGAATAGTGTTTGGACTATGCTTTGATAAGTTATAGTTTATATTTAAGATTAGAATTCTGAGCAAAATGATTTTGATGTATAAATTTAATTTTTCCAAATATATGGATGAATATGTTTTAAAGACACATCTTGGAAAGCAAATTTTTTAATAATAAATAACTTGGTCAATGTTATTAAAATGTTGACTCATTGATATTTGTTTTCTGATAAAGGCAATAAATGATTGCTTAATCTCCTAGAAATAGACTGCTGTTACTATTCACTCTCTTTTTCTGGCTTCTGTAGAGTCAGTTTGTCACAAAGCTTAAAGGTTTTTAATGCTCATTTTGATTCAAAGTTGTGCTTTTGTTATCTGTGAAATCTTTTAAAGTTCAGCCAAAAATGCATGCAGATATGAACATTCTGAAATTCTCTTAATTCTGATTTGTGCTTAAGGTTTTGTCTTTAAAGAACTTATAACAATGGTAGTTGCCTCCTTCAGTACTTGTTAGATACATGAAGTACTGATAATGGTATAACAATGTCATTTTTTTTACTATCTGGTTGCATCATCCAACTTTTTTGGTGCCATTGCTTTGCTGTGCATCTCCACGCCCCTCATCTGGCAGGTGTGAGACACCTTTTTTTTTTCAACCAGGAGATTCCTGGTGATCAAACCCAGGTCCTTGAAATGGTAAATGGGAGCTAAATTGGTTGAGCCACAGCCACTTCCCACAATGATGGTTTTATTGTTTAGATCACTACTGTAGGTAGGTTAGTCTTTACCACAAATGAGTCATTTTTTAAATGTGCATATTTTAATGAGTGGCTTTTACAGATACATCATAATAAATTGTACTGCTACAAAAAAAAAGTAAGGGATGATGTGGGAGAGGGAGAGGTACATGGGAATCCCTCATACTTTCGATGTAACTATCCTGTAATCTAAAACCTCTTTAAAAAAAAGAAAAAAAAAATGTGTGATATTGACTCAAGAGTAGACATACTGACCAATGGAACTGAATTGAGAATTCTGATATAGATCCTTGCATATACAGTCAACTGATATTCAACAAGGCCACCAAGCATGCTCACCAAGCATGGAACAGAATGGCCTTTCCAGCACATGGTGCTGGGAGAACAGGATATCCATAACCAAAAGAAAGAGAAAATATCCCCATCACATGCCTCATAGAAAATTTAACTCAAGATGGATCAAAGACCTAAATATAAGAGCCAGACCCTGAAACTCCTAGAGGATCATGAAGGGAACCACCTGCAAACTCTTGTAAAGGAAACTGTTTCATAAACTTTACATCCAAAGCATGAGCAACAGAAGAAAAACCATAGATAAGTGGGACCAATATAGTCTTCTGATTTTATTGATTATTGATTTGTATTCATATTTAATTGGCCTGACCCTGTTTTATTTATTCATGAAAAATAATGTATTTGTGTATGATTAATTCACTACATAACGCTTGTTATGGAAAATAACTTGAAAAGCTTTTGTGACCCAGCAGCCCCTCTAAAATTGTGTGATAGTATTTTGATAAAGGACACGTTCACTTTCTTCTAAAGAGAACAAGACCAGCATGTAGCTTGAGTTTCTCTTAAGAGGAAGTCAGTGACCCTTCAATTAATAATAACAAATTAACAGCAAAGAATGCTGATTGAGCAAAGTTAGTCCTAGAGCAGAGAGAGCACACTCAGAGTAGAGTACCAGAGTTACAGTGTTGTGTGGCTATTGAAGAGCACACAATGTGGCTTCAGTCTCTCCTTTTGATGACTGCTTTCATCATGAAGTTAGAGGATCATTCCAGATAATATATCTAAAATCACCAGAGTGGGTGTGTGGATCCTACAAATAATTCAGATGCATAAAGTCAAAATAACCAAGTAAGAAGGACCACATATAGTTATAGCATTTGTCATAATGAGGCAATTATTTATCTGGGTGGGTTACACATAACTTATTTTCTGCTAAATTAGAAGTTGCCAGGGAAGAGGAGGTGAGGAAGAAGAATGTAATTGCTCTTCAGTTCCCTTGTACTCTTCTCTACTCTGTTTAGTACCTAGAAAGACTGCCTTTATGACTGGCATCAATTGGCTCATCTGTCCTCATGTTCCATTTAGGCCAAATGGCAGTACTAACTGGAGAACATAGGGCAGGAGAGGAATAAGATTCCACTTATTCTTTAGCTCCCTTCCTGCCATGTCACTGGGATTAGGTAATCCTCTTCCTAGACCTTTAATTCCAGGTTCTGATAACTGTTCCCTTCTCTTGCTCTCCTCAGGCCAGGGGTCAGTAATGAGTCTCTTTGCCATAGGGTGCTGTCTTTTATCTTTCTAAATAATCCCTTAATTATACTCCTCCATCACCTAATTTCCTTCCTGCCTGTATCCTGAATTATAAAGACTCCAATCAAGCAGTTGTTATTTCTACTACTATTACTACTAACAATAATGATTTAATGTACCTGTCATTTAGTAGAAGCTTAGGTCCAACCTAGAGATAGTTGTAAAAAGAACTTTAAGAATTGAGATAGGGCCAGGAAAAACAGGATCATCCAAATAAGAAAAAAAAAGAAGAAGAAAAGGAATCATGCATTAAAAATGAGATTAAGGGGTTGGGGAGAACGGTAGATATTATGGATAAGTAACTAGACATGTGCACTTTGTCACTTATATTGAAGCAAAACCTCATTAGCATTACTGTTAAAAAAGACATGGTATTCAATATAAACTTTGAACAAGCACAGATACAAAGAATAAGAATTTACTGCAAATGGTACTGTGGGGGGCCTGATAAAAGAAAATGACATAGGAAAAATCAGAGGAGCTAAACGTAAACAGGAGATAGGCAGAATTTTAAAATCCTCAGAATTAAATTCAAACAGACTCAGAATAGAGTCTACATTCTTAGGTACTTTAAGATAAGTTTTCCCACCATTTCATCATGAGAAGGGTCTATTACATGCTATCAGAATCTGATAGCAAATTTTTAATATTTATTGCATACATATATTAGACCACTTTTGGAATATTTGCTAAACTCCAAACAACTGCCCTCCAAATTCTATAAAGGTCATTTTTAAGCAGCTTTGTTTTTATGATGTGACCCTGTCACTGGCCCAGTTGACTGACACAGTGATGTGCTCCTGATGAAGCTGTACAACTCAGGGTGCTTCCTCTGGGAATTTGCAATTAAAGTAAGAGTCAGAATTACAGTTATACCATGTGCCAGGAACATAGAAAGCAAAGTTATGAATCATGGGTATCGACTACCTACCCTTGGTGCCAAGACCTCGGGCACAGAGAACCAGGCTGCTAAGGAAGAAGAATGCAGCAGATATAGATGTACAGAGAGACAGAAAGATGGGAATATGAGAGAGAGAGTGCACCTTGAATTCCTGAGAGCTGTCTGCTTCCCAGTGTTGTTGTTATTTTTCATTAAAAAAAGAAGAGCTGCATTCCTGACTCTGGGTTTGGTAGAACAACACCATATTCTTATAATAAATAATGCCAACCAACCATTTCTCCCCTTAAATTGAACAGGCATCCATTTCAGTTCCTTGTAATCATAAACAATACTGATATGCTAAAGTATGGATCCAAGCAGTCTCAAGCAATCATTTTGTTGTTTCAAAAAGCACCCAATTCAGTAATTCCTCCAAGGGAGATACTTAGATTAGGTGACACTTACATGAACATTGGAGTCAAGATTCTAGAATCTCTCTAGTTCAACTTATCTTAGACAGATCTAGTTCTGCCTCAATTCAACTCATGACACTCTTATTGGAATGCAACCCAAGATTTCAGGCAAAATTTTGAGTATCTTGGACTATAAATCTTATTCTCACTAAGCAATTCAGTGGCAATTGCTTGAATAACTATAGGCCAGTAGGGATACATGGAGAAATATAGGTCAGTAGGGAGTAGGTAGACTTTTTTCTTTCTGATTTATGGCATGAGTTCAGGAACCCCTAAATCACTTAAAGGGCAAGAGGTTAACTACAATATATGTGAGGCCAACAATTGTGTTTTCTAGATATAATAATAAAAAGGATTTATTGAAAACTAACTTTGTGCCTGGCATACCCCTGAATGCTCTCCAAGGGTTAAATAATCTAATTTTTGCAACAAACTCTGAGTTAGTCACTGTTTTTTACTTCCATTTTACAAATTACTCAATTGAAGGACAATGTGTTAAAAAAAAAAACAAACAAACAACTTACCAAAGGTGAAATATCAATAATAGATGAGTATGGCAATCCCACCCCACACATCTAGGCAGCACTTGCTTGCTCATGAACCATGCTAGCTAATTCTTGTAGATCATATGCATGATATATTTCTATCAAAAAACTGTGTTTCTGTGTGTACATTAATCCCAGAGAAAAATGGGAGTTTCAAGCAAAAAAAAAAAAAAAAAATACACCAAGCCTGGAAAATAGAACTCTGATTTTTTGGTATCAGATTGTTACATGTAAAATGTCCTTCTATATAAAGGAATTCTAAAATCAACATGTAGACAACAAAATTATACTTCTGCAGGGCTTAAATCCCTCTATCTTTCTTCTGGTTATATTTTTAAAAGGACAAAATGAAGAAAATCCTGGTAACTCAATTGCAATGCAAGTCAAAGTTTTAAAAATATGGTATTGCTGCAGTGTATCCTCCATATATCCAACACTGACTTTAACACAACAGCAAAATATGTTTAATCTAGTCATAACTCTTATGATCCATCACTTTGCCTGTGAAGTGCAGGAACCTGGATGACGCAATATCATAAGAATGAGTTAATAAAAATGTTAAATTATAATAAACGAGGAGAAAATAAAATGCGATGCAAACGGAGGTCCTAGTAATGATTCTTTCTAGCTTAGAGAATTGCAAACAGATAAAATGAAACATGTCCGTGTTACAAAATGCTAGAGATGGACACTCCTATTAGTATTATAGTATGAAAAAAAACATATCAATCATACAGCTAACTATCCATATAGGGAGGCAGAGCACTGTACCAAAATACATGTGTTCAAATTTGAGATACATGTCTTGGCAGATTCATAATTAATGCAAATGACTCAATCTCTCAAAATCTAAGTTTTCTCCATAAAGCAATATTAATAATAATATATACTTCTGAGAGTTGCCCCAAGGATCAAATAAAAATACATGTAAAGTGATTACCATAATACCTGTTATGGTCATTGCTCAATGAATTTTAGCTATAATTAAAAACAATATGATTGGCTCTTCATCTCTTTAGGAATTATGTTAAAGCAGCGTTCTCTCTTCTTCCAGAAATATAGCCATTATATGTGAAAATACCAGTATCTTTTGTATGAAGAAAAGTAGGAGTGAAACATGTAAGGCAAAGTAACAAAACAGTAATTTTAAAAGGACTAAAATGCACAGATCCTGGATGCCCCAAGATTTACTTGTCAATGATTACATATATGCCACATTTTGATAAATACTTCAAATATCAAAGCTTCAAGCCTTCTCTCACTCAACTAACAGAAGGACATGTGTTTTCCCAGGTTCTCCTTACTAAAATATTCTAAAACTATCCCAAGAATGTTCACTCGAAGTTAGCATGTGTCTCTCTAGAACAACCTGAGGGGCTGGGGGCTGGGTGGAAGAGGGAATTACACGTACATCTGAGTCATTTTCTTCTGCTTTGCTGTCCCTCTACCAGGTGCCTACTGTCAATGCCTCCTTTCTGGTACACTGACCACTTTCACTCCTCCACCAAAGCAGTCCAATCTGTGGCATGACAACTTCCCTGGGATCACTGGGTCACTGCTGATGACCATCACCCATGGACCACTGCCATTTCCTATGCCACTGCTAAATCCTCTTGAATGCTGACCATGAGCTGGGCTTCTTCTCACATCAGTAGAGAACTGCTTCACCTTTGGATCGAGTGTTTGCCCTGTATAACTCCTGATCAACTTTGGACAATGCCACTCAATGCCTACATCAAATCCTTTCTCCATTTTTTGTTTAATAACATATGTGTGGAGCAGCAAAGCATGCAGCTAAAATTGGACTCCTTCTGTGACCTTATAGACGAGAAGCCCACGTGATCCAGCCCTGGGTGTAGAGATGCTATGTGAAATGTTTGATTGGTGCTTTCAGACACTATTTTAGAGATCACTTTCAGACTTTTTTCTCTTCCTCCTTCTTTCTGTCTGCAACACAAATGAGATCTGGGAGGTACAACTGTCTTCTTGCTAAAAAGAAGAAAAAGCCTAAGGACAGAGCGCAATGTGTTTCAGATGGATTTCAAGAGGATGGAAAGGCCCAGGATCCCTAAACACATCAATGAGCCACCCTATCACTCTTGCAGTGTGTAACTATAGACTTCTTGTTGTGTGACACTAATAACCTCTTTCTTGTTCGTTAAGCTTTTCTATTCTCTGCCGTAAAGAGCATTCCTCCTAACAGGCAAAGCACTTAATGACAAGATGCGCCTCTTAATATCAGAAGCTCCCTTATTTCCAAATAGAATTTGGGATATAGCTTGGTCAGGTGCTTAGTAAATCATATGAATCATATGATCATGGGCAAGACAAAGTGTGGTTAGGCACAATTTCCCAGTTTATTTTAAGGGACCATTCAAGGCCGTCATGCTGAGCCTGGTCCAGTTTACTATACTGCTTTCCTTAGTTGAGGTGATTTGCTTCTGGATCCCAAGTGTCCCTCTAACAAATACTCTCGACTGGGATCTGGGATCTCTCTTCCACCGAAAATAGATTTTCATAATCCAACTCCAAATGTGGAGAAGGTTAAAGAAATATCACATGAAATTGCTAAGAATATAACTGGGTAACTGTTTGAAGGGATCCTGAACATTTCATCTACTTTAACCAATTTCTCAAGTTTTTCTGGAATTCTTCGTTTGCTTGCTAGAATACAGGGAAGTTTCAGGGATGGTGAAAAATAATCCCACAGACCAGTGTCCCAGAATAAAGCCTTCATCTCACCTAGAGGTCATTTCATATCTGAAACAGTCTTCCAGGACTAGAAAGATGGGAGAAAGGAAGATAAACTTATTATTAGAAAAAAAGTGGTTTTTTTTAGTTGTTTCCATATACTTTTCTATTCATAGATATTGAGTATTTCATAATTTATTATTAGGGCCATAGCTATCTGTGTAACCATAGACTTCTTAAACCTGATTTCACTTAATATTATTAGAACCGCAATCCTGACATAACTATATTTTAAGTACTAAATATTATTTACTGTCTTAGGTATCTGTTTATCCAAGCATTTATATCTTCACCTTGGAAATGAGAGGGCAATGATTAAATATAATCAAAAATTTCTTTTAAAAAAAGGAATACATACCACTTTCAACTGCCAATTCTTCCTTCTACAACAACAAACCCATCTCACAAAGTCCCATTTATGTGTCTTCATTTTCTTATAAAACAGACCAGATTCCCCCTTTCCAAACTAGCTGGTTCCCTAATTTGTGAATATCATCAAAATCCTCTGTTAGTTTTAAATATAATACTAGACTCCCATGCCTCAAATTAGGGTGAATTATTTTAATTATTTTCATGGTTTCAATATGGAATCAGTCAAAGATGAACAATGAAATGCAAAATTGTCAAAATACCTTTGTTTGGACAATTGGAAGGCAGACAGGCCTTGAATCCTGTTGTTGCGATGTTATGCTCTGAAAAACAGCACCTATAATTCAGACAGTACTCCTACTGACTTCTTCGTGAACACTGAATAATTCTACTTCAAATAGAGATAATTAGTCAGTGATTAAGAGACAGAGAGTAATTAGAACAAAAGAGAAATGCCTTTGTTTGTATAAGAGCTGCCAGTCCAACAGAAAAGAAACTCTAGGAGAAAACTTTTTGAAGAAGTATCTAAAGTTTTAAGGTTAATTGATTCTAAAGTTAAAAGTTCAAAACTAGCAGCACGAAAGTCTAAAGAAAGGCAGTGTAAATAGACCCTTCAATGTGGTGCTGGCACTGCCTAGAACACCCTTTCCCATGCCTCACATGGCTACCGCCCCATCTTTCAGATTTATTCATAAAATTCTCTCTTCCACAGGAGTTCCTTGATTATCCTAGACTAAAGTGGACCCCAGTCCTTTACATTTTACTCTTTTATTCACAGCATTTATCAGTGTGAAATTATATTATTGGTGCATTTTCTTTTGTTTGATTTATCCATCCTCCAACGAGAATAGTTTTTGTCATTGCTGTTTATTTATTTATTTTTACCATTTTCACAGCTGTGTCTCTAGTATTTGTAATAATGCCTGGCTGGGAAGCGGACTTGGCCCAGTGGTTAGGGCGTCAGTCTACCACATGGGAGGTCCGCGGTTCAAGCCCCGGGCCCTCTTTGACCCATGTGGAGCTGGCCCATGCGCAGTGCTGATGCGCCCAAGGAGTGCCATGCCACGCAGGGGTGTCCCCCACATAGGGGAACCCCATGCGCAAGGAGTGTGCCCCATAAGGAGAGCCACCCAGAGCAAAAGAAAGTGCAGCCTGCCCAGGAATGGCACTGCGCATACGAAGAATTGATGTAGCAAATTGACGCAACAAAAAAAGACACAGATTCCTGGTGCCGCTGATTAGGATAGAAGTGGTCAGAGAAGAACAGGCAGCGAATGGACACAGAGAACAGACAACTTGGGGGGTGGGGGAAGGGGAGAGAAATAATAATAATAATGCCTGCACCTATTAGGTGGCCCATTAAATATTGGATTAAACAACTTGATACATAATACCTGAAGAAGTTTCTTTGTTTACAAAGATTCCTCTAGGAGTTAAATGGATTGATATAAAAAATAAATTTCTACCTGGACAAAGCTGTGTGAGTTTTTCAAGGATGTCTAGAAATTATGCTTAGACTCAACGTGCATTATTCACCTGAAGTTTCATTAACCAGTACAAATATCATCTCCTCCCAGAAGACTTCCTATTAAGGAGAATTAATCAACCAGTTTTGCTCTGAAAGTCCTTTGTTCATTTGTGCACGTGTCTCCTTTAATAGAGAGTGAGTCACTCTGTGGTGAGTGTTATGTCCAATTCATCTTTTCAATTCCTTCACTAACTAATAGCACCCGGCCTGAGAAAATCACATTGAATGAATAACTCATAACATCAGAAGATCCAAATTCCCTCTCTCTTTTTTTTAAGGATTTATTTATTTATTTCTCTCCCCTTCCCTGCCCATTTGCTGTGTGTTCTGTGTCCGCTTGTATTCTTGTCAGCGGCACTCGGAATCTGTGTTTCTTTTTGTTGTGTCATCTTTCTGCGTCAGTTCTCTGTGTGTGCGGCACCATTCATGGGCAGGATGAACTTTTTTCGCACTGGGCAGCTCTCCTTATGGAGAGCACTCATTGCGCGTGGAGCTCCCCTACCGGGGGACATCCCTGTGTGGCAGGGCACTCCTTGCGCGCATCAGCACTGTGTGTGGGCCAGCTCCACACCGGCCAGGAGGCCCTGGGTTTGAACCTTGGAATTCCCATGTGGTAGGCGGGTGCCCTGTCCATTAGGCCAAATCTATCTCCCATCCAAACTCTCCTTTAATGAAAGCATTCCCTTGTTGAGTATGTAATGAAGACTTCAGCCTAACCCCCAGCTGCCCCAGCCCAAAAGCCTAGTTCCTTCATACGCCACACTTTTCTTTATGTTCACTACAGAGCCATCTCTATACCTGGATGATCAATGAGGTTAGACTACTTTCACACTCACTTTGTAAAACAGACAGTTGTCACTTAACTATACACTTTGAACTTTAAAGTGTTCCCTGCTTCCGTTCACTCCAAACAAATCTAAGTAATAAATAAGATATGGGATAATATTAGTGAGCCAATACAAATTGATGTTTACTTCTCTTTTCCACCCATCCTTCTATCCTAAACTAGCAAGTTTATTTGCCAATCAGTCAAAGAAGACCACAATTGTCTAAAGACATAAAAACATCTAAGCCTTTCCCTATCAAGAAAAACACTAAAGAGGAGAGTTAAATATCACACTCATTGTCTTAAACAACTATGAAAACACATTAAAGTCTGCTAAAGATTTTCTAATTGAGTTGAATACACATTTTCATACTGTTGCACATCTGAAACAAAGCCATTCCAATTGATTTTCCACCATGCACTGTACTTTATATATACTGTTTTATACCATAGATAGAAATTTACATTTGGTAAAGTCATTTGACGTTTATAGTGAATGCCAGGAACTATAGAACAGAAGTTGGAGGTGAAGATTCCACATATGATTACTGATATATAGCAGATATTTTATGTTTACTTTCCAAAAGCCACTTACATATTCTCTTTGGTGAATAAAGTGGTCAACTTAAAAAAATCCCATTTCCTGGATAAAATAAATCCTTTCTAATTATTCAAAATAATAATTTTTAATATATTATTATATATACCAAAGCATAAGAGAGGTTTAATTATCCTAAAATTATTTCTTAGGAAAAATAGAAGTTGCCTCATATGCAACCATATAAATACTTTCATATTATAGGGGCATGTTCAATATGTCGCTATATGCTGAAAAACATAATACCTGAAGAGATATTAAATTGAAAAAATCCTCTATTAATTCCACATTTGGATGATTATAGTAATTACATATATAGTGAAATTTATATAATTGAAATATATAAAATTAAAAAATAAAAAAGGCATAGAGATTCAAAACATATAATATTAATGCTCTGGTTTTACAATTTCAAATTCTGGGTATAGACCTACATACAGCAGTCCACACAGCCCCCCAGCAAGTGACAGTGCAGATGCAGAGAAAAAGACTCACATTGGGCAAGTGCAAGAACCACACTGGCTAAAAGCCCCATGACCCATGAGGAAAAAAATGTATTTTGTAACAACCAATAGGCATAATTCATAGGGACCCTGGGAGACATGTGCCCAGTTACAAGAATAAACACACTTAGGGAAGTCGAAAAGTATAGTGCTTCTTATAGCTCATCCATAGTTAATCTCTGTACAAATTTATTTTCCAAGCTGGGGTCATTTTGATCATTAGCAATATTGTTAGATAACACAATTATTCTATCCTTATTAGGTTCCTAGTGAAACAGATACAGTGCCTTAACTAAAGCTCATATTCTCATGCAGAAAGGAAAAATGCTTTGGTGAGTCATTATCCACAGATTAGTTTCAGTGAAGGAAATGTACCTCATACCATACAAACTGTCTTTCCAAAAGCATATATATACTCTAGAAAAATAGCTTATAACCAAAATTGTTGCATTGGAGAACAACCAAAAATGGGCAGAACCTAGGAGCGAAACAACCTATAAAAAAAGTAAATTAGGTGAGAGTCAAATAATCCAGTTTGTGCAGTGCATGGGAGATAGTGTGCAAGAAGGAAAGCACAATCTTTCTGGCCTGAATAATGAAGGGTCAGAGTTCAGGGCTGCCACAGGGGTGAAAACTGATGCAGGATGTCAGTGAAAAGAAAAGCCTACAGGGAAGGGAACGCTAACATCACCAAAGAAATTTATTTAAAATACTCAGGTGACTACTGATCTGAAAATGCAGTGGGAATCCCCCCATCCCCTTCTCCCCCTTGGGAAAAAAAAAAGGAAACAGCAGAGATAGTCATCAAAGCTGAAAAAACTGAGCAAAGATTTCAGGAGATGCAGGGTGAGAGAGATTTTTGTTAAAATCCCACAAAGTTAGAGAGACTTGGTGAACACATGAAATCCCAGAAGAGCCAAAACCTAGAAGTAAGGAACATGTCCCTAGACTATGTATTATAAATAAGACATATAGTAAAGGTTATACAAGATCAAGGTGATCTACCACTAATTTAATTGCCTATTAAAAAAAAAAACACCTCTGTGCTCTTCACAGAAGGATAATGGAATCTAGATTCTATGCAAACTACCACCTACAATGCCTAATATGACATCAGTAGGAAAACACAACCCCTAATCAACAAAAAATATAATCAGTAAAAACTGACCCATGGATTGTTCAGATTTTAGAATTAGCAGAGATCTTTGAACAACAAAGGTTTATATTGAAAGAATCTACAGGATAATTTAGATATAATGGTTGAAGATGGGTGTAATTTCAGGAGAGATACAGAAATTAAAAAGACTAAAACAAAGATGCTAGACTACAAATAACATACATGAAATATGAAAATTTTATTAGGTATAATTAATAGATTAGGAGATAAATTAAAATTTTACACATTTTAAAGGAAGAAGTAAGCACATTTCTTATTTCACAGATTCCATAATTGTATACGTAGTAAATCCTGAGGATTCTAAAATCTTAAAATAGAACTAATAAATAACTCTTCCAAGATTGCAGAGTAAGTATCTAAATATTTAGGGTTAATCAATTCCAAAGTGAAAAGTTCAAAACTATCAGCACGAAAGTATAAAGTAAGGAAGTATAAATAGAACCTGGTCTATTTTTAAAACTCACCATACAAAAATTGTCTTTCTGCATATATATACTCTAGAAAAATAGTTTATAACTAAAATTGTTCCATTACAGAACAACCAAAAATGGGCAGAACCTAGGAGGCAAACAGCCTATAAAAAAATAAATAAACATTTTATAATGAAAT
This sequence comes from Dasypus novemcinctus, assembly GCF_030445035.2. Lineage (NCBI taxonomy): Eukaryota > Metazoa > Chordata > Mammalia > Cingulata > Dasypodidae > Dasypus > Dasypus novemcinctus. The sequence continues at coordinate 73,358,749 of NC_080678.1, read as the reverse complement.
TAATATAATAATATTATATACTATTCCATAAAAATATTAAATAAGTAGGGATAAATTTAGCAAACTACTGCAAAACCTGTACACTAAAATCTACAAAGCACTGCTGCACTTAATACAAAAAATTATAGAAAACCTAAATAAATAGACTGAGGTAAAATATTCACAGCTTGAAAGATTCGATATAGTTAAGATGGTCATTTCCCTAAAATGATCTATAGATTCAATGCAATCCCAGTCAAAATCCCAAGGAGAGTTTTTTAAAATAGAAATTCAAAGTTTATTTTAAAAATATGTATGAAAATTCAAAGAACCTAACACAGAAAAATACTTTTGAAAGAGAACAAAGTTGGAGGATTTACCATAACACTGATTTTAATATTTACAATAAAATAAAAATAATTAGAGAGTGTAGTGTTGGCATTAAGCTAAATAGCATTTAATGGAAAAGAAAAAGAAAGTTCAAAATTAGACTTAAACTTTATAATGATTTAAATTAAGAAAGTCGTCAAAATATTTCCATTGGAGAAAGAATAGCTTTTAAACTAATGATGCTGATAGAGCAGAATATTCGTTAATAAAACAAAAATGCACATATGCTTTACTTTACTCCATGTATAAAAATTTTACTCAAAATGGATGACAGACCTAAATGTAAAAGTGAAAAAAGAAATAAACTTCTAGAACAAAAGAGCTAATTTTTTGAACTTGGAAAGTCAAAGATTTCCCAGACAGGTAACCAAGAAAACTAAACATTTTAAAAATCCTGATAAATAATACTTTATAAAAAGTAAAATCTGCTTTCCCAAAGATGCCACTAAGAAAATGAAAAGGTAAGCCACAGACTGAAAGAAAAAACGCATATATCTGACAATGAATTTGTAACCAGAACAGGAAAAGAATTTTATTTAATACAAAGACAATCTACACTCTCCCCAAATGGCAAACTTTTCATACAGACATTACACCAATGAAGATATTTAAATGGCAAATAAGCTCAAGAAGAAATGTTCATATGTCATCAACATGGCCATGTAAGACAACCCCTGAAAAAAATTCCCTAGAGATTCAGCAAATATAAGGACAAATTCTTCTTGCTTAGAACTCTGAAGGACAGTAGAGACTGGAAAAGTAGTCCACAAATGCTGAATTTAAGGAAGAAAAAAAGTATCAGTTAGGAAATTTCCATCCCAGACCTGTTCCCCGCCCCCCTCGATTGGTCCCACGCAAAGCTCAGGAATTCTCCAGAGGCAGCAGTTCAGGTCCCTCCCACTTAGGACACATACTACAGAAGAACACACAGCAGTGAATTAGAACCCCATGCATATCCAGACATAGGGACCCAAGCCTGCAGATACTCAGGGGAGAACACAAGCAGCTAAGGAGCACCACATACAAAAGGACCCATGGGTGAATGGGTGGGGGGAGAGAAAATTCCATTGCGTTACTGCAGCGACAAAGTGCACTCATTCATTACAGGTGCTGTTGGAGGAACTCTAAGTGCAAAGAAGATTTCCCTGGAGTAATGCACCTTTCTGGATTGACCCCATCTTATTCCCCTGGGAAGGATAACCTAACAGGGAAGAAACAAGAGACAGAAAAACCTCACAGCAAATAAAAAGGAGGGTAGTTTAAACGGAACAGCTATAAGACCTGGAAAGTATGAGGAAAATGAGGCACAGAGTCAGGGAGATAATTGAAACAAATCTTAGAAGATGGGGAGAAATTTCTGGACAAAAACAAAACATCAAGATACCAAGAAAAGGAACAGAAGAAAGGAAGCTTTTTCCTAGAGGTGAAAAAATTACAAAAAAAATATTCAGTCTTAAAAATTGTACTGCATATCCAGGGCAAAAATCAGATGAATAAGAGCTGAGAAAATCTGACAATTCCAAGGGTCCAGAAGAAGTTGATCAAGCATCAAAGTAGAGTCTTAACACAAAGCCAACCAACTATAAAACCCTAGACAAGAGGAAGAAACTGACCTTCAGAATTAACTCATCAAGATAATCAGATGCCTAGACAGCAGCAAAAAAATTCAAGCCAATGAAACAGGAAGATACAGCTCAATAAAGGGAACAAATCAAAATTTCAGAAGAGACACAGAATTTATAACAAATAATCAAATAAGTTCAAATAAATCTCTTAGATTAACACAAGAAGATGAAGGAAAATATGCAAAACAATATAAAAGATACTAAGAAGACAACGTGTGAAGATGGGGGCAAGATGTCAGCAGAGTAGGCAGCTCCAAGAGTCAGCAATTTCTACAGTGTTGTTAATAGGCAGTCAGAATCTACCTAAAGTACCTGTTTGAGGAGCCCAGGAGATAAGAAGAGTATCCTGCAACATCCTTGGAAGAACAGAAGGATGCTGCCCAGCTGTATTGAAGATTGATGAGTAGAGCACTCCACACTGCAGAGGCCAGTGCCCATCTCCTACTGGCAGAGCAGGATACCTTGGGAGCTATTTCCTACTTGCTGGCGATGGAAGCTCCATTTCCAAAAAACAGGGGAGGAAGAGATGGCTGGGCAATGTCTTTCATTACTGATTAGTAAATTCAGCTGCCTAAAGTCCAGTCCTAAGTACAGCTAAAGTTTGAACCTGTCCAATTCAGAAAGAGGCTTGTAGCTACCAAATTATCTCCACTCCCAGCATGAGGGGAAGTGGGGCTGATTGAAAATCACAGTGGCAGTAGGAACCAACTTATTTTCACCCAGATCAGATTGCTGCACTAACCTGGGCTCCAGTCCCATCTCTGGCAGGACCAGCACCGGCCTCTCCAGTAAGCTGCAACCACCTTTGGCCCACACAGACTAGATTGTTGCCCCATGGTTCCATCCCCACCCCTGACAGTGAAGGGGAGTGTGGGACTTTGGACAGCCTCCCCTGGCAATTGCAGTTGTCCTTGGTCTACACTACTTAGACTATTATCCACACTTGCTTCCCCACTCCTGACAGGGAAGGAAGATGGGCAGTGCTTTATCAGCCTTCCCAAGCAACTTGGCCCACACAGACTAGGTTGTTGTTCCACCTGTGGCTCCATCACTGCCCCAACAAGAAAAGAGGAACAGCAGTCCTTCCTCAGCCTCTTCTAGCAACTGCAGTCACTATCACCCCACAAGCCACTGTGGAAGACAGTTTGACATTCCTCAGGAAGCTAAACATAGAACTGCCATATGATATGGCAATTCCTCCACTGGGAATATATTCAGGAAAAGTGAAAACAGGGATGTGAACAGACTGTTCCATACTGATGTTCATAGCAGCATTATTCACAATTGCCAAAAGATGGAAACAATCAAAGTGTCCATCAACCAGTGAATGGATAAACAAAATGTGATATATACATATGATGGAATACTATGCTTCTGTAAGAAGAAATGAAATTGGTATACATATGACAAAATGGATGAACTTTAATGACATTATGCTGAATGAAATAAGTCAGATAAAAAAGGAAAAGTGTTGTATGGTCTCACTAATAAGATCTAAATACAAAGAATAAACACACAGAGTCAAAATTCAGAGTAAGGTTAACAGAAGATAAGATGAAGGCTGAGAAAGGTATAGATGCTTAATGAATGTAGAATTCTAATTAGCTTGATTGTTAAAGTGTGGAAATGGGTTGAGTTGATGGTAACATACTACAGTTAGTATAACTAACACGGTACATTCACAAATGTGATTGTGGCTGAAAGGAGTAGTCTAGGGTGTAAATGCCAACTGAAGGAAAGGTAGAAAATAATCTAGGGATTGTATAACAGTGAAATCAGTAGTGGATGAGGATTGCGGTAAATAATATAAATACAGGAATGCTCTTCTATGAACTAGAACAAATGTACATCACAATTACAAGGTGGTAAGAACATGGAGATACATGGGAAAATGCAATTAAATATAAATTATAGACTATAGCAGCAATATTATAATATTCTTGAATCACTATCAAGGAAGGTTCTATTTCAATGCTAAGGATCAATAATAGGGAGCATGGGATTTTTTTCTATTCAGCTAAGGAAAACTTGCTAAAATTTACTGAGATGAGGATAGCATGACTGTGATAAGACTGAGAGCCACGGAGTGTACTTTGGATGGATTATACAAGGCATGGATCTTTATAACACACTGAACTATGTGATGGATGATGGACTGTGGTAGACAATACAAACATGAGAGTGTTATCTCATGAACTGTGACAAATATATAGTACTAATACATGGTGTTAGTAATATGGGGTTTATGGGAAAAAATATACCAATCATAAGCAATGGACCATAGTTAGCAATAATTTTGATGATGTTCTTTCATCATCTGTTACAAATGTTCCACAGCAATGAAAGGTATTGGTGGAGGGGTGATTTATGGGAATTCTCCATGTTATGTATGATTTCTTTGTAAGCTCACAACTTCTCTAAGAAAAATAAATATAAAAAGAGGACAGTGTGTGAGCAAAAAGAAGAATTTGAAAGTGTAAAAAGAAATATAACAGAAGATATAGGGATAAAAGGCATACTAGTAGCAATTAAAATATACTAAAAATATACAACAGCAGATTTGAAATGGCAGAAGAATGAATCAGTGAACTAGAGGACAGGACAATCAAAATCAGACTCTATGAGAGATAGAGAAAAGAATAGAAATATTTGTCAGAGTCTTAGGGATTTGAGTTACAGCAGGAAGTGCACAAACATACATGTCATGGATGTCCCAGAAGGAGAACAGAAAGGGAAAGGGACAGAAAGAATACTTGTGGAAACAATGGCTGAAAATTTCCCAAACATTATGAGAAATAAAAATATACATGTCCAAGAAATGATACATACTCCAAAGAGCATGCATCCTAATAGACTTACTCCAAGACACATATTAATCAGAATGTCAAATGCCAAAGGTCAAGAGAAGAATTCTGATAGCAGCAAGAGAAAAATGAGTTGTCACATACTAGGCATCCTTAATAAAACTAAGGGATGATTTCTCACCAGAAACCATGCAGGTGAGAAGGTGGTGGTATATTTAAGGTATTAACAGGGAAAAACTGCCAGCAAAAGAATTTTTCATTCCACAAAACTGTCTTTCAAAAATCAGGAAGTGTTTAAAATATTTACAGATAAACAGAAACTGAGAGTTTTTCAATAAAGAACCTGCCTTACAAGAATTACTAATAGTTTCTACAGGTTGAAAGGAAAAGACAGGAGAAGGGGATTTGGAGTTATGTGAAGAAATTAAGATTCAGAAAATGTGTGCTATTAAAGTTAAGTTGGTATCCTTTCAAATTATTAGGTTATAGATGTAGGGTGTGCAATATAAACCCTGGGGTAACCACAATGAAAGGATTTTAAAATATAGACAAACAGAAAGAGGAAGTGATCAGACAGTACAACTGTGCAGAAAATGAGATTGCAGTAAAGGAAAAGAGAGATAAAAAATATGTGACATATAAAAACCAAAGGGCAAAATGGCAGAGGTAAGTACAGCCTTAACAGTAATAACAAAGAATGTTAATGGATTAAACTCCCAAATAAATACACACAGATTGGCAGAAAGGATAAAAATGCAAGAGCCATCTCTATGCTATTTATAAGAAACTTCACCTTAGACCCAAAGGCAATGGTAGGTTGAAAGTGAAAGTTTGGAAAAAGATATTCCTTGCAAAGAGAAAACAAAGAAGAGTTGGGGTTGCTATACAAATACCAGAGTATCAGACAGACTTGAAATCAAAAGCTGTTATAAGAGATAAAGAAAGACACTATATATTTAAAAAAGGGGGGGGATTCATCAAAAAGAAATAACAATGATAAATATTTATGCACCCAAACACAGTGCCCAAAAATATATGAGACAAAACTGGCAAAACTGAAGGGAGATATAGACATCTCTACAATAAGGGTTGGAGATTTCTATACACAACTGTAAACAATAGATAGAACATCAGAACAGAAGATCAATAAGGAAACAGAGAACTAGAAAAAAATGATAAAATAACTAGACCTAAAAGATATATACAAGGACATAGCACCCCAAATAAGCTGTATAAACCTTCTCAAGGGCACAAGGATAATTCTCCAGATAGACCACATGTTGAGTCACAAAACAAACCTCAGTATATTTTTTTCTTCTTTATCTTCTTTTAAATGTTATATTTAAAAAATACAAGGTCCCCATATAGCCCCCACCCCCCTACACCATTCCTCCCACATCAATAACCTCTTCCATCATCATGGCACATTCACTGCACCTGGTGAATTTATTTTGAAGCACTTTTGCACCACATGGACAGTGGTCTACATTGTAATCTACATTCTCCCCCAGTCCACCTATCAGGCCATGGCAGGACATGCAATGTCCAGAATCTGTCCCTGCAGTACCACCCAGGACAACTCCAAATCCTGAAAATGCCCCCATATCTCTTCTTCCATCTCCCTACCATAAGCAGCTACCATGGCCACTTTCCCCACAACAATAATACAAATTTTCCCTTACTAATCACAATAGTTCCACAGTGGAATACCACTAATTTGGCTCTAATCGATACTCTATTACTCTATCCTGTGGACCCTGAGATGGTTATGACCAGTCCCTCTCTACATCAAGAGGGGGGCTTAGATTCCACATGGATGATGGATACAATTCTCTTGCTTGCAGTTGTAGGCACTATTGGCTCCCTGATGTGGTGATTAATCTTCTTCACCTCCCTTTTAGATGGCAAGGGTAAGTCCAATAAACCAGAGGGTAGGAGTTGCAAGTCTGCTGAGGCTGAGGGCCTGGCTGTCACATGAACAGTCCAGAGATTCAGGTCTTCTGAGTATACACCAACCCAAACACCAACCACAGGTCTAGTAAAAGTAACAGAAGAGGCATGTTGGAAAGGTCACATCTGAGTCCAACTCCATCACACTCAGGAACACAAACTCCAAAGTAGGGCCAACTGACATGGCCCTGAACTCCAGAGCCATCTGCCATGACCATAAAACCTGTGGATCTCTGTAGCCCTCAGGAGAACTAGTACCTGGATTTCTATCTAATTTGGTGGTCTCTGGTACCCTGCTGAGGTGTGCCTAAGCATTACTGTGACGGCTTGCTCGGTCGGTAGAGGTGGGGTCTGGTTGCGGACGAGGGGTCGGTCCTGCTTGGGACTAAGGGTCAGTCTCACTTGGGACAAGGGGTCGGTCCGGCAGCAGACAAGGGGTCGGTCTCACAGGAGTTGCGCGGTTCGGCTGACGGGGTCGCCCGGCGAAGCCGGCGACGAGGGGGTCGCCCGGAGAAGCAGGTGATGAACTGGGGACAAGGGAGGCCAGGCCCTTGTCGGGGGCTCTCAGGACTGGAGGGCGCACGGCAGAAGAACTACCACGGAGACAAGGTAAACACGCAAGTCCAACTTTATTGAGGGAGAGGCAACAGTTTTATAGGGGCTCGGGAAGGCTGATTGGTCGAAGCCATGCCCTGTTCTGATTGGCTGCCGGAGAAAGGTCAGTGGGAGGTACTGGAAGGGGGAGGGGTGGTGGTTGGGGATTGGCTGTTGCTGTTGCTGTTGCTGGGGGAAGTGGCAGGGTTTAGTGATTGGTGGCTGCTGTTGCTGGGGTAGAGGGCAGACTTGAGTTTCCCGCCCATGCCTGGCTGTTGCTGCTGTCGGGGGGAAAAAGGGCAGACTGGAATTTTCCGCCCTGCGCCTGTGCAGGGAGAAAGAAGAAGAAGGGTGTTGCCTCATAAGGCATCGTATGGCGCTATCCGGGAGGAGGGGTGGCCGCGGAAGCATGGCTGCTGAGAAGGGGAGACCCGAGGGCACTCTGCGCCCATGCCGAGCTCCCTTCAGGGGTGGCGGTGAGTCCGACCAGCCACCCTATTATGGGGGCAGTGGCTTGGCCTGCCGCGGCTGCTCCCCCGCCAGGCCAGCAAACCACACCTCAGCCCGAGGGGTGACCGCACATTACCCCTCTGATGACCTCCTGACTCTTTTTTGGAGACTCATAGCCACATAAATTCATTTGTCCTCTCCATTTCCTCCTTTTATCCAAAGTCAAAAAGCAGTTTTTAACACCTGATATTACATGGAGGCTGAACTATTCTGCTCGTCTGAGTTGACCCTTTTATTCAAGGTCTTTTTCTAGTTACATCATCAGCTGGTGCTTGGAAGTAATCCCTCAGTGCCAGGGAGGTTCATTCCTGGGAGTCATGTCCCATGCTGGGGGAAGGTAATGCATTTAATGCTGAGTTTGGCTTAGAGAGTGGCCACATTTGAGCAACATGGAGGCTCCCAGGGGGTAACTATTAGGTACCCAACAGCTATAGTCCTAGTTCATATTACAAGACACAGGCTCATAATCAGAGCCATCAGTATCAAGGGCTTATTGTTGGACCATCCATCTTTATTGGTCTTTGCAATTGCAATTGAGGATTGTTGCTGTTGCATTGGGGAATGTGATAGAGTTCCCCTGGCTAGGAACTCAGCACTCACTCAGTTGTCATTTTTAACTGAAACCACTATGAAAATATCTAAATATTTTTATGTACCCTGTATACATGCCCTGGAGAACTACCTCCCATGATACCCCCCTATCAATAATACCCCACATCAGAGTTCCTCCCCTGCCATAGTTGAACCTCTCTGTAATCCAAAACTTCTTTAAAAATGAAGCCTAATATATTGCCAGGTTCCATAAATAGTAAAATGGAATATAGTGATGGGTTTAAAGATTAGATATAGAATTCATAGTAATTTAGAAAAATTAAATAAAGGGAAAATAAATTGGGGTATCAAAAAATGAAAAAGCTTTGTTTTTGACACTTTGCCTTTCATCACTGCTATAGGTTTTGCCCTGTATGTACAGTGGCAAGGCAATTTCTTCCATTTCTTCCTCAGTGTCTACATCCTTTCTTTTTTTTTTTTTCTACTTATTAAGTTTGTCTTCACAAAAGTTTTAGATCACAGTAATTCACATATACAAGATATGGTACTTCCACATATCCAACATCAAATCCTTTGTCCCTTCCCCAGCAATGAGCTTTTTACATGTTCATATTATATTTGCTGCAGCCGATGTACAGATATTGAAACAATAGCTTTCAAACATGGTTTCATTTAGGTTTACATTTTGGTTAATATTTTAGACTATACAATTTTCTAAATTTTTAGTTATCTTATATTTTACATTATGGTTTACAATTTAGCCTATAGACTTATACATTTTTGGTGTAATTTAACATGCCCTATATCCATCATTGCATGATCTTGTGGAACACTTCCATTGCCCCAGAGTTAAACAGATTCCATGTATTCAACACCTCTTTCCCCTTCCCCTCAGGGCCCACCATTACAATCATTACATGAAAGACCATATTCAGAGATACTTGCAACAATGTTGAGGGCTTGACATACTAGACTGCCCTGACCCACTGGGAGCCACCAATTCTCTCAAGAGATACAATTCCCTCTGTTTGAGAATATCAGTCCTCCCCAGGATGTGGGTATACCTTCACTCATTGTATGGGTCTCCCCCATATATTGGGTTATATCATTGGGTACGACAAAATGAGCACCCACACACTCCCTAGAAGCTTGCCCCGTGTCAGATGCCCCCTTAAACCTCTTAGACAGGTAGCCCTCTGTGTTATTTTGCTAAAGAGTTTTTTCTACATTATAATTTGAACCACATGCCTGATAATCTATGTTCAGATGTTCCTCCCACCCTCCCGCCAAATTCTTGGGGCATCTGATCCATCCTCCCATCCCTAGCCCCCCTCAAATCCACAAAACCCCACCCAAAGGTTTCCCTATGGCCCCATTTTATCCCTTCCCTGTACAAATACTTACCTCCACCTTATCATAAATTTCGCCCATGTAGGTGTCAGCTTGCAACATTCCTCTATCCCCCAACTTCCTTTAAGCCTATCTTCCAGTCTGTAGCTCTCTGAGGCAGTTTGGTTTACTTATTTAATATCATTAAGTTCATGTAGTATTTGTCCTTCAATGCCTGGGTTGCTTCACTCAACATAAGGTTCTCAAGATTCATCCGTGTTATCACATGTGTTTGTAGTGTATTCGTTCTTAAAGCTGAGTAATATTCCATTGTATGTATATACGATGTTTTGTTTATCCATTCATCTGGTGATGGGCATTTGGGTTGATTCCAACTTTTGGCAATAATGAATAGTGCTGCTATGAACATTGGTGTGCCTATATCAGTTTGTGTCCTTGTTTTCAGTTCTACTGGGTATATATCCAGCAGTGAAATTGATGAATCATATGGCAAATCTATAACTAATTTTTGAGAAATTGCCGAACTGTCCTCCAGAATGGCTTGACCCTTCTGCATTCCCACCAGCAGTGGATGTGTGTTCCCATTCTTTCACATCCTCTCCAACAATTGTAGTCTTCTTATTTTTTGATAGCTGCTAGTCTTATGGGATTAAGATGGTATCTCATTGTTGTTTTGATTTGCATTTCCCTAATAGCTAGTGATTTTGAGCATTTTTTTCATGTGTTTTTTTAGCCATTTGTATATCTTCTTTGGAGAGGTGTCTGTTCAAATCTTTTTCCCATTTTTTAAATGGGCTATTTGTCTTTTAATTGTTGAGATATAGGAGTTCTTTATATATGCAAGATATAAGTCTCCTATCAGATACAAGGTTACCAAATATTTTCTCCCATTGTGTAGGATCTCTTTTCATTTTCTTTTTTTTAAGATTTATTTATTTATTTTCTTTCTCTCCCCTTCTCCCATCCCCCCACCCCAGTTGTACATTCTCTGTGTCTAGTTCCTGCATGCTCTTCTTTGTCATCTTCTGTTGTTGTCAGCGGCACAGGAATCTGTGTTTCTTTTTGTTGTGTCATCGTGGTGTGTCAGCTATCTGTGTGTATGGTGCCATTCCTGGGCAGGCCAAACTTTCTTTCATGCTGGGCAGCTCCTTACAGGGTGCACTCTTTGTGCATGGGGCTCCCCAACGTGGGAACAACCCTGAGTGGCACAGCACTCCTTGCGCGCATCAGCACTGCGCATGGGCTAGCTCCACACGTGTCAAGGAGGCCCGGGGTTTGAACCGCAGACCTCCCATGTGGTAGACGGATGCCCTAACCACTGGGCCAAGTTCACTTCCCTCTTTTCACTTTCTTGACAAACTCCTTTGAGATGCAGAAGGCTTTAATTTTGAGGAAGTCCCATTTATCTATTTGTTCTTTTGCTGCTTGTGCTTTTGGTGTGAAGTTCATGAAGCCATTTCCTATTACAAGGCCCTGTAGATACTTCCCTACATTACTTTCCAAGGTCTTTATGGTCTTGGCTCTGATATTTAGGTCTTTGATTCATTTTGAATTGATTTTTCTATAAGGTATGAGTTGGTAATTCTCTTTCATTCTTTTACATATGGATATCCAGTTCTCCAAGCACCATTTGTTGAAGAGACCATTCTCTCCCAGTTGAGAGGGTTTGGTGACCTTGTCAAATACCATATGGCTATATATATGAGGATCTAGATCAGAACTCTCAATTCGGTTCCATTGGTCAGTGTGTCTATCCTTGTGCCAATACCATGCTGTTTTCTCTACTGTAGCTTTAAAGTATGTTTTGAAATCAGGGAGTGTGATTCCTAAATTTCACTTTTCTTTTTCAATATGTCTTTGGCTATTTGGGGCCTCTTTCTTTTCCAAATAAATTTCATAGTTAGTTTCTCTAGTTCATTAAAGAATGCTGTGCTGATTTTTATTGGGATTGCATTGAATGTGTAGATCAGTTTGGGCAGGATAAACATCTTAATAATATTTAGTCTTTCTATCCATGAATAGGGAATATTCTTCCATTTATTTAGTTCTTCTTTGATTTCCTTGAACAGTGTCATGTAGTTTTCCATGTATAAGTCTTTTACATCTTTGGCTAAATTTATTCCTAGGTATTTGATTTTTTAATTTACAATTGTAAATGGTATTTGATTCCTAATTCCCACCTCAGATTTCCAGTGTTTGCTCATGTATCTGGAGGCACACTTGTTAGGAGCATAAATGTTTATGATTGTTCTTTCTTCTTGAAAGATTATCACTTTCACTAATATGAAGTGTCCATCTTTGTCTCTCACAATTTTTTTTGCATTTAAAGTCTATTTTGTATAATATTAATATAGCTACCCCTGCCCTTTTTTGTTTATTATTTGCTTTTAAGATTGTTTTCCAGCCATTCTCTTTCAATCTCCTTGAATCCCTGGGTCTAAGATGTGTTTCTTGTAGACAGCATATAGATGGGTCATATTTCCTTATCCAATCTTCCAGTCTAAGTCTCTTGATAGGTGAGTTTAATCCATTGACATTCAGTGTTATTACTTTCAAGAATTACTTATATTAGCCATATTTTCTTTGGATTTGTGTTTGTCATATTTTGTTTGATTTTCTTTTTCTGTTTTTGTCTCTTTAGTTGCTCTTACACTCTCCTCCATCTCTGCCTTTCCTATTTTTTTTCTTTCTTCCTGCAGAACTCCCTTTAGTAGTTCTTGAAGGGTAGGATTCTTGTTGGCATACTCTCTTAGTTTCTGTTTATCTGTGAATATTTTGAACTCTCCATCTTTTTGGAATGCTAACTTTGCTGAAGAGAGTATTCTTGGTTGGAATTTTCTTTTTCTTTTAGTACCTTGACTATGTCATACCACTGTCTTCTTGCCTCCATGGTTTCAGATGAGAAATCAGCACTTAATCTTATGGAACATCCCTCGAATGTGATGGTTCTCTTTTCTCTTGCTGCTTTTAGTATTTTCTCTTTGTCTTGAGCATTGGATAACTTGACAAGTATAAGGCTTTGGGTAGGCCTGTTGGGATTTATGCTGTTTGGGGTGTATTGTGCTTCCTGGACATGTACATCCATCTCCCTCAATAGGTTTGGGAAGTTTACAGCTATTATTTCTTCCAATACCCTTTGTTTCCCCTTTCCCTCCTCTTCTCTTTCTGGAATGCCTATAATACATATGTTTGCATGTTTTGCATTGTCATTCAGGACCCTAAGTCCCTGCTGGATTTTTTCTATCTTTTTATCAATCAGTTCTACTATCTGTTTGATTTCAGATGAACTGTCTTCCACATCACTAATTCTTTCCTCTGCCTCTTCAAATCTGCTGTTATTTGCTGAGAGTGTATTTTTGATTTCTTGAATTGTGCTGTTCATCACCATCATATCTGTTATCTTTTTGCATATGATTGCAATTTCCTCTGTATTCTCTCCAAGTGTTTTCTTCATATTCTTAATCTCTTCCTTCACTTCATCATATTGGTCCCTAATATATGTTTTGAGAGCTTTAATTGCTTGTTTGATGTTCTGCTCCTCTTCCTTGTTTTTAGTTTGTTCATTGGATTGGGGCATGCTTTCCTGAATATTAGTTTGGTTTGTAGTTTTTTGTTGCTATCTGGTCATCATATTATCTTGATGGGTTTAATCAGTTGCTTAGCTTCTTTGTCTAGTTTGGGGTTTAATTGTTTTTGCATGTGTGTTAAGTCTTCTCTTTGTCACTTTGTTCTTCTTATCCTATTTCCTTGTTGTTGGCTAAATTCACTTGAAGGAAAATATTAGGGTTAGAGAAAGCAAAAGGAATAAGAAAAGAAAATGAATAATAGTAGTATTGATATTAAATATTAGCACAGGAATCATGTGAGATCTAGGAGAATGGATATTAGACTCACATAAGGTATGTAGAGTTACAATAGTAAGAAAAGTACAGTACATATAATGAGACAGTAACCTGAATATGGAGAGGACTATATTGTGAATTAAAAAGCCATTGTGTTCAGGAGAGAGGGAAAGAGAAAAGAAAGGACAATAATATAAATAGTGAATATAAAACAGAAAACAAACAAAGGTATTAGAAATAAAAAGTCAGAAAAATAGGGAGGCAAACAAAGACAGGAGTAATGTAAGAGAAACAATAAATGATGGAGAATAGAAAGATGTAGAGGAAAGGGGATAGGGGTGGTGGCCAAAATCAATACATACAGAAAAGAGGAAATGGAAGATGAGAAAATACAGCAAATGTGAAGTGCTCACTGCAGCACCTAATATAAAAAGAGTAAAAAAGAAGAGAAAGAAAGAAAGAAAAGAGGAAAGAAAAGTGACATAATGGAGGGGGAAAGCAAGCAAGAAAAAGAAAAAGAGAAAAAAAAAAGAAAGTAAAAAGGGCCTTGGAGGGATAAAGAGGAAGGAAAAACAAGAAGATAAACCAACAAAATATCAGACAAAGTTTCAAGCAAGGAATCCTCTTTTCAGTTAAATAAAATGCTCAGGGTCTGACATTACCCCTTTCTCCCTTCCTTACTTCCCTCTCAGGGCAGAAGGAAAACTCCCTTAGAGGTCTGGTAGGAGATTCAAGTGGGTCCTTGTTGAACCAGCTCTGCACAGAAAACAAAGACTCTTAATATCCAGAGAGAGAGCACCCACACTTCACCAGGAACCCCAAGTGTGCCATTGGAAGCTTGGAAAGCACCTCCTACAGTCCCTCTCCTTTAGGTGTGCTATCAGAGGGCTAGTTGATTTTCTGACTCCACCTTCTCCCAGACCAAGTTTCCTATCCCAGGGTATTTAGGTGAATTGGGCTTTCTCAGCAGATTCACCACTCTTTTCTTCCCAGGCTCTCTGCAAGCCATCTGGTATGCTCCTCCAAGCACACAAAAATAGGGGAGAGGGACAAGAAAATTGAACCTGCCCTTGCCTGGTCCCTCTGCGGCACCTCCCACTGGATCCCTCTCACTCACAGAGTCAATCCAAAACCAGAGGGCTAGGGCAATCCCAGACCTCCGGGAGCACTGGACTTGGGAAAGGGAAGTCCAGGACACTGCAGACTCAGCGTATGAAGGTCTGTGGAATGTGGGCTCTGAGACCTGGGGGACACGGACCTGGGGACCATGCATCTGGGGATCATGGGATCTAGGAATGCTGCCGTACAACCGACAGTTCTCAGGGAATACTGTGGCTGCCAGACCTAGGGGGAAGGATTTCACCTCCCCACAGCTTCCAACCTCTGTACTTGTAACCTGCAATTCTACCTTTAGCAAGCACTACTTCTGTCACTGTCTCTCCAAATCAATGTCCATATACCTGCCTTGCAAGCCCCCAAAACAGCCTGCTCAGGCAAGACTCCAATCCCCCTCGGTCACTTCTTTGCAGAAGAGACTGTGAGATGCACTCACTCAGATGCTATCTTGCCCTGCCTCCACCCCAGTATATTTTAAAATATTGAAATTATACAAAATATCTTTTCTGACAATAATGGAATGAAGCTGGAAATCAATATCAGGTAGATAAATGGAAAATATCCAAATATATGAAAGTTAAATAGCACACTATTAAACAATCAATGGGATGAAGAAGAAATTGCAAAGAAAATCTGTTAATATCTTGAGACAATGAAAATGAGAACACAACATATAAAAATTCATGATATACAGAGAAGGCAGTGCTGAGAGGAAAGTTTATAGCCCTAAATACCTACAATTAAAAAAGAAGAAAGTGCAAATTTTGAAGACCCAACTGAATACCTAGAGGAACTAGAAAACAGAATAGTAAACTAAACCCAAAGCAAACAGGAGGAAAGAAATAACAAAGATTATAGAAGAAATAAGTGAAATGAGAATAAAAAAATAATAGATAGTATTAACAAAACAAAAAGATGCTCATTTTAAAAGACCAATAAAATTAGCAAACCCTTACCTAAATTGATAAATTAAAAATGAAGATGAAAATAAAAATAAATAAAATCAGAAAGGAGAGGGGGGCATTACAATGGACCCAACTGAAACAAATGTATCTTAATAGGATACTATGAAAATCCATGTCAACAAATTAGTGACATGAGTGAAATGGACAAATACCCTGAAACATACAAAGAATGTACACTGTTGAAGAAATAGAAGACTCAATACACCAATGAAAAGTAAAGAGATTGGAGCAAGGTAGCAGCAAAGGAGTTCCTATAGTCAGGTTTTGCTACAGGGCAGTTAGGAAACACCCAGAGCTATTTGGAGCTACTAAAGCACCTGTTTAGGGGCTCCAGGAGACCAGAAGAACATCTTGTAACATCCTTGAAGGAATGGAAGGAAGACACTGCCCATCTGCAGAGAAGATTCTTAAGTAGAGCACGCCTCACCATGGAGACCAGTGCTTATCCTCCTCTGGAGGCACAAGCCAACTTGGGAGTTGTTCCATGGCTGGAATTGAAAACTCCACTTCCCAAAAATGGGGAAGGAAGAGATGGTCAGGCACCAACTTCAGCTTTTGATGAGTAAAATTCAGTGGACTAAAGTATAATCCTAAGAGCAGCTAAAGTTTGAGCCTGTCCAAGTTAGAAAGAGGCCAGTAGCCACCATCTTAACTCTGCACCTGACACAAGAGGGAGTGAGGTAGACTGAAAATCACAGTGCTGGAAGTGACCAGCTTCTTTCCATCCAGATCAGATTGCACCTCTAGCCTGGGTCTCAGCCCCACCTCCAGCAGGGAGGAAGCTGGTGGGACCTGCACCAGTGTCACTGGCAAATTACTGGCCAAGCTACAGAGGATAGTGATTATCCTACTCTAGTGGCTCAAGCTGCCTCAGGAGCTATTCTGTGGCTGGAATTGGAAGCTCCATTTCCCAAAAACGGAATGAGGAGACAGTTGGCTACCGATTTCAGCTACCGAATTGGAGATTCAGCTGGCTAAGGTATAACCCTAGAAACAACTGGGATGTGAATCTGTCCAAGTCAGAAAGATACCAGTGGCCACCATTTTGACTCCATCCCCAGCAAGAGGGGAAGTTGGGCTGACCAGAAATCACAGTGACAGTTGGAACTTGTTTCTTTCACACACATCAGCCTGCAGCCCTAGACTGGGCTTCAGCCCCACCTCTGGCAGGGAAGAGGCTGGTGGGCCCTGCACCAGACATTCCAGGTAACTGAAAGTACCTTTAACTGGCACAGACTGAATAAATGGAAGTCTTCCAGGGCAACTGCAGTTATCTTGGACCCACATTGCACAAATTGCTGCCCATACCTGCAGCTCCATCCCCACCCCAGGCAGGGGAGAAAGGGACGTGAAGCTTCATCAGTCTCTCTAGGCATCTGCAGTCTAGGACCTCATGACTTGGATTATTTCACAGAGCTGAGACTCTGTCCCTAACCCTGGCGAAAGAGAAAATTTGGATAAGGTTCCTGGGTCCCTGGGGCAATGAAGGCAGCTTGAGCCTCCACAGGTTAGAGCACCAACTATATCCTTGGCTCCTACTGCACAATCAGCAAAGAAGAAAGAGCAGGAAGCCCTATACTAAAGAGAAAAACTGCAGCCAAAATAAATACTCTAAAAAGCCAGATGCCAAAACACTGACAAAAAATTACAATCCACACCAAGAAATAGGATGATATGACCCAGTTAAAGAATAAGATAGGCCTCCAGATGGCATTAAGGAGTTGAGACAACTAATCATAGATGTTCAAACAAATCTCCTTAATAAAATCAATGAGATGGCTAAAGAGATTAAGGATATTAAGAAGACACTGGATGAACACAAAGAAGAATTTGAAAGCATACATAAAAAAACAGCAGAATGAAAGGTGTAATAAATGAAATTTTTAAAAATTGGAATCATATAATAGTAGATTTGAAGAGGCAGAAGAAAGGATTGCTGAACTTGAAGAAATGGCCTCTGAAAGTGAACATACAAAAGAACAGATGAAGAAAATAATGGAATAAATTAAACAAGGTCTCAGGGAACTAAATGACAGCAAAAGGCATGCAAACATACATGTCATGGGTGTTCCAGAAGGAGAAGATAAGGGAAAAGGGGCAGAAGGAATATTGAAGAAAAATGGTAGAAAATTTCCCAACACTTTTCGAGGACAAGAAGCACAACGTACTCCCATCTGAAAAAATCTGAATAGACCAACTCTGAGACTCATACTCATCAGAATGACAAATGCCAAAGGCAAAGAGAGAATTCTGAGAACAGAAAGAGAAAAGTAATGCATAGCATATAAGGAATTCCCAATAAGATTAAGTGCTGATTGCTCATCAGAAACCATGAAGACAAGAAGACAGTGCTGCTGATATATTTAAGATACTGCAAGAGAAAAATGTCCAGCCAAGAATCTTATATCCAGCAAGACTGTTTTTCAAAAATGAGGGTGAGATTAGAATATTCACAGATAAACAGAAACTGAGAGGATTTCTAAGCAAGAGAACAGATTTTCAGCAAATACTAAAGGGTGCACTAGAGCCTGAAAAGAAAAGACAGGAGAGGCCTGCCTGGAAGAGAGTTTAGAAATGAAGATTATATCAATAAAAGTAACTAAAAGTTTCAAAAAGTGGAGAAAATAAAATATGACAGATTAAACTCAAATAGTCAGGAATAAACTTAACCAAGGATGTAAAGCACTTGCATTCAGATAACTGTAACTCAATGTTAAAGGAAATAAAAAAAGTTCTAAATAACTGGAAGAACATTCTATGCTCATGGATTGGAAGACTAAATATCTTTAAGATGTCAATTCTACTCAGATCGATAAACAGATTCAATGCAATCCTGATAAAAATTCCACCAGCATTTTTTTTTAATTTAAAACACGATTATCAAATTTATTTGGAAGGGTAAGTGGACCCGAATAGTGAGAAACATCATAAAAAGGAAAAGCAAACCCTCATCTCCAGACTTTAAAAAATATTATCTAGCCCAAGTGGTAAAAACAGCATTGTACTGGACTAAAGACAGACACATAGACCAATGGAACCAAACTGATCCAGAAACAGACCCTCACATGTATGGTCAAGTGATTTTTGACAAGCTTGTCAAACCCACACATCTTGGGCAGAACAGTCCCTTCAAGAAATGGTGCTGAAAGAACTGGATACCCATTCCCAAAAGAAAGAAAGAAAACGCCTCTCTCATTCCTTATCCAAAAATTAACTCAAAATGGATCGAAAACCTAAAAATAAAAGCAAGAACCATAAAGCTTTTATAAGAAACTGTAGGAAAATATCTTCAAGACCTGGTGGTAGATAGTGGATTCTTAAAGGAGATAGGAGGACTGAGATGGAATACTGATATTTAATGTAAATAGAAGTTTTAATTAGCTTTACTGTAAAACTGTGGAAATGTATAGAGTGGATGGTAACAAATAGTGATTAACAGCTGTTTTATAAATGGGGATGTGGCTGAAATGGTCATCTAGGTATGTAAATGCCAATTGACAGAATGCTGGAGAATAATCTAGGACCTGAATAGCACAGTAAACCAAGAGGTGGAATTAGAATTGTGGTTGTTGGCACAGATGCAAGAGTGTCCTTTGTGAGCTAGAGCAAATGGACATCACTACTGCAGAGTGGTGGGAATGTGAAGAAACATGGGAAAGACTCAACTGGAGTGACCTATGAACTGTGGTTAGCAGTAATAATATAATAGTCTTGCATCTATGCCAAAGATATACTGTGTTAACAATGTGGCAGTATGGAAAATGTGAGCCAAATGTACACTATGGATGTGATAACAATCAGATGATATTACCTGTCTGTAACTATGTTCCACCAGAGTGTGGTGTGTTGATGGATGGGTGTTGTTTGGGAATTCTGTACATGTGCATGATTTTTTTATAGGTTTACAACTTCTGTCATAAAAAATATATTTAAAAATAATAATAGGGTGGGTTGGGGAAAAACACACCAAATGTAAGATAAGGACTATAATTGGTAGTAAGATTTTGACAATATTCTTTCATAATTTGTAACAAATGTCTCACAACATTGTAAGGTGTTGGTGGAGGGTTGTCGTATGGACCCTTGTATGATGTTATGCATGCTTGCTTTGTAATTTCACAACTTTTACTGTACACTTAATTGTTTATGTATGCTTATATACAAATGATATAAAGATAATAATGATAGGGTGGGTTGGGGGAAAATACTTTGATCAGTAGTAATATTTTGACAATGCTCTTTAATCATCAGTTAAAAAGGTTTAACAACAATGCAAGGTATTGTTTATAGGGTGAGTAATGAAAGTCCTGTATGATGACATGTTTGTTTTGTAAGTTCACAACTATTACTATACAAGTATTGTTTATGTCTGTTTATATATGAGGGATATACTTTAATAAATTAATTTTTTTAAATGTAAAGATATCGAATCAGTCATCAAAAACTTTCAAACAGGGAAAAGTCCAAGACTGGATTGCATCACAGGTGAATTCTACTGATCATTCAAAGAAGAATTAATACCAATCCTGCTCAAACTTGTCCCAAAAATTAAAGAGGAAGGAACACTAACTCATACTGTGAAGCCAACATTATCATAATACCAAAGCCAGATAAATATACAACAAGAAAAAATTGCATACTAATTTACTTATGAATATAGATGCAAAAATCCTCAACAAAATACTTACAAATTCAATCCAACAGCATATAAAAAATATACACCAAGATTAAGTGGGTATTATTACAAGTATGCCTACTAAATAGGAGAAAATATTTGGAAATCACATATCCTATATGGGTTTAATATCCAGAATACATAAATAAATCCTACATCTAAACAAGAAAAAGACAAACAACCCGATTAAAAAATGGGCAAAAAACTTGAATAGACATTTCTCCAAAGAAGATATATAAATGACTAAAAAGCACATGAAAAGATGTCTATATCCCTAGCTATTAGGCAAATACAAATCAAAACCACAAAGAGATATCATTTCACACCTCCTAGAATGGTCACTATTAAAAAAAAAATAGAAGACTATAAGTGTTTGGGAGGGAGTATAGACATAGGACCACTCATTCATTGCTGGTGGGGATGTGAAATGGTGCCGCCACTGCGTAAGAGAGTTTGGCAGCTCCTCAGGAAGCTTAATATAGAACTACTATATGACCCATCAATCCCACTGCTATGTATATACCCAGAAGAATGGAAAGCAGGGACTCAAACAGATATTTGCGCTCTAATGTTCATAGCAGCATTATTAAAAATTGCCAATAGATGTGAGCAACCCAAGTGTCCATCAACCAGTAAATAGTGTTATTGTGAGTGCAATTAACATTTCTGAGTTACGTAGGTGAATGTTGTTAAAAGGGAAAACTTTAGGTCACATATGTTACTTGAATAAAAATTAAAAGATAAAACATTGGGTTGTATAACACAGTGAACCCTATTGTAGATGATGGACTATAGTTAGTAATATAAAAATGTTCGTCACAGAGAACGGACAATCAGGGTGGGGGGGGAGGGGAGAGAAATAAATAAATAAATAAATCTTAAAAAAAAAAGAACGTTCATGAATTACAACAAATACACTAATACAATATATTAACAATAGGGTGGTATTATGTATGGGAAAAATACACCTAGTGTAAACTATGGATCATAGTTACTAGAACATTATATACTCCCCTGTTGTTGACCCTTAGAACTGATAGATCTTCTTTGCCATTGCTGCAAAAATATTACATTACTGTTAACTACCATCCATAAGTTTATGACTTGAAATTTTCCCATGTGTCATGGTTTTCCACAGGGCTGCAGATGTAATGTATCAGAAATTGCTTGGCTTTTATAATGGGCTTTTATTTAGGGTAAAAGTTTGTATTTCTGTGGTCATGAAATGACCAAATCAAGGAACCATCAGAGATGTTTTTTCACCTTGTTGCTCAGCTGTGAGCAACAAGGCATAGGACTTGTCTCCTCTGATCTCCTCTCTCTCCCCTCTCAGTTGCTTCACTTTCTTCCCAAGTTCAACTGTGAGCTATCAGGCACATGGTAGGGCTCATCATCTCAGCCTTGAACTGTTCCATGGGCCGAGATCCTCAGGGGCCTCTTTCTGTGCCTCTGTGCTCTGCTGGTTCCAGACTTAGGGACCTCTCTCAGGGACCCCTCTGGGCGCCTCTGTTTTCCTGCAGTTCTCTCTCTTACATGGCAGGATCAACATGGAGACTTCCTTTTCCTCTGTGTGTC
Organism: Dasypus novemcinctus; assembly: GCF_030445035.2. Classification (NCBI taxonomy): domain Eukaryota; kingdom Metazoa; phylum Chordata; class Mammalia; order Cingulata; family Dasypodidae; genus Dasypus; species Dasypus novemcinctus. The sequence goes on along the minus strand of NC_080678.1, from coordinate 73,336,822 downwards.
TGACCCTCTCTGTCTTCATTTATAACAGACCCAGCAAGAGGGCAGGTACTCAACTTGAGTTATACATCAGTAATGCAGTACGATCAAAAGAGTCTCACACCCACAGGAAAGGATTAGTTCAAAAACATAACCTTTTTCTTTTTGGGATTCATAAAAGAACTTCAACCTGTCATAATGTGTATCACTATATTCTTAACACTTTGTAAAAGAAGAACAGTCTAGTGTTTATAGATGTATATTAATTTACATGAAATGTGTTAATGATCTCTAAGTGTAAAAATGGTCTCCCAAACCCTATGCATGATCCCATTATCATGTACTCATCAAACATCAACACCTGTCTACTTGAGTTAATGACTTATTTTATTTTTGTTTGTTCATATTATCTAATTTTTTGAATAAGGAATATATTATGCTTGCATATTAAGTGATTTATAATTATAAGGAAGATAAGAAAACATTTACTATGTGAATAGTAAGTACATAGGTGATGATGTGCTTAGTCACCTGCAGGAATGTGTTGATATCTTCTTTCCTAAAGTTCTTTTTTCTATCCTTCCCTGGATATCTAGTCCTTCAGGCACATTTCCAGAGAATCCTTTCCTGAAACCCTAGTTTAACTGAATGTAATTTTGTTTTAGTATAATTGAGCATATACTTTTCCATAAACCCTAAATGTGTGCAAATATATACAATTCTGTCTGAATGCTGCCAAAATATTTGCTTGACTTAATTTTTGTTTAGAGTACATGGCATTTAATCAATATTAATGTTTAATAAATATTTAGCAATAAATATTTATTAAATGGATGAATTTATGGTTTAATGAAAGAAAAGACTATCAATTAGACAGTAGTGTTTACCATTCATAAAATCTCCCATAAATATTTTTATCTCTAACCAGATTTTTTCACATATTAACAGGCAGGGAGATGAAGATTATACTCACCTAGAATTTTGAAAAGTACTGTTCTTCTATTATTCCATTTAAGTCTAGCCTTTTATGTTTTAAGAATCTATCTTCCCAAGGGCAGCGTTGATAAAATCTTATAAAAGAGAAAGAACTTTTTATATACCTAACTAGAAGGTCACCCCAAAAATGAATGAAATATTTATGTTGCTTCTTTTGTGACTTGGCTTGTCATGTCTCTCACTTTTATTGTTCTGCTTAATTGTCTCATAAGGATTCTTGAAGTATATTTTTTTATTTACTCTTTGACATATAAATTGGCTATATTTTGTCACTTTTTCATTTTAAATGGAAAAATATTAAATTTGCTTTAAAGAATCTCCTGCTATATAAATAAAAGCCATCTAAAAAGGAAAGAACTTGAGCCTTTTTTTAAATTTATTTTTTTAGAGAAGTTGTGAGCCTACAAAGTAATCATGCATAATGTGCAGAATTCCCATACATCACTCCTCCACTAACACCTTACATTGCTGTGGAACATCCATTATAGATTATGAAAAAACATAATCAGACTGTTACTACTAATTATAGTCCACAGTCTGCGCTTGGTACAGTTTTTCCAAACACCCTTAACATTAGTATTGTACATTGTTGTAGTTCATGAGAAAACACTCATATTTTCACTGCTAACCACAGTCCATCTTCCACCACATGGTTCACTGTATTATACAGTCCCCTGTACATTCTATCCAAAGTATACATTCAGTGGTTCTCACTTTCATCACAGAGTTGTGCAATCATTGCCCCAGTAAACCTTTGAAAGTTTTCCTTAGTCTAAAGGAAACAAATCTCATACCTCTCTAGCATTGACATAGTATCTTCTTTGAGAATGATGCAAGAATATTACAATATTGCTGTTAAATATAGTCTGTAAGTTACATTAACTGTATTTTTCCCAGGCATCACTATATTCTTACCACCTTGTCATAGTGACATACATTTATTCTAGTTCAGAGAAGAAGAATCTTATATTTGTAATTTTAACCACAATCCTTAATCACCATCAAGTTCACTGTAAATTAGTCTCTAGATTATTTTCTGGCTTTCTTTCAATTAGCATTTACATCCCTAGATTACCCCTTTCAGCCACAATCCCATTTATAAATCAGCCATATTAGTTATACTCATTATAATGTGTTACTATCAATTCTACCCATTTCCACACTTTTACAGACAAGTTAATTGAAATTTTGCTTATATATTAAGCTGCACTCTTTGATTCATTTTGAGTTAATTTTTGTAAAAGGTGTGAGTTGGGGGTCTACTTTCTTTCTTTTAGGTATGGATATTAGTTCTTCTAGCACCATTTGTTGAATAGATGGTTCTGCTACAGCTGAGTGTATTTGACAGCCTTGTAAAAAATCACTTGACCATGGATATGAGTGTTTGTTTCTGAACCCTCAATTCGGTTCCACTGCTCCGTATGGCTATCTTTATTCCAGTACCATGCTGTTTTTACCAATGTAGCTTGGAAATATGATTTAAAGTCCAGAAGTGAGAGTCTTCCAACTTTGTTCTTCCTTTCTAAAATGCTCCTAGCTATTTGGAGCCCTTTTCCCTTCCAAGTCAATTTGATAATTGGGTTTTCCATTTCTTAAAAATTTTTTTTAAAAAGCTGTTGAAATTTTTATTGGGATTGCATTGAATCTATCAATTTGGGCAAAATTGATATTTTAATTCTATTTAGTCTTCCTATCCATGAACACAGAATTTTCTTCCATTTATTAATGTCTTCTCTGATTTCTTTTAGCAATTCATTGCACTTTTCTGAATACAATTTGTTTAAGTCCTTGGTTAAGTTTATTCCTAAGTATTTGGTTCTTTTTGTCAATGTTGTAAATGGATATTTTTTCTAAGTTCCTCCTCTGATTGTTTATTATTAATGTATTGAAACACTGCAGATTTTTGCATATTAATCTTGTATCCTATTATTCTGCTAATTCACTTATAAGCTCTAGTAAATTTGTTTTAGATTTTTCAGGATTTTTTAGGTATAGGATTATATCATTTGAGAATAGTGGAAGTTTTACTTATTCTTTTCCAGTTTGGATGCCTTTCATTTCTTTGTCTAGCCTGTTTGCTATAGCCAGAATATCTAGCACTATATTGAATAACAGTGGTGGCAGTGTGCATCCGTGTCTTGTTCTCAGTCTTAACAGAAAAGCTTTCAGTCTTTCACCATTAAGAAAATGTTAGCTATGGGTTTGTCATAAATGCCCTTGTCATGTTAAGAAAGTTTTCATTGATTCCTATCTTATGAAGTGTTTTTATCAAGAAACGATGCTGTATTTTGTCAAATGCCTTTTCTGCATCAATTGATAGGATCATATGGCTTTTATTCTTTGATTTATTAATATGGTGCATTATGCAGATTGCTTTCCTTGTGATGAACAGCTCTTGCATTCCTGCAAGGAAACCCAATTGATCACGATAACTAATTGTTTTGATGTGTTGTTGGATTCAGTTAGTGAAGATTTTTTGAGGATTTTTGTATCCATATTCATTAGGGAAATAGAACTATAATTTTATTTTTTCATAATATTTTTAACTGGCTTTGGTATTAGGATGATATTGGCCTCATAGAATGAGCTTGGTAGCATTCCTCCTTGTTCAATTTTTTGGAAATGTTTGAGTAAGTCTGGTATTAAATTTTCTTTGAATGCTTGGTAGGTTTCACCTGTGAAGCCATCTGGTCCTGGGCTTTTCATTTTGGGGAATTGTTTGATGGCTGTTTAAATCTCTTTGCTTGTGATTGTTGAGGTCTTCTCTTTCTTCTAGGGTCAGTATAGGTTGTTCATATGTTCCTAGGAATTTTTCCATTTCATCTACATTGTGTAGTTTGTTGGCATATAGTTGTTCACAGTCTCCTCTTATGATCTCTTTTATTTCTATGAGTCAGTAGTGATGTCCCCATTTTCATTTCCAATTTTATTTATTTGCATATTCTCTCCCTTGTATTCTCACTAAGAGTTTGTCAATTTTGTTGATCTTCTCAAAGAAACCAACTTTTGGTTTTATTAATGCTCTCTACTTTTTTGTTGTTCTCAATTTATTTCTGCTCTGATCTTCATTATATCATCCCTTCTGCTTTGCTTTGGGCATAGTTTACTATTCTTATTTGGTTCTGTCAGGTTGTTGATTTTAGCTCTTTCTTCTATATTAGCGTAAACACTGAGGGCTATAAATTTCCCTCTCAGCACTACTCTCACTGATTCCATAGGATCTCATATGTTGTGCTCTTATTTTCATTAACCTTGACATATTTATTAATTTCTTTTGCAATTCCTTCTTTGACCGACTGATTTTCTTAATAGTGTGCTGTTTAATCTCCATATATTTGTGAACTTTCCTTTTTTTCTGCCTGGTATTGATTTCCAGCTTTATTCCATTGTGAAAAGAGAAAGTGCATGTACAATTTTGACTTTTCAAATTCATTAAGATATACTTTGGGACCCAATATATAGTCTATCCTGGAGAAAGATCCATGAGAAAAGTGTATATCTCACTGTTTGTGTGTATGATGTTCTGCATATGTTTATTAGGTTTAGTTTGTTTATCATGTTATTCAAGGTCTCTGTTTCTTTATTGATCTTCTGCCCAGATGATCTATCCAATGGTAAGAGTGGTGTACTGAAGTCTCCATGTATAATTTTAGAGATATCTATTTCTCCCATGAGTTTTTCTAGTGTTTGCCTCGTGTAATTTGAGGCATCCTGGTTAGATGCGTACACATTTATGATTGTTCTTTCCTCCTGGTGAATTGCCCTTTTTATTAGAATATGATGACCTTTCTTATTCTAATAACAGTTTCGCTTTTAAAGTCTATTTCATCTGATATAAATACAGCTACGCCAGCTTTTTTGTTGTTGTTACTGCAGGAGTGGAGTATCTTTTTCCAGTCTTTCACTTTCAATCTAATTGTTTGCTTGGGTCTAAGGTGAGTCTCTTGTAAACAGCAAGTAGATGGCTTCTATTTTCTTAACCATTCCACCAATCTGTGTCTTTGGAGTGGGAACTTTAATCCATTAACATTCAATGATTTTGCTGTACATACAGTTCTTACTTCACCCATTTTGATCTTTGGGTTTCATCTGCCATATCTTATTTTCACCAGTTTTTACACTTTTAGTTACTTTTAGTGAATGAAATCTTTATTTCTTGATTCTCTTCCAAGTCCCTCTCTCCTGTCTTTTCTTTCCAGGCTATAGCACTGCCTGTAGTATTTCCTGCAAAGCTGGTCTCTTCATTATAAACTCTCTCCATTTCTGTTCATCTATGAATATTCTAAACTAGCCCTTTTTTTTTCAAAGACAATCTTGCTGGATATAAAATTCTTTACTGGCAATTTTTCTCTTTCAGTATCTTACATATATTATACCACTGCCTTTTTGCTTTCATGGTTTCTGATGAGAAAGCAGCACTTAATCTTATATAGGCATCCCTTGTAGGTGATGAATTTCTTTTCTCTTGCTGCTCTTAGTATTCTCTATCTTCAACATTTTACCTGATTATTATGTGTCTTGGAGTAGGTCTATCCAGATTTATTCAGATGGGAGTGTGATGTGCTTCTCAGACATGGATATCTATGTCCTTCAATAGGGTTGGGAAATTTTCTACCATTATTCCTCAAATATTCCTTCTGCCCCTTTTCCCTTACCTTCTCCTTCTTGGACACCCATGATGTGTATGTTTCCATATGCCTCACTGTCATTAAATTCCTTGAGACTCTGTTCAATTTTTTCCCATTCTTTTATTTGTCTGTTCTTTTGTATGTTCAATTTCAGAGGCCCTGTCTTCAAGCTCACTTGCCCTTTCCTCTGTTTCTTCAAATCAGCTTTTATATGCCTCCAGTATATTTTTAATTTCATTTATTGTGCCTTTCATTACTATAAGATCTGCTGTTTTTCTATATATGTCATCAAATTCTTCTTTATGCTCATCTAGTGTCTTCTCAAATATTCTTGGCTGCTTTTCTGCCTTTAGTCCAGGGCTTTCTATTTGATTGGCTTTGTGCTAAAGCCCCTCTTTGACACTTGGTTGAACTTAATTTGGAAGTTTATAATAACTCATGTTTAGCCAATTGGAATTTTTAAGCGTTTTCATCTGTTTCTTGCCCTTTCTCCCTTGCTGGTTGCAGAATAGGAGTTGAGGATGCAGTTGTCACTGTAAGCATTGTAGGCTGAAGGTGCCTACATTGCTCAGCAACTAATGAAACTTCTCCCACCTTTCTCTGCTGCTATGTTAAGGATGAAGCTGCAGTCATGTGCAGTAATCCAACCCATGCAGGCCAAGACAATCTGTAGTTATCTAATGAGACTGATGAAGTTCCACACCCCTGTCCCCTCCCTCCCCTGCCTAGGATGGGGATGGATCTGCAGGTGTGGGCAGAAAACTAAGCTGTGTGAGTTGAAACTGACTGCCCAGGTAGACTGATGAAGCACCAGCCCCCCTTCTCCCTGGCCAGGGGTAGGAATGGAGCCTACAGTATGCCTAATAATCTAGTCCACACAGCCCAAAAATGATTGCAGTTGCCCAGAGAGGGTGAGAGAGCACTGTACCTCTTCCTGTTCTGTTAGAGGGATGGGGATAGAGTCACAGATGTCTCCAATAATCTAGTTCATGTGGGCCAAAAACATCTACAGTTGCCTTGAGTGGTTTAGGGTGCACTATCCTTCCTGATGCCCTGTCAGGGTTGGGAATGGAGTCAGAGATATGTCCAATAGTCTAGCTCATGCAGACTGAATGTGCCTAAAATTGCCTGGAGATCCCAACTTCCTCCTTGGTGGAGATGGGGCTAGAGCATAGGCCAGGGCTGCAATATGACCTGGGTGGAAAGATGCCAGTTCCTACCATCACTGTGATTTTCATTCAGCCCCACTTCTCATCATGGTGATGATTGAGTTAAAATAAAGTCTACTGGCTTCTTTCTGACTTGGAGCAGTTCAAACGTTAGCTGATCTTAGGATTGGACTTTAGCTAGCAGAATTTACTAATAAGTAGCTGAAATTGGTACCAAATCATCTCTTCCTTCTCCATTTTTCAGAATGGAGCTTCTAACTCCACCAGAGAATAGCTTTTGGGGCAGCTTGCACCACCAGTGGGGGATGTGCACAAGCTTCTGAGGCTTGGAGTGCTCTACTCTTGAATCTTCCCTGCAGATGGGCAGCATCCTCCTTCCATTCTTCCAAAAATGTTGCAGGATGCTCCTCTGGTCTCGTGGACCTCCCAACAGGTAATTTAGATAGCCCTGGCTGATTACTAATTGCACCACTGGACCTGCTAACTCTTGGAGCTCCTTACTCTGCCACCATTTTGCCCCCTCCTTTGAGGTTGATATTTTTAAACATTGAAGGTTTCATGTTAAAAAATTTCCCACAAATATTTATAAAGCAAAACTCTATGTCAGGCATTGGAGATAAGATGGGAAAAAAAATCACAACCAACAAAAACTGTGATATAGTTCTTATTCTTGTAGAGCCAGATTTCTAGATATAAGAAATGTTTACTGGTTAAAAATGTATTTATTGAAAGAGCTTTGTGCTTAGTCCTGTGTTTCAAAGTATAATCTTACATGTACTTAAACTATGGGCTAATTTATAATAGTTAGAATGTATCTATAGGGAAGCAGATATAGCTCAGTGTTTGAGCACCTGCTTCCCATGTATGAGGTCCTGGGTTCAATCCCTCATACCTCCTTAAAAAAACCAATCAATCAATAAAATGTATCTATAATATATAAGAATAAGAAATTATCTAACATATGAATTCCATACTTATTATCAATGCAGTTCTTAAACATCAATATGAACATGAACATCTTAAATGGAAAATATGTTAATAAGTGACTGTATGGTTTGAACCTACTTAAAAAGATTCTGTCCAAAATGGGACCTTTGTCAAATATACAAGATATTTCTGACTCCTCATGGGGATACTTGAAAAGAGAAGAGGAGTTAATATTCACATTTCATATTCAGAGCCTATTCAGTATAAATTTGTAAAAGATAAAAAAGTCACATCTTTAATTAAAAGGAACACTGAAAATGTAAAATGTGCTCAACTTCAATAAAACTATTGAAAAATAATTATTTCAAAAACAACTTATCTGTTAAAAAGCTGGCAAACCACCAAGATCTTGATTGCTGTAAGCAATTTTATAACTGCTTTAGGCAGATAAATTCAACAAAGAAAAATTAATTTCAGTCACATAAGACTCATCTTCTGGAATATGGTTCTTTGTACATTGTATTAGTAATAGGAACTTCTGAATCAATACTGAATTCTTGTCTTGAGAAATCCATCATGAGATATTGACTGATAACCTCTTACCATGTTAAGATTTTATCCTATTTCATCTTTCAATCTTTCACCAGAACTATACACACACACACACACATTTGGCAAAGGAAATTTTTCGTTATCTATCCCTCAAGAGTAATATAGTGTTATAATTTTTCTAAGCAGCAAGTATAAATATTAAAACAGATAGTTTTGAAACATTTTTATGCTTCACATCTTAGATAAGTGAAGAAAATAAGGTATTGCAAGCTCTCCATTTTATTTCTCCAATCCATGTTCATGCTTTTATAACAAGGCCTGCAGACCTAGAAGTCTGCAGAGAGGAATTAGGTAGTGTGGTTGTGACTACCTCAACAGTTAAGATGCAAACTATGGGGAACTAGGGAATAAAATCCCAACCTAAAAAAGTAGTCGTTTCACAGCTCCATCTGAATTTTGCCATACAGGACTGTGAGCACAAAGTCTCTGCACTTTTTTTGAACTTAGATATTTATGTAAATTTTCCAAACGTTTAAATCACTGTGAGGACTCCAATAAAAGTTTCACATGGTTCATCTACCCCTCGCCCCAAGCTCACTACTTTTGCTTTAAAGTTAATCAAGCAGTAGGTATGCCTGCTTCAAACTGAATCACTTGACCTTACATTTTACTGTTCTCTGAGGATCCTAAAATTTAAAAACAAAACCATGTCTTTCCTTTTAAGCAAAGTTAACTAAAGGAGTTTCATAAACAATATCTCACTTAAAGTTTTCTGGTACATTTGACAGGGAAGTTAATACAAATTATAGTATGAAAAAACAGAGAAAATGACACATTATAATCATAATTATAGTTTATTAAGCATAAATAGGATCACATAAAAGTCAAGTTCATTCAATTTGTAAATGAGGAAACTCTGGCCCAAGATGTTTGACATATTAATTGTCAAGTTTTAATAAAGCAATAATAAAGCATATCACATGCCCTGAGTAAGGAATGTGGGAGCCATGGCAACCAACAGAATCTTTTGATGAGAAAAATTATTACAGTTTATTCCTCAGAGCTATCAAGAAATCCACTCATAAAGCATACCTCAGAGTATGTTTGCTTTTAGAGCCTGTTTTTGGCACTGCCGTAGGAAAGCTGCATGACCTGAAAGAAACAAACCGCTGATTAACAATTTCCTAGAACCTCCACCCAGGGCTAATTTCACAGCAAATGAGGGAAATGATTATTGACCATTTCTGAGATAAAAGGAAATTTGTGGGAAATGAGCAGCAAGTGAAAATGAAAGCTACTAACTTAGAAAAAGGAAAAAAAAAGTTGATAATCTATGTGGCTATGATACAGCTATATAGCTGGTCTTAAGTATGAATTTACCTATGATCTTTAGACAATCTGTACATAAAGTGTATATGTTGCTTATGTTTTAAAAAATATTACATGCAGAGGACAAAATTTTCACCATACAACAAACTCTTAAATAGTTACAATTTTCCTCAAAAATTTTCCAAATACCTTTTAGTCTAATGTAACCAGAATATTTCTACTACAGTCTCCTAATTTTGAGTTGAAATTAAAATGAGGCCCAGAGGCCATTAAGTCTTAGAAATAAAAGTATATCCAGGTTTCCTAACAGCCAGCTCAGTTGCCTTTCCATGACAATTGAGCTGCCTCTCTTATCAACCATATGGGAATGTTCAAAAGTCAAATAAAAAACATGACTTTCCTTAGTATGATGTGATTTACTTCCCTTGGATGATTCTTTAGAAACTAGCCAAAGAGAACTGTTTAAGTCTAAAGTAGTTCCTATCAGTTCCCAATTTTTACTTCAACTCACTTTTTCCAGAAATCAAATTAAAGGAACAATTAATTCAAATAAACAAACATCAAATAACTGTAAGAGAAGAGATGAAGCATAAAATACAAACCTTGGCTCCAAGGAGTCCACAGTTTTATAAAGAAATTCAACACATGATTAACTCTCAATGGATAAAGTACAGCTATAGAAAAGAGATACCAGGGAGACAAAGAGGATAAAGAAAATCAACCTGGTTGAGGAGAGAAGGTCTTAAAAGTCTTCAAGAAATTGTTACAAAGTATGACTCTAAAAGATGACTAGATTTTTTACAGATAAAGATGAAAGGGAGAGGCAATCCAGGTGAAGGGAATGGCATGAATGAAAGCAGAGATAGCTGAAAGAGTTCGGAGATGAAGTTGGAAACGGAGGCTAGAGCTGGACTGTGGACATCATTAAAGACCAACTGGGATTTGTGCTATAGGCACAGGGATAGTTGAAGACTAATTAAGAGGGGGAGGTACATGATCACATCAGTAAATGTGAGTATATTAGAGGATGTTTTAGACGGAGTGATGACATGAAAGATGTAAACCAGGAAAGAAATTACTGCAAATGCCCATGAAATGGAAACATTTAGGAAAGTATGAGGGTATATATGAAAGAAATAATGGAAACAATTGAGAGGCAAATGAATGGATTACAATGCCATTCACCCAAGTACAGGCCAGGTGTTACTTCCTTCTAAATGTGTCCCCTACTACTCCATTGATGTGTCAAATGGAATATGTTCCAAGACCTACTTCCCATTTTACCATTTCATCCATCCTGTCTATTAGATAGTGATATATACTAAAATGCTAATAAAACAGAAACTAGGAAAAAGTTAAGAAAAACAAACTGTGAAGAAAAAGGAAATGTTATAATTAATTATACCAACAGCATGCAGGGTTAGTTAAAAAGAAATCTACATTCATAATTTTTACAGTTTCAAAGGAACCTCATTTTTAAAAGTCCGTTTTCTAACAATTCGTAAATGGCACATACCAAATAATGAGCAATAGCTCACACAACATAGGTCCAAAGAGAAAAAGGGTTATTCAATGCCAACTTTCTACCTAAATTCCAGATTTAAAGTGTCATCACACTCCATGTTGATAATACACATTCCGTTAAGTTATCCACACATGAAAAGGGAACATTAATTTTGAATGGTTCACACTCAAATGCTGTGGGGATATGGGCTAATCCTTAACTCCAGCCTCAGTGGATCTCAAGTATTTCTCTTACAATAATGCACTCTATTGCGTATCTCTCACATGAAATTAGAATATAAGTGGATTTGCAATTCTGATCTCCATTAGAATTGTTAGTTTTTCTCTTATATAAAGTAGGCAGAACACACAGTTGTGATCATAAATGAGCAAAGATATCAAATACTAGAACCTAATAAATTATTTTTGTTTTGCTTTTCAGATTTTTAGTTTCAAGCAATAAAATTTACTAAAAGAAAGCACACACACCACACACACACATACATTCACATATATACCTGTTTACAGTCCATTAAAAGTTCTTAATTAAAAGTTGTTGCGTAAAAGTATATGTATGTATATGTATATATATATATATTTTTTTTAATAAAAAACATTACCAAAATTATTAGTCTACTTGTTTCTGTCACTTCTACATGAACTTCTCTGTTTTGATTGGGAACAGATTTCACTGGTAAATAAAATTCTGGGGAAAAAAAGTTTTCACTGGCTTTTTCCTTGCTCTAAGTTGTAATAGTCCTCAGAGTGACTTTACTCTCTTTAACCATGTTTCTAGCAGCAAAATCTTGAGCTGTGAGCTTTGTATGCTATCCAATTTCATTTTGAAAGTATTGAAAATTAAAAGAAACTGATGAAATAATGTCCTATTATTTAGATGGAATAGAAGATAAATATCATGGGTAAGAAAAGTGGCATTGCTATGGATTCTAAAGCTATTAAAGGGATAATGTGAAAATAGTATGAACAAATTTATACAAAACAAAATTGACAGCTTAGATGAAATGGGCAAATTCATTGAAAGACAAACTACCAGAGCTCATTCAAGAAGAAAAAGGAAAACTGAATAACACTAGGTCTTTTACATAAAATGAATTCATTGTTTAAAAATTCTACTCATGAAGAAAACTCTAAGCCCAGATGGTTTCAGTAGGTAATACTACAAAATAGTAATAGGATAAGTAATACAACACTGCCAAAAAATTAAAAAGGAAAGGAATAGTTCCTAAGTCATTCCTTGAGGTCAGTATTATTACTCTGATAGCAAAAGTAGGCAAGATATTATAGGAAAATAAAACTACAGACCAATATCCTTCACAAATATGGATGCAAAAATTCTCAACAATATATTGAGCAAATCAGGCCCAACAATACATAAATAGGTAGTATATCATAGTCAGACAGGGTTTATACAGAGAATATAAAGTCATTTTAACATTTGAAAACTAGTCAATGTGATTCACTATGTTAATAGATTAAAAAAGAAAGAACATATAATCATTCTACAGATGCAGAAAAATTAATTAACTGAATCCAACATCCATTACTCATACAGTTTTCAGCAAACTAAAACTAAATGATACTTCCCTTAACCTAAGCAAAAGCACATATAAAAAACCTGTAACTAACATGACTAAGGGGCTTCAATTGGGTGATAAAAGTATCTGATATACTTACTGTATCAAGTAAGTGCAAACAGCCATAGAAACTAATTGAAGGGAATTTGTCAAAAATCCTGCATTATTAAAAGAAAATGCAATTTCTGCAGTTCCATGTAACTACTAATGTGACTGAATTATATTGGGATCCAACTTATATCATGAAAAAATAAAATTAAATCCACCATGAAGCCTGTAAGGGGTCCTTTCTGGATCAAGACAGCAGAGTGAGACATTTCAGGGCTCCATCTCTGACAGCAGCTTTAAACAACCAGCAAGAACTAACCGAAACATCTTTCTCAATGCACCAGAAAACATTTAAAGGACTACAATAACAAGACAAGCATTGAAGCAAGGAAAAAGCGACTTAAAATTGGTTGGGTCTTGTGGCACCCTGGCTGGTTTCTCTCCTTCATCAGTTTGACATGGAACAAGCCTGACCAGTCTGTGCTCTTGCTCACCTCTCTGGTCCTAGTTCTAGAGGAGTAGAGTAACCCTCCTGCATATACTGGGAATTTGTATGAAGGTATGCTATATTTATAGCATTTATATTATAAGATATATGTATATAGATATATAGATATATAGATATATATGGTTTATGTTGTAAATATTTTTCCACAATTGAAAAAAAAGAAAGAGAAACAAAATTGATAATCACAATTAAATGCAATACATGATGCTAGATTGAATCTAAGTATAGAAGAGAAAAGCCTCAAAAGGACATTACTGTCAAATAAGAAAAAAAAATGGAATATAGAATGAAATCTTCCTATCAATTTTAAATTCCTAGAATTTAACTGCACTTAATGTCATTACATTAAGTGACTCTCCTTGTTCAGAGAAAATGTACATGGTAGTATTATGTGTCAGGAGTTTGATGTGTGCAACCTGGTCTCAGATGCTCAGAAAATGGATAGAAATAGATGATAGATGGATGGATGGATAGATAGGATGATGCAACAAAGGTGGCAAAATATTGAAATTGGTGTATCTGGCTATTTAGAGGAATGAGGATATGGTGGAGTTATCTTTATGTGTTTGCATTATTTTTGCAACTGTCCTTTTAGTTTGAAATTCTTTCAAAATGAAAAGTTTAAAAATTTTAATATATAGTTCACATACCATAATTTTTAAAATCACCATGCAAAAAGCAATATAATCAATTAGAGATTGAGATCTAAAATATGTAAAGAAATGCTGAAATAAAAAAGGGAAAAGACAATTCATTTCATAAATGAACTAAAACCAAAAACAAATTTTTCAGAGAGAAGACAAGAGGAATATACATTCAAAGTAATAGAGACTGAAAATGAGTAGAACCCAGAAAATTTCAAATAAAGCTAAGATATATTATCTTACACCCATCAGGTTTTCAAATATAAAAAAGTTTAAAAGGTGGGAATTGTGGGAAGATGGCATTGCACTAACAAGCAGAATTCAATGCTCTCACAAAAATAACGGAGAATGAGCCAAAAGCTATCTGAGGGATCTGCTTTGGAGTTCTGCAGACAAGGATAGTGCTATACAACTCCCAGGAAGGTGAAGGAAGGGAGATAAAGAAGCCAAAACAACAAACATGAGTTACCCAGCTCCCCAGCAGCTGAGGAGGGCTCCCCAATATATTAAGCTGGGGCAAAACCCCTAGTTTATAGCAACTGACTGACAGGAACAGAACCTTCCTCCCTGTCAGCTGTTTCAAGAGAAGGGAGGGGTAGTCAGGTGCTTTTCTTCAGTGAACTCAACCAGTAGAGCCTGATTTGAATCTCTGCTCTGGAGATTCAGCACAGCAACACAGGAGAGCCCAAACTGAAACACGTCTGTGCAAAGGTGTACTCATGGATGCAATCTGCTGGCCAATATGGAAATTGCATGGACAAAAACTGTTCTCTGTTCTCTCTGTATTCTAACCTCTGGGAGAGAATCTGTGCCCCACTAGTGAGTCCCTGGCCAAATTCTGATAACTTAAACTGGGCAATTTAAAGACTGAGAATAACTTAAACAAAATATCAAAGAAGAGCTGTAAAAAAAAAAAAAAAAAAAGGAAGGGAGAGAAATTGGCCATCAGAGTAAATTCACCAAAATTTTCAGATGCCTCAAAATCAGGAAAAAATTACAAGCCATACTAGGAAACAGGAAGAGATGGGCCAGCCAAAAGGACTAATCAAATATCCTGTAGAGGTATGGGATTTAAGACAAATAATAAATCATACAACTCTCCTAAATCACTTCAAAGAATTTACAGAAAATATGACTAAATAAATAAAGGATATTAAGAAGACACTGGGTGAACAAGAATAACTTGAAAGCCTACAAAGCAATGGGACAGACCTTATGGGAATGAAAGACATGATGGATGAGGTAAAAAAAAATACATTAAAGGCACATAAGAGCAGATTTGAATTGGTTGAAGACAGAATTAGTGATTTTGAAGACAGAATACATGAACTGGAAAAGACAGGAGAACAGAAAGTGAAAAGAATGGAAAAAATGGAACAGTCTTAGGGAATTCAATGACAGTCTGAAATTAACAAATTCACATTATCAGTGTTCCAAAAGAAGAAGAAAATGGAAAAGGAGCAGAAGTAATACTTGAGGAAATAATGACCAAAAACTTCCCAACCTTTAGGAAAGAAGTAATTATCAATATCAGAAAAGGAAAATGAACCCCAAACAGCATAAATCCAAATAGACCACCCTGAGATACCTACTATTCAGAATGACAAATGTCAGAGATAAAGAAAGGATTCTGAAAGCAGAAAGAGAAAAGCAAAGCATCATATACAAGGGAATCTTGATAAGTGCCAACCTCTCAGCAGAAACCATGGAGGTGAGAAGAAAATGGTATGTATTTAAGGTACTGAAAGAGAAAAACTGCCAGCCAAGAAATCTGTATCCAGAAAAACTAACCTTCAAAAATGAGACTGAGTTCAAAGTCTTCACAGACATACAAAAACTGACAGAAATATGGTACCGAAAGACCAGAATTACAAGAGTTGCTAAAAGAGTGCCTGAGAGGAAAAAACAAGGGTGAGAGATTTGGAGAAGAGTTTAGAAATGAATATTATTAAGAAGGGTAAACAAAAGGGTAAGAAGACAGACAAAAGAATGATGACAGCAGAGAACAGAATGACAAAAGGGATGAAGTGAATAATGGCTTTATAATAAAAACATTGAATGCTAATGGTTTGAACCACCCAATCAAAAGACATGGACTGATAGAATGAAGAAAAAAATATAAGCCATCTAAATGTTGTCCACAAGAGACCTACCTCAGATATAAGGACAAAACCAGGTTAAAAGTGACAGATTGGAAAATGGTATTCCACGAAAATAGTAAACAAAAAAGAGCTGGAGTAGTGAGATTGATATCAGACAAAATATTTCAAATGCAAACCTGTTATAAGGGATGAAGAAGGTAATTATATATTAATAAAAGGGGCAATTCACCTAGAATAAATAACTATACAAAATATTTATGCACCTAACCAGAGTACCCAAGATTTGCCAGGCACACACTGGCAAAAATTATGAGAAATAGATGTCTCTACAATAATAGTTGGAGTCTTCAATACACCACTTTCAGAAGTGGATAGAACATCTGGACAAAGAATAACTAAAGAAACAGAGAACTTGAATACTATGATAAATGAACTAGACTTTACAGATATCTAATAGAGACTTGCACCCCAAAACAGCAGGATATACTTTCTTTTCAAGTGCTCATGGATCATTCTCCAAGATAGACCATATGTTGGGATATAAGATAAGTCTCAATAAATTTAAAAAGATTGAAATTATACAAAACATTTTCTCTGACCATAACAGAGTGAAACTGGAAATCAATAATGGACAGAAAAAAGGAAATGAATAAATAAAGGGAGAACAAACAACATCTTCTTAAGTAATCCATGGGTCAAAGAAGAAATTGCAAGAGAATTCAGCAAATATCTTGAGATGAAGGAAAATGAAAACACAGCATATTAAAATCTATTGGACACTGCAAAGGCAGTGCAGAGAGGGAAATTTATAGGCCTCAATGCTTACTTTTAAAAAGAAGAAAGAGATAAAATTGAAGACCTAACTGGATGCCTGGAGGAACTAGATAATGAACAGCAAACTAATCACAAAACAAGCCAAAGGAAAGAAATAGTAAAGATCAGAGCAGAAATAAATGAAATAAAAATAAAAATAAAACAAAAAAACAATGGAGGGAATCAACAAAACCAAAAGTTGGTTCTTAAAGATCAACAAAATCAACAAATCCTTAGTGACAGAAGGTACAAATAAATAAAATCAGAAATGAGAAGGGTGATGCTACCACTGACTCCCCAGGCATAAGAAAGATCATAAGAGGATACTATGACTAATTGTATGCCAAAAAACTAGATAATGTAGAGGAGATAGACAAATTCCAGAAACACATAAACCACCTACATTTTCCCTAGCAGGAAGAAAGGACCTCAAAAAAACAATCACATGGGGAGATATTGAAAGAGTCATCAAAAACCTCCCAAAGATGAAAAACCTGGGACCAAATTGCTTCACAGATGAATTTTGCCAATTATTCATAGGTCATCTTTGACCTTGAGTCTTGCTCAAGCTCTTTCAATAATTGAACAGGAACGAACACTACCAAACTCATTCTATGAAGCCAACATCAACTATTACCAAAACCAGATAAAGATATTGCAAAAAAAGAAAATTACAGACCAATATCTCTAATGAATATACATGCAAAAATCCTCAACAAAATATCTGCAAACAGAATCCAAAAGTACATGAGAAGAATTATACACCATGATTATGTGGGTTTTATCCCAGGTATGCAAGGGTGGTTCAACACAAGAAAATCAATTAGTGCAATTAATCACCATTGATAAATTTAAGAAGAAAAATCACATGATCATCTCAATTGATGCAGAAAAGTCATTTGACAAAAGACAGTATACTTTCTTGATAAAAACACTCCAAAAGGTAGGAATAGAAGGAATCTTTCTCGAACTGGTAAACTGCATATAAGTAAAACCTACAGCAAGCATTGTATGCAATGGAAAAGACTGAAAGCTTTCTCACTGAGATTGGAATAAAGCAAGAATGCCCACTCTCACCATTGTTATTCAATATTGTGCACGAGGTTCTAGCTAGAGCAATTAGGCTAGATAAAGAAGTGAAAGGCACCCAGATAGAAAAGGAAGAAGTAAAACTTTCACTATTTACTGATACCATGATCCTTTATCTAGAAAATCCTGAAAAATCCACAACAAAGCTATTAGAACTATAGACAAGTTCAGCAAAGTGGTAGAACAAAAGATTAATATGCAAAAATCAACAGTGTTTCTATACACTACTGATGTGTAATCTAATGAGAAAATTTTAAAAATTTCATATATAATAGCAACTAAATTAAGTATTTAGAAATAAACTTAACCAAAGACATAAAGGACTTGTATTCAGAAAACTACAAAACACTGTAAAAGAAACTGAAGAAGACTTAAATAAATGGAAGGACATTCTGTGTTCATGGATTGGAAGACTAAATATCATTAAGATGTCAATCCTACCCAGCTGATTTACAGATTCAATGCAATGCCAATAAAAAGCCCAACAGTCTTTTTTACAGAAAAATCAATCACCAAATTTATTTAGAAGGGTAAAGAATCCTGAATAGCCAAAAATATTTTTTTAAAAATAAGAACAAATTTGGAGGACTCTCAATTCCAGAATTTAAAGCATATTATTTAGTTACAGTGGTGAAAACAGAATGGTACTAGCACAGACAGACACATTGACCAATGGAACTGAAAGAGAACTCAGAAATAGACCCTCATATCTGTAGCTGAAAAGGCATTTACGCCCTTCCAGCTGGGCCAGAAAAGACTATTCAACAACTGGTGCTCAGAGAACTGTATAACCATACCTAAAGAAAGAAAGAAGAACTCTATTTCATGCCAACACAAAAATTAACTCAAAATGGATCAAGGATCTAAATATAAAAGCAACAACTATGAAACTCCTAGAAGAAAATGTAGGAAAATATCTTCAAAATTTTGTGGTAGGTGGCAGTTTCTTAAACCTTATACCCAAAGCACAAGCAAACACAACAAAAAAATAGGTAAATGGGACCACCTCAAAATTCAACACTTTTGCACCTCAAAGGACTTTGTGAAAAAGGTATAAAGACAGCCTACTCAATGGGAAAAATATTTGGCAATCACATATCCAATAAAGGTTTAATATCCATGATATACAAAAAGATCATTCAACTCAACAATAAAAAGACAAACAACCCAATTAAAAATGGGCAAAAGACTTGAAAAGACTATTGTCCAAAGAAGAAATACAAACTGTGAAGAAAACACAGGAAAAAATGTTCAACATTCCTAGCAATTAGGGAAATGCAGATCAAAACTACAATGTGTTATCATTTCACACCTGTTAGGTCGCTACTGAAAAGTTGAAAAACTGTAAATGTTGGAGAGGATGTGGAGAGATAGGGATGCTTATTCACTCTTGTTGGGAATGCAGAATGGTACAGCCACTGTGGAGGACTGTTTGTCAGTTCCTTAGGAAGTTGAATATAGACTTTCCATGTGATCTGGCAATACCATTAATATGTATATATCCAGAAGAATGAGAGCAGAGACATGAACAGACATCTGCACACTGATGTTCACAGCATTATTCACTATTGCCAAAAGTTGGAAACAACCCAGGCATTCATCAACTGATGAATGGATAAACAAATTATGGTATACACACAATGAAGAAATGAGGTTGTGAAGCATATGACAATGTGGCTGAACCTGGTGGACATCATGTTGAATGAAGCAAATCTCATACAAAAGTACAAATACTGTCCTGATTGAGCTATTATGAATTAAATATATTGTGTAAATTCAAGGAGTGAATAATTAGAATATAG
The DNA here is from genome assembly GCF_030445035.2 of Dasypus novemcinctus. Taxonomy (NCBI): domain Eukaryota; kingdom Metazoa; phylum Chordata; class Mammalia; order Cingulata; family Dasypodidae; genus Dasypus; species Dasypus novemcinctus. The sequence goes on along the minus strand of NC_080678.1, from coordinate 73,317,141 downwards.
GTCACCAGAACACAGAATGATATTAGAGAATAGAAAGCTGAGTTTTAATCTGTGCAGAATTTTTGTAAAGGTTCTAAAACTTTGGAAATGAATAGAAATAATGAAAGCATATCATAGTGTTTGTAACTAGCAGTGCTATTGTATGGATATGACAGTAGTTGAAAGGAAACGTCTAAGGTCATATATATTACTAGAAGTAAAGCTAAAAACAGTAACATAGTACTGTATATGACAGTAGAACACACACACACACACAAAAAAAACCCTAAATGGCTTTGAAAATTTTTTTAAATGTTTAAAAGTTCTCCAATTATTCAATTATTGAACTTATAGCTATAAAAGTGAACTTTTATCTCAGAATAAATGTTGAGCAAAAAGTGAATCTTCAGAAATATCATTTCAATAGTCAAAAAATTTTAAAAGAAAATAATATAGCCTACGCATATTGCATATAGAAAAATTAAAGTATGACACAAAATATTAGGAAAATAAAGGGAATGAAAAAACAAAATTGTGGGTATCACTAATCTCGATGGCAGAGGAAAGAAGGGTTCACAGTGGATTTCAAAGAGTTTGTTGGTGTTCTATTTCTTAAAGACAATGGAGGGAACTCAAGTGTGTGTTGTATTATTCTTTGTACCTCCGATGAATTACTTTGACATTTAAAAAAAATGTCTATTGTTAAAAATATACGTGTGTGTATTAAATTTAGTACTAAATTTCAAAGTTTGTCCTTTACTGCTCAATAGATATCAGGAATTCTTATCTTTAAGGAAAACATTTTTCCCTTTATGCTTGGTTGTCAAAAACAAAAAGAAAAAAATCTTTATGCACATAAATGAGTTCTTTTATGCTTGCTATGCACAGTAAAGCTGATACTACTTACAGATTAAACAAAGATACAACTTAAACTCTTTCCTTTTCATTTTAAATCCTAATTCCCAGTCATTAGAATTAAGAGTTTGATCATCTGCAAGCTTGATTCCCAATCCCTGAACGTTATTTCTAGGATATAGGGACAAAAAGAGGAAACTATATTTGGACATCAGTGTGTTTCTCTAAATCACATTACTGGTGTTTTTTTTCCAATCCAGAGAATTACCTTGACAATCATATGTGAATTGGCTCATATTCAGTGCCCCAATTTTTCCCCCATCTCAATGTCATTCTGAATACTGTTTTGTCTACAAGAATAAAGATTACTCTTTAATTAAAATGACCACCCCTACCTGTTTTCAATTCTCTTAAGAGCATCACTACATTTATCATTAGCAATATATAATACAATTTTTAAAAATAATTGCAAATGGCTTAATGGAGTACTTTCCTTCAACACATTTTAAGAATTAAATATTAATAGAACTTGACCTTGTTCTACAGAACATGAGCACATCAGTTTTCAAACAAATGACTTCATTTACATTGATTGAACACATATGTGATTGCACACATTTTAAAAAATTAACTAAAAATTAAACCCAACATAATCCCTCTATCTAAAAGAATCCTCATCTGTTGTAGTCAATACTTACTCTTTCTGCACAAAGCCAGCTTTACAAATTCCCTATTTCTTTGAATGCACAACTGTTGAAAGAAAAATGAAAATAAGCTACATTATTCAAGTACATAGAATGTATGGTGAAAATGACAATAGTTTTCATTAAGTAATCAGTCAGAAGACAATAAAATAATTTACTGTTCCTTGTATGTAGGTGCAGCGTAGTATTTTAAAGAGAATTTTAATTTTTAAATCAAGTAGTTCAGAATCTGAACAATAGACTGGATCTAAATAAAGAAATAATTTTATATAACGATTACATTATTGGTTCTCAAATGAAATTCAGCTGTTTCCCTGAAATATACTATCTAAAAATTTTATTTGTAACTATCATCCTAGAAAAATATATAGACCCTAAAATATGGCATGCCTAAAGGAATTCCTTAGCATTCATAAGTGAGCAAAAATTTGAAAACATTTTATTCTTCTTTGTATTCATATTCCTTTCTTCATTTGAAACAGCACCTAGCATGTCTGTTGACTTAGAAAACTTAGCCAAAATCTCTAAATAAAGCAAATGTCTCTTTTATTCTAAATTTCTAAAAGTAAGGCTAAATTTCCGAATTCCCACACTGTTGCTCTTATAATTTTCAGGGACAATCAGATACAGGTAACTGATTCTTGTTAACTAAAATGAAACCAAGAATGTCATATTTTTCATTTACAATAAGAAAATACTTTTTCAGACCTGAAATACATTAAGTCTGCATGATCAGTGCCTTCTCCACATTTAGGGAAATTTACTTGAGAGTATAGATCATAATCAGTAGGCTGCTTCTTGAACATGAAATAAGGAGAGAAAGATAAATGGAATATATATTGACATTATGCTAAGATGGCCTCATTCATTCCTCCCACAATCTGGACAGTCTTGTCACTGGGGATGAAATACTTAACTTCACTTGCTAAAATCCTATGAATCTACTTTTTCACTAAATTCAGTCTTGTCAATAACAGTCCAAAGATTAGGATCCCTCCGATATTGTTTATCTTTATGTCTCGTCTTTTTCTAAGTCTTCATGGCTGACAGTATTTCAATAACCAGTTCTAATTAACACATGTTTTACATAGATATCATGACTCATTTAAGCATATAGTTAAGTTCTAATTGTAAAGGAGCCATCAATATCTTTTAGGATAATCTCCATATATATGCTTTGATCAATTTTTTTTTTTTTTCTCATGAACTAAGCATGGAGGGATTGGGAGAGGCCTACTTCATAAGGAGGAATATTTTGTCACTGACACTGGTTTAGAATTGTGGGGCTCATGAAAATAAAAAACAGGATAAAATTTAGCTGCTTTTTTATCATTGTTTTTAAAACCCCTTTAAAGACAATGCATACCCTTATTGCCTCACTATGAGAAGGAGGCTCCCTCCCTGGTTGATTTTTCTAGTGTAATAACTATTTTAATTTCACATTTTTTCTTTATTTTTAAATTAATTATTCATTATTTCATTGATTCATTACTTACTGTTTTCCCATTTTATTTATTTTATTTACTTATTCACTTTATTATTTATTAGCTTCATTTAATTTTTTCATTACTCTCTATTTCTTACCATCCTTATATATAACTCTATCAGTCAGGGCTCTGTCAGGAAAAGAGAAGCCACTTTATACATTTGGGGTATAAGAGCTTTATACGGAAGCAGAGGCTCACACTGCTGATGAAAGACCTGGGGCAGTGTGTGTCAGAGAAATTACCACTGAAGGTCAGAAGAGATGGCATGAAGGTCAGAGAAGGCAGTGATAATCGCTGCCTAAAGCATTGGAATTCGGTAGAGCAGCCCAAGTTCAGAGGAGAGTCAGCAGCAAAGCTGCACCTGGCTTCCAAGTGAGAACTGCCTTCTAGGGAGGTCAACATGACTGACTGACGAGGCCACCATGCCTGACCAGCACAGCAGCCAGAGAATTGCAGCCTCCACTTCTTTCTGCCTTCAACCCTTATCCAGGTGCGTCTTGTTGGCAAAGTCTAAACTCATAGGAAATCGCAGTTCCCAAACTTAGATCAGCTTGGTGGGGGTGGTGCTAAGCTGACAACAAAGTCAGCACAGTAATATAAAATAAATGATACACAAGGTGTCCTCCTATCAGTTTCCACGTGTTCTTTCCTATGGTATTGGGTGAAAATTTCTTAATGAGTGTGACTAAGGGAAAAGTTCTGGTCCAGTTTTAGGTGTAATACTACTTGAGGGTCTCTTTCTGGTTTCAAGGCCATTGCTGTTGGATTCATATTAAATTATGTACTTATTTGAAGTTCCATCTGTAATAATAAATCTTATTTTCTCTTCCTCTTCTTCTTCACTCTTCTTCTTCTTATATCCCTCCCACTCTCAGCCCTGCCTCATGTCTCTTTTCTCCACTTTCAGCATTCAATATTCACGACCTGGTATGCTTCAGTCTCTGTGTTTCTCTGTATTCTTATAAAGAAATCATAGGTTTAAGTATAATATATAATTATATAAATGTGCATATAAGCATGTTGTATATTTTTGTTTTATTTTTATTGAATTGTAACAATTGCATATTGCAGTTTTCTGCATCTTGCTTCTCTCCTATTCAAACTAAATAGCATTAATCCATCTCACTCACGTAATGGCCTCAATATAACCTGGTATGAACAGAGTTCAAGATATTCAAACACACTCATTACCAAATAGTCACTTTATCTACTTTTATCTACTTTTTATTGTTACTCCCAGAGGCCACTCTTGATTCCAGCTGTGCTTTCTCTTGTCCCCTACAATAGCTTTTGCCTTCTGAGAAAAACCTTCTCCAAGTTATACCCTATGTCCTCTAAAAAAACTCACAGTTATTCCATAGAACATGGGGATCAACAGCCATTTTGTGCTCAATCACCTTTGTGACTGCATTTTCTATATCACTAGTCACCATCATTTCAGACTATCATTTTCAAAACTCACAAAAGCCACAGGAACCAGCTGCAGTGCAAGCAGCCTAGTTTATCCCTCTCCGTGGCTCACCAGAAGTAATAAGCCTGCCCTGTATTTGGATGCTGTGTCCCTTCTCCCCACTGTGGCTGTACCCCTCAAAGCTGAAGGACTCCCCCTGGAAGTTGTCTTGTCCTCTGAACAGAGAGCTCTGAAAAACAAAAAGCACACAAAATATCAACATCCAAGTGTATATGTTCTTACATATAACTTTCCATTTCTAGGAATATATTTCTAGGGATATCATTTTAGAAGAAATAAACACTTAAAATTATGATGGAAGTCACAAAATGACTTCTAAAAATTCTGTAAAAATTCATTTTCCCTGTTTGAAAATACCATTTTCCACATTCCTGCCAGTCATAAGTGTCAACAAACCATTTTTTTTATTATTAATAATCAGATAAATACAATATAAATGTCAAAAATGTTACTTTAATTCCCCTTTCTCTTATTACTAAGAAGTATAGGTTTCTCTTTCATATATAGATATTGGCAATATAGATTTGCTCTCTAATATGTTTTTTCTCAAAATGTATGCTTGCTTTCTATAAGATTGTTCATACTTAAAATATTTGGAATTTTCTTGCATACACAATGAGAATAGTTGTATTGTTTTCTAGATGAAGTTGTCAATTGCATTTATTAAATAATTTATATTTTCTCAATAGAATTGAAATATTTTTCTATGTTAAATTCTCAATTTAAAAAATACATATTAATTTCTAAACTCTCAAATTTGTGGAAATCTATTTCTCTGGTCTCTATTCTATGCCACTGATATAGTTTTCAATATTCTAATATTAGCTAGTGTCATATTCTTTTGATAAGAGAGACTTTACCATATATTTTAATATTGGCATGCTCTTCATATATTCTTGCTATTACCACCGTATATCATCTAAGATGGTCCTGAACAGTTAAGAAAAAAATCTCTTTGGGGATGGTTTTGGTATTGTATTAGGTGTATAGATTAATACTTAGAGAATAATTTAGTATTATGATTTTAAGTCTTTCAGTGGGTAAACATGCTTGTCATCATTTGTCCAAATACTGTATTATTCCTTTCAATACAATTGTTTTTAAGATTAATATTTGTGGCCAATTAATATATCTATGCTCTTCAGATTTGTATGTGTGAGTGTACATATGTATATGTGTGGTTATGTATGTATGAATGTATATATATGACATATTTAAATTTATATTTGGCAACTTTTTTTTTTCCTGTTTTGGAAAAACAGAGTTTGTGCTGTTCTGTGCATGGCCCTTCACCCTTCACCATTCTAGTACAAACCAAAAGTGTCCTAATATCTGTGATTTTGTACCTGAAGTCTTTCAGCCTTCTTGAAAGAGTTAAGATCACAGTTGGAGCCCTCAGGCAACATCAGGTGTGAGCTGGAGGAAAATGCTCCAGATGTCCTGCTCTCATTATGGCTAATTCCGAGTTGTGTTCTCAACAGGCTCCAGAGCTTCCAGCAGGAATGTCCTCTAGTTACTCACAGCTCCTATGGCTGATTCTGCACCCCTATTTTGCTTCTTTCCCTCTTCAGTGGGTGATTTTTGGATCATCTCCCAACTACTTGCCTCAAATTATTGTTTCAGATTGTTTTTTTTTTGTTTTAGTCAATCTGAGACAGTGTTATTTTTTCTTACATCAATTTCCCCTATTGCTTTTTATTCCAACTCCTCTTGACAGCCTTCTATATTCTAGACTGCAACCCCGAATTTCTTCTTTTTGCTTTTGCCCCATATCTTTGTGTACTTAAAAAAAAAAAAAAAAACTTTTCTTTTCTTTTTTTTTTTTTAAAGATTTATTTATTTATTTAATTTCCCCCCCTCCCCTGGTTGTCTGTTCTTGGTGTCTATTTGCTGTGTCTGTTTCTTTGTCCGCTTATTCTTTTTTTTTTTTATTGACTTTGTAATAATATTACATTAAAAATATATATGTGAGGTCCCATTCAACCCCACCCCCCCACCCCCCCTCTCCCCCCCCCAACAACACTCGTTCCTATCATCATGACACATCCATTGGATTTGGTAAGTACATCTTTGGGCACCTCTGCACCTCATAGACAATGGTCCACATCATGGCCCATACTCTCCTCCATTCCATCCAGTGGGCCCTGTGAGGATTTACAATGTCCGGTGATTACCTCTGAAGCACCATCCAGGGCAGCTCCATGTCCCAAAGATGCCTCCACCTCTCATCTCTTCCTGCCTTTCCCCATACCCATCGTCCACCATGTCCACTTTTCACAATGCCACCTCTTCTATGTGGACTTTGTCCGCTTCTGTTGTCGTCAGCGGCAGGGGAAGTGTGGGCGGCGCCATTCCTGGGCAGGCTGCTCTTTCTTTTCACGCTGGGCGGCTCTCCTCACAGGCGCACTCCTTGCGCGTGGGGCTCCCCCACGCGGGGGACACCCTTGCTGTGGCACGGCACTCCTTGCGCGCATCAGCACTGCGCATGGCCAGCTCCACACGGGTCAAGGAGGCCCGGGGTTTGAACCGCGGACCTCCCATATGGTAGACGGACGCCCTAACCACTGGGCCAAAGTCCATTTCCCAAAACTTTTCTTAATCACTTGTGTTTAGTGGGTCTATTGTATAAGGCAGATAACCAGAGTCTGCTTTGTTAACCAATCTGAAAAATATTTTCTTTGGATTGATATATTAATACATTTGTTTTTGACATGATTGATAAATTTGGCCTCAGTTTTATCATATAATTTTTTCATTCACCTTCACAATATCATCTGTTTTAGTTTGTCTTTCTTGCCTTTTGTTTATCTTTTTTTATTTTTGTTAATTTGATTAAATCTGCCTAGTATATAACTGCCATACATGGTACTTTCTTCTATATATTTATTACTTAGTCTTGGTTCTGTAGTTAGTTGTATATTCATTGTCACCATCAGTATTTATGTCAATGACTATCCAGTGTCTTTGCTTATCTGAAACTCATTCTTCTGTAGAATCCATGAGAATAATATTCCCTATGTCCTTGCATGTTCACGATAGTTGGCCTGTGGCTTGAATATTAAAAGTTATGCTGCTTGAACATAAAATACTTAGCTAAGATTATCCTTCTTTGAGTAGCCTAAATATATTAGTACTTTGCCATAAAGCCATTTTGTCAAAAGTCTGACACCAGTCTGTTTTCTTCTTTTTAAACTACTTGATCTTTTTGTTGCAAAGCCAAAGGATTTTCCTTTCTTTTCTTTTCTTTTTTCCAATTCCTCTAAAGCCCAAATAAAATAAGTCTGTGTGTTGGTGTTGTAGAGAAGTGGGTGTGCGCAGTATTGAAGGCCAGGACATGAGAACTCTGAGAAGGAAGTTGGTTTATTTTGACTGGCCGGACTCTTAATAATAACCGAGCCCCAAATAGCATTTTTCAGTCCCTTTTATACAGAGGTTTAAGATTAGGGAGACAAAGGGTGATTGTATGCAAACGGACCTTTGGTTAGTTTCTTCAGTGTTTGATCTGAGTATCAGATAGGTTATTTCCTCCAGGTGAGTTGCATATTCCCCATATTCCAAGCCAGCTTGGATTTAGCGTATCTTCCACAGCTTGGCTTTAACATATCTTCCACATTCCATCTGGATGCAACCTTGAATACACCTTCAGTCTTACATCCTTTCTGAATATTCAAAGACCACAGGGCCTATATTACTAATTTGGACTTTTGGGGGACTAGGTACACTTGGAAACCATTTTGAATTTATGCACATGCTATATCATATTCCCCCCTTTGAGTCCAAGCTTAAGTTACTAAGCTTTGGCATCACTATTGTCTGAGTCCCTCTGGACTGACTGGTATGTATATAGAGCCATGAGATGGGCAGTTGTTAGGCTAGTAAGTTTAGTGCATGGGCAGTTTCATTAGTTATTATCTCTACCACAGCTTGTAGGTGGATGATTTTGTTTAGCATATAGATATGCCACATGCCCAAGTTGCTGGCCCATAGTATTGGATTATATGCTCAGGGGGCCATTCTTCACCTCCCCAGGTAGTGACAGCCTTTTTTCTCTTATGTTTTGATATACTGGCTGGCTTAGCTCTTTCCCTTCTGTTAAGGGAATAAGGAAGAAGGAGGGTTTTATTGTACCAAGCGTACAAGATCCACACCAGTTTCACGGAAGTTCTCGGAATGCAACCTTCCCACAAATCCAGTACAAACCATTTGGGGCAGTAAAGGGGCCCTTTGCGGTAGAGTTCCACACTGTGATTAATTTGGGGAAAGTATGATTTATGAGAATGAGGTCAGATTTGTTCCATGTTCCCCAAGGCTCTGTTGTATTTGTGGTATAATTTTGGAAATTTCCCCCTGTACATGTTAGGTTTCCAACAGCTATAGAGGAGCTTAGGCAGGCCCTTGGAGCACAATATTTTCCTATGACAGAAATTTGCAAGGGCCACATACTATCTCGAGGGACAGTTGCATTATATGGTTGGCTGTAATTGTATTCCCTGGTTTCCCAGGGCCATTGGTCTCCCATATTAGTACCTCCACATACATAGCATGAGGAGACATTTAGGGCTGCTCATACCACTTCAGCCAGACTTATAAAGAGGTTTCTTGCTGCTTGTGGGATGGAAAAGGGCTTTTCCATTTCTTCATAGAAGGAGTGGAACACAGAATGGGCTTTATTTGTGAGTGGGTATTCCCAATACCCAACCCAGATGTAGGCTCCTGGGTCTATTCCTTTACCATCAATGCGGAGGCCCACTTGGACTCCCTGAGTCTGCCAGGATTCAGGTTTAAGGATGGTGAGGTTTAAGGGGTTACATTGACCATGTGGACAGTTAGCTGGGGCCATACCCTTGGTGAGGATAGCCATTTGTTTAGCTATGTCTGTTTTCCAGGTGACCCAGGTGACACAAGACCAGTAGGGGCAGTAGTATGCACCTATGTATTTGCACCAAATCACTCCCCCCTTGGGCTGCACTTTTTATTTCTGGAGCGCACATATACCTATTGTTATGAGTATATGAGTCAGTGTCCCAGCTGAGCCCTCCACAATCTGTGTTCCATGGTATCCCTGAGTCTATAACTTGACATGCATCAAATAGGAGGGACACTCGTTGGTTCTGGCTAGTGACTGGGATGGAGGAAAGTAGCTCTCCATTTTGATCAAGCACTCTTATTTCCCATTTACGGGAGACTGTTGGGGGTCTAGGGTAATAGCAGGTTATTTGGCCAGATGCGTTACAGACACTATAGGAGTTTCCCTGAAACTGACAGGTGGTAATCTGGCCCTTGCAGGTGTAATAATTATGATATATTAATGTGGTATTGACACGGACCCCTGTACGCACTTTTTGAATACATGGCTCACACTCTGTGGTGTCGGCCTGGGATCAGGGGAGGGTTAGGGCTAGAAGTAGGAAAAATAGCTGAAGGGGCATTGTAAGGAATTAAACCAGATTCCTAATTATTGGCTGTGCGTAGACGAATCAGCTTCCAGGGTGTGATTGGAGCAGAGCTCGGTATTCCCTCCTCAATCTTCAGCCATGCGTGGACCAGTCAGCTTCCAGGGTGTGACTGGAGCAGGGCTTGGTGTTCCCCTTTTTCACAAGATGAGTTTGGTTGAGCTGTGGATATCTGGAATACAGGTCCAGGCTCTCGGGCAATTCACTTGACTCAGCTATGGTGTATCCACGGGGTGATTTCAGCTACTTTAACTGCAGTGGGAATGGATAAAATGACAAGATAGGGTCCTTGCCATCAAGGGGTTAGTGGAGTTGACTTCCAGTCTTTGACCCAAACTGTATCTCCCAACTTGTATGGGTGTACGGAACTGCTTAAGCTAATGGGGGCCCTTTCTTGGACCCAGTGATGTAGGTTATGTAGGGTCTTTCCTAAGCTGATCATCTGCTGAGCTATTAAGTTTTCTCTTTCTCTGAGATCCCCTTCTATATTTCAGATTAAGGGAGGAGGCCTCCCAAAGAGGACTTCATAAGGGATTAGGCTTAGTTTTTGGCTTGGGCTGGCTCTAACTTGTAGGAGAGCACTTGGAAGTACTTGCACCCATGTTAGCCCAGTTTCTTGGCAAATCTTGGCAATATAAGTCTTTATTGTATGGTTCATTCACTCTACCTTTCCTGAGCTCTGAGGATGGTAAGCGGTGTACAGTTTCCATTGGATGCACAGTGCCTTTGCAATCTTTTGAGTGATTTCAGAGACGAAGGCAGGTCCGTTGTCAGAGCCAATCGAGAGCGATAGCCCATAGCGAGGAATGATTTCCCTGAGAAGAACCTTAGCTACATCTTCAGCTTTTTCTGTTCAAGCGGGAAAGGCTTCCACCCAGCCAGAAAACATGCAAACAAGGACTAGGAGATATTTATAGCCTCTGGATCATGGCATTTCAGTAAAATCAACTACTAGATCTTCAAGAGGCATACTGCCAATTCTCTGGACCCCTGGGGCTCCTATTGGCCCCTGGCGAGGGTTATTCTTTGCACATGTCACACACCATTGGCATACAGCATGGTTGATAGTGACTAGTCTTGGGATGTAGAAGAATCTTTCTAACACTTCCTTAAGATGGGTTTTTCCCAAGTGTGTGTTCTCATGGTAGTCTTGAACTACGGTTGCTGCTAATATTTGTGGCACAACTACTCTGTGATCAGGCAATGTCCACCATCCATTTTCTCTTTGTGTCCCACCCTCAGAGAGTATCCATTCTCTCTTGGCTTGAGTATATTGTGGCTCTTGGCGACTCAGAGGCTGCAGGATGAGAGCAGGCATTGTATACTGGAGGTTCTGATAATTAAGAGGTTGAGAAATGAGAGCGGTGGCCAGGTTTTCAGATAGGGATCCTTCCCATGCCACTCTTTTTGCTTCAGCATCTGCCCTCCGATTTCCCTGGGCAATGGGGCTGTGGCTTGTCTGGTGTCCCTTACAGTGCATTATAGCCACCTTGACAGGCTTCCAAACTGCTTCTAGTAGCTCCAGATCTGTGTGCCATATTTAATGCTCTTCCTTCCTGAGTTAATGAGCCCCTTTTGTTTGTATAAGGCTCCATGCGCATGCAGGGTAAGAAAGGCGTATTTGGAGTCTGTGTAGATGTTAACTTTGGCTCCAGCTGCAAGTTGCAGGGCTTGGGTGAGGGCAATGAATTCAGCTTTCTGTGCTGATGTGTTATCTGGGAGGCGTTGCACCTCTACTGTGGTTTCAGATGTTACTATAGCATATCCTGCTCGCCGATTGCTGCCCTGCATAAAGCTACTCCCATCTGTGAAGAGCTCCATGTCAGGATTTGCCAGTGGCTGGTCTTGGAGGTCTGGATGGAAAATATACTTCTTGCAATGATTCCAGGCAGTTATGGGCTGGAACCCCTGGCTCCACGGGTAGCACTGGATTTAGGGTTTTTACAAGTTTCAGCTGGATGGATGAATTTTCACATAATAGGGTTTGATATTTAACCAGGTGACTGTTAGTCAGCCAATGTGTTCCTTTGGCTTCTAAGATTGTGATTACTGCATGTGGAACCTGGACAATTATAGGCTGCCCAAAAGTTAATTTTATAGCTTCTACTGTAAGCATGGCTGCAGCTTCTATGGCTTGCAAACCTGAAGGCCATCCCTGGGCTACAGTGTCCAGTATTTGGATAGATACACTGCAGGTCTTTGCCAGGAACCTAGGTATTGAGTGAGTACTCCTACTGTGATGCTTTGGCGGTTGTGGTGTAGAGGTAGAACGGCTTAGTGAGGTCTGGAAGTCCAAGGCGCAATGCTTCCATTAGAGCTTGTTAGAGAGCAGTGAAAGCGTTTTTCTGTGGGCTTTCCCAGAGCAAGGGATCATGATCTCCCCTCTTTGTGGCTTCATATAAAGGGTGCATGAGGACCCCAAAATTGGGGGTCCAATTGCGGCAGAATCCAGCTGCCCCAAGGAACTCTCGCAGCTTCCGGCAGGTATTGGGCTCAGGGAGACCACAGATCACTTTCTTTCTTTCAAGTCCCAATTCACGGCGCCCCTGTGTTATTTTATAACCTAGATATTTGACCTGAGGTAAGCAGATTTGGACTTTTTTCTTAGACAGCCAATAGCCTTTTGCCGTAGATGCTTAAAAGAGCATGGGTTCCACCAGTGCAGGCTTGATAGGTGGGACTTCCGAGAATGACGTTATCTACATATTGGAGAAGAAAACAGTTATGGCTTTCTGCCTTAAAGGATTTGAAATCAGTGGCCAGGGCTTGTCCAAAAATAGTGGATGCATTTTTAAATCCCTGAGGCAATCATGTCCATGTTAGATGCTGTTTTTCACCTGAGTTTGGATTTTCCCATGTGAAGTCAAAAATCGGCTGGCTCTCGGGTGCTACCTGAATGCAGAAGAAGGCATCCTTAATATCTAGGCATGAAAAGTAGATTACCGATGAGGGTATTAAGCTGAGAAGAGTATAAAGATTAGAAACTGCAGAATGAAGGGTTATTACTGCCGAATTAACTGTTCATAAGTCCTGGACTTATATCCATCAGCCTTTTTAACTGGGAAGAGTGGGGTGTTCCACAGAGACTGGCACGGCCTCAATATGCCCTCATTCAGTAATCTCTGAATATGTAGCTGGACTTTTCTTGCGCTTCACGTGGAACTGGATATTGCCTTATGCTTACTGGACTGGCTGTAGGCTTTATTTTCAATAATAATTGGAGGAATGTCATGTGCCATCCCCACTGGGTTACCCTCTGCCCATACTTCAGGAACATCTTCAAAGGGGAGCTGCATGGCCATGGATTGGCCAGTCTCACTGAGGCAAAACAGTCTCCATTCCTCCTGCAGAGGAAGGGTTAGCGCTATTTTCGGAGGGTCTTGTGGCCCCATTGTCAGTGTGGATTGCCCTGTGGCATCAAAGGTAATTTGAGCCTACTGTTTAGACAGCAGGTCTCGACCCAGGAAGGGGAATGGGCACTCTGAAAGATAAAGGAATTCGTGAGTGACCTCATTTCCACCAATGTTGCAGGTCCTGGCTTGAAGGAAGGGCCACTGGGCACTTTTGCCAGTTGCACCTACGATAGTGGCTTATCTTTTTGATAGAGGCCCAACTGGTTTGGTCATTACAGAATTTTGAGCCCCAGAGTCAACCATCATATGTATGGTGCGGCCCCCAATTTGGACTCTGACCATAGGCTCTGCAGGGCCGAGAGACTAGGAGCCCTATTAATTTCTATCAGAGTCCTCCATTCCTGCCAGCTCAATGATCTGATCTGCAGGGGTTTTTTCTGAACCTTTTCAGACCCAGCATTTGGGTTGTAATGCCCCACTAGCTTTTCTGGCTGTTTTGGCTGCAGAGACTGAGTTAAGGGGCCAGCTGGGACACTCTCGCTTCCAATGTCCATCCTCTTTGCAGTACGCACACTGATTTCACCCTAGACGTGGGCCTTTCCCTCTCCTTGGGGCTGGGGCTTGCCAGGTTACTTTCCTTGATACAGGAATGGATTTTTCCACAATTGCCGTTGCCAGAAGATTTACCTTTTTTTCATTTTTCTATTTTCTTCCTTCCTTGTTTCTACATCACGGTTGACATAGACCTTAGTAGCTACTTCCATGAGCTGAGAGATATCCATTCCAGCAAACCCATCCAATTTCTGCAGCTTTCTTTAGATGTCAGTCTGTGATTGGGCAACAAATGCTGCATTTACCATTGTTTGGCTCTCAGGAGCATCTGGGTTAAAGGGTGTGTATACATGAAACGCTTCGCACAGTCTCTCATAGAATTGAGCAGGGCTCTCATCCAGAGCCTGTAGAATTTGACTGGTCTTTGCCATATTCACTGCCTTGCAGCTCCCCACTTTGAATCCTTCAACTAAGGCCCTATGGAACGTTTCTAGTAGGTTGAGCCCGACAACGCTATTCAGATCCCACAGGGGGTCCTCCTCTGGGAACTGCAAGTGGGTATATTGATCACTGTCCAAAGTTCCCTCAGGTGAGTGCTCTCTAAGCCAGGTTAGAGCTCCCTGTGACACCCATTCTCTCTTCAAAGTTCAATAAAGTCATTATAAGTTGTTTACAATCAGCCCAGGTGGGTCTGTGGGTCTGTGTGATGGACTGGAAAAGGTCTGTCATGGCCTGAGGCTTCTCCAAGAATGGTGGGGTGTGGCTTTTCCAGTTAAAGAGATCCGTTGTTGTAAAGGGCTGATAGATGAATGTCCGGTTTCCCCCCTGAACCTGGTCATCTGCATCGTAAAAGATTGGGGTCCGGGCTTCACGGAGAGGTAGCTGAAAGGCAGCCCTTCTCTCTGCTCCCTCTGCCCCCAGGGCGCCCTGTGGTTTGTGTTGCCCCTCTCAGCGTCTCCTTCCTGACTAACAGGCATCGCTGCAGTGGGGTTGCCAGGAGCAACCGGCTGTAAAAGCAGGTGGTCTGCATTTTCCCTTGTGGAAGGTACCAAAGACTGCTGTGGAGACAGTTAAAGCTGCTGTGGGGATGGCGTAGGGCTCTCAGGTGCAGATGGTGATAAAGACAACTGCAGGGATGGTATAGGTGCCCTCTCTGATGGCGATAAAAGCAACAGTGGGGACGGTTTGGGCGTCGCACTTCTCCGCGTGGATGATGACAACCGGGCACTGCTTAGGGAGACTAGCTCATTTTCATTCCTTAGTACTGCCAGGGCGGGAGTCATCGCATAAGGTGGTGGAAATTCATGTTCATGTGGCCTTTCTAAAATGGGTGGATTGGCATTGAACTTGGGGCACACTTTCTCTGGGCCCTTTGCATGGTGATTGTTTGGTCTAGTCCCTGGGACGGCACTCCTCGGTTTCTGTATTAAGCAAATCCTAGCTTCCTTAGTCACACACTTCCCTAACCAAGGTGGGTTTTGGCTCACAGCATTTTCCCAAGTATCGATGTAGGGGAATTGGTCTGGATGCCCTGGATTTCCAGTTACTGCATCATGGACTTTACGGATGATCTGGGGATCCAAAGTGCCCTCCTGGGGCCAGCCCATGCCAAAAGCTGGCCATTGTAATTCACAAAGCATCCTAAGCTTTCCTGACTGAAACCTTATGCCATATACATCTTCATGGAATGCACGGGGGAAGTTTTTCAGCATACAACCTAACGGGGTTTGACTGTGTGTGTTTCCCATTTCCACCCTGTGCCGACGGTGCACAACAGTCACTCAAGCCTTACGCTTCATCTGTCTCCGGCCACATCCCTCACGGGAGCTTTCAGCACCCCTTAACCTTAGCGGATCGGTATAAGCCCCCGATACAGAAGAGGGTCCCTTTGCAGGGACCCCCCAGACCGACCTTGATTGTATGAGGTCACCACAGAACCGCGGATCAGGATTCTGCACTCGCCCTGTAGAAGTGATTTTCTGTGTCTCACTCAGTTGCCACAAGCACATGCACACAACTACCCCCCTTTCCTTTCCTCGAACCTGGAGAGGAGATGGCTTCCTCCTGTATTCTCAGGAGTACTAGGGCCTCCCCTTTGAGAGTTGATCAGGCTCCCTCCTAATTTTAGAATTAGGCTTTTCCTGCACTATGCCCCCAGGGCTCTTATCAGTCCGATGTGCGGAGCTCCTTGCTTCATTCTCAGGGTCTCTCAAACCTTCTGGTGCCTCTGGCTCATCCGGGAGGGCTCCAGCGAAGACCACAACCTCTTTCTGGACTCAAATGGGTTGTCTAGGGGCACCCAGGGCTGGGTTTCACCCTGGCCCTTCCAGTCTCCTCGGAGATGTCCGGGAGGGGCAAACAACTGTTGCCGCCTCTGACCTTCTCAGCGCAATCCCAGACAAGCCCCCAAAATGTTGTAGAGAAGTGGAGTGTGCACGGTATTGAAGGCCAGCACATGAGAACTCTGAGAAGGAAGTTGGTTTATTTTGACCAGCCGGACTAGGTGAGCCCCAAATAGCATTTCTTGGTCCCTTTTATACAGAGGTTTAAGATTAGGGAGACAAAGGGTGATGGTATGCAAACGGACCTTTGGTTAGTTTCTTCAGTGTTTGATCTGAGTATCAGATAGGTTATTTCCTCCAGGTGAGTTACATATTCCCCACATTCCAAGCCAGCTTGGATTTAGCATATCTTCCACATTCCATCTGGATGCAACCTTGAATAGACCTTCAGTCTTACATCCTTTCTGAACATTCTAAGACTGTAGGGCCTATATTACTTATTTGGACTTTTTGGGGACTAAGTACACTTGGAAACAATTTTGAATTTATGCACAGGCTATATCGTTGGCCATTCAGGGACAATTTTCTTAAGAAAAATATGTAGGTTCAAGTCTTTACTTCAGGAATTTTTCCAGAAACAATATATAAGTCCAAATCGTCATTTATTCTTGGGGATGTTCCCAGGAACCACTGGTAGTTAGTAGTCAAGGTCACACCAGTGGAAGAGAAGGCAGACAATTTCCTTTCCTAAGAAACTGAAGTACCAAGCTCAGCACATCTTTCATTTTCTCTCCAAGCTTTTTTCTAAACTTTCTTTTGTTTGCCACTTTAAGCACTTCCTAATCTTCACCTGAAATATCAGAACATTTATTGAATGATCATGTTTCATTTCTCTCCTTGTTAGAATTTCTTTCATTTGCACTTAGTTTGGCTTACTTTAGTGCTGTCACTATGTGAGAACAAGCTAAAATTTTTGTGAAACAGATCCTCTCCTCCACTCAATCAAATTCTAGCTCAGTGTGGGACTCACACCACTATTGTGGTTGTCCAAACCTGAACATTCTGCAGCTTTCTTCTCCATATCTCATCTGTGTCTTCATATAATACTTAAAATATATTTTTCTCTTACTCATTTAACACTTCTATATTTACTATAGTAATATACAGAGAATTTTCATACATACTGACCCACCTAATTAAACTTTGAAACTTTGATAAACTCTCTAACCAATAAATTTCATGTACTTATATATTAGCATAATTAATTCTTAATCTATAATACAGTGCAATATTGTAATATATAATATTAACCTTAAGAAAGGCATTCTATTTCCCTGGGTCTTGATTTCCTCATTTTGTGCTATATTCCAAAGGAGTTTTGAGTATCTTCTCTTCTTCCACAAGCTAGAAAGGTGGGAGATTGACTGAGTAAAACTCTTTCACTTACTTTCCTTAACCAAAATAAATATTACATTCTTTCTTTTATGTACTGAGCTCCAGGGGAAGATTTCACTTGAACAAGAATTCTGAAATTTAAAAAGAAAGTGAAAATCCCTGCACCGAATAATTATCAATTTGATTTCTGGGTTTTTCAAAGGAAAGAAGAGAAGGAAGGGATAAAGGGGGAAAATCTCATCCTCCCTTGAGTTTAGAAATTAATTACTAAATAACAATAATTATTTTCATAAACAATATACATGGTATCATTAATATGGATAAAGAGAAGTTGCCAGCGAGTAGTTTATTCAGTGTGACTCATCATTATTATTTAGAGGGAAAATACAAAAGAAAATCAGCTATTTTGCACAAGAATAGTCATCCTTCAGTTTATGCTAATCTCTTCTGATTGGCTGGGTGCCCATGATTAAATATTTTGAATATTCTCCTTGAAACTCAGACATGGCTAGCATGAAGGGTCAGCACTTACAGACATCTCATTGTAAGCAGGGAATAAACAGAACATTTCTTGGTCTACATTTTAACATGTCTCATAGTATATGCCTGTACTTGGAAAATAAGCTTAAGTTTCACAACATTTAGACTTTACACATGAGACTGATCTATCCACTGCATAAAAGTCTCTAAGTATAGATTAAAAATATGGAAAAGATGAACATAAAAGTCCTAAGAGTAGACCTCTCTCTTTTAACTCTGTAATCGTAGGCATTACATTGCAAAAACTGAAGGCATATCTATGTACATTCCTTCATCTATTTTTATCTATTAATCTATTTAAATATATATTTAGATATATTTTTTCTCTTAAAATATGTTATAGCTATACTTACCTGACAGAGGAGATACCATGATCATGAAAGTGGCTTTCCCAGGGTGATGCTGATCCATTGCACAGGGGAGCTGCTGACCCCTGTGATTTCCTGACATGGGGGAAACTCGACTGCCTAATTTGTGTTGGTGGGGGATGTGTCTGTGCTTTCCCCTGAAAGAAAAAAATATATATATTTGTATATACATATACATATTATAGCTTGTTAAAGAAAGCATAACTCAATAATCTATAACTGTTAGTTATACGCATGGACAGAGATATTAAGAAAGGTTTACTTCTGTTTGTTTGAGTTTGTTTAAAGTGGGTTTCTATGAATATTTACTCTACAGAGTCAAAAACAGGGATACAAACAGAGAGGATCTTCTAGTGCTGTCTTTCTCAATTGGTATGCACTTGACACAGGAATAGATTTTAAAATAATTAACTGAAAAAAAATTAACTATGGGCAAAAAATAGGTAACTTTAATCTTTCTAAGTTATCAATCCAGTGAACCAGGCCAGTTTTTCCTAGCTAAGCAATGATGGTAATTTTGAGAAGACTATATTGATCCAGACAATATTTTTTCTATGGGGTTTACAATCTGGAGGAAATGTGGCCAGAGTAGGAATAAGAAAATCTGTGGAACATACTACTTGATAATAAAAACTAATAGAGAAGCAGATTTGGCTCAACAGATAGAGCATCCACCTACCACTTGGGAGGTCCAGGGTTCAAACCCAGGGCCTCCTGACCCAAGTGATGAGTTGGCCCATGCAGAGTGCTGATGCACGCAAGGAGTGCTGTGCCACACAGGGGTGTCCCCACACAGGGGAGCCCCACATGCAAGGAGTGCTCCCCGTAAGGAGAGCCACCCAGCATGAAAAAAGTCCAGCCTGCACAGGAATGGCGCCGCCCACATGGAGAGCTGACTCTGCGAGATGACGCAGCAGAGACACAGATTCTGGGTGCCGCTGACAAGAATACAAGTGGACACAGAAGAACACATAGTGAATGGACACAGAGAGCAGACAACTGGGTGTGGGGGGGAGACAGGAAAGGGGAGAGTAATAAAAAATAAATCTTTTTAAAAAATTAAAAGAATAAAAATTAGTAAAGTGAATTGATATGCTATACAGGTTTGTCAAATTGTGCCTGACATCAAAATAACATAGCATTATTTTGAAAGACACACGAATCTTCATTACCCTACACATGCCATGCTACCAAATGCCCCATACCCCCTGGATCCATAAACACCCTAGTTCCTTTGCTGCTCTGTTCTCCTTACCTGAGGTATGTTCTAACCTCCATCTTCGTCTATGCCTAGCATATGTAACTAGCCCATCCCTGAAAACCATGCTCAAGTTTCCACTACCTCGTGGTAACTTTCATATTTCCCTATTACTCTAGGCCACAAGGATCTCTTTCTTCTCGCATCGTAAATAATATTTAAATCTATGCCACAATTGCATAATTTACTTAGCTCTCTAAGTATTTTAATCACTTTGTTCCAGCTAGTTAATAGCTTTTTCAGAGCACAGAAACTAAATAATCTTCTTTGCCAATGCACTATAATGTATTTGGTCAAAGAATGTAGTTGATTAAATAGAAGATGAAAAAAAAAGCTAGGACTAAAGTCCAGACATTTCTCTGCCATATGAGCATTCAGGTTATTAAAATACATAAATATCTCCATTCCAACTGATAAATTGACATTGTCCCCAGTCCACCGCCCTCTCTCAAGTTCCCCTTGCCACCTTAGCGTTCTCCCCTCAATCCATCAGACTGAAGGGATATTATGAGGCCCAGAGGAGACTGTCAGCTACCTGCTCTAGTCTCATGGTCACTGTCTGTTCTGGTGGTTTAGATCAATGCTGTAGAGGTTACTACATATTTGAATTTTACCACTAATTAATATCTTACATAACTTAAATAGAGGGAAGAGTTTTCTCTTCTCTAGAGACCAATTAAGAATTTACATTTTGAAATTAAAAGTTATCATATAATCCTTTACCAATAAGAATAATTTCTGCTTCTAATGAAGAGTCTATGCCCCTTCTATTTTAGTATGTACTTGCTTTTAATAATGAGCATAGCAATTTTGCTTATTATGTAAAGATGATGACACTGTTTCTTTTAACTCTAAGTGACATGAATTTCTTTCTTCTTTCTAGAAATTAATGACATTTAAACAGCTATACATGAAGCCAAATTTTACTATATCAATAATTTAACATTAATCTAGTATTCATTCACATATTGAATTCAGATATCTCTAAAATAACATTTCATTCCTAACTCTAATAATATGTCACTCTCTTGTTTTATAACAGTGAAAATAGACCTAAACAAGTTTTAAAATACTTTTATAAGTAATTGACCTAGAACCATAGAATTGGAAGTAATTTTAAGATTAGTTTGTATAAATGGATATGGTATAAATGAACGGTATTAATGCTATTATGATGCCAAATATTTGCACTCACTGTGTCTGTTTACTGTATGCTCATCTTCCTCTTAGGAGGCACTGGGAACCAAACCTTGGACCTCTCATGGGGGAGGGAGGAGCCTAATCACTTGAGTCACCTCCACTCCATGCTTTGTTGTGTCTCTCATTATGTTTTCTTCTTTGTGTCCCTTGTTGCATAATCTTGTTACATCAGCTCACTGTGCCAGCCTGTCCGGTCAGCTAGCTTCTTGCTTGTCTTCTTTAGACGATACTGGGAACCGAACCCAGGACCTCCCATGTGGTAGGAGGGAGCTCAGTCACTTGAGTCACATCTGCTTCCCCCAAAATCTGTTCTGATTATAATTATATCTCTAAAATATCACTACGTTTATACCTGGTAGATTTTTTCAAAATCTTTAAAGGTCAATAACCTTCTGAGAATACAATGAGCATTATATGTTTTAAGGAAAACTTCCTAAAAACAATCATCTTAAGCAAGGTTCTTAGGAAGGGTAGCATTTTGATAAGTGAAATAAAAGGTCAATATGTTACCAATCAATATGAATTAAGGTAGAATTTAGGAATAAGTGCTATTTGTCCTTTGTTCTCAGTAGGATGAATGCCCAGGAACAAAACAACAGAACAATTTTGATCATAGTTCTCAGTCCCTAAGAAAATATTCATATTATCCTCTCTGGAATAAAGATTCTCTTCGTAACACTTGCTTCTACTACCATCATAAAACTCAAAGTAAAAACTTAGTTGTATTTTCTCAATGGAATCATTGAAAAATTGAAACAACTACTGTTCCCTCAATGTACAACATTATCAGAACAGGGATATGTGAAACCAAGAGTATGCCAATGGAGACCTTAGCCCTTTCGAATGTGCTTACCTCTTCTATGATTGCCTGTTAGAAAAAGTTTAACTCCTTTGTTAAATATCCTTGTATAGCCCAAATGATTTCACATTTTCCAGTCTTAAGGATTCATTCTTCCTATATATAATTCCAAAATTAGTATGAGCTTCAGTTTTGCATTATTGAGGAAAGTCTTGTATTATGTTTCTTTAGTTTTCTAAGAATCTCTACAAAATACTTGCATGTTCCCTAAATCTATTACATTTTTCTCTTATTACTTTGCCAGCCACCTTCCCCTGAACAAGCTTTTCATTTCCTAAAAGTCATGTCTCACTGACTGTAACCATGCCCCTGGGCTGTGCCATTTTCCTCTTTCTTCTTCTATTCAGAATGAACACTGATAATCCCTTCAGTCACCAGAGTACAGTCAACAAATTCTGCATAAATTTAACTTACTGCACTGAGGAAATGAAATTACAAGGCTAAAAAAGAAACTATGAAACCCAATATTTGTGGTGACTAAACACTTCCTCCTTGTATGATTACACTGATCCTCCCAGGAAATAATGGATTCTATTTCCCCTCCCATTGAATATGAACTGACTGCTGATTTGATAGCCCTTGACAGACCTATAGCTTCCACTTAGACTTTCTTAGAACTCAGTCAGTATGTTGTCAGAAAGTCCAGATTATCCTATTACAAACTGAGGCCACATGGAAAGGCCCTGCTTTGGGAGAGAGAAGCTACATGAAGGAACGCAGAGTAGTCCCAGCCAGTAGGCAACCCCAGGGCCCAGGATTGTGAATGAGACCTTCTCTACCTTCTAGCCCCACTTATCTTCCAGATAAGTGCAGCTGCACAAGTGACCCCAGTGACAGCTTGTGGAGTAGAAAAGCCACCCAACTGATCCATAAAAATGTTACATTTATTTAATCTTTACTATTAGTATGATATTAATTCCAATTTGTGCCCAAACATTATTCCTTCTGAAATTTAGATATTTCTTCATATTTCCAGAAGACTGAAGATTGAGCTTTTCGATGCTCAATTTCTATAAAATATCAAGGACCTAACTATAAAAATGACTCATCACATGAGAAACACGAGTCAAAGTATACAAGTTTGATGCAAACTAAAACTGGCCTGTATTAAAAGGGAAGGACTATACTGGACACTCATAATATCTGAATTTAGTTTATCCCCTGATTCAGCCTGTATGAACTAATATGCATGAATCCTTGGATGAAGACACTTTGATAAAAGAGCCTGTCCAAACTAAATAAATTGGGGATTTGAAAAGCCAAGGTGACAATAGTATCAAATGCCAATGGCTTCAGCAACAAGGCACAAAATTTGGGCAGTGTTACTGCCTTCCACAGTTAAGGGCCCCCAGCAGAGAACCTCAGCCTATATTAGCATCCCCAATATAAGGCATCAATAACTTAAGTCTTTTCAAGCAGCCAGTGGTAACATTTGCAGATATCATAGGCAAATAGCCATATCAGGAAAGCAGGAAAATCATGGATGCCATATTGATTCCTAGAAGATGAGCTTGCAAGCACCATGGGATACATGCATTGAGATGTCCAGGAGAGCTCTTTTTGGTCTGTTTTGGGGACAGCCAAATGAGAATCAGAGATATCCTGATTTTTTTTACTGTTATTATGATATTCTTTGCATCCCCAAGTTAGGTTGGCCTGATTATATCCACAGCAATGTCCTGACCCTGACTCTGAATCGTCCCTAATGCTACAAGTTCAATGTCAACTGTATAGCAAATTGTTATTTTCTGGAATGAGATAGGATAATAAGAACCTTCCTGAGTGTGCCCTGCATGTAACCTTGTTTTCAAATTCTATATAGTAGTTTAAATTAACTCCACTCTTACTTTAGAAAGGGAGCTTTCTATGAAAAATTCAGTCACTGGCTTGTGTATAGGAATTTTGAAATATAAATTAATATTGAATAATGCAAACTCATAGTATATTGTTCAAGATGAAGCTTTTCCATTTAAATTTCATGAACAATTACGGCAGCTAAAAAAAGAAATGTGGATATACTCAAAGAAACAGTTTGCATTTAGATGCTAGAAAACTGTAAGAGAAATGGTTTTGTGTTCTTTTCATTTGCATATATATGTGAGTAAAGGCAAGGGAAAGATCAAGAAATCTGAACTCTGAAATGGCATTTCAATAAAACAATCTAGTGACAAAAATGTTGTTTTCATAGAACAATGAGTTTCCTTCATCCAGCATTTCTGGATAAAATATGGCAAACCTTATGTTCCCACCCTCTTGCAATTTTAAGGGCGAAAAGCTGTTTTAGAAAATACCTGTATGCAATGTTTTACATTCACTAAAATATGAAATCATCATCTCTTTTCCATATCAAATTCAATTATGCATCCATTTAGAAAGCAACATCCAGTGGCTTATACTGTATTCTTGAATTTAAATTCCACATTCAACCTTAAAAAAAACAAAACAGTAAGATTACTTTAAATATATAAACTGACAGTTTGGCATTAACTTAAAATGTTTTATTTTCAAATGCAAACAAATAAATTATAGCCAGCTGTTAGTCATAATACCCATCTGAGGAGTCAGTTAATAGTTCTTTTCTTTTAGTTCTCCTCAAAATTGTACAATCTTAGAGCTATAAGAAAAGTTCTCAACAATTCTAACACCTTTTCTCTCCCCTCCCTACTTTGACCCCACCATTCTGAACTCTGTCAAATGATCAGACTGTCAACAAAAGAGGTATTTAGTTGCCTTTGATTACACAGTTGTGAAGAAAAGGTTTTTCAAAAATCCTATCTAATGGTAAACTTAAACTTACCTTGAAGTTAAATTTACATAATTTTCTTTACCGGAAATGGTTATTTTCTAATTGATTTATCTGATCCTGCTTCCAGAGGTATTAACAACACGTAATATTTTAAATAGCATACTGGATTTTAAAAATTGATGTTATCTTTCTTAAACAACCATTCTATAGATATTAAGCATTCATTATGTGCAAAGCATTCTGTTAAATATCAAAACAGATTATTAATACAAGAAAAAAACCTATATAATCAGAGGCTAGCCATTAGGTTATATATTCACTGTTCAGATAGGCATTATCTTGTGCCCTTTTAAAATGTCAAAAACTATCTACTAGCATGGTTTTGCTCAATTCTCTTTTCTACTGAAAGTACTATTTCAACCCCTTAGATCAATTTTATCCTTTGAAAATCCTTCAAAATCCTTTAAAAACTAACAAAATGAAATAAAAGTGCCTTACAATTACATCCAATATAATCTGGAGATTTATTGAGTCATGCCTAGACAATCACTATGAAGATACTAAATAATTGGGAATAAATGGTCTCAAGACAGAAATTGCTCTACATATATTTTAATTTTCTAGGTCCATCAATGTAAAGTTGGATATCCTGTATGGCCCCAAACTCCAAGTTAAGTGACTTTCTGGCTTTAAGGACTCTTCCTGAAACATCAGCCACATTACCTAGCAACATGATCACGGTGATCTACATAGATCTAAGAGCAGCTGGTTAGCATTTGTTTTGGACAATGGAGAAAAAACAAGATCTGTATTACAAACTACTCTGATACATTTGTAGATAGACTCAGTTACACTGAATGTGTCATACTACAGTATTTTTTCTCTTCCCAATTTTTGATATGTTGTGAATGGCAAAAATATAGAGAGAAGGTATAGGAATTAAGAAGAAAATAAGCACATTTAAACATTAAAACTGCAATGTTTGAACTAGATTCAAAGGGTATTCGACATCATAGGGGTTTTTAATTGGTCCTCAATTGAGGACTAAAAGTAGAGTTATGATACTTGGTAGCAGGTTATCAACTACTCACAAACAGACAATTGTACCCTCAGAGTGCTAATGCCCCTGAATGATTATATTCTAAAACAGACTATAGAATATGAGAATGGTTTATTTCTCTATCACAGTTGAAGCTTTTTGATTCCTATGTTCATCACCTCTTTAAGGATGACTCCAGAATGTTCCTTGAAACAATACGGGGAAAAATATCTGAACTTCTGCAAACAAAGCTCTCACTTATGGAGTTAGCCAATTTTATTTCTGTCAACAGAGGCATTTTTACTTTCTGGAAGCTTCGAATATGGCCATCATTAATTCCTTCCCTCTTTAACATACATGCTGCTTCACCCATTAAAAGGTGGACTTTATTTCACCTCTCTTTGAATGTGTGTTGGCCTTGTAACTTGACTTGATTAGTATAATATAGAAGTGTTGCAGTGCCACTTCCATTATTAGGCTTTAAAAGAACTAGCAAATTAGATTCTTCTCTCTCTATAGGCGCTCTCTATAGGCAAGCTAATTATCCTGATCTAAAGAAGTCTTACTAGACTACTGTATAAGGAGAGACCAATCAGAAAGAGAGCTCACGTGTGCGGTCACCCCTCAGGCTGAAGTGTGGTTTGCTGGCCTGGCAGGGGAGCAGCCGCGGCAGGCCAAGCCGCTGCCCCCATAATAGGGTGGCTGGTTGGACTCACCGCCACCCCTGAAGGGAGCTCGGCATGGGCGCAGAGTGCCCTCGGGTCTCCCCTTCTCGGCAGCCATGCTTCCACGGCCGCCCCTCCTCCCAGATAGCGCCACACGATGCCTTCTTTCTCCCTGCGCAGGCGCAGGGCGGAAAATTCCAGTCTGCCCTTTTCCCCTCCCCCGACAGCAGCAACAGCCAGGCGTGGGCGGAAAAATCCAGTCTGCCCTTTTCCCTCCCCCGACAACAGCAACAGCCAGGTGTGGGCGGGAAACTCAAGTCTGCCCTCCACCCCAGCAACAGCAGCCACCAATCCCTAAACCCTGCCCCTTCCCCCAGCAACAGCGACAGCCAATCCCTAACCACCACCCCTCCCCCGTCCAGTACCGCCCACTGACCTTTTGCCGGCAACCAATCAGAATAGGGCATGGCTTCGACCAATCAGCCTTCCCCAGCCCCTATAAAACTGTTGCCTCTCCCTCAATAAAGTGGACTTGCGTGTTTACCTTGTCTCCGCGGTAGTTCTTCTGCCGTGCGCCCTCCAGTCCTGAGAGCCCCCGACAAGGGCCTGGCCTCCCTTGTCCCCAGTTCGTCGCCTGCTTCTCCGGGCGACCCCTTCATCACCTGCTTCTCCGGGTGACCCCTTCGTCGCCGGCTTCTCCGGGTGACCCCATCAGCCGAACCGCGCAACCCCTGTGAGACCGACCCCTCGTCTGCTGCCGGACCGACCCCTCGTCCCAAGTGGGACCGACCCCTCATCCCGAGCGGGACCGACCCCTCGTCCAGAGCTGGACCGACCCCTCGTCCGCAGCCAGACCCCACCTCTACCGACCGAGCAAACCGTCGCACACATGGAGAGAGACTAAGCTGCCAAATCTGTCAGTAGACCTTTTGGTACAACCATCAGGTAAATGCAGGCGATTAAATGACCCCCTCCAATGTCACATGGATCAGAAGGAACCACTCTGAATACCAGAACTATAAAATCTTGAGACATAATAAATCATGTTTTAAGCCAGTAAGTTCTAGGGTGATGTTTTAATATGGAAATAGATAACTGAAACATACATCTAAGACAGAAAAGGCAATTTCTATGATAATGGTATTTCAAGTTTTTATCTCTATTCCTTGACCCAAACTGGACATGGTTTCATTTGTGAGATGAGTAAGACATGGAATTTGGAGAACATAAAACATACATTCCAAGGTCCAGATGTAGATTCATCAAACAATGGGGAGGCCATGTCAAGGAAATAGCCATTCTCATGCTTTAATATAATCAGATATATCTCCCTCAGGACATGGATTAATATATTAATTCCTCCTTTTCTCTCAAATGCTGTAGAAGAGTTATCCAGCATTTTCAAGTTATTAAAAAAGTCTCATTCCTCAAAAGAACTATCCAAATATATCTCTCTAATGCCGCAATTCATAAACCTTTCCTATCCATGTCTCTGAAGACTACATCAATTCACAATCTTAAAAATTCTCCCCCACCAAGAGATTTCTCTTGGGATTCCTTTACTTTTAGAAGCTAAGAAGAGGTTGTATGCCACTAAGTTAATATTCCTTTCCCTGAACCATCTTTTCTGTTTATATTATTAATACAATTTTTTATGAGAATATAAAATATCAAGGCTTCAAAAGTAGGCAAGTTTGATGGACACTTTTCAAATCCAGGAAACAGTATCATTGTTAAATGTTCTAGTACTTCTCAGGACCCTCATTATAAAGTAAAATCTCCTTAACATGGCTAACAAAGCCCTGTTTGCCTTGTCAATCTCATGCCTTGCCTGTCTCACTACAGCCACTCTAAAATAGAATAATATTAATAACAATAATAAAAAAAGACCATGGGAAGTAGAGGGAAGAACTCTGAGCAGGCAAGGCCAGGTATTCAGGTATTTAAAACTAACGATGGACTGGGAGAACCAAAGCTATCATTCTTTCACCACCACAAGCCTTGCACAGAGTATCAAGAAACAGCAGTTTACTTCCAAGAAAGCAACAAAAGTGTGGTCAAAGATCCCATCTGTGGAGTATGCATGTCCAAAGCTGAGGGCTGAGCAAGATCAATGAGATTCACTCACCACACCATACCCCACACTAAACACAAGTGTGATATCCTAATACTGGAGAAATTTGAGTTCTTAGCATGTAGATTTTATATGTCATCTGTGATGGGAGCAACAACAAAAGCTAAGCCTAGCTCTGTTTTACTAGATTGACTCAACTCCCTAAAGATGAGGAGACATGCCTATTTCTGGGCATAAATACTATCTCCCTCAGCCTATACTATTTTTCAATACATGATGTCTGCCATTCAATATAAAATTACAAGATGAATATAAAAGCAAGGAAAAACAAACATTTTTCAATACATAATGCAGTCAATTGAACCAGTTTCATAAATTCTCAGATTTTGGAACTATCACTCAAAAACTCTAAAATAACTATGATTAGTGTGCAAAGAATCTAGTGGAAAATCTAGACAATATGCACAAATAGATGGCAAATTAGGAGAGAGATAAAAACCAATTTAAAAAGTCAAATATTTTTCTAGAAATAAAAATATATACCACATCAGAGATGAAGTATAATAAAAACACAGATATCTAGACACATCATAATGAAACTGCTGATAAACAAAAAAAGAGGAAATCTATAGGCAGCTAGAGAAAAAGGTTACATGACACATGGAGAAACACAAAACAATAATATTTACAGCAGACTTCTTGTCAGAAAATATACAAGCCACAGACGATATAGCAATATTTAATATTTTTAAAGTATTGAAAGAAAGAAACCATCAACCTGAATTTTATTCCTCGTAAAAATACCTTACAAAAAAAAAAAGAGAAGCAAAAACAGAGATTATTTGTTGATACAAGACCTGCATGAGAAGAAATGTTAAAAGATATTTTCTCAGGCAGAAGAAACATGATACCATATTGAAATTTGGATGCACACAAAGAAATGAAGAACACAAGAAAAGGTGAAAACTGACAATACTACATACATTTTTCTTTTCTGTATTCATTTAAATATAATTGATTTTTAAAGCAAATGACATACTTGATGTATATAAAATTAAAATATATAGCAATAGCAGAGGATAGGAGGGAGGAAATGAAAGTACAGCACTGACTTTCCTTGTACTATATGCCAACTGGAATGTCAAATAAAGGAAGTTAAAGTATATATTGTAAACCCAAGAGCAGCCATTTAAAAAACTAAAAAGTAGATCTAATTTTTTTAAAAATGGAATCATAAATTAATCTTCATTTATCTAAGAAAAGGAAACAAAAATTATTTTTGAATGCTTAAAACCAGCTAGCCGCCATGTCAGGATACAATAACGGACAAGACAGACAAGGTCCCTGTCTTAATGGTGAGAGGTAAGAGACATTGAATAGTTAATAAAGAATGTGTTTGATACTCTGCAAAAAGAAAATAAAGGGGCTATGAGAGAATTTAACAGGCTTGCCAACAGTTTATCAGAAAAAAACTTTCTGAGGAGTTGGCATTTTAGACCCTTGCCTTTTAGTCCAGTACTCTTTCAGCTCTTAAAAATTACAGATTCTTTTATTTCATTGTACTAGCAGAAAGAGTATTATGGTAATGAGACTGAATGACTTACATATGAATAAATTGCAATTGCCACTCATGACATAGAAAAGCAACACTCTGCATCCCTAGTCATTTTTACTAAATGTCACAGCATGTTGATAAATAGAACTGTCAGATATAAATGCTGAACTGTTATTTCAGACTGAGGGAAATATTCCCTAGAACATAGATTTCTCTTTCAGTGCCCATGTTGTTCTATTTTTTTCAAGTAAGTTTATGAAAAAAAGCAATATGATAAGGTCAAAACCTTAGCCCAGCAGTAATTCTAAGAATATTTCTTTTGAATGCTGACCCTTTAGATAAAATGTAGTTAATATAATCTCAATAAGTCTGCATAATCAAAACTCTAAAACCGATGTGCAAATCTGTAGAAGTTCCTCTTTGGTTTTTAAAATATCTTTAAAAAGTTCTATTTTTCAAATTAGAAGATTTTCATTTAGATTTAATATGAATTAACCTCCATCCCGAAAGGGTTTTATGTTGAAAGTTACATTTTTTAAGAAGTGCAGAGAAGCATTTTTTCCACTTTTAAGGTATATTTTATATACTGTAAAATTCATTGTTTTTATCATAAATTTTTGCAAGTTTTGACAGACATACAGTCATATAATCATCATCACAATCAAGATAAATAACAGTTACTTTGTCACCAAAATTCTTCTACGCCCCTTTATCGTCAACTCCTTTCCCCACCCAGATCACACGTAATTTGTGATGTTTTCTGTCCTGATAATTTTACCTTTGCAAACATGTCATATGAACAGAATTGTACACTGTGAAGCCTTTTTATTAAATCTCTAATCATAATGCATTTGACTTTCATCCATATTGTTGATATATCACATTGGTAAGCCATTCCTTTTTATTTCTGCACAATATTTCATTTTATAGATGCACCACAGTTTATTCATCCCATAGTTAAGGGATCTTGGGTTGTTTCTAGGCTTATTTTTATCAACATCAGTCAATTTCATTTGGGCAAATACTCAGAATGGATTTTCTGGGTCACAGAGTAATTGCATATTTAACTTTATAGGAAATTGCCACACAGTTTTTCAGTGTGACTGTACAATTTTGCATTCTCACCAATAATTTATGATAGTTCCAATTGCTCCACATTCTTACTAGTACTTATTAAAGACAGATAGTTTTTCTTTTTAAGTCATTCTATAACAGGTGTGTAGTAGTACTCATTTTGATTTTTTATTTGCCTTCACCTAATAAAATTAGGTAAAATATTTTCATGTACTTATTTGCCATATGTACATCCTTTTTTGTTGAAGCATCTGTTCAATTTTTGCACCCCCATCTCCTTGAAATTGAAGTTTTTTCTTTCATGATTAAATTTTCAGCTTTTAAATAAAATTTATTTTTCAATATATAGTTTGGAAATATTTTCTCCCAGACTATGACTTGAGTTTACCTTCTCTTAACTCTATTTTTCTCTATTTTTAAAAAATGTTACATTCAAAAAATGTAAGAAGTCCCCATATACCCCCCAACCCCCTCACCCCACTCCTCCCACATCAACAACCTCTTTCATCATCATAGCACACTCATTGCATTTGGTGAATACATTTTGGAGCACTGCCGCACCACATGAATAATGTTTTACATTGTAGTTTACAGTCTTCTCCAGTCCACCCAGCGGGCCATGGCAGGACATACAATGTCCAGCATCTGTCCCTGCAGTACCACCCAGGACAACTCCAAGTCCTGAAAATGCCCCCACATCATATCTCTTCTTCCCTCTCCCTACCCTCAGCAGCTACCATGGCCACTTTCTCCACATCAATACTACAATTTCTTCCATTACTAATCATAATAGTTCCATAGGAGAATATCAGCAAGTCCACACTAATCCATACTCTATTCCTCCATCCTGTGGACCCTGGGATGGTGATGTCCACTCCACCTCTATATCAAGAAGGGGCTTAGATTCCACATGGATGATGGATGCAATTCTCCTGCTTGCAGTTGTAGGCACTCTTGGCTCCCTGGTGTGGTGGTGACCTTCTTCACCTCCCTCTAAACTGGCCAGGGTAAGTCCAATAATCCAGAGGGTAGGAGTTACAAGATTGCTGAGGCTCAGGGCCTGGCTGTCTCTTGGACAGTCCAGAGATTCAGGTCTCATAGTACACACCAACCCCAGGGTCAACCAGAGGTCCAGTAAAAGTGACAGAACACAAACTCCAAAGTAGGGCCAACTGACATGGCACTGAACTCCAGAGCTATCTGCCATGACCATAGAATCTGTGGGTCTCTGTAGCCCTCCAGAGAACCAGCACCTAGGGTTGTGTCTACTTTGGCTGTCTCTGGAATGCTGCTGAGGCATGCATAAGCGTGCCCCGCTGATGACTTCCCAACTCTATTTTGGAGACTCATAGCCATATAAACTCATTTGTCCTTTCCATTTCCCCCTTTTATTCAAGGTCAAAAAGCAGTTTTTAACACCTGATATTACATGTAGGCTAAGATATTCTGCTGGTCTGAGCTGACCCTTTATTCAAGGTCTTTTTCTATCTTAACTGTATTTTGAAGAGCAAATGTTCATAATTTTGATGAAATTCTTGCATCTTTTATTTTTTTTTGTTTTTTTTAATCGTACTTTTGGAGCCTACTCCAATGATTTTTGTTTTGTTTCTTTTTTCCCCTTTACTGCCATCTTTTGAATTCATTGAGTATATTTTATGATTTTCTTCTGTCTCCATTATTGGCTTATTTCATTTTCAGTGGTTGCCTATGGTTTATAATATAGTCTTTAATTAATCAAAAATTTCCTTCAAAGAATATAAAACTTCATGGGTAGTGTAAGGACTTTACAATAATCTAATCCCAACATCTTCCTTCCATCCTTTGTGCTATTGTTGTTGTAACATTTACCTTTATATATGCTATGAAAACATAATCTATAGCTAATACTTTAGCTTTAGACCATTATTATAGTTTAGAGCAACTAAAAATAAGGTAAATGAATTATGCATCTTCATTTATTTATTCTGTTTCCAGCACTCTTGATTTCTTTGTGTGGATCAAATTTTCTTCCAATATCATATTACTTCTGCCAGATAAACTTCCTTTAAAATTGTAATGTAGGTTTGCCGGCCATGAATTCTCTCATTTTGTTTGTCTGAAAAAAAAGTCTTTATTTTGTCATCTTTTGGAAATCTATTTGGCTGGGCATAGACTTCCTGACTGACAATTTCTTTTTTCTATCAGTGCTTTCAAGTTGTCATTCCACTGTCCTCCAGCCTGCTTTAATTCCTATATTTACTCCTCTCTCTGCTGTCTTCAGTTCTTTGGCTGCCTTCAAGTGTTTCTTTTTATTTTTCTTTTCCTCAATTTGAATATGATATGTCTGGATGGTTGTTGTTCACCCCTCTTGGCATTGCCTAAGTTTCTTGGATCCATGGGTTGGTTTCCAGCATTAATTTTGGAAAACTCCTCATCATTAATTAATCAAATGCTTCTTCTCAGTTTTCTTTCCAGGATTCTAATTACCATATGTTGGATATAATCCCAGAGTCCTTGGATGCCCTGTTGTGGGTTGCTGTTGCTGTTTGTTTCACTTCTTAATCACTTTGTGTTTCAGTTTGCAAAATTATTTTTTACCTATCTTCATGTTAATTGCTTCTGTCCTCCCATTTATCAAGTTTGCTGAGGAGCTCATTACAAATGTGCTTCATCTCTCCAACTATGTTTTTCATTTTCAATATTTCATTTGATTCTTTCTTATAGTTTCTATCTATTTGCATAAATTAGTCATCTGATCATACATGCTATCCTCTGTTTTAAAATAATCATCATATTTATTTAAAATTCTATGTTAGATAGTTCCAACATCGGTTTCATCTTTGAATATAGTTTTGTTGGTTGCTTTGGCTCTTGAGATTTTTTTCTTTTTATTGTTTTTATTTCTTTTTTATATGTGTTATAATTTTTGTTGGGAGTTCGGTATTTTATATACAACAGTAAAATTGAAGGAAATAGTTTTATGACTGGAATTGGGCATAGCATTCTTACCTTCTGTTAAATCTTTAGCATGGGTGTTTCAACTCAATTTTGTCAGAAAGTGAACTGGATTTGGGATTTGTTTTGGCTGTGATTGACCACAGTGCACCAAAGGCTTCAAATTCCTCTACTGTTACCTTGTCCTTAAGGTAGGGATTGGTTTGCCAGAGAATTTTTCCTGCATGCTCCACCTTCAGCTATAGGTCTTCCCTTTGTACTTAGCCTCATAGAGAGTCTCTATGCATGTTCTTGCCTTTCTTTAAGTAATAGTCTGTTTATTACTCAACACTTGTAAGTTTCATAGTGAGGGGCCAGGAGGCTTTGTTCTGTTGTTCTGGTTAAACTTCAGTCATAAACAGGCCCTTTGTCTCTGTCCCTCAGGAGGACAGTCTCAGTAATTCTGTCCAGTTCCCAAATGCCAAGTTTGCATACTGGCCTTTCAACTAGGTATAGAGAGTTTTATGTTTATTTCCCTAACTGCAATGGGTTTTCACCAATGTCCTAAAGACATCAGGTGTTTAGAGCTTCTGTTATTAGGAAAAACAGGAAAGAATGATCCAGATGGTGCTTTTGGGCTTTCCTACTGAGGCTGCTGTCCCTCCCTCAGACATTTTCCATGAAAGTCACTTTCTCAAGTCTTTATCCTTGCTCCTAATATTTTATTGTGAAAAACTATTGAGGTCCACACATAACAACCTGGGAAGGAGCATAAATCTCCCTTTTGTTTGTGGTCCCATACTGTCTTGCTAGCCCACACTTGGCCTTTGACACTTGTTAAGGATTTTAGCTGAACCCTTCTTCATTGTGCCTAGTGGATGCTCCCCAGATAAGTAAGCACTTTCATCCCATCCATCCTTTTTCCTACTGCTTATTTAGACTCCAGTCATATTGGATTCGGTTTGGCCTTATCTTAACTAATAATGTCTTTAATGATCCTCTTTACAAATGAGTTCACATTCACAGGACCAGAGGTTAGGACTTGAACATGTCTTTGTGAGGGACAAGGTTCCATCCATAAGAGAAGTGCCTGCCCTCTGGACCTCCAAAAGGCATGATCTTCCCACATGCAAAATGCATATACCCCATCCCAACTTTCCAAAAGTCTTATGCCACTTTAGTAGCAATTCTCAGTTCAAAATTTCATTTAAATAAGTCATGGATATGGTCCATCCATGGGCAAAATTCCTCTCCATATATGAACATATGAAATCCAGAAAACAAGTTTTTTGCTTCCAAAATACAATGGTGTAACAGACATAGGATGGACATTCCCACTCCAGAAGTAAGAATTTGGAAGGAAAAAAAAGGGTCACAAGACCTAAGCAATTTGAGACACAACAGGGAAATGTCCATTAAATGTTGATGTCTGATGTGGGAGGAATGGGGTGAAGGGGGTGGGGGTTATATGGGGACCTTTAATGTAACATTAAAAAAATAAAGACAGAAAAAAAATAAACTGAAAAAAAATAATAGGATGTCATATGGGGGTAAATACACCTAATGTAAACTATAAGCTATATTACTAAAATAGTAATATTTTAGTATTCTTTCATCAGTCGTAACAAAGGTACCACATCCATGTGACATATCAACAATAGCAGGTATATGGGAACTTTGCATTTTTAAAATAAATTTTCTGTAAATTAAAAAAAAAAAAAGTCAATGTCTGAGAGTTACCTGTGGCTTGATGTTTTGTCCTCTAGGCCTCTAGGAGTCGCAGCCCCACTCTTCCCAAGCACCAGGACAGAGCCCCATTCTCCCTAAACACTGAGGTAAAGGCATCACCCTCTCTGAACACTGGATAGACAGACATACTCTTCCCCCAAATTGAGGCAGATACCCCATTCTCTTTAAACACCAGTGTGGACCTGCTATCTCCAAATGCTGGAGCAGGTCTGCCCTCTTAAATGCTGGTGTGGGTTGACCCACTAAAAATATTAAGGTGACAGCCTCTTTCTCTTGGCACAAGGAAGTCCCTTCAGCTCAGACATTTGCATCCACAGTTCTGTCAATGGGATCATTCTTCCTTCAGTTCATCTTGTCTCTGTCCTTTCCAGGCCACATTGGCAGTCTCTCTGCTGATACAAATTTTTAAAAAATCTTGGTCTTCCTTGCAATTCAAGGGGGTCCAAGCCATCAGAGGAAAGAATCTTCTACAGATCTTTCTTGGATAATTGCATTTCCATTCCTGTAAGATGGTTTATGGGATTCATGGGTCATATGCCTAATCTGTTTCACAAATAGTTGTTCAGCCACCTCCTGGTGCCAAGCCCCATTTTCTGTAAACTCACCTCCAGGGGACTCAGGAAGGGCCATGTTCGTTCTGTTTCTGGCCCTCATCTCAGAGCATAATATCTGGATAGGCTGAGAGTTTTCCAAATCATCAAGTGTTGATTCATTTTGCTTCTCTGCTCAGTTCTCAATTTATCTCTTTCCTCTCACATTTTACTACAAGCAACAAAGAGAAATCAGGATTCCCTTCCACACTTTGCTTGGAAATTTCCTCAGCCAAATAAGTAAGTTCATCACTTACAAATTCTGCCTTCCATCTGACGTTCTGCCAAGTTCTATATCAATTTACAACAAGGATTGTCTTTCCTCCAGGTTCCAATAACACATTCATCATTTCCTTCTGAGCCTGACCAGAATTGCCATCATGTCCATATTTCTACCCATACTTTCTTCAAGGCAAATTAGGCTTTTACTGCCAAGTACTGTAAAATTCTTTTTTTCTTTATTTATTTTCAATGTTACATTAAAAAAATATGAGGTCCCTATATACCCTCCACCCCCCCTCACCCCACTCCTCCCCCTGTAGCAACAACCTCCTCCATCATCATGAGACATTCACTGCATTTGGTGAACACATCTCTGAGCACCGTTGCACCTCATGGTCAACGGTCTACATCATAGCCCACACTCTTGAATCCTCTAATTCCAAAGTCACTCCCACATTTTTAGGTGTTTGTTACAGCAGCCTGGCAGCATCCCACTTCTGATACCAAAAACTACCTTAGCTTACCATGGCAGTTGTAACATATTACCACAAACTAGTTGGCTTAAATAATAGAAATATATTGTCTCAATTTTGGTGGCTAGAAGTAAAAAACCAAGGTGTCTGCAGGCCATGCTTTCTCTGAAGTCTAGAGCATTTTGGGAGTAGCTTTCAGGCAATCCATAGCTCAATCTCTGCCTCTGTCACATGGCCATCTCTCTCCCTGTTGGTCTATCCCTGTGTCCAAATTTCTCCTGAACTCTAGTAATATTGGATTAAGAACCTACCTGATTCAGTTCATTCTCATCTTTAATAATATCTATAAAAATCCTATTTACAAATGAGCTCACATCCACAGGACTGATGATTAGGACTTGAACATGTCTTTGTGAGGGACAAAGTTCAATCCTTGAAAGTCAGGAAACCACAATTGACGCTAGCTATTTGTAAGGATAATATATTTTACATAAAATATATTATAAAATATGTAATATATAAAGAAAGCAATAAGGAATTTTAACACACATGTTGAAAGGTTATAAAGGAAAAAGGAAACCCTGAGGCAATAAATAGAAACTTTGGGAAGCTGATCCACCCCTCTAGGCAGAGAGAAGTGGAAAAATGCAATGCTGAACCTGAGTCTCAGACCTCTGATGAGCACACTGCCAGACCTGCTCTCTGAAGGTCATGATAAGTTGATTTTGGTTAGCAGGGAGGAAAGAAGACCCCTGGAATCAAACGATCTTTTTTCTGGAGGGACCTTCACCGGGGTGACTCTAACAGGGAAAATCAAACAACCTGGAAACAGTAATTTCTTTTTCTACTTCCAGATTCCCTCCAATGTACCCTATTCACTTAATTTAACAGTCTCTGGCAAAAGAGAGATATAGTTTAGAGTCCCAGTGCCAGCATCACAAAGCACATAAAAGGTGTGTTTAGAATTGAAAAACAATAGCTTAATAACTATACCAGCAGGGAACTTATATTTTCAACAGTCTGAATAAATTTTAAGTCGAGATTTAAAAGTGTTTTCACTTTTATGAGCCATGCCTCATTAGTTCCCAATATCTAAATTGCAAGAATTATTCATCTAAATAAATTCACTTTAGCAGAACTGGTGAATTTTCAAATTTCTATTATCCGAGAAATGACTGACAGCTCTAAACCTTTTACAGCTAAGTATTGTTCTTATGGACTGCATATTATTGACAATGATGGAAGAAAACATTTTAAATATTTCTTTGTTTTACCAAATATTAACTGTTGCATTGACTAGGGAGTTTCCACTTAGCTGTTCAGGACATTAATTATTACAGAAAAGTTTCTTTTAGGAATATATACCAAGAAAAATGTTTAAATAAAATTTTTTTTAAAACTTTGACCTGTCATAATGATGTGCTATATTCTGTTAAATATTTGTCAATTTAGAAAGCATTGTCTGTGAAATAGAAAGAAATAGATACAAGAAAAAAAAAGAGATTACATTCTTGCAAAAAAAAAAAAAAACAATAAATGTATCAAGCCCCCAATATCGTTGCAAGTAACTATGAACCTTATTCTTCAAATATTGAAACTTAGTGGTTACCATAGGTTCTGAGGGGAGGAGGGAAGAATAGAATAGATGGAACATGGGCATTTTTAGAGCATTGGAATTGTTCTGCATGATTTCACAATGATGGATACAGGTCATTTTAAATTTTGTCAACAACTATAAAGATGTATGGTGTAAAATGTAAATAATGTAAACCATTGACCACATTTAGTAGCAATGCTTAAAAATTTGTACATCATTTGTAACAAATGTAGCGTATACATGTAAAATGTTATTAAGAGGAGAGAGTGGGAGAGGTGGAAGGGATTGGGTATATAGGAATTCTCTATGCTTTTTATGTGACTTTTCTGTAACCTAAAGCTTCTTTGAAGATAAAGCAAAAAAAAAAAAAAAAAGACACTGGGGGAGCATGTGGAAGAAATTCTTACTCTACTTAAGAGATAACAGATCTTACCATGATGAAAGACAAAATGAAAAAATTTTATATTTTTTATTTTATTAATTTTTTTATTTTTGTACTTTATAATTTTATTATTATTTTTATTTGGGTTTTTTTGGCTTTGTTTTTGGGGAGGTTTTGGATCACAATAGGGTCACAGCTGTGATATGGAAGGATCACTGGTAAGGGTTGTCAGTAATGGGGGGATATGTAAGGAGGAGTGCATACAGGGCATGCATCTAGGGCATATGAATAAGTTCAAGTGGTCATGAGGCATTGTCTTGGGGGGTGGAGACCCACATAATGACTGAAAGTATATTGAATTCCCATCCTGTGAAGGACTGCTACATTCTCTAATACAGTGGCAAGAATTCTCCAAGTACATGGGCAGTGCTTAGTGAAGGAGAACAGACCATTACATTGAGCCCTTGAAATTGATGGTTGTACTTATGAACCTTTACTTGTACAATTGAAATTTAGTGTAGTATTATATATTGCCTAAGAGTTACCTCCTGAAAGCCTCCTTATTGTTCATATGTGGCCTCTCTCTAAGCAAAACTCAGCATATAAATGTACTACCTTCCCCACAGATTGGGAATGACTTCTGGGGATGAACCTCTCTGGCACAAAGGGATATTTACCAAGTGCCAACTATGGAAGCATCTGGATAAAGACCTTGACCAAAAGAGGGAAATATTAAATACAAATGAGTTTTTTATGACTAAGAGATTTCAAAGTGAGTCTGGAAGTCATTCTAGAGGTTATGCTGATGCATGTCTCAGCAAGATCTCATTGACAGCCACAGTAAACAATGCCTCAAGCAGCAGGTTTCCTGAGCGCTCTAGAGATATTTAGTCACTATAGGCAGGGCAGACAATCTCAGGAATTCAACACTGTCATACTGTCATTGGACCTTAACTGGGAATATATGCTTCCTAATGTAACTTTGATGGTTAGGCTATTGTGTCAACTCGGCCAGGTAATTGTGCCCAGTTGTTTGGTCAAGCAAGCACTGGGCTAACTGTAATACAAGGGCATTCCTGGACATTAGTCACCATTGACTTTACTGCAGTGGTAAATCATAGATAGCTAGTTATAATGACATCAGTCAGGGAGTTTGCCAAGAGAAATGAGTGATGCTTAACCCAATCAGTTGAATGCCTTAAAAGGGGAAGTGATTCCAGCATTGAGAGAAAATTTCCCAGCTTGTCTTTGGACAGTCAATATCTCCCAGAACTCATCAAGAACTTTCATTGTACTTTCATTGTAGCCCATGGTTGCAGCCTGCCTGCAGAACCTGAACTTGTGCATCCCCATGGCTGCATGAGAGACTCATAGTATCGCATACTATTGACAGATATCTATTGTTGATTCTGTTTCCCTAGAGAACCCTGACTAATACAGTAACAGAGTTAGACTCATTTATAATTGCCCAACACATGGATCGTCTACCCATTTTATTTGAACATATAATTAGCACTATACTTGTTAAATATATGTCCCAGAGACTTAAATCTTCAGTCTATTCATATGCTAGTTGAGCCTCAATCTCAGGAGAGTTACAACACCTATGTTCCAGTTCATTGGTATCACCCAGGAAAACTAACAAAAGAATGATGATGGACAGTGACCATTCCAAAAAACAGATAGTATCTGCAACTGCAAACAAGACAGTTCCATCCATCTACCTCATGGAATCTAAAACCCCTCTCAGTCAGAAACAGAGAGGGCATCACCATTCCAAAATCCTCACAATTTAGGAATAAACAAACTAAAGGACAATGTAACTATGGACTAGACTTATTATTCTAGTGATGGAAGAACTTGAATGATTGATGTGAAGGCAGTGGCCACCAGAGGTTCTAGGAGAAGGAGAGGGAAGAATAGGTGCAACATGGAACCATATGGGGACACTGCATGACATTGTAAGGATGGATACAGGCCATTGTACATTTTGTCAAAGCCTATAAAATTGTGCAGGGTGAAGTGTAAATTATATTGTAAACTATAGTCTATGGTTAGTGTCAAAGCTTCAATGTGTACATCAATTGTAACAAATGTACCACATGAAAACTGTTGTTGATGGGGGCAAGTGTGGGAGGAAGAGAGTTAGAGTATATGGGAATTTCCTATATATTTTTTTTGTTCCACTATTTTTTTAATCTATTTTATTGATACATATTAATAAAGCATACAGTTCACCCAAAATGTGCAATCAGTGGTGTTTGCTATATAATCACCTATTTGTGCACCCATCACTTCAATCATTATTAGAGTATTTTCATTATTTTAATAACAATAATAAAAAATGAACAAATACACTGACAAACAAACAAGAAAATTCCTCACCTCTCAATCGCTCTCTGTTTCCCATGTTGTACATAGCAGGTTATTCTTGCACAATTATTTATTTGTTTATTAAGCAGATTTATTGAGATACATTCACACACCACACACTCTATCCAAAGTGTGTAATCAATGGCTTTTAGAATAATCAATGTTGTTCATTCACCTCAAAATTAGTGTGATGGAGTTGGACTCAGATGTGACCTT
Source organism: Dasypus novemcinctus (assembly GCF_030445035.2). Lineage (NCBI taxonomy): Eukaryota > Metazoa > Chordata > Mammalia > Cingulata > Dasypodidae > Dasypus > Dasypus novemcinctus. Next base: position 73,275,717 of record NC_080678.1, on the reverse strand, counting down.
TCTACACATGCTTCTTCTGTCACTTTTACTGGAACTGGGGTTGGTGTATACTCAGGAGACCTGAATCTCTGGACTGTCCATGTGACAGCTAGGCCCTGAGCCTCAGCAAACTTGCAACTCCTACTTTCTGGTTTATTGGACTTACCCTGGCCAGCTTAGAGGGAAGTAAAGAAGGTCAACCACCACACCAGGGAGCCAAGAGTGCCTACAACTGCAAGCAGGAGAATTGCATCCATCATCCATGTGGAATCTAAGCCCCTTCTTGATATAGAGGTGGAGTGGACATCACCATCCCAGGGTCCACAGGATGGAGGAATAGAGTATGGATTAGTGTGGACTTGCTGATATTCTCCTATGGAACTATTATGATTAGTAATGGAAGAAATTGTAGTATTGATGTGGAGAAAGTGGCCATGGTAGCTGCTGAGGGTAGGGAGAGGGAAGAAGAAATATGATGTGGGGGCATTTTCAGGACTTGGAGTTGTCCTGGGTGGTACTGCAGGGACAGATGCTGGACATTGTATGCCTTGCCATGGCCCGCTGGGTGGACTGGGGAAGAGTATAAAGTACAATGTAAACCATTATCCATGTAGTGCAGCAGTGCTCCAAAATATATTCACCAAATCCAATGAATGTGCCATGATGATGAAAGAGGTTGTTGATGTGGGAGGAGTGGGGTGAGGGGTGGGGGTTGTATGGGGACCTCTTATATTTTTTGAATGTAATATTTTTTAAAAATAGAGAAAAAAAGAGTTCACATCCCTTAGCATTCCTTCCCCAACCCTACATAACCACTAATCTAATTTTTCATCTTTATAAATTGATTTATAATTGCATTTTATATAAATGGAATTGTGTAATATGCAATACTCTGTGTCTGTGGTCTCTTTCACTTAGCATAATGTGGGGTTTATTTGTCTGACATTAACTTTTTGTAGTATTAACCTACATTTGTTCAGCTTCAAAGAAGAATGATCATATATATGCAATTTTACTCATATTCATATTTTACAACATATATTTATATTTCACATAATATATTTAGTTCATAATTTCAAAATCATTCAGTATTTGTCCTTTTGTGTTTGGTTTGCTTCACTCATCATAACGTCCTCCTGGTTAATAAATGTTTTCATTTGCTTCCCAACTTTATTCCTTCTTACTGCTATAGAATATTTCATTGTGTATATACTCAAAAATTTGTTTATCCATTCATCAGTTGATGGCCACCTGGGTTCTTTTCAACTTTTGGCTATCCCGGAAAACTATGCTATGAACATCGGTGTGCAGATGTCTATTTGCATTGCTGCTCTCAGTTATTCTGGGTATATACCTACCAATAGTATTGCCAGGTCTTTTGGCAAGTCTATATTCCACTTCCTTAGGAACTTCCTTAGGAACTGCCAAACAGTCCTCCACAGTGGCTGTACCATTCTACATTGCCACCAACAGCGAATAAGTGTTCCTGTCTCTCCACATCATCTCCAACATTTACAGCCAGTCTAATACACGTGAAATGATATCTCATAGTAGTTTTGATTTGTATTTCCCTAATCACTATTGATGTTGAACACTTTTTCATGTGTTCCTTTGACATTTGTATTTCATCTTTGGAGAGTTAGATAACTGTTTTTGTCCAATTTTAATCAGATAGTGAGTCTTTTTATTCTTGAGTTGTATGATCTCATATTAATATATCATGGATATTAAACCTTTATCAGATATGTGACTGCTAAATATTTTCTCCCATTGAGTCAGCTGCCCTTTCACCCTTTTGACAAAGTCCTTTGAGGTACAAAAGTATTGAATTTTGAGGAGATCCCATTGTCTATTTTTCCTTTACTTGCTCAAGCTTTAGCTGTAAGGTTTAAGACACTATTACCTATGACAAGATCTTGAAAATATTTACTTACATTTTCTTCTAGGAGTTTTATAATTGTTTTTATATGTAGGCTCTTGATCCATTTTGAGTTAATTTTTGTACAAGGTGTGAGCTGGACATCTTTCTTTCTTTTGGATTTGGCTATCCAATTCTCAGGGCACAATTTGTTGAATAGGCTGTTCTGACACATCTAGGTGGACTTCGCAGCCTTGTCAAAAATCACTTGACTGTAGATGTGAGGGTTGGTCTCTGACTTCTTAATTCAGTTCCATTGGTTAATCTGTCTGTCCTTATGCCAGTACCATTCTGTTTTTATCACTCTAAGTAATATGCTTTAAAGTCAGGAAGTGAGAGTCTTCCAAATTCATTCTTTTTTAAAGACATTTTTTGCTTTTGGGGCCTTACCCTTCCAAATAAATTTGATTATTGGCATTTTGATTTCTGATAAAAAAGGCTGTTGGGATTTTTATTGGGACTGGGTTGAATCTGTAAATTAGTTTGGGTAGAACTGACATCTTAACCATTGTAGTCTTCTAACTCATGAACACAGAATGTTCAAGTTTTCTTTGGTTTCTTTTAGCAATGTTTTATAGTTTTCGGAATACAAGTCCTTTATGTCCTCAGTTAAGTTATTCCTTAATATTTCATTGTTTTAGTCACTATTAAAAATGGAGTGTTTTTTCTGATTTCCTCCTCACATTGCATATCAATAATGTGTAGAAATGCTATTGATTTTTGAATATTAATCTTGTATCCTGCTACTGTGCTGAACTCGTTTATTAATTCCAGTAGTGTTTTTGTGGATTTATCAGGATTTTCTAGATATTGGATCATGTCAACACTGAATAGTGAAAGAAAAAAAACAACTCCTACAACTCAAAAATGAAAAGACAACCCAATTTTAAAAAAACAACACCTACAACTCAAAAACAAAAAGACAACTAAATAGTGAAAGTTTTACTTCTTCCTTTCCTATTTGGGTGTCTGTTATTTCTTTGTCTAGTCTAATTGCTATAGCTAAAACTTCTAGCACAAGATTGACACTGGACTTCCTTCTCTTGTTCCTCATCTTGGCAGGAAAGCTTTCAGTTTTTCACTGTTAAGTACAATGCTAGCTACAGGTGTTTCATATATGCACTTCACCATGTTGATAAGCTTACTTCCATGCCCACATTTTGGAATGTTTTTATCAAGAAAGGGTTTTATATTTTGTCAAATACCTTTTCTACATCAATTGAGAGGATCATGTAATTTTTCTTCTTCAATTTATCAATGTGGTTTATTACACTAATGGATTTTCTTGTGTTGAACTACCTTGCATACCTAGGATAAAACCTACTTGATCATGTTGTTATAATTCCTTGAATGTGCTTTTGGATTCACTGTGCAGGTATTTTGTGGAGGATTTTTGCATATATAATCATTAGAGATATTGGTCTGTAATTTTATTTTTTTGTAATATCTTTATCTGCTTTTGGTATTAGGGTGATTTGGCTTCATAGAATGAATTTGGAAGCATTCTTCATGTTCAATTTTTTGGAACAGTTTGAACTAGATTGGTATTAGGTCATCTTTGAAGGATTCATAGAATTCACCTGTGAAGAGATTGGGTCCTGGGCTTTTCATCTTTGGGTGGTTTTTGATGACTGTTTCAATCTCTTTCCTTGTGATTGGTTTGTTAAGGACTATTTCTTCTAGGGTCAGTGTAGGTGGTTTGTGTGTTTCTAGGAAATTGTCCATCTCCTCTACATTATCTAGTTTTTTGGTAAACAGGTCATAATATTCTCTTATGATCTCCCTTATTTCTGTGGGGTCAGTGGTAAAGTCCCCTCATTCATTTCTGATTTTATTTATTTGCATCTTCTCCTTTTTTTCTTTGTCAATCTAGCTAAGATTTCATCAATTTCATTGATCTTCTCAAAGAACCAATTTTTGGTTTTGTTAATTCTCTCTATTGTTTTATATTCTCAATTTCATTTATTTCTGCTCTGATCTTTACTATTTCTTTCCTTCAGCTTGGTTTGGGATTAGTTTGATGTTTTCTTTCCTAGTTCCTCCAGTGTGCAGTTAGATCTTCCATTTTAACTCTTTCTTCTTTTTTTTAACATAAGCATTGAGGACTATAAATTTCCCTCTCTGTATTGCCTTGGCAGTGCCCCATAGGGGTTGACATATTGTGTTCTCATTTTCATTCATCATAAGATATCTGCTGAATTCTCTTGTAATTTATTCTTTGACCCACTGATATGTAAAAGTGTATTGTTTGATCTCCATATATTTATGAATTTTCCCTTTTTCCATCCATTATTGATTTCTCACTTCATTCCATTATGATCAGAGAAAGTGTTTTGTATAATTTCAATCCTTTAAAATTTATTGTTACTTGTCTTGTGGCCCAACATATGGTCTAACTTTGAAAACGTACCATGAGCACTTGAAAAGAATGTATATACTGCTGTTTTGTCATGCAGTGCTCTATAGGTATCATACCACTTTCTTCATTCCTCCACAGTTTCTGATGAGAAGTCAGTACTTAATCTTTTATGTGATGCTTTGATTTTTCTCTTGCTCCTTTCAGAATTTTCTCTTTATTTCCAATATTTGTCATTCTGAATATAAGGTGTCTTGAGCTATGTCTGTTCAGATTTATTCTGTTTTGGGTGCTCTGTCCTTCCTGTATATTGGTATTTATGTCTTTCATAATGGTTGGGAAGTTTTCAGTCATTATTTCCTCATATATCCTTTTTGCCCCTTTTTCATTTTCTTCTCCTTCCGAGACACTGATAAGGCATGTTTTTTCATTCTGTATTGTCATTCAATTCCCAGAGAACCTGTTCCTTTTTTTTCCATTCTCTTCTCTTTCTTTCTCCTGTCTTTTCCAGTTCTGATGTTCTGTCTTCATAATCACTAATTCTGTCTTCAAGCAATTCAAATATACTATTATGTGCCTCTAATGTATTTTTAAATACTTTTTAAAATTAAAAAAACACATTACATTAAATCAGTGTTGCATAAAAAATATAGGGGATTCGCAGACACATCACTCCCTACCCCTCAAACACTTTCCCACATTAACAACATCCTTCATTAGTGTGGCACATTTGTCACAATTGATGAACACATATTGGGGCATTTCCAGTAAGCATGGATTATAGTTTACATTATAGTTTACACTCTGCCATGTACAATTTTGTAAATTATAACAAAATATATAATGGCTTGTATTCATCATTGAAAGGTCATTCAGGACAATTCCAATGCTCCTAAAATGCCCCCATATTACACCTGTTTTTTCCTCTCCCTCCCCTGAGAACCTCCAGTAGTCACTGCCTTCACATCAATATAAAAATACTTCCAGTGCTAGAATAATAATAAATCTATGGTAGAATAACCATAAGTCTACTCTAGTCCATCACTTGAGGATTCTGGGATGATAATGCCCACTCTGCTTCTAATTGAAAGGGGGCTTAGATCCCATAGGGCTGATGGATGGGACTATCTTTCTTGCAGTTACAGGGTCTTTCTGCTCCTTGGGATGGGTGTTGTCCATCATCATCTCCTTGATAGTTGTCCTGGGTGAGTCCAATGAATGGAAGGCTAAATATTGTAACTCTGTTGAGATTCAGGGCCCAACTGGGGGGCCTGAAGTTATGGAAGCCCAAAGACTTAAATATCTTGGACACACACTTATCTAGTCTAGTACTAAGTATAGGTTCAAAGAAAAGGGGCAGAAGAGCCATGTGTAAAGAAGCCACAAATGAGTCCAACACTGTCACACTGGGAGTGTAAATTCCACAGTCAGGTCCACTGACAGGGCACCAAAATCCTGAGCTCTTTGTACTTCCTATATTGTCTGGATGCCTCTAGAGTCCTCAGGAGCCCCACTATTTAAGACAATATTTACTGTGACAGTCAATGAGATCCTGCTGAGATGTGTATAAGCAAAGACCTCCTGACTCACTTTGAAATCTCTTAGCCATAAGAATTAAGTTGTATTTGCCATTTTCCCCTTTTGGTCGAGGTCTTTTTCCAGGTGCATTGCCAGTTTGTGCTTGATAATAATCCCTCATTCCCAGGGAGGTTCATCCCTGGGAGTCATGTCCCATGCCGGGGGTTGGGGAGGAAAGGTAATGCATTTATGTTCTGAATTTGGCTTACAGAGAAGCCACATTTGAGCAACAGGAGGCTCTCAATTGGTAACTCTTGCACAACATATAATACTAGTTCAAGTTCCAATTTCAAAAGAAAAGGTTCATAAGTGCAGTCATCAATATCAAGTGCCCCTTGCAAGGTTCATCCTCCTTTACTAAGCACTGCCCCTGTACTCAGGGGATTCTTGCTGTCCCATTAGAGAATGTCACAGAGCTCTCCAGGATGGGAATTTGATAATCTTTTGGTTACTGTGTGGATCTCTACCCACCATGACAATGCACCATGAACTTTGAACACATTCATATGCCTTAGAAATATGCCCCAGGTGAACCTCCTTCCATGCATTCCCCCATCATGGATACCCCACATCAATGATCCTCCCCTGCCACAGTTTTGAACCTTCTGCGATCCAAAACTTCTGCAAAAATGAAACCATCAAAATAATCAAATAAAATAAATAAGAACATGAAATAATAATGGTAGTTTCAAAAATAACAAATAGAACACCAAAAAAAAATGAAATAATAAAATTTTTTTGACATTGTGTCTTTCATCACTGTAAGATCTGTTGTCTTGTATGTACAATAACTGTTTCTTCCATATATTACCCCAGTGTCTTATTTTTTTCATTTTATTTCCAAAGAAGATTTAGTTTACAGAAAATTCACCTACAGAATATAGGGGAATCCCATACACCCAACTTCCTCCCCCTTTTCTTCTCTCCCTTATTAGTAATAATTTACTTTTGGATGGTAAATTTGTTACAATTGTTGTACAATATTGAAGCCTTTCTACTCACCATGGTCAATGATTTACATTATGGTTAATATTTTGGACCATACACTTTTGAAAATGTTGACAAAATTTAAAATAGGCTGTATCCATTATTGCAAGATCATGCAGATCAAAGCAAACTAAGAGATACTCAACATCACTAGCTATTAGGGAAATGCAAATCAATGAGATTTGCATTAGACTGGTGGCTATTAAAAAAACAGAGGACTACAAGTGTTGGAGAGGATGTGGAGGAAAGGGAACTCTTATCCACTTCTGGTGGAAATATAGAATGGTGCAGCCATTGTGGAGGACAGTTTGGTGGTTCCTCAGGTATCTAATTATGGAACTGCTATATGATCTGGCAATCCCACTGCTGGGTATATATACAGAAGAATTGAAAGTAGGGACACTAACAGATATATGGACACCAATGTTTACAGGGACATTATTTACTGTTGTCAAAAGTTGGAAACAACCCAAATGTCCATCAACAGATGAATGGATAAGCAAATTGTGGTATATACATACAAAGAAATATTACTCAGCTGTAGGAAGGAAAGCAGCATTAACACAGGGGATAACTTGGGTGAATCTTGAAGACCTTATGTTGAATGAAGTAAGCGAGGCACTGAAGGACAAATATTACATGACCTCATTGATATGAATTAAACAAATTGAGCAGAATCATAGAGCAGGAGTCTGGAAGATAGGTTTACAGAGACAGAAAGGTAGTAGAAAGTTGTGAGCCAATGCCCATATGGCCAAAATCTATGATAAGGTGTGAATGTACAGTTGGGAAGTGGATGGGCATGACAGTGATGCAGTGATGCTATTGTGTTCAGTAGTGCTGGTCTGTGAAAGGGGAGGGTGGGGGCGGGGGTTGGTTTGGACTAACCATGGACCTGAGAGGAGGGCTGGGGAAGGAGCAGGTAAACTCTGGGGATTTGGAGGTCTGTAGTTAAAACTACAATATTAGGAATGTTCTTTTGGCAAATATGGCAGAGAAGGGTTACTGGTGTAGGGTGTTGGATATAGGGGTGCTAAAGGACACAGCACACTTGGGCCAGCCCTCTACAGAATATGTAAGTGTTCATCTTGTCATAGTGTCTTATAAGAGTGGGTCGAGTCCCACAAATAAACAAAAAAATATTAAACTCCCATCCTCAGGAGTCCTGCTATGTTCTCAAATAGAATGGCATAGTCCTCTCAAGAATATAAACAGTGCCTAATAAAAGAAAACAGACCAGTATGTTATTTTATTGCAAGTAACTATGAGTCTTATTCTTCAAAAAGTAAAATTTAGGGTTTACCAAAGGTCCTGAGGACAGGGGGAGGGAAGAATAAAATAGATGGAACATAGGGAATTTTTAGGACATTAGAATTATTCTGCATGATCTTGTGATAATAGATACAGTCCTCTAATATTTTTAATCTCATCTATTAGATCTTTCATTCCCACAACGTCTGATACTTTTCTTTGCAGACTTTCAAATTGTTCTTTATGCTTACCCAGTATCTCTTAATATCCTTTATCTCTTTAGTCATATTTTCTTTCAATTCTTTAAATTGATTTAGGAGAGTTGTATGATTATCATTGATTAACTGTCTTAAATCCTGTATCTCTTCAGGATATTTAGTTTGTTCCTTTGACTGGGCCATCTCTTCCTGTTTCCTAGTATGGCCTGCAAGTTTTTGCTGATGTCTAGGCATCTAAATACGTGTGTGAATTTACTCTGATGTTCAATTTCTCTTTCTTACCTATTGTTATTTATTTTTTCACAGCTCTTCTTTGATATTTGGTTCAACTTATCCTAAGTGTTCAAAATTGCCCAACTTAAGTTTTTCAAAATCATATCAGGGACTCACTAATGGGGCAGAAATTTTCTCCCAGAAGTCAGAGAACAGGGAGGCTCTATTGCAGTTTTTGTCCATGCAATTTCCAAAAAAGAACAGCACATGGAACTCTTTGGTGCACCTTTTCATGGAAATATACATCTCTCGCTTTTCTTTTGCTTTGGTCTGGCCAGAACTGAGATTCAAAGCCAGGCCTGTTCACCTAATTCCCTGAAGAAAAGCCCCCCAACTCTCCTTCCCTTTTCCCTTATAACAGCAAACAGGGCAGAAGATGTCTGCACCCCTCTCAGTCAGCTGCAAAGAGCCAGGGGTATTATCCATGCTTGATATCTTGAGTGTGGGGGAGGGGAACCCTTCCCTGTGGTGGGGAGGTTTAGTAACTCACAGTTTGTTGTTTTGGTTCTTCCTCTCTCTGTTCCTCACCTCCTGGGTGTTGTGAAGCACTGTCCTTGTTTGCTGATCACCAGAGCAGGTCCCTAGGGCAGCTTTTGGCTCTTTCTCCGTTGTTTATGTGAGAGAGATGACTAATCTGACACCATCTTCCTCTTCCTCCCCTATATTTTCAATGTAAGGTTTATGTAATCTGAAGTTGCTTTTGAAAAAACAAGTAAATAAATTTTAAAAAGAGATTACATTCTTAAGATAAACAATTTTATTTTTCCAATATAGTGCCCAAACTAGTAACAGATTCTTGCCAACACCTATTCAATATATATTATTATATAATCTACATTTTAAGATCATTTTAAATTCTAAGTGCCATGTGAAAAAATGAGTTCCCACAAAATGGTAGAAATTTAATATCTATTATTTGAAATGACTGCATGAATGAACTGAAAAACATCTGAATGAACAAATGAATGAAATTAAATTCTCTCTGCTCTAAAAAATTTTCAGAAAGACAAGTTCAGCAAATAATTTATGTTCTTTATAAGTTTATATTAATCAGTACATTGTTTAAACTGTGTTTTCCAGTATAAGATATCTAGTTACAACCTATATCCACTGTGGGAAATAGCATCTAGACCCTGGCCTACATTCACAGAGATTCCTTCCTGAAATCACAGTCTTTCAAAGTAAAATACTTTCGTTAGAGCCCGGCTATAATGTAACCTCACCCAAGGATGCTTTATTGAACATTGAAATCAGAAATTTTCTATCTTCTCTTTGAAAGCCTGTAGAACATATCTATATCATTCATATTAAAATATCAATTTTTAGATAGATAGATATTGTTGTAAGTAAATAAATTATAGATAGATATAGATGACAGATATAGATGTAGATATAGATGTAGATGTAGATATAGATAATATAGATATAGATATACAGATGTAGATGGACAGATAAACTAAGTAAAGTTCTTTGATTCTTGGATATTCCTGACTTGACATGGATACAAAAAGGAAAAATAGGATTTCTTATTAGTAAAAGCAGGTGAGAGAGTTCTGGAGAGAAAAAAAATTGAAAATGGGACTATATGTGTACCTTACATTAATAAAATGTTTAATCTTGCCTATGTAAACTCAAAATAGATAACAGAGCATATGACCTTGAAAGGAAGAGAACAAACTGAAACAGTGTATATATTACATCTATGCATAAGACTCGATTCTAAAGAATTTGCATTTGGAAAATTTGCTAAAACACCTTACAAAAATTGAGTCAACTTCTCTTTGTTATGTTCATTTTTTAAAAATATATCTTCTCTTCTTTGAGACTTTTTTAGATTCATTGAAAACTAACATAACCAGGAAATTAGATTATTCCACTGAAACCACTTTTGAAATGGACTGTTACAAATTGCTGTGATTTAAAGACAAAGATAGTGGGTTTCAGTAAATGTGATATTTATTTTAATAGAAAATATTCTTATTTTCCTCCTGATCAGATTTCATTTCTCAGATTTTAGAAAATGTACCCAAAAGGTTGGCACTATTTTGTCTTAATATTTTAAAACATTATTTCATACATACACACACATACTTATAGTTTTCAGAAATATTATGTCCCACCATATCATGAAATAGGAGCTTTCTTCTAAGTACACACGTATAGCACATATAACATTTAATCTGTATAAATTTTCCCTAGACTATAGTTAACAATAATATTGCAATATTTTTGTAGCAAAGAAAAAGAAGTTACAATATCAATGCTAAAGTTTTTAAAAAAGAATATGCAATATAGTTTTATGAGAGTAAATACCATCAATTTTTTTTTCCAATTTCTTCACTAACAAGGAGACCTTGGTCATGTCATTTAACTAATCTATTCTCATTTGTTCATCTTTTGGGACACTGGAGAAACAAGTGAGTTTGCTTTTAGGATTAAATAAGTTAAATGTGCTTAGACAGGTTTGTTTTGTTTTGTTTTTAAGTAATATTTCCTCAATTTGTTAAGCTTCCTTTTTTCTATTTTATTTTTTGAAGTTGAAATAAAGCTATGAATTTTCTCCCTAAATTAATCACAACTCTCCATCTCAAATCAAGCACTTGCTAACAAACTATAAATTAATGTTAAGTATAAATATGAATAGAATGAAATAAAATGAAACACTTCTTATAAGAGCTCTGTGGCTCATCCAACAGAACTTTCGCTCTCTCTCATATGAGTCCAGATAGATGTATTTTATTTTACTTCTTTTGTTTTACATTTTATCCAGCTGCTGTACTTAACTTCAGTGGGAGGGTTCATATAATTTCTTTGTCATTATGAATCCAGGAGTCTATTTGGGTTATTTCTTTAAATATTTCCCCAGTTCATTTCTCTGATCTTCATCTGGAGCTATTATCACCAGGCTGATTTATATTTACAATTGATTTTCTAATTTTACTGCCATTTTTCCACAATCTTTTAAAAAATTATTTTACTTACAGAGGGGATTCCACTTCCATTCCCCACTCCTATTTCCCTCTTGCCTTCTCTCCCTCTCTCCCTCCCTGTTTGTCTCCTCTTTGTTTCCAGGTTGGAGCTATTATTTACAAAGAAGTCATAAATATTTTTACACATGTCCTTTACAGGCATATGGTCTCATTGGTGAATGAGAGGGTGAATTGCTGGGACATAGAGTAAGTACATCTTTAACTTTATTAGAAACTAGAAAACTTTTTCCAAAGGCAATGCATAAAAATGCCAATTGAACTACTTTCTTGCAAAAATTAGATCTTGTCAGTGTGTGTGTGTATATATATAGTTCAGGTGGGTGTAAAATAGTATCTTACTGTGGTTTTAATTTGATTTTCCTTGATGATCAATGATGTTGGTAACTTGCACACCTTCTATGTTAAGCATATATTCATGTATTTCTATTTGTCAATTAACAGTTGGTATGTTCTGGTTGTAAGTCCTACAGATAAACATTTAGAAAATTTTTTTACATTATGTGTTTTGCTCATTTATTATTCTTGTTCCTTAAAGAGCAGAAGTTTTTCAGTTCCTTAAATTCAGTTTGTTAGTTTTCTTTCTTTTATATTTACTGCTTTTCAGATTCTGTCTGGAAATATTTGGTTAACAAAGATTTTTCTCCAGTTTTAATTAGATTTAACTTTAAGATATAGTTTCAGTATTAACTTACAGGTCCATATTTCTTTTCAGTTAATTTCTGTGTGATACAGGGATTGTGGTTAATTTTTCTTCCTATTTATAAGCAGTTTTTCTATCATCTTTTGTTAAAAATGCTAACATTTCCCCCTCTGAATTACATTAACATTTCTTTTTTCAAAATTAAATTCACTATATATGTGGTTAGTTTCTGGATGCTGCGTTTTTTTCCCCATTGATCTTATGTTTATCCTGATGTCAATATCACCCTGTCTTGATTTATGTAGATCTCTCATAGGTTATGAAGTCAGGTGATATAGCCCTTCAAATTTGCTCTTTTCTTTTTTTCAAAATTGTTTGTTTTATTCTAAAAGCCCTACATTTTCATAAAAATTTTAAAGTCTACTTGTCAGTTTCCAAAACAACAACATAAAAAGCCTGTTTATGATTTTGATTGGGATTGCATTCAACCTACAGATAAATTGGGACAATGGAAATCTTAACAATATGGATGATTCTAATTCATGGCCTTGGATTACCTGCATTTATTCATTTTTAAAATTGAATAAATACAGAAAATATTTTCTAATTTTCTTAGAAATGGGTTATATAATTTCCAAATACTTGGGAATTTTCTAATTTTTATTTCTAATTAACTCCTAGTTATAACAGAATCTTCTCTGCTAGTTTGTCACTTGAAATTTATTGTGACTTGTTTTATTGTCCAATATACAGTCCATCCTAATAAACATTCCATAAATACTGGAGAAGAACACATATGATCCAAGTTGTTATTTGTAGTAGTCCATAAATATTATTTTAGTAAGATGGTTTTTTTATTAGATCCTTACTGATTTTTTTTTTTTTGTTGCTTACTTGTTTTATTGAATACTGAGGCAAGTATGTCAGAATCCTCAACTATGGCAGTTAATTTGCCTATTTTTCTTTTCTTTTGTCCCAGTTTTTGTTTCAGATATATAAAGCTTTATTTTTATTGAGCTTACATAAAAGGCTGTTAGGTCTTCTGGGTGAATTGTTTCTTTATGAAATGCTTTTTATCTCTGCTAGCAGTCCTTGTCTTGAAGCCTAACTTGCCTGATAATGAATCCACATCTCTTTTCTTATGCTTAGTGTTTTCATGGTATATCTTTTTTTCTGTCTTTTAGTTTTCAACCCTATATTTAAAGAACATCTCTAATAAAAATCATATAGTTGTGTTTTGTCTTTTAATCCTGCCTGATAATCTTTGCTTTACAATCAGAATATTTAGTCCATATATATTTAGTGTAATAAGTTATATAATAATGTTTATATGCCACTAAGGCCATATTTACTTTTCTTCAAACTTTTAATTCTCCATTCTTCTGATTAGATATTCTGATTAGGTATTTATATAACTCTTATAACCTTACTGGATAATTTCTATTGATTTGTCTTCTAACTTAGCTTTCCATTTTTTTTCTATCAAATCCAATAAACTATTAATCCCACAATGAACTTTTCATTTCAACTGTTGTACCACTCTTGTCTAGTATTTTCATTTTGCTGTATTTTATGCTATCCATTTCTCTGCTAATGACTGTTTGGTCAATCTCATTAAGACTGTATTTTTTTCCAGACCTTGAATATATTTATAATATCGTTCTAAAGTTTTTACTGCTAGGTCTAACCTCCAAGCCACCTTCAGGTTTGTTTCTACTTACTTATTTAATTATTTTTATTGGCTATGAGACAGTACCCTACTTCTTTGAACATCTAGTACTTTCTTTTATATAAGAGACATTATAATCAATACACTGTATAAACTCTTCATTCTGTTATCTTTATCTACAGAATATTTGTTTTTATCCTAAATAACTACTGACTGATCTCCTTGAACATATGTAGGCTTGGTTTTTAAATTTAGTTAAGGTGGATTTGTAGAAAGTCTAAGGTGTTTACTTAGGTCCTTCAGTCTGATAGGCCTTAAACAGCAAGTCCTTATTTCCCACTTACCTTGTTGTAGCTATGTTTCAGGATTTATTAGGGAGGGTCTAACAAAGGCCTTATTATAGACTGTGGGACTTATTTTTAAGGTGTCTTTTTTCAGGGATAGCAATTAACAAGTTCTCTCCACACTGCCTCTGCTCAAACTCAAATGTCCTAGCACTGGTTATTTCTACTTTCTTTGTTCTCCTCTCCCATCAAGGAGCAGCTCACAACTTCATATGATTTTGACTAGAAAAACTGCCATGCCACCTTCAGTCAAGGATTTGTAGGACGCCTCCACATAGACCCTTTTCTTCCTTCCTCTTCCATTCCCATTACACTGACACTTCAGCACTAATGATTGCAGAATACAAGCTCTAGCAGTTCATATTCTGATCTCTTCCTTTTCAGTTCAGAAGGACCAGCATGCATTGTGCAAATTCTTCTTTTTCACACAGTAAATTGTCCCCAGAGATCTGGGGTGAATACAGGGCTTACTCATGAGTTCCCTACATTAAGAGTTTATAGTTTGGGGTTGCCTATTATCCTGTGTTTGAAATAGTTTTTTAATGTTAAGAATTATTGGAGAATCCATAGACTGGGAAAACATTCATGTTGCTTATGCTGAACCATATTGTACTTATGTAATTCTAAAATGGTCAAATATATCTAATTTCATATTTTTCCATATAAATAAAATTTTGACAGTAAATTCGTACACAGAATTTTGAAGAGCTCCTTTCATCAGTAGGAAAAATACAAAACAACAGAAAAATGAACAAAGGTTATAAAAAGGCAAGTCATAGGAGAGGAAATTAATGGATATTCTTAAAAGAACAAATTTTTATTAGTAATGAAAGAAATTCAAATTTAAGAATAGGATGTAGGGAAAAGAAGTTTACACAGCACCAATGGGACAACAGCTTTGGAGAGTAATTAAGTGATATATAGGCATTTCGAAGAGTACAGAACACTACGAAGGAATAATTCTACTTTAGAAATATTCTTAAAGTTATGTACAAAGAAGTCATGAATGTGTATAATAGTAAATAAATGAGACAAACTGTTCTTCAGAAAAGGAGTGAATAAATAAGTGGCTTAGGACACATAAAGAGCTAAACAATAATAAAAACATCTAATATTTTTAAAGTTCTTAAATAATGACTACTCTTAGTATTTTTTAAAGTTCTTAAATAATGACTACTCTTAGAAATGTGTTACTATCATGTCAGTTGACATGAGTTAATTAGATCTAAATATATTGACATAGGTAAATAGCAAAAACAAGCAATACTAAGTGTAAATATGTATGCCCAATATATCATTAATGTAAAATTTAAAACACAAAAAACAATTGACTATTGTTATATATAAATAAATGGGAGTAATGCACATCAACTTTAAAAGATATGGCAAGGGGTTAGGGGAAGGGTAAATGGGATTTTGCCATGGGTATAATTTTGCTTTTGTTTTTCTTTTAAAGTAAAATTATGAAACAAAAGAGCAAATCACTGTAAAGCATCAGGCATATACACATTCTAAATTGTTTTAACATAGCAGAAACATTATTTTGAGCAATATCTGATCATTATTTTCAGTTCAACTGACAAGCAGAATCTGTCTTTCGCAGAAAAAATTACAGAGAAATGAAAGAATGTGTGTCCTGCTCATGCAACTGCAAGGAAAGGCCACAATAATCAGTAAACAATAGATTTGGAATGGGATTCAGTTCTTCATCTATCAAGTTTTTAAACTAGAAAGTCTCAATAATGTAAAAGTCTTGGTGCAAATTTTTTAATAGATTTTGTTACACTATATTAATGAAAAGTGATGTGTAGAGTTTCATGTTTACAATGAAGTAGTTTCAAATCATTTTACCTGAGAATTCTGAGCATTTTATGAATATTACATACATCCAATTTTGAAAAGAATATTTATGTTTTTGGTTGATATTTAGGATTCACATGATAACATGGTGTATTAGTCTGCCAAATGAGGTTGATATAAAGTACCAGAAATCTCTTGGCTTTTACGAAGGGTATTTTTGGTGGGTAAAAGCTTACAGTGACAAGGCCCTAAAGAGTCCAACTCAAGGTTGCTTTCTCACCAAAGTTAGTTGCCGTGTGTTAAAGCAAGATGGTCGCTGATCTCTGCTATTTACTCAAGTATTAATTAAGTCGTGGGTGAGGCATATAATTAGAAAGGCATGAGGGTGACTGTGGCTTTTTCCTTTTTTAAAAAATCTCTTTATTTTGAAACAATTTCAAGTATGCAGGACAGTTGCAAAAATAATACAAAAACCAATACAGAGAAACACAATACACCCTCTCCTCATAGACCAGATTTACCGACTTAAATCATTTGCTACATCTATCTGTCTATAGGTTTATCTACCTATCATTTATCATCTAATCATTTCTGAACATTTGAGAGTAGGTTGCATATATTATGCTTCTTGAACACTTAACTCTTCCATGTATATTTCCTAAGAAAAAGGATATCCACTCAGATAACTTCATTAAGTACAGTTATCAGATATAAGAAAATGAACTGATAGAAAGTATTCAGTCTACATTCCATTTTTCAATTGTCTCAATATGTCCATTGGGCACTTTTCCCCTCCATTATTAGTTCCAGTCTAGAGCAATGTATTACATTTAATTATAATTGTTTCCTTAGTATCTCTCTTGTTTTAAATGTGGTAACATACACACAACATGAAATTTACTAGCTCAGCCACTCCCAAGCCTACACTTCAGTGGCATTAATCACATTCACAATATCATGCTACCATCATCACCATCCATTACCAAAACTTCCCATCACCCCAAAGAGAAATCCTGTACCCTTCCCCTGGTAACCTCTACTTTATTTTCTGTCTCTGTGAATTTGTATATTCTCATTATTTCATATAAGTGAAATCGTACAAAGCTTTCCTTTTGTGCCTGGCTTATTTCATTCCACATGATTATCTTCGAAGGTAATCCAGGCAGTGGCATACACCACATATTCACTCCTTTTTTGAGCTGAATAATATTCCATTTTAGGCATCTATCACATTTTGTTTATTCCTTTGTTGATGGACTCTTAGGTTGCTTCTATAATTTGGCTATTGTGAATAACGTTGCTATAAACATTGGTGTATAAATATCTGTTCAAGTCTCTGCTTTATTATAATTTCTTTGGAGTATATGTTTAGGAGTAGGACTGTGAGGTCATGTGGTAGCTCTAGCTTTAACCTTTTGAGTAACTACCAAACTGTTTCCATAATGGCTACACCATTTTATTCCCACCAACATGGTATGAGGGTTCCTATTTCTCTACATCCTTACCAACACATGAATGGTTGTGAGATTGTATCATGTTGGGTTTTAATTTGCATTTCCTTCATGGTTAATGATGCTGAGCATCTTTTCATGTGCTTATTGGCCATTTGTATATCTTCTTTGGAGAAATGTCTATTCCAGTACTTTGCCCATTTTTAAATTGGGTTATTTGGGGTTTTTTTGTAGTTGAATTATAAAAGTTATCTGTATATTAATATGGGTTTTTCAAATTAAATATTATTATATTAAAATAACATGTTAGTAGTTATATTTATGCAATTCATCCACTGAGAGGTATATGATCCCAGCACAAAAAACAGTGCTTGAAAAATGCTAGTTGTTCAATATAGGTTTGAAAACAAATCCTTATAGTTTCTCACATTCATTATTTTAGAAAGCTCTTCAATTTATCAGTTTTATTCTCTTTTTTTTTAGTTTATCCCTATTGCGATAAGAAATTTTCTTTGTTGATTTAATTGTAATCTTCATCTTCAGCTCTTTAAAAGTATATTATCTACAATCTTTTTAAATCCCATAAAGTGTATGTTATCATGAGCTTAACAGTGATTAAACTCATTGGCTCTGAACCAGGCTGCCTGGGATCAATGCTTGACTTCAACACTTACTAACAGCAAGACCTTTGGAAAGCCAATTAACCTCTCCCTGCCTTAGTTTCCTAGTGTGTAAAATCAAAATTATAGTAGTATCTAGTCATAGAGTAGTTAAGAAGATTGAAAGTATGTGTAAAATATTTAGAGCAGTGTCTGGTACATAGTAAGTGCTTAGAATTATAAGCTAGTCTTATTCAAGTCAGTATTATTAACTTGGTACAAAGCTAAAATATAGACCTGATAGAGCATTGGCAATGTCTCAACTAGAAGCAAAGAGATTTTCTAAGGATTTTCTAACAGGCTTATCAGTTGAGAAAATTTATCACATAAAATGATAATTTAGTAAAAAATTCGGTAAAGTGGGAGTCTTCTGATTTAGAAATTAAGATATTAAATTGGAAAAACATAATAATGAAAAATAAAGATCACAATGGCTTATGTAGATTTGTGGTCTAAGTGCTCCAGCCACGTCAGTACGCTCAAACACAAGCCAAAAGAAAAAGCTGCAATAGCTGCCATTTATGGACCCAAGCCTAATAATAAATGACCTTCTATGCTCAGGTCTGCCCTGGTCAATCTCCAACTCCCTGGCTATTCCATAACTCTTCTCCTAGAGTAGCAAGTGACTTGAGGCAATGATCCAAGGTTTTGTTTTTTAATTTTATTCTTTAAATGTATTGAAGTATATCACTCAGATATAAACATACATAAACAATCAGTGTATAGAATAGTTGTGAACTTATAAAGCAAACATATATAACATCATACAGGACTCTCATAACTCATCCTACCACCAATACCTTGCATTGTTGTTAAACATTTTTAACTTACGAAAGAGCATTGTCAAAATATTACTACAGACCAAAGAATTTTCCCCAACACACCCTATTATTATTATTATCTTTATATCATTTATATATTGAGGGCGCACGGCGGACAGCGGGCGGTGTCAAGGGCGGACGCACAGCGGCGCGAAGAATGCTGCGGAGACGGAGAGTGGTGGCAACGCGTCTGCTTTATTGAGGAAGACAAGCGTTTATATAGGCTAGGGCGCTGGCGGTAGCAAGGCTAAGCCAAATAAGGCAATGTATGTGAGGGGAGGCCGCTAATTGGCTGGGGGACGGTTGGGGGTGAGGTACGAGGGTAAGGGGTGACGTGTGGGGTGCGGATTGGCTTAAGCTGAAGGCGACCTCCGATTGGTTGTTGGAGGCTGTTGCTAGGTAAAGGGGCAGAGGTGAGGTTATCATTCTGGCGGGGGGGTATATGGGGGCTGGGGCAGAAGATAAGGGGAAGTTGTGGGTTGGGTTCTGGTGAGGGCGGGAGAGGCAGGCCGATTACCCTAGGGCGGCCCCTATGGAGACCGGATGCTGGGTGGAGATAGAGGAGGCAGCCGTTATGGGCAAGAGTAGCAGGGGGGCGACAATCTACCCGCGCCAAGCACTCACCCAGCAGGAGACGAGGCCTCATCTCAACGTGCTGGGCCTGCCCAACGATGGTAGCATGCTTGTTACCTCAATATATGAACATACATAAACAATAAGTGTATAGCAAAAGTTGTGAAATTACAAAGCAAACATGCATAACATCATACTAGGGTCCCATACATTAACCCTCCACCAACACCTTACATTGTCGTGAGACATTTGTTACGAATTATGAAAAAACATTGTCAAAATTTTACTACTAATTATAGTCCTTACCTGTTCCAAGGTTTTTGATTGACCTTACCCAAGGGGTTTCTTCATGCCCTCTATATTGTAGCTCCACAGGCCAATAAAAATGAAAAAGATTGCTTATCTCATAAATATTTTGGAAACATTCAATTAAATTTGAGATTTATGCTGGAATTTCTAATCTAACAGCAATACACAAACTTAACAACTAATAATATGTTCTTATATGCATTCATTCTTCCATGCAACAAATATTTATTACATAAGTTCTATACTACAGACAGTGAAGTGAAAAAATTGCAGTGAAAAAAAAATGGTTGCCCTCATGGAGGTTATAGTTAAATTTTTAGATCAATTTCCATACTATGAGGATTATTGTTCATAACTAGTCTTTAAAATCCCTAGGTCCCTACTTGACTGAGAGGGAATTAGGATATATAATATATATGTATTGTAAAAATTATATTGAGTAGTAAAGAATGCAAAACCTAAAATGAAGACATACCTACACCAATACCTGAAGGATTACATGTTACACTCCAAAATGAAATCAGAATCTCTTTCTTGCTCTAATATATATACTGGAAGGTGGTGCAATCAAAATTATGTACAAAACATGGAATGATGATGGTATAATTCTCATTTACAAGAAACACCTACTTTGTTTTAGGTATTGATTTGTTGATTTTCTGAAAATCAAAGTAAACCTTTAAAAAATTTAAATACTAATGATTTCCATGTGTTCTCAAATTTAGAGTTTGCAAATTACTATCAAAATCATCATTTCATTTAAGCCTTAAAAAAAAGGAGTAGGGGGAGCAATATTATCTCCTTTTTTATTTTCATTTTAAAATTGTGTTTCCATTTTACAGATTAGAAAAATAGAATCTCAAGTTAAGTGTCTTTTCTTTTCATTTGTTTTTAATTACCTTTTTTTAAAGTTAATGGATCGCACAAAACGTAACATTAAAAAAATAAGAGGTTCCCATATACCCCACTCCCCACCCCATCATATTTTTAATTGTCTTTTTTTGAAAATACATAGATCACAAAAAATGTTACAGGCAGAAAATTATAGTTCAGTATGATCATTGCTATATTACATACAAATGCAATGAACAAATTTTCTAGTAGCGTCAGAGACAGAGATAACCAAAACTGTGGGTTTTGATATTACGATGTTAATAGAGACAAAGAAAGAATGCAGAAAGGTGGGGACAATTTTGAAAGAGATGAGGAGGAGTTTGGTTTTAGATTTTTTAGATGTTAGCACTCTAAACATAAAAGTTTAAGAAAAAAATGTCACATGATTAATGTGATTGAGAACATATCTTCCCAAATATGGCACATTTGTTGATACTTTACTGTAAGCATGGCAACTGTAACACAAACTTTAATACATCTAAATTCTCCTCATATGTATTATTATTGAAAATAAACATGCTTTTCAAATTGTGTTCTAGTACCAAATGTGTTTTCATTATCAAAGGATGAAAAAATTTTTACTTACTATTTTAAATACAACAACCTTTCTAAAATTATCTGGTTGTTTTTATTAACAGAGTTGTCCTTCAAAGTCAGGGGAACAAAACAATGAATATTATATCCTTTAATCTTTGGAGGCAGCCTTGTCAACTAATCATTTGAAGGTGTATTAAAGTCTCTTGGAAAGGAGAGTAGCTACATTAAGTCCTCAAATCCTTCCTGCACTGCATGCTAAATGCTTTCACCCAAGATAACACCAAATTTAAGCTAAAAAAAAATCACTCCATAGTTATCACACTTTTAAAAAAAGAGATTTCCAGACACTTAGAAACAAAATTCAAAATTTGGGGAGTTGTCAGGAAAGTATGCACTTAGCTAGGCAACAATCTGTGCATTCCAAAGTCAAGATAAAATTATTAGTCTGCAATTGGTAAAATAAAAGGAGAGTAATTCAAAGCTGTGACCAAAAAATAAAATAATTGGCATAATGAATATATCTTATAAATCAATATTTGAACAATGCAATAAATACAATTCGTTAAAATATTTAACAAATTGTACTTTAGATCAAAGATTTTTAAAATGACCTGTATATTTTCCTATAGTAACTTCATGCCTAAGAAGAAAATACATAGAATTTATTATTTCCAAGTCTTCTTCTTTCTATCCCAATAATTAATTATTTGTCCTGATTATGACTTCTTAGTCACCCAAAGCATGAGTGGATTAATGAATGAATGAGGAAATGGACAGACAACCAAAAGGTAGAGATGGAAGAAGGATAGATCAATAGATCAAGATAGATTAATAGATCAATCGATAGACAGATTAGATAGATGACAGATCAGCAAGCTTCTGCCATGCAAAATTCACACAAAGTCAGAAAAGAAATTCTTCTTTCAAAATCCTTCTAATTTCATAACCAGAAAATGGATGAATGTCTAATAGATTTTCCTCTGCCTATTAACTTCAAAAAAAGAAAAAAATATCCTCCCTCCTGTCCTACCATCTTTTGAGCCCATATCTTTGTCTTACGTCTCTGTGGATTTTCACTTCACTGTCCTCTACAAAAATCACCTTCCTCCCTTCTCTATTAATATATGGCAATCTCATATTTGAAAATGAGATTCAAAATCATTTCCCTACAGTATTTGTGATGCTTTGCTTTGTCTTTTCTAATATTCATATTATCTCCCTATTTTACATTAACCTATTTTTTTAAAAGTGATAAAAAGTAACTGATTGCCTTTTCTGATTGATTTGAATCATTTATGCCATGAAACACCCTATTTAAATAATTCAATTTCATTCATTGCTACACAAATTATTAAAAAAACAGATTGAATACCAGTTATAAGTACCATATTAGGATTTGGTTTAAACAAAGACCTGCCCTTGAAAAGCTTTCAGGGCTCATTCATTCTACACTTATTTATCAAACTATAAGTGCCAGCCACACTATTAAGTATTAAGGTATTAGATACTGGACACATGCTTTTAAGGAGTTCACACGGATGGATATACGTGTAAAAAATAAACTATAATTCATAACAAATGCAACATCAGATCCTGAATTGACTTATGTCCAGAAAAGGGAGGGATTACTGGAACAATTGGTAAAATTTGAATAAGCTCAGTAGATTAGTTAAGTTTTGTACCAATGTTAATTTCCTGATTGAGATATAGTGTATAAACATTAGGGGAAGTTGAGTGAACATTAATTAGGACTTTTCTTTAGCATTTTTGCAACATGTTATAAGTCTCAAATTATTTCACATAAAAAGTTTTTAATAATAAAGTAAAATAACATGAATAGACACATATCTCCATCTTATGTAATAGTCAAGGACTATTCCCCTTCAGAATAGTTCTTAGTGCTAAACTGCAGGGAGTATGGCCAGCCGGTGGTCCCTAATTATGATATCTTTCAGGATATGTCTGAGGTGCAGACGCCATATGACCCGAGGTCACAACCCTTCCCCAGTAAATCACATCTAGTGACTGAGAAAGCAGTGGTATAAAGGACTCCTTAGCAAAGCTATGTTGAGTTTTTATCAGAATTTGTCTTCCTCCTTGGCCCATTCATTTTCCCACCTTACTTCCCAGATACGGATCCTTAAAAATATGTTGGAATCCAACTATATTTCAATGTCTGTTTCAAGAGACACCAACTGGAGTTATGTTAGAGAATTCTGGGAACACAGAAGACAGGGCAATTATAATACAGTCACTTGTGCTATAAGGTGACACATGCATTTCTAAACTGTATTATGCTATGGAAAATTGCTCAATAATGTCCACAGGACTTATGGGGAAAATGAGGTCAGGGGCACAATGCAGTGAAAACCTGGGCATCGCCACATATTGAAAATATGGTAACCTAAAGTAGACTTAGTAGTACTCTATTAGAGATGTATTGTTATTCTAGCAATGGAAGAATTTTTGTCACTGATGTGGAGGCCATGGTCACCAGAGGTTCTGAGGGAAGGGAAACGGAAAAATAGGCATGATATGACGATATTTGGGGGACATTGCAATTGTCCTACATTACATTGCAATGATGGATACAAGCCATTATATATTTTATCATAACTTAGAAAATTGTGTGGGACAGAGTGTAAACTATAACCCAGACTGAGT
Source organism: Dasypus novemcinctus (assembly GCF_030445035.2). NCBI lineage: Eukaryota > Metazoa > Chordata > Mammalia > Cingulata > Dasypodidae > Dasypus > Dasypus novemcinctus. The sequence goes on along the minus strand of NC_080678.1, from coordinate 73,251,806 downwards.
GGCAGTGCTTCAGTATGTGTTCATCAAATTGTAACAAATGTACCATACTTACAAAGGATGTTGTTAATGTGGGAAAGTGTTGAAGGCTATGGAGTGGGGCATATGGGAATCCCCTATATTTTTTATTTAACATTTATGTAATCTAAAGTATTTTTTAATATTTAAAAAATGTATTAAAAATGGTAACCTAATAAAATGGTATCAGAGTTTATATATGAAAAATTATTTTTAAAATACATAAATGTTACAATAAATGTAGACTTGGCCTAAAAAGGACCTGGAATTGCTTGTGGAAATGGGTGTTATAGGGTTACAGTTTGTGAGTTATTGTGAAATGGTGGAAGAACATTTATCTATATCTACATGGAAATCATATGGATGTGCTGGGTATTGCTCATGACACACACAAAGAACTGAGATAGCTAGCAGACTTTTCAAGGTGTGTGTGTATTATCTGTGTATTCCTATGCCATTGGTTTAATTGAGTGCAGTTTTCTGCATTCACCTAAGAAATCATGCATAAGAAAACACAAAATTTGTGTTATGTTCAAATTGTCCCTTAAGATATCAATCACATTAGAGCAAATTTGTGTTTTAAAACAAGTGTTATAAGGGAATTGACTGTATGGGACAATAAAAGCACTCTTCAATGAGTATTTGATAGCCGGCTAAGAAGAGTAAATGGGGAAAATATGACTTTTCTGAGGAGGGAGGCATTAAATGTCAAGACCCCAAAATGGCATTATTTGTGGTAACTTGCTGGCTAAGAATTCATAATTAGGACATCAATAATGTTAGTTATTATAAAGTGAGAGAAAAGGAAATGATGGTTGTATGGGGATTTCACAGAAGACCCTTTATGAATTTAATATATTACTATTAAGGAAAAGGAAGCATTTTTTGAGGTGCAAAGATAAATTATTTTGGATCATCACTTACTTAACCCTGTAGGCTAAGAGCAAAGTGTATGTGCTCATTTGTGGTATACAGTCATGGTTGTTTGCTGCCTTGCATCCAAACATTACACCTAGTCTGAATAAGGTCCCCAGAGTGATAGAAAGCAAGTCTGCTTCCCAGTAAAGATGCTGAAAGGGGGTACTTAGGGGATTTTCCCAATTTCTGGCAGATAAAATGTGGACACAGATCAGAGGCTCCCAACAAGGTACTTGAACCTTGAGGAAAGGATACATGGGGGCAGGGGCAGTTAGAATTTTGTTCATGACATTTTTAAATAAGTGATAAGTTTTTATACTTAACTTACTCAGAGTTTATTTCTCCTATTTTCACCCAAGAACCCTAACCAATTAAAAAATCAAAAAGTAGTATGTGTGGGCTTCTGTTTTTAGTTATATCAGGCCAATGTACCTCTGAACAGCTAGAAGATTGCTGAACGGATTTCAAAATGTAACTTTTAAAGGCATCCACTCTCTGTGGAAACAATGAGGATTGGGTGAACACAAACTGAATACATCTATGTAAACACCACCCAGAACAAGAAACAGAGCATTTCCAGCAGCTCAGAAATTCCTGTCATGTGTCCTTCAAATCAATCCCCTTCCAAAACAAAGTTCTTCCAGTATCTTTTAAAAGTAATTTAATGGTCCTGGAATATTAGAGGGAAATGCTGATTTTGAATGTGTTTCTTGATTAAATTGAGAATGAGAAAAGCCAAGGGTATCAGAAATCAAGAAGATATACTTAATAGTCAATGATCAAATGGCAAAATAAGCAATGGGGCAAGCACAGAAAACAGAGTGAGTTGACGCAGAGGGACCTTTGGCTAGGTGGCTTGACCAACCATGAGGTGCTTAGGACTGAAATGGGTGGTTAAGTTCAGAAGCAACCACAATAAAGTCAGGGACCTTCGTAAAATGTTAGTTTGTTGGTTTCACCCAAGTCAGTTAATAGACGGAGGGCTCTATAAATGACAGGTAGGTTGAGGGAGAATTTTTAAATATCAGCAACATACTGAAAATGTGGATATTTGGTGAATCTTTGTTCTATTTTTGCTATTTAACAAGATTTCTTTACACTCAGCAATGGGAAAGACACAAACGGTCAGGGATTGTTAGCTGTGGCTCTAAAACTCTGATTCCCATTGAAACTTATGGAGATCAGCTGACGGATGGAAATTTTACTTGTTAACCATCTTCTGGAACCCCAAATCTATCCTAGGTAATTGTTCCAGTTTGAGTTTCTCTTTAATTTTTGAGTACACAGTTAAAGTACATTTTAAAATTTGGCCATAAGTTCTGGCCAACAAAATATGAGTGGAACCAATACATTCTTGTTAGAAGTTTCTCCCTTATAAGGTTTATAATGATTAATTGATCACAAGGTTTACAATGGTTAACAAACAGTGACTTGCATTCCCATAGCATGGAACAGCTCTTCATCCAGAGCCTACATGTTCAGATACAGCTCATTTCCTCACAAGAGTAGACAAAGGAGTGACATGGCACCACCAACCCCTCCCATGTCTCTAGAATTCACTACCCCTAGACGACCAGCCCCTAGCTATAAAAGGGGAAAAAATTGCCTCTACAGTTCCCTATTGGCCCTTGGGTCTTACCCAAGCCCCCAACCCCTTCCCACTGGCTAAGCATTTTCCCACCTATAGATGTACTGTAAAAATGCATGACTGCTTTTGCCAGAGGTGGGCTGAAGTCTTTCTTCTGACACCTGTTATGCAGGCAAGGGGGCTGAAGTCTATTCTTCAGACCCTCTCCATTGGGAAAGCTTCTTAACAAACTTTCTGCCTGCAATCATCAGTCTCCATGTTCCAGTGAGAGCTGTTTTTCTTTAACAATTCTATTTCAAGACCTGAGACATCAAAATTCTCATTCCAGAATCCCCAATCTGTTTAGAGTTTTTCAAGCACCCTAATATCTACTTAAAAATAATGTAGGGAAAGAAACAAATACAGATTTAGAAAGAGAAAGAAGCTGCAGGTCTGATGATCCATTTCATTACACAAGACAAAACAAACTACAAAAAGATAAATTGCTGTTCTAGTAGTTTTGGGGAATTGATTGGCTTTTATAAATTACTTTTTTGTTATAAACACCCTATACCCTACCAAGCTAAAACCTCCTCCTACCTCCTCCAACATTAGCTGTGTGGTAGATTGAGTTATGTGCCCCAGCAAAAGACATGCTCTTAATCTTATTCCACATATCTGTGGTTGTGAATCCATTTATAAACATTTTACAAATGTTGATCAACATTTTGAAGATGTAATGTTAGTAGAGTGTGACCAAACTGAATCAGGGTGGCCATTAATCCATATTATCTGAAGGCCTTATAAAGAAAAGGCCAAAGAGAGGAGCCAGAATCCAGAAGTAAGCAGAAACCAGAAGAGCAGACATAAGGAGAGAGAAACCATGTGACAGGAAGCAGAGATCCCAGCCAAGAAATCCTGAGGATTTTAGCAAGTAGTACCAGAAAGCTACAGACTTCAGATACAAAGCAAATCTTCCTGATGCTCTGATTGTGGATTTCTAGCCTCTGAAACTATGAAACAGTAAAGTCCTGCTATTCAGCCAACCAGTGTGTGGTACTTGTCATAGCAGCCCTGCAAACTAAGACACTCCAGTAGCCTCTAATCTAATTTCCATCTTTGTGTATTTGCTATATTTGTTTGATGAGATATCTCATACAAGTGACATCATACAATAGTTGTCCTTATGTGTCTTGCCTATTTCACTCAGCATAATGTTTTCAAGGTTCATCCATGTTGCATCATGGCTCAGAACTTCATTCCTTCTTACAGCCAAATAATATTCTATTATGTATATGCACCACATTTTGTTTATCCTCATTCATTTTTTGATGGATGTCTGTTGTTTCCACATTTTGGCTATTGTGAATAATGCTGCAGTGAACATCATTATACAAGTATCTGAGTTCCTGTTTTCATTTTCTTTAGGTATGTTACTAGGTCGGAAATTGTGGGGTCATATGATAACTTTGTATTTTATTTTTTAGAAACTACCATATTGGTTTCCAAAGTGGCTATGCCATTCTACATTTCCACCAAAATTGCACTGGAGTTCCAATTTCCATGCATCCTCTCAACAATTGTTACTTTCAATTTTTAAAATAATAGCCATTATTTGAGTGTGAAGTAGTATATCATTATGGCTTTTATTTATATTTTCCTTATAGCCAATGATGTTGAGCATCTTTCATATGCTTTTTGTACACTTGCATATCTTCTTTGGAAAATGTCTGTTCAACACCTTTTTCCCATTTGTTAATTGGGTTGTCTTTTTGTTGTCGTATTTTTTAGTTGCATTTTCTTCTTTATTTATTCTGCACACTAACTGCTTATCAGATATATGTTTTTCCATCATTTTCTCTCATCCTATAGGTTGTCTTTTAACTTTCTTTAAAATATCTTTTGATGCACAAAAGTTTTTAATTTTGATGAAACTGATCTTTTTGTTGCTTGTGCTCTTGGTGTCATATCTAAGAATCTATAGCCAAATCCCAATTCATGAATATTTTCTTCTATGTGATCTTTTAAGAATATTGTAGTTATAGTTCTTATGTTTAGGTCCTTGCTCCATTTTGATTTAGTTTTTTTTATGTGGTATGAGGTAGGAGTTCAACTTCATTCTTTTGCATGTCAATATGCAGTTTTCCCAACACCATTTATTGAACAGATTTTTCTTTCTCAATGGCATGTACCTGGCACCTTTATTGAAAATTAATTGGCCATAGATGTATGGGTCTATTTATGGATTTTGATCTATTTGTCTAGCCTTATGCAGTATCCCATTGTTTTCATTACTGTATTTTTTTAGTACATTTTGAAATTGGGAAGTATGAACCCTACAACTGTTGTCTTTTTCAAAATTGTTTTGACCATTTGGGATGCCTTGTAGTTCCATACGATTTTGAGGATTAGCTTTTCCATTTCTAACAAAATAAATATAATTAAAAAGCTGCTGGAATTTTGACAGGAATTTCGTTGAATCTGTAGATTGTTCTGGGTAGTATTAGCATCATAACAATATTAAGTCCTACAATCCATAAACATGAGATGACATGCTATTTATTTATGTCTTCTTTAATTTCTTTAAGAAGTGTTTTATGGTTTTCATTGTACAAGTATTTCATATTCTTAGGTAAATTTATTCTTAGATATTTTATTCTTTTAGATGCTGTTATAAATGGAATTGTGTTCTTAGTTTCCTAATTAGATATTTCATTGCTGATGTATAGAAACACAATTGATTTTTGCATGTTGATTTTGTATACTGTCACTTTGCTGAATTCATTGTTTAGTGTAGTATTTTTTCTTCTATATTCCTTTGAGTTTTCTATATATATGAGATCATGACATCTGAAAATAGAATTTTAATTCTCCCTTTCCAATTTGGATAACTTTTATTTTTCTTGCCTAATTGCACTGGTTAGAACTACAACTACAATATTGTATAGCAACGGTGAGAGTAGGTACCCTGTCTTGTTTCTGATCTTATAGGAAAGCATTCAGTCTTTCATTGTTAAATATGACATCCTCTATAGGTTTTTCATAAATGACTTTTATCATGTTGAGGAAGTTTACTTCTATTTCCATTTTCTCAGTATCTTATCAAGAAAGAGAGCTGAATTTTACCAAATGCCTTTTCTGCATTGATTGAGATAATCAGGTGTGTTTTTTTCTCCTTTGTTCTACATAGGTGGTGTGTTATACTGATTCTTGAGTTTTAAACTATTCTTGCATTCCTGAGATAAATCCCATTTAGTCATAGTGTATAATATTTTTAATATGCTATTCAATTTTGTTTGCTAGTATATTGTTAAAGATTTTTGCATCTATATTCATAATGGAAATTGGCCTTCAGTTTTCATTTCTTGTGTTTTATCAGACTTTGGTATCAGGGTAATGCTGGCTTCATAGATTGAATTAGGAAATGCTCCTTCCTCTTGAATTCTCTGGAAGAGTTTGAGAAGCCTGGTGTTAATGTTCTCTAAATGTTTTGTAGAATTCTCCAATGAAGCCATCTAATCCTGGAATTTTCATTGGTGAAGGGTTTTTAATTATTGATACAACCTCTGCAATTTTTAATAGGCCTGTTGTGGTTTTTTATTTCTTCTTGAACCAGTTATTGTAATTTGTGTCTAGAAATATTTTCATTTTGTCTAGATTATCTAAGTTATTTTAATAGGATTCTCATACAATCCTTTTTATTTCATTAAGTTAAGTACCATATTATTCTCTGATTTTAGTTATTTGAATCTTTTCTAGGCCTTTTTTTTTGTCAGTCTACCTAAGGGTTTGTAAATTTTATTGGTCTTTTCAAAGAATAAACTTTTCATATTTCCAATTCTCCCAATGGTTCTTATATTCTTGATTTCTCCATTCTAATCTTAACTATTTCCTTACTTCTGCTTACTCTTCTCTTAGTCCCTAAAGCTGTGAAGTAAAATTAGTGATTTGACAACTTTTACCTTTTTAAATGTAAGCATTGATAGCTATAAACTTCCTTTTGAGCAATGATATATTAGTCAGGGTTCTCTAGGGAATCAGAATCAACAGGAGCTATCTGTAAATAGTATGTGATTTTATAAGAGTCTCTCACATGACTGTGGGAATGCAGAGGTCCAGGTTCTATAGACAGGCAGATGAAAGATGGGCTCCGATGAAAGTCCAGTGTAGGTCCTTGATGAGTTTCTGGGAAAGATTGGCTGTCCAAAGACAAGCTGGGAAATTATCTCTGAATGCTGAAAACACTTCCCCTTTTCAGGCATTCAACTCATTGGATAAAGTGTAAGTCATTGCTGACAGCTACGTTCCTGGTTGATGCAGATGTAATTAGCCATCTATGCAGTCAACTCACTGATGTCTAAAGCCAGTAAACATCCTCGTATAACAATTAACCCCCAGTGCTTCCTTAACCAAACAACTGGGCCCAATTACCTGGCCAAGTTGACACATTACCCTATCACAAATGACTTCACTGTACCCATAAGTTATACAGTGCTGTATTTTCAATTTCATTCTAATTTCAAATTTATCTCTAAGTATATTCTAATTTTTCTTCATATTTATTCTTTAATATGGGAAAAATGTGTGTTTAATTTTCACAAAGTTGCAAATATTCCAGTTGACTTTATGTTGTTTATTTATAGATTCATTCCACTGTGGTCAAAGAAGTTACTTTGTATAATTTAAATTTTTTTTTAAATTTTTGAGACTTTTCTTGTGCCCTAACATATGGTTTATCATGACGTATGATCCATGTGCACTAGAAAAGAATGTGTATTCTGCTATTGTTGGGTGAAGTGTTCTCTCTCTTGCTCTTTCTCTCTGTGTATATATAGCCTTTCATTTTCACTCCATAGATGAATTTAAATTTAAATGGAGTCTTTTTAAGTAGAAGATTGCTAGATCATGCTTCTTAATCTATTTTGCCAATCTCTACCTTTTGATTAAACAGTTTAATCCTTTTACAATTGAGGTGATTAGTGATAAGTCAGGACTTACTCTGCCATTTGCTAGTCAGTTTTTTCATGTCATACCTTTTAGACCTTCTTTTCCTCCTTTAGTGCCTTCTTTTTTGTTTAGATTATCTTCTGTAATGAGCCATTTTGAATCACTTCTCATTTCCTTTCATGTGGAATTTTTTAACTATTCTTCATGGTTATTTTAGGATTATTTTTAACATCCTAAATCTATTACAATTTTTTTTGTATTGATACTGACTTCAATTAGCCTACACATTATTCCTTTATTTTTCCATACCTTCACTTAATTTTGTTCTTGTCACAAATTGCACCTTTCTATATTGTGTGTCCAATAGCATAGGCTTATGATTATTTTTGCATTCATTTGAATTTTAAGCAATATAAATAGTAAAATGTGGCATTACAAATGAAAAATGCAATAATGTAGTATAGTTACTTGTCCTGGGTCTTCATGAAGTTTTAAGAATCTGTCTAGTGTCTTTTCTTTTAAGCTTCTTGAATTTGTAAATTTGTATCTTTCTTCATTTTTTGCAAAATTTTCAGACAATATTTTTTCAAATACTTTTTCTGCCCCTTTCTTCTTCTGGAACTCCTATTATGCATATGTTGGTATGCTTGACGGTATTGTACAGTTTCTTGGGGTGTGTTCATTTTGTAATCACCTTTTTTTCCTGTTCCTCACACTGGATAATTTCAATTGTCTTACCTTCAAGTTCATTATTTCTTCCTGTCACCTGCTCCAATCTGCTGTTGAACCCCTCTATTGAACATTTCATTTCAATTATTGTATTTTTCAGTCCAAAATTTCTATTTAAAATACTGTCTCATTAGTCAAACTCTCATTTTGTTCATATATTATAATCCTGATTTCCATTAGTTCTATGCTCATGTCTTTCTTTATTTTGTGTAACCTATTTAACAGTTGCTCTAGATCTTGGAATAGTCATTCCAGTAATTGGACTTTCCCTGAGATAATTTTGTCAAATTCATTTTTTCTACTGGATGGACCCATACTCTTCTGTCTCCTTATTTGTGCTGTAATATTTTTCTGGAAACTGGACTTTCTAAATATTATATTGTAGTCACTTAGTAAATCTAGTGCTCTCACTCAGTCTTCCTGACTAAGAAAAAAATATAATAAAGAAAAATAAATGAAAGAAATAAACAAAGAAAAAGTAGGAAATACTATCAAACAAAACACTTCCCTTCACCCCCCCACCCCCCCACACACGCAGGGCACTGCCTCTATAAGTCTCTTGTAGATGATGGCAAAAAGCTGGAAGCTGCTGCTAAGAGGACTTAAACTGAGGTTGGTCCCTCAGGGATTTGTCAGTCCAAGAAACACACAAATGCACAAAGAAAGAAAATCACTACCACCAACAACAACAACAACAAAAGCACCATTCATTAGCCTAAAGTTACACCTGCTAAGAGGCCAAAAATGATGCTACAGTTTGCAGTTCTCTCAGAAATCCCCAAGACCACCTTACATTCCAACCCCAACTTTTGGAGGATGAGATTTTTTTCTGTTTGCCCTGGTCCCAGCTAGTTGCTGCCAGAATCCAGACTGTTTTTCCACAGCTGCCACTGTTTTCACAGACACTGCTTTGGGGCTATGGAATTGTGGCTGGTCTTTGGTACACAGACCTTAATTCACAAAAATTGAATGCTTAGCATCCTCTCTCTTCCTCCAGCACTCCCATGATTGTTCTCAGTGTGCAGTTTGATTCCAGGGATATCACCTAGTTAGTTCCAATCTTTTTTCAACTCATTCATTTATGTGGTAGAAGGAGTGATCTATAAAACTTTTTATTCTACCATTTTGCACCTGTTCTCTTCCCACTGTGTTTTAATTCCTTTAGCACACTTTCCCCTTGACACTTGGTATTATAGTTATGTCTTAACTCACCTTCTAGATCCTAAAGTGATTAATTCCTATAGCCCCTACAATGTGAAATGCCTTCCTCTGCCTTATACATACTCAGTATTTGTAGCTTCTCAATAAATAATTTTAGTATTAAATGTTTAATTTAATATACTTCAAGGCCCACATATGTTAGATTTCCTTAGTTGATATGATCTATAGGACTTTCCCTCCCTCATTTTCTGTTGACATTTTTACATTTCTTTGTTTGGTCAGTAAATTCCTATATATTTTTAGTGCAAACAATCCAGTTCCTTCTGAAGAAACCTAATTATGCATATTGCTAGACATGAAAAGTACTGGCAAATTTATTTTAGAGACTTGGGGTAAACAAAGTTGAACAAGTTTTTTGGCTGTTGCCCTTCTCAAGTATTTTAATATAGTAATATAATCTATAAATCTCTAAGATGGGGATAAAATATACATTGTTTTCCAAATACATTAACCTTAGACGAGTATTTCACAGAATACATTTTGACTGAGTATACAACAGCTACAAAAGTGCTCAAGTGCTCAGACACTCACAATCTCACTTCATCACCCCCCCCCCCCCCCGGCCGTAGGATAACAGTCAAGGAGGAAATTTATTGTGTTTGCTACATTTTAATAAAAACGCTTGGCCAAGATTACACGGCTAGTGAGGCTAAGACCGCCAGTGATTCTGATTCCTAGGGTGCTGTATTCTTGATAATTTGTCCAAGTGTGGAGTATGTTTTTCAAACTCTTAGTAATCTACATGAAAGTAATGGCCCTATCTTACTCTTTTTTTTTATACCTTGCATAATTCCTCTTTCTTAGTACACATTCAGAAATATTTATAAATTTAGTCAGCAAATGTACAAGACACCAATTCTAGAAGGTATCATTATCTTGGTGGGAATTACTTTTGTGACTGAAAAAGATATGCCCCTTTCCAACTAAAATTAAATAAGCAACAAGAAACTGAGTCTCAATAGTCTATTTTAATATTCAGCATAGGACTGATGGGATGGCATATGATCAGAAATTAAAGTTCTTTGTGGTTGTTATTGCCTGCGCTGTTGTCTATAGCTATAAAGAATAATTGTATCTACCAGAAGTTACACAACTACACCTTTCTATGTTTCTAAATTAAAATATAGGCAGCCTAGTTAGTAACGCATATGAAAGGAGTCACATAGATACAACTGTTGCTTAATTGGAAACTGTTCCTTTTTCCCCAGTTTTAGTTGTTTAATCCCCTACATTGACTTGTTTCTTCATATCTCTTCAGAGAGGCCTCCAAAATTATTCCTTATTTTCAAGAAAATGTCTCTCAAGTAGTGGATTATATGTTACTCTTCAAGCAAACAACCCTGAACACGTTGTTACCACAAAGTGCTTTATTATCTTTGTAAAAATCTTATAATATGATATGTCTATTTGGAAAAGAGAAAGGAATCTGAGTTCCTGTAATTTGCCTTGTATCTTAATCTGGAAGCAAAGCTAATAACAATTACTGTATCTTCTAGAGCCCTCGATTCATATTTGAGTCACCTAAAAAAATTGTAACAAAAATTAAACCAGAATCTCTTAGCATGTGGTCTCAATAGCAGTAATTTTTAAATCCCCAGGTGTTTCTAATGTGCAATCAAGGGTGAGCACCACCACTCTAAAGGTAAAAAAAAATATCGCAGCATCTGAGACTGGAAGACAATTTTGAGCAGTGTTTACCAAAGCCTAACTACATACATGAGAAACTCCTGCAGGGGTTCTTTAGCAGTGCAAATTCCTAAGGCCCCAGGGAATCAGAATTTCCAGAGTTGAGGCCTCAGGTTGGTCTGAGAAGCACTATTTCAGAGGTTCCCTAAACTGACTTTTTAACATATGAGAAGTCTTGACTGAGATTCCTATTCCAAGTAACAGCCCTTTTTGAGTTAGCTCCGTTAAAATTTCTTCATAGTTTGTCCTTGCAGGATGCAGTGCTTCTTTTAAGAATTGGAGTGTGTCATAATGAAATGTGTGATATACCAGAGGTCAGAAAACCTGAGTTTGAAGTCCTTCCTGTATATTTACTAGTTGTATTACCTTGGACAAATACTTCCTATTTCTCATTTAGTATCTAAATTTAAGTTGCAGGATCATAATGATCAAATGAATAGATACAGCAATCCCCACACCTGATTAACAATCATAGTCATCTGGGGAATTTGAAAAACAATACGTAGATTCATTGGTCCAATTCTGGAGATTCTGTTCTATATGTTGACTGTAGTCATAAAAAAGTAATTTCTCTTTTAAAGATTTGGAATAAGTGTTATAATTGCTGATTGTACCAAGTTAAAGCACGTTAGAGAGTGTAGCATGCTGTCAGGGTCAGGGATACTGAGATTTTATTCTTGGACATACACGTGACCTCTTGAATGGTTCTCTAGTTACACAGATGTCTGCAAGCATTGCTGGACTAGCAGTTCTTGGATGATTTCTATGATTGGATGATTTAGTGTAGTAGGTAGGGAGAAATGCAACATATTCACACTCTTTCGTGTATATATAGAAGTAATCAGTTACCTAGGATTATTTATTCATTTGCTTATTTGTTGTTGTTCCCTTATTTCTTTCATGATCCAGGGTTCACTACTTTAAACTCTATGGGCTTTAGTTTCTTCCTCTCATAATTGGATACAATTTCTGATTTATCTGCTCATTGGGGCTTTGTGAGGAATAAATAAATTGCTATGGCTGAAGTGGATTTGGCTCAACTGATAGAGCATCCGCTTACCACATGGGAAGTCTAGGGTTCAAACCCCGGGCCTCCTGACCCATGTGGTGAGCTGGCTCGTGCACAGTGCTGATAAGTGCAAGGAGTGCCATGCCATGCAGGGGTGTCCCCCGTGTAGGGGAGTCCCTCACATAAGGAGAGCCACCTGGCATGAAAAAAGTGCAACCTGCCCAGGAGTGGCACTACACACACACACAGAGCTGACACAGCAAGATGATGCAACAAAAAGAGACACAGATTCCTGGTGCCGCTGACAAGAACACAAGCAGACACAGAAGAACACAGTGAATGGACACAGAGAGCAGACAACTGGGGGAGAGAAGGGGAGAGAAATTTTTTAAAAAATGCTATTGCATATATCAGTCTTTCTGCATGTAATTTTGTCACATGAGGTTTTCCTAATAGAATGTGAGCTTCTAATAGTCAATTCTTTAACTCTCATTCATTTTTCATTTGCCTATTTGTTAATTTATCAAAAAATAAACTGAGTATCTATTATGTGCCAAAAATTATGCTGGGAGATAGGACACAGGAACTCATGGCACTAGATAAGAAAGAGAAATATAATTTATATTCTTCAAATGCTTACAGTCACATTATGGGCTTTAATAATTATACAAATTGTTAAATTACAGTCGTAACCAGTACCATAAAGGAGAAGTTCGGTTTAACCTGAGAATGTATGATGAGGAGACTCTCCTGTTGTCTCCCTGTCCCCTCTGGACAGTGGAGACCGGGCAATGGGGTGAAGCAGTTGTAAGAGCAATCCTGTGCAAAGGCCCTGAGGAAGGAAAGTGCTTAGTGGCATAAGAGGAAATGAAATGGGGCCTGAAAGTCTAAAATATGCTATAAGCCGGTGTGGTAGGAACAGTGAAGACAGGGCTATGGGGTATGAAAAGGCCAGAGATACTTAAGTCATATCTAGGCTCTCTATTTTGCTACTCTTTATTTTAATAGTGATGGACACCTTCAATTAAAATTACTGAACAGGAGAATGAAAGAATCAGATTAGTACATTAACTGTATCACTTTATCTGCTGTGTGAAGGATGGATTGGGGTGGGGACAGTAAATGTTTGGAGGCTAGGTAGAAGGGTTAGCCTGACAGGGAATGGAAAATAGCTATATTTTATTCTAGGATGGTGGAAATAGGAATGAAGAGAAGGGATGTATTTGAGAGATGCAGTTTTTGTCTATCCATGACCTACTAGAGTGCCTGGTACATAGTCAACACTAGATAAATGCAGGAGAAGCATTTAATAATTGAAAAACATTATTATAAATTACACCTCCAGTTGGAGCTGAAATCCTCCTCTCTAATTTTATCTTAATTCTTCTTTCTGCCCCCAGAAACATGCAGAATATGAGAATGTTTTATGTATATCTTTTTAAAAACTAGTTATATTCCCTTTTTACCCCACCTTCCCCATAGACACACGCTGATGTGTGCCTCTCCTCTCTATATGAAACAGACATTCCACCCATCTTCACTTGGCAAGATTTCCAGACTCTTTATGATTCCAGGCACCTTTCAGCTCTCCTCTGGTGTCACATTACCTTACCACAGTACTCTGTATCTTTAGACCACAAAATTGACAATGACATCTTAATGTGGTTTGACTGATGCAAAGCCCAGTAAGACTAAGGTCGCTGAGTCATCCACTTTGCTCAGCACCTTTCTGGTCTTAGCCCTGAAAGGCCTGTGTTCCAACAAACCCCTCTGTCCTAGGCAAACAGCAATGGATGTTCACCCTCATATGGGCATATGCATTAATGTAAATCTACATCTACATACCTTCTATAGTACGATCCACTCTTGCAGGGGCATGCAAATAACAGGTTGCAAAGGTGAGCTTTCATTTAAAACACTTTATAAAGCACTTTCATGTGCACACTCTCATTACCTCTTAAAACTCCCCTGTGAAGCAAGTAATATTTCTCAAGGTTCAGAGATGAGTGAAATAAGAATCAGAGCTCTTGAGGGATTTGCTTATGCCTACTTGGCTTTAAGAATATGAAAGTCACATAGTTCCATCTTCTTTCACCTGTTTTAATACCATGATGAAATGGTGGGTAGAAAATATACTTGGATATTAATTTATGCCATATTTTTCATTCTCTTCTCTCCAAAAAGTTAGGCAGGTCTTAGACTCAAGGAAATTTTAAGGGCAAAAGTAGAAATGATTTTGAAGTAAACTCTTTTGTGAAAGCTCATGTTCAACTATTAATGGATATATTCCACAAATATTTATTGAATAACTGAACTACTTTGATCCTAGGCTAGTTCTGAAATAGAACTGAGGGTGAGGTGGGGTAGAAAAAACAGAGGTAAACAAACCATTGCTATGAAGAATATCAGTAAAGCTGAATGCTATGCAGAGAATAAAAAATATGATAATGGGGCTATATTAGTTTAGGTGTTTGGAGAAGTCCTTTGGAAGATGATGACATTCAAGCTGGGACTTAAATGACAAAACAGAACCAGGTCTTTTTTTTTAATTAGAGAAGTTGTGGATTTATACAACTATTATGTGTAAAATACAGGATTCCCATATACTACCCCATTATTGACACCTTACATTGGTGTGGAAGGTTTGTTACAATTTATGAAAGCATATTTCTATAATTATATTATCAACTCTAGTCCATAGTTTAACTTAGGGTTCACAGTTTGTGTAGTACAGGTCCATGGATTTTTTTTTTTTTTTTTTTTTTAGGTACTTGCCCTGGGACCTCATATGTGGGAAGCTGGCACTCAACTACTGAGCCACACTGACTTCCCTGAGTTGGTTTTTCATTTGTTTTGCTTGTTGTTTGTTTTTGTTTTCTCAGGAGGCACTAGGAACTGAACCCAGAACCTCTTGCGTGGGATGCAGTTGCTCAACCACTCTAACCACATCAGCTCCCCCATGGATTATTTTTTTAATTTTTATTTTATTGCCAAATATACAATCCATTCCCCCTCTTTAGCTATATTCAGATACAGATTACTGTGCTGTTAATTATGTTCACAATGTTGTGTTACCATAACCACCATCTATTACCGAGACATTTCCATCATTCCAAATAGGAGCCCTATACATTTTAAGCTTCAAATCCCTCTTCCCAACCCCGCCCTTTCTGCTCATATTCTAGATTCTGACTCTATGAGTTTGAACCAGGTCTTCTTTGCCAATCATTCCTGGAAGAGGGAATAGTTAGTGTGAAGTTCCTGGGCCAGGAGTGAGCTTGTATGTGTGTGAGCAACAGAAAGAAACTCAATGTACCTGAAGCAAAATGGGCTAGTGATAGAGTGATTCAAGATGAGGTCACCAAAGAAGGATGCGGAAAGATCATGGAGGGTCAAGTAAACTAAGGTAATAAATCTGGATTTTTTCCTAAGTATGATAGGACTGAAGTCTTTTAAGTAAGGAAGAAAAAAAAACATGATCTGATTTATGGCTATTGTGTAGGGAGCCATTCATAGAATAGAAGCAATGAGAGTACCCCAGACAAGGAAGTATGGCTTAGAACAGGATGATAATTATGGAGACAAGAGAAAGGAATAGTTCATATTTAGGTTTTAAAGGTAAAGTTGGCAATACTTGTTGACAAAATGGATATGAGCAAGGATTAAGGGTTGAGAGAAAAAAGAAACAACAGATGATTCCATTCTGGGGCATAAGCAGTCAGTGGGCAGCGGGTAGCCAGGTCACCTGGGGTAAAGGTAAAAGTAGGAGTGAATTAATTGAAGTCTTATTTTGCCCAAGTAAAATTTAAGGTACTTAATAGACATAGGGATATTAAGAAAGTTGGTTGCATGTCAAAGTCATTATGAAGATTAGGACAGATATCCTGGATGAGGAAGGCAGAGAGGCAGGGTATTTAAAGAAAAAGAGTTTGGATCCTCAGGAGAGAGGAGAAGATCATCTGAAGCCTAGGGAGACAACATAACTCTGCAAATAGCAAGGGGTGAGACTCAGACTCCCCCTTGGCAACACACTAGGGAAGAACTTGGAGTATGGAGTCAGGAAAACATTTTGGGCTTAGGGAGGCTGGACACCTATTTCAAGGCCATTCAGTCCCAGCCAGTAGCCCCATGCCCATTAAGAAGCATGAACATAACAGTGCAGGCCACTGGTAACAGAATTAGCAGAGAGAGAGGGAAGGAGAAATAAGACGCAAGTGAGACTAGCTTCAGCCTTCAGTCAAATGCTGGCTGGGCAATGAGTATCCAGGGGTGAAGAGGTGCGACCCGGAAACGAGGACAGGCAGAGCACAGCACGCTTGAGAGCAGGAGCCAGCCCCTCCACGGGAGGGCCCCCAAGACACATCCCTGTCCCCATCTCATAAAACAAGCTGTGAAAGATGTCAAAATCTAGGAGACTGTTTTTCCTTTTCTTGGATCGAATAAGCAATGCCTAAGAAAATATTAACACTTCTGAGTCAAACCAAATTTTAAAGAAAATATTACTAAAATATAATTTCCTTCTTAGCAGCAGATGGGAGTCTGGGGAGCTATAATTTCCCTGCACATCTGAGGTGTAGTATGAGGAAATTTTATGACCCCTCAAAATGAGTAAAGTATATAGAGTGAGAGGCATACAAATAAGAAGCAAGTGAAGGAAAAGAAAAAAAAACAAATAGAGAGATAATATCAAACATTTTTTTGGTCTTCCAACGAACAGAAATTGAATTATGAAGGGAAAAGATAATTATGCTGTGTATCCTGTATAACCTGAGACTAAAACTGCAGGGACAGAATTTCTGATCACTTCAATAGTTCAATGACCTTATTAGTCTGTGCTTCTTTCCATGAAAACTATGAACTGGTCATTTAAGGACAAATATTATGTTGAATGGAGAACAAATTAAGACTAAAGAAGGGGAAAAAAAAAAAACATCAAGTAAGGACTCAGAGAATAACTCCACAATCTCACTGTCTTTAAGATGGATGACCTATCAGATTTGACTTTTGAGTCCCCACTCTCCTCTAACTCCTAAGGCCTCTCATTCTCATTTTCAGGAAATTGGAGGGAAACAAAGATATTTATAACCAAATTTGAGAAATTCATCCTTGGAACTCCTTTACTCATAGATTTAGCACACAGAGAGAACATAAATATGACAATAATTGCAACTTCATAAAATATTAAGTCTAATTTTGATTTTAAAAAACTCTCTAAGCATTCATTTTCCTATATGAGAATATAGTTATTGAAAGCTAAATGAAATACTTTTCTCACAAATCATACTTTTATTTTCTTAACTATTTATATGGTTAGCCTATGAAACACAAACATAACTACATTTTTCACAGATTTATGGAAAAATAAATTCAACCATGGTACCACTCTTTCCCCAGGCCTAGATTCTATGGGGACATGCAAACAATAACACTCTCCTTTTTTAATCTTTCATTTAAAATTTCCAGTTCAGTTTCTGCCAGTATATTGTCAGACAGAGAAAGTATGGCTCAAAAGGTAACTTTGGCACTCAGAAAAAAAATTAATTGTATATTCTTCCTGGAGATATTCATTCTCCAGAGAGACTATTGACAGGTCAGGACAGCTATTCAAGCAAAAAAGCATTTGCTTAGTTTCTTCTCTCTCTGCCACATGCTACACTCAAGGTTCTTAGCTGAAGCCACTTGTTTTGAGAGACCTGTTAGGCCTTTTCTCCCATTTCATTCTTCTGTCCTTGTTGGCTTTGCAAATATGCACGTAGGTTTTTCCCTCTCATCCTTAACTCCCATTCTTTCTGTCCAAACTCCTCTTTCTGTTTAGGCTGTTTTAATTAATATTTGAGGAAACAGTAAAATAGAAAAGTGCTCAGAGAAGAAAGCAAATAGGTCACTCACAGAAAAAGAAATGCAAATGGATATTCTATGTTTAAAAATAAGCTCATTCTCACTCATAGCGAGATGAACACATAATGGCAAATATCGAAAAAGTTGTTACACTGTGTTAGAGAGGGTGCAGAGAAGAGTTACTGCCAGGGGTAGGGGGGAGTGTAAATTGTCATAGCCTCAGAAGAAGATAATTTGTCAAGTCTATCAAAATATGATATGCACAGATCTTCTTGACATATGTACAAAATATGTATAAGGCTGTTCTTGTTTACAAAAGCAAAAGTTTAGAAATAGATTTCTCAAGGTATTTTATGTCCATATAATGGAACAATATACAACTCTTTTTAAAAATATCAAGTTGCTCTCTATATTTTCAGATGAATGTGTTTCTCAGATATCTTAAGTGAAAATAACACGGAACAGAAAAGTGTTACAATTTCTTATCATTTGTGTTTTTTAAAAAGGAAAAGAAAATATACGTTCACTCTATCATGAAGGATATTGGTGGCAGTCTTCACAAATGGAGTTAGGATAAAGATCTGGGAGTTGGGAAACTGGTGGGAAGGAAAGTTTTCTTTCCAATGTACATTACTTTGTACTATTTGGATTAATTACCATGTGCATATTATATCTATTAAAATTAATAAATGGTTTAATAAGAGATATTAACAGCACTAAAGGTATGTTAAGGAGTTCAGTTTTTACCTGAAGATAATAGGGAGCCATTAAATGGTTTTAAGTATTGTAATAGTATGATTGAATTCATAGAATATTGTGGTAATTTCACTGGCATAGTAGAGTCCTAAGAGACCACTTAGAACAGTAGCTGTCCACCTTGAGTATACATTGGAATACCTGAGTTCCATCCCCGTAGATTTTAATGAAAAAGCCTGGGGTGTGCACAGGGCCCCAGAGATTTTAAAAGCTCCCTAATTGATTATGATGCATATCCAAGAGAGAACTACTGATGTAGAAGACTGCTTAAGTAATTAGGTAATCCCTAATGAAGAGAATCTAAATTAAATAGTGGCACAAAAGATAGAAAAGAAAAGGCAAACTCTAGAGCTATTAAGAAGATGAATCTGCTGAACTCATCGATAACTGGATGAGGGTGCAAAAAAGAGAGTGAGGCAACAAAGATTGATTCCCATTGTCTGATTTGGGCAATCAGATAGTGCCATTAAATAAAACAAGAAAGAACGGCTTCATGGGAGGAAACAGGATGAATCCTTTCTAGGCATGCTCAGTTAGATGCTTAAGCAAGTTAAGCAATTGAGCAATTGACTGTGGGTCTGGGATTTGGAGAATGAGCATAGTGAAGACTCAGACTTTGTAATTAGCAGCAAAGGCTAACATTTTAAATTATAGCAGAAGCTACAGTATAGGAAAAGTTCCAAAAATAGAATTGCCAACAAAGATGGAGTAGGAAAGGAAGAAAAATCTTCAAAAAAGAATGAGACAAAAAATGACCAGAGAGGTAGGAGCAAAAAAATTAGAAAACATGGAGTTTTAATAGGTCAACCAAGAGAGAGTCTCAAGAAAAGAACTGTTAACAGTATCAATTACTAAAGGAAAAAAGGACTGAAAATTCTTTTATGGATTTAGCAACAAGAAGGTGACTTTGATGAGAGCAGTGTCCATGGGGTATGTAGAAACACCAAACTACAATAGAAAGAGAAATGAAAGAAGGTAAGAAAGTAGAAATAGCCAGGAGGTAAATACTTTTTCTAGAATATGGTGACAAATAATGGATAAGTGGGATGGAAAGGCTTAATTAATTTTCAAGATTAGGAAAATAAGCATGTTTATATATTAAGGGAAAAGAATATGTAAATAAGTCATGGCTCAGGAGAACAATGGGAAAATTGATAGAACCATTTCCCCAAGGAGAAGAGCAAAAATGGGATCAAGAACGTAGGTGAGTGGATTTTTTTTAGGACTTCAGTCATATTGGATTATGTCCCACTTTCATTTTGTTTGGCCACATGCTAACTAATCACATTCAAAGATCCTATTTACAAGTGGGTTCATACCCATGAGATGGTCTGTGTGTGTGTGTGTGTTGGAGGAGTAGTTTAGGACTTGAACATGTCTTTTTTGTGTGATATGATTCAATCCCCTACACCAGCTAACTCAGTTTACTTGGGGCTATGGGATTGCCTGGCGTATAGGACTTTGAGCATCAAAACTGTGGAAGTCTTGAGCAAACCTGGATGAGTTGGTCACCCTCATCCTAGTTGTGCAAATTCAGCATAGAATGAAAGTTTCATGTACAGCAGTTCCAGACCAAGCTTGACCCAAGTGGTACTGACACATTTCCCAAGTATAAAGCTTCTCTTTCCAGTGCCTCCTTGTACCCAAGTTCTAGCTTTCTTCTTTGGTCTTCAGGAAAGAATATAAGAAATCTACTTCTACTGTTTTACTTATTCAAAAGTCTATCCAAGTGTCCTTAGGCATTTTTACCCTATCACTAAAGAGTTTGATTGGAAGACATGAATAACCTCAAACCTGGACCTCTATAGCAATCTATCAATTTATGTCATTTTCAGGACCTCTATAGCAATCTATCAATTTATGTCATTTTCAGGATTCTGATATTGTTTTTCTAATAGCTCCCAGTCATATGCCTCTCATTTGAGCTATCCTTAAGTTCTCCTTTGCTTTATTTTCTACCCTTATAAACTACAAAGTTTAAATGGACTAACATTCAATAAATTATAAGGATTTTTCTTATTATTAGCCAGAACATATTCTATCCTAAGGGTTGCAAAAAACTGAAATTATTCACTCAACAAATATTTATTGAGTGCCTCCTTTGTTATTAGCACTGTGCTTAGAGCTAAGTCTAGAAATGTGAACAGTGGAAGCACACTCTGCCAATCTAGTGAGGGTTGCTGAGAAGTAAATAAATAAGAGCACTAGGGTAAATATTATGAAAGGTCCATTTCTACAAGTATGGAAGGATATGGAAGGAAAAACCAAACCACTCTTAAGATGAATCAAAGAATAGTTAGCACTTTTCTGTTCATATGTTCATTGATTGATTCAACAAATATTTATGGAGGGTCTAATGTGCAATAGATACTCTGCCATTGTAGATGGGTAAATGGAAAAAACATAGATATGATATCATCTTTATACTGAGGTTTCATAGTTTAGTATGAGAAAATACATGTAAAAGAATCATTATAAGATGATATAATAAGTGCTGTAATAAAGGTCACCTAGGAAGTTCACAAAAGAGGTGACCTCTGTATGGAAATGTACTTGATTATGAAGGTTAAGGAGGAATTTGGGGTGGAAGAGAGCAGGGGCAGGGCTTTCCAACTAGAGGCATCAGCTTGTGGAAATACGTGGAGGTAGGTAAGAGTCTGGTAAATAAGGACAAAGCAATTGGGTGTGACTAAGTGTAGGGTGTTTGTGAGGAGTGGTAGACTTTGACTGGAATAGTAGACAGTAGGTTGTCAATTTTGCCTTCAGGAGGAGGATTGACATCTCTTTCCTTGAGGTGAAAAGAAAAAAGATCTCAAGAGTAAGAACAGAGAAAAGTTAGTTGGTGAAGAAAAACAGAATTTCTCTCTTATAGTTTCTATTTCTCTATGAAGAAGGAATTGGCTGCAGAGAATGAGGAATTTCATTAAAGGAAATGAAGAACGTTAAAGTTTAAAATGGCTGGGGCTGAGAGGGGGATCAAAGGAGAAACTGACCAGGACCACACAAAGGAAATATGAGCTGAATTTTGTTCAATTAGCCTTTCCACTCAGTCAGAGAGGCTACCTTCTTAATTCACCAGGGCCTTTCTGTTTTCTACTGCAGGCTGTTCCCACACTAAGGAAGACTCAGTGGGATTCCTAGAGAAACACTGAAGAACTAAACTGTATTTATTCTAAGAAAATGAAGTACCTGAAGGTATTTTCTCCCAATGCCATCCACATTGTCCACCCTATCCTCTCACGCACTCTGCCTTCTCCCTTTAATTTTTAGATATTCTATTTGAGTCTGTGATTAAAATCATTATTTTTGTAAAGGAAGGAAATTTGACTTTTTGCCCAATTTCCTGCACTGAACTATTTAGAAATAGCTAAAAATAACACTTCAGAAAAAAAATGCTAAAATACAAACTCTCTCATCTGCCAGAACAAGAGTCAAAGTTTATTTTCTAGTTTGGAAATTCTTTCAACTGACATTATTTTGTATGCTTGTAATAAATAATGTTCTCCTGGCATAGCATACACTATACTCAACACCCTATAATTAAGCATTTCTAAAATTTCCATGAAGATGTCATTTTAAATACCACAAAGAGATGCTGAATTTATTACATAAAATATGAAACAGTTCACTAACATTTTCATGAGGAACAAAATAGCACCTACACATTTTAAAAAGAAAATGCTCCTTTTTAAAAAATTTTCCATTTATATTGTACCTTTCCTCCCTAGCACTTGGATTAATATCTTCCTGGCTAAAGTGTTTGAAGGAAAGTTGTTAAAATTACCTTCAATTTAACCATATCTAACTGCTCAGTGTTTCAATAACAAATGGAGTCTTTCCTTCATGCTGCAAGCTGTCCTCATTATCAGGATAGACAACAAATTCAGATATTAATGGGAAAAGTATCTACCATATAGCTCTTTGCAAAAGTTTGTTGGAAAGACAAACTTTCTCTCCCCACCCCATCCTTCCCTGATTTCTCTGGCTCTTGTCTTCCTGGCTTGAATGTGTTTGTAAACACATTTAAAGACTGTGACATAAAAACCTGTCTGAAAATAAATATAGGAATGGAAGAATTAAATACGATGGTAATTAATGAAATAGTCTTATAGTTGGGTAATTTCAATGTTTTGATTTTACTACTATAGCCATTCAGTAGGGGAAAGTTTTACTTGAATTTGATGGTGCAATATAAAGAAAATAGCAAGGGAGAAGGGAAGGCTAAGAAACAGATGTAGGATGACAAAGACTATAAGACTGGCCCCATGGAGAATACATGCAAATAAGAAGGGTGATTGCCGACTGTTGAATTGAATAAAAGACCCAAAATTAAGGATGCAAATTGTAATTTTGCAAAAAATCAATATTGATGCAAACAGGAACACCTTGGCACTAGTGTACCTTTCCCTCTAATAATTAAGGCCAATCTGTTTGTGGGGCTACTCTTCCCTGGATCTTTCAAGTAATGCATCAAGTGAGCTAACCATAGCATGCTAATGATGCACTTATTACTCAACAGCCATCATCACCCAGGGAATGAAAAAGGTCTAGAAGCAATTTCAACATAATTAAAGGACTAAAAGGATTCAGAGCAATGAACAGACTGTCCTGTACTCTGTTTGCCACCAGGTAGAAATGTTGATACTGAATATATTCTTCTGTCATTATTAATTCAGAACAGTGAATGGTATTATAATAATTCATGTGCTGCAAAATTACGAAGAGCTGCATCTACAGAATATCTAAAATATCTAAGTCCTATACTTTGTCTCATACTGTCTACTCATTTAAGGCAGGGATGATAAATTAATATCTACAATTAATAGTAATTCTAATGTAGCAGACCTTACTAATCTGTCACTGAAGTTTTACTCTAAAAATGTGGATGTAGTCTGAGAATCCTTCTCAAGCAACTCTCTAAAAGATCACTGCTAATTCCTCTAAGTTAATCCACAAAATGCATATTTAGGGGAATCCTTATGCAATAATACAGTTCCTCTCCCCTTCACAACAGTTAAGTCAGGTCTTCATAATCAAAGTAAATCAGGGGAGGGATTTTAAAGTCAAAAGGCCTCGTAAGCCTGAGTTATTCATTTATTCACTCAAAAATATTTACTGAGCTCCTTCAATGTTCTTATCATTCTGCTGGGCTCTGAAAAATGCAACAAAAAATAAAATTCAGTCTCTATTATCAAAGAACCCAAAGTTTAATGAGTTTATTCCCATGATTTTCAAGCCAAAGAAAAAAGTGAGGGGAATGGCTAACAATTTCCCAGATAGAAAATTTGTCTTTCTACTTCATGGTGGCTCTGGAACTCTAGGAACAGGACATTAAGTTGTCACACCCAAGCAATTATCTCTGAGATGCAGTGTATGCTTCCCCTTGTTCACAATTAAGCACTAAATCATATAAACATGACCTGCATTAATATAAAATACAAAAATGCAACAGTGGTATTTCAGGTGGTAGTGTAGTACAAGGGAAAAAAACAGAGGTTCTGAGCCATAAAGACCTGAATTTTACTTCCACTTCACCACTTTCTAGCTGGGTTTCATTTACCAAGTGACTTACCTCTCTAAGCTTCAACTACCTCAACTCAAAAATCTTGAAAATAATACCTAACATTGTGTCAAGGATTAAATTAGATAACACAAAATAAGCCCCTGACACACACAGGAAATCAACAAATGTTCATTCACCTTTGCTAGAGTTGTGATGTCATGTGATGTCCAACATGGATCATGTCCACTGAGAAAATTGTCAGGGAAGAAATTTTGACCCTGCTGGATAACACTCTAAAACATACCAAAACACCATGTGAGGCCCATTTAGAATGGACTGACCATTTGATTATTAGATGTCCACACTTGGTCATTGGAGTAGATGCTCTGAATGTCCCTGACCTTCCAGTGGTACAAAGGAAATAAGTGTTGATTCTTTAGAACTCTTCACCACCACAGCAGAAAAAAGAGGGAGAGGGAGAAAAAGAGAGAAAGAGACTAGCATTGTTTCTCTGGGAATTAACTGCTTCAGTTTTCCTCATGTGCTACTTGAACTTTAATTTATGGAGTCAATCGAAAGCTCTGTCTTCAGCAGCACAGATACTGGACGTATAAGCCAGGGCATTGATTTTGGTATTTCGCCAAATGGATGGCATCATTATGTTGACTGAATATCACTGTCTCTAATAAAAATGCTTTATGTGAAGTCTCAGGGAAGAGAGAGAGGGCTGGATGGTGTAGAAAGGGACAAAGATATTCCATTAGGAAGTGATATTTTTTCAAGGGTCACTTGGCCTCTATGTTTAAGCATTAGATAGTGATTTTTTGAAGTATGCTTTCCACAGTTTATTTTTACTTTTTTCCATATGAATACCAAATATTAGACACAAAAATTGTAAATGTATTTTGGTTTTTCACACCCATATATATTTGTAATACAGTTGTTAAAGTATTTAATTAAATATATATAAAATATGGAATTGACCTTTCAATAGATTACAAAAACTAACAGCACAGGCCATTTAAGGCCAAGAGTACGATGTGTGTGCTCAGAAAAGGAGTTCAAAAACATTGTAGAGTAATATGACTGCCTTTAGATCCACCTGCTAGTATTCCCTAAAAGCTAAATCCAGGCACATTATATTAGCACAAGGGGCCGACCCCCATTGCAGAATATGCACATTTCAAAGCAATATGCATATCTTATTCAACAATACTTTGTCTTTTTTTGCTTTTCTTGACCGATTGCTGAGCCACAGATCAAATCAATAGTCCAGGGATCTGGAGACCAACAGCAAAATGACAAAAATACCAATTCACTAGTCTTACTGCCAAGTGTCACCATTAATTCATCCTACTTATCACCAGCACATTCACCTGTTTAAACTACCAAGTTTATCATCTTAATAAACCTGTAGTACAATGTTTACTAAGGTCTTGTTGTCCAAAAGGCATATGCTCATATCTCAACTCTGCCACTTTTTATCTATGTAACCTTGTTATTTAAACCTGCAGCATCTGAGCTTCAGCAGTCTCATCCATAAGTTGGGAATCAAAAATCAACATGGGGATGGGTATAGTCCAGTGGCTGAGAACCTGCTTCCCATGTATGAGGTCCTGGGTTCAATCCCTGGTACCTTCTAAAAATTAAATAAACAAACAAACAAGCAAACAAATAAATAAAATTTCAGTTTATTTCTGTGAGCATTAGAAGAGATAAGGTGTATAATTTTCTTAATGCCAAGATTGGAACACAGCCCTTATTCCTCCATGATAGCTTTTTGTTAATACCATATTTGACAAATTTAGGAATCTTCAGCATGAAAATTTGAAATTTTTCCAGGTTCTAAACACTGCCTACATATTAGAATTACCTGGGGAGTTTTTTCAAAAACACTAAAATGTAGATCCCTACCGAATAAGAATTTCTGGAGAGAAGAATAATTAGTTGTTTAAAACTCCCCAGTGATTCTAATGTTCAGCCAAGATTAAGAATCACTAATACAGACTTTGTTTTTCAATATAAGGTATAGATTTCACTTCCTTTAAGCAGGAACTCCTCCACTTTCGTAGATCAGTTTCTTCATGGTCCCATAAACAAATCAAACTTATTTAATCCTTTCTCTCCAGGTTTCCTCATACTTGACTGCCTTTCTGCAATTAGATCTTCCCTTCCTCTTCTGGGATATCCAATACTTACCAGTCTTTTGGAGATGAAAACATGATGTATTATGAGGCTACCTCCAACTGTGCCAGCCCCTCAGATCTTTTCACCACCCAGGTCTTTTACATGCCCCATGAGTATCAGAACCCATATTAACAGTAATAAGAAATATACTACATTCCAATCACAGTCTTCTTCATCAAAAATTTTAACTGAATTAGAATCTATCTTGAAGGTACCAGGATAAAAGTGACGAAAGCCTATCTCAAACTAACCTCAAAGGAAAAAAAAAAAAGCAATATGTTGGTTGATGGGGCTGCTTGGGTATATCTGGTAAACTTGGATCCAGAGGAACAGACAATATTGACTAAGCTCTGTCTCTCTCTCCTCTTGTGCAGTAGCAACACTAACAGCAAGAATAATTTGTTTTTATAGTTGTGGCAATACAGTTCCATAGTAGCCTCCTATTGGCACACTGCATTACAGACCCAATTTTTAACCAATGTCCATGGCCAACAGGATGGGTTACTCTGATTAAGGCTCATTCCCATGAACACTCCTCTGTCTTACCCTCCTGTAAGGTGCCTTATAGTCCCCTGTATAATTTGTCCTGAGAGTAATGGGTTCTCGCTTTCTTAAGCCAGACTGACCCAGGAATGAGGATTCCCAAGATAATAATTATCCCCTCAACTTCACCAGGTCTGTCACACCATGAGAAACCTGTACCTGGGACACCTAATATTGAATTTCTCTTCTCAAATTTTACCTCCACCAACTCAGCCCTGAAGAAATAAGGGAAGTTAGTAGTAAGCAGTATGTGGAGAGATCTGTATGAAGGTGGTCACTCCACAGAAACTATTATGGTCAGTAGAGGAAAGTAACCACATCCAAACCTTGCTCCATAAGAGAGGGATACAAAAGTTATAAAAATCCCCCCTTTCTTCTCCTCCTACCCTTGAATGTTGTGCCTATGTCTCTCATTGTCCAAATCCATCTAGAAGCAAGAGAACAAAATTTAAGGAAGTCTATCAAAGCCAAGCCCCTGTGGGATACATAGCAGTGCAGGGGAATTGAATTATAGATGTGGAGTGGTAAACTAAAGCTATCCAGCAGATTGTCCAGTTTATTTAGTAAATGATTGATAAGTATAGTATACAATATAAACAGTAAAGATACATGGAACTGTTTATTCATCAAATGTGTCTATGCTTTTAAATTAGGGAAGATGATAAATTAAAGATTCAGACCTGTCAGGCAAACTATGCTGAAACTATTCTAGTATATTTTAGCTGACTTACCTGAGAAGTGAGGTGGTATACTACCTACATCCTTACTCTTCTGACTCCCTCACGGATTTGATTTCCACATGTTGCTTCTACTCCTTGCCCATGGTCTTTGACCAATCTGCCTTTAAGGGGCTACTAGACTCTGCATCGTTTGAAATTAAATGCAAAGGATCAGTGGGCAGTTCAGAGAACAAAAATGAGCAACCAGCCAGGCTGGCATGATTGGTTGAGCTTCTGTATATACCAGGAAGATCAATCTACTCTCTTTGAAAGAGAATTTTTTAAAATTTGAAATGACTTTATAGCTATTCCAATATAATATAGCCCCTCACTAAGTTCAGCTGAGCAGAGCTGCAGAGCCTAGTGTAAGGAAAAGCCACCTTCAATATAGGTGCCATTAGCCATCAAAGAAGTCAGCAGCTAACACGTGGCAAAAGACAGACAAGAGCAGACATGACCAGGGCTGAATGGACAAGTCAGGGAATCTTCCCCCTTGGGGAAGAATACTTGCACTCAGACTTAGAAGTGTGCCCACTGGTTTTCCCAGAGGAAGAGGAGGCAAGCTCTATGAGAATAGCATCAGTGATCTCAACAAAACCAGAGCAAAAGGAAAAATTATTCACTTAGACTTGTTTAGCCAAACAAGCTACACCTTAAAACAATCAAAGAGGTCTTTACGATTTAAAATATCAAAAGTATCCATTTATTGAAGAGACTTGTATTGAGAAAATATTTTACCTGCCATACCTGAAATAGAAATATTTTGACTTGAAATTACCTATAGGTAATGAACTACCTGAAATTCCAGCAAGGAAAGATTTTTTTAAAAACTAAATTATTTCCACAAAATAGCTTAGAACGGTTTCTTAAACCCCTAAGTATCTGGATGATTGCCTCAATTTTCTATTTCATCTTAAGTTCAGAGAACTTCTCACTGGTATTCTGGCTTCATGATTCGATAAGTATAGAATACACTTATTAAAGTAGCGAAATAGATTATAGCAAGAGTAACTTTCAATTGTACTCTAAACAAGAAACAAATTAAGAAATATCAATGACTTTCACAGAAGGGTTAATGTTAATGAATTTGAAATTTTTTAAAGTAGAGCAAGAAAATCAGAGTAAGGAAAAAGATAAAGTGAATAATTCTTGGAGCATTCTCTACTATTTCTCACTAAAATTTTGATCATTAATCTTTGGAAAGTTGTTTACTTTATTCTTCAAAAGTACTTATTCAAATGCCACCCAAGTTATGAAATCATACCTATTCTTTAATACAGAAAACATTTCTTTAAAAGTATGTTTAATTGTACTGCACAAATTTTCTGATGCTATAAAAGTGTCCCCACAGCTACATCTACAGATGTGTTTAGGTATTTAAAGCTGATTTAAGAATCAGAAGCTGGATTTCTTGTGAATTTTGTGGCACATAAAATTTCTTAACACTATTTTAAGCCCATTTCTATAAAAGAGTAATAATCTTGGATCCATTTTAAATCCATTTTGAGGAACAGCAGTTTAACAGCAAAATCATTTGGGTTTAATAAAACATTTAAATAAAATGACTTGTTCAAGAGTTTATGTTCTGCTATTCATTAAGGTATTCATTCAACAAAGTCAAGAAAGACAAGATGCCTGTTTTCAGGGAACATACAATCTAGCCTGATACTGTCTAGCCTGAATGTCAGAGGAAGAGGCCATTTAATATTAAAATAGCACTTCAGGAAGGAGTTAAACTCAGATTCATTAGCATTTACTAAATTCAAATTTGCATGTCTATCTTTGTGTATCTGGAAATAAAAGGTGAAAATGTGCAAAATTTAATCAAAAAGGTCCAAAGATTTGGTATAAAAGTAACACTGTAGCCCACAGACCGTGAAAAACATGAGGGTATCTTTCTCCATTGGCAACCTGAAATGGAAGTAGGATTTCTGTTTCTCTGCTCTGGAAACGTTTCAGTAGCAGAACAGGTCCAGCCAATTTATTTTATAGACTACATGGGCAGTATGGAGAGATTTGGGTTTACTTCCAAGAATCACCACTTTTCCTTGGGCAAGTAATTTTATCTATCTGTTCCTGGGTTCTTCATTGAAATAGAAATAAATTTGCTTGTCTTGTGGACTTGACATGGGCATTGAAAGTAATGAATGTGAAGCCCCTAGAAGTGTGCCTAAATATCACCCCCCAAAAAATGGAGGTGGCGGGCACATCATTATTAGTAACAGTAAGAGCAGCAGCAGGGATAGAAATCCTGAACTAGTAGTTGAAGTCGCCTTCTACATATGGAAACTGAGGCCCAGAATGGTTAAGTGCCTTGTCTAAGGTTAAACATCAGCAGGGCTAGTTTTAACAAGACCTCTGGAATCTGACTCTAGTCCTCTTCCCATAATGAATCTCTAAAAAGATTGTGTTTCTGTAAACAATAGTTTAGTAAATGTTATCAAAACAAACAGAAAATCACTCAGTGGTTTTAACCATCTTGATAAACAACTTTCTTTTTATTCATTTTTATTTCTTTCTCTCCCCTTCCCCCCACCCCACCCCAGTTGTCTGCTCTCTGGGTCCATTCACTGTGTGTTCTTCTGTGTCTGCTTCTATTTGTGTCAGCGGCACGGGAATCTGTGTCTCTTTTTGTTGCATCATCTTGCTACATCAACTCTCCATTTGTGTGGCACCACTCCTGGGCAGGCTGAACTTTCTTTCACACTGGGCGGCTCTGCATACAGGGCGCACTCCTTGCACGTGGGGCTCCCCTACACGGGGGACACCCCTGCGTGGCACAGCACTCCTTGCGTGCATCAGCACTGCGCTTGCGCCGGCTCATCACACGGGTCAGCAGGCCCTGGGTTTGAACACTGGAACCTCCATATGGTAGGCAGACACCCTATCTGTTGGGCCAAATCCACTTCCCTTGATAAACAATTTAAATCACCACATGCCTGGAACAATCAGGCAATCATTAGATGGGAAAACAACGCTAACAAAACATCAACTGTAAACAACTGATCTATTATTTGTATATAAATATGCCACCCAGAATTTAAAAACAAAAGGCAAAACAACAAAACAAAACCCTGAGTCTATCAAAACAGCCTTTGAATGTTAAAACAAAACAAGAAAACCTTCAGTAAATCATTCCAAAATAGTGAAATTGTGACCCTACCTCGGCTTATTTCCTAACATAAGATTGCAGTTTTATTAAAGGAAAAACAGTTTTATTTTAGCAGTATCATGATACTGCACTTTTAGCAGCACTCAGTAAGAAAAAGGCTGATAATAT
Organism: Dasypus novemcinctus; assembly: GCF_030445035.2. NCBI lineage: Eukaryota > Metazoa > Chordata > Mammalia > Cingulata > Dasypodidae > Dasypus > Dasypus novemcinctus. The sequence continues at coordinate 73,220,888 of NC_080678.1, read as the reverse complement.
CCATGCTAAGTATCCCTAAAATGTATTTAATCTGCATTAAGCAAGGAACACTATGGCAAATGCTGGAGACCTCTCTCTTCAACAGACTTTTCCTGTCTCTTCCTACAACCATCATCCCAAGTTTCGGCCCTCATTATCTCTTGTATTTCACTATTAAAATAACCTGCTATCTTGTCTCTTCCCACTCACTGATTTTTCTTTCCAATCTACTCCCACACACTCCTTGCAGGGGAATTTTCTTGAAACACTCCTCTGATTATGTCTCAATGTTTTGCACAACTTGCATTGTCTTCCAGAACTCTAATACCTGTACCTAACTTTTAAGATTTATTTGGAACCGCCCCAGCAGTTGCAATAATTTCTTTAACAGCTTATATGAACCTAACTACCAACTAAACAGGCCAAATTGTTTCTATGTCCTGAACATTCTCATTTCCACAAATTTTTAAATGTAGTTTCTTTTACTATTTTCACCTCCCAGCCCAATTTCTAAACTTTGAAATCTTATACAACATATTAGTATTTATATCAAGGACTGTAAATTGTTGGCAGGAGAAAATTAATTAGGGACATCGATATGACAGAATAGTATGAAATTTTTAAAAAACGTATTACAGGATTATTTGATAACTTATGAAAGGCCAATAATACATTATTTAAGAATAATATATAGAATTAAACATACAATATGATTTACCACTATATGAAAGACATGCTTCTTTGCATATATAAAGTAGAAGCAAAATTTATCTGAAATAAACATAAAAGTAGATTTATTATTGTAGTTATTACCTTGTTAACTGCATAACTTATAACACTGATATAAAAATAAATTTTTAAATAAATAAGCATTCCTCACCCAAAGAAACAAGCAAACAAAATGTCAGCAGAGGGTTTTCATAGATGAAGGAATTATGGATGAATTTTTTTATTTCATAAAAAGATATAAAGATTTTTTCCCAAATTTTCCACACCAACCATATAGCATTTTAAAATTTAAAAACATATTATTTTTAAAGTCCACTCATCTATTAATTCCAGTCCAAATATTTCTTCCTTTGTAAAACCATTGGCTATGGTCCAATAAGATTAAATGTTTCTTCCTTTGTGATGTCAACATGTTGAGAATCTCTTTTGCAATATTTTGGCTTGTATATTCTGAATATGCATTAGAAGACTATTTCCAATAACTGTGGTTAGAAGCTCAGACATTTTCTTAGTTACCTGGTCAGGTCACCCACTCCCTACTCAACCCTTCACATCAATGAATGTTATTCTTATAAGTGGGAATTTAATCCTAATCTCTTTAACGTATATTTTCTTTTAAATAAGAATAATGAATTGTTTATTTCCCACTATACCAGACAGAAGTTCATAAAATGAAATTTTATTATCTAAACAATAATGTGAATGAATATATAACAAAAATAAAATATTTATAGATCAATGTCATTCATCTCTCATTTAGATATTTACTTTGATACTTATTATCAATAAATTGTGATCTAATATTAGATAATAATAATGCCTTTAGTTATACTTATGAAATAAACTGACTTTATAAAAAAATCCAATGAAATGTATGTTTATTTGCTTTCTAGAATCCCTTTCCTCAGCATAAATACTTAAGACCATAAATTGCTCTATAATTTAAGTCATTATTTATTCAGTCTAGGCACTCAGCAGGCTAAAATCATTTCTTTAGGGCTTATGTGGCCTACTACTTTATTTTTTTTTCATTGATTTTGTAAAAATATTACATTAAAAAAACAATATGAGGTCCCATTCAACCCCACACCCCCACCCCACCAATCCCCCCCCAGCAACACTCACTCCCATCATCATGATACATCCATTGCATTTGGTAAGTACATCTCTGGGCATCTCTGCACCTCATGGTCAATGGTCCACATCATGGCCCATACTCTCCCACATTCCATCCAGTGGGCCCTGTGAGGATTTACAATGTCCGGTGATTGCCCCTGAAGCACCATCCAGGGCAACTCTAAGCCCCAAAGGCGCCTCCACATCTCATCTCTTCCTGCCATTCCCCATACCCATATCAGCCTCCATGTCCACTTTTCCCACTCCACTCCAATGCCACCTTTTCTCTGTGGACCTTGGATTGGTTATGCCAGTGGCATCTCTATGTCAAGAGGAGGCTCATATTCCACGTGGATACTGGATGCAATCCTCCTGCTTTCAGTTGTAGGCACTCTAGGCTCCTTTGTGTGGTAGTTGTCCTTCTTCAACTCCATCTTAGCTGAGTGAGGTGAGTCCAATAAATCAGATTGTAGGAGCTGAAGTCTGTTGAGGCTCAGGGCCTGGCTATCATATTGTCAGTCCAGAGGTTCAAATCTCCTAAATATATCTTAAACCCCAACACCAACTACAATTCCAGTAAAGTAGCATGAAAGTCTAATGAAAAGAGATTCCATCTGAATCCAGTTTCATCACGCAGAAACACCAGCTCCAAAGAAGGGCCATCTGACATGGCAGTGAACCCCATCTGCCATAACCATAGAGCCGTGGGTCTCTTTAGCCCTCAAAGGAACCAATACCTGGGGTTGTATCTACTTCATCTGTCTCTTAGATTCTGCTCAGTTGTGCATAAGGGCAATCCTTCTGACAGCCTCCAGACTCTTTTTTAGAGACTCGTAGCCATATAAACTCATTTCTCCTTTCCATTTCCCCTTTACATTAGGTCAAACAGCATTCTAAAGTCATGTTATTATATGTAGACAGGGATATTCTGCTAGATCCGCATTGAACCTTCAATTCAAGGTCATTTTCCAGTTGCATCATCAGTTGGTACTTGATAGTGATCTCTCTGTGCCAGGGAGGCTCATCCCTGGGTGTCATGTCCCATGCTGGGGGGAAGGCATTGCATTTACATGTTGAGTTTGGCTTCGAGACTGGCCACATTTGAGTAACATAAAGGCTGTCAGGAGGAAATTCCCAGGCACAGTGCTGCTCTAGGCCTTGTTCTTATTTCAGGCATATAGGCTCACAAGCATAGTCATTAGTATCATGCTCTCACTGTTGGACCCTCATTCCTTCCTGTTCCTTACCGTTGCACCTGGGGGACTGCTGCTGCTCCCCTAGTGACCATGACAGAGCACCCCCAGCCAGGAACCCAGTACCCCCCCAGCTGTAGTTTTTAATTGTTGCCACTATGAGTATATCCAAACATTACCATGCACCCTGGGCATATGCCCTGTATAGCTCCCTGTCAGCCATATATCACCTGTCAATAGTATCCTATACCAGTATTCCTCCGCTGCCATTGTTGAACCACTCTGTGATCCAAAACTTCCTGAAAATTGAAGCCCAATATAATGTCAGGTTCCCTTACTAGTAAGATGGCATATAGCGATGGGTTTAAAGGTTAGATATAGAATACGTGTTGACTTGGAAAAAATTCTACATCCTATCTTTTTCTTTTTTTTTTCCCCTAATTATTGAACTTCTCTTCACAAGAGCCATAGACCACAGTAATTCATATATACAATATGCAGTACTCCCACACATCCACCGTAAAACCTTTTCCCTTCCACAGTGATATTCTTATACCTTATTCATATCATATTTGCTTACAGTGATGTAGAGACTCTGTGACAATAGCTTTCAAACAAGATGACATCTGTGCTTACATTGTGGTCCATACTTTAAGATATACAGTTTTCTAAATTTTTAGTTATCCTATGTTTTACATTATGGTTTACATTATTAGTCTGTCATTCCCTATATGTTTATGGTGTAATAGTACATGTTTTATATCCATCCTTGTGTACTCTCGTGAAAGTCCTCTCTTATCCCACATTTACTTTGGTTCCACACATTTAACATCCATTTTCCCATCCCCTTGGTGCCCACAGTGACAGCCAACCTTCGTTGGCTCCATTGGCTGTCACGGAGGTTGGCCTACTACTTTAAATCACCATGCTTATTTGGGAGAAAACTACTAGATTTATTATAAAATAATACCTTCAATATTTAACACTGAGATTTTTTCTGCTTCTCATAAATACCACTGAAGTACAATAACAATGGCAATGCTTTCTTGTTTGAAATTTAAGTATTTCAAAAAGTACTATCTTCACCTTGCAAGAGAACTACAGAATACCTGAGGTTACATCCAAATTTCTTTTCTCTTTTAAATAAAATGCCAAAGAAGAGGGATAATGGTGGCCAGGAGGACGTCCATATTAAATTTATATTATCTACCTTATATTTTATAATTTAGCTCATCAAATTACCAGCTAATCTGCCTAAACAATCCTATGCATGATGTATTATTATTTCTATTCTGAATCTAAAAAAACCACGGCTGTGAGAGATTAATATGAGCTAGAAAAATCCCAACAGAATGGAAGAGCCAGGATTTAATCTAAAAAATCATGTCCTCATCTGCTTATTATGATGTTTTGATTTATCAAGGAATAATTTGTGAGAGAAAGAGGGAGAAAGAGAGATATCTGACTTCAGTTTTTGGATGTTTCTTAGGCACCTCAAATTAGTGTATCTGGAATAGAGCTTTTGATTCCACCCTCCTCCCACCCTAAAAGCCTGTTCTGTCCTCCATCTTCACCATCTCAATTCATGTTAGTGCTCAGCACGCCAATGCACAGGCCAAAAACCTAGGAGCTGGTGCCGAGTCCTTCGTTTCCTCACAGACCTCACACTGAATCCATCCACAGACTTTGTCAACTCTACCTCAAAAATTATTCTGCAAATGACCATTTCTTCCCCTTTTCATTATTATGTTAATCCATCATATTTTTTCACCCATACTACTGTAATAGTAGGCTTCTAACTTTCAACATTAAATTCTTATAATTCATTCTCCGCGTAGTAGCCAGAATGATCTCTTAAAAACTATTGTAATTTAGGCAACATCCTGCCCTTGCTTAACACTTAAAAATACTTTACTCTAAACCTTAAATAATAATCAGCAAGAACCTCTCGCATGATTTGGTCCCAACCTAACTCTCCAACCACATCTGGTGCACCTTTTCTGTGTTATTTATTAAGTTAGAGCCATCCTGGACATATTTCTGTTTCTCAGAATGCCAATGTAGTTTCTTCTCAGGGTCTTTGCCCTTGCCTGGAATAGAACTTATCTGTAGCTGAAATGATCTTATTCATATATTTATTTGATTGCATACATTTACTGGATATTTTTTCCCCTGACAGGAAAGCAAGGACCATTACAACAGTGTCCATGTCTCTTTTTTCACTCCTTCAGTATTTTAACAGTGTTTGCCATAGGTAAGTTTCTCAATAAATATTATTAAATGAATTTGAATAAAAGTTCACCTCAGAGTTATAATTTATCTCCATCTATTTTGAATTCCATATATGTGTGTGTATACAAATGGGAGATAGCTTAAGTACAATAATGCAAAAAGTGATACTGTATTATTTTGACTTGTTTCTAGTATTTTTCATGGTCAAAAGTAATCCATAAATAATTTTTCCAGGGAAAAAAGGAAAAACAGATGATCAGCATACAGGTGTTTATAATGTCTTTGGATAGTTGTTAAGTTTTGTTATACACATGATCAAAAAAAAAGATTATGTGTTAATGTCATTTCAAGGCAAACTGATTTTTCAAGAACTAACTTAATGCCACTTAAATTGAGACATCTGGTCTTTGATAAATTTTCATAAAGCCAGGCTTCTTTGGATTTCAATTCTGTTATAACTGTAGAGCAGTTTATCTTACTGTACATTACAATGATTTTGGTTTATCCTAAGGTTTCGATCATGTAATATTGTTGTACTTCACGTTAATGAATGTGTCCTTTGCAGGCTGTTTATAATATTTTCCTTTCCTTTCATCAGTCAGCATTCTGGGAGCATATACAATCTTCTGATCCTGGACTGCACTTCCAAGAAATTTAGCTCTTATTATGTTTGATAAAATGTGTACAAAAATACCTGTAAAAAAAAGGGAAAAAGTGATCAGTGTCAAAAGAGAGGTACAGTTAAAGTACAAAGAGATTACTTTTAATTGGAGAAATCAAAAAATCCATAAAGAATTGGACAATCCCTTTCCCTCAATAAGCTTGATTTCCTTACATCTTAAATAAGGAGGTTGGACTAGATGGTCTCTGAGATTTCTTGTTACTCTTACATTCTGAGATCTAAATGTCTGGCTTAAAGGATGGGAGCATTTGGATGGATTTGGGGAAATGTTTGGGAAGAGCATTCTAGGCAGAGCGGTTAGAGGCAGAAAGACATTGAGTGTGAGAAAGCGCAGGACCATTATGGGAGATAATTGACCCAGATTAGCTGGAGTAAGCAGGATATATCAGCGACAGAAGACATAAGAATAGAAGTATTTGCTGGCTTAGATGATGCTGAGTTTGAATACCACAGTAAGATGTTTGAGCCATGTCTTCAGGCATAAAGAACCCTTGAAGATACGTGAGATGAGGATAGAAAAGGGTAAACTAATTACTTTGGAAAATGAACCCATTAAGATATTTTAAATGCAGGTTGACTAAAGAGTAGGTAATAATTTAAATGTTTACAGGTAAAAGTGCTGCAGTATTCTACAAAATATCCAAATAGACACAAGCTAGTAAAGACAGCAGGCCATTTTTGTTGTTGTTTATTATTTATAATGACTGAGTAAGTTTTATGTGCCTTGACCTAATTTAACCCTCATGATGACCTTAAGAGGCAGGTAGTATTATCCCTGTTTTACAATGAGACAGCAGGCTCAGAAACTTAAATGATATGTTCATGGCCACAGAACAGATCCAGGATTCATCTGATGGATGACTCCTGTTTAGTTGCTAGGCTGCTCAAGCAAATACCATGAAATGGGTTGGCTTAAATAAGAGGAATTTATTACCTTTACAGTTTTGATGCTGGGGAAATGTCCAAGACATCATCAAGGCAATGCATTCTCCTCAAGACTGGCCTTCTGGGGCTGGCTGCTGGCGACCCTTAGTCAGCTTGTCACATGGCAAGGCACATGGCAGCACCCCCTCTTCCTTTTCTTCTGGGTTCTATTTCAGCTTCTTGTTTCCTGCAGCTTTCTCTTTGTCTGAATTTCATTATTTTATCAAGGATTACAGTAATAGGATTAAGGCCCAACCTGAAAGAAATGGGTAACACCTTAACTGAAGTGACTGCTTCAAGAGGTCCTACTAGCAATCTGTCCACACCCACAGGAATGGATAATATTTAAGAATTTATTTTTCTGAAGTACATACAGCTTCCAAGCACCACAATTCCTGAGATGTTTCTCCACTACACTCTATGCCTAAATCATCACCCCATCCTATGGAGTATCTAGTATCTGCCCTAGGTTGCTTTCAAAAGCAACTGTTTTTGTTCACAGCCAGCATCTGTGTGTATTTGTGTATGTGTGTATGTGTATTTCCACACATATGAAAAGACCAAAACTTCAGGAAAATATAAAGAGTAAAAGATGCTTGCCTTTCCTTTCTATCTCTTGGAATTTAATAGCAAGAATATTCCAAACAGGGGTGAAGCAGGAAAATATCCATGGGTAAAATTGTTCTCTGTTAATAAGGTAAAGGACTTTTAGTTTGAGAGTTTATAATCTCCCCTCCTACTAATTGCCCTCACCACCCACTGTTTACCCTGTCCACCCACGGTGCTCCACCTTCACTGGCTTCCTGATGTTTCTGGAACCTGCCTTCTTCCTTCGGCCTCTGCGCTTGCTGCAGCTTCTGCCACGAATGCCCTTCACTCCTTTCTTTCAGGTTTTTGCTTAGTATCACTGCACTGGAGAGCACGTCCCTAATGAACCTATGTTAAAAAGTTAACAACTCTCTCTGCCTAGAGGAGCCCGCATCAAACTTCAGTGTGTATTTCCGTTTTTCTTTCCATTTCTCAGCAAGCTCTGTTCTTTTTCCCCATGTCTCAACAAATTCTTTACTGGCTTAAAAACAAAATGTTAATAACTCCCCCCAACACTTATTTTCCATCTTACCTTGCTCTATGTTCCTAGCTTCTATAAATCCTGAGACAAGCTTATGTGTAAGTCCTGATGCTATGGGTTGAATTGTCCCACAAAATGACATGTTCGGGTCCTAACCCCTGGTCCTGTCAAGGTGACTTTATTTGTAAATAGGATCTTTGAAGAGGTTATTAGTTAATATGAGGCCAGACTGCATTAGGGTGTGCCTTAACCCAATATGACTGGTATCCTTATAAGGAGATGATATTTGGACACAGTGAGGGGGGGGGAGAGAGAGAGAGGACTATGTGACAGCACCAGAGACCAAGTGACATTGCTACTTGCTGAGGAATGCCATGCTACCCACCAGAAGCCAGAGGGCAGGCAAAGAATGAATGGATTTTCCCCTTAGTAGGAAGCATGCCCCTTGCTTTCAGACTTCCAGCCTTCAGAACTCTAAGACAATAAACTTCTGTTGTTCAAGCCAACTAGTCTGTGGTACTTTGCTATAGTAGTTCTGGCAAACTAGGATATCCAATAAACCAAGGGAACAAAATTCACACAGCCACACCTGTGTGTCTATGTATATGTGTGTGTGTGCACACAGTAGAAAATTACAAGTTTGGATACGTGTTTGTGTACATCAGGAGTGTATATATATTGGGAATATGCAATTTTAGAGATATATTAGAAACTAAAAAAATAAGTCTCCCCCTTTTTCTTCATCCTTAAAGGCCCAACTCAAAATTTAACTCAAAAGTTAAATCTCTGCCCTCCCTGGGTTTGCACAGCAGTTTTTTATATTCTCTTTGCTAATTTCCATGTTATGTTAAAATTATTTGTATTATTTATTATATCATATCACATTATATATGATATTTCATTATAAATATAGTATTTAAGAGGAGGAACTCTGTCTCGAGGGCTTAGAAAAGTGCCTACCTCCTAATAAGCAATGAATAAATGATGAATTCAAATGAACAAATGGTGTAAATTTTAGGTTTCAAAAACATTTTTTTTAAATTATATTTAAGTTTAATTTGAAAGCCTGCCATGCATAGAAAAGACTGAATCCATTAAGACAAATTTGTGGTGAGTTTTCAGCATCAATCACTGACACAGCCTCTGAACTGTAGAGAAATGAGTTCCACACAAACTATCCCTATGAAGCAATGTGTGATTTAATCCAACATTGAAAAAAATGTGCTGATAATTCTAAACAAGAAAAAGTAAACAGGAGAGATGGCTGAATTACTAAATGACAAGCTTGGGGAGATTGACAGATATAATGAGATGAGATTTACATGGATACTGCAGGATAATTTACCTGGGGAAAAATCATAAGCAGCTGAGATATAAAATAAAAATCCATTCTCCCTTTGGAAATGAATAATGTTATGAAAGATTCTGGTTATAGTAGATAATAGCTTGTATATGAACTCACTTTGTAATGCTGTTGCTAAATAGCCAATTGCCTTCCCAGGAGGATGAACATAATGATAATGGATGATTACAAACTCCTCCCTCTTCCCAATCCCCGCACCCTCCCTCTACATGCATACAGAAGGAGAGAAAGTGCTTTCAACAGCTTTAGAAATCACCTTGGTTCTACTGTCTTTAATTGGAGCCCTCTCAATAAGGAAAGAAGTTTCTTAAAGTTTAAGGAAAAGGCAATGAACACCATGAAATGAATCAGAGCTTATTTAATTTGGAAAACCTTGAAAGGGCTCCGAAAGAAGGTCATTCTGTCCAGTCCAATACAATCAGCCTCTGGCTGCCAGGCAACAAGAAGAACTGCTGCAATTGTTGATTGCTTTCACTGGCTTAGAACCCACTAAGTCCTTTAGCAGCATTAGCAAACAAATTCCCACAGTAGGCCCCTGTCATTGTCACTTGACATTGGATCCACTTTACAGATAAGGAAACTGAGGCTTGGAGGTGTTAGGGAAGTTGCATATGGTTTACATTAATGAAAAGACAGCATCAAAATTAGGACTCTAGCCTCTCATAATCTAAACTTCTTTTAACCACTCTGCCATATTTTCTGTATATCATTCTGCTATTTATGAAACCATAAGTCCACGCTCCTTTTCCTGGCTTCCAGGGCCCTCCATTAATGAGGAGTCCATCTCCATTCTATTCATCTTATTTCTTCCAGCTCCTTGACCTTTGCATTGACAATTTTCCTACAAAATATAGTAAATCTTATTGTGGACCTAGACTATGATGTATGTAGCCTGGGAAATCTCTCTCTCCATCCTGCCAACTTTCAATCCTTCCTATCAGGACCCAACTTTTTCATGAAACTTTAGACTATAAGCTATTTTTTAAATTATCTGCAATCGTTTTGCATACATGTTTACTTCTACTATGCTATTGCCAACAATAACCTTCACCTTTTTCTCAAGATTCATACCCCAGCAATCTTCTAGGCACAGAAGTGGCACTTATAAATTCTGCTGGGTTTTGCAAAGACCAAGAGTTAGGGCTATAGGGAAGATTTATAAATGCCTCCAAAGTCTGATATTCAGAGAATAGTACTGTTCACAGGGAAGTCAGCTGACAAGTTAAAGTTTGCTATTTCAATTGAGTCGAATGAAAACCAGACAACAAACATTGAAAGACAAGAGTTAGCTCTACTTCAGCCAGCTTTATAAAGATGTATTGACATTTGATACTCAGAAATTACCCACTTAAACTCTCAGCAATAGCAGTGAGAGAGGAACAATTCTGCCAGTCAGAAATCCTAGGTTAGCAAAGTTGCCCAGCTGCTTTTGTTTCTTTGTGTTAAAACTTTGGGTTTTATGTTCAGAAGTTTATTCTGCCTTCTGCATCTGGGATGTAAGATATTAGATTTTGAAAAGGGCATTAGGATTGAATAAATCAAAGTGTAATAACCTCAATCCTGAACTTATGTCTTTCTGGAGGACAGCTTGCTCCTGGGAGTAATCCAAAAGCCTAAAAACAGCTGAATGTCAGGGCATTTTTATCATATAACCCTATAGCAAGAAAAACGATGATGAAGCCATCAGCTATCCTATACCACACATGTTCCGTCGCCATTGAAAAATGTCCCACATCTGTGTCTTAATGCTGGCATCTGCTGCAAATTAGCCTCAGATGAGCTCTACAGCTCTTGCCTAATTGGACACTATCAAAATGACATGGCTGTTACTGCTTAGCTTCTAGTTGCCCTTTATGCAGCAATCTGGGCTTGTAATGAATCTTCATCTTCACATGGAAGAGTCTTATTTTTACCAGAAATCCTAAAATACTGTATTTCAGCAATTTATTCAAAGTATGTATCAATTATTAGTTCTCACCTAAATTTCTTATTGCCTTCTAACTGAAAAATTTAAAAACCTGCTGGTCTAGAAACTACTGGAGACAAAACGAATAGAAATTCAATCTATCCAGACCTTCAGAGAATTAGTTTTAGAAACAGCAAAGATCTTATTTTACCAATGATGAAACTGACAGTAAATAAGTAAAATGGTTTCTTCAAGGTCAAGTGTAAATTAGTGGCAGAATCAAGACTAGGATCTGGTTTTCATTTCAATACAGGAAACATTCTCCTCCCTAGTATTGCCTCTCTCTCAGTTATTACTGAATATCCTCAGTTAAGAATAAGCTCAGCAATATACAGTAATAACTGAGAGAGAATCAGCTCAGCAATAACAAAGAAAGTGAAGTTCATGCACTACCCTACCTTGAAGGTCCTCCCTTCTTGATAAAACTTGACAGAATATGAAGATGGAAAGCATCAATGAAGTTCAGTTATCATAGAACACAAGAGTCAAGTCACCACATGGCCTTGAAAAAAGTAATAGAGAATTGAAGCACAAAAGGACAAAGCAAGGTCTGTATTGGATTTGATGTATGTCAAGTTCAGCAAAGAGTTGGCATATTTGCAGTATTTTTATAAGATAGGCCTCACCAATAAGATTGCTGTGGAGTAGAAACCATTAGGACAGTGTTTTAGTATTAATAATGCCTCATCTTGAAAGTAAGTCAAGAAGATATTGCCAAGGTTTAATTTATTCAAAGTGCTGGCTCTATGAAATATACAGAAAGCTATGTTATACATCAAATCCATTTCAATGGTGTTCGTAAATTTTGCAACACAACAAATAGCAAAATTTCATCTCTGCAGATAGTTCTGTAAATGTGTAGCATATAGATTATGAATAATATGAAGGTATTTCGTGATAAAAATTAAGTATTTATTTTTGCATATTAAAAATGGCCCTGACTTTTATATTTTAGTGAATAACATCACCATCAACCCAAGTCTCCAAAGGAGAGTCATAAATCTTCTTTATCTTCTTCTCTCAAGTCCTTAACCTATCTTCAAATCTTATTGACTCTACCTTTGATATGTTTTTGCTCTATTTGTCTGCCTACTGCCTCTGCTTTAATTCAGTCTTTGTTCATCTCAAGAATACTAACCCTAAGAGTGACCTCATTGCATACAGCCTGTTTTTCCCAGCCCCAAGTTTATTCCTGTCTTCCCCCATCCCAAGTTCACTTGGCATCAGGAGTATATTTTTAAAATGTACTTAAGTTATGTCCCTGCTTCAGATCCTTCAGTAATTCCCTACTATTCACAGAATAAAACTCAAAATCCTTTCTATGTCCTACACAGCCATCAAATTCTGGCTGCAACTAAGCCTTCTAGCCTCATATCCGGGTGTTTTATTTCACACATCCAATCCTTTATACTGCTCAAACTCCCTGCTGTACTCTAACATACCCATATTTTTGCTTATTATTTTCCTACTAATTGAATTTACTAAATTTTCTGATCTGCCTTATGAACTTTTATGTATCCTTAATGACCTGGATTAATGTGCAACTCTCCTGGAAAGTCTTTCTTGACACTCCAAAGCATAGCAATCCATTCTTTGAGTCTATATATATACCCAATATCAGCCTTGTCACATTGTATTAATATTTCTTTTAATACATTTCCTTCATTTGTTGTCCAGAGTTCCTAGGAGGTGGAGCATGGTCTAATTATCTTTTTATCCCCTGTATCTAGCAAATTATGGGGGTGTATGTTAAGTAATGAATGAATTGATTTGCTTAGTATTTTGTCAGTTTCAATATTCACAGTGATTGATATGGTCATTTGCTCCATGAATAAATGTTGTTATTCATAGTATTAATTCCCTGGTGAATTCTTTATTGGAATATCAATTACAGGGCAATGAAAAACACAATATCATTGGATTTGTCAATCAAAACTGATAATTTATAACATTGAAGGAACTTCCAGCAGAACTGATGATAAACTTAGAGGTATTGGAGAACATTATGGTTTGAATTGTATTTCCCCAAAAGATATGGTAGAGTCCTAACCCCCAGTGCCTGTGTATGTGGCCTTATTTGGAAAAAGGATCATTGTAGATGGAATTAGTTGAGTTAAAATGAGGTCATTCAGGAGTAGGGTGGGCCCTTAATCCAATATGACTATTGTCCTTGTAAGAAGGGGAGAAGAGACACTGGCACATGGCAGTGGGGGAAATGACTGCATGAGGACAGAGGCAAAGACTGAGGTGCTTTAGCTGCAAGTCAAGGAACACCAAGGATTGCCAGCAAGCCACCAGAAGCTAGGAAGAGGCAAGGAAAGATTCTCTCCTAAAGATTTCAGGTGGAACACGGCCTTGTTTGTACCTTGATTTCAAATGTCCAGCCTCCAGAACTGTGAGGTAGCAGTTGTTTTTAGCCATCAAGCTGTGGTACTTTTTTATGAAAACCCTAGGAAAACAATACAAGAAATAAAAATGAATATAGCAATAACTAACATTTTTAGTTCTTGGGACCCTTCTCAGTGTTTTACATATATTATTATACAATCTCTGTGGTAGTGGGGACATGTGGTTCTGGTTTCAGGTACATAAACATGTCAAAACTTACCAAAGTATGCTTTTAAATAAGTGCAGTTAATAATAAAGCAATTCTTCCTCAATGATAAAAACAAACCATGAGGAAGTTGCCATGATAGTCTCCATTTGGCAGGTAGGAGTACTGAGGTACATGGAAAATAAGTAGGGTGCCCAGATTCACACAATCAGCTGCCACTGAGCACTGGACCCAATCAGTCTGACTTTAGAATCTGTGCAGGTCTGCTCTCTACATTCCTGAACAGACAACATTCACTTACTCTAGAAGTTCTGATATAAAAGATGGATGTAAGGAAGGGAGCTAAAGAAATCCAACATGGTCAAGTAAAGATTTCTTTTTCTTTCAAGTAAGGGTTATACCTTTTTGAGGTAAGACATAGAAAGGGAATTCCTAGAATAAAACCGACAATAAAATTTCACATTTAAGTGCTTACTTTAAATCATTTTGCATCTAATCCCTAATTAGAACTTTGAAGCATCTATTATCAACCCTAAGCACTGAAGATTCCATTACCACTCTTGTCTGTACAACATATCACTTGGGTCAGTAGTAGAAAAAGGAAAGAGAGGAAGAAAAGGCAGCATGATTGAATAGGGAGCTTTCATCCCACCCCCTAAGGTCAGGAGCTAAAGAAGCACCTGTTGGCAACAGAACCTGCCTTCTGGGTAAAGGGACACAGTTGAGAAATATTCATAAGAAAATCTTCTTTAAACTGATCCTATAGGGGGAAAAAAGTGTGCGTGAAGATGGACTGTCTTTTGATCTTCATTGTTGGAAGGACTAGGCCCCATCCCTAACTCCCAACCCAAATAACAACCACAACTTACAGAGGTTGTAAGTTAATTATTAACCTACACCATTGTGGAAGGGCAACTAGCCATTTACTCACAAGGAGCCATGTCCCATGATATAGAACAGCCCCCCATCCAGAGCCTACATGTCCAGATACGGTTCATTTCCTCACAAGCATAGACAAAGAAGCCACATGACCCCACCAACCCCTTCCACACCCCTAGAATTCACTGCCCCTAGCCCCCCTATATGCCCACTAGCCATCCCTATAGGCCCTTGGGTCTTACCCAAGCTCCAACCCACTCCCCCTGACTAAGCATGTTCCTGCCTATAAACGTACTGTATAAATTCATAACTGCCTCTGCCAGAGGCAGGCTGAAGTTTATTCTTCAGACCCCCTCCATTGGGAAAGCATCCCAACAAATCCTTGCCTGCAACTCCTGGTCTCTGCATCCCAATTATCTCACCCCAACATCTAACATTTGGTGCCAAAACCCAGGATCTGGGAAGAGGAGACCCTGCCACCAACCTTGCAATCTGGGAAGCAGTGAGCTGCAGCAGCTCACTCGGGCTTACTCGGAGATCCTGGTTAGTGAGCTTGTTTCCTGATCGTGGAAAGAGGAAGCAATGGGCAGCAGCAGCTGGCCTGTGCTTACTCCTTAATCCTGATTGTGCAACTCTGGGTCCTTTTCAGCCTCTCCCAGAACTATACAGAGTGAACCCCAGAGACACTTGGGATTGCATTGAGACTGGCAGATTAGTGAGAGACCTACCTTTGCTGCTATAGCTACATCCAACACCAGACTCCTATTACCAGCTGGGTGAGTTAAGAGAATTCACCTCTGGAAGATCCTGTTCTTTCTCCCATTGTTTTAGAAAATCTGCAAATCCTAGCTAGGTCAGTGATTCTCTCTGTTTTTGAGGACCATGGAAGGTGCCTGACATGCAACTCCAGAAGTCCCTCAGGAATCAGAGACATCTGGTCCTGGGTGTGGACTTCCTGCTGATAAGGTTCTCTGACTAACTCGGAGATGCCTGACTTGCTCAGTTAACCTTTAAGAGTCCCTGACCTCACTCCAGCTTCCAAAAATGGGAAACACTCTTTCAGCTCCTATCTAATACTCCAATACAATTTGGCCTCAGTACAAATTAGAACATGAAAGTCAATGGAGAGAACACGGTACCTTTGACATACAGATCCTTAGAGATCTGGAAAACTTCATCCAATGCAATGGCAAGTGGCTAGAAGTCCCTTACATTCAGGCCTTCTTATTTCTCTGAAACCATCCTTCTCTCTGTCAATCATGTTCCTCTTACCAAATCTTACTGCTCAGTCAGAAACTTTCATTTCCCTCTAACCTACCTCCCAAATCTCCTGAAAATCTCAACTTTGATCCAGCAAGCCAAGTTCCTCCTATATCCCCTCCCTATGTGCCTCCAACTTTGTCTCCATCCTCATCCTTGCCACTACCTTCTGCCCCTCAGCCCTCTGCCACACCGTATTCTGCTCTTCCTTTCTCCCCTCCTCATACTCATTCAGGAGGACTATATCCTCCCCTTTCCCCACCATCCACCTCCACCTCCATAAACACGAAAGTTAACCTCTCTCTACCACTTAATCCTACACAAACATCAGTACTCCTCTTACCTCTCAGAAAAATAGAATAGTTAAAATACACACTCCCTTCTCACTCTCAGATCTTAAATAGAAGAATGACTAGGCTCCTTTTCAGAAAGTACTGCTACATACATTAAAGAATTCCAACATCTCAGTCACTTCTATGATCTCACATATCAGGATGAATATGTCATAATAACTTCTTCTACTATCCCTGAGAAAATTGCCACATTTGGGCTGCAGCCACTGGCTTTGCTGATTCCCTACACACAAGGACCCTCACTGACATGCCCCTGGCACTGATGCAATTCCTGCAGCCTCCCCTCCATGGGAATATCAGACAGGCTCTAGAGATTTAGATCTCATGGCATGCTTTCTAATCTGCATAATAGAAATGAAAAAGGCATGAAAAAGGCAGCTCTCAAAGCAGTAAATTATGACAAAATCAAAGAAATTTCCCAAAAATCAGATGAAAACCCTGCTGCCTCTATGAACAGATTAACTGAATCACTCTTTGAATATACTAATTTGGACCTGGATTCTGAAACTGGATGACTATACTTACATACCCACTTTATCACTTAGGCATGCCCAGATATCAGAAAAAACTGCAGAAATTAGAGGAGGGCCCTCAAACCCCTCAGAAAGACCTAATTAAAGCAGCCTTCAAGGTCTTTAACAATAGAGAGGAGGAAGTGAAATTAGAAAAACACAAACAAGATCAAGCTAAAGCTTCTCTCCTTGCTGCCCTCAGAGTTCATTCTGAAAAACCCCATCCCTCTTCTTCCCTGTGGCTACCACCTAGACCCTGCTTTAAATGTGGGAAGGAAGGACACTGGGCATGTGAATGCCCCAATCCAAGACCCCCACTGGGGCCTTACCCAGTGTGCCAATGTAAAGGCAATTGGAAATCAGATTGTCCCTAAAACCTAGTTTCCAAGAAAATCCCTCCAACACGCCTTACCGGCCTAGAACCTAAATCATCTTCCCTTCCTCACCTACTCAGAATAACAACAGAAGACTGATGGTCCCGGGTTCAGAGAGGCCCCGCATCTCCATCAGTAAGTCTGAACCGAGGGTTATCATCAATGTTGGAGGTAAGCTGATTCATTTTTTAATTGACACAGGGGCCACGTATTCGGTGATTTCAGAACCTTCAGGACTTTTAACATCTTCCTCAATCTCTCTTGTGGAGGCTGACAGTATTCCATCCTCTCCCTTAATCACACACCCCCTTCCTTGCATGATAGAAAATCAAACATTCTCACACCAATTCCTAGTTATACCATTATGCCCCTCCCCACTCTTAGGACAAGACATTCTATCCAAACTGCACTCCTCTATCCCCTTTTCACTACCCTCCCCCCAAGTTACTTCCTTCTCCTTCTGTCCCCAGTCCCAGCCTTGACTCCTACTTCCCCTCCTACCCTTATCCCTCCTATCTTACAACAAGAATTAGATCCCAAATCTGGAACACTGACCCTCAATAGCCTCACACCTCTCCCCAGTAAAAATCATCCTGAAAGACAGCTCTTCTTTCGTCAACATTTCCCAATATCCTCTCTCCTTTAGTGCCAAATGGGGACTTAAGCCCACCATTGACAAGCTTTGTGCTGTGGGGCTGCTTCACTCCACCAACTCTCTATTCAATACACCTATCCTAGCTGTTAAAAAACCTAATGACAGTTTTCCTCTAGTACAAGCCCTAAGAGCTATGAACCAGGCAACCCAGCCTATAGTCCCCTTAGTCCCCGACCTCTATAGCCTCCTATCACATATCCCTCCCCAAACCACACATTACACAGTAATAGACCTCAAAGATGCCTTTTTCACAATCTCCCCTAGATGAAAACTCTCAAAACATCTTTGCTTTTACATGGACAGACCCAGATGACCCCCTAAACCCTATACAACTAACTTGGACCATTCTCCTACAGTTCCTCACCTGACTCATCCATTGAGTCGTTCAAACAACCACCCAAAAATATGTAAATGGGGCCTTCCTGTTATGACAACAATCAATAACCACGTCAGGATGCAAAACTCCACTAGCCAGGCTGCATGAAAAGGAAACCCCCTATGCCCCCTGACAGCAGGAAGCAGCCAGAATGAGTCGACACCCCCTTTCCTCCACCCTTCACTTGCAAGCCTGTCTGCCCACTCACAGACCTACTTTATTCTTTTATTATTATCACCAAAACCCAGGAATAACAGAACTGGGTCCCATCCCTAGCCCCCAACCCAAATAACAGCCGTGACTTGCAGAGGCTGCAAGTTTATTTTTAACCTGCCCCATTTTGGAAGGGCGACCAGTCATTTACTCAGAAGAAGCCACGTCCCATAGAACAGCTCCCCATCCAGAGCCTACATGTCCAGATATAGTTCATTTCCTCACATGAATAAACAAAGAGCCACATGACCCAACAACCCCTCCCACACCCCTAGAATTCACTGCCCCTATATGCCCCCTAGCCATCCCTATAGGCCCTCGGGTCTTACTCAAGCCCAGCCCACTCCCACTGACTAAGCATGTTCCTGCCTGTAGACATACTGTATAAATTCATAACTGCCTCTGCTAGAGGCGGGCTGAAGTTTATTCTTCAGAACCCCTCCATTGGGAGAGCTTCCCAACAAATCCTTTCCTGCAATCACTGGTCTCCACATCCCCGTTTTCTCACCCCAACATCTAACAATTGTATGAAAAAGAGTTCAAATTGTTTGGTTGTTTTTTTGTTTTGTTTTGTTTTGTTTTGAAATACACTTTAGTGCATCATACATGAAGGCTCTAAACCCAGTTTCAGAAATTGTGCACAAATACAGTATTAGTAATTTCATCCAATCTTATAAGTTCTTATTTTGCTTATTAACTCAAAAGAGCCAAATTTTGAAGGAACAAAATGAAAGTCTAAATGCACAATCTTGGCCATTCAAACTATTTTGTCCTTCAGATAATTAACAAAGGCCCAGCAATGAATAAGGGATAGATGGAAAACTCAAAATATCCCTGCTTGCCTGAGTAGGTTATGCCTCCCTCACTTCTTATTTTAAGTTTCTATTGATCTAATACCTAATTGTTTATTTGCAAGTTAAATGACATAGTTGAGTTGAGTCATTCATATATTTCCCTGTGATAAGAATTTACTGTACCACATTTAGCTTGTAGTGTATATATAGTTGGTAGTACATAAAATATATATTGAGAGTAATAGAGAATGAAATAATGTAATCACTTCAGATATCTAAATGGGAGATTGAAATGATATATCACAGAATGCATGAGATAGTGAATGTCTTTCTTGTTCATAAAACCTCAGGACATCATCTCAATATTTATGAGTTCAAGATCAGTGGTTATTGCAATGTGCCATTCTCTTCCATGCAGAGTAATTGCTGGCATAAATCATTACAAAACCGATGTAATTATATTTTCATTTATCTTCATAATAAATGTATATTTATGTCTACTTAAAATATAATTACATGCTTGCCATATATTCCATTTCAACAACAGTGTAAAATTTGTTTCTTGCAAATTAAAAGAGAAATAGAATAAAATATACCCAAATTTATGAACATTGTCCCATATTCTTCTGTCTGCACACAACTAAGTATTAAGTCCTATGAGGTTGCTGAATGATTTCATGAAGAAAAGAATTTTGATATTTTCCTTAATATTTATTACCATATATAAAATTACAAGCTATAGTCACTATACTAATATATGTGTTTAAATAAGAATGTATGTTATTAAATAAAATTATTTTCCCTGAGTGTAATTCTAGTTGACCTCATACTACTATAGTTCACACTATTCCTCAAAATGGATACTGGTTAAATGAAGCACAGTGATTTTCAACATGGGGGTTTTAGAGAACATTTATACTGATAAATACAGTGGAGAGAGTTGATGTCTCATAAAATACATTTCAAAGGGGATACCTAACAATTTTGAATTGAGAAGGTGGTGTACCTTTATCTAAACCTCTATTTTTATTGTCTGTAAAGGATCTGCATTTTCCCTTATGATTCATACACAGAATCATCACACTACAAATTATATGATTCACTCCACTTTTTATTCCTTTCAACTGGGAATAGGAGGCCAAGAAGAGCATTCATTATTTCGTCTATGGCCTTAAACCTGCTTCACCTTGAACAGATCCTTCAATGTTCTGTTAGTGGTAACATCACCTCTGCATCTGAAACCACCTTTGCCCTCTCCCATTCCCACTTCCATGCACCCCAACTTCACATTTACAGCCGCTAATTATTGCCACACAACCCTCAGACACATCCCACCTATCTCCACTGTTCGCTGTCTGCCTCGTCTAGATTCTTTCTTTCCTGCACTAGTGTTCTAACTGGGTTTCCTGTCCAGTCTTTCTCCCATTCCAGTTTCAACTCCTTTCAGATCCATTATAATAACGCACTGCTCCATCCAACCCAGCAAAATTATCAGTTCCTCACCTATTGTTGTTCTTCACATCTGAATCCAAAGAGTAGAAATAATATGACCACCTTCTCTTAACCAAAAGACTATAAAAAGAGAATGTTACAAAATTATATAAATGACCCCTACACATTGTTGAAAGAAAAACATATCTTAAAACTATATATATAACAAAAATATATGTGTGTATGCCTCTGTGTACGTGCATGTGTTGTGTATGAAATGTCTTTGTGACCTCTAAATGAAAATGTCAAGTACATAGTTTAATCTGTTTGTCTGGAGATGACAGGAGAGATCAGCTATAGAAATAAATGTCGAAACTGCCAGGATCTTGATGATATTTAAAACCCTTCTAGCAAGTGCGATAAACTGGAAAATGAGTCTAGATTAAGGAGAGAAGGAAGTGCATGTCAAGGTCTGGTAGAGGAGAAAGAGTCAGTAAGGAAAACTGAAATGGAGCAGTCAGAGAGGTGAGAAGAAACCAGGATAGAGTGCTACCCAGAAATGAAGAGATTCTGTTCTTAGGAAGGAGGTCAACTATATCAAGTGTTGTTGAGTAGGTAGTAAAACAAGGATTGACCTGTGCTCCCTGAAAGTTCCATTTCAGGCAGTGAGTGGGCTGAGTTCCTGAAAATCCTCACATTAAAATGCTGTATAAAATTCAACAAATACTGAACTCATAAGAAAGTAAGGGAAATACATATGGACCAAAACACCAGGAGGAAGATACAAACCAGAGTGTAAGGTGGCTGTTTCAGAGAACTGGTCCAAGAAAGTAGGCATTTGTAAACAGAAATATAAACTGGACCGATAAGGATTAAGGCATTGATTTTCCTTTCATTCTCTTCTTCCCTTTTCCATGTTTCAATTAATTACATGGCATTGCTCCTCTGTTAAAAAATATTACTGAAAAATAATAAAAACAGAAAAACAATGGATTTCCTGATGTGTACCTGAACATAGAGTAATGATTTTTACCACTGACCACCCAGAAGAGTAATTCCTGAAATCTATGGCAGTTCCTTATTTCTGCTTTGCAATCCCTAGGCCCAAGTCTCCCTTCCTTTCAGACAGAGAAACCACCCACATATTTCTGATTTTTGAAAGTCAGCCTTGCCTTATTGTATCTAATTATTTAAATTTAGACTATATGCATATTCCCAGACAACTCAGTAATTTTCCATTTTGCCTATCATTTGTTTTTCAGTTCCTACACTTAAATGCAAAGGTACATGTTTAAACACTTCAATCAGAGATGAGGATGACCCTAACTCTGCTGACTCTTTACCCTTCTATCCTAGTATCAAGTGATTTGAAATGCATTCCAGATCTTTTAAAATGCATTCTTCTTATTCTTTGTTTAATTGTCTGAAACATTGACAGAAGGTTGGAGGCTACAGGGTTCTGACTGAAACAGTAATAAGATAGGAAAGGACAAGAGAACCTAAATCAGTTTTATTTTTTATTTTATATATATTTTTTAAAGATTTATTTATTTATTTGTCTCCCATTCCCCACCCCCCACCCCGGTTGTCTGTTCTCTGTGTCTATTTGCTGTGTCTTCTTTGTCCGCTTCTGTTGTTGTCAGCGGCACAGGAATGTTTCTTTTTGTTGCATCATCTTGTTGTGTCAGTTCTCCGTGTGTGGGGCGCCATTCCTGAGCAGGCCGCACTTTCTTTTTGCACTGGATGGCTCTCCTTACTGGGAGCACTCCTTGCACGTGGGGTTCCCCCACGCGGGGACACCCTTGCGTGGCATGGCACTCCTTGTGCGCATCAGCACTGTGCATGGGCCAGCTCCACACGGGTCAAGGGGGCCTGGGGTTTGAACTGGGGACCTTCCATGTGGTAGATGGATGCCCTAACCACTGAGTCAAGTCCGCCGCCCTAAATCAGTTTTAGTAGTTGCCAATATGACTCAGGCACACAGTGAAAACTTATTTCCTAAGTATCTTTCAGGACATATAATATAGTGCATTATGATATGTAAATAAAATGTCAAAGGAACAAAGTAAAACAAAGCAAAAATATATTTAAACAGGCATGACATGAGCTAAAATAAATTACTTTCTTTAGATTCCAAACTACTAAACTTTTCAAATAAGCATGTTTGGGATTATCTTTGTAGTAGTGTCCAAAGTACTTTCTGAATCACTCATAATAGACCCTTCAGATATACTTGCAATGCCCTGCCTAACTTCTTTCCCTGCCCCATATTGCTCAATTCTGCCTCAGTGTCTTGAATTGTCAGGGAAATTGTCCAACACTTGAAAACAGGCAAAAGAGATTATAGGGTACTGTCTACACACCTCTTGGTATTACCCGATCCTGTGGAGAAGATGTATAAATAAATGTAGAATACCCAAATGAGACAAACAAAAGTTATTCATTCAGAGCTTGCTATAGCAAGGTAGTCTGTCACCATAACTTGTATTTGGCAGAGACTCAAAGTGAGAAGAGTAGGAAAGCTTTAGAGTAGAAAAAAGGGAAAACTTCAAGTATACATTAACTAGAGGCTCTTAGCATGGGGAAGCTGGAGGCAGGCTACTCAGACGTGGAGTATCCTATGTGATTGGTTAGGGAAGCATATTGGCTTCCTCTGATTGATCCTAAATTTGAAGCAGGAGCAAAGGTTGGTCAATTTCTGGCTATTTTGTGTTGATCATTGTAAGGAATGTTTTGGCTTCCTGGATTGGTTGTGGATAGTGGCCAGCTTCCTGGGCAACTTCCTGCAGGATAGTCAGCCAGAGTTTCTAGTTATTGGCCATTTGTATATTCAGTCTCTTAGTAGGGACCTTTTTTTTTGGAAGTACCAGGGATTGACCTCAGGACCTCATACATGGGAAGCAGGCACTGAACCACTGAGCTACATCTGCTCCCCAGTAGGGAACTTTAATGGCAATTGTTATCCACTGGGCTATTTTACATCTCTAAAAAGATAAAGGTTAAGTTACAGAAAACTGATAGCTGTGGAATGTTTTTTTCATAGCAATGCAAATAATTTCTGTTCATAGAAAGGCAAATGAATTTTTCCAGTGGAGAACATAAATCTCTGTAAACCAAATTCTCAACGGATTTTAATTTGATGATTCTCTCATTAGTTAATGTGTTCATTAAGTCTATGAAATATATTTATTTTATATTTGCATGAGAGTCATGTTTTAAAATTTTTAGGTTAAGTGTACATTATCATACCAACATTGATCTTTGGTGGAAGATATTGAGATCCCACACATGAGAGCCTGAAACTCAGCATCAAGTCCCCTGTGAAGTTGATTTGGTTAAAGGATGTTGTATGCCCTACAGTGACTTTAGAAAACTAGTCCTCTGCCTTGCCAATTTCTAACCTTAGGGTTGACAAGTTGACTAGTACTTCAAAATGTTATATAAGATCATTCAGATTTCAAGACTCAAAGACAATTAGATTATGAGAAGCTTTATAGTAAGAAGAGGAAAGAATGAAGACAAAAATAATTGCTTTTTTTTAAGGACTTATGAAAACCTGATAACTGTTGAGAACTGAAAGATCTTCCAATATACAATTTATCTATTTTTTGCCTTACCCAACTGATATTTCATTAGAGTGAATCATTAATCAATTACCAACAGCTAACATTAATTGAGCACTTTATCTTTCTGGCACTATGCTAAGCTTTTCACACACATAATCTCATTAATCCTCTCAACAACACTATGAAGCAGAAACTATATTATATTCATTTTAAAGATAAGGAGATTAAGGTTTATAATGGTTAAGTCCCTTGCCCAATATTACACAGTTACGTATAAGTAGGAGAGATGGAATTCATCTCCAGCTGTCTAGATCCAAAACCTTAGCCCCAGCAACTCTGTGTTTCTCCAGGCCCTTCCCTTTCCTTTTTGCATTTTACTCATCTATTTTATGAAATTGGAAATGTTAAAGCTTATCTGAACCTTATATTCTCAGGACACAATGATAGTTAAGAAAGCCCCATACTTTTATGTTTTGGGAAATAACTTACCATAAGTATTACCTTTCCCTGCAGTGCTTAGATAAGATTCACTGTCCATTCTTTCCCAAGATTCTCAGATGACTCACAGGTGACTCCCTTGTCTACCTGTGACAAGGCCAAACACATCTTTCCCCTTTACCTTAACCAGCTGACAGGGACAATACAGAATCTCCAATTTTTCCTTAAGTGAGTAGCTGAGATTAGAGCTGTTTTTCCCCTGAAACTGGCTGTGATAGGCAAAATTATGGCCACACACAGATATCCACCTCCTTATTCCTGTAACATGACTAGGTCAGATTACATGGCAAAGGGGAATTGTGGCTGCAGATGGATGGAATTAATGTTGCTAATCAGATCAATTTAAAATAGTGATGATTACCCTAGATTATTAGGGTGCATCCAACGTAATCACAAGGCTCCTTAAATATGAAAGAGTGAGGCAGAAAAGGAGAACCAGAGAATCCAGATGAAAAGGACTTAGCTTGGCATGGCTGGCTTGGAAAACAGAAGAAGAGGGACACAATCCAAGGAATGCAGGCAGCCTCTAGAACCTGGAAAAGAAAAGTAAATGGGAGCTCAGCCCTGCTGGAGCGCTGCCGGTGTGCAACACGGGGCCCTGGCCTGGCAGTGCCCCCTTGACATCCAGCCCTGGGAAATGGCTGCAAATAAAGGAGAGCAATGGAAAAAGGGGAAAAAAAAAAAAAGAAAAGAAAAGTAAATGGACTCTATCCTAGAGCCTCCATAAGGAATAAAGCCCTGCTAACACCTTGATTTTTAGCCCAGTGGGACCCATTTCAGACTTTTGACCTTCATAATGTAGGATAATAAATTTGTGTTGCTTTTAGACATTAAATTTATAGTAATCTGTTACACTAGCAATGGGAAATGAATACACTAGCTAAACAAATACAAAGAAACTTTTACTGTTTGGATAACTGAAACTTGCAAAACAATTCCAACTGTAATCCCATCTGCAAATTGTGTACTTCCCCCTATAAAAGTCTAAGACAAAGTATCCTGCTGGGATACTGTTATCTTTTGACCTGGGGTGCCCTTGCTATTGTAATAAACTGACTAAAACCATCTCCATAGCTGTCCAGTACATTTTGTTTATGACAGTTTGATGCTGTGACTCATAGAATTGAGTCATCTCAACTTCAGGTCCTTGTTTACTTCCAGGTAATGAGGCCTCTCGGAACTCTGTACTCCAATCCTGACTGGTGTCTGGGGACCCAACGAGTATGACTCCTGGTTCTGGATTCCAGATTCTTGTCACTCTGAATCACAGTAAGGGCTTGATTTTGACTGCTTTTGAGTACTTGTTTGACTTTTAGTGGTGACTTCTTTTGGTTTTATCGTTTATATGGTGATCTGTGTAAATACACTCTGTTGCATGAGTGATGACAGGAGATGGCAGAGAATCTGGTTGGTTAGGCTTTTCTATATGTCTTTCTGGACATTTTGACCTGAAATCAATAAAAAATCCATACCTACTGGGAAGAGAACAGCTCTTTGATATGGCCCAGTGAGTTTTGTAATTCTGTGTTTATGTTTAACACGTAGCTAAAATAATGAGCTAAAGCTATGAACCCTCTATTTGTGTCTTCATATAGGATTATGTGTCTGTGAAAGTGGAATAATATTCTGCTTTTGGATTTTATTACCAAATTTGTTTATAAAATCTCTTAAATTAATGGAGCTCTATTCTGCTTGGTTTAAGACAATGTTTACATAAATTAAATAGTCATAAAATTCCCAGAACTTAAGGAAATTGAACTTTCAATATTATGTGCTAAAAAAAGTAGTATTCTTGGGAAGCAGATTTGGCTCAATGGATGGAGCATCTGCCTACCACACAGGAGGTCCAGGGTTCAAATCCAGGGCCTCCTGACCCATGTGATGAGCTGGCCCAAGCACAGGGCTAATGTGTGCCAGGCAGGGGTGTCCCCCATGTAGGGGAGCCCCATGCACAAGGACTGCACCCAGTAAGGAGAGCTACCCAGCGTGAAAAAAGTGTAGCCTGCCCAGGAGTGGTACCACACACACACAGAGCTGACGCAGAAAGATGACACAACAAAAAGAGACACAGATTTCTGGGGCCACTGACAAGGATACAAGTGGACACAGAAGAACCCACAGTGAATGGACACAGAGAGCAGACAATGGGGGGGGCAGGGAAGGGGAGAGCAATAAAATTTTAAAAAAATCTCAAAAAAAAAGTAGTATTCTTTAAGAAACCAATTCAAATGTTTTAAGAATTCAAGATTAAATAATTTAGGTAAATTTTTTGCAAAGAGACTAGTTTATTTGAGAATTTATTTCCTAAGCTCACAGAGGTTTACTAATCAAACAAGCTAGTATAGCTTCTACTAAATGTTTAAGATAATAATAAATGTAGATTTGTGTTTAACCAAATTGAATCATTACTATGACAACATTGATTTCAATAGCAAATACTTTTTTATAATAAACTTTATTTTTAAAGGGTTTTAAATTACAGAAAAGTGGGAAACGGACTTGGCCCAGTGGTTAGGGCGTCCGTCTACCACATGGGAGGTCCGCGGTTCAAACCCCAGGCCTCCTTGACCCGTGTGGAGCTGGCCCATGTGCAGTGCTGATGCGCGCAAGAAGTGCCCTGCCACACAGGGGTGTCCCCCGCGTAGGGGAGCCCCACGCTCAAGGAGTGCACCCCATAAGGAGAGCCGCCCAGCGTGATAAAAGTGCAGCCTGCCCAGGAATGGTGCCGCCCACCATGCTGACGACAACAGAAGCGGACAAAGAAACAAGACGCAGCAAATAGACACAGAGAACAGACAACGGGGGGGGGGGGGGGGAGATTAAATAAATAAATCTTAAAAATAAATAAATAAATTACAGAAAAGTTATCCCAGAAGTATAAGGGATTCTCATCTACCGCACCTGCTCCCCTTCTCGCATCTTTCTCTATTAATAATATCTTACAATAGCATAGTACATTTGTTACAGTTGATGAGTAAATAATGAAGAATTGCCACTAACCAAGGTCTATAGTTTTCATTGCAGTTTACACTTAGCCAGCTTTGACCAGAGAAAAGAAAATTCCCTTTCTAAGAACCTTCTAAACCTTTTGTAGTATGTCACCTCGAAGACAATTTCTAAGATATTTAGGTAATATAAAATGTATATTAATTTAATTAGTTAATGGATATTGACTTGGTACTTAAATCAATTTTAAGTAAGAGAATGCTGAAACATTAATTACTAAGTATAATTTAAAGTTATTATCTTTTGCCTCTTATTTTTATATGTTAGGGAGAGACTATGTATATTTAGGTCTGTTATTGAAAGTGTTCATTTTTTTCCACTTTTTACAGTGAGGGATATATATATGGCTATAGAAAGTTGTGAGATGTATTTTCATAAGCGCTGCTATTTTTTGCTGAAAAATGCTGGTGTGTAACAGACTATACACAAATATTCACCTTTTGGTTTTCTCTGTGAAACAGGAGTTACTTTGCTGAAAAATTACAATCAATATTTGTGTTCCACTAGGAACAACAGTTGCAGAAAGGTACATTTTACACAAAGTATGCAGAATGTGTTTCTGTTAAGGGAACAAGAGAATAGTTTTGTCCTAAATAAAATGATGAGTTGTTTCAGAATGAGAAAATGAAAGTGTAGAACAAAACCTGAATAGATAAAGAAAGATCTAGAAGGTGCTTGGAAAGGGAAATTTATTTGCTCTGGTCAAAGCTGGTTAAGGTTTAATGGGTTTATTTATAAGGTTTTCAAAAAGAGGTTGTTTTACATTTTTCTTGGAGTATTGTTCTGCTGTAACAGATGGTAAAAGGTGTTTCTTTACCTTCGGAATAATTTACCCCAAAAGCAAAGATTCTGTGTCTTATCAGAATAATTTCTTGTGCTTTATGTTGATTTTGTCATGTCCTTGATTATTTAAAAGAAGTCTTCTCACTTTTGAAAGAGCTAAGTTTTTTTGCAATAATGTTATATTCTATGTTTTCTTTTCAAATCTTTTATTGTCACTTTCATAAATAGGTAGCCTAGAATTGTTTCTTGATAGCCCGTGATCCTATCTTAATCAAGTGTGCTCAGTTCTCCTGATAACTTTTTTTGGTAAATACTGAGTAAGCAATTTTAATTTGTAAGTCATTTCTTCTGTCACTTTTGAGATACTACTTTGCCTTATGGCTTTCATTGCTAATATAGGTGCATTTCTACATAGTTTTTCCTTTATTAGAGAAGTCATGGGTTTATAGAACAATCATGAATAAAATACAGGATTCCCATTTACCACCCCACTGAAGTCGGAAGACACTAGATTCCTTTAGGTTATTGACTATGTCTCATAAAAAATTTAAGAACATGCCAGTTTAGTTAGGCCAGTTAAAAAGAATTTACAGAGAAATGAAAGAGAAAAAAGAGAAATCAGATGTGGATGTGGGTTATCTCCAGGCAAAGAGGAGCATCTGAGTTTGGGAAGGCTGCCTTTAGCAAAGCGGTTCTTCACTCCTCCCCTTTCCTAATGTTAGGGAGGGGCTCCAGCTGTTTGCTGTTCTAATTGGTTGCCTTTCAGTCGCCATCTGTTAGCTCTCAGGGAACCAAGGATGACGCCATTTGTTTGAAGTTATTCTGGACCTATGGGGAGGCCTGTCTGGAGTTATTTAGGGCTTCC
Organism: Dasypus novemcinctus; assembly: GCF_030445035.2. Classification (NCBI taxonomy): domain Eukaryota; kingdom Metazoa; phylum Chordata; class Mammalia; order Cingulata; family Dasypodidae; genus Dasypus; species Dasypus novemcinctus. The sequence goes on along the minus strand of NC_080678.1, from coordinate 73,191,516 downwards.
TCTTCACCCCACCCCCCCAGATGAGTTCCAAATGGACCCTCATGGCCAGAGTCTCAATGGGTCTTTTCCTGGCTTTGTTCTTAATAGCAGGCTTCCCTCAGGGGATTACCTGGCAGGGTTTCACAACCGTGTTCTCTGCCTGGTGCCAGCTGTGACTCAGTCTTCCCTCTTTTCCTTCTACTAAGCTGCCTCACCACCCAACACCTTGTATTGGTGTAGAACATTTTTACAATTGATAATAGCATGTTTATATAATTGTACTATTAATTAAAGTCCATGATTTAACTTAGGTGTAGTGTAATTCTGTGGGTTTTAGTTTTGTTTTGTTTTTATTTCATTCTATTACCACATAGACTATCTAACACTTCCCATTTTAATTATACCTTTGTATATTTTTCCTTCCCAAAATTGAATACTAAATGATATGTATGGCACTTAAAATTGTATCTGAGTTTTTCCAGAGGGCTCTTGGAAAATCACAAAGAAATTGTTTTTTTACCTTCTAAAAAAGGGAAATGTTAGAAAGTGTTAGCTTTATTTGATATGTATGGCAGATCGAATCATGTCCCTCACAAAGGATGTCCAACTCTTAACTCCCCAATCCTTTGGATATAAACTCATTGGAAATAAGACCTTCAAAAATCATTTTTGGATAATACCAAATTGAGTTAGGGTAGGCCTTAATGCCATATGGCTGAAGTCCTTTGTGCTAAGGCAGAAGAATGTTGAATGTTGTCAGAAGAAACCAGAGGAAGAAACAGAAAGAGACAAATGTGATGGATGCAGAGACTGAACCACAAACAGCACACTGTTTCAGCCAAACAGTATGTGGCGTTTGTTATAGCAGCCTTGGAAAACAAAGACAATGAATTTCAGGGGAAGCATCATCAAATCAGAAGTGATCCATAGCATTCCCTAGGCTAACTAAGGGTAGAATATTATTAATATACATATTACAGAAATTGAAAGCTGTATGGGAAATCCTTAGAGATTTGTCAATACCTAGCTGTGCATGATAAGTTTCTCTTCATCAGAGTCCTGCTGTTGCTTGGCCTCATACTCAGCAACAGCAGTATAGTGATATTGGCATAATTTCAATTATTTTTTTAATGTTAACTTGGTAACAACTTTCACTCTTCAAAGTGAATTCAGAATCTTTTACTTCAGTGGTTTTCAATGCAGATTCATATTGCTTACGGTTTTATTTGTTAAGCTGCCAATGCAAAAGTATTAGAAATGGATTGGTTTTTATAAAGGGAAGTTATTTGGGATAAAAGCTTACAGTTCTGAGACTATGAAATGTCCAAATCAAGGTACCATCAGAGATGCTTTCCTACCAAATGTCATCTGCTGACAGAATCTGGAGTCCTGCCATATGGCAAGGCAAGATAGTGGCTGATCTCTGCTCTTCCTGAAGTGCTCTCTCTCACATGGTAGGATCAAAATGGCAGATTTCTTTGTCTGTTTCTGCTTCCAGTTCTCTATTTATATAAAATCCCAGTGAGAGGGAGGAGACCCAACCTACATCACACCTCTCTGATATAATCCAATCAGTGGTCCTAAAGCAGGGGTTCTTAACCTTTTTTGTTCTGCAGACTCCTTTGCCAGTCAGATGAGCGCCACCAATCTCTCATTATGTCCACACTATACTGTATATTATTTAATAAATATATCACACCCACACCAACACATCCCCACAAGAATGATTGTTTTAATTCCAACTCAAGCTTAGGGACCCCTTGTAAGAACCCCTGCCCTAAAGTGATCTAATCAAGTGATTAAATCAAAGTTCCCTTAACTGATCTAATTAAAAGACCCCATCTACACTGCATTTATAGGTACATGTAGGGATTAGTTTAAGAGCACAATTTTCTGGGATCCACAAAAGACAAACCAGGACACTTAACTTTGTAGTTTTATTAATATTCAGATGTTTAGGACCTACTCCAGATTTACTCAATCTCTTTAACTGATAATCATAATATATTCTTGGTGTAGTCTAAATAGATGCTTGATATATTGTGACTCACAATTATTATAGGCTATGTCTGAAGATTTTTATCTCTGTAAAGATTACGTTAATCCATTTTTATAAATCAGGTGCAATATCCGTTTTTTTTTAAATAGGGTTATTAATTTTGAGGATATTTTGTCTAAAACTTTTTTGGATTATCTTTATTTATATTTATCTATTTATTTATTTTTGTCTGCAACAGAAGGAACCAAATTTTCTTGCCAATTGCATTATTTTTGTAATGAACTCTCATCAGGTCTTTCTATTTTGAAAATTATCAGTAATTTAATCACAGCCATTTTAAGTGTTTTGTCATCTACAGATAGGATTGCGATTTTACTGATATTGTCCTGAAAGTACTTGAAATTAGCTCTAAGGCAGAATGCCTCATCTTTAACAGAAGATGGTCACTGAACCCCCGTGGAAAAGGACTAGGTCAAGAATTCTTGGGCAAAGACTTCTGATGGCATTGCTTAAATAACTTTGAGACCATACCAGTGAACTGAGTCAGGATTTTCAAAATTCTGTTAGAGAAGCAAATGAGTTCATGATCAATCAGAACAAGAACTAATTAAATAAACTAATGAGGGATGACCAGTTTTTGTTTGGAATCTTGTTGATGTGTTAATATTTTAGTATCTGCCTAAAAGGAACCCCTTTATCTTCTCTCTAAAATTTCTATATGTCTATTTACCTCTATCTACAAATTCTAATAATTTAGTGGATACCTTTATAAACCAAAATGAAACATTAATCTTTTTCTCCTTGTCTGATCCTTCCAAAATTCACATATTGAGTATCTTATTTTCAAGGCAATATAGTTATTTGAATAGGTTCCATCAGAGTCTGACTTCCTTGTTAATATGATATAGTGGAAATATTGGTTATATGATGATGCTTTTCATGGAATGTCATATTTAGGAATGAGGCTCATTGTATCAAACTGACAAGACAGTTTTAAGGACCTAAGGTTGTCTTTATGGAGGCAATGCTTACAAAGCCCTCTTTGGAAAACTGGTTTGGAACTTCCTGGTTTACATAATTCTCAGCTTTAAAGATGAGTAAGAAAGGTGACTTTCTGGAAGACCCGGGAAACTTATGGTGTCTTAGGGACCTTGAGAAGAAATGAATTTGCCCAAATTTATAAGTAATATAAGGGAAATCTAATGATGAGTCCTTGGCTTGACTTCAAATCTGAAGCAGCTTTTAAATGTCGGATCTGAGGAAAATAGTTCAGTGGTTCCTTACAAAGCTGAACATAGAATTACCATATAACCCTGTAATCCCACCTCTAGGAATATGCTCTAAAGAATTGAAAGCAGGGAGTCAAATAGATATTTGAATACCAATGTCCACAGAAGCATTATTTACAAAATCCAAAATGTAGAAGCAACCCAGAGTATCCATCAACAGACAAATGGGTAAACAAAGGGGATATATACACACAGTGGACTATTATATAGTCATAAAAATGAATGAAGTTCTGATATATATGTGATAATTTGAAGTTCTTTTATGAATCCACAAAAGAAAAAGTTTATGTTTTTTAAATAATCTATTTCTGCGTGTATAAGTCTCTAAATTACACTGTGTCAGTGAAGCATGAGATAGCCTGGATCTCTGCCCTATTGCTGGTTCTAATGAAAGTGGAGTCACAGATGAAAGAAGCTCTGTCATTTTTGACCCTGCAATGTAAAAGAAGGACTCTAGGATGACTAGCAGCCAAAGCTTAATTAAACAAGAAACCACAAGAGGCTGGGCCCACGGAGCAGCTCAAAGTTGAGGAGCCAAGCCCAGGCTGAAGAGACAAGCCAGATACTTGATAGCTCACACTTGAACTTGGGAGGAAAGCAGAGCAACTGCGTTTGAGAGAGGAAACTCAGTAAGAGACAAGCCCTATGTCTGGTTGCTTGCAACTGAGTTTGAGGAGATTAGCAGAGACCTGGGTAAAGATTGTCTGCCATCTTGCTTTATCACATGGCAACATGGCCAGAATCAACAGTGGCTGACTTTGGTGAAAAAGCATCTCTGATGGTGCCTTGATTTGGACATTTCATGGCCTTGGAACTGTAAGCTTTTACCCCAAATAAATCCTCTTTATAAAAGCCAATCCATTTCTGGTACTTTTCCTCGGGAGTCCTTTGACAAACTTAAACAACATTCTGCAACATGGATGAAACTTAAAGACATTATGCAATAAGACAGACACATAAGGACAAATACTGTGTGATTTCACTTTTATATAAATTCCTAGAAAAAGCAAATTCAAAGAGACAGAAAGTAGGCTACAGGTTGCTAGGGGATAGGGGGTGGGCAGAATGAAGTTAATGCCTAATGGTGGCAGAATTTGTTTGGTGTGATGAAAAGTTTTTTAATAAATGTTGGTGAGGCTAGTATAACAGTGAGAATGTAACCACCAAACTATAGAGTTGAAAGCGTTTAAATGGGAAATTTTGAGTTGCATGTATGTTACCACAACAAAGAATTTAAAAATTTTTTTTTTTCTAATCTGAGACTTCTTATGAAAATGTCTAAAAAAGCACACTTAAAAATGCCTATAGTATAATGCCTGGCACAATGGGCATGCCCAATGATAATCCATAAAAATTATATTGACAACCTTATTCTTTCATTAATTAAATAAATCTTCACTGAGTTGCTGGTACAAGCTCCTCTCCTGGGTTCTGAAGATACAAGGGTAAATAAGGAAGCCATCACAGAGATTAAAGTTTGGTCCAATCTTTAGATAAGCATCTAGAAAGCATCCTTTTACTCCTGGTTCTGAAAGTTTGTTTCATAGAAGCATTTTTCAGGAAAAACACTTGGTAGGGACTTAGCTCCAGGAAAACAACACATTTTGAAATGTAAAGTTATCTCTAAATTTCTACAGATACCAGACTGAAAAAATGTTTAGAAGATGACCAGGAAGTGGAAAAAAATTATATAAGTGAAATATTCGAAGGAGCAAGGTTGACAAAAAGCAAGAAGTTTAAAGTTTGTCCTTAGCCCATCTCATAAACATATATTAAAAACTATTTCTGTATAAGGTAAAATATAAACAGCAATACAATATTTATAAAATATATCTGTTTAATAAACCTGCCAAAATGAACATGTGCATTACAGTAATTCACAGCATATTTCTTTCAGCCTAGCATGAAATTCTCATAAATTTATATTTATCAGATATTCTAACAAGCAAAAAGAAAGTATTTTTTGCTTGTTCCAAATAAGTGATTCTAATTAAAATGTTTGTTTCAATCTCCATGCTCTTTATAGGTTAATATTCTCATATAGTTCATCATCCTGGAAATTTGTTTGATCATCAGACAACATTAATTAAGTGAAAGTATCTCGGCAAAATAACCAGTTGAAATTAAATCAGAGACTGCTATAATAAATAATTTGACTTTGACCACATTTAATATATTCACTTTCATGAGCTTATAACCCCTATGGTTGTGGACAATCACATTATCAATATATTTGCTGTTTGTTTGAATTTTCCAAACATTTTAATATTCCTGGACAGCATAGTGGAAACATTTTTATTCATAGAAATTAATTGATGTTAGATATTGGTCAATTGGAGCATTATGTTTCCTATCATTTTTGCTGGTTTGTGTTTAATTAATATTTCCATTAACTTCTTAGCATTTCTACCATTACAGAGACATTTCTTTAAGTTCTCTAAAATGAGCAATTAACCAAGAAAAAAAAAACAAGTCTAATAAATACATTTGCCCTTTAAAAATGTGTGAAAGTCAAAGCAGGAATAAAAAATGACCTAAGCAAGTTAAAAAACAGATCATTCAACTGACCTATGAGTGTATTTATTAAAAAGATACTTTCAAGAAATTAAAACTTATAGAGCAAATTCCTTGCAAGGTCACACATTGCTAGAGATATGGTTACCTTTTAAATCTAGACTACTTTCTTTATTAAGGACTTCCTAAGAAGGAGTTTCTACAATTTTCCTCAGTGATTTCTTCTTAAAATGCATCTCTCTTATTTTGCAACTTCAATCCCTCTGGTTGTAGTTAATTATTTTGGAGTCTGATTTAGCAAATATGTTGTAGTGGCTGCTTTCTTTCAAACATGTACAATTTACTTCTGAATTGAACCTGCAGAAGTGTTTTTTATGGGGAGGAGAGGGGCGGATTTGCAAGCTTTTATAGGGTAGCTAGAGGTTTTTCAAAATCTTCTTATTCAATAAATGATGAGTGGGTAAATAAAAATGATGGAAGATATGCATGCCTACAATATCATTTCTAAATTCTAAATTTCTTATTATGATTTCTTGACCTAGGCCAGCTTTTTAAAGACAGCACTATCTTACTGATGCTTGACCACTTGAAATCTACTGTGATTCCAAAGCAAACCTAGAATTCCATATACTACGAATTTCACATTCTGGGCCCTTCATTCAAAAGAACTTCACTTGACCCTGTGGTCAGAATCTGTCATCAAGAATCCCCATTAAATTCATTGTCACAATTCAATGCCCCAGCACAAGAAATCAGAGGGCAAATGAGACTCCTTGTCAACTTTCAACAAGTAGATAACAATCATTCTGTAAAGGAAGGGCTGGACCAGCTACATTTCATTTTGTGGGGTCTGGAGAAAATGAAAATGTGAGACGCCTTGTTCAAAAAGCAAAAAAGGTGCTATAAAGGTGTTAAAATATTCTTTTAAAAAGATCTTTGCATTTTATTTCTGCCGGGATAAGAAAAGAAATCATTGGAACAAAGAAATGGGAAGCACCATTCCCTGGCAGAAAAATACCAGCTGCTTGAGAATATGACTTTTCAGCTGACTCTATGCCAAGGGCACTGAAACCACTTCAGACTAATCTCCCTGCCCCTTACTGAATGCCCAGCACCACTCTGAAATCAAGCATATCATGCATATATGGGGATGGTATTGAAACAGATCTAAAAGTCAGCACCAAAAATGCACATAGCCCCACAGTCCTCCTTTAAATAATGAACTTGTTAAATGGGGTTACTACAAACTAGAAGCCATGCTTGAAAACTGGAAACACTCACCAGGCAAAGCAGCAATTTAGAGGAATGGCTTCATCAAGCCTAAATCATCATATAATGCAACTACCTCAAATTTCAGATGTTGGCATCTTGCCAGTAAAATCAGAGGTCTGATTTATTCTTGCTTTATCCAAACTGGGGGGTTGGGGTGGGGAGACTGCTAACAACAGCTTGTGAAAATCTTATCTGAAGTTTATCTGTTTCATAGCCCTCCACCCAGAACAAGATGAATCTATAGCCAGAAATGATGCAAATTTTAAATATGAACTATGGAATGTATTTACGATATTTATGACCCATTGCTTAAAGCTTAATCATTTAAAATTGTAAGCTACTTCAAAAGGATTCTCTTGTGTATATGATTCTATTCCTTAACAGAACCTCTTTCTTTCCAAATTGCAGCTCTTTGTGGGGAGTGCAATGTTCTTTGCTTTCCTTTTACACCTATGACCTACGCTGTGTATACCACAGCCTTTGCCATAGTTGTGACTGTCAGACATTGGTGGAATTGCTGCTGAGCTTTGAAATCAAAAAAAAAAAAAAAAAAAATAGGAATACCACAGTATCCTTCTAAGTTTTAGTGAAATTAATTCCTGACCACGTATATGTTCATGACCTACAGGCTGTATACTAGGATTCTATAGTTGAGAAAGTCTCGAAGCAGAAAGCTCACTTAGATACACCCTTGTACAAGCTTAAGTGAGAAGTGAGATCAGAGAGTCTAGCTTGAGCACCAAAAGGTAGTCATGAAAACAACTGTTGCAGATATCTATATAAAAGTATATATATATAACCTTATACCATCTGATAGCCTTCAAAAAAGAGTCAGGAAGTCATGTGAGGGGTCGTGCTTTCGCACACCTCAGCAGGATCCCAGAGACAGCCAAAAAAGATACAACCTCAGGTACTGGTGATCCTGAGGGCTATGGAGACACACAGGTTCTACGATCATGGCAGTTGGCTCTGGAGTTCGGTGCCTTGTCAATGGGCCTTACTTTAGAATTTGTGTTCCTGAGTGTGATGGAGTTAGACTCAGATGTGAACTTTCTACACATACCTCTTTTGTCACTTTTACTGAACCTGTGGTTGGTGCTGGAGTTGGTGTATACCCAGAAGACTTCAATCTCTGGACTGGGCCCTGAGCCTCAGCAGAGTTGCAGCTCCTACTTTCCAGTTTGTTGGACTTGCACAGGTTGGTCAATGGGAGGTGAAGATGGTCAACTACCACACCAGGGAACTGAGAGTGCCTATAACTCCAAGCAGGAGAATTGCATCCATCGACCATATAGGATCTAAGCCTCCTCTCGATATGGAGGTGAAGTGGACATCACCAACCCAGGGTCCACAGGATGGGGGAATAAATTATGGATTAGAGTGAACCTACTGGTATTCTACTATAGAACTATTGTGACTAGTAATGGAAGAAACTATAGCATTGATCTGGAGAAAATGGCCACGGGAGTTGCTGAGGGCAGGAAGAGGGAAGAAAAGATGTGATATGGGGGCATTTTCAGGACTTGGAGTTGTCCTAAATGATATTGCAAGGATAGATGCTGGACATTATATATCTGCCATAACCCACTGAATGTACTGGGGGAGAGTGTAAACTACAATGTAAACTATTATCCATGTGGTGCAGCAGTGTTCCAAAATGTATTCACCAAATGCAATGAATGTGCCACAATGATGAAAGAGGTTGTTGATGTGGGTAGGGGGTGGGGTATGTGGGAACCTCTTATATTTTTTAATGTAACATTTTTTGTGATCTATATATCTTTTTTTAAAAAGACAATTTAATAAATAAATAAAAATTAATTAAAAATTAATTACATACAACTTCCTAAATTGTATCATAGGAGGAATGATGGAAATGGGAAGTAAGAAGAGCAGATATAATATATTTCAATCACTGAAGGTTAAACCTGTGAATACATACTAAAAAGTAAATGTTGGCTCTTGTGCTTCTTGTTTCTGGACTACAGGTAAGCACAAGAGGGAATAATGTGCTTTCTGAAAATTTATAAAAGAGGTTTTTTTCCCTAATAATTAAACTGTAAAATCATTATCCATTAAATAAAAACATTTGAATCAGCCCATCAGAGCATAGCTTCCTTCCTTAAAAGACTTGACTACAACTTTTTAATATATTCAGACATTGTCCTAATATATACATTGTCTGACTACCATTTCTTTGATGTCTGCTGGCAGCTTTTGGTTTCAACCTTCCCTCTTTCCTTTGTGCCCACATTTGGATAAACTGGTAAGAAAGAAAGGGTGCTACCTCTCAAACCACACAGCCCCTGTTTGCACACAGAAATTCTCACCCTGGCTCCAGGCCTAACCGTAATAAAAACCCAAGCTAGTTTTCTTTCCTTGCTCTCTCAAACCATCTTGGATCTGCTGTGGAGGACTGCCCTGCTCTCCCCACAGACCTCAACTATGTACATAATAAAACTTCTCATACCTTTTTGCTATGTGTGTGGCATGTCCTGTCTTGACACCCCAAACAAAATCGTGGGTGGCAGTCCCACCTGTGTCACAGAGTGACCATAATAAGCATCTGAAAAAAGACCGTGTAGATCAGAAGGGGTGGTAAATATCAACCATGGAAATATAGGAGGTGAAAAGTGAAAGAGGCAAATATTGGTTCCCGTCCAAACCATGCCCAGCCTGGGCACACCAGATCCTGGTGGTGATAATGCAGATACAGCATTATACCAGAGTTTGCAAACTGGTGGCTCAAAGGTTAGATATACTTCCACTTTTTATTCTGTCTTCACTGTTTTGGTCTTCCCAGTAGAGAACACAAAACTAAGCAAAACAAGAAAGCTAATCTACCAAAATAAACCTTTTATGTTTAATTTCCTAAGATATAAAAATAAGAGGTTTAATAAAGTTTTATGTTAATAGCTTCTCTTATAAAATGAGATTATTTGGCAATACTGGACCTATTTTCTCTCTTGGCAAGAACTGATTGAGTATGAGTAGTGGCTGCACCCTGTAGATAGGACATTTCATCATTGATTTATCCATAGACTCCACCACTCCCTATTTTATTTCTCACACTAAAGCTGTTTTGACAGTGGTGGCTATCATTGCCCTTGCACTATTACTTTCCTATTAAATTTAAAAGAAAAATTACCAGTTCTTACACAATATTTCTGTTAAAAGTGGGAAAATGAAAGTATCTGAAAGGATAGAATGCACTGGCCACAGCCTTTTTAACCTCTATTTTAAGAAAGAGTTATGTTTCCAAAATAGTCAACTAATAAATTAACATTTCTTGAAAATGTTTGATTGTGAATAACAAACTGAGCCCAACACACTATGGGATACTAACCAGAAGGACTGGCCAAAGCTGCATATTTGTAGAGTAATGAATTCACTGTAGTTAATGTTGTGTCGTGACAAGTGTCCTGGGAACATCATTCATTTGGTAATATTAGATTACTTTCCATGTGTGTATTTTGCTACAAAATCCCAGACGCACTTACAGGTATGTGTTTGCTTCATAGAACAGCTGGTAATCCAACTAGCAATCTGAATCTTAAGTTTGACGTATATGTGAGGGAGAATTGTGAAAGCCATTAAGTTTAAGGAGGTTAAAAATTTGTAATTGATGCATTACAGTGAACATTTGGGGTGGTAAGTCAGTTAATGATTCTGCCTCTTCACAATAAAATTTCAAAGGTCAATCTTGAATATTGTGAAGTATAAAGTATTAGCTGTTACCAATGCCAGTGCCTTCAAAACCAGAGCCTAGATTAGTAAAGAAGTTTGCTAAAAATATACTACCTACTGCCTGTCTTATTATATATATCTCTATTCTGACAGTCTTGAGTATACTAATTAAAAAAAAAAAACTACTCTCTGTGTGGACCAGCTAATCCTTTTCTCTATTTCTCTCCCTGTTCCAAAAAAGGGAAAATATTAACATATATTACAAAATAAACAATTTAAGGAAATTCTATAAATCATGTTTTTATGGCAAGCAGGCCTCCAGGCTTTTTTCATTTAATTTTTATTCTTTTACAAGGAACACATATGCAGTACTGGAATATAAGAAAACATAAATCAGGGAAAAAGAGAAAGAAAATAAAAGCTATCTATAATCTCATTGCCTAACTAGTTATAACTCTATGAGTAGACTGGTATAGATTCTTTCAGTTATTATTTTTACTAATCTAGATTTATTTTAAATGAAGTAATCTTTGAATTGTCAATTACTTCTAAATTTTGAAAAGATAAGTAACGCCCATGGTTGATAGTTCACTGGATGGTCCATGCCACAGATTCTTCATGAGACTTTCAGATCCGACTCAGTGGTTCTAGGACCTAAGGAAGAAAACCCAATGGCTTTTCTCTAATGGTAAGTTTGGCTAGATAGTGATGGAATAACGAGATGTGAAACCAGGAAGGAATTAGACAAGATGTTGGAAAAAGGAGAAGGAACATCTTGTCTTCTGGCTTTGTCTAAGCAGTTTCTTGACATGAAATCCTGGATTGTTGAAATAAACACATCCAAAACATGTACCCCTTTATAAATCCTCCCAAATTCAAACCATAAAGGGCTGGAAAATCTATTGGAAGCCCAACTAAATAGAATTATCAATGTAATAGAGCTATTTTGCCTCAATATATTCTATCTGCAAAGCCGTGAGGTAAATATTTTTGTAAGCTTAATTACCTCATCTTTAATAAATATGCTAATATTGCCTCTTAATTTGAAAACTCTAAAGTTGACATCAGAATTTTATGGTGCCATGGTTCCACATAAACTGTAATCACTCCTTCCTAAACAACATGTAAATGGTTTAATGAGTCTTTGACACCCATAAATATATTTGCCGACTATGTTTTACAAGTCACATGACTTTGAAAATAGGCAATGAAATTAACTCATATTTTTTTAAATTATGTAATCCCTCATTTAAGAAAATCATTACCAATATTTGACTAAACACTAAATGGAGTGGATGAATAATGTTTTTATATAAAAATGTAATTTTTACTTCAGCAGATAGAATTTTGGAAAAAAACCTATGTCTGATTCTGCCAGATTCATCTGAAAGAAGTCAACATACAATTGTAGAACTCAAGAAGTCTAAACAAGTGTTAGCACAAAATAGTCTCTCTTTGTTTTACATAGATTTGTTTTGAGAACATTTATCCCACTCCTCTGCCTCTCTGTGTCTCCCAGTCCTCTTATATTTAACTCCTGCCATGTGAAAAGAAAGCAGCCAATAAAAGATTCTGTCTGAAGCCAAATCTAATTTCTTTGGCATAATGTGAAAATTCAGCCTCCAAGTATTTAATTATGTATGGAATTGTTTAAGTATTCAATAAAGGAAACCTCGTATAAGGAGACAAAATCTTTCAGGACAAAACAACTCATGTTGTCTAGTTCAAATTGGGCAAAAATTTGTTTTAAAAGATAGAGAGTGAACGCAAATGTATTTGATGTTTTTTTCTCTCACCGCTTACTTACAAAACCACAAGAGAAAAATTACTGTCAGGAAATTCCTAACTAAACTTCAAGGACTTAATATATAAGCTTCCTGATACAGAAAAGTAATAACCTTCTTAAAACCCCTTTGCCCTTTCCATTCAGTCCCAACTGTTGGATTCTTGTGGTTTCTGGAATAAGTCTACCCCAGTCTGGAGAGGTGGACACATAACCTCATACCAGGCAATTAGTGCTATCCATCACAGAGGCAAGGGTGGCAGATATAAAGCTGGGCATGTGAGTTAAGTCAGGAGAATCAGAATAACTCTCAGGGAATTTTCTAGGAATGCCAGGAGAAAGACCCTCTTTCAGATGACATGATGTGCTGCTGTGAAGGTTGGAACCATTGAGTCTATTTTGTTACCTAGAGGGGAAGAAACCTAAGGATAAAACTGACATATAAAGGTGGGGATTATTGAATGATTCATTAAATAGAACTAGAACTCAAAATCAAATTTGGACCAAACTTCATATATTTGCACCACTTCTGGTTTGCTAGTTAAATGAGACACTAGGAACCCCCGTTAAAAAAAAAAATCCAAGCTTGACTTGTGTTTTATCTATAACCAAATCATCCTAAATAAAAAAGGCTCAATTTCATTGATTTTATACTTTAACAGGGGAAGCAGGCAGAAATATATGGACAACTAAATTAAAATATAAGAAATTTAAAAGAAACATAAAATAATAACATTAGGTAGTGGATGACTTGGTACCAAGTAAGTATTCAGTGTGTGTCTTAGAAGAGGTAATAATACTGGAGAGATCTGAATGATGAGAAAGAGCTAGGCAGAAGATTGTCTGAGGGAAGAACTTATCAGACAGAGAAAATGCCAGGTATAAATGTCCTAGGGAAGGAAAAAACTTTGCCTGTCTTACGAAAATAATTAAGGACAGTGTGATCTCAGCATAGTCAGAAAGGTGTAAGTGACAAGATAAAGTCAGAAACGTACACAGAGAGCTCATATATCACCTTGTAGGATGTTTGGTTTCATGCTAACCACAATAGAAACACATTGAATGGTATTAAGCAGGAAAGTGACAGGAAATTATTCACATTTTTAAAGATCACTCTGAAAACTTCCAGGCTCTGCTTAAAATATAAAAAGCTGGAAAGAGTATCATTCCCTTTCCATGCAAAATCGCAACATTTCTTAGAACCATCTGACAGCCAAGGCCACAGGACAATGAACCAAACCAAAATATAAGAAAAAATAGTCTCTAATGTGCTATAAAAGATGTCCATGTTTCAAAAAATTGCAAGGCAACATATTGTGAAAAGACAAAACAAGCAAAAGAAGATTCAGGTATGACAGAGAGGACACATTGTTGAAATGAGCAGAAATAGAGTTTAAAATATAAAGGATTAATATTTAAGAGCAGTGTATAGGTAGATAACGTACATTCTTGCTTCCTACTTCATAGATAAATATGACACAATTCAATATAAGCACCAATCATATTCTTCTTTATTTCAAGAAATAGCATCTTTATTCCTATCATTTTTATTCTATACAAAGGCAAATGCTTTCTTCATCTATGTTCCATTCTTCATCCATCTGTATTCCCTCCTGTGGCAGTTTAAGATTATTTTTGAATCCCAAAAAGAGAGATTATGTTTGTAAACTTGTCTGTTCCTCTCAGTGTGATACCCTTTGATTGTATTAAATTGTCAGGATTTAAGTTTACTTGATAAAATCAGTTTAGGGCTTTTGATTACACCACATCAGTAGGGCATGACTCAGGTTGAGTCCCCACCCCTTGGTGGGCTGATATACATGGACAATCACTCAAGAAGATGCATGGAAAAGTAGAGAACTTGTCATTTTTGATCCTGTGGCCCAGGGGAGAGATGAGCCATTTGCCTGACAGCTTACAGAGGTTATTGGGAAGAGAGCCGACACTGATATAGAAAGCCCAGAAAGAAAAGAGCCCTATGCCAGGAGAGAGAGAAGCCCCGCGGCTGAGATGTAGCAAGCGCTGAGAGATGAGCCCTCACCAGGAGAGAGACGACTGGAAGCGAGAGGAAAAGGAGAGACCAGGCAGAGATCAACGACTATCTGGCTTCAACAGGTGGCAACTAACTTTGGTGAGAAAGCAACCTTGAGTTGGACTCTTTAGGGCCTTGTAACCCCCAAAAAATACCCTTTATAAAAGGCTACAGATTTCTGGTCCTCTGCATCAGCACCCTTTTGGCAGACTAATACACCTCCCTTCTACTCTTCAAGATTTCAGGATCCTTGAAACCTAGATCTGTTTTGATTGTATTTCTCCCTTCCTCCAGTACATAGGCCAGAGTACTCAATAAATACTTGCTGAAGTATTGGTGAAAGAGATGATATACTCTTGAATTAAGAAGAGTTACACCACACAAAGATAAACCAATCCTGTTTTATAACCCTCTTCCTGGCGGGGGGTGGGGTGGGGAGGGGAGGGGAGGGGAGGAGATGGTGCCAAAGAATAGACAGCCACTTCTACTGAGAATTTTAGTGCACAGATGAGGAACACACAAATGGGGGGACACATTGAGCACCACTATTCAGTTTATTTGTGCAAACATATATATATACTCTTTGAAGATTGATATAAAACAATAGAGAGATCATTGGCATGTAGATTAAATTTGTCATCTTATTACCATAACTTTATTTTGCTGCTTTAGGCCTTCCTAATTAACAGTATTCAGGAGCAGCAAATATCAGAATGCCACTGAATTTTCTCACTTCAGCCATTTGGATTTCCTTCTTGCATTCTTTTTTTTTTTAAATGTGTATATTTATTTACTTATTTATTAAATAAAACTTTTTAAATTAAAATTAATAGATCACATAGAATGTTACATTAAAAAAAAGCATAAGAGTTTCCCATATAATCCACACCCCATTCCCCCACCCCCATCATTTTTGTAAAAATTTTTTTAAGATACATACATCACAAAAAAGGTTACATTATAAAAAATATAAGAGGTTCCCATATACCCCCCATCCTCCACCCCACTCCTCCCACACCAATAACCTCCCCCATCATTGTGGCACACTCATTGCCCTAGGCGAACACATTTTGGAGCACTGCTGCACCATTTGGACAATAGTTTACTCTGTAGTTCACACTCTCCCCTGGTACATTCAGTGGGTTATGGCAGGATATATAATGTCCAGCATCTGATCCTGCAATATCATTTAGGACAACTCCAAAGTCCCAAAAATGCCCCCTCATCACATCTCTTCCTCTGACACCCTGCCCTTAGCAACTACTGCGGCCACTTTCTGTCCGTCAATGATACAATTTCTTCTATTAATAGTCACAAAAGTTTTATAGTAGAATATCGGTAAGTCCACTATAATCCATATTTTATTCCTCCATTCTGTGGGCCTTGAGGTGGTGATATCCACTCCACCTCTATATCAAGAGGGGTCTTAGATTCCACATGAATGATGGATGCAATTCTCCTGCTTGCAGTTATAGGCACTCTCAGTTCCCTGGTGTGGTGGTTGATCTTCTTCACCTCCCTGGTCATCTGCCTAACCCAAGATGCAGAGTACTCAAACTAATGTACTTTTCTTCAATAAAATAGGGGGTTACTTTTTCCATCATATTTTCTGAACTCATTTTCTACTTCTGAAAAATTCAGTTCAAGAACCCTAGTGACAGGGTCCTCTACTTGAAAAGAAACCTCCCTGGTTGGAAGCACCTTGCTTCTTACGTTGCTATGGCAACATGGCTGACCATCATTACAGGGAGCGAGTCACCAAGAAAAAGGACCTCTGCCAAACAAAAGTAATTAATGAATCTTAACATATTCTACCTGGAAAGAATGGTCTGGTGTAGAATTTGTCTGTGTTTTCTGAAAAACTCTGAAATTAATTACACAGAAAAAAAGCTATCTCTTACTCAGAGATTCAGAGAGTATGTATGCATATTAAAATTAAAAAGTCAAATAAGTTCTGTGGTAAGCATGTCTTTGCAACTCAGTTAAGTCAGTATTCTCCAGGTGTTTTTGCTCATAAAATCTAGTCTTTTAAAGCACCTATTAACATTTTACTGACCTTGGTTTCCCTGGAACACAATCCCTTCTTTTGTCAGTGGTTCTGGTTAGGCTTTTGGTCATCACAGAGATCTTATATGTTTGTAAATAGACTTATCAAAACAACATGCCCAGAATATGCCAAATGCTGTGGTGAATTCAGAATTTAAAAATGGTAAAATCTTAATGTACTCACAATCCAAATGAGGAAAGCATGACCAATGCGAAATCACTGTCAAACAAATTTCCACGTGATTAAATGATAGGTGACTTCTCAAGGTAAAATAGCCTAATGTGTAAAATTAATTTGTTTTTAACTTTTTTTTTGAAAACTTACAGAACAATAACAAAAATAACACAAACTCCATACAGAGAACTCCAACATTCCCCTATCCCCTCAATACCCGGATCTACAAATATTGCCATTTTGCTATATTTGCTTTATCATTTTGTCTATTTATCCATCTACCTCTCAATCCATCTATCTAACAATCTACCTATATATCTATCCATCTGCTTAGTCATTTTCTGAACACTTGAGTGTAGATTGTATACATTATGATCCTTAAACACATTAGTCATGTACATTTCCTAAAAACAAAAATATTCACTTATGCAACTACCTTAAGTGTTATCAAGTTCAAGAAATTTAATATTCGTGTAAAGCTAACAGTCCATATTTCAATTTTTTCATATGGCCCAATAATGTCCTTTTTTTTTCTTTAGGAGGTACTGGGATTGAACTCAGGACCGTGTACATGGGAATAGGCACTCAACCACTTGAGCTACATCCACTCCCCATCAATAATGTCCTTTTCAGCCTTCTCTCCTCCCATATTAGTTTCTGTATAGGATAGCATATTTAATTTAATTATCCTTTTCTCCCTCTTTTTTTCCTTCTTTTTTCCCTCCCTCCCTCTCTTTACTTCATTGTAGGAATATTTATATAACATAAGCTTTCCCATCTTAACCACTGCCATGAATAATATTTAGTGGGATAAATCATATCCACAATGCTGTAGTATCTTCACCATCCATTACTAAAATTTTCCCATCTTCCCAAACAGAAACCCTAAACTCATTATGTTTTAACTTGCCAGTCCTCCTGCTCTTTGACCCTGAAAACTTGTTCTCTACTTTCTGTCTCTGTGAACTTTCATATTCTTCGATATTTTCTTTGTAGTTACCATAGGATATTAAATTTAACATCCTAAATCTGTAACACTCTTATTTGCTTTGACACAAACTTAACTTCAAGATGCACAACTGTATTCTATTTCCCCATCTTTATGTAGTTCTTGTAATAAATTATATTTTTATAATTTAGTCCCAAAACACTGATTTATCATTACCTTTTTTTTTTTTCAAATTTATTTATTTATTTTTTTAGTTTTTTTTTTTTATTGACTTTGTAATAATATTACATTAAAAATATATATGTGAGGTCCCATTCAACCCCACCCCCCCACCCCCCCTCTTCCCCCCCAACAACACTCGTTCCCATCATCATGACACATCCATTGGATTTGGTAAGTACATCTTTGGGCACCTCTGCACCTCATAGACAATGGTTCACATCATGGCCCATACTCTCCTCCATTCCATCCAGTGGGCCCTGTGAGGATTTACAATGTCCGGTGATTACCTCTGAAGCACCATCCAGGGCAGCTCCATATCATTACCTTTTATACACCTGCCTTTTAGATCCCATAGGAAGTAAAAAGTGGAGTTACATCCAAAAATCTAATAGTGTAAAACACATTTTAAAACTTTACCCATTTGTATTGCTTTATAAAAACTCTTTGATGTTATTGCTTAACAGTTACCCCGGTTTCAATTCCTGTCTAAAGCTAGAGCTCAGATGATATGCTAAGAACTATCCTAACAGTACACAGCCCTTCAGGAGATTTATACTGTTTCAGGATAAGAACTTCAAATTATTAAAATTTTAAGTCAATGAAATTAAGAGGAATGCATGTCTAGAACTCTGGACAAGGATGGCCTCCAGATAAAAGAACAAGGGGTAAACCTCCAGTTTCAGCATCAACATTTGTTAAGAGTTAAGAAGTCATAACAACAAGGAAGAAAGCCATATAAATTGAAAATCAATGACTTTTCTTACATCCATCTGAAAACTGAAGTCACAGGGCAAACTATTGCCCCAAAATCTGGAGAGAATAGATACACAGAAAATACAAATAATTGGCTTAACTGAAGAAGAAGCTGCTGAAGCCAGTAACTGCTTGGAACAATTAAATAGTAATTTTGATGAATTTTTGTAGCCTGAGGGTGGACTATCTTAGGAGTTCAACTCTTGATAGCTCAGTGTTGCATATCAAGTTATGTCCCCCACTAATGGCATATTCAAGTCTATGGTCACTTGTCAAAGACCTTTGAAGACAGATGTGACCAAACTAAATGAGGGTGGGTTTTAATCCAAAATGGCCAAAGTCCTTAGAAGCAAAAGAAATTGCACATGGAAGGGAAGCCACAGGGAGCAGCCAGACCTGGAAGTCAAGAGAACTCAGAAGAGAAAGATGTCACCATATGCATTGCCAAGTGTCAGAAAAGCCAATGAACCCAAAGATTGACAGCCAGTCAGAAGATACTAACCTTTGGAGGGAAGCAAGCCTTCTTGCCTCTGAATCCATGAGCTAATAAATTCCTTTTATTAAGGAACCCAATGTATGGTATTTGTTTTTAATAGCTAGGAAAATAAAATACACAATCTTAGGGAGGGTCCCAAATTTCATGAGTTTTATCTCCAAGAGCCCCACCAGATTGTCACAGGGAAAATCAGAGAAAAATCTGCTTCTTTTTCAGGAAGAGGGAAGGGGAAAGTAACCATCTTAAAATGTGTTCAGGGGAAAATAAACACATTTAATACCCAAAGCTTTCTGCAAATTAAAGTCCTGCCTTCCAAGGTAAACTATATTACTGGAGCCTTATCTGACCTAAGAAAGGACATTTAGCCATTCCAGGCCCCTCTAGCCTTCCTGTTACATGAAAGCAGAAGAAAAAAAAAGGGATAATCCTCATAACCTAGGGATTCAGCCAACTAAAACAATAAAGATCTTTTCATAAGATTATAAAATGCTTCCCCTTACCCACACCCACCATAGCATCAACAGGGTTCCAGGATAATGACAGTGATTACATCTCAGAGAGCTGCTAAACATAGACTAAGAAGGACTTCTCAGGGAAACTCAAAGGGGAACTAAACAAAACAAGGAAACTAAGACTCTGTCAACCATATCAATAGCAAAAAGCCCAACTTCTAGCCAGATTAGCATAAAACCTCACCTTAAAGACAAATTATCTCAATTCCTATTACACAAAGCACCATGACTGGCTCTCAAAAAAAAATTACAAGGCATTTTAAAAGTATGAAAAACTAATTCTAAAGAGAAAAGCAAGCATCTGAATGAGACTGAAATATGAAATGGATTTTGGAATTATCATATAAGGAATTTAAAATAACTCTTATTAATATCTCTAATGAAAAAATCAAGAACAAATGGGTTAAGTAATAGTGAGAAACTCCAACAAAGAATGAAAAGGAAATTATAGAAATCAAGAACAATAACTGAAATAAAGAGTGCTTTTTGATGCTTTCCTATAAATAGGAAATAGATGAAAAAATATCAGTAAGATTGAAGATGAGTCAATAGAAACTTTCAAGACTGAATGTAAAGAGAGTAAAAGAAGGAAAAAGAAAAGGATAGAATATTCCAAAAATGTGGAGTAATGGCAAAAAGTGCATAATGAATATACCAGAAGGAAAAGAAAGAGAAAATGAACAGAAGAAATATTTGAAATGGCAATGGCTAAAATGTTTCCAAAATTAAATACAGACACCAAACTACTGGTCCAGGAAATTCAGGATAATTACCAAAAAATCTACTCCTAATGTGTCATAATCAAATGGCAGAAAACCAAAAACAAAGTAAAAATTGTGAAGGAGGCCAAAGAATAAAACACTTTATTTGTTGAGGAAGAAGCATAAACATTACATTGAAGTTCTCATCAGAAACCATGCAAGCAAGATGAAAGTGGGGTAAAATAAAGTGTTGAAAGAAATACTATCTTTCAAAAGTGAAGAAGTAAAACACTTTCATGGACAAACAAAAATAGGTAGATTTATCAGCAGTAGACCTACCTTGCAAGAAATGATGAAAGAATCTTTCGGAGAGAAGGAAAATGATATTGATTATAAACTCAGACATAAAAGAAGAGAATCAGAGAAAGAAAAAATAAAGGTAAAGCAAAATGATTTATTTTTCTTATTCTTAATTGATCTAATAGATATTGGTTCAAAGTAATAGTAACAATGTTTTGGGCAATTATGGGTAAGTGAAATGAATGAGAGCAGTGTTATACAGAATAAGAGAGAGGGATTGGGAATAATTTGTTATAAGATACCTGCTCTAGTTGTGAGCAGTAGACTATAATTTCAAAGTGGATTAGTTATAACTATTTTACATACCCTAGGGCAACCACTAAAATAATAAAAATAGAAGTATAATTGATATACTAAGAGAGAGAAAGGAGAATCATATAAAATGCTCAATTAAAATCAGAGAAGGCAGAAAAAGAGATGAAGATTAAAAAAGAAACAAAGAACAAGTGCAATTAATTTTTAAAGTTTTAAATATGATAGATATTAATTCAAACAAATCAATAATCACATTAATGTGAATGGTCTAAATACAGCAATTAAAAGACAGGGACTGGGAGAGTAGGGGAAAAAAGACCCACCTATGGCACTTTACAGTCTTCTTCCCACAAGAAATTCCCTTTAAATAGAAAACACATAGATGAAAAGTAAAGGGATGGATTTTGATGTGTCACAGATTGCCTAATCACCTTTGAGTTACTCTAGTTTTAATTACAGTGGACTCTGAGCTATTGAAAACAAGTAAAGGAATGGAGAAAGTGCATGCTAACACCTTTAGAAACAAAAGCTGGATTAGCTGTATTAATTTCAGACATAACAGATTTCTAAGCAAGGAAAATTATTAGACATAAAGGGTGCTATTATATAATGATAATCCAAGAATACATAAGTCTTTAACGAGTATATACCCCAGAAAAACATGTACTTAAACTTAATTTATTCTTTCATTCCTTAGGTATAAACCCATCGTAAGTAGAACCTTTCGATGAGGCTACTTCAGTTAAGATTTGACCCACCTCACTCAGGATGGATCTTAATCCTATTACTGGAGTCCTTCATAAACAGTATATGCAGAGAGAGAGACAGAGATAGAGACAGAGACATAGAAGCAAGAAGCGGAAAGCAACAAAACCTAGAAGAGAAGGGAGAGAGCAGCAGCTGCTGCCATGTGCCTTGCTGTGTGGCAGAGGAACCAAGAATCACTGGCAGCTGGTATTCAGGAGGAATGCATCACCTTAATGATGACTTGATTTGGACATGTTCTTGGCTTCAAGCTGTAAGGTAATGTATTCCCATTGTTTAAGTCAATGTATTTCATGGTATCTGCTTTAAGCAGCGTAGGGAACTAAAGCAGTCACATTCTGACATCCCAAATGGACATGATTTTGGTGGGGACATTACGCAATACACTACATTACTCATTCAACATCATAAAAAGTATTTCAATTTTTACTTTAAAGGTATTCATTTTGCTGCCATTTTTTCTTTCCTCACACTCTATTAGTAGACAAAGCGATATCATTTGTATATTTAAATATACTTACAGGTTTTTAGATTTGTTTTAAGACACAGGAGTCAAGTTTTCTGCCAATGGTTGCAAGTAGTTTGATTTTTATTCAGCAAAAATATCTAGCAACTATAAGCAGAGGATGGTGATTTAATCCTCCCCGATCAATGGAAGAAGAAATCATTCAAGTCCGGGTTGAAAAAGGAGCAGAAATAAATTAAAAAGTGTGCTTAGAAAGGAATTGTACTTGCCAGTTTTATTCAAGGGACCACTAATTCTATGGGATATTATGTGGTACACATGAAATAGTTTCCCTCCATAATTACGTCAGATAAATGTTGAGTTAAACAAAGTTAACACACCATCTATAATACAGGTCTTCTCAAAGCCTCTATTATCCAGTGTGTGCTATGCATCCCCAATAAGTGGATACTCTACAAAAGCTTCTTTCAGTCATGAAACGCATTTCTTGTGTAGCATCTGAAATGAATAATGTTCTGAAGTACACACTTGTGGAACGTTCAACTGAGAAGATAAGGAATTCCAGAAGTGCCAAGTCTGTGTTCTCTTCACCTTTGAAGAACTAAGTCCTGGATCATAGTTATAAGTCATAAATGTTGAATAAATGGGTAAGTGAGTACCTATATGTGCAAGAAAATGGATAAACTGATGTGATCATAGTGATGAGACGTTATGACTATTTTTGTTTGCTTGCTTTCTTTTTGCATTTCCTTAATAAAAGTTGCTGAATACTCACAATATGAAAAGTACTATCTAATGTGCTCTACGAGTATTAGCTCCTTTAAACCTCACTCAGAAACTCACTCATGACTTTCCATTTAACCAACGATGAAATGAAGGCTTACAAAGTTAAAATGACTGCCCAGCGATACACAACCAATAGGTGGAAAGCAAGACTGAGAGCTGCATTCTGTCTACCTCTGGATCCTGGATTCTGCATTTAAACAGCATGAGGGCATCTCTGCTTTTGTCTCAACATTTCTGCGATTTGATGAAAACTCCAATAAATTTAAAGCATGAGCATGCCCATATTTTCTTTTCCTTTTTATGACTGAACTAAAAAGAAAAACAGAAAGACCAAAGATAAAGTGATATCTATTTCTCACCTCCCTCTTAACAAGGCAGAACAGTTAGTGGAATATTTACATTCAGAAGTCAATTAAAACTGGACTCCATCTCATCTCTGAAGGCTACTGGACCTTCAGTCTCCTCATTTGTAAAATGGAGACAATTCCTACTGTTCTGAAGATTAAAAATTAAATACATAAAGGGATAAGCATGGTATCTAGAATATGAACTCCAGAGCCAGATACTGTCAGGATTTGAATTTTCACCCAAAACTTTCTAGCTGAGTAATCTTGCTCAAGTTATTCAACCTACCTTTGCTTATCTGTGAATGATAAATAATATTAATAGTATCTATATCACCTACACTGTAAAAGAATTAATTGAGGTAATATGTATAATGCACTTTAAATAGTGTCTCACATAGAAAGTATTATGGACAAGTTAGTCATATTAGGTAATGTATTAGTCAGCCAAAGTGTGCTGATACAAAATACGAGAAGCCTGCTGGCTTTTATAAAGGGTATTTATTTGGGGTAGGGGCCTACAGATACCAGGCATAAAGCGTAAGTTACTTCCCTCACCAAAGTCTATGTCCATGTGTTGGAGAAAGATGGCTGCCAAGGTCTGCGAAGGTTCAGGCTTCCTGCATTCCTCTCTTGCCTGGTCTTGCTTCTCTCTAGGCTCAGGTCCTCTGTTTTCTCCACAAGGTCAGCTGTAGGCTGTGAGGCTGTC
Organism: Dasypus novemcinctus; assembly: GCF_030445035.2. NCBI lineage: Eukaryota > Metazoa > Chordata > Mammalia > Cingulata > Dasypodidae > Dasypus > Dasypus novemcinctus. The sequence goes on along the minus strand of NC_080678.1, from coordinate 73,167,422 downwards.
TAGGCTTTGCCTCTCTCCACAAGGTCAACTGTAGACTATCACGTGAACGGCTCTATCTCTCTTCCCAGGGTTTCCGCCATGTCTAAAGAACTGTCTCTTTTCCTCTGTATTCTTCTCCTATGTATTCACTTTTCAGGCTCCACCTGAAGACTCCAGCATCAAAGAGCTCCAACTCTGTCCTTTGCCATGTCCTTTATCTGCCCTACTGACATGGCCCAATTACAGCCCTAATCATAATTGAATCATGCCCAGATACAGACCAGTTTACAAACATAATGCAATACCTATTTTTGGAATTCATATCTATATCAAACTGCTACAGGTAACATGCAAATAGTGCCTATAATATGTATGGTCCCATCAGTATGTGGAAAAAATGTGAGGCTTTGATAAACCTCATTGGATTATTGATTCTGCCACTACTATTAGTTATTTTTTCTGAACATTAGTTTTCTCATCTATAAATGGCAAACAAATACCTTAATCTCACAGGATTTTTAGGAGGATTAAAGTATTCATCATATGCAAAGCCTGGCATTTAGAAATTGCTCAATACAAAATTAGCAGTTTTCTCCTTTCCTTCTTTCCTTTATTCCTTCCTTTCTCCCTTCCTTCTACAGTAGGCAGACTCCCCAAAAGTCTTGAATACCAAGTAATGATAAAAGTACAATAATTTGTGGTAAATCTTTTAAAGGGCACAGGTACAATCACCAACTAGAAAATGCTTCCAAAAAGGCTTTGGATCTTAATCAATTTAACTCACTTACTGCGATAGGAAACATCCCATATCAAAATACTTCTTGCTTTATGAATTTGCTTTTCAATTGCTATATTCAATAATAAATCACGTTACCTGACTTACCAGGATGCTTACGAGGGGTAAATAAATACCTGAGATAACTGGAAAAATATTCCCCAAATCTTGGGAATATTTTGGAGTTGCCAAGCTTTTTGGAATCTGGTTTTTTTGACCAAAGAGTAGATTTTCTTAAAATCCTCTGGTTTAACGCAAGGTTAATGAGGCAGAGAAGTCTTGAATCAAATGATCTCTTACTAGTGCTAAACCTCTAGAGGCCCATGAAATTACTAATAGCTCCATGTGTAATCGTCAACACAAGCAGTACAGAAAAATTGTCATTATGAATCGTACCAATGCTGTGATTAAAAGCAATCTTGCCTTATGTCCTTTGAGAGACTTAAAATATTACAACCTGGAGACATAAAAAAATGTTCTAATCAATAAGCACTATTTATACCTTACATGTGTATTGAATTTTATAGCTCACAAAAGAATTTTATATACATCATCATACACCATCTCTGTGAGATAAGCTGCACAAGCATCATCACTCCAGGTTTAGCAATTAAGAAAATGAGACACAGAGAGGTGAAATGGCTTGCCCAAGTTTACACAGCTGGTAAACAGAGATGCAGCTATTATACAGACTTTATCTTAGCCTAAAAACACATAATTTCTATTATACAATATAATTCCCAGTAATAAAGAAATAAAAACCTCATCAAATATAAAAAAATTAAGTGGTGATATTTTAAAGATAAATAAAGTCATTGTTCACTGATACTGATGAATCCTGGATTAGGCTTTAGTTAAATCAACTAACTCTGACCAAAGGTGAGTCTCCTGCCTTCTCCTCACTGTCACACTCTCTCTGTTACCACAGACAACATGAAACTCTGGACCTGGCAATGGTCAGTTGAACCTAGCTTCCCATCTCCGTGGGTGGTGATGATACCAAAGCTACCCAGTACTTCCCATTCTCTGAAATAAATGGGTGACAGAAACAACAACAAAACACCAGCACCTATCAATCAAGACTTGTTTATTTTCCCTTCACTTCTTTTATATTCTAAAGTATACCTTAAAGTACCTTTGAAATCTAATATTATAATGGGATATAAAATCAGCCAATTATCTTTCCTCTTTAGAGGACAGTTGGGGGACTGCTTCTTATTCCCTATATGAGCTGACAGTTAATGATGAGAGATGGTGGTGAAGAGAGTTCAAAACAAATAAGCCAAAAACAAAAATAAAAACAGTTTGCAACAGATATCATTAACTCTCTTTTCAAAAGTAATAAGTGTCAATAGATTTGAAATGAATACTTTTAGTCCTAAAGATGCCTTTAACTAAGATGTGTGTGCAAGTGTATGTGTGCTAAAAAAAAGTCCTTATCTCTGACACTTAAAAATTTCATAATCACCATATTATTTATTCATTGACTTTATCATTCTATTCCCTTGTCATTCTCTTTCCTTTTAAAAACAGGACATGACAGCAGCAATGGCTGTACTGTTGAGAAAAATCCAGAGGGGAAACAATCTTTCATATTTTTACAGCCCTACGATTCTTCTCTTCCATTCGCTTCTTCTGAACTACCATCTGTGTTAGGGAGAGTTAGCTAGGGGAGAGTGATGAGAGACCATTGAGAGGAGGGGCAGCGATTCCGAGGAGGAAGCTAAATCACCTAGCTGTCAGGGGGTTAGACGCTGATAATGTCATTTTAGTAAATAATTCCAGCCTTCATCTTCTTTTCTAATGATGCCGTTTGCTAGGCAGCCTTGCCCCCACTGCAATCTGTGGGGAGGGAAAGGGGCTTTCAGCACATCAGCGGCATTGCCCCTAATTCTGAACCCAAGGGGCAACACTTCACCAGACAAATAGCTGCCTTTTTTTTTCAGAGACTCTGGCTCATGTGAATGCCTCTGGTCGGTTCCCTATTCGGGATTTGTCAATTAAAAATATTTTATCCACTCCACATCTATACCAAGGGCTGCTGGGGTAGAGAGTGGGAGGAAGAGATGTGATGTGGGGGCGTTTTCAGAACTTGGAGTTGTCCTGGGTGGTGCTGCAGGGACAGTTACCAGACAATGTATGTCCTCCCATGGCCCACTGGGTGGACTGTGGGAAAGTGTGGGCTATGGTGTGGACCATTGACCATGAGGTGCAGTGGTGCTCAGAGATGTATTCACCAAATGCAATGAATGTCTCATGGTGATGGAGGAGGTTGTTGTTATGGGGGGAGGAGTGGCGTGAGGGGGATGGGGGGCATATGGGGACCTCATATATATATATATTTTTGGGGGGGTAAGTAAATGGATAGAGAAAAGTCTCTTCCTTAAGAGAAATGACAATTAAAATTTCCCAAGTCATTTACACACATACACACACAAAATATTTTATCCCCAGTCAAATGTCCCTGGCAAATAGAGGAAACCCCAAGATTCATTAAGTGTAAGGGATACAGAGGAGCAAGGAATGTAGTAGTAATTAATAATCATAAAAGTTTTAAAAAATTTGCTTATATTTATTTTACATTATTTTAAAATAAAAATAAATATATTTAATGAAAACATAAAACAATTTAAACATAGCTCAGAAACCTCCTTACCTCATCTTTTTAATAAAGGCTGGAAGAAAGGGATAAAAATTTTTGAAGAAAAAATTCTATGTTAATACAGAAATGTCTAGCTGGAGGAATTTTTAAAAATTTTTTAAAATTAATTTATTGAAATATACCACCCATACACAACATACATAAACAATAAGTATATGGTAATAACTGTGAACTTACAAAACAAACATATAATATCATAGAGGACTCTCATACATCACCCTACCACCAACACTTTGCATTGTTGTTAAACCTTTTTAACTAATGATTAAAGAGCATTGTCAAAATATTACTATTAACCAAAGTATTTTCCTCCAACCCTCCTAATTATTTTCTTTATATTATTTATATATGAACATATATAAACAATAAGTGTATAGTAAAAGTTGTGAACTTACAAAGAAAACATGCATAATATCATACAAGGGTCCCATACATCAACCCTCAAACAATGCCTTGCATTGCTGTGAGATATTTGTTACAAATTATGAAAGAATATTTTCAAAATCTTACTACTAAATATAGTCCTTATCTTCCATTTCGTATGTTTTTCCCCCAACCCACTCTATTATTATATTTTAAATATATTTTTTAAGATAGACGTTGTAAACTTATAAAACAATCATGGACATGTGCAGAATTCCCAAACAACACCCCTCTGTCAACACACCACACTGTGGTAGAACATTTGTTACAGATAAGATAATATCATCTGATTGTTATCAGGTCCATAGTATACATTTGGCTCAAATTTCCCATATTGCCCCATTGTCAGCACAGTACATCTTTGGCATAGATGCAAGGATATTATATTATTACTGCTAACCATGGTCCATAGGTCACTCCAGTTGTATTTTTCCAGTGGGTTCTCAACACACTGCAGTAGTGATGTACCTTTGCTCTAGCTCACAAAGGACACTCTTGCATCTTTACAATCAACCACGTCTTGGCTTACTGTGCTATTCAGTTCCTAGATTATATTCTAGCATTCTGTCAATTGGTATTTATATACCTAGACTATCATTTCAGTCATAACCCCATTTATAAACTAGCTATTACTCACTATTTGTTACCATCTATTCTATACATTTCCACACTTTTACAGTAAAGCTAATTAAAACTTCTACATACATTAAACATCAGTAGTCCATCTCAGTCCTCCTCTTATCTCCTTTAAGAATCCACCACCTACCACCAGGTCTTAAGGATATTTTCCTAAAATTTCTTCTAGAACTTTTATGGTTCTTGGTTTATTTTTAGGTTTATGTAACCTATTTTTAGGTTTGAGTAAAATTTTGGATAAGGTGTGAGATAGGGGTCCACTTTCCTTCTTTTAGCTCTGGATATCTAGTTCTTTCAGCACCACTTTATTGAGTGGACTGTTCTGCCTGAGCTGTGTGGGTTTGACAGGCTAGTCAAAAATCACTTGACCATATATGTGAGGGTCTGTTCCTGAACCATCAATCTGGTCCCATTGGTCTATGTGTCTGTCTTTATGCCAGTACTATGCTGTTTTTACTACTATAGCTAGGTATTATGATTTAAGGTCCAGAGAGGAGGGGTCAGTTTTCCTTTTTATGATGTTTCTGGCTATTCAAGTCCCCTTACCCTTCCAAATAAATTTGATAATCATGTTTCAATTTTTTTAAAATGCTGGTGGAATTTTTATGAGGGTTGCACTGAACTGTATATCAATTTGAGTAGAGCTGACATCTTAATGATATTTAGTCTTCTAATCCATGAGCATGGAATGTTCTTGCAGTTATTTAGGCCCTTTTTAAATTTCTTTTAACATTGGGTTGCAGTTTTCTGAATACAAGTGCTTTACATTGTTGGTTAAGTTTATTCCTATTTGAGTTTCACCTGTCATATTTTATTTTCACCACTCTTTTGACACTTTTAGTTACTTTTATTGCTATAATCTTCATTTCTAGACTCTCTTCCAGGCCTCTCTTTCCTGTCTTTTCTTTTCAGGCTCTAGCACACCCTTTAGAACTTCCTGAAAATCTGGTCTCTTGCTTAGAAATTTTACCAGTTTCTGTTTATCTGTGAATATTTTGATCTTGCCCTCCTTTTTTTGAAAGAGAATCTTGCTGGATATAAAATTCTTGGCTGGAAGTTTTTCTCTTATAGTATTTTAAATATATCAGACCACTTTCTTCTTACCTCCATGGTTTCTGGTGAGAAATCAGCACTTAATCTCATTGGATATCCCTTATATGTGATGCATTGCTTCTCTCTTGCTGTTCTCAGAATTGTCTCTTTGTCTTTGGCATTTGACATTCTGATTAGTATGTGTCTCAGAGTTGGTCTATTAGGATTTTTTTGGATGGGAGTATGTTGTGCTTCTTTGACATGGATATCTATGTCTTTCAATAGGGTTGGGAAATTTTCTACCATTATCTCTTCAAATATTACTTCTGCCCCTTTTCCCTTCTCTTCTCTTTCTGGTACCCCCATGACACATATGTTTGTACATCTCTTGCTGTCATTTAGTTCCCTGAGACCTTGTTCAATTTTTCCATTCTTTTCTTCATCTGTTCTTTTGTATGTTCACTTTCAGAGGCCATTTCTTCAAGCTCAGCAATCCTTTCTTCTGCCTCCTCAAATCTGCTATTATATGATTCCAATGATTTTTTTATTTCATTTATTGTGCCTTTCATTCCCATATGATCTGCTATTTTTTCTACGTATGCTTTCAAATTCTTCTTTGTGCTCATCCAAGGCCTTCTTTTTTTTATGTTTTTTTTCTTTTTTTTTATTGACTTTGTAATAATATTACATTAAAAATATATATGTGAGGTCCCATTCAACCCCACCCCCCCACCCCCCAAGGTCTTCTTGATACCCTTTATCTCTTTAGCCATCTCATTGAATTTATTAAGGAAATTTGTCTGAACATCTATGATTAGTTGTCTCAACTCCTTTATGTCATCTGGAGGCTTCTCTTGTTCCTTTAACTGGGTCATATCTTCCTGTTTCTTGGTGTGGATTGCAATTTTTTGTTGGTGTCTTGGCATCTGGCTTACTAGAGTATTTATTCTAGGTGTGGTTTTTCTCTTTAGTTTAGGGTTTCCTGCCCTTTCTCCCTTGCTGATTATGCACTAGGAGCCAAGAATGTAATTGGTGCTATAAGCTGTGGAAGCTCAAGCTGCCCTCATTTTCCCAGGGATCAATGAAGCTTCTCCCAACTCTCTCCTTTGTCACAGGTAGGGATAGAGTCACAGTTGTGTGGAATAATCCAAGTCATGCAGGCCTAGATTGCAGTTGCCAGAGAGATAAATGAAGCTTCATGCCCCTTTTTCCCCTTCCTGGCATGGGGATGGAGCTTCAGGTAGGGCAGCAATCTATGCAGTGCAGGTCCAAGATGACCACAGTTGCACCAGGAGACTTCCGGTTATTCAGTCTGCCAGTCAATGGTACCCACAGTTACCTGGACAGGCTGGTGCAGGGCTCACCAGCCTCCTCCCTGCCAAAAGTGGAGCTGAAACCTAGCCAAGGGCTGCAGGCAGATCTGGATGAAAGAAACCAGATCCTAACTTCACTGCAATTTTTAGTTAGCCCAGCTTCCCCTCACACTGGGGGTGGGGTCAAAATGGCAGCCACCGGCCTCTTCCCAACTTGGAGAGAGTCACATCCCAGCTGTTACTAGGGTTATTCTTTAGCCAACCGAGTCTACCAATCAGTAGCTGAAATCGGCAGCCAACTCTCTTCCTCCTCTGTTTTTGGGAAATGGAGCGTACAATTCCAGCCACAGAACAGCTTCTGGGGTGGCTTAGCACCACCAAAGTAGGATAATCCGTGGCTTGGCTGATAATTTCCCAGAAAGGCTGGCACAGATCCCCACAGCTTCCTCCCTGCTAGAGGTTATGCTAGAGCCTAGACTAGAGCCACAATCTGATCTGGATGGAAAGAAGTCAGTCCCTACCAACACCATGATTTTCAGTCCTTCCCAATTCCCCTTGTGCAAGACGTAGAGTTAAGATGGCAGCTACCGGCCTCTTTCTGACTTGGACAGGCTCATACAGTAGCTGTTCCCAGGATTATACTTTAGCCTGCTGAATTTACTCATCAGTAGCTGAAGTTGGTGCCCGACCATCTCTTCCTCCCCCATTTTGGAAAGTGGAGCTTCCAATTCCAGGTGAAGAACAGCTCCCAAGGCAGCTTGTGCCTCCAGTGAAGGATGTGTACCAGCCTCCAGGGCGTGGAGTGCTCTACTTATGAATCCTCTCTGCAGATGGGCAGCCTCCTCCTTCCATTCTACCAAGGATGCTGCAGAATGCCCTTCTGGCCTCCTGAAACCCCCAAACAGGTGCTTCAGGTAGTTCCAGAGAGCTCTGAGTGTTTACTAACTGCCCTGTAGCAGGAGCTGACTAGGAGCTCTTTACTCCACTGCCATCTTGCTGGTTGTCCTCTAGCTGGAGGAATTTGATAGATCATTTCATCTTACCGCTGGATTGTGACCCCAACTTTTAAATTCACAGATTCTAAGTCTCAGGTCCAAAGAACATTCCTGATGTACTAATTAATGGTTAAGCTGGTCTAGAACCAGGTGTCTGCATTATGAGATATTGTTTTCTCCTTTATACCAAGTTGCACTCTTAAACAAAATTTTATGCGGAGTTTATCCATCAGCCACCAAAGCAAACTAAATCAATTCACATTGTCAATGAATTAAAAATAGTTTTCTATAGTTTATATAGAACTAGGAAATTAGACATTCTCTTTGACATTGAAGCCTGGGCTTATTGTTCTCCCCATTTTTTTCTACCAACAAATACATTACTTTTTTGGACAGTGAGAGGTTAGGATAACTTCACAATGTATGTTTAATTGTTATGGAGACAGAGTCTCACCTTTAACTATAACTAGGAAAATCAAAGTCAGTGGCAAATGCTACTAGTGTTTTATCATCTTTTTTAAAAAGTAGATATAGCAAATTCATTTCCTCTGAAGCCTCATACACCTCTGCATACTTATAGATTTGACAATTGGGCCATTCAAGGGCTATTAGGTTCTGCTTCTCATCCAAATATGGGAAATAGAACTCTGGCTCTTGATCAAAAACATATTCTCAATGTGCTCATAAAACAGCAAAAAATGAAAAGAAACAATCTTTCCAAGCACTGGGTTTGTTATTACCTTATTTTCAATTCCATATGTCAAATAGAATCCTGGAGGGATCAGATCTAATACTGGAAAGTACATTACAAGGGGGAAAATACTCTCTATTAGTCTGATGATAAAACCAGGTAGCAAACACCTCTTTTCCTTTTCTAATTTTCTAGTACATCTTTCTGCCTGCAAGTAAAGGTATAAATTACAAATAGAAGCAATCAAGGATCCATGTATCTGTCTATTAGTTTGTGGCTACCCAGCCAATTTAAAATGAAATGTTCAGCTATGTTTTATCTTACTACCTTGAGTGGAAAGGAAAAAAAAAACAATTAAAAAAACTGATGAGTTTAGTTTTATAATAAATCCAAAGGTAATATCATCACAATCTCAAAATGTTTTCATCCATTGGAAAATCTATGGTCAATCATCTGAGTGTGTTATCATGCCAAAATGACCTATTTTTTTTAAAAGGAAAATATTCAGGTAATTGGGTAAGTTTTTCATTTTCCATTTGATGATTTAGTAAAATGTGGATAGTGCTGAAATTCATTGCTAAAATCAATGGTTTATTAATGAGGAATAAATTAAGTCTGGAATTTTTTAAGTCCAAAAAGTATAGATGCAATATTCATTTCAAGCTTTAGGCTAAGTTAGAAATTTCTAAAATCGTTTAATTGGGGTACTTGTCAAAAGCTGTGCCTCAGTTTTATAAGATCAGACATTTTTATAAATGGATCTGGTCTAGATAGATGTGTTCAATTAGAGCAAATGGTGTGAACAAATAGGATAAGTAAGTAATATTAACTCTTAAAAGTATTAGTACTTATTAGTTGAGCATTTTGGGAAAAGAATGATGGTGAAAAAAAGGATTTGTTATGAAGTGATTTTACATACATTTACTTATCTTAAAATTTTAAAATTACTAGAAATTAAGTTGCCTAGTTCTGAAAGGCTTTGGGAAGAACACTCATTAAAATTAGTCCACAGGTAATCTCTTTTGTGGGCTTTCTTTCAGGGTTAAAATAACTTTGAGAACAACTATAATCAATCAAGCCTCTGGAGGGTTGAAACCGTGGTGTGGTAACCAACTCCTTGCAGTAGAATGTTCTAATTCTATTCCCTTTACAACCACTCCAGGCATTCCTGTCCACTACTCTCAATTTCTAATACATTGCCTTTGCCAGATAAAGACCTGCATGGTATTTTTTGCCATCTAGGCTCATAAACTTGTGTCAGGGAATAGGGTCTAACCAAGCAGCATTAAGCCCTTCATGCCAGAACTGCTTTTTGGCACTCAAGGACCAATAATGCAAGACACATGAAGGACACCAATTAATCCATGTTCCTTGTGGGCAGGGCTCATGTCTATCTTGTTCACTATCATATCATCATTATCTAGAACATTCTTAGTAATATTTGTTGAATGAATAAATGAATGCAGAGGGCAGGGCAGAAAAGGAGAAAAAAAATTACAAAGGATAAAAAGGCCACCTCGATTCACTTTTCTTCTCACCAAAATCCCATTTAAACAATGTTTATTCTTAGAGATTCAAGGAAAAACAGTATTTGTTTATTTACAAATTATTAAGCCTGTGAACATAAGGTAAAGAATATATAACACTGTCAGTTCCTGTTTCCTTGGCAAACATTATTCTCCAAGAAGTGTGGAATTGTAATATCATTGCTAAGTGAAAGAAAACCTAGTGATTCCCAGTATGGAACAAACATGTCAATTGGTCTTCTAAAAATTTCCAGTTTCAACCAAAAGCACAAGCAACAAAATAAATAAGAATTCATCAAAATTAAAAACATTTTTCCTAAGATTCCCCTGCTTTATATCAGAAAAGATGAGCATTTGTGCCTCAAAGGTAGCCATCAAGAGAGTGAAAAGATAACCCAGAGAATGGGTGAAAAATTTTGCAAATCAGTTATCTGATGCAGAAGTATATCTAGACTATATAAAGAACTGTTAAAACGCAATAATAAAAAAACAAAATCCCAATTAAAGAATAGACAAAACTGATTAAACAGTTCTTCAAAGAAGATATATGAAATGGACAATAAGCATATTGAAAAGATACTCAACATCATAAGACACCAGGAAAATGCAAAGAAAACAGCAGCAGCTGAAAATGTTAAACAGAGTTAAACATTAAACATACAGAAAATGTTAAACATATGACCCAGCAATTCCCTTCCTAGTACATACCCAAGAAAAACAGAAGTATACATCCATGCAAAAAACTCTACAGAAATGGATAAATAAAACGTGGTATGTCTTTACAAAGGATTATTATTCGGTAATATAAAGAAATGAAGTATTGATGCATGTTACAACATGGATGAACCTTGAAAACATTTTTCTAAGTGAAAAACTCCAGGCACAAAGGTCCACAGATTGCATGATTCTATTTTTGTGAAACATCCAAAATAAGAAAATCCAGAGAGACAGAAAATAGATTAGTGTTGCCTAGGGCTGGAGTGGAGGGGGAAGGAGAGATTGGGGTTGACTGTAATGGGTAGATAGTTTCCTTTTGAGCTGATGAAAATACTGTAAAATTGAATGTGGTGATGGTTGCACAACTCTGTGACTGCACTAAAAGCCATTTAATTGTAAACTTTAAATGTGTGAATTATATGGTATGAGAATGATATCTCAGTAAAGCTGTTATCAAAAAAAATCCAGTTTAAAGGACTCTCAGAATCTTTATCTCCACTCTTCATCAAGACAGGACATTCATTCTCTTTTGTGCCATGAAATTAGCAAGGTCTAAAGAGGACCATGATTATTCAGGCAAAAACTGTTTATGAAATGTTGCTGAAATATTCAGAATTCAGCAAAAGTGTGCATATGTAATATAACTGTATGCCTGTGTACACTCACACGCACAGACACACATCCATATGCCCACATTTATACACACACATATATTATAGCAAAAAGCCAGAGCCACTGTTCAACAGGTTGAACATTCTCTCTCATTCCAGTCAATCATAGCCAGTTTTCCATCAGTCTCCCTAAGGGTTTTATGACCAGGACCAATTAGTCGTATTGCTTTATTGGATTGTTAAGGCCTGCCAACAGCGTGGTGAATTACACAGCTGTCACATCAGTATGTAAGTGATAGTCGGCAGAAAGACAATACAGAAATAAAAGCATCCAATGTACAAATCACAGGGAAAAGAAGTTCCTAATTGCTCTAAAGTAACTGGGGAATCATTATGGGGAAAAATATGCATATAATAATTTCTGGGTATTTGGTATGTGGAAGTGAGTCAAGAACAAAGTAGGAGTTCAGTAAGTGCTTATTCACTGACCTGGCTACACTCATCCCAGTACATACACTAAGATCCATTTAAGACCTTTATAAGCCCTTAGAAATTTAATTATGGTGATTATATCCAACAGAATATCAAACATATAAATATTACTTACATCCTACCATCCTCAATACTGGTAGAGATAAAGAAATAGAAATAGAGTTATAGACTTTCATAGAGATAGGTATGTTAAACTATCTATCTGTAGGTCTGAAAAATCAACTTGAAAAGTCTGTGTTATAATTGTATTAGTTTATGGTTTACTATATGTGCTAGTGCAAACTCTCGTACAAGTCTACTGTGGATGCCAATACAGTATTGGCAAGGAATTTCTTAGGGGAAACCTGTGAGAGAAAATGGGTAGGGCCCTGGGGAGGCTGATAAATCTTCAGACTGTAATCCAAGTCTGACCCTGAGTGAAAGGAGAGGGAGGGAGCATTGAGTATAAGCAAACTCGACCATGGAACAGTCTAAGGAAGTTTTGGCAATGCTGTCAAGAATTCTTGAGACAAAGTTAGCTATTAGAGGAGACCTGTGTCTCCCAGGAGCAAGTTTGGCTTAGCATCCTAGCCATGCTCAGTCATTGATTGGGAGCAGAACATTGGAAAGATGGCTTTAGTGCAAACCCAGAGATGGCCTTCCAAGCACAGCAACTAGGGCCCTTGATGTAGTACACTCTCCAGAGTTGGAAGTCTGCAAGATGTATTCTCATGGCCTCCACACTATAATTTCTCATGCCATCATATATTCTAGGGAATTACTGCACAGTGAAAACATCCAGCACAAAAGACATTTTTAAATGCAAGGAAATATTAATATTTACTGCAGCAGTAAAGAGATTGACATAATTCTTGTTTTATGGATATTTAATAAGCACTTATTAATTTCTATTTAGTAGTTTTATTAGATATAGTAGATTGATTGCAGAAATGACCTCAATTCTTCATCTTGCCCTGAATCTACAACGTTTGTAGTGTTATTTTACAACCTTCAAGAAGGGTAATATAAGCGGACACAGAAGAACACACAGCAAATGGACACAGAGAGCAGACAACTGGGCAGGGGGGAGGTGGGGAAGAGGAGAGAAATAAATTAAAAAAAAAAAAGAAGGACACAGTTCCTGTTGGTTTCACAGTTTCCACTCTTGCTTATTCCGCTGCTTACTGTTTTGCATTCTCCTAGGAAAATGGCGGCCCCCGAGCAGTCGCTGCAGATGTCGAGAGGTTGCCAGAACTCCGCTTCGCTTTCTCCGCTGCGCGGAGACCGAACCCTTCTCGTGCGGCACCTGCCTGCCGAGCTGACCGCAGAGGAGAAAGAGAACTTACTGAAATACTTCGGAGCGCAGTCTGTCCGCGTCTTGTCAGATAAGGGGCGACTGAAACATACAGCTTTTGCCACTTTCCCTAATGAAAAAGCAGCTATAAAGGCATTGACAAGACTTCATCAGCTGAAACTTTTAGGTCATACTTTAGTTGTTGAATTTGCAAAAGAGCAAGATCATATTCATTCCCCAAGTCCCTCTTCTGGCAATGAAAAAAAGAAAAGGTCTGATGACCCTGTGGAAGATGATAAAGAAAAGAAAGATCTTGGTTGTTTAACAGTAGAAAATGGAATTGCACCAAACCATGGGCTAACTTTTCCTCTGAATTCATGCCTCAAGTATATGTATCCACCACCTTCAAGCACAATTCTAGCAAACATAGTAAATGCCTTGGCAAGTGTGCCTAAGTTCTATGTACAGGTGCTTCATCTTATGAATAAAATGAATTTGCCCACACCTTTTGGACCAATTACTGCACGACCTCCGATGTATGAAGACTATATCCCAGTGCATGCACCTCTTCCACCTGTATCTCCTCAGCCACCTGAGGATCCTCCTTTGCCAGATGAGGATGAGGAATTATCTAGTAAAGAATCAGAATATGAAAGCAGTGATGATGAGGACCGACAGAGAATGACCAAACTAATGGAACTAGCAAATCTTCAGCCCAAAAGACCAAAAACAGTAAAGCAGCACCATGTGAGAAAAAAACAAAAAATAAAAGATATGTTGAATACACCTTCTGCTTTGAACAGTAATGTACATCCAGTGCTGTTACCTTCAGATGTATCTGACCAACCACAACCGGTAGGGAATAAAAAAATTGAATTCCATATATCTACCGACATGCCAGCTGCATTTAAGAAAGATTTAGAGAAGGAGCAAAATTGTGAGGAACAAAATTGTGATTTACCTGCTACTGAAGTTGATGCATCAAATGTAGGATTTGGAAAAATCTTCCCTACACCTAATTTAAACATCACAGAAGAGATTAAAGAAGACGCTGATGAAATGCCATCAGAATGTATTTCTAGGAGGGAATTGGAAAAAGGCAGAATTTCTAGAGAAGAAATGGAAACACTTTCAGTTTTCAGAAGTTATGAACCTGGTGAACCAAATTGTAGAATTTATGTAAAGAATTTGGCTAAACATGTACAAGAAAAGGACCTTAAATTTATTTTTGGAAGATATGTTGACTTTTCATCAGAAACACAACGGATTATGTTTGATATACGCTTGATGAAAGAAGGTCGCATGAAAGGTCAAGCTGTCATTGGACTTCCAAATGAAAAAGCAGCAGCAAAAGCCTTAAAGGAAGCTAATGGATATGTTCTTTTTGGAAAACCCATGGTGGTTCAATTTGCTCGATCAGCTAGACCAAAACAAGATTCTAAAGAAGGAAAAAGAAAATGTTAAAAATTAGTAAAGGTTCCTTTTGAATTCCGTATCGTTCAAGCATTTTCCAAGTTTGAGGAGAAGAAATGGCCACCTGGACTATGGAACAGTGCGTAACAACTTTTAAAGTGTATTTAAAAATTAAATCTATATGCATTTAAAATAAAAAAAAATTAAAAAAAATTAAAAAAAAAAAAGAAGGGTAATCTATTTTCTCACTCCTTAGATCTAGACTAGTCTTTGTTTTGTTTTGTGTTTCTTTTTGTTGTTTTTTTTCTTATTACTTTGGTAAACAGAATATGGCACAAGTAATGATGTATCTATTCCAAGCTTAGGTCTGGAGAGACTTGTGAACTACCATCACTCTCTTCCTCCTCTGCCTTTGCCATTAGAACAGGCTTGAACTAGCCTCTTAGAGGATGAGTCATGTGCAGAAGAATGAGATAGGTGCAGATGTCCCAGCTGAGGCCCCATACATGTGAAAGAGCCCAGCCAAGGTCAGTAAAGCCACCTAGCAGATCCACAGTTGACTGCAGACATATGAAAGAGTCCTCTCAAGTCCAGACCTACCGAGCTGACCATTTGACTTGTGAGTAATAACAACTGATTGTTGTTTTAAACTGCTAGGTTTGGGGGATGATTTGTTATTCAGCAATAGCTATTAGTTATTAAACATTGTAGAGCTTATATGTCTAAAGTCCTTCACCATCCTTCTTTGTGGATTTAACACTATAAAAACACACATACACACACACACAAACATACAACATTAAGGACCAGTTAGTGGGGCTTTTGTCTGAGTTCTATAATTTGAGGGAAATTCAGTATCACTGGTAATTATGGCGTCAGCCACCATAAGTAGGCCTAGCTTCTCCCTCTACCCCATTAAATGGTATAGTGCCTGGAAAAAACTCCTGATTGGCCCTGAATCATCACCACAATTGAAGCATAGCACAAAAAAACTTCCTTCAGATTTTTCCAGAAAATTGGTAGGAGATGCTTTAAAATTTACTCTAATGGCATTGAAAACTAACATTTTTCACCTATTTATTTAGGCCTTTGTAATGGATCTGGAAACTTAAAAAGTTATAAAAGTGATCCGTATTCAGGGTCAATACTTAAAGGTAAATGGAAAAGAAAATGATTATGATGGTAGTAAAAGTACCACTTTCATGTGAAAACACTACAGCAATTAAACATCTGAACTTAGAATAGTACTTAAAAAATTAATCTTCCACTAGGTCTTCTGTTTTTTATCTCAGTCCACAATAAATGGATTAATTAAATATTAAATATTTTCAATTAAGTAAGGCATAGCCTATATCAAGGCTTCCAAGAGTGGTAATTATGAGGCTGCTTTGATACCTTCATTTAATTTCTGGATTTCAATTCCATTGGTTAGGGAACCTACAAAGCACATTATCTATAGTCTTTTCCACAGGCATGAAATCATGTCTGAAAAAAAGAAAGCCACAGAGTCCCACAGTCCCAGCAGTGGATTCCTCCACACGTATTAACATTTAAAAGAAAAAAGAAGAAAAAAGCAACTGATAACTTGTAAACAGAAGATTCTCTAACCTAAAAAAAAAAGTGAAAAACAAAGGGAGGAAGAAAAGGAGATGAGAGAATAGTCAATAAAATGTAACAATAATCATAATTTCCAAAGTCCCCTGAGTTCTTATATGAGAGGCGCTGCATTAAGCACTTTGTATATAGATTAGCTTTTAATCCTAACAGCCGTTCTATTGCCCTGTATTGACTGAAGACCTGAAGAACAGAGCAATAAAGAATGTGCCCTGGATCACCCAGTTGGTGAATGTCAGTTTGAATGTTGGCTTGAGACCCATCTGATTGCATGCCCATGTTCTTGGCCACTAAATTTTATTACTAAATTAAAGACAACAACAGCAGTCAGCTGCACTGAATTGCATGGGATGTATATTTTTACACTACTTTTAGGGCAAGCCTACTTTGCCCAATTCATTACCATATCTTTCTTCCATATATTGATATAAAGAACAAATATACATTAAGTGCCTACTCTCTTTAGGGCACTCTTCTAATATGAAACCAACTTCACTACATCTCAGCATTTTTACATTGATATCTATAATATGCCATCCATATATGTTTTCTTCTCTTCCCTTCTGCTCCTTCTCCTCAATGCTGTACCATCAGGGTCTGACTTGGCAGTAGTGTTACCTCCCACTGGATGAATTTTTGTATTCTGCAATATTGAATCACCACATTTTGTTATTTAAAATAACAATTTTCTGCTGTAACACATTATCGTAGCACTGGTTGTCACATAGCCATTGTGAGGATGGTGCTGCATTTGACAGATCTGTTATGTAACCAGCATCCTTTTGGTGCAGATTTTATTCTTTCATTTCCCACATATGACTATTTTGTGACTTTTTCACAATTTGAATTCATAAAATATGCTCTTGAGCTCAGCAGTTGAAAAAAAAAAAGGAAAGAGATGTGTTTTTATCTCTGGCAATACTCAAAGATCAATCAAGTTTTTACTTTTACCTTGTGATCATCTCTGTCGTGTCCAGCCCAGTGACCAGTATTAAGAACAACCACCACACACTGAGAAGCACTCACCCTGGCTGAAACCCCAAATGGTTTTGATTTGAAAAATCACTTGTACTTTTCCATCATATAGACAGTAAAGCTAAAGGGAATACATGATGCTTAAAATGTCTACAGATAATTTCATATGCCTAAAGATGAGTTATATCAATATGTAAAAAAGGGCTTGGGAGATAAAGAGAATGTGACTCACATTTATTAGCACATGAATCCTTGATGGGCAAACACTCCACACATAAATCTGCTAATCCTACAGGCAGAATATATGTGTATGTACGCGCTTTGTTTTTTGGGGTTTTTGTTTGTTTTTTGGAGGGGTGTCAATTTAACCTACCTCCACTGAGAGGTTAATGTAATATCCTTTGGATAGTAAAACTACACATGGAAAGATGAATATTTCTAAAATACCTGGGAATGGCTTTTGAGATATGAAACAGGAGCTGCTTCACTAGATTTGAAATACTGTGTTCTATACATCATTGTTCTCTATTATTCTTTTAAATGGCAAGGTACAGTGAGTGGAAAGAACACGTGGTGGATTGCCAGACAGGACTGTTCATTACCAAGCACGTGATCGGGCAAATTATATAACACTCTGAGATTCACATTCCTCACCACTGAAATCAAAATAATAATACCTACACTCAAGAGTTGGTGAGAAGATTAAATGAAATTATATACATATGTGGCACATGCACAAAAATTCCCCAGTTTATGCAGGTTCTCAATACAGGTAACTATTAGTATCACTGACAAGTGTCTCTAAAGTCATTTTCAAAAATGTAAATGGTCAAATAATGATCTATAACACTTTTTAAAATTTCAGCATGAATTATTGTTGCTTAGAATTATATTTTGTGAATCCTAATAGCTATTGGTTAAGTATATAATAAATTGACTAATAGAAATTTCAATGATGAGGCTATTTTGATCAGTCAAGTGCAACATGCTGGTTGTAAGATTGCTGAGAAGCCTCTTTCCACTTCAAATCAATTGTCCCCATATCAATCAATCATTTTAAAGAGTCATGCTTCCTCTGAATAAACTATGGCAAAAGGGAGGGTGTCCATTTATTTTTCATTTTTATCCATTTAACTAGCTCACATAATATATACTAAATAATACCATAGGGGAAAATAAAGCAGGGGATAAGTAAGAAGGAGCTAATGTTGGGGAAAGGGAAAATGCTATTTAAAATAGGATAGTCAGTAAGGCCTTAGTATTAAAGCAATGTTTTGGAAAACCTGAAAAATGTGAAGTTAGCCATGTGCATATCTGGAAAAAAATATATGACCAAGGGAACAGCCAGTGCAAAAGCAGGTGCAGAATCTCTGAGGTAGAAATGTGCTGGCTCTGGTCAAAGAAAAACAAGGACACTGGTTGGAGCCAAACAGTTGGTCCAGCTGATATGAGAGACAGCTCTCACAGGACCTGCTGTAAGCACTGGCTCTTATTCACATGCAATGGGAGCCCCTAGAGGTTTCTCTTGGAATAGTAACATGATGGGCATGTCATTTTTTGCAAACTTTTTTATTGTCTTTTTTTTTTTAACAATACATAGATCACACAAAATGTTACATTAAAAAATACTAGGTTCCCATTTAAAAGAATCACTTTGGCCTCTCTAAGGAGATAAGAGTGTAGGATGCAAGTGTGAAAGCAAAAAGACCAGCTTAGGAGGATTTTATTGACAAAAACCCAGGCAAAAGACAGGGAGGAGAGCAGGGGAGTGACAAAAAGTGTTTGGATTATGGATATAATATGAGGGGACTTGTGGACAGATTGGATGTGGGATATATAAGAAATCAAGATAAATCCAAGATTTTTTTCTTAGCAACTTAAAGGAAGAGGTAGTTATTTTACTCACAATGGGAAGGCTGGTGAAAAACTTGGAGGAACGGTCAAGAGCTCAGATAGGGACAGGTTAACTTTAAGGTGTCTATTAGATAGCCACATATTTAATAGGGATTTTATTATTCAAGTATGGATTCTAGGGGAGCAGTAAGGACTAGAGATACAAATTTGAAAATCAACAGCATATAGATGATATTCAAAATCCCAAGAATAGATAAGAGACACTGGGGAGTGGTAAGTACAAGGAGGATTGTTCCTTGGAATACTCCAAAGTTTAGGGCTTAGGAAATAAAGTAGACTTAGAAATAGTGGCCAGTGAGAGAGAAATTAAATTAGGAGTTTCATGTTATCTCAGAAGCCAGTAAAAAAATTTATATTGAGGGAAATGGCTCAATAACTGAGTCAATGCTACTAGTAGGTAAGAAAGGAGTGCACAGTGAACTCACTATCAGATTTACTAGTGTAGAGGTCATTATTGAACTTGACAGGAGCAGTTTCAGCAGAGTAGGAGAGAGTACTGGAGTAGATTCAAAAGAAAGGAGGAGAAAGGGAGTTGGAGATAGAAAGAATTGACAATCATTTCAAGGTGTTTTGCAACAAAGGAGGCTAAGAAATTAAGCCATGGCTGGAGAAGAAAAAGAGGTTAAGAGTGGGTTTGTTTGTTGCTTGCCTTGGTGTTATGGCGGTTACTGTTTTTGTTTCAGGATGTTTTTGTTCTATTTTTAAGAAAGAGAATAATCTCTCCCTTCCCCATTTCTTCCTCATGTCCATTGGCATGGTTACAGTGTTGAGTTGGAGGATGGAATTAATGGAAGAGGACTTGGAAAGCTTTTCACAAATAAAATCTTTGTAAAAATTTCTATTTCCAAGTAAGTCTAGGCTGAAAACATTTCCTGACTCCCATATGAAGGGAAAGCCATTTACACTTTTAAATCATTCTTGGGGAGCAGGTATAGCTCAGTGGTTGAGCAGCTGCTTCACATGTATGAGTTCCTGTGTTCAATCCCCAATACCTCCTAAAGAAAAAAAGAAAAAAAAAGACTTAAAACTCTCTAAGATTCGCATCATTATTGGGGTCTCCCATAAGTATCACAGAAACCACAAATGCTGTAGAAATATCTACTGATATCTATTTGACAAATCAGCATTATCTGGAATATTTTTGTTTTGTTTCAGAATCTTCTGGATGAGAAAATGCTTTTTCTGGTGGATAGCAATAACTGGTGCTTTAATCTTTGCCTCCTTGTCATCAAATCTTAGGGGACCTGTTGGTCCTGATGGCTCAAAAGTGCTGACTTCCATGTAACCAAAACTGACCCTGCTACTTACAACTTTATAAAAAAAAAATCACTCAAACAGTGTTGCAAATATTGCAATGGAATTCCCTGAACCCATAAATGAAAAAGAAGATTTAGATAATTTTTCATGTGTTTCCAGCCAGCTAACAATTTGCTAACTTTTGGAACTTTATAATGTCAATAGAAGCAGTTAACAGAATTAAAATAAATGGACCGCATGTTTCACTCAGTTACAAATGTTTCAGGGTCAATGTAAAAATTATTTCCTTGCTCCCAAACTTGATGACTGCAGTTATAAATGTGTTTATAATATGTAATAATGTAATGCAATTAAATAATAGAAATTAATTGCAAAATAATGCCATTAAATATTTTATAAATTTATGAAATATAAGCATGAGCGAGGGTGAATGTTTCCAGGAAAATTAAGCTGAATGATTTGGAAAGACTCAATAAATACAAACTACTAAAAATTTGTTGTCAAATTAAATATGATAAGATATCTTAAAATGAATTGGAAAAATCAGTCATAAAGCCAAGGAGGATTCTGAAATCAGCATTCTTTACTACTGTTTTAAATTCTCGGTCCACTTTAAGGGAAAATCATAAACAGTACATTATATATTTATGGCTAATAAAAAGACAATCTGAATCTTCAGTCATAAGTCCCAGATTTAGAGAATGCTCTTGCCTCATTCTCAAAAAATTGGTGAATGGATATAGATTGTATGTTTTTACATGTAAAAAATTAATCTCTGTATTTACCCATTTTTTTATTTCCTGCTTTAACCAATGTTTTTATTAAATGAGCATTTTTCTGCCTCAATCATGTGAAATATTTTGCTCTATTTTTCAACTAAATTATTTTTTAATATCCCTGTGGCTTTTAAATATATAGGTAAATGAACCTTTATGTTCAGTTTTACATTAAATTCTATTCAGTTCACTTTATCTCCTGAGTATATTTTCCATTCTATTGCAAGTTCTATAGATGATATTAAGAATATTTAACAACCAGAATTCAAGGGCCAAACCAATTAAAACAGACCACTGACCAATCAGAATGTAAGCCAGTCATATACAACCTGTATAGATAGGTGCATATATGTATGTACAGAACCATCATTTTTATGATTGAACCATCTTTCAATTGAATGGACCATATTTTTCTTCACCATGCCATTACTCTTAGACTTGAAGATTGTTCAATTTTTTTCTTTAATAATAATGTTTTTACAACAAAAATGCTTATATCAATACTTTCTGCAATGCTTCTGAATAGAAAATTCATTCTTTTCTTTATAACAAGAAAAGAAAGAATGAAGATGGTATTTATTGCCAATCACTGCATGGTCATTTGCTTACTTTCCTACCATCATACTATTTGACTATTTCTTGAATTCTTTGCTTCAGAAAGTATTTAAAATGCATCAGATGATTCATATAAACCCCTTTACTTTTACTAAATTGACATTTTATTCTCTAAAATCCAGATATATATATGTAGCAGCATTCCAATCTGACTAGCTACACTTTGCTAAATTCTCCAGATAATTCTTCAATTTCACTATGCTATGGCTATAAAGAATAAGAAAAATGAAATCACTTTTCAAAAAAAATTGAGACAGAATGTAAAAAACACATTTCTTAATATTCCTGCTGTCTATGCTTGAATTTTATGTGAAAATAAATGTTTGCCATTTGAAAGAACTAATGTTGGCAATATCCAGAAATTTGTCTCAATTCATCCCAGAGAACTCAATAAAAATTCTATTTTAGAGGAACTTAGTATTATTGAGACTGATAGTTTCCCAGAATATACAGAATGTGCTTGATTGCTCTTCAATGCATAAATAACATTTTACAATTCATTCCTAAAACATTTAGATACTTAAGCATTAAGCACTGTTGTGGAGATTTTTTTCCTACCAAGCATACTTAATCCATGGTGCATGTAATGGTTAAACAGCTCATTAATTTTGAATGTGCTAAACTCAACAGATTAGGACATGAGGATTTTGAAAGCACCTAAATTTCACACGTTCTTTGGAAGTTCATGCAAAGCATACTTTGCATTTTTCAGAAGTTTTCCTGTTGAAAATTTATGAACCAAATAAAATGAAAAATTTTCAACAGTCTCTTAGACTAATACAGCAAACTAATTAAATAGGACATCATCAACATGGGGATATAAGGCATCTTCTGAAAAACCTCTCCAGAGATTTTGTATCTATAAGGATAAATTCCATTTGCTTAGAACTCTGAAGGATGATAGAGACTGGAGAAGAACTCCACAATTCCTTAATCAAGAAAGAGAAATATCAGGTAGGAAACTTCCCAATCAAGGACCAGCTGGTCCTCCTCGCTCCTCCTCATTTAGTTCCATTCAAAGCTTGGGAGTTCCCCCGAGACAGCAGCAACAGAGATGCGGACCACAGAGGAACACACAAAAGTGAGTTACAACCCCAGGCATATTCAGGTACAGGGACCCAAGTCTGCAGAGACCCAGGGCAGAAAACAAACCACTGAGGACTGCTGCACACAAAAGTGACCCTGGGTTGGGGGAAACGGTAGGGAGAAGGAAAAAACTGCAGCAGAACTGTTGCGGCCAAGTGCACACCTGCTGAGGGACTCCCTAAACTCAAAATAGACTTTTCTGAAATGACCCAACTTTCTGGATTAACCCCATTCTCTCCCAATTGTGGGTACCATAATGGTGAAGAAATTGGAGGCAGAAAAACTACAGGGAGGAAAAAAAAAAGGGGGGGGGGAGGGAGAAGGTTTAAACAGAACTACTGTAAGACCAGAGGGTCCAAGGGCTGAAAAGGGTAGGGGAAACAGGTAATTGAGTGAGGGAGAGAATTTAAACAAATCATAAGAGCTGGGGAAAACATTCTGCACAAAAACAAACAGAACAGATCAAGATTTCTGGAGAAGGAAGAAAGGAAAGGACACTTTCTCCTGGAGGTGAAATAATAGCACAAAAAGTGCAATCTTAGAAATTGTACCTTATATCCAGGAGAAAGTCAGATGAAAAAGAGCTGAAAATATCTGATCATTTAAAATTGGGCTATTCTAAGTGTCCAGTATAAGTTGGACCAAGCATCAAAGACGAGCCTCAACACAAAGTCAATTAACAACAAAACCCTAGACAAGAGGGAGAAACTGACCTTCAGAGTTAACTCATCAACATAATCAGATAGGTAAACATCAGCAAAAAATTATAAGCCATACTGTGATGGTTAGGTTAATGTGTCAATTCAGCCAGGAAATGGTTCCCACTTGTTTGGTCAAGCATGCACTGGGCTAATTATAATACAAGGATATTTCATGGATTTTAATTAGCAGTAAGTTGATTGCATAGATGACTGGTTACATCTACAATTAACTGAGGAGATTGCCATCAGCAATAAGTAAGGTCTCATCCAATCAGTTGAAGGTGTTAAAAGGAGAAGTGATGTCAGCATTCAAGGAGAGGATCCCCATCTCTTCATATAGGCAGCCTTTCCTGGGGAATTCCATGAGGACCTTCGTTTGAGTCCCTGGATTGCAGCTTGCCCTAGGGAATTTGGCCTTGTGCATCCCATGGTCACGTGAGAAATTTTATAAAATCTCCTACTATTTACAGATATCTCCTGTTGTTCTGTATCCCTAGAGAACTCTGACTAATATACATACTAAGAAATAGGAAGATATGGCTCAGTCAAGGGAACAAATTAAAATTACAGAGGAGACACAGAATTTGGAAAAACTAATCAAAGAAGTTCAAACGAATCTCTAAAATCAATTCAAGGAGTTGACAGAAAATATGCATAAAGAAATAAAGGATATTAAGAAGATGATGTGTGAACATAAAGAAGAACTTGAAAGTATAAAAAGAAACAACAGAAAT
Organism: Dasypus novemcinctus; assembly: GCF_030445035.2. Classification (NCBI taxonomy): domain Eukaryota; kingdom Metazoa; phylum Chordata; class Mammalia; order Cingulata; family Dasypodidae; genus Dasypus; species Dasypus novemcinctus. The sequence goes on along the minus strand of NC_080678.1, from coordinate 73,143,212 downwards.
TGTAGGGATAAAAAGCACAATAGTAGATATTTTTAAAAACACTAGAGGCACACAACAGAAGATTTGGAAAGGCAGAAGAAAGAATCAGCAATCTAGAAGACAGGGCAATTGTGGGGCATTTGAATAACAGCAAAAAGTACACAAACATACATATCATGGGTGTCACAGAAGGAGAAGAGAAGGGAAAAGGGGTGGAAAGTATATCTGAGAAAATAAAGGCCTAAAATTTCCCAACTATTATGAAAGACATAAATATACATGTCCAAGAAGCACAATGTACTCCAGACAGATTAAATCCTAATAGACCTATTCTGAGACACATACTAACCAGAATGTCAAATGCCAAAGATAAGGAGATAATTCTGAAAGCAGTAAGAGAACAGTCATTAAACATTTTATTGGAAGTTCTAACCAGTTAGGCAAGAAAAAAGAAATAAAAGGCATCCAAATTGGAAAGGAAGAAGTAATCATTTACTATTTGCAGATGACATGATCCTACATATAGAAAGCCCTGAGAAATCTACAATAAAGTTTTATAGCTAATAAATTCAGAAAATTGGTGGGATACAAATTCAACACACAAAAATCAGTAGTGTTTCTATACTCTAGTAAAGAGCAAGCTGAGGAGGAAATCAAGAAAAGCAATCCATTTATAATAGAAACTAAAGAATATCTAGGGAAAATTTAACATGGATGTAAAGGACTTATACAAAGTAAACTAAAACACTGCTAAGGATATCAAAGAAGGTATAAATAAATGGAAGTTCATTCCATGTTCATAGATTTGAAGACCAAATATTGTTAAGATATCAATTCTATCCAAAATGATTTACAGATCCAATGCAATGCCAATCAATAATCCAACAGTATTCTTTGTAGAATATGTAAAGCCAAATATCAAATTTATTTGGAAGGGTAAGGGGCCCAGAATAGCCAAAAACATCTTGTTAAAGAAAAACAAAGTTGAAGAACTCATACGCCCTGACTTTAAAACATTTTACAAAGCTACAGTAGACAACAGCATGGTACTGGCACAAGGATAGGCATGAGGACTAAGGGAATAGAACTAAGGGTTCAGAAATAGATCCTTACATCTATGCCAAGTGATTTTTGACAAGACTGCCAAGTCCACTCAACTGGTAAAGAATAGTCTTTTCCACAAATGGTTCTTGGAAAACTGGATAGCTGTATGCAAAAGCATGAAAGAGGGGCCCTATCTCACACCATATACAAAAATTAGCTCAAAATAGATTTAAAAAACCTGAATATAAGAACTTGGACAATAAAACTCCTAGAAGAAAATGTGTGGAAGCATGTTCAGGATAGTGTGTTAGGCAATGGTTTCTTTGACTTTACACCCAAAGCACAAGAAACAAAAAAATATATAGATAAATGAAACTTCCTCAAAATTAAAAACTTTTCATTATTCCAAAAATAATAATAAACAAAAATAAAAAAACTCATCATGCTCTAAAAATGAAGTGACGAATATGCAATTATGTGATGATACCAAATTCTATTGATTGTACACTTCAGATATTTATGTTTTATTAATATGTATCAATAAAAATGAAAAAAATTAAAAACTTCTCTTCCTCACAGGACTTTGTCACAAATGATATTTGTACACCGATGCTCATAGTGACATCATTCACAATTGCCAAAAGATGGAAGCAACCAAAGTGTTATCAACTGATGAATAGATAATCAAAATGTGGTATATACACATGATTGAATATTTTTCATCTGTAAAAGGAAATGAAGTCTTGATGCATGTGGCAAAATGGATGAACTTTGAGGACAGTATAATGAATGAAATAAGCCAGGCCAAAAAGGACAAATATTGTATGCTTTCACTGACGTGAACTAAATATAATAAGCAAACACATAGAGTCAGGATCTAGAAAATAGGTTTCCAAGGGCTAGATGAGCATTAGAGAATGGGGAAGTATTGTTTAATTTGTACAGAGTTTCTGTTTAGGTCAATTGCAAAGGATTGGAAATGGATGGTAGTGATGGGAGTACGTTACTGTGAGTGTAATTAACAGCACTGAATTATACAGGTGAATGTGGTTAAAAGGGGAAACTTTATATTGCATATGTTTCTCAAATAAAAATTAAAAGATAAAAGATAGCACTGTATAACACAATGAACCCTATTGTAGACAATGAACCATGGTTAATAGTACAAGAATGTTCTTTCATGAATTATAAGCAATATATGACACTAATACAAAGTGTTAATAACAGGGTAGTATATGGGAAAAACGCACCTAGTGTAAACCATAGATGATGGTTAATAGTACTATTTTAATAGTATTTCATCAATGGTAACAAAGGTAACTACTACTAGAATAAAATAGTACAATTATAAAAAAGTGCTATCATCAATTTTAACAAATGTTCCACTCCAATGCAAGGTGTTGGTGCTGGGATGGTTTATGGGAAACCTGTATTTTATATATGATTGATCTGTAAACCCACAACTTCTCTAATTTAAAAAAAAATAAAATTTTATTGATAAGTCTCCTCATCGATGAACAAGATATATTTTCTAATTTGTTTTACTATTTAATGTCTATTAATATGATTTTATAGTTTTGTTCCTATGGGAATTATGTCTTTCTTGATAAAATCATTCCTAGGTATTTTTATGGCTTGTATTCTTATTGTGAATGATTAATTTTTTTTCTATTTCTAGGTGCAATAGAGAAATGCTATTAATTTTTATATAATTATCTTGTACCCTATTACTATGACAATTCTCTTATTGATTATAGTAATTTTTTAAAATGAGACTCTCTTGAGTATTCCAGAAACCACTAATGTCACCAATAAAAATATAATTTTATCTTAAAAAAAGGTAGAAGACACATAAACCTGGGAGTCAATTTCAGGACTTAGTTATCTTTATAGACCATATGGTACTTTATAAAAGTACATAGTCCATCTTTATTTTAAAAATGAATAAACTTATGTTAAAGGGCTTCAAAGCAATTATCATAATCACATAACAAATAAACTCCTAGTCTACCTAATTTTCACTACAATGCACCGTAAGGATTCTGTGACTATTTCCCCAGAATAGCCAACTTAAAAAAACAATCAAATTTATTATCTCTCCATACTATCATACATTTGACATTTTTTCCCTATTCAATTTACCAGTTGTTTCTACTTTCTAGAGAAAAAATGACAATACTAAGCTGGAAATAACAAAATCCAAACTCTGGTTTCCCATTTCTGGGTTTTCATGATTGAATCCTCCTTTCCCAGAGTACTTGTGCTGGTAGGGTGAAAATTGAACTCTGCATTATAGAGTAAAGACCTACAGATACCAGAGAGCAAGAAATTTGATTTCTCATCATGCTGAGATTTCATCTGATGCTACAGTTCTCTTTTACCTATAACCTGCATTAAAAACAATAGGGGGTTCAATCGGCCAGGAAATTGATGAATGTGAATAAATTCAAATGAGTAATACTGAAATAGCCAATTAAAGCCTTGTGGAAAGTTCTGGATGTCAACATGGTCTCAGTGATTCCCAACTTAATCTAAGCAAATGTCTAATATAAAGAACTACATTCTGACTACCACATATAACATCTTTCCTATTTGTGCTAACTTCTAGATCAGTACATTTTCCCCATATTTTTACTCAAAGCAAAAAGAAGTATAACCTAAAGTGATTGGCATTTCAAAGACTTAGAGACATCACACTGAGCTGTAAGGTACCTCGTGAGCAATGGAAGTCACCTCAAATATAAAAATACTTAGCTATTTTGTCTCTTGCCATTGGTACTTAATTTTTAAAATGTAATCTTGAAGACTTCTTGTACCCTGCATGACCCTTCATTTCTGGGGTTGTACTGGCAGATCATTTAAAGCCATCTAGCTAAAGCTGTATAATATTATAATTATACTGTCATGTAAAAAGATTTCACTTGAAATTAATGAAATGAAATTCACCTCAGGCAAGAGCTGTGGAAGCTTAGAGCACTCTCCTGGGGTGTACTTTTCTATATCAAACCTATTTTTTTAAAAAAAGAAGAGAAAACCTCAATTCATAACACAATGTACAATTCAAAATAAAAACAATTTTGCTAAATGGTTTTCTCTGTTTTGTTTATTCTCTGTAATTTGGGGATATTAAATTTCCTCTAGACTCTCATAAACAAAGGACTGTTTAATTAAAATCAATAGAAAAAATATAAAGAGAAAATAAAAGCAAAGAAACATGAAAATGCTGTATCTTGAAGATAGTCATTAAAAACAATTATTTTACTATCCCCAAAGTCAATGTGCTCTCTCCAATACAACATAGAATTTGGAGTAGGGGTAAGCATGTATGAAATTTAAATAACTATGTCTAGCTGTGAAATGAAGGAAAACCATGCACAACAATTTCTAACAAATAGTTAAATTTCAATAGCAGGTTGAATCATCCCATCATAGTTGTGCTTTTACAAGAGAAAATACAGTGGAAATAAAGTTACAATGAAATCAGTCTCTTTAAATCAAATTTACATTTGATTCATCATAGCATCTCTGTATTTTTAAAGATGAGAATAAATATAGGTATGAGATATAATATTTATTTTTGTGGGGGAAGTTAGAGGCCTAGATTTTTTTATTAGATCATCCTGGATTTGTATCCACAACACATAACAAAATCCAGACTGCCTTCAAAAATTGCTCATTTCTCAGCATTATTGCAAAGTCTTGATTAGGCCACTTATCCCAACCATGAAATTTTAATACCTGTGTCTTTCTTCACTTTTCTCTTGTGTTCATGAATTCATATCACAGCTTTAGGTCAAGCAAACCATAGGCTTGAGGGTAGCAGGACAACTTTTGACAATAAAACTATAGCAACTGAATTGCCAACCAGCACACAAAATCTCAAAAGGGGAAAGAAACAACAACGACAACAAAACAAACAAACAAAAATCAGCCTCCATAGCACAGAAGGGCAAACCTGAAAAGTAGGTCTAAAGTCTTAAAATATGGATGAACTCATTTTATAAAAATTATATGAGTACTACAAAGTAAAGATAAAATGGGATTCATTTTCAATAACAACATACTATGACCCCAATGTTCCCATTTCCACTTCACTTTCCCAGAACACACAACAAACGGTCCTTTAAAATGCATTTAGTGCCTCTCCAGAGAGTTTTAAACTTTTAAAGTATTCAAGAGTGCATGTCAATGGAAAGGAACTCTTCTACAACTTCAGGATTAGTAGTTGCATTCCCACTGAATTCTAATTTTCACTTCTCTCCTCTTGTATTGTATTTAGCATACCTGTGAATTAATTCATCAAAATATCTCACATTTAAACTTGTGATAGTTCAGATATTTAAATATTCTAAATGATATTTCTTCCTTCTGTAGTCGGTGATGAGAGGGTTACAGTAAGCATTTCTCTTATGCATCCTATTCCCCAGCTTGGTAAAGGTCATTTAAAGGTCATCATCTGAAGCTAAAACTAGCAGAAATTTAAATAAAATAGATGGATTTAGCCTTCTGAGGTACTAACTTCCCAAAATGTTGTTGATGAGGATGGGGGTGTTTCTTCTATCCCTTCCAAGGATTTCTCACATTTTCACTCAGGTTTGGCAGGGTGACTTGTAAAGATAGTATTATAAATGCTAGGTTATACCCTCTGGAAACACGACTGAATATAATGGGGAAAAAAAGCAAAAAAAAAACTTATAAACAAAAGGATGTTAGTCTAGTGAAATCTAATAAAGAGTATGAATTTGTATGTGACTCTGAAGCATTTTATAAGGCAGCAGGTATCCTAATGCAACTGGATGCTAGTGACAGGAAAATACCCCAAATAAACCAGAATCTCTCTGTACCAGTATTTTTAAAAGCACCTTAGGAGATTCTAATGTCCAACTCTTTATACATTGTCAGTGACAGTATTGCTAAGAGGAACCATTTATTGACGGTCTCAATGAATTAGGTACTATGTTAAGAAATATATATGCATTATAATATTTAATCCTTAATTCTATGAAAAATAAATTTTCCTTATTTTATGGGCAAGGAAACCCAGGTTCTGAGGGATTAATTTGCCCAAGATCACATAACTAATAAAAGACTATGTTAAAATTCAAATCTAGTCTAGCTTAATTCCAAAGCCTGTGTTTTTAATGCTATGAAAGTGACTCTTATCCTTTCTGTTTGCTCATAGATAGTTAAATATTATAAAATGTGTGAATAATTTTGTCAACTTTCTTGAGCTGGGAACTATGTTACCCAGAAATCCCTTCCATGTCTGGAGCTTGGGTTAGAGTTGGTGAAAAGAGTAACTTGCATGAGATCTGGGGGAGGAAAAGAGGGGTTTGAAGCAAAATAACAGATATTACTCTCTGAAGGTCTTCATCAGTAGTTAGATAGCCATGTTCTGTGGGTTCTCACATTCCTTTCTGTCCACTACATTGCACCCTGCTCTCCTTCCCAAAATACTGCTCCACAGACCAAGAGAAAGACCATCCAACCACAAAGGCAAGAGCCTCCCAGCTCTATTAAAATAATCAGGCGGCTTTTCTCCTTTATACTATAAACGAAAACATTGCATTGATTTACAAATCTCAAACAATCTTCCATTCCTGGAATAAATTTAATGTGGTTATAATATATTATCCTTTTAATATATTGTTGGACTAGTTAGGGATATTTCCTTTTGTATTTTTACATCTATGCCAATGAAATAGTTTGGCCTATAATTTTCTTTTCTCATTGTTTTTCTTGACAATTCAGAGGACAATCTAATTGTTGCCTCTTTGGAGTTAATTTTTAATCTGGCTACTTTTAATATTTTTTTCTTTATTTTTTCTGAGTTTTTCTATGATGTATTTTGGTGGAGAATTCTTTTTATTTTTCATCTTTATGAACCATAAAGCATCTTGAAACTATAGGAATTAGTTCATTATTCTCTCTTTAAATATTGATTTTCCCCATTCTGTCTTTTATATATGTTAGACTTCTTGGTGTATATTCTATGATTCCTACATTTATTCTGAACTGATTGCATCCTTTTGTCTCTTTGTTTCTCATTATATGTATTTTCTTCTGACCTAGCTTCCAGTTCACTATTTTGGCTTCCGCTGTATCCAATCTGCTGTTGTTCATGTAGGTCCTCATTTTGGTTTTCAAATTTGTCAATTCTTTAATTTCTGATGCATTCTTTTCATAGTTTCAGATTCTTTAACAAAGTTCTCAATCTTGTCTTATTTCCTTTAATATTATACAACAAGTTATTCCCTATTTTGTATCATATAACTCCAATATATGAAGCCCGTTCTTAATTTCTCTTCTTCATTTTTCAGTTCTTTGTTCATATTGTCCTCCTCATTTGTCACATTGTATTTTTATTTTATGCTGAACATTTTACAACAAATCTTGTGGAAAACTATAAAAATAATTTGAGGACAGGATGACATTTATCTCCAACAACCCTTGTGTTTTATTTTGTTGTGTTGCTGTTGTTAAGCCAAGTATCTGGGACCACTATCACTCAGGAATCACCTTCATTGAATTTCAGTGATTCAGATTTAAAACTGAGGTACAGTCTTCTGCAGGGCCCTATTTAATGCTAGTTCACAATTAATCCTGGGGTACAGCCTCTTAGCAGGTCTAGGGCTCAAATTTATGTTCTTTAGCATGGACACGTTGCCAACAGTGTTTTTCTCAGCTTCTCTGTATTGCTCACTCAATAAAGAGCCCCAAAGAGGAAAAGTAATCCTGAAATGTGAATTCATTTTCCCAGGCTTTTCTCCCCTACAGACTCTGGCAAGATCATTCTTTACTATCGTATTAGCTATCTAGTGCCCTTAAGCAGAATATTTCATATTTTTCCCAGTTGTTCTAGCTGTGTTCAGTGGAAGAATTGGTGAACATTACTTAGTTTGCTACAAAGAGAAATAGGCAGGTTAGTAAAGAGAAGAGTGAAGGTGGCTGGTCAAAATAAAGCTGTAACAGCTGAGACACCTCTGATCAGAAAACAGCCAGGAGACTCAATCAAAAAATAGCTCATTGAGAACAAAGCCATATAGCTGTTACAGCTGAAAAGCCCACCAAGAACCTCGTCTCAAAGTCCCATTTGAAAGAAGCCCAGGATAACTGCGAACAGAAAGGCCTCCCTATTTGTTCCCTGAAAAATGACAGGTGAAGATAGAAAGGAAACCAATCAGACAGCAAATAGCTGAAACCCCTCCTTAATATGGGAATTGGGGAGGAAGAAAAGCTTTAACAATGTCTACCTGGGGGCCCCACGTGCACTTCTCACCCTGTAGCATGCCCACATCCATGTCTCAGGTATGTACTTTTCCTTTTTCTTGTTTCTTGATAAACTCTTGTTATTGGCCTTATTAAACTGGCACAGCTCTGAATTCTTTTTTACAATTGAAGCCAAGAACCTCGAAACCAAGAACCCAGAGTGTTCCCCTAATAGAAATTCACTAATCCTTTATGTTTTGCAACGTTTAGGCAAGTTGCTTATCTTAAGCCTCACTGTGATAGGAGGAGAGTTCTCTGCAGGAGGCACTCCTTTTATTTCATCTCTGTATACTCTGCAATGAGTCTACTTCCAACTGAATGATGACATGGGATAATTGTTTATAATTATAGATTGTATGTGTAAAACAAATAAAATAGGAAATTATTTATAATTATTGATATTATCCAGAAAACATATTCATAAACATTCTAATAGAAATATATATATGGAGAGATAGATGATATTTTCACAAATACCTGTTGTACCAATTAAATAATGGCTAGTAACATGAGCCATTTTAGCATGAGTTAAAAGATTCCAGGTAAGGAGCTGATGAAATGAACGTGACTTCTCCTAGCAGAGGATCTGAGAGCTTATTCCAAAAATCCAAGCTTTTGGCTATACTTTGTTCCATCGTAATCATTCCAAACTTTGATAAAATCTTCAACCAGAAATTCCATGAAGAATCTCTCTTGTGTTCTAGGTTAGCTGGGACCTGTGCCATTTGCAGTAGACAGTCCCTTCCTTTAGCAACATTAAGTAAGGCAAGGGCCTTACTCTGCCTGTTCTGGTCTTCTAATTCTGTGGCAAGTAACTGAGGAACATTGGAAAAGTAAATAAATAAATGTTCAGTTAAGAAGATCCCAAGACTCAGGCTCTATTTTCATTTTTCAGGTAACCCTAATAGTTTCCAAAGGAGGAAATTTTAGAAACAGTAAATTAGAATTTGAAATTCGAAACCAAGTTTTTCATATTCTTCCAACATAAACTGAGAAGTACTCTACTGATATAGACCTTGTTGGTTCTTAGTCTGCATTAAATATGGTAATTCATTACAGTACTCCCACGGTTCTTGGTGAAGCTACTATTGTAATTATAATCTACATTTAAACATGGAGATTTTTAAAAGTGTACTTGTATAGGAATTATCAAAATAATTAATTGATACTCTTATCTCACATTTACAGAGTTCTACTTTTGGTCTTTGGACAAACCCTGTACAAAGAAGCTTAGACATAGTGCAAAGAAACATTTATTTGGAACTAAAAGAACTGTATTCAAATACCAGCTATGATAATTTTCCATCATCACATTTCAAAAATCATCTACTTTTAGGCTCAATTCCTTATTTGTGAGGACAAATCCCTACTGATTTGTCAGAAGTAATGAAATAGCAAATGTAAATGTGCCTGTTTCTTTGGGCAAGTGGATACCCAAGAATGGTTGTTGTATTACTATGCCCATTTCAAAACATAAGAAACTGTGATTCAGAATTAAGTGACCAATAGTTATACTATTAGGAAATAACAGGGCTGAAAATTAGAATGCAGTTTTTATGAACATCTAATCTAGTACTCTTTCAATGTACCATATTGTATTTTGCTTTTATGAACACCAGCCTTTAAGTATGAAAAATATACTGAATTCTTTTCAACTTGTCATACATGATTCAGCAGTCATTTTGTACCCTAACAGCCCAATTAGAATACCAATTACTCATATACAGGAATGTAAATATAGAATTAAAACTTTATATTGAAAATCCATGTTCTGTATCAGAATTTGTTCTACTCATTGTATATCTAAGGAAATAGAAGCCAGAAACCTTTCAGAGAGTGTGTGGATACCACTAGGTACTGAGCTGAAGGTGTACTAGAGGTGGTAGAAGAGCCTTGAGTCTAGAGAAAATCCCATTATCAGCATGCTTGCTTTTCTTTGTTTCTTCCTCACGAAAGTCATATTCAATATGAAAATAAAATCATTAATGAAGCATATTAGTTAAGAGGAAATGGATTTAACAGACTTCAAAACCTCTCCAAAGTACATACGGTTTTACAAAGATTATTAAAAGAAGAAATTTAAGAGCTAATTGGAAAAAAAAGATAGCTGAATGAAAGCATTCTCAAGCATAAAGAAAATTTTCTCTGTTTAATATATTCTTAGCTCTGAGATTACAACAATCGGTGGTTCTTCAAAATGAAACCAAAAATAAAATTTTCTGTTCAAGCGATTAAGTTGTAACCAGAACAATAATGATCAGACATTTGTATTTTTCCATTTGCTGAAAAGACCATCTGATTAACTCTTAGCACATGAATGGAGCTAATACTTTTTCTGAATGAAACTAGGTTATGCAGATGAACTACCCTTCATTATTGACAGCTTAGGATCCTAACTTCCTTGTCCTTTCACCTCCCCTCTAGGCCTGAGAGCCAGAGAACCCCATGATTTCATTACAGTAAATTAGATGTCACAAGCTGTTGTGATCTGCCAGCCAAGTTCAGCAGTGACATTGCAGTCTTCTTGCTACTCTCCAAGAGATCAATATCGTCTCCCTCTGCAGCAGGATCCTGAGCTCAGATCACTTTGTCTCATTACAAATGACACAGCATGAAGGAATGGCTAACAGACAAAAAGCAAAGGAGTAAAGAATCATTGTGAGTGCTCAATCCAAAGAGGAGGAATTAAGACCTTGTAAATGAGTTTCTCATTATGCACTTTCCTTCTGACTGTCTTTCAGATGGGCATTCAGAATATTTTATGCTTTTAAAAATCAGAAGATTGCCCTTTCAGGATTTCAAATGAGCAAATTTCTGATAAATGGTAATTCATTTTAAAGTACAGCAGTCTACAATTTGAAGAGACAAATAATCCTTAAAGCCTGGTGAAGGCTTCAGAAAATAAGAGAGCTATTCTCTGTTGTTCTATAAATTATAGCGTGATGACTATTGCTATTTGTCTTAGTTTTCCAGGTTGCTATGACAAATGTCACAAAATAGGTTGGCTTAAACAACAGGAATTTATTGACTCATGGTTTCAGAGGCTAGAAGCCTTACTTTCTCCTGAGGTCAGTGGCCATTCTGGTATTGGCTTTCCACCTTCCTTGGGGTTCCTTGGCCTGCATTTCTTCCTTGTGACTCATGGAGATGGCCTCTCCTTTCTCTTCAGGTTCCATTTGATTTCTTACTGTTGATTCCCAGCTTCTAGCTCCTCTCCATGGCTTTTTCTATGTCTGAAATTCTGCTCAAATAGGACTCCAGTAATCCAGAGTAAGGGCACACCTCAACTAAAATCACAGCTTCAAGAGATCCTATTTACAATTCATTCATACCTACAGGAATGCAGATTAAGATCAAGAACATGTATACACTGGGGTACATAATTCAATCTCCAGACTATTATGATCTTTGGTCTTATTATGATTTCTAACTCAAGATTAATGTAACAGGCAGAGCAGTCTTCTGAATGATTTTATGGTGAAGGAAAAATTGTATTTACCTCCATTCCCACCTTAACCCTCAGAGAATTATCTTGCAGGTAGGTTAAGTAAGAGAAACAGTGTAAATCATAGCCCATAGACCAAATCTGGCCCAGTATCTATTTTTATAATTAATGTTTTATTGGAACCCAGCCATGCCCATTTATTTACATATAGTATATGGCTGCTTTCCTGCTGCACCTGCAAAGTTGAGTAGTTCAGACAATGATCATATGAAATAATGCTTAAAATATAATATCTTGTCATTTACAGACCAAAAATTGTTGGTTTCTAGTCCAAGCAATGCTGAATTTATATATTTTTCCCTTTATGAAAAAGAAAACAGGAAAATCTCAATTCAGGTGACCAACCAAATCTCTAGCCTAGATTTTGCAAAAGAAGTATTTTCTGGGGAGTGGAGTAGAAGATCCCCAAAAAGCATAGAGGGAGAGAGGTAGAAGTAGAACTCAAATCCATTGTGTTCTAACTATTTACCAAGCACTATGCTAGACTCTTTAGGCACTATTGTAGTTTCTTATTGCTGCTCTAAAGAATTATCACAAACTTGGCTTAAAACACCACAAATTTATTATCTTGCAGTTCTGGAGGTCCTAAGTCCAAATGGGACTCCCTGGATTAAAAGGAAGGTTTCAGCAGGCCTGTGCCTCTTTTTGAGGCTGTATGGAAGAATTTGTTTCCTTGCCTTTGCCTGGATGAAGAGGCTACCCATATTCCTTCACTGGCTATCATCTTCAAAGCTAGCAATGGCTTATCATGTCTTTCTCAAGCTCTTCCACACTGAAGGACCCTTATTATCCCATATGATCAGATGATACAGTGATACAGGATAATTTCTCTATTTTAAGATCACCTGATTAGCAATATTAAATTAATCTGTAAACTTAATTCCCCTTTGCCATGCAACCTAATAAATTAACACGTTCCAGGAAACAGACTTGACCCAGTGGTTAGGGCATCCATCTACCACATGGGAGGTCCGTGGTTCAAACCCTGGGCCTCCTTGACCCATGTGGAGCTGGTCCATGCACAGTGCTGATGCGCGCAAGGAGTGCCATGCCACGCAGGAGTGTCCCCTGCCTAGGGGAGCCCTGCGCACAAGAAGTGCACCCTGCTAGGAGAGCCACCCAGTGCAAAAGAAAAGTGCAGCCTGCCCAGGAATAGCACTGCACACACAGAGAGCTGACACAACAAGATGACGCAACAAAAAGAAACACAGATTCCCATGCTGCTGACAACAACAGGAGCGGACAAAGAAGAACACGCAGCAAATAGACACAGAGAACAGACAACCGAGGGGGCGGGCGGGGAGAGGGAAGGGGAAATAAATAAATAAATAAATAAATCTTTAAAAAAAAAAGTTTCCAGGAATAGGATATGCACATTTTGCAGGGCTATTATTCTGCCTACACAAACACATTCTATTATTTAGTTTTCACAATAATCTTAGGAAAGAAATATAATTATTTTACAGATAAGAAAACTAAGTCACAGAGAGAATTATTAACTTTTCCAAAGTCACACAGCTACTAAATAGTAAAGATAGGATTTAAATTCAGTTCTTTCCAACTTCACAGACTGTATTCTATCATACACTGAGCAGCATATTTCAAGCAGCACTTAGAAGACATTCGCTCCTTTACAGAATACCACCTTAGCCTTTCAGAAAGCATTGAATGTAGAGAATATCATATTTGCATAGAAATGATTTCCTTCCTACTGTGCTGACATCACATGAATGTATGCAAGAATATTCAAAAACAGGCATACAGGAATTGCTGGAAGATGGCATCAGACTAGGCATGCATGCTCAACTCTCTCACAAAAACACAGAGAGCCAAAAGCTGTTGGAAGGAACTGCTTTGAGGTCAGCAGACAAGGACATTGCTACAGAACTCCCAGGAGGGTGAGGGACAGAGAGACAAAGAACCTAAAACAATAAATGTACCAAATACCTGAAGGAACCAGGAATTGCTCCCCTCCCCCACCATCAAGATGATGAGCTCGGATAAAATCCCTGGCTCACTGCAGCTGACTGAGAGAGGAACAGACATATTTCTCCCTGTCAGCTGTTACAAGAGAAAAGGAATAGGAATCAGGGGGCTTTTCTTCAGCAAATTTGGCTAGCACAGCCCACTTTGAATCTTAGCTCTGGCCAAACTAAAACACAGAAAAACAGATTGAAACACCTCCATGGAAAGGTGCACCACTGAGCTCCATCTGCTGGCCAGTCTTAAAATTGCATGCACAAAAACTATTTATGGTAATCTTTGTATCCTAACAGCTGGGAGAAAATCTACACCCCATTAGTGAATCCATTACTCAATTTTGATAACATAAGCTGGGCAATTTTAAAGACTTAGAATAAGTTGAACAAAGCACCAAGAGGAGCTGTGGGGGGAAAAAAAACAATAAGCAAGAGCACAAAATTGGCCATCAGAGTAAATTCACCAACATATTCACATGCCTAGACATCAATAAGAAATCACAAGCTATACTTGGAAACAGGAAGAGATGGCTAAGCCAAATGAACAAATCCTGAAGAGATACAGGATTTAAGACAATTAACCAATGATAATCATACAACTCTCCTAAATTAATTCAAAGAATTGAAAGAAAATATGAATAAAGAAATAAAAGATATTAACAAGACACTTGGTGAGCATAAAGAACAATTTAAAAGCCTAATGAGAATGAAAGACAATTTAGATGAGATTAAAAATACTTTAGAGACACATAAGAGCAGACTGGATGCTCAACAATAGAATTAGTAATTTCAGAGACAGAACATCTGAACTAGAAAAGACAGGTGAATAGAAAGGGAAGAGAATGGGAGTCTCCTTTATTGTATATGTGACTTTACTATGATCAAACTTTTTTGAGGACATAATAAAAAATATTTTTAAAAGGGATGTAGATGCTGAGGAAGGAATGGAAGAGATTCCTTTGCCATTGTACATACAGGGTGTATTAGTCAGCTAAAGGGATATTGATGCAAAATACCAGAAATTGGCTGGATTTTAGAAAGAATATTTATTCGGAGTAGGAGCCTACAGATACCAGACCATAAAGCATAAGTTACTTCCCTTACCAAAATCTATTTTCATGTGTTGGAGCAAGATGGCTGCCAATGTCTGTGAGGGTTCAGGCTTCCTGGGTTCCTCCCTTCCAGTCTCTTGCTTCTCTCTGGGTTCAGGGTTCCTCTCTTCCCAGGGCTTGCTTCTTGCTGGGCTCAGGGTTCATCTCTTCCTGGGGCTTGCATTTCTTTCTTCTGTGAGCTTACTTCCTAGGGCTCCAGCTTAAGGCTTCAGCATTAAACTCCAACATCAAAACTCCAACATCAAAAGCCCTCAGCTCTGTCCTTTGCCATGCCTTTGATCTGTGAGTCCCCACCCACCAAGGGGCCCAATCAAAGCCTTAATCATAACTTAATCACACCCAGATACAGACCAGATTACAAACATAATCCAGTATCTATTTTTGGAATTCATAACCGTATCCAACTACCACACTCCACCCTCTGAATTCCTAAAAGACATTACAATATTTGAAAACACCTTAAATCCATAACAATGTAAGTACTAAATCATGTAACTATCTATTTAAAAAAATACAGTTTGTCTTGGGGCAAAGTCTAGTCTGCTATAGACCTCTGAAACTTACAAAAAAATTTATCTGTTTCCAATACACAAATGGACAGACAAAGGATAAACATTTTCATTATAATAAGGAGAAACTGGTAGGGAAACATGAATCATGGGTCCTCTACAGTTCAATAAACTTGCAAGGCATCCTCCATTCAATTTCTGTCTGAGAATTATTCTTAACATGATGGTTTCTTCTCCTTGGTGCCTTATGGGAACTCACCCTTTCCAAATTCTTGCCTAAAGGCCATTTTCTTGGTTCCACACTCATCAAGCATCTGGGTGTCGACCAAGCTCCAGACCTCACCTTCCAAGAGTGCTGGGGTGATTGCCATACCTTACCCAAACTTTGGGCTAGAGTCTTAACCCCCCTAGTACAGTGACATGAAGACAATATTCCCCCTAACCTTTGGCATACAGGCTCAACCCTCTCAAAGCAAAGGATTGAGCACCTGGCCTTACCTAGTCCATGGGGGACAGGTTCACCACCTCTCAGATACATGGGGTGCTGACCTTAACTGCCATAATCCTTGCAGAATGTGCTCCATTCTATCTGTACTCTGGGGCAGTGAAACTCTCCCAGAACATCGCATGGGAACATTGACTCTCCTCCGCTGCTGGTGCAAACTCGCCTTCTCTGTACACCTGGGTGGGGTTCTTCTCTTGGGCCCAGGTGATGTTTTAATTCCAAATGTCAGCTTCCATGGTTTTCCTCTTAAAGCTCTTTCTCCTTCAATCTCTCCTTTCCATGTCCCTTTTAGTCCAAGCTACAGTAGTTTTGTCCATAGAGTTCTCTCAAAAACCTTGGTTTAGCGTGCAGAAAGCAGGGGTCCAAGCCATCAGACAGTAAGACTTTCCACAAGATTTCTGAGATAACTGCATTTTCAATCCTATTTACAAATTTCAAGTTTAGTTAAGTCCTCCAATGGGGCACTTTCATCTGGGAGCTTGATTTCCAAAGGCTTGGAATTTCCAGAATTAATTTCTGTTTTCTTTGTGCCCAACAGTTCAGTCCTCAGTATATCTCTCTTGTCTAGCATTTTGCTATAAGCTGCAAAGAGAAACCAAGCTGCATTCTCCAGGTTTACTTTGGAAATTTCTTCAGCTAAATGCCCAGGCTCACCATTTTCAAATTCTGCCTTCCATGAAACACCAGGAGTTAATCTTGCTAAGTTCTCTGCAACTTTAAAACAATTTCCTCCAGTTTCCAATAATAGTTTTATTTACTTCTAAGGCATCACAAAAAAAAAAGTCTCTTTAGCACCCATATTGCTATCAACAGTCTCTTCAAAGCACTGTAGGTCTTTTCTTCCAAGCACCTCACAATTCCTCCAAAAATACCCCTTATCCATTTATAAAACCATTCCAGCATTTCAGTAATTGCAAAAGCACATCCCCACTCCTTAGTACAAAATTCTGTATTAGTCAAAGGAGTGCCGATGCAAAATACCAGAAATTGGTTGGTTTTTATAAAGGGTATTTATTTGGGGTAGGACCTTACAGATACCAGACCATGACGCATAAGTTACTTTCCTCACCAAATTCTATTTTCACATGTTGGAGCAAGATGGCTGCCGATGTCTGCAAGCATTCAAGCTTCCTGGGTTTCTCCCTTCCAGGGTCTTGCTTCTTTCCAGGTTCAGGGTTCCTTTCTTCCCAAGTCTTGCTTCTTCCTGGACTCAGGGTTCCTCTCTTCCTAGGGCTAGCTTACTTCCCAGAAGCTCATTTCCCAGAAGCTTACTTCCCAGGGCTCCAGCTTAAGGCTCCAGCATCAAACTACAACATCAAAACTCAAACATCAAAAACCCTCAACTCTGTCCTTTTTCATGCCTTTTATCTGTGAGTCCCTACCCACTAAGGGCTGGGGATTCAATGCCCTAATGATGTGGCCCAATCAAAGCCCTAATCATTCCTTCATCATGCCCAGGTACAGACCAGATTACAAACAAAACCCAATATCTATTTTTGAAATTCACAACCATATCAAACTGCTGCATAGGGCAGCAGTTTTTTTTTTGATGAAAGCCAAAATGTCAAAAAAAGTTTTATGATATCTTTCAGTTTTTAATAGCTCAATTTATTTTTTACTTTATTTTAGTTTTTCTAAATTAATATGCATTCTATTTCTAATATTTAAACCTAGCATTACTATTTCATTTTCCTACTAATTGAATTTGGCAATATATTAGGCTCCATTTTTTAAGAAGTTTTGGATCATGGAGGGGTTCAACTATGTCAGGGGAGGAACACTGGTGTTGGGTGTCATTGATAGGGAACTCATGGGTGGAGGGAATTCTCCAGGGTATATAGGGTATATAAATATGTTCAGATATTCATTGGGTACTGTCATAGTAGGTAGAGTTACACATGGCAACTTAGGGAGTGCTGAGTTCCCATCCTGGGGAGCTCTGTCACATCCCCCAATGGAACAGCAACAATCCCTGAAGTGCAAGAGCAAAGACCAGTGAAGAAGGATGGCCCAATGTGGGCCCTTGATACTGATGACTATGTTTATTAGCCTGTGTACTTGAAAATTCAACTAGGCCTAAAGTTGCAGGGTGCCTAAGAGTTACTGCCTGAGAGCCTCCATGGTGCTCAAATGTGGCCACTCTCTAAGCCAAACTCAGCCTGTAAATGCATTACATTCTCCCCAGCATAGGACATGACTCCTGCGGATAAGCCTTCCTGGTGCCAAGGGATTATTATCAATCACCAGCTGGTGATGCAACTAGAAAAAGACCTTGACTAAAAGGGAGAAATGGTAAAGACAAATGAGTTTATATGGCTAAGAGACTTCAAAATGGGTCAGGAGGTCCTCAAAGAGGTCGCACTTATGCACATCTCAGCAGGATCCCAGAGAAAGCCAATGTAGATAGAACCCCAGGTAGTGGTTCTCCTGAGGGCTACAGAGACACACAGGTTCTATGGTCATGGAAGATGGCTCTAGAGTTCAGTACCTTGCCAGTGGGCCTTACTTAGGAATTTGTGCTCCTGAATGTGATGGAGTTGGACTCAGATGTGACCTCTCTACACCTGCCTCTTCTGTCACTAAACTTGTGGTTGGCACTGGGGTTAGTGTATGCTCAGGAGACTGAATGTCTGGACTTTTCATGTGCCAGCTGGGCCCTGAGCCTCAGCAGAGGTGCAACACTTACTCTCCAGTTCATTGGAATTACTCAGGTCAGCTAACAGGGAAGCGAGAATGGTCAACCACCACACCAGGGAACTGAGAGAGTCTACAACTGTAAGCAGGAGAATCCCATCCATCAGCCATGTGGGATCTAAGCCCCCTCTCAATTTAGAGGTGTAGTGGACATCACCATCCCAGGGTCTGCAGGATAGAGGAATAAAATATGGATTAGAGTAGACTTACTGGTATTCTACTATACAACTCTTATGACTCTAACAATGGAAGAAATTGTATCATTGATTTGGAGACCATAACCAAAGGAGTTGCAGAGGGCAGGGAGAGGGTAGAAGAGGTGTGATATGGGGGCATTTTTGAGACTCGGAGTTGTCCTGAATGATATTGCAAGGACAGATGTAGGACATTATATGTCCTGCCATTACTCACTGAATGGACTGGGGGAGAGTGTAAACTACAATGTAAACTATAGCCCATGCAGTACAGCAGTGCTCCAAAATGTATTCATCAAATGCAATGAATGTGCCACTCTAATGAAAGAGGTTGTTGATGTGAGAGGAGTGGGGGTGGGGTGGGGAGTGGGATATATGGGAACCTCTTATATTTTTAATGTAACATTTTGTGTGATCTTTGTATCTTTAAAAACAAAGACAATTTTAAAAATTTGCTAAGAAAAAAGAATTTGAAAGCCTAATGGGAATGCAAGACAATTTGGATGAGATTTTTAAAAAACAGATGAAGTAAGTAATGCCTTTACAGTATGAACAGTAAATGTTAATGGAATGAACTGTCCAATCAAAAGACATAGACTAGTAGAATGGATAAAAAAACAAAAAGAGCCATCTATATGCTGTTTACAAGAGACTCACCTCAGACATAAGGACCCAACCAGGTTAAAAGTGAGAGGTTGGAAAAAGTTATTCTATGCAAATAGTAACCAAAATAGAGCTGGTGTAGTGATACTAATAGCAGACAAAAAAGATTTTAAATGTAAAACTGTTATAAGAGATGAAGAAGGTCATATTCATGAAAGGGGAAATTTACCAAGAATAAATAACTACACTAAATATTCACAGGTATAATACAGGAACATTTTCAGGACTTAGGGTTGGTTCTGAATGAATGACATTGCAATGTCAGATACAGACCTTTATATATCTTGACATAACCTACAGAATTGTGTGGGAGAGAGTGTAAACTACAATGTAAACCATAATCTGTGCTTAGTAGCAATACTCCAAAATGTGCTCATCATTTGCAATGAATGTACCACATTAATGAAGGATTTTGTTAATGTGGGTAAATCTGGGTGGTGCGGGGAGTGGGGCATATGGGAATCCCCTATATTTTTTATGTAAACATTTATGAAATGTAAATATCTTTAAAAAATAAAAACAAAAAAATGTCCAAGGTTGAAAAACCCAGGACCAGATGGCTTCGCAGATCAGTTCTACCAATCATTCAAAGATGATCTAATACTAATGTTGTTCAAGCACTTCCAAAGAATTTAACAAGAAAGAATGCTACCAAACTCATTCTATGAAGCCAAGATCACTCTAATATCAAAATCAGATAAAGATACTATGAAAAAAGAAAATTACAGACCAATATCTTTCATGAATATAGATACAAAAATCCTCAACAAAATACTTAAAAACAGAAAGCACATTGAAAGAATTATAAACCATGATCAAATGAGTTTTATTCCAAGCATGCAGAGGTTAATCAACACAAGAAAATGAATTAATGTAATAACCCACACTGATAAATTGAAGAATAAGAGCCACATGATCCTCTCAATTGATGCAGAAAAGGCATCTGACAAAAGACAGCACACTTTCTTCATAAAAAGATAGGAATAGAAGGAAGTTTTCTCAATATGATAAAATGTATATATAAAAACCTTCAGCTAGCATTGTACTCAATAGTGAAAGACTGAAAGCTTTTCTGCTTAGATCAGGAACAAAAGAAGGATGCCCACTATCATCGTTGTTATTCAATTTTGTGCTAGCAGTTCTAGCTAGAGCAATTAGGACAGATAAAGAAATAAAAGGAAAATTGAAAAAAAGAAATAAAAGGCACCCAAATAGGAAAGGAAGAAGTAAAACTTTCACTCTTCACTGATGATATGATCCTATATCTAGAAAATCCTGAAAAATCCACTGCAACACTAGTATTAATAGACGAGCTCAGCAAAGTGGCAGGATACAAGATTAATAGACAAAAACCAATAGTGTTTCTATGCACTGCTGATGTGCAATCTAAAAAGGAAATAAGGGGAAAAAATCAATCTATAATAGCAACTAAAACAATCAAATATTTGGGAATAAACTTAACCAAGTATTAATACATAAAGGACCAGTTTCAGAAAACTACAAAACACTGCTAAAAGAAACCAAAGAAGACTTAAATAAATGAAAGGACATTCCATGTTCATGACTGGAAGACTAAATATCTTTAAGACGGCAATTCTACTCAGTCTGATTTACAGATTCAAAGCAATCCCAATAAAAATCCCAACAACCCTTTTTGCAGAAATGGAAAAGCCAATAATCAAATTTATTTGGAAGGGTAAGTCACTCCAAATAGACAAAAATGTCTTTAAAAAGAAAAAAGTTAGAGGACTTTAAAGCATATAACTTAGCTACAGTGATAAAAACAGCAGGGTCCTGGCATAAAGAGACAGAGTGACCAAAGGAACTGAATCGAGAACTCAGAAATGGACCCTCGCATCTACAGTCCAGTGATTTTTGACAAGACTTTTAAGCCCACCCAGCTGGGCCAGAACAGTTGGTTCAAAAAAAGGTGGTGGGAGAACTGGATGGCCATATCCAAAAGAAAGTAAGATGACCTTTATCTCACATCTTATACAAATACTAACAAAAAATGGATCAAGAACCTAAATATAAAAGTGACAACCATAAGTCCTAGAAGAATACATAGATAATATCTTCAGGATCTTGTGGTAGGCGGTAGTTTCTTAAACCTTACACCCAAAGCATGAGCAACAAAAGAAAAAAATAGATAAATGGGACCTCCTCAAAATCAAACACTTATACACCTCAAAGGACTTTGTCAAAAGGGTGAAAAGGGAGCTGACTCATTGGGAGAAAATATTTGGCAAACACATATCTGATAAGGGTTCAATATCCATGATATACAAAGAGATCATACAACTCAACAATAAAAAGACAAACGACTTGATTAATAAATAGGCAAAAGACAATTGTCCAAAGAAGAAATACAAATGACAAAGAAACACATGAAAAAATGTTCAACATCACTAGTGATTAGGGAAATGCAAATCAAAACTACAATGAGATATCATTTCACACCTATTAGACTGGTCACTACTAAAAAATTGGAAAACGGTAAATGTTGGAGAGAATGTGGAGAGATAGGAACACTTATTCTCTGTTGGTGGGAATGTACAGCCACTGTGGAGGGCTGTTTGGCAATTCCTAATGAAGTTGAATATAGACTTGCCATGGGGCCCAGCAATACCATTACTAGATATATACCCAGAAGAACAGAGAGCAGAGACACAAACAGACAACTGCAAAACGATGTTAATAGCAGCATGATTCACGATTGCCAAAAGTTGAAAACAACCCAGGTGTCCAGCAACTGATGAATGGGTAAACAAATTGTGGTGTATACACACAATGGGATATTATGCAGCAGTTAAGAAGAAATGAAGTCATGAAGCATATGAAAACATGGATGAAACATGAAGGGCATTATGTTGAGGGAAGCAAGCCAGACACAAAAGGACAAATATTGTATGATTGCACAATTATGAACTAAATATATTATATAAAGTCATGGAATTAATAATTACAATATAGGTCCCACCAGAAAATAGAATGAGAGTAGAGAATGGAAAGCTGAGGGTTAATCTGTACAGAACTGGTTAAAAGGTTGTTTGTAAATCTTTGGAAAAGAATGGAAATGGTGAGAGTACATCATGGCGTTGTGACTAGCAGAGATATTATATGGGTGTGACAGTGGTTGAAAGGGAATGTCTAAGGACAAGTACATTGCTAGAAGGAAAGCTAAAAAATGTAACATGGGACTGTGTAACAGTGAAGCCTCATGTAAAATATGAAAATGGGTGATATTGCATATATAAGACTATTTTTACAAAATTTAAATACAAATAAACCAGAGAAAAGGAAACAGAACAGTAGCTACATATGACAAGGGAAGCATAGAGAGATTGAGAGGTGATAAGTTTTGTTTGTTTGTTTGGTTGGTTTTTGGCTTTTATTATTATTATTACTGTAATAATGAAGACATTCTAAAAATGATTGCAATGATGAATGCACAACTATGTGATTATACCAAATGCCATTGATTGTATACTTTGGATGGATTTATGTTTTATTAAT
The DNA here is from genome assembly GCF_030445035.2 of Dasypus novemcinctus. Lineage (NCBI taxonomy): Eukaryota > Metazoa > Chordata > Mammalia > Cingulata > Dasypodidae > Dasypus > Dasypus novemcinctus. The sequence continues at coordinate 73,120,243 of NC_080678.1, read as the reverse complement.
ATGTATTCAAATTATTTGTAAAAAAATAAAATCTTTTAAAAATGCAGGCATACATTAACAACATTGATAGAAATTAAATTCCTAATCTGGCCAGATAAACTGCATTTTAAAGAATTATTTGAAGAAAGTTAATTGCTAATTTCTTTAGTGATTACAGGAACCACTCACTTCCTTTATGCATCAGTATGATAAAGATATACATGGGGCCAAAAACACAAGACAGAACTAAACAAGTTTCAGGACTAGAACTAATCTAGAGATGCTGACCTAGAAAGACTTTGCTAAATGCTCCACTCAGGGAATAAAGAATGGCACTGTATGGTTCAACTTGTATGATTCTGCTATGTCTTGCTTCAGATTAGAATCTGAGCTTAAAAATACAGGCCTAAGTCTCATTTTTCCAATTAGTTGCTCAAATAGAAATCTACCAATGGTGGCAGAAATACCAGTATCTCCCTCTTGAGATCCATCTAAGTTATCCAAGAGCTCGGCCTGCTGATTTAGAACAAAAATGGCTGGTCCGGCTTACAAAGTGCAGAGTCTAGTCAGTTGGGAAGGACCATAACTTCTAAAACTGCTGAAAATAGGATCTACAGTCTGAGGGCCAAATGCTTCCTACTAATGTGATGTCTTTGCTGATATGATTTCTGCTACTGTCAAATGATGCTTCACTCCAGTTTTCGAGGGAGGTAGTTCTTTTAGTTTATAATCATGTGTTTTACCAAAGACGAGTTGGATCTAGAGGAACTGCTTGTCTCGGCCATCACTGTGCAGAAACAAGTCCCACCTCTTATCCTTCTCAGGGATTTCCCCCATAGGGCCTTTGAGGGCCCTTTTCTTCTCAGAAGACTTCAGAATATCCACCTCAATTCCAGTGAGGGGCTCTGTATCCCAAGTTGTACTTTGAGGACCTTAATCATCCTACAGTAGGTCCCCTGGGCATGGGAAGCTATTTCTTTATACTAATATAAATTCAGGATGTCATTTAAATACCTATTCTATCAGAGAATTCTCTAGCCTGATGTGTTGCCTTCATTTCAGACTAGGAAGAGAATGGTATAATTATTAATTGTATTTCACTCATTTCATAATGTTATTCAGAGATTCTCAACTAATTGTTTCTTATCCTTAGGGAATTGAGGAAAAAGGAGCCTCTTCTCATAATATCAAGGAGAATTAATTGAACAATGGTTAAGAGAGCCAAATGTAATCTTCAGTCTAGTCATGGTTTTCTGTCTGGGTAATGTGCTAAGAAGCATTAACTTTAAAAATTGTGGCCAAATGGACTCGTCCTATAAATTATTTGGAGGGCCTCTAATACTTTAGTTAAGATTTTACTTTGAAGTTATTTCAGACTTATAAAAAATACCTCAGAGTTCCAATATACCCATCACCCAGCTTCTTCTAATGTTAATATCCTTCATACCCATAGTACAATTATTGAAACTAGATATTAACATTGAAACAATACATTAATAAAAAGGTATTCACATTTTGGCAATTATACGATTAATACCCTTGCACTGGTCAAGGACACAATCCAGAATCTCATATCATATTAAGTTGCCATGTATCTCTAATCTCAATATAGGACAATTTTTCAGTCTTTCTTTGTCTTTCATGATCTTGAAAATTTAAAGAGGACTTTATTTTGTAGACCATCTCTTAGTTTTGGAGTTTGAATGATTTTTTCATGAGATTCATTTTTGGCAAGAAAACCACACAATTGGTATTTGCAGAAGTATTTTTGCCCCATCATGGTGTATCATATGAGGAGGGACATGATAATAACATGATTTATCACGCACAGTGCTGATGCGTGCAAGGAGTGCTGTGCCACGCAGGGGTGTGCCCCGTGTAGGGGAGCCCCACGCGCAAGGAGTGCACCCTGTAAGGAGAGCCGCCCAGTGCAAAAGAAAGTGCAGCCTGCCCAGGAATGGTGCCACACACATGGAGAGCAGACACAACAAGATGACGCAACAAAAAGAAACATAGATTCCCGTGCCGCTGACAACAACAGAAGTGGACAAAGAAGATGCAGCAAATAGACACAGAGAACAGACAACTGGGGTTGGAGGGCGGGGGATAAATAAATAAATAAATTTTTAAAAATAATAATATGATTTATTACTGGAGATGTTAAATTTATCACTTCATTAACATTGTCTACCAGGCTTCTCCACTGTAAAGATACTATTTTTCCCACTGTAATGAATAAAATTTTATAGGAAATTACTATAGGATTATGCAAATATTCTGTTTCTCTTCATAATTTAGCCCATTAACTTTGGCATCCATCTATGATTCTTGCCTGCAACCATTATTACTGTGGAAGGTTGCCAAAGGGTGATTTTCTATTTCCATCATTCCTGTCTACATTTGGAATTTTGCTGTTAGGAAAACCTGTCCCTTCTTACGCATTTATTTGTTTGTTTGTTTATATGGCTATGGACTCATGAATATGTGTTTTATTCTATAGGTTATATTATGCTAAGTATTTCCAAAGGTTTCGCCTTTGGAAGTTCCTTCATATGAACTCTTGTGTCCTTTCAAGAAGGCTCCATCACTTTTTGAGCACTTCCTTGCTTTCTAGCACACACAAAAAATTCCAGGCTTTTTTTTTTTTTTTTGGTACTTTCCCTGCTCCAGAATTGGATTTGACAATTTCCTTGACACTGGGGTGACACTGTTTCTCAATGCACTTACCACTGGACACACTGTACCATTCAATTTTTATCATTCTGCTATGACTTGTCCACTCAGTTCAAAGAGCTAGTGTATATAGACACAGAGAGAGGGAGAGAAACAAATAGATATATTTTCTGCACATATATGCATATACAGATATACCCATATATACGTATCCCCATATATGTACATAATATATATTTATATATATATACATATATACACATCTATTTATCACTCCCTGTATGTATATGTATAAGTAGAGCAAGAGTGCAAGAGAGTGAGTTCATATCAACACTGTCAATGCCAAATCCCCACAGAGGGTTCATTCTAACCTTCCTTATCTCCTTAAACCCTGATCTAATAATTCACAATATAGGTACTTATTTGCTCCGTTCGATAAAGTAGTTTCAGAATGGCTATCCATATCTCTGTGGGAAACAAGTTTACTAACTAAAATATAATATTTTTGTAGATGTTTTACTATTGTCTTTAACTTCAAAGTATATAGTCAAAACACATTTTCTAAAGTGACAAGTTATTTTCTTCACTTTGTGTGGTTGTTATTCATTTTTAGTACTTGGATTGGATTTGTTACTCCTTATATCACATATTGGGTCTCTCCCTAATTAAAATTTTGGTTAATCTATTTATACTTTGGTAAATACGGAGTATCTACCATGGTTCAAAGTATCAGAACCATAATAAAGGTATATGCTAAAAGTGTCACTCTCCCATCTCTTCTGCCTCATTCCCCTTTGCTCATTCTTTTCACAACGTTTCCACCATGCCCTATAAAAAAGCAATCTCAATAGATTCTGGTTTCTCCTTGTATTTCATTTTGTACAAATGAGAAGTTATATACTTATTTTGTCATATCTCCTTCTTTCTCACATAAAATGTAACATAATATGGATATTCATTTGCACTTTTCTGTTTTCATTTAACATTACGTACTGGAAATAACTCCATATCACATAATAGAGAACTTCCTCATTCTTTCTTAAAACTGCATAGCACTTCACTGTATAAATGTTGCCATAGTTTATTCAGCCACTTTTTTACATAAGGGCATTTAGATAATTTCCAACAATGTGCAATTACAAAAGAAACTCCTAATGAATGATTTTGTGCAATCTATTTTCATATTGTTGAAGTGTATTTTTAGGACAAATCCCTAGGATAGGATTCTTAGATCAAAAGTACATATAATTTTCTGGTAAGTGTTAGCAAATTGCCCTCTGAAAGGTCTTATATGAGAGTGTATGCTTCCATATACCCTCACAAACTGAATATGTCATCAATGCTTTAATTTTCACCACTCTATAGGTATTTATCTAATTTCTCTAATATTAGTACACCTGAACATTTACCATATGTTTAAGAGAAAATTTTATGTATTTTTTGTGAAATGTCTGATGATGCCTTTTCTCATTTTTCCAGTGAGTTTTAGATTTTTGCCTTTCAATTTTAAAGAGTTCTTTAGACACTAACATATTAGTACTTTTTCTTGTCTATGGTGCAAATATTTTCAGTCATTGTAACAGTTATCTTTTGACCATTTTTGCTGTTTTGCCATGAAAAAAATCTTTTTTTTATTTAGTCAAATTTATCAATCTTTCCTTTTATTGCCTTTGAATTTTGAAACATAGTTAGAAAGACTTTCTCCACATCAGGGTTAAAAAGGAATTTACTCTGGTTTTCTTCTAGAACTTATATGATTAAATTTTTTACACTTAGATTCCTAATCTATTTGGAATTTCTTGTTGTGAATGATATCAGGTGTGGGTCTGATTTTATCATCTTCCAGAGGCACCATTTACCATTTTCCATTTTCCCAGTGCCATTTATTCAAGAGTCCATCATTACCTTAGTGATTAGAAATGACACTTTTATCTTTTACTAGTCTTATGCATTTGGGTCTAATTCAAGACTTTCAATGCTATTTCACTTAACTGTTTTTCTATTTATGTGCCAGTACCACCCTGGTTTAATTATTTTGTCTTAAAAGTGTGCTTTAATGTCTGGTAGAGCTAGGCTCCCTCATAGTTTTGCTCTACAGTGTTTTCCTGGTGATTGTTGCATGCTGATTTTTCCAAATAAATTTTAATATTAGTTTGTCTAACTTCATAATAAAAAGCATGTTGGTATTTTATTAACTGTATGTTAGATTTATGAAGCAATGTTGATACATCTGACATCTTCAAAATATTTTTTATTGTTCTAGCTAAAAGCCATGCATGTTATTCCACTCATTCAAGTCTACTGTTGTTTTTTAAAGAAGATTTTAAATGTTTTTTTTTGTAATTATGATGCATTTTGTAAATGGGGCCATTGATTTCTACATGTTAATTTTATATTCTGTTACCTAACTGAATTCTTTTATTGTTTAAGTTATTTTTATCATTTATTCTCCAGTGTTTTCCAAGAATCCATCATAAAATGTGCATGTAGAGAACCAGCAAGATGGTGGCGGAGTAAGGAGCTCCTAGAGTTGGCTCCTGCTACAGAGCAGTTAATAAACACCCAGAGCTCTCTGGAGCTAGCTGAAGCACCTGTTTGAGGGCTCCAGGAGGCCAGAAGAGCATCCTGCAACATTCTTGAAGGAATGGAAGAAAGAGACTGCCCATTTGCAGAGAAGACTTGTAAGTAGAGCGCTCCACACTCCTAGGCCAGTGCCCATCCTCTGCTTGAAGCACAAGCCTCCTCGGAGCTGTTCCGCGGCTGGAATTGAAAGCTCCACTTCCCCAAAATGGGGTAAGAAGAGACAGTTGGGCACCAATTTCAGCTATGAAGAGGAAATTCAGTGGGCTGCAATATAATTCTGAGAACAGCTAAAGCTTGAGCTGGTCCAAGTCAGAAAGAGGCCAGGAGCCGCCATCTTAACTGGGCCTGGCACAAAGGGAAGCAGGGCAATATGAAAATCACAGTGCTGGTGGGGACCGGCTTCTTTCCTTCCAGATCAGATTGCAGCTCTAGCCTAGGTCCCAGTGCCACCTCCAGCAGGCAGGAAGCTGCGGGGACCTGCACCAGTCTCTCTGGGAAATTACCAGCCAAGCTATGGAGACCAGTGATTATCCTACTCTGGTGGCACAAGCCGCCCCAGGAGCTATTCTGTGGCTGGAATTGGAAGCTCCATTTCCCAAAAACAGGGGAGAGGGAGACAGTTGGCTGCCGATTTCAGCTACAGATCGGTAGACTTGGCTGGCTAAGATATAACCCTGGGAACAGCTGGGGTGTGAATCAGCCCAAGTCGGAAAGAGGCTGGTGGCTGCCATTTTGACTCTACCTCCAGTGGGAGGGGGAGCCAGGACTGAAAATCACAGTGCCATAGGGAACTGGTTTCTTTCACCAAGATTGGCCTGCTGCCCTAGCCTCGGCTCCAGCCCCACCTCTGGCAGGGAAGAGGCTGGCGAGCCCTGCACCAGCCTATCTAGGTAACACAGGTAAATTTGACTAGCACAGACTGAAAATCTGAAGTCTACCAGGGCAACGGTGGTCATCTTGGACCCGCACTGCATAGACTGCTGCTCACACCTGCAGCTCCATCCCTGCCCCACACAAGTAAGAAAGGGGCCTGAAGCTTTATCAGTGTCTCTAGAAAACTACAGTCTAGGCCTGCACAACTTGGATTATTCCACACAGATGTGACTGTCCCTACCCCTGGCAAAGGAGAAAGTGGAAGAGGCTTTATTGGTCCATAGCTCAATAAGGCAGCTTGAGCCTCCACAGCTTACAGCACCAACTACATGCTTGGCTCCTACTGCACAACCAGCAAGGGAGAAAGGGCAGGAAGTCCTAAACTAAAGAGAAAAACTGCACCCAGAATAAATACTCTAGTAAGCCAGATGCCAAGACACCAATAAAAAATTACAATCGACACCAAGAAACAGGTAGATATGGCCCAGTTAAAGGAACAAGATAAGCCTCCAGATGACATAAAGGAGTTGAGACAACTAATCTTAGATGTTCAAACAAATCTCCTCAATAATTTCAATGAGATGGCTAAGAGATTAAGGATATTAAGAAGACACTAGATGAGCACAAAGAAGAATTTGAAATTAGAAAAATAGCAGATCTTATGGGAATGAAAGGTGCAATAAATGAAATTTTAAAAACATTGGAATCATATAATAGCAGATTTTAGGAGGCAGAAAATTTAGGATTGGTGAGCTTGAAAAAAATGGCCTCTGAAAGTGAATACAAAAGAACAGATAAAGAAAAGAATGGAAAAAATTGAACAAGGTCTCAGGGAACTAAACAACAGCAAAGGCATGCAAACATATGAGTCATGTGTGTCCCAGAAGGAGAAGGGAAGGGAAAAGAGGCAGAAGGAATATTTGAAGAGATAATGGTAGAAAATTTCCCAACTCTATTGAAGGACATAGATATCTATGTCCAAGAAGCAAACCATACTCTCATCTGAAAAAATCTGAATAGACCAACTCCAATGCACATACTCATCAGAATGTCAAAGGCCAAAGACAAAGAGAGAATTCTGAGAACAGCAGGAGAAAAGCAATGCATAACTTATAAGGGATATCTAATAAGATTAAGTGCTGATTTCTCATCAGAAACCATGGAGGTGAGAAGACAGTGGTTTGATATGTTTAAGATACTACATGAGAAAAACTTCCAACCAAGAACCTTATATCCAGCAAGACTGTCTTTCAAAAATGAGGGTGAAATTAAAATATGCATGGATAAACAGAAACTGAGAGAATTTCTAAACAAGAGACCAGATTTTCAGGAAACACTAAAGGGTGTGCTAGAGCCTGAAAAGAAAGACAGGAGAGAAAGGCCTGGAAGAGAGTTTAGAAATGAAAGGCCTGGAAGAGAGTTTAGAAATGAAGATTATATCAATAAAAGTAACTAAAAATGTCAAAAGAATGTTGAAAATAAAATATGACAGATGAAACTCAGATAGTCAAGAATAAACTTAACCAATGATGTAAAGTACTTGTATTCAGAAAACTGCAACTCAATGTTAAAATAAGTCAAAAAAGATCTAAATAACCAGGAGAACATTCCATGCTCATGGATTGGAAGACTAAATATCGTTGAGATGTCAATTCTACTCAAATTGATATACAGATTCAATGTAATCCTGATAAAAATTTTTAAAAAAATTTGAAAAGATCATGAAATTTATTTGGAAGGGTAAGGGGTCCTGAATAGCCAGAAACATCATAAAAAGGAAAAGTGAACCCTCATCTCTGGACTTTAAATCATATTACCTAGCAATAGTGGTAAAAACAGCATGGTACTGGCATAAAGACAGACACATAGACCAATGGAACCAAATTTATGGTTCAGAAAGAGATCCTCACATGTATGATCAAGTGATTTTTTGACTAGCCTGTCAAACCCACACAACTCAAGCAGGACAGTGCATCAACAAATGGTGCTGAAAGAACTGGATATCTATAGCCAAGAGAAGGAAAGGGGACCCCTATCTCAGACCTTATCAAAAATTAACTCAAAATGGATCAAAAACCTAAAAATAAATGCAAGAACCATAAAACTACTAGAAGAAATTGTAGGAAAATATCTTCAAGACCTGGTGGTTATCAGTGGATGCTTAAATGAGGTAAGAGGTGGACTGAGATGAACTACTAATGTTAAATGTATATAGAAGTTTAATTAGCTTTACTGTTAAAGTGTGGAAATGTGTAGAAAGGATGGTGACACATAGTAACCACTAGTTTATAAATGGGAATGTGACTGAAAATGGTAGTCTAGGTATGTAAATGCCAATTGACAGAATGCTAGAGAATAATCTAGCAACTGAATAGCACAGTAAACCAAGAAGTGGATGAGAATTGTGGTTGATGGTACGCACGCAAGCGTGTCCTGTGTGAGCTAGAGCAAATGTTCATCACTAATGCAAGGCATTGGGAAGGTGGAGAAAAATGGGAAAAATACAACTGGAATGAACTATGGACTGTGGTTAGTAGTAATAATATAATATTCTTGCATCTATTTGAAAGACGTACTGTGTTGATAATGAGGCAGTATGGAAAATGTGAGCCAAATGTACACAATGGGCATGGTAACAATCAGATGATATTATCTTATCTGTAGCAAACGTTCCACCATAGTGTGGTATATTGATGGAGGGATGTTGTTTGGGAATTCTGCACATGTGCATGCACATGTGCATAATTGTTTTATAAGTTTACAACTTCTGTCATAAAAAATATATTTAAAAATAATAATATGGTGGGTTGGGGTAAAACACACCAATATAAGATAAGGACTATGATTAGTAGTAAGATTTTGACAATATTCTTTCATAATTTGTAAGAAACATCTCATGACAATGCAAGGTGTTGGTGGAGGGTTGATGTTTGGGACCCTGGTAAGATGCTGCATGTTTGCTTTGTAAGTTCACAACTTTTGCTATACACTTAATTGTTTATGTATGTTCATATATAAATGATATAAAGATAATAATAGGGTTGGTTGGGGAAAAATACTTTGGTTGGTAGTAATATTTTGAAAATGCTCTTTAATCATTCACTAAAAAGATTTAACAACAATGCAAGTTGTTGGTGGTAGGGTGAGTTATGAGAGTCCTGTATGATGTTATATATGTTTGTTTTCTAAGTTCAGAACTATTATTATACACTTATTGTTTATGTATGTTTATGTATGAGTGATATACTTCAATAAATTAATTTTTTAAATGTTCATGTAGAGATATTTTTGTTCTTCTTTACCCATATTATGCATTGAATGGATGGCTCTCTCTTGTATAATTGCATTGGCTGATAGCTATAGTACACTGTTGTAGAGCATCAGAGATAGTGGACATCTTTGCATCTTTCCTAACCTTGTGGAAATTCCTCTATGATTTTTTTCATTAAGACACTGTCTTTATGACAAAAAAATATATCTTCCTATCTATCTAACTCTCTATCATCTTTTTAAAGTGTCTCCAAAACCCTATTTTCTTAAGTGATTTTTAGGAGGAAATGGCTTTAAATTTTGTTGAATTCAAATGTTTTCGTTGCACCTATAAAGGTACTCATATGATTTTTTTCTTTAGATGTACTAATATGGTATATACTATTAATAGATTTGCTAATATTTAGCCAACCTTTCATTCCTGGAATCAGTACTACTTGGTCATGTATTTTCTTAACGCAGTGTTGGATTCTGTTTTCTTATATGCTATTAATATTTTTACATTGATATTTATGATAGCTATTGGGCAGGTTTTTTATTTGTTTGTTTTATTTTGCACTGTCTTTATCAGGTTTAAATATAAGAGTTATACCTGTCCATAAAAGGAAATCAGAAGTTTTCTTACATTTTCAAAGCTCTAGAAAAATGTAAAGCACATTGGGGCATTGTGCATTTAAAGGTTTCATAGAATTCCCTTATAAAGCTATCTTAGCCTGGTGCTATTTTGGAGTGGCAGGGTGATTCAAAATAATAATCCCTATTTCTACGGAAATTGATCTATTTAAGCTTTTATTTCTAATGAGGTCAATTTGGGTACTCTGCATATCCCTAGGAAATTATCCATTTCAACTATGTTGTCAAATTTATTGCATTGAAATTGGCAAAGTAGTCTCATGAGTTTTTACAATTTATTTCAGTAATTACTTTCCCCTTGTTATTTCTTTCGTATAGTTGTGCATCATCCCTCTTTCTCTATCAAGTTATCTAATAATTTGTTTACTTTTATAATTTAAAATATAGACTTTTCATTTATTAATTAGGTCTACCATTTTTCAATTTCCTACCTCATTAAATTTTGCTTTTGTATTTATTCCTTCCTTATATTTCTTTTAGTTTACTTTGTTATTCCTTTCCTAAATTTTTGAGCTAGATATTTAATTCATCCATTTTCATTCTTTTGTAGTTACCAACAAAATAGTTTAGTAGTATATATTTCCCTCAGATAACTGCATTAATCATATCTATGATGCATAGTATTTTAACAATATTTTTAAATAAATTCTTTAATTTCAGGTTCTATTTCCCTTTCACTTAAAAATTCCTTAATTGACATTTATAAGGGGAAGAGATACTTTGTATGCTGTTTTTGTTAATAATTTCTAGTTTTCTTACATCGTGATCGGAAAGTATTGCATGTAATACTTCTATTTATAGAACTTACTGAAGTTTTCTTTGAGACTTAATATGTGATTAATTTTATCTTAACATTTTTTACAATAAAAATCATTTGTATTTGTCTTTTACTCTCATTTATCTTTGCTCTAATTCAAATCTTTGATCACAGATATTAAAATGCTCAACACTCCTTTTGCTGTTTTTGTAGTCACCTCATGGTTGGATGTATCTTACCTTCTAGTATATTCCTCAAGAAAGACTTTTGGGTTTTTCCTTAGTGTTCATATGTTGAAAACTGTTTTTCTGTAGCCATGCAACTTTTAGGACCATTTGACTGGATATGAAAACAGTATGCTCCACTGTTGGTTTGCTTTGCCTATTTTCATGAAGTCATATGTCACTCTAAAATTATTTTGTCCTTGTGTGATATTTGATCTTTTAGCCTGAAGGCTTTGAAGATCTTTCCTTTACATTGAAACTTAGTGGCTTTATTAGATTATGTCTTCAAAATGATGATTCCGAATTAATTTTCAGGACATGTTGTTGTTTTTATTTCTGGAAAATTTAAAATACAGTTGACATATTTATGGTTTTAACTATTCATTTTGTTCTACTCTTTTTATTTCTACTTCAGGGAAGAAATCCTACTTCTTCTCAGGCAGTCTTCCATTTGCTTTCTTTTTTTTTCTGACCCTTTTTACTTCTTTCTTTATCTCATATTCATTCTCTTGGTTATTTTCCTGCTTTTCTTCAATGCCATTTGTTTTATATTTATTTCATTTTATTCTCCCTTGGGAACTTTTAGTTTTACAGTTCATTTCTGAGATAATTTTACTATTTTTTTTGCTTGCTTTCCAAATTTCAATCATTCTTCCTTCCTTCCTTCTTTCCTTTCTATTTTTATCCATTTCTATACTTAGATATTTATTTCTGGTGGTTTTTCATCTTCCAGGTGTTATTTGGAATACATTTAATTCTGTTTGGAGGGCTCTATAACAATTTTATTCAGTTTTTTGTTTATTTTATGTGGGAAAGGAGATTTTCCTCTGTTGTATTAGATATTCTTTTCTGATATTTTGTAATAATTGTCTGGATTTATTCATATTTTTCCTCTTCATTCTGTGATCTTGAGGTATTTTACAAAGTTCTTAGTTTTATTGTAGCTTCAGTTGTCACTATAGCAAAGTGCAGGCACTTCAGTTGATTTTTCAATGGTGGTAAAGGGGTTGTATGACCTCTGATTTTGGGGCTCACTTTTGTCTTGTAGGATCCTAAATCTTCTCTTTTTATCCTTCATCATTCAACTGACAAAGGGTTTATTCCCTTCCTTTTTTTTTGTTCTCCCTCAGAAGTTATGGATTTCAAACGCTGAATATACATTTTAAATCCCTTCCCTATAGTATTTGTTCAGCTGAATTTAATCAGCTGAACTATTTTCCCAATCTACTTATTTGTGTCATTTTACTACATGTCAATGCAGTGCTAATTAACAAGCTTGGGGCAAAAAAAAAAAAAAAGAAATGAGAGAGCCATGTATTCAATTGTAGATGTCATCAGCACTTACACCTATGATATTGAACTACTCACTGCCCAGTTCTAGCCAATACTACAATGAAAATTGTTTGCAGTATTGAAAATATGCCTTAGACTTCCTATGATGCTCTTTCTATTGAAAAACATCCCTAAATTTCTAAACATATACTTGTATGACAGCATAATATTTGTATTAGATCTTGGGTAGCCAGGATCCTGAAAGATGTATCCCTCTGCACACTGCTTATGTCTATGGAGCCCTCAGAAAATACCTGTGGCTTTTTATGCATTTCCAAACACATCCTCTTAAAGTAAGGCAATGAATAAAAATATCAAATGAGATACATATTTATATATATATATATAAACTTTAGTAAATACAATGCCTTGTCCAAAGTTTATTTAGAAAAAATGTGCAACTAGTCATTTGCTACATATGAAAACTTTACTTGGAAAACTTTTCTCACTGAATAATGAAACATACATATTCAATATCCAAGGACTGTTTGTCAAGTTATCTGTGAGAAAAGTAAAGAAATAAAAATAAATCGATGCTTGAAGCAAATTCTTCCAAATAAGGGAATTGAATATTACATTGAGACCCTATTAAAAATAATAAGTAATCTAGTACCTGATTACAAGGATTATGGGAACAATATCATTTTATATACATTTAAAAAGCATTTTGTAATGAGAAAACCTTAAAATGCCATAACTTGGGAAACTTTCTTATTGCTGGTAGCTTCTCAAAGCCTATATATTATTCTTCCATTCCTACAACTCTTGTCAATAAGAAATAAAGCATAAAATGCTCTTTTTTTATTACCAAATTAGTGAAAATAATATATATGTGTATATATATATACACACATACACACACAAATAACCTTAGAAATCATTAGATCAGACATATCTGAAGTGCTTTGTATCTGATTATTTGAAAATGTATAAAATGAAATGATTTCTTGAAATGTGTCGGTTACATTGTGATATTCACATTCTTATACTAGCTCTCATTAGAGGGAACTAGGATGTGCAAAGAAAACTATTCTTAGCCTGGTTTCCCAGGGAACCAAGGTACATGTATTTTCTATGTGTCAGTCTCTGTCTACCAAAACCATTTGATCTCCTAGGCACAAGCCAAAATTAGATAAAATTGGAAAGAGGAAATCCAAGTCAAGGAGATATGCATAAATTCAACAGATCTTTTAATCATTAGGGGATATCAGTCACTAGTTTTCTCTTTTCATGACTTAAAATTATTATTTGATTAAGGCTTTGACCAGGGTTGCTGTGGTGTCTTGGAACTATGTATCCCACAAAAACATATTCTTAAACTTAACCCACTCCTGTGGGTGTGAACCCATTGTAGATAGGACTTCTAATAAGGTTACTTGAGTCAGGGTGTGGTTCATCTAACTCAGGATGGGTCTTAATCCTATTACTGAAGCCTTCACAGGGAAAACTATAGAGAAAGAGAACACCAGAGGGAGCAGCCAGAGGCTGAAAATCAATAGAACCCAGAAGAGAAAGGAGAAGTCAGGAGAGGCCACCATGTGCATTGCCATTTGACAGAAAAAGCAAGAGTTGAGGATTACCAGCAGCCATCCCCAGAACCCCAGAGTTGTCTGGGAGAAAGAATCACCTTGATAATGCCTTAGGTTTGGACATCTCCTACCCTTAAAACCATGAGCCTATAAATTCCCACTGTTTAAGCCAACCCACTGCATGGTATTTGTTTAAGCATTGAGGAAATGGAAACAGTTCCTGACTATAGTCATTCTTCCATGCCGGTTGTATACTGCCCACTTTCAGGGTGTATTCACATACTCTAAGGCAAATGGTGGCCATGGAGTTGTGCAGCATACAATCTGCCCAATCCCATATACAGTTTATATGATAACATCATCCAGTGGAATGATATATGCTGTGAGAATTTCCATGTCATCACAAGAGCAGCTCATTCAAAAACTAAGAAGAAAAAACAAGAGAAAAATTCAGTTTATTTTCAGATATATCTCAATAAGAAATTAAATGTTCAAAAGCAAAAATACAGATTTTTTAAAAAGCCAGATTTTGTAAAAATATACAATATAATTGTAAGATTTTCTTATAAACCTGTTTGGGGAATTTTTTAATGAATGAATGAATTATATTAAATATTTATAGCAAATCATTTTCAAAATATATGCATTCCTACATTTTTAACAAACATCAATTGAGTATTTACCATGTGTGCTAGTATAATCAGTTACTTGCACAATAGAGACAAACTTTGTTTAAGCCAGCATTGTCTTCCTATCCCAGGGGCTGAGAATACTGGATTTTCTCTCATTCTAATCCTAAATTAGCAATACTGCATTGTATAAATATCTAGCCAATTAAATATCCACTGGATGCAATGGGAAATTAATGTGGCCTAAAAACTGGAAGGGTTTTATTTTTGTCTTGCTTTGTTTTGTGGTTGTTGTTAAGTATATGGATCCGATTCATCACTATCTATTGTAGGTAGGGAATATATATCTCTCCAGTAAAAAATTGAGAGTTATCAGAGAAGAAGATGGGAAAACAAGGGGGGAAAAAGATCATCAGTCATTTTGCTGAGACAAGAAGAGGTGGCATAGAAAGGGAAACCTCAACCAGAAACTCGAAATGGAAAACCCCTTGTGTGAAAAAAGGGAGAATATAAAAAACCAACACTATCTCAAAATACACTACCCAGATTGGAAAGGGAATAAGCCTGGAGTAGCAAAATTCACTTGGTTTAGATATACAGGAAAGTGGATGTGGGCCAAATGATTGGGGTCCCATCTACCATATGGGAGATCCCAGGTCCAACTCCTGGGGCCTCCTGGTGAAGGAAAACTGGCCTGTGTGGCAAAGCTGGCCCATGTGGAGAACTGGCCTGCAAGGAGAACTTATGCAATACAATGGTACAACACAGAAGAAAAGACAATGAGAGACACAACAAACCAGGGAGAGGTGGCTCAAGAGATTGAGTGCCTCTCTCCCATGTCAGAAAGATGCAGGATCAGTTCCCAGTGCCTCCTAAAGAGAAGACAAGCAGACATACAAGAATGCACAGCAAATGGACACAGAGAGCAGACAGGGAGCATAAGCAACAAGGGAGGAGAGATAGATTAATTAATTAATTAAAATAAAAATTTAGCCATACAGTTGGGTTTATTGAAGGGAAATGGTGGAATTAATAAGTGAAAGATGATTTGGTACCTGCAGGATCAAAATAAAGTATGAAACTTTGGGTAATAAATAGAGAAATCTTACAGGTGCTTGCTAAGTCTAAATAAAAGTCAAAAGAAAAGCTTGATTTGGGAAACGGACTTTGGCCCAGTGGTTAGGGCGTCCGTCTACCACATGGGAGGTCCGCGGTTCAAACCCTGGGCCTCCTTGACCCGTGTGGAGCTGGCCATGCGCAGTGCTGATGCGCGCAAGGAGTGCCGCGCCACGCAAGGGTGACCCCCGCGCGCAAGGAGTGCGCCCGTGAGGAAAGCCGCCCAGCGTGAAAAGAAAGTACAGCCTGCCCAGGAATGGCGCCGCTCACACTTCCCACGCCGCTGAAGACAACAGAAGCGGACAAAGAAACAAGACGCAGCAAATGGACACCAAGAACAGACAACCAGGGGAGGGGGGGAAATTAAATAAATAAATAAATCTTTAAAAAAAAAAAAAAAAGAAAAGCTTGATTATTGTTTTGATTATATTCTAAGTAGAGTCATTTAGGGACTAATGAGATATAAAAGATTTTTATAAATTGTGTAGAATTGTAAAATTAAAGAGACCATTTTATCTATGTACTCCATGCACAAAGATCAAGCAGAAAGTGAGCAGAGCATGCAATAAAAGTTTACCACAAAACTGCCAACTACATGAAGTCATTGAAATAGACTGAAAGAAAAGAGCATGCAGAAGACATTCTGGTCAGCCACTCTAAAGGATGATAAAGGTACAATCAAGACTGGAACTCATCAAAGAACAAAACCCAGATGAAAACTTTTTTATCAGGCATGTAGATATCTATTGTGTCTCCAAATTCTGAGATATTTGGAAACACTCAGATATTCAATTAATATTTTAATGTTCATATGATATTTCAAATTTTGACTATGATAATTATCTATAAATATTCTTTTCTGCTGTCTCTAGTTTGTCACAAAATATCATTCTTCTTTAGGGTACAGCCCTTCTGGAAAACAGTTTGGAATTTCTATAAAACAATAAACACATAACTATATGGTCCAGCAATTGTACTCCTGGGCATTTATCCCAAAGATATGAAAACTTAGGCTAACACAAAATCCTGTACCTGAATATTCACAACAGCGTTATGTCAAGTTCTCAAAATTAATTTTTGTACCTACTAAATACCATACAAACTTTTGCTATTATTTCCAGTTTTGACTACTTTTCAGAGAGTTAATAGACATTTTTATAGATAAAATATTTTAAATAATTTTTAAAAAGCAAAATTACTTCAACTTCTTAGTAGTTACATTTAAGTTCAGGTAACAGGAAATAATATCTCTGGTTAAAAAAAGAAACAGTCATTTGAATATCAGCAATTCCACATTTCTCATTTCCTATCTTTTGTTGAAGTAAAATCAAATGTAATGTGTTTATACAGTAGCATAAGTACTATGGTACCATTTTATAAATGTAACAATTTTCATATTATCTGTTTATAAGAATCTGGAATGATGATCACCAGGTGGTACTTCCAGATGGTAGAATTTTTGATGATTAGTTTGCTGTCTTCTTTGTGTTTTTAGCATTACTTGAAGTTTTAGGCTTTTTTATAATGAACATGTTTCATTTTAAGAAAGAACACACTTATTAAAAATCACAAGGCCTTTAAAATTCTACTTCATTAAACATATTCATTTATTTTTAAACTGTATTTCATACTTTCTCTGCACCAGACAATGAGAACTCAAAGATACATAGCAATAGTCCTTAGTTTTGAGAGTCCATACTATCTTAGCAAGATAAAGCTGTATATAACTAACTATAATGTAGAGAGATGACTGCTTGTTATGGATAAATAAGATTCTACTAGAATAGAGAAGACAACGTGGATTAGACATCCTAGGTAAAAGAAGTAGTTTACAAAAAGATCACAGAGGTGATATCTGTGCTTGATTTGAAGGATAATTAAAAATTCATCAGACCACAAAAAGCTAGACAAAATATCATATGTACAAAGTCAAGGCATATTTAAGATAATATTTACTAATTTGGATCTCTTTCTATGAGAAATGCAAATGAAGTTTTAGGTTTTTATGAGATGGTGATATAATCATATCTATAGATTCTAATCCATTTTGTTGAAGTATATTTAAATATAATAAAATGGGCCCATTATAAAGGGTACAATTTAATGAGATTTCAAAATTATTTACAATCTTCCTTTGTATTATGGATTATTACTGGGGGTGTCCCAAAAGGTAAAAAAAAAAAAAAAGGAGAGAGAGAGAATACTCAAAGAAATAATGACTGAAAACTTCCAGATTTAATGAAAGACATGAATATACACATCCAAGATTCTCAACAAACTCCAAACAAGATAAATACAAAAAGACTCACACCATGATATATTATAATCATACTGTCAAATGCCAATGACAAGGAAAGAATTTTGAAAACTATGAAAGAGAAGCAATGGATCATGTATAAGAGAATGTCAATAAGAGTGTCAATTTCTCATTGGAAACCATGGATGCAAGAAGGCAGAGAGATGAAATATTTAAAGTGCTGAAAGCAAAAACTGCCAACCAAGAATTCTTTATCTAACAAAACTGTCATTCAAAAGTGGGGAAAATATTAAGACAATCCCAGATAAATAAAAGCTGAGGGACATAGTCACCACTAAACAGGCCCTACAAGAGATGCTAAATAGAGTTCACTGAGTTTTAAAAAGAGTTCTTTGAGGTTAAAAGGAAAGGACAATAGACAATAGAGTGAAACTTCCTGAAGAAATTAAGATCTCCAGTAAGGGTAATGGCATGGGTAAATTAAAATGCCAGTACTATTATATTTTTGATATGTAACCCCACTTTTTACTTCCTACAAGATCTAAAAGACAAATGCAAAAATGTAATGATAAATCAGTGGTTTTGAACTCATAATGAATAACATGTAATTTGTGACAAGAACTCTATAAAAGTGAGGACAGAGGGGTATGGGAATATAGCTCCTGTATACTATTACAGTGAAGTTGGTATCAAAGCTAACAAGAGTGTTATAGATTTACAATGTTGCATTTAAGCCCCATGGTAATTGTCAGAGCTTATGCAAGATCATACAGACAGAAAGTAGCATATAGGTTGCCAGCAGTGGGGGACAGGGAGAATGGGGAGTTAATGCATATTCTATTTGGGGAGATGGGAGAGGTTTAGTAATAGAAGGTGGTGAGGGGACCACAACACTGTGAGTGTGATTAATCCCCCAGAATGGTATGCTTAGGAGTGGTAAAGATGGGAAAATTCGTTGTATATATGTGCCCATCATTTAAAAACAATAGAGAAACTAAGGAGACAAGAACAATCAAATGCAATATGTGATCCTGTATGGGATCTAAAAATGGATTAGAAAAGGTTCAAAAGGATATTATTGGGACATATGAAGAAATTGAAATGTAGCCTGTAAGCTTTATATAAATGTTAATTTTTTAACTTGATATCTGCGCTTATGGTGGTTATGTAAGTGAATGTCCTTGTGCTTAGGAAATTTACATGGCAGGATTAAAGTTCAAGGAGCATAACTTATACAACCTACACTCAGAAAATGGATTGACACATAGACAGACAGGTAATCAGATAGATAGATGGATTGACAGATGGGTAGATAAAATGATACAGCACGTAGCAAATGTTAATATTTGTGGAACTGGGTATCTGGAGAGATAGGACTATGTCAGAGTTCTCTGAAGGGTTTTGTATTGTTTTTGTAACTATCCTGTAGGTTTGAACATTTTTCAAAATAACACATTTTTTAAATAAGCAGAAGTTAGAAGTCTACAATTTTAATGATAAAAAATTTATCAATTCTTCCTTTCATGATTTGTGTTTTTTGTGGCCTAGTATATCTTTATCTATCACAAGTTTGCAATATTTCCTTCTATATTATCTTCCAGACTTTTTAAAAATTTAATTTTTTTATATCTATGATTTATTTTGAGCTTGTATATGATATGAGGTAAAGGGAGAATTTTTTTCCATATTAATATATAGTTTTCATCTCTAGATGTTCCATTTTTTATATTTATATGTTTCATTTTTCATCTCATTGTGCTCATGTTTTCCTTTAAGTCCTTGAGAATATTGGGTATATATAAAGGCCACTTTACTTTCATCATCTGCTAATTCTATTTTCTCTATCCTTTCTCAGTCTGTTTTTATTGACTCATTTTTCACTCTTTTGTAAATCACATTTTCCTCCTCATGACTAATAATTGTAATTAGACACTTAATATTGTTAATTTTACATTATTGAGTGCTGAGTGTCTTCAAAGAGTGTTAACAACTTTGTTTTGGTGGAAAGTTACCTTACTTGAGGGTAAGTTTAATCCTTTTAAAGCCTTATTTATTTATCTTTGTTAGGGTATTTTTAAGTAGCCTTCATTCAGTGTTAGTTTAGCCCTCCTACTTAGGCATGATCCTCAGTTGGGCTTTACTGAATGCTCTACACATTAAAAAGGGATTATCGGGAGGTGAGGCAAGATGGCGTCTGAGTGAGTGCACCTCATAGTCTCTCCTGCAAAGCAGCTGAGTAGGGTCAGAGTCCTGTCAAAGTTGGCTGTTTTGGGGGCTTGTAGGGCAGGAGGTGTCTAGATGTCGATTTGGTGAGATAGTGACAGAAGAGGTTCTTGCAAGAGGTAGAATTTTGGGTTTCTGACATGGAGGTCAGAAGTTGTGGGCTGAAAACTATTGGTTGTGCTGTGGCGTTCCCAAACCCTGTGTTTACTAGATGTGTGGTTCCGAGGTCTGTATCCCCTAAACTCCCGTAGCCCACACTCCACAGACACACATATCTTGAGTCCGCAATATACTGGACTTCCCATTCCTGAATCCAGTGTGCCCTGAGGTCCATCTGAGGTCCGTGATTATCCTAGTCCTCCGCTTTTTTTTTTTTTTTTTTTTTTCTTTTGAGCTTGGAGGAGCATACCAGCTGGCTTGGGGAGAGTCTGGGAAGAAAGGAGAGGCAAATCTGCTAAGAAAGCCCAATTTACCTAAACACCCTGGGATAGGAAACTTGGTCTGGGAAAAGGTGGAGTCAGAAAATCAGTTAGCCCTCCCCTAGCACACCTAAGGGGGAGGGACTCTAGGTCATGCTTTCCAAACTTGCAATAGCATATTTGAAGTTTCTGGTGAGGTGTAGGTGCTCTCTCACCAGAAATAAAGAGTCATTGTCTTCTGTGTTGAGTTGGTTCAACAATGACCCACTTGAATCTCCTACTGGACCCCTCATGCAGCTTTCCTGCTGTCCCGGGACAGAGGGAAGTGAGGAAGAGAGAAAGGAGGAACGTCAGATCCTTAAACATTTTATTTACCTGCAAAGAGGATTCCGAGCTTGAAACATTGTTTTTTGTTGTTGTTGTTGTTGCTGTTGTTGTTATTGCTGCATTGTCTCCTGTTTTTTTTCTTCCTCTTTATCCCTCCAAGGCCCATTTTCTTTTCTTTAGTTTTTTCTCTTTTCCTTTTTCTTGCTTTCTTCCCCCCTTTTCGTCCCCCCCCCCACTTTTTCCTCTTTTTCTTCCTTTCTCTTTTTAATTTTATTTTTTATATATATAATAGGTGCTGCAGGGAGCACTTCACATTTGCTTTGTTTCATCATCCTCCATTTCCTCTTTTCTGTGTGCATTGATTTTAGCCACCAACACTATCCCCTTTCCTCTATATCTTTCTAGCCTCCATCATCTATTGTTTCTCTTACATTCCACCTCCCTTTGTTTGCCCCCCAAATTGTCTGACTCTTTATTTCTAATATCTTTGTTCTGTTTTCTGTCCTTTATTCACTCGTTGTATTATTGTCTTTCTTTTCTCTTTCCCTCTCTCCTGAAAATACTGGCCTTTTAATTCATACTATATTCCTCCCCATATTCAGTTGACTATCTCATTATAGGTACTCCACATACTGTTATACATCTACACAGTTTACATGAGTCTAATATCCATTCTCCTAGATCTCACATGGTTCCTCTGTTAACATTACCAATGTCGCTATATACATTTTCTTTTCTTACTCATTTTGCTTTCCCTGGCCCTAATATTTTCCTTCAAAGTGAACCTAGCCAGCAACAAGAAAATAGAATAAGAACAAAGTGACAAAAAAAGATATAACACATATGCAAAAACAACAACTAATTAAACCCCAAGACTAGACAAAGAAGCTAAGGAACTGATTAAACCTGTCAAGATAAAATGATGACCAGACAGCAACAGAAAACTACATACCAAACCAATAATCAGGAAAACATGGCCCAATCCAATGAACAAACTAAAAACCAGGAAGAGGAGCAGAATATTGAGCAAGTAATTAAAGCTCTTAAAACATATATTAGTGACCAATTTAATGAAGTAAAGGAAGAGATTAAGAATACGAAGAAAACACTTGGAGAGAATACAGAAGAAATTGCAATTATACACAAAAAGATAACAGATATGATGGTGATGAACAGCACAATTCAAGAAATCAAAAATACACTCTCAGCAAATAACAGCTGATTAGAAGAGGCAGAGGAGAGAATTAGTGATGTGGAAGACACTACACCTGAAATGAAACATAGTAGAACTGATTGATAAAAAGATAGAAAAAATCCAGCTGGGACTTAGGGACCTGAAGGACAATGCAAAATGCACAAAGATATACATTATAGGCATCCCAGAAGGAGAAGAGAAGGGAAAGGGGACAGAAGGGGTTTTGGAGGAAATGACGGCTGAACACTTCCCAAATCTACTGAAGGATATGGATATACATGTCCAGGAAGCACAATGTACCTCAAACAGCATAAATCCCAACAGGCCTACGCCAAGACATATACTTGTCAAATTATCCAATGCTCAAGACAAAAAGAAAATTCTAAAAGCAGCAAGAGAAAAGAGAACCATCACATACAAAGGAGGCTCCATAAGAATCACTGCTGATTTCTCATCTGAAACCATGGAGGCAAGAAGGCAGTGGTATGACATAGTCAAGGTACTAAAAGAAAATTATTTCCAGCCAAGAATACTCTACCCAGCTAAGCTAGCATCAAAAATGATGGAGAGTTCAAAATATTCATAGATTAACAGAAACTAAGAGAGTATGCCAACAAGAACCCTGCCCTTCCTGAAATACTAAAGGGAGTTCTGCAGGAAGAAAGAAAAAAACAGGAGAGGCAGAGATGGAGGAGAGTATAAGAGCAACTAAAAAGACAAAAAGAGAAGAAACAAACAAACAAAATATGACAAACACAAGCCCAAAGAAAATATGGCTAACATAAATAATTCCCTGAAGGTTATAACACTGAATGTCAATGGATTAAACTCACCTATCAAAAGATTCTGATTGGAAGATTGGATAAGGAAATATGACCCACCTATATGCTGTCTACAAGGAAAACATCTTAGACCCAGGGATTCAAGGAGGTTGAAAGTGAATGGCTGGAAAACAATCTTACAAGCAAACAATAATGAAAAAAGGGCAGGAGTAGCTATATTAATACCAGGCAAAATAGACTTTAAATGTAAAACAATTGTGAGAGACAAAGATGGACACTATATATTGGTGATGGACACTACATATTAGTGAAAGGGATAATCTTTCAAGAAGAATGAACAATCATAAACATTTATGCTTCTAACAAGGGTGCCTCCAAATACATGAGGCAAACACTAGAAAAACTAAGTGAAAGAATAGATGCCTCTACAATTAGAGGGGGGACTTTAATACACCACTATCAACTTTGGACAGAACATCTCAAAAGAGAATCAATAAAGAAACAAAAACTTTGAACAGTATATTACAGGAGCTGGACCTAATAGACATAGACAGAACATTACACCCGAAAACAGCAGGATATACATTTTTCTCAAGTGCTCATGGATCATTCTCCAAGATAGACCATATGCTAGGCCACAAAAAATGTCTCAGTGAATTCAGAAAGATCAAAATTACACAAAATAATTTCTCTGACCACAGTGAAATGAAGCTGGAAATCTGCAAGGGCCAGAGGCCCAGATTTTGCACCAAGATATGGAAATTAAACAGCACACTCTTAGAAAAACAGTGAGTCAAGGAAGAAATCTCAAAAGAAATAAATAACTACCTTGAAACTAATGAAATGAAAAGACAACATACCAAAACTTATGGGATGCAGCAAAAGCAGTACTGAGAGGGAAATTCATACATCAAAAAAGAAGAAAGCAAAAATTGAAGAACTAACTGTACACTTGGAGGAATTAGTAAAAAAAACAACAACAAAGTAACCCCAAAGGAAGAAGAAAAAGAAAGAAGAAAGATAAGAGCAGAATTAAATGAAATAGAAAATAAGAAAGCACTTGAAAAAATAAACAAAACTAAGAGCTGGTTCTTTGAGATCAATAAAACTGGCAAACCCTTAGCTAGACTAACAAAGAAAAGAAGAGAGAAGATGCAAATACACAATGTAAGAAATGAGAAAGGAGATATCACCTCTGACCCCAAAGAAATAAAGACTATCAAAAGAGGATACTTTGAAAAACTATATTCCAAAAAGAAGGACAATTGAGAGGAAATGGACAAATTCCTAGAAACACATAAGCAGTCTTATTGATGAAAGAAGACATTGATGATCTCATCAAACCAATCACAAGTATAGAGATAGAATCAGTCATTAAAAACCTTCCGACTAAGAAGAGCCCTGGGCCAGACAGCTTCACAGATGAATTCTACCAAACATTCCAGAAAGAACTAACACCAATCTTGCTGAAACTCATCCAAAAAATCAAAACAGAAGGAACATTGCCTAACTCATTCTATGATGCCAATGTTACCCTAGTACCAAAGCCAAACAAAGACACCACAAGAAAGGAAAATTACAGACCAATTTTTCCAATGAAACTAGATGCAAAAATCCTCAGAAAATACTTGCTAATTGTATTCAACAACACATTAAATGAATTATATACCGTGACCAAGTGGGATTCATTCTGGGTATGTGAGGATGGTTCAACATAAGAAAATCAATTAATGTAATACGCCATATAAATAGATTGAAGGAAAAAAATCACATGATCATATCTATAGATGCAGAAAAAGCATTTGATAAAATACAGCACCCTTTCTTGATAAAAACACTGCAAAAGATCAGAATACAAGGAAATTTTCTGAACATGATAAAGGGTATATATGAAAAACCCATAGCCAACATCATTTACAATGGTGAAATCCTAAAATCTTTCCCTCTAAGATCAGGAACAAGACAAAGATGCCCACTATCACCCCTTCTATTTAACATTGTCTTAGAAGTACTTGCTCAAGCACTGAGGCAAGAACCAGATATGAAATGCATCCAAATTGCAAAGGAAGAAGTCAAAATTTCATTATTTGCAGATGACATGATCCTATATATAGAAAACCCTGAGAAGTCAATATAACTGTGGGGCAATGAAGTGTTCCACAAGATTATGCAAGGGTGGATATAGGACATGTTAAATTACACCAAAAAATGTATAGGGGCCTATAGGCTAAAATGTAAATCATAATGTAAAACGTAAGATAACTAAAAATTTAGAAAATTGTAGAGTCGAAAATATAAACCACAATGTAAACCCAAATGTTTTTGTTTGAAAGTTATCGTTTCAATATTTGTACATCAGTTACAGTAAATATGTATGAACATGTAAAAAGATTAATGCTGGGGAAGCAACAAAGTGTCTTATGTTGGATATGTGAGAATACTATATATTGTATATATGAATTACTGTAATCTAAAACTTTTGTGAAGGCAAACTTAATTAGAAAAAAAGAAAGAAAGAAAGGAAAAGAAAGGACATAGACACTGAGGAAGAGATGGAGGAAGTTGCCTTGCCAATGTGCATACAGGGCAACACTTATGGCAGTGATGGAAGGCAAAACAAAAACAAAGCTTTTTAATTTTTTAACTTTTTGATGCCCCAATTTATTTTTACTTTAATTTTTCTAAATGAGTATGTATTCTATATCCAACCTTTAAACCCATCACTATATTCCATTTTACTATTAATGGAACCTGGCAATATATTTGGCTTCCTTTTAGAAGAAGTTTTGGATCACATTGAGTTTCAACAATGGCAGGGAAGGAATACTGGTGTGGGATGTTATTGATAGGGGACCCATGGTTGTGAGGGAGTTCTCCATGGCATATATCCAGGGTACATAAAAATGTTTTGGATGTTTTCATAGTGGTTACAGGTAAAAACAACAACTGAGGGAGTGCTGAGTTCCTAGCCAGGGCAGCTCTATCACATTCCCTAATGCAACAACAACAAGCCCCCAAGTGCAACAGCAAAGACTAAAAAAGAAGGATGATCCAACAATGAGCCCTTGATACTAATGACTATGCTTGTGAGCCTGTGTGCCTGAAATAAGAATTAGGCCTAGAGCTGCAGGGTGCCTAAGATTTACCTCCTGAGAGCCTCCATGTTGCTCAAATGTGGCCAGTCTCTAAGCCAAATTCAGCATGTAAATGCATTGCCTTCCCCCCAGTGTGTGTGGGACATGACTTCTGGGGATAAGCCTCCCTGGCGCTGAGGGATTACTACCAAGTACCAGCTGATGATGTAACTAGAAAATGACCTTGAATAAAAGGGTCAAATCAAACCAGCAGAATATCTCAGCCTACATGTAATATCAGAAGTTAAAAATGTTTTCTGACTTGAATAAAAGGGGGAAATGGAAAGGACAAATGAGTTTATATGGCTATGAGTCTCCAAAAAAGAGCTGGGAGGTCATCAGAGGGGTCACCCTTACGCACACCTCAGCAGAGTCCCAGGGACAACTAAAGTAGATACAACTCCAGATTTCTCTGAGGGCTACAGAGATCCACAGGCTCTATGGTCATGGCAGATGGAGTTCAGTGCCATGTCAGTTGGCCCTACTTTGGAGTTTGTGTTCCTGAGTGTGATGGAGTTGGACTCAGATGTGATCTTTGTTCACAAGCCTCTCTTGTTACTTTTACCAGACCTGTGGTTGGCGCTGGGGTTCAGTGTATACTCTGGGTACCTGAATCTCTGGACTGTCCACGTGGTAGCCAGGCCCTGAGCCTCAAAAGGCTTGCAACTCCTATACTCTGGTTTATTGGACTTTCCCCAGCCAGCTGACATGGAGGTGAAGAAGGTCAACCACCACACCAGGGAGCCAAGAGTGCCTACAACTGAAAGCAGGATAATTGCATCCATCATCCACATAGAATCTAAGCCCCCTCTCAATATAGATGTGGAGTGGACATGACCATTCCATGGTCCACACAATAGAGAAATAGAGTATGGATTAGAGTGGACTTACTGATATTCTATTCATAAACTATTGTGATTAGTAATCGAAGAAAATGTGGCATTGAAGTGGAAAGGGTGGCCATGGAACTGCTGAGGGTAGGGAGTGGGAAGAAGAGATGTGATGTGGGGCATTTTCAGGATTTGGAGTTGTCCTGGGTGGTACTGCAGGGACAGTTACTAGACATTGTATGTCTTCCCATGGCCCACTAGGTGGACTGGGGGAGAGTGTAGACTATAGTGTGGACCATTGGCCATTTGGTGCAGCAGTGTTCAGAGATGTGTTCACCAAGTGCAATGAATGTCCCATGATGATGGAGGAGGTTATTGTGGGAGGAGTGCAGTGGGGGGAGTGGGGGGTATATGGGGACTTCATATTTTTTTAATGTAACATTAAAAAAAAATAAAGACAAAAAAAGGGATTATCCTTTGTGCAAAATTGGTAAAAAGGTTGTTTGTAAATCTTTAGAAATAAATAGAAATGGTAAAAGCGCATAATAGTGTTCCTAAATAGCAGAGCTATTATATGAGTATGACATGGTTGAAAGGAAATGTCCAAGGTCATAGGTATTACTATAAGGAAAACTAAAAAATGTGACATGGGTCTGTATAATATAGTGAAGTTTCATGTGAAATATGAATATGGGTGATATTGCACATATAAGACTGTTTTTACAAAATATATAAGCAAATAAACTAGAGAAATGGAAACAGAATAGCAGCTATGTGCAGCAGGAGAAGAACAGAGAGATTGAGAGGTGATGAGCTTTTGTTTGTTGTTTTTTTTTATTATTATTACTGAAATTATGAAAATGCTCTAATAATGATTAAAGTGATGAATGCACAACTATATGACTAAACTAAATACCATTGATTGTACACTTTGGATGATTTATGCTTTATTAATATGTATCAATAAAATTGATTTGTTTAAAAAAAAAAAAAGATAAAGAAGCACCTCTTCTCACACCAGGACTCAGTTAGTTCATGTTAGAGTCCTAGACTAAATAAATAAATAAATAAATGGATTCTCCATTTTAGTTGTTTTGAACTCTAAATAATCTCCCAGCCTCATCTGGAGTCTGGAAATTTTTCCACTTTGATTATTCTCGGTGTCCTTTGTTCAGATTCATGAAGTTTCACACTTTGCTTGTGAAACTTAGTGTATGGCAACCAACTCAAGGAAACTCCTCTTAGAACTGAAAAACTCCATTTTGTGAATCTCTTCACTGTGCCATTGTCTGGAAATTGCCTCCAGGATGAAATCTGGGCCCATTAAAAGGATAACTTTGTTTCCGTCTATCAAGGATTGCAGTCCTGTGTTCCTGTTGTCCAATGTCTGAAAACATGATTTTCGTATATTCTGTCCCATCTTCTAATTGTTTGCAGTAAAAATAAGTCTCAGCTGTTCCAAGATGGCTACACCACATCTCTATTTTATAATGCCATTTGCAACGATTTTAAAGATAAATTGGAAGGAAGTGAGGTCAGTGGAGAATTTAACAAGGTAGAAAAGCTTGTGATTGTATAGAAGAAAAAAATGATTCAGTAGGGTCAGTGAGAATAGAGAAGAGTGGGGAGTGTCAAGACAGTTTCAAAGAGAAATTAAGTGTTTTTGTAGAGGATTATGACTACCTTCTAAACCTTTGATTTTTGTAATCACATCATTTCTCTCAATTAAATATAACCACCATGTATGTACAGAATATATGTATTGAAAATGTTTTATCATCCTTATTTATGAAATACATTAATTTTCTGTGCTGACATCAGTACACTTAAAATATGGTAAGTTCCTAGAAAACAGGAACTATGTCTATAAAATATTCCTTGTAGAAGGACTTTTTATAAACTTTCTTTATATATCAACATAGAATAAAGTTATCTGTTTTTGGACAATTAAATTCACTCTTGATTATTTGCATGAATGGAGGGGAACAGTAAAACAAATAATAAAACAGAGCAGATAACTCAGCCTTTATATGTGATTTTTCAAAGCTTGATATGATTTTATTAGTAAAGGATTGTTACCCATTTAATTATCTTTTACTAAATTAATATTCCTTGAACATACATCAGGTTCAATTAAATATAACATTTAAGCATGAAGCCATCGTATACATGAAATAACAATATTTTAATCATATACATATTTGTATATATGTGAGTATCGATGTGTGTATATACCCATGCACACATTAGTGGAGAAAACAAAACATGCAAATAAATAAATGACTACAAGAATGTTAGAGCTATAATCCAGTCATGTTAGTGAAACTACAGAAGTCAAAAATAGAGGTTTAATACCATCATAGGATTATATTTGAGCTGGTTTTCCAAGAACCACAGGGGAAAAAAAGGTGAAGGGGTGATTCCAGGTAGAGAGAAGAGATTATCATCATCTACCGCCCAACTCATGAATAGCCACTTTTCTTGAATGTGGGTAATTATACAAAATAATTTAATTACAGTAGTGAAATGACAAGAATTTAACTTAATAGATGGTTTTGTTTTGCACTTAGCACAGATTCCCTCTTTTTCTATAAGAGTACTCTTATATTTCTTTAAAGAACTATCCTATCCCCAATCCCCAAGGGTAGCATGCAACCTTGGTCTAACCACTCAAATCAATTTTCCCCTAACCTTGGTGATTAAGAATAAGTACATACCCATAAACAGAATAATCAAAGCTAATTTCACTATTTTTTTAAGGAGCAAGCAAAAGGAGGCATATTCTTTCACCAATTTTGCCTGGGGAGTGCTTCCACAGATACCCTCAGTGTTAGAAAGAAATCATCTTCTGGAAGAAAATAAGGCTCACCTGATTGTGGAGAAGAAAATAATTTATTTTCAATCTTGCAAGAAGGGTGCACAACCAGAAAACGTAGCTGGCGCCCGAACAAAGAAAAATGACACAATTTATACTCCTAAGCCTAGCACTCAAGCCCTTCCTCTATTTCTCCATAGATTGGATACTTCACAAGTTACAGCTCATCTGAGAAGATCTAACTTTCCCATGCACGAGTTTGTGATTAACCGCTTCGCCCATCACATTCCAACCATTTTAGTTCTTACTTGCTCTCCTTTGCCAAATAAGGAATGGAATTTAGTGTTGACTTGGTATTGACTTAGCTCTTTCTTGGGCATCTTTTTTACTGCCTGTAGGACTGGCTTAAGCTGGTTTTCTTTGTCCCTGCTTAACCGGGGAGTGGGAGACTGAGGCAGTAGCCTGCCAGGTTACATTAATCAATATTTTCTTCCTTTATGTGAAAACTAAACTAATTTTCGTTTCTTACACTCAGGCCATCATGCCAGAGTGGAACCAAGAGACTTAGTTTCAATTGAATATGAATGAGGAGAAAAAGGGTTTCAAAATCCAAAGTTCTAGGCTTGCTAAATTGGATAAATGATGGTGCCATTCACAGACGTAATTGATTTTCTTGACATTTGATTCAGATGGATAAGAAGGAAAAGGGACGATAAACGAGAGATTTAGGAAATTATAAAGCATTTAATGAATGAGATCCTCATGGTCATTCTGTGGAAAGCTAAAGAATTGAGTTGAGTTTTTTATTATTGTTGATTGTTTTTTGCAACAGAGTGGAAAACAAGTGGCCTGAAAACAAAGATAATGAATGAAGCAGACAGCAACCCCACTTGCTAAATTTCTGATCGGCTTGCACAATCTCACTCCTCTAACAGTTGTCCCTGGGTCAATCAATTGCATCTTCTTCCTTCCACAGGTCAGGCTAGCATTTTGGAGTCATTCATGACTCTTCTTTCTCCCACACCCTACATCCAATATGTTGATAAATAATGTCAGCTCTACCCACAAAATGCTTTCAGGATCTGACCATTTCTGACTACCCTTGCAAAAGCCATCATCATAAACCTCATAATGCTTCCACCTCACTCACACTTTAGTCTATTAGAACTGCAGAATCCAGAAAAATCTTTCAAAAACATAAGTAAGTCAAATGATGCTGTGCTCAATGCCTTGCAATGGCTTTATATCGCAAAGAAAAAGACAAATTTGTTTCAATGCCTACGATGCCTTGCGCGCCACCTGATCTTATCTCCTACTATTTTCTCCCTTGATGACACTCCTCCAGCCACCACCACATGTATGCTGTTCCTCCAGCAGGCCAAGCATGACCCTGGCTCGGGCTTTTTGGATTTGCTATTCCCTCTACCTGCATTAATTTTCTCCAAAGCATCTGAACAGTTTTCTCCCTCATCAATCTATGCTTATCAAGGAGGCCTTTCCTGTTCACTCTATTTAATATGACAGTACCCCATCTTCCCCTTATAACTTTTACCCCTTTTCTTGCTTTTCTTCTCTGGAGTCCTTATCTTTTGCTGACAGATTACATTTTTACTTGATTATTTATTATTTGTCTTCCCAGCCAGACTGTAAGCTCTGTAAGTACAGAAATGTTTTTCTGTTTAATTCACTGCTTTATTTCCAGAGCCAAGACCTCTATCTAGTATATAAATGCACACATTCAATAGTTGTTGATTGTGTGAGTGTATCATACATGAAATAGTGACTATATTTCCCCAATAAGTGCATTCTTCATTATTACGACACTAAAAAATTAGTATATTTCTATGTGTTTTCAAGTACCAACATGTGTATGATGATGGGTCAAGATGCAACATCTTTTGATAAATCTATTAAAGTATAAAAGGTACAAATACAAGTGAACCCACTCAGAACAAAAACATTCTTCACAATGCTGAAAGAGACTTCAGTGCATAGTAAATATACAAAAAGTTGCTCACCACAGAAAATTTACAAGTTTCCATGCCTCTTTCGGGGTATTGACCTTAGTATATTCATAGAAGCTGCAAAAATAAAAAGGTACGTTTGCAAGAAAAGTCAGTACCATATCTTTTTATGCTTTTCTATAGAAAGAGGTGGGGAGAAGGGACGCAACATTTCAGAAGGAATAACGTGTTTTTTCAAGTTGATTAAAAATAGATGAAAATGGGTAAGTTAAAAGTTGATTTCTAATCCATCCAGATATTTTTCAGGTTTTCCTGTTTTCAAAATAAATCATTGTGTAAAAATAGATGGAGTATTATGTTGCCCACTTTTATATAGCTTTATTCTCTGGTTTTAAGGATAAATTTGATGAAGATTAGATTTAACTGTTCTTACACTCTGTTGTTTTCTAAATAGGCATTTTAGAGGCAATTGGTTTGACTACTGGCAGCTACTTCAATTATATTTTCCCCTAATATTTTTTTAATTCTTAAGCACTTTTATTTTAAGTTATTTTAACAGAACAACATTGAATGTTAACTAGAAAATTTATCAAGTACTTATTTATAGTGGCATTAGGTACGGTAGTATGAAAACAGGATTTAAGCAAATAAAAGCCGTTTGACAGGAATCAGAAAAGATTAATTTTCTTGGGATAAATATGACTCCAATACTTAAAATCAAGACAGTCAATATGATTGCCTTAGGTAGGTGAAATTTCTTAATTATTGAGATCATTATAACTATCGCTATTACCGTTATTATACTTTAGAGCTGTGGTCAAGGTTAAGCCACAAAAAATAGTCAAAGAATATTTCCCTTCTCTTTTTTACTTTTTTATAGTGAGAAGTTATTTTATTTATTATTCTGTGCTGATAGATCCTTACGAGACTTCCAATGCCTTAAACGTAGAAAGGTTTCCATAGACCTGAGGAGTTCTCTTCTGAAATGGCAATATCAAATTTTCTACAGTGGTCTTACTAAGTCCAAAATGTTTTTTACCAAGTTGACAGATACAATTAGAGTCTAAGACCAGCAGGCATAGTCAGAAAATAATGAAGTCATGGTAAGACTAATCAAATACTACTAGCAATCTCTTTTTTCTTCCTCATCATCAAAACTAAGAACTGGGAAATAAAAACACGGGTAACAAATGACCTTTCCAGAGTCCAAAATGAAAATGGCCTTTTGACTTTTCCAGTAATGAAATCCAAATGCAATGTGAGAAGAATAAATGCATCACTCAGCATATAGGTTTAATCCATTTTAGAAACGAAGTTCTTGCTCACTTACAAGGTAAAAAAATAAAATAAGCAAAAATACTCTTCCCCAACCAATTCAATCAGAACTCTTGGTAGAACCAATCAACCACACAAGAAATAATGGACATGTCAGATATTTCTCCGCTCAGTCGATCATACCTTTTATAAATGAAACTCAGCTAATAACCACAACCAAGGTGTATATTCTGATGTTGGTATTGGCTTACTAGTTGAGTTTTACTTCAGAATATTTTCCAAAACTTCAGGATTCCATTATACTAACATTCATCTTCCTATCCTCCCATTAACTAATCATCCCCTAAAACCTTCTGTATTTACTTCTAAAATTTTACCTGGATATTAACAAAGCCTTACAGAACAGAGCTAGAAAATATATTAGAGATACATTGTCCACAGCTTTTAAGTTGTGATCTGCTAATATGTAAGCAGGCACCTTGAAACCATGCTCCTGATTTCATGAAAGCATTTCATTTGATATGTTTCATATGTTAATATGGCATATAATATTCCCTTTGAAAAAGAGGTATGTTCTGAACCAAAGTGTATTAGTCAGCCAAAGGGGTGCTGATGCAAAATACCAGAAATTGGTTGGTTTTTATAAAGGGTATTTATTAGGGTAGCAGCTTACAGATACCAGGCCATAAGGCATAAGTTTCTTCCCTCACGAAAGTCTATTTTCACTTGTTGGAGCAAAATGGCTGCTGACATCTGTGAGTGTTCAGGCTTCCTGGGTTCCTCTGGGCTCAGCTTCCATGTTTTCACCACAAGGTCAGCTGTAGACTATGAGGCTCTCTAGACTTTGCCTCTCTCCACAAGGTCAGCTATAGACTATCAGTCAAACGGCTCTGTCTCTCTCCCTGGGGTTCCAGCTTCAGCATCAAACTCCATCAAAATATCAGCACTAAAAACCCCAACTCAGTCCTTTGCCATGCCTTTTATCTGTGAGTCCCCACCCACCAAGGGGCAGGGACTCAACTCCCTAAAGGCGTGGCCCAGTCAAAGCCCCAATCATAACTCAGTCATGCCCAGGTGCAGACCAGATCACAAACATAATCCAATATCTATTTTTGGAATTCATAACCATAACAAACTGCTACACAAAGTACGGAATCCATTCAACTAATACAATTATTTTATAATATAGATGGAGAAAATAAGACCCTTAGCTATTCGGGGACTGGGACATGCCAACAGGCACACAGCTATTTAGAAGCCAGTTAGTATTAACTCCATTATGCTCTTCCTGTGGCAAAAGCAAAAACTCAAGTCAACTGGCTCAAAGTGAAAAGGGAATTTAGTAGATAATACAAATGAAAAGTCCAAGTATAGTTTCAAATAACACTGGATCCAGGTGCCCCAATATTGTGCGTAAGTGCCCTTCTCTCTCCATCTCTTAGCACCACTCTCCTCCATATTGGCTTCATTTCCAGGCAGGCTTTGTCCACAGACTTGCCCAGTCAAATTTAGACTTATAGTCTTTCAACTTCTAGTCTAATGGAAAGTGAGCTTCCCTTTCAGGAGTTGCATCACGTTTGAGCCAAAATTGGGCCATTTTTCCCTGGTTATGTGTCCAGAGAGATGGAATATGCTGACTAGCTAGGATTAGGTAGCATTAGCAGATGGTAGCATTAGCCAACTCAAACCACATGGGTGAATTGTGGAGAAAGGGTGGTTTTCCTAATGAAAATTGAAATACTATTATCAGATGTGGCAATGGGGGGGGAAGAGAAACAACAGAAATGTGTTCTGCCCTGGGCCACCTGACTCCCTGTCCAGAGTTTCTCTGCCAAGCTACTCTCCATCCTTAAAGTGGGGACAGGGGCACACTCTGATGAAAAGCAGAAATGGCACCGGGCAAATGCGAGAATTTCTTGCTTTTCTCCATTCATCTTAAGAAAACTTCTTCCACCTCCTAGGTGTCCTCATAATGCTTGCATATCACCTATCACAAGAAATCCAACCTACTTTCTCTTTACAGGGAGCCTTGCCTTCTTCCTGAAGAGTCAGCAACTTCTTGCATATTTGCACTTGAGTTCACACCCCTATTAAATCACTTGCAATATGACAATACAATTAATCTGTTCTACGGAAACCTGAACTCCTCAAGGGCAGACACTTCCTTTTATATCCCTATAACCTTAACAGTTAACTCAGTGCTTGGCACATTCCAAATGCTGAATCTGCGTGTACTATTGTTGCAGTAATGACTTAAGGCAGCATTCCCAAAATATAATCCCAGAACACTAGCTTGTCAAATGTTCCACCAAGAAAAGTTCTACGTTAAAAAATTCTGGAAGTACTGTATGCCATAAACCCTCTTAGAAATTCATGATTAACTTATTAGCATATGAGATGCTTGACATGTCCTGGGCTAAGAACTGTTTGACTTTATTTAAACTTGCTTGCAGTATTCCCTAGTTTATTTAAACATAAATACAAATATCCCATGAGATCAATGCTTTTTTTGGTTTTTTTGTTTGTTTGTTTTTTGGAGGAGGAGAGGTATCTTGTTTTGTAGAAGCAATTTACAAAATATTGTGCTTAACTGAAGGAACTAGCTCTCTCACTCACTCATTGATTTAACCGGCCATCATTTCTGGGTGCCTTTTGCATGCTAGGCATAGCTCCCACCTTCTAAGAGCTTACAATTTAGTAAATGGGAATGGAGGAGGTAAATTTTTAAAAATTTGATAGAGTGTTAAAATGTGTGTCAAAAGTATAATGAGGGCAGAAATTGAACACAATTTGACTAATTCTAAATAATCGCGATGCTATTAAAACTTGAGTGATTTCTTGAGAAAGCACACTAAATTGATGGTCCACATTAAAGGTTTGTGTATGTATTGCTGTAGAAATTGGGTGATTGTGACTTGAAGGTATTAATAGGAGTTTGCCAATTCATGTTTAAAAAAAGAAAGAAAGATAAAAGCAAAATAAAAGCACAGACCCAGCATGTACATATGCAATCAGCTCTTCCACACATATAACCCCCTGAAGCAGCAGGTCTCCTCCGGTGTTTCTTTTCCTTATGTCTTCCCTTAAGATAGGTGCTTTCCACTGTTCACTGAAGCCTCAGAACTCTACAGTACAGGCCCAGAGACCAAATGGTACCCAGAATCATCATGGTACCCAGATATCATTCCTGCTCGGGCTGTTGATCCAATTGGATATGGAGTAGAGATTTCGGTCAAGATATACTTTAATGTGGTAGAAAGGATTTCACCAAATATGGGCACTTTGGTGTTTGGCATTACAAAATATAAATCTCAGTTTCATTTATGCCAAAGCAATTTATAAGGGAAATATGTATATTATATATAAACATATAATAGGTAATATATAGAATATACTATATATAATATTTATATTTATGTAAGTACTGAAATTAAAGTCATATTTTCTTTTCAGATTTGTTTAAGTCCAAGTCATTTAGTAAACCTGTTCCCATAGTGAAAACTTTGATGATGGATAATCTGCTGATTCTTTGGCTAAAGTGTTTTAGATAGTTTCTGCATGCATTTAGTGCATCCACTAAAAGACATTTCCTAACTACCACCCTGAACGAGAGGCACTATGCCAAGCACTGTGAATGCAAGCAGAGCTCACAGACCCTGCCCAGAGCTCACAGCCGGTGAGAGCCTCAGTCATAACCTCAGCTGGTAAGGTATAGAAATACACATAACACCAAGCTTAGGCTCAGTCAGCCAGAACCTCACAAATGAGTGACACTGAGGCTGAATATTGAAGGAAAAGGAATAACTTAATATTTTGAAATTTACAGAGGATTCATCTTTGACAACCAACTAGAGGAAACTTTGTATTTTTCCCTTTGCATAGAGCTACTCTATGATGAATCTCAGCTTTATTTTTGACTCCATGGTGAATTCGTTTACCTTCCTTGTATTCCTTTGTCACCACAGGAGCTGTTTGACATTGGCATATTGGCGTGCTTATCTATCTTCAGCATTTAGTTTATTTCATTCTATTTTGACTTCACTTTTGTTGGACACCATGTGGCTCCAATAACCAAATACAACTCCTTAAGTGTTTCTGACAGGTTTTGCATGATTAGATCACCTTAAGAAAATGCCTTAGGACAAGTTATATGCTTTTTCAGAAAAAAAAAAGTTGCAGGCTTTATAAATTGAGCAAGAAAATGTCATGAAAAGGAGGACTAATATAAGGTTGGATTTTGTTTACTTTAAAGAAAAAATGTAAACTAAGAGGATGGTGGTAATTTTTTAAAATCTGACTAATTACACTGAGCATTGTATAAAGATAAGCCATAATATATTTTAATTACATACATTAAACTTTTTAAAATACAGACCAATAAATAAAAAGAATCAATACAATCTCAATGCCCAGAGGTAATCACCATGAACACTTCAGAGTATGTTTTTGCACTTTTTTCTATGCATTTACTCATTCACATAAATATGTTTTCACAAAATGGGTTCATATTATACAAATTGTTTTGTAACCAACTTTTTTTCATTTAACAGTAGGCCATGAACATCTTCCCTTATCAATAAATCTATTTCTAATCCATCATTTTAAATACATGCGTTAGGTAAAAAATACACAATTCTTCAATAGTACAGTAATTTTCTGTTAGAAACCAGATTTCAATAAACATAAGGGCAATTTCTTTGCATATGATCTCAATTTCTTATGCAAACTGATATAAATTCGTAGTGGAATTGCTCAAAGGATATATGCATTTTTAAGATTTATTGAGCTATAGCACCAAATTTTTCTCCTGAAAAGTTATGTCAGTGTAAACACCCATCAATAGGGTATAATAGTGCTGATTTCTCCTTACTTTTGCCAACACCACATGTTAGCTGCTTTTGTTTGTAATTTGTCAATCTCATAAGCAACAATATCTTATTGTTCTACATTGTATTTCTTTGATTACTAGTAAGGTTAGTTTTGTTTTAGTTTATTAGATACAATTTTTCTTCTGTAAGTTATCTATTCAAGTCTGTATTGGTCAGGGTTCTGCAGAGAAACAAACAAACAGGAGGAGCTGGTTATATGTATGTGCATGTGTGCACGTGAATGTGTGTGTGTATATATATGACTTACTATAAGGAATTTATTACAATGAAATGGCTCATGCATCTGTAGGGATGAGCAAATCCAAACTCCATAGGACAGGCACAAGGTGGAAACTCTAATAAAGGTGATGTTGAAGTCCTTAGTCTGAATTCCACAGGGAAAGATACCTGGATGGCTGGAAATTCCAGCAAGAGTCAGTGCTGAAGGTAAGGCAGAAATTCTTCTTCTAACCTCTGAAACCCTCAGTTCTGGCTTCTAAGACCTCCATCTGATTGGATAAGGAAACTACCTACATTGCTGAAGGCAATTTCCTTTTTTTTTTTTTTTTAAGATTTATTTCTCTCCCCTTCTCGCCACCCCCCACCCCGGCTGTCTGTTCTCTGTGTCTATTTGCTCCGTCTTGTTTCTTTGTCCGCTTCTGTTGTTGTCAGCGGCACGGGAATCTGTGTTTCTTTTTCTTGCGTCATCTTGTTGTGTCAGCTCTCCGTGTGGGTGTCGCCATTCCTGGGCAGGCTGCACTTTCTTTCGCGCTGGGCGGCTCTCCTTACCGGCGGACTCCTTGCCTGTCGGGCTCCCCTACATGGGGGACACCCCTGCATGGCAGGGCGCTCCTTGCGCGCTTCAGCACTGCGCATGGGCCAGCTCCACACGGGTCAAGGAGGCCTGGAGTTTAAACCGCGGACCTCCCATGTGGTAGACGGACGCCCTAACCACTGGGCCAAGTCCGTTTCCCAATTTCCTTTTTTAATTGTAGATGAAATCAACTGAATTTTTTGGAATGTAGTCAACTGAATTTTTTGGAATTTTTTGGAAATTTTTTGGAATTTTTTGAAATGTAATTGTAGATGCACATCCCATCTACCAAATACCCTCACAGTAACTAGCAAGCCAGTGCTTGACCAAACAATTGGATATTATAACCACGTTGACACATGAAATTGACACAAGGAAAACAAGTTGACACACGAAATTATCCATCACGATGTCCTTTGGAAATGTCTTATGACATATGTCTTATGTCTATAAACCTTTAAAGTAGTTATGTGCTTTATAAATTTCAGCAATAAAATATTATTTTTTCACTCCTTACTGATCTGTGACTTCAAGATAGGAAGAGGAAAGTGATGTTTTGTTTTGTTTTGTTGTTTTCCACCTGTATTTATTGATTATTGCACAAGGATTTCTATACTCTACCAACAGCAGACATGATACACACAGAGTAAAGAGCATAGAGCTTTATTAACTATTTTTTTTTAAACGTGGCCATTTTCCTTTTAGCATCCATAAAGGTGTGAATCATGATATACTTACCCCGTGTAACTAAATTAGGGTTTAGTTAGCTTGTGTTTGTTTATGATGAACAAACCATTCCCTTCTTGATTCTAAATTCAGGGCTAATGAGTAAGTTCTAAAATGTTCTTCTTTCTTTGGTTTCAACAATTTAAGAAGTTATAGCAATGACATATTTTAAACTTTCTAATACATCTAAAATTTATAGAAAAGTTGCAAGTACAGTACACATAATATTTTCCCTAATCTATGCAATATCCCATCATCTCCAAATACTTTAATGTCTATTTCCAACAAACAAGAACATTCCTCTACTTAACTAAAATATAACCACCAAAGTCAGGAAATTAACAATGATGCTACCATCTAAGCTTTGGACATAATTCAAATTTCATCAATTACCCCAAAAATGTCCTTTATAGTAGAGCAATCCTGTTTCAGACTCATACATTGCATTTTAGTTATCATTTCTCTAGTTTTTTATCTTTTCTTGACATTCATGATCATGAAACTTTTGAAGCTTAAAGTCAAGTTATTTTGTAAAATGTCTCTTAATTTGGGTTTGTCTTATTTTTTCCTGTTTCCACTCAGTATATGCATGTTTGGTAGGTGTACAACAGAAGTGCATCCTAGAAGGTGGACTGTGCTTTTGATTTGTGCAATTGCTGATGATACTAACTTGATTAAGGCAGTGTCTGACAGGTTTCCCCGCTGTAAAATTGCTTCTTTCTTATTAATAAGTATTTGGTGATGAGGAACTTTGAGATATGTATATAAATAATTTATTCCTCATTAAAATTTATTATTTTATTTGTGGAATTATTTATTTATTATGACTCATGAATCCCTATATTAGGTGTATGATTCATTATGATTATTTACTTAAAGCTGAAATGTCCCAGACTTAACCAACAGTAACCCCTTAAACCTGGCTATTTTGTTCCCACTATAGTTGAGCATTTCTTTACTTTGTTTGATGAGATATTCTAGGTGTATCTTGGACTTTGCTGTCCCAGCCTGGAATTAGCAATTCCTCAAAGATACCTCATTTCTTCTGGTGGAGAATGGTCTTTAGAAAAGAAGATATGGGGTCTAGTTTTTGGGGTGTTATTTCTACCAGACCCCCTCAGTAGACAGACCTGGAAATAGCATATACACCCAAGCACGTGCACTTATATATGCATTTCTACACCTATGTCTATATAGATCCACAAGTTCACACTGATACCTCCAATTCCATCCCAGGTTTCTCTCTTTCCATATTTGTAACACTCCTCTCCATCATAAGAAAACTTGCTCCCCATTATCCTTACTGTAGTTACTAATTTTATTAACCCCTTTTACACACCTATCTGTTATGGTTCTACCACCTCTCCCTCATATGGATGCCCTCATCACTCCTAACTCTCAGGCTATTACCCCACTCAGGTTCTCACACGCTGCACTGGATCGGCTTCTGCACGAGGACATACTCCTCAGCCTGCTCACATTCTGACATCCAGCCCCAGGCTTCCCCACTGCATCCTCACCATTCTCAGGTTTTAATAGTTTTTGTCAACCACCCTTCCTGGGGATGTCCCCATTAACCTACTTGGGCTTTGATCCCCCCACAGATTGCCTCTTCACTGGGATGTGCCAGGCCACCCCTCCACAAGGAAGTCCTTCTCACCAAGTTGGACTGCAACACTCTGGGCTACGCTGCCCCTCACAGGCATATCCGATTTACCTCACTCAGAATCTAGCGCATTGATACCTTACAATGTGTTATGCCTCCTCAGCGGGCCATCCTCCTCCATAGACTTCTCCCTTTCCTCTACACATTTTCAACATCTAACGCTAGGCTGCCACATCCAACATGACACCCTCCATACTGGACTCATTCCACCCCACCTGAGTTAGTTTGAGTTCTCCAGAATATAACATGTAAATATTGTTATATTTATATAGAATTACCTCATATAACCACGGGGATTGACAAGTTCAAATTTTGTAGAGCAGGTTGCAAGTTGGAAACTCCAGAGAAGGTTTTGATTAATTCCCCCGAAGCTGGCTGGCTAAAGTACAGATAGAAATTCTTCATTTCTGACTGCTGAAATCATCAGATCTCCCTTTAAGGCCTTCAACTGACTGGATGGACTTCTCTCACTGCTGAAGGCAATCTCCATTGTTAATTGCAGTTATAATCAGCCATAGATGCAATCAACTAACTAATGATTTAAGTCCACAAAATATCCTCACAATAATAACCAGGCCAGTGCTTCTTGACCAATTAACTGGATACCATAACCTAGCCAAGGTGACACATGAAACTAACCATCAAATCACCCCATCTTCCACATGTACACCCACCTTGCTTGGCCTTACCTAATTGCTTTTCATCGGTAATGCTAAGGGAGGAAGGAAAGAGGAGGGAAGAGAAAGAGGAAGAAGAAAAGGAAGAAGGTGAGGACTAATTAGATTTTATTGAAAGTAAATTTAGAGACTTCTAACCCTGATGCTTATCACTTGTAAATGGGCCTTCCTTTACACAGTAGAAATGTTCTTGTCATTAATCAAGATAGAGCTGTGTTTTTTTTCATTTTTAAAACATGAGTTAGTTGAACATTGAGAATGATTAAATCTTATATTCATTGGGAAAAAATAAAGGACTCTGAAAGATTCATCTATGCAGGGCAAGTAGATTACATCAGAAACAGATATTTTCTGCCTGGAGCCAATTTAGTAAAGCTTCCTAATTCTAAGAGTGTGCATTATGCAATTATTCATATTTCTTATCCTTTTTCTGGGTCACTGCTCCCTTTTGAGAATTTAATGAAAACGATAGCTCTTCTTAGAAAAATGCTTATACAGATTCAGGCACACATGCATACACACACACAATTTGCATTCAGATTCATGAACTTCATGTTCTTCTCTATCTAATATTTGACCTCCAAATTAAGGATAGAAATAAATCTTTAAATAATGTTAATGTCTGCTTACATAAACATAACACTACAACACCTTCTTTGCAGCCAGACCAATCTTGATTTAAGAAAAAACTCACCACTTATTCAATTTGTAACTTTGCCCTTAACTTCTCTGAACCTTATTTATAAAATGGAGATAATAGCTACCTGCGGACTATTGTGAGAAGTTGGTTTTATGAAGAAAACAGTTTCATACTTATAGTGGTTGCTTAGGATAAATTAGTTTTTATTATGTAATTATTTGAATCTGAATATTTTTTAAAATGTGTCAGTTCTTCACTGACACATTTTAAATGCACAGTGAGTGCACATTGTCCTTGAGAAGAGGTTTTGAAAGTACAGATTCAGTTCCTATCCTGTTGATTTTATTGTGACAAGGTATTTTTAGTGACAATTCTTAACATGTAAAGGAATCCATAGTGCTAAGTATTTGTTGGCTCTTTTTTCAAAACCATAGATTTCAACCTAAAATGGCTCCAGAAGTCTTACATGAGAGTAAAGCAGATCAGAGGGCAGTTAACAGGAAGTGGTAAACACTGTAGAAAATTCTCCTAAAAGTAGCAACTCTTTCTCAACTCTGGACCAATGCTGCAGTGAAGGAAATATGGGCCCAGGTTTCCAGATCTTATCACTTTCCCAAAGAAACCAGAAATTTAGATTTTTATTCAGTTGATGCAAAAGTAATTGAGGTTTTTGCATTGTTGAAATTTGCCATTTGTTATAGGCATACATTCTTAAACTAATGTGGTTTTGTTATACATCATTTTAATGTGCACTTCTTGCTTTATTTTATTTTTTGGCTAATGACTTATTACTTGCTATTTATTTTATATTTATTTTAGACTATGGAAATAAAGTTGGACAAAAAGCAAATTCAACCGATTTTCTTATTTGAGTTCAAAATGGGTCGTAAATTAGCAGAGACAACTTGCAACATCAACAACACATCTGGCCCAGGAACTGCTAATGAACGTACAGTGCAGTGGTGGTTCAAGAAGTTGTGCAAAGGAGACAAGAGTCTTGAAGATAAGGAGCGTAGTGGCCGGCCATCGAAAATTGACAATGACCAATTGAGAGCAATCATTGAAGCTCATCCTCTTAAACTACACAAGAAGTTGCCAAGAAACTCAATGTCAACCATTCTACAGTCATTGGGCATTTGAAGCAAATTGGAAAGGTGAAAAAGCACAATAAGTGGGTGCCTCATGAGCTGATCGAAAATTTTAAAAATCGTTTCAAAGTGTAGTCTCCTCTTATTCTATGTAACAACAATGAACCATTTCTCGACTGGATTGTGATATAATGTGAAAAGTGGATTTTGTACAACAACCAGCAATGACTAGCTCAGTGGTTGGATGAGGAAATTCCAAGGCACTTCCCAAAGCCAAATACATCAAAAAAGGTCATAGCCAGTCTGCTGCCACCACAGCTTTCTGAATCCCAGCAAAATCATTACATGTAAAAAGTATGTTCAGCAAATCAAAGAGATGCACTGAAAACTACAATGCCTGCAGCTGGCACTGGTCAACAGAAAGGGCCCGGTTCTTCTCCACGACAATGCCCAATGGCACATCACACAACCAACACTTCAAAGGCTGAACAAATTGGGCTATGGAAGTTTTGCCTCATCTGCCATATTCACCTGACCTCTCTCCAACTGACTACCTCTTCTTCAGGCATCTCAACCACTTTTTGCAAGGAAAATGTTTCCCCAACAAGCAGATGCAAAAAATGCTTTCCAAGACTTCATCAAATCCTAAAGCATGGATTTTCATGCTACAGGAATACATAAACTTATTTCTTTTTGGCAAAAATGTGTTGATTATAATGGTTCCTATTTTAATTAATAAAAATGTGTTTGAGCCTAGTTATAATGATTTAAAATTCATTGTCTGAAACCACAATTCCTTTTGCACGAACCTAATATAAGGAATTTCTTAATTTTAACCCATTTTGTCACCAAGCAAAGTGCACGCTCTGCTTTAAATAGAGACCAGAGAAATATCTGTATGTCAATTTTGGTCTATACTTACGAAAAAAAAGACTTGGAAAAACATTATTATGTAAAAATATATGTTAAATTAGTAAAGATTTTCCCATAATCTTAAATCTATTCAAGGTAACTAAATGATACAAGCAGCACCTCAGCAATTAACAGGGTATCCATAAAATCTGCAAAGAGAAAACATTATTTTATTTTTTTAGCTTGAAAATGTCTTTGATGGCATTATGTTCATTTATCTATGATTTGAGGCTCTATGGACAATGCAGTAACATTACAATAATCCAAAAGTAATGTAATCATGAGGGGCCTTGAATTAACAGCCACAACTTAAACTTCAACATGTTTATTTATAAATTCTAGAAAACCAGTAGTATACATTCTACATCAATTGTTTCTA
The DNA here is from genome assembly GCF_030445035.2 of Dasypus novemcinctus. NCBI lineage: Eukaryota > Metazoa > Chordata > Mammalia > Cingulata > Dasypodidae > Dasypus > Dasypus novemcinctus. The sequence continues at coordinate 73,075,654 of NC_080678.1, read as the reverse complement.
TGTTTACTACAACTGTGATTAATAAAAGCATAGTCTAATGGTAATGTTTGGATATACTCATAGTGGCAACAATTAAAAACCACAGTAGGGGGGGTACTGGGTTCCTGGCCAGTGGTGCTCTGTCGTGGTCCCTAGGGGAGCAGCGACAGTCTCCCAGGTACAGTGGTGGGGACCGGGAGGGAGTGAGGGTTCAACAGTGAGCCCCAGATGCTAATGACTATGCTTGTGAGCTGATAAACCCAAAATAAGAACAAGGCCTAGAGCAACTTTGTGCCTGGGAATTTCCTTCTATCAGCCTTCATGTTACTCAAATGTGGCCAGTCTCGAAGCCAAACTCAGCATGTAAATGCAATGCCTTCCCCCCAGCGCGGGACATGACACCCGGGGATGAGCCTCCCTGGCAACGAGGGACCACTATCAACTACCAACTGATGATGCAACTGGAAAATGACCTTATACGGAAGGTTCAATGCGGATCAGCAGAATATCCATGTCTACATAAAATACCATGACTTTAAAATGCTGTTTGACCTAAAGTAAGGGGGAAATGGAAAGGAGAAATGAGTTTAAATGGCTACGAGTTTCTAAAAAAGAGTCTGGAGGCTGGCAGAAGGTCTGCCCTCATGCACAACTGAGCAGAGTCAGAGAGACAGATAAAGCAGATACAACCCCCAGATATTGGTTCCTTTGAGGGCTAAAGAGACCCATGGGAGTTATGGTCATGGCCGATGGGGTTAACTACCAGGGCAGATGGCCCCTCTTTGGAAATGGTGTTTATGTGTGATGAATCTGGACTCAGATGGGATCTCCCTTCATAAGACTTTCATGCTAATGTGCTGGAGGTGCAGTTAATGTTGGGGTTTAAGATATATTTAGGGGATTTGAATCTCTGGACTGACAATGTGATAGCCAGATCCTGAGCCTCAACAGACTCCAGCACCTACATTCTGATTTATTGGACTTACCACACTCAGCTAAGATGGAGGTGAAGAAGGACAACCACCACACCATGGAGCCTAGAGTGATTACAACTGAAAATGGGAGGATTGCATCCAGCATCCAGGTGGAATCTGAGCCTCCTCTTGACATAAAGGTGCAATGGACACAACCAATCCAGTGTCCACATAGAAGAGGTGGCATTGGATTGGGAAAAGTGGACATAATGGACAAAGGGTATGGGGAAAGGCAGGAAGAGATGAGAGGTGGAGGCGTCTTCGGGACATGGAGCTGCCCTGGATGGTGCTTCAGAGGTAATCACCGGACATTGTAAATCCTCACAGGGCCTACATGATGGAATAGAGGAGAGTATGGGCCATGATGTGAACCAATGTATATGAGGTGCAGAGGTGCCCAAAGATGTACTTACCAAATCCAATGGATGTGTCATGATGATGGGAACGAGTGTTGTTGGGGGGGGGAGAGGGGGGGTGGGGGGGTGGGGTTGAATGGGACCTCACATATATATTTTTAATGTAATATTATTACAAAGTCAATAAAAAATAAAAAATTAAAAATAATAAAAATAAAAATAAATATGTATTGCAGATATAGGTTTTCAAATCTTCCAAAATAAAAAAAAAATAAAAGCATAGTCTAAAATATAACATCAAAAGGGGCATAACTTTTATTCAAATATCTTCATTGAAATGAAGAAATTCAAGTTAGAGTTACCCTTACCAAGCTCTACTGAAATAAAACAACACAATACTTCTCTAGAAAGATTTGCTAACTTTAAACCTTACTTTAAATTAAGAAAATGCATTTTCCTGAGGAAACGTATTCCTTTCTTCCAAATAGTGTGCTTTGGAACCATTCCTGCACCAAAGGCATTTTCTTCACCTACCCTTGTAGACTAGGACTTAACTAAATTCTTAATTAAACAATATGGAGCTACAAATACTGTCAAGCTACCCAACGAAATACAAATACAAGAAAAATTAAGAAAACCTTTGACTACGAGTAAAAGTTTAAAAAGTCATAAACCTTATATGTCTCACATAAAGAAACACTTTTCTCCTTACAAGTTTCCTCTCCCTTATAAGAGAATTTTTTGACAATTTAACTGGCACTGAATATGCAGCCTTCCCTGTGCCTTTGTCCATCTCACTGTTCTCTTACTATAGAAATGAGTCCCAAGAGACAACTTAGGTTAAGAGAAATACTGCTATTCTGCAGAATTTTTAAATTGTCTTTTTGGAAGTAAAATCCTTGTGTTCCTGTTTTTTTGCACAGTTGAGTTATGAGAAATGAATCTCTGCTCCAGGGTGTCATGAAAAACATTATTTAAAGCATCTCTGAGGAAGTCACTAAACTGACTGGTTAATTTAGGAGATATATCAAATGAATTGTTGGGAAAAGGAATCAAGTCAATAGGAGGGATGGAAAAATTAGTGTGTTTCATTAGAAAGCCCATCAACAAACAGGACACTTTACAATTAAAAACAACAACTGAGGAAGTGCTGAGTTCCTAGCCAGGGGAACTCTATCACAGTCCCTAAAAGAACAGCAACAATATCCCAAGTGCAATGGCAAAGACCAAAAAAGAAGCAAGGTCCAACAATGAGCCATTGATGCTAATGACTATGCTTGTGAGCCTGTGTGCCTGAAATAAGAACAAGGCCTAGAGCTGCAGGGTGCCTAAGAGTTACCTCCTGAGAGCCTCTGTGTTGCTCAAATGTGGCCAGTCTTGAAGCCAAACTCAGCATGTAAATGTGTTGCCTTCCACCCAGCATGGGACATGACTCCCGGGGATGGGCCTCCCTGGCACCTTGGGATTACTACCAAGTACCAGCTGATGATGTAACTAGAAAATGACCTTGAATAAAAGGGTCAACTCAAACCAGCAGACTATCTCAGTCTACATATAATACCAGGAGTTAAAAATGCTTTTTGACCTGAATAAAAGGGGGAAATGGAAGGGACAAAAGAGTTTATATTGTTATGAGTCTCCAAAAAGAGCCAGGAGGTTATCAGAGGGGTTGCCCTTATGCACACTTGAGCAGAGTCCCAGAGACAGATAAAGTAGATACAACCCCAGGTATTGGTTCTTCTGAGGGCTACAGAGACCCACAGGTTCTATGGTCATGGCAGATGGAGTTCAGTGCCATGTCAGTTGGCCCTACTTTGAAGTTTGTGTTTCTGTGTGATGGAGCTGGACTTGGAAGTGATCTGTGTCCACAAGTCTCTCCTGTTACTTTTATCAGAACTGTAGTTGGTCCTGGGGTTTAATGTATACCCAGGGGACCTGAATCTCTGGACTGACCATGTGATAGCCAGGCCCTAAGCCTCAACAAACTTGCAACTCCTACACTCTGGTTTATTGGACTTACCCCACTCATCTAACATGAAAGTGAAGAAAGTCAACCATCACACCAGGGAGCCAAGAGTGCCTACAACTGAAAGCAGGAGAATTGCATCCAGAATCCATGTGGAATCTAAGTCCCTTCTTGATATAGATGTGGAGTGGACACAACCATTCCATGGTCCACAGGATGGAGGAATAGAGTATGGATTAGAGTGGACTTACTGATATTCTATTCATGAACTATTGTGATTGGTAACTGAAGAAAATGTGGCATTGGTGTGGAGAAAGTGGCCATAGTGGCTGCTGGGAGTAGGGAGGGGGAGGAAGAGATGTGATGTGAGGGCATTTTTGAGACATGGAGTTGTCCTGGGTGGTACTGCAGGGACAGTTCCTAACATTGTATGTCCTCCCATGGCCCATTGGGTGGACTGTGGGAGAATGTGGGTTATGATGTGGACTATTGACCACAAGGTACAGCGGTGCTCAGAGATGTATTCACCAAATGCAATGAATGTCTCATGATGATTGAGGGGGTTGTTGTTATGGGGGGATGAGTGGGGTGAGGGGTGTGGGGGGTATATGGGGACCTCATATTTTTTGCATGTAACATTAAAAAAAAAAGAAAAAAAAAAAGAAAACAAGACACTGGATGTTATCAAACACGTAAATGGAAATCATTAACGTCTCAGAGATATTTAGAAAGAACCATTTATTTGTTTCTGTCCCTGAAAATATGCCCTGAGTCCCAGTGTTTGGATCTGCAGAAGCCCAGATTTATTGGGGGTTGTGATAGCAGAGGAGATATACAGAAATTACCATGTGAAATCTCAGAGAGGCTTAAAGGCCCACAGAAACCCTCCACCACCCATCATCATGGTATGGCTGTATTAGAGTCCTGAGATACTTCCCATATGCTCTCTATAGCCCTGAAGCAACATGGTGGAGCATTCAGAATTTCCCTTGATTCCATGAGGGCAGCAGAAATGTAAAAGAGATCAAGAAAGCAAGAGCAAAGTGGCTTTCCTGTCACTGAGCGATGTCCTCTCCTTTCTCTTCTGGGTTCTGTGGGCTTCCACTTTCCCGCTCCTCCCAGACACTTTCTCTTTATCAGGCCCGAGTAATAGGATTAAGACCCATCTGATTCAGTTGGCCATACTTCAACTATTAATAATAATAAGTTCTTTAAATGGTCCTTTTTAGGGAGCAGAAGTGGCTCAAGCAGTTGAGCACCTGCTTCCCACATGAGGTACTGGGTTCAGTCCCCAGTGCCTCCTAAAAACAAACAAACAAAAAAGCAAAACAACATGCAAACAAAGAAAAAAACAGCCTCAGAGGAACGGATGTGGCTCAGTGGTTGAGCTCCACTTTCCCATATGAGTTCCCAGATTCAGTGGCCCCAGTACCTCAAAAAAAAGTTAAAAGGCCCTATTTATCATGGTTTCACACTTACAGGAATGGCATTAAGATTAAGAACAGTTGCCTACCCCCCCTTCCTCAGGATACATGATTCAGCCTACCACAGGGACTTCAAAACATTCAGATCACACTGGCATATAGTTTGTAGACTGTGTTTTCCCCCTGCCATAACAATAACAATGATGATGATAAATAATAACAGGCACCACCACTTAGGTAGTAGTTGCTGTATGTTCAGAACTGTTCTAAGTACCTCCTCACATATACTAAAATTTAACCTTCACAACCACCTTATAAAGTAGATTTGCTTATTATTCCCTTTTTTACCAGATGCAGAGATCAAGTTACAGAGGAAATAAGTGATTTGCCAAAGTTCACGTATCAGCAGCTCCCGGAACCAGATCAAGGCCCAGGAAAACTCCAGAATCTGTGCTGCTAAATATTGTCTCTCCTAAATCAGCCTTTAAAAACTTGGCTTCTACTGCCTTACACACTGTCAGCCACATAAGCTTTCAAAAGCCACTGATAGAATGAATAAATGACTTTATGGTACCATAATATTCCAACATGATTTACTAGCGTTCATATAATTGCTTATCTTACTGTTGGACACTTAAATGGTTTAAAAGGAATACCATCATGGCCATCTTTACATGTAAGTCTTTTTTTAATTTATGACACATTACTTAAGCTAGACTTCTAAAGGAGAATTATTATCCCAAGAGTATAAATTCTTTAAGTCTCCTTATAAATATCAAATTGCTTTCCAGAAAAGGTGTACCAATTTTACTGCTTAGTATATTGTTTTACTTCATCATTGCCAAATAAGGATATTTAAATTTTTTCTTGTTAATTTGAGAGTCAAACATGCCATCTGATTATTGCTTAAATCTGCTTTTCTTTGATTACTAGTAAGGGTAAATAGTTGAGTTTTTATTCATGTTTCTTGGTCATTTGTATTTCTTCTTGCTATGTTTCACTGCCTTTGTACATTTAAATCTCACTCTAATTTAACTATTTGCTTTTCTTTATACATTGTATTTTCCCACATCTAATTTGCAAAACTTTTCTCTTTGCCTAGAAAATGTATTGCTATTTCTTGTAATAAACTACCTACATGAAATCCCCCATTTAGAACTAGTGGCAGAATAAGGTCACCAAGGGGCAATTGTAATCAATTTCTCTCTATAAGGAGAATATAGTTCCAAGTTTAACCTTCCCCCCAAAATAAATAAATAAATAAATAAACCAACAAGTAAATGGAGGATTAAACTGAATATGTATAATTGAGGCAAGTTAAGACATAATACACACATTGAGCAAATAGCTTCAGGGGACATGTATTTATTCATGACTGTTAATGTTCCAAACCATAAATCTACTTAATTGGATTTAATTACAATATTGCTGAAGATAATAGAGAGATTATAAAATCCGAGAGTGGCATTTTATATATTGCTAGAGGGATTAACTGTTTATGCAAATAACTAGCATGCCTTCTCTCACAAGGACTAATTGAATGAATTGTTTAGAACTATATAGGTAATGAGGGAAGTGAAAAAAAACAGTACTGAACACTTCAAATTTCAAAGATCTTTTTAAAGATCTTTTTAAATATGTTTTTTATTTTTTATTTTTTAGAAGAGACTTAGATAACATAAATGTCGCACAAAAAATATAGGGGATTTTCATATGCCCCTCTCTTTAGCCCTTCCACATTTTCCCACATCAGCAACATCCTTCATTAGCGTGGTACATTTGTCACAACAGATTTCAAAGATTTTTTAACCCCCTTTTACACCAGGAACTTCTGACGTACCAGGCAAAGTATAGGAAAATAATGCTAGCCTTTGGGCAAGTGGAAATAGTGAAGACCCTCATTGGTTCAAGTTTTTCAGCAACGTTAATTAACAACTGTCTCTCCTGCCTGATATTCCTAGTTATTTGTCAAGTATTGTATCTCATTTGACTGTTGCACTACAATTTATCTATTTAAAGACCTCTTTTCTCTACAGATCTGTGAGCTTATTAAAGGTAAGGACCATTTCTAGTTCTTCACCTTATTCAATGTGTCTATAATAGTCCTCTATACATGAAAGGTATTCAGTAAAAGCAGTGAATGGCAGAATGAATGGCATTAGGAAAAAATAAATTGCCAATAGTAAGAGCTTTCATTTTTGTCATGTCTAACTTTAAAAGTCTGGTCACACTTTTAATCATACACCTGTACTCATATCTATCCAAAATCTAGCCTGGATCATTTCAGGATACTCCCTTTGCACTGATGATTGCTCTATAAAATTCCTTTACTTTGTCACAGTCAATTGGCCATGATACGTGAAAGAGGAGAGATTTGGGGATAAAAATGTTAGCAATAAATTAAATATCAGATCCAGATACACAAGCAGCCATTAGACTCTGAAATCTCCAGTCACCACTTCACATTACTATTGAATGGGATAAGGGACGGATCTTGTCGGTATCTTCTAATAGGGTACAACATTTGAAAAACACTGAGTAGTCTCTATCTCTGAAAACTGGACTGTCCAAATGATCACCCTTCAGAGGATATAAATTGATTTCCTCAAACTTTTTGACAATTTTAGTCCACTTCACTTTATATGCAACTAGCTGTTAGCCCCAAAGAGTTAACCTCCCTATCAAATCTCTCATTCATGTATTCATGTATTCATGTATTCATGTATTGCTCATTCATGTGTTCATTCATACAAGATAGTAACTGAGCACACATTACTTCAGAACTGTGGTAACCTCTGAGTAGCGTAAATTCTAAGCTTGCCAAGTAATGTTGCAGAACCAAGGTACAAGGGCAGTAAACAAATGTTTCCCAACCTTTTGCACATCCTAGGATACAAAGGAAATGCTCCTGCAGACCGCACATGGTCCTGCCCAGTTGCTCCTCAGGAAAGAGGCTCACCTGTGTAACTCCAATGCCTAGCCACAACTTCTCAGAACCAACCATACGTTGTACCAAATGCCAATCTTAAGGTCCCTATTAGTCAAATTTAGGGATACCTCAGGCATAAAATGCAATCGTCTTTGGGATTTTTCTCTTTCCTCTCCTTCACCCTAGGGTTGATGCTCAGAAGACTAAAGCAGGCTGCTACATTATCAGTGGGCAGAGGCATTTATTCATTCATCTTTGTCTTGGTTCTAGTTGGTCTCTCAGTCCAAATGATACTTTTTTCCAGCCAACTCTTAAGCATGCCTGTCTCATGCTGGTATCTACTGGGGTATAGATATGTCATCTTTATGTTTGTAGATGGTGGGGCAGATTAAACTGCTTGGACTTATCAAGCCACCTTTTTTGTGAAGTCCTGTCCTGACCATATGCCCCCTTGCATGCAAGCTCAAAAGTTCTGTATCTGCCACCTAATTCTGATACTGAGCTCAAGGAGTCACAAATGCTTTTAAATGCCTCCCCCACACACACACTCACGAAAACTTATGGGACATCGCCAACCTTCTCATGCAATGTCTCCAACCTTCTCATGCCTAGACACACCACATCGAAATTTCTGCTCTCCAACTGTTTCACCATGATGGCTTAGAGAACGCTTCTTTAAGGTTTACTTTTCCTGAAGTCTTCCCTGTCTCGGGGATCTCCAGTTCTCACACACCTACCATCTAGACCTGGCTTAGGCTGGGGGAGAGGGCAGGGCATAGATTATCATTTCCCTTGTCTCCTGCCCAACCCTGAGGTTCTTTTATCTAGTATGGAGCAAGGAATAAGTAAAAAACAGTTCTGCCTATTTATAATTTCTGTCAAATATTATTTGATGTATAACTATAATTGTGCTTTTTAAACCTCAAGGATAAGAATGTTGGCATAGTTGTTCTCTATTTCCAAGACTGTGGGCAAAGTCCATCATGTAATTATAAATGCAGGTGGGGGGGAAACACCCACCACAACCTAACCTATCATTCACTACATGCATTTAGACTGAGGGAGGAGTCTAAACCTCTCTTTAAAATGCCCTGAAAAGAATAACATGTTCTGCTTGGTAGGGGTTAAAGTAAACAATCCATTATTTGCAACCCTGCCTTCATTCTTATAGCACCTGCACAGAGGCCTTTTATTTGTAGCTAAAAATTCAAACACCTTCTTTTTACTCCTTTCAAAAGAAGAGAACAAGGACCTCACATGTGAAGTTTTTTATAAAAACTGCTCATCCTAGTAGAAGCAAGGACACTAAAGAGCCATTTGAGGGTCTAAAAACTCATGTGCAGGTTCATTGTAGGGACTAAAGAATCAAATCAATAAGATAAAGAGACCTCCTGGCCTGTGGACTAAATAATATGATGAAAAACTTGCAGGCTGATGGAAATCAATACATACTCATTTCCTTGTAGAAAAACCCAATATGTTCAGAGCTCCTCTAACTTACCACCTTTATGAAATGCATTGCAAAATATACATCAGTAAAGAAGAACATAAGCTAAGAAATATGGCTGTAAGGGACCATTTTGCTCAGGCCGTCCTCCCCCACTCAATAATGGAACTTTGTTCCAGTCACTCATGGCATATGGGAGTGCAATGTCATAGTTGGAAAGCACTATCTCTTCCCTTTAGCAGGGAAATAGCAAATTCCAATAATGCCCAAACCTCATGTGAGGAGGCACAGCACTTACTGGGCACATGACTCAACTTCTGAACTTCTACCCATCTTTGCTTGGTATATAATATCCTGCCCAAGTTCAGAGAATTCTTTTGCATCATTCAAAAATTCAATATCAAGATCCTGTTCATAAAAGGCAAGAAAAAGAAATCACACAATTTGATAGTACTATGGGGGCATGCCCGCATGAGAATTTTGCTAAGATGAATCAAATATAGAAAAGAAGAGAACAGTAGGTCTCTTGTTATTTTAATATTTGCCTTAGCCCAAGACAGACAGAAGTACTGTGGAATTTACAGTGTTAATTGGATTCTTTCAAACTAATTAACACCAATTCAGTTTGTATTCTGCTAGAAGCTTCTCCGAAATTAGGTAGAGCCTGCTTCTTGGGAGCAGGGGCTAGGCAAGTAAAGGATATTTGATATATTTGTTTATTATTTATTAGCATATATGTATTGAGGATTGCTGTGTGTTAGATACTGAAGATACGATAATGGGATTTTTTTAAAATGATGATACTATTCCTAAGGAGCTTTCCGTCTACAAATGAAATGCACATGTGTGCTTTTTAATCATAAAGTGCATGTAAGTAAAAAGAAAAAAAATTTTTAACTCCATAAACTCATCTTTTAACTTGTCTTCTCCTCCATACTTCTTTCTTTTGTGAAACAATATAAATCCACAAAAGTACAAGAAATAATATAATAATTATTTGTGTATTTGTTTATTTGTGGTGGCTTTGTACTCTGTCAATTTAGCTATGCTAGACATATGTTTTTCAGCATTTTCTTCCCTGATTCTCTGTGAGGCTGACCACAAGATACCTGAGATTTGGGAAGCGGAAGTGAAGCGGCAGCCACTAAGGTGAGTGGAAGGGAGGACGTTCGCAGCGCCTGCACAGCATCCTTCACACCAGCAAAGGAGCTTGCCTTGTTGGCGCCATGGCGCGGCAGTCGCGTCCCTAACACCTCTCATTCTTGCTAGATCTCCTCCAGCAGCTTCTTCCAGTCCTGAGTCAGGTGCTTGTGAGACTCCTGGTGGATGGTGTCAGCTTCTTCTACAGGTCCTTGCAACATCACATTGATGTTAGTGGCAGTGAGAGACAGGCAGGAGTTCCAGATGTTTATTTTTATTTTTTCGCTCTGCTCCACTCTCCCTCTCCCACTCTTCATATCCAGGTTTTCTACCCGACTCCCATCCCTGAACACCTATAGCGACTTCAGGCCCACTATCAAACAAAGAACAGCCTCCATAAACTTTTTCATCAGCTCCCACAATTGGCGTTAAGTCTAATCGCTCTAATTTCAGGTTATGTATGGTGGTTCTACTTCTCTATTGAACTAATACAGTTGCAGAAAGTATAATTACAGAAAGTGAATGTATTAACTTTCTATAGAAAGTTATAAAAAACTATAGAAAGTTAATGTATTATCATAAAAGCTTCAGATTTTCATAAAAGAAAGCATTATATATATAGTTGAAATACCTTTATTCCCCTTTCCATCTCATTCTCTTTCCTCCTTCCCTAGAGCATCTATTATGATGATATCAACATCTATTTTCCAAGCTATAGAGTTTATGCTTTTTCTATCCATAGACAACATATATGATTTGGTGTTGTTTTTGAATTTTTTTTTTACATGAATGGTAATATACCAAACATATTATTTCACAACTTAGATTTTAAACTCATTATGTTTAGGATCCATAAGATGATTCTACTTCATATATTTGACTGTTATATAACATCTCATCATATAAATATTTCATATTGTTTCTAATTTTTAGTATAAACATGCTGCAATGATTCTTTTTCTTTTTTATTGAGTATAATTTACACAGAAGAAAATGCAATTAACCATACAATGTAATGCATTTTTACATGTATATACACTTATGTAGTCACTACCTTGAATAAACTAAGGAAATTTTCCTGCACCTCAGGTTCCCTCTAAATATAGTCTCCCAAAGATTAGTTTTTTTATGCTTCTAAACTTTGTACAAATGAAAGTGATATGTGAACTTTTTTGTATCTGGATTCTTTCATCAACATTATATGCCATGAAAAATTCATCTATGCTTTATGCTTGAATATACTAGAGATTGAATATCTGTTCCACTCTCAAAAGACATTTAGATTGATTCCAGTTTAAGGTCATTATATATAATGCTGCTATCAACATGCTAGTATTAAACTGATGAGCCTTAAAAATGCAGTTGGTAGGCCAAAAATGGTTGAATATCAACAATTTAAGATGGTTTAACCTGACACATGTCTTGTAATGGACATAAAAGTCCTCATTTTTCTTCTGTTTTGTGGCAGCAGTGAAGTTTTACCACTCAGATCTTCCTTCCAGAAAGAACTTCCATTTAGCTATAAGGAGAGGTGAACTGACATCCCCCAGTTGGTAGTACCTTCAGGATCTACATCAGTTTTTGAGTTAATACCATACTCTTCCTGGACAGTCTCTAGAGAATTGGTGAGCAAAGTAGGTTGATAGGCTCTAGCCATTTCTGCCCAAAGATATATTCCTTTAACGAATAATTTTTACTCTGGAGCTCCCAATTGGGTTGGCCAAGTCACTGACGGCTTTCCCAGCTTAATCCTGATCCTTCCCCATTTATCATTCACAGACATTGTACTCCATATTAGTTTTCTAGGGCTGTTATAACAAATTACCATAAATTTGGTGGCTTAAAACAACAGAAATTTATTCTCTCATATTTCCAGAGGCCAGAAGTTCAAAATCAAGCCGTCAGTAGGGTCAGTTCTTTCTGGAGACTCAAAGGGAGAAACCATCCCGTGCCTCTCTCCTGGCTTCTAGTGGTTGCCAGCAATCCTGGCAATAGTGATGCCAATCACTCACTTTTTATTTAATTTCCCAGCTCTAGCACAATGAGGATTTCCCATAAGTTGTAGCACACCACAGTTTCTATTCAGCTTTTAATTTTATTGATTTGGTATAGGCCTTGTTATTTATTTACTTATTTATTTGTTTATTTATTTATTGGTTTTCTGAATTTAAACTATACAGAAAATTTCAAAGAATAGTATATTTATATGCCCTTCACTTAGATTCACAAGCAGTTAATACTTTTGCCACATGTACTCTATATAATGTAGAGACATAATTCTGTTGTTGTTGCTGAACTATTTGAATGTAAGTTTCAACAATCATGGCATTTATTCCTAATATTCTCCTGCATAACAACAATATCTGTATCACAATTCAAAAATTCAACTTTGTAAAATGATAAAATGTAACTTTGATAAAAGATATTATCTTATATACAATTGTTAATCAAGTTTATAGATTTTCTTATAAAGCCCATTATAGCTATTTTTAATTTTGATTTGGCAACCAATTATGGTTGCTTAGATTTTTATTAAAAACTATTCATTCTCCCTTCCCATGAATTTGACCTTAGGCATTTTTACTCAAGCAATGGGCTTTAATCAATGAAGCAAGCAGGTGCTTGAAATGTGCCTACGTGCATATGAAAAGAGGTTCCTTAGCAGAGGTAGTACACATTCAGATAATACCCTCATAAAGCCATAAATGGAGACCAGCAATTCCAGTTTACCCAAAACCCATGAGTAAAATAAATATTATCATTGTATGTCCCTAAAATTTTATACTTGGTTGTAATGCCATAAAAGCAAAAAGATACATCAAAGAACCACATTACATTTAGTTATCATGTCTCTTTGGTTTCCTTCACTCTAGAAGACATCTCCTACCCAACAGCCACCATCACACACTCTCCTTTTTATTCTACTTTCAGAACACTTGACATTTTTAAGAGTTTGTGCCAGTTTTCATGTAAGATATATCTGATTGCTTCTTCATAATTAGATTCAATTTAAACTATTCTTCAATAAACTGAATTAATGATGTTGTATATTTCCCATTCCATAGTTTGTCATCTAACGACAGTTTATCTAGTTCTAATAATGTTGTTTGGTCACCTTGGTTTAGGCAATGCCTGCCATTTTTCTCCCTATTAATGGCAATTTTTTCCCTTTGTGGTTAATAAACAATCTGCATGGTGATATTCTGAGACTATGTGACTATTCTATTCTCCCAATAACTTTTTAGATGATAGCTTTAGTAACCATTAGTGACACTAGCTTGAATCAACTTTTATATGCATTGGTGGTTGAAAATATGATGATTTTTTTAAAATGCTCTAATTCTTTCTGTAATTTTAATTGATATTTTTTTGCAAAAAAATCCCCCCACCATTTTCATTTTATTATGTTCACTATCAATCATGGATTCTTTTATGACAATTTGAGCATCAAAATAAATAATGATAGTAACTAATTGCAATTCACTGAATGAAATAGAAGTCCATATTTAATATTGATATAAATGAATGAGTAAATAAATGACAAAGGACAACTCTCCAGTGCAGTAGAATGCCAAGCAATAAAGGTTTTTAAGAATGATTATGATAGAAACCAATATTATATGTCATTACAAAAATAGATAGTTCATACATAGGTGTGAGTTGACAGGAAAGCATCCGTACAACAGAGGATCTAGACTACATGCCTATACGCTTACATGTATTTCCAGCTCTACTTTTGCTCAGTCCTAGGTGGACCAATTCCATCTTACAATAGATTGTTCCTGGGTTCACAAGACCTTTAGAAGTGGTGACTCTGACAGAATCCGTTTGTGATGGATATCTCTGACCACGTGTTCACTTGATGTCTCATCATCAGACACTACAACTCTCCGGTGCTCAGTACTATTCTGGGAACTAGTTATTTAAAAAGCATGTAAATTCCCAATGAAGACTGTAAGACCTAGCTCTAGAACCCAGGTCCAGGGGTTTACATTGTGATTTCTCTTATTGGAGCTTGCCATAAATCTCACACACATCTTTTCTAACCACAGAGACCTCCAGTACCTAAGGTTCTTTTGAGTTGTTTAGCCTTACTTGCTATAGGATCTGCTTTTCGTAAGATTATCTGCCTTTCTCCTTGTTTAGTCTGCATTAATAAAATATGATTCAGAGAATCAAGGAAATAATGATTCTGCCCAATGCTCAGTTCACACCTAGAATACTGAATGCAAACTTAAATACTTTAAAAATATTGTATTTTTCTTCTCTGTGGCATCCTTGACCAATCAGCTAAAGAGAGACAAATTTCAGCAGGATCTGAGCACATACTTAACAGAGCTGCCCAAAAAAAGGGGGACAACCTCTAGAGATAAAGAGCTCCTGTGACTGGAAAACACTTGGGTGTTTCAAACGTCAAATGTGAAATTGGACTTGATCAAAGATTTCTAACCAAGGATCCAAATCCGAATTACCTATAGAGGTTTACTTTCATGTCATATAAATGCAGAATCTGGTAATTATAAAATTCTGTGGAGATTCCCAGATATTTGTGATGAACATCCCTGGTACAAACCTAGATACTAAGAGATATTGAAGGTTCTTCTATGAATCTTAAGTTCTTTGTTTTAATTTAGTTGTTGCTGTTGATTTAATTGAAAAGAGAAATTTAAAATAATATAGGCATAGATTCAAAATAAAGTCTCAAAATTTTCCCAATTCGAATAGGTAAAAAAATGGACATGGTAAAGAGAATGCAACTATAAATATAGAAAAATATTTTATCTCCAGCCAGTATCCTCACACCTCCTTTCCTCTTCTAAACAGTTTATTTCCTAATTTTGCATGTAATTGGAGACAGTATAAATGGATGGAAAAAGTGAATTAAAAAAAGAAAAGATGGCTATTCAATAGAAATTTCTGGAGCTATTTACAAATAAATATGGATAACTATGTCTTATTAAATTATATTATTACCCTGCAGAGCTAGAATAATTGCTTTCAGTAGAATTTCATGTGTTTGTTGAATTCCCTCTGAAAATAGCTTTATTTCTTTATTTCCTGTAAAGGCTAAATAATGCTATAAATATAATGTGCATCATGTGTTTAAATAATGCCCTAGAGGGACACAAAAGGAAGCTCAGACAGGTTGGAATCACAAAAAAGGAGGAAGGACTAGTTTAGAGTAACAAATATTTTTGTCTTTCAGAGCTACAGACGTTACAAAATTACAGTGCCATTATGTAAGTTTTAGATATGAACAAAATATTTCTTTTGACATTTGTCAGATTATCATGAAATCAAATAGACTGTAATGGCACTGAATAATAAAGTTATAAACAGATTTAAGAAATACCTTCCTTGCTTGCCAGAGCAAAACAGGGTATTGACTTGGAGTCCTGATACTACTCTGCAGTATCTGAAAACTTCCTAACAATCTTGGAGATGACTGAAGTTCAAAGATCTATGAAACAGACCTTAAATGAATGTCTATTCTGTCAAAAGACTCAGACTTTGGAGTCAGAGAGGCTTGGGTTATACATCTAACTGCCTACAGTTTCTGTGTGAACTTGGGCAACCCAAGTTCCCATATCAGTCTGCCATTCAACAAACACTTGTTGAGAGTGTTAAACACTATCATTTAATAATTAACAAGGTAGACACTGCCCATGCCCTTAAAACCTAATGGGGGTGAGAGGAGAGTGTCATGGAACAGGATGGATGGAAACAGGGACTAACTCAGGAAGTATCTGTGTGTCATGGAAACTTTCACTTTTTATTAAAAACAGTTGGGATCATTTACAAGGTCGACTAAGATGCAAATAGAAGACCCTCCAGAATCTTTGAACAACCATCAAAAACTGGTATAGCCACCTTCCTGAGAACTCTGGAAAACAGTTAAAGGGTTTCAGTAACTAGGTGTTTGCCAAATCAAGAGAATGTAGCTTTTTAAAAGGTAAAACCCCTGCATGAATACTGGGGTACCAGTATATCACTGCCAACCTATCCTGTGGCAACTTGAAGACTGAACCAGGATATACCTATCTGGCTCATTCTCACAGAACTTGCTTTGCAGGCAGAGGGAGCTTGCAGACCGCTAAAGCAAATCAAAAGAGCAATGGAGTACATGTTGTGAGTCATACAATAGAACACCCAGTAAAGAGAGAAAGCCTATTTCATAAGGAGTAGAAGGGGCATTCAAATTCCTCTAAACAGTGGAATTCCTAAGGCCACAAGCAAGCACAAGCTCAGGACAAGACACAGGCCCAGAAAAGACAGAGAAGATTCTGCATTTCAAATTTGTCTAGGGCCAACCTTCTTTTGATAAGATGGTGAAATTCATAAGGGGAACACTAGTCAATAGAAGCCAATTTACAAAATCTGTGAAACATGTTTTTTGCCTTGGTTTGTTTGTTTTTGCTCCTGGCACACAAGGAAATCTCTTTCATATCACTAGTGGGATTCAAACTTAAGGAACATATAGCTCAAAACTAAATCCCAGACTTAACTCTTTAAAATATCAAAATGTGTACTCTGCAACAAAAATTTTAAGACAAAGAAATAGGAAATTATGGCCCATCCAAAGAATCAAGATAAAAATCCAGATACCATCGATGAAAAAGACCAGACTATGGACATAGCAGAAAAAAGGTCTTTTAAAATGATCCTCAATATACTGAAGCTGATAATAGAAAACACAGAGAAAGAACTAAAGAATATCAGGAAAACAATGAATGAAAAATATGAGAATCTTAATAAAAAGATAAAAATTGTTTTAAAAGGAACCAACAGAAATACTGGAGTTGAAAACCATAGTAACTGAAATGAAAAAATTCCCTAGAGGGTTCCAACAGCAGACTAGAGTTGGAAGAAGAAAGAATTGGTGAACTTGAAGATAAGATTATTGAAATGATTCAGGTTGAAGAGGAGAAAGAAAAGAGAATTTTAAAAGTGAACTGAACCAAAGGGACCTGTGGGATACCAGCAAGCATACAATATACATTATGGGAGTTCCAAAGAATAAAGAGAGCAAGGGGCAGAAGGAATATTGAAAGAAAAATGGTAGAAAATTTCCTAAGTTTAATGAAGGATATGAATATGCACATGTAAGAATCCCAGTGAACCCCTAACATAATAAACTAAAAGAGAGCCATGCACAGACCTATAGTAATCAAGTTGTCCAATACCAAGGACAGGAAGAAAGTTCTGAAAGCTGCAAGAGAAAAGGTATGTGTTATGTACAAGGGAGTCCCGATAAGATTAAGTGCCTATTTATCATCAGAAAATATGGAAGCGAGAAGGCCAATGGGTCAAAATATTTAAAGTAATGAAAAAACAAGAATTTTATATATGGTGAGACTATATTTCAAATTTCAGGGGAAGAGTAAGACATTCCCAGGTAAACAAAAGCTAAGGGAATTCATCACCAGTAGGCTTGGCCTATAACCAAAGCTAAAAGGAGTAGTTCAGACTGAAAGGAAAGGACACTACACAGTGGATCAAGTGGCATAAATAAAAAGACCTTAGGTAAAAATAACCATGTGGGTAATTAAAAATGCCAATACTTCCAAACAGGATTTTTTTGGTCTATAATTCAGCTTTTTATTTCTTACAGGTTCTAAAAGGCAAATGCATAAGAAGCAATGGTAAATCTATGGTTTCGCCCATACAGTGTATAAAGATAATTTTTAACAAATAGAAAAATGAGGAGATGTGTATAAAATATTGAAGTTAACTTGGTATCAAATCAAACATGATTGCTATAGACTTGGGATTTTAAATTATTTAAAATAATTTAATATAGTTTCAATTTTATTTTTTTGTATCGATGTTACAAGTTAATTCATGAACACAATAATTACAATAACAATAAATCTGCTTTCATCCATGGTTACATCCCCTCCCCCCCTTATTTTGTTCATTCCTCAGTCTTGAGGGATTTGGAATGATACATGCTCCAACTGCTTCAGACTGAGAGGGGACTTAGAGGTTATGGGGCAAAGGAAAGGAATTGTTTTGTTTTCACTTGAAGATACTCCTAGTTTGGGGGATGGTACTTGTCCACCACTATCATTTTGTTAGTTACCCAGGGCAAGTCCAAAGAACAGGAGAGTAGGAGTTGACCACAACTCTGCTGGGTTTCAGGGCTCAACTGTCATATGAACAATCCAAATATTTGCCTCTGATAAGTGTATTTATTAGGTACCTTGAAAATCATAGGTTCAAATAAAAGGAGTAGAAGAATCATGATTAGGAGAATTATAAATAAATATAACTATGTTATATTGGGGAAACAGATTTTCATATATTTGCAAATATGACTTGCCTAGGGGGTATTGATTTCAGGAGGCCATGTTGCTTGCCTATGGTGCCCAAACATCCATAGAGACTTTGGGAGCACTTTTGTTTCAGGCTTTGTTTACTGTGGCTGTTTGTGAAATCTGCCTAAGACCTATGTAAACATAACCTCTAGAATGACCTCCCAGCTCACTTTGAAGTCTCTTAGCCATAAAAGCTGCTTTTTGTTTTGTTTTGTTTTGTTTTTTACTATTTCTTTCTTTTGATTTAGGTTTTTTTTCCAAATGCATCAATGATTTAACACTTGATAATAATCCATTGGTGCTAGAGAGGCTCATCCCTGGGAGTCATGTCCCAAGTTGGGGGGAAAGTAATGAGTTTATTTGCAGAGTTTGGCTTAGACAGAGACCATATTTGAGTAATAAAGAGGTTTTCAGTAGGTAATTCTTAGGCATTAATTATGATTAGGCTTAGTTCCATTATCACAAGAATAAGATTCATACATGTAAGCATTAAGAGCAAGGGTTTGACATATTGGCATGTTTTCTTTTATTAGGCAAGGTTTATGTATTCCACAATTTTTTTTGCCATCTTATTTGAGAAACTAGAAGGACTTCCCCTCATGGAAGTTTAATATTTTGTCAGCTACTGTGTGGGCCTCTATCTATAGGATGTTAAATTTACCCCCCATGCACAAAGAAAATATAGATATAAAGAAATGAAATAGGACTCGAATTGGTACAAAACAGAAGTCAAATGAATATTAACAAAAGTAGGCATTAATTGAAGAACAGAGGAATAAGACTACAAGATCAAATAGCAAATTAGCTACAATAAAGTGCTGCATTATCAGTAGTTACTTTAAATGTACATAAATTATAATCTCCAGTCCAAATGCGGGGATTGGAAGAATGTGGTTTTTTTAAAAAAGCATAAAAGTATATGCTGTTTACAAGAGATTCACCTTAAATTCAGAGACACAAGTAGGTTGAAAGCGAAAGTGAAAGGATGAAAAAATATATACCAGGCATATAGTAACCAAAGAGAACTGGGGTATCTATACTCATAATAGGTAAGAGACTTTAAGACAAAAATGGTTAAAAGGGACAAAACAAGTCACTGAACTTGATAAAGGTGTCGATTCAACAAGAAAGCATAACAATTATAAGTATATATATATACACCTAAGAGCAGAACCCCAAAATATATGAAACAAATAATGGCAGATTTGAGGGGAGAAATAGACAGTTGTATGTTATTAGTAGTAGCTTTCAATATGTTACTTTCCATAATGGATAGATAATGTTGACAGATGATCAATAAGGAAATAGAAGACTTGAAAGAAGGTATAAACCAACTATTTATAATGTTTTTAGAAATATATCTGGCATATTGTAAGAGTTCAATAAATGTCAGTTGATATTATTATTCTAGTTCTAAAAGGAGTAAATTTAAATATATTTATATATATAGAACATTTCACCCAACACCAGCAGAATATATGTTCTTCTCTAGTGGACATGTATCATTCTCCAGGGTAGACTATATATTAGGTCACAAAACAAGTCACAATAAGTTCAAAAAAAAAAAAAGAGAAAGCATGCCTGTGCAGCAAGCCAGTGCCCACATGAGTGCCTGCATGGTGAATGAGTGCCCCATGCAAGTGAATCACACAGCAAGATGATGACACATCAAAAGAGAGACAAGGGGAGAGTCAAGGTAAAGCAAGCAGAAACCAGGAACGGAGGTGGCACAATTGACAGGGAACCTCTCTCCACATCAAAGGTCCCCAGGATTGAATCCCAGTGAATCCTAGAGAAGAGAAAATGAGAAGAGAAGACAACACAGACAGCAAAAACAGCAGGTGGGAAATAAATAAATAAATAAATAAACTTTTTTAAAAATTTTAAATTATACAATGTACCTGTTTCAGTTTCCTGGCACCTGAAGCAAATACCATGCAATGGGTTGGCTTAATAATTGATTATTGGCACTAAAATTTGAAGTTAGAAGTCCAAAATCAAAGCATCATCAAGGCAGTGCTTTCTCTCAGAAGACTGTGGCATCCTTGGTCCTTGTTTTGTTTTTGTTTTTGTTTTTTTGTCACATGGCAATGCACATGGTGGCCTATCATGACTTCTCTTCTCTTTTATGGGTTCTGTTAGCTTTCAGCTTGTTGCTGTTATCTCTGGAATTAATGTCACTTCTGAGCCAGTGTCTAATAATCCCTGAAATGTCTGATCATTTCCTTTTCCCCAATGCACAATTACCCCAGTAAAAGGTCAAAAGTCTCTTTAAGGAAAGCTGGGAGGAAGATAAACAGCATAAATTTTTGGCAGTGTAACAGGATTCTTCCATGGGGCCCTGGCCTTCCTCTCATTCAAGGGCTCTGGTTCTGTAAACTGTATGAAGTCCGTGATTTGATAAGGGACCATGAATCTGTTTCTATATATAATTCAAGTTAGGGTTTTGTTCACTCAACCTAGAACTCTTCTGCTTATACAGATCAAGTAGGAATTTAGCACACTGCCTATCTATTTTACTTGTAGGTGCCCCATGATCTATTAGCCAACACCATATCTCTATGGAACTCAGACTCTTGATTGCTGCTTTGAGTCTGCCTTTCATTGTGGTAGCCACACCCACCTTGTCTTTGGCAATTATGTGCTGCTACTTTGCTCTTGCCAGCCTGAGAGATCTGATCATCCCCATAGTGCTTAAGGATTCTAGTTCATGACAGCAGTTCCCACAGTAATATCTGGACTACAGAAAATAGCAACCACAGAGCTCTTCAGGAAAAATTGAGTTAATCTCACAAATTTATTTCTCTAAGTCCTGGTTAAAGGTATGTCCCCTGGACATTCCTGGAGTGGGTAGGGAGGTCTTAAATGATGAATCCATTCAAGCACTCCAAACTATCTAAGCATTTGGATGCCCTCATCTACACTATATCAGGTTAAACTGGACATCTTGCCCTCAGACATTTCTAGGCCATCTTTTGGCCCATGTTTCAAGCCATCCACCCAAACAAACTGTTAGAACCTTTTCTACCCCCTCAAGCTATAGCATTAAATACAGAATCTCTTCTTAGTGGGCCCAAATCAATAAATTCAGCCTGATCCAACTTTATATCCCTTCTGCCATTCTCCTACACCCTTAATATCCATTCCCACACATATTCCCCTGGTTTCTGTCCATATGAATTGGAAAACTCATGCAGTTCTTTTAGAGTATAGCATATTTCCTCATGGGTCACATTTTTACTTCACCTTTGGGGATTGTTATGATTTCAATCTAGTTATAGGTATGAAAGAGAAGAGGGATAGTGAGTGTGGGTAAGAAGAAGGATTAGAAATGTCTTGCAAGCTACTGACTTCAGGGCATTCCTTTGCATTTTCATCTGGTGAGACAGGATTAATCTCTTCAGGTAAGTGTTAGATGGCAGATTTCTCAGGACAGGGTGGAGGCTGGGTGATGTTTTTTCAGAGCAGGGAGGGAGGAGGTGGAGAATTAGAGCAGGCTTGAGATGGAGCAGTGCAGGTTTGAAGTGGGATGGTACCTACCTCAGGGCAGGAAGGACATCTGAAATCCATTGGGCAGGCTAGGGGAGGCTCCACAGGGAAGACCATTACAGGTTTATCTGGCAAGGTCTCAACAGAATATAGGGTTTCAATGTCCTTACTGATATCTTCATCAACCCATGTCTCCATCCCAATCCTCAGGGTGCCCTCACTTTAATAGCAGTCACCCTGCAAGGTTGAGATTTTAGTTTCCATTGTAACTCTGCTACTCATACAATGAGACTCTGAGTCTGGTTTTCAGAGATCTCAAGTGTGCAGCTGCATGAAACTAGATTTTCTTTCAGATCACACATAGAAACTTTCACATCATAATGTGGTGCTTTAGTTGCAAATTTGAAGCTCATTCCTTTCTTTTGTAACTGGATCCAGCTTATTTAGTAATAACCAGCCAAAATCATTTTAGCTCTTAACTCTACAAAACAATGAAAAGGTGTTAAAAACATTCCCATCCAGATCCTTGTCTCTTATAAGCATGGAAGCAGTCATATTCAATGATGATAATTTGCATATCTGTATTGCCAACTCATGCCATGGACTGCCAGTGATCTCTCAATTATTGGAAAGAGAGCCATTAGTTCCCTTAAATCTAATCAGAGTAGAGAGACAATTGCAAAAATCCCAGAACTAATTCAGAAATCCCATTTTTAAGAGCTTGTACAAGCTCTATTAGTCAGGATTCTCTATGGAAATCAAACTGACAGGAGATATCTGTAAATAGTATGAGATTTTATAAAATCCTTTCACACTACCATGGGGATGCTCAAATCCAAATTCTATAGGACAGGCTGCAAACCAGGGGCAAGATGAGAGTCTTTGATGAGTTCCCAGTAGATGCTGGCTATCTGAAGTAGAGAAGGGAATTCTCTCTCTGAATGTGGATATCACTTCCCCTTTTAAGAACTTCAACTGATTGGATGAGACATCACTCATTGCTGATGGCAATTTCCTTAGTTGATTGCAGATGTTACCAGCCATCTATGCGATCAACTCAGTGATGATTAAAGTCCATGAATGCCCTTGTATTACAATTAGACCCATGCTTGCTTGATCAAACAACTAGACACCATTACCTGGACAAGTTGACACACTAACCTAACCATCACAGTTTCCTTTCTTAATTTCCTTATCCTAGGTCCAGTAACTTGATTATAAAAATCAGATATTGAACATCCAATGCAGTATTCCAAATGTGAATTTCCCTAGCAGGGCTTTTGAACTATAGGCTTTATAAAATAGAGAAATTATTAAAACACTTGGATCTAGATTTTGTGATAAGATTCACAACACATTCTTACTTTAAGAGAACTCAAAAGGTTAGACAATAAATTCTGACTCAAGTCTGCCATTCAACCTTGCAAAGGCTGCAGGACAAGTTCTGACCCCATTCAAATCCTCTCGTGTGTGCTCATATTGTTTGTTCTGCTATGGTTTGGCCTCAATTTCTGTTTTATATGTCAAGGTCCTGCTTGCTGAATACTGATAGCTATTCATCTTTTCTTATTATTCTTGGAGATGACTGCATGAGTCTGCAGGTCTCAGGAATGAGTTTGCTGTATTTTTCTCACTATAATCAATGTAGTTCAGCATCAGTGGTTATACGAATTCCTCTTTGTCCATTCTGTATATGGTGGAAGACAGCTGGATAAAAGTAGTGAACAGTTCTTGATGGGAAGATACTCTTGGAGTTTGGAAAACAAAACCTTCCTTTCATCACACTGGGAAACATCAAGGAGGCAAAGTAGCCAAGTTCACCTCTGATATTGCTGCCCAGGGTGAGAGTACACATGGTGGACCACATACTATATGTCGATATATTTAAAAGTTATAAATTAAGCTAAAAAAGATGAAAATCTTTATCCTCTTACCTATCCTATACCCCCATGAGAGGATTAAACCTATACATATAAATTTATACTTTATGAATGAGAAATTAAAAAATCAATGATGGATGAATTTAATTACTATTTGTGTCTTACTATTCTATTGAGGGGCCAGCATGTTAATGTTATTCCATAAATTATTCCCCATAATTTATGTATTCTTTCATATCAACAAAATCATCAATCATGCTTTATAATCGACTTTCACATAATTTACGTTATTGACAATAATAAGCTAAAGAATTTTAAAAAGTAAATATGTCCAAGAGCACAAAATTTAATATATTTTTATCAAAAATATATAAATGGAAGTAGAAAAATAGACTAAAATAATTTTTGTTTCTAAAAACGTTTTTGCTTCTAAAATATTCAGTTCTTTTAAAATTGAAAGGTAAAATACAAATTTTAAATGTCAGAATCTTAAATCAAACATTTAAATAAATGTGCAAATCTGAACTTAATTTTGAATCTGTAATTAAATCATATTAAGCATTATTTTTAAAACAAAACTATTCACAAACCTGGTATTTCATTTCCATCTGGTTGATAATGTAAGGAATAGTACAACACTTCTTGGCTGTTATGCCTAGACCTACCTATGTGCAAGGTTTAAGAATGGAAGTTTCAAATAAACGGCGCAGAAGAGCCACATGTAGAGAACCTATAAATTAGTCTAACTCTGTTACACTGGGCAGGATTTAGTTTTGCAAAATGTTTCTCAGCCAACATGGGCAACTGTACCAAACACTATTTAGAACACAAAGAATAGTAAAATAATGGGCACTCAACATTACTGTGAATACTAGCTTTGCAAGCATTTATTGAAGTTTTGCTCTCTGAGAGAAAAGATTTGACAAATTAATTAATTAATGTTTCTTTCTTCTAATATGTATGCTTTTCAAGTCCTTCTTGTGTTCCAAAGCATTGTCCCTCTCTGACTTCAGCATATGCATAAACCAGAAACCAGTGTTGGTGGGTTTTGAGAACACAGGACAAGAGATATGAAGTGTTTCCTCGGGGCATCCCATGTGACTCTTGGGAGCAGGTATTTAGAGTTACTCCTGACCCCAAGGGTCACAGAGGTTTCCCTATGTCTTTAAATAATTCGTTTGGTTTTTTTGTTTGTGATATGTGGGAATTCTGAAATTCCAAGAACAGTGTAGGGTCCTTGCTTACCTCAGCCCAAGGGAAGTACTGATAGTGAGCCCTGGAACTAATGGTTCAGATCCTGCATGCCCAAAGTAGTAGGGGTTAAGGGACATCCACATTTTTAAAGAGGCAAAATGTGGCCTTAATGTAGCATTTTCCAAACAAGAGGTCTATAATAACACCAGTTCCAGGGGGTGTTAGAGGGTACTCTATAAAACGCAAGAATTCTGCAGTTAAATATTAGAGGCACTGCTGCGTGGCAACTTGCTCCTTAGGAATTCAGAGAACACATTATCATATTATAGGTTCAGAGAAGCCCTAAAGGAAGGAAACCTGTTTAACTTTGTTTCCTAAAGCATTTGACCAATGAAATCATTTTTCAACAGAACAGTTACTGACATTGGTGTTTCTCAAAATCAGTGTAGGAAATACTGCTTTTACATTTAAATGTCTAGTCCTTCTGTTTCCTATATGTATTTTGAACTAGCTTTCCTACTAATGGTTTTGTTAACACAGGACAGAATTTACATTTCTATTGCCTTAGTCAGCAATTTCTAAGACACAGCAAATCAACAGTTTTAGATCTCCAACAATTAAATTAGCAACCATTAAACAATGAAATCAATCTTAACTCCAAAAGATACTAACTTAAATCTCCCTTCGCTGCTGGTTTTTAGAGCATCACAGTACAGCTGCTGCTATGTCACTAGAGAGAGGGCAGGAGGGGTAACAAGCATTTAAGTTCCCACCTGCTTGCCCACAATGCCACCTCCTTAGTGAAAATACTATTCAGTTCAAAGAAAGAGGCAGGGTTTTTTCTGCTATGACTGGTATTATTTGAAATCAATTGGTTTGTCAGAGATTTTTTGCTGAGAATTAGATCACAGGGATCAAAACACTAATCAATCGCTAAAGAATCAACCTGTCTCCAGCCATTGTCTAAAAATAACAATTATCAAATTAGAGGTAAACTTTAGTGATTTATAATTTGCCATACTATCAGCAACTCCAAGAAACAGATTCACAGAATTAAAGAAATTTACTACCTACCTACCAAGTGGAGAGCCTTGATTTAACATCTGAAATAAAGTGGAAGACAGTTTCACAGATGCAGTATCATCTTCCAATGAGCAAAAACCAGTAGCTGGTAAGAAGTGTTATAGCTGTGACAAATAGTATGCCATTTACTAACTAATTTTCCCCTTGTTTCCCCAACAATAATGTTAGAAATTCCATACTGTTTTACTTAGAAAGGTTACAAACTTTTAAAAAAAACTTTAAGAAAACTTAAAAAAAAAAAAAAAAAAAAAAAAGAGTGATTAGAGCCTCTATTGGTTATTATATACCTGTGCCAACTTTCTCTCAAATTTGACTGGCACCCATAAACAATTTTGATCGGTTTATGGTAAATGGGCCTAAAAATTAAAGAGGGAGACTCATTTATTTCCTCATCAAGTATTTGCCATATTCCTTCTATGTACTTGCCTTTAACATTAGAAGACTAAACACCTACTTGGGGATGAGAAGTGGTGAGGAGCAGGGAAAAAGAAAAGGTGTCTGGAAAGAGACAAAAAACAAAGGGAAACTTCCTTTTGCTCTTACTTTTGCCCTTGGCCAGACTTAACTATAAAACTGGTGGATTTAAATATTGAATATTTACTTTGAAAATGTCACAAATAAATATCACTTCAATACAATGGATAAGATGAGAAAAGTTCCTATGAAGGCAATAGAAAACCAGGATAGTAGGAAACCTAGCTTCCCCATCCACACCCCACTTAGTCCTCGCTTGAAGGGTGCTTGTCTTTCATGTTACTTTGGTGCTTGAATCTCTGAATCTGAACATGAGAATACAATGAAAACAAAAGCAAAGCATGGATTATAAAAAGAACTATGGTTAAGCAAAGTCAGATCTACAAGGAGGCAAAGAGTCAACATCTGCCTTGGAAATAGTTCAGCCTAGAACCATAAGTACTGGCAGTGGTTCAGGAGGTGGCAGACTGTCCAACAATGACCTCACACCACTTGGATTTCACAGGAGCATACCCCCGAAATAACCAGGAATCTTGTTCTGCTCAGATGCACATTTCAGGTGCTGGTTTGGGTCTTGGAGAAGCAAGTGTCTTCCAATTCCTCACCACGCCTCCAAACCACTTCTAGTTACAGGGACTTAAGAATCCCCTTGCTGTGATTTTGACAAAAAAAATAAAACAAAACTTTTTGCAGATAATAAATCCTAGAGGATGGAGAAGGAAATGGGCTGCACTTTGCTATAGAAAATGTTCCCAAAGTGTCGGTGAAAACATAATCTACAGCAGATAAATAAAGAATACAGCTGGTGAGGAGGGTATGGGCTAAGAAGTGGAAATAAAAATGACTTCATCTTTGATTCATGACACAGACAATTTTTGTTTTATTTATTTTATCCCTAGGCAATAGGAAGTATTGTTTTCTAGTCTGTTTCTAATTTCTAGGTTAATTGCCTTGTATTAAAATATATTTACTGTGCCTATATTTTGCAATTTATTGAAATTTATGTAATATATAGTTAATTTTTGTGAACGTTAATTTATACATGAAAAAGAAGATGGAACTATTTCAGTGCATTGCACAGGTTTGGAACCATTCATCTCTGTTATTTGACACATAGGTATTTGTAACTTCTAAATCTTCCTTGTGAATTGCACCCTTTTTCATTATAAAATGTTCTTCTTTATCTCATTATATGTCTTTGTCCTGAAACCAACTTTGTTTGACATTGTTATTCCTGTTTCCTTTGTTTGCATTTGTCTTGTTTTGCTTTGGCCACCCTTTTATTTTTAACTTTTCAGAGTGAGTTTGTTTAATGTATATCTCTTGCATGCAGCATCAGTTTGGGTTTTGCTGTTTGATACAATCTGAAAGTTTTTTTTTTAGTTGGTAACATTAGCTATTAAAATAGTGTAATGAGACAGACACATTTGGTTTTAATATTCTTATGTTTTCTATACTTACGCCCTTAAACATGTTTTCTATTTTCTTGACGATGTTGAATATTTGATTGCTTTGCTTTGAGTTTCTTCTGCTATTTTGAAAGGTTGTATGTTTTCGTTCTAGTATTTAATTCTATATGGATAAATGTATGCAATATAATACATTCTCTATTTTTATACCTATTAACTCCTTCTTTTGAGCTGTAATGAAATTAGTATATACCCTCAGTCTACTCATCCTTTCTTGAAATTCCATCTACTGCTTTTATTGATCTTACTACTTTTGGTGTTTACCAGCTTGCTTTTAAATATCCTTATATCTCTATTATTTGACATAGATTTAAATGATTTCTTTCAATCCCTGTCAATATAAGATGATGAAGTACATGTCCTTATTTACCAGTAACTCCTTTTTCTTCTTCCCTTCCTGAACAATGTCTGAGTTTATAATTAGACTATTTTCATTTGTATTGATAAATGTTGCTTTTTCCCTTTGTTAGAGAAGCTGTGGGGTTACAGAATAATCATGCACAAAATGCAGGATTCCTGTATACCACCCTATTATTAACACCTTGCTTTGGTGTGAAAAATTGGTTAAAACTGATGATAGCACATTTTTGTAATTGTACTATTAACTATAGTCCATGGTTTTAAAAAAGCATTCATGACGTGGTGTTTTTCCAAGGATTTTTTTTTTTTAAAGATTCATTTATTTATTTAATTTCCCCCCCTCCCCTGGTTGTCTGTTCTTGGTGTCTATTTGCTGCGTCTTGTTTCTTTGTCCGCTTCTGTTGTCTTCAGCGGCACGGGAAGTGTGGGCGGCACCATTCCTCGGCAGGCTGCACTTTCATTTCACGCTGGGCGGCTTTCCTCACGGGCACACTCCTTGCGCGTGGGGCTCCCCCACGCGGGGGACACCCTTGCGTGGCAGGGCACTCCTTGCGCGCATCAGCGCTGCGCATGGCCAGCTCCACACGGGTCAAGGAGGCCCGGGGTTTGAACCGCGGACCTCCCATATGGTAGACAGACGCCCTAACCACTGGGCCAAAGTCCGTTTCCCTCCATGGATTTTTTTATTCACCAGTTAAAAAAAAAGGAATGAAGTCCTGAAACATGCAGTGACATGGATGAACTTGAAGACATCACGTTGAGTGAAATAAACCAGACACAAAAGGACAAAGGATCAATATTCTTATATGATGTGTATTGGTTTCCTGTGGCTACTGTAATGAATTCCTACATGCTTGGTAGCTTAAAACAACAGAGATGGATTTCTTCACCGTTCCGGAGGCCAGAAGTTCAAAATCAAGATGTCAGCAGGGCTGTGCCCCTTCTACAGTCTCTAGGGGAGCATCCTTCACTCGCTTCTCCTGGCTTCTACTGACTGCTAGCAATCCGTGGCTATCCTTGACTTGTAGCCATGTTGTTCCAGGCTGTCCCTCTATCTTCACATCACCTTCCCTTCTGGGGATGTCTTATCTTCTGTGTGTCTGCCACTCATAAGAATACATGTGACTTCATTTAGGGCTCAGTCAGATAATTCAGGATAAGTGCCTCCTAAGATCTTTAACATAATCACATCTTTTCCCATGTAAGGCACTATTCACTCTTTTGCTGTTTAAGGTAATACTGAGGCGGCGGACTTGGCCCAGTGGTTAGGGCATCCGTCTACCACATGGGAGGTCCACGGTTCAAACCCTGGGCCTCCTTGACCCATGTGGAGCCCACGCAACCCCTGCATAGGGGAGCCCCACGCACAAGGAGTGCACCCTGTAAGGAGAGCCGCCCAGCGTGAAAGAAAGTGCAGCATGCCCAGGAATGGTGCCGCACACACGGGGAGAGCTGACACAACAAGATGACGCAACAAAAAAAGAAACACAGATTCCCGTGCCACTGACAACAGAAGCGGACAAAGAAGATGCAGCAAATAGACACAGAACAGACAACCGGGGTGGGGGGCGGGGAAGGGGAGAGAAATAAATAAATAAAATAAATCTTAAAAAAAAAAAGGTAATACTGAGAGGTTCCTGGGATGTGGCACATCTTTTCAGCCCACTTTATCATCATTATCTAACAAATCAGCTTCAAATGATGTATTTTGATCCCTGGACATAAAAGCTATGGAAATAATATGCTTTGATATTTCCCATAGTCACCTCCTTTCCTCTCCAAATGTTTGTTAGTTACATCATCTCTACATTTTCAAGATTTATAATTTATGACAATCACTAATGTTTTATGTTTATACAAATAGCTCTTTTCTTTTTTTTTCCTTTTGATGTAAATTTTCCATTAATATATCAGCTGAATACATTTTATCCTCTATAATTTCTTCAAAAATTACTCAAGGAAACACTATACCCAGGGTTTTGCATATTTTAAAATATGTGTACGTCCCTATATCTTTGAACAACAGTTTGGGCTTAAAATTTTTTAGATGACATTTCCTTTTGCTGAGAGCTTTATAGATATCGCTTCACTTTTAACTATCCTTGTCAGTCCTTCCTTGGACATGGTTACTCTTTAAAGCCGTATAACTGAATCTCCTTTTTATTTCCAGATTTCCAGCTTTTTTTTTTTTCACTTATATCTGTAAATATTTTTTCTCTTCCGTTATATCATTTTTATTCTTTCGAGCTATTATTTTTGGTATATTGGATACCTTTTATTCAATTTTATCTTTATTCTTTTCTGATCATTTTAACTATAATTCATTTCTATTCTTGTACCCTCTTATTCCTTATTGTGCTTTGAGTACTATACATTCATTTTTGTATACCTTCCAGTTTTGCCTTCATTTTTCATTAATTTTTTCACTACCTTCCAGAGTTCTGCCAGCTCACATTTCATCTCATTTTGTTGTCTTGCCATTTTAATGCAGATTTCTTGCATTTCTTCTCTGTGCTCTCATTACAAAGTGGTGATTGTTTCCTGCATTTTTTTAAACTCAGGGAAAAATATTTAGCAATAATATTCATCTGCTCTATGAAATGATTTTTTCCTATGAATGTAATTATTTTGTCATTTTTTTTTCCTGCCATTTCTTCCCATCTTCTTCTACACCTTTTATATATCTTCTATTACCTCCTTTAAAAATGTCTTATCATTGAACAGGGTGAGTTTTTCTTTGACCATATTTGCAGTTCATGTAGTGAGGAGCCAGTATCATGTTCCAGAGAACTGGAGTTTTCTTTATTACTCAGAGTTATCTTATAGATATACTTATTGTACAAAATGAAGAAAGGCAACTTCAGGGCCTCTCAGTACAGTTACTCACCTACACTTACTTTATAGACGACAACTGCTACCAGTTTATCTGTGTGGATGCTCCTTCAGTCCCACCTCCTCTGCTCTTGGAAAGCCCACTGGGCCAACCAATCCAGGCAACCAAACCCCAGAGCTACAAACTGAGGTGAGGTTTAAAATGTTAGAGTGTGATCATAACTAACATTGGAGAAGAGCATTTGATTTCTTTGAAAGTTGATGTCTCTCTCTACATCCTCTTCAATCTCTATTTTCTTTGCTTTTGGCAGTCTATTTTGTGATTTTGGATTTGAAAATTTCTTGGTTTTATTGTAGCTGGAATTTATATTTCTGGGGTTTGTCCTTTTTGCTTTTATTTGATTCCACATACACACACACACACCCCAAAAAAATGAATATATATATACAGTTGTCTTTATCTTCCAACTGGAAATTCCAAATAAAGCATGAAAAGTTAACTAAAATATAGACAAAGGGCAGTTTAATATAGCAACCTAAGTAATAGCAGTATTAATAATAATAAAGACAGTTACAGCCAACTTTGAACATTTCAGGATATGCTGCGAACAGTCCTAAGCACTTCGCATCTATCAGATCATTTAATCCTAACAGCAAATCTATGAAGTAGTTACCACTTTACAGATAAGAAAATAGAGGCTCAGAGAAATTGGGTTATTTATAACTAGTAAGCAGTAAACTCATTATATAAATCCAGCAGTCTGGCCTTAATGTCTTCGCTTTTGACCATCATACTTTTTTGCTTCTCAATACCTGTAGCAGTTTGATATTATTGATGAATTCCAAAAAGAAATATTGGATTATGTTTGTAAACTGATCTTCTCCTCTGGGCATACTAGATTATATTTGATTCATAGGTTTACTTGATTAAGTAATTATGTAAACCTCTTGCCAGTAGGGCATTGAGTCCCCACCCTCCAAAGAATGGGGACTCGCAGAGAAAAGGCATGACAAAGGACAGAGTGGGGGTTCTAAATGTTGGAGTTTTGATGTTAGAGTTTGATGCTGAAGTTTAAGTTGGAGCCCCAAGTAGTAAGCACATGGAGGAAAGAGAAGCAAGCCCCAGGAAGGGAGGAAACCAGGAAGTCTGAACCCTCACAGCCATCAGCAGCCATCTTGCTCCAACACATGAAAATAGACTTTGGTGAGGGAAGTAACTTATGCTTTATGGCCTGGTATCTGTAAGCTCCTACCCCAAATAAATAACCTTTATAAAAACCAACCAATTTCTGGTATTTTGCATTAGCACCCCTTTGGCTAACTAATACAATACCTAATGAGGTAAAATTTCTTTTTAGAGATTCTATGAGCTGTCCTGGGAGGCAGGGAGCAGGTAATCATGCTCTAACCAGAAACTGTCTGAATGGACTGTGTAGATGGAGTAGAGTGGAGCTGACTGGTTATGACAAGGAAGTCCTGTCTGTGTTTAATGGAAACAGAGACATAATTTTCCAACTAATGGCCAAGATTTTTCTTAAAAAGATGCCACTGAAGGCCTGGATTAGTAGGGGTAGCCACAGTTTAACTCCTTTTAGGACAACTAGGTCATAGAACAACTAAATGAAAAGTAATGCCCAATGGATTAAGAGAGTTTGTTTGTTTTTAACCAGAGAAGTTTCTCATTGATCAGGACAAAAACAATATGCTTTAGCCATGTAAAGTTATTAATAATACATGTTCTCACCATCATTACCAATATGGCTAAATAATGCAATATTTACAATATTATGATATTAAGCATAGGCCAAATGATCAGCTTTCTTGGCTTTCCTGAACAATATTATCCCAACACCAGTTTCTTCTATAGGGAAAAAAAAATGCGCCAATCGATCAAATCACCTTTCCCTTAAAGGTCAACCAACTCATGCCAAATTTAGTTCTCCAATATCTTTCCTCTTGGTACCAAAGAGACAATCTCTTATTTTATATTATTACATGTTCTCCTCAGAGACAAATGAGAAATAGGTCTTTTTTTATGTTATGCATGTAGAAATTAGATGGTTAATTTTCAAGGGCTGTTCAATAAATCCCAATTGAATTAGCCAGTATTAGCATGTGAAAGCCATCAAAAGACAATGCAAAAAAACACAATGCAAGACGAATACAAATGATTTGGCTCCAGATCTTCTCAAACAAAGTAGAGGACTGTATTAACTGGTGAACAAATTTAAGTGGAAATGGTAGTACTTCACAGCTAGTCTGCTGTAGCTAAGAAATATAGTAGTAAAAAGTTTAAACAGCCATTCCCAAACTTTTATTTTTCCCATCCAGTAGTATCTCTCGAATTGTATATAATAAGACTTAAGGTCCTTAGTGATTTGGTGTTAAGATCATATTTATTTACTTATGTTATTTTTATGACATTCATAGCAACAAAAACAACAAAATATCTACTGAACATCTACTGCATTCTATGTCAATCACTGCTTATAGTGTCCATGAAAATCAATTGATTATTTTCATTTTATTTAAGTCAGGTTTGGGGGAGGGAGGTAGGAGACCAAGGGAAAACAAGAGAAGAAGAGATGAAAACTCTCACAAGGTTGCTAAACTTATCACATGTTTGTTATCCTCATATTGGCATAAGAAGCAAAGTGTTGCACAATAGTTTTGAAGTCAGATGTTCTTGGGTTTGAATTCTAGCTCAGGGATAAAAATAATATAATTAAATTGTTTAGCCAGGTGTTAGGACATGAGATGGCCTCTATCATTGTTATTATTATTAACAGTAGTGGTAGTAGTAGTAGTATTTTCAAAGTCACAGACTATTTCCTGGGATGCCAGTGTATCTACTAATGGCTAAATTTTCTCCCAGATCCTAATGACTCTACTCCAGCACAGAAATTGAAACAGTATAATTGATAAAAGTGACTGAGAGTAGAGAAATCCTTTAAATCCTTAAATGGAATTTTTAATGACAGGGGTCATCTCTGAATCATCCGAATGATTTTTCAGCTGGAGACACTCCAAAAAACAGTCATTATTTCATTAAACTTAAAGTAGTTGCCAAGCTTTTGAAGTAGTACTGTGGCAAACACCGTGGGAGTGACAAGGAAAATTCCAGGGTGAGGGAAGGGGGACAAAAAATTCCCCGTGATTAGGAAATATTATGAGAATTAGAACATGGCCTAAATCAAATGAAAATTGCTTTTAAAAATTCTTTTTTTAGTCTTCTTTAGGGAAAAGGGAATTAAACAAAGATTTCTTAAAATATCAACTCTTCCCATCCTATTATAAGCAATGGAAATGGAAGTGTTTGCTATTGTCTCTATTTGCAGTGCAGGTGTTATTCATTTTCACCTGAAAGGCCAGTTTTGGTGCTACCTAAGGCTGTTTTGCAGTGGAGACAATGAAATAACCTTCTACAATTATTATCCATCATCGGTATAAGCATGCAAATCACCTGAGAAAGAAGGTAAGTCAAAATCTTAACTTCTTGCAGTGTTAGCAATATAGGCATAGGAGACTTTGGATGGATTAAGTTTTCCTTGCAGTCCCTTTCAGATATTTCAGCCATGTCAACCCCAGGCTGAAAATCTTGAGACATTAGCTATGTGATTGCAGTTGTCATGTATAATTTCATCTGGTTCCTGTACTGCGATGGATGGCCAAAGGTTGATGATCAGCACTTCCATAGACACTGGCCTTCAATTGACTGATGACATTCTGTTCTAGATGGATTTTTAGTTTCCACTCAGTTCAAATCTTCCTCCAGGAAACTGGGAGAGGAAACATGGGCAATGAGATGTTCTTGATCTTTCTTGCTTCCACACTTTCACATTTATCTTGACAGTATAGCTAATTCTTCACTTTTATTGTCCAAGCTTTCAGAACCTAGCTGGATCAGGCTCTTGCTTCATTCCTTATAAGCATTTCCTAGAGGTACCTGTAGACAGCTAATCTTTATGCAAATTGGCCTGTGGCAGTCAGGCAGAGTGACTTTGCTGAGGTGAAGTTTACGGCGGGAGTGGACCCAGGGGACTCTCAGAGTAGGCTCTATTAGGGAGAGCATAGTAATTCAAGTTGCATCTTCTGCTAAGCAATTACAGATTTCTCTGAGAGGTTAAATATGAATTCGTGCAGGAATGAATCATTACACATAGGCAGTAAGAAAGTGGAGGCATGTGCTCATAAATATCCTACCACTTTAGTATGACACTTTAATAGAAAATAATTGCCCTCCAAAATACACAACATAACCTTTCAACTCTTCAAAATCAAATAACCAATCAGTTCATTGAGAAAGAAAGGAGGAAAAATAAAAAGAAAACCAACAAACCTTGTAATCAATTTTTTTTTTTTTTTTT
This sequence comes from Dasypus novemcinctus, assembly GCF_030445035.2. Classification (NCBI taxonomy): domain Eukaryota; kingdom Metazoa; phylum Chordata; class Mammalia; order Cingulata; family Dasypodidae; genus Dasypus; species Dasypus novemcinctus. The sequence continues at coordinate 73,039,973 of NC_080678.1, read as the reverse complement.
TTTTTTTTGCTGTAATGACTTCCTACTTTTTATTCGGTATCAACGCATCTTCACTTGTTATGATAACCAGGGATACCTCCAGCATCCGGGAACTATTCATTATAGAAGAAGTGTCCCCAACATTCTTATTAATAGACTCCTGCTGTTGCATTGAACTCCTCAATGATTTTGTTGAAAAATGGTTCTTGGTCAAGTGGAAATTTTGAGTTTGATTCTCAGCAGAGACTATGTGATACTGATAACATGTGAGTCACTTGTAACTTGGAAATGTAGTCTTCACTTAGTCCCTAGGCCATTAAACCTACTTTGGTTTCAGTTTCCTCACCTGAAAAATGCAAAAGACTCATTCTATAGGTGATTTTAAGGCCACTTACAGAGGTGATATCCTTTGATTTTATCATTTTATGGCTCTTTCATTCCACTGTTTCTTTAACAAATCCAAACCTATTCCCCCACAAGTGCAGAGCCAGAAGTAATTTACTACTTAAGCTTGAAATAAAATAAATATCAGAAGAGCCTCTCCCCTAAGATCCAAATTCACTTTTCCGGTCTGCAAAGTTCACCTTTCCAATGATAACCCTCTCAACCTCCTAGCTGGCCCCAAATCTCCAACAGCTGTTTAACCCTCTCCCCCTGGAGAACTTCCTGGTTTACAGATCTTCTGACTTTTCTTAATCAGCATCATAAACCATACCTTTCCTGACTCTTCATTATGGGGTTTTTGACTGTTAGACATTAAGTTTCTGCCAGATAGCTCTTTACTTTTGCTGACCACCCATCTACCAGCCCTACTACACTGCTATGGATTTTAGCGCCACACTAACACACTACTAATGAGAAACTGAATAGTTTATTTCTTAGTTATTTTTCATGAACGCCTTCTATAGGCAAAGCATTGTGAAATATCCTGGAGAAAGAAAATAAAAGTGAAGGCAAAAGTCACTGCAAGCAAATGAACTTATATTGTTAAAGAGAGAGAAGACCATGGATAAAACAATGTACAAAGAGAGTAAGAAGTATAAGCTGAGTGCAGGAGTTGGTCTTGGAGAGCATGAGGTACTCTCATGTAAATTCTCTACAAGTGTTGAAGTGTTCTAAGTAGGAAGCATTGATTTATCTATTTTCTATTCCTTCAATTATTTGAATAGGTATTATATTACATGACAGAAAATTCAAAATGTACAAAAGGGTATAATGTATTTAAAAAAAAAACTGCCTCCATTTATCCAGTTCCCTTCAACATCTGCAACCACAATTTCTTAGGAGCACAGGTTTAAAATTAAGTTCCAGTTATACGGTGAGTGATAAAGCATCCTTCTGATTCCAAGGGCCAATGTTGAGTAATGAACTAAAGATGGTAGTTAATATTTTAATCCTTTAGACAACAATTGTATGGTTCTATCTGAAACAGTTTCCTACTTTCCCAACTTCATGTAGATATGTACATTTTGGAAGGTCATCTACTTGACCAAACAGTGTGTTCGCTATAGAACCCTCCATGCTGTCTCTATTAGCCACACACTGACCTACACTGTCAGTATCTCAGGTTACATTTATTATTTCACCTAAATTAAATTTCAGGCTAACATTTAACTTTCACAAAATCTAAATCGATGCAACTTTTTGGATAAAGAAACATTTATCTGTGTTTATTATGCCACAAGTATAAATTCACAACAAAGTTAAGATTTATTTATGCCTGCTAATCTAATCCATTCTTCTCTAGCTATTCTGAAAGAAGTAAATGAAAATTGATATCCATTTTGACCCAGAATCTTTTGACAAATGGTAACCCTGACTTGTCAATGATATTGTCATTCTTGTCACATTTATTGATCAGTAAGTAGGAGGGAATGGAGAGAGTATTTGTATAAATTAATACTAAACCAGTCATATAAAATGAAAATCTGTTTTGTGTATGTGTGGCTAAATGTGCTTAATTTTTATATGTAATCATTATTCATTATTCTTTTTTAAAAGACTTAAGACAGTCCTATTTTATTTGTAAACAATTTCTAACACATGTGTATGGCTAGGCTGATGGATCTTGCTGTAAGTTAGAAAAAAGGAAGACATTAACACTAAAAAAATGTCAAAGTCCAGAGGTGTCAGAGAAATGAAATTAAAAGTACTAATACTAAAAACTTTCCCCCATAAATTTGATTTTTAAATTAATTTAACCTGGCAATTACGATTAGTCTTTTGACAGTACTTACCTATTTTTAGGTAGGATGAGTCTTTTTATATTTTGTTGTATTTCATTTTTGGATTTTTAAAATGGAAATTATTAGCATTTGCTGTTGAAAATTATTCTCCAAAATTAGGGCATAGTTTACTAAACCACATGAGCTGTGCCTATAGAAAGAACAGTGTGTGATTTGCTTGCCTGTCGTGACTTGTATGCAGAGAGGCAAGTGTCTCTTCAAGGACTGATTTTGCACCTCTCTGGCCCTGTCATAGACCCTGCAGGACCCAAGGTCTAGGGCTGTAAGAGCTGCACATTCATGACCCATTCAGCATGATCTCTGAAGGAGGTCATCCAGGAGTTCCCAAATCTCCAGCCAGCAGCTTCTTTTACTGGCATGGTCGGGACAGAAGACAAATTTCATAGGTCTAGGTAGTAATGGGAGAAGAATGTAGTAGAAGGTACTCACTTTCCAGGGGTGGGTCAAAGAAAAGAAAAGAAGTAAAAAGAAAGTTAGTGGTTCTACATTGTCTGAATATTGTGTAATGACAATATAGTCGTGTGCTCTTTATGTAATTAAAAACAAAAATTTAAAATGTAGCTAATGGGCGAAGCGGACTTGGCCCAATGGGTAGGGCATCCATCTACCACATGGGAGGTCCGCGGTTCAAACCCCGGGCCTCCTTGACCTGTGTGGAGCTGGCCCATGCACAGTGCTATGCATGCAAGGAGTGCCATGCCACACAGGGGTGTCCCCCACGTAGGGGAGCCCCATGTTCAAGGAGTGCTCCCCATAAGGAGAGCCGCCCAGCACGAAAGAAAGTGCAACCTGCTCAAGAATGGCACCGCACACACGGAGAGATGACTCAGCAAGATGACCAACTAAAAGAAACACAGATTCCTGTGCCACAACACAACAACAGAGCGGACAAAGAACACAGAGCAAATGGACACAGAGAGCAGACAACTGGGGGAAGGGGAGAGAAATAAATTTAAAAAAACTTTAAATGTAACTAATGGAATTGCAGTCATATAAAATGACTTTGGACTTATTTGGGTTATTAAGACAGAAAAAGTCTATAAATGTTTAAGGGCAGAAAGGAAAATGCTATGAAGAGAAGGTAGACGTGAAAATGCTAAAGAGGTAGGAATATTTTATGGAAAAAGGCCCTAGGGAAAGGTCCCCCCAAGTATACTATAAGATCCCAAAGGGTATGGAGAGTTTGTAACTTCTATATATCAGTTCTGATTGTTATTCTGCCTATATGTAACAAAAACTCCTTCTCAGTGGCCAAACCAATAATGATTTATTTTCCTCACATAAGAATAAGTGTATTTTGACAGTCTGGGACTGGCGCAATGACCCCAGGGCATCATCAATGCCCTGGTAACTTCTTATTCTATTCTACTGTCCATCACATATGGATTCTGCAGTAGTAAGATGGATATTCCACCTCCAAACTTGTGCCATTGGAAAAACAAGAAAGAAGGTAAAAGAAGAAGGGAAAAATCACTTCAGCAAGGAAGCAAATATTTGGCAGATTTCTGCTTAAATCTCATTGCCAGAGTGATGTTACTCCACTACCTCCCAGGGAGTCTGGGAATGCAAGTTTTGTAGTTATGCTCATTATTGATCCAAAACTGGAATTCATTTCAAAAAGAAAATGGGCAAGTATGAATATGAATCAGGCAATTAGCAACATCTGACATATCCCAAACCTCTGTCTACCCAACATCTATACATATATTTTTACCCTTTCCCAAAGTGAAGTAAAATCATGGTCTTACATAGCTGCTATGCCCAGTTCAAATCCCAGTTTCTCTTGATGCTATCATCACTTCTTCAACAGGTCTGCCTGTGACTTCTTATCTCACAATATTGAATGCATAGGAAAAAGTTATCTGCCTCCAACATATCCAATATGAAAGGAACAAGATAACAAACAAAATTGCAGTTCAGGATAGGGTATTTGGGATGCATAACAACTGGGCAAGAAGAGCATGGACTCCCTGCCCTGGCCACAAGGAATGTTCCTTCATTAGATGATCTGTACATACCTTCTATCTTTCTGAGTGTATCTCCTATATCCATGACCCTCCATAACCTGAGGATCTGCCATCTTGGAGAAATTTCCTTCATGGCCTGAGATGGGCATTGTGGAGAAACTGCTTTCTGGAGGCTCCAGAGTTTTATCAGCATACTTCTTGTGGGATTATGTGATGATTGTTTTCACAGGGAGAATAAATACACCATCGCCAACCACAAAAATCTTTTTCAGCCATTGTCTGAAATCTATGATTTTCCCATCTCTGCTGCAGAGTGCCTAGCTCTAGTTCAAGTTCATCCTTTTGTTGGGCTTTCCTAAAAGTGTTAAGCAGTAACAAAATCCAGAAACAACATACATTTTTCTGCCATCTCTCCTAAAATACAGCTTTGTTCAATCTGTAGTAAGTTTCCCAAGGAACAACAGATGGTGGTGAAGCCAAATATTTAACAAGAATCACCAGCTGTCCTGCCTGCTATACTAGGCCACCACAGCCTGCAGTCCTACTTTCTCCTCTCCACTCATTTCATTACAGTGGTTTTATTTTGTTATTGTTGTTGTTAACTTGTAGAACCCTAAATCCAGATGCCTCATTCTATATGTATTAAAGTTATTTTGGATTACATGAAACAAAATCTCAACTAGAGTAGCTTAACTAAATATACTTTTCCAAATGTGTTTTGTATATTTTCCTCCAAGAATGCTTTTCATCATGTAAGAAGTCTGGAAGTAGATAGTCCAGACTGGGGCTCTGTCTTCATAACATTGTCAATATTCCAGGCATTCCTCTGCTTTCTGCTTTGCCATTATTTGCACTAGCCTCTGTCCTCATGCAGGCAACTAATTCTTACAGTAGGTGCTCCATTTCCAACTAAAAGAAAAGTAGAAGAGAAAGAGTAGCACTTATATTAGGAAAGGAAAACGTTTCTCCAAAATCTCAATCAGGCTTCTCTTCACATTGCAACCAACAGTCAGAGTTGTGTCATGTGGCCACTCCTATCTATAAGAAAATGCCCCATCTGTAAAAAGTTTTTTAGCTAGACACATTGCTGTCTCCCCAAAAACTTTGGCTCTGTAATAATGACAGAAGGGGAAAAACAGATGATGAGTTGGCAATTAGCGGTGTCTGCCACACTCTGTCTTTCTACCCAGGGCTGAGACATATGAGAAGCCCACAGTCATCATTTGTGGAACTGAATGGAAGGCCTGAGGGAAGATTTTTGAATACATGCTTTTATGGAGTAGGTACGGAGAGAGGAGAGTTACAGGCCATTGTGAGAATGTGAAAGTTTTCCCAGCGGCAAGGTGAAAGTTTACTAAGTAACACTGTGGTGTCAGTTTTCTCCATGGATTAGAAAGTAGGATATTTGCTGAGTAGGCAAACCAGGTTAGGTCATGAGATGTCCAGTGACATGAATAAGGGGTAACTCCAAGAAGTAAAAGTAGAAGTGACACTTCAGTCAAACTACAAGAGTCTATGATGGGCTGCATCTTCATAGTTTGATGTATCTTTCTAATACCAGCTATCTTCTCAATACTTTCTGAAAGGTAGCCCAGAATTGAAGGTTTCCTTATCAATTCTGAAAAGCCTCACTGCTCACTTTTCCCAACTTTCTTTAGTTGTCTTTTAGCTCTAAGGACACTATTCTCTGTAGTCTGCTCTCCATTCTGTTGCTATAATTTGTTTGCCCCTATTATCCCCCTTTCCTCATTCCTCAACACTGCTCATGCCATGTTGCTGTGGTAGTCATCAAATAAATGTTATTATAGTCTATTTGGACAATATCTCAGTAAAAATTCAGAAGCACAAAAACATAGTATGAATAAATAAGGTGATTAAAAATGAATTAGTTTGAAAATCCATAGTCATACAGACTTGAGAGAATAAAGATGCTTTGCCTCATTAAGTTCTTGTCATATTGTGTTATTAGATATCTGGCTAGATTTAGAATGCACGTGATTTACAGAAATAATACTTTCCCTTTTAAAAAATCTTCTGAATAAGATACCTTCCCCATATTTAGAAGATGATTTCCTGTGAATCTTTTTTTTAAAAAATGAGACAACTTTTTCATAATGTAATTTTAAAAAATAAATAAATAAATAATTTAAAAAAAAATGAGACAACACATTTCCATTGTTACATTGGATCCTTCCTGATGCCACTCAACCTTAGGCTTTAAACTCCAGTCATGTTAAAACACTTCTCATTCTCCATATGCACTGGATTGTCTTACACAACTGGGCCTTTGCTAAAGCTCTTCCTTCTGCTTTCATTTTCTTAGTCTAACCTGCGTTCAACTGGATAATTCACTGCATTTATTCTCTACTACACTGAGGAGTTTTAATTATTTTACATGGGTCTGATTAGGAGATGAAGTACTGTGAAAGCCTACACTTTTCAGATTTTCATTTCTAAAACTTTGCAGGAAGTTTTTGGACCTTCCTTGTACTGGGGAAGCGAGAACACTGAGGCAATTTATTACAATACTATTTTCCAGGGCTACTCTTTGGCCATTAGTTCTGGCCTTACTACCAGAGCGAAAAATGAACAATGCCCTTGAGTCTGGATTCCCAATAATCAGCAGTCTCTGAAGTTGACAATAACTGTCTTTTGAATCAAATTGTATAGATTGTAGTTGTCTTTTTTCAATACCTGAATCTCAAATCACAGAAATTTACCTTTGTCTTCAGCACAACCAATTTTCCTGGAGACATCTTAACCCTCTTCTAGTTCACAAGAATGTTATAATATATAGAAGAGAAAAATATCCTCTGGGGAAACCCAAAGCCTTAAAACTATAGTTCCTTTTTTTTTTTTTTTTTTTTACCTCTTATGAATCTAAGAACAGTATTTCCTCTTTGCCAGTATCAATTGTTTCACCTGTCTAACAAATACAGAGAAATCAGAGCCCTTAAAATTCTAATTTACCATTTTTTTTTAGAGAAGATGTGGGTTTACAGAATAATCATGCATGAATTACAGGATTCCCATATATACCACCCTGTTATTAATACATTGCATTGGTGGGGTACTTTTGTTTCAATTTATCAAAGCACATTTTTATAATTGCTCTATTAACTATTATCCATGGTTTAACCTAGGGTTCACTGTTCATGAAGTGTTGACCTTTTTGTAAAACAGGTACATGATTCTACTTATTCACAACCCTAGATTTTTTTTTTCTAATTTTTTTTTAATTGACTTTGTAATAATATTACATCAAAAATATATATGTGAGGTCCCATTCAACCCCACTCCCCCACCCCCCCCTCTCCCCCCCAAAACACTCGTTCCCATCATCATGACACATCCATTGGATTTGGTAAGTACATCTTTGGGCACCTCTGCACCTCATAGTCAATGGTCCACATCATGGCCCATACTCTCCTCCATTCCATCCAGTGGGCCCTGTGAGGATTTACAATGTCCGATGATTGCCTCTGAAGCACCATCCAGGGCAGCTCCATGTCCCAAAGACACCTCCACCTCTCATCTCTTCCTGCCTTTCCCCATACCCATCGTCCACCATGTCCACTTTTCTCATTCCAATACCACCTCTTCTATGTGGACATTGGATTGGTTGTGTCCATTGCACCTCTATGTCAAGAGGAGGCTCAAATTCCACATGGATGCTGGATGCAATCCTCCCATTTTCAGTTGTAATCACTCTAGGCTCCATGGTGTGGTGATTGTCCTTCTTCAACTCCATCTTAGCTGAGTGTGGTAAGTCCAATAAATCAGATTGTAGGTGCTGGAGTCTGTTGAGGCTCAGGACCTGGCTATCACATTGTCAGTCCAGAGATTCAAATCCCCTAAATATATCTTAAATCCCAACGTTAACTACACCTCCAGCACATTAGCATGAAAGTCTTATGAAGGGAGATCCCATCTGAGTCCAGATTCATCACACATAAACACCATTTCCAATGAGGGGCCATCTGCCCTGGTAGTTAACCCCATCGGCCATGGCCATAACTCTCATGGGTCTCTTTAGCCTTCAAAGGAACCAATATCTGGGGGTTGTATCTGCTTTATCTGTCTCTCTGACTCTGCTCAGTTGTGCATGAGGGTAATCCTTCTGCCAGCCTCCAGACTCTTTTTTAGAAACTCGTAGCCATATAAACTCATTTCTCCTTTCCATTTCCCCCTTACTTTAGGTCAAACAGCATTTTAAAGTCATGTTATTTTATGTAGACATGGATATTCTGCTGATCCGCATTGAACCTTCCATATAAGGTCCTTTTCCAGTTGCATCATCAGTTAGTATTTGATAGTGGTCCCTCGTTGCCAGGGAGGCTCGTCCCCGGGTGTCATGTCCCACGCTGGAGGGAAGGCATTGCATTTACATGCTGAGTTTGGCTTTGAGACTGGCCACATTTGAGTAACATGAAGGCTGACAGGAGGAAATTCCCAGGCACAATGTTGCTCTAGGCCTTGTTCTTATTTTAGGTTTATCAGCTCACAAGCATAGTTATTAGCATCAGGGGCTCACTGTTGAACCCTCACTCCCTCCAGGTCCACGCCGCTGTACCTGGGAGACTGTCGCTGCTCCCCTAGGGACCGCGACAGAGCACCACTGGCCAGGAACCCAGTACCCCCCCTGCTGTGGTTTTTAATTGTTGCCACTATGAGTATATCCAATCATTACGATGCCCCCTGGATATATGTTCTGTACAGGTCCCTGTCAGCCATATATCACCTGTCATTGGTATCCCATACCAGTATCCCTCCATTGCCATTGTTGAGACACTCTGTGGTCCAGAGCTCCCCGAAATTTGAAGCCCAATATAATGTCATGGTCCCTTACTAGGGAATGGCATATAGCGATGACAACCCTAGATTTTTAAGTAAATACTGAAATGTCTCAAGAGAAAAAGAAAGGAAATTGTTCTCATTACTAGTCTATGACTAAACAAGGAAAAATAACTAACCTCATTTTAGAAATGAAAAACTTGATTATGTGGAATGTTTGATTTTAAGTAAGTTCTTATCCAAACCAAAACTTTTAACATTATAAAGGGTTTTTGTGAGTACTAAGTAAGACAGAATAAATAAAGTGACTGATCCAGAGCTTCAATCATTGATTCAGCAAATAATTTTTGGAGGCACTCAGTGTCTTAGTTTGCCAGAGCTACTATCACAAATACCACACAATGGATTGGCTGAAATAACAGGAATTTATTGTCTCACAGTTTTGAGGCTAAAAGAAGTCCCAAAAAGAGATCAGTAAGTAAAGCTTGCTTTCTCCCCCAAAGACTAGCATTCTGGTGCTGGCTGCTAGCAATGCTAGGGGTTCCTTAGATTAAAGTTAACATCTTTAAGCAGTCCTATTTACAAATAGGTTCATACCCACAGGAATGAGGAGTAAGATTAAGAAGTTCTCGGGTGGTGGACTTGGCCCAGTGGTTAGGGCATCCGTCTACCACATGGGAGGTCCACAGTTCAAACCCCGGACCTCCTTGACCCGTGTGGAGCTGGCCCATGCGCAGCGCTGATGCGCGCAAGGAGTGCCGTGCCACGCAGGGGTGTCCCCCATGTAGGGGAGCCCCATGAGCAAGGAGTGCATCCGTAAGGAGACCCGCTGAGCGGGAAAGAAAGTGCAGCCTGCCCAGGAATGGTGCCGCACACACGGAGAGCTGACACAACAAGATGATGCAACAAAAGAAACACAGATTCCCGTGCCGCTGACAACAACAGAAGCAGACAAAGAAGAAGGGAATGGACACAGAACAGACAACCGGGGTGGGGGTGGGGGGAGAGAAATAAATAAATCTTTAAAAAAAAGAGAGAGAAGTTCTCTAAATTGGGGTACATAATCCAATCTACCATATTGAGTATATGTCAGTCACTGTACAAAGTGCTAAGAACATTAGGATATTGTCCTATTTCTCAAAGTTCTCACCACTTTCCTTCTTCCTCCCTCTCAGTCTGTTATGAGGAAGGCTATGTCTTAGGATAGGACTTTAAAACCATTGTCGTGATGATGACTGCACAGTCTAACCAGGTCTTCTAGAACTGGACGCCATAGTGATGGTTATACAAGTGTACATAGATTTATCAAACTCATCAAACACTTATGATGGGCTAATTTTACTCTATACAAATTATATCTCTGTAAAGTAGATATAATTGTAAATTATAAAAAATGTAAACTTCAAGTAAAGAAAAAAACAAAACCGTTTCCAGGGTTCATTATTGTTTCTTAAATAGCTCTCATTAAGGAAAGACCTAATTTCTTTTCTTTTCAAAAAGACTGGAGGAATTTATGTTCTTAAGACTAGTTTTAATGGACATATTTCTTATGTCATATAAACCTTTTTATGTAAGTTGTTCCACTTTCAGAATAATAAAGTATGAAATGTTATAATCAGCAATATTTAAGGTGACAATTTGACACTTAAAACAGATTTTTTTCAAGGACACTTGAAACAAAGCCTTAAAAAGATGACAAGCAAAGATAATACAAAATCTTTACAAGAAAAATTTGGTATCAATGTTAATCAGCAAAACCAATTATTTACAATGAGCTAAGGCAAGCAGTGGATACACATGCTAAGGCATGATTTTATAAAAGTGGCTCTAAACATAAGTTGCTTTATATTAAAGGTACCAGTCTCTGGTAAGTGGTTTTTTATGAATTTGAGTTCTATAGGGAATAGGCATGTAAATAAATCACATGACTATTCCCTTGACACTGCTAATCAAATTAAAACTACTCTTCTTTTGGCCCCTATTCTACCATGTACCTGACATTGTACATGGCTAACATAATCTCATAATGATACTAGGAATTTGATATTATTTTTCCTATTTTATAGATAAGAAAATTGTGAAGGAGGGAGTTTAAGAGTCTTTTCCATGGTCACACAACTAGTAAATTACCAGGCTGAGATTCTTTACTCTAGTCACACCCAAACCTTTATGGAAAATATATGGGTGCAAACAACAGGACTTTGTTCCTCCAGAAAATATATAGGCGAACTAAGCACACATACAAATTAGCTTTATATTGTTCAATAATTTAAAAAGCACTGTAGTTTATGTCAGACATTGTGTTAAGCACTTTACTTAAAATGTATTATTTAATATTCACAAAAGCTTATGAGATATATACTATAGTCAACATTTTACAAGTCAGGAAACCAGAGCTCCAAAAGGCTAAATAAATTGTTTAATGTCACGGGAGGATCTTTGGGCTTATATCCTGTTTGGTGATACACAGGATTTTTTTTTTTTTCCAACAGATAGTATGTGACTATGAGCAAGGGACTAATTTTCTCATTTTCCTTATTTGTGAGACAATGGACTGATTTCCCAGGTCTTCTAGATTAGGTATCCTACCATTAAAAGTAAGAATATCCCAGTCTTCCCAACTTACTCAGCCTTGGCAGCCCAGTCTGGTGGTGTGAAAGGTGAGTGCCTGCTGAAAGTCTAGTGAAGGGTTAAAGATGGGGTATTTATGTAACAGTAATATAAAAAGACAAAAAGATTCTGGGTACTAAATATCATAAATGTGCAAGAAAAACACTTTAACTGAGAAAACGTATTTTTAATAAGTAGGACATTATGATTTTTGAAATAATCTTTAAACGTGTGGTAACTTTTAAGTAATCATTTAATATCATAAAGTTTTCATTAAAATATGTCAATTAATTCTAAAATTTCTCCTTTTTATGAACATTTTCTGCTATTTATTACTGAGGTAATCCATCAATACATATACTTCTTTGTTATATGTAATAGATGTTTGTTCTTTTATGAAAGAATGGTAACAAATATTGCTATTGACTTTTGCTAATATATGTATTTACTTTTTCTATGTCCTTTCTGGGCAAAATAAAAGTTTATATGAGTCTCAATTTCTCAATAGTGTTTAAATCACGGCCTAGATGTTTTTTAAAAAGTGATTTAAAATCACTTTAAAGCATTCTTAAATTCTGTCTTCTGTGCACATGCATGTGATGTGTATATGTGTTTATTTTCTCTTCAAAGGTATATATATATCTATGATTAAAGAACAACATTAAGTGATAATAGCAATAGTGAACATGTTTTCTTGTTCCTGATCTTAATAGGAATTCTTCAGACATTTTCATATCATTTGTGATTCTGAGTTTTGGGTTGAAAGAAATATATTTCCTAAGGTTAGGTAAATATCCATCTACTCATATTTTTATTACTGCTTATTAAAAATGGATGTTAAGGAAGCAGACGTGGCTCAAGCGGTTGAGCACCTGCCTCCCACATGGGAGGTCCCAGGTTTGGTTCCTGGTGTCTCCTGAAAAAACAAAAACAAACAAATAAAAAACCAACTCAGGGAAGCCAGTATGGTTCAATGGTTGAGTGCCGGCTTCCCACATACAAGGTCCTGGGTTCATTTCCCCACCCCTGGTACCTCAAAAAAAAAAAAAAAAAAAACTTGATGAATGCCTTCTTACCATCTAGGAGATGATTATATGACTTTATCCTGAGTGCTATTAATAAAAAAATTGTTCTTAATAGATTTATTAATACTAAGCCTGCTTTGCATTCTATACACTTGGTTTTGCTGTTTCATTCTTTCAAATTTCTGCACTATTCTTCATAATGTTATAATTTTTGCATCTGAGATCCGAAGACTAGTCAAACAAGTAAGAATTTTTTTTCATTCTTTGATAGGTTCCAAAATAAATATATGCTTCAGAAAAAATTGTCAGATTTTCCTTCTTTTCCTCTGCTCTGGTATAGTATAAGTAACTTTGAGTCACCTGAACTTGAAAGGTTTGCTGTAATTCTCCTCTATGTCCCCCTGGACATAGTTCATCTTGCAGGTCAGCTGCTTGAAAACTAGTTTGTTTTATAATAGATCGTCTTTATATTTCCTCTCTTATGTCAATTTTGGTAAATCATATGATTTTCATTTCATTTGGATTTCATATTTAGAGGTAGGCAGCACATCAGATATTTTCATTTTCTCTGAAATATGTAATTATTTATCCTTCATAATTTTTCTTTCTTTGTTGTTGAACATACTGTTCTTGACATTCTCTATTCTTTTATTGATTAGATTAGCAAATGATTTATCTAATAATATAGTTTCAAGTTGCTGGGGGGGGAGAGGTGGGGTGGGGGTGGTAGGGTTCAATGGGACCTCATATATATATATTTTTAATGTAATATTATTACAAGGTCAATTAAAAAAAAACAAAAAAAACGTAGCATTGGATTTATTGGTTCTATTTTCTGTATTCTAATTTATGGGTTGTGCTTTTATTTTTATTAGTTCTGCTTTTCTTACTTTTGTTTTCCTTTTATTAATTTTTTTTTTTTTTTGAGGTGTTGGGGCTGGGGATTGAATCCAGGACCTCATATGTGGGAAGCCAGCACTCAACCACTGAGCCACATCGGCTCAACTGAGTTGGTTTTTTCATTTGTTTGCTTGCTTGTTTTTGCTTTTCAGAGGCAACAACCGAATAGGGGATCTCCCATGCAGAAAACAGGCTCAACTGCTTGAGCCACATCTACTCCTGCTGTTATTAATTTTTAAAATTGAATTTTAGGTCATTTACAATCATTCCTCTTGTCTTTTACTATAAGATATTAGGGATGGAAGTTTTCTCTGAGCAATGCTTTAGCTGACAGAATAAGTTCTGATAGGTAGTATTTTCATTATCATTACTTTTTAGATATTCTGCAATTTGGAATTGGATTCCCTCTCTGATCCAAGAGTTATTTAATGAGGAGGTTTATTTTGTTTTAATTTCCAGAGAGTAGTGTCTTTTTGTTTTATCATTTTGCTATTATTTTCTGCTGTATTGCACTGTTTTCTATTATTCTCAATTTTTGAAATTTATTAAAGTTATCTTGTAGTCTGATATATGGATAATATTTTGTGACTGTTGCAAAGGTATTTGAAAATAAGATGTATTTTATTTTCAGGGTACATAATTTGATATAAATTATATATATATCAATTATATATATTTGATAATTCCTATTATTGATAGTATTTAGTACTTACATAGATTTATTTTATCTGCTTGATTGTTAATAGACTAAGAAATAAATTAAAGTATCCTACTGTTAATGTTTCATATTTCTCATTTTATTTCATTAGTAAAAAGATTCATATATATTTGTAACTGTTAGATATTCATTGTAAATTGGAACTTTTGGTTATTATACAGTGTCATTTTTATCTAATTTATGGCTTTCAGGCATAAAATCAACTTTAACTGAAGTTAAGATCATGATCCCTGTTTTATTTTTGTTTGTATTTGGCATGCCTTTGTTCATCCTTGTGAATTACTGTATTTTAGGTATGTTTCTTGCTATAAAGCAGAGTTTGGCTGTATTTTATAATCTAATCAGAAAGTCATTTTCTTTAGTTATTATTATTTTTTATATGACAGAATACAGCTTGTCTCAATGTTACAGAGGGTCGCATTCCCTTATGCACAATTATGAAAGCCAAAGACCTCTAAATAATGAAAGTATTTTGTTAATTCATTTGATGACAAAACTTAAACTGAAATGTTCTGAGCTACTTATAATATTTATCCCAATTTCTCTGAATATAAAATGGTTGGCTACAAAGATGTTAAGGTGCTCAATTCTTCCAGATCCCATGAGGAACATTGAAAAAAATATGGTACTGGCACCATATTGTCCTTCAAAAATCTGAACATTTCTGAAAGCCAAAATATAGCAGATCCAAGAGACTTTGGAAAAGGAATTTGGACATGTTTAATACAATATTTTCATTTTTATAGCTTTAAAAAATAGTTTCATCCTTTGGTCTCTTTGTTTTGTTTTTGTATTTATCTCTTCTGACAATTAAGAAGGTTTATACTTTTGTCCTAACAATCACCTTTATTACTTGATATAATACTCTTAATCTTCTATTTCCTTAGCTTATATCCATTCATTTCTGTATGTGAGTAATGAAATGTGTATTTCTTCTTCTGCCCTCCCACTTCCCCCTTCACCAACCAACATATCAATATACTTTTCTAGTATTTAATTTTGTAATTATAAATATATTCCATAAAAGTTTTCTGCAATTCAGATACTAACTTGTTCTGTTACCACAAACGCAGACTGTTGTAAAGAACTATTTAGGATCTGAAATCTTTCTCTATTTGAAAGCTAAAATGAGTTTGTCGGAGTTGTACAGATGCTAGTAGAAGACATAAGATGCCTAAATAAAAGCAAAGGATAGATTATTAATCAAATCAACAGCAGTGGCCATAGTGTGTATATTTTTGCAGTGGAACTCTGGGCTCCAGTTCTCACAGGGTGATGCAAAGAGAGCCATGTGACACCATGCAATCAGTGGCTTACATTATGGGACAGGAACCCTAGGCATAGGACAACTCAATCTTTTATAATGGGCAGAAAACCTGGGTGCACTTTACTGGGGAGGGAAGCATTATCTTTTTACATTGTCCACTGAGGATGCCTACCTTCTCCTCCAGAGGGAGACACAGGGCTATCTTCCAAAGTTAATCATTACACAAAAATCCTTGAAAAGGAAGACTAGAACAAAGTCAGTGCTGCTGCAACACAAGCAGAAACCTGAGAGCCCCATGGAAAATTACTTTCTTTGAACATCCACCTTTGTTTCTATACCATCTTGGCCTCTGGCAAATTTTCCCATAACTGTTCCACTCTATTTAATTGGACTGAAAGTGGCTGGGACTAAATCATTTTAATTTGTCTCTTACAGCAATTGAGGCTAGTATCAAAAGGACCTCAATTTGTAGGATGAGACCTGCCTGCAGTCTGACCTCAATCATGCATGGCCCCTCCCCTCCATGCCCTCCCTATTTCCCAGGGCCCTGGACCCAGCAGCTCTATAAATCCCATAAACATTGGGGGCTGCCTTCAAATGCCAGATGACTTTCTCTTCAAGTTTCTGCAATGACCTTTCCATTTAGCCTGAGACATTAATCCATGTACAGCAGGATGTCTCAGCAATTGCACAGACTCTACCTTAGCCCACAAAGGGGAAATCTAGGGCAATTCTTTCATCCCTAACAACTTTGGCCAGTGAATTGAAGTTGACATGAATGATTTTCACATCTGAGGTGGTGTCATTGATCACTTTAATGCCAGAAGCAAGTTATGAACCACCTTTTCTAACTGAATGAATATCATCACAAAGATAACTTCCTCCGGAAATCCCTCCAGGAAGCTCCATGGAAGGGAAGTCTCATTTTGGATAGGGCTTCACTGTCATCTTGGGTCTACACTCTTTGGAACCAAGCTGGGTAAAGGAAAGATTCTGCCACCAGCTTGTGTACCATTCATTCTCTGAAGAGTAAACATGAAATTTTTGTTATCCACATCAGGGAGTGCCTCTTGCCGTAGAAACTATATTTCTGCTAGCTTTCTCTGAAAGCCACTGTGTGCCCTTTCTGCCATGTCTTTTCTCAGCTTCCTTCTACATACCTGCCTCCTTCCTTTACCTCCACTCCTTTTTTAAATTCATTTCACATATTTTGGTGTCCAGAGTTTTAGCTGAACTTGAGTTTTGCTAAAAATAGTTGTGATTTTTTTAGCATTCTTGATCTTTTGGAAGTATTCAAGGAGCCAAAAGGGAAATGTAATTAAATTAAACCAGCACATGCCAAACAGATGCTTCAGGAGGTTCCTTATGTTAAATATTGCTAACATATAAATGTATATACATGGTTAGCCAGAATGAAGTAAAATCATTGTTTGCCTTGTTCATTCCTGTATGCCAGGTACCTATAACAATGCCTTGCAAGCAGCAGGTATTCAAAAAAATGCTTGTTAACATAACATAGTCTATCTATATATGAGCTGCCTATGACTCATTTAAAGTGGGTAATTTCATAGAGCAGCTAAAAATAAAAAGAATGTGGCAAATATGTGGATGGAGTTCTAATTATTAAAATTATTATTAAGAGTATCACAGAACCACATATAGTAAGATTTCATTTATGTTAAAAAGGAAGAGCTAAACACATGACAATAATAGCTAATGTCTGTAACTACACATGCATACATGTGCATGCTTTAAAAAGGGTTTGAAAGAAGACATCAAAGTGCTAATAGAAGTTGAAAGTGACAACCAAAGGGGATTTTAACCTTCTCCATAATACTTTTTTTAAAAAATGACACTGTATTTATATCATCCTTATGTCATATGAAATCAATTTTAAACTATATCTTAATTTTTAGTGATACAGTGTAGTAGAGTGGCTTACCTCTCTTTCTTCCCCAGCATATTGTTGACACAGATCAGATTCTCAGAAAACAGACCCATTCAGAGAGGAAAATTTTCAGGAAGGATGTTTATGAGGGAGTCCTCTTTGGGAATATACCTGTGAGGGTAAGGAAAGCAAGATTAAACAAAAAAAAAAGAAAGTTGGCTGTGATGCAGTTAGAGCAGAGGCATCAACTAACCCCACAGAGATTCTGGAACTAGGAAGGTTCTTCAGAGTTGCTCTGCCTTGAAGAAAGGCGGATGAGACATTGTGTCCCAGCATCAACCAGTCAATGGAAGTGCATTTGCCTCTTCAACAATTCCCAGACTGGGCTTATCTAAGAGCTGAAGCCACCAACACTTCTGGTAGCTAGGGGAATGAATGCTTTAATTCTGGGCAGCCTGTTGGTGATACCACCTCATAAGTCAGGCAAAAAAATTCCAGTTACAATAGCAACTAAAAGAGTCAAATAGTTAGGAAAAAACTTAAACAAGGATGTAAAGCACTTGTATTCAGAAAACTTATAATGCATTGATAAAAGAAATTTTTTAAAAAGACTTAAATAATTGGAAGAACATTCCATGCTCATGGATTGGAAGATCAAATATCATTAAGATGTCAATTCTACTTAAATTGATATACAGATTCAAAGCAATCCCAATAAAAATTCCACCAGCACTTTTTAAACAAATGGAAAACATAATTATCAAATTTATCTGGAAGGGTAAGAAGCCCCAAAATAGCCAGAAACGTCTTAAAAAGGAAAAGTGAAGTTAGAGGACTCTCAGTTACAGACATTAAATCATATTACCTAGCAAAATGGTAAAGAGCATGTTGTTGTAATGTAGCCTGTGCATAAATTCAAAATTATCTAATTCTGTATCCAAGTGTGCCTACTCTATAGAAATCCAATTGAGTAATATAGGCCCTATAGGCTTTGACTAAATGTGTATTCAAGGTTGCATCCAAAGGGAATGTGGGCGATATGTTAATTCAAGACCTATCTGGTACTGAGCCAAACACTTACCTAACAAAAGAAAGTCATTTTCTTTCATAAAAGCACCATTTAACTCTCCACTTGGTATAAAAAGAACTAAAAAATCTTGTTCCCTGATGGGGTTTGGAACAGAAAGCTCCTGAGTCCAGCCAGCTGTCAATAAAATCATTTTTCCTTACCATAATTATTCCTGAGTCCTCGCCTTTTTATATACAAATAATTGAACCTCAACTTCTACAACATTTTGTGTAAATTTAGACACATAAACCAATGGAACTGAATCGATGGTTCAGAAACAGACCCTCACATCAATGGTCAAGTAATTTTTGACAAGCCTGTCAAACCCACCCAGCTGGGACAGAACAGTCTATTCAACAAATGTTGCTGGGAGAACTGGATATCCATAGCCAAAAGAAAGAAAGAGGACCCTATTTCACACCTTATACAAAATGGATCAAAGAACTAAATATAAAAAAGCAAATACCATAAAGCTCCTAGAAGAAAATGTAGGGAAACATCTTCAAGAACTGGTGGTAGGTGATGGATTCTTAAACTTTACACCAAAAGTATGAGCGACAAAAGGAAACATGGGTAAATGGGACCTCCTCAAGCTTAAACACATCTGTGCTTCAAAGGACTTCTTCAAGAAGGTGAAAAGGCAGCCCATTCAATGGGAGAAAATATTTAGAAACCGCATATCCAATAAGGGTTTGATTTCCATTCTATATAAAGAGATCATACAACTCAACAATAAAAGAGCAAGCAATCAAATTTTAAAATGGAAAAGGATTTAAACAGGCATTTCTCCAAAGAGGAAATACAAATGGCCAAAAAGCACATGAAAAAATGTTTCATATCACTAGCTATTAGGGAAATGCAAATCAAAACAACAATGAGATATCATCTAACACCCCATAGAATGGCCATTATTTTTTAAAAACAGATAACAGTAAGTACTGGAAAGGATGTGAGAAATAAGAACACTCCTTCACTGTTGGTGGGATTGTAAAATGGTGCAGCTTTTGTGGAAGACAGTTTGGTAGTTCCTCAGGAAGCTAATAGAATCCAAGAATTCCTCTACTAGGAATATATCTAGAAGAAGCAAAAACTATGACATGAACAGACATCTGCACACTGATATTCATAGCAGCATTATTCATAATTGCCAAAAGATGGAAACAACCCAAGTGTCCATCAACCAATGAGTGGATAAACAAAATGTGGTATATAATATGATGGAATATCATGCTGCAGTAAGGAGAATTGAAATTGGGATACATATGATAATATGGATGAATCTTGAAGACACTATACTAAGTGAAGTTAGCCAGGCACAAAAGGACAAATATTGCATGGCCTCACTAATATGAACTAAATATGAAGAACAAACACATGGAGTTAAAAACTAGAGTATAAGTTATTAGGAAATAAGAAGAGGGTTGAGAAAAACTGATGCTTAATTTATGTAAAAGTTTTAATTACCTTGACTGTAAATGTGTGGAAATGTATCGAGTTGATGGTAACATTATAGTGAGTAGCAGCTAGTTTATAAATGGGATTGCAGCTGAAAAGGATAGTCTGGGGGAGTAAATGTTAATTGAAAGAAAACTAAATTCTTTAAATTATTAAGGAATAATCTAGGGACTGAATAACACAGGTGGATGAGTATTATTGTTGAGAGTACAAATGTAAGTGTCCTTCTGTGAGCTAGAATAGATGTATATCACTATTGCAGGGCGGTGGGAATGTGGAGAAGCATGGAAAACTACAATTGGTGTGACCTGTAGTCTGTGGTTAACAGAAATACTATAATATTCTTGCATCAATACCAAAGATGTACTATGTTGATAATGGAGGTATATGGAAAAAGTGTGCCAAATGTACACTATGGACCATTGTTGGTGGTAATAGTCTAATGATATTATCTCACAATCTGTAACAAATATTCCACCACAGTGTGGTGTGTCAGTGAATGGGGGTTGGGTGGGAATTCTACACATGTGCATGATTGTTTTTTAAGTTCACAACCTCTTTAATAAAAATATATATTTTTTAAATAGAGTGGGTTGGGGGAAAATACACCAAATGTAAGATAGAGACTATAGTTAGTAGTAATATTTTGACAATGATCTTATATAATTTGTAACAAATGTTTCACGACAATGGAAGATGTTGGTGGAGGGGTGATGTATGAGACCCCTGTATGATGTTTTGCATGTTTATTTTGTAAGTTCATAATTTTTACTATACACTTATTATTTATGCATGTTCATGTATGAATGATATACTTCAATAAAAGTATACCACCTCTTGAGGAGAGACACTGTGACTTCATTTTCATTTCAATACCAGCCTTCTGTATAGTTTCTGGCACATAATAGAAATTCAAGCAAAATTTTCTGGATGAATGAATGAAATAAAACATCTGCTAGAAACTACAAAACTCACTATTGCTTGAATGTAAAGAGTGAGGTGAATAATAGTGAGAAATGAATCTGAAAGAAGTTAATAGGGTCCTTGCAGTGAGGTACTGTTAAGCTCTGTTGAGCCATGACAAAAGGTATAGACTTTATGTACCTTGGAAGATCCTTTGAAGAGTTTTAGCCAGTTCCGTGAGCAAATTTAGATTTTATATTGATCATCCTGACAGCAATGTGGATGAAGAGTAAAACAGGAGAAAATAAGATGAATCAAAGGTTTTTATCAATGTTTTGGATAAAAATTGATGAAGCTCTGAAATAAAGCGGTAGCAATAGGAATGGAGAGAATCATTAAGGAAATAGGAGTTGGTTCTTTGCAGGGATAAGGGAGAGAGAGAAGTCTGAAATAATTCCCAGATTTTTAGCTAGTGTGACTAGGTGGTGGAATGAAGTCAAATAAAAAACACAGCAGAATAAGTCTTGGGAGAGGAAGTTGACTGACTGGGTCCTTGAGACCTTGTTCACCATTATCTCCCTAGCCCCTAGTGAAGTGCTAAGACTGTAGAAATACTAAAAAAAGAGAGAGTGATAAAAATGAGGAGAGTAGATAAAGCACCATCTGAGACCCTTTCCTACCATATTGTTGCATGTAAAGAATAATGGACTCCTGAGTATTATAATTCTCTTGTCCTCTGAAATCATTCCTTGCAGAATTGCCTAATAATAAGTTGAAAAGTTCAACAGAGATGACTCAGGATTCTTCTGCAAAGGCTGGATTCCAACAATATCTGTCAAATATATTTCATCTATTTTTAAAACTGAAATTGAAAATATACACTAACTTTATTCTAGAAGTCATATCTGAGCATGTTAGAGACCACTTATGCATCCATTTATGTTTTCACTTTGACAATGAAAGTCAATGTTATAAATTTGGACTGAGAACATAAATCCATGCTAATATAATAACTTTTTAATTCTGTTTTTTATTTTAGGATCCATGGAAGAATTTAATTTTTAAAAATGGTCATATTGCTAAAATATAACCCTTGTAGATAAAGTGGGTGAGTGACTCAAAAATTATTTGTGGAACACATAAAGGTCAAGAAGAACCATACCATTTATCTAGGAAACAAAAAGTTAAAGTCTCCAAATTATAAATATTTATAAAAAGAGTAACAACTCTGCTGTAAAGAAAAGTCACAGTGAATGAATTAAATCTTTATGGGCATGTAGAAACAGACTGATTTAAAAAACATTATCAAGAAGGCCAGGCTGATGAATAGATGATGGGGAAAAAGACATTTTCTGCTGCTTGAGTAAGGAAAATGTCTCATTTTCAGTTTCTCTTGCCACCTCTCTTCAGAGCTGCCTCCATTTAATCAGCCAACCAGGTGTCATTCATCAAAGGGCTCTGTTGTACAGTCCATGAGCCAGGACCATGGAAAGCTGGCTGAGCACTAGGTCAGAGAAACGAAAGAGGTGGTTCCCTCCCTCACAGAGCCCACACTTGGAGAGGAGAGGTCCGTCTTTGAAGGGAGGTTCTACGTTGCTTCCCAATTGAATCATTTGTATTTTCCACTGTCTCCATTAATTTTTTGAGAAAGGTAATAGGAATTATCAGTGAATCAACTGCTTTATTAGGTGTGATGGTTGAGAATATTTATTTTATCTATCCATGGGATTTCCTTTCAATTTTGCTTAACCAATGAAATCCCTTCATGTTTACAGTATTATAATAACAACAGACCCTATATATGTTAATTTGGTTCTTCTTAACCTTAACTGTAAGATATGATTTAGTTCGAATAGAGTCAGCATACTTTTTCTATAAAGAGCCAGAGAGTACATACTTGAAGATTTGCAGGCCATATATTCTCTGTCAGAGCTATTTAGCTCTGTCATTGTCACATGAAAGCAAACAGACATAATACGTAAATAAATGAGTGTGTGTTTCAATAAAACTTTAATTATGGAACTGAAATGTGATTCTCAAATCATTTTCTTTTTTTTTTTTAAAGATTTATTTATTTATTTAATTTCCCCCCCTCCCCTGGTTGTCTGTTCTTGGTGTCTATTTGCTGCGTCTTGTTTCTTTGTCCGCTTCTGTTGTCGTCAGCGGCAGGGAAGTGTAGGCGGCGCCATTCCTGGGCAGGCTGCTCTTTCTTTTGACGCTGGGCGGCTTTCCTCACGGGCGCACTCCTTGCGCGTGGGGCTCCCGCACGCGGGGGACACCCTTGCGTGGCACGGCACTCCTTGCGCGCATCAGCACTGCGCATGGCCAGCTCCACACGGGTCAAGGAGGCCCGGGGTTTGAACCGCGGACCTCCCATATGGTAGACGGACGCCCTAACCACTGGGCCAAAGTCCGTTTCCCTCAAATCATTTTCAGGTGTCACAAAATAGACTTCTTTTGATTTTTCCAAGCATTAAAAAAATGTAAATACCTTTCTTAGTTTACATGCTGTACAAGGCAGGTCATATTTGGCTTAGAAGCCAAAGTCTGGTCACTCCTGAATTGGAACTTTAACTTCACTAACCAGTTTTACCTAGATTTAAATTTTGATTGAGGGATCGAAATTTAGTATGAGATAATCAAGAAATAGCACCATTAGAAGAAGGGTAGTCCAATGCAGTAGAGACCATTACAACCAGGAATTAATGCTCATTAGGTTAAAAGTAACTTTTGGTGGTTGGGTTCTGTCCTTGTTCTATTAACGTTGATGGAAAGCAGCAGAATCTTGAGAGAACACAAGTCATGCTAGCTTGCTGGGAAATGGCTTTCTCAAAACCTTTACCTGGTCAACTCCTGCTCATCAACACATGGTTAAAATGAAACAAAATAAAACAGAAAAAAAAAATCTTGGCTCACAAGATCAAACCTATCTATTGTTTATCTAGTACCTTGGCTATGACAATGAGAAACATATTATTTGGAATTCAAACAAAAATTCTGTCTTGGTTCACATAAACAGGATTCACTCAGAGAATAACAAACTTTTAGGGACAGTTGTCCAAGATTGATTTTCACAAGTTATGTATGCATCTTCAAGTCTTGTCTAAGCCTGACTTTAAAGAAGCTAATAGGGAACTAAATTATGGCTGAAGTCCAAACTCCAGCTAACATCAAAATCTTTTTGATCACCTCATACATCAGTGAGAATTCTTATAACCGGAGGAACCAACACAAATCTGTTATGAAATTCTAATTAGTATATTGAAAAACCAGGAATTATTAGCAGTTTGTGGGACAGACACATCTTCCTAAACCCTGTTATTCTATTTGTACTATGGAAGATTTAACATCAACCAGCTGTTCAATATTAGTGTCATTCTACTTATTTCATCCTTGGATCAAATTTAGACTTTAATTATAATATCAGTTACAGAAGTCAATTTTAAAAATTTAGACTCCTCCTTACTTTTGGGTAAATGTGATTTTTCCTTCTCCATGAGCCACTGTGTTAAAAGAAATATTCCTGAGCATCAGATAAATTGGGACTCCACATAGCTTATAAATAGTGTAGCTTGAATATGAATTCCAGCAGACTAGTTTATCCAATGCTTTTAGACCGCTCTGCTACCCTGCCTTTCTCTCTGTATAGCTGGTTATCTATCAATAAGAAAGCTAAGAGAACTTTTAGGAGGCTTTAATAGAATAAAACAGTGTGATGAGACCCTGTACTTGGACTATGACTACAGAAAATGTAAGAAAGGGATGAAGCTCAGAAATATTCCTATGGGTGAATCAGCCAGACTTGCTGGACAGATTTAAAGTAGGGGTGAGTGAGGTTGAGAAGACAGGAATATCTGTGTTGATGATTATTTCATTCTACAAATATTTGTTCACCACCTATCACGTCCCTTGAACTGTGCTAGATGTTGTGGAAGAAAATGCAAACAAAACAGCAAGTCTCTGCCCTCTTGGAACAAGATCACATTAGTAATAGAAAATAAGTAATATATGCATAGACTATGTAGACAAGAAATTGACTGCTTAGGAGAGTACACAGAGGATGGGAAAGCAGGAATAGGAGGGAGACGTCACGGATTTTGAATTTTAAAATGTGAGTGCAGTATCTATTTTAAGAGTTAATAGTTTAAAATCGGGCACTAAAAATATTGAGATCTCATTCATATTCAAAATTTCTCAGGAAATTATGCCATTCTGGGCATTTTTGACCTGAATAACAGTATTCTTAATTTATCTTTCCATGCGCATTTTCCAAAATATTTTATTGGTGATATTTGAGGTGTTTACAAATTATTAGTTTACTTTTATTTTTTGTAGAGTATTTTCTGGGTGCTTGTCTTCAGGAAGGTAGACTGTAGAATGACAGACCTTTGATTAGCTCAGATGGGGAATGGCAGTTGAAATAAACTATCAAGAGCCATATATGTGTCTCACTGTCACCCATCTGGCCAGGGCTAGGTTTTTCTGGAGTCAGAAAAAGGATTTGTACTTTAGTGAGCCTGTGTTGCCCACAGCCTATAGCTATAGCAAGGTCAGTCAGTCAGGTAAAGCCCAGAACTGAAAAACAGGTAGACCAAGCTTGATAAAAATACCAGAAGGTGAGGATAAGCTGTCAATCACAGAATCTATAGAGACAAGATCAAGACAATAGCTGAAAAGGAATGAGAAAAGAGTAAGGAATTTCCTAGTGAATCCCATGAGCACCAGAGGATACTAGATGTCCACAGGTGTCTTTTGAGGCCATTGGGAGTATATTACCATGGTGGGTTAGATTGGCTGAAAGGGCTAGGGCAAAGAATACTATTTTCAGCAGAGATCTCAGATTTCAAAGGGTGGAACACTGTCAAAGACCCTGAGGACCACTAGAAAATAATTTACCTAGTTCACATATTGCTGGTATTACTTAAATGTTCTGTATACTATAACACAAGGCTTTATCTCCAGCCTAAACTGGTTATATAATATATTATACCTCCCACCAACTACTTGTACACTTATTAAACTTTACAAAATGTCTAGAATGTATGCCAAATGTTGTTAGGTTAGATATCTAAACAAATACTTCAAAAGTAAGAAGGACAAAGCCTCTTTGCCCCATTAGACCCATACTGCTTTTTAAAACAATCTAATTTTTTAAACTTTAATATGATCACACGTGAAATGCACTTTTATTTTATGTTATCATTAAAGTAACGCATGTTCCTTAACAACCATTGGGAAAAAAAGAAAAGGAAAAATAAAGGAAGGAAGGAAGGAAGCAGGGATGAAGAAGAGTGCAAGAAAAAAAAATTGTCCTGGTAAAATTTTGGTTTATCTCATGTTTCTGTTCCTACTATTTTTTTCTGTTCACATGCACAAGTTATAAGGATGCATAGATAGATAGATAGACAGATAGATAGATAAAGAGATAGATAGATAGATAGATATGGCATATATAATTATGCATCTGTTTTTTATCTATACTTAGACAATTTTCCTATTTTAGTATAAACTCTCCTTAAAATCATTTGAATTTCTGCATTATAGTCCATTAAATATATGCATCTGTAGCAGGAGGACTTCTCTAGGAAGCAGGCTCTGATTCAGAGTTTAGTGTGTAGCATGTTGCACTTGGGATCAACACCTGGGAAAGAGAGGGAAAGAAAGAAGGACTGAGTAGAGAGAAATTTTGACTGCAATGCTGGCCCCACAACAACCTTGGTCAACCCTATAGGGAGGTCTAGAGTTAAAATACTTGTTCCAAACTGGACCAAATGGTCAGTACTTTTTACATCCAACTCTGTAAGTCATGGGATGTTGAGAAGGGCATGACCTTAGACCAGGTGGCTCTCTGCAGTCATCTGAAGGGTGTCTGCTGACAGCTCTCCCAGGAGCTGGGGCAGCAAGCCTTACCTAGAAGGAAGATTTGGCCAGTGTATCACTGTGTCCACCACAACATCATATTTCATACTTTTCATTTTGTGCCTTTTATTCTTACTGATTTTCTTTATATAAAAAACTCAGTATAAATTTTTAAACATGAATTTTGGATTATTTTATTAGTTTAGTTTATCTGCTCAAAAGCAGAATTACTGAATTAAAATATTTGAGCATTTTAAGGTTCTTGATTTGAAACTTTAATTTTATTATTAACTATTCACTTTATAAGGATTAATAGTGAGGTGTAATATTAATATATGTTTTTCCTATCATTAATATTGCCAGTTCATGACTATTGCCCATTTTCCTCCTGGGGTCTTAGTATTTTCACTACCATTGGATAGGATTCAAAACAATTCACATATAAAAATATTCTAGTTTGGAAACCTGACGTTGATTACAATAGCACATACCCTAGATAAAGTCTTAGAGAGATGCTCAAGCAAGTTTATTGAAATATCATTTATTAATCATGTATTAATATTTATACTCCCTACCAAGAGAGCTAAGATAAAAACTAAAAATCAAAAGACTTTCCTTTTAAATTACATGAGGAATTTTTGGTTTCTTATTAACTGATACTTGGTGTGTTTTCAAAATCAGGAATAAAAAGACATTAGTAGGGGAGTAGATGTAATTCAAGCAGTTAAACACCTGCTTCCCAAATAGAAAGTCCTGGGTTTGGTTCCTGGTGATTCCTAAAAACAAAAAGAACATGAAAATAAGTGAAGGAATCAACTCAGAGGAGTCAATGTGGCTCAGTGGTTGAGCACTAGCTTCCCACATATGAGGTCCCAGGTTCAACCCCCAGCCCCAGTACCCAAAAAACAAGGAAAGAAAAGAAAACACATTGGTAGATATTGATTTTCTCCCTGTAAACTTTTTATTTTCTATTTTGCTACAAGGGTCTATTAGCTTAGAGCCTTTCCATTTTAATTCAATCAGTCGCAAACTAATTTTCTGGGGAACAAAAGGAATTCCTGAGAGATATGATAGGACTTCCTTATTGCTTTTGTTTTCATCTTTAGAATTAAAAAAGAAAACAAACTTTATGAAGTTGATAACAATAATTTTCCTTTACATTCCAAATACATGTCATTAATTAGAAGTTTGCTGTATAGAACCAAAAAGATGCTTATTACAAGAAGACTACAAATCTTTTTAGAAAACTTGTGCCCCAGCTTGTATAGTTTAGCAAATTATCAAGGTCTTGCTGCGCTCTCCCCAGCTTGTCATGTTCTGTCCGTGATTCAGAATCCACCTCTCTAGAGCACAGCTAAAGGTGGGGAGAGGGAAGGATTCTGAGGCCATGGATCTCTAGTACTTGATGACAGTAATTTCAACCAGTTTGGGAGATTAATCTTTACAGAAATGGGAACAGCACATTCAAGAAGTCCAGGTCTACTCATTCATTACTCAAGTGGTGTAATTGTGCATCAACTGCCACTAAGCAAGAAGAGGTACTATAGTCATTTTTCAGGAAACTAGGAAGTTTGATGTTCTACAGCTATTGCAATGATGAGTATCATAAGTGTCAGCAAAGCCTCAGTCATAAGAAAAGGATCACAGTATCATCAAAGTCAAGATTACAGGGGAGCAATACAATGTGAATCTTTATCTTCCTCTGAGACATCTCTCCAATTCCTCTTTAGCCTAAGAAACAGGAGTGTGCCCTGGTTACAAAAACACGCTGGTGCTACAGAAAGAGTAGTGCTGCTGCTCCATTTAGAAGTCTGTGTGATAAATGTGTGTGTGTGTGTGTGTGTGTACACACATGAGTGTCTTGTTGATTCCCTGGCTTCACTTGCCTGACTTTATTTGAATAATGGTTTCAGAAAGATAATTTTCTTTCCTTTCTTCTTTTTTTTATGTGGCAATTGTACTGGCCGCTTAGCATTCTGTAAGAGAAGGTAGTTAAAAAGCATTCAAGATTAGCTTTAATACTCAGAATCATTTTCCTCAACATATATCCCTTGGGCACCTGAAGGACATAAACCACATCAAGGCTATAGGGCTCTTCCTTGCTGACTCACTGGAGTGCTGATAACGAGGGAGAGCTCTTCTGAGGACCCAGTGACCTAGGCCAGCCTAGCTAATAAATGAAGTATTAGTAACAAAGTAATTGATTGCTCAGAATACAAACACGCAAAGTATGTCAGGCTAGAACCAGTCTCCTTACAAAATACAAAAAGTACAAGGTTGATTATAGAAAGGAAACAAATCCATGAATATAATAGATAGGCTGATATATATCTATTTATATATACACTCCTATAGGTTAAGGTTTATATATACACTCCAAGGTTAAGGTGATTTGAAAGAGGAAGGAATGGCACTTAGTCTCAATTTGAGGGACATAGGCAAGACCCAAAACTCATCATCCTGAGATGGAACAACAAAATGGATATTATCAGCCATTGCCAGACAGCAAATGCTCAGTAAGTAAAGGGCTTCTTTTCATGAGTCTAATCTACCCAGCTACAGTGCACCAAATGCTGCTTGATGCCAAGACATGCAGTGTGTGTGTTTTGCACATGTGGGTGCTTAATGAGTACTTCTGGGTGATGAAGAAAGGGCCTTTCAGATAAAATAATGATTGTAGAGATCATTTTCAAAGAGGCTTAGTAAATGGGCTTAAGTATTTGTGTTAGCTTACTCTCTCAGAAATTTCTCTTCCTCTGGCTACCACCAAGAAATCCAGCCATAGGGGTTGTTGTGATAAATGGAAGGGAAGAGTAAATAAAACACTGGTAGCAATTGTGATCAAATATTTATCTTAAGATTTCGTTAAGCGCGGCAGTGAGCAGAGTCTCTTTTGCTCACTGTTGTGTCCTTTGCCCTTCATGTTGCCTGGAACATAACAGGGACTCACTAACCTGGATGGCCTTCCCTGAAGGCATAATCCAGCTTCTGGACCTGGCCTATTTTATCTGTTCAGAACATCACCTAATGTCTTGCCTCTCAATGCATGGTTCACCAACCAGCAGCATGAGCAGCCCCATTCCAGATTTACTGAAACTAAATCAGGGTTTTACCAGGCTATTCAAATGCCCATTAAAGATTGAAAAGCACTGACCTAGAACCTGTGGTATATGATGAAAACCTTGGGTTTATGTGTTAAACTATATTTTAGAATACTTTAAAAGCTAAGTTCTAAAACTGAGGGTGGAGAAGATGATCTTTGAGACATACATAGATAAAGGCATTTCTTTTCATAGGAAGATTCTAAAATTTGGAAAAGGTCAGAGTCTAAATCCCACAGCTCCAAAAGGCAAATTCAAACTGGTCAAACTTGAAAGAACAACGAAAGCATTAATCATTCTTTCCCCATCCGCTAGCTTCAGATCTTCTCACAGGTAAGAAAGACAGAAGGAAAATGTTCCACCCACAGAGGGAGAGTCAAGAAATCAGACAAAGCCTTATACTCAAAAGATACTGTAAGAGAAGTTCAGAAATTAGAATTCGTACTTTTGATAACATAAAAAAGCAACTGTATTACTCAGCTCTCCCTCTTCACATGTTTTTAAAGTTGCTTTTTATTTGTACAGTTATACATCTTTTTGTCATTCATCATCCCCATTAAATTATAAATTACATAAAAATGACAGCTTCTCACCTGCTCAAAATAGTTTTCAATTGCTTATAAAGATTTTTCAAGTAGTTTTTGATCACTCACTCTCCAAAGTTAAGTGACAGTTAAGTTTCCCCAAGTGAAAGCAGGTGATTCAATTTCTGTGACAATACACACCCCCCTTTTCTATATCCAAACTCCCTGCAGAACCCCCTCTAGGACCACCACCTCAGCAAGACTTCCCTGGGTTTCCCACTTCTTCCTTTCTACTTCCAAAGCATTTTGCCCTTATCTCCTCTATTGCGTTTACACTGTGTTGTCAAACTCTATCTGGCTCCATAATCAACTATAACTTGCTTGAAGTCAAGTCTCCAGAAGTTACTAGAGACTTTTTTTTTAAATATATTTTTTAAAGATTTATTTATTTATTTCTCTCCTCTCCCCCCCCACCCCAGTTGGTTGTTGTCAGTGGCACTGGAATCTGTGTTTCTTTTTGTTGCATCATCTTGTTGTGTCAGCTCTCCGTGTGTGCGGCACCATTACTGGGCAGGCTGCACTTTCTTACATGCTGGGTGGCTCTCCCTACGGGGCACACTCCTTGCACGTGGGGCTCCCCTAAGTGGGGGACACC
The DNA here is from genome assembly GCF_030445035.2 of Dasypus novemcinctus. Classification (NCBI taxonomy): domain Eukaryota; kingdom Metazoa; phylum Chordata; class Mammalia; order Cingulata; family Dasypodidae; genus Dasypus; species Dasypus novemcinctus. Next base: position 73,009,013 of record NC_080678.1, on the reverse strand, counting down.
CCTGTGTGGCAGGGCACTCCTTGCGCGCACCAGCATTGTGCATGCGCCAGCTCCACACGGGTCAAGGAGGCCCAGGGTTTGAACCGCGGACCTCCCATGTGGTAGACAGATGCCCCAACCACTGGGCCAAGTCCATTTCCCACTAGAGCCTTATAGTCCTCGGAAATATAGGTAAACTTGAATGATATGTCACAGATGTGGTCAGGCAAGTCCTATATCTTCCCAACTTTTTCAGTAAATATCTGCTCTTTCCTCATAATGATTCCTCAATTCCCAGTCCCCATCTGTGCATATGAATTCCATTCAATGGCCGTGCTAATTTGTACACTGATCTCAGTTTTATGGATATTCTCTATAAGAATTGACTCATGTTCAGAAGTATAGGAACTTCACCCAAGATTTGGTGACAATAGAAAGGCTAGATAACATTTCCACAGTTTTTTCTCCATCAGGTAAGATCTTCCTTCATGTTCTTCTACCATACATAGAAACTGATCTCAATGTTGATCTCTAAAACCCCTGGAAGCAAATCCCAGATGCTCACTCCTAAACTGGTTCCTGGGCAAGCCTGTCTTCCACAGCATTTTGAACTTCTGTATGAAGAAAATTTTCTTTGATCAGTATACTTCTTCCTGGCCAATTGTTTCAGTAATATTCAAATGATTACATAAATAATCTTACAACAGGGGATCTGACAGACCTGCTGAACCCTGAATCACTGGGAATGAAATACTTAACCTTATGATCTTGTGAGGGGAACAAATGAATGTGCTTGTTTTGCAAATGGTTTCCCTTTGAACAGGACTCATAATTAGGCCTCTAAACACAAGATACATGAGGAAGATTGTCAGAAGTTAATGCTGAAAAATGTACTTCATTCATCAGGGTTCTTAGTTGCCATCTACAGGGTCCATTCTTACTGGTTTACACTAAAATGGATTTATTATGGAATATTGGCTCACTGACCTGTAAGCTAATATCTGTAACCTAGGCTTGTCTCTAGGAAAAACTTCCAGGAGCATCTCCCAGAACCATGCTGCCAATGTTAGAAAACATTGTCTCTAATTCATCCCATGGAAATAGAAAAAATGCCCATAAATCACTTGGCAAAATCTAGGTGGGTGTGCTGGAGATGCCACAGACACTCTCAGCCATCTCCCAGTGCTCACTTCCCCTTTTTCCCCCCACTTGCTTGTTTGCATGCAGATATTGTGAAATGTTCTACTTCACAGCCCTGGGTAAGACATTAATTAGGTCTAATGGAACAGTTAATTATACCTTGAACCCCAAACCTCAAACAAGCAGCCCCTACTGCTTGCCTGGGCAGGAACTTTGCACAGAGGTTGCTTGATGCGTGCTTTTTGCTCAGTGGCAGGACCCCATACCCCTCAGTTGTATAAATACCCAGTTCTCAGGCAGTATAGGTGTCCCTCATCTCTGACATGAAGTGCGGCATATGGAGTCACCATTCACTGACCCTGACTCAAGCAGTTGGTCTCCCTGGAGGACTGGCCACAACAGGACCTCTTCTCCTGCTCTTTTGGGCCCATTTTTCTGTGTAAGAAATAAAGTGGTTATTTGTTGAGCATCTCTGTGGTGCCTGAGCCTGTGTTTCCATGACATACCATATAGCAACTTTCTCCACAGGGTGTGCCTTTAACTGGCTGCCAGGGAAACTGGGAAGTGTAGGTTGCTTTAGAGTATACCTTAGGAAGGTAGAATTCATGGTATAAACTATTAAGATGTGAAGAGAACATTCTAAGTTATGAGGCAGCCATAAATAGCAGATATTATCTGCATGTACCTAAGTATTAGACTGTAAAATGTCTAGACTCTCATACTAAGCAATAAGAACTTTCTCAGTTAGACTTTGTGACCCAACAAAATATCTTATACAAGGGGATGATATGATAAAAGATGTATTTTAGAATATTATTTCTAGCAAAAGACTGGTGAGTAGATATAGGTAAGATGTGATTATAAAGCAGGATTGACCAAAGGGTAGTAAAGAAGTTTAAAATTATCAAGCACCTCATCTCATTTAATCTTAATGAAAACTGTGGTAGAAAATTCTAATACAAATCCTTATCCCATTGCCCTCTCTTTCAAAACTCAGGTGTATTACATTCTCCTGCTCTTCTTTGTGTGTGACTAGTTCTGGCTAAAGCGTTGTAGAAGAAAAGGAAATATGTCATTTCTGGGTCAAAGCTTTTAATTACTGGCAGGAGAACACCCAGTGCTCTTTTTCCCAGTCACAATGGATAGTTGAAGCATCTGTTGAAATGGAGTTGCTGTTAGCTTGGGGCATGAGTAACTGTGATATGCAGAGTCCCCAGTGAAAGGATATGTCCTATGAGTAAGATAGAAACCCATGCTCTATTAAGCCACCAAGATTTGAGGGTTTAGTAGTAGTAGTAGTATTATCATCATCATCATCATTATTTTACCACTGTAACAAGCTTATCCTGCCTTATTCAACACCCATAAAGGAGAGCAATTGCTATCCTAATTTTTAGTTAGGAACCAAGGAGCTCAGAGAGATTATCCAAAGTCGCTCTGAAAATATATAGTGGAACTGAGATTTGTTTTGTTGCTGTATTATTGAGCTGTTGTTTAATATTTGTAATATATTCTTATTCACATACAGAAATATAAAGTTACATAACTACAAAAGTGGAATCATATCATGCTTGCTTTGTTTTGTGATATATTTATATATATATAAATACACACACGTGTATCTATATACAGACATTTCTTTTTCTTCCATAAGATTTTTCTTGCCTTGATCCTTCCAATGTTGCCAAATTGCTTTACAAAAGAGTCATAACAATATTTCACCAGTAATATTTGAGTAAAATTTTTGCTGCCTGTCTACTAGCTACAAATATTATTCTTTTTAATTTTTGCCAATCTGATAAGAGTAAAGTGACATTTAATTCATATTTAATTTACATTTCCCTTACTACTTTTAACTATGAGCATCTTGTGTTTGTTGGTTAATTAAATTGATATTTGTTAATTGTCTAATCATTTATTACTGTCATTTTTTTCTATTGGGCCTTTTGTCTTTCTGTTATCAATTTGTAAAGATTTTTTGTATGTAACATGTGTCATTTGTGTTGCAAATATATTTTACAAATCCACTATTACTTTACTGACTCTGTTTATGGTACCTTAGTTGCTGTTTTTTTTTAAGTTTTATTTTTCCCACCCCTTACTCCCTACCCACTCCGGCTGTTTTTGCTATCTGTGTCTACTTACTGTGTGATTTTCTGTATCTATTTCTCTTTTTGTCTTCTCTTCTCATTTTTTCTCCTCTAGGATTCACTGGGATTTGATCCTGGAGACCTCTGATATGGAGAGAGGTTCCCTGTCAGCTGTACCACCTCAGTTCCTGGTTTCTGTTGCACTTCACCTTGACTCTCCTCTTCATCTCTCTTTTGTTGCGTCATCATCTTGCTGTGTGACTCACTTGTGCAGGCACTGACTCACCACAGGGACACTTAGCTCACTGTGTGGGCACAGGCTTTCCGCGCAGGCACTTGGCTCACTACACAGGCACTGGCTCGCCATGCAGGCACTCCTTCTCTTCTTCTTTTTCACCAGGAGGCCCCAGGGATTGAACCCAGGTCCTCCCATATGGTAGGCAGAAGCCCTATCATTTGAGCCACATCTGCTTCCCTATGGTATCTTTACCATACCAAGTAATTAAATATGTCTCTGGTTAAAATATATCTATTCTTTAAGATTGCATTATAAAATACTTCAGGCATACAAAAAAAGCATAAGAACAATAGAGTAAAAACTCTTGAGCATAGCACCTATCTTCAAAAATAAAGTACATATTAATAATGTGGCTGAAGCCTGAGATATCCCTCTCCCCAATCAAATCACCTTCCCTCACATCCAGAAATAACCACTATCCTGTATGCAGTGTCCATCATTTACTTCTACTTTCATTACATCCCTTTCTAGGTCATGTATGTGGTATTGTTTATCATAGTGTTCACTTTCTCTAAGTGCAACCCTGCAATATATTAGTTTTTCTGCAGCTTGAGTTATTTGCACAATACTGCTTGTCATATTCATTTATATTTAACCGTGTCATTCCAATATATTCATTTTCTAAGCACCATAGTACGAATCCAGTATACTTTATTGTTACCAAAGTTCAGTAACTACAAGCAGTTTTGCTATGATCATTCTTGTGCTCAGCATCTTGTGAATATATGTGAGAACTTTTCTAAATTGTGTAACTAGGAATGGAATTACTGGACTTTAGGGCTTGTATTCACTGTCTAATTATTGAACAAAATAGTTGTCTGTAGTTATTCATGAGTTATATAGGACTCACCAGTTATATATGAGTTCCTCTTGTTCCACATTTTCACAAACACTTGATAGTGTTAAATTTTTATATCATCAAAAATAAAATGACTGAAAAATAGTATTTAATTATAGTTTTAATTAGCATTTTTCTAAGTATGAATGAGGTTAAGCATCTTTGCATATGTGTGTTAGTCATTTTAGCTTCCTTTTTTGTAATTTGATAATGTATTTTGCTTGTTTATCTATTGGATTACTTATGCTATAATTATTGATTTTAGAAGTTCTTTAAATATTCTGGATGGTTATCTCTTTTGATTTTATGCATCACAAATCTCTCTCCCAATCTATGACTTATATCTGCATGCTTTTCCATGATGTCTTTTGGTAAAGCAAATGAAAATTTTGATTATAGCTCAATTTATCAATCTTTTCCTTTACAATTACTTTTTTTTTTTTTTTTTGGTCTTGTTTTAAAAATCCTTCTCTACCCACAAAGTGATAAAAAGATTATTTTATTTGAAATTCTAAGCATTTTAAGGTTGAAGTCTTTAATACATTGTAACTGATTTTGTGTATAGTTTGTGATAGAATGTTTTCACCCACATCTGATAATCAATTTCTGCAGCAATATATTTCATCTAGGTTTACAAAATTTCTTGTTGTAACACATTCCTTATTGTTTTTTAATCTCTCCCGGTAATGATGATTACAGAACTTTTTAAAAAGAATTTCTCTCCTTGTATATATTTTTATCCCTCTCTTTTGCAATATTCAAGCTCAAACCAGTTTTGTTGTTTTTGTTTTTTTGGTTTTTGGTTTTTTGCCTTTCTAAAAAATAAAAACAATACTGGAATTTATCCCTTCAACTATTTTGAGGGACTTGTTTTGTGTTTTACATGTTTAGATTTTCTCTTTAGAAATTCTTTTCTCTATTAACTTCTGTTAATTATTTTATTATAAATCCTTTAGATTACAACTAAGTTCCTGTATTATTTGTTCTTTAAAAGCTAGATATCTAAGACTATGAGCACTTTTCAGAGAGTAGCTTTCTTCTGCCTCATAAATTTTATGCTGAAGTATCTGTCATTACTTTTTAGGTGGTATGTAAGTTCAATTTTAATTTTCTCCTTGGAACCAAAAGTCAAATTGAAATGTGCTTCTTATTTCTAAGTGGTTAAAGTTATGTTTACCTTTTTATTATTCCCCATTATATTGGATTTTAATCAGAGAATATGGCTTATTACATTTCTACTTTTAAATTTTGTTGAGCTCTTCTCTTTTTAAGATTCTAAACATATACTGTAGCAATTTGATATTGTTTATGAATTCCAAAAATAGATATTGGATTGTGTTTGTAAACTGGTGTGTTCTCTTGGCATATCAGATTGTATTAGATTCGGAGGCTTCACTTTTACTTTATTAAATCAAGATTAGGGCTTTTATTTGATCACATCATTAGGACATGCAGAGTTGAGTCCCCACCCCCTTGGTGGGGATAAAACAGACTCACATATGAAAGTAAATGCATGGAGAAGGAGAACACAGATGCTGGAATCACAGGGAAAGAGCCAGGCCTGATAGCTTGCAGCTAAAGAGACCAGAGACCTAAACAGCTGAGAAAGCCCAGAAAGAAAGGAGCCGTGGGGAGAGAGACAAGCCTTATGCTAACCTACAGCTGAAAATGGAAGGAACTGGGATTGGGGAACCTTAGGAGGAAGAGGAAGGCTGAACCCTCACAGAGAAAGGCAGCCATCTTGCTTCACCAAATGGCATAAGACTTTTGTGAAGGAAGTAACTTATGCCTTATAGCCTTGTGACTGTAGGCATCTAATCCAAATAAATACCCTTTACAAATACTTTGCATCAGCACCCCTTTGGCTGACTAATACATATACCTATTAAATTCAATTTATTAACTGCATTTTTAAAATTTCTGTAGCCAATACTATTTTATTTCTATAGAACCCTTGCAATTCTGAAAGAGGGGTGTCAAAGTGCAGAAAGGTCTATTTAATAAGAAACACATATCCTTATATTTCTAATAGCTTTTCCTTTATATTTAGCTTTTATTTTAATGGATACAGGTTTATCATGAGTCTATCTTATATATAATTAGCATCTTTTATCATTACATAATGTTTCTCTTTGACTTGTTTAGAGCTATTCACCTTTTCTTACAATAAGGCTGCTACATCTCTTAATTTTCAGTGTCTTTCATCTCTTTGCTTATGCCTTTATTTTATGCCTTTACTTATTACTTGACTTTAAATTTTCCTTTCTAAGTATCATATAACTTTTTTAATAAATCAGACTATGCCTCTTAATGAGAGGATTCAGTTCATTACAATTAATACTATTATTGATATACTTGGTTGTTTTCTGTCTTTATAGTCACTATTTCAAATTCTTGATTTCTCTTTACAATTTGTTTGATCAAGTTGCTATACATTCCAATTAATCACCTCCCCATTTCAAGGGAAAAGGGAGGGGGAGTTAGGGTGCTTTTCTTCAGTGAATTCAGCCAGCAGAGCCTGCTTTGAATCTCTGATCTGGAGTTTCAACACCGGAACACAGACAAGACGGAAACACATCCCTGGAAAGGTGTGCTGACTAGCGCCATCTGTTGGCTAGTCTGGAAATTGCATGGACAAAAACTGCTCTCTATCCAACCCCTGGGAGAAAATCTGCACCACACTAGTGAGTCCCTAGCCCAATTTTGAAAACTTAAACTGCACAGTTTTAAAGACTGGGAATAAATTGAACCAAATATCAAAGAAGACCTGTGGAAAAAATAATTGGCAAGAAAGAGAAATTAGCCATCAGAGTAAATATATTAACATTCAGATGCCTGGACATCAGCAAAAAATTACAAGCCATACTAGGAAACAGGAAGAGATGGCCCAGCCAAAAGAACAAACCAAATATCCTGAAGAGATACAGAATTGAAGACAATCAGTGATAATCACACAACTCTCCTAAAACACTGCAAAAAATTTAAAGAAAATATGACTAAAGAAATAAAGGGTATTAAGAGGACACTGAGTGAGAATAAAGAATAATTTGAAAGCCTGCAAATAAAAGTAACAGACTTTATGGGAATGAAAGACAAAATGGATAAAATTGCAATACAGTAGGGGCATGTAAGAGCAGATTTGAAATGCTCAAAGACAGAATTAGTGATTTCAAAGACAGAACATCTGAACTTGAAAAGACAGGAGAGCAGAAAGAGAGAGAGAATGGAAAAAGTAGAACAGTCTCAGGGAATTGAATGATAATGTGAAATGCAGAAACATTTACATTATTGGTGTCCCAGAAGGAGAAAAGAATGGAAAAGGGGCAGAAAGACTATTTGAGGAAATAATGACTGAAAACTTCCCAACCCTTATGAAGAACATAAATATTAATACCCAAGAAGGACAATGCACCTCAAAGAGAATAAATGCAAATATACCTACCTCAAGACAACTACTATTCAGAATGACAAAAATCAGAGATAGAGGATTCTGAAAGCAGCAAAAGCAAAGCAAAGTATCACATACAAAGGAAACTCAAAAGATTAAGTGCTGACCTCTCATCAGAAACAGTGAAGGAGAGAAGAAAGTGGTAGGATGCATCTAAAGTACTGAAAGAGAAAAACTGCCAGCCAGGAATTCTGTATCTGGCAAACTGTCCTTCAAAAATGAGGGTGAATTCAAAGTCTTTGCAGACAAACAAGAACTGATGGAATATGTTACCAAAAGACAAGATTTACAGGAGATACTAATGGGGGTGCTATAGCCTGAAAGGAAATAAAACAAGGGTGAGAGAATTGGAGAAGAGTTTAGAAATGAAGATGATTAGGAAGGATAAACTAAAGGAAAAGAAGACAGACAATAGAATGAAATATGACAACAGAGAGCCAAAGGACAAAATGGATCAAGTAAGTAATGCCTTTACAGTAATAACATTGAATGTTAATGGATTGAACTCCCCAATCAAAAGACATACACTGATCAAATGGATAAAAATATATGAGCCATTTTTTTGTTGTCTACAAGAGACCCACCTCAGACGTAAGGACACAACCAGTTAAAGGTGAAAGGTTGGAAAAAGTATTCCAAGCAATTAATAACCAAAAAAGAGCTGGAGAAGACCACATATATGTAAAATAACAGTATAATATATGAACAATAATTAGTGCAACTGCCAAATTGTTCCTGTGATCAGTATTCTGTAATTTTTTTCGTACAAAATAAACGCTAGCTTTTAATTGAGAAGGGGTGGAGAAAAGATATATTTTTGGATACTTCGTTTTTCTTTAACCCTTTCTTATTCATACTCTTTAATTAAAATTATCTATCTAGATCAATAATGATTTAGCATGACTACTGTTGAACAAGATTTTGAGTTTTTCTGCCTCATAAAACTATGAGTTGGCAAATTGTTATCTGCTGTAATTCATCCCAATAAGATGTAAATAATTCCCAAACAGGAATTTGATTATTTAGAAAGAATTATTTAAACGAAAATTAAATAACTAAATGAATAATTTATTTCACTCTTAGAGATGATTATGTCCAATAGTTAGAGCTATAATATAAAAATTAGAATTATGCTACAATTAATTTCTATTATATTTGAATTTTTATTTACATTTATAAAGGTTTGTTGCTATGCTATTTTTTTATAATTGATTATATTAAATATAACCTGGCCTTGCACTCTCATTTAAAATTTGTAATTTCTTCTAATTTTTTATTTATTTTACAATTTTACAATAAAGGATTTTTTTAAAGATTTATTTATTTATTTCTCTCCCCTTCCCCCCCACCCCAGTTGTCTGTTCTCTGTGTCTATTTGCTGCGTCTTCTTTGTCCGCTTCTGTTGTTGTCAGTGGCACAGGATTCTGTGTTTCTCTTTGTTGCGTCATCTTGTTGTGTCAGCTCTCCATGTGTGTGGCACTATTCCTGGGCAGGCTGCACTTTCTTTCGCACTGGGTGGCTCTCCTTACAGGGTGCACTTTTTGGGCATAGGGCTCCCCTATGCGGGGAACATCCCTGCATGGAACGGCACTCCTTGTGCGCCTCAGCACTGTGCATGGGCCAGCTCCACAGGGGTCAAAGAGGCCTGGGGTTTGAACCGTGGACCTCCCATGTGGTAGACGGACGCCCTAACCACTGGGCCAAGTCTGCCACTTAAAGGATTTTTTAATAGCTAAAAAAAAGTGCTTGATTATATGCTATGGATAGATTATAGGGTATGTGAATATATCTCAATGAAACTACATAATAAACAAATTATTGTGCAAGAATAGTCAAGATATTGCAGCTGTGTACAGCAGGGGAAACAGAAATTGAGAGGTGAAAATTTTCTTGTTTTTGTTTATTATTATTTAAATAATGAAAATAATTTAATAATTATTGAAGTGATGAATGCACTACTATGTGTTTACACAAAATACCATTGATTGCACACTTTGGAAAAATATATGCTTTATTAAATATGTATCAATAAAATTGATTTATTTTTTTTTAAAGTAAAAGTAACGTACACAAAGACACGAAGAAACTAAACCAAAATTTAAAATGTTAATAATAATAATAATTTAGTACATTCACAATTAATATAATGGCAAATGTAATACATTTCATTCTTCCCTTCATTACATTGACTATATTTTGCATGCCTGTTTTATTTTTTAATGTTTGGTTTGGTCAACTTGCTATTTACTTCAGTTACTATGTATTCCAGTTTTATTTTTAAAATCATTTGGGAAATGGATATGGCTCAAGCAGTTGGGCCTCCCGTCTACCATATGGGAGGTCCAGGGTTCAATGCCCAGGGTCTTCTGATGAGGGGAAGCTGGCCTGAGCACCAAGATGGCCCATAAGGGAGTGCCACCCCACCCAGGAATGCCTTCCTTCACAGGAATGCTGCCCTGCACAGAAGTGCTGGTCAATGCAGAGAGCTGGTGCAGCAAGATGACACCACAAGAGACACAGAGGAGAGATAATAAGAAGATAGAACAGGGAGCTGAGGTGGTGCAAGAGAGTGATCACCTCTCTTTCACTCCAGAAGTTCCCAGGATTGGTTCCCCAATGAGAATACAAGCAGACACAGAAGAACACACAGCAAATGGACACAGAGAGCAGACAACAGGGGTGGGATGGAGAAATAAATAAATAAATCTTCTTTAAAAATTTAAAAAGAATCATTTTGATAGAATGTCTTTTTTAAAATAAAAATTTATCAAAGTATGTCATTCATACACAAACATACCCAAACAATAAGTTTATAGTAAAATTTGTGAACTTACAACACATTCATATCCCATATATCACCCCACCACCACCACCTTGAAGTATTGTGAAAGTTTTGTTACAAACTATGAAATAGCATCATCAAAACATTACTACAGTGTTAGAATGTCTTTAAATGGGATAATTTAGTTTAAGACATAGTAGAATTTATAATATACCCAATTCTATTCTTTTCTGTTAACATATATTTTACTTCCTTGATCTTTATTTTGGCTTTTGGTTTGATCAAGTTGTTACTATTAAAGTAGCTCTTCACTCCAGCTTTTATATCTGTTAATTTGGAGTTCTACTTTGCTTTTACATTCCCTTTATGGGTTTCTTATCTTTCTGCACTTAACCACATGTATACCTCCCATTTCCCCATGTGCTTAACTCCAATATTTTCTAGGATTATTTACCAATGTAACATTTTTTTAGAATTGGCCTTGCAAGTATGTCTTTTCTTTTTCAAAAATATTTGATATTTACGTCACATATTTCTAAACAGTCTAGCTTTATCAAGTTAGATGTAATTAACTACATATTTGTTTTCATGTTTATGTTTATTGCTTATATGTGTATGATTATTGTAAGTATCATTGTTTACCATGTACTTCCTATGCCCTCCCACTTACCCCGTCTTGAGGTTTATGCTGTAATTTACTTGTGGTTGTTTAATTTAAGTTCCTGATCAACTATTTTACTCTGGTGGACTAAATGGATTATATATTTTCTCAATTCTTGTTTATCCAAAAATAGTTTTCCATCATCCTCAAGGGTGAATTGTCTCTCCCTAGGGAATAGGTTCTTGAGATGCGTAAGGTGATTCTTCTATCATCATCTAGTTTCTGTTTTTTCAGACATGAAATCTAAAGTCAATTGAATTATTTTCCTTTGTTTTTACTAAGTTTTTAATACATGTATTTAGGAACATTATCCTGAACTCAGACAATATGTGTCTGGGTCAGAGCAAATAATGCACTAACTCTGCTCTCCCCCAATTTCCCCCTTCTGGGGCAATGGAATGAGAATTAAAAGTCACCCTAAACATATATTGTCTGCAATGTAGGTAAAGAACACTGAAAAATTGGATTTCTACATTTATATAGGAGACAGAGGCAGCAGTCTACACTTCCCTTCTGAGACTGTCTCCTTGGAAAAAAGTAAAGGGAAGGAGCCTGGGTTCTGAATCCCACCCTTTAGAATATAAATAAATCTCTTCAGGGGAATGATAAGACCACTGACTCCAGCTTTAGGACTATGGATTTCTCCACAGTCTTAGGTCTCATCTCCCTTGAAATGAAAATGTATACCTCCTACTTCTGTAATTAAGTGTCTCTGGAGTTCTCACTATCAGTCATAAATTAACTTCCAGGCTTGTCTTTTAGCCCAGGTACCAAGTTTAAGTAAAATTTGTTCAGAAAGCCCTTATTATGCAGAAACATAAGAATATTTTCTCTACATCCCCACAGGTATGTTTTGTTTGTTTAGATACTAAAGAGGCTTCTCTGTACCCTTAGAGTTCAGAATTTTACCAAATTATGCCCAAGTGTTTATCTTTTCCCATCAAATTTGCCAGGAACGTGGTAGACTCTCTCAATCTGCAACTGAAGTATTAGTCAGTTCAAGGACATTTTCTTTTATTACTTAGTTAAATAATTCCCTCTCCTCCATATGGTCATTTTTCTTTTCTGAAATAGTAGTTATCCACATATTTGATATCCTGGATGCATCCTTTATGTATTTTTACCATCAGGGCTTCAATATATTTCTTCTAACTCACCTTCCAACTTGTTAATCTGAGATTCTAAAATCAAGTAATGTTTTGTTTTTTAATTTAAAGGCTTTTTCTTACCATACTTCAAACTTGTTAAATATGCTTATGGTTCTTTCTCTTGTTAAATTTTTATTAGTCTCTTTTAACAGATATAGTTGATGTTTCTACCTCTAGGGGTTCTTAACCTTTTTTGTTCCACAGACCACTTTGCCAGTCAAGTGAAAACCATGGATGCCTCACTAAGTCCACACTATACTGTGAATTACTTAATAAATATATCACAACCTCACCAACACGTCCTCACAAGAATAATGTTTTTTGGATTTCAATTCAATCTCATGGACCCCTTGTTAAGAACCCTGCTCTAGCTGCTAAAGTTATCTTCTCTTTGGTAGCTCACTAGCACACCGGTATTGCTTCTTTGTCAGCTCACTGGGATTCAGGTATGGTAGATGGAGCTCCCTAACTGTCTGGAAGTGGGAAGAAAGGTGAAACATTCCATATCACTATAGGCTCGCGGGATAGTAGCAGGATGGCTGCAAGTCCTTCATCAGAAAGCAGGAAGGAGCCACTCTGCTCCCTCGCTTCCTCGCATATCCCAACTTCAAGTCCAGCTCTCCCATTTGGTTCTCCCTAGATTTCTTAAGGACCAAGGAAAGCAAGCAAGCTCACATGGGGCTAATGCTAACTTTCCATCAGGGTCTAAGGGCTGATGTATTCAGATCCTGTTTCTGGATTCCCCCCAGAGACCAAAACCTTAGTTCCTACCCTACCCAGCCTCTGCTTCATTCAAGAGCAGCAGCTGGATTAGAGTCAGGAGTGGAGGCAAAACACAGAGGTCCAATTTCTGATTGAAGGGAGCAGCAGTTCAATCAGAGAATTTACAGTAGATTTGAAAGATGTAAAGAGGCAAAATGGACAATATTTAACAACTCATTGAAGGTTGGGTGTAAGTAAAGGTAGAGGATTAAGGGCAATCAAAGACTTCTGGCTTGGAAAATTGGGTGGCTATAGTAATCAAGAAATCAATGGTTTCTTTCTACTAACCCCTCAATACATTATCAGAGCTCATTGGTACTAACTGTTCTGTGGCTGCCTTCTTTGAACTATACGTCTTTCTTGAAGGGACACAATAACTCTAATGATTGTCATGAAAAGAGAAGGATATAAAAATCCTTTTCCTGCAGATTCACTTATAGTCGAGATCACCCAAACCCCTTTTTCTAAATGCCATTTCCCAACAACCGCCCCCCACCCCCACCCCCGGCCCCAACATTATTGCTATCATCTTGCTGCTTATTAAGAAACTGCCAGCTGGGATCTAGGCAATAGTGTTCTTGGCATATTAATCAATTCCAATTTGAAACTAAAATTTTATTTATTTATTTATTTCTCCCCCCACCACCTCCCACATCTCTGTGTCCATTTGCTGTGTGTTCTTCTGTGTCTGCTTGCATTCTTGTCAGTGGCACCAGGAATCTGTGTCTCTTTTTGTTGCATCATCTTGCTGAGCCAGCTCTCCATGTATGCGGTGCCACTCCTGAGCAGGCTGTGCTTTTTTCAGGCAGGGCAGCTCTCCTTGCAGGGCACACTCCTTGCACATGGGGCTCCCCTACATATGGGACATGCCTGCGTGACATGGCACACCTTGTGTGCATTAGCACTGTGCATGGGCCAGCTCACCACAAGGGTCAGGAGGCCCTAGGTTTGAACCCTGGACCTCCCACATGGTAGGCAGATGCTCTATCAGTTGAACCAAATCAGCTTCCCCTAAGAATTTTTTTAACTTCAGATAAAGAAGTACATCATGACGTACTGTAATAAATTGTTTGGCACAGGGATACTCAGCTCCAGCACATAAAAGTATACTTTGGGTAGGGTTAATAAAGTCATCTGGGATTACTGATAATTAATAGAGGAACATTACTGTTCATAACTTCAAAACACAGTCTATATTATCTTGTTATTTATTTGTCACTATATACCTAAGAAAGCATAAGATTCATGGGCTTTTTTCACTCTTTTAAAATGTTACCAAGTAACTCAGTTTACTTAGTTACATTTATCTCTGTTCTTTTGAATGGATACTGTTTTTGGAATAGAGATGCCTGCTGTGCTCCTGCTTGCAGTGGGCTCTCCAAACCACAAAAATAATAATGTAGCTCTAAAAATGTTAAGTATTACAGGGAAAGATTAAAGGCTGGGTACAAAGTGACCCAGCTAAGGAGGGTAGAAAGTAAAAGAATATAGTAACTGAATCGACAAAATTCATTCTTCACAGTAATGAATACTGTATTAGAGGAGACCCAGAAGGTAGAAGAGTTCTTTCTTACTTAATTTACTCTCCATATCATTCCAGAAAGAAGTTATGACTCCTTATATTCATAAAACAAGATAAAGTTTAAAGAAAAGGGGAAATTAAAAAGAATACAAAACAGGGGTTAGATTGTAAAATTGAGTTGGAAATAAGTTTAATTGAAAAATGCATATGACACAACAAATATATTTGCTATGGCAAGTTATAAATTTGACTCCGAGCTCTTTAGAAGTCAATTCTAAAATGGAAACACGGTCAGTTTCACAGTTCCCAGTATCCATAAGAAAGAAACAGTCCAATTGTTTAGGAGCCTCACAATGCTTCTCCAGGGAAAAGAGACACAGGAACACCCCAAAGAGTCCTAGTTAAGGTGACTGTGCAATGTAATGACCCACATCTTCAAGGGCATCCTTACAACAAATGAAACAGTGAGATGCATAAAACATTTTCTTATCTTGTCCCTCAACCCGTGTGGGGTAACTTAAAAAAGCACATTTCAGTTACAAATTGTAGTTTACAGGAGTTGCTGAATGGTTATATTAAGCAATAATTCTTAAGTGTGCAGACATAGTAAAAAGAAATATGATACTGCATTGCCCCAGTGTTTCCAAGTCTCCAGAGGATTCTCTAAGACCGTTCAGACATAGTTTGTAGACCTCTACTGGAAACCAATGCTTTTAAAACAATAAGATGAACTATTAAAGGAATCAGAGAAGGAAACTTGATGAATTGATGATGAACTAATGGCTCAATTCAATTCCCAGTTCCTTTGGTCCCAGCTATCTTTAGATGTTTCTGATTTTCCCAAGCTATGGAAAAAGCTTAGGGCTAGCACCCAGGAATGGGGCTGGGACAGAGAGTAAGGAAACATCATGAGGCTTTCCCAATCTATAATCCATAAATGAGGTAGGAGGGTCCCTCTTGTTGAAGGGAACTTCCCAGGTAGGGAATTCAGAGTCATTTGAAAAAAAGAAAAAAATCAGTATTCCTTAAACCAGAAGTATATGGAAGCAGAGGCTTCAAGGGACCAAGAAGCAAACAGCAACATTGCAGAACAAACGCTTTTTGGATCTGAAGGTAATTTTGTATGATGGAGCAATAATTAAGAGATAGTTCATGGCAGAAAGGGTGGCAGAAATCAGTTTACTATTTACGAAAATCTTTAAAACTTGATAATGGCAGATCACCCATACTCAGTAGGAAAATATATATTACTAAATATCAAAATAACAGAGGGACACTATGTGGACAGATTACCACAATTTGCTTTTTCATATCAGCTCTCCAGGAAATGACAAGATCTTTAAAGGACTTGCAGGTGGTAATTGCATACATATTTCTTCTTCTCTAACCCTAGGTGCTAAGTGCAGAAAACTGTACCAAAGATAAAATAGGGCTTAAGGGGATCTAAACATTTTTACACTGTACTTGAGGTTTTGAAATGTGAATAAGTTGGAGCAAGCATTTTAAGCTCTCAGTCTCTTTTGCTGTCACCCTAGCTTTCCCAATTTCTTCAACCATTAACTGGTTTTACCCCATGGCAAAAATATTCATGAGAAATATCTTAAGACTGAAAGACTGAGAAAGAAATAGTCTCATTCATGACCCTAAAAGCCACTCTCCATTGAGACTAATATCAATCTTAATATAATCATGTCTAAGCCAGATTTCTTTTGATCCATAGGATCTAGGTGACTATCAGAATGACTGTTCAGAACACACAGATAATACGAGTGACAGTAACTGATCTCAGGGCCAAGTTTTACAGTACTTCAAGAAAGCAATGAAATAAATAAAAACAAGATAAAAGAGCAGATACTAGGGTCGGCAAAAATCTGAATCCTGTTATTTGAGTATCTATTTCCCAGCAGCTCATTTTCATTTAGGAAATCAAATCAAAACGTGCAAGAAGTGGTTAGATAGCAATTAAAGAAGAGCGTTTTCCTACATTGCCAACCTGTATAAAGATTTGGAAGTTTCCAAATTGGAAGTCTAAATTTGAAGCATTCTGGAAGTCAAAAATCACTTGCAAGCCATTAAGGATGAATTGATTTTCCAATACTGCAGCAGCAAGCTAGAAGCAGTCCTGCTCCTTTGAGAACTCATCCTGTCTTCAAATTCTGGCACTAAAGATTAAGAAACTCAAGAAAGACTTAGTAATTATAAGCTTCTAATTGCACGCTTTGTTCTAATAAGATTGCGTGATCATTCTGAGACTCTTAGCAAACATTTTGAAAAAGGCTTACCAGGGGTCTCCACATTGGAGGGTTTCTTTCTTAACCTCAGTCCTACTCCTGTCTTAAAATATATTTTATTGAAGCAATTGATAAAAACCATTTCAATAGCAGTGGCTTATGCTGCCTTTTTCTAAACAAAAACCTCATCCCAGGCAATCATCCCTGGCCAACTCTTTTCAGCTTCCCACCATGCATCCTGTTAAATAGCCTTTCTAAAACAATGTTTCTAAACTGTATGCTTTCAACAAAATACTAATATATTTCTGTGAGACAAAAAAAAAAAAATTTTTTTTTTTAATTTAGTTGACTAAGTTTGGGACTGGCTGGTAACACAAACTTAAATAGGTTTCTTAATTACAGGATTTGTCTCGCGCATTTACACTCTTTACGAAGAAAATGCAGCCTTTAGCATCATTTAAGTCCCTCCTCTCTTTGTTTTTCCACAGAACACTATTTTTAGATTTCAGACTTGATTCCCACGGAATCAACGGAATCAACTTCTTTAAAAGACAATAATGAGACAGACTGTAGCCTGGGATTGGTGAGCAGCAGTGAGTGGAATATAGCTGTTCAATAGAATCTTGCTGTCTAGGAGCTTTCTTCCACAAGCCCATTCTACCCAGAGTCCATGAAGTTTACCTGAATGTGGACATTATCTAAGTGCTGTCCCAATGCTTTGCAATTACTAAGCTAAGAGCTTACTTGGGTATAAATACAAATGTATATATCATGTTTTCAAACAGGAAAACATACTGTTTTCTTTACTGTTTAAGCACTTGTTAAAGTCATGGTCAGAACCACATATTTTAGGGACTGATTGTTCCCTTATCATTTCAAAAGAGTTAACCTTTGATAATTGCAAGCTTGTTCAGCTCAGGGTTCATGGCTCATGCTTTATCTGTCTCCTTCCAAGTACCAGGAACTATCCTAAATATATAGGAGCCAGTACTCTAAAGGAGTAGTGGCTACACTTTCTTTAAAATGGCCATGTTCTATCTTGACCAGAAATCTCATATTCACATATTACCACAACTATGTTTTCCTTCCCCAGAATGTTGGGACATTACATCACAATATTGGCAGAGAAGTGATTTGACATGTAGCACATAACCCCCATAATCCCCCTACTCCCACCCAAACACGTAGTGTCACCAAGACGGGCATTCAACAAGACCCAAGAGAGTGATTTTCTCTAGCTACCTTGCTTCACTGATTTGGACCAATCAAAAATCAGTTAATTTCAAGGGTGTTTAAGAAGGGAGACAACTAGAACCAAAAAGGTTTGAAGAAGTAATCCTACTTTTGTTTAGGATCTTTTGCCATTAGCCAAGGCCTGCTTAGCAGCTACAGGAAAAGCCCATATCCCAATTCTGCTCTCGTTTCACCTTCAGAGACAGTCTGCACATTTCCTTGACTGTCAGGAACACTGAATCTCTTTTACCTGTGATGCCACCGTGCAGCATCATGGGAGCCCCAGGAAAGTTGAAGGCACTAATATTGATGGATGACCCATTGATTCCCTGTGCCAAGAGAAGCTATCAATACCACTGACCTCGGTGGGCAATCTTCTGCTGATTAGTAGGAGAACCAGCAGCAACTCACTTGCCAGGGGTAATAATGAAGCAGAAATCCTGAGTTAAAACAGTAGAGTCAGCTGCTGCCGCAGTAGGGAAGGAACTTCTTTTTTTTTTTTTTTAAGATTTATTTATTTATTTCTCTCCCTATCCTCCCCCTTCCCCAATTGTCTGTTCTCTGTGTCTGTTTGCTGCATGTTCTTCTTTGTCCACTTGTGTTGTTGTCAGCGGCATGGGAATCTGTGTTTCTTTTTGTTGCGTCATCTTGTTGTGTCAGCTCTCCACGTGTGCGGCACCATTCCTGGGCAGGCTGAACTTTCTTTCACGCTGGGTGGCTCTCCTTACGGGGCGCACTCCTTGCGTGTGGGGCTCCCCTACGCGGGGACACCCCTGCATGGCAGGGCACTCCTTGCACGCATCAGCACTGCACGTGGGCCAGCTCCACACAGGTCAAGGAGGCCCCGAGGTTTGAACCGTGGACCTCCCATGTGGTAGACAGACACCCTAACCACTGGGCCAAGTCTGCTTCCCGAGGAAGGAACTTCTTTATTCTGGAAGCACAACTTCCAGGAGGAGGAGAAGGGGGATTTGGTGAGGCATAAAAGATTAGATTGTAGTCTGACTTCCACTATTAACCAGAGATATCAGGAGGATATCTTCACTAATAAAGATAGTTATAACAAATATAAATAACATTTATGAAGCATTCACTAGGTGTCAGAAAACTTGTGCTATTCATTTTACAACAGTCATCTCATTGCATCCCCTACAATTACCTAAAAGAAAAACACTCCTCTTATAATCCCTATTTTACTAATGTGGAAATTTGAGAATTTGAAAGTATAAGAAATTTACTTGGCTTGTAAGTTGTAGAAACCTGGTTGTCAAAACCACTAATAATATCATCCTTGCATTTCTACCAAGATTGTAGAAATGGACCCAAGTAGACAATGGATGTTTAGTGCTTGGAAATCCACTCAAATGGAGGAGGTAGCCCATTGTCATGTAACCATATACAGACTTTCAAATGATTTCCAACACCTTCTACATCTAATACTACCTCAGTATCTTTCCACACCTCCCTCCACCATCCCTGGTATTGTATACCCCTGTTTGGACAACACAGGGGATGTAAATTTAGGACACTTTTGGTGGTTTATTCATCTCTTTCCTGAACCACACTTGATGCTTCTCTGTGGTCGTTATCACTTTTGTGAATGTATTGGCATCTCTTTTGTTTTCATTTCCCTCAATCATGAAATTGAACAAACCAATAGAGCTTAATTTTGGCTTATTTAGCTTTTAGATAATATATTCAAGGCAAAGAGTAAATGGAAATAGGAATGACTCTTCTTCCTCAGGCCTTATCATTTACAATTACCAATAGAGAATAAAAAGAGAGGGAAAAAATGCAGAAACTACTCCTCAGGGGTGAAATTATTTATCACTGATTACTTCTAACTAAATGTTATATAAGGGGACTTAGGAACATTTTACTTTCCACAAAACTTTCCATGCACTCAAATACAAATTACCCCACAAATCATTTCTTTAGAGTGAAATATTATGTTATGTTAAAATGTAGTAATATAGCTAGAATGGAAAACTGTTTATCAGACACTATTACTGTAGTAAAGAACAGTTTTGTAGTATTTTCAATCTGAAAGAATTTTGCTACAAAACTCATGGAAACTGTGTGAGGTGTCTCAGTATTTAAAAGTCAAGAAGTAGAAGGTTGATCTCAGGCCAGCTCTGTTCTTCTGGAATTGCTTTCATTCCCTAAAAATTACTGCAGTAATCTGCAGTAATGATGATCATATTATTGACTTAAATTTACAGTACTTCAATTTTTATGTAGCATACCTGATCTCATGCTCTTCTGATCCCAATTAGAAGAGAACAAGAAAAAGCCCTGCTGGAAAGGAACTGAGACTCTATATCTTACAAAGAAGGCTTCAGAATCAGGATGATGACAGATGCTCCATTATACAGAACGTGGCCCAGACGGTTATGTGGGTTCAGACCTTTGAAGAGTCTATGACCAACCAGGGAAATAAGGTATAGCTCTTAGGACCTGTGGGAGGGCAGAGCAAACACAGGCTCTGCCCTGGGTTGGATGAACAGCAAAGGTGCTGAGGCTACAAATTAGGGACCTGGTAAACAGAAGAGTGACTCAATAAAGAATTATTTAATTCTAAACCCCACTTAATTGTGAGCAGTATGGAGGGTACTAGGGAGGTTAAGCAAGAGAAACAGATTGTCTCTGAGTTACACAGTAAGTTCAGGTTTGGGCAAAATACAGAAGACACAGAACAGAAACAGAAAATCATGTGGTGGGAAGCAGACGTGGCTCAACTGAAGGAGCGTCTGCCTACCACATAGGAGGTCCAGGGTTCAGTACTCAGGTCCTCCTGGCCCGTGTAGTGAGCTGGTCCATGTGCAGTTTTGCAGCGCATAAGGAGTGCCGTGCCACACAAGGGTATCCCCTGCATAGGGGTGCCCCATGCACAAGGAGTGCACCCCACAAGGAGAGCCACTCCGTGTGGAAAAAGAGCAGCCCACTCAGGAATGGCACTGCATATGTGGAGAGCTGACACAGCAAGATGACACAACAAAAAGAGGCACAGATTAGATTCCCGGTGCCACCTGATAAGAATGCAAGTGGACACAGAAGAACACACAGTGAATGGACACAAGAGAGCAGACAACGGGGGGGGGGGGGGGGGTGGCTGGGGAAGGGGAGAGAAATAAATAAAAATAAATCTTAAAAAAAAAATCATGTGGGACTTGACCTTGCCATCAGAGGTCAACCAATAACTTGCTCATAACACTTAAGAGATAGGTAAAATAAATTCAGAGGTTTGCTTCAGCTTGCTGTTGGTTCAATGACTGAACAAGAGTTGTCATTTTACTCCTCTGTCAGTTAATTTGTTCATCTCTAAAATGGGATATTACTTAAGTCCTCCCTCCTTCAGGCTGCTATAAAAATATGTTTCCATTGGGTTTTTTTAGATATAAAGGCCAATAAATATATTTTAAATAACGAGCTTGAAAGTATATGAAACCTGATGGGAAGGACACTGGACTTGAGGTCAGTATGTTTGACATTAGAATATGGTACACTGGGAGGACTAGAGTCTGATCCTTGCTTTACCACTTACAGGGTGATTTTGAAAATTTTTCTCTATATACACCTTAGTTTCATTATGATAGTTGGGGTGAAAAAATGACTTAGTATAAATAAAGCTTTAGAATGGTTACTAGCTTAATACATGCCTAATACGTATGCTATTGGATTTTAGTCCTAGAACTGCCATTAATTCCATTTTTATGACATTTCACTTCTTTGGACCTGCATTTCCTTATATTTAAAATGGGGATCACAATTTCAAACAGATGGTTTCTAAAGTTCCGTCCAAATCTTTAATTCTATGATGCTCTAAGGGATTTCCATTCATTATAGAGATCAGTTGTACTGTACATAGCACATAAAGAGATAAATACTGAAACCTTCTTAGTCTGTTATGAAAAACTGCCATCAATGTTTTAAAAGTATGATAAAGCAGAAAAATAATGACCAATAAAATTGATAATGTCCATAGCAAAAGGAAATGAGATGCTCAAAGCAGCAATAGAGACATTCATTATCTGTTAAGAAATGGTGCAAAACAAATAGAAGTGACTATCACTATAAGTCAGACTGACCAACTCTCTTAAAAATAAGATTGTAATTAATGATTCCATTTACAAATATAGGGAGTGGAGATAATTCCTTAACACTAGTTATAATCACAGTTTAGCAGTTACGGTCAATCATTTTAAATGGACTGAAATCCTCACACAGCAGTGAAAATTGGTCTTCTGAGTTCTCCCACATGCAGCTCCTACACAGGGAACAGAGCCAGGCAGTTTTATAACCTGTGTATGTTGCTTTCTGTGCTGAAATGGTCACAGAGCAGTTCTGTTAGTCCCAGGAAAGAACTTTTGCCAGATAACACCTAATGTTCATTCACTACTCAAAAGTATTACAACCTACTTGTAATTTCTGCCTGGGAAATATGGATGCCAACTAGATAATTTCCCAGGCAAGTTAGTATCTCCCATTCTGCCAGTTAAGGCTCTTGAGAGCATTAGCAGGAAATGCAGTCTAAGAATTCGCAGTGCTAAACACAGCATTATATTTCACATTGTTATTGATATTTACTCCTGGAAGAACAGACTTTTTTATTTGGAATGCTCAGGTTGTTGTCATATTTCCTGTCCATTTGTAAGCAGGTTCATCTCGACCCCTTCTTCCACTACTCACCCAGACTGGCTAACAATTAACTCCTAAAATGTTTGCCTGACCCTAGGCTCCACTCCTTGGGACCTAAGACTTTCAGGTACGTGATTTATACATTCTCCATGCCAGGTGCCACTTTATGCAGCCCTGAATTGTTTCTGGAAACCTCAGCATGCTTATATCTAGTCCTTCTGCCTTTTACATAATTTTATTTCTGATTATTAAATCTCTGATTAACTAGTGTGCCTTGGGACACAGCTGTCCTCCTTAGTCCAGGTGTATAACTCCTTTCATACTCAGTGATCTGTTCTCACTACACTCTGCAAATGAAAAACAAAGGTGCTAAATTATTTTGAAATTCCTTTGAAATTTGTATGGCAAAATGTGAGGTGGATGCCTTTAAGCCTAAACAAAAAGGGAACAACCACATTCAGTGACAGATTTTAGAAGTAGGTCACAACTATATATCCTGAGATCAAAGCCAATTTTATTCTTCAACTTGATTTAAATACTCTACTGTCAAAACCCAGTACTCATTCTGCATTGATTTTGAAGCAATATATTTATCTCGAATATTAATATTTTTCTTATACCTTCTGCCTATTAGAGCATTTGTTTCCAGTCTTCTTATAATAAAACATTAAGAATCTAGTTCACATTATGCTGCAACAATAAAATTCTGTAAAAGCTGAAGGGAAATACATCTTCAGTGAAATTTCATCATTCCTTATTAATACTATAATTGAGGGCTATAAATCTGTTTCTTACGCAATTCATACAATAAAATACTTAATGGATTGTGAATGACATGTTATAAAACCAGGCATTAAGTATTGCAATTTATATTTAAATGTGCTTCAGACATAAATAAATGCTCTATAAATAGCAGGCTTTCTCAAGTCAGAAGATAGACCTTTTCATTGACTTCTAGCAGGCTTTAGAGCATAATCATTAGCAATGTGTTGTTGACACCAAATTGTTATTGTATCTAGAATGGGATTTTTTACATTGAAAATAGTTCATGATTATCAAATTGTTTGTGAGCTCTTCAAACAGCTGTAAACATTGCCTTTATAAGGTGGGCCGCCTCGGGGAAAATCAGAGCGTTCTTACCCACACTGAAACAAACTTTTGAGGTTACGGTGACTTCCTGGTCCAAAATGAAGCTAAAATGGAAAGATGGAATAGGGTGAGAATCATTCATTTGGAGTCATGAAAGAAATTCCTCTTCCGAGATGCTGTTTGTCCTTTTGTTTAACATCCTCTGCAAATGGCCACTTCTACAGGGGACATCCTTGAGACCATTCCCACCAAGGAAACTAGTAACAGAAACCCTATGGAGCAAGCACCACTTATCGTCTTTTAGGTAAGCAGCAGGGCTCAGAAGGGGCTAAATGTATCTAGTGTAAGGGCAGTTGATGTAGAAATGATGCAAAGTCTTAGGTCCTGACCAAAGTTTAACCCCATTTCTGTCAGTAAATGGTATGGCAAGTCAAATTGGAACACTGACGAATCTCTCACACCTTTATGTTGTGTGTATGTTGTGTATATGTGTGTGCCTGAGATCTGGTGTCTGTCTTTAGAAAACCTGGCAAATCAGCATACTTCAATCAGGTAAAATGCTAATCAATTCACTTCATGCCTCTTTCTATAAAGAGAAGGGAGCACACATTGCCTCACTAATGCTTGCAAATGAAAGATCAGTTGTATTGTAAGGCCTGAAATTTCCCATGCTGCTTTGACATCTTTGAACCTCACTGGGCTGCAATGGCCTGCCTGTGAGTTCCCTGTTTTCCCCAGATCTGCATCCACTTAGTGGGAAAGGCTCCGCACAGGGTTAGTTCCCCTACCTGCACTCCACCCAGTCCTCAACTTAATGGGCTTCACTTCCTTGTCAGCACATCCTTCCATGGAAACTGAGGGTTCCCCCACACTCCTGTTACTACAAAGCCTATCTCCTGAAGCCCCAGCTTGCTCGCTCTGTTCCCAAATGCACTTCTGTGTGGTCCTGGATGACATACTGTGTCCTCCTCTGGGATCTGTCCTATGCAGGTGCCATGTGTTCAGATATCTCGTAATATTTAGGGCAGGAATTCCTTCCTTAACTAATGGGGTGAATAGGAGGCATTCATCAAGGTACCAGTTACCACTCCTACTACCCTTGGTAACTGAATGAGCCAGAAATAACCAATTCACCCTAGAGGTGATATATTGTCAGGACCAGAGCTCTGGATGTTGAATCCAGGACTAAGGCTGGATTCCATGTTAAGCCCACTTGGTATTTTATGACCAGCCACTCCAGAATTCCATTTTCTTATCTTAAATGGGAAGGGGAAAGGCCAGGGGAATTGGAAATAACCCTTAACAACCATTATAGTATTAACACATTTGATCCCTGAGTCAGAATGCTTTAGTCCACTCCACATAATCCCCCTAATTTGTCACTTCACCAACCTCATGCTAGTCCCACGATGCCAAACTCACATACAAATTAATCATTTTGGAAGCAGCCTACACTGTAATTTCTTTTTCCCCCCAAGTAATAGATTCCTGGGATTGTGCTGGAAACATCCATCATTGGCAATATTCTGCTCTGTTTATGCCTTAAAAACACAGACTGGTTTATTTATGCTGAGAAGCCACTCAGCCATCCATAGTCATGACATCCCCGTGATGCCTGTGCTTCACTCTCTTCTTCTGCTTCACTCTCTCTCCTCTCTGCTTCTCTCAAGTAGCACTTATTGAGCACCACCGCATACCAGGCATAGTTCTAGGTATTCAGAGAATAGTTGATTTGTAAAGTATGTCACAGCTTATAACTGTCTAGTTTCATCATAGTAACAGATCTTGTGAATAATATATTATAAGGCTCATTTCTGAGGTAAGGGATCAAACTTAGAGAAATGTATTGACTCATTTGAGCTCACCCCACCAAAATGTGTGCTATATAAAAGTGATAGTTTTTGTCTGTTTAATCCACTGCTACATACATATCAATATCTACAAAAGCCACTGACACATAACAGGCACTTCATAAATACTAATGAATGAATCTCACAGCTGGTATGTGGCAGTAAGTTTGACTCCTGGCCATCTAAATCCAAATGTTAAGAAACCTGGTGTAATCAGAAAAGTATGGGTGTTCGGGTGACAAAGACTGCCTTTAATTATCGACAGCAGTTATGAGCTATACAACACTAAGCACGTTAAACATTCTGGGCTTCAGTTTTCTTTTCTGTAAAATGGACTTAATAATACTTGTCAAAAGCATAAAATGAGTTAAAGACTTCAAAGCAGCTGCCACAGCATGGGGCACAACATAAAGTCTCAAAAAAACTTAGATTAGTTTCCTGTTTCTTGCTCTTCCTCTCTTTTTTGTATCTCTGTATCCCCACCCTTTCGTTCTGAATTTTTTTTTCTTTTTTTCCCAATATCCCTTATCTCTTATCAAGTGTACTCCACTGTGTGACTTAACTTTAAATATGGATTAAAACATAACAAAGGCTCCCCACCCATCCCCAGGGCTATGTTTTTTAAATATATTCCCCTGTGACTCTAGAACTAGAGGCAATTCCCAGGACACTCCAAGAGATTCACAAACATTATAATCCTTGTTGTTTGTGAGCTCCTATCCTTAGATTTCTTTACAGAGATGTGTGCTTTTCCAAACAATTATTTCATCATTGGGTTCCAACTGATTTCCTGAAAAATTGAAAATCTAAACCCCCATTCTTTTTCCTGGCTCTGCTGTTTCTGTAGGTTTCCCATTGGCTGCCCTGAATTGCTCACCCTTTTGCTCTTGGTGGTGGTGGCCCAAAGGATTTTGCGCCTTTCTTTCTTCAGTTATTTTGGGAGCCCTTTGAGTCCATCACTCCAGAAAATGGTCCTGTTCTGGCTGTTGGTTTCCCAAGTGCTGTCATCCATAGTGATCTTTGCTCTGCTCTACTGATTTATCTTTTCCATTATGGTAGCTTCTGCCCTCTTGTCTAATTTTGAGAACTCACTTTTCTGCAATAGTGGTTTTATGCTTCCATGTTTGTCCTTTTGCTCTTTTTAATGGCCCTCCTCTTAAGGACTGATAAGCAGTTTTGAGGTGGTTAATCTGCCATTTTTGTTGTTATAGGCAGGTCAGCTGTTCTCCCCTTTTCCTCCATGATTACTGTGTGATGAGTTAATCTTAAAATGTTCAATGTTGTGTTCCAAAAGTACTTTTCCACATTGTAAATTCCACATAGTATACTCTGTTCCTTTTGTCTAACCTATATTTTATGAGGCTTTATACTGGTGAAACATGCCAGTTAACTGCATCTAAAGGATCTACTCTATGCCATTCTCCATATGTTAATATGGAATGTTAATAATTCCCTTTAGACATATGTACATCATTCTGGTGTCATCAAATCTGGAGCTTCAGTTAGGAAATTCTATAAGGACTATATATTGTCAGGCCAACTTCATCGGATAAAACAGTCTGTACTAGTCTATACATTCACCTTGCTGTGATTTCCTGTTACAATAAGAGGGGACAAAAGAATTTAATAAAATTTTCCATTTTAAAATAAGTATAAATCACTGGCAAAATTGTCAAGTGGACATATATATACCTCAGGGTCTTCCCAGGTTCTGCCACAGCCCACTTCAAACACTTTAAATACCCTCCTTTCTCAACCTATTCATGTTAAAACACACACACACACCTTATCATTCATTCTGACTCTCCTGATGATTCCCCCTTGGTGCCTAATTCACACCTACCCTCCAAATATGGAAGCACTTCTTATACAAATTTTCTGTCACCCCATCCCATCAAAGCATATCTTTTTGCTCTCCAATTATTCTCTTCTAGTCCTTCTTCAGTCATTAAAGTGACTAATTCTCAATGTGATATTAATAGCCATTAGTGATTTGAAAGATGACCCTTCTCAGGTCACTTAATTACACTTTAAAAGAGCTTTCAATACTTTAACCTGAAATAGTATAAAATGGTGGAAATTTTGCTAAGAGGGCTCATGTCAACTTCCAATCACGATATCTAAAAGGTTTTTTCTCTGAGCCTGATACTGTCTGTTCCTGCTTGTTGAAGACTGCCACCAGATAAATACAGTGTCTGAAGGGATTATTTCTGGTGGAATCTTGATGAACTAATCAAACTTCTCTGGAGCTATAGTGATTATGAGTGATTAGCTGAATTCCTGAGTGCAAAAAGAAGATGCTCTTTGAAGGGGAATCCAGTCACTCACACGTTAAGCTGGGCATTTTTAAAAAATCAATTAAAGATTTAAATTTTCCATAGAGTTTGAGAGGCTTACATTTTTAATTCAAACTAATTTATCAAGCAATAGTACTTAAGAAAAATGGAATGATGCAATGGGAATTTTATCAGATGACAAGTGGATAAGAGAAAAATACTGACAAATCAGCCAGTTATCTAAAAGCTGGGAGGCAAGCAAAGTCTTGCAGATACCAAGTATGGCCAAGGAAGAGAGGGAGATAAATGGGAGCAGAGATCAGAAAACCTTCCGCCTATGGTGAGAGGAGACTCGCAGCGTGTGAAGTACCTGTCTCTAATGACATGTAAAACTGCAAGACTTGCAGGGTTACTTTGATATGAACAAGGTTATGTGCTACTCAAGATTAATTACAACTTCACTGAGAAATTTATTAAGGATGAGGGAATCTGAAAGTGAAAGGTGAAGTAAATGCCTTGTTAGAGATTTATCATGAGGGAGTGATGGATGAAAGCCTTCAGAACCAATAATAAGATTTTAGAGATTCACATAAGCTGTATGAAGGAGATCTCTGTTGGTTGCCTTAGACTAACTAGAACTGGTGAGTGGCAGACCACGGTGGTGAAAGCTGAGAAGGGAAGTGCAGCTAGTTCAGAGGGCGTCTCACTAACTGGTGGCTGTAGGTCTGGGTTTAGTCCTCTATGTGGCATTTTTATAAATTTAATTTTAGATTGATCATTACATAAATAACAAAGAAAACCAAATTGCCATCAGGAAGACTGTCAGTGGTTATGGCCGTGGACTTGAGCATCAAACAGATCTGGCTGGAGTCCCACTTATATTAGTCATTAACTGCACAGTCTTAAGCAATTTACCTAACTTCTTATATCCTGTACTTCATTATCAGTACAACAGAGTAAAATAATTATTCCAAAATGTTAAAAGTCGGTCAATCTGGAAGTCTGGGTGTGGAGGTATGTTGGCATTCTCTGTATGAATGTTGTATTATTTTTGCAACTGTACTGTAATTTTGAAATTATTTCAAAATAAATAGTTGTTTTAAGAAAAAAAAACTATTGGATCAACTTATGTTTTTGCTGAACTATTAAACAAGATAATGAATTTTAAGTGATTGGCAGAGGTATTCAGTAGTCGAGAAAAACGAGCTATCATCATCATGGTCATTGTCAGAATTCTTGTCATTTTTGCTGCCATGGCTAGTATAGTAGTTGTTGTAGGTACAGAGATAGACAAAGGGAGCTGTGAAATCAGACTCTGGTTTCCAGGACGGCTAAAGCTACCACAGGTTTATACTTGTTGATGAAACCAGAAAATTTAAGTTGTTTTTTCTCTCCCCTAGATAAACATTCAAATAATTATCCTCTTTTTCTTTGCCCAAAGACTTTCTAGACTACTTCATGAAGTAACTTTGGGACTCCAGTGTAGTTTTATTTTATTTTATTTTTTACACTTTTTAAAGTTAATAGATCACAAAGAACGTTACATTAACAAACATAAAAAACAGAAAGAACATGAGGTTCCCATATACTCAGCTCCCCACCCCCTCACCCCATCATTTTTGTAAATTGTATTTTTTGAAGATATATACATCACAAAAAATATTTACATTAAAAAATATAAGAGGTTCCCATATACCCTCCACTCCTCCCACACCAACAACCTCCTCCATCATTGTGCCACACACATCGCACTCAGTGAACACATTGTGGAGCACTGCTGCACCACATAGATAATAGTTTACCCTGTAGTTCATACCCTCTACCAGTACATTCAGTAGGTTAAGGCAGGATATCCAGTGTAGTTTTAGATGAACTTGAGGAGACAACCTGGGCTCAGTCAGCTATGTGAACAGTTTATTTCTTCAAGGGGTAATTTTCTAGAGAGATTTCCACATTTGGCTAATAAACATATTTTATCTATTTAATGACTGAAAAAGTTAACCAATAAATACATATCAGCATGGTTATGTTATAATTTTGCTATGATTAATAGAACAAGTAAACATTAAGTTGTACCTGTTTTTGTTATCCTTGATGACAGGACTCAGATCATTCAATGATCTAATTCTAAACTCAGAATGAAAGTTCACAAATGACCAGGTAGGAAACCAGGCCTGGGTATTGCAGGGGCATTTGACAAGGCTGAAGCCCCAGGATGGGTGCTAACATGAATCAAGGGCAAAGATGTTGGCCTATTTGTGGCCATGGCAATCATAATAGCTATATGAATTGCTTAGTAACAATAGAAGAAGTATGAATTTTCTTTAAAGAGATCCAGAAATTCAAAGATGTTCTCCCTGATGTATGTTACACTTAAAAATCAAAGCAAAACACATCAATTACATACATTTTTCTATTCATTTAGCAGCTATTTATTAAGCTAAAAAGTAAAGAATACCCATTACAGATTTAGGAAGAATACTGGGAATGAACAACATAAATATAGTTTCTGCTCACTCTCTCTTGCTTGCTTGCTCTCTCTCTTACTGTCCAGTAGATGGAGAATCAATTAAGTAAGTAAACAAAAAAGTGATAAAAATTATGATGAAGTACTACAAAGAAAATAAGTAAAATAATGTGGGAAAGAATTACATATGGGGTAGACCTGCAGTTTGGGAGGTACAGGAAAACTATTACATTCGGTGATTATTAATTTTCTTTTTCCCTCACCATATTCTTTCCCCCTTGCTACAGAACTTCAGATTTCCTTTGGAGAAGAAATCCATCTCCTCTTTTAGTTCTTGAGTGCCAGATGACCCCAGCACCACCACCATTACAAGCCCTCACCTGATCCCTGGGATGGATATGGAACCTGCCTGTCCAGTCAGAGCAATATATTCCCCTGATCCGAGTGATAGGATAAGTATTCAGCACATGGCAGAACCTGAGCCAATGAGACTCTTCCTTGAGACTTCTTCCTAAACTACTGGGAAAGGGGCACTATCTCCTGAGAACTCTGTGAAGATCACATAAGGGGTCATCATTGCAAATTCTGAATAAAACCTGCCTTTGCATAAAGCAAAAGAAAAGGAAGGCAGAGCTGAGAGATGAAAGCGAAGACTGAACATGATCAATTTTCTGATGACTTAGTCTAATCTACTTGTGGACTTTCCATTTACATGAGCCTATTAATTCCCACTGCTATACAAAGCTAGTTTGAGCCTGATTTTCTATCCCTCGCAAATGAAAAGTCCTGATTAATCCAGCAATTACCAATAACTGGGCATTCACTATGTGCCAGGCCCAGTGATAGCTAACATTATATGCCATTAAAATCATCATCACATTTATTCCTTTTTTTTTTTTTTTTTTAATTTTGGAGCTAATGAACATGCGGTTTAGAGATCTCACATAGTTTGCACAGGGTCATAGTTAGCAAGTGGCAAAGCTGTGATTAAGCTCCGAAGACCATGTTCTTTAACACAATACAATATTGTTTCTCTGTCCAGGTTGCTAGTAACACCTGCTGCCTTGCACATCAGCCCATTCTGGAGCTGCTGAAGCCCCTGAAGCCCCAGGCCACTGGCCCTGCACATGTTCCAACACTGACATAGTCAAAGGGAGCCTTGTTCTTCTCTGCCAATTACTGCCTAGAGTAAAATGAGAACAACAAGCCAACTAAGTCCCAATGACATAGGATGCGTTCCCTATCATTAGCACAGCCTCAAGCATAACTTAAATACTATAGGCAGCCCAGGATTCTGCTTTGGGAAATGGGGAAAGGGAAAAGATGGAAAAACTCTTCAAAAATATTTTCTCTATCACTTCTAGGAGACTAAGTAACATATTTTACAATAATTATGTATGTGCATATGAATATACACATACACACATATAAACATGTATATTTATTAAACACTGTATATGTGTTACATATATACACACGGGTACATAAC
Source organism: Dasypus novemcinctus (assembly GCF_030445035.2). Lineage (NCBI taxonomy): Eukaryota > Metazoa > Chordata > Mammalia > Cingulata > Dasypodidae > Dasypus > Dasypus novemcinctus. The sequence goes on along the minus strand of NC_080678.1, from coordinate 72,977,072 downwards.
CCTATCCACTATATGCATTTATACATACACACACATATATATACTACAGCAAATCTACTTTATCTTAATAGAGAAATTAAGGGATGGGAGGGACAGTGACAGCTAACACCACATCCAGCCAACAACTTTACCCAACCTGAACCTCACATAGCTGCCCTCATTCATTAACTTATTTAACTTAGCTTAATCTTTGGTGACAGGAAATACTCACATAATTGGACTAAATCTCAGTAGACTTTGGAAATTGGAACAATTTTGATCAGTAAAGCTATAAGTGAAGTTCTTTTGGAGTCATGAGAGAGTTGAAACAGGGCAATCACATACCTGGTACTTTCATTTTCTAGAAAGTAAATTGTTAGCTTGGATTTACAATGACTGTTGCCTTTTGTTTACCAGGATCTTATTTGTCTGATAATACAGTTGTGTAAAGTTATTCCCCCTCCCTTTTGGGGTGGCAAGATCCTAATCTGTTTCTAAATCCACATCTCAGGTTAGTCCACAGATCTTTGATAGAGAGGGATGATATAGAGCAATGACTTTCATCTCAGGTTGTCAGTTAAAATCACCCGTGCAATTTTTAAAAATACAGAGTCCTGGGTCCCTCCTGAAATCTACTGAACTATACAATACCTGGGAATGAGGCCTGGACATCTAATTTCTTTGAAGTGCCAATGGTAATTTTGATGAACATCACCACTGAGAACTGCTAAATTAGATGATCTCTAAGGTCACTTCTAGCTCTAAATTCTACAAATTATTTGAAATACCCCTTTAATAGCCCACCTATTTTTTTCATGAAAGCATATGTACTACTAGAGTAGTTCATTTTGATGAACTCTCTAAAGTATACCTAAAAAGCAGTGATTAAAGTAGCAGAGTTTAAGTCGTAGGATGCCTTTAACTCAAGAGAAAAACCATCTGTAGTTTAAATAAATAGGACAGCAGAGTTTCCCCATACAATAAGAAATCAGGTGGCGGGCAGTTGTTGGCATTGACTCAGAAGTTCAGCGAGGGGGAGGCTGATATCCCTGATCATAGGACGGCTTTTGCAGTTCCAGCCATCAAGGCTTCAACTGAGGCAGGAAGAAGGAAGATAAAGGAGATGGGCCCGGCAGCTGCTATTCTCTCCTTTAATCAGGAAAGCAAAAGCCGTAGAAAATGCCTTCCTGTTAGACGTTGTCACTCCCAATAGTAAGACATCGTGGAGGGGGCGTGAGTCAGCCAGAACTTACAGCCAGGGCTGAGCGCAGTACCAGCCCCTGCCTACCTATTGCAGGGGGGAATAAATTCAGGTAATAAAATGGGGAAATATTGGATTAATGAAAGAAGGAAACATTTTCTAAACAATTGATTTTGAGTCAACTCTGATTTTAAAATATTGAAATAAAGTTCAATTATACTTGGTTATAGAAAATAACATTAATTTACCATAATATAGGAAAAAATATTCATGTCTTTATGTAACTGTCAAAAAATAACTTCAAAAGCATTTTGAGACATAGCCCCATGAATATAACAAGTACAAGTACGGATCATATTTTTCAAGGTGATTAGTTTGAAAAACAACATTTATTTGAATGCATAAATTCTTGTTACATCATTTACACCACATATTCAGGCCATGACTATTATTGTTTTATTGTTAAATCAATACACTTTCAGCCAACCAGGAATAAACCGGGAACAAATATAAATTGTCCTATTTAAAATCACTGAAAGAATTTAAAAACTAAGGGTACTAAAATTTATCAAACCATTGTGCTATTTGGCAATGAGTATTGCTTAGTTTGCCAGAGGAACTATAACAAAGTACTAAGGCAGGCGTTCTTAAACTTTTTTGTTCCAAGAATTCTTTGACAGTCAGGTAAAAACCACAGGCCCCTTACTAAGTTCACACTACACTGTGTATTATTTAATAAATATATCATACCTGCACCAACACGTCCTCATAAGAATGAGGTTTTTTAAATTTCAACACAAGTTCATGGACCACTGGTTAAGAACCCCTGTACTATAGGTTGGTTTAAACAACAGGAATTGGTCTCACTATTCAGAAGTCCAAAATCAAGATGCGCATAGGATCATGCTTTTTCTGAAATCTGTAGGGTTCTGGTAGTGGCTTGCCAGCAATCCAGAATTCAACCTCTGCCTCCAGCGTATTACTACCTGTCTCCTTCTGTCTTCTATTGCTTCTATATCCAAATTCTCTCTGCTTTTAAGGACTATGCCCAAATTAGATTAGATCCACCTGAATTCAGTTTCACTTCAACTCTTGGAGATCCTATTTACAAATGGGTTCACAACCATAGGACAAGAGGTTAGGATTTGAATATAACTTTGTGGGTAACATGAGCCAATCCATTTAGAATATCAAAAGCCTTATTTTTGAGCATATATTTATTAGCCTTAGCTATTCAACTTACAGAATTTTTCAATCAGGAAATAATCCAAACACTCCTTCCAAATATGTTGTTTTTAATAGCAAAAACTTTTAAACTGATTTAACCATAATATATATTTAGCAATAATAATTAATCATTATATGAACCATACATCACATGATGGGAAACCTTTTGTCATTAAAATTATTTAATGACTAAGAAGACTACTTAATGACCTGAGAAAGTCTTTGCGGTCACCCCTCGGGCTGAAGTGTGGTTTGCTGGCCTGGCGGGAGAGCAGCCGCGGCAGGCCAAACCACTGCCCCCGTAATAGGGTGGCTGGTTGGACTCACCGCCACCCCTGAAGGGAGCTCGGCATGGGCGCAGAGTGCCCTCGGGTCTCCCCTTCTTGGCAGCCATGCTTCTGTGGCCGCCCCTCCTCCCAGATAGCGCCAAACGATGCCTTCTTTCTCCCTGCGCAGGCGCAGGGCGGAAAATTCCAGTCTGCCCTTTTCCCCTCCCCCGACAGCAGCAAAAGCCAGGCAGGGCGGAAAATTCCAGTCTGCCCTTTTCCCCTCCCCCGACAGCAGCAACAGCCAGGTGTGGGCGGGAAACTCAAGTCTGCCCTCCACCCAGCAACAGCAGCCACCAATCCTTAAACCCTGCCCCTTCCCCCAGCAACAGCGACAGCCAATCCCTAATCACCACCCCTCCCCCGTCCAGTACCGCCCACTGACCTTTCGCCGGCAACCAATCAGAACAGGGCGTGGCTCTGACCAATCAGCCTTCCCCAGCCCCTATAAAACTGTTGCCTCTCCCTCAACAAATTGGACTTGCGTGTTTACCTTGTCTCCGCGGTAGTTCTTCTGCCGTGCGCCCTCCAGTCCTGAGAGCCCCCGACAAGGGCCTGGCCTCCCTTGTCCCCAGTTCGTCGCCTGCTTCTCCGGGCGACCCCTTCGTCGCCTGCTTCTCCGGGCGACCCCTTCGTCGCCGGCTTCGCCGGGCGACCCCGTCAGCCGAACCGCGCAACCCCTTGTGAGACCGATCCCTCGTCTGCTGCCGGACCGACCCCTCGTCCCAGGTGGGACCGACCCCTCGTCCCAAGCGGGACCGACCCCTCGTCCAGAGCTGGACCGACCCCTCGTCCGCAGCCAGACCCCACCTCTACCGACCGAGCAAGCCGCCGCAGCTGGCGCCCAACGTGGGGCCAGGTAACTCCACCACAGCCTCACTCCATAACCTGGCGGCCCCCCCCCTCCTCTCTTCTCACTGTGGGGCTTCTCTCGTGCAACATTGCTGCTACCTGAGCCTTGGCTACCTCGTATGATCCACGGCGGTCTGGGAGAATCGCTGGATGGCTTTCTCCTTCCATGTCGGGGGCTTATACCGACCCGCTATGATTAAGAGGAGCCTTGGATTTCTCGGGAGCGCGCGCTTGCATGTCTGAAGTAATCCTACCACAGCCCTACACCCTCCTCTCTTCTCACCCCTATCTTTTCGCTCTGCATTGCTGCTCCTGAACCTTGGTGACCTCATACGATCCACGGCAGTCTGGGAGAATCGCTGGATGGCTTTCTCCTTCCATGTCGGGGGCTTATACCAACCCGCTATGATTAAGAGGCGCCAATAAAACTCTCAGGAGCGCGTGCCTGAGCACCTCCACCCCTGCCTTCACCTCTGCCTCCTCCCCTCCGTGCTTGCTCCCCTTTGCCTTGCTCCACTGCTTGTCGTTCCACCCTCCCCTCGTCGGGGCCTTCTCTTGGCCCGCGACCACCGTCGGAGCCCCACCAGCTCCGACCCCTCGTCTCACCACGCACCTCGGCTCCCATCGCCGCGCTCTCAAGGTAAGGGCCCCTTTTCTTATCGGCTCCAAAAGGCCATTAGCAATGGGTAACATCCTATCTGCTAAGCAAGCCCCGCAAGTTCGGGCCCTCGCCGGTCTCCTAGACACTCACCGGTGTAAGATCTCTTTGAAACAGCCCCAAGTCTTCTGTAACCGTGGCCCCCCATGCCGCCATCGCTCTCAAGCAGCTCCAGCCCGGCTAAACGGCCCGCAACCCGCTTTCCCCGGCCCGCGGCCTGCTTTCTAGCATCTAATAACGTTTCTGCTTTTGCCTCCCCATACTTCTGCGGAGCTTCCTCCTGTCTCGACCTCACTCCTCTTCTCAGCCATCCAAAGCGTCCTTTCTCGTCCCCCGCCCCCCTCTTTTTTTGCTTGAACCCCCATTGATTTGCAGATTGGGCCGCCCCATGTCGGCCCGCCCCATTAACATCGGCCTCTCTCACGCCCATGGAGACTTTGGCCTTCTTGTTATCCTCGCCTACGTCTCCACCACTCCCGACGCTGCCGCCACCACCGCTGCTGGTGCCCTGACGTGACTTTTCCTCACAACTGTGATCCTCCAGACCATCACACAGTCTGCCTCTGCCACTCTTCGCCGCCAAGGAGAGATCAACTACCTGTAGCGCGCTGTCACTCTGGACTTTTAACAGCAGATGGACCTTATAGCCGCCGAGATCAACAAGAATTGGATATTGGCCACCCTTGCTTGCAACGGCAAGATACCGCCCCCTAAATTGTACATTTATATCCCCGTCATACTCACCTCGCTCTTCAGCCCCGCTTCCCTCATTGCTTACTGCCTCTTGGGCCTCGGCTACTTGTTGCTGCTGCCATCCTGGCCCTTATTTGAAAAGAAGGGGGAAATGCGGTCACCCCTCGGGCTGAAGTGTGGTTTGCTGGCCTGGCGGGAGAGCAGCCGCGGCAGGCCAAACCACTGCCCCCGTAATAGGGTGGCTGGTTGGACTCACCGCCACCCCTGAAGGGAGCTCGGCATGGGCGCAGAGTGCCCTCGGGTCTCCCCTTCTTGGCAGCCATGCTTCTGTGGCCGCCCCTCCTCCCAGATAGCGCCAAACGATGCCTTCTTTCTCCCTGCGCAGGCGCAGGGCGGAAAATTCCAGTCTGCCCTTTTCCCCTCCCCCGACAGCAGCAAAAGCCAGGCAGGGCGGAAAATTCCAGTCTGCCCTTTTCCCCTCCCCCGACAGCAGCAACAGCCAGGTGTGGGCGGGAAACTCAAGTCTGCCCTCCACCCAGCAACAGCAGCCACCAATCCTTAAACCCTGCCCCTTCCCCCAGCAACAGCGACAGCCAATCCCTAATCACCACCCCTCCCCCGTCCAGTACCGCCCACTGACCTTTCGCCGGCAACCAATCAGAACAGGGCGTGGCTCTGACCAATCAGCCTTCCCCAGCCCCTATAAAACTGTTGCCTCTCCCTCAACAAATTGGACTTGCGTGTTTACCTTGTCTCCGCGGTAGTTCTTCTGCCGTGCGCCCTCCAGTCCTGAGAGCCCCCGACAAGGGCCTGGCCTCCCTTGTCCCCAGTTCGTCGCCTGCTTCTCCGGGCGACCCCTTCGTCGCCTGCTTCTCCGGGCGACCCCTTCGTCGCCGGCTTCGCCGGGCGACCCCGTCAGCCGAACCGCGCAACCCCTTGTGAGACCGATCCCTCGTCTGCTGCCGGACCGACCCCTCGTCCCAGGTGGGACCGACCCCTCGTCCCAAGCGGGACCGACCCCTCGTCCAGAGCTGGACCGACCCCTCGTCCGCAGCCAGACCCCACCTCTACCGACCGAGCAAGCCACCGCAGTCTTTGCAGTATATTAATGAGAAAAGAAGGTACCAAAATATGCATAGTATGTTTCAACTTGTTAAAATAATAATAATTAATACATATTGATCACATACTATATGCCAGCTTAAGGCTTTGCATGCACTTATAATATCAGATTCTCACAACTCTCAAATTTATGTTCTATTACCCTCCCCATTTTACAGATGAAAAAACTGAAATTTAAAAAGTTAGAGGAGACAGACAAATAAGATAAAAAGTAAAGTACATAACATATTAAGTAGCAATGGGTACTACAGAGTAAATACAGCACATTTATATCCTTGAACCTCAGAGAGTGCACCATTTCTCAGCCATGGGTTTATTTTCATGGTAATGTAATGGCTTTATTCTGAACCTTTCCATTCTTGGGAAAATCTGAGTTGTCATTTCTTTACCTCTTTCTGCTCATTAATATTCTTATTAATATTAAGGTAAAATCAGGGACTCGCCATACTCAGATTCACCAAAGCTTGGCAGGAGAGTTTAGGGTGTTACCCAAACAAGCAAACTTATTTCTGTTCTTTATTTACAAACCAACAAAAAAATATTTTTCTGACACAAAACAAATGTGCTGATTGTAAGAAATTTATGCATTACAGAAATAGGTTATATAGAAAATGGAAGTTCCCTAGAATCCAACTTTCTGGAGGCAATAGAGATGAAGTTTCGTGAAACATTTAAATTTCACATTTTTATCATCTAGAAAGCAACAATGTATAGAAGCCTGGAGTATAATTTATCTTTCATATAAATTCACTACCATTACCTTGTCTTCTTCCATTACTGTGCTGATATACTTCCATGCAAGGGCTCAGCAAATGCTCAGATATATAAAGTTCAGTCTATCTTGGATGTCCCACTGAGCTTTCCAATAAAATTCAGGATAAAGAAGTCAAATTATACAATGGTCTAACACCATCAATTAAGCATTATGTTTCACCCATTAATTGGGTGTCCCACTGAGGAAAAGGAATACATGCAGACATTCCTAATCATTTAGCTCCAGTAAACAGAAACTTCCCATTACTAGAGAGGATGGGGATAATTACCCAAAACTTTTTCTTTGTGGGGATCCTATAAAAACAGCATTGACAGTGCCTAATGAGGACAGACCAATACACCAGGACCTTGTCATTGATGGTTGTACTTATGAACCTTGTTCTTGTGAAACTGAAATTTAGTTTAGTATTATATATTCCCTAAGAGTTATCTCCTGAATGCTTCCTTGTAGCTCAAATGTGGCCACTCTCTAAACCAAACTCAGCATATAAACACACTATTTTCTCCCCAGTGTGGGACATGACTCCTCAGAATGAGCCTCCCTGGCACTAAGGGATTATTTTCAAGTGTGGACTAGCAATATATCTGGAAAAAGACCTTGACCAAGAGAGGGAAATATTAAATACAAATGAGCTTTTAAGGCTAAGATATTTGAAATTGAGTCAGGTGATCATTCCGGAGGTTACACTTATGTATGTACATCTCAGGAGAATCTCATTGACCACCACAATAAACAGTGCCTCAAGCATAGGTTTTCTGAGGGCTCTAGAGGCATCTAAACCCTATAGGTAGGACAGACAATCTCAGGAATTTGGCGTCCTGTCAGTGGGACTTACATTGGAATATATGGTCCTAAATGTAAAGAGTAAAACTCATTTAAAATTTCCCTATACATAGCTCTTCTGCCCTTTACACTTGAACCTATAATTAGCACTACACCCATTACATATATATTCCACAAACTTAAATCTTTGTCTGTTCATATGCCAGTTGAGCCCTGAAACTCAGCAGTGTTGCAATACCCATTCTCCAGTTCATTGGACTCAAGCAGTACAACTAACAAAAGGATGATGATAGACAAGTCCCATCCCAAAAAACAAAAAGTATCTACAGCTGCAAGGAAGATGGTTACATCCATATGCCCCATGGGATCTAAGACCCTCTCAATCAGAAACAGAGTGGGCATCACCATCCTAAAATCCTTAAGATTGAAGAATCAGCATACGTAAGGGGGTTTGCAACTATGGACTAAAGTAGGCATTATTATTATAGCAATGGAAGTTCTTACATTGATATAAAGGCCATTGTCACCAGAGATTCTGAGGGGAAAGAGAAGGAAGAATAGGTTTAATATGGGGCATTTTGGGAAGACTGGAATTATTCTGAATGACAGATACAGGTCATTACACATTTTTCAAAGCCTATAAAAATGTGTGGTGCAAAGTGTAAACTATACTGTAAACTATTGACCATGGTTAATAGCAATGCTTCAATATGTGTTCATCAATTGTAACAAATGTACCACACAAATGAAAGATGTTGTTAAAGGGGAAAAGTGTGGGAAGGGGAGGGAGTGGGATATGTGAGAATCCCCCTAAATTTCCATGTATCATTTATATAATCTAAATCTTCTTTAAAAATAAAATAAGGTAAAGTAAGATATGATAAATAAAATAAAATAAGCTCTGAGACTTAAGCAGCCTTTGCTGGCTTTCAAGATGGAGGAAGGAAGTCATGAGCCTAGGAATGCTGAGGCCTTTAGAAACTGGAAAATACAAGGAAATAAGGAAATTGATTCTCCCCTAGAGGGAATACAGCCCTGCTGACACCTTGATTTTAAGCCAAGGAGACCTGTATCAGACTTCTGTCCAATAGAATGGTAAAATGATAAATTTTTATTGTTTTAAATCAAACATAAATAAATTTTTTAAAAGTAATAAACATCCCTGAAGGGAAAAGAAGTTGTTGTTTAAAAACAAGGAATCAATAATCCTGAAATGCCAATAGAAGCAATCCATTACTGACTTCACTGAGAAAGAGTGAAACTATTGGTGAGCCACACCTTCATTCATTTCAGGTGTGAAAGAACATGTCTGTTCTCTGAGTGCAGGAAGAGTACAGGATACTGAGTCAATAAGAGAAGTTCACAGAAGGCTACTGACATCTAATGAAAGAACCAAAATGTCACAGCCAGTCAATTTGATATACAATTATGTAAACAATAATATCAATAATGATGTACAATTAAAAGGAAGAAAAGAGAGAGGATATAACATGTTAATTTATTCTCACAGCAACCCATTAGGTAGGTATTACCTCCAATTTACACGAGAAAAGTGAGTGTCACATGGGTTAAAAATAAACAGTCCTGATGACATAGAAAGTAAGTAGTTGAGTAAGGATTTTAAAAAGAAGAAATAATAACTCTATTGATGAAAGGTCTAATTTACATCTAAGCCTCATACTTTCTATATGCTCATTAATCACCTGTAGTAGATATCACTGTATTTTTTAAATATTATTGTGCACTATAACGGAGATTTTCCTACTTTTTGAATAGGTGTTTCAGAAATCTATATTTCATATTTTATTTTTATGTTTTTAACTAATTTAAAAGCTATTATAAACAATATATGCATACCAATCCCAAGTTATAATACATTAGAGAATACCAATACATTAATGGCTGCTGCCAAGTTAAATTGTTTTGTGGCAAATTCCAAATATAACATCTCCTCTTAGCTCTGTTTATGTGAAACATATACTGTGATTGCAAGGTGTTATGTTTAAAAAAAGAGCTTTGTTTAATTAGTTATCTGTGTGAATGGCAATTTTCTCCATCTTGTGAAGCTAATATATAATAAATGAAATTTGGGATGCTGAATTCAATTTTTCTGTTTATCAAAGCAGCTTCAATTAGACATTTAAATATATTTTACTAAATGTATTACCAGAAAAGTATTTTACTAAAGCACAACTTTCATCTGTTTGGCTTGCAGATAAAATTTAATTTGAAAATTTAAAAAGTCTGCTTCAAGCAAACAAGAAGAGGTTTAAAAACCACAATATATGTATATTTCATTCTGAAAACTTTCTATTTGGTTAATTGACACACCCCAAAATCCATAACAAGACTTCTAATCCATTCTGGAATAGTCACGAATGCTCCTAAATTTCAGACTATTAATTCTGAATGCTAAGGAGACTTTCTAATGCCTAAAAATGTTTTCATTTACTGTGTGTGTTTTTTTAAATAAATTTATTAAAATTTTTGGAGTTACTCATCTCAACATAAATTATATAGAGACTCTAACTTTTAATTCTAGTTGATTGGATTGCTATGATTCATATTTCCCTATAGACTTAAGCTTAATAACTTTCCTTTTTTCCCGTAACACATTACACTTGGAAAGATTTACGAGTTCAGTAGTTGCTGTTAGAGTTTGTATGACAGATAACCAGAGGAAAACATTACTATGTGAAAACATACTTTTTTCCTTTTCTTCTTGCTGGACATTTCTTGATCAAACTAGATACTGGCTCAATTTGTCCTTAGTTGCTTCAGAAACAGATTAGGATATTCCAAAATGTCAACAAAAACAGCTGTCTACCTTTTGTGGATGAGGATATTCAGTTTAGCCAGTTGGTGTACTAAGAAATCTGTTCAATTTGTGAAAGCTGTGTGCCAAAAATGTTAAGACAGATGGCGATGGTGGCCCACCTGGCATATGATCAGAAAACCATCATGATTTTAGAAATGTTTCCAGAACATTCACTCAGTGTGCATGAAATTGTTACACACTATCTTTTATGATCTAGCCTTACTTTCCTAAGGTTACCATTACAAAGTACCATAAACTGGGTGGCTTAAAACAACATATTGTCTCACAGTTCTGAAGGCCAGAAGTCAGAAGTCATGCTATTGGTAGGGCTGTGCTTCCTCTGAAAGGAATTCCTCTATAAAGGAGAATTATTCCTTGCCTCTTTCTAGTTTCTGGTGGTTTGCTGGTAATTGTTGGAGTTCCTTGGCTTGTGGCAGCATAACTCCAATCTTGGCCTCAGTTGTCCCATGGCCTTTTCACCCATGTCTGTCCACCTGTGTTCAATTCTCCCCTTCTTATAAGGAGTCAGTCATATTGGAACAGGGTATGCCCTCACACAGTTTGGCCTCATCTTCACTAATCACATCCTCTAAAATCCTATTTCCAAATAGAGTTATGTTACAGGACCAGGAGTCAGAATTTGGACATATTTTTGAGGGGTGACACAACTCAACCAATAACAAATAATCCCGTAGCCAAATCCTAACTCAATCAAGGGCAGGAATTATTCCCTGCAAACCCCAGAAGGACAAAAATGGTGTCTTGCCCAAAAATAGTGAGCAATTAATATGGATTTGTTTATCTGATTTATTTAAACCTATTCACCTAATAGGGAAATCTTCCTGGGTACAGCCTAAAGTTAGCCAACCTTTGGCCATCTGACATTGATTCTGACTAGTAAGAGCTTTGCAAAATTGTGAGCCTGCCTCTTTGTCTTTCTCAAAAGTCTATTGTGGTCTTGCTAGTTAATTTCCAAGCTACTTCAAAATTCCTGTCCAACTGAGGGGCAGTATTCCTGAGATACACATTCCTTTTAAAGAGCAGTGGGAAGGACGGGTGTGTAGATTAGATATCAATAGGAGTAGCTGTCTTCTCTTCAACTACTAACCTCACTCAACAGAATAAAGGAAGAAAATAACTGAATTATCCAGGCACAGTGAACCAGACTGTGTGCACAGAAGACATAGAAATGCTTGGGAAAGCCCATAATTTTCAGAAGAAAGAAAAAAGAACCATTCTGGTAACACAAACAAAAGAGTCATCTGTTCTTTGTTCTCTGGACTATTAACACCAGAAGCCATAGAGCATATAGGTCTGGTAAGCTCCATTTTTAGGACTTGGTACTGCTTCTTCCAGGAAAGACGCATACAGAGTGGGGTGAGAGAATGGAGCTGCCTGCTGTCTCCCTTAGTTTCTTGAGGACAGCCACTTTAAGAAGCAAGATGAGCATAAGTTGGGGACAGGTTCTCAGAAACAACAACTATTAGGGAGCAAGGGAAGCAGAACTAACCAGAGGGAGAAGGTCAACTGAGACGCAGTTGCAACAATGTCCTCAGCCCGTCATCATACATGGAGCTCTGACAGTGAGAAGACCCTTGAGGGGTGGTTTTCCTTGAGGCAAGGAGGCCTGACCTTTGTCCCACCAGCAGTGACCATTCTGCAAAGGAGGCATAATCCTGGGCAAGGAAGCTTTCTTCATAGAGGAGAATGTCCAGAGAACGATTTCTTTTTGAGTCATTTATGGCCAACATGTCCACAGCTGAGGAATGAGTGCCTATTGTTCCTGAAGGGAGATCTGGGTGGTACATCATGGCTTTATGACCCCTACTCTGCCTGACTAATTAGCCCCTCAGTGGAAGTGATTTCACACCCTGATGAACTGAGCACTCACCATGTACCAACCAAGTACTCTTCAACAGAGAAAATCTTGTTTTAAGGCCTTTTATGTCTCAAACCATAAGGTCTTATTTGTCTTAAAATGTAGGTAAAGAAACTGAAGCTTAGAGGCATTTAATAACTTTCTTGATTTTACACCTACTTGTTAAGGCACTAATAAGGATTTGAAGTCATATTTTTCTGACTCCAAAATATTCTGAATCAATTCATATCATTCAAGATTATGTTTTGTTGTTGTTTATATTTTTATTCCTGACCATCCCCCAGACCTTTGGAATGGGACTGGGGGGTAGTTAGGGTGCATTTACTACAGAAAGGCAAAGTACATAATCCAGGATGTTTAGGTATCTGAAAACTTACTGAACTGTATCAAACCACTGCCCAATCACATATTGTCTGGGCTAATGAGGGAGGAACAGGACTCCCTGCCAGCCATATGAGTTGAATCGGTGAGTAGCATTGATTTGGGACTTTCAAATCTCAACACCTGGAAGTGATGGGCTGAAGCAACAGTGCTGGACATGGGATCACCTTCAAGACGTTTATTCAAACTTCCTGCCTGCATTGCCTCACCCCCACATAAAACCCAATAGCTTACAATAAAACCTGAGATTTACTGAAGATCAGAGTTTGATTTGGACAATATTGTAAGAGTACACCACATCAGCTTTGGCTTGCTTTTTTATTTATCCTTTTATTTTTGCAGTTATTTCCTTTTTTGTCTCCCGACTTCTTCCTTGAATAGCTACTATGTCTAGTATAAAATCATATCATAGCAGATATTTCTTGTCTCAAATATATATACAAAGGTTGAATGTAATAATAAAGTGTGCTGGAAGGACTATGGAGGAAAAGCAAGATAGTCACTTAATGAGAAAAAATAATAAAACATAAATCATTAAAAAAGGCTATTTTCAAAATGTTTTCAAGCCTGCATCCAGGACCATTTTCCTGTAACAATTATAGTTTCATGTTCCAGCATGAATTTCCACAATATTACAAGTATATTGAATGTCTCTGTACCTGCTGATTGAGTACAATTTGTTACTGGGCTTCTGTCTCCAAAACAGAGTAGAAGCACCTGGCTTCCTCCCTGCTTATTCTTCCCCTGCTCCCAATAATAGGTAGGCATTTTAAACTACTAGAAATTACCAAACTAGACAATATTTGCCCAGCTGGGAAATAACTATTCCTTGACAGCAGTCAAGAAATTTCTTTTCCTATCTGATTTAAATGATCAAATTCCAACAAACCCATGAGGCACCCAGTCCAGAGCCCAAACGACATATTTGTTAAATTAATAAATATCCATCACCTACTCCATGAAGCCTCTGCATTAACTCTAAAAGAATTCTCCCCTCCCTCCTCTATGCTCTGACAGCATTTTGAGCATTTTGCAGGCTCTTTATAGCACGCTCACACAGGGACTTAAGTTATGTTTAGTGAAAGTCTCCGTCTCTTCTGCTGGCCCTGAGAGACAGCACTAGGTCTCATTCAATCTGACTCCTACACTTATTCCCACACAGAGCAGGACTCATGATCTATGTCTGCTGACTCTGGTGGCCTATAGTTTTAGGACTTATCCGAATGGTCTATGGAATTGATTAGTCACAGAGGATAGAAACTGGCAATTATGCCAAAAAATTGGTGCAGGGGAACCATGGTAACACTTTATATCTGATAGGGAAGGCAGAGTCAATTCAGCTAAGTGCCATAGCAATTGCCTAGCACATGTGACACACTCTGTCTCATTTTGGAATTACCGCCCTCCCTCTACCATCTGCAAACAGCACAACTATGTCAGGCTGGAATCCATGGGTTGCCATGCTGACAGTGTGCTTGGACTGAAAGAAAAGGCCTACTGCCATCAGAAAACCTGTGCTGCAGAGAACTGCCAAAGCTTCTTAGTCCTGACCTGTGTGGCAGGGACTTCATTCCCCAGGTGAATTTAGGAATCACCAAGTGACCGTTCGTTTCATGCCTCACTAACTAGTCATTTTCATTTCTTTGCCCACACCTTTGCTCATGAGAAGCAGTCAAATAAGATTGCTAGAGGGTAAACTCTGGAGCCGGGCAGCCTGGATTTTAATCTCACCTCCACCATTTTCTAGTAGGTAGATCACTTAACATTTCTGTGGTCCATTTCCTCAGCTTCAAAATGGGGACATTAGTAGAACTTAGATCCCAGAGCTGGTGTGGGGATTAAGTGAGTTTGTAGAAAGCACTTGGAAGAGTGTATGATGCAAAATTATCCTCTAATCAGTGTCAGCAACACAGAGGGTATTTGTGTGGCATGAGAAGTCCAGAATTTTCTAAGTATATCAGTAAACTATTGGGTGGATTTAAGCAGAGTAATGTGATCTGATTTATCTCTGAAAATCACTCTCTGATTAGGAGAATGGATGGAAGCTGAACAGTAGAAATGTGGACATGAGTTAGAGGGTTATCACAGTCTACCTGGAAAGAAGGGATGGTAGCTTCAAAAGGGATAGGATACAGTACAGGTGGAAGGGGCAGGGAGATCAAGAGAAAGAACAGTATGAGCTATCATAGGGAGGCAGAAACTGAGATGTGCTGATGGAAATCATGTGGAAGGTAAGGGAATGGAAGAAATCAATGATCAATTATGACCTCTAAGTTTCTGACTTTAGTCATGGAAGCTTAGTGATGCCATTTACTGAAACACAGGAGATTAAGAGAGAAATACACTCAGTAAGAAAAATCAAACTTCCATTTGTGGAATTTTACGTCTCAAATTTCTATGAGAGGTCCAAATAGAATTTCCAATAGCCTTGAGAACACAAGAAACATCTATATGGAGAGTAAATATGCATCAGCATGCAGATATATAAAGCCACAGAAAGTAATGATATCTGCCATAGCATTGGGGTTGATATAAAAGATAGGAGGAAAGAGTCTTAAATGACTCCAATATTTTCAGGTCAGAGAAGTTTCAAGTGAAGGTGTCTGAGATGAGCACTCTGGAGGAAACCTGGAGATGGTAGTATAATAGAAACAGAAAGAGGAAAATGTACCAGGAAGTTTGTTAGATGTGTCAAAGACTATTGGTGATACAGTAAGATGAGGACAGAAATTTATATGTTGGATTTGGTAACTTGGGGGTCATATGTGACTTTGACAAGAATCCATTACTGGCATACTGGAAATTAAAGGCCAATTGGAAAAGAGCTGAAAAGTAAACCGAGAGATGGAGATCATTTTGGAGATGTTTTATATTGAAGGGCAAGAGTGAAGGGGGGTAATAATAAAAAGAATGAATATCTTGGATGTTTTGACCCCTGACGGCTTTCAAGCCCCAGCCTTTTCCTTTCCTCTCTGCCCCACTCTGGACAAACTGATGAGAAAGTCCAAATGCTCTCTTCCGTGACGCTGATAGTGACCTTCACATCACACAAACCCAAGCCATCATGCAGGAATGCCCACCCAGTCCATCCAACTCCTACTAGCTCTACCACCTAACCAATAAAACTCAAAGCTACCTATACTGCTTCAGTCTTACTTCACTCTGGACTAAACCTAAACCTTTCTCCTTGGGAAAATAAACTTTATTTCATATCCATTGATGCCCAAGTGTCCTTCATCCCAATGTCCGCATAAATTCCTAGTGGGGAGCTACTCAGTGTCCAGCAGGGAATATTAGGCACTTAAACAAAATAGAAGGACTGTGGGGGGACAAAGGACAATTGGGCATTCTGCTTTTACGGAGGCAGGAGGATATAGTACATATTGATGGGAAAGATCCAATAGAGGCTGAAAGATTGATAAAGGTGGTCAAAAGAGGAAGTAACTGCAGGAGAAATGTACATGAGAGGCAAAGAGAAAATAGAGTCCAGAAGACAAGGGCAAAGGCTGGCCATGAATAGGAAGATAGACATTTCCTCCACTGCAAGAAAACAGAAGAGAAGATGGGTTTTCAGCTCAAATGCCCACACTTAGGACAATCTAAGTGAGGACCATAGCAGTGTGAAGAAAACAGGGAGTAGTTGGGACTGTGGCAAACTGGAGAAAAAATGTGCTTCTACAAGATTCAAATATGAGTTTTAAAACATGCAGGCTGTTTATGATCTGCCTGTTTATAAACCTGAGGCTGCACATAGTCCTCTAGAATTTGTGGTATTCTTCTTTTGGTCCCTTTCAACTACTCCAGCCACACTCTTCCCCTAACAGCATAAACTGATCAGAAGACAATGACTATTCATCTAAATATTCAATAGTGGCTTCATGATGTTTGTCCAGATTTCTCCCCTAACCTCCCTAGCTGTACTCTTTTCTTCCCGGGAAGAAGGATGTGTTACTAAGAGATTGCAGGAATTTCAGTGGTATCCACAAATAACAGCTATTTCTATTTCCAGTTATTTCTATTTCATTCCATTAGGTTTTTCAAACTGTTTTAATAGTTGTCCAGGTATCTAAAGGTAAACTGTTAGCTGACCCCTTATACATATTTTTCTTTGAGATTCATGAACTATGTTTTCAAACCAGAAAAGTGATTCATAATTCCCTTGGAAACCAGCAAGCTGAATAGAAATGAGTATATTTCACATATATTGACTCATTATTCTATGAATATTGCATAAAGCCATACAAATAATTGCTATAAGACAAAGGGGTCTACAGGGAAAAAAATCTTTTGCATTTACCTTAAGATTATATTTTTGCACTTAAAACAATTTATCCACCAGCATTTAACATGCTTTGGTGTTAAGTTTGCCATTACCTTCTGTTCAAAAGTCAGACACATCAGAAATTTAGAAATGTCAAAGGAATTGAAAAAATGTATTAGTATAAAATATACTAAAATATGATATCAGTAGCCATTAAGTTTTTAAAATAAAATTTCTGGATTTTTTTTTTACTCTAAAATATCAAAATAAGCTTAGGGCTAAGGAAAGAACTTTTCATGTCTGCTATGTGGCAAGCTATGTGGCAAACTTGGTATGTTTTATGCATTATCCCTTTTGAAGTAGGTATTATCTGTACTGCACAGATGAGAAACTGAGGTTCATACAGTTTAAATAGTTTGTCCAAGGTACAAATAAAAAAAGACTCAGAAAATGGCAAAGCCACAATGAATATAGGCCTCATGTTTAAATTTCTTCTATCGTTTCTTCCCAAAATGTAGGTTAAGAGCAAGGTAAAGATTCCCATGAAACTCATAACATCGATTAATTTTAGGTATTTGACATTTGATGATTGACAGTGACAAAGTTTTCCTCTTTTTTTTTTTTCCTTTTAAATCCCTGGAATTTGATGTGGCTAATATTCAAGTAGAAGTCATGAATCTTTAACTGTGGTGATAAATCAAGATTTCCTGCCTTTCATTTAATCATTGCCTTTTTATCTGCATGGTCAGAAAGTAGGAGGGAAAATAAAATAGAGGAGAGAGAAGGGTTAAAGGAATCCCAGAGTATAGCTCAATGACAGTGATGCCTCCTCTCTAAATCGGCAGCTCAGTGTGTAACATTACAGAGATTAGAGCCCTCAGGGAAGTCAATTTTAAAAGACTTCAGATAGGGCAGTGTTGTGGCAATTGACCTAATGTCTTTAAAAGCAAAAAGTAAAGCAGTCTCACACCATCATTTTAAGGAGGGACGGTTCACCAGGATGCTGGCAAGGACTGATACGTAACAAAATGGCAATGCAGTCCTTTCTCAGTCTATTTTTAACTGACCATACAGCACTGAATTACTTCTGACCCCAAGAGGCTACCATTGAAAGTTTTTACGGTTCTCATTAGCAAGGTGATTTTCCTGTTTGTTGCTGTTATGGTTTTCTTTTGAGTGGGGGACTTGGGTTTTGTTTTTCTATTCGGATTTTTAGGGTTGTTTCTTTCCTTGATTTTGATATTTATCTAAGACAGATAAACTGAGTTACACTGCAAGAACAAACAATTCCAATATCTCAGGGGCATAACGGCAACAAGAATTTCTTTTCTGTCATGTTGTATGTCCATTGCAGATTGGCAAAGGAGGGCCGATGGGCCAGCCACCCTGACAGAGAGAAACAGCTTGGCAAATTGCAGAGGCGCTCTTAAGGTTTCTGGTCTGCGCGGCTTATTTCATTGGCAAAAGCAAGTCACGTGACCACACCTATCATCAAGGGAGGGAGAACCGCAATCCTGAAAACCAATAGTATTTGGCACCCCACCACATTCATTTATTTTCCCTAAAATTTTCTGTTACTAGGCACACAGAGAACAATAAGAGACAGAACTGTTACCGCCACTTTTATTCCTCCCTTTGGTCAGACTTCAGAATGAAGAAACGCGACCTCAGTACAGTCAAATATTTATTTCACTACATTTCAGTGTTGCGGCTCAAACCAGATTGGGGCAGCAGTGGAAACGTCCTCAGTGTTGCAGCTCCAGGCAGCGCCAGCCTGGCGGAGGCATTGGTGAAGGGCACCAGGTGGAGATGGAGGCGCACAGCTTGGTGCTACAGCTCTGCTCAGTTCTGCAGCTCGGTGTTCATCTGGCCTGGAGAGGCTAGAGGCACGCTCCGGGCTTTGAGGCTGCTCTAGATATAGGTTCATTGTGTCACTGCCCTGGGGGGGGGGGGGGGGGAGGGTGGAGCCTCAAGTTGCCATGCTCTGATTGGTTAATCACTGAGTCCACCTTAGAGCATTGGTTAGAGTTTGGGGACTAGATTAGCATTTTATGTTAATAGGATATCCTAACTGGGAGGCGTTGATTTGCTGATTATTACTCAGGGTAATGGAGTCTATTGGTTGAAAATCTCTTATCCTATTGGTTGGCTCAGGGTCTCTTAACCTCTTGGTTGGCTCATTCCCTCTGCCTAGGGATCACAGTTGGGTTACCAGCCCACTCCTTCAAGAACATAAAAAGTTAAGAATTCAAACAGTAAACTAAGGAAAGGTTTAACAAAATCCACCTAAAATGATTTGTAAGTTAGATCCTGAACTAAAAACAAGCTTTGAAAAGGAATGAGAAGGAAAACACTCCACTAGAGAATGGATCATTGTGATAATATTAAATAGAAAAAGCCCAGGGAATCCCTCAGAGTAAAAAACTCATGCCCTACTTCCTATTTGAACTTGCTCTTGAGTTTCCTCTTTTTAAATCTTTTGAAATTTGAAATCCCCGACCAAGTATAGCCAGTCAAGCCTCTAGTTAGTTACATTTGGCCCAATACAAAATAAAGCCCACCTGCCCTAAGCCCACCCCTATAATATGGACAAACCCTTGACCAATTACAAACTCTTGAACAATTAGAATACTCAAGCTAACTTCCTTTTTCAAATGTTTATAAAAATTGCTTGCCATCCTTAGAAGCACGAAACTGATCTCACTTTCACAAGTGATCCATCCTGCTTCCCTGCTACAGCAAAATTTCTGGTGCTCCAAATAAAATGCTATAATATACAACTCAATTCCAAATGTCTTTTAACAATTGTAAACACAAAATGAATTTTTTTCCACAGAGTCAAGATTATACATGGTGGTTATATCCTTGTGTTGGTCCACAAGGGCTTACTTAACCATATATAGAAGACATTTAGAACCACAAACAATGTTGGCTTTGAGTTTAGGAAGATAGGAACAAGAAACTTTATAGCTAAATTTTAAAAAAATAAAAGGATATAGAAAGGGAAAATCTTTCCTATCTTTGAATGTGGGCATAACCCTAAGTGACATTTTTAATAACTCAAGTTCAACTTTGAAATCTTTACTCTTGGACTTCCAGATACTGTCCTCACACTGTCATGAATGATAGAGGTCTCTGCCTAGAACTATGAAATGCTGAAATCTCTAATATTGTGCCAGGATCCAAAATTATATTTTTGTTCATCTAGTATCAGTTCCACCTATTGTAGTACCTTTTATCTTGGTTAATCATTAATTGAAAAGGTGTAATTCTGTGGAAAGAGAACAGAGACAGACATCAGGGCACGTTGGTTCTAATCCTACCTCCAGAATATATTTCTAAATTATGGTTTTATTACATATTTTATGAGTTTGATTTTTTAATCTATAATGTAGGAATGACAATATAGAGACGAGAGTTGCCACAGAATCAAATAAGGTAAAAGGAACAAGTCTTCTTTTAAAATTTTTAAAGTGATATGGAATTGTAAGGGATGGTGATGATGATATGATAATGATGATGAAGAAACCTAATTAAAACAATGTATACTTATATTTTAAAAGCTTATTCTTCTATAACCCAAACTGAGTGTGACAGCTTGAAGCTTACATGGACCTCAGAAAAAATCAAGTCCTTAGAGCTAATCCATTCCTGTGGGTCAGAACCTATTGTAGGTGGGACCCTTTGATTAGATTCTTTCAGTAGAGCATGACCCAGGGTCTCAATCCTCTTACTGGAGTACTTTATAAATGGGATGAATGTGGAGAAAGACAAAAAGAAACCTCCAGAAGGTGAGAGAGAAAGTCCTGGAAGCCAGAAGCTGAACTCAATGGAACCCAGGAGAAAGAAAGCCACAGGAACTCGGAGAGGAATCCACAGAAGTTGAGAGAGAAAGCCACAGGGGGAGAAGCCAGAAGCTGAAAGCAACAGTACCTGGAGGAGAAGGCAGAGATCACAGACACCACCATTTGCCTTCCCACGAGATAGAGATCGCCTGCAGCCAGTCTTCAGGGAGAGAGTATCGTTTGATGATGCCCTGATTTGGACACTTTTCTCAGCCTCAAAACTGTAAGCTCACAAGCCATAAACCCCATTGTAAAAGCCAACCCATTTCTGGTATATCACTTTCTGCAGATTTTACCAAACAAAAACACTGAGATAGTTGCATCTTCAAAATTGAAAGCTATTTTTTCCCAGCTGTGTGAGCTTCTTAGAAGCTGACACTATTTCTTCCATCTCTGTCAGCCAGTAGTGAATAGCAATTCTCAATAAAAGTTACATTGCTTCAAAGAATAAAAAGGGAACAGCATGGACTAAAGCATGGAACACAGCCTATGAGACAGAAAGCAAGAAAACATTCCTGAAACGGACAAAAGAAAGGTACATCCTGGGAAATGCATGGAGATCAGGTTTCATAGTGTTACAGGTAGGTCCGTGTCATTGGGACCTTGAAAGACAGAAATAGGAAGAAAGATTCTATAAAGCAAGGAGCAGCATCCGGGCAACATTCCAATACCCAGCCATAGCAATTACACAGAAGCTGATGTCCAAGTGTTCTCATTGTCGAAGTAATGAACCTGTCAGGAGGAGAGTTTTCTTTCTTTTTTTTTTTTTAACCACATATTTAGGTATTCCTTAGTAAACAATTAGCAAGTTTCTAAATGGCTAGGCTTCAATATTCTTGTATGAAAGGATCTTCCCTTTCATTCCTCCATTTGCATTTTCTTTTCTACTTCAACATGTATTTTTACATTGTTGCATGATTCTCTTTACAGCTTAAAACCCAAAAAGTTACTAGGTTGGCTGGGTATTTTGTCCCAAGATGCTTTATATAAACACAAGCTACATATTCACAGAATAAGCTAGAGCTTTAAATGAAGTGCTTGATGAGAAGCAAAGGACATATAAAGAAATTTTAGTGCAGCTTTTGCCAATCAAAGGCAGGATTAATCACCAACAATATGGACACCCTAACTGGACAGGTTGATTAATAGGGCAAAGATATGGATTTTTCCTAGTCTTTCATTTATCTTGTCCTCTATGTAAACAATAAGAGCTCTTCACACAGATTTCTTCTAAACCAAGCACTGAAGACACAGAGCCCCAGTGACTTTCAGCAACAGAAATTTCAACTGAGAATTAGTTAAAAGGGACTGCAAAATTAGCTCTAATCTGAGAGGAAATGAGTAAGATTGCAGAGGTATTGTCTCAGTGAATTTTTATGAAGTTCAGCATTTGAGATAGAGTTAATTTCTACTCTAGGTCAAAGCATATCCCTTTTGTACAATAGATATACAAAGCATAGTTCATCATAACAAATTTGGTGATGTGGGTCTTATTCTCCTGGCACTTCCTTATTCATTAACATTATATCTGAAATGGGCCTCTATTCCACTTAGAAATCAGAATTTGGAAAACAGAATATGATGTAATCTCATATAATTCATTTCTGATCAGCACATAACCCAGCAAAATCCATTTTTGAATGTATGTTTTAGACCACAATAGATGATTAATAAAGAATAATGATCTCAACATTTAACTTCTGATTATTTTCCTAAGAAATGAAGTCAAGGAGGTTTTGAATAAGAAAACCAGGTAGGAAGATACATTTCTTGACTTTGCATTCCCACATCTTTAGTCTGCTGAGTCAAACGGGAAGAAAATCAAGAAAGATGGTAGCAATCCAATGTCCACATAGAAAAGGTGGCATTGGATTAGGAAAAGTGGACATGATGGCTGATGGGTATGGGGAAAGGCAGGAAGAGATGAGAGGTGGAGGCGTCTTTGGGACATGGAGCTGCCCTGGATGGTGCTTCAGGGGCAATCAGGGGCAATTGTAAATCCTCACAGGGCCCACTGGATGGAATGGGGGAGAGTATGGGCCATGATGTGGACCATTGACCATGAGGTGCAGAGATGCCCAAAGATGTACTTGCCAAATGCAATGGATGTGTCATGATGATGGGAAGGAGTGTTGCTGGAGGGGGGAGAGGTGGGGTGGGGGTGGTGGGGTTGAATGGGACCTCATATATATTTTTTTTTAATGTAATATTATTACAAAGTCAATAAAAAAAAAAGAAAGATGGTAGCTAAAATGGATCTAGAAAATATCATAAGCCCTGGTTATTTACCTTTACATCATGCAGGCTGGTTAATAGCTACACAATGATCATCTCTCCATTCTGTCCCCTCTCCCTTCCCCTAGTCTTGGCCTAAATTGATCTTCATAGAGCTTGTCTGATCTGAGTACTCTTTGATTTAGAAAATTCAAAGTGTAGCAGATAATATTTTCCAAAACTTTTACTGTTGCAAAAATTTCCATATTTCCATATTCTCTTCCAGAATCTTGCCATTATAAATTAAGAGGCAGAGTCTATTTCCCATCCCCTTGATTGACTTGACTAAGAGAATGTCATGGACATAATGCTTGTGGCTTTTAAGGATAGGTCACAAAGGTGAGATGGTTTCTGTCTGGTCCTGTCTTTCAGAATGCTTGCCCTTGTAACTCAGCCAGCCTGCCTTGAGCAAACCCAAATGAACTCACACTGAAAGACTGATGGAAAGGCCCACATAGTGAGGAACAGAAGCCTCTGGCCAGCATGAGTGAGCTTGGAAACAGATACTTGACTGAGCAGCTTCAGTCAAGCCTTCAGATGATGGCAACCCCATTGACATCTTGATTGTACCTCCTGAGAGACCTTGGGCCAGAACTGTCCAACACTAATATTTATTGCTTTAAATCACTAAGTTTTGGAGTAATTTGTTATGCAGCAATGTATGACTTTATATACTTTTCCTGTTAGTGTATATGAATGGATACATTGACTTTTTTTTTTTTAAGATTTATTTTTTATTTATTTAATTCCCCTTCCCTCCCCCCAGTTGTCTGTTTTCTGTGTCTTTTTGCTGCGTCTTGTTTCTTTGTCCGCTTCTGTTGTCGTCAGCAGCACGGGAAGTGTGGGCGGCGCCATTCCTGGGCAGGCTGCTCCCTCCTTCGCGCCGGGCGGCTCTCCTTATGGGTGCACTCCTTGCACGTGGGGCTCCCCTACGCGGGGGACACCCCTGTGTAGCATGGCACTCCTTGCGTGCATCAGCACTGCGCATGGGCCAGCTCCACATGGGTCAAGGAGGCCCGGGGTTTGAACCGCCGACCTCCCATGTGGTAGACGGACGCCCTAACCACTGGGCCAAAGTCCGTTTCCCACATTGACTTTTTAACCACACACATACAATATTTTAGGACATGTTAAGGTAACTAACTGCTAGGTGACAGCACTAAGGCTAAAGGGGGACTGAGTATGTGACACAGAAAGAACTCAGGGAGAAGGGAGTAAGAAGAAAGCATATCCAAAGGAGATAAAACAAAAAGCTTGAAAGGGAAAGACCCAGGGACAGTGGTGGAAGAAAAAAAACTTATCAGCAACCAGGGAAAGGAGGGAGCTGTGGTTTTCATGACATGCTTCATGTAGCTCAAGGAGCTGAGTACTACTGAAGTTTTTCCAAGTTACACATGGCAGCTAAGAGTTATGGAAGCAATACCTATGTCTAAGAATGCAACTTCATAAGACTCTCCAAAAAAGACCAATGTAAAAGGAAAACCAGGAAACAACCTGCCTTTTTTAACTACTATGAATGAGACAAAGTACATTCAAAAACTAGAATTTGGGGAGCATGGAACAAATCAGTTTTCATGCTTATGACAATTATTCTATTTTATTCTGTTAACTTGTATGAAAACCTCATGACATGAATACCAACAAAAGTGCAGAAGAGGTCTCATGCTTATTTCAAAAGTTCTCAGTATCTTTGGGAGAGGAGAAAGAACCAATGAAGGCAGTACCTTGTATAAGCACTGACAATGGGCAAAGCATAACAATGATTTCTGTGACATCCTAGCCACATATGGATACCAAATAACTTCTAAATGAGATGAAAGAAAACAGGAAGACCATATTTAGGTTTTTTTTTTAAATGCTTGAGATTTTATGTATTTAAGAATTCAGAATATCTTGGATTTTAGAAAGGTCATCTGTGTACATACCATATTCATCACAGGACCCCAAAATTAAGCGCAGTCATGTTTCAGCAGAAAAAAATGAATGACAAGTCACAATAAATCAAGTACAGGTCCCCTCCGGACCATGGCCGACGACGACGTGCTGTTCGAGGACGTGTACGAGCTGTGCGAGGTGATCGGCAATTTATTTTAACTCAATTATACAATAGGTGCGGCAGGAAACACCTCACATTCGCTGGGTTTTCTCATCCTTCACTGCCTCATTTCTGTGTGAACTGATTTAGGCTACCTACACTATCCTCTTTCCCCTACATCTTGATATCCGCCACCATCTACTGGCTCTCCTAAATTCCACCTCCCACCTCCCTTTCTTCGATCCACAAAGGGTCTAAGTCTTAATTTCTAATACCTATGTTTTGTTTTCTGTCTGTTATCCACTCTTGAAACTATTACCTTTCTTTTCTCTTTCCCTCTCTCACGAAATCAATAGCTTTTTAGCTCATACCATATTCCTCCTATATTCAATCATCTACCTCATAATAGGTACTCTACCTACTGCTATAATTCTACACAATTTACATGAATCTAACCTCCATCCTCCCAGATCTCATATTCTTGCTTTGTTAACATATATCACCAATACTACTTTATACTATTCCCTTGCTTACACAATTGCCTTTCCCCAACACTAATACTTTCCTTTAAAGTGAACCTAACCAACAACAAGTAACTAGAATAAGAAGAAAAAAGTGACAAAGAGAAGATATAACACCTATGCAAAAATAACAGCTAATTAACCTCCAAGAGCAGACAAAGAAGCTAAGGAACTGATTAAATCCGTCAAAATAAAGAGATGACCAGAAAGCAACAAAAATCTACAAACCAAACCAGTAATCAGGAAAACATGGCTGAATCCAATCAACAAACCAATAATCACGAAGGGGAGCAAAACTTGGCACAAGCAATGAAAGATCTCAGAACATTTATCACCGAAAAATTTGACGAAGTAATGAAAGAGGTTAACAACATGAAGACATCACTTGGAGGGGAAATTGCAGACATACGCAAAAACATAACAGATATGATGGGAATGAACACCACAGTTCAAGAAATCAAAAATACACTTGCAGCAAATATCAGCAGACTAGAAGAGACAGAGCAGAGAATTAGTGATGTGGAAGACAGTACATCAGAAATCAAACAGATAGTAGAAGGGGTCAATAAGAAGATAGAAAAAATCCAGTTAGGATTTAGGGACCTGAATGACAATGCAAAACGCTCAAACATACGTATTATAGGCATTCCAGAAGGTGAAGAGAAGGGAAAGGGGTCAGAAGGAGTGTTGCAGGAAATAATGGCTGAAAACTTCCCAAATCTACTGAAAGAGACAGATGTACATATCCAAGAAGCACAGCGCACTCCACTAGTCATAAACCCCAACAGGCCCACCCCAAGACATATACTTGTCAAATTATCCAATGCTCAAGACAAAGAGAAAATCCTAAAAGCAGCAATAGAAAAGAAAACCATCACATACAAGGGAAGCTCAATTAGATTAAGTGCTGATTTCTCTTCTGAAACCATGGAGGCAAGAAGGCAGTGGTATGATATAGTCAAGGTACTAAAGGAAAAAAATTTCCAACCAAGAATACTCTATCCAGCTAAACTAGCATTCAAACATGATGGAGAGTTCAAAATATTCACAGACAAACAGAAACTGAAAGAGTATACCAACAAGAAACCTCCCCTTCAAGAAATTCTAAAGGGAGTTCTGCAGGAAGAAAGGAAAAAACAGGAAAGGCAGAGTTGGAGGAGAGTATAAGACCAACAACAACAACAAAAAAGACAAAAAAAATATATACAAACAAAATATGACAAACACAAATCCAATCAAAATATGGCTAACACAAATAATTCCTTGATAGTAATAACACTGAATGTCAACAGATTAAACTCACCTATCAAAAGATTCAGACTGGGACATTGGATAAGGAAATATGACCCATCCATATGCTGTCTACAAGAGACACATCTTAGACCCAGAGACGCATGGAGATTGAAAGTGAATGGCTGGAAAACAATCATACAAGCTAACAATAACCAAAAAAAGGCAGGAGTAGCTATATTAATATCAGACAAAATAGACTTTAAATGTGAAACAATTGTGAGAGACAAAGAAGGATACTACATTTTAGTGAAAGGGAAAATCTGTCAAGAAGATCGAACAATCATAAATATCTATGCCCCTAACAAGGGTGCCTCTAAATACGTCAGGCAAACGCTGGAAAAACTAAGTGAAAGAATAGATACATCTACAATTATAGTGGGGGATTTTAATACACCACTATCAACTCTGGACAGAACATCCCAAAAGAGAATCACCAAAGAAACAAAACATCTGAATAGTATATTAGAGGAGCTGGATCTAATAGATATATATAGATCGCTACACCCAAACACAGCAGGATATACATTTTTCTCAAGTGCACATGGATCATTCTCCAAGATAGATCATATGCTAGGCCACAAAGAAAGGCTGAACGAATTCAGAAAGATTGAAATCATACAAAACATTATCTCTGACCACAGTGGAGTCAAGCTGGAGATTTGCAAGGGACAAAAGCCCAGATTTCACACCAGGATTTGGAAATTAAATAGCACACTCTTAGAAAAACAGTGGGTCAAAGAGGAAATCTCAAAAGAAATCAATGACTACCTTGAAACAAATGATAATGATAACACAACATACCAAAATTTATGGGATGCAGCAAAAGCAGTACTGAGAGGGAAGTTTATAGCCATAAATTCATATATCAAAAAAGAATAAAGAGCAAAAATTGAAGAACTAACTGCACATTTGAAGGAATTAGAAAAACAACAACAAAGTAACCCAACAGGAAGAAGAAGGAAGGAAATAACAAAGATAAGAGCAGAACTAAATGAAATAGAAAATAAGAAAGCACTTGAACAGATAAACAAGACCAAGAGCTGGTTTTTTAAGAAGATTAACAAAATTGACAAACCTTTAGCAACACTAACAAAGAAAAAAAGAGAGAAGATGCAAATACACAAAATAAGAAATGAGAAAGGCGATATCACCACTGACCCCACAGAAATAAAGACTATCATAAGAGGATATTTTGAAAAACTATATTCCAACAAAAATGACAATCTAGAGGAAATGGACAAATTCCTAGAAACACATAAACAGCCCATATTGACAAAAGAAGAAATGGATGATCTTAACAAACCAATCACAAGCAGAGAGATAGAATCAGTTATTAAAAATCTCCCAACTAAGAAGAGCCCAGGGCCAGATGGCTTCACAGGTGAATTCTACAAAACATTCCGGAAAGAACTGACACCAATCCTGCTGAAACTATTCCAAACCATCGAAACAGAAAGAACATTACCCAACTCCTTCTATGATGCCAACATTACCCTAGTACCAAAGCCAAACAAAGACATCACAAGAAAGGAAAATTACAGACCAATTTCTCTAATGAACCTAGACGCAAAAATACTTAACAAAATACTTGCTAATCGTATTCAACAACACATTAAACGTATTATACACCACGACCAAGTGGGATTCATCCCAGGTATGCAAGGATGGTTCAACATAAGAAAATCAATCAACGTAATACACCATATCAACAGATTGAAGGAAAAAAATCACATGATTATATCTATTGATGCAGAAAAAGCATTTGACAAAATACAGCACACTTTCTTGATAAAAACACTCCAAAAGATTGGAATACAAGGAAATTTTTTGAACATGATAAAGAGTATATATGAAAAACCTAAAGCCAATATTGTTTACAATGGAGAAATCCTAGACTCCTTCCCTCTAAACTCAGGAACAAGACAAGGATGCCCACTGTCTCCCCTCCTATTTAACATTGTCTTAGAAGTACTTGCTCGAGCACTGAGGCAAGAACCAGAAATAAAAGGCATTCAAATTGGAAAGGAAGAAGTCAAAATTTCATTATTTGCAGATGACATGATCCTATACATAGAAAACCCTGAGAGATCTACAACGAAGATTCTAGAACTCATAAATGAGTTTAGTAAAGTCGCAGGTTATAAGATCAATGCGCAAAAATCAGTAGCATTTCTGTACACCAATAAGGAGCAAGATCAGGAGGAAATCAAGAAACAAATACCATTCACAATAGTAAATAAAAAAATCAAATACTTAGGAATAAATTTAACTAAAGAGGTAAAGAACTTATACACCGAGAACTATACAAGATTGTTCAAGGAAATCAAAGAAGACCTGAATAAATGGAAGACTATTCCTTGTTCATGGATAGGAAGACTGAACATTATTAAGATATCTATCCTACCAAAACTGATCTACACATTCAATGAAATCCCAATAAAAATCAACGCAGCCTTCTTTAAGGAACCAGAAAAACTAACTATGAAATTTATTTGGAAAGGAAAGAGACCCCGAATAGCCAAAGACATACTGAAAAAGAAAAACGAAATTGGAGGAATCACACTACCTGACTTCAAAACATACTACAAAGCTATGGTGGTGAAAACAGCATGGTATTGGCATAAGGAGAGACACATAGACCAATGGAATCGAATTGATAGCTCTGATATAGAACCTCACATATACAGCCACATAATATTCGATAAAGCCACCAAACCCTCTCAACTGGGAGAGAGTGGCCTATTCAACAAATGGTGTCTGGAGAACTGGATAGCCATATGTAGAAGAATGAAAGAGGATTACCATCTCACACCTTATACAAAGATCAACTCAAGATGGATCAAAGACCTAAATATAAGAGCCAAGACCATAAAAACCTTAGAAAGCAGTGTAGGGAAACATCTACAGGACCTTGTAATAGGAAATGGATTTATGAATATCTCACCAAAAGCACGAGCAGCAAAAGAACTAATAGATAAATGGGACTTCCTCAAAATTAAAGCCTTCTGCACCTCAAAGGAGTTTGTCAAGAAAGTAAAAAGGGAGCCCACGCAGTGGGAGAAAATATTTGGCAATCATATATCTGATAAGAAACTTATAACTTGCATATATAAAGAACTTCTATATCTTGAAAATAAAAAGATAAACAACCCATTTAAAAAATGGGAAAAAGACTTAAACAGACACTTCTCCGAAGAAGAAATACAAATGGCAAAAAAGCACATGAAAAAATGTTCCAAATCTCTAGCTATCAGGGAAATGCAAATCAAAACTACAATGAGATACCATCTTACACCTATAAGATTGGCAGCTATGAAAAAAACAGAAGAATACAAGTGCTGGAGAGGATGTGAAGGAAGGGGAACACTCATTCACTGCTGGTGGGAATGCAGAAGGATCCAACCATTCTGGAGGACAGTATGGCGGTTTCTCAAAAAACTAGCCATAGATTTGCCATATGACCCAGCAATACCACTGCTGGGTATATACCCAGCAGAACTGAAAACAAGGACACAAACCGATATATGTACACCAATGTTCATAGCAGCATTGTTCACTATTGCCAAAAGTTGGAATCAACCCAAATGCCCATCAACAGATGAGTGGATCAATAAAATGTGGTATATACACACAATGGAATACTACTCAGCTGTAAGAACAAACACACTACAAACACATGTGATAACATGGATGAATCTTGAGAACCTTATGTTGAGTGAAGCAACCCGGGCATTGAAGGACAAATACTACATGACCTCAATGATATGAAATAAGCAAGCTGCCCTAGATAGCAAGAGACTGAACGATAGGCTTACAGGAAATCGGAGGGTGGAGGAAGGATATGAGCCGATGTCTGCAGGGGTGGAATTTAAGACGAGATGGTGGGGTCCCTTCAGTGTTGTGCGACGATGTATCAACAGAGAAACTGGGCAACAATTTGCTGTAAAAATTGTCGATGTAGCCAAATTCACATCAAGTCCAGGGTTAAGTACAGAAGATGCTGTATGGTGTTCTTCTGGCCTCTGGAGTTTCAAAATTGTTGTTTCATACAGTTCTGGACTGTTTAATAGTTGTTCTGGTGGAATAACTGAATTCTGGAGCTCTCCACTCTGCTATCTTCCCCGGAAGTTGATTTTTTATTTTTTAAAGCATAAATTCTTTGTGTAGAGAATCACATATTTCGCTAGATCTTAGGCAATAAATTATGAGTGCTATTTTAGCACAGTCTTAATGATACATCTTTGACTACTTTTCCTGATGATTTTTCTTGGAACTGTATTGAGCCTTTTGAGAACAGAGTCAACTTTAGAACAGATACACCAGGCTTTTAATGATTAAGAATTTTGCTATATTGTAGCAAGCATTTGTGAAACAACTGTATTTTTAAAAGATACAAACTACACAAATGTTAAATTACAATTGTCTTGATAATCAAATCCATTTGATAGTTACTGTTCGATCAAAAACTGCTGATGAATCTCTAAAACTGAGGTAATATTTAGTGACTGTTCTTGAAATCAACTGTATGAGAAAATAAATGAGTTCTTTCTTTAAAAAAAAAAAAAAAATCAAGTACAAATAGTCTCAAATCTGTTCAGGTTAGAGGCTTTTTTTTCCCAAATAAGATTTGGCACCAAACTTTTAAAAAATAGTTTGGTGTTCAGAGCTTTGGGGATTTTGAAATTACAGATAAAAGATTATAGACTATAATGAAAATAATATCTACCATTCATCAGAAAATTCATGCCAGTCAACGTGTTAATCTTATTTGATCCTTCCATCTACGTTGGGGAAATGATAAAATTGAGACCCATGGAGGTCAAGTAATATTTCCAAGTTCCATGGACAAAAAAGTGGGCAGACTTAAGTTTTGATCTGGAGTCTTACTCAAATCCACTGCCTTAAACCACCATAGTATACTCAAATCCCCTGCCTTAAACCACCATAGTATACTGCAAGGAATGCATGCTTTGTTATTTTATCCTTCATTGTTGTTGTTTCTTTTAAAAGAAATGAAAACAACATTAAAGAACTGGAAATTACTTATAATTCACCGTGTTGACCTTAGTTATCACCTTTGTTTACCTTATTATTGGATTTTTGACACTGGAAACAGCTACAGAAAGCAGTAATTTCACTCAGGGTTGGGGTGTAGACAGGAGTAGGCAAAGGTTACTGTGACTTGAGCTTGAGGACAAGGAATGACTAGAGACAAGTGAAAATTCTTCCTCCACTTTTTTTTTTTTTTGAATGGTGAGGATGTTAAGAAGAGTAAGTAAAAACTGTAGCAGTGCTAGGACCACCCCGCTCCCCCCCCAAAATTCCTTTCCAAACACTGAGCATAATTAAAAACAGAAATTTCAGTTCCCAAGATGACAAAGGAATAGGACCAATTAAAAAAGACACCAAAGGACAGACTAGCAAAGAGCTGGGAAATGGTATCAAACCAGATGGCTTCTGGGAGTTCTACATATCTCAGGAAAAAGTGTCAAAGTGACCTAGTGGGATATTAATTGTGGGTCATTACGGAAAGGTATATACCATAGATTTGCAAGCTGCAATGTTTGTTAATGTTTCCACCCAAGAGGTTTTTTTGTAAAATATTTTCTTAGGACTGCTAA
Organism: Dasypus novemcinctus; assembly: GCF_030445035.2. NCBI lineage: Eukaryota > Metazoa > Chordata > Mammalia > Cingulata > Dasypodidae > Dasypus > Dasypus novemcinctus. The sequence continues at coordinate 72,944,528 of NC_080678.1, read as the reverse complement.
CAAATGAGATGCAGTACATGACTTCTAAACACAAGAGTTGGGTAAGACTCTGCAGCAGCTTGCTATTGTTTATGAATTCCAAAAATAGATTTTGGATTATGTTTGTGAACTGGTCTGTCCCTCTGGGCATATTAGATTGTATTGGGTTCAGAGGTTTCACTTTTACTTGATTAAATAATGATTAAGGCTTTGATTGGGCCACGTCGGTAAGGCATTGAGTCCCCAGTGGGGACTCACAGAGAAACTGCAACGCAGAGAAGAGAGGTTGGAGTTTTGATATCAGAGCCCCAGGAAGAAAACACACAGAGTAGCAGATACGTGAGGAAGGAGACAAGGCTCTGTTAAACTCGGCAGATGCCCCTGGAAGACAGATGAGCCATCTGCCTGATAGTCTACAGCTGGCCTTGGGGAGAGAGCAGAGCAGCTGATCCCAGAAAGAAATGAGCCCCAGAAAGAGAGGAACCCACAAAGATGAACCCTTGCAGACTAAGCAGCCATCTTGCTCCAACACGTGGCAACAGACTTTGGTGAGGGAAGTAAATTATACTTTATGGTTTGGTAACTGTAAGCTTCTACCCCAAATAAATACCCTTCATTTCTACCTACATTTCTTGTATTTTGCATTAGCACCCCTTTGGCTAACACAGACCCCAAACAATGTGAAATGTATTATTCCCTTCCTATTGCAGGTTTGTAGAAAACCAATGCATTATAGCAACGTCTTAGACACAAAGGCCACCCATGTAAGGATCTTAAAGCCATCATAAACATTTACATTGTATAACAACTGCACAAGGAAAGCATTAATATATCTTAAAAGCCAAAGCTTCCCAGTGAAAAACATATGACGTCAGTCATGTGAAATGTATTTTGATGTAAATATAAATGGTGCTAAAAAGTAATAAGCACATTTTACAGGTAGTAGTATACCATTAGCCAAAACAGATAAAGCTTGTATCATGAGCTCGAACTAACTCTACAACACCTTTAGCCATGTTTTCACACTTACCCTTTCTTGAGCTCTTATGCCAGGAACTGTGCTAGGTACTTCTTGTGTGTCACCTCTAATTCTCATAACAGTCCTAGAAGATGTATTTCCATTGCTCTTCTATAGATGAGGAAGCAAAAGCTTAGAGAATTGAGCTAACTAAGGCAAGGTCACCCAACTAGTAAACAGTACAGCAAGGACTTTACCCAAAGTCCATGTGACTACAGAGCCCATACAATGTCCACTAATCCTCACAGCTCCTCGGGAAACTACATGGAAAACAGTTATCCAATGATAAGAAAAGGAATGAAAAACTTTGCTATTATAGTGTTGGCAATTTACCAAGGAAATAATTGTTAGTACGTTGAGGATTTGACGGTTATTTTTCACTGACAGAAAAGTGATTGGAAGTGGAAAGACTCAAACAGTGAGGAGGAGTATGGGAGAGATCCCCAGCTTGTGATTTTGAAATGACAACAAAGTTAATTGCTGCTCTTAACAACCACTAGCATTACTCGAGTTGTTTTTTAGTTTAAATTTTAAAAGCACTACTAGTTACAAAATTTTCATTAATTCTAATGAGCCTAGGTATACCTGCATATGAAGATAGTTCAAAGGAAATCAAATTTTGGCCATCACCTGTAAGATACCCATCTCTGATACAAATGTGCATTTAAAACTATGGCGGTGGGAAACACAGTTTACAGTAAGGTAATCTGCTAAAAACAAGTCAGAAAGTTCAAAGTAAAATTTTAAGCAAAATGCTTAGTCTGCTTATATAAAAGTTTGTTGCTAAGCAACCACATCACTGGAATATTTCGATTATGATTTGAAGTTCTCAAGCTCCCCTTAGCCATAACAAAAATAGTCATTCCTTGGCTAACGAAATCATCTCATAAAATATGGAAACCTGAGACTAATTTCCTGAAACAATGTGTCTTAAAAACATGGCAACATATTAATATTAAAACATAGAGTGAGGGCTGGCAAACATAGTCTGTTCATTTACATTGCACGTGGACATTTTTCACCAAAAAAAAAAAAATGCACCTGTGTAGTATACTATATTCTTTAGCATTCAGTAAAATAATTGAATCTCTGTTTCCTTTTAGAAGTCATAGCTATAGTCATTAAGCAAGTGAACGATGAAGTACTTGCAGAACCCCCAGAGCTTCAGTTTTTCAGAAAATCTAATTTTACTTTTTATAAAATGAGAATGAATTATGATGCCTTACTATTAATTACCTGTTATAAAGTGGGAAGTTATTTGCAAGTTTGAATACATGTGTTTCCTTCTCCACCTTCTCCACTCTCCCCAGTTGAGATATGGTCATAATTAAAAATAAGTGATAAAAGCTGGGCTTAGCAATGCCCTATGAATTTATCTAGTACAGTCCAACTTCCCCCATTCAGACCATAAGTAAAACAATCCTCAGCAAATACTATTGGTTCTCCCATTTAAAATTATTTCTAAAAAGTGGAAGGAATGTCATTCTTTTATAATTGGTTTCAGAAAATTATATTTCACTTAGATTCTTAAAAGTTAAAGTAATGTTTTCGAGTCTCATAGGATTGACTCTGAAACAAGGATTCTAGTGCAGGTAATAAATTTTAGAGATGATCCTAACAAACACAGGTAGAAGAGGTAGGGAGCAAGACAGAGAAGAGAAGGGAGACTGTGAAGGAGCATTATCAAGCAGGTTACCATTTTGGGCAACTTGAACTTCATTCTGCTCTTGAGCTCTGGAAAACAGGAGAGAACACAGGCCTCACAGCTTTCCTAAATGAGGGGCCAAGGAGCTGGGCTCTTGCAGAGATGAACAAAGTCTTTAATTTCCTAAAGCAAGTCACATGAGCAGAGTGGCCAAAGGAAGACCTTGGCCAAAGAGATTCAAGGGCTGACAATTGAACTTGAGACAATTTGTACTGAAATGGTGAGTGCTCAAGGGCACTGTGTGGAGTTAACGCCCCCAGGAACACCTACTAGTCAATGACCAATGGGAATTAGAGGATAAATACCTCAGCCTCCTTGCCATCCTGATGGGATTACTCTAAGGTACTGTCCTATAACCTTTGTTAAGGATCAAGCTTCATATGCCCATGGCAGAAACCTGTTTATTGGCTTTCTTTTCTCCCTTTTCTCACTCCCTGTCTGGAAATCATTTCCCAAATAAAGTTCTTGCTTCACATTCTTGCCTCAGTGTCTGTTTTAGGAGGAACTCAACCTAAAGTATTAAAAAATTGTTTTATCTTGTGGCCAGGAGCAGTAGCATAGACACATAATAAGGGACAAGATTGATTCCCATTACCAGAATAGAATTCAAATTTACCCCTTCCTCATTTTTCTTCCCCAAAATATCCCACCAAGTTTATCTTCTTCACTCTTGTAATTCTAGTCACATGGAATACACAAATTTGGCAATTGGACAATAGCACATTAAAGTCATTTTCTTGGCCTCTACAAAACAATCACTCTACCTGTCTTAGAGTCTATCAACAGTACTCCAATAATTGCAACTGAACTTCTCCAGGAGACTTGTATCAAGTACTAAGAGGTCTCTTTCTCTTAGTCTAAGTCCACCATAACTGCTGTTGCCAAGTCAATGCTTTATGCATAGCTGTAAGGGTATCATTCTCAAGTTCAAAAGCATTTGATGGCACCATGGGCTTATACTATCAAGGAAATATCTGTGCTCAAATAAATTCATTCACAACCCTATCTTTTTTTTTGTCTTTATTTTTTTAATGTTACATCCAAAAAATATGAGGTCCCCATATACCTCCCACTCCCCTCACCCCACTCCTCCCCCTATAACAACAATCTCCTCCATCATCATGAGACATTCATTGCATTTGGTGAGTACATCTCTGAGCACCGCTGCACCTCATGGTCAATGGTCCACATCATGGCCCACACTCTCCCACGTTCCATCCAGTGGGCCATGGGAGGACATACAATGTCCAGGAATTGTCCCTGCAGCACCACCCAAGACAGCTCCAAGTCCCAAAAATGCCCCCACATCTCATCTCTTCCTCCCACTCACTTGCATGGCTGAAAGGAATTCTACATGCCAAAACACATGACGAAAGTGGAAGGAATTTATAAACTTTGAGTGGTAAAAGCATTATGGTGCCTTATTATTGATCAAAATCAGAATCTTAGTACCATCTTTTTTCTCGCCAAATCTCCAACTCCTTGTACCTCATATTCTATTAATATTATACTGCCCTCAATTTATAAATGGGATTGTGGCTGAAAGGGGTAGTCTAAGGCTGTAAATGTCAATTGAAAGAAAGCTATCAAATAATATAGGGACTAAATAATAAAGTGAACCCGGAGCTGGATGAGGATTGTGGTTAATAGTACAACTACTAGAACGTTCTATGAACTGGAACAAATGTACACCACTGTTACAAGATGGTAAGAATATAGAGATGCATGGAAAAAAATACAACTATTATAATTATGGCTTATAGTTAACCACAATATTGTAATATTCTTGAATCAGTGTCAACAAAGGTACTGTGTGTTAATAATAGGAGGGTATGGAAAATTATACCAAATGTATGCTACAGACCATAGTTAATGGTAATAGTTTGATGATGTTCTTTCATACTCCATAACAAATGTTCCACAACAAAGTAAGATGTTGGTGGAGGGGTGTTGTATGGGAATTATGCATGTTATGCATGATTGTTTTGTAAGTTCACAATTTCTCTAATAAAAAAATATATATAAAGAAAAAGAAAATAAATTTCCCTCACCTCCAATACTCCTCAAAACCCCTACACTATCTGAGCTCTAGCCATTTGCTCATGCTGTTCCCTCCATCACCCGAAATGGCTGTCCCCCCCATCCCATCAACACCCGTCAAAAGGAATCCATCACCCAAAGCCCATTAAATGCTGACACCTCCATGAAGTAATTTCTGATTCCCTGGCTCCATGTCTAGATTTGGTTTCCGCTTCATTTAAACCCTCAGTCCATTCTGTTCCTGTTTCATGGCACTTAGAGGAACTTCATTATTGTAAATGTATTCGGAGCTTTAAAATCACATCTTCATAGACCATCGCTGGTTCTTCACAACTTCCCTGTGAGGAGCCTGTACATAGCAGGGATTCTTACCTTCATCTGACACCAGGGGAAGCTGAGGCTGAGGGAGGATTAGGTCATCAATGTGAGCTTAAAGCTCATGAGTGGTTGAAATGGAACTCGAACACCAAAATTCTGATTCGATGTCTAGCATATTGTTACTTATTCATAACCACATATGTATTTAACCACCTCACTAGACTTCACATTATGTGAAGTATCAGAGACCACATGTCCATCATCACTGTACCTTGGTAACAGTACTTAAGTAGAAATTTTAACCCTGACATTCCAAGTTCCCTTTTAGGTCAATCTTTCTGCTGCAAATAAACATTTTTTTCCAAGATGATCCCTATTTGGATTTCTGTTAATTAGATACCATATCTATTCTTTAATATATCCCCAAAGCCAAGGATACAACTTTAGGAGGATCTATAGGCAGATTTATTTAATATAAAGCTAATTTCTCTCTTCTTGATTTCCTACAATGATTTGCCATTTCTTAATTTGCTGTTCCTCAAATTATGATCTGCAACAGAACCATCCATGGCTATGGTTAAAAACAAGATTCCTGTACCCCATCTCAGATTTCCTGATTCAGAATATCAGGAAATGGGGATCAGAAAAACATGATGACCCTGATGGTAAAATTTAAAGTTTAAACAGAACTCAAATGTTAAATTTACTATATGGGGCCTGGCATATAAAGCCCTATTAAATATGAAGATATTACCTCGTATTATAAACCTTCCCTCCTACCTGTCTTTCATTTTATAATTTCTGGCTACGGTCTCCACCAGGTCTGTAACACCCTCTCCCTTCCTCCATATCATTCCAATCCTACCCATTCCTGAAGACCTAATCCAAATCCCAGTAACTCTGATGTCACCTCTCCTCCTCTGAATCAGGATCACTGTTGTTGCTCCTGCTTTGGTTAAGCCACCATGAACTGAGCATTGCCCGTGTGCCAGGCACTATGCCAAGCACCTTACATGAGTTCTTTAAACCCTCACAAGATGTTGAAACTAAAGCTCAAAGAGCTTTAGTGACTTGCCCAAGATGATATCACCAGCCTCGGGACACAGACCTAGGTCTCCCTGATGCCAAAGCCCATGCCCCTCACAGCGGCTCGGTGTATTTCCCTCGCCTCTGGCCCCAGTACAGCATCTCCACCGTGAAAGACACCTGTCATCATGACTATTGACTGCACCAATTCTTCGGGTGGTCTGATGAGCAATGAGGAGCAATGAATCATACTTACCAGAAATGATGAGATCTAAATGAGGCCAATTCCTCAAACCATCTCATTGGTTTGTCTTACCTCATTTTAAAGGGAGAAATTTTCATGACCAATCAGATAGTAAAATTTACTTTCAGTGACAGAATGGCCCACTCTATCAACAAAAAATGCTGTAACATGCAAAACACCAAAAAGGCACTTGATTATTAAAGAAATAACAACAATGGTGGTAGTAACAGTGATAGATAGCCAACATGTATACATCAGTCATTGTAAGCTAAGCACTGTAGGTAGAATATCGTGCATTATCAAACTTAATTCTAATAATAATCCTAAGACATAGATACTGGTATTGTCATCCTCATCCTATAGAAGAGGAAACCTAGGTGCAGAAAAGTTAAATAATTAGCACAAATCCACATATCTAGCTGTATAATAGAAATTAAGCAAATTTAAACTTTGGTGTGCTTTATTCCCAGAAGCTCATTACTGTTCTGCTCCATTAAGGAAGGTGCTTGTTAGAGAGAAACTTTGAATCAATGATGAGAAATTATTTTTTTTTAATTTTAAATATTGGAACAAGGGGCTCATTTAGGTCCTTAAATAAAGACAAGACTATATGGCTTACCTGTAGATATTAAAGAAAGACTGGAAAACAAGCTTTCCTGTCACATCAATGAATGCAAATAACTCTCAACTTGGTTTGGCACCTAAACACATTGTATTTTATTCAAGATCGCTTTAGCTGACCCTAGTATAAAATTAGGTTACCATTGGTCACATATCTCTCAAAATAGTTGATATTTGTCCGTCAAGAATTATTTCCTCCAAATATCACAAAGCAGCTGTGCATACACAATTTCCTAAATGAAGAAAAGTTTCTCAAAGAGTGGCCAACCAAAATTTGTTTTCAGATAAAGCAAGCATCCCATGAGTTTGCATTTAACTTTAATATCTGCTTCATAGTACAACAGGGGTTCTTCACCTTTTTTGTTTCTTGGACCCCTTTGCCAAACAGGTAAAAACCAGAGACCCCTTATGAAGTCCATACTACATGTGCATCATTTAATAAATTTTATCACACCGGCACCAACACGTCCCCACAAGAATAATGTTTTTTTAAATTTCAATCCAAGCTCACACACCCCTTGTTAAGAACCCCTGCAGTAGAAGTAGGTGGGGGGGGGGAAGGTAGGAGACTGGCAAACATTACAAGAGGGTACTGGTCTTACTTTATATTCTTTTGCCAAAGCACTGTTCCCATTTTTCTCCATCTCAGGAAGCAGGAAACTACAGAGCCTACCTTTAACGTCAAGTGTGAGTGATGGAGACTTCAAGACCTTCAGACTTTGCTTAGCATGAAAAATTTCCTAGCTTTATCTGCACAAAGTTAAGACACAATGGATGTGGCTAGGCCACATCCATCATATCCTAAAATTCCCTCCTGGAAGAAGGGAGCATCCTTTTCATTTAGAAATTTAGCATAAACATTTCCATTTCTATGGGGAACCTATAAGAAAATAAGTAAAGTTAGTAAACAGCATTTAAAAGTTTTACAATATTCCGAAGTGTTACACATACTCTTCTCCTCCCATCTATCACATTGATAAAGCTTTTTATTACTGGGTACATAAGCAAAGTTGTTTTGTGTGACTGATTAAAACTATATTCTCCCTGGCTAAGGAGCTATATAGGCTGTCTCCAGGTATGATGACTGATCACATCGTTAATCCACTCATTTCAGGTGGAAGCTTCAAATCGCACTTCCTAATTTTAATACACTTCATAAATTGCTTTACCCCCTAATCCTGCCTCAGATGTGCCTGTTTCTCCCTCAGCCCATTTTGCTTCTTCAGCCTGCCATCCCTCCCTCTGAATAATCTTTCCACTGCTTGTCAAAGAACCAACCTCATCCCATCCCCATCCCCTCCCAAATAGATTCTTTACTTGACTCATCTTCTTATATCTGTTTTTTTTTACGCTTATTCTTAGCAAAAGCATCCTACTCCTATCTCGTTTCTTGTTATTTCTTCCTCACCTTGACATTAGTTAGTTCTGTGAATGTCATTATTATTTACAAAAATGCTGTTTAAAAAGGTCTTCAGAGACATGTTGCATGAAAGATGTTAAACACAAATGCATTTAATTGTTTATTCTAACTTTTTTTTCCTTTTTCAGTAAGACCAAGGACTCAAGTATTAGTCTGCATATGAAAGTCGTTATCAGGTAGTTTCTTGAGACTCCGCCAATATATGTGTATACATATGGGTAAGAAGGGGAAGCAGATGCATCTTTGTCATAGTCCGAGGGAAAGATAATAACCTCAGGGTTTAGTTTCTGTGAGATGTCCAAAGACAGAAGTGATTTGTTCTCCCATACAGCTTGAAGCCTTTCAGTTACTATTCTAATTAGATATATAAATTTTGTGTGTGCATGTGTATATATATACACATATATATATATTTTAAGATTTTTTATTTATTTCTCTCCCCTCCCCCCCCCCAGTTGTCTGCTCTCTGTGTCCATTCACTGTGTGTTCTTCTGTGACCACTTCTATCCTTATCAGTGGCACCAGGAATCTGTGTTTCTTTTTGTTGCATCATCTTGTGTCAGCTCTCCATGTGTGTGGCACCATTCTTGGGCAGGCTGAACTTTCTTTCATGCTGCGCAGCTCTCCTTAAGGGGCGCACTCCTTGCACCTGGGGCTCCCCTACACAGAGAACACCCCTACATGGCAGGGCACTCCTTGCAAGCATCAGCACTGCACATGGGCCAGCTCCACACAGGTCAAGGAGGCCCGGGGTTTGAACTGCAGACTACCCGTGTGACAGGAAGATGCCCTATCCATTGGGCCAAGTCCGCTTCCCTACATATATATAAATAAAGGAAAAATTGCATTCAGTGCCCTAATTGAATTTCTCAAAGTTTGTAAATATAGATAGGTAGATATATGAATAGAAGGAGAGGTAGGGAGGGAAAGAGAGAGATAATTATATGTGAGTTTGGATGCTTTAGCCAAAGAGTTTATCAGTAACTAGACAAAGCCAAAATACTTCAGACATGAAGCCATCAAGCTCATTTTAATGGAGAGAGACAATTATATATGAGTTTGGATGCTTTAGCCAAAGAGTTTATCAGTAGCTAGGCAGAGCCAAAATACTTCAGACATGAAGCCATCAAGCCCATTTTAATCACAGCTCTTATATTTCCCATGCTAATAGGGCTTTAGGATTAGAGTAGCACTATCAAAAGACATGGCTTCCCTCCTCATATTCCTCTCATTGGCCTGCCCAGTGACTGACTATACAAGGCCAACCACTGGAGTCATTAATGTGCTTTCCTAGGAGCAGTTTCCCATTGGAATTATTTGGAAAATTTTTAAAAAATACCCATGGCCAGGTCCCAGTCCAGGCCAATTAAATTAGAATTTCTAGGGGTGCTAAATGGGCATGAGTGTTTTATAAAATATCCCTAGGTGATTTTAATAGGCAGCCAGAATTAAAACCATTGAAATAGACAATCACACACCCATTAGATCCTGCTGTCATCAGAATATTGTCTGAAATTTTAGTTAATTGATTCTCTGAGCCTATAAATTTGAGGAAGGGAATTCTCAATAAGCAAAAACCCTCTGTGCTGAGGAGAAAGAGCAGAAAAGTTATTGGACTTCAGCAGACAAGTTGAGGTGAAAGAATGGCATCACTGGAAGGTGCACAAGAAGAATGGATGACTCATGAAGACAGATTGGAAATAAAGCCTGACTATATGCACTAAACAAACTCTATGAAACATAGAAGACACCCCAAAAACTGAAATTTTGAGATCTCTCTTTTAGCACAAAATAAGCTCACAAATGGGGGGGGATAGTGGGAGAAAAAACACAAAACCAAGGTGATTAGAAGACAGTCATGCAAATCTGCACTAACAGTGCCAAAGGATCCATAAGATTCACCATCAGCCTGTCATTCATTCACCAGATATTTACTATGCAATGCAATGTGGCAGGCATTGTGCTAGGTACTGATAATACAAAGTTTGACAAAAGGGACATAACTCCTGCTTTGGGGGAGCTTACAGCTTCCCAAAGCCAACCAATATAAATAGGCCTACAAATAAATATATAATTACAAGTTGTTATAAATACTATGAAGCAAAAGCACTAGAAGACTGTAACAAGGAGGCCCTGATATAGATTGGGGCCTCAGAGAATTGCCTTGAAGCAGAGTTAACTAGTCGGGGTGGGGGCATCTGTGTGCTTGGGGGCATCTTTGTGTTTGTGTATCTGTGTGTGTTTGGAAAAGGATCCTGTGGCTGAGGGTTCAACATATGAAAAGGCTTTGAAAGATGGAGATGGGGGCTGGATAATGCAAGGCTAGTAATTGGCCATGTGATGGACTTGGGATTTTCCCCTACTGAGAGTGATTTAAGCAGGAAAATCACATAATCAGATGAGCACTTTTAAAGCTCTCTCAGGCTACAATATGGAGAGCATACAGGAATACAATACTGAGGGAAGAAAGCCAGTTGTTATGTGCTTGTGGAGGTCCAGGTGAGAGATATTAACAGGTGGGTCCATGATAGTTCTAGTGGCCTTGGAGCAGAATGGACACACTGGGAAATATTTAGGCCACAAAACCACAGCCATTGAGTGGCTAATTGATGAATTTGATGAGGAGGATGAAGAAAGGCTGAGTTGATAATTTTTTCTGAACCAAATGAACTTCACTCTTATCTTTTCCTCTTTCCTTTCTTTATGGGGAGGGGGAAAGCGGGCGAAGGAGCAGGGAGTTCTTATAACTTAAGTCTCTTATTATCAAATGATACCCCCTTTATTTTTCTGCCATTTATATCCTGGTAAAACTAGGTCATTTGGTCTGTGGAATATATCATATTCTACACTTAACTGATTGCTTCCTTATGCTGTTGTTTAACTTGTTCCTCTACCCTCTGGTTTCCTGTAAAATAGTAGATCTGAAGATTTGACTGATTCTGTTTCAATTTTTTTTTTTTCTTTTTGACTTGAATGCTTCATGGGTTGTGCTATATTCTTCCTGTTATATCACAGCACAGAAAACAACACGTCAGCTGCAGCAGTGTTTACAGATGCTGGGACTGATCTGGGGAAGAGGTAGATACAAGAGGAGTCAACATGATCCTCCCATTATAAAGCTCCTCTTTCCTCTTTCACTTAAAGATTTTAGCAGTACTGACGGTGGTGCCTTCAATCCATTAAAAACCAATTTAGATAAACTGGCATAACAGCACACAGAGATTTTAGCAAAGCTTGGAAGAGTCTCACATGATTTCCTCATGAAAATCAAATCCAAAGTCCTAATTCTAACCTCACCAGCTTGGACTCTGTCCTCGAGCTGTTCTAAAATCCCTCCAACTGCTCTGTGCACACCTTTTTTAACTCTTCTGACTGTCAATGTAATAACTACAAAAGTCTCATCGTTTTTTCTCTCTCACTAGTCTCTTTTTGTTAAATTGCACCCATGCCTTGTAAAATCCAATCAACTCTTATGTAAAAACCTCACAAAGCCACAACTCTAGCCTCAATCTGAGTAATAATTTGTGAGTCCCTCACTCTACCATAAATCAAGCTTGTCATTTTAATCTTCAAACCACCTTCAGACCCCTCCCTTTGTCAAGGATATCATAACCCCTCCATCACCACTGACTACTCATCATTCTCCTTCACTATCTACCTCAATAAGTTGACAACTCTGCAATCTTCCTCTGACATAGCACTCTCATTTTTCTCCTTTCAAACTGATGCCACCTCTCTAGTACAGCTGGTATCTCTTGCCTAGACTACTGGAAGTAGCTTATTAATGGTTCTCCCATTAATGGCCACCCTGAACCTAGGGCCAGAAAACTCTCCTCAATGCACAAGTAGATTCTTGCAGTTCCCTTCCTCAAACAGCTTCTTGCTACTCATTATCTTCCAAAGGAAATATAAGCTATTCACACCACATTCAATCTGTCTTTTTTGGCTTTGCAGACTTTGTTCCACTGATGCATTATCCACATCTGTGCCACTGGACCACTGCCTCTATCCAGAAGTCATGCCTACAGCGACGCCTTCATTCCTGATGCTCCAAACTGTCTTTGATTACCTGCAGCTTACCCATTCTATTACCTCTTCACAAAACGACATGTGTTTTTATTGCCATTTGTTTGAATTACTAAGTATTACATTCTTTTTGTAACAAGTTCCCAGTTCCTTTTTCCAATCCACTACCCTAAGAGAATAATTTAGTGTGCTTCTTCCACAACTGTTCTTTACCATATATAAAAATAGATGCAGAAAGATGTATATTTGAAAATTAATTTTGGTTTATAAAGAGAATGAAATGTATATGCATGTATATTCTGCAATTGACTTTTTCCATAAAATCTACTTGGGTAGCCTTACACCTCAATATATAGAGATCCACTTCATTCGTTTTAATAGTTACCTCATATTCCATAAGATGGTAGTCCTTAATTTATTGACTATTATGATAGATGAGCATTCAGTTTATTCCTTTTTTAAGCCACTACAAACATGACAAATTTTTAAAAACCCTTTGTGTTTATGCCTTTATAACATTGCTTTTCTTTTTCAATCAATTCCCAGAAGTAGGATTGCTGGGTCAAATGGCATGCACATTTTAAATTCTAATAAAATAAAACCTGATTACTTTCCAAAAATAATAATGTACTGGTATGCCAACAGCATATGGTGGGAAATATTTATTTCCCTATACTTTTTTCTAATAATATTAGTATTTTTCATTTCTGTCTAGCTATTGCTTGAAAAGTGGTATCTCACTGACAAATTCTGAAGCATTATATACCCATTCTCTAAGACCATATCAAAAATACCACATCCTTCATGAATCCTTTCCTCATTTCCTTTGTCCTAGATTTCCTTTCTGTCCTCTGAAACTTCTGTAGTCCATTTTTTGTCCTTTGGTAGAACTTTTCAATTATGTTCTATGATGAATTATTTTCTTATTTTATCTACCACATTGTAAGCTCAAAAAGGATAGGTTACTTATCTTACCTATTCTTATATATTCAATAATATTAGTGCAGTGGCTGTACATAGGAGATGCCCAAGTTTTTGTTTTCTAAGATCCAGTTGATCAGTTAGAGAAATGGGAGCTCAAGCTAGGAATTAAATGTATAGGATTTTGTGTCCTCTTCGAGGAAATTGCAAGTGGATTGCTACAAAATTCTATCATTGACAAAACTGTGAAACAAAACAAATATATGATGTACAGTTACCAATTCTACTGCTAGACCATCCAGGTTAGGTAAAGCCAATTTAATAAAAGTATGACAGCATTGAGATAGCTATATGCCAGAAACCTGGCAGAAAAAATTTCAAAGGAAAACACAAACAAAGTAGGAAAAGACAATTTGTTTTTATTTGCAGGTGTCTCATTTTAAAATAAACTGAGATAGAAGGCTTACCAGGGAACAAAAGACAAAGAAAGAGAGATTAGAACTTGGCGTAAAAATGAACTTGATATCACCTAAAAGGCAACAGATTTATTATTTGTTGAATATTGCCTTGTGCCAGTGTTTTGAGAGTCACCAAACATACATTATTCCATTAATTCATACACGCACCAACACCTGTGCAGTAGAGATAATTATTATTATCTACAGATCACAAATTGCATACACAAGGAACTAGCTTAGGAGCCTAGATCTATTTGCATCTGGGATGCCTACAATGCCCCATCCATAGAGGTACTAAAACAGAGAGCTGCTGATTACTCATTCAAAGTGCTATAGGAGTAGTGATCTTATTGAGAGAAAATGGAAGGATGGCATCTAAGCAGTCTATAACTACCACACTGTCATATTATACTAGTACAGAAGTGTAGCAGTTTGATATGGTTATGAATTCCAAAAATAGATAGGGGATTATGTTTGTAATATGGTCTGTACCTGGGCATGATTAGGTTATGATTAGGGCTTTGATTGGACCACGACATTAGGGCATTGAGTCCCCACCCCTTGGTGAGTGGAGATTCACAGATAAAAGACATGGCAAAGGACAGAGTTGAGGGTTTTGATGTTGAAGTTTTGATGTTGGAGTTTCATGCTGAAGCCTTAAGCTTGAGCCCCAGGAAGTAAGCTCACAGAGGAAAGAGAAGCCAGCCCCTGAGAAAGAGGAACCCTGAACACAGATTGAAGCAAGACTCTGGGAGGGAGGAACCCAGGAAGCCTGAACCCTCACAGACATTGGCAGCCCATCTTGCTCCAACATGTGAAAATAGAAGTAACTTACACTTTATGGCCTGGTATCTGTAAGCTCCTACCCCAAAAAAACCTTTATAAAAAGCAACTGATTTCTGGTATTTTGCATCAGCACCCCTTTGGCTGGCTAATACCAGAAGTTAGAATCTTCTCAGACTCAAAGTCAGGAGAAAAAAAAATAAAGCAAATAAGCAAAGTTCTACTCCACATACCATTACTTCATAAAGACAAAGATTAAACAAGTGGTGTAGATTTACTTCTTAAAAATATAAACCATGCAAATATAATGAAATGAATAGAAAAATAATCTTCCAAATACAGACAGCACAGTCACTTAAAAGTGTGATAAAGTTAAGTTTCTAAACATTTTCTTGGCAAACTACATTCCCATCTTCTGAACTTGAGCCACCTGTCATGTACCACAAGTGTTAAATGTCACATTATCACTTCCTTGCTGTATATTCAGATATTCAACAGGCTCCCTTTAGCTTATTTGGGCTAATTCTCCTCTAGTTTTCCAAAGTTACCAACTTCTGCTGCTCTCTTAAATATTGGCATTTTAGTTTTCTCTTACTTTCTTCTTGAGCCAACAAGACAGTGATGGAGAAGGTAGCCAATGTCCCCTCAACTGGATTGAAACATCTAAGGCCCTTATCTGGGCAGATGTCTTCCATAAACTCTAGAACCCATTCATGATACAGATTATTTGGCAAAATATATAGAATATATAAAGTAAGGAGCCATGGCCCAGAAAGAAATTAAATTCAAATTCTAAAGCTTCCTGCTATCTGATCCTGAGAGCAAAATATTTAACCTAGTTGAACCTCAATTTCTCATTAATATAGAGATGATAATAGCATCCATTCACAGATTTTTGTGAGGATTAAATTAGCTACTGCACACACAATGCATTGTAAATTCCCAATTAGTGAAAGGCAACTAATATTATAACTATTAAAGTCGGCTGCATTTAGAGAAACTAAACGTAAATTAAACTGAAATAAGCGTCGAAATAAATACCATACATATAAGTTTTTTTTAAAACTATATAAAAAATTCCTTCATTATCTCAATGTCTATTTAATGATAAGACTCAGCCCAATTATAGCGAGGAATGAGAAAAATGCTGACGGGGCCACTTAGATTTTGAATGCACAGCGTAAATGGAAATATCTCACACCCTCAAGGGGATGCTGGGATACTTGAAAAACAAAAAAGTTTTGAGGGCATAGACAAAAGGTTAATGTGTTTCTTCCAAGAAAGGAAAATGAGAGCAAAAACTTCAAGGGAAGAAATCATATTTTGACTTGTATCACAGGTAACAGACAGAATTTCATTAATGATATATTATGGCAAATCATGGAAATTTTGCTCTCCCAGGAGAGCAAAATAATAGATAAACTCTCCCTCCTCCCATTTTCCCCTCCACAGTCTTTAACCACAGGAGCAGTGCTTCCCCATCTCATCTAGGCCATGGTACCACATTAATGCATTTACATTATTTGGGTGACTTTTCTGAAAAAGGTGATCATCCATAAGCTATATAATCAGAGTGTGTGTGCCAGCACCTGGCCTGGAACAAGCTGTGTTAAATGAACTGACTAACAGTCAGAGACTGGTCCTCAGAGGGCAAGTGGGCCAGAAAATCATCTTTTAATGAATTTGAGGCTGGGTGGTTTGAGTAGAATTAACATAATGGGATGCAGAGGGCACAAACAGAAAGTGATGGGAAGTGATAGAAAGATGAATTATTAATTTCCTAAAGTCCAAAGTGCTTTAATTGGGAGTGATTTTGACTGATAGGACCAAATGATGTGGTTGTTTCCATTCACCACAACTCATTACAATAGATGTTGTACTACCATATGGATAGAGCACAATGCATCAGAACAAGTGAAAACTTTCCTTAATTGGTTTTGTCATTGCAATAAACTTTTTCTCTATTTTAATTAAAATCCAATTCACGATAGTCTGATTTCTTCTGAGCCTGAGCCACTGATCTGGACTAACTCACAAAGCCATTTTAAAGCAATAATTTTAGAAGTTTCCCCAAGTAAACAAATGGGCTGCTCTTATTTAGTATTTGCACTGATGAAACCATGCTGTTATTTTCATTTTTTAGTTTTCCTTAAAGTAATTAAACTAGGCCACTTCCTTTATGTCACATGTAAAGGGACATTTTGACTTTCTTCCAACAAAACTCAACAGGAAGCATGTCAGCAATCAAAGCCACTGTTAAGTCCAAGCATCTTCTTATTGTTTCATTCAATTAGTCAACCTTATAGAGTAGAAGGAGGGAAGAGAAAAGGAAAGGATGGAACACCGTGGTAAGTACTGTGCCATATACTTTGAAGCATAATTGTTTTAATTCCAGCAGGAATTCTAAGTGATAGTTATCATAAGAATATATTGGCTCATAATAAGTTGATTATACAAAGTCATACAGCAAAGACATGACTAAGCCAGGACTTTTATGTGTGTCTGTTTCAGATCTGAAAGGAAGATTTAAAAATCAGAGAAGTCATCAAGGATCTGTCTACTCAAGAAATGCACTTGTCAATGGAATTTCCTGAATACAAATACAATTCAGTACAAAGGAGAAAACAAAATCTGAATGCCACAAGAGGAAAAGTCTCAAGTAAGTAAAGACTAAGAGCTTACAAAACCAGAGTGAGAAGATAAAAAGCTAATCCTATATGGCCTTGTTACTGAGAGAGAGAAAATATTATTAAACTGAAAGCTGAAATCCAAGGACCAAATAAAGAAAGAGCTACAGACAATGTTGGGTCCTATCTAACAAGCAGGAGAAGACAATCAGAATTCTGAAAATCAATGGTTTAAAACTGGAAGTCAAAAGGAGCAACTAAATGTTGTGGTATCTTAGATGAGATCTTGGAATAGAAAAAGTACATTAGGGAAAACTAAGAAATTCTGATTAGAGTATGGACTTTAGTTAATAATAATAGATCAATATTATTTATTAATTGTGACAAATGTACCATACTAATAATATAAGAGATTAATACTAGGAGAAACTGGATATTATCTATTATCCTCACAATTTTTCTGTAAATCTAAAAGTATTCTAAAATAAAAGTTTATTTTTGTTTAAAAGTCAATGGCCTAGAAAGATTTTTTAGACGATATACCTTGTCCTAAAGAAAACCTCAGGAATGTAGGCCCAGACTCCCAAGGGTTAAGGGCTAAGGACCCTTTTGACAAAAGATTGGTATAGGTCTTTTTTTATTTGTTTTATTTTAATTATTATATATTTTAAGAAGCTTTAGATTACATAAATGAGGTATCAAAAATATAGGAGGATTCCTATATACCCCATCCCCCCCACCCTCTTCCGCTTTAACGACCTCTTTGATTAGTGTGGTACATTTGTTACAGTTGATGAACTCATACTGAAGCGTTGTGACTAACGATGGTCAATAGTTTACATTATAGTTTACATTTTGCCCTGCACATTTTTATAGGTTTTGATGATATGGTATAGGTCTTAATATCACTGAGTTCACTCTTTCATTCCACATGTAAATAATCTATCAATTAAGAAATTAGGAGAACCAGGTCTTAAAATAAACAAATGCACATTTTCTTAAAGTTATCAAAGAAAAAATTTAGCCTTGTTCAATTTTAAGAAGGAAGGAATTCAATACCCTCTATATAATTGCCTGGAAAATGTAGTATTAATCAAATAATACCAATTAAATGATTTTCCTTAAATATACCAAACTTTAATACCTAAAGCAGGTCGTGAAAAAACATCAGGCCAAATGTAATTAACTGACATGTCACACTCTATATATAGTTTATCTTGCATCCAAAGGGAAAATTTCTTAAAGTTCAGTGCCATTCCTATTAATTCTATCAATAAAACTGTAATACCATAAAACAGAAAAGTGTCCAGTGGTAGCAGAGTCATTGTACAGGTAGTTCAGTAAACAGTCACTAAATAATACACAAGCTACGTGATAAAACATCATAAAATACAGGTATAAGGAGAGAATATCCCCCATACTACTCTGAATAGCTATTTCAGCTTGTTACTGCCATCCCTGGAGAGGTACGTTTGTTGTTCTGTAGCAATCTTGAATTTCCCATCAGACAGCTGAGTCTGAAAAAATTGAAAGGGACGTAAAGCCTATAGCGGCCATTCAAGTTCATGCAAAACAGGGATACTTGCAAAGGGAGTCCATTGAATGTCAGGTTGGAGTCAAGGTTTTAATTTCACAGTAGATTTAACTGAAGAGATTTAATTTTACTAAATTAAAGACACATGCCTTACAACAACCCCCAAACCCTGCAGGAGTGAACTCGGACAGAGAAAGTTTGATCAGCACCTCAACTAGAAAGAAATTGTCAATGAAGCTAGATGCCGTAGTTTAAAACTTCTGAGGCTCAAGATTGAGGAAAATGGAGAATAAACACTGTAAATAGGATGACATTCTTGCTGACTGGAGTCAATATCTTCAATCAGAAGGCACCCTTCTGCCCTCACCACCCTCACCACAGTCGCCCTTTATATACGGATAACATAAATTATGTCCAGGAAACTCCATTATTGAGGGAAGAAAAGTGATGGCTAATATTAATAATCTACATGCTAGTGTCTCCCATGCATAAAGGCATTGGGTGAGATAAAAAGAGAATATAAACCCCTGGGAAAAAGATAATCATGTAAAGAAAGAAAGAAGGGAGTGGTAGTGGGGTAAATGTGGGGGAGGCATCAGGACAGCAGATATCAGCTGTTGGGAAAAAGTAAAATAAAATAGGTAGTGACTAAGAGTAATGCATCACCTACCATATAGCACACATTATGAGAGACCCTCTATATGTACTAGTTCCCTCATAATGATTCTGTAATCCTGGTATCATTCAAACCGTGAAATGGAAAAACTGAGGGTCACTGTGGTTAAGTGGCCTGCCCTAGAAAAACAGTTTGAAATGCCAAGCACTGCTCAAAATCCCAAGTCACTTAGCCTTCTGAGTTTTTGCCTTTTCCAATATATTGCACTACCTGCCCAAGAAAGAAAGTTAGCCCCTGGGTAAAATAAACAGTGAGATAGAGTGAACTCCAAAAAACAGGCATAGTATATAAGCCTTAATTCCCATCGAGATTGTAAACTCCTTAAGATACAGACCAATAAGTTCATGTGCTTCTAGGGAAAATAATATTTAATAATTACATAAACTATGAATCACAAAATATGCTTCCATAAACCACTGAATTTGCATGAGCTGAAGTGAAGCATTCCACCAATAAAATAAAGTAACAGTCTTCTGTTACAGAGTAAAAAGTTCATTTGTCAATCTGTGGATCTGTACCTAAGATTATACATTTTATTGCATGTAAAATATAGAACAATATAAAAAATAAATAGTAAGGAAAAATTAGGTACTAATTTCTACTTCTGATTATGCTGGATACAGCAGGCCAACACTCCCTTTATGAACACTATGAGAATTCAGCTAAAAGATAAAAATAAATTGTTTAACATTGACAAAGAAAAATAAAATTGGAAGAACCATACTACCTGATTTTAAAGCATACTACAAAGCTACATTGGTCAAAACTGCTGGTGCAAGAATAGACATACCGGCCAATGCAACTGAATTGAGAGTTCTGATCACTTATACAATCAACAGATATTTTACAAGGCCACCAAACCCACTCAACTGGGACAGAATAGTCTCTTCAATAAATGGTGCTAGGAGAAATGGATATCCATACTGAAAAGAATGAGAGAGGATCGCCATCTCATACCCTATTTAAGAATTAATTCAAGATGGATCAAGGACCTAAATATAATAGCTAAGACCATACAGCTCCTAGAAGAAAATATAGGGAAGCATCTATGAGATCTTGTAGTAGGAAATGGTTTTATAAACTGTAACTCAGAGAGCAAGCAATTAAACAAAAAAATAGATAAAATTTTCCTCAAACTTAAAAACAATTTGCACTTCAAAGAAGTTCATCAAGAAAATGAAGAGGGAGCCTACTCAGTGGGAGAAAATATTTGGTAACCATCTAGCTGATAAGGGACTAATATCTAGCATATAAAAAGAAATCCTACATCTTGAAAACAAAGAAAAAAGTCCATTTAAACAATGGGCAATAGATTTGAATAGACAGTTTTCCAATGAGGAGATAAAATTTCTGAAAAGCAAATGTGTTGATGCTCTTCATCACTAGCAAATCAAAACTACAAGATATCATCTTACACCCTAAATTAGACCGACAGTTATTAAAAAAACAGAAAACTAAAAGTGTTGAAGAAGATGTGGATGAATGGGGACACTCATCACCTGCTGGTGGGAATGTAGAATAGTACAGCCATTATGGAGGATGGTTTGGTGGTTCCTCAGGAATCCGACTATAGATCTGCCATATTATCAAGTAATCCCTACAAGGTATATACCCAGAAGACTTGAAAGCAGGGACATGAACAGATATTGCACACCAATGTTCAAAATGGCATTATTCACTATTACCAGAAGTTGAAAGTAGCCCAAGCATCCAACAACAGATGAATGGATAAGCAAAATGTGGCATGTACATACAGTGGAATATTACTCAGCTGTAAGAAGGAATGAAGTATTGACACATGTGATAACCTGGATGAATCTCAAAGACCTTATGTTGTGTGAAGTAAGTCAGTCACTAAAGTAGAAATATTGTATTACCTCACTGATATGACCTGATTATATTGAGGAGATTTACAGAGACAGAATCTCAAAGATAAGTTACCAGGAGACAGAATGGCAACAGAGAGTGGTAAGCGATGCTCAATCTGAGCCTATGATAAGATGGAAGGGGGTGGTTTGGCAGTACATGAGGGTGATTGTGGTGTAGGGATGTAAGTGAAGTTGACAGTGCTAGAGTATGAGGGCGAGCAGGATTGGGGGGTGGGTTGGAACTGGGGGCAGGCTGGAGGAAGGAACAGGTTAACTCTGAAGATTAGGGGCCAGTAGTTGGAAATACAATTGTGGGAATGTTCTTTTGGAAAATATGGCAGGGGAGGGTCACTGGAGCAGGGCAATAGTGTCGGAGGATGAGAGGGAAAGGGTGCACCTGGGGCATACTTCTGTAGAATATGAATATATTCATCTTGTCATAGGGTGTTTTCTCAGTGGATGGAGATCAGACAATAAACAAAATATTAAACTCCCATCCTGGGCAGTCCTGCTATGTTCTCAAATAGAGGGATAAGAGTCTCTTGAGAAAATAGGCAGTGACTAGTAAAAGAAAACAGACCAAAATGTCAAACCCTTAATTTTTTTTCATTTTTATTATCTTTTTTAAAAGATACATTAATCACACAAAATGTTTTATTGAAAAATATAAGAGATTCCCATATACCCCACTTCCCACACCTTCACCCCTCCCACATCAACAACTTTCATTAGTGTGATATATTCATTGCATTTGATGAATACATTTTGGAGCACTGCTATGCAGCATGGACTCTCTCCAAGTCCATTCAGTGGGTTATGGCAGGATATATAATGTCCTGAATCTGTCCTGCAATATCATTTACACAACTCCAAGTCCCAAAAATTCCCCCATTTCACACCTCCTTTTCCTTCTCCCTGCCTTCAGCAACTCCCATGGCCACTGTTTCCACATTAATGATAGAATTTCTTCCATTGCTAGAGTCACAATAATTCTATAGTAGAACACCAGTAAGTCCACTCTAATTCATATATTATTCCTCCATTCCGAGGACCCTGGGTTGGTGATGTCCACTCCACCTCTAAATTGAGAAGGGACTTAGATCCCACATGGCTGATGGATGGGATTCTCCTGCTTGCGGCTGTAGACTCTCTCAGTGACTTGGTGTGGTGATTGTCCATCCTCACCTCCTTTTTAGCTGACCTGGGTAAGCCCAACAAACTGGAGAATAGGTGTTGTGATTCTGCTAAGGCTCAGGGCCCAGCTGGCACATGGACAGTCCAGAGATTCAAGTCTCCTGGGCACACACCAACCTCAGCACCAATCACAGGTTCAGTAAAAGTGACAGAAGAGGTATGTGTAGAGAAATCACATCTGAGTCTAACTCCACCACACTCAGGAGCACAAATTCCAATGTAGAGCCCTCTGGCAAGGCACTGAACTCCAGAGTCATCTGCCATGGCCATAGGACCTGGATGTCTCTGTAGCCCTCAGGAGCACCACTACCTGGGGTTGTATCTACTTTGGCTGTCCATGAGATTCTGCTGACATGTGCATAAGTGTAACCCTGTGATGACCTCCCAACTCAGAAAAAGCTTAATATTAATGCATGTAACTTTATTCTTATAAAATATAAGCTTAGTCTAATAATAACTATTGTCTCAGATTTACCTCCTGAAAATCTCCTTGATATGCAAATGTGGCCTCTCTCTAAGTCAAACTCAGCAAATAAATCTACTACCTCTCCCCCTACATGAGACATGACTCCTGGGGATGAGCCTCCCTGGCACTGAGGGATTAATACCAAGCACCAACCAGTGAGGCATTTGGAAAAAGATCTTGACTAAAAGGGGGAAATATCAAATGCAAAAGAGAGTTTAAGGCTAAGAAATTTCAAAAGGAGTCAGGAGGTAGTTCCAGAGGTTACACTTATGCATGTCTCAAGTAGATGTCACTAACTGCCACTGTGAAAAAAGCCTCAAATAGAGGTGCTCATGAGGGCTCTAGACCATCTGGACACTATAGGCAAGGCACACAATCCCTTAAAATCAGCACCCTGTCAGTGGGCCTTATCTTGAAATGTATGACAACTTATCTCCCCAATGTAACAAACTTAGACTCATGTATAATATCCCTACACCTGACTCTTCTCTTTTATTTGAGCCTATAATTAGCATTATACCCTTTAAATATATGTCCCAGAGACTTAAATCTTCAGTTTATATGCTAGTTGAGTCCTGAATCTCTAACCAGTTTCTATCAACACCTACTCTCCAGATCATCACACTCACCAAGGACAGCTAGCAAAATGATGATGATGGACAACCCCATCCCCCAAAATAGAGAGTATCTACAACTGAAAGCAAAACAGTTCCTTCCATCTACATCATAAGATCTAAGCCCCCTCTCAAACTGAGGTAGAATAGTCATCACCATCCCCAAATCCTCAAGATTGAGAATGAACAAACCTCAGGGGAAAATATAACCATGGACAAAGTAAACTTATTAATAGTGTAGTAATGGAAGAACATGCAACATTGTTATAAAAATAGTGGTTACCAGAGGTTCTAAGGGGAGGGGAAGGGAATAACAGATGGAACTTAAGGCATTTTAGGGCAATGAAATTAAGTGTAAACCACAATGTAAGCTCTAGACCTTGGTTAGTAGCAATGGTTCAATATTTATTCAGCAATTATAACTAATGTACCATACAATTATAAGATGTTATTAATAAGGGAAGATGTGGAAGGGGGCAGGGTTGAGATATATGGGAATCCCTTATACTTTCAACATAACTTTTACGTAATCTAAAACCTCCTTAAAAATAAATTTTGCTGTATTTTTGAAAAATAATAAATTGTTTGAAATAATTTGATTGCTCCTGAGAAAATGAAGATTTGGGAGGTTGAAATCCATGAAGAAGTAAATTCAGTGAGATTAGTCTAATATTCTATGTCTGTTTCTCCCCTTGTGGCATATATATGTTCTTGGTGATGGGGAGAGGCCAAGAAGCCAGGAAGAAGGTGGCTGCTATGAAATCATCAGAGAAGTTATAAGTTTCTCAGGACTAAGGTGACAAAATGAAGGTGACAGAACTTGAAAGAATAGCATGGCCTAGAAAAGGAAGGTACAAAGAAGTGGGACCAACAACCAAAGGCTTTCCCTAAGCCATTTGCTAAATACTTAAGCTGTGCAGGACAAGAGGCTAAAACGCCAAGAAGAAATATCTGAAAAACAGAATGGAGTGTTGTAGTCTCATGGTGCTGAGGAGATAAGAAATGGGAGTTCTGTACCCACCAAGAAGGATGGCCCCTATAAATTCCTCAGGTTAACAGTTTGGGCCCTTGGAAGAATATACTTCAGAAGTGAAAGTGACCCAGAGGGGAAAACAAGGATAAGAACTGCAATACTTTACCTACAGTTCTTATTAAGGTCGTCTCTAGTTCTGATTAGAATGAGATCTAACCTACCCTTCATGAATGTGAAGAGATAGGGTGAATCCTTCCTGGGTGAAGATAACACCATCAAGGGTCACTTTTTTTTGCTCATATATAATATGAAGAATTCAACCAAAAAATTATCTAATATACCAAAGAGCAAGAGAAAAATTAGATGCTAATAACAGACCGACAGGTGAACCAAATATTCAGATATCAGGCACACTTTAAAATAGCTATGGTAAATAGTCAAGAGTGTATATCAATTATATGGAGACTTTCACAAGAAATCAGAGTTAAAAATCAGATGTAAATTTTAGAAATTAAAAATTCAATAACAAAGTTAAAACTCAAGAGGACTATAAAAGCAAAATGGACACAGATTAATAAAGAATTAATGAATTTAAAGATACATAAGTAAAAATTATACAGACTGAAGCACAGACATAAAAAAAGGATTGAAAACACACAGAGTATAGAGAATGTATGGTTTCCAGTAGAATAATCTAACAAATGTGTATTCAGTTAGAGTTCCAGAAGGAAGAGGAGAGATAGAAGAAAACAAAAGTAATACATGGAGAAACAGCTGCTAAAAATTTTTCAAAACTGCAAAATATATACAACAACTTATTCAAGAAACGCTGTAAATCCTAAGCAGGATAAATATAACACACACACACACACAAAGGTAAATTATAGTGAAACCACTGAAAGCCAAAACCCATGAGAATATCTTAAAAAGCAACCATAAGAGATTAATTTCAAAGAAGCAACAATAAGACTGACAGCTGAATTCTGATCAGAAACAGAAAAGTAGGAAACCAGAGAATGACAGTTTTCAAGAGCTGAAAGAAAATATCAGCCAAAGCAGAATTCTAAACTCAGAAAACAGATATTTCAAAATCGAAGGAAAGAATTTATCACCAGTCAACCTACAAGACCCACATAAAGGAAATATTGAATAAAAGCTCTTTAGGTAGAAGAAAATGTTAATAGAGAGAAGCACAGAAATGCAGGATAAATCAAAACAATAATCACAATAACTTCTAAGTTTAAAATAAAATCCATGAGAATGATAACACAAAAGGAAGGAGGTAAATCAGGTTAAAATATTCTAAGAACTAGCATTATCTGAGAGATAATAAAAATACTGAGTTTTAAAAACTAAAGTCAAAGATCCATGTTGTAATCTCCAGGACAATCACTAAAATAATAATAAATAGATAACTTACAAGGTAATAGAAGGAAACAGTGAAATAATATTTTTAAAAACATATGATTTATCCAAAAATAAGAAAGTTGAGAGAAGGGTAAAAAAAAAAAAAAAAGGCAGCTTAAACAGAAGACAAATAATAATATGGCAGATTGGAAACCAAATATATCAATAATTTGATTAAACTGAAATGGCATAAGTATTCCAATTACAAGAAAAAGATCTTCAGACTGGATGAACGTGTTGCTTACAAGAGATATGACTTCAAAATAGGAAGGAAATTTTAAAGTTAAAAAAATTAGAAAAAGATATCATGTATAAACATTAACTGAAAGAAACATAGTGTAGCTATATTAATATCAGATAAGTATATGTTCCAGACAGGGTTCTACCAGAGATACAGAACCAACCTACACACAAACACATATATATACATACATACATAAATATACATACACATACACATAAATGTTAAACATTTATTTCAAGGAATTGGCTTATGTGATTCTGGGGTCTGGCTGGCTACGTCCAAAATCCACAGGAAAGGCTGGCAGAGATTGGAAACTCTTGGCCAGGAACTGACAATGCAGTCCACAGGTGGAATTTCTTCTTCTCCAGGTTAATCTCAGATTTACTCCTAAGGCCTTTGAACTGATTGGATGAAACCATACACATTATCAAAGAAAACCCCCTTTACCCCTTTACTCAAAGTCAACTGACTGTATATGCTCACATCCACGAAATACCTTCACAGCAACACCCAGATTAGTATTTGATTAAATAAGTGGGTGCTATAACCTAGCCAGGTTGACACACAAAACTAACCATCACAATATAGTATAAAGTAAGGACCATGATTAGAGAAAACAGAGACATTTTCATAATGATAAAAATGATTTATCCATTAGAAAGATATAATTATGCTAAATTCGTATGTCTCAATACAGCTGCAAAACTGTGATGAATTAGAATAATATAGGGGCTTTTTACATCATCATACTACCTTGGTATCTCCAAGTGAAGTAATAATATAAGGGGCTTTGCTTGGTCGTATGTCTCAGAATCTTAGACCCTATCATTAAGTCCCTCAGGGACTACCCCTGACACTTGCTAATATAAGATAGCTTCTCCTTTTCCTCTCAATCCTACCTGGGTTCTCACCCCATAAAAATCAAATACAAACTCCCCAATCCCCACTCTTGCTTGACCAACCACTACAGTCCCACCTCTATAATACTATGAAGGCAGGGACCCCAGGTCCACTGTGCACCTTGTGCTCTCACCTGCTTGGTTGTGCCTGTGTCCTGATCTGTTTCCCTGTGTGACTCTGCAAGGCCTGTCACTCTGTTCTAGGACCCTGGGGACTAATAAACTTTTCTTTCATATATTTCTGATATCACTTATCCTTGCCACACCCATCCATCTATGTAGAGATTCTTACTCCTTACAACACAAAAACATAAAGCAAAATAAGACAAAACCAAAAGGAGAAGGGAAACACAAATTAAAAATTAAAATACTCCTCCCACAGTAACTGATAAAAGGAAACACAAAAAACAAACAAACAATAAACCCAGTGAGGACACAGAAGATCTGAGCAACAGGAGTAACAAATTTGTCCTAATTAACATTTGTTGAATGGCACACCACCTACAACAGAATAAACGCTCTCTTAAGTATCTCGTGGACTCTTTACCAAAACTGACATATTACAGGCTATAAAGAAATTCCAAGATACTTTTAAGGGTTGAAATTATCTAAAGTTTATTTTCTGACCCAGAGGAATTTGTTTGAAATAATTTTTAAGATAACCAAAAGATTCTCAAAATAAACAATTAATTTACAAACTCATTATTTAATGAAGAAATCAAAATGGAAAACATTTTGAAGCAAATGGTAATAAAAATACAATACATAAAACTTATTGAACACATCTGAAACACACATAGAAGGAAATATATAGGCTTAAATTTATTTGTTAGAATAGGTGACACCTTATATTCAATTTTAAAAAACATCGATCTCAAGGAGTTTAGGAAAAGAACATCAAATAAACCCAAAGAAAGGGAAATAAATTTTAAAAAGGAGAAATTAATGAAATATGAAACAAATATACAAAAGAGAAAATGAACAAAGCTGGAAGACAGTTGATGGAAATGATTGATAAAATTGATTTACCTATAGGAAGACTGATTCAAAAACATAACAGAGAAAGCCAAAATTAGTATTAAAAAAAAAGAAGAAATCACTATAGAAATTATGGACTTTACAAGATATGTAGATAATATTATAAACAACTTTATAACAAATTTTAAAATTTAGATGAAATGGGCAATTTTTTTTAAACCCACAACTATTAAGAAATTGAATCTAGAATTAAAATTCATTTCTCAAAGAAATATCACTGTTAAATTCTTCTAAACATTTTTGGAAGAATAAATGCTTCCAGAAAATGCATAAAGAAGGATCATAGTTCGATTGGTTTTATAAGGGCACAATGATTTTGATTTCAAACCCTAACAAGGACATTAAAAGTTAGGTACAATACAGTCAATCTCTCTCATAAACATAGATGCAAAATTCATAAACAAAATAATGGTAAATAAAATCCATCAATATATAAAAATATATATCATGACAAATTGCATTTATCATAATTGGCTTAGCATGAAAATAGATATTAATGTAAATCACTATGTTAACAGAATAATGGAGGAAAAACATATATATAATCATATTGTCTTAGTTTGCCAGGCTCCTATGAAAAATTCCACACAATGGTTTGGTTTAAACAACGGGAATTTATTGGTCCACAATTTTGAGACTAGGGAAGTCCAAAATCAAGGTACCAGCAAGGCAATGCATTCTCCCCAAAGTCTCTATCCTTCTGGAACTGGCTGCCATCAATCTTTGGGGTTCCTTGGCTGGTATCCCTGCCATGTGTCAAACTGCAATGTGCCTCCTTTCTCCTCCAGTTCAGTTGACTTCTGGCTTTTCCCAGTGCTTCCTCTTTCTTTCTCTTTATAAAGCCTCCAGTAATCTGGATTAAGATCCAGACTGAAACGCTCATTCAATTAATTTACATATGTGTGTGTGTATATGTGTATCTATATACACACACATATATATAGGGATTCAAGATATCCTTTTACTAATGGGATCACCCCCACAGGAAGGCAGATTATAATTAAGAATCTGTCTCAACTGGGGTACATAATTTAATCTATCAGTAAGTGCAAATAAAGCATTGATGAAAATTCAGCACCTCTGAAAACAAACGGGAACTACTTCTATTTGATAAAGGGTATTTACCAAAATTATAAGGGTAACATCATACCTAATGGTGAAATAGTGACTATTTCTCACTGAAGTCAGGTATGTGAGGACACCCACTCTTCAGTAACTTACAGAAAGTCCTAGCCGGTGCATTAAAACAATAAAAAGAAATAAAAGGTACGAGGTCTAGGAAAGGAGAAGTAACAGTGCCATTTTCCCATAGAAACATAATTATATATGTAAAACATCAACACTAATCTAAACTTCTAGAATCAGTAAGTGGATTTAGCACGGTCACTCGATAGAGGTCGGTATATTAGGTTGAGTCTAATGAAATTGCCATTTTTTTCTTGGTCAAAAAACATCACATAACAGCAATTTCACATAGTTCAACCTAATAAAGAATAATTTTATTTCTACAAATCATCAACTATTAAAAATTTTTAAAAGACTGCAATATCATCAAAAACAGCAAATGCCGAATAACTCTAATGAAAAAATGAGCAAGATCTCTTCAAAGAACATTATATAACATTATTCAGAGAAAAATAGAGAGTGCTAAGAAATGGAAGAATAAGAAAATACAATATTTTTTAAAGGCCAATTCTCCACAAATTGTTCTCAATGCAATGAATAAACCAATCAAAAGTCCAAAAAATATTTTTGTGGAAACTGATAAGCTGGTTCTAAAATTTATAAGAAAATGCAAAAAGCAAAGAGCAGCCAATTCAAACTGACAGAAAAGAACAAAGTTATGAGTCATACACTACCAGATATTAATTTATTTTAATACTGTAATTGTAGCATTAAATACAACCATATCAAATCTGGTTGAAGGACAGACAAAAGCCAATGTAACAAAGTAGAGGCCAGTTTGAAATAGACCAATACATATGTGGTCCCTTAATTTATGGCAAGGTGATACTGAAGAGGAGAGAGAAAAATAAAGGCCTTTTCAATAAACAGTGCAGGGTCCATTGAATATCTAAATGTACAAAATGATCTTGACAACCTAAGCATACACTATTCACAAAAAACAGTTAAAGACCTAAATGTGAAATTTATGAAGTAAAATAATATCTTCATGATTTGGGTTGGGGTAAGAGCTCTTGAACAGAACACAAAAAACACTAACTCTAAATGAAAAGATTGATAAATTGGGACATATTAAAATAAGAACTTCTATTTCATCAAAAGATACCATTAAGAAACTGAAAATGAAGGAATCAATGTATAAATAAATATTATAAATAAAAAATAACCCAGTAGAGAAATGTTTAAATGTTACAAAAAGAGATTATGCTTTTTTAAATTATGCATTAAGAAAATATATTGGTCATAATGGAAATAAAAGAACAATGAAATACTACTACATACCCACCATTATGTCTAAATTTTAAAGACTAACAACACCAAGTCATGGGAAAAAGGTGGGGCAACTAGAATACTCATACACTACTAGTGGGAATATAAATTTGGACAATTTAGAAAACAGCATATGACCCAGCAAGTCCACTCCTAACATGTAAGTGCATATATCCAATAAAAGACTTGTACAAGGGTGTTCATATAATTCTATTCTAATATCCCTTTACTAGGGACATCCCACATATCCATTAAGAAGAGAATGAGTAAATATATTATGGGAGAGACACAAAGATATACTATACAGCAATGAGAATAAGCAGTTATTCATGCAGCAGTATAGATGAATCTCACATATACAATGTTGAGATATAAGCTAGACATAAAAGAATGCATACTGTAAGTTTACATTTCTATAAAGTTCAAAAATAGTCAAAATTAATCTATTATGATAAAAGTCAAGATTGTTATCTTTGGTAGGGTAGTGACTGGGAGATGATACAAGTGGGGGCTTTCTAGGTGCTAATAGGTACAGTTTTTTATATAGGTGTGTTCATTTGAGAAAATTCAATCAATTCTACACTTATGATTTATGTTCAGTTTATTGAAAATTTTCAAGTGGACTTTTATAATTAAATTCAATGTTTTAAAAATATTTTAGGCATTTTAAAATGCAGAGATCTGTGTGTGTATTGAGCCAGAAAATGCAGTACTATTGAGAATGCTAGATCATTTTAATAAACATTTTATAGCATTCTGCAAAGAACACCAAGAAATCTAAATATTCTCTTTGATTTGACAATTTTTTCAAAGCCTAGTCTCAGAGAAGTTAATTTGTTTATATTTACAAACATGGCTTATAAGTGGCTGAAGTAAACATCTATTGTTTTGGCCTTCTTAGGATATTTTCCCCTGTATTTTAGTATTATTGTCCCTTTTTCCTTTGTGTAATGATCTGGTCATTTTGGTACCACAAATCAAGATCCCTCACAACCATCACTGACTCCCTTGCTGTGTTTGGTCCATATGAAACCAAGACAAGCCAAGCAGTTACTCTCCCAGGAATCAAGATCTTGATATGAGTAATACATTAAATCAAAGTTGCTGAGTCATTCTACTGTCAGTGCCATACAAAAAATTTGTTACTTTATTTTAGTTTTTTTAAATTATTATGTATTTTATTTCTAATCTTTAAACCTATCATTACTTTCATTTTCCTATTAATTGAATTTGGCAATATATAAGGCTTCATTTTTGAAGAAGTTTTGGATCACAGAGGGGATCAACTATGGCATAGGAGGAACACTGATGTGGGGTGTCATTGATGAAGATGCATGGGTTGGGGGGAGTTCGCCAGGGCATGCATATAGGGTACATAGATATTTTTGGATGTTCATTGGGTATTGACATAGTGGGTAGAGTTTCACAGGACAACTGAGGGAGTACTGAGTTCCCATCCTGGGGAGCTTTGTCACATCCCCCAATAGAAGAGAAACAATCCCTGAAGTGCAAGGGCAAATACCAGTGAAGAAGGATGGTCCAATGATGGATCCTTGATACTGATAACTATGCTTATGAGCCTGTGTGCTTGAAATTTCAACTAGGCCTAGAGCTCCAGGGTACCTAAGAGTCACCTCCTGAGAACTTCCAAGTTGCTCAAATGTAGCCACTCTCTTAAGCCAAACTCAGCATATAAATGCATTACCTGTCCCCCAGTGTGGGACATGACTCTCAGGGATGAGCCTTCCTGGTACCAAGGGACTACTCTCGATGGGT
This sequence comes from Dasypus novemcinctus, assembly GCF_030445035.2. Taxonomy (NCBI): domain Eukaryota; kingdom Metazoa; phylum Chordata; class Mammalia; order Cingulata; family Dasypodidae; genus Dasypus; species Dasypus novemcinctus. Next base: position 72,912,199 of record NC_080678.1, on the reverse strand, counting down.
ATGGGGAAAGGCAGGAAGAGATGAGAGGTGGAGGCATCTTTGGGACATGGAGCTGCCCTGGATGGTGCTTCAGAGGTAATCACCAGACATTGTAAATCCTCACAGGGCCCACTGGATGGAATGGAGGAGAGTATGGGCCATGATGTGGACCATTGACTATGAGGTGCAGAGGTACCCAAAGATGTACTTACCAAATCCAATGGATGTGTCATGATGATGGGAACGAGTGTTGTTGGGGGGGGAGGAGAGGGGGGGTGGGGGGTGGGGCTGAATGGGACCTCACATATATATTTTTAATGTAATATTATTACAAAGTCAATAAAAAAAAAAAAAAAGCACCACTGGTGATGCAACTAAAAAAAGACCATGACTAAAAGGGGGAAATTATAAAGATATAAAGACAAATGGGTTTATATGGCTAAGAGACTTCAAAGAAAGTTGGGAGGTCAACAAAGGAGTCATGCTTATGTGTGTCTCAGCAGGATCTCAGAGACAATCAAAGTAGATACAACCCCAGGTAGTAGTGCTTCTGAGGTCTACAGAGACACCCAGGTCCTAAGGTCATAGCAGATGATTCTAGAGTTCAGTGCCTTGCTAGTTGGCCCTACTTTGGAATTTGTGTTCCTGAGTGTGAAGGAGTTGGACTCAGATGTGACTCTCTACATATTCCTCTTCTGCCACTTTTACTGAACCTGTGGTTGGCACTGGGGCTGGCATATGCTCAGGAGACTTGAATCTCTGGACTGTCCATGTGCCAGCTGGGACCTGACCCTCAACAGAGTTGCAACAACTACTCTCCAGTTCTTTGGACTTACCCAGGTCAGCTAACAAGGAGGTGAGGATGATCAACCACCACACCAAGGAACCAAGAGAGTCTACAACTGCATCAGGAGAATCCCATCCATCAGCCATGTGGGATGCAAGCCCCTTCTCAATTTAGAGGTAGAGTGGGCATTGCCATCCCAGCATCCTCAGGAAGGAAGAATGATATATGGATTAGAGTAGACTTACTGGTGTTCTACTATAAAATTATTGTGACTCTAGCAATGGAAGAAATTCTATCATTGATGTGGAAACAGTGGTCACAGGAGTTGCTGAAGGCAGGGAGAGGGAAAAAGAGGTATGATATGGGAGTATTTTAGAGACTTGGAGTTGTCCTGAATGATATTGCAGGACAGATGCAGGACATTATATATCATGCCATAACACACTGAATGGACTGGAAGAGAGTGTAAACTACAGCATAAACTGTAATCCATGCTGTGTAGCAATGCTCCAAAATGTATTCATCAAATGCAATGAACGTACCACATTAATGAAAGAAGTTGTTGATATGGGAGAAGTGGGGTATATGGGAACTCTTATATTTTTTAATGTAACATTTTGTATGATCTATGTATCTATTTTTTAAAAAAGATGAAGGAAGGGAGGGAGGAAGGAAGGAAGGGAGGGAGGGAGGCAGGCAGGCAGGCAGGCAGGCAGGCAGGCTACCCATTCATTTCTTTTATCTAGATTTGTGAAGCTTCCCAAGTCCTAAACAAACCTCCCCATAACTAATTGCTCAATTCTTACTTTGATTCTTGATTATTCTATACCTTTTCAGATTAATTAGCCAGAGTCTGTTTTTGTTGCTCACATCCAAGAATGCTTATAGGTTCTGTGGTCTATCAGTAAGTGGTAGGATCAGGTCTATAACCCAAATCTCACTCGAAGTCCAGATTCTTCTGCTGCTTACCAAGGAACACTCTCTGTGTGCTACAAATAAGTAAAACTGTCACTCAATACATACTTGCTGCATTAATCAGCCAAAGGGATGCTGATGCAAAATACCAGAAATTGATTGGTTTTTATAAAGGGTATTTATTGGGGTAGGAGCTTACAGATACCAGGCCATAAAGCATAAATTACTTCCCTCACCAAAGTCTAATTTTCATGTGTTGGAGCAAGATGGTTGCCGATATCTGCCAGGGTTCAGGCTTCCTGGGTTCCTCCCTTCCAGGGTCTTACTTCTCTCTGAGTTCAAGATTCCTTTATTACCAGGACTTGATTCTTACTGGGCTCAGGTTCCTCTCCTCCTGGGGCTGGCTTCTCTTTCCTCTGTGAGCTTACTTCCCAGGGCTCAAGCTTAAGGCTTCAGCATCAAACTCCAAAATCAAAACTCCAACATCAAAAAGCTTTCATAACCATGGAATTCATAACCATATCAAACTGCTATACTTGCTGAGGTGAATTAACCAAAGGTGAGTATATATGCAACTGAAGCTTGGAAGTTAATGAAGTTGAATAGGGGAATTACAACCTTGAAAAGAAACTTGAAAAAAACCCTAATTGTTTAAATTTTCATTCAGTAATGTTGGAGTTTTATGATAATGCTACTCTAGAAATCTCAAGTTTCTACATGTCAATTTCATTATTAAATACTCTGCCTAGCCCAAAACTGTGCAATAAAAATAATCTCACCCTTAAAATGAGGACTTCCAATTTAAAAGTTTTAAGGTTAGCTTTCCAAATTACCTGAATATATTACTTTCAAAAATAAATAGTCTTGTATTTGATCCAAAATGATGGTCTTTGCGGTCACCCCTCGGGCTGAAGTGTGGTTTGCTGGCCTGGCAGGGGAGCGGCCGCGGTAGGCCTAATTCCTAGCCGCTGCCCCCATAATAGGGTGGCTGGTCGGACTCACCGCCACCCCTGAAGGAAGCTCAGCATGGGTGCAGAGTGCCCTCGGTTCTCCCCTTCTCGGCAGCCATGCTTCCGCGGCCGCCCCTCCTCCCGGATGGCGCCACACGATGCCTTGTGGGGTGGCACCCTTCTTCTTCTTTCTCCCTGCGCAGGCGCAGGGCAGAAAAATCCAGTCTGCCCTTTTCCCTCCCCCCAACAGCAGCAACAGCCAGGCGTGGGCGGGAAACTCAAGTCTGCCCTCTACCCCAGCAACAGCAGCCACCAATCCCTAAACCCTGCCACTTCCCCCAGCAACAGCAACAGCCAATCCCTAATCACCACCCCTCCCCCGCTCAGTACCTCCCACTGACCTTTCTCTGGCAACCAATCAGAACAGGGCATGGCTTTGACCAATCAGCCTTCCCCAGCCCCTATAAAACTGTTGCCTCTCCCTCAATAAAGTTGGACTTGCGTGTTTACCTTGTCTCCGCAGTAGTTCTTCTGCTGTGTGCCCTCCAGTCCTGAGAGCCCCCGACAAGGGCCTGGCCTCCCTTGTCCCCAGTTCGTCGCCTGCTTCTCCGGGCGACCCCTTCGTCGCCGGCTTCGCCGGGCAACCCCGTCAGCCGAACCACGCAACCCCTGTGAAACCGACCCCTCGTCTGCTGCCGGACTGAACCCTCATCCCAAGCAGGACCGATCCCTCGTCCCAAGCGGGACCGACCCCTCGTCCTGAGCTGGACCAACCCCTCATCCGCAGCCAGACCCCACCTCTACCGACCGAGCAAACTGTCGCAGCTGGCGCCCAACGTGGGGCAAGGCAACTCCACCACAGCCTCACTCCATAACCTGGCGGCCCCCCTCCTCCCTTCTCACCGTGGGGCTTCTCTCGTGCAACATTGCTGCTACCTGAGCCTTGGCTACCTCATATGATCCACGGCGGTCTGGGAGAATCGCTGGATGGCTTTCTCCTTCCATGTCGGGGGCTTATACCGACCCGCTATGATTAAGAGGAGCCTTGGATTTCTCGGGAGCGCATGCTTGCACATCTGAAGTAACCCTACCACAGCCCTACGCCCTCCTCTCTTCTCACCCCTATCTTTTCACTCTGCATTGCTGCTCCTGAACCTTGGTGACCTCATATGATCCACGGCGGTCTGGGAGAATCACTGGATGGCTTTCTCCTTCCATGTCGGGGGCTTATACTGACCCGCTATGATTAAGAGGCGCCAATAAAACTCTCAGGAGCGCGTGCCTGAGCACCTCCACCCCTGCCTTCACCTCTGCCTCCTCCCCTCCATGCTTGCTCCCCTTTGCCTTGCTCCACTGCTCGTCATTCCGCCCTCCCCTCGTCAGGGCCTTCTCTTGGCCCGCGACCACCATCGGAGCCCCACCGGCTCCGACCCCTTGTCTCACCGCGCACCTCGGCTCCCATCACCGCACTCTCAAGGTAAGGGCCCCTTCTCTTATCAGCTCCAAAAGGCCATTAGCATTAGCTAATTAGCATTAGCATTAGCAATGGGTAACATCCTTTCTGCTAAGTAAGCCCCGCAAGTTCGGGCCCTCGCCGGTCTCCTAGACACTCACTGGTGTAAGATCTCTTTGAAACAGCTCCAAGTATATTGGGACCTTCTTCTCCCCTTTAATCCGTGGCTTACCACGTGTCAGCTCTGGGACCTGGATACCTATACTCACCTTATAGATAGGGTCACTTCTGCTGTGGAGCAGGAAGGTAAAAGATTCCCTCCTGGCTTATTACCAGTGCTTTTTACCATCCGCTCCTGCCTTCAAGGCGCCCCACCATCGACTCCCCGTGCCACCACCGCCGCCGTGATTGTCAGGACGGCGACTTTAACAGGGACCCTGATCGGAATCCTGATACCGACTCCGATTCCAACTCTGAGTCGCTTGTTGAGTGCCTTAATAACGCGCTCGAAAATTGTCCCCCTAAACAGTGTAATCTTGCAGCGCCGAGCGCCAGTGAAGATGGCGAACTTCCGCCTTCTTCCTCGCTCAAAAAGGGGAGGCACTCTCAAGATGGTGGACTTCCGCCTTCTTCCTCACTCGAAAAGGGGAGGTCCCTTTACCCCTCCCTCCCCCCGGCGACTTCCTGCCTGAGTGGGCCGGAAGCTCCCTCCCCGTCATTTTACCCCTCCGCGCAGGGCGGTCCGTGGCCATCTTGTAGCCCACGGCCATTTTGTAGCCCACCGCCATTTTGTAGTACCACTGGGGACGGCCCGCAGCCATTTTGCAACACCGCATGGGCAATGGCTCCTCTTGCGCCCTCCATGCCAGTGGCCCCCCACGGCTCCGCCTCCCCCGGGCAGCCCCCTCCATCCGATCCGTGGCAAGCTGCCGCACACACGGCCCCCTCTAGCCTATTTTTGGACCCGTATTCCTCCCCCGCCGGGGCACCTCCGCCTACCTCCCTGCCGCCTCCTACCACCTGCTTCGCAGGCTAATGCAATTTTTAGCACATACGTACAGGTCAGCTATCAGCGACTCGCCGCTGCCGAGGACACCCCTCCCACTTCATCTTCTCGGCCTCCTCCTACCCGACCTCTTCCTGCTCACTCTTCCCGCAGGTGTCCCAAGTCTTCTGTAACCACGGCCCCCCATGCCGCCATTGCTCTCAAGCAGCTCCAGCCCTGCTAAACAGCCCACAACCCGCTTTCCCCGGCCCGCAGCCTGCTTTCTAGCATCTAATACGTTTCTGCTTTTGCCTCCCCATACCTCTGTGGAGCTTCCTCCTGTCTCGACCTCACTCCTCTTCTCAGCCATCCAAAGCGTCCTTTCTCGTCCCCTGCCCCCCTCCTTTTTTTCTTTGCTTGAATCCCCATTGAGTTGCAGATTGGGCCCACCCCATGTCGGCCCACCCTGTTAACATCGGCCTCTCTCGCGCTCGTGGAGACTTTGGCCTTCTTATTGCCCTCGCCTACGTCTCCACCATTCCCGACGCTGCCGCCACCACCGTCGCTGGTGCCCTGATGCGACTTGTCCTCACCGCTGCGATCCTCCAGACCATCACACAGTCTGCCTCTGCCGCTCTTCATCGCAAAGAAGAGATCAACTACCTCTAATGCGCTGCCATCCTGGACTTTTAACAGCAGATGGACCTTATAGCCACCGAGATCAACGAGAATTGGACATTGGCCACCCTTGCTTGCAACGGCAAGATACTGCCCCCCAAATTGTACATTTATATCCCCGTCATACTCACCTCCCTCTTCAGCCCCGCTTCCCTCATTGCTTACTGCCTCTTGGGCCTCGGCTACTTGTTGCTGCTGCCATCCTGGCCCTTATTTGAAAAAAGGGGGAAATGCGGTCACCCCTCGGGCTGAAGTGTGGTTTCCTGGCCTGGGAGGGAAGCGGCCGCAGTAGGCCTAATTCCTAGCCACTGCCCCCATAATAGGGTGGCTGGTCGGACTCACCGCCACCCCTGAAGGAAGCTCGGCTTGGGTGCAGAGTGCCCTCGGGTCTCCCCTTCTCGGCAGCCATGCTTCCGCGGCCACCCCTCCTCCTGGATGGCGCCACACGATGCCTTGTGGGGTGGCACCCTTCTTCTTCTTTCTCCCTGCGCAGGCGCAGGGCAGAAAAATCCAGTCTGCCCTTTTCCCTCCCCCCAACAGCAGCAACAGCCAGGCGTGGGCGGGAAACTCAAGTCTGCCCTCTACCCCAGCAACAGCAGCCACCAATCCCTAAACCCTGCCACTTCCCCCAGCAACAGCAACAGCCAATCCCTAATCACCTCCCCTCCCCCGCTCAGTACCTCCCACTGACCTTTCTCTGGCAACCAATCAGAACAGGGTGTGGCTTCGACCAATCAGCCTTCCCCAGCCCCTATAAAACTGTTGCCTCTCCCTCAATAAAGTTGGACTTGCGTGTTTACCTTGTCTCCGCAGTAGTTCTGCCATGCGCCCTCCAGTCCTGAGAGCCCCCGACAAGGGCCTGGCCTCCCTTGTCCCCAGTTCGTCGCCTGCTTCTCCGGGCGACCCCTTCGCCGCCGGCTTCTCCGGGCAACCCCTTCATCGCCGGCTTCGCCGGGCGACCCCGTCAGCCAAACCGCGCAACCCCTGTGAGACCGACCCCTCGTCTGCTGCCAGACCGACCCCTCGTCCCAAGCGGGGCCGATCCCTCGTCCCAAGCGGGACCGACCCCTCATCCTGAGCTGGACCAACCCCTCGTCCGCAGCCAGACCCCACCTCTACCGACCGAGCAAACCGTCGCAGGTCTTACCTCACATAAATCATTATTTTTCTCAAAAAAACTCTGGAAAAAATGTAAATTGCAGAGATAATGGGGTTCAGTTATTCAGGATGCAGAAAGAACCAGCCAAAACCCAATGTTAAGCACAGTAGGTAACAAGGAGCAAGCAAGAAAGCAATGGGTGATATTTTTAAAAAAACAGGGTAAAATTTGCTAGTAAAACTAGTTTATGTCAAAAAAAGTCAAGTATTTTTCAAAAGAAGCAAGGTCTAAAAAATAGAAAATCCACAGTGGGAAGTAAGAGAGCTGACAGTACTGTCAGTTGTGATTCACTTGAGAAGAAGCTCAAATAGAGAAAGTTGCATTTATTTTTTGCTAAGAAAACTATGACCAATTACAAAAACCATTACAAGACAGCAGCCCAAGAGGTCCACAGACATTGAAGAAATCCTTCATGACATTTTTTGAAGGCCTCTAAAGTTTCAAAACTCTAAAAGAAGGGTATTGCAGTCTGAAGCACTCATCTTTTCTTAAACTAATTATGCTACAGATCAGATCTTGAACCAATAAACCAAGCTAAAGACTGAAATAATTAATCAAACAGCAGTAACCATGTCTGCAACCTTAGGGCAAAAGGCTTTACAACTGACAGAAGACATATGAATGCAAACTCACCTAATATTCACTGGTCAAATCCACATACAAATCCACATTGGCTTTAGATATGTGAAAACAGATAATAGAAGATGCAAAGGGAGCTTTGAGGTCTTCTTAAGTACTTCTGTCACTTATTCATTCTTACCTCTTAAAATTATTTTGACCTCCTCCACTCCGGCCATCTATAGTGTTAGTTCACCCTATCAGAAGATGAACTTGGTCAAGAAACCCACATACTTCCACCCAGCCTCACGTATTTTTTTCTCTCCTCCTTGCCTGCGCAGGACCATGCTCACATTGTCACCCCACACTTATATCCTTGGAGAATTTAAAGGTATCTACACAGAATAAAATCATTACTCTGGGAAGAGGGGGAGTAGCCAGATACTCTCTCAGAGAGATCATGAAAACAAAGAAGTGCGTCTTAAACCTGAGTTTCTTAGACTCTTATCCAATAAATTTTGCTGATCTAAAGATTCTCACCCAATACCATGACAGTAGAATGAGTGCAAATGGATAAGAACCAAGTTGGAGGACTGAAGACTTGGAGGAAGGGATGGGGAAAGGAGAGGAGGGGAGGAGGGGAGGAAGAAATGAAGGACTGAAGAATTTTGTGCTTTATTAACATAGGATTTCCTATGTCTTTAGAGTCTCTGGGATCCCAAGGTAAGTTCTTGTCAATGTTTCTAAGGGAGTGTGACTTCTGAAAGTATAGAACAAGATGGAGATTGTTCCTGATCCCAAGATACAAACAGTTCAATAGCAATCATTTCAGGAGGATGTCTGATCAGGTCTAGACATTGAAATAGCCTCCTTCTGTCTATTCACAGATGAAGACTTTAGAGGTGATCAAAGCTTCCAAGTTGGCCTGTTCTTGGGCTGACTTTTCAACACTGACCCCAGATTTCCCCATATCTGTATTGAGCATCTATTTTAAGTGTAAAAAACTACATGTCTATGCAGATCATTTGCTTGTCCCTGGTATATGGTAATACACATTTTTTACACAGGCTCTGATATTACTAGCTTCAAAAAAGAGGGTTATTTTCAGTGAATTTGAAGAGGAGCATGCCCATAAAATTTTAATTCACAGATCGAAGGCCTTAACTAGACAAGATCTAAATTAGCCAGACAGGATGGTATGGCTGGGAGAAAGGGACAGGAGTAATGGTTGCTGAACATATAGATTCAGATGAAGCAAAGAAGTCTACAGAATTAAAAGGACAGGGAGCCTGTGGATGAGCAGTGACTCAGAATAAGGCAGAAATAGAATCAGATTTTCCTCAAGGGAGATTCCCTTTCCCTTCTACAGTGGCCTTACTCTATGTACCCCAGAAAAAGATTTTCTTAAATAATCCATCCTTATAGATACAAACCCCTTGTAAATAGGATATTTTGATGAGGCTACTTCAGTTAAGATGTGGCCCAACAGAATGAGAATGGGTCTTGATCCTCTTTCTGAAGTCCTTTATAGACAGAATGAAATTCAGACACAGAGTGAAAAGGCCATGGAGGGAACAGCTAGAAGTTGAAGGTCAACAGAACGTAGAAGAGAAGAAAGAAGCCAACAGAGGTCACTGTGTGCATTGTCAATTGACAGAAAAACCAAGGACCAAGGATCACCAGCAGCCAGACCCAGAATGCCACAGTCTTCTGAGAGAAAGCATCACTTCAATGACACCTTGATTTTGGACTTCTCTTCGTCTTAAAACTGAGACAATAAATTCCTGTTGTTTAAGCCACCCCACTGCATGTATTTGTTTTGGGAGCCAGGGAAAAGAAAACACCTTCCCTCTCTTGCCAAAAGTCCTAGTAGAGGTAAGGGAGATATCTACTAATTTAAAATATTCTCCCTGCTCCCTTCACTTACTTGTACTGAGTTAACAAAAAAATACCGTGCCCCAGTGACCCCTTCCCCCATAGAAATCCACTCCTGCTAATAAAGAGCTCAGAAACTATCCATCCTTGCCACTTCCTCCTATCTCTCCCCACTTCCCAATCTCCTCTGATACTTCATGCATTTACACTTAGGAAGCCTCTCTCTCTCCAGCCAAAGAAAGTGAAAAAGTCAGAATAAATATATGGTGGTTTTCACATGACCAGTGCTCTTCTCTCTGTGTTTAAATCAATCCCCTACAATGTATTTAGCCCATTTCTAGAAACCTGAAAATATTCAAAGTTAGTATTATATATCCTTCACAGGCTAGACTGAGAGTAACTTGAAGAGAAGAACCAAGACCTACTCATGAATAAGAATTAATAGAAAACTATATAAAGTCTTAGAGGTAAATATTGTGTATGCAAGTTAAATAGGAGCATAGGAGAAGCTTATCAGTAAGGACTATAGTTATCACGGGAGAATTTGAAAAGAAAGTATAATTTTTAAACTCTATTTTAACAAGATTTTTTTTGACTACCAAAGTAATATATACACTTTAAAGAATTCAAATACAGAAATGCAAATAAAAGTTAAATGTACTTCCCAAAATCATACCTATCAAGAGAAAATTGCTGTTAATAATATGGTTTCTATTCTTCCATCTTTTCTGCTTCATGATTTATACATATCAAATTTTACTTATTCTACAATTATATTTTATTCATGGATGCCCTGATGATGTTTCCTTTCTAGGACATATAGTTGTAGCTCATTTTTTAAACTTTCTACATGATACTCCATAGAACAGAGGAAAACATTGCATTGTAATGGATGGAGGAGAAAAGTGGGGGGGGCGCATTCCAGGTGGTAGAAACAGAGAAAATGGGAGCAGCATGAGATACTCCTTTTCAGTCAGAAAATGGCCAGCTCAGACTAGAAGAACAGCAGTAGAAGTAAGAATGGAAAAGGAGAATGGAGTCAGATTGTAGAGGGCTTTGAAAATCAAGCAAAGATTTTAGATCTGACTTGGCTGGAAATAGAGATTTGATTTGCCCTTTCAGCACTGGGAAATTATCCTACTTTTAATGCATCATGTTTGGATGATAAAGTCAAAGGCTGAGCTTTTATCAGGGCTGGGACTATGGACTTTGTACTACATTTCAAAATATAGAATCTAATTTAAAGAGCAAACAATTTTCCATTTCATTTTATTTATATCATGGTGATGCACACCCTCCTTCAGCAGTAGAAACAACTGAACCTAGCCAAGTATAATTGTTTAAAACAGGTATCTAGCCAACAGATGGTCCATCCTTCCATGGGTCCAACATGAAATTTATTTGAAACTGTGCCACTGGCACTGGTTCCAAAACTGCTTGTCATAGCCTTGTCTTGGCCCCCTCTGTATATCTTCTATTCTCACAGTGCTCATCTGTTACACTGTTTCCTTCACGAAAGAACTAAGGTGATGCCCTGGCAAGTTCCATTTAAAGCCAACTGACTGGTTGGCTTGTTGGTGACTGTGCTTTGAAAGACAATAAATGAAAACAGAAATCTCCCAGTTCCTGCTGTGGCTCAAAACATACCCTGAAAACAAGTCCTCTTGGCATAATCCTCAGGGCTCACAAAAATAAGAATAGCCTAGGAGTATAAAATCTCTATTTTATTCTTCCTAGGTCACTGATAGTTGAATTTTTAAATAGCCAATTGATTCTTACACTATATGTATAATTGAAAGCATTTTTAATGACTAGAAGAATTTTTGAAAAGCCAAGTATTCAATCTTATTTCTCCCCATAGACTCTTTTGCTGATTGTAAATCCTGTCCCTTTTCTCTCATCATGGCAACCTCTGCTTTATGAATTCTAGCTTAATGAGTTAGACTGATTACCTAGGGGAAAATGATGAATAATAATTTAAAGAAATTTCTCATAACAGAAGCTAGAGACACAGGCCATGTGTTTACTACAAATGAAGTTATTAATTTAACTAGACCAGAAAGTGAGAATAAAGATTAATTGAGAAATGTAGACAAACAACTTGCATTGCACAGAGAAAGTATAAAAGACCAACAAATGCATGAAAAGGTAATCATTTTCATTAGCAATCAAAGAAACACAATAAAACCAATATGAAAAAAAAAAGTTACACATTCAACACATTGGGACTATTTTAAAAAATCAGGCAATGCCAAATGTTACCAAGGATATAAAGCAATAGCTCTCATATACTGCTGGCATGAGTACAAATTAGTACAACCACTTTGCAAAGCACTGTGGCATTCTTGGAAAGATGTACATAAGCATATTTCAGCAGTTCTACTCCTAGACAAATTCCCTAGAGAAACATTTGCACATGTGTACCAAGACATATACATAAAAATTGGTAAATTTTAGTATATTCTTTCACAGAATTCTACAGAGCAATAAAAGTAAATGAACGACAGCTCCATGTGGCAAAACTTGGATGTATCTCACTAACATAATGTTGAGTGATGGAAGCAAGATACATGCATTGATTCATTTTATATAAAGTTTAAAACTGTTTCAGAATCATATCAGTAAGTATCAAAACTATATTGAAAAGCAAGGAAAGAAAGTGAGAAAAGTCACAGTATCGATCACCACTGGAGGACAATGGATGTGATGGAGATCTGGGGTGCTGGATAAATCTGTACATGAATATTGGCTTAACACCTCTTCTTTAAATTGTACAACTGCTCACACATGTCTTATGAGCTCTTCTGTATGCGTATTTCACAATTTTAAAATATTATTTTTAAAAAAGAAAATCCATCTGTACAGGAAAGCTTCCTATATATGGGGTGAAACCTGCTGCTTTTTTATTCCTCATATTAAGTTAGATAATCACAAATGAACTTGAAAACTTTGGCCAACCTTGGTACTCAGGAGTTCTACGAAGACTATGTGAAATTAAATATATAAAGTCCTTCTTACAGTGGCTGGCACGAAGGGCACTGAGAGGCCTCTGACTGTTGATGATGCTGTCATCATTTTTTGTAGTTATAATTAGGACTCAGAGATAAGCAAGGTGGAAGGAATAATTGAATTTTAGAGGTCAGTGCAAGGAATCCAGCTTCTATCTTTTCAATCTTTAATTGGGACACCTTCACTCCTAGCATTCATTCAAGTAACAAATACTTCATTAAAGGCTCATTATGCATTAGGCCTTGTCTAAATTCTGAGACTGAAAACAATATACCTAGCATATCATGATGTCACCAGAATTCTGTTCCTTTGCACATGCCCTGTCCTCTGCCCAGGATGCCCATCCCCACGTCTGGGGACTATTCTTCGCAATTCAAATCACAATTTCAATATTTCCTTTTTTGGTAAGGCTTTTATAAACTCAATGTGCAAATAATTAGTTTTTGTTTTATTTGTACTTGCACATATGTATATTGTTGTATTTAATCACCCTGTTTTGCAATTTTACTGATTACAAGTTATGTCCTTCTCTAAATTGTCAACTCCTTGAGGTCAGACACTGTCTTTTATGCATTTTCAGGTCCCTCGTGATTACACAATACTTAGCACATAATTGATGCTTAACAAATGTATTAAGTGAAATGATATGTTTGATTTCTATCCCACTCTTCTCTGATGAGCAGAGCCAAGTATAACAAATGATGATGGCCACACAGGGGACATGGGAAGGGCACAAGATGTGGGGTACTCATTATGGTAGTCACAGACCAAGGAAAACACTTGGAGTCTTATACTTGAGAGTGTCATGGTCAAAGTCAGGAAAAGTTTCCCATTGGGTCCTCAATCAAAGTGGCCATAAGAATAGTGGGCACATGGCTGAGCACAATTGTGGGTTTGAAAATAAATAAAACAGCTACTCTCAGATGGTAAATGATGCTAAAAACTTTTTGCTTTTCTGGCTGAGGCACTAGGTTTAACTAGCTCTGACTCTTGCAGGTTTTGTAACATTAGGCAAGTTGCTGAATCTCCCTGCACCTCAGTTTCCTCACCTATAAAAATGACAATAATAATAAATAGTACTATGGCCATTTAAAATTGTCTGCAAAATATTTGACATTCCTCCCACAGAAAGTTAAATCTAGTCCTTCTCACCTTAAATATTTGGCAAACCTTGCCTCTAATAAGTAGAAGGTTATGGAACTGATGGTGCATGATTTTCAGAGCAAGGTTATAAATGGCGATGCAATGATAAAAATTTCCCCTTGGCTCACTCTCCCTCTCTCTCTCTCTGTTTCTCTCTACATATGCCTATGAACCCATAAGCTGTCACATAAAATGTTCAGAGATGCTGAAGCTACCATGCTAAGAAGAAACATGTAGAGAAACTACCTAGGGATAGAGAGCTGTCTGAAAATCCCCAGCTGTTCCCATTCAAGCTATTTGAGTCTTCTCAGCCAACAAGCTAGACACGTGAGTGAGATTTCAGACAATTCCAGCCCCCAGCTTTCGAGCAACTCCAGCTGACTCCAAGTAAAGGAAAACTGTACAATGGTACTAAGTGTTGCTCAAATTGTGCAAAAAAAAAATTGTAAGTATTGTTTTAAGCCACTAAGATTTGGTACCAAAGGTGGAATGCTGATATAATAAAATCTAAAATATGCAGCTCAAAGACTGGCAGAGGGAAAAAGCTGGAAGAAACTTGAGGAGCATTATCAGTGAAAGTATAAAAGGCCTTAGTGAGACTGTTAGCCAAAGGTGGTTGGTGAAGCTAGAAAGGGTCTCTGTGAGAGCTTAAAGGAAATCAAGAAAAATGTTATTGGAAGGAGGAGGAAAGGGGACCCTTGTTTTGTAATGATGGAAAGTTTATCATCACTGTTGCCTAGAAGAGTGTGGAAAATAGAAAATGTACTTAACCAACTGGATGATCAGCTAAGGAGATTCCCAGGCAGTGTCTAAAGGTTTAAAGGTACCATCAGACTTTTTTTTTCTTTCCTTCCTTCATTCATTCCTTCCCTCCCTCCCTCCCTCCTTCCTTCCTTTCTTTCTTTCTCAGCCTATAGTAAACGTGAGAGGACAGAGAAAAGGTAATGAAAGAACTATGCAATATAAAGGAAACAGGACTTTCAGGGTTTGAAAATAAAACTGTTTCTTAGTATCAGTTTCTCAGATAGCAAATGATTCTAAAACCTTTTGATTTTGTGGCAAAGATCATTTGCAGGGTGCTACAGGAAAAACATAGTCTGAGGATGCTTCCAAGTGTGTGATTTGAGGACTTCCAAAATATTTAAGATGGGTGCCTTAAATAGAAGGAAAAAAAAGTCCCTCTAACAAACTTAAGAACATGCTTTGCAAATCTAGTGTTTCTAATGAACAATAGGGTTTCTAATCATCTTAAACATGTTTGCCTATAGCCCCTTGCAGAAAACCCCTGGTGGGCAAGGTTTGTCAACGAGATTTGTGGGTATGGCTTTTGTCCAATGGAGTGAATCAAGTAAGATTCTTCAGTGACCCATAAAGTTTGTAAAAGAATGATACCTGTGGAAATACTGCCAGTTTTGTCTAAATGAGACAAGATAGCACAAAATGAAGAGAACTATGGACCCCATTATTACTATAGGTAGGAAGCAGACTGCAAAACCCAGTCATTTGTAATGAAAAAGGAAAAGGGTGTCTCAGTGGGAAAAACGAAGATTTGAGGAGAATGATTCCCAGGTACTGCGACTGAGTTTTAATCAAGAAACTGGCAACATGTGCTGAAAAGGATTTTAGACCAGTGATGCGTCTCCCTTTTTCCACTTTCTGAACAGGAAGACCTAAAGCAGTTACTGTGCCTGCTCCACCACTGTATGTTGGGTGAGGGGAAAGGGTAGCTGCAATCAGAGCATCACACCTGGGAAGCCTCAGCATCTAACTTAGAGAATAAAAACCTGGACTCAAGTTTAAGCCTGAAGCCATAATTGATAACACTTGTGGGGTACCTTATGCCATGGTGAGTGTATTTTGCTTATGGTAAGAAGTTTTAAAAGAAGTCTGCTATTTATTTGAAACTCCTTCCATGAAATGGTGGAGTCTAGTCTCGTTCCTTCTGCATGTGGACTCGCCTTAGTGACTTACTTCTAAAAAAACAAATGAATGCAGCAAAAGTGACATGGTATGACTTCCAAGTCTAGTTAGAACACGTAAGACAGCCTTTCATGTTCACTGCATTCTGTCCAGGCATGCACCTTGAGGTCCAGCTGCTTTGAAGCCACCACGCTGGAGAGACCATGTGGCGAGACCACATAAAAATAAGGAGAGGGAAGTGGACTTGGCCCAATGGATAGGGTGTCTGCCTATCACATGGGAGGTCTGTGGTTCAAACCCCAGGCCTCCTTGACCTGTGTGGATCTGGCCCATGCACAGTGCTGATGAATGCAAGGAGTGCCCTGCCACGCAGGGATGTCCCCCACGTAGGGGAGACCCACGTGCAAAGAGTGCACCTCGTATGGAGAGCCACCCAGCGCAAAAGAAAGTGCAGCCTGCCCAAGAATGGTGCCCCACACACAGAGAGCTGACACAACAAGATGACACAACAAAACAAGATAGAGATTCCCGGTGCCTTTGATAAGGATAGAAGCAGTCACAGAAGAACACACGGAGAATGGACACGGAGAGCAGACAACTGGGGCAGGAGGCGGGGTGGGGAAGTTAGATAAATAAACAAACAAATAAATAAATCTAAAAAAAAGATAAGTACCAACATTTGACAAATTAAATTTTTTTTAATTAAAATAAAAATAGGGAGATAGTTCTAAGGCCCCGCCGCCAGGCATATGAGTATGAAGAAGGCTTCAAGAGGACCCTGCCTCAGCCCCAGAATGCATGCAGTGCATGAGAGACCCTATGCCAGAACTGCTCAGCTGAAACACATCCCAATCCCTAAACCACAAAAACTGAGAGATAGTAAATGGTTATTGTTGTTTTGGGGTTATTTGTTATGCAGCAATAGATAATCAATTAAAGTTACTAGGGTTGTTGTGAGAATCAAATTAGAATGTGCATGCAATGGCCTTATCATAATGTTTGAAATACAGTAGGCACTACATAAAATAGCTGCTAATATTGGATGAGGTTCTGAGTGAAACTGAACAGGAAAGAGGGTGGAGGATCCAGTAAATCTGAAAGTGAGGAGGAGCATGCAAAATTGGTGGTGGTCTGACTGAATTCCAGGGATGGCTCCTTTCACATATTGGAGCAGCGGAGTGGGAGAGTTAAGTCCACGTAAAGGAAACTACATAGATATTTTAGGATTCCAGTAGGTCAGTTATTGCCAAAGACCAACATTAGTTCAGTAGTACAGTAAATAAAACTTATTTTGAGGGAATAATTTTTTTGCCATTTTCACCTCTTTGCACTTACTGCATATGGCAGACAGGATTCAGATCTGGATTAAAAGATGCTTGCATGTGCTAAGCAGGAGGTTAGGTCTTGAGTAAGCTATGTACTTAGAAAACCATCACTCTTTCCTTTGGCCCAGATATTGTCCATTAAATATATTTTTTACAAAGTGCTTGGGAGTTGATAAGTGTCATGTGAAAATTAATGAAGCAAGAAGAGAAACATTGTATTGATTTTTAAATGGGAGTAAAATACAAGACTAAAATCTTAAGGACAATAGATGAATACAACTTTTATTTCAAATCCCTCTAGTAAGAAAGGGGGAAAAAACCTACCAGCAATACAGGAAGTCAAAAAGGAGCAAAGTCATATTCATGCCAAGAGCCCAAAGAATACAACTAATCTTTGTTCTAAATTTAAACATGGAATCTTCACAGGCAGATACATAAGAAAAGACCACTGATCAATTTTCTAAGACCAAACACCAGAGCAAGTACATATTTCCCTAGGTACATCTGAATTTCAAAAAAAGGAAAGATGCTCTCAAGTTGAATCATAATTCAAACTTATTTTTGAAGTTTTCAAACTTGAAGATAATAGCCTACTGTGATTGATAAGATGAAACAAAGCTTTGAAACACACACTCTTCTTGTCTTTGAAACACACTTTGATAGTGCATTGCTGGAAATGATGCAACTGAAAATCATGGAATTGATGGAGAAATGAGTCACCATTTGATGTCATTTTGTTATCTTGTGAAGCAGGTCATATTAATATCTATAAAAATCAACCGGCCCAACCCCATATCTGCCTTGCCTTTGAGCCTACAGTTCTAAGTGCACTAGGCAGAACTTTCAAACTTTTTTTTCACATCATTCACAGTAAGAATTACATGTTACCTTGTAACCTAGAATTACACATTCATGTATACACAGACATAGAGCTGAAACTAAAGTTTTATAAAATACTACCTACTCCTACCATGGGAAATGTGAATTTCTGAATTTTTTCCTACTTTAGTCTAGCCTATTCTCTTTATTTTATGTTTAATGTTGGTCATAACCAGTTAAACAATTTTTGAACCCACTAATGAGTAATTGACCAGCACTTTACCAATAAATCCAACTGATTTGAGAGTGACCTATCTAGAGATTTGTACTTCTGTACATTCATTCAGCAAGCTTTATCAAGAGACTTTCATATGTCAAATATGCCTGTCATATAGGCATGAAGGATGTAATGGAAAATAAAATGAATGTAGTTGCTACTATCAAGGAGCTTAAGGTCAAAGGAGAAGACAGGAATTTTAAAAATAACTCTAAAATGACTAATTGTGATAATCACTATAAGGGAAACCAACAAGATTCAGTGATAAAGAAAAACATAAATAATAGTCTTGCTTAGATAGAGTAGTTAAAGAATGCTTTTCTACAAAGATGACATCTATACCAAGCTCTATGGTAGACTATTAGATTCTCTCCTTTTCAATTTTAAAATGCTTTTAACTAGGACAACAATTCCCCAGCTAAGCATTCTATTTCTCAGCTTCCCTTGCAGAAAAATGTAGCCAGGTGACTAAACTCTGGCCACTAGGAAGTGAACAAAAGCAGTTTGTGCCACTCATGGGTATTGCCCTTGATGCAGTTGGCCATGCACTCTCTTAATCTTTTTCCCCTGCCGATTAGTTGAGAGATGGAATGCACTAGCACTAAAACCCAGAACTATAAGCCTCATGAGAATCGCTGAGTTGCTTACAACCCTGCATCACCAGTCTTTGGTCTCTCACAGGAAAAAGAAAGAAACTTTCATATTGTTAAGCCACTGTATTACAGACTCTCTTTGCTCCAAAATTAAAATAGTGCAAGAATTTAAAGATGAAAGGAGCCAACCATTTGAAGAGTGGAGTCAAGAGGGATCTGTTAAAGTAGAGGTGACAATATGCACAAAGTCCCTAATGTGGGGAAGATTTTGTTGGAAATCAGGGAACCAAAGGAAGCTGCTGTGCCTTGAGTGTCATAGGTGAGTGAAGATTGAAACAAAATGAGATTAGTTGAGATGGATGAAAGCAGAGCTGACAGCAACCAGTGTTATGAATATGTATAATAATTTTATCAAGGGGTCTTGGGAGAACCCTCGTAATACCATGTATTAAATACCCTGAACAGTGTCTGGTGCATATTAGGCACTTGATTTGTATTAGTTCTTCTCTTCCCTTTCTTTGGTTTACTCTGAATCTCCAAACAATCCTCATCTCCCTCCTTTTTTAAAGACTTCACAGGGAAGTTCTTTCACTGTTCAAACTTTGTCGAGGGACCTGTTATCCCCTGAATTGATTAATAAATGATTCACTTCTGAAGCCACGTGGGATGGATATCTTTAAGTCTTTGTTGTGGATGAAGGCTGATATTTTCCCCAATTGTAAACAGGAGGAGACATCCAGAGAGATGTGAATTTTATTCACACTAATTTTTGTAAGTGGTCATATCAATGCACTACTGACTAGTTAGGACAATTAATGTCAATGTGTATTTTTGCTTTATTGTTATGAAGTAAAAATATTTCTACCTCGGACAGCTCAGACCACAAACAATATAATCCAATTTACTTTCATTCTCATAGCATACTTCACCTGTCTTTTATGCTAAGTCTGTCAGTAAATCAACTTTAATATTTAATACTTTACTTTAGTATCTGCAAGCAAAAGATTCTGCTTTTATTTTAATGTCAATATGTCCAGCTTGTATGAGTCTTTTAAATGATTTGCTGCACATCCTACTGGCATGCAGAGATGAAAAAATTAATAATAATACAACCAAATCTGTTTTCATTGATAGAAATTTCCAGCTGTTTCCTAAAAAATTATCAAATATAATAAAAAGAGCACAAAAGATTTAAACACAAAGATTGTCTAACTATCTGAATACACGTGAAATTACACCAGGTTTGTAGACATGAGGCAAATCGAGCTGCTGTTTTCAATTAGGATGACATTCTCACAGCATTGTAATTTATTTTCCATTATTTAGAACAAGGGTTGAATAAGAACTACAGAAGGGCTATAATTTATCAGCATTTTAGAAAGATATTTTCACATTTTTCTGTAAGTTACTAATGAAAATCTATATCAAAACATTTAGATGTACTAATAAATTCTTTGGGGGTGAGAAAATAAAGATTAGTCAGGCAATTTGGATGGAACTTGATCCTTAACTTTAATTAATGACTATTAGCCCACTAAACTTAGAGAAAAACAATACAGCACACATTTCTCACTGACAAACCACTCGACTGAGCCATCCACTCAAAAGGTCTAACACAGCTCATAAACTCTATGAATAGGTACAGGAGAAAAAGGCAGGATGTAGCATTTTGGATGACTGGACCATTGAGTAAGCCTCAAATTTAACCTTGTCACCTGGGGGAAAAAAAACAGTACAGTCCATTAAATTCCTTCCAAAGTAATTGCAGGTATATTTTTATGGAAATACGTCTAGTAGACGTATTCTATCACCCAGAAACTTCTGGAAATGACTCATTCTGTATAATTGGGCTTCCTAATAAGCTGTATATTTAAATTTTTTATTTGAACTTTTGTATCTTTTTTTTTAAAGATTTTATTTTTTTATTTATTTCTCTCCCCCCGCCCCACACCAGTTGTCTGTTCTCTGCGTCTATTTGCTGTGTCTTCTTTGTCCGCTTCTGTTGTTGTCAGCGGCACGGGAATCTGTGTTTCTTTTTGCTGCGTCATCTTGTGTCATTTCTCCCTGTGGGCGGCACCATTCTTAAGCAGGCTGCACTTTCTTTGGCGCTGGGTGGCTCTCCTTATGGGGCACACTCCTTCTAGGGCACACTCCTTGCGCATGGGGGTCCCCTACTTGGGGGACACCTACATGGGGGACACCCCTGCGTGGCAAGGCACTCCTTGCGTGCATCAGCACTGCGCTTGGGCCAGCTCCACACGGGTCAAGGAGGCCTAGGGTTTGAATCATGGACCTCCCATGTGGTAGACGGGCTCCCTAACCACTGGACCAAGTCCGTTTCCCTGTATCTTTCTTAAATAGAATGTATAGATCAGAATTGACTCTTTGCTGATGACTCAAAGCTATCATTTTAAAAAGCAATTATCCTTCCCTAATATGTTAGAGATATTCTCAAAAACTATTGAGCTTGACCCCACTACATAGCATTGAATGACCAGGCATTTTTATGTTTTTCAGTCTTTTTATACTGTGATGACTTCATGTCCATTTATTTGCCAACAGGTCTGATTTGTTGCTCTCAGGGAGATAGCCGATTGTTGTTTATGAGTGCTACAACCTGGTTCTGTGCGATAGTAGCAATATGACTCGAATAACTTCTTTTCCTTCCTGGACTTCAATTTTCTCATATACAAAATAGCGTAGTCTACCAATGATATAAAGATTAATTGAGATGAACACTTATAATAGTTCTGATTTTAATTTAATCTCTGAAATACAAGAATATGAGGGCCAGAGAAATTAAAAATACTTGCTTAAGCTCATATATCTAATGTCAGAATCTACAGGTACCAGGTCTCCCTCAGACTTTGATCTCATTACTTTTCATCTACATCATGCTTAATTCATAGTATGAATGTATTCCCATAGTATGTGGAAGCCTGTGCATACAGCTTATATTTTGGATTCATTTTTGATGAGTCAAAATAAAGATATTGACTAGACATGAGATTAAATGCTGAGAGAGATCTGGTACTTTCAGATTTGGAGTCTTCTGAAATCCCTCCAACTGTGGCAGATCCTTAAATCTGAGTTTGTAGATCTGAGTTCTAGTACTGGCTTTGCCATTTACTTCTCTTGATGAGCTAGAACATTTTGATAAATCTCTCAGGATTTCAATTTCCTAATTAGTCATAAATGACAGTTGAATTACAGAAATGTTCCCTAGAGTCATTTCCAGCTCTAAAATCCTCTAATTTTAATGTAATGGTTGACATGTTAGAGTTGCCTAAGTGTAATACAATTTCCTTAATGCATTGCTTTATTCTCTACCAGCTTCCCCCAGTGAATTTTAACAATGGAACATAAATACTATATTCAGCACTTCTTTGTCCACTGTCTTCACATTACAGTTAGTAGAAAATACAGAGGACAGCACCATATTATTGGTCTGGTTCATTTATGCTGAAAAAGTTGTGGGTATATTCAGGTCTTACAAGGTGCCTAATTTTACACATACCAAGAAGCTTAATATTTAAAACAATCAAGCTGTAATACAACTCCATTAATAAAGCATTCTTTATCTCCTAATTTATTCCTTGGTTTAAGTCTGAAAGTATACATACTGTGATTAATGAGAGAACTGATTGGTATGTTTTGTTTACCAGCTACATTTACCAGCATAAATGTAAATGCATTGAATTTTTTAAAGATAGGAATATTTGAGAGGTTTTCTGGGATGATGACATCAGAGTAAGCAGGCAGGGCTCAACTCTCTCACACACAAAAAAAAATGGAGAAAGGACAAAAAGCTCTCTGAGGCACCTGCTTTGGGGGCAGCAGAACATGACAGTGCTGCACAGCCCTCAAGAAAACGAGGACAGAGAGACAAAGAACCTGAAACTACAACCATGAGTTAATAAACCCCTATGGCTGCCAGGAATGGCAACCATCCCTGACCCTCAAGGTGGCATGCAGCCTGGATAAAACCTGTGGCTCACTGCAGCCAACTGAGAAGTGTACAGATATCTTCTTGGGAAGAGGGAGGATGCTTGGGGGGCAGAAAGTAGATTCTCTTCAATGATTTTGGCCAGCAGAGCCTGGACTGAATCTCTGCTCAGGCCAGACAAGAATCACAGGCAAGCAAAAGTTAAAAGAGAAACAACTGTAAAAGGTTTGCCGCCATGTGCTGGCCAGCCAGGAAATTGCAAGGAGAAAAACCGCTTTTGGGTGTCTTCTCTGGAACCCCTGGGGGAACATCTGTACCCCATTAGTGAGTTCCTGGCCCAATTTTGATAAGGTAAGCTGGCAATTTTAAGGACTCAGAATAAGTTGAACCAAAAATCAATGAAGAGGCATGAAACAAAATCAATAGGCAGGAGAGAGAAAATGACCATCAGAGTAAATTCACTAACATAAATATCTAGATATCAAAAAAAATTACAAGCCATCCTAAGAATCAGAAAGATATGAACGAGACAAAGAAATAAACCAAATATCCTGACAAGAAATAAGACTTAAGACAACTGATTGATGATAATTACACAAATCTCCTAAAACAATGCAAAAATTGAAGGAAAATATGACTAAAGAGATAAGATATTGAGAAGACACAAGGTGAGCATAAATTTGAAAGCATGCAAAGAAAATTAACAGAGCTTATGGGAATAAAAGAAACAATGGATTAGATTAAAAATACATGAGAGTCTCCAGTTCATTGGACTTACCCAGAACAATTAACAAGGAGGTGATGATGGACAACCACCATACCAAGGAACCAAGAGAGTCTACAACTGTAAGCAAGAGAGTTGCATCCACCAACCATATGGGACTAAAGCCCTCTCTCAATTAGAGGTGGAGTGGGCACCACCATCATAGAATCCTCAGGATTGGGGAAGGAACTATGGACTAGAGTAGACTTACTGGTATTCTACAATAGACTTATTATAATTCTAGCAATGGAAGAACTTATATCATTGATGTGGAGGCAATGACCGCTGGAGGTTCTGAGGTCAGGGAAAGAGAAAACAGGTGTAATATGGGCATTTTCAGAACCTGGGGATTGTCCTGAATGACACTGCAATGACAGATACAGGCCATTATGTATCTTGCCATAACATACAGAATCGTGTGGGAGAGAGTGTAAACTATAATCCATGTTTAGTGGCAATGCTTCAAAAGGCGTTCATCAATTGTAATGAATGTACCCTCTAATGAAGGATGTTAATTATGTGAGTAAATGTGTGTGGAGCGGGGCATATGGGAATCCCCAATATTTTTTATGTAACATTTATGTAATCTAAATATCTTTTTTTTAAATTAAAAAATAATACATGAGAGGTATGTAACAACAGAGTTGAATTGATGGAAAACCGAATTAGTGATATTGATGACAGAATATTTGAACCTGGAAAGACAGGAGAACAGAGAGAAAAAAGAATGGAAAAAAATGGAACAGGTTCCCAGGGAACTGAATGACTAAGTGAAATGCCCAAGCTTATGCATTATCAGTGTTCCAGAAGGAGAAAAGAATGGAAAAGGAGCAGAAAGAGTATTTTGAGGGAATAATGACCAAAAACTTTCTAACCCATATGAAAGACATAAATATCAATATCCAAGATGGACAAAACACCCCAAAGAGAACCTGCTCTGAGATACCTACTACTCAGAATGACAAATATCAAAGATAAAGAGAAGATTCTGAAGCATCAAGAGAAAAGCAAAACATCACATGCAAGGGACCCTCAGTAAGCTTAAGTGCCCACCTCTTATCAGAAACCATGGAGGCAAGATGAAAGTGGAATGATGTATTTAACGTACTGAAAGAGAAAAACAGCCAGCCAAGAATTCTGTATCCAGCAAAACTGTGATTCCAAAATGAGAGTGAGTTTAAAGTCTTCAGAGACAAACAAAAATTGGAAGAGTATGTTACCAATAGATTAGAATTACAAGAGATACTAAAGGAAGTGCTCCAGCCTGAAAGGAAAAAACAAGGGTGAGAGACTTGGAGAAGAGTATAGAAATGAAGATTATTAGGAAGTATAAATTAAAGGATAAAGAGACAAACAACAGTAAGATATTACAGCAAAAAATCAAAGATAAAATGAATGAAGAAATCCCTTTAAAGTAATAATGTTGAATGTTAATAGATTGAATTCCCCAATCGAGACATAAGCTGGCGCAGCAAGATGACACAACAAGAGACACAGAGAAGAGAAAATAAGAAAATGTAGCAGAACAGGAGCTGAGGTGGTACAATAGAGTAATTGCCTCTCTCCCAATCCAGAATGTCCCACTATCAGTTTCCAGAGTCACCTAATGAGAATACAAGCAGACACAGATGAACACAGAGAGCAGACAACAAAGGGAATGGAGGGGGGAGAAATAAATAAAAACTTTAAAATGAAAATATAATGGATAGAAAAAAAGGAAAATTCACAAATATATGGAGATTAAACAATGCATGAATAAACAATCAGTGGTTCAAAGAAGAAATCACAGGAGAATTCAGTAAATATCTTAAGACAAATGAAAACTAGAATCAAAATTTTTGGCACTCAGGAAAGGCAGTTCTGAGAGGGAAATTTATAGCCATTAATGCTTACATTAAAAAAGAAGAAAGAGCTAAAATTTAAGTCCCAACTGTACACCTGGAGGAACTAGAAAAAGAAGAGAAAACTCAGGAAGTGGACTTGGCCCAGTGGTTAGGACATCCATCTACCACATGGGAGGTCCGTGGTTCAAACCCCAGGTCTCCTTGACCCATGTGGAGCTGGCCCATGCGCGGTGCTGATGCACGCAAGGAGTGCTGTGCCGTGCACGGGTGTCCCCCGAGTAGGAGAGCCCCACACACAAGGAGTGTGCCCCATAAGGAGAGCCGCCCAGCACAAAAGAAAGTGCAGCCTGCCTAAGAATGGTGCCACCCACATGGAGAGCTGACACAACAAGATGACAGAACAAAAAGAGACACAGATTCCCGTGCCACTGACAACAACAGAAGCGGACAAAGAAGACGACGCAGCAAATAGACACAGAAAACAGACAACAGGGTGGGGAGAGAAATAAATAAATAAATCTTTAAAAAAAAAAAAAGAAACAACTAATGCAAACCAAGAGAAAGGAAACAAACAATAAAGATCAGAGCAGAAACAAATGAAAATGAGAACAAAAAAAACAATAGAATCAACAAAACCAAAATTTGGTTCTTTGAGAAGATCAAGAAAATTGACAAACTCTTAGCTAAAGTGACAAAGAAAAAAAGAGAGAAGATGCAAATAAATAAAATCAGAAATGAGAGGGGATATTACCCCTAACCCCACAGAAATAGGAGAGATCATAAGAGGATACTATGAACAACTGTAAGCCAAAAAAATAGACAACATAGAAATAAGGGACAAATTGCTAGAAACACAAGAAAAACCTACACTGACACTAGAAGAAATAGAAGACCTCAACAAACCAATCACAAGAGAGTGAAACAGTCATTAAAAACTCACAAAGATTAAAAAGCCTGGGACTTGATGGCTTCCCAGATGAATTCTACCACTTACTCAAAGACGATCTAATACTAATCTTGCTCTTTCAAAAAACGGTATGGGAAAGAATGCTACCAAACTCATTCTATGAAGCCAACACTACTCTAATACCAAAATTAGATAAAGATGCTATGAAACAAAAAAATTACAGACCAATATCACTAATGAGATGCAAAAATCTTCAACAAAACACTTCCAAAACAAATCCAAAAGCACATTAAAAGAATTACACACCATGATCAAATGGGTTTTACTCCAGGTACGCAAGGGTTTTCAACACAAGAAAATCAATTACTGTAATAAACCACATTAATAAAATGATGAAGAAAAATCACAAGAGCCTCTCAATTGATGCAGAAAAGGTATTTGACAAAACACTGCCTCCTTTCTTGATAAAAACTCTCCAAAACATAGAACTAGAAGGAAGATTTCTCAACTCAAAATTGGAATATATAGTCTTAAACAAGATAAAAATAATTACATTCATCTTGTTAACATTTATTGGATATCTTCTGTGTGCAAAGCACTTTGTATAATGGAAAGCAAAGCATAGTGCTTACCATAGAGTGGATCAAGACTTTGACAAAAATCTGCTATGGAGAGGCTATAATTATTTGCAATACTGATGTGGGTTATTAAGAAATAACTATCTAAGGACCAAAGAGATTCCAAACTTGTAAAAGCTTCCCAATTTAGGAATCTAACTTCAAATCTTGGTTCCACCCCTAATAAGCTATGTGATCATGGATGAGTTACTTAACTTCTCTGATCCCAGTTTCATTGCCTTAAATCTGGAGATAATGTTATGAATCTAGCTCATAGTGTTACTGTAGGGATTCATTATGATAATGCATAGAAAACAGGTAGCATACATTATTGTTATTGTCAATGGTGTTACTTAGCTAATCAATCTGGTCTAATGATCAGCATGGGTCAATGGCATAGCCTTACTGTGTTTTAACTTCTTCTTCAGTCTGATAGGCTAAAAATATTTGCCAACCCTTTATCTCTCAGTTTGCATTTCTCACCCTTATAATTACATTGGTGTTTGGGAAACCCTCCCGATATTTGAAATACAAAGCATTCTTTGCCTAGTTTCCCCAGGAAGGAAACCCAGCAAATGAACTAAATTCATATCACTGAATGCCTTAAGCCACATACTTGTCCAATAATCCCTGGCAATTTGAGAGAGAGAGGCAAGATCATTACTTAAGGGAACTTGGAATGTGTTTTTCATTAATCTGATTATTACATTTGATTAGCAAACAGGCATTGTATTTCCCCATTGTTAATGGTTCCTAAGGAGATGTGGCACCTCTGAAAGCTGCCTTTTCTTTATATTCTTAATATCATGCAGAGACTGATGAGAAGGAAGACAAGCAATAACATATAATAACTTTCTATCCAGGCTGTGAACTTAAACATGTTTAGCTTTCTCTTGAATTAGGTCGAGCCTTGAATGTGTACAAATCACATGTCCTAGATTGTCCATAACACTCTTGATTTCAAGTACTCTGTCCTGTTGTCCCTCAAAGGTCATTCCTTTTTGCCAGACAACAGAACTGATTTGGGGTTCAGAAAACATAGAAACTCAAAATATTTCAACACACACAGAGACACAGTCTGCCCTGTTTCATTTGCAGCCTTGAACACCAGTAATTTTCATTCATGCTGTTACAGCTGATGTAAAAAAAAAACACCTGCAAGATTGAAGTTTTAAGGCCTAACCAACCATGGATATAAAAATAGAGCAGAAACCTTTGTTGCTGTGACTGTTGGAATAGATCAAGGCGTTTTCCAAAAGCCCTCGAAACAATCTAGTAAGAGAGGAAATAAAAAGATGCAAGCACTATGCAAGGGCTTCTGTGCAGTGGACAATTTTTGGTTCTTTTCTCGTGAATCCACTGGATGTAAGATGGTGACCCTTTGATTTCCATTCAGCAGGCAAGGATTTGAAAGCCTCTGTCTTCTCTTGGACTTGAGGGCAGAGATAATACTACAGTACTGGATTGGATGTCGCATTCTTTTGAGTTGTTAACCTCTGGATGAATCATCAGAGAACTGTTTCTTTAAGCCACCTCCGGGGACAGATGGTTTTTTTCTGAAGCAGTGGGGAACTTGGCCAAAGTCCCGACCATGACTGCATTCTGTGCAAGACTCAAAGGTCTTGGTTCATCAAACATCAAACCAATGAGAGCCATTATTTAGAGCTGAGGAGATGTATTTGCTCTTAAAGGACAGAGAGCTGTCTGTCATTTGAACAGAAGTGGGATGCAAAGTTACACACTATTTGGATATGGAAGGGCAAAAAAATGTCATCATGTTCTGAAGCAAGTGATTTTTGCAACTATGATTAGGCTTCTCTGACCTGCCAGCCCTTGACTTCAGATGATCACTAATGCCATCTCTGTTCCAAACTGCACTACTCATTCACAGAAAAATGAAGCTGTTCAATTTCATCAAACTTTTTTCTTTTTTTTCTTTCCATTTTTGGGAGACAGTAGCAAAAAAAAAAAAAAACACGACCAATTTGGAATGACAAGACATATGTTTCTGAATGTGTTAGAGCATATTTTAATATCTTTGAAAGTAGGACATCAGTGCTTAAGAAATCCTAAAAATGGAATAGAAAGTTTAGCATTCAGGCAAGTTCTAACTGCTAAGAACAAGAAGAATTTAGGGTACTTGTGGTATACATTTGTTGTTTTGTACCAAAAAGTTTGATTTTTTTTTAAGTGATTTGAGCCATAAAGAATCTGAAAAAAATCAGGGAAGACTATTAAAGTTTAACCAAGTTATTTCCAGTTTTGTTTTACATATTCCAAGATGGGACTAATTGAAGAAACTACATCCATTTTCCTACATTTGGGAGCAAAGGAAAAAGTCAGAATTCATGTTAACTTGGTAAAAATTATTTGTGGAATACACAAAGGAGGAAACTTGAAGAGCTGGTTAGAATTTCTGTGTGCTAAGCCATAAGCAAGGTAATTCCTTTAAAAATTCTGCATGTTTTATTTTACTGACTCTGTATCTTCCAGATCACTGCCCTGAAGAATGATTGTTATTATGGGTCACATACCATCCCTGATATTAAGACTGGTGGATTTATCCGTGTCCCAGGCTTTTGGACAAAACCTGTTTCTAATCTAATAGAATGTGAAAGACTCTACCCAGACCAGTAACTAAGCTTCCATTCCGTTTTCTCCTAGTCCTGTTCTAACCCTGAGTTTGAGTTCCATCAGTTAGACTACAGTTTTGTTTTTTCTGTGCTTAAAGCTATGATTTAATGCACTAACTAGAATCCTTGTTTTTCTAACCTAAGACTCAGTCCAGCTTTTACCAATCATCCTAAGGACTGAAGTCCTTCCATTAATTCCTCATCTGTAACTGGTTCCTCCTACCTTACACCAAGAGTTGCCAGATATCAACCAGAGCATACATGGATCTTTTCATATTTCCTGCCCATTGCCCAATGGCTCAGTCCCATTGAGTAGAGAGTTTTGCTGCAAGAAAGAAAACCCAACCTAGCAAGTATCTCTGAAATACAAAATATTGGAAGAAGGTGGAAACTGTGGTAGGATTTGGGATTTTGCCCTGAGGGTTATGGGAAGCCATGGATATTAAACAAAAAAGAAACCACTATTATGATGGGTCAAAAATGCAGTTCTTAGGCAGACTTGGCCCAGTGGATAGGGCATCCGCCTACCACATGGGAGGTCCGCAGTTCAAACCCCGTGCTTCCTTGACCCGTGTGGAGCTGGCCCATGCGCAGTGCTGATGCACGCAAGGAGTGCTGTGCCACGCAGGGGTGTCCCCCGCATAGGGGAGCCCCACGTGCAAGGAGTGCGCCCTGTAAGGAGAGCCGCCCAGTGCCAAAGAAAGTGCAGCCTGCCCAGGAATGGTGCTGCACACACGGAGAGCTGACACAGCAAGATGACGCAACAAAAAGAAACACAGATTCCCAGTGCCGCTGATAAGGATAGAAGCCGTCACAGAAGAACACACAGCAAATGGACACAGAGAGCAGACAACTGGGTGGGGGGAAAGGGGAGAGCAATAAATAAAAAAATAAATAAATCTTAAAAAAAAAAAGGCAGTTCTTTCTAAATTGGCTTTTGACCAGCATAGACAGAACGGAAGACAGAGTTCTCTTTGCTTCATGTTTGTAAATAGATGGACTGGTTCTGTGTGGGAGGCTGAAGCTCTTGAAGAGATCACTGACAACTGGCACTTCCAGGGTCCTGGAATGGGATGTAGGAGGTATTCTCACAGCTCACATTTGTTTAAGTGCATGATATATGCCGGACACTAGTACTGAACCGAGACAGAGTTTTGAACAAAAATATATATGGACTCTATCCTCATAGAGTTTATGTTCCTCACAGAAAAGAGGATGCCCACAACCTTTTCCTTGGTAAAAACTGGCTTGATGGAAATAATATTTTTAGTCCAGGGTAAAAAGGCTGTTAGAGTTTCCGAAGAAATAAATGGAGCTCTATTTACTCTCTTGAATATTTAGAAAATGGGTTGGTTGCATTTAAATGTAATTTTAAGTCTTTGAAATTAGCATTATCGTTGTAACCTGATAAACCTAAAGCCATATCTAAGTCACCAATTAAGCAGTTCAATTTTGTAAATGGGCAAAACATCAGATACATTTCAGTTTTATTCAAGCCAATTAAATTTTACCCAAACAAATGAAGTGTCACTCACAGTGGATCTTGCCCTTGCCTTTGGTTCTCAGTTAACGGAGAGACCCTTTTGTTTGAAGGTATTGATTTTGATAATATTAAGTGACTGTGAGCATATGGTCAATAGCTCATGGAGAGGGAGGGGAATAGAAGTTAAAAATCTATATATTTCTTTTGTAGATTTCTTGAATAAGATAAATTGAAATTAGGTGCAAATTTAGCTATGAGATTTTTCCAGAAGAAATCATTTCAAAAACTTCCTTCCCTGCTATTCTTGTTTTCAAAAGCATCTTTGTTTAAAGTCTAATCTGATCAATCTCAATAAAGAGTTCTCAAAGTTGTCCAAATTACTTAAATTCTTTCCAAACCCTTCAAGATCGTGACAGCCTCTTGGAAGGGGAAGACTTAGCAGACTCTTAATTATTCAGGCTAATGGTGGCCTGCAGTGTGTGAAATGCAATAAGGCTCTTAGGCCAAGTTCAGTAACATCAGGCTGGGAGTCAAGGGCCAGATGTCATGACTGAGAACACCTCTAGATAAAGACAGAGCAGATGCTCCATTGACCATCATGAGAGAATCTACTTCTTATTCCCTAGGCAGACACTGATGGTTGCCATGTTGGTAAAGAGGAATGATCTTTGAAATACAAACTTGTGATCTATTTTAAGTGCCTTCTCTTGGAGAACACCAGAGTGCTTATACTTTTTCTATAGAAAAAGTATCTCAAGTATTCAAGAATCGAAATAGATAAGGAAGTTTGACTTAAGGACCTGTGAACCATCAAAGGATAAACCACTATGAAGTACTGGAAACTGCACCATTGCACTGTTGACATTTATCCTAATTTGTTCTAATTATGCTGCCTAACATGACCGGATCATGGCAGAAAAATATCTAAAGAGCATTAAACTCATGAACTTGATAAATACTTGATAGCTATTCAAATTAATTTATCATCCTTAACTTTCAACAATGGCTGCATTTCATTCAACAGAAAGTTACTGGTTCTCCCAATGTTCCAGGCGCTATGTAAGGCACTGGAGCTATAGAGTACTGTCTGCAGGGATTTCACAGACAATGAAGAGGCAGACCAGTAAACTGACAACTACAAATCAATAGTGTATGTGTGCTTTGATGGAGATAATAAAGGGCATTATGGTAGTACACAGGAATAACTTCTAACCAAAAATAAAGTTGCCCCTGAGCTGCAATTGAAAAGACAAGTAGGGTATAGAAGAAAGTATTACAAGCAGGGTAATAGGATGTCTAAAAACCTTATAAAACAATCATGCGTAAAATACTGGATTCTCATGCACAACATCACACCAATACCTTGTATTAATGTGGAACATTTGTTAGTATTGATGATAGGACTTTTAAAAATAATTGTACATTTTTAAACAATAATTACCATTTTATTGTCTTTTTTTAAAGATACATACATCACAAAATATGTTACATTAAAAAATAGGAACATAAAAAAAATAAATAAAAATGAAAACATAAGCCTTTTAGAGTGTACATTACATATATACATATACTGATGTATAAATAGCTCAGTTTGCAAGGGAGTAGGGCTCAAAGAACAAAGGCATGAGTTGAAGCTAGAAATGGAGACAAGGCCAGTTCTAAAGGTTCTTCTTCTATGTAGGAAATGACTTGGCACTCTAAGCAGCTCTTGAAATACCATAGTCAAAGTGCCTGATACTGTTCTAATTCAGGAGTAGGGACTAGAATGTGCTGTGCAGAAAAGTAAGTCAAACGCATAGCTTATATCTAGTTCACACAAAAGGGGACATTCCTAGAAGCATGTGTGTAGGAATCCACATGCTATCTTTGGAATAGTCTGGATATTTCACCAAGCAAATCCTAAGAGAGGAGAGGTGAAATAGTGACATTATCCCAACCCATGTAATCATCTAGAATCTTAATATTCAACTTCTGTCCACAGACAATAGCATCTGTCATCACCTGGGATCTTGTTAAAAATGCCAAACCTCAGACCACAATCCAGACCTACTGACTCAGAATTTACAGATGTACAAGATCCCCAGGTGATTTGCATAAACACTAGAGTTGGGGACACAGTGCTCTGCAGTAGAGCTCTCAAACCTGGAAGCAGTTTAGAAACAACTATAGAGATTTAAATACTACCAAGACCTCGGTTCTCCTTCCAGAGCCTCCAATTTAGTAGATAATTTGCTATATTATGCTGATTTTTTACTTCCATGAATAGGTAAATGAAAGGTGTAGGCATCAAATAAAAAATAAAGAAGGAGAACTAGATAACCATGTGAGGGAGAAAATGAGGAGCTTGGTTTTGACACGTTAATTATGATGCTTGTGGAACATACAAAAGATGTAGTAAATGAATAAACAGAAAATTGTTCATATATAAAAATGAAGATATGTGTAAATGGAATATTCAGCTATTCACTAGTTGTTAAAATGCAGATAAAGCATAAAGATATGCTGAAATTTTGTAGTCATCAAATATACAGGTTATAGTTAAAGGGATGAGAGTAGAAAAGAATGTGAATTTAAAAAGTGAGAAAAATAAAGGCCAAAAATAGAATCTCTTGCATCATCTACTTTTAAAGTGTAGGCCAAGTAGGCTGAGGTCAATAATGAGATTAAAGTAGAAGAGAAATGCAGAGAGAAGAGCAATATATGTCAAGGGAAGAAACAGTTTCAAGAGAGTGAATAAATAGTGTCAAACACTACAAAAACATCCGAAATAAAAGAATTCAATAGTGCCCGTTGGCTGTACCACCTAAGAGCTCATCTATGACTACAGCAAGAGGATGATGGACTGAAAACCAGACTGCAGTTCATTGAGGAATGATCATAGAATGAGGCAGTAGAACCACTTAATTTCTATTTCTCTTTCTAAAAGCTTGGCAGGAAAGGGAAAATTTAAAAAGATGGTAGACTCTGGAGAAGGTGTAGAATATAAAGCCTGAGCTTCATTTAGGGATCCCACAAAGTTTTCAGAGACTTGAACACTGGATCCACTAATTGTAATGTTTCTAGTATAAACATACATGCCTCATAAGTATGTGTTTGCTTGTTTGTTTCATTGTAAATGTTTATGCTTCCAGTATATTGTCAAGGAAGAAAATTGCCTTTTTGAACATTTTAGACATTGCTTCTACATATTCACTGCTACCATAATGTTCCATACAAGAGATCAGGGCAGTAATGTGGTACCATATTTTTCAGTTACTTTTAAATTAGATTGGCCAATTAAATATTTAGATGAAGAGAATTATGACAATCAGAAGGTGATTTAATCCTCCTAATAAAACTGTTGTTTAGTAATAACTTTTTACTAGTTACAGCTGTGGGATTTGGCCAACTATTATTTTGGTATAACATACTCTATCATAAAGGAAAAAAATAGAGACAAAGAAAATGAGAAGCAGTAGGAAATTGAATAAAAATCAGTGTTTTTAAATTTTAGTAATTTGGATTTGGATATTAAATTTGATTTTATTAATTGGTTTTACCTCTGTCATCTGATTTCAAATCATACAATAATCCTGTAAAATAGGTAGAAAAATTACTATTGCCAATTTGGAAACTGAAGAAAGGAATGTTATTTGCTCATTGTCATCTACTAGTTCATGCCAAGGCCTACAACACAGCTGACACCTTGAAGAATATTGAAATGACACTCCTTCCTTCCTTTTAAACTAGGATCAAACATGCATGCACTCTGAAATTTACAGCGTTGGCTCAGTGTTCAATGAGATCATGATAATGAATGCACTATAGAAAATCTTAAATATTATCTGATTACACGTCCCAGCATCATTGCATCATCTTTTCAGTCCTAGACTAGATCCTGACACAAAATAAGAACTCTATGAATTAAATAGAAAGCATCTATCTCTGAAGAAAGCACTCTGTGGTATTTCACAATGGTGTCCATTTCAAAAGAACAAAGATATGTCTTAATAAATCCCTAGCATTTTCTTAAGAGTCTATTATACATGCATTTTTGTTTTCAATGTATAAACTTCTGGGGCAAATGCTTGGTCGTTAGTGATGTGGAAAAAGTCTTTTCCAAGAATAGGTTGTTTGGGAAAACCTTGCCTGCAGGAAACCTTTAACTTTCTGAATGGACATCACTCTGTATCCAGGGTCAGTACAATTTTTTGAATGGTTATTATTCAGTCCAGGGAACTAAAAGAATTGTGTCCAGATCCAAGTTTAAGACCTTATTCTCTAACAATACACTGGATTGTCCCTGTCTGTGAAGGATTTCTGTGATTTTGTATTCATACAAAATATTTATTGAGCAGCTACTATGTCACCCCCTTGACTGGACTCCAGGTGACTGAGACCAATCACTTAGCCTTCATCAATGTCCTGAATTGATGTGTGTCTAGAAGTTTTGGTTCCATAGTCAGGAGAATTGTGAGCCACTAACAAAAGTTATCAGTGTCTCCTGTGCCTCTGGCCATATTCTCTTTACCCTATAAATGATACCAGAGTTTCACTGAGAGTCTTAAGGTCACCTAATTCTACTCAATCTCCCCGTCATCAAAAATTACTACCTTCATCACTGAGTACTGCACTAGCATGTATGTTATTATTACTATGCTATCTCCTTATTAGAAAACTCCTATCCCTTCCTTAATGATTTCCTTGAGGCGCTAGAATGTGCCTTTCTCCAGGCCTGCTCG
The DNA here is from genome assembly GCF_030445035.2 of Dasypus novemcinctus. Classification (NCBI taxonomy): domain Eukaryota; kingdom Metazoa; phylum Chordata; class Mammalia; order Cingulata; family Dasypodidae; genus Dasypus; species Dasypus novemcinctus. The sequence continues at coordinate 72,876,860 of NC_080678.1, read as the reverse complement.
CCATAAATGAGTGCGTACAGTGGTGGGTTAGGTGAGTCTTCTCTGTCCTCTCACAGAACTCCTTCTTAGTACTAACTGTGAAATAATCTGGTTATAAATCCATCTCCCTAATAAGCAGTCAGCTCCAGCTTGTTTGCTGGATCAACCCAAGCTCGTTAGAACAATGTCAAGTACACAACAGGCACTCAATAGGTATTGAATTGTATTGAACCAAACTCACGAAATACATGGCAAAGTTTTGATGTGTTCAGGAAATAGTAAATTACCAATTTGGCTAAAGCAGGGAAGACTTAGAGGAGGTATGGGGAAAAGGCCAGAAAGGTGGCTGGAACCAATCTGTAGCCTCCTCAGAAATATTCAGACAACAAACACACTTTCTCCATAATCAATGTAATGTCAATTGGACAATAAAATCTTCTTACAATTCCATTCTCCTCATGATAACAAAAGGACATTCCAGTAGGTGGAAAGACTTACTCGATGTGATGTGTACTCTCCTCACAGCTCCCTCTTTTATCCTTTCAGTTAGCTGAGGTTTCCTGTCAATGTTATAGCTCAGGATAGAAATGTTCCTGTCTGCTTCCTCTTCCCAAGAAACTATGGGGTTCAATACACTTAGGATTCAGTAAGACTTTGCTAGGTTTTCAGCTTCCTACACAGTGCCTTCAGTCAAATTCTCAGTGACAGGCTCGCCTGTCCATCGCTGACCACTGGTAAATAAAGCCTTGCTGTTGTTACTCAGTTTTCAGAAAATTAAAGAAACTTGCCCCATGATAAGTAGCTAGACTCATGCAATTCAAAAAAACACTGGTTTCTACCAGGTCTCACATCTCATTACTTTTTTCCACAGCTTATCAAAATGTTCCAGAAGGAACCCATGCCAAATTCTGTGTGTGTGTCTATGGTGTGTAAGAGCTTGGGCTCTCAGGTCGGAGAGAACTGGATTAGAATTCGGGCCCCATTGCTTACTAACTCGGTGACCTTGGGCAAGTTACTTAGGCTCCTCATCTGTAGGACAGAGATAGTGGCATCTACGTCTGTATTTTGCGTGATGGTGAAGTGACACAATGTGTGTAAACCACCGAGCGCCGTGCCCAGCACACGCGGCCGCCATCTTATCCCGGTGCCTCCTGAGTTCCTGCCAGCAGCCTCGCCGCAGCCTGGCAGACCCCACTGTACCTCAGTTTAGCTCCTCGCTCTGTCTCTCCCCATCTTTTTGAAGTGACCTCCAGGGATCCCATAGTGAATGTTTGTACCTGGGTCAATAGGTTATATTTAAATTGGATCATATTGGATATCTATGTGTTTTCATAAGAGGAAGCCAGTCTCCTAAACTGACTGGCTTTGACCACTACGGGAGTCCCCTTCAGACCAATTCACATCTGTAGCATTAAATTCTGTATCTTTACATCATGATATAGCAGTTAAAAGCACAGGTACTAAAGCCAGACTCTCTGGGTTGAAATCCCACCTCTGCCCTTTAACTGTCTGTGCAACATTGAGCAAGTTACTTGACCTCTCTGTGCCTCAGTTTCTTCAAATATAAAATGTGATGAGACTAATTTTGCTAACTTTGTAGCATTTTTGTTATACAAAAATGGGTTAATATATGTGCAGTACTTAGAATATTGCCTGGCACATAATAGGCACTTTATGTCTGTGCGTTCACTTTTACTAACCACTTGTAAAGAAAGATAGAATCAATTAATCCTATGAGCATTTGCTAACTGGCAATTATGTCCAACACTGCTCTCAAGGCTAAGGTCTCAAAGGTGACACAGGCCCACCCTCAAGAAGCTTACAATGCAAAAACACTGTTTTTATTCTATGTATTTATATGAATATATACAAATACACACATACGTATATACACACATATCGACATATAGACATACAAATATCATATATTTAAGCTCTAAGAAATGCCTGATATTTTTTAATCAGAGATTACTAATCTGTTCTCTTTGGCTTCTAATTTTTTCTTCCGCCTCCTTAATCAATCATAACTGTGGGTTTATATCTGGGTTCACATCTGGTCCAAGCTTCTGTTGGTGTGATGCCAGGTAGGATCTGTGCCAGGTACCAGAGTAGTTACCCTAAGCAGCCCTCTAATTTATTTGTTACTGCAGTCCCATCTTGGTTCATCAAATCATTGTCCAAAGACCAGAAGTTTTATGGAACCCCAAAACTTAAATTGATTCTTAATTCTGTGGTAGACACATGGAGAAGTTGCCTGAATTTGGGAAACAAAGAAGGAAATTGTGGCTGATTTTATTGGAATTGTTCAAGTGGTAAATGTAAGTGAAATTTTAACCTGGATCTAATTTCTAGAAACTGAGTTACAATAATTTCATGGACAAAGCTGGTGTTATACCCATTCTCGTCACAAAGCACCTGCCATCCCTTTTAGAATATGGCCAAGGCCCCCGCCCTTTGCAGAGAGCGTTCTTCTGTTTTCTCTCATCATAAATCCTAACTTCAGTTAGCCGGGCTTGGAGCTTAGGCCGTTCCTTCGCATTGTCAGGAGATCTTTCGAACACTAAGAGCAACCACCACTTTTACATCATTATCTATGGCGCTCTTGGTTCTCAACACCCTTGGACGAACTCCAGGTGAGGGGAAATTACGGCTTAAGTTACTTAGTTCCCAGCTGGCGTCCAGGCTGCCCTCTCCTGACCCTCTGCTCCCCGCAGTCCCCTGACCCTCTGGCTGTGATTCTCACTTCACCTGACTTCAGGCTATTGACAGAGGTAGGTTCCTGCCTCCCACCTACAACCCTCTGCCTGGCCTCAAAGGCTGCTCCTGCCAACCCCCAGGGCCTGTCTCCCCTGTGTCCCTCTGTCCTTGATTACCAAGAAATGGTATCTCAGTGGTCAGTACCCCTGGGCAGTAACTGCAGCCTTGGCTTCTCCTCTCTGCTGCTGAGTTGAAAGAATCATACAAGTGAATTCATATAAAGAAGTAAAAGACTGCTCAGGCTTCATGTCAAATACTTCCCAGGAGGCATTTCAGCCAGTGATGGTCCTTTCCAGAACCGGCCACAGCTTAATGGGGATGAGCAATTTTTGAATAGTAATTGCTGTCTTTATTGAGCAACTATGATATGTAAAGCGCTTATTTTATGGATATCATTTTTTCCACAAATGGCCCTAAAATTAGGGACTAATGACCACATTTTATAGAGGAAACTGAGGTTCAAAGATTTGTCTTTAAACTATAGTACTATGTCACTTCAACACCTTGTTCTCCCTGCCTTTCTGGATGAGGGAGCTTTCTCGGTGCGCCTGTCACATCAACACTTCCAACTTCCCCTGTGGGTAAGGCTGAGCCTATAAGCAAATATATAAGCCGAACATAGATATATTCTCACTCCTAAGCAGCAATTTCTGCTCTGTGAAAGCAGGCTGTAAAGAAGTCAGCAGCCTGAGTCGCTCCAAATTTCATACAATTTATAAAGGGAATGAAGAAAAGCCCATCCCGTGCTAAGTATAAAATGACCAACAGATCTGCACCACGGAAAGTTGCTCTTGCTCTGCTGTATATAGTGACCTTTATTTTTTTTTAATTACACCAATCTTTTTTTTTTAAGATTTATTTATTTATTTCTCTCCCCTTCCCCCCACCCCACCCTGGTTGTCTGTTCTCTGTGTCTATTTGCTGCATCTTCTTCTTTGTCTGCTTCTGTTGTTGTCAGCAGCACGGGAATCTGTGTTTCTTTTTGTTGCGTCATCTTGTTGTGTCAGCTCTCCGTGTGTGTGGCACCATTCCTAGGCAGGCTGCAGTTTCTTTCGCGCTGGGCGGCTCTCCTTACGGGGCACACTCCTGGCACGTGGGGCTCCCCTACGCGGGGGACACCCCTGCGTGGCAGGGCACTCCTTGTGCGCATCAGCACTGTGCATGGGCCAGCTCCACACGGGTCAAGGAGGCCTGGGGTTTGAACCGTGGACCTCCCATGTGGTAGGCAGACGCCCTAACCACTGGGCCAAGTCTGCCGCCTATAGTGACCTTTAAATCAGTAAACAGGTCATAACCTGACAATGGAATCTTTTCAAGTTAACTGATTTGACAAAACAACAACAAATTAACCACTCAGTTGTGGCTTGTGTGTGTGTGTGTTGTTTTTTTAATTCCAACAAGTGACCACAGATATGTGCCCTTTTGCCATAGTTACTTATGAAGCAGGAGCAGGAGTTGAGATCAGCAGAGACAACGCATAGTACAAGTGACATTAAATTTATGTGACTCATTTCAGTACTGATGAAGGCTGTTTTTGATTCCTGCCTGCTTTGTGCCTTGCTACCCTCTGGTAAATGGTGCCTCTTTTTGCTTTGGAATTATGAAAGTAGCATTCTCTACTAAGAAAAGATTTTCCATCTCTGTGGCCATGTTCCAGGAAGCTTCTCTGAAAGAAGCTGTTCCCAAATTACTGTTTAAGGTCCTATGTTATTAGGTGAATATTGACATTAATTTCAAAATAACAAGAGGTGATTTTGCAAACACAATTGCAAAACTCGTTCATTCCAGAAAATGAGTTAACATTTTTAGGTGTTTATTTTTTCTCAGAACAGGTTTTAGTAACCTGTGCAAAGTGTTCATTATACATGATCAGGACATAGTTATGAGCATACATCTGTAAAATATTGATCCAGATATTGTCCTTTAGTGCTTTATGTGTCCATATTTGAAACATCATGGTAGGAATAGAGTTTCTAAATTTGATCTCATTTAGCCATTCAACATGGAGTATACATTTTAAGGGTAACACTACATGAAAAGACTTACATCCCTTAGGATACCTTCCCACCTTAATTCTTTTCAACTCTAATAATAGCAAGATTCATTATTTTCATATATTCTGTAGCTTTTTATTAATACATAGACCCTGCTTTATCTCATCACTGTAACTAGTACTTACCAGTGGGCATCACCTCTAGGATTTACCACTGGGTTCTATAGGTACTTTTGGCTCTATCTTGGCTGTTACAAGGTAGGGCATCCAGTTCTATGTGCCATGAAACTTTTCAGTATAAAATGACAGGAGTCATGCTCTATGCAGTACCACTTAAGGATTCACCTGTCTGTGCTCCTGAGTAGATAGCAAAGCATGTCTGAAGAGAATACTGGCCCTTCTTGGAGTCTTCCCCTGCCCCTCAGAGCAGAGGCCTTCTTTTCTTCTGTTCTGTCCCCAGCTCTGAAATTTCTTAATGATTATGTGTCTGATGACAGCTATAATCCTGGTACTTACCAGGAAATATTATCTGTTTCTTGCCACTCACCAGTTATCAAAACTTTACCAAGAGAAACAACACTCAGCACAAATGTTTGAAGAACAATTTTCTAGATAATCTAAGATATGCCCCTGAATCAAGACCAGGCTAACACTTTTAAAGGCCATAAGAACTCAGGCATTTACAGCACCTCTTCTTGCCAATTTGAAATACATTAGCCTTCAAAATTACATAAAACACAAATGGATTCGTTTTTAAGATCTCCTTTTCCTTGATTTTTTAATTGGAAAAGTTCATTAGAAAATGCCTTTCCTTTTTAAAGGCCCGTAATTTTCTGGTACTGTAAACCCTAGCTTAGCCTGCCCCTGAGGTAACCTAGCATTCTCAAGGAATCAAGCCAGATTAGCAGAATGACTGACACCTAGACTGAAGTAAATTGCCCCCCACTATCTATCACTATGGCTAGCGGAACAGCTAGCCATAGTGATATTATTCCTTGGTAAAAGACCGATTGGCTATCAAAGGATAATTTTAAGGAAAAGTTTGTCATCACATAGAGCATATGTATGTTGTCCAGGACAGTGTCAAGGAGCCCACCTACATTTTATGGATTTTGTATATTATGGATTTGGTGAATGATGCAACCACCCAAGTTTGTCTTTTCAACTTAGTGGCTAGACTCTACCCCAGTACGTGCGGCTGCGTCTGCCCAGCACGTAGGTCATTAAGCGGCTGGTCTCTGACCCCTCCCCTTAGTGATCCCATCCTTATTTTCCTTCTCTCCATTTGCTCCACCTGCTATCTTCTTATCCCTTATGTAACTCTAACATCATAAATCATCTTCAGAACAAGGTGAGTTACATAAAATAGATTTGCCCCTCGTATAGCACTTAACATCATATATGCACATTCTTACGCAACATTTCCCTGCCTAGACAGGCAGGAATCTTGTACTGTTAAGTTTTATGGCTTCCATTCTTCCGTGCCTGCCATGCTCCCAGGGTAAACCTGGTGCTCAGCAAACGTTGGTTGAATCAGCAAAGGCACCAATTTTTATATCATTTCTCAAAATACTTTATAAATACAGTATAGATAAAGAACAAGAGAGTATTGAGTGGTATTATGTACAATGGTATGATACCCATCTTTTGTAAGAGTGGTTTGGTCTAAGTGGTGACATTATGGGTGATTTCTTTCTTTCCTTCCTTCCTTACGTGTTTCAGCATGTTCAAAATTTCTCTGGTGAGCATATATTAATTTCATAATCTGTTTTAAAATTTAGAAAAATTATTCACAATAGTTCTACACTATAATAATAAAACATGCACGTAACTTTCCAAATTAGTTAGATCTGATTAACTGCTAGGTACTAAAGTTGAGTAGATCATTTATGTTTTCAATCAGAATAATATCTACAATGTCACAATTTTTGCTAATTCAAAATGTGGGTGGTTAAAAGAAGTCAGTGTCACATTACACTTCAGTATGTTCAATGTATCATACTTCCTAGTGTTTCAATATGAATAGCCAAACGATATTTAAAATTGATCCTTAGCCCCTATATTTTAATATCAGTAAACTAAAACATATTACGTATTATTACAAACTTCTTGTTTTTATAGGCATGTTTTGAATCCTAGAGGTTGTTTTATGAAAAATCTGTTTTAACATGAAAAATCTGATACTCCGGGTGGTTTTTATGCTTTGAACACCACCAATGTAAATGTCATCAGCCCACACTGAGTCCCGTGATCAGCCTGGTAGATGTCAAGGCACTTGATGTAAAACGTAAAAGACAGACCTCCAGAATGTAAAAGAAAATGTAAAAGAAAGACCTCCAGAATTTCCAAAGGCTAGGGTCTGAGTATTTTCCAGAATCACAATTTATTATCACCTTCAGACTTCTATCTCTGCCAGAGTAAAATGTTTAAAATCCATTCCACGTGGTGAACATTTTAGTTAAGAGTACAGCCATATGAATTTGCAGACAGATGACTGACACAGGAAGGATTTGTGCTGAATGTTAGGTTCTGAATTCCAACCACGACTCTGTCATAAGAGAACAGGAAAATGATCATCCTGAGAAGCAGCCTGAAAAAGCAGAAAGAATAGGGGGAGGGAGTTAGGAAACCAAGCTGTATGTCTTGTCCAAGTTATTTAACCACCCAGAGCAGTGGTTTCCTTTTTTATACAATGAAGAGACTGGATTTATACGATCTCTAAGGATCCTTCCATAGCTGCAGTTCATTGAATTTCTGAATTGAAATAATGTTCTTCCCTCTCGCAGGCCTTATCCAGTATCCATCAAGTGGCCACTAACTCTGGTGACCAGTCTCTGTGCTTGTACACAGACAACTGACCTCATCGGTGTCCCCTTGGCTTTAAAATTGTTGGCAATGGACTCCCCAGAAGTAATTATTCCTGCTACACTGGTGTGCGGCTCCAATTTATAGCAATTACATATGATTAGTCATAGCTCCCTTGTCCCTTTACTCTTTAGACTTTAACATTCAGAAAGGACAGTCATTCCAGAAAGTCAATGTATATCAGAATAAATATAAATGGCCTACCAATAAAGAGTCTCTCAATTTTCCCTGACAATTGTAGAAAAAGGAAGGGTCTTGTTTTCTGTAAATTTATCCATGGAATTTTTGCCAAAAAAAGCTAAATAAATTGGGGAAAATCCTAGAGGACCTTGAGATTAATTTTATGTATTTTATTTTAAAATTACTACTGATAAATATTTCTGTTCTTTGAGGTTCAGCTGTTATCCTATGGCTTGTCTTTCTGTTTTCATTTCGGCAGATAATTGCCTGCCTCGGGATATTGTTTTTTTTATAGAGAGAAATTTCTCATATCAGATTTAAGTGCTTTCTGAAATTAACTCTTGGATTCCTGCTTGGGCACAGTCAGGAGCCATTCTCTAGTGTAAGCCTGTGGGGAGGGAAGCTATAGATTCCCCTTCTTTTCCCCTTTCACCAAATAAGAATATTTGTGCTTAGTTCTTAAAGGAACTTATTAGGAAAATTAAACAGTATGCACAAAATTAAAACAAGCTGTTTAGATGTACATTCCTGCAAATCTTTTTCCCCTCCACGTGGACGACTAACGCTATGAAAAACATTGTCAGTATAGTCAATGTGGCAAGGAATAGGTTCTAAATAAACATCTATTGACAGAATGAATGAATGAATGAAAATATTTTCACCACACATCAGACTATAACAAGAGCCATTTTGTTGGTTGATAACACAAACATATTTAATTCAACTTACAATATTCTTACTAAGATTGTTAGAGTTTTGAATTATAAATAAATGTGTAGGCTTTCTGGACCTTTTCAGATTGGAAACCTGGAGTTTAAAAGGTCTTTCTTAGGGGTAAAATACTAAAGACTATTTTAAGTAGCAAATAGAAGTGACTGTTGACTGTAGCTGAAATAGATCTTAGAGATCATTTTAGTCCAGGGATCTATCCACAGGCCAGGGTAGCTCACATAACATCTTTGTGTTTATAAAACATGGTACTGGAAGCCACTGGAAAGAGTTGGCACTTTTGGTTCTCTGTGGGCCTCAGTACTTCTTATTGTCTTACCCAAGTGGAATTACCGTATTTGTTGCCTGCCTGGTGCCTGCTTGCATTTGCATTTGTGACTCCCGATTTAAGACAACTCTATTAACGTACAAACGTGGCAACTGAAGCTTGAAGAAGGGCACCCAGGTAGGGGTGACAGAAAGTTGACTTTACTAGGAGAAACCTGGTAGGCACTCCCTTAACCAAGTGACCTAAGTTAGCTTGATATCACCAGTGTTAGCACAAACATCATTTGCTTCCTGATATCACACACCAAAAAGGATGAATTATCCCTCAAATTGCATTCCTGCCAGAAAAGGCTTAACAGGGAAGCATCAGACAAGACGAAATCAAAGGACAGTTTAGAAAAAAAGTGGCCTGCTCTTCAAAAATATCAGGGTCATAAGGGAAAAGAAAGGGAGAGGCATGATTTCAATTTTTAAAAACTAAAGAAACAAAACAACAAAAGACACTCCATTAGCCCGGATTGGATCTTGGACCAAGAGGGGAATAGCTATAAAGGACATTATTGGAACCATTGATGAACTCCAAATACAGACGCTGGATTACATTATGTCAGGGAAACATTTTCTTTGCTGGCCTTTTTACTGTAGTTGTATAAGAGCATTTGCTTTTACTTAGGTTTATGAAATACATAGGGTCACTGACAATGGTATGCAGGTAAAGTGGCTCTTTGGAAAAAATGATAAATAAAAGCACTAATTTGTAGAATTTGATCATTTCTGTGGTGAACTACTTCCACCATGGCCAATTTCAAGCTACCAAGATGAAGTCACTGAATGCAGAATTGGGAAGAGATACCCACAAAATAATTATATACAAGTTTATATATAGTCGTGCACATATAAATCTATATATGTTTAAAATGAGAGAGAAAGAAAGCAAATATGTCAAAATGTTAACAATGAGAGAATCTAGATAAAGGGATAAATGAAAATGCTTTGCATTATACTTGAAATTTTTCTGTAAATTTAAAATTGCATCATAATATTAAAGTTCAAAACCATTTAGATGGTATATCAGTCAGCCAAAGGGGTGCTGATGTAAAATACCAGAAATTGATTGGTTTTTATGAAAGGTATTTATTTGGGATAGGAGCTTACAGATACCAGGCCATAAAGCATAAGTTACTCCCCTCACCAAAGTCTATTTTCACATGCTGGAGCAAGTTGGCTATTGATGTCTGCAAGGGTTCGGGCTTCCTGGGTTCCTCTGGGCTCAGCTCCTCTGTTTTCTCCACAAGGTCAGCTGTAGATTAGGAGACTCTCTAGGCTTTGCCTCTCTCCACAAGATCAGCTGTAGACTATCAGGCGAATGGCTCTGTCTCTCCCTCTGGGGCTCCAGCTTAAGACTTCAGTATCAAACTCCAACATCAAAACTCCAACACGAAGAACCCTCACCTCTGTTCCTTGCCATGCCTTTTATCTGTGAGTCCCTACCCACCAAGGGGCAGGGACTCAATGCCCTAATGACATGGCCCAATCAAAGCCTAATCATAACTCAATCACACCCAGGTACAGGCCAGATTACAGATATAATCCAATATCTTTTTTCGGAATTCATAACCATACCAAACTGCTACAGATGATTACAAAAAAAATGTTTCTCCAGGTCATTGGACTGTTGTACAGTGTTTAGAGGGACCATTATAACCTGATTATAATTTGTAGAGAAGGCATTTTCAGGTTTCCTTCTCCCTACTCTCTGCCATGCCAAACTTCAGAAACATTCAGGGTAACCATTTACTCATATGAAGGGCGTTAAAGTTTAAAGTCAATGAATATCTTGTAGAGTAAAAAACACCCTTGGGCAGCCTTTAACTATTCTAATAAGACAGTATAGTATAGTCCTTTCAGTGTATACAACCCAGCCAGTTTTTCCTCCAGGCTTGGAGGTGTTTGCTGTTAAAAAACAAAAACAAAAACAAAAACAAAAAAAAAAACAGAAATACAGTTGAAGAAGTTTGAGGTGATATTAAAAATAAAACAACTTCCTGACCATTTAATCACTAAACACAGGGCCCACACCCAGTACTGAGAGATGCTGAGTCATTTGAAGGGATGAAGTATGCTCATCGAGAGGAATGGAGGATGCAGTCAGGAGCACTAGTCAATTCCTATCGCTCTTGCTCAAGCTCTTCCCCTCTCTGCAACTAAAAGTTTCAGAATCAGAATCTGAACCTCTTATCAGCCTATTCTCTTCCACAGCTTCATGTTTTTGTCCCTAGTAGATCCTGGGACTAAGGATCATCCCCTAGGAACACCCTACATTTGGGGTCTGGAGAAGACCAGTGAAGAAGAAGGAATGGAAGAGAATGCGATTAGACCAATTTGTGGAAGCTAAGAGAGCAGGAAATCTGGGAAAGTCGTGATCAATAGTACTAAATGGTATACGAGAATCAGGAAAATGAAGACTGGAATAGATCATAGGTTGAGCAAGTAGGCCATCATTTGGTTCATCAAAAAAAAAAAAAATTTTAATTAGAGCAATAGGAAAAAATGCCAGATTAAAAGAATGAACAGATGGTGAGGAAACTGATACACTGAATACCAAAGGATTATTTCAAGACAGTAGAGCACAAAGGAAATAGGGAGTGGCTAAAGATGGAACAGGTAATAGAGTCTGTGGGTTTTCCATAATTTTTCCTTTCTTTCTCCAGCCTCACTATCCACATTACAGAAAAGGCTTGTGATTACTTATTTCTATTCACCTGGATAGTATAGCTCTCAAAATACCCTTTGAGGGAAGCAGAATTAGTTCAAATGATAGAGCATCTGCCTACTACATGGGAGGTTCAGGGTTCAAACCCAGGGTCTCCTGACCCATGTGGTGAGCTGGCCCACACGCGGTGCTGATGCACGCAAGGAGTGCCATGCCATGCAGGGGTGACCCCGGCATAGGAGAGCCACACACACAAGGAGTGTGCGCCCGCAAGGAGAGCCGCCCCACACGATAAAAGCACAGCCTGCCCAGGACTGGCGCTGCACACATGGAGAGCTGACACAGCAAGATGATGCAACGAAAAAGAGACACAGATTCCCGGTGCCACTGACAAGAATGCAAGCAGACACAGAAGAGCACACAGCAAATGGACACGGAAAACAGACAATTGGGGGGGTGTAGGGGAGAGAAATTAATAAAAAATAAGCTTTAAAACAAAACAAAAAATACCCTTTGAGTTGTTTGATTCACTTGCAGTATGAAGCTATGCCCATGTAACATGTGACTTGGGGACAAATATGACTTGGAAGAAATCCAGTAGCTGTACAATTAATTCTACAGTCACAGAATCCAAGTGAAAAAATGTATCCCGTAAAGGTAGTATATTTAGTCTCTAATTGGATCAGGGCAGAACTGTCACTACTGAATTGACACATCAGATATCAAAATAGCACTTCCCCTCCACTTAAAATTTACTCTCACTGCCACATGACACCTCTGCTTATTTTTGTGGAGTTGGGTTTTCTACATTTATTTCTGAGAGTGGATCATAAAGTATGAAGCCATTGTCCACACATGGTGTAAGAGCTTTCAACCTTCTGTTAGCATAACTCCCATGAACGATGTCGACAATTAACCTGATTTTCAGCTTGCTAAAACATTACTTCCATGCCCACCATTACCTAATCCCATATTTATGTAAGTACAATAGTTTAATTACTAAATTAATTACTAGTGCACTTAAATTTCAGAAGTATTTTCAAGAGAAAGCATTTATTGCCCTGGCTTTCAAGCACTCAAATAAAAACAAAAAAATTGGCAATATCTTTAATAAATGAAGATTCCAATAATATTGTAGAATATAAACATTATATTGTCTATATTGTAGAATATACGCATGAAAACAAAACCATGTTGTCAAAATGTAACAATGGTCATTGTTAAGAAAATCCTACACACCTCTAAAACTGCCTCCACATCTCACTCGTGGCCCAGACCCCACCCGTTTGACATGTGTGGTGCACAAGATTTTCTGTCTGGCCATTCTGTGCCTCACCACTTTATGGTGTACCCAAATAGAAATTTTTCCCATTGTCAGACCGTGTGCCTAGATTTTTGATTCAGGGAAATAACATCAAAATATTTGGACATAACCAAGCTGATTATCGAACTTCAAGTAACTGTGCAGTGTTTTTCAGTCTCTAGGTTATGATACCCTGTCAACCAGTTTAGTCCTGGATGAAGTTTTTCGCAAATCTACATCTTAATGAAGTTTTGAATATTTCTCTTAAACCATTATCCAGGGTAATACTTGATTTGTGTCTCCCCAAAAGTAAATGCTGAAGTTCTTAACTCCAGCACTTCAGAATGTGACCTTTTTTGAAAATAGGGTTGTTATAGATGAAATTAGACAAGTTAAAATAAGGTCACACTGGACATGCCTGGGGCAAAACTCCATAGGACTGAGGTAGCAAATACCTGGATTACTATCAAACCACCAGGAGGCAAGAAAGGATTCTCTGTTAAAGGTGTCAGAGGAAGCATGTCCCTGCTAATATCTTGATTTCAGACTTCTAGACGCCAGGACTGTGAGAGACTAAATTTATATTGTTTTAAGCCACACAGTTTGTGGTAATTTGTTATGGCTGCCCTAGGAAGCGAAGACTTAATTAATTAATGCTGATGCCATTTTTTTTCCAGACTAGCTGTGTCTCATTTTTCCTCTCCTCTTTCTCCTCAACATTATCAAAATATTATTATTAATCATATTTGAATAACTGGTAATATAGTTTTAGCTATACAGGGGTTCTTGTTGGCCATACTTATTTTTCCTTCCTCTTTTCTCCTTCTCTCTAGCAATGCATTTGGGTTTGTTCAACATAATCCAATTAATCATCCTCACTATATCAATACTGTCCCGTTGAGTCCAAACCATTAGAGAGTAGATCAGGCTTCTCTTTGTATACCAGTGATGCTATAGGATGGTGGACATCAAGTTCCATTTAGCCACCACCGAGATATCTCACTTATGTGGAATAAAGTATTCAGAAGGCTGGAAACATCAGGGTTTGTATGCATTAATTCTATTCTTTGGTCACTTTGGTGGTTTGAAGCTGTATGTACCCTACATACCTAATGGGTTCTTAAATCTAACCTGTTCCTATGGTTATAAATCCATTGTAAGTAGTAGCTTTTGATAAGGTTACTTCAGTTAAGGTTTGTGCCACCTCAGTAAGGATGGATCTTAATCCTATTACTTGAGTTCTTTGTAAAAGACTGAAATTTAGGCAGAGAGAAAAAAGCCACAGGAAGCAAGAAGCTGAAATTCAGCAGAACTTGGAAGAGAATGGGGACACCGCCATGTGCCTTGCCATGTGACAATCGAGGGACCAGGGGTCACTAACAGCCAGCCCCAGTTTTTGGGAAGAAAGCATTGCCTTCATAATGCCTTGATTTGGACACTTTCACAGCCACAAACCATAAGTGAATAATTTCTCATTGTTTAACCCAACCCATTTCACGGTATTTGCTTTGCGCAGCCCAGAAACTAAACCAGTCACTGAACAGAACCTGTTTCACTTTATAATACTTATGAGGATTCAAAGTCACATGAGTTCTTAGAAGACTAATGTATGAAACAAAATTACAATGGAGACCTTTAGTGTGGCTTCTGTTGCCCACTAGTTTATTTGTCCTCACTTTTTTATTTCAAAAGTAACACATGTTCATAGCAATAGGCCACACAATTTAGGGTGTGTAAAAAAGTTATTTCTAGTCTCCATCTCCCATTCTCAATCCTATGCTCATGAGGTAACCAATATAACTCTGCCACATCACTCAATCCTCATACATAAACACAGACAAGTATATGCAGGTATATAGAATTTTTCATTTATTGTGAAAAAGTATTGCTATATATATTCATTGGAAAGTTGCTTTTTTTTTCACTTAATATATCATAAATACTTTTTCAAGGTAATTAAATGTCTACATTTAATTCATTCTTTTTAATTTAATGTAGTAGTTCTTTTTCTTGTTGTTGTTAAAGATTTATTTATATTTATTTCTCTCTCCTTTCCCTACCCCCATTGTCTGCTCTATCCTTTCACTGTGTATTCTTCTGTATCTCCTTGTATTCTTGCCAGTGGCACCAGGAATCTGTGTCTCTTTCTGTTGCATCATCTTGCTGTGTCAGCTCTCCATGTGTGTGGCACCACTCCTGTGCAGGCTGCACTATTTTCGTACATGGCAGCTCTCCTTGCAGGGGTACACTCCTTGAGCGTGGGGCTCCCCTACGTGAGAGACAGCCCTGCATAGCACAGCACTCTTTGTGCACATCAGCACTGCCCATGGGCCAGCTCACCACATGGGTCAGGAGGCCCTGGGTTTGAACCCTGGACCTCCCACATGGTAGGCAGATGCTCTATCAGTTGAGCCAAATCTGCTTCCTTAATGTAGTAGTTCTCAGTATTTCTAACCCATTCCCCTAACATGGAGCACTCAAGTATTCTCTGCTTTTTGCCAAAGCAAACATCCTTATGTATTTACCTACCTTTCTAGCTGTAAAATGATTTCCTAAAAGCTGTATTCCAGTATCAAATTTTTACGTGCATTTTAAAATTTTTAAAGATCGTAGCAATTCTCCTCCCCTCCCCCTCCAGCCTTCTTCCCATATCCCCACTAGCACTGGAGCTACCAATATCCTTTTTTCACTCAATTTTCTTCTTGTACTTTATTTTATCATTAGAATCTTTGATGCTTATAGAACCATGTCATGTGTCATGCAACAAAAACACATACTTTCCCCATTAGAAGCCTCTGTTCTTTCACTATAAAGTACCATGTGTTCTCCCTCAAATATTTCCCCTATACATTTTCAAATATACTGACTGCCCCAGCCAATCAGCCTGGCTCTACGCTGATGCCACTCAGCTAAAGAAAGCCTCAGTTAAAATAATCCTGTCTAGAATATATTCCAGAAAATGACAGGAAAAATTTAGAGGTGAGACTTTGAGGAGTCTCACACAACACCCTAAGTAACTTATCAAAATAGTTCCCCCCCATACCAAAAAACAACAAAAAAAATCACTATTTTCTCCAATCATTACTCATGTATTAATGCTCTGTCTTGTTTCGAAAGTTTACATAGACATTTTAACACCATTGATATTGGTATAAATCCTAATTTAAAGTTTGAAAATAATTCTGTTGTTATTCAGCAAAATCAGATTGTCCTAAAGCTTTAAAACCTTATTTTATGGCTTCCTACGTATCTAGTAAAGAGCATTACTATGCTCTGATAAGTTTCCTGCCATAAATGAAAATGATTTTAGTAATGAGTTAGAGTTTTTAACTAATATTTTCAGATTTTCCAAACTATTCTAACCTAAATTGGTAAATTAAACATTTGCTTGTGATGTTTAAATAAAATATTAAAAAGACATATAAGTAGACATATTTTATTATATAATTGAAAAGTTTTTAAAATTTTAGAGAAAGAACATGTTTTTAAAAATGTAGATTTATGAGTTTCCTTGAAGTTAAAAGAGATATTTAAGAATATAAGTGGGCTTATTGGATTTATATATATATATATATATATATATGTGTGTGTATACCATTTCAAAGTAATTTAGTAAAGTTACAAAGAAGTCTATAGGTATTTTCCAAGAAACAAGTCTTAGAAAAAAATTAATAAAAAATTAATTGAAATGTAAAAATTTGCATATAAATTTGGACTTGATATTTCAAAGCTTGTAAGTATCATGTTGTAGACGAGATGAGCAATTTATTTCAATCTATCCAACAAGGGCGTGAAAGTTATGAAATAACTAAATAGATATTTCAACATATGCTTGGGTATTTGTTAAGAAGCTACCTAATTTCCAGCTTGCAGTCATTTCATCAGTGATAGGATATATAGTACTAGAATTATTAAGAGAGCTAGACTAAGCTATAAGGTAGAATTACATAGCACTAAAAGACCTCATTATTTAGTTTTTCATAAGAATAAGAACCCAGGGACAGTAAATATCCACACATCATTACTGTGAAGTCCACATAACCAGATGTTTGTTTTTGCAATGACTTGATCTTTCTAAAGGTTTGATTTGTCCTGAAATGTATAGATCCAGTTCAAAAGGGGAAAATGTTTTATCTCCTTAACCATTGATATTCTCCATGTTTCAGGGCAATAACCTGAGTGCTCAGTTTCCTCACATGTCACATGGGGAGGGTAAATTCAGTGCTTTAATGAATAATTTGTGAGGATTGATTACAGAATTCAGCAATCTCTTTTATAATGAAGTGGTATAATAAAGATCAGAATTCATTAAGCTTTTAAAGCTGTACTGCTTCATTAAAACTGAATAGTGAATTTATTCAAAAAGCTACTTAGGTATGATGACAGTAATAGCACCCAAATAACAATGAGCAACTTTAGTCCCATGGCAGATCTTATTACCAAGGTGTGCAGTTAAGCTAAAGAAAATGTCTTTACTTTAAAGAAAGGAAAATTTATGCCTTGCTCACAGCTCTTTATCCTTGTATAGTTCTGCTTTATCCTCATGATTGGGTCCTACTCAAGCAGCAATTTCAGACTTCACACACTGAGACCACAGCCTGCAGAGAAAGACAGCTTCTCTCATAGGAGATACGGATGCAGAGAGGAAGCTCCTTTTCTAGAAGTCCCAGCAAACATTTTCTTGCAACTGCTTGGCTTGAATTGATTCATCTCCATCTCTTCACCTGCCACTATGACTGGGAGATGGGCCATACCTATTGGCTTGAACCAGTCAGACCCCTACCTCTGGAATTAGATAAGGAGTAATCCATTCACTCTGAAAGGCTAGACAGAGGTGACACCCAAAGGGAAAATCTAAGTTCTGTTCGTGTCCACTGTAAAGAACTTACCATTGCATACGTATTATGACTATAAAAGAAACTGAAGCTCAGAGAGTTGAATTAGCTTACCCAAGTTAGTGGACAGAGCTGGAAATTTAGCTGGGAGTCAAGAATTAGTCCATCCAACAATGTACCAGTTCATGAATGCTGATTATGAGCATCTAACCCCAAATCCTCATTTGATGAGTCATGTTGGTAGCCTGAAATTAGTAACTACTGGTTAGAGCTGATAGACACAGATGAGATATTCACACAGTGGAATTTGGCAAACAACAAATCAGGTTTCATGATTTGCTCTGGTCTGATTTGGTCTGGTCTGGTCTGATATGGTTTACTTTGATTTGGTTTCATCTCATCTGGTCTGTCTGGCTTGGTTTGGTTTTCTTCTGGAGAACTGGTTTACCAGTCCTACACTGGTCCATGCTCTCATCTCATCTGGTCTGTCTGGCTTGGTTTGGTTTTCTTCTGGAGAACTGGTTTACCAGTCCTACACTGGTCCATGCTCTCAATACTAAAACAATCTATTTTATAACCAAAACATACATATACTTAACTTTTTAAAATTCAGATTTCCTACATTGTTTTTCTCCTCTTTCCCAGGGAACTGCCACTGAACAACAGGTCAATCAACACTTTTTTTTATTGTGTGGTCACTCTTTCCTGACAAGGCAACTTACGAGATAAGTAACTTAAAAAATACATGGCATAAAAACCATGCCAGGATGTAAATGAGAGAAATTAAGGGCCAGTACAGGAGATATATCTCCTGAAAGTAGTGTAAGTACCAGGTAGTATGTGAATAATTTTAAAAAAGCACGAGGTCAATGCCTGCGATAGGAACTGAGAGGAAGAGAAGCTCACTGTGGGCTAAGGGACCTGGAGGAGCTTCTTGGATAAGAAGGGAATTGAGCTAAATCTGCTAAACTGTTTGAGTATCTGAGTAAACCCGGAGAAGGTGGCACACCACTGTGGTCCAGGGAAGAGGAGGGTGGGGATTGAACAAAAGGTAATGTAAAGAGATGTGGGAAAGGAAAAATGCTTGGGGAAAACTCTGGATCTATTTAGGTTGGAAAACTGAGTATTGAGGCATAAGACTGGAAAGGTAGATTGGAACCAGGTTGTTCAAGGATTTGAATGTCAAAGAATTTCAAACCCTGTGCCTTGTAAGCCATGGGGAACCACTAAAGCATTATATAGGAACTCTACCTTGAACATCACAAAAGCAGTGTAAGCAGGCTAACACTGGAGAAGGAATTGCTATTTATCATGAAGGCTCTAGGATGGTGTAGAACCATTTAATCTATTTTGTGACTTGGAGAAAAGAAACAATACTTAGTGTAAAATGTAAAAATATGTATCAAGCATTTATAAGGAATTGTTCTTGATGCCCAGTCCTGGGCCTTCCTGTATTTTGTACAATGTGTCCACCCAGCAAATTGTGACCATTATGACAAGATTAATTGAGGAAAGAATGGAGATTTTTTTAAATTCAAATTTGCCCCTTTATTACGAGAAACCGAAAGTGACTAATGAAAGCACTAGAGGAAAAGCCACAGACATTGCAAATTCAGATGAGTCAGAGTTCCTCGAGGTTTGCTCTGATCTTCAGTTGAAAGAGATTATATTTAAGCCATGTCTACCAGCTCATTACATCTGGGTGACTGTTCTGTTTATCCTGAACTTTTACTGACTATTAGCATCACAGAATGACAGAGCTGTGAGTGATGCAAGACAATATCTAGTGCTAATGCATCATTTGGCAGAAGAAGGAACTGAGGTTCAGAAAGATAGTTTCAGAGCTAGACCTAAAATTCAGTAGCCCAATTTTTTAACCCATGTCATCTTAGTAGCCCATTGCTTACCAAGTAGTTCAATGAAGACAGTCTACTTCAAAGGAGTCACCATATGTGATATAGCTTAAAACCCACACACTACATTTTATTGTAAATTGACCATTTATGACAAAATTATGATTTCTGAGCTCAAGATAAAGAAATACTGTCTATGGCCAATCGGAAAATATATTTATATTTATTTCTATTCTCTGCTCTGATATCTGTATTTTTTCACTAAAAAATTTATTTGGTTGATCCCATCTTACTTCCTGAACTTTATTTTACTTTGGCTGAAATTTCATGGCTGAGCCTTTATTCTCTTGAGACTAAAAGACCACCTTCATGCATTTTCCAAATCAAGAAATTTAGTAAGGAACCTCATTTAGAATTTGAATACCCCAAAACTAATTTCATTGAAGACAAAAATTATTTAAGTTTTTGTTTTCAGGATTTAAGGTCACCTCACTCTGATTATGTGCCTTTGTGCTCACCTAATGAAGCTGAGGCCACAGTTACTGAAAATAAATGCATTTATCTAGTTTCTCTTGTCTTTTAATTTCGTTTCTGTGAGGGTTACTGTTTGGGGTAAGAGTTATTTCAAATGATCCCAAAAGTTAATGGAAACTCTTTTTTGATTCTTCCAAACCTGGCATTGCTTCTCAGAAGGTGTTGATCACCCACCCACCATCTGCCACTGGGGCCCCAAAAGCTGCATCGTGCAATGTTACACAGCAGTAAAAAGTAAAGGCTTATTCGTCACACCACTGGCTGCGACAATGGGTGCACTGGTCCAGTGACATAGTCCCTTTTTAAAAACTCAACCATTTACATCCAAATTACTCTTAATGTCTTTCCTGCTCATTCCATGTCCTCCCTAGCACAACCCCTGCCGATGAGTTATTTTTCAGATGGCTTTTATTTACTGCTTTGTATCTGCAACTACATTTCTCCAACAGCCTTCCTCATTAGGATGCCCTGGTGCACTGTAGTGGTATCTGAAGCTAGCAATGGAAACACTTATGCAGTCTCTCACTTGCTTAGAACTGGTTGGAGTAGGTTAGAGTACAGGTGTCTCCCAAGTTCCCAAGACTCCTCCAAAAAGATGACAAACCCCTCTCTTATGTCTCTTGTGTTCATTCTCGTCGACAAAAGAACACCATTCATAAGAGACATTGAACAAGTAGTAACGGAAGAGTCTGGCTGGAACTCTCTAGTATTTTGTTTGTTCATATTTTAACCACCTTACTCACAAAACATATGCTTGAAAAAGTGATTATTTCCAGGCCCTGGCTTTTAGACAATAGCAATGGCAGACAGCAGGAGAGCCTTGAAAACAATGAATTCAATAGAAATTTAATGGGTCAAAACAAATTTCTTAGCACCTGTTGGTCTTTATAAAGGCTCTTAGCAAGCCATCCCCTTTCTTACCAAGAGACTTCACAGCAGCTGTTCCTGAATTATTTGGATGTTTCATGGTCTTTTAGTGACTATTCAAGAAGTATAATAAAGCACAACATCCATTTACTCTAATAGTAATAAAAAGCATGGATCAGTGCTTCATGAGACTTGAATTCCAAGCAGAAATGTTTTATAGAAATTCAATACTCATAAAGCTGATTTCTACATATTGATTTTATATGAACTTCAAAGAGCATAAAAAATACAAAGTGGAATTTTAAAGAAGGTACACATAAGGTGGTATGAACCAGTTCCAAAAGATATCGAAGAGGTGGCTGTTCTTGTTTTGTTACATTTTGCTTGCTTTGTTTTCCAACTTTCTGGGAAGAAGGTATGGAACTATTTCTTATCCCATTCCAGGACACTGCACCTCAGTGATACCTGAGTATGGTGAAATGGACTTGGAAGTATCCTAGGAAGGAAACGTTTCTTACTAGTCACAGTAATAAGTGCCTTTTCTTTGGGCCACATTTTTTTTATACTAATAGCAGCAGCAGCAGCAGCATCAATAATGATGTCAATAACAGCCAAGGGAGAGTTGCAACACCTACTCTCCAGTTCACTGGACTCACCCAGGACAACTAACAAGGAGGTGATGATGGACAACGCCCACCCCAAGGAACAGAGAGTGTCTACAACTGCAAGCAAGACAGTTGTATCCATCTGCCGCATGGGATCTAAGCCCCCTCTCAATTAGAAACAGAGTGGGCATCTCCATTCCAGAATCCTCAAGTTTAAGGAATGAACAATGGACTAAAGTAGACCTATTATTATTCTATTATAGACTTATTACTCTAGCAATGGAAGAGTGTTTATCATTGATATAAAGGCAGTGGCCACCAGAGGTTCTGAGGGAAGGTAGAGGGAAGAATGGGTGTAACATAACAGCATTTTCAGGACATTGGAGTTGTCCTGTATGACATTACAATGATGGATACAGGCCATTATACATTTTGTCAAAACCTGTAAAATTGTGTGGGGCCGTGTAAACTGTAATGTAAACTAGAGTCCACGTTTAGTAGCAACGTTTCAATGTGTTCATTAATTGTAGCTAATGTACCATACCAATGAAAGATGTTGTTAATGTGGGAGAGTGTGGGAGGGGAAGGTGCTGATACATATAGGAATCTCCTATATTTTTTATGTAACATTAAAAAAAAAAGAACACTAAAAAACAGCTAAGGGGTGTTGAGCCCTAAGTTTCAAGTAGGGCACTGCGCTAAGCTCTTCATATATATTGGCTGTCTTAAATCTCATCACAACCATATGATGTAGTTACTTCCATTATTCTTATTTATAAAAGAGTTAATTTAGACAGGAAGAGGTTACATAACTTCCTGAAGTTCACACAGCTAATATGTGGCAGAGCTGAGATTTGAACCAAAGACCCCCTCTAAGTCCTGAGTTCATTTTCTTCCACTGGCAATTAATATCTTACACCAATATTTTTCCATCTTTCCCAGCTGGGAAAGTTAGAATCAGGATTACCTCTTGATAAATGGAAATCATAGTTTTTCTTGTCAGACCCCATTATTTTCAATTCCTTAACTTACCTTGTTTGGAAAATTTCCTGGAATATCAGGAAAAAAAATATTCAAGCACCTTCTATCATGTTTGGTATATTAAAATGTCAAAGTATTTAAAAACATTCCTTAGACATTCTTTTTTTTTTTTAATCTAAGGACTATCTAAAATCATTTCTATATAAGAGCAGATAGATGAGGAAATGATTGATACTGAGCTTGCCTTTCTGCTTTTAATTAGACAACAGGATTAGCTGCTTCTTAACTGTCTCTGGTTCTTGATAGTGAGATTTTGTCCTTGTAGAGGGCACAGGGTGGGAAAACAGCTTTTCCTGACTCTGGAGGTAGAGTCTGAATCTTTATTTAAAAGATTGTCAAGGGAAAGGAAGGCTAGAGTAGTCACAGTAGAGTCTACTTAAGAAGTGAGATAGAATGTACTTAGGTTAAGCTACTCCTTATTTTAGAAGGTATGGCACTAGACATTTTAGACATGCATAAGTATTTTTTACCTATAAAGGAAAGTAGGGGTATCTAGCAGAAATGGGCTTTCTGAGCCTTTGGTTCAAAATATAAATTTAGACTAGTGTTCCCCTCCCCCGTGACACTCTTTAAGTCACAGTACTAGAGGTTCTGGGAAAGGCACTACCAAACACTGTAGCCTCCCCATCTTGCAGAGGGGGATGAATGAGATGGATCTTTGTGCTCTAGTGTATCCTGGGGAAATAGAAGGCTAAATTCCAAAGAGCAGTGGGAAATGACCAAAGTATCTCCTAGGCCAGAGCTTATGAGAAAAGTATTAATAGGGGGGACTCTTGGAAGTGTTGTGGCAAATAGATCTTTGGAGTAATTTCACATTGAATTTCATATTTTCTTGTTAAAATTACCCTATATTATTCTCAAGTCTTGCAATGAAGAAATGTTAAGTGTGCTTTGGGTTAATAAAAGGAATGCCAAGCCTGGGGGGAGTAGTGCTGAGAGAGTCCAAGAAAAGTTACAAGCCAGAACTTCCTAGGGCAATTGTCTGAGACTACAAATGGTAAGCAACAGCAAGTTGAAAAGGGAGTAGACCTTTATGTTCCTGTAAATTGTCTAGATATGCATACTTTTCCTGTCTATTACAGGCCTCTCATCTTCTAGGTGGGGTGAGAGTGAGGATTTAGGTAAAAAAAAAACTGTAGATCGGGGGTCTGTGCTATCCAAATGACTTGTCCCTATGAAAAGAAAATCTATTATCATCTATTGTGGACTGTTTTGCTTGTGACAATAGAGTTTAAAACTACTGGAGATAAGGCCTGAAAAGGGAATAGAGAGTACAGCATCCTCTTTTCCAGATCTTTGTGGCTCTGCTTCTACTGGTCTTAAAAAGAAAAACAATTCATCAATTAGTATTAACAATACTTTATATTTATTAATAGGTAAACGGTTACAGCATAATTTTTTTTAAAACCTAGCATTTGTTGGTACAGAGTTTCTATGTGGAATAATGGAAAAGTTTTGGTAATGCATAGTGGTGATGGTAGGACAACATTGTGAATATAATTAACACCACTGAATTTTATATTTCAAAGTAGTTACAATGGGAAATTTTAGGTTGTATGTTACCAGACTAAAATTTCTTTATATATCTATATCTATATCTATATCTATATCTATATCTATATATATATATATAGCAGTGTAAAACAGTGAACCCTAATATAAACTATATACTATATTTAATAGTATAATTATAATAATACTGTGTCATCAGTTGTAACGAAAGTACCACATTATTGCAAAGTAGTAATAATAGGGAAAACTGTGGGATAGGTGGGCAGTATATGGGAACTCTATATTTTCTGCATGCTTTTTCTGTAAATCTACAATGATCTCTAATAAAACAATTTGAAAATCCATTAATTAATTAATATAATTAAATAAATAAATGGAAGAAAGAAGTCAACTCCCAGCAACTTGCTTGGTCTGACTGAAGAATTCCAAAGTTATTAGGAAAAAAAAGAATACGGGAATTGAAAAAACTATTATTATAATGGTTACTTCATTTCAATTGCATAATGATTGTATTAGTCAGGGTTCTCTAGGGAAACAGAATCAACAAGGGATATCTGTCAATAGTATGTGATTATATAGAGTCTCTCACGCAGCCATGGGAAATCACAAGTCCAGGTTCCACAGACAGGCAATGAAAGTCCAATGAAGGTTCTTGACAAGTTCTGGGAGATGTTGACTGTTCAAAGATGAGCTGGGAAATTCTCTCTCAATGCTGGAATCACTTCCCCTCTTAAGGGATTCAACTGATCAGGTTAAGCGTTACTCTTGCTGATGGCAATCTCCCTGAATGATGTAATTATAACCAGCTGTCTATGATTTACCACTGCAAAAAAGTCAATGGGACTAAAGTCCATAAATGCCTTTGTATTAAAGTTAGCCCAGTGCTTGCTTGACCAAACAACTGGAAACAATTATCTGGCCATGTTGACACAATAACCTAACCATCACAATCCACCCCTTGTCAACTCAGCAACCACATACATTACCTTTAACCATACTTATTCTCTAAGTAAAAACATTAACAGACATGCATATACATATATATTTTCACATAACAATGTTCAACTCTCCTACGTACAACCGGAAATGCATTAATTCCATACAGAATGGGATGCAAGTTCTTCGGTATATTTACTCTCAGACTTGACATCCTCAAATATTATGACATGAAACAGATACGACTTTTTATATGACAAGGGGAAAGTTTGGGGTAGAAGACAAAGAAATTTGTTTTGTGTACATATACAATCATCATCATAATGAAATAAGGAAGAAAGATTCATGACCATTACAGTCCTCATTTCTGTAACTGATCATGTGGTAGAAGTTCATATTTATCACTACCTACTTTCACTGCCCATTCCATATTTCCATTACCCTCAGCAAGCACTTCAGTTGGCCATTGTTCTTTGCATGGTGGAGTAACCTAAACTTTCATTCCTGAAGATTCTGGACCATTGTTAGTCCTGCTTGGATTGGGTTGTTGCAAGTTTCTATTGATTTTAATTATAGGACATGGCAATACTAGGAGATGCCTAGAGGATCTCCTGTCTTCCAGGCAAATTCTTCCTTATGCCCATTATGTAGATGCAGTCCTATTTCCCCTTAATAGTCAGGATCAAACACCCCAGCCAGTATTCCCTTCTTTGACTGTTGATTCTCTTCTTTGACAGTTGATTCAGAGGTGAGAGGAGCCCAAAGTGGCTAGGTGGCAGTTTTAACATCCAGTTCAATGGAATCATTGTTGTGTACCCTGGGAACAGCACTCCTCCTTTTGGGACTAAAACCTATAGACCAGCAGAGTTTGAGGTTGCAGGGACAAGAAAGCAAAAATTTTCCTACTGGATCACTAGGGATAATAGTGAGTGGTGCCACTCCCATTTCTACCCCTTGATTCCTGGACCCAAGGATCCTGGTTATGGACGAAACAGTACCATAGAGTGGACATTGATTTAGAGCATACACAGCATCCTGGAGAACATTGCCCCAGCCCTGCAAGGTATTGCCACCTAGTTGACACCATAACTGAGTCTCCAAAAGGCCATTCCACTAGTCTCTTAATCCAGCTGCTTCAGGGTGATGGGGAACATGGTAAGACCAGTGAATTCCATAGGCATGTGCCCATTCCCACACATCATTTGCTGTGAAATTGATGTGGGCTATGCGTGGGAGGCTCTTTGTCTCTTCAGAGATAACCTTAACATAGGCTGTCTGTCCAGACTTGTGGGTGTGGGATGATGGGAGGCTGCAGTCCTGCCCTTGGTGACAATGGCAACGACTCCAGTCCCAGGAAACAGTTTATCAATGCAAACTCTATAGACTTTGAATATTCAGGGGAAATGCAAACCAAAAGTGCTGAAAGCTTATCTAGAATGTATGAAGTCCATGCTAAAAGCTTACCTAGAATGTGGAAGATAAATGCTAATTCAAGCCTATTGAGAACTGAAACAAAAGAACCATTTGGCCTTTCCTCTCTATATAAAAGGGACTGAGAAATCTTGTTCAGGGCTCGGGATTGAAACAGAAGCTCCTGAGTCTGGCCAGCCATCAATAAACCATTTTTCCTTCTCAAAATCATTCCTGAGTCCTGGCCTCTCTTTTTCAAATAATTGAACCTATCTCAAATTCTACAACAAAATGAGTTCCTTGATTGGAAGCAATGCTGTTTAGAATGCCATGGTGGTAAGTAAGACATTCGCTAAGTCCACGGATGATAGTTTTGGAAGAAGCATTGCATGCAGAAAATGCAAACCCATATCCAGAGTATGTGTCTATTCCAGTTAAAACAGTGGTCCAATATAGTCAACCTGCCACCAGGTAGAAGGCTGGTCACCTCAAGTAATGGTGCCATATCAGTGGCTGAGTGAGTCTCTGCTACTGGCAGATTGAGCACTCAGCAATGGTTGTAGCCAAGACAGCCTTGGTAAGGGGAAGTCCATGTTGCTGAGCCCATGCATAACCGCCATCCCTACCTCCATGACCAATCTGTTCATGAGCCCACTAGGCAATGACAAGAGTGGCTGGGGAAAGAGGCTGAGCATTAGCCACAGAGCAGGATCCACTTGATTATTAAAATCTTCCTCTGCTGAAGTTACCCTCTGGTGAACATTCACTTGGAACACAAAAATTATGTTTTTTTGCCCACTCAGAAAGGCCAATCCACATACCTCTTCCCCAGACCTCTTTGTCACCAATTTTCCAATCATGTTCCTTCCAAGTCCCTGACCATCCAGCCAAACCATTGACAACAGCCCATGAATCAGTGTACAAATGCACCTTTGGCCATTTCTTCTTCCAAGCAAAATGTACAATTAGGTACACTGCTCCAAGTTCTGCCCTCACCACTGTCATTTAGGGATGTCCCAGAAAGGGGCTGCAGTGCTGCAGCTGTCCACTTTCAAGTGGTACCTGAATATCGTGCAGAACTATCTGTAAAGCAGGCCTGAGTTTTCTCTTCCTCAGCCAACTGACTGTAAGGAACTCCCCAAGAGGCCAAAGCTGTGGGCTGGGAAAGAGAAGGTAACATGGCAGGTGTGGTGACCATGGATATATAGGCTACTTCCTCATGTAACTTATTCATGCCTTCAGGACCTGCTTGAGCCCTAACTCGAATATACCATTTCCACTTTATTGTAGAGTGCTGCTGTGCATGCCCAATTTTCTGGTTTGGTGGGTCAGACAACACCTAGCTCATGATAAGAAACTCAGGTCTCATGGTAACTTGATGGTCCATGATTAAGCATTCAGTCTTTACTAAGTCCCAGTAGCAGGACAAAAGCTGTTTCTCAAAAGAGGAGTTGTTATCTGCAGAGGATGGCAGGGCTTTGCTCCAAAATCCTAAGAGTCTGCATTGTGATTCTTCTATAGGGACTTGCCAAAGGCTACAGACAGCATCTTTATTTGCCATGGAAACTTCCAGCGCCATTGGATCTGCTGGATCATATGGCCCAAGTGATAGTGCTGCTTGCACAGCAGCCTGGATCTGATGCAGACCTCTTCTTGTCAAAACTAGCAGCTTTTCTGGTCTCCTGGTAAATGGGCCCGAGTGGCACACCCAAATGAGGAATGTGTTGTCTCCAAAATCCAAAGAGACCAACTAAGCATTGTGCCTCTTTTTTGGTTATAGGAGAAGCCAGATGCAACAGCTTATCCTTCACTTTAGAAGGGATATCTCAACATGCCCCACACCACTGGACACCTAGAAATTTTACTGAGGTAGAAGGACTTTTTATTTTAGTTGGATTTATCTCCCATCCTCTCTCACATGAATGCCTTACTAATAAGTCTAGAGTCTTTGCTACTTCTTGCTCACTAGGTCCTATCAACATGATATCATCAATATAATGGACCAGTGTGATATCTTGTGGGAGGGAGAGATGACCAAGATCCCTGCAGACAATATTATGACATAAGGCTGGAGAGTTGATATACCCCTGAGACAGAACAGTGAAGGTATACTGCTGGCCTTGCCAGCTGAAAGCAGACTGTTTCTGGTGGTCCTTACTAACAGCAATTGAGAAAAAAGCATTTGCCAAATCAACAACTGCATACCAGGCACCAGGAGAAGTGTTGATTTGCTCAAGCAATGATACCACATCTGGGACATCAGCTACAATTGGAGTCATCACCTGGTTAAGTTTATGATAATCTACTGTCATCCTCCAAGACCCATCTGTTTTCTGTACAGGCCAAATAGGAAAGTTGACTGGGGATGTGGTGGGAATCACCACCCCTGCATCCTTCAGATCCTTGGTGGTGGCAGTAATTTCTGCAGTCCCTCCAGGAATCCGGTATTGCTTTTAGTTTACTATTTTGCTAGGTAGAGGCAGTTCTAATGGCTTCCACTTGGTCTTTCCAACCATAATAACCCATATTCCACAAGTCAGGGATCCAATGTGGGAATTCTGCCAGTTACTGTGTATGTCTAGTCCAATTATGCATTCTGGAACTTGGGAAATAACCACAGAATGGGTTCAGGGACTCACTGGAACAACTGTGAGACAGACCGGAGCTAAAACTCCATTATTCACCTGACCTCCATAAGCCCCTACTCTGACTGGTGGACCACAGTGAGGTTTTGGGTCTCCTGGAATTAATGTCACTTCTGAGTATCTAATAATCTCCAAAATATATGATCATTTCCTTCTCCCCAATGCACAGTTACTGTGGTAAGACCATAAATCTCCTTGGGGAAAGGTGGAAGGAAGATTAATAGTATAAATTTTGGGCAGTTTAAAAGGATCCTTCCCCAAGGAGACCTGGCCTCCTCCTCATTCAAGGGGCTCTGGGTCTGTAAACTGTCTCAAGTTTAGGAATTGATTAAAGGGCTGTGATTCTCTGCATCCATAATTTGAGTTAGGGTTTCATTCACTAGACCCAGAAATCTTCTGTTTATGCAGATCCTAAAGAAATTTAGTAGATTGCCCATCTCTTTCACTACTAGGTACCCCATGATGTATTAGCCAATGCCATATCACTACATGCCTCAGACTCTTTTTTTTTTATTGACTTTGTAATAATATTACATTAAAAATATATATATATGAGGTCCCATTCAACCCCACCACCCCCACCCCACCTCTCCCCCCCCCCCCCAGCAACACTCATTCCCATCATCATGACACATCCATTGCATTTGGTAAGTACATCTTTGGGCACCTCTGCACCTCATGGTCAGTGGTCCACATCATGACCCATACTCTCCCCCATTCCATCCAGTGGGCCCTGTGAGGATTTACAATGTCCGGTGATTGCCCCTGAAGCACCATCCAGGGCAGCTCCATGTCCCAAAGACACCTCCACCTCTCATTTCTTCCTGCCTTTCCCCATACCCATCAGCCACCATGTCCACTTTTCCCAATCCAATGCCACCTTTTCTATGGCCTCAGACTCTTTTAAGCGCTTTTTTCAAACACCCACCTTGACTTTGGCAATTAACTGCTGATAGTTGACTCTTACTAGACCAACATCTAATCATCCCCATAATGTTTAAGGGTTCTAATTCCATCACAGCCCTACCTACAGTAATATCTAGACTACAGAGAAGAGCTCTGTATAGCAGTTTGATATGGTTATGAATTCCAAAAATAGATACTGGATTATATATGTGATCTGGTCTGTACCTGGGTGTGATTGAGTTATGATTGGAGCTTTGATTGGGCCGTGTCATTAGGGCATTAGTCCCTGCCCCTTGGTGGGTAGGGACTCACAGATAAAAGACATGGCAAAGGACAGAGTTGGAGCTTTTGATGCAAGGGCTTTTAATGTTGGAGTTTTGATGTTGGAGTTTAATGCTGAAGTCTTAATTAGAGCCCCAGAAGGAGAAACAGAGCCTGATAGTCTATGGCTGACCTTGTGGAAAGAGGCAAAACCTAGGGAGCCTCACAGTCTACAGCTGACCTTGTGGAGAAAACAGAGGACTGGAGCCCAGAGGAACCCAGGAATTCTGAACCCTTGCAGATATTGGCAGCCATCTTGCTCCAACACATGAAAATAGACTTTGGTGAGGGAAGTAACGTATGCTTAATGGCCTGGTATCTGTAAGCTCCTACCACAAATATATACCCTTTATAAAAACCGACAAATTTCTGGTATTTTGTATCAGCACCCCTTTGGCTGACTAATACAGAATTTGGCCCCAAGGAGTGGGGAAGTGCTTTTGCAATTGCCAAAATGCTGGGAAGGTTTTCTAAATGGGTAAGGGGTACTTTTTGGAGGAATTGTGAGATGCTTGATGGAAAAGACATAAAGTGCTTTGAAGAGATTGTTGATAGCAATATGGATGCTAAAGAGACTTTTTATGGTGCTTTAGAAGTAAATGATGAAATTTTTATTGGAAACTGGAGGAAAGATGATCCGTGTTTTAAAGTTGCAGAGAACTTATCAAAATTAACTCCAGGTATTTTATGTAAGGCAGAATTTGAAAATGGTGAGCCTGGGCATTTAGATGAAGAACTTTCCAAAGTAAACTCAGAGAATGAAGCTTGAGTTCACCTTGCAGCTTATAGCAAAATGCTAGATGAGCAAGATAAGCCAAGAACTGAATTGTTGGGCACACAGAAAGTAGAAACTGATTCTGGAAATTTCAAGCCTCTGGAAATCAGGCTCCCAGATGAAAGTGCCCCATTGGAGGACTTCACTAAACTTGGAACTTGTAAATCAAGATGGAAGATGCAATTATATTGGAAAGACTTGTAGAAATTCTTACTGTCTGATGGCTTGGACCCCTGTTTCCTGTATGCTAAACCAACAGACTTTTTGAGAGAGCTGTATGAACAAAATCACTGACAGCCTGGAATAAAAGGGACATGGAAAGGAGAGACTGAAGGAGAAATATCTTTAAGAGGAAAGCCATGGAAGCTGAGATCTGGAATTAGGACATCACCTTGGGCCAAAGAGGGACCCCATCCATGTGTGCAGAGAGGGTGAGTTTCCTCAGCAGTTGAAGAGGGTGGATATTCCTGTCCAATATCCTGGGACAGTTTTGCTGCCCCAGGATACAGAGTGGGTGGAGCACATTCCTCAAGGATTAAGGTGGTTAAGGTGGGCACCCCACTTTTGGTACCAAGCTGTATTAGTTAGGGTCTCTAGGGAAACAGAATCAACAAGGGATATCTTTCAGTAGTACATGATTATATAAGAGTCTCTCACATAGCCATGGGGATGCACCTGTCCAGGTTCCATGCACAGGCAATGAAAGTCCAATGAAGGTTCTTGATGAGTTCTGGGAGATGTTGGCTGTCCAAAGACAAGCTGGGAAATTCTCTCTCAATGCTGGAATCATTTCCCCTTTTAAGGCATTCAGCTGATTGGGTTAAGCATCACTCTTGCTGATGGCAATCTCCCTGAGTGATGTAATTATAACCAGCTATCTATGATTTACCACTGCAGTAAAGTCAATTGTGACTAAAGTCCATAAATGCTCTTGTATTATAGTTAGCCCAGTGCTTGCTTGACTAAACAACAGAGCACAATTACCTGGCCAAGTTGACACAATATCCTAACCATCACAATGATAAATAAAATAATTTACCAAAAAATAATAGCATTTGTTAAGATTACTAGTTGTCAGTTATGGTACAATGTTCTTTTACACAATCATTTAAACTCAACAGCAACCCCATGGGGTATGTACTATCATCCCCATTTTACAGATGGGGGAACTAAGACCCAACACAGGTAAATTGCCCAAAGTCACACAGTTAAGGGGTACTGGAGTCACTTCAATTCCAGAGCATGAGTGAGCCTATTCTTACTATAAATTACTGCCTCTTGCTTCACAACACATTTCTCAACCTAAAAATATGTTTGCACAAGAGTCTTGTACTGTTAAATAGAAAATGTGTGATCATTCTCCAATTTCCACAAAAGGACACTGACATTCAGAAAAGCTACTTACCCTGTCTTGCCTAATGAATTCTTGTCTGAGAATGGCAAAGAATCCTGTTCTCTTGACTCCTAACTATGTTTTCCTACTCTCTCACAATTAAATGCCACAGCATTAATTGGGTATTTGTGTGAAAGTAACACTGCTGGTTCATATAAATGCTAAGGAATGGAACAACGCATTGTCTTGACCCTCAAGAAAAGTATGATCTCAATATACATTTTAAATTGCCTCTATGTTTCATTCCATCATTGTTTTCAACAAATGTTTACTCACCAGGTGGTATATCCAGACACTGTGCTAGGTGCTAGAAATGAAGGATGATAATGTGTTCAAGTGTTCATGGAGCATTGTCTCTGTGGATGGAGACCTACACAATAACAGAAAGAATATTGAATTCCCATCCTGGGGAGTCCTGCTACATTCTCTAATAGAATGGCATGAATCCCCCAGGAACATGGGCAGTACTTAGTGAAGGAAGACAGATCATTATGCCAAGTCCTTGACACTGATGATTATACTTATGAACCTTGTTCTTGTGAAATTGAAACTTAGCCTAGTATTATATATTGCTTAAGAGTTACCTCCTGAAAGCCTCCTTGTTGCTCAAATATGGCCTCTCTCTAAGCCAAACTCAGCATATAAATGCACTACCTTGTCCCCGGCAAGGGACATGACTCCCAGGGATGAGCCTCCCTGGCACTGAGAGATTATTACCAAATGCCAACTAGCAATGCATCTGGAAAAAGACCTTGAACAAAAGGGGGAAGTATGAAATGCAAATTAGTTTTTATGGCTAAAAGATTTCCAAGTGAGTCAGGAGGTCATTCCATTGTTTTCACTTATGCACAATTCAGGAGGATCACTTTGAGGGCTATAGTAAACAGGGCCTCAAACACTAGGGCTCCTGAGGCCTCTAAAGTCATCTAGACACTATAAGCAGGGCAGACAAGCTCAGGAATTCAGCACCCTGTCAGTGGACCTTACTTAAGAAATTATGCTCCCCAATGTAACAGAGTTAGACTCATTTATAGTTTCCCTACCCACGGTTCTTCTGTTTCTTCTATTTGAACCTATAATTAGCATTATACTTGTTAAATATATGTCTCAGAGACTTAAATCTTTAGTCTGTTCCTGTCCTGGTTGAGCCCTAAATCTCAGCAGAGCTGCAACACACACTCTCCAGTTCATAGAACTCACCCAGAACAGTTAACAAGGAGATGATGATGGGCAATGCCCATCCCAAGGAACAGAGAGTGTCTGCAACTGCAAGCAAGATAGTTCCATCCATCAATCCCATGGGATCTAAGCCCCCTCTCATTTAGAAACAGTGGGTATCACCATCCCAAAATCCTCAAGATTAGGGAATGAACAATGGACTAAAATAGACTTTTTATTCTTCTATTATAGACTTATAGACTCTAGCAATGGAAGAACTTTAATCATTCATATAAAGGCAGAGGCCACCAGAGGTTCTGAGGGGAGCGAGAGGGAAGAATAGGTGTTAACATGGAAGCATTTTTGGGACACTGGAATTGTCCTGCATGACATTGCAATGACAATACAGGCCATTATGTATTTTGTCAAAACCTTTAAAATTGTGTAGAGCAGAGTACAAACTGTAATGTAAACTATAGTCCACAGTTAGTAGCAATGTTTCAATATGTGTTCATTAATTGTAACTAACGTACCACATCAATGAAAGATGTTGATGTGGGAAAAATGTGGGACAGGGAGGGAGTGGGGTATATGGGAATCCCCTATGTTTTTATGAAACATTTATGTAATCTAAAGCATCTTTAAAATTAAAATTAAAAATCCAATAAAATTTAAAAAGCAGCAGCTCCCTTTCAGAGCCCCTAGTGTAGAAAAGAGGTGGATATAAGTACCGTTTCAACAATGGGAAAGCCAAAGTTCTGTACTCTGCCTAGGTGAAGTGGGGTGATAGGGTATCTGGGAAATCTTCCCACAAAAAGTGACTGGCAATGTGAATTTAGATGGTTAAACAGGAATTTTCCTTTTGAGCAAGGCAGGAAAAGCACCCTAGAGTTTAAAGATGCATCTGCAAAGGGCAAGAAGAGAAGGACAAGCACGGGCTATTTGGAGAGCTGATCAATATTCGTGGATCTTGACAGGCTGAGGCCTGAGAGAGGAGAGGCGAGCCCAGGAAAGGGAGGCACAGGCCAGGTTGTGAAGAGCTTTCATTAATCTGTTACGGAGGTCAGTGAGGAGCTGCTAGTTGCCAAGAAAAGATAAAATGCAAATCCCAGAAAGGATGAGGCATTTGGGGTTTGTGGGAAAGATTCCTTTCTAATCATAATAGCCACCTTTCATTCCCAAAATACAGAGTTGTTAATTTATAAGAACCTGTCAAAAAAAAAAAACCAGACCATTTCACCCTGACCAGAATGAACGGACCAATGAATCTGGGTCATCAAGATTATGGTAATCCACATCTGTGAATGATTTCCAAGACTGTATTGTGATGGCTACACTTGAACCAATTTTTTGCTGCACCATCTGTTTAAAAATGATCCTCACAGGTGAACGACCAGATGCCTCACATTTTGTCATGTACATGAGTTTTAAAAAAACAAATTAGCTTAAGAGCGGGAATTTCTGAGGGTTTTTGGATAAGGGGATGCAAATAATTATTCCCAAAGAACAAGGTGCATGACCTTCATTTAACCTGTGGAATGACATGGGGGTGCAGTGAGGGGAGTAGTGTGAGCAGGTAAAGGAGGCATGCAGGAACAAGGACAATTAAGAAAAGATGGGGAAATGAGCACTCTTTATTCCTACTTCTAAAGATGCCTTACCTGCCCTCATTTTCTGCCTTAGAAAGCAATTAGAAACCTGGATATTAGTAGATATTTTATTTTATTTGACTCTTTTGCAAAGTGTGAAGTAATGGAAAGAAGGACTGTATGTGCATGCACATGGCATGTGCACATGCATGTATGCAGGAACTTAAAGGTGCAGACCTGCAGATTTCTCTGGTTCACAGATTTTTGAAGGACTTTTTTCCCCCACCCACCAGCTAATTACCTAAGAACTAATTAGGATGTTGAACATAACAAATTGCTCCATTTCCAGAGAAAAGGGAAGAGTATAACAACGTAACATTTATTATACATAATGGATGGTGAGGAAAAAAATTGTCAGGCAAGACACTTTATTTTGTGGGTTGAAAGAGAGGAATTAGACTCAACTATTTCTGGAATATGAACTAACCTGAGAAAGGAAACCCTGTTTCCTGACTTAAGATTTTCCATGCTCAGCTTCCTACTGTGGCCTCATGGACTATAAATGATTGTTATATTCTTTACAGAGGAACAAGTAGTGGGTCAGTTTAGAGAATACCAGGCTGATCAATTTTCTGATCAAGTGATTTTTTTATAGCTCTTTCAGAATTACTCTTTTAATAAGGTTTTTGTTTCATTTTTAAGGAAAAACAACTGGGATTTTTATTCTCTAACCAAAGAAATTAAAATTCTAAAAGGACAGGCAACACCAGCTTTCCTTGTCCAGCTTATGCCTAGGAAAAAAAGTTTTAGTTCCTGCTGAAATCGAACAAAGACACAAAGCCGCAGTGTATTTTGTTCCCTTTGAAGGTCAGTCTGTAACAAGCTTGGCACCCAGGAAGCAATTCGATTCTGTTTAGGGATTGTATCTGGTAATTACACTCTCCTTAAATCTATGCCTGAGTTGTAAATCGAGAAGAAATCTTCCAGCGGCCGCCCCATGATCCTTTTTAAAAGGGTAATTTCAAAAAAGCTTAAGAACCTTCAAGGTACAGGCAATTCTTTGATATTTAGAAGGATTGCAGTGAAGTCATTAGATATAATTATGTGGAAATAAGGATTCATCCTCTATAAAAAAGTGAAACTAAATAAAATCATTCCTATTATACACTTTGTTCAAAATGGACTTGTGCATATGTATAAAA
This sequence comes from Dasypus novemcinctus, assembly GCF_030445035.2. NCBI lineage: Eukaryota > Metazoa > Chordata > Mammalia > Cingulata > Dasypodidae > Dasypus > Dasypus novemcinctus. The sequence continues at coordinate 72,840,492 of NC_080678.1, read as the reverse complement.
CGGTGACTCTACCAAATGTTTTTTCCCCAAAGGCTGCTTTTTACTATCTCTCTGAAAGAAAACAAAACCCAGTATTTTTAGGGATTAAAAAAATGATTTTTTTAACCTTAGGGTTGAAAATTAAATAAGCAAAGTTATTTCAATCCCCCAAAAACCATATCAAGTTTTGACTCATAGTGAGAAGAGACATATTTAAACTCCACAGGAAAGAAAAGAAACAAGTGTATGCTCTCAGTGGACCTTATTCTTTCAAGTATTTTCTCCCTGGGTACCAAATTACTATTTATCAGAAATTCCTAGCATGGAAACCTGAACCAAGGATAATAAAATCCTCCACGCATAACCCTCTCCGCTCTCCCTCCCCCATGTTGATTTTGTTAATCAGTCACAGCTCTCATTTCTGGTGATTCTGGACATTACTTCACAGTCTTTCTCAACGCAGTAGAAAGCCATTGAGACTAGACCTTGAGACGTAACAAATTTGCCTCTCTGTACTAGAGCCTTCATGAACTTGGCTATTTTACTGAAGATAGTGAGCTATTCTTTCATTCTGTTCCATCCCAGTATGAGCCCCTTTTTTCATTAGACACTTCTGTATCCTCTCCTTTAGCTTCTCTTCATCCCACATTCCCTCTACTTACTTGTTCACAAGACCTAGAATCTCAAGTTCTGCCATTACTTAGAAGTATACGAGGATCCACAGAGCAAGAAAGAAAATTAGCAAAATACTGCTATTCTATAGTTCATATTTTGTAGTAATTTAAAATAAAGTGAACTTCACATTTACTTACCATAATAGCTCTGCTGGAGCCATCAAGGTGTGTGTGAGTTTGAGGTTGATGATATTGTAATATGATTTGGGGAATATCATTTGTGGACAAAGACAGGTGCAATTATTCTATAGCATTTTTAAGCATTTTCCAATAGATGTTTCATTGAACACTTGGAAGATGGTAAAATCTGTTCTAATTGAACAGTGGAATCTGAAAAATTTAGTTTTGTACATAGGACTTCTCTAGGCAATGGAAAGAAGACTAGCACTCCACTGGCGGCATTTACATATTCTACTGATTACCTCGAAAAACCATCAAAATGCTTTCATCTTGAAAATATTAAGGCAGTTTTGCTGCCTCAGGTTTGTATAAGAAGAGAGGAGGGTTGATATTTCCATAAGAGATTCAAAAATTCTGGGCTGGCTCCCCTGATTGCTTTGCCTGATACAATTAGAAAAAGAAAAGAGATATAATTTAGGCAGAAATTAGTCTTTAAAGAATTTCTAGGATATAAGCACTCTGAAAGAATTTGGGTTTGTTTCATTGTTTGCTTTTCTTGTTATTGTTTGTTTGGGGGGGTGGGATTGGGTTCACTAATTTATGATGAAATACCTGGGCATTTGTCAGAAATTCTCAACACATCTGAAACCTGCTCTTTATCTGGCCCTCTAAGGCACTGATAAAATTTGTGTCCATAATAACTCAAAATAATTCATGCATCTTCCTGGAAAGATTGCATGAAAAAAAATCCTTTAAACTCTTTTATTTTATTTTATAGTTCTGCTTAAATGACTTAAAAGTAAATTATTTTGTACTTAAAAAAAAACAACAACAAAAAACCATCTCTAAAAGTCACAAGGGCAACATGTACCAATCACTCTTGAGCAGAACTGAAAAAACAATACCTCTTTGCCTTCAGACTATAGGCCTGGGATGGTGAATAGTAATAAGCTGTTAAGAGTTCCACAAAATAAGAGGAAATGTTTAAGTGGTCACTTAAAAGCTTTCCCTGAAACAGAACTTGACACAAGGTTAAGTTCTTCTGTTACAACCAGGTAAGGACTTGGAGATAGCCACTAAGATAATTAAATAATGTTTGCTAAGAGTTAAAGTGATGAGATAAGTAGTTGACACTTAGTTTTTCTTGTCCACTTGGTTTCAATAACCGAGAAATATTTAATGAGAATGAGGGGGGAAAGTGCTTGGATAAGGATTTATTCTTTTCCTCAAGGAATTCAGTCTTCTCCAAACAAATATATCCAGTTATAAATATATCAAGGTAAGTCACAGGATATTCACCCATGGGTATTTATGGAGCTATGGAAGATGACAAGGAAAAAAACACTAACTTTCTAAGAATAACTGTTTGTGCTTTTCAGTTTTCTCCAAGTCTATACTTTCTGGGATCATTTCTAGAGTTTATTACTAGAGAAGATTCTCTAAATGTGTAGATCACCCTAGAATAAAGTTAAAAAAAAAAACAAAAACATGAAACTTCAGAGAACAGTGAACCCTAAGTTAAACTACAGGCTATAGTTAATAGTACAATTATTAAAATGGGCAAATGTGCTTTCAGCAATTATAAAAATTTAACAAATGCATTACACCAATGCAAGGTGTTAATTACGGGGTGATATATGGGAATGCTATATTCTATGCATGATTTTTCTGTAAACCCACAACTTCTCTAATAAAAAATTTTAAAAAAGTAAAGAGTAAAAAGAAAAACACTTTATCCATGAGAATTAATTTTTAAACAATGTTTGACTTGCAAGGTTTTTGTTTACACCTTTAAATAAAGTTAGACCTATTTAATATTAGTACTGTAAAAACTCCTTTTCGCTAAGGTGGAAAATCAAAGCCATTGAATATCTTTCCCATATACAGTAGCCATAATTTTTTTTATTTATAGTCTCTGTTAAGAATATGAGAGCATCTTCATAGCTAAGAACTGGAGTTGGGATTTGTATACCAAGGATTCCATTCCCTGCTTCCTAATAATGCTCCATCTAAGATTATGCTTTCTATAGTAGCCTGTTTCCTAGACTCTAGTATACTCAAGAATGTACCTTATAAATTAAACCAAAATTAATTTCTCTTTTGACTGAGAACAAACAGAAATAGTTGAGTTGACTATGGTGACAAACTCACAGAACATCAATACTGAGGTGAGAGTCTGTAGAGGAATACCCAAGTGGAATGAGAAGCCCTGATTTCAAGCCCCACATAATTAATTCAATTTGTTCAGTAAGTCTCAAGTTTTATGAGCCAATCTCTTCATCTGTAAAATTGGGAAAGAAGATTACATGGTCTCTTGCATAACTTTTAAAATAGGGAGACTTTAAGCCTAAAGGAAGAAAGAGAGAATCCTGCTGCACCCATCTTATCTGACACTCTATTTGCCCCCCTCATGCTCCTGAACTTTTAGAGTGTTATGTTGTTTGTGTTTTACTCTTAATGGCTGGGGTGGCAGATTAATGTAACACATTCTTGGATACTCCTTCCAAGGAGAGATGGACTCTAGTTCCCCTCTACTTGAATCAGGACTGAGCTAGGACTCTCTGACCAACAGAATATGGCAGAAGTGATGATATGTCCAATTCCAGGCTAGCCTTTAGGAGAACTGGATGTTTCCACCTTGGTCTCTTAGAGCCCTGAGCCACCATTTAAAAGGTCCAACTAACCTGCTAGAAATACATGAAGAAGCCCTCAGAGTACCTGGAGAAGGAAGGGGGGCCAGCTGAGCACAGTCTTCTACCCATCCCACCAAGGTACACACATGTGACCAAAGCCATCTTATAGCCAGAGCAAATCAGCTGCTCCAGGTGACATCACGGAGAACAGGAAAATTTCATCCAGCTGAGGCCTGCTAAAATTACTGACCCATGAAATTTCATATAGCAGGAAAACATAATATTAACAAGAACATAAGCCCATCTTTGCTATTGCTAGCTTTTTCTTCTAATTGCATACACACCCTGGGCTCATATTTTGCCTGTAGTACCTAACCCTGTCATACACACTTTAACCAACTGTCCACCATTTGCTGAATCGTCTCATGAACCAGAACTAAGAAATGGTAGGTGGATTCTGGAATGTGGTAGAAAGGAGGAAGATACTACATAATAGTTGACTGACGCAGAACTGGAGAGATATGCCCCCATTCAGATGGTCAAGACAATCTCAGAGACACTGGGAATTAGTAGTTCGCTGTAATTATTTTGTTCTGTTGTCCAAAGATTGCTCCTCCTGGAGCTCATGAAGGTGATGGAAACGTAGCCAATTTCTAACACTATGCCAAGAAATACAAAAGAAAGCTGGAAAGGAAAATCTATTTCTGATTCCAGTCCTTTCTCCTAATTTGACAAATAGCAGAAGAACCTGTTTTATCCAAATCAAAGACTGCCTCTGACTTCATAAGCAAAGGGGGTTGCATGTCATTTACCCCTGAGCATGACTTGCAAGTTTTCATTTTTGGCATTTTCAGAGATCAGTCCCCGACAGACCTATTACATACCAAGCAATTTCATTCAGTTTGGAAACTGTAATTACACTATCTAACACCAACTAGAATGCAAATAATTCAGGAGATTATATGGCTTAACATATTTATACATTTAAAATAAAGCTGGATGTGAAATTCAAAGTAAGGGATATAAGCTGGTATTCATTCTAGTCTTCTCCATAATCCATAAATCCCATATCCAGGCATTTCAATTACTTTGGTACATAAGATCTTTTATTTTTTTTTTTTTTTTTTAAATTAGTTAATGTTCTGTTTTTTTTTTTTTATTATTATTATTGACTTTGTAATAATATTACATTAAAAATATATATGTGAGGTCCCATTCATCCCCCCCCCCCCTCCCTCTCCCCCCCCCAACAACACTCGTTCCCATCATCATGACATATCCATCGGATTTGGTAAGTACATCTTTGGGCACCTCTGCACCTCATAGACAATGGTCCACATCATGGTCCATACTCGCCTCCATTCCATCCAGTGGACCCTGTGAGGATTTACAATGTCCGGTGATTCCCTCTGAGGCACCATCCAGGGCAGCTCCATGACCCAAAGACGCCTCCACCTCTCATCTCTTCCTGCCTTTCCCCACACCCATCGTCCACCATGTCCACTTTTCCCAATCCAATGCCACCTCTTCATAAGATCTTTTAAATTCACAGTGTTTACCAGCTTTGTGTGTGTGTGTGTGTGTGTGTGTGTGTAGCAAAATAGTATTAGTATGGGAAGAATTCTATTTGGGTGTGGCTTTTGAAGCCCTCACAGGAGATGAGAAAGATAATTTTTATGCACAATGACTATGTATTAGTTTGATTTTTAGGTTGCTTTCCAGCATCCTTTACTGGTTTCCTAACTCTTCACAGCCTTAGTTCCTTCTCTTGTGAAATGAGGCTATGTATATTAATACCTACCTTGAAAGGTTATTGTAAGGATTTAAGATAGTGCACATAAAACCAGAAGGTCAGAACTTTACTGCTTAGTATCTGTGTACCCATGGACAAGTTGCCTTAACTTCCCCTCCCCACCCCCCGCCTTGTAGCTTTTTGCATGCTCTCTGCTCTCTCTGTTCATTCATTGTGCATTCTTGTGTGTCTGTATTTATTTATTTTATTTCCCCTCCCCCCTTGCAGCTTGCTTGCTGTCTGCTGTGTCCATTCACTGCGGGTTCTTCTGCGCTTTTGCTTGTCTCCCTTTTTTGTTGCGTCATCTTGCTGAGTCAGCTCTCCATGGTGCTTGCGGGCCAGGCGGCACTCTGCAGCGTGCGGGTGAGCCTACCTTCACAAGGAGGCCCCAGGACGCCAACATATGGTAGACAGGAACCCAACTGATTGAGCCACAGCCACTTCTCTGCCTTAACTTTTCTATGACTGTTTTCTTATTTGTAAAAAGAGCATATGCCTATAGCATAGGGTTTTATGAGACTTAAATGAAATAATGCATGCAACATCTTGGCAAGTGCTTACTAAATGTTAGCAATGATGTTAGTGATGCCAATATATAACAGTTGCTCAATAAATAGTAGCTATCATTTTTAATGTTATTCACTTTAAAGTGCATTGGGGAAATCTTAGGCCAAAATTCAGAATGGTAAAGCTGGACCAAGTGATCTCATTAGTGTGAATTTTGATATAGAGTCTATCTATTCTAAAAGAATCCTTACTTACAATCTGTTGAGGACCTGAACCCATTACAAAGAGGACCAGAATAAAAAGACAATTTGCAATGGTTTTCTTTAATAATTCTCAGCCCTGGCATTGCACTGAAATCAACTCTTGTTCTTTCTAAAGTAAAAACCACGTGGAACACACAACTTGTCCCTTTAATAAGTCTACAGATGAGTGTGATATGCAGACAGTGGGATATATGTCACAGCTAAAGACGTAGTACTGGAGAGACCTCCGCAAGGAAGAACAATGAGCAAATTAAAAAATCGTGTATCTTTCATTTCTATCCTTCACTTCTAAAATTTCTGTTAACTCAAGACCCTATAACTTGATTTTCAGCCATAGAACTGCCTGGACCTGGGTCCTGAATAAAATACTAGCTAATAAAATTCAAATATCCACAAAAATTCAAATGTTTTTATTAGTTACTCATAAATAATAATACCCATTTAGTTTTGCAAAGATGATATTTTGTTGAAGTAAATAAGGACTTAGTCTTGACGTAAAAGTATAGGCAGTGTTCTGGTTTAAGCTATGTCCTCTCAAACACAGCTGTGAGAACTTTCTAGGGACCTTAGGAAAAGATGCTCAGAGTAAAGGGGATCAGAGGACAGGGTTCCAAAGATCCCACTCCAAAGTAGACTAAGTAGACCTAAGTCTGTTGGTCTTACATAATGGCTTGCCCTTTAGAGAAAGTTAAACAGTAAAAAAAAAAAAACTTTGAAAATTCCTACATAACTAATTGTTCATTCTTTTCGTTTTTATAGACTACCAGATTTTTTAGAAGTTTGTATCACAAGGTAAAATGGTCATTTGGCAATTACCCAGTTAATTTGAAACATGCTGACAATGTTTACTGGGTAAAGCAGATCAAACAAAATTAATGGGAGAAAAAAACAAATACTGAATTACTCTGTCTGACCTGCATGGATCAAGTGAACTAGGTAATTGCCAAAACCCCACTTAGTGTGAGAGTGTACAAACATAACCAGAGCATAAGTTTGCTATATTTTTTTTTCTTCACTATAGAAAACCAAATCCTGCACTAAGACTTCCAATAGAGCAGTAATGGCAATGGAGAATTGAAGGTCCCAACCTCTCCTTTTGGGCAGACAGCGAGGACCTAGATAGGATTGAATGCCAAACATTTACAAGCTTTGAAAAAAAGGGGCTGATTGGAAATTGCTCCTGAGAAAAGATCAAAGGTTGGGGCTTTGTGGAGAGGAGTGAGATGGTTTTTAAATCATAAGACTTTGTCAGTCAGCTCAGCACAAAACATCAAGGTCTTTGCAGGGTAAAGAACAATTTTGATGTCGACTGAAATGGGGAAAATAAAAAGTATGTAAGAGGGAAGTTTATTGAACAATTTTGTGTGATTTTTTTAAATTGAATTTGGTTCTTTTATTTTTTTTTTAAGAAAACTTTAAAAATAAAGAATAATCAATGATGTCAAAAGAAAAAGCAACAGCAATGAAGCCACCCAGATGTGACTGGTACACGGTGCATTGGAAAAAGAATGGGCTGTGGACTCAGATAGACCAGGCTTCAAACCTTGGCTCCACCACATACTAGCCATGTGACAGATTACTTTCTCTGATCCTTTGCTTCCTCCCATGTAAAACGGGGCTCCTGTGTACTTTTCACATGGAATTGTTAAAGGAATGAAAGGAAAGGTTTCATGTCAAGATCCTGCCTTTCACCATTGGGTGTCTAGATTGAAGGGTCTCCGGTTAACTTAAAAGCCTCCTCTAACTATCATTCTCCAAGTTATAATATTATAAATGCTATAGATGGTTAACAACAATAAATGACCAAGTACTCAAGTCATTGAGTGGAGCTGGTACAGTTCTCAGCTCTAACAACTACCAAAATTAGTAGACTACTCTCTGTACTAAAAGTATGGCCCATGGATTAGAAGTATGGCATTCTGTGGGACCTTGTTAGAAATGTCAAATTAGCTCTCACCCCAGATCTACTGAATCAGGATCTGAATTTTGGAGGGGAAAAAAATCCCTGGGTGACCATTATGCACATTAAAATTTCAGAAGCACTGATCTGACAATACACTATCCAAAGAATCCCCTTGCTCCCCATATCAACTGGTTGTATTCATGACATTGAAAATGAAATGCTAAGACTCAAATTGCTTCAGGGGAACAGGCTTAATTCCCTACTTTTAATGTCGTTCAGATATACTTAGCCCTAAGATGGTTTTGTCCACAAATGAAAGGATTGCTTGTGATTTTTATCTTCTTCTATCTGTAAAAGATATATCAGAAAGAATTCAGTGTACCAAAGATTCAAAAGTGTTTTTTAAGTAATACTCAAAAATCAACCATTTCTCTTCTAAATATGGAACAAATACTTTCCATCACACCCCAAATTTATTCAAGTAGCTTAAAATTTTCATTTAGTATGTAAAAAGAATTCCTTTTTAATCTTGAGCTGTTCTAATTATGAAGGAGTTTTTTAGATTTTTTAGATTCTATTTTCTTTCTTTTCCACATTCAGAGAGTAAACAACAAAAACAATAAGATTTCAATAATAGTGTTTTTTTTAAGAAGGAAGATGAGACAGAGCTCCCACTACAAAAGCCTGATGTCCAATAATGTCTAATAAAAAGGACGAGGCTCTTCTTCACAGGGGTGTAGTGTCCCAAATCTGATGTTTAGGGGAGACCTCAAGATTCTCATTTTCCAGACCAATGAAGCCAAATTAACATTCGAGGCACTGAAGGAGGGAAAGGAAATATGACTGGTGATTAGAACCCTCTGTTTGGTCCAGAGTAGAGGCAGCATAGAGGAGCAGTTAACAGTGTAGAATTTAGAATAAGAAAAACCTGAATTCTTAGGCAGACCCCACAACAGCCTAGTTGTGTGATTCTGGGCACAATGCATATTTTCTAAACCTCAGTGCCATCTTCTATAAAGTGAGAAAATTCAAACTTCACAAGATTATTGTGTGGATGAAATGATACAAGTAAATATATATATTTTTAAAAAAAGCACCCAGCATAGTGCCCGGCAGGTAATAAGAGCTCAATAAATTACAGCTAGCAGTAGCATTGTGCCAGCGGACAAGAGACCATCGGTTACACCCCCAACATCCAGGAAGGTGCATCAGCCTCTCATCCCGTGCCCGGTGGGAAGTGGGTGTATGAGCTTTGACACATTTTCCACTGCAGTGCTTGGATAAGAAATGATAGCACCTGACTTTAATGAACTGTTACTTTGTTCCAGATGCTTTTTTACACGCTTTATATGTATTTTATCATTTAATCTCCACAACAGCCACATGTGTAAGTACTGTCCTCATTTTACAGAAGAGGAGTCTAAAGCACAGGAGGGAAGCCTTGCCACAGGTCACACACTAAAATTGTTGTGGGCATCTGTAATTTTTTTCTTGCTGTCTAACATTTTAAACTCAGGAAACATTTGAAAGCAGATCTTGTTACAGCATCCAATGTGAACAAAAATTTCCTCTCCCCATGCCTTGGGACTTAGGGCACAGGCATGTGAGCTGGGCAAAACCAATCACAAAGATAGAGGGAGAACTGAGAAATAAGTCACAGTGGCAGCAGCACCGGTGGCAGCAACACCAAGATGTGCTCATGGTAAATGTCCAGTGGCAGTGGTGCCAGTGGCAGCTTCACCAGCAGGCTGTTCCTGGGGCATGACCTTGGCTGACTTCCCCACTGCTGGCCTCCTTTTGTTGCTGCTGTTTTCTGAGATTGCTTTTCCAACTTTAACGAAGATTCTATTACTCATTATCCTTCCTGTAATTTCCTTTTCTTCTTCAGGAAGCCCAGTAAATGCTCACTCTTTTAGCCTGCTTTCCTATCATGTCTCAAATTTTGAAGTACCTTGGCAATCAAGTCCAATTTTATAGATAAGGAAACTGAGACTAAGAATTGATTAACAACAAGGACTCTCTAAAATGCAGTGGTATTGATGGATAAAATAAGAAATGATTCCAGGTTAACAAAGGATTACTTAAAGAAGACTACAAATGTGTCCCCCAAATCCCAGTATACTGAAGCTAGGAGTTGAAGCTACAAAAAGGCAAACTAAGAATGAATAGAGGGAAGTGGCTGTGGCTCAATCAGTTGGGCTCCCGTCTACCATACAGGAGGCCCTGTGCTCGTGTCCGGGGGCCTCCTTGTGAAGGCAGGCTCACCCGTACCCCGCGGAGTGCCGGCCAGCCCGCAAGCTGGGAGAGCCGACTCAGCAAGATGACCCAACAAAAAAGGGAGACAAGTAAAAACACACAGGTGCACAGTGAATGAACACAGAGAACAGACAACAAGCAAGCCGCAAAGGGGGGGGGGATAAATTTTAAAAATAAATACAGACACACAGAAGAACACACAGTGAATGGACACAGAGAACAGACAGCAAGCAAGCCGCAAGGAGGGGGGAATAAATTAAAAAAATAAATACAGACACACAGAAGGATACACAGTGAATGGACATAGAGAGCAGACAGCAAGCAAGCCCAAGGTGGGGGGGGGGAGCGTAAAAAATTTTTTAAAAAAGAATGAATAGAAGAGCCAAAAGGAAAATAACTTCCTTATATGTTAGTAAAAGGAACACTTAGACACCCCACACACTCCAGCAGAAGATGGAAAGATTAGTCTCAGGAGAAGCTGAATCAGTCTGTCACTCTAAACTAAGAGTAACAGCTAAAACAGGAGTGTAAAGCTGCATTTGAAATAAGAGGATTACCTAACTATCTACAAACTAAACTCTGAGACCACCTTACCCACTCCAGCTGCCTTCTCCCAGCTCAGTGCCTAGAACTCTGGTAGCCAAAGATATACTCCTCAGGCAGGAAATTGGAGGATTTCTCTCCGGAAATACGTAAGGCCTAAGAGGAGGAACTATAGATAATGACACTGGGAGTCCCCCAGTAAAACAATGAGTGTCTTGCCCAATCATGTCGTTATTCTTATGTTTAACAGTTGACAAGGCACTTTCATGCACACCTCACTTCCAACCAGCAATTCAATGTCTCAGTTTTAAATATAAACAGAAAGCCAAGGATCTCCAGATAGTTGAGAAAAGTTTCTACCAGGTAAGTCAGAGTTTAAACCTCAATAATTCAAAGGGGAATTTCCTTATAAAATATATTCAGTATTTTAACTCTTATGACTTCTGATGGAAATTTTGAATTAAGTTAATCACCAGGATGATGGGCCTCTAGGGAGATAATTTAATGAGGATGGTTTTATTTCAGGAACAACTACCGAAAGCCAGCCACTTAGCAATGTAGCCTTGGTGAATTTCTGCCCTGGCTTCACTTGCAGGAGGAAAGGATAGCCACTGTGGAAAACCGAATGTGTGTCCAAAAAGTTGGCATTTAAATGAGCAAGTTTTGGAGTTGGAATTTTTTCCTTAGGTCCAACAGTCTAGCCCAACAATTGAACTGGCTTACTACCCAAACTACATTTGGAAATTGAAGTTTGAAGAAAAGAGACACTCAGAAACTAGTAGTGTAGTATCTCTTGCCCAAGGGTAGCCTACAACTTAATTCCTGGAAGTTTAGCCCCTGCCAAGTTTTGGGACATGAATCACCCAAACTGATAAAAACATCTGTCAGGAAAGTACTGTCACAGTAGTCGCATCAATTCACAGTCTAGGATGAGGAAATTGTTTATTTGGAATGGGAAATAAATCCCCCATGGTACTTGGCATACTGGTGCAATTGTAACAGAAAATGTTCATAACAATGGGTTATAAAGTGCATTGTATAACCCATCTAGTAATATTTTATAAGTACCTTTTTCCTTAGCCCATGGCTAACTACAAATTATACTGCTCATCTTGCTTTCCTTTCTTTAGTTTCTCCAATTTTGTCATTGTTAAAAGAGGAACAATATTTCTATGGGTAGGCTTACATAAATCCAAAGAATACATTTTTTACATCAGTAAAGTAAAATACACTTAATATAATTTTCCCTAGTAATTGCTTTTCAGCTCTAAGAAATAAGAACTAAGAATTGAAGCATGTGGTAAGCATCAACATGGGTTAGAAAACAATGGAGAATGAACCAATCTTCTACTTTTCACCATATCCCTTTCTATGCACCCTGGCCAAAAGCCCTAACCTTTTCCAAGAATCCACATGTCTGCTGCAAATAGTGTCATTGAGAAAGTGGAAAAGGGAAGAAGATGGTTGTTTACATCTCCTCAAAGATGCGGAAATGGGAGGATCTAAAGTTCTCTTTCCCTGCTTTACAAACCAGGGAACTAGGGACTCTTGCCTTGACATGACAAACTAAAAGAGCAGTTAAGTTTTACCTTTAGATTCACAGCCACTCCCACTTTCTAAATTAGAAAGCACTAAATTCAAGACCCTTTTCGTCTATAGAAAACTTACTGGATTGAGTTTGGTTACATGAAGTCGTCCAGGAACAAACATCAAGAATAGTAACTGAGAGGAACCGAATACCTCTAGATAAGTGAGTCAAAAGAATTTAGAGTTCCTGGGGGTGATGAGCTCCTGGGGCTGGGGGCAGATGAGAAGAATAAAGGCAAGGAGATCTCAAATCAGTGGATTGAGGGATCAGGAGAAGTTTACTTCTGGGGATGGTCAGATACACTTTAAAACTTAAAAGTACTCTTTTCTGCCATACAACCACCACTTTCAACTGCATCACCACATTTTTGCTTAACTATGCTACCTCTGTGAGTGAGGTATGTGCATCATGTGAGTATAAGATGAAGATGGGGCTAAATTTCACATCGGGGCACATACAAGAGAGAGAGCAAGAGGAAACAGAAGTTCTGAGGCAGAGGAGACCACAGGCATATCTTGGAAAGGGGTTTAGACTGAAACAAGAATCAGAGAGGTTCCTAGACAACTCTTACCAAAAAAATGTTCATTTAATGAAGCAGATTAAATATAATTTCTACTTTGACATATTGAACATTTATCAACCCAAAGCAACAGCCCCCATATATGTTTTTGGAAGAAAATGTGTGAAGAAGGCGACTGTTGTGTACTAGGCAGACTATTTTTCTCCATAAGGCCAACCTGAAACACAATTACCTTTTTTTTTCCCCCAATTACTTGTTTTCCTTAAAAACTTGACAGTACAGTTCTAGGGAACCTATTCTTCTGCACTTGGGTATTTTGAAGGGGTACAAGTATAATTTAAGAACATTTTGGGAAAACCTGCCTTACGTATTTTTTAGTTTTCATTATTCATGTCCTCCTACATCTGAAAAAAATAAACAATGTGAATATTAATTTCTGTTTTGCCATGTCCATGCAGATAAGTCTTTCTTCTTGGAAACATTTTACTTCCTTTATTTCCTCTATCTCAATGGAATTGAAGTTCCTCTTCCTTTCTTTTTGACTTTTGAAAGTTTGTATTTAAAAAAAAAATAGATTACTATTTTCCCTGAACTGAAGAAAAAAATAGTTCTTTTCATTAGGTTATTTTTTACCCTTTATGTTTGCCTTTTCTTCTCTCCTGTCAGTCCATTCCATTTTTTAAAAATCCTATTAATAACTATCTGGTTGAGTTCATTTTCACATAAATTTATTCATATCACAGCAGCTACTTGGCAAAGAATTCTAAAATTCACTGACCTTGAAAGCCAGCTAGGTGTGGGGAATGCTCTAACTCTTCATTCCAAACGGAGAAATATTTACAACATGATGGTTTTTAGATATTGGAAGTTGTGGTGTACAAACCAATCCCAGAACAGTTTATTAAGAGCACCGACTTTGTCCCTTTGAGTTGTGGGCCTCATACTTTGATACCGACCTGCCAGCAGTCGTTTGCTGCAAGACTGGTGGTATGTGTTGTCCAATAACATGGGCAGAGGTCCCTGAACAGACTGCCTCAGTCATCATGAGCCATATGGCCCGGCACAAATGAACTGGTGGGGGAGGGGGATCCTTACTACATGTCAGAGTTGCTCAGGCTTTCCAAAGGAGTGAGACAGGAGAATGCCTAACCATATGACTTCTTTATTTTTTATTTTTATTTAAGTGTCTTTTTTCAAAAAGATACACAGATCACAAAAAATGTTACATTGAAAAATATAAGCAGTTCCCTTATACCCCACATGACTTTTCAAGAGCATTTCCATTTTTTTCATGTGTTGATCCAGTTAATACTACCTTTTCAAATCTCCTCTAAGCACTTACCCTGTGCTGCTGATCTTCAAGAAGTTCTTAAAAGGAAATATTATTCTTTACGGGGTGCCCAGGGGGAAACTGCAGAGGAAGCAATGTGTGAAATGATGCCTGGCCAAAGCAGCAAAATAAAGGCCTAAGAAAGGATTGGTCCTTTACTAGAGATGAGACAATAGGCAATTTAGAACACTAGATAAAAGCACAGATGCTTAGAGCCAGGATGCCTGGGTCTGAATCCCAGTTCTGCCACTTACCTACTGCATAAATCACTTAATCCCTCTGGGCCTCAGTTCTCATCTGCAGAATGGGAACAATAATAGTTCTTCCCTCATAGGGTTGTTGTGAGAATTAAGTTAATTGGTATGTATAAAGTGCTTAACATATTATCTGGCATATAAGCACTACATTACCATTAGGTAGTAGTAGTTAACGGTTCATTTTCTGAAATGAGTCAAACAATGTATTAAGTCAAACAGCTTATTTCCCTGGCAAGAGAAGCAGCTTGAAGTATGCCATGTGGCAACTGACTTGACAACTTATAAATCCATTTGAAACAGTTGGAAATTTCCAGATGGAAGACCAATGACCTGAGTAAGCAGGTGGGAGCAAAAGCTAGTAGAAGTGTGTCTGTTTTCCCTCAGGCGGGTTCAGGGCGGGGTCTCGTGGTCCTGTTCTTTCTGGGTCTCAGCTGTGATGGTTCCGGCTTTGTTCTAACCAACTGCCTTCCTATACTAACCTGCCTCAGGTCTAAGAAGATTCAGACACACACACACAATATACAGACTTCCTTAAAAATTCCTGAACTGACTTGCACGAAGAATCGATTCAATGACCACTCTAGTGTTTTCTCTACCTGGTGCTCCATAGCAATATGTGTGTAGACTCTTGGCTTTTTCTTGAATCACATTTCAGCCTAAAGAAAAGAAGTTCTTAATTAGCCGGTGTGTAGAAAGAATTCAGGGGGGCCATGAGCGTGAATTGAAAAAGATCAACTTATTATCTGTATTTCCTCTGACCTCCGATGTTGAGTGTCATAAAACTATCTGCCATTTCATTCTGAGCAGGGGTCCATGGTTTTCATGGCAAAGGAGTCCATGGAACAAAAATCTTAAGAACCCCTGGCCTAAAGGGTCAAGGGTTGACTGGGTAAATGAGGAAAGTGAAATGCATGAGAGCCAAGGGAGGGTGTAAAATATGTCAAGTAGAAAGGCTATATATTCATTTCAAATAAGAACCATACCTAGCAGGACAAATATTCACACAGCCTGATCAGCCCAGTCCTTCCAGAAAACAAGCCACGTGAAACACCAAACGGCCTGGGTGCTACTTGGGAGGGTAAAACCAGAACAAAGGGAATTCGTTCTATGGTTTTGATGGTTAGTGCAGCAGGCTCTTACAGCTCCTACTATAATGACCTGCTTGAGGACAAAGGACTGTTCTCATGGTCATCACTTAGATCTTTGTTTTTCTGATTCCTCTCCAGAGTGTCCAGCCGGATGCCCGCTTCCATGCTTCCCCATTTCCAGAGCCCCCCGTCCCAACCTACTGACGCATTCCTTATACAAATGGCGAGATATTTTGAAATGATAATAAGCGAATTTTCCTCCAACAGTTTCTGGGATCCTTTAAAACGTGCCCTATTTGGGAAGTGAAGCATTCTGTAGTCACTGACTCGGAATACAGGACAGAGCTGAGGCCAGACAAGAGGAGTCATCCCAGCTTCTGGTTTCAATAGTTGAGACACTGTGGGGAATTAAGGGGAACAAAGACTACAGGCTGGGGAGAATGTAATGTGAGGCTTCCTGTCCCAGACAGTAGATGAGTTTACTTGGGGAGAAAGGGGGAAGAGCCGTGAATTAATGAGTAATTATTAGATGCTGATCTGACCCCAAAATAGGGCTACCCCACCCTTGTCCATCCTGTTCAGCCGCTTGATGTTCATTTTATTTTATTTTTATTTTTTTGGCTAGTTTTATTTTTTATTTTATGTATAACTGTTTTGACAAGACTATAGCATGTTATTTTTGCTTTGTTTTGTTTTTTCCCTTAACAAATCCATTTTACTAATACACACTAATTAAGCATAAATCGATTCAAAGTATACAATCAGTGGTATTCAGTGACATTAATGTTTATTAGTGAAGGAAACTGTGCTCAGCTCCACCCCAGTTATTCATTGGCACTCTAATGCTATAAAATATTAGAATTTCTGCAGCTCGGGAGGCAGTTTTGTGGCTGTCTAATGTGACTGACCTCCTTTTCTCGTGCAACCAAATAAATTTTTTCTCTCTTTGAAACCCCAGCGCCTCAGGAATTGGCTTTAAAGATTCATCCATAGAAAAGAACACACTTTTGTTCAGTGTCAAGACAACTAAACAGAGTAGTTGAAATTGGAACAATTCCACTAAATACAGGATATGTGGTCTTTACTTTTAAAGTAATATAGGGGAGTGGGTGTAGCTCAATGGTTGAGCACCTACATCCCATGTATGAGGTCCCAGGTTCGATTCCCAAGACCTCTTAAAAAAAAATACAATAATATATTTCTTTTTGATATTCCATGGAGTCAAATACAAACCATGTTAGAACTTTTATTATTTGAATGTACGTATTTTTAAATTCAGAAATATACTCATGGTATTTTTGTATCAATTTATAGACATTCATTTGTAGTGCATCTGTACAAGTGTTGTTTATAGTTCTAAATGAACCAAATAATTGAAGTATCAGACATTTTATATTTCCTAAATATCTATAACTTCCAAAAAAGAATTGTATTAAATAATCTGTAGCTATTTCCCATTTTATTTTATTTAGGCATTTCAGTCCAGGAAACCAGACTCCTGATTTCTGGCAGAAGATCATAGGCAGTGCCTAATAGAAGAAGACAGGCCAGTATGCCAAGCCCTTAATGTTGTTGCAATTAACTATAAATCTTGTTTTTCAAGGAGTGAAGCTTGGTGGTTTCTGTGGACCCTGAAGGGGTGGGGGGGGGGGAGGATAGAATAGATGGAACATGGGGCATTTTGGGGATGATGGAATTGTTCTACATGATCCTGCAATGATGGACAGAGGTCATGTTAAATTTCATCAAAATTTATAAAAGAGTATGATCCAAAATGTAAACCATAATATAAATCATTGACCATGGTTAGTAGGAATGTCTCAATATTTGTACATTACTTGTAAAAAATGTACCATCCACATGTAAAATGCTATTAATAGGGGAAAAGGCAATAGGGGGAGGATGTTGGTATATGGGAATCAGCTATATTCTGTACATGACTTTTCCGTAGCCTAAAGCTTCTTTGAAGACAAAATGAAAGAAAAAAAAGACATGGGGAATAAATGGAGGAAAATGTCACTGTACATACAAGACAACAGATGTTACAGTGATGAAAGACAATGTCCCAAAATTTTTTATTATTTCAAATTTATATTTTTTTGTATTTTATTGGTTATTTTTAAAGCCATCATTATTATTTCATCTTCTTATTAATTTCATTTGGTTATTTTGTTGGCTTTCATTTGTGAAGAAGTTCTGCATAACAGAAAGGTTACAACTGTGGCAGGGGAGGATCATTGGTGTGGGGTGTCAGTGTTGCATGGGAGGAAGTTCACCTGAAGCACACCTCTAATGTATAGCACACCTCAAGTGTTCATGGGACATTGTCACAGTGGGTGGAGATTCACACAATAACCCTAAGAATATCAAATTCCCATCCCAGGGAGCTCTGCCACATTCTCTAATGGGACAGCAAGAATCCCCTGAGTAGAGGGGTAGTAACTAGTGAAGGAGGATGGACCATTGATGGGCCCTTGATACTGATGACTGTACTCATGAACAATTACTTTTGAAATTGAAATTTAGCCTAGTACATGATGCCTAAGAGTTACCACCTGAGAGCTTCCCTGTTGCTCACATGTGGCCTCTCTCTAAGCCAAACTCAGCATATAATTTCATTACCTTCCCCGCCCCCCCCAGCATGGAACATGACTCCTGGTGCGGCGGCTTGCTCAGTCGGTAGAGGTGGGGTCTGGCTGCGGACGAGGGGTCGGTCCAGCTTTGGACGAGGGGTCGGTCCTGCTTGGGACGAGGGGTCGGTCTGGCAGCAGACGAGGGGTCGGTCTCACAGGGGTTGCGCGGTTCGGCTGACGGGGTCGCCCGGCAAAGCCGGCGACGAAGGGGTCGCCCGGAGAAGCAGGCGACGAACTGGGGACAAGGGAGGCCAGGCCCTTGTCGGGGGCTCTCAGGACTGGAGGGCGCACGGCAGAAAAACTACCGTGGAGACAAGGTAAACACGCAAGTCCACTTTATTGAGGGAGAGGCAACAGTTTTATAGGGGCTGGGGAAGGCTGATTGGTCGAAGCCATGCCCTGTTCTGATTGGTTGCCGGCAAAAGGTCAGTGGGCGGTACTGGACGGGGGAGGGGTGGTGGTTAGGGATTGGCTGTCGCTGTTGCTGGGGGAAGGGGCAGGGTTTAGGGATTGGTGGCTGCTGTTGCTGGGGTGGAGGGCAGACTTGAGTTTCCCGCCCACGCCTGGCTGTTGCTGCTGTCGGGGGGAGGGAAAAGGGCAGACTGGAATTTTCCACCCACGCCTGGCTGTTGCTGCTGTCGGGGAGGGAAAAGGGCAGACTGGAATTTTCCACCCATGCCTGGCTGTTGCTGCTGTCGGGGGAGGGGGAAAGGGCAGACTGGAATTTTCCGCCCTGCGCCTGTGCAGGGAGAAAGAAGAAGAAGGGTACCGCCCCACAGGCATCGTTTGGCGCCATCCGGGAGGAGGGGCGGCCGCGGAAGCATGGCTGCCGAGAAGGGGAGACCCGAGGGCACTCTGCACCCATGCCGAGCTCCCTTCAGGGGTGGCGGTGAGTCCAACCAGCCACCCTATTATGGGGGCAGCAGCTTGGCCTGCCGCAGCTGCTTCCCCACCAGGCCAGCAAACCACACTTCAGCCCGAGGGGTGACCGCATCCTGGGATTGAGCCTCCTTGGCACTGAGGGGTTACTACCAAGCACCAACTAGAAATGCAACTGGAAAAAGACCTTGACCAAAAGGGGGAAAGGATAAAGAGAAATGAGTTTATATGCCTAAGAGACTTCACAGTGATTTAGAAGGTCATCCCAGAGGTTACATTTATACACATATCAGCAGGATCTCATTGACTGCCAAAGTAAATATTGCCTCAAATAGCAGGGTTTCTGAGGGCTCTGGAGACATCCAGACACTATAGGCAGAGCAGACAGCTCAAGAGTTTGCTGCCCTGACAGTGAGCCCTATTTTGGAATTTATGCTCCCCAATGTGACAGAGTTAGACCCAGTTGTAGTTCCCCTACACATGGCTCTTCTGCCCCTTCTATTGGAACCTACAGTTAGTGCTAGAGTTGATAGGTATATGTCCAAGAGACTTAAATCTTTGGGCTGTCCAAGTACCAGTTGGGCCCTCAATCTCAACAGAGTTGCAACACCTACTCTCTAGTTCATTGGACTCACCCAGGACAACTAACAAGGAGATGATGATGGATAACCACCATACCGAGGAACAGAGAGATTATGCAACTGCAAGCAAGATAGTCCCATCCATCTGCCCCAAGGGATTTAAGGCCCCCATAATTAGAGGTGGAGTGGGCATTACCATCCCAGAATCCTTAGGATAGGGGAATGAACAGTAGACTAGAGTAAACAGACTGTTATTCTATTATAGACTTATTGTTTAATTCTAGCAATGGAAGAACTTTTATCATTGATGTAGTGGCAGTGGCCACTGGAGGTTCTGAGGGGACAGAGAGGGAAAAACAGGTATAATTTGGGGGCATTGGTATTTTCAGGACTTGGGTATTGTCCTGAATGACATTACAATGACAGATGTGGGCCATTATATATCTTGTCATAACTTACAAAAATGTGCAGGACTGAGTGTAAACTACAATGTAAACTATAATCCACACTTGGTGGCCATGCTCCAAAGTGTGTTCATCAATTGTAACAAATGTACCGCACTAATGAAGGATGTTGTTAATGTGGGAAAACATGAGAGGGGTAAGGAGGTGGGCATATGGGAATCCTCTACATTTTTTAATGTAACATTTATATAATCTAAGGATCCTTAAAAACAAAATTTTAAAGTGTATTAAAAATAACCAAAAAAAAAAAATGCAGGGAGAATTTTTAGCATTGATACTGAGTAGCATCCAATTTTGAAATATTAATCATTTGGTTTAAACACGAGGTCACTTATTTTCAATAGGTGTGCCCCTCTTGAAATTGTTAAATAGTTTACCCAGTCATTATTAATAACCTAAAAATAATTGAAAGAGAAAAGCAACTGCCAGCCCCACCCTCACACATTCCCCCCCCCCCCCCCAAAAAAAACAAACTAATTAAGTATGCACATAGAAGGAAATCAAAGGGAAAAGTTAAGAAATGCGCTATTGATCAAAAGTCAGAAATTTTTAGCGGGGAAGTGATTTTCAGAATGTGACGGAAGCCTCTGAAATAGGAAATTTATTTCACAAACTAAATTGTAACATCAGCCCACATTACATGGAGTTCTCAGAGTATACTCATAAAGTTAACCTAAAACTTTCAAATTGCTCCCCAAGTAGTGAGACTGCAGGCCTCAAGGTCAAGCAGCGGGATCTAACAACTTGAAATCATGGTAAAAATTCTCCTGATATCACAGTTCATTTTCCTTTAAGCATTTTGGAAAAGACTACAATACTGGCTTCCCTATTGCCTCAACATGTGAAATATAGTTCTTTTTTTTATTTAACAGAGACAATGGAGCCTGGCCTTATGGATACAGAAGTTGTTTGTTGTTTAAGGGAAAAGCCCTGTTGAGTTCAAAAAGAAGCTGAGACAAAGAAACAGGAGGAGGTCAGAAAAGGAGAGAGAAAATAACATCTTTCTATTCTTTCTAATATATTATTCTACCTAGAGGGGGTAGATATAGATATTTTTTTCACTGAAAATCAGATTTTTCTTCACTTTGGCAGGAGATAGAATTGGTTTGCGAGTACTTTGTGCTGTAAAACTTTGCCTGGAGCTGAGTTTCTGTAGTACAGAAGGGTCTTGACAAATTTAGATGTAGAGAAGAAAAAAAAGAAGAAACCATGTGTTCAGTACTGATAGAACAAAAATTTCCCCCCTGTTTGAATGGGATTTCAGCTAAATGGTTGAAATCTAAAACTAGTATTTTCCTTCCAAACTTGAGGTCTTTAGAAGATTCTGATAAATAAAATAACATCTGAACAATAAATTCATCTCTGTAGAACATAGTAATAAATATTCTATCCTTCAGTTAAACTGTTCTGACAGTCTATCCAAATCCACCTTAAAAACAGGAGAGTTTTATCTATCTAGTTTTCTCTCGCATTGACTATTTTTCCTTTTTCCTCCATTTAGAGTAGCCAGAATGGTTCCTAATTCAAGTCTGAGAAGTGGTAGCATGTGATAAAGAGATACTTCTCAAAAAGAAAAAAGAAAAAGAAAAATCATAGTCCTTATTTTCGGAAGATTGAAATAATAACAGCTTACCTTTTGCCTGCTACAAAATTCATAGAGAGCTTCCACAATCATCATCTCATTTGCTCCTTATTATGAGCCCATGATTTAGGGAAAACATATTTGTAGCAGGAGAGAATTCTGAGTTATTAACCTAGGACTGATTCCCCCATCCCACCTCACTGTCAACACAACTTTATATAGTATTGAGTAGCTCTCTCCTTGAATCTCAAAATAGACAAAGTTTTCAACTCACAAGAAGCTGAGCTTTTTCGGTTCAATAACCAAACCAAAGGCTGGTATACGTTACGCATCAAGGAAATGCAAAGTGGAATCACAATGAGATACCACTATCTCCCCCACACAATAGCTAAAATTAAAAGGACTGTGAACATCAGATATTGACAAGGATGTAGAGCAACTGAGTGTAAAATTATACAACTACCCTGGAAAAATTCTGGTAGTTTCTTACCTGACAAATCCCCTCCTAGGTATTTACTGGAGAAAATGAGAACATATATCCACCAAAAAAGATCTGTACAAGAATGCTCACAGCAGTTTTATTCATAATCACTGAAATCTGGAAATAGTCCAGGTGTCTATCAACCGAAGAATGGATAAACACATGTGGTCTACTCATACAATGGAACACTACTCAGCAATACCAAGGAACACACCATTGATACATGCAACAACATGGATAGATGATTCTCAGAAACATTATGCTGAAAGAAGACTTACACAAGAGTATATACTGCATGGTTCCATTAACAAGAAGTCCTAGACTAGCCCAAAACTAAGAACAATAGGGGCGGCGGACTTGGCCCAGTGGCTAGGGCATCCGTCTACCACATGGGAGGTCCGTGGTTCAAACCCCGGACCTCCTTGACCCATGTGCAGCTGGCCCATGTGCAGTGCTGATGCGCGCAAGGAATGCCATGCCATACGGGTGTCCCTGCACTGGGGAGCCCCACACACAAGGAGTGCACCCCATAAGGAGAGCTGCCCAGTGCAAAAGAAGTGCAACCTGCCCAGGAATGGTGCTGCACACATGGAGAGCTGACACAAGATGACGCAACCAAAAGAAACACAGATTCCCATGCCACTGACAACAACAGAAGCGGACAAAAGAAGATGCAGCAAATAGACACAGAGAACAGACAACTGGGGTGGGGGGGAAGGGGAGAGAATAAATAAATAAATAAATCTTTAACGAAAAAAAAAAAAAAGAGCAATAGGGCCTAGAGTAGACAGGGAGATTTATTGGGAAGGGACATGAGGAAACTAATTCTCTATCTCAGTTGGTGTATGTTGCAAAGGTTTCAGTTTTTTTTTACAACTCATGAGAAAGCACACAATGTTTTCCATTTTGACTGTTCATTTTGCCTAAAATAAAAATGAACCATCAACAAATAGTGAGCATTAATGATACACATGCTTAAGTAGTTGGTGGGAAAGTATACAGGGGTCTGCAACTTACTTTCAAATGCAGAAGAAAAAAAAAGATGAATTGATAGATGGATAGTTAGAGGTTGTATTGGCTTTCTAATGCTGCTGTAACAAATTACCATAAACCTAGTGGTTTAAAATAACACAGAGGTATCCTATAATTCAAGAGGTCTGCATTGAATTTCAGGGGGCTAAAATCAGGGTGTGGGCAGGGCTTACCCATTACTTCTGAAGACTCTGGGGCAGAATCTGCTCCTTTGCTCTTCCAGTGTCTAAAGGCTGCCCACATTCCATGGCTCCTAGCCCCTTCCTTCAGCTTCAGAGCCAGCAGTGCAGCGCCTTCCAACGTCTCTGTCTCTGCTTCTGTCACACATCTACTTCTCTGACTTTAAGGGACTCTATGATTACATTGAATTTATCCAGACAATGTCCCATCTCAAGGTCCTTAACTTAATCACATCTACAAAGTCCCTTTTGCCACATAAGGTAATATATTCAAAGGTGCCAGGAAGCGGATGTGGCTGAACCAGTTGGGCGCTTGCTACTACATCTGAGGGCCTGGGTTTGGGTCCCGGGTTCTCCTAAAAGAAGATGAGCCGATGTTGTTTCTGCCACAAAACAACATAGACATCACTCCCACCACAAAGAGCAGATGCCACAAGCCAGCAGACACCTCAGCCTGCAGGTAGCAGATGTGGCTTAGGCTGTTAGGCACTCACCTTTCATGTGGGAGGTCCTGGGTTTGGTTCCCAGTGCCTTCTGGAGAAGACGAGCAAACAATGAGCAGACAGATATTAGAACCATCTGGGGGATGGGGGATAAATAAATTTTTTAAAAAGGTGCCCAGGATTGGCCCCCATCTTTGGGGGGCTATTATTCTGCCTATCAGAGAGGGATAGAAAGATGGGTAGGTGTTGAATAAAGCAAGTACAGTAGAATGTTAATTATAGAATCTAGGTGGTGAGAGCCTGAATGTTTAGTTTAAAACCCTTTCAAGTTTTGGTTTGTTAGACATTTTCAGTGATAAAATTTGTTGGGAAAAAAAGCTGTAGCTTAAATTCTAATCATGAACAGAAGCTTGGCAAAACCTTTCTGTGTCCACACAAGGGGCCAAGAGAGTTAGTGGAAGCAAAGAAAGTTCCTGGTCAAGAAGAGAAGAAAGTAGGCACAGATGCCAGAGTGGAGTGAGAATCAGAGTGGAGGTAAGCCCAGGATGTGCAAAGCTGATCAAGAGTTGTCTAGATGCATGATGAGGGACAGACAGGAGAAGCTAGCACCTCCCCAGAAGCCAGTGGTGACACTCTCCTTGCAATGCCTGAATGCACATGAACACAGCTCCCCACCACCAATTCTGGCAAGAAGGGGAAAGAGCTAAAACCCTAAATTTATTGAACATAAACATAAAATGATGGTAAAAAGGCAGAAGTGTTCAAATGGCAGAATTACATTTTTTTAACCAAGTGATATTAGGCCATGAGATGCAAATGAGTATTTTTTTTTTTAAGATTTGTTTTTTATTTATTTCTCTCCCCTTTCCCACCCTCCACCCCCAGTTGTCTGCTCTCTGTGTCCATCTGCTGTGTGTTTTTCTGTGTCCGCTTGTGTCAGCAGCACCCGGAATCTGTGTCTCTTTTTGTTGCATCATCTTGCAGTGTCAGTTCTCTGTGCATGTGGCTATTCCTAGGCAGGCTGCACTTTTTTCGCGCTGGGTGGCTCTCCTTACGGGGCGTGCTCCTTGCAGGTAGGGCTCCCCTACGCGGGGGACACCCCTGCATGGCAGGGCACTCCTTACGTGCATCAGCACTGCTCCTGGGCCACCTCCACATGGGTCAGGAAACCCTGGGTTTGAACCTTGGACCTCCCATGTGGTAGGTGGATGCCCTATCCCTTGGACCAAATCCACTTCCTGCCAATGAGTATTTTTAATAGAGTCTATGTAAATCTGATCTGTAAAATTCCTATCTATAATACGTATACTCATTTTATATATGAACAAACTGAGGCTGAAAGACAACTTCTAATTTTCAGATTTAGGGTCCTTCCCACTAGACCAGAGTCAGGAGAGAGGGTAAAAAATAAATAAAATAAATAAAAATTTAAAAAAATAAGAGAGACCGAGAGACAGGTTTTACTGACAAAGTAGAATAAAACAACCTAGTCTGGCTAAGAAAATAGGACAGAGGGGAAATTCCTCCAATTTATTTTTTATCAATATAAGGTTTTATATTTCTTTTGGATGTTCAGAAAATATGGCTATCCTAAATTCTTCTAAATTTCCATTAAAAGAAAATCAGTCCTGTATCCACCTAACTTCATCCTCCACCAATAGGAGTCTGGTGCATAAACTGATTCTTATTTAACAAGTAAGAAAACACTCAAAACAGGAAAGCAATGCCTTGCAATAATTTGAGATTAATCATAGTGCTTAACTCATTTAATCTGGTCTTCCATTGAAATGCTCTATTATATTATGGTAAAATGTCCTTGTTTATTATTGTATTGTGAGGTGAGGCAGGCTGAAGTCTGGCTGGCAAGCATAGCCGCGCCCAGTGGGGGATATGCGCAGCCCACCACTCGGGTGTAGGGCGGCTGGAACGGGTGAACTGCCCTCAGCCATGGAACGGGCGCACTGCCCTCGGCCCCGCCCAGGCAACCGACACCGGCTTGCTGATAGCCAGCAGAAGCTGCCTACGCTCACATCCCCCCTCCCGCACTGTCAAGCCGCAGCACAAGCCGCACCATAAAAGGCAAGGAACTAGTCCCTACCAATCACTCCCAGCCCCGTTCCCCTTTCCCGCCGGTGCCGCCCCTTCACCAACCTAGAATCTGCCTCTTCCCCCCACCAACTGCTCGCCACCGCCAATCCAATCCCCCTTTGGCCACAGCCAATCAGTCCCCTGCTCACTCCCCCATAACCCTATATAAACACATGTACTTCCCTTAATAAATTAGACCTGTGTGCTCACCTCGTCTCCGTGGTGGTTTCTCCGCCGCGCGCCCTCCATGCCTGCGAGCCCCCGCAGGAGCCTAGGCCTCTCCTGCCCCATCGTCCACGGGACAGGACGTACCGACCGCAGTATTGTATTTAGTATATCAGTAGGCACATAATAAATATTCAATAAAACTTTAATGAATGAAGTAAAATATGAATTTGTATTTATTGTCTCAAATCAATTCATTTAATTCACTAAATACTCACCTTGAGGAAAAACTTTTCATGGTAGCAAGGTTCTACCTTTCATATAGGTCCAAATTTGAGGCAGAAAGGACACATAATTTTTCCCAGAATGTACTAAGCTTAAAATTTAAGATTAAGTTCATTTATGCAGAGAAAGTTGATTAGCCTTCTGAGATTGTTGAAAATCTCATCAACAACAAAAGAAAAACCTTAAAAATTTTTTAAAAGTTCCCATACTGGAATATTTTCTGAGATAGAATGTTTAAAAGATGATCATAGGCTTGCAGTCAGGAAAAAAGAACATTTATGCTATTACTTATAAAGCTAAATAGGATTTTGATGCTTCTGTGTTTAGTGTTTATAAAACAAAATGGTTGTTACACATATTAATCTACCTCATTAAACATTAAGTTAATGAAGCCATAAAATCAAGAGGGCTTTCTTACTATAATGCCAAAGTTTTGGTATAGTAGGATAATAAAAATCCAGCGGTATAATAAGTTTCAAAAGAAAGGGCTTTTCAGCAGATATCAGCCTCCAATCTGCTCTACTTATTTTTGAAAGGAGGGAAAAGGCAAGAGAGAAATAAAAAACCTATTGCCCTGCATTATTTTCCTGCACTTTTAATAAAGAACACACACACACCATATGGGATAAGAACTATACCAATAATGTATAGAAGAGTTTTCCTTCATATCAAAAAAAAAAAGTGGAGCATGACTTACCTTACTATATAAAAATGAGAATCCAGTTCACATCCTGGACACTTGGAAATTTGCCAGTATTTTTAATTCTTTAATACTTGGGAGAAAATGGTCCTGATTGACAGAGGGAATTTTTTTTGGAAATTTTTGGATTTTTACTGTTTTAGTTTTCCTGCTGCTAAAACTAGTACTAAACAATGGGTTGGCTTAGACAACAGGAACTTATTAGAATGCAGTTTTGAGGCTAAGAAAAGTTCAAAATTGAGGCCTCAACAAAGCAATGCTTTCTTCCCGATGGCTGTGGCTCTCTGGGGCTGGCTGCCAGTAATTCATGGTCCTTGGTTTTTCTTTACATAACAATGCACATGGCATTTTTTCCTTTCTCCTCAGAGTTCAGCTGACTTCTGATTTCTTCCCCTGTGGCTTTCTCTCTCTCCATTTGATTATTTGATTTTTACTCTGCTTATAAATGTCTCCAGTACTCCAGACTAAAGATCAAACTGACTCAGTTGGCCACACCTTAGCTGAAGTAACATCCTAAAGAGATACAATTTACAACGGTCCCACACCCACCAGAATGTGGACCAAGAACACGTCCAAATTTGGGTGCACAATTCAATCCACTACATTTCTCTTCACTTTATTTTTAAAATTTGGACATACACATATATTTCAAGACTCAATCAATACCTTGACATTTCCTGCCTTGAGTTTTGTTTTCAATATGTCAAGTTTTAGTTGCTACTCAGCCTTTGGCGCTTTCTGGTAAACATGTCTCAGGAGAGCTTGGTCAACCCTCGGAGAGCAAGATCTAAACCTGGGATCCAAAGAACATTCCAACATCACCATAACATGTTGTCCAGGGCATCCTGTACATATTTTTAGAACTCTAACCAGAGTTGGAGAGAAAAAAAAAAAAAAAACAAGTTGCCTATCCAAACAACAGGCAAGGAAGCTCCCACTAGCCAACAGACACTCAAATCATTCATAATCTTCCCTAAAACAGTGTGTTTCAAACTGCTTCCTAGACATTAGGAATTCCATGGGATCCTTTAAAAGACTCTGCAGGGACAGAAGGGAGAGAAGACTGCATAAGAGAGGCTTCTGGACCTTCAACTCTACTGCAGCCAGAGCATCTTTCATTGCTTTCACACATAAGCCTTCATTTAAAAAATAAACTAAAATGCAGGGGTGGTAGGAGTTAAAGAAAACTGAGTTTGAAAACTATAGTTCCAGAATAAGAAGGAGATGTGGAAGAAAAAAAATGTAAGAATTTTTGGTTAAACAGAGTAAAATTTTCTTGGAAGTTATGCTAAATAAGGAAGACTTCAGAATGCCCTTATCTGAAAATATTATCAGATGATCGCAGCACTGTCCTGCTAAAAATAGATCTCACATCTTAAGATCTCCTACAACCATACACAGATAAAATAACAGAATTAGGATTTCTTTATATGTCATTTTCTAAACAGGACTCTTATTCTATGAGTATAGCATTTGGACTCAGCTCTTACACTTTCTGAACTGCTATCAAATTCTCACCATCCCCTGGGGAGATCTGATTGGATGTCACAGCTTCTCTTCAAGCAAGCCCACTAGGTGTCAGTCAATTATCCAAGTCAATTCATGAAATGTTATGTAGACAAAACAAGTAATATATTATTGACCATTTTCTTACTTAGATTTATGAGGTGAAATGGAGGGACTCTGCGGAGTTGCTTATTAAGGTACGTCTCACCCACCTCACAGTTTTGGTTTTCAATTTGAGTTCTCTAGTTGACACGTTAGGTGAAGGTTCTGAAATTATTGTACTCAGCCAAACCAAAGGCATCTGAGTTTATATTTACTGGTATAAATAGTAATTTAGCAGGGTGACAGTATTTGTTACACACAAGTAATTTGAATCCAGTCAATTTTCTTTGCAAAATTCTGATTGCAGTCAGTATTAAATTCTCCACAAGGAATCAAAGAGAAGCAATACATGCTATGAAATGAAAGAAACCCAAACAAGCTCAGAGGTGTTTCGGCTCTGCCAGTTGATGTTATTGAATTTGATTTTGTGAGAAAGAGGTTCAAAGAATACAGCCCTCCATCTCTTAGATTTCAAGAGAGTAGAATGGGGAGGATTAAGGAATCTAGCCAACAAGACACACGCAGGGATGGCCCATAGCCATTCACAAGAGCAAGTAGAGTGCTGTGCCCACTGGCTTCCAGGAGGCCGCCTGAGTAAAACCTCAGTAGTTTGAAATTTCTCTGAAAGAAACATGAATGTCTAGATAGGTTTGTCAGGGAGGTGTCATTCAAAGGCCTTGGCAGAATATTGTGCTAGCTAAAGGGGGTAATAAATGGGGGGCAGAGAGAGATGGAGATAGAAGCATTAGAGTCAGGAACCAGGCAAGCAGCCGTAGGACTAAATACTTTCTGGAAAGCAAGACAAGGAAAAGTATGTGCTCACAGATTCTTACAGATTTACCAGGGAGAAGGTGAAAACAAACACAGGGGGTAAGGGTGGAGAGTCCAATAACTGAGCGAGGGAGGGAAATATTAAAAATGAATTAAGCACTGTAATTGACCTGTAAGTTTTAATCTTTTCCCTGTGTTTTCTATATTCTGTCCCTGCTGGTCTCCCTTTAGTTCCTAAATATGCCATGACATTTCTCGGCTTGAGTTCAACCCTTAAAGTTTTCTCCATCTAGAGTGCTCTGCCATTACTACCTATGAGACAGCTAATACACCCCCATACATTGGTTTATGTTTAAATAATATTAACCCCAGAAAACCTTCCCTGATCTCCTGGCCTACATTAGTCCATCTATTATGGTTTCCAATAGTACTTTCCCCATTTTCTAGAAAATCTATGACAACAAAAATGATTTCTACCTTGTTAACCATGATGTCCCTTTACCTGACAAGTGCCTGAAAATGGTTAATATTTTCTTAATGAATATAAAGGAAAATTCATTTGACAATTGCTGTAGGCAAGAATATGGTAACAGCTAGGCTCACAGCAAAGTCTTCCTAGTTCTGTCTCTGCTACACATTCCCCACATCCCAACTCCATCGTGGTTTAATTAGGAACTTCATGGTCCACTTTTGGCTGACACTGAAGCTGGCTCACATGATAGCTGTTTGCAACCCTTTTTTCCTTTGCTTTGCTTTCTGTATTAGGATAGGCAAGATTATGCTGTCGTAGCAAGAACCCCCTAATTTTGGTAATTTAAAGAAAAAAAGCAGTATTTTTCACTTATGCAAGTCCACTGCAATGCTAGGTACCCATCCAGGGCAGTTCTTCCCCCGGACTAAGGCTCAGTGACCCAGGGTGTTTCAGTCTTGTGGGATCCCTATAGCAACTTGAGTTTCCTTACTTGATGTGGTGTGGAAGAGAGCATAAAGACTCACACAATGACTTTTAAACTCTTCTACTTAGAAGTGAAATATGTTGCATATGCTTACATTTCATTGAGAAACACTAACTACTTGGCCACTCTTTTCTATTTTTTTTTAAGAAGGTACCAGGAATCGAACCTACTGGGAAGCAAGCACTCACACCGCTGATTTACATCTGCACGCCAATGAAAGTTGGTTTTTTCCATTTGTTTCTTTGTTTTGTCCAGGCATGGAGCCCAGGACCTCATGCATGGGAAGCAGGTGCTCAACCACTTGAGCTTAAGCTATATCTGCTCCCCCACATAGTCACTCTTAACTCCGGGAGTAGGGAAGTGTCACTGGAAGTAGAGGAGAACTGCATAATAATGGACGTTAGTAATATCTACAACATCTTCTTCTACCATAGAAGCTAGAAAGCTATATACTCATTTCTTGGCCTCCCTTTCAGCTAGGAGAAGCCATGTGACACATAGGAAACAATTTTCTTTATCAGGTCCAATTCAAAAATTCCTAGGGAAGGACTTAATCTAACCTGATATGGGTCAGGTGTCTGTCCCCTAAGCTAATTACTATGGTCCTTCTGTTGTTCAGCTTATGTCAGGTGCAGTATCATTTCATCTCCAAGTAACTAAAAATCTATCATCACCTTAAATTTAGGGCAGAATCATTGAAATGTTTTTCTTGGTATCCTACTACTATTAGCAACTCTAACAGTTACCCTTATCTATAGTTTTTGCCATGTGAGTCAAATAAGTCTCTAATTTAGTCAATTTTCCTATGGGGTAAGTTGAAAAGATATGAGCCCAGGAGATACTGAATGCTCCAGTGTCTGTTTAAGATAATCAGCTGGAAAGAAAGAAAAAACTCACTGAGAGAAGTAAAAACTAATGGTGGAGGGGAAAAAGAAAGAGACCTGAGAGCATTCAAGGTCCCAGTTATAAATGGTTTTATACAGTACTTTGTACCCTTCAAATTACTTTCCTAGCCATTGCTTGATTTCAAACAATTTCAATGAGACAAGCAGGGCAGATGTCATCAGCAGAGAATATGGAAGCCCCAAAACGTGAGGGCTAGTACCAGATTTGTCACCCAGTCAACATTCAATCTTGAGCAATTTTGCAAAATAAGGGATTTGGACAAGTTTATTATTTGAACTGTGAATTGAGCTCTTGATCTCAGAAAGATGAGATTTAAAGTCTCACTCATCCATTCATTGGCTGAATAAGTTCTGGCAAATTTATTAGCCTAAGTGTCCACTATGTCATCTGAAAAAAAATGGGTAAAAACATATTGTCTAGTTTGTTGTTGTAACAAAGAAATAAAATTTAAAAAATAAAGCATCCAGTACAATGAATGCTTGGCTCACAATAGATCCCTAGTAAAATTATGTCCCTGCCCCTCCATTTTTCTTCTGCCAAGGTTTTTTTTCAACTATTAAATTATATTTCCGTTTTGCAAATGAGTTCACTGAGTTACAGGTTGATTAAAGACTTGCCGAAATCTAAGCCCCCTCTAGATTTAGAGGTAGAGTAGATATCACCATCCCAGGGTCCACAGGATGGAGGAATATAATATGAATTGGAGTGGACTTGCTGGTATTCTACTATAGAACTGTTGTGACTCTAGCAATGGAAGTAATTGTATCATTGATGTGGAGACGGTGGCCACGGGAGTTGCTGAGGGCCGGGAAAGGGAGGAAGAGGTGTGATATGGGGCATTTTCGGAACTTGAAGTTGTCCTGAATGATACTGCAGGGACAGATGCAGGACACTGTATATCCTGCCATAACCCACTGGATGGACTGGGGGAGAGTGTGAACTATAATGTAAACTATGGCCCATGTGGTGTGCAGTGAATACGCCTTACTGATGAAAGGGGATGTTGATGTGGGAGGAGTGGGGGGTTAGGGGAAAAGGGGAGAGGGGTATATAGGAACCTCTTATGTTTCTTAGCATAATGTTTTGTTTGATCTATTTATCTTTATTTAAAAGGCAATAATAAAATAAATATAAATAAAATAAAAAATAAAAAAAGACTTGTCAAATCATCCAGCTAACCAGGGTCTAAAATGGGATCTGGCTCTGAAAAGGGATCAGAATCTGTATATAAAGTCTAACAGTCTGATGTTATTTCCATGATGACCAAATCCCCACACTCCCTCAATTCATCTGGCATTTATCAAACATATACTATGCAAAAGCATATTGCTTGGCATTTCTTAAGGCACCATGCTTCTCCCCTCTGCCTAATCTCCCTAAAGACCCAGGATGTTTACAGATAATATAATTTGAGAGTTGAAAGACCATAATGGTCATTTAGTTTAATATCCTAATCAGAAAAGCTATTCCCTTTACAGCATCCCTTATTTGTGGCCATCTAGCTTCAGTTAGAATATTTCAGTGCCATGAATGATGAAAATACTGTGACTCCAGGGACATGGTTTTAATAGTCAGCACTCTTTGACGGCTGGTATTAGAACTCTAACTGAAACTACATTAGCCAAAAATGTTGATCTGTTTGCTCATAGACTAATTTTTGGATTTAGACCAGCTTCAGCCATGTCCCAATTAAGAGGCTTGACCACTGCTATCTCAATCCGTCTGTTTCTTGGTCTTCTATTTAAACCAATCATAAGGTCACAGGGATGCAATACCCTGATTTTCCAAGCCCAAGAATCATGTCTCCTTCTGGTGAGCGCAAGTCAGTCCCACCATACTATACCCCAAAGACTGAGGATGAGAGAGGGGTGGCTCGCCAGGAAAAATCAGGATTTTATTACCAAGAAGGAGAATGGAAATTCAGCAGGTCAAAACAACAAATTTCACCACAATGCTATCTTGCTCCATATGTTCAGACAGAAAAGAAAGTTACAATGTTTTTTTCCAAACACTAGAAAGTTAAAATAAAACCAATTCCATTGACACATGCTCTGCACAGTAGTATACATGTTAGAGATTCTTCTGGCTGCAAGTAACAGAATAAGCAATAAATACTAGCTTAAACAATATAAGACATTGTTTTATACAGAGAAGGTTACAATTGCTGGCCTTGATTCAAAGGCTTAATAGTGTCAAGTATCTGAGATTCTCTTAGTGTTTTTCCATGGTAGCAAGATGGTCATGCCAACTCTAGGTAACATATCCTCAAAGACAGGAAGCAGGAGGCAGTGTGGGACACTTAGAACTTTCTGATCTAGAAAAGAAATTGCTTTCCTAGCAATCTCTAGCAAACATACCTTTATCCCTCATCTACTAGAACTGAGTCATGGCCATGTCCATCAACAAGAGAGACTGGTACCTGCTTCTCCAGACTCTATAGTAGAATGCAGACAGAAGGGGAAATGGAGAGGGTTATGGCTTTGGGCTTCAACACTGTCTACCACAAGTATGTTAGCAAATGTGTTTTGACCCCTCATCCTTCCACCCAACCAAATAAGGCAACATAACCTATCTATCTGAAGAGAGTAGATCTTGATTCCATGAAATCAGGACCTCTATAACATGTCCAAAGAGTAATCACACTTTTTCAAAATAGTTATTAGCACATTACCTAAGAAATTGCAGATTTTCAAAATTTTTTTATTAATGAAGTGGTAAGTTTATAGACCAATCATGTGTAAAATACAGGATTCTCATACACAACCCCACAACCAACACCTTACATTGGTGTAGAAGGTTTATTACATTGATTATAGCACATTTTTGTAATTGTACTGTTTTTAACTTTAACTTTGTTACAATTGATGAAAAATTATTAAAATAGTGTTATTAGCTATTGCCCATAGTTTATATTAGGCATAGTGTTTCCATATACAATCCTATTATTAACACCTTGAATTGGTGTTGTACATTTGTTAAAATTCAGGAAAGAACATTTTTATACTTGTACTATTAACCTCAGTCCACTGTCCATAATGGGCAGTCCCAAGTTTTATCTTCTAACTTTCATTCTAGTAACATATATGACCTAAAATTGCCCCTTTCAACCACACTCACATACATAAATCAGTGCTGTCAATTACATTCACAATGTGCTACCATCACCACCATCCATTTCCAAACCCTTACGATCAATGAGTGTTCCTGTTTCTCCACATTTGAACTAAACCAAAATTCCCTGCTCAGGGATACTGTTATTTTTCACAATATTAATCACAGTACAAAAATTATCTACTTGCTTTTCTAGTGCTTTCTCTCAATAGTAACTGGTGTTCATTCACACATAGGGAATAATCTTGTAGGGATTTTGTATGTTTGCTTGTTTCTCTATTCATCAACAAAGGAGTCTGTCTATAAGGAGAGCAAACCTCATTAGCCACATGCTCAAATGCAGGGGTTCCCAAACTTTCCCTAGAGAGTCTATGTAAGAATTCTCCAAGAAGCTTTTAAATACAGATTCCAACTCACCAGGCCCAAGAATTCTGATTCCATCATTCCCACGTAGGGCCTTCATAATTGCATTTTTTAAAGCTTCTGATTCTGATTTCTGCTGAGTTTGGAACTATTAGTCAAACCAACCAAACTAATTCAAGTAGACTAAAATGTTTCTTTTTCCTTCAGACTGCACAATTCAGTAAGAAACCTATTGTTGAAGGTTTGCCCAGCCACTCAGTTTTTATTGTTTAAATACTCAGAGGCCTCAAACTGTTGAAACCCTTCTAAAAAGATAGGTGGCTTCTTATTAACAGGACCTGCTTGACAAGGTAATTTTAATGCCTGCCAAGTCAACAGAACATTTTTCCAACTTCTGTGTCTTCCCAGATACCAGTCCCAAATCAGTTCATCAACCAAAGTCATCAAGTGCTTCTACCTCCCCAGTGGGAACTCCTCACTCCCACATCCTATAGACACATGAGCCATATCGATGACGAACACTAAAACATCACCTTATCCATATTTATGCTCGGTCAGAAAACTCCTACATGTTCTGCTCCAAGTCTTTATGTGCACTTACATTTAATGTTTCGCCCAATTCCCCCAGTTTAATGGTCTGCAAAATATTTGTGATTATTCCTTCCTCTCCACAACCAATCCCCACCTTAAATGGGAAGCCCAGTGACACAGTACGTCAAAGCGAGGCCAAGATCACAACCTCATTTATGTATACAGCCAGCAAAAGGAATTACCTGCCTCAGGGTGTATTATTTTTCCATCTGCCCAATAAATACAGCAACTTATATCCGGAAAACAAATGCTCTTTATTACAACATAATTCTAAATCCCCAAGCATTAAAGCATAACAGTTCCTGTCTTGTCCCCCAGGATTAAGTTATTTTAATCAAAGCAGGATTGTCTATGGATAACATCTATGTGACTGAAAAGCTAGTGTGTGACTCTATCTTCTATGAAACACATAAGCAACCTGGAAAAAGGAAACTTCACCCAGGCAAGATAGGAAAATCCCTGGGTTGTCAGGGCGATAGCCAGTGTTTTAGTCCTTTGCTACTGCCTCTTGAAGGGGGAATAAAAAGCAGATTGATTTCCCACTGAACAAATGGCAGGCATCTACCTAAGGGACTCTAGCCCAGGGAGAAGGAGATTGCCAACAAAGAGGTAATTTCTGGCCTTTGACTGCTCACTTCACTTCTCCTCCCCTCCTTCCCATTTTCAGTTAACTGGCACATCAAAAGAATAATAATTCAGTAACACAATGTGGCTAATGAAATCTGATATAAATACGTATCAGTCGCAGAGCAAGGAAACAATCTCCCCACTGTATTTAATATTCTTCATATCTTCCTAGATATGTTACACTTCCTTTGGACTCTTTGTTGAAAGAATAAAGAATTTAGAGTTGAGTATAACAACTAGGATTCAGAATCTATTAAGGAAAATAAGCCAATGCCCCATGGTTTGAAAAACCCAGTAAGTTGGGGAGTGACAATAACAATTTCTAAGAACGTGAGAAGCTACCCAAATAACACTTCTGAACACATTGAAATAAAGTTAAATTATAATGAGATATAGCAATTAGACATTAGGGAAAATGTCATGAAAACAGGCTCAGAGACCTGCCCAAGGATTTAGTCAAATAGGTGGTAAAGCCAGATTTTTAACTCAGGACTAACAGACTCCAAATTACAACACACTAGCAATTCTTTTTTTTTTTTTTTTAATTGATTTTGTAAAAATATTACATTAAAGAAATATGAGGTCCCATTCAACCCCACCACCCCCACCGCACCCCTCCCCCCCCCCCCCCCCCCCCAGCAATACTCACTCCCATCATCATGACACATCCATTGCATTTGGTAAGTACATCTCTGGGCACCTCTGCACCTCATGGTCATTGGTCCACATCATGGCCCACACTCTCCCCCATTCCATCCAGTGGGCCCTGGGAGGATTTACAATGTCCGGTGATTGCCCCTGAAGCACCATCCAGGGCAACTCCAAGTCCCAAAGGTGCCTCCACATCTCATCTCGTCCTGCCATTCCCCATACCCATCGGCCACCATGTCCACTTTTCCCACTCCAATGCCACCTTTTCTCTGTGGACCTTGGATTGGTTGTGTCCGTTGCACCTCTATGTCAAGAGGAGGCTCAGATTCCACATGGTTACTGGATGCAATCCTCCTGCTTTCAGTTGTAGGCACTCTAGGCTCCATGGTGTGGTAGTTGTCCTTCTTCAACTCCATCTTAGCTGAGTGAGGTGAGTCCAATAAATCAGATTGTAGGAGCTGGAGTCTGTTGAGGCTCAGGGCCTGGCTATCATATTGTCAGTAAAAAGATTCAATCCCCTAAATATATCTTAAACCCCAATACCAACTACAATTCCAGTAAAGTAGCATGATAGTCTTATGAAAAGAGATCCCCTCTGGGTCCAGTTTCATCACGCAGGAACACCAGCTCCAAAGAAGGGCCATCTGACATGGCGCACACTAGCAATTCTTAAGCTACACTGTTTCTCCATTGAGGGCTGGGTGGGTTTGCAGAGAGACATGGCAAGAACAGTGAAAAAGAGGAGCTCACCTCATTATCTCATCCTCACTGGTGACATTGACATAGTTTCACAATGCCTTTCTTTTAAGCCCAGTCAAGATGAACATGGCATTGTCACTATTTACAACAAAACCTTAGGCTACAATATCTAGGCCAGCTCTGGCCAGGCAAAGAAAACATGAAATGGACTGTATTGTTGTGAAAAATATTTGCTGTTCCTACTTGGGGTGACCCTCCCTGTTGAGAGATTATACATCTTTGTCCTTCTGATATTAGGTTTGGTCCTTTGACTTATAAGACTACTTCCTACAGGGCAGAGGACACATCCTGGAATACCTTCTCACTCTGTTGAACTCAGGATTGTCCATGTGACTTGTTTTGGTCAGTGAAATGTGGGCACAAGTGATGTGTGTCAATTCCAAGTAAGAACTTTCAAAGCCAGTTCCTGGTACCATGTCTTATTTCCTTCTGCCATGGGCTGCCAATGTCATTGATAGAGGCTGCACTGTCAGCCTCAGTACAGGAGTGATGACAACATAGAACAGAATCACAGCCAACCCACAATGGACATTCAGGATGAACACGAAGAAAACTTTGGTTGACTTTGTTTCATTAACCACCAGGATTTCTGGGTCATTTGTTATTGCAGCATAACGGTGTAACCTGACTGATAGAGAAAGTGATCCTGATTTCTGCATTCCAAGGCTTTCTAAGGAACTGTCCAAAAACCGTGGTGTATAGGGCTAATAGATGATGGGTAGCTACTTCATCTTTAGGTGGTTTCCCAAACCCCTTCCTCTCAGGGCCACAAATTGAGAGTTGGGAGTAAAACGAGCAATTTTTAATGTACATGCGGAATGTTTCCATAGGTTAAAAAAAATTAATCCTGGTAAAAACATTACCTAGAATTGGACATAGCAGCTAGGAGCAGTCCCTTTGTAATCAATCAAACATGGATTCTAATCCATCAGTTACCAGACCGAGACTGGGGGCATGTTATTTCCTGTCTCTTCATACCACGGTTTGCTTCTCAGTAAAACAAGGACAGTAACAGTATCTGCCTCAGAGAGGTATTGTGGGAATTAAATGAGGCAAAGCACATAAAAGCCTTGCCAAGCGCCTACCACCTGGTAAAAGCACTCAACCAATGTTAGTTGCGCCTACCACCTGGTAAAAGCACTCAACCAATGTTAGTTCCTTTTATGAACAAAAGCACTGCAGGGAATAAAAGGATAAATCATAGTCAAGTAGGTATGGTAAAATACAATCATAAAGAACAATAATAAAGGCAAAGTGTTGGAAAGGCCTTAAGAGTACCACAGATAAAGTGCTATAGTAGAACAGAGGAGAGAAGAGAAAAATTGAATTGTAATTTGAAAGGGAGGGGAGAAAATCAGAGAAGACTTCATGGAAAAGGTGGTGTGATAAGCTAATATGTCACCTAGGCCAGGTAATGGTGCCCATTCATTAACTGTAATACAAAGGACTTTAATTATCAGTGCATTGATTGCACTGATGACTGATTACATCTACAATGAACTGAGGAGATTTCATCAGCAATGAATGACAAATCATTCAATCAGCTGAAGACCTTAAAAGGAGAAGTGATTTCAGCATTCAAGGAGAGAATCCCCATCGCACTTCAGATAGCCAGCGTCTCCTAGGGAATTCAATGAGGACCTTCATCTGAGCTTGAATCTTGGCTTGCAGCCTGCTCCACAGAATTTGGACTGTGTGTCCCCATGGTCATATGAGACAGTTTTGTACAATCTTATACTATTTACAGATATCTCCTGTCAGTTCTGTTTCCCTAGAGAACCCTGACTAATACAAGTGGCATTTGAATTGAATAACTTCTATTATTCAAAATCCTTTAAATGTGGACCCTCACTCTATAAACCTATACTAGATTTAGCCGCAAGGAAGTTTTTCTCTCACTTGAAAATTTACAATCCTTCTCTTTACTAGATAGTTAACTATGACCTATCATGTTTCCTTTTTGCTTTTGGGTGTAAATAAGATCTGGGCAAATATAATGTCTGATTTTGGAAATTATCTCAGACTATGTTCTCTCCTTTCTTCCTTATGGTTTCTGATTTTGCTCTTTATCAATTTTTACTGCCCTGTGTAACCCTTACCACTGTAGTTTTGTTATAAGTTGCTCCGAGTCCATTCTTGGACATTGGTAGGGTACAAGTTGTAAACAAATAAAATACATTTTTGCATCTTTCTTCTACTTTAATCTCTTACTTTGGTAACTTATTCAAGGATAGAAAAAGAGAATACAGCTTCCTTTGTGGCTTCTACAGAATTAATAAAATGGGCAGTAAGGAGTGATCAAGACAGGCCAGTACCCTGCATTGTGGTTTCATAATTAAAGTATTAAGTGCTGATTTTCAGGTTAGATTCAATTACCCTCATTTATTACTTTAGCAAAAAAGAAAATTGGCACAACCTAAAGCCAGCCACCATCCTTCTACTGAACAGCAGTTTAAGATGGAATAGCATGTTTCTAGATTGGAGGAGGTTCCAGTAGGAGCATCATCTTATTCTCTGAAAGAAAATCAACATCGTTTTTACATCGGACCAGTGAAACTATTGCACATTTCCACCTGAAAAACAACTCTGAGCCCTTTAACTAAGAGAAAACTACAGTTGTCTTTCCTGTAGAAATGTAAGAGAAAAATCAAGGACTTATAGGAATATTAGAACAAGGTAGGAATCAAATATTTTGTATAACATAACCAGAACAAAGTCCCACTTCAAAAATTTTGTAAGGGGAATAATTAAAATGATTTTACACCATCACTAAGTAAAATAAGTAATGCTATACCATATAGATACTAACTTTATGGAAAAGTTACCCATGTGAAAACTGATACTACTAGCAGAACAAGAACCCAACAGATTTCTCTGGATATGAACTGACCATTTGAAGCTCTGAATTATTAATTTCACTATACTCATTTTTACAATACCCTTTCAAAAAACCTAAAGGAAATGTCTGAGGGCCAAACCTGCTAACCACATTCATCAATAATTGTTGCCAGAGTGGCAAAATAATACATCCCTGCCAAAATTAAACTGTCATTCACAACAAGTATTACAGAATTGCAAATAAAGTTTTTCATTCATTAAAACACATTTACTGTATAAAAAGATTCCAAACTGCTCTTTAGCGAAATTTTTAAGAAAATACAGATTGGAAAACAGTTTACTAGCAACTCATAGATCAGTTTCTCATAAATTTTTGTAGAAAATTATGTATTTCTTAAAAAACTTAAAATTTGAAGATCATACCATGTCCATTTTTAATGCTTACATATAAGGACAAATTAGAAAACAGAGAAAATCACAAATTTTCCTATCTCCCAAAAATAACCATTGTGATCTTTGGTTTATCTTGTTGGACTTTTCCAATGTATGTATACATGTAAATAAATACATTTTACAAACACGACACACACTGTTTTATAAGGTATTTAAATTTGTTTCACTTAAAAGTATTTTATACATCTTTCCATATTAGCACATCTTTATTTTCCATTACAACATGGAATTCTATTGTTTAAATGTAACATATTTAATAAATCCCTTATTACTAGGAATTTTGAACAGTTCACTGCCACTATGAATATCCTAGTAAATTCATCTTTCTATATCCAATTGCTCCCTACAAGCTGTATCACACGAGAGCTGACACAGCAAGATGGTGCAACAAAAAGATACACAGATTCTGGGTACTGCTTATAAGGATAGAAGTGGTCACAGAAGAACACGCAGGGAATGGACACAGAGAGCAGACAACTGGAGGGTGTGGGGGAAGGGGAGAGAAATAAAAAATAAATCTTTAAAAAAAAAAGAGAGATTATCCATATTCTTTCATGTTCTCTAATACTGGATATTCATTACTCCAGTTTTAATCTTGACTCTTACAGTATTTATATTATAACTTCTGAATAAATCTTTCTCACTTAAGAATGTGAATCCATAGAGAGACAGCCTCCCAGGATTCTCACCAACCTCATAGCTTACAGGGTCATCGGAATCACGTGTGTTTTTCAAGGGTAAGACCATACAGTAAAAGCCTAGGTCCTTCGGCATGAGCCTGTTAACCTGACATTGCTGCAAAATTACCTGGCCTATTTCTGGGATGTCTTACTACACCAGGACTTCCCCTTCAGTTTGAATAGACTAGTAGTCAGACTTAAGTTCCTCCAGGCCGCTGGGGTAAATTGGTGCTTCAGTGAAATAAATGATATCCAGGTATCTAAAATTTACTGAAAGGTATTCTGGTGTGTCAGAAAAGTTGAAGTGCTCTCCAGGATAAAGTGCTGTAAAGGAAGAATCTTATTCACACCTGAGATTTAAGAGAGAACTTAACCTTAAGTATTTCTGATGGCTAAATTAAAAGGAAACCAGTTGCAATTATGAACGAGCATTGTAGAACATAAATTGTGCATGTCAGGGTTGAATACCATTTAAACCAACCATGAATATTCCCACATCTTTAAAGGGTCTATATTACCAAACCTTTCTTCTCACATGATTAAAGGTTAGACAAAGAATATTTACCTTGATTCTGTAATTCTACAATAATAAAAACCCCACTGGGGTTTTATGATAAAGAAAATGTGAAATGTGATGCATGGCCTTTAAATATCAATTCCTAATTGTAAAGATGCGAGTATATAAATCCAATTACATACATTTAAGAATGAGATATTAAGTGGATCATCCTTGATATAAATCGCCCCGTCAATTTTTTTATTAGAAGTAATCATCACTGTCCTTTTTGGCATTTGGTAAAA
Source organism: Dasypus novemcinctus (assembly GCF_030445035.2). Taxonomy (NCBI): domain Eukaryota; kingdom Metazoa; phylum Chordata; class Mammalia; order Cingulata; family Dasypodidae; genus Dasypus; species Dasypus novemcinctus. Next base: position 72,798,412 of record NC_080678.1, on the reverse strand, counting down.
ACTGACAAAATATCACAGGCTCTCCCTTGCTTTGAGATTTGCAGAGAGGACTTTACAACTCACACAGATTAAATGCCTCTCTGAACTTTAAAATCGTCAGGATATGTACTAATACTTTACTTAAAAGAGGGAAAAAAAGTGAGCATATTAATACAACCTCCATTCAGAGGGCACTTAAATAGACTCAGGGCCACACATCCTAACTGGCAAACAGGCAGTGGGAAATGGGCCAAATGGCAAGAGACAGAGAAGTTCTTTCATGTACAATTTACAGAATGCTATTTGGGGTTTTGCACATCTTTATCCAGTCTCACTGACACTAGGCAAGAATTTGAGACCCCTTAGAATCCTTCCATCTTCTACTCCTGTTCTGATAGCAATTTGTTGACATCAACTTGCCCTCAGTTGAACATAATTTACTCATAGTTTACAGATAGGAAAGCTCTCTCTTATATAATCAACAGGCACTGTGGAAGATACAAAAATGAACAAGAAAGTGTGGAATTTGACTGATCTGAATTTTAATTCTGGCTCTGACACATATTCCTACGTGACTAAGCAAGTTGTTTCACTCCCTTAGCCCCATGAGCAGGTATGCAAAGTCAGGAAATATCACATCATATGGTCATTGAAATATTACATGAGATAGTTTTTGTAAAAAACCTCAGGTACAGAAGAGATAGATTTATTAAAAAAAAAAAAACCCTCAGGCACAGAAAAGGTATGTTAGTGACACACTTACTTTTGTTACCCCCAAGGAGGTGGCAGTATGCTAGAAGGAACTGGAAGATAAGACAAGATCGTAAGTAGAGCGTAACGGCAAATTTAACTCAAATTACCACAAGATGTAAAAAGAAAATAGAGATTCATTATTTTCTAAAACTGAATTAATGATCCCCACAAGTTTCCCACCCATTTGAGTAACATGGGACAAAAAAAGAAAAGGAAGAGGGAAAAAACATTAAACTTGACAATTTAGAGTATACCAGTCTCTTCAGGCTTAATTTGTCTCTTCTGAAACACGTGGTCTTTTTCAGTAACTGCTCTGGTTTTACTTGTTCTTCTCCTCCCATGCCATGGTATATGGGGTGAGGAGGAGAGATGGGAGTCTCAGATCCTTCCCATGTTCTTCAGCTCATTACTAGTCTCTGCTTCAGAGAATTGGTCTAACCTGCACCCTGGATCCCTGAGACTGAGTAGATCCTTCTACCCTTTGAGCACTGTAGTGTTGTACTCATCCTTTGAGTCCTTATTCCTATCATTTTCCCCCAGTCATGAAATGTCACCACCCCCTCCATTAGGCCAGCAAGTATTTCTTGGTCCACCAGCTTTCTCAGTGGGGTGGGGGGTTTCCCATTCCCTTGCACATCCTTTACATGCTACACAGATCCAGAAACCTCAGTTCAGGCTCATCTATACCATTCCCTCTTCCAGTGGCATTCTGCCACCTCCAAGGAATATTGTACATGGCCAATACAGGCCTTCTTCTTGAGGTTGGGGAGTGGGCCAAACACCATTTCCCATCACCTTTGCAAATATAATGTCCTCAGGCATTTTCATAAATCCTTTTCAGATATCATCGCTCTCCCCACTAGACCCTCTAGTCCCTAGTTCCAACCTGAGAGGGAGAAAACAAGGTGACCTATGTCTGATATCACTGCCCACTCCTATTCTGTTCTTTCTCTTCTTCCAAAACCAAGTTGGAAAATACTAGCTTTTCTTGCATCATACTAGCAAGTACAATCTTTATTACATCATATCTTCTTCTTCCTGAGATGCCATTTTCCTTCCTTTTCCTTGGGAACTTACTGGTGGAGAGAGGGAACCCGATTGGCCAACAGGGAATTTAAATTAGAAGATATTTTAAGAATAGTTTTGCTGTTGCATTAGTAAAAATTAATAAACTGTGATAAATGCCAAATGAGAAATGGAGGCCCAGGGTTCTGAAATCAGTAATAATTATACACATATTGTAAACTCTACACACACAGTATGACAGGTAACCAGATACATAGAGGCCATTTATGTCCCACTTTGAAAATAACAAGTCTTATTTAGAAAGTCCTGAGCTCCAGATACTCCTTTCCTAGACCCCTAAATCTAAACATATCCCAGCCCAAATCCACTTCTTCTGGTCATCAACAATCGTACTTTGCTCCAAACAGCTCCCACTTCTGGTCAGGTTCTCATTCCCTGTAGGTGCCCTGGCCACCCAGCTTAGGAAAGAACAGCTCGTGTCTGTAAGCTCAGTTCCTGCAGTAGATAACTATCAAGTAACCTTGACTACGGGGGCCAAGGGTTTTTCCTTCTGTCTGTAGGATTCTTGTCCCTGTTCCTTTCTCTCTTTTCCCAGCTCTCCTCCAATAGACGCCTGAGTTCCTTTTTACAACTATTTAGCATGAATTTGCAATCAATCACTTTCTTTTACAATTACAGAAGAGTTAGATATTATTTACCTGAAAAGATAAAGTTGACTGTAGCTACAATATTTTACCATTCATACATTCAACAAATATTTATCAAGAGCCTACTATGGAGGAAAGTGGACTTGGCCCAGTGGTTAGGACGTCTGCCTACCACATGGGAGGTCCACAGTTCAAACCCTGGGCCTCCTTGACCCATGTGGAGCTGGCCCACGCACAGTGCTGATGAACGCAAGGAGTGCCCTGCACAAAAGAAGCGGACAAAGACGACAACACAGCATAGACACAGAGAACAGACAACTAGGGCGGGGGGAGGAGGGGAGAGAAATAAATAAATAAATCTTTTTTTAAAAAAAAAAGAGCCTACTATGCACCAGGCACTGTTTTAAGCAGTGAGAAGATGGGAATGTTCTAACTCGCATGGCAATAAACAAGTAGGTAGATTATATTAGACAATAGATACATAGATACATAGATAAATAGATACATAGGTAGACAGATAGATAGATAGATTAGGTGGTGATAAATTACCATGAAGAGAAATGAAGGGTACAAGGAAGGAGAGTGACAGGGGTCAGGTGGAGGTACTGTTTTGGACAGAGTAGTCATGAAAGATGGAAAACTGCTCATAAGGGACATTTGAGCAGAGGCCTGAACAAGGTAAGGGAACAAGCCAAGTAGTTATCTTGGGAAGGTAAACATCTAGGAGGGAGGAGCAATTGTAAAGACCCTAAGAAGGAGCAGATTTGGTGTGTTCTAGGAACAGAAAGGAGATAAACTGAGCAGGAAGAAGAGGCAGGGGGGTGGTGGTGGAAAGAAATGCCATTAGAGAGGTAAGGGAAAGCCACAAAAGTTCTCATAAGCCATAGCTAGATTTTTATTCCAAGTGAGATGTCCTTTTGGAAGGTTTTAAAGGAAGCTTGATTTACATTTTTAAAAGAAAACATTGCTTCTGCATTAACAATAGAATCATCGGGAGGCCAACAATGAAAATAATAAGACAGTTTAGAGACAGTTGAAATTGTCCAGGCAAGAAATTCTGGCTGGGATGAGGATGGTGGAAGCAGATGATTGAGGCAACAGTTTTTGTTGATGGTTTGGATCTGGACTGTGAAAAAAAAAAAGAGATGAGTCAAGAAGACTTCTAGTTTTGTGGCCTGAACAAATCAGAGAATGAAATTGTCATTTACTGAGAAGAGTAACAAGTAGCAAGTTGGGAAATTCATTTTTTGGACTTGTTAGCTTGAGACAACTATAGAATATCAAATGGAGATGTTGAATGGCAGTTGGATGTTAGATGTAAAGTTCAGAGGTAACTTCATGCTAGATATATCCGTTTGGGAGTCATGGATCATATTTAAAAACATGAGAATGGATGAGATCACCAAAAAAGCAAGTTAGACAAAGAGAATTAGAGATATTAGTGATCAGAATCCTATGCCCAGGAACATTCCAATTTACAGACATCTGAAAGATAAGGAGAAATTAGCAGAGGAAACTGATAAATATCTCCCAGTGAGGTATGATTGAGAGAGATGTTAAAATAATTTTCTAAAAGAACACATTATGCCAATAATTGGTCATCTTGCTCTATTATGGGTCATTTACTCTGCCTGGCCTCTGTGACAACATGAAGATGAATAAGACAATGTTCTTGCTCTCCAAGAGAGTAAAACTGAATAGATATAGCAACCTTTTAAGATGGCTTCCAAATATTCTCACCTCCAAGTATCTGTGCCCTCAGCAATCCCCTCCCCTTGAGCTGGATATGGTGACTGGCTTCTATTCTAATGAATAGAATATGACAAAAATGATGGGTTATCACTTCCAAGATTAGGTTATAAAAGAGTGAGACTTTCATCTTGTTAGCATTCTCTCTCTCTGGTTCTTCTCCATGTTTCCCCTGAGGGAGAGGGTCATTTGGTGAGAAATTGAGAGTAACCTCTAGCCAACCAGATAGTGAGGAACTGAGGCCCTCAATCCAACAGCCCTGGAGTAACTGAATCCTGCTGAAAACCCCATGAGAGAGCTTGAAAGAAGACTCTTCCCCAGACAAGCCTTCAGAGGAGACTGCAGATCCTGGGTCAACATCTTGATTATAGCCTTGAGACAGACATAAAGCAGAGGACCCAGTTAAGCTGTGACCAGATTCCTGAACCCAGAAACTGTGAGATAATAAATGCTGTATTTTAAGCCCATAAGTTTTGGGGTAAATTGTCACTCAGTAGTAGAGAAGGAATACATTAAGGAAAATAAGTCAGTGCAGACATCACTCCAGCACAGAGCAAGGTTTAGTGGGGCTCCCTTCCCGTACCTGTTTCAGGCATCTAGTTCTCTATGATTATAGTCATGATCATCTTGGTATGAATTACAGTAAGTTGTATCAAGTTTTCTCTATGTAGTCATAACTTAGGTCTGATCTCAAATTTAAGAAAAAAACAATCAGTGATCAAGTCAGAAAACAATATTTTGGGTAAAAAGAGACTTTTCTGGCACTCCTGAATGAATGCTGTGGAAGACAGCCAAGAACTCTGGCCCTAGTTTAAACATTTTAAATTATCTCATTTGTTTTGAAACTCCTCTCTTCTCTCCTGCTGACTTTTCATCTAGTCCATCCCTACCTTGGTGACATAGCTCTAATTTAAGCTTCTATCAAAACCCATTATGATTTCCACTTCACTGCCCTTGAATGCTGTTGAATTAAGATACCAGCATAATTAACGGCCCATCTTGCTAACTCTATCTCTTCTTCATATTACAGAGGAAATGTCAAGCCACATTTCCTTTGGAAATCAGGACCACTAACAGATTTCACTGCCATTAATAAATTAAATAACAAACCGGCAAAGGCAAATAGGAATAGTTAAAAGTACATGTTTACACAATTATCATATAGGCTTCTAAACAGTTTCCTTCAAAAAATATTTAAGGGGACTTTGCATTCCTTAAAAAAATAGCAGACTGATCTAATGTAAGTCCATTACTTAGTAAAAGTTAGCATAGAAATGCTGGAAGAAAATAAAACAGAAGAATATCTTAAATACAGAGACAAATGCAAAGCAAAACAAAACAAATTTTTATTGTTAAAACAAGAGGGAGCATAAATCTACAGCAAAAATGGAGAGATTGCTCAAATCCAAGGAGACTTTATTCTAACCAAATAGCCCTCCTGGGATAAAAATGGAGAGATAGAGAGCAGAAGTGTGGTATTATGTCTCAATTTAGGACCTACGGACTGGGAGCTAAGGTTTTAAGGCTCTGGAGGGAGCAGAAACTACGGTCTTCGCCTACTTGCATCTGAGACCTAGAAATACACCTCTGCAGAGAGCGAGGACTGTCAGAAAACCACCCACTCTGTAAAAAGGGATTAGAGAAAGTCTACCAAATAGTCCAAAAAGTGTTGCAGGCTCTGGGTGAGGAAGACATAAAAGTCAGAGGGAACCTGAAAAATAGAAATGCCAAGGCTATCCCACCTGTGGGAGCAGGATCCAAATGGACGCTTAGCAGAGTGGTATGCAAAGTCTGGAAATTGGCATACACTGTGCAGGACCCACGAAACCCTGGGGTCTTACAGAAGCAAGTATAGACTCACTCGATAAGGACACACCCATAATTCAGGGAACACAGAATTCCTACAGACTTTATTTCACAGTTGGAAAACCTAAGTGACAGATACAAATGTGCACCTGATCCATGACATCACTAAGCAATGTGGGCCCTGGTGCCCACTTTTAAAACAGAGGGTCTGCCATTCCTCTGCCACTTTTCAGGGATACCACAAGACATTAGAATATTCAATGTAGAAAGATACCTCCTGTATAAACAAATATACAAAAATACATATAGTACATCATTATGGGTTGAATCGTGTCCCCCAAAAAATGTAGGTTGAAGCCCTAACCCTCCATCTGGGGAAGTGACCCTGTTTTGAAAGAAGGTCATTGAAAATGGCATTAGGTTAAAATGAGGTCATACTAGAGTAGCATGTGCCTTTAATCCAATATGACTGCTGTCATTATAAGAAGGGGAGAGGGGCACAGACAGATACAGGGAAGAATGCCATGTGAAAAGACAGACACACAGAGAAGGCCAAGGATTGGAGAGAGGCATGGAGCAGATTCTACCCTACAGACTTCTGACACCTGGATTTCAGACTTCTGGCCTCCAAAAAGGTGAGACTATAGCTTTCTGTTGTTTTTAAGCCACCGAGTTTGTAGTACTTTGTCATGGAAACCTCACCAACCTAAGACCCATATAATGAACAAATATAGGTGCATATTTTCCCTTTAGTCTACCATGTGCAACTGAAAAGTTGAAAGATTCTTCTGAGTAACTTATCTAGTTTGGGCACATTCAGAAGTCATTGTTCTGAGCCAGGGAGAGCAAGAACAGCCATATAAATGGAAGCATCTGTCAACTTTAAACATCAAATGAAAAGATTTTTAATATTTAGAAACTCACATTCCCCCTAGAAAGTCATTTCCAAATACCCTTTAAAAAGTGAATGTGTAATGGAAAATTTATGTTTCCTATTCACAGCTTCATGCCATTGTGTTTCCTTACTTTTGAAAATCAATCAAGGCTATTAATCACTTAGCCCAATACCTAGGGACAGCAGAAGCTTTAAAGGTGAACTGCAAAAGTTTGGAAGGCGTGTTTAAAGAAGAATCTGCCTGCCATTGTAGAAAAAAAAAACTGTCCCATGAATTACATACGCATCTTTAGTTAGTAAATTATTATGGCCATGTCTCTTTGAGCTCCAAGTAAGATCTCAAACATCAGAGGCACCCTGATTAACCAATGTGAACCTCAAACAATGGGTAACAAAATACTCACAAGCCGGGGCTCTAAATCTGGGACTTTGCTTTCTGAGTCACAGCACAAGTCCAGGAGTTTTTGGAGGGTTGTTCCTGTGATTGCTAACGTCTTTCCCCTTTTGTTTTGCTTGAATCTTTACAGTGATTGTGCCACAACGCCATGGTCAGAAGACATGGAAAGCCCCCCCAACAAAGGGTCTTTAAATCAGGAGAGGAATTCTAACTGGTACGAATTCTTTTCCCAGAGTGTGAGGTTCAGTGAGAGCATCACAAGGAACTTCTGCAGTACCCACTCCACTTTAGAGAGGCCCCTGTATTGTACATATTTATGAAATGCATTTAGAATCAGCAACCAAAGAAATATCAGCTGCAGCAGATGAACTCACAGATTAGATTCATGATTCTCAACCTTGAGCATGCATCAGAATCTCTGTAGAGCTTGTCTAAGTACAGATTTCTGGGCCCAGAGTTGCTACTTTGGTCTTTCTGGGGTGGAACCTGATTGTAGGGAGCCACCCGCTGGGAGACCTATCTACAACCTCCCACAACATGGCGGAGTTCACAAATCTGCCCTGTCATTTCCTTATTCTTCTCCTCCCTACTTCTTTGTTCTCCCCCTCCCACCACTACTCAGGTGACCACAGCAATATGCATGCGCAAGGCGCGAAACTCCGCAGACCCGGTGCGAACTGTAGGCCAGTCCCCTCCTTGGACGTCTGCCACCCACTAGACCAGCCTATCACCTATGTACACATTCCCTTCCCTCTCTATATATCCCAGTGTTTTACCCCCCATTAAACGAGGCTTGATCAGAACCTTGTCTTGCCTCCATTCTTCTCTCGACTCCTGCCCCACCCTGCTTCTTCCCATGGGTCCCTGGACTCGCCCCCACCGGCCGGAGCACCTGATCATTTGCATTTCTAACAAGTTCCCAGGTGATGCTGATGCTGCCGATCTGAAGACCATACTTTGAGAAAGACTGATTTAAATCCAGGACTTTTGACTAGTTACCAACAGTTCTTTAGAACAAATATTCCTTTTTTATGTTCTTGATGAAACCACCATTGAAATGGTGTGACTCAAGGACCAAGACACTGAAAAATAAAGGTACACAAGGATGATAAAGGCTATAATGATGGCAATGATAACTGACATTTTTATTATAAACTAAGCATTTTCTCTAATCCTTACAGCAATCCTTTAAGGTAGATCTTATTAATCCTATTTTGCAGATAAAGAAACCAAAGCTCAGCTCTTTCTGAGCATAAATTCTCGTCTTGATTCTATTTGACCGGCATTAAATAAGATTATGGCCAGTGGGCTGGCCACAACTTGCTAAAGATTTTAACAGTCATTTTCATGCTAACAAAGTATTGTAAGTTTACCATATAATGGCATAAAATGTTATACCAACATATACTTAATACTGGCCATCTACAGGGTAAAATAAACAGCACAGTACATCTGTATAAGGTTACGCACACACCCAATGATTTTTTCTTCTCTACAAATCCTCTTATTTTTTTTTTAAATTTTTTATTTATTTCTCTTCCCCCCCCACCCAGTTGTCTTCTCTCTGTCTCCATTCACTGTGTGTTCTTCTGTGTCCACTTGTATTCTTGTCAGTGGCACCAGGAATCTGTGTCTCTTTTTGTTGTGTCATCTTGCTGCGTCAGCTCTCCTTGTATGCGGAGTCACTCCTGGGCAGGCTGTATTTTTTCTGTGGGGGTAGCTTTCCTTACGGGGCACAGTTCTTGCACATGGGGTTCCCATGCACAGGGGACACCCCTGCATGGTAGGGCACTCCTTGCACACATCAGCACTGCACGTGGGTCAGCTCACCACATGGGTCAGGAGGCCCTGGGTTTGAACCCTGGACCTCCCATATGGTAGGTGGACACTCTATCCATTGAGCCAAATCCGCTTCCCTCTACAAATCCTTTTAGTTATTATAATTCTAAAATCCTAAGATAAAGAATTCTTCCAGGTAATACCAAAGATCCAAACACTATCATATGCTCAGTGCCAAAGTTCTACAAGGGACCATTCTTGTAGGTATAGACCAGATCATTAGGTCTTTAAGAAATCTGGGCCTAGTCCTATCTGAGTCAGTCATAAAAGTCATGCTTGTATTTATTAGAATCAGCAACTGTAGGTTTGGTCAGCTCTAACCAAACCTTAAGACTTTCCCTTTCCTTTCACTTACATTTATGGGCAGGAGAAATCAGTTATTGATGCTAATCAATAGAGATCGACATATTGTCAGCCCAGGATTAGATAGGGCAGATGAACACATTCTGAAGGAAATGACTTAACACAAGTCATTCATGACACAAATATGGGGAAGGTAGGAAGGAACACAAGAGAGTGCAAAAGGCAAGTGTAACGGTTGTGTTTGTTTGGAAATTCTCTTTTTAGCCAGGGTTACACTTGGTGGGTAACCCTTAAGCAGTGGCCATCATGATAATGAAGTGCTATCTTTTGACAGATGAAGGAAAACAACATGAGAGGAGAAATAGACTAGTAAATTAGCTTATTCAGTTGAAGGGGAAAAATCACCTCCAACTGGGACAACTTAAATTGTAATTAAGAGTAACAATCCACACTGTGGGCTGAATGAAAACAGTTACCTGCCCTGAAATCCCAGCAAGTTATCAGCTTGACACTTCAATTAGTAACAAATTCCATAGTCCATGATAGTATTGCTGGATCCCCAGGAAAGAATAAGAGACCATATTTTATGTCTGTCCCTTTATTTAAACTTAGAAAGCATACTACTCTTCCTCCAACGGAGTTTTAATATTCCCTGTTCTCTTTGGGTAGTGTGCCAAATAAAGGCTTTCACATTTCAGTTATTGATCCAACTGATTTATGAATAAAAGAAGATGAAGGCAAATGATTAGATGGAGTTCCCCCTAATGGTTTGATTTGATTTTAAAGTGCTTTTGCCTCTAAACCAAAACAGCCCAGATCTGCCCTCTAGAGTCATTCTTTTCCCTTACAGAAAAAGTCACCAAAGCCTTTTTACACAGAACTCCAGTCAGAAAATGGAAAATTGTTCCCTGAGCAGTGCCCACCCCCAGGTGAAGATATCTTGGGTAAAGTGACAATTTTCAGATGGAGCTGAGTCCATTCCTAGAAAAGCCTGAAGACTCAAGACTACAAAGATACCATTAAACTGTTGAGAAAAACTATACACAACTGGGTTCTAGGGGCAGCTCTGCAACTCACTATTTATTATAAGCTAATTTATACCAAGCCTGCTTTGGAAAGAGATTTCAGGCAACAGCCAATAATTCTCTAAGTGTATACCTTGGACAATACTTTTCAGCATTTTTTAATTGCAACATTAAACCTCATTAATCAATTTCAGCATTGCCAGTGATGATTTTTATATTTGCTCAGTGAATTTAACTTTCACACACATCGTACCTATTTTGACCCTTACAACTATCCTAGGCAGCAGACAGGACAGCTGAGAAAAGCAATAATCAAAAAGGTCATTAGCCAGAGTTGGACTCAGGTGTGGTTTCCCTACACATGGCTCTTCTGCCCCTTCTATTGGAATGTATAGTTAGTGGTAGAGTTGATAGGAATGTGTCCAAGAGACTTAATTCTTTGGGCTGTCCATGTGCCAGATGGACCCTGAATCTCAACAGAGTTGCAAAACCTACTCTAAAGTTCGTTGGACTCACCCAGGACAACTACCAAGGAGATGATGATGGACAGCAACCATCCCAAGAAACAGAGAGATTGTGCAACTGCAAGCAAGATAGTCCCATCCATCTGCACCAAAGGATCTAAGCCCCTTCTCAGTTAAAGGTAGAGTGGGCATCACCATCCCAGAATCCTCAGGATTGGAGAATGAATGATGGACTAGAGTAGACTTACTGGTATTCTACTATAGACTTATTGTGATTCTAGCAAAGGAAGAACTTTTATCATTGATGTAGTGGCAGTGGCCACTGTAGGTTCTGAGGGGAGAGGGAGGGAAAAACAATTGTATTACGGGGCATTTTTGGGACTTGGGAATTGTATTGAATGACAATGCAAAGACAGATACAGGTCATTATATATCTTGTCATAGCTTACAAAATTGTGCAGGAGAGAGTGTAAACTACAGTATAAACTATAATCCACTCTTAGGGGCAATGCTCCAAAATGTTTTCACCAATTGTAACAAATGTACCACACTAATGAAGGACGTTATTAATGTGAGAAAATGTGGGAGGAGTTGGGAGCGAGGCATATGGAAATTCCCTATATTTTTTATGTAACATTTATGTAATCTATGTAGCTTTAAAAAATAAATTAAAAACTATATTTTTTTTAAAAAAAAAAAGGCCATTAGGGGAGCAGATGTGCATCAAGCAGTTGAGCATCCACCTCCCTCATGGGAGGTCCCAGGTTCAGTTCCCTATGCCTCTTGAAAAACCCAAAAAAGCTAACAACAATCAAAACAAATGATAAAAACAAAAAACCAACCCAGGAAAACCTATGTGGCTCAGTGGTTGAGTATAGGCTTCCCACATAAGAGTTCCCGGGTTCAATCCCCAGCCCCTTGGCACCTCAAAAAAAAAAAAAAAAAAAGTCATTAATGAGTTACTGTAATGATTTGTTAAAGTTATAATTCAGGTTCTCTTGTACTCATGTCACTGCAGCCATGAAAATAAAAGTAAAACAGGCTACATATGATTTTGTAAGAAGACTAGAGATTAGTAATCTTCACCTCACCACTTATTGACTCAGACTTGGTGTCCTTATTTGCTTATTGAGGACTAAAATATATGTAATGTCCCTTCCAATTTTGAAACTATATGCACCTATGCAATACAGAGCAAGTTATTCACTATCAAATCAACCTCTGATCTAAAAACTGGGTTCTTAATTATCTACCTACTATATAGCCTCTCAATACCTACAAAACTGGAGGCCCCTCAGGTAACAGCTGTGACCTCTTCCAAGCACCAACATTCCATTGAGTCTGAGACTTAGTCCTGTCATACCTTGAAACTAATTTGTACCTTCTAGAAAAGACCCTCCTATTATCTGCCCATCTTAACCCCTCTCTAAGTGTCTGCTCTATACTTTCTAAGTACATGTCCATCTCAACCTGGGTTCCATGGCCCCCTTCAAACCTAGTCGTTCCTCTCCTCCACTTTCTCCACCACTTTGGTATCAGTTTCTTCTCTTCCCTTGTGGTATGTGAGCTTAGCAATTTTGCTCTGACTTTAGCAAATCTGGAACATGTCCAGCAAGTACAGATGCAAGCTGGCTGATGGAACCCAGGTAAAAGAGGATGGAGTTTACATTAAAGAATGTTTCTATCTAATCAGTGGCATTTCAGAGACTTCAAATTGCTCCAGAGAAAAATCTGAAGCCTCTTCTACAATTACTCCATTTTTCCAACAAAGGAGTTCATATGAGAAAAGTCAGATTTTTCTATGGTAGACAAAAAAAGGAAGAGAATGAAAACAGAGGTAACCATGCATTGACCTCTTTCTCAGCAACGAATCCACTAAATAAAACTCAGTGTCCTAAATGCCTGGAACATGGGCCCCACCAACTCCCACCCCAGGGTTTTTCTGATGTCTACAGTAACAAGGCAATTGCTGGGGAATATTCTCTGCGAGCATTTTAGCCATCAGAGGAAGCCCCAAATTTATGAGCAAACAGCCTACTCTTAGATCCCTACCACCACTTACCTCCACTACACACACACACACACACGTGTGCACACACACAGTGACAATGATAGCTTTTAATCAACACCTCAGTGCAAATCACTATCGTGTGCCTTGTGCATGCAGCCATGTCCAGCCATATCTTGCTAGAGGCTTAGCAAGCAGACTAGGGACTCCTGGGATATCAGTTTCTAAATCACACGGGCCAGAACTTCAGGTATTCTTTGAGCAGCTCCCAGCCTAGGACATTCATTGATCCCAAGGGCTCATTACAACCTGAGAATAAAACCCTGCACTAGCATTTTCCCAGCCCAACTTTATTTCCATTCTGAGTACCCGGCCATGTAGCTACAGCCACCCTTTCAATTCCTATCTTTGTAGCAGTCTCACTTTTCGGCAATTCTAATTCAGACCAAATTACTTTCTAGGGCTATTGTTGTGGCCTGCTACCAAATTCTAACCCCTACTCTCTGGCTTTCCTCACTTCACTGTAGTCACCACCATACACATCTTCAACCCTGCCAACACGTTTCTAAAACCTATCTCCAATTTGCTACTTCCTGTCTCAGAAACTGTCAATGTCCTTTGAAATAAGCCCAGCCAACTCAGCCTCCTAGTCAAGTCTTTTCATAATCTTCCCCAAATCAACGTCATCTCCCACACCATGCCCTGCTACTTTCCAAAGGCTGAACCTTGTTCATCACAGTCCCTTCAGCAAAAAACACCCTTTCCCCGGCTCCACTTGTAAAAGCTTCCTATTTAGGTCTCAGTTTAAATGCCTTCACCTCCAGAAAACCTGCCTTAACTGTCCTCCCCCTCATTACCACTCTTAGTTTATGCAAAATTAATGTTTCCTTCTTTTGTCAACCCAAAAGTGATTTATGTCATTTCTAAATCTCTCATCACCTACTGCCCCCTATAGTTATTTGCAAACCTGCAATGTCACCTTTCAGTAATTTAATGATGTAAGAGTTGAGGTTTGCATTCTCTATGGACTCCAGGATCATGACTTATACAAGAGCACATATTAATAAGCATTTACTGAGTTGAAATATTCTCTCCTGGATGTCCATTATTTCTACGTGATGAGCCTTCTTGCTCCTTACATTAGTAATTGGTTCTTGCAGAAATGGCAACATTTTTCAAAAATAGAGTGGAGCTGGGAGTTCTGGCTGTTTTACCGGGTCCTGTCAGGAAATACTGTCATTAATGGCTTCAAAGAAAGCATTGCTGGAGCTAGCTTAGTTAGCATCCAAATCTTTTTTTTTTTTTTAGTGTCTCCAATATAGTACAGAGATTTCATCTCATCATCCCTAAACATTCCCAGTGATGGGGAAACTCAGTAACTCATACTGCTGCTTTAGAAAGTGAAACTCTAAGTGACCTGGACAATTTTCCTTCACTGGATGCAAAGGGTAAATATGGCTCCTCTCTGAACAGTTAACCTGAGAATAATTTATGGCAGTTAATTAAACCCTAGCCTGATATTTTCTGTCTTTAAAGGGGCAACCAATTATTTACTCATTCATTTTCCTTGATGTGCTTGGGAGCATTTTTAAGTACATTGTCAAATGTCAAGCAGAGGTGAGTGGCAGTCTGGAATTAAAGCAGTAAGTAGCTCTGTGCCTTGGGCTCAGCCTCTCTTGGTCTGCTGGGTGCTATGACTTAGAAATGAAACTCTGTTATGCTCTAATGCTCTACACTTTTTTTTCAGATTTTACTTTAATAACTTTATTGACATGTCAAGGTAGACAAAGTTGTCAAAGGATGGAATCAAATGGCCAAATAAATCAAAGCCTGAGCTATCCTCATTTCCCATTACTTTACTGTCTATTTCTAACATAACCAGGGTCCATTCACAAATCTCTGATGCTTTGCAAATGTCAGGTGAACTTTCAGTTTCTCCTTGAAGATTCTTCCTATCAAGTTATGAAATATAAGCCTCTGTCATTTCATGTCTGGAAGAGTTTGACTGATTTTTAAACACTAGTCTGCAACAAAATACATTTAATTCTTTGGCTTTGTTTTCCACATAGTTTTACATTGAGATTTTCTAAGGTTGAAAATGTGAGCTACCATTTTCTGCTGCTACTACCATGGCAAACATTGCTAGTTAATCAGAGCTCTTTTCCTGATGAGCCCAGACAGGACTCAGCACTCAAGACTGTCCTCTAGCCAGTCACTACCAATCAACAGAATTGGAACAAGAGCCAAAACCTATTTGCTGTATCAGAGTCTAGTAAAAAGTCATACGAGGTCAATGGAAAGAATCATAGAATGTTAGAGCTGGTCGGATCTATGGTTCATTAAGCTCAATAGCCTATTACAAAAGGCAGCTACAAAGGAAGGACTCAGGGAGATGGGTCATGTCCTCTTTGACATCATCCTTAAAAGTATCTCCCCTTGGTACCTCTAATGGATCTGCACTTCATAAAATTGACCAGAGGCCATTTTGAATTCTCATGTGCAAATGAGCAACAACTAAGCCAGCATTAATCTTCGGACATGTGAAAGGCTGGGTTGGCTCTTGGCAACTGAATGATAGAAATTTCACTGAGACTTCTTAACATGCTCAGTGTTGCAGTTTTGAGGCAATGATGCTTTCATTTTGTTTGCTTTGCATTTTTATTTACAAAGCCATTCTTTCTGGATTTCATAATTCTCTTTTGAAGAATCAGTGGAAACAACATATTTTGTTCCTTCATAGTTATCAGCAGGTATTAAGTACCTACTGCAAGCAATGCATGGCATTTCATATACACACCTAAGGAATGCTTCTCTTCCAGGACAGCCACATGACTCCCCGTCCCAGTCACTTTCATCTTCAGTCTTAATACCTTTGCTGCTTTCTCCTTCTCCTGAGTACTTAACATTATCTAACATGCTCTGTATTCTACTTATTTTTCTTATTCATTGTCTTTATCCCTCACTAGAATGTAAGCAGGAAGGGAATTTTGTCTGTTTTGTTCATTGCTGCTTTCCCAGCACCTAAACCAATGCAAACTATGTAGAAGGCATTCAACATATTTGTGGAATGAATGAGTGGATAAGCACGTTGAGGTGGGAGTCATTATCGCCATTTTACTGAGAAGGAAACACAAGGTCAGAAAGGTCAAGTCATTTTCTTAAGATAATAAATCTCCACAAAGAAAATGAAATGAGAGAAAAAAGGGAAAAAGATAGCCATAAAAATATTTCATTTAATTTACAAAGATATTCAATTAGTTTAACTTTTGATGCATTTAACAAGCATATAGGCTACCGGCCCCCGTGCTTAGAATTGTTGGAATCTTTTGCGACTAGCGGTTTTCTTCTAGGAGTCTATCTCTAATGGTGTGCCTTAACCAGAAAGGCAGCAAGAAATATATCGTGGGCAGCTAAACATCATGTTAATTTCATACAATTCCATAACAACTTGTTTTAATAAAAAGTGTTTTTAATACTTTTTCAGCATGCTTCTACATAGATTTACTTGTTAAGCAGACTGAACAGGTAGTATTATCTCCATTTTATAATAGAGAAAATGGAAAATCAAAGTAGCCACGTGATTTGCCCAAGATGATGTATCCAATGAGAGAGAGCACTGAAGCTGGCACTGGTTAAAGTGTGGACTCTGGAGAGAGAAAAGGTTAAGTTCAAATTCACATCTTGTATCTCCTCGCTCTGTATCATCTCTAAGCCTCTGTTTCTTTATCTAGGCAATAGGGATCCCAACCTATCACAAGATTATTATGGAAAACAAATGACGACTCATGTAACACGGTAAACCTAGTGACAGGGACACAGTAGGAGCACCCCAAATGTTACTTCTCATTCCTAACCCTGTCCTGATTCCCATTTTTCTCCCTGCCTCCTACCCCAGTACTCTTTCAGCCAGAACAACTTTATAACACAGGATAGAGACACATTTTTATGAACTTATTTTAAAGGCTGGTACACATTTCAGTGAATTTATCAGTGACTCAGTCAGGGATTTCAAGGCCCAGTAGGGTATTTCACAGCCTAAATGCCAGATGTACTTATAGGAGGCCAAAGCATCTGTGATTAGAGTTGGGAACAGCTACTGACTTTCCCAAATAAAATCTAAGATAGTGTGGTTTAGTTGAAGGGCTCCTGTGAAAAGTGTTTTTCACCATAAAAATGCAGTCCTTTGGTAGTGGGTTGCAGAAGTCTTAAAAAGAACCATCAATTTATGTTTCATTGAATACATTCATTCTGATATTAATTGGTGTTTTCTCATCTTTAACCTACAGTGTTTACATGCACAGCATACCCCACAATAAAACATGCTTAACAACATGGATCTGGTACTACAAAATTGGTAACAATGTTTACTTAAATGCATGGAGTTTGATACAAGCATATAACATTGTTGAGTGGTAAAAAATTCGGGCCATTTTGGAAAGCTAAAGGACTCCCATAATGGTTACCAAAGTGAAATTCCCCTGTATATTCCAGGGGAATGTCTTTTTGTTTCTCTGTGAAGTAGAATGCATGTTGCTGTCATGATGCATACCATAAAGCATGGTACCTTACCCAGTGCCAACCAGAGTAGGTACTCAACTTACGTGTGAGAAATGAATTAACAAATTACTTTCAATCAAAAATATTTATTTGTTGTCTGCCACATGCCAGGCACTGTTCTTATATGTTTGAAATACTTCATAAACCAAGCAAATAAAAACGCCTTTGCTGACAGAGCTAGTAATAGAAGATAATACACTAAATAAATAATTTGTATAGTATGTTAAATGAAACACACTATAAGGGGATACAAAGGAAAACTGAAAACAGAATGAGAAGGATCAGGAATTAGGAGGTGGGGATGGAATGGGTTGCCATATTATATAGGATGATCAGGGTAGAACAAGCTAGAAAGTGACAATTGCGTAAAGACCAGAAGTAGCTAAGTTACCTCTGCAAAAATGTGGTAGAAGTGTTCCAGAGAGAAAGGACAGAGGGTGCAAAGGCCTGAAGGCCAAGGATGTCCCTGGTGTATCTGAAGAACAGGAACCTGTGTGCTAGAGTGGAAGAGGTAGGAAAGTAAGAAGAGATGAGGTCAAAGACAAAAAAATGGCTGCATCATAGAAGGCCTCATAGATCTTTGTAAGATTACTGCTTTTACTTGGCATGAAAAGGGGAGCTAGTACCAGTATTGTGGCAGAGGAGAAGCATGATCTGACATATTTTCAAAGGATTACCCTGGCTGAAGTGTTGAGAATTAGACTAGAAGAGGAGGAAAGATTATCAGCAGGGAAACTAGTTAGGAGGCTCTTGCAATAATCCAAGCAAGAGATTGTGGTTGCTCATTCCAAGGTGATAGCTGTGAAGGTGGAGGGAAGTGGTAAAATAATGGATAGAGTTTGAAAATGGAACTAACATAATTTGCTGATCAATTGTATATGGAGTATAAGCAAAAAAAGAGGACTCCAAGGTTTTAGACCCAACCACCTGGATGGATAGATATGTCCTTGGTTGAAATGAAGAAAGTTGTAACAAAACAGGTTGGAGAGAAAGACTTGGAGCTCCACTATAGGTATGTTGATTGTAAGATGTCCATTAGATATCCAATGAAAGAGAGATGGTTGGTAGTTGACGAAATCATTGGCATTCAGAAGAGATGTATGAGCCATATGGAATCACTTTTGAGGCCCTGGCTTCTCTCTGATGATTCTGCAGACGTATACTTCACAGCTGTGCCTATGATGAAGTGAAATTCTCTGGAACTGAGTGCAGAGAATAAGTTGAGGGTCTTTCTAAGAAAATGAAGAGTAAGGACACCAGAGCATTCAGAATGTGATGCACTAAACTAAAATACTATAGCTGGGAGAGGTTTTGCAAATGTTTTTGCATAAATCGCCAGATTTGACCCCCTAAGAAATGCCAGGAGATGAAATGACAGGTATCATTGTTGCCTTTTGAAACATGAAGACCCTGAGCTTCAGAGAAGATCTGTACCTTGCTCAAGGTCACATGGAAAGTTGATGGCAGAGATAAGAGTAGAGTCCATGTCTCCCAAATTCTAAAGTGATGTTCTTCCCACTATTTCACACTGTGATTTCCAGCTGTGAATGTATCATTTCTCTTCATATTTCATTTGTGGTAGACTCATAATGATGACAATAAAGTAGTTGTATGATCATCCACCTGCTTGCCTTACCATCTATAAATTCCAAGTTTTTCAGAAGCATCAAAAAAGGCATGTGTAGGCCCACTGGGTAGACTGTGGGAGAGTGTGGGCTATGATGTGGACCATTGACCATGAGGTGCAGCGGTGCTCAGAGATGTATTCACCAAATGCAATAAATGTCTCATGATGATGGTGTTGTTATGGGGGGAGGAGTGAGGTGAGGGGAGTGGGGGGTATATGGGGACCCCATTTTTTTTAATGTAATATTTTAAAAAAAAGACAAAAATTTTAAAAATAAATAATTTTTTTAAAAAGGCATGTGTATAAAGAACTTCGTGAATCTGTTCTATGATTTTAACCCATAGATAATTTACCGTGAAGGTAATTACCTGTCCAGTTGCAACTCAAAATTAAGTAAAAGATCTGCTGCTGCTGAGGTAGACAAGAAATTAAGTCTTTAGGGAAGGGACAAAGTCATTCTGAGCCCTAAAACGCCATCTGTTTCTTCCACTTAGGAGCTGACATTGAAGTCACTATTCAGGCTGACATTAGATCACTAATCAGGAACCAGCGGCATTGCCCACAACTCAGGTACTAAGAGACCCACGATATACTGTGCAATATGATGGGTACCTTGCCAGATCTCCTAGATCTTCATCCCTGAACTGGTCCTTGGATGATCCTAGGACCAGTCTGACCTCTCAAGGAAGATGAAAAGTATAGTATTGTCCAACAAAGAGTCAAAGTTCCCCTCACGCCTGTACTCATCTTCTAAGGAGCCTCACCCCAAGATTCCTATTGTATGAAGCCTCCTTGGCTATGCAGCTCCTACTATGTAGGTTTCCATGATGGTACCCCGTATTACAATCCACTGTCATAGCTAATGAAAGCAGGGAGAGAGTTTTTACCAAAAAACCCATCAATCCATGTACTAGATCTATGCTTCCCAAAACTTTAGCCACTAGCTAGCTACATGTGGCTATTTGAATGTAACTTTCAATTAATCGAAATTAAATAAAACTCAAGGTACTTATTTACACTAGCTACATTTCAAGTTCAATAGCTGGATGTAGCCAGTGGCTACCACATTGGACAACACATATTGAGAGCATTTCTGTCATATCAGAAAGTTCAACTAGATAGCACTGGACAGCCTATGAAGTGGCCTGGTACCAGTTCTTTGTCAAATGCATCAGAGATAAACAAACAAAGTCTATCAGATTCTCCCCAACACATATTTTAATAGGAGATGAGAGTAAGACAGGAAAAGAAACTAAAAAGACTCCGTGAAAAGGAAAGAATTTGAGGTCAGGAGGCATAGAAGCTATGAGGCGCCATGAGTAAGCACAAGTTACCAGTACACAGAAGCCATGAGAAAGCAGAATTATAAGCAGGAAAAGCCTTAATAAGTAAAATCCATAGATATTTAAAGGAAAGAGTATGGTAACTGGTTGGTTGCTAGAGAAAGGATACAAAGAGAGAAAGGAGCTAAAACTATTAGGCTAATAGATGCAAACTGCTGTAGTCACAAATAAAAATTTTAGTGCCTTAACCCAACAAAAGTTTACTTTTTTGCCTCTGCTCCATGTCCAATATTGGGGATTGGGAGTCTGCTCTACTCAGGCTGGCAGAGGCTCCATTAGTTTGTGGCTGCCTCATCTGGAATATATGCCCCTGAGATTGCTGTAGCAAGACAAGAGAGAGATGTAGGAGGCCCCCAGGTCCTTGAATTGCCTCATCCTAGCAGTGAAGCAGGTCTCTTCCACTCATAGTTTATTGACCAGAACTAATCCATAGTTCTAAATTAACTACAAGAGAGAATGCATGAAATAGCTGATGAGCACTGACAGCAGAGGATGGAGAATCCTCTGATGCTGACGTAACTGAGCCCCTTAAAGATGACTTGAATCCTGAACCACCTTCCAGTACTTCATGAGACTAACTTAGAGCCAAACAGTCCTGGGTTCTGCTCCAGCTCTTCCACTTACTATCTGTGTCTAGTTGAGTCAGTTACTTAACTTCTCTCAGCCTCAGTTTCTTCACCTGTAAAATGAAGTAATGGTACCTAATGAAAGAATTGTCACAAAGAAATAATATAGATGAAAATATTTTGTAAAGCATAAAATTGTATAAATATAAGGTATTACTATTTTTATTCCAAATGGCCATACTGTATATATATACACATTAATAAAGAGTGTACAGAGACTGCTTACTGCTTTAGTGTCAATGAATTCAGCTCTATTCTGCATGAAAAATTGCAATTCTAGTGAGCAAAAATGAAGACACTTTGAAATCTATGTGGTATTCTGTTAAAATATGATTTTGATTCTCATTGGGGAGCCTAAGAATTTCATTTGAAGATTGTATATTAATTTATACCTATGGAAGCCATGTATGACATTTCTAAATCCATCTGTGAGATAATGGCTCTAAATGGTTTATGACTTTTTTAAAAATCTAATAAATATAGTAACTTTGTACCCCAGTGTAAAGAAAAAAGTGATGTTTTGGGATATATCTTTGCTCATTGAAATTCATTACTGTTTCCTCCCAGCATAAATGTTAGAACTGGAGATCTTCTGTCAGTTTATTTCTTAAAGATTTCCCTGCATGAATAGACTATGCAAGGTTGTTCCCCAGCAGCTGGACAACCCCCAAAGGTCTGGATGCTGATGAGAATTAGAGCCTAATATGGAATGGCTGAATATCCACAGTCAGGCATGGGAGTGGAGGGGCCCTATGAGTAGACACCACACCAGAGACATTTTTCTCACTGTGCGTGACCTCCTATACTCTATACTCTCTTCCCACACAGCCACTCTATTGAACTCAATCCCAACTTCCCCACCAGCCAAAATAATGATGTTATTAAATATGTGTGAAGCTGGAACTTCCAAAGAGGCGCTCCCTTCATATAGAGCACTGAAAATGGAGCCAACAGCCACCAAGGCAGATGTGGAAATGTGGCATTAGAATGCTCAGTATAGTGAGGATCCCCAAGGAGAGGGGAGACCACTGAGTGGGAGACAAGAAGAGCAGTTAAGCCACTGATTGGTTAAAATACGGATACTGCTGAGGCCCTCATCCAGAGAGGGAAAGTGCTTACAGGAACTAATTTGAGTGTTAGAGCCCAGGCTGGGCTCAGCCCAAATGCCCAAAGCTTTTATTCCATTGTTCAACAGTAAAGTTCTCATATTTTCTTTTTCCTTCCACCTTGACTCAAATCTTGGATGATATTTACATGCACAATACATTCCATTGGATATAAGCAGAATTTAATGCCAATTCCCAAAGCATTCTATCCCTTCTTCTTCCCAAACTGAAATGCAAAAGAAAGACATGTCATTACAGGGATAACGATTGATCTTTTCCAATGTATTTAAGAGCTTGTATGTTGTGTGAGCCTCAATAATAGTATCTTATTTTTGTAATAAGTATCTTGCATTACATCCTTTATTAGACCTTAACTCACTTGTGCACTTATTGGCTGAGAACCCTTGAGGGTGGGTTTGCAGGTATCTTCTGTTTTTCTCTCCAGATTCACTCTCTGTCCTTCTCCACTCTACTCTGTGCCCTGGAAAGCTGACCCGTGTTGTCTGAATCAACAGGTTCCCTTGCCCTCTGGCTTTCCACTGGGTTTGGCCAAGAAGGAGAACAAGCGAGAGACCAGAGGGAGGAAAGAGAGTGAAACTGGGCTCTACGTTCCTTGGGCTCCTTCACGCAGGGTTGCCATACACAGCCTTTATCTTTCCAACAGAGAGCACAGCTCCTATCGGGAAGCTCTCTCTGTCTCTCGATTCTGATAAATTCTCCACTCTTTTCCTTTTCAGGGAGGTGGTGGAAAGACTATGTGGCAGTGACTAGACCCAGGGTTTGATACTACCCCTAGTGGACTTTCTACATCCTGCCCACAGTCTTCTAAATAATCCCTTTATTAAGCTCTCCACAAGTTATCCTGTTCCAGTGTGCCATCTGTTTCCTGCTGAGACCCTGACTGACAGAGGGGGCTTCTTGTGACAATGCTACCAGAACAGGGATTGGTAGCTAAATTCCTCTGGAAATTCCTAAGCAAATGCTCCCTTAATGAGAAAAGGAAGCTAGTGTTGATGCAGAGGTAATGAAGACAAACGAGGCACAGACAGTGAGCTTCACAAATGTGGACGTTCCTGCCAAGGTTTGGCTGACTAGGTGTGATGGTTGTCTATGATATAACCAACTTTAACAAGGGCAGAGAGACCAGTCAGTCGAGGTCTTCCTCTCAGACTGGCCTCCCCCACACTCCCTAAATGACTGGGCAATGTCTCGTATTAAGAAAGACAGAGGCCAACAGTAACAATATTCATAAGACTAGCAATTATACCAGCAGTTCCCATGCTCCTCATAATTAACATAATTTTACAGATAAAGAATTTGAACTTCAGAAAGGTTGAGTAACTTGATCACAGTCATACAGCTAGCTAGTAGAAAAGCCAAGATTTGAACCTATTAGCTGACTTGAGCCCTCAAGAATCCCAGAACTCTGGTCTCTCTGCTTGATTCCTGATTTGGCCCTAGTTTCTGACACTGTTCCTCACTCTAGTGGGGTTCCTGGCCAATATTTGCTAATACTTGCAATGCTTATATCACACATTGGCTTCAGTTCCTTGCTTTAATCATCATTTCCATCACAGGACACATTTCTCTCACTCAGCTTCAGTTCTGCAAAGGCCATGGAATATAGCACCTGCTTCCTAAAGGTTTTTTGTGGGTTTTTTTTATACAAATTTTTTATTTCTTTAAAGACACACAGATCACACAAAATATTACATCAAAAAATATAAGAGGATCCCATATACCCCCGCCCCCCACCCACCCCCACTCCTCCCACAAATTCTTTCATCATTGTGCCACATTCATTGCATTTGATGAATACATTTTGGAGCACTGCTTCACAGCATGTATTATAGTTTACATTGTAGTTTACCTAAAGTTTTGAGTTTGCTTTGTTCTGTTTTGTTTTGTGCCTAGGTCACCATTGTTTGGTTAAACAAACAAATATTCCTGTTGGGCTCAAACCATATTCTTTAAGAAACCACTTCCCTTCCAGAAATGACTAAGGAAAGAATTATAACAAGGTGGAGCAATAGATAAATAGCTTTCAATAGCAAAAGGCCTAAGCCCTTAGAAACTCACCTTAGTGGCTGGAATTTAGCTGAACTCCTTAAAAACCACCAAGCCTGAAGGTGATCTGCTATGGTTGAATCTGAAACCTGGAGATTTGGGGAAGGGTTCATGTGAAAAATAAGGAAGGGACGGAACCATCCGTACTCAAATCAACACTTTTCTCGGTATCTTGATCATCACTGCTAAAGTGCTTTTGCTGTTTTGTTTCACATTCATTTTTAAAGAACTTTCAAATTACCACCAAAACATACAAAGTTGGCAAATATCTATTTTTTTTTATATCAAGTCAGCTGTAAGCATCTTACTCAATCACTAGGACCTAGCAATTGGTAAATGAATAATAAATCTTCAGCCCTGGAATAAATCTTCTGAAGATATTTGTAATTATGATAGTTATATGATGCCACTCCATTCTGTCTTCAATTTACATAAAAGGAAACTAGGGCTATAAATGCCAAAGAACACTTCATGAGGTTTTGACTAGCATTGATACAGGACCACGCCTTTTCTGATCTGAAAAGGGGAGGTCTTAGCATGGGAGAGCATCCTCTATGTGCCAGGCTTGTTGCCGTGGATTAGTATTTTATTTCTTCTTCATGGCAACCCTGTGAAAAAGGCGTTATTACTGCCATTTCACAACAGAGGAAAATGGGAGCTAATAGAAGTGAATGGTCATACCAGGAATGGAGCCCATGTCCCTCTAAGCTTGTACTCATGCCCCATGGCTCAGAGTACAAGAGCAGCAGGACCTCCTTGAAAAGTACTAGAGTGTATCCAGGCCACCACTGACAAGGGTGGGGATGGTTCGGGAACTGCCCATTAGCCAGCTGAGGTGACTTCCACCGCTCTACACTAGTACAAATACCTCACTCTAAATGTCAACAATAGCCATCCTCCCTGTAGTGACCCTACAGTTTGGGGCATTTAAAAATCACTCCAAACTTTTCACCTATGAAATAAATGCTAAATTGCTTAACTCTGCCCCTCATTTCAGGGGGCTTCCTTGGATGTGTATGTACTGAAGTTCACAAACAAACTCACAAGTGAACCAGACAGCTTTGCACAAACTCAGAAATGGCATTTTGACAAGATGCCAACTTTTCAGTACATCTCATTTTATTTCTGTGACAAAACTAAGTCATGCTCAGTTCCCTCTGATATATTAGCCCCATGAATAAAAGATGTACCTTGACACTAATTCACCCTGCCTCTCTGACTGCCCACCATGTCCTCTGCATTTGTCTAGAGAGTGAGGGAGGCTTGGAGGACATATGGTACCCTCCCCCCAAACTCTGTATGGATTGCACTCTATGGAGGCACCTCATTAAGCTGTTGGCACAGCCTGCTAATGCAGCATCCCAGGTTCCAGTTAGTGGTTATAGATTTTGGGGTGAGTTTGGCAGCAGGAAATTCTGGCACTATTTCAAGTTTAAAGCACCTAACACCGTCTCTAAGAACAATTACACTACTAAATAAAGAACAACCATGTGAGAGAAATCCATGATTCTTTTCAAGAGGGTGATTTCCAAAAGCTGACACTAATTGACCAATTAAACAAAGAGGGCAGGCACAAACTTGATTTCTCTGCTTCCTCTATTAAAGGTGAAGTTTGAAAGAAGAGAAGGAAAGAGAACTGGACTGAGAATTGAATACTTGGATTTCTAGTCTCAGCTCTCCACTAACCAGTTGTATATCTGGCCAAGTCCCTTGAAATTTCTAGTCTTCAATTTCCCATTTATAAACATAGATGGGTACATTTAGATAGTGTTTAATAATCACACAATTTTATGATTTAGGTCCTCTCCTGGGCTTTATATTTTATTCTGTTCTTTAAAGTATCCTTGTTTAAGTAGTACCTGGGGTAAAATGATATTATATCAAAATATTTTTGGCTCAAGACATATTATCTTTACCACAGCACAGATTTTAAGTTGTTTGCTTTCTGGTTACATTTAGAATGCATAAAAATGCCTTCAATCACTCCTGTGATGAGTTGTGGTCACAGTTTGGGTATTGCTAGGTTGGATCAGCCAAAGAATCAATTGGATTAGAAATAAAGCACACAGAATTTTGCCAACCATCATAATTTATTTTATAACCAAGATATTACTGTTTTCATTTCTTGCCCTGAAATTACTCTTGGGTATAGAGTATGTGATATCATAATGTAGTGAAGATACCCTCTTCAAATGGTGACTTTATTCCCTCCCATGAACCTTCCTCATCTTATAGCTCCTTCCTGCTTGTTCCTTCCCAATCCATACCTGATTAATAAGAAAATGCAATGACAAGATAGTATTTTTTTCAAGATGGCAGAACTCCCAAACCATAGAAGCAGCACATAAAATGGTCTAGCACAACAACTAGCCCCATTCTGAGCCAAGGATGTACACTCAATAGATTCTGGTTGGTTGGTTGATTAATCTAGTGCTGGAGCTCTGTCTTTCATTTGCGGTCCCACTATCCTAAAAGGCCAAGCATTTGATGGTTCCCATTCGAATGACCTGTGTCTCCATTCTCTAAACTGTAAATTCTGGGTGACAGTATCTGTCTTTAAAAACACTACCCAGAACTGATAGGATCATGCCTGTGCACTATTCTGAGCTCTTCAGAAAAAGCCATTCCAGGCATAGAAGACCACATGGTTAGGAAGTGTTCGTTCATGCAGTGGTAGACAGCGTTTCCCAGGGCTGACCTCAGGAAATTGGAGAGCCAACCACATGTACAAGCAAAAGTGCAATGGAGAAGGTTCATATACATTATGGATTTCTGGCCAGCCATGAAAAATATACTGCTCACATTTTAAAATGCAATAAGTAAACTACTAGATGACATTAGTGTTATGAACATAATTATTTTTAAACCTCCATATATGTATCCCATAGTCACTTCAGTTAATTCTGATCATAGGAACATATGTCCTCAAATCTACTCTAAGCCAGCAGAGGTGGTCTGGGGAAACACAGGATTGGATGAATCGTGGAGTAATCGTAGGTCCTACTTGGAGAATCCCAGATCTCTTGTACTTTTGTAATCCAGTACTGATGTGGATGGACTGCAAAATAGGCTGGCTACATTTAAATATTTTCAGAAGGAAGGAGAGAGATTACAAAAGAGGAGAAAGTTAAATATTTCAATTCAGACTCTTAAACTTGGTCTAAACTGCCAAAGCAAGTAGTTGAAACATTGAAAATGTAGCTGTAGATGCTTACAGGAGAAAGGCCAGCAACTCCCAGAAATGCAGAAAGTAGCATGCAGAGAACACCCCCCAGGGGCCCCCAAGGACTAGCATGGGGTTTATGAATTTATCTCAGTCCTTGGTCTTATCCTCAACTTTATGCTCAGAAACTTAGTTGTTAGTGTTCCAGAGATGAGCAGGCTCAAAAAACTGTTGTATACAACCAGAAAGGCAATTCATAATTTTATGATGAAAAATGTAACTATCAAGCAGACTGGATGCTTGCACAGTCCCAAACAGTACATTCTACCCTTGCATGAAAAGCCAAATTATCAGAAGGTTATTTTGTGATCTAGAACAGGGGTTAGTGAACTTTTCCTGTAAAGGTCTAGATAATAAGTATCTAAAATACTTATTATAAAGTCTAAAACTTTATGGGCCATCCAGTGTTTGTCACAGCTACTCTAATGCAAGTCAGATTTGGCCTGTAGACCATAGTTTACAGACTCCTGGTTGAGAATAAGATCTAGAATAAGGGAAGTTGACAATGCAGCATAATGCTAGGTGACACCAGATTTCAAGTGTTTGCTGTAGGGATATTGCTATTCGGTATACTCCCTCTTGAAATTAAAAAAAGTTCATTTTTTTTCATAATTCTTTCTGATTCTCTCCACTTTGAGATATACATGACTGGCAACTTCCTTTGGAGAGGTCTTTTCTTTCTTTAGCAACATTAATACTTCTTTTCATCTTGCAATTACATTAATTTTTTTTATCTTAAAAGCAAAATAAAAACAAAGTAAGAGATAAGAAATGATAGCAATTCTCTTAATGACTCTGATAGAACGATACCTAGATGCTAGCTGAGATCGTTCATAGGGAAAAAAATCAAGGGCCCGAACTGCAATCTAAGAGGTGTTTGTCTTAAACTTTGCCCAGTTTTACTGGGGCTTAGAAAACTATTCATTCCTTCTCCTCATTTGGCTTGGGTCCATTGTCTTTCTTTTCCCAAACGTCGGAGGTTATTGCCAACTTGTGGTTGTAAGAAAAGACCTCGGTGGGCAATAGGCTACTTCAGCACTTTTTTGTTTTGCTTTTTTTGGGGTTCCAGAAATGGGGTCACCATTGTGCCCAGACTCCCTGAAATTCACATTCTCCAGCAACTTGTGGTCCCTGGCACCATGCAGCCTCTCAGGTCTTTGGAGCTGCCAATGTGCTTTGACCCCTATTTCTCCATTGCTTCAGCATCTGTTATTGCTGAAGAGCTCCATCTGCTGCATCAGCTGTTCCTGAAGCTTGGTCTTTTGACATGACACCATTCTCAGCCTAGGAGTCTACCTCTGGGCTTTGGATGCCCAGAAATTATATACTAGATTTTGTTACATAAACAAATAGGTACATTTTTCTCAGGGAAAGATGCACATCTATACACAAATTCTCAAAGGGGTCAGTAACCCTGAAATAATTGAAACCACCACCACATTGTAATTGATTACAGTGGAAAGCATCAAATACAGATTTACTTATGCAAATTCAACTATATGCACTCAGCAAAGAGAGAGACATTGAGAGAAAGAAATAAACAATTTAAATAATGCAGGTGAATCCATCTGCCTTTGTTCTCAATGAGCACATACACGACAGTGAGCCTGAGATGTGAACATGTAGCTGCAGTTCGCAGTTGGTAATAAACACTCAAATGAGAGTATACTATTTCTTCTAAGAACTATAAGAAGTGCATTAAAGAAAATTATTCAAGAAGGATATTCTGAGTTTATGATCTGAACAGAAAAGGAAAGAGAAAAATAATAGATGCTTTCTCCCAGAAGAGTTGCTTTTCTTCCTTCCCCTTCCCTAGATTCTGATATTTTCTTCTCCCTTCCCATCGTCATAACCACACCCTGCTCTTCTGACACCCACCCCCCTTAGAGATTCTGTCTTTGGCATTACATAGAAAACATTATTCATTGCTGGCTGGAAAATATGCAGTCTTTCTACTGTCCCTAGACTTGGAGTTAATTTACAAACTATGACTAACATGTTGCAGGGAGAAAAGGAAGGGTAGAAAGATAGGCTGAATTTGAATATCAGTTCAAGCTCTCTGTCCTTACAGAAATCACCAACCCTCCTGCTACAGGATGAAGCCTTTCACAGAGCACAAAGCATCCACTCAGGCAAATCCCAGGGCTCCAGCAGCCCACTCAAAAATAGCAAGTGAGTTCTGGGAAACAGGAAATGGTGAATTTCCAGAAGGAATAACTATTCTGGAATTTCTCTTCCCAGAATCATTTCAGAGTTTTTAGATGAGACAGTTATTTTTATAAATATTTAAAATTTAAAATAGCCTAGGAACCAAATCCTTCTATCATACAAGACCAAATCTAAATCTCATCTCTGCCCTGTGACCTTCCAGCCCAAACTATTTTCCCCATTCTCTGAATCCCACCAGCAGTGTCCATATCATTTGTTTTGTCAGTTAATCACATATAGCTTTATGTGGCTACTTACCCTGTCCATGTGTATGCCTTTTTTACCTTCATCTCCTCCCCAGCACATGCTTTATACAGCACCCTCAATATATAGTAGTTGGATGAATGAGTAAATAAATGATAGGTACAAAGTAACCAGAGAAAATTGGAACTGCACAGTTATCGTTCTCTGATGAAATGGAAATTTTAAACACTGAGGCCAACCTAGGAGATTCCAAAGGAGAAGATGTTCTCTGGCTAATCTTCAAGCTTTACCTCCTGACCTGAAAAATCAAGAAGCACAGGAAAGCCCAGGTAGTAAAGAAATAAATGGAACCCGTCAGCTGGTCTGCTGATAAAGCATACTAGTAAACTTCCAGAGCCAAAAAGGCATGGAGATTAATGTATATATAGTATTTAATGAGAGAATGGATTTGCATGCAGGGCAAGAGAAAGTGGTAACACCAGAGTGGTTGCTGGACCTAGGAAGAGACTTTCCAACATGACAGCAGGAGATGATCTGCAACTCCAGAGGACAAAGTGCAAGTTGGGCAGGACGCAGCAAAAAGGTGGAGCTGCTAGAAGGGTCCAGCTTTATAGCTCAAGGCAGCCCTAACCACCCACTCTAGTAACAGAGACCCTGAAATGACTCAGATAACAGCATCCAGGACCACCATCAGAGGGGAGTGAGAGGTCCTCACCAATAACAGACCACTAACTACAGAAGTGGATGAGGCAGCAGGATAACTAAGCTGAAAGGGGATGGACTGCAGGGCCTTGGTTGCAGGAAGAACCTTGACAGGGCCACGAAGGAGAGGGCTAAGCATCCTCTGCCCATCCCCCTGGACACTGCCAGGGGAATGCAGGGAATTGTATCTCCAGAAACTAGTAAGTGCTCATAATATGTGCTTAGTAAGTATTTAAGAAAGAGAGGAAAGGAGAGAGGGAGACAGGGAGGAAGCTAGAGAGTTTAGCTGATGGGAGCTCAAAAGCAAATGATACATGTGGCCATTATCGTTATCCAAAAACCCTCTTTTTTTGTCCAACCCACTGCCACTTCAGACTGCAGATGCCTATTAAACTTCTATGAAAACACAGATAAATATGGAACCAAAAGAACTACATCGAGAGAGATAAATAGCAAAATGATCAATAAATATATTAATAGTTTTACTATGTGTCGTCCCTAAAGACAGATAACTATGTTCAATCCAACCTGTGTTGAAAATTCAGATGTAATATCAAGGAAATTGAGGGTGTTCGAATCAGCCCATGATGACTCACATGGGTTTTAGGAAAAATATTTCTCTATCCAGCAGATATTGTCAGCCTGTATTCAAACAGTCTTCCAAAACCTCTTAGGCTGGGAAGGGAAGCATACATCAAATTATGCCACATGAGTCATTTGGGTTTTGTTTCTGTGTGAGGTTTATCAAATTACAAAAGCATCCATACATGTTTATAAAGTAAAACAATATGAAGTTTCAGAAAGAACTAATCATCTCCCCAGCACCACCACAATTATATCATCCATTTTAGCTCTCACCCCCTGTCCTGAGGAACATAATATTAACAGCCTGGTATGCATCTCTTCACACTTTTATCCTCATTCACTTAAATACATCCAAGCATATTTATGTATATATATAAGAACTAGGTCGTTTGATAAAATGGATTATAGGTGTCCTTAAAATATAGGATATGATTATCTTTTATTCTAGTTTCCTTATGAACACACCCATATACAGAGACACAATTTTACATGCATAGATCATAGCACATATGTAGTGGTATATAATCTTTAGCAATCTGCAGTATCCTTCTGTACTTTTCTTCACGGTCCTATAATAATATATACTAATATACGTATGTGTATATACATACACACACACATATATATATACCAATTTCATCAATAAGGTATAACATTTGTTTATGTGCCATGGAGGAAGAAAATTCACCCAAGTAAAGGAGTCTAATAGGAGCCCTCCCAACTTAAATCCAGGAAACCAAAGGGGTATACCTCAGAATAAGGTTAAACACGAAGTAAGCCTTCCATGCAAAGAAGAACAGCAAAGAACCATCCATACTTATACCTCGACAATGGAATAAGGCCTAAAACAAAATCTCCCCTGAGAATTTGACCAGAAACCAGTCATCACACATATTTGGGGCCTGTACTCACACAGTCAGAGAGACCCATAATAAAAAGCCTCATAAATGGAATTTAAAGTGGTCTCAGTTTAGTGATATCCCCAGGTAGTATACAGAAGGAAACACAACCCTTACTAGAATAACTTGGCTGCATGCTGAAGTGATTATAAGAGATCAATGTTTATAGAATGAATCCTATTTTCAAAGAGTTAGAATACAGGGAAGCAAGTATTAAATAGATGAAATACATGCATTTTGTGATCATTTTATAAATATGACTGTTATACAAATTTCTCTACATCCTACTATTATAGAGGAATGCAGTCAAAGCCAACAATATAGTCCAATTCAATCTTTTTAATGACAGCATGATATTCCTTGAAATAGATAAATCATAATTTATGCAACAATTTCCTTATTGATGGGCTTTGGTATTTTTTGTTTGCATCTTATAGTTTCTGTTTATTATTTAAACAGATTTTTCCAAGTGTATAAGAGTATTCTTTTTCTCACATCCCCACCAGTAATAGTTGTTATTTTTAATTTTTGTCAGTCTTTTCTGAGTCCTTGAGGGCATTCCCTGCTCTATGATGGCTCAAGGAGGATTATTTAGTGGATGGAAAGTAGGCTCTCAGTTCTAGTTTGTCTCTTTCATGTCAATCCTGGTGTGCAGCCAGCAGTGCACCTGTCATCCGCAGGCAGGGACAAAGTCAGATGAGTGTACTGACCTGTGAGTCATGAAGATCTTGGTCACTGCCTGTGTCAGGGGAGGCAGACCTGTGCACAAAAGACTCAAGAGCTAGGCTAAATTCAGTATACAGGGAAACACTTTGGGGCTTGAGAGGAAACTAGAAGCCACTCTGGTCAGATGAAAGCAAGAAGGCACCATCAAAAGAATGAGATTCCATGGGAATGTCTGTGATCCCTGATAAACGGGAAGGTTATTGGCCCAAAATAATGGCAAGCCTGTTTAAAAGATAACTCAGTGAGGTTCCCAGACCATAGCCCTCTTTTGCCACTTTTGACCACAGAATGTGATAAGAAATGATAAAGTAATAGCAATTATAGTTTAAAAATGAAGACCCAATATACTTATAACTTAGTGAAATAATTTCCTCGTCATTAATATTCCTCAAAAAGTCATCTGAATTGCACATAAGATATTTCCCAAGTCTCTGCTGCCACCCACAGTTTGAGATGGAAACAGTGGGATCAGATTCTCAGCATCATGTGCAAAAATTAAGTTTTAAATTGACCTATATAAAAACTGTTATACTCCATCTTTCTTATGAATACATACTTATCCTTACACACATAAGGATGTACACACAGTCATTTGGTCAGTGGGGAATTAACATGATATGATTTGAATTCAATTAAACTTGCTCCAGGTTTGGCATTTTTCCCTCAGCGAGTAAATCAGTATTATCAAGATTGGACTTGTCATTTAATTAAGCCCAGGTATTAATAGTTCCATGGCTTTAAAAGACATCTTCATGTCCAACTAAATGTGTTTGCATTGTCAGAGTAAAGAAACAGTACTTAAGAGGATGGAGATGTTGCAAATGAGACCAAATTACAAAAGCCTCTCTCTGGAATGAAATGTCACAAGTATCTTCCCTTAATGGATAAAGATCCCTTTCGTTGAAGATCAGACAGATTCAGAAAAGGGAGTAAGTGATGCACTTTTCAAGATGGGGCAGGTAAACGTGGTGAAATGGTTGCCTTATCCATGATTTTGCATCTGTCCTCCTGAACCTACCTACCTCCCCCCAGGCCCCACTAAGTTTCTGGAGAGGACTTTCTAGTGAGAGTTAAATATGTGGAAAATGTAAACAGAGTTAACAAGGTTTCTCTAGGTGAGGAAAAAAAACTAAAGGTTCAAAGATTAGTAGGACTTTGCATTTCACAAAAGGGAAGGGAAGAAAGGAGCTGATGGCTACTGAGACCCCGG
Organism: Dasypus novemcinctus; assembly: GCF_030445035.2. NCBI lineage: Eukaryota > Metazoa > Chordata > Mammalia > Cingulata > Dasypodidae > Dasypus > Dasypus novemcinctus. The sequence continues at coordinate 72,764,438 of NC_080678.1, read as the reverse complement.
TTTGACCAGGAATCTTCTTCATGTTTGGCCCCTTGACTATTCCAAATAATTCATGAGGTATTATTAATGTCATTTTACAGATAGGAAATAGAAGCTCCAAGAAATTAATCATTCGCTTTTCCAAAGACTTCCCTCAACTAGTAGCAATGAACATTGACTCAGAGCTTCACAAATAAGATTCATTTTTTAAATAATAATATTTTACATTTTCTCAAAAAGATAGTATCAAAAAGCAATTTCTGTTCAAGAAAGTATATTTATATAGAAGACTCAACTTATTCTTACATGAGGTTTCATACATACTAAGTCATAGCAATTCCGATTCTGGTCAGCAAATTCCGACTCAGTGTCCAAGTAGTCTAAGCCCAGCCACATGAATCAGTCCACTTCTACTACTCCCGAATCACTATGTGAGAAGGGAAAGACTTCCATATTATGCATCCATATCCAGTTATCACTAGTTAGGGAAATAGTGTCATCCTTACATCAATAGAAAATACATTGGTACCCCAGGCTCTAAATATGCAGAAAGTCCAATCTTTCCCCTGGCCTTCTACCCTAGAGAGGTTCAAGAATCCTTAGGGGTGTTTACCAGTATTCTAGACCCAGCCCTGACTGTCCTTGCTTCTCTCTGTGGAGCAAGAACTCAAAAAGAGAAGATGCCCCAGTGGCTGCTTGGGATGCTGGTTGCTCTGCACACAGGCTCCCGCCAGGCGGCCTTAGTGGCTTCCCTCCAGTAGTGTTCTGCCTGCTTCATTAGGCAAGAAGGTCTCTGCCAGTGACCACATCTGCCACCATCACTTTGGCCTTAGAGAAGGAGACTGTCATAGCTTCCCTTTATTTCACCCAAGGTGAGGGACAGTACTAACCTGTTTTTTGACACAAAGACAAAAGAACATACAGAGACTACTGTACAATTACCACCCATGTTCTGACCCATCCTAGAATCCCTCACTAGACCTTTCTTATTTTTGCTAAAGACAGCTCATTCATCACCCTCAGAAATACTCCTGGAAAAGTTCTTACTCATCCCCATCTAAATACCTCTTCTAGGGATGCCTGATAGTGAGACTTCCCATTGCTGGAGATCAAGCCCTACATCTACCAAGGGGTATGAGAAGAAGGGCAATGGCAGTTGACCGCACAACCCCTTATGAGACAATCACACAATAGTCGTACGCCAATTCTTTCCCAGACACTGGATTTTTTCCACGTTAAATGGCATGCTGTGTAAGACGTGGGCATTCCAGGCTAAGGGGTGATATGCCAAACTCGGTTCAGGTACTTTCCAGCCTCTCATCAGTAAAGTTTCAAAAAGCATGGCATCCAGACAAACCTGGGCCAGTGGGTTACACTCACGTTCTTGGCAGAAAAAGTCATACAGTACCCTAGATCTGGGCAAGACCCTATAAGGCGAAGCACAGCAACTCCAGAGCCAGACAGCCTGGGTCAAAATCCTGACTGCCACTTTTCCAGCTCTGTGATTTGGGGCAAGTTACTTAACTTCTCTGTGCCTCAGATGATTCAGCTGCTGAAAGGAGAAAATAATACCTGACTCAGAGGGTAGTTCTGATGATTGAAACCAGTTAATATTCTTAAAGAGTTTAGAACCGTGCCCAATCCATAACCATCAAACTATGAATGTTGGCTATTGTTATTGTTACCCCCAGCAGCACAAAAAACGGCTACTGAACTCAGCAAGGCAAGTTCAGGTGTGGGGGAAAAGCCCACAGAATGAAATTGCATGAAATAATTTCCTGCCTTATAGCAATATAACCATTTTGCATTAGCCAAGGTGACAAGCAGAGCATGCAGAGGACAGTTCTGGAGGAGGCCAGGGGCCGCAGAAGTTGAGAAATTTGGCTCCAGCCCTCGGGAACCTAGCCTGCCACATTTTAAATACCGAGGGCCATTGCAATTTTTACTTGAAGTTAAAATTTCAAATTGGCCCAAGTCACATTAACCTAAGTCAGAACCTCTACTTTAAAGTGGAGAATTCAATTAGCAGGGACAGGTAATTACTTCTACCTCACTGGCAGGCAATATTCTTCAGAGAGAGGAAGTTCACACTTCACTTCTAGCAACTGTTCCAAGATCTGTAGCTGCAGACACTGACTCCCACAAACCTGGACAGATGGCCAAGTCCAGCCCCGAGCGGGCCCCAGCTGCTGCCTCCTGGTCGCTGTCTCATGTGGGAAGATTAGCTTCTGTGATCCTCAGCTCTGGACGGCCCCCTTAGAATGCTAATTCACATATCATCATCACAACGTCTTGCTAGCAACCTCTGGGGCAACCCTCAGGAACCACTGCTCTTTAAACATTCACATCCGTAATCGTTAGGGTGTATGTGAAGATGGTTGCCCTTGAGGGCGGTTGTCGAGTGTTGAAAGTGCTTTAGACATGGAGCTATGGGCCCTGAGTGTGAGTCCTGACTGTCACTCACTAACAACGTAACCTTGAATGATTCACTTCATTTACCTGAGCCTCAATTTTCCCCATGTGTAAATGACGCTCCTACTCTCTACCTCCTGAATTTGATCAGGAATTAAATGAGGTAATGTATATAAGAAGACTTGAAAATATATAATGTTTGCTATTATTCTGGAGGGCCTTTTCCAAACAATTAGGTAAATGAATAATTTTTAGACTTCCCCACCCCACTCCTTTCCACACACAATCCTGTAAGCTATTTGATGGCGAGGAGTGTTTTTATCTCCATGTGCCCAATGTCTAGCACAGTAAGCAAGACATTGCAAGAGTTTCATACAAATTTACCAAATGAAGAAAAAGGCGAACTGTTGCTCAGCTAGCAGTCACTAGAGCAGAGGCCAACAATTACATGCTTTCCCTGAGATCTTGGTTTGGCATCTTGATTTGACCTAGGCCTCAAAGCATAGATAGGATGTGCCTACATATACATCAGACACAAAAGACGGACAGGGGCAAAGATGCAGAAATGGACAATATCAAGCAAAGAGTTCATGTTTAAAGCATGTTTTAACATAGCCTGATCACTGAGTCTCCCCTTACCCTCACCCCACCCCGATCCTCATTGTCTTGTCTTTGCTCCTATTCCCAGCAACTTCCTCATGACTATCGCCACCTCCCCAAGGAATAGACCAGTCATCATCAGCCCACAAATAGTTCCAAAGATGCCATGTTCCTTCCTGCCCCCTAAATCAGGTCCCTTGACATTCATATAAGACCAGCTCAGACTCGGTGCACAACTGCTTTGGACATTTTGATTTGGATTAGCAGCCTCTTTCTTTGGGGCTACCTCTACAACTCAGTGGGTCCCCTAGACCCTGTCCACCCTGTCCTGGCTTCCTCCTAGGGTCTGCCTGCTTTCAGCAGCAACATGTTCTGTGTCATGTCACATTTTTATGGCCCATCTCTAAAGAAATTTACTGTAATTTATGGCAAAAATGACCACTGTTCTTTAAATGTGGCTGGTTCACTAAAGTCTCAAATGACAGTTTACTCAGCAGCAAAGCATATTAATACCCTTTTTAAAAGCAATCAAGTCCTATAAATTTAAGATCAGGTGTCCTTACATGGCTCATATTTGAGGTCCTTCAGCATTAAATAAGAGGGACATATTGAAAGGCTCGTAATCTTATGTCATCCCAACCATTTTCTAGCACAAAAGTAGAACTATACCTCTGCCCTTATCCCTTCATGCACATGATTGCCCCATGATTCCTAAATCCTCAGAGCATAAGCATTATCTTGAGAGGCAGCATTGGGTTGAAGTGTAGATTATGACATTGGCTCTAAATGTAAGCATTGGTCCATAGGACTCTGACCTGAATGGATTTAGAGTATGTCCAAGAAGAAACAAGTAGCAGCCTTTATTAACTAGCTCTCTTTTTATATTGCATTTACAAAAAAAAAAAAAATTCTAAAGGCAAATCTTCAAGTCATTTTTTGACTAAATGGAGAAAAGGAAATGATAGTGGCAGCTAAGGAAGGTACATATTTTTTAAAAAGTCATGCTAGGGTTACAGACATGACTCAAGTACTTGAGCACCTGCTTCCCGCATGGGAGGTCCCGGGTTCCATCCTAAAAACAAAAAAGCAAACAAATGAAAAAAGCCAACTCAGGGGAGCCAATGTGGTTCAGTGGTTAAGTGCCAGCTTCCCACATAAGAGATCTGGAGTTCAATCCTTGGCCCTGGTACCTAATTTTTTTTTTTTTTTTAATTTTAAAAATAAAAAGTCATGCTAGTTTCCCTGGCTGGATCAAATTCCAAGCAGAACTTTTGTACCCTTTCAATTCATAGCCACCACTTGAAAGGTACATACTCTAGAATTTCTTTAGTCTTTTTCATTCAGACATTCATTCAACCAATACCAATTGAGTACCTACCATGTGTCAAGCATTGTTCTAGATACAAGGCAGGCTCAGCCCCAACCATCATGAATTTTATGCCTTAAAAGGGAGAAACAGATAATGCACAGGTAAATAAGCAAATTAAAATATAAACTCAGATCCTGATAAAGCTCTGAAAACTAAAACGGAGAATGTAATTGGGTGATTGGGGGAAAGAAGGGTGAAAGGAGAGTTACCTGATTCCTGTGCACTCTGAGTCTCCGCTCCTGAGACCCAGTCAGGGTGAGAGAAAGCTAACCAGTCCCCACAGGGGGTGACAGCCTTGGCCTTACCCTGATTAGAAACAGAGATCTGAACATTAAAGAGATCTTAGCAACAGACCTCACTCCTAGTCTATGGGGAGTTAAGATTTCCCTTCTCCCCATTTCAGAGATGTTTGCCAAAGGCACTATATTAGTCAGCCAAAGGGGTGCTGATGCAAAGGACCAGAAAATCTGTTGGCTTTTATAAAGGGCATTTGAGGTAAAAGCTTGCAGTTACAAGGCTCTAAACAGTCCAACTCAAGGTTGATTTCTTACCAAAGCCAGTTGCCACAGTGTTGAAGCAGAATGGTCACTAATTTCGATCTGGTGTCTCCCTCCTAGGCTTTCTCTTTCCCTGAAGGCTCCATGGGCCCAGCTTCTTCCTGATCTCAGCCATCAGCTGGCACAGGGCTTTCTCTCAGGGCTTCCTATCTTTCAGCTGCAAACTATCAGGCAAATAGCTCATCTCTCCTGGGGGCCCCAGGATCCAAAATGACAGAGCTCTCTCTTCCCATGTGCCTTCTTGAGTGGGTGTCCATTTATATCAGCCCACTAAAGGGGTGGGGACTCAACCTGAGTCACATCTTAGTGATGTGGTCAAATCAAAAACCCTAAATTGATTTTATCAAGTAAACTTAATCAGAGACTCCTCACTGAATTTCATACAATCAAAGAGTATTACACCAAGAAGAACAGATTAGTTTACAAACATAATCTTGCTCCTTCTGAGATTCATGAAATAATCTCAAACCGTCGCAGGCACTGAGATGATAACTGACTTACCCAAGGCACACATCCTAGAAGTGCATGAGGACGGGAATCCAGATATCTTGCTTCCTAGAGAGTTTCTTACCATTAGGGGAGAGTTCTCAACCTTGACTGAACATTGGAATCACCAGTTGTGCTGTAAAATCTACTGATGCCTGAGTCCCACCTCCCAAAGGTTCTGTTTTAATTGGTTTGGGATATGACCTGCTTATCAGAAGCACCAAATTCTCCCCAGGTTATTCTAATGAGCATCCAGGGGTGCAACCCACTGGTTTAGTGTGCCTAACAAAACCAATTCTAGTGCCTGTCTAAAATGCAGATTCTTCAGGCCCCAGTCTCAGAGTGCACGATTCTGTAAGATTAGGTCGGGGCTCAGGAAATACATATTTTTTACAAGCACAAGCTTTTGAAGCAGGAACCAGCTACTTAAACCCTACTTGAAAGGTTCAATTAAACCAAGGGGCAGAGGGTGAATTATTTTTAATACTATCTTTAAAGAGAGAGGGAAAATCTAGGTCAGTCCATGTGCTAAAGAGCACCCAACTGCCTGCAGAGAATTTCATTTGTGCAAGGTCCCACAGGCTTTTTACCTGCTTCCTAAATTAAGTGTTTAAGTTACCTTTGTTTAAAAGTTATATTTTTCAAGGGAAGCAGCTGTGACTCAATCAGATGAGCTCCCGTCTACCATATGGGAGGCCCTCGGTTCGTGGCCCGGGGCCACCTTGTGAAGGCAGGCTCACTGGCACGCTGTGGAGCGCCACCCCACCCACAGACTCTGCAGAGAGCCGACTCAGCAAGGTGACACAACAAAAAGAAGGGAGACAAGCAAGAACATGGAAGAGCCCACAGCAAATGGACAGAGAGCAGACAGCAAGCAAGCTGCAAGGGGGGAGGGGAAATAAAATAAATACAGACACAGAAGAACATATAGCAAATGGACACTGAAACAGCACACAAGAAAAGCCACAAGGGCAGGTGGAGGAGATAAATTTTTTTTGGTTATTATTTTTCAAGTAGCTCTAAATAGGATGATAGCAAGGAAGTTCTTAAACGTTTTTAAAGCTCTCATCTAGCCTCCTACTTAAATACCGTATCTTGGCACCACTGCTCCCAGATTCTCAAGGAGAAGGGAGGCCCTTTGCAGCATTGCCATTCTCAGTTCACTCAGTGCACCTGCTGCAAAAGGAAGATAGGACTAGCTCCTCCTTTTTGGAAGCCTATGCTTTAGTTAAGGGAAAAATCTCAATTTCAAAGTAATTGGGGGAACAATCCTCTTAGTGGAGAATATGTTCAAGAGAGAGCTTCGAACAGAAAAGCTGCTGAAAGTCCGCAGCTAACAAGGGGCATCATTTGGTGTAAAGCAATTGGCTAAATCTGTCTCTATATTTCCCAGTAATATGATAAATGGAAGGAGAAGCAAATTTGTCTTGGTATTCCACAACATGATAAATGGTGAGAACATAATTGTGTAATACCAATAGCACCAGAAAATTGCAAATCTCTAAATGAAATGTTCCTTTCAATCACATTATCAAGTGACTGACAGGCATTTGAGATATTACCTAAATTATAGCTAATTTTCAGTAGTGGCTTTCTGCATCTTGCTCTCAGGCATTGGCAAAAAGGTAGGCAGAAAGCAAAGTCATTAATTGCATAAAAAAGAGCCTCAAAGGCCTTGCTTTGCTTCCTTTCTTGCTACTTCCCCACAGCACTAATTCAGCATACTGCACACATCGTGGTCATGGCTGTTGTCTGGTCCTCAGCAGACAAGAGAGGAATCCTGATCACCATGGAGACTGTGGCTGGAGGGGGAGGCTTGTTACCTTGAGAGCATGAATAAGAAGAGACAGTGGCATAGCTGGGCTTCTGATCAAAGCTGTCAAAAAAGGACCCCTGTTCCTGATTAATTTTACAATACAGAGATCTCCTTCCCCTGTGAGGTAGAAGAGATCTTAGACTGTACTTAAAGCTCTGGAGGAAAATTACTGTATTAGAAAATGCATCACAAAAAAAAATCCCTTAAGATTTGATTGAAAGAAGCAAAAACCAAGTTGAGCTGGATTAAGCACAAAGTGAGTCTCTGAGGCATCCTGGTATCTTTATAATGAAGGGTGTCCACCGAGAGCCCAAGGGCAAGGACACAGCAGGGACTCAAGACTGCAGAGAGTAACCATTCAGCATTTTCAGTCTCTGATTCTTCTTACACAACTGTTTCTTATTATTTAAAAGATCTACATTTTCTACTACTCGGTTGTTAGTATGGCTATGAGAAGATGGCTCTTCTCAAGTCTCGTGTTCCTACGTTACAATGTCAGACCACAGGGACTGACTCTGCCCATCTCCAAATTCCCAGGGCAGGATTCTGAGTGGCCCAGCTTGATTCAAGCACTCGCCACTGATACAATCCCTTGTTTTCAAATGAGTTGTTTGGTCAAGTGATTATAAACATAGTGCCAGTTTGCATTTCTGAAGATGGAAAAGTACTTTCCAAAGACAAGAACTAAACAATTGCTATGTCATTTGAGTCGTCACACAAACACCCTCTACGATAAGAAGCTCAGATATTCTCATGCCCATTTAACAGGTAAGGAAATTGAGGCTCAAGGAGGACACACATCTAGGAAACGTAAGACCATAAATTGAATCTATGTGTTCTGCCTCCAAATCCCGTGTGGGAAAAAAAAATTAAAATTATCTCTCTCTCTCTTTTCTCTTTGCATTTTATTTTGTTTATTGTGCTTTTACTGTCCACAGCAGATCCACATTCATTCATTTCTTCAACGATTATTTAATAAACATATGCTTTAGGCAAGACATTATGCTAAGCTTTATTTCAGATATGATGACTGCCCTCAAGATGCTCAAACTCTATTAGAGAAGACATTTAACAATTTCTTCTGCCATGACCTCTAGGGCCGCCAAATAACACAACCCCAGGGGGTGGCATTCACAGTTCAGTCTTGTGGATGGCATCCCCTAGAGAAATACAGTGCATAGTTTTAAGTCCACCATTTGCCACAGAAAACTCACTTGTTCTTTGCACATGCCCCTTAGTAGATGATTAATTCTAACTGACAGAGGAATTAGATTTCGCTTTAGCATTTCTCAGACCTGGGCAATCTCTAACACTAAGAATCCCTTGTTGAAATAGCCAAATTTCTAGATAGAATGGCCTGCAATAAATAAGGAGAATTCTCAGTTATGATCTCTAGATTGAACTAAGGGAAGTCTTGAGGCTTTGGGGATACTTTCAAATCTTCCAGAAGGTGCCTGGACAGTAATTACTCCTATAGGGAGGAAATCACCACGGTAGGAGAGCTACCTAGGGTTGTGGAAAGGGTGAAAATTTAGAGTGGTTGGAAAATTCTGTGTACGCATAAGAACAAACAAACCAGATGCAGAGCCAGAGGGCATGAAAGCATCAAAAGGCATAAATGCAGCTGAGGACAGCTCTGTAGGGCAAGCCTAGATGGGGGGTGGGCATGGGGTGGGCCTGCACCGTGGGCTGGTGGTGGAAAACGAGGCTCCACCTTTTATTACTTCTCTCTGTCTCTCATGGTCAGACTACTGGTGTTTCAGTCTAGTTTTTAAAGCAAATGGATCCTTATGTAACAGTACTTTTTCCAATGCATCTCCCTCATTTTCTTTGTAGCTATCTCAGCAGTAAGTTGCTCTGATAAAAAAAAAAAATGTTTAAAAGGAACTGCTTTTGGACAAGGAGCTCTTGGAGCTTTTGACCCTGTGTACCTTCCATCATCTGATTATCCAAACACTAATTGGTCTTACAAATGATATTCAAGGTTGCAAGAGATTTACTGGTCTTTTCTACCATATGTTGATAATCAGATCCCAATTTGTGCCTGATCCATATAAGCCCATACTACCAAGACCCACACCGAAGTATCAAGACAAGGAGAGGTCTCCTTGAGATTACATTTGAATTTTAAATCAAAGGTGTCTGCAGACACTCAAGAAGGAACAGCCTTCAACAAGCATGGCACAATAGCAAATCTCTTATTTTATAGTTTTCCCATGAAAAAGGAAAACTGCAGTCACTTAACTCAGGCCCCAAAGTGCACAGCTAAGGAACACCTGGCACCATGAATAAATTGTAAAATGTATCTGTTTTCCTATAAAAAATTTTTTTTCATTAGATGCTGTACTTCCAAATGTACTGCTGGTAGCAACTGCCTTGCTAAAGACCAACAGCACTCATTACTCGGCTGTGCAAGAGCCCAAGGGAAGAGACTGAATTGGTTTTCAAACCATTGACAGTCTCTAGAAAGTCTGCAATGTTTAGTATTTTAAAATTAAACATCTGGTTGAAAGATCTGTTATTTTATGATTTTTTTATAACAATTCAGAAGTCACGTTTAAATTCCATTCTTTCTTCATCAGAGTTTCAAGTAACTTTAATTTTGATCACAATAGGTCTATAGGCCTTGGGCTCAGAAAGATAAAGAAAATAATTTTCCTCATATTATTCCTGGTCAGTTCAGGCTTTACCTTATAAAACTCTTCACAGGAAGGAAAACAAACCAGTTATGTGGCTTTTCTCCCAACAGTCTGTGGTAGTTGAGCATGACTGTGGGTTTATAGTGCCTCCAAAGATTAAAAACAATCCCACTTTAAAATGTTCAAATCAAATTCACAAGCAACCTAATGAGCTGTGAATGTAAATGTAAATGCTTTACTAAGTGAGCACCCATAAAAGAATTATGTGCCCTGAGTAATTAGGTGCAGATGCTGTCTCTTGGGAGTTCAGTTTGGGACATATCTCAGCAATGGGGTGTCTTGTGTTTTATCCCTTGGTGTCAGTTCCAACTGAGTTATTAAGAAAAGGCACCTATTTTCCAGAGCAGAGCACAAGCTGTGACCAGTTCAATGTGTGAAACACTTCACATCCCTGGTTCCTAGTGGAGCGTCAGCCTTCACCACCTCAGAGAAAACAGTTCAATTGAGTATGCAAAGTTTAACCTCAGAGCACAATTACCACAGAGATGGAGAGAAGTTGAAATAGAAAACATCCACTATTTAAAGAGAAATAGCCCATGATAGGAAACCTGTGATGTTGTCAAAGTGGACAATTACACATGTCACACTCCACTCCCATTGATCTCAACTGGCATCCTGTCTACTCAGTTGCCAGACAGCTAGCCCTCCGTTCTTTTGCCAAATGAGCAATGACCTGCTATCTCTATTTAAATGCCTATGAAAACTCATGCTTCTTAGTTGTATCTCCTGATTTCATCCACCCATATCAAGCCTCTTATCTCTGAATGCTTAATCTCAATCAAAATCATTTATGTCCCTCCAGCCAGTCTGTAGGGAGACATCTGTGGGAGAGTAAATGAGGGTTTCTTCTTGTTCCTTAGGTCAGTCCACTGCTCAAGCTGGTCCTAAAGGGTGACACCAGCTCTGGGCCCTCAAGATCCTGGGTCTGAAATGATCATGTTCTGCCTTTGTTCTGGAGATCCCCCTACTCCTCCAAGATTAAGGAATCCCCAGCTACAAGTACAGAAGCCCTATTTCCTGGCTACTAAGTCAATCTCACTTACCCAAGTGTCAATGGCTTTTTTATATGGATCCTGCCAATGACTCTCCCAGATCCTGTCCATTACCTCTAATTTCTCCCTATTTACTCTAGCCTCCTTACTGCAAGCTTTTCAAATGGGAACCCACCCATCAGATCAATCATTGCCATATGCCTTTGACACTGAATGCCATTAATTCCTTCATAACAAAGAATCCCTTTGAATTATGCTGCTCTGGGGGTTACTTCACAGGGTACACAGACACACACACCACACAGGGACAAAGGCACTCACTTTCAGCTTCCCTGGATAAAGTTATGATTATAATCACAGCAAGAAAATTCCTATCATGCCCCACTGTATTAGTCATCCAAAGGTGTGCAGATGCAAAATACCAGAAATTGGTTGGTTTTTATAAAGAGTATTTATTTGGGGTAGGAGCTTACAGATACTAGGCAATAAAGCATAAGTTACTTTCCTCACCAAAGTCTATTTGGAGCAAAATGGCTGCCGACATCTGCAAGGGTTCAGGCTCCCTGGGTTCCTATGTTCCTGGGACTTGCTTTTCTCTGGGTTCAAGGTTCCTTTCTTCCTGGGGCTGGCTTCTCTTTCCTCTGTGAGCTGAATTCCCAGACCTCCAGCTTATGTCTCAAACTCCAACATCAGAAAACCCTCAACTCTATTCTTTGCCATGACTTTTATCTGTGCCATGCCCTAATCATAACTTTTGCCATGACTTTTATCTGTGCCATGCCCTAATCATAACTCAATCATGCCCAGGTACAGATCAGATTATAAACATAATCCAATATCTATTTTTGGAATTCATAACCATATCAAATGCTACACCCACTATGAACTTATTTTCTAAATGAAATTGGGATATTGCTATTCCTCCTCCCTAGTAAAAGTGAAAAGTACTGGTTATCACCTAGATATCAGCACAGTAAATTAAATCTGGAGACTTTCAAAATGTTCTGTCCCATTTTCTGAAACATCTCCTTCTCTTTCTTTCAAAATTGCTTTGATCATTGATATTGGGTTAACTTGTCCACTCAAATACCTTTAATATCTCCTCCATATAGCATTCCAAATAAAGTTCAAGATCCTTGCACTTGTAGCTGAGGCTTTCCAAAACTCAAACTTCTCTTTAATCTACCTTTTCAATATTCCTTTTCATTCCTACCTCTCTCTTTCCCACATGAAACCATTGGTCCAATGACTGATCAATGTCCCACAGAAATATTTTTCCATTCCATCTTTCATTGAGCAAAAATTGAGTCATGCCTTTGCATCTTATGCTAACCCTTCCACAGAATGCCTTCCCCAAATCATTCTACCTTCATCCAAAATTCAGCTCATCTCACTTCCCTTCTGGAGCTTTCTCGAACACATCAGTCCACAGTGTTCATTCCTTAATGAATTCAGTATTCTGCATTATACCAAGAGTTAGACAAATTGGACTGAAGTCCAATCCCTGACATTTACCAGCTGTGCGAACCTGGACAACTCACAGATCTTCACCAAGCCTATATTCTCTTAACCTAAAATGAGGGATTTGGAATGATCTCAAAGATCTGTTCCAGTTCCAATCTTGATGAGGTCTTTGACTCTTATAATAAACTTCCAGTTACCCATTTATGAGTAAGATTGCCAGGGTTAGCAAATGAAAACACAGGATATCCACTATATCCCATGCAATATCGGCAACATGCTTGTAACTAAAAATTATTTAATGTTTATGTGAAATTTAAATTTAACAGTGCCATTTATTGTACCTGGCATCCCTATTTATGAATTATATTCTATAATCACCAATAAATTTAAGCTATCTGGAGCCAGAGGGTTTGCTTTACGTATTCCCTCCCCTTCCCCCAAGTTTCTGACACAGTGGTATACAAGGAACATGCTCTCAAGTGGTTTTTTACAAATCCCTCAAATTAAAGCTAATTCAGTGATCAAAAGCTCATTAAAAATTAAGTACTTTAACCTCTCCTCAATTAAAAAAAAAAAGAGCCAATGCTAAGTTGTTCCTTTCAAACTGCCCTAAACACATATACTTTTGCCTTATCTTATGCAGATGCCCCATAAACAAGCCTGCAAGGAAGCTGAGTAACCTAGCCATATAAATTTCTCACCAGTTACCCTTCCGGCTGGCCATATATACAGAGGAAGCAAAGGAGTTTCTATATTACTTGTGCTCATTGTGTTTATGAGACTCAACGTATCTGATTATTACAAAAGATTCCTCCTCCCCACACTCTTCTCTCCATTTAGTCATATGACATGTTCCATTCTTGCTTCCCACAAAAATAACATCTCTCCTTCCATATGGAAAAACGAATATCATTTCGCTCTTGTTGGAGGTGGACCCTCTTATTTCTTAAAACTAAGTCTTGTGGGGTCATCGTTGAAATCAAATTAAAACTGGAAATCAACAATGGGTCAGAAGAGTTGCAGGTGCTGGGTGGCAAACAGAAGCTGGACCAGAAAGAACCCTGGAGTAGGAAATGGGAGATGTGAGTTAGCCATGGTCTGCTGCTTGATCTGTTTCCTCTTCTGATAATGAGAAAGGCCGGCTTGAGAGTCTGTTAAGGTCCCTTCAGTTTCAACGTTCTATGCCTTTAAGCAAGACTTACATGGAGACCAAGTGAGGATTTAAAACTCAACAAGAGGAAATGAGATAAATACACCATTTACAGCAAATTGCTCTGATGTATAGTGAATGCTGCTTCCTCTACAAGTGTAATGGAAAAGTACCACATAAGCACCCAAATCATCTATTTACCTCAGCAACAGCACTGCACAAAGGAGCAGGGACTCTAATTATATATTTATTTCTCTCTTGTTTTGATCCAAGACTGGAGTATGGCAATTAAGAAAGAGTCAGACACATGAAAGAAAGAGACTGAGACAGAAAGGAGAGTAAATCCAGTTACTTCATTCTAGCCATGCATGGGTGTTTCCCTTGAATTTTCCATTTCATGGAACATCAGTGGGCCTAGAAAAGCAAACTCCAAGACTTATCCCAACATGTCCTGCACCTGGACCTGCACCTGCCACAGAGAAATAATCTCACCCAAGAGGTGAAAAGTTTAAAAAGTGCTAATCAAAAAGTAATTATCAAAATATTCTCTGGCCATAGTAAGAGAAAAAAATTTTAAAAGAATACAATGGAGGTCATTGTCCTACACTCAAAAAGCAGCAACAAATGATTAGTGTAGACATTTAGAGTGAGAACACATGTAATCAAAAAAACTGGATAAATGATGAAAAAGTCAACCTACTATCCAAATATCTGGTCTAATCAATTTGAAACTGCTAGGTATTTGGAGATTTACAAATACAGGACAAGCTTTTTCTACTTTTTACTTGGGAGCTCTGGGAGAAACCACACTACTGGAACAGCACTTGGCAAACTCTCACAGATATTAGAGGTTTCAAATAAGCATTTTATGAAGTGAGAATCAATAGGTTCTCACAAGTCTCCTGAGGAGCTGTATGTTATCATCAGCTAAATATCTAACTGTTATTGTTTTCCCCACTGAGCATTTGGTAAAATGCATTCAATTCTCTTGCATTTATAGTGGCATCATTAAATGGCACCTGGGAGCCATACTGGCCACCCCTTTGCTCTCAGGAAAGTCCACACTTAAGCTGTTGCCAAACCAGTGGTGTCCAATTCTATCCTAAATATCCCTCAGTAAAAGGACACAAATTCTCAGAAATATCCACATTAAAAGACTGCAAGGGCTCTTGGGTTGTTTGTATGCCTAACTTTCTTGATATAAAAATGCTAACTATATTCTGCTACATTCTGGAGTTCCTTTATAGCCAAGGACTCTCTAGTTTTACATTTCCAAAAATGTTCTCCTTACAAGTTAGTGGATATTCGACCTAAGGAGGATTTTATGGACAAATGTTTGAAAACATTGGTTTAGGCAAACCCGAACAGATTTCTTTTACTAAGGAACTTCTCAGATTCTATAAAGTATTAATGTTTCCCTTATATCACTATAGAATCCTTTTACTTTCAACACCATTAACATATTGGAGTGCTTCTTACCCACTGACTTCCACCACCATTGCCACCATCTCTATCATCACCATCTTACCCAGTTATCCTACTCCAATTTCACATCCCAGATCATACATCTCTCCTTCAGGAAAACCTTTCCTAACACCTTCAACCAAGGGTTGGCAAATCCAGCCCACTGCCTGTTTTTGTGTAGTCCACAAGGTAAGAATGGATTTTACATTTTTAAATGATTGAAAAAAAATCAAAGGACACATTAAAATTACATGAAATTCAAATTCCAGTATCCATAGGTATAGCTTTATTTGAACATAGCCATGCTCATTTGTTTGCGTGCTTCCTCTGGCTGCTCCCAGGCTACAACCGCAGAATTGAATAGTTGAACTAGAAACCATATGGCCTCCAAAGCCAAAAATATTACTGTCTGGCCCTTTACAGGAAAAAAATTGCCAGTTTCTATCTTCAACAATTTTCTTTTCTTTTATGAAACTTATCTTATAATGTATAAATTTCACATTTAAATGTCAGATAATTTGATCATCATCTCCACATTAGATGATGATTTCAGGGCCCAGGTCTGTTTTTGTTTTTGTTTCACCTTTATAAACCCAAAGACTAGCACAGTACCTGCACACAATGGCTGTGCACTAAATATTGGTTGATGAGTAAATGAGTAAACACTTCCTGAAACTAGTATTCTACAAAACGTGGGAAACATGACTCTGTATACATATCTCCCAGCCAGTAGGCAGAGTAAAGAGACAGAGACTGTGTTTGCAGAATATTTCATCAAACTTACATTATAAAAGTTGTCAAAATTAGGGAGAAAAAAGGCTTTTTTGTCTTGAGGCTGCTCCAACAAATTATAGCCACTATTAGGGAGCTATAGTGGCTCCCCAGAGTCAGGTGAAGAAAAATAGTCAGAATCTCAAGGGGCTTGTCGCTATTCAGGAAAGTGCTAGTTCCCTGCGCGGTGGGAAGGGGAGCAGGGATGACTGAGAATAAAACGTATATAAGGAAAGAACAGGGAACAGTGGGTTGGGGGGAAAATACACCAAATTTAAATGTGGGCTCTAATTAGTAGTAATATTTCGGCAATGCTTTTTCATAGTTTGTAACAATTGCTTCACAACAATACAAGGTGGTAAGTGGTAGAGTAATGAATGGGAGCCCTGTATGATGATAGGATGTTTGTTTTGTCAGTCCACAATTTATACTATACACTTATTGTTTGTGGATGTTTATGTAAGAATGAAAAAATTCAATTTTTTAAAAAGTTTAAAAAAAAAAAAGAACAGAACAAGAAGCATTGATGATTGAGATGAGGCTCCAGACACTCTTCTGAGGTTCAATTTGTAAGGATTAAAAGGAACTCAATGAGAAAAAGGAGAAGCTGTATAGTGGGTTGAATCATGAAACCCAAAAGAATATGTTCAGGTGCTGACTCCCAGTTTCTGAGAGTGTGACCTTGTTTGGAAAAGCGGTCTTTGCAGATGTAATCAAGTTATGACAAGGTCATACTGGAATAAGGTGGGCCCTGAATCTCATGGCCAGCATCTTTATAAGAGAAGAGCAGGCAAGATTTGGACACAGAGACAGGAACAGGCACAGGAAGAAGCCACGTCAAGACAGAGGCAGAGACTGGAGCTCCTCAGTCCAAGCTGAGAAGTTCTGGAGCCACCAGAAGTTGGAAGAGGTGAGGAAGGGTTTTCCAACAAGTTCTCTAGAGGGAGCAAGACCCTGCTGACACCTTGATTTCTGATTTCTAGGCTTTAGAACTGCCTAAGAGTAACTTCCTGTTATTTTAAGCCACCCTGTATGTGGAACTCAGATACAGAAGACTTGGTAAACTAATACAGCATGTCCCCCTCATCCTCTGGACACCTAGGTATTTGTGGTTGTCTAATAGTGAGATTATTCTGTATGATAAGGTCCATATTGCAGCCCATTCGGATATAGCATTCCTTCACATTCTGGAAACTGCCCTCTGCCTCCTTTCTTGTTTTGATCCAAATCACTATTTTTCTCATTGGACACTATTTAAGAAGTTTAATGCCTAGATTTAAGCATTTCCAAGAGCTTAGAGATATGTTTCAGCAAGAAGTTGTTTCCCTTGTGTCTCCTACCAGCTGCTTTCAATAGTTATCTGCCAGCCTGTCTTCCTGATTATAAGTTGAGAAGTCTGGCTTTCCAGGGAAGCGCAGAGTGAAACCACCAGGCCTTTCCTGGTTTAAAAAGAATCAAGCCCTTCTCTGTTGCCCCACCAACAAAAAGCATTTGTCTTCATTGATCCATTAGTCAACAAAATTTTAGTGAGTGACTACTATGTACCAAATATTGTTGAGCACAATCTGATCCCTAACCCTGTGGAACTATCAGTGTAGTGGGAAAAATAGACATTAATAAGATTATCATGAATAATAATAACACTTTCCAAAATCTGACAAGGGCTATGAAAGAAAACAACAGGGCACGGTGACCATGTATACCTGGGGATGTGACTGGGTATAATTGGGAAGTCTGGGAGAGCTCCCGAAAATGGTAACTTGATCTAAAGAAATGGAATTACATCAAGCACTCAGATAAAAAAGAAAACAAAAAAGTTCTTGGGCCTGAAATCCTATAGGATTTCCACACAGAACTCTTCAGTCATTGAGATGTTTCAAACAGACTGAACCAAAAGTAAAAGGAAGGGCTCAGGTAAACTGGAAACAACCCTCCGAGTGACCAATGTTGAGAATTTGGCTCTCTCCGTGATATGATGGCCAGAAGTGATTGGTAGAAATTGTCCCTTTCACATTTCCCTGGGATCTTTATGATCTCCATTTTATAGATGAAAACAATCAAGGGAGAAAGAAGTCAAGTTTCAATCTAGGTTGTAATGAAATTCCTCCTTCCCAAAGATAGTAGGGATGAGCTATTAGCCCCAGAGCCATTTCAGCTTGGCCTTGAATCAAGAGAAAATCAATTGGTATTAGCAAGTGAAAAGGCATTCATTTGGCTCATTCAGAGCTCCTTCACTGAGGGTTAAGGGAGAGCTGGTGTACATTTAAGAGAGACCTCTTCCTCTAAGTGAGCAGAAAAGAACAGAGAAAAAATAATAGGGGACCATGCAGGACAGGAATCTCCATTCCTGTCAGTCACTAAGAACTAAGGGGACACTGTTTTCTGTATTGGGTTGTGCCCTCTGGAAAGTAAAAAGTACAAATAATAGTCCTGCTTTCAGGAACTAAAAACCTCTTTAAGAATATATGGCACGTGCATGCATGCACGCACACACACTGGCACATGCAATGATCAATACAGCTAAAGCGTGAATTAGGCATAAATCATCAATACCATATAAGAGCTCAGAAAAGTACTAGAGTGCTCAGAAAGGCACCATGATAGTAGCAAACTTTCACTGAGCAGTTGTGTACATAACAACAATGTGAACATTTACTAAGCACTTAGTGCCAGACATTATGTCCTCTAATCCTTCTGTATTAGTCAGCCAAAGGGGTGCTGATGCAAAATATCAGAAATCAGTTGGTTTATAAAGAGTATTGATTTGGGGTAGGAGCTTACAGTTACCAGGCCATAAAGCATGAGTTACTCCCCTCACCAAAGTCTTTTGCCACATGTTGGAGCAAGATGGCTCCTGATATCTGCCAGGGTTCAGGCTTCCTGGGTTCCTCTCTTCCCAGGCCTTGCTTCTCTTTCCTCACAATCAAGGTTCCTCTGTGTGCTTACTTTCTGGGGCTCCAGCTCAAGACTTCAGCATCAGAACTCCAACATCAAAAACTCCAACTCTCTTCTTTTGCCTTGTCTTTTAGACTCAACACCCTGCTGACGTATCCCAACCAAAGTTCTATTCATAATTTAATTAAATAAATGTGAAACTTCAGACAGACCAGTTTAGAAAAATAATCCAACACCTATTTTTGGAATTCATAACTATATCAAACTGCTACACCTTCCAAGAACCCTATGAGGTAGGTGTTATTTTAGAGAAGTCAAGTAACTTGGCCAACATTTCTCCCTTAGTGTGTGACAGAGCTGAGAGTGGAAACGGGTGTGTGTGGACTGCAAAGCCCATGTTCTTAACTCATAATAGACCCTCCATATCTGTAGAACTGGGTTGAAGAACTTAGGATGTACGTGGTTTTCAAGCTTCTCCCAAGACAATAAACTATCTTCATCTCATTTGTCATCTTAAGTGTTATCAATAAAGATATTTTAAGGCTAAGATATTTTTAGTTCTTTCCAAGTTATCTGATAGTAGAACCTGAGCTTTTAATTCTCAAGTTATGCTATCTTTATAACAAGGGGAGAATACGATTAATACTTATTTACTCATTCATTCAACAGATATTGATGACCTGTGTTTGAAACTGTTCTCAAAGCTGAGATGTGGGAAACGGATGTGGCTCAACTGATAGAGCATCCACCTATCATATGGAGGGTCCAGGGTTCGATACCCAGGGCCTCCTGACCCTTGTGGTGACCCGGCCCATGTGCAGTGCTGCCATAGGGGAGCCCCAGGCACAAGGAGTGCTCCCCATAAGGAGAGCCACCCAGAGCAAAAGAAAGTACAGCCTACCCAAGAAGGGTGCCACACACACGGAGAGCTGACACAATAAGATGATGCAACAAAAAGAAACACAGATTCCCAGTGCTGCTCATGAGGATAGAAGTGGTCACAGAAGAATACACAGTGAATGGACACAGAGAGCAGACAGCTGAGGGGGGAAGGGGAGAGAAATATAGAAAGAAAGAAAAAAGAAAACAGACTAGTATGTCAAGCACTCAATATTAATGAATGTGACTATGAAACTTTTTCTTCAAAAACTGAAACTTAATGGTTGCCATAGGTTCCAAGAGGAGGGGAAGGGGGAGAGATGGGTGGGACATAGGGCATTTTTTGGAGCATTGGAATTGTTCTGCATAATCTTGTAATGATGGATACAAGACATTATACATTTTGTCAGAATCTATAGAAGTATACGGTGCAAAAGGCAAACCATAATGTAAATCATTGACCATGGTTAGTAGCAATGCTTTGATATTTGTTCATTAAACAAATGTACCATATTCATATAGGATATCATTGGTAGAGGAGGACAAGGTGCTATATGGGAATGCCCTATATTTTCCATGTGACTTTTCTGTGACCTAAAGCTTTTTGGAAATTAAAGTGGAAAAAAAAACACTGGGGGAAAATACATAAAAGGTAACAAACCTTATGGAGATGAAAGGCACAATGCAAAAAACATTTATTTTATTTTATTTTATTTTATTTTATTTTATTTTATTATTTTTTGTTGGCTTTATTTTGGGGGAGGCTTTAGATTGCAGAAGGGTTGCAACTATGACTGGGGAGGATTCCTGGTACAGGGTATTAGTGGTGGAGGGGATGTGTGGGGACTGGTGCTCCTAGGGCATGCCTGTGAGGAATATGAATGTATTCATTTGGTCATGAGGTGTTGTCTTGGAGGGGGTGGAGAATCACAGAATAACTGACAGACTATTGAATTCCCATCCTGGGGAGTTCTGCTACATTCACTCATAGAGAGAAAAGAGTTGTACATGTGCAGTGTCTGGCAAAGGGGGACAGACCAATGTGCCAGGCCCTTGATATTGATCCTTGTGCTTATGAACCTTGTTCTTGTGAAATTGAAATTTGGCCTCATAATATATATTGCCAGAATGCCTCCTTGTTAAAATGTAGATTCTTTCCAAGCCAAACTCAGTATATAAATTCACTACCTTCCCCATGACGTGGGACATGACTCCCAGGGATGAGCTTCCCTGACACCAAGGGATTATTACTAAGTGCCAACTAGTGATGCATTTGGAAAAATACCTAGACCAAAAGAGGGAGGTATTAAATACAAATGAATTTTTATAGCTAAGAGATTTCAAAGTGAGTCAGGAGGTCATTTCAGAGGTTATACTTATGCACATCTCAGGAAGATCTTACTGACTGCAACAGTAAACAGTGCCTCAAGCAGGGGTACTCCTCAGGACTTTAGAGACATCTAGATACTATGGGCAGGGCAAACAACCCCAGGAAATCAGCATCCCATCAGTGGACCTTATCTTGGAATACATGACAACCTATCTACCTAATGTATCAGAGTTTGACTCATTTATAATTTTCCTACACACGGTTCTTCTACTCCATTTATTTGAAACTATAATTAGTACTATTCCCATTAAACATATGTACCAGGGACTTAAACCTTCTGGCTGTTCATATGTCAGATAAGCTCTGAATTTCAGCAGAGTTGCAGCCAACACATATTCTCCAGTTCATTGGACTCACCCAGGACAACTAACAAAACAATGATGAAGGACAACACCCATCCCAAAAAACAAATAGTATCTATAACTGTAAGCAACACAGTTCCATACATTGCCCCATGGGATCTAAGCCCCCTCTCAATCAAAAAGAGAGTAGGCATTACCATCCCCAAATCCTCAAGATTGAGAACAGAACAAACATAAGGGGGGACTGCAACTGTGGACTAAAGTAGGCTTATTATTATTCTAGTAATGGAAGAAATTGTAATATTGTTACAAAGGCAGTGGTCACCAGAAGTTTTGAGGGGAGGGAGAGGGAAGAATAGATGTAACAAAGGGCATTTTGGGGACATTGGAATTGTTCTGCATGATATCACAAGGATGGGTATAGGCCATTACACATTTTGTCAAAACCTACATAATTATTTAGTGAAAAGTGTAAACCATAATGTAAATTATAGACTATGCTTAGTAGAAATGCCTCATGTGTTCGTCAATTGTAACAAATGTACCACACTAATGAAAGATGTTCCTGGGGAAAGGTGTAGGAGAGGGAGGGGATGGGGTGTATGGGAATCCCCTATATTTTCTGTGTAATATAAAACTTCTTTAAAAATAAAGAAAAAAATTTCCCAAAAGTTTCAAAGGAAAAAACCTGTAAACTCCCTCACCCCTCCAAAGTATGGAAATTATGCAGAACATTCCAGAAAATGATTCCCTTAAACCTATCCATGACCATCCCTGAGATCTATAGACCTCAGGGTAAGAACCCTTGTTACAGAGCTTCTTTTGAGAGGGACCCAGCCATTCCCATTCCCAGGAAGAAATCCCTGTACTATCTGCAAAGTTATCACCATTTACTAAAAAGCCATATGCTGGAAAGTGGTTGTGGCTCAATCAGATGAGTTCGGTTTGCGTCCCAGGGCCTCCTTGTGAACGCAGGCTTGTGGACATACTGTGGAGAGCCGCCAGCCCGCAAGTGCTATGGAGAGCCAACCAGCAAGGTGACACAACAAAAAGAAGGGAGACAAGCAAGAACACAGAAGAGCCCACAGCAAATGGACAGAGAGAGCAGACAGTAACCAAGCTGCAAGAAGGGCAGGAAAATAAAAATAAATAATAAATATAGACACAGAAGAGCGTACAGCGAATGGACACAGAGAGCAGACAGCATGCAAAACCTGCGGGGGTGGGGGATAAAAAAATAAAAATAAACTTAAACAGGACTTATTAAAAGAAAAAAGTCATATGCCACGGGGAATTCCAGATGGCATGCAGACAAAAACAAATTCTAGTGGATATTCCTTGCATCTGAAACCATCACAAACTAGAAACTAGGAGTCCAGAAGCAGGAGAGCAGCTTTCATGATGCAACCCCCTGTTGGGGCCACACTTTTGCTGGTACAATGGTCTGCTTGTGATAGATATACGTCTGTCTCTTCCATGAAATGGAGTTCCTTGAGGGTAGAAGCTGTGCTTTCTTTATCCTCATATCGTAAGAGAGAGGAACCCACTTCCAACTAGTTAAACACAAAGGGAATGCTTTTTGGCTCACATGTCCAATCCAAGGAAACTGAGGGGTAAATTTACTTAAGAACTACCAGAGCCAGGATACTTCAATAGTATCCTCTTTCTCATCCATTCATCCATACCATCTTTGGTTTTTTCCCCCATATTTTGGTTTTTCTCTTAGGCCAACTGTCCCCACAATGTAAAAACATGACCACAGGCAGTTCTGGGTTTATACCTTAACAAATTCACATCTAGAGAAATAAAAGGGAGCTTTGCTTCCAGCTTCTGTTTGAAAACTGTGAGAGAAGAATTTGTCTTTACCTAGTTTAAGTCACATGTTCACCTCTTGACCAGAGAGATGGGGAATTATGATTGGCCAGATTCCCCATAACACAAGATTGGAAAAGGGAAAGGAATTTTTCTTAAAGAAGAGATACTGCTACCAGAAGAAGAAAAACAGTGGGGGGAAGCTGAGAAAACAAAAGCAATAGCTTTTACAAATAACAATAATATTAACAAAAGCTAATTGTTTTGTACCATGTGTTAGATACCATGCTTAAGAGTATGCCATGGATTATCTCATTTATCAATCATCCTACAAATAGTCATTAACCAGGTAACATGAGGCCAGATAACGGGCAATCTCCAGGCTAAAAAATTTAATAATATATGATAACAAACTAGGAGCCACTGAGGGTTTTTTAAGGGGAGAGTTTGCATAATGGACACATCACTTAAGAGTGGTTAACAGAGCAGTGGTCCAGTCCTGTCAACAGTTCCCAGGGAATGAATGGGGGTTAAAAAGGCAGTGTGTAAGACCTTTGGATTTCAAACTCTGGATGAGAACTGAGAGTTTTCTTACCAAACACTTCTCTGTGTCATTATGCCCAAGTTCCCCACAAAGAGTCGTCATTTTCCTGGTCATTAATCCCTAGCTATGAAAAGGAATAATGATAGTCTTGAACTGAGCAGTATTTGGAGAAACATCACCTGTTAATTCCTGGGCTCACCTACCAGCTCAGGGGAAAGACAAATATTTAATTCTGGCAGATAAATACAAGCTTAAAAGTAAATTTGAAAGCAGTGAGAACATTCTGTTATTTTCTCTCTTAACAAGGCTTGATGAAAGCATTCTCCACAGAGGCTGCCTAATTGAGCAGGGAGCTGTGTCTGAGCAGCACGGGCAGAAGGAACCAAGGTTGGTTAGTACATTTTGTCTGAAGGCTGCCCTTTGTCCAGGGGCTGGAGGGAAGATCTCCGGGAGGGGCGCTCACCTGTAGCGCCCAGTTCCGCTCCCTCCAGGGTTACCCCATCGAGTGACTATTCTGAGTGAATTCTGAACAACTGGCTCCCAACTTTCTTTCACAGGGTGACCTCTTTGATTTTCTAATTATCCTGCAGGGGAATGTACACTGTTTACTTACTGCTCCTGAAAATATGCAAGGTTTGCTTCCTACTGCTAAGATGCCCCGAGAAACCAACATCAGTAATTGTAGCCCCTTTGGGCATGTGAGGGAAGTTCCACGGCCAGCTGCATCCTCCACCCACCCCCTGCCACCCTCCCACACCCCTCCTGGAACCAAATGGACCATCCTCACTGGCACAGCGCTGGATTCCACCTCAGCCAGGCACCCTCCCTCCCTGTCCTTTCCTACCTATAGCAACAGCAACAACCCCCTCCGCTGCTCTCCTTACTGCCTTGAGCTACCCCAGGTTCTCCTAAACATCACTGGCCACTGCATAAACCAGGGCCTGCACTTTGGGGAACATTAATAATAATGGCTAATTTTTAATGGAACTTTTATCATGTCAGATGCTTTACATATATATCCAATTTTATGCTCAGTTTAAATATGAAGACCTGAGGCTTGGAAGTTTATGTAACTTTACCCAAAGTTAACAAAGCTAATAAGAAGCAAAGCTCCTTTCTTTCAGAGGGGGAAGGGGAGAGTTGAAGATGGGCCTAACATGCTTTGAATTCCTTTGTACATTGCTTCCCAGTAAGGGAAGTTTGTCCTCAGGGAGCCTCCCCTATGTTTCATCAGTCAGCCAACATTTACTAGGAACTATCATAAAAACACTGTGCTAAAACAATAGTCACATGCCACCATCTGTTCCAAGAACTTCCATTCCAGTTAGGAGATAAAGATATATACACCTGACAATCTCATAAAAATAAGGAAGATACCATCAAACCCTAGAACAAGCACAGGTTCCTAACCTGCAATTCATGTGGAGGTTTTCAAGAAAATCGAGGAACACTCTAATCATATGTAATTTCGCTTACATATATGCATATTTCTGGCTGTCCTTAGATCAGAGGTTCTTAATCCAGAAAAACTTTGCCATCCAGGGACACATGAAAACAGCTAGAGACACTTTCAGTTGTTGTATCTGAGGGGATGCTGCTGGCTTCTAGTGGGTAGAGGCCAGCAAATCTCTGAACATCCCACATTTGCACAAGACAGCTTATCCTAACAAGTACCTATCTGACCCAAAATGTGCCTAGGTTGAAAAAGTCTGCTCTAGATTCTCCAAGGCCTCTCAGTCTGCCCCCCAAAAGTTAAGGATTACTACTCCAGAGTTCTATATTGGATAAGGAGTGTCTTTTCAGCCCTATAGATACTTTCAAAAATCATGGTCCACCCATCTTGCCAGGATTGCCTTCCTAAGACTCTAATATCCTTCAACCTCTTAGGGAATTTCTGGCAAATCTGAGTACATTAATTTCATTAGTAAGACCGAGTGGGATGTAATGCTTTTCAGTACCATTTTCACTGGGTCATTCAACCCCTTGCACATGGACCATGCAAAGATGGTGAGCATATCAAACAAGCAAAATGGAGGTATTTGGAGGCATGGGGTGAGGAGGCAGGAGTGTTTCATGTAGTATGTCTATGTCCAGTGTCCACACTGGCAGCTGAGTTCTAGGTAATAGAATGAGTGTGGTGCTGTGGGGCAATTGCAAGCCTGGAAGTCAGAGCCTCTGGATTGGATTTCAAGCTCAATCATTAATAAGCAGAACTCCAGGGCCTGGACCCGAGTTTCTTCCTCTATAAAATAAAAGCCTCGGACTCTGTATCAGGCAGGATTCAACCAGAGAAAAAGAATCAGTCAGAGATATATATTAAGGGGTTTATTGCAAGGAATTGGCTTAAGTGATTGTGAGGGCTGGCCAGGCAAGACTGAATTCTTTAGGACAGGCATCAGACTGGAACTCATGAGCAGGAATGAAAACCTCAGTTCTGCTTTTAAGGCCTTTCAGCTGACTAAATCTGCCCTACTCTCACCCCAAATTACCTAGGATAATCTCCCTTACCTAAAATCAACTAAGTATGGACTTTAATCACATCCACAGAATACCTTCACACGAACACCTCAGTTGATTTTTGAATAATTGGAGATTTCAGTCTAACCAAGTTGACATACAAAACTGATCACCACAGACTCCATGGTGCCTCAATTTCTTTGCAGCTCTGGGAGACAGTGATTTTAATACTAAGCACCCTGAGCAACAACCTGTCATTTTCAGGGCTGATATACAGGCACGTAGATAAGCCAAAAGAAGCCCCTCTGAGCAGTCAAGCCAGTCTTAGGTCACTGGGATGCTGACCAAAGAGGCAAGATGCAAGCACATGGTCAGGGTACAACCTGGCCTCCCTTAATGGCAAAAAGGAAGATTTAGGAGAAATTCTGCTAAACAGAAGATTTTCTTCCAAATTCCCCCTGGCAAGCTACCCCCTCCACTATAATAAAAATTAGGCAAGGACTTCTAAAGAGCCAACTATCTACTGGAGAAAAAATGAGGGAAAACTTAGTATTAATGAAGATATTACTGTGATTTTCCAGGATTTAGAATCACAGAATTCTTCAGTTTAGAAGTGCTCTTTGAGCTTACCTTGTCCAACTCACAAACCACAAGACAGGACCAGAGATTCGTGAACAGTTCAAGGTCAATAAGCTACTCAGTGTCATGATACCCAGCCAAAGCTCTTCTTCTTACAGAGTCAAAGACACATGCACAGGCCTAAAATGCAAGTCTTGACCTCCTCAGCAAAGCCTGCAGCTGAGCTCTTTACCACTGGCATTTATGCTGAGAGATATCAGTAACTGTAAAAGGGTAGACTGTTAACGCAAGACGACAAATTCTAAAACTGACTTGCTTTCACAACTGTCACTTTTTAAGAGGTGAAAGACCTTTTCTCTAGTTCTTTAAAAACCTCTGGATTACAGCCAGCCCAACATCCCCACACATTCTCCTCCAATCTCTTGGTATGAAAATGTCATTATTCTATTTTGAAGAGACTACAGAAGTTGTGCTTCTTTTGTAATAGCTATGTTTTTTGAAGGAGGAAGAAATTGTGAAAGCCAGGGATAGAAAAAGCTTTCACAGATTAGCCATGCTCCCAAAATGCACCAGGGAAAAATAAAGTAGAAAATACAATGTCAAAACCCATGTAAAAGATGGAATTTCCTTGTCCCATACAGGAAGATATTCTGTGGTTTTATTTTGATCCATGATAGAGAAATGTCTTGCTGCCCGTTTTCAGGGACTCATCCCTTCACCTGACTAGCCACCGAACTTAAGCAGCAGTAATAGTTCTTCTTACTCAATACCCAGTTCTAAATTCTCTCTCCTGAACACTATTAATTAGGAAACTTTGGTAGCAAAAAATAGAAATCTATAGTAAGAGGAAACAAATTAGGAGAGAACATGTTGGGTTCAAATTTCAAAAATCCTCAACAAGGTAGCTAAATAAGGTGGCTGTTATCTCTGTGACAGTTTTGTCCCAAAGCACTAAGAATCAAGAATAAAAGGTATTTACTTCTCTTTCCCTAGGGAGCAAGTCAGACAGAAAGACAGAGAGAGAGGAATTTATTTCTGTTCTTAGCTCATGACAAGGGTGAAGAACTCCACAGAGAATGTGGGTCAGTCCACGCAGCTTCAAAGTAATAAAAGCCTTCTTTGGCCAGTCATATTTCCCTTTCTAGGAGTATGTCTTGGCTACTAATGAGGCTCACTAATGGCTATGTAAGATAAACAGCAACTGTCTAAAACTGTGCTAAGTTAATGCATCAGGAATAAGTCCTGCTCTAGTTGCACCTCCAAGAAACCCAACTTTGATTATCAATGGTCTGTTTTGACGGGGGTTGAGTCAAGGTAATTGTCACAGCAGGGATGATAGAAGATCTGGTTGGTTTTTCATGACTTGATATTTGTATAGTACCTATCATTTAAATTTTGGTACAGCTTATCCTCTGAGTAGTAAGCCAATTGCCTAGAGATGGGTATACTATGTAGGTGGAGCACATGCAATAGCAACTTGTAATATCCCTGTGTGAAGGGGGAGCTTTTCTCCCCGTAGGCTGTGGTGCCTCCCAGCAGATCTTCTCAATGGGGGAGACGTACAGAGTAGTGCCTGAGAGCATGGCATCTGCTGCCAGACCACCTGAGTTTATGTCCGAGCTCCATAAACATATCACGTGTGACTTTTGCAAATTACCTAACCTCTGATTCCTTCCTTTTGTTATCTGTGAAGTGGGAATAATACGGGAACTCAACCCAAAGGGCTCCTGTGAAATTTAAATAAGATAATGATGCAAAGCACACATTAATATTAACCATTATATTGGGTCAGACCCTCCCAACCTTCCTGTCATGACTGACATTTTAAAAAAAAAATAATAATGTTCTTATGGCATATAGGGCAATCAGACTAAGCTGCTCATAACAAAAAAGATACCACCACCCTCTCTGGGACTGAAGGGATTAACTTCTCATCACATCTATAACCCATGCACTACTCACCAATGGACACTGGAATTTTACTTAGTGTTACAGGTAACATTTTTCTAAGGACACCTTCTTAGGTTCCAAAATACACTCTACATTTTAAGCCAATGCTGTTCTCCATCACCTTCCTAGGCAGTTACAAGCAAATCTATATCTGAATATAAATAGAATTCTTCTTTAGAATATTCACCTTCACATAGTATTTTTAAACATGCAGTCATCACCAAGACTTATGGTTAAAAATAGGAAGGTGATGGATAACTCTAGAGTTGAAGACTGCCATTGCCCAAGTCCTTCCTTACCACACACAAGTATATGGAGGAGGAAGACACTCCCAGGAAGACCCAAGGGCCAGGCAAAGTCATCAGGACTTTAATCCTGTCCCCCAATTGGCCCTTCTATGTACAGCAATGATACCATCTCTCTTCTGATTGGCTTTCTCTCTCCTCTTTAACTTTCACAATGGCTACTTGTCAACCTTCAAGTTCACATGATAAAGTTGCTACACTCCCTCCATCCCAATCCAAAATTCTGGAGAGAGAATTTGACTGGACCAGCTTGACTCAGTTGGGTATGAACATAGCGTAGGCCCCAAAACCAGGGTCCATTCCTCGGACACAGAGCAGACATTTGGGAGAACGGTCAGTTCAAAAAGAAAGAGAAGGTCATAGACTGAAGTGCTGAGTCCATTACATTGTCCTTTACATTGACTATCCTGTTACAAGGTCCACAATGCCCACTGCTAGTCACTCCTCTAATTAATATGCTAAAGATCCTTGATGAAAAGCACATTGGTTCTCTAAGTTGCATAATATCCTAAGATATTTTCAGTCATTGACATCTAAAAGTGAAGGTATGTATTTGATTAGAGCCATGCAGAAATAGGACGTAAAACAGAAATTCTTTGACAGAGGTAAGGGGTCTGGATACTTTGGAGTAAACAGCAGTTCTGCAGGACAAGGGTATCCAGAATATGGGAAGCTGTCTCTATACATGTAGAGAAGCTGGGAGGTGGAAAATAAAAATGGAGGGAAGAGGGTAGCAATGAAAAGGGACTCTGAAAACGAACATGTAAACCTCCCTAACAATTTTGCCCATAGCCAGGGCTGTTCAAGGGTCATGGCACTAAACACTGTTAAAAACCTGAATTAGCCGGTGGCCCCAGTTCCCTCCAGAAAATGGGCTGAGGTGAATAATAAGAGCTTAGTAAAGGGGAAAATAAATTGTTTGGCCCTGCAAAATGAGACTTTATCTACAGGACCATAATTGCCAAGTGAAAAACTAGGGCATATAGGCTGACAAAGAATTTTTGTGCTCTTTCAGAGTGAATGAGGCAGTCTGAAGAATGTATTTTGGATACTCAAATATTGGGAGTTACTAGATACTTCAGTGGTATATGGGAGTAGGAGTAAATTAGAGGTGTGCAGAAGATGGAGTCAATTTAAGAGCTGGAAAGGGAATATTGAATCAGTTTTCAATTTTAAGGGGCAGTATAACAAACAGTAACACATCAAGCCAAAGAAACTTTTCAAGGGACTGATTGAGGTTATGGTCCTATGGAAATGGAATTCACCTCATACAATTAGTCAATGAGCCCATATTGATTAAGAAGTCACAGAGTACTTTCCACCAGTTTTTTTTTTTCTTTTCCCTGCAATCGAACAACATTAATTTGACCTATGATGGGTTAAGTGAGTTACTTGCAAAATCACCTAAGTTTCTAATATCTTCCAAGTGTCTCAAACAAGGGACAATGCCCTCCAGCTCCCTAATAACATACATACAAAGAAAACTATCATTTCTTATCCACCTCTTTGAAAAACTCATATTACTTACTATAACAGTAAAGATTTGGATGCAAGTTGCAGAAAACAACTTCAACTTACTTAAGTTGAAAACAGGAATGTGATAGGGTCACTGGGCTATCTCAAGGAAGCCAAAGGTAGGTACCTCAGTCAATTACCATAAAGTGGAAGGCTGAAAGGAATAAGACAACTCTTCTCTACATGTCCTATGTCATTCTTCTTTTTCTGTAACTAGGCTTCTCCCACAACAGGTAGAATTAGCTCTTAGAGCAGAAATTTTTTAGATAATTTAAAAAATAGAAACCAAGATAGTCAGCTAGGTGGAAAAGGGAAATCAGAGGAGTCCACAGTCTAAAACATGGGCAAACAATAGGATTGCTATGGAGGTAGGAAAAACATGGATGACTCCAGGTGACAGAACCAGAGTTGGGTCATAACGGGTTAATCAGATTCCCTCTCCTAGAAATTTGAGACTAAGATATTTTGGTTGAATATGAGCAGATCTTTTGAATGTAAACACAAGAACTATGGAGTGGTCATCTCCATCTGTGATGGGAAAAGCTTATTTGTCAAAAGAGAACTCCCCTCCAGCAAGAAAGTATACTTCTTTTGAAGGTAGGAAGGAGAGGGCAGAGGAATGGATTGACAATTAGAAAATTCACTTAGCTGCCGTATCATGAAATCATGATTCTTACATTTAAACTAAGACAATGGTCTAAAAAGTTGTCTGCTGCATCCTTTCAACTTTTGGCAAACAGCTAAAAATACATGAATAAAATAATCATAGAACATAAAACCTGGAACCAAGCACCATATTTCACAGCACGGATGTTTGCATGCAAGAGGAGGGAGGCAGGAAAGGCATCTTAGGAAGAGTGTGACCTTCTGATGGGTTTTAAATATTGAAAAGATTTAAATAGATGGAAAGAAAGTCAGGAAATATTACAGGTGAGTTCAGCAGGCTCACCTGAGAAGTTCTCCAGAGGAATGACTGACTTATCTTGAGCATCCAAAGATGTTTGATTGCTTGTTCCAGGAGCTCTGGCACTACAGTAAAAGGCTTGGGCAGCTGTAGGAAAGCGCAGGGGACTGAGGTAGCTACCTTTCTCCCACCCCGAAGCCAGGGCTGCCTCTTTCTCTGCAGGCTCGCTACTGGAAGGGGTCAGCTTCTCAGCCCTTGTCTGCCCTTAGGCAATTTAGCCAATTTGTTCATTTAGTAGTCCAATCTTTATGCTTTGTTTCATTTTCCTTTGTATTATTTTCCCCAGATTCCCTTGATTCTTACTCTTTTTTTACTTTTTACATGTTAGCTATTTCCTGTGCTTAATTTTTAATCTCATCTACTTTTATACTTTTCATCCTATCCCATACATTCTAATCTTTTATCTCTTTTACTTTCATGGTTTTAACCTTTTATCTCATTGGCCTCTAGCCTTTTCTCATTTATTTTACATCTCATCCACTTTATCTTTTTTATTCTTTTTCTAATGCTTAACCTTTAATCTTTATTTGAAGTTTAATTCTCTTATTTTTTAACTTCTATTTCCTCTACATTCATTTTTTTCAATTTTCATACCCTAAATTTATTATAATTTGTTCTAAATTTCTCTTTCTTTATAACATTTTTTTAAAAGTTCCCTCTTCATTTTTTTCCCTTATAATTTCCTTATTAAATTTAGTATTTACAATAGCTGGTGAGAGGTAAGGCCATGGTGGGGGGAGGTCCCCCATATACAGAGGAAGTTGGAGGCTTTCTACTTACCCTTCAGCTGGACCGTCACTCCCCTCTAGATGCCTCCAATGGACCTCCCAGTCCTATTTACTTGGGTGTCAGAAAATTATCACCTTGGGAGATAGAAACACCTATGAGTTAACTCATCCTTGGGTTCTAATTTTTCCATGCATCGGGCTCACTTAATTTTCTAGAACTTTGTAGAGTCTTGTCACCTTGAACTATCTGGGTTACAGATGAAGCTCTGCAATTGTTGATGTTATTCATTTTAGAGGAGTTGGGGATTTTTGGTTTTATACTGTTTGTTTTTAAATTCATGGCGATACAGAGAGCTAAGGGGTACATAGAGAAAAAGATAACCAGGTGTGAAGCGGCCAGAGAAATATCTTTGTTAGAATAAGAGCAAAATGTGTTCACGTGTATCCCATGGGCAAATAGGTTAAGGGCAGGCAAGGACTTTCCTAGGAAGAAACTCACCTTGCAATGCCCCTGAACAGACCCACTGTGAAGCCTGTGGATGAACCAACCTCAAAGGAATTCTCTCCAGGTTGGTCTACCTCCTATCATCATTGCAGGATGATCAGATGACCCTCTCAGTGGTCAATTCCCAGGTCTCACCTTCCTTAGCATGTGTTTTAGGGGAGAGCTGGTCTGAGTTGGCATTTTCATAAATAGGCATATTTTGTAGAAAGGGACTGTTTTTAATTTGCCAAGGTCTATACTGGGAAACAGGTTCCCTTGGAATAGCAAAATCTATGAGGAAAGGGAGGCCTAATTTCTCCCCAGATCATGTGCCTGGAGTCTTCCTTTAGGGCAATTCTTGGGGCATAAGTATATGCTTACCACTGGACTTCAGAGACTGTTTCTCTGCTTCCTCTAAGAATAGGATGCAATTCTGGAAATGCTGATTTAAATCAAAATTTAGGTATCAGTAATAATGGCAATAATCTTCATTTCATGTACTTCTTTTCTGC
Source organism: Dasypus novemcinctus (assembly GCF_030445035.2). Lineage (NCBI taxonomy): Eukaryota > Metazoa > Chordata > Mammalia > Cingulata > Dasypodidae > Dasypus > Dasypus novemcinctus. The sequence goes on along the minus strand of NC_080678.1, from coordinate 72,731,363 downwards.
CAAAATTCCTGCTTAGTACATTCCACTGAAAGGGAGTTTTCCCCAAAAACAGACCCTACCTCATTTAGGCACAGCCTGATTGATTATAATTTCTAACAGCCTCATAAATTGACATCACCTATCCTCTCCTGACTGAGAAACTGGATCCTCTAGCCACAGTTACCAATTGCCTAATACCATCCTCCCTAGTCAGTGAAAATACTTCTTGACTGGCTACTTCCCTAGTGAAAGATTCCAACTCAGAAAGTCAATAGACAAACTTATTTTCAGAAACTGGTTAGGCATATTCTGCCCTAGACAAGATGAGCTTGGCTTACCAGAGAAGCAGCTTTCAGCAAATTCTAAGATACATTTTTTTGCATCCTGGTATATGCCCTATAATGACTAAGTTTCACCTCCTAAAACATGATCAGTTGGAATCCCGCAGGTAAGAATGCTGTCGGTGTTTTAATATTATTTGCCTATTTTTAAAAATCTGGATTTTAAGACATTTATCTCCCCAAATTTACTGTTTCATATGTTTTGTCTTTCCAACTATAGAGTAAAATATTTGACAAAGTGTGAAACTTAAGGTGACTTGTTGAGCCCACTAATTCAAAGGGTCATGAATTATCTTTCAATGTGGATTAGGTTCCTTGCCTTGAGGTTCAATCTGAGGGGTGCTATTACTTTGATTAACTTTCTGATATTTACTTGACCCATATTTGGATACAAGGAATACCAATACTTGCAGTAAATCCAATGTGCTACTACCAAATGTATTGGAAAATGCAAAGATCTCCCTTGGGCTGTATTTTAGAGATAGGCCTATTAACCTAAATAAAAATTTTCTCACTAAATGTATTTATGGATAAAACCTAGTGGTGCTAAATGGTGACAGAGGGGTAAAAAAATTTACCCATCTCTACCCTAGAAGTAAGCATCACAGATTGTATTGGGGCCAGTCAGTCCTCTCTTTCTGATATTCTGTTAAGAATGACAACAATCTTCATTTTGGTGGCAAATGGGTAAGATCTTGCGAATTTTTTAATCCTACATTCATGTCTGCCTTTATCTACTTCTTCCATATCATTGTTTTTCTCAGTGTCCATTTTCTTTTCCACATATTCCATTTTTTATTTTATCTAGAAAAGGTTTGATTTGATTATAAATAAATAGGGAAATATTCTTTAAAATTATGAAGCTATAGAACTGCAATTAATGGTGGTGTGTAAACACTGAGGGACCATTAAATATTTTTGAGCATGGTGGTAACACTAGTTACTTGGTTGAAGAAGGTTTTGCTATATGGACAAAACATAGATTGTATATAGGAATACCAGCTGTGAAATGGCTACAGTGCCATAAAGTGGGCAATGAGGAACTGAGAGTAAGAAGGTCTGAAAGAGACCACAGCAAGGCAGAATCTACCATGCTTAATGAGAGTATACTAGGTATACAGAGAACTGGTTTGTATTAGCTATCAGGCCTTGACCAAGTTATTTAATCTCTCAAAGGCTCTTCTTTCCTCATCTGCAAAGTGGGAGCATTTCTAACTATTTCTCTATCATTTCTACCCTTTTCTTCTCAACATCACTCTTGAATCTGCCTCTCATTTGTCTTGATTTAAAAGGTACATAAGATTCATTTACATTGCTTCCTCTTTCATTGGCACTAGCCCATTTCAGTGCACCTGCCCACTTCATATACATGCTGTTTACTTCCTCTCCCAGTTGATTAATGAAAATGTTGACTAAATCCATCCCCTGTGGCATACCATCAGACACCTTTTTCCAAAGAGGAGTATGCTGTAATTTATCATGACTCTTTTATTTTTCTACTCTCAAGTCAGTTTCCAGAATTACAATTGGCTTTTTAAACAAAATGATTGGAGCTAATTCACAGAGTACATTATAATCACATCTGCCACATCTATAAATGGTAATTGATATGCAGTGACTGTAAATCCCCAAATTATCAAAAGCAAGAGGGAATAAGTTGGCCTAAGAGGAATTCATGGGAAGAAGTCCAGGATATGCCGTATCTTTCAAGTGGTGGGATAATGTATGAATCATGCATCTTACTCCCAAACCAAGCCAATTAAAGTTGTCACCCCATGACCTAACCATAGATTTTTATTTTAACACACTGAATATATTATTTCCTTTGTTTTTAGTTTTGTTTTAAATTATTTGGAAGTTTTCATAAAAGCTTTTACTTTTCTTATTTTCAATGGTTAGTAAAAAGCTTTTTGCTTAAATTACAAATCATCAAATAACATCCGAAATTGGTGGATTTCAGTGCACTTTCCACTAAAAAGATTATGTACAACCATGGACTTCTCCATCTTGGGGAAGGAGGGATGTAGAATCCATATAAAATAGTGTAAAAAAACAGTCTTTAAGAAGTAAATTTATGAATCCAATTACAAGCTCACATTCTATTAGCTTTCACCTGCTCCTAAGGGTAGTTGTGCCCCAGAAATGTAGAGTAACTTGAACTACAAAGTTAAGCGTAAATAACCACTTTATTCCTTTTCTAGGCATGGGCATCCTCTGAATATAACACGAGTCTCTTCTCAGATTCACAGGGTCTGGTGGCTTTAACTTACCCACGTTCATCATTGGGAGGTGACTTGGTAGCAAGAATGGGCTACCGAATATTGGCTTCATTGCTTACCAGCACTGTGGACCTCAACCTTGTCATGTGTAAAATGGGAGTAATGCTTATCTGGCAGTATTGTTGAAAGGATTCAGTAATATAACTAATAGAGACCATCTCCCAAGGCAGTTGAGAGGAAATGCCAAAGACAAGCGGTTAGTTACATGCTAACTACCAGAGATTATATGGTATGAAAGCTTTCAATTTTATTGTTTTGTTTTGTTTTTATTTATTTTTTTTTTTAGTTTTGTTTTTTTAAGTCATAAATTTTGATGTCTAAAGTTTTAGAGTTTCAGGTCACTTGCCAGAAGAAAGATTGCAATTTGGGCCAAAAGCTAAAGAGAACTGAAAAAATTTAGAAATAAGTCAAGGATCCCATAACTGATTCTGTTTTCGTGTTAGTCCAATAAGTATCTAATGACTTCCTATAAGGCAGTCAGGGAGAAAGGAAGGAGGACATGCTATTTCTCACACCATCAAACCTAGAATTTAAGGCTGAAGTGGAACTTCAAATGAAACAACTATTTCTTCCCAGGACCAACAAACAATCCCTTGGTTCACTGTCTTTTTCAGAGGATGGCAACGGAGGTGAACTTCCTTTAGGACATTCTGTCTCAGGGGGGAAAAAAAGCAACTTTGAAGTTATGCAATGAATTCTATCACCTTGCCGAGTCTTGGAGTTAGCAAAACAAACAGCAAGAAATCAAACTTCTTTCCTGGATAAATTCCCTAAATCTTGGGTCCTCTTTCACTGTAACCCTCCTCCAGTCCTTTGCTAGAAAACTAAACAGAGTTTATAAATCTTTGTACTTCAAATGAAGCTCACTTAAGTTTCTGAGTCCCATCTCTTACATATTCAACACTTCCTTTAACTTGCCTATAAGCATTTTGGTGCTGTTATATTGCAAAAATGACCTTCCAGTAGCAGGAAAATAGTACCTCTGAGTTAGTAATCACCTGTTACATTGCCTCTAAACTGATGGTGCAGGCTCTTTGGAGTCAGAAAATACACACTCCTCCCCACCCTAATTAAAATTGCCAGTAATACCTTGAGAGTTATATTCTCAGAGAAAAAGATATTACAAAGACTTGATCCTTTCTGCCCACCCCAGGGTAAGAAATTACAGCTATTCAACAAGGCAAGTGAAAGGCGCATTAATAGTGAACCTTTTTCTCTCCTTCCCATAGAAAATGCTGAAGCAAAAATAAAACTGGGAAAAGGGAAAGGTGTGTCCTGCTGACAACAAAGATTTCTGGCATTTGAAGAAAGAATTTTCTCCACAGAATGGAGCTGCAAAGTAGATGAAAAGTAGATTTGCAATTCTAGCTCTAACAACATAAAAACCATTACAATAAATCATTTCTCCATGGAAGAATCTCTGTAAATATGAAGCTGTCAGCATCCTCCCTTATACACATAGATGGTTTTACATTATAGACCAGAAAGGAGTACTATTAAACTAACCTGGGAATAGGAAAGATAAATGAACACCTACAATAGACACTGAGCAATTCCTCAATAGCAAAAGTTCAGGGAAATTTCTAGAGCAGGACTTTGATGCATTTCTATTCTCTCCTTGACTGTGTCCCAGTAACACCCATCAATAAATGTCCATCAGTGTTTTATAACCCGCTCACTTTTGCTAATTTCAGTTTCCATCAGTTTTCAGACAGGATGCCAACTTGTCACCGCTCCATGCAATGGAACCATGAAGCCCTTTTTTGTGTTGGTGCTGCTGGCTTTTTATCTATTTATTTATTTTCAGTGTTCCATGGTTGTGATGAGCGTCTCCTTCCTGATTGGTATATTCAATTTCTGTTCTGCTTGGGACAGTCTCACTTCATAAATCTGTAATTAAAGAAACCACTAGAGAATGTGGCAACCCCAAGGTTGAGGAGGTTTTTTTTGACATGGGTCATACCTCAGCTCCTTTTGCCAAGTGATATTGAAATATTCATGGAAAATTAGCATAAGGCACATCCTGTTTTATGAGGAAATGTTGCAGAACAATATCTGTAACTGATGCATAAAATATAAGTTTTCTATTTTCATATGCAGAAGCAGACTCACATACATCAAGCATTTATTGCTTGAGGTTCCTCGAGTCACTGAAATTTTCCCTGTGGTGTCTAGAACATAACAAACTTAAGTGCTCTGTGATTTAAATACTTCCAGTCTTAAAATTTGTAAAGGATATTTCTTAAAGCTCTCATTGTCATTATATAACCTTGGGAGATGGGATATTAAAAAGGAGACTCTATGGGAAGCTTCATCTGCAGGTGTTTTTTCTGCTCTAGGTCTTGGCCAAGGTGGAAGCTGGGGTCACAGATGCCAGAGTTACGCAAATGCTCAAAGTTTAAATAGTGTATCTTGACTCATACACCATCGCATATCTTGACTCATATACCACTTATACTGTGAACATAAGAGGTGTGTATGGGTCAAAACAATAAAAGAGAAGAATATTTTGATTTATTAAACTATCTTCCTAAGATAAAATAGTCACACTAAAGGCAGTTCTATAACGGGAACTTAGGGGAAGTAATTCCACGTGAGAAAAAAGCGCTAGTTCTGATATAACTGGGAAAGAGAGACTAGTGAGCAGCTTATTCGGCTCTATTGGACAGGAATTTGGGGAGACAATTGGTAGTGGTGAATTGGTCAGTTATGCACATCTCTTCCCAGCTCCAAATTTAGCAACTGTCAATTTGGTAGTTTGAAATCGGTCTTGGTGGGAGGATTTACACCTCAGAAATCAGCAACCACTACGAATCAAGGCTTCCCTCCTTTTGCCACCTCTCCCTCTCCTCCCCACTTCCCAGCAGGTTGTTAAATATTTACCAGCACCTACTGGCAGGGGTGACGATAAACAGTCTCAGCCCATGTCCCAGACTGGAACGATTGTGTAGGGTTTGCCTTTATCCTATTAGGACAGTGCCCTGAGCACAGCTCTACTCCCAGGGCTTTCCCAGGTTCAAATTAAGATGATAGGGACCTACAGTCATGCAATGAGCCATTGACAACATCTGTTACATCTAGGGAGCACATACAACCACTTCCCTGGGACATTTCCCAGTTTATCTGTGTTTCCCACACATAAAGCATCCAGTTTGATTTAACATTTGTCCCAGAGTTTTTAGCTTATTACAAAAGTATCATTATTAATAGCTGTACTGTTTTTAAGCTGAAATGGGTTTGATAGATTTCCACTTTTTATTCACATGGCCTGCCTTGGTCTGGTGTAGTATGTGAGATGAATGTGCAGTGAGAAGAGCTCTCACTCTCACATGGGAAAATCTGAATGAAGATTTAGACTGTAGATAAAACAATTCATAACTATTTTTAATATTTTGGTTAAATCTGAAAGATGCCCAGCAATAGCTCTTCTCTTTTTCTATCTAGACAGTCGCATTTCAGGTCACAGGCAGAGCCCTTCTGATGAAAACAAAGCGTGCTCTCACACTAGCAACCAGAGACTGATACTTGCTTCCAGCCACAGGCATGGGGGAGGAGCTCTGCAAACTGCCGCCCACGCTGGTCATCCAGTGGGTGGACAAGCCCGTCGCCCCAAGACCTGTACTGAGGCCCACAGGCTGCACAAAGCTGCCCAGCCTCAAGGAGGAGGGCTCTGTGGGAAATGTGAGAAATTATAGGTTGGAGGTATGAGAAATATATGTGAAAAACAGTCTTAGCAGTCCTGCTGTCGCACATATAAACTCTCTTCAAAAGTTTCTGGCATTCTTAAGAGGATTTTACCCAAAGATGATTTAACAAATGCAGCTGCAGAAAGTACATTTACATATCACTATGTAAAGCATGACTTTTTAAAATAAAAACCCATTTAAATTAAGGTTTTCCATCTTCTCTTTCAAGTTTTCTTGTGCATATTTGAAAAGAAGCAATAGCTGTCCGTGTGTGAGCTCTGTTAGCAAAAGAAAAGCTTTGCAAACAGATGAAACTAGCTTTACATCAGTGTCATCAGGTGCTTCAAATAAAAAATCAATCACCTGAATTCTATTAATGGTTCCTTTTTTTCCATCCAATTTATGGAATCAAAGTAAAGCTCGGGGGATAGTTCCTTCTGTTGAAGGTGAAACATCTGACATTCTTGCAAATATTATTATAAATTCAGTTAGAAAGTTCATTTGTGGAAAAAAAAACATTTTTGCAGGTATAATATGAATATACACATTGGTAGAGCACAGCATGACAAAAACAATGTTTTTACTAAATTAAGAAACCTATGGAGCAGAAATGCTCATTGAATTAGTTGTGCTGCACACATAATTCATAATTGCTTCCAAATAAGCTATGATTCTACCCAACAAAATAGAAACTGTATTGCTTCTCTTTTATATAGAGAGGGTAACCGAACTACCAAATATTTGGTGATGAAATTAATGTTGACTGCAAACAAAACAAATAAACTTCATCATGGCAATATACACTTTTTCTTTGCTACTCACCATCAGTTGGATTTTAGAAAGTTTTAAGCCTTTGTCAAACCATTTGTAATTCAACCAAAATATACTACATGGTAATTGAACATTTTTGTAAATGGGTCCTCTATAATTAACATTTTGTTCAAAATCAGTTAAAGATCTTCAATCAAAAACTTAAATAGAACACCAGAAATCCTCAGCTTTCGAAGCTTTTACAAATTCCATAATTAAAAACAGAGCCTGCAAACAGGAAGACATTAAAAGTTTTTTCCTTTAAGAAAATGAAATTAGCTGAGCTCAAATGGAAGCCATGCCTTAATTGTGAAATTCTACATTAGTCTTTTGGCATATGCTATCTTATAGGAAGAATATCTGGATGGCACTTGTATTTCTAATTCAACAAATTTTTATTCTCTAATATACTTGAAAACTTGATAAACCCTATTGTTTTTGCCACATTTAAATTTGGTGAAACAATAAAATGGATCATAGAGACAACTTATTGACAAGCTTTTGTCTTGTACTTGTTGGAGAAAGGTGTTCTGAATGGAGATCAAAAAGTATATTTATGCTGAACATTTTAGGCTGGAAGATATTTAGGATAAACTTTTTACACATTTCAATACCAAAATAAAAATTACATTGAGGGAAGCAGACTTGGCCCAGTGGTTAGGGCGTCCATCTACCACATGGGAGGTCCGCGGTTCAAGCCCCGGGCCTCCATGACCCGTGTGGAGCTGGCCCATGCGCAGTGCTGATGCACGCAAGGATTGCCATGCCACGCAGGGGTGTCCCCGCGTAGGGGAGCCCCACACACAAGGAGTGCACCCATAAGGAGAGCCGCCCAGCGCAAAAGAAAGTGCAGCCTGCCCAGGAATGGCGCTGCACACACGAAGAACTGACGCAGCAAGATGACACAACAAAAAGAAACACAGATTCCTGTGCGACTGACAACAACAGAAGTGGACAAAGAAAGAACACGCAGCAAATAGACACAGAAAACAGATAACCAGGCGGAGGGGTAGGGAGAGAGAAATAAATAAATAAATCTTTAAAAAAAAAATTACATCGAGAATGTCCTGCATTTAACTCAATTGCTCTTGTTTAATCAGGTACTTCAATATTTTATTTTCTTAATGAAAAATATAATATACCATGAAAGGCCAATTGAAGTTATCAACAATTTCAAATTTATTAACAATAAAATGTAACTTTGAAGAAAATTGCAGGCAATTTCTGAAAAAAAAATAGTAAGGCCAATAAGAGGATCACAACAAGATAAAAAATAATAAGACCATTTTGGAAAACAAAAACATTCCTCAAAAATACTCCAGTAACAAAGTATTAGAGACAGATTTAGCTAAGAAATTGTACCAGGAATAGACTGCTTATATTGTTTTTAAATATTTGAATAACTGATTTAAAGAGGGTTTTTAAAATATTGCTTGGTATATTATTTTTAGTTTTAAAGGAATTTTACTTTGGAAAGAAAATTATGAAAATAGCTTTTGAATGGTTCTATTTTATAGATTCTCCAAAAAATTATAACAATTTTATGGTCAGAGAATATTTTTAAAAGAATGTAATTTTAATGATTTTTACCACTCTCATTTTCCAAAGCCTCTCAGTTTAGATGATAAATTATATGGTCTCCCTAGCCATATCCCATCATAGAAAAAATGAAGAGAAAGAATTTTCTATACTAGAAAGGGAAGGAGAGAATTCAGCAACTGGTACCATTTCCACCTTTTCCTTTTGGCCCACGTGAAGGGTTGATCTTCCTATTAAGCACCCAGTGTTTCAAGTTCTCAATTCTGTTAAGCCAGTGGGTGGCCTGGGGAGAACTGGAATAAGCTCAAAGTAAACTATCAAGGTAGTACATAGATGCCATTCAGCAACATGTCAGGCATGTTTATTGTGCAGTCCTCACATGAAGATTTACTTTTTTTTAATTAGAGATGTTGCAAGTTTACAGAAAAGTCATGGAAAAATACAATGTTCCCATATACCCTCCTATTTTTGACACTTTGCATTAGTGTGGTACTGTTGTTACAATTGATGAAAGAATGCTAAATTAAAAATTATACTATTAACTATAGTCCATAGCTTACATGAGGTATACTTTTCCTCATATACCATCCCATTATTAATACCTTGTATTAGTGTCATACATTTGTTATCATTCATGAAAGAACATTCTTGAACTTGTATTATTAACCCCAGTCCATCATCCACAACAGGGGTCACTGTGTTAAATAGCCCTATATTTGTCTTCTAATTTTCCTTCTAGTAACATGCATGACCCAAAATTTTCCCTTTCAATCACAATCACATACATAATTCAGTACCATTAATTACACTCACAATAATGTGCTACTATTACTACCATTCATTTTCAAACTTTTACATTCAACCTAAGTAGAAATTCTGTACAAATAAAGCATCAACTCCTCATTCACTAACCCCAATCTATCCTCTTGTAGTCTATATTCTAAATTCTAACTCTATGACTTTGCTTGTAAAAATTAGTTCATATCAATGAAATCACACAATACTTTTCTTTTGTATATGACTTATTTCATTCAGCATAATGTCCCTCAAGATTTATCCATGTTGTCACACACATCATGGCTTTTTACAGCTGAATAATTTCTATTGTATGTATACATCACGTTTTGTTTATCCATTCATCAGTCTATGGACACTTGGGTTGCTTCCATCTTTTAGCAATTGTGAATAATGCCACTATGAACATCAGTGTGCAATATCTGTTTGAGTCCTGACTTTCAATTCTTCTGGCTATAACCAAGCAGCGGTATTACTGGGTCATATGGTAATTCTATATTTAAGTTCTTGAGGAACTGCCAACCTATCTTTCGCAGCAGTTGCACCATTTGACATTGCCACCAGTAATGAATGAGTGTTTCTATTTCTCCACACAACACTTGTAATTTTCTGTTTTTTTAATAGTATCCATACTAGTGGACGTGAAATGATATCTCATTGTGGTTTTGACTTGCATTTCCCTAATAACTAGTGATGTTGAGCATTGTTTCATGAGCTTTGTAGCCATTTATACATTCTCTCTGGAGAATGTCTATTCATAGCTTTTGCCCTATTTTTACTTGGGTTGTTAGGCTTTTTATTGCCAAGTTGTATGATTTCTTTATATATTCCATATATTAAAACCTTATTAGATATGGGGTTTCCAAATATTTTTCCCATTGAGTAGGTTGTCTTTTTACTTTTGTGACAAAATATTTTGATGCTTAAAAGTTTGTAATTTTAAGGAGGTCCCATTTATCTATTTTTTTTCTTTCGTTACTTGTGCTCTAAGTGTAAAGTCCAAGAAACCATTGCCATCACAAGATCTGGAAGATGATTCCCTGCATTTTCTTCTAGTTTTAGAGACCTATATTTAGGCCTTTGATCCATTTTGAGTTAGTTTTTGTATATAGCATGAGATAGGGGTCCTCTTTCACTCTTTTGCATCTGGATATCCAACTCTCTGAGCATCATTTGTTGAAGAGACTATACTTTCCCAATCTAATGGATTTGGCAGACATGTCAAAAGTCAATTAGCCATAGATGTGAGGGTCTATTTCTGAACTCTCAATTCTATTTCATTGGTCAATGTAGCAGTTTGATATGGTTATGAATTCCAAAAATAGATACTGGATTATGTTTGTAATCTAGTCTGTATCTGGGCATGATTGAGTTATGATTAGGGCTTTGATTGGGCCATGTCATTAGGGTGTTGAGGCCCCACCCCTTAGCAAGTGGGAACTCACAGATAAAAGGCATGGCAAATGACAGAGTTGGGGGGTTCTTTATTTTTATCTTTTTTTAATTTATTTTTTATGTATTCCTCTCCCCTTACCCCCCCACCCCAGTTGTCTGCTCTCTGTGTCCATTCGCTGTGTGTTCTTCTGTGACCACTTCTATCCTTATCAGTGGCACCAGGAATCTGTGTTTCTTTTTGTTGCGTCATCTTGTGTGTCAGCTCTCCGTGTGTGCCGCACCATTCTTGGGCATGCTGCACTTTTTTTCGCCTTATGAGGTGCACTCCTTGCACATCGGGCTCCCCTACGTGGGGGACACCCCTTTGTGGCACGACACTCCTTGCATGCATCAGCACTGCGCATGGGCCAGCTGCACACAGGTCAAGGAAGCCCAGGGTTTGAACCGTGGACCTCCCATGTGGTAGGCAGACACCCTATCCATTGGGCCAAGTCCACTTCCCAGGGTGGAAGAGGTTCTTAATGTGGAAGTTTTGATGTTGAAGTTTAATGCTGAAGTCTTGAGCTGGAGCCCCAGGAAAAGAGACAGAGCCATTTGCCTGATAGTCTAGAGCTGACCTTGTGGAGACAGGCAAAGCTTAGAGAGCCTCAGAGTCTACAGCTGACTTTATGGAGAAAACAGAGGAGCTGAGCCCAGAGGAACCCAGGAAGCCTGAACCCCTGCAGATGTCAGCAGCCATCTTGCTCCAACATGTGAAAATAGACTTTGGTGAGGGAAGTAACTTATGCTTTATAGACTGGTATCTGTAAGCTCCTACCCCAAATAAATACCCTTTATAAAAACCAACCAATTTCTGGTATTTTGCATCAGCACCCCTTTGGCTTACTATTGCGGTCAATATGTCTATCCATGTGCCAATAACATGCTTGTTTCACCACTATAGGTTTGTAATATGTTTTAAAATCAGAAAGTATGAGTCCTCCAATTTTGTTCTTCTTTTCAAGTTTTTTTCTTCTATTTAGGGTCCCTTACCTTTCAAAATAAATTTGGTAATTGCCTTTTCCATTTTTACAAAGAAGGTCATTGGAATTTCTATAGGGATTGTGTTGAATCTGTAAATCATTTGGGATAGAATTGACAACTTAATGATATTTAGTCTTCCAATCCATGAACATGGACTGTACTTCCATTTATGTAGGTCTTCTTTGATTTCTTTTAGCAATGTTTTGTAGTTTTCTGCATACGAGTCTTTTACATCCTTGGTTAAATTTATTCCTAGATATTTGATTATTTTAGTTGCTATTGTAAATGGAATTTTTTCCCTTAATTTTCTCCTCAGAATACTTGATTTCCTACAGTATACTAATATACAGGTATAGAAACACTACTGATTTTGGCATGTGGATCTTGTACCCCACCACTTTGCTGAATTTGTTTATTAGCTCTAGTAGCTTTGTTGTTATTGTTTTAGGGGCTTTCTATATAAAAGATCATGTCATCTACAAATAATGAAAATTTTACTTCTTCCTTTCCAAGTTAGATGCCTATTATTTGTTTTTCTCACCTAGTTTCTCTGGATAGAAGTTCCAGTAAAATGTTGAATAGCAGTGGTGACAGTGGGAATCTTTTTCTTGCTCCTGATCTTAGAGGGAAAGCTTTCAATCTTTCACCACGAAGTACAATGTTAGCTGTAGGTTTGTTGAGTATGCTTCCTTCTATTCCTATGTTTCTAAGTATTTTATCAAGATCAGATGCTGGGTTTTGTCAAATGCCTTTTCTTTGTCAATGGAGATGATAATCTGTTCTCCCTTCATTTTGTTAATGTGTATATATATTAATTAATTTTTTTATTTGAACTACCCTTGCATACCTGTGATAAAACCCACTTGATTGTGGTGTATAAAAAGTGCAATTGGAGGCTTATTTTTGTTAAGGGTTTTTACATCTGCATTCACAAGTGGCGCTGAACACGGCGCAGGGCGCGTGCAGCTTCATCTACAGCCTGCACTCCACCGAGAGGAGCTGCCTGCTCAAGGAGCTGCACCGCTTCGAGTCCATAGCCATCGCCCAGGAAAAATTGGAAGCTCCACCACCTACCCCAGGACAGCTGAGATATGTATTCATCCACAATGCGATACCTTTCATAGGGTTTGGTTTTTTGGACAATGCAATTATGATTGTTGCAGGAACCCAAATTGAGATGTCTATTGGAATTATTTTGGGAATTTCCACTATGGCAGCTGCTGCTTTGGGAAATCTTGTGTCAGATTTAGCTGGACTTGGACTTGCAGGCTATGTTGAAGCTTTGGCTTCTAGATTAGGCCTATCAATTCCTGATCTCACACCAAAGCAAGTTGATATGTGGCAAACACGTGTTAGTGCACATTTGGGCAAAGCTGTTGGGGTGGCTATTGGCTGCATTCTAGGAATGTTTCCTTTGCTTTTCTTTGGAGGAGGTGAAGAAGATGAAAAACTGGAAAAGAAAAATTAACTCACTAAGAATACCTATAAAAAGATGTAAACTAATGTACCTCAATTATTAAATATGCTGTCACAACATTTAGGAATTAAGACAGTAACGGTGTATAGATACGGGATCAAATAACAGCATGTATTATGGAAAACACTAACTTATTGTGGCTTGGTCTTCTTAGGACATCTTTTTAAAAAATTGTTCATTAACATTTTATGTAAATTGTTGAAATGCTTTTACATCAATGGCAGTCAACATTTTTTTCCTTCTTAATACATCAAAAATATTTAAGTATTAGTCATTAATGTACTGTACTGACTTAGGGTTTGCTTATTTGTTATTTAATATATGTACATGCTTGAAAGCATTGTTTTGTTGTTCCTTGAGAGTTCCAATTCAACTTTAGGATATTTCCAAATTACTTAAGATGTTTAATATCAGTTATAAGATTTTTTACTCTTTTAGGCAGCATCAATTTTGTACTGTTTCACAGTAAACATTTCCAATCATGTAATTTCAGTCATTTTCTTAACTCTCCCATCTATTTAAAATAGACACAATTTTTTAAGTGCTTTAAATCTATTACTCATTTTAATTTTCTGAATTTACTGTCTTAGGAGTCAGATAAAAATAAGAATGAGCTTGTACGGTCTCCCTAGTACATAAAACCATATATGTTAACAAATGTTCTTATTTCTAGTTGATTTTTTGCCTTTAATGTCCCAAATTTGAATAATTAATTGTGAGAAGAAAATTGTTATTTTAGGTTCTTTTTAATAGGGTCTGCAGAATTAGGATGAACTAACAGATTTACAATGATACTTGAAAATTAAGGGGCTAAAATTATTTTTGGAGAAGTAGAAAATGAGAGATGTCAGGAAGGTTTATGGTTCTAAGTGGTGAAGTTGAGAGATGTTTGTAAGGTTAATGAGATATAAATTATGTTTGGAAGGTCTCCGCCTGCCCTGCCCTGCCATAAGAAAAGTGTTTTCTTCTCATCTGAACTGAAAGATCAGTCTGAATACTCCATATTTATAATCTTGATATCATTATATCTTGTTTAGTGAATTTTATTTCTGAATAACTTCTTTTGAGGTGAAAATGAAATATTTTACATTTGCTTTTTTGTTGCTATATACTTTAGTAGTTAAAAGTTACATGAGGAGGAATCCTTTCTTCATTTTTGGTCTTTTTTTCTTTTTTGGTGTTTAAATCATATTCTATGTTGAAGGTACTTTTTCTAGCCTTGTGTATCTGACTTAAATATAACCATGTGTGAATCATTAATTTAAAAAAAACAAAACAAAAAAAAAAACATTGTTTTATTACTGTAAAGGAAAAGGTTTGCCTTCATTCATTTAACATTTTATTGTCCTTACTGAGAGACAAAACAACCATCTGACTGACTACAATTTTTCCCTTTCTAAACTCCTGCCTCACATCTTGTAAGGTTGTACAGTTAACAATGAATTAGCCAATGGCTTTGTTTACTCCTTTGAGTAACAATGAATTCAATGAAAAATACAAGAAGGTTAATTAGCCATAGTAGTTTTCTGCTTTAATTTTGCCAAAACAATCAGTGAAAGAATGATTTCTACTGAAAAGTCAAAACTTCTGAGTTTGAGTCCAAAGCTTGGGCAAGCTATCTAATCCCTCTGCATCTCCATTCTCTCATTGTATATAATGCAGGCATGGGTAATATCCACTCTCAGATTTGTTGTGAGAATTAAATCAGTTAATGGTTGGAAAAAGCACACCATGAACTGCAAAGCACTGGCCTAAGACACAGACAACTTTGGGGTGACAGAACAACCCACAATCCCCTCTCTCTGAGATCTTTCCAGGAACATTACAGCCACCTGACCCAAGAAAACCAATCAGATTCTCTCTCCTGGGAATCCAGGAGCTCTAATCATTCTCTGCACGGCACCTGACCTGAGGCGCAGTCACCTTTTGTTCGATGTACTGTGAGCAGGGAAAGGTGGTCTGCAGAAAGAAAGAGATGAAGCAGAAGGCCCAAGAGAGGCAGAAACAGGAGGCCATGCAGCCCTGGAGGGAGAGACCAAGAGGGACAGGACAGCTGATTGGCTGACTTCTCATTCCTTAATCTGCGTTTCACCTTCCTTCACATTCCTTTGCCTGGGCTGCTGAACTTTCAGCACCTACCTTATTTCCTGTTCTCTTTTCCTATTCCTGGGAAGAAGCCAATATCAAGGTAAAATGTAAGTGCATATACTGACAGTAAAATAACAAAATATATAAGAGATGAGAGAGAGAAATAGAGAAACCCAGATTTACTTTTTTTTCCAGTTCAGTGTGAGTCTTCCAAACCCTAGATACAAGCCAACCATATAACTACTAGAGCTATAATTGCTGCATATTAGTGGCATCCCTCCTATTGGTTTTGAAAGGAAAACAGCTATATGATCTTTGATAAAATTATTTAAATTTTTGAGATCTCAAGTTAATCATGTATGAAATGGTTGAACAAACTATATCAGTGGTTCATAAAATTAGAGACTCTGGAGACCTTGGATATTTTTTCATAGTTTCCTTATTTTGAACTAATTAATAAAATTTTATAATGTATTTGTCATCAGACCTTACCAGTCAATAGGACATAAAGTTTCTTCGTGTTTAACTATTCCATAGCTTGATAACAAGTTAGATTGGCAACTCTATGTCTTTGGACGAATGTCTTTTAATGAATTTTTGAAAGTGTTTAAACATTCAAACCATAGAGTCCTGGGTAGCAATGGGAATTTCTAATAAGGAAAAAGCTGGAAACCAAAAATCATGATTCCCAAGCTCCATTTTGGCTTTATATCCCAAGAGTCCTAAATTTGTAAAATCAAGATAAGTCTCTTTAAAAAACCAAGAATAGAATCCCACTGATGTGGAGACAGTGGCCACTGGAGGCTCTGAGGGCAAGGAGAGGAAAAAACAGGTGTAATACAGGGCCGTTTTCAGGACTTGAGAATCGTCCTGAATGGCCTTGCAGTGACAGATGTAGGCCGTTATATATCTTCTCATCACCTAAAGAATTGTGTGGGAGAGAGTGTAAACCACAATGTAAACTATAATCCACCATCTGTGGCAATGCCCCAAAATGCATTTATCAATTGAAATGACTGTACCACAGTAATGAAGGATGTTGTTCAGGGGCAAAATATGGGAGGTATAGGGAGCAGGGCATACGGGAATCCCTATATTTTTTATGTAATGTTTATATAATCTAAGTATCTTTAAAATATATAAAAGAAAACAAGTTGACAGCGAACAGACACAAGAGGACAGACAGGAAGCTCAAACAATGGGGGGGTGGGGAGAATAAATAAAATAAATCTTTTTAAAAATCCAAAACAAAAAAAGAATAGAATCCAAGCCTTCGAATCGCACAAAGATGACAAAGGAAGGATAAAAGAAGGGCCTTTCGGCTTCTAATTTCCTATCATATCAAAGGTGACTATTTCCAAAATAAACAAAAACCAGCCTCTTCTTGAACCAGAAGCATCTGCATTAATTCCAGTATTCCACAAATAAAACAACTAAATACACCAATTTTTTTGGATCAGTGCAGCCGGATAAATAAACAGCTCCTATTGCCAAAGATCACCCAGATCTCAAGAAATCAACTCCTTGTGAACTCCTCAGAAGTCATCTTGCTCCCAAGACTGAGGTTAGGGTGTGAACTTTTAAAAAGCTAATAAGTAAATTATGGAAGTAAAGGTTTTTAAAGAGCTCTTTACACTTAGGTGAGGCCACCTAAAGTTGAAGCAATACTGGGGGAGCAGCAGGAATGCTGAAGAGCCAGTGTTTCAGAAAGCAACGTGAAAACCATCACGTTTATAAGGCGGTGAGGAATTGTAGAATCCATACACAAAGAGGAGGGCCATGGGTGTTGAAGGCATGTGGGCAGAACCACACAGACACCTGTGACCCCAAGCTGAGAAATAAAGTGCTCACCAGCAAGGCACAGGGACTCTGACCAAGGAGTTGATCTACCAGGGAGCCTCTCAGAAGCAACGCTCTGCCTTCATCATAGTCTAGTTCCTTAGTCTTCAAGGGGCTCCGTGTTAGGCCCAGAATGTTACTTAATGATTCCCTGTTAAGTCAAAGGGAATTTTTAGATGGGATGCAAGCTACTTGACTTATGTACTTTTACTGCGCAGAACAATAGATTTAATAAACTCCTTATGGGCCTGTATCTCTGCCTCCAATCCTTTCAAGGAATAAAAAGGGAGTAAAACTGAAGTAGTTAGCAGCACCATTTGGATTGGAGCCACAGTTACAGAGCAGCTGAATTTTAGAGATTCGACTTTATCCCCAAGTGAGGTTAGGCACACAGTCACAAAGATACAGTGACAGGATAGAATCAAGAAGACTGTCATTATATAACTTTATAAGCTTGTGTGCCCTCACTGGACTGCCAATAAGGAATATTTTTATAAATATTGCTATTATCTTATGACTAGCCAAAGGTTTAAATGCACTTATGTGTAAGTATTTATATTGCAATATCTGTAACTCTCTATGCATTTCTTAATTTTTTAATATACCAGTAGCCTCAGAAAATACTGGTGGCTCTGTGAGAACTTCTCTGTGACAGGAGAATCATGGAATCAGATCTACTCAGGCCAGGCAGTTTGCATTCCATGGGTGAAGCACCCAGCACAACTAAGAATGCACCCAGAAGGCACTATGACTTTTTCTCTCAGCAGTCCCAGTCACATCACCACTGTGAAAGCAGACCACACCTACGTGTCCACAGCCACCGTCTAAGAAAAGCAGCCATGGGAGATGATTTCCGCATAGGTTGCCATGCTGTATCCCATGAGACCCACTCTCACGGCCAAGGGCGAGAGGCTAAGCCAAGCAAGCCGGCAAAGGCCCGCAGAAGTCTCTGGAGTAGCCTGACAGGGGAACCCTGCCAGTCGGGAGGACTTAGTGTGCAACTAAACCAAAGAGATTCTCTCTCGGCGAGTTTCAATACTTCCGAACAAGTCAAAAATCAAGAGGGTGATGTGGACGTCGGAGGCACACAAAGGGAAAGAAGCAGGTAAGCAGAGATCATGAGAGAGCAGAAACCATGAGATAGAGACAAGAGTAGAAAGAGAAGGCCTTTAACAGAGGCGAGAGAAAAACCCCTATAGAAACTGCAGAAGGACAAGCTCCTTCAGGAATGTGGCTGCATGTGAGGGAACAAGAGGAAGAGTAACTGGGGACACCTAGAGCTGCTGCTGAATCAGGCTGCTCTGCTCCTTGAGGTGCCTGTGTGGCTCCCAAGAAGACTTGCTGTCTTATTTCTTGCCTGTGTATGCCCACAACAACCTCCTCTCACCTTAGATAACTTGAGCCTTTCTGTTTCCTTGAACCTGAAAGAACTTAGCTAACTTGGTGGGGGTCCAGCAATGTTTAGGATTGAGTAAATGAAGCAGTTGGGAGAAAAAAAACGATGCTGCTTCAAATGAGAGAATCAGGAAATTTGAAACAACTTGTCCTGACAGCTTCAGGGAGTGGCATCCCGCCAGCAACTTCAACAGCTCAGCAGAGCTGAAGGAGAGTAGCAGGTGAAGCCAGGAATAGTAGATCCAGAGAGGCTTCCTGCCGGTGGAGGTGTGGGGGATTTTGTCTCTCAGTCACTATGTGTCCCCACCCAAGCCACTCTTTCTGTTTGGACAGTTTCAGAGGAAACAATAGCAATCAATATCTCTACCATTCAGTGTTTACAACGCAACAAATACATAAGAAGCCAGCATCATCTCTGAGGGAAGCCCCTCTACTATCCAAAATAGCCTCTTCTGAAAGAGGACAGGAGGGCCATAACATACCAGACAATTTCTGGGTTCTTTTAGCCTTCATCCTTCTCCTGAAATGCATTTTCCCACAGGCTGGATTCACTGCCTCCTTCTGTGAGGAAAGAACTGGCACATCTCTTGATTCAGCCATCTGTGCCTCCTCTCCCCACCAACATGAGAATGTGTTCAAAATAAATTATTTGGAAAGCGCCCTTTCTCCATTCAAGCTCTGCTTAAAGACCTCACAACAGAGGGCACCTCCAGGATTCTCGTTCTTAGCAGCAGCTGCAGGGGGGTGTTAAACAATCCTCTCTGCTTGCTCAGAAAGGCTAGGGGCGAAAACAGGTGAAAGCACTTCAGAGCTTCAGTGAAAAGACCCAGGGCAGAAGCTGCCCTCCAGGTGGCCCAGCTACATTGCTCATTACTTGGGGTGAATGGGGGCGATTCCCACCCCCAGCTCCGACCAACATACAGAGTGAACACGTGACTTTAGCTGCTACTAATTCAGGATTTAAATTATACAGTTTTTAAGCCAGTTTTAATTTAGCTTACCTTT
This sequence comes from Dasypus novemcinctus, assembly GCF_030445035.2. NCBI lineage: Eukaryota > Metazoa > Chordata > Mammalia > Cingulata > Dasypodidae > Dasypus > Dasypus novemcinctus. Next base: position 72,711,712 of record NC_080678.1, on the reverse strand, counting down.
TTACACTTTCACATTAAATAGGTTTTCCAAAGGGAATAAAGGGGACCTAACATTTTTTAGTACCTTCCTTCTGCCAGGCAATATAATGGGCTTAAATTTTATCTCATTTCATCATTTCAAGGACATCCCTGAGATGACTACTTTTACCATTTTCAAGAGAATTGAACAAACTCAGAAAGGTTCAGTAATTCAGCTAGGATCACACAGCTACCAGGCAGAAAAGGCAAGATTTAAAACCTTTGCTTTTACCATTACACCCTCCTAAAAGGAGAGGGTGTTTTTAGATTCAAAGAAAGGAGATTATTTGGGTGCAGGAATTAAAGCATCTTTTCTATTATTGACTATATCCATTGTTGAGATAAATCAATTAGCACCACTGTCAGATAGAGTGTGGGGACCAACCATTTCGAAAATAATTATGTAATATTGATCCCTCATAGCAAAAACCCCATTGTACAATTGTAGACAATGGAAACTGGAATGGTTCTTTAGGGATCATCTTTCCATTCCACAGAAACCAACATTTTGGACTAAAATTTATATTTAAAGAATTCCTCTATAATGTCTAAATAACAGTTACAATTTTTGTATTTTTTAGAAGATAATTACAAAAATAGAATATAAATTTAGTGATGTTTTTTAATGAATTAATCACATCTTATTAAACACAATAGGATCTACAACCATTTAAAAATTAGTAGTATTTCTGTGCAAAGATATTTTATTCCATCTCCAGAATATTATTGGTTCAAATGTCGGTTCAAGATGCCTTAGAAAAACTTCTCAGCCCTAAAAAGGTACCTCATCTAAATGGTTAGGAAGTCCCAATTGAAGCCAGCCCCACAGATGGATATGGAGAAGCCCACAAGATAAAAACATATGCCCAAAGTCAAGAGTAACAAAGCCATGACTAAAGTCTAAATCTCCTGACTTGCACTTTGTGTTCTTTCCTACTGGGAAATAGTCCACTCAATATTTCACCTTCAGTGCCTTTTCCTAAAGCATTAATAGTCAACTGTAAAAAAAATTAAAATTCAGATGCCCATGCTCAGCTATGCAAAAATCTAACTTAATTTTTCTAAAACTGAACTTACTGTCTATCCTGAATCTTATTCCATCAGGGACAAAATAATAAGAATCTTAGTCAATTCTGAATAACCATGGTCAGTTCAGGAATTCCCCCTTCTTAAAGGGTTGCACCTGGCATGGGGCACAGGACGGGGAGCTACACAGTGTCAGGGTACTGGAGGTGTCTGGTTTTTGAGTGTTGTCCATCCACACTGACCATCACTGAGATGTATCTCATCCCGAGTCCCACCACATCATTATCCCTCCATGATGCATCTGCTAAGGCTGACATCCATCAGTCCTCACCAGGTCCCTGGTCATGCTGCCCTTGTCCCAGGCTTGAGGCCTCCAGGGGCCACTGATTTTTTTTTCTCATATCTCCTCTTATCACTCTCTCAAGTGCTGGGGAAATATTTGACTCCTTCTCATGCCTTTTCTTCCCTGGGTTCCAAAACTGCATTTCAAAGCTTGACTGCAAACAATGAGTCTTTTTTCTTTTTCCTTGAATCTTTCCTTCTGTGGCCTCCCTTCTATGAAGCATAAGGGAGACATACAACTGTGAAAACACACTGTTTAGTGCTTCCAAACATTGTCATGTGACAGCTTTGCAGCAACTAAAGTAATTGCAACGGGGTTGGTATCACTATTAAAATTGCTTTCAATTAAATCATCAACATATTTTACGTGAATCACTCCCCATGATATAACTGACATTATTTCTAGTCAAAAAAAGTCAAGGAAGATCTCCAAGGGAGAGATAAAAGCTTTGGAGTAAAAATTGTACTAAAATAGGTATCCCAGTTCTTCTCACTATTGAAGAGTAAGATTCATACAGATGTAAATTGAGATCCCCATGCATCAGTATAGGTGTGAAAAATGCAGAGAATAATTGGCAATCTCCAATTCATTTTGCAGCTTAAATTGTCTGGCTTAATTGTTCCCGAAAAGTTCTACTTCCCAGCACTCTTCCTCCTCCCAAATGACATAACCTGAAACACTCACCATTAATGGACTGGAAGTTCTAGCCACTGCCTTTGGTAGACAACCCCGCCCCAGCAAAATAAGTCTATCCTGAATGTCAGCCAGCCTTTCTGGTCTAGGGATAAACAGTCAAATAATCTCAATAACCCAAAATTTTTGTCCTGGTCCCCACTGCACTCAATGGACTTCTAATCTCTCATGCCGATCCCCCACCTTATCCAAAGGGGACCCTCACAGGTGCTCAAAAACCCCTGTCAGCCTCATCCTGCAATCACTGAGCACTGACTGCAATGGTGATGGGGTCCTTAATAAAAGATATCTCCCCTACTCCATTTTCCCAAATTCTCACCACTAATCTCCTTTTGTTTAGAGTACTGAATGTCACTATACCTTAAGCAAATGTATACTCTGAAAGGTATAAGATTGCAAGCTGTTATTAGCTAGGGAAATCACAGGTAAAATTAAGTTACAAAATTAGCTGCAGCAATGAGGAAATCCCTAAATGGAGGGGACAGAGAGGATGGGGATCATGAAAGGCATCAGATTAGGGGCTAAAGTAGCAGGCAGAGTGAGATCACATAATGGAAAGAAGCACAGAAGAGAAGCACCATATTGAAAGGGAAGGGAGTGGAACGGTGAGGAGGGAAAACATAAGATGGGAAGTAAAAGTTCAAAAAGAAATTTTGTTTAACTCCCTTAAAAATAAAGTGATATACAGGGGAGGGGTGATGTATGGGACCCCTGTATGATGCTGTACATGTTTATTTTGTAAGTTCACAACTACTACTGTATTCTTACTGCTTATATATATTCATTTATGAATGATCTACTTCAATAAAGAAATATATTTTTAAAAATAATAAAATAATAATAACGTGCCTTAGCTGGCTTTTCAGGTTAAGCCTAAAGTGAGTAGAACTCTCTTTTGAGAAAGGAAATAAAAAGTCTTCCCTCTAACTCAAATTTATCACCATAGAGTCATCTACCACCAAATGATAAGCAGTGTTGGATGTATTCCCAAATCTGCCATCCTTCAATTCCTTTTACTCATAGCTAAGAAGGGGTCAAACTTTTAATGAAATGATTAAAAGGTGACTGCAAAGGTACATGACCCTAAACATGACATTGAAGGTATAGCTGTGCCGGTGAGAGAAATAGCAGAACTCTTACGACATGTGATGGTTAGGCTAATATGTCACCTCAGCCAGGTAATTGTGCCCAGTTGTTTGGTCAAGCAAGCATTGGGCTAACTGTAATACAAGGGCATTTATGGACTCTAGTCACCATTGACTTTATTGCAGTGGTAAATCATAGCTGATTACAATTACTTCAATCAGGGAGATTGCCATCAGCAATGAGTGACGCTTAACCCGATCAGTTGAATCCCTTAAAAGGATAAGTGATTCCAGCATTGAGTGAGAATATCCCAGCCTATTTTTGGACAGCCAGCATCTCCCAGAACTCATCAAGAATCTTCACTGAACTTTCATTGGAGCTCCTGGTTGCAGCCTGCCTGTGGAACCTGGACTTGTACATCCCCATGGTCACGTGAGAGACTCATAAAATTGCATACTATTGACAGATATCTCTCGTTGATTTTGTTTCCCTAGAGAACCCTAACTAACATACTACCTTTAATCCAAACACTGCTATTTGATGAATGGATCCAAAGTGGTATTTGCTAGCAATCTCAGAATAGCACCTCAGACTCAGCTTCTGGTCAACAAAACCCTCAAAGGCCTTTTCATACAAACTTCTGCCCAGTCAGGTCTCTCCAGTCCTGTAGTTCTGCAATTTAATTTTTGTCTGTTTGATCTTTAATTTGAATATACTTCTCTCTGCTAAAATTAGCTATGTAGTTTTAGCCCATTGTGGTAGAGTGAATACCTCAACTTAAACCCGTTATTAATCTTAATCCACATTGTTGTGGGTGTAAACTCATTATAAGTAGGATCTCCTGAAGATGTTCTTTTAGTTAAGGGATGGCCCAAATGAATGACAGTGGGACTTAATCCAGATAAGTAGAGTCCTTTATAAGCAAAAGAAATTCAGACATCGTCAGAGAAAGCCACAGGGAGAAGCCAGAAGTCAACAGAACTCAGAAGGGAAAGGAAAGGGAATTGCAATGTCACCTCATATAGAGACACAAGCCAAGGAACACCAAAGATTGTCTGCAGCCAGCACCAGAACATTACAGATGTTGGAGAGAGAGCATCACCCTGCTGACTCCTCAGTTTTGGACTTCTCCAAGCCTCAAAACTATGAGCGAATAAATCCCTAATTTTAAGCTAACCCACTTTGTGGTACTTATCATAGCAGCTTGAAAAATTAAGACAACTTCCATTTCAAACTTTAAGGGTATTTTTACATCTTAATTCTATCCATCCTGTATTTCCTGAACCTCTTACATTTATATTACTCTACACTGGCCAATGATGCTTTCTAAGTTTATCTACATGTCATACAGGATAAAGCCAAGAACAGAGTCCTATAATATGACACCAGGAAACACTTTCCAGGCTAAAAATCATCTAATTACAAATTACAGATATACCTAAATGCATTATCATGCAACCAACCCAAGGAGGATGATACTGAAGATAATAAGAGTGATGGTGATGATTTATTCACCAACATTTATTGATCTTCAAGGGCTTTAAATGCAATTAACTTGTTAAATTCCACAGCAATTGTAGTAGGTAGGTTCAAATAGTATCCTCACCTTTCAACTGAGGAAACTGAGGCAGACTTAGAGGAGTCCTGCTGCTTGCACAGGATCACACAGTTAGTAAGTGTTAGGGCTGAAATTTTAAAAGCCAAGCCATCTGCCTCCAGAGCTTCTACTCTAAACTGTTCCATTCTATTGTTTCCACTGCACACAAGGTTTTATTTGAGCCCTTCTAAAATCAAAATATAAAGGCTGGAATGGTCAGAGGTGATATGTGAAAAACAAGTGATCCAGAAGAAAGGCCCCCACCCTCAAGTAACTTACAATCCTATTGGAAGGACAAAACTTAGAAAATAAAGTTATTTTAGAACAAAACAGGTTTGTTGGGGTTTTTTTTTTTTTGGTTTGGTTTAGTTTTTGTTTTTTGGTGGTTTGTTTCGTTTTGTTTTGTTTTTTTGGCAGTGCTACAACATATGTGCCAGACTTTGGTGATACTTTGCAACTCAGTTCTCCAACTTTAATGTCTCAAACTAGAAATTTATAAACCCACACAAAAAAAAGAGTAAAAGAAAAAAAGACTAGGTCTCCCCTCTGAGGATGTAGTAAAGGACCCTTCCTCTAGAGACCCTGGCCTTGGCCTCTGTGCCCTGAGGAGTGTTTTTAAGGTTGGGTGAGGGGTGGAGGAGGGGTGCAATAACTCAAGTCCATGGGATCCCTCATACTGACTATTCACACACTGCTCTGGAATGGAGCATCTTTTAGAAAAGCCCTGCGGGAACCAATTCAGTCCCCATTGCAGCTGAAGTTCTGGGGACTGAAATGCCCAATGAACCATCAAAGCCCCAGTTGAGCAAGAAACCATTCCTTTAAAGTTGGTGGCCTAAATTCTTCGATTCAGATACAGTAACCCCAGAATTAAATTTTGTCAAGTTCAAAAATCTCATTACCTACTTCCCCTTAATTTTTATCTCAATGACCAAAGATAACAAGTTATTCATAGCCTGTCTTCCCAATTGTTTTCAGCCCTCAGAAAGGTCCATCTCCATCTCTGATTATGTGACCTATGGCAGTGACCGGTCCAGCTCCCAAACAGCTGTGATGATTATGTGAGATAATGAATGGGAAATTGCCTTGTAAACAGAAAGTCATATAAACAAAGTTATTAATCTCATTAGGTGTCAAAGAATAAATTATTACCTATATAGGAAAATATGCAAAGCTTCCTAATCAGGACCTGTCTACTTTCTTGGCCCCAGCTTTCCATTCTACCTTCTCACCCCCTCCTCACTTATACTCCCAACACTCCATATCCATCTCTTACCTCCAAGCACCTAGTGCCTTCTTGTGCCTCAATTCCTTAGTGTTGGGAAGACGTGAAGCTTCAGAGGCCAAATATTCCTCTTAAAGTAATTTAATATTAAAACATACAGGAAACTTTTGATTCTCATTCATTTACCATTATCTAGCTTTATCCCCTCTAGGCAGAATATCTTAATAACCAAAATTTTGCATAATGCTTTCCTTTCTATGTACTTGATTCCAGACAGTTGCTTTAGAATATTTTTTCTATTTCCCCATCCTTCTAATTGTATCAGATACAATTAACTGATGTGTTAATTTAAACTAAATTGGGAGGGTCAGAGCATTTTGCTGAACTATTGTAAATCATAAACCTAACAAAGAAGACAAGGCCTCTGGACAAGAAAACATCAGAAACTACCCCCACCTGCTCCTTTCATATGAGAGTTATTATAGCGAAGGGATGAGGCTGAATTGAGAAGATAATGATGAAATGCTTGTGAAAGCTTCATTTTCTGTATTAGGCTGAGGAGCTTTGTCTATTCTCCTTGGTTTAGTGCAGGAGTTCTTAACCAGGGGTCCACGGACTCCCAAGGCATCCATAGAAAGATTTCAGGAGGTCTGTAAGCTTGAATTGACAATTCAGAAAACATTATTCTTATGGGAATATGTTGATGTGGGTGTGATATATTTATTAAATAATACACAGTATAATATGGACTTAGTAAAGGGTCCATGGCTTTCACCTGACTGGCAAAAGGATCCATGGAACAAAAAAGGGTTAAGAACCCCTGGTCTAGTGGGTATCATTTATTCAATAAAACTTCCTGATTCTTTGAGGTAAAGGTCCCTGACACCAAGGAGTGTCAAAAATTAAAAGGGGGTATGGTACCGGCACATCCTGTCTCCATTGCCTGCTACTCTCTTCTCCGCCTGGGAATTTCTGTTCTCCCTTGAAGCAGCAGCTGAGCCATCATACCCTCCAGCAACCCCTCCTGACACAGCATTATGCAGACAAGGCTCAAGGTTTCAGTGGCGCTACCACAATTTGAACATTTCTTTACAATAGCACTTATTAAATTATAAATATTTGTATAAATGAATTTTCCATAAGGTTTTACATCACATTGACTCCTGTAAATCCAAAGCTCCTAGCACAGGGCCTGGAATCTATTAGTTCTAAAAATATATGTTTGTCTATATATGGAAAAAAAATTGTTTTTTTTTAATTTTTACCACGGTTATTTGATATCATGATTTCTTAGTCCTTACTAGGTTGATACAATTTGGGGAAATAACTACTCCCTTCCCTTTATTGTTGCTTATGTGTTAGTAGGAGTGGGAAGAATGGAATATGAGAGAATAGGTAAAGTATCCAAGAAATGGAAAGATGGAGAAAGGAAATGAGGTTGAAGATAGAAAGAGTGAGTGTTTATATGTATACCTTCTCTAAATAAGCTGTATCAAGCAACAAAGTACAAATTGACAACATGAGTGTTTTCTTTTCTTAAGGATTTCTGAAAGTATAAAACAATATGAGACCACACTGAAGACATATTAATTATACAGCATCATGGTACAAGTTTCCTATTAGACATACATATATTTTTTCTCACTTTTTAAGTTCCATAAATGACATTATTCATGAAGCATTTTCAGTATATTATTCAGCAAATATTAATTTGATCATATAAACCAGTATTAGTTAGCAGATAACACTACAAGAAGCTAGTTGCCATGTAAATTTCTTCATTCTAGTAACACTTAATCTTACATTTAGAACTTCCTAATAGAGAAATATCTTGAAGGGCACTCTTCTTTCAGTTGGGTTTACAACTCATCCGCAATACTCAATGCAGATTAAATAATGATCATATCTTGGTTAAAGGTTTGTATATAACAGCCACTTACTATTATAAATCAGTATTGTTCCCAGATAGTAATGTAAATAAATTGTTCTTGTTTAGCCTTTTTCTTCTCCCATTTCCTTAAATGTCTTTTAAGGAATTCTAAAGAATTTAGTGCTTCATAAATGACTGAAAGGTACCATTGTCTCAGTGCCAGAGACACCTGTCACAAAGATCAGTATGTGAGCATGTAACCCTGTATCGTGTTCATCTCATCACTTCTGCCCAATCCACGGGGGTAAAAAAAACAGATGAGATCAGATGTCTTCAACCCCAGCAATGCCAGTACCAAGATGCTCCACAGGCTTGAACAGCAAGGGCTGTTGAATAAGTGAGCGAGCCTCTTCACAAACACATTCTGGCATGTTCAAGGTCATGTGAGAATTTATTTCTGCTGGATGGCACTCAACCATAGTCTTGCCAGTGGGAAGTTCAAAGAGGACAGCACCCAAACTCCACCAATCACAGACTTCATTTTCTTCTGTGATAGCTCCAACCTCTGGGACACAGTACATTCTCTCTATGGTATCGCTGTCACAGGAATCTTCAACCTCACTCTACCTGTTAAAACCATTACCTAAATGTGTCCTCTATCATTCAATAAGATGTTGCTTGGGTTCAAATCACGACACACAATTCCCTCTTTATGTAAAGCATCAAGGGCTACCACCATTTCAGCTGCCCATCTTTGAATGCAGCCCTCCAGGATATAAAACCTGAAGTTTAGTCCTAATTTTTTATCAAGGTCCTCAAAACTCTGGTGTATTTTCTTGTCTCCTTTTAGTTGCTAAACCACTCTCTCCCTTGGTCTCAGAGTATCTTTGGAATAAAGAAGTTAGTTCCTTTTTAGCCAAATCATCATCTTGATCTGTAAACAGCAATACTTGTGGGGTTTTTTTGGTTTTTTGGTTTTTTGTTTTAGCATGCAGGTTGTTTATTATGGAATGACCTTGGGATGAATGCCTCCAGCTTATCACAGATTTTACCCATGTAGGTGTCAGCTTTCAACTAAAAAGCACATGAAAAAATGCTCAAAATCACTTCTGTATTTAAAGTGTCTGTGTTTACACTAAATTCATTAGCACCAGAGAGAGGGTTAGAAATAAGAAGTATTCTGTATTTCTTCTGTATTGTTTGCAAGTGCTTGTCCAACTATTCCAAGCCCTTGTAACTCAGGATCTGAGGTATGTAACAAAGACATGTCTCCCAAACTACTGTGATCAACAGCTGCTATAAATAACATCCCTAGATCCTCCTGGGCATAGTGTTTCTCTGCTCTGCTATGGGATTTGGGCTGGCAGGGACCACTCAATTCCTCTGCTCCTTTTTCTTCATGTGCTTGGTGTTGTTCAGTACTAAGTCTGAGGCAAAAAAAAAAATTAGCGGTTTCCAAAAGTTTACTTTCTATAATGTATATATTAGTCTGTGTAAACTTAGTAGGTCCCATTGCTGCAGCTTCTTTTGTTGGCACCAATTCACCAGGTAGATTTGTAAGAAGATGAGGTCTTCCTTCATCGGTACCACTGACATCATTAAAATCAGTATCTTTAAAAAAAATAATGGGACCGAGTCATTTGAGCCCCTGCTAATGGTGTCCTGAGCTTTAAACTCTATCTTACTTTTGCTAACATTAAGACTCCTTGACATGCTGTCTCCAACTGGAAGAGAGAAGACTGGTTTTAAATGTTCTGATTTTAGTCTATACAATTTTTCCCCCAAATCAAGTTCCAGGAGTTCATTAGTGCTATACATACTGTCTATCATAAATAATTCTGTGGGGCTGTTTTTAAATCTACTGAGGGAATCTGATGTTCTTGGAGAACTCACCATTTCTGAGTTATCATCTTCATGGAAAAACCTCAGTTCATGAGATAGCAGCTCTGTGCTGGGGTTGTCACAGTCAGCAGCAAGGTGTGCTGGGAAGTTTTTATTAGCTTTGATATCAATACCCTTTTCTTCAGTCTTCATAAAGTGTTCTTCAGTCAAAGACCCTGGTTCAACCTTTTCTTGCCCACATTCATTGCATAATGTTAAATAACTATCAGTACATTCTTCCCCTGAACTTGAACCAGAATCTGGTCATTCTGGGGAGGTGTCTTGGCTCTTGTCTTCCTGGTTGCTATCATCTTGAGAACTTGGAATAAGGCTAGTCTTCAAAGGCATAACCTTAAGCATGGTTCCACCATCACTTCCTCTGCATTCAAACCTGTTGCTATCATGAGGACTGTAAGTTGGCTGTTGCAGCTGTACCTTGGAGGTAGAGATTTTTCATTTCCTGGATGTCAAAGCTTTCTTCAGGACTCCTGTTTAAAAACTTGCTGATATATGACCAGAGTCTGCCTTCTTCTGCATGCTGCAGCACAAGAAATTCCATCTCCTCAGAGATGATGTACTTGCAGACACACCATGGTGAGCACACAGTGAGGGATGCTGGTCTTTCTGTTCCTGCTGTATCCACTGTTTTTCCTTAGGTCTTTTAACAGGAATGTCTATTCTGTCCTTGTGTCCATTACCAGTAAAACCTTGTCCATCACCCCATGGACTCTGAAGGTCTTCAGCTCCTTGGCAGGGCTCCTTGGGTTCCCAGGGGGCCTTAAACTTAGTGATCCTTGAGGCTTATTCATTTCATATTCACAGTGCCTAGCATGTTACTAGTGTTACCAGAAGGTGGGTTTCTAGGTTCTTGGCTACATCACAAGAAAGAGTTCAGAGACGTGCCAGAAAAATGAGGCCTGTGAAAAGAGTTTGTTGAGAAACGAGACAGTACATACCTTAGACATGGTGCAGGCATGCTACAGGGTGAGACACACTTTTGTTCTTGAATAAGAATTATCCTCAGTGATAGCTCTTTGATTGCAAAGCACACACATACACTTGAAAATGTTTAAATGGAAGTCTAATTAGTGTTCTCATTTGCATGCCCTTTTCAAGCTAAAATTCCCAGCTGCTGCCCAATGGTGTGGATAGACTTTCATGCCCTACTTTTTTCCTCCACATAGTATGATGGCTTGGTGGAGATGAAATTGACAAAGAGAAAAAAGGTAATTGACTGAGTAAAACTACCACTAAAAAGTCGGCCTTGAGGATACACTGCAGCACAGCTCTCTTATTTATGGTTAGGTTAGAGTAAATTAATCATCTGAAGGTGTTTTACATGGTTCCAAATATTGCCCTGAAATGATCAAACCTCCACCTTCACTGATCACTGATACAAGGGCCAATTGACTCTCAGTAAAGCAATGTGCTTTATAAATATATTGGTCAGTTTGCATTTTGGCATTTATAAGAAAAAAAAATAGACCTACCTACACATATTTACGTTGGTTCTTTTCCAAGAGAATTCTTTTCTACCTCCAGCTACTATGGCATATCTTTAGCACAAGAAGATTTAATGTATTATAGTCATCAGATTTTAAAGCTAACAGACTCACAAAGCCATTGGCACAATGTAATTATTGGCTTGTCCTTCAATCATCCCGGGGCCCTTTGAGGGCAGCTACTGGTCCTTTTCATCTTTATATCCATTCCTAACTCCTTGCCCTGACATAGTAATCCCTTAGAAATGTGACTGAGTACATTAGAATGTACCCATGGTCAGTTCTAGTAGTAATGGCTAACTTCCTTAACACTTATACTTGTGATGAGAGGCAATTCCATTCATTGTCTCAAAAGTAGTTCTATTATCTCCATTTTCAAAATACAGAAACTGAGACTTAAAGAAGTACTGACCAATGACACACAGCTACATAGCAGAGGTGAGACTAGACTTTACTCCAGTAAAGTTTTTTTGGGTTCAGAGCTCATGAATGTTGTTAAACCACTCTCCTCTGTTACCTCAGTAAATCCCCACAGGAACTCAGCTCCACATTTTTGTCCTGGTCTTTGGAAACCATGTTAGCCAGACTAGGCCGACTGCTATAACAAACAACTGCAATATTTCAGTGACTTTCAGAGTCGAGGTTTACCTCTTATTTAATATCTGAGGCTCTAGGGGATGGCAGGACCACAAAATGAAAGGAGCCTCAGAGTTGTCTGCCTAATTCTCTGCAGCTGCCTGAGGAAGGAGGCATAGACTGGGGGCCAGGCATGAGAGATTAAGAAGGACCAGACCAAGGAGTGATGCACATCACTTCCACTCACATCCTATTGGCCAGAACTCAGTCGCATGAACACATCTAACTGAGGATAGACTGGGAAATATGCTCCAGCGATGAGCAAAGGTAAAAGAGGAGAAAATAGACATTAGTAAACCCAAACAGCCATTACCCCCATAAAACTAGAAGACAAGATTCAAACCCAACATTGGAAGACTTTAAAATCAGGCAGTAAGAAACTTTTCTCTTCAATTATCCTGCAATCTATTTTCCATTTCTCTCTCCAAACCAGTCTGACCCTATAGCCACTGCAGCTTCCACTGCCCTGTGTCAATGTTACCTGAGAAGGGAAGCGGATTTGGCTCAATGGATAGAGCTTCTTCCTACCACATGGAAGATCCAGGGTTCAAACCCCGGGCCTCCTGACCCATATGATGAGCTGACCCATGCACACTGCTGATGTGTGCAAGGAGTGCCATGCCATGCAGGGGTGTCCCCCCACATAGGGGAACCCCATGCACAAGGAGTGCTCCCCGTAAGGAGAGACACCCAGTGCGAAAAAAGTGCAGCCTGCCCAGGAGTGGCGCCGCACACACAGAGAGCTGATGCAGCAAGATAATGCAACAAAAAGAAACACAGATTCCCGGTGCCACTGACAAGAATATAAGCAGACACAGAAAAACACACAGCGAATGGACACAGAAAGTAGCGGGGAGGGGGGGGGGTGTGAGGAAGGGGAGAGAAATGAAAAAATAATTCTTAAAAAAAAAAAGTTATGTGAGAAGACATTTAAATAATCTCTCAAATACAGGTGTATATCATTTGCCTTTTAAGAAAAATAAACAATATTCAAAATTTATTTCTTGCCCTACAGATGTATTTAAAAATGTCATTTCCATTACCTAAAGCTGCTTCCCTTCAAGAAAAATTTATTGCCAGAGAGCTCTTCACAGTAAATTCCCTGAATGCACTTAAAATTTTTAATGATTTCTAAAACTTGTATTTCCAAAAACTGTATTTACAATAAATTAGAATCAGATTTGATGAGGCAGAGTTAACCTGTGGTGTACTAAATGCTGAATACAGGTTATATTTCATTAATTATTCACTCAACAAATATGTATTAAACACGTATTATAGTTTGCTTCATCTCAAAACCAAGGCCCAAAGGCCAAGCCTCAATAGATACAGTGCAGTCAGTGTAATGAAAAGATTAGATGGCATTTCATAAGACAAGCTTCAAGCAAATACATGGGCCTGTATTCCTTCCCAGATAATGTTTCTAGACCTCAGCAAAACTCTAAGAACATGTTCAATTAACATTCAGTCCTGCCTGTCAGATGTGGAAGATGTGGAGGGATTATATTCCTTATAATTACAGGGCCTCAGAATAATGCAATTGTGTCATAGGAACTGGCTCATTCTCTGAATTCCCTGCAATTTACAATTGCCCCATCAGAATTGCCAACTGACTCTTACTTCCTTAGGACCCAGAATACTAGTGATTGAAATTCAAGGACATTAAGATTCCCCATCAAGACTCAGTTCTTAAGAATCACTCTGAAAATCCAATTCTTTTCTAGGTAAACTTAAACTCCAGAAGACAACATCATTCTAGTGTCTCTAAACACTTCTGAATCATCTCAAATTTATATGTATTTAAATACTCTAAATTGCTAGTCCATACCCCAGACCTACTGAATCAGAATCTATGAGAATGGTGAATCCAAGATTTTAAAAATCTCCCCCTGTTAATTCTGATGATGTGCCCAAGGTTTAATATGCACTGCCTGTTTTCAACTTCCCCAATACTGTTTGGATCTACATCATGTTTGGATATCCAGGGCCTCTTATGTAATAGATTGCTTGCTACCATATTTCCTCTGGGGATTTGATTCTAAGCTTCTCAGAAAGATTTTTCTCTTTATAAAGTTTTGCCTTGGAGCAGTTCCCTAGTAATTCCAAACCAGAGGCAAGTAGCACTCTCATTATCATAATCACTTCATCAGTCTACATTTGAATAGAGGCATATTCTCCAACTCTTTTCAAAAACCAAAATCAGAGAGTGGATTTTAAAACAAACAAGTTAGCACTACTTTAAAACCCATTTCCAATCACTTTCACATCCTTAGTACAAACCCCTTAAAACTTCACAAGTCATTAAGGGGAGGCCCTAAGGTTTTTTTGATTGTCAGGAAGTGTTATTGAGATGGATTTGTTGAAGAGATGCTTTATACCATTTCACACTCCTGTCAAAGCTTTATTAGATTTCTAAACTGAAGATACTTTATTTTTAAGCATAACAATCTGAAGCTCTAAGAGGGAAAGCGAGAAAGTCAAATTGTCCTAAACCTTAGTATAGAAGATGGAATTGCACACATTCAAGTGGAGCCGGTTGTAATTCAAATGAAGAAGGACCTCTGCAATAACAAACAACAACTTCAACTAAAACTGTGAAGCTTATATGCAGAAAGAACTAATCTTCCCCACTGATTGCTTGATTTAATTTGGCTAACGAATACAGCCCCATCTCATTCACTCTGTCAAAAGAAAACAGAAAAATAAACACCTTTTTTCTCTTATTAATTCCTTTAATATGATCACAAATCTTGACAAGAAGACTACTCAAGAAACAGCTTGTACAATCTCAGAGCTGGAAAGGCTCATAGAGATTATCTAGTCCAAACTTCTCTTCAATACAAGAATTCTTTCTCCAGTATCTGGTGCTTAACCAGATTCTGCTTCAAAGCTTTCAAAGAAATAATGAGTACTAACATTTGCAAGGCTCTTTGCAGATAACAAAAAAACTCCTACCATTTTGTTTTATAATTATAATGTAGATGACTGACGTAGAGATTTTGAGAGATTAAAGGTTTTGTCCCTGGTGACACAGCTAACAAGGGGCTGAGTCAAGACTCGAATTAGGTCTTTGAACTACACATCCATATTTTCTTACCGTTGCCTGTCTGGTAAGGGTCAAGTGAGCATTCCACTGCTTTGCTGGATAGCTATAATCATTTAAAAATCTTATAGAACCAAAATCTATCTCCCTATAGCTTTTAAAAGGTTAACAGAACCTTAAATACTGCTTATTATATGCAAGGCACTATTTGAAGACTTTTATAACTATTAACTCATTTAGTTCTCAAAACAATCATGAAGTGGGTACTATTCTTATCTTATCTCACCTATATCTTTGGTTTTATGGTGAGAAAATCAAACCTGCAAGTAAGTGGCAGAGTTGTAATCCATATTGCAGTAATCTGCCTACAGAGTCCATATAGCATCACGCCTCTCACCACCACGTGATTTCATTCTAATCTTTGAATCAACACAGAATAAAGTTAGTTCCTTGGTCACCTAATAGTTATTCCAATATTTGAAGATAGGCATCAAGCCCCTTCCTGAGATGAGTATCAATCAGGGTTCAATCAGAGAAACAGAACCACTAAGAATTATATATAGAATAAGGGGTTTATTAGAAGAATTTGACTTTGGAAGCTAGTCCCTCTAAGTCTCTTGTGCTTGCGTATGATGGTAAAGCATGAAGTTATATACTCAAGGATTTAGATTTGATCAAATTAAGAATTTTTACTGTTTTATCAAGTAAAACTGGCTTTTTAAAAAATGAATCTATAAGGGCACAGCAGTAAAAGAATACAAGGACACTAGTACAGTTTGGTGGCACTGCTTTGATTCATGTTAAGGAGCCAGAAATTTGCCCTCTATTGCTTTTGAATCAGTGCCAAGGTCAGCACAGTAAAAAAGGAAAAGATCTTAGTATTACTATAAAAATAGCTTTAATCTGACAGATGGACTCAAGGTCCCCCAGGGATCTGTGGACACACTTTGAGAATCAATGCTGTATAGTATATCAGTGAAGGTATGATATTTCATCTTATTTAGGTTAGGCTACCTTTGAGTCTAGGTTTAAGTCAACTAACCAATTACCATTCATACACACACACAAACACACGCAAATTACACTTTCTTCAGTTTAAAAATGCCCATGGCTCACAGTTGGGCTAACAAGCCATATCCCAATTCCAAAACAGAAGGAACTTCAAGCATAGCACTAATATGTTACCTATCATGATGACAAGTTTAAGTGAAAGAAACTCTTATTATAAGATTAGTAGTCTCTATTTCCATAAGAAGGCAAAACTACTCCATGGGCTCCCTGAGAAGTTTTTCCTTAAAACTCCATTAACATTCTTGATGGATTCACTCCATCATTCCAGCTATTCAGACCATTTTTAATTTTGATTCTGCTATTCATATTCTTTGGAAGCCCTAAATGGCAGCCTGGGGGCATATCTTGGCTATTTTCCTGTAACAATTCTTTCTTTGAGGATAAATGAGTTTAACATAGCCTCACTTGTGCTCTTAAAGCTTAGTAGCACAAGACCTTGACTATTTCACGCCAAAACCAATTTAACCAAAGCAACAAGAATGAAACTAAGGCAAAAATATTAGGCAAGAAGTATGTCTCTTACTCTACAGTCTGAGAAAGTATAGTTGTTCCAGAAAGTATTTCTATTAGTGATTTTAGGAAGCCCATCTCTCAATACCCCTGATAAAATCAGAAATTGGGTGTCACCACAGTCAATCACTTATATTATAAAAGAGAAGCTCAGATCATCTTCCCCGTTGGAAGCAGTGGCTCTGTCTTGTCCACGGATTTGACTGTTGTCAAATCTCTCTTCCTACTACTGTCTTCTAAGGTGGAGGGAGAAAGAGTGCAATGGTCACTTCTGTCCAAACTTTGAAAGCAAAAGGAAAATACTTCACCAGCAGAGGGCTGATAAAGTGACATGAGTAATATCTCATTATTACTTACCTTAAGTAAAAAATAAAGAGACTAGCTTGAAAAGTACTTTTTTTCTTCATTTTTTAATTATTTTTTTAAATACATAAATCACATAAAATGTTACATTAAAAAATATAAGAGGTTCCCATATACCCCATAACCCACACTCCTCCCACTTCGACAACTTCTTTCATTAGTGTGGTACATTCATTGTACTTGATGAGTACATTTTGGAGCATTGCTACACAGCATGGATTACATGCTGTAGTTTACACTCTCTCCCAGTCCATTCAGTGAGTTGTGGCAGGATATATAATGTACTTCATCTGTCCTTGCAATATTATTCAGGACAACTCCAAGTTCCGAAAATGCCCCAATATCATGCCTCTTTTTCCCTCTCCCTGCCTTCAGCGACTCCCATGGCCACTGTCTCCACATCAACGATATAATTTCTTCCATTGCTAGATTCACAATAACTCTATAATAGAATACCAGTAAGTCCACTCTGATCCATATTTTATTCCTCATCCTGAGTACCCTGGGGTGGCAATGTCCACTTCCCCTCTGAATCAAGAGGGGACTTAGATCCCACATGGCTGATGGATGGAATTCTCCTACTTGCAGCTGTGGACTCTCTCAGTTCCTTGGTGTGGTGGTTAACCATCCTCGCCTCCCTGTTAGCTGACCTGGGTAAGTCCAATGAACTGGAGAATAAGTGTTGCAACTCTGCTAAGGCTCAGGGCCCAGTTGGCCCATAGACAGTCTAAAGATTCAAGTCTTATGAGCATTCAGCAGCCCCAGCATGTCAGTAAAATTGACAGAAGAGGCATATGTAGAGAGGTTACATCTGAATCCAACTCTATCACACTCAGGAGCACATATTCCAAAGTAGGGCCAACTGGCAAGGCACTGAACTCCAGAGCCATCTATCATGACCGTAGGACCTAGGCATCTCTGTAGCCCTTGAAAAGAACTTTTAATTGAAAATTTTTTTAAAAGATCTGAATCTTTGCTCAGTGCTTTATAAAATGATCAATTAATTAATTAAATTCTGGCAAAAGAAAGGGACTGATTTGGGTCCTAAACCCCTAAACTATTTTTCCTTTTAGCATTAATGGCATTTGTAACCCCAACTTTCTTAATGCTATAGACATTATGTGTAAAGCAGCCACAGCAAAACAGTTTTGGCCTCCCTTTTCTCCCATGTGAACTTTATATGTGTCAATCATTTTGTTGTGTGCAAAAATGCATGTGGTAGTGATGGTAGCACAGCACTGTGAATTAATTAACACCACTGAATTGTATATTTCAAAGTAGTTAAAATGGGAAATTTTATGTTGTATATATGTCACCAAAATAAAAATTAAATTAAAAACCTATAGAATTGTATAACACAAAGAGTGAACCCTAATGTAAACTATGGACTATAGTTAACAATATAAGTATAATAACATTGATATAAAAACTGTAAAAAAGTTACCACACTAATATAAAATGTTAATAATAGGGAAAAATAGAGGGTTGGGGAGGTCCATAGGAACTCTATACTTTCTGCATGATTTTTCAGTAAAATTACAACTGCTCTAATAAAAAAAAAATTAACTGTATGTGTAGGCAGAATTTTTAAGGCTAGCCCCCAAGATGCCATGCCCCCCAAACTCTAGAACCTGTGAATGTGATAAGATACTCCCATGATTGTGTTTTACTACATGGCAGAGCTCATCCTGGTGGGCCTAATCTAATCACATAAGTCTTTAAAAGTAGAAGTGAGACACAGGGAAGTCAGAGATTCAAAGCTCCAGAGATTTGACATGCCCTTAATGACTTGAAGATGGAGGGCACTATGAGAGAAAGAAAGTGGTAGCCTCTGGAACCAGTGAGCTCCAGTTGACAGCCAACAAAGAAATGGGGACTTTGGACATACAACCACAAGGAATTGGATTCTGCCAACAACCTGAATGAACTTGGAGGAAAATTCTTCCCCTGAACTTCCAGATAAGAGCCTACTTTGGCTGCCACCTTGTGAGGCTATGAACATAGAATACAGCCAAACTGATCCAAACATCTGACCTACAGAACTGTGGGCTAATGCAAGGGTGTCATTTTTTAAAAAGCTATTTAACGGTTTTGTTTTAGTGGAAAAAAAACTTACAGTGATCTGGGCATCATTCTCAGGGCTTTACAAATATCAATTTGTGCATCTGCAAAGCAACCCTAAACTAGATATTATTGTCAATTAAACCTGAGGACATGGAGGCAAAGGGAACATGAGTACTTTGCTTGAGATCAGACATCTAAGAAGGATTCTGGAGATCAGACCAATGTGCCAAGGTTTGAATCCAAGCCATCTGGCTCCAGAGTCTACACTCTTAGCCCCCAATCACTCTGCCTTGCCAATAACCTGAAATGGCATATTTTATGTATAGCACCATTTTAATCCTATATAATGTAAATTTTGGAACTGAATATCTTATAGAGAATGGGTGTCATTTTAAGTTGCTATGTTTGTGGTAATTTGTTATGCAGCAAAAGAAAATGAATACAATGTGTGCTCGATTAACTTACCAAAACTGAAAAATTTAGGTTTTATACACTCACATACACACACTCAAAGAGCTTAAAATCCAATAGGCAAGTATATATGCTGATAACAAGGGGAATGTGACAAGTGCTATAATGACAGTCCAAATAAACAGTGATGGATGGTGGTTCTTTATTGGGAGAAACTTAACCCCCAGGAGACATGTGGCAATATTTGGAAACATTCTTGGTTGTCACAGCTGGGGAGGAGCTGATGGGTTCTAGAGGGCAGAGGTCAGGGATGTGGCTAAACATCCTACAATGCACAGAATGGCACACAGCAAAGAATTATCTAGCATAAAATGTCAAATAGTCCTGAGAATGAGAAACCCTGCTCCAAGAATAGAGGAGAAAATTCGTTTCAGCTGAGGAATTAGGGCAAGCTTCTTAAGGATGGTGCTATTTGAGCTGAACCATGAAGGATAAGCAGGATTTTTTACAGATAAAATTACAGATAAGAGGAAAGTATTCTTGGGATCCCTGCCTGGACTCTACAGCTTTAAGTAAAAGGAGACTTAGAGAAAGCAGGCTGACTTATGGGATTTGCAGGTAGTTAGTAGCTACCTCCCACATCCCCATACCCAGTCCCCAATCACATCATGGCTTTCCTTTTTTGTTGGCTCTGTGTATCAGAACTTCCTAATGTGTCACTCAACAAAAACAGAAGTAAGGAACTAAACTAAGGTATAGAACTTTATCCTAGAATGTATGAAGGATCCAAAAAGAATGAGACATGATTCCTGCCCCCAATGGGTTGACAATCGAATTAATGGGAGAGACAGACCGAGCCACAAATAAATACAGCAAATGTAATTTTATCAAAAGTCATTCTCAACTACTCCTCATACCACTGAGTTACCCCCAGCAAATTCTCCAAGGAGGCCTCAACATAGATGAGATGTACAGTTAAATTTCTGTGGGCTTTTTTTTTTTTTTAAGATTTATTTATTTCACTCCCCTCCCCCCTACACCGCCACCCTGGATGTCTGTTCTCTGTGTCTATTTGCTGCTGTTTCTTCATTGTCTGCTTCTGTTGTTGTCAGCGGCACGGGAATCTGTGTCTCTTTTTGTTGCATCATCTTGTTGTGTCCGCTCTCCGTGTGGGTGGCACCATACTTAGGCAGGCTGCACTTTCTTTCACGCTGGGCGCGCTGGGCAGCTCTCCTTACGGGGCACACTCCTTGAGCGTGGGGCTCCCCTACACAGGGACACCCCTGCGTGGCACGGCACTCCTTGTGCTCATCAGCACTGCGCATGGGCCAGCTCCACACAGGTCAAGGAGGCCCGGGGTTTGAACCGCAGACCTCCCATGTGGTAGATGGACGCCCTAACCACTGGGCCAAGTCCGTTTCCCTTGTGGGCTTTTATATAACCAGTTAATTTGGCTTATTTCCCTCTCTTGGGATCCTCTATGGTCTGTCTTACAAGGTGATCGCAAGAAATCAGCCCTCCCCAAATTAAGATGATTCATGTGCCTACGGCTCACTGAATACCTACCCACCATTCCCCGCAAGGTTTTATTATTATTTTTACATAACAGTGCAGTCAAGAATAGCAGGTTATTGTTAAGTCCAGATAGGAGGAAAAGTACAAGAAACCCGCTCTCATCTTTGGTACCAAACGTCTGTCAAAGCCATTGGACAGGGAGAAATGAAACTGTTGCTAACAGCACTTTTACTCTGCATAGCCCTAAACAGGAGCAGCTGGGCTGAGATTGCCTTTTCAGAGTTCATGAGGGACTTTTACAGCTGTCACAGCTAAGCAAGTATTAAAAACCATTTCTCAAAGCCAGATTTATTTGAAGCAAGCATCTGGTGACAAATGTTGAAAGAATAACAGAACCCTCTGTACTCTGGGTTTCTTGACCTTCGTCTTTATTAACACTCAGCATTTTTCCACCCAAACCTCAAAACCCATACTACTAGGCCCTACCTAATGCACACTGCTGGAAAAAAAGTAAAATAGAATAGATTTCTGTGCTTCTCTGCTTGACAAAAATCATCCCATTAAAAAGTTAACATGTCAATTGACAATAGAATGCTGAGAACAGAGTTGCTCAACTCTTAGTTGGACAGCAGGTACTTTTTAATTGAACAAAAACACGAGCACTATTCACTAAATCCCCTCATGTCAGCCAAGTAGATTATTTTCATAAATTTAAAAGAGTACAGAGCTTCCCTCACAGACAACAAAGATTCCTTTTTTAATCCCAATACATTCTCCAGAGTTGCCTAGAGGGAATGCTAAATGGCCCCCAATGCCCATGAAAACCTTCCTTTAGTATCCTAGGGAGAAGTGGCCAGGCCATGGATTCTGTACCACTTCTGTGATTAACTTCTAACTTTACAGAAACACCAGAAAGGAGTTGGTGCTGAGTGGAGTAGATAAAGAAAAGAGAAGAAGCAGAATACTACTTCGAAATCTGCCTTATTTAGACAGAATTCTAAGATCCCTAACCATTAAGCAGGATCTATTTATTTCAGGAATAGTTCTCAATATTCCCTGAATTAACTCAATGAAGAAGGGCAGAATGAAGCAGCTTCTTACTACTCTCCCTAACATGTCTGAAGAGCAGAAACCTCCTTGGGTCCTTCCATTCAGAGGGCAGCCAAATATCCCAAGACTTCTCAGTCACTTTGATTTGTAGTACCTGCTTAGAACATCTTCCACCAACTTGACTTGGGCACGTTGGTCTGATCTCCAGAATTATCAGACCTAGGTCACCCACAGGGATGTCTGTAGGCCAAGCTCTGAAAATTAAAATTCTCAGGGTGCTAAGAACAGAGCATTGACTCCAAATTATGTGGAGTTGTGAACATTTTAGTCAGACTAGGACTCTGGGACACCAGATCAGTCAGCTAAAAGGTGCTTCTTCATTCTTCCTAGAATAAAAGGCACAGCCTCTAGCATACCAGCAAACTCCACATGGGAGTATCTTCTCAAGAATCAGGAAAATTTGCCCACTTCTGGTCCACATGGCCACAGTATAGTCAAGAGAAGCCTCTGTATGAAACCGTGACTTCCAGTTAAACCAGTGTAAAAAAAAAAAGACAGATAGATCTAAGGTCCAGAAACCTCATGTCATGTCTCCTTAAAGAAATGAGGAACTATACCTCAAACTTCCATTAGTTTAACTTAGACTGTGCCTATAAAAGTTGTGACTAGAGATCAAGATCCAGACCAGTTACTGAACCTCTTCTGGAAAATAAGAAACCTCATGTGCCATCAATTAAGATCAAAGAGTTCCTGGAAATGCTAAGTGTGTAAAACTCTCTTTTGTTTTAATCTGTGCTTAACTTTGTGTTCAGCTTTGAAATCTGTGTTTAACTTTGTCAGTTTGCTTGTGCTTAGGAAATCAGATTTGGGGTTCACCTATTACAAATTGGATAATGGTGAAAGGTAACCTAAATATAAGTCTTTAAATGTCAATACTGTCTTGCTAGTGAATTTAATGTATAAATCACAAATTGAATTAATTCAACTGCTAGAAAAGCAGAGAAACTACACAAAGTTGTTACTAATATATCTTATTGCTTAGTTAATAAAGGTACTCAATTCACCTTAAAGTAAAAACTTACTAGAAACTGTAACTAAGAGTTAAAATAAAGAGTTTGTAAAAGCATCTTCTAAACTGAAGCATTTAAATGGCTAGTTCTAAGAAGCTATTATTAACTAGAAACCTAAATTGATATGAATGGCAAAAAGTAACTTCATAGCAGTGAAACCTGTCTGGAAGCCACCTCAATGTGCATATTCAAGTGGTGGTAATGAAAAGTTACCTTGAATCCATTGGGAAGCTTCAGTTTTCATTTTTGTAAAAATGGAAGAAGTAGTTTTTCCTCTACTTGCTATTAACATCTTCATGGTTAAAGTGTAGAAGTAAGAAGTAAAGTACTAAAAAGTCATTTGATATGTTACACATTGCATTGGAAGTGTTTTAAAAGTGTATGCAAATCAAGACATAAACTTCAGCATTGTCAAACTATCTTGTGCATTCAAGCCAGGTCTTCAATACAACTGCAGGTTGCCTCTCCATTTGAGTTATTTGCTAGGTTGATCACTGACCCCTAAAACAATAAAGGCATCTACTACATCTCTGGTTGTGCTCCTGAAGTTGATGGAGACTATGTTGCAGTTTCAAACTCCTGTAGTAGCCAACGATTGCTCGATACAGCCAAATATACAATGGATATCACCGCCAGACTGGCAATGTTCCATAGTGCTGAAGGGCACTATGCACCAGACCAGTGGAATACTGGAAACCACCTTCCTAGCTTCTCTCTACGGTCAATGGTGATGCGGCTTGCTGGCTGTGTGAAAACACCCAAGTGGAACAATGATCACCAGAGTACTGTGAGTAGAACGTAAACACAATTGGCATTATGGCCTGCTCCCATGGAGAAATAACCTGTCAAATATTGCAAACCTAGAACTTAATCTATTAATTGCAACTCAAAGAAAAAGTTATGCATTGAGTATTAAATAGTATTAAATACTGTACCCATATCCTATTCTAGATATATGCCTAATGATTATGGTGATATCTTTTCTATTCTATTCCTTATGCAGAGAAACATCGAACATGTTAAAAGTCCTGGTAGACTTCATTTTCTAAGTAGTTAAAGAACTTGCTTATAAGACAAAAACAATAGCCACCTTGCCTAAGAACAGTGGGGGCAACAACCGTTTTAATCTAAAAAGCCACCAAAGTAACCTGGGGTGACCTCTTAGTCTTTAACCCACACCAGGTAGAAGACATGCTTAGCCCATGTCTGCCTCCTAGCCCTTATTCCAGAACCTGTCCCACTCATACCCTGGGGAGGACTAGCAGATGCACATGCTATCCTACCAGGGCTAAGTGTTTTCCCCACGAGAAAGGAAACAGCAAATTAGGTGGCTAACTAAGACCCACTTCAACTTAGCCCCTTTGAGATGGTCCATGGGCAATCTTTCCTCACCTAGGACCTGGAAACCAGGTTCAGATCAAACCTTGGCAAGAAAACAAACCTCGCTCTCAATTAGAGTCAAAATGGAAGAAACTTAATTCAGTAGTTCTAATCACTCCCACAGCTATTAAAGTTAAAAGAATTTCCACCTTGGTGTACTAATATCCTGAGTAAAGCCAGCTGCCCAAGAAAGTGCCAGTTCACCAGAAGCACCTGTTCAGCTGAATGAATGCTAGTCATTGGATGACCTGAAAGACCTCTTTGAGACAAAGCTAAGTAGTGTCTGTGTCAAAGTCAGCTATTCCCTCTAACTCTAGCCCAAATGCTTATTGCTAGGGGGAAAGCAAACCAGACACCCCTTAAAAAAAAAAAAAAAACACTTGTCTGCTTTTACTTCCTGTAATGTCTCCCTATATTATAACTAAAAGGACAATGCCTCTTCTCATTCATCTCCTCTACCATAGGAACTATAAAATTGGTGATTTATACCAAGCCGAGTTATCTACTGCAGTCTCTCCCTAGAGTTAACCAATAGCATAAAAAAATAAAGGAAAAGTAGTTTCCCACTAACTTCAGGAAAATGCAACATTTGTAGGCACCTCACCTTTTCTACTTTTGTGGTCCAGTATCCTCTTAATAGGACCATATATTCTCAAAATTCTAATCAAGTTTATTTCTCCCAGAACCAACATCTTGTTAACCATATGGGTTCTTCATCCAGCTTTGCCCAGGATCCATCTTCCTCCAACTGACATAGAACAGGCAGAGGGCTTTACACCTTGTCAGATAGGGCCTACTGCCCCTAAGCAGGAGGAAGTAATTACAGAAAAATGATCATCTCCCTTAAATACTCCTTTAAGAATAAAGGTGTTAACTCTCTGAGGGGGGAATGAAGCTAGCTAGTAAGACAGGGAATCAATAGATGGATCTGGAACCTGGCAAGAAGTCTACGTAGACATCAGTAGCCCCAAGATGGCTGCTGGAAGACCCCCTCCCCAAGAGTCTACCATTCAAAACAAGATTTCTTCCAGAAGCCAGGAGAAACCCGGCATAGTTCCCAAGGACTTTATCATTGGGCCCTCATAGGGGATTGATGGGTGGGGTAATCAATCAAAACAGCAAACAGCTCATACTCCTCCCCTGCCATTAGTAAAGGGGTGGAATAATTAACCATCCAAAAAGCAGGCACAAGGCCTGAATTCACCCTCTCTTGCCTTTGGACCCCTGTTCCTGCCTTCTGCATACCACTCTAACCATTTTTCCCCTGTCATGGTTTCCATGCAAGTAAAACCTGGGCATTTATAATCTACAATAGGGAATTGTAGCCTGTAAATCAGCCCAAGTTATCACTTTTCAACCCCTTCCTCTCTACCTTAGACCCATGATCTGTTATTTTCTCCCATTTCTCTTCGCTCCCTACCTGAATAAATGACTGGCCCGACTCACCCAACATGCTCTTGAAATTCATTTCTGCAGCACAGTCGAGAACCTACACAAAATCTGGTAACAATTCTATGCACAATATTGAAGATCTTAGCCTTGTGGCAGATCTCTGTTGGTGGTTCTACCCCAGCTTCTCTGTAAGATGTGGCTGCTTCTCAGCAACATTGCCACTTTCTTCTCTCTGACGGTGGTCAACAGACAGAGTCACACCCCTTTGGCAGGAGAAATCTTTCTCTGCTTCAGTCAGGAATCTAAAATGGATCACTCACTGGGACAGTTGACTCTTTCTGTAGAGCAGCCCAGGGCAACAAGAGATCAGGGCAGAACTGCCTAGCCCAGGGCCTATAGATTTCTGCACAGGCTTTGAATGGAAGTCCTGTTTGCTAATTAAGTGCCTCGGTTGTAAAGGAGAGTTTTGCCGTGAGGCTAGTTAGAAACAAATGCTTGTGATTTAACCTGTTAACTGGGGGATTTTTATCATTCCTTCTTCCACCTTCTACCACTGAAACCCTAAGAAAAGAAAGAAAGCAGACAGAAAAAAAAAGGAAAGAGAAAGCAGAAGAATAGCCCTGGCGGGCTATTACCTCTGTCTGCTGAGTGTGTGCAGGGGGCTCTGAGCAGGGTCAGCCGGTGAGAGGACCTCAGAGTGCTCAGCCCATCCATCCATGATTGGATTCCTAATCCACTTTTTGGATTCCTAATCCACTTTTTTTGCATTCCAGGCCCCCAATCTATGCAGATGATTCTCACCTAGTACTACAGGGTTAATTCCTGCAAAGTGCTCAGAGCAATAGTCAGCATAGAGAAAATATCAAAGGCAAACCTCTTTTGCTGTACTACAAAGAGTTTTTTTAATTTTTATAATCTGTTCCCTTTTAAATTGTAGAATTCATATTAAAAAATCAGGATTACTCATTTGAAAAATAATAATTTGATAACACATGTCAGTAATTGGCAAAAGCTTAGAAGCAGCAGCCTATTTATTTGGGCCAGAATATATTGCACACAGAACTTGCTTTACTCATGTAACTTTCCTCTCTAAATAGGAAAGCCATTTCCAATGATATCTCCCTGGCTTTGAAATAAAGAGTGAGAAGTGAAGTATAAATAAAATATTTTTAAAAACTGTATCAGAAAATGAAAGCTTGCCAAGGAAATTCAAAAGTATATTGTCCAGAATAGTGCATAAAACTGTGATAGAAAGAATTCTTAACATTTAAATAATTGACTTTAGACATGTTTTTAAAGCACTTTATAATTGAAATTTTGAGACATACAAACCAAAAAGAAAAATGTAATGAAGAACCAAGAACCCATCACTCATTTTCAACATGTAGTTAATACATGGACTTCCTGGTTTCCTCTGTTTCCTCACTCTGTTAAAATTCTTTACATCACCTACAACTCAACAAAAAGATAAACAACCTAATTTTTTTAAATGGGCAAAAGACCTGAATAAACATTTCTCCAAAGATGATATATGACTGGCCAAAAAGCACATGAAAAGAAGTTCAACATCATTTGCCATTAGGGAAATGCAAATCAAAACCACAGTGTGAAACTAATTCACGAATGGAGAGGATGGAGAAATAAAAACACTCATTCATTTTTGGTGGGAATGTAAAATGCTGCAGCTGCTGTGGAAGACAGTTTAACAGTTCTTCAGAAGATTAAGTATAGAATTACCACATGATCCAACAACCCCACTTCTAGTCTTATACACAAAGAATTGAAAGCACAGACTCAGATATTTGCACACCAATGTTCATAGTCACATTATTCACAATTGTCAAAAGATGGAAGCAACCGAAGTATCAAGCAACAGATGAATATTTAAACAAAATATAGTATACACATACAATAAAATATTAAGCAGCTGTTAAAAGGAGCAAAGTTCTGATACATGTGACAACATGGATGAACCTTGAAGATATGGTGTTAACTGAAATAAGTCAGACACAAAAGGATAAATATTGTATGATCTCACCCATTTGAAATAATTAGAATAAACAAACTCAGAGTCAGAAACTAGAATACAGATAACCAGGGGCCAGGGAAGGAGTAGAGAATGGGGAATTAATGCTTAATAGGTACAGAATTTCTCTTTGGGGTAATAAAAAAGTTTTGGTAATAGGTGATGGCGATTGTAGCACATGTCAATGTAGTTAACACTACTGAATTATATATCTGAATGTGATTAAAAGGGAAATTTCTAGATTGCTTATATGTCAATAATGTAAAAAATTTAAGCAAAAAATTAACAAGGGAAGCAGACTTGGCCCAGTGGTTAGGGCATCCGTCTACCACATGGGAGGTCCGTGGTTCAAACCCCGGGCCTCCTTGACCTGTGTGCAGCTGGCCCATGCTCAGTGCTGATGCGCGCAAGGAATGTCCTGCCACACAGAGTTGTCCCCACGTAGGGAGTCCCACGCGCAAGGAGTGCACCCCATAAGGAGAGCCATCCAGCACAAAAGAAAGTGCAGCCTGCCTAAGAATGGTGCCGCCCACACAGAGAGTTGACACAACAAGGTGACGCAACAAAAAGAAACACAGATTCCCATGCCGCTGATAACAACAGAAGCAGACAAAGACGACGCAGCAAATAGACACAAAGAACAGACAACCAGGGCGGGGGGGAGGAGAGAGAAATAAATAAATAAATAAATCTTTTTTTAAAAATTAACAAAAAAATTATTTACACCAAATTCCAGAAATATACTATTTAATCCATAAATGTTTTGTTACATATCTTTAAAGATTAATGACTCTTTCATTAAGACAATCAAAATATCCTCACCTTAAACATACATTGAAAATAACAATTATTTAATATCATATGGAGAGTCCATGTCCAGATGATCCCAACTGTCTCAAAAAAGAGTTGATTCTCCCTCCCCCCCAAGATGGCACCTGTAGCAGTTTGATATGGTTATGAATTCCAAAAATCAATACTGGATTATGTTTGTAATCTGATCTGTACCTGGGCATGACTGAGTTAAGATTAGGGTATTGAGTCCCCACCGCTTGGTAGGTGGGGACTCACAGATGAAAGGCATGGCAAAGAACAGAGTTAAGGGTTTCTGATGTTGGAGTTTGATGCTGAAGACTTAAGCTGGAGCACTGGAAATTAAGTTCACAGAGGAAGAGAAGCCAGCCCCAGGAAAAAATGAACCCTGAACCCAGAAAAAAAGCAAGCCCCAGGAAGGTAGAAACCCAGGAAGCCTGAACCCTTACAGACATAGGCAACCATCTTGCTCCAAATAGACTTTGGTAAGGGAAGTAACTTATGGTTTATGACCTGATATCTGTAAACTCCTACCCCAAATAAATTCCCTTTATAAAAACCAACCAATTCCTGGTATTTTACATCAGCACGTCACCTTCATCTATTTCCTCACTTTTTTGCTTGTTGTCTTGGCTCGTTGTTTTTGCTCCTTGTTTGCTTGTTGTTTGTGTTCTTTAGGAGGCACCAGGAAGTGAACCAGGACCTCCCATGTAGGAGGAGAGTGCTCAACTGCTTGAGCCACATCTGCTCCCAAAGGATTGATGTTTACTCTTGGTATGTTTGAACCCTAATCTAAACTATTTACCTATGTTCGTTTTAGGTATGTCATATGTTTCTTAAGTGTCCTTTAACCTGTAACTTTCTCTTCCCTCCCTTTTATTTTCATTTATTTGGTGACAGAATTTCACACATTCTATATTTAGCTTATTGCAATCAGGTTTTTTTGTTTAACATTTTCCTCTGTCCCTATAATTCCTGTAAAAGCAGAATCAGGTTCAAATTTTGCAAGGGTAATTCACAGGTAATGCTGCATGGTTTTAATTTTATCACATTAGAAAGAGCATAGGGTCTTCTTGTCTCTCTTTCTGCACTCTTAATGTTGATCCTTCCATTCAAATGTCACCTTTCTTCATCCATTAAATGTTTTCCCACCACTATGTCACCAAGTCATTTGAGTATTTTTTTATAATCATTGGTTAGAGCCATTATTTTCTTAACGGTAGCAAAAAATATATTTATTTTTAGTCCTAACATTATCTCAATACAAATATTTTTCCCTTATCAACTCTAGTTTCCCTAAAATTAAGTCTGCACAGAAAGGGCAAGAAGAATGTTTGATACTTTCCCTGTATAGATTTACTTTTCTGAATAACATATTTGACATTGTTAACATGCTGTGCTTATTAATATCTTTATGCTCAAAATGTCTCCCATGTGGAAAATGGGAGCATCCTCAAATTCCTATGCTCTTTGGACATGACACAAATTGTATTTGACAGGTTTGAGTTATTACAAGATGTTTCAGTCTTACCTTGTTTACTGCCTGCCTCAGACCTAAATTCAGCCATTATCCAAAAATCTCTGGTTACTTTTAATGAGATATTGTTCTCTGAGTCCATAATCTGAGTAAGAGATACACTTATTTTAATGGACTGATAATTGTATCTATACCAGAGATTCCAACAGAATTTTCTTCAATATGGAAATATTCTATAGCTGGCTGTCCACTATGGTAGCCATTAGAAATATGGTTAGTGCAACTGAGAATTGGAATTTTATTTACTTTTAATTATTTTAAATTTAAATATCCACATATAGCTAGTGGCTACCTTAATTGAACAGTGCAGATCTAGACTTTGTTGATGATTTAAAAGATACCACTAATTTCTTTGGCATTTTTCCCAAGGAGCATTGGAATCTATTCTGGCCCTTTCCCACTGATCTCTACAATTTGAGAAAGTCAAAAGGGATGCTATGTATCTTCCAAGAATAGGTCATAAGCATTCATTCAGCTTCTGCATGGTTCTTTTGAAACCTTCATTCTCCAGAGGATGCAAATGCAAATGCAATTCATTTAACTAGTAAACTTCCAATAAATTCTCCTTTTGATTTAAGCTGGTCAAGGTTGGTTTTGCTACTTAGAACAAAAGGAGCACCATCTAAATCAAATGGCGCAGTATTTGTTTTAGTTTGCCAGGATTCTATGAAAAATACCACACAATAAACTGATTTAAACAATAAACATCTATTGGTTTATGGTTTCAGAGGCCAGAAGTCCCAAACCAAGGCATCATCAGCAAAGCCATGCTTTCTCCCTGGAGCATATAGCATTCTGTTGCTTGCTTGCTGCAATCCTTGGGCCTCCTTGGCTTGCATCTCTGCCTCCCATCACAAGTCAATCTCTTTCTCTCCTGGGTCTGGTGTTCTGGTTTCTGCTAACTTCCAGTTTCTGGCTTCTCTGGCTTACTGCAAGTGAACTTCTTCTGCTTGAAAGGACCACAATAATATGGATTAAAGGTTCACCCTGATTCATTTGGATTGTACCTTAACTAATAATACATCTTCAAAGGGTCCTATATACAAATGACTTCACACCTACAGGAACTCAGATCAAGATTAAGGACATATCTTTATTGGGATCCATAATTCAATTTCCACAGATCATGATCTCACAATTTTTTAAAAATCACCAAATACATGAAGAAAGGGGAGAGCATGATTAAGGCAAAACAGTAAACATACACTCACCATCTAACGAGCTAAAATTATTGGATAAGGTTTTAACTAATTGTTTCAGTATGGTTAGAGTTTAGAAGTTAAGAGATTAAGATAAAAAAAGATGTGGAAGGTAGAGCAAGAAAGTCTTCCATACATCTATCAGAGATCTAGAAGGAGCTACTTGACAGAAGAAGAAGTGAAAAATACATGCATATATGGAAATCTGGCATATGATGGAGGGAGTAAAAAAGATGGACCAATCAATAAAGTGTCCAAATAATTCATTGGTTACCATATGGAAAAAAATGAAAATGAATCCCTATCACAGATCATAATCAAGAATCAATCACAGGTGGGTCAAATAATTAACTATGAAGTATAACTTTAAAAGTTTTAGAAGAAATAATAGAAAAATACCTTCATGACCTGAAGGTAAGGAAAGATTTTTTTAAAATAAAACATAAAAAGCACAAATAACTAAATTCAAGGACTCTGTTCATCAAAGACACTACCTGTTTGGTAGAGCTGCCGTAACAAAATATCACAAATTCGGTGGCTTAAAACAACAGAAATTTTGTCTCATCGCTCTGGAGGCGAGAAGTCTGAAACCATGGTGGAGACAGAGCCATGCTGCCTTTGAAGTCTGTTGGGAAGAAGCTATTCCATGCAGGCTTCAGGCACTTACCAGCAGTCCTTGGCATCTCTTGTCCTAGGTAGCAGAACTCCACCCCTGCCTCCGCGTTCACATGGCCTTCTCCCTGCCGTCTGTCTGAACATGTCCAGTTATCCCCCTTTTAAGAAAGGACATCTGTCATGTTGGATCAGGGCCCATCCTACTCCAGTTTGGTCTCATCTCAACCAATCACATCTTCAATGATCCTATTTCCAAATAGGGTCACAGTTATGGGGGTGGGGGCTAAGACTTGAACATATCTTTTGGGGATATATAATTTAACACATAATAGATGCCATAAAAAGAGTGAAAAGATACACCCTAAACTGGAAGAAGATATTTTCATCACATATAACTAAAAAGGATTAATGGAAAGAACACTAATGAATCAAAGGAAAAAGATAAACAACCCAGTGCAAATAAGGGCAAAATATACTATTAGGCATTTCGCAGAAA
Source organism: Dasypus novemcinctus (assembly GCF_030445035.2). Lineage (NCBI taxonomy): Eukaryota > Metazoa > Chordata > Mammalia > Cingulata > Dasypodidae > Dasypus > Dasypus novemcinctus. Next base: position 72,679,284 of record NC_080678.1, on the reverse strand, counting down.
GGGAAACTCAAATAGCCAATAAATGCAAAAAGATGTCTAGCTTTATTATTAACCCCAGGCAGTAAATTGATGCACACACTCATATATATACACACAGAGAGATTTATTTTTAAGTCAATAGCAACACCCTTTCAGTGCTAAGGAATTTTAAAAATCAGTAATTTTCATCTTATCTTCATTTTCACATATATGCTCTTTAATTCCTGAGCCTCCAGAAACCTGGAGATCAAAGTGTTACCAAGAAAAAAAGGTAACTTTGTTAATCAGTTAAAGAAGTATCCAAAAAGTTTAATGCAGTCTATCTTGTAATTACTTGGGAGAAAAATAGCTGGAATTGGGGAAAAGAAATCATGAAAATTGTGGCAAGCCTACACAGATCCTGGAGAAAAGAAAGACACACTCTCTCTAAACACAAGCCAGGTTTTATGTCTTTTCAAAAGTCTTGATTGTTCAGGGATTATGAGGTTTAGCTCAAGGTTAGCAGGTAGCTTTCTGCAGTATCCTATGTCACAGTTCTATAGAAACTAAAGGAAATTCAAAAGTCTATTCAAGTGACTTGAATATCTTGACATATCTGACATTTATTTGTTAACAATGGGACCAGTAGAAAATTCAAACTTACAGACAGAGCAGAACATGACTAGCAAATTTGTAGATTACCATTTGATTCAAATGAGATTCTCCTAGTTAAATTAACCTGGTTATAAACCTCAAACTGAAAATACCTATGCCTACATAAGAATGGATTGCTTCTTTTCCATGCTTATTGGCTTTTATCAAATTGTAGAAGTAACATAAGTTCATTTAGAACACTAAAAAAAACAAGAAAACAATAGCTATCCATAATTCCACTGCCAAGGATAACCTCAAAATTTTCTAAATCTATTTTTTTTCTTTCTCTCTATATAATGTGTTTTAGTATCCTAGGCTGCTTGAGGAAATAGCATGAAATGGTTTGGTTTAAACAATGGGAATTTATAAGTTTACGGTTTTGAGACTAAAAGAAAGCTGAAATCCAGGCATAATTTTGGTGATGCTTTCTCCCCAAAGACTGGCTGCCTGGAAACCTTGCTCCCTCTGTCACACGTCAAGGCAAATGAGGCATCTGCTGTTGTCTCCCTTCTCTTCCACATTTGGATTTCGTTGCTTTCAGCTTCTTGCTTCCTTGACTTTCTACATTTGAATTTCGTTTTGCTTAAAAAGGATGCCAGTGATAGGATTAAGATCCATCTGACTGAGGTGGGTCACACCTTCAAAAGGTCCTACTTGCAATGAGTTCAGAACCACAGGAATGGATTAGATTCAAGAACATGCTTTTCTGGGGGTACAAACAGCTTCAAAGCCACCACATAGTGCATTCCTATTTTTACAAAATTCAGTGGTATGCATTTTGATAGCCTGAGTCTTTTTTTTAATTTTATATAAGCATGTTTAACATCTTTAAAAGCTCTTGAAAAACATTTTCAATTTCTACAACTATATTCCACAATTTTAAGTGGGTCCCTTTATTTATTTATTTTATTTTGCTATGTTTGATTCCTTCTGAGTCTATGCAACCTCTTTCTTCTTTCTGATGTAAATTCCCAGGCACAAAGTTCTGCCTTTCTAATGACCCCATCTATACATAAACTGCCCCCCAATATATCAGCACCCAGGCAGGAGTTGGGGCCATCAAAATCTAGATGCAGACGTGCTGATAATATAGAATAAACAGTTCCCTCCACTGCACTGGGGAGGGTAGTACAAATTTGGCTGGGATGGAATTTCAACCGAGTGGTGTGCTCAACCCCATGTGTACCAGCTCGTAAAACGGCACACATCTCTGCTTAACTACGTGTTCAGTGATATCATGTGCATTGCTTGAAATTAGCCATGGTGTGACGACTTACACCAGGGAAATCAGTAAATGCCACAAATTAAAGTTCCCCCAACCACCCCCCCCCCCCCCCCCCCCGCCACCAGAGACCAAATTGTTACACATTTAATAGCACACCGCTGCTTCCACTTCTGTCTATTACAGACAAGCTAACATCAGACTAACCCTCCCGCTGGGAACAGCTAAAAAAGCTGTGTATATTTTAAAAACATCTGCCTGAAGGCATCAAGTGCTAACAAGGAAGTTAAGACCTCAGGGTCTAAGACCCTAAAGAGAAGGAAGGGGAAGAATTGAGAAGTGAACCTGATGTTAAGCACCACTTTGCCCTCGCAGCATTTGCTGATGCGTAAGAGGCTTCTGCAAGGCTAAGCAGAAAGTCATGGCTAAGAGGTAAAGAAGCTGAGAGAACCTTCAGCAGTCTCAGGGGCTGGAGAGAGAGAATCTGAGTCAGACCTATCAAACACACTAGCTTTCATTTGGGAATTCTGAAGAGTAGTATCTCAGGAGAAAGGATGAAGAGGAGATACCCTCCCTCAAAAAGAGTGAAGCATGGCTCTGATTTAGAGCAATCCCAGAATAAAGTAGGCTGAACGTCCCCATCCTAACTGCCTGCTCTTCACCAAAGTTAATCCTCTCTGGGGGATGTACAGCAGCACCAATAAACATCAAAGCCTTAGGAATAAATCTACTGGAGATGTGAAAAACTACAGAATTGTAAATCTAAATGTGAAAGATTAAACAATAAATCCTCTAACATGGATAGCACTGAAAAATCTTAATATTGGAAGTACTCTGAAACACATGTACATGAATATTCACAGCTGTATTATTTCTAATATCCAAAAACTGGGAACAACTCAAATGTCAATAAACAATACAATAGAGAAATAAATTATAGTACATTCACCCAATGGAATATTACACTCAAATATAAAAGCACAAACTTCTGCTAATCACAGTGCCATGGATGAATTTTTAAAATGTTGTGTTAAATGAAAGAATACAGACACACAAGAGTATACACTGTATGATTCCACTTATATAAGGTTTTAAAACAAGCAAAACTAATCTATGCTGTCAAAAGTTGGGGGTCTGGAGAATGATGAAGAGTGAGTATAAATAAGGGGGCTTCCAGAGTGCTAGTAATATTTTGTTTCTTGACGTGGGTGATGGATATGTTCATTCTGTAAAAATATATTGATCTCATGACTTGTACATTTCTCTTTAGGAATGTTATATTTGAATTTTATTAAAGTATAATAACCATTTGAGAAAGAAAGCACTGAAACTCTCCCATAGAGGCAAACACATTTCCCAAATCAGAAAGGACTTTCCGTTCACAGAATAATCGAACTCAAACTGATGTAATACTAATGAGACTCTGAAGAAAACATATAAATGGCCAGTGCATGTGAAGAGATGCTCAACATCAGGGAAATGCAAAGCAAAATCAAAATAAGCTACAACTTCACACCCACTGGGATGGCTATAGTCAAAAGACAGACAATAACAAGCATTGATGTGGATGTGGAGAAATCAGAAACATCCTACTATTAGTAGGATGTAGAATGGACTAGTCATGTTGGAAAACAGTTCGGCATTTTCTCAAAATGTTGAACATACAGTTACCATATGACCAAGAACTTCAGCTCCTAAGTATTTACCTGAGAGAAATGAAAACATGTGTTCATGCAGAAACTTATGTATAAATGTTCATAGCAGTCATTTATTCATATCAGCACAAAACTGGAAACGATCCAAATGTCATCAACTGACAAATGACAGATAAATAAACTGAGATATAACCACATGATCTAATAATACATGGCAATAAAGTGGAATGAAGTACTGATACATGCTGCAATATGGATGAGCCTTGAAAATACTATGCTAAGTGAAAGAAGCCAGTCACAAAATACCACATATTCATATTTATATGAAATTTCTGGAACAGGAAAATCTATAGAGATAAAAAGATTTGTTGTTGTCTTGGGCTGGGCATGGGGGTGAGTTAGGTGGAAATGGGAGTGATTGCTAGTGGGTATAGGATTTCTTTTGGGAGTGATGAAAATGTTCTAAAATTGGTTATGGTAATACTCACATACTAAAAACCAGTAAATTATATACTTTAAACACACAAATAGTATGTTATGTGAATTATTTCTCAATAGAGTTTTTTTTTAAGTTATGATAATTTAATGGCTTATGTAACTGAACTGTATGGAGTTATGTTGCTTCAGGTAAGAACTGATCCAGCAACCCAATCAATGTCAGCAGTACCTGATGTCATTCTCTCTCATCTGCCATTTGTGGTGTTGTTTTCACCCTCAAATTCCTCGCTGTCAATGTCCTAGCAATTCTAAATATGCCTATTGTTTTAGCTTGCTAGGCTGCTGAAAGCAGTATACCAAGGAATGAGATGACTTTTAACAATTGGAATTTATTAGTTACAAACTTACAGTTTTTAAAATGAATTTGCTACATTGTTTATTAAGTATTTTATACAAATCAATTCTATTGATACATATTAATAAAGCATACAATTTATCCAAAGTACACAATCAATAGTATTTGGTATAATCACATGGTTGTGCATTCATCACTTCAATCATTATTAAAGCATTTTCATTATTTCAATAATAATAAACAAAAAATAGACAAACAAGAAAATGCCTCACCTCTCAATCTCTCTGTTTCCCCTGCTGTACATGGCTGCTATTTCTGGCTATTCTTGCACAATTATTATTTGTTTATTAAGCAGTTTTGCTGAGATATATACACATATATATGATCTATTCAAAGTATAACCAATTATTTTTTTAGCTGTTAAAAAGTCCTTTATTTAAAATTGTAAAATAAATAGAGAGATAGATTGAAAGAAATGATAAATTTTTAAATGAGAGTGCAAGGCCAGGTTATATTTAATATAATCAATTATAGAAAATAGCAGGGAGTGGATGTGATTCAAGCAGTTGGGTGCCTCCCTCCCACATGGAGGGTCCCAGGTTTGGTTCACAGTGCCTCCTAAAGACCAGCAGACACAGAGAGCACACAACTAACAGAGAGCAGAGAGTGAGAGTAAACAACAAAGAGGCAGAATAAATAAATAAATCTTTAAAAAAAATAAAAAGCATAGCAACAAACATTTAAAAATGTAAATAATAATTCAAATATAATAGAAATTAATTATAACATAACTAATTTTTATATTACAACTCTAACTGTTGGACATAATAATCTCTAAAAATGAAATAAATTATTGCTGTAGTGATATAATTTCCATTTAGGCCATAATTCTTTCTAGATAATCAAATTCTTCTTTGGAAATTCTTCACATCTTATTGGAATGAATTACAGCAGACAATTTGCCAACTCATAATTTTATGAGGCAGAAAAACTCAAAATCTTGTGCAACAGTAGTCATGCTAAATCATTATTTATCCAGACAGATTATTTTAATTAAAGAATATGAATAAGAAAGGGTTAAAGAAAAATGAAGTATCCAAAATATATCTCTTCTCCACCCCTCCTCAATTAAAAGCAAGTGTTTATTATGTATGAAAAAAAAATGACAGAATATTTTTGGCAAATTGCAACAATTTGCCAGTTGTATTGAATAATTACTGTTCATAAACCATAATGTCATTTTACATTTATGTGTTCTACTCCAGCTCTCTTTTGATTACTATTTGCATGGAATACCTTTTTTCATCCTTTCACTTTTAACCTGTTTATGTCCGTTCATCTGAAGTGGGTCTCTTGTAGACAACAAAAAATGGCTCATTTTTTTTTTAATCCATTTTATCAGCTTTGCTGGATACAAAATTACTGGCTGGCAGTTTTTCCCTTTCAGTACCTTAAATACATCATACCACTTTCTTCTCTCTTCCATGGTTTCTGATGAGAGGTTGGCACTTAATCTTATCGAGTTTCCCTTTTATGTGATGCTTTACTTTTCTCTTGCTGCTTTGAGGATCCTCTCTTTATCTCTGATATTTGTCATTCTAAATAGTAGATGTCTCAGGGTAGGTCTATTCAGATATATTCTATTTGGGGTGCTTTGTCCTTCTTGGATATTGATATTTATGTCCTTCATAAGGGTTGGGAAGTTTTCGGTCTTTATTTCCTGAAATGTTCTTTCTGCACCTTTTCCATTCTCTTCTTCACGGACACCAATGATGTGAATGTTTGTGCGTTTAACATTGTCATTCAATTCCATGAGACTCTGTTCCATTTTTTCCATTCACTTCTCCTTCTGTTCTCCTGTGTTTTCCAGTTCAAATGTCCTGTCTTTGAAATCACTAATTCTGTCTCAAGCAATTCAAATCTGCTCTTATGTGTCTCTAATGTATTTTTTTAAAGATTTTTTTTATTTCTCTCCCTTTCCCCCCTCCCCCGCCCCAGTTGTCTGTTCTCTGTGTCTATTTGCTGTGTGTTCTTCTTTATCCGCTTCTGTTGTTGTCAGCGGCATGGGAATCCGTTTTTCTTTTTGTTGCATCATCTTGTTGTGTCAGTTCTCCGTGTGTGCAGGTCGGTTCCTGGGCAGGCTGCACTTTCTTTCACACTGGGTGGCTCTCCTTACAGGCACACTCCTTGAGCATGGGGCTCCCCTACACGGGGGACACCCCTGTGTGGCACAGCACTCCTTGCATGCATCAGCACCATGCGTGAGCCAGCTCCACACGGGTCAAGGAGGCCCGGGGTTTGAACTGCGGACTTCCCATGTGGTAGACAGATGCCCTAACCACTGGGCCAAGTCCACTTCCCTCTAATGTATTTTTAATCTCATCCATCATGTCTTTCCTTCCCATAAGGTCCATTATTTTTCTTTGCAGGCTTCTCCCAGTGTTTTCTAAATATGCTTTACCTCCTCTTGACATAGAGGTGCAATGGACACAACCAATCCAATGTCCACATAGAAGAGGTGGCATTGGATTGGGAAAAGTGGACATGGTGGCTGATGGGTATGGGGAAAGGCAGGAAGAGATGAGAGGTGGAGGCGTCTTTGGGACATGGAGCTGCCCTGGATGGTGCTTCAGAGGCAATCACCGGACATTGTGGGGTGGGGGGGGTGGGGTTGAATGGGACCTCACATATATATTTTTAATGTAATATTATTACAAAGTCAATAAAAAAATTAATTAATTTAAAAAAATAAAAATAAATAAAAATAAAAAAATGAATATCTGAAAAAAAATAAATAAATATGCTTTATTTCTTTAGTCATATTTTCTTTATATTCTTTGAAGTGATTCAGGAGAGTTGTGTGATTATCACTGATTAATTGTATCCTATATCTCTTCAGGATATTTGGTTTGTTCTTTTGGCTGGGTCGTCTCTTCCTGCTTGCTAGTATGGCTTGTAATTTTTTGCTGATGTCTAGGCATCTAAATATGTTGGTCAATTTTTTCTGAAGGCCAGTTTCTCTCCCTTGCTTATTTTTTTTCCATAGTTCTTCTCTGATATTTGGTTCAACTTATTCTCAGTCTTTAAAAGTGCCCAGCTTAAGTTTTGAAAACCAGGCCAGGACTCACTAGTGGGGCACAAATTTTCTTCCAGGGGTTGGATACAGAGAGAACAAACACGTTTTGTCCATGCAATTTCCATACAGGCCAGCAGATAGTTCTGCCGACCAAATTCACTGAAGAAAAACACCCCAAACTCCCCTCCCTTTTCTGTTGAAATAGCTGATAGAGAAAAAGATACCTGGTCCCCTCTCAGTTGGCTGCAGTGACCCAGGTGTTTTATCCCAGCTTAATATCTTGTGGGTGGGAGAGGGGAGTCCTTCCCCACCACCACAGGGGCTTGGTAACTAACTTGCCATTTTGGCTTCTTTGTCTCTCTGTCTCCCACCCTCCTGGGAGTTGTGTAGCACTGTCCTGGTCTGCTGACCCCAAAGCAGGTCCCTCAGACAGATTTTGGCTTTTTCTCCATTGATTTTGTGAGAGCATTCAGCTCTGCCTGTTAGCCCACTGCCTTCTTCCCACAATTCTAACCTTACATTTTTGAGACTGTGAAAATGTCCACATCAAGGCAATGCTTTCTTCCTGAAGACCAGCTGTCTGTGATTCTGGACTTGTCTGTCAAATGGTAAGGCACATAGTGGTGTCTACTTGTCTCTTCCTTCTCTTTTGGGTTTCACTGCTTTCGGCTTCTTGCTTCCATGGCTTTTTCTCTCATTGTCTGATTTCAATCTCTTATAAAGGACCCCAGTAAGAGGATTAAGACCCACCCTGAATGAGGAGGGTCACACCTTAACTAAAGTAGCCTCATCAAAAGATCCTTCTTATAGTGGGTCCACACCCACAGGAATGTATTAACTTTATGAATCTGCTTTTTGGGGTTAGGTACAGTTTCAAACCACCACGCCCACCTTGTTAGCAAAATGGCTAGAGCCATTACAAATCTTGTATAGTCTGCTCACATTATCCAGGGTAAGACAAATGTAGTTTCTCTTTTCCAGAAGCTCCAGAAAATGTCTGCTTCTTTTTTATCATTCTCTCAATAATACTGCTTGAGTTATGCTTCCACTCCATGGTGGGGCAATAAGGTAAATGACAGCCTTAAGCTACCCTGACACCAGAGACCCAGACATCAATCCTACCCAAACAACATGGCTAGGGATTGTATAAGGGTGGCATTCTAAAGGAAATATGGAACTCGGTTACCAGAAATTAAAGGCACTAAAGAAAGGACATTAACAACACCAACCCCAATTATATAGACAAAAAATCTGCATAGTTGTTACAGACTGAAGAACACATGAAATAATCATGTACAAATTGATCTTCTTCATTTGAGTCAAGACTGAGATACTCATCTTTGTAATTTTAATATCTGTCATACTACTGGGACTCTCATAAGTTCACAAATAACTCTGAATGAGTGAATGAACAAATGAATGAATGAACAAGCCAAGAAACCAAGTAAATAAACAAATGAATAGTTGGCCATCTTGTTGGTGAAGGATCTAGATTCTTTTTGGTTCTTTTTACTTCTGCTCCCACTGCCCTCTCCTTAGCCAATCATCATTTCTCATTTAAAGCACTCGAAAGATGAAAAGAACCGGAAAAGGAGAAAGGTTTCAAATGTTTGTATGTTGCCCCTAAAAGGAGGTCTAATAGCATAGAGCATTGTTAAGGAAGTTTCTATAGTTGGCTACAATATGGTTTAGAGTTGGTTGGTTTCATGCTCCAGGGTAACATAGGGAGGTGTTGATGCTACATAGGTAAAAATTGACTCTTAATAGTCCCACTTCCAAAACCAGTGGAGGCATCATTTCTGGAGGTCCCTGAAAAGAGTTACAGGTCATCTCACTAAACTTCATATTCCAGCCTTTAGTTAATTTCTGACCTATTTTCTAATTTTAAAATGTAGCTAAATACCACCTTTGGCCCAAGAGAAGTCACCAAATATATATTTCACAACATGAAAGACAGAAAAGCAAAACTATATCCATCACTACAATCCTAATGATGCATGTATACTTGCAATTTCTATTTTGGTCTTCACCTCAAATCTAGATCAGTCTGGCAGGTATTATTAACCCTGTTTTACACATTAGGAAACTTGGGCTCAGAAAGCTTAGAGGTCTTTTCAATTAGTGGTAAAACAAGAACCAGAACCACTGTCTCCTGACCCCTTTGAGTATGAGGCATTACTAGTAAACTACCATCCAGTGTGGTAAACATTGAGCTGATTTCCCTAACTTTGAAGATGGATTTGCAATGGCCAATCTATGCCTTTGTTCAATTAATGACTAAGGAACATAAAATTATATTGTAAAATCATATCAAACATTTCTCTGTGACAATGCTACATATTCATAACTATTGAGTCATACATGTTAAAAGTGATTCTACAGACCTGAAACACAGAAAGTGAACTGTCTACCCATCATTCAAAACTATAACCTTGGACCATTTGGTACCTTACTCTGGTCATCTGAGCTAATCCATGGTCTTTGCAATAAAAAAGACACAGAAACATTTATAAATGTAAAGTTACACTTTGAGTGAGCATTAAACATCATGCATGACTGACTGGGTGTTTTCCTCAAGTACTGAGCAAAGCTTTGTGCTAAAAAAAAAAAAACCTCATTGTGTTACAATAATCAAAAATGGATTTACTTAGCTGGGCAGCTTTAATTAGTTTGCTGGTGTTCCGAAGACTTCTGTGAGAATGGTAATTTTTTTCTAATACCTATAATGCATACAAGTGCTAAACCAAAGCTGATGCCAGCAAAACCTAATTCTAAAGACCCTAGAGTAAAATCAAGATAAAATAATTTGCACCACAAGCCCTGGGTTGAAATTGAAAGAAGTCTGTGAATAGTCCAGTAGCTATCACCACTATGACTTTCCAAAGAAAGAAAGCCAGAATTCTATATTTTCCAACAAATCCCACATTCATTGTCACTGTTGCTTTTACCTTTCCCAAAAGGTAACCATCCCTAAAGCATTTCTACATAACGAGTATACAATAGAGTAAAAACTGGGGGAAACCCTTGAAAATGAAAAGAGATGCAATTCCTTGATGGAGGTATTCTGGATTCTTTTCTTTTAAAAATATGTATTTAATTCTGCTTTAAGATTGCTATGTAATAAATAAAAAGTAAGAAACCTATCAGGCATACCAGGGACACTATCTCAGCTTTGGGATAGTTCTGAATAGGAAATTAGGACCACTGCCTTGCAGCTCCGCACTCACTTGTTCTTTGACCCAGGAGGGATCTCTTCATTTCTCTGGGTCTGAGCATCTCTAGCAATGAAAAGATGATTTTTTAAAATGACCTAAGGAATCTCATCTATTAAAAGAACATAAAAAATATTAATACAAATATGCAGTTATCAAATTCAGGCAAAAAAAAAAAAGGTTTGGCAAGTTAGAATTTGAGTTACAACTTGAGTAGACAAAAGTAAGAGAGACGAAGGGATCGAATAAATTCCATCAGGCACAATGGACATAATCCCATGCTACCAACAGCAGGCAGCATCCAGACGTACAAATATCAATGCTTCTTCTGGGCCCCAATGCCCAAAACTGCAAATACTGGAGCTTGCCAAATACCAAATGGTTTTATAATAGCAACACGCAAATTACATACAAGTCAAAATTGCCGGTCTAAGAATTCAGGGAGAGGAGTCAGAAGACCTTGGTTCCAGTCCTGCTACCACCGTGCTCTTCACTGTGTGACCTTATGCAAGCCATCAAGGCTCTCTTTAAGTTTTCACATCTGAAAACTAAGGGTAGTTGTTAGTATTACTATGCTTTCTTCAATAGTCTACATGTTCCTTAGAGTGACCTGGAAAAGGCTGAGATTTTTCAGGTTCACATAACATTAGATTTTACTGATGTCAGGATATCTCAGGAAGCGAATATGGCTCAGGCGACTGAGCTCCCACCTACCAGATGGGAGGTCCATGGTTTGGTTCCCAGTGCTTCCTTAAGAAGACAGCAAGCTGGTGTGACTGGCAGGCATGGCAAGCTGACACAATAAGAGATACAAAAAGAAAACATAATGAGAGCCCAACAAAGCAGGGAGCAGAGGTTCCCGGTGCCTCCTAAAGAAAACAAGCAAGACAGCAAGCTGACACGATGGCAGGCACAGCAAGCTGATGCAACAAGATGATGCAACAAGAGACACAAGAAGAAAAAACCTAATGAGAGATACAACAAAGCAGGGAACAGATGTGGCTCAAGTGATTAGGAGCCTCCCTCCCACATTGGGAGGTCCCAGGTTCAGTTCCTAGTGCCTCATAAAGACACAGCACCCAGCAAGTGCAAAAACAAGGGGGTGGGGAGAAATAAATAAATACATAAGATAAATCTCTAAAAAAATAAAAAAGATGTCTGGCTGAATGCTCAATTCTGTTCCAAATTCTGTGACTTACAAAGGGAAACTATCCCAAAGATTTCATATATTCCAGTTTTATAGTATCCTCTCAAGCCTTCATCCCAATATCCCTTTCTACTCATTACAATCAAACCACATTCCACAGTGAAGAAAACAAAAGGGGCAGGGGAAGTGGAGACTTCCAGGGCCTCATCTCTTCTGGATAGCCTGTAGTCCCCAACAACAGCAATTAGGTCATCATATTTCATAATTCCTGATGTCCCAGAGCCTCCAAATATTTTAAATTCTTGTGCATTCTCCCAGGGTGTAACATCAGACATTCTAAACTATGGACATGGGAACACAGGGTCCCTCTCAAAAGGCCATGATAATACAGAATGTAGGAGAAGATATTCTTTTTTTTTTTTAAGATCTATTTTTATTTATTTCTCTCCCCTTCCTTCCTCCCTTCCCTCCCCCCTTCCCCAGTTGTCTGTTCTCTGTGTCTATTTGCTGCGTCTTCTTTGTCTGCTTCTGTTGTTGTCAGCGGCACAGGAATCTGTGTTTCTTTTTGTTGCATCATCTTGTTGCATCAGCTCTCTGTGTGTGTGGCGCCATTCTTAGGCAGGCTGCACTTTCTTTCGCCCTGGGTGGCTCTCCTTATGGGGCACACTCCTTGTGCATCAGGGTTCCCCTATATGGGGGACACCCTTGCGTGGCAGGGCACTCCTTGCACGCATCAGCACTGCACATGGGCCTGCTCCATATGGGTCAAGGAGGCCCGGGGTTTGAACCGCAGACCTCCCATGTGGTAGATGGATGCCCTAACCACCGGGCCAAGTCCGTTTCGCAGGAGAAGATATTCTATAGCCTTTAAGTGAAGAGACTTGGTCACAGACCTTTCGAGTCTGAGATTCTTGTTAAGCCATAGTTAGGAGAAGGAAAACAAGGAACAAGAAAAGATTTAAAAATGATCTACCCTCCAGTTTGAATATAATACCTCTTTATTAGATTTTCTTATTAACAATAACAACGTTTTACCTGCATATTTCAAAAGAATATGAGACTCAAAGTAGATAATGGAAGTAAAGTCATCTTGCAAACTGCTAACTTTTTTAAATTATTAATTTACATTATTAGGGAATGTAATAAAACATAGAGCATAAGTCAGTGAGTAACCTACCCAATTGATAAATAAAAAGTAAAATATCTGAAGATTCTAGCCAAGTACAATATATACAGATACTACTTTCTGGCACCAGTAGAAAATAAAGTTCTTCCAGAGACAAGAAGTTGCAAATTTGGAGCTTTTCATCTGTAAAATAGAATACATTTATTTATATTCAAACAGAAGATGTCTAATCAAATTGTCAGTATAAATATAACTGCCAAGAAAATATTTAATCCATCAAGGAGAAAAAATCAGTCTTCAAGTTCACTCAGAAGAAATTCGTATTTAAAATAAAAACATATTTTTACCAAAATATTTTATCATTTTTTTAAGTGTGGATCACTGATACAGCCCTATCAGTTTCTCAGTGTACATACTGAGGTATGCCAACCAAATCCAAAGATATATAGAAAGAATATATTATGATGAAGTTGGAATCATTCCAGAAAAACAATGTAAGTCGTCATATTAGCAGCATAAAGATGAAAACACATTTGATAAAAATTCAACACCATTCATGGTTTAAAAAAATAAAAAATAATTTTAAAAACTTTTTAAAAACCTTGACAAAGAAATAGAAATTCCTTAATCTGATATAGAGCACCTATAGGGGAAAGGGGGTAGGGACTATTGCAAACATTTATACTTAATAGTGAAATGTTAAAGTTTATCACTACTTATATTCAACATTGTATTATAGAGGCTAGGCAGACAGAAAAAGAAAGTAGGGAAGGGATGGAAGAGAGAAAAGAATGAAAGGAGTCCTGAAAAAGAAGAAGTAAAACTGCTGTTACTATTTGTGGGTTATATGATGAATAGGCAAAAAAGTCAAAACAATCTGCAGATAATTTATTGGAAATAAGTAAATTTAGCAAGTTTCCTCAGTGAAAGAACAATGTAAAAATTAACTGTAATAATTCTATGTATCTGAAAATAAATTAAAAATAATATTTTAAATGATACCACTAAACTTGCACACACACACCAAAAAAAAACCACCTAGGAATAAACTCAATAAAAATGTCCAATACCTCCACGTAGAAACCTAGAAAACATAGACTAGAAGACTTAATGATATAAAGATATACATAGTCACAAAATCCCAGAAGGTATTATATTTTAATTGTGGAAACTAATAACTGATTTAAAATTATATGTGGAAATGCAAAAGTCCACAAATAGCCAAGACAAGCTTAAAGAAGAAAATCAAAATTGGAATATTTACACTGCTAGATATCAAGACTTATAAAGCTATAGTAATTAAGACAGAATAGACAGACCAATGGAGCAGAAGAGAGGATTCAAAAACAGACCTGCAATTGTATGGAGAGTTGGTTAGTGTCTTTTGGGGAAAGAAAAACTTGACCCCTATCTCATACCATAGACAAAAATTAATTCCAGATAGATTATAGATTTAAATGTAAAAGTTAAAATGAAAGAGATTCTAGATGCTAATCTAAAATAATAACTTCATAACCTTGGAGTAGGGAAAGATTTCTTAAACAATATACAAAAAAGCATTTAAAGGTGTGGAGAAGAGGTAGCTTAGTGGTTGAGCACGTGCTTCACATGTGTGAGGTCCCAGGTTCAATCCCTGATACCTCCTAAAAAAAAAAAAAAAGAATTTAAAAGACAGGTTGATAATTAGACTATACTAAAATTAAGAACTTCCTACAATTAAAATATACCAACAAAAGAGTGAAATGCAAAGCATATAATGGAAAAATATATGCAAAATATATAACTCACAAAGGACTTGTATTCAAGGATTTGTATATGCATAAAGAATGTCATATAAAAAAGACATCCCAATAGAAAATTGAGCAAAAGACTTGAGCCAGTTTTCATAAATGAGGATATCTGAATTGCCAACAAAGATTGGAAAAGGTGTTCAATTTCATCTGTAATCAGAGAAATGCAAAATTAAAACTTAATGTGACATCATTATTCACCCACCAAAATATCTAAAATAAAAAGACTAAAAATACCAAGTGCTATAAAGAATGTGGGCAATGATATGAATACATAAAGCTGAAAAACAGGCAACTTTCATCTATACAATTACATTTGGGGAGAAGAGGGTGGAATAATGACTGGGGAAGAACACCAATAAGGGGCATTGGAGGTACTGGCTCTATTCCTGAGATAATATCCTATTTCTTCATCCAGCTATGTTCACTTTGTGATAATCCATTGGCTATATATACACTTATGACATGTGCAGCTCCCTTTATGCATGTATGTGTGTATATATATATGTATATAATACTTTAACTTATAAAAGTTTATTTAAAAATTGAATTGTAAGTAGTAAGAAACCAGAGAACTACAGTCATCAAAACAAGTCAGACCACAGTGCAGTTTGTTAGGAATTTTCTGAAAACCCTGCAGTCTTTTGATGTAAGGATCATATCCCTTGCTTCACCAGTCCCTTTATAAACTTTTTCTCATGTTGTATAGCCAAACCTTCCCAGAAAGATTTTGCCTTTAACAAAGCTATGAAATCTGGCATCTGTGGAAATCCAAAGCTTTAGTTCTTCTCTTCCAATAGCCCTCCAAAATTTGAGCAGTGGAGACGAGCGGCAGAAAAAAAGGCCACTGAAGGACCATTAAATCTCAGCGAGGGAGTGGACCCTAGAAGTCTTGGTCTGACCTTGCCATGAACACAGGAGGCATCAGGTAGCATTGCTGGGAGGTGGTCATTTGCCCTTTGCTTAAACTTCTTCAGTATCAGAAAGCTAAGGCAGCCTATTCCCTGGATGAAGTAATTTCAATGTCTGCAAGTCAGCAAATGAAAAGCTTCCAATCTATTTCTCTTCAGAAGAGAAAGAGTAAACTTTCTCCAAGTAACAGCCTTTCAAATATAAGAAGCAGATACAACATTCCCCAGATAGTTTCTCTTCTTTAAACTAAGCTTTCCCAGTTCCTTCAATCTTTCTCACACAAAATTAGACACTGTTGTGTTGAGAGAAGAAGGTTTCTTCTTGTTACTGAAAAGGTGTTGGGATAAATTTTATTTATCAGAGGTCCAGGTGGGACCAGCTATGGGAGATTAGTGTGGCCAAGACAAATTTTGTATATTGGCAGATCAGGTTGTTTGTTGCCTGTTCAGGATTTGAAGAGCAGAGAATTTGTGAATAAAACATTTTCCTCTCTTGCCTCCCTTGAAACCTGAAATTCTCATATAAATCACAACTTTGTGTTGAGGCATCAAAGATTACTACAAAAAAGCAAATGTTATGCTGTGATCAAACATGAACATCAGAGAAGAAACTAGTTCTTGAGATTATATAGAATGCTGAGGGAATAGATCATGAGGCAGGTGCATTAGAGGAGCTTAAGATAGAAAGTACCTGGAGAATGAGACGTCTGAGGGCAAACCCAATTAGTATGCTACTGAGTGGGGGCATCTAGGAATTTGGACTGAATGAAGGTACAAACACCTAGAAAGAAAAAGCAGTCAAGATGCAGGGAAAGAAGTGGACGGTTGGCCTAGAGCTAACTCTTCCCAAAGCCACTGATCTTCCTCCCACAGAAACATAAGCTAGTGGGTGACTCAGAAGCAGGACAGGGATCTATACTTTCCTCTCCTTTCCTTTTCATCACTATGAAGTTGGTCCATCAGGAAACATCCTTGCCAGGGAGATCAGCCATTCTCCAGTTTCCATACTAGTGACTGGATAAGCAGGTAAGTCACACCAGCCCTAATATGCATCCAACTGTCCTGAATTTGAGGAGGGTCAGGGGAGGAGAAGAAAACTCTGATTTGGCTTCTAGTCTAAGTTTTGACTTTCAACACAGTCTACCTTAGGACTATTTGGGGAGGGGCTGTTATTGGTCAATTAATAAAACGCCGTATCAAGCCTCATCTGGTTCATGTTGTCTGTTCTGAATTGGCAAGAACTCAAATAGAGTAGTAGCAAAGGTGGGTGATTGACACCTTTTATTTCCAACTGAATACATTGATAAGTTCTTTTACAGATTTTTCCTTCCATAAACATATAAGCAAAGGTATTTGGGGGAATAATGCTTTGAAACCAAAGAAGAAGGCTTATAAAGGTAGATATTTCAGCCACTGTGGAATGGATTTTTCATAGTATAAAACCTATAGCTAGAGAGTGCCTAAAATATTTGCCAAGGGGTAGGGATGGGGGATGCACAGGTTCATGCAAGAAACTGGCAGGATGAAAATTAGAACACATGGTAACTGCCTCTTGGTCTAGAGTTCTGCAGTGTTCTCCTGCATTGGCATTAGATGTTTTAGCCCTGCCTCCTATGGGTTAACGTGTGCTTCAGGGCCTCTAAGCTGCCTGGTGTAAGAAATTATGTATTCCAATCTGCTCACAGGTAAATATAGAGAAATGGAAACTCTGACTCTCTTCATCCCATAAATCCTTCGGTTTGTCGCACCCACACCTGGGACCATATGCGATAAATTAAATTAACAAAAGTATTGATTTAATGCTTGGTTTGGAATTCTTTAAAATCAGTCAAGGTTTTCTTTAGCCAGCTCCATTCTTAAAAAGATAATTACACATCAAGATGGGAGACATTAGCCATATCCCTAGATAATGGATTTTGAACTTTGCAAGATTTATGGCTGCTTCTTCCTGCTTAAAGACACTCAGCTCAGAAGATTGCAATGTTAACTAGAAATGACAATTACCTATCTTCTATTTCACTGAAAGCCGTTGGAACCTGCAAAGTAATCAGAAAAGTTCCTTTTTCTTTTTTCAAGAAATAAAGAAAATTGGACCACAAAATCATAGAAATTTAGACCTAGAAGGGACATTCAACATCATCTTGTCCCAAAGGGCAATGGCCAGAATACATTTTAGTAAGTACGTACTATGTATTTTACATATATTTTTAATTTAATCTTTAAAACATCCTTATTAGGTAGGTCCAGACGAGAAAACTGAGGCTCAGAGAGGTTGGGTAACTCTCTTTAGGACACACAGGTGGTGAATGGAAGAGGTGGTAGTTCAAACTCAGATATGCCTTACTCCAGAACCTGCATTCCTAACTCCCAGGCTATCTTACTTCTTTCCTCCCTCTCCTAAAAGGATTCCTCAGTTATTCTCTATCACATCCCTCTCCCTTCATGGGACACTTGATCATCCACAATTATCTTGCTTATCTTGATTATATTCTATATTCCTCCACTAGAATTAATTCTCCATGAGGGAAGGAATTTTGTCCACGAGACCCACTATCTCTCCTAGGACCTAGCATATAAGAGCCACTCAACCAGTGTTCGTTAAATTAATAAATATTCCAGACTTGCTCAAAAAATAAGTCAAGGTCAGAAATAGAATGAAAGCCCAGGTATCCTCTGGTTCCTAGACCAAAGCTTATGCCCTAAGCCCTGGAGCTTCGTTTGCCCAATTCAGGGGGAGACCTTTCTGTACACTTCTTAAAGTCAGACTTTCATTATTCAAAGTTAGTGGTGCCAACATGCCACCTCTTTAGATGCCTTTGTAATAACACTCCACCAACCCTGGCTAAACATTCTCTAGTACACAAAACTATTCTAGGAAGAGTGGGCACATAACCAAGTAGAAACTCTCATCCCTGGCCCCAAAGCGTTCAGTCAAGCTTGAAAGAAAGGAAATACACTTTTAGAAAGTAACTCCCACTGCAGAGCAGCCTAGTCTAAGTATCCAGTGAGCAGCTATTTGTGACAGAGCTTACCTTTCTGCAGAATTTCAGTTCCGGGGAAACCTACAGCATCGCTAAGGTGAAGGGAAGGGAAGACACCAATTTGCTGGCTCTGACATTCTCAGCACCTGCTGTTAATCACACACCTGCACTCGAGTGTGATTTAGGGGCTCCCGTGATTGGCCATTTCAGTTGCTGTCTCTGTAGATCACTGTCCCAGCTGAATATCCAGGGATCACATTCATCAAAAGCATAATTTGGGCAGAACGTGACTGTTTTTCCAAAGCTGGAGGGAAGGGATCAGTAATACAAATTCACAGTGTCTTTAAAGAAAAGTTGGTTGTCTCAGAGCATAATGGAGTGTGGTTTTTATCTTTACCAGTAAAAGAAACAATTATAACAAATGTACCGCTCTAACGTTAAGATGTGAATAATAAGGGAAATTATGTGCAGGGGCAGCGGTTTATGAGAATTCCTTATACTTTGGTGTAATTTTTTTCTGTAAATCTAAAATCTCTAAAAATAAACTTCACTTCTCTAAAAAAAAACTTCTCTAAAAATAAACAGCATATCCAGCAGCCCCATAGATCTGTCTTTTGCTTCAACAGTGTTTGAATGGAACAGACCAGGGGACTATTCCCCACACCTCTTCAGCATCCACCACCTTCCAACCGCTTCTCCAGTTACAACCTCCAGGACCAACTTTTCCACCATCCCCTGCTTCTAGGACCAGCTCACACCATTTTTTTGTGGTTAGCTCCTCATCGTCAACCAACGATTGCCTCCCAGATTCGTCAGAATTATTCGGTGCAGTGGAGCCTCCGTTAACCACCTGCTCAACCTGCAGCTGCAGGCCTCCTACACCTGGCTCTCTCTGGGCTACTATTTCCACTGCGATGATGCAGCCCTGGAGGGCCAGGACCACTTCTTCTGCAAGTTGGCAAAGGAAAAGGGTTAGGGTGCCTAGCGTCTCTTGAAGATGCAACACCAGGGAAGCGACTTGGCCCAGTGGTTAGGGCATCCGTCTACCACATGGGAGGTCCGCGGTTCAAATCCCGGCCTCCTTGACCCGTGTGGAACTGGCCCATGTGCAGTGCTGATGCGCGCAAGGAGTGCCGTGCCACGCAGCGGTGTCCCCTGTATAGGGGAGCCCCATGTGCAAGGAGTGTACCCATAAGGAGAGCCACCCAGCATGAAAGAAAGTTCAGCCTGCCCAGGAATGGTGCCGCACACATGGAGAGCTGACATAAGATGACGCAACATAAAGGAACACAGATTCCCGTGCCGTTGACAACAACAGAGGCGGACAAAAAAGAATGCACAGCAAATGGACACAGAGAACAGACAATGGTGGCAGCGGGGGGGGCGGGCATCTGGAGGAGCTAGGGGGGTTGGGGGGGGAAGGGGAGAGAAATAAAAAATAAATCTTAAATAAAATAAAAAAAGATGCAACACCAGCATGGCAGTGCCCTCTTCCAGGACATGCTGTCCCAGGATGATTGGGGCAAAACCCTGGATGCCATGGAAGCTGCCCTGGTCCTGGAGAAGAGCCTGAACCAGGCCCTTTTGGATCTGCATGTCCTGGATCTGCCAACACAGACCCCCCCATCTCTGTAACTTCCTGGAGAACCATTTCCTAGATGAGGAGGCAAAACTGATCAAGAAGATAAGGCGACCTCCTGACCAACCTCCGCAGGCGGGGCTGGGGAGTATCTCTTGGAAAGGCTCACCCTCGAGCAGGACGAGGAGCCTGCCAAGCCCAGAGGCCCGGGGGGTGAACCCCCTCTATCACACACACACGCCGCGCCCCGGCATCTGCCTGAGCCCCTCCAACCAGGAGGCATCTTTCTAACTGCCATCTTTGGCCCCAAAAAGCCCTGAACCAAGTATAAAAACTAAAGCTTTTTGCAGCAAGTTATATAAATAAACTTTATTATTACAAAAAAAGGAAATCAGCAGTTTCTCAGGCTGGTTTCAAAAGCATTAGGGCATTTATTTTTGGCCACCCATAAAACAAACAAGGTTCTGATGAAGAGTTCAGTAACTAGCGCTATAATACAGAGAGAATATCACAATTCCCAATATCAGATTGTAGTGTTAATTAAGTGATGTCAAAAAGCAGCAAAGTGAAGTGGCAGAGCTCTGCGTTGAGAACCTGGTGGCTGGTGTGGCGGCACACATCTGCCTGCCCAGCACCCCACCCCACCTTGAGGCCCCTGGGTTGGCACAGCTGAGCCAGTTACAGGATCCCGGCCCTCACCCTCAGTTTTTAGTCCAAGCACAGGAATGTGGCCCAAGCTGAGCCAATCAGAGCCTTTCTGCAGTATTTTTCTCCCGAAACAGAAAGAGAAGAATCTTTCTCTTTTGCTTGTGAGCTGTAAAGATATGATCCAGAGCTTCCTATAGCTTTTGCAGGAGTCTGAGTAAATGACCCTAATGTATAGAGAGAATCTGGAACAGGAGATAGATTCAGAGAGAGAGAGTCAATTCCTCAGTTCCAGTCGTAGAAATTTCCAGAGCTGCCTGTCCCTGTAGTTCCTGTGTGAACTACACCACAATCCTTCCAAAAGTTCCTCTCTCCCCCTTTATACTAAAGCTATTTCCAGTTGAATTTCTCTCACTATACAAAGATTACTGAGTAATACAGAAATTAGTATCTGGAAGTGGGGTGATATACATGAGAGAACCTTAAAAGTAGAACAGGATTAGTCAATTTGCTGTGGAAGCAGTGAGGATCAAATCCATTCCCAGTTGGAAAGACAGCAATCCTTATATGGAAATAAAGCAGACATTAACTATTATGCGTTGTGTCTGGGGAAACAGACCATGATAACATTTTGGTGGCTTGGTAGAATATTCTGAGAGTCTTCAGTAAACTCTTTCAGGAGAAAAATAAACCTCTTCTAAATTGGCCCTTGTTAAAGTGGTTGGGAAATAATAAGGGAGAGAGATAGTGTTGAAACAGAGGCCCTTTCTGCCTACCGCTAGGGAACCAGAGTTGCTGAGGGGCACACAGCCGTGCTCCGTGCAAAACTGTCAGAGATGAATCCTCTGCCCCACAGTGAAGTTACTTCATTGACAAGGAGAGGGACCCCAGACATCTTCCAAATGACTCTTCTGCTGTGCACTGTTCCCTAAGCAAGGGTGGTAGTTTTTCCCATCATAAATTGAAAATAATTTGGACACAGCCAGGGGACAAAGAGCAATTGAGCTCTGTTTTATCAACTCAGCCTATTAGTTGCCCTGAGGCAGGGGCCTAGGGAGACGTTATTAAACAGAGGCTGTAGAAGAAAGGGCAAAGTCAAGTCCTGTGGGCTATGTTTCTAGAAGACAGAAACTTCAAAGGTAGGATCCAGAGCCTAATACTACGACCTAACAAGATTTCTGGTTGGTTGAAAGTGAACAGAGCCCTTCAAAATGAACTCAACATTATAGAGTTATAGCTCTGTAACAGAGGTGTTTTACTGGAGAAACTCCTAAATTGGATGCCTGTAATTGTTCAGTCTCTAAGACCATCCCTGGGTCCCTCTGACCACAATGATAGCAAGTGTACTTCTAGAAAAGAACAGTCTCTTTTGGGCTGCACCCCATCTATGGCAGCCATGAAAGACAATGGTCAAGGCAAAGCTTCCTGGGGACAGAATGTCAAGACACCTAATGGTAACCATGATAGAGTATCAAAAATGCATGTGCCCTACTAGTCCTATTGAATGGACAATGGTATATTCCTTGGAGCTGCCGCCCAAATGTTGCTTACCCTTTGTCCCCTTTTCCTAACAGGAAATTTTGCTGTGGCTATCCTGTTTGCCCCATGTCAGTGTATATTGGATGGGTTGGAAATGGTCAAATTAGTTCCAGTGCCCAAAGGTTTCAGAATCTTGAAAAGTGATATTCAAACCTGAATGATAGGAACACATATCACCCAAAGACCCCAGATGCAGTAGCTGGGTAAGACTCTGGAAAACCTCTCTTGGAGGAGTGGGAAGTACACTGCAATTACATATGGGTCCATTGCATTATGTAGACAGAAATACTCTTGGAATTTTATTTGGAAAGAGGGATGTGTGTGAATGTATATATATACTAAAAGGCCACAGGGAGGGTAGTGATGTTTGAAGGGTCACTCATGGAACCTCATCCCTAGTGAAAATAGTTGGTCCAAGATTCCAGATCCATCAAAGTCATTGTCTAGGATTTTTGCTGGAGTGTGAGTATAGAAAGTGTCCCTTTCCACTTTGGTTGTAATCAGTAGGAACATAACCATAGATCTGCTGGCAGACAGGATCCCCACCATTCCCTAAGGTATCTTTGTGCAAAATAGACAAATGTGCTCCCTTCCTCAAATCATTTTACTGATTTTTGTTAGAAAAGATACTTGAGTGCCATCTGCTGGAAAACTGCCATAATAAATATGCAAATCTTTAATGTCTACAGTAAAATATATGACCCCTGAATGGAGCAAAATTCTGCACTGCACACTGTAGAAGCACACTGACAACCATTTTCCCTGCTACATGGGGAGGCTCAACCCAATGATGCCAATACCCCCAAAAGAAGGAGAGGTGAAAAGGACCACAAGAAATTCTTGCAGGCTTCCGTTCTCTGGTCCCAGTTACTGAAGTCCTCAGAGTTAACTTGGCTTCTGTACTTCTTTCTTACATTCTGTGAACAACTGCAAGCCCCCTGCAATATATTCCTTTTCTCCCAAGCTAATAACTAATTCAAATTGAGTTTTTGTTCCTTACAACTAGAGAGAGAAGTCCTGACATCCACTCTTACTCATTATCTGGCCATATATCCTTAGCTAAGTCATTTCACCTCTTTGAGCCTTGGAGTCCTCATAGACAAATTGAGCAATGACTGGAAGAGAAGCATGTGAGATCAACATAACTGAAAAGGCTTGGAAAAGTACAATATGCTAAATGATACAGGGATTCCAGGATGGACTTTAAAGGGTGTGTGTGGTGAAGAGGAAGAGATGGAGGAGGATGTAGCAAAGTCTATTTCCATTATTTTTATCTTTACCTATCTTTCTTCCTAGCATAGAGAATTTTTTTACTGTAGGAAGGAAGAAAATATGAGGTTTTTGACTAATATAAGTGAGAATCAATAGACTTAGAAGGATTGATTTGTGTCTCTCTGAACAAGAAGCTCAGGATTCTGTCCTGCCTTCTTCCAGTGGAGAGAATTAAAAATGAATAACTGTGTAGATAACAAATATGTTCTGTAGCCAGGAAAATTAATGCCCATCCACAAACAACAAATTAAAACTTAAAACCTGAGATACCTTGTTTTCATCATTGCAATATGTTTAATCTGCTACCTTCTAGAGGTGGCCCTTGACATATCAACAAGTTCATGAAAACATACCAATTACTCTCAGGAATAAAAGAGTAAATACAGTTAGCAGTTATTACTAACCCAGGTCAAAAAACTTCATACTAACCAAACACTTCTGGAGAGAAAAAGCCACCAGTTAAGCAATCAGGTTGAAAATAGAGGCGCAGTATAGGTCATAATCTACTCATTTCTTAATCACTGGACCAGTTTATCGCTGTATTTTGAGACACCAGATTCTACTTTTTCATCAGAATAATCCAATATATTTCAGCCCAATCTTTTCCTTATTTTTCCATACCTTAATCAATTCATCTGAGCTTGGCAGATCAATTACTTAACTAGCAAATCTTTATTGAGACTCACTATTTGCAAAACTCTGTGCTAGACAGTTTAGAGCCTGTAATAAATGAGTAAAAATACAGCCTCTGCCTTCAAGAAATTTGAAAGAAAACAGCAGCATGTGCAAGTTAAATCTCGTTCATTCATTCATGAGTTCGTTCATTCATTTAGTTATTCAGCATTACTTAGGTGCGAGAAAAAAACAATAAGGCAAACATAACCCTTCTCCTCTACCAGGAAGCTTACAGTTCACCCAGGAAGACATTAAATTCATTTAATTTCAATTTGTAATAAGTGCTATAAGATAAAACTATATAATGTCTTCAGTACAGAAACATTTTTTCTGAGAAAGTCACATTTAATTTGAAGGCATGCAGGATAAGTGACAATTGGCCAAATGAGGAGAAAGGAATAGAAAATCTCAGATAAATGGAAAAGCAAGCACAGGTAAAGGCACTATAGTGGGAAAGAGATTAGAACATTAGAAGAAACTAAATGGGGAAGCAGATGTGGCTCAACTGATAGAGCATTTGCCTGCCATATAGGAGGTCCAGGGTCTGAACCCAAGGCCTCCTGGCCCGTGTGGAGCTGGCCCACGTGCAGTGCTGCCAGATGCAAGGAGTGCCATGCCTTGCAGGGGTGGCCCCGCATAGAGGTGCCCCACATGCAAGGCGTGCACCCTGCAAGGAGAGCCGCCCTGCACGAAAAGCACAGCCCACCCAGGAGTGGTGCCACACACATGGAGAGCTGACACAACAAGATGGCACAAGAAAAAGAGACACAGATTCCGGTGCCACCTAACAAAAACGCAAGTGGACACAGAAGAACACACAGCATAAGGACACAAGAGAGCAGACAACGGGGAGGGGGAGAAATAAATAAAAGTAAATCTTAAAAAAAAGAAAGAAGAAACTAAATGGGAACCAATATGACTAAAGGGCAGAAGAGGTCAAGGTGTAGTGAAAAAGATGGGCAGGGACCAAGTCATTTCATAGGCCACCGTAAGGATCTTATCCTAATAGCAATGAGAAGTCAGCCAGGAGTTTTAAATAGGGTAGTGCCATAATCACAGTTGCATTTTTTAAAGATCAGTCTGGCTGCCTGTATCACGAATTGGAGGATGGCAAAAGTCAGAAGAGATTTCCCACAACTATAGATGGCCAGGTCACATGAACAACCACCACCTCATTTCTCAGCCCTTTTTTTTTTTCAGACAGCTCGTACCAACCCCTTGGGTAAAAGGAAAAACCTCTCCTGGCATCCTAAAATGAAACTCAGAGCATGCTTTCCCATAGAAACAATGCAATAAAAGGCAGTTGGGGCCCATGGTTTAATTAATACTTTTGTTTTAAGTTTTATGGTGACTTTGCTTTTCATTCCTGGGCAGCTTTATAATTAAGAGGGATATAGAGCATTTCAAAAGATTCCCAGGAAAAACCTAGGAAGATAATGAAAGGGTTTTAATATGTGGAATATGCAAGAAAAGCTAAAGCTGCCTTCAAGTATACTGAAGGCTTTTGTGCAGATAACAAAGAGATGCTATGAAGTATAGTCTCGTGTTATTCAGCATGGCACATTCTGGCCATGCTTGGGAAATCATTGTGTTTACAAGGTGTTGGAAGAGACGGGAAGGGCTGAGAGTCGGTGTATAGGTGGAGGAGTGACCCTGGGGAGAGCCACTGCTATCCCATACAGCACCTTTGTCCCAATCAGAAAGACTCCTCCACCTCTAGGTGGTTGCATCACACCAGGATACAATGTCCAGTGGACAGAGCAAAGGCTAAATTCCAGACCCCAAAGCCCCCTAACTAGGCTCCATTAGGTGGGAATAATCTGTGCAATATACAGCATCTTGGGCTCTGGGCTTTCCTGAGATGAAGAAGGAAACAAAGATGACCCCTGTATGGCCCAGCAGTTCAGAGCAGGGATTCTGGGAACACTACCTGCTTTGAATCCTGACTTATCAGCTGTGTGACTATGGATAAATTACTTCATCTCGGTTTCTTGGTTTTTCCACCTATAAAAAGGAAAAAATAATAGTACCTACCTCAAATAGTTGTTGTAATGCGGTCACCCCTCGGGCTGAAGTGTGGTTTGCTGGCCTGGCAGGGGAGCGGCCGCGGTAGGCCTAATTCCGCTGCCCCCATAATAGGGTGGCTGGTCGGGCCCACCGCCACCCCTGAAGGAAGCTCGGCATGGGCGCAGAGTGCCCTCGGGTCTCCCCTTCTCGGCAGCCATGCTTCCGCGGCCGCCCCTCCTCCCAGATGGCGCCACCCGATGCCTTGTGGGGCGGCACCCTTCTTCTTCCTTCTCCCTGCGCAGGCGCAGGGCAGAAATTTCCAGTCTGCCCTTTTCCCCTCCCCCGACAGCAGCAACAGCCAGGTGTGGGCGGAAAAATCCAGTCTGCCCTTTTCCCTCCCCCCGACAGCAGCAACAGCCAGGCGTGGGCGGGAAACTCCAGTCTGCCCTCCACCCCAGCAACAGCAGCCACCAATCCCTAAACCCTGCCCCTTCCCCCAGCAACAGCGACAGCCAATCCCTAACCACCACCCCTCCCCCGTCCGGTACCGCCCACTGACCTTTCGCTGGCAACCAATCAGAACAGGGCGTGGCTTCGACCAATCAGCCTTCCCCAGCCCCTATAAAACTGTTGCCTCTCCCTCAATAAAGTGGACTTGCGTGTTTACCTTGTCTCCGCGGTAGTTCTTCTGCCGTGCGCCCTCCAGTCCTGAGAGCCCCCGACAAGGGCCTGGCCTCCCTTGTCCCCAGTTCGTCACCTGCTTCTCCGGGCGACCCCTTGTCCCCAGTTCGTCACCTGCTTCTCCGGGCGACCCCTTGTCCCCAGTTCGTCGCCTGCTTCTCCGGGCGACCCCTTCATTGCCTGCTTCTCCGGGCGACCCCTTCGTCGCCGGCTTCGCCGGGTGACCCCGTCAGCCAAACCGCACAACCCCTTGTGAGACCGATCCCTCATCTGCTGCCGGACCGACCCCTCATCCCAGGTGGGACCGACCCCTCGTCCCAGGTGGGACCGACCCCTCGTCCCAAGCGGGACCGACCCCTCGTCCAGAGCTGGACCGACCCCTCGTCCGCAGCCAGACCCCACCTCTACCGACCGAGCAAGCCGCTGCATTGTAAGAATCGAGTTAATATTTGGTACACAGTGATCACCATTTATCTTAGTGTTAATTAAATGAAATAAATAAAATACAAATATAGAGTGAGTGGGGATTTTGTTCTTTGAGATTATTTGCTAAGAGGCAACCAAACATTTGAGAAGGAATTTCTACCAAAAAAAAATTTTTATTTAAAGGTTACAGGACCATCTTAAAAAGAGTGATGCCTTTAGTGCAAAAACTAATGCTACCTTTGAGTATCCCCATGCCTCGAAGACCTCAGAGGCATCCCCCTGTGACAGCACCACAACTTTCCATGCTGTTCTATGTTTTAGCTACTGTTTGACCAGGAGTATCTTCAACTGCAACTGCTATACAAGGGAAGCTGAGTTCAGCAGGCTGCTCGAAATTTAGAGCAACCTCACTGCTCACACTCTCTCATTGTCCCCAGAATTCATGCTGAAGGCAGGAGAATAACTCTGGCCTCCCCAGAAGCTGAAAAGATTCATGCTCCTTTTAAAAATGCTCAGCTCTCTCAAATATGTTTCTCAGCAGGCAGTCTCTACCTGCGGCAGGAATGCTCAGAGGATTAAGGAAGAGTGTATGCATACACTAATGGCTACATTTACTCAACAGTTATGGGAGAAATGAATATTTCAACACAAAACAACACTTCCACCTTCCCATTACCAATTCAATTATTCCCACACCAAAGTGCATTCCCTCCCAGGGAAGATGACTGCATTACCCTCACTGAACTATCTGAACA
Source organism: Dasypus novemcinctus (assembly GCF_030445035.2). Classification (NCBI taxonomy): domain Eukaryota; kingdom Metazoa; phylum Chordata; class Mammalia; order Cingulata; family Dasypodidae; genus Dasypus; species Dasypus novemcinctus. The sequence continues at coordinate 72,651,180 of NC_080678.1, read as the reverse complement.
ACTGAGAGGGGCCAGGGCAACAGGCAAATCATTGGGCAATGGGGAAATATATATTCCCACCATCTATTTAAACTCCCATCATCTGCCTGCAAAAAAGCTTTATCTCTAGCACTAAGAGAGCAAAAGAAGAGCCCTGTCTGCCAGTACGATATGCAATGACCACCAAAACCCTCTATAAGACACTGGTGATAGTCATAGCAGAGAACACCTGCTCAGTAAAAACAAATTACTGAGGGAAGTGGATGTGGCTCAATTGATTGGGCTCCGGTCTCATGAGCTGGCCCATGCCCGCAGAGAGCTGACAGCCCACACCCATGGAGAACTGATGGCCCGCGCCCGCAGAGAGCTGGTGCCCCAAGATGACCCAACAGACGGGAGACAAGCAGACACAAAAGAATGCACAGCGAATGACACAGACAGCAGAGAGCAAGCAAGATGCAAAGGGAGGCGGCGGGGCGGGGCGGGGGATAGGGGATAAATAAAAATAAAAAAATAAAAATAATTTTTAAAAAATGAATTACTGAGCCAGGCTCAAGTCAATGCCACAGTTTGTGGCACTTACTTCTCACATTTGCATGGTCTTCTATCTGAAAGGGGCCTTTATTTCCTGTCTTTATTTTCATATCAAACATAGGACTTGGCATCCAGAAATAGGACCAGCTTCAGAAGTAAGTTTTGTATAAACCATTTGAAGGATCTATCAGTCAAGGTTAGCATAGAAAGCAGGACGCACTTTAAGTATTTTGAGCAGGAAAAGATTTAATGCAGTGAATTCACAGATTGCAACATTGATGAAAGGGCTGAAGGATCAGTTTCCAACCTGGGCCTCCACAAATGATTCCCAGAACAATACAAAACTGACCTGCCTCTAAGTCTGGCAATGGAAATGAAAATGCAAAATCATATCCCGGTAGGTGGAGCCCAGGAATCAGGAAGCAGGATGGACTGGGAGAGAGTGTAAACCACAACGTAAACTATAATCCATGCTCCAAAATGTGTTCATCAAATACAATGAATGTACCACACTAATGAAAGAAGTTGTTGATGTGGGAGGAGTGGGGGGTATGGGGAGTGGGATATATAGGAATCTCTTATTTATTTAAGGTAACATTTTGTTGTGATCTATGTATCTTTTTTTAAAAAAAGATAATAAAAATAAATAAATAATAATTTTTAAAAAAAGAAATTGCTGATACTAAAAGCCAAAATGGCTGCCCCAAGGAAGCCTGCACCACTCAACTAAAGAAGGTTGGAGAGCAATCTTCTGCGGGACAGTGGGAGGGGTTCTCCAAGAAAAGCCACCGCCAGGACCACTCCCCATGGAGCCGCACAGGTTCCATTGACAACCACTCTTGCCATAAATTTTAGTATTTGGACAAATACCAGTCAGAAAAAAATAAAAGATAAATTTTTTCCTCATGGTGAACAAACAAGGGCACACCCGACTTTCTAAGTACTATGAACACATGAAGATTAAAAAGCAGACACTTCTGGAAACAGAAGTCATAAAGAGCTGTCTCTCTCAGCCCAATGAACAATGCTCCTTCATTGAAGCTGATATATCATCAGTATGCAGTTCTCTTCATTGAGGTTGGAGTTAACGACACTGAGAACCAGATGGCTGTTTACGAATTCATCCATAATTTCGTGGAAGTTTTAGATAAGTATTTCAGATGACTGAGGAATTAGAAGTAATGTTTAATTTGGATAAATTATACATTATTTTGGATGAGACGGTGTTAAATGGCTGCACTGTGGAAACTAACCAGGCAAGAATTCTTGCCCCTCTATTAATTTTTGTCAAGATGTCAGAAAGCTAAATAATGGAAGGCCCAGCCAGACTCCACTGATTTACAGGAAATGCAAATGCCATGGAATACCTCTCAACATCTGTAGCCCAAAAGAATCAGGAAGACCACACATTGCAAATGGGGTATCCTTCCAAAGACATTATAAATAGATGTTTGCACTTTCCCTAAAAAGAAAACAAAAATGTATTTTAAAAATATGATGTACTAGGAAAATTTTTATCTAAACAGAGATGTAAGTTTTATTTTCTAGTTGGAGGAACTTTTTTCCCACTTGAAAATTAGGTGAAAAAAGGATTTTGGTCTGTGCTTTCTTTAAACTTTTTTTCTTTAAATTATTGTTAAAACATTTATATAGCATAAAATTTGCCATTTTAGCCATTTTTTATTTATTTTTAAAAGATACATAGATCACACAAAATGTTACATTAAAAAATATAGGAGATTTCCATATGCTTCACTCCCCACACCCCCTACTTTTCCCATATCAACAACTTCTTTCATTAGTGCCGCACATTCATTGCATTTTATGAATACATTTTGGAGCAATGGTTTACATTGTTGGTTACACTCTCTTCCAGTCCATTCAGTGGGTTATGGCAGGATATATAGTGTCCTGCATCTGTCCCCGCAATATCATTCAGGACAACTCCAAGTCCCGAAAATGCCCCCATATTATACCTCCTTTTCCCTCTCCCTACTTTCAGCAACTCCCGTGGCCACAGTCTCCACATCAATGATACAATTTCTTCCATTGCTAGAGTCACAATAATACTATAGTAGAATATGAGTAAGTCCACTCTAGCCCATATTTTATTATCCAGTCCTGAGGAACCGGGGATGGGATACCCACTCCACCTCTTAATTGAGAGGGGGCTTCAATCCCAATGGCCAATGGATGTTTGAGTGTATAAATCAGTGGCCTTGCTTTTACAGTGTTGTGCTACTATCACCACCTTCCATTTACTAAGACTTTTTCATCATCCCAAACAGAATCTCTTTACTCTTTAAACAATAATTCCTCATTGCCCCTTCCCCCCAATCCCTGATAACTAATGAAGTTGCTTATTCTAGATATTTCTCATCAAATGGAATCACATAATATTCGTCCTTTTTTGCCTGGCTTATTTACTCAGCATAATATTTTCAAGGTTTATCCATATTGTAGTATGTATAAGAACTTGTTTCCTTTTTATGGCTGTTGGATATACCATATCTTATTTTTATCTGTTCAACCATCAATGGGCAATTGTGCTATTTCCACCTATTGGCTATTGTAAACAAAACTGCTATAAATGTTGATGTATTAGTAAAAATAAAATAAAATAAAAGAAGAAGACATCATCACTGCCTTAGTACTCAGGAAACTAGAGATTAGACACTGAAATAACTAATGCAGAAACCATTAATTTCCCAACACTCTTGTCAGCAGAAATAGACAAAAGAAGTAGGATTATGGCCTCCTCCTCCATTCCATCTTCTATATGTTGATACAGGTACATCTGATTAGAAGAATCTTTTCACATCCAGAACCTAGTCATAAAGAAGTATTAGAAATGTCATTTTTAGTTTTCTAACTTCACCATAAGGGAGAGTGAAATGGAGGATGAGTGAGGCAATCAACAGAATCCACTACATGACTTCTACAAGGTTCACAAAATATCTTCACTACCCAGCCTCCTCTCAATTGAGAGGTAGATTGGGCATCGTCATCCCAGGGTCCTCGGGATGGAAGAATAAAATATGTATTAGAGTGGACTTACTGGTATTCTACTATAGAATTATTGTGACTCTAGCAATAGAAGAAATCATATCATCGATATGGAGACAGTAGCCACAGGAGTTGCTGAAGGCAGGGAGAGGGGGAAAAAAGTGTAATATTAGGGCATTTTCAGGACTTGGAACTGTCCTGAATGATTTTGCAGGGGCAGATGCAGGACCTTATATATCCTACCATAACCCACTGAATGGACTGGGAGAGAGTATAAACTACAACATAAACTATAATCCATGCAGTATAGCAGTGCTCCAAAACATATTCACCAAATGCAATGAATGTACCACACTAATGAAAGAAGTTGTTGATGCGGGAGAAGTGGGAGGTGTGGGGAGTGGGTTATACAGGAACCTCCTATATTTTTTAATGTAACATTTTCTGTGATCTATGTATCTTTTAAATATAAGTAAAAAATACATTAAAATATTTATATATATATGTATATATTCATTACCCTAGTGCTAAAATATATGAAAATCTACTGTTAAAGGGAATTCCTTCAGATTAAGTCTTAATCTTTCTATGATCCATAAGAACAATTCCTGGAAAAAGATTAACTTCAAGCCTTTAGCACATTAATATGGATCAGTGTATTTATTCAGGTACTGGAGTCCAGAAAGTACCAAAGTGCAGTCTTTGCACAGGGGAAGAGGAGAGACTTAGAACCAGGGGGAGAGTAAATATGAATATAGGGAGGAGGTAAGGATTGGACACTGGAAACACAGTTCACCTTTGCAACTGAAGACATGCTGGTATGGCAGGAAATTCAGCCTCTCACACAGGCACTTGGAATTCACTAGGAGCAGGAATGAGAGAAGAGAACCTGTGTTCCTCATCAGGGGACACTCCCCACCCAGGTCTGAACTACAGACACCCCACCCAGACTCTCAACCTAGGACTGGGCAGGCCCAGGTGACATTCCCACGAAAGCACCAGGTGGGTCCCAAGAGTGACAGTGAACGCCAGCAGCCCAAGCTTAAGACCCACAGAACAAATCCACTCTCTGATATGTTTTTATTTGCACAGGCTAGGGTTTGTTTAGAAACTGTAATTTGATTGTCTTTAGGTACATGCACTCTCCATTTCAAACCATGCTCTATTTTCTCTAGCTTCTTCTTTCTCTACTATTTTCTACCCTATGGCTTGGTACATGGATGTTCCTTCCTGGCCATCATTGTCCTGTTTTCTTCCCCACCCCTATCCTCACCCCCTTAAGGGAGGACTAAAGAGTCACGAGCCAATGAGAGTAAATACAATCATCAAGTGCAATGCTTACGTGTGGGACTACAAATGGGACACACAAAACCACAAAGGGCTCTACTCCAACTATAAAAAACATCATTCAGTCTTCGCTGTTGTTGATCAGAGGGGCAGAGTGCTTGGCTGTGTCATTTTGACTTAGAGCCACAGAGTCTGTAGGAGCAGCTAGCATCTGGGAGAGGGAAAGGAGCGCTCAGAGGTCCTGGGCCATTGCCAGGGGAAACTAGTCAGCTTTTCTATCACTGCTAATAAAAGAGGGCAAGAGCCCACTTTGGCCACAAGCCAGGAGGAGCATGGGAATCTGTCCTCCCTAAGGGGTAGATGCAGCCCAGGCCTGTTCACCTAGCTGCCAGCTATTAAGTTGTCTGTGAAGCTGGGGCAAACCCCAAAGGCAAATCATGGTAATTATGCAGACTGGCTGCTGTGTGCCAGTACTCCTCTTAGAGGCCCGTCCTGGTCCCAGGGAACTATAAACCAGTTAACAACTCAACTCTAATTAATAAACTCCTTAATGAAGATATAAATGCCCACATTTTTATCCTTTACGATGTACTTTGGGCTCTTTTCCCTTAAACAGTTTAACTGATGTCTCTGCTTCCTCCCTTTTCAATTCCCACATTCACATTCGTTTCTGGTCTCTAAATAACAGCCACTGTCTGTCTTGGCTCTTTAAATCCATCTCATTCAATGCTCCCTGCTATCTGCTCCAAATCTTTCAGGGTGTTTCATGTGGTCCTTAGAAGATCCATTGCCAAACTGCGAGGAACAGAAAAACCTGCTGAGGTTTTCAAGTAGAAAGGGCAGAGGCTGTGTGACTGTCTTCATATATGGAAACCCAGAAGAAACTTGAAATAGGCAAATGCAGTCACCACCTTTAAGGGAAAATACAAGAAAGGTGACTGGCAACCAGCTTTACACCTGACCGTTCTCCACAGAGAGCAAGATGCTAAGCTCCCGCGGTTAGACAAAGGCACACAGGCTGTCAGGAAGGTCATGCATGAATATCTGAATTCTTTGTCAAACCTCAAAAGTATATTTTAACTTAAAATATGTACCTATGTATCTATTCACCAATCTTTTTTTATATTATGTAAAATTTCAAACACATACAAAAGTAAAGAGAATAATATCGTGCCCTTCTGTACCTATCTCTAGCTTTACTAAGAATCAGCATGTGGCCTATCTCACCCATTCACCCAACCTCTATTCTCCACCACCCGGGATTAATTTGAAGCAAATCTCAGAAATCTTATCATAACTTCCTAATAAGAATTCTTTTTTTTTTAAAGATTTATTTTATTTATTTCTCTCCCCTTCCCCCCAACCCCGTTGTCTGCTCTCTGTGTCAACTTGCTGTGTGTTCTTCTGTGTCTGCTTGCACCCTTGGTGGCACCGGGAAATTGCGTCTCTTTTTTGTTGCGTCATCTTGCTGCGTCAGCTCTCCGTGTGTGCGGCAGCACTCCTGGGTGGGCTGCACTTTTCTCATGCAGGGCAGCTCTCCTTACAGGGAGCACTCCTTGTGCATGGGGCATCCCCAAGCTGGGGCGCCCCTGCGTGGTACAGCACTCCTTGCACCAAGCAGCTCTGCATGTGGGCCAGTGTACCACAGGGGTTAGGAAGCCCTGGGTATCAAACCCTGGACCCTCCCATATGGTAGGCGGATGCTCTATAAGCTGAGCCATGTCTGAATAATTCTTGTAAGTTCCAAGACCACGCACTGACACTTCCTAAGCATTGTCCTCAGCATGCAGATTCAGGAGTTAGACACATCGCAGTCTATTTATCAACTGTGAAACTTTGGAGCGTTCCTTTACTTCTAGACATCTCAGTTCTTCATCTGTAAAGTAAGGATAATAGTGCCTACCTGTTCAGGTTTTGTGAAGATTAAATGAAATAATTCAGGGAACTGCTTGGCCCAGACTAAGCACTCAATAACCATGTGCTTTTGAAGATATTACTGTGGCATGGGAATTTGAGGAGGAAGAACTACTTCCTCTTTTCAGAAAGTCCCAAGTTTCCCAAGATGACTCTTTAACAAGGTCATATACCATCCTGTTCTGTAATGTTCCAATGCCAGCTGGATGAAGGAGAGCATTCCCCCTTTTTCTGGAACACTGGAGTGACTAATCTATGGGTACTTTCTTCTTAGCTTCTGGGTCCAGCCCAAACTCCCATACTTAGCTTCTCATCATAATGAATATAAAATCAGATTTGACTGGGACCTGTGTTGCACTTGTTTCCTTTTGGTTTTCTTCTACTAAGAAATGGGAGTGAGTTAGTTCCAGGCCTTCGAGTTTATTTCTTGCCACTAAAGCTTCTTGGCCTTGTACTAGTTAGCTTTGTGACATTTGTTTGGATCTTGTATTATCAGACATTTAGAAGCTTTATTTCAACCACTTAAGGGTGGGCTCCATTATGCTTTCTAAAATGTAACAGAGATATCTAGATGCTCACAAGCCTGGTTCCTCTTTCTAGGTACCCTGGTGGTGAACTGCATTTTCCAAGTCCCCTTGTATTTAGGGAAGGGGTTCTTAACAAGGGGTCTGTGAACTTGAATTGAAATTCAAAAAAACATAATTCTCGTGGGAATATGTTGGTGCAGGTGTGATATATTTACTAAATAATACATAGGATAGTATGGACTTAGTAAGGGGTCCATGGTTTTGTTCCATGGAACAAAAAAGGTTAAGAACCCCTGATTTAGGGGAAACCATATGACAATATCTCATCAATGGTATGTTCAAGAACAAAGGGCTTTGTGAAACAGGTAGGACACTAAGATATGTAATAGGTCTACTAGAATGTATGGCCCATAACCAGCTTTCTGTCCTCAGAACTTCTGGGGATATTATGGGCTAATGTATATTGTACATTACAATGTACAATGTATCCCTAATGTATTCCCAGATCTGGAAAATGGACACACACTGATACCAGCAGTTTATATAGATATTTGAGGAGGCTACAGTGATATCTAGAAGGTTTAATTGGCTGGCAGAGAAATAGATCCAAGAGGAAAAGTCTCACTATTGGAGGGTTTGCATTACTTTGAAAGCAAAATTTTGCTTACAAGAAAATACTGCTAGTCTGATGGCTTGCATCACCATTAACAAGTGATGGGCACAATCTCTTTGTCTCAAATCATAACTGGTTTCTGTGGGCTTAAGATTAGAAGCAATTTTTCAATGACTGCTCAGGTTCCATCCTGAGGCCCAAAAGGGTCCAGGTGACAGGAGAACATTCTTACCCTCTAAACACAGTCACTGGAATCAAAGAAAGCTCTGGCACCTAGAAAGCATTTTGTTGATCTCACTATTTCTCTTAGGAGAAGATACAAGAGAAAGGGACAGAATTCTGTAGTTAGAAACCCACCTGGAGAACTTAGAAAGACACAGGGGACCCTGACAAAATCGTTAAACACCTTGCCTATTAACCTATATCACAACCTTATCTCCTTGAGTCCCAATATTTTTAAGTCTCCACAAAGATCCATTACTAAAATATATACACTGACTTATCATTGGAGAATGGACCATGGAAGAAAACAGGTTGTGAACAGAGCAAAGACTCGGGCTCTGCTTAGGGGTGTAAGATGGTTTGAAGCTGTTTGTATCGCAGAAAAATATGTTCTTAAAACTAATCCATCCCTGTGGATATAAACCTATTGTAAGTAGGACCTTTTGATGAGGTTACTTCAGTTAAGATGTGTCCTACATCAATCAAGGTGGGTCTTATTCCTATTAGTGAAGTTCTTTACAAGAGAATGAAATTCCAAGTGAGAGAAAGCCATGGAAACAAGAAGCTGAAAGCAATGAAATCCAGAAGAGAAGGGAGAGACCAGCAGATACCACCATGTGCCTTGCCATGTGACAGAGGTGTCCAGTATTGCCAGCAGCCTGTCTTCAGGGAAAAAGCCTTGATTTGGACACTTTTCTCAGCCTTGAAACGATGAGCTTTTAAACTAATAAGTTCCCACTGTTAAAAACCAACCCATTTTTTCAAAAGATTTATTTATTTATTTATTTATCTCCCTTCCCCCCCACCCCTCCCTGCCCCGGTTTGTCTGTTCTCTGTGTCTATTTGCTGCATCGTCTTCTTTGTCCGCTTCTGTTGTTGTCAGCAGCATGGGAATCTGTGTTTCTTTTTGTTGCATCATCTTGTCGTGTCAGCTTTCTGTGTGGGCAGTGCCATTGTTAGGCAGGCTGCACTTTCTTTCACGCTGGGTGGCTCTCCTTACAGGGCACACTCCTTGGGCATGGGGCTCCCCTACGCGGGGGACACCCCAGCATGGCACGGCACTCCTTGCGCGCATCAGCACTGCACATGGGCCAGCTCCACACAGGTCAAGGAGGCCCGGGATTTGAACCCTGGACTTCCCATGTGGTAGACGGACGCCCTAACCACTGGGCCAAGTCCGCTTCCCTCAACCCATTTTTCGGTATCTTTCTTTTGGCAGCTTAACAACTAAAATACAGGTGAAGGTGGTGCGCTAGTTTGCTAAGCTGCTCAAAGCAGATACCATAAAGTGAGTTGGATTTTAGCAATGGGAAATTATTAACTTACAAGCTTACAGTTCTGAGGCTATGAATATGTCCAAATCAAGGCAACATCTTGGACTCCTCTGTCACATGGCAAGGCACATAGCGGCATCTGCTGGTCTCTCCCTGGTCTTCTGGGTTTCATTTTCAGCCTCTTGTTTCTGTGACTTTCTCTCTCTTTGTCTAAATTTCATTCTCTTATAAAGGACTTCAGGAAGAGGATTAAGACCCACACTGGATGAGGTGGGTCACATCTTAACTGAAGATCCTACTCACCAACAGATCCTACTTATGATATGTCCACACACAGGGCTGGATTAACTTTAAGAATATACTTTTCTGTGGTACATACAGCTTCAAAGTATCACAGGTGGTATTAGTGGTGATGGGGATGAGATAGGTGCCCAAAGTCAGACTAGATAAAGGATTGAGTCTATAGATGGAGAAAAATCTGCATAGATTGGCCAGAGTTAGGTCAAAACCAGTGTTAGGATGGTCACAGCTTTTAAGTTCATAGAATTAGTGAGTAGAAATCTGGATGTGCTTCTTATTCATAGCGGGTGCTCTTAGGCTCAAAATATGGCAATAGTGGTTAAAGGAAGGGCCAGAGTCACACAGGAAGTGCTAACTTCCAATTGAGACAAAATCTGATATTAAATTACAAGAAATATCTGTAATTGACAGAATCTAAAATATCCCCAAGATTCCTACCCCCTAATGTATATGGACCTATTAATTTCTTCCCCTTGAAAGGAATATAATGGGATTGTACTCCAATGCCTATGTTATATCATATGGCAAATGTTTGCCATCCAGATATAGATGACTATGAAGTTTTCTATATTTCACACTCATGCCTACACCTTCTGATCTCCAGCTGCATGCCACTTTGGAGATTTGATGATTGAGTAGACTGCACAGTTAGTAGATGTTGTCTGTCCATCTTCTAAACACACTCTTCAAGAATGCCTTCTCTGACTGCGTTCCCCTGAGGTTGGGCAAAGCACTCAACTAATAAAACACACAGAGTGTATTCATTTATGTATGTAGACTTCACCCTATTCTTACAAGTTACATGATATAACTTTCAAAAATACAATGGGATTTTTACAGTGAATGAGCAAGAAATTTGAATTAGGGAAAAATAAATTGAGGAAAACTAAAACAAACTCAGGGCAGAGATTAAGATATGAAATTCTTGCCACAAAAGTCTTGCTAAAAGTAAGCTACAAAATCTGCCTTTCAGATTTCTAGCTACCAAAGCAAAGAGAGAAAAACACAATCAGTTAAGAAGTAATCCATGGTATAGTAGATTGAATTATGTACCCCAGGGGGAAAAACATGTTCTTAATTTTAATCTATTCCTGAGGATGTAAATCCATGGTAAATAGTACCTTTTAAAGATGTTACTTTTAGTTAAGGAGTAGCCCAATAGAATGAGGGTGTAGATTAATCCTATTACTGAAGTCTTTACGAAAAGAAATCCACAGGGAGAAGTAGAAGCTGGAAGTCAATGGAGCCAAGAAGAAAAAGGAGAAGGCATTGCCATGTGCATTTGTCATGTGACAGAAAAACCAAGGACCAAAGATAGCTGGCAGTCAGGCCCAAAAAGCCAGAGTCTTCTGGGAGAAAGTATCACCTTCTGTACACCTTGATTTTGAATCTCTCCTGGCCTCAAAACTGTAAACCAATAAATTCTTGTTGTTTAAGCTAACCCATTGTGTGGTATTCATGATCACAACTGGGAAACTAAGATACATAGTTTCCCTACATTTCCTTGTTTGTTTTTAAGAACATCGGTTCCTGGTGCTATCATCTAAGGAACTATTCCTTTTGGTCTCCATTGGAAAGAAGTCACACAGAAATTAATCAGAGGCTTAGAAAAAGGAACTGGTTTGACATCTGCAAAATACCCTGTTTTCCCCCATTTACTTCCACAACAGATGCACTCTTTAGGATCACTTAACCCTCAAAATGGGTAAACAGAAAGGCAGAGTTTGGGGAGGGAGAAACAGGAAGTGGGGGCCAAAGTTATGTCAGACAGAAAAAATAATCACTCATAAAGAAGTAGTCATTGAGTGACAAGTAATGAAATCCAAGAAGGTGGAGAGAAATTAACAGCAGCTGCCAGAGAAGACCCCAGTCTGGATGAAGAGAAGACTGTGGAAAAGACAGAGATGTTCTTAAAATCATAGACGAGCATGAAGAGGAAAAGGCACAGTCCCAGGAAATAGAGCATGGAATCATACAGAAATGGTCCCACTACAGGTAGTTTAAGGACATAAAATGCCCTACAAACTCCACCTCCCCCCACACACACACACCCTCTTTGAAGGTAGGAGAACTAATGGCCAGAGACCACAAACATCTGTCCTTGAGGTCTCACAGTCAATGACAGATATGACATTCTGTGACTTTCTTTTACACTTTAGGTGATGGGAAATGGATGGACAGGAGGCCCTCCTGAAGCTGGTTGATGGCTGACTTGGGTCTGGAAACCAGAAATGGAAGGTACAGAGAAATAAGAGTTGCTTAGGTAGAGCGCTGCTTATTTCTCCATTTGTTCAGACCCCAACTAGTGCTGTGATATTTACATGTGTAAATAAGGTTATTAGTGACCTAGGGGAATTATTGGGATTAGTATAGGGCTCCATTTAAGGAGTGCTTACTACACACCTGGCACGCCACTAAACATCCTCCTTGCAAGATCCTATTGAATCTCTGAAACAACCCCAGGAGGTAGAATCCACTATTACCTACATTCACTGCTAAGAAAACAGGCTCAGCTAGGCTAGATGATTTCCCCAGGTCACACAGTTGGTGGGGTCATGGAGATAGCATTTTGGTCTGTTTGACTCCAAACTCTGTTCATTCTCCAGCTCAAGGTTCAGTTCTAGTGAGTAAGAATGAAAGTGATATGCACATATCCATGAACAGAACAGGTTCATTTAGCTTTAGACTTCCAAAACCCCAGAATGGGAAAGGCAGAGTAAGGTCATCTGATGCAAATAATCCAAGGGCAAATATACTCCTTAATTCAAGTTCATTGCTCTCACTATATATAATATAAAATATATCCATACATGTCTGTATAATGCTATAAAGATAGCACATACATGGAATCAAATTCCTTCCAGGTCAGTCCACAGAAGGAGTTTCTCGGGAGGCTACCCAGTCTCACCCAGAACTGAATAAAAGCTGCAGTGTGGTTACTGTGCTTTCCCTGAGTAGGGCCTGCCACAGTTTCTCTGCTGGGTGCTCCCGCTCGCCCTAACAGCAGCTCTTATTGGACCTGGTGCAGTTCCTATTTCACATATCAGAGTTTAAACTTCACAAGAAGGTATCGATTTGTGCTATCAAAGCAGAGAGATTCCAGAGCTGGGAGCTGAGGGAGCCTGGCCCTTTCAATCAATATTTTCTTACTCATTAAAGCAGATGTTGATTCAACTTTTGATTTTAAGCCAGGTGCAGAGACTGAAAATCAGTGTTCTGATGGCACAGTCTTTACTGGGCGTCCCTTCAACATCACTGGCTCTGTTTCTTTCTTTCACTCTCGCTCTCCCTCTCTTCCTTCTTCTGTCTTTCCCAGCCTGGATGTTTAAGTTCAGGCCCATCTCACACCCACTTGCTGCCCCTTTACTCTTCCGTCCGAGAGATCCAAAGGGCAACACTTTCCACCAACGGAGAGCCAAAGCTCCCCAACCCTCAGGGTTCTATTGCTCTGCGGATGGATGCCTCACCCCACAGGATAACTTCTGCCTTGGTGAATGGCTTTAGTCATCCTATTCAAACTGGAGCCTCTTGAATTGAATGATTTGAGCAGGTCAAGAGCAGTGAAAAAGATCAACTTTCTTAATCTAACATTCCTCTCAAACCTCCTGCCCGTTAGGCAGCACTGCCTCGTGCAAAACAAAGAACAAAGGATTTACAGTTTGTTTAGACCTTGTTTGGAACTCCAGCTCAGCCACTCCCTAGAAGTGTGACTGTATTAGTCAGGGTTCTCCAGAGAAACGGAACCAACAGGCTAAGTACATGTAAATATCAAGGGATTCATTATAGGAAGTAGCTCACATGACTGTGGAGATTGGCAAAGTTGAATTCCATAGGGCAGGTCGCAAGCTGGGAACTCAATGGAGAGGTAGAAACAGAAGTTCTTCTTTCGTCTATCTCAAGAACCCTGACTAATACAGACTTGGCATCACCAGTGTGGTGTATTGATTTTGCTTCATGATTTTGCTAGGTAGAGGAAGTTCTACTGGCTTCCACTTGGCCTTTCCTACCATAACAGCCCTCACACCACAAATCAGTAATCCAGTGGGGGATTCTGAGAGTTGCTAAATATGTCTATTATAATTATGCATTCCAGAACTGGGGAAATAACCACAGAAGGGGTTTGGGAACTCACTGGATCCCCAAACTGTGAAACAGATGTGAAATAAAATGTCATTGATCACCTGACCTCATAAACTCCTACTCTGACTGGTAGATCACAGTTATGTTGGGGTCTCCTGAAATTAAAGTCAATTCAGAGCCAGTTTCCAGTAATTTCTGAAATGTCTGATCATTTCCTTTCCCCCAATGCATGGTCACTCTGGTAAAACTGGTGAAATCCTCAGTTCTTCCTTTAAGGCTCCAACTGATTGGATGAGGAGACTCCTTTCACTGCCGAAGGCAATCCCCTTTGTTGATTGTACATGGACTCAACCTTAGGTGATTTCCTCTACCTACAAAATATGCTCACAGTAACAGTCAGGCCAGTGCTCACTTGACCAAACATCGGGTCACCATAACCCAGCCAAGTTGAGACATGAAATTAACCATCACAGTGACTTTGTACTAAATAATTGAACTCTGGGCTCATTTTCCTCATCTGTAAAACATAAAAAATAATCTCTGTCTCATGAGATTGGTTTGGAAATTAAATGAGACAGCATGAATAAAGAAGTGCTTCTCCTAATCACTGGCACATAGTAGGTTCTCTATAAATGTCAGTTTTCTCATCTTTCTCTTGGTTCTGTTCCATCTCTCTCCCCCAGCACCTTCACTCAGTCCTTTTTTTTTCCTGTTTCTCCATTTTCTGCCACCTTTCCACTGATGTACCTTATGCTCTTCTCACTGTGCCCTTCACTTAGACTTAAATCCACAGACTGTTGGCACCAGAAAGGATCTAAAAATGTCTTCACTTCAAGTTCAATGATGTGCCCCAGATCACAGTAACTAGCCAGCAGGGTCTCAGGTAGCACTCAGGACTCCTGCTCCCAGGATCTCACATCCTAGTCTCTGTCTCTCTCTGAGTTGAATTCTTGGCAATTTCAGCTCCCCAGCAGTTCCGGTAAATTCCCCAGAGAACAACCGAACAGCAGTATAAAAGGAATTCCTGATGCCAGGGATGTATCTGAAAAGGACTAGTTTCACTGATTTTAGAAACAAAAATAATACAATTCTTACTTTCAACTCTGAGATGATGGTATAAACATTTGAGTAAAGATGTTTCAAACCTTGGCACATATTTTTTGCAAATCTGAGGTAAGAAGTGTCTTTTTTCTCCTATCTAATGTCACTGGTACACTGAAGCTGGCTCATATTGTTTCATATGAACCAATTCTTAGCATCTCTTTCCAACTCTGTGTTCAGTAATATCACATTGATACCTTGAAATTGGCACGGTGGAAGTACTTATACCACAGAAACTGACAATGACTACAAATTAGGTCTTTTCTCTTAAGAGTGCATCACTGGATAAGTTCTCCACACGGTTTATTTCAAAATATACACATATATAGTTATTTCACATGGTTTTAGCACTGATGTCTAGATAGCGCCCCTTTCTCTTCGATGACGTTTTAGGTTTATTTTTGCAATAATGATTTTCTATGGCATTCTATAAGCATCACCATGTGCATACGTGGTAATTAGAAATTTGTATTTCTCTAAAGCATGGATAATGCTGGTCATGACAAAGGCTCTGCTATCATTTAATCATGAAAATTGGCTCTGCCATCTTCTGTAGAAAATAAAAGTATGTTGGGTTGTTGGTACATCTGCATTAGTTTTGTCCTGTTGATTTAAATAGAAAGTGTAAGGTTCTGAGGATTTCAGTCCTCCAGGATTTCTGTGAGTTGCTATTGGCATTATTGAACATTTCATTATCCGTACCCGCATTCAAATGGAGCTCTTTCTCCAAATACAATACTGTGCTAATGGCCAAGAGGCCATACAGTGCGATCTGACACAGACTACCTGGAATCAAATCCCAGCTCCCCTACTTACTAGCAACTTCCTTACCTACTCTGCACCCAAGTTGCAAAAGGGGGTAATGGCAGGACCCACCTCACCGGATTGTTATGAGAATTAAATGAGTAATGCATGTCAAGTGCTTAGAAGAGTTGCTGGCACATGGTAAGTGCTGAATAAATGTGAACTTTTAGGCAAAAATGTGGATAGAAAGCAAGGTAGTATTCTCAAACATGAGATTCTAACTGGTTAGCTGGGCATGGGACTTGGAAAAACTTTTATTTATTTATTTATTAAGATTTATTTATTTATTTCTCTCCCCTTCCCCCTCCCCAGTTCTCTGTGTCTATTTGCTGCCTCATCTTTGTCCGCTTCTGCTGTTGTCAGTGGCACGGGAATCTGTGTTTCTCTTTGTTGCGTCATCTTGTGTCAGCTCTCCGTGTGTGCGGCACCATTCCTGGGCAGGCTGCACTTTCTTTCGTGCTGGGCGGCTCTCCTTACGGGCGCACTCCTTGCGCGTGGGGCTCCCCTATGTGGGGGACACCCCTTCGTGGCAGGGCACTCGTTGCGTGCATCAGCACTGTGCATGGGCCAGCTCCACACCGGTCAAGGAGCCCCGGGGTTTGAACCGCGGACCTCCCATGTGGTAGACGGACACCCTAACCACTGGGCCAAGTCCGCCACCTGGAAAAACTTTTAGAGGAAAGGCTTAAAATATTGCTACTAGAAGTCTACATCAGTGATAGAGGGACTTCCAGAAGCTCTGTGTAGGAGGTCCTCCTGTCCTCCTTTTTCTCTCCCACTGAGCAAGTCAGAGCTTCTAAACCATAGCAGCTGAAGAGTACAGCTTAGTCTCCCTCCTTATGTGAGGCAGGAGTTCATATCCTTTGTCCCTAGGGCCTACCACAATGGCAGCAGTAAATGGCATGTAAGTTGGACACAATTCCTTCTTGCGCGCTTCACCTCCATCCTCCTATGACCCTCATAGAATGCAAGAGAAGGAGAATTACAATGGTGAAGAGTGTAACCTCAGTGGTAGCCATGGCTATTTGCCAATATTCTAATTCTTCTCCTAGGCACATGGCAGGAACATGCTTCCTCTTCCTCTTGATGTTAGGCAAGTCTATGTGTCTTATTTTTGCTGATGAAACATGAACAAAAGTAGTGCCTTCTCTACATGTAAAACTTTGAGTCTCTTAGTGATTTGCCCCTTTCCTCCTCCCTTCCAAAGTGACTAACAATGCCCCATATGATGAAGTTCTATCAGTTTTCATTCTTTAGCACAAATAACCTGGAGCAGAGCTCCCAAGTTATCCACAGTGGACATACCGTATAAACAAGAAATAAGACTTAGTAGTTTTAAGCCACTGACATTTTGAGGGTTGTTTGTTATTGCACAAAGCCTACCCTATCCTGACTAATACAACCTTAATTCTACTCTAATTTATATTTAGAAATGTAAAGCAAGATCTTTGCACTCATCTTTACTTTATTATTGGTAACATATTACTTGTGATGTACCTCATATCAGAACTTGAAACAAAGTAACGAAGTTAAAAATTACTGACTCACATGACACATTTGTTGCCCACAAGATTCATGTTAAAGTTTTTCTATAAATTCCATTTATTTAACAAGTAAAGTTATCTTCATTTTCTTTATCCTTTATTGGAGAGGTGTTCCATTTAACCTCAAAATTTCTGTATTATAAGCCTATTAAAAGAGACATGTCTGAAAGAAATCAAACAAAAATCCTTTAAAGGCTGAACAAAGTAGACCTTTGCAGAGAAAATCCAATGGCAGAAGAAGAGTAAATTCCTGCCACCTTGCCCTTGAGGTCCCCTCATTTTTATCCCCTGATATGATACTGCCATTTCAAACCCCAGGGGCCAATGCCTCCTCTCATTGGGTTCTCCTTGGGCCTAAATATTTTTCCTCAACAGAAGTGATATGAATTGACATTTTCAAAAATAAATTTTCTTGAAGGAAGAAAGAAAAATAAATGAAACTAAACAGGGCATAAATATAGAAAATAAAAGCATAACATAATTAATATATTTAAAAGAACAGCTCAGAGGGCTACTATCAGGAGATAACTACCCTTTGTCTCCAGTTCAGCTGGCAGAGCTCACAAGAAACTTGCCAGAACTCTGGCACTTTTAGTTTCCAGCCTCCACGTAGTGAGAACCATCTTGTCTCTTAAATAAGTACAATCTAAGTAAACATCAAGTACAAATGCCAGAACCACTTTTCTTGAATCAAATGTCTTTGGACTCCTAACAGTCTCCCCTTTGGATATGATTTTTCTGATTTAGGGGCACAATGTTTACAATCCATTCTCAGGATAGTGAACAGAGGCCTCCTTAATTCCCACTGACAGAGCTTATCTTTCCAAGTTCAGTTACTAGCTTTTGTCCACTTTTATAACTTACTTCATCACCAGTACAGAGTACACTAACATCCACATGCATAATATGCTCACAATATTAAGTGAAGCGATATAGTCTAATCAATATAATTTTCCATATGTCATACATATGTCAATCCAGCATTGAATTGACATATGTATCTACAGTGACTATATTATATATAGCATATGAGTTAAGAAAACGAACTCTGAGCAAACATGCACTGGTTTAAGTCTCAGCTGTAGGACTTTCTTGATGGTGGTCCCAAGGCATATTAATCTCTTTAAGCATCTCTTCCTCAAGTTTAGAAAAAGAATCATAGTACTGCTTCCCTCATTGTCATGTAAATTTAGTGGCAACAAACCAAAATCAGAAAGAAATCAAAGTAAATTCAGCACTTGAAAGCAGATCCAATAGGGCTTTAGTTTGAATGCTCAATACATTTCATTTGCTTGCTTCATCGCAAGCTGCCATACACCCAAAGTACAATTGTCAGTCAAGGACACACAATACGTTTAAAGGGAGGAGACCAGAGTCTCAAAAGTCCATTGGCCTGAGGGGCCGGGGGGGTGGGGGGTGGGGGAGAGCAGGTGATAACTTTAATGAAAGGTGTGGGGAACCAGGTCCCACACATTCAGAAAAGGTTCCAAAGTCAGGGGTAGGAGGTGCTGGTCTGGTCACAGTACATCAGCAAGAAGGGCAGCAAATCTCACAGCATAGCCTGGGCATAAGAGCCAGGAGTCAGAGTGCCAGGATGTCAGCCTGCCCCTTACCTGGTGCTCACCAAAGCAGTGTCTGTACTGGATTTTATAAGCAGCATCCTTCTGCCTGGCATCAAGCCAGTACATACCATATTCTCATGCCTGGTATGTACTGGTTACAAAATGCCTGGTTACAAAAACATGTTTTTCACCATTTATTCACATTCTGTGTGTGGTCAACACGTTTACAACGTTTTTGGGAATTCAAGACACAATCTTTTTAAGAACGTTGTGGGATAATGCCCGTATTATGAGAGAAGGGAGGTAAAACAATCAGTACAATGCCTGGAACGTAGGATGTACCAAGTAACTTAGCTAGTAGTGGGGGGGTAGCGGTGCTGGTGGTAGTGGTGGTGGTAGCATTACTACCTGCAATAAGCTCTACCGCTAACTCCCTGGGGTTAGGCCAAACCTCACAAGTTAAGGGCACAGTCCATCACAACACTGACCTCACTTCAGCCACCGGCTGCAATCTCGGAGGTTCACAGGCCACCTGCATTCCTAACCAACTGGCTGCAAATTTGGAAGTTCCCATTGGCCCTTCAAGTTGGATAATTCAGTAAGATAACTCACAGAACTCAAGAAAGTGCTATCTTTACAATTAAAGCTTTATTATAGATAACAAAAATATGGAACTCAGAGGGAGCCAAAAGAAGACACGCATATGGCAAAGTCTGGGAGGGTCCCCAAATGTGAAAATGTGAAACTTACCATGTCCTCTCCTGGTGAAGTTCAGGATACATCTCTCCTGGCACACTGATGTGTCTCACCAACCAGAGAAACTCACCTGATCTTTGGTGTCAGAAATTTGTTGGGATTTCATTACATATGCATGATTGACTGAATCACTGGCCATGTGATTGAACTCCAGTCCCCAACCCCTGGAGGTCAGACTGATATTATATGGCTCTAAGCCCCAAACCTCTAATCAAGTGCTTGGTCTTTCTGGCAGGGCCAGCCCCAATCCTGAAACTGCAGGGCTAGCTGGCCCCACCCTGAGTCATCACCTTAGCATAAGCTATCAGTGTGGTAGAGGGGAGTTGGGGTTGCACCATGAATAAACAAGACACCCCCATCACTTGGGAAATTCCAAAGGTTTAAAAGTTACTCACCAGGAGCCAGTACAATGCCAGATATTTGGGTAAAGTGAATTCTGCACTACACTCTACCTTAAATAAAATGAGGAAGATCGTTGTCTCCTATCTCATTATGACCATAATTCCATAATTCTTCAGCTTTTATCTCACTGAGAGCCCACCAAAGTGATTTTTAATTCCTTTAGGAAATCAAAACACTTTAGCAATTATCACCTATTCTATAATATTACCCCATTATTGGCAGGGCATTTCCCATGCCACAGTGCTCTCAGACTATTCAAATTTGCTGATCTGACCAGTGATGCCATCCTGGCATCTTCAAAGAATAAAAGACTCCTCTAATTTCCTGCCAAGCTGCAGCCTCCCCTTGATTGAAACTCATCCAGATTTGGTCTTGCATTAAGAAACACAGAAGTGCCTCCAAGAGAATGCAAACACTTAGCAAGGCACTGAGCAGTTAGACTTTGGTGGACTACTTCACAAACAAGAAAAGGGAAGGGAATGGATGGGGTAGAGAAAGGAGGGGAGGAGAGGAGAGAAGTGAGAAGCAAATTTAAATAGCTCAGCTGGGTTTAGGGAAGAGAGGAATGTGTCTATTCATTATGTGCTTCGTTTTAGAAGGAATTCAAATATTTTTATTAAAAAGAAAGTTTTCATGATTTAGTACACAGGCAAACTCAATTAAACTAAGGCTTAGGAGTTCCCGATGTAAACAGGTACAATCGCATCTTGCACAGGTCACCTGTCATAAATCTAGTCTGGTCTGATGGTAAAAGGGAAGCAGGGTGACCCCTTTGGGATCTTCCTGGCCCAAAAGCTCTCATTAGTAGAGCATATCTCCCATTTGGCGCTTTCTTAACGTTCCCACCCAACACAGAAAGCCCTTGAATAGGGCTTGGCATGAGCTTTCTCTCTGATGATTGGCTCATCCACTAAAGATTCCTACCTCATACAGAAGCAGAGTCCCTGAAAAACAGACCCTGGTCCTCTCTACTATGGCTCAAGTACCGACAGCAGCTCAGGCAACCAGACTGTCAAAAGAAATAATTTACCACGTATAAATTACAGCATTAAACGGGTTTATTGAGAGAGAAAAACCGTGAGCAGGGAGGTCTCAAATCGAAAATGGAGTGACAGTCTCAATAGCCATCTGGTCACAGCTGTTTAAAAAGGCATTTAGGGAATTTCCAAATGGAGAGTTAAAATGACTACCTGACATTAGAGTTTCTTATTACATAGAAGGATCTTACCAAAGTGGCAGGCAAGCATACATTGAATAGTATGGCATGCTTATCCATTCTGATATGCTCTCTCTACTGGACCAAAACAGGCTTATCACCATATCTGCTTCACTGTAATTTGGTAAGGTGCAATTCATTTTCTCAGAAATCCCCTGTGGTCAGTTATTCTTGTCTTCTGGAAAATCTTTCTCAGAAAGGGGTCATTCCTGTCAAAACCCAATGCAGGTGGCCATTTTCACTTAAGACGAAACAGTTATTCCAGGCAATATGTATCTATAGAGCATTTGCCAGGTGCAGGCACCTGTACTAGGCATTATAGAAAAAGCAAGGCCTACAAAGTCTAGTCTCTGCCTTCCAGAGGCTTACAGTCCAGCTACTCAAACAGAGAGAATTCTCCAACCCATGCTCCCTGAGTGATCCCAGAATTTTACCCCAAACACAGTCCATTTTATCCTGTACTTGTTTTCATATTGTTCTCAGGAGCCAAAAAAGGAATTTTCCAATTTCATTGACAGTAGAGTAAAAGAGAACAAACCTAGTCATAGCCTAGAGATAAAACCAGCCAATCAAATCAAAGACTTCAAGAGATGTGGATCCAGTAGCAAAACACAGAATCCCAAGTTCAGTAACTCAAAAGAGCAAAAGCAATTTGCTGAAAGGATATGAGTGAAAATGGCCATGATCCCATTTCTCAACAAAGTATGTTGCTCTTAGGAGAACGAAGCTTATCTAAATTGCAGCTGGAAATGGGGTGGGGTACAAAGAAGAGGGGTGCGCTAAACCAAAGAACTCCCACTGCCACCCTCCAGAAAGAACCCCAAGTGCCCCCACAGATTAAATTTACTAGGAAAAAAATGGCCAACAGAATTCAAACCCTTTTATTCAGAAGGCCCTATGGATTAGAGGACATAAAAAAATCGCATCTTAAAAATTTCCCCAGCAATTTGCTCTGATGGTAATCTATAATTCTACAAGAAATATTTATAACTTTTATGCCTGTGACTTTGGGGATCGTTTGAAAAGTGACTTTGATTATATTATGGAACAATTTCCCCTTTGTGCTCTAGCATCCTTCTAACATACTGAGATGATCTCCAAAAGTCCGATGAAAACTCAGACTCCAGGAAAATTCACAGATGGGGTCAGGAATTAGCCTCAGAACAAGTTGGATCTTTGCCAGTTAACCATCATTTAACATGTCCATAACCAGAAAACTAATCAGAAGGTACCCAAACAAGCATATCTAAAATAAAATCATCATCTGGGAGGTTGTACTGAAAGTCTTCAGGGTCATTAACAATAGGGGCCAATACTAATTGAATATTTATCATGTACTAAGAGTAAATTGAGGCAAAAAGAGGTTAAGCAACTTACAATCTGAAATACAAATAGTAAGGCTGAATGAGGATCTAAAACCTCCTGGAAAGCATATAGATCTGGCTGAAGAACTTTCATTCTAAACCATATGCCCTATTCTACATTCTCTATAAACAAAATAACCAGTATCAAATGCCATCTTATATTTCTATCAATCATTTTCTTTTATTCTGAGAATAAAATCTAGTTAAGGCTTCAAGTTTTACTTATCAAGCCTGCAGTTACGATGTTTTTTCCCTTCTAAATATCTATGCAGACGTGGCAATGAAACATGAGAATCTGGCTCACTTTTTCCACTGTTGTATATCAATGGTTTCCAACTTCCACACATTAAAATCACTTGGGTCTATGGTGGGAAAAAAAAAAGGACCAATGTCCAGGAAATGATCTCTGATATTCTGATTAAATGAGTCTAGGGTGGGTCTCCTAAGAAGCAATATTTTTTTAGACATTTTCCAGGATATAGCCAGGGTGTGGCCAGAATTGAGAACTGCTTCATGTTACAAAATGGGAAATCCATGTTTCTCTCAACAAAAAGAGAATCACCAATTTTTTTTGCTTCCCAAATGCTTTCCTTTATCTCTTCCCACTCCATTCGATTCAACACTGTGCTACCAGATGAATATGCTCCGATTGTTATCATTTCTCTGCTCTAAAACTTTCTGTAATCCCCACTACATGAAGAATAATGTTCTAAATCCTTAGCCTGGTAAAATAGGCTCTCTGGACTATGGCCCAAGCCCCCCATTCAGCTTCCTATCTATCTCCCTCCCTGGATGATCCCCCAACTCCTGCGGGACTGGTCTGCCTCCAGAAACTCCAGTTTCTCATTATTATTATTATTCCCTGACTCAGAGCAATTCCACTCACTAGCCCTATGCCTCAACTCACCAGCAGGAGCACCGTTGTACATCAAAGGACTTACACTACTGCTCATTTCTTTTCGTTTGTTTGTTCCTGTTGTTTTAACCTCTTCTAAAAGGTTTTGAACTCCTCAAAATGCTGCCTCCATCACATTTTCCTTTGGCTTACACATTCCTCCAGACCTTGCATTCCTTTGTTCCCTTAAACCCAGCTCTCTCATTGTCTCTCCTCTGTTCTCTTTTTTCAAAGATTTATTTATTTATTTTTCTCCCTCCCCCCTCCCCCATTGTCTGCTCTCTGTGTCCATTCACTGTGTGTTCTTCTGGGTCTGCTTGGATTCTCACCAGGCAGCACTGGGAATCTGTGTCTCTTTTTGTTGCATCATCTTGCTGCATCAGCTCTACATGTGTGTGGACCACTCCTAGGAGGGCTGTGGTTTCACACAGGGCAGCTCACCTTGCGCAGGGGCCATTCCTTGCACAGGGGGCACTCTTACACGTGGGCATTCCTGCATCGGCTGGCACTCCTTGCACGCAGCAGCACTGCACGAGGGCCAGCTCACCACACGAGCCAGGAGGCCCTGAATATCAAACCCTAGGACCTCCTATATGGTAGGCGGACACTCTATCTGTTGAGCCATATCTGCTTCCCTCTCCTCTGTTCTTGAATCCCTTACCATTGCACCCGAGCTCCTTCTTCTAGTTTAGTGCCTATTTGAATTCAGAGATCCAGCCTCAGGCTGCTTACCCCAACTTGTCATTTCTCTCAAGGCTCTGTGCTAGAGACATCTCAATAATGAAGCATAGCCTGCCCCTCACCCATCAGGAAAGACTCCATGGGAGCAGGGATCTTTGTCTGTTATCTTCACTTAGGTTTTCCAAGAGCCTAGAACAGTGCCCAGTACCTAACAGGCACTGAGTAAAAAAATTTTTGAATGATAGATGAGCACATCCATCATTACCAAACCTGATGATGATGAATCATTTATACTTTGTAAAGGAAATCCATGTGCATTGGGGGAATCCCCTTATTTCCAATTATCTATCATGTGATGAGTTATTTAACAAAGTCATAATAACCAGAATCCTGATTAATATGACATAGAATTTGTATTGCCCTGTGTACTTTTCAAAGCAGTGTCCCACTTATTATCTCAATCCATCCTCATAATACTCTCATTTCCACATAACAGATAAAAAGTCAGGCAGAAAGGTAGCAGGACTTGATCAAAGTCACAGAGCTCATTGAGAAAAGTCAGGATTGTAAGTAGGCCCCATCTCCCAGCCCATGGCTCTCTGCACGCTGCCATCACTGTGCTGACACCCTGCTGCATCAAACATGATGAGCATATACATGGCCATCGAGCCCCCCACACACACAAGACTGCTTACAGCGCCTGAAGGGATTGTGCAGGGTGTTGAGGAGGTTCATTCAGGGAAGAAGTACAAAACTTAGGTGACAGGTGCTTCCTATCTCCACATTTGGAGTGTTCACAAACAAATTCCTAACAAATCAGGATGAGAGAGAAAAGCAAGTGTTACTTAAAACCATGACTGCCCCTTAAGGAGAGGGGATCCTGGTAAAAGAAAGAAATGAGGAGTGAGCAGTAAACACCCCTTGAAATACAAAGGTGGACCCGTGGGTGAGTTGAGGAGGAGGGCTAGTGAGAGCTGGGTTGCTTTGCATCAGAGATTAAAAAAAGTTAATTGAGTTAGTAGTTGGAATTAGAGGACATAAAGTTCTGGACAGAACTTCTTAGAGTAATGCTTCCATAACTTGTTGAGCTGCCTTATTCTGTTATTTTATTTTTTTGAATTTGAAATAAAGTTTAAATTTTTTAAAAAGGAAAGGAAAAAAAAAGAAACTAGAGTTTCTGGAGGCAGATCTAGATCGAGAGGCTGAGAAAGAGATGGGACAGGTCAAAAGAGGAACCAGGAGGATGGCAAGAGACTAAGGTTCTACCTCAGGCAGTGCACCCACAAAAATCCCTGGTGACAGGACTTTGGAGAATGGAATACTAATATACTGCTTTAAGTTGTTATGAAATTCCAGGTGCTGAGTTCCCCATGGGGGTAACATCAGCAATGATGCAATAAATCCCTAACAGAAACAAGGCAGCAGAAAGAGCAGGGATGCACTCCCAGAGGACATCATGAGAATGCAGCCTCCCCAGAATTTGCAGTAATCTTGGGGAGGGCTGGACTTTCCCATGTGCCCCGGCTGACACCTAGAGTATGCTGTTAAAGAATTTTTGCCGAACAAAGAGATGAAGTAGAGTAGTAGAGGAATAGACACAACACAAAGAGAACCAGGTTTTATATCAATTATAAAATTAACTAGTTGTGTGATTTTAATTTCAACTCCTTTGAGTCCAACTTTTCTTCTCTGCAAAATTGAGGGGGTTGGACTAGAGGAGCAGCTTTCAGCCCTGTCTGCACATTAAAAATGCCTGAGGAATATTTTTAAAAATAAAAACTCTGGGGGTAGTTATGGTAAAATATAAGTTCCCCAGGGATTCTAATGGGCAGCCAGTCTGAGAAGCACTAGTCTAGAATTGTTGAGGTATTTAAAGGTTAATTCTGGTGCACTACAATTACCCGGGAAACTTTTTTAAAGATAAATCTGTAGGGCCTCTTCCAGGGCCTGGCAGGGGAAGGCGGCCATTGGGGTCATTGAGGAAGCTGCAGGTGCCTGTACCAGGCTTCAGATGGAGGCCGCACTAGAGCCCAGGCCAGGGCTCTGCAGCAAGACTGGCGCATGGCTGGACCTGAGCCATGGCTTCGTGCACTATACTCGACTGAACCAGCTCACCCCACACAGCCCCATCCCGTCCTGTCTCCGGCCTAGCCCAGCTGGGGCATCCATGACTCCCACTCCACTCCTTGCAGGGATGACTATGACAAGAAGATGGCCAAGGAAAAGGCGAGGAGGTGGCACACACCTGGCACACACCCATGCAGGACAGTCAGCCCGACCTGCAGGTATACCTGCCAGCACGCCGAGTTGGCTTTACCCACGCAAGCAACCCGGACAATGAGGAGTTCTGTGAAAGCAGCAGTAATGGCAGCTCTGAGCTGGAGCCTTCTGGGCATCAGCTCTTCTGCTTAGAATACAAGGCCGACAGCAAGAGGTCACGTGAGTCATCATGTATCTGGAAGATGATCTAGAAAGGGTGAGAGAAGAGGTGTCTGCACACACACCTCTAGATCCATCCGTGTGAGAGGCCCTCAAGTTGAGCATCCAAGAAGAGATTGCAAAGTGCCAAAGTCTTCACTGACCAGGCTGAGCACCTCTCCAATCAAGCTGGATTCACTCCAACACTGGAAGGAATTCTGCCCTGGAGCTCCCCCCCTAGTTTGGGCATGCTAGAACCCATCTGTATTGGCCTTGAGATACACCACCTTACCCCACCCCCAGGGCTGCCACTTTCACAGAAGAAGGGTGTTAGAAACTACACCTCGCCACCTTCCTTGGAGCCATTCTTCCTTCTCTGTTCGCCCATCTGACCAGCATAATATTCTGGAATTTTTGGAGAACTCTGTTTGGCCAGCTTGGTCTTCTGAAAGCAGACTCCAGGCAGAGCTGGGTTTATGAAGCTTTCTCATTGAGGTCTTATGCCATGGGACATCTGGCTACTGTTGCCCCACCCACCCCCATAAACTTTGTTTGTTATTTTCTGGTTCCTTTCTTTTGTGTTCCTGATCCTCTCCACCCAATGCTGTGTTTCCCTAGCTCATTGTTTTCCCAGCACTACTTCTCTGTTCTTTCCTTCCTCCCATCATTCTGCCTCAGGTAGAATCATTTTCCTTCCTCCCCCCACCCTCAAGTGACTGCCCTCTGGTTGCCAGCCATACAAGAGCCTTATCAAAGTTGTGGCACGTCCAACTGCTCAGGGCTTTGCAAGCAGGGAACTCTGAGAATCTCCCTTTCTCACAAGCTCTCCAGGCAACTGATGCCAATAAAGTGGGGGACCATTCACTTTTGAGGCCTACTTGTAAGCATGCCTCCCTCCCCTTCCATGGCTCTTGCAAGTTTCTCACATGCTCCACTGACTTGAACTGTCTAGATAGGGGACCCAGAAAGAAGATGCCAATGCTAAACCACAAAGACTTCTTGAGGGCAAACCTGTCTCAGTCAGGGTGACAAAATTTTAGCTTTTGACCTCATCACTAGCTGGGAACAGACTATCCTCTGCTCAGAGTAAAGAATTATCCAAAAAAGCTTGAAACTGACTCTCCAAATGTGGCTTAACAGTCTTGAATGTAGGTACAAAGGGAAGTTCGACATTAACAATAATTGTTTGGAGCTCTGATTGAAAAAAAAAAAAAATGTCCCCAACAATGCCCCAAAGAAAGTGAACTGAGACTTTCCCATCTGCCCCTCTCCTGCTCTGTGGTCTCTCATTTCCTACCTCCTAAGAGTATATAAACTGAGATGGTTGGAATAAAGATCCCAGGAATATAACTGCTTCTACCTAGTGAACATTTTCCTAATGCTAAGATCTGAGAAGTCCACAGGGCATCCTGTGGATGAGGTTCAGAGTCACTGGAGTTTCCCAGCAAGCTAGCCTAACCTCAGTGGCTTGAAACATGAGGGTTACATGCTGAGACTTCCCAAAACCAAAGCACTGCCCCAGGAGTTCTCTACATCAAAGTCTCAAGGTCAGTCTGGCTGTTCCTCTTCTCTCAGCAGCTTTTCTCTTGAAGAACACCTTAGGGTGACATTGGTCTGTGCCCTACATCATGAAAATCTACCACCTCAGAAATGAGGCAAGGCAGCTCCTTAAACTACACCATTAAAATGCAACATGCCATAGCTTGCAGTGCCTGGAGAATGTGGGAAGGTGAGTGAGGTGGATAAGTTAGAAGGGCCTGGAGGTGAAGATGGCCAGGGCCCAGAGTGCCCCTAACCCAGGGGACTGGCCCATGGTTAAATGCCTTAAATTTGCCAGTCCTGGGCTCGGTTCTCCTTTCAATGGGGAGTTTTGCCCTCTTAATCAGCTGGCATGGAAGTGCCTTTTGACTTAATGCTAACTACCCTCCACAGCCTCCCAGTCCAGCAGGCTCTGCCAAACTCCACCCCCATTCCTCCTGCAGGTCAGAAGACCAGTTGTTTTAGTCCTCAGCTCTTCAATTACTCTTATGACTTGGAACACGGGATTTCACCAGAACCCTTAGACATCCTAGTCTGGAAATACTTTTTGGGTCTGCCTTGTTCACATATGGATCTCCTGTTTCCTTGTTTTATTGCAGAACTTTCAAACAAAATCCAAAAGGAGTATGGGGGCACGGAACTTGAAATTTTAGCTTCCTTTCCCATTTCATGGGAAGCAGGCAGCATTTAGTGTGTACTTATCATGTCCTTTTATGTGTTTGTCCTGTAATCCTCACAAGCACCCTCTCAGTAGGAGACTGATGGGAACATCTTACTTTTAAACTTTTTTCTTGAGGCGTTTTGCTTTTGGAGTACATATATTTTCCACACAAGAAAACATTCTAATTCTTAGCTAATTTATGTAGTGTTTATATGTAACACCAAGGCTGGTACTTAAATGAGAGATTGACTTCAGAGCTGGCCCATCGAGATTTAAGACACTCATTTGTGTGATGCTACCCTGAAAGACCCGCCTGGGAATGATCCTCAGAGCAGCTCAGGGCCTTGTGTAGTTCAACCTCATTGCTAATTACCACTCATCTGGGATCCCAGAAGGTACTATTCAGTTTATTCACCAGACTTGCTTCCATTTGTCTTTTGGCAGTTTTGGAAAATTGGTGTTCTCCCATCAAGGAGTGTGTTCTAGAGTATTTCCCACCGGCTCTAGATCATCACTGTCTGTGTAGAGCAGTGGTACCAATGTCAGACTAAGTGG
Organism: Dasypus novemcinctus; assembly: GCF_030445035.2. Classification (NCBI taxonomy): domain Eukaryota; kingdom Metazoa; phylum Chordata; class Mammalia; order Cingulata; family Dasypodidae; genus Dasypus; species Dasypus novemcinctus. Next base: position 72,621,946 of record NC_080678.1, on the reverse strand, counting down.
AGCTCTCCAGTAGACTGTGTCAGAATCAGCACTCTGTACTAGATTCCTTCTTAGCTGTCAAAAAATAAGTCTGATAGCCTGGTAGACATATCTCATGCCCATTCAAAAATGGAGTGTTCTTACTTACTAAAGGTAAGCCTTGAATTTTAAGGCTTTGTGTTTCCTGGGCCACAGTGGATAGAAGGAAATGGGTTTGCAGGGGCTTTGGGGCTGTGCAAGGGTAAACACTGATGCTCAAGTTCTAGCCAGTTGGCAAGCATGGAAGTCTTTGAAGAGCTTAATGCAAGAGAGGAAAGGAAGAATGGAAAGCTTTTTGGACTGAGTAGGAGCCTCTGGAGTTCATCCGGCCAGTAGAACCTACATGGGCAATAACAAAACGCTTGCCCCCATGGAAGAGCCTCTCTGTAAGAGACACTCCATCTCCATGGTCCACTCTGAGGGGCATAGCCAACTAGAGATTAGGCCAGGCAGGAAGAAGCCCTTTGGGGCAGTGAGTATCCAATCTCCTATGTATTTGGCAGGGTCCATGGGTGATAGGCCAGTGGATCCCCAGCTGGTTCACAAATCTAAATGAGGCCTTTGCATGGAGAAAGAGGAGTAGACATTACTTTCCTACCTCTGAGCCTTCTCTTTGTAGAGTCACTATGGACTAACAGTTATTTGAAACATTTTGAGCTCCTTCATCAAATTCCTGTCACTGACTACCCAGAATGCCATAAGCACCCATCCCAAATTTCTCCAGGAGTGGGAGTGATGCCAGCGGTGAACACTATCCAAGTCAGTGGCTCCTCTGCTTTCTTAGAACCAACCTAATGAGGGCCTGGTGGCACTGGTTATGTTGTAGCATTAAATGTATTAAAAAAGAAGACATGCGTTCTTCTCTTTTGTCACTTCCAATGTTTCTGCTATGTGTATGAATAAAATGAAGTATGCAAATTATTTTAAAATCCTGCAGGGAGATACTTTTCAAATACGGTTGGTTTTGTGTTTTTTAACCAATAAACTTACTATTTTTATAGCATAAATAAATAAATCTGATGGACCCTGTGAAGTTGTACTTAAAACATTCCCTAGGGGCAGATGTGGCTGAAGCAGTTGAGTTCCTGCTTCCCACATGGGAGGTCCAGGGTTCAGTTCCCAGTGCCTCCTAAAAACAAAAAACAAACAACAAGCAAACAAACAAAAACACCAACTCAGGGGATATGATGCAGCTCAGGGGATAAGTGCCTGCTTCCCACTTATGAGGTCCAGGATTCAATCAAAAAAAAAAAAAAAAACCCATTCCCCATGGGATCCTAAAGACAATCCAGTTGGGAAATCATGGCTCAAGGCTTCCCCCTAACTTTAAAAAAAGAAAAAGCATTTAAAAATGTTTAACAATGGAATTAGTGGGAAACGGACTTGGCCCAGTGGTTAGGGCGTCCGTCTACCACATGGGAGGTCCGCTGTTCAAACCCCGGGCCTCCTTGACCCGTGTGGAGCTGGCCCATGCGCAGTGCTGATGCGCGCAAGGAGTGCCCTGCCACGCAGGGGTGTCCCCTGTGTAGGGGAGCCCCATGTGCAAGGAATGCACCCTTTAAAGAGAGCCACCCAGCGCAAAAGAAAGTGCAGCCTGCTACGCAGGGGTGTCCCCCACGTAGGGTAGCCCTACGCGCAAGGAGTGCACCCATAAGGAGAGCCGCCCAGCACGAAAGAAAGTGCAGCCTGCCCAGGAATGGCGCTGCCCACACTTCCCGGGCCGCTGACAACAACAGAAATGGACAAAGAAACAAGACGCAGCAAATAGACACAGAGAACAGACAACCAGGGGAGGGGGGGGATTTAAAAAAAAAACAATGGAATTAGTCACTTAGGATGGGCCTCAAAAGACCCCAAGTCCACATTTTGACACTTGAGTTGCAATTTTTACTTCTGTTTTGCTTTGTTAGCTGAAGTCATTCCTCTTGTTTCTAATATCTAAACAGCCTTCAGAAGAAATATTTTCACAGGGTAAATAAGGGGTTCCTCACCCACTGAGTGGCTACTCACTACCCACCCTCAGCAGTGGCTATCCAGCGGAGATCTTGCTCTTCTTTAACTTTGGTCTCACCAGGCCATAGCTTTCTTCCCAGTTTTTTTCCCCGTTATGTCAGCTTTCACCATTTTCTTGAGTGTTCTGCCTCACTAAACACATAACTCTTTTTCCTTTCACTTTACTAAAAGCCCAATAAAATCTCTGGCTGCTGACCATGAAAACAACTGCTCAGAATTTTCTACAGTTTCTATGGTCAGTGCTCATAGGATATAGCATTTCTATAAATGGGAAATGTGCAGAAGACTTTTGTATTAGTCAGGGTTCTCCAGGGAAATTATAATATATATAATCTCAATATTATGAGATTTATTGTAAGAATTGGCTTATACAACTGTGGGGTTAGGCAAGTCTAAACTCCATAGGGCAGGCCACAAGCTGGGAATGCTGATGAAGGTTGTTGGTGAATTTCCCAGGAGAAGCTGGCTGGCTGAAGTGCAGATGGAAATTCTTCCTTCCAACTGCTGAAATCATCAGTTTCCCCTTAATGACTTCAACTGATTGGATGAGATTTCTCTCATTGTTGAAGGCAGTCTCCTTAGTTAATTGTAAATACCATCAGTCACTGATGCCATCAATCTACTGATGATTTAAATCCGGAAAACTTATGGTAACAATAAGGCCAGTGCTTGCTTGACTAAACAACTAGACACCATAACCTAGTCAAGTTTATGAACTTAATCATCACACGCTTCTTATTAGCAATGTTGTATTAGTTATATACTGCTGTGTAACAAATTACTGATACATTCAGCTGCTTAAACAGCAAATCTTTATTATTCCTCATAGTTTTTCAGGGTCAGGAAGCAGCTTAGCTGGGTTGTTCTGACTCAGGGTTTCTCAAAAGGTTGCATTCATCTCAAGGTTTAACCAGAGCTGAAGAATCCACTTCAAAGCTCATGTGCATGGTTTTTGCCAGGCCTCTGTTCCTCACTGGCTGTTTACCAGATGCTCCAATTCTGAGCCACATAGTCTGTTCATTGGGCTGCTCACAACAGGGCAACTAGCTTCCCCTAGAATGAGAGATCCAAGAGACAGACAGCAGAGCAAAGCAAGGACTAGGGTGAGGCAAACGAGGTGTCTAGATCAAAGATTAAAAGAGGCACTCCCGAGTCCTGCGAGTATGTACCATTACTTTTGCCACATCTTGTTGGTCACACAGATGAGTCCAACATGAGAGAATCATGCAAGGGCATGAATAACAGGAGGCAGGGATCATTGGGGGCCACCGTGGAGGCTACTCCCACAGAAGTTATTAAGTCTTCACACCACGCAGCTTCTCCTGGAGTTTATGTTCACTACTAAAATCCACCTGGATTAGATCAGACAGATGTGGGTTAGCAGGAAAGCAGCTGAGTGGTCTCTCCCTTTACAGCTGTCTGAGGAAAGCTCTTCTTCCTGATGGAGGAGACAAATAATGGGGGTAAGGTCTTTGAAGTCAAACATTTGCATTTGGGTCCTGGTTCTCCTGATTCCTGGCTCTGTGGTCTTGAGTAAATTACTTCACCTCTCTGAGTTTGCCTTGTCACATCTAGAAAAATATTATCTCCTAAGATATCCATGAGAATTACACGACAGAATTCATTCATCCAATTAACAAGCATTTTCAAGCACCTGGCTCATCATCAGCACTAAATTAAATGCTTGTTGAACACATATCTAAATCCAATAGGATTGCCAGAGCACAGGCTGCTGACAATCCTTCCTTCCTATCACAAGAGGATTAGGAAACAACTGAAAAGCTTTCACACACTTTGTAAAGCATTTTTTCTTAATCCACCACCTCCTCTAAGTCAAATCACTTAGTCCTAGGAATAAGTTTCCTCATCTATAAACGTAATTAACTCTGAGTGAAATTAAATGCATTGCTCATTGAAAAACAAGCAAAGTGCTGGGTGAGTGTAGAAGAAGGAGAAATTAAAACAGAGAATATTATAGGACATTTTCTTTTCTGTTGTGTCTCCTCCTTTGTTCTAGAATGTTATGAGGCTATGATTTGCTCCACCTACCATTCAAGGTTGTTATGAAAGAACATGAATGCATAAAGAGCAAATATTCCCACCACTATCTTCACCAGAATATTTGATATCAGGTTAGGAAAAAATAGAATAATGACATTTTGGCTAATGAAGAAAGACTTTTCAGTATTGTTCTCTTCCCACCAAAAACTGGGGGGGCGGGGTGGGCTTCTCTAAAATTCCTTCCATTTCTGCCATGCAGTCCTATAGCTGTGACTGGACCCACTTTGCAGACATGAACTCCTCAGTTCCATTGCCTCTAGTTCCAGCATGTCCAGGCCGGATTCCTGCCATGATTGGGATCCAGGAGAGCAAGAGAAACACAGGAATGAAGACACAGTATTTTAAGGGCTGACATCTGGGGATTAGAACAAGCATTGTTGCCTACAGCTAGAATACAAGCTCTAAATCGATTAAGAAATTAGTCCAGTGTGGCTCCATGGATCAACATAAAACAGAATGCTTGGGATGGTACATGACTTATGGGTTAGGGCCAGCAGCCAGCCAAAAAGAAGGACAGAGAAAGAGTGTTTCCTGGTGGGAAAAAGGCAGCCAGTAAGAAAATCCCAGCCGAAGGAATGCCCAAGAGACAGAGAAAATCAGTGAGGTGATATATTCAAACTTTTTTTTAAAGATTTATTTATTTATTTCTCTCCCCCTCCCCCCCGCCCCAGTTGTCTGTTCACTGTGTCTATTTGCTGCATGTTCTTTGTCGTCAGCGGCACAGGAATCTGTGTTTCTTTTCATTGCGTCATATTGCTGAGTCATCTCTCCGTGTGTGCGGAGCCATTCCTGGGCAGGCTGCACTTTCTTTCGTGCTGGGTGGCTCTCCTTACGGGGCACACTCCCTGTGCGTGGGGCTCCCCTATGCGGGGTCACCCCTGCGTGGCAGGGCACTCCTTGCGCGCATCAGCACTGCGCGTGGGCCAGCTGCACACGGGTCAAGGAGGCCCGGGGTTTGAACCGCGGACCTCCCATGTGGTAGACGGACGCCCTAACCACTGGGTCAAGTCCACTTCCCTATATTCAATTTTAAGTTGTTCCCAAATCTGCCCCGGTCTGTGTTTCTTCTCCACTATTCTCAAACCCTCAGAAAAGGTCTACTATTCACGACAAATTTGTGTTGCTGGTGCCTTTGGAAATCAAGACCAAGATGGGGGAGGCAGCATCCAGCCTGGGGCAAAGCAGAGAGGACAGTGACAGCAAGATCCAGGGAGCATTAATTGGAACAGATGACCACAGTGCAGCAGGATCACTGGGAGCTTACTCAAGAAACACGACCCTGGCCTCAGGAATCCACAGATCTATTAGCCACAGGCCCAGTAGATCTCCCACAGTATCTGGGAGTGAGTTTATTAAAGCCACTTAAACCATTCTATCATGAGAAAAGGTGCTTCCACAGAATCAGAGGATTTGAAAGCACCTGGTTTATATGTGTGTGTGCATGTGTATATATAAATATATGCATGCATGTATAATATATATAGTTAAGTGTTTATATGTGTATGTGCATATATCTATATGTTTAGAGTAACTTGATAAGTGTACCATTTAAGTGATGCAATGCATATAAAATGCATCCATCCAAGTATCTTAGCAGCTGACCCTAGAATTCCTTTCAGAATTCCTGAAGTGAAAGGTGAAACTTTGTCAATGGAGTGATTTTGCCCAACCTCCTCCTCAGGGGACATTTGGAAATGTCTGGAGACATTTTCAATTGTCACAACTTAGGGATGTGGGGGTGCTACTTGTATCTAGTGGGTAGAAGCCAGAGATGCTGCTAAACATCCTACAATACACAGGACAGCCCCCCAGCAAAGAATTATTCAGCATAGCATGCCAATTGCGCTGAGGTTAACCGAGGAGACAATGCAACAGAGGTGATAAATAGACTGTTCTGTATTAGAAATAAACAGAAATCAGTAAACAGAGAAGAAAGGAGTGGTGAAAGCAAGATAGAAGAAAAAAAGGATGGCTGAGTAACATGCCAGGGACTCCCTCCAGAGGACTGTTAATAGCTAAATATCTAGTAAGCAATTAGACATGCAAGGGCTCTGGGTGAAAGGATTGTATAAGAGATTGTGTGTGTATGTGTGTGTGTATGTAAAGTAAGGAAACCATCAAGTATACATTTGGGTCAGAATAAAAAGATCAGTATCACACTGAAAGAGAATAGGAATCACGCGAGGACAAGAAGCCCAAGCCAGAGGTGCCTGTGATTAAGTCCCTGAGAATGTGAGAAATCTTGGGGAGAGGAGGGACTTTTCCAGAGGGCTTGGAATGTGGTTTTGAACCCAACCTGATCTAGCTCTTAAGGGACTAGGAGTTCTTCATTCCCATCTAGATTATAGCTCTTGCTATTATGTTTTTTAATATCAACTCCTTCTAAAGAGTCATTCTCGACTAACTCTTTCAGATTTGTGTCAAGTCCCAAGCTAAAGGAACCCCTCAGGTATTTGTAAAGAGAAGCACTTAACGTGAGAGGCTCCAGCTTGCACACAGTCAAGCGTCATAACCCAAAGTTTAACCAGCCAGACAGCGCTCCCTTTAAAACGGGCCCGCACCCCCCGTAAGCCCTTCTGGGAATGTGACATACTACAGAAGGATGAGGTATGATGAAAATACAGATGCAAAGCTCTCTGAAAAGATAAAAGCATTAATAAAATAGGATGCTCTCATTAAGAGGCTATGCGATGAAGCAGTATTCCCTTTGGCATGGCACCATAAATTCAAATATGGACTAAAGAAGAAAGAAGGTGGTGAGTGCTGCTGTGCATTAAAAACAACGACAAAAAATAACTGAAGAGGATGCCTGTGGAAAGATCCATTTGACAATTACAGGAATGACAACCACTAACTTGTGAAAAACAAATAGGCTTGGGGCCAAAGATCAGATGGCTAACAACTAGGGGAACACAGTAAAACCTGAAAACGCTCTGCGCACAGTTGTTGCCCCTGTGTAATGGAATTCAGCAATAAAAACTGAAGAAAACAATAAGAGCTTTCCATTTTTTACAGCATGAAATTCCTAACAGCTCATCTTACCCCTTGGTGTCCAGATCTCTGAAGTCACTTAATGAAACAGCAGTTGTCTGAGAACCAGAAACACTCTGCAATAACAGTTTCCCTGTGAACCCTGAGTCAAAAGAAATAGACACAGCCTAATACCCAGGCTCTCTTCCAAAGAGGTTTTAACAAAGCACATTGCAGGCTAACTCTTCCCCTGCGTTGTTCAGGCCATGCCCATTATCTGGACAGGAACTGAGTTCCAATCCACTGGAAAGCCTCCTTTGAGCTGTGACAGTTTAATTTAGCTTAACAAGTACATCTGCAATTTGATCACACAGACTCTCCATCTTGATGGCCAGATAAGTGATGCTTCCTCTGAGACACTGAAACCTAGCACGATTAAAGGAAGAAGAAAAAGAGAGTTTAAATGTTTTGCTGCAACCCAACCCTTCCTTCAAAATTTACTTCGGCTATCCATCCCAAACTCCGTCATTCCTCTTTGTTGTGACAGGCTGATGCATTGACTATGTTGACTCTTCGGAGAAAGCAGTGTGAGTTCTCTCTGAACTGATCCACAGGGCGGTGGAGGGAGGGTTTCCAAAGTAGCCCCATTCTGTGTGACCAGGACAGGAAAGCACCCAGGGGCAGCCTCCCCATTCCTTTCCTGTAAGAACTCAGTGGGCCCCTGTTAGAAACAGTGATGGAGTAGCTGGAGGAAGCCACTAAGGGAAAAAAGATCCCTTTAAATGTTCTTTGGGTGCCGTATTAGCTCTCTATTGCTGCCGTAACAAATTACCTCAAATTTGGCAGTTTAGGGAAAAAAACACCCATTCCTGATTTCACAGTTTTGTAGGTCAGAAATCCAAGCCCAGGGTGGCTCAGCTGGTTCTCAGCTCTGGGTTTCACAAAGACGAAATCAAGGTGCCAGGCGGCGGTGTGCTTAGTGTTTCCGTCATACAGATCCAATCGATGGAGTAATCTCAAAAACAGATAAGGGCGATTGTAGTAAAAATAACTAGGAAGAGGTAAGTTTTTAGTGTTTGTTACCTTTTTTAAAATTTAAGATTTCATTTAATTGTAAGTTTAAAGTATTTAATTTTCAACAGCACTGTGTTTGATACTCAGTTCACAAAATTCCCAAATATCTATCCATTAGCTCTCACTATCCAGTACAAGCTGGCTCTAGCTCACCACTGCACTCCTCCCTTCCCAGATTACGTTACAGCAAATTCCCAACATCAAATCATTTCACCCATGAACATTTCTCCATGGATCTGTAAAAGATAACTTGAAAAAAAAAAAAAAAAAAAACACAACAGAACCATTAAATCATTAATACAAGTAAAATATTTCAAAATAATTCCTTGACATACCACCAATATTTCCCTAATTGGATTATAAATATTTTTAACAGCTTATTTCATTCAAGGTCCAAATAAAGCTCCATATACATTGCATAGATTGATATGGCTCAGAAGACTCTTTCAATCTCTAGTTTCTCTCATTCCCCTCTCCCTTCCCCTCTTTCTTTTTCCTTGCATGTTATTTGGTTATTTGTTCAAGAAATGAGTCAGTGGGCTGCCTTTTCAGCTTTCTTTATTGGGAAAGACTCTAACCTGATGAGAAAGCACAAAACATCTGCTCTCAGAACTCTGTTCCTATGGACCCATTATGGCTTAGCGCCGAGTTGGCTTCTGCTGCTCATGGCAGATAGAACCCTGGCCGTGAAAATCATAGCTCTATAACCTCAAGATGGGGGTTTTAAAAAATTACTGAAACCCAAAAAATAAAAAAATAAAAACTATTAGGATGGCTAAAATACAGATACCTGCACTCCAGGCCCTGCCCGTTGATGAGCAGAGGAAATATCCACCACCACTACCAAGCCCCACCATCACCAGCTCTCAAAGCCGGCCAAGCACCTGTCACCTTTTGTCACATTCTGGGAACAGGCAGCAGAAGCAAGGTTGTGAGGCAAACAAGGGGGCTGAGTAGTTTGAGGAGTAGTTGGCAGGTAATGATAGAAAGTTCAGTCTCTCCGAGAGCTCATTAGAAAACATCAACCTTGAAACTTCAGCTTTCTCCTTTCCCAAGAAGCTCAGCGTGGGCTGCTGGGGCTTCAGCGCCAGTTGTCACTGTGGATGCTGCTTGGCAGGAGCAAGAAGCGCAGGAATCCCTGACGTGTTTCTGAAGGTTTTTAAAGATGAACCAGCTCTTTAGCATTTCTCTTCCTTTTTTCCTTCCCAAATATAGTGCCCAAGAATGAAAACCTCACTCATCCAATTTCCCAAATTTGGCAGTTATGACAGTTTTATTGTAATGCCTTATTAAACCTTAGCCACATATTTACATAATTAAACCCAGGTCGGCTTTTCTCTCTCCTACATCTACAACCGTCACTCACTGCAGTGTGGCATGCTAGTTTCATCTTCTCTGTGCAAGTGAGGACCCAGAGGCTTGGGGTGGCATCATCCCCTGGTACCAAGAAATAGTCTTTAATGGAAACAGAGGTGATGCATTTCGACGATAAGGAGATAAATGGCTTCCCACCTTCCAATAGGAAAGCAATTGGCCTTTTTCATTGCATCACAAGATTGGAAGGAAACCTGAAAATTATCTGGTATAGAGGTTGCACACTGGCAAGTTCAGGCCTGATTAAACCCACATATTTTATAATTTGACACTCATAGTTTGTTTTCAATTTGAATTAGTAACCATATTTTAAGTTAGGAGATTCAAATAAAAAGCCAGAGTGTGGACTTTCCTTGGGAAAAAAAAATATATTTGCATTGGCCGATCTGGGCCTCCATTTCCTGCATTGCCAACCATCAGGAAGAGCTGATCATAGCAGCTGCCCCTGCAGGTGGGGCGTGGCTCTGTGGTTCCTCTCTTGTCTCCCCATTCCCTGTTGCACATGTGCATGCTACCTTCTGGGTCCCGGTGGAAATGTGAGTTTGTAAGTATTACCTTACAGACAAAGAAGAGAAACTTCATGGAAATTAATAATAAGTTAATGACCGAGCCCAGGTTTCCTAACTCTGCACAGTATTAAAAGCAATTTCTTTGTTGGAGGTGTCCAAAGACATGGATTCTAACTCCAGCCCCATCACTTACTAGCTGTGGGATCTAGGCACAGGACTGAAGCTCTCTGGGTCACATATTTCAACCGTAAAATGCAGCCAGTCTCAGCACATTGTCCTTTTCTCTCAGGGTTTATGAGGATTAATGTGTTTATGAAAGAGTTGAAAAAGTCAAAGTCTATTCAATCTTATGTTTTTTGGTATTTTCACAGTAATATTTTTATTTCCAAATTCAAGCTCAATAATTGCTTCATTATATCAAAATATTATTAAGTGTGCCCCTCAATTCTATTCAAGTGTATTTACTGAACATCTACCATGTGCCTAGCCCTATATGGGATGCAAAGAAATATATGGGGACATAAGATGAGAAGAACACAATATAAAATGAAGTATCAAATGGAATATGAGACACAAAATGCATGGAGAAGTAAGTCTATATAGTGCTTAAATAACATTAAATGGCTCCTACTTTTTTTTTAAGATTTTATTTATTTATATTATTTCTCTCCCCTTCTCCCCCCACCCTGGTTGTCTGTTCTCTGTGTCTATTTGCTGCATCTTCTTTGTCCCCTTCTGTTGCTGTCAGCAGCACAGGAATCTGTGTTTCTTTTTTTGTTGCTTCATCTTCTTGTGTCAGTTCTCTGTATGTGTGGCACCATTCCTGGACAGGCTGCACTTTCTTTCACGCTGGGCAACTCTCCTTATGGGGCACACTCCTTGCCTGTGGGGTTCCCCTACGCAGGGGACACCCCTGCGTGGCACGGCACTCCTTGCGCGCATCAGCACTGCACGTGGGCCAGCTGCACAAGGGTCAAGGAGGCCCGGGGTTTGAACCACAGACCTCCCATGTGGTAGACGGACGCCCTAACCACTGGGCCAAGTCGGCCACTGGCTCCCACTTTCAAAGGATTGCACAATTCTCTACACTAGCAGCAGCAGCAGCATAAGTGCTGCCAATTATTATACACCCACAACACACCAAGCACTGTGCCAAGCACTTAACTTTAATTATATTGTTGCATCCCTCAATAACCCCATGAGGTAGACTTTTTTTTTATTGTTCTTTTCCAGATGAGAAAAATTGAGGCACACAGAGGTCAAGGTCACACAGCTAGTAATCGACAGAGCAGGACCATCTGAATCCGGAGCCCACACCCCTATCCACTCCAGTGTACCTCCTCCCTCACCCTTTGCTCTGAACCAAGCTCCCACTACAATTTCCTTCAATCCCACACATACAGTCCCACCTCCACTCCAAGCTCATGTCTCTTAAGCTCATTTCTTTGATATTTTTTGACCATCAACTCTCAATCCTGTCACCAATTTCTGCCTTTCTACCTCCTGTCACACTCAAGCAAGCCCAGTCAGAAATATTTTCCCTCCTGCCTGGACCAAACTGTTATCTTATGTAGATGATTGTTTACTCATTGTCATCAACACATTAATGCTTATTAAGCCCACATTACTGCTGCAAGGGAGTGTAACTTGATCTTCAGCGAGTCATTAAGTGCAACCAACACTCATCAAAGGGATTGTAAATTGATGGTTGTGATAATCCTCCTAATTATCCATTTTTGATGGCCTCCTTGTTATCAGCAAGTGTGCCCAGTAATTATAGAACCTTAATAGTCCCTATGCTGACAAGTCAACACTGACCTCTTAGGAAGTCCCAAATGTACTGTGTATACCAAATGTACGTGAGAGTGGGTTTACATACATGCCATCTTTTTATTTAAATACTGTCTTGTTTCTGGTTATTATATAAATTACAATAAGATGCCATAAAATAAAAGCAGGTGAAAAACAAAAGAAAGAAAAGCAGAGGATCATAAAGTAGAACCAGAAATAAGCCTTAAATTGCATAAACACATTATGCTGCTCCTTGGTCACAGGTTTGGCTCTCAAACATGCAAGAGCTCACAGTGAAAAGAAAAATTTGACCATTTGCTTTGTTACAGAATCTCTAAGACAAGCTAACATTGGGAAATACAATTAATATCAACAGGATCACAAGGGAACTTCACCTGTGAAATCCTCATAAAAGAGACATTAGAAAATGTAAATAAGCGATGGCCTCAACAATGCCTCTTCAATTCAGACCTGATAAGTTACCTTTCACCTACCATCATTGTTGTTGATTGTAACACAGCCAGGCACAATTTAGAAAAAGTAATTCTTGCCAGAGTGGAGGTGGACAAAAGACTGAAGGTGTACCAGTACATACAAATACATGTTAGTGCAAGTCATACATGTGTCCATATGTGATTTTGAAAAATTTTAAGAAAATGTACTGATCAAGAGTATATTTAGGAGAAGTGGACTTGGCCCAATGGATAGGGCGTCTGCCTACCACATAGGAGATCCGCAGTTCAAGCCCCGGGCCTCCTTGACCCATGTGGAGCTGGCCCATGAACAGAGCTGATGTGTGCAAGGTGTTCCGTGCCACGCAGGGGTGTCCCCCACATAGGGGAGCCCCAAGCGCAAGGAGTGTGCCCGTTGGGAGAGCCGCCCAGCATGAAGGAGAGTGCAGCCTGCCCAGGAATGGCGCCGCATAAACGGAGAGTTGACGCAGCAAGATGACACAACAAAAAGAAACACAGATTCCCGTGCCACTGACAACAACAGAAGTGGACAAAAAGAAGAACATGCAGCAAATGGACACAGAGAACAGACAACTGGGGTGGGGCGGGGAAGGGGAGAGAAATAAATAAAATAAATCTTTAAAAGAAAAAAGTATATTTAATACCTGCAAATGGAGAGAAAATTCTAACAGCAACCAAGATTCCTACAACTGATAAATATAATCATAATTGACAAGTCTGTCTCCTGGCCCTGTCTCTCTGTAACTTATAGTTGATCTAAAATCATCACTACTTTTAATGTATATGCTTCTGGCTCTTATTTCCCCAGAGCTCAGTTTTCTCTGTGAACAGATGGTTTGGGGTTAAATACTTTGGCTCTGGAGCCAAGCTACTTGGGTTTGAATTCTTACTAACTGTATGACCCTGAGAGGGATATTTAACATTTTATTGCCTCATTTTCCTCATCTGTAAAATGGGGACTCACAATAGCCCCTATTTTATAGGGTTGCCATGATGATTAAATATTAATTCACATAAAGCCCACAGAACACTACAACAATATGTGTCACACAGTAAGAACTCAGTGAACATTGACTTTTATTATCATTATTAGTTCATGAGATCATGCCTGGGAAATTTTTCCTGTACCTTCTTCTCATTGAGCAATAGCCATTTATTAGGAAGTCCATAAGTCTCTGGGGGATGGGGGTAGGGCTCTTTCCCATGTAACACTTAATAATAAATCACTTATCTCTACTTATCCCATAGTTTGCTTCCCAATTTAATTTCCTTGACAGCAGATACTATGTCCTATAGGAGATAGATGTCACCTAATTCAACCTCGTCATTTCATACTTCCTGGAGAAAACTGAAGAACAGATAGTTAAGCAACATCTCCAAGTTAAACAACTAATGAGTTGCAAATTAAGGCAATAAGTGAGATCACTTGACTTTCAGACTTGCCATGAGAGCATTAGAGCATTTTGTCTTCCCACAAATACATGACACACCGTAGTCTTCCAAACTCTCCTAATTATTTCCCATATGATGATGACACCCAAATTCCCCTTTCCTGCCAAGAACCTTCTCTAATACCTTCCAGTTAGCCTTCTACATAACTCTCCACCTGGTCATCACATTGGCATTTGAAACTCTACTTGTCCTAGTGAAACTCATCTGCCTCCTCTCTAATTCATGTCTTAGGCTAATGCGTCAACTCAACCAGGTAATGGTGCCCACTTATTTGGTCATGTAAGTACTGGGCTAATTGTAATACAAGGCCAAGTCATGGACTTAAGTCAACAGTGAGTTGATTGCTTAGATGGCTGATTACATCTACAATGAACCAAGGAGATTGCCGTCAGCACTGAGTGACCTCTTATCCAATGAGTTGAAGGCTTAAAAGGGAAAGTGATTTCAGCATTCGGAGAGAGAATTCCCAGCTCCACTTCAGACAGGCATCTCCTGGGAACTCATCAAGGACCTTCATCAGAGCCCCTGGTTTGCAACCTGCCCTGCAGAATCTGGACTTGTGCATCCCCATGATTGCATGAGAGAATTTTATAAAATTTCTTATTACTTACTGATATCTCCTGTCATTTCTATTTCCCTAAAGGAACCCTGACCAGTATTATGGGCTCCTCCTGCATTTTCTGTCTCTGTTGGTGACTTCACCACCCTCACAATAAACCAAGAATAAAGCTCAGACTTATTCCTGATTCCTCCCTCTCCCTTATCCAGACCCTACCAATTTTACTTATAAATTATTTCCCAGATTTGTTCTTTCTTAATAATTCCTAAACCACTGCTCTAATTTGGTCTAAACTTTTCTGTAACCATTTGATTTGTTCCCCTTACTAAATCATAAGTTTTTATATAAAGGAGAAGGCAAATAGCACTTACTGAGCCCCTATTGCATGCCCAGACACAATATTTGGAGCTTTTACATGCTGTGATCACAACTTGGATGGTATCTTACTTTTATAAGAAAGGAAGCCAAAGTTCATTCAAAATAGGTCTGTTTAAAAATGCTTGAGCAGGGGAAGTGGATGTGGTTCAAGCAATTGGGCTCTTGTCTACCATAAAGGAGGTCCAGGGTTCAATGCCCAGGGCCTTCTCTTGAAGGCAAGCTGGCCCATGTGGTGAGCTGGCCCATGCAGAGTATTGGCCTGCACAGAGTGCTGGCCTGTGTGGAGTACACGTAAGAGTGCTGCCCTGGGCAGGAGTACTGCCCCGCACACGAGTGCTGGCCCACATGGAGAACTGGCATAGCAAGATGATGCAATAAAAAGAGACACAGGAGAGATAATAAGAGATACAGCAGACCAGGGAACTGAGGTAGCACAAGAGAATGATTGCCTCTCTCCTACTCCAGAAGGTCCCAGGATCAGTTCCCAGAGCTGCCTAATAAGAATATGGGCAGACACAGAAGAATACACAGCGAATGGACACAGAGAGCAAACAATGGAGGTAGAAGGGGAGAAAGGAAGAAAGGAAGAAAGGAAGAAAGGAAGAAAGGAAGAAAGAAAGAAAGAAAGAAAGGAAACTTGAGCATTGTTTTAAAACTGACAAGGAATATTACAGTAACCTGGGGCTAGTAACAACCCTAAGCCCAAGGGCAAAGGGAGGAGCAGTTAGTTACCAGTACCCAGCAGAAAGAGCAGCTGTGTGGAGGTGGTCTTCCAATAGCAGCTTCCGTCTTCAGCATCCTGGCAAGGAGGAAATGGAGAGAATAGATAACTTGATTCCCTCTCCTTCTGACATCTGACTTCCTACCCCTGCCTTCCATTAGCTAAATCCACCAGGAAGGCAAATGACAGGCTTGGTCCTCAGTGAAATCCTTGAGTCTGTCTCCCAGGCATGGAGCAGGCAGCAAAGAGTGGAGGGTAGTTGGGAGAGACAAACAGAAGAGCACACAATTAGTAAATGATGGGGACAAGGTTTGGACCCAAGTCCAGGTGATTCCAAAATTCTTCCTGCAAACCCACAAATTTACAATATCATGAGGTTTTTTAAAAGAAGAGACTATTTCTTAGTACCCAGGACAAGATCCTAACCCCTAAAAAAACTTCAATGTCCAAATTTTATAAGGAACAGAAGTTCACAGAGAGGTTTATGGTTGAGGGACTGAGGCAATCCTGCTTCAGTCACTCAGAGCAGAAACATTTCTGCTTTAAAACGAGAATAGCCTTATTCCCAGGGAGCAGATGACTATTCAACAAACTCTGTCCATAACGGAAAGTAGCAGTGACATTTACCAGCTTAAAAGTCTCAAACCTAATGTTCCAGATGAAGGATGCATATAATCCTTGTCCCTCCAACACTCCCAGAAAGTATTAGCTCTAGAAGGGCAATGATGAGAAGCTGATTTGACTAAATGGATAGAGCATCCGCCTACCACATGGGAGGTCCAGGGTTCAAACCCAGGGCTTCCTGACCCGTGTGATGAGCTGGTCCATGCGCAGTGCTGATGTGCGCAAGGAGTGCCATGCCATGCAGGGGTGTCTCCCACGTAAGGAGTGCACCCTGTAAGGAGAGCTGCCCAGCACAAAAGAAAGTACAGCCTGTCCAGGAGTGGCACCGCACAACGAGAGCTGATGCAGCAAGATGATGCAACAAAAAGAGGCACAGATTCCCGGTGCCGCTGAAAGAATACAACCAGACACAAAAGAACACACAGCGAATGGACACAGAGAGCAGACAACTGGGGGGGGGGGGGGGCAGGGGGGGGGAGGGGGGAGAAATAAATAAAAAATAAATCTTAAAAAAAAGAAAGAAAGAAAGGCAATGATAGTGGAGATAGTATTCTCTCTATCTTGATTCTAGGATGACTTGCTGAGAAATTAGCCTTTGGGCCTCAGGTTACTTATAACAACTACCTTGCCAGACAATGAGAAGGACTGAGTGAGATAAATGAGGTCCTGTGTGCAAATGTTAGTAAAATGCCTAACTTGTAATGCCCAGGTTGGTTATAGTAGGTCCACAGTACCATGACATGTATCCTTGTTTTTGTCAGAACTGGGATCCTGAACAATTTCTCTTGGTCTAAGCCCAGGGTCTACTGAGCCAAGCTTTCACTTAAAGAACAGCTCTGAGAAAGGACTCTTGACACTTCTTCTCAGGGCTTGTCCAGTGAACAAAGCCTGGACCAGGACTGCCTGATGTCTATTCAGAACTGAAGGCAAAACTCCTGAATGAGGTACTAGGATGTGTGAGACCAAGTTTCAAAGCCACTTGCACTGTCCCTGTTTAGCATTTACTCACTATGCTTGAACTTTACTTTTTTAAAAAAGCCTGTTTTAATCATTGTTTTATAAACTATAGTCCATGGTTTAACTTAGGGTTCACTATTTTGTGCAGTTCCATAGATTTTTTTTATTTTTATTCTAGTACCATATATGTAACCTAATAGTTCCCCCTTTTTAACCATATTCAAATATATATTAATAATTCACTGTTGTTAACTACATTCACAATGTTGTGCTACTTTCACCATCATCCGCTACCAAAACTTTTCTATCATTCCAAATAGAAACTCTGTATATTTTAAGCCTTAACAGCTTAAAGCTCTTCTTTAAGCCTTAACACCCTGTATTAGTCAGGGTTCTCTAGAGAAACAGAATCAACAAGAGATATCTGTCAGTAGTATGCAATTCTATAAGAGTTTCTCATGCAGCCATGGGGATGCACAAGTCCAGGTTCCACAGGCAGGCCGCAACCAGGGGTTCTGGGAGATGTCAGCTTTCCAAAGACGAGCTGGGAAATTTTCTCCCAATGCTGGAATCACTTCCCCTTTTAAAGGATTCAACTGATTGGGTTAAGCGTCACTCATTACTGATGGCAGTCTCTCTGACTGACGTCATTATAACCAGCTATCTATGATTTACCACTGCAATAAAGTTAATGGTGACTAAAGTCCACAAATGCCCTTGTATTACAGTTAGCCCAGTGTTTGCTTGACCAAACAACTGGGCACAATTACCTGGCCGAGTTGACACAATAGCCTAACCATTACAGTCCACCCCTTGTCAAATCAGCAACCATACACATTACCTTAAACCATACTTAGTCTCTAAGTAAAAACAAAGCAGACATGCATATATATTTATTTCCACCTAACAATGTTCAACTCTCCTGCTTACAACTGGAAATGCATTAATTCCATACAGAATAGGGTGCAAGTTCTTGGGTAATATTCACTCTCAAACTTGACATCCTCAAATATTATGACATGAAATGGATACAACTTGTTACATGATAAGGGGAAAGTTTGGGGAAGAAGACAAAAAAATTCATTTTGTGTACATATACAATCATCATCATAATGAAACAAGGAAGACAGATTCATGACCATTATAGTCCTCATTTCTGTAACTGGTCACATGGTTGAAGTTCATTTTTATCACTACCTTCTTCCACTACCCATTCCATATTTCCATTACCCTCAGCAAGCACTTCAGTTGGCCATTGTTCTTTGCCTGGTGGGGTAACCTAAACTTTCCTTCCTGAAGATTCTGGGCCATGGTTAATCCTGCTTGGATTGGTTGTTGCAAGTTTCCATTGACTTTAATCATAGGACACGGCAGTACTAGGAAATGCCCTAGAGGGTCTCCTGTATTCGAGGCAAACTCTTCCTTACCTCCATGTTGTAGGTGCAGTCCTATTTCCCCTTGATAGTCAGGATCAATCACCCCAGCCAGTACAGTAATTCCCTTCTTTGACTGTTGATTCAGAGGTGAGAGGAGCCCAAAGTGGCCAGGTGGCAGTTTTAACATCCAGTTCAATGGAATCATTGTTGTGTACCGTGGGGACTGCACTCCTCCTTTTGGGACTAAAACCTATAGACCAGCAGAGTTTGAGGTTGTAGGGACAAGAAGGCAAAAATTTTCCTAGTGGGTCACTAGGGTTAATAGTGAGTGGTGCCACTCCCATTTCCACCCCTTGATTCCTGGACCCATGGATCCTGGTTATGGGAGAAACAGTACCATAGAGTGGACACTGATTTAGAGCATACACAGCCTCCTGGAGAACATTGCCCTAGCCCTGTATTGCCACCTAGTTGACCCCATAATTGAGTCTCCAAAAGGCCATTCCACTGTTCTATTAATCCAGCTGCTTCAGGGTGATGGGGAACATGATAAGACCAGTGAATTCCATGGGCATGTGCCCATTCCCTCACGTCCTTTGCTGTGAAATGGGTTCCTTGATCGGAAACAATGCTGTGTGGAATGCCATGGCAGTAGATAAGACACTGAGCAGACAGACACAGAGCCTTTTATTGTTCTGATCTCCAATGGACTGGGAACTGAACCTAGAACCTTCCATGTGGGAGGGAGGTGCCTAATCATTTGAGCCACTTCTGCTCCCTGCTTGTTGTGTCTCTCGTATTTCCTTGTTGTCTCTCTTCATTGCATCATCTCATTGCACCATCTTGTTGTGTCAGCTAGCCCCTCCAGTCAATCGCCTCAGCTTACTGTCTTGCTCATCTTCTTTACAAAGCCTCAGGAACCGAACCCAGGATCTCCCATGTGATGGTTCTCTTGTCTGTCTGCTCATTGTCTGCACATTAGCTAATCGTGACATCTGTTCATTGCAGCAGGAGGCAGTATCTGCTCATCTTCTTTTAGGAGGGACTGGAACCTGAACCTAGGACCTCCCATGTGATGAGAAATGCCTTGCTCAGAGAGGCAACGTGACTTGTCCAAGGCCACACATCAACCAGGTTCTGTCGCAATCCAAGTCCAGTGATCTTTTCCCTACAAAAGCAGCTTTGAAAAGCTGGAGAACATTTCTTCCAGGAGCTGCTTCTCATGAATTCAGCAAAGCCATCTGTCCTGCTTTGCTGTGAAATATCCCAATGTCATGACTTCCTCTGATACAGTCCTTAATCAATTCTTTCTGCATACCTCATTTTGATTTATTAACTTCCATCAGAGGGGCTGGTGCACAGGGAGCCTCAGTTCCTGTTGGGGGGCCTCTTGGGTGGCTTGAGAAAATGAGAGGCTTCTTACCTAAAAGATGTCATCAATTAGAGCCCATTTTGATTGCCCAGGTACGAGTTAACTGCCTCGGAGAACATTAATTAGCTCAGTGACTAAATTGTTTTGAGAGTGACAGGTTACCAAAGGGACCCATGATTAATGCCAGGTTTTAAGTGACTCTTATCTTCAGGGATCATCGTTCCTGAGTCGTGGCCACGTTCTGGGCTGAGCTGATTAGGCCTGGTCCATTAAGGAGAGTGAGTTCCTAATTGCCAGCTTCTGGGGAGAAGGGCTTCCAGGCACCAGCACTGGTACACCCCACTCCTGGTACCAAACTGTTTTAGTCAGGGTTCTCTAGAGAAACAGATCAACAAGAGATATCTGTCAATAGTATGTGATTCTATAAGAGTTTCTCATGCCGCCATGGGGATGCACAAGTACAGATTCCGCAGGCAGGCCACAACCAGAGGCTGCAATGAAAGTCCAGTGAAGGTTCTTGATGAGTTCTGGGAGATACTGGCTGTCCAAAGACAAGCTGGGAAATTTTCTCTCAATGCTGGAATTACTTCCCCTTTTAAGGGATTCAACTGATTGGATTAAGCATCACTCATTGCTGATGGCAATCTCCCTGAATGATGTAATAATAATCAGCTACCTATGATTTACCACTGCAGTAAATTCAATGGTGACTAAAGTCCACAAATGCCCTTGTATTACAGTTAGCCCAGTGTTTGCTTGACCAAACAACTGGACACAATTACCTGGCCAAGTTGACACAATAGCTAACCATCATACACCCTATTCCCTATCCCCACCCCATCTTCTGGTAACCTATAATCTCAATTCTGACTAGATTCTGAATTTACTTATTCTAATTACTTCATATTACTGAGATCATATATTATCTGTCTTGTGTCTGGCTTATTTCACTCAACATGATATCTTCACGATTCATCAGTGTTGTTACATATACCAGAACTTCATTCCTTTATACCACTGAGCAATATTCAAGTGACAAAAGTATTCTTAAAGTTTGAAAATGCTTTGCACCCCAGAAAATATAACAAGTTCCATTCTGAGACTGACAAAAATTCCTTGTCCATCTCATGCTCATCACCTAAAAATCAGGGGCCTGTGCCTAGGAATCAATTGTCCTCAGCCTACCAAAAAAAAATCAGGCTCAGAGGGATTTTATTTCATGGTCAATCTATCTCTGTCAATGCCCCGTCTGCCCCACACCATATCACCTAGATGTTTCCCACATTCACTGTTCCCACTGTTACTGCATAACAGTCATTATGCAGACTGTTAGGGCAGAGTCATAACATCTCTGCCACACTTGCATAGTCCAGGTTAAGCTACTTTACAACAGGTGGGACCATGCTTGTATTTATTCTATGACACCGTATCCATTGATGCAATGGTGTAGGTATACAAAATAGAGGGCCATCAATGTTCAGCCATAGGGATTGAATATTATCCTAAAAAGGAGAGAAAGCCATTGACTGTTTTGGAGCAGAAGGTAATAGCTTAATGGAAGCAGCGTTTTAGGGAATTTTCTGTGGCAGCTGATACTCCAACCATTGGAAAGGGGGAAGACAAAACAGGAAAGACATTAAAATCCAGATCAGTTAAGAGGTAATTTTTTAAATCAGCTGTTAAAAATGAGGATCTAAATTACAGTCATGGGAACAAAGACAAATAGGAAAGGATGTTTTTGAAACATATTCTGAAGATTGTGAACTCCAGGGTCCTTCAGGACAGGCTGCATGTCTGGGTTGTCACTATGACCCCCATATTTCCAGGGCTGGTACACAGTCAGCATCCACGAATGCAGATATATCAGCTGTTAAAATATTGAAGCATTTGTATTCTTGTGAATAAATAGCCCTTCCCTGACACCCCACCCAGCTCTCTCCTGAAATATTCCAACCATACCCCACCCCACCCCCACTATCACCAGATCAAGCAACTGAAGAGTTTACATGTGGCCCAGCAGAAGGCCTTGACCACCTTGCTCCTGTGATAAGGCTGACATCCTTTTTGAATGGTCAGTTCCCATGATGATTGTTACATATATTTAATATCACTCCTTGGCATGCATAGCACAATCTCTGATACATGGAAGTGATGAAGAAGGAAAGGAAGGGATGGACAAGAAGGAAAGAAGAAAGGAACAGATTTTGGTACTAGCTAGATATGAGAATGAAGCAAGCAAAGTCCTATCCAACTATAATCATACAGACTTATGCGACTGTTTGATTACAGTTTCCTTTCAGAAAAATGGAAGCAGAAGGATGAGTTTGTTTGGGAGAAAGATGGATATGTCCTCTTAAAAATAAACTGCATTTGAGCAATAGCTCAATTGAGAGAAATAAAATTTATGACAGATTGGTTGAAAACTATGCAGTACATCCATTTCTCTCTATACTTGAAAATCTACCCCTTGGA
This sequence comes from Dasypus novemcinctus, assembly GCF_030445035.2. Lineage (NCBI taxonomy): Eukaryota > Metazoa > Chordata > Mammalia > Cingulata > Dasypodidae > Dasypus > Dasypus novemcinctus. Next base: position 72,599,752 of record NC_080678.1, on the reverse strand, counting down.
GAGCCCAGGAAAGCAGACAGCTGTGAATTTCATGAACAACCTCAGAGAAACTCCTTCAGGCTTTTAGAGACTGATGTGATTGTCCTACTCCTGAGAAGCTTCCTTGTTTTAATTGTATGGACAATGAACTGAGTAAACAGTCAGGTTTCCTTTTTAATTTTGTTCATTATAAAGCATAAGGCCAAATCTGGGGTACACCTGTAGCATACTTCCCTCATTATGACCCTGCCCTGTTTTCCCCCCACTTACTTCTAACTGATGCTTGTTTGCCATATGGCATCCTTGAAAGCTGACTTAAATTCTCTTTAGAACAAACCTAGAGGGGATGAGGTTAACTCATATGAATTTTAATTGAAGGTAGAATATTCAGATGGAAATATCCAGTTGATATAAATATAAGAAATTGGATTTCAGCACATGTGAGGCACAATAAGTTTTACAAAGGCATGGAAGACATGACCACACAAAGCTTACAGTCTTTGGGGACAGAGAAGGTAAATGTACACAGGATCAGGTGGAACATCCCCTCAAACAGGACTTGATTAATTGCAGGATGACTGCTACTGCTACTGCGTACTTGAAGGAGAGGATGAAATCCATATCAGTCATTTCTAGTGTACCACACACTTGAAATGTCCCTGGGTGCCACTAGGGAATAAAATGATGAGGCTTCTGTATTAGTCAGCTAAAGGGGTGCTGATATAAAATACCAGAAATCTGTTGGCTTTTATAAAGGGTATTTATTTGGGGTAGGAGCTTACAGTTACCAGGCCATAAAGCATAAGTTACTTCCCTCACCGGTGTCTTTTGTCGCATGTTGAAGGAACATGGCTGCCAGCGTCTGCCAGGGTTCTGGCTTCCTGGGTTCCTCTCTTCCCGGGGCTTGCTTCTCTTTCCTCACAACCAAGTTCCTCTGCGGGCTTACTTCCTGGGGCTCCAGCTCAAGACTCCAGCTTAAAACTCCAAAAGCAAAACGCCATCTCTGTCCTTCTCCATGTATTTTATCTGTGATTCTTGGTGGGTAAGGACTCAACACCTTACTGACATGGCCCAATCAAAGCCCTAATCATAATTTAATCATGCCCAGGTCCAGACTAGTTTACAAACATAATCCAATATCCATTTTTGGAATTCATGAACCATATCAAATTGCTACAGCTTCTGAGTCATGGAATTCCATTTTATTCAGTATGTTTGCATCTGGATTTTCCTAAAACCTGCAGATAAACACCACCCTTGTTTATTTTAGGTGTTTTGTTTTATTTTACAGATGCCTGACTGATTTGATTACTTAGATGCTCATTCGCAAAGATAAGGCAAAAGAATGGGAAGGCAAAGGAAATCCATAAGATAAGCCTGAAGGAAAAAAATAGGAATGGATTTATCATCACAACATACCATCTATCTAAAGCATCCCTGTATCACCAACATAGATTAGTTATCAGCATGATGATTAAAGATAGATGGCAAGGTGGAAAAAGACAAAGAAAACTTGTATTTGTCTCTAAACAGCTATGTGATCTCTCTAATCTTCAGCGCTTATTTTTAGAAATGGAAAACCAAATCCTTGCCCCCTACTCACTTAAATTAGCAAATATTCATCAAACATCTTCCAGGGAGACGCCATCATGCCAGGCATTTGGGATGATAAACAGATAAAACATGGCTCAAATCCAGTGGGGTTATGTGGGTCCATTGAGAGAATTATTTAAAAGCTTTTGGAAAAAAGTACCAAATGCTACACATACTGAAGGATTTATTATTAGAATGGAAACAAAGAGGTCATTTAAGTTAACTTCAGCAAGTTAGGTAATTCCAGACGAAAAGAAGAAGATAATACTGGAGCTATGTGCCTTCCTAGAAATTTAGAGCTGGAACCCATATGGTAGCCCTATGCAAAGGTCTAGCACTCCAAAAACAGATGGAAAGAGACCATCCAACTAGAAGACATAAAAAGAAATTTAGAAAAGCCTTGCCAGAAGTAAAGTTTAAATTTCAGGCTTGCCCCTCTCCAAGCACAAATGTGGCAAGGCCTCTAGTCTCATTCTACACACATAGATGGTTTATTTGCCACACCCAGGAAGCCCCTCCTTCCAGTACCTACCTCCTCACCAAGCCCTAATGGGATGCCAAGATTTGGCCCACTCAAAAACCATCCCTGAGAATCTAGTGTCAAGCACTCTTGACACTGTGAATGCAGAAAAGAAAAAAGCCTTGATTTCCCAGGACTGGGGAGTCCAGTGGAGCAACAAGCCAGGAAACAAGCAATCTCAAAACAGCAGGTGAGTGCTATGAGAGGATAAAAACAAGGGTGATGGACAATGGGAAGGGTACAAACGACCCAAGAGTGAGAGGAGCAGCCTTGGCTGTCGCACAGCTCACCAGCCAGGCAGAAGATTCATTCTAGTCGAAATGACATTTGTCTCTTGACTGTGAGGGACTGTACCATCTTCAAAAATCACATTGAGGACATGGAGCCCTGAGGTCTTCAAGGGAGTTCTGATAATTTCCTGCAGAAATAAAAGGCAAAAGATGGCAGCTCAAAGGAGCAGCTGCTCAAGGAATGCCTTACTGTGTCTGATGACAGCAATGTCTTCTTTTGCCGGTTCCAAGAAGCCTCCCCTCTGAATGCACCCCAGCCATTTTTGGAAAGTTATTGTTCACCTCCCTCAATGCTTCACTGAATCAACACCGCCATTAGGGGGCCTTTGCGGGGGAACAGCTGCAGGGTCTTCCACCTGCCCTCAGGAAAGGAAAAATAACAGGGAAGACACAAAAATATTTTTACCTTCATTCTAGAACCTGAATGAACTTTGAAAACCTCACACTAAGTCAAAGAAGCCAGACACAAAATACACATATTGCATGATTTCATTGATATGAAATGCCCAGAGTAGGCAAATCTTTAGAGACAGAAAGCATATTAGTGGTTGCCTAGGTCTGGGACGGGGCATGTGGAGAGAAATGGGATAACCGCTAATGGGTATAGGTTTTTTGGGGGGTGGCAAAGATGTTCTAAAGTTCATTGTAGTGATGGTTGCATAACTCTGTATATACTAAACACTACTTCACAAAAGGGTGCATTTTATGGTATGTGAGTGATATCTCAATAAAGCTGTTTCCAAAAAAAAGTGTAAATGGCCTCTCATGCCTTAATTCTTAGGTAATAACTGCCTCTCTAAAGGGATTTGCAGGTAGGTGACGGACTTGGCCCAATGGTTAGGGCATCCATCTACCACATGGGAGGTCCACGGTTCAAACCCCGGGCCTCCTTGACCCGTGTGGAGCTGGCCCATGCGCAGTGCTGATGCAAGCAAGGAGTGCCCTGCCACACAGGGGTGTACCCCGCGTAGGGGAGCCCCACACGCAAGGAGTGCGCCCCATAAGGAAAGCCGCCCAGCGCGAAAGAAAGTGCAGCCTGCCCAGGAATGGTGCCGCACACACGGAGAGCTGACACAACAAGATGGCACAACAAAAAGAAACACAAATTCCCATGCCGCTGACAACAACAGAAGTGGACAAAGAAGAAGATGCAGCAAATAGACACAGAGAACAGACAACCGGGGTGCGGGGGAAGGGGAGAGAAATAAATTAATAAATAAATATTTAAAATAATAATAATAATAAAGGGATTTACAAAGCTTTACCTCAAAGAGCTGAAAAATGCAGGAATTTCCAGCAGAAGGGACAACCAAAAGAGACACAATGGCCACCAGTGGCAGCCAGATAGCCTGCTTCACCCCATGTCAGGAGCCCACACACTTACCTGAGCCAAAGCAGACTACCTCATTCCTCACCATCTTCAGTGGATTTCTTACAACAGTTTTTTATTAGCACTATTTGAAGCCCTCAGACACATCCTGTGTGAGAAGTGCATTAGTCATGGAAAACAGCAGGCTGGTAATATTAAAATGCTCATTACTGCATGGAAAAATGATCTCAGACTCATTCTTAACTGAACGTTTGATTCAATATGAGTCTGATATAATCTCTCCTCTTTCTGACAATGATTTCAATATACTGCCATCTGTAGAATACTCCTTTCTCTCAGAAAACAAGTTCCTGCCTAGAAAATATAGTCAATGGAAATCTAGGAGGAAAGCCATATGTCGCAATAAATGCACACTGCTTTCCACGCACTCTCTCCACTATTATTTTTCACGCCAGTCACTAGCTCTGAACGTTTGTTGCTCAAGATGATTTCCTCTGAAGGTGTGCTGAATTCAAAGCCAACTAAAAGGAAAAAAGCACAGCAAGCAGCCTTCCCCTTTATGTCCAGCTCAGTGGGAATCCAGATTGGAAGATGGTCCAGGAGATTCTTAGCCATCCCTCCTCATCCACCCTTCCCCTCATCTGCTACCTGAAGAGGACTGGGCTGCATTAGCAGAAGCCTGGGCAATTCTGTGGGCTAAGGAAGGCCCCAAGGGTCAGACCTTTAGGTTGACTCCTCCAACTTCATGCAACAGACACTCTAATCTTCCCTCACCCTCACTGCTTCCCAGAGTTTCTGTTCCTGCGATCTTGACTAAGTGGTTGCCCAGGTCGCACGTTAGCCCGTCCTCTGATACACCTGATCAGAGCAAAGGGAACAAACAAATTCTCACCTGAAAATGTGGAATTGGAATATAAAACTATATATAGTGATTCGAATTTGGATGTGGGAGTTTAAAGCTACATTTGAGGGGGTGGCAGGGACACTGGGTTAGTTGTTTTCTAATTCACGTAAGCAAACAGCAAAGGAACCATCTGGAGTGCGGAGGGCAGGGGATGGACAAAAGAAGAGAATGGCCGAGAAGAGAAAACAGTGATCTCCCTAACTCAGGGTTTCTCAGCCTTGATGCTATTAACATTTGGGGCCAGGTAATTCTTTGCTGGAGGCTGGAGGGGTGCATTGTAGGATGTTCAGCAGCATCCCTGTTCTCGACCCACCAGGTCTATCTGTGGTACCACCACATCCCCTTGCCACCCCCCAGTTCTGAAGACCGGAAATGTCTGCACATACTGCCAGATGTCCTCTGGAGGGCAAAATCATCCCCCGTTGAGAACCACTGCCTTAACCAACATTCATTCACTTATCCCTCAACAATAGTTATTCAAAGCAAAACCCAGAGTCATCCTTGACTCCTCCCTTTCATCTCAATTCACAATTAACATCTGCACCTCTGCCTTCAAAATATCCAGATTCTGACCATTTCTCACAGCTCCACTGTGACCAAGCCACCATCCAAAGTCTCCTAATTGGCCACCCTCACTCTGCCCTTGCTCCTGTCAGAGAATTTTACATATAGCAGCCAGAGGAAACAGTCTTTTAAAAGAGAAGTCTTATGCCCCTTCTCCATTCAAAACCTTCCAGGGTCTTCCATCTCACTAGATTACAAGTCAAAGTTCTAACAATGGCCTGTAAGACCCTTCAAGACCTGGCCCCAGTTTCCTTTCCAATTTCAACTATTACTACTTATCGCCTTCACCCATTCCTCTCCAGTCTCACTAACCTACTTGCTGTTTCTCCAGGATTCCTGGTGCAATCCTGTCTCCAGGCCTTTGCAGCTGCTATTCCCTCTGTTAGGAATGCTCTTTCTCCAGATGTGCTTCAATGTTACCATGTCAGAAAGGCCATCTGTGATGGCCTTTTTAAAAATAGCATTCCGGGGAAACGGACTTTGGCCCAGTGGTTAGGGCGTCCGTCTACCATATGGGAGGTCCGCGGTTCAAACCCCGGGCCTCCTTGACCCGTGTGGAGCTGGCCATGTGCAGCGCTGATGCGCGCAAGGAGTGCCGCGCCACGCAAGGGTGTCCCCCGCGTGGGGGGAGCCCCACGTGCAAGGAGTGCGCCTGTGAGGAAAGCCGCCCAGCGTGAAAAGAAAGTGCAGCCTGCCCAGGAATGGCACCGCCCACACTTCCCGTGCCGCTGACAACAACAGAAGCGGACAAAGAAACAAGAGGCAGCAAATAGACACCAAGAACAGACAACCAGGGGAGGGGGGGAAATTAAAATAAATAAATAAATCTTTAAAAAAAAATAAAAATAAAAATAAAAATAGCATTCCCCATGCCTTTCATTCTCCATCTCCCTGACCCTGCTTTACTGTGATTATTCATTATTTCCACCACTCCTCCCCCAAGATGGCTCCCATGTCTGTTTGCTTATTGTGTTTTTGCTCATTGTCTGCTCACTGTCTCTTTAAGAGGCACGGGGAACTGAACCCAAAACTTCCCATGTGGGAACTGGACACTCAACTGCTAGAGCCACATCCACTCCCCAGATTATTCATTATTTTGGGTTGTTTTTGTTTACTCTCTGTCATCTCAGCTAGGATGGAAGCTCTCAAGAGCAAGGTTTAGCTTTGTTTACTGCTGTAGCCCCAGGGCCCAAGCAATGCTTGGCATGGTTGAATGATGCTCCTGTAAGTGCAAGGATGGTCATTGTATCATTATTTATAATAGAGCAAAACTGGAAGCAATCTAATTACCTAACAATGGGGCGACAGTTAAATAAATTATGATGTGTGTAGTCATTTAAAAACTTGTTTTCGAGACTTTCTAGTTAAAATGAAATCATACTGATAAATCCTAAGATAGCGTCTCCTAACTTTCAACTAAATACTTGTGAGAACACAGAAATAAATGAAAAACTTAATGCAACCCTGAAAACTGGGGTTCTATATCTTGCTGTTACAAGCCTCTGAGGGGAATTCCCCTTAATAACAATGACAATGGAACTAGACATTTGGGTGATTTCCAGAAACACAGTGAATCCGTGCACTTGAAAATAGGTAGGTCAACATTGCTCCCCCACTGTCTGCCCCCTGAATTAGTCAAGTATTCACTGTGCAAATATCAAATGTTGAAAACTCTCCAAAATGCCTGGGGGCTATGAAGATGAGTATGACCTCATAGTAGTGCTAACCATGTGGCCACCCAGCTGCTGTATGCTTTCTACTTCTAAGGCACAGGGGAGCTCACAGCCTCCTCACAGTCACACTAAGACAGATAGAGGAAAGTTTGCTTCCCTGTTTGACGCCCAAAAAGACGAGCAAGCAGGAACTCAGGTAGAAATAGAGTTTCCCAGATAGCAGTTGGCTGAAGAATTTAACGAAGGAATTATTTACTAAGGTTTGCACAGGGTTAAGGGAAACAGAGAAGATGAAGTAGCCAGTGACGGCCAACAGGGGGAGCCACAATGGCTGCTTGGCCTGAAGAAGCAAAGGGGAGGAAATGGCTTCAGCCTAGCCCCTCTCCTTGGTGGTGAGGCGGCCCAAGGGCCCATGGCTAAAGAGCCTCACCCTATTGCCAAGAAAGTGACACCCACGGAACCCAAACTGGCAAAGGAGAAGACAATTCTCTGGGATCCTAGAGAATTTACCACTATCATCTCTAGGCAATGAGGTAAGACTAGTCAATGGTCCCGTTTGGTGAGGGGCCCACATGAACTTGCAATGGCAAAGCCCTCCCCAGCAGTGACCTAGGCAGACAGGCAAAATACTGATGAGTGCCAGGCCAGCCCATAAAGACTCAGGTCTAGGAAAAGAGTTGGCCCATATCTTTTCTCAGAACACCAATTCCACTTTAGGCTTGTACTTAGGAGGATTTTTATTTTTAAGAAGTTTGCCTTGACATTCCAAATCCAGAAAAACAACGACCCAAAAGGGATGATCTTCCATTTCCTAACTCTCATTCTTACTGCCAAATAACACCCTTCTTGCAAGCTACAGATCCCAGCTAATCATGTTGTTTTGCTCTGATTAACCTTTGAAATAGGCATTTTCTCTTTTTTTCTTTTCTTCTCTGCTTGTTTGAGGCTAGCTCTCCTTAAAAGGTCAGTGAGCATCAAACCTAATCTGACTTCTAATTACTTTTGTAAACATGTGAGAAGGAATAAATGCCAATATCATTAGCCACCTAGAATATTATCCTGCTTACTCCCTTTATTAATAGGGCAGATAGACAAAAAACAGCTCTCCAGTCTCCTCTAAACACTCATATTTGAGGCATGGGAATGATTTGATTTGATTCTATTTAGATCAGAATTCCCCAACCTTGATTTTCTGACCACAACCAGAGATCTCAGATGCATCTGAGGGTCATAGTAAAAATACAGATTTCCAGAGTCTAGTCCTAGAGATTCTAATTCCTTAGGTCTGAAATGGAGCCTTGGAATCTATGTTTTTTAAAACTTCCTCAAGTAATTTTTATGTAAAAACCACTTAGGAAACTACTGATTTAGATCCTTTTTCCCCTACATGGAGTCTATCAGAGTCATCCATCTCTACTCTCCTCTCCAAAAAAATGTTTTGTGATATTTTCCCCTGTCTAGAGGGACACTGATGTGTACATTAACCTAACTTCCCCTCTCTGATCAGAGGTCCCTTCCAGGTTTGACTTTCTAGGACTCTATAATTCATTGGCACAGAAATGACAGTGGAAATTCAGGCATTGAGGAATTTGCCCCGAGCCTAGTCAATGACCCCATCCAACTGTGCTGATGCCCCTCCCTGCTCTACTGATGAGCAGAGTCACCAGGTCAGCGCCTCCACACCTGTGCCTGGAGGCCCCTGTGAACCCAGGGCCAGCATGGCAGCCTGGAGGAAGAGGCTGAGGCAAGGACCCTGGGAGAACTTCTAGGACCCTCAGTGGAGGCTAAGGACACTCACTAGGCCACTGAGTTTTCCCAATACTGTACCACCCATCTGGTGAGTGAGCAAGTAGATGCAAAGAGTGAAGAGAAAACCTCCATTGAGGTGACTCCTGGCCTCGGCTCATTTCTCAGACTGTCCCCAAAGCCTGTGTAAATTCTCACAGTCCTGCTCAGCCTCCCTGTCCCATCCTGGAAGGATTTCAACTCTAACTCCCTCTAATTTCTAGGACTCCCACCCTGGGTGATACCAATTCCCATCAGGTGTTTAGAAATGAAAGGGAGGACACTTTTGGTTGTCACAATGAGGCATACTGGAACTTGGCGAGGGAGGGAGCAGAGATGCCAAAAATCATGCAGCAGCCAAAACAGTTCTGCACAATAAAAAATTGTGCAACCCAATATGCCATTAGTACCGTCTCTGTGAATCGGAATCACTTACATTCCGAACTACACAACGTAGCCCTTAATTGTGGCTCTTTGTCAGGAGAATTTACTGCTGCATTGTATAGGTACCAAAAGCCTGGAAACAATCTAAAAGAACATTGATAAGAGGCCATTAAATAAAGCATGGTGCCTTATACAAAGGAATTCCATTAGAAAGAATGAGGGAGAACAATATGTACTGATACAGAAAATTATCTGGGATATATTATGAATTTTTAAAAAGCAAAGCACGGTAGAATAGTATAATATGCCTCAATTGGTATTTTGTTAAAAGAAAAGGTACTATACATACCTATATGTATATCTGTATATAAAGAACCTCTCCAGAAGATACTTAAGAAACTGATTGGAGAGAATTAGAGGAAAGAGAGAAAATGATTTGAGAAAAGAGAACCAGGGAAAGGAGGATGGGGATAGAAGGAGGACTCGTCTCCATAAAGCTTTAGTACTCTATGTGAGTATGAATTTTCACTATGTGACTGGCAGGTTTTTAAAACGACTACCATCTGGCTGGGTTCTAATATGATTTTGCATGTGTTTGCCTTGAAGAGAGAGCTATCCTCCAGAGCACCTAGCTCAAGCAGGGGGCTCAATACATCCCTGTTGGTTTATGGATTAATGGGTTTGTTTTGTTTTGTTTTAAAGATTCATTCATTTATCCATTTCTTCTCCCCTCCCCCCCACCTCACTGTCTTTGTGCTCACTGTATCCTCTCTATGTCCATTCACTGTGTGTTCTTCTGTGTCTGCTTGTCTTCTCTTTAGGTAGCACAAGGAACTGACCCTGTGACATTCCGAAGTGGGAGAGAGGCTGTATTAGTCAGCCAAAGGAGTGCTGATGCAAAATACCAGAAATGGGTTTGTTTCTATAAAGGGTATTTATGTGGGGTAGGAGTTTACAGTTACCAGGCCATAAAGCATAAGTTACTTCCCTCACCAATGTCTTTTGCCACATGTTGGAGCAAGATAGCTGCCAACATCTGCCAGGATTCTGACTTCCTGGATTCCTCTCTTCCTGGCGCTTGCTTCTCTTTCCTCTGTGGGTTTACTTCCTGGGGCTCCAGCTCAAGACTTCAGCATCAAACTCCAAATCAAAACTCCAACATCAAAATCTTCAACTCTCTTCTTTTGCCATGTCTTTTATCTGTGGGTTCTCACCCACCAAGGGGCAGAAACTCAACACCCTACTTGACAAATCAAAGCCCTAATCATAATTTAATCATGCCCAGGTACAGAACAGTTTACAAACATAGTCCAATATCTATTTTTGGAATTCATAACTTTATCAGACTGCTACAGAGGTGCTCGATCTCCCACACCACCTCAGCCCCCTGGTCTGCTGCACCCTTCATCTCTCCTCTGTATCTCTTTTTGTTGCATCATCTTACTGCTCTCTGTGTGAGCCAGCATGTCACACAGGCCAGCACACTGCATGGGCCAGCACTCCACGTGGTCCAGCTCTTCACTCAGGCCAGCTTGCTGCACAGGCCAGCTTGCCTTCATCAGGAAGCCCCAGGAATTGAACCCTGGACCTCCCATATGACAGATGAGAGCCCAACCACTTGAGCCACATCTGCTTCCCCAATTAATGGGTTTCTGAAAGAACTCAAGCCAGGAAAATAATTCCCTTGAATACCAAAATGCCTGCCCAGACAGAGAGCACCCCCTGGGAGTCTTTTCCAAACTGAACTTTCACACCTACCCTGGTATCAACAGTTTTCAAAGAAGGTGGTTAAAGTGAGGCTGCGGAATTTGACCAAACCAGGTCACTTCTTCCATGAAAGCAGAAAATCACTAAATTGACATGTGTACTGTCCCACCTATGCTGTGCCAAGCAAGTGCTGAGAGCTTTCACCTACCTAATCTCATCTGCTTCTTAATCCCACAAGACAAATATGTTCATTCTCATATCTCTCCCATGTCTTGGGGAACTAAGATGCAGAAGTTGTGACTTGACCAAGCCCACACAGGATTTGAAATCAGGGTCTTCGAAAGCCACATTCAGTGCTCTCTCCCACACAAAGCTGGATGACACAAACAATCTGGTCTTTCTCCAGAATGACAGGACAGAATGGAAAAGGCACATCCATCTGTGTTACATCTCAGATCCTCCGTACAAACTTGGAGACTTGGCCAATTTTTAGGTGATTAGGTGGCCTCACTGGCCTCATTTTCAATCTGCAAAAGACAAAGACAATGCTTACCTACCAAGATGATTGAGGATAGCACAGAATGAAATACTATATGGTAGTAGAAGCCCAAAAAATGTAAATTTCCTTTACCCCTCCTTCCTTCTTTCATGCTACCAGAATTGCCCTTCCAAAATCCAATTTAACAGAATGACATTCTCTCTCATAATGTGTTTATTTTGGAAGTTTCCAATATTATTTCTTGCACTGCAAAATTCAAGATATCATTCTTTAAAAGGTTATTGCAATTCAAACAAGTTCTGGTCAGCTTTCAAAATGACTTTAACAAAAGCATTCCTTTATCACTATTTTAGAAAATACAGTGGTTGGCCTAACAAGGCAGGTCTGACATGCTTCCTCCAGTGTGGAGAATAAATAGACAATTAATTGCTTTTGATCATGATATTGATGGTGATGACAACAGTAATGAAAGCAAAGTTCCTTCCTAACCTTAATCACTTTAATTTGTCTAAGTGGGAAGTACAATTTTGGCATGAAAATTTCCATGTTATTACCCATGTCATTACCTCTGTTTAGTAAATTTAAATGAGCAGTTTGTCCCTAGTTGTATTAAAGTTGCACGCATTATACAGAAGAAACTCTTGTCTTTTTTTATCATATTAGCAACGGATGAATTGAATCACAAAATCCTAAGATGGGAAAGGTTCTAGAAAATCTATAGAGTGCATCCATTCTTCTGTCTTCAAGAAAAACTAAACTGGAATTGCCTTGGACATGCAAATTTTTTTTTAATCCTCCCTAAGTGATTCTAAAGCAAAGCCAGGGTTGAGAACCCTGACCTCTCCCTAATATTTTTTAACATCTTTTTTGAGATCCTAAGCAATTCATCCATTTAAACGGTACAGTTCAGTGATTTGTTTGTGTTTTTTTGGTATATTCATACACTAGCACAGCCATCACCACAATATGATTTTGGAACATCTCCACCATCCTAAAAAGGAAACCCATATCCATTAGCAGTCACTCCCCATTTCTAGGTAACCACTAATCTACTATCTATCTCTATAGATTTGCCAGTTCTCGACTTTCATTTCAATGGAATCTTACAATATGTGGCCTTTTGTGTCTGGCTTCTTTCACTCAACAAAATGTTTTTAAAGTTCATCCATGTTGTAACATGTGTCAATATTTCTTTCCTTTTTATGTCTAAATAGTATTCTATTGTATGGAAAGACCACATTTTGTTTCATCAGTTGATGGACTTTTGGATTGTTTCCATGTTTTATCTATTGTGAATATCCCTAATATTTAAGAGGCTTTTAAGTTTAAGAGATTTGCTTTTTTAGGGAAGCGGACTTGGCCCAGTGGTTAGGGCATCCGCCTACCACATGGGAGGTCCGCAGTTCAAACCCCAGGCCTCCTTGACCCATGTGGAGCTGCCCCATGTGCAGTGCTGATGCGCGCAAGGAGTGCCCTGCCACGCAGGGGTGTTCCCTGCGTAGGGGAGCCCCATGCAAAAGATGACACAACAAAAAGAAACACAGATTCCCGTGCCGCAGACAACAACAGAAGCAGACAAAGAAAACGATGCAGCAAATAGACACAGAGAACAGACAACCGGGGCAGGGGGAGGGGAGAGAAATAAATAAATCTTCAAAAAAAAAGAGAGAGATCTGCTTTTTAAGTAATATAAAACATGCTTACGACAGTTAGAAAGCATTTCTTGGGAACAGAACATCAACTCTCATTTTTCTCTTCTGCAGCTTCCTTTAACCACACCGTTCTTCCATTACAGAATGCAAAACTGAACACAGTTCTTCTAGAAGAGGCTTGTTGAAACTTCAGTTTCTAATTGCCTTGCTTAGCCTTGCATTCTTGACACCCATCCAAGGTGACACCCAACTGCATGCCTTTTTTAAAACAAGATATGGCTTCACCAGGTCAGCTTATTACTTATTCTGATTCAGGGCAATATTTTCCCATTCAGTACCAGCACACAACATTTTAACAGTTTTAGGTCTTCCACATTGTCTACTTCAGTAGCAAAAGCACCAGCACACCTGATGCTTTTCTTCCTCCCTCCTATCAAAACCATGACAAGTTCTCATGTCAATCATTTCATTCCCCTGTGAATTCAGATCAATATTGTTTCAAATCAGTTCAAATCAAAAGTACATGTAAGGAAACCGATGTGGCTTAAGTGATAGGGCCTCCGCTTACCATACATCAAACCTGGGTTCGATCCCTGGGGTTTCCTGGTGAAAAAGAAGAGAAAGTTTGCCTGCACAGTGAGCCAGTGCCCATGTAGTGAGTCAAGTGCCTGCGCAGTAAGCCCAGTGCCCACACAAGTGTCTGCATGGCAAGCCAAGTGCCCATGTGGCAAGCCTAGTGCCCACATGAGCACCTGCATGGCGAGCCAGTGCCCATGCAAGTGAATCATGTTGCAAGATGATGATGCAACAAAAGAGAGACTGAAGGGGAGAGTCAAGGGGTAGCACAGCGGAGACCAGGAACTGAGGTGGTACAACTGACAAGGAAACTCTCTCCACATCACAGGTCCCCAGGATCAAATCCCAGTGAATCCTAAAGGAGAAAAAATGAGAAGAGAAGACAAAAAGAGAAATAGATACAGAAGATCACACAGCGAATGGACACAGACAGCAAAAACAGCAGGGTGGGGAGAGGGGAGGGAAAGTGGGGATACAAATAAATATTGTTTTTAAGTACATATAAAGGCTCATTCAGGAAAATAAAATTAACTACCATGTTTGAGCACTTATGCAATTTCAACCACCATGCCAAGCACTTTTTATAGATTGAATTTTGTCCCCAAACAATAAGTTCAAGTCCTAACTCCTGGTCTCATGTATGTGGAAATAGGATCTTTGAAGATGTTGTTAGTTAAAACAGGCCCAGCTGGATTAGAGTGGGTCCTAATTGAATATAACTGATGTTCTTCAAAGGAAGGGAAATTTGGAATTAGAGAAGACAACCACACCACAGAAAGTGAGATTGAGGTTGTCACAAACCAAAGAATGCCCACAGAGACAGCCAATCTACATTTCCCGAGGAGCCACGTCCAGAGATACTTGCAACAGTGTTCAAGGCCTGACTTGCTCAACTGCCCTAATGCCCTGGGAGCCACCCTTTCTCTCTCGAGAGACAGTTCCCTCTATTTGATGGCATTAGTCCTCCCCAGGATGTGGGTCCACCCCCACTCTCACTACTTGGGTCTCTACCCAATGGTACAACCCACCCTGGCAAAATGAGCATTCAGACATTCCCCAGGAGTACGTCCCGCGTCAGACCATCCCCTCCGAGCATCCTAAACAGGTAACCCTCCTAATTATATTTTGATATGATTTTCTCAGCATTTTACTCTCAACCAACACCTGACAATCTCCTTTGTTCGTATGTTGCCCCTCTCTCCCCCCAATTTTTTGGGCAATATTACCCATCCGCCCATCCCCAGCCCCCCTCAAACCTGCAAAGCCCCACCCAAAGGCAACACCTTGCCCCCATTTTATCTCTTCTTTGTGCTCATATTTACCACCAGCTCATCATAGATTCCACCCCTGCAGACGTCAGCTCACATCTTTCCTCCACCCCCCGATTTCCTGTAAGCCTATCTTCCAGTCTCGAAGGATTGCCTTATGCACACCTGAGCAGAGTCTCAGAGACAGATAAAGTAGATGCAACCCCAGATATTGGTCCTTTTGAGGGCTAAAGAGACCCACAGGTTCTATGGTCATGGCAGATTGGGTTCACTGCCATGCCAGTTGGTCCTTCTTTGGAGCTGGTGTTTCTGCGTGATGGAGCTGGACTCAGATGGGATCTCTTTTCACAAGACTTTCATGCTACTTTACTGGAATTGTAGTTGGTGCTGGGGCTTAAGATATATCTAGGGGATTTGAATCTCTGGACTGGCAATATGATAGCCAGGTCCTGACCTCAACAGACTTCAGCTCCTACACTCTGATTTATTGGACTTACTCCACTCAGCTAACATGGAGTTGAAGAAGGTCAACCACCAGACCATGGAGCCTAGAGTGCCTACAACTGAAAGCAGGAGGATTGCATCCAACATCCATGTGGAATCTAAACCCCCTCTTGACATAGGTGTGGAATGGACACAACCAAGCCAAGGTCCACAGGAAGGAGGAATACAGTAAGGATCAGAGTGGACTTAATGATATTCTATTCATGAACTATTGTGGTTAATAATCGAGAAAATGTGGCATTGATGTGGAAAAAGTGGCCATGGTGGCTGCTGGGTGCGGGGAATGGGAGGAAGAGAAGAGATGTGGAGGCATTCTCGGGACTTGGAGTTGTCCTGGGTGGTGCCCCAGGGACAATTGCCGGATGTTGTATGTCCTCCCATGGCCCACTGGATGGAACGTGGGAGAGTGTGGGCTATGGTGTGGACCATTGACCATGAGGTGCAGCGATGCCCAGAGATGTACTCACCAGATGCAATGGATGTGACATTATGATGGGGGAGAGTGTTATTGTGGGGGGAGTGGTGGGGTGGAGGCAGTGGGGGCAAATGGGGACCTCATATTTTTTAATGTAATATCTTTTTAAAAAATGAATAAATTGAGTAGAATTTGAAAAAAACAAAACAAAAAACAAAGAATGCCGTGGATTGCCAGCAAGACCCCAGCAGAAGCTCTCAGACTTTAGAATAAATGCAAAGCTGCTGACACCTTGATGTGGACTTCTAGCCTCTAGAACCCTAAAACAGTAAACCTCTGTGGTTTGAAGCCACCCAGTTTATGGTACTTTGTTACAGCAGCCCTGGAGACTAAGATTTTACATTGATTAGCTCATTTTAAATGCATAACCACCCTGCAAGATGGATGTTATTGCCCCTATTTTACAGATGAGAAAACTGAAATCTGGAGAGCTTAAGCAACATACCCAAGGACACGCAGTGGGTAAGTGCAGACACAGGATTTCCACCCAGATTAATCTGGTTCTCAGCCCCTATGCTATACTTCCTCTTCTGTTTATATAGTCATGGCATTATTTAATAAAAATTGTTCCATAGTTGTGCCAGGGCCCATGTCAGGTCTAGATTTAGAATGGGGAAAGGCAAAACTACATCTGCCTTCACAGGGTTTACTGTGTAGTTAGAGAATAAAGGAGTTAAATATGTGATCCCATAGCTGCACCATGCTTTGAGCAAGTGGGTAACCTGGTCTAGCGTGAAGCAGGGAGTGCTAGCGAGACAACTGCCCTGAGGAGTAACATTTGAAGTCTGTGAAAAGCTTTGTCCTCCATGAAGGAATTCTGCACATCAAGGAACAATGCTATGACAAATATCACAAAACATGTTGGCTTGAATGTCTCACAGTCTCACAGGCTAGAAGCCTTGCTCCCCCACCGGGTCAGTAAAGTTCTGACTGGCTGGCAATCCTGGGTTCCTTGGATTTTTCATCACATGGATTGTCCTCTCCCTTCTCTTTCTGGTTCTGGCCTCTGGCTCCTTCCTAGGACACTTTTTCTGTAAGGCCTCCAGTAACAGGACTAAGACACATCCTGATTCAGTTGGCCACACCTAACCTGTAAATAGCATCTTCGAAGGGTCTTAATTACAATGGGTTTGCACCCTCAGGAATGGGTTATGATTAGGAACGTGTTTTTTCCTGGGGTACGCAATTCAACCTGCCACAAGGGGGGAAGAAGAATTTTCTGAGGAAGAGGTTGACCCAGCTGAGTTGTGCCTCAGAGAAAGGGCTGGGCAGGTGGGCATCTGGTTCACCACCCTGTCCTCTGAGCCTTTCTTTTGTTCCCAGTTCCCTGCTTCCAGGGTTTCTGCATTTGTCCTTATCTCACCTCATGCCACGTGCTGGCTATTTCTTCAACCAACCAGAGCAAATCGGTAGCATCTTCTCAATGATCCAGAGCCACAGCAAACATTCCCACTGAAACCAACACCCATTCAGAAGGGAGAATGTTACCCTAATGATTAGGAAACATGTTACACTCTATTTGGCAGGTTTGATTCCAAAAGTCTTAGAGAATATTACTTCCCTGGTTGAGCAAAGGGGAAAAAAAGAGACTGTTTTTATGCAGACGCCAAAATTGCTGCAATCTGCAAGCCGCTCTGATGAGGGCTCCGTGAGCTTTGGTCGTGCTGCCACCTGCAGCTCGGCGCTAGGCATTGCACTGGGGCTCACCAAACATAAAACAGAGCCCGAGGCAAGAGGAAAAACGAAGAATGGGTTCGATTCACACAAGTACCTCTAAATAGTGTGGTGTTGGTTCTGGGCTGTAAGGTAGTTCCCTCTGGGAGGTGATTAGGAAGCTGGGACTGAGGTCTGCTTTTTGGTGAGAAGCCAGGCTCCCACTTTTGGATACTGAAGATGCACTGATTGAATGGCAACAGAGAGCTACTGAATGTGGCATTTCTGCTCAGATGCCCAGCTGTGACAGGAACTTAGCCACTCTACTCTTGGGATCAAATCCACACCCCTTAGCTTGGCCATACATGGCTTATCTTGACCTGACCTTGTCTTGCATCATCTCCAGCCTGTCTCTAACACTCTGCTCCAGCCAGACTGTGAAGCATACAATTATTCCACCCACTTCCTCTTTTGCCTTCCAGCCTTTGCACACAATGTTCCCAAGGCTAGAAAAGACCTATAATCGGCCCACTCGTTTCTCCTGGCTAACTCTCACCCAACATAGCTCTCAGTTTAAAGATCATATCCCCTGGAGAGCTCCTAACCCTTCCTGCCCCCTCCCCTGTCCTCTCCCAACACCCACCTCACTCTGCCTATTCCTAACTTAAGACTTAAGGTACTCATACTGGCAAAAGGACAGACACATAGACCAATGGAACAGAAGAGAAAGCCCAGAAATGACCCACATAAACATAGCCAATTGATTTTTAACAAAAAAAGGCAAAGGCAATTTAATGGAGAAAAGAGAATCTTTTCAACAAATGCTGCTAGAACAATTGGAGGTCCATATGCAAAAAAAAAAACTTCAATCCATACCTTGTACCACATACAAAAATTAACTCAAAATGGATAATAGCTCTAGATACAAAACTATAAAATTTCTAGAATAAAGCACAGGAGAACATCTCTGTAACCTTGAATTAAGAGTTCTTAGATATGCCACAAAAAGCACAATTTTTTAAAAAACTGATATATTGGATTTCATCAAAATTTTAGAATTTTGCTCTGTGAAAGTCTGCCAGAAAAAAAAAGACAAGCCATAGACTGGGAGAGAATATTTGCAAATTACATATCTGACAAAGGACTTGTATCCAGAATACAAAAGGAATTCTCAAAATTCAGCCATAAACAAACAAGCAAAGCCAATTTTTAAAACAGGCAAAAAATCTGAGCAGACATTTCACCAAGAAGATATGGGGATGGGAAATAAGCCCATAAAAAGATGTTCAACATATTTGTCATTACAGAAATGCAAATTAAATCCCTGATGAGATATTATTAGCATGGATAAATTAAAAAAAAGAAAAAAAAGCTGGCAATGCAAAGTGCCAGCAAGGATACAGAGCAATTAGAACTTTCATACATTTAAGGTGGGAATGCACAATGCTACAGCCACTATGGAAAACAGTTTGACAGTTTCTCATAAAGTTAAATATACATGTACCATATGTTCCTGCATTCCCACTCCCAGATAATTACTCAGATGAAATGAAAACCTATGCTCACCCAAAACTATGTATGCAAATGTTTATAGCAGCTTTATGGATAATCGCCAATATCTGGCCACAATCCAAATGTCCCTGAAATTGGGAATGAATAAACAAACTGTGGTACATCCGTTCAATGGAGTGAAAAACCAACAAAGAATTAATACATGCAACAACATGGATGAAAGTCAAATGCAATATGCTAAGGGAAAGGAGGCAGACTCAAAGACTGTGCTTTGTATGATTCCATTTATATGATATTCTGGCCTTGATCTAGGTTATAATTGGCTGTTTATTCAATTCCCCAGACTCCTGAGTTCTTTTTCTTTTTTTTTACTCTTGAGTTCTTTAAGGAATTTTCTAATCCATCACCATATCCCCAGCAAGCCATTCAGTGGCAAATATTTGTTGAATGGATGAATGAATGATCTCTACCTCCTGCAAACCATCTCAGAACAGACAACTCACAGTGCTGTTTCCTTCTTGTGAAATCCTAGAGATGCCTCTCATTTGTCCCTATCAACAATAGAGGCAATGACTCTCTACTGACACTGAAATATATAAGCAGGTTTCTTCTCAAGAAGACTAAAAGCTCTTTTAAGGAGACGGTATTACCCATCAAGCCTAGAATAGTGCCATTTAAAGTGCTTAAAAAATGTTAGTTAATAGATAGAAGAAATACGAATTTTTCTTAAACGTGTATGGGGAAGAAAAATCAAGCTAAGAGGCAGAAAAAGATATTTAGATAAAACCAGTTGGATAACAACTAAATTCTAAGATTGACAAGGTTTTATTTTTACTTCTTTGCTAATGTGGGTATGTTTCCATAAAGAATAAAAATGAGCCAAAAGGAAAACAATGCTGATAAAAATGGATGTTCAAAGTAGTTTCCTCTATGTTTCCATAAATAAGGCTTCTGTATATCTGTACATTCCTATGTCTCTGGAGAAAACCATGGTATATGAAAGGAGAGGCTGTTAAGAGCAGTCACAGCTCAGTTTCCAATATGTTCTTTTTTCTTTTAAAGATTTATTTTATTTATTTCTCTCCCCCCCTGCCCCCCCCCCCCGCCCCCCGCTCTTGTGTCCACTCACTGTGTGTTCTGTGTCCACTTGCATTCTCGTCAGCACCTGGAATCTGTGTCTCTTTTTGTTGCTTCATCTTGGTGCATCAGCTCTCCATGTGTGCAGCGCCACTCCTGGGTGGGCTGTGCTTTTATCACTCAGGGCGGCTCTCCTTGCGGGGCACACTCCTTGAGTGTAGGGTTCCCCTATGCGGTGTCACCCCTGCGTGGCATGGCACTCCTTGCACACGGCAGCACTGCGCATGAGCCAGCTCACCACACAGGCCAGAAGGCCCTGGGTTCGAACCCTGGATCTCCTATATGGTAGGTGGATGCTCTATCAGTTGAGTCACATCCACTTCCCTCCAATTTGTTCTTAAGGATATCCATCTCAAAAATGGGGATAAGCTCTAACGCCAAGCAAGCTTCTCTCTTTCAGTAGGAGTAACACCACATGTAAAGCATTTCAGGATCCTTGGAAAAAGAGAGAAATAACTGTTGACAGCATTTTCAGGACAGCTGTTGATAATATAGTAAGAACACTCTGAGCACTTAAGGTGGGGCTGAGGCATCAGTCACCCCACTGATCACCACCCTGCAGCTGAGTAAGGAACTGATAGACACAACATTAGCCATATAGTCGGACCACGAAATAGAACCAGGTCACCGAACTCAAGGTTTCCTTCCAGAAACACACGGCCTGCTTCCAGTCCACCAATCTCACTCCCACAATGATGGCCAGACACCCTCCTTCGGGTCTGGCAGTTCTAGGATTTTCAGAAGTCTCCTTTACATTTCACTTATGCCCTTGCAGACAGTCTTGTCTGCTGTGGAGAGGCACAGGATCCAGCAAAGACCGTGCACCTGCCCCTACCTCTCTGCTTCTGCCTCAGGGACGGACTGCACTGACGCTGGTCCCAGCTGATGAACCCCCCTCTAGGCAGAGGAGGAGGATTCTGCCTACCAGCATGGGAAGCACAAGACCCAGGATCTTGGTTAAGTTCCTTAGCCACTCTGAACTGCTCAGTTTCCTTCCCTGCAGACCAGCGGTAATAACACACTCAAAGGGATGTAGGGGGGCTAAATGAGACAGCACACCTAAATAGCTCATTACAGCAAATGGCTGATACACAGCAAGATCTCAATACAGGAGTTTTAAGCCTTTGATCATTGGAAACCTGAGCCTTCCTCCTCCTTGTGACCCCCTTCACCGAGCCCTACCTCACGCCCTTGTCTCCGTGTGTCCTGTGTGACCCTTCTCTGACTCACTGCCACTGAAAACCAAAGTGCACCCACTCAGACACAGTAGGCCAGTGACTGCCAACTCCATTTCTGGGTGCGCATTTGCTTATGGCTTTGAACAGCCCATTTGGCTCACTGCTTTCCAAGGAAGTCACTGACTACCAAACTATAAAGTCCGAGTCCAGTTGAGGGTGTCACGTAGCCACCACTAACCGTCTGGTCCTAAATCACGCGTGGGCTGCCCGGGCAGCACTGGAAAGGAGAACCCTTTTTCTCCCCCACACACCTCCGCTCACCTCTGGGCCCCTTTACCCTTTCCAGGGTGTCCTCATGTCTCCCTTCAGACAGCCTATGTCCCTGGACACCCAGAGACACCTTACTGGTCCCCAGCCTATGACTGGGTTCCTTTCCCAGGGGTTGGGGAAGATTTTAGACATTGTCCTGACGGCAATATAGTGTAGTGGTTAGGTATTCATGCTCTAGTGTCAAATGCCAGCTCATTAGCGCCTGAGCAACTTTGGTCACGTATTTAACTTATTTAAAGGAAGGAATAATGATAGAGCCTATCTGGGAGGGATGAGCTGGAGTTTTAAATCACTTGGCACATGGTGGCACAGGAGCATAAGTGGAAAAAGCAAAAAGTTGGCTCACATTCGTGTTAGCTATCTAATGGTGGACTGAAGAGCAATGCCCCTATTACGAATGAAAAGGACTATCAAGGGGCGTGGAGTGAGGAGATTCCTGAGGAGCTGAGAAGCCTGTCCTGGGGCATCTTTACAGCCCTTCCTCCCTATCAACAGTCCCCAGCTCCAGAATGCTCAGAAATGCAACAGCTCCTTCCTGGGTTAGATTTCAATATTCCAAACACTGGGACTCTTGCCAGCATTTCAAAAGCTTTCAAGAACCAAGAGGCAAGGAAGAGCTTTCTCAGCAGCTTCAGTCAATTCTGAAGAAATGCCTCTCATTTTTCTCTACCAGGAAAGCTGCTTTCCAGGGGACCTCTAGCCAGAGGGGAGGTTTGGGTGTACTTTGGAGATTTACCGCCATCTAAAGGACTCAGTGCCACAGTGCAAGGAACGTGTGGCTGAGGAGATGCCCTGGAAGGCGTCTCTTCCTCAGCAGTGGCTTCGTGGACTAGCACTCGGCTTGAAAGGCACCCAAGATAGGGAGGGGCATTATTTAGCCAACCATTACAGAAAAACACCAAAATAAAACTCCATTCTTTATGTCCAAGAGCTCTGAAATGCTTGTGTGTGTGTGTTGAAAGGTGTTTCCTTAATTTCTTGGAATCTCTCCTTTCTTCATCTCTCCTTAATTTTCGTCTATTACAGACAGTCATAGGTACTTTTTCTAGAAGTAGTACATCAAAAGCCTCCCTCATCCTGGGGAATCGCACAAGCCTCCTGGATCCCCTGCTCACCTCTTGTTAGGTGCTCTTCTGCAGAGCGGTTTTGAGCAGGCATTTGGGCTGTGAGCTTTGTGAATGTGATACATACTCCAATATACTTCTCCCTCTTCAATTCATTCCTTAACCTGCTGTGATCCGCCATCTGCCCCACTATTTCCCTGAAAATGCTCCTACCAAGGTCATCATCCAATATCTTTTCCAGTCTCCCTCTGAGTCTTTCTGCCTCTTGCAGTATTTCCCCTTCCATGTTTCTCACTGCTCCTTCTTAGCTTTTTTTGTAAAATCATTATTCTCTGCCCCATCTTAAGTGTCGATGCCTCCTTGGGTATCTGTCTGTAACATTACTTTTGTCTCACTTTCGAAAGACAACTTCTAATTTTATTGTGCATCAGTACCTGCTGGGAATTTTCAAATAACATGTGGCTGAACCCCTAGAGATTCCACTCTGGGGCACTCTGTAATTTGAAAAACTTCTTCAGGTGTATCTGCTGTGTATAAAAGGTCAAGAACCAC
Source organism: Dasypus novemcinctus (assembly GCF_030445035.2). NCBI lineage: Eukaryota > Metazoa > Chordata > Mammalia > Cingulata > Dasypodidae > Dasypus > Dasypus novemcinctus. The sequence goes on along the minus strand of NC_080678.1, from coordinate 72,576,623 downwards.
AGCACGGGAAATTTTACTCACTGCCATTGCCTTCGTGACCACACATATTCTAACAATTCCAAGAGCTTGTACATACCAGTGCTCTGCTGGCTCTTGAACATTCCTGCCAATGCAGAAACCTAGCCTCCCACAGGTGGCTACCGAGTACTTTTTGGAGTCCTGGGGGTGGGAAGTGGGGAGGCAGAAGCCTCAGATGTACTCATGGACACACCGGCCCTCAGTCTGGCAGCTCCCACATGTGGACCTAACTTTGCACCTTCGACTTCACCTCCTGGTCCCCCTCAGTTGGATGTTGGCATAGTCATGGGACACCCTGCTGTTTCTGCTGGGACTATGGCCTCCTCCCTCAGCCGAGGTCAGCCAGAAGCTCCCAGGCACCAGTATTTTGCTGAAGAGCAGACAGAGCTGGCCATCTCAGAGCGCATTCCCCCTGAAAACACAGTCTGGAGCAAAGATTTGGGTGCAGAAGTGATCCAGGAACCCGGGGTGAGAGAATGGGAGAGTGAGGCAGGAACAGAAATGTATGCACTTGTTATCAAGGTCACCATGGGAAGCAGGATGCTTCCAACGCTGAAGGATGGGTAACTGGAGTGGCTATCCACTGGCTCCCAGGCCCCACTGACTGAGGGTTTCTCCCAGGAGCAGGAACTCCCCACATTTCTGGGCTGCAGTGGCACTGAGCCAAGGTTTCTATGGGATTAGAATAGGCCCTAAGCCAGGCATCAGAAAGATGCCGAGGTGCGTCTGACACCAGAACGCAAGACCACAGCTACACACACCACACAGGTAGGCTGTGGGGGTGTCGCGTGAGCCCCAAAGGCATCACCACTCCCTCCACCCTCTTTTTCTGTTACACCCTGCCCAAGCAGCAAAGCATATGCCCTAATGTTGTTTTCAGAGAATCAGTCTTTTCAGTTTTTACTTACAGCTTCCAACCCACCCCAACTGCTAAATACCCACCGAATTCAGATACAAATCCAACATGAAGGAACAGAGACACAAATCCACACTGTTCTTAGAATCATCCCTCCCTACTTGTGAGCCAAAGCCACATGCACCCAAGGCATACAGACATGTGGTCATGTCTCGTTGGCTGGAGCATCTCAAGGAGACTTCCTGGAGACATTCCTGCAAGTGTGAAGAGAAAGCCTCATTCTCTCTTGCCTTGGAATGAAGGTCCCCTCCAGAGCTCCCCCAGCCTGAACATTCTCCCCATATGTCCACATATGTCTGAACACCTGTGTTCTTGTGACGTGCTCTCAATCAAATGCTCCTGTTGTACATAGCCCCAAGCCAGAGTTCTGCCCTGTGCTCCATAGATCTAATTGCCCACTGCACATCTCCACTTGGATGTCCTCCCACCCCAACTATCACCCAAGCTACTCGAAATGAAATTGAATTCATTCTCTGCCCTTCCAACACCACCAAAAACCTTCCTTCCCTTCCTGCATTCCCAGTCTCCATCTTCCTAGTAGACCACAAGAGAAACCTGAGAAATACCCCAGGTTTGTCCTCTCCTTTTGCCACCTCTGTCCAATTTAATCACAAATTCCTTTGCACACTAACAGTCAAATTTGCCTAAAGTGAATTTCCCTAAAATTTATTCACCTGAAACCTATTTGTCTAATGAATTTTTTTTGCCTAAAATACTAAATTAAGGCCTTTATAACCAATTTGTCCAAAGATACTTTGGACCTAATTTTTTATTTTACATAATTGCACATTGGTTTTGCAGTACCTTACCACAAGTATGATTATTTTGCAAATTTTTTGATATCTTTTGCTATTTCACATACTTTTCCAAGCTTCAAGTATTTTTTTAAATATGCTCTATCTAGCAATACTTATAAAATCTGCAACAATTGTAAAATAATTTAATCAAATTTACCCATTTTTTTCTCTTGCTTCCTTTTTTTCTTTTGTTTTGCATGATGTACACTTTATGCATTTATTAACCAAAATAGCACACATCCAGTATTCAATAGCATCTGGCAGGAAGAATCAAGATGTATAAAAAAAATGCTTGGAAACACATGTTCTACAGAAAGACTTGTGCCCAAATGTTCATAGCAGCATTTTTCATAATAACCCCAAACTGGAAACAACCCAAATTCCCATAAATTCATAAAGTGGAATACAACTTAGCAATAAAAAGGGAGGAAATGCTGATACATACAACAACATGTATGAATCTTAAAAACATTACCATGAGCAAAAGAAGTCGGACACAAAAGATTACGTACTGCGTGATTATCAAGTTCTAGGAAACTATAGTGACACCAAGCAGAACAACAGTTGGCTAGGGTCAGTGGTTGGGAAGAGATTTACTGCAAAGGAGCACAAGGGAACTTTTCAAAGTGATGGAAGTAGTCTATAACTTGATTGTCATGGTGGTTACACGATTGTGAACACTTGTCAAAACTCATCAAACTGTAAACTTAAAATGGGTGAATTTTATCATATGTAGATTACACCTCATTAAAGCTATCTAAGAGAATAAAATAAAATGGTCAGGACACTAAGTTTTATCTTCCAAAACCTAATTTACCAAGAAGTATTCCATGAAATACAAAATTATATTGTTCATTTACCACTACAAGCAAAATTTTGAAATAAAGATGTTTGTGCAAAATAGTTTAAGTCCTTAGAGATTATCTAAACCCCATTTATCTAATAATTTGCCTAATGCCAAATTCTGTAAAATTTAAACTGAGATCTTAAATTAAGAAAAATTTTAACCAGCTTGGCTAAAGCACATCCAAAACTCAAAATGTAGTCAGAATACATTTGTTGCTTGACGGTCACATTGCTTATTTTGTTTCATGCATACACTCATTTAACAGCTATTTGTCAGGCACCTCCTGGTAGAGATGAAAGGGGGTAATGAAGATGGAAGGGAACAATGGGAAAGAAGGGACTGGTCTGTCCAGGGAAAGACAGGAAGGCCTCACAGAGAAAGCAGCCAGTGCACAGATATGTGAAGGATGAAGAGGAGTTCGCCAGACAGGCAGTAGGGGCAGGGCTTTCCTGGCAGAACAAAGGTGCATTAAAAGGCACAGAGGTGTGAGACCATGGAGTGTCACAGAGCCACAAAAATGCCAAAATGCAAAGTATAGAAGGAGCAGAAAATGGGAAGTGAGGGTGGAACAACAGGAAGTGGCTAAATCTTGGAGGGCTTTGTTCGCCATGCATATTGCTGTAAAACAAATCACCCCAAATTTTTGTGGCTTAAAACAAAATAAATTCCCAATAGCCAAAAGGTGAAGACAACCTGTGTGCATCAACAAATGAGTGGATAAACAAACTGTAATATAGACACACAATGGAATATTATCTGACTGTAACAAAGAATGTAGTTTGTGACAAGCTACAACATGGAAGAACCTTGAAAACATTATGCTGATTGAAATAAGCAAGGCACAAATATTGCATGATGCCACTCATAAGAGATATCTAGAAATAGCAAGTTCACAGAGGGAGACAGTAGATTAGGGGCTACCAGGGGTTGGGGGAGGGGGTGAGAGAGTGGGAAATTTTTCTTGGTGGATATAAATTGTTTGGAAGTAAAAATTAATTTAAAAACAAAACCAAGAAACACAGGGAAGGAAACTGATCCCTGAGAATAGGAGCAAAAACCACTGGCAAGAAGGCAAACCTGGTCAGATCCAAAAATAGCTCCAAAACCACCAGGAGCTAATGAGGCAATGAACAGAGTAGAAGGCTCTGTAACAGGATGAATTTCATTTAACACTTACTTGCTTACATAACTGACCTGGAAATGGGGTGCCCTGTGAAGTCTCCAAGTTTGTAAATGACAGCAAATTATTTGAGTGACAGTAAATCGTTTGCTGTTAAATTCTTAAAAGTTCTTTAGAAGCTGGGTTTAAAATAGGAAATGTTGGCAGAAAGGCTATGGTGGTTTGAAACTGTCTGTACCCCAGAAAATCATGTTCTTAAAGCAAATGCAGGGAAACGGACTTTGGCCCAGTGGTTAGGGCTTCTGTCTACCACATGGGAGGTCCGCGGTTCAAGCCCCGGGCCTCCTTGACCCGTGTGGAGCTGGCCCATGCGCAGTGCTGATGCGCGCAAGGAGTGCCGTGCCACACAGGGGTGTCCCCCGCGTAGGGGAGCCCCACGCGCAAGGAGTGTACCCCATAAGGAGAGCCGCCCAGCGCGAAGGAGGGAGCAGCCTGCCGAGGAATGGTGCCGCCCACACTTCCCGTGCCGCTGACGACAACAGAAGCGGACAAAGAAACAAGACGCAGCAAAAAGACACAGAAAACAGACAACCGGGGGAGGGGAGGGGAATCAAATAAATAAAAAAATAAATCTTTAAAAAAAAAAAAAAAAGCAAATACATTCCTGCTGGTGTATACCTATTTAAGTATGGCCTATTGATTAGGGTTACTTCATTTAAGGCATGGGCAAGGTGGGTTTCAATCCTCTTACTAAAGCCCTTTATAAATGGGATGAATGCAAAGAGAGAGAAAATAAAGCCACTGAAGCAAGAAGCTGAGAACAAGAAGATCTGAAAGAGAAAGGAGAGACCAGCAGATGCCACCATGTACTTTGCCATGTGATAGAGGAGTCCAGGATCACCAGAGCTGGTCTTCAGGGTAAAAACATTGCCTGATGATGCCTTGATTTGGACATTTTTCTCAACCTTGAAATTGTTAGCTTGTAAGCTAATCAATTCCCACTCTTGGGAAGCAGACTTGGTCCAGTGAACAGGGCGTTCATCTACCACATGGGAGGTCCGCGGTTCAAACCCCGGGCCTCCTTGACCTGTGTGGAGCTGGCCCATGCGCAGTGCTGTTGCGTGCAAGGAGTGCCCTGCCATGCAGGGGTGTCCCCTGTGTAGGGCAGCCCCATGCACAGGAAGTGCGCCCCGTAAGGAGAGCCGCCCAGGAATAGTGCCACACACAGAGAGAGCTGACGCAGCAAGATGACGCAACAAAAAGAAACACAGATTCCTGTGCCACTGACAACAACAGAAGCGGACAAAGAAGAAGACGCAGCAAATAGACACAGAGAACAGAAAACTGGGGTGGGGGGGAAGAGAGAGAAATAAATAAAATAAATCTTTAAAAAAAAAATTCCCACTCTTAAAAGCCAACCCATTTTATGGTATCTGCTTTTGGCAGCCTTTCAAACTAGAGCAGGACCTCAATGTGAGTAAGTAAAAAACTAAGATTATGAGCCTTTATGAGTTGAAAGTGTCCTGGTAAGAAATATAGACAGCTGGGATCTGACACTGTCTTACCTACCAAGTTGCTACATGACCTCCCTGGGCCTCAGTTTCCCCAGTTGTTAAAAGAGGAGATTGGGATAGATGACTTGGGAATCTCTTCCAGCCCTCACGTTCTCCTCAAAGGGGAACAAAGGATTTTCTAGTGAATTCCTTGAAGCCATCACCCCTAAATGTCACAAAACGACTAGATATCATAAGTGTTACCAAAGTGTCATTTGTCTCAGAGTTTCCCAGTTCACCTTGCCCTTAATATTATTTTTAAAGTATCTCTCTTGAGCTTCCATTCCACATTTAGTAGGAAGACCTGGGCTTCCTTGAATCACTGGATCCAAGGGAAATTACATCTATCCTCATCAGCTGCTGCTCTAATTCCTACAGATGCTTTCCATTGTACCCAACAGAAAGTCAATTCAAACTGAATTAGCCACTAAAAGGAATTTATTGGCTCATATAACCAAAAAGTTTTAGTGATTGGGAAGATTTCAGGCATGATTTAATCAGGGCTCTGATAACATTCCATAATTTTCCTGACTCTATTTTCTTCCTTCTACAGAATTTGTAGCCTCATCACAGCAAATAGCGACAGCATTTTCAGGCCATTCATGTGCTTAACAGTCTTCCCCACCATCAAACAAGAGTCCAGGAATTAAATCTGATTGAGACAATATAGATCCTGTTCCTCTCTGCGGCCAGGGAAATGGGATTATGATTAATGGCATAGGCCAATCAGGGCCAATCTCTGAAGGTGAGTGGGGTTGACCCCCACTCAAAACACAAGGCTACCACACCATAAGACAAGGGAGGAATGGACTGGTAGAAGTAACCAGCATTTTCAACTGCAGTTGAGTTCCCAAATTCTGTTCTGCCCCTTACCTCCAGCAATATTCTCTCTGCCCCACATCAACCCAAGGAAGAAGGCATAGAAACCACAACTCATACAAGGTATTGTAGGTTAGACTTAGGACAGGGCAGGTGGCTACAGTATTGCATAATAGTACATATTTTTTAATGTAACATCAGACATACCTGTTTCATAAAAGTTCCTTGATTATCCCTATGACAGGTATTCTCTCTCTCTCTCTCTCTCTCTCTCTCTCTCTCTCTCTCTCTCTCTCTCTCTCTCCCTCCCTCCCTCTCTCTCTCTCTCTCACACACACACACACACAATTAATTACTTCCAATGATTCCGTGGGTAGAACCAGCAGTTCTTCCAGGACACTGGAATGGACTGAAATGGCCTTACAAATAGCCAGCAAGTGGTACTGGCTATTGCCCTAGAGCCTCAGTTCTCCTCTTCAAATGATTGCTTTCTCACAGCATGGGGACTGGGTTCCAAAAAGTGCTCCAAGTAGCCAAGTTAGATATTACAGATCTACTGAAGCCCAGCCTCTGAACTCATCTAGACTTAAGTCATTTGCCCAACTTTGCACATGCATTGGATGCTTCCAGGCCTGTTGGACTCCTAAAGCATGACCCCTAACTGCAGTGCTATACTGTCTCCCTAGAGCACCTTAAACACTTAGCATTCCCCACTAACTGGCTTCAGGACCTTCACCCAGCCCCTGCTTACTCGGTATTTGCTCATGATAGAAGAATTTCCCCATTTGGCCTGACATAAATCTCAATAGTTTATTATATAGTCTCATCAAGAGCCACTACAGGAATAGCCAGTGCCAACAATGACCCCTACCTCACTTTTTTTTTTTTTAAGATTTATTTATTTATTTAATTCCCCCCCCTCCCCCGGTTGTCTGTTCTCTGTGTCTATTTGCTGCATCTTGTTTCTTTGTCCGCTTCTGTTGCTGTCAGCGGCACGGGAATCTGTGTTTCTTTTTTTTGTTGCATCATCTTGTTGTGTCAGCTCTCCATGTGTGCGGCACCATTCCTGGGCAGGCTGCACTTTCTTTCGCGCTGGGCGGCTCTCCTTACGGGGCGCACTCTTTGCGCGTGGGGCTCCCCTATGCAGGGGACACCCTGCGTGGCAGGGCACTCCTTGCGCGCATCAGCACTGCGCATGGGCCAGCTCCACATGGGTCAAGGAGGCCCAGGGTTTGAACCGCGGACCTCCCATGTGGTAGACAGAAGCCCTAACCACTGGGCCAAGTCCGTTTCCCCCTTACCTCACTTTTAAAAGCCTTTGTTCACTGAGAGAAATAGAAATTTGTTTGTTTTTCAGTTAGAAACCTAAGTAAGGACAGCTAAAAAGGTATGCTATCTGACAAAATTCCAGCTCCCTATTGTGAGAAACATTTACAATATTCTTTGCTGGGACATCGCTGTCAATTTACCTCTACACTTGCTAGCCGAAATAATGAACCCACAGAGTAAAATGGCATACTGAAAAAATCAGATTTTCCCTTTGCTCACAGAAATGATCAAAACCAAGTGAATAACAGCACGGATGCCTGATCCCAAACGGGAACTTGGTCCACAGCTTGCTCTGAATTCATACTTGCAGGAGTAATTTGTCTAAGACCTCCTCACTTTTCTAACATGCAGAGAGTAAAGAATTTTCCAGGGAAGAAGTAGGTGACTTCTGAATGTCCATAATTTGGCATGAAAAAAAAAGTATTTTTAATTGGATTTCTAATCCTTTAAACAAGGAGTATTTGAGTGAGAACCACAACAAGAGATTTGAGAAACATGAGGAATCATATTTCACAGGTAGTAAAAAGATTCAGAGAGAATCTGATTCAATCTATGTGCTATTACAGAGAGTCTAAAATTTGAACTCAAAGTTGTCAACATCCACCTTTGTGATTACTTCCCTGAAAATTATGCTTCTGATAAACAGCATCTTACCAAGATCCTAAACTGAATCACACCAGGATGGCTGGATAGACTGAACCGTCTATATCCACTCAGAAGTTTAAGTGTGTGTGTTCTCTGTCAGGATATTAACCCTAACATGATTCATCTACTCTCTATCAAATGCAATACCAATTTCTGTCTTGTTTCCAGGTATAATCTATCACAGCTGTCATCCAAAGCATATTTTAAAGCAGTTATTTCAAACACAAGTTGAAGAGTTTCACTAGTCGACCTAAGCTTTTCTCTAATATTTTATCTAATCTTGTGGCTATATACTAGGGAAAAAACATTTAATTCTATATAGAGATAGAATCTAATCTTAATTCCCTTAAAACAAGGGCAAATGACTGGCTATTTTGTTCTGTCAATGAGCCACTTTGCTTGAAAATTCTACAGGATTAAGCTGTCCACTAGGGATAACCCTCATGAGCACTTTTTAAAGTGGCCCAGACTTTACTGAAAATTTCGCCACTATCAGCAAACTGCACAAAAGAAAATCTATGAAATCGTGTGACGTATTTTTCTTCTCTTTTCCAGAAGCAAACCAAGTACAGAGAGACAAGCATCTTTATATTTTTCCAGACACTAGAGGTGGCCCTCACAAATGATGACCAAGCTTCCCTTGTACCCAGCTGCCAAGCAGTCATCGAGTGATGGAGAAGTCACCAAGCAAACATAAAGGTGGAGGAACTTGTTTCCTTCTTTCCAGTCAACACACTAGATCCAAGATCCTGCCCAAATTAAGCACTTGAAAGAAGTCTAATTGGCAGCGATGGAAGAGTAGCCACAGAGATTAAAAAAAAAAAAAAAAAAAAAAAAATTTTAAAGAATATAGACAATCCCAAATGGTGAATATTTCCAAATCCAAATCTCAAACTAAGAGGAAGACACACACGCGCACACACACAATAATATCAAAATGTAAGGGAAGATTTGAGGAATACTCTGCTGATTTCTAATTTAACTATCCTATTTTCTCTATAAAGTTCTCTCAATAGAACAACCAAAATTTGATAGAAATTTTTTTATACATGAGTACTGACTATGAACCAACTGTTCTAAAAGCACTTCATACAAATAATTTCTTGCAATCTTCACAACATCTCTGTGAAATAGGTTCTAGGATTATCCTGTTTTACTGATGAGAAAGAAAAGAAGTTCAGAAAGGTTAACTGACTTATCCAAAGTGTTGAATAGAATGAAGATGCTTATTTCTCTCTGTACTTAGAAACATTTCCACTTAACTTAGAAAGTCTTCGTTTTTCCATACACTCATAAGATGTTTAAAGTGGCAGAGATATTAGAGCTCAGTTAAGTCTCTTTCCCATTGACAGATGGGGAAATTGAGACTCAGAGATGTCACATGGTTTGCCTACAAGGTCACAATGGTATTAGTTTAGTGTTTCCAACTGAACAGAGATAATTGCTATTTTTTTAAAAACTACCCCCAAATCACAGTGACTTATGAGAAACAATAAAGGTTGATGATTTGCTCATATCATAGTCTATGTGGGTCCTTGGAGAGGGGCTGGAGTCTGCTCTATTCAGTCATGTAAGGGCTTGGTGGCTCCACCACATTATGAGGTCTCAGAGACTAGATCCTCTGCATCTAGGCAGGAGACAAGGCAAGACAGCACAGAAGACGCACACCTGCTCTACACTGCATCAGCCTGAAGGACATAATCCTTCTACTCATATGTCATCGGTGAGACACAGACCCACAAGGAGGCTTTAAAAATGAAACTTTTGATTATCCAGTGATAAATACTACCATTTAGATCAAAAGAGCAGATAGCTACAAGAAACAGTATGGCTTTCAAAGGGAAGCCTCTGATTAACTATTTTGAAAAGAGTATGTGTTAACAAACATGGATTTTAAAGTATATAACCAAATAGAAATACTATACTATACTATACTGTAGTATACTATAGTACATTTTAAAGTGTATAACCAAATAGAAATACTAGTACTTCTATTTGGTTATACACTTTAAAATCCATGTTTGTTAACACATACTCACCAAAATGTCTGCTTCCCTTTCCATAGCATGCACCTAGCTACCAGCAACTGACCACATTCCCAGATGCATCCACCACTACACACATCAAAGTGTGACCAGACAACTGTATGCAATTTCCATACAAAACTTTTGAGACATAAGAGTAATCTGTTCTTTCCTCTCTCCTCACTCTCTCACTGCTGGATAGAAAGGAATATCAAGCCCTAAGGACTGGCTGAGCCATGTGATAAAAGGACCTATGTCCCTGAATCACTGTTTGGAAAAAAATTTGCCAACCAAAGGTACCCACCCACCCTAGACTATTACATGAACGAAGAAGAGTTTCCATTGAATTAAACCTTTGAGATTGTTGGAGGGAGGGGGGCAGGTTTTACAGTGGCTAATGTGTTTGTAACTAATACAAACACTCAAGAGAGGCATAAGCTTAATAGCATTGCATTGCTCAGCTTTGGCTTTCAAAGTTGACTTTTAGAGACAGCCTTGGCTTTTAGTTGTAAGATCCAGGAACTAGAAAGAAAAAAGTTTTCTCAGAACCCCCAAAGCTGGGCTTTCACTATCAAAGAGCCAATCCTAGAGAACTAAGAGAGAATGTTTACCATAAGCATAGAGTATGAACAATGCAGGATATAAGGGTGGAACAGTTTCCCACAACACTGAAAAGGATAAAGCCTTTTCCAGGCTAATGAAAGCTGCCTGCATAAAATATAAAAGATGGACAAATGGAAGGTGGAAAAGAGCCATCTCCAGATGACTTTGGGAATTGCATAACCCAAGAGATCTTGAGCCCAGTCTTTGGCTGAACATCACCTCCTATCATGCCCAGTGCCATTGGGTGGTGGCATTAGGAAAAGAGAGGTCACCGTGTAGCATGCTTAGGTATATATTACTGAGAAAACTCCCCATCCCATTTTAATCCTGGGGAAGCAGAATGCAGGTGAGAGTTGAAAGCCAGGATCCTCCCAAGGTCTTGACATGTTGTGGGGTAAAGTGGCCCCATGGCTGAGGGTGTGGGCAGCCCCTCAGCTGGTTGCCATACGGTGAATGTAGCTGCAACTCAGAGAAGATGGCATCAAAGAAAGACAAGATGGAGTGGGGCAGGAACTCGCATTCATTGATCATGCTGAGAGATTATGCCATATTTTCATGAGACTCAGGGACACTTTAGTAGAAGATGCAAGAAGTATAGAGGAACATCTCCTGCATATATGCTGACATGTAAGCCACCCACAGCACCTAGCTATCATCCTGGAATAAGAGATGTATCAGTCAGCCTTTACTGCATTAACAACCGCAACCACACACACACACACATCAGTTACCTACAGAAAGATTAACGTCCTGTTCTCTTTACCTATTTCCTATGGGTTGGCAGTGGCTCTGATGGGCTCTGCTGGGTCTACCCCATCAGTGTCCTTCATTCTGTGACTCAGGCTGAAGGTGAAGCCTCATGTCATTCTCATGATAAAGGACAAGGGTAATAGCACATGCAAAACCATATTATGGCTCTTTAAGTTCCAATTGTAACACATGTTCACTCATATTTCATTGGTCAAAAGTAAGTCCATGGTCAAATCTGATGTCAGTGGGATGGAGAACTCTTGACAAATCACATGGCAACAAGAGGGATGTATAATCTTCTTAAAGGGAAGGGGGAATGAATAACTGAGAAGTGCAATACAAACTACTGCTTGAGGCCAGAGCAATGGGAAAATGGCCCTAAAATAAAGTTTCAACTTTAAATTGATCAAGTTTGAATCCTGAATAGGCAAATTACCTGAATGAGGCCAACAGATAAACAGGCAAGATTAAGTCATTCCTAGTCATCACCCAATACAATACCACTTGCTCTTAGCAAAAAATAAGGATGCTCAGAAAAGTTGATTTCACTCCACACCTGTGTGATATATGTAAAGCTTAAATCTATTACAGTTTCATGAAGACTAAAGCTCAGAAACAGATGAGTCAAAAATTTGAAATGAGATAAAAGTTGGGATGAGATTGTTCACAGTGAATAAGGCAATTTTGAACCATAGATGAAAAAGAAAGGTGCGATCACACCTCCGTTATATTAATTAAAGGTATACACTTAACTGAGTGAAGGCAAACCACCCAAATTAATTACTGCTATTTTGCTTTTATCATTACCCACAATTGGCAAATTGGAAAGCCAGAACAAGCACCCCTAGAAGAGTGGAAATCCAAGATAGAAAGGAAAAGAATATGAGAACTCCTAGTCACAATTTTGAATTCAAATTTTGAGGCAGATCAGTACAGTGAAAGGGGGAAGCTAGCTAAGGCCCAGCAGACAACGTGGACTGCAGACCACATAGCCATGAGACCCCACCTGGAAACCTCCTGAGGGATCCCACAAGACCCTGGTCATGAGAATTCCCTTTGGAACAAGAATCCCATTCAGGGTCAAGGGAAAACCCCAGATGCTCTCGAAAGGCTTCGTCATTGGCCCCCTGAGATCTGACACGTGGGCAACCCATCAGAACAGCCAACAGCTGGAGCCCCTCCCCCAACATCATGAAGAGGGAGGAAGAAAGACTTTAAAAAGCCCTGGCCTGGGGCCCTACGTACACATCTCACTCTGCAGCACACGTAGTCCATGTCTCAGACCAGGTACTTTTCTTGTTTCTTAATAAACTCTTTACTCCCTTGTCTATCCTATGATGTATCCTTATATTCTTTTATGTAACATAAGCCAAGAACCTAGAAGCCAAGAACCCAGAGTCCTGAGTTCTCTGCTAACAGTTTCAGAAGCTGGAAAATTTACACTACGGATATTATAAGAAGTATCAGCTATTATTACAAGACCTCAATTGTTATTCTTTGAAAATTCACTTAGAAAGTAAGAAATACCTTAAGAATCAAACAGAACAAAAGCTCCAACTCTCAGAAAGGGAGAAAAGATAGATTGTGAGTGTGCAGTAAGGAATTTGGCCTTGCCCAGAGAAATGCCTGGCCTTTGTCTCCAGCCCCTGGGAGATAATTTCTAAACCCTTGGAATTTCCCACATGATAGAAGTGTTGTTGTTTGTTGTTGTTGTTGTTTTCATCTTTATTTATTTTTTTAATATTACATTCAAAAAATATTAGGTCCCCATGATGCCCCACCCCCTTCACCCCACTCCTCACCCCATAGCAACAATCTCCTCCATCATCACGAGACATTCATTGCATTTGGTGAATACATCTCAGAGCACTGCTGTATCTCATGGTCAATGGTCCACATTATAGTCCACACTCTCCCACACTCCATCCAGTGGGCCATGGAAGGACATACAATGTCCAGTAGCTGTCCCTGCAGCATCACCCAGGACAACTCCAAGCCCCGAAAACACCTCCACATCTCATCTCTTCCTCCCATTCCCCACACCCAGGAGCCACCATGGCCACTTTCTCCACACCAATGCCACATTTTCTCAATTACTAATCACAATAGTTCATGAATAGAATATCACAAAGTCCACTCTCATCCATATGCTATTCCTCCAGCCTGTGGACCTTGGAATGGTTGTGTCCACTCCACATCTATATCAAGAGGGGGCTTAGATTCCACATGGATGCTGGATGCAATCCTCCTGCTTTCAGTTGTAGGCGCTCTTGGCTCCATGGTGTGGTGGTTGACCTTCTTCAACTCCATGTTAGCTGAGTGGGGTAAGTCCAACAAACCAGAGTGTAGGAGCTGAAGTCTGTTCAGGCTCAGGGCCTGGCTATCATATGGTCAGTCTAGAGATTCAGATCCCCTGGGTATATATTAAACCCCAGCACCAACTACAGTTCTGGTAAGAGTAACAGGAAAGGCTTGTGAAAAAAGATCACATCTGAGATAGAAGTGTTTTTGTTTTCATGGTGGGCCCCTGGGCCTCACCTGATAACTTAAGCTAACAAGGGGACTTGTGGTGGGTCCCATGTTCAGGTGATATCAGCTGGGTGGTTCTGGGGGACAGATGAAAATAAGAATTATAGCAAAGAAAAATCTCTAGAAGTAGAACACAGCAGCAGTATCTTCTAGCTTCTAACAGTCCCCAGATGTTTCCAAAGTGAAGCTAGAGTCAAGAAAAAGAACTGTGTTATCAGCACAGCTTAGATGACTGTCTCCCAGAAGATAAGAGAAGACCTCTCTTATTAACTAAATATTCAATGGTCTATGAAAATTAGGTCCTAAACAGTATGATGCAGAGTCTGGAGGTGGCACGTAGTAGAAAGAATAGCATTTAGACTCAAAGGCTCTAAGTTTCACTTCATTGTTTCACTGTTGTCAGTAACTTTACAGGGCCCACTGGATGGAATGGAGGAGAGTATGGGCCATGATGTGGACCATTGTCTATGAGGTGCAGAGGTGCCCAAAGATGTACTTACCAAATCCAATGGATGTGTCATGATGATGTGAACGAGTGTTGTTGGGGGGGGAGGGGGGGTGGGGGAGTGGGGTTGAATGGGACCTCACATATATATTTTTAATGTAATATTATTACAAAGTCAATAAAAAAAAATAAAGAGTTTAAAAAATAAATTAATTAATTAATTAAAAAAAAAAAACATAAAGATTTATTACTAGCATCCTTGGTATTCTCACATCTACTCTAGGCAGAGTCACATGCAAAGGAAACAAATAAAATGGGAAATGCCTGGGCTTTGAAATCTAACAAACCAGAGTTGATTGCCTCCATTGTTTACCAGCCATGCGTCCTTGGGAAATTGATTTAAATTCTCTGAGCTTGAATTTCATTACCTATGAATTAAGGATGGTAATACCTACCTTGCAGATAGGACCACCTACATAATTTGTGGTACATTTTCATGACCCCCCAGAGTTCACATTTTGCCCACGGCAAATTGAAAATGTGGAACACCCTGTTCAAAAATTACTAAGAATTTCGTGGCATCAATAGCAGAACATTAAACCAAGCATGAGGCCTTCTAAGTATAGGGTCCTGTGCATCTGTACAGGTTGCACACCCGTAAAGCCAGCCCTGCTGACAGAGTTATGAAGAGAACAGATAATATTAGGCATAAAATAAAAGGCAGCATTGTACTTGTGTAAGTAATCAAAGGATTCTATTGTGTCTATTTTTCACACATTTACTCAACAAACCCACACCCCATCCCCCCACCCCCTGCCATTTTAGCATCTATTTTGTCGTGAAAACCAAGAAGAATTACTGAATATATGAGTAAATTGCTTCTGGAAATATCTGACAAAGTGAAACTGAAATTGGCTTTTAAGATGGAGAGTAATAGCTAACATTTTTTTTTCACAGAGCTAGTACCAAAACAGTGCAGACACTGGGAAAGTTAATCAGAATTGCAAAGAACAGTGATCACAGATAATTTATTAAAATGCCTCACAGCTTAGGCTGACAGCTCAGTAGGAGAAGAGGAACTGACATTAGGCTAACATATACACATAAAAAGATAAAAGAATTTTAAAATATATGCTTATTTCTAGAGAAAATGAAAAGCTACATATTCTCAACAAATATTTGCTGAGTAGTTATCACTGTGCTAAGGAAGCAAGACAAATTCATAATATCGCAAGACAGACAGAACTAATATAATCACCTACCATCAGGACACCATTATTACCTGTCTAGGTGATGACAATATACCTCTGTCACATACCTCAAATCTTGCTTCTTTCTAATGGATTCTTCCCTATGCAACCAGAGTACTCTTTCTAAAACCTGTCACTCACCCATTTAAAATCTTTCGGTGGCTTCCCATTGACTTTAGAATAAAGCCCAAAAGGCTTTAAAGGGTAGATAAAACCCTTCACTGTCTGGTATGTCTGGTCTACCTCTTTGATTTTACCTCTTGACCCTTTACCACTATCTCTACTCCATTTCTCGTAGCTGGGGTCTCAGGGAAGCCGTTGCCAATGTGGGAGAAGATGTACAAGAGATTTATTGGGAAAATATCCATAAAGCATAAACTTGTGGAAGCAGGGCTATGCAGGGAGAGCCTTCAGACTACAATGCAAGTCTGGCACCTGTGAAAGGATAGGAGAAAGGAAGGAGGGTTGAGTGAGATGAGTCTGACTGCAAGGAATTCTAAGAAAGTCTCAGGCAGACTGATGGGGGTCTGTGGCAGTTTGTTTTTGGTTTTGTTTTTGTTTTGAGATACCAGGGCCATGGACTGAACCCCAGGCCTCACATGTGGGAAGCCAACTCAACCACTGAGCCAAATCAGCTCCCTGATATTATTTATGAATTCCAAAAAGAGATAGGGATTATGTTTATAAACTGGTCTGTTCCTCTGGGCATGATACTCTTTGATTTAAATTCAAAGGCTTTACATTTACTTGATTAAATTAAGATTAGGGCTTTGATTTGACCACATCATTAGGGCATGCAGGGTTCAGTTCCTGGCCCATTGGTGGGCTATGTAAATGGACACTCACACAGAAGAAACACACAGAGGAAGGGAGCTCCACAGATGTGGCAGAGGAGAGAGTTTTGATCCTGAGGCCCCAAGGAGGGAGCTGAGCCATTCACCTGATAGTTTGCAGCTGAAGAGACCAGAGCCCTGAGCAGCTGAGCAGGCCCAGAAAGAAATGAGCCCTCTGGCCTACAGCTGAGGTCGGAAGAAGCTGGGCCCATGAGCCTTAAGATGAAAGAGGAAAGCTGAACCCTCGCAGATGTCACCCACCATCTTGCTTCAACACATGGCAACAGACTTTGGTGAGGAATTAACCTTGAGTTGAACTCTTTTAGGCCTTGTAACTGTAAGTTTTTACCCCAAATAAATATTCTTTATAAAGGTCAAAATATTTCTGGTACTTTGCATCGGCACCCCATTTGGCTGGCTAATACAGGGTCCTCAGGCCAAAGTTAGCCACTGGAGGAGTCCCACTTGCCCCAGAATGAGCCTGTACCAGTATCCTACTGGGCTCAGTGACTGGCTGGAAGCAGCCCAGGCAATGTGTGGCCTTCATGCAACCTTGGTTAAGGATCCAGAAATGGGATAATGGGACCATCAACTATGCTTCCTGCAGCAGGAAATATGAGTAGTGCATTTTCATGATCCCCAGAGTTCAGATTAGGCCACACAAATCTACTTCCACAGGCAGGTTTGAGGTTTGAAGTTTCATTTCTGTGAGCCTATGTTTCCTGAGCAGAAACTTAAAAGATAGATTAGAAAAGTGAATTATAGCCACTATCACTGTAGTTGATATCAGGACCAAAGCTGTTATTCATGCTTGCCCTCCTTCTATATTCACTTTACATTCTCCTACATGTAGCTAGCCCCTGGGTAAGTCTTGGTGGCTTATCTGGTGGCATGACCCAAACCCTTATCACTCATGCCATATTCAGGCTCGGGTATCTCACTCAGCAACATGTCCATTCAGTTGCAATGAGGCAAGCAAGGATGAGGAGGCACCCAAATATATTACTTGGGCTTCACACATTACCTCCTTGCTCCCAGTGAGCAAAAGAAGCCCTATATTCTCCTACCAACTGGCTTCAAATATCCTTGCCAAGATGCTGACTCCATTTCTAGCATGCAGGTCCGTGGATGTGAGGAGTCCAAAGTGCCCTTGTGGCAGCCTTGACTTGTAATTCAAGGGGATCCTTGCTATGTCCCCTTGCAAGAATGTGTCCTTTTGGAGATGAGGACCTTCCACTCTGCAGTACCCAGAGTTGCAAGGATTGGGGAGGGGGGTGAGTATCACAATGGATCACTAGGAGTGAAGATAAGTAGAGCCACTTTTGATTCTACCCTTTGTTCCTAGACATGTATTCTTCCTATTGGGACAGAGAACCATATAGAAGTCTCTAATTTGATGCATATACTGCATCCTGAATGAGTGTTCCCTCCAAGCTGGTGCTTCAGCTATGTCTTTAGAAAGTTGTTCCAGCACTCTGTGAGGCTGACTGCTTTTAGGTGGTATGATATGTAGTAGGACAAGTGAATTCCATGGTCATGGGCCCTCACCCATACCTTCTTAGCCATGAAGTGGCTCCCTAAATGGATACTATGTTATATGGGATTCCTTGCCAGTGAATCAGGTGTTCCATGAACCCCTACATAGTGCTGCTGACTGAGACTCTGTGGTCAGGAAAGGCAAATACAAAACTGAAATGAAGAAGAATTTCTGGCCCTTCCAAAAAGAAGGAGGTCCAACGTAGTCAACTTGCCACCAACTGACCATGACTGTCCTCTTTGAGGAATAATGTTATACTGAAGGATCAGAGATGTTCTCTGATGCTGACATATTGGACATTCAGAAGCAGCATTAACTAGATTAGCCTTGGTAAGCAGGAATCCATGCTGTTGTGGCTTAATCTTTGTCACCATGGCTGCTCCATTTATGTGTCCTTTATGCCAGTTCTAGGGTATCTGATGACAAAGGCTGACTAACAGGAACTAGCCAAGTCATTATCCACTTGGTTGTTCCATGCCTCTTGTGCAGTAGATGCTTTCTGGTGGTCATTAATATGTATATTAGTCAGGCAAAGGGGATACTGATGCAAAGTACCAGAATCTGTTAGCTTTTATAAAGGGTATTTATTTGGGGTAGAAATTTATAGTCACAAGGCCCTAAAGAGTCCAACTCAAGGTACCATAAGAGGTACTTTCTCACTCAAAGTTTGTTGCCAAGTGTTGATGCAAGATGGCGGGTGACATCTACAAGGGTTCAGCCTGCCTTCTTCCTCTTATGGCTCCAAGGTCCAAGCTTCTTCTGGTCTCAGTTGTAGGTTGGCATAAGGCTCTTCTCTCTCCCTGAGATTCATTTCTTTTCAGGCTCAGATTCTCTATTCTCTTCACAAGGTCAGCTGTACACTAGCAGGCTTATGTCTCTTCCTGGGGCCTTTGCCATGTCTAATGAGCTGCCTCTCTTCCTCTTTGTTCTTCTCTGTGTATCTACTTTGGTGCAAGAGTCTGTTTTATCAGCCCACCAAGGGGATGGAAACTCAACCCTGCACGCCTTAATGATGTGGTCAAATCAAAGCCCTAATCTTAACATAATTTAGTCAAAGACATCTCAGTTGAATCTAATACAATCAAAGAGTATCACACCCAGAGGAACAGATCAGTCTACAAATGTAATCAATATCTCTTTTTTGGAATTCATAAAT
Organism: Dasypus novemcinctus; assembly: GCF_030445035.2. Taxonomy (NCBI): domain Eukaryota; kingdom Metazoa; phylum Chordata; class Mammalia; order Cingulata; family Dasypodidae; genus Dasypus; species Dasypus novemcinctus. The sequence goes on along the minus strand of NC_080678.1, from coordinate 72,557,452 downwards.
AATATCAAATTGCCACAATATGCAACACAAAAATCTTCACATTTCATACCCACTCCCATATGTCCATCCACATGCCTCTATCCCAGATGTCTTTGTCTATGACCTTCCAGGAATTGAGCAAGCAATCATGACTTTTTATTGGGGTAACTGCCCTCAATTTTCTGCTCCTCCATCCCTGCCTTCTAGTTGTAGATATTTAGCAGCACCCTTGTTGACTGCATCTCTTTTGCCATTAGGAATGCCTTAGCCCTACTAGCCATCTCCACAACTCCCTGCAGAGCAATCTGCTTTGGCTGCCCCTCCAGCCTTGCAGATCATCAGAGTGATTGTGGCCTCCCAGTCTATCATCATACATGCAGAGGAGAGCCACACTGAACTTCTTAGTGATGTTGGTGCCCCTCTCAGCAGCACACTCCTCATGGCCTTGGTGAATAGTGTTTCCTCAGGGGCTCCCATAGAATATAATCTTCTGGAAGCTTACTGGCCTTACATACTATATTTATTCCAGCATTTCAGCCTCTTTATTCCTTCCTTTACCATCTTCCAGGGCAACTCAGATATTTCCAGTTTGCTCAGTGTGGGCCACCACAGAAAGCTTCCAAGAACTACCAGGCTTCCAAGAACTACCCTAGCAGAAAATGGGTCTCATCCCCTGGGATTCTTGTCAGGGTATCAAATTTTTTGTCCCCAGAAAGTATGCCTACATCAATCAATTCTTCCATATCCATTCTTATATACTAGTCCCCTTGATCAAGTACCCTCAAAAGCCAATCTCAGAGATGGTCCCTTTACTCCTAGTCATACATGAAAGTTCATTTTTTAGTTCCTTCCATGTATAATCTCTTTCCTCCCTTATCAGACCCAGAACATTCCCAGCCATGTATGCTGGGATTTAGCTCTCATTATCAGACTGGAAGACAGGAGAAAAAGTGAGGGCAGGCTGGGGGAGGGGTGGGGAGGGTGCTGTTACTTTATCTGAAAGGTTATCTCTTTCATATCTTCCAACACAAAGCAGGGCTAGCTCTTACTAAGGAAAGATTTGTCACCTCCGCCCACACTGAAGGTTCAGGAGATCAAAGCCCAAATCCTCTGATGTTACCATCCTATGGTCCAAAGTCCCAAGTTTTTCCACCCTGGCTCAGATCTTAGCATAGCAGAGCTATTTTGGCTAAGCTTATAAATATCTCTAGAAGTCTGCAAAGCCCAGGTTTAACATATGAGATCTCTAAACAATACATATGATTATATCACTTACAGATCTGCTACTAATCCTTTATTTCCCTCATGCTATTCTGAGAGCCTGACACATACTTCACCTTACTTATTCTAAGAACCACCTCCTTATTCTTTGGGTTTCAAGTTTAACATCACTTCCTTCTATGTCACCAAACTGGCTTATTTGTCTTCATTATGTAATGAAACAGCCATGTTATATTTCCTTTACCATGGAACCTATCATCCTGTATAATTGTTTTGCTTATCTCCCTTACTAGAATACAAGCCCCTAGAGATAAAGGGTGAGAGAGAAAAACTGTGCCTGTCTTGTTCACCATAGTGTGCACAATGACTATTTCATTAGTCACTAAGGGAAATGGGAATAAGTATTCACCGAGATGCTAAAAAATATTATAACTGAATTGTAGCTTGTAGTAGGCTCTAAATCACAAGAAGTGTGCCTTTTAATCTAGTCTTCTCTGATTTCTGTTGACAATGTCAGGGACTAAGAATGAACATAGAAAGGGGACAAGGTCTATTTCTTTCTCTGAAAGGAGATTGGGGAAATGTTTAAAGTCTTAAATCTGGAAAGCAAATTACAAGTTCAAAAGCAATGTATTTATATTTCAAAGAATCCAGGTCAACAGGAGATGAGGAAGCAAAGGAGAAAATATCAGAGAATGTGTGGTTTATCTAGTAAATCTTTTTGTCTTTTCTTTTTTCATAAACATTCAGTAAATGAATGATTTAAGCCAGAGGAATATTATTGCATCCCATTCTCAGCTGAGAGTTCCTTTTCCATCAAAATAACCATCAGAAAAGAAATCATAATAGCCAGCATCTAATCTTTTTAGTTAGATTTATGGACCCAATCATGATCATTAGGGACATTATGTATTTAAGCAAAACAGGAAACAGATTGCCCAGGGACATGTGCATATGTAGGGTACAGTCTAGAGCATCAAAATAGAGAAGCCCTTAAGAATGCCAGGTTGCTTCCTGATTCATCAATATGTACATCAGAACAGGTATTCCCTGCAATTCCAGCCTTGCCTAGACTTAAAAAATGCATTGCTATACTCCCCCATCCACTCCACATGTGCTTCATTGTAAGGAAAAGAAATGCATTCACAGAACTCTCTTGAATGGAAGAACCCTAGAAATAAATACAGAGATTAAGAAATTCCCATAATTCCTTCCCTCTGCTATCCCTAGCCCTCTCCCTGCCCCAGGCCTCCCCAGAGATGCTTGCCTACCTGCTTACCTGGAAGTCAGACGTCACCTAGGAAACAGTCCTAGAAGCCCTCTGCATAGCAGCCTTAGGCATATATGAAGTGGAAGGTCATCTACTTGGTGAAGAACCTAGAGAAGGGCCTCTGGCCTCCTGAAACTCTCTCTCACTGGCATTTTTATTGAGAAGTTGTGCAGTGAACGGATATGACAGGGGCATAGGGATGCTATTGGGTTGGGCAGCACCAGCTTGACAGCAGGCTAGGGTGGGGAGGATGAGTCACATGGTCCATGGAACTGAAGGGAGTGTTGGGGAAGGAAGCAGGTGAACACGAGTGATTGGCAGGTATATGGTTGAAACTATAGTGTTGAGAAAACTCTTGGCAATATGACAAGGAAGAGATACTGGTTTAGGATGTTGGATGGGGGTGCATTCGGCACAGGGTGCACCTGGGCCAGGTTTCTAGGGAGTGTGTGAGTGCTCATCTTGTCATAGTGTGTTCTATCAGTGGGTGTAGACCCATATAATGAGTGGAAAGGTGGTGTACTCCCGTCCTGGGGAGGCCTGATGTTCTCAAACAGAGGGGAGGGTGTCTCTCAAGAGCATGGGTGGCTCCCAATGGGGGAGGATAGACTAGTGTGTCAAGCCCTCAGCATTGTTGCAAGTATCTATGAATCATGCCCTTCAAGCAGGGAAGCCTGGTGGTCGCTGTGTGCTCTGAGCAGGGGCGATGGGGTGTGGTAGGGCAGGGAATAGAATAGATGGAAGAGGGAGTAGTTAGGCAGCAATAGAAGTGTTCTGCATGATCTTGCAATGATGAATACAGGCCATGTTAAATTTCACCAAAAATTTATAAAAGTGTATGGTCTAGTCTAAAATGTAAACCATAATGTAAACTACTGACCGTAGTTAGTAGCTATGTTTCAATATTTGTACATCAGTTGTAACAAATGTACCATCCAGATGTAAAAAGATCATTAATAGGGAAGGGGGAGAAAGGGAAAGATGTTGGGTATATGGGAGTCCCCTATATTCTGTATGTGACTTTACTGTGACCTAAAATTTCTCTAAAGACATAATGGGAGAAAAAAAGGTAAGACACTGAGGAAGAAATGGAAGAAATTGCCAATGTACATATAGGCAACAGCTATTACAGCCATGAAAGGCAAAATGTCAAAAAAAATATTATTTTTTAATGTTTTTCATTTTTTTATACACAAATTTTTTTACTTTATTTTTGTTTCGATAATTATTACATATTTTATTTCTTATGTTTAAATCTATCATTACTATCTCATTTTCTTATTAATTGAACTTGGCAATATATTAGGCTCATTTTCTAACAAGTTTTGGATCACAGAGGGGTTCAACTATGGCAAGGGAGGAGCACTGGTGTGGGGTGTCATTGATGGCAGATGCATGGGAGGGAGTTCACCTGGGCAAGCATATAGGGTACATGGATATGTTCAGATGTTGATTGGGTATTGATACAGTGGGTAGAGATTCACATGACAACTGAGGGAGTGCTGGTTTCCCATCTTGAGGAGCTCTGCCGCATTCCCCAATGGAATAGCAACAATCCCTCGAGCGCAGGGGCAATGACCAGTGAAGAAGGATGGTCCAATGATGGGCCCTTGATACTGACAACTATGCTCATGAGCCTGTTGTGCTTGAAATTTCAACTTGGCCTAGTGTTGCAGGGTGCTCAAGAGTTACCTCCTGAGAAGATCCATGTTGCTCAAATGTGGCCACTCTCTAAGCCAAACTCAGCATATAAATATATTATCTCTCCCCCAGTGTGGGACAGGACTCCCAGGGAAGAGTTTCCCTGGCACCGAGGGATTACTACCAAGCACCGACTGGTGATGCAACTAGAAAAAGACCTTGAATAAAAGGGGGAAATGGTAAAGACAAATGAGTTCATGTGGCTAAGAGACTTCAAAATGAGTCGGGAGGTCATCAGAGGGGTCGTGCTTATGCACATCTCAGCAGAATCTCATAGACACCCAAAGTAGATTCTACCCCAGGTAGTGGTGCTCCTGAGGGCTACAGAGACACCCAGGTCCTATAGTCATGGTAGATGGCTCTGGACTTTGGTGCCTTGCCAGTGGGCCCTACATTGGAATTTGTGCACCTGAGTGTGACGGAGTTGGACTTAGATGTGACTTCTCTACACATGCCTCTTCTGTCCCTTTTATTGAACCTGTGGTTGGCACTGGGGTTGGTGGTGCTGGGGTCGGTGTATGTCCAGGACACTTGAATCTCTGGGCTGTCCATGTGCCAGCTGGACTCATTTTTAGGCTCCTTTTTTAAGAAGTTTTGGATCACAGAGGAGTTCAACTATGGCAAGGGAGGAGCACTGGTGTGGGGTGTCACTGATGGGAGATGCATGGGAGGTAGTTCACCTGGGCAGGTGAACTGGGCCCTGAGCCTCAGTGGAGTTGCAACATCTACTCTCCACTTCGTTGAACTTACCCAGGTCAGCTAACAAGGCGGCGAGGATGGACTAATATGGACTGTGCATGAATTCAAACTATCTAATTCTGTATCCAAGTATGCCAAGTTTCTGGAAAGCCAATTAAGTGATATAGGCTCTATAGGCTTTGAGGAAGAATATAGATTGAATGTGTATTCGAACTTACATTCAGTCAAAATGTGAGCGATATGTTACCGGGTATGTGGGTGGTATGTTAATCCAAGGTTAGCTGGTATCCAAACAAACCCCTAAACCCTACTGGAAAAAAAAACTAACAAAGAGTCTTTATGACACCAAAACCTCTCCTGGCCCCACCCCTTGTGTCTCTTGTATAAAAATAACCTAAAGGCCCTACTCTGGGCTTGGTTTTTTTGGACAGTTCACTGTGCCCAACCGGTCATTATAAATCTTCCTTCTCAGAGAATTCCCACATCCAGCCTTCAATACACAATAACCAACTTCTTTCTGCTTCCATTACATTTCTTCAGGGCTCGTCCAGGATTACTGCAAAAGCCAGAGATGGCACCATTCATTGTCCCTCTCTGACACCTCCGGGGAAGCTGGGAGGGCCAAGGTGAACCCCAGCCCAGGGTGCCCCTGGATCCCTTTAGTCCAGAAAGAGGTTGTGGACTCTACTGGAGCCCTCCTGGAAGAAACTGGAGGCACTGAAGAGTTTAAAGGGAGACCCTGAGAATGGAACAGAAAAGCTCTGCATGCCAGACAAATAAGTCCCCTGGGGGCATAGTGTAAAAAAAAGCCTAATTGTAAATGTTAGAAGGGGGGCCTGATCAACCCCCAAGAGGATCCTAGTACTCTCAAAAAGTTCAGGGGAAAGCCCTCTTCTCCAGGTCTGAAAAAGAAGAAGCCTGATGTTTGGTTTTAGCTGACTGGGTTGGCATTTGGTTTGCCTTCACTAAAACAGTGAAGGTTTGGTTACAGTGGGAGAGGCATTGATGGGTTTAAGTCCCACTCCCTCACTTCCTTTAAGAAAAAGGCCTGCTGCCTCTTATGCCTTTCTTTTGGCTGCTCTCTCTCTCTCTTTCTGCCACCATAGGAAATGAGCTGTCAGTATCCCAGTGCTTTCTGCTGGGATGCATCTTGAAGAACTGGTCTAAATTTGAAAGATCTTGGTTACAGAAAAATGAATTATTTTTTGTGATAAAGTTTAATCTGAATATGAATTGAGCAACAGAGAAGTTTAGCCAGAAATAAATCTTTTAATTTTAATGCTGGATTGCAACTGAGCTTGTCTTGTAAACAGCAAGGGTAGGCAAAGAGTCTTGTTAGAAGTTTCCCCTCACTAAGGTTGCAATAATTAACAAGCTGTAACTCAGTTCCCCATGATATGCATTAAAGAGAGATAAACGCTCTCCCCCCATAGCCTACAATGGCACTTCTGAAAAATTAAACAAAGGAACCTCCTAAAAATAAAAGTAAAAAGTAGAAAGCTCGGAAATGGCCATACTGGAGAAATGGAAGTTATGAGTCAAATTGATGGGCTTTGTGTTTCTGTCTGTATGCTGTGGCTCTTTAGTGTTTGTCTGCTTGTTTGATGCCAGTGTTTGCTTTCATGTCTCTTGATGGTTATACTCAATTGTGTGAAATGGTGAACTTTGGTTAGGCTGGAACTCTGGGATGCCAGGTCAGTCGACTAAAAGGGTGTCTCTTCATTCTTCCTAGAATGATAAGCACAGCTTCTGGCATGCCAGCAGGCTCCCCATGGGAGTCTCTTCTCAGGAATTGGGAAGTTCTGCCTGCTGGTGGTACACACAACCACAGAGCAGCCTCTGTTTGGAAACCTGAATTCCAGTTAAACCAGCACAAAAAAAGGAACAGATAGATCTGAGGACTAGAAACCTCATATAATATCTCCTTAAGGAAATACGAAAATAAACCTTGAACTTCCATTAGTGTAAACTCGGTTGTGCCTCTAAAAGGTGTAAATAGTGATCAAGATAAAAAGAACTCATATGCCATCAATTAAGATCGAGGTGTTCCTAGAAATGTAAAAAGTATAGAATTTTCTCTCGTTTTAATCTGCACTTAGCTCTATGTTCAACTTTAAAATCTGCATTTGACTTTGTCAATTTGCTAATGCCTAGAAAATGAAATTTGGAGTTCACATGTTAAAAATTGAATAACAGTGAAAAGTAACCTAAAAATAAATCTTTAAACATCAATACTGTCTTGCCAGTGAATTTAATGCATAAATCACAGGTGAAATTTATTTAATTGCTGGGAAAAAAAAGAGAAACTACACAAAGTTGTTACTAATAAAATTGTTTTAATTGCTTAGTTAATAAAGATGTCCAAATTGATTTTAAGTAAAAACTTTCTAGAAACTAAGAGTTGAAATCACTGTATAAATGCCTTTATATATAAAAGAGAAAAAAATAACTGAACTTATTACAACAGAGTAGATGTAGCCTAGATTTCAGCTACTGTAATGGTAATCTTAAATTAATTTACCTTTGTTTTTGGGTACTTCAAGTCTATCTAGTGCTTACTATAGTAATGGTAATTATAACTTAAACTTACCTTTAATTATGGTTATTTTATAACTGACTTCACCTAGCCCCTAAACTTCAACTATTATGATGGTAATTATAAACTGAGTTTGCTTTTGTTTATAGTTACTGCAGGTCTGGTCTCAGCGAATATACATATAATTAGTCTTGCTCATCCAAAGTCTGCTCAAATTCAAAGTAAAATATAAAATTCTGAAGCAAAGAAAAATTGTATTAAAACATTGGAAACATTCTGTTTATAAGCCATTGATTAAGAAAGCCACAAAGGGGGGAAACCACGAACCCCTAGTCTGGAGAAGCCCACAAAGGAAAGCCTTCAGGGAGATCTTTCAAATGTTGTTTTACAGTGGAACTTGTTTTATAAAAAGAGAAAAGAAAAAAAAATGAAAGTTTTAAGTAACTAAGTTGTGTTTCCATATCAAACTATTCATGTTTGCCTATTTGCTCAGTGTATATCTTCATACATCAGGATAATAATATCAAATTAACAAATAATTCCTAAAAGAGCTCTATTTAAATTGTTAAAAATTAAATATGCAGTTATATATATAATGAATATTCCCAGAGCCCAAATTAAGCTAAAGAAAAACTAGATGTAACAGATTAAAACTCTTCTAAGCAAAAAAATTAAGAATCAGTTTATATTAAAAAGGGGTTCAGCCCCCTGTAAAAAAAATGAAAAAAAATTATTTGTATAAACTATAACAGTTTCAATTTATTTAGCTTGGGTGTTATCTCTTTGGTTTATAAAATACCAGGTTAATAAATTAACATTATATGTATTAACTCTTTAATATGATAAAAATTCTAAGTCCATATTTAATGAAATTAAGTTAAAGAAATGTAAATCTGCCCTCTCTTAAATACATAAAGTAAAATCCAGCAGTTGCTAATTGTAATCTAAGGTAAATTAACCACTCTGTATAGTTGTGGTTAATTATAAAGAGTCTATAAAAGCATCTTCTAAACTAAAGCATTTAAATAGCTAGTTCTAAAAAGCCATTGTTAACTAAAAATCTAAATTGATGTTAACGGCAAAAAGTAACTTCATAGTAATAAAACCTGTGTGGAAGTCACCTCAATGTGCATATTCAAGTGGTGGTAATAAAAAGTTACCTTAATTCCATTGGGAATCTTCAGTTTTCATTTTAAAAATAGAAAAAAGTAGTTTTTCCTCTACTGCTAAAGTAAAATACCTATGTAATTAACATCTTCATGGTAAAAGTGTAGAAGTAAAAAGCAAAGTACTAAAAGTTCATTTAATATGTAACATGTTGCATTAAAAATGTTTAAAAGGTATATAAAAATCAAGAGATAAACTTCAGCATTGTCAAACTCTCTTGTGCATTCAAACCAAGCATCCAATAGACTGCAGCTTACTTCTCCATATGAGTTATTGGCTACATTGGTCACTGACCCCTAAAACAATAAAGGTATCTACTACATCTCTGACCGTGCTCCTGAAGTAGATGGGAACTACATTGCAGTTTCAAACTTCTACAGCAGCCAACAATAACTTGGTACAGCCAAATGTACAATGGATATCACCTCCAGACTGGCACTATTTCATAGTGTCAAAGAGTGCTATGCACCAGGCTGGTGAAATACTGGAACCTACTTTCCTAGCTTCTCTCTAGGGTCAATGGTGCTCCAGCTTCTGTGAAGAACATACAAAGTGGAGCAATGAATACCAGAGTACTGTGAATAGAACTTAAACACAATTGACACTACAGCTTGATCCCGTGGAGAGATAACCTGTATGGTATTGCAAACCTGAAACTTAAAGCTATTAAGAGCAGCTCAAGAAGAAACTTATGCATTGAGTAGTACATTAATTAGTATTAAAGACTGTACCTATATCCTATTCTAAATATATGTCTGATGATTATGGTAATACCTCTAGTAAATCATATGCAGAAGGACATTGAACATGTTAAATGTCCTGGTCAACTTCATTTTCTAAGTAGTTAATAAACATGTCTGTGAAATGTAAAAATGGCCACCTTGCCTGAAACCAGTGGGGCCAACAGCCCTTTTAATTTAAAAAACCATAAAATGAACTTGGGAACAACTTCTCACAATCTTCACCCCACACCAGGTGATGGATGTGCTTGAGGCCAGGGCCACCAGTGGCTTATAGGTAGCCTATTAATTAATACCAGGTTCAATTACTAAAAACCCCCCAAGATGCAGATAAGGGTGTGTCAAACTCTCAACCCAGCCACCCTAAAATCATATCCTGAGAAACCCCTCCTCCACTCCTGCCTTAAAACTCTTAACCAAAACTAGTCAAGAAGGCCAGATTTAAAGGATGAGCCTCTTATAAATCCAAACATTAGCAGATGAAAGCAGTTTTATTAAGAGAGGAATTAAAAAGTCAGGCTATGCAGTGGTTTCTCAATTTGAAACCATAGAGGCCAAAGCTCTTCCCCTCTAAAACATCAGCCCAGAAAGAAGAGCTAATTGTCCTTACCCAAAGTTTAAAGCCAGCAGCTAGAAAACGGGCTAATATTTACACAGACTCTAAGTATACTTTCCTTGTCCTTCACGCTCACTCTGCTGTGTAACGAGAACAAGGCTTGCTTACTGTTGGAGAAAATATGGCACTTACTGGGACATGGAGACTGATTGACTATAGACAAAAAAAGATTTATTGAGAAGTTCTCCCAACAGAGGGGATCTCAAGAACAGACTTCAGGCCCCCCACCAGCATGGTAGGGGCCTGAAGAGAAACTTCAGGCCACTCCTGAAAGGGCAGGACATGAATTTATACAGAACTTTCTTAGGCGGGGAAGATAGTTGGTGGGAGGGGGTTCAGGGTCCAAGTGCAGTGCAGGGGCCAATGGAAAGCCCTTAGAGGTGGAACTTTCCCTGACAGTGACTAGAAGATAGTAGGTTAGGGAGTTATGGTTTCTTGGAATGCTGCAGGAGCAGATGTTTCTTTGTTTTGTAGGAATTTTATCCCTCTGATATGTAGGTAGGGAGGGTCTCCATTTCCCTTTACTCTGGTCTCTTATGTGGCTTCTTTATTTAACCTGTGGGGAAGCGCCCTGCCCTTGGACACGTAGACTTATGGGGGCTGGGGTTAGCCTTTCCCCAGTGCATAGCATGGGAAACAGAGCTACAGCTTGTTAATTATTGCAAACACTTACTAACAGTGGGTCACTCAGGGTGAACAAACCAGGGCAGTTAGCCTGGGGTTCACCCTGGAAACTGATGGGTGGCTTGTTAAAAATACTCAAGTCTACCTGCCAGGAGCAGTGCAGTGGAAAGTCCTTCATGAACCTCACAAGGCACTCATCTGGGGAGGGATGCCCTAGCCAGCTTAGCCAAACAGGTTTTCAAAGGAAAAAGCCTGGTAAAAACAGTCAAAAAAATTACCAGGAGTTGCTCAATTAGAGCCAAAATGTAAAAAACTTTACTCTGTAGTTCTGATCATTCCCACTGCTATTAAAGTTAAAGGAATGTCCAGCTTGGTGCACTAATCCTGAATAAAGCCAGCTACCCAAGAGTGCCAGTTCACCAGAAGCACCTGGGAAAACACACAAGTGTCAGTCATTGGACAGCCTCAAATACCTCCTCAAAAGACAAAGCTAAGTAGCGTCTATGTCAAAATCAACTGTTCCCTCTAACTCTAGCCCAAATGCCTATTGCTAGGGGAAAGGCAAACCAGACTTTCCTTTAAAAACCTTGCCTCTTTTCATCTCCTTTAGCTTAACTAAAAAGAGAAGTGCTTCTTCTCATTCCTCTCTTCTACCATAGGAACTGGGATTGACAATTTATACTTAACCCGTGGTCTATTGCAATCTCGCTCTAAAGTTATCCAACAGCATAAAATAACACAAAGAAAATACAGTTTCCCACCAACTTTAGGAAAATGCAGCCTTTGCAGGCACCTGACCTTTTCTACTTCTGTGGTCCACTGTCCTCTTAGTGGAACAATATATTCTCAAAATTCTAAATTAAGTTTATTTCTTCCAGAATCAACATCTTGTTATGGAAACTTCATCCAGCTTCGCCCAGGATGCCAGATCCAACTTCCTCCAACTGAGATAAGATAGCAAGAGAGTTTCACACCTTGTCAGGTAGGGCTGATTGCCCCTGACCAGCAGGAAATAGCTACAGAAAAAAGATCATCTCCCTTCAGCACCCCCTTTAAGACTGAAGGTGTAAACTCTCTAAAGTAAAAATAGGGCAGACTAATAATAAGATGGAAAATCAGTAGATGGATCTTGAACTTAGCAAGAAATCTCCCCAAGTTTCCACCACTCAGAAGACAACTTCCTCCAGAAGCCAAGAGAAGCTCCAGATGTTCCCAGAAACTTTATCATTAGGCCTTCCTGAAAAATTAATGGAGAAAATGAGCAGTCAAGGAGGTTAACAGCTGAAACTCCTCCCATGCTCTCATCATACTTCCCTGCTTCCTCCCTTTGATAATAACTAGAATATGTGCTTTAATAAATAATGCAGTAAGAACACAGACAGTGTCCCACCTCATAACCCTGACAATAGTGATGCCAAAGTTTAACAAACTTAAGCAGACATCAAAGGGGGGAAATAATATGGCCTGAACATGAATTCAAACTTATCTAATTCTGTATCCAAGTTCGCCTAGTTTCTGGAAAGCCAATAACTGATATAGGCTCTATAGACTTTGAATATTCAGGAAGAATATAGACTGAATGTGTATTCGAACTTATATCCAGATGGAATGTGGGTGATATGTTACACTGGTATGTGGGTGGTGGTATGTGGGTGGTATGTTAATCCAAGGTTAGCTGGTATCCAAACCAACCCCCAAATCCTACTTTAAAAAAACTAACAAAGAGTCTTTATGATGCCAAAACCTCTCCTGGCCCCACCCTGTGCATCTCTTGTATAAAAATAACCTAAAGGCCCTACTCTGGGCTCCATTTTTTCAGAGAGGAGTCCACTGGGCCCGGCCAGTCATAATAAATCTTCCTTCTCAGAGAATTCCTGCGTCCTAGCCTTCCATACGCTATCACCAACTTCTCTCTGCTTCCACTACAGGATAACCACCACACCAAGGAACCAAGGGAGTCTACAACTTCAAGCAGGACATTCCCATCCACTGGCCATGTGGGATCAAAGCCCCCTCTCAATTAAGAGGTGGAGTGGGCATCACCATCCCAGAGTCCTCAGGATTGGGGAATAAAATATGGATGAGAATAGACTTACTATTATTCTACCATAGAGTTATTGTGATTCTAGCAGTGGAAGAAATTATATCATTGATGTGGAGACAGTGGCCACTGGAGTTGCTGAAGGCAGGTAGAGGGAAAAAGAAGTGTCATATGGGAGCATTTTCTGGACTTGGAGTTGTCCTGAATGATACTGCAGGGACAGATGCAGGACATTATATATCCTGCCATAACCCACTGAATTGATTGGGAGAGAGTGTAAACTACAATGTAAACTATAATCCATGCTGTGTAGCAGTGCTCCAAAATGTATTAATCAATTGCAATGACTGTACCACACTAATCAAAGAAGTTGTTGATGTGGGAAAAGTGGGGGGTGTGGGGAATGGGGCATATGTGAATCTTCTATATTTTTTAATGTAACATTTTATGTGATCTATGTATCTTTTAAAAATAAATAAAAAATATATTTTAAAAAAAAGCCTATCCTCAATTTTTTATTTCTGAAGGTGGAAGGTGTTATCAGAAGCCAAGGTCTTAGGATGACAATAGGACTCATCTGTGGGCATTTTCCCTTACAACCAAGCAAACTCCCCTAACTCCCTCTCTTGGACATGATGTTCTCTTGGCTTCAGATAAGAGAAATTATCTACCAATTGCAATTTTCCCCATCAGCCTTGCTGGGAGTGCAGGGCTGCTATCAGAAGACTGGATTCTCCAGGTTCTTGGCTATGCCTCAGAAAACAATTTAAGAACATGCCAGTTTAATTAGGGAAGTAAAAAAAGTTTATTGAGAAATGAGAGAAAAGAGAAAAGTACACACCTGACACATGGATGCAGGCTACCTCCAGGCAAAGAGGTGCACTTGGGCTGCAGAGTTGCCTTTACTAAAGCCATTTTTCTCTCCTCTTTCCTAATGTTGGGGAGGGGCCCCAGCTGTCTGCTGTTCTAATTGGTTGCCTTATGATCCCCACCTGTTAGCTCCCATGGGACCGAGGATGAGGGCTTTTGTTTGGAGTTATCTGGGACCAGTGGGGAGGCTTGTTTGGAGTTATCCGGGGCTTCCCCTTGACGCTGGAAGTTACCAGGGTCTTGGTACGTTCTTAGCAGAGGCCTTCCCTCAAGTGGTTTCTGGGAGGGATTTCACTGCCCTGCTCCCTGCCTGATCCCAGCTGTGACTCATCTTTCCTCTTTCCGTATACTAACCTGCCTCAGGGCTTCCTGCCTGGGAGGCAAGCATCACTGTAGCCTTAAAACTGAGTCAGCAAGAAACCAGTGCAGAACTGCTCCCATCATTAAATGCCTCAAACATATCCCTGAAAGGTGCATTCTGAATCCAGCCAGTAGGTGCCAGTTACTCTACCCGGGATGCTCATGCTCCCACTTTCCTTATGGCCAGCTCCTTCCCATCTTTCAGATCTTAACTTTTTATCTTTTCAAAGAAGCCTTCCTGGGCTACCCATCCAAAATGGGTCATTTCAATTTATTTTCTTTTTAGGCACCCTGTTTTTTCCTTCATCACACATTTCACAGTTTGTAAGTATATGCTCAAATTTCTGTTTGCTATATTGTTTTTCGTACTAAACTGTAAACTTCATGAGGGCAGAGATCAATGCTTTCCTCAGCATCTAGCTGAATAGGAGTGCACATAATAGGTACTAAATTACTTTGTCTAAATGAATGATGAGTGAACTTGCAGATCTAATCCAAATTACATAATCTGCACAATTGGTATATACTGCCTCCCTATAAATGTGAGGAATATAAGTTACATTTGAAGCCAGGAGCTCTCATTCAATGTAGAACATGATAAATAATTTAAGACTTCTTCCATTGGAGCTGAATGGAACTGAACAAAATCCATGCTTCTCCTGAGCCCTCAAGGGTAAGCTGTTCATCCCTTCCTGTTCCACAATCCAGACAGGGGCCAGCCATGACCACCTCCTTGGGGGCATTCTCCAGGCCTTTCTCACTGACATTTCATAACCTCCCACCACCACCTGGTAATTTTTTAACACCTGTATTTATTCCTATTATCCTAAAAGTAGACATAAGTTTCCAGAGCAGAGGTTTTGAGTTAGTCTTAAAGTAATAACCATATTGATTTCCTTTTGCCTCTATTCTTCACCTTTCTAGAGTGATGCAGTGAGAACCAGATGTCACCCTACATGTACTAAGGGCAAGGAATACAAAAAAATATGAATCTGGGATCTTATATAGGAGAAAGACAGCTGTCATCCCTCCCCTCCTATGAAAGGGAGAAAATCTTTTCTCCCTAGCAAAAGCAAATTCTCCTTGGAAAAAGAGGGGAAGGCTCCTGGTTCTTATCCTTAGAAATGTAAATACTTGTCTCCAGGAGGAAGACAGGTTTCTCCAAGTTTACAACCCTTGGAATCTCTCCATGGTCACCAGTTTCACTGCTCAGGCTGAAAAGTAAACACATCCAGGGAAGTAAACTCCTCTAAAAGGTGTCTCACTATCCAATCACCCTTTTGAATACTAAGACTTGTCCTTTGACCCAGGTCCCAGGTTTCTTTGCTCAGAAAGCCCAAAACATACAACATAAAAATATTCTCTTTACAGCCCCATACCACCCTCCTGTCCTTCTCAAACTGCTATTTTTCTGCTCACCCTTCCACTTTCATTAGCACCTTCAGATATTGGTTCTTGAACCTCCTCTGACTTGTGCCTCACTCTGGAGCATTCTAACACCCATGTGGACAAATGATGGGGAAGTGGGGAAGCTTAATATTCAAAGAAAACTGAGGTAACTACCATAAAGGGCATATCAGTCAAGATCAAATCCAGGAAACAGAAGCCACTCTATGCATTCCAAGTATGGATGGTTTAGTACAGGCATTAGGGTCTGTCGGAAGGGTTGGGGTGGGGGGTGGGGAAGTCAGGGAATCCATTGATGAAAATCTCATCCTGTAGCACTGACTGGAATAGTTTACAAGAAACTCGCTCAGAAAAGTTGCTTCAAACTTCAAATCATCCATGTGTTCTCACATTCACTTGACAAAAACAGGGTTTCTTCTCTTCCACTTTCCAGTATCCTCTCATTGTCAAAATCTAACCCAGAGTCCTACAGGGAAAAGGATTCTGGGAAAACCAGCTTCTCTGCCATGCATGAGACCAGGTAAGGAAAAGGATTCTACACAAAGGGTAGAGTCAGAGCCTTTCTCTTTATTCTCCAAGTTAAAAGTATTGATGATGGAGAACATCTTCTCTCACAAGTTTTGCTTTTCTTTATTTCAAGATATGGCCTCCTAACTCATTTCCTGGAGGGAATTGCCTTCATTGTATGTTTGGTGATTCCAGTCAGGAGGTCCTCAGCTTTCTTTAGGCAAATACAAACATTCAGAGATAATGATACCCCTAAACCATTTTTTAAATACAAAACTAAAATGCTGAATATTAGTTTATAAATAGAAAGTGGCAACTACTTGAATATTTGCATAATTCGTTTCATTGCTAAAATTTCAGGTACAATTTCTGTACCTTTTTCATTGAGGGAGAGTTTTCCCTATAATCATGAAATTCAAATCATGAATATCAAATGTCCTTTGATGTTTTAGGTTTTCATGATTGAAAAGTTATGTGCTTTTTCTGGTACATTAAATAAAAATGAAAAAGTAAAATGGCTGAATGAATGGTGGCATCAAATTTCTTTTAACTCAGCATGAACTCAGAGAAACCTAGAAACATGAAAAGTTCATCAGTTATAAAAAGGACTAAACACTGTAATGAGAAACTGAAAAAGTCAAACTAACCTTCTAGATCTTGTGAAATAGAAACTCACATGTATGGTCTACTCTAAAAACTTTATATTAACTACATGAAATGGTTTAAAAATCAAACTATGAAAAGTAGACCAGAGACATGGACAGTCTGCCTTGCTGTGGAACACTTGTTGAACAATGGATGGGTAAAATGCTAAGAAAGCAATTAAGAACTTTCCCTAGATGGAAAATACAAATATAAAGTCTCCTGGGCTACAAAAATAAACCAGTAATCAATTACTAGATGACCTGACATAATTGGAAAACTGAGATAAAAGAGATAGTATGATTCTGAAAAAAGCCCTCTGATTTCTCACTCATAATTTACAGTTGGCCACAGAAAGGAACTTAAGAAGGAATTACACTAATACAAAGCCTACAGACCAGACTGTCTTGATTTCTTACTGCCCCCAAACAAGCCATGATTACCCTTGTCTCCGAACAAAAATTGGAACTCTTTTCTGCATTTCTCTACCCCTCTCAGAGTGCTCCTAATCTTCTACATGTCAGAAGTACCCAGTAGATACATCATTCCATTCAACAAGTATTTATTGACTACCTACATACAACAGACCCTGTGTTAAGCAGGAGGCACAAGTCAAATAAGACACAGTCTTGTTTCACAAAGTGGAAGATAATAGAAAGCCCAAATTATTGTCTGCCCAGAATCCTGCCCTTTTGGTAACAATAACTCCCAGCAACTTCTGGATAATGCTCCTTGCCCTGCTCTACCACGTGACTCTGTAGGCACTGCCATAGTCTACTTGATCTCACAGCCCCTAGACAGAGTTGATTAGTCCAGGAGTGGGCACCTGACCCAAGCCAAACCAAACGTTGCCTCTGACTCTTCTGAGAATAAAAACTGAAAAGTGTAAAACTCTTGAGCTGCCAGTAGTCATGTTTCCTAACACATGCAAGAAACTGTGAGAGAAAATAAAAGTAAGAGCAGTAATACTGAGAAAAATTAGACAAAGAGAGGGAGTCCATGCTCTTAGTATTTTTAGATGGCTGGAGTGTGTGTGTGCATGCAGGAGAGTGTAGAAGAATGGAAAAATAAAAAATAGAGCATGAAAGTCCTCATAAATTAGGTTAAGGAGTTGTTTTATACTGATAGAAGGTGGAGGATCTCATTGAAAGATTTTAATGAAAACTCTCACATCTCTTCAACTAACAAAACCTAAACTCTCCAAGACTTGACTATTGAAACAAAATTTCCTAAGGCTAACCAAGTGGTTCCCCAACCCCCACCCCAGGTACAGAGATCCCCTTTACAGCCTGGCTCAAAATAGATACACACTCTTTTCCTTACACTCTAAGCAAAGCAAGTTAGATGGAAACTTTTGAAGAGAACTCATTTTTTTTCCTCAGGGAATTCAACATGAAGACTAGAAAGAGAAGAATCATGGTTAGCCAGGCCTGTCACTTACAGGTTTCAAATACTTCCTTAGGAGGTTTGCTCCTGAGTCTCAAAGGTTATGTTTTATTTCACAGGCCGTCTGGATTACTTGTACTGGAGACCCAAAGAAATGTCATAACTGGCTTCCAGCTCCAGTTACGGCTTTGGGAAAAGAATAAAAAGCTACCATTCCTACTAGACTCTCACCACCTTCATGCACAAGAATAAGTCAGCCAGCTTTCAACTATACTGCCTATTGAAGCACTCCATCTTTGTTTGTTTCTTATTGACAGTTACATATCTTCCTTGCATGATTGACATCACTAAGACACTAGCTGAGGGGAAGGCTGGATGAAGAAACAGGTGAACTCTGGGGATTTGTAGGTCTGTGGTTACAATGGTGGGTATGTTCTTTTGGCAAAACTGGCAGGGGAGGGTTACTGGTGCAGGGCGTCAGGGGTGGGGAGATATGTGGGGTGGGGCGCACCTAGAGCATACTTCGATGGAATATGAAAGTGTTCATCTTATCATATTGTGTTTTCTCAGTGGGTGGAGACCCGTACAATAAACAAGAAAATACTAAACTCCCAGCCTGGGGAGTGCTTCTCAATTAGAGAGACAAGAATCTCTCAAGAACAAAGGTAGTGCCCAATAAAAGAAAACAAACCAACATGTCAAGCCCTCAATATTATCGCATGTAACTATGAACCTTATTCTTCAAAAACCAAAGCTTAGTGGTTACCATAGTTTCCTAGGGGAGGAGGAGGGAAGAATAGACCAGATGGAACACAGGACGTATTTAGGACATTGGGATTGTTATGCTTGATCTTGTAATGAAGGATACGGGCCGTCCTATGAAAGTATACAGTGCAAAATGTAAACTGTAATGTAAACCATTGACCATGGTTAGTAGCAATGCTTCAATATTTGTACATCAATTGTAAGAAATATACCATCCACATTTAAAATGTTATTAATAGGGGAGAACAGTAGATGGGAAGAGGGTTGAGTATATGGGAATCCCCTATATTTTCTATGTGACTTTTCTATAACCTAGAACTTCTTGAAAGATAAAGTTAAAAAAAATAGGACACTAGGGGAACATACAGAAAAACTGTCACTGTATATTAAAAGATAACAGATCTAGCGGTAATGAAAGACAATGAAAAAATTATTTTATTTTTATTTTATTTTGTATTTTTGTATTTTATTATTGTTATATATATATATATTTGGCTTTGTTTTTGGGGCATTTTGGATCACAGAAGGATCATAAGTGTGACAGGAAAGCATCACTCTTGTGGGGTGTTGATGATGGGAGATGACCAAGAGAAATGATTCCCAAGTTACTGGTTTAAAAAACTAGATGTATAATGGACCTATTAGCCAAAAGAAGAGAAATTAGATACAAGCAGATCTGGAGAAGAAAAGGACGAGTTCATTCTGGACATATTTCATTCAAAGCCCTGGAAACGTGTAAGTGAAGACGTGTAATAGGTAGTTAGAATATGGGTCAGGAATTAGGACTGCATGAGAACTAGAGATAAAGTCAATCCAGTAAGAACATCCAAAAACACAAATGTTATCCAACAAAGTTAGGTTTATTCAATCTGTTGCAACAAAGAAGAACACACACCATGAGAAATCTTGGGACATTTGGTTAAAAGGGAGTAGGAAGGGGCTTTTTGTAGGGTTGGAACTTTTTCTTAATGGTTTTTGTAAGAGAACTAGGGGAAATGGGGTTTTGTTTTGGATTGGACGCTGTCATGAAGTGGGTATAGTGAGTAGTATCTCAGTAGTCTTCATTGAGAGGTTTTGTGGAGAGGGTCTTGGAAGCCATTGGTACGGAAGCAATAATCATTCAAAAGAAAGGGATTATGACAGCAATTTACAACTGTAGTGTGACCTTGGGAGAAGTAACATTTTCTGTTGATTTTAAAGTTAGCTCTCTATCTGTGTCTATTACCATAGTCTGATTATTAGCAGGATTCATATTTACTTTTTCTTCTGGGCATACGTTTACTTTTCTAGTCCTGGGCTGATTTTTACTGTCTCCATTTGATTCCCTGTCATCAGCTTATAGTTGGGAAACTTGTGGAAGTAGGCTAGATATCCAATAATGGTACTAAGAGTAGGGGCCTTTTGCCCAGATTCATCTCAACTAGCCCTAGTCTCTAATTAGCAACGGATGGTTTTCTTAAGCATATGTAAAATGCTGTACAAACACAGTTTTTAACCCACTCTTCTTCTCCAAGATCAGGAAACCACTCCTCTAAGGAAAAAAATGAAGATTAAAAAAAGAGAAACTGAAAATACCAACACTAAAGAGATGAGCGAAAAGTGGAAGCCAAAAATACATGGTGTTGTGAAACAAAAGAAGAGTAATTCGAGAGAGAGGGAGTAGCGAAGAGAACAAGATGCTGCAAAATTAAAAAAACAAGAAAATATCCACTGAATTGGTCATTTAGGAAATCACTTGAATGGCAGCGACTAAAGCTAGATTTCTGTGGCAAGTGAGGAAGAGGAGGGTGCAAATGTAGAACTCACTCTCAAGTGTGATGCTGATGAGGAGGGGCGCCAGTAGCTAGCCATGGACAGGTCAGGGAAAAGTTTTTTGTTTATATTTCTAGACATAGTTGAACATTTCCATATGTTCAGTGAAAAATAGGTAACAGAGAAGGAAAGAGTGACAGTCCAGAGGAGGTAGGATAAAGAATGTTGCAAGTTCTGGAGGAAATGGGAGGAGAGAGAATCAGTACACAGGTGGAACGTACACCTTTGCTCAGACCAAAGGAAAGGAGGTGAGATGGATGTAGCTATGGTCATGGGAGGGCTGGAATGCAGAAACTTGAAAGGGTTTCCACCTGCTAGCCTCTATTTTCTCTGTGGTAGAACAATTGGGAGCTTGAGTTTGAATCAATGACTCAGGGAAATGAGAATACAAATATAGTTTACATGTCTTATACTGATAATAACTGATACTGTACAGTTATTTTTATACTGTCACAATTTTTATCCACTACTAGGATCTCCCCCAAAATGTTTATATATGTATTTTCTTTGTAGAAAACATGCTACTCAAAACTTATTATTAAATTCACTTAATGTTTTTATGTGTGTACATACAAGGGGGACATTTGGGGAAAAAACAAAATCTGGTTAGCTATGGCTACTCTGGAGAGGGAAATTTATAAGATATTCTTACATTTCATTCTGCACATTTTAATCTTGTTTCAATTTCTTGTTATAATAAGTATTATTTATTCTCTATAACCTTAAAAATATACATAGTTCTAATTTAAAAGAACAACTTTTTTGGTGTCTGGTACTCCACTAAAAGTTAAATGCCTGTATGATTTTATGACTCAGAGCTGAAGGTTCCTTCTCCATCACAGGTCTGAAGATGTCCTCAGAGATGAAGAATCTGTGTCCATTTTGAATTATATTCAGCTGTGATAGAGTCCCAACAAATATTCTGAGATGTGAAAAAAAGTAAAGAGGAAAGCATCTCCCAGCTGGTATAGGTGTTTCAGCCTCCTATCTTAATTTTCCACCATACTTAGCACATGTCTTCTAACCTCAAGGTCCCACCATAGCTGCAAAATGGCTGTTCCAGCTCCAGCTACCAAAACTCTATTCCAGACAGAAAGGAAGAAAGGCAAAGGTGATTGCACAATGAGCTCCTTTTCAAAGGTGCTTTCCACAAAGCCCCACGCAGCAACTTCCACTTATATCTTTTGGCCAGAATTAGTCACATATCTCCCGCTATCAGCGAAGGAGGCTGGGTCATGCAGTTTTCAGCTGGTACACTGCCACCCCCCTCACAGACAAGGTTCCATAATCAAGGGCAAAGAGAAGATTCATATTTTGTAGACTGTCAGCAGTCTCTATGATAGTTATCCAAACCTTGATATGAAGAAACTGAGTAAATTTTAAGTAAATTATTCAGCTTGCCCAATAACTGAATAAGTATCCCTCGGATCTCCCACAGATGTTTTGGGTTATATAGCCTTTGTACCCCCTCCCAGGTGATACTCTCAGGCTGGAAGTATACCAGAAGGTCACAAAGCACCAGCCCCTGACTCGGGCAGTTTCTCTGGCAGCACCAGGCTGCCTCCAACCCCTCACAGGCAGGAGCGACCCTCTGGCTTAAGTGTGCCTGGACTCAGCTTCCTGTCTCTTCCCCAAGGCTGCACTGTGAAAACTTCTACTCCTGGTTTGCCACCTGATTTACCTCGTTTTCTTTTCCCAACTTCCACGATATCTTTTTAAAACTATCTCTATCAGGGGTAACTAGAAATTCATATGAATGTTGACTGCAGCTTATTTGGAATGAAAAATGAAAGTCTCACAGGTTCAGGACAGACTTATTAAAATATCCACATATACAAATATTTCAAAAGAGGCATATTATAAATATGCAAGATAGAGATTAAAACACAGATGGAGACAAAGCACAGAAAGGAATAGAAAGAAAAAAAGATAGATCTAAAATCTGTCTACCTCCAAGCATGCCTGAAAAATCCTTATGTGCCACATTTAATTTAGGAAAACAAGGAATTAAAAGGTAGAAGCAAGATGTTCTCAAATATCTTTTTTTTTTTCTGGTTAGAACGTTGGTTTCTCAAGGAGAATGATCAGGCCACTTGTCCAGGCATTCGGTTCTAGTGGAAATCTGACAAATACCAAGTGATCTTTCATGACAAAAATGTTCAAATACTAATGCAGGAGCCGAAAAGAACACAAAGCAGTACAAGTAAAACCAACCATTTCCAGCAGGCGAGCTGTAGCACAGAAGAGAAGAATTCACAGTAGAAAAAAGGGAACTGTAGCATCTCATTTAACTCCAAAATTACCATGGGCATCCCTTTTATGTGTGGAGAAACTGAGCCTCAAAGAGGTTAAATAATTTACCCAAGTTCACACAGAATCTATTGGACCTTATGCTCTTTCTTATCACAAATCACACTGGTTAAAAGATTAAAATAAGGGCTAATATGGCTTTCCTTCATTTAGGCATTTGCTCGGTCCCAGGAAAGTTTTGTATTAAATGAAAACTTGAAGAGCAAAGTCTATCTGTGGCATTATCTTACATTAGAAAATTGATGCTGCACTTGATACTAAACCATGATTTTTTAAAACATAGTGTTAAAAAAGTAAAATATGAAATTGTTCCTGAGACAAAATTTGTATTTCTCCTCTCCTATACACAAAATTTTCAAATCACTTGAAGTAAAGCTAAAAAGGTTTATGATGAAATACGACTACTTCAAGTGCCATTTCAAAGAACATTAATTGGAGCAGGTTTGAGATGAATGTCTTAAAATGCGGCAGAGAGAATGACAAGTACAGACATGCCTCCTCGCAGGCTCTTGGATAAAGCACTTCCTGGGGCTCACACAGGTTTTGCCAAGCTAATCGCAAGCCGCCCAAGCTGAGCCACCCTGGGCCTGGCGGTGCCGCGCTCGCTGCTCCCTGCGCGGGCTGCTCCCTGCGCGGGCTGCTCCCTGCGCGGGCTGCTCCCTGCGCGGGCTGCTCCCTGCGCGGGCTGCTCCCTGCGCGGGCTGCTCCCTGCGCGGGCTGCTCCCTGCGCGGGCTGCTCCCTGCGCGGGCTGCTCCCTGCGCGGGCTGCTCCCTGCGCGGGCTGCTCCCTGCGCGGGCTCTCGGCGGGGTGGAGGACCTGCTCTTCCATCCCGCGATCCGAGCGCCCTCTGGGGCTTGCACCGCCGCCTTCCCGTCGCCTGCCTCTAGGCGGCCTTTCTCCGTTAGGGAACACAGGTCGCTGTGACCTTTGCAGTGGCAGCCCTCCCTCCCGCGCAGCCCTCACCCAGCGCCTTCACTGGCGTCCGAGGATTCTCAGGAGCGGGAATCAGGGAGCTAGCCTCACACGAAGGTGGGATGTCTCCCTCTCTCTCCTGACCAGGATTTTCTGTCTCCTAACGTTTGATTTCACAGCCTTCCTGGTATCACAATGGCCCCTGAGATGATGGCAGGTGTAACAAAGATCCAATGAAGAGCGCATTCATTTATAAAATAAAGAAAATTTCAGTAAGGAAGCCCAGGACTTCCCGTAATGGGTAACGGAGCCAGTAGAGACAATAATAATAAAAGTAATAATAACAACAGATGGTAGCCTATACTGTGTGCCAGGCACTGTTCTAAGAGCTTTACTTACATATTTGATCTCAGTTACTTCTCTCGGCCTTCCTCTGAGGTAGGTGTTATTATTACCTCCATTTTACCAATGTAGAAACTGAAGCATGGAGAGGTTGAGGAGCTTAACAGCAAGGGAGGTAGGGGACTCGTAACTCAAACCCAGACCGAGCTTCTAACCTGCATTATATTGCTTCTACAGTAAAAAATTTCCCCTAAGTTAAGATCTCTATAAAGATCAAATTTTATTCCCTTAACACTCTCAAAATAAAAGATTTAAAAATTTCACGCAAGAAAACCTCTATCAACAATTGTAAATAATATACCATATTTGCTTCTTTTTTTACATTCCCCCCCCCCCTTTGTCTGCCCTCTGTGCCCATTTGCTGTGTGTTCTTCTGTGTCTGCTTGTATTCTCATTAGGCAGCTCCAGGAACCCATCTTGGGACCATCTGGAGTGGGAGAGGGGTGCCCACTCTCCTGCCGCCACCTCAACTCCCTGTTCTGTCACGTCTTCTTATTTTCTCTCCTCTCTGTCTTCTTGCTGCGCCAGCTCTCCGCCTGGGCGGCACTCCTGCGCGGGGCAGCTTTCCCGCACTGGGTTTCCCTGCAGGGCGGCTGTCCTGCGCCGGGCGGCATTCCCCAGTGGGCCGGCACTCCGCCAGGACAAGCTTGCCACTTCTGAATGTTTTCTATCCATGTTATTTAACTTGCTATCATCTCTTTTTTTCTGTAAATCAGATGTTAGGCCAAGGCTAGAAGCTTGATCAGATTGCATTAAACATTTTTGGCAAGAATGTGACATACCTCATGTGTACTTCGTATTTTCTCACATCAAGGAGACAAAGAATGTCAGATTTTTCCCACTATTAGAGATATTAATGTTGATCATTCAATTAAGATGGAGACCACAAGATGGACCCATTTGTAAAGAACGTCTTTCCCTTAGCAATTAGCAAATATGTGGGTTGATACCTTTGTATTATATGAATACCCTGTTTGCAAAAAAAAGTTTTTTACTTGAAGGTTTTATCAGCCATTAATGATTCTTGCTTTAATCAAGTATTTCTTGATTAATTAAATTATAAAATGGTGACTTTCTATTTGTACCAACAGCCTTTTTATGAGATGATATTCTTCCTTAAAAGAGAGCTTTCCCTTTGTAACTTTAAGTACTATCGGTCCTCCTAAAAAGGGAAGGCAAATGTTTAATTCATTCTTTCTGATCATGAAATTTATAGTAAGATGTCACTAGAATATCTTTTCCAACGGTGGCACAAGAGTGTCCTCCCTCCCTCTCTCTCTCTCCTTTTCTTGTTTCTTTCTACAATGAGTAATAGTTCTTCTTTTTTATGTTCACTTAGTCCCCATTTGGAAAACGAGAGCCCAGCTTGAAGGGGATCCTATTCTTTTGACACACACCCCTGTTCGCCAGGCTGCTATGACAAATACCATACAATGGGTTGAACTTTGGATGGCTAGAAGTCCAAAATCAAGGCCATGCTTTCTTCCCAAAGTCTGGAGAGCTCTGGTGCTGGCTTGCCACAATTCTTGGGGTCCTGTGACTTGCATCTCTGCCTCCCATCACATGGCTGTGTCCTTGATATTTGCTTGTGTTTCTCTGCCAGTTTTGCTGGCTTCCTGCTTCGGGTTCCTCCCTCCTCCTGGCTCCTGGCTTCCATTTTCTTCTCTTTATAAGGGCTCTGGTAACATGGATTAAGACCCACCCTGATAGTGTTGGACCCATCTTAACTAATAATATCTTCAGCAGGCCCTATTTACAAATAAGTTCATACCTACAGGAACACAGATTAAGAATATTTGTTTGTTGAGATACATAATTCAACCTGCCACACCCCTATGAATCTTTAAACATTTCCCTTATTTTCTTGCCCAATAGGATGCACCACTTCATCTTCTACTTTCCATGCCCCTACAATGAAAGCAGCCTTTTCTCTGAGGAACCCTGAAGAATAGGCATTTAATTTATCTCTCAAACAAAAATATAACACAACGACCCAAAAGGAAACATTACCAACTGTTTTAGTTTGCCAAAATGAGTGCCAATGCAAAATACCAGAAATATGTTACTTTTATAATGTGTATTTATTTGGGGTAAAAGCTTATAGTTCCAAGGCCAGGAAAAGTCGAACTCAAGGCACCGTAACAGGTGCTTTCTCACCCAAGTCAGCTGCCACATGTTGAACCAAGATGGTGGGCGATCTCTGCCTGGTCTCTGCCTTCCTCTTTGGACTTTCTCTCTCAGGCTCAGCTACTCTACTTTCTTCCTGATTTCAGCTGCAAGCTATCAGGCATAAGGCTCATCTCTTCCAGGGCCTCAGCTCCTGAGCCTCTCCTTTTCATACAGCAGGGTAAAAAATGACAGAGCTCTCTTTTTCAGTGTCTTTCCATTTTTTATCAGACCCAACCTGAATCATGCCTCACTGACAAAGTCCAATTGAAAAGGTTACTCACACCCACAGGAGTGGTCAGCCCACAAACGTAATCTTTTTCTTTTCGGGATTCATAAAATAATTTCAAACTGCCACACCAACGAATACCTTTAATAGAGCATAGCGTAATAATTTGCCAATTCATTAATTAGAGTCCTAGCTGGATTTTCATTATTAAGAATCAATGTTTAAAGATTTTGTCTTCATTAAAATAATAGCTCCCTTAAGTGTCAAAGAAATTATGGATGAGTAAAGTAAGGACTTTGGCATTTGATCATCAGAATAAAGAGACAGATTCAGGTCATGTCTTTGTGAGCAATCAAAGCACAGAGGCTTAATCTGACAGAGTATTTCCTAAAAAAGATATAAATGAAATTTAATTTATTAACTTTAATTGTTCTTTGCTGTTGCCATTGTTAAATCATGGACATATTAGTCACATCAGCTTTCCTAAATTCTAAGAGGACTTTGTCCTAATCCTACTCTATGCCTAACACATGGGTACTATACAAACAAAGCAAATTATAGTGACCAGAAATCCATACCCTGCCCCCCTTTACCCTTAAAGAAATAAAGGAAGTTTCACACAAAATTTCTCAAAAACCAGAATCTACCATGCTGCTATAAAAAATATTATCTTTGGTCACTATTGCAGGGTGGTGGGAAAGTGGAGAAGCATGGGAAAAATACAATTGGTGTGACCTATGTACTGTGGTTAAGAGAATACTGTAATAGTCTTCATCAATGCCAAAGATGTTGATAATGGGTGAGTAGGGAGAAAGTGTGCCAAATGTACGCTACGGGCCATAGTTGGTGGTAATAGTCTGATGATATTATCTCATAATCTGTAAAAATGTCCCACCATGGTGTGGTGTGTTGGTGAAGGGGTGTCATATGGAAACTCTACTCATGTGCATGATTGTTTTGTAAGTTCACTTCTGTAATAAAAATATATTTTAAAAAATAATAGAGTGGGTTGGGGGGAAATACACCAAATGTAAGATATGAAGTATAATTAGTAGTAATATTTTAATGATATTCTTTCATAATTTGTAGCTAATGTCTCACAACAATGCAAGGTATTGGTGGTGGGATGATGTATTGGACCTCTGTAGGACTTATGCATGTTTGTTTTGTAAGCTCACAACTTTTACTATACACTTATTGTTTATGTATGTTCATGTATGAATGATACACTTCAATAAATTTTTTTAAAAATATTTCCTTTGACACCTTAGAATCAAGATCCACTTTTGCATTTACTCAGAAAGTTTAATTTGATTAAACCAAATTACTCTAGATCATAGTCATGAAATAAATGAATTTCCATATCAGATCGAACCTAGGTTTGAATCCCAGCTCTCAACCATTTGAACTCTGTGGCCCTAGGTGAATTATTACACTTCTCTATGCTTCAGTCTCCTCATCTGTTCAAAGGGCTGTTGTACATAATGAATAAGATAACTCCTTAAGTACATAGCACAAAACCTGGAGGATAAGTGCTCAGTAAGGGTTAGCTATGCTATTATTGGCTTCCTTCTATTTTCTCTAAGGAATGCAATTAGCAATGCTACCTGTATTAGTTGGATTAGGCAAAGTGATTCCACAGTGACAAATTAATTAAAAATCTCACTGCTTGAATATATAATAAAAGTCATTTCTCACTCAATCAAAGGACACCATGAGTCCTGGCAAGTCTCCAAGGCAGCTGTAGTGATGCAATAATTTGGGTTACTTTAACCATGTGGTTCTGCCATTTCAACACAAGGCCCTGTCCATGATTGCTAAGATAGGGGAACAGACTAGAAGGAACACACTGGACTTTCCACTGCCTCCCATCACTTCCACTCATATTTTACTTGGCCAGAACTATCACATTATTCCACTTAAGCACAAGCAGCCTGGGCCCTGTAGTCACTGTCTTCTAAGAAGAAAAGGATAATCAGATATTGGTTTGCACTGCTAACTTCTACTATTTTTTTCTCTGAATATTGAAGTTACTGATAACACCAAACTAAATAGATACATGCGACATCTTGAGTCTGGCTTGATACTTAATCAATACCTTGTATATGTTAGCTTCACACAAGAAATACAGAGAAGGGACGCTGATGTGGCTCAACTGATAGAGCATCCGCCTACCATATGGGAGGTCCAGTGTTCAAACCCAGGGCCTCCTGGCCCATGTGGTAGCCTGGCCCACATGTGGTGCTGCTGCACACAAGGAGTGCCGTGCCATGTAGGGGAGTTCCACACACAAGGAGTGCACCCTGCATTGAGCTGCCCCACGTGAAAAAGGCACAGCCCGCTCAGGAGTGGCACTGCACACATGGAGAGCTGACGCAGCAAGATCATGCAACAAAAAGAGACACAGATTCCCGGTGCCGCCAAGAATGCAAGGGGACACAGAAGAACACACAGCGAATGGACACAGAGAGCAGACAACAGAGTGGGAGGAGGGGAGAGAAATAAATAATAAAATAAATCTTAAAAAAAAAAAAGTAATACAGAGAAAATAGAAATTTTTAAATTGCAATGATAATAAATAAAATTGACAGTTTTTGAGCACAATTTTTACTTCCTTTAAAAGAAATGTTCTATGAGAAGGTATTGCTTTCATGAGAAAGGAGCTCGTTATTTTTTGGTGGTAAAATACACTGGCATTTCCATAAAATCCTAGGTCATAATTATACTTTGATTAAATCCTTATGTACTTTTAGCTTGCAGATTAACTGTAACATATTTCTGCCTCCAGGGGAAAATATTTATGCCAATGCAATAGAAGTTTAAAGATATAAATAATGAGTGATAATTTTAGAATCACAGAGCTAAAAGGAACTTCAGAAGATAAAATTTTATTATCAAACATTCATTGAGCCCCTAAATACAAAAAAAAAAAAAAAAAAAAAATGATTAAATCACAGCGCCCCTGCCCAAGAAGTTTACAATATAGGGGTAAGAGACATTAAAATATTCTGTGGGATCATAGAAGGAATATGTAATTCTGACTTGAAGAAGGTATATCAAAGAAAGTTGAACTGAAAAGGATATTTAATCTGAACTTTGAAAGACTCTGATAGTCAGAGAAATGGGAGTGGGAGGTGGGGTAGGATGGACATTCCAAGAGAAGAAACATGAATAAAGAAAGAAACCATCTATTGAACACTTTGCTGGTGTACTAGTTCTTTGGCCACTTAAGGGAGAGAGACTCTTTCCTCCAGAGAGTTTATAAGTCTCAAAGTTATATGGAATCCCTGCCAGCCTGAAAGGAAGTTTGCTTAGCGAGCAAAGTAAGTCCCAGCCCTGGTTCCCAGCTTATGAATAAGATACCTTCTCCCAGAGGAACCCACACTTTTCTTCCAGTTGTCACCTACTAGCTCTGATGTCTAGGGTAAATCCCTTCAAGACCATGTAGGCTAACTTCCTACCATGGATGCTGAAAAACAAAATAACAACACCAACCTCCTTATCTAAAAAGAAAGATAGGACTTATTATATACTAAAAAGTTCTCATTTCATGGGCATATAATAAACATACCTTCCGATCAAGTCAGTGTTTCCAATTGCTTGTTGACTATGCTGGTCTCTCCAATACACCATCACAATGGACTCAGGGTTTACTTCTCTACTTATGGGGTAACACGCAAACCATTACCTCCAGAGCCAGATGCCCACAAAGAATCTTACAGATCTGCTGACACTTGTGTTCATCACCACACTTTAACTGACTAGAACAAGCACATAGCTTGCACACACAAAGAAGAGATAGTGAACTC
Organism: Dasypus novemcinctus; assembly: GCF_030445035.2. Taxonomy (NCBI): domain Eukaryota; kingdom Metazoa; phylum Chordata; class Mammalia; order Cingulata; family Dasypodidae; genus Dasypus; species Dasypus novemcinctus. The sequence goes on along the minus strand of NC_080678.1, from coordinate 72,527,280 downwards.
TCTTCTTGGCTGGAACTTCATTCACAGCAGAGGTAGGAGGGAGCACTAAGTTTGCAGTTACAGAAGTTCTGAATTGTGTCATAAGGATTAAATGGAATGGTTAAAGAAGGCTGTAGCATATTCCCTAACATTCAGAAGTCCTGAAAACCCATCCCAACTAAACCTATAGTCCATCTACTGTGTGCTTACATTAGCAAGGCATCTTTGAGGCAAGTCCCCTGACCCTGTTTTTACTTAGTCCTGCTGTAGAGAGATTCTGGAGCTACTAATAAAAAAGGAACATAAAACAAAATGTAAGGAAAGGGTATAGAGAAATATCACAGTCCTCTATGGGTGATATGTTAAATGGGCAAGGGAGCATCCTGTTGGAGAGGGATGCTCCCAGAGATAAGATTATATGAGGGAAAAGCATATGAATGGAACCTAAAATGAATGAAAGACTCCCATTTCATGTGGAACAGAATGGAGCTAGAGGCAGACCCATCCTCTGAATTATAAGCGCCTGTCGATGGTCTCTAATCCAAGAGTGAGTATGTTACCCCAATGAATGCAAGGAAAAGGTAAGCTAGCTTTTATCAACAAAGAGAATTATAGTCATTCTGTTGTTACAATGAAAAGGGAGAGAATATAAACTCTACTCTCAGGAAATTTAAGGCATAAAAGTACATGATATAATCAAAGAAAAAATGAAAACTGCTGTGGTCAAAGAGTTGTCCTGGGAGATGTGGCTGATACTATAGTTTGGGCTTTGGTTGTGGAGAATGTTGAATGGCAGGGCAAGGACTTTATTCTTAATTCTATAAACAGGGAGGTGCCATTAGAAGTTTTTGAGAATGGAATGAAGTGACCAGATCTCTGTTTTGTAATGAAAAATACAGTGGCAGAATGAATAATAGAGAAAAAAGGATAAAGGCAGTAGACGGTTATGGAAATGTGTCATATGGGGAGTGATGAGGATTTGCAGTAAGGGGCAAGGACAGTAGGAATGGTCAGGGAAAGGAAAAACGGATTTGATGTTAAGTCAAAAATTCTGGGAAACCGATTGGTTGTAAATATAAGAAAATGAAAGAATGAAAGAATTCCAGCCCAGGTGATGGCATTTATTATTTCAGGGAACACAGCAAAAGGAAATGTGTTGAAGAGAAGCTGACCTACTGGGATATGTGGAATTTGAAACATTGGTAATTTCAAATCCTAGCTCTACATTATGCTAATTGTTTGAGCTTGAACAAGTTACTTAACCTCTAAGGGGTTAAGGTTTTAAATGAGTTAATGCATATAAAGAACTTAGCACAATGTCTGGTTCCTAGAAAGAGGTCAATAGCATTAGGTATTATTATTATCATCATCATTGTTATCATGTGAAGATGTTTAAAAGGCAGTTGGAACAGTGCTCAGGAGAAAATTAGGATTTGAGATAGAGATTTGCATTCACATTGAGATGATGGTTGAGTACACTAAGAAAAGAGGATACAGACAAAGGATGAGTGTAGCTTGAAAAGAGATTTGAGATCAGAGTTTCATTTAAGGGATGGGTGGAACAATAAGCATCCATGAAGACTCCCTAGGAGAAAAAATTAACTGTTCATCCCCTATTTCATGTTTTGTCCATGATTGCACTGACATGAACAGACATGGGGAGGCAGCTTCATTGGATCCAGATCTCTGCACAGCTAAATGTCCCCAAAGCCTAAGGCAAATAATTGCTTATTTTACATTAAAAGTACTCCAGGCTCAAGATTGTTCCCTGTGAATCCTAATGTTATAAGAAATTTTTCAATCCTCTCCTTTAATTGCCTTTTTCAGGTAAAGAACCTGAGAACCCTGGAAGCAGATGTGGCTTAAGCAATTGGGCTTCCACCTACCACGTGGAAGGTCCCAGGTTCGATTCTTGGTGCCTCCTGGAGAAGGTGAGATGACAAAACAAAGAAGACACAAAGAGGAAACACAATGAGAGACACAACAAACCAGGGAGCTGAGGTGGCTCAGGTGATTGAGCGCCTCTCTTCCACATGGGAGATCCTGGGTTGGGTTCCCGGTGCCTCCAAAAGAGAAGACGAGCAGACAGCACTGCAAACAATGGAGCATGTGGGGGGAGGGGAAGGAATAAGTAAATTAAATTAATCTTTAAAAAATAAAAAACCTGAGGCCCCAAGTGACTTGCACAGGTCAAAGTTCAATCAATGAATCCAGGTCTAGGCTTTCAAACATAATGCCCCAGAGGAAATGGGAAGTATGTCACTGAATCTGAATCTCCTCATTTAGGAATATGGTAATGCCTTATAAGACTCTCTTTCCATCTTGATCTTAGCTTGATATAGGCCTATTTGTCCTCAAAGAGCATGTGCACAAACTCGGCACCATTACCTCAACCTCAGCACTATTACTGGCATTTTGGGCAGGTCTTTGTTGTGGAGGGCTGTTGTCCTGTGCATTGTAGCCTGTTTAGAGCATCCCTGACAATGACCCACTAGATGCCAGTAGCACCCCCACCTACCAAGGTGACAACCAAAATTGTCTTTGTCTCCAGATATTGCTGAATATACACTGGGGGCAAAATCACCTCTGTTGAGAAGCACTGTTCTAACTGATTATGAGTGAATATTTTTCCATTAAGAAGTGATAAACTCACCCAAAGTCTCAGGTTTTTTAATACATATACAGACTTTTAAAATTTAAACTTATTTCCTTTTTGGCTTGTGATCTTAGAATGGATTTACCTGTCTTCTCTTCCATAAAGGAGGGGTTAGTAGCTGGGTATATGAGATCAAATACTAATTTTATTAAATACTCATGTTAATGACCTCAATAAAACACTCCAAATAATTTTTTAAATTATTTGATTAGAGATGTGTGGCTGATTGATATTATTTATGAATTCCAAAAGAGATATAGATTTTATTTGTAAACTAGTCTGTTCCTTGGGACATGATACTCTTTGATTGTATTAGATTCAGCTGAGGTGACTTTGGTTAAACTATATTAACATTAGGGCAATTCAATCTGATTCCCAGCAACCTTGGTGGGCTATAAAAATGGATGCTCAATCAAGAACACAAAGAAGTAGACACACAGAAAAAGACACAGCAGAGGAGAGACATGGTTTTGATGCTGGAGCTAGAAAATTTACAGCTGACCTTGTGAAGAGAATAAAGAAGCTGAGAAGCCCTGACAGACGAGCCTTATGTCAGCCTACAGCTGAAATCAGAAGAAGCTGGGCCCACAGAGCCTCAAGAGGAAAGAGGAAGGCTGAACCCTCACAAATATCAGTAACCGTCTTGCTTCAACATGTGGCAACAGACATTTGGTGAGAAAGTTCCTCTTATTGTACTTTGAGTTGGACTCTTTAGAGCCTTGTAACTGTAAACTTCTACCCCAAATAAATACCCTTTATAAAAGCCAACAGATTTCTGGTACTTGGAATCAGCATGCCTTTGGCTGACTAATACAAGATGAAATTCTGTTTTAGCAAATAAGGCAATAAAGTAAAAATGTATCTGTCAGCACCCTACCAAATAGGTATCTAAATATCTAAAACCTACATTTTCTGAATCCTTCTATACCTGTGTTTCCCCAAATGTGTTTCATAAAATCCTAGCTTCAAAGAATACTAGTAGACATTCTATGGGAAAAGGATCTATAGTCAAGTAAGTTTGGAAAATTCTGATTAACCAAAGTAAAGTAGGTTCCTCCCATCCATACACACACAAAAATCATCAGAGCCATTACTATGCTTATGAGCAGTATAAACATCCAGGAGGCACACACAAGAGAAACTGTTTCTCTAGATTATTTGGCTATGCAAGGTTTTTGTTTGTTTATTTCTCAAGGGATTAATGTTCCTCAGAACATACTTTGGCAAACACTGTACTACCACTCACTGCCTTACTAGCTTCTGTGTCACCTTGAGTTCCGGAACTGTAAGAGACATGATGTAGAAGATCATGTACAAGATAGCTGAATGCCAACCCAGCACCTGGAGATCAGCAACTGTCAATTTAGACTCATCATACTTGTATTAGTCAGCCAGAGGGGTGCTGATGCAAAATACCAGAAATTGATTGGTTTTTATAAAGGGTATTTATTTGGGGTAGGCGCTTACAAATACCAGACCATAAAGCATAAGTTACTTCCCAAAGTCTATTTTCACATGTTGGAGCAAGAAGGCTGCCAACATCTGTGAGGGTTCAGGCTTCCTGGGTTCCTTCCTTCCTGGGGCTTGCTTCTCTTTCCTCTGTGTGCTTACTTCCTGGGGATCCAGCTTAAGGCTTCAGCATCAAACTCCAACATCAAAACTCCAACATCAAAAACCCTCAAACTGTCCTTTGTCATGTCTTTTATCTGTGAGTCCCTACCCTACCTCTTGTGGGGACTCAATGCCCTAATGACATGGCCCAATCAAAGCCCTAATCATAACTTAATCATGCCCAGGTACAGACCAGATTACAAACATAATCCAATATCTATTTTTGGAACGCATAACCATATCAAACTGCTATAGTACTATATCATTTCTTTCTCCCATGCAAGCACTAAATTTAATTTCTAATCCAAAATTGCTGTTATACCTGAAAGTATCACTTGTTATTTGCAGTAAACAATGGAAATTAATACTGCTACATAAAGCAAGAAAGAGGGGTTTATTGGAAATATTCTGGGATAGGTCACAGATATGAAGGAATTGCTGAACATCATGGCTGCAGGAAGGGCAGAAGCAGGAGCCATAATTCAGAGGCTGCCTCTTTGGTTTCAGCCATCAAGTGGCACAAATCCAATCTACCTTCCCAATATCTCTCCACAAGTTTCAAGCTTCCAGAAGAAGACATCGACAGACTTAGTTTGGGTCAGGTGCCCATACCCCCACCTTCCACCTACCTCACCTTCACCGGAGGAGTCACAGTATGAGGTCCCATGATGGGCGGCCAGCCCCAGTAGAATCACAGAGTGAAGGAGAGACAGTTCCCCCAAAACACGAATGCTGTACAGAAAAACAAGAGATGTACTTTACAAGGAGCAGAAAAAACAGGCATGCATGCACTTTATAGTTCATTCCACTATTTTTATACTTTCTGGTCAGTTATTTATATTTCTTGCATTGAAGTATTCCAAATGTCCAAGCTTCAATCTCCTTCAGCAGGCATGAAAGCCTGTCTTCTAGAGAATTCAAAGAGGTCCTTTTGGGTTGAGTCCTTCTACAAAGAAACCTGACATCATTGATTATGACTCCCAAGGAAGAGTTACTTAGTCTAATGATCAACTAAATTCATTCATTCTTAGCAGCTGCCCAAACACTAGCACAGAAAATTCCAGAAAATATCAGGTGGAAGAGAGAAGCTTTAAAGCAGGGGTTCTTAACATTTTTTGTTCCATGGACCCCTTTGTCAACCAGGTGAAAACCACCAACCCCTTACTAAGTCCACACTATACTGTGTATTATCTAATAAATATGTCACACTCACAACAACATGTCCCCACAAGAATAACGTTTATTTGAATTTCAATTCAAACACACAGACCCCTTGTAAAAAACCCCTGCTTTAAAGAAAATTTAACAAATCAATCCTTTCTGACTTCCAAATGACCCAACTAAGGAAGTTTATTTAGGTCTCTGCCCTTTCCCCATCCTCAGGCCTGTGGGCCACAATTTTTCATAGTAACTCTAAAATTCTTCTGATAATCATCAATTTCTGTGAAAACAGCAGGAGTCTGTTTTATAATAATGTTTTTAATCATAAACCAAAGTTGTGTCCTGCCTCTGGTGGAATTCCTTCTCCCAGAAAAGATTTTCATTCTGGCCACAGTTTTTTAAGTATTTGTCAGCACACTCTATCTTGCTAGCAGCAATGCTATGTAGAAGTTAAATCATTGACTGATTTTTTTTTTTTTTGAGCCTATTAAGAAATCTTTATAGGTCCAGTTCACATTTACTATTAATTATTTGCTTCTTGTCGTTTTGTGGCAGAAGTCTCAGTCAATTTCAATGGAAGGAATAAAAGAAGAAATGCAAAATTTATAATCAAGATTTAATATTGCATTCATTTTCATGAAATATGGTCTTTTAGTCATCTGTATTCTGGGGAGAAAATTTCACATGATCTTATTTATTGCTACATTTTAAGAAAAACAGAAAATTCAATGAGATTATATTGCTTGAGAAAGGACAAAAGATGAGGACAAAAATATACAATACACCTTGTAATCATTTCCTCCAAAACATTTTACTTAATATTCAAACTGCAGAAAAGTTCAAGTAGAACAGATCTATCACACAACCAATTGTAAACAGTGACAAAAGGATGCTGGCTGTCTTCTAGTATTTTGGTTTTCCCCTATTTCTTCCCTTAGAAGGAAGGGCTCTGTGCTTTTTAAGGAAGGAATCCCTGTAGAAAGAATATCTATCCTCTCCTATATCCTGTCCTGGTGAAGTCAACAGCTGCTGTCTGCAAATCCACTCACCCACCACCATTTTCACAAACAGGTAAGGAGAGAGAAGAGAATATAAACCATTAATAGAAACAAAAATTCTGCCCCTTCCCTCCGTATCACTGATAATGCCTCAGGCAAGCAGGAATCTATTGAGTAATATCTGATGACAAGACTTGTAGGAAGCATTAATCTTTCAAATAGATTTGAATAGATTTGTTTTTAAACTACTTTAAATTTTGTGCTAAGGAAATCTTAAAGGCAAAATCTCAGAGTTTGGAGAGAGGTCATTTACATCAAGGAGACAGAATTGGTCAATTAGAGCTGAAAAATTACAGCTCGACTGGGTATGCTCTTTAATTTGGTCTGCTCTCAAGGGTGTTGTTATTCTAAACAATCAGGGACCGAATCCATTTACAGGATGTCATCATCTATAGAGGATTTCCTGAAAGTGGAGTGTCTATCAAATCAATTTTCTCACCCTCTGCCTGTCTTAAGAGCATAGCAAATCAAAGACAATGTTGTTTGGATCTTGCCAAACAGCATGCAATGGTGAAATCCACAGTAATTTAGGGAATGAGGTGAGTCCACCAGGAGGGGGTTGCTAGTCAAATTTAGCAATCAAGAGCTGCAGAATTGGAGTTTGTAGGAGGATTCTAGGAGAAAAGGTTTAGTAATAAGGGCCTGTAATAAATACAAAGTAAGGCAAAATTATTCATGGTAAGGTTTCTATTGGTGCTGTGCCCAGAGAAGAATATCAAACCCTGTGGCAACGGCAGTCAGGTGTGTGGACACACAGATTCCATTTAATGTATGTATCATGATTAATTGATTTAACCCTTTATCCCCACTTTTTTTGCTTCAATATATAATGCTGGGATGGCTGTCAAAAACATGAATTTCATTTGAAAGTAAGTTATGATTTCTTCTATAGGTCTATGTTTTGTAAATTCTAGAACACCTTGGCCTATAGCCCCACATGTATGTGATTAACCTTTATAGCTCTTGGTAAAGTTTTTTTTTAATTAATCATTTATTTTTTCAGGTTGTACTGGGGGATTGAACCCAGGACCTCATACATGCAAAGCAGTGCTCAATCACTGAGCTATACCCATCCCTTGGTAAAGACCTATTGCTACCCAAATAGTCTGTCTCCCTTTAGGTACTCCTTATGGAGTAATATACTATAATTCATCAGGTACAGTTCCCTTTCCCTCTGGATACACTCAAACTCCAGCTCCATTTCCAAAAAAAGCTGTACCCGCTCTCTCCACAAGATTACAGATCCACCTATTTGCAAGAGAGTCTTTCAAAATTCTATACCAGCTTTTCTCATAATAAACAGCAAGTCTTGGTCTCTTAAAATAGGATGGAACATGAGGGAAAGAATTATGCCAAATGCTGCTTTTGAAAACACTCTCTTTTGCATAATTGAGAGGGCAATTAAGAAAAAAAATCGAGTCTTCTTGAAATGTTTGCAGTATTTACTGATCTTTTGACAACCACTGGCTAGAAGGAAAACCCTTCGGAGGCAAAGGCTTGAAGCCTCCACAATCCTCAGCTCAACCTAGTTTTGAATTTACTGGGTATGTGACTTTGGAAGAGTTATCTGTACTATTTAGAAGAAAAAAAAAGAAAGCCATTGTGCAAACTTAATGCAAACTTAAATGTGATGTATTTTGAGCCACAAGCAATTGGCTTTGGGAAAAAGGAAAAAATGAATCCATTTGCCCTTAGCACTTGGAAGATTCTCCTTTTGGTGCCTTTATTATTGGTTCAATATATTGGTTCAGTTGCTTGGTTTTGCAGGAATCAATTACTGTAAATATTTATATATGCATACTATAATAAGTATTGTATCGTGGTTTTAAAACTTTAGAATCAATCTACAATCAGAGAACAGAAGGCAAGTATACTTACAGGACAGAATGTAAATATTATTAACCTTGATAAGATTAAAGGAATGAAACAGCTGGCCAAAGCCAAAAGTGAAGAGAGGAGGTAGGGGGAGATGTAGCTAAGTTTCTCATCTTACATAATGGAGAGTCAAAAGATACTGTTTACATATGATAGATCGAGAAAAGAGGTTGAACTACATACTTTAAATTGTGAAAGCAATCAGTCGAAGAATTAAAAATAATTCTGTTACTAATACATTTGGGAGGTTAAAGGGTAAGGAAATGGGAGGTGTGTATATGCACAAAATCTCTGACAAATTAAGAAATTTAAGTACACTATTTAGCATTATGTTGTTAAACAAAAGGAACATTTTAAAACAAGGCAAAATTAACAGTCATTATCTCTAAGGCTTGGGCTTGGGAGTAGGAGTGGGAGTTTTACTCTTCAAATTTTTCTGTAATGTTTGTTTTTGTTTTACTCTGTGCACATTTTACTTGTATAGAAAGATAAATAGCTGTTTGAAAGATGAAAATGGAAAGTCTGTGTGTTTGCCATGCTCCAAGGTAGTCATCAGGGATCCCTACTTCCTGGTATTCATACTGGTGTGTAGTCCTCCTCCCATATTGTACAGGTTTGTTCTGTGTGAAATGGCAGAAGTGACAGTGTCTCACTTCTAAAATTAGGTTATAAAAGACTATGTTGGTGGCTAATTTGGGAGCTTTCACTTATTTAATAGTTCTATCTCTCAGATCACTCACTCTGTGGGAAGCCATGTTGTGAATTGCCCTGTGAAGAAATCCATGTGACAAAAACTGGAGGAAAGGGAACTCCAATATTTTGACCCCGCCAGGTGAGTGAGAGGAACACAGCTGCAGAAAGACAGAGAAAAACTCAGAAAGGAGAGATGCCTGACCACCCACAGCTGAGCTCCAGGAAAAAGTAAAGAGAGATCAACAGACTTGCCATCTTGCCTCACCACATGGCATGACTCCAGGATCTGCTAACAGTCAACCCTTGGTATTACTTCCTTAATGACAGATCTAGGAATCTTATCTGGTTTTATGGAGTTTCAAGAAAGATTACCATAATAATGAGAAAAATGTAGAGAACTTCCAGTAAGATGGCAATGGAATAGGACTGGCAGGTACAATTCTCTTACAAAACAATGGAGGGAGGGGAAAAAACTGCCTGAGGCAGCTGCTTTGGGAGGTCTACAGACCAGGAGAGTGCTGTGCACCTAAGAGGGGGAGGGACAGAGACCAAGAAGCCAAGGTGAAAATTGTGAGTTACTGGCCCCTGCAGCTGAGAATTGCATCCATCCCCCACCCTAAAGGTAAATGGCTTGGGTAAAACCATGGCTCACTGTGACCAGATGAGAGGAGCAAACATGTCTTCCTTCCTGGGAGGAGGGAAGGTACAGCAGAGAGCAGGGAGTGGTTTCTCTGGTGAGTCTGGCCAGTGGAGCATGTTTTGAATCTTGGTTCTTGCCAGACCAGAATCACCAGGGAGTGGAGGTTGAAAGAGACACAGCCTTGGAAATGTTCCCTGAAGCGTGCCACCTACTGGCAGACTGGCAAACTACAGGAAGTAAAAAAGCTTTGAGGAGTCTCTCATATCCAGCACGCTGACTCTGATCTGCTCCCATTAGTGGATCCAAGGTCCTATTTTGATAACCTATGCTGGAAAATCTTAAAGATTTAGAAAAAGTTGAACCCAGAATCAACGAAGAGCCATGAAACAAAAAGGCAAGAGAGAGAATTTGATCATCGCAGTAAATTCACCAAAATAGCCAGATGACTAAACATCAGAAAAAAAAAATTAGAAGCCATACTAAGAAAAAATAAGATGTGGCCCAGTCAAAGGATCCAATCAAAAGTTCTAATTAGACATGGTATTTAAGACAACTAATCAATGATATTCACACAAATCTCCTAAATTAATTCAAGGAATTGAAGGGAAAAATGTCTAAAGTGAAAAGGGATATTAAGAAGACAATGGGTAAACATAAAGAACAGTTTGAAAGCCTGCAAAGAAAAGTAACAGAGTTTATGGAAATGAAAATACAACAGATAAGATTAAAAATACAATAGAGGCATAAAACACAGATTTGAATTGGTGGATGACAAAATTAGTGAATTGGAGGGCAAGCATCAGAACTTTAAAAGACAGGAGAACAGAAAGAGAAGAGTAAAGATGGAACAGGCTCTTGTGGAATTGAATGACAATGTGAAATATACAAACATACACATTATTGGTGCCCTAGAAGGAGAAGAGAATGGAAAGGAGGGAGAAAAAATATTTGGAAATAATTACTGAAAACTTCCCCAACTCTTATGAATGGCATAAATAACAAAATCCAAAAAGGACAATGCACCCAAAAAAGAATAAATCCAAATTGGTCTACTCTGAGACACCTACTATTCAGGATATCAAATGCTTGAGATAAGGAGAGGATTCAGAAAGCACCAAGAGAAAAGCAATGCATCACATATGAGGGAAGCTCAATAAGGCTATGCCAATCTCTCATTGAAAAGCATGGAGGTGGGAAGCAGACCTGGCCCAATGAATAGGGTGTCCGCCTACCACATGGGAGGTCCGTGGTTCAAACCCCGGGCCTCCTTGACCCATGTGGAGCTGGCCTATGCGCAGTGCTGATGCACGCAAGGAGTGCCCTGCCACACAGAGGTGTCCCCCGTGTAGGGGAGCCCCACGCACAAGGAGTACACCCCCTAAGGAGAGCCGCCAGTGCAAAAGAAAGCACAGCCTGCCCAAGAATGGTGCCGCACACATGGAGAGTTGACACAACAAGATGACACAACAAAAAGACACAGATTCCCAGTGCCGTTGATAAGGATAGAAGCAGTCACAGAACACACAGCAAATGGACACATAGAGCAGACAACTGGGGGGGGGGGGGTGGGCAGAGGGGGAGAGAAATAAATAAAATAAATAAAAAGTAAATGAATTTTTTTAAAAAGCATGGAGGTGGGGAGCAGATGTGACTCAAGCAGTTGAGCACCTGCTTCCCACATGGGAGGTCCTGGGTTTGATCTCCAGTGACTCCTAAAAAACAAAAACAACAAGCAAACAAAATAACAACTCAGGCGAGCCGATGTGGCTCAGTGGTTGAGTGCCAGCTTCCCACGTACGAGGTCCTGGCCTCAATCCCAGGCCCTGGTACCTAAAAAAAAAAAATTAAGGCAAAGAAAAAAATTAATTAAAAAAAAAGCATGGATGCAAGAAGGCAGTGGTATGATATATTTAAAGTTCTGAAAGAGAAAAACAGCCAGCCAAGAATTCTTTATCTTGTAAAACTGCCCTTCAAAAATGAAGATGAATTTTAAATCTTCACAGACAAAAACTGAGAGACTTTGTTACCAAAAGACCAGATTTATAAGAGATGCTGAAGAGTGTGATTCATCTTGAAAGGAAAAGACAAGGGCAAGAGACTTGGAGAAGGGTGTAGAAATGAAGATTATTAGTAAAGGTAATTAAAAGGGTAAAAAGACAGACAATAGTAACATAAAATAGAAAGCCAAAGGGTAAAATGGACAAAGTAAGTAATGCCTTTACAGTTATAACATTAAATATTAATGGATTGAACTACCCAATCAAAAGACAAAGCTTGACAGAATGGATAAAAAAAAAATATGAGCCATTTATATGCTATCTACAAGAGACTCACCTCAGTTGTAAGGACACAATCAGGTTGAAAGAGAAAGGTCGGAAAAAATATTCAACACAAATAGTAACCAAAAACAATCTGGAGTAGCATGGTTATATCAGACCAAAGAGATTTTAAATGCAAAACTGCTGTAAGAGATGAAGAAGGTCATTATATATTAATAAAAGGTATAATTCACCAAGAAAAAATAACAATCATAAATATACGCACCTAACCTGGGTGCCCAAAAATACATGAGATGCACACTGGTAAAATTGAATGGAGAAACATGTCTCTACAATAATAGTTGGAGACTTCAATACACCACTCTCAGCATTAGATAGAACATCTAGACAGAGGATAAGTAAGGAAACAGAGAGTTTGAATAATATGATAAATGAACTAAACCTAACAGACATTTACAGTGTATTAGTGCTAACTTCAGCAACACATATACAGTGCATTAAACCCCTAAAAACAGCAGAATATACATTCTTCTCAACAGCTCATGGATCCTTCTCCAGGAAAGACCATATGCTGGATCACAAGACAGGTCTCAGTAAATTTTAAAACACAAATTACACAAAGCATTTCCTCTGATCATAATGGAATGATGCTAGAAATCAATTACAGGCAGAAAATGGAAAATTTCACAAATATGTGGAGATTAAACAACACACTAATAAATAATCAGGGGTAAAAGAAGAAATTGCAAGAAAAATCAGTATATATCTCAAGGCAAATAAAATGAGAACTCAACATATCAAAACTCATGGAATAGAGCAAAGGCAGTGCCAAGAGGGAAATATATAACCTTCAATACTTATATTAAAAAAGAAGACCAAACTGGACACCTGGAGGAAATAGAAAAAGAACAGCAAATTAACCCCAAAGCAAGCAGAAGGAAAGAAATAACAAAGATTAGGCAGAAAGAAATGGAACTGAGAACAAAAAAAAATTTTTTTTTAAACAAACCAGTAGAATCAACAAAACCAAGTTGGTCCTTCAAGAAGATCAACAAAATTGACAAACCCTTAGGTAGATTAACAAAGAAGAAAAAGAGAAGATGCAAATAAATAAAATAAAATCAGAAATGGGGTGAGGGGGACACATTATCACTGACCTCACAGAAATAAGAGAGGTCATAAGAGGATACTAGGAACAACTATATGCCAACAAACTAGAAGACATATATGAAATGGACAAATTCCTGAAATCACATGAACAACTTACACTGACCCTAGAAGAAAAGAAGACCTCAACAAATGAATCACAAATAATGAGGTTGAAACAGTCATCAAAAACCTCCCCAAAATGAAAAACCTAGGACCAGATGGCTTCATAGGTGAATTCTACCAACCATTCAAAGAAAATCTCACACCAATCTTTTTCAAACTCTTCCAAAAGATTGAACAGGAGGGAACACTACAAAGCTTATTCTATGACACCAGCATCACCCTATAATGCCAAAGCCAGTAAAAGATACTATTAAAAAAAGAAAATTACAGACCAATATCTCTAATGAATATAGATGCAAAAATGCTCAACAAAATACTTGCAAACTGAATCCAAAAGCACATTAAAAGTATTATACACCACAATCAAGTGGGTTTTAACCCAGGTATGCAAGGGTGGGTCAACACAGAAAATCAATTAATGTAAAATGTGACATTAATAAATTGAAGAAGAAAAATTACATGATCATTTTGATTGAACACAGAACAGGCATCTGACAAAATACAGCATCCTTTCTTGATAAAAACACTCCAAAAGGTAGTAATAGGAGGAAACTTTCTCAACATGCTAAAGTGCATTTATGAAAAACCCACAGCTAACATTGTACTCAACAGTGAAAGACTAAAAGCTTTTCCACTTAAATCGAGAACAGCATGGTACTAGCTTAAAGATAGACACACTGAACAATGGAACTAAATCAAGAATTCAGAAATAGACACTCATAACTACAGTCAAATAATTTTTGACAAGGCTATCAAACACACCCAGCTGGGTCAGAACAGTCTATTTAACAAATGTGCTGGGAGAACTGGAAAGAAAGGTGACCCCTATCTCACATCTTATACAAAAAATAACTCAAAATGGATCAAGGACCTAAATATAAAGTCTAGCACAGAGTGGATGTGGCCAAGCAGTTGAAAGCCTGCTTCCAACATGGGAGGTCCCAGATTCAGTCCCTGGTGCCTCCTAAAACAACAACAGAACAACAACAAGCAAACAAATGGAAAAAACAACTCAGGGAAGCCTAAGTGCCTCAGTGGGTTGAGCGCCAGCTTCTCACATGCAAGGTTCTTGTTCAATCCCTGGCCCCAGTACCTAAAAAAAACAGCTAGCACATATAACTCCTAAAAGAAAATGAGAAAATGTAGGGAAGCACTTTAAGATCTTGTGGTAAGTGGTGGTTTCTTAAACCTTACACCCAAAGCACAAGCAACAAAAGAAAAATAGGTAAATGGACCTCTTCAAAACTAAACAATTTTATGCTTCAAATGACTTTGTTAAGAAAGTGGAAACACAACTTACTCATTGGGAGAAAATGTTTAGAAACTATATATCTGATAAGGATTTGATCTCTATGTTATATAGAGAGATCATATAACTCAACAATAAAAACACAGGTAATCCAATTTAAAAATGGGCAAAATATTTCAATACTGAGGAATAAAAATAGGGAGTATAAAAGGGTATGGGATTTTTCCTTTTGGAGTAATGAACACGTTATAAAATTGACTGAGGTGATGACAGCACAACTCTGTGATGAAAATAAGAGCCACTGAGTGTACACTTTGAATGGATTGTACAAAGCGTGGGACTGTTTAACACAGGGACTCCAGGAGTGGATGATGGACTGTGGTTAACAGGACACATATGATATGAGAACATTTTCTCCTGAATAGTAACAAATATATAATACTAATATAGGATATTAATAATTGGGTGAGTTTGGGGGGGGGCGGAGAATACACCAAATATAAGACAAAGGCTAAAGATAATAGTAGTAGTAATATTTTGACTATACTTTTTCATAGTTTGTAACAAATGTTTCACAACAATGCAAGGTGGTGGTGGTGGGGAGCAGTATGGGAGCTTGTATGATGACATGTATGTTTGTTTTGTAAATTCACAAATTTTACCGTATGTTTATTGTTTACATATGTTCATAAAATTTTATTTTTTAGTTCAATAAAATTTTATTTTTAAAAAATGGTCAAAAGGCTTGAACAGACATTTTTCCAAAGAAGAAATACAAAAAGCACATGGAAAGATGCTGACCATCACTAGCAATTAAGGAAATGCAAATCAAAGCTACAATGAGATACCATTTCACACCTTACAGAATAGCTATTATTAAAAAGGCTACAAGTGCCGGAGAGGAAGTGGAGAAATGGGAACACGACTTCACTGTTGGTGGGAATGTAAAATGGTGCATCCTCTGGAGAAGAGCTTAGTGGTTCCTCAGGAAGCTAAATATAGAACTGCCGTATGATCTGGCACTCCCATTACTAGAAATATATTCAGAAGAACTGAAAGCAGGGACACGAACAGGTATTTGCCCACCAATGTTCATAGCAGCATTATTCACATTTGCTAAAAAATGAAAACAACCCATGTCCATCAACCAATGAATGGATAAACAAAATGTGGAATATACATATGATGGAATACTATTCAGCTGAAAGAAGAAATTAATTTGGGCTGCATATGACAACATGGATGAAACTTGAGGACATCGTGTTGCTGAGTGAAATAAGCCAGGCACAAAGGATAAATATTGTATGGTCCCACTAATATGAACTAAATATGATAAGTAAACTCATGGAGCTAAACTATAGAGTATAGGTAAATAGGAGTTAGAATGTGGCTTGAGAATGAAAAGTGATGTTTAATGTATGTAGAATGCATAATAAAGGAGATTGTAAATGTGGGGAAATGGTTAGAGTTGATGATAACACATTATAGTAAGTGTAATCAACACTTCTGATTTATAAATGTGATTGGGGCTGAAAAGGGTAGCCTAGGAAGGTTAACGTCAATTGAAAGAAAGCTAGAGGATAATCTAGGGACTATACAACATAGTGATTTCAGTGATAGATGATGACTGTGGTTAATAGTACATTTACAAGAACGTTCCTTTATCACAAGGTGTTAAGAATATGGAGAGGTGGCGGACTTGGCCCAGTGGTTAGGGCGTCCGTCTACCACATGGGAGGTCCACGGTTCAAACCCCGGTCCTCCTTGACCCGCGTGGAGCTGGCCCATGCACAGTGCTGATGCGTGCAGAGAGTGCCCTGCCACGCAGGGGTGTCCCCGCGTGGGGGAGCCCCACGCGCAGGGAGTGTACCCCACAGGGAGAGCTGCCCAGCACCAAAGAAATTGCAGCCTGCCCAGGAATGGTGCTGCACACAACAGAGAGCTGACACAACGGGATGACACAATGGGATGACACAACGGGATGACACAACGGGATGACACAGCGGGATGTCCTGTGCTGCTGACAACAGAAGCAGACAAAAAAGAAGACGCAGCAAATAGACACAGAGAACAGACAACCGGGGGGGGGGATGGGGGGGAAGGGGGGGAAGTAAATAAATAAATAAATCTTTTTTTTAAAAAAAGAATATGGAGTGATATGGGGAAAATATAACTAAAGTTACATATAGACTATAGTTAACAGTAATATTGTAATATTTTTAAAACAAAGGCAAAGAAGGTACTATATCACTGCTAAGGGTTAATAAAGTGGGGGTTGGGATTTTTCCTTTTGGAGTAATGGAAACATTCTGAAATGGACTGAGCTAATGACAGCACAACTATGTGATGAAACTGAAAGCCCCTGAGTGCGTGCTTTGGATGGATTCTACAAGGCAGGGAACCATGTAACACAGTAAACCCTGTGGTGAATGGACTGCGGTTAACAATACAAATATGAGAACATTCTCTCGTGAACTATAATAAATATACAGTGCTAATACAGATGGTGTTAATAATAGGATGGTTTGTGGGAAAAATACACCAAATATAAACTATGAGTCGACTATAGATAGCAATAATATTATGATGATGTTCTTTCATCATTTGTAACTACTGTGTCACAACAATGTAAGGCAGGGGTTCTTAAACGTCTTTTTTGTTCCATGGACCCCTTTGCCGAGCAGGTGAAAACCACAGACCCTTACTAAGCCCACACTATACTGTGTGTTATTTAATAAATACCTCACACCCGCACCAACACATCCCCAAAAGAATAATGTTTTTTGGAATTTTCAATTCAAGTTCACGGACCTCTTGCAGGTCCATGGACCCTGGTTAAGAACCCTGACGTAAGGTGTTGGTGGTGGGGCAATGTATGGGAATCCTGTATAGTATGCATGACTGTTCTGTTAACACACAACTTCTCAAATAAAAAGAGAAAAGGAAGCATGCAAACCTTTCGATTCTGAAGTAAAAAAACAAAAAACAGCAGAGCCTGCGCAGTGGCTTACATCTGAGTAGTTATTTGGTAGTGGAACCCCAGGGGTCAAAAGTGAGGGACAAAGAGAGGGAAAAGGGAAGGAAGGAGAACCACGACAAGGATGTAATCGCCAGCTGGCCACACTAGGGTCCTGAGTGCTTTACAAAAGATGTCTCAGGACTCTCCACCAGGACGAGGAGAAGGAAGCATGTAACTCTTGGCTCCCATCCCGCACTGCACAAGGGCTGCCCCACGGGCCACTGACTCCCCAATGCCCCAGTTATGAGTACTGAGTGCAAAGCAGGTTCTCAGGGGCACTGAAGCCCCAGGGCAGGAGGGCAGAAGCACACAGTTCCAGCTGAGAGTATTGTCAGTTGGAAACTACATGAAACTACTCAAGACATGAAAGGAGCTGGTTGCCAAAGCTCTGGTTGGAATAAGAGGTGAGGCCAATAGGATTTGAAGTTCTGTATAAAACATGTCCAGGCCAACTCACAGCCAAAGGTTACCAAATCTTTTTCTCTTTACACTCATGTCTCTCTCCCATCACCACCCCTTTTCTCCATTTTCACAGCCCCTACTTAGCTGGGTCTCTTGTAAAAGCCACCCAACAGGGGTTTATCTAAGGGCAGACATCCAAGAACTATCATTCCCAATGTTACCTCTCTTTAATCAAATAATCCCAGGCCCTAGCAGAGCTCTGGATCAGAAAATAACATTGGTTGTGCCTCCTGGATCACCTCTGTAAAACAGTCTGGAAAATGATTCTTTGCTGGACCAGCAAGAGAACTGCACAGAATTCCAGATGGGAGCCAAGAGATGCTTTTCACCCTCTCTGTGACACTGTGTGTGATACTGTTATATACTATGGGGCTTACAGTGAAGTCAGGTAAATAGGAAAATATCTTTTAATACTATTCACTATAACTTTCAAAAGCAGTGCAACACTTTCAAAAATAGTCTACTCCATGACTTCACAGCTAATTGGCTCCTCTGTTTGTGCCTTACCTGGGGAAATCCATCCCCTTGCATATTTTATTAATTAAAATATTAGACAACATTCTTTGATGAATTTTTAAGTTTATGATGGATTTTTTTTTTAATTATTGGAAGATTTTTTGGCTTGATCCCTGCCTATATTGCAAACATAGTCATTGAATTTGAGGAAACCAGATTCTGGTTGCAAAAATAGTTGTTCCATGCATACTACATATCTAATATACTTTTTTTTTTTAAAGAAAAGCACTTTATTCTAGTTAATTCACAGATAATAACATCACAGCAACTGGTTTAAGGAGGCCACACAAACAGTCATTTGGTCCCAAAATCTACACCATCTCAGCAGACGGCTTTAAAAAAATTAGTTTCTCTAAAAACAAATTAACTTGGACTACAAGCTGTCATTCATAATGAAGTTCATAACACAGAATCAGAAAGTCAGTTTGACTTTTTAAAGTAGTAAAATAATGGCATTGTGGTACTTTTCATCAGTCTTGTCGCAACTGCCTCCCTAAAGGGATTAGTGTGTGTGCACATAAATATCTAGCCATATATATGCATATTTATTCACATATATATTAACATATATATTCACACACACCTACACATGTTACATATAAATGTATATACACACATATAGTTTACATGCTTAAGTCATTATCTTTAGAGAAACCGAACTAAGACAGGAAAAAGAAGTTTACTTGCATATTTAATAAAGAGCTACTCAGGGACAGACAAAACCACCAAGGAGGTGTTTTTCCCATAACCCTATGAAGAACAGAATTTTTCCCTTTTTTGAGAGTGAGCTTCCTTGGAGACACAGACTTCCTTTCTGGGTAAATTCTGGCCACTGAAAGTCCATAAAGGGAAAGCTTACATTATAATGTGAAGTGGAAAATACAGAGCACAGAATTGGATCGACAGCACAACTCCAACTATATAAACAATATGTTGGGAAAAAAATGGAAAGAAATATGCCAAAATGATAGTATACGCTTCTGGGTGGCTTTTTCTTCTTTCTGCATTTACAGTATCTAAACCTTTATATAACATTCTTGTTTTAATTTTATGGTTGGGAAACTAAAAAAAAAAATCCATGGGAATCGTGATTACAGAGAAACTCACTAAAAAGCCACATTAACTGGGTAGCAAATGCCAAGGTTATTGCAGCGACCTGTTTTTTTCTTCTGGGTGGAAAATCAGAAATTGAATTTGTTTTGCAAGACTTTTGGTTTAAGAAATGCAGCTGTGGAATTTGAAACCTTATTGGAAAGATAAGCAGAAAGAATAAGTGGGCTTTGAGCTACTGCAGAAGGTACTTTTTAGCAATGACGGTGTGACTTTGCATTAGCGAAAGTCTTTAGAGTTTATGAAGAACTTTCACAGGATAAGATACTGTAACGAGACTTGGTTTAGGACCCAGAAAACCTAACTGTGAGACTGGTTCCCATCTATAGGAGGCTAAAATGAACTTAAAGGCTTTGTAAACTGGAAAATGCTATTAAAATGTTATCGTGAGAAATACTGTGGTATAGGCAGGGAGGGTGTTTTTATTTGATTTTGCAAATGAGAGAAAATGAGACACTCTGAAATGTTTGTGATGTTGGCATTTGTAATAGGAAAAACAAAAACCTTGAGACAACCTAAATATCCACCATCAAGAGAATAAGTAAATAAATTACAAAAATGAAATAAACTTGGGCTACACAGATCAACATGTATGAACCTCACAAACATAATTTTGAACCAAAATGTGTAGATGTAGGATAATATAGAATAGGTTGTCATGTTTAAAAACATCCAAACAATATTCTATACTTCCTTTATAGTAAATATATAAAGACATCCATGCAAATGTAAGCACCAAATACAGGATTGTGGTTATCTGGGGGTGGGGGTAGGGGGGATGCAATCAAGATTTCTTGTAAGATGAAAGCATAGAGCTGTATTTTACTATTCCTGCAATACTACAACCTAGAGGCAGTATGATATAAAGAAAAGGATGAACTCACCCAGCTCAAGTTCTCTGCTTCCATAAAAGGCATGTCGGAGAATATATATCTCATCACAACTTAGATACCAGTGACAATGCTCTTGGCTTTCTCCCTATGGTTATATAATTGCAAAAATGGTGGCCTGAAGACAGGTGAATAAAGTCTCCCCAGGAATCTCTAATCATCAAGGTTCCTCGAAATGCTTGTTGTATCCCCAGCAACCAGGATGGAGCCACGTGGCTTTCTGAGACTTAATGGGGCCAGTGGAAGACACAGGAAGTGGTCAAAATTAGTAAGGTCATCATATATAGCTGGTGTGGGGAAGACACTGAATGGTTAACAAGACTTGGGTTAGGAGAGGCTTCTCCTACATGTGGGCTTTGCAGAACAAAATCAAAAGCAGGGAGAGACAGGGTTGAGGTTACTGGACTAGACATGTAGTCAAGGTATAGAACAATCAATGCCCTAAGGAAGAGTACCTGAGAGAGAGGCTTCTCTTTTGAAGTCCAGGGTCCTAGAGGGGACTTTAATTTCACAATCCTGGGCTGACCCAGCGAACTCTGCCCTCCCTAGTGCCCAGGGGAACCTCACATCTTTCATGCCTGGCTCATATCTCCTGGGATAAACCATCCTATTGCAAAAAGTATGTGCTGCTACCACTTCTTGAGCACCTGCAGGGTGGCAGTATTGGGTGTTTTTACATGCTATTTCTTATTCCCCCACACTCCCATCACTACTGACAATAGATATTACTAACATCATTTTACAGAAGAGAAAACTTACCTCAGAGTGTATATAAATCTTCATTCTTTCTGAAGCTCTGACCAAAATGACCTTTCCAGCCCATCTCTGATCCTGTTTCTCTTTGAAGACAAGGTTGAGGTGCCATCTCCTCTATACTGCCTCCTTAACTCCTGTAGGGAATTCATCTTTTTGTCCTGTGTGCTCCCATATCAATTCCAGATCTCCCATGGCTACTCTTACTCTTAATCTAACCATTTATCCAATTCACTAAAAAAACTTTTAATACACCCCAGAATTTACATTTATAAATTATATATGCTGTGCTATACAACAGTATTAAATGGAGTAAAAAACATACAAAGGAAGAAGGAAATGTTTAAAAGGTATAAAAATTTCATAAGCAATATGTATCAAATAGGTTTTATTTAATAGTGGTAAGATTCTTTTACCATTAATCAGATTTTTTAAATTAGTAACTGTTAAAACAAATAATTACATAAATGAACTAAATAAAGTGTTTAGAATTATTTATTTTTTTAGTGAGAGTATTGAGATTCTGTATGTTTCATTATTGAAAATCTTGGAAAAATATTTAGTGATATGGCAATTAGACACTGTGGTTCTAATTCTAATTTCATTTCTAAATCTAATCAGCTAATTTCAATATTTGGTTTTGATATCTGTCATAGCTAGGAAAAAAAAAACTCACAAAAATCCATCAAGCCAAATGGAAGAAGTCAAGCAATAACTATACTTATGAAATATTATGCTCAATTTTCAACTCCAAAAATTACACTTGAAAATACTTATTTTTTATTTTTTCTTGTAAATTTTCATCTTCTTAATATCTATCAGTCTTTTTCAAACTAAATAGAAAGTCACACTTATGTTTTTTTTTTAATTGCCTCATTATTTCCTGAAATTATTCATTTGAATGATTAGTACACAGGTTAGAAAATCTTGTTTCGACGTTGAAATGTACAGACATAAGAATTTTTAATAGGTATGTCATATTATTTTTTACCACAGAACCACATAATAATGGATACATTTTCGAACATCTCTTCTCAAAATGCTCTCTGTGTAGCATGAGTTTCTTTTACAAGCAATTACTTTCTCATTATTTTAAAACAATTTTTAACACTTCCATTGCCCCCAGTTACCCTGCTTCCATCTCTTCTATTCCTCTCTTCCCCTCCCCTCAGGGTCCACAGTGATAATCTAGACATTATATATCCTGCCATAACCCACTGAATGTACTGGGGGAGAGTACATTCAGTACTCATTGTAGTTTATAAAACTACAATGTAAACTATAATCCATGCAGTGCAGCAGTGCTCCAAAATGTATTCACCAAATGCAATGAATATGCCACAATGATGAAAGAGGTTGTTGATGTGGGAGGAGTGGGGGCGGTTAGGGTCTGGGATATGAAGGAACCTCTTATATTTTTTTAATGTAACATTTTCTGTGATCTATGTATCTTTTTTTAAAAAGGCAATTTAATTAAAAAATTTTTAATTAAAAAAACAATTTTTAACTTAAAGGGACATATTAAGCATGTTTAACTTTTAAAATCTCCTGATTAGAGCCACTTATATTCAAAAAAAACAAGCAAATTTTGAGCACTTGTCTGTTTTATATAAGAAAAATGCTTAGCATCTTTATGGTTAAAAACTCTTTTAAGTTTTCACAAGGTAACCAGCAAATCACTCTATGACAAATGATTTTAAAATTCATTCCCCATTTCATTACATTTACAGGTATTATTTCTATATTAATCTTGTTGCTATGTAATCGCTCGCAATTTTCCATTAGGCATTATATGTGCCAAAAGCAACCAAGGATGAGGACACCACACTCCATATCTCTATGCTGGGGAACTTCCACTCATCTCTCAGAATTGCTCCCTGTTCTACAGATTGTTATCAATATGTCTATCGACTTTATTTCTCATATTTTAGATAAAATTCTTCTTCCCAGAATCTGAAGATCTCTTTAGCTTTAGGCTGTGACCAGTTTAAGGGCAGAGACCAGGTTTTCATCTCCTTTATACTGCCTCTGCTGCCTGCACATAAGACAAGGGCTTGGGACATAAAAGGTACACACTTTAGGAATAGGAAGGCTTACCAAATGAAGTTGTTTTTTTTAAGATTTTTTTATATTTTTTGTTCTTTTTTTTAAAGATACATAGATCACACAAAATGTTACATTAAAAAATATAAAAAGTAAGATTTATTTTTATTTATTCATTCCCTCCCCCACCCCCTTGTTCGTGCTCACTGTCTGTCTCCTCTCTGTGTCCATTTGTTGCGTGCTCTCTGTGTTTGCTTGTCTTCTCTTTAGGAGTTACTAGGAACAAAACCTGGGACCTCCCATGTGGGAGAGAGTCATTCAATCACTTGAGCCACCTCAGCTCCCTACTTTGCTGTGTCCCTCATTGTCTTTCCTCTTTGTGTCTCTTTGTTGCAGCATCTTGTTGCATTAGCTCACCGCACCTGCCCACCACACCAGCTCGCTGTCTTGCTTGTTTTCTCTAAGAGGCACTAGAAACTGATCCTGGGACCTCCCGTGTGGTAGGTGGGAGCTCAATCACTTAAGCCATATCCACTTCCCCCAAGTGAAGATTTTTAAGGCTTTGCTTTGATTGGTATGACAGTCAACCTTCCAGAAACAAAGAATTTACTCCATTTGACGCAAATAAGATTAATGGAAGGACTTGTTGTAGAAGTTAAGGCAGGGTTTAGGAAATAAACAAAGGATGGTGGGGCACCCAGAGACTAGCAATAGTGGGAAAACATTACCTGCCAGTCAGACCTGGGAAAGCTAAAACCGCTATGGATAAGGGGCCAGGAGGACCTGTTGTGGAAGGACCCAGCTGCTGCCAGGGCTACAGTGTCTAAATAGGGAAGAAGCAGGGAAGGAATTCCCCAACCTCTTTCTCCTCTCTTGCTGGTAACTTCTGTTTGTCAAACCCACCTAGAAGACAAGGAAGATGTGGTCTGAGAAGGTCGGCTTCCTGGGGACAGAGAGGGCAGAGAATGGGTGGCAGAAGCAAAGCAAGTGGAGTAAATGGAGAACAACCAATGCAGATAAGAAGTCCTATCATTTAGCCTTGGCTTGGAGCTTGATGATAGGCCTTTGGGCATACGGTAGATAATATCTTTCTACTCTTTGTGGGCAAGGAGAGTCCTCTCACTAACACAGATAATTTCATCCAACTACTTATTTCCTGTATCCACTGTTAATTATTCAGTTATTCATGTTTTATGCAACTGAATATAGCTATGGAACCTAAGAACATTAATAATATAGCACTGAAGAAGTTTTTGAAAATCTCCATTTTTTATTTGAATTTCACCTATCTAAAGGAAGCAACTACTTCATATTGATATGCAAAGATGAATATTTATTAAAACATAGTGACTTTGAAGTCCTTGCATGTGTTTGGATGTTTTCAACTCAAAACCACAAATATTTGTTGTACAATATACCACCTGCAAGGCATCATGGGGAAGTCAAAGATGACTGGCAAATGTTTTTCCCTGTCTCCCCAAAGAAGGGTATACAATTAATAATATAAAAGAGAGAATGATAAATGTGTTCATAAAACTTAATTTTGGCAGAACTCCTAGATGGCCTCAAAGAAGTGGAATTTATTAGAATCTGAAAGGGTAGGGATTTTAATGGATGGAGGTTTTTGAAGATGGGTAGTTAGAGGGATATTTCAAGTGAAGAAGGAATAATTTTAGGTGAGCTTCTTTCTCAGACCAAAGATTTGTAAAGTCACTGACTTCAACGTGTTAAAAACTCTGATAGAAAAAAAAATGATGGCAAATACTAACCCCTGACAAATTTGAAACTCAGTATCTGGGTTAAATTAATAAATAAACATCTCCCAATCAGAACTGTACCTGGGCTCAGTGCTTCAAACTAGAAGCAATTTACGGATAATTTAAAACAAGCAAGTAACTTCAAAAAACTCCCAAGACAAAGCTTTTGCAAATTGTGCAAAGGAGGAGACAGGGCAATTTTATTTTAAAGTCAACTCCAGCTCAGCACTGCTCCAGAGGGCAAAATTGGAAAAATAGAGAGTGAGAATTGAATTTTCCTTAATGGTTGTCAACTGTGTCAAAAGAATTTATGGGAGGGAAGCAGATTTGACTCAATGAATAGAGCATCCCCTACCACATGGGAGGTCCATGGGTTCAATCCAAGGCCCCCTGGCCCATGTGGTGAGCTGACCCATGCGCAGTGCTGATGCACGCAAGGACTGTCATGCCACGCAGGGGTGTCCCCCGTGTAGGGGAGCCCCACACACAAGGAGTACACCCCATTTGAGAGTCACCCCGCACTAAGAAAGTGCAGCCTGCCCAAGAGTGGTGCCACACACACGGAGAGCTGATGCAGCAAAATGATGCAACAAAAGAGACACATATTCCCAGTGACACTGACAAAGAATGCAAGCAGACACAGAAGAACATACAGCAAATGGACATGGACACAGAGAGCAGACAACCGGGGGCGGGGAGGGGGGGAATAAACAAATAATAAATCTTTAAAAAAAAAAAGAATTTATGGGAGGGTAAAAATCGTCAAAGCCAAAGAAAGCTATTATAAGATTCAAATCTTATAATAAGTCTTTTGATTTAAATTAAGGTTGCATTTTAAAGACAATACTAAAAGGAATGCTAACTATAGTATCAGTGAAAATGTAATTTTTAATGTTACTCTTGAATTCTCAAGTTATACTACTTAGAATAAATATTATAATTTCAAGCCTTACCACCAGCAACCTGGCATTAACCTGGCACAATCTCCATCTGCATGGTAATTATTATAATAATGCATAGAGCACTTCCTAGGAGCCAGTCACTATTCTCAGTGCTTTACATAAATAATTACTCTAATCCTCCATTTAACAGATGAGGAACTGAGATACAAAAGGATTAACTAACTTGCCAAAAATCATATAGCTACCAGGTTACTAGGCTACTAAAGTTGCCAAATCAAATATAGGACACCCAACTAAATCTGGATTTCAGATAAACAAGTTATTTTTAGTATAAGGAAGTCCTATGCAATATTTGGGACATACTTATACTAAGATGATTTTCATTGCTTATTTGAAATTTAAATTTAACTGTGAATCCTGTGCTTTTATTTGCTAAATCTGATAACCCTGATAGCTAGTAAGTGATGGTGCTGGAATAGCAATTGAATAATATTAACGATGCAAACAAGAACCAGACAAAAGAAGAGAGAGACATATAGGACAAGGTTTGGGAGGGTCTCAGATGTGAAGCTTCCATGGTCCTCTCTCCATGGAGTCAAGACATGTCACCCATCCAGCTAAGATGTATGACAGTATTCAAAGAATACTGACAACCAGGGAAGCTCACCCAAACTTCTAGCTTCAGTGTCCAGGGTTTTTACTGGAATTTCATTACACAGGCAAGTTTGATGGAATCATTGGCCACATGATGGAATTCAATCTCCAGCCCCCCTACCCTCCCCAGAGATTGGGCTGATAACAAGTCCCTCAAAGCCCCAACCCTCTTATGACATGATTGGACTTTCTGGCATAGCCAGCTCCCACCCTAAGACTATCCTGTGGCTGGTCCCACCCCACAAACTATGAGGTATGCTCTGGAGAGAGGGGGCCCCCATGAAAAACAAAGACACTCCTGTCCAAGGTTTAGAGGTTTTTACTGCCAAGACAAAGTTCAAAACTCTCTTTGGGTAAAATGAATGCTTCACTACACAGGGCCCAAAAAAGTGTGGAAAATCCTTTCAACTGTCCTCATTTGATTTCATCGCTGAGTTTACTACATTTGAATAGCAGTCTAGGTCTTCTGAGAGTACATCATACAGTTGCTATGCAACTTAAAAATCTGAAACCCTTAGATTATGGGAGTTTATCCCCAGTTATTAAATATGCCTTCCACAAGAAGCTTCTGAGCATTTACTGAGTGCCCACTCCTACTCAGAAAGGAGTGCATGGGAAGTGGACTTGGCCCAATGGATAGGGAGTCCATCTACCACATGGGAGGTCCGCAGTTCAAACCCCAGGCCTCCTTGACCTCTATGGAGCTGGCCCACGCACAATGCTGGTGTGCGCAAGGAGTGCTGTGCCACGCAGGGGTGTCCCCCGCATAGGGGAGCCCTATGCACAAGGAGTGCGCCCTGTGAGGAGAGCCGCCCAGCGCGAAAAGAAAGTGCAGCCTGCCCAGGAATGGCTCTGCACACACAGAAAGCTGACACAACAAAAAGAGACACAGATTCCCACGCCGCTGACAACAACAGAAGCAGACAAAGAAAGAACACACAGCAAAATGGACACAGAGAACAGACACCTGGGGGGGGGCAGAAATAAATAAAATAAATCTTTTTTAAAAAAAGGAGTGCATGACCCATCCTACCCCATTTCTAAGTTTAAACATTTTTAAAACTTAGTTTTGCTATTATATTGCTTCCATTATTTGGCTCTTCAAAGAAGGGCTGGAGAAGGAGAAGTGAAGCAGAAAGAGAAATATCAGAGCAGCTGATGTGGACATGAGAGTAGGGACTGCTGAAAGAGGGAGAAAAAGGAAAAGGAAGGGAGCCCGTTGTGCCTCACTGCCCACATGGGCTGGGTTCCCTTGTGGATGGCAGCCTGCTGGAGTGCAGGTAGTTCCCTGCATCGGGCTTTCCTCCAACTGCAGCCTCAGACCATAAGACTTCAAGAACGAGATGCAAAGGATGGACCTGCCTCATCCTGTTTCATAACAGTGGCTGGGCACAGACTCCAGAGACAGGCTGCCTGGGTTCATGTCCTAGTGGGCAGGTCACTTACTAACTTTCTGTGCCCGGGTTTCCTCATGGGTAAATAGGACTAATAATAGCACCTCCTATATTACTAGAGAAACCCAGTAGAGCTTAAATATTAAGGCATTGTACTGTACCTCATATGTTAGAAAAATTCAATATAACTCTTGCTCCCCTGGCATGAGGCACACAGAGCTACAGATTTAACATTAACCAGATTTAGCTGCACCAAAAATGTGTAACTATGCACTTCCTCATCTTTACTCACATCCGCTGTTATCTGTACCTTCACATCCATCATTATCCATACCCTGCTCCCCATCCTTATCACCCCAAGACTACCAGACCCCATACTACGCATATTTTATTTTAAGATTAAAGCAAAAACTAATTTTTCCAGACCCTTCTTACACATGTCCGGAAAAATCAACTTTCTTTGTTTATTAACTTTCTTTGTTTCAACTGGTTTAACATCTGTGAGAAAAACCTTTAACAGGAAGGCTGATTTGAGATTGGTCCTGTCGGTGAATAAATCCTCTTCTCCTTCCTAGTCTAGTTCAGTGTGTCTGTCCATTCTGCCACACTGAATGAAAGAACCCAGCGGGGAACCCAGCCGGTTTCAGCTAGCGCCCAGCGTGGAGCGAGCATCCTGTGAGAACAACACTGCTTGGTGGGCTCCTGGAGCCCCTAGTAAGACATTCGCCACCCCCGGCTCTGTGGCCTCCAGAGGGTTTTACTGCAAGAGTCGGACAAGAAATCTCTTGGCTGGGGCTTCCAGGATCCCTAACACCCGCAGGCTACAAAGGAAAACGGGTGCCAATCTGTGTGAGCTATGTGTACATGTGTTTGTTATTCTCGATACACCCAGTGGCACATTATTTCCTACCAAAGCTGTAAGTGGTGATTACCAACTTGTTTTTTTGTAGTTTGGTTTTGGGAAGAGGAAAGGAAGCAGCCCTGGTCTAAAGCAGTATTGTTAAGCTTGGTGGCCTAGGTCTTGGTTTCTGTACTTATTAACTAGAGTGGGAAATAACAGAGTTTAGAAGTGAAGGGAAAAAGCAACCCACTGGGATGCATCATTAAACATCGGGAACAATTTACTAAAAAGAGAATGATCTGCCTTTTAAGGGAGTCTGGCCTCACTATGCCTTAGAAGGTGAGCAGAAAGGGCCAGCACAAGAATCTTTAGAGCATAACACTATTCCACAGTCGGACTGATTCTGTACAAGTTTAAGTGAATGGGAGGGAATTCCTTATATCCAGTACTTTAAGGCATTAGTGCAGAATGAGAAACTTCAGAAAGACCATTTTGGACACAGTGTACTGCCAATTAGTCAGGCCCTGGGTCCCCAGCACACTAAAATTAGAAAAAAATTTGTGACTTCCCACCCTGGCCGGCTATGGAATTAGTTAATCATCCACCTGTACAAAAGCCAGACTTAAATCATTGCAAAGACAAGGGGAATAGAAACCAGAAGAAAAGAAAAAAACCCACCGGGACTTTAACTCAATGGATGAGCTCTTACATATAATTATTGTCTCCAGTAGCTCGAGGATTGAGAATGCTCTGCTCCTATACCTCCCCCACCTCCACATCAGGGGGATGGAAACAGACCTAAATTGCCGTTAGATCCCTCAGAAATGGCCTCCCCGCCACACACCTGGAGTGGTGTAGATTTTAGGCAGCGTGCCTCTACCTCAGGAGGGCAAAACCAGGGCGAGTTCCCATTCAGGCAAGTTCCCACAGGATAGCTGACCAAGGACAAACTAGGGACTATTTATATGTGCATACTTCGTTGTCAACATTGGAGCTATATAGTTGGCAAAATTCAGGAAATTGTCCAAAGCTGGATGAAAACCCACCCATATTCCTCGAGAAACTTCAGTTCACTGACTTAGACCTGGCAGATCTTGTTAACAGGCAAAATGTTCATCTTTAGTCAGCATGTTCCTGGATTTTCACTGCAAAAAGTAGAAAGAGGGCTAGGACCGCCAACTGGTAGAGATTGCTTTCAAGGTGTTCCATAATCAAGTAGCGGCCCAAGAGAAACGGCCGAAGAATACAATCACATATAAAGCTAAACTAAATGCTAATCTTTTAGGAGCAGACCTGGGCAAAACCCTCCAGCAACAGAGGGAACCAACAAAAGGTGAGCCCTCCAGGGCCCCTGTGAAGCCTCTGGGCCCCAGCAGTGTGCTTGCTGCAAGGCGGATGGGCAGTGGAAGCAAGATGTCCCAGACTCTCAAGGACAAGAGGACCGAAGACTCCTAACCCAGCATCCACCACTTACAGGGACAAAGATAGCCACCTAGAGTGGAGGGGCCTGGGGGCACTTTCCACCAGTTGAGAGAGGATCCTAATCGCCTATAAGAAACCTTGGGTCTCTCTCCAAGTAGGTGAGTAATTAGTAAACTTTCCAGTGGACACAGGAGCAGCGTTTTCAGTTTTGCGTCAGCTACTCCTGAACTTCAAGTCTGTCACTTGAATTGCTCCTGAACCTTAAGTCGGTCTGTGCAGTAAACTCCTGAAGAGTAATCCAGAATATATGGGTGAAGTGTCTGTCTACACTGTTAAATTAGTGTTTAACTGCATTCATACTGCTCAAATATTCCTGATTGCTGGTTACTAATAAAAGGGTTTCTAAGAACAAGTTTGCATATTCCAGGCAACACTGATGCCAGAGGAAATCCTATAAAGCAGTAAAAACCAGAGAGGTGAAACGACCGAGATCTGGGACACCGCCATACCACAGGAGTGAGAATTAGAAGTCGAATGCGTTTCTGTTGGCGTGTCTAACTCTATTTGTTTTTTTGTTTGTTTGTTTTTTTAAAGATTTATTTTTATTTATTTAATTCCCCCTCCTCCCCCGGTTGTCTGTTTTCTGTGTCTTTTTGCTGCGTCTTGTTTCTTTGTCCGCTTCTGTTGTCGTCAGCTGCACGGGAAGTGTGGGCGGCGCCATTCCTGGGCAGGCTGCTCTTTCTTTTCACGCTGGGCGGCTCTCCTCACGGGCGCACTCCTTGCGCGTGGGGCTCCCCTACGCGGGGGACACCCCTGCGTGGCAGGGCACTCCTTGCGCGCATCAGCACTGCGCATGGCCAGCTCCGCGCGGGTCAAGGAGGCCCGGGGCTTGAACCGCGGACCTCCCATGTGGTAGACGGACGCCCTAACCACTGGGCCAAAGTCCGTTTCCCTCTAACTCTATTTGTGTTTGTCTGTTTGTTAGGTGTATATTTTCATACCTCCGGATGGTAATACCAAATTAACAAATGAAAATTCTTAAAAGAGCTCTATTCAAGTTGCTAAAAATTAAATAAGCACTTGTATGGGTAAATGAATACTCCTGGAACCCAAATTAGAAAAGCCAAGCAGGATAAAAAGTCAGATAAAATCTGACTAAAGAGACTATTTAAAGGGGGAAAAAATCTAGAACGTTGTCCTGAATTCTTCCACAATCTTTCTATTGCCTATCCTAACCACAGTGTCTTCTCCTAACATTGACTAAATTGGAGTGACTCATTAAAACCCGGTTAGGAAACTGTGGGAGATGGACTGGGTGTGGAAAGATAGGAGTGATGTGAGTTTAACTTAGAATTCTGTATACTAGGCCTGGAAATTAAAATGATAGGGACAGAGAGGATATTACAGACTAACCCTTGTTTTGCATAGTCTGTCCTGTAATTCCCTAATTAAGTTTTAACAACCTCAAGATGAGAGTAATTAATAAACCCAATGGCCAAATTTCAGTAAATAAAGAAAAAGTCCTTGAAAGCAATGAAAAGGTTTTTCTAAATTATGACTAAAACAAAACAACTATAATATTATCCAGAGCCTGATAGTAGTATGCTTCTGGTATTATTTATAATTTTAAGGTATTATGGAAAAAAGATGTTTTAACCTATAGAAGAAAA
Organism: Dasypus novemcinctus; assembly: GCF_030445035.2. NCBI lineage: Eukaryota > Metazoa > Chordata > Mammalia > Cingulata > Dasypodidae > Dasypus > Dasypus novemcinctus. The sequence goes on along the minus strand of NC_080678.1, from coordinate 72,495,374 downwards.
GTAAAAAAGAAAACATTTTTTAATGTAAACTATCATTGTTTTTATTTTATTCTACTCAGGTGTAATCTTACTAGGTTTATATGAATACTAATAAAATAAGGTAGCATTAAGTCTGTTAAACCTTTAATGATGAAAATTGAATGTTTTTGGTTAATGAAAGCCATTACAAATCTCTTTTAAAAATAATTGTTTTGCCTAAATTGAAATGACTAGTTTTTTCACAGAACAGGATGAGGGATATGCGACTTAAATGGAAATGGAAAGAATGGATATGGAAAGAATAGCCCCTCTTCACTACTCTGTAGGGCTACTGAAAGCATTCACTGAGATTATTTAAAGCACTTGCAACAATACCTGGCACAGAATGAGCCCTCAAACACTTTTAGCACTTGTTATTACTGCTTTAATATCCATATCCTAGGGCCTGTCCTCTACTCAGGACCCTCCTGACTCTCTAACAAGCCCATGCTTACCCAGACTTGCTCTCCCAGACCACCCCCTTCTTCTCCCTACATCAGCACTTAGTAAATGACATCACATACAGCTCAGGAAAGATTGAGTTTCCTCTTTCTGCTATAACAAGCTATCACAAACTTAGTAGCTTAAAACAACACAAATTTATTCTCTTTAATTAATTCTGATATTCTTCCCCAGCATAGTTTATTAGGCTGCAGTCAGAGTTCCTAAAATCAAGGTGTCAGCAGGGTCACATTCCTCCAGGCAGCTCTAAGGGAGACGCTTCCTTGCCTTTTCCAGCTTCTAGAGGAGGCCTATATTCCCAGGCTTGCTCCATCTTCAAATCTTCTCTCTCTGTCTCTTCTCTGATCTGTGCTTTTCTCATCACATCTCCTTCTCTGGCTCTGACACTCCTACCTCCCTCTTCTAAGGACCTTCGTGATTACATTGGGCCCACCCAGGTAATCCAGGACAATCTTCCCATCTCAAGATACCTAATCACATCTGCAAAGTCCCTCTTGCTACATAAAGTAACATATTCATGGATTCCGAGGATTAGGATGTAATACCTTGGGCAGTGTTATTTTTCTACCACAGATACGTAATAGAATTCTCTGGCTTTCCCTTATCATCACATCAACATATCATTTTGTCCTTTCATCTTCTGCCTGGCACTAGAACAAAACTTTCTACTCTTCTGCTTGAAATTACCTCCTATACTTGTTCGATAGATTCCATGTCATCTTCTGCTCTCTGAACTCTCAATTAGCTTCTTATCCAATGTTCTGAAACTGCCCTTCTATAAGGATACTATCTCCCCTGCCTTTAAGCATGGGCATTTCTTTCCACCTTAAGCATACATATTTGGTGTTGCTTCCCCTTTGCCACCTTCAGTGGCTCTTCCTTTTGCTGCCTAATGCCTCAGCTAATTAGTTGTAGTAAACACCCTTTTCCTGAGAATTGCCTCCCCACCCATAGGCTGTAACTCAGCATATTCATTCGTATTTTCAGACCCTGTGACTCTGGCCACAGCTTATTAACCATAGGTGGACATCTGAACCAAGTTGAGCTAATTTAGATTCTCTCCCCAAGAATTTGAATAATTACAATTGAGACTGGGTTCATGACATGCAGCAAAGACATGCAAATCCACGAGCTATGGGATGGCTGGCTTTAGCTATGCATACATTAGAGCAGTTGAAATCATTCTATGGAGAAAACTAAGAATGAAGTAGACCAATAACTGGCCAATTCCTGACCCCAGACCCTCAAAGAGCCTGACTATACAATCCAATCCCAGGTTCCAGAAGATATCCCTCCATGCTTTCAATACATTCACCTTTTCTATTTGCACTGATTTGATTAGGTTTCTGCTACTCTACTGATATCTGCTACTAGCTAACCCATAGTTTAAATCAACTTCCTGTAGCTCCTATGCACCATTTTCTCACACATTGGCTTCTACGCCACTAAAGAAACACCCCCCCGCCACCACCCCCATTAGGTTTATCTCCATCTCATCCCAGGCCCTGTTCTGTTTTCTGGGTCTGCTTTTCTCCACAAGTACTAATAGAGTCTGACTACCCAATGTTCTTCAAACTCTGGCCTCTGTTGGTTTCCATGACACTGAGCTTTCTAGACCCAGCCTTTTCCTGTGTCCACTCCCAGTCTCTTCTCTCCTCTCAATGACCAGCTCTTGGATTGGTCCTTAGTTTACTTGATGGACTTCCACTCTTTTTTCTGTAGAGTCCTTCTAGTCTTTCCTTTAATGGCCTCGTTCTACACTTGGCCAATGACTCTTAACTCTATACCTTCAGCTCTCACTTGTCCACGGGTGCTCTCAAGTTCAACATGTACAAAGCAAAACTGTCTGTGTTCCAGTCCTGCTCAATTAGCCATCAGTCTTTCAGTTTTCTATAGATAAGAAACCTCAGAACTCATTTCTGATTCTGCCCTGTCATCCTTTGAACCAAATCTGTCCTACAAACCTGCTGTTCCTGTCTTCCAGATATCTCTCAGATTTGCTCCTTCCTCCACATCCCCATTGCCATTATCTTCGTCCTGACATAAATTATTCCAACAGACTCTTGACTGGCCTCTTGCTTTTCAAATCCTCTAATTCCTATCCATTCTGTACATTACTGCAAAATCTCCTAAAACATCTCTCAATAGGACATGTAATTCCCCTATTTAGAGCTAACAGTGGCCTCATCATCATTATCACCCACAAACATTTACTGAATACTGTAGATGCTTGAGTGTAAGGATGCAAAATACCCCCTATGATATAATTGTGGTAATTATATAGAACTTTTAAAAGAATTAAAACTATACACAAGGCAATGGGAACTATCAAACCAACAGTGCATGTAACCAGAGCTATAGAAATTCTATTTCTAGACAATTCTTTTCATAAGGATGTAATCATGAGGTTAGAGTTAGAGGAAGGCAAGACACAAGCAGAGAGGCAGGGAGTAAGGCATTCTGTAGAGGGACTAGCATGAGCAAAGATCAAAAACTCTCATGGCAGTTTCAGGAAATATGGGGAGACCTTGCATGTGAGGATGGAGGGGAAGATATGTCATCTGAGAAAAACAGAACAGACAGGAAAGAAGGACGTTACCTAGCGGAGGGGGGGAAGGGGAAAGAACAGTGGCAGATCAATACATTTATCTAGAACATGGATTGTGGAGAAGAATGCCAGAATATGGGGTTGGAAATTTTGAAGGGGAATTCAGAGTTCATTCAGTGGGTCATGGAGCATCATTGAGGGTTTTGAAACAACTGAGGGAAGCCATCAAAGCAGTGTTTTAGGGCCCTGAGGATCAAGACCAGACCCAGTGCACTAACCCAGTACCGAGACCATCAGAAGTACTCATCATATTCTTCAATTGAGTGAAAATATATAGTACCTGTCAATGAGTTAAGTGATCCTTACAGAGAGAGCTAAGATGATGGTAAGGAGAAAAATAACAGAAATTGAAGTTTGCATAGGAAATGCCACTAACAAAAAGGAGTTCTGTTGAGTCACATTCCTTAGTTATACTCATAACCCTGCCTTGGGAAGGGGTAACAATGAGAGCAAAAGTTTGTTGGTCTGCTTGTACAGTCATAATAATAATGTCCGTAATTTTTAAATAGTAACAGAAAACTTACATTTATTGAGGACTTACTATGCGCCATGCACTGTAGTATGTGCTTTCCTCCCGGCCAAAATGTTAGCTACTAAAATATCGAAATCCTATCATACCCATTAACAAATAGCTGATACCCTGAGCACCCTTAGTGAGCCCCATTGCCCCGATTATCTGAGCTCCTCCCCTAGGACTCCCTTATCCCAACTTCCCAATATGATCTAAGAACAAAGGCACAAAAGGGGGCCTCTAGGACCCCTCTCCAACATTATACTATGCCTTTTCTGATTAAATGGTGCTCCTATTAAATATTTTTTTAAACCATGCTGTATTACATGCATCAGCCAACTTAATTCTTACATTAGTCTCATACCCTGAGAAAGAAGACTAAAGCTCAAAGAGACAAGAGACTTGACCAGGTCACAGCTTCTAAGTGGTTGAGCATGACTTCTGTCTGGCTAGAGTCTGAGCTCTTGGTCCCCCTGGGAGAGTAGGTTTTATGCTGGGGATTGTGGAATGAATGGTTAGATAGGCTGGCCATTCTAAGTATCTCCTCAACAGAGGAAATATGATTTGCAGAAACTTTCTGTTTTTAGGTCGGAGAAATGACCAAACTTTGTTTGGCATATCAGGCCTCTTCATCAACAATCCATAGTAAATGCTAAGCCAGCACTGCTGAGTTTATACAAAGCATAACTTTCCTTTGGTGGTGACATTCAGAGTGATCTGTTGCATTTTATCTACTAGAAAACTCAATTCTTTTTCTTACATCCTTATGTTGAACTGATCTCCTTCCAGATGTAATGATTATTTGCCTCAATTTTCCAAAACAAAAGTAAATGGCAACACCATCTGTTAAAACTGGCTGTGGGAAAAGGTCACCAGCCTCTCCTAATGTTTCTTTACTCCAAGTTAAGAGTTAACAAAACAGAAAGATGTTTGTTTAGAATGAAAGCTTGAGTTTCTTCTGGTAGCAAAAGGAGGGTCAGAAAACAGGCCTCAATTTAGGTTGCCGTAATTGTATGACTAACAATGTAACCAAGAAATTTAAAAAAGAACAACAAAACCTAAGGAAAATAAGATTAAACACAGAAAAAAGCAAAAATTAAGGAATTAAGAAAACAATACTGAAAAGTAATCTAACAGCAGTTTCTACAGAGGAAAAACAGACAGACATAGAGACAGATAGATAGATGATAGGTACTCTTTATCATTGTATCAATAAATACTTATGGAAAACTTACAAACCTACAAGACTACAAAAGCACTTGGGAAAATGCAACATTCATTCTTGCCTTTTTTCAAGACAGATAATAATATATATGCATAGAGAAATACCCAGAAAGATATTCAACAAAATGTTAAAGGGCAATTTTTCCTTCTTCTTTATACCTCTCTATATTTCTTCAATTGTTTACAATGAGCATTTATCATTTTTATACTCAGAATAAAAATTCTAAAGCCATTTTCATTTTTCTAACTACCTCAAGCATGATTGAATGTGAAATATGGTTACATGAAAAAAATCTATATAAAATGTGAAATTAATCACAGTTGTATTTGCTTTACAACAATATAAATATCACTCATTTTGTAACACAGTGGATGGTAAAAAATGCAGTGTTACCCCACATTGGCCTTTCACAAGTGGAGATATGAGAAAACCTCCAGTCCAGAGGTTGACCTCACTCACCTGAGAAGCTAGGCTTCCCATTAATGTCACTGTGCTAGCACCTACAACAGTGCCTGATACTTTTCATTTAATTTTATGTAAAATAAGCCTAACAGAATTGAAGACTAGAGGGTAAACCTGAAGTAGTCTGAAACAACTTTAAAAGCAACAAGAAAATTCCATCCTGAGTTTTTAAAAGTACCTTTTTAGTCATTGATGGCAAAGTGCTTGAGGGAGGCACCTGCGAATTTGCATGATAAAGCCCTTTTTATATGGGGGCGGGGAGGGGGGGTCACAGGAATGAGCAGTGACGCAGACCTGGCCAGGCATGGCAGTCCAATCAGGGATTGGTACAAGAGGCAGGCACATGTCCCAAACAGGACCAGTCAGGGTCTCACCAAGAGACTGGACATTTGGAGACTGTGGAACTCTAGGATCACAGCTTTAAGGACCAGTACCCCAGTCGTTGCTGGGACCCATCTTGCCACTTGGAGAGCAAATGCCTAAGAGTGAAGCTAAGGGAAAGCAAGAAGGATCAAGAAATATGAAGAGGCAGGATCCCAGTTATCCCAATGATACTGATTAAACACCTAAATCTAGTGCTAGCAGTCAGTTGCGTTTCCTTCATTTACAACTGACAATGCTCAATAAATATTAGCTACTAATTCTCCAATCTCCAGATATTCCCTTGAATTCAGACTGGGATGATATTTATATTTACACAACACTAGGTTCTTAGCCCTTGGGAAGCAGGAATCATATTTCTTTATCTTTATATTCTTGGTGCCTATCACACGCAAAAACAAAAAAACAAAACAAAAAAAAACCCCTCAGGTGTATGTGAGTATGTGAACAATTACAATAAATAATATGTTCTTCAGTTAAGTGATTACATTTATAAAATCAACAATAATAATTTACTTCAAACATGGCTTAGGTAAAGATATTAAAAAGTGTGTGAAACTAAGGAATAGAAGCAATGAAGTAGGTTCCCAGAATCTTGGTTTTCTAAAGTTTTTCATCTGGGACCTCAATTTACTCTGGGCCTGTTAAGATCAGTACATGCTCATATTCGAAACACATCAGATTACCACTAAGTATCTGGGAGAACGATCAGAGCATTTGGATCAGCTGTTTGTTAGGACCAGACTGTGGTCTGAGAAGAATCTCAGTATGGAGAAGGAATCAGTGAGTAGTGTGGACACAGTCAAGTGTGCTGCCCCAGGAATCCGGAGGAGAAAGAACGGTTTAGGCTATCAGGACAAAGTGAAGAGAAGAAAAGGGGACGGTCCCCACAGTAAAGGAGCCAGAAGCCAAGTTCAACTTAGAGGCATAAATTATATTCAGGTAGAGATGCAGGGATGGGGAGAGGGCTCAGATTAGAATCCAAGGTTCCAGCAAAGCCAGAGGAAGCACACTTAGAAGCAAGTTCTGACCAGCAGCCCTGCCAAAGTTCTTTGGTTTCATTTCAGGCATTGCAAACTGGCAGTTCTCAGGCTGAATCTGGCACATAGAAATGGGTTGTTTGGCCTGCACTCTGTTTCTTTAAAATTTTTTAGAATTTTGCATTTGAATATCATGAGCTAGGAATAATATGGGCTGCAGCAGGTACTGTTTTAAATGTTTTGCATATTTGAATCAATTTAATCTTCATAAGAACATTTGTTAAATGCTTAAGATATGCCAAGAACACAACTCCAAGCACTTAATACATATTAACTCATGAAATCATTTCAGCAGCCATATCCCCATATTTTTTTGACAAAACTGAGGCAGAGAAAATTGAGTAATTTGCCTGAGGTGGCACATCTGGAAAATAATGGAACCAAGAGTTAGAGGTACACAAGCTGGCTCCAGAATTTGGGCAGTTGACCACAACCCTGCAGGTGCCTCCCCAGCCCAGTCTGTTTCACACACTTCATCTGCTTGGCGCCTATCGGTATTGGGGTATGTGACCACTGGTCTGCACAATTGTGTAACTGGGTTATTGATCTGAGAATGGCGTATCTGTCTTCTGCCAGACTTCTTAGTGTAGGCAGGTAAGAGGGGCTCCCATGAGAACTCAGCGTGTACATGGCTGGTGATTCCAGCATTGGAGTCCACGGCACCCCTGGCACTGAACGTCTGACATGTTTTAGTTCTAACAGAATCACTAGCCTACCTGACATTCCAACTTCATTAAGCCCCAGTGAGGCAACACATATACAGAAAAGAAGATCCCTGTCCATTAAAAATCAAATAGTGAATTTGGAAAAGTTGAGGGTAGGGGATCTATACATTTAGCCAAAAGGATAGGAAAAAACATCTGGGCAACAGTCAGCAAAGTTGGTAACTCTGTAGGAGACATGTACAAAGCTCTTTCTTAAACAAAGCAAAGCAAAGAAAAAAAGCTTTTTTAAACATTTGGGAAAGAATTAAATATAATGTACCAGTTCAATATATGTTCACAAAGGCATGTGCCAGGATAATAAAATAAAATTTAAATGTCCAAATTCTCAGCTACTGAAACAGTAGATTAGGGAAGTTAAAACATCCTCATTTTAAGTGAGTCTGATTGCAAAAGAGAGCCCAGAAATTTTAATTATGGTAAAAGCCTGTCCAGCAGTACCTGCAATGTCCTTGGGAGCTTTCAATCCTGCCCAAAGGAACAGCATGAAATTTTAAAATCTAAGTCTGCCATAAAACAATCCATTAGAGTCTAACATGTTTTAAATAAAATGAGCTGCAAACTCTAAAAGTACAAAGCAAGGTCAAGGGATTGTAAATTGCTCTGCAGTTCTCCATCTCTTCAATTGGAGCATTTTGGATTCTCCTAAACCTTTAACTTGGCCCACATTAGGTAATGGGGGCCATGGTAGTCATAACACACAGGAATATTGGTTTATTGATGAGGAGACCAGACTCAATCCCAGGATGTCCCATTAAACCACCAGGCGACCTTGGGCAAGTCACTCAGACTTTCTGAGCACACATTTCCTTTGAGTGACATAAAGAGATTGGACAAAGTGATCTCTGAAGTATCTTTAATATGCTCTGAGTCACACTTTGTTCCACCTCTCCTTCTGGTGACATCTTTTGTTCCTCTTTCCAAAGAACATAGTATGCCAACCGAAAGTGCTGAGTTTCATACAACTTCTCAAAATCATGCCATCCATTCAATACCTCCAAGCTTATTCTCTTCTTATGGCCCCAGTGCCTGTATCCAAGAATAATCAAAGAAACCTCTCTCCTCCATATTTATGTATACACATCACTTCAGTCCATAAATTACTTGAGCCTATTTTCACTTGACTCTAAAATTTTTCAAAATTCTCTTGCACAAATACTGGGCATAATCTTATTTTAAGATTAAATCCTTTTCCAAAAAATGTTCTCATACTTAAAAATGTTTACTAGGTTTTTTCTCCATTAAAATGGGAAAGTGACGTATGTATAAAAATGAATGCAGCCTTGATACATGGAGGATTTCCAGCCAACTGCCATCCTTTCCCTCCTAGCATGGCAGCTAATTGCCAAAATACATTGCAGAGCTCTTCTCTTGCCTCAGATGTTTCATTTAGGAATAAACTCATTTCTGTTTCAAGTTGTCCCATTTGAGAAAGCCCAGATCCCATCAACAACAGCCTGAGAATAGAACTGAGAGGAATAGAAAGGCAAGAAAGAAGTCTTAAAAATTAAAATAATCTTTCTTTGGCCTAAGTCAAGAGAGAATGCTCTGGTTCTCAATGAGCAGTTAACCTATGCAAGAAAGATTCTGTTCTTTTTCATACTAAGTAACCAAACAGATTAACAACAGTGTTAGTGTTTAATTCAGGAGTGCACCATCAAAACTCAACTGTTGACCTCTCTCCATTGGCATAACCACAATGCCTGACTAAGTTGTTATCACAGTCCTAGACTGATGTATGCCTAATAGACCTGCCATGTTTTAGCTGGAATTTTCTTAATCTGCACAGAATTTGTGTTTTGCAGAATTCTAAAAGTAGGAAGATCCTAGGTTTTAATAGACTTCCATTGTGCCTGAATCTATAATTTATATAAAATTCCTTAAATGTATAATGTAGTAACATTTTCAATAATGAAGACTATAAAATTAGAACTATGGGGAAAGCTATGAACTATGAACCAATCAGGGCCTAACCAAAGTGGAATTTAATCCAAGTTCATTCATTCATTTAGTCACCAAACACATATTGAGCACCATCTTGTTGAAACTATTGTTGGCATGGTAGAGGATCTAAAAAGTTTACAATCTTCAGAACCCATGGCATAATGTGAAGAGTCCTACTGAGAGGCATAAAGACACTCTGTTCCCTCTGAGAAGCCCATTACAGAGATTGTGATGACCCAAGAAATGGAAACAGGGTCATAGATTCCTGTTGTCTCTAACAAGGCTGAGTCAGAGCAGGCTTTAAGAGTCTTTGACCCAGAGACAGGCAATTGAGGACACCAGCATCTTCCCAGAATGAGATCAACCTGGGAATATGGCTGGAGGGGGAAACTGAGCTTACCTCAGGACAGACAGGGCCTCCGGATACAGAGCCAGCCCCTCAGCTGTTTGACCACTACCCTCCAAGGATCCCAGAATTGGCAGCAATGAGACACCTCAAAGAAGACATTGCTAGAAAAGAGAAGAATAGAAAGACAAGAAAGAAACCTGAAAAATAAAATAACCTTTCTTCAGCCAAAGTCAGGAAAGGATTCCCTGGGTATCAAGAGCCCCTTCCATCGAAGTAGCATGAAGAAGATGAAGAGAAAGGAGTAAGTTTCTCTAAGGGGGGAGGAGAGTCCACGTTTCAGAAAATTCTGGTTTGAACTATAGGAACAGATACACATAGGACAGAGAAGTAGGACAGTTCAAGAGTGACCAAGAGGTGTTTGAATCTTGTGGCTAAGTTTAAAGCGCCATGTGTCAGACATCAAAGTGGTCTGTGGCGACCTTTCTTGGGCCTGAGAGAAATATTCAGACATTCATATAAGCAAAAGAATCAAGATAATCCACAATGTCTGTCATTGAGGAAGACAACCTTTGTTACCACATGACAGTAGTTATTCAGTACTTGCATAAGGTGCCACTGGAGCTGGGAAGACCCACCCAGTGCTAGAATCAGCTAATGAACCTGGAGTGATGTATCTAACAATGTTAGACCATTACAAATCCATGGATGAGATTAAAGAAGAAAAAGCATGTAGTGTTGCAGTTTTTTATTTGGAGTATATAATGAACAGGTTCATGACCTCTTTGTAAATTCAGGGCCACTTGTCCAGAAAGATGCCCAAAAAGGAGGGTCATTCAGGGGTTGACTTTATACCAGCCAAATCCTCAGAGGAAATTTTACAGTGATTGGATAATGGAAATAAAAACAGGACACAGTCTCCCACAGATGTGAATGTTACATCTTCTTGTTCTCATGCTGTTTTCAAGATTTATTTGTGACAAGACGAAACCCCTGGCATCAATCAAAATGTCCATATTGCCAAGATGTCACTCATTGACCTAACAGGGTCTGAGTGAGCCAGTGCCACCAGTGCTAAAGGAGCTGGGTTTTTAGAAGGCACAAATATTCATCAATCACTTTTAGCTCTTGGGAATGTCATCAATGCTTTAGCAGATACAAAGAAAAAGAATCCACAAAAATATATATATATTCCTTACAGAAATAGTAAGCTCACTCCCTTGTTAAAGGATTCTCTTGGAGGAAACTGTCTAACTATAATGATAGCTACTACTAGTCCGTACTCTGTTTTCTATGATGACACATAAAACCCTCTTAAGTATACTAATTGCACAAAGGACAGCAAACCTTCTTTGAAGATCAATATTCCTAGCCTGGAAAACCATGGTCAAATCTCTAATGAGCAGAAGAAAGAGATCATAATATAAAAGAAAAACTAAAAGCTTACGAAGAAAAGAAATTATTTACTGATGAGGGTAACAAGGCAAAGTTAATGATTTCGAACCCTCAGGGGAAAAAAAGCAACAGGTATCACAAAAACTCTTAACTGCTTAATCCAGAATTGAGAAGAAATGAGGCAAGAATATCTGAAGTTGGAAATGTTACCTTAAAAAAATGAACTTAAAGCATATCAACAACAGTGCCATAAGCAAATAGAAATGATATGTTCTGAAGACAAAGTAGAAAAGGCCACTTGCAAACGAGATCACAGAATTGCAATGCTGAAAATCTATCGCTGCTACCTAGAAAAGAAAAGAGAGGAAGAATTGAAGCAGTTTGATAAGAATACTAATTGACTCCATTGTGTAGAAAATTACACTGGACTCTTTTACTAATATGTAATGAACATGTCCAAGATTTTATTCAATCCTCAGTTAATGAGGGAAAAAAGAAGATAGCAAAATTGACTCAAAGAGCAAATTAAGGATCTAGGTTTTCATAGGTATTTGGAACAATATTAGAACAAGATCACTAGGTTAAATATAAAACTGCCTAATGACCTACAGAGCAACAAACCATAATCTTTGTGATTATCTTTTCTACTGAAGAGAAATGCTTTGCAACATCTACATGTCGATGTGTAGTTTCACTCAGTCCGGATACGTATAGTAATAAGTGGGTTGAACAAAATACATTCCCTTGCCTAGATAATTAAATACAGGTTGGACCTGTTAAACCATGCATCTATATGACATTAAAGGGACATATTACCCATCTTTTCATCTTATTTACAAGTTTTAAGTAAGTTTTCTTAATTCCTTGATCATTAATTTATTAATGGAGGGTGGGAAATTCACATCTACTTACAGAAGCTGGAGAATCATCCCCCAAATTCTTAAGAAGGTCAACAAAATCTTGACCTTAGCTTTGGCCTAATGATAAGAGGAATGGTGTGTGAGGAAAGAGAAGAAACTTCCTGATTTCAGACATAAATGTCACTTATATGACAATGGGGAACAACTAACCCTTGCAGTCTTTTGCCATTACCTGTTGTCCAGACCTTGCTGACTGTCACACTGATGTCTGGAATTTAGAAGAAAAAGCTGCATTCACTTCTCTCTGAGCCAGATCAAGCACTTGAGTGTAGTTTTACCTGGAGTTGGAATCACTACAGTTAGAAATCCAGATGTATTCCCTGCAGAAGCAGCAGTTCCTCCAGTGAATGAGAACAAAGTCTACCCTTTGAATGTGGCCCCAAAAAACCACCTTCAAGGTGCCCTCACAGGGAACAAGTGGCTGAAACCATTGGTATAGTCCTTCAGGACACGCCTGCCCAACAAAGATGCAGTTGACACAACAGCTCCACGCAAAGCCAGAACTGCCTCACGTAGACCCTATCCAGAGGCAGGAGCCCAGTGGCTCAGAGTGAACATTCACTGAAACCAAAACATTCCTGTCCTTTATACTTTGCTCTTGTACCTGTTTATACATACATGTGGGTTTTTTTTTAAGTCAAGGATGAGTAAAGGGTCAGCAAAAGACATTTTCACACAAAAGTACAGGATTGTACCCCAGTAGTAGGGTTGAAAAAGGCACGAAAGTAGGTGGCCAAGTATATACAGCAGGAGAATAAGATTGGACCATGGTGACTCAGATGAATTGGACTGAAGGATTGCCCTGGTCTGTCTCAACTCCTGTGATGGGTTGGGTGATAAGAATATGAAAGGTGTCCTGTGATCTCCTAAAGTTAGGACTCAAAACCACAATGAGATATACTTCACACCCACTAGAATAGCATTAATTTAAAAAGCAAGGAAAAAAAAAAAGGAAAATAACAAATGTTGGGGAGGATGTTGAGAAACTGGTACCACGAGACATGCTGGTGGGAATGTAAAATGGTTCAGCTGCTGTGAAAGACAGTTTGGCATTTCCTCAAACGTTAAACGTAGAATTACCATATGACCCAGCAATTCCATCCCAAAGTATATACCTGGAAGACATAATTGAAAGAATTTTTGAAAGAATTGAAAAAAAGTACTCAAATATTGGATACACAATTTTTTTTAATTTATTTTTTATTTTTTATTTTTTTATTCACCCTCCGTTGTCTGTTCTCTCTGTCCATTTGCTGTGTACACAAATATTGATAGCAGCATAATTCACAATAGCCAAAATGTAGAAACAACCCAAATGCCCATCAACAGGTGAATGGATAAACACATTGTAGTATATCCATACGATGGAATAATATTATTCTTCCATAAAAAGGAATGAAGTACAGATAACATGCAACAATGTAGATGAGACTCAAAAATACTATGCTTAGGGAAAGAAGCCAGATGCAAATGATCACATATTGTATGATTCCATTTATATGAAATATCCAGACAGGTAAATCCACAGAAACAGAAAGCAAACTATTTCTGGTGTTTGCCAGAAATGAAGGAAGGGAGAACAGGGAATAAGGGCTTAATGGATATGATGTTTTATTTTGGAATAATGAAAATGTTTTAGAACTAGATAGAAGCCCGGGTTGCCCAAACTTGTGAATGTACGAAATGCCACTGAATTGTTTGTTTTAAAATTTCACCTCAATTAAAAAAAAATGGGCAAGGGATGTGGCTCAGGCAGCTGGGCTCCCGCCTACCACACGGGAGGTCCCATGTTCAGTTCCCAGTGCCTCTCAAAGAAGAGGAGCAAGACAGTGAACTGACACGATGGACTGGCACAGCAAACCGACATAAGATGACACAGCAAGGAAGCACAATGAGAGACACAACAAAGGGAGCGGAGGTGGCACAAGCGATTAGGTGCCTCCCAAGGTGGCACAAGCGATTAGGTGCCTCCCACATGGGAAGCCCTGGGTTCAGTTCCCAGTGCCTCATAAAAAGAAGACGAGCAGACAGCGAGTGCAAACAATGGAGAGGAAGGGAGAAATAGATAAATCTTTTTTCAAAAAATAAATTAATTAAAAATGAAGCAAGAAATGTCAGCAATGGTTTTGAACAGTAAAGCCCCAGTTTACAAATGGCCTAAAAATGTGAAAATATCCAGAGTAAACCAGAGTCTGGACAGAAGAGGGAGCAAGGCACCCACAGAAATACAGAATTTACATGAAAAAGAAAAAGATTCCGAAAATACATTGATTTTCCAGGATTATGTCACCATTCCTCCCTTTGGATGAATTATTAATGCTTCTCAAAATAGAAGTGGATAAAAAAATAAATTCCTCAATATCCAAAAAGAAATACTGAAGAACCATAGAGTTAACAGCATGAAGCTGTAGAGATCGTTCAGTCCAACCAGCCTTAGTTTACAGATGGGAAAGCCCCGAAGCAGAGACACTAAATGCCTTTCCCAAGATCACATGGCCGTTCTGGGACCAGCAGCGCGGGATGGGCGAGGGACTGGGCTTTCCGTGGAAGCCGTTCCAACTGTGTTTTCTGTGGTTTCTTTTTTTTTTTCTCTCTCTCTCTCTTAAATCACATACTTAAAATGTTACCAGGCCTGTAGCGAATCAGAGTCTGCCACCCCGTTCAGCTTTGCGGCATTCACATCCAAGGAAAATCAGGTTAAAATTAACATCTCTACAGCAGCCTTAAATGGAAAAGCCCCGAAAATGCAGCCTATCATGTAAGAAGTCAGCAAAATCAGCCTGCACACTCTGCTTTTTCCTTGGTAGGGAAGTGGGTGATTTAGGAGACTATACGTGTAACCTGCATGTCACCTGAGGTCACCACATCCTTTGAGAGCCAAACCCGAAGGGCCTGGCCACCCATCCCAGATGCAGTCTTCCATGTCATTTCCAAGTCATTCCTTCCAGGCCTCATCTTCCACACTAGAAGGCAGATCAAGGAATTTTTCTAAACAAAGACCATTCTCTCCTAAAGCCAGCTGTCTAAATAACTGTGTGCTGTGTTTTGCTGGGTTTTTTTTTTTTTTTACCCAACTGCGTAGATATTTTGGGACTTTTTTGAACTTTCCGGTACCTTCCCTTCCTTCCCTCATCTCTACACCAGTTGCCAGAATGGGTCACTGCCTTGGAGGCCCCTCTCAAAAAGCAAGGTCTGAAGTAGACACCCTATAGACATTTCAATGAAAGGTTATAAGGCAGGTCAGTGGCAGAGTCAGAGCTGGAACTAAAGCTGTAAATTCTCTGCTCCAAGAGTCTACCACAAACTGAATGCCAACCGAATATATTACTGTTTAATTTGGCTAAAAAGAAGCCATATGTCTTCATTAAATTTTCAAACTTAGAGTTCCTGAAATACAATTTTCTTATTAAAATTGTATTGGCATCAATGTTTTAGCCTTTGGGAACATAATCCAGCACAAAGTCATGCCAGAAAGGCCCCTCTCCAATGATTATTTAATTTCAAATGAAGTCGAGAGTAAGAGTGGGGGCTCTGAATTTGGAATATCCAAGGTCAATTCTCAATGTCACTCATAATCTGTGTGGTCTTAGGCAATTTAGTTAATTCCCTGAACCTTAGTTTTCTCATCTATTAAATAAATGTAATGGTGAGCACCCACCGCTTAGGGATATCTTGAGAAAAAAAAGACAGTAAAACATTAAAAGTGCATATATGTCACCCATTGTCATCCTTTCCCCAAAGGAGGCATAGGAATCATTCTGCAGTCACAAAAAAAGAATCTATTCTCATTCTGGAGTGGTTCACTGATCAATGTTTTTGGTTAACTGATCTTCAAGAACATTTCATGACATGACTTGTCTGTACTGAACTTCCACAGGCTCAAAAAGGATTCATGAGTTGAAATAACCGGATCTAGCAAGCTATCCAGAGCTTATTCCTTCTCCAACATCCCAGAAATCCTCTGCTTGAATACCTCTAGCAATAGGAAACTTACCCTCCCCCAGGTAGCCCAGGTCATTTTTGGATAGCCCATGGCTTCCATACCACTGGTTCTACCCCCAAACCCATGGGACCATCCAGTGGAAGCTCTCTCCCTCCCACATGCTTAGCACTTCAGACACTGTCATGTTTCTAAGCTGAAATTTCCCATGTTCCTAAACTCTTACACCAGGGACCTCCACAGGAACTCCTCTTTGTTAACATGCCTCTGAAATGCCCAGTACATCTCAGGGAGACTGTCCAGCTCTGAGAATAGACCAGGCTCAGGAGAGGGCTGTAAAGAAGACAAGGCCACAAGGTCTTATCTTCTTCCTTCCAACTCCACCCTTTATCTCTATCCCCATTAGCTTTTGAGATGCTTCAGAGATGTGGCATCAGCGTCTTTCAAACATTTCCTCAGTTGGATGGGATGCCAGTGGTCTTTCAGCAGTACCTGTACTACACAATGCATTTGCTGCCCATGACTTTAGCAAGGGTGGAAAGGAAAGACACTAGTGTTCCCTGAGTACTATGTGTCAAGCTCCATGCTGTCTATTTTTCAAACATTACTTCATTTAAATAAACAACAACATAAGGGGCATTATAAATATTTCAACGATGAGGAAGGCAGGTCTCAGGGAGAGCTAGCAGCTTGCCCTCAATCATGGAGCAGCTGAGCTACAATATGAAATCAGGCTATCTGATATAAAGTGTCTCGTGGTTTCCTTTACACAAGACACATCTTCTGGGCTTTCTCACTAGTATGTTGAAGGTCTCAGTTTCTGCACAATCACTAGCCTTCACTAGGCTCTACTCCAAGCTATCATAGTAACGAAATATCCCTTTACACCAGGCGAATAGCAAAGTACAGTCTACGTGTCCAATCCTGCTGCCTGTTTTTGTAAACAAAATTTTATTGGAACTTAACTATGCCCATCCTTATGGTCTAGGACTGCTTTCATGCTTCAATGGCAGAGTTGAACACATGTGACAGAGACTATATGGCTTTGCAAAACCTAAAATATTAACTAGGTGCCCTTTACAGAAAAAATTTCTCAACCCCTGCTCTAGAAACAAACACGTGCTAGAAAATATTTCATTACTCTGCTGATAATTCTAAAATCACTGTACAAGAAGAAGAGTGGAATCTTAATCCTCTGAAATAATATTGTTTCTCTCCATAAATATTGTTAAATTCATGCTTATGTGTCAGTACATTTTCCACATTAACCATAGTCCATTTCTCTAGAATAAGTTATCCCACCACAGAATGGCCACAACACCTCTTTAAATCTCCATTTTCACATGGTCATTTCTTGGCTGGCACAAGAGTTGGTGTGAGGACAGCACTCTCCATTTTTTTCAGCATCCAGGGACATTACCTCTCTCCACTGAATGTGGTTTTTGTAGGCTTATCAGTCAGAATGGCCCACCCTCCCCTGACCAAAGATGGGCCTGAGACCCAAATATTCCTTTGGGATGCCTTCCCACATGATGTCATATCTTGAGTGAATCTCATGGACAGAAATTTAGAGAGAGCTGATTTATGCCTGCAGCAGTACCCTTGCAAGACTCTTGGTTCCTGCTACACTGGAAATTGTCCTTTCCAAACCTGGCTCTCCAACTTCTCTTTCAGTCCTATAAATTTCCTTTTAAATTAATGGCCCAATCAGTGTCACTTGTAACAAGGCTGATACAGTAGGCCCATAAAAATCTTCAGGGTAGGAGAATTGACTCTAAGGAATTAGATTCCTTATGAACCACTTAGGATAAAGGGAGTATGTACCTCAGAAAATCATGCTCTTAAAGCTAATGGGTATTCTTGTGGGTGTAAACCTATTGTAAATAGACCTTTTGAATAGGTTACTTCAATTAAGGAGTGGCCCAGGGTGGGTCTTGATCCTCTTACTGGAGTTCTTTGTAAGAGACTATAATTCAGATCGAGAGAGTGAGAAAGCCTCAAAAGTAAGAAGTGGAAAGCAATGAAAGCTGGAAGAGAAGGGAGAGACAAGCAGACACCACCATCTTCCTTGCCACAGGACAAAGAAGTCCAGGATTTCAGGCAACTGTTCTTCATGAAGAAAACATCATCTCGATGATGGCTTGATTTGGATATCTTCACATTTCAAAACTGTAAGATTATGAGCTAAAAAATTTCCATTATTAAAGCTTACGCACTTTATATTATCTGCTTTCAGCAACTTAGCAAACTGAAACAGGGAGGAAATCCTCAACTTGTACCTGTAAAATCCCAGAATTTTAATTCAGTTTTTACAGAAAAAAAAACATATAAAATGAAGAGGCTACCAATGCTATTTCTCAGACTTTAAGTTAGTCCCGATGGTTAATGTACAGTGAGTTCCTATTGCTAATGTAATTTCACCTCCTTAGCACTAAACTAATAGCTTATTTCTTTGTGACACTTGGGGCCATTTACCAGTCTGTGACAGCAAAGGCACAAGTGAGATCTTTTACTGCCCCCAAAATGTAACTGACAAGACACCAGAGCAAAGCTCACAGCTTCTCTTCAGTGGCTTTTACAACAGGGTGTCGGGAAGCCTAGGAACCAGAATGATCCAGGAGATCAATGCAAACTGCCACAAAGACTCCAGGCTCAGCTGATGGTTGAGGCACAGGGCTGCACCCACAGCCTCTGGCCCCAACACCAAGATGTCTGCCAGGCAGTAAGAAAGCAATGGGTCCCCAAAGGTCAAAGAAAATGGAAAATATTCCTACATGAATACAACAGTACAGGAAAGGCTGTTCAAGGACACTTAGTCCGCCCACTATCTGATGAAGGAATCTCCTTCATGAAAACCCTTGACAAATGATGTCACTAGAGATGTTCAGGCCCTTCTTGAATACCTTCAGTGATGGTGAACTCATTACCTTTAGGGCAGCTCACTTCAATTTCAGACAGCACTAACTGTTGGAAATCTCCAGCAGATATGATTTGAATGAAGCCTCACAAACAGTGCTGACCCTTCCTTCCTGTGCTCATCCTTCACATATTTGATTACAGATATCATGTCCCACCTAACTCTTTGCAACTCCTCACTAACAACTCCGCATGCTGTGAATCACTTTTATGAGATGTGGATTTGACTTTTACCTCCCTAGTTATAAAGGGTCTATCAGTCCAATCCTGGCAGCGAAGAGATGGCACACTCAAATTTGGTAACTTGAGGCCAGTTTAATAAAGGGACATATTCATTTCCTAGAGCTTCTGTAACAAAGTGCCATAAATTGGATGACTTCAAACAATGGAAATTTATTGTCTCACAGTTCTGGAACATACAAGTCTGAAATCAAGGTGTCAGTAGAGCCATGCTTTTTCTGAAACATACTGGGGAGACGCCTTCCTTGCCTCTTCCAGCTTCTGGTGCTTGCCAGGATTCTTTGGCATTTTATTGACTTGTAGATGCATCACTCCAATCTCTGCATTCTCCTCCTCCTTTTTTTTTTTTTGCAAGATTTATTTATTTATTTACTTCTCTCCTCTCCCTCCCCACCCCAGTTGTCTGTTCTGTGTCCATTTGCTGCATGTTCTTATTTCTTTGTCCGCTTCTGTTGTTGTCAGCAGCACGGGAATCTGTGTCTCTTTTTGTTGCGTCATCTTGTTGTGTCAGCTCTCCATGTGGGTGGCGCCATTCTTAGGCAGGCTGCACTTTCTTTTGCACTGGGCGGCTTCCCTTACAGGGTGCATTCCTTGCACGTGGGGCTCCCCTACACAGGGGACACCCCTGCGTGGCAGGGCACTCCTTGCGCGCATCAGCACTGCGCATGGGCCAGCTCCACACAGGTCAAGGAGGCCCGAGGTTTGAACCGCGGACCTCCCATGTGGTAGACAGACGCCCTAACCACTGGGCCAAGTCCGCCGCCCTGCATATTCTTTCTTAAATGGCATTCTCCCCAGTGTCTGTGTGTATGTCCAACTTCCCCTTCTTATAAGGACACAGGTCATACTGTA
Organism: Dasypus novemcinctus; assembly: GCF_030445035.2. NCBI lineage: Eukaryota > Metazoa > Chordata > Mammalia > Cingulata > Dasypodidae > Dasypus > Dasypus novemcinctus. The sequence goes on along the minus strand of NC_080678.1, from coordinate 72,475,392 downwards.
TTAATCCAATTTAGCCAATTTGAACTCATCTGAACTAATCCTGTCTTCAAAGACCCTATTTCCAAATGAAGTCATATTCACAGGACTGGACTGGATTTTTTTTTTTTTGGAGGGGGTACACAATTCAATCCATAACAGGACTATTTGCAAATTGGGAGTAGAGTATAGGGAAAGTGAAAGGGATTGTATAATATCCCAGGGGTCTTACTACCCTAGGCTGGAAGTAGCAAGGAAAGGAGTTAGCAGAACCTAGAGACAAGGCAAATAGTGTAAAGAGAGTTGCTGTAGGAGGGCTACAACCTTCAGTTATAAGTGGAACCCCCAGGAGAAAGGAGCTGGTGAAGTACATACACTCCCCCACTCCACTCCCTTACTCTAATCTCCTGCCTGAGCTCTCCATTGGCCAAACCCCACTGGAAGCCTGAAGGAAAGAGAGGCCATGGGGCACAGAACAGAGTGATAAGTGGATCTGGATTAGTAGATGGAAAATATCCAGCACAGAGGATACCTCTTGTCTTTGCCCAGAATGCCTTCACTTTTATTCTGATAATAACAACCTCAGTTTTCTTCAGAGAAACCTTTTCTCCCCACATTTCTGCTATATGGTTGAGGCCCAGGTAATTGCCTCTGACTCCAGGAGAGGTCACATGACTCAGGCCTGACAAATCAGAGGACCACAATCCTCTCCCTGATCAGTGATTGGTTCAGAGATAAACATATAACCTAGTTCTGAGACAAGGAGAAATCGCCATGCTTCTGCCAGAAGGGTAATGTTCTCCTTTCCCCTGGATTGGAAGATACTACCCTGGCACTACCAGAAGCCATAATCTCCCCAAGGGCACAGCCTGAATAAAGGAAAAGTCAGGAGAAAGACTAGAACCTGAAAACATTTTTTAGTCCCTGGATTCAATTGTATCTGAAACCTACACTGTCCATCTCAACCTGAAATTGAAACAATATTTAAAAGACAGGATTTGACACCTGCCCCATAGGATCTAAGCCCCCTCTCAATTAGAAACAGAGTGGGCATCACCATCCCCAAATCCTCAAGACTGGGGAATGAACAATGGACTAAAGTAGACTTATTATTATTCTACTATAGACTTATTATTTTAACAATGGAAGAACTCTTATCATTGATATAAAGGCAGTGGCCGCCAGAGGTGCTGAGGGATGGGAGAGGAAAGAATAGGTGTAATATGGGGGCATTTTCAGGATATTAGAGTTGTCCTGCATGACATCACAGTGACGATACAAGCCATTGTCTATTTTGTCATAACTTACAAAATTGTGCGGGACAGAGTGTAAACTACAATGTAAACTATAGTCCATGGTTAGTAGCAATACTTCAATATGTGTTCATCAATTGTAACAAATGTACCACACTAATGAAGGATGTTGTCAATGTGGGAAAGTGTGGGAGGGAGCTGGAGTGGGGTATATGGGAATCCCTTATATTTTTTAAAAAACATTTATGGGCGTCAGACTTGGCCCAGTGGTTAGGGCATCCATCTACCACATGGGAGGTCCGCGGTTCAAACCCCAGGCCTCCTTGACCCGTGTGGAGCTGGCCCATGCACAGTGCTGATGCGCACAAGGAGTGCCCTGCCACGCAGGGTGTCCCCCGCGTAGGGGAGCCCCACGCGCAAGGAGTGCGCCCCATAAGGAGAGCCGCCCAGCGCGAAGGAAAGTGCAGCCTGCCCAAGAATGGTGTCACACAAACGGAGAGCTGACACAACAAGATAACGCAACAAAAGACACACAGATTCCCGTGCTGCTGATAACAGAAGCGGACAAAGAAGATGCAGCAAAAAGACACAGAGAACAGACAACTGGGGTGGGGGGGAAGGGGAGAGAAATAAATAAAATAAATAAATCTTTACAAAATAATAATAATAAAAAAATAAAAAACATTTATGTAATCAAAGCTTCTTTAAAAATTTTTAAAAATAACTAAAAAAAGAAAGTTCACACAAATAAGATGTCCTTTCAATATAGTTACTAGTGAAGGTAACAGGGTTTTTCCAGAGATGGTTTCATTTTCAAAATCTATTTTAAAAATTATCTGGGAAATATCTTTCATAAAATAAAACAAGTACCATGATTTTGTTATAACTATGGCACACAAAACAAAACAAGACAAAAAAAAGAAAAAAGAAAAGACAGGCTATGACAGCATAAAGAGCACTGTGCGGCTTAAGTTCAAACCCCGGTTCTATCACCTTCTAGCTGGACAACACTGAACAAGACACAACTTCCTGATCATCAAGTTTCTTGACTTTACAACAGGGATTTATAATGCCCTGCCACCCTCATAGGCTTACTGGGAGCACTAAACAAGATTATATATTTAAAAGTCCCTTGTAAACTGTAAAGCACTGCACAGATGTCACCAGTTCCTCTTCAGGTCATCCCCACCTTCAGAAGCACCTCCCTCAGGACACTGGAAACACAGTGTTCCACAGTCAATGGCACATGGCATTCTAAAATTACTTCCCAGGCTGAGTAATGACATATTGAGTAGCAACTGTCAACAGCAGTGGCAATCTTGACATTGCCAAATAGGAAAGAGATAAAATTGACAAGATTGGCTTTATATTTAAAGAGGCAGACTGGAATCAACTAAGAAACAGAATAATAAGAAAAATTCTGCTGAATTAAAAAATACTTCTGAAACAGTGTCAGGGCAGAAGAAGGAGAGAAACAGGCAAAATTAAAGAAAAATGGCCCATGTTCTGCGGCTCTGTGATTCGAGTTGCAATAGTCACAGCTGGGTAGCAACACAGCCAAACCCCAAAACCACGGAGCAGATGAGAGGAGTGCTTCCCTGAGGACACAGAACTGCTGAAGGAAAAGCCCATACGTTGCCATCATGAATTATTGGGAAAGAATAAAGACAAAGGAGCCAGCAAGCGGGCAGTAAACACAAACACAGAAAAACAGAAAGCTGTCAAGGATCTAGCAGCTGACGCTGACCCCAGTGTTAAGCAGGGAATCTGAGAGCAGTTCACCAAGTGGCTAACACCCATGTGGAAATTTCAAAACTGGAATGGGAAAAATCCAAAGCAAAGCTAGGAAAATGACTTGCCACAGAGGCAAAAGAGAAAAACATATGTGCAAAATGCTTCAATGTCCTCGTCAGTAGCTCTCGCCTCAGAGATATGAACCCCAGACTTGGGCAAAGCATAAATAAGCACTAGGCTTTTTGCTGGTCTAGCAACTTGATTCTATGACAGATTAACATCAAAGAGCAAAGGAACATTAAAATGAATTTATAATCAATATGCTAAATGCACTTTAGTTTACCAATGGACCAAAACTGCAAGAAGCATTTGGTGAAGTCTGAAGGAAAATAAGATCTTTATTGTCCAGCTGAAGAAAAATGCATTTCTTATAAAGTGCTCGAACAAAATATAATTCAAAAATCATTTTCAGGACCTGCTTTCAGCAATGCACTGTGTTAGGTGCTGCTGTAGAACAGGAGATGAGTGCGACATGGTCCTTTCCCTTGCACATCTGACAATCCAGAAGAAAAAGAAAACCCCACTAGCCCAAGATAGAAGATGGAATGCTTCAGGTGGGGAAAACGAGGCTTGAGTGGCTGGAGTGCAGGTGTTTGCACAATGAAAATCACAAAAGAAAGACAGACTCACATCGACAGTTTTCCTCCCCCATGTAAGTCAGCTGAGGAGGTGACTCAATCAATCAAAAAGGCTTTGTGGACCAGGTCCCCTCTCCCAACTGCACCCCTCCCCCAATACTGCCCACCAAGCCCCATCAATTCTACCTGCCGGCATATCTGGAGTCCTGCCACTCTCTACCCCATTGCTACTACGGCCCAAATCCAGGACATTATCCTCTCTCACCTGGACTACGCCAAATTATCTGCTGATTCCCACTCTTTCTCCCTTACAATCAATCCTCCACCCAGAACCCAAGTTAATATTTTTTAAATGCAAATTAGATCAAAATTCTTCCATAGCTTCCCAGGCTAGAATGAAAAACCGAATTCTTCAAGACCCTGCATCTTCCAGTCTCTGACCTCTTCTTCAGGCTCATTTCAGGCCACGCTGTCTCCTCATTATATTCCAACCTCATTCACCTTCGTTCAAGTTCTGTGACAGCACCATGCTCTTTTGCACATATGCTGTTCCATCTCTGTAAACTTCTTCCCTCCCATTCTTCCCCTGGCTAACACCTATACAGCTCTCAAGTCTCAACCTAAAAGTCACCCTTACGGAGACCCTACCAAGTCTTTCTGAGCTCCCACTATAAATCAAGTTTCAGAGTACCCTATACTTATTTTTATCAGAGTTGGTAATTATATGTTGACTCTAAATCTGTTTGTTTAATCTCTGACTCTCCACAATACTGAACAGTGGTAACTTTTCCATTTGTTCCCCTTTCTACATCCACCTCCTCGCAGAGTTTCTGGCACTCACCAGGGGCTCAGAAAACATTTGCTGAATGAATGAATATGCTCAGCACTTACATGGTGTACAAAAGTAGAAGTCATGTCCTCCTTCTTCAAGCTGTTTCCAATCTAATATACACAAAGCGTTGAGAAGTAGAATAAAACAGATGAAAATCCCATATAGAACATTTTATATGATAAGTGCCATAGGTGCACAGGCATTGGCATAATTCAAGAAATAGCAAACACTGGGTAAATAAGAGGTATTCTTTTTAAGTCATTCCCACTTTCAGGTAGATTCCCATTTTCAGGCAGAATCATTGGTAAACTCCAATTTTTTGCAAAGGGAGAACCAAGAATCAGGAAGATAAAAAAAATCAATATCCGGGAAGCAGACATGGCTCAACTGATAGAGCATCCGTCTACCATATGGAGAGTCCAGGGTTCAAACCCCAGGATCTCCTGACCTGTGTGGTAAGCTGGCCCACACACAGTGCTGCTGCGCACCAGGAGTGCTCTGCCACACAGGGGCGCCCCCACATGCAAGGAGTACACCCCGCAAGGAGAGCCGCCCCACGTGAAAAAAGCACAGCCCGCCCAGGAGTGGTGCTGCACACACAGAGAGCTGACGCAGCAAGATGATGCGATATAAAAAGAGACGCAGTTTCCCAGTGCTGCCAGATAATACGAGCAGATGCAGAAAAACACACAGTGAATGGACACAGAGAGCAGACAACGGGGGGAAAGGGGAGAGAAATAAATAAAATAAATCTTTAAAAAAAAATTCTGTATCTGTAAATAGAGACTCAAGAATCTCTGCTTACTAACTCAGGATTGCAAAAGACCGAGAACTGCCTGCCCCAAAGCCACCAAAGTTGTGCTGGGTGCCAGTGCAGGTCCCAAATTTGGACCAACTGAGCAGTGTTGAACTCTGAAGGAAGAACCTAAACCAAAAATTAGCTCATCTTGGAGATGTGGAGGGATCCACACTCCCATACTGACAACAAGGAAAAAGCTAGACAAAGTGCAAATTGATAACTTTTCTTGAACCCATCAAAAAGCCAAGGTAACAGAGCCACCAACGAACCTGAAATCTGGGGAAATATAGACATCTACAAGGAAAAACAGGCCCCAAACCGTTGTTGAGCTGAGACAGGTACCACTGGACACCATATAAGCCAGCAGGAAAACTGTACCTAAATTTTTTCATAAATTGCTGAAGGCCAAACATGAGTAGTTAGGGGCTGCAGATACAGGTAAAGCTGGTGAAGAAAATAAAGGAATTTTCTATACTATTTTTGCAATGCTTCTCTAAGACTAAAGTTATTTAAAAATAAAAAGGTAAAACAAAAACTGGTTCAGCAACTCCTGAAGGCTGCAGGACGTGGACAGAGGCAAACAAAAAGCCCGTCAAACAAGAGGTCTCTCACAGGAGCTAATACCAATGAAGGTGAGCCTGCACACAAAAAATATTAAAAAAAAAAAAAAAAATGAGGGATTCTAGTGACTAAGTCAATCCACAGTCCAAACAAATAGATGTTTTCACACATAAAAACTAATAACAGGCGGCGGACTTGGCCCAGTGGTTAGGGCATCCGTCTACCACATGGGAGGTCCGCGGTTCAAACCCCGGGCCTCCTTGACCCGTGTGGAGCTGGCCCACGTGCAGTGCTGATGCACGCAAGGAGTGCCCTGCCACGCAGGGGTGTCCCCCACGTAGGGGAGCCCCACGCACAAGGAGTGCGCCCGTAAGGAGAGCCGCCCAGCGCAAAAGAAAGTTCAGCCTGCCAGGAATGGTGCCGCACACACGGAGAGATGACAGAACAAGATGATGCAACAAAAGGAAACACAGATTCCGGGGTCGCTGACAACAACAAAAGCAGACAAAAGAAGACGCAGCAAATAGACACAGAGAACAGACAACCGGGGAGGGGGTGGGGTGGGGAAGGGAAGAGAAATAAATAAATAAATCTAAAAAAAAAAATTAAGAAAAAAAAACTAATAACTAATTTTATTTTATTTTACATTTGTAGCAGTTAGAATTGTTTTTTAGATCTTCCTTTTCATCTTTTACAAGCTCCTACTCTTTTCAGACAGACAAGGACTAAAAACATTGACTGTATTCTGATATTCACTGAAAGATTCTCTAAAAGGTTCCCTTCATATAAATGAAAATAAATCCAGAAGGAAGGTATGAGATGCATGAAACAGTAAGAAGCAAAAAAATCAGAACACCTACTGGTAAATTTAAGAAACAATTGGTTATAAAAATAATAATAATAACTTTTTTGCACTTGAAATAAAATGAAATGAAAATACTAAAAAATAATATAGAAGATGGAAATCCTGTTCAAAGGCAGATGGTAGAAGGGATGTTTGAAGGAAGTTAAAGTATTCTAAAAATACAGGTTCAGTAGGAAGATAGAAAGATTGATTTACTTTAAACTTTGTTTAAAATATATAAGGTTATGTACTTATATTTTAAAAAGAAAAACTAGCCAAAGAAGTATTACAAATAAAATGTGTAACTCCCAAACAGATAATGGAGGAGTTGGGGGGAGAAGAGAAAGAGAATAAAGAAAACTCCTTCAATCTACAGCATTCCTGAAAGTGGATTGCTTGTAAGATTGCAGCCTGGTAAATAGAAAACACAAAATAAGATGATAGAAATAAATGTAAATGTATCTGCAACCATAAGTTAAACTCATTAAACTCATTTTCTTAAAGAAGATACTCTCTATATTTGGGCAAGTCTAGGATGCCCAAGTAACAGAAAGACCTGACAATGATGTAATGTCTTAATGTAACAGAGGAAGTGAACATTCCACGTCAATGGACAAATCTGCTCCATGCAGTAATTAACACAGAGATACAAGATTCCTTCCATGTTACTTCTCCACTGTCCTTTACTGTTATTTTCCTTATCTGCATATTCAAAGTTCTGTCAAAGGGATATCTATGTTCTGACTCATGGGAGAAAAGGATAATATATAAACAAGGGTATTTTTGTTTGTTTGTTTTTACAGTGTGGGTGGACCCAGTCATCACCCCTATTTTTCTGATGGATTCTCATATTCAACACCTCCATTTTGTCAGAAGAGAAATATATTTTTTGTTCCTCAACTTTTCCTACTTGGCATTAAAAAACAGAGAGAGAGATGGGAAGTGGATGTGGCTCAACTGATAGAGCTTCCGCCTACCATATGGGAGGACCTGGGTTCAATCCCTGGGGCCTCCTGGTGAAAAAGAAGAGAAAGCGTGCCTGCACAGCAAGCCAGTGCCCACACGAGTGTCTGTGCAAATCCCCACATGGTGAGCCAGTGCTCTATGCATGTGTCATGCAGCAAGATGATGACCTTTCAAAAGGGAGACAAGGGGAGAGTTAAGGTAATGTGATGCAGAAACCTGGAACTGAGGTGGTGCAATTGACAGGGAAACTCTCTCCTAATCAGAGGTCTCCAGAATCAAAGCCAGTGAATCCTAGAGGAGAGAAAATGAGAAGAGAAGACAACACAGACAGAAAAAAAAAAAAAAAAAAAAAAAAAACACACACCACACAAAAACAGCAAGGCAGAAAGAGGGGAAGGGGAGAAAATAAATTTTAAAAAAATTTTAATTAAAAAAAGAGGGAAACGGACTTTGGCCCAGTGGTTAGGGCGTCCGTCTACCATATGGGAGGTCCACGGTTCAAACCCCGGGCCTCCTTGACCCGTGTGGAGCTGGCCATGTGCAGTGCTGATGCGCGCAAGGAGTGCGGTGCCACGCAAGGGTGTCCCCCGCGTGGGGGAGCCCCACGCGCAAGGAGTGCGCCCGTGAGGAAAGCCGCCCAGCGTGAAAAGAAAGAGCAGCCTGCCCAGGAATGGCGCCGCCCACACTTCCCATGCAGCTGACGACAACAGAAGCGGACAAAGAAACAAGACGCAGCAAATAGACACCAAGAACAGACAACCAGGGGAGGGGGGGAAATTAAATAAATAAATAAATCTTTAAAAAAATAAAATAAAATAAAAAAAGAAAACACTGCTATAAAGACTTCCTTGCAAAATGCCTGGATAGTGATCAAAATTATTGATGTTTTAGATAATTTTGATCATTTTCTTATAATTAGTGTCTTATAAAAGACTTTTTAAAATAATACAAACGATGCCTTATTTTTATTTTATCTTAAAAATCAAATAACTGTGAATTACATTTGTCATTTAAGAAAATTGTGAAAATGGTAAAGTTTAAATGGCAAAATATTCAGTATTTTGGTATAATGCATATTTGTCAGACAAGTGGTTGTGTTATCTTCTTTAAGGAAGAAGGCCTGTTTTTAAAATATAGATTTGCCTTTTTAAGTGAAATTAAACGTTGATGTTTATTTATTTGAAAATGCATCTTTACAACTTTGTCCATATGTTCCTTAAAATGTCTTTGATTTTAAAAACAAACAATTAAATCCAGTTTCCATTGTTTTCGAAATTCTGTAAGCAAATAGACACTGTTCTTAAAGGACTATGCTTAGGATTACGAACAAACCTAGCTAGATTCTGTAACTACTTCCACACTGCAATTTATCAAATTCTACTTATGGACAGATTAGGTTCTGAAAGGCCTTTAAGTCAATCTGCAGGTAAATCTAAGGAACAGCAGAATGTTGGGAAAGGGCAGAGGGGACTTGTTTTTGATCTGGTACACTCTTCTCTTCTCTGAGTGTTCAGAAATATGGACCATTCTGTTCAGGAAATTGACTGTGTCATTCTGGACCCCCCTTCTGGGCAGGGACCTTGAGATCAGATCTGCATCCCACTTCATTGCAGCTGCCTAACTTTGAGATGCCGCATTGTTTCTCAAACTACCCCCTGTCTCCATTGTTAAAGGCACTTGAGCTGTACGGACAGACAGAGCCATATAAGAAAGTTGGATGTGATCCAGGACCAGTGGGTCCTCTACCACTGTCTGTAGCCTCATCAGCACTTGGCACACGCCAATCATTGTTCCAAGCACAACATAAATTAACTCATTTAATCCTCAGAACAATCTTTGACCTAGGTTCTTAATTTTATAAATGAGAAAACTGAGGCCTAGAGACACTACATTATTAATTCTTTTGTTTTAGAGATGAATGGTCCAAGTCCACAGAGCTGGGAAGTGGTAGAGCTGGGGTCTGAGCCAGGTTGTCTGCCATCAGGGGCTACACTTGATGACCAGGCTACTCTGTCTCTTGAGGGTAAGCAGTGAACTGGCAAGAGTAATCAATGGTCTGCAAACCAGACCATCACGGTCTACTTTTAATTCTGCTAGTAGTAGTAACTTGCTGGGTGCTCTTGGGCCCTTCATCTTTAAAAAGAGGGAGTTGGGGTTGAATGGGACCTCACATATATATTTTTAATGTAATATTATTACAAAGTCAATAAAAAAATAAAAATAAAAAAAATAAAATAAAAAGAGGGAGTTAATAATTAAAGAATTCCGAATTAAAAGAAGCCATCATTTTCAGCCATCAAGCTAGCAATGATTTTTGTCCCACTGCTGTTAAAGACAGAAGAAAATGATCACTTTATGTACCACTAGAAGGAGTGTGATAATAATCGCAATAATGGTAATAATAACTGACCTTTACTGAAAGCTTAACACGTGCAAGCACGGTGCTAAATTTTTTATGGAGTTAGCTAATTTAATCTTCCCGTTCACCCCAGGCTGCAGGTGTTATCACTGTGCCCAATGATGGATGACAAATGAAAGACAGAAAGAAATTCCCCATTTATCACTGAAGAAACCAAAGCTTAGAAAGATACAAAGTGCTGAGGTCACACAACTAGCAACAGGGCAGTAGAGGAAACCCCAGCAGCTGACTCCAGAGCCCAGGCTTCCAAATGGGAATACGGTCTTTCTGTATTTGCTAACAGTGGCCAAAAGCCTTAAAAGGGGTCTTTCCTTTAAATGAGCAATTTTGCATCCTGGAGTTTTATCCACATTTACCTCAAGAAAATAATCAGGGACACTTGCAAGAATTCAGCTACAAAATGTTCATGACAGTTTAGAAGCAAGAATAAAGTTTTTTCTTCTTTTGCTTATTTATATTTTTTAAATGATCTATCATAGACACCTATTACTTGGTTACCTCACAAGAAGGATTTTAATATTGGAAATGGCCTAAGAGGTACTAAATATCTTTTCATGTTTAAAATTCTGTAACTATACAAGAAGGCAAATGTTGGATTTTAAATTGCATTAAAACTCAAGCAAACACAAGCTGTTGAAAACAAAAAAGATTGAAGTTTTTAAAGCTATTATATTTGGCAGTCATTATTATTTTATTATCCTGTCTGTGATGTCCCGTCCCACCCCCATCCACAACCTGATTTTTGCTTTGGAAACTTTCCTTCACCTCTCAAGCTTCAACCTCTTTCAAAAAACCATCTGTTGGTCCATCTGTCTCCTGGGCTCCCTTGGGATCCAAGGCATGCCTGAGTCTTTGCCCTTGACTATACTGTATATGTTGGTTTACTTGTTTCCAAATTAGACTAAAAGATCCCTGAGGACAGGAGCTAATTCGTAATAGACGTGTTATTCCCATGTCCTAGATCATTGTGTTAAATGAACAAAAGAGAATAAGACATTCCTTACGAATCAGCAGGAGGTACCTGTGTCTGGCACATAATAGCTACCATCCTGTGAATAACTTAAAGGTTATTCTTCATGGTCAAGTTTCTAAAGCTCTCTTGAATTTCGGATCATTTTCTAAGAATTCTAAAAAAGAATTCTTTTTAAATTAAGTTTATTGACATTTCCTGAGCACTCCATGCAAACTGTAAAAATGTATGTCATCACCATGGATTTTTACCTGACTGTACTATGGCTTAATATTGTTTTGAAAAATTTATCTGCCTCTGTCCTACTTGCATTCATTGTGCTAACAGAAATATCCTACATGAATTCTGTTTCCAAAGTTAATTTGGCAAACATCTGCTACAAGAAAAATGGTCCAGATGGTTTCTGACATGGAGTGATAATAAATAAGTGGCCCTTTTCACATACTGTATGGTATTTGCTGCAGTTTTCTATTAAAGGGATGTGGTTTTTAAAGGGGGGGAACAATCACTTAATTTCCTGGCCACCCATAGCACATGGAAACACATGTGACTCATGTGTCTAAATGCCAGGCCACTCTTTATAGTTCCAATAAGGCCACATTGCCAGGAATATCTCATATGGTACTGATCCATGTTTCTTTCTGTGATATTTTAATATCACTTACCACATGCTTTACACACATTGTCTTAATATTTTCAACAACCCTATGTAATCGGTATTATCTGTTTCCTAGATGACAAAATAACCCAAAGTTATTAGTAAGTGGTAGAGCATCTGACTCCAAAGCCTAGGGTCCTAATGGCCACTCACTCTTCACACCAGTTTCTTCTGGGCATTCTCTATCAGGTTGCATTCCTGATGGACAAGTTCCTGTGTGAGCCTTATCACCCAGGCCCTTTGCAATAGCTAAGTTGCATGAGGGCACCTTGCCACACACACCTCTGAAGGCCATTGTCAATCCCTTCAAAAAGAGTTTCACAGTTTGTTGTCCACCCTCCTATTTCTCAGGCATGGAGGCAACATGAAGAATTGTACTGAAGGGGAGAAGGTTTCTCTCCCCCAACCCTGTATCCATCTTTAACATCCAAACAGAGGTTTATCCCAGTATCTCAGAGACCATCTTTGGAAATGCCTTTATCTCTATCTGCAGTCCTTCTCTCCCTAGGTTGGGTCAGTGGTCTAAAACTAAGGCAGACACACTCTGCATTCCCCTCCCCTTAGAGCTAAAGCTCCTATTCTCCTTTTGTCAAAACCCACTGGCAGAATTCTTACAACTTAACAAGAAAAAGACTACCAAATTTTTTAATGGGCAAAGGATTGAAAAGACATTTCTCCAAAGTCATACAAATAGCCAATAACTCATGAAAAGATGCTCAACATCATTAGTCATTAGGGAAATGTGAATAAAACCACAATGAAATACCACCTCACAACTAAAACGGTTAGAAAGTGGTCAGAAAATTGCAACTGTTGAACGTTGATTCATTGCTGGTGAGAATGTAAAATGGCACAATCACTGTGGAATACAGTTTGGCAGTTCCTCAGAAAGTTAAGTACAGAATAACCATGTATCAGTCAGCCAAAGGGGTGCTGATGCAAAATACCAGAAATCTGTTGGCTTTTATAAAGGTTATTTATTTGGGGTAGAAGCTTAGAGTTACCAGGCCATAAAGCGTAAATTACTTCCCTCATCAAAGTCTGTAGCCACGTGTTGGACCAAGATGCCCGCTGACATCTATAAGGGTTCAGGCTTCATGGGTTCCTCTCTTCCCAGGGTTCATTTCTTTTTGGGCTCAGCTGCTCTGCTTTCTCCACAAGGTCAGCTGTAGACTATCAGGTAAATGGCTCATCTCTCTTCCTGAGGACTCTGCCTGTGTTTAATGGAGACTTCTGTCCTTCTTCACATATCTGCTTCTCTGTGTATTTACTTCCCAGGCTCCAGGATCAAATCTCCAACTAACTCCTGTGCCTTGTCATTTTCTCAGTGTCCTACTGATGTGACCCAATCAAAGACTTAATCAATTTTTAATCAAGTAAAAGTGAAACCTCTGAATCCAATACAATCCAATGTGCCCAAACCAGTTCACAAACATAATCCAATATCTATTTTTGGAATTCATAAACAATATCAAACTGCTACAGACCATATGACCTGTCAATCCCACTTCTAGTACCCTAAAGAACTGGAAGCAGGAACATGAACTGGTATTTGCACACCAATGTTCACAGCAGCATTATTCACAAATTGCCAAAATATGAAAGCAACCCAAGCATCCATCAACTGATGGATGAATAAACAAAATGTGATTATACAAACAATGGAATATTATTCAGCCATAAAAAGGAATGCAGTTCTGATACATATAACAGCATAGATGAACCTTGAAGACATTGAATTGACTGAAATGTCAGACACAAAAGGACAGATACTGTAGGATCCCACTTATATGAAATAATTGGAATACACAAATTCATAGAGGCAGAAAGTACAGTACAGGTTACCAGGGGTAGTGGAGAGGGGAATGGAGAATTAATGCATAATGTAGGGTTTCTGTTTGGGATGACTGGAAAGTTCTGGTAATGGATGATGGTGACGGAAGCATGATACTGTGAATGTGATTAATCCCACTGAATTGTATTCTGAAGAGAGGTTGTGGAAAGCAGTTGTGGCTCAACTGATAGAGCGTACACCTACCATATGGAGGGTCCAGGTTTCAATACCCAGGGCCTCCTGACCCATGTGGTGAGCTGGCCCATGCGCAGTGCTGCCGCATGCAAGGAGTGCCATGCCATACAGGGGTGTCTCCCGCATAGGGGTGCCCCATGCACAAGGAGTGCACCCCGCAAGGAGAGCTGCCCTGCGCAAAAAAAGCACAGCCCACCCAGGAGTGGCACTGCACACACAGAGAGCTGACACAGCAAGATGATGCAACAAAAAAAGTGACAGTTTCCCAGTGCCACATGACAAGAATGCAAGCGGACACAGAAGAACACACAGTGAATGGACACAGAGAACAGACAACAGGGGGGATGGGAGATAAATAAATCTTTTTTAAAAAGTAAGAGTGGTTGAGTCAGGAAAGTTTACCTTCTATATATGTTTCTATAATTTAAAAATGGGAGAAAAAATATCAAAAAAACTAAATTTAAAAAATAAAAAAAATAGAGAGAGAGGGAGACTAAAGAGATAATGGCAATTAAAAGCAATATATGATCCTGGACTTAATCTAATAATGGAGGAGTAAATGCCCAAAGGGACATTGTTGGTACAATTGAAAAAATTGGTATATAGACTGAGACCTTTATATCAATGTTAAGTTTCTTGGACTTGATAACTGTTCTTAAGGTGGTTACATAAGTGAATATCCCTGTTCTTAGGAAATATACATGTAAGTATTGTGTTCAAGGAGCATGATGTATGCAATCTACTCTCAAATGTTAGAAAACAGATAGACTGAAAAAAGTGGCAAAATGTTCAAACCTGGGTATCTAGGTAGAGGGTATACGGGAGTTCTCTGTATAGACTTTGTATTATTTTCGCAACTGTGAAAAGTTTGAAATTACTTCTAAATAAGAAGAAAGAAAAAAAAAACACTGGCAACTTGATTTCTGCCAACTGAGCTGCTTTAAGAGGCAAGAGAGTGCTAAGATCTCACAGGAAATGTGAGCATTTAGAGAATGTTGTCTTTACCAGAATTCATTCCATGAATGATGTGGCCTGTGGTTGGGAGGAATACTTTAATAAGCCACTAGAAGACAGACTCTGCAAGGTCTTGTAAAGGTAACAACTGCTAAACTGCCTTATAGGCAGGGTGGGTCTATTTAGCCTCTGGGCTTTGATTCTTTGAAGAAGGAAGTGAGCAAGTTTGGGGCTAGGGTGGATGCGCCCTTGGTAACAGAAAAGCCTCTGAATGCTATGGCTTGGCCTCTCCCACAAAGAGTATTTTTAACCTTTCCCCAGCTGAAGAGATCTTGAACAAATACTTCAAGAACAGTGGTTTGAAGAGGTACCCAGCTGAGAACCTGTAAATGCTGTACAGAATTGCTCTATAGATTCCAGCAGTAAGCACGGCTTGAGCTGCTGCTACAGTTCCTGCCTCCCTCGTAATTGTTTTCAGACTACTGTAATTTTCTTAGATTTAACTAATTTTGACTTATGGATTCAGCACCTGCTCTAAATAGAGCCTTAAGCTAGTTGTTATGAGAACATAAGAAAAACATCACAATTTAGGAAGTTTTAGGTGGAGGGCCAAAACTATTACACACAAAATGCTTAAACAACGTAAGTGCCTCAAATTACTGAGCACTCAGAGTGCATCTGGCACTGTGCTAATATGCACCATCTCGTTTAATACAGTTATGTATGCACACACACACAACACCTTGACAGAGGTGTTCTTATTACAGCCAAGAAACCTGAAACTTAGAGACATTAAATAATTTGCCCAAGGTCACCCAGCTAGCTAAAGGCAAAGCCTCTATAAGTCAACCTAGGCAACAAGATGTTTGGGAGGGAAAGAAATCAAGAAGACATGGGCATAACTCAATGGAGGAGATGAGGATAGAGGAGCTTTTGAAAAACAGGAAGGAGCAGAAGGGCCAGGCAGGAGGGCAAGGCAATGGGAACAGCTTGTGTAAAGGTAGAGAGGTAGGAATAAGGGCCCCAGAATCCAGGTTGTCAGGCCAAGTAGAGTGGACAATCCACAGTTGGCAGGACCAATCCAACCCCCATCTGTTTTTGCACAGCCCGTGAACTAAGTAAGGTTTCTACCTTTTAAAATGACTGGGAGGGAAACAAATCAAGAAAGGAACGCTATTTTGTGACACAAGAAAATTATATGAAATTCAGAATTTACTGTCCATAAATAAGTTTTTTTGAAACACAGTCACACACATTTGCTTACCTATTATCTACGGCTGCTTTCGTCCTCCGAACAGCAAGGTTAAGTAGTTGCAGCAGAGCAGAGGCCATGTGACCCCCAAAGCAGAATACATTTACTAATCTCACTCTGTATTTACAGAAAGTTTGCTGACTGCTGGGCTAGAGCAGCAATCCTTCTCAAACACCTAGCAGCCATAAAAGTTTTACGAGTCTACAGGAGAATATGAAAAATAAATAAATTGTACTTTTCAGTAGAGAAGTAGCACTTTGCCAAGCAGATTAACCATGAAATGGTTATCAGTTACATTTTTATTTCTTTTGAGTTGTATGTATTATACAGTATACTATGAGCTTTTCTGACAAACGTTATAAAGGAAATCCCCACTACCTTGAAGTTGCACATGTGCATTTAAGGCATTTTTGTTAGTTTTATGAAAAATAGATGTATTCTTTGTTGTATTTGGTTGACAAAATATTAATCTGAGAGTTTTTCAAGTTCTTTCCTCTTTTGTATTCCACTGTAGATTCATGAATGAAGTCATTAGTACAGAAAAAAAAAAAGTAAAAAGAAGTGGATTTTTCATAAAGTTAGCCTTATTTAAAGAACAGCCCTTCATCCTGAAGTGATAGCCTTCCTTCTTCCTTGACAAGGAGGACTATCCTTTCTCTTATTCAGTGGTGGTGACTGATGGCCAGGTTTTGTTTTATGGTTGATGGGGATAGAAGGGGCAATGTCATCTCTCTTCCTTGCCTTTTCCTCAGGTCCTTCTTTTGACACCTGTCAGTTTCACTCATCCACACTCATTCTTCCCGGCTTCTGGCTGTGTCCCTCTCCTGCACAGTTAATGACCTCAAAATGAATTCACACGCCACAGAAATGGCAGAAGAGGGGTATTGTAGGTTATCTGCCATCTGTGTTTAAAGATAAATGCCTAGTTTCAGGTGATTAAGCCCCAAGAACTTCAACTGCTTCATAAGCCAGTCTTTCTTCTAAGCAAAAGAAGCAGCCCCTCTGTCTTATCATCAAAGCATGGAGTCCAGGATCTCTCCCATATGGCAGGCACTCAAAAAATGCTTGTGCTGAGCTTTTAAGGCTTGATTCTTAAAGCATCACTTATAGACTGTTGTGTGATCCTGATGGAAATTTCTGTGAAAGCAGACAAAGATTTCCTTCCAAAATGATGATGGCAAGATGATGATTTTTAAGCGGAACTAATTTTTTTAAAAATATACTGTAGCTTTAAAAAAAAAAATCTTTCATTGAAGTTTAATTCACAGAGATGTGCACAGATCGTAAGAACACAGCTCAA
Organism: Dasypus novemcinctus; assembly: GCF_030445035.2. NCBI lineage: Eukaryota > Metazoa > Chordata > Mammalia > Cingulata > Dasypodidae > Dasypus > Dasypus novemcinctus. Next base: position 72,458,207 of record NC_080678.1, on the reverse strand, counting down.
TTAATTTTCATACATCAGACATACCCTGCATTCAGGAAATTTCCAGCCTCCCCCACCCTCAGAATCCTCTTATGCTCTTCTCCAGTCACTACCCCAAAGGGTTAAAAACCACCATGATTGCTAACAGCAAAGATTAGTTTCACCTGGTTTTGTACTTTATATAAATGGAATCATACAGGATATAGTGTTTTGTGTCAGGCTTCCTTCACTCCAGGGCTATGGGGCTGTGGGGGGTAAGATGGGAAGAAGAGGTCTGCACAGCAGGGAAGAGTATTGTATGGCTAATATTGCTTAGATTTAACAGCACATGGTGACAATAAAAAAAGAAAAAAGGATTTTTTAGTTAGCTTTATTGTTGTTTATGGATTCTCTAAGACAATGCCCACTCTTATTGCCTGCAACCAGGTAAACCCCTCCCACTGTCCACCCTCTTTGGTACATCACTGTTTCATTTAACATTATATTTAGGAGATTCAGCCATGTGATTGCATGTCATTGTAAATTGCTCCCTTTTTGTTGTCATATACTATTCCATTGTGTAAATATACCACAATTTTATTTATTCATTTTTTTATAGCAATTTAGGTGGTTTCCAATGTGGGGTTATTATTAATAGTGCTGCTATGAATAATTTTGTCCATGTCTTTTGGTGAACATATGAATGTATTTCTGTTGGATAAATACCAAGAGTAGACCTTTATCCCCCAGTATTGGCAATGGAGAGACAATCTGCACATAAGAAGGCATCACTAGGTCATGCTCCCAGTCAGTGATTCTCAAATCAGATGAAACCAAATGTGTCAGAATCTCCTACCTGGTGAGTGAAATTTAAAAGTTTGTTTCATAATATAGTGTAATATAATTTTGGTCAAGGGGTACACACCATTGGTTTCCAAATTAGAAACTGTAGAAACTACAGAAAATAAAGATTGACCAAATCTTTTTAGCTGACAGGGCTTGAAATTTTAAATATTGAAAAAATTAACACTAGTTTTCCAAGATTCCCTTGCCCTTTGGAGAGCTCTGGCTGATCTCTGCAGCCACGACCATGTTGTGCTTAGCCACCCCTTTAACACTCCAGCCCTTGCATCAACGAGCTGGACCCACTAAAACAAAACTTCACTAGTAACTGGAGAATAACAAAATGGACTTAGTCACAGAACTTAATTAAGGCTTAATAATCTGGCTTATAAAATAAGCCTGGCTTTCTATAATATAAACTTCAGGCTCCATCCCATCCTCATGGAAGCAGAAAGAACATGCGTTATTCAGAACTATGTATGTGTCTTGAAGTGTGCCTACAATCCCAAATTCCAAAATCATAAAGCTACCTAATGCTAACAAAGATGGCCAACAAATTCTATAATCTGAATACAAATTCTTTCCAAAGCAAGTAAATTTTTTGAAGGTTGGACATAAATTGAAAATAAATATCCTTAGTATGTTCAATGAGGAATAATCTTCATCTTTAGGAAGCAAGAATCTGTGTCAAAAAAAAGGCAAAAAGAAAGAAAAAGTTTTGTGAGAAAGATCAATTTGAAATGTTAGAAGTTAAAATAATAAGCATTGAAATTAAAATTTCAAGTCAGGAAAATTCTAGTCCAGACACATTCAGCAAGAAAATTAGTTATTTAGAAGATACCAACTGAGACAAAGACTTAAAAATTATGAAGGATGAAAAATGATGAAAAAGCAGTTAAAAGAAATGGGGATAAACTGAAAGACTTTGATATATATAAGAGTTGCACAAGAAGAAATTGGAAGTAACTTAAGAGAAGAAATATTTTAAAAGATAACTAAAAATTTTCCAAAATTGAAGATTGCTACCAGTCAGAGCAAAACTTCACTCCAAATATCAAGCAGGATAAGGAAGGGCAAATACCTACCTAGGCATATTGTAATTTAACTGCAAAATATCAAGAATAAAGAGGGAAGCAAATCTAGCTCAGCAGGCAGAGCATCTGCCCAACACATGGGAGGCCCATGGTTCAAACCCAGGGCCTCCTGATTCACGTGATGAGCTGGCCCATGCTCAGTGCTGCTGCGCACAAGGAGTACTGTGCCACGCAGGGGTGGCCCACATGTAGGGGAGCCCCACGTGCAAGGAGTGCGCCCCGCAAGGAGAGCCGCCCTGCATGAGAAAAGCGCAGCCTGCCCAAGAGTGGCACCTCACACACTGAGAGCTGACGCAGCAAGATGACGCAACAAAAAGAGACACAAATTTCCAGTGCTGCTGACAAGAAGACAAGCAGACACAGAAGAACACACAGAGAATGGACACATAGAGCAGACAACAGGGGGAAGGGGAGAGAAATAAATAAAATAAATCTTTAAAAAAAAAAGAACAAAGAGAAAATATTAAAAGCTTCTAAAGAGCAAAGACACATTTTTCCATAAAGGAATAATTATATTGACAGCAGAATTCTTACCAGTAACAGTAGCTATCACTCTAGAAATTTATATCCAGCTAAAATACCACACAGAAGTAAGGTCAAAGTAAACACATTTTCAGAAAAAAATACTAAGAATAAAATACCCCCAGAACTTCATTAAAACAATAATTAAATAATAAATTTCAGAAAGAATAAAAGTGAAGAGGAAGTAAAATGTAGAACTAAGAAACAGTGATAAGGAGAAAAATGGTAAAATGTATTAGAAAAAATGATAAAATATATTGGCAATTTTAATCAATCACTATAATATATAGTAATAGCTCTTTTGAATGTTAAAAAAAGTAAATAATGAAACATACAACAATAACAAGAGAGGGGTGGTAGTGATTAATGGGTGGCTAAAATGTGCTACAGTCCAGGGCATGTTCAAGAGGGGGGATAGAACTATTGAATGACTTTATGACTGGTTGGAAAAAGGGTAACTAAATACATATGTTAAAAATTAAGTGTTATTACTAAAATTAGAAACAAAATTTTGGTTCTATAAACAACAAAGAGGAGCCCAAAAAGCTATATCAATTCAATGTAATAAAAATAAAATAATAATATTAATAATAGCAACACATAATGCTTACTATGTGCCAGATATTGTATATGAAGAATGGAGAGAAAATAAATAATAACAGGGATACTACACAGAAAACAGAAAACAGAAAATAAGATATTAGAAATAAGTTCAAATTTGTTCATAATCAAATTATAATAAGAATTGTATTTATTCACAAAAATTTATCCTATTTTTGCAAAGGTAAAAATAAACATCTGTTACAAGCCACTTATAAGAGACACATCTAAAACAAAACCACCCTGAAAAGTTGAAAATGAAAACCTGAGAAAAATTTATAATATGAAAATGCTAAGCAAAAGAAAGCTAATGTAACAATATTAACATCAGAAAAAAAATAGATTTTAAACATACATATTAATAAGGATTAAGAAGAGAAATTCTTAGAATTAGAACTTATTTTTTAAAGATTTATTTTTTCTCTCCCACCTCCCCCTCTCCCCCCAGTGTCTGCTCTCTGTGTCCATTCTCTGTGTGTTCTTCTTTGTCCGCAGTACCGGGAACCTGTGTCTCTTTTTGGTTGCAGGCTGCAGTTTTTTGCACAGGGCGGCTCTCCTTGAGGGGCGCACTCCTTGCATGTTGGGCTCCCCTATGTGGGGGACACCTCTGTGTGGCACAGCACTCCTTGTGCACATCACCACTGTGCATGGGCCAGCTCCCCACATGGGTCAGGAGGCCCTGGATTTGAACCCTGGACCTCCCATATGGTAGGCAGACACTCTATCAGTTGAGTCAAATCCACTTCCCAGGGAAATCTTTTTAAAAGGCACAACAATCATAAATCTGTATATACTTAAAACAAAGCCTATAAATATACGTGGCAGTTTGAAAGTATTTTTGTGAATCCCCCCACACTCCAGGAAAGAGAAAGATTATGTTTGTAAACTAGTCTGTTTCTCTGATTGTATTAAATTCAAAGGCTTTTATTTTTAAGATTTATTTTATTTATTCTTCTCCCCTTCCACCCTGTCGTCTGCTGTGTCCATTCACTTGTGTGTTCTTCTGCATCCACCTGCATTATCCTGCAGCACTGGGAAACTGTGTCTTTTTTCGATGCATCATCTTGCTGCATCAGCTCTCTGTGTCTGCGGCGCCACTCCTGGATGGGCTGCGCTTTTTCCATGCAGGGTGGTTCTCTTTGCAGGGCACACCCCTTGTGCATGGGGGACCTCTACGGGGGGATGCCCCTGCATGGCATGGCACTCCTTGCATGTGGCAGCAGCACTGTGCATGGGCCAGCTCACACATGGGTCAGGAGGCCCTGGGGATCGAACCCTGGACCCTCCATATGGTAGATGGACACTCCATCAGTTGAGCCATGCCTGATCCCAAATTCAAAGATTTTAAGTTTACTTAATAAAACCAATTTAGGGGGAGTGGATGTGACTCAAGCAGCTGAACTCCTGCCTCCCACACAGGAGATACTGGCATCGGTTCCTGGTGCCTCCTGAAAAAACAAAAAACAAGCAACAAGCAAAATAAATGAAAAAATCAACTGAGGGAAGCCGATGTGGCTCAATGGTTGAGCACCAGCTTTCCACATATGAGGTCCCAGGTTCAATTCCCGGCCCCCAATACCTCAAAAAAATAAATAAATAAATTTAGGGCTTTTGATTCGACCACATCAGTAAAGCATGACAGAATGTGTCCCTGCCCCCTTGGTGGGCCTATATAAATGAACACTCGCTCAAGAAGACACAGGGAAGAGGAGAGAACTTGGTCATTTTGGTCCTGCCACATGACAGAAAAGAGAAGGCTCAAATAGCTAAAGCCCCGGGAAGAGAGATAAACCATTCACCTGATAGTTTGTAGCCAAAGAGAACAGAGCAGTTAGGAGCTGAGAAGGACTGAGAGACCAGGCAGAGATCGCGCGCCATCTTGCTTCAACAAGTGTCAACCAACTTTGGTGAGGAAGCAGCCTTGAGTTGGACTCTTTAGGGCCTTGTAACTGCAAGCTTCTACCCCAAGTAAATACCCTTTATAAAAACCAATAGATTTTTCGTACTTTGCATCAGCACTCCTTTGCTGACTAATACAATATATAAAGGGGGAAATTTATAAATCCATGATTGATTTGGAATATTTTTAATATACCTCTATCAAGCAGACAAAAGAAAAAAGCAGAAAGGATATAGGCTATTTCAGCAACAAAATACATAAACTAGATATAATATATCTAACTGTATGTACAATGTGTGTGTACATAATCCAGCACTCTACTAGATAGAAAATAGAGTCTTTTCAAGTATAGATGGAACATTTGCAAAATTGACTATGCACAACTAAGAAAAACTCCAAAGTAGATTTTAAAAATTGATATCATATATATAGTACATATTCTATGATCACTTAGCCAATACATAGAAAATAACCAATAATGACAAATATACATTAAAAAATGGAAATTCAAAATACACTCCTAAATAATCAATGGATTAGAAAGGACATCACAATGGAAAATTGTAAAGTATTTAGAATCGAGTAACAATAAAATTACTACATAACAAATTGTTAAGTGCAGCTAACACGCTACATGTAAACGTATAGCCTCTAAAGCATTTAGAAAATACTAAGAATATTGAAATTCAAAATATTTAAATAAAGTATTCAAATCAGGAATAAACATTTTAAAAGATGGTAGGGGGAAATAGATGTGGCTCAACCAATTGGGCTCCCATCTACCATATAGGAGGTCCAGAGTTCGACGTCCAGGATCTCCTGGTGAGGGCAAGCTGGCCCACTCAGAGGGCTGGCCCATGCTGGAATGCAGCCCTGCGCAGGAGAGCCATTCTGCATAGGAATGCCACCTCGGGCAGGAAAAGCCACCCCGTGCAGGAGTGCCAGCTAATGTGGAGAGCTGGCACGGCAAGATGACACAACAAGAGACACAGAGGAGAGAAAATAAGAAGACATAGCAGAACAGGGAAGCTGAGGTGGCGCAAGAGAGTAATTGCCTCTCTCTCACTCTGGAAGTTCCCAGGATCAGTTCCCAGAGCCACTTAATGAGAATACAGACACAGAAGAACACACAGAGAATGGACACAGAGAATAGATAACAGAGGGAATGAGGGAAACAGGGAGAACAGGGGAACAGGGGGAGGAGAAATAAATTTTTAAAAAAATAAATCTTAAAAAAAAAAAGTGGGAAAATGGACTTTGGCCCAGTGGTTAGGGCGTCCGTCTACCACATGGGAGGTCCGCGGTTCAAGCCCCGGGCCTCCTTGACCCGTGTGGAGCTGGCCCATGCGCAGTGCTGATGCGCGCAAGGAGTGCCGTGCTACACAGGGGTGTCCCCCGCGTAGGGGAGCCCCACGCGCAAGGAGTGCACCCATAAGGAGAGCCGCCCAGCGCGAAGGAGGGAGCAGCCTGCCGAGGAATGGCGCCGCCCACACTTCCCATGCCGCTGACGACAACAGAAGCGGACAAAGAAACAAGACACAGCAAAAAGACACAGAAAACAGACAACCGGGGGAGGGGAGGGGAATTAAATAAATAAAAATAAATCTTAAAAAAAAAAAAGTGATAGGAAAGAAATAGTGCAAATAACAGCTGAAGAAAAAATAATTGAAAAAATATAACAATAATACAAATATGTATTTACTGCCAACTATGTGCCAGACAGTTCTGAGCATTTAATATATGTCAAATATTTTAATATTTATCACAACTCTGTGATATAGATTAGCTATTAACCATTTTGTACAGATTAGGAAATAGAATAAAAAGAAACAACATGAGAATCTATAAAATTAAAAGCTAATATTTTGAAAAACCTAATAACAAACCTATAGCAAGACTCATTAAGGGGAAAAAATGAGAAAAGACTCAATCAATATTAGAAATGAAAAAGCATACATACTTATGGACAGAATATAGATTTTTTTTTAAATCAGCAGCGAATACCACGAAAACTTTATGCCTATAAATTTAAAGATAGATTAAATGAGTAATTTTCCAGATGTGTATAAATCGCCAAAAAAATGACTCAAAAGATAAAATAAGCCTGAACAAATAATCATATGAGCCAGTAATCAAGTATCTCCCACATTCTCTCAAAAGACATTATAGTGAATACGTAAGTATAATTTTTAAAATACAGTCAAGTAAGGTTTATCACATAAGATAAACTTACAAATTCGATAGCGTTCCTATCGAATTAGTATTATTCAATTAGATGATGCAATATTTTTTTAAAATCTGATTCACAGCAGCCCCAAACCTTTAAAAGTATTTACTTTGAAATAACTATAACATAAAATCATAGGATTCAGTGGAGTATACAAAAGGACAAGATCTTTATAGGTTAGTAGGTCAGCAAAAATGGAACACATTGAGAATAACTACAGTGGAAGGAGCCATTTACTTGGGGAAAAGAATGAAACTCAGCTAGTTAGGACAAAGTATATACATAATGGGAAAGAGTGTGTGGATCTCTGATGCCTTGCCTATCATTCATAAGAACATGTACGGGGTTAGTGGGATTATATCCAGCAGAGGCTGCGAGGTTCTCCAGGTCAAAAGGGCATCAAACCTCCTGGCATTTGGGCTTTATCCTCTAACAACCCTGGAGGCTACATCAATTCCCAGCTCGACCTTTACGACAAACTGATTACCTTGGAATTGCCATGTGCAACCTAATGTCTGAAAGCTATGCTCAAATTTCTAGCTATGCCACAGAGCCTGGGGATTTTCAACTTAAGGGCTGCCTTTCACATGACACAGAGCTTTTGCAGCCTAAGGTCTTTCTGAGTGACCTAGCCATAACCTAACCCAAAAAGATATAAATGAAGACCAGAAGAATGGAGAGGTATACCATGCTCATAAATAGGAAAACAGAATTGTAAAAGATGCAGATTCTTCCCAAATTAATCTATAAATTCAATGCAATTCTGATCAAAATCTCAACAGCTGTTTTTGAAAATCTTGACAAGCTGATTCTAAAATGTATATGGACATGCAATGGACAAAGAACAGCAAAGGCGATTTTGAAGGAAAAGAAGGAAGGGGATGCCAAAAACGAAAAGAGATTCACTCCATATCATAACATTTTAAAAATCTATTTCAATTAAGGCAGTGTAATATTGACTCAGGGATAGAAAAAAAATAGACCAATAAACAAAATAGAGTCCAGAATGAGACCTACGAGTACAAGGATACTCGCTGCTGCATTCTTTGCAATGGGAAGGATGGAAAGATAGAAGGAGGGAGGCAGGGAGGGAAAAGGAGAAAAAGGGGAGGGGAGGGGATGGGAGGGAAGAAGAGAAGCTAATTTAAACATACAATAGAGGGATATTTTAAACAAAGTATATCATATTTATACAATGAAATACAATAAAATCATCAAAATAAAGAATTAGAAGTTCATGTATTGACATGGATAACTAAAATAAACAAAAGGTTGAGTAAAATAAGCAAGGCACTGAATGATGTGTATGGTAAAATAGCATTTCTGAAAAGCTTTAAAGAATATATACAATGTGTTTTTTTAAATAAATATACATATGGTAATAGTATTAAATATACATAGGAATGAAAAACACAAAATTCAGTATGATGATTACCTCCTGGTCAGTAAAGGAAGACAAATACACAGGGGAATTCATCTAAATCTGTAAATATACATATTAAACCTGACCAAAAGTTACTAAGATATTAAAAGGAATTTTCTTATTATTTCTGAAATTCAGCTAAGTCCCTGAAGTTAAAGAGACGTGCTAGATACACTTCTGCAGAATTTTCTAAAAAATGACCAAGTTATTCCTTCAACTATTAGTACCCACCTATCACCTGCAGTCACTTTAAGGGAAGGTTATAAATTAATTGGTGGGGTGCTTTGAAGAGGATTTCTAGGAGTAGAAAGACTTTGGCTGTTTTCCTCCCTTCCTTCCCACCCACTCCAAACCAAGTGAGGGAACCCCAGGCTCAGAGAGATCAGGGGTGCTTACAAGACAGGAGGTTGGCATCTCACTTCCTAGCGGGATGTTTACAGAGCCCTGACACTGAAGATCTGGTGCTGCTTCGAAATTAGAGAGAAGAGCACTTTTAGGGCTCTTAGAACAGCTGACAAACATCCACAGGCATCTGTTGGCATCTGTGCCTGGTCTCTTCTGCCCATCTGGAGAATTCTGAAGGCAGAAGACTGACTGGAGCAGTAAGCAATTACAGGGTGAGAAAAGAGGGCTGCTTAGATGGCAGGAAAAAGATGCATGCTGTTTTCCCGTTGACCAAAAGGTCCTGCAGAGAGTCCCAAGGCCCGAACCATCTTTAAGGGACCCCACCCAAGAGAACTGCTTCCTGAGACCAAGGATCCCCAGCAGGAAGAGACCTTTCAGGGTGACTTCCTGAAGATGTGGAGCAAAAGCTGAGAGCAGATTCCAGGAAGCCAGATGGAGAACAACTGGAGCGGGATGAAGATCCCCTCATGGGCTCCCCACATAACCCACATGCCCACCAGCACATCTCCTGCACTTAGATACCTGGATTCACGGAGGGGATGTCAGCCAAGGGAGGACCACATACCTGAGCTAGGTTTGAAGATTTTTTTTGCTTCTTTGCCTGTAATCTGCAGACCAGACCCCACAGTAGGAGAGTTAGAATCAAGGAGCTGGGCAAGAAAGAGTCAGAAAAAAGACTGAAAAAGCAGCACTGCCTCCTTCCTCATGGTCAGGTTAGAGAAGATGTAAAGAGAGAAGATCTGAGATGGATATGAGCTGGACTAAGCTTTTTAATATCTGAAAAAGGGATTTTTAAAAAAAAATTTGGGCTAGGGACCCTAGAGGGTTAAGGGAACAACAAAAATAGGGCTGCAAGACCCTGTCTGGAACCCTAATGTCCCCATGGAATCTACCAGAGATGTCAGCCTCTGAGAGAGGAAGGGAGATTTAGTAGAGTGCTATGGAGAGCATTGGTGGGAGAAAAAGCTGTTTCCTGTCTGTACGTCATGGAGTTTAGCCCTGGGCTAAACCCATTCTATGAAAGAGATACACAAAAATGGGTCAAAATGTTAAATTTAATGAAGCTCAGTGGTGCATGTGATCCCAGCCTCCTGGTGTCCCCACTTTGTATAAGCCGCTCCCACAAATGGTGCCAGGTCTGGTTCAGATGCCCAATAACATATGATAGAAGTGGTCTGTTAGTTCGGAGATTAGGTTACAAAAAAACAGTGTGGCTTCCTTCTTGGCCCCTCTACCGCGTGCTCTCTGGGGGAAACAAGCCCTATGGAGAAGCACACATGTCGAAGAACCAAGCTTCCGGCCAACAGCCAGCAAGAAACTGAAACCTGCCAACAACGTGAGTGAACTTACAAACAGATTCTCTGGCCCCAGTTGAGCCCAGAGGGGACCGTAGCCCTAGCCTGTGGATTGATTGAAACCTTGAGAATCTGAGCCAGAAATACCTAGCCAAGCCAGTTTCTGACCCTCAGAAACTATGTGAGATAATACATGTTTGCTATAAAAGCTGCTACTTTATGAGGCAATTTGTTACATGGCAAGAGATAATTAATATGGTACATCCATAAATGTTTGATATATTATTCTTTATGTTCTTCTGAACATCTGAAATATTTCATAATAATTTAAATAAACATCAAGAAGACTTTCCCTATGTATAGCATCTCGAACCTGTGTAAAGGGCTCTTTTAGGGGTGAGGACATTCGAAGGATATTTAGACTCTCTCTGACTTGAATGAAAATTCTTATATTCCCCGGAGGGCTCTCTCATAAAATAAACCATGCTTTGCAATGGAGCAATGTCATGAAATAAGTGACTCTGGAATCAAATTATCAAAATAATCTGCAGAATCAAAAGTTTCTGGAAAAGGAATCAAACAGAGTACTTGCAAGTGTTCTTTAATGTTAACATAGATAAAGCCAAAAGAGGGAGCGAAAAAGCAACATTACTGCAAAGTTCCTTACCGACGCTAGATGGTGCTGAAGTTGTATCATGCAATTATATATCGCTATACAGCTTGGCCTGGGTAAAAACTACTTTCAATGAGCAGAATGCAAAAAAGCTAAGGAAACCCTTACTTAAGTATTATTTAAGTAACGCTATTTTTGAATTATTATTTCTAAGTCCCAATTAAAATTGCAATGTTTGTATGGATTCCTAACCTAAATCCTTTTTTTGAACAGAGGTAGAATATAGTAAGTATATTTGTTATTCTTTATATTATACTTTAGTAGCTTAATAATTTTTAAAGCAGTAATTTTAATAACTGTACTGTCAGCATTCATTCAGCTAATCTTTGCTTTAGCCAGAGTTGAGCCAGAGTTTATTTTTGAAAGACTGGTATTTCTAAATCAAATGAGGAAAGTACTCAAATGATTATAATACATTTCTTATTCCTTTCCTTCAAATTATTCCCTACTATAAGAAGTTGTCTAGTTAATAATTAAGAGCACAGGTCGGGAACAAGATTGTGTACGTTTAACTCCTAGCTCTACTTTGGGTTATAGCTCAATATCTACCTCATAAATGAGCCATAAATGAATTAGTACACATAAAATGCTGGGAACAATACTTGGGCCTTAGAAATGCTATTTAAATATTAACTACTATTATTACTTCACATAAGGGCACTATATCTGAGATACAAAGTCCTTTGGAAATATATAGTGAAAACTGAAGCACAGAAACAAGGTCAATGTCCCAGTGTCACAGAATCAAGGTCCACAGATAAAAGAGGCAAACTACGCCACTTGGGATTGCCCTTTACTCTTGACATGGAAGGCATGCTTCCAAAGAGCAGAGGGCTTGGAGACAAACCTTCCATATCCCAAGCTGATGAACTTATCACTGCACCATGTTTACTGTCTGAAGGAACTCCTAAAAGACAACTTGTTTACTGTTTGAAGAAACTCCTAAGAGACCACTATTTGGCAATATTTACTGCTAGTTAAACAGCAGATTACATTTTGAAATATCTACAAACACTTGCATCCATCTAAATTATTCTGGTTTTCACCCCCCTCTACCTTACGGATTCTGCCTTAATTGCTTCAATGAAGGAATGACACAGCAAATCCAAAAAAAAAAAAAATACTTTCAGGACTTGGGCCGAGGCATAAGACAAGGAGTTTAGAAGGAAATCTATCATTTCGGGACTGAGCTTACTCTCCTCTCTAGGCTCAAAAATCTGCCTCCAATGGGGAGGAATAGGCAGGCCCTGAAATGCGACCCTGGGACTGATCCCTCTCCCATCCTATGCTGAGACCTATGGTTAAGGGGGAGAGAGAATACGACCCCCAGATATGCTAGGGAGCTCTCAAGCAGAATATTCTGCCCCCTCTCCCTAGTTTCCCATGCCCAGCATGTACAGGAATAAAAGAAAATCTGTACAGTATGTCTAGGCAGATGGCCCTACAGCAGTGCCACAAAGTTCCCAAGACCACAGGATGGTGGGGTGGCAGCAGAATGATACCAAGAGTGCAAGAGGAACACAGAAGCAGAATCCTCACAGTGCAGCTTCTGGGGAAGCATTAGAATATTACCAGCACACTAGAGTACTGCATGGACATGGCACTGAGAAGCAACAGAATGCAAGGACACAGCAGGTGCTACACTGGAAGGTGGGTATATCCATTAGGATACTGGTTCAACTACTTTTACAGAGACCAAATGACAAAGCTCTAAACAAGACAGAACATTCACTTTTCTCTCATAAAGTTTCAAGGTAGTAGTGGTCCAGGAGGCTAGAGCTGCCCTACTCTACCTGGTTATCCAGGAGACCAGCTTCCTTCTGTCTTGTCACTCCCCAACACCCAAAATGTAACCCTTGTGCCTTCCCAGAGTCAAATATCCTCTTTCCAGCCTGGGAAAAGGGGGAAAAGAAATATGGAAAACTGAGGGTCAGCAGATGCCATTTAAGGACATTACTCTATTTCTTGCCCCCTGGCCAGCACTTAGGCACATGTCCACACCTAGCTTCAGGAGAGGCTGGGAAGTGTTGTCACCAGGTGGTCAGCTGTGTGCCCAGGTAAAACTAAGGCCACTCTTCAGCCAAAAGAAGAAATACAGAGTGGATACTTGTAGTTAACTGACCCTCTCTGTGGTGGTGTCTCATGAAAGGCAGGGTGGATATTATAGAGGGCAAGAATACACCTTCCAATGCTTTGACACTCCGTAAACTCCTTGATTCTTATATGCACTTCTGGGTAGGTAGGGGAGGCCAGAAATTTAGCAAAATTAGCTTTCTTTCATTCAATGGAATGGTTGCAACAATTAGAAATTAAATGTAGCAATTGAAAAAAACAAGTTTTAAAGTTACATTTTAAAACAAGTTTTAAAGTTACACTTTCTTAGGGTGTAGACTGACATTTATAACAACTACTCTTCATATTACTGAATATGTTTGAAAGGAATAAAGCATATTCTTTACAAAACCTCAACAAATTCAGATTCTGCAATTATACTAATGCAGTTAACAATAAAATCGCTCTATTCAAAATCTGCCAAATTTATTTATTCATTTTATCTCCAAATTTCTAAACAGTTTATTCTCAAACTCCTTCCTACAGATGGTTAAAACAGGTGTGGGCACATAATCAAGAGCAGTGACTCTATGGGCTGGCTATGCATATCAGATGACTCAAAACTAAGGCTCTGTCCAAACAAGGACAAGATAATAAACAAACCAATCAGAGTCTCCTTCTTAGTCATCTGATCCAGAAAGAAGGGAGAGTATGATAGCTTGTAAGACATGAAGAAAACAAGTCACAGAATCAAGCCATGAAACAGCAAAGCTCACAAGGCACTATGAGTTAAATAAATGCATGATGTGAGAGAGAAATCCCCACTGTACCTGGACTACCAGACTCACAGAATAATTGAGGTACTCCCCTACATTTCCTAGTCTCACTTGCAGTTAGGTTGGAGCTCCGGTCAATAAAATATGAGCAGAAGTGTCATGTGTCACTGCCAGGTCAGTCAGGTCTGAGATGCTCCTCCAGCTCTCCCCTCCCTTGTCGAGTGAATATGGAACCCAGTGTTGATGTGGTAATTCCACAAGATGCCTGCGTCTGGCATCGCTGCTGATTACATTACTCTGTGTAAACAAGAAATGGATTTTTGCTGTTTGAAGGTCCCTACGATTTCAGAGTTGTTCTATTGTGGCAACTAGCAGTTAATTATGCAGACTAACCCAGTAACAGAAAAGCAATATCTTGTTAAAAAGAACTGGTAAGTATGAAACAGTTGTTTATAGGTGTTGTTTGTCCTGATTTGACAGTGTCCATTTTGATTGTGCCCAAGTCATCTTGTTTGGTAAACATTGCACATATTTTCCTGATTATAGAAAAACCCTATTTATTTTTGCACTGTAAGAGAAAGCTTAGAAGTGTAAAATACATTATTAAATTATAAGTCAAGAACTGTAAATTAATGATTGAATCCAAGAGACTTACTATATACATTAGGCAAAAAGATGAAGGCTTAAGTGCAGGAGAGAAAATAAGACAAACTCTAGAAGGAAGGAAAGAAAAGTTTTATGTCTTAAGTTCTGAAATCAGTGAAAGAAACTAAAAGGGGAAATATCTATCTATGCAAAAGGAAATGTGTTTATATTTATATTGAGATACCACCAATTATTTTACTCTATAAAATTATGCCATTTCAAGAAAGGAAATCTCATTGTTTTGCTTCCTAATAAAATCACCTATGCCTTATTGTTACCTACACATCCCTTCAATAAATTTAAAACAATTGTAATGCCTTGTTTATGCATTCCTGAAATTAAAATGTACATATTTTATACAGTTAAAATAGGGAAAGAGGTATTCAAAGGTAGCACAGCACTAATGAATGGTGAATGTAATTAATACCACTGAATTGTATATTTGAAAATGGTCAAAAGGGGAAATTTTAGAATGTATATATGTTACTGAAATATTAAAAAACACAAACCTTAGAACTATATAAATTAAACCCTAATGTAAACTGTGGATTATAGTTAATAGTATAATTATAATAATATTGTTTCATTAATTGTAACAAAGTTACCAAGCTAATGCATATGTTATGTTATTATAGGGAAAAATGTTACGGGGTGGGGTGGTATATGGGAACTGTACTATCTGCATGAGTTTTCTGAAAATTTACGACTGCACTATTAAAAAAAAGAAAAAAGAAACAACAAAAAATAGGGAAAGAGATAATCTAGTCACTAACATCTATGTCTTAAATGACAAAATCCCATTTTCATTTGATTACCTCTCTCTCTTTTTGAAGATAAAAAGACTGGGCCTAATACTTCAGTATAAAGAGAATAGAACTTCTCTCAAGTTGCTTTTGTTCTTTGCAGGATTTATTATGCAATTATTATAATATTATAGAAAACATAAATTACACAAATATGTATCCAAAAGATAGAAATATTGATAAAAATGAGTATTAGTTTATATAAATCTTTCATACTCAATTATATACTGACATAGTTTCTTTTTAATTTGCTAATCATAACATAAATGGCTATGCTTATTACAGTAGAATAAAATTCAAAGATTTAAATATATGCTACATTCCCCATAAGGCCAATAGCATGAGATACTATCTCTTTTGTTAACATGGCAGTAGAAATTATAAATTATTTTTAATCACTAATAGAACAGAAATATTAATTCCCAGACCATGACTTGATTGGGATGCTGAACACTGGTCAAGTTATTCTCCTGAAACTTACCCTCCAGTGTTAACATGTCTATCCTGAAAAATATGATTGAAGAAGCTATTAAAGTTCCACCTTTCATGTATGTAAAACTCTGCTACAGTTTACAACACTTTTAAACATGTAGATTCTCTGTCCAGCTCTGTGAAATAGTCAATGTTCATATCGTTTTGAGGTCCATGCAAAGGTAGCAAACTGATCCCAGACCTTTTCACCTATTTTGTGAGACCTACAGCTTTTTTAAAAAATGATTTTTAAAAATTGCTGTAAAAGGTAAGAACTTTCATATTAAGCCAAAGAAGAACTTGCTTTCCCGACATTCTCAAGTGGCAACCATTGGTTCGAGCAGCCTTTTTTGGGGGGTGGGAGGGAGGGGTTGCTGCTCTCCAAATCGCTACAATCCTCTCCACTCTCCATTACTTGCCAAAACTGGGATACATTGTCAGTTGCCATTTATCACCTTCTACTGGGCCTCCCTCTCTCTTACTCTGGCCCTCCTGGGCCCTGGCGTCCCTGGGGAAAGGGGCTACCCCAAGAACAGTGAGTATGCATTACTCATAGATGAGGCTTGGGGCATTTGCTGGAAACCCTTGCCGCAAAGTTTGGAGATAAGTTAGAAGGCTAAATATGGAAAAGACCTCCAGAGCTCATCTCAATTCAAACTCTTCATTGCATAGAAGAGGAAGCCGAGATCCCAGGAGGCTAAGTGACCTGTATCAGGCGGTACAGTGAATTTACAGAAAATCCCAGGCCAGACCTAGGTCTCTCTGCACTGTAAAAACAGAAACAGGAAAAAGAAACTACAGAGAAAAGAGAATAGGACGCCCTCTCCCTTCCCCCTTCCCAGGCCATGGCAAGCAGCCAACCGCAGCTTGCTGCATATTTAATTTAAACCTTTGTCTGCCCTGGCAAGGACAAAGTACAATCTGTTTTATGTAAAAAGTCTTCCCTGAGGAAAGCCTCGGCCTCCAGCTGCGAAACTGATTGATGTTCTTAAAGGCCCCAGGAACTTCTGGGATCTGAGGTGGTGGTTTCCAAAAAAAGAGTTTATGAAAAAAAATAAGCATCGAAGGGAAATTTTTTTTTCTTTGTTGTGTTTTTCCCAATCTGGGAGACTCAGACTGAAGCCAGAGGGGGAGACATGCAAATAAATAACTATATTTTAAAAGCAGACTTCAGAGTTCCATATGGGAGGGGCTTGGGATGTCAATCTGCTCAGGGATTGAGAGACTAGAGGCTCGCGGGAAAGCTTTATTTGCATAGCACGCACTCTCATTCTACTTTGAGTGCCGTTACCAGTCAATAAACACACCACATTTTTCTAAAGATGTTTTTTGCACACGACTGAAAGCATTGCTTGTCCATATCAAAGAATGTCAGTAGAGATGTTTTTGTTTGTGAATTGTCTTGTCACTCTGCTTTTGGGTGACACGTCAAGGTTTCTGGCAAAACCAGGACCAGTTTTGAAATCCAGTCCTCGAATCACCTCTAAGGGTTCCTGACCTGGGGTTATGTCCTGCCTGGTTTCTGCCCCAGCTCCTCTGACCCCTACGCTAACTCAGGGCCAAACGCACAAATAGCAAATGCTCAAGTGTCCCAGAGCCCCACAGACACAGAGAGCAAAAGGAGTGCAAAATTTCTCCACGGTTCACCCTGAAGGATAGGCCTTCCACACTGGTCTCTGCCATGCCTGGGGCAGCCTGTGTGTCAGGGTGCGCAGAGGGCACAGATTGGGGTGCAAGGGCCAAACTTCAGCCTGGAGCCAGAACAAAGCCACTGCCAGGTCAGGCTGTGGCACTTGGGCCCATCTTGGAATGGAGCCAGAACCCAGAAACCACTGCCTTGAGCCACCAGCTGGCTGGGGTCCAAGGGGCATGTGCAGCTGCTGTGCAGCCAGACCCGGCCTACAGACTGTCTCCGTGCCAACCGCTCCATTAGGCCTCCCTGTCTGCGCCCAGCAGGCTGATGCCTGACATCCGTGTAATTCGGCATCAACCTGCCTTGAGGTATGACCTGATGACCGAATAGATTGTTTTAAAAAGTGCTTAACCTGTTGGTTTGTATCTTTCTGGATATTACACTGCTGTTCTAAAAATCCACAGAGGTCAAGGGATATAGTGAAAGTTCCAGATTTTCTCTAAAATTTGTTACCCTATTGAAAATGGAGGAATTAACTATTTCTCTTGACTCTGGCCTCATTTAAGTGGCTGCCATTATTACTCTAATGGTAACAACACAGGCACCATGGTTGCCAAAACAGAAATCTCTCCCCATACTAACAGCTGGGGCGCAATCCATGACCGCCACATTCGCAGCTTTTTTAGAGTGCTTCTTGACATCTTGGGCACCGAGCTTCAGGAATACAGTTGAGAGAAATTTGTTCATCCTGAGAAAAGATCATAAAAGGGGAAGTCTTTATATTTTAAAATATTATGCTCTTCCTTTTATAAACTAGATGATCTTCTATATCACTGGTTATTCTCCAAGGTGCTTGATTCCACTCACCCTTGGGAAACTTGCTCCAAAAGATCTGGCTTCTTCTCTTTCTAATTTTGTTTCCTCCCAAATCTGGGTTCCTCTAACTTGGGTGCAAATTCCAGCATTCTAATGGGCTGCACCTAGTCCATGTTTAGATTCCCTTACTACCAGGGAAAGACATGTTCAACTCCTCAGCAGGCCTTGGCCTTAAGAGATATTCTCTACTGCGGAATAACAGGCAGGATCCCACAGTGGGGCCAGCAGGATCAGTCCCTGGGAGAATAGCCCAGACTGCTTAAGCTATAAATACAAATAAGACAAGATATCTATGCTCAGGAAACTCATAATCTCGTGGAGGCCCTGGATATGTTGCTTAAACAAGGTGATAAGTGAATGCTAGCAGTGTGAACAGAGTGCTGTGGAACTCAGAGGAAGCAATGATTAATAATGCTGGGTATGGGGATTAAAGTTCTGGGAATGCATCCCAGAGAGAGTGGCAGTTGAGCTGAAGTTAAAGGATGAGCAGGCTTTGATCGTGAGGAAATTTAGTAGGCAGAATGCTCAGTAAGATGCATTCCAGGAAGAGGCATGGTGCAGAAGTCTATAAGATGCAGCGAGATATTTGGAGTGTAGCAGGTTATCTGGTATAATTGGAGAATATGATAGAATCTGGGGCAAGAGTGACACAAGAAAGACAAGAATTAGGTTAGGCCAAATGGTCAGGTGGTAACTGTCTTGAGGGCAGCAGCAAGGCACGTGGAGAGTTTTAAGCAAGTAGCTGGGTCCAGAGTTTAGGTTAGTATGTGTGGCAAGCAAAATGACTCTGGGATACCACTCTGGGTGGCCTGGACAACAATCCAACTCGAATGGGCTTTTTCTCCCCTCGGTAAGATAGGCTGCCCCAAACTCAGCTTGCCACAGGATTAGTGGCTTCTTCCCTACCTGAGCCAGATGGGCTACAACTCCCTACAGACCTCGAGTCCCCAGACAACTCCTGAGAACACCTAGCACCAAACCCAGACTGCTTGGTGCTCCAATATTTTTGTACCCTGCTGATATGTTGTTCTCACACTTGCCTTATATGGAGAGAAACAAGGGATAGGGTCTCTCCCCTGAAATACAAACCTACCATATTCCAGGAGGTACCCTTCCTTGGATTGATGAGAGGCTGGGAGACCACAGGGTTCTTCTGTTCCCACTGACACATGCTTATAAGTCTCTTCAGTGAAGCCTGTTTCTAAATCCATACCGGGCGGTGCCATGGAATGCTCACTGACCCTGGTGCTGGCCGTGGTGACCCCACGAAGGCACCCACATGGCACCAAAGTGGTATAACCTAGGAATGGAATAAGCCATTTCTCCATTGTCAAATCATATTCTTTATGTTGTAACAGATAATGCAATGAAAAGTGGCTTTAAAAAATTGCAGGGGATTTATTGGTTGGACATGGGATGGTTAATCAGTAGTCCATAGACTAATATTATCAGCATCTCCTGGGAATTTACTAGAAATTCAAAGTCCTTTGGTAGTATCCCAGTTCTAGATCAGAAGCTGCATTTTAACAAGATACACAGGTAATCTGTACAAATATTAAAGTTTAAGAAGAATTATTCTGCAGGACAGATAAAAAACATTTTTGTGATTAGGGTTAGAAGAGAACAAACGAAATGGTCTCTGTGGCAGACTCAAGCTGGTGTGACTGCCAGCTCTTAACAGTTCTCCCAGTGGGCATTTAGAGGTATCCACACTGTCAGGGATGACTGATCCAAGGGGAGATACAATGGCCATGCTTGGCCAATTAATGGATCATTCTTCTGGGAATTCAGAACTCAAATGGTGAGGAACAGACACAGAGGTTGTTGGAACAGAGTTGCTTGTTGGCAGAGCCCAGAAAGGTTCCAACGTGCCTAAAATCTGGGAGCCCCAGAGTATCCTGAGGCTTGCTTATTCATCAACTCCTTTGATTCATCCATATCTCCTTTTTAGCTTAAGTTAGCCAAAAGGAGTTTCCATTACTTATCATCAAAACAACCTTAACTTGTATTGAAACTTCTCAGTTCAATTATCCACTGAGGATCTGAATGTGGGGTTCTCTGCCTTGAGAGTAAGCCCAAAGTTTATCCATTTCACAATATAGCATCTGACATACTTTAGTTGTTTTCCTCTCCAGCTTCCAAACTTGAACCCCAATACAGTCCATGAATACTGAACTTCATTTGCAGATGACATAAGCATAACAAAACCATTGTTACACTATTTCTAGAAATTCTATAAATTCTGAAAATGTGGATGGTTTTCATAACAAATACTCCATTTTTGGTTTACTTTGTGTATATAAATGAATGGCTCTTTCTAGAAAAAAAAATCAATCCATGTTTTCTCTTTAATCTGACCATCTATTGCTAATTTTTTCCAAATGCAACTGTCTTCCATAAATATATCTACCAAGTGATTGAATTGTTGTTATACCAATTTTTTTCTTCTTTTATATGCAAAATGTTTCCAATCAAATGTTGGCTATTAGCTAGGCTGTTTGGAAATTAACAATTCTAATAGATGGGAATAACAATATAGGTATTTAAAGATTAATTACTCCTTTAGGCTCATTGTGAGAAAATCAAGGCTTACTTTATTAGTCTGATTCTGTATTCCTTGGAGAATTTTACTTACTCTACAACAGTCTCATTTTCTTGTGAAAAAAAAAAAAATCCCTAATACAATAAAACAATGAGGAGGTCACATCTTACAAGGAACAAACATGACATCATCCAGGGAAGTGAGTCACTGTGCATCACACTGGGAACTGAGTCAGGACTAAACTGACTCACATTTTTCTGGGCCAAGGACCAATTCTAGTTATATCATGCTGGAAAATGACTCATTTACTACCTTTCTTGCTCCCCTCAAGATCAAATCAACTGCAAACTTGAGTAAGTCTTAAGAAACTCAAGTGGTTCTGCTTGAGCGACTACTCTACAACCGGAACAGAGGATTTCTGTCATGGAAGTAACTGGTTCTTTTGCCACAAGAATTTACAAGCCCAGTCTTGTTAACAGAGTGTTATACTTATTTGAGCTAACTACATCTAAAAATAATAGTATCAATTTTCTTTGTAGTCTCTACAAAGTAAGTGCATTTTTTATTAATCAGTTGGTTGATTGCAAATTTGTTATCAATCATGTTATAGTATTTATTGTACAAAATAACCTGAAAATGCTACTCAATTCTTTTTTTTTTTAAGATTTATTTTTTATTTATTTCTCTCCCCCTACCGTTGTCTGCTCTCTGTGTCCACTTGCTGTGTGTTCTTCTGTGTCCGCTTGGATTCTTGTCAGTGGCACCAGGAAACTGTGTCTCTTTTTGTTGCATCATCTTGCTGCGTCTGCTGTCTGTGTGTGCGGCGCCACACCTGGGCAGGCTGCGTTTTCTTCGTGAAAGGCGGCTCTCCTTACGGGATGCACTCCTTCCACGTGGGGCTCCCCTATGCAGGGGACACCCCTGAGTGGCAGGGCACTCCTTGTGCACATCAGCACTGTGAGTGCTTACCACGTGGGTCAGGAGGCCCTGGGTTTGAACACTGGACCTCCCATGTGGTAGGCAGACGCTCTATCTGTTGAACCAGATCCACTTCCCACAACTGCTCAATTCTTTCTTCAATACAAAGATCAAGAACAGTGATAGCTAATAGCACTTTTTTCTGCTGTATAGTTACCTCTGCAATTACTCTTGAGTACAATAAAGAACTGCACTGATAAAATATTCCTGTTGAAATTGGGAAGGAAGTCAGGGAATCAGAACTCCAAAATCATGAAATAATTCTCAAAGCATCTTAAATAAGTGCCATATTAAGATCTACGAATATTATTAGCACCTGGAATTCTAAAATGAATTGTTTTTTAATATATGCATTGACATTTAGCAGAAGCCCCTAACTGTTAATCTAGTCATAAGCATACAGAAATTTCACATACATATCCAGGAGTTCTGACAATACAAGGTTTACGTTCCCATATGGCAAAAATTGGCAATAGCTGCCCTCTTAGAGGACATTTAAAATTCTTTCCAATAATCTCTAGTTCTCCACAGTCCCCACTTGCCCTTTTGTCCTACACCATGTTCACTCTGCATTACTTGCTAGATTCCTGATGGAATTTGAGCTCACAACCCCTACGTAGATTTCTTACTTTTTCTTACTACAATATACAATAAAAAGAAATATAAAATTTTAAAAGAATATAGTTTAACCACATTGCAGCTTGGCTAACTTTGTTTTCAATTTTTCAGTGGGATCTTTCTTCATAAAACATTTGTAGAACATCTTACTTGCACAAGACAGTCTCCAGATGCTATGGGGTAGACATAAAAGTGTAAAATACCATTCTTGACCTAACATTGCTTATGATATAATTGAATAGACAGGGAAGCGTACTTGGCCCAGTGGTTAGGGCATCTGTCTACCACATGGGAGGTCCACGGTTCAAACCCCGGGCCTCCTTGACCCGTGTGGAGCTGGCCCACGCACAGTGCTGATGCGCGCAAGGAGTGCCCTGCCACGTAGGGGAGTCCCACATGCAAGGAGTGTGCCCCATAAGGAGAGCCGCCCAGCATGAAAGAAAGTACAGCCTGCCCAAGAATGGCGCCGCGCACACAGAGAGATGACACAACAAGATGACGAGACAAAAAGAAACACAGATTCCCGTGCCACTGACAACAACAGAAGCAGACAAAGAACACACAGCAAATAGATACAGAGAGCAGACAACTGTGGCGGGGGGAAGAAGGGGAGAAAAATAAATAAATAAATCTTTAAAAAATAATAATAATAATTGAATAGACAGGTCATACAAGCATTAAAACGTATGTATTGGGGAGTGGGTGAAGCTCAGTGGTTTGAGCACCTGTTTCCTATGTACGAGGTCCTGGGTTCAATCCCTAGAACCTCCTAAAAAAGAAGAAAAAAAGCATGTATTCAAATGAGGCTTAGAGATGCTATATAAGTTACCCAAGACCTCAGAAACTAGAATTTATGTTTCCCTTTCCAGGAATCTTTACCTCTCAAGCAAAACATTACAATACCTACTCTTTGTGTGATACTAGGTTCTGGAATGTAAAGATCTACAGGATATAGTCTTTATCCTTAAAAAATCATATTCTGATAGGATTGAGAAGACAATAAAATAAATTCAAATATTTGGCAACCTCAGATGAGGATTGGACCATGGAGCAGAGAACCTGCTATCAGGTTCAGAGATTAGCTCCTATGAAGATGCTGAGAAGGCTCAAACAACACTTCTGCAGACATCATCCTTGACTTAGTTATTCTAACTGTAAACCAAAGCTGTGGGCCAGCAAAAAAGTTGATGTTTCCTCCAGTAAACCCACATAATTCTGAAAATGACCACAGGGAAAGTTCAAGCAAGTAGTGGTGGGGACCAGGAAGAAAAGTAGAAAGCCTCAAATAGAAGGGAACAAAGAATGAGAGAGGATCACCATCTCACACCCTACACAAAAAAAATTCAAGATGGATCAAAGACCTAAATATAAGAGCCAAGACCATAAAGCTCCTAGAGGATAATGCAGGGAAGCATCTACAAGATCTTTGCTAGGAAATGGTTTCGTAAGTTTTATACCCAAAGCATGAACAACAAAAGATAAATGGGATTCCTCAAAATTAAAAACTTTTGTGCTTCAAACGAGTTTGTCAAGAAAGTGAAAAGGCAGCCTATTAAATGGGAGAAAATATTTGGAAATCACTTATCTGATAAGGGCCTAGTATCCAGCATATACAAAGAAATCCTACATCTCAAAAAAAAAAAAAAAAAAAAAAGGCAAACCCCATTTTAAAAATGGGCAAGATATTTGAATAGACATTTTTCCAAGGATGAAATACAAATGGCTAAAAAGCACATGAAAAGACGCACAATATGGTGATTATACTGATGTGGGCTATGGGTGGCAGGCTCTTTGTTTCTTCAGAGATAAATCTAAACTATCTGTGACTTGTGGGTGTGGGATGATGAAAGGCTGCAGTCCTGCCCTTGGGGAGCAGGAAACAGTTTAACAATGCAAGGTCTATAAACTTTAAGTATTCAGGGGAAATGCAAACCAAATATGCTAAAGGCTTATCTAGAATGTCTGGAGTCCATGCTAAAAGCTTACCTAAGATGTGGAAGATAGATATGCTAATTGAAGCCTATTGAGAACTGAAACAAAGTGACCATTTGGCCTTTCCTAGCGGGTATAAAAGACATTTGAAAATCTTGTTCAGGGCTCGGGATTCAAACAGAAAGTTCCTGAGTCCGGCCGGCCGTCAATAAACCATTTTTCCTTCTCAAAATCATTCCTGAGTCCTGGCCTCTCTATACTCAAGTAATTGAACTTCTCTCAAATTCTACAACAATACTAAAAGGCATTGATTATATACTTTGGATAGATTATATGATATATAAATATATCTCAATAAAACTGCTTAATACATACATAATTGTGCAAAAATAGCCAGAAATAGCAGCTATGTACAGGAGGGGAAGCATCGAGAGATCAAGAGGTAAAGAATTTTCTTATTTGTTTGATAATATTTTTTGAAATAATGAAAATGCTCTAATGATTGAGGTAATAAATGCACAACTACATGACTAGACAAAATAACAATGATTGCACACTTTGTATGAATTGTATGCTTTATTAATATGTGTCGATAAAATTGATTTGTTTAAAAAAAAGAAGGGAACATAAGCATGTCCTCCAAAAGCCATAGGGAACTTCCAGATAATTTCAAAGTTTGTGGTTCCTGTCCCCTTAGATTTCTAAGCCCACACTCAGATTAAGCCAGTAATTTGGGGTCAGGAGAACTCAGTTAAGCATAAAAAGGAATGAAGTGCTGATACATGCCACAACATGGGTGAACCTTGAAGATATCATGCTAGGTGAAATAAGCCAGAACTAAAAGGACAAATATTATCTTATTCCACTTGTATGAAATAATTAGAATTTGCAAATTCCTGGAGAGAGAAAGTAGAGTACAGGTTAACAGGGCTGGGAGTAAAAGGGTATCTGAATTTTCCAGGCTATTATCACATATACCATACAATGAGCTAGCTTGAAAATAGAATTTATTGCTTACAGTTTTGCAGTTAGGAGAAGTCAAAAATCGAAGGGTCAGCAAGGTAATACTTTTACCCAAAGCTTGTAACATTCTGGTGCTGGCTGCTGGAGATCCTTCAGGTTCCTTGGCTCATATCCCTGCTTCCTATCACAGGAGAATGTCCTCACCAGCCATACTCTTTCAGGTTCTGTTGACTTCTGACTTGCCTTGATTTCCGACTTCTGTTGATTTCTAGCTTCTGGCTCCCCGCCCTGTCTGAATTTCTTCTGCTAATACAGAACTCCAGTAATTCAGATTAAGGCCCACCCTCATTTATCTGGGCCACACCTTAACTAAAAGAATATCTTCAAGAGATCCTGTTTACATAGGGGTGCCCGTCTACAGGAATGCATATTAAGGTTAAGAACACGTCAAAATTAGGGTACATAATTCAATCAACCACAGGGTAATGGAGGTTAATGCATAATTGCATATAGTATTTCTGCTTGTGGTGATGGAAAACTTTTGGTAATGGAAGGTGGTAACGAGAGCACAACATTGTGAATATAATTAATCCAACCGAATTGTATCCTTGGGAAGAGTTGAGTTGGGAAATTTGTTATAGGATACCATGATTTTTTTTTTTAAGCAAGAAATGAAGAGACAGTGACAATTAAATGCAATATATGATTCTGGACTGGATCTAACTAATAATGGAGGAGAAAATGTCCAAAAGACCTTACTGATATAAAAATGGAATGCAGACTGCATACTGTGTATCAATGTTAAGTTTCTTGAACTTGATAACAGCACTGGGATTACATAAGTGAATGTTCTTGTTATTAGGAAATATACATCGAAGTATTATGTTAATGTAGCATGATAAATATAACCCACTCTTCTCAAATGTTTAAAATATATATAGGGATAGATAGAAACATAGATAAAGATATGGGTATCTGAAGAAGAGGTATATTGGAGATTCTTTATTACTTTGTATTATTTTTGCAACTTTCCTACAAGTTTGAAATACTTCAAAATTAAAAATTAAAAAGAGAGAGAGAGAGCTCATTTGGGTTCAAAAAACAAAACTCAGGAACTGCCAGAGGGCACCCGTTTGTGGACAATACAAGAATTGGTTACACCGGTGATGGAGAAGCTGGACATCAAATGGGTTCATCAACAGAGAAAGAAGTAAAGGAGATGGCGTGACAGGTAAGACCCCAGGAGCCACTGGCAGTGGCTGCTGGAACTATGGCCAGCCTGTCTAGTAGGAACTGGAATCAGAGATGAGACCCATCAGTCACTTGAGAAGCCTCCAAGACAGAGGGAGCTGAAACCCCAGTTTTCGTCCTTCCCCAGTCCCCTCCACAACCTCATGCCAGTTGCACCCATAGCTAGTGACACTGGATTTGGGGTAAGTCAAACTGTCAAGATCAGCCCCGCTCCCTCCCCTATACAGATTAAAGTAGGATGGAAGTCCTGGGAAAGTGCCAGATGAATGGATCTTACAGTGAATAGGCTCAGGACACATGCACGAAGGTCACCATCTGAACCCAACTTAGAATTTTGAAGATACATGGCCCCACTAAAAGGATAAAGAAGATGGCTGTAAGTGGGTCCCAAAAGGGGGCCAGTTATGACATACTGGACACGAGAGTAAGAAAGGCCCAGTGCCTTTAGAGGCTGCATCCTCCTGTAGATGGTAGAGCAATTTATATGAAAAACAGCATTTTTTCTTGAAAAATAGGCATGTTTCCCACCCATCCCATACTGCTCTTAGCATGTTTAGGGCTCTGAGATTTTGCAATACCACAGCAGCAAGGAAGTCCATTTGCTGTCTACAAGCTTCTAAGGCACAGCTAATTTCTTCTATGCTGTTAGTTAGCTCTAGGCATGGTTTGTAATAGATAACGGGATTTGGTATAAATTGCCAATCCTGGTTTTCCCTTGTGGTGGTGATGGTTAAGACAGTTAAGAGGGGGACAAGAAGAGGCATTTCCCTTTTAGTTATTATATAAGGAAAGACTGCAGGAAATGAAAACAGACAAGATTTCTTAAGGGGTGTCTGTCTGGCTTGCCTCCCCCTAGCAATAGAGGTTTGGGTTAGAATTAGAGGAAACACATTACTTAGCTTTGTCTCTTGAAGAGATATTTCAGGCCATCCAATGGTGCTTGCATGTCCCATCAGGTGCTTTTGGTGAGCTGGAACTTCCTTGGGCAGCTGGCTTCACTCAGGATAAGCGCATCAAGCTGGAGATTCCTTTAACTTTAATAGTGAAGTCACTGAAGCCTCAGGGAAACTAGTTTCTCTCATGAATTGCTTCCAGTAATCCCAATATTCAGAGGTGGGGGCTCCGCATCCCCAGTTCTCAGAGATAACAGGACTGCAGCAACCACTGGACTGGAACAGTGGATGTTGAACCCCAAGGGTCAAGAATTCCACCAGGCAGCAATTTAGTCCACACTCGGAGTCATGAGAGAAAGCAGGATCACTAGTACCAGCGGAAGGACAGGAGAGCGGGGTGTTTCAAGTTTGCTTTCACTGTTATCCAGTTTGTATTAGGTGAACCCCAAATCTGATTGATGAGTTCCAGTCTCCAGCAGGGTCGGGGAGTACCACTCATTTTTCTCCAGGCTTTGGCTCACCAAACGAAGACTGGGAAGCGTTGGATTCCTCTAGATTCTTGGCTATGTTGCATTACTGAATTTAAGAATATACTACTTTAGTTAGGCAAGTGAAAATAACTTATTGGGAAATGGGGGAAAGAACAGAGCTTGCTGAAAAATGGAAGAGAAATACGGAAATGCACCCCAAGATTTGTGCAGGCTCCTCTAGGCAGAGGATTTCCTAAGTTTATTTAAATCAACAGATGATATAAAGAGGTAGTGGGAAAAGATAAAAGCAGAAATGTTTTTCTTAAAAAAAGAGGAAGGCAAAGATGAAATTCTGAGACAGGGGATGAGAGTAGATCTCTCATGGAATCCACAGGTCTGAAGGGAACAATCTCCAACATTGATCAGGGGGAAGAAAGGAAATGAACAAGTGGTCAAAGGAGGAAGCAGGAAATGTGCTAGTTCCTCATTACTAAGGTCACTCTCCGGGCTTCATAATTTAGTCGAAATGCCCACAATTTAGAAAAACAGATGTTCTCAAGAAAATAAAAATTCAAAAATGTGTTTTACAGTGAATAAATAATTATTTGAGGATTGTCTTTCTTTTTACAAAACCAAATATATAAAATTCCCCTCTTTCAGCATATACAATAAAGTTTGGCTTACCTACTAAATTTCTTCTATCTATTGATTATTACTGATGAAAAGTTATATATTTCCTAAATCACTAAACATCACTAAATCATGTGTGTCCTGTCTTCTAGGACCTATTGTTTTTGTTTTGTTATGATTTGGTTGTTTGCTGGTGGTGACATTTTTTTTTCTTTAAAAACACAATTTATTAAAATTTTACCATATATAACATATACAAAATTATAAAAATAGTCCAATAATAGTGTAATTGTAGGGAAGCGGACTTGGCCCAATGGATAAGGTGTCCACCTACCACTTGGGAGGTCCATGGTTCAAACCACAGACCTCCTTGACCGGTGTGGAGCTGGCCCATGTGTAGTGCTGATGCACACAAGGAGTGCCCTGCCACGCAGGGGTGTCCCCCATGTAGGGGAGCCCTATGCACAAGGAGTGCGCCCCGTAAGGAGAGCCACCCAGTGTGAAAGAAAGTGCAGCCTGCCCAGGAATGGCGCTGCCCACACAGAGAGCTGACACAACAAGAAGACACAACAAAAAGAAACAGATTCCCAGTGCCGCTGGTAAGGATAGAAGCGGTCACAGAAGAACACACAGCAAATGGACACAGAGAGCAGACAACTGGGGGAGAGGGGGGAAGAAGGGGAGAGAAATAAATTTAAAAATAAATCTTTAAAAAAAAAGAGTAAATTCTTTAAAAACAATTGTAATTGTATAATACAATCATCACCCAGCTTCAGCTCTTACCCTCATGTAGCAGTCTTATTTCCTCTATACCCCTGACCGTCTCCCCCATTGGGTTATTTCTGAGCAAATTCATAGGAGGTTCTGAGCACAAGAGTGACCTTTTCTGGCCTTACTCTGTATGCTGTGTTGTGAATAGGGCACAACACAAAAGCTGAAGCAGGAAGGTCCTTAGACACCTATTCCAGTAATCCAGAGAGATGATGGTGGCATGGGCAAAGGTGAGGGTAGTGGAGAAGAAAGTGTTTGAATTCTGAGTAGACTTTGAAGGTGCAATCCAAAAAATTAGATGCTGCTCAATTTGATATAAGTTGTGAGGCAAAAAATGAGGCACAAGAATGACACCAAGTTTTTCAGAAAGACAGAGGTGGTTTTTTGTTTGTTTCTTAAAGTAAACTCCATTTCAAATTCAAAAAATGAAACAACAGACAAAAGGCAGCTTAACAAGTCATAGAAGCACCACTCCAAAAATTTCTGTCCAGGCACTTGTATCTCATCTAATCCTAACAACAAACTCAATTGTTCCTCCAGTGTTCAAAAAGATACACACAGATGAGTACAGATTGATTAAATGGCATGATCAAGGTCATCTTCTTCATTAACAAGGAAGAAAATGAAGAGAAAAAATACTTAATCATATTTATATTTTATAAAACCAAATTCCATGTTCTTTCTCTTTTTTTGAATTTTAGCATTGATACAGCACCATCCTTGCCTCTGCTATAAAAATATTACAAGGTTACCATTAATGATAGTCTACAAGTTACATTAGTTGCACTTTTCCAATGTATCACCACAGTCTCAGCACCTTGTAGTAAAAGAACACTACTGCATCTACAGTAGTAACACAATCCTCATCTACCATCAAAATCACTGTTATACAGTCCCTATGCTATCTTCAAGTTGTCCTCCAATCTCCCTAAACTACCCATCCCGCCATAATCACATCCATAAATCAGCAGAGTTTATTCACTCATTATAATGTGCTACTATCAACTCAATCTATTACTACATAATGATATTTACAACTGACCTTTTCCAACATGATACATACATCCAGCACCAACCCACATTCTGTCTCCTACCAATCTGCATTCCATATACGAACTCCATAAGTCTACTCATCATATTTAGCGCATATCAGTGAAACCATGTAATATCTGTCTTTTTGTGTCTGTCTTAATAACATGTCCTCAGGGTTCCTCCACGTTGTCATGTGCTTCCCCAATTCATTTCTTCTTACAGCTGAATAGTATTCCATCATATGTATACACACTCATTTAGTTTATCTATTCATCGATTGACGGGCACTTAGGTTGTTTCCCTCTTTTGGCAATTGTGAACAATGCCGCTATAAGCATCAGTGTACAAATATCTGTTCCTGCCTTGTTTTCAGTTCTTCTGAATATATTCCTAGTAGTGGGATTATAGGATCACATGGCAGTTCTACCTTTAGCTTCCCGAGGAACACCAAACAGTCTTCTGCAGAGGCTGCACCATTTTACACTCCCACCAACTATGAAAGAATGTTCTTATTTCTCCATCTCTTTTCCAGCACTTGTAGTTTTCTGGGGGTTCTTTTGTTTTTGTTTTTTAATAATGGCTATTCTGTGAAGTGTGAAGTGATACCTATTGTAGTTTCAATCTGCATTTTCCTAATAGCTAGTGAGGTTGAGGATCTTTCCATGTGCCATTTAGCCATTTGTAGTTCCTCTTTGGAAAAATGTCTATTCAACTCTTTTGCCCATTTTTAAATTGGGTTACTCATCATTTTGTCACTGTTTGTGATGTCTCTTTTTTTTTATCTCTCCCCTTTCCGCCCCCCCCCCCCCCCCCCATTATCTGCTCTCTGTGTCCATTCTCTATGTGTTCTTCTGTGTCCCCTTACGTTCTTGTCAGTGGCACTGGGAATCTGTGTCTCTTTTTGCTGCATCATCTTGCTATGTCAGCTTTCCATGTGTGCGGTGCCACTCCTGGACAGGCTGTGCTTTTTTCACATGGGGCAGCTCTCCTTACGGGGTGCACTCCTTGTGCATGGGGCTCCCCTATGCAGGGGACACCCCGGCATGGCACAGCACTCCTTGCACACATCAGCACTGCATGTGGGCCAGCTCACCACACGGATGAGGAGACCCTGGGTTTGAACCCTGGACCTAGATGCTCTATCAGTTGAGCCAATTTCGCTTCCCTATGATCTCTTTATATAACATGGAAATCAAACCCTTGTCAGATATGTGGTTTCCAAAGATTTTTTCCCATTTATTTGGCTATCTTTTTACTTTCTTGACAAAATCATTTGAAGAGCACACTGGTAAAAGTGAAGGGAGATATAGGCGTCTCTACAATAATAGTTGGAGACTTGAACACACCACCCTCCTATTGTTTTTATACACACCCAGAAACACAGAAACACATGCACACCAATACATACACAAACACAAAACCCCAAACACTTCTCAAGATCTTTTAACATAAACTCACTTGACCAATAGAAATCTGGCTAGGATTTTATTTTTTTTAAACAGGCAAGGATAACTTTTTTCAAAGCAATAAGCAATAGTGGAGAAAAAGACCAGAAGACCATTTTAAGAGAAAGAGAGGAGAGAGGGAAGGGGGGGGGGGGGAGAGAGAGAACCTAGGGGGCTGTTACAATAGAGGAGAGAGAGAGAGCAGGACTTTTCATGTTCTGTATTCACCTGTATTTTTCCATTAAAAATGTAATAAAAATGCAGGAACATGGGCAAATACTAAATTAGAAAAACTGCCATACTTTCTATATAGTCCTGCCTAGAAAAAAGGCACCCAGGACAGTCTCAGCAGGTGGCATACTCTACATGGTATGCTCATTACCACAAGTAAATAAAGTCAGTAAATTCCTGGCAGCGCACAGGGGCCATGATGAATCTAGGAAATAGCCCTTTCATCAAACTCTGAGCACATTGTATATTGCCTGGGCAGAAAGCAAATAATGATGATCAATGGAGAATTAATATTTTAGTCAACAAGGAATGGAGATGAATGCATACTATAAATTATTAACCAGCACTTGTACTCTATCTCCTTGGCACAGCATGAAATAGGCTTTGGAAGAAACAACACATATCTTCTGCTTACCCAGCAATGCTTTCTGCAACCAATGAATAATATTCATACAGATGCACATTTCTGAGACATTCAAGGGGGAAATTTATACCTGAATTTCCCTTTCTGTAGCAGAATTTAAGCAAAGCATAGAAATATTTAAAACTGTGATATAGCAAAGAAACAATCATTGCACTGGGACTCAGGACCCTTCGGTTCTAGCCCTCACTTGGCTATGACCAGCTGTGACACCTCAACCCTCTGGGCCTCAACTGTAAAATAAGCAGGTTCGATCAGACCTCGGAAGATTCTTTTAGCTTTAAAATTCTGTATAAAGGCCTCATAATGAATGAATAGTTGGAAGGACTAGGAAAAAGCTGCGACCAGAACACTAGCCTAAAAGTTAAAAAATAAATTTTAAAAAATTGTTCTGTTCTTTAAACCAATATATACTGGCCCAGACTATTATATAGGTATGTATCTATATATCTAAGTGTATATGTATCATAAGCACACATGATCATATACACATACAAATTGCTGCTCCTATCATGAAAAAAATGTAATTGTGAACCAATAATTGTACATATAAGTAAAAGACTTCTAGATTTGCATATCAAGAATATACCATTATAGTTACACAGGAAATTGTTAAATGATTAGCATTGAAAATTTGAGAAATAGTACCATTGGGAATATTGAGCAATCACAGACTTGCAATTTCCTGGATATGCAATTCTGTTAAACAAAAGGCAAGGCAGCATATACTACGTGTATAGGAGACCTAAAGTGAAAGAGACGTGGTCCCAGATTGCCAAGAGTCCACAGCAGGAAAGTGAGGAAAATATATACATCCAAAATACAAATCAGGCTAATGAGAAGGCTACGTACAGGAGGAGTTTCTAAGCTAACGAGAACACAGAGCAGGGGTGAGCCATGAAGAGATAGATGATTCTGATTGTTTAGGATTTGTTTTGAAAATTAAGGAGAAGACTCAGAATCACCTCTGCGAAACGGGAGAGGGTTTACTCTTCAGGAAGGAATCAGATAGATATTAGAGCTTGGACAAATTTGGGGATCTTCTAGTGCTAGCCTCCCATTTTATATATAGTGAAGTTAAGGCCAGAAAGTCTTGTGCACTGCTAGTTTTTGGCGGAGTTAGACTAGAAGTTAAGGCTGAAATCTCCTAGTCCCACCCACTTTCCCTCACTGCTTCCCTTTCCTCTGTGTGGGCCCAGAACAAATCCTTTCCTGACGCACTTATGGCAAATGGTGCTCCTGGGATGAATAGAATATACTGTTACCTTTTCCTCCCTGAGAAGTTCCTCGCAAGCCATAAAGTTGTTCCCAAACTGACTAATGCTTTGCTTGGTCAGAATTGCCTTTAAGCCATCATTCTAAATATCATCTCCCAGCTGAGCAATCTGGGATCAAACCTAGTCATACCCACTGACTTTACTGTGTTACTCCTAGGAGTGGAAGAACCAGCAGGAGCCCATGTAACGGAGGTAAATGACTCACAAAGTATCGTACGGGATAGCATGACCTCTCTAAACGTCTCAGGGTTTTAATGTTAGATGGACTATAAATCTCTGTGTCTCAGTTTTTCTTTCTGTTACAGGGGCAAATATTCATCTGCATTTCCAAAACTGTAGCTAGAGAAAATAATTATTAATATTTTAACAAATATTTTTCATAGATACAAATTTGGAAGGAGGAAGCAGACCTTAACATTTAGTCAGTTCATTTCCTCATTTCACAAGAGGGGAAAAAAGGAGCAGAAATGTTTTGATTTGTTCAATATCACCCAGCTGGATGGTTTGAGAGTTGAAGCTGAAACTGGGTCTTTTGACATGAAATTCAATGCTTTCAATTCTATGCTCTATTGTCCACTCTATTCAAAGTGCTTCATAAATGTGATGATATAGAACATGGAAAATAATATACTCATATTGCCTCTTGGTAAGACACAAGATGGCGGTCTTCTGCAGTACTAAGAGTTACCAAAAAAAAATGTAATTGTGTTTCTCACAAACTATGTGGTCAGCCTTGCTATATAATTTCAGATACAGAGAAGGACTGGGAGTCATCCCCTACAACCTACCAATTTTGAGATGATCAAGCTGGGTCATGATTAGAGAGGAAGCAAGTGGAAGAAGAACAGACTGGACCAAAACAGGGCTTCAAAAGGCTGGAGCTTCACAGATAAAGTCAGCTCTAATCCTTCCTCTCCCCTTCGCTCTTCAACAAGGGAAGTTGCCCACTCTCTTGCCCACTTCCACACATATCACTCAAACGTCAGGTTCCTTGTTGGTGATTTAATTCAGGCTCCTAACTGCTTGTCTATACCTGGAGGAAAATGTCAGAGGTGGACAAACAGGCCCAAAGCCTTAAGTCTCTAACTTGCCAGTGGGCTGAATAATTCATGTAGGCTGTTCCATGCTAAATCATGCAACTATAATATTTTCTTGAGGTATAAGTTCAATCCTATTCCATCCATTGTGCTCTGCACAAAAAGGGTTTAAAAAAGAATAACTAGATATGGATTCTGGAGGAGAGAGCTCCCAGAGTTCTGCTAGTAGGTGGGAGAGAGGAGGAAGGTGGAAACAGCGCAGGAAGGCCAGTGGCTGTCGGTCACTGTCCACGTAGTTTCCGGGAAGATTAGGCCAATATGGGGTGGAGGGAGTCCCAGCGGAAACGGGAGGAGGGTGAACCCATTCCTCCCTGTTAAAGTTGGGCTCAGAGGCCTCCAAGACCTCTCTTCTCTGGACAAAACAACATTAACATTTAAAAAAAAAAAGAAAAGAAAGAAGGGAAAAAAAAGAAGGATTTTTTTCAAAGACAGGAATCACATTTCACAGACTTGAAATCAGACCCACTCAATCTCTGACTGCAAAAATAATGGTTTTTCATGACATTTTAAACGGCACAATTTAACTGCTTGATGTTTCATTTGACATTTAAGAACTTACCCATCTCCAAGAAGCTTATTGGCAAATCTTCTCATTTACCAGAACTAGGAAATACAGTGTGCTTGTGAACATGTTCTTTTTTTTTACCTTGTGCAATTTATTATATTTGTAATTGTATTTTTTTGAAGATACATAGATCACAGAAAAAGTTACATTAAAAAATGTGAAGTTCCCATATATACCCCCACCCCCCACCCCCCCATGAACATATTCTACGAGAACCCAAAACCTCTTTAAAAATGAAGCCCAGGACACTGTGAACTAGTTGTTACCTATGCTGAGTTGAATCTACCCCTTACCTCAGATGCTTCCAGTCATCTTTTGTAAATCACATACCTTTCCCATTAATCAGCATCCTTACGACAAAAAGGAAGAGAGACCAGCCATAGTCTTGACTCAGTAAACTGAAGTGATTGAGAAGATGGTTAAGGAGAAAGAATTAAATTGTTCAATGTCTACAAGGCAGAAGCAGCCTAAGAACAGGTATTCAGGAGCCAGATTGCCTGGGTTGGAATTGCAGTTGCTCTGCAGTTTACCAGCTGCATGATTTGGGGCACATTACATAACCTTTCCATGCCTCCATTTCCTTATTTTTTAAAATGGGAATAATAACAGTCCATATCTCACTGGGTTGTTAAGATATTTAAATGGGTTAATATTTGTAAAGTTCTTATAACAACCTAGCAGAACAAGTACTATATAATTGTTAGGAAACAATAAAAGGCATATGTGTATTAATTTTTTCAGTTAATTTGCATAACTGATTCTCATTGTACATGCCCCAAGACTAAGTCAATCAATGTGTCACATTTCTCATGGCCCCTGTGGTAGGCCTGTTGGTGGCACATAGTTCCAAAGAGCAAATAAGATGACATGAGTCTACTTCTGGGAAAGACTATTGACTTTCCTGCTGGACTTGAATCTGAGAAGACATAGGGTAGGTCTGGAGCGGCTGCCACCTTCTTCCAAATAGGAGGAAATTACTGCCTGAGAATGGCAGAATGTGGAACAGATCCACAATAAAGAATTTGGGTTCTGTTGACATCATTTGAGCCCCTGGATCATAAGATACCTGAAGCAGAACATTCCCCTAGATTTTCAATCACACGAGCCCAGAATTTCCCCCTTTTCTTTAAACTAATTTGGGCTCAACTTTTTTTTTTTTAATCACTTCCAACTGAGAGAGACCAAACTGACACAATTTCCAATATGTCTCAGGTGTCATAGTAGGTATGGTCATGACAGGTAATTAAGACAGTCTCAGCACTCAGGGAGCGTAAAGTTTTCATTTTGGCAATACAAAAGGTCTTAGTCTAATAAGCAGTTAAAGTATAAAGTTCTGACCTGGAAATTTTTTTCAGGTCACTTTGTTTTTCCTGGTCTCCATTTCCTCATCTGAAAATCCAGAGATTGATCTAAATAATCTTTATGGACCCTTCCAACTTTGAAACTTTATGACCTAAATTAAGGTCTCCTTGGCTACCTTCAGGATTTCTCTTAAGCTCATTTTTTCCATTAGCTACTAGTCCAAGAACAATCTCAAAAGAATGGTTTGTTTGTTTTTTTGGTTGTTGGGCATTTTTAAGGGGGAAGATGGAAGGGAGTGGAGGGGAGTCAGCCTAGTGGTGATTTATAAGAGTTTTCAACAGCTTTGCCTCATTTCTCACGTCAAAGATGGAATTATGCATCTGCTTTAGAGAAGAAAGAAATGGATTAGGTTCAAAACACTTTAAAGAAGTCTTGTTGGTCCAGAAGCTTGCAGCGCTTTATAACATTTCTCTGTGGTCATCAATAGAGTCTGAAGCACAGAGGAAATGTTCTAGATGTCTTCTACCATTATATCTGTTCCCTTTAGCCCAACATAACTTAAAATAAAAACCATAACTCTCCAAGACCATTTACATACTCCTCAGTAACACTTGTTGAAATGTATTTTTATTTTTGTTTAACAAAAATGTCAAGTTTTTACTATGTGCCAGGTTCTATTCTAAGTGCATAAGTGCATTACAAATATTACCTCAATTAATCCTTATAAAGGACCTAAGGAACATAAAATGAACCTGCCCAAGGTCATAAAAGCTTATAGTGACAGAACAGTAATTCAAACCCAGGAAGTGTGGCTCTAGGATCCATTCACTTAACTACTGCACTACATTGCCTCAGCCAGGCCTGCCTGTTTCATAACTACTATTCACAATGACAGCTATCAATAAATATTGAAAATATGATCAAAGTTTCTGTTTAATAAATCCAAGAAATGAGTAATTCAAGATGAAATATTTTCACCCAAAGTAATAATACAAACACCACTTATAATCATAGCATTGTAATAATATTTGGCTTTTAAAAATAAAAACTTCAGGGTTCTGCGAAGTCCATTTACTGAGTCTCCTCATTCCCCGATAATGACAGATAGGTACAATAACAATATTTCAAATTCTTTCCATTTTAAGCAACAACCTGCCTAATTCAATCTTGAAATTTGAATTATCTTGAAACTGCTTAATTCAGCCTTGAAATGTGCTAGCTGTACAAAGCTTCTAACACGAGCATGACCCTGCAGTCAAAGGAGAGAAATCATCAAGTTTCAATCACAAAAAAAAAGTTGCAGGAAGTTTAAAACTGAATCCCCACCTGGTTATGGGATTAATCATCACCAGAAGTTGTTTCACAGGTAAAATATAAAACATCATATACAGTAACATAATTTAAGCATTTACATTGGGTTGGGCTTTGGGAATGGAGACTGTGGTAAAGTTAAGAATAAGATGAACCCTGCCATCTCTTTCTTTCTGGGACAAATAATTTCTTGGAATTCTCTGGAACTCTTATATTATTTATGTTTATACCATTGCTTTTACTCCTGAACTACCAATTGTAGGGTTGGCTTTATTCAAAGTTGCAGGTGTGTATGTATGTGTATGAGAGAGAGAGAGAGAGTGAGAGTTTACATTGTGTGTGGTCCAAGCCGGCTAGAAATATTTACTTCTTTTAAAAGAAATATCAATAACGTTTGTGCCAAGACAGCAGACAAAGGAAGAGGCAGCCCAGGATTAGTTATTGAAATAAACCAAAGAAAGTGGAGCCAAAGATAATCTGGCAGAAATAAGGAAAGACGAACAGAAACGATGAAGCTGATGAGTGTCCAATGCTGAGATGATTTAACATTTTATTATGATCACACCTAGATTATCTTTAAACTCTTTAAGACCCAAATCCAATCCACATTCACACATGACTTGAGGACACATAAATTCTGGTTTTTCAGGAAGCGGACTTGGTCCAATGGAGGGCATCCGCCTACCACATGGGAGATCCGTAGTTCAAACCCCGGGTCTCCTTGACCCGTGTGGAGCTGGCCCATACACAGTGCTGATGTGCACAAGGAGTGCGGTGCCACGCAGGGGTGACCCCTGTGTAGGGGAGCCCCACGCGGAGAGCCGCCCAGCACGTAAGAAAGCACAGCCTGTCCAAGAATGGCGCCGCACACAGGGAGAGCTTACACAACAAGATGACACAACAAAAAGAAAACACAGATTCTCAGTGCCGCTGATAAGGATAGAAGCAGTCACAGGAGAACACAGAGAGCAGACAGCTGGGGGCGGGGAGGGGAGAGAAATAA
Organism: Dasypus novemcinctus; assembly: GCF_030445035.2. NCBI lineage: Eukaryota > Metazoa > Chordata > Mammalia > Cingulata > Dasypodidae > Dasypus > Dasypus novemcinctus. Next base: position 72,419,279 of record NC_080678.1, on the reverse strand, counting down.
AAAATAAATCTTAAAAAAAAAAATTCTGGTTTTTCCTTAAATTCATCTCTCCTTACTTTATCGGTGATTTTGACTTTATATGGAGTTTAAACTTCATATGTTTAATAGTTTAAATTTGTATTTCATACTATTTTCAGTCAATATTTTTTATGTCAACCCTGTAATATAGGCCCATAGTCTTTCTTGAACAAGAGACTAGTATGGAACTTTGGAATGTTAATCTCAAATTCACAAGATTGAGTTAATCACATTTTTTATTTTGTGGCACACTAGAATTACCCCAACTCTCCTTTTCTTCCTTGAGCGCCATGCCCAAGAACCACCCCGACTGTGGCACCTGATGTCTTTGATGTATGTATTTGAATATCTACTTATCTTTGTAAAATGTTTACTATTATTTTATAGTCATATGTTTTAACTTATGTAAATTGCATTATTCAATAGAACTCATTGTTCCTACTCTTTCCAGTTTAAAATTTTAAGATCTATTGGCATTGCAGTATGTATATGAAGCTTGGTGCTTTTAATAACTGTATGCAGCCAACACATTTCACTTATCCATTCTCCCAGTATGGTTTCTTAATTTACTTCCAACTCCTCCTCATCCCTCCACACCCTGCCCCCCGCAACTGCTCTGATTATGTTGGGATAATCATTCTCATGTATTAGTCCTCTGTTTTAAAAAAAGAATCATAGAATGTTTCAGAGTTCTAAGTCTAAAACTTTCATTTTATAACCAAGAATCCTACCTTGATAGAGGTTAAGAATTGTGTAGCCTGAAGCCAAAGGAAGTTGCAGAAAAGTAGTTCATAACAGGACCAAGACCAGGGCTCAGTTCTCTCAATCAGACAGCATGTTCCAAGTCACTGCATCTATTTACAAGGTGAATAAGATAACATGTTTTAAAATCAAATATTTTTCATCATACAGGTATCAAAAGTGAGTATTGAGGTGACTTGTTCATATAAATTTGATATGCTATATTCTGTAATTTTTACCTTCTGAAAAAGTTACCATAATTCCTAATGGATAAAATCACAAGCTGAGAGGAAATATATTGGCATCAGTGCACACTGGCACATAGCAGGTTGCAGTCAGGCAATGTATTTAAAACTAAAACGTTGGGGAATAACCTAAACTCTGCCTCTGGCCTACTGTGTGGTTTATTTTTGTTAAGAAAGCTCCCAATGGGATGTGAGTCTGGTCTCTTTGGGGAGATGCTCTGTGCTTCTGAGCTCCACCACTGGGAATGGCCTCACTTGCCATTTTGCATTTTCTGCACTCGGCCCTCCACAGAGCATCTGAACAGTCATATCTGGAATCACTGGTGGGAGGTGGGGGTGATAGAATGCAAATAGCTGGGTTCCATTTGACAAGATGCTTAACTTCTATGAGCCTCTATTTCCTCAGCTAAAAATGAGGAGAGTCTGGCACATAACAAATAATGAATAAAAGGTCTCCTTTTTCTTTATCCTTATTTTTAGCTAAGGTCCATGTGTTCCACTAACACAGGATAGAAAATGTTCTTTCAGTCTCTTGTTATGACATAAAAACAAAATACAGATGACTTTATGTTCTGTATTACATTCCTTCTTACTTTGTCAATCACTCTCAAAATTAGTGAAATCATGTGTGTGGCATGTACAGAAGTGGATTTACCATGAAGCTAAGGAAGCCACGAATGCTGGAGTTACTTGGAGTTGCGGATTTTTCTACTGCGGAGGGGAAAGCAGGCTGCACTCAGGGTAAACTGTCGAAAGAGATCTCAAAATAAAGGGACTAGAATCTCTAAATCTTTGGTAATTTGTTATAATGTTTCTTTTCTAAATAAATATTCCTTCTTGCATTTAATTTTTTGTAATTTTGTGTGTTTTCTTCTTAAAAAGAGTCCCCAAAAATGAATTACTTTAGGCTCCACAAAACCTGAATTTGTGCCTGAATATATGGATAATACCGAAATTAAAAGTTATGAAAAAGCACACTTCAATTCACAGTGAAGCATTTTCTAGGGCAGAAAGGGTCCTCTAATTCGAAACTTTCTGCAAGTCCCTCTTCTTCTTTCTGGACCTTAGCCACTCATCTTAAAGCTTGTAGATTTGACTGGCCCCATAATGTCCTTTCCAAATCAGAAAATTCAGGCTCCATTACACCTTTCTTGACACACTAGCAACAACGTCATAAATAGTACTTTAAAGGCACTCTGTCATGAATCCTGAAATTTTAAAAATATAAGTCTTCAGTGGTGTGAATAATTAGACCTACTCCTTACCCCACCCCACCTAAATATTCTTCTGTAATGTAAGTGAATGATTATGGTTCTTAACATAAAGCACTCTAGTGATAGCATGGCACTATAGAACTAAGGTGCTTTACACAGGAAGGAGCACTTTTTCAGCTGCTTTTAGTTCACACTGACCAAGAAAAAATGATGTGCCAGCATTTATCTATGTCAGTAGATCAAAATAATCCATTCTGAAGGAGGAAGATATATTTTTCCAAGTTCCAATCAGAACAACTAAAATCTCTGTGTAAAGCAAGGTGTTTCAGAAGATATGAACAAAATAGATGAGACATTTATGAGAAATAGTGAGTTGTTTCTCTTTTGACTCAGATATTCTCAGATTCTTGATAAGATCAGAGAAGACTTCAAAGGGAAAAATAATTGATAATCCAATTTAGCCCTCACATGAAAGAACAAAAAAATCAAGAACTGGAAACATTTCTCTTCCTGTGGTGAATTCCACACTTACTGCTGCTTTTCAGTAGAGAGAGTAGGTGTTGGAAGTCTGGCAAAATAGGTCTGGTAGAGTCATGACTTTCTGGAAGGGACCTTGTGGAGTCAGTCAGATCTGCATGCTTTAAAATGAGAAAAGTAAGGCCCAGACAACAGCGTGACTGACTCAAAGCCACATAACCAGCTAAGGCAGAACTGGGGCTAGACCCCGTAACCGCAAGTCAGCTATACTTTCTCCTTTACCAACCTGAGTTTGCAGAACGATTTGAGTGTTTTTATGCTTCAGTGCCCCAAGTCAAGGTTTATGGCACAAAACATGAAGCAATTTTTGCCCTACCCAATATCAAATTGTATGATATAGTTACAGGAATTAAGAGATCAAAGCTTGACAAAGACACAGTGAACACAACAGTGTACCCAGAAGTTAGACTCGCACACATATGGAAACCTGTATGACTGTGGAGGGGCTGTAGAGCAGAGGGCATCTTAGTTTGCCGGAATTGCTATGGCAAGTACCGCGCCATGGGCTGCCTTAAAGAACAAGAACTGATTGTCTCACAGTCCTGAAGACTAGACGTCCAAAATCAAAATGTCGGTAAGCCAGGCTTTCTCCCGGAGTTGGCAGAGATCTGATGAAAGCACTCCTCTGTCACATAGCGCTCTCTCCTCTCTGGCTGCTTCTGACCTCTGGCTTCTGGTTTCTGGTTTCTGGTTTTTACTGAGTAACTGCATCTGAATTTCTTCTCTTTGTAAGGCCTCCAGTCAAACAGTTAAAGGCCAACCCTGGTTCAACTTGGCCTCATCTAAATAGGGTCCTATTCACAAAAAGTCCACACCTTAACTGATAATCATCTTCAAAGGTCCTATTTACAAATGGGTTCATACCCACAGGAATGCAGATTAAGGCCTGAACAGGTCTTTTATGGGGGACATGATTCAATCCCCCACAGACGGTAACAACCTCCAGGATTTGGGACCCAAGTGAGAGAAGAGGACAAGGGGCTTTCGGCAAGCAATACATAGTTTATTTAATCACCTTTTTTCAGATATGGCATCCAGACTCTCAGTGAATTGTGTCTGGTTTCCTTGAGTTCAGAGCCCCCTGTTTTATCATCTCCAGGGAATAGTTATTCATATTTCTGCAATAGCGGCAATAGGGCCTCCTCATAGTACTGTTGAGTGGAAAAGGGATCTAAATGCTTCTTACCAATTCCTCTTCAGCTTTCATTCAGTCCTCTAGTTTAGCTCTTGCTTTCCCAAGGTACCCAATGCCACCATTTTTGAGGCTTTTCAGGACTGCGTGATATAAATCCATTTGGTTGTCATCTTTTCCCAATGTCAGTCAAGGATTTTACTTTCTCAGGTTTATTAAGTCAATTCCCACTCATGCATCTTCTTTCTAGTTTCTAAAAGGCTGTGGTTTTGGTTGCCTCTCCTGCTCTCCATGTCATTATAAGTTTATGCCTTAAATTAAAAATTCCTCTATGTATAGTTTAAGAGGGAGTTCAGAAGGAACTGAAATTACATGGATGTATTCAAACCACCATCTTTCCCTTCCCTGGCAGTTTATTTTATGTTACAATATAACTTCTGTTTGAGTCTTTGTATCTTTCATTGTCTATATATTAAATATCACATAATAGATTAATGAAAAGTTGAGAAACTGCATTATAATCATGAGGCTTAGACAGAGGCAGCATCCTCTGTTAAGTCAGAAAGTCTTGAAAATTTCATCTAAGGTTAGACAGTACAGAATCATATACTTGAGACCATAAAGTCAAACCCTCTCCCCCTTGTTTTAAAGAATTAGAAACAGTCCAGGGAAGTGACATGATTTGTTCAGGAACATTAGCAGCAGAAAGGGAATTAAAAGTGAAATCTCCTAATTGCTGGTCAAAGTTCTTTTGCTAAATGTCCAGAGTTTAGTGTCCCAGTTTAGTGTTGCTGTTGTTGTTGTTTTGTAGGAGACTGTACTGTTTCCCCAAATATTTGGTTAATCTGTTCAGGCTTTTTTTTCTACTCATAATATTTAACCCACTCAAATTTGTTATAGGTTTTAGCAATCACACCATGATCAAAAGGAACTCAGTTTATGCACGTTTCTGGAAACAATTACCCAGCCAAATATTTTTATGTGAAAAATCTCTTCTTAAATAAGGGACAATATGGGAATATCTTAATCTGTTTCTCATGCTTGCCTTATCTGGACTAGCTGGACTCTTCTCCTTCACATTTTCACTTAACTGGAGAGATATATATCACAGTGACAGTTTGCCAAGGAAGATCTGGGTGTTTCGATTGGTTTGGGGCACTAGATGTTGAGTCACACGTTTTCATTGTTCCTACAGATGTCTTCAATTTTATACTCAGACTTACATTTCCATTCCCATGGGTTATGTGTTGCAACTTCCTTTCTGATTTTCCACGCCATTTTAGTGATACAGGAAGCACACACCCAAGAAAGGATTCAATTGTGACATTTCATTCCATTTAAGCAAAATTGGTTCCCTGTCTTTTCTTCTTTGCAAATCAATGTACACGAGAGTTTATAAACCAATTACATATTCATTTTAAGACTTCAAGAACTGGGGACTCAGCCAGATTTTTTCAAGGCAAAGAAAATAATCAGATAGTTTTCATGTTCCATAAGTTTAAAACTCTGCCAAATAACTCTGTAAAAATGTCTAATATATACCCTCCCCCCCAAACATCTGACCTACTAGGAAAGTATTCTGAATAGATGAATCCTCCAAAATGCTCAGACTTGTTATCCTTTTTTTGCCACTGAAAATGAAAATAAAATCCACTTATTCAGTTTCACTTCAGGACTCTAAACAGAATTTGTAAATGCTTGAGGAAGCAGCAAATAGGACACTCTTGATTACCCAAGAAGAGGAAAAAAGCCTCCATACTACCCTCGGACACATTATGTTAATGGATCTGAAGTATTAGATAATTTGAGCTCAAATATAATGCTAGACTCTGAAACCAGAAAACACAAATCCCCGATCTGAGATTTTAACTGTGGATATGAGGTAGCATTTGATGGGGCTTTCTTTCTGCTTGTGCCTCGTGGGGCTCTGAAGCGTTGCTGTGGTGAGGACTGCAGGGCAGATGGCTGGTGAGTGCCTGACTGCCTTTCATTCATCTGTTTCTCAAAACCTTTAGGATGAGTTGAAAATGCTGCAACACTCAGCCTTGCTCTTTTTCTTAGTCCAGTCTCTCAGGTTCAGGCCAGTGTCCCCAATTTCTATTCTTCTCCTGGGAATGGAGGGCAACATTCCTTTCATGAGGATAAAAGAAAAGCAAAATCCAGGAAAGAGACGTACCTGCATCTACATAGACAGGCTCCTGCCTGTGTTCCTCTCCTGGATTCCCATGGTCCTGTAAGGGTGACACCAGAAATGACAGCTAATATTTATGAAGCATTTTCTATATCCTATACTCTTTACATATGCTGTCTCATTTAATCTTTGCACATAATACAAAAACTAAATTAAACTAAAAATAATATTTGCACACTCTATAACCTAGAGACCATTGTTATTCCTATTTCATACATGAGAAAATGGATTCTTAGACAAATGAACCTTCCCAAGGTCACTCAGTCAGTAATTGGTGAACTGGATTCAAATCCAGATAGCCTAAATCCAGAGTCCTCATGTTAACCAGTGTTTGACTAGGAAGGAATCACCCCAAAGGGATTGCTGGAACAGCTCTCCCCAAATGCTAGTGCTTTCCTTCACATTATATGATGAAAGTGTTATCTATTTTACTGTTAGGCACCATGTTGGGAAGGATTTAGATCCTCTATGAAAGTTACCTTGTGAAAAACAACTTTAGTGCATAAGTCATAATGAAGACATGAGTATTTTTCTTTTTAAATCAACTTGATTCGGGTTTCCTTTTTATAAAAGAAAATGCACTATTTTCAGTGTATAACTGATGAATTTTGACAAATGTATAAAGCTGTGTAAACTCTATCCCAGTGAAGACATAAAATATTTCTATCATCTCAAGAAATTCTCATGTGCTCTTTTTCAGTCAACCAAACCCCACCACCACCACCACACACAATTTCCTCACTATCCACCCCAGGGAACCACTAATCTTCTTTTTGCCATTACAGGTTAGTTGTGACTGTACTTGCACCTCAGATAAACGGGGTCATATAGTTTGTAATCTTTATATCTGACTTTATTAGTTCATCATGTTTTTGAGATTCACTTTTTATTTTTGCATTATCTGTAAGTTCCTTTTTATTGCTGAGTATTTCCACTGAATGGATATATCCTCCAGTTTCTCATCCATTTACCTGTTGATAAATATCTGGGTTGTTTCCAGTTTGGGGCTATTCTGAATAAGCTCATATTAACATTCAGGTATAAGTCTTAGAGTGAAATGTGCTGGGTCATATGATAAACATATATATATATATATTTAACTTTCTAAGACATAAGACACTGACAAACAATTCTCCTAAGTGGTTGTATCATTTACATTTCTACCAGCAATGGAGGAGCATTCCAGTTGTTTCACATCCTAACCAACACTTGGTATTATCAGTCTTTTAAATTTTAGCCATTCTAGTAGGAGAGTAGTGGTATCTTGTTTTTGTTTAAATTTAAATTTTACTTATGGGTAATAATGTTGAACTTTTTTTTTTTCATGTTTATTGGCCATTCATCATTCTTGTTCTTTTTCAAAAAACTTTTAAAATGTATACTACAAAGGTAGGAAACATTGAAAATATTGTCCTTTCAAACTAAAACCAAAGGAATGTTATCCCCATACTTTCTCTTTGGGGGAGGGGGGAGAGTGGGACCTTTTCATCGAGTTTTATTTACAATTATCCATTCTTAGTAAAGCATCATTTTCTACATATTACATCGTCTCACATTTCATCTGTGACTGTTTGATTCTTTATATACCATGACAACAAAGACTAATAGACTAGGTTTGATTCAGAATAAAATCAGTTACAATCTACCAGCTTTTCTTAGGTAAAAAACAAAACAAAATTAAAAAAAAAAAAACTTCTTTAAATCTTCATGCTAGCTAGCTGCTATTGGACTCATTTCACAAATTCTTTGACTTTCTGTGCATTACCAGGTGGGCTGAATTGGAAGCATTTGCCTGTGGCTCACTCTTTTCCCTCAGTCTTCTAAACTCTCAGATGCCCACTGGTTTCACACTGCTTTTCAGTGACATAAGTCTCTCAACTATAGATCTCACTTCTATCCAATGTCCGCAATCCCAGAACCCACACAGGATCAGAAATTTAATACAAGTAAATACAAAAGTCTTAAACACTCTATTATTTATCTGCCACATTATTCACCACTCTTATTAGATAATTTTTTTTTAATGGTAGCAATAGATGTTTTATCCCAAAGAAGTAAAGACTGAAATTCATAGGCCCTGTGTGAGGACAAGATGATGGCTAGGAAATTTACTGACTTGAGCTCCTTCTTCCATGCAGCTAATGTGACTGCAAATGCACCATGTCAGATCATGTTCAAACTCCCCATATAACCCCCTTGTTTTCAAAAGGCAGCAATCAACCCTTGGGAAAACACATACAAGTTTTGGATTACTCCATGTAAATATTTCAATAACCTTAAAAGAAGTAGGAAGTGAGAGCCTCCTTGTTGCTCACATGTGGCCCCTCTTTAAGCCAAATGCAGCTTATAAATGCACTACCTTCCCCCCACCGTGAAACAGGACTCCTGGGGATGAGCTTCTTTGGCACTGAGGGATTATTACCAAGCACCAACTAGCAATGTAACTGGAGAAAGACCTCGACCAAAAGGGGGAAAAGGTAGAAACAAATGAGTTTATGTGGCCAAGAGACTTCAAAGTAAGTCAGGAGGTCTTTCCCGAGGTTATACTTATGCATGTATCAGCAGGATCTCAATGACTACCAAAGTAAATACTACCTCAAAGAGCAAGACTCCTGAGAGCTCTGAAAATATCCAGACACTATAATCAGATAGCTTAGGAGTTTGATGCCTTGCCTGTGGGCCCTACTTTGGAATTTATCATCTCCAGTGTGATCGAGTTGGACTCAGTTGTGGTTTCCCTACACATGGGTCTTCTGACCCTTCTATTTGAACCTATAATTAGGACTAGAGTTGATAGGTGTACGTCCAAGAGACTTAAATCTTTAGACTGTCCATGTGCCAGCTGGGACCTGAATTTCAACAGAGTTGCAACACTTACGCTCCAATTCACTGGACTCACCCAGGACAACTAACAAGGAGATGATGGACAACAACCATCCCAAAGAACCAAGAGAATCTACAACTGCAAGCAAGAGAGTCCCATCCATCTGCTCTTATCAGATTGAAGTCCCCTCGCAATTAGAGGTAGAGTGGGATTTACCATCCCAGAATCCTCTGGATTGGGGAATGAACCAATGGACTAGAGTAGACTTACAGTTATTTGACTATTGACATACTGTGATTCTAACAATGTAAGAACTTATATCATTGATGTGAAGGTAGTGGCCACTGGTTCTGAGGGCAGGGAAAGGAAAAAACAGATGTAATATGGGGGCATTTTGGGACTTGGGACTTGAAATGACAATTACAGGCCATTACATATCTTGCCATAACCTAAAAATTGTGTGAGAGAGTGTGTAAACTACTATGTAAATTATAATCCACAGTTAATGGCAAGGCTCCAAAATGTGTTCAACAATTGTAATGAATGTACCACACTAATGAAGGATGTTGTTAATGTGGGAAAATGTGGGAGGACTTGAGAATGGGGCATATGGGAATTCCCTATATATATGTATATGTGTATATATATATATATATATAAAGATTTATTATTTATTTATTTCTCTCCCCTTCCCTGCCCCCCTTCCAGTTGTCTGCGCTCTGTGTCCATTCGCTGTATTCTGGGTCCACTTGTATTCTTCTCAGCGGCACCCGGTATCTTTGTCTTGTTGCCTCATATTGCTGCATCAGCTCTCTGTGTGAGCAGCGCCATTCTTGGGCACACCAGGCTTTTTTTTCCCGCTCTGGGCAGCTCTCCTTGCAGGTACACTCCTTGCTCGTGGGACTCCTCTACACGGGGGATACCCTGCATGGCAGGGCACTCCTTGAGCGCATCAGCACTGCGCATGGGCCAGCCCATCACATGGGTCAGGAGGCCTGGGGTTTGAACTTTGGACCTCCCATGTGGTAGGCAGACACCCTATCCCTTGGCCAAATCCACTGCCCCCTATATTTTTTATGTAACATTTATGTAATCTAAGTATCTTTAAAAAAATAATAAAATAAAAAAGAAATAGAAAGGACAAAATTCCAGGGGTATCAGATATGTCTGCCAAGGTGGGCCAGTCACAACACTATAACCTAACAATGCACAGAATGCCATGCCATCTGCAATTTCCTAAATAAACCAAAAAATAATGGCAAAAACCATTTGAAGTTGTTGTAGAAAACCTATATAAAGCTTCTGCAGGGAAGCGGACTTGGCTCAATGGATAGGGCATCCGCCTACCACATGGGAGGTCCGCAGTTCAAACCCCGGGCCTCCTTGTCCTGTGTGGAACTGGCTCATGCGCAGTGCTGATGTGCGCAAGGAGTGCCCTGCCATGCAGGGGTGTCCCCCGTGTAGGGGAGCCCCATGCGCAAGGAGTGTGCCCCGTAAGGAGAGTCGCCCAGCGTGAAAGAAAGCACAGCCTGCCCAGGAATGGCGCCGCACACATGGAGAGCTGATGCAGCAAGATGACGCAACAAAAAGAGACACAGATTCCTGGTGCTGCTGACAAGAATGCAAGCAGACACAGAAGAACACACAGTGAATGGACACAGAAAGCAGACAACTGGGGGCGGGGAGAAGGGGAGAGAAATAAATTTTTAAAAAATCCTTAAAACAAAAACCTTCTTCTGCAAAGAAGAAAACATAATTTATAACCAATGTTTCCTTTAAGGGTCTATTATTATGTTATAAAAGCATGATCTTGCAGTAACAGCAACAAAATCTAGGAGGAAGAATATGAGGATGGGAATCAGAAAACCCAGAGCCTTTGTCTCACCTCTGCCACTCACTAACTCTGAAATGCTGGATAAATCATTCTCTCTCTCTTTTATTTTAATATGTTTTTTATTTAAACCATTCTTTTCTACATATGAAATGGGGATTGTAATAAATGCCTCTTCCTCCCGAGAAAAATAAGAAGATAAATAACTGCAACAGTACCTTGAGTTGCAACATAAATTCAAAGTATTATTATTTTTAATACGGAAAAGACTAGAAATAAATACCACGCAGTCATAACCTTTTTGTAATTTAAATGACCCAAATTATGGTTTCTTTTGTGGTACTTTTATTTGGTTCCTTGTGCAAGGGGTAGACACAAAAGAAAGTAAAGTCATGTAAAAAGAGAGAAATGAGAAAAGGAAATAAAGCAGACAAGTTTGATTAACGTATTATGCTAAAAATTACTGTGAAAATGAAAGAGAAATTCAAAATTTGATAGCTTCAAGATATGAAATCCCCTTCCTGAGCTATTTCAAACCAAAGCCCTTTGAAAGAGACTGAAGCTAAACAAAGAACATAAGTCAGTGTAAAAATGAAGTTTCAGAAAGCTCAAATAGCTAAATTGTCTCCATGATTGGAAATAAAGAAGGCATATTATCCAGTAAATGGATCCCATTGTCAAGAAGGAATATATAGATCTCCCGAAGGGTCAAGATGTTCTCTCCTGATTCTCTTTCAAAGTAAAAGGCTAGACATCAGAAGTTTCTAGTCCTTGATTTAATTCTGAAAACTTTCGGGGCCTGGGGCTAACCACTGAACCTCAACAGTCAGTTTCATCTTTTATCACTAAGGACAACTACCTCCAAAGGCAAAAAAACTTCAATATCAAGATCTTCTAACTAGATGTTAAAAACCCATTTACCATATTTTAGGACTGCAAAGAGCAACTGTTGTTTTATTTTCATATTTTAAAAAGACAAAGATTCAGTATATTTAGTCTGAAAAAGGTAAAGCCTAGAAAGATACAAAAGTTAATGAATTGTATGAATAAATGAAAAGTGACTTTGTTCCTAATACCCTAGGACAAAGTAACTTCTTTGAGACTTGATCGAGATACACTTAGGCCAACCAGAAGAGGTCCTTTGAATCATGGGTAAGGCATCTGTGGGATTCATAAGCAGGAGATGTATCACTGTCACACAGCACTGTAATTTTCTGATTACTTGTTTAAATGTTCAGTTCCTTGAGGGCTGGGTCATAGTCACTGTTGTGCCCCTAGCACTTAGCATAGCTCCTGGCACACGGGAGGTGTTCAATAAAGGTATCTTCTCTTCTTTTGCCCTTCATAGCCCCATTTCTCTCTCCAAGAGAGTCTGTGGTTCTGTGACTCAAATACTAAGATTTCTTCCAGCCTGGGAAGACTGTGCAATTACTTTCAAGTTCCAGAACTCACTGGAGAAAAGGAGAGGAACAAATAAACATCGCATAGTTCGATTCATTCTGCTTTATTTGTTCTGTTTCCATGGCAATGATACTTCATCTCTGACTCTTGATGATATAGAGAATCTAGGAAACCATGGTCCAGCGAGGATGCAATGTGGAACTTTGAGTGGGCATTTCAGATGTTATTTTCTTCATTTCTATTTTTCTGTCTTTAGCATATGTTTATTTAATCAACAATGCTAGCTATAATACTGCTTTGCCTGTCAAAGCCCAAAATAATACTCATATTAAAGAAATTAATCATAATTCCAACACAGGGGCACAACATGGCAAAGACATAATTAAATTGGGGGAAACTTGAGACAGTGAAAAATGACATAAAAAAAACAGAACTACCCCACAGAAAATAGAGCAAATATATATATATATATATATATATGTTTAGTGTGTGTGTATAAATATATCAACACTTTATACTCTAAACTGTGATTAGAATGCCACGGACGGAGAACTAAAACCAATGCTCAGTAGAAGCAATAGTTAATATCCTAAGCCAATGGTTTTCAAAGCATAGTCCCTGGATTATAATATTGCCATTACCTGAGAGTTTATTAGAAATGCATGTTCTCCAGCCCTACCCTAGACATAGTGAATCATAAAGTTTGAGGGTGAGGCACAGTAACCTGTGCTTTAACAATCCTTCCAGGGAAGCAGATGTGCCTCAAGCACCTGAGCTCCCACTGACCACATGGGAAGTCCCAAGTTTGGTTCCTGGTCCTCCTAGAGAAGACAAGCAAGACAGTGAGCTGGAGTGATGGGCAGGCACAGTGAGCTGACACAACAAAATGATGTAACAAGGAGACACAAAAAGACAACGAAGCAGGGAGTAAAGGTGGTTCACCGATTGAGTGACTCTCTCCCACAAGGGAGGTCCCAGGTTGGGTTCCTGTTGCCTCCTAAAGAGAAGTTGAGCACAGTAAATGGACACAGAGAGCATAGAGTGAGTGCACACAATTAGGGGGCATGAATAGATAAAATAAATCTTAAAAAAACAAAAAAAGGCAGTGGACTTGGCCCAGTGATTAGGGCTTCCGTCTACCACATGGGAGGTCCGTGGTTCAAACCCCGGGCCTCCTTGACCCGTATGGAGCTGGTCCACGTGCAGTGCTGATGCGTGCAAGGAGTGCTCTGCCACGCAGAGGTATCCCCCCCATAGGAGAGCCCCACGCGCAAGGAATGCACCCCATAAGGAGAGCCGCCCAGCGCGTAAGAAAGTGCAGCCTGCCTAGGAATGGTGCCGCACACACAGAGAGCTGACACAACAAGATGACGCAACAAAAAGAAACACAGATTCCCGTGCCGCTGACAACAGCAGAAGCGGACAAAGAAGACGCAGCAAATAGACACAGAACAGACAACCGGGGGGAGGGGGAGGGGAAGTAGAGAGAAATAAATAAATAAATAAATCTTTGGGGGGAAAAAAGATTATTCCTAAATATTAAAAAAAAAACAAAAACAAAAAACAAGACTTCCAGATTATTTGGATGCATACTACAGTTTGGTAAAACTGACCTTAATCTATGTTTATTATTATTCTTAACTTACCAAAGAGGAAATGTGGGCTCATAGATGTAGGTCTCAGCTAATGGACCTGGGACAACAGCCCAGACCTGGTGAGGCCTAATCCAGTGCACTATGTTGAAAGAAAAGAATCAGCTTAACAATCAGAAAATTTCTGCTTCCTAAAATGAATGGATGACTTCGTAGCTAAGGTTAAAACTTGGGCCTCAGATACTTCATCTCTGAAATGGGGATGATACTATTCCTGAACAGTTTTTTGGTGAGAAACAAAGTAGAAAATATATGTATCCAGGATTTTAGGCCACAAAGAGCTATTACTTTTTTTTTTCAGTTAGTCAATAGTCATGCTGAACAATATCTGAATTTTAGGATGCTGTGCTTCTTCACACTCCTCCCCAATCAAGTGCTATGGTCCATTATTTAGAGCTATATATATATATTTTTTTCTCTTCCCCTCCCCACCACCCTGCTGTTTTTTTGCTGTCTGTGTCCATTTGCTGTCTGTGTCCATTTGCTGTGTGATCTTCTGTATCTATTTCTCTTTTTGTCTTCTATTCTCGTTTTCTCCTCTAGGATTCACTGGGATTTGATCCTAGGGATCTCTGATTTGGAGAGAGTTTCCCTGTCACTTGTGCCACCTCAGTTCCTGGTTTCTGTTATGTCTCACCTTGACACTCCCCTCTATCTCTCTTTTGCTGCATCATCATCTTGCTGTGTGACTCATTTGCGTGGGACTGGCTCACCATGTGGGCACTGGCTCACGCTTTTTTTACCAGGAGGCTCCAGTGATCAAATTCCGGTCCTCTCATATGGTAGGCAGAAGCCCAATCACTTGAGCCACATCTGCTTCCTAGAGCTATTGTATTTTGACCATCATTATTTTTATGGCCTTTTTTAAAAAAAAATTTATTTATTTCTCCCTACCTCCTCATTGTTTGCACTTGTTGTGTCTGTTCATCTTCCTTGTTTCTTTAGAAAGCACTGGGAACCAAACCCAGTACCTCCAATATGGGAGGGAGGTGTCTAATCACTTGAGCCACCTCTACTCCCTCCTTTGTTGTGTCTCTCATTATATTTTCTTCTTGTGTCTCTTGTTGTGTTAGCTTGCTACACCTGCCTGTCATGCCAGCTCACTGTCTTTTTTAGGAGGTACGGGGAATCAAACCTGGGACCTCCCATGTGGTAGGTGGGAGCTCAGTCACTTGATCCACATCCTCTTCCCTTTTATGGCTTTTTGATCTCATGAGAAAACATGTTTTCAGTTCCTATTCCACATTTTTAACTATGGGATGTGCAGTGAACTTTTAAAAACAATTCACTTCCAATTTAGGTTTCTGCTATGGTAAGTTCACAAATTTACATGAGCTATAACTTTACTCAAGACAAAATTACTGTGACCCATACTTTTGTGTAGGAAAAAGAGCTAGTGCTACATGACATTTTCTAGAAAATAATCAAGTGATTTTTATATAACCAAAAAATAACTTCTCTAAGCTTAGACTGATGTGTAACTTAGGCTTTTCAGCTTACAGGAATAATTTTCACAAGTTAATTACAGTTCTACATTTATTTTCTACAATTGGCATTTTAAAAATGTAACATTGATTGCATCCTAAGTGGTCTATTTATTATTATTCAGAAACTATATACGTATGTGCTCACTTTTAAAAATAAAAGAAAATAACTTTAATTTTGTTATCAAGGTGTTAGAATCCTAAAAAAGTAAATTTTAAAAATGCCTATATTTTTAAAATACCAATCGCAATAGTTTTTTTCCCCAACATTTTGGTTTTCATCTTTCCAAAAATGTTTTTATGTATACAACATAATCAAGCATATTCATTTTAACAAAATAGAGGCATCTGATTTTTAACGTATCAGTATATTATGAAAATATTCCCAGATAATTTTTGCTTCATCAGTTAAATGGCTGCATTGTAATCTATTGGATGGGTTGTATTTAATTTTTACTGCTTATTTCCATTTTATAACCAATGATTCATTGCACACTGCATACCTGCATACTCATCTATTCTCTCATTATACATTCGTAGAAGAGAAGCCTGTTTTTAAGACTTTTGATTCAGATTCCAATTTGCCTTCAGAAAGATTGTACCAACTTTATTCTCAACTTTATTCACCAGTAGTATATGAGTGCCAGTGTTCCAATATCCTCCCCTTTAGAAAAAAGTATTTTTCATTCTACTATCGTTGTTTTAATTTGCATGTATTTGATTACTAGTGAGACTGATCATCTTTTTATATGAGAAGTGGTACTGATAGGCTCTCCCATATCCCTCAGCATCCACTGGCTGCTTACTAGGAGGACCTGTGACTGCTGAGGACAATTTCCTGGCCACAAGGCATGCCAAGCCTATGCTGAGCAAGCAGGAAGTGCCATAGATTTGACACCCCTGGAAACAGCCTCAATCAAGTTGGAGGATAAATACCCCAACCTCTCCCCTGAGGTGGGAATATTCTGGGGAATTTTCTGCACTCTCTCTCAGAGTTCCCCAAGTGATCAAACCCCAGTTGCCCACAGAGGAAACTGACTTAATAATGTCCACTTTATTAGTCTCCTTCCCTTCCCTGCCTCACTTGCCTACTTCCTATTCTTTGTGTTTTCTAAGATTATCTCCCACATAAACTACATGCAGTTAAATCCTTGTCTCAGGTTTGCTTCTAGGTAGGGTAACTCAAACCAAGATCATGTGCTTTTTTTGTTTGTTTTCTTATTTCACCAATTACCTAATTGTTCATTCATTTTCCCCATTTTGATATTTGGGTTCAAATGATCTATTTAAAATATTAAGAAAGAAGAGATATTTGTGAAGGATAACCCTGATAGATTACAAATCACAAATCAGGAACTTGATGAATAGTGATAGTTACTACCAAATTGTCTTATTAAGCAGGTTAAAATTTAAGGCATTATAGTGTATTAATAATAAAAATTATAGTCAAAGTTAATTACTTCCACTTTATCTTAGATTTACCATATTGAGCTAAAGATTTCCTTGAAGTTATAAATGAACTAAAATGTAGGAAAAGGGGAAAAATTAGCAAACTATGGTGAGCAGAATATTTTAGCCAAAGTGTACTAAAATGTGTTGATTGAGTGCTGTAAGAAAAACTACATTTGAAAGTGTAAATATGCTCAAAATAGGCTGCTATCTTTTTTAGGGAAAGGGATTGGGACTCAGTGAGAAATGTGTTGAGAAAGTTTAAAATGGAGAGGTATTTTGGGTCAAATGACATCTTCTAGTGTCTAAAATCAATATGTTCTTAATTAAAACACCAATCTCCCAAGAAGACTCTGAAAGGCAGTAAACAATGTTAAACTGAATTGGCTCACAGCCCAGAAAGTCAGCCAGCCCAGGAGTACATACAAGGAGGGGGAAAAAAAGCACAACCTTTCAAAAGCAACTAGCTATTTGGAATGGGGAGTGGGGTGGAGTAGGGGTAAGACAACAAAAGAAAATTGCCAGTTTGCATCTTGCTCTGGGCCAGGAATCAGACACAAATTGCTCCAGAAGAATATGTTTCAGGCCATTCTTCCAGCTGCACAATTTACACTAAGCATTTCCGAAGGTAAAACAAGGACAGTGGACAACCTATCTTGTCTTGTATGGGAAATGAAAGTTTTTAAAGAGGACGCACAAAAGACAAAACCACAGGAGTCAAACTAAACCTCTTTAGGGCTGTGAGCAGACTACCCCAAAATTCCATGCTGTCTCCAACAAAGTTTCAAATAAAGATTTATTCCCTTGAATACATTTATTAGGTGCTCATCACAATGATTATTCAACAAATATACCTAAATAAAGACAATGCAATATTTTATTTATTTACTTACTTACTTACTTATTTATTTCTCTCCCCTCCCCCCTTGTCATCTGCTCTCTGTGTCCATTCTGCGTGTTCTTTCTGTGTCCGCTTATATTCTCATCAGGCAGCACTGGGCATCTGTGTTTCTTTTTGTTGTGTCATCTTGCTGTGTCAACTCTCCGTGTGTGGCAGCACTCCTGAGCAGGCTACAGTTTCCCATAGATTACGCTCTCCTTGCGCAGGAGCCACTCCTTGCATGGGTGGCACCCTTACACGGGGGCATCCCTGCGTGGGCCGGCATTCCTTGCGCGTGGGCCAGCTCACCACACGAGTCAGGAAACCCTGGGTATTGAACCCTTGGACCTCCTATACGGTAGGTGAACGCTTTATCTGTTGCACCACATCTGCTTCCCAATACAATGTATTATTTTGCCAGCCTCTATGTACTGAATTTTCTAAGGCAGTCAGCAGCCATCAACTAAATAAACAGGGACAGAATTGGCTTGGGCAAACTCCATTAAAGTACAATATCACTTAATACAGATTAGAAGACTTACTTATGCTATGATAACAAACCACCTCCAAATCTCACTGGATTAACCCATCAGAAGTTTTATTTTCTCGTTCACGTTTTATGTCCCAAGAGAATCAGCAGAACTCTGCTCTACATAGTCACTGAAAGACTCAAGCTGTTGTAGGCTCCACCAGCTTTTGACGGCACCATCTGGAACATATGGGCGGGAAGGGGCTGTGAAAGGAAAGGGAGAGATTGGGGAATCTCACTTGTGTCACTTCTGCTCATATTTCATTAGCCTGAATTGATCTCATGGCTTCTACCAACTACAAGAGCTTTTGAGAAACATAGTTTTACTGTGTTTGAAAGGGGAAGAGAACTAGATATTGGAGTAATTTCCACCACCTCGATGATCTGGAACTTTGGGTGATTTCCTAGCACAGTGTAAGGATGGAAACATATGTTAAAAGTGTACGTCTCAGTCCTGAGGTCTGAGAGCAAAGACAAGACATAGCAAAAGGCAAGAGGTCCCAAGCCCAGGTCAAAAAGGAGGAAATTCAAGAACTGGGAGCATTTTGTGTAATCTATTTATCTTTTTTAAAAAGTCAATTAAATAAATAAAGAGCTGGGAGCAGAGGAAGCAGGCATCAAAATCCTGAGAATGTCTTCAAGTAGGAAAGGCCTAACTGTCATAAAGATATTTTAACGGACTTTGTTTGTAAAGTAACATTTTCCTCAGGGAAATTTAAATATGTCACTTTGTACCTGATATTACCCCAAATTTATTTCTCAAATTATGGTCCTTGCATCATCAGGAACAGGTATACATGAAGGCCTTCACAGAAATACAGATTCCTAGGATCCACACAAGACCTTATGGGAGGAAAATTTCTGAAGGTGGGGTCCAGAAGTCTACTTTTTGCCAAGCTCCCGCTCCCCCCAAGAAGATTCTAATGCCTGCTAAAATTTGAGAATCTCTACTTTAAAAATCTGCCAGCATCCAGGGCAAATCTGAGATGCAAGTTGGGTTTGGGCCCTAGGAGAAAGCCTGCAGTAGGCCTACCTACCCCGTAGAGTTTGCCCTAGGACCAAAAGGGCTTGGGTAAGGCCAGGGCTATGCATTTAGGCTCCAGCGGGACTTTCCTGGGTGAAAAAGTGTTAGGAGCATGGAAACTAGGTTGATTTTGAGATCCTGCTGCACTTAGTTGGGGAAATACAGCAAAAGCTGTAGGAAGTTACCCAAGGGATTGACAGTGATGGGGATGGAGAAGAGCCCAGAATTTATATTGTTGACATTTTGGAAATGGTCAAGTGGAATAGGAGATGAGGGCCTTGGGGTTTTCTACGCACATGGTACAAGTGCTGCTCCTTAAACAGTCTGTGCTGAGCAGGAAGAGATAGCTAATGAACACTGAACCCTCTTGGCTGAGATTATTTGGGATGGGGTGTGGCGCAAATACTGCTAAAGTATAAAACATTGTCATGGCTGTTAGAAAAAAATTTTAACAAGAAAAGTCCATACCAGGTAATTATAAAACAGAGTTACCACACATTCTAAAGGAGGGAGGGGAGGGGTAAAAGCAAAATGGATGCACCAGGAAATTAATTAAGGCCAAAGAATTTTAACCCATGATTCACCATTAATTTTGTGAGTTGTGGAAGGTCCAAAACTTTATCACACATCCATTTTGCTTTCCCCCTTTCCTATCCCTCTCCATTGTATAGATTATGTTATAATTCTGCTTTTTAATTACTTGGTGTATATTTTTATCTTTTTTTTTTTTTTAATTTCTACTACCTAAAACAGCATTTTAAAGAGTCCACTTAAATATGAAACAGATGAAGTATATCTTAGACAAAATAACTTGCAGGAATGAAAGAAAAAATTAGAGTAGGCATATGTTTGTGGTTGAGAAAGCATGCCTGTCCTAAAGTATTGGAGATGATTAGTATGGGGAATGGACTGCTGTACCGAAGGGTATTGTCTGGTTGTTACATAAGCCCTGAGAATTCTGGTATCACCCTCAATCCTTTAGCTGACAAAACATCCTCAACTACATGCCTGAGTTGGAAACAATTGATGCCAGGTGGGTAAAAGAGATGGTTGATTCCATTTATTTTACCACCTCATTTATCTCTGGAGCAAGACAGGCAAGAAAAAGATATATGTGTCTCAGCATCAAATGATCAACATTTTTCATTTTTTGCAAGGGTGTCAATAGATTTCAACATCAAACACATCTCAAAATCTAAGTTAAGAGCAGCTCTTTATAAAAAAAGATTAATGTAAATCACAGATTAAAATCAGTGTAGAAAGCATTAATAATATCATATTTCAAATAACAAGCAGAACAGAGAACTGTGAAAAGAAAAATGAATTAAAAAAACCCCAACCATGAGATCTCATCTTAAAGTGAAGAGCAGTCCTACTATTTTGAAGTAATTTTATTACTTGTAAAGCTTTCGTCAATAACAGCCTTTCTAATAAAGCATCCCCTCCCAGCACCATGGAGGTTTTACATCTTACATTTGTCATCTCATTCTTGTATTGATGGTTACTTAAAAGCTGGTTTATTTTTCTCCAAAAATAGAGTAGTGAGTCATACTTATGCAAATGGCAGAGCCCCCCTTGGCTGGAACTGCTGCCTTCTGATAAGTCACAATGTGGATCTTGACTTCTGACCGATTTTGGAGAGTGACCAAATCAAGACTGAAAAATCTGATGTTGCCAAAGACCACATAGGAAGTTCTTGGCAAAGTGAGATGAGAAAACAGAGTTCATGAACTCCCAGTGCCGACTTTTTAAACTACTGCCTTTGTTCCTTGTTTTGGGAACCTCATTACAATAAAAATATGTAGAAAATTCTAGAATATTGCTTGCTTTTTTCCATGACCAATTTAATGGAGTGGTGGCAAGAGTTCTGCACTAGAAGTCAGAGATTTAGATTCTTTTTAAAATGAAGAAAGCTTTTCATAATGGAAAATTTTGATGAACCATTTTGAACCATCACTCAGCTTCTAGAATATAACTAATAGTCAATCTTACTTCATCTATGTCACACTGAATTCTTTCCTCCCATATAATTTTGTAGCAAATCCCAGACATCATGCCATTTCATCCATAAATATTTCGGTATGTGTATCTGAAAGAGTTCTTTTTTCAAAAAACGTAACTACAGTACCATCATTATATATAACATATTTTTCAAAAATTATTTAATATCAACAAATATATAGTCCATAAATATAATACCTGTCTCATAAATATAATAATTTTTAATAATTTGTGTAAATCAAGATCCAAATAAAGTCCATTCATTTTGACTCACCAAATGTCTCTTAGGTCTTTTTTAATTTATAGGTTTTACTGCCATTTCTTTCTTCCTTTCTTTCTTTTTCTCTTCACTTTGCTATTTATTTATTAAAAAGATGAGGATATTTGTGCAGTGGACACTTAGACTGGCTTTTGCTGATTACAACCCTCTAGTATTGTTTAACACATCAGTTTTCTATATTTAAATTAGTAGTTGAATCAAAGAGGTTTGAACATATTTAATTCTGATTTTTTTTAGCAAGGGTACTCCTTAGATGAGTGTGGTCTTCCATAAGGAAGCACTAATGTCTGGTTATTTCTCATTTTACTGTTAGTAGATGTTGATGTTCAATGTCTAGATCCATCAATTCTTCAAGTTTTCAAAATTATGATATTATAATTCTATTAGCCCTTCTACACTTATTAGCTGGAATAAAAAGAAAGTTCCCTCATATACTATAGAGCTCTTCAGAAGTACAATACATAAAACAAAGGCAGGATGAGTGCATAAATCTTTCTTTTCATTATCAGTTTTCAAAATAATGAGTTGATTTACTAATATCCTACAATCGTGATTAGTTAGTTGCTATTTTTAGTATCATTCTGAGCATCTAGATTTATAGATTTTGTGTTTCAGTCCATTGCAGTTAATAACCTTATTGATGCTCAAATTATTCCATCTTTGGCCAATGGGAATCTATTTAAATTGGCTCCTGGATCCTTCTGATATGACCCTGCATGACTTTGATAATTTCTTTTACATATGATATGGGAAGATGTTCCAAGCACATACTGTACTTTTCCCACTCTGGACCCGGAATCAGTCCTTTCTCTCAGAACCCCTGGTTCCTTTTAGTGGGAGCTATTATTTGAGATAAAAAACTGAAAGTTCGGACTAGTCATTGATATTGGAATGGCCACGGATTTTAGGCCTTTAAAGTGGACAGACATAGGAAATTAGAATGCACACATTCATTTTCAGCTGCTGTTCTTATATTGGCCACTCAGCTTTCCAGGTACCTATAGGTAATTTTAGGGTTCTGCTCTTCTTAGTTGCCCCAGTGCTTCCCTCTGCTTCTTCCTAAATCATGTTGATATTATGCAGGTCTTGTAGATGCTGTTAGTTTGTCCACACCTATTTATACTTTGAGATTGATGGCAATACCTTTTAGCTTAATTTTATTGTAGATGCTTTCTATAGGTTCTGATTTGGGTATCTGTTTATTTTTGTGGAGTTGGGATATTGTTATCGGGGTTTCAAAAACTAAAGAACTATGCCAATACTGCTATCTCTTACCAGAATTCCTGAGATTTGTAATTTAAACCTGGATGAAGTACAATCTAGGTGGATGGAGAGCTATCCAAGGATGGGACTGGGTTTTGAATGATCTCCTTCTAGCTCTAAAACATTGTTTTCATTCCAATAATAAACTCACTAATTAATGTGGCAACTAAGATTTATTGGTCTTCTACTATGTGGCAGTGCTAGGTATAGATTTTTATAATGATGAATCATCCATAGATCTTGTTCTGAGGGAGTTCACAGCCTGGTAGAGGAAACAGATGTATATATAGACAATCATAATACAGCATGACTTTTTTCTTGTAGTGAAAGTAAGTAAATGGTTCTATGGACACTCAGAAGTGAGAGTATCTAATTCTGCTTTATGGAATATGTCAAAGGCTTACAAGAGGAAGCAGTGCTTGAGATGAGTGCTAAGGTATGAGTTGAAGGTCACCAGCCAGAAAAAAAAAAAGTTTGTTCTCGTGTGACTAATGGAACCTTAACAGGGACCAACTCTGCCAATAGCTCCTAAGGTTTCTATCTGGTACAATTGATGGGGTGGTGGGAAACTGAAGAAATTCACTGTCAGGGAAAGAAGGGGATAAGCAAGAGGATTACTTTTGTGGAATGGGAACTGTAGGAATTGGAATAAGGAATTCAGTTTTCACATCTTGAGTTTGAGATGCCTTTGGAATATCCAAGTAGAAAATGTTTAGCAATTGAAAATATGGTCTAAAATTGAGGAAAACCATCTATCCAAGCTGGCCAATTGAAGATTCACCTGGTTATAGTACTGAAGCATTGAAAGTGCATGAGTTTAGAGCAATGGCAAAGAAGGTACTGTATCAATACTGCAGTTCAGTGATGGGGGGTAGTAATAAGAGGGTATGGGATTTTTCCTTTTGGAGTAATGAAAATATTCTGAAATGTATTGAGCTGATAACAGCACAATCCTGCAATGCAACTGAGTCCCTGAGAGTACACTTACGATGGATTGTACAAGGCAGGGGACCATATTACATGGTGAACCCTGTGGAAATATAGACTGTGGTTAACAGTCCAAATATGAGAACATTCACTCCTGAGCTATAACTAATATACAATATTAAACAGATAGTGATAATAAGATGGTTTGTGAGAAAAATATCCCAAATTTATGGATTTTGTAGATAGCAATAATATTATGAAGTGTTCTCCCATCATTTGTAACAAATGTGTCACAACAATGTAAGGTGTTGGTGGTGGAGTGATATATGGTGTGCATGATTGTTTTGTAAACTCACAACTTCTCAAATAAAAAAAAACACGAGACACCAAAAAAGAAAAAGAAAGTGGACAAGATCCCTCAAGGAGAGTAGATTGAGAAGAAAAGGTGCACTAAGATGAATCTACCACCATATTTAATGGATCTATAGAAGAAAAGAAAACTACAAGGGTACAAGGGATACTGAAAAGGAACAGAAAAGTAGGAAATAACATGGAAGTCAAAGGAGGGAAGCATTTCAAAGCACACAAAGAGAGGACCAGAAAACCAGCAGCTGAAAAGTACCCACTTGGCTTTCAATTAGGTAGCCATTGGTGACCTCAGCAAAAGCCATTTCAGTGGATTGTGAGGATGGGAGGTAGATTTCAGGGGATGTAGAGTGAAGGTGACGTGAAAAAATGGAGACAGCATCGAAATTAATCTTTTCAAAGGTAGGGTTTAGCAGTGTCAAAACTCATTATTACAGATTGTATCCCATATATAACATAAAATCAGCCAACCAATAAATATTCATCATGAGCTTATTACGTGTAAGTCATTTTGCCACAGTACTCCAAGGGTAAAAAAGATATTCATGACATAGTCCTTGCTATAAAGGATATAATTGAGAAGGAAAATTATGTAAATTCATAAAAGCATTTTTTTAAAAGAAGCTCTTTAGAAACCCTAAGTAATCAGAGTAAATAAGGCACTTTACATGTTGGCTTTTTTTTTTTTTAAGATTTATTTATTTATTTATTTATTTATTTATTTATTTATTTATTTATTTATTTATTTCTCCCCCCTTCCCCCCATCCCCGGTTGTCTGTTCTCTGTGTCTATTTGCTGCATCATCTCTGTCCCCTTCTGTTGTTGTCAGCGACCCGGGAATCTGTGTTTCTTTTTGTTGCGTCATCTTGTGTGTCAACTCTCCATGTGGGTGGCGCTATTCTTAAGCAGGCTGCACTTTCTTTTGCGCTGGGCGGCTCTCCTTACAGGGCTCACTCCTTGCGCATGGGGCTCCCCTACGTGGGGGACACCCCTGTGTGGCACGGCACTCCTTGCGTGCATCAGCACTGCGCATGGGCCAGCTCCACACGGGTCAAGGAGGCCCGGGGTTTGAACTTCGGACCTCCCATGTGGTAGACGGATGCCCTAGCCACTGGGCCAAGTCCGCCGCCCCCATGTTGGCCTTTAAAATTGTACAAGAATGCATAACCATGATCATAAAAACCCCAAGGAAAATGTATGTTAAGAAAAGAAACATAAAATAAATCTAATTCATGAATTGTGTGAATCAATATATTCAGATGCCTTTTCATTAGGAATACAGACAAGACTCTCCTATAACTTCATTTAAAAATTAGGTTCAGTCCCTCTGATTATAGAAAGTACAATCCTGTTATCTTTACAATCCTGTTATCTAGGCACATATATGTGTGGATTCAGTACAAATTCTGTAAAGTATTACAGTAAGTCAATTCTTTATTAGCAGTTTCAACAAAGTCAGCCGTGGCTATTGCTGTTACAGTTCTAAATACAATGGTCTTCTTCTCAGAAGAACTTCAATGAAGACTTCATATTTAACAAAGTTTCCCTCATAGTTCTAGAAGTGTTTTTTCACCATCTTGTTTTTCATTAATTTTCTCATCACAGCCAAATTCAGATTCAGGTGGAGAATAAAAGTGGCCATCAAATAATATAAAGCCACCAGAGAACATAAGTAGTGTTCTCTCAGAAGCATTCTGAACTACGAGGAGTCTTTTCTTTTGCTGCCTCCTGTATCAACACTTTGAAATTCAGGAACCAGGTTTCAATACAGGCAGACGAGAATGACACCATGGGCAGCACAGAGCCAAAAATACATACTGTCTCTTAAAATAAGAATACTAGTTGACTGGCACTTTCTGTTATTCACAGTAGAGTTACCAATAAGAAGTCAAAGGTAATAAGCAGAAAGACCTTACACGTTGTCGTTCCCATTCCTTTGTTGTTGTTTTTCAAAACTACTCTTTTATTTTTTTTTAAGATTTTTTTTTCTCTCCCCTAACCTCCCCCCCGCCCTCCCCAGTTGTCTGCTCTCTGTGTCCATTCACTGTGTGTTCTTCTGTGACCGATTCTATCCTTATCAGCAGCACAGGGAATCTGTGTTTCTTTTTGTTATGTCATCTTGCTGCGTCAGCTCTCCATGTGTGTGGTTCCATTTCGGGCAGGCTGCAATTTTTTTTTCCCTGGGTGGCTCTCCTTATGGGGCACACTCCTTGCGCGTGGGGTTCCCCTATGCGGAGGACACCCCTGAGTGGCAGGGCACTCCTTGCGCGCATCAGCACTGCGCATGGGCCAGCTCCACACGGGTCGAGGAGGCCCAGGTTTGAACCGCGGACCTCTCATGTGGTAGGCGGGCACGCTGTCCATTGAGCCAAGTCCGCTTCCCCCCCATTCCTTTGTAAACTCAGTCCTGGCCCTACGTTATGTAGGATTGATGTCTTGGACACTGTGGCAGGCATGTCTTTGGGCAGGCAGCTAACACCTGAAGAAGAGCTGAAGGAGACTTTTTCTTGCTTCCCCTTCCCTAGAGAAAAGAGAGTCACTTGCTCTGGGCTTGGCCAATGTCTCTGCAGTCTGACCAGAGAGCCAACCTTCTTGGGGATCCGGCTCAAACTGAAATAAGCTTTTCAAATAGATTGGTGCAATGGCCTGCAGGTTGATTTGTGAATTATATAATAACCTTCTTTGCTCTATTGCCTGGGAGCAGATGGTTAAGTAAATAAATTACAATCTAGTCTGTTGAGATGTTTTGATGATGGAATTTCAGATAATTCCTTTAATCATCCATCCAAAGAGTGTCCTTTATGGCCTGACCTAAAAGTGGGTATCTTTCACTGTGACTTTCAGAATCATTTGGTGATAAGAGATTTTCAGTGTCAATGAATATAAATTCAGGTATTATTATTGAATTTACTGGAAATGAATTAATGGAAATCTCTGAATTTCATCTCACTGTGTAAGTAATTGATGACATTTAAGGAATGTTGAAGGACTGGGGAAAAATAAAAAGGTTTATCATTACTTTAGTTTTAAAATAGAGATTTCAAAATGAACTAGATTAGAATTCAAAACGGAAATTCAAAATTCAAAACTGTTTTTCAGACAGCCAGATGCTCTTTATATCCCTTTCACATTAAAAAATATCAAGTACTTAGACAGGAAACTGTTCTATTTCTATAATTATAAAGGACTAAAAAATGAAAACAGCCATAAAACACACTATAATGGCTAAATCAGAATTTCTGAATTAAAAAAAAATCCTGTAAAACCAAATCATACTATTAAAGAAGTACTGTTTTGGGATTAACTATTGATGCTACTTTAGAAGACTCTATTATTGAATCAGTTGCCTCTTAAGAAAACAGCTAAATGATCAGAATGCTTAGTGCAATGAGCAATAATCTATTCTAGCTCAGTGGTTCTAAACTGCAGCTATACATTAAAATTTTTGAGGAAGGGGATAGTTAAAAAATATTGATGCCAGAGATTCTGATATAATTGGATTATAGAGGGCTCTAAGATCATATTTTTTCAAAACTACTTCCATACCCACCCCATCTAGATGGTTCTTATGGCAGTCAGGTTTAAAATTCCTGATCTAGATTAATTGTCTAGGAGTTTATGATACTGAACCATTATTTGTAATTGATACAAGGAATAAAGAATGACAGATACACTTATAAAATATTTATTTTATGATAATTTACTCTAAATCACTATTCTCTGAACTTATTGACTTGGAAAATTAAAATTACTAAGCAAATATAATAATACTGTTTATAACCAGTAAAAAATATAAGTATGTGTATATGTGAGGTATAGATGAGCCACAAGCTGAGTTTTTTATTATGTTGTCCAAATACCTCATTGCAGATAGAAGTAAAGTAACTTCCCAGGGTTCATCCCATTTATAACAGGTGCTAACTTAGAATCCATGTCCCCTAGTTCTCATCTTAATGTTCTTTCATATATCTCTTTGGTTTTATTTTTTTAAGTAAATGTTATTTTTTGAGAATAATCTAAGTTATCATGGCCAATTATCAGAAGCCTCAGTAAACATTACAGGCAGTCTGTAGTATTATTTATGAAGACCATAGACTCTGGAATCAGATGATCCACAGTCTAAGTCTGACCCTAACATTTACAATGTTTGAGCCTCAACTACCCCATCAGAAAAAGAAGATTATTATAATAAAATAGCGTGAAGTAGAAAAATGGATTAAGGCAAATTTCTTTTATGCTCACATGGTACTGCTTCCAACCCTAAGAAATAAGGAAAAGGTGGATGTACACAAAAGGCTCTGTTAAATATGTTGATAAACAAACAATAAAGGCCTTTACAATGGCCCATCCTCTACATTAGTTCTTCCACATACATTTCAATGGCTGGCATGATGTATTATGGTACTAAAAAAGTAATACATGTGAATCACTTAGAACAACACCTAGCATATAGTAAGCACTCAGCAATATTGTATTAGTTGCTACTATCGTGAATAACAACGCTGCTTAATAAAGCAGATGGGAGTTGTTTCAGTTAAGCAAACTGTTTGCATCCTAAATATTTGGTAATATGTGGGACATTCTTCCAAGGAGTCTAAACCACTTCATGGTGCATAATTAGCAATATTATAAATCAGTCAGGCAGTCAGCATAACATATATGCAAAATGCAGAGGAAAAGGACAACATCCTTATCCTCAAGAAACCTATAACTTGGAGTGAGGAGGAAGATATCTCTGCCAGCCAAGTAAAGTAACAAGCTGATCAACCCATCGAGTTTGTATTAAATTAGCTCTCCTGCATCACCCACTGTTTTTCAGACCTTAACTTAGAATAGCGCTTGGAGAATTAAGAGAAATGGTATCTGTAGGTTTATTTGACATATTGCTTCCACTTCCACGTATTTTTGGGGAAAGGGAATCAGTTCCACCAAGACAAGGCTCTTACCCATTAAATAAGCTGACTTCCTGCCAAATGAATGTGATCATGGGCCAAGGGTGAGCCTTCCAATCAGGAAACCAACAAAGGACAAGATGACTCCAGGCTTACTTTATATAAGCTTTGTGTTTGATTAATAGCACTGTCAGAGCTTTTTTTTTAAAGATTGTACTAAAATGATGTCATCTACTTAAAGGAAAAAATGCATTACAGTGTCCCTGCAGTAATATCAAGGTTACAGCTGAGAAAACAGATAGCCTAACCACAAAAAGAACAAACTTACCATCTTCATACTTTTCCTCAATTAACCTTATTTTGCCATTAAAGTTTGCAACTATTCTATTTCTTGTTTTTAGAAAATTCCTGCAAATGGTTTGCATTGACTATAACTTCATTTCAGGCAAGTGAAACTTTCAAATGAAAAATGAATTCACTATATTCATTAATTTATTCAACAAATATTTTTATTGTAAACCTAACACGTGCTAGAAACTGTGCTTTGGAAAATAAGACAGACAAGGTCTCTGCCCTCACAAAAATTACAATCAAACTGGGGAAAGAAGCAATTAACAAGTAAAAACCTAACAAAACCATAGATTATTTATAGCACAATGAAGAAAGTAAGCATGGGACCAAGAGAGAATAATGGAGGGATCTGCTTTAAATGGGCTCACGGAACAAGGGGACATCTAAACGGAGACCTAGTAATGAGAAGAAGATGGTCCCAATAAAAGCCAGGAGAAGGGTTATCTAGGCAGAGAGAACTGCACACACAGAAGTCCTAAAGCAGAAAAGTTGGCAGGAAGATAGATGCCTGGCATGTAAGGAACAAGGGTAAAAAAAGGTAAGAGGCTGGAGGAAGGGAAAGGGGTATACAATTTTCAGAGCCCTTTGGACCACAGTAAGGGATTGAATTTTATTCTAATAGCAGATATTGCAGATGTTTAAGTGGAGATGACACATTCTGATGTATGTTTGTTGTGTGTATGCGTATATGTATATTTGAGTTTACCTTCTACTAAGACAAACTCAGCTTTTCTACAATAAATGTGCACTATCAGAGAGATATCAATGCTGGAATGGCTCAAGTGTAGATAAAAGAGTCTTCCTTCTTTGATGCAATCCGTAACTATTTGTGAAAACCCAGAGTCAGAAAGAAGGTGGGCTAGCAAAGGAGAATAGAGATGTAGCATTGAGGCTGCCAGTCAATAGAACCATCTAGGAAAAAGGAATCTGAATGTAAGACATTTTCAGACTTGCCTTTTAAACTTAGGTACAGACTGATGTGACTTCCTGAACAAATAGATCCCATATTGGAAAGATACTCCATGTCTGTAGGCTTCTTAAAGTCACTTACTTCTTCTAGGATCTTTAATGATCAGCATAAAAAGATGCAGAGTCATAGAAAACCAAAACCTCAGGTTTAGAAAGAAACCTACAACAGTGTTTTTCAAACACAAGATCACCTGGGGATCTTGTTAAAATGTAAATCCTGATTCAGGTGGGGCCTGAAATTTTGCATTTGTAATAAGCGTCCAGATGGAGCTTTATATTTTGAAAACAGAAAAGCAGGATATTGTGTTCAGTCACTTTTTCCCCCATCCCTCCCCACCATCCAAACCTGAGTCCTCTAAGACTAAGCCCCAAGAGCTTGTATCCCTTTGTGGATCTCACCACAGAAGCCCGCATTGTATCAGATATGCTCTGAATATATTGTTGGTGTTCAATACATATTTGAGGAACAAGGCAATGATGGGTGTGTGGATGAATGGCCACCCCTAACAAATACTTATCAGCCTCTGATGAAAATCTCCCAACCTCAGAATTGTCAAGCTGTTGGACATTTCTCACCATTGGAAATTCCTTATTTATACTGAGCCAGTATCTGTTTCTCTGTGGGACAAATTATTGGTATTAGATCTGTTCTCTGGAGAAAAGTATGGAGGTCTTCTTTTTTGACACAAACATGACTGGTAGTTGTTTAGTTAATAATAAAGATTCACTTAAAGTTAAGGGTTGTGCTGATAGATAGATAGATAGATAGATAGATAGATAGATAGATAGATAGATAGATAGATAGATGAAACATTTTATTTTAATGTAAAACATGAATGTACATATGTTTACCAATCTTTGGTGTACATGGAAGGCTGAGAACATGAGTCCTTTGATGAATGTTACCAGTTTATGTTGTTTGTAAGCATAAATCATGTTGATACTAACACAGCAAGCACATCAGAGACCATGTGGAATACACTGTGGAATGGGAGGAAAGTGCATCCATAAGGAGAAATAAAAACTGGCTTGGGGAAGTGGTCTTGGCTCAATGGATAGGGCATACATCTACCACATGGGAGGTCCAAGGTTCAAACCCAGGTTCAAACTCCTTGACCCAGGTCGAGCTGGCTCACGCACAGTGCTGATGTGCTCAAGGAGTGCCCTGCCACGCAGGGGTGTCCCCCGTGTAGGGGAGCCCCACGTACAAGGAGCGTGCCCTGCAAGGAGAGCTGCCCAGAGCAAAAAAAAAAGTCCAGCCAGCCCAGGAGTGGCACTGCACACACGGAAGGATGATGTAGCAAGATGACGCAACAAAGAGAGGCACAAATTCCCGGGCCGCTGACAAGAATAGAAGCAGACACAGAAGAACACACAGCGAACGGACACAGAGAGCAGACAACTGGGGGGAAGGGGAGAGAAATAAATGAAAAAATAAATCTTTAAAAAAAAAAAAACTGGCTTTGACCACTCTGCAATGATGTGGCAAAGGCACTGGGTTGCATGCGGTGGAACCAAAACTATAGGTAGCAAGAGGATCTGGAAGCAGTGGCCATACAGCCATGTCATGAGATCTTCCTTTACTTATATTAATATGTCTATGTGATTCAGTAATTGCATTAAACTAAAAAATCACTCATGTGCTTTCAGACTGCACTGCCCATATGATAAATGTCAAACAAATTGTACAGATAATCCCAAAGCCCCTAAAAACCAGCCAATACAAAGTGTATGTTTTCCTTTTATCTAATGAGACATTTCAAGATATACCAGGTCACCATTCATGGAATGCTGAGACTCCTCTGATTTCCATTTTCAGTATCAATTTCCATCTCTGCCTAATAAATTAACTCCATTTATTGTATAAGTTGTATTATATTATTTAATATATTAATTTGTCCTAAGATGTCCTAAGACATCTTTCCTTAAATTTTTGGATCATGTGTTCCTTCTATAAGTCTATTCGAAAAGAGTTAATCTATTTCTTAATGCTCAACCTAAAATTTAAAGATGGAAACAATATCTTAAAGTATGAATTTGTTCCTAAAATATGTTGAAATGTTTTATTTAACAGGTAGCACCTATTCCAAAATTTGAATCCTCACACAAAGTGCTTAACAATATTTTATTTGTACAGTATAAAATGCTTTCACATCCATTTTCTCCTTAAGTTTCAAAGTAACCGTGGAAGGTAGGTGGTTTAATTCCTGTTTTGAAGAAGGCAGAATAAAACTCAGAGATGATCAGTGGCTTGTAGTATATATATGCCCCATAGTGGGTAAATGGCAGAACTGGGACTGAAAGAAATCTAGCCTTTTGACTTTCGGGACTTTTGTTTAAATCTCCCAATTGTGTCAACTAAGGCCAAAGGACAGTGAACAGGGCTTCTATCCTTTCACCCCATAGATCTGTAATGCCCAACTTACTGACAAATCGAAAACATATTTTCATTTTATTTGAGTTAAAAGACTCTCTTATTCCTTCCTAAAGTGTGTTAAATGGCTCCAAGATTAAAGTGAAATCAAATTAATTGTTTTTTTCCCCCCAAGTGCTTGTTTATTTATTTGTTTTAGGATTTCATAACACTTCTGGAAGTAGTTCTAGTCAATATTTACAGGGTGTTTTGAAACCTGGATTTAGATACCCATCTGATGTTAGGTTAGCTTTGGGGACTAGCATACATGAAACATGGCATTGGTCCTGGTTTATGGTAAGGGACAAAATGCAAACTCTTCATTTTGTTAGAATATGCACTAAAACTACTAAAAAGTAAACCATGGTTCACATTTTTATCTAGGTCAGTGGATAAATACAGAGAGACTAAAAACAGAAAGGGAAAAAAAGTATTTCCAGCAACCCTGAATCATGCTCTGATTTGGACCAGTCTTTGGTAACAACTTTAATGACCTTTCTTGACACTCAAGGTGGGAAATTCAAAATTCAGAGGGAAAAAAATGTAAGTGCAAGCCTATGAATCATTTAGTGTGAATTTGATTTAAATTTATTTCACTTGAGGGAAATTTCATTTCTAATCTAGGCAAAAGAGCTGGTCCTAGCTTTAGATGTTTTCCTCATATCCTTAATATAAGAAAAATATAATATTTAATTGTAAATGTAATCTTTGCAATGAAAATTCAACCACCAATATCTTTTTAAGCTCCAGCTAAAGAGTGAAATAAGAAAGGCCTGTGAAATGTCAATTTTGCCAGAAGACTTTAGGTTTCTCTCTGTTACTATACATGTCATTTCCTCTGTATTGTGGACATACTTGGTGAGATTTTATGACTATGATGACTTTCTTTTGTTCAGGATAACCTTTGAGCCTGCTTCCTCCATCACAATAAGCATAAACTGATATGCCCCTTAGTCTTTTTTAAAAAAGAACACGATTTATGTTTGACTAAAGATCTGCATCTACTGTTATTTTCACGTGTTTCTTTTATTCATCATACACACTCAAAACTTGCCTTCCCTTTTCACCCATGATGCTATAGAGTCATTCCCACCCACATCCCTGACCCCACCAAAGGTCTCTATCATCTGAAGGATTAAACTTTGATGGGTTGGAAAGATTGATGCCCTGCAAAATACATCCATTCTTGTCTTCTCATCCTAAACACTTAACTGCATGGCAACAACAGTTATTATTAGCAGAGTGGATGAAGCAGTGGTTGAGTGCCTGCTTTGCATGTACGAGCGCCCAGATTCAATCCCTGATACCTCCTTTAAGAAAAGTTATTAAAGGGAAGCAGATGTGGCTCAAGCAATTGGGTTCCTGTCTACCATATAGGCGATCCAAGGTTCGATGCCCAGGGTCTCCTGGTGAAGGCAAGCTGGCCTGTGTGGCAAGCTGGCTCACATGATGCAGCAGCCCACACAGAGTGCCACCCTGCGCAGGAGTGCCAGCCAACACAGAGAGCTGAAGCAGCAAGATGACACACACACAAAAAGAGACACAGAGGAGAGACAATAAGAGACAGGCAAAACAGGGAGCTGAGGTGGTGCAAGAGAATGATCACCTCTCTCCCACTCTGGAAGGTCCCAGGATCTGTTCCTGGAGCTGCCTAATGAGAATACAAACAGACACAGAAGAATGCACAGTGAATGGACACAGAGAGCAGACAGTGGAGGGAGGGGGAGAAATAAATAAATCTTTTTTAAAAAGTTATTATAATACTATCATAGAATGTTTATTGTAATGTATAAACTATGATTACATTTAATTCAATTTTCTAAAATAACAGATTTGCATTACAATGATCTTAAGTAAACAAAATGAATCTGAGGATACAATGAATGTCCATTTCTAACTCCAATGAGAGCACAAGAAATGATGTAGATAATCAGTGGCACTTTGTTCAAGGCATTTTGGGTAA
This sequence comes from Dasypus novemcinctus, assembly GCF_030445035.2. NCBI lineage: Eukaryota > Metazoa > Chordata > Mammalia > Cingulata > Dasypodidae > Dasypus > Dasypus novemcinctus. The sequence goes on along the minus strand of NC_080678.1, from coordinate 72,384,701 downwards.
AGCTGAGCTGGAGGTCGACTCTGTCTGTGATACCTCAGGTGCTCGGTGACTTTGTGCTGTCTGCCGGCTTCCTGGGATACCCCTCTGTCTATTGAATGGAAATGGAATGTAGTGAGCTCCAAAAGTGGAAATGAGGTCTTTGGTTAGAAGACTCTTGCATCATTTAGTAGAGATGATGGTGACCTAGATTAGGGTAGTGATGGTAATGGTGGTGTTTATGGTGGTGGAGATGGAGAAGAGAGGAAGAATTGGGGGTGGATTTAGAAGGTGGACTTGATAAATGTGCTGATGAATTAGATTTAAGGGTTGAGGCAAAGGGAGGAATCAAGGACATTCTTTAGTTTTTGTACCTGTGCTACTGGGTGGCTGGTGAGGGATTGGTAGGAACAGATATTTGAGTATTAGAGGGGTAGAAATTAGTTTTAGATATGACATATTTTAGATGTCTATTAGCTATCCGACTGGAAATTAGTGTAGAAATTTTGGAGTGGTGTGAGAAGGGGGGAGTGTTGAGGAGATCAAATATTTTGAGCAAGCAGACCTTTCAGCGCATACTCAAATCCTTTAACATAAGGTACATCCATGGCATGATGGTTCTTGTGGGTCTGAAATATTAGGTAGAGGTAGAGGGAGAGAGGGGGAAGAAAGTTTTTCACACAAGAACACTTGAGTTATAGGAACCACAGCTGATATTTTCCACTGCTGGCTGTGCCTACTAGTCTGTAAATCACAGAACCACAGTTACTTGGGAACACTCAGTCCAGAATTCTGAGGGTGAGTCAGCCTGACTGTAGAGGGTGGAGAAAGCATCCAAATAGGCCTCAACCCTGTCTGGTGGACTTTCCAAGTGCTATGCAAGAGACTTTGGAGGATTTGGATTTTGTATATTGAATCTCTCTTGGTTATCATGGCATGTCTCTTCCCCTAGGGGTAAGCAGATGAAGTCTCTCTTGATGCACATGTTTGATTCATGATCATTGAAATGACTGGAATTTACACATCAGCCTACTCTTTCTCCAAGGTAGCATCCAATAATTCTCTCCTCTCTGCATTTATATCTTTGTGTAGTCTCCTAGTACATCGAATCAGGGCTTGGGGCTGGTCCACGTTACCAGTAGAGAATAGTGGAAGTGAAGATGTGTGACTTCAAGGCTGTTATAAGAGCATCACAGCTTTCTTTTTGGCACTGGGGCTGTGGATTGAACCCAGGACCTTGTATGGGGGAAGACAGTGCTCACCCACTTAGCCACATTGGCTCCCCTGAGTTGGTTTTTTCATTTGTTTGCTTTTTGCTTTCTTGTTGTTGTTGTTTTTAGGAGGCACTAGGAACTGAACCTGGGACCTAATAGGTGGGAAGCAGACACTTAACTGTTTGAGCCCCATCTACTCCCCGCATGACAGCTTCTACCATGTTCTCTTGGATCATTCATTCATTCTGGGGGAAGATAGTCACTGTATTCTGAGCACTCTCAAGCAGCCCTGGAGAGTTCCACATGGAAAGGAACTGAGACCTACCAACAGTTAGCACCATCTTGTGACCTTCTTTATTAAGAAGGTGAAAAGGCAGCCTACTCAATGGGAGAAAATTTTCGGAAACCACGTATCTAACAATGGTTTTATTTCCTTGGTATATAAAGACATCACACAACTCAATGGAAAAAGGACAAGCAACCCATTTTAAAAATGGGCAAAAGACTTGAGCAGACATTTTTCCAAAAATGAAAGACAAAATGGCCAAACAGTACATGATGGTCAACATTACTAGCTATTAGGAAAATGAAGATCAAAACTACAATGACATATCTCATGCCTTACAGAATGGCCATTATTAAAAAACAGAAAACCAGAAGTGCTAGAGAGGAGGTGGAGAAATACGAACACTTTTTCCCTGTTGGTGGGACTGTAAAATGGTGCAGCCTCTGTGGAGGACAGTTTGGCGCTTTCTCAGGAAGCTAAATATAGAACTGCCATATGATCTGGCAATCTCACTACTAGGAATATATTCAGAAGAACTCAAAGCAAGGACACGAGCAGTTATCTGCACATCAATGTTCATAGTGGCATTATTTGCAATTGCTAAAAGATGGAAACAACCTAAGTGCCCATCAGCTGATAAATGGATAAACAAAATGTGATATATATATGATGGAACACTGCAAGAAGAAATGAACTGGGAAACACATGACAACATGAATGAACCTTGAATATATTATGTTGAGTGAAATAAGTCAGACACAAAAGGATGAATATTGCATGGTGTCACTGATATGAATTAAATATATAATAAATTCATGGAGTTACACTATAGAGTATAGTTTAGTAGGAGAGAGAATGTGGGTTGAGAATAAGGAGTTGATAATGAATGTGTGTAGAATATTTAATAAGGTTGATTGTAAATATGTGAAAATAGGGTTGATGGTAGTATTAATACATTATAATGAGTGTAACTAACATGATTTTTAAATGTGATTATAGCTGAAAGGGGTAGTCTAGGGAGATTAATGTTAATTGAAAGATAGGTAGAGGATAATCTAGGAACTGTATAACAGTGATTTTGGTGGTAAACGAGGATTGTGGTTAATTACATAAATACAAGAATGTTCCTCTATTACAAGATGCTAAGAATATGGTGATACATGGGAAAAATACAACTAATGTAACTTATAGACTATAGTTAACAGGAATATTTTAATATTTTTGTAGCAAAGGCAAAGTAGGTCCTGTATCAATGCTAAAGGTAAAAAAAAGAATATGGGGGAAGTAGATGTGACTGAAGTGTTAGGGCTTCCGCCTACCATATGGGAGGACCTAGGTTCAATCCCTGGGGCCTCCTGGTGAAAAAGAAGAAGAGAAAAAGTGTGCCAGCACAGCGAGCCAGTGCCCGCGCAAGTGAGTCATGCAGCAAGACGATGACACAACAAAAGATAGAAGAAAGGGAGAGTCAAGGTGAAGCACAGTAAAAACCAGAAACTGAAGGTGGTGCAGCGGACAGGGAGCCTCTATCCATATCAGCGGTCCCCAGGATCAAATTCCAGTGAATCCTAGAGGAGGAAAAATGAGAAAACAAAAAGAGAAAAAGATACAGGAGATCACACAGCGAATGGATACAGAAAGCAAAAAACAACAGGGCAAGGGAAGGGGAGCAGAATAAATGTTTAAAAAAAAGAATATGGGATTTAGTTTTATGAGATATGAATATGATTAAGCATTTTTTCTTCATTTACTTTGTTAAGAAGGAGACCTTGGTCATGTCATTTAACCAAGCTATGCTCATTTATATAGCTTTCTGAACACTGGAGAAACAGTTGAGTCTGTTTTTGGGGTCAAATGAGATAAATGTGCCTGGACAGAATTTTTTTAAGTAATGCTTCCAGAATTTGTTAAGCCATCTTTTGTCTGTTATTTTGTTTTTTAAAGTTGAAATAAGGTTAAATTCACCCATGAGTTTTCCAAAAGAGAAACATTCAAACAATTAACCCACAGATGCTTGATTCCCAAGCTCTGTGCTAAGGAAACCATACAGCAGACCTTGTGATTGGTTTGTAAATAAAGAAGCCAAATAATTTAACTTTGTTGAATGTGGTGCCTGCATGACAAAAGAAAGCACAAAAATATTTTGGATCTTTTGTTTTTATGTTACAAACGGTTCCAAAGCTCAGAGGAAGGAACTTTGGTGTTTCCTTTACACAAAAGCAGACTGAGCTGTGCTATTTTATTTATCTGAGGGTAGGAAGTATTGTGATTACGAATTCTAAATCTGAGTCAGAATTTTTCACAGCAAAAGCCTTGTAGGATGTAACTTCTAACCAAAATCTACTTAGGAAGATTTTTTGAGGGGTCTGGAAACTTGACCACTTTTAACAGAAATCTGAATTAATATAATTCATTAAGTCACAAACTCATTTTCTGAGCAAGCACCCCAAAACTTAAAATTTGACCCTTTGGTAGTCTAGCCTGACCCTGCTGTTGTTAATAATTGGGAGTCACTTTGTACCAACAACACAGTGTCTACTTTGCTAAATACTGATAATCTTGTACCCTTTTAGTAAGTTTCAAGTTTATTTTGCATCCATTATCTCATTTTAATCTTAAAACCATCCTCTAGTTGGGCAGATCTGGTATCATCATCCCATTTTAACAGAAAACTGAGGACCAGAGAGGTTATTAACCAGTCTCATTTCCTTGAACAATTTACCAAGTTACTTTACCTCTCTGAGAGATGACTGGGTTGGACTGTTTTCTGAGGTCTCTTTCAGTCATAAAATTCCTTTATTCCAAGCGACTTAGGCAAGATCAAGTTAGTGTGTGCAAAAGACAAAGCACAGGCTTGGAGTTAGAAGATCTGAATTTTGGCTCCATCGTTGCTGGTCTTAAATACTAGCAGGAAATATTTAAACTTTCAGAGTGTCAGTAGCCTTATCTAGGAAAGGATGATCTTTATTTTCCAGCTGCTGTGACAAATATCACAAACTTCTGTTGGCTTAGCAATGGGAATTAATTGGCTCACGGTTTTGAGGCTAGGAAAAGTCCAATACTGAAGGGTCAGCAAGGTGATAGTTTCTGCCCAAAGTATCTAACTTTCTGGTGCTGGCAACCTTTGAAGTTCCTGGCTGGAAACCCTGTCTCTGGTTGCATGCCAACATCCTCCCCTTTCTCTTCCCATTCCAGTGACTTCCAGCTCCAGCTCCCAGCTCCTCCCTGTGGCTTTCTCTATCTATGTCTGAACTTCTTCTGCTTATAAAGGACTCCAGTATCCGGATTACTCATTCAGTTGGACCACACCTTAACTAAAATAACACCTTGAAGAGATCCTATTTATAATGGGTTCATACTCATTGGAATGCAATTGAGATTAAGAACATGTCTAAATCAGGGTATATAATTCAACCTACCATATGGGGTTATTAAGATATACCTCATAGAATTAATTTGAAGGCTAGATGAAATAAAATATGTGTATCACGTATTTGCTCTGTAACTTTGCTCTAGTTAATCCCCTGAAGTTCCATATTCCCATTCTTGAAATGGGGCTAACAGGCAGGAAGCAATTTCACTTTTGGTAAAACATAGAGAATGCTGCGATGCTCCCCTCAATCCTCCAGAACTGCAGTGCCTATTCCCCCAGCTGCCTGGAGTGTTGACAGCTAAGTGTCCTCAGTTTAGTCCCGCTGGAGAATTGCCTTCATATGAAGACAGCTGCTTTACCCAAAGCCACACCCCCTTGCCAGAAAGCCGTCCATATTCAGTGAGAGTTAATGCAGGGCTTTAAAGGACTAGCCCTCTTGCCTCAATTTGGAAAAACACTGAAGGGTTGTTCTGGCTCCAGAGCAACTTTCAAGATGGGCTGGGACCTCTGTTAAACTGCATTGCAGTATAGTAGGATGTTGTTTTACACAAACTTAACACACATGAATTCAGGTACACATGATTGGCAATGGAAAAAAATAAAGGCAGAGAGAGGATAATTAAATTTCTAAAAATTATTTCAATGATTGATTTTGTTTACTTATTGTTACTAGAGTGGTTGTCTTATTTATATGAAAATGTGTTATAGGTATGTTCATATAACGAAATACTTATTAAATAATGGGGTTTGGTATTATGCGCAATCTTCAATTTATGCGAAGGGTCTTGGAACAGATTGGTCATGGTAAATGAGGTCCTACTGTATTAATATGACCTGTGCATAAATTCAAACTTATTCTATATCCAAGTATGCCTAGTTCCCTGGAAAGCTAATTGAGAAGTATAAACTCTATAGGCTTTGGATATTCAGGGAGGATGCAAACTAAATGTGTTAATTAAAGCTTATCTGGAATGTGGGGAGTTCATGTTAAAAGCTTCCCTGGAGGGAAGCGGATTTGGCCCAGTGGTTAGGGCATCCGCCTACCACATGGGAGGTCTGCAGTTCAAACCCCGGGTCTCCTTGACCCATGTGGAGCTGGCCCATGCGCAATGCTGATGCGCACAAGGAGTGCCGTGCCACGCAAGGGTGTCCCCCGCATAGGGGAGCCCCACGCGCAAGGAGTGCGCCCCATAAGGAGAGCCGTTCGGCGCAAAAGAAAGTGCAGCCTGCCTAAGAATGGCGCCGCCCACACGGAGAGCTGACACAACAAGATGAAGCAACAAAAAAGAAACAGATTCCCGTGCTCCTGACAACAACAGAAGCGGACAAAGAAGAACACGCAGCAAATAGACACAGAGAACAGACAACTGGGGTGGTGGGGAGGGCGGGAAGGGGAGAGAAATAAAGAAATGAATAAATCTTTAAAAAAAAAAAAAAGAAGCTTACCTGGAATGTGGGGGATATGTGTTAATTCAAGCTTACCTGGAGGGTATAACCTAACTGATACTCATATAAAACACTTGAAGAAACTAACAAAAGGCCTTTTGCATATAAGCACCATTTGATTCCCCACTCCTACATCCTCTGTATAAAAGGGACCCAAAAATATTATTGGGGCTCGATTTTTATTAGGACAAGAGTCCACTGAGTCTGGCCAGTCATAATAAATCTTCCTTCTCAGAATTCTCCCGTCCTGGCTTTCAATACCATGTACACCTGGCTTCTCTCTGTTACAACAGTATAAACTCTCCTCTGCATAGTCTTACTTCCTTCACCCCACACAGATGTTTCTGAGAGTATCCTACACTGCCCCCATAAACTCTTTGCATGAAAATTTTCATCTCAGAGTCTGTTTACTGGTAACCCAATCTACAAACAACACGATGATAATGAGGCAACATATATGAAAGTACTTTGAAAACCATAAAGTTATCTGCAACAGTCAGATATCATTTACTATAGAATGGAGATTATCTAGGAAATACTGAACTGATGGGTTGTGCTTTTTAATTATTATCATTATTTCCATAAATTGTGTTCTTCTGAGGCTATTCTACCATTATGGCCCCAGGGAAGAGAAAGAGTAGATGCCACCTTGCATAGAAGCAGGATATGATGTAGCCCCTTCCAATTAAGAAGAGAAAGTTCAGGGAAAATTTCAGTTTTAGGGAGGGTAGAGGAGAGTTGGGGGAACTAGGGGGTCAAATGCTGAAGTCCACACTTAGCCCTCTTGGAGTAGAATCTAAGTGGGGAAGTGACAGAAACATCCAGATAGGTTCAGGTGAAACCAGGAGCCTTGGGGCTAGTGGCTGGCTCCTCTGGGAACAGGCAGAGTGAAGCTGCAAGAGAAGGAAATGTCCATTAGTGCCGTGTAGCCTAGAAGCAATAGCCCAGCAGAGGCAGAAAGAGGTCTAGATAGACTAACCAGCTTCTGTGGCTGGCTTATGACTTGTGGTTTACACGTAATCCAGAAACTCGATATGTCCTTCCCCTCCTCCGACCAGGGGAGGACAGGATACTGAGGATGGGGGCAGACTGCCAAAAACCTGGGGTTAGGAAGAGAAGGAAGGAACTGCAAAGTCATCAAAGCAATCACAGTTGCTGAAAATATGACAAACTGACTTCATGGTGAAATTGATGAGATAATGCCAATCTCTAAAGGAGGGTCTGAAGATTGCAAAATAAGGAGGTAGGGAAAAAATCCCTGTATGGTGTAGTCTAGAAATATTTTCCTTTAAAAAAATTATTAAAAACATAGATTTATGGGAGGCGGATGAGGCTCAGGCCATTGGGCTTCCGTCTGCCATATGGGAGGACTTGGTTTGATCCCTGAGGCCTGCAGGTAAAGGCCTGCCCAGGTGACAAGCCTAGCCCGCAGAGGGACAGCCAAGCAGCAAAATGCTGATGCAACCAAAGAGAGACTCAGGGGAGGGTCAAGGTGAGTAAGTAGAAAATGACTTACATGCTTTTGTTTGTAGTCTGTTTATGTACATATTTCAGATATGTTTACTTCATATCCTTTTCAGGTTTAACAGCCTCAATTCTTTGGCTTTGTTATGTTCTAATATAGCATATATTCCTTATTTAGAGTTCTGATAGCTTTAATTTTCCGGGAACTCTATCAAATTTTACCATCTGTTCTATTTCGTGGGAACTTTAGTGGAACTCATCATTAGTGATACAGTAGTTATGATTTGTTGACATAGCTATCGTAAGCTCTAATTTAGAACTGTGTATATTTAACTGTGGTTTTACCTCACATTGGGCTGAAAGTTGACAGAATGTCAGAAAGCCTTTGTGAATGACGATGTAGGTTCATTATGTAGGCCAGAACCATATTTTTAAAAAAAGCATAGAAAAAATAATCTTGCAATCTGCTCTGGTAACTAAAAACACTTAGCTTTTTTTTTTTTTCAATAATGATATTGAGTAGTAGTTAATAATGTGAATCTGATTATTTTTGTTTCAAAAAAACCTGGAAATGTTTTTAAATTTTGAAAATTTTAAGATTGAATATTTTAAAAATAACTACTTAATTGTAGTTTGAATTATTTGAATATAATGGGGATAATAATGGAGAATGTTATGCTTTGCTTTCAAGAATTTATATCCTTAATTGAAGGCCTAAAAGAATATCGTAATGTGTAAAATGAAACATTGCCAACATGCATTTTTTTTCTAATTATATTAAGTAAAATAATTTGAGGGCTTACCTAATGAAACTTAAGTGGTTCTCTAATAAATTACTAGACAATGGATGTCTTTCAATTATACATGTGTTAATATTTTCTCAAGGTATAAGGGTTTACAGTTATTAAACAAAGACTGCTCCAATACCTGGAATTATAACTATGCCCTTCTAAGATCATTTTGATGTTATTTTCACACTAAAAGTTTTATCTAACTGAAGTTGTGGTTCAAAATGATTTTTAGAAAGTTAGGATAGGCGGTGGACTTGGCCCAGTGGTTATAGGGCGTCTATTTACCACATGGGAGGTCCGCGGTTCAAACCCTGGGCCTCCTTGACCCATGTGGAGCTGGCCTATGCACAGTGCTGATGCACTCAAGGAGTGCTGTGCCACACAGGGGTGTCTCCCGCGTAGGGGAGCCCCATGTGCAAGGAGTGTGCCCCGTAAGGAGAGCTGCCCAGCGCGAAAGAAAGTGCACCCTGTCCAGGAATGGTGCCACACACACGGAGAGCTGACACAACAAGATGATGCAACAAAAACAAGAAACACAGATTCCCGTGCCGCTGACAACAACAGAAGCAGACAAAGAAGAAGACGTAGCAAATAGACACAGAGAACAGACAACTGGGGTGGGGGAGGGGAGAGAAATAAACAAACAAATAAATAAATCTTAAAAAAGAAAAAAAAAGAAAGGATAGGGATAGTCCTGATTCTGTTCCACTAAAAGTATCTTGGTGCAAAAGATTTCATAACATTACTGTGGATTTCATTTGGTTTCATTATTTATTGAATTTTAGACTTTTAAAATTCACACTTAAATAATCACACAGGTATTCACTATTTGGTAGCTTTATTTTCTTGTTTAGACATGCTGATATAGTTATTATAATAAGACTTGGCAAGTTTGAATGTCAACGTTTTCCACTAATGCTTTGAAAATGTAGTCTTGACCGTGTCACTCTTTTAACACATGGCATTTTATCAAGTACTCTAGAATGTCCATACCTGGCAGAAAATAGACATTTGTGATGCTAATATGTTAACTGCTTGATAATAAAGCAAAATCATTATATTGGTATTTATATAATTATATAAAAAATAACTTTTTGCCAAGCTCTTAAAATTTTGTATCTATATTTAGACCATGATGTGGAAAGTAGCTTATTATAATTACTTTAAATTATCTCTTTCAATATCATATTTTGATGAAACAAGAGTTAATTGTTGCATTAACGGTTCTTATATTACTAAACAAAGCAGGAAAAGGTTATATTTACAGTGGGCTTCATTAATCTGTCATATTTCTGAAATGTAAATATACATTTACAATACATACTTAAGTAATATTTAAGGAAGTGAAACAAAGAAATGAAAAATTGCATTTAAGTACATACTATCATTAACAAATTAAACCATGGGTGGCCTTAACATCTACTTTTGATCCAATATAAACTTCAGTGCAGTAATTCTTGAAGTATATTTTTAATTTAATATAAACCTCTGAGAATTTAAAAAGTAGATATATGTGCATATAAAAATTTGGCCAGGATGTACTCCAAAATGTTAATAGGACTTTTCTCTGCAAGGCAGAATTACAGTTGGATATTACTTCCTTTTCCATATTTTTTGTGCTTTCCAAATTTTATCTAATGAATGTGCCACTTTTTGAGTCAGCAAATAAGCCATTAAAAGCTTACAAAGCTTTGGAGGAATGATCATTTTATTCTTTGGGCAAAAAGTCCTCATTGATAGGAGGACTGAAAAGCAAGCGGGAGGAGATCATGGATCTTAGAGTTTAAGGAGAGCTAATAAAAAATTTGAGTCTGGTAAAGATCACTGTAGGTATGGTGTGAATAATGGATTAGAAGGATGTAAGAGAGAGGCACAAAGTCTAATTAGTAGGCACTTAAAAGAATCTGAAAGGAAAATTATGAAGTTTTGTTTATATTGAGGCACAAATCTTGTGGATATCCTTAGATGCCCTTATGCCTCCTCCTTCTTTCTCTAGGTTAGGGTTCCCCCTGTGCCACGTTAAGGCTCTGCCTTTGAAGTTGGATGAAGTACCGTTGCTTGGGCATGGGATCTGCCATCTGGAGCAGCCCAAGGGGGCAAGTGATACAACCCAGATGTTTGGGGGGCATTAGCTCTCCAAGGAGTAAACCTTTACCAAGGGCAAACAGAGTGGGGAAGGGGCAGGGAGATACATTCCCCCTTCTTTCTCTCTTTTGTGGTTTTGTCTGAGACACATTTTGTCCTTGTTACACTTTCAGAGAACTCCCACCCTGCTGAGGGATTTGTTATTTACTACATGGCAGTAGCCAGTGTAGTAACACAGTGCATCTCACTGTACCCCACTTTCCCTTACTTCACGCTGTCTTTTCGCCTCACTCTCACCATCCCAGTCTTGCAGTCTTAACGAGAATGCCTCAGGCTCTGCTCTTTAGAGTAGCTGGACTAAGACTGCCTTCACTAACATGCTGGCTCTGGAAGTGAGTGCAAAGGAAGACAACTTTAGAGCAGTTTAGAAGGCAGCATTGGCACTAATTTGATGACTGGTCAAATAGGTGGAGAATAAGGGAGAGGGTGGTATTTAAGTTGACTCCTGGGTTTCCAACTTGGCCAAGTGGCTAGTGCAAGCACAGTTTCTGGCACATATTAAGCCCTTAGTCAATATTTATTCAATGAATGACTCAATGCATGCATGCATGAATCCTGGTACCATAACTAAGGTAAAAAAACTACAGGAGGTATGTTTATTAATGTATCCTATGTAGAGCAATCTCAAGATTTTAATAAACATTAGTCAGGCAGTATTTCCAATCCTTTCCTATGAGTCCATGATGTAGATATGTATGAATGAGTGAGCAAAGCCTCGATTAAGAGTGATGAAATGTTGAGCCTGAAGGGGTGCTAACGGTCTGCCCACAATTTAAACAGATCCTATTCTTGTTGAACCTGAATGAGAACTTAGTCTGTTCCAAATAATACTGCAGAGTTTAAAACATCACAGTTGTCCGTGATTCACAGAGCAAGGAGGCAGAGTGAACACAGTGCTAAATCCTGAAACTCTCATTTCTGAGCTATTTTTATTTTTATGAAAACCATAGAAAAACAGAGTTAAAGAGCCTTCCAGAGACTATCTGGCCTAACTCCCTTAGTTCAGGGATGATTTGGCACACAAATTTAGGATAAGCACTGATATTTGTTTTTCTGCAGTGTTAAATGACACTAAACTACCAAATAACAATATTATGTTATGGGAAAGCTGGCCAAAAAAAGCTTACAGAACTGAAAAGTAAGGAACATCTTTTGTTCAACTATAATAGTGTGGATGACCCCTGAAGGTGCAGTTTCTTTTTTGCAAAGTTAGGGATATTTTGGCCTAAATAGAATTTATGGGTAAGCATAAATGCTAGAGTAGAATGGCTGTAAAATAATCACTGTGCTTGGTACTAAAACTACAATTACAGGTCTGAAACCATAACGAAAACTACAGTGCCAATAACATGGAGCAGTATCTCATGATATAAAGTTATCAAGAAAGGGGAAAATCAAGTAAGACAAACATTGAAAATGTGTTTTTTAAAAAATACTCGGAATATTTCATATATAAAACTGTTTTTTGGGAAGCCAATGTGGCTCAAGTAATAGGGCCTTTGCCTACCATATGGGAGGACCTGGGTTCGATCCCTGGGGCCTCCTGGTGAAAAAAAGAAGAGAAAGCGTGACTGTGCAGTGAGCCAGTGACCATGTGGTGACCTGAGTGCCCACACGGTGAGCCGAGTACCTGCATGGTGAGCTGAGTGCCCAAACAAGTGCCCGCGCGCTGAGCCAAGTGCCCATGTGGTGAGCCTAGTGCCCATGTGAGTGCCCGTGTGGTGAGCCAGGGGCTGTGTGGCGAACTGAGTGCCCACACGAATACCCACATGGTGAGTCGAGTGCCTGCATGGCAAGCTGAGTGTCCACATGAGCGCCTGCATGGTGAGCCAGGACCCGTGCAGCGAGCCAGTGCCTGCGTGGTGAGCTGAGTGCCCGTGCAGCAAGTCACGTGCTCGCATGAGTGCCCATGCAGCGAGCCAGTGCCTGCACAAGTGAGTCACGCAGCAAGATGATGACACAACAAAAGAGAGACAAAGGGGAGAGTCAGGGTGGAGCGCAGCAGAGACCAGGACTGAGGTGGTGCAGCAGACAGGGGACCTCTCTCACATCGGAAGTCCCCAGGATCGAGTCCCGGTGAATCCTAGAGGAGAAAAAATGAGAAGACAAAAAGAGAAGTGGATACAGAAGATCACACAGTGAATGGACACAGACACAAATCAGCAGGGCGTGGAGAGGGGGAAAGGAAGGGGAAGGGAGAAAAAGTAATAAATCTTTGAAAAAAAAAAAACCTGTTTTTCTTTGAAACTGAACAAATAGTATATTAATGTTACAAGATGTTAATATCAGACAAAAAAAACATTATGCTAAGTGAAAGAAACCAGACACAAAGTACTACATATTGTATAACTACATTTATTAATATATAAAATGTAAATATAAATCACTTTATAAAGATGGAATTAGATTAGTGGCTATGTAGGGCTGGAGAAGGATAGAAGGTTTAAGAGGTGGCTGCTAAGGTGTCTGGAGTTTTCCTTTTCAGAGTGATGAATTGTTCTAAAATTTTTTGTGGTGAAGAATGCACAACATTGTGGTTATAATAAAAGCCACTGATCGTAAACAAACAAACGCATATATAACTATGCTCCAGGCATTGTTCTAAGAACTTTACAAACATTATGCATTTATTTCTCATAACCATCCTATAAAGAAGGCATTGTTATTACTTTATAGATGAGAAAATGAGGCACCTGAAAGTTAACTAACTTGATAAGGTCACATATGAATGTGGCGGACCTAGGATTTGAATTCACGACCCAAATACCTTGCATTTAAAGGCCATGAAGCCCAAACACCCAGCATCTTTAACTACCCAGTTTGGCAAAATGATCAGTATGAAAAGCGTAGGGGAACTGAGAGCAACTGAGGAGAAAGCAGATTATTGCTTATTCCAGTGTATTCACTTATTGAGTAAAATGGTATACAGACTTACCCACACAATTTGCATAGTTCTTTCTCTCTTTCTTGCTGAGTGAATAGAGATTGAGCCACGAATTTAAATGTGTGCAGGGAGAGACTCCATTCTAACAAGGTTCATCTTGGAGCATTAGCTAATCAGGAATAATCAGATGAAACTGGGGAAGCCTGGAGTTTTCCTGAGCTCAGGCTGACTAAGGGAGACCTTGTTTCCCTTCTGCTTTTCCAAGTATGAGTGTCTCTTCATTCATTCAGGTCTTCATCCATATATTATTGGGTGCCTTTTACATGTCAGGTGCTGTTTTAAGCTGAACATGCTTTGTTGAATAAGATTGACCAATTCCCTACGCTACTAGAGCATACATTTCGGAGCTGAGGCAAAAAATAAACCGGTAAGAATGTTAAGAGCTTTGATATGAGGTATGAAGGAAAATAAAGTGAGGTAAATGACTAGAGAGTGGCTCTAGCTTTTGTGTCTATAGCAGATGGGATGGTCAGGGCAGTGCTCTCTGAGGTGACAGCTGAGCAGAGACCTGAAGGAGGTAGGGGGGGAAGCCAGGTGACAATCTGGGAGTTAAGGGGGGATGGTAATCTAGGATCTTGGCAGAAGAAAAAGCAAGTGCAAAGGCCCTGAAGCAGGTGTGGACTTGAGGTTTTTGAGGAACAGCCAAAAGGCCGGTGTGACTGAAGAGGTATGAATATGGAAGAAAGCAGTAGAGGGTGAAGTGAGAGGATCAGGCAGAGTCAGATAATTTGGGTGTGCATAGGAGTGTGGATTTCATTCCAGGTGTGATGGGCAACTGCCAGAGGATTCTGAATGGGAGAGCAAGGAGATTTCATTCACATTTTAAAAGGACCTGCTTTGGCTGCTGTGTGGAGAATAAAATGTAGGGTGGGGGAACAGAAGCTGGGAGAATAGTTAGGAGGCTTTTCCCGTAGGTTGGGCAAGAAATGGTTGAGTAGATTGCTATGAAGGAAGTAATCTGAAGGGCTGGAATAGCTCTCTCAATACCTATGCCTCTACTTATACCTATATCCATAGCTATATGTTAGAGCTGACAGGAGTGGTTGACAGATGAGCTGTGGAGGGTGATGGAGAAGAATCTAGGGAGCTGCATTATGATTTGGAAAATATTTCTCAGGGAAGATGATGAATGAAAAAAATGCATGAGGGACATCCTGAGGTAAAATGGGACTGGGCCCCTGATGAGAGGGGCCTCCTCTCCTGGGGAACTTTCTTGGTAACAGGACAGCAGGCCCCACCAGAGGGCGTGCCTCTCTCTTCCAGCCCCAGTCATGGCGACCTTCTGTTCCTGTCCCAGCCTCGGCTTAAAAGTCACCCCTTAGACTACACTAACAGTGAGAGGAAAAATTCCACCTTTTTGCAGGTAGTAGAAAAAGTTACTAAATGGGGGGATCCTTGTGTGTATGTATACTATATATAGACTATAGATAAATACATGCGTATCTCATTTTAAAAGCATATACCACTTTACATGAATATATCCACTGTATGCATAGACACATGTTAGACTTTACCTGGTTCTAGGTACTTTACCTTGTTTTTTTGTTCATAACTGGCCTGAGTTCCTTAGTTAGCTTCCCTCATCACTTTATCATGATTTCTCAATTTCACAGCCTCTCAAGAGTCTCCCCCCTCCCCCCACCCCCCACTGGGATCTATTATTCACAGGAAATACCTCCTGGACACAGAAACTTTAGAAACCAAAGAACGTTAGTGCAGGAAGCAAGCGCTAGTCCAATCCTTTTACTTTAAGTCTGAGAACACTGAGCCTGGAGAATTGAGAAGACTCACTTAAGTTCCAACAGCTGCCCTCTGCACACAACAGCCTTGACTTTTTCAGTTACATTTTTATGTTCATCTAAAATATTTCTACTGTCCCACATTTTCATTTGATGCGGAGGTTCCCTAATCAGATTTCTCTACAATTAGCAAAGGGTAAAGGAGATGGATAGAAAAAGGAAGGGTAGGGAAAGAGATGTTTTTGACATACATCTGTTAGTATGATCTTCTTTGGGAAGTGGTTAGAATGGGAAAATAACAGAAAACCAAGAAGTCAAATTTACGTTTATAAAAAGTCATATGATGACAGCCTACATATTTTAATTTCATCAAGTTTTCTCTAGGCAGACTTTTGCCAGGGCCTGGGTATGAAATCAGTCGAGTGTTGTAAGTTTTAAATGTTGTACAGATGTATTAAAATGCGAACTCTGAGAGGAATGGCCTCTGGAGGATATCTTTCTCCACTGTACTGCCCTTGTCCACAACTGTCATTTTATGGTGGGTTTAGTTGTGTACCCCAGTTTGGACAGGTTTTTGCTATTGGTCTGCATTCTGGTGGATGTGGAACCATTGTAAGTATCTCTTCAAGATGTTACTTCAGTTAAACTACCGCCCAACTAAATCAGAATGGGCTTTTTTTTTTTTCCCTGTAGGTACTGGAGGCCAGAGTTTGAACCCTGGACCTTGTATGTAGAAAGCTGGTGCTCAACCACTGAGCCACATCGGCTTCCCTGAGTTGGTGTTTTCACTTGTTTTGCTTTCTTGCTTGTTTCAGGAGGCATCAGGAACCAAACCTGGGCCTTCCCATGTGGGAGGTGAGCGCTCACCAGCCTTGAGCCACACCTGTCCCCCAGAACGGGCTTTAGTCTGGATTACTGGAGTCTTTTAAAAGCAGAGTGAAATTCAGATGGAGGGAGAAACCACCAGGAGTAGCCAGAAGCTGAAAGTTAAGGGAACACAGAAGAGAAGGAGAGGAGAAAGACAAGACAGAAGAGGGCACATGTGCATTACCACGTGGCAGAAAGCCACAGTTTTACCAGGAACTCGATTTTGACTCCTCCTTGCCTCAAAACCTTGAGCTAATAAATGCCCGTTCTTTAAGCCAACCCATTCTATGGTATTTGCTTTAGCAGCCAGGAAACTAAAACGGTGAACACAGCCTACTCATGTTAGTAGTGAGATGAACAATTTTGAGCTCCTCCTATGTGTCAGGCTTTGTCTCAAGCACTTGATTTGCATTACCTCATTTAATTATTAATCCTTTCACCGCCCCAACCCTATAGGTAGTCACATTTTAGAAATGGTGAAACTGAGGCACCCAGGAACAAGACTTGAGTAACTTGCCACAGTCCACAGCCGTAGGCAAGGAAAGAGCTAACTTTTAAACAATGTAACCGGAGCCCTTAATATGCTGTTCTTTGGATTAATCTCAGTGAAGCCCTACAATCCTTGGGAAAGGAAACACTAAAGCTTGTTCAGAGTTTTAGCTGGGGAATAGGGTGGGACCAGAGAGCCCTCTCATGCACACGGCCATAACTGGAGAGAGTTGCCTTAAACTGGAGAAGGCTGTGAACATTTACTTATTTTATGTTGGTGGAGAGTATGTGACAACTAGGACTGCTAGATGAAAAAGATCTAATGTCTTTTAACCATATTCCTGTCGGTTGTGATTTTCCTTTTAGGATATTTTCCCCTTTGGTTTTCTAAATTGCCACAAAACATTTACCTAACTAACTTGGGATGTTGTGATACCCTTAGGTGAAATCTCCGGACATCCTGGATGAAGGAAAACTTAAGTAAGAACAGGGTCTGCCCTCGCCTTGGTTAAACAACTTGAAAACGATTTGGGCAGATTGGAGCATCTAACAGAAGCAGGCTCTTCAAAAACCCCAGACGCCTTGCGAAACACTGTTGCTAGCGAGACGTCAAAACTCCTAGGAGCAAACGTCGAGAGCGCGTCGGCCCGCGATGCGCAGACTTCTGACAAGCTCAGGTGTCGGAGAAAGTCGAGATGGCGTTTGCAGCGTCTCCTTCTCGGGCTTAGAGGCCAAGGGACGAGCGAGGAGGGAGAAAGGGGAGGGTTCCGCCGCCAGGGATGATGCCTCTGGCCTTCCTGAGAAGGTGCAAGGAAACCGGGGCAGAATCGCTGCGCGGGAGGAAACTCCTGCGCCTCTGCGTAGGAGCCGGGGGACAGAAGGACGGGAGGCCAGCGCGTCCCTCCCCTTCAGGAAACATCTCCGCCCGCCCTTCCCCGCCACCACCTCCTGGGGACCCGGGTGGTGAACTCCCACGCAGTGGGGCGGGCTCGGCCGCGCGCCCGCTGGCACGGGCCTACCCTCCAGCCACCCCCTCCGGCTCTTCTCCAGCCCTCCTCGGGCCTGCCTCCCTCCCCCCACCCCCAGCGTGGACCAAACCTTACCCCCGGCAGCTCAGCCGCCAGCCCGCGCAGCTCGCCCTGGGGCGCCTCGCGCTCGGCACCAGGCTGCCAGCTAGCGGAGGGCGGGAGCCCAGCCGCGGGAGCCCGCCCCGGAGGCCGCTGACTCCCGGGAGAGACTTCTGAACATCTGGGCGTGGGGTTTAGCGCTCCAGATGCTGCTCCTAGGCGGCCAGATGTGCAGCCCTTCCCTCCACCCCCACCCCGTCCTGGGCTCAGCGGCCGGCGAGGCTGGACGGATTTTGTGGGAGGACCTGGGACTTTTCCCTCGGTGCCGACTTAAAAGCCAGGGAGCCTCATCCCCCCTCCGGTACCGGCTTCCAAAAGGAAAACTTGCTGACCCAGGCTCCTGCTCCCCCACTGAGCAGCCCTCGGCGTTTCTCAAACCAGCAAGGAAAATGGAGCAGCTCTACAGGATTCCCTAAAGAAAGCCACCACGATTTGACCACGAGACCCTTGTTCTGGCCGTGAGATCCCGCTGCAAAGCCAGCAAACCGCAGGTGCGGGGGGAGAAGTTACAGTAGAAGTTGCATCTGGGGCTTACCCGAAAACAATCTTTAACCAATTATGGGTTCCATATTTGAAGCTGGAGGCTATATTCCACCTGGTAAAAGGCAACTCAGGGCGGGAGGAAAGCCAAGTAAACGCTGTGACTCAACTCCCTTGGAATGTGCCTGGAATAATAACGAGGGCTTTAGAAGTTTTACTGCCGAGGTGGCTCTTGGAGGCGAGGGTTCTGCGCCTGCACTTGGCCGACGGCCGAGGGGGGCAGTATTGCCTCTTGCAGTGCAGCTGCGCCTGCAAGCAGGACAGGAATAGTCGGAGCATCTGGTTTAAATCAGCCAAAAGGCATTTGTATCTGCTTAATCCATCGTCTTGCAGAACCGACAGAAGAGGAAAAGCCAAATATATTGCCGGTTCTCTTTTAACACCCGGGTAATAGCCAACCTCAATCGCGTTTCGCTGTTTCATAGATGTTGCAAACTAAACTTTTTCTTGAGCACATGTGCTCAAGCATTTGCATTCGCGAGCCGCGCATTGACTACTTTGCTTTTTTTGTTCTTGTTTTTCCCTTGGATAATCGGTGGTGTTGAACCGGGCGATTCTAGAATAGAAAGTGTTTGCGGCCCACCCAAGCGTTGCTTACACCCCTAAATATATAGCCGCATTCCCTTCCTTAACTCCCTACTCAGAATTCCAGAGGCAAGTTGGAACAAAGGGAAAACGTGTCTGAGTGTAAAGAGAGAACTTGTGCCAAGAATTACAGTCACAGGGTAAATAACCTTGTTTTCTCCTTCAGCAGTGGCCGCTACCAAACCCCGTTCTTGGACGGTGGCCAACAGTCTGTCTGGTGGAGGGCGCTGCTAATTAGAGAGAGCCCATAAACCTTTCTGTCAAAAAGAGGACATGTGACCTTCCCTTCAAGTCTAAACAATAACGCTGGTGAACTGCAGACTGCACTCAACACCGGCTGCCCTGCGGATTCCCTAAATAGGATCAGGATAAAGGCCAGACTTAAGAGGTTACCATAGCGCTGCTTTCACACTTTCAGGAATCGGTCACTCCACTTCCCCATATAACTTGTTTCAATTACTCTCTGCAATCTATTTAGAGGAGAGCAGCTTGCAGTGAGAACACAGTCTAATCTAAACGAGGAAGCAATTATTACTTGCCGCAGTCTAATGTGACTTGAGAACGTGGGGTCAAATATCAACCTGATCCCAAGTAACCTCACTTTGCACTTTGGAAGATACACCCTTTTAATGACGATAATTTGTACCTGCTTTTCTGAAATGCTTTTTCTTTTTTTTTTCTGTTAAGCTTACAAAATTCAGGCCACCCCCCCACTAAAAAAAACCCTGTCTTCAATGTCTTCTAATTTTAGAATTTAAATTATTCTTAGGTAAACACCACAACTTCTTATGCACATTGCTTAATATTAATTATTAAAAAAAATTTTTTTTTCTTTCTTATAGGCATCTTCTCAGTATATAGCAAAATACAGTTTCTTAAGTCTTTCCTTCTTTGTCTAATTTACCTCCCTGGAAGCCCCTTACTAGCTTTAATTTTATACATCATGTTGTAAACTATAAATAATACAGTTCCACTTTCTTAGAACATAACATATGGTAACTGTCGTCTGCTGTGTATCCTAACTGTACTTGCTTCAACTTAATGACTGAATAAAGTTCATCTCCTTGGTAAATGGCATTTGGTCCTTTTTGTGTGCATGCTTTATTAGTTAAAACCTGGTATGGAACAATGCATAAATTCTTCTTGTGAACACAGCTCATAAAAGGGTTTACAAGGTGTGGTTTGAAGGGAGGAAGCCTTGAAACAAATGCTTGTGGAAAGGAGAGGAAGGAAAGCAAGCACTTCCTGAGAGGATACTCTTCCCTTTTAAGCTACATCCCCTCTTCAAATCTCTTCCTGTTTGTCTTAGCCTTTTAAAATATTCATTTTAAAAGGATGTTGTGGATGTGCAATTTCTCATTACTGAAGTACTCTTAAGAATCAAATCTATTAACTTGAAAGGACTCAAAAACTACTCCATTTAATCTTCTGACACATAATCTGAAAATTTTTATACTATGTTGTGATGCTGATTTTTGGTTCAACTTGGCTAAGTTATGGCATCCAGTTGTTGGTCAAATGCTGGCCCAGATGTTGCTGTAGAGCTATTGAGTAGATGGGATTAGCATCTACAATCAGTTGACTTTAAGGGGGTAATGTGACTGGGTCTCATCCAGTAAGTTGGAGGCCTTAAATGCAAAGAACTGAGGACTTCTGCCTCAGGACACATGCTCCGTTCCTCCCTGAGTTTCCAGCCTGCCCAGTATTCCTAAGAAATTTGACTCAAAACTTCAACATCAGTTACTAGAATTTCCAGCTTCCAGCTTGTACTCCAGAACTTGGGTTTGCTAGCACCCACAATCACTTGTGCCAATTATGATGTCTCCTATGCATATACATATATGTATATACACATATGCATAAATCCTTTTGGTTCCTTTGGAGAACTTAATACATGTTAAGAATCATTTCTATGTTAGCTTTTTAAGTATTCTGTCATCTTCAAGATAACCTAGTGCAATGGAATTAACACAGAGTTTAAAGTCACAAACATGGTAGTTCAGTCCTAGGTTGGTCACTATTGAGTCTTGATATTTCCATTTGTGAAATGTTCATGATACCCCTTCTCAAAGTGTATAAGACACACTGGCATATGGGTTAGGTTTCAAAACTAAATACTAGTAAGCGGACTTGGCCCAGTGGTTAGGGTGTCCGTCTGCCACATGGGAGGTCCGCGGTTCAAACCCCGGACCTCCTTGACCTGTGTGGAGCTGGCCCATGTGCAGTGCTGAGGCACGTAAGGAGTGCTGTGCTAGGCAGGGGTGCCCCCGCATAGGGGAGCCCCACACGCAAGGAGTGCACCCCATAAGGAGAGCCGCCCAGTGCGAAAGAAAGTTCAATCTGCCCAGGAATGGTGCCGCACACATGGAAAGCTGACACAACAAAATGGCGCAACAAAAAGAAACACAGATTCCCATGATGCTGACAACAACAAGCGGACAAAGAAGAACACGCAGCAAATAGACACAAACAACAGACAACTGGGGCGGGGGGGAGGGAGAAATAAAATAAAATAAACAAATCTTAAAAAAAAAAACCCAAAAAACTAAATACCAGGGGCCTTATAACTAATGTACCATTCTTTCTCTTCCAAATAAAGTGCTGCAACATACCCTTTCTTAAGATAAACTAATAAGATCCAGAATTTGTAGAGTTCTATACAGAAATAAGTCAAATGACTTTAAATTTCAAGAGAAAGTTTCTTTTGGAACTAATTTAAGGATATGTACTGTTGACTCCTGGCACTATTATGTCTATTTTAGAGTAAATTAAGCACAGCACTGCTGAGGGGGGAAATCCCAATCCTTTTCCCAATACTTTGAGAGCAGCATGTCAAAACATGCTAGAATTCAACCAGACATGCTACTTGGCTTCTTCAACAGTCCTCACCCACCTTTCCCCATGTCAGCATTCCTTTTCTCTCCTAAGGTGGGTGTACTAAACCATCTACATCTGTTCTTCACCTCCCTTCCTCTTTATAACCTTCTCTCTTTTAATAAGTATTCTTCACAGATACCACTAGTAAAGAAAAGAAACAGGGAAGCAGATTTGGCCCAAAGGATAGGGCATCCACCTACCACATGGGAGGTCCAAGGTTCAAACTCAGGGCCTCCTGACTCATGTGATGAGCTGGCCCACGAGCAGTGTTGATGTGCACAAGGAGTGCTATGCCACGTGGGGGTGTCCCCACGTGCAAGGAGTGCGCACCATAAGGAGAGTTGCCCAGCACGATAAAAGTGCAGCCTGCCCAGGAATGGCGCCGCCCACATGCAGCAAGATGACACGAAAAAAAGACATAGATTCTGGGTGCCGCTGATGAGAATACAAGCGAACCCAGAAGTACACACAGTGAATGGACACAGAGAGCAGACAACTGGGAAGGGGAAATAAAAAATAAATCTTTAAAAACAAAACAAAACAAAACAAAACAAAACAGTGACAGTCCTGTAAGACTCAAGGTTAAACGTCATCTTGAAAATGTTGCACAGCTAAAATGTAGTAAAGTTTCAAGATATTCTGCTTTAAATAAAAGTTATGCCCAAAGTACTCCAGGCAAGAGATGATGATGGCTTAACTGGGGAAGTTAAGGTGCAGTGAGTAAAATGGTTGGACTTAGGATATATTTTGGAGGGAGTCAAAAAGACTAATGTATTGGACAGAGGAAATAGGGGAAAGAACGGGATGATTAAAAAACCAGTTCTGAGAGAATCCAAATAAATTATTCAATAA
Organism: Dasypus novemcinctus; assembly: GCF_030445035.2. Lineage (NCBI taxonomy): Eukaryota > Metazoa > Chordata > Mammalia > Cingulata > Dasypodidae > Dasypus > Dasypus novemcinctus. The sequence continues at coordinate 72,361,989 of NC_080678.1, read as the reverse complement.
TTTAGAAGAAATCGCAGTATAAATAATAAATAATCTGAAGATTGAATTGGTAACAGTGAAATTTTATTTTTTCCAACAGCAAGAATTATTTCCATTAAAATAAGTGCTAAGCTTTCTTACTTGAATCAAGTACTGTGTAGAAACATACTGTGCTATTGTACAAAGGTGGCACTCAATATTTTTGAATGAAAAAAAATCACGTTAATTTGATTTTCACATAATGCCAAAATATACTTTTTTCTTTCTCCTTCCCTTTGCCCTTAATCTGGGATTGACAGGTAAACAAAGAAAGCATGGTGATTTTCCTGCTTTTGTTGAGCACTATCTTTTAGCAATCTACCCTTATAGATAATTATCAATCTTGTGCTTTAAAAATTTAGTTGAGGAAAGTGGAAGTGGTTCAACTGAATACAGCATCTGCCTACTATATGGAGGGTCCAGGGTTCAATACCCAGGACCTCCTGATACATGGTGAGTTGGCCCACATGCAGTGCTGCTGCATGCAAGGAGTGCTATGCCACGTAGGGGTGCCCCATGAGCAAGGAGTGTGCCCCGCAAGGAGAGCCACCCCATGTGAAGAAAGCGCAGCCTGCCCAGGAGTGGCACCGCAGACATGGAGAGCTGACGCAGCAAGATGATGCAACAAAAGAGAGATGGAGTTAAGTAGACACAGACAGCAGACAACAGTAGGGGAAGGGAAGAGAAATAAAATAAATGTTCAAAAAAAAAAATTTTAGTTCAAAGCATTATTACATAAAGAGCAATTTTTAAAAATTACCATAGCCAGACCATAAGGAGAGTGTTTCAAGGCTAGAATATTGATGGGTAGGTAAAGAGGGCAGAATGTTCTCCAGGGAATAATGAATCAGCCTCTGACATGATTTCTGTTCCATAAATCTCTTTCTCAAGAAAATGAATCACTTAAAGGGGGTATAAAACACTGAAAATAAGTGCAGCAGGGAAGTGGATGTGGCTCAAGCAGTTGGCACCTGCGTACCACATGGGAGGTCCTGGGTTTGGTTCCTGGTGCCTTCTAATGAAGACAAAAAAGACAGTGAGCTGCCATGATGGGCTGGTGCAATAAGCTGACATAGTGAACTGATGCAGCAAGCTGACGCAATGAAGAGACACAAAGAGGAAAGCACCATGAGAGACACAGCAAGTAGGGAATGGAGGTGGCTCAAGTGACTGTGCGCATCTCTCCCACATGGGAGATCCCGGGTTTGGTTCCCAGTGCCTCCTAAAAAGAAGATGAGCACATAATGAACAAACACAGAGAGTGGACAGAACAAAATACTGGGGTGGGGCGGGGGAGGGGAGAAACAAATTAAAAAGAATAAATCTTAAAAAGAAAAGTACTGCAGTTCATATATTCGCTGTATACTTTTGGATTTTTATTTAAATTTCTAGCCTCTTTGGATCATCACAAGGATATATTTCATAATAAAAATAAATATACAGCTCCATTTTAAACACTGTCTGGAAATACTTTAGCAACATTATATATCATAATGAAGTAACACAAAGAAACTTTTTGTGAAGATAGGATTTCTCTCTAAAGTTGAAATGCAAGGCAGACAGACGACTGACTTTAAAACAGATGGAACCCCAGAACATTTCCATGTTACATAAATCTGTATTTTGTGTTATAGTGTATGTCTGAGACAGTTAATCATTCCAAATTGATGGCTAGGGTGTCTGTAATTCATTGTTTTCCCTATCTTCCCTTTCTAACACTCAAATTTAACAATTTAGCGATTCTTTTGTAATACTATGGATAAGCATGCCAGAATCATATCATTTTTGTAATTTGTTCTGTAATTGGTAATTTTAAGTGTGTACGATATTTAATCAAGACACGATAAACAATATCAACTAATGGACTCCAACATATATACCCTGGCATGAGAACAAAAAAAAAAATACAAAGTTATCACTTATAACATTTCGTTTATTTCACACTAAAGTTTAAAAAAAAACACACTTGTAAAATCATGCACATACTAGGTTTAAAGATAGCCTTTACAAAGGGATTAACAATTTGCAAAACTGTTTTCTCTTAATTATTAAAGTACACAGATTTAAAAGGTGTTAGAAGAGAAAATATTACCACACGGTCAATGTTTAAAAAAAAGTTAATATACATTAAATCTGCAGTATAGTAGACAATTACATCTTAAAAACATTTAAGGAAAAAAGCTGTAGTTTCCTTTCAAGCTTTTAACTAAAGTGATGTTTACTAGGAAATACACACTGCATACTACAATCACAAGGACCTTCTCAAAATTTACCTAAATGCTTTGCAAATGAATTAACCAACAGGAGAAAACACAGGAAATTGTTTCAAATATACATTAATCCCTTAATTTTCCTGATAAAAGTGATCAGGAGGTGTTATTAGTACATTCCAATTAAAAATATAAATTACTGGTATTTAATATAAAATAGTATTGTATATGTTTAACAACACAAGATTTCAAGCATTTTTCCAAAAACACAAAGCTGTTTTATTTCAGGGGGAAAACAGAAAAAACATTTTATCTAAATGTTTCATAGAAACCTGGAATATTTACATACTTCATAACACTGTAGAATCTTTGGTGGTGACATATGGACTAAATTCCGTCAAGTATTTATAATTAAAATGCTAGCAATATCATTTTCTAGCCAAAATCTACATATACAATAGTGAAGTATGTAGAGGAAATCTTACCCAGGACCTAGGTGTGTTTCCATAATTATTTACTTAGCCAAAAGTCTCATTTCTGGCTCATTTTTATACCAGAAAAAACATGGTAAAGAATAGATTGAGTCTTACTTAGAAACAAACTCTGAAAATAGTTACTATTAATATTAATTAAGAAATTGAATGAAATCTATAAGAAAATGAAACACCAGCTACAACTTCTGGATAAATTTAACTGGCTACCAAATAATGCCATAAGTAGGCTTTTGCATCTGATGCCCATGCACCAAGTGAAGGTGGCAATAAAGCAAGGCACTGTGGTTGTATGGATAAATTTACCTCTTTAAAGTGAGGGCACTTAAAAGCAGAAAAACAAAAAAAGAGTTGTCCCATCTTAAAAGAAAAAAAATGTATAACAGTATTTATGAGTTTACTGTAATTAAAGAATAGGTTTAATACTGATATTAGACTTGAGAAAGATAAAATGGTGCAAATCAGCCCTCTAGATAGTCCCTTACACTTACCAGGCAATTTGAGATGATCCCACCTTAGTGTAGGAAAAACAGCATGTAACCATTTCTATTGATTAATCTAGTAAAAGGCAATATAAATAAACTCTTTTTCAAGAGCTTATAAAAAGAATTTGTAGGAACTGTGAACAGAAATGGTCAACAAATTCTGAACAGAAAGATTTTTCCAGAAACTAAGAGGCTAAAATTTAGTCAAAGTAAAGCAGATGAAAATATTCATAGAGTTAAAATTTTAAAGGGAAAAAAGTTGAACGAAATTTTATTTGGTGTTATAACTCAAGAATGGGAGAGAATCTAGAAAATATTTTAAGACTAGTATCAAGTGTATCAAGAGACAACGTATGAATTATACTATAGTACTCCTGAGTAAATATTTTGTTCTTAGTCAACACTCTGAAGCGGTCCTGAATATACATTATCAGCTGGCCGTGTCGTTTCTTAAAAGGTAGAAAGGTTAAAGATCTCACAAATCTCATTTTTTTTCTTTTGAACAAACAACTAGAAAAGTCAAGTAAATTATCTGAACAATATAACTGTGAGAATTTGATTATTGATTACTAAAACCATCACCAAAAAAACATTGGCTTAAGGTTCATAGCTGCCAATGCAACCTCTCTCAAAGCTCAATTACTCAAAATCCTTTGGATTAAAAATTGTTATTTTTCTAATATGAAAGATTAACAAGGTTGGTATTTTGCATTGGCACTCATCTTTAGGAAATCATCTCCCAAAGAGAAGTGACTCAATGATTCTAGTTAATGTCAGATTTGTAAACTAGCAGCACATATCAATGCCAAGTTTGTGAAGTAGATTGGCTGTTGGATAATTTCATAAACTAGCAGAGGCCTAAGTGCTATACTGTTTTCTCTCTGACTATATTTCCCAACAGCTGTCATTTAAAAGCTGAAAATGTGACCTATGTGAACAAAAACATGCTAAATTCAACTACAATATACAGCTGAACATGGAAAATTGGTTAATGTTTAAAATAAGTTATTATTTGTAAAGAAATTGATTAAAAAAGAGTTAAAAGTTCTGACACATGCGACAACAGGAACGGACCTTGAGGACATCATGTTGACTGAAATAAGCCAGACATAAAAGCACAAATATTGTATGCTCTCACAGTATATGAAATAATTAGAACAAACTCGTAGTGTCAGAATCTAGAATACAGGTTACCAGGGGATGGGGTGGAGGTTGGGGATAGGGAGGTAAGGCTTAAGATGTACAGAGTTTCTATTTGGGACAATGGGAAAGTTTTGGTAATGGGTGGTAGTGATGGTAGCGGAGTCCTGTGAATGTAATTAACAGTACTGTATTATATATTTGAATGTGGTTAAAGGTGAAATTTTAGGTTATATATACAGTATTAGAATAGAAATTAAAAGAAAATTCCATGGAATTGCACAACACAAACAGTGAATCCTAAATCAAATCATGGACTACAGTTAATAGTACAAGTATAAAAATGTGCTTTCATCAACTATTATGTACTATACAAATGCAAGGAGTTAATAATAGGATGGTGTATGGGAACCCTGTATTTTTCTGTAAACCCACAACTTCTCTAATAAAAATAAAAAGGAAAAAAATACAGAAAATACAAACAAAAAAACCCCCCATACAATTAAAATGCATAATAACCTATATTTTTTGTATGATTAAAATGAAATGAATTTAATTAATGAAATCCACAGAAAAAGAGATGATGTAATCCACGGCATAAATGTGAAATGTTAGAATGTGACAAACAATAATGGCAGTGCCAATAAAATTTAAAATAAATGTATAGTTGTAAAATAAGTAAACAATTTTCAAATGTGCAAAAACTATTCAGGAATGAAAGTGCTATGTGGATACCTGGTTTTCAAATATTTGTTTAAAAAATGTTCAGTTGATGGTGGAAAAACTAGAAAGTAGTAAAAAGGTAAGAATTTAAAGAATATATAAAACATACTTTATATCTTACATTATGTCCTTATTTTATAACTGATGGGTCACAGGTCTATTTATTACTATCCTCATGTGATATATATATATATATAACATAAATGGTTGGTTAAACACAATATAATATCACAAAGGTTGATGTATCCTAAACTACAAAAAGGCTCTTTTCAAGTATACTGTGAGTTTGTTTTCATCTTATATCCCAGGCACTCGATATTGTTGAGTTCAAAACAGATAACATGATTTCCTATAATTTTTTAATATATTAATCCATATTAATAAATTTTACATAACTACCTTCAGTAGTCAATGTGAAGTAATTGTTAAAGAAATAACTATTTAAATTAATGAAAGTAAACCCTATCACTGCCACAATTTAAAGTCATATTAATGTATAAATCCTGAATAATATTTGAAAATGAAGTCACATTAGCATAATTTGTCTTGGGTTACTTCAAGTGTAGATGGCTAAAAATACACCTGTGGTCTCTTCTTCACTTTATATTTTAGTGACCCATACCGCACCTGAAGAGAGAAATGTGTTATTATTATGAATAAGACGATTACTTTTTAATTTGATAGGAGTTAATAGTTCATAATCATAGTAATTTTTAAACTTTTTTTATATAAAGAATCAATTATCCTGTAAATATGTACTAAAAGACAGTATTGCGTATGTACTCAGAAAAATGTAATTAGTACTATGTTAGATAAATGCTGCAGATTACTACTGCTAATAACAAATAAAAACACTAACAGTTATTGTTTGTGTTTTGCTTAGTACAATGATAATGCACCTTGGTCATCAGGATCTGAGGCTCTTCAAAATCACTGCTTCCTGGGTACAAACTTTGGATAAACTTTTACTATTTAATCTTCATGTAGGGCTGATTCAAAGCACAACTATGCAGTTAGTTTCATCTGTTGCTTTCCTTGCTTATGCACAGGGCTGGCACAGGATATTCATGATAACCACATTATTTGATCTGTGAGGACACCATTTTCTACCTACCATGGAAAACTAGGAATTTACCATTTTCAAATTTTTCCAGAGATCCTAATACATGTGATCTGAATAAAAGAATTTTAAATATCACTGCTCCTCTGACATTCCAGTCCTTCATTTATGGATCATTAATATCCTAAAAGATAATGCAGCAGGGAAATCCCTTAATACTAATCATCAGTAAAACAATGCTAGAGGTGACTAACCTCTTTGCGGCCTTTGATGGTTTTCACAGATTTCATGCTTTGTGATCTTCGAAGGCCTTTATGTGTTACCATGTCATCATCTGAATACATCCCATCTACTTCTTCATCTGTTTTCTCATCTCCGTCTTTCAGTAGAATTCCATATCCTAAATGTGTTGTCAAAAACAGCATGTCTTGGTAAAAGGACAGCAGCCAGCACTGCCTCCTCCCTCCAGCGGAGCCGGCTGTTGACTGTTTAATGTGTGGCTCGCATTCACCAGGTGAGTAATACTCCTCTCCCTTTCTCATCTGGAGTACGCTCCTTGCCCATCATCCTTGCACTATTCTATATGAAGCTCACGACTCATCTCCTCCAGGAAATTTTCTTTGACCATTCGTATTTTTACAATGCATTTTTCCAAATAATTAAAAAATAATTAGTTTTTGAGTGGGTAATACATTCATCTTGTACACTTACTTCTAAGTGGACATACAGAGAGAATATACACAGATATACAGAGAAAAGCCTTGTCCTACCCTGTTTCCTTTTCATGAATTCTAAATGATCCAAGCATTGAATGTTTTGTCATTTGTACCTTTTCGAATTAGTTAGAATTTAAGGATTTTTTTCCCTTTTATGTGTCAATCTTCTCAACATAAGGACAAAAATGTGCATTTCTAAAAAGTTCCCAGTTGATGCTTACGCTGCTGGTTGGGGCATAATATTCCATATGCGGGAATCCACTGCCTGAGGATCCTGAAGAGAGTAAGACAGGGCCCAGGCTGAGGCCCAGAGTGCTGGGTGGGTTAGGAAGACATTAAGTTTCAAATTTTCTTTTAATGAAGATAAGGAAAATAAGTCTTCAGGTGATGGAAAATAAGGGTTTCCAAGCTTAGGAGGAGGCAAAGGATGGACTCTTGGCTTATAAAGAAAAATACTGGGAAGCAGTTATAGCTCAACTGATGAAGCGTCCGTCTACCATACGGAGGGTCCAGAGTTTGACACCCAGGGCCTCCTGACTCATGTGGTGAGCTGGCCCACGCACAGTGCTGCTGTGTGCAATGAGTGCTATGTCACGCAGGGGTGTCCCCCACGTAGGGGTGCTCCATGCACAAGCTGTACACCCTGCAAGGAGAGCCGCCCCACGTGAAAAAAGCTCAGCCCACCCAGGAGTGATGCTGCACGCATGGGGAGCCGATGCAGCAAGATGACACAACAAAAAGAGACACAGATTCCTGGTGCTGCCTGACAAGAATGCAAGCGGACACAGAAGAACACAGAGCAAATGGACACAGAGAGCAAACAACATGGGGGAAGGGGAGAGAAAATAAAATAAATCTTAAAAAAAAAAAATTAAAGAAAAATACTAATAAATATTTATTAACCTGCTCTCCCTCTACAGGAATTATTTGAGAATCACTGAGCAAACCATGAAGAGTTTCTAATAGTTTCTTATTCTCATAACATAAAAGCCTCTAATTGTAAATTAGGCAAGTCCAATTTTATGCTGCCAATCTTCTAGACTAGAAATGAAGGAAGATTGGGAAGCAGAAAGAGTCTGCCACTACTTAGGTCAAGATCCTTGCTCTATCATTTTGTTTTCCCATAGCAGTCCAAGGAAGAACACTCTATGTAGAAGAGAGCCCATGCAGGGGCCATAGGCAGGGAGGAACTGAAGGAGATCAGTGTGGCCAGGAGCCACACAAGAGGTGGAATTGGTAGTCTTGGGAAAATGCTCCTGATGCAATATGAAGTAGGAATAGAAATATACATATAGAAACAAAGGAAAACCACCAAAACAAACTGTTACAACTTTTGGAAATGGGCTTTTAGGTGATTTTGTTTCTTCATATTTCCTCTTTTTATTTGCCAGTTTTTTATTTTAAAATTGTATTAATCCTATAATTGAGGAAAACAAACCAGGAAAAAGAAAACATGTTTTTTTTAAGTTGTCATGTCTAGATTTTTCTCAATAGTTGTTGCTTACACAATATTACTGATTCTAATACAATAAAACTAAGGTAAAATACAGGAATGAGGAACCAAGGATAAGATAAAAAAACAAAGCAAATGTGATAAAAAAGCTAAGGTCACAGGTGAATTACAAGACTATATGTCAATAAACATGGCCCTTGATATTTTAATTCCTTCTCATTTTGTATATTTAGGGATTTGAATTTTACTCTAAAGCTGGTTATGCTGCATTACATTTTTTCTCATTTTGTTATTTCAGTTTAAAAAACTCATTAGCTTTTTAATTAGTTTCAGGAAAAGTGATTTTTATCTCGCAAAAATTTTCAAAAAAGTACTATGTGTAGTAAGCAGTGTGCTAAATTATGGGGATACTATGATGAAAAAGATACAACTTTCTTTTTCTACCCTCAAGAAATTTATATTCCAATAGGGGGAACTGATTCTAATGGTAAATATGATACTGCAATAAATGCCACAAATAAAAGTTAAAGACAAGATGCTATAGAATCATATAGTAAGAAAAGTAACTCAGCCTGGCAGTGGGCGGTGGGGGGAGGTGCAGTTCTGAGAAAAGACTTCTTATAGGCAACAATCTAAAGAAAATGCTGAAAAGCCAGTAATTCTATATAGCTAGCACATGATGGGGTGGCAGGCAAAGGTTAGGGAGCTAATATACTGTGCTATGGAGTTAAGGCTACATCAGAGGGCAACAGGGGAGCCAATGAAGCATTTTAAGCAGAAGAGTGAAATGATTAGATCTGAGTCCTTTAAAAGATTCTTGAGGCTGCACTTTGGAGAATAGATCAGAAGTAAAAGAGACTGGAAGCAGCGAGGCTCTTGCAATCTGGCAGGTAAAAAAATGAGAGTCCAAGGATCAAGGAAAGTGAAAGAATCCAGATTGGGGATGTATGAGGAAGTGAGACTGAGAAGTTTAACCCAGCAACTTATTAAATCAAACTCTAAATCAAAAAGAGAAAATAATAGTCAAACCAAGTTCTTCATTAAAATACGCATTTTCTATTTAACTTAAAAACTGAAAAGGAGTACCTTAATTATTTTTCAAAATAAAAAGTATTGTTGCTTTATTTCAAATTTCAAGAGTAACAGGTCAATTAAAAAATTACTAAACTCCTACTACTCAGAGGTAACCACTGTTAACATTTCAGTAATACTCTTCTACCCTTTCCTCTGTGTATATACATTTAAAAATAGCTTTACATATATTAATCCATTTCATCATATACCTAATTCTGCCTCTACACTACAGGATCATAACACATATGCTGTTTTGTCATTTCTGCTTTTACAATCTGGATATGGTTTCATGTCAGTAAGTACAGACTGACATTAACATTTTTTCTGTCTAATAACTACCTTTATATTCTTAATTGTTTCTGTTAGGCATTTAGTTTCAGAACATGTCAGTTACGACACGTTCATAACTTACCTTAGAATATACCCACAAGTTAGCTCTTGAACTAGAATGTGTAATTTCATTTCCCATTGAATTAATGCTATTTTCAAACTGAGTCATGTTTTGTCATCTGCTTAAAATTTTTAATCTTGAGTCAATATCCTTATTTGTTCATGGCTCTTATAGTAAAGAGGGTTTACTATAAAACTTCTTAAATGTAGCTGCATAGTATGAGTAGAAAGGGTATTATTGTTCACAGGTCAGAACTAGCTCCTAAATATTTATAGCAGCACAAAAGGCAATGGACACTTTCTTAGTTAGATGATCCCCAGGGGCCAGAAAAAGGCAAATGCTAACCTTATTTAGAGAAATGTAGAGAAAGAGCACACTACAGTTAAGTGTAAATTTGAAAATGTAAGTGCTAAAGCAAATTTTGCCTACCAAAATTCAGGTAGTGTACCACGTATTTATTTTACCCATCTTGGCCCCTCATGAAAGAACTATATATTAAAACAAACAAGCACACCTGCTGATTCACTGGATGCTGGTTTACTTTTCTTTTTCGCTTCTGGTAGAGGCTGATATGGTCTTTGACCTACGGGCTCATCACCTTGAATGGCTGTTAAGTCATGCATACTGAAACTTCGTAAACGTTCAGTTATTGCTCCTTGGCTCTAATGAACCGAGAAATGAGAGATCCAAGAAAAAAAAAAGATACTTTAAAATATTTAACATGCTTATGTTGAACTTTTTCATTAATGTTTCATTACGATATTTTTTCACTTTATTTGGAAACTTTCAGAAAAGTTCAATTGTACAAGTGAATACCCATATATTGTTTGCATTTTGCTGTATTTGCTTTGATACATATCTACTATCTATCCATCTATCAACCCACTTAATTTTTTAAGCATTTCAAAGTAAGCTGTAGACATTAGTACGTTTTACCTCTAAAAATTTCAGCATTACATTTAATTTTAAAGTGTAAAAAACTTATGATGAGCTTACCCTCAGAATAAACAGTGTCCACAATTTGCTCTCTCCTAAAACAAGCACCTTGGGGCTTAAGCTTATCCTTTAGGGAACTTTTGATGGAGTAAAGGAGAAATTGTTTTAACACTAAGTCAAAACAGGAGTGGTAATGGCTCTACCTAGAAATAAGAGGGAAATTTAAGGGCCAAAGAATTTGAGTATGGAATGGTATTCTGTTAATGAATTCACTGCCTGGTAAGAGATGTCTACTATTATCCACTTTGACATTTAGTCATTTTATGTTAATAGTATTGTAGCCACAAGTGACTAGTGGCTACTCTACTGGGCAGTGTAGATAAAGAACATTTCTTACACTGCAGAAAGTTCAATGATTTTCACCATTGTGCAGTTCTGAAAGGGATATTTCTGAATTTTATCAGCCATAGCTACATTTTCCCCTAAAGTATAAAGCTTTTTAAAGAGAGAAAAAAAAATCACTTCTAAATTTACCCATTTTGAAAATTTACATAGCAGATAGATGATTCATTTCTTATTTATAGCTGGACTAAAAATATTCTTCTAAAGGTTTTTATACTTATTATTTCTTTTCAAACATGTGAATTTATGATTGCCTTTAGTTATAACATTACCATAGAAACTCACCTATAATGGTTCATCTATAAATTTCCAAGCCTAAAACACTACAAACATTCTGGGTTTTACCGCTTTTTTTTTTTAAGTTAAAAATTTTTTTCTGGGTGTTACTGTTAACATGTACTTTACACAGAAGAAAAAGGTCTTGATTTAGCTACTCACATTTAGGAATATCATATTATGTCAAAACCCAAAAGCTATTTTATACTCCACTGAAGCTTTTTATTTGCACTATATTTTTTGAATTGTACTATATATTTTTGAATTGTGAAAAGGAATTTTTAATTACAGGGTTTATATTCTCAATAAAAGTCATGCCTAAATTGGATTTCATGTTTTTTAAACCTTCTGGGCATGGTGAATTCATCAGATATTATTTACTTATTAAACAGATGGCTGAGAGAAGACTTCAGAGTCACACTAAAAGTGACCAGTGCTCTTCTTAAACAGATGCCTGATTTCTTCAGAGTCAATATACTTTGTATTTCTCTGCCCTCTCTTAGCAATTCTTGACTTTTTCCTACTGCCACACAGATGATAAAAGGCATACACATCCATGCTACCCTCTACCTGAGTTAAGTGCCATCTCCAAAGCTGGCTGTACCTCTCAAATCTGCACCCACTCAAGAAAGCCCGTGGAGGAATGCAAATAAGTCCAAGTGCCATTGAATCAGTCTAGCTTGATAATACCATTCACACATTTTGGAACTTTTAATGACTACAATAAAAAATTACTTAGGTTTTACCTCACAAATAAACTCACACATTATTTTAAGTTCTATTTTTTGTGCTATTTATATTTTGCTTCTAGAGGAAGATTTTAAGAAACTAGAATGGAGTGACAAATCTTAGGTTTCTATACTCCCACTGACCCTGCTATAGTACTGATATAGAGCAAGTAATAAGGAAACTATATATGTTTTTGATGCTACTTCTTTTTGTTAATTACTGTTGATTGTTAGAGAGTTCTCCATAGCATGTTTTGGTCTAACACTGGCGTTTATGTGCAGAGATTCAGCAGAAAATTACATGTGTGGCCATGGGTACCTTCTGGTCCAGGATTTCTTAACCAGGGTTCCATAGACCAGGTCTGTGGAAAGATTTCAAGGAGTCTGTGAGCTTGAATTGAAAAAAATCAACTTACTGTCTTTATTTCCTGTGACCTCTTAACTGAATTCTAGCATTTCTTTCACTTATGAATGTATGCAACAAATAAATTACAGTAGTATTCATTTCACCTGACTGGCAAAGGGGTCCATGGAACAAAAAACATTAAGAACCCTTGTTCTAATCTATGCCTTCTAACAGTTTGCTTCCAGTTTAGATTAAAGTTGGACATGGAATCAATGTCTTCAAGGCTTCTGGGAAGGCCAGGCACCATAGAGAAAAGCAACATGGGGTTTTGTACCCTCTCTGAGGACCCCTAATACTTCAATATCACCTTGAAAAATCAGATTTTCTATTGTATTTTTTTTCTTTTGGGTCCGGAAAAGAGCTAACATGAAAAAAAAGAATTAATGCAAAACTTTAAAACATTATGTAAATAAGTATCCAATGTAAGCACTTTAAAGGAGATATGTAATTATAAAATATTTATATCCATAGGCAGACTTATTCCTCCCAGTTTTTATATCCTCAGCACAAAAAGTCTATTAACAAAGGAATTATGTTTGTAATATAATGTTCTTTGGAAACATCTCCCCTACACCCCAGAATTCTAAACCATACGTATAATGTGGTTACTAGTATGCAGACAAGTAGACATGAAAAGTATGCAAGAATGAAAATGGACTAATGTTTATGCAGATGGATGGGCTTACTCTTTCTGTTTTTTCTATGATTTCTTTAATATTATAAAATTAGTTATAGATAGTAAAGTTTTAATTGTAACATGGTGCATTATAAGAATTTCGGATCCATTTCCCACTCATTTTCCTGTGTCTAATCTTTTACTCCATCATTAAAAGAAAAACTTTATTTTGGGGCACAAATAGGACATTACAGTCACCTGTAAGTAACAATGCTAAACGTGTTTTGAGGTCTTGTTTCAATTAATAGTGCTTTGCTTATCTGTTTTCTCTTATTTGGTTTATACAATATTAAACCAAAAGGATAAGAAAAATAAGAAAGGTGTTTTAGTCTGAGGGGAAAGTAATTATGAAAACAGCAGTTTTAAGTAAATAATGAGGAAGGTGTTTACCATCCACAAGGTAAGTCTATATCCCAGCATTTTAGGTGCTATTCTCTGAAGAACTGTATTTACACGATTTAATTGTTCAACGAGATCATAAAGTCAAAGAGGAGGGAATAGAAAGATTCTGATAAGAATGCAAAAAGCAAAGTAATGGAAAAGATTTCTGCAGAATATTTTACATTAACTAAGAAGTATTCCTAAAGTTCAGGTGGCTCAACAATCTCTGGGTTGGGATCAGATGGGCCCAGAATGTCCATTTAAGAAACTGAGAACATTGCAGGGGTTGCTGGGCCGAGGCAAGGTGGGCTTTCATGCAAGAGGCCTGCTCTCAGACCTATAGCATTCAGACGCTGGGAAGGATCCTTCAGCTGAGAAGCAGCTCCAGGAGCTGGCCCCCTACAGAACTCATTTATATCCAAGAGCACAAGGACATCTAAATACCTATTCAAGTATCCAGGCACAGAGTTGACATTTGTAAAAAGGAAAGAGTCTCCCACTCTGTATGTATGAATAACTCTATAACATTTTACACCCAAATAATTCTGCTTCTATAAAAATACTTAATTTCCAGGTTAAATATCACATTAACGTGCCTATATTTTATGCTAAGAAGAATTTATTGTGCTTATCCATCTTTTTGCATAAAACCTTCAATCCATTCTCTTCCTTTTTTTAATTAAGAATTAAAAAATACATTAGCAATGTTTTATAATCTAATAAGAATATTAATTTTCCTTTACAGAATAATTCTTCTTATACTGCTCAATAGTGAACAGCCATTAAGGAATATTTCTTGTTGATCCTTGATATGTTACTTATAAGTTCAAGTAAGGTTAGTTACCAGGTTTAGAAAATATCTCTTTTTCCTATGGATATCCAACAATCAATCTGATTAAGCCCAGAATGGAATTGATTGTAGTTGCATTTACTGAAGAATATATTAGTAAGATTAAAGCAATACAGATTTATTGAAAACATTTGTAACCTAGAAGAAAGCATGAATAAGAAAATGAAAATTATGTGTAAGCCACCCCTCATCTCCTGATACATATTTGTGTATCCTTTTAGTTTTTTCTTACTCATCATACTTTTAGAGTAGGGTTTCCCGACTTCAGGATTACCAATATTTGGGATGGATAAGTTTTTGTTGGGGGCAAGCTGTTCCGTGTATTGTACGATAAGTGGCATCCCTGGCTTCTACCTTCTAGATACCACTAGCACTCCCATCCCAGTTAAGACATCTAAAAATGTCTCCAGACATTATAAAATATTCCTTTAGCATCAAAAGTACCCCCAGTTGAGGATCACTGTTTTAGAGATACAGAAGCTTCTTCAGAAGTCAAGTTTCACCTCTTAGTTTTACTGGGAAAAAAATCAACATTTAGAGAAATCAGTGGAGATGATTTGCACTCATGGATTAAGATAATTAGTTAAAATTATTATTAATTAGTTAATAATTATAATTTAATTAAAGTATATCTAAAAATTAGATAAATTAATTATCTTAAAAACCCAGATATCTCAACTGCTAGAGAATCCCTTGTTCATTATACTATTCTTCCTCCTCAGATTGATGGAAAATAGTCTGACTTTTCTTTTCCATTGCCTGAACAAACCCTTACTGTTTTAGAGGATGACACTAAGCAGCTCAATGTCCCCAGATCCTTTCACAAACAGAGAGCCATTAAAACTGACAGGATGATGTCAGGAAAGTCAATTAGTTTCAGAGATTTACCTGTAAGGCTCTCATTTCCATAATAATAATTTGCTTTTTAAAAACAATATTTGCTAAAGAATTCATCAAGAAAAAACTGGCAGAGAAAATTCAGAGAGATGGTTAATAAGACTAATAGCACTTTTGTTCTCTGTCCTTCATATGGCAATAGTGTCGCTCATCTGTACAAAAGCCAGCTGCATTTCTCATGTGAAAATCTATGGAATGTTGAACATCCTCAGCACAATCCTTGAAAGTCCTTCATATGCTTATGCTTTGTTCAGCCAAAATAAACTTGCACAATGACCTTGCAAAAGGATCCCTGGTAATGAGGTCACAGAACTGAGTAATGTTCTCAGAAAATTGCTTTACAATGTCATAAATGTTCTGATTAGATTCCTATTTTCATCTTTAATATACTCAGGTAGTTCAATGTAGGAAACCCAGTCAAGGGTATTACTTTCTTTGAGGGTCACATTAAAACTCCAATCATTTTTAGCTTTAAAGTTAGTTTTAATAAACCATATGTTACAAATATTTTAAATAATTCTCAAGTCTTACAATTGGCTTTCTTACAGATTCTCCTTAAACTTGACCTACTTCCTATTTCAGTTTTGATTTACTTTTGGTTGCCTGATAAAAATTTCAATTAATGAATATGGACATTAGCTACAGCCAGAGAGTTCCTGTGAGCATTATTTATATGGTTCGCTGCTGCATTCCTAGCACCTAGCCTAAATAAATAAAATAAATAGAATATTATTTAAATAAATAGAAGGTGAGTAAATGATATAAAGGACACTAAATATTGATGGCAGCCAAGTATAAATTAAAAATAAAGAAGGGGGAAATGAGAATAAAATAATACAGTTGGGATTGCTCATTCCCCCAAATCAAAATAAAACACATCTCTGAAAATAGTCAAAATATGTAGAAAGGTGTCTCACAGAATAACAGGATTACAAATTATACTCCTGCTTTCTAAAACAATGTTCTAAAATGTCTGTATTTTCTAAACAGTTTTTCAAGTTGAAACTTAATCTTTAGTTTTTCTCTGTGGAATTATGTTGAATGATGTTCTTAAATATGAAAAATTCAGAAAGCATCTTCTTTGGGGTGTAAACAAATACATGCACTTAGTCAGATAATGCTAAAAATTTAAAAGCAAAAAAGCAATAAGCCTGTGGGCCTGTCTCCTTTCCATCCACCTACAGATGCAACCACTTTAAATCCTCTAATTTTCTATTGTAGCACACAAGGATTTTAGCTCCTTTCTACCTCCCTTTCTCCTTCTCTCATCCCCAATAGAGCATGACCAGAGTTGTTGCTAAATCCACAGTGTCCTCACTATTATGATGATGCTCATTGCTGAGCCAAGTCTTGCTCCATTATTATATATTCTTTCTTACATAAACTTTTAGATTTTCCCACAGTTATGGTTATATCTTGATTTATTTTTCATTTGCTTAATCATCCTACCCTATCCCTCTTCACATTGTCTCCAATACCTTTGGCATGGTGCTCAGGGCTGATGTGCAGATGCATTGGTACCAGCTGATTACAGCTAGTGGGGACTCTGATCAAAGCATGCACTCTGGTTTAAATATCATCCTTGTACAAGATTAGACCTATTAGATACTCTCAGTTATGTATTTTTCCTCAGAAAAATCACAACTGGCACCCTTTGTCTACTTCATCCAGTTCTGTATGGCTGTTCTCTGGACTTGCTGTACAATGCTCATTTGGTGAATTCTCTTCATCTGTCTGTGTTGTGTACCCAGTTTCCCAGATTGCACAAATTTTCTTTCTCTCAGATTATTTTCTGACTTTGGCAGAGCATATATGTCCTGGCAAAAGATGGTCAGGAGAGAATTTTATGACTCTGCTTGCCTAAAATTTAAAAATTAAAAAAAAATAAAAATTTACCTAGAATTTCAAGAGTACTACTCTGTTGTCTTTTAGCTTCCACTGTCACTAGTTGGAACTTTAATGCCATTCTGGTTCGAATGTGAGGTGCTTTTTCTCTTTGGAGAATTCTCTCCTCATCTCTGGTGTTCTGGAACATCTCAGTAACTTTGCTTAGAGTATGGCTTTTTGTCATTCATTGCACTGGGTACTTTGTAGGCCCTTTAAATCTGGAGATTTGTGCCTTTCAGTTCTGGTATGTATTGTTTCTTTGATAATTGCATCTGTTATCTCTGATAATGCTCTTCTTAGACTTTCTAGTTATTCAGTGTTAGATCTCCTGGATGATCCTTTTTAGTGGATAGGGAAATTAAGGATGCATTTTCATTAAGCAAGAAACAAGCAAATAATCCTTCTCTAAAATGGAAAACAGTCTTTAAAGAAATGAAAATACTGCTATCTTAGTGTCGACTTATATCAATTCTCATAAAAGAAAAAGTCTCTAAAAGCCAAATAACAGGAAAACTATACTATATTAAGGTGCTAATAATTAATAATACAATTATCTTACATGTATAGTGCTGCATAGTTAATAAGTTCTCATTTAATTCTCAGTGCAATACTACTAGGTATATAAATTGTAATTTTCATCTTTTTGGTCATATTAATGTGATAACTGAGCTAAATCTCTGAAAAGTGAAAGTCCCATAATTTTACATCCCTTCACCATTGCTATTACACAAATTACCACTTAACTAGAATACTTATCTCTATAGCATTATTGTTTTAACTTTAAGAAACTAAAAGAGCTTAACTTGAAAGTGGGAATACTTAGTTGCAATTCAACTTAACAGCAACAAACTCAAGTTTTCAGTTGAATTGAGACAGAGAGACAGATATTAATGTTTATTGGGCTCCTGCTATAAGCAAGTAAATACTGTGCTTTTATACATGTTATTCAGGTAGTTATATTATCCCCATTTTATACATGAAGCAACTAAAGAACACAGAAGTTAAATAAATTGCCTGTGGTTACTAAGAATGTTATACTCAGCACCTTTTGGATCTGAAGCCTGTTTTCTTTTCACATACTACACACCAAAATCAATTATGCTATAGTATTTAAAAGAAACCACAGTAATTACCACATGCAAAGAAATCCAAAAACCATAACACAATTTTTCACAGAAGGCATTCATTTGATAATCTGGCTTGCAAAACACAACAAACGACATTAGTAATTGGCTAAGTAAAAGTTCAAGTTTTAAGAATAGAATTTTTTTCATGCCTTATTTTGAATAATCAGTTACCTCATATTGATTGAAGTAGAGGTGCAGAAGTAAGCCAGATATCCTACCAAGATATTGCCATCGAGAGAGAGAGAGAGAGAGAACACCAAAGACAGAGAAAGAAAGATCATCTTTATTAAAGTGATGTATTCAAATTATTTTAAAATTATAAAGTGGGAAAACTGTGACAAAATGACATTTTTAGTCAGGTTTCATTTATTAACTAGCTCTTATTTTATGATCAATTAAAAGATACTTTCAAATTATTGAGTAGTTATAGAAAATACAATGTTAAAATATCTTTCAAATTACCATATTATTTCTAGTACTACAAAAATAAATATAAAACAAAACTGTCAAAATTTTGTAATGGTCTGAAATAAAAGTCACTCCACTTTATCCAGTGACTTAATATGACATTGGTTAAAAAACAGAAATGAACAACTACCTTTACGGCTGCAGTCACAGCAGCAGTAGCTGCTAAGTTTAAACCTTGCCGTCCGAAGTTCACCATAGTCTCATAGCCTCGTTCCTTTGCTTGTACAATGTAATCATCAATCTCCTTGGGAAAGAAAAACCCATACATATTAATTTTATTTAAAAACAGTGTTAAGAAGCCAAATGCTATAACTTTTCTCTCATCATATAATAGCTTCACTAATTTTATAGCATTTGGCAATGTATATTTTTAGTAAATGATATGTGGAAACAACGTATATATACTTACCCTTTCCTTTGAAGAAAGAAGTGGATGAAGGAATTTTCTATATATTAAACTTGCTCCTTTGGTATAGGGAGAGAGTAGCCATATGACAAAGGCAATCTTAAGTTCATAGTACAGGGGGAACCTAACAAGAAAAAATTTGAAAAAGTACACCAGTGAAAATAAACTACAATCAATAAGGTAATGAGAAAAAATCTCCTTAAAAACTGTGTTTTCATGTGTAACTGTGTTTCACATGTGAAAGTTAGGGATCAGGGAAACAACCATATATGAACTGGATTAATCTCACAAATATATCAGTTAAACTAGAGATCAGTTAGTCGAAGTGTGACCTGATCCCCCAGAGTCATAATTTTCCCAATAGATTCTTCCTTTTAAATGAGTACAGGTAAGCTGCCAAACTGTAGCAGTTAAGAGAGGGCATTAATTGTGTTTAACCAGGGCAAGAGGGGACACTCACCCTGTCTGCAGAGCCAGAACACACATGACACGATGTATGTGATGGATAAGACACGGCACATAAGATGCATAAGACATGGTACATGATGTATAAGGCATGGCACACATGATGAACAATGACATATTTCAAAGAGTCAGAACACAATATATATGCTCCAAGTGTACAATGTTTATCCTTTACACATATTTCCTTCTTATCTTACTCAGAATCCCCAGAAAATTTCCTATCCAATCTCTTTTGGCCAGAATTGCAGCAATTTGCAGGCCTAAATCAATCACTTGCAATGGGAATGGAGTTACCACTGTGGTAGATGAAGATTTAGGATGATATACCCATGCCCTTTTCCATTTCATTTTGCAGTGCTTTCCCTGTAGCCTAAGATACTTCCTCACCCAGTGACAGTGGGATTAGCCATGTGATCTGTTCTGGCAGCAGAATGTGAATGTGACCTATGTCACATGCAAGCAGCAGCTTTAAAATGCCCTTGTGAGGTTTGGTTCTCCACTCCCACCCCTCCTTGTCTTAAGCTGCTTCTCCAGCCTTGGTCCCCAAACCAGAAGACACTTAAATTTGAACTGAGTTCAGCAAAATTGCAGCTGACCATTTGCTCTTATGAAGCTTGAGCAAGAATTGTTTGTTTTTCTAATCCACTGTGCTTTTGGGATTGTCCATTGCCATAGCAAAAGCTAACTAATACTTCATGAAGGGACCAGTACCTTCTGGTCCATGAAGCACTAAGATACACATTAACTAGGTTCTTCTGGCAAGGTAGATAGGCAGTAGTGAGGAACGACTTTTTGTTGCCAAAATGAGCCTCTGCCACAGTGCAATTACAGAGGAGTTTCTGGATTTCACTGTTAATGTTAAACTTTTCCTACATTGCTCAGTTTTTAAACAATGTATACATGCTATATTTCTAATCAGAAAAAAAATCAAGATTGTCTTTTTAAAAATGAGCTTGAAGCATAAAGAGATGTCACATGGTTTAGAACCCATGCTCTGGCACTTAGAAACAGAGAAAATCCTCACTAAAAACATAACAGGCAGAAGAGTGAACTTCTAAACAGAGGAAGGACAAGTTTTATTTCAAATCAAAAGAGAAAGATGGATATAGATACAGAAGTTTCTAAGTAAGGACAGGTTGTTAAGAACATTTAAGTCTGAAGACTTCTATTTTATTCCAGCAAATTCAATGTGACCTAATGTGCTAAGAATGAGAACAGTGAAGTGGGAAAGACAGTTTAAGGAAAGAACAATAAAGGCTTGAAACAGATGCATGGCAGAATAGAAGTAGCAGCCTACCAAAGGCAAGTAAAAGGAATGCTGAGGATCAAATTTACACCCATATTAGCATCTGAATTTTTTAAAAAAATGTATTTGGTATCTTAAGAAAAGAAGTAAAGAACAACAATTGTTGGACTAGTTTAGGCTGAAGGTTTGTGTGGGAAGAGTAGTTGAAGAGACTGTCAAGGTAGTAACAGAAGTGAATGAATATATGGATCAGTATGGATAAAGAAAAAAGTTTTGTAAAACTAAGTAGAGGCAACGGATTAGGGGATAATATAGCAATGATGGAATTATAAGTCTCAATGAGGTGAAATGCAGGTATACAATGGGGAAAAAAGGCTAAAAAGAAAAAGAGTGTTGTGAGAACATGAGACCATGATAAAACAGACAGAATTTGAAGATTCTGAAATGAATTCTCAAGTGATAGCAAAGTATAGATGGAAATCCACTACTCAAATATAGCACAGATTTTGTTAGAATGGAGGAGCTAAGGAAATGGTATTGGGTGGGTTGTCCATGACGATGGTGAATTGAAGAGAGTTCAACTGGATGCTGAGGAGCACTAAAGCCAGATGTTCTGGGCTTCAAAAGAGGAGTTGTTTAAGAAATGATAAAGAAAAACAGTCTGAAATCATTAGTGCAGAAAGGGAAAATGCAACCTAGGTGGCCTGTCCCAAGATAGTGGGGGAGGTGGGCAGGGAATGGCACATGGGGAGAAGAATGAACTGCCTTTATTTGAGGGGAGCTATAAGTAAAGTAAGAACAATGGGAAAACTATAAATGAGACATTGGATAATTAGGTCACTTAAGCAAGCTTACTTAGCAAGAGCAGGATAAGAACAAAGGACCATAGTCTGGCTCTACCTCGATACTAGAACTTACCAAGCAACAGTTTGATCTGCCACTGTTTCAATCACAGTATAGAGAGCAAAAACAATCCAGTACATCATCCATCGAACCTGGAAATAACAAGAATACTCATGAAACAGACTAAAAACTACTTGCAACTATGAACAATTATATATATAGTTCTAGATATAAAATGTTGAAGCAAATGCATAAGATGAGGAAAGCAGATGTGACTCAAGTGATTGGGCTTCCACTTGCCATGTGGGAGAACCTGGGTTTGATCTCTGGGACTTCCTGGTTAAAAAAAAAAAGCATGCCCACCTGGTGAGCAAGTGCCCACACAAGTGAGTCATGCAGCAAGATCATGACCCAACAAAGGAAAGGCCGGGGTAGAGTCAAGGCAAGGTGCAGGAACCAGGAACTGGGGTGGCGTGAGTGATGGGGAGCCTCTCTCCACATTGGAGGTCCCCAGGATTGAATCCTGGTGGGTCCTGGGGTGGGGGAGTGAGAAGAGAAGACAAAAAGAGAGAAATAGACACAGAGAATCAGGCAGCAAATGGACACAGACAGAAAAAACAAAAACAAAAAAACAGCAGGGCAGGTGGAAGGAGAGGAGGAAAAAAACCAAACGCATAAGGTGATGATTTAATTTTTAACAGGTTTATGTTTGAGTTCCTCATATTACTACAAGAGTCTATGATTATAAGAAATAAAGAATAAAAAAAATCTTGGAGCCTGATATAATATAAGGTAGGACTCTGAATGGAGGATTCAGATTTCCTTAACTGGAGGAAAGTTCTTTAAAAGATCTTATCTATAAGCTTTTTAAATGAAGACAATTAGATATTTAATTATTGTATAAGCAATATAAAATGATATGACCACATTTAATCTATATTAAATTTCCAAATTTTGCATTCCTTATTTCTCAGGATATATATCTTCAGAAACCAAAGTATAATCCCAAATTTGTTACTTCTATTAATGATACATCTAGAACAACAAAAAGTCTAAGGTTAATAAAGTCTTCTTCTTCTTTCCCAACATTTAAGCTTATACCATCTCACTCGTCCTTCTCCTCCTTCCATTTCCAAATCCACAATGGTAGTTCAGGACTTTTCACCTCTTGCCTTGAGTATAGAATCCTAACTGATCCCTGATACATTGGTATCTTCTTGTATCAAGTTTTTTTAGGATCATGCTGCCAGATTAATTTTTCCTGAACTTGTTCCCCAAAATTTACATCTCTCTATGTACCTCAGCATAAAGATTCTCCTGTCTTTCAAGTGGGTTTGTACTTGATTAAAGAATAAAAATTATTCTCTTCAGGCTCAATAATTAATAATAGTAGTAGTAGTAGTAGTAATAATAGTTAACATACAAAACCATGCCAACTATGTGTTCGGGATTGTGTAAAGTGTATCATGTATTAATTCACTTAATGCTCAAAACAATGTTATGAGGTAGGTGCTATAATTACTTCCATTATAGATTAGAAAATGGTGACACAGAGAGGTAAAAAAAAAGTTGATGTGGCTCAAACGATTGGGCTCCTGCCTACCATATGGGGGGGGTGGGGTGGGGTGGGGAGGGTCCCAGGTTTGGTTCCCGGAAAAGAGACACAGAGGAAAGACAATGAGAGAAACAGCAAAATCAGGGAGCTGAGGTGGCTCAAGTGATTGAATGCCTCTCTCCCATGTCAGGGGCCCTAGGAACGGTTCCCGGTGCCTCCTAAAAAGAAAGACGAGAAGAGAAGACAAGCAGACACGGAAGAACGCACAGCGAATGGACACAGAAAGCAGGTGGTAAGGGGGGGGTAGATAGGAATAAAAAAGAGTTGTCCAAGGTCATTTAGTTGGGACTTTAATCCAGGCTGCCCAACTCTGGAATTGGTGCTGTTAACCAATAAATAATACCAAATAGCTGGAGAAAAAGGGAGGAATTGCTTGATAACCTTCACTTCCCTTGTTCTCATCCCAATTAGTAATCACAAAATTTAGGTTCTTAGAAATAGCTACAAGAGTGACCTAACTATTTAGTTTTAACACAGATGCTGGGAAGCGGACTTGGCCCAATGGATAGAGCATCCGCCTACCACATGGGAGGTTCTCAGTTCAAACTCCGGGCCTCCTTGACCCGTATGGAGCTGGCCCATGTGCAGTGCTGATGCGCACAAGGAGTGCCTTGCCATGCAGGGGTGTCCCCTATGTAGGGGAGTCCCATGCGAAAGGAGTGCACCCCATAAGGAAGCCGCCCAGTGTCAAAGAAAGTTCAGCCTGCCCAGGAATGGTGCCACACACACGGAGAGCTGACGCAGCAAGCTGACACAACAAAAAGAGACAGATTCCTGTGCTGCTGACAACAACAGAAGCAGACAAAGAAGAACACGCAACAGCAAATGGACACAGAGAGCAGACAACTGGGGGGGGGGGGCGAGGAAAGGGAGAGAAATAAATCTTAAAAAAAAAACAACACAGATGCTTTTTTGGGTATTCTATAGACAAGAGAAAACTAACTCAAGCAAGGTTACAGTTTCCTACTTATGTGGACAGGTGAATTAAAAAGTAGCCAGAAATAACTTTTGAAGGAAATTTATTGTGAAGCATGAATAATACCAATTTCCTCTAATTTACAGAGAAGTCTGACAGCTTAAAAAAAAATGCCCAAAGCAAATAACAGGGCACATTATCTGTATCTGAAATACAAGGAAGTTGGATTTATAAGATTCTCATATCAAAATTTTTTAAAAGAGAAAGAACAAATATTCTTAAGTTTTTTACTTTTCATGAGTTTTCTTTAGTTTCTTACTGATACCAATTCTAAGCTTTTATCCAAGTAAGGGCATTTTCTTCCAGGGTTAAAATCCTATGTGTCTGTGGGTCTGTTTTCTTTTCTCCCTGCATCTCCTCTCTACCCCCTTTTTAAAAAGGGAGGCGATGCTCTCAAATGAATTTATTCACTTAATTTTTTCAAATCCAAACTCTAATTAGTGCTTTTACTTTTCAACTGTATTTACAAAGTTATATTTGACCCT
This sequence comes from Dasypus novemcinctus, assembly GCF_030445035.2. NCBI lineage: Eukaryota > Metazoa > Chordata > Mammalia > Cingulata > Dasypodidae > Dasypus > Dasypus novemcinctus. Next base: position 72,337,158 of record NC_080678.1, on the reverse strand, counting down.
GATTGACTATAGATCTCCCCCAACAAAGAAGAAAAAAGTAAATGAATTAAAAACTGCCTACAAACAGTACATTGTTTTTATTGAGGGATCAATAAAAGGGATCTTGGAGGTGATCAAATTTTTTAAAACCACACAATCCTTTACTGAAGCTTAATATGAAAAAAAAAAAAAAAAAAAATCTACCCCTAGGATTCCTGAGGTGATTCAAAGAATATCAACATTCCATGGAGTAGGATTTGGAAACAAATAATATGGTGAACTTCCCTCATTTTATTGAGGGCCAAAAAGCCAAGTAAGTTGTAAGTTGCTCAAGGTCACTGAGCTAGGAAATGCTGAAGGAAGGTCATAGTCCACCTTGAAGCCTGAATGGTGCAGCTTTCAAAAAAGCTGCTGACATCAGACCAATCTCTTCAATTCTCTCTCACCCTACTCAACACAGGAATTTCAGTGTAAACATTTTCACCTTCTCTCCCAGGAAAGTGGAGGCTTAGAGTAAATTAAATTTGGATGTCCTCACAGAAAGTTTAGCAAAGTCACAGAAAAATAAAAACATTTAAATCAATGCTAATTTTTTCATTATTTTACATTTTCATTATTTTGTTATTTCATTATCATCACTACAATTGGCTATGATTTTCCAAATGGATAACAACTATAAATAATAATACTCTGCAGACAGTCAAATTTACCTGTTAATAGAGCTGAGTATAGGTGAAAGGGACTGTACATATAGTAGCTGTTCGGTGATATTTCCTGAATGACTAGTTGTCTAATAGGTTAGAGTTGTAACACTCCCAAAGATTTCAAATGAAGTCATCAAATTAAATTTAAAACCCACAAAGTAAATAACTGCTTTAAACTATACAATGCATATATTTTAAAAAACATGTATCTATTTAGGTATGATAATATCTAAGAATGTCAAAAACCAAAAAAGGAGAAATTAAGAAGAAAAAGCAGATGGGAATTCTGCCTTTTTAGTTAAAAAACCAACAAACTATCAAATCAATAGGATACTCCTGGACATTTCTCTGGGGAATTGACTATAATTTTATATAAGGAAACCCCCATGGTATTCATTTTTCTTTACTGAATAATATTGCCGACAATCTGAGCTCTTGAAATTATGGAATTTTCATTTTCTTTATAAATGTATGACGTAAATAGACTTGAATCCAGGCAAGGTTCACATGAATTTGATGAGCATGTATTATTCATGGAAGCAACCACAAAGAAAGTTAACTTTGAAAATATACTGCTTTCTTCTTTTCCATGAATGGATTTTTTCTTTTAAAGATTTAATTTATTTTTATTTCTTTCCTCTTCCCCCCCCCGACCCCAGTTTTCTGTTCTCTGTGTCTATTTTGCCGCATCTTCTTCTTTGTCCACTTTCTGTTGTTTTCAGTGGCAGGGGAATCTGTGTTTCTTTTTGTTGCATCATTTTGTTGTGTCATCTCTCAGTGTGTGCGGCACCATTCCTGGGCAGGCTGCACTTTCTTTCGCGCTGGGTGGCTCTCCCTATGGGGTGCACTCCTTGTGCGTGGGGCTCCCCTATGCAGGGGACACCCCTGCGTGGCATGGCACTCTGCGTGCATCAGCACTGCACATGGGCCAGTGCCATACAAGTCAAGGAGGCCCGGGGCTTGAACCGCGGACCTCCCATGTGGTAGATGGACGCCCTAACCACTGGGCCAAGTCCGCTTCCCATGAAGGGATTTTTAAAGAATTTATTTTTCCCCTCCCCCCACCCTGCTGTTTTTGCTGTGTCCATTCGCTGTGTGATCTTCTGTACTGATTTCTCTTTTTGTCTCCTCTTCTCATTTTTTCTCCTCTAGGATTCACCTGGGTTAGATCCTGGGGACCTCTCATGTGGAGAGAGACTCCCTGTCAGCTGCACCACCTCAGTTCCTGGTTTCCGCCGCGCTTCACCTTGAATCTCCCTTTCGTCTCTCTTTTGTCATCATCTTCCTGTGTGACTCACTTGCATGGGCACTAAGCTCACCATGTGGGCACTTGGCTCACCACGTAGGCACTGGTTCGCTGCACAGGCATGCTTTCTCCTTTTCATTTTCACCAGGAGGTCCCAGGGATCGAACTTAGGTCCTCCCATATGGTAGGTGGAAGTCCTATCACTTGAGCCACATCTGCTTCCCTCCATGAATGGATTTTCCTGGGATTTTATACCAAGTGGTCACTCAACAAAGCTTTTATTAAAACTGTACCCCAAGACCACCTGGCCTACTGTTTAAGTTTTGCTGAAAGGAAATAACAGAAAGTGAAAAAAAAAAAAAAAAAAAAAAAAAGAGTAAACCACGAAAGGTTACATTTGTAAGTATAATTAAACATATGAGACAGTAAAAATCTCCTACAGATAAACAGAAAACATCAAAAACAAATGCAACATTAACACCTCAAAACTGGTAAGAAAACAACCACATTACTAGTTTTATGAATGCATACTGTCAATATAATAGAAATAATTGCTAGTAAAATATGTTATACAAATAAATTTAACAGGTGACTTTAAGAAATCACAGTCCACAATTTAAGTTCCTGGAAAGCAATCACACGTATAATCTTTATTAATACAAATTTATGTTCTTGGACAGATGAGAACGTAATTCTTTTCAGCTGAGAAATAATTGGTAAGATCAATAAACTGCTGTTGTTCAGTGAACTATTATTTTGCTGGTGCTGCTATGGCGATTACCACACACTTGCTAGTTTGAACAACAGGAATTTATGGTCTCACAGTTCTGGATGCTCTAAGTCTAAAATCAAGGAATTGGCAGGCCATGCTTTCTCTGAAGTCTGTGGAGTTCTGCTGGTGGCTTGCTGGCAATCAATGTCTGCCTCCATGACATGGCAATCTATCTACTTCTGTCTCCTCCTCTGGCATATACTTCTGCTCAATTATCTGTGTCTGTCTAACTTTGCTCTCCATATCGGGCCAACTTCAGTCATATGGGATTAAGTCCCATTCTGATTCAATTTGGCCTCATCTAAATAGGATCTCCGAGATCCTATTTACAAATGAGTTCATATCCATAGGACTAGAGGTTAGGATTTAAACATGCCTTTGTGGGGACCATGATTCAACCTGCCACATTTAGATATCTTAATGAGAACAATGAGTAATAAGAAATCTGTACCCAACTTTTCTTAAAGTTGTTTGATTCCAGAGAATTGAAATCTCCAACAAGGTGAAGTGTACACCTATAAGCACTAAGATGGACACACACACACACACCCTCCCTAGCTCAGATGGCCATCATCTCTTGGCTGGATTATTCCAACAGTATCCGAACTCTGCTTCTTTATTATCTCTCTCTAGAACATAAGTCAAATTATGTCATTCCTCTGTTCAAAACATTCCACTGAAGAATTCCCAGATGAACCATGGCCCTAGGAATCTGGCCCTAGCTACTTCTCTGACCTTCCCTTCCCTCGCTCTGCTCCAAACCCACCAGGCCTTCTGCCTTCCCTTGTATGCTTTAGTATGCTCCTGCCCTTAGGGTCTTTGTACATGATGTTTCATTGTCTGAAATCCTCTTCTCCAAGTAATACATGTGGATAAGTTTTTCATTTGCTTCAAGTTTCTGCTCAAATATTACCTATCAGAGAAGCTTTTCCTGATCACTGTTTGAAATATCAATACCATCTTAATTCCCTTATCTTGATTTTTCTGTTGAGCACATATCACATAACATACCTAACAAAAATTTACTTTTTTTCTGCCCTTCTGTACTCACATGTAAACTCCAGGAGAGCAGACTTTTGTTTTGTTCACTGCTGAATTCCCAATGCCTAACATGGTAGGTGCTCAGTAAATGTGCTGATGAATTGTTGAATGAATATAGGGCTGCACAGAGCTAAATGTGTTCCTTTTCGTAAGGATTGCAAAAGGCTGAAAAGTAGATAGGAAGTAAAGATATATATAAAGTAAATATAAACTAGTCTTTTTAAATTATCTGGTTTTAAAAAAAAGGAGAGGAGGAGAAATGAGGCAAAATTAAAGCGTGTTTATATCCTCAAGGATTTAACATTCCTGGGGAGAGAATGAGATTCAAGTCATGAGAAAGCAGGATTACTTACTGGAACAAGAACCTGGATGAGACTGACAGGAATAAGATTAGGAACATAGTTTGAAGAAGAGTGGGCTCAAGAAAGAAGTGGGGGTGCATCTTGCTCTGAGACAGTTGGAAAGGAAGAAGAGTGAGTTGAGTTGGCTCATAGTTGCGTACCTCCACTTTCATTTTGCAGTAGGAGGGCAGGGTCATCCATCTGTCAAATCTGGGGATGGATGGGAAGAGCAGCGGATTTGAGAAGAGTGGTAAAGGTTTAGAAAAGCTGTTTTTAAGAATGGGAAAGGGAACGGTCTAGGGAAGAGATGGAACAGACTATGTGACCAGTGATGCCCTCAACTGTCCTGGGTGTGAAAGCAAGGGCACTGTGATGAAAGGCTGAGGACAGTGAAACAAGAGCAGTGTGGAGGTGACATTTGGCTATCCATCAAAAGCCATAATAACAGAACTGTAGCTGGGAAGAGGTTGCCCAGCCAGGAACTGTACTTCTCAGCCTGCCTCTGTAAATAAGTGGGGCCATGTGTCTCACAACGGAATATGAACTGAAGCCTTGGAGAAGTGGGTGTTTCTCCTCTGTACACTCCTTCCTGTCCTGATGGCTGGGATGGCAGGGAGCAGAGGAACCTTGGAAACTATGTGTTGAAGATGGGTAGAGCCTGAGCCCTGAAATGGTTACATGAGGAGAACTCTGTTGAAATGGATACCAACCCTAGATTGATATATGAGAGAGAAGTAAACTTCTTTATTCCTTCAGTCATTGCATTACTGCTGCATATTATTACAGCAGCTTAGCCTACTGTAATAAGAGACATTGCACAAAAATTCTGTGGGAGGTAGAGAGAGCAAGGCCACAGAAGTACTGGTTGGAGGCTTGGGTAGGCATCAGTCCCAGCACTATGCACTGCCACCTATGGCCCTGGTGGTAATGATGGCTACTATTCCCAAAGGGATCTGGAAATGGAGATGGGGACTACCATTTTAACAAACCCTGGCTGAGATATTCTCAGGAGATTCTCAGTAATATGGAAAGAAAATAGGGGTAAGAAGGATTGAAGTTCACTTGCAGCAGATTGGGACAGAGCCAGGGAAATATTATTTTAAATTGTTATTTTGATCCATTCCTTGGCAAATGTGGCTTCTCACTGTGTGAGCTTATTATCATTTGCATTGTGAGTGTATATGACTTCAGCAACCATCTTATACTTTTCAGTAAGCAAAGAAATCTGGTAAGTAAGATTGTTAGAGATATACATAAAGTTTAGAGTAAACATATTCTGAGAAGCTAAGGAGATACTCAAAGAACAAAGTGCACAGTGGGAAAATGACTTGGAAAATACTCTGGTTGTTCAGTGCACTCTTTTGCTTTGTCTGTTTTCTTTCCAGAGAGTGTATCTCATGTCTCTGTGGCATGAGACAGGTGCTCCAAAATATTTATTCAAGGAATCACATGAGCTAGGCTAACTTATAAGCAAGATGTTACTGTTATTTGTATTTTTTCCTAATTATTTTGTAATAAACTTCTCTTGAAAGTGGTCAAAACGAAATAGCAATCATTCTTCTATTTTGAAGCACTACATTTTTTTCATGACTAGAGGACGTGACGAATACTTAATTAAATAAATGATTCCTCAAATGAAGTCTTAAAATCACATATATCAAAATGAATTTATTTTCCAAGAAAATATACTCTCATAATTAGGCGAGTTCCTATGAAGATTATGGAGTCATCTGTGATATAAAACCATAGTATCTAAAATTACACTTTGGGTTATATAGTAAAAACATTAGATGATCCCATTTAACAAGCTAGCATTTGATTTATTATTAGTCAAAATTCATAAGGCTTATGTAAAGTCTTTGCATTTCAGAAATCCAGGATATTTTATGCCTGAGTGAATACTGTAAAATGAACATACCCATAGGCTAATTTTACCATCAAAAGACATGATCCTTTTAATAAGTATGTATTTACCCACACCTGATGCCGAAAGAAAAGTAGGTTTCATTTCATGATCTTTTAACATTTTTCAATGAAACAAGTTTTTATGATTTATATTCCTAGATAAAATTTTGTGTGATTGATTTAGAGCCTAAGACAAACAAAGCCAACAAAAAGTGAATGGCAACTGTAAAATGATCTTCATGATTTCCATCACAGAAACTTAAGTGTAATGCAAAGGCCTCACATTTATAGGCAAATACCATGTTCTGGTGGGAGGTATGTTGCTACAGATTTATAAGAGTCATGAATAATATTAGTAATGGCATATTAATGAAAACTATTTTCATTAAATTGTATCTTTATCAATTTATTCTTGCTATGCTATGACCAGTATGGTATCAGTAATGATATCAATAATAATATATTAAATGATATAACTATGAATTTATACATGAAATGAAAAATTAATGATTTATTAATATGATAAATATTATTTAAGATGTATTATGAACATACCTTTGACATGAAATAAGTCATAAACTCTGATGTCAAGGAGTTCCTACACACAAGGTAGTTTTATAGGAGGGACTAGTAAAAGATATATAAAAGGAAAAGAATGGGTGATTACTAAAGCAATGTTTGATCTAACAGAGAATGAATATTGTATTATATATTATATATAATTCTCTTATCTTGTATAAAATAAAATTTCTTCACTTTCTAAGGTAAGACTTCCCTAACTAAAAATAGCTAACATTTCACCATGTCAGTTGTAGTTTCCAGGTTAAGGAATTTCTTTGCGGTTCTTAGTTTGCTGAGTGTTATTACATAGAATTTTTGGATTGCATCAAATGATTTCTCCTCATCTCTTGAAATGAACATGAGCATTTTCTTTTTAACCTTTAAGTATAGTTATATAAATGATAAAATTTTTATGATGACTCAAACATGCATGTTTGGAATAAACCAACTTAATTATGGCACAGAAAAAAACAACAACAAACCCAAAAGACCTCCCTAACTAACTCTACCTGCTCCTAAGGCACTGTATTTTTCCTATGAAGCATATCTGTGTAACGTCTGCCATCGCCATATAAATATTACAACCAATAGGTTCTGAAATTTCCTTATCATATTCCCAGCACCTAGCACCCTGTGCTTGGTAAAGCAAGCACAGAGGAAGGCTTCTACTGAACTATTTATTAAATTTTAAGGTCTGAATTGATACAAGATTCGAACAAGTAACTCTGAAGTATAAATAGCAGGGTCTATTTTGTCAAAGTTGTTTTCAAAGTTATCAGAGATTAAACAAAAGGTTTACCTTAATTTCATACTCCTTGAAGCACAGAGCAACTAATTCTGGTCTTTAAAATAAAGTGAAAAATTATACATGCCTAAATGTTTTAAATTATAACCACAATAAGTAAAGCCAGAACACAAAATGCTAAAATATGCCTCACTGGAAAAAAAGAACTTTGCCGTGTCTGCTGAGAAATAAACATGGCTGAATTTCAGACCACCCAGAGAGAACTTTTTTCTGACCATTATTCACTCAAGTCGATTCACCTTAAAGCATTCATTCTACATGGCATCTCAGAAAAACTAGAAAGATCTGCTAATATAGAACTCTTTAGAAACAGTATAGAGTTGAAAAGATGTCTTCTCCTGTTTCATTAACATTATACAATAATTTGGTGACTTCATTATGTTTTTTTTCAATTAACAAAAAAGAACAAAATGTGAGAAATCAAATCGAAAAATTCCCTTTTATCCAGCCCAGATGGCTTAGTTATGGGATTTTTCCCAGAGCCCTGCCAAGTTAGAAGCATGCTTGAAAGTTTAAATTCAATCCAACTGAACAATAGGGACCACAGCTGAAAAATACTTTTTAAAAAGATGGGTTATGTGTCGGGGTGAATATGTTAGACTAGGATTGACTGGGCTTCCTTACCTTTGGGGTACTCTACCCACCCACCCACTGCCCGGCTGAGTATGTCATACTTCCTACAGTTCCTTAGTGAGGATTGGAAGTTAAACTTTCAGATGCTGACCTTACAAAATTGTTTACCTGCAGTTTCTAGTTATCACTGCAAACTTCACCGTTATCCTGTAGCTCTGAAGTAGAAAGCCTTATAAAATATCCTGTAGCTCTGAAGGAAAAAGCCTCATATTATATAGCTATATTTCATGTTAAGTAAATTAAAATGGGGCAGATTATAATTAACAAAGAGCACGGACATAGAAATAGATACCCTTGTTGCAACTTGCTTTGCACTTCCCCAGTGCTCTTTTTTAAAATTTTTTAATTAAATTGTCTTTTTTTAAAATAAGATACATAGATCACAAAAAATGTTACATTAAAAAATATAAGAGGGTCCCACATATCCCACAATCTCTTTTGTCATTATGGCACATTCACTGCATTTGGTGAACACATTTTGGAGCACTGCTGCACCGCATGGATTATAGTTTACATTGTAGTTTACACTCTCCCCCAGTACATTCAGTGGGTTATGGCAGGATATATAATGTCCAGCACCTGTCCCTGCAATATCATTTAGAACAACTCCAGGTCCCGAAAATGCCCCCACATCACTTCTCTTCTTCCTTCTGCCCGCCCTCAGCAACTCCTGTGGTCCCTTTCTCCACATCAATGCTACAGTTTCTTCCATTACTAGTCACAAAAGTTCTGTAGTAGAATACCAGCAGGTCCTCTCTAATCCATATTTTATTCCTCCACCCTATGGACCCTGGGATGGTGATGTCCTCTCCACCTCTATATCAGGAGGGAGCTTAGATCCCACATGGTTGATGGATACAATTCTCCTGCTTGCACATGTCGACTCTCTCAGTTCCCTGGTGTGGTAGTTGTCCATCCTCACCTCCCTGTTAGCTGACCTGTGGGAGAATAGGAGCTACAACTCTGCTGAGGCTCAGAGCTCAGCTGGCACATGGCCAGTCCAGAGATTGAATTCTCCTGGGTATACACCAACCCCAGTGCCAACCACAGGTTCAGTAAAAGCGACAGAAGAGGCATGTGTAGAAAGGTCACATCTGCCCAGCACTCTTTTTAAAAAAATTTATCTCTCCCCCTCCCCCCTTGTCATTGTCTGCTTTCTTGTGTCCATTTGCTTTGCTGTGTGTTCTTCTTTGTCTGCTTGCACTCTCGTCAGGCGGCACAGGAATCTATGCCTCTTTTTGTTGCAACCTCTTGCTGCGTCAGCTCTCCATGTGTGCGGCACCACTCCTGGGCGGGCTGCGCTTTTCGTGTGGGGTGGTTCTCCTTGCACAGTGCATTCCTTATGCATGGGGCTCCCCTACGTGGGGGATACCCCTGCGTGGCATGGCACTCCTTGCTCTCAGCAGCGCTGTGCAAGGGTCAGCTCACCACATGGGCCAGAAGGCCCTAGGTTTGAACCCTAGACCTCCTATACGGTAGGCAGATGCTCTATCAGTTGAGCCACATCCACTCCCCTGCTCAGTGCTCTTGAATTACGGTAGCCTCAAATATCTTATCCCTAACCTCAGGAGAGTTTGAGGAATTGAGAGAAGGGAACTGCACAAATGTTTAACAAGTAGATGATAACTAATTAAAAAGGAAAGTTGAACAGAAGCTATAAAAAGAAGGAAGTTGCTTATGTGAACTGTTCCCAGGAACAGAATTTAGGAAGCAATTAAGATGTCCTTTAATAGATGAATAGATAAAGAAACTGTGGTATTATCGATAGCGTGGAATACTATTCAGTGAATGACCTGAGTCCTGAAAAACTTTCTCCATCCACACTAAATGAGGAATCTCATCTCACTTTTTATATTGTTTAAAGTCCTGTTGATTTATTTGGGATAATAAATACCTGTAAGAGACACAGTTCCTTTTTTATAGCAGCACATAGAATTTCCTAGGATTTTAGCCCAGGAAAGAACATAGCCAGTGAGGTGGGAGAAACTGGGTTAAAAGGTCATGTTGTCAAAGTCTTCACACATTACATTTCTTATATGAGGTATTCCAAAGGGCTGGCACCACTTCTTAGGCACCCAGATCTCCCAGTTCCTTATCTATCTTCACAGAGTGAATCTCGTCTTGCCACTTCCACAAGGGACCTAACTAAGCCTCTAAAAGTCAAAATATATTTCCATCCCTATGTGTAGGTTCAGAGATATGCTGCTTTCTCCAGGTGAGTGGCACAATTATGACTGACACAGTAAATGAGAAATTTCATTCTTTAGGTAAGATACTACTCCCTCTACCTAAGTTGCAGTTTTATACTAGAGCTCGACAGCATAGTTTAAACATACAATAAGAATTCAAACATTAAGAACAAGCCATTATAATATTAGGTAGGACCACATGGTCTTTCCAAAAAAGCAAAGACACATAGAAAAAATTCTAGGAAGAATAAATCTCCATCATTAACTGAATGACCCTGTGTTATCAAATTACTTTGCTTCAAATGCACGTGCAGTCAACCTCAGAGAGAGAAATGAGGTTCAGATTTAGATGAGTGGAGAGAGAGACAAGTAATAGCACACAGTGCACTTGGGATGAGGCAGGGCTGGCTGAGTAGCACAGTGCAGGAAAGCATGAAAGTCTTGGGAATTTAAGAGTTGGAAAGGAGCAAAGAAGTTGGAGGAAGGTACAGAAGGAAAGCTGGGTGATCTGAAAGGGCATCTCCTTTTATGTAAAAATTTTGCCTAGGGCTATCCCCTTAATTGGAAACTAGGAGAAATTCCAATTTCTTATCCTTACTGTCTGTGACAGTTTGGGGCTGTTTGTGGATCCCAGAAAGGATCATATTCTTGAAGCTAATCTATTCCTGTAGGAGGGGGGCCCTTTGGTTGGACTGGATTCAGCTGGGGGGCCTTTGATTGGCTTGCTTCAGTGATGCGTGACCCAGGGTGGATCTTGGTCCTCTTGCTGGAGTCTTTTATAAATGGAGGACTGAAAGCAAAGACACACAGAAAAAGGCAGCAGAAATACATAGAAAAAAGCAGCAGAGACAGAGAAATCCTGAGAGGCTGAGAGAGAGGCCCTGGAGGCCAGAGGCTGGAATCAGCAGAGCACAGAGCCTCAGAAAGAGGTCCCCGAGAGGCTCAAAGAGTTGATCTTGAGGAGAAAGTAAGCCTGGAGTAGAGACCCAGACTAGAGAGCCACTACTGTATCTTGCCACGTGGAACGAGTACAGGATCACCTGCAGCTGACCTTCAGTGAGACAGTATCTCCTGATGATGCCTTGATTTGAACACTTCTACAGCTTCAGAACTGCAAACTTTTAACCTAATGAATTCCTGTTATAAAAGCCAACCCACTTCTCATAAATTGATCCCATCAGCTATGAGTGAACTAAGACACTTTCTTAATTGTATTACATGGTTAATTTTGTTGAAACATTATTTTTCTATAACCATTCAATTTATATATAAATGTTTCTAAAAGAAACTATTTTGTTTATTTTGTTATTTAGTACCTGTCTACACAAATTTATTAAAAAAGCACAATGTGAGGATTATTCACTTTTCAAAATAAAATAAATCAGTAAAATGAAATTCAATAAAATGAAATTAAACAGTGGTTTTAGTCTCCCTTGGGAGATAAAAATAAATCGCATAGATTCCAAGGCCCCATCATTACAATCTACAGAGAGGAAGCAGCTGGGCATTTAAAAAGCAAGCCCCATGAGTGGCTTTGATGTGTAACCAGGGTTGAGAACCTGCACAAAACCCTTGCTATTAAAATGTGGTCTACAGACCAGCAGCATTGACATCACCTGTGAGCCTGTCAGACATGTAGAATCTCGAGCCCATCTCAGACCTATTAAATCAGAATCTGCATTTCAACAAAATCCCCAGAGAATTTATTTATAAGCCCATTAAAGTCTGAGAAGCACAGCAGCAGGAGGTTGCTCTGTGAATGTTAACTTTGTCAACTAAGACAGAAATGTAAGAAAAGCCATGGGGTTGGAGAAAAGATGAACTTAGTTTTGTGTGATAATTTGTTCAGTGTATGCATTTAAAATGTGCCCTTATTTTTTGTAACACTGTTGAGGCACATCATCACTAAAAAAAAATACCAAAGGGAGGTAGATGTGGATCAAGTGATAAGGTCTCCACCTACCATACGGAAGGACCCAGGTTTGATCCCTGGGACCTCCTAGTGAAAAAGAAGAGAAAGCGTGCCTGTGTGGTCATCCAGTGCCCACACAGTAAGCTTAGTGCCCATGCAAGTGCCCGAGTGCTGAGCCAGTGCCCGTGCAAGTGACTCACGCAGCAAGATGATAAAGCAATAAAAGAAAGACAAGGGGGAGAGTCAAAGTGAAGCACAGCAGAGACCAGGAACTGAGGTAGTGCAATTGACAGGGAACCTCTCTCCACACTGGAGGTCCCCAGGATTGAATCTCTCTGAATCCTAGAGAAGGATGGTAAGAGAAGACAAAAAGAGAAATAGATACAGAAGATCACACAGCAAGTGCACACAGACAGCAAAAGAAGCAGGCGGGGGCAGAGAAAAAATAAATCTTATTAAAAAAAAAAAAAGTACAAAGGATTACAAAAAATGGGAGTAGTTAGGCCTTTAAGTTTACCTCTCAGGGGCACCTCACTGTTCATTGCTATCAGTTGAGCAGAAAAAAGTTTTGTGCAAATTATCCAGGAAAGAGTAGCCTGACTCTCTTACCTTTAAGTTTCAAGAGGAATGTGATTCAAAGAGCTATCTTGACATTTACCACTTGTTGAGACTCCCTCCCTTCCCAAGGAGGAAGTGCCCATATATTTTCCTCCCTATGAGTAAACTGGCCTCTTATTAGTAGGCTGAAATTATATTCAAACATAATGTCAATGGCTAAAACTTCCCTAGTTTAATTAAGGTTTTTTCCCATTTCACCCCCAGGGTTTGAATCTGTGGTTAAAAAAAAAAAAAAGAAAAAAAAAGACAAAATTAAAGATATATATATTTGTACAATATATTGTAATATATATTTTTAATCAGTTTTTCAAAGGAACTTCCTCTTTTACATTTCTGTTTACATTTCTTAAGTACCCTTTTTCTCATGCACTTTTCTATCTTTTTTTTTTTTTTTTTTAGGAGGTACCAGAAATTGAATCCAGGACCTTGTACAAGGGGAAGCAGGCACTCAAGCCACTAAACTACACCCACTCCCCTCTCGTGAACTTTTAAAGTTATATGTGGTTTGGGGGGAAGATTTTATTTATCTTACTTAGTTAAAATCTTCAGGAACAGCTCTAGCTTTTATATTTTTAAGAGGACCTTTCAGAGTGTGATGGCAATCTGGTTGACAGTCTGATTATTATAGCTGTAGTTGTTAAAGCAGTGCATTTCTAAAATTACATAATGGAAAGATGATGTACATATCTGAACATTCCAAAGGCAGATCCTGGTATTGCCTAAAAAGGGAAATTTCACTGAATTCCCCTGATTTATTTTTTTTTAAGATACAAGGTATTTCTGTTTTTATGTTATTTTATTTATCCTACTTTCCTTACATACTTTGTTTTGATATTTTTCTTGCTTTGTGAATTGAATGTTTCATGTATAGTCCTTCTTTTGCAAAATAAAAACTTACAAAGCTATTGTATCTAAGAATATAAACTGTGATAGGTATTACTGTTACTTTTATTTTTAAATTCATTTCTACTGTCCTTTTGATTTTTTCTTGTACATAATTATTATTTCTCCCTGATAGAACTTACTGGTTTTCTTCAAAGTAATGAGGTTATGCTTTCTGAACAGATAAGAGTCACCAAGGAGAAAGCAGAACACTGGATGCCTCTGAATGCAGTTCTCTTTGCAGTGAGGGTGGTAGCATTTGAGTTTTTAAAGGTAAAGGTTTCTTTTATGATTTTAAGCTATTTCAACACTAGGGATTAGGGTGAAGGTGGTGAGTTTCCCTTTTAATTTACTTCTTAACAAACCTTTTCCTTTAATGGTAACAAATATTTCTGTCACTGTTCTAAAAATTCATTTCCATTGGCACTAGTTAGTAAAATTCTTAGATATTAGCAAAAGTCTGGCTTTGCCTCTTAGTGTAAGTGCTACGGTGAGATTTTTTTTTTCCTTGTGCATGTTTTCCAAAGCATACTTGTATTGGAAGGTAGAAAAGGACAAATCAACTGCTGTTGGCTATTACATCTGAGGATGGAAATTATGGCAATGTTTTCAATGGTGACTGTAATTAGCATTTTAAAATTTTAGAAAAAACTATGTTAGTCATTCATATAAAACTCCTCAATCAATAATCTTATTCAAATGTAACATTTGCATCCTAAAGTGGACCTGTTGTAATGATCCTGAGATGATCATGAATATAGAAAATGTAAGGAAGAGTATAAGTCTAGGTATTATAACCATTATTAATTACTTTGGTAATGAAGTTATGTACTGGTGTATATATGTAAATCATCAAAAATTAGGTTTACTACGAATATTCACCATTTAATTTAAGAAAATTTAAATAGAATTACTTTAATAAAGGCTAGTGAAAAAGGACTTCATTTGAATTATGATTTATCAAAACAATTTATAAACAACTAGCTCAAGATACATTTGTACTCATCGTATGTCAGCTGAAGTTAAATTTTAAATTATTTTCAAGGATTGAAAATATAATGATTATATGTATTACTTTAAAGGTATCTCCTATGTGAGCACACTTAAAAAACTAATTAATGATAAAAACTAATTAATGATAAAATAAATCTTATTTGCTTGATATCATAGTATAATTCTACCATAAGATACCACTCATGAAGTCAATTTGGAAATTTGGGTAAAGATGGTAGACTGAATATATACATTTAACTCCATGCCTTCTGCAAATCTCAGTAAAACAACAGTAGAGTGATTTTTTTTTCCCCAATCAATAAATCTTTTTAAGGTCCCAAAGGATGCATGAATTTCCGATCTATAATTTATATAGGTAGAAAAGTATTACTTTAGCTCCATTCAAAAAAGCGAATTACAACTTCTCTATGTATTTCAAGTGAATCATTTAATGTGACTGAAGCTCAATTTGATGTTACTGTTAAGTACCAACAGTAGAAAATGGGACAGTATAAACATTTGGTGCCAGGATAAACTAGCTTATTGGTCGAACAGCTGATTGCAAAAAGTCTACTTAATCTGGAAGCACTGTCGTCTGAAGGCTCATTCCCCTAAGGGTAGCAAAATGCTGAAGAAAATACCTGGTTCAAAAATTATATTGAGAAATCAAGAAAGTAGTAGTCACAGCTTGGGAAAAAATTCAAGAACAGAAGATACTAAACGTAGCTAGGTGCTAGTTAAGTAATTCTGAAGTTTCTTTGGAGTTATAGTAGCACCTTGAGCTAAATGAGGGAGGCTATATAGAATGTCCCTTTGAACAAAGTGGTGTAAAATGATAGATTCTCCAGTGCGCCAACTGTATTTTGAGGTATAATTCTGGTATTTGTATCAAGCAATGCAGAAGAAAAAGCAGCAAGAAGGACATGAAAAGTATACAGGACATAAAATGACTTGGCAGCTCTACAATTCCCAGTTTGAGTTTTTTTCATCAGTAGAAGCAAATTCTGGCTCAGTTCACGGTAACACTGGGGGCACTGCTGTTGATGGCTTGTTGTAAGCAGGAAGCAACTGTGAAAGTATTGAATCCTCTTTGCTCTTACATCTGTTTGAAGAATACATGGGACAATAAACTGCTTGCTGATGGTCTTTTCTCGGGATCTTATTGCAAACAGAGTTTTTCTAAGCTAAAGAAGGCAGGAGAGTTTTTGAGGATGCTGTCTGCAGTCTGTCACTATTTACTGTGCACGTTCCACTGGATACAAATACACTTTCTCCAACCACAGAGTCTATACCCCACCGGGAATTTTTTATTCTGGATTCTGACTGAGGACAAATATTGATACACAGGGGGCTCTAAGGAGGACGTTTCATTATTGTAACTTGCGTGCAGGCTAATTCACAGGCTGCAAGCCCAGCACTGTGAATATCTGACTTCACATTATATCATGTAAATCCTGTCTCAGTAGTTCTGGACTCAGCTATGGCTGCACTGATATGCTGAAGTGTGAGAAATTCTTTCAGGTGTTCTTCAGTGCAGTTTTCCAGATTTGTAATTTTTATAGTTGCCAGTGTTCCTGTAGGAGCATGCTGTACAAGGTAAATAGAAGTCAAGTTGTCAAATCCTCTTCTTATTCATTCTAGTTGGAGTTCATAATGAGAAATGTTGGTGAACATACGTCACTGGCTCTTGTAGAGGGAGGAAGAAACCAGGAAAGGGTTGGATCATCAACCTAAAGGTCTGAAGTTTAAGTTCTAGGCCTCCTCTTGGTAACAGCATGGAGATAACAGATGCTTAGCTCTCTGAACACCACCTCAATTTTCATATGGATCATATTGTAGCTGGAAAGTCATATACATGAATCACAAGTATTGATGGATACTGCTGTCAGAATGCTTTTCAGGTCTGACTAATTCAATTTTTACTTGTGAAATGCAGGAACAATCCAAGAGACACTGATTTGGTTTGGTTCACAAAAAGTGACAAAAATCCAATTATTCCAAGTAGAAGATTTTTGTTTTATCTACAAGTTGTATAAATATCCATGGTGGTGACCACGGCTAGTGACTCCTCTCAGGTGGCCAGTAGGCCCAGGAGCCTGGCAGCCAGGTCTGCAGAGGGGTGAGGGGAGTACATCAGGCCTACTCCCTGCAGAGGTCATGGGGTCTAAAGGGATTTTTTAAAAAGGCATAAGCCCAACAACATTTCTCTGTAGAAGAGAAGAGAGAGTATCAAAATTTTGGAGCTAGGAGGCAAGTAGAAGAGTAAGTCTGCTTTCCCAGCAGGCAAGACCCCCAGATGCCCTTTCCACTCGAGTAGCCTAGCAATGCTCCTCATTCCCTCAGCAGAACCCAGAGGCGTATTTTCTGGGAAGCGTGACTCAGAGAGAGTCTCTGGATTTGCAAAACTCTCGCATGGTAGAGATTGGGATTAATAAGAAATAAGTAAAAGTTTTCGAACAGAATGTTGAGAGTTCCTGTCCTTATTCACCCACTAGAATTCTGGCAACCAAGTGCCTTTGGTCGGAGTCTTCTCTGATGGATGTGACTAGCACAGGAGATGAAAAATTCAGTGAAAAGAGAGACTATGTAGGAAGAAGAAAATGTCCAAAAAACTATCATTAATATCCTCAGACATAAAAGAAGATATTGTAAACATAAAAGTAGAATAGGATGCTATAGAAAAAGGAACAGAGAACAAAAGATGCTCTTAGAAATTAAACATGAGAGTAGAAATTAAAAGGTTAGAAGGATTAGAAGATAAGATGGAGGAACTCCACTAGAAAGTAGAGCAAAAAGACAGATCTGAGAAATAGAAGGGAAAAGATCAGAAAATTAGAGAAATAGTTCAAATAGCGTTATAACTGAATAAAAGGAATCCCAGAGAAGAGTGTATAGAAAACCCTTAACGAAACAAATTTAAAAAGTTTCCTGGAGCTAAAGGACAAATGGTTCCCAAATTAAGAGACATTACTGAGGATTTAGTAAAATGGACTACTTGATTCACACAAAGACACATCATCATGAAAATTTAAAATCATGTGGATGTAGAAAAGCTCTCATGAGCTTCCTGAATAAGGAAAAACAGGTAAGAATCAGAACGGCTTCAGACTTCTTAGCAGCAATACTGGAAGCTAAAAGAAAATGGAGAAATACCTTCAAAATTCTGATGGAAAATGCCCTGGAACCTAGTATCTAAAAATATTTGCCTCTCATACAGCCTTCTCATCAAAATGAGGCAGTAAAATAAGAAAGAGGGGATTAAGAAATCAGAGGGAATGAAGGAACTTCCTAGGGTGAAGAAGGCTGTTTCCAAGATAAGAGCTGCACAGTTGGCCCAGAAAAGAGCAAGTCCAGAATAGCTAAGAAATATGAATGCAGTAAGAAGAAATTTATACAACTGGGGCAGAGTTTAGGTTTGAATTTGCAATAACAAATGAAAAAAAAAAGTAACACCAGGAAAAACAAACTTTTGCAGGAAAGGAACAATAATGACAGTAATGGTAGGATACTATAGGGATTAGCTGCAAATAAAAGCTTATATAACAAAAAGCTACCTACATATAATACTTACTGTGTGTTGGGAACAGGTTTTGTTAATTAACCTGTATAATCGTCATAACTACCTGAGAAGGTAAGTACTGCCACTGCACTCATTTTGAGATAAGGGAACTGAGTCAAGGAAAGGTCAAGTAACTTGCTCAAAGATGCAGCTAGTAATGGGTAGCACAGGAATAATAATAATTCAGGCAGATACTCTGCTCTTAATCGCTATATTCTATTGTTTATTTCTTAGTTTGAATAATGCAAATATTGAATAGTGATCCAATCCATATTATAATTTAATGACACTGGGAGGCTAAATGGAGTAGAAATTTGCATGAGTATAGTGGTGCTGGATAACTATGAAATCATCTTTCACTGCAGGAAGTCAACTGATGATGCTCAAATGAAAAGTTAAGAAACAATATAAACATGTTATTTAGACAATGGGAGTAATTACTCAAAGATACACATACAAGAGTTGAAAGTTGCTGGCTTTAGAAAGTGAGAAATAGGTGTGGGGAACTGCTGAGTTTCATAAGAAGCCTTTGAAAACGTTGATTCCTTAAATTATAAGCAAGTACCATTTTCACAAAAATAAAGCTAAATTAAAAATAGATCAGAATGGAAAATAAATAGATGAGCATGTGGCCCAACAACACTAAATTTCAGTAAAAATCCAACCTTAAATCAGTGGGTTAACTGAACATTTTCAAAATTATTATCACACTTGAAACAAATGAATACTTTTAATCCAAAATTTCAAAATATGGCTGGAGAACAAAACAATAAAGAAAAGTTCTTTAATATGCCTTTTTCCTCCTTTTCTATCTTCATGCTAAAATGAAGCAGACAATTTTACATTTTTTTTTAGCAAGAACTGTAGAAATGGCATATGGTATATATTTGTTCATTTTCACATCAACCAAATATTCAGTCCCAAATTAGGTCACTTTCAAAAATAAGGTCAGCAGGGTTTAGAGTGCTGTTTCTAGACCTTCTAAAAAGTAATCTCCCAGCTTTTCCCTGTTCTTTGTTCTTGCTCAGTAAATCTCAGGACCCAATGTCTGATTTTGATTCTTAAGTGCTGGTAGTCAATCTTTTCATGCCGCTTTCTCCAACATTCTTAAAATAAGAACACTAGTTTCCTAGAAAAGCTATAGCAATTACACATATCTTGGAAGTAAACAATCTATCTTCAAGTCATGAGATGTTATAAGTCTGAAAAATTTGCAAAACCATAATTATTCTTCAGTAAGTTTACATTTCAATTATTGCAACCTGAAAGTCTTTAAGTAGGCCATATCGGCAACATCTATACAGGAAATTACATCCTAGAAAAGCTGTTTTAAAAATAGGTAAAGGAAGAATGGAAGGTTGCCAAAATATACAGCACTTTCCATTTGTTTTGATTTGAACACAGCATCTGTTTTATCAGGTGCAATCTACCATTTGATGGCTTAAGGGGAATGGTAGTAGTTAGAATGAGAAGAAATAAATTAACCAAAATTGTTTGCTTTCTGAAAACAATTTTGAAGTAGACACCAATGGAATTTAGGTCATAACCAAATGCCACAAAGAAAATGAGTTTTGGAGTAAGTGTTCAGATTGGACTGTATATTGCCTAATGCAGCAGAATCATAGCTGAGAAACTAGACCAATCCACTTAAGAAATATATGTGCTCTTGTAAACCTAATTTAATATTTGATACAGACTTTGAGGTCCATATCAAATCTGGTGCCTTTTCTCATTCATTCATTCACTGAAAATTATATCAAGTAGGGGAATATATTAATTAAAAGGAGAAACCCTTCTTTATGGAGCTTACAAGACTATTACAATATTTCTTTCTTTTTTTTGTCAGAAGTAAATTTAGGCAGGAAATAATGAAAGGATAGCCAAGTCTTTATAGAACTTCAAAAACTTCTAATTTCACCTTTAACCTATTTGTTCACAGTTGACTTAGATGTGTATAGGTCCTGCCCTAGTTCTGCTGAGGCTGCCTGATTGCTCTCCTGAAAATGTCCATATGGTTGTGGCCCCTTTGGAATTACTCAGAAGCACATTCAGTGGCTGGTTGGGAAAACTGTTTCAACTTTTCGTAAAGCTAGGATCCTCACCAACTTTTCTAAAGGTAGTCTGGTACATTAGAAAGAATAAAATATTAGAAACAAAAGATCTCCAGTCTGGTACTATTCCTGCCTTTACAATCCATGTGACCCTGGGCAAGTTAATTCTCTTTTCTGAGTCTGTAATACTGGGATGTTTTCCCTGCCTCCTTTACAGAGTTGTAGTAAGGATCAGTGAAATATTATGGTAGGCTGAATAGATCCATGTCCTGGTTCCCAGAACCTGTAAATATGTTAGGTTACATGGAGAAGGGGAAATAAGATTACAGATGGAATTAAGGTTGCTTTGAGAGGAAAAGATTATCCTAGATTATCTAGGTGGATTCAATATAATCACAAAGGTTTTCATATCTCAATAAAACTGCTTAATAAATAAATTGTGCACGAATAGCAAGAAATAGCAGCTATGTACAGAAGGGGAAACAGAGATTGCGAGGTGAATTTTCTTGTTTGTCGGTTTTTTATTTATTATTATTGAAATAATGAAAATGTTCTAATAATGACTGAAGTAATGAATACACAACTATGTGATTATATTAAATACCACTGATTGTACACTTTGGATGAACTGTATGCTTTATGAATATGCTCAATAAAATTGATTTGTTTTTAAAAAAAGTAAGTGGAAGAGGGAGGCAGAATAGAAACAGAGAGATGGCAGTATGAAAGGGCCTCAGTATAATGCTGCTTGCTTGGAAGATGGAAGAATGGGGTCACAAGCCAAGGAATATGAGTAGTCCCTAGAAATGGAAAAAAGCAAGGAAATCAAGTTTTCCTCATGAAGGAGCACAGCCCTGCAGACCTATTCCAGGCTTCTGACCTCCAAAGTTGTAAGAGAATAAATCTGTTTTAAGTCACTACATGTACAGTAATTTCTTACAGTAGCCATAGGAAACTCTCACGGTCACATATGAAAGTATTTTTAAATTGGAATGAAATTACATGAATGTAAGATGTTGTTATTATTATTGCAAGTTGCCCACCCAGCTTAGCCTCTTTAGCAGCCCTGATGTCAGACAACTTGGTTACAGGGAGATTTTTAGAGGTATGTATTATTTTATCAAAAGCAGATGATTGGCCCTTCCTATTTCAGTGTCTGATCCTTTTTGCTTTTAGTTCTCATTTTATTTGTGAACTAGAGATGACTGCCATGTAATTATCAAACCAGCTCTGACCACTTACATTTCTGCTTCTCTAGGTTCTATTCAATTACTCATTATTCTGGTCCTATCAAAGGGAAGGTTAAGAAAACATTTTTCAGGGTTACAACACTACTGCAATATTATGTATAGATAATTACTACTTTCTTTGTTAATAATGAGTTATTCTCTAAAAACATCTGTACAAGGTAATATACTAATACCTCTAAATATACATTCATCTGTCTGCCTATTCATCTATCTATCCCAACATACATCAAGTTTTAGATTCTTCTTATCAGTTAGAGTAACAAAGTTAATGGATTTTCTTCCGTAGGTTAAATTATCTTTAATTTATGAAGCAGAATTAGTTTCAGGGTTAGATCATTCTTATTAATCCCAAATTCACAAAATAATCCAGTAATTAAAATTTGAGTAGTCTAGTAATGGAATAAAGCACACAAATCTATGGTTTAAGTTTTAAAAATTTAACATTAACAAAGTTAAAATGATACAGAGTTATGAAATGACTATTCTTTTTATAATGGCTCTTGAGCAAATCCCTAAATAACATCATCTTTTCACATTCATTTATATATGATATCTTTTTATCACAATTTTTAAAAATTTATATTTCTTATTAGTATCCTTTTACCATTTAGTTTTATTATGGGAGGTATTGTTCTGTGCCAGCTGATCATATCCTTATTAGAGCTTGATTTTCAAATTGTATTTTATTTTTTCTTTTTATAAAAGCAAGCAGATTTGGGAAGGGAGATGAGAAAATATGTTACATACAAAGACACACAGAGTCACATCAGTTATTGGATATCCTAGTTATTTGGAATGCTTTATAGGTGAGATGGGCTCAGAGGTCAGAGGCATATTACCGTGTACTTCATCAGTACTGCTAATTTGTTTCAGAGAAAAGATCTAATTTAATAACAGTATCACAAATATTCCAGAAAGGAAGAAGGTTCTCATTTATTAAGTACTGGCCAGTAGTACACCCCTCTCACTCATATTTTCATGTTGTTTGTCAATGAAGACCCACTCTTATTTTTATCTTTCAAAAGAGACTTTCAATTAAATTAAAATATTACACAGAAGGGCTAAGTGTTGTCCATGGCCAAGTGTAATCCTCTGACATGTTAATTACTGGCTTGTGTCACTATTAGTACAAAAAGTGACAGATCCATTGCTTGTCTATTGAACCCAGTAATAAAAACTCAGGTTGTATTTTGTATTTTGGTTTTCTTAAATTTCATTTTTCTAATAATACATTGAAAATTTTATTTTGCAAAAGTACTGGTTTGTGTCTTACTGGAAAGAAAGAAACTGGTCCTTCACTACAGGAAGCTTGAGAAGTACTGTTATAGAAGGTAAGTGCAGCTTCTAAAAACTAATGTATGACAGTACTGTTGAAACAATACTTATGTATTTATTACAACATATATTAAAATACATCTTTTCAAGTCATTTATAAAATGACTTAAAATTACTAATAAGACAATGTGGTTCTAATCCTTAAGACTATTTCATTAATCCCAGATCCAACATATAAACATAACAAAAGAACAAAAAAATTTCAGAGCTTGATTACATAATTCCTTTACTTCTGCTAAATAGGAGCTGTATTTTACCATTCTAATTGATTTATATATACTTCATTTCAAAAAATATTTTATGAAAGATAAAGAATGACTAAAAAGTCTATAGAGCAGGTTAATTAAAAAGGTTTCAGAGTTTTCCCTGACTAAAAAATGAAATAATAAGATAAAGAATCATGATTTTATTTCTGACTATTTGATGAACTGGGTGAAAAGCTTACCATCATCCAAGATCTCTTCAAAGAACTACAGCTACTAATGACTGATGTGCAGTTCTGCTGAACTAACTGCTTATCTGTGTTGATGATCCAAAAATAAGAGACGCTTTTGCTATTCTCTGAAATGTTACTCTAGCACACCTATGCCATGGTTTACAGCCAGAAGACAATTTACTTATTACCAGTATGGACAAAACTAAAGAACTAAAAAAAAAACATATAGAAATGAGGAAAAATAAAAAAAATAAGGGAAAGGAAAAAAAACTGTATGGAAAGTAGAAGAGGAAACTGATAGAAGAAACACTGAGGACTGAAAAGGAAACAATTACAAATGCAGTCTGACTCATGAAGGAAAAACTGCGATTCTCAGTAGTGACAGGGTATCTACACATTTGAATCAATCAGAAAGTGATGAGAACCCTTTAAAGTAAGAAAAAGCCTTTAGGGCTAGAGATATATATTCCCAGTGAACTTATAAATTTACAAAACTAGAAAAAAGTAAAAAGAAAAAAAAGAAAAGAAAAAAAACACAACCAATTAAACAAATAAAGATCTTCTAACCTCTTATTATATTGGGATTTACAGACTAAATTAAGAGCCAGTCAATTACTCATCTTGAGAACCAACCATATGCTTATTTATATGTCAATGACAGTGAACTATTTTTGAAATTCTACTTTGGAGTTGTCTTCAGAGTTAGTTTAAAAAAAAAAAAGTCTATTTTCATTACTTCACATATACAACATATTTTAACCCAAAATATTACTCCAGCTGTTTCTAAAAAAATGACGGTTTTCCTAGTTTTGTCCATCACTATATATTCAATCAAAATTGAGCACTCATAAAACTATACTTACATATTCCTTCACGTTTTTTGTTTTCACAGCTTTGTATGAATAATATGCAGGATAAAGCATTCCAAACACCAACCTAAAATGTAAAAAGTATGAGAAGACTTATCAAATACAACACTATTTTTAAGAGCTCATAAAAATTTTACCTAAAAGTGGAAAGTACATGGAAAATTAAAGACAGTGTAAATTTGCGTAATTATAAATTTGTCTATAAACTAGATCCACTCAGAAAAGCAAATAAAAATAATTTTCTTTACACAATAGGATAATTTCAATATTTTAGATGGCAGTTTCATGTAAAGAAAATGTTTATTTTTTCCAAAAATATTGACACTTAAAATCTTTTTTTTTTCTCTCTCCCAATCACTAAAAATATATCCCATGGTTCCTGGGAGAAAATCCAGAAAATGTAGAAAATCACCCAAACTCAAATTGGTTCCAACTTTACCAGTAAGAGATAATAACAGGCAACAATTTATTGTACACATATCCCACTTTTTTTCTTTGTGTATAGTATACCTAAACCACAGAAATAAAACACACATGGGCACACACATAAATTTGTGGTAATAAAGTGTTCCTTTGCAGCTATTAGTCTGAGAAGCATTTGCTTCTAAAAGCAATATATAATGATGCAACAAAAAAGAGACACAGATTCCTGGTGCCGCTGACAAGAATGAGAGCGGACAAAGAACACACAGCAAATGGACACAGAGAGCAGACAACTCGGGAGGGGAGAGAAAAAAAGTAATATATGTCAGTGCTGTGAAATAATACAGATATGGCATAACAGCATTGACAATCAGCATTTTCATGTACTATATTTTCAGTTTTATTCAGAATGCCTGCATTGCTTCCACATCCATATTTGGCTAGTTTCTTTAAACAGTCCCCTGTATTTAAAGGCTTATCATTAATTTCTGAGCTTTTGCTACTATACATAACACTGCATAGAATATTTTTGTGTACACTGATGTTTGCTTCCTGGTTGTGATGTTGCTGTTTCAAAGAATACATATGTATTTTTACCTACTACCAAAATGCCCTTCACAGAAGTTATTTCAATTTACATTCTCACACATTAAAACAAACAGCTTTAACACTGGATAGGAGAAAAATAATACTTCAAACCTGTTTTTTGTTTGTTTTTGTTTGCAAGACAAGAGAAGGGGAAGTACCAAGTAATATGCCTCCCATGTTCCAAATATCCTGTATAGTTTTAAATTGAATCTTGCAAGAAAAAGAACAGGTAGTGGTAAGTAATGTACAGGGAATTAAAATAGATGATGTGGTAAAGAGTGATAGGTGACTGCTTTAATTTGTGTGATCAAGAAAGACCTTTCTAAGAGGCTAACATTTAAGATGAGATCTGTATGGTCCAAAGGAATCAGCCCCAATAAGATCAAGGGCAAGAGGATTTCCAGGATAGGGAAAAGCTAGTGAAGATGTTCTTAGACAGGGATTCTAGAAAATGAAAGGGTTGAGAAGTTGAAGTGTGATGAGTTAGAAGAATAGTTTATAAGACATGAAGATTGAAAAGATGTCCTGGGACCAAATCGGACAGGATTTGTTAGCCCATTTAAGAGGGATGGGAAGTCATTGCAAGGTTGGGGCAGGGAGGTGGGATGATCTGAGTATTCTGGCTGCTAGGTGGAAAATAGACCATAGAGGGAAGGAGTGGGTAGAAAAACACATTAGAGGACTGTTGCAGGGACAGAGGAGAAGATGCTAGAAGGCTGGAATGAGATAATAGTGGAGATGGAGAAAAGAGGAGAGAGTGTGATGTGGGATTAGATGAGGTCAATAGGACATCTCAAATTTGTTTTAATTTCATTCTGAATAATCATAAATTTAAATGTTTTGCAAGTGTTTACTGGCTTTTTATGTGTGGGGTATAGGTGTACAATCTGAATAAGTTATGTGTGTGTATGATATTCCTTTGTCTATATTTAGAAAATAACCTTTTAAATTTCAGACAGTGTAGATTTACAGAAAATTTGCACAGATAATACAGCGTTTTCATAGACCCAATTTCTCCTATTATTAACATTGTACATTAGTATGGTAGATTTGTCAGAAAAAATGAACAAATATTGATAAACCATTACTAACTAAAGTCCACATTTTCCTTAGTTTTGATTTCCTTAGTTGTGACAGCTTTTCAGACTTTCCTTATTTTTGATAACCTTGACAGTTTTAGGAGAGTATTGGTCAGGTGTATTTTAGAATATCCCTCAATTGGGATTTTCTGATGTTTCCTCATGATTAGGCTTGGGTTATATGTTTTTGGGAAGAAGACCACAGAGGTGAAATTTCTCATCATATTCTATCAAGAGAACATACTATCAGAACATAACCCTGAATAGTCAAAACAATTTTGAAAAAGAACAAAGCTAGAGTACTCACACTTCCTAAATTCAAATTGTACTAATAGGCTACAGTAATCAAAACAGTGTGAAATGGCATAAAGACAAACAAACAGACCAATGGAACTGAATTGAAAGTCCAGAAATAGACCCATATAGCTATAGTTAATTGACTTTTGACAAGGGTGCTAAGGAAATGTAATGGGGAAAGCATAGGTTCTTTATTTTATTTTTATTTATTTTTTGGGGGGTAGGTATCAGGGACTGAACCCAGAAGCTTGTATATGTGAAGCAGGCATACCACCACTGAGCTACACCCACCCCCTAGAACAGTCTCTTTAATAATGGTGTTGGGAAAAACAGGATATTCACATGTAAAAGAATGGCAAGAGACCCTACTTCACATCATATTAAAAAATCAACTCAAATTGCATCAAGGGCCTTCATGTAAGAGCTAAAACTATAAACTATTCTTAGAAGGTAACATAGGGGCAAATCTTCATGAACTGGAATTTATCAATGGATTCTTGGATACAACACTAAAAAGTAAAAGCAACAAAAGAATAGTTAAATTGATTTCATCAAATTGAAATACTTTTGTGCATCAAAGGAAATTATCAAGAAATTGAAACGACAACCTACAGAATGGGAGAAAGTAGTTGCCAACCATCTATCAGGTCAGAGCTTAATATCCAGAATATATACAGAACTTTTACAATGCAACAACAAAAAGACAAACAGCCTGATTAAAAAAAATGGTAATAAGATTTGAATAGAAATTTCTCAAAGAAGATATTCAAATGACCAATAAGCATATGAAAGGATGCTTCACATCATTAGCCACTAGGAAACGTAAACCAAAACCCTAAGTAGGGAAGCAGATGTGGCTCAAGGATTGGGCTCCCATCTACCATATGGGAGGCCCAGGGTTTGATTTCTGGGATATCCTGGTTAAGGTAAGCTGGCCTGTGTGGAGAGCTGGTACAGGAAGATGATGCAAAAAAAAAAAAGAAACAGAGGAGAGACAATAGGAGATGCAGCAGACCAGGGAGCTGAGGTAGTGTAAGACATTGAGCGCCTCTTTCCTGCTCAAGAAGGTCCCAGGATCGGTTCCTGGTGCTGCCTTAAGAGAAGAAAAGCAGACACAGAAGAACACACAGCAAATGGACACAGAAAGCACATAGTGAGCACAAAAACAATGGCGGGAGAGGGGATAAATAAATAAACAAGTCTTTAAAAAACAAAACAAAATAAAAAATTCAATTAGGGGAGCATATGTAGCTCAAGCAGTTGAGCACCTGCTTCCCACATGGGAGGTCCTGGGTTTGGTTTCCAGTGTCTGTCTCCTAAAGAAAATGGAAACAAACAATGAGCAAAACAAACCTAAAAACCAACTCAGGGGAGCGGATGTGGCTCAGTGCTTGAGCACGGGCTTCCCACATATGAGTTCCTGGGTTCAATTCCTGGTACCTAAAAAAACCCCAATTAAATACCAGTTCACATCCATTAGGTTGGCTATTATTAAAAATGGAAAGTAAGTGTTGGAGAAATTGGAACTCTAGTGCATTGTTGGTGGGAATGTAAAATGGTGCCACCATCCGGGGAAAGCAATATGGTGGTTCCTCAAAAAGTTAAATATAGAATTATTAATACCATTATGACCCAGCATTTTACTTCTAGGTATATACCCAAAGAAAGTGAAAAAAGAGCCACAAAGATATTTGGACACTAATGTTTAGAGCAGCATATTTGTGATAACCAAAAGGTGGAAACAACCCAAGTGACCATCAATGAACGAATGGATAAACAAAATGTGGTACATATACACAATGGAATATCATGCGGCCATAAGAACAAAGTTATGAGATGTGCTGCAACATGGAAGAACCTTGAACACATTATGCTCAGTGAAAGCAAGGCACGTAATGACAAATAGTATAAGAGGTTACTGAAAATAGCAAATTTACAGAGACAAAAGATATGTTAGAGTTTACCAGGGGATAAGAAGATGGGAAGAAGGAATGTTCGTTTGGGAAACCAAACAACCCGCCCCCCCCCCCTCAAAAAAAAAAGAGTATGTACTATCAACATGACTTATCACTGATAATGTTAATCTTCATCACCTGGTTAAGCTAGTGTTTTTTTTTTTTAAGATGTATTAATTTAATTTAATTTATTTATTTATCCCCCCCAGTTCTCTGCTCTCTGTGTCCATTCGCTGTGTGTTCTTCTGTGTCTGCTTGTATTCTCATTAGGTTACTCTGGGAACTGATCCTGGGACCTTCCGGAGTGGGAGAGAGGCAATCATTCTCTTGTGCTACCTCAGCTCCCTGGTTTGCTGTGTCTCTTTTTTTGTAGCATCATCTTGCAGTGCCAGCTCTCTGTGTGGGCCAGGACTCCTGCATGGGGCAACACTCCTGCACGTACCCCACGCAGGCCAGCACTCCATGTGGGTCAGCTTGCCTTCACCAGGAGGTCCCGGGCAAGGAACCCTGGACTTCTAATATGGTAGATGGGAGCCCAATTGCT
This sequence comes from Dasypus novemcinctus, assembly GCF_030445035.2. Classification (NCBI taxonomy): domain Eukaryota; kingdom Metazoa; phylum Chordata; class Mammalia; order Cingulata; family Dasypodidae; genus Dasypus; species Dasypus novemcinctus. The sequence continues at coordinate 72,308,191 of NC_080678.1, read as the reverse complement.
TGAACCACATCTGCTTCCCTGGGTAAGTTAGTTTTGTTAGGTATAGTTACTAACCACTACCTCTCCTCTTCCCTTTCCATACTGTACTCTTTGGAAGGAAGTCATTAGGTATAGTCCATACTTAATGAATGAGGGATTTTGTTCCATCTCCTTCAGGGTATAGTATATACATAAGTTACTTGGAATTCTGTTTGGGATACTTGTCTCTTCTCTCCCATTTATTGATTTACTTATTCATTAATTTATATCAGTATGGACTCATGGATATTTTATACTTTGGGTCCTAACCCAATACTACGTTGTTGCTGTTTTTCCTGCTCAAATTGTTTGAACTTTGGCTATTGGGAGCTCTTTCAATGAGTCCCTGTGTCCATTTAACTTACCCCATCATTATGTGTATATATGTGTGTATTTGGCAACAACAAAAAACCAAGCACTTCCTTAATTTCCAGCAGTACATGATGCTCCAGGCTTCTCATTTCATATATTTCCTGCTCTAGTTCTACCCTTTGTCTATTTTACATAACCAATTATATAACCAATATTTTCTAGGTTATTATTACCTTGAGATTTTGTCAAAATGCATTTATTGCATAATTGTGAACTTTTATACTATGTTTGCACACACTTTTCTAACCAGAAAGCATGTAAACAAACATACACACACATACACATTATGTACGCATGAGTAAACATACAAATTTTATTTGTGGGGGCAGGGCAGTAAGTTCCTGATGCCTTTCCTATCCCTAAGAATGTTGAGCCCTGGTTTGGGGCTTTATGTTACCAAGTCAGAGGAATACTAAATCTTCTCTTTTGGTAGTTTTCATCCCTTACCATCCAGAAGCAACCTTATTAATAATCTTTGCCTTACCTAATAAAACTACCCTGCCAATGCCACTTCACCAAAAGCCAACCCCCAGATTCTAGATATGAGATTTCTATCTCTTTCACAGGCTTTTCAATTTAACATATGGGTCCCTTCCAGCTTAGAGGGCCATAGGGCCTTTCTAGCTTAGAGACTTCGAAGAAAGCAGTATCTTTACTAAAGTAAATGACTAACCTTAAGACTAACCTTAAGAACAGAAGTGTAAACAAGAGTACACAGTCCCCAGTCTGCTATGTGTTCATTCTCACTGCCAAAACTAAGCATAATTCCATAGTTAGCCATCACAGTTATATTTTACATACTCATATTAATATTTTAATCCTTACTATATTTTTCCTTAGCATTTGAATGCAATCAACATATTGTCTTCCACATTCTCATACAATATAGTACCACCAGATTTAAATTCAATATGAGATTCTTCATTTCTGTAATTGGACAGATCTTTGACTCTCCCTTTCCCTGTTAAACAGATCCAACCAATCTACTCCTCTTTCTTGGTGAGAGTATATGCATCTATCCCGTCTTCTATTTTCAAAACATGGCTAAAAATGCATGTGGGCTCATGCCATCTCACCTGACTTATTTTACCCAACACATTCTTCTAGCTCCACTGTCACATCAATTTTTCTAATATACCTGCAGCACTGCCTTGAGTAAAGACTTCAATAGCTGGCCTCCTCATCCCTACGCCAAATAGGCCTCATTAGAATATAATTTGAAAACCACTGCCTTATATAAACCATCTGTGCCAATATACTCTTATATTTCTACAATCTTGGCATAAATACTTCTTGCCTAGAATGCCTCCTATCTGTCTTTCCTCCTCCTCTTCCAACCCTTGCTTAATAAAATCCCATCTTTTTTCAGATTCAACCCTTCTCCACAGACTTATAAATTACTTTTATTTGGGATTTTAAGAGAATTTGTCAGGATTAGTAATTTTTCATTTGGCATATTCTGTTTTAGAAGTTTGATGTGTTTCTAAAATACATAACTGATTTGTAAAGTAATTTTTATCACATGTAGTACTAACTGGTACTATGTATACAGATGCTTCTGTCTTTATTTTTCAACCTCTGCATCAAATAGAGTAAGGCAAATAAATAAATGCAATATCCCTAACACCTAACTTTCTTGTAAGAATAGAAAACAATAATGTATTTCACTTGGAATACGGGAAAGATGCCTTAATGAATAGTGGGACAATTTTTAAGGATTACCAACTATTAATATTATAATTTATTTCAGCTCCAATGTGACTATTACCTGGTAATTTATTACTAACACCTGTGATATTTTCTAGTTTTTAAAATTAAAAAAAAATTTTTTAACATTGGGCCTTCTTTAGATATTTGGAACCTGGGAGGTCAGGCATAAAGCCAAAACATTGAGCACGGTATATAAAAACAAAATAAAGTTTACTTTAGAAGGCCATCTATAAGACAAACTCAGTCTTTTAAAAGTAATTCTTGTTACAAATAAAATTCACCTATAAATTTGAATATCATTTCAGTTACAGTGGCAGGAAGAAATAGTTACTCATTTCCTCTTGGCCTAAACTTTGCCAAAATACCCATGATACTCTTCTAGCCCAGAGAGGTGAAGCTGCCTATTGAAATGCACAAATACTGGCTATGTTGAATAATTCATGACATTTTAAAAAGGAAAAAAAAAATCATTTGTGGGAAAGCAGTAGTGGAGATGGTCTTTGTACCATTTTTCATATATGGAAAACATGTTCTGGATAAATGTTTAGATATAATTTATCATTTGTCAGATATTCTTTTTACAATTACAACATATTCAAAGTTAAGTCTACAAAGTCACTAATAAGAATGCTCTCAACACTAGAAGTAATGTCATTAAAGCATAAAAATTAGAATGTTAAAAAAAGATTAAAACGTTTTCTGATGAAGACCTTAATAATAGCTTATCATAGCATTTTTGGAAAATGTAGATAAGAAGAAGAAAATAAAAATCACTAGTAATGCCATTACTATGTGAACCTTATTTCATTTTTGTTGAAGGTTTTTGTAAATATTTAAACATTTCTACTATAACTATAATAAAAATTCTTCACAAGTCAGGTATATCACATTTTCTCAAATGCTTTAAAAACCATAAGGGAAGTGGTTGTGGCTCAAGTGATAGGGCCTCTGCCTACCATATGGGAGGATCTGGGTTTGATCCCTGGGGCTTCCTGGTGAAAAAGAAGAAGAAACAGTGTGTCTGCGCGATAAGCCAGTGACAATGTGGTGAGCTGAGCGCCTGAGTGATGAGCCAAGTGCCCATGCAAGTGCCGCGTGGTGAGCTGAGTGCCTATGCAGCAAGCTGAGTGCCCACACGGTGAGCCAGCACCTATGCAAGTGAGTCATGCAGTAAGATGATGAGGCAACAAAAGAGAGACGAAGGGGAGGGGACAGACAAAGTGAAGCGTAGCAGAGACCAGGAACTGAAGTGGTGCAATTGACAGTGAACCTCTCTCCATATCAGAGGTCCCCAGGATTGAATCCCAGTGAATCCTAGAGGAGAAAGATGAGAAGAGAAGAAAAAAAAGAGAGATACAGAAGATCATACAGTGAGTGGACACAGACAGGAAAAAAAAACAAAAACCAAAAACAGCAGGATGGGGGAGGGGGAGAGGAAGGGGGAAAGGAAGGAAAAAAACACCCACAAAAAAGCATCAATAAGTTTAATAACAAAACTGATCATTTAATTTCTATTTAAGCAAGCTACAAAGTGATAATACTAAGGATTTAAACATTTTTAATCTGCAATTTTTATTGTCATTCATTTAAAAAAACCTTTGAAAAATGCAAGGACACAGAAATTGAATAGTATTAATATAATAAATTGCATAAACGTTATCACCTAATTTTAAAAGTTATTACCATTGATCAACTCTTAATATTCTGGAATGATCTTTTCCAGTTTTTTCCCCTATAATCTGTTTTTAAAACATAAATTAAAAATATAATGGGGAAGCAGATTTGGTTCAACTGCTAGAGTGTCCGCCTACCATATGCGAGGCCCAGGGTTCAAACCCCGGGCCTTCTGACCCGTGTGGTGAGCTGGCCCACGTGCAATGCTGATGCGCACAAGGAGTGTCATGCCATGCAAGGGAGTCCCCCGTGTAGGGGAGCCCCACATGCAAGAAGTGAGCCCCCACAAGGAGAGTCGCCCATGTGAAAAAAGTGCAGCCTGCCCAGGAGTGGCACCTGCACACACGGAGAGCTGATGCAGCAAGATGACGCAACAAAAAGAGACACAGATTCCTGGTGCTGCTGACAAGAATGCAAGCGGGCAAAGAAGAACACACAGCAAATGAGCACAGAGAGCAGACAATGGGGGGGGAGGGTGAAGAGGAAAGAAAAAAATAAAAAATAAATCTTAAAAATATATATAATGAACATTAAAAAACATAATATTGTAAAAATGTAATAAATGAAAAACATATTAAACCAATTTAATACATAAAACATCTTAGAAAAAACCCTTAGAAAGGGTTTTATCATGACCTTTTCACTCAAGGCTACATTATGAGCATTTCCTTACATCTTTAAATTTTTTAAGACATCATTAACAACTACATGGTAAATTAATAGTATTCCTTCCTATGAATGAAAACCAGTCTTTCCCTATGCATTTACTATTTTTAATTAAAGCTATGATGAACAATATTTTTATTATTATTGATAACACCAATCACTTACTGAACTGTTACTTTGTACTAACTATCATGATAAATACTTTATGGATATCAATTCATTTAATTCTTATAATAACATCAAGAGATAGAGGCTATTTTTATTCTTAGTTTCCAGATGTGAAGATTGAGGCTTAAAGAGGTTTAGAAGCATAACCTAGGTCATAAATTTGGAGGCTGGATTCAAAGCCAAGCACTCTATCTCCAGAATCAACATTTATAATCACAGTTTATTTCCTAATGACATTTTCCTATAAATGAAATAACTGGGTCTATATGTCTGAAATTTTGAAGATCTTTGATATACATTGCCTAACTGGACTTCAGAAAAGTATTAATTTATATTCTTCCCAGGAATGTATGAAAATACTGATTTAAGAGCTTCTTTTTTGGACAGGGTAAGGTGGAAAAAAGCCAAACAGATAAAGTAGGAGAGTCTGTCAGGCATTTTTCCCAAAAATGAATTATGTATCTAAGATATTAAGCTATAGTTAGAAAAACCATGCTGTGTATATATTGTTCCTAAAAGGAACCCCCTCAAAAAATCTAGTTAGTGGGGTTAACTTTTAATTTCTGAACTACTTTTTAAGAAAAATATTTATTTTATTTATTTCTCTCCCTTTCCCCCCCCCCCGTTGTCTGCTCTGTGTCCATTTGTTGTGTGTTCTTCTGTGTCTGCTTGTATTATCAGGCAGCACTGGGAAACCACATCTCTTTTTTGTTGTGTCATCTTGCTGTGTCAGATCTCTGTGTGTACAGCACCACTCCTGGGTGGGCTGCGCTTTTTTCACGCAGGGCAGCTCTCCTTGTGGGGCGCACTCCTTGCGCATGGGGCTCCCCTATGTGGAGCGCCCCTGTGTGGCCCGGCATTCCTTGCGCACGGCAGCACTGTGCGTGGGTCAGCTTACTACAGGGGTCAGGAGGCCCTGGGTATAGAACCCTGGACCTTCCATATGGTAAGCAGACACTCCATCAGTTGAGCCATGTCTGCTTCCTCTAAACTACTTATAATTTCCCCTAAAATTGTTTTTAAATACAAATATCTTCTCTGACAATGTAAAATATGAATTAGTTTATTAAAAAGCAAATATAACAAATAGTTTATTCCTGATAATAATCTACATATTACTAATATTTAATATGCCCATACTCACATAGGATTTACTTGGCAAATTCTTATTTTACTGCCTCAGAATCATTCTCCAAAACAAACCAAAAAATGTGATTTTGGTGTTCTACTGGTTTAAAGCACAGAAAAAACCTCTATGAGACTAGAGATTAATGAAAACAGGGTAGGTAATGTTAGATAATCTTAATAAACTATAGGATCAAAAATCAGAATGATGACAACAGATGTATCAGGCTTATTAGGATGAATCAGCCACAATTAATATATACACCAAAACACTCTCAAAGAGCAACAGAAAATATAACACTCCAGGTATCTAATAAATAATATAAATACCATTTGTTTGCAATCAAGTTTGTACCAAGTCCATAGGAAGCAAGTGAAATTTACATTAAGTAGTCTGGAAGAAATGTGGCAAACATGAGGAGGTATGCTTCTATTCCCCTTTCTCGTAACCACGAAAGATGGCTAATCTCTCACTGTGTTCTTTTCTGCTGAGCCTGGTCTTAGATTCCTTGTTAACACAGCCCTATAAGTTCTCATTTACAAAGCATGGGAAATGGGTAAATCATCTACCAGTTCTTTTGCCATCCTGTTTTAAAGGAAGTGCGTTCTCTTTATTCCTGTAGGTAGTGTCATTCTAACTTTGATAAAGCTCGATCATCAGTTTATATTACTAGACTATCATACTGTAGCCCTTTTGGAACACTAAGGTTACGTAAACTGAGTTAATTTTTAATATTACATTTTTTCCTTTCAGTATAAGAAACTGCCACCTAAAACCCATTGCTATGAGTACTAGAGGGATAGTGGGAAGCACATCTCTAAATATGGAATTTCATGTGTGAGATTTTCTTTGGAATTCAATACAAAGGAATGTTTAGCTTTCTCTCAGAAAATGATGCCCTGCCTTCTGATAAGAATTATATATATGTTTTCACTGACTGACGGGAAGTTCAAAGTCAAATCAGTAGTTCACAATTACATCAACTATGGTAGTTCTTAATATTTGTATATTTATATTTACCAGATCTTGATCTTCTATTTTGCTGTTTTTTTTCTAGTCCCACTTCTCTTATTGTTCTTTATATCAATATATGTATATTCAGCAAAACTTTCCAAACCATTTGAAAGAAAACAGGGAAGCATAAATAGTTAAAATGTAGTAGTCAGTGTAATTAAGCACAACATTCAGCTCTAATGTGCTAGACAACCAAGCAAAAAGAAAAATCGGTTTATATAGCTTATAATTAGGAACCAGCTGGCAGTTAACCAACCTAGTCACATGTTGAAATCACCTGGGAAGCGTTTCCTTAATAATGTTTTTGTTGTTGTGGTCATAAATTTAACATAGATAATTAATTTAAGCAACAGGTAGATGTCAAACAAAAGTCTTTTCCCATTTTTAAACCATCTATTTCTCCAAAGATAAGTATGAAACAGTTTCTTGGGTATTCCCACAGTAAAATAATTTATATATGTAAAAGATACTAAAAAACAAAGGCAATATATACTCAAAAACCCATTACTTCCCTCAACATCATTATTCATTAGGAAAATGCAAATTAAAGCCACAATGAGGATAATACAACAAACCACTAGAATGACAAAATTAAATGAGTGAGAATACAATTTTTGGCAAGGATATGAAGCAACCGATGCTTTGATAAAAGGTTGGAAAATCTTAACTAAAGTTACCATATATCCCAGCAATCTCATTCCTAGATATTTACCCAAGAGAAGTGAACAACTGTCTACTCAAAGATTTGTACTCAAATGATCATATCAGCTTTACTCACAACCCATGAGTACTCTTTGAGAAGTACTTTCAATAATTGCCACCTGTTTCAGTGGTTTCCAAACCATCTGTGTATAAGAATCACAAAGAAATGATAATCTTTGGAAGTAAGGCCCAGAAATTTGAATTTTCCAAGTCTGCATCTGCAACAAAACTAAGGTGTGACAATAATAATATTCTTACTTTGATTTTCGGTTAAAACTGATTCTTATTTAGCAATATGCTGTCAACATGGTAAACTGCTTTCAGTCTAACTGGATTTTTTAAAGTAATGTGAAAGTGACTGTGAGTTATCTTGAATTTTTGCCAAACTCTAGATTTATCTAGATACTAAAATAAATGTAAGAGATAAATGATGACAGAAAAGAGAGAAAGTTATGTAGAGTGTATTAAAGTGACGACAATTGAACAAATATTTGAAAATAATGAATTTGTGTCAATTTAAGACAAAATGATTACAACCGGGGAATCTGGTGGTACAAGGTCTAATGATAATCAAAGTACATGTGTATATTCCCTCAATGATAGAGTTCCTACATGAATCGTTCTGAAACTGTTTAAACATCCATCATGCAGCAAAAGTTCCTCCATAATCACTGTAAAATACATATGCATATATATATATGTATGTGGATAGATATTAATTTTGCCATGTAGAAATTTCAAGAAAAGGAAACTTCGTTGCCAAAAGTTGTTAACTGGCCACAAGGTTACTTTAACCTTAAAGAAAAACGTATTTTCCAAAGATGAAAATTATATAGAAAAAAAGAAAAAAAAAAAAAACTAAAAAAGTACAGTCCTAAATTCTGTAACTAAAGGTACAAGTTTAAAACTGACAAGGAAAAACAAATACAGTAAAAATTACTTTAAAAGACTATACAAGTTTTGAACAGTCTTCCAGAGCTATGAAATTGGGAATTTTCATGTTGTCAGTGCTAAACTGCTAATTTTACTCTAGGCTTCTAATTTCTACTCTAAAAGGAAAAAGCTAAAGATCAAATTTGGGGGGAAAAAATCAAACCACAGCAATTAAGACTCACACTTTATTATCCCCCCCTTCCTTCCCTCCCACCATAAGGGCTGACTATGTGGTAGACCCCAAACCAAGGAAAAATGTTTAAAACGAATGCTGAACTGAATACAGATTTCACTGTAGAACAAGGGCTATAAACCTTGAAACACTCAAACAGGAACTCAGCATTCTATGGGCAGAGTTCCACAGAATAAGCTCATAGAGTTGAAATTAGACAATAGTCCCCACAAACTACAGCATTCCACAGTTTACTGGAGCAAGTTTTCCATTCTGATTGTCATAAGCACCATGAATAAAAAATCTGTAGGTGGAGTAGGTGTTACAGTTCTCTTTCTTTGAAGATAAAACTAAGGCTCAGAGAGATTAAGGATCTTATGAATCAAGCACCCAGCAAGTGTGAAAGCCGAAACATGAACACTGAACTTCTAATTTAAAAACCGGTGCTCTTTCCTCTATGCCAAAAAAAAAGCGCACCCAACTTTTGTATTTCTTACAATGCATAGCTCATAGGAGATCCCCAATGATATCAGTAGTTCAAGTCAAATTTCAAGCCAGCTAAATAATTGGAATTGTGACCCACCAATATACTTCTGTCATACTAAAAAAAGGTGTTGAAAACCCATTTTTGGATTATGTACTGAATCTGCATTTTTCAATGAAAATTCATCTCACTCTTTAAATCCTACCAAACTGGTTAGGCAGCTTTACTTGAAGGAGTTAAGAATTACTCATATCATCTGACCAGCCCTTGCCTCCTGATTAACACCTACTCAGAGGAACTGTTTGCTTTATTTAGCCCCTTAAGCACAGGATCTGTTAAAACCAAAACTTACCTATTACGCGCAACAACATTAAAGATAACTTGAGATTCAGCTGTAATCTTAAAAAATAAAAGCTTCCGGTGAAGAAAAATCACACACAAACCACTTTTGACATGTTGAGAAAATTTCCACTCCTAAAATACAATACATAAACATGAATTTCATTCTGTTCTAAGCAGTTCATTTAGTACATGACCACAAGTGAACTTCTCTGACTTGAATGTAGGTCTAATACTGCTCCTAAGTTCTCCCATGCAACATTCATACCTACAGTGCAATCCAAGCTACAGTCACTTCACAAATAAGCATCACAACTCTCTATCAGGGCTCCATCCAATCTTAACTGAATTTAGTATTTTGTTTTCAAAAATCTTGTAATTCCTGTCCATTAACAAAATCAAATGTCACTGAAATAATAATTTGTTTCAGGCACTGTTTTTCAAGGACCAGATAAACAACAATGAAATCGTTGCTTTCTAATTAAAACTAAAATTTGTGATGTTGATTTCAAAATCAAACATACTATATTTCTGAAACCCTTTCATTCATTTCATTTATTCAAATCTTCCTAGTACCTCCAGTATCTACAATTCAGTAATTTTTTCCCATGCCACTCCCTACAGCTAGAACAAGCGCCCTCTTCATGCTGAGAACTCCCTTCTCACCACCCTATATTCACTATCTTTCACTGAGGTAGAAGGAAGGTTTGGGGAAGTGGATGTGGCGGAATGGATAGAGTGTCTGCCTACCACATGGGAGATCCGGGGTTCAAACCCATGGACTCCTGTCCCATGTGATGAGCTGGCCCACGCACAGTGCTGATGCACGCAAGGAGTGCCGTGCCACACAGGGGTGTCCCCTGAATAGGGGAGCTCCATGCACAAGGAATATGCCACGGAAGGAGAGCTGCCCAGTGCAAAAAAAGAGCAGCCTGCCCAGGAGTGGCGCTGCACACATGGAGAACTGACACAGCAAGATACTCAACCAAAAGAGACACAGATTCCCGGTGCTGCTGACAAGAATAGAAGTGGACACAGAAGAATACACACAGCTATGGACACAGAGAGCAGACAACTGGGCGGGGGGGGGGGGGGGGGGGTGGAAAGGGGAGAGGAATAATAAAAAAAAAATCTTAAGAAAAAAGGAAGGAAGGTTTGGTCTCCTCATTTGGTAGAGCAAACAGTAACAGAAATTAAACTGCAACAATAACGAGAACAAAGATGTAAATATTGTAAAAGCATTTAAAAATACTCTCCATGTTTTCTTGAGATGGACAACTAAGGAAGGGAAAGTCTAAGAACTTTCTTTATATGAGAAAATCAGAGCAGTGGGAACTTTTCTTTTTATCTTGGACAACTTAACAAGAGAAAAAGAAAATAAACAAGTGCCACAAAAACTACACAACCCTCAAATTTAATTCTGACATCAGTAATTACAGTACAAAACCAGTGTGGAGCCCAGTTGGCACTATCAAGCCTTTTGCATCTTATAAAATGTTACTATTTCATGAAAAGTTTTGGATGATTCTGCTCTCATTCTTGAGAAATGATGCAGTATCCACCAATCCTAATTTTGCTACATGCCCCATTCCCGAAAAATAAATCCAAGTGAAGGATCTTAAAATTCCTTGTCATGAGGTGGATTAAAGAGAAATGACAAATAAATGCAAGATGTCATCTTTGATTGGATTCTGTATTAATGACAACGACAGTGCAGATACATAGGGCATTATCAGGGCTACTTGAGCAATTTGAATATGGACTGTAGTTTAGGTCTTAAAATTTTATCAATTTTATATTTCTCATTATTAGCTGATATTAGTCTTGTGGTTATATAAGAGAATGCACTTGTCCTTCGGAGATATATACACAAGAAATTAGGACTGAAATATCATGATACCAGCAATTTTTTAAATGAGCTTTTAAAAACTCAGAATAGTTTGAGTTAGAGAAAAACTGCAGAGGTAGTACAGATAGTTCTCAAATACCCAATGAATATCCCCTATTATTAAAATCTTACATTAGTATGGCATATTTGTCACAACTAATGAGCCAATATTGATACATTATTGTTAACAATGTCCATATTTTATAGGGATTTCCTTAGTTTTTATTTATTTATATTTTAAAGATTTATTTACCCCCCCCCCCCACTGTTTGTGGTTGCTGCTTGCTTTCTGTGTTCATTTGCTGTGTGCTCTGTGTCTGCTTGTCTTCTCTCTCTTTTGGGAGAGAGGTACTCAATCATTTGAGCCACCTTAGCTCTCTGCTTTGTTGTGTCTCTCATTGTCTTTCCTCTTTGTGTCTCTTTGTTGCATATCTTGTTGTGTCAGCTCACTGCCCTTGCCTGCGTTGCCAGCTTGCCTTCTCCAGGAGGCACTGGGAACTGAACCCAGGACCTCCCATGTGGTAGGCGGAAGCCCAATCCCTTAAGCTGTCCTTAATTTTTTTTAACATTGTTTTTTAAAAAAAGATTTATTTTATTTATTTATCTCTCCCCACTCCCTCATTGAGCTTGCTGTGTCTTTTCATCTTTGTTTCTTAAGGAGGCACCAGGAACCGAACCTGGGACTTCTGGTATGGGAGGTAAGTGTCTAATCACTTAAGCTACCTCCATTTCCTGCTTTGTTGGCTCGTTATGTTTTCCTTCTTGTGTCTCTTGTTGTATCATCTTATCACGTCAGCTTGCTGCACCTGCCCATTGCACTGGCTTGCTGTCTTCTTTAGGACGCACCAGGAACTGAACCCTGGACCTCTCAATGTAGTAAGCAGGAGCCCAATCACTTGAGCCACATCTGCTTTCCTGTCCTTAGTTTTTACCTAATGTGCTTTACCTGTTTTGGGATTGCATTCATGATCCTACTTTATATTTAATCACTGTGTCTCCTTAGACTCCTCAGAATGACCATTCTCACTGTAAGCTCCAATAGTGAGAAACAGGTAGTTAAGTAGTCTAGTATACTTATAAAGGGGGTTTCAGAATTGTTAACCCGTACTCTTTGAAAAACAACTTCATCAACTAGAGTATAGCAACTATGTATAGTTCTTTTTGAATTTAGTCTTACAGATGCCGGTTCATTTCCAAACTGACTTAAGGTCAGCATCTTCTTCCATTCTTTCAGTAGGTGGTTTCATACATGTGAAATACAGTTAAGATTTTCACTGAGGAAAAAATGGAAGAGATTGTGTTGCCACTGTATATATAGGGCAACACATATTACAGTGATGAAAGGCAAAACCTCAAAAAATTTTTTAATAATATTTTTCATTTTTTTAATACCCCAATTTATTTTTTACCTTATTTTAGTATTTCTAAATTATTATGTATTTTAGTTCTAATCTTTAACCCTATCATTACTATTTCATTTTCCTATTAATTGAATTTGGCAATATATTAGGCTTCATTTTTGAATAAGTTTTGGATCACAGAGGGGTTCAACTGCGGCAGAGGAGGAGAACTGATGTGGGGTATCATTGATGGGAGATGCATGGGTGGGACGGAGTTCTCTAGGGCATGCATATAGGGTATATGGATATGTTCGGATGTTCGTTGGGTATTGACATATTGGATGGAGTTTCACACAACAACTGAGGGAGTGCTGAGTTCCCATCCTGGGGAGCTCTGTCACATTCACCAAAGGAATAGCAACAATCCTCCAAGTGAAAGGGCAAAGACCAGTGAAGAAGGATGGTCCAATGATGGATCCTTGATACTGATGACTATGCTTATGAGTCTGTGTGCTTGAAATTTCAACTAGGCCTAGAGCTGCAGGGTGCCTAAGAGTTACCTCCTGAGGGCCTCCATGTTGCTCAAATGTGGCCACTTTCTAAGCCAAACTCCGCATATAAATGCGTTGCCTTCCCCCCAGTGTGGGACATGACTCCTGGGGATGAGCCTCCCTGGCACTGAGGGATTACTACTAAGCACCAGCTGGTGATGCAACTAGAAAAAGACCTTGAAAAAAAGGGGGAAATGGTAAAGACAAATGAATTTATATGGCTAAGAGCCTTGAAAATGAGTTGGGAGGTCATCAGAGGGTTGCACTTATGCATATCTCAGCAGGATCTCAGAGAGCGCCAAAGTAGATATAACCCCAGATAGCCGTGCTTCTGAGGGCTACAGAGTAACCTTGGTCCTACGGTCATGGCAAATGGCTCTGGAGTTCATTGCCTTGCTAGTGGGCCCTACTTTGGAATTTGTGCTCCTAAGTGTGATGGAGTTGTACTCAGATGTGATTTCTTTACACATGCCTCTTCTATCACTTTTACTGAACCTGTGGTTGGTGCTGTGCTTGGTGTATACTCAGGAGAGTTGAATCTCTGGACTGTCCATGTGCCAACTGGGCCCCAAGCCTCAATAGAGTTGCAACACCTACTCTCCAGTTTGTTGGACTTACCCAGGTCAGCTAACAATGAGGTGAGGATGGTCAATCACCACACCAAGGAACTGAGAAAGTCTACAACTGTAAGCAGGGAAATCCCATCCATCAGCCATGTGGGATCTATGCAGCATCCTCTTGATTTACAGGTAGAGTGGACATCACCATCCCAGGGTCATCAGTATGGAGGAATAAAGTATGGATTAGAGTGGATATTACTGGTATTCTACTATAGAATTATTGTGACTTCTAGCAATGGAAGAAATTGTATCACTGATGTGGAGACAATGGCTGTGGGAGCTGCTAAAGGCAGGGAGAGGGAAAAAGAGGTGTGATAATGCGGGCATTTTTGGGACTTGGAGTTGTCCTCAATAATACTGCAGGGACAGATGCAGGACAATATATATCCTGCCATAATCCACTGAATGGACTGTGAGAGAGCGTAAACTACAATGTAAACTATAATCCATGCTGTGTAGCAGTGCTCCAAAATGTATTCATCAAATGCAATGAATGTACCACACTAATGAAAGAGGTTATTGATGTGGGAGGAGTGGGGGTGGGGTGGGGAGCAGGTATATGGGAATGTCTTATATTTTTAAATGTAACATTTTTGTGTGATCTATGTATCTTAAAAAAAAAAGGAAGATTAAAAAAAAGATTGTTTTTGTCACATTCTGCATATATTCCTGGATCCCCAACCTCCTAAATGTTTTTTTTTTTCCCCCCAAGTTTTAAATTGTGGCAACATATATATAAAAATTGCTGCTTTAAGCTTTTTTTTTTTTTTGGTACTGGGAGGCTGGGGAATGAACCCAGGACCTCATACTTGGGAAGCCGGCACTCAACCCCTGAGCCACATAGGCTCCCCAAGTTGGTGTTTACATTTGTTTCATTTGGTTTTTTTTTTTTTTTAAATGGAGGCACTGGCAACTAAACCCTGGACCTCCCATGTGGGAAGCAGGCACCCAACCTCGAGTCACATCTGCTCCTAACCATTTTTAAGTGTACAATTCAGTAGAATTAACTATTTTTACAATGCAGTGTTACTACCAACACCACCCATTACCAAAATTTTTCATCACGCACAGTTAATTCTCTGCACCCCTTAAGCAATAATTTCCCTTTCCTGCTCTACCCAACCCTGGTAACCTGTATGTCTCTATGGATTTGTTTATTCTAGATATTTTATGTAAGGGAAATCATACAATATCCTTTTGTATTTGGCTTGGTTCACTCAACATGATGTCTTTAAGGTTCATTTATTTTGTAGCATGTATCAGGACTTTATTTTTATGGCTGAATAATAATATATATATCACATTTTGTTCATTCATTTATCTTTTGGGGAACATGGGTTATTTCCACCTTTTGACTATTGTCAATAATGCTGCTACAAACATCAGTGTACAAATATCTTTCTGAGTCCCTGCTTTCAGTTTTTTTTTTCGTGTATATTTAGAAGTGGAATTGCTAGGTCATACAGTAATTCTATGTTTAACTTCTTGAGTAACTGCCAAACTGTTTTCCCCTAAATGAGTTTTAAAATTCACATATATTAAGGTTCACTCTCATAAATTCACATATATAAGGTTCGCTGTAAAGTTGTATTGGTTTTGATGAATGCATAATGCATGTATCTACTGTTACTGTATCATACAGTATAGTTTCACCATTCTAAAAAGTCCCGAGTATCACCTATTTAACACTCCCTTCCAACCCCTGTCAACAACTGCTACTTAACCTCACTATTGTTTTACTTTTTCCAGATGTGATATAAATGGATTCAAATAGTATGTTGCCTTTTCAGAGTTTCTTCTTTCACCTAGCAATATTTATTTAAGATTTCCATGTGTTTGTGTGGTTTGGTAGCTCATTCCTTTCCATCACTGAATAGTATTCCACGGTATGGATATACCATGGTTTGTTTATCCATTCACCTATTAAAGGACATCTTGATTGCTTCTGGCTTTTGGTGATTATGAATAAAGCTGCTATAAACATTCACATGCAGGTTTTTGTGTGGAAAGAAAATTTCAGTTCAGTAGTATAAATATGTAGTAGCATGATTGTTGGGTAGTATGGTAAGAAACTATCAGCTGTCTTCTAAAGTGGTTGAACTGTTATGGATTCCCACCAGCAATGAACGAATTCCTGTTGTTCTGCATCCTTGCCAGCAATTGGTAATGCTTATGATTTTAGGTATTCCAACAGGTGTAAAGTAGTATCTCGTTGTTTTAATTTGCATTTCCTTAATGACATATGATGTTGAGCTTCTTTTCATATGTTCATTTGCCATCTCTATATGTTTTATGGTGAGGTGTGTAGTTCTTTGACCTTTTTTTTTTAAAGTGGCTTTTTTTTTTATTGTTAAGGTGTAAAAGCTTTGTATGTTTGGATACAAGTCCTTAATCAGGTGTTTTGTAAATATTTTCTTTCTGTGCTTGTCCTTTCATGTTCTTAACAGTGTCTTTCATAGGGCAGAAGGTTCTAATTTAATAAAGTCCAACTTTTCAATTTTTTTTTCATAGATTATGCTTTCGGTGTTGTACCTAACAATTTATTGCTGAATCCAAACTCATCTAGATTTTCGCCTATGTTTTCTTCTAGAAGCTTTATACTTTTGCATTTTATACTTAGGTCTATGATCCATTTTGAGTTAATTTTTGTGAAAGGTGTAAGGTCTGTGCCTAACTTTTTGCCCATGCACGTCCAATTGTTCCAGCATCATTCGTTGAAGCAATTTACTTTTAAATGGTATAGTAAATCCAAGAGCAACATAAAGCTGTTGCTATTGCAGAATACACAGGCAAATGCACACTCACACAAATACAGGGAGAGAAAGATGAAATAACTACAGTCGATTCTCATTATTCATGGGCTTAGTATTTGTGAATGTGCCTACTTGCTAAATTTTATTTGTAGCATCAAAATCAACACTTGTGGTGCCTTTGTGGTCATTTATGGACATGTGCAGAGCAGTGAAAATTTTGAGGTGCCTAATGGGCATGTTCCTAGCATAGGTTGAATGTGGCAGTGTGTTTGTTTCAGCTCTCGTACTATAAACAAATGTTCTTTTAGCAGTACATTAAATGCCGTATTTTTTACATTTTACTTCTTTTTGTTGATGGTTTTACTGTTTAAAATGGCCCCCAAGAGTAGTGCCAAAGGGCTATCCAGTGTTCCTAAGCACAAAATGACTGGTGACGTGCCTTATGGAGAAAATACCTGTTAGGTAAGCTTTGCTCAATCTCAGTTATTCTGCCATAAAGTCAGTTTCGTGTGATTTAAAGTAAGTATTTCAGCTTTTTTTTGTTTAGAATTTAACTTTGTACCCTTTACTAACATTTTATTGTAAGTTTTTACACCCTTCCTTTTTAGAAGTAGTATTAAATCTCCATCTTCTTGTAAATACATAACTAGATTTGTGTTTTGATATGCTAATATATATATTTTTAACTACAGTGTCAGTCCATTTATATTTATTGTAATTCTGATATATTTAGGTTTAAATCTAATATCTTATTATGTGCTTTATAATTTTCCTACGTGTTCCTTCTTCCTTTATCTTTTCTTCTATGTCTTATATGGAATAAGACATAGTTCTTTGGGTTCCTGGCTTTATGCTATTAGACTGCCTACGTTGCATGGGTCTTTGGTATTGTTTCCTGTCCCAACACACCTCATGAAAGCATGAAAACATAAAACCTCAAGATCATTAGGTTTCAGGGAATGCCCTTTGGAGAAAACTACCTTTAGTGCTCTCTTAACCTTGCTGGATTTTTGTCCTCTAAACAATCTGTATTTTCTAGTAAGCTCACTGGTAAATTTTAAAAATATTATTAAAAAATGTTTGGGAAGCGGATTTGGCTTAATGTATAGAACATCCACTTACCACATGGAAGGTCCAGGGTTCAAACCCAGGGCCTCCTGACCTGTGTGATAAGCTGGCCCACGTGCAATGCTGATGTGCGCTAGGAGTGCTGTGCGATGCAGGGGAGTCCCACGTGCAAGGAGTGTGCCCTGTAAGGAGAGCCACCTAGGGCGAAAAAAGAGCAGCCTGCCCAGGAGTGGCACTGCACACACACGGAGAGCTGATGCAGCAAGATGACGCAACCAAAAGAGACACAGATTCCCTGTGCTGCTGACAAGAATACAAGGGGACACAGAAGAACACACACACCGAATAGACACAGAGAGCAGGGGGGAAGAGAAATAAAGAAAAAAAAAAGGGTTATCTAGCGGCTTTTCTGATTTTCAATGGGAATCACAAAGATTTAATAGTACAAAATAAAAAACCCAGGAAGCTCTAATTCTTTCCTAAAAGATATATAAAGAGGATGGAAACGTGGTTCAGTATTACATAATGTTGCCAACCCACTCCAGAAACAGAAACGAATGCCTAGCAACAGTAAAGGGTCATTTTAGGAGAGTGCTGATTGCTCATTGGAGCATTCTAAACACAGATGCTTTTCTATCCTAATCACTTCCAGTCTTGTTCTAAACACATGCTGGTTATCTTGGATCCCAGTGCCATGTCAGGAAAAACTTCCTCCTCTGACAATCAATAACTGACACTCAGGGCAGTATCTACCTTTGGGTTATAACCTTAAAAAAAAAAGACAAAATAAACTTGGAAACATTATAAAAAAATATGCATTCTGTGTACAGAATAGTATCTACATTCTTCCTCCGCAGTGACCATATATTTTTAAGATATGAAATGCTATTTTTCTTGATGGTAGTTTTCTGACTTCATTCATAACATAGGTTTTAGCAGTAGAGCTGAAACATCCAGCTCGTAGTATACGTTATACATGGAAGAGCCTGATTTAATTTTTGCTTATGGTAGTAGACTTTTCTTAAAACAGTAATCCCTGTTCAAAAATATATTTTTATTTTCTTGAAAATAAAATGTATAGCCATTCAATTTTTAGGCCAGATTTGAAAATCTCAGCTCCTATTCAATCCTGAAGAGCTAGTAGTACAAATAAAAATCCAGGAAGCTTTAGTTCTTTCCCCAAAGATATATGAAGAAGATGGAAATGTAGTTCAGCATTACATAATGTTACCACCCACTGGAGAACTAGAAATGAGGGCACCTCTTCATATGTTTATTGGTTATTTTCATACTCCTCCAAACTCCTTTTATGGTGTTAAGTACCTTGTCTAAGTTTTGGCCAATTTTTCTTTATATATTCTGCAGATGAGCTCTTTATTGGTTTTATATGTTACAAATATTTCCCCCATTCTGGTTTATCTGCCCAATCTCTTAATGCTGCTTAATTTTAGTCTAGTCCAAATTATTAGTCTTTTCTGTTATAACTAGTGCTTTTTGTGTCCTAAGATTTCTTTCCTTATCTCAAAGTCATAAAGATATTTTTCAGTATTATCCCCTAGAAACTTTATTTTGCTTTCTATCTACAGATGAAGTTAAGTTTTTGTACAGAGCAGAATGGATTTTTTGTGTATGGTCTGAGATACATGGACCCAGTTATATGGATATATGAATATCCAATTGATATGTACCATTAGCTTCAAAGAACAGCTACACTTTGCACACTACTCTTTATTGTCACCTTTATCATAAAACAAGTATCCATATATGTATGGGTCTCTTTTGAGATTCCATGCTCTTTTTTTCTCTTTTTTCAGGTATTGGGTCTGGGGATTGAACCAGGACCTCGTATGTGGGAAGCTGGTGCCCAACCACTGAGCCATCCCAGCTTCCCTGAATTGGATTTTTTCGTTGGTTTGCTTCTTGTTTGTTTTTGTTTTCAGGAGGCACTAGAGATTGAACCCAGAACCTTTCATGTGAGAAGGAGGTACTCAACTGCTTAAGACACATCTACTCCTCTATGCTCTTTTTAAAAAAAAAGATTTATTTATTTATTTTATTTCTCTCCCCTTGCCCCCCGGGCCCCCGCCCCAGTTGTCTGTTCTCTGTGTCTATCTGCTGTGTGTTCTTCTTTGTCCACTTCTGTTGTCAGCAGCATGGAAATCTGTGTTTCTTTTTGTTGCGTCATCTTGTTGTGTCGGCTCTCCATGTGTGCGGTGCCATTCCTGGGCAGGCTGCACTTTCTTCCGCGCTGGGCAGCTCTCCTTACAGGGCGCACTCCTTGTGCATGGGGCTCCCCTAAGCAGGGGACACCCCTGCGTGGCACGGCACTCCTTGCGCGCAACAGCACTGCGCATGGGCCAGCTCCACACGGGTCAAGGAGGTCCGGGGTTTGAACCGCAGACCTCCCATGTGGTAGACGGATGCCCTAACCACTGGGACAAGTCCACTTCCCTCTATGCTCTTTTAATGGCCTATTTTTCTACCCTTGCTCCAATACCACACTGTCTTAATTACAATAGCTTTATAATAAATCTTGATTACCTAATTGAGTCTCTCATCCATTACCGATTTCTAATTGAGTAAGTCATTTCACAGTTTTTGTTCTTGGTTCTTCTAATTCAAGACTGCCTTGGGTATTCTTTCTTGGCCCTTTGCATTTCTACATAGGTTTTAGAAATAACTTGTCAAATTCTTCTCTTCTGTTCATTATCTGTAGAATGCAATAATTATAATAGTGCCTATCTTATGTGAACATTAAATGAGTTAAAGCATATAAAGTGCTTAGAACAATGTCAGGCACATGATACACACTCCATACATGTTAGCTAGTATCACTGTCATCATACAGTATAATGTTCACTGACTTATCCATCTGTTGCTTGTGTGTTAGGTGTTCCTTTAAGGACACAAACTATGGCATGTTTAATTATACATCTCCAAGGCCTAGAACACTCCCTGATACATAGAAGATGTTCAGTAACTATTTTCAGAAACAACAAAGAAAAAAAAACCTTTACTTTCTATGGACAGAAAGAACCGAAATCATTTGTGCATGTTATTCTAAAATATAAAGACAGCCTAAGCTAAGGTCAGAAAATGAAAAAGTGACAAACTGCCAAAATACTAAATATTCAAATCAATGGTTCTATGATTTTCTTTATGACGTTTTAAAAACGCAATAGCCATTTAGGATTAGACAATGATGACAATAGTAACTCTTTTTTGTGGGTTAAGAATTATTATCACTTATGGCTAAAATAGACATTAGCAATTTTAATTCTCAAATTGACAGGCAATGGTATCTTTTCATAATTTATTAAACCACTAAGTAAAAAACAAAACAAAAACAAAACAGTAGCAGATGTCAAACTTCCTTCAGTAACAGAAGTCTCAACGTTAACGTACATATAAAAATGGTACTAATTTGGATTGACTATTATTTTCCACATTTTGGATTTATCCCTATTTTGTGGGGAACATCTACTCTCAATTTGTTAAAATGTATTTGCTTCATTAAGGAAATTTCTTTTCACAAAATGTTTTTGTTATTGGTTTATAGTCAAAGATCTATCTTTTATTTCCCTTATTTTTTATCTTCCATAGCAACACATTGAACTGTACTTTAAATAATATACAGATTTCCCAGAGCTTAGGGAAGGGACATACAAGAGAAGTTCGAAAAATTGCAACAATTTCATTAAAAATATATATATACACACTCATATCAGCTACACAGAAATAGGATTCACAAAATGAACACTCCCCCAAGCATTGTTTGCTAGAAATACTATCATAATAAATTATGTGTACCCATAATTGCCATTCAGAAAAACTCACATCTTAAAAATATATTCTCTCCACCTAAATGTTTAAAACTCTCGAGTAAGAATGTTTCCTATGAGATTTATTTTTTATCAAGGCAACATTTTTTGGTAGTATGAGCACATCATCTAAGGACTGATTATCTATTTTCTTTTTCACTTAGAATCAGCTGTACTTTCTTATTGACAAACAGTGACAACTTAAATCAAAAATCATCCTAGAACTTGAGTCAGATCATGAAAATGAAAGCAAAAACAAAACTAAAATATAAAAACAAACACCTAAAGCCCCAAAACAAAACCAAGCAGATTTACATACAGGAAAAGAAAAAAGAGGTTTAGTTAAAAACTTAAAGATGATTTCTGAAATTTTGTTACTCCATCATTAAATTTAAGACTTTAGAACTATTGCTGGAAAAAGGTTTAATATACCAGAATCTTTCTAAGGCATGAAATGGCTTTAAAATTTAATTTCAAACAATGTAAGTTTGCTGTGTGTTCATTATATTAGAAAATTTAAAGGAAGCCAATTTCATTTCTCACATAGAGTAGAATTGTGAGATAAAATAAAAATTGAGGTTGTTTTAAGCCACTAAATTTGGTAGGTGGCAACAGTGGCAGTAAGCACAGACTCTAGAGGGCCTGGAAGCCAGGGGTGACTACGGTAGTAATAAAGCACAGAGAAAGGTGGCCTCCATGATGACACAAGGAGCAGCCAGAGCCAGAGCTCTCTGCGGGGCTGCAGGCAGAATGCCTGATTATAGGAGTGGTCTTACATAAGTAAACAGGTTAGGGTTACTGATCTATTAAACTCAGAGACAAACTGTTATAGTGATCTCAATTAAGGTCTGCAAGTTGATGTGTAGAGGATATTAAAATATATGAGAAAATCAAAACTAATAAAAAGGTTTTAAAAGTCTATTCTTCTGTATCTTTCATTTCTTTAGAATTCTAATAATGTTTGCAAAAGGGCTGTAAGTCTTAAATACTCATTAGTACTCTGCTATAATATGAATGAACTGTTATAAAGAAACAAGGACATATATATTTCTGTATAGGCTGTAGGGGTATAAAGTATATTCATGGAGAATATCACATTTGTGCTTCTCAGTAATCTCTATGTTAATCAAGAGTAGAAATGTCCTCATTTTACAGATGCAGTAAGGTCATACAACTATTAGGAAGTAGTGATGTCACTGGAATTGACATGAATCAAAGGGTAATAGGGAAGCGGATGTAGCTCAACTGATAGAGCATCCGCCTACATACAGGAGGTCCACGGTTCAAACCCAGGACCGCCTCGCCCATGTCGTGAGCTGGTCCATGCGCAGCTCACCAGTAGCATTTTACAGGAGGGCTAATTTCTTAAAGATCTCATAGTAAAAATATTTCAACAAAAGACAGATGTTATTTCTTTTTTTCAGCTTAAGTGGCATTGCCATTTGGTGTTAGTATAAAAACAGTACTCCATTCCTTATTCCAGGCAGCTTTGAATTATGCAATTCCTGACAAATTTTTTTGATGTTTAGGATTCACATTTCAAATTTACAAAATTTAGTTTCATAAAATGTAACCACATGAAGAGCTCATACAGCTCTGTGGTTGAGCCTGTGTTCCACATGTATGAGTTCCCGGGTTCAATCCCTGTACCTCCTAAAAAAAAAACGTACGTGTAACCACACATCGTTATTATCCTTTTTTTTTTTTTTAAAGATTTTTTATTTATTTCTCTCCCCTTCCCCGCCCACTCCCGTTGTCTGTTCTCTGTGTCCATTTGCTGCGTCGTCTTCTTGAGTTATATACTACTAGGTGTTAGAATCTCTCTAACTAAAAAATATTGTGTATTTGGATTTAGATGTTATCACTTTGTGTTTGTTCTAATATAAAAAAGACGGACAATTTGTTTTACTTGGAACAGTGTCTCATTTGTCATTGGATTCTTTAAGAAAATGAATTTTGACTAGTAAGCAAAACTGAGGGTTCTATGGCAAATCCAGAAATCATTCAAACAATCTATGAGGATAAACATTTGTGCTAGTATTTTAGTTTGTTTTGTATACATCGTAGCCCTTTCAAGATCATCACTTAATTTTCAATCATGGTTGGTATTGTAGGCTGAAACTCTAAAATAAAGGCATTTATGATTCTGAGGGAAAATGAATTAATACTAGTCACTGATTTTAAATTAATTTTACTTGTTTTAAAATGTAACGAGCTTAATTGTTTAAAGAATAAATGTTCTTGGTAGAATCTGATTCATATTTATTACAGAAATATTAACAAATAGAACAACAATGGAATACAAAACTCACCCTCTTCCATCCAATAATACTCTGTGCTAACATTTATGATCCAAACATTTCTTATGAATTATTAGAAACAGAAAGATGGGTAGAAGATTATGCAAAAATTAGGATCTTAAAATATACATCACTAAAAAGCCTTTAAATTACATTTTGCTAACATGCAAACAAGTAAGTAAAACCAAAGGAATAAATATAATTTTACTTCAGCAACAGAAATATCAGCACCTAAGGTAATTCTTCGATTTTAAGGTACAGATAATGAAAGGCAGGTGTTTCAACTCTAAAGTCTGTCTTTCTGCTATGAAAGATAAGGAAATTTACCCTTATGCTTCCTCATATATCCCCTTCCCCTTCTCTCTGATTTTTATTACATATTATTTTTTAACCAAGATGCAGAACACATTCTAGTCTACAATCCTAGTACTGCGGATACATTTAAAGGCATGGAATGATTTTGATGAATTTAACTAAAAATAAACATAAAACCCCACACCAACAAATTTTACAAATGTTTTTTTTTAAGGCAGCATAAATGTGTATTGCTACAAATGTGCTATTCAGCCATCTCACAAATGTGATATTTTGGTTTGCTAGACTTTGTTCACATGCTAGCTGTGAAGCTGAATTTCATGAGGTACTGAAGAGGATGCTATAACGAAATCCAGACGTTCCATTCACGACATTCCTTTCCTCTAATACTTCTGTAATTCAATCCAAAAAGACAAATCAACTTTGTCAGGAAAAATTACTTCTTTATAGACTACTAATGCTGCTTTATTGCTAAGCTTCAGATATATTCTAGGATAGTACTCAATTTCCTTGCTTTAATATCATCAAATCATTGTAAACAAAATAAGGATTTTAAAAATTATATTAATTTATTTATTATCATTTTTGTTTCCTTATTTTAAAATGGGAACAGTATTTGGTAACTCAATTCCATGACAGCTTCCCAACAAAGAATTCTCAAAAAAATCATGAGCTGAATTTCTAACTCATACCCTCTAATGTAATGGTTTTTTGACTGTGGCTGCATATTTCAATAACCTGAGAAGTAAAAAAAAAACAAGGATGTCCAGTCCCCATTCCATATCAATTAAATCAGAGTCTTTGGGAATGGGACTTGGGAAAGGTGTTTTTAAAAGCTTTTAAATACATTATAGTGCTTTGTGAGCTCTAAATCTAAATCAAGAATCCAAAGCATTCCTATGAACATAGATACATTTAATTTAACATGTCTTTCAGTATCAGTAAAAATGATTTTAAGATTTTTAAGAAGTGAACATTATTATTAATTACCCATGTTTCTCAAACACATCGATTTTCAAATACCCCATTAATACAAAAATCTTGTTTGTTATTGGGAAGGCTTAGGATTGGTTGGAAGGATTAAAGGTTAGCAAAAATGAGACTCTAATCAACATATGGTAAAGCAAGAGTCCAACTAGGGTAAAAGGAGTGACTTGTCACTGACGTCAGGGCCTATTATCCTTTTAGACTAATGTTAAAAGTGTTAGTCAAACTAAAATTGGCAATTCTGTTGATATTTCTGGGTGACTACTGAGATACAGGGTTTGGACAACTTTAAAAACCTATCTAGTAAATTTCTTTACCTTTCATTCTTGAACTAGAAATTTCTATGGACAGATCTGCAGATCTACTAGCTCATGTCTCATACCATGTTCCCAAAGTGCTGTAAGGCTCTGAATGTCCTCTACTGATCAAGAGAGCACAGCACATGGAGAGAGAGCAAGGGGACAGTCCACAAATCCGAAGAAATCCTGGCCATCTGTGGGGCGATAGATGTCTTAGTCAGATTACCTTCATAGCAATGCTGACCACATGGAAAACATAGAACTCTCCACTTAATATTTTCCACTTTCTTCCTCTTACCTAAATGATGCTCAAACTAAAGCCTCCTGTTTTTTGAGCATGCAACAGGAATCAGAACTATATACATCTGTATACAATATTAATATTAGAGATTTTCTCCCATTGATAGTTCAGATCATCCCAGATCCTGGGAATAATGGTACCTCTTTTTCAATAATAGGGAATTGTGCTGAAAGAGAAAATTTAAAAAATAAATTATTCTTATGTAGGCATTTAGGATTTTAAGCAACTAGGAATAATGGTACCTTCTTTTTAATAATAGGGAATTGTGCTGAAACAAAATAAAAAAAATAGATTATTCTTATGTAGGCATTACGGAGTTTAAGCAATGCCAACATTTTCAACCTGCTAAACTATCAAAATGGATAAGCAACACCATTAAGAATACAAAACAGAAGCTGGTGAGTGAGGGATATTATTCTACATTTCAACATCAATACTCTCTCTTAGGTCTGTCTTAATCTGGAATTAGCTATTGTGATGGCACATTAGTCTATACTTTTTTTTTTAGACTGAGTTATTTTCTTTTCATTTTTTTATTAGAGAAGTTGTAAGCTTACAAAACAATCATGCATAATGTGAAGAATTCCCATACATCACTCCTTTACCAACACCTTACATTGTTGTGGAACATCTGCATACAGATTATGAAAGAACATGATCAGACTACTACCACTAACTATTGTCCACAGTGTATACTTCGTATATTTTTTCCATACATCCCTTATTATTAAGACCATGTACTAGTACTATGCATTTGTTAACAGTTCATAAGAGAATATGTGTACTATTAACCAGTCCACCTTCGACCACATGGTTCACTGTGTTAATACAGCCTCACAGACACTGAGTTACTTTTAAAGCAATAGCCCATATATTCAGCAGTCGGACAAGAAAACAACCATTATCTGAAAATAAATGGGAAAAAAAGAAAGCTCTAAAAGTAGCTATCTATGCACATACTTTTAGAGCCTCAAAAATCCTTTGGGTATTTGGAAAAATAAGAAATTGTATATTCTTCATTAAGCTCATACTAGCTTTGAGGAAAAGACAAGAGTACAGCTTGCCTGGCTATTTCTTATGTTCACATACTCATGATAGGTCCAGCCTGGCTCCATCTGTAGCCTGGCTAAGTATTAAAACTAACCTCTATACCACCAAGAAGCATATGGGCTGGGACAGGACCTCCTTTCTTTAGGTATCTGCTCCCTGCTTGTCTTGTCTCTTTAGTTACTATATATATCTTGGTCTTGACTCACTTGATTTACCTCACTCACTGCAAGTGTTAAATATTTTTAATTTAATAGTTAATATAAAGAAAAGAATATATGGCACATACTTCTAAGTTATGAAACATAATAAACCCATTCAACTTAAGTAGGGTATCACCAATAACACTGTTCCAGATCCCTTTCCCCATCCTCCCCCCTCAGAGATAACCTCTATCCTGTATTTTATCACTTTTTTCTTTAAAAAAAAAAAACAGATTTCCCATATACATATATATCTCTAAAGTACATATTTGTTCAGTTTTGCCTAAAATGGGTCTTTAAAGTGGAATCATACTATATGCAATCATATCTGGCTAACATTTTAAAAACATACAATTTTTCTAACATTCATTCATTTTGATGTTTGTACTGCATGTCATTCACTTTTACTGCTGTACAATATTCCATTATACAAATACATCAACTTTTAAAATCCATTTTCCTATCCAAGTAAATCAGTATTCTTTGTAGACTTTTACTTTAAGACTTTCCTATAAACATACTTGTAAAAGTCTTCTGTTGTGTGTGCCAAATTTCTATTATGGTATATACCTAGTTGTGGAATTGCTTGGGTATATGGTATGTGAAAAAAATAACACCAAATGGTTTTCCAAAGTAGTTTTATCAATTTATAATTGTTTTGGCATCACAAAAAAGATCCTGTTGCTCTGTAAATCTTTGACAGTGTTTGATATTTTCAGACTTCTTGATAAGTGTAAAATGGAATTTCAATGAGTTCTAAATTTACCTTTCCTGGGAAGTGGATGTGGCTCAACTGATAAGAGCATCCAGCTACCATATGGAGGGTCCAGGGTTTGATCCCCAGGGCCTCCTGACCCGTGAGGCAAGCTGGCCCGTGCGTAGTGCTGCGGTGTGCAAGGAGAGCTGTGCCATCCCCCTGCGTACGGATGCCCCACATGTAAGGAGTGTGACCCACAAGGAGAGCTGCCCCATGTGAAAAAAGCTCAACCCGCCCAGGAGTGGTGCCGCACAGAGAGCTGACACAGCAGGATGACATAACAAAAAGAGATGCCGTTTCCCTGTGCTGCCGGATAATGCAAGCAGACACAGAACAACACTCAGTGAATGGAAACAGAGAGCAGACAAGGGCGGGGGGGGGGGGGGGTTAAATAATAAATAAATAAATAAATAAAACCTTTCCTGAAAACTAATGGGGGAGCAGATGTGGCTCAAGTGCTTTAGCTAGTGCTTCCCACATGGGAGTTCCCTGGTACTACCTCCTAAAAAAAAAAAAAAAAAAAAACGCAAACAAACAAATGAAAAAACTAACTTTTTACTGGGGACTGGATATTGCTCAGTGGTTGAGCGCCTACTTCCCATGTGAGGTCCTGGATTCAATCCCTAGTATCTCATAAAAAATAAAAAAATAAATTTCTGTATTAGTCAGCCAAAGGGGTGCTGATGCAAAATACCATAAATTGGTTGGTTTTTAGATACCAGGCCATAAAGCATAAGTTACTTCCCTCATCAAAGTCTATTTAGAGTAAGATGGCTGCCAATGTCTGCAAGGGTTCAGGCTTCCTGGGTTCCTACA
This sequence comes from Dasypus novemcinctus, assembly GCF_030445035.2. Lineage (NCBI taxonomy): Eukaryota > Metazoa > Chordata > Mammalia > Cingulata > Dasypodidae > Dasypus > Dasypus novemcinctus. The sequence goes on along the minus strand of NC_080678.1, from coordinate 72,279,747 downwards.
TTCCTGGGGCTTGCTTTTCTCTGGGTTCAAGGTTCATTTCTTCCTCGGGCTAGCTTCTCTTTCCTCTGTGAGCTTACTTCATGGGGCTCAGGCTTAAGTCTTCAGCATCCAAACTCCAAAATCAAAACTCCAACATCAGAAACCCTCAGCTCTGTTCTTTGCCATGCCTAATCATAACTCAGTCATGGGAAGCGGATTTTGCTCAATTGACAGAGCATTCGCCTACCACATGGGAGGTCCGGGGTTCAAACCCAGGGCCTCCTGACCCATGTGGTGAGCTGCCCCACATGAAGTGCTGATGCACACAAGGAGTGTCGTGCCACGCAGGAGTGTTCCCCACGTAGGGTAGTCCCACGTGCAAAGAGTGCACCACGTAAGGAGAGCCACCCCGTGCAAAAAAAGTGCAGCCTGACCAGGAGTGGCACAGCACACATGGAGAACTGAGGCAGCAAGATGATGCAACAAAAAGAGACATAGATTCCTGGTGCCGCTGAAAAGAATGCAAGTGGACACAGAAGAACACAGAGCGAATGGACACAGAGAGCAGACAATTGGTGGGGTGGGAAGGAGAGAGAAATAAAAATAAATAAATAACTCAATCATGCCCAGGTACAGATCAGATTACAAACTTAATCCAATATCTATTTTTGGAATTCATAACCATATCAAACTGCTACAATTTCACTGCTGTTTGGGATGGTGAATACAGTAGAAACAGACTTTCATCTAATACTGTTGAGAACGTAAATTGAATCTTAATTGGAATGATGATTCATTCATGTGCACATTTTAAAAAATTTAATGACATTGTATGCAAATTAAATAAAAATTTAAAATGTAAAAAAATAGGTGTGTCTGCCTTGAGAGTTTCCTCTGCCAGGAGCCATTTTATAACCCAGAGCTTGAAGGCCAATTTAGAGTTACTTGAACAGATTACCTACTCCCAGGTAAGCAAGGATGTATCAGGTATCCGATGCACTTTTATAGAACGTCTCTTCATTGAGTTGTATATATTTTCTCATTTTTGTTCTCAGTTTTCCTCCATACACGGTTTACTGAGCTCTGAGCAGTTCCGTGTTGAAACTCTGGGATTTAGTGATCGCGCTAGGAGTGATTTCAGGTTTAATCCATCACTCTTCTGAGACTGACTCTGTCTGGTTTTAGTTATTTGAAATTTGTTGTGAATGGTTTTGACCTGGCATACAGGCCGTGCTCCCTACACTCCAGGTAGACTTGAAAACAGCAGGAATCTATCCTTCTGAGCAGTGAAATCTATACTGATCTTGTTTGTGATATTCACTGTTCTTCTTGACATTTTTCTCCATTTTTCTTTTCTCTCTTCCTCCCTTTCCCTCTCCTGTTCCCACTCTCTCTTCGGTTGCTTACTCTTATGCCAATTGAAAGAGTGGTGACAATCATTATTCTGTGATTTTCTTCAGGCAAAATAAATGCTTTTAATTGACATTTTTGGATACTTCATTTTTCTTTTATCCTCTCTTTTGCAAAGTTGTTAATTAAAATAATCCGTCTAGATCAATAATGATTTAGCAGGACTACTGTTGAAAAACAATTTGAGTTTTTCCTGCCTCATAAAATTATGAGTTGGCATACTGTTAACTGCAGTAATTCATTCCAATTGTAAGAAACGAAGATTAGTTTAGTTTTCACATAAAGGAAGAAAATATTAGTTAATGTAACCTGGCAGCCTACTGCCTCAGTCTCCCACTCCCGGGTCAAGCAGGAACAAAGAAAACCAGCTTAAGCCAGTCCTATAGGCAGTAAAAAAAATGCCCAAGAAAGAGCTAAGTCAGTACCAATTCAGCACTAAATTCTATTCCTTATTTGGCAAAGGGGAGCAGGTAAAAACTAAAATGGTTGGAATGTGATGGGGGAAGCCGTTAATCACAAACTTTTGCGTGGGAAAGTTAGATTTTCTCAGGTAGGTTGTAACTTCTGAAGTATCCAATCTATGGAGAAACAGAGGAAGGGCTTGCATCCTAGGCTTAGGGATATAAATTGTGTTATTTTTCTTTGTTTGGGGCGCCAGTCACATTTTCTGGTTGTGTGCCCCTTCTTGCAAGATTGAGAATAAACTCTTCTCCACAATTGGGTGAGCCTTATTTTCTTCCAGAAGATTTCTTTCTTACACAATTAGATGTGAAGAATTCCCAAATAGGAATTTGATTATCTAGAAAGAATTATGGACTAAATGGAAATTAAATAACTAAACCAGTAATTTATTTCATTCTTAGGGATTATGTCCAGTCGTTAGGGCTATAATATAAAAATTAAAATTGTTATAATTAATTTTTATATTAGAATTATTATTTACATGTATAAATGTTTGTTGTTAAACTATTTCTTATAATGGATTACATTAACTCTAACCTACCCTTATGCTTTCCTTTAAAATTTATAATTTCTTTCAATTTCTTTTCTTTTTTTTTTTAAAGATTTATTTATTTATTTCTCTCCCCTTCCCCTCCACCCCGATTGTCTGTTCTCTGTGTCTATTTGCTGCGTCTTCTTTGTCTGCTTCTGTAATTTTTAGTGGCACAGGAATCTGTATTTCTTTTTGTTGCATCATCTTGTTGTGTCAGCTCTCCGTGTGAGCGGCACCATTCCTGGGCAGGCTGCACTTTCTTTCGCCTGGGCGGCTCTCCTTACGGGGCGCACTCCTTGTGCGTGGGGCTCCCTGACGTGGGGGATGCCCCTGCATGGCAGGACACTCATTGCACGCATCAGCACTGCACATGGGCCAGCTCCACACGGGTCAAGGAGGCCCAGGGTTTGAACCACGGACCTCCCATGTGGTAGACGGACGCCCTAACCACTGGGCCAAGTCCACTGCCTCAATTTATTTTCTATTTCAGTTATAATTTACAATAAAGTTCTTATTAACTGCTGAAAAAAAAAGCCATCGATAATACACTTTGGCTAGATCATATAGTATGTGAATATATCTTAGTAAAACTGCTTAATAAACGAAGAAATAATTGTGCAAGAATAGTCAGAAAAAGCAGCTATGTAAAGCAGGGGAAACAGAGCTTGAAAGGGGAGGCATTTCCTTGTGTCTTTGACTGGTTTTTGTTTATTATGATTGAAAAAATGAAAATGTTTTAATAATGATTGAAGTGATGAATGTGCAACTATGAGATTATACCAAATACCACTGATTTTACACTTTGGATAAATTGTATGTTTTATCAAAATGAATAAAATTGATAGGTTTTTAAAAAAATAGAGTGGGTTGGGGGAAAATACATCTAATGTAAGATTTTGATGATAGTAGTAATATTTTGATAATGATTTCCATAGTTTGTAAAAAATGGATCACAACAATGTAAGGTTTTGGTGGAGGATTGATGTATGGGACCCATGTATGATGCTACCCATGTTTACTTTGTTAGGTTGACAACTTTCACTATACACTTAATGTTTATGTATGTTCATGTAAGAATGATATACTTCAATAAAAATTTTTTTGAAAAATAGGTGTGAATTATAACACAGGAGGCAATACAGTTTATTGGGTAAGATGTGGTTTTGGAACTAGACTGCCACATAACTCTGTCACTTAGTTGTGTGACTACCTTGAACAAGTTATTTTACATCTTTAAGCCTCAGGTTTCTAATTGGCAAAAGAGAGATAGTATTATCTTTATCATTTAGGGCTGTTGCAAGACTTAAATTAGTTTGAAAATACTCAGAACAATACTTGATAGGAAATGAGCATCCGGTATGTTGGGCTATTAAAAAATATAGACACAAAAAATAAACAAGAAATATAGACAAATTTGTTAATCATTTCCTCCATGGCTTTTTCGAGGAGCTAAAAAATTCTTACTGACCAGATCTTAATCATGTTTTCCTATATTTCCTTTTAAAAGTTGAAATAATTTAGTTCTCACATTTAGGCAGGTAATCCACTAAGAATTTAATTTTGAGTTTGGTGTGAAATAAGGATCTAATTTACTTCTTTTTTGTGGAGATAAACTAGTTGTCACAACACTAATTATTAAATTATCCATCTTTCCCTAATGTATACCTGTCACATCAAATTTCCACACGTGTCTGAGTTAGTTTCCATGTTCTTTATTATGTTTTGCCAGTCTGTTGGCGAACATTGTCTAAATTACTGTAACATTATAGTAAATCTTGATATATAATTGGGCAGTCCTTCCTTGTTTTTCAAAGCTATCTAACTGATTCTTTGGTTTTTGTTCTTTCTTATGAACTTCAGATAACTCACTTATCAAGTTCCATGAAAATAAAAATAATGAAAAATCCAGTTGTAATTTCAAAGAATTTTTAGACTTATTTGTGAAGACCTGACAATCATTAGCTAACATTGATCCATTAACATGGACTTTCCATTTACTCAGATTTTCTTTTGTATCTTTCAATGATGTTTCATCATTTTCTTTATAGTTTTTTCCAGTGTTACAGTTTGTCTTTTAACAGGAAAGCCTAATCTGTTTCTATTTTTTGCCATTCATTATTAACTGAACCCATTTCTACTGTCTTATTTTGTCGAATATCCCTGCTCGTTGTTTTCTTTCCTTTTTTTCTCCTTCTGTTGGTTTGGAAATGTAGTATATATATTTTTAATCTATAAAAATATTTCTCTGCACATGATAGAGAACATACCAATCTCTTCTCACTTTTATTTAGATGGTAGGGGAAAAAAGAAAACAAAAACTGGAGAAAAGGAGAGGAAAGGATAAAAGAGGGGTCAAGAGGACAGTGATGTTATACTCTGCAGTGTGGGAACAGAATATAAGCCTTCAAAGAAAGAAACTGCCTTCCTTTCTCATCAGTTCTTCCCCTCCTCACACACTTAAAATGCATCTAGGCAGTGTCACTTTTAATGTTATAAATTATAATTTTCCACATTTCCCTTACTTATGTTTTTCTGATTTAATTTTGGGTAAACTATTTTAATTAGAGACTATAAGAATTTGTCCTTAGCAAACATCTAAGCTAATTGGATAGAGGCTTACTGGAAGATATTATATTTCATTTCGTAGACATGAAGACCAACTGAAACAAAGTAGTATTTGCATCAAATTCACCACATAAAATAATATAATAGCTAGGATTTAGAAATTCATTAAAATTATTTCATCATAAAAAAAAAAAAAAGCTGTGTGGGGGGAAAAAAGTTTATTTCCAATTTGCATTTCTTTTTTACTTGGCATTTCATTTTTACTTGGCAAGGAAAAGACCAGAAATTCTTTCACAAAGCTATCAGACTATTTTATCATATTTTACTTAATACTTTAATATTTTCAGTTTAAAATTTACACAATTCCAAGACTCTTTATATGGATGTAAATACTTCTTTAAAGAGTCCTTTTTAAGTGTCTATCCATGAATGACCTATTTAATGACCCATCCAGCCATTATCATTTCTATTTGCAAAATTAACTTCAAGTATATAAAGCCATGGTGAGGACTTGGCTTTACTCTGAATAAAATGGGAAATGATCTAAGCATTTTGAGCAATGGAGTAATTTAATTGACTTGCATTTTAACAGGATAATTTTGGCTGCTGTGTTAAGAATAAACTATAGGGAAGTGGATGTGGCTCAAGTGATAGAGCTTCCGTCTACCATATGGGGCCTCCTGGTAAAAAAGAAGAGAAAGTGTGCCTGCGTGGCGAGCCTGTACCTGTGCAAGTGAGTCACGCAGCAAGACGATAAAGCAAAAAGAGAGACAAAGGGGAGAGTCAAGGTGAAGCACAGGAGAAATCAGAAACTGAGGTGGCACAGCTGACAGGGAACCTCTCTCCACATGAGAGGTCCCTAGGATCGAATCCTGATGAATCCTAGAGGAGAAAAAATGAGAAGACAAAAAGAAGATCACACAGCGAATGGACAGAGACAGCAAAAACAGAACGGGAAGGCGGGGTAGGGGGAAATAAATAAATCTTTTTAAAAAAAAGAATAAACTGTAGGGAGACAAGGGAAGAAGCAGGATGCTATTATAGTAATACATAGAGTAGAGCAGTCTAAGTAAAAATAGTGAGAAGTGGAAGATCCTGGATATATTTTAAGAGGTAAAGTCAACAAGATACACTATAGGATTCAAATGGAAGGACAGAGTTGCCAATAACAGAGCTGGGGAAGGCAGATGGAGGAATCAGATGGGGAAGGAAAGTTAGCAGCTCAGTTTGGGATATCTTAAGTTTAAGATGACTTTCAGGGAAGTGGACTTGGCCCAGTGGATAGAGCGCCTGTCTATCACATGGGAGGTCTGTGGTTCAAACCCCGGGCCTCCTTGACCCGTGTGGAGCTGGCCCATGCACGGTGCTGATGCACACAAGGAGTGCCCTGCCATGCAGGGGTGCCCCTACATGGGGGAGCCCCATGCGCAAAGAGTGTGCCCCTAAGGAGAGACGCCCAGTGCAAAAGAAAGTACAGCCTGCCCAGGACACACAGAGAGCTGACTCAGCAAGATGATGCAACAAAAAAAAAACACACAGATACCTGTGCTGCTGACAACAAAAGAAGATGACAAAAAGAACACTCAGCAAATGGACACAGAGAACAGACAACTGGGGCAAGGGGGCGGGGATGGGGAGAGAAATAAATAAATATCTCTTAAAAAAAGATGACTTTCAGCTGTTTCCAAGTGGAATTAAACAAGCAGCTGAAATATGAACATGGAGTTCAGAAGAGAGGTCTGGGATGGACACTTAAAATTACAGGGAGAACCAGAATATAGAACTGATTGGATGAGATACTCAAAGGAGTCTAAGGTGGAAAAGAGAAAAGTCCTAAGGACTGAGCCCCTGGGTACTCCAACCTCAAGAGATTAGGGAATGAGGGTAATCTGTAACAGAGACTGAAAAGGGAGTGGGCAGTGAGCTATGAGGAAAACAACAACAGAAACAACAAGAACAAGGCTTCCTAGAACCCAAGTGAAGAGTGAGCACCTGTATCCAAAGCCCTGTGTTCAATCCTGGGTAGCTCTAAAAAAAAAAAGAGCTGCTGGTAAGTCAGATGAGGGGACCAAACAATTTGGCTAAGTGGAGGTCAATGTTAACCCCGAGAAGAGCAATCTCAGGGGAGTGGGTGGCAGCAAAGCCAAGGGAATCAAGAGTGGAAACAGCAAATGCTGACAATTATTTTGAGGAGTTTTGCTTTTGAGAGAAATGGGATGATAAGATGAATGATTTACTAGGCTGAAAGAGTATTTATTTATTTTTAAGATAGGAGAAATAATAGCATGTTTGTACCCTAATGAGTAAGATCCAGCCGAGAAAAACATGATGCTGAAAAACATGATGCTGGAAAGAATGGGAAAATTGCTGGAGTATGATTTTTTAAGGTTTCTTATTTAGGCTTGAAGATGCCCTTTTAAATAAAATTGAAGAGGAATGGTTAAAAAAAGAGGATTGAGGTTTTTAGTAGTTCTGTTAATATAATAAAATGATGGTAAACAAAAAATTAAAATGTGTCACTAATACATAAAGAGAACTATAGATGTAGGGAATTAAAGAGGAAGTCCCCAAATTTATCCAATTCTATTTGAGAAAATAGTACCTATCAAGTATCTGGAGTAATTAATATATTCTATTTCAAAGGAATAAAGTAAAATATGAACAAGTTGAGCTGTACTAGAAGTATAAACTCCACACAATAAAAATAAAACACATAAAAGAAAACTGAAATTAGGTTAAGAAACCTATTTGTATCAAATATGACATAAGGTTAATTTCTTTAAAGAATTTTTCTTGTTGCTCAGACAAAACAAGTAAATTATCAAATCCCCTAGATACATATGGATAAAGTAAATACAAATGATGTGCATAATAGGAGATATAATTAATAAACAAATATTAGGATAATAACTATGATAATAAGAAATAAAATGCAAAAGAAAACAATAAGATCTGCTATACTTATTAGGAAAGTATAAAAAAATTAAAACCCCAATGTTGGCCATGTTATGATCAATAGCATTTATACCTTGCAGGGGTCAATGTAAAATATTAATATCCTTTTGGAGAGCAATTTGGCAATTCACATCAACAGTCATAGAAACGCTCATAGTCTTTGACTTAAAAATACTCCTACTGGATATTTATACTCAGAAAATACTTAAAAAGATTTTTTTAAGATTAAGTATAACTATCTAAGTTATAAAATTTAGCCGGATCAAATGTTAGATATTAAACAAGATTTCAAAGCAACATGGAAGATACTTAAAAAAGAAAGTAAATAATAGCATATAATTTTTACTATACTCTAATTACAACAATGCCACATACAAAAAGGAAAAAAAAACTCAAAGAGAAAATATGTATTGAAAACAGTTTACAAATTCAGTATGCTGGAATTATAAGGGAATATGTTCTTCTTTGTTCTGATAACAACTCCTAACATTTAGTGAAGACTATGTGCCAGATATTGGGCTAAGGACATTAAGTATATGAACTAATATAATCCTTATGGAATAGACTATAGCCAGTAAATGGAGGAACTGATATTGAATCCAGGCAATCTGGCTTTAGTTCTGATCTTAACCATAATGCCATATTATGTATAATATTAATAAATTAAGAAAAGTTAGAAAAAATGGATTTCCTTCCATGTGTGAGTCATGTTTCAAGAGGTGTGACAACATATGAGTATCACATCTTGAATGACTTATCATTTGGTAATCTCAGATTATTATCCCTTAATAATTACTAACTAACCTTGAACCTTGTCTGTAAAGTTAAAGTAAGCTGATTTTAAACAAACTAGAAATAATGAAAAATACTTTCATACCATAAACAAAATGCTAGAGCTGGTCAAAAGAGCTTGGAGTCACTGATATTTTTATTTTTACACAGAAGGAAACTGAGGTCTAGAACTAGTTATGGGCTGAACCAAGGTCATTCAGGTAGTTAATATAACCAAAGCCTGTTCTAAATTCCAGGTTTCCTAATGTTAGTTCAATGTTAGCTCTTCCTCTACACCATCTTGCATTCCTATACCATAAAATATTTATCTATATAACTAATAAGTTTAAACTACATGTTAAATAAATGTAGAACCACACTTAGCATGTTTTAGTTAAACTAATATAATTGTTACAATAGTCTTATTGTAAATATAACCATTTTAATACTATGAGACTGAAGTTTGGATGGGTTAAGCATGTTGCCCAAGACCACACAGCTATTAAGTGGCATCTAAGTCTTATTCCAGTCAGTGGTGTTCCCCCAATGTAACACTGTAAGGGGAAGATATCCTGAGGTCTACGGAGGAAGCGTTCATGCACACAAGGGAGCACTGTTTCTGGAGGTTCCTTATGTTCCTTGCTCATCCCACCAGAGGTTCACCTTGAGGGAACTGTCTAATCTTTCTTCAGGCTCTGGTCAAGATGGATGTTTCATTGGTCTAAAAAGAATGTAAGTAAATTCTATCTCCCAGTGTGCTAAAGGTTTCCAAATTTGTACAGATTCTGGGATTAATCTTTTGAGTCCTTAAAATTATGATCAAGACGGTAGACACCATTCTTGCATTTAGAGGTGGAAACTGAAGCACAAGGAGTCAAAACTTAATGATGCTTATGTTACCTGACAAGCATGCTTTCTAATATGCTAATGGTTCAAAGGCTGATGAAACCCATTTCCTAAATTTGATGAATATAAATATTTTCATGTCATTTTTCTCTTTCACATTTTTACTTCTTTTCCTTCATTACTCCTCCAGTACTTAAATTCTCTAAGTTCTAGCATCACAGGCTTTAGTAGGCTTAAATGGTCACCTTGTCTCCCATTTTTCTTCTTTGCCAATCATCTCATACACCAAGGACAGAGTAATCTTCCAAAGTAAAACCATAGCTGCCTAATAAAATCTGTCACTTACCTGAAATTCCTCAAAAACTGGCCCCATTCTACCTTTCCAGTTTTCTCTCTACCCAGTCCATCACATCACTATAACAACCCTGGGCTTTGCCTTGCTTCATGCTAATTCCTATGCTTAGAATCCTTTCCATTTTCACTTTGGCTGTCCAGATTAGGCACAAACTTTAAGGCCCATCTGAAATGTAATCTCCTTTGCCTTTTCTGATTCTCTAACCAGATATGATCCCTTCCTTGTCTAACCTCCAGAACACTGGATTTAACTCTTGAACATTCTGATTTATACTCCAGGTACATGAGTATCTGAACTGTCAATTCCATTAAGATCAACTATGTGTTAATGACTTTTGGGTTATAGGTAGTACCAAGAACAGGCATTTATAGTCAGTTAATGATGAACAGAAAAAAGTTGTGTTTTTAATTTTTTAAAATTTGAGTAACTCTAAATCAAAGTGCTTCATAACTCAAATCGACGTGCTTCACAATTTCCTATCAGTTGAAGAACTAGTCAAAGGAACGCAAAGTTAGGAGAAAAAAAAAAGGTACAGTTGCAACAACAGTGAAGGAGTGTTTCTATTTCTTCATATCCTCTCTAGCACTTGAAGTTTTCTATTCTTTTAATAATGGCCATTCTTATGGTGTGAGATGACATCTCATTGTGGTTTTGATCTGCATTTCCCTGCTAGGTAGCAATGTGAACATCTTTTCATGTGTCTGTTGGCCAGTTATATTTCCACTTCAGAGAAAAGTCTGTTTGATTCTTTCGCCCATTTTTTAATAGTGTTGTTTGTCATCTGTATTAGGTTGGTGCAAAAGGAATTGCGGTTTCAGACTGTGACTCTTAAATCATTATAACTAGGTTCAAACACATCTTTATTAATCAAAATAGGAACCATTACAATCAACACATTTTTGCCAATGAGAAATAAGTTTGTTTATTCCTGTAGCATAAAAATCTGTGCTTTGGGATTTGACAAACTATTGGAAAGCATTTTCTGCATCCTGCTGGTTGTGGAAGCCTTTTCCTGCGAAAAGTTGTCGAGATAATTGAGGAAGTGGTAGTCGGTTGGTGAGAGGTCAGGTGAGTATGGAGGATGAGGCAAAACTTTGTAGCCCATTTCATTCAACTTTTGAAGCGTTGGATGTGCGACATGTGGTTGGGCGTTGTTGTGCAGAAGTATTGGGCCTTTTCTGTTGACCAATACCGGCCGCAGGCACTGCAGTGTTTTGGTGCATCTCATAGATTTGCTGAGCCTGCTTCTCAGATGTAATGGTTTCGCCAGAATTCAGAAAGCTGTAGTGGATCAGACCAGCAGCAGATCACCAAACAGTGACCATGATCTTTTTTTGGTGCAAGTTTGGCTTTGGGAAGTGCTTTGGAGCATCTTCTTGGTCCAACCACTGGGCTGGTCATTGCTGGTTGTCATATAAAATCCACTTTTCTTTGCATGTCACAATCCGACCAAGAAATGGTTTGTTGTTACTTGGATTAAGAGAAGGTGACACTTCAAAACAACAATTTTTAAAATTTTCAGTCAGCTCATGAGGCACCCACTTATTGAGCTTTTTCACCTTTCCAATTTGCTTCAAATGCCCAATGACTGTAGAATAGTCAATGTTGAGTTCTTCGGCAACTTCTTGTGTGTTTAAGAGGAATCAGCTTCAGTGACTGCTCTCAATTGGTCGCTGTCAACTTCCAATGGCTGGCCACTATGCTCCTCATCTTCAAGGCTCTCATCTCCTTTGCAAAACTTCTTGAACCACCACTGCACCGTACGTTCGTTAGCAGGTCCTGAGCCAAATGCATTGTTTATGTTGCGAGTTGTCTCTGTTGCTTTATGACCCATTTTGAACTCAAATAAGAAAACTGCTAGAATGTGCTTTTGTCTAACATCATTTCCACAGTCTAAAATAAATATAAAATAAACAGCAAGTAATGTCATTAGCAAAAAGCATAAAGGGAGAAATGTGCATTAAAATATTATAAAATATATCCACATTTATTTAAGAATGTATGCCAATATATATGTGGTTCCGAAGATTTTTTCCCACTGGGCAGGCTGCCTTTTTTACTTTGTTGACAAATTCTCTTGAAGAACACAAGTATTTACTTTTGAGGCAATCCCATTTATCGATTTTTTCTTTTGTTGCTCATGCTTTGGATATAAGGTCCAAGAAACAACTACCAAGCACAAGATCTTGAAGATGTTCCCCTACATTTTCTTCTAAGAGTTTTATGGTTCTAGTTTTTATATTGAGGTCCTTGATTAATTTTGAATTAATTTTTGTATAAGGTGTGAGAGAAGGGTTCTCTTTCTTTCTTTTAGATATAGATATCCCGTTTTCCCAGCACTATTTTTTGAATAGGCTATTCTGACCCAGCTGAGTGGGTTTGACAGCCTTGTCAAAAATCACTTGACCACAGATGTGAGGGTTTCTTTCCTTTGATTTGATTCCATCAGTCAATTGAATGTGAAATGGTACAACCTCTGTGGAAGATAATCTGTTGGTTTCTCAGGAAACTAAATATAGAACTGCCATTTGATCCAGCAATCCAGCTACTAGGAATATATTCAGAAGACTTGAAATAAAGGATGTGAAGAGATAGTGACATATCAATGTTCATGGCAGCATTATTCACAACTGCTAAAAGATGCAAACAATCTCAATGTCCATCAACAGATGAATGGATAAACAAGATGTGGTATATTCATATGATAGAATATTACTCAGCTGTAAGAATCAATCAATTGGGGAAGCACATTACAACATGGAGGCTTCAGGCTATTATGTTGAATGAAATAAGCCAGACACAAAAGGACAAATGTTGTATGGTCTCACTAATATGAAATAAATACAATGATCCGATTTATGGAGATGGACTATGAAGCGTAGGTTCATGAGAGATGGAATGTGGGATGAGAAGGGGGAGAAGATGCTGGATATACGTAGAATGTTTAATAAGGTCAAATGTAAATATGTGCGGGAAGTGGATGTGGCTCAATTGACAGAGTGTTCGCCTATCCTATGGGAGGTCCAGGGTTCAAACCCAGGGCCTCCTGGTTCATGTGGTGAGGTGGCCCACACGCAATGCTTCTGGGCACAAGGAGTGCCATGTCACGCATGGGTATCCCCAGTGTAGGAGAGCCACAGGCGCAAGGAGTGCACCCTGCAAGGAGAGCTGCCCCATGTGAAAAAAGTGCAGACTGCCCAGGAGTGTTACCGCACACATACAGATCTGACACAGTAAGATGACTCAACAAAAAGAGACAGATTCCTGGTGCTGTCAAGAATGCAAGCGAACACAGAAGAGAACACACAGTGAATGGACACAAGAGAGCTGACATGGGCGGGGCGGGGGAAGGGGAGAGAAATAAAAAAAATGTAAATATGTGGTAATGGTTGGACTTGCTGGTAATACTTTACAATGAACGTAATAAACATTGTTGATTTATGGATGTGATTGTGGCTGAAAGGAGTAGTCTAGGAAGATTAATGTTAGTTGGAGGACAACTGGAAGATACTGGGAATGTATGATATCGGAAGTAGATGAGGATTTTAGTTAACACAAATACAGGAGGGTTCTACTACACTGTTAAGAATGTGGTGATACATGGGAAAAATATAACTAATATAATTCATGGACTATAATTAACAACATTGTAATGATTTTATGGCAAAAGCAAAGTTTATACTATATTAATTCGAAAGGTAAAAAAAAGAATAAGGGGTTTGGTTTTGTGAGATATGAATAGGATTAAGCATTTTTCTCTTCATTTTTTTGTCATTAATAAGGACATCTTAACTACGCCATTTAACTGATCTTTCATCTATGTATCTTTCTGAACACTAGAACTGAATTAGGAGTTGGAATTAGGTAAGATAAACTTTCCTGAAAAATAACTTTTCAGGATTATTGTTTCCATAACTTGTTGAGCTGCCTTTTTCGGTGCTCTCATTTTTGTGAAATTGAAAAAGTTGTGAATAACTAAAAAAAAGGTACTTTCTTAATGAGACACTTGATTTTCTTCCTGTAGACTCCAAAGAAGGTATGCTTGTATTATGTAAATGACAGATTCAAAGCCTGAAAAGGCTAAAAACCAGAAGGCATCTGTGGTATGTATGTTTATTTCTTGATTTAGTTTGGTACAGGTGACAAAGGCACTTTAGGGGCTTTAAAAGCAGAAACTGTACTGAGGAAGGGCAAGGGCATTAAATCAAATGACAATATTTTTTTTGCAATTGCTACTAAGGGATTCACTCCCAAACAAAAGCAAAACTCAGAAAATTTAGTTCCTTTTCCCTATTTAATAACGAAATGAGACATCTGGCTATGTTATTATTAACCAATTCTAAAGTTAATCAGAGAAACCTACCGCCCCACATAAACATTTTCTAAAGATACTGTGATAATAACACTCTTAAAAAGATCATAAATAATGAATCCACGAGTCCTCGCTGTAAGGCCGGCGCCCGACATTGTTGTTTACTTGGCGACTTTTTTTTGTTTGAAGGGGGAGAGATGGTGAGGGGATAACGATCGGGGAAATCGGTTTAAAATCTATTCAAACACACACCGATACAGAGTCAACACCACAAATCAACTACTTACTGTCTTACGGACCGGTAGCGCTTTGTTAATTTGAACAAAGGCAATAAGCACCTGCAACCTCTCAATCACTTTGCAAATATTTCCACCAAGACAAGGCCAAAATCCGGGACATGGGTCCTTTCAATTACGGGCTCCTATCTCAGTAACTAGTAAACCTTACGGCAACTGGGACTCTTCCCAGGAATCCTAAACTGGGACCCGCCTCAGTTTTTGAGGGAAATTTCTCCTCCTACCACACGTGACCGAATAGCAATCAAGCGCCTAGAAACGCCGCAACGCAACAGCCGCGGGATACAAAGACTCCACGAAGCCTCCGCGTCCCCTGGAGGACCGCGTAGCCTCCCGCGCTCGGCGTCTGCGGAGCCTGCGCAGGGCGCCGCCGCGAGACGCGCCGCTCTCGGAACCGCAGGGCGGTGCCGCGCTACGCTGGGAGCAGGAGCAGGGAGCGCGCGCGGGCTGTCCAGCGCGCCCGCCTACCCAGCGCCGCGGCAGCAGGAGCGCCGCGCCGCACGCAGCTGGGCCGCTCCGCAGCCACAGCTGCAGCGTCAGCCACCGGAGCCCTTGCGAGCAGCAGGAGACCCACAGTGACGAGGACCAGGGTGAGGAAGCCGAGGGTACCCAGTTCCCGAATAGGCCCAAGGGCAGGACACCCCACCCCTCGCCCAGGCCCGGGCCTTCTCTTCTCCTCCAGCCCCTCCCCACACCTCTCCCGGGCCTCGCGCGGGCGCCCGGGCGCCGTGAGCGACACTTACACCACGGCTCTGGAGATCATCCAGGACACCATTTTCCCGGGGGTTTGGGTCCCACCACCGGGGCGGGTGGCGCGGCGGACCAGGCCGCCAACGGCAGGCCGCGCGCTCGTCGGCCCCTCGCACTCCTTGGGGCCGCGCGGCCGCCCTCAGGAGCCGGGCCCGCTGTCGACGCGCGGTGGCCGGAGCTGCGCGGCGGCCCCTCCCCCGCCTGCCTCCGCTTGCCTCCGCCTGCCTGCCTGCCCGAGCCGCCGCGGACCCGGCCGGCCCCGCCTCCGCGCTCCGCTGATAGGCGGTGGCGGTGGCACGTTGGCCCGGTAGAGGGCCGGGCGGCCGGGCTCCGGGGGCTGCGCTATAGCGCCTTCGAGTCCGCGGTTTGTCGGGCCACGCCCGACTGCCTTGCTGCCCCGACTCCTTGCGGTCAAGTTCTTACTTTTCCTTTCTCCTTAAGTCTCTGGGACGCCCACCGGGGGACCTGGGGCGTGGAGTGGGGGTGGGGAGGCTGAGGAAGGGAACTCGGAGATGGGGAGTATGAAAAATAAAATATTAGCAGGAGCTCCGTGTCCCGTAGAATCCTCTGGACCAGGCTCTAGATTCTGGAGAGCCAACATTTTTGAGACACGTTTGGCCACATCCCGTCCCCTCTTGGTTTTCCAAGGCACAGTTCCAAAAGCATCCTCAAAGTACTGCATTTTAAGGGAAAGGTCGGGAGGATCCTTGCCCAGGCCTGAATGTGGTGCGTGGTGCAATGCAGGGTGAGGCAAAGGAGGAGGGCATTGGATTTCTTGTTTGCAGCAGTGGGTGTAGTGATACTACTACTGTTACCGGCCTTTAGAGCACCTTTCCACCCGGGCATCTGCAAAGCATGTTTTAGAGACACAAATCGCCAGTATTTCCCAGAGCCTGCAAGATATTCAAAGTAAAAGCTAGGCCTAGGGTTTCTGACTGTCTTGCTTTTTAATAGACTCTTGGGGGAAGTTGCATTATTGCTTAACCCTTGCAGTTCTTGCAAATACCATAATTTCAAGAGATAGAATTTTAAAATTATCTTTTTGTCGACTACCAAATTGAGAAAATGATCTTAAAGCTTGGTCTAGGTCTTTTTTTTTTTGGTTAAGACATAGTAAAGGGTACTTCTAGAATTCAGATGGTATGAGGAATAAAGAATGAAATATGTGCTTGGAGCCTTTAACGTCCTAGGAAATACGATGGCCATACTGTGACTATACCATAATTTATTGTTTTTGTTCCTCAGTTTTTGTGTAATAAAAAGAGGTTAATATGTAGTCTATGACTTGACTTCCAGGGTTGCCATTGCTAAATAACATGTTTAGGAAGTGACCCGATTTGCTTGGAAGAAAATAAAGGGGCATGTATTATCCTGAATTCTTTTCAGTTCCAGATGTCATTAAATTTAGTAATATTTTGATTGTTTAAGAAATGAGCTCTTTTCGTTTATTTCTGCACTTGGGTGAGGTTCTTTTTGTTTATTCATATTAAGAATGTAATATATTTCAGGTATGTCAATGATAATTTGTATTGTTTGGAATCGTTTATTTTTAAGCCATTATTCAGCTTTATTTGGGGATCAGGTGTGCCCCATAAGCACCAGTTTTCTGGAAAATTCTCTTGCTCAATAAAACTCAAACTGATTTGAATGGTATTCAAATCTCTCCATGATTAGGTCCTAAATTATCTTTACAGCCTTAAGTTTTACTGTCTTCACCCAATCCCTAATGTACCCTGCCCCTTCCTCTCCTCTCTGAACGAAGTTGTATTTTCATGCTTCAAGGCTCCCTGTCTTCATTTTTCCATTACTGCTTTGCTCCCCATTATCTACCTGTCAGAATCCTCATTTTTCAAGGTCCTCTGCCATGAAAATGCCCTTGATTTTCCCCAGTTAGAATTATTCATAATTTTCTCTGGGATCCCTTAACTTATTACTTCTATTTCTCTTTGGTACCTATGTCATTCTGCTTTATGTTATGGTTATGTTTTTCCCGTGATTAATCTACTGGATGGTAAAAATTTAAAGGACAGATACAGTATGTTAGACATTGTGTTAAAGTAATTGCTCAATAAAAGTTTGAATGTTTTCTAGATTCAGTCACCTCCTTAAGTATCAAAACTTTAAAAAGTTTCAGCCACACACAGTGGAAGTTTTTAAAAGATGTATGTCTTCCCTTCTTGATTTGGGGCCACCATCCTGCATACTAATTACTAGACTACTCTGTAATGCCTTTAGCCATTGGTGAGATATGTAGGACTGTGGGCTGCTCTAGATGCTGTGTTTAAGGTTAAATTTCATTGTGTATGCTTATTATATCTTCTGCCTCCTCCTCATTGATATGTTACTTATTGCTGCTCTCACTGTACTTGGATCAGCCCCCTTCTTCACATCTCAGTAGGGCGTGGGTTAGAAACCACTACCTTTTGCTACGCACATGTTGTTGACTCATCCTGAGAACCCAAAAAGCTGTGATGTGTTTATTCCCTTTTGAGGTTTAGGGAGGTTTACTCACTATCCAATGATCACATTGGTGACATCACATTTGCCAAGCATTCTTTACACTGCAGAATTGTATCTAAAGCAGTAGGTCCAGATGGGGATCACCCTCTAGGAGTTTGGGGACTTGTTTTTGGTTGTTGAAATGATTGGGGCTCTATGGGTTTGTTTGAAATTGTCTGTCAACAATATAGAATTGAATCTGATATGGTTGAGAACGATTATTCTAAAATAACTTTATCTGAGGAGACGCTGCTGATGAAATTAGACCAGATTTTAGAGCTGTTTTCAAATTTCTTTATATTAGCCCAGATTTTAGTGGTGAGTGTTTTCAAATTTCTTTATATTAGCCTGTGCCCCTGATAGTTGAGCTCTGCTAACAGATGGCCTTTAGATAAGTGCTTCACTATGTAAGGCAAGGCTCTCGAAGCAATGGGGAAAAAAGGAAATATCTCTGCATATTTTCTGTTCTGTGATCTCATTTGGCATGCTTGACATATTTCTTGTATAGAAGATAGAAAACTATTTCTTTAAGTACTGACCTTAATTGTTTTCTAACATATATCACTAGTGTTAATGCATTGTGCTGTGCAGTGCTTCTGTTTATTATCTTCTGCCAATAACACTTTTCTTCTCTGGATATTGGCTTTAATCATGGTGGAAAGCAGCATATTTAAGGCAAAGGACTTATCAGGAGACTTATTTCTGCTACCTGTAATGTGATGTTTAGCAAAGTCACACTCTATGTTTCCTGTTAATTGAGGATTATACTGTTGCGATGATGGGATATAAGTGGTTTCAAAATGTAGGGTAATTAGACTCTGTGTAAAAACTTGCTTTTTCTTCTAAATTTTCACTTAGATTTCCTTGGAGGTGTGTGAATGCATGTCTTCTGCATGTTAAAGGAGTTCATTTATTAGCAAATGAACAGAAAGTGGGAAAGTACCTAAGAGAACAGGTAATGAGAGGAGACATACGGGGTACAGAGATAGCAGCTAATCTATGTAATTATTAATGAGTATACCAATGAGACTGTATACTAAGTCACATTCCCATTTCTGTTGGGAGAGTATTTCCAAGTGCTTGAAAATATCTTCATCTGTAGAAAGGCTAAAATAACTCCATGAGTAAATAATCTTTAATTTAGAAAACAGTGAGAGGATTTAAAAAAAAAATAACTTAAAAAAAAAAAACTTTTTCCATCTACTGAGAGATGAATACTACTGTTCTCTCAGTCTGTTTATGGTATTGTGGTTACAATGAGGGCAAGATTGTCATGTAACATGGAAATTTAATGATAAAGAAATGATATTGAAAATACAATGATTGGATTAGTAGAATAGGAAGATTAGCTCCTAAAATAAATATTTTTATCTGTTGATAGAAAAAGATGGTTGCCTGCTAGCAATGAAGACAGCAAATCTGTGATGGCTGCACATGGGGAAACACATGCACTAAAAAATTGTCCATAACTGAGGTTCATGACTTGGAGATAGTAGCTTTATCTATAACAATTAAGGATTTAGAAAGGAGTTTTCTTTTTTCCCTTCAGGGAAATGTGCATAGACATATTTAAGGCATTTTCATGATTCCTGTAAAATAGAAGAGATTGGGAAGCGGATTTGGCTCAACTGATAGAGCGTCCATCTACCACATGGGAAGTCCAGGGTTCAAACCCAGGGCCTCCTGACCCATGTGGTGAGCTGGCTCATGAGCAGTGCTGATGCATGCAAGGAGTGCCGTACCACACAGGGGTGTCCCCTCTGTAGGGAAGCCCCATGTGCAAGCAGTGTGCCCCTTAAGGAGAATGGCCCTGCGTGAAAAAAGCACAGCCTGCCCAGGAGTGGCACCGCACATACAGAGATCTGACGCAGCAAGATGATGCAACAAAAAAAAGAGACACAGATTCCCAGTGTCACTGACAAGAATGAACGCAGACAAAGAGGAACACAGAGTGAATGGACACAGAGAGCCGACAATGGGGTGGGGGGAGAAATAAATAAAAAATAAATCTCTTAAAAAAATAGAATAGATCAAATCATAGTTTCCTCTTTTAAACTCAAGACAGGTGTGTGGTTTCAAGTATTGTTCCAGTGGTTATGTGGGTAATGGCATTAATTTGCAGAAAGGTAAAATATTTGGTAATTCCACTGTGTCTAGTAAGCACAACTTTTAAAAATCTTTATTGAAGTTTTTGTGTGATTATTCCAGCTCATGGAACAGAATTCAAAAGGCTGAACAGTGAAATTCCTATGCCCAGCTACCCAATTCTGTTGCTGGTTATTTGCCAGAGTAAAGTATTGTGTTAGTCAGCCAAAGGGGTGCTGATGCAAAATACCAGAACTCTGTTGGCTTTCATAAAGGATATTTATTTGGGGTAGAAGATTACAGTTACCAGGCCTTAAAGAGTCCAACTCAAGGTACTTATTATAAGAGGTACTTTCTCACCCAAAGTCTGTTGCCATGTGTTGACGCAAGATGGCAGGCAATGTCTGCAAGGGTTCAGCCTTCCTTCTTCCTCTGAAGGCTCCATGGCTCCGGCTTCTTCTGATCTGGCATGAGGCTTATCTCTCTTCCCAGGGCTCCTTTCTTTTCTGGCTCAGTTGCTTATTCTCTCCTCAAGTCAGCTGTAGACTATTAGGCTCATTTCTTGGGACTGTGTCTGTGGAGCACTCTCTTTTCCTGTGTATCTGTTTCTGTGTTCTTCTCTGTGTATTTACTTCCCTGTCTTTGATTGAGCATCCATTTATATAGCCCATGAAGTTCGGGGGTAGGGGTGGGGACTCAAACCAAGTTGCCTTAATAAAAGCCCTAATCTGGATTTAATAAAGTAAAAGCAAAACCTCTTAATCTAATACAATCTGATATACCCAGAGGAACAGACCAGTTTACAAACACAATCCAATATCTATTTTTGGAATTCATAAACAATACCAAATTGCCACAAGTATATAAAAAAAATCTGTGTAGGTATTTAGTCTAATGTGGCATTTCCCATCCATTAAGACATGATGGATTTATTCAGTGAATGGTGCCAGCCATTTGATAAAAAATAATTCTTGATGGATAAGAAATGTAAACGTAAAAACCAAAAGTCTCAGAAAAGTACTTAAAGAAAACATGTGAAGATATTATAAATTGATAGTAGAAAGGCATTTCTAAGCAGGTCATAAAATCTGAAACTATAAAGAAAAATCTCATAGGTTTGGTTACATAAGAATTTTTGAAACTCTTATGCCCCTTCCCAAACAGTATAAAAAAGATTGCATGTAAAAACAGATGACCAACTAGGAAGAATATTTGAAAAACCTTACAAAGGGTTAATCCTAATTTATAAAGTGCTCTTTTAAAAATCATCAATTTAAAATCAATTACAGTAGAAAATTGTGCAAAAAAAAATCAGTAAACAATTTACAAAGGAAATATAGATGGCAAAGACACTATAATCTTAGGTAATCTGGAGATACACAGGGTCCCATTTCAGAGCTGGATCTTATTTAACATAGTCCAACACCTAAAATTATTACAGAGAAATCTCATTTATTTTTAAAGAGCAATAAATGGGATTTAATTTATAACCATATTAATATTTCTTGCAAGTCTCTTTTCCCTTCCCCATTTCTCTTGCTGCCCTGGAACTTCTCACAGATGAAAGTGCACAGCTTTTCCCTCAATCCGAGCTCACAAATAATCTTTCCCATAATTTTTCTTACTTTATTCTGTTACCGTGTAGATCAATTTATAGTCTCAGCAAGTCCTTCCACTTTAGGAAGGGAAAAAATAAGTGACCACATAAAGGACTTTGTTGGGGGTGGGGGAGGAAGAGAAATGAAGGCTGTTTAAATTCACATGTTAGGGAAGTGGATTTGGCCCAGTGGTTAGGGCGTCTGTCTACCACATCGGAGGTCTGCGGTTCAAACCCTGGGCCTCCTTGACCCGGGTGGAGCTGGATATGCGCAGTGCTGATGCGCGCAAGGAGTGCCGTGCCACACAGGGGTGTCCCCTGCATAGGGGAGCCTCATGCGCAAGGAGTGTACCCCGTAAGGAGAGTTGCCCAGCGCGAAAGAAAGCATAGCCTGCCTAAGAATGGTGCTGCACACACGAAGAGCTGACACAACAAGATGACACAACAAAAAGAAACACAGATTCCTGTGCTGCTGACAACAACAGAAGCAGACAAAGAAGAAGATGCAGCAAATAGACACAGAGAACAGACAACTGGGGCGGGGAAGGGGAGAGAAATAAATCTTTTTTTAAAAACCCATAAATTCACATGTTAATGAATTTTGCCATATCACACTAAGAAAATATTTTCGATCTCACTAATTATTAAGGAAATCCAGATAAAAAGTTTTCTTGCCTGCCAAATTAGCAAGTATTAAAAAGAATGATATTGCTTATTGTTGGTGAGGCTAAGTGGATACTCTTAAGTTCCTATTGGAGAGAATAAAGACTAAATTAACGCTCTTTGGGGGAGAAGTACACATCTTCACATTTTCATAAGTGCCAGGCCTTTGATTCTATATCTTCTAAGAATTTATCCTAGGCAAGTTGATTCAGACTGTGTTAGGGTGGGGCCCATCATAAGTTTTTTTTTTAAAATTTTTTCTTTTTAATTTCTCTTCCTTCCCCTCTCCCCCAGTTGTCTGCGTTCTGTGTCCATTTGCTGTGTGTTCTTCTGTGTCTGCTTGTCTTGTCGGTGGCATGGGTAATCTGGGTCATCTTGCTGCGTCAGCTCTCCATGTGTGCGGTGCCACTCCTCGGTAGGCTGTGCTTTTTTTTTGCCCGGGGCCACTCTTCTTACGGGGCGCGCTTTTTGCACGTGGGGCTTCCCTCTGCGGGGGACACCCCTGTGTGGGATGGCACTCCTTGTGCGCATCAGCAACGCGTGTGGACCAGGTCATCACACGGGTCAGGAGGCTGTGGGTTTGAACCCTGGACCTCCCATGTGATAGGTAGACACTCCATCCTTTGAGCCAAGTCCGCTTCCCATTTATATGTTTTTTAAACTACGTATTCATCCTTATTTCTGTTGCAATCTCAAAAGTGACTCTACTTCGTATATTTGAAAATTGTTTGTACTACTAGTATTCATATTACCTATTATGTGTCTTAAAAGAACAAATTTTCAGTTCCTTGCCTAGTCCAACTAAATCACCATCTCAGGGTAGGACCCAAGAATCTATTTTTAACAAGCTTGCTATAATTAGACATGTAATTAGCTATATGGCTAAATAACCAAAGCTATTTTTGTTATAAACTATAAATTTGTGAACTTCTGTCCTGATCAAGCCCCTAATCTCATGTAATTCAAACCCTGAGGAAGCCTTGAAAGGATGTGACCTTTAAATAATATTTAACTTGTCCAACCCTAATTCATTGAATTTTTACTCTCTTTAACTTGATACTCCTTGGTATCAGTTATCACCCCCCACCCTTTTTAAAAAAATACTTTTCCAAAAGGAAGAACATGTACCTCTTGCTAAAAATCACTCAATTCATCAAGGAAGCTCTTGATTCCTCTCTCACACCTCTTTCCAGACCTTATATGCTTTTACTGTGCCTCCCTCCTCCCTTTCCTTTACTTACTACTTTGTTTTTGAGATTTATCTTATTGTTATTTGTACCTGTGGTTCATTGATTTCCACTGCTATGTAATTAATATTGCATTATCTTTATATATATACAGCAACATATTTTATATTTTGTTTAAGGATGTTTTGGACTTTTGAAACGTTTTTGCTCCAATTGCACATGTGAAGTTTTATCTAAGGTAAGGATGTGCGAAGTGTCTTTTTAAAAATTGTAGACATGTTTGTGATTGCTGTCCCTTCTATGGATTTTAAGCTTCTTGAAAGCAGAGATTGTGTCTTACATAGCTCATCCTGCATTGCCTAACTGTACATGTAATAGGTAATAAATGTTTCATTGAATTTAATTTTATTCATTAATATTTATGCAGCAGTTCTTCTTGAATACATAATTTTCTACAACTTCACATCTCACAGAAGAAAATGACTGATAGCTTAAATACACAGCCAGGTTATACATGTGAAATTGGGATAAAAAATCATCTTAACATCTTGATCAAAATAAAAGAATCTTCTGGTAATGAACTCTTTCAGCTTTTGGTTAGTAAATGTCTTAATTTTCTCTCCATTTTTTATTATTTATTTATTTATTTAGTTTTAAAGATTTATTTATTTATTTAATTCTCCCCCCTCCTCCGGTTGTCTGTTCTCTGTGTCTATTTGCTGCGTCTTGTTTCTTTGTCCGCTTCTGTTGTCAGCAGCACGGGAAGTGTGGGCGCTGCCATTCCTGGGCAGGCTGCACTTTCCTTCGCGCTGGGCGGCTCTCCTTATGGGGCGCACTCCTTGCGCGTGGGGCTCCCCTACACGGGGGACACCCCTGCGTGGCATGGCACTCCTTGTGCGCATCAGCACCGCGTATGGGGCAGCTCCACACAGGTCAAGGAGGACTGGGGTTTGAACCGTTACCTCCCATGTGGTAGATGGACGCCCTAACCACTGGGCCAAGTTCGTTTCCCCCTTCATTTTTTAATATGTATTTATTAGAGAAGCTGTGAACTTAGAAAACAATTATGCCTAATGTGCAGAATTCCCAAACATTACCCCCCCACCAACACCTTATATTGTTGTAGAATATTTATTACAGATTATGAAAAAACGTCTGGGTTTCATCTGTCATATCTCATCTTCACCATTCTTTTTATACTTCAGCTTTTACTGATATAATCCTCATATCTGACTCTTTTCCATTCATCTCTCTCGTATTTTGTCTTTTCAGACTTTAGCACTTCCTTTAATATTTCCTGTAAAACTGGTCTCTTGTTTATGAACTCTTTTCGGTTTCTTTTCTTTTGTGAACATTCTATACTCTCCCTCTTATTTCTAAGATGGTTTTGCCAGATATAAGATTCTTGGCTGGCAGTTTTTCTCTTGTAGTATCTTAAATATATCATACCACTTCCTTCTTGCCTCGGTGGTTTCTGAGGAGAAGTCAGCACTTAATCTTATTTGGTATTCTTTGTATGTGATGAATCTCTCTTCTTTTGCTGCGATTTATTTGCGTAGGAGTACATTGTGTTTCTTGGACACAGATATCTATGTCCTTCAATAGGGTTGAGAACTTTTCTACCATTATTTCCTCACATATTCCTTCTACGCCTTTTCCCTTCTCTTCTCCCTCTGGGACACCCATGTCATCTATGTTTACATGTAGCTTGCTGTCATTTAGTTCCCTGAGACCTTGTTCAATTTTTTTATGTTCTTTTCTTTATCTGTTCTTTTGTATATTTGCTTTTGAAGACCCTGTCTTGAAACTCACTGACCCTTTCTTCTGCCTCTTTAAATCTGCTGTTATATGCCTCCAGTGTATTTTTAATTTAATTCCCATAAGATGTGCTATTTTTCTATGCATGCCTTCACATTCTTCTTTGTTCTCACCCAGTGTCTTCTTTTTTCATTTTTTTAAGATTTTATTTTTATTTATTTCTCTCCCCTTCTCCCCCGTTGCCTGCTCTCTGTGTCCATTTGCTGTGTTCTTCTATGTCCACTTGCATTCTTGTCATGTGGCACTGGGAAACTGTGTTGCTTTTTTTTGTTGCATCATATTGCTCTATCAGCTCTCTGTGTGTGTGGTGCCACTCCTGGGCGGGCTGTGTTGTGCTTTTTTCATGTGGGATGGCTCTCCTTGTGGGGTGCACTCCTTGTGCATGGGGCATCCTTATGCAGGGGACACCCTGCATAAGTTGGCGTGGGCCAGCTCACCACATGGGTCAGGAGGCCCTGGATATCGAACCCTCGACCCTCCATATGGTAGGTGGATGCTGTAACAGTTGAGTCACATCTGCTTTCCCCCAGTGTCTTCTTGAGATCCTTAATTCTTTAGGCATCTCATTGCATTTATTAAGGAGATTTGCTTGAACATCTGTGATTTGTTGTCTGAACTCCTTTATGTCATCTGGAAGCTTATCTTTTTCCTTTGACTAGGCCATATCTTGTTTCTTGGTATGAACTGTAATTTTTGTTGGTGTCTAGGCACCTGATTTACCAGAAGTATTTATTCTTGGCTCCTTTTCTCTCTTTAGTCTGGGGCTTTCTAGTTGATTGGCGCTGTGCTATAGCCCCTCTTTTTTTTTTTTTTAAAAGATTTATTTTATTTCTCTCCCCTTCCCACCCCCCCACCCCCCCGCCCCAGTTGTCTGTTCTCTGTGTCTGTTTGCTGCGTGTTCTTCTTTGTCTGCTTCTGTTGTTGTCAGCGGCACAGGAATCTGTGTTTCTTTTTGCTGCGTTATGTTCTTGTTGTGTCAGCTCTCCGTGTGGGCGGCACCATTCTTAGGCAGGCTGCACTTTCTTTCGCACTGGGCGGCTCTCCTTATGGGGCGTACTCCTTGCATGTGGGGCTCCCCTACGTGCGGGGGGGGCACCCCTGTGTGGCGCGGCACTCCTTGCGTGCATCAGCACTGCGCATGGGCCAGCTGCACACGGGTCAAGGAGGCCCTGGGTTTGAATCTCAGACCTCCCATGTGGTAGGCAGACGCCCTTACCACTGGGCCAAGTCTGCTTCCCTATAGCCCCTCTTTGACACTAGATTAGACTTAATTTGAAATTTTATAGTGCTTTGTGTTTAGCCAATCTGAGTTTTTTCCAGCCCTTTTTCATCTGTTTCTTTTCCTTTCTCCCTTGGTGGTTGCAGAGTAGGAGCTGAGGATGTTGTTGGTATTTAAAGTTCTGCAGGCTGAAACTGATCTCATTGCCCCAGAAACTATTGATGCTTCTTCCACCTTTCTCCCCTGCCAGGGGTAGGGATGGAGCTGCGGCCATGTGCAGTAATCCATGCCATGCATGCTGAGACCGTCTGTTGTTGCCCAGAAAGTTTAATGAAACTTTACACCCCTTTCTCCTCTGCCAAGGGTGGGATGGAGCCTCAGGTTTGCCCACCAATCTAGACCATGTGGCTGAAAGTGCCTGCATTTGTCCGGAGAGACTGGTGCAGGTCCCTTTTGCATTCTCCCTGCTGGTGGTAGGGCTTGAACCTAGGCTTGGGCTGCCATCCGACCTGGTTGTAAATTAGCCAGTCTCTATTGTCACTGTGATTTTCAATTTGCCCTACTTCCTGTCATGTGGGGGGGCCAAGTTAAAATGGAGGCTACTGGCTTCTTTCTCACTTGGACAGGTTCAGACTTTAGCTGTTCTTAGGATTACACTTCTGCCAGCTGAGTTTACTAATCAGTAGTTGAAAGTTGGTGTCCTATCAGCTGTCCTTCCTCTGTTTTTGGGATAGAGCCTCCCGAGGCATCTTGTGCCACCAGTGTGGGATGGGCACTAGCCTCTGCGGCATGGAGTGTTCTACTCATGAATCTTCACTACAGATGGCAGTCTCCTCCTTCTCTTCTTCCAGGAATGTTGCAGGATGCTATTCTATTCTCCTGGGCCCCCCAACAGGTGCTTTAGATAGCTCTGAGCTGATTATTGGAGCACCTCTGCTGCCATTTGCCATTCCTTTCCCCTTCATTTTTTAAAAAATTTTATAAAAATTTATTGAAGTATATCACTCATACATAAACATACATAAACAATAAGTGTATAGTAATAGTTGTGATCTTACAAAACAAACATATATAACATCATACAGGACTCCCATACCTCACCCTACCACCAATACCTTGCATTGTTGTTAAACATTTTTAACTGATGATTAAAAAGCACTGTCAAAATATTACTACCAACCAAAGTATTTTTCCCAGCCCACCCTACTGTTATTATCTTTATGTCATTTATATATGAACATACATAAACAGTAAGTGTATAGTAAAAGTTGTGAACTAATAAAGCAAACATGCATAACATCATACAGGGGTCCCATACATCAACCCTCCACCAACACCTTGCATTTCCCCTTCATTTTTGATAGAATAATTTTGCTGGATATAGAATTCCTGGTTGGTAGTCTTTTTTTTTTTTCTTTTTCTTTAAGGACTTTTAATTGTGCTATCCCACTGTCTTCTGGCCTCTGTTTTCTGATGAGAAATCCACTTAATCTTATTGGGGATACTTTGCATATGACAAGTTGCTTCTCTCTTGTTCATTTCAGAATCCTCTCTGTCTTTGGATTTTGACAATTTCAATATAATTATATGTATTAGTGTAGAGTTCTTAGAGTCTTTCCTCTTGTATTTCATCAAGCTTCCTGGATGTGTATAGTCTTTCATCAGATCATGGACGTTTTTGGCCATTATTACTTGAAATACTTTCTCTTTGTCTTCTGTTTCTGTGATCCAGTGATGCATGTTTTGGTATGTTTGATGGTGTACCACAGGTCCCTCAGGTTGTTTGTTTTTATTCATTCTTTTTCTTTCTGCTTATACTGGATACTTTTTAAAAAAAATTTATTTTCTCCTCCTGCCCCCACCCCTGCCCTGCTGTTATTTGCTGTCCATTTACTGTGTGATATTCTGTATCTATTTCTCTTTTTGTCTTCTCTTCTCCTCTTTCTGCTCTTGGATTAAGAGAGTTTCTATCCTGGAGACCTCTGATGTGGTGAGAGATTCGTTGTCAGTTGTGCCGCCTCAGTTCTTGGTCTCTGCCGTGCTTCACTTTGACTCTCCCCTTCATCTCTCTTTTGTTGTGACATCATCTTGCTATATAACTCACTTGCACAGGCACTGGCTTACTACGTGGGCACTTGTTCACCACATGGGCACTCACGTGGGCACTTGGCTCACCATGCAGGCACTTGGCTTACCCCACAGGCATACTTTCTCTTCTTTTTCATCAGGAGGTGCCATGGATCAAACGTGGGTCCTCCCCTATGGTAGGTGGAGGTCTTATCACTTGAGCCACATCCGTTTCACTATACTGGGTACTTTTGATTTTCTTGTCTTCACATTTGCTGATCCTTTCTTCTCTCTGAACCTGTCTAATGAGGTTTTCATTTTAATGACTGTGGTTTCCAGCTCGAAAATTTCTGTTTGGTCCATTTTTGTAATTTCCATGTATTTTTTTTAGACCATGTTTCCCTAATTTCCTTTAATTATTTGTATATGGATTCTTTTAGCTTATTGAACGTATTTAAGTTGGTTGATTTATTTGACTATTCCAATGTATAAGCTTTTTCAGGGATGGTTTCTGGTAAATTATTTTTTTTGTGTGAATGGGTCATGTTTTTTATGTCTTTTGTCATTTTGTTTGCCTAAAACTTTTTTGATTCTAGGTTTCAGCAGACTTTTAAATGAGTCTGTGGCACAAAAAAGTTTAAGAACCCTTTGTGAAATGAGGCAGTGTTTTTTCTACAATGAATTGGTACTTTTGTCATTTTTGGCAACTCACATTAACCAGTTTGAGCCACTATTTACTTCTCTCCAAAATAAATCAGTTGAAGTAAATGATCCCATGATTTTTCTTCCAACTCTAAAATTTTATTTTTGATTATCCACCCTCCAAGTCAACATCTTTCTTAGCAATCCCTCCATCTCACTAAATTTACTCTTGATTTTTCCCCCTCCAAACCAGCATCTTCTCTAGCCTTCACTATTGTATAAAATTCTACTTTTGATGCCCATTCATGGTTTCAAGTAAAAAATCTGGTCAAAAATCCTCGACTTCTATTTTTTTTTCCCCTCACCTGCTACATTTTTTTTTTTTTTAGATTTATTTATTACCCCCCCCCCCCCCCCCCCCCGCACCTGCCCTGTTGTCTACTCTCTTGTGTCCATTCACTGTGTGTTCTTCTGTGCCTGCTTGCATTCTCAGTGGCACCGGAAATCTGTGTCTCTTTTTGTTGTGTCATCTTATTGTATCAGCTCTCCATGTGTGCAGCCCCATTCCTGGGTGGGCTGTGCTTTTTTCACGTGGGGTGGATCTCCTTGTGGGGCGCACTCCTTGTGTGTGGGGCTCCCCATGTGGGGGCACCCCTGCTTGGCATGGCACTCCCCTAAGGGCCAGCTCACCACATGGGCCAAGAGGCCTTGGATTTGAGCTCTCGACTTCCTATATGGTAGGCAGACGCTCTATCTGTTGAGCCACATCCACTTCCCTACCTGCAACTCTTAACATATCACATCCTATCAGTTCTTCTTCCTAACCTGAATTTATCTGTGCCTTTTTATTTCCACCACATCCTAGTTTAGGTAACTGTCATTTTTCACCTGTACTACAAGTTTTCTAATGGATCTCCATATTTCTATTCCTGACCTGTTACAGTCTATCTGCATAGCAGCCAGAGCATTCTTTTTAATAAACAAATGAGAAGCCTTTTTTTACTGCTTAAAATCCTGGAAATAAAAATTACTTCTAAAGATTACAAGGAATGAATCTTAAGTTGTTTCATTCATGGAGCTGTGAGTGCAGGTAATGGGGTTAGGAACAAAATGTCCTTTATGATTTTTGAGTGGTTCCATTACTGAAAAAAAAAATCACTGCTTTTGATTTTACACTTTTTGAACACAATCCACATAATATTTTATCGAATATGCCCCTACCAAAATCAGCTATAATAGAATGTTAAAGGAAAAGAACATTCTGGGTTTCTAGGTTCTTGACTTCATTGCAAGAAAGAATTCAGAAATGTGCCAGTTTTATGAGGCCAGTAAAAAGAGTTTATTAAGAAGCAAGAAAAGAGTAGGGTGTGCTTCAGGGTAAGATGGGCAACATGGGGCCCCCCGGGTAGGTCTTTTTAAGGCCTTTCCTCCTCCCCCTTCCCATATTAAGGCGGGGTCTCAGCTGTTTGCTGTCCTGATTGATTGCCTTTTTACCTTCACCTGTTAGCTTTCAGGGAACCAATAGGGAGGCCTTTCTGTTTGGAGTTTTCTGGGGCTCTTTGGAGCCTGGGAGTTTCAAAACCTGGGAGGGTCAAAAGACCCTCGTGACCAGGGTCTTGGCGGGCTTGTCGGCTGTAATGGTTACAGCTGTGTTCTCAAGCACCTGCCTTCCTTCAGTGGGTTCCAGGTGGCGTCTTATGGCTGTGTTCTGACCAGCAGTCTTCCCTCCTTTCCTTTCTAACTGGCCTCAGAATGATTGATTCTGGGTGTCATGGCAGAGTATAACTTGTAGCAGGTCTTGTGGAACTAGCAAGGAAGCAGGGTAGGAAAACAGAGCACTTGTGAGCATGTAGAGCCTGGTGGAGTTGGATGCTTCATAATAAAACGATCCAGATCTCAGAGAGGGGGGCCAGGATGGAGACTCAATGACCGTACACTTAAGCAACCATTGGGGGTGTTGGTGAATTGAACAAGCAAAACTACGCAAGTGGTCAGAGGGCAATTTAGCAAGTTATCAAGAGAATCAGAGAGAAAAAAAAAGGAAGAAACCAGGGAAATGGGGGAAAGAATTGCTGCAGATTCACAGCAAAGAATAAACAAATGTTGAGTCAACGTAAGCTGCCTTTATTCAGTTCATCCTAGTGAGAGCTTCCTAGTTCTAGATCTGCCAATGATAATAAAAAGCAGCTGGTCAGTTGTGTTTGGAATTTGGAGGAAGGGAGCCACAGGAGTAAAGGTGGATGGGGTTTGTTTGGATTCATGTCAGATGTCCTTAGATCCATAGCATATCATTGAGGTGGTAAGTCCATTGTCTCCCAGACTTTTCACACAAAGGATTTCTTAAGTTGTTTTTCCACTACAAATCCCACATTATGAAATAGTTTTCCTCAAAACCTTTATTTATTAATAATATGCCTTCCCATTTTTAACTAAAAACTGTAATTAGAGCAGTATGCTATCCATACTAAATTGACCTAAGTGTAACTAAAATAAATGCCTGTATGGCGTTTTGCAGCTAAATGGTTGCTTGCTTTAGATGTTTGAAATAATAAAAATGGCCTATGACCTTCAGGGTGAAAGTTTTGGAGCTTGGCCATTTGAAGCCTAAAATCAATTCTCAAGTTCTTTTGCTGTGGATCTTTCCTTGTCTGTCACTTGGGAAATAAGTAAGTTTGCAGAGGACACTTAATTCTAAGGGTCAGTCTCTCCATCTGCAAAATAAATATAATAGTAATAATGTCTAACTCCGTGAGTTATTTTTGAGGGTCACAGGAGATAATGCCTTTAAGCACTTGACATATTGTCTGGTGTATAGTAAATGCTCAATAATCATTAGCCATTATTCCTTTTTTATTATTGCTGTTGCTACTTAGAGTTTTGCAACTCGTGTTCTCAGAACTGTATTGTAAATTTTGGATTCAAGCCTTTATCTTTTTATTCCCAAGATTTGATTCTATCTTCTTCAACCCAAGAAAGATGACGTTGAGCAAAGAACATATTATATTGGTAGTTGTGGGTCAAGGTG
Source organism: Dasypus novemcinctus (assembly GCF_030445035.2). Classification (NCBI taxonomy): domain Eukaryota; kingdom Metazoa; phylum Chordata; class Mammalia; order Cingulata; family Dasypodidae; genus Dasypus; species Dasypus novemcinctus. Next base: position 72,247,712 of record NC_080678.1, on the reverse strand, counting down.
GAATGGAAGAGCTGGCAGGCATTTTTTGTTTTTGTTTATCTTCCTCAAATGTAGCAATAATTTTAGTCTGTACATTCATAAAACAGTGCAATTATAAAACCTTGAAGGTGACATGCATGGGGGACATGGATACTTTAAGGTGCAGTTGATATTGGGGAGGATGTTAGCACCTTCAATTTTCCTTACTACTTTTTTTCTAGTTCCTTATGGAAAAGCACTGAGCCAGAAACCTTCATCTGGAAGCTGGCAGGTTTTTAAAGCCACCTTACTGTACAAAAGACAGCTGTTCTCCATCCATTAAGCAAGAGTGAGAAGAAAACAGTCTTCACCTTGAAGAGAAAATGGGTTACCTTTGTGAAATAATGAGCTGCTCTTGGTGATTTACTGGTCACCTTATCTGGAAGATATGGAAGGGATAGAATTTGCGTATTGGTAAAATTTGAAAACATGATTCTGACTTTAAATGTTTTCAAGGATTATTGCAATAGGTTTCACAATTGGATCAATATAAAAATGAATGTACATAAATGAATAAAGTAAATTTTCTTGGTAGCTGTTGACAGTTATTTTAACACAAGAGAAAAATGTTTCCCTTAGAAGTTATAGTTCAGTCTTATTTACTAATTTTAGAAAAAACAAATTGTAAAATTTGCCTGAAAAGACATCTTTTTTCTCTCTCTGCCTCCTCTTCTTCCTCCCTCTCTTTCCCTTCCTCTTTTCTTCTCTTCCTCCCTCCCAGTACCTCCACTTGTTTGTTCTCATGTGATGATTTTTCTAGAGAATTAATAAAGAGAGAGAAAGGGCTTAAAAATGTAATGATTAGTAATATAGTTTTTTTTTTAAATTCATTTTTAAAAAATATTACATTAAAAAAATATGGGGTCCCATTCAACCCCACCGCCCCCACCCCACCACTCCCCCCACAGTAACACTCTCTCCCATCATCATGACACGTCCATTGCATTTGGTAAGTACATCTCTGGGCATCGCTGCACCTCATGGTCAATAGTCCACATCATAGCCCATACTCTCCCACATTCCATCCAGTGGGCCCTGGGAGGTAGTTTTTTAACTGTAAAATAAAAGTATAGCTGACCATCAGTACCTTTGGTTCAGTATTTTTCAGGAATTATTTCTTTGTTTTCTGCAACACCTTTGTAGCTGGTGTAAAACTTATAAGTGCAATTAAATTTCATGCCTTTCTGATTCTTACAAGTAAAATATTACAACCTATATAGCATCCAGTAGGGTGGCATTGAAGTGAACTGAAGTGTCCTTGATAAGCTCCAGTGTACAGCATGCCAAGGAGCCAGAAGACCTGGTTTTAGATTTGGACTCTTATTGATTGGGAATCTTGGGCAAATCACTCAATTTCTGAGTCTTTGTGTCCTCATTTATAAAGTAGGAATTAAGAAATCTGTCTCATAGTGATATTATAGTTCATATGTGCTATAACTCAAAATGCTATACTGAGGGGGGTATAGTATTTATTTTAAAAATACATTGTCTGAACTAGGTTTGGTGGTTCTTTACCAAGCCACCTTTGGCAATTAAATATTCATCGTGCACAGTTCTAAATAACACATAAATTATATGCTTGGCCTGTAGCTAACTCTCAGTGGTTATTTATGTTTCCCCCTAGTAAAACCTTAACGTATGAGTAATTAAAGGCTGATATACTTGATAGGAAAGAATATGCTTATATAGTCTAGGTACAAATTAGACTATTAAATGTAAGGTAGTGAGTTCATTGCAATAACGGCATTATAATAGGTTAAAAGTAATTTATAAATATTATGTGTCGTGTTTTTACATGCATAGCTTCACCTAAAACAAGCGAATATTTTTTAAAAAGCTTGCTTTCTAGACTATTTTAACATGTCTCCTTCAATCTTGTGTATGTTTATATGTTAATTTTTTCATTTAAATTCTTTCATAAAATATATTTTGGAGGTTTGAATTTTACAAATCCTCAATGAATGGGGCTTGAGGAACTGAGATTATACTCTGGGTTTGTTTGTAATTGATTTCCCTTTTCAGTTTGTTTCTCAGTATTTGTTCTCTTAGTATTTGGCCATGGCTGAAAGGATACCCTTCAATTTTTTCTTAACTTTTGTTTTTTCCATTGTATTTTTGCTATTGAGACTACTCTGAATGTCTTTTTCAATTGACAGGAGGGACTTGATCTACATTAGTGCATTGGTCTTTAATCATTCTTGCCTATAAATGTTTACAAATGTAGAAGTTCCACTGCCTTTACTTTTTAGGGCAATCAAAGGCAGGGCCAGACCTAGATTAAAAATTAATAGTGTAAGACTTTTAGAAACTTGAATAGTAATATACCTCTATCTCAATTACTTTTTCTATGTTTTTTTTTTTGGGGGGGAGAATGTGTACTTTCAACTAAAATAATATGAGCCCTAAAAAGAAAGCATATTATAGTAATCTATTAATATAAATCCTTTAATTTTTAAACTGATAGCTAAAAATGATAAGTTTTGAATTAATGTCGATATATGATAACATTTCCTTAAATTTTCTAACAAATTATTTGAGGCCATCATAATTCCAAATTGTTAATTAGGGATGTTTTTTATGCTCTTTGGTCTTTGTTTTAATAAAAGTCAATTTCTCATGTTATTTTTTTTCAAGTAGAATACACATTTTGCTTATAAAGCATTATTAATTAGTCAGATATAGACTAGACGTTTAGTTATTTATATTAATTTATATTTTCTAGCCAGAGAGGATGTGAAATATTGTAAAGAAAAGACTAAGGACTCCTTCCCCCCTCCCCCCCCCAAAATGTAGTAATTTAGGTGTACAGTCAAACAATCCTGTACTTTTATCTCAGTAACTCCTGAGGGCCTTGCTATATATTGATGTTTATAGTGTTTATAGTGATGACCTTGGTTATTCAGGAAAGGCAAGATTAAATATATTAATATGTTCTTTGGGCAGTTTGCAAATGTTATGTATTTTGGAAAGATTTCTTTGATTTGTGGTTAAAATAAAACTAGTCAGTGTTGATCAGATCAGGGAATTTTTCCAAATATTTGAAGTTTATGTCAAGCCCCATCTTGAGGATGAGCTTGAAGGCAGAGAGTCACTTGTGACCATACAGCGTTTTGGGTCACTTACATAAACTGTAAAGTTCACCCTCATCCTCAGGGCTACTGCCCTTGTGTTGTCCTTCTTCATGTTTTGATTAGATAA